>NW_026988412.1:10007500-15007500 GCF_030222135.1 Aotus nancymaae
GTCATGGAGTCAAATTTTAAATGACAAATAATGGGACTGATGATAAGTATCTCCTGATGTGATGTACTGAAAAGGAATAATATCATCTATAGATATTCTTACCCAAAATTTACCAGCTGAATTTAATCAGGAAGAAACAATAACATTCAAATAATATTCTTATTTGAATAATATTTATTATTTTAAATATCTCTTTAAATATTTATTATTTTAAGTAATAAAATAGTGGGTATGAATTCTTTAAAAATGTTAATTTTACCAAACAACACTTTAAGATATATGGAGAAGCCTTTCTAGATTATAGGATGATAAAGAAATCTCACAAGTGAATATGATGTATTAGATACTATACTAATAAAGATATTAACACAAACAAAACCAGAAAACATCATTGGGTCAACTGGGGAAATCTGAATATGAACTGAATGTTAGATATATTACTGTATTAACGCCAAGTTTCTTGAGTATGATGATGCTTTTGTGCTTATATAAGAAAATGTCCTTTTTCTTAGGGTATATATGTTGCATTTGGAATGAAGTGGCAATGTCACAAACTTAATGTTTAATGTTCAGATAGTTCTGCAAAAAAAAAAAAAAAAGGTTGATATGTACATAGAGAAGGTACAGACAATATCTGGTTTAACGTGTTCCCTGACTGAATATGTTCACAGTCAGGGAATATGCTGAATGGTAATTTAGCAAGAGGCAAGAGGAAGCTGCTTGGATTACAGGACATGACGACTGGGACTGGGGCAGACAAGAAGAGTGAGCTCCTTTCAGGACAATCTGGAGAACTGTGACAGCAACGTTAAGGCTTCTCTTCCCTCCCTGGAGGTGAGGCTTAAGGATCAAAATAAAATCTTCATCTGCACTGAATTATACATTATCCAAAGACTTACAGAAGGCCTCACAAAGTATCCAATCTGTAACAGATACATATATGTAGTATACGATACAATATAAGAACCTAACCTAGGAATATGTAGATTGATGTGGATGACCTACGAAATCTTCTACTGGCCTCCAAACTCATGCAGCTAAGATATTCTCTCCATATTTGCAGAAAATATATGATCCTTTGAGGAAAAGATGTTGAGAGACAACCAGTTTCCAGATCCATTTCTATCTCAATCTCTATCTGGCGGCAAAGCTGGCAAGACAGGCTATAGTTTAAAATAGAAAGGTGAAAACTAGAAGAATTAGCACATTTCTATAAAACAAATTGGTAGGCTTTTCTTTGAAGTACTCAGTAACTTAGTCATATATTGTTTTTATTTCTGCATAACAAATTAACCTAAAACTTAGCCACTGAGACAACTATTTTACTATCTGACAATTTTGAGGGTCATGGATTCAGGACCCAGTTACAGCCTAAAGGGCTTGGCTGGGCAGTTCTTGCCTGGGTTTCTCATGAGGATGAAGTAAAATGTCAGCTGGATGCCCAAGATGGCTCACACCCCTGACTGAGAGTTGATGCTGGCAATTGGCTGGGAGCCCAACAGGACAGTTGGCCAAAGAGTCTATTTATCTCCTCTCCTGCATGGTGGTCTCAGAGTAGTATAACATTTTACATAGTAGCTGGTTTCCTTCAAGGAATGTAACTCATGAGAACCAAGGAGAGTATGGCCTTTATTGACCTCGTTTGGAATTTCACAGCCCTACTTCTGTTTAATTCTATTAGTAAAAAACACATCAGTGGCCAGGTGTGGTGGCTCACACCTGTAATCCTAGCACTTTGGGAGGTTGAGGTGGGTGGATCACAAGGTCAGGAGTTCAAGACCAGCCTGGCCATGATGGTAAAACCTCGCTCTACTAAAAAAAAAAAAATTAGCCAGGCACAGTGGCAGGTGCCTGTAATCCCAGCTACTTGAGAGGCAGAGGCAGGAGAATCACTTGAACCCAGGGAGCAGAGGTTGCAGTGAGCCGAGATCACGCCACTGCACTCCAGCCTGGGAGACAGAGTAAGACTCCATCTGAAAAAAAAAAAAAAAAAGAGCATATCACTAAGGTTGGCCCACATTCAAGGGGATGGAATATAGACTCCTCCTCTCAAAGGGAGGAGTGTTAGAAAATTTATGATATGTCTTATAATCACTATATTTTAACTGTGGCATTTCAAACACTTAATTAGAACTGAAAAAGAAGGTCTTTCCTGGATGAATCAGAAAATATGAAAGGCTAAATTAGTTTCATGTATTCAGATAACAAGGTAAAGTTAAGTTCTGAGACTGTTTCCAAAAGAAATATTAAATGACCAGATATTGGACAGATGGATGGTGAATGAATGAATGCATGGAGGAAGGGAGGGGGATAGGGATGGATAAGTAATTGGATATAGATAGACAGCAATGGGAGAATGGCTATTTGGATGAATTCAAAGCATAGTATGTGGTGACTCCCAAACTATGACCAGAGTTGCAAACAACTTTTATAGAGTGCTTATGCTAAAACTACAGTTCATTCAGAAACAATTACTAAAGAGGGTGAAACCAGGGCAGAGTGGGTTCTGAGATTAAGATCGCTTGAAAGGCATGAGGAAGCTCGGAAGATTTGCAAAGGTGAAACTTCACTGGATCCACACAGGAATCCATCTGTCGTGGCCAGCTGCTCGGTCCTGCTACAGAGTCAGTAGCATCGTGTCTGCTCACGGCAGGACACAAATCATCCTCTGAAAATGGGAATCAAAACATTTGGCAGAGGAGAACAACTAAATGCTTTATTCCATCTCACAAATTTGCAATCATATTACACATTATTCTTTAGTTTTCTCAATCAAGGAAATGATGAGGATACAGAACCAGACTGAGATAACTACTAAGATAATGGGAGGTACTATGATAGGTATTATTTAAAAATCTAAAGGCAACAACTGGGCTAGTCTTCCAGTTATAACATATGGCTCGGAGACATGATCCCTCATCAAGAAAATGGAATCGAACTTGTCATCACGGACAGATTGTTAGGGGAAAAAATGATGGCGATAGGCATATGATGAGATAAGGACAGCTAGTACCGTTACATTTGGAGTGCACCAAAAGCTGTGGTAGCATTTGTTTTGCTCCCTGGATTGGTTCCATCTGTCTAGTACTGCTGAGAATATTTTGACAGTGGAAATTTGTGAGATGAGGCAACCTCCACCACGTACTGACATTTATGAGTCAGAATATCCATGATGGAAGGAGGAAGAATCTGAGACAGTGGTTTGAGGTAACTGAAACTGAAATATAGCGAGGGCCACACTAATGGGCTTTAAGTAGACCTTGGGTGGTGGAGACTTTGATATCAATCACTGGGGTTTAAAATTGGGGCAGGTGATTTCTCCTTGGTTTTGATTCAACAGCAAGCTGTCAAGAGGGCTGACAGGTGAGATAATTGTTAGCTCTCTGGCTGGCTAATTAAAGGAGATGGGAAGTCATAGGGACATTCATTTTGTTCACTCACCAGAATCTCCTTTGGAAAAGGGGATTCCTTTGGAATCCTAAAAGAGATCAATTCACTGCTTGACGTGCACCCAAGTGAGTATGAAAAATATGCCTTCAGGCTGAGTGATATATGAGTCAGATGTCACGAGTCACATGGTAAAATAGTGACATTACCTTTTAATTGCTCTGGGAGATAGAAGAGTCATCTAAAGCTTGAGTGCAGCAACCTCTTAAGAGCTGGCATCAAAAGGAATCATGTTTCAAAACATGAGTGAGCAAAGGGAAGATCAAAAGCTCCTCTGTCTCCCTCATCTTTGCAGTGATGTGCTTTGAGTGTCCATTTCAATATCTGTAACACTTTCTTTTAAGTGAACCTGAATTATTTTCTTTATTCTTAGGAGGTTTTCTGCAGGCATGGTGGATAGAACCACCTCATTTTTAACCCATTCCAAATTTTAACTTCAGTATTGAGATATCTTGAAATCAAGCTGCCCTGGCTGTCACATCAAGATTCTAACATTAATAGCTATGGAGCTCTGAGGCTGTTTTCTCATCTTTACAATGCAAATATGAGAAATGCGCTGAGGTTGGTGAGAGGAATAAAGGAGAAAATCCATATGCAACCATTTAGCACAGTGCCTGTAGAAGTACAAGAAGTGTTAGCTATCGTGTGAAGTCATGGCCAGAGTCTCTTATTTTTTGAGATGGATTTTCACTCTTGTTGCCCAGGCTGGAGTACAATGGTGCCATCTCGGCTCACTGCGACCTCTACCTCCCAGGTTCAAGCAATTCTCCTGCCTCAGCCTCCCAGGTAGCTGGGATTACAGACATGCACCATCATGACAGCTGATTTTGTAGTTTTAGTAGAGACAGGGTTTTACCATATTGGTCAGGCTGGTCTCAAACTCCTGACCTCAGGTGATCCACCTGTCTCAGCCTCCCAAAGTGCTGAGATTACAGGCATGAGCCATCGTGCCCAGCTGTCTCTTCCTTCCATTAGGAATTCTGTTCAAATACGGGCAAAAATGTGGTCAAAGGCTAGATGGAGATAATGTAAATATGTCATATTCTGCCCACTTCACATCATGATGCTCCTGTCTTACACTCTGCCCCCCTTCTCATAACCTTCAAGTGGAAGGCATTCTTCTGCCATAGACTTGATTTCTGGTCTATACTTCCAGGTATATTTTTTCTTGAAAATATGGCAAATCTAGGGATCGATTAAATAGAGGGTTAAAAAATGGGAAATGCATCTCCAAGCTGAGTGGTAAACTCCCTAATCCTTGAGTCCAAAGCACTGTCCTCTGGTCGCAAACATTTCAGAAAAAGACAACGAGACAAGATTTATTTCCACTACTGCATATAGCAAAGGAGAAGACAAAAAGAAAAATCAGGAATTTTTAAGGTGACTCTGTGATTCCAAAGAGGCCCGTTTTTCATTCTCATAATGCAACAGACTCACTCCAAGATTACTGAGTGTGCAGTATCTGTTTTCTGTGGGTTGCTGCCAACAGATGGCTTATTTTGAGTGGAGAGAAATATCATTAAGGAACAAAGAGAAATTAGGACTAAATAGGAAATTAAATATGTTCTTGGGATTACAACTGATGATCAAGAAGTTGCAAACCAGTGATTTGCAGCTTAATATTTTGCCTGCAGCCAATACCCACTGTTTTAAGGAAACCTTTATATGAAAAAGGCTGTTCTCACACCATGCAATTTATTTGTCTTTCTGTCTTGCCAGTGCCTTTGCCAAACATCATAATTTGCTCAGAATCCTGAATTGCAAGATGAACAAATAATATTCATTTCCTCCACGGGGAAAACACCCTTTGATTGAATTGTCTACTTCCATCCCAGTCACTGCAATGTGTGCTACGTGTCAGAGATGTGAAATGGAGTTGAGCCTACTTGAAAGCAGAGTATAAATTAGCTTCTAAATGAAAACATTCAGAAGGGAAACATTTTCAAATGACAGCCAAACTCTACCAGCTCCTGAAGTACTCGGGGCCCCTCTGAGGAATGTGGCATTCAAATGAGGCACGCAAGCCCAGACTGTGACCCCACCACTGCTCAGTGGGATCAAGAATTTCCCCAATGAACTGAAGGGCTGGAAGTCAGAGGGTAAAAACAAGATACACGTTCTCTAAAAATCAGCCATCATGGTCGACCTTTTCACTTCCAGATAACTGTTATTTTACTTAATGATAATTAAATAAAATGCAAAGACAATAGCAACTAAATAAAACACAGCTCTGCCGAAAATTACATTAGAAAGGCTGGTGTGCATGCAGAAGTCAGCCAAGTTCTAGAAGAGCGTGCTTGGACACACAGAGCATGTCAAACCCTCCAGCACTGTGCGGATGTCGTCGTGACCAAATTCACACTGAGATTCTTGGACACAAGTCGGACTCTCCTCGAAGGTGAGTAACTTGCCAGGAAATCGAATCACGAATGGCTGCTCTGTTGCTGCAAACAAATCAGTCTTGCACATGTCTCCACGGCATAATTCAGAGCAAGCACTGAAAATTCTAATCAACCCTCCTCATCCTAGCTGTTCAATAGGTGAGAACCTATTCAAAACAACTGGGAAAAATTCTTGCTACTGTCAGAGTCTAGATTCTTAAAATAAGCATCCAGGTTATTTTTTTAAATGCTGTACCTATACAAGAATCACTGAGCCTTTCTGCTGTGCTATTATTATTATTAACGCCACAGCCAGGAACTAAAGCAAATGATGTGAATTTAGGGAAAGAATCGATATTAGGGCAAATGTTTATTTCCTGGAATCTAGACGCTGGAGTTGACGGCCTCTTGGCTATCGGTTACTCTAAAGCTGAGGTAGATCACATGATGCTCCCTCTTCTTCCCCAACTCTGTATCCATGCCCTTTCCCTCAGGGACTTTGCAGTACTCCCCCACAGTATGGAGAGTCACCTCCCCTGCCCCTTGACGCTGCGCTCAGCCATGTGACTTGCTTTGGCCAATAAAATGCTAGTCGGTGTAATGTAAGCAGAGTCTAGCAAAGCATTAGGGTGGTTGGACTTGTTCTATCTTATACCTCTACCATGAGAAGAACATGTCCAGGCAGGCTGGCTTGTCCCAGGTGATGGATGAAAGACAGGTGAAACAAATCTAGTGGGCCTGGCCAGACCTAGCCTGTCAGTCAATGGCCAGCTGACTTCCAGAGAGCTGAGACTAGCAGAGCCATTCGGCCTGAACCAGAGTCCCATAGATTCACATGCCAAAACATGCCTACCGTGTTTAGCCACATAATTTGCAAGTGCTTATTGTTTTAAGCCGCTGCTTGAAACTGTAGCAATGGAAAACTAAGAAATTTTTGTTAAAGAGGAGGTTTACTTCATTGCTTGGAGGGAAACCACTTCTAAAAGTTTCTATTCTTTGTAGCAGAACATCACACTTTTCCGCTGTCACGACTTGAAAATTTAAAAATGACATTACTAGCACTGGGACTCTAAGCTTTCAATGTCTGTGGCACTGAAACCTTGATCACCTGTCTGTGGCACCATTAAAATAACAATAACTAAACTTAATTGACGGCCTATTATGTATCAAAAGCTTTTTGCAGTATTCAACTGTATCCTTAATATTCATTACAACCTTGTGAGTAGGGCCTTCTTAACCATTCCCCTTGAACAGATGAGGAAACTGTCACTTAGAAAAATTACGTGACATGCTCAGGGACACACAACTGATACATTTGAACCTGGGTTTAATTTACTCAAACCAAAATTTAAACTCCTATGCTGTACTTCATACAATCATTCTAAAACTCCAAAGGATTTTAGTAGCAAAAGTTTTATATAAAACATTCTAGGAAGCTCCAGAAAAGGGTGAAGATTGCAGTCAGTTGTCAAGAGATTTAAAAAAATGTTAAATCTATGCCTGGCCATGTTTATCATAGTTTTCTGCAGGACAGGGATAGCAATCCAGAAGCCCAGGCTGTAAAGGGCCTCTTCACTCCAGGTCCTCACCCTCTGCCAGTGGGATAGACTCAGAAGGAAGAGTCATCTGCTCTGTTTTGACAAGTTGTGCTGCACAGGACACGGACAAGGATGTCCTGTGAACTCCAGTCTCAAGTCCTAGGCCCACAAATTGAGCTGGTGTTATTCACCAAAGAAGGATTAAGTTCCCAGCCAGGGAAAGGCAAAGGTCAAAATCCCTATTTTTTAAGAAATCACTTGGCTGTTTGATGAAGCTTAAAATCGTAAACACTGTTAGAACCAATCCTTCTTCAGAAATTGTTAAGAAATAGGTTTCAGAGGAGTCAAAATCGGTCAAGTGTTTGAAATAATGGAGTTAAGACAGTATATTTTTATTCTGTCCTTTCAATCTTCTTTTAAGAATCCATCTTCGAAGGCCACTGAAGCCTCACCTCTTTCCAAGGCCCCTCCCGGATCACAGGAGCACCCACGTTAGCCCCTCTCCATTTGCAGTATCGATGGCAATTATGGTCATCTCCTGCTGGTCCTACTTTCTGGAATGGCTTCTTAATAGATCCATCAAGTGTGTACAGGAACCTCAGATCTCTAGAATAATTGTAATGATGATTTTGACAACAACATCTACTACTGTGAACTTCTATGTGCCTTAATCCTATACGATCATTGTGCTCACAATAACCCTAGAAAGTGTTACTACAATTTCCACATTATAAAGAGGAAACTGAGGCTAAGAAAGCTCCTGACTCACTCAAGGTCACACAGCCAGAGAGTGGGCCATGCTGGGATCTGAGGATGTTGATCTGACTCCAGAGATCTCAGCTTTCGACTGTCTCCATAGTAGACACTATATGATATGCTTTTTTGTATAACCCCAAGATGCCTGTTACATTTACAGGCACAGAGAAGGCTGTCTCCTGCATGCATTATACAGGTCACAATCACAGGGGTTTCTTTCCAACGGTTACCGGATGCCTCTGCATAACAGTAGCACCCATACCATTGAAAGAATAGACTTGGCACCCAAGTTAGACTTACTTGGTGGCATCACTTGTGCTTCTCAGCAACCAAAACATTCCCAGGTGGTGTAGTGGGGAAGAAAGAGCATTATATGAAGGCCTATATGCTACATGTAATTATGGGCTATTGAGATTCTTTCCAAAGCTTGCATCCCAAACATTTACACAACAGTCATCTAGCAATTGGATGTGTTTAGCATCTACCATATATAAGGCCCTACGGATGTTGGGCAATTAGGAGTTATGAGTATGAAAAACAAATATTTTCACAGAAATGTTTTCCTTAGAAACAGAAAATCTATCAAAATATATTAAGAAATTGGCTCAATGTTCTAGTTTTCTGAAGAAGACTGTTAGGCGAAACCTCAATATCAAACCAGATGCTGCTTTGAGGTGTATGGAGATGTGTCATTCATATTATAGAATCAACATTTTCTAAAGAAAACTCAAAGACCCAGCTCCTTTAACCACGTTTGAGCTGCTTGCCCGTTAATCACAACTTATCACATGAATACCAAGCTGTTGAAATTCATCTGGGAAAAGTCTCCTATTTTTTTCTACTTTGCCCCTTTTATTTTTTATTTTTAAAATTTCCAGGCAATATCTAAATTTCTGCCTTTCTGCTAATGTAATTTAAACACTTTTTAAATTCAAGAATGATACATAAAAGAGAATATAGCAGGCAGTGCACCCAAAGCCTCTCTTCTTTGAGAGACACTGGTATCTATGTTCTAGAATTGCAAGTCCAGTTCCAGAAATATTTGCTATTTGCATGAACCCTTCATACTTCAAACTCGGCGTGATCAATGATACATTCGTAATTTCCTCCCACAAACACTGGTTTATCTTTGTGTATTCCCTGTTTCCATGAGCAGGATCCTGTTGTAGATTGAACTGTATCTCTCAAAATTCCTACACTGAAGATCTAAATCCCAGGACCTCAGAATGTGACCTGATTTGCAAATAGGGTCTCACTGCTTTACTTAAGATGAAGTCATAATGCAGTAGGGTGGGCCTGTAGTCCAATATGAATGGTGTCTCTAGAAAAGGAGAAATTTGGATGCAGATGTGCACACAAGGAGAACTCCCGGAGAAGATGAAGGCAGGAGATTGGGCTGATGCTCCTAGAACCAAGGAATACCAAAGATGATCAGCAAACTACCAGAAGCCAGGAGAAAGCGATGAAACAGTCTCTACTCTCACAGCCCTCAGAACAAACCCTGCCAATACCTTGAGTTTAGACTTCCAGCCTCCAGCACTGTGAGGCAGTACATTGCTATCGTTTAAGCTGCTCAGTTTGTGCACTTAGTTACAGAAAGGAGCCTTTGCAAACCAATACACACTCCATCAACCCAACCGACCTGGGATTTTCCCTCATCCTTCATCCCCAACATCCAAGTTTGAGATCTGTCGTATGTGGTTCCGTTCCTTCCACATTCAAAGTCTTGTCCTTGGTTCAGTGTTCAGCATTCTCATTCGAATTGCTACAAGAGTTTCTTCCTTGGCAACCCTTCCTTCTCTTCTGATTCCTTGCCTCATCATCCAAACTATCCTCCACATGAAGGCGGGGATCATCTTTCTAAACAGCAGATCTGGTCATGTCACTCCTTTAGTAAAAATCCCTGCACACTCTAGGATACATATCCTAATGACTTTTGGAAATCTTAACTCTGTAGATGGCCATTCAAGGCTAGTCACAGTTTGCTCCTGACCAGTTATGCAACCCACAATCCTACTCCCTCACATTCAAGCAATATTCTAGTTCATGCACCCAGCCATGCTCAGCTATTTGCCATGATCTGAGCACCCATGCTCTCTGTCACCCCTATACCTTTACCTACTCTTCTCTATGCCCAACATGTGGAATTCCCCTTCAGCTGTAACTCGGTCATCCCTTTATCTCCCTACCTACAGTCTAGAGAGTCCTGTCCATCAAATACCGTCTAAATAGGTATTTACTGAGAGAATGTGTGAAGTCAAAATTGTGTCTTGTTAAAATATGAGCTGTCAGTATACTGGCTAACCAGGGAGGGAAAAAGAAACCTCAGTTTAACCAAAGAGCCAGTGAAAATATCTCCTCTCAAACCTTAATGAATTCTACCTCAGTACTGAAGTAACACTTTATTGAACAAAAAACAAATGCAATGGCTAAAATAGACATGGCAAAACAATACTGGCACTGCTGTGCTTCAGTATCGCTGCATTCTTGGCCCAAGTTTCATGTGATATAAAGAGTTGGCAAGGCAAGGTGTTCTTGGATAATCCTGTGTTCATTTGTGGTGCTGAAGCACACCTGTGTCCTCCTACGGTCAGCTTAAGCCCCACATGCTCCTTCTTGTCACTGATTCGAATCTCTCTCATTTTCATTTTAGAGAAAGTATTTGGCTCACACAATATACCATGGATTTTTCTGGTTAGAGTTTTATGCTGCCACTACATCTCTTGAGATTTTGAAGCTTGCTGCAAAAGACATTTATGACTGTATTTGTTAGTTACATACATTCTTAAGCATTGCCTGAAAGAGACAAGTGCCACAGTTACATATACAGAAAAAAAGATGAAAACCATAAACTGTTCTCTTATGTATTTTAAGTCACTAAAGTATATTTTTATACAATTCATATGTTTATAATTTATACTTTGTGATATAAACATATTATTTATTGTGTATGCCATACAGTTATAATTGCATGCCCTAAAATATATTATATATAATTGTAATTAGCTCAAAAAAGCAGTAAAGTAGCAAATATCCATTTAATCCATTGCTATCCAACAAGAGGGCTATATTATTTATAATCTTACTTATAAATATTCTGATTTTCTTTATGTTCAAACTATAGTATTGATGAATGTATTTCTTCAGCATTTCTTTACCAAAAAATCAATTGGTTTTACTCACTCCCATTCAAAATATTCACATTGTAAAGGTCAAAAGAGACAGCATTTTTAAAACTACATTTTTATATTTTTAAATGGGCCTTACTGTCTTCTCAGTCTCTACATTTGAAATCCCCTGGAAGTTTGGCACTGAAGAATGATGCTTCTTTTCAAAAACTTTGATTGAATCAGTTGATTCATCTGGAAATCTGATAAGCATCTCAAACTCAACCTGTTCAACTTGAGCTCTCTTCCTTTTGTTCTGACTTGCTACTCTTCCTGAAGTTCTAAAAAGGAGTTAATAGAATCACCTTCTATTTGTTCATTGAGCAAGAAATCTTAGATTCCTTTTGAAGTCCTTCTTCTCCATCCTAAATTGTTTAGTGGGTCCTATTGATTCTACCTCTAGACTCCCTTAAAATCTATCCCTTCCTTTTCATTTTCCAAATAGAGTCCTTTATTGTCTCAGCACCCAGCACAATATCTGACATGTACATTTTAGGCACTTAATAAATGTTTGGCAAATGGGTGAATGGATGATAAAATTGATATTTTAGGTAGTTCTGTTTTTTTTCTTCCTGGACAACTGCAATAGTTCCCTATAAGAAGTCTCTATTATTAACTGTTCCACTCTCCAATTTGACCTCCAAATTTACAACAAAGGTTATTTTTCTAAAACATATCCAACCATATCATTCCCTGCTCAAAAATTTTGATGGCCATTATAGCCCACAATAAGCCAGGCTGGCCCTCTACCAAGGACTAGGGATACAATGATGAATTAATTGTGGCCTCTATGTTGGGAGACAGGCATTAATCAAATAATTTCTCTAAGGCAAAACCGTAAAATGCTTTGAAAGCATATGCCTGGGGTCGTGCAGTATGGGAGCCAGAAGCAGGGTCTCCAGAAAGAGATCGGTAAGAGTTGTGATAAGAAGGATAAATGGGGCCCAGCATAGTGGCTCATGCCTGTAATCCCAGAATTTTAGGAGGCCAAGGCAGGCAGATCACTTGAGGTCAAGAGTTCAAGACCAGCCTGGCCAACATGGTGAAACCCTGTCCCTACTAAAAATACAAAAATTAGTTGGGTATGGTAGCACACACCTGTAGTCTCAGCTACTTGGGAGGCTGAGGCACGAGAAGTGCTTGAACCTGGGAGGTGGAGTTTGCAGTGAACTGAACTAACACCACTGCACTCCAGCCTGGGCAACAGAGTGAGAGTCCCTCTCAAAAAAAAAAGGCTGGGTGCAGTGGCTCACACCTGTAATCCCAGCACTTTGGGAGTCCAAGGTGTGTGGATCATGAAGTCAGGAGTTCAAGACCAGCCTGGTAAAGATGGTGAACCCATGTCTCTACAAAAAAATTGGCTGGGCGCAGTGGCAGGCACCTGTAATTCCAGCTACTTGGGAGGCTGATCCAGGAGAATCACTTGAACCCAGGAGGCAGAGGTTGCAGTGATTCGACATCAGGCCACTACACTCCAGCCTGGGTGACAGAGTGAGACTCCATCTCAAAAAAAAAAAAAAAATGAGTGGTGGGATTTCCCAGGCAAAGTGAAAGATTAGTCCTGGTGACTAAGCAACATGTGCAAAAGGACGAGTGGAAAGGAATTTGGTCTGGATTAATCCATTTTCATGCTGCTGATAAAGACATACCCAAGACTGGGTAATTTACAGAGAAAAAGAGGTTTAATGAACTCAATTCCACATAACTGGGTAGGCTTCACAACCATGCTGGAAGGCAAAGGCACGTATTACATGGTGGCAAACGAGAGAAAATCAGAGCTGAGCACAAAGGGGTTTTCTCTTATAAAACCATCATATCTCCTGAGACTTATTCATTATCACGAGAATAGTATGAGGGAAACCACCCCCAGGATTCAATTACATCCTATTGGGTCCCTCTCACAATATGTGAAAATTATGGGAGCTACAATTCAAGATGAGATTTGGGTGGGGACACAGCCAAAGCATATCAAGGGCCTTTGAGCATCTCAGAGGAGAGTAGTCAGTTCAGAACTCAGAGGGCAAGGGGTGAGCAGCATGCACTGAGGTTGCAAGAATAAGCAGTAGTAAGATTATCCATCCTTTGCCGACTACACACACAAAAAAACTCCATTTAAGCATTATAAACAAGAGGTGACATGATCACTCCCACAGGTTTCTTTTTAGCAAATTTTACAAAGATACTAAGAAGAGAGAAGTATATCTTAAGATGGAAAGGATCACATTAAAGCTCAGAACCACCAGAAATGCACACAAGAGCAGCACTAGAAATTATTATTCAGAAGTTGTTGGAGTGTGAATAGAAGATAAATTTCATTCCATCAACAAATCTTTAGATGGACATAACCCAGTGCTTGGTGACTTTACTTTTGTTTCTTAATCCATATGAATAATGGGATTTTCAACATGCCAAAATGGTCACTGCATTCTTTATAACGTCCTATTCTGCAAGCCAAAGATAGCAGTACAATTAATACATGTGATAAATGCAAGAGCACCTAGTTTTGTTCCTACTTTTTAATCAACACTGAGGCCTTTTAACATGCAGCTTCCTTATTTCTTGAATGCTTCCGAAGATGTCCAGTCCCCAGGGCCCTCAGAATAATGGAATCCACCTTCCTTTGTTTCAGGAGTCGAGGAATGATTGCGGCCCCCGGCCTCTTCATTTGTGCCAACAAGACAACCCATGTGGAAGTGATAAAAAGAATTTCACCATCCCTACTCCCGCTTCCAGTAAAGAACAAAACCAGGGGTGACATATCTTTATCAACAACTGCCAGCTTGAAAGCTGTTCTGTCCTGGGCAAATATATTAATGTGTGTGCTTGCTGAGACTGCTTAGTGGATTCAAGCCTCTGGAAATTAGAAGTGCTGATGGGGGGAACAGTATCATGTGGAAGGCTGGCAAAACCTCATGGACCCTGCTGCCTTTTGCAGTTTTATTGTTCTTATAATTGAAACAATAAATAATATGTCATGACCTTGAGGTATCCAACTGTGACACCTCAAATTACTGCTTCAATTTCAGTCCAGCCACTCCTACCCTTCTGGGAACATTCCTTCATGTCTTACATTTTGAGGCAGCACACCTATGTTTCCCAGAAAAAAATTCCAGATACTTATCAATAGGCATTGTTTAGGGATGTTTTTCTATTTTTCTGGTTGCCAATTTATTTCTCATCTATAATTAGTCAGTATGAACTTATTTGGCATGCTTAGATGAACACTCATTATAAAAATAGCTACAGGAAGATGGAAACCCAGAGGCGGAAGATGTGGGATTGGAAAGCGTTCCAGCAGGAAACGGCAGTACCACCTGCCTTGGTTGTTAACTTCCATACTCATCCATTTGGCTCACTCTCTTCTGTTTAAGGATTCTTTGTTGTGCAGTCAAGGCAGAGACTGAGTTGTAAAGGTCTCAGTATAATAATCTGCGAATTACCCTATTCTTTGAAATCATCCTTTAATATCATAGTGTAAACCGGTAGTTCCCAATCACCTGGAGAATTTGCTAAAACCCAAGTTGCTGCCTTGTCCTCAAGATCTCCGATTCAGCAAGTTTAGGGCAGAGCCTGAGAATCTGCATTTCGATCAAGTTCCTAAATGATACTGATGCTACTGATCTAGGGACCACATTTTGAGAACCACTGCTATAACAGTAAAAGGCTTTACCTTGTCCATGGGAGCTACTGAGAAAAATATATTATACACAGTATTTGGCCACATGTGGTAGCTTATGCCTATAATTTCGGCACTTTGGGAGACAGAGGTGGGAGAACCACTTAAAACCAGGAGTTCAAGACCAACCTGGGCAACATAGCACAACCCCATCTCTTCAAAAATTTTAAAATATTAGCTGAGCATAGTGGCACATACCTGTAGTCCCAGTTATTTGGTAGACTGAGGCAGAAGGATCACTTGAGCCCAGGAGTTGGAGGCTGCAGTGAGCCATGACCATGCCAGTGAGATCCCATCTCAAAAAACATCTATATATATATACATGCATGTACATATATGTACACATATATATACATGCATGTGTGTGTATATATATATGCATGCATGGAAATATTTGTTTTTATAAAACCAAAGAATGTAGAATTTTCTAATTCTAATTAGAAATTTAATTTAGCTTTGAATTCAGAAGTTGAATTTAGTTAAAATTGGCAAGAATGTAGAGTAGAATTTAGAGTTGGCAAGATGCTTACCGCCTAGGCAGTTATCAGTGACACTGAGGATCTGACAGACTCAGAACTCCAGGGCCTTTGCTTTGTTTACTCCACACTACCTTGCAGCCAGGTCTGGCATCAAATCCACATGAACTGCTAAAAATTATACTAGTGGTTATCACATTTGTATACTGGGGGTTGAACTGTTTGTGTTTGAAACTGATGAAACATATCTATCAACCTTCACATCTACCATCCTATTACATGCTTTAGAGACTCTCTTTGATTATGAAAACTTCTAAGTTAAAAAAAATAAAAAGCATAAATTACTTTTGTTCAGTCAAGAAACAGCCTGCAAGGGAGGGAGAATGAATGTGTTTATTTAGAAAAGCTTTTCTCAGGAGAAAAACATGGTGCTATTTTAAAACCAACCAATGGAACTGGGTCAATGTGGGTATTTTAAAATAAATAAATCATTACTTTATTTAATGTAATAGGCTTTATATTCAATTTTAAATATGTTTTACTTTATTCTCTCAATTAATTTGCACAGAGACATAGCTTTAGCAATACATTTTTCAATGACTTTAAAGAAATGTAATTTGAATTACTATGTTCAGAAGGATGCATGTCTACATGCAGCAAACACAATCATATATGGAAGCTTTGTGTCTCTTTTCAGGGAGGGTTTCTAAGTTGTTGAGGTCGTGTTTATTCCATCAGTCGGTATAAGGCATCACAAACATGGATTTTCTGTCTTGACAGACCCGAGTTTGAATCCTGCCCATTATTTTGTAACCTTTGGCAAATCAATGAAATGCTTCTTAGCCTCAGGGTTATCATCTGTAAAACTGCGGGGGAAATGCCTCTCATCTCACAAGTGGCACCACAGCCAAGAAGTGGTACCACAGCCAAGAAGTGGCATGAGAAGGATTTAGCTCCTCTGTGATTTCCATCGGCTCCTCCCCACCTCCCTGGCTCCCCCATCAAGGTACCACATTTAGACAACCTAAGCAGAAATAATGAACTTGAAAATGCAAATGTAGCTTTCAGACAAGTCTCCCACTCCACCCTACCTCCCAGGCCCATCTAAGTTCCTCCCTCCTCCATCCCAGGACCACACTATCGCTTTCAATCCTTTTATAGCAGGAATTATGGCGTTGGGCCAGTCCATAGAGTACCTATGATACAACATCCGCTATCCCCTGCAAAGTACCTACAGGATGCTTCCTTTTCTTCCTTTAGTTAGTTTTCCGTGTACCAGTCATCTAGAGCACTGGGACTGACTTTCTTCTTAAGAAGAGAGAGAGAGAGAGAGAGAGAGATTGGACAGATGATCTCTAAGAGTTTTTTTGTTGTCTAAAATAACTCTAAAGTATTCCAACTACATTTAGAGTACCCCATAATACAAATGGGAAAAATCACATGTCCCTAAAGCATATGTTTACAAATTATGGCAGAAAGCAACTGTCTTATGTAGCACGGTCTTAATGCCTAAAATTATCATGATCTAGTATGTACATTTCTTTCTACCTTCTGCAATTCTCCTAAAATGATTGCTCTACAATTGGACCACCAAAATTGTTCTTCCCAAAGAAAATACCGTTTTATTCTATCATTAAACTTTCAGAATGAGCCTCAAAATCATTAGGGAGAAATGCTGACTTTATTTAAAGGGAACATCCAGCATCTTAATGTGAATATTGCTAAGAGATTTCCTTTGGATTAAATTTTGAATAATTGCTTTGTATGAATAACATCATTACACCTATTAAGATGAAAATTAAATCCGTTTGAATAAAGAAGAATGAAGACATAGAAAGTGTGCAGTGTAAAAAAACAAGCAAACACAAATTAGGTAAACAAATCCTGGGCTCATGAATGCTGTGGATACATAACTATTTTCCAGGAACTTGAAGGTGAAATCGTGGTCTACTCTAACCTCAGGTCTGGCAATGACCTCAGATATCAATCTTTCAAACCCTTGAATTGATGGATGAGAACCAAAATCCTAGGAGGCTAAGATGCTTGCTCATGCCAGAGAGCTCATAAGGACGACACCAGGACTGGGAGTAAGATTTCCTAAGACCTAGGTCAGTGTTTTTCCAAGAACAGAGGCTGATTCTGGAGGGCAATACATTTAATATGACATGTGTATTTGTGGCATTCTGTGTTTTTTACATGTGCTTTTTCTTCTTTGTTTTGTTTGAGTTGTTTGTTCTTATAATTGAGTTTATATAATTGGTGTACTTAGAGAAAAAAATATAATTAATGAGTAAAAATAAAATTAAAAAATATGGTTGAGTAACTTAAAATACCTCACTTTTCTATCTTCCTCAGTGCTGGTGCCAAGTTTGTTGACTGGTGTGCTTCCAACATTTCAGACAGGTAGCTAAAACTTGCAAAATATTTTGCCTAATCTGATACAGCATAAAATAAAAAGACAAAAAAAGTACACGAATAAAACCCTAGATGACCAAACACTTTACACATCATGTTCTGTTAATGTTGAGAGATTTAGCAAAGCAAACTACGGAACATCCACTTAAATCTGAATTTCAGATGAACAACGAGTAATTATTTTAGTATAAGTATGTCCCATGCAATAGTTGGGACATATTCATATAAAGTAATTATTCACTGTACATCTGAATTCAAATTTGACTGAGCATCCTACAGCTTATCTGGCCAGCCTAGATCTGCCCATTTAAAAATGTTTAATTAAAATGTCACTTACCGGTAAGTTAAAATTAACTTACTACATGTACTGAATTCTTACCATGCAGAACTAAATTCACTCCGGTCTATTACAAGTAGAAAAAAAGGCATTCAGTACTCAACGCACGTTAGTTATAGTGATTTATTTCCAAGGAACACAATAAAAGAGTAATTTGCAAAAGACACAGGAATTTTGTTTATGTATTCATGAACTTTATAACACAAGACAAACCAACCACAAAGACAACAGACTCCCTATTATAAAATGCAATTAATCCATCTTTGGTATGTAACCAATATTCATTTAGATATTTCTTTAGTGAATAATTATTTTGTCAAATTTTATTCTTCTGGCAGACAGGAAAGATAAAGAAGATTTAAAAAGACAGGAGAAAAATAAAACAGAATGAGTCATAACACAAATGATTGGACTGGACTCACCTAGTTTCCAAGGCCTGGGTCTATGAGTGAGTATTCCTCCAATCTAGAGTTTATTATGATTCTTCAAAAATATAACAATGTATCAATACAATATCAATAATATGGTACAGAAGTAAAAGTATGTTTGTATTACTTTGCATGTTTTTATTCTATTTCAGTACTTCATATATTCATACAGCAAATGAGTTTTACTCCCTTACTCTATAAGAGCTGTTAAATCTTAGAGGTGACACAGGTGTTTATTGTTCTGTGTTTTAAATTTTTCTGTTTGAAGATTTTTATAATCATAAGTTGGTGGAGAAGAAAAAAATGTTAATAAAGAGAAAAATAATTAACATAAATAATTATACATGCTTATATTTTATTTTATTTTATTAAATTATATTTTGTAAAAATTATATAGAAATATATAATCTTAAAATAATTTTCAGAATGGCAAAATATAATGGGATTTAGAATGTGTCATATTCTAGCCTTCTCATTCAAAATATTAAAATTATTTTCCTATTTATAGGAAATGTATGTGTCAACACATACATTTATTGATTTTATTTTAACATCTCTTGCCAGTTTTGTGAATAAACGGCAGCAACACTTGCTCCATTCCTAATTCTTAATATTTAAAATTTTAAGCTTTAACTCACTGAGGAACAACTCTGCAATTTGTAAAAAATGCAAAGTTTTTTTTTTCAACTTAAGGAAGTCATCTACAACAATCAAAACATAGAAAGATTTTGTTTCATTAAAAAGTATCTAAGAATAAAGAATAAACCAATGCGTATGTCAAATAAATATTTTCTTCAATAAACATACATCGGATAGCCAAACTGGCTAATCTTGTCAGGAGTATTTTCACTGGAATTTCCATTCCATAGACTGTTATATAACCAGAAAAATGAAAGATCTATATGTGTACACGGAAAGCAAAAATGTTCATAATATCTTCATTTAAAATCCAGCTTGTAAAAATATATACACTATTTATGTTGCTCAGTAATCATGTCACTGAAATCTTAGCATTATGTCATTAAACCTAAAGAAATCCTTGAACACTATCCCATGTTCACAGTACCATAGTACAGGAATTAATCTGTAAAAGGATCACATAATCTTTAACCAAAAGCTTTCTGTCTCCTTCATCAAATGGACCTCAACTGTCCTCCTGGGAAGAGTTTCTATTTCCCCACTTTCATATCTGCTAAGGGAGGTAAAGGGACAGCAGCTAATTCTACATATGGCCAAAGAAGGGTTAAAATATGGTAACTAACAGGTAACAAATAAAACTTCTTAGGCTAATTAGATCAGTCTTATTATCAGTTACTTCCACTTAATTTTTCTCTGTTTCAAATATTAGCTTTATTTACTGTATTATTTTCATGTCTTTGCTGATAAATTTCCCAAGTCCTCACTCGAATTTCTTCTGCCTGTTGACCTCTGTCACCTGTTGACGAACAACATCTGTTGATGTCTGTCACCTCTCTGAATACACACTATGGCCCCTGTCCTCTGCCCACTCTCCCACACTGCTTGGTCCACCTTCCATTGTATATTTCATTTTCTTCTTCCCAGCTTCTAAATTTAACTTCAATTTGTTAAATGTCAGGATAATCGCTCAAAGAGGGGGAAAAAATCAGTCAAGCTAGGAGTTTTAATTCTACTATGTTAAACATCTGATTAGTTTTTTTTTGAAAGGTTATACAATATATACGTAAGTATTACAGTTTAAAGATATACTTTAAGAGACAATAATTTTTTCAATTCACTTAAAATCACAAACATGGCTTTAAATTTTTTTTTTTTTTTTATTGCTTGTATTTACAGTTGTTTGAGTTCTTTGTTGTCTAAAAGAAATCTCTATCTTCCATTTGGTAACTTCCTACCCTCCCCTAAAGGAAGATCTTTACATACACGTTTAACTTACTAGTATTTTTTTTTTTTTTTTTTGAGAAGGAGTTTCACTCTTGTTGCCCAGGCTGGAGTGCAATGGCACGATCTCAGCTCACTGCAACCTCTGCTGCCTGGGTTCATGCAATTCTTCCATCTCGGCCTCCCGAGTAGCTGGGATTACAGGCATGCGCCACCACACCTAGCTAATCTTGTATTTTCAGTAGAGATGGGGTTTCTCCTTGTGGGTCAGGCTAGTCTCGAATTCTTGACCTCAGGTGATCCACCTGCCCTGGCCTCCCAAAGTGCTGGGATTACAGAAGTGAGCCACCCTAACAAACAGTTAAAGAATATCTAATGTGGCCCACAAATATATACAGTATAGGTTCAATGTTAAAAAACAAATCGGAAAAACATAAAGGAGCAAAATAATGGAAGTTAAAAATCTTGTAATCCTATCTTCCAGAAATAAATATGTTAACACTTACACATACACACACACAGACACACACACACACACACATCCCACAGAGCACATATTTAGAAGAAAAATGCTATCAGGATTGCTTCTTTCTCTTTTTCTCTCAAACTGAGAAAGAGAACTGCCTACTTCCAGCTCTTCTCCTTTTGGCTGAGAACAACGACCAAGGATGGGAGAGTAACAAGGTGGAGGAGGCTGAATCTCTGATTAGTCACACGGAGCAGTGGCGTCCTGCTACTGACTCAGACCTCCCAGTTTTGAGAATGTTACATTGGAGAGAAATAAACTTCCATTTTCTTTAAGGTATACTCATAATTATTTTAAGAGTCTCGTTGTTAGAGCAGTAATTCTATCTAATACATAACCCAAATGGTCAAAACTGATGGTAAGTATTTTAAGAATTCAGAGAAGAGAGAATACTGTATTGGTAGCAGTCATATTATAGACTTCAGAGCAAAGGCGATTCAAACAAGATAAAGGTGAAAAGAGTTTTGAGTTCAAGATGGCAGCTATGCTCAGACATTTGCTTCCTCTTGTTCAAAAAGCTACATTAAAGCTGTGGTAAAGGAACTAAAAATAAATAAATAAACCCATAACTGCAAAGGAGCAAATGAGAGATTTTAATTTCTGGATGACAAAATGCAAATAGAAATGTGTGGTCAGGAGATGAGACAGAAAGAGCCACAGTCTAAGAGATAAGCCAGAGACCCACAGGACAGATGGCAGCCAAGTTTCTTGGCAGAGCTCTGGAGGATTCTGTGCTCCACATCAGGGTTTCCTAACCTCAGCATTTGGGGCCAGATAATTCTTTGTAGTAAGAGACTGTCCTGTGCATTGTAGGAAATCAGTAGCAATACTCATCCCTTCAATCCTCACAATAAAAATGTGTCCAGGCTGGGCACGGTGGCTCACACCTGTAATCCCAGCACTTCAGGAGTCTGAGATGGGCAGATCACCTGAGGTCAAGAGTTAGAGAACCAGCCTGACCAATATGGTGAAACCCCGTCTCTACTAAAAATACAAAAATTAGCCGGGCGTGGTGGTGGGCACCTGTAGTCCCAGCTCCTCAGGAGGCTGAGACAGGAGAACTGCTTAAACCCAGGAGTCAGAGGTTGCAGTGAGCCAAGATCATGCCATTACACTCCAGCCTGAGTGACAGAGTGAGACTCCATCTTAAAAAAAAGAAAAACAAACTTTGTCCAGGCATTGCCAAATAACCCTGGAAGGCAAAGTTGCCCCGGGTTGGGAACCATTGCTCTACGCTAGTCTTTCTACAAATACTTACTGAATATTGACTGTGTGCCCGGCACCATTCTAGGAACTGGAGATACAAAAGCAGATATCATCAGAAAGCCTTGTCTTTATAATACTTATTTTCTACTGGAACTAGAGAGGCAACAAACACGCTAAATGAGCAAAGGATATAGTTTGTCAAGTGTTGATAAGAGCTATGTAGAAAATGGAGAAAAAGACAGAAGGCACTGAAGGGGAGAAGAAAAAGGGATTTAGAAAATATGAGAATCTAGAGCAGCTGTGCCAGCTAGCTCGCAAATCCCTACCCTGGCCTCATGTGCACAAAACATCAGTGTTTGGATTTTGCCTTTTGGATAAACACTGGAGAGATATGTAGTAAATAATGTGAATGGACTCCAAGGAAGAAAGGCAGACGCCAGTAGTGGACCTCAGATCATTATGAAGCCATATGCTGATGATCAGATTGGCAATGGGCAGTCCCTGAGGATCCACGGGGTAGTGCTGGGTAGTTATGATATAGGGAGAAAAATGGCTGCAACAAATCAGGAATCCTTGGAGCAGTCTGACTTTGGGTGGTAGCAGGAGAAACAGAATTACCTGAAGCCATTGGCTATTTAATAGTTAATGTATAAACCTTTCAGGTAATTAACTCATTTTCTCCATCAAACATTCAACAATGAGGCTTTATAAAGCCATGTGAAAAGAAACACCCTTTCAGATAATTTCTTATTTCATAAGATTACGTTACGTTGCTGAGTAGAACAGATAGCTGAATACCATTAACAAAGCTTCAGTAATATTATTGTAGAAACAATGAGTAAGGAGGCTTTTGCTTGAATAAAACCTTTACTCAAAATTCACACTTAAGCCACATGGAAACCAAAACAGTAAGAAATATTTACTGATATCTGGTGGGCTCATTTCATTTTCTCTGGGAAAGACATGCAATCACTGGTACAGTCCTGAACAGCTTGATGCTATGAGCTCAGACAAGGGGAGGGAAAGCTGAGTTAGTGAGCTTACTTCCCCTTACTTAAAGGTTTTATTTTACATAATATTTTGGCATTCACCCACCACAACTGTTACCAAAATAAGACGGTCATATCTCTCTCATTTCCAATACGTGGTGAGATACTTGCTAGCAAAATTTTGAAACAAACAAAACATAAATGAATTGTGCCTACGAAATATTGATTATCTGGGGACTGCCCATCTTTCCTCGACTAAACAGTCATTATCTTCTATTTGCTATCTAAGATGGTCACTTTCAGGAAAAGAGAAGGGCATTCTCTTTTAACGCCCAGATCAACCAAGCCATCCTTGCCAAAAAAAAGAAGTGTCAGCTACCACAGGCAGAGCCCCCACACGCCCAATATGGTTTTACTCATTTCTAACTATGTGTTCCCGGCTAAATCAAGATAGCAGATCCAATTTCTGCATCCTCATATATAATTGGTTGAAAACAGTCAACCCACCTTTTCTCAGTGAAAAGTCAAATCAGAATCATTACTGTTCTATAAACATATCCCGTCTACTCATTCTTGCTACTTGGGTCATACTAGGATTCAGTCTTTTTTCTCTCTCTTCTCCAATGTTAATGACTTCCCTTCTACTCTCACCTATTTACATCTTTGTGTCAATTTTTCTCACCTTCTCTAAAAAGCCTTGCCTCATCAGTTTAGCCCCAAATATTCTCATCTTTCTTCAACTCTCTAGAGGATTTATCTTATACCTGACTTACTTTTGCTGACGCCTAATTATATATCATTCCACCACTGCCATCTAATTGTTTCAAAGGATCACGATCAACTATCCGGGGTCCAGCTAGCATATTTTGTCTAACTTATAGCCAGGGAATGAAGGATACAATTTGTTTGGTGCCCACCACAGCATCTGCTATGCTTTTTAGAGAATCTCGCTGATTGGCCTGAAGGACAGACATTCTAGGGGCGGTCCCTAAAAACACAGTCCTTGCTTTGTGGAGGTTATAGTAGTGCCATACAACCTTTCTTATCTGAAATAAAGAAAAATCTATTTTCCATTTTTGAAAACTTAAAAACATCTTTCTATTTTATTAGTCCATTGGTTAACTTCTAACCAGCAGTATTAATTTGTCCCAAGAATATTTAGCTTTTTAGATTGGATGTGATGCTCACCCATGGCAACCATCAGATGTTAAAGAGGGACCTCTGAATACTCCTCACTACCCTATGAGAAGTATCCAGCTGTCTGGATCACTGTGTGAGCACAGGATATTTAAGTTTATATAAAGAGAGGTTAAATGGTCATAACACCAAAAAGGATAATAAAAGAATAATTAGCCCACCCAAATTGCCTTTTAATGTGACCTCAGAATCATTCTCTACTTGCCAGAATGTTTTCACACAAAGTTGCACTAGTTACTGTGGATGTTAACAAAAACTCTTTAATGCTAGATGCATAAGAATGTACTAGTTGGGCTGCCCTTATTCCTGTTGATAGCTCTGCATTCAATTGCTTTGGGCTTACTACTGTGAAAGGTAGAAAGACCACGTGGTTCTGAATCTCACAATGGCACATTATAAGCCAACACATGATGGAAATCACTTTTTTTGAGCTATGCCATTTTTCTTGTTGGGAATGATGTTTTGCCTACACTGGACACTGTCGTAAAGGAAAATTAACCTACCCAGGGCTTAACTTTATCCAACAGCTGTGGCTGCACGCTCTGCCAGGAACTCTGTAGGGCACCAAAGAAAAAGAGGCAAGCCCATGATCCCTTCCCTTGCGGCTCCTAGGGGGACTCTAGTGGAGAGTAATCATTCACTTCCCAATCAAATATAACATTGTAACTGCAGTAAATAGTCTGAAGGAGAAGTGCAAGAGGTAACAAGAGTTCCTTTCTTCCTTGGTGACCAAACACCATCACCAAACACATCTTTATGAGCCAACAGTAAGGCACCTGGACATGGCCAAGTGCAGAGATCTTTTTGGATTAATGGAGAGACCTAAGCAAAGCAAACAAGCTTAAGCCACTGGGGCAATCTCAGTAACTGTCGGCCAATACCAAGAAGAGCCAACACCAGGAAGAACACTTAGTCATAAGATAGCCTGGGCTGCCGGAGCCTAAGAATCTAGAGTTGGACTTGGACTGTTCAGTAGAACCTCAGTGACTATAGAAATGTTCTACTTTGCTCTGTCCAATATGGTAGCCACCAGCCAATTGTGGCTATTGAGTTCCTGAAATGTGATGGGTGAAAGTCAGTAATTGATTTTTAATTTTATTTAGCTTTAATTTTAGCTAAAATAGCTACATGTAGCTAGTGCTCAAGGAGCTGTAGAGTACAGAGAGACAAGAAAGTGTACAGGGCTATATCTAGGCACTACACAGAAAATATGTCCCTGGATTATGCAATTCTCCAGTTGCGGGGTTTCCCATAGGTGATAGCTCCTAACAGGAAGACCAGGAAACAAAAGCCTTTTGTGGGTGACTAATCTTTCACCTAGAACAGCAATTATATAGAAATGACTGATAAGCAACTTGAGCAAAGTCTCAGGATACAAAATCAACGTGCAAAAATCACAAGCATTGCTATATACCAATAACAGACTAAAAGAGAGCCAAATCAAGAGCGAACTCCCATTCACAATTGCTACAAAGAGAATAAAATACCTAGGAATACGACTAACAAAGGATGTAAAGGACCTGTTCAAGGAGAACTACAAACCACTGCTCAACGAAATAAGAGAGGATACAAACAGATGGAAAAACATTCCATGTTCATGGTTAGGAAGAATCGATATTGTGAAAATGGCCATAGTGCCCAAATTAATTATAGATTCAATGCTATCCCCATCAAGCTACCTATGACCATCCTCACAGAACTGGAAAAAAACCACCTTAAATTTCAAATGGAACTGAAAGAGAGCCTGCATAGACAAGACAATCCTAAGCAAAAAGAGCAAAGCTGGAGGCATCATGCTACCTGACTTCAAACTATACTACAAGGCTACAGTAATCAAAACAGTATGGTGCTGGTACCAAAACAGAGATATAGACCAATGGAAGAGAACACAGGCCTCGGAGGCAATGCCACACATCTACAACCATTTGATCTTTGACAAACAGACAAAAACAAGCCATGGGGAAAGGATTCCCTGTTTAATAAATAGTGTTGGGAAAACTGGCTAGCCATGTGCAGAAAGCAGAAACTGGACCCCTTCCTGACACCTTACACTAAAATTAACTCTGGATAGATTAAAGACTTAAACGTAAGACCCGACACCATAAAAACCCTAGAAGAAAGCCTAGGCAAAACCATTCAGGACATAGGCATGGGCAAGAACTTCATGACTAAAACACCAAAAGCAATGGCAACAAAAGCCAAAATAGACAAATGGGATCTAATTAAACTCCAGAGCTTCTGTATAGCAAAAGAAACAATCATTACAGTGAACCAGCAATCAACAGAATGGGAAAAAATTTTTGCAATCTACCCATCTGACAAAGGGCGAATAAACAGAATCTACAAAGAACTAAAACAGATTTACAAGGAAAAGGCAAACAACCCCATTCAAAAGTGGGCAACAGATATGAACAGGTACTTTTCGAAATAAGATATATATGAGGCTAACATATGAAAAAATGCTCATCATCACTCGTCATTATAGAAATGCAAATCAAAACCACACTGAGATACCATCTCATGCCAGTTAGAATGGCGATCATTAAAAAATCTGGAGACAACAGATGCTGGAGAGGATGTGGAGAAATAGGAATGCTTTTACACTGTTGGTGGGAGTGTAAACTAGTTCAACCACTGTGGAAGACAGTGTGGCAATTCCTCAAGGACCTAGAAATAGAAGTTCCATTTGACCCAGTAATCCCATTACTGGGTATATATCCAAAGGATTATAAATTGTTCTATTATGAGGACACATGCACATGTTCACTGAGGCACTCTTTACAACAGCAAAGACCTGGAACAAACTCAAATGCCCATCCATGATAGACTGGACAAGGAAAATGCGGCACATATACAGCATGGAATACTATGCAGCCATAAAAAATGATGAGTTTGTGTCCTTTGCAGGGAAATGGATGAATCTGGAAACCATCATTCTCAGCAAACTGACACAAGAACAGAAAATCAAACACTGTATGTTCTCACTCATAGGCAGGTGTTGAACAATGAGAACACATGGACACAGGGAGGGATGCATCACACGAGGGTCTGTTGCAGGGGAATAGGGGAGGAACAGTCAGGGGTAGGGAGGTTGGGGAGGGATAACATGGGGAGAAATGCCAGATATAGATGATGGGGGGATGGAGGCAGCAAACCACATGGCCATGTATGTACCTATGCAACAAGCCTGCATGATCTGCACATGTACCCCAGAACCTAAAGTGCAATAAAATACATATTTAAAAAATGACAGTCCACTAGCTATATCTGGCCCACAGATATTTTTGGGTTAGTTTGTACTGTTTTTAAAAGTTTTAAAATTAATTCTCAATATTTATAACAATTTTTTTTTAATCTCAATTCTTGACTTCTTCAGAAAAGTTCAACTATGAGGTGACACTGGCTAATCCTTCATGGCAACAAGGTGTGAAGCTGTATCCAAGGGACACTAGCAATTTAGTGGAGTCTCTGCCCAGCCTGCTTCACTCATTCATGTGGCCTGCATTGGACCCTGAAAGGGCTGGAGTTTGAGACTCCCTGGTCTACACATCTACCCCAAGCAGAAGCATCAAATCTGAGAGCCTGGCACCACTTGTCACTTTGCCTTGGTGACCCTCACTTTTAGTATTCAACAGAGAGAGCAAGGACCTCAATGTAAACACTTTCTATTCAAGGTAGAATTTCTTCACTGTTCTTCAAAAGCAAACATGGGTGTGCACACAGAGGACTTCCAAGTTACTATATTAGGATGAGTGTGAGTCCAGACAGGGTATACAGAAGTGACATTTACTACCTAGAGCATGTAACTTAGCTATGCCTCAGTTCCTAGACCTGTAAAATAAAGAGAGAAAAAAAAAAGCTAGATCATGAGGCTGGTGTGAGATGAAGGACCTGGAATAGGGCCTGGCACATCACAAGGGCTCAGAACATGATAGCTACTATTATTCTAGACTTTAGATTGGCCATCGATCACGGAAACCACCTCTTTATGGAGAAAGAATGAAGACAAACATTTCCCACAGTCTGAAACAGAGACATGGGCAGGTTTTCACTCCCCAGTCTGTTCCAACCCACAGCAGAAATCTGAGTATGCTTGTATATGTTATATGTTAAATGAGCAATCCTAGGAATCCAGTTATTAGTGACTCATCAAAATCTCTCCATTTCACTAAGGACTGCAGCACGGCCGGGGATGGGTTTTGGAGTAACACAGACGCACATGTCAAGTGTGCACAGCTTCTTTTCCTACTGGTGCACAGAAAACCCCCTGAGAGATTACCTTTCCCTGCACAAAAACGCCAAATCTTCCCCAAACCAGTCCTTTGCCTGACCCAGACTAGGCCCTTCCAACAGCATTCTTTAGCCACTGACCTTGACTACAAATTTAGATTACAACATCAAATTTCTAAAACTGTGATGGCTCTAAAAATTCAGCGTTTCTTCACAGATTTACATTTTGAAAAGTACATTGTGTTTGAACTCAACCCAAATTATCTGCCACGACTCATGTGATGACACACACAGCAACGTCCTTCCCTCAGCAAAAAATCTTTCTTTTTTCTGAATAAATTTAGTTTTTAAATCATATGAAATCAAGCATTTCTTGTAGAATCTCTTTAAAGAGTGCTTAAAGCTGAGCCAGAGACTGCCATAGACGGCTGCTTTGCTGCCCCTCTCACCCAGATGAGGGAGTTTCTGGGTGGTAAGAACACCCGTTCCTCTAGCTGCCTACTTAGGCGTCTTCCCCAGCTACACTCTAATTGTCCAAATGGTTGGATTTTTATCATCAATAATTTTGGTTTTGCTGGAGTTGTAATGAGATGGATAGACTACCCAAGAGGTGGCAGAAAGTGAATGTGCGTCATATTATCATTTTCACTTTTGAAAAGTTTCATAAAACTCTGTGCCCTAGATCCAAAAGGCAGTATATGGGTATCTACCAGAAACCCTCACCATGCCCACTGCTGTCTCCTGCCAGCCACCAGTTAGCACCAGTTGCCAGACAGAAGGCTATCCAAGTCTAGAACAATGTTCGGTTCTGATTTATTTTTCCAACCCCACTAATTTTCTGATACAATTTGCCTATCTACTTATGGTGCTGGCTGGCAGTGAAATTAAACAAGGCAAGGGAATACCATCCCTAATTTCACAAAGTTTATAATTTGTACTCAGGAAAAAAATATAATTCTATATTAAAGGGCTACTCTCTACACAGCAATACATATTTTTTCATTTAAATCTTTCAAATGACCATAATATCTATTGTATGTACCACATATATATCTTTGCTAACGATAACGCCATTGCAGTTAATAACTGAAGCAGGGGTTTAATAGTGATTCAGTGTGATTTAGTGTCAGTTAACATTTGTAGAGCGCTTCACAAGTACATTTCTCTATTTTTCCTTATGTACTTTCCAGAAGATATCTAAGAGGCAGACAGGACAACTAGTAGGAAAACATTTTATTCTGAGCCTCTATACGATCCAGACATGGTAGTAGGGATACCTCTTTAACAGCGCTAGGACTAGAGAGAAGTGAGGCTTACGGGGCACAGAATGGAAGGGTTATGCAAGCAGAGAGCTGGCGGCTGAGACCTGTCTCCTTAAACTGTGCATCCCAAGCACCTTGATTACCTCACCCTAGTCCTGACCCTGCATATAAATATTATCACCAGCCACCTTGTGAGTTATACATTATCCTCCCCATTTCAAAGATGGGCAAACTAATACTTAGAAATCTTCAGCAACTTAAGACAAAGACTTCTGGAATAAACCTGCTGACCCCATTCTGGTATTCTTTCTGCCACTGAGGGGCCTATGCCCCGAAGACACTGCCAATTAAACCACACTTGTAAGCTGCATACGAACTGACTCGGTTCCTTCAACTTTCACACAAAATCCACTGTAAATAGTGCTCAATGAAAATTCATATTTAAGCTTTGTTATCACTATTTGTAAACTGAAAATGCTGTATATTTTGAGCTGTGGTAGCTTCTTCAAAATACTGCAATTAGGATATCCTAATTATAAATATAGTTGGGTTTTTATCATCAGTAATCTTGCTTTTTCTGAGATGAAATGAAATTTCACACACAGAAAGTGAATGTGTTTCATACTGTTATTTTCATTTTTATACAGTTTCATAAAGCTCTCCATCTCCCAGATCCACAGGCAGTTTATGAATCCACCAGAAACTGTCATCATGTTCGTTACTTCAGTATTTGCCAAAATAAAATACTCAAGTTAATACTTATCCAGCTTCAAAGTCACTAAAAACACGAAAGCTTCAAGCTTAAAACAACTTCAATGTAAAGGGCTATATATTTTATTTCTTCCTGGTAGCTTTAAATCTACTCACAGCAGTCCCAGACAGAATTTATGGGAATACAATAATATGCCAATTAACTAGAGTCAACCAGTTCCTAATTCTACATCTCTGGAATGTCTTTATTATTAATGGAAATCCCTGCCATGCTCACTGAGAAACGAGAAGGCAAACCGAAAAGAAAACCAACCCACTCTTAATTATAGTTATAATTGCTCTTGTAGATGCACGATTCCTCACCTCGAGCTTCAAGTTCATGGATCAAACTCAGCCCAGTTGTCTGCTGGGGGAAGCTGCTGACACAATTAGGGCAAGTCACCCAGGAGAAAACCCAAGGCCTATCCACAAAGCACACAGCCAGGAAACATGTCTAATTATATATTTGTTCTTGCCGTCCCTTCCCTGTGGTTTCAACGCCCAGTTGCCATTAGACGTATCTGACGAGAAACAGAATGAAAGGCTGGCTGAAGTTAGGGGCTGCAGCTCCGCCATGAACTCTAGTGAGATCTATGTGCAGCTCATAACAAGTTTTCAAACCCATTATCAAGAAGTAGTGGGGAGATGAATGTGTGGATGCTGCCAAGGCACAGGCCAGGGATTCTGTCAGAGAAACTGAAGTGAAGGAACTTGATCAGAGAATAGGAAAACCCACCTGCTGTTTCACAGACACGTTGAGTCTCTTTAGAGTATGCAGCATATCAGGAGCACAGGAGCCCATCTGACTCTCAGTAGTGCCTGCCACAGGGGGACTTGGCATACCCTACAGCCAATGAGACCTTGCAGTCCCTCTGTTCACTCTGCCTTCATCCTTATGCAGGATTAATTGTCACGGCAGATGGGGGGTCTTGGTTACTAGAGGGAATCTTGAAGCTCTAGGCTCCTCTTTAGCTTTAAAAATAGGGGCGACAACAGTGTTAATGTGCCCTGGGCTTCGATGTCATGCTGGCATTGTGAAAGGGATGGACGGCCTGCTCTCGCAGTTATCACTGCATTGGCTTTGGTTCGTCGGTGCTTTGATTTGCTCCAGAAAGTGTGGTTCCACCATGATGGGGAAGGTGTCCAAGTCATACGTACTCCCTCAGGGTATCTTCCCCAATCTAGACATTTCACAAAATTCTAAGACAGGTTCTCCAGACATCCGTGTGGAACTTTATTTAGTCCTTTCCCGGTGTGAGTTTTACACATAAAGGCTTCATGATACCACCAAATGATCATCTACATTAATCAAAAAATAGATCACTTCTATCCAAAAAGCCATTTAAAGAAAAATTTACCTATTTTCATCACTAATCATTTTTCAATTATAAGTTTTTCCCAGTCCTCATTTTATTTGTTGGAATTGATTGTAATATTTTTTTCATTCTTGCCACTTCCCTGACTCCAACAGAAGAGACTCCTCTGCATTGCATGGAGCTCTAGGCTTCTCCTCGTCTTTGCCACAAAGGCCTTTGCAGGTCAGCCCTCGACAATCAGCTACAGGGGTTCAGATTATGGAACTACTGGGAAGGGAAACCTCATTTTGCTCTGCATTCCCACATTCATTAATCCCTGACTCCAGGAATGGCTCTCTCCAACCTAGTGCAAGCCAGAAAGTAAAAAGAGGGAGATAAGGCTTCTCTAGGTACCAGATTCTTACCTCATTCTTCCAGCCCATCTTCACTGCTGTCTAAACTGAGGTCACTCGGCACTTGACTCATTTTAGAAGTAAGACTCCATCGCTTTTATCTCCTAACTGTAGCTAGCAGTTAATTTAAATCCAAGGCTTATATACCTTACAGATTCTCCTTAAATTGCCTTAATTGTATTTCTTAGCAAACTATAATTCTTATCAACTGGTTTCGTGTAAAAAGTTTCTTTAAAAATTGTTTTAAGGATATTCTCACACTCATTAAAAATGACAGTGTATTTCAAACAAGACTATCTGCCTCAGTTTCCTCATTTATAAGAAAAACAGAGATAACAGTTCCTATTTCATAGTGTCCTGCTGAGAATTCACACTTAGGACAATGTCTGGCACACAGAAAATAGTAAATGCTAACTCTTACTGAATACAAACACAGCAAAACACCAATCTTGTGATAGGTTCTTAATAAATGGTAGTTATTGTATTTTCCTAGTTAGCTACAGACTGGGAAAGAATGAAAGTGAGACTTTTAAAAAACTGTTTGTAGAGACAGGGTCTCACAATGTTACCCAGGCTAGTCTTGAATTGTTGGCCTGAAGCAATCCTCCCGCCTCAGCCTCCCAAACTGTTAGGATTACAGGTGTGGGCCACCTCACACAGCTGTAAGCCTTTCTGATAGAATGTTATTAGGACACCTGGGAGTGTCTTTCTTCCTTCCTCTTTCTTCCCATCTTCCCACCTGTTCTTTCTCTTCTTACCTCTTCTTCCTTTTACTTTTAAATCAAATATGCTGGCGGTTGAAGCGAAAGAAAAAAAGAGATGGAAACACATAGAGTTTAGGTCTAAAAAGAAGCACTCACTGGAAAGTAATTCGGCCTCTGCTTAAAAGTACACAATTGCCAATACAGAGCCAAAAGAAATTTATGGCATTTTCCCAGCGGTTGGTATTTAATTAGCAATCTGCTATTGTCAATTGGCTCCACTGTTACAAAATAAATCATTCACAGGCTATTTTGAAGACTTGTCCTGTTGCCACCACCATTTCATCAATCTTCTCATCAGCTTTGTCATTACAGATCTCAGTGATTTCTCACCTTTTCAGGAACTCTACATGAAACTGACCTTGAGAAGTATTTGACCACTATCATCTCAGCTATTAAATGTCAGACTCAGACATCTCAAACTGTGTGTCAAGACACTACATTCTGGCAGCAATGAACCCGTTACCTTTTTTCTCCCTCATAAAGCATGCTATTTGGGCACCCAAAATTGTATGCTACAAGTTCTCTCACGAGTCTAGTTTTATTGCAGATGTCTTTGAAAAAAAAAAAGTCTGTTGCCAGCTATATTCATGTCCAGACTTTTGATGGTCTGTGCCTGCACATTATGCAAATCATGTCTGCTCGTCTTCACTGGGTGAAAGAGGCAGCAGGGTTGGGCAATAAGAAATGCTCAGCAACCTGCTCCATTAGCGTGTTCCAGACTTATCTGTTAAGATTATGAGTTCCTCAAATTGTATTCTCTACTCTTATCAAAAAGAGTCACGATGAGCCTGTTCTATTTCCGCAGAGGAGCCAGGAAAGAGTGGGAGGGCCAAGGGACCCTGCACACAAGGGGCCCATTGCTGTCAGACTTCACGGTAAACACTCCTGGGTTCAGGCTTCTTGTCACCTCTGCATCGTTGTCGCTGCGTTTATTGCTATCTGGCATACTCCTTTCTCTACTCCCCTTTCCATTCACTCATTTATTACTTTTTGTTCAGTGAACATTTATTAAGCACCTACTACCTTCCAGGCATTGTTAATGCTCTGGGAATATGCAAGAGAACAAGCCATTTGAAGTCCTTGCTCTGATATAGATGCCACTCTAGTAAGATGACAGCCAATAAACCAATACATGTACACTTTTCCAGTAGTGATGAATGGTACACAAAAATCAAATGTCTACTTTGTGTGGGGGTTCGGGAAAAGGTCTTTGTGAAGAGGTGCTATGTAAGATAAGACCTGAATAAAAGAAGCCAGTTGAGCAGAGAGCTTTAGGAAGAGCCTTCTAAGTGGGGAGACCTGCAAATGTGGTAGTGGCCAGGGGCATGAAGGTGACAGGTGGAGTCAGAGGCCAGGGAGGCTGGAGGGTGGGAACAAGGGATAAACGCTATGTGGAGGCCACAGGGACTTTTTGGTAACATGGACCTCTTTAGTAGTTGAGCAGAACCTATAAATCCTTCCCAGAATATGGTTTTTAAATACAAATATAAAAGATTACAAAAGAAGCAAATTTTTTTGAGACAACGTTTACAAGGAAACAATGTGTCATGCAGTTAAGATGCATACTTCTTGGCCTAGCGCAGTGGCTCATGCCTGTAATCCCAGCACTTTGGGAGGCTGAAGCAGACGGATCACCTGAGGTCGGGAGTTCATGACCAACCTGACCAATGTGGAGAAACCCCGTCTCTACTAAAAATACAAAATTAGCCAGGCGTGGTGGTGCATGCCTGTAATCCCAGCTACTCATGAGGCTGGGGCGGGAGAATCACTTGAACCTGGTAGGCAGAGGTTGCGGTGAGCTGAGATGGTGCCATTGCACTCTAGTCTGGGCAACAAAAACTCCATCTCAAAAAATATATATATATACTTCTTATGAACACATAAAAACAAGATCTTATGGTGGTTCTACCATAATTTGAAGTCAAGATGAGCATAAGTAGTGTTTTGAGATCTCTGTAACAACTGTTAGATGATAGGAAATATCTGTGATTTCTACTGATGAAAGTCACAAAGGCTGCTGATACTACTGTGATTTGTGGCTACAGTCACAACAGGAGGAAGTACTAAATTTAATTAGAGGTTAGTGAAAATAAACGTAAATTTTGCCACAAATTTACAAACTCTCTGAGATCTCTTGAGTCTGTGGACCGAGAATCACTTGGTTCTTGGTCTTGTGGATTTCACTCTCAAGAGAAAGGAAAAAGCCCCAGGAAAAACATGCAGGCTGCCCTCTACCTTCTGTTCAAACCAGGATGGACTCAGAGTCTTCCTCGACTCTGTCCTCTGCCCAGCACTCCCACTGCCCTGGGCACCCTTTATCCTAGAACTTTCCACATGATCCTGTGATCACTGCCTGTTTGTGTTTTCTGCACATGCAGTTCCTGTCCTAAGAAAGCTTACAGTCTTTCTTAGGACAGGAACTACATATCAATGCTTCTGCATAAACAGTGTGCAATGCCTGGGACGTGCCAGCTACTCAGTGAGTATTTGCTAAATAAATAAAGACCGAGAGGCTTTTGAAAGAATTACACTTGAAATCCAAGCTGCCAACACTGTTTTGAAGGGCATATTTTCCTTTCAGAAACAGGTTACATGTGGAAATACATGACAATTTAAAAACAGTACCATCAGAAATAGAAATGAAAACACTGACATCTTTGACAGTGTTGACAATGTTGAGTGGATTGAGAAAAGAAAGAAAGAAAAATTAAAAGTAGATTAATTGAAAAAAGGATAATGCAGTTACCTAAAGACCAAGGTTTTCTGGTGTTTAAAATCACACAAGCCTTTGCAGGAAAATAGAAAGCAAAGTAGGCAAAGTGGGTAAGCAGTGTGCCCATCAGCTATACATCAACAGATCAAAAGCTCAGGCTTGGGGCTGAGCTTCCTGAAGTCTTCACTTTCTCCAATTTGTCTTTAGAATAAGCTTCCCATTTTAGACAACAGCCTAAAGCTGCCTAACTCCAGCACATTGCCATCCATCCAAGATAAAGGAAAGAGCAGGGTAGAATTTTCTCCAAGCCTGGCCACATCCAGAGTCTGGCTGGATCTCTGCATACTAGGGCTGGTTTTCAGCCGCTCTCCTCATTTGAGGATAGGGACAGAATTCAAGGCTTGAATCTTAATCTGTATGAGACAGATGCACTGGCTTTATTCATGTTCAGCTCCATCATATAAGAAACAATGTAAAACATTCGTTCATTCAACGCATTTTTGTTAAAGCTCTTTATGTGCCAGACTCCTTGGATTAAAAAACAAAACCAAAACAATGCATGGGTGAATTTACACAGTCGCAGTCCTTGAGTCGGTGGGAAAGCCAACAGGTAAATCCAAAACCACAGAAAAAGGCAGGGATATTTGTAAGGGAAGTTTTCCTAAGGCTGAGGAAAAATTCACCAAAGATGCAATATTTGAGCAGGGATAACAGGCGCAAGTAGAATGATCTGTAATCTCAAGAACCACGTGTTCGCAGAAAAGGCAGCACTGATCGCTGAGAAATTAGAGTCACTATTAGGGTCTACCTACTCCCAAGGAGATTTAGAAGTTTCCTGGGCTTCTTAATCATTTGATCATGTTTGACTAATGAACTAATGGAAATATCCATGGCTTAGAAATGTTGACACCACAAATGACTATTCAGCTCTCATTCTAATCACATGAAGGCTGAGGAGCTTATGAGAGAAGCAGACTGGATACTAAAAGGTCCCATTTGTGAATTACTTTATTCAACTTGCAGTGAGTATGGTCCTGGCATTGTGTTAAAGGCAAGACAACAAAAGCTGACCAAACCATCGACCTGTAAACTTGGTTTCACAAAGAAATTACCAAGCAACTCTGTCTAAGTTGTATAAGCAGCAGCACGGAGAGTGTCATGGGATGATGCTAGAAGAAATCTGAATTAGCCTGTAGTGAAATCTGTAAGCACTGAAGGGAGATCAGTGATATGGTAGTTTACTTTTATCATTAAGGGAAAATACAGTGCTTTTGATGATTATAGTGATGAACTTGGAACTCCGAATTAAAAACTCAACTGCCATTTATTTGCGGCATGATCTTTAAAGTCTAAGTTTTCTCATCAAAAAATGGGAATAATTATGACTATAACATATGATCTTTGTCTAAGCACCTTACTTGAATTAAATAATTTAATTAATTAAGTTATTTAATTCCAGTAAGGTGCTTAGGCAAAGAAAGCACTCAGCACTTCAACACCTGTGATGATTTTTCATTTACATACAGTCATGCATGTAAATAACATGTTTGTGAATAACAGGATCTTTGTGATAATTAAATTATTTAATTCAAGTAAGGTACTTAGACAAAGGAAGCACTCAGCATTTCAACCCCTGTGATTAGTTTTCATTTACATACAGGCATGTATCACTTAATGATGGAATATATTCTGAGAAATGTGTCACTAGGAAATTTCATTATTGCTTGAACATCGTAGTGTGTACTTACACGAACCTAGGTGCTACAGACTACTACACACGTAGGTTACATGGTACAGACTATTGCTCCTTCCCTACAAGCCTGTACAGCATGTTACTTTTCTGAATATTGTAGGCGGTTGTAACACAGTAAGTATTCGTGTGTTTAAACATATCTGAACAGGGAAAAGGTACAGTAAAAGTACAGCAGAAAAGAGTAAAAAGTGGTACACCCATATAAGGCACCCACCATGAATGGAGCTTGCAGGACCATGAGTTGCTCTGGGGAAGGCAGTGGGTGACTGGTGGGTGCACGTGAAGGCCTGGGATGTTATTGTACACTGTTGTAGACTTTATACACACTGTACATGTGGGCAAGCCAACATTTATTTAAAATTTTGCTTCTTTAATATAAATTAACTTTAACTTACTGTATTTTTTATTTTTTAAACTTTCGACTCTTGCAATAACACAGTTTAACATAGAAACACATTTTATAGTTGCATGGAAGTATTTTCTTTCTTTATATCCTTACTCTGTAAGTTTTTTCTATTTTTAACATTTTAAATTTGTTCATTTACTTTTAAAACATTTTTTTACAAAAATTAAGACACAGACACTAATTAGCCTAGGCCCATATCAGTTCAGAATCATCAAAACGTCTTATCTTAGATAAGAATGTTTCTATTTCATTATAATCTTAGGAGATCACTGTTTTCTATGTGTTCTGTTGTGGACAAAAATGTCGTTATGTGCCACCTGACTGTATTTTTAGTCAGTGAAAGACCAAGCTCAAGCTGATTTGCTTTTGAAATCCAGTTACCCTGGGCTATCATTGGTAGGTCAAAAAGTTTACTTTTATTTGTAATGAAGCAAGATGCCACATGATTTTAAATCCTCAAAATGACGTCTTTTGAATTCAATAGGAAATTATAAGAAACAGTATGACACAGGGTTTGAGTATCAATTTTTCTCTTGTTACTGTCTCACATACATGTGCACGCGTGCACACACACACATAACCTCTGGTACACATACTGAAGATATTTTATGTTTCATTTAGTTCAAGGTTCTAAGCTGCTGGGCAAAGCAACAGCTTTTAAGAGTTTCACAGGTAAAATAATAATGCATGTGTGAAAGAGGATTGGTAGGGGGGCAATTGAAATCCCATTCCTGCCGTAACAACTTCATGGAATGCCTATAATTACACATTTAACAGGTCTAATGATACATTTCAGAGAATACATTTATGACCACCTCTAAAGAAAACTATTAGCCGGCTGTACTTAGAAAACAGGGAATTTATTTTCTTTTTCCTTTGCCTCCTGAACAGAACGTGACTATTTAGGGGTTCATTTACTGCTGGCAAATGGCCATTTCCTGCCTCTAGACAAAACGGCTTAAAAGAACTTATAAAAAAAACAGTTGAAATCCTCTCTAGACATCTAATAACTTATAAAGAAAAGAACGTTTGATGAGTCAGTGCAAATGAATCAGGGACATATGGATCCTATTTCCCTTGAGTTTAAATTTGTAGAGAGAAGAACTTCGGAAAATGAACTTTGTAGATGTCACTGAACCCAAGGGAAAAACGTACGAGATAATTACTCGATTTAATACATTCCTAAGCTGCCCTGGTGCTTAGCTGAAGCACACCCAGGTCATTTGTAGTTCCATTTGCACTGTCAAACACACACCCCATCAGGCTCTAATTGTTTTCAGAGTAAAATCTGGAACAGCAGAAAATATTAAGGTAGGTCGTGTTCTCAGCAATGAATTCTAATATAGAAATTCATTTCCCAATTCCTTAAAAAAACTTAATTGTGCCAGTGGCAGGGGGTCCTAGAAGCATTGTGGGTGACACATATCTCCACATCCAGGGTCTGATTCACATGCGGGTGGTATAAACAGGCTTCAGTAAAGGACAACGTGGTACCAACCAGAAAATCATCTCTTGCAGCCATGCTTAATGGTGCCTTCATGTCCAGGGAGAATTAATTTGCTTCACATGACTGAGTACTTTATTCTCAAAAGTTTTTTCAGGAACCAATATAATTACATAAGATCCATGAGATAGACCTGTTGGCTTTATTTTTAAATCTGCCTACAAAAAGTACTCAAAGAAGAATTTAGTTGTATATGTTAATGATTTTTACTAATTTCTTATTAAATGCGTCTCTTGCGCGCAGGCATCGGAGGCAATATCCAGAGACAATGATTACTATAAATGGGATATTGGGAATATACTAAAATATGCTTTCTAAAAGATGGCAAAAGGCCTCTACTGTGTACAGGGTGCCACAAAAGCTGTCCAGCAACTTTCATGGATATTTAATGTGAGTTGAGTCACATTATATGTAAACTTCATCAAACTCACTTACTGGTCAACCCATGTCAAGTGCTTGTGAGTACAAAGTAAGCTGTGGCCACCACAGGACTAGCTAGACAATACGGCCCCAACCCTAGGCTCCCAATCCCTTGTTAGAAGGCCAGTGGTAAGCTAGTTGAGAGCAGAGATTTACTCTCACAGTTTTCACTTAACACAGCCTTTTCCTCATTGAAGAGAACAAATGGGAGTTTCTACTGCAGTATATCCTAGCCATAAAACATTGTTGAGAGCAACTGGCCTAATCTTTCTCAACCACTAGCTGGAGAAATTTTTAAAATATAGGCTACTCTCCTCTCAGATATTCTGATGCAGTAGATTTAGGGTATGCCTGAGTATCTGATTTAAACATTTTTTCCAAGTGATTTTCACCTTATCTTACAAGTCAGGAATAGTTCCAGAATGACTGTCACATCTCCAAGAATATCCTTGTCTCACTGACAAGCCGGGCAACCCCTTGGTCATTAGGGGAGAACTTCAGTAGGTAATAGGGCAGAAGCAGCAGCCCAGACTAAGGGAAATCAGCTGGTGAGAAACAGGCAACATTTATGTTGTAAAATATATACAACTGAGTGGTTCTTATACAACAACCTTCAAGCTCTAATGTCAGCGCATAAAGTGAAAATTTCATACGAGCAAAATTATTCTTTGAAATTCTTTAGAAAGGCCCTATGTTGGAAACTGACACATCACATCTCAATAAGTCCAGCAAATCCAGTTTTGTCTCTAGCTTTAGGGGAGATTGCTGGACCTTTTTTTAAAGCCTCCATGAGCAAAAGGTGAAGTTTTTGGCTTATATGGCGGAGCAATGTCAGAGAAGCAACAACAATAAAAAGTCTTTACATATTAGCATCACATCAACGTAGAAAGAAGCTAAGGAACATGTGCAAATTTGGACCAATTGGAAGCAAAGTGAGTTCATATGTCTTATTTCATTCAATGGTTTATTGTGAAACTTAAATAAAATCATTTAGATATTTTTTTCTCCCTATCTCTTTTTTTAAAAGATTGCACATAACAGAGGCTATCTGTCTGCATAGCTCCTCCCCACCACTGGCTGTCACTTGCCCGGGTGCCCAACAGTTCACATGCTAGGTGGCTGCAACCCCTGCAGTGGAATCGAGTCTAAGGTCACGACTATTTCAGAATCCATCTTCAACTTCACTTCCTTGCCTGAGGCCCTCAACCTGGGATCACAGACGTAAATCTGACCCGGTTTTAGTAACTTCTATTCAACACAGGTTTAGTTAACTGTAGATCTCCCAATATTCTTCTATTCTCTGCTTCTTGCAAATGAATAATATCCTCACTAAAAAGTTGGGGCTTTCTGCCATGGACTTTGAAGGAGTTCATAAATAGAAATGAAGACAATATAATCTGATTGCAGGAGAACACGTTAGCCAGTCTTTCTGCCACTGGGCTCACCATTACAGACTCCAGTGGTGCATGGCCAGAGGCCTGCACTCTTGTGATGTTTCTTCTAGTATGTTTTCTGTTGAGCCATGACACTGGAGAAACAAGTCCTTTGCCAGACCTATCTGGGTTTCCTACCCTAGTGAGTAGCAATGGCATCATCAAAGGAATCTAGTCGTTCCAGAGGAGCCACCTCTTTGCCTATATGTGATTAGAGAGACAATGAGATGGTTTCAGCTCTGGCCACAGTTTCTACCTGAAACAACACCCTGGTTGAAAACATTGCCCATCAACAAGCAAATCATTTAATTCCACTAGAGTGGGAAAGTGCCTTTTTTGTTTTTCCCTGAGCTGAGCGAGATGACAGTGTCAAAACTGTTAATTTTCCCTTCAATCAAGGCAGCATACGAGTCCTGGTCCATCAAGGTAGAGGGCAAGGAAAAGGTTTCTTTTTCCTCCCTACCTAGAACGGATGAAGGTGCATGCTTCTAGCTCCAGAAATTGTTGTTAGAATGTCCTTGAGTAGGACCTCCCAAAGTTGTTTTTATCCCTGTGTCTGATGTAGATTCAACCACATGCTCAGAGGTTTATTTTCTATTTATAAAAATGTCACATCATTTGGATAATCAGCACATTTAATTTCATAAGGAGCTTTAAAACTTGGCTATTTTGAAACTACCATATAATCCAGATCATTTACAGAAAATCAACATGGCGGCCTCTCCTCCTACACTAAATGGGTCAAGGTTGTTAATATCAACTCTAAAGATATACCCGTATGGGGGTTGGTAATCATCTTAAAGGCACACGGACAGCACATGCAAATGTTGCTTGATCGTTGGTATGCCACTGGAGGAGCCTGACTGTAAGGCTTCCGACTGATCTCATTGTGCAATGAAGACATGGGCAAAGGCATGGCCAGGATGCATCAGTGGGCCTGCTCCAGAAGACAGATGTCAATGGCACAGAATCCTGGAGCTAGAAGAGACATGCCCACCGTCCCTATTTTACAGATGAAGCAACTGAGTCCACAGAGATGGAGTTAACTGTTTCAGGCTATGGAAGAGTGGGGAAGAATCTGATTAGACCACCATGTTTCCTCTTTGGAGTGAGAGTACACAGTGGTGGTTATAATGCACGCTACCTCTTGCCACCCCACATCCGGGAGCCACAATTCCCATTCTTAGTGCATGGAAGAGGAGCTGAGCTTCTGTTACACAGTGGACTCCTGAGTACATTCCTGCAGACTCGGAACTTCTAAGCCAAATTTTGCAAAGGGATCCATTCTCTTTCAAACACATCAATTCCAACCCTAGGAAGATCCTGCCCACGTCATCTGAGCAAACTGCATTCTCTCTCTCTCTTTTTTTTTAAATACCTGCACCTTCAAGTTTGATTTTAAAGAGTGTCTATTTCACCTGTCTCAGGCTATTTCTTAGTCTCTACTCAGTGCTGGCTTCCATTAATGTGTGTTTCCTATCTCCAGGTTGTAGTAAAGAAGGAGGAAAATACAGCCATCAGAAACTTAATTAGTTAATTACTATCTTTTGATGTTCCTCCAGGATGAAGGAAAATACTGAAAGACTGATTTTATAAAAAGCATCCTAACTAACTTTACTATTAGGACAGTGACTCTCAAATATTTTTCCAGCTAACACATTTGAAGGATGTAAAATACTCTCATCAAAAACAGTGGCTCAACATAGCAGAGGTTCTCTGAAAGGGGTAGAATAAACTAATTAAAGCATATAGTGTTGAAGAAAATAACCCTACATATGATTCTCAACCTTCCCTTTTCTCTAGTTAAAAATTATTTTTGAGTTGTAAAACTTAAAATGGGTAGCCATTTCATTTTGCTAAAATATGCTGCATTTTGCCTCAGTTTGGGTTCTTCCCTTAAGCCAACAGAATGGGCTCCGCGACTCTTGCCAACTGCCCGCAGATCTGGGACATCTTCAAATGATCTTCCTAAAGAAGAACCTCCCAGAATGGTAGGGAACATGGTAGCTGTGCTGCATATCCCTCAGCTTCAATGCCATTTTTTATTCCTGATTCCAGGTGGCAAAGAAATCCCAGGGAAGACCCTAATCATCCTATTTGGGTTCTATTCTTGTATATAGCTAATCTGGATAAAGTCCCCAGCTCTAGACAGGCCACAAAAGCAGGGTTATGGTAGAACATGAAAGTGCCTTATTAATTGACTTAAAAATTTTCCTTTAACTGTCACAGCTGAGAAATTAAAGATTCTAAAATAACCACCTTGAAGAGAGTTTTGTAAGACAGAATGCGTCTTTCGGCCACACTTCTGCCATGAGACACATCAGGAGTCAGATAAATGTTGATTTCCTTTCCCTCTTTAACTCCTTCATGCGTCTATTCTGCATCCCCTAGAACTCCCTCTAGAAGCCCCAGACCTAGTGGCAGTATACATGAATTACCCCTCATGCCTATTTAAACAAAATTCCAACCCCCTCCCCGCACCCACCAAACCACTCACCCCCAACAGAGTATTTTTTGAGGTTCTCTCTGCACAAAACAAAACATTTGTTGGACTTTGATGAGCTCTCCACCAGAGTGACAATGGGCATTTGGGCAACCTCACCTCAATGCCTAAGAGTGTAATTCGAGCCCTCCCCATGGCTGGCCGACTGGCTCACTAACTGAAGCAGCAAAGTGCATCTTATCCCATGTATTGTGCTTTCTGCTGACCCCAGCAGGGTCATGGAGCATGAAGCCAACACTTGATGTTGCCTTGGGGCTTTATTCCTGGCTTCAAAACCTTGTGCCAGTTGTGAGAAATACTAAAGCAGGGTGGAGCTGGAAGTGTCGGGGGATCTGTCCATTTGGCAGACTCCCTTGTAGGGAAGTGTATGGTGACCCCAAGCACTGGAACACCCCCATCAAAAGGGGAGAAGCTTCCTTGGGGCTTGGCTTTTATTCTAACAATGGGAACGATGACTGCTTGTCACAAATACCAACAAGGACAGCCTCAGAGTGATGAGAGATTATCTGGGGAGACAGAGAGAAAGGGAAGAGGAGGGGAATGGAAGGGAGGGGAGGGAAGGGGAAAGGAAAAGAGAAGAAAGGGAGGAAAGAGAGAAGGAAGGAGGGGGAGAGGGAGAAAAGAAAGAAAGAGAGAAAGAAAGAAGGGAAGGGAAGGGAGAGGGAAAGAAAGAGGAAGGAGGGAAGAGAGAAGAGAGGGAGAAAAAGAGGAGGGTAGGGATATAGGGAGAGAAAAAGAAAGAGGTAGAGAGAAAATATAAAATGTTAGCAAGTCACCAGGGTTCTTGAAGAGAAAAGGCAACACAGCGTATCTGCAAAGTGTGGGAATAATTGTCCTCAGTGCTGTCACAGCCTATGAGTGTCATGGCTCCACCTGAACGCCATGTTCGGGCCAGTCAAAGGATACATTTCTACGGCAGCATATGAGGATGATGATGATGGTTACCATAACCACGCCGCTGCACAGGATGTGACCATTTCAAAGAGAGAATTACTTTTTTCAAGCACACAAATTTTAACACTAAATTCCACCAAACACTAAGGCCATAATAGATACTCAGATGATGTTTGTGGACAGAAAAAGACTCCTGAGGGAGAGCACGGAGCATTCCATTTGCTCCTTCCAAGTCTCCAAATGTGAACCACACCCCTGCACTGCACAGATTGGAGGATGGCACATTATGCTTTTGCATAAGTGTAAACAATAGTCCACAGGAATTTGGAGCTTGTTTTGAAATATCTAATTTTCCCATCATAAATGTAGGCATCATTTCATGTTTTGTTTAAAACCCCTTTTTAAGAATCACAAAGATCCTAAGGCATTTCGCGTCAGAGACATAAGGCAGGCCCCACACTGGGGTTTTTTTGGTGATCCATAATGTGATGCTGAAATAAAAGTGGCAAACAATTTTTAACACTGCATATGCTCAAAGACCTCTGCCAAGGAGGGGAAAAAATAGTCTTGGCACCAGACGCTAAAGTGCAACAGTTCCTTTGTGATCGGTCGGGAGGAAACAAGTGGCCGTGTCCTCGTCTTGTCACATCAGCATGAGAGCAGCAGCTGAACCGCCCAGGGGGCTGGACGTGCATTTCTACAGTGGATTCCCAATTCTGTCTTCTGGGGTGGAGAAACCTGTTCAGCTTCTTCAGCAGTTTGTGAATGAGGTACCTGAATACTGGAAGGCAGGGGAGCGTGACAAGGCCAACTGCTTCTACGCAGTAGAAACCAACGTCTCTCCTTCCAAAGGACATCAAGGATGAACTCAAAGCTAATTATGTCTCTGGTTCTCAGCAGCTTACCACGAGGTCTAGACCACACTGAGTAAGGTCTAAGTCAAATTGCAGAGCTGGACATCTGTCCCAGAGCAATGCTGCCACATCTACACAGCATCTCAGGATCCCCTGCCACATCTGTAGGCTTGCTACTCCAAGTGACAAACAGCAATAGCACAGGTGTTGTGTTTCCCTCCGAAGCCACAGAGTAAACTATTTAAATGACAAGTAGACGATATTTAACATTTTGAACAACAATCTGTTTATGCTAAAAGCATAGTTTAAAAAAAATTATGGTAGGCAAAGACCCAAACCCTGCACACGAGGAGAAAAAACTACCACCTTCCTCCTACATAAAAGAAAATCTATTTAGGTTTTGAAAATGCAGAGCTGGGGTTCTTCCCTGCCAGTGATTTGCAATCTAGCCAGGTGACCTAAACAAGGGCCCTCAAAGATGAACCCAAGATTTCTCCGTTGAACTGTCCCCAGCCCAAAACAATGGTATCTGTCTGGGGAGAACAGTATAGACAGGAAGGAGGATATTAGGGAAGTCCTTTGGAGTAGTACAGCGGGAAGAAGTCCATCCCCAACAGCTCACAGAGATGATGCTGGGGCCAGACCTCAGGGGAACCATGGGCTCTCCTTTGGATAGCCGTAGGGGGCCACAGCTTTACCTAGAGCCTACTATAATGCCGGGCTCCTGTCCATCTAGCTGCTTCTTTATTACCGATGGGAGGATGAGAGGGGTTCAGGTTTCCTTCATGATACAACTGATCCTTGATCAGTACCTTAGGGTTCCACATTTAAAAGTTCTCAGGGGCTGGGCACGGTGGCTCATGCCTATAATCCCAGCACTTTGGGAGGCCGAGGCGGGTGAATCACAAGGTCAGGAGTTCAAGATCAGCCTGACCAAAATGGTGAAACCCCGTCTCTTCTAAAAATACAAAAATTAGCTGGGCATGGTAGTGCGTGCTTATAATCCCACCTACTCAGGAGGCTGAGGCGGGAGAATTGCTTGAACTGGGACGTGTGAGGCAGGGAGGTTACAGTGAGCCAAGATTGAGCCACTGAATGCCAGCCTGGGTGACAGAGTGAGACTGTCTCAAAAAAAAAAAAAAAAAAAAAAAAGTTCCCAGGAAACTCATTGATCTTCGAGCTCAGAATCTTCATCTTAGAAGGTTTATCCACTGATTAACAGGATTATCTGGGAAACCAAACACACGGTGCCACGTGCTGTAGGATGCTTGCTCCTTTGGGGTATCTGAAATATCAAATATGACCACCATGACTTGGAAATATCTCACAATATCAGGCCATTTGTGGCTCTGAAGGGTGAAATGCATCCTGTTCTACTTTTCTGTGGAAATGGCAAATATGTACATTGTCCCAGAGACCAAGAGCCAAATGCCATGAGTCCCTGGGATAGAACAATAGAACAGGCACTGTAAAAACATTTCTTAGCCTAACTTCCAGATAGGAGCAGGGGGGCTCAGAGCTGCAGAGTGGGGAAATCCCTATTCCACAAAGAACTATATTTTTATATTGCATGAAAAATAAGGAATGCATGAAATTGCATTTGATAACACAGAGCAGCCACCCCAACTTAGAAATCTAGGCCACATTTCCATTGTTCAATTCCATAACAGTCCCTTATTTTGCTCACCTATTTCTGTAATAAAGTTACTACTTGAGAAAAATGGTGCACTTAGAGAAAGGTTATCATGCTTCCTGCTGTCAATTTTTACTGCCAACTCTGATATTCTTTTCTTTTGGTTTTCTGAACTCACAAGTTCTTAAGACTTAATTTAGCTGAAAATGCCAGTGGGTAGTCTTCAGCCCCTGCCTGCCTCATGTTTGATCCCTGGGTTTCGCTGCCACCTTACCTCGTCAGTCATGACTTTCATTTCCTTGTATTTCTCTTCTGTGTTGTGAGATAATTCATCTATCTGATTTTCTCACAGCAATAATTCAGTTCTCAGTAGTGAATATTCTTCTACTTTTTAAAAAATTTTTCAACTCTAGAGTCATTATGTTTTCCAGTTCTCAGTCATTTTTGTGCCTCAGTTACAGTCTTTTGAGAATTCCCCTTCCTTTTTTTTTTTTTGGTTAAAGTGCTGCTTTAGCTTTTCTGCTAGAGCTGCCACTGTTTGAGCCACTGCACTGTGTGTGCAGCAGGGTTCCTACCCTTGGGTTTCTGAGTCCTCTTAAATATAGGCTGTGTCCTTGCAGTTCAGACTTTGGGGAAATTAAACAAGTGGATGGTGGACGACAGACATGCATTTCCTCCTCCTGACGACTCCAGTCAGGCCTCTCTGGGTGTGGAAGTATCCAGCCACACCAGCTGGTGGCGATTTATGAAATTAAATGTAAGCAAATCAACCACTGTGTTGGGAAAGAAAAAGTGTACATTCCTGATGGTTTAGAAATCAGGGAGTAAGTTAATGGTGAAATGTAAAAGCCCACCAATTATACAACAGCATCAATTATTTATGGGGAATGACAGCCACAAACCATGAAATTTGTCAACGTTGAATAATAAACTCAGCTGATTAAGAAAATTATGGTCACTGATGGGAGAATCACATTACCTGGATTCCTCTTTTTGTTTTTTAAAGGAAAATTCTGAGGGAACCTGACCAGCTAAGAGTTTCAGAAAATGCAGCCTTGTCCACCGAACCCAGGCCTTGCCTCAGGCACGGCTGATTGACCCACAAATGGACAGACACAATCATGATGGGGCCACATGTAAGCAGGTGAATGAGAATAAAAGACAACATGCAAAACGATGATAATAATGAAACAAAGACATGGGAGAGACACGGAGTCGGAGTGGGAGAGCACGAAATGAGCTACCTTGGTTCTTATTGGATATACGGTTGGAGATTCTATCATTCATGAGACCCCTCTCTGGTTCTGACCCTTGGATTTCAAGACTTTTTTTTCTTAAATGCGGTTCACTTATACAACACACTCCCCTTTATGTAAGCTAGTTTGACTATATTCTATTTCTTGCAAGCAATCTCAAACTGAGGCCGAACCCAAGTTAAGGTTATGGTGATCTGATCGATTTCACCACGTCTTTCTTTCCTACTTTCTTGAGCTTTATGCTTCAATAACCAAGTATCTATTTGAAATCTTCATTAGATATCTAAAATCACCTCAGACTTAACTATCCATAATGTGACAACACAATTCTTGTTTTCTTTATATTTTCATATAAACATGCTCTTATAATAATATTCTTCATCTCAGTAAATGCACCAAAATTTACCCTGCAGCTCAGGCCAAAAATTTAGTTGTCATCCTTGATTCTTCTGTTTTTGTCATATATCACATCTGACTTACCTTTATAATAGACATTATTCATTTTTGTAGATATTCAGTTTGCTCTATTCTGAACATACGAAAAGACTATACTTTCTTGTCTCCAGGAACTAAGTTCCTGGGTGCCTTTTCCTGGACAATGAAATGTGAGTGAAAGTTACACGCATCATTCCTTTGTAGAAATATTTCTACAAGGGAATTGATTATCTTTTCTGGTCATGTGATAGATGATACTTCACATGGTAGAGTATCTGTCAGCCTGAGTTTGTAAGTCAGATCCCTCTTCTGATTCAAGATGTACAAACGGGGTGAACAAGAAACAAACCTTTGCTGTTTGTGATACCAAGAACTGGGGGTTGTTTGTAACTGCAGCATAAGCTACCCTATCCTAACTGAAAACAGTCCTCTAGTCCTATTGGCTGCATCATCAAAGTGTACCCAAAACTTGATGCTTGTTACCTCCTTTTGTACCATCACTGTATTCCAGAGCACTCTCATCTCCTGCCTGGATTTACTGCAGCATCCTCTTAATGCACCTACCATTTCCTACTCTGGTATCTTATAAATATCAGATACCATTTTCCAAAGAGCAGTCAGGCTTGTTTTTTAAAGGTGAATTATATCTGTTATTCTCCTGCCCAAAACTTTTCAACAACTACCCACTAGAATAAAATTCAGAGTCTCTCTATGAACCACAAGACCCTATAATGTGACCTCCGTTTATTTCTCCAGACTTGTCTCCTGCCATTCTTTCATCTCTCTGCTTCAATCATATTGGGTCTCACCATAGCTAGCAAACAGGAAGCTCATTCTCTCTTCCAGGCTTTTCTCTTGTGGTTACCTCTATGTGGAATGTTTTACCTCAAGACCTCTGTATGGTTTGGCTTCCTCCTTCCCATTGTACAAATCTATGTTCCAAGATTATATCCTCTACTTTATCTAAAAACACATCCTCCAGTTGCCCTGCTTTATTCTGTAAAGCACTCTTTGAACTTTCCTATTTCTTTATTTTTTAAATTTGCTTAATTTATGTTAAGCAAACATATTTATTTTTCTAGACTACCAATACCACAAAGCAAGAATTTTGTTTTTCAGTGCTGTGTCCCTAGAATATATAAAAAAAAGTATCTGGTACTTAGTGGGATTCAATAAATATTTATCAAATGAGTGAATTAATGAATAAGTAGCTTAAACAATCAGGACCATCAAAACAATACTGCAATGAAGTGAAAACAATTAGAACCAATATTCTTTTATACATCCTTAACCTAGTCTGTTTATTTTAACAGAGCAAAAAACAAATCAAAATACTGCTAGATAATCAATTTATTCAGCTTTTATCTATTATCTACCAATTATAATTCATTTATTTAGAAAAACCTGGTATGTCTGAGTTGACTTACTTAAATTGGCATATTGAAACTAGGAGTCTTTTTAAAAAGGGAATCAGCACAGGATATGCTTCAAGTTGCAAGAGCAATAACTGAGTTTCTCAGTCCAAATTATCTACACTTTCTACAATGGACCCAAGAAATTAGCAGAAAAATAAAAGGATATGAAAGGAAAAGAATGGACTCAAAAACAGGATCGGTAGACACTAGATTAGAAAATTTCTATGGAAAATAACTTTCAAAATAATTTAGCTAGAGAGAATTATGAGTAGAATTTGTCGATGAGCTGTGTGTGTGACCAATATATTTATTCTTCATCACCACATCCTCGATGATGTGAGTTTATGTGTATGTCCATCACATGCCAAGACGATGCGTGAAAACCTCCTGCAGTGGGGCACATCCTTGGATTGCTACTCTAGTGGAAATGATGGATATGCACTGATACACTTGCTCAGTTATCACTTTTCACTCATGCAACATGCTACACTTTTGCAAAGCAGATAATCCAGGGTGGAACATTTACTATGACCAAACGATATATCGAAGATAACTGGCTTTTAAAGGAACTGAGTGTCTTTTTCTGGCCTCGGTGACATTCCAATGAGGAACATCCAATGAGTTAGGAGAACTGGTTCAGTTTCTTGTCTCTGTGACTTTCCAATGTTGAGTGTGTCATTTAACCTTTTAACGGAGACTGTGAATGAGGATAACATATACCTATCCTAAAGATTTCATAGGTTGTTGTGAAAAGAAAAGAACGCATGTCAAAGACATGTTTTGTAAGATGGCTATTTTAGCTGTTTGTTTTTCTTCTGCTTCTCTGAGGTAATTTAAGATATCCTTTAAGTTGAAGTTGCCATATTTACACAGTTCAAAGTAAGAGGGAAATAAAGGGTAAGGACCAGAGTGGGTAGGTTTGGCCCTCTGGTCTTTATTTCTACTTGAGATTAGTAATGTTCATATCCAGTTAAGAAATGCTGAAATTACAATCATTAGAAAATGACACTGCTGTTTCTTGAAACACACAAAAGTACCAAGTGCTCTCTCATTTGAAAACCCTGTCACCTGTTTCCATACCTAATCATTGCCAAACAATTCATCTCCTACCCAGGAAAAAAGCTAAATTCATGGTCCATCATAAAGTGAAACACATTATAGCCGCCACGTGAATAACTGAGAAGAAAACAAAATCAGGAGAAAAATGCGTAAGATTGTGCATTGTCTGAAACCTCCTTGCTCTAACAATATGTAAATCGACACATCTCTGAAATCTACAGCTCGCGGTCTCTAGTTATTTTGCTGCTTTGTTTACTTGAGTGATTCCCATGTTCATCACTAAATATATCGCAAAGATCTTATTAAGCAAGCAGAATAGGAGGCATGATGAATACTCTGATGAAGGCATTTAGTTTCATAAGAAATCCTGCTCATAATGATTTTGTGACCAATTATCTAAGCCCACTTCAATCTCACACTCAGAAGTCACTTTAGGGAAGTGATTAGTTACAAGTCCACAGAACACAGGATACCAAACAATTACTGTACACCAGGAATCTCAAGTCAATAAAGATAATTCTAAGGAAAATAGCATAAGAAAACTCCTTATTCTTAATGAAATCCATCCTGCTCTCTTTTTCACACATACAACACATACTACCCACAGAGGTAAAAGATAAGATTATGGCTAAATGAATCTGATCACTTCACCCATTTTCACCATCAAATAGACCAAGAGAGTTACCGCATATTTGATTACCCATGTAACCCAAGTGAAGAATGGTCAGCTAGCTTTGGCTCAATGACTAGGCTTAGCTGATATTTATAAAATTTATCTGCTTTTTGTGGGGGGAACTGAGCTCAAATTACATCATCTCGGATGTTCACTGATCATGTTGTTCCTCCTACCTCATGGTGATTCTTGGCAAGCCATTCCTTAATGGTGCTGAGGGCAATGACTGCAGCAGGCTCGTTGGGAAAGCCTAGATGAAGAGCAGAAAAAAAACCCAAATGAACAATGAAAGATGAAGGCAATAGAGAGGTTAATCATGCTATGATACTGGAGTTTTCTCATGTAAACAATATTCAATTCAACCAATGAGTACAGGCCTCAGTAAGATGTACATGGATATGAAGCCTGTGATCCTGCACACAGGCATTAAGAGGGCTGGTCCTACACCAGTACAGACTTAAAAAAAAAAGACAATAAAGAATTTGTCTCTAAGCCTATAACAATATCAATTAAAAACATACTTACATATGCTTAATAGATTACACTGTTCTTTCATAGTATTTTCTTATAAGAAGTGCTCAGATTAAAGTTTATTATCCTCAGCTTTAAAAAAAGTACATGTGTCTCAGGGAAAACATGTACTTAGCCCTGGGTTAATTCTGCCAGTCACAAGGCCAGCAGAACTCCACCAATGAACCATACCACAGAAAGCTATCGTCAGAATTCCGAGGGTAGCTCCTGTTTCACTTGGGGCCATCAGAGGTGATGCCTGGAATTCAAACAGCATGAACTAACCAGGTCTTGTTGTATAGGTTTGGTTTTAGAAGAGCAAAAAGAATGACAGACTTATGCTTTGTCCCAGGGAGCAGAAGCATACATGCTCAGAGTCTCCCACACACATTCAGAATATCGGTTTAGCTGATCTAAATCAAGCACATTCCTGGACCTGCAGAATCATCAGATATTCTGCCAATAGTGATGGTATGTGAAGGAATAAACTTATAAATTTATATATTTATGGAGCAGGAAGAAGAAGAGATGGGAGTGACTATGATACTGAATCTACTCTCATTTGAGCTCATCACTGGCTTCCTAATCACCAAATCCCATCACCTTTTAATTTATCTTCAAGCTCTCTGGTATTAGATATGTTTGACTCGTTTTTTATGTTTTATTTGCCTCTCCCAGATTTTTATTTTTCTTAAGTTTATTCTTATTGTTTTAAAGTTTGTAATTCAGTGGTTTGGACCATGTTTATAAAGTTTTGACTTTATAGACTAATTCCAGAATATTTTTATCACTAATCTAGAATATTTCACTAGTTCCAGAATATTTTTAGCATCCCATAACGAAACTCTGTACCCGTTAATGGTCACTCCCCGATCTGTCACCCAAAGCCCCTGGTAACCATTAATCAACTTTCTGTCTTTATGAATGTGTGACTTCTCCTCCTGAATTTTTCAACCCTGCCTTCTTCCATGTCTTCTTCCTGTTTGACCAATACTTTCCCAGTTTCTTTCTCCAGCAGCATTCATTAAATGTGTGCCATTCCCAGCATCCTACACTCAGGTTTCTTTTTTCCTTTCTACTCTGGCTTGTCTATGAGGATATCTTCTAGTCCAGAATCTCCTGGGACATTGTCGATACAGATGCAGAGAGAGAGATGTTCCAGAAATGGAGAGAAGCAAGACTTAACAGAATCGGTTTTATTAGAGGTCAAATACATATTCCAGTAGTTCAAACTGATGGTTAGATCTCAATAGGTCTTCAAAAAAAAATGAGTGAGAGGACAGGAAAAAGCCAGATACTGTCCCCATTGCCAAGAATATGTGTTGCTTTTCTGATTAGGTTTCTACAGGTTTTGCTAGAGAGTGCGTTAGGAAAGGTGACAAAACAAATCCGAGCCATGCTTCATTTTTCTCAGAGACAATAACTGTGATACAGAAAATGTGCCTAAGCTCCTGAACCTTTGTAATGTCTATCAAATTTGGGACTGTGCATTTGTTATGAATTGTTTAATCCTATTCGTGTTCTTTAAATGAATGCATCAAAATGTAAAACTCTTAAATTTTCTTTAAAGTTAATTGTCAGTTAATTTATTTAAAAATTATTACTGAACCCCACATGAGTAGCTACATCATACTTCTAATGAGTGCCTGTCCTCTAAAAGCCCAAAGTCTAGGGGAGGAAACAGACAAGTGAAGAGGCAAACAAAATGCAGCATGACTAGTGTATTCGGGGTATGTGGACACATGAAGACGACTAAGCAAGAAAAAAGTGTGGGCTTGCAGGAAATAACAGAATATTTGAAGAAGAGAGCTGTACAATGGGGAACCAAGGAGACGTCATCCTCAGAAATAAGCTGCGAGTCCCAAGAATTAATGGGAAAGGTTAGGAAAAATGAAGGGGAGAAGAAAGCAGGAAGATTGTACGAGTGAGCTGCAAAGAAGGAGAAGGAGGCCAGGATGGCCATTTGCTGTTAGGGGATTAAACATAGGAGGCCTTATCAGTCCATCCCTGCCCTGAATTTAACGCCTGCATTCATAATTGCCTGGATACCTCTCCTTGATATGCTTCTGCACCAGAAATGCAATACATGTTCCTACCTAAAACAAACGTCATCCTGGCTTTCTGGTTTCTGTGTATGGCTTTACCTCTCTCCTGGCTACTGCCATATTTGACTGCCTTCCCTGCCGGTAACTGAGTCCTAAAGGCGCTGTTCCTCTGAACTATCGTCCACCTTCCCTTCCTTTCCTCCCTTTCCCATTGATTTCATTCAAGGTTTGATCGGCCCTCACCCAGACGACTGCAACTGATAACTGTGCTCCTTTGGTCTTCCTTCCCTTCTCCAGTCTATCCTGGGAGCCGCTTTCAAGTGATTCTTCCTACAGCATAGTCATCATTACACCTCAACCTTCCGCAAAACAGAGGCAGCCTTTGTTGACTCTCCGACGCAGAATAAACATGGGCACCTTAGCTTAGTGTTACACATTCCAGTGACCCCAGGGGGCCTTTCTAGGTTGATGTTTCAGTTTTCTCTTATTTATTCTCAACTTATAAAATTCCTCTCCAAATTTTAAGTATGTTTAATAAGTACTTACATCATAAAATTATAGGGCTATTTAAAATTAATAAATACTGCAATCACGCTCAGTTGCAATGACCATCAGCATTAACATTCACCTTTAGAAGACGTAATTCCCCACGGAGAAATTATACAAGTTGTCATAGAACCATGGCAACTATGGTCAGTTCTTAATTATTTGTGACCTCCTGATCGCTCTCTCATATTCATCAAAGCATCTGGCACTGTGTCATGGTTTTCATCTTAACCTCAAGGTTTGCCATAACCCCGGGGGATTTCAACATCCAAGAGAGTGACCCACCCCACACCTAGCCAGTCCACTGACCCACTCATCTTCCACAACCACCTCCTTCACGGATCGTGCTCTGGACCTTGATGCAACATTCCCAATTCAAAGTTACTAATTTAAGCAGAGCTCTCTCAAAACCCGTTTTCTCGTTGGTTAGTTTGCTCAACTACCTTCTAAGGAATACTCTTTTGCCAGCATTTGAAGCCAACTCTGGCTTCAAGTCACTCCCCCCAAGTCAATGGCAACATTTCTCGCCTCAAGGAGCTGGCTCCTCCCTGTCTCTCCAGCCTCATCTCATGTTGCATTGCTCTTTGTTTTCTCCACTCCAATGACACAGCCATTTTTCTGGTCTTTGAATGGGGTATTTTTATTTTGCCTTCCTGTCATCATAAGGCCTTGCTGGTGCTCTTTCCTCTTTCTGAAAAGACATTTCCCCTCCTCTTTTCCTAGTGTATTTCCATTTTATTCGTCCTCTGCTCAGTGACCACTTCTTCAGGAAGGGTTTCTCTGACACTGATGACTCCCTATGTTGTGTTTTCAAAACACCATGTACCTTTACCTCACAGACCCATCACAGTTGCAATTCTATATTTATTTATGCAAATATGTGATTAATAACCTTAATAGAGTGAAAACCCTGAGAGGCAGATAACACATCTGTCTTTGCTTATCACTGGATACCTAAAACATTGCTAGCACATAGAGAATAATCAGTAACTAGGTGTTGAATGACTGACTGGATTACAGACTTGTGGATCTTTGCACATACTGACACGGGAAAAGGCTCACTTCTGGGAGCACAAGGGTGTTTAGCCTTAGAGTATGGGGAGGAGGAAGGGATGCTGAGAAGGTACTTAACAGATTGTTATATTCAGAATATCCCTTTTCATCCCTGGGGAAAAAAATTGAAAAGATTTATGAGAAAATCTAGTTCCTGATAGGAAGATGTTTTGTGATTAATTAAAAGGGGAGAAAAATATCAAGATGAATATTTCTGAAAATATGCCTGCATTCGGTGGACGTGGATATACAAGATAAAACATGATGTTCAGGGTAAACAGCAACAGGACAATTCTTTCTCCACTTAACTGCAAGACCTCCAGGGTTACAAATAAGACCAATGAATAGACAAAGACAGATTTTAGCCCACGGATGGGCTCCCAAGAGAGCAAGGCTTTCCTCAAAACATCACAACATATTCTGGTCACCAGGAAACTTTTGTTCACAAAGCAGAATGGCCACCCAGAGGGGAGGCTACAGACAAGCTTCAGATGAATCACTGAATTAGACGACATGGGAAATTTCCTCCAAGTATGAGGGTCAATGAGGCTGAACAAGCCATGAATAATTTAGGGCCAGGCATGTAGGGAGTTGCATGTGTGTGTGTATGCAGGTGTGCACAGATTCTGTGCTTCTACTGGCATTCTAAAGCTTAGTTTTCTACTCATTAGGATGGCTTCATAAAATTAACTTTTATTGTAAATATGTAAGTTGACATACAATTTATAAATGATTTTTTTCTTATTTACTTTTGTACAGAAAGTGCTTGCAATTTTTACACACACACACACACACACACACAGACACCCCATTATGCAGCTCAAGGTACAAGATACTTCTAATACCTCAGAAAGCTGCCTTGTCTTGAGTCAATGCCCAGCCCTCAAAATAACCACTATTCTGGCTTCTATGATCGAAGGTTAGTTTTCTGTTTTTATACTTCACATATACAGAATTACATAATGTGTGTTCTTTTCTGTCTGTGGCTTTGTTCAAAATGATGCCTGTCTGATTTATTCATGGTGTTACATATAACAGTAGCTCATTTTATTGGAGTGCTGCATTCCATTGTATGGATATTCCACGATCTGTTTATCCAGTCTGGTGTTGATGAATAACTGGACTGTTCCCAGTTTGAGACTATTATGAATAAAGCTGCCATGAACATTCTCATACACGTCTTGGTGGACATAAGCATGTGTTTCTGTTAAGTATATATCCAAGAGGAAGGGCTGCTGGACACCATGTTATGCTTGACTCTGGTAGATTCTGCCAGTTTTCCAAAGCAGCTGTGCCAATAACACTCCCACCAGAAGTATATGAAAGTTTAAAATAATGTCTTTTAATAATGTCTGCTGATCTATTTATTTAGCATGTTGAGACATACTTTCTAATTCTACTCTCTTGACCACATTTCAAGCTATTAAAGATAGCTTTAGGCCATTCAATACTTTTTATAACCAGACACCCACACAAGTTTTATGATTTGCCTGTCTTCTCACTGCAAAGCAGTGATGTTTTAAGCCAAGAAAGGACAAACTCTGTCAACAGAACACCAAAACAACTTAAATAAAAGAGACAGAAGTGAAATAGCAAATTGAAATTACAGTAGTTTTCATCCACCTAATCACTCATTAGGTGGACATTTTCCTTCTACTTGGTTATTAAGCCAATATTTTGTTTCATCAAATGTCACTACAGAAAGATACGGCAATAAAGACCCATTGAAGAATCTACCCCACCTCTAAACTGTGTTTGTTGGTATTGTCGAAAACCCAGAATGGTTCCAATACAGCTACAGTGAATCTGGTTTTTCACTTTGCTATGGACAATTTCCCCCTCTATTTATTTTTTATTTTTTACTGTTATTGCTAATTCCCTATTATCTTTAATTTTATCCAAAGGCTGCCATGTAGAAACTAATTTTGTTCACCTGATATAAAATTCAAATATGTTTACCAGAACTCTAGCATATTCCGCTAAAATAAAGATAGACGTGACTTACTCTGCCAGGAAAACTGTCCTTTTTGGAGTCAGAAGCAACACATTAGCTTTTGTTTTAAACTTTAAAATGAAAGTCTATTTGGAGCTGTAGATTACCACATCATAGAAAGGCATATGGTGATACTTTAAATCAATCGTTTTGAAAAGGTTCTTACTACAAAAATAAAATAAAATAAAATAGAACATGATTTTGGTATAATAATGATTTGGTATAATGAAGCCAGGCTTTAAAGCCTTAACCCCATGCACCATTTAGAGTTTGCCCAGGGCTTCCCTCAATATCCCGTTCTAGACCTGTTGCCAGGTCTCACCTCGGCTTTAACTGCCTTTCTAGCAGTTTGTAAGAAGACAGCGCCCTAGAGACCAATGTCCAGGCAAAAACTCACAAATCTAAAAACTATTCTTTAGGCACTCAGTCATTTTATTTTCACCTAACAATGCCTTTTGTGGTGGTTTTAACCTCAGAGAGTTTTCATCCATACCCTCACCCCACCCCGCCAAGCACGGGACCCAAAGCAGTGATAAAACACTAGTGATTTTATGAAATCATAAATCCCTGTGTAGACTGCATATTATTTAGAAAGTAGTTGCGATACTAGCCAGCCTTGCAAGTGACTAAAAGCACCAAATTGGTACTGTATTACTATAAATATGCAGGAGTTAGGAGCAGTAGTTTGAAAAAATCAAACTCCCTTGAACTCTGCACATGAAATTCACATCTACTTCTGAGCTCTCTATCCTTGCCAAGTCTTTAATGAGGAAAGCATGGCGCCGTGTTATTTTTATTCACATGCACATCCTCAAAATAGAAAGATTATGAAGTTATCAAACGTGAGACTTTCAGCATTGATAGAAACCTATGAGCGTCCTAAGTGAGAAGGATGTATCACTGGGCTGATCAATATGTTGACATCAGTTGAACAGGGATTGTCAACATTGACTATCAATGCAAAATTATACTTTGCTTGATAATTTCAGAGAATATAACCATAATATTTTTCCATCTTAGCACACAAGTCCTGCTGTGGGATCGCAGGAAATGAAAACACTATACGTTTCAAGCTCGGGTGAAAAGAAATACAAATGTGAGATGAGTTGTGCCTTGTTATTTTGATTTCTCCTGAACATACACACGCACACCCTACCATGCATGGGGAGGAGATTGGAGGGCGTAGATGGAGGGTGTGGTGGGAAGTACTGGGCAATACATTTATTTCATTTTTAAAAATCTCAACACAGCTTTCATCAACCTCTTACCCCAGGCCTCCTTCCAACCCATAAAAGCAATTCTGATAGCACGATGAAATCAAATTACTTGAGAGAAATGAGCTGAAGGAACCTCACCGTTAAGCAATTTGTAGACCAGCCACTCAGACCATTCTGGCTAAAGGCTGAGTTTCACAAAAGATAAAACAGGTGAAGTAATAAGAGTGACACTGGCCCCTGTTACTGCAGGGAGCATGGCAGCAGAATGCTAAAAAGGTGTCACTGGCTTCAGCCAGTAGCACAAAGGGGCACCTCATAGGCAAGGGTGAGCGGTCCACAGTCTGCCATTCAGAGAGTGGAATTGCAGCTGTTTTGTGATCTGGCTTTGTTATATGCGTATATACACATAACATGGCATATTCATAAGCTGTGTACCCAGACCAGATGCTGACGATGTACTGCATGTATCTTCTTGGCGTATGCCATTTCCTTGCAAGCTGCTTTGACTTAAACCTGCCAGCCCCTTTTACCTGAGGGCTCCTTCTGGTGGCCAGAGATTCCTTTGCCACATGTAGAGCAAACATAAAGGGCCAGGAAACAAGGCCCTCCCCACCAAAAAATATTCTTCAACCAATGATTAATGAGAGTTGTTGGGTAAACACTACAGCCCCCTCACCCCTCAGGGGATAATGCTGAGGTGCACGCTTCATAGTTTCCCGGAGCTGCTCAGCGAGATCACACCGCGCCTGCCCACAGTGGCAAAGGCCTTGATAATGCATTCTTTAATTGCTTCCCTTCTTTGTCCTTCTTTCCAAAAATCACCTCCCAAATTAATGACTTACATCCAAGTCCCTGCTTTTCAATCTGCTTTTTGGGGGTAGTTGAACCATGACAGCAACCAAGATGTACTGAGGAATCTGAGACAATGAATTGTCATGTCCGATCCTGCGATCATCCTCTCTCCACTGTATTCTAGTTGTAATCTCTAGCACATGCACAGTAGAGAAATGTTCTATAAAATAGCTAATTAAGTGGGGAGAAGGAGTTGGGGGGCTCACTGGCTGTCAGCATCAAAGCACCATAATATTTCATTTCGGGGAGTATGGAGGTCATCTAGTCCAGGCACACATTGGCATGCAAACCTGGCCCACTAGTCAAGACAGCACTCTTGCAATACCAATAAACTACTGCTACTGCTACTGCGGTTAGCATTTATTGAGCAATTATTATGTGCAAGTTACTCTATTTAGTAGCATTTATATGTATTATCTCATTTAATCTTCATAAAAATACATTTATATGTATTATTTAATCTTCATAAGAATACACTGGAAAGTAGAAAAGAAAAAGAAATATGAGTTGCTTGTAAATGGACAGCAACTTAATTGTATTGAGCAAAAGGGGCAAAGATAATTAATTTGAACTTATATTGAAAACACTCAAGGCCAGGTGCAGTGTCTCATGCCCTTAATCTTTGCATTTGGGGAGGTTTTGGCAGGAGGATCACTTGAGCCAAGGAGTTCTAGACCAGCCTGGGCAACACAGAGAGATCCCATCACTACAAAAATATAAAAAATAAAATAAAATAAATCAACCAAGCCCATGCCTATAGCCCAAGTTACTAAGGAGGCTGAGATGGGAGGATTGCTTGAGACTAGGAGTTGGAGGCTGCACTTCAGCCCAGAAAACTGAGTGAAACCCTGTTGAAAGAAAGACAAAAGAAAGTTAAGAAGAAAAAGGGAGAAAGAAGGGAGGAAGAAAGGAAAAGAGAAAAAAAGAAAAAAGAAAGAAAGAAAGAGAGGGAGGGAGGGAGAAAGAAAGGGAAGGAAATGAACGAAGAAGGAAAGAAGGAAGGAAGGGAGGGAGGGAAAGGAAGGAATAAGGAAGGAAATGCCAAGAGGTGTGCAAAGTATAGTGTGACTTTGTCATGCAAGCTTTAGTAGACTCAGTATAACCCAGTAAGGCAGTTTGGTCTTGCATCCGCTTGAAGAGAAAGTAATGATATGCTACAGTGGGCATGGGTGGGAGCTTAGGCTATTCTTAGAAGCCAAAGCACCTCTGGCTTCCACATAAAATAAATCAAACCTCGAAAACTTCCTTCAAAATGTGTATAATCTTTCCCATTTTGCAAAGAGGAAAAGTGGCTCCTGGAGGACTCAAGCAAGGGACAGCACTAGGATACCAGCCCACACCCCGTCCACACCCTCGCCTGGAGCCTGGAGCCTGGAGCCTGGAGCCTGGCATGCCATTGGTCCTCAGAATGGATGAAACATACCAGAAAGCCTCTACGTCAGAGACTCTAGTCTGGATGTTACACACTTTCCAACCCCAAAGAAAGGAAATCAGATTGGAAGCTCCTAGGGGCGGAGCACCAAACATGTGGCCTCGTGCATAAGCCACGTCCAGAGGACCCATGGGATCAGATGTGCTATCCGCTTTCTCAGGTAACAGCACCCATTCTACCGTTTAACATCTTCATTGCAGAGTGTGGGTGGGACTCGAAGAGTCTCTTGAGAATGTAGAAAAGTGGGCAGTTCTGATCATCCAATTACATTGATCATTTTGGACATGATAGGAGCATGTGAATTTGTGGCCCGCTGGCTCACTATAGAACCTCCGTGACGTCGCGTCCGTCCCCATGGTCCTGTCTTACCCCTTTCTTTATTTTATTCAGCTTAGCACTGATGTCCCTAGCAGGGCCTCTAGAATTAATTATAACATAAAAAGGGAGAAGGGGAGTTTTGTGTTTCTTCTCATCTTAATCTCTTCACATCCACTCTTTCATTTCACTTGACATTATGTGTGCAAAGCAAATGATACTCCATAAATTCTACTATATTCCGCCTTGGTCTTGAGACACTTTTTCTTTCATTATTTTTTAAAAAAAGTCTGAAACAAAGTTTTCCTTCAAGTCGTGTTTCTCCTGCTCTGCAAAACAGGTATCACTGAGCTGCATTTTTATAGGACACAAGGTTACAATCTATGCAAGCTTCATCAGCTCCTCAAACTTATGAGCTCCAGTGTCTATTTCTGAGGGTATTTTTAAAATCACCTCTTGCCTACGGAATTATAACAATGACTGGAGAAATGGCTCGTGAAATAAATTCTATTCTATGCAAGCTGTTCTGCCACCCCTGGGTAAGTCTTCTGAGAAAGGAGATGAAAGATCTCATAGAATCACCTGGAATAGGGTTTTTAGAAATTCTTTCTTAAAAGAACATTTTTCCTACAGGGGTAATCAAAGGAGTTCATTGAGGACATCACATTTGAATAGAAAAGGCTTATATGGGGATGTACTGAGAGATTAAAATGCAGTTTCTGCTTATTGAATGGGTGGCATTCGATGGTGCACAGTCCTGGTAGCCAGTGATCTTTCCAGACATAAAGCATACCACGTCATGTCCACGTGAGGAGGCCCCCAGTGGCTTCCTCTGCACTTATGACCACAATCCTCACCTTGGATTGCAAGGCTCTTTTGCTGCTTTTATTACTACCTGAAATGATGTCTGTTTTGTTTTCGTGGTTATCACATGTCTACTCTGCTGGAATTTAAGCTCCATGAGACAGAGCTCTGTCTATCTTGTTCTCCTTTCCACCATCCGGTCCAAAGCAAAAAAGGTTCAACATGGTGTCGTGCCACATTTGCGAACACAAGAATTACCTGACTGCTCCTGTGTCCTAGGAGGCTGCCTAGCATCCTGCAGTGATTCTGTACCACCTGAGGCCTATGAGGAATCTGTGGAATTCTGTAGAGCTCTCTGTCCATAGGAGCTTCCAATCTGATTGCTTTTCTTTGGGGTTTGAAACCATGTAACATCCAGACTGGAGTCTGATGTAGAGGCTTTCTGGTATGTTCCAACCATTCTGAGGTTCCGGGCTCCAGGCTAGGGTGTGGACAGGGTGTGGGCTGGTATCCTAGCACGTGACCTTGATCAACTTAAATACGTGACCTAGGAGAATGAGAGCTAGGTCCCCTTGGCTTTAGGTTTTGACAAAGGCCTCTGTCCTAGCACCCCTAGACTAGGACAGAGTGCAGGATCTCTTTCAGGGACATAGCACCAGACAGGATCTCTTGGCTTTGTTACTGACTCTCAGGATGTAAACCACTTCTGTCCCAAAGAGCTTCTGTGCTCTCATGGGCACAGAGAGGTGCATGATTGTCCAGGAGGCATGCTGAACATGTCACCACTGCCCCAGCAGCACTCACCCTTATTATCCTAGTGTAGAAGAAAGAAAGATAGCCCTCAAATCCCCTGACGATTGGCATCTGCTCTTCAGTGATAGTCAAGCTCCCTGAAGGCCTGAGTTTATAAACTGGCCCCAAAATTCCAGGAATTCCTCTGTAAAACTTCTGTGCTCAGCTCCACTAAGGTGAACATTTGGCATGGAGAATCTTTCCTTTTCGTATTTGAACCTTAAGACAAACTTTGGCCGTGACACTCTATTCTGAGGTCTGTCTGATTTCATCTGCTGGTAGCACGTGGAATTTGCCTAAATAGGAGTGGCTCAGTGGCAAGACTTCTATTCTATGGTTTGGATAGAATATACAACGGCAGCCACACCTTTGCTGACTGAGACAGAGATAAAAGCAATTTTAAGGACTAAGATTACGATTAAAAATAATACATTATTTGATATGATTTTGTGATTCAAAGTACATTATATAATATCCTAAAACTCATTTTCAAAGACATTCCAAAAGACATCAAGTGAGGCATTCCTAAAATTCGAGTGTTAAGTCAGAAGACATAGCTTCAAGTTTGACATAAGTGGTAACACCAGTAGACTGCTGTGATGCCTTTTTTAGTTCACTTTCTGAGAGTGCTGGATTAGATAAGTGTTCCCAATTCTTCGCTTATCTTTGCCATCTGAATTTGCAGAGCCTGCCCCCCTGGGGGGAGTATATTTCCCTGCCCCACAGATGTTGAGTTTGGCCATATGACTTGCTTTAATCAGTGGCAAATGAGCAGATGTGAGGTATTAAAAAGTGTTTTCTGGTATGGAAAGAGAATATCTCAGACAGCCACCGCCCTTTCAGACAGGTACCCGAAATGAAAAGATGGAAAAGACCTGAGCCCAACAGAAGCCAAGAGTCCAGCTAGGTTAGGCCAAGCCCAGCCTTGATCAGGTAAACCACAGCCAACCCACAGTCTTGCAGTCTTGTAAACAGACAATATATGCTATTTGCTGTCAACTACTTGGTTTTAGAGGTTGTCTGTAATACAGAAAATATGACTATACATTGAGTGAGAACTGATAATGCTGGTGAACATACAATGTTTCAGAAATCCCTCTGAGGAGGTACAAAACTTGAAGATGGTTCTCATTCCTATCTAGGTCTTTGCCACCTTTGGAATCTGGCTTCAATTACTGACTATCTGACGAAGGTAAAAATATTCTCTACTTAATAAATTCTGCTTACCAATTTGATGAATTCAAAGAGAGCTGACAACTGGTTTGAGAGAAACTCTGGCTTTAGAGTCAGATCTACCAGGCATTGAATCCCTTCCCTGGAAAGTACAATCTGAGTGAGCAAAACAGGTCTCTATTCCTCAGTGTCTTCACCGGTAACATATAAGAGGGGATAAGTCTACTCTCTTGTTGTGAAGATTAAATTGTACAAGTCACATGCATTTTGCTCCCCTCCAGGTCTTCTTGTAAGCCCTCTTTCCCTAAGTGTAACTTCTTTGCTGAATAAGGTAAGAAAGCTGAGAGATGTAAGAAGGCCTAACGGTACAGGAATGCAATCGTGCACAGGAGGCCTGGAAACCCAGGTGAGTGCTCCATGCTCTTCAATGTGCCACAGAGTAACGACTGGAAGTATAAGTGGGTTCAGTTTTCAAGAACAAGTGTGGTTTCATTATCCCCTCTCTGCCCCTGGAACTTGACATTACCAACATTTTTTTTCAGAATCTCTCCCTAACGCTAGAAAATACAATTTTTGGTAAGAGGAACAGATAGTAGATAAACAGATTTTAACAAAACTACCTCGTTTAAAGCTAAATCTCTGAGGAAATTATATCATACATGTCATTGTCTATAATATCAACCCCCAAAAGAAACTTGTTAAACTCCCCAAATTGCTATACAGATTTCACCACATCCTAATAATATGGATTACATTTCTTTAAATCATCTAAAATGAATTTGGAATGACCTGAGTAATCGACTGTGATTCATGCAATAATTGCATACAAGATCTTTTACTATTCTACCTAAAACATCCCCTTGGTTGGTTTTGGATTTCAAAGTTTTACCCAAACATAAGTTACTGCTCCTGAAAATGCCTAGAGAGATATAATTGGAAGTGATACATGTACCATTTCCCTCAAACAGACAGAACCTGGCTCATTCCTCTTAACCACAGGAAGGCACTTGGGGTATAGTGAACATTTGACGAATGATAGGAGAATGAAGAGACCAAATAAGCCACAGAATTTTAAAGGAGGAAAACTGCACTTTAAAATGCAAATTTCCCACAGCAAGCATCACTGTTTGTCTTAATAATGAATGACAGTCTTTCACAAACTATGAGCTCTGGACTAAGTTTGTGGTAGAATAATGAAACCCCAGAAAGGCATATTTCTCATCAAAAATCAATTTGTTCTCCTGCTTGAGCTGTAGTAAGCAGATACAAGATAGCATGGAGTTGTAATGTGCCATGAAAACCTGCTGGGGCAAGAAAAGAAGTTGAGGATGTGCTCATAGTGGAAATAAATATCCATTTAAACACAAACATTAGAGATTTACTTTGATGGACCTCTTTGGGAAAGTAGAACTTCTGTGTGTATTGAAGGTATTCCTCTAGGGAAAAATCAAGTCGATGTTTTTGCAGTATTTCACTTATGAACACCTGACATTTTTCTTCTTATAAAGTAACAGGCCTTCATTTTCGTCCCTAGGCTCAAAGAAAATGAAGACTCAGGAGGATGACAAAATGAGAGCCAAAGCATCATCTTTTTCTTACTTTCCTAGATATCCTAGATGGTGAGAATAACAAAATATAGGCGGTTCAACATGTAAGGAGTTTGGAAGTTGTCACTCCGTCCTAACACGTGTGCTAACAGGTGAACAGGTAAATCAACTAAAAGTAAGCAACAAATTTGTTTAGATCCATTGAAGAAGTGAGGTCACAGAGCAAACTGCTGCCCCCAAAATTGGAGGGACAAACAGGTGGGTACAGAGAATCACAACTTAGCTGAGTAGAAAGCCCCTAGCAGAAACCTCCACAGGAACAAGGACTGGAGTAGAAAAGCCTAAACTCTAATTGCAGGATTGCTAGAGGCACCATGTGGACAAGTCTGAATGGCAGAAACTTTAGGGGGATCCATTCATCCGGGGCCATCATGGTTTTGTGAGTTTACCTCCAGGAACTGGAGCAGGTTCTTACAGAAAATATTGGAAAAAATCCCCTCATACTTCCAGAAGTCAGGGAAGGGTGGGGGAAGAAACATCTTGAAACATGCCACAACATTCTGTTTGTCACAACGAGTCCTGTCCTCAAGAGAAAATATTTTACCTGAGGCTAAACTATTGGGGTTCTATCAGATCCTAAACAACCTGGGGAAAGGGAAATATTCAACTCCAGCCCATCCCACTCTAGCCCTCCATACAGAAGAGAAGAAATGCCCAATTCCAGCTTACTCTAGCCCTCCTGCCCTACCTAAAAGAGGTGGAGGACCTAAGAAACACTTGAGAGGTTCGCAGTTCAGAGGTACAGGGTTGCAAAAAGACTGAGGCCTAATCACATGACTATATAATACTTCTTCTCCCGACATCGAAACTCCACATGACTGAAGGCTTATTTATTAGAGTTCCTTTTTTCTTCTCGTAGTCCATTATGTCTGGTTGTCAAGTAAAACTTTTAAGCCTTGCTAAAAGAAAAAAGCAAAGTTCAAAGAGACAGTTGGAGAATCAGAATTAGATATGGCAGAGATACTGAAATTATCAGACCAGGAACTTAACAGTATCACACTGGAAGTCCTAGATAAAGCAGTAAGACAAGAAAAATAAAATAAAAGGCATACTGATGAGAAAGAAACAAATAACACTGTCTTTATTCATAGATGACATGATTGTCTGTGTAGGAAATCCAGGATTGACCAAAAAATCCTGAAGAAAATAAGCAATTATAGCAAGATTGCAAGATACAAGGTTAATGTGCAAATGTCAAACATTTTCCTATGTACCAACAATGAACTAGTAGATTTTGAAATTAAAAACAAAATACCATCTACATTAGCCGCTCTGAAAATGAAATACTTAGGTACAAATCTAACATATGTAAAAGATCTATATGAGGACAATTCCAAAACTGATAAAGGAAATCAAAGAAGAACCAAATAAATGAAGAGATAGTCTATGTGCATGGATAGAAATACTCAATGTTGCTAAGATGTCAGTTCTTCCCAACTTTGTGGTTGGAAAGAAGAATGTGTATTTTTGATGCAATCCCAACCCAGATTTCAGCGAATTATTTTGTGAATATAAACAAATGGATTCTTAAGTTTAAGTGGAGAGATAAAAGCCCCAGAATAGCCAATGCATATTAGAGAAGAATAGTCCGAGGACTGACACTATCTGACTTCGAGACTTACTATAAATCTTCAGTATCAAGACACTGTGGTATTGGCAAAAGGGTGGACAAACAGATGACTGAAGAAGAGTACAGAGTCTGTGAATAGACCCTCATAAATATAGTCAACTAATCTTTGCCAAAGAACAAAGGCACTACAATGAAGCAAGTCTTCAACAAACTGGGCTAGAACAACTGGACACTCACATCCAAGAAATGAATCGAGGCACAGATTTTACACACTTCACAAAATATAACTCAAAGTTAATCATAGTCCTAAATTTAAAACAAGGACCTATAAAGCTCCTAGAGGATAACAGGATAAAACCTAGGTGACTTTGGATACAGTGCGACATTTTAGATTCAACACCAAAGATATGCTTTATGAAAAAGAAATAAGCTAAACTTCATTAAAATTAAAAAAATCTGCTCTGTGAAAGACAATGTCAAGAGAATGAGAAGACAAGCCATAGACTGAGAGAAAACATTTGCAAAAGACATATATGATAAAGGATTATTATGCTAAATATACAAGGAACTCTTAAAACTCATTAATAAAAAAATGAACAACTCAATTAAAAATTGGCAAAAGACTTACAACAAACACCCCACCACAGAAGATATACAGATGGCAAATAGACATATGAAAAGATGCTCAACCTCGTATGCCATAAAACAAAAGCAAATTCAAACAACAAAGAGATACCATTATACATCTATTAGAATAGCCAAGATCCAAAACACTGACAATACCAAATGCTGGTGAGGATGTGGAACAACAGGGACACTCATTCATTGTTGGCAGGGAACACAACGTTACAGCCCTTACAGCCCCTTTAGAAGACAGTTCGTCAGTCTGTTACAAAACTCAATCTCTCACACCTTGGTATTTGCACAAAGAGTTCACCCCTTTTAAGAGTTAGAGACAGTAGATCAAGGACTTCAAGATATTTTCTTAAGCTTTACAATCCCTACGTGGAGAACGGCAATGAAGGAGAGTTTCTTTTGCTGCATATTCCTCATCGACACTTGGTATTATCAGTGTTTTGGATTTTGGCCATTCTAACAGGTGTGTAATGGTACCTTTCTGTTGTTTTAATTTGTATTTACCTTATGACATACGATGTTAAACACTTTTGCATATGCTTATTTGCCATCTGGATATCTTCTTTGGCGTGCTGTCTGTCAAATCTTTATTATACCATCATTATTAGGAGAAAACCTTGAAAACTTAAAGAAACTGTGAGTTTGTCTTTAGGAGTAAAAAGGAAATAAATTGTGGAGATCTTGGCTTTTACTTCAGCCAGGCCTAAGAGAGAAAGCCTGGGATGGAACAGGCAGTAGCAGTTTCAAGAGAAAAGGGAAGAGGGCAGTGGAATCATCTATATGACCGGAACTAAGGAAGAAAATCAGAGCCTGGGTGGGCGTGTGTGGGAATGGCGATTCACCCCTTGCTACCTCTCTCCACACCTCCCAAATTAAAAGATTCACAACTCCCCCCAAAGCTGTTCTAGCAATCCCATAAAGACTTCTATGGAAAAAAAAAAAAAAGAAGAAATTCAAGATGTCACAATGGTTTGGTGGCCACGAATATTATATATCAGCGAGCTACTTTACCTTTCCACGACAGCAGAAGCCAGTCCTCTTTCAGAATTTATTTCTGCCTAGTCAGCCTCTCTCTCAACTCCAGGCAATTCCTTCAGCACCTGTGTAACTTACACCCAAATTAAACTACAGATGTTTGTATGCTGTCTTGTAAATATTAGTTTTGTTAAAGGTGTTTATTTTCTATGACTTTAGCTACACAACAAAAGCATGAGAGTAGGCTCTCTGGTTTTTCTAGCAAAATGAGAACGATGGCATTCCAATGTATCACCTTAAGCACGGTATGATTAAATATTAAATATGTGTGCTCCTTCATGTTTGAAGAATGCTATGGTTAGGGAAAGTAAAGTGTAACCATCAGGGTCTGGGTAGGAAACAGGATTTGATAAGGAGACCACTTATGAAGACGCACAGTTAAAATACAAGCAAGATACATGGAGACACTCAGAGTTGAGAGCAGAGGAAAGCAGTGAGCACTCTAGGGGAAGTGTTGGGGAATAACGTTACCATAGCCCAGCAAGAGAGAGCAGGAGCTGGAACGTACAGGCTGCCCAGCTAACCACAGTCAGGGAGGGACAACGTCATTGCCAGAAAGACGGTATTGACGCCGGGGTGGGAAGGATAGACCAGCAAGGAAGCTCGGGCAGCCGTCCACAGGGCAGGACAGTGAAGAGAAGGCAGTAGAGAAAAGGGGTAGATGGAGAGCAGGCAGCGAACAAGGGAATTGTGCTATTATAAAACACAATACTCATAAACGCTAATTGGCTAGATTATTACTTCAAAACTGTTAATTACTTTAAACCCAGCTCCTAAAATAGGGGCACACATAGAAAAGGCACAGAATCCCAGGTCCTATCAGGGAGGCAACCAGAATTGGTTAAAAGTGACTATGGTTATAATTCACAGACCCCAAAACTGGAGTGAAGAGGTAAGAAGTGGCATGTCCCAGCTCATTCCGACATGCGGCCAATTTTAAGGGGGGGTCTAGAGTCTCAATTAGGCGACACATTGGTTTTTAACAGAGTTAGGCTGAAGTTCTGTACTTGAATCTCACATGTATCACAAGCTCATCATTCACTCTCCATGAATATGCACTAGACAGGGATTTCCTTGAGGCTGGTGACAATAAGGACTTTATACAATTAGCAAGATTCTGGATCTACTGTGGCTTAATCACATTCTGCTCTATACTAAAATCTCCTTTAGGTCCTGCTGATTTTTCCACAAGATTAATTTGCATATCATACTTTACATTTATTATTGTTTTCAAATATTTTAGCCACCATATTATCCTTAAAATACATCTCTGCGTATTTATGCATATACGTGTTTTTATATTTATATAAATAACACATACACTTTGACAGTCAGTGGGTGCCGATTTACCCAAACACCATCAAGAGCGTCAAACATTTGTCTGGCACGTTCAAATCTGAAGAAAGCAGCTGGCGTGAAAAATAAAGACCATTCTGCAGGTTTCTCTTAAGGAAGAGGCACTCAGCCTTTATCTTAAATAGGTTATGAAGGCTAAGGTACTTGGTAGAGCTTGCAAGTACAGTCAGAATACACAACACATCTATAATCAGCAGTGCTTCACTTTCTTTCTTTCTTTCGTTTTTTTTTTTTTTGCGACGGAGTTTTGCTCTTGTTACCCAGGCTGGAGTGCAACGGCGCGATCTCGGCTCACCGCAACCTCCGCCTCCTGGGTTCAGGCAATTCTCCTGCCTCAGCCTCCTGAGTAGCTGGGATTACAGGCACGCGCCACCATGCCCAGCTAATTTTTTTGTATTTTTAGTAGAGACGGGGTTTCACCTTGTTGACCAGGATGGTCTCGATCTCTTGACCTCGTGATCTACCCGCCTTGGCCTCCCAAAGTGCTGGGATTACAGGCTTGAGCCACCGCACCCAGCCCCAGTGCTTCACTTTCTAAAGTTAATTACTAAAAATAATAAGAATGCTAAGGGTTAAAAGAGAATCTAGTATTTATCAGGTGCCCCCAGAAAGCTAGGTCGGATTAGATACCCAGCAAAGGGAAGGCCATGCTGGTGTTCCTCACATTTTCCTGTCCAGATCTTTGTCAAGAGAAAACCATCCTTCAAATGTCAAGAAGGATTTGTGAGCGTTAATCTAATTTTCCTTTGAGGACAAGGGAGTAAGGAACTTTCATGAAGGAAGTCTTTAGTGCTTTACCAATAGGCTCAATTTTCTGCCAGATGCATGAAATGGCTGTTTGACATCAGCACTGCCCACAATATTCATCTCTTTTTGTATTGATTTATCTGCTAACCTTGACGAGCCAGTCTTAGATTGCAGACTGGTCACGCAGCAGGACAGGGCCATTTTGCCTGGTGACAACTTGCATTTGTGATTGACAGCCACCTTGCAACCGAACTACCTAGCATCTTCAAAGTCTCTTGAATCTTTCCGAGGAATAGTAATTTTTCCTTCTCTGCACAGTCTTAGTTTAAGAATTAGAGAAAGCATCACCGTAAATAACCAACTTCCTCATTTACTGTGAGATTCACAGGCTGTCACATTCTGCCACCTAATCATCCAGAAAGTGGTTTTTCCAGATTCAGGTGCTGTGCTTGGGGCTCTGGTCAGAAAAACTTAATAAAGTGGGAAGAAGAAACACACACACACACACACACACACACACAGAGCCCTGTACGCACTCATGCATGCACATACACACGGTGGCAGGTAATGCCAGTGCCCCCACACTCCCTTGATCCATCCCACATGTCACATGCACCATCAGAAGACAAGTTGTGGACAAGCCTCTGGCATCCTATTTTATACAGATCTGTCTTTCTAAGGATTTTCTCTGGCCCCTAGAGGGGACAGGAGGGTGCTCAACTCGAACAAGCCAGAACTGACAGAAAGCTGCCACCTCCGGGAATAATCCTTACCCACTCGGTGATGAGAATTGGTGGGCAAACACCTCAGCCTCCTCGACCCTCACTGGCACAGTTATGAACTCTGATTCATATGGTTTCTCAGAAAAATGAAACCCTGTATTGGTTTCCTATGCTGCTGTAACAACCTCCCCCCGCATAAACTTAGTGACTTGGAACAAGACAAATGCATTACCTTACAGTTCTGCAGGCCAACATTATGAAATAAATTTTACTGAGCAAAAATCATGGTTTGAACAGGACTGCATTCCTGCTGGAGGCACTGGAGCAAATCCATGCCCTTGTGTTCTCCAGCTTTCAGGGGCTACATGCATTCCTTGGCTTGTGGCTTTTTCCTCAGGTCACAGACATCTGAATCCACGGTCTGCTTCTGCTACAATGGTGCATGGTCTTCTCTGACGCTGACCCTCCTGCCTTCCTCATACAAGGACAGATGTGATCACTTCGGGCCCGCGTGGATCATTCAGAATCCTCCCATCCCAATATCCTGAACTTCATCAATATCTGCAAAGTCTCTTTTGCCATGCAAGGAAACATATTCATAGGTTCTGTGCACTAGGATGCGGACCTCTTTTTGAGGTCATAGTTCAGGCCACCACAGTCTCCAACAAAAAGGAACCCTGTTGCCACAGCAATAACCCATTTGTTAATGTAGCCCTCACTGGCTTTACTCCCCTCTGCTCTCCCCGCTTTCTCCCTAACCCTCTGTTTGCTGGATTGCCTCTCAGATGTCTTTTATCCAAATTCTTATCTCAAATTTTAAAACTTACACATACCTGTCAAATTTTAAAAATAATGTAACAGGTATCCAAAGACAGAATCTGGTTTTAAAAAACTCATTAAAAATCTGATTTAAAAATATTATTTAAAAAAATACACCAGGCTGGGCATGGCGGCTCATACCTATAAAATAGGTGTGGGAGGATCACTTGAGGCCCGGAGTTCAAGACCAGCCTGGGCAATGTAGTGATATCCTGTGTCTACAAAAGAAGTTAGTTTGGTACGGTGGTGCATGCCTATAGTCCCAACTACTTGGGAGGCTGAGGCATTAGGATCATTTGAGCCCAGAAGTTCCAGGATGCAGTTTGCTATGACTGTGCCACTGTACTCTAGCGTGGGTGATGGACTGAGACCCTGTATCAAAAACGAAAACAAAAAAACTAAAAAGAAAGAAAAGGAATGGAAAAAAAGGAGCAAAAACATGATAGAAATTCAGATACAGTGGAGATCAGTCCAAGTGGAAATCTAGAAGGTGCTACAGAGAGAAAGGATTTCAGTTAGACTTCAAAGAATGGGCATATTGTTGACAGTGTAATGAGTAATTTGAGATTTTTCCTCTTTCTTAAAAATATGTATCAGAGCCAGTTTCTGAACAAACCAAAAGAAATACCATCATCTTAAAATCTAACATTTATCAACAGTCTTTCAAGTTCCCAGGTAGAGACATATGACCCAGATTTTCAAACACCTGAAGATATTCCATTTTACCTGCAGGATTCCAAAACCAGAGCAATGCTTTACAGGGATAGCTTGCTGGTTTTTCTACTCTGTTACTGAAGTAGAATGTAGCAATCCAATTGAATGAATATTTACTGTGTCTCAAACACAACTCTACCAGCTCAGGGAAACGCTGAAATAAGGATGTAAAAACTACACTATGCTCAAAGAGTTGACAGACTTGCTGACGAAACAGAACAACAACACAGTTTTAAAATTGGAAAAGCAAGCCTGTGTTTTTATTTTGTTTTGTTTCTAGGAAAGGCCACATCATCAATACTTTTTGATGTCACAGGGGCAAATCCTATGCAGAAAGAAAACTTGACTATCAATGACTGTGATTAGCACAGTGATGCAGAAGATTCCAACTTTATGAAGGCTTAGGAATACCTCACTCTCCTTACTTCACTTTTATTTTCCTTTTGTTTCTGCAAAAGAGTGACATGTCATAAAAGCCTGTGTCTAAAATGAATCTAAAAGTGTTCTTTTGATAAATATAAAAATACAAATTGTAAGGGGTAATGAGGCATTGTATCATAGTTAATGTATTCTAAAGGTGTACACAATTACAGTGGCATCTTATAGTTGCTAGAATATGGGATTTGAAAAAATGTAACATTGTGAAGTGCCAAATCAGTCAAAAATCTAGATATCTTATCTTTGTATTACAACTTAATAAAAGACGTATTTGGCCTCAAACATTTTGCTTGACTCTCAATGCTGAGTGACATAAATTTTAATGGAAGAATGGGGTGGCCCCATCTCCTCCCTTTCTTCGTTCTCCTATGGTTCTCCCCCCTCACCCAATAAAATTCTCTTACAGAACGCAACAAAGAGCATTTTCTTCTCCCTAAATGATTTTAGAGCGTTTGCTGAGCCTGAAAAGCTAGAAGTAGAAAGTCAGGCTAAGAAGAGTGGGATTGAATGTTTTCTGCCATCAGAATTACTCTTCGAATGGTGGGGAGACATTCTGGGTAAGCCTGCAGCAGCCACAGTGCACTCTTCTCCGAGGGTTACATGGCTATCTGGACGAGGACTCATTCCTGTCTCTGTTGCAAGTCACAGCACATGCTGGCATTAACGGGCATGGGGCTTCCGCTTGGCACGTGTGTGGCAGGCGGCCAGGGCTCTTCCACCAGCGTGATGGATGGCTGCTGGGTGCGGCTGCTGCAGCGCGGGGAGGTTTGCAGAGGGAACACACTGATGGCTGCAAATGCTGAGAAATGTAGTTCTGTTTTTCCCCTCCATAGGCTGCGTGAAATGATCTCCCATCTGAATGCGATTTTCCTGGAAACTCTCATGCAGTTGCCATGGAAAAGAATGTGTGCCCACCTTTCATTCCTCCCTAAAAGAAAGCTTACCGTGTCATTAATGCCAGCAGAAAAAGTTTCACTATTATGGCTTTCAAACTCTCCTGCAGATGCATTGCCCATGAAAAGCAACAGAGCAGTGCCTTGTGGTGAGGGGACGGCAAGGTGCAGAGGAGGTATTACGATATAGTCCTACCTCGCCATCCGAAGGGAACTGTTTGCAGGAACTACCCCCCACCCAAACACACACACACACACACACACACACACACTGAAACTACCAATGCTCAAGTCTCTGATAAAAAACGGAGCAGTATTTGCATACAACCTATGCACATCCTCTTAAACATTTAAAATCGGACCTAGATTACTTATAATACCTAATAAAATATAAGTGTGATGTTAATAGTTGCTATACTGTATTCTTTATTTGTGTTATTTTAGGTTGCTGTATTGTTATTTATTTTTATTTTTGCTGAATATTTTCAATCAGCAATTGGTTGAATCTGCAGATGTGGAACCTCCAGATACAGAGAGCTTACTACAGCGGGGAGGGAGAGGTGATGCTGCTTCCCAGTACAACAGCGATTCCTACAGGGTGTGGGGAGACAGGGGCCTACAGGTCAGGGCCTCCATGCAGGCCGTGCTAAATCAAGGAGTGGACAGGGCTGACATCCAGTCCAGCCAGGGTCAGCTGCCAAGGTGTGTGTTCATGTTCAAGGGTGACAACCTCCCCTGCCCCCACCACCAAGAACAACTACTTTCTCTTGTACAAAAGCACTTAAACCGCCAAGCCATGCACCTACGGGGTTGCCTCTGTTCCCAAAGGGTGGTTTTTCTCTAATTTGTATGAAGTTACTGTGTATGCTGGCTGGCGCCCTGGAACTGAGTTTTCTGATTGCTTGTTTTTAATTTGTACTCCATGAAAATCTGCCAGATACTGATATTGATGAGAGTACGTTAGGCATTCTGAAGCAGGAAAAGCAAAGACAGCTGAGGACCACCAAATTCGAGATTGGGAGAAGATCTCCACTGTAGAGTGTGAGACGCTTTCTAGTCTATTGCTCACAGTATCCCAGCTCAGACATCAAGGCTGGGCAAGGCGGGTAGTTGACACTACATGAAGCTTTGCTCATTAAGTGAAATTGCATACTAAGGGATGACAAAAACAAACCAACAAAAAATAAACAAACACCAAAGTAGAATGTATAAACAGAAAGACAATTTGGAAAGCTAAAGCATAAATCAACCATGAAATTGTTAGTTATAAATGATTTATGATAAAAGTTGTTGTTAATAGCTAACATATCGAGCTCTTACAACGAGTTATACACTATGTTAAGAGTTTTTAATTGTCTTATTTCATTTAAGTTCTCCCAATGATACTATTTCAGATTAATCATAATTAATTCTCATTCCTATTTTATAGAGAAACAAATTGAGGTCCACAGTGGCATGAGTCTGCCTGGACTGACAGAGCTAACAGGGGCTTGAGCCAGGATTCATATCTAGGCAATCTGAATTCCAAACCACACTCTGAAACATGCAGACACATTTCTATTTTGGAAAACAAAAGAAAAGATCTTAAGATAACTTTGTTTCTTTTAGCTGATAGAAAACTGACCCTTTGAGGAGCATGCTATTTAAAAACATGCAAATCTGATCAGTAAACCCACGTGGGTATCACTTGTGAAGAGAAAAGCCAACTGGGAGTACAGAAAGGAAACAAGTCAGGGAGCCGTTAAGAGCAGGATGGATATTAGCAAAGCTGGAAACTAAGGGAATTGGCAAAGTCACTGTAGCGCAACCAATAGCTATTATTTTTTAAAATGCATACAAGGGCAGAATTCCCTCAAGCTTAGGAAACAGTAAATTTAATACTCAGCTCAGGAAATGGGACTGAGGATGGCTGTCCTCACTACAAACAGTTTAAATGCGATGTTAGAATGCTGGTTTCTATTGTCTTGGGGGGATGTTTTCCGGCAAAAGTCACTCCCTGATAGATGATAAATGGTTCAGACATTCATCCAGTCTACTCTTATTCCTCTCTGACTCCTGGTGGTCAGATTTCAAAACTGACAGAGGATTGATGGTGGATGTTTGCCTCTTATAATTCCAGCTGTTTCACTGTGCAAATATTTTTGAATGCCTACTCTATACCCTAGTCTGTACATACTCTTCAGCATCCCATACTCTACCTAGAGAGAGTGTTTCACTCAACATCTATTGAATGGTGATTCTGGGCCAAACACACTGTTAGAGGCCATCCCACACATTGTTTCTAATCTTCCCAACACGCCTGAAGGCCAGGCCTTACTCTTTTAGTTACTTAGATGAGTAATATGAAGCTCAAAGACGTGAAAGAACTAGTTTAAGGCCACATGGCTGGTAAGGGATAAAAATGGGTCAATCTGGGTGGAGGGGACTCAGAAATTCATTCTTGCCATTGTTTTATTAGTATTAAGACAATAAACTAGAAGTATGAGAAAAAGATGTTTTAGGAGTTTAGGGGCAAGAAATATTCTTACCAGATTGGGGATAAAAAGCAGATAATGTAAGAGCAGAAAAACTTCCTGAAAGAAATGTATTCACGGCAAACCCCAGAGAGTAATGGAATTTAAACAAGAAATGGAAAACAGGATTCTGCAGAGGTAGTGTGAGCACAGGTACAGGGCCCGAAAACCATAAGACATGGACTTTACTGCACCAGGTTTAGTTATGGGAAGAGAACACCGGGACATAAAGGAAGGAACAAGTTAATAAAACAAGTACTGAAATGATAGGAAATAGACTAATGCTGGATGATAGCAAGAGGAGAAAAGGTGGGAAAAATTCCACAAACGTGGAGAGAAAAAAGACTGGAAAAGAGTTGGGAACAAATTACATGTGGGACTAAGGTGAAAGAAATGGTATGAGTAACTGGAGATTTAAGACTTGAATAATGGTTTTATTAATAGAAAAAAAAACAGGTAGGAAAATAAAAATAGGATGATAGATTTAGTATTAGACAAAGGAAATCTGAGGCCAGTGGAACAAAGAAAGATGTCCAAAGTGCACTCACTTGAAAAGTCAAAGTTAGAGAAGGGTATAGTCTTCTAAGCCTGTGGTTAAGTTAGACACATTACTTATAGGAAAGAGTAAAGAAAGACAAGATGGAAATAAAGGAAGAAGATTAGCTAGGAAAAAGTAGCTGGGAAACGTGGGCAGAAGATAGGTGAAAAGAACCAAGAAAACATAGAAAAGTCAAGAGAAAGCCTCTTTCAAAAAAGAAGAGACGGCATTAAAGCACTGAAAGCCACAGAAAACTCCAGAAAAATGAGCACCAAGAATACAGAAGTTGGCTCTGTTCCTTGGAGGTTGTTGGTATATACTTTGAGAAAATGGTCTGGGTAATGGACCAGGGAAAAGGAAGATGCCACATTCAAAGCGGTTTGGGGTCATTGTGAGGAGATGGTAAAAACAGTAAATGTAGTCTCTTTATCCAAGGAGTTTTAGGAAATGTAGAAGATAAGCTTATTCAAGATCTTAAAGTCAGGAAAGCGGTTTTTTGTTTGTTTTTAATTAAGGGGACAGATTTGTTTGCTGTGAAAGAAAATATTTAATTTGGAATGGGAAATGAAAAGGGATCAGAAAGAGGAAAGCAATTGATAGATCATCAATCTGGAGAATGAGGTAGAAGAGCTGGAATCCACAACAAAGGCAGAGGAGCTGAAAGGAAGATTGGGGGATAATTCCTTCTTTTAGACAGCAAAGAAGGAAATGGAGATACAAAAAAAATGTAGAAGACAGGAAGAAAAATGGAAAGTCCTATGTTACAGGTTCATTCATCTCATTTAAGAAAGAAACTAATCTACAGATTAAATGTGGCAGAAGGTCAGGTCAGCAGAGAAGGCTTCATTAGGACTTAAAAACCCACAGGTGTGGGAGTCAAACAGACATAAAATATAAGCTTTTCTTGAGTTCTATGTAAGTTACCATCTCAGCCCCAGAGTAATTATATTTAAAAAATGGGAATACCACTACCTACCAGGTTGAGGTCTGAGAAGCAATGGAAGTTCAAGCGTGGAAGCAGTGCATGTGTGATGGGAAAACACATCTGGTCTTTCATCCTTAAATGCTGATGGTTTTAGAAGAGAAATGGAAGATGTGAGAAGCAGTATTTCCCCGAAGATGAGAACTAACTGACTTAGAAGGAAAAGAAAGGACAGAAGACAAAGAGGAGAAGGGGGCACATATGAGACCACATTGTTGATATAATCAACCATGGGATCCAAGATGGATGAAGGAGCTGGAAAAAATAAAATAAAAACTTTTTATAAGCCCAGAGAACACAGACGAGTTGAGAGACCAGGAAGCATGCCAGAGAACAGAGCATCAGCAAAGCCAAGGACGGAGAGAAGGCAGAGAAGGAAGTGAGGGGAGGACAAAGCTCAAAGGCGGCAGAGAAGGAGGGGTTTTCTGTTTAGAATCACAGTGATGCAGAAGCTATGGGTGAGGCAAGGTCCGGGACGGCAGCTGAAATAGAGGCGGAGGAAGACGAGAACTGCTACATCAGGATGTGATATCCCCTGAAACAATGGCAGAGAAGAACAGGCAAGAAGGTGGCCAGTGTCCTGCCACTGGGAAACAGCCCTGGACCACCACAGATGCGAGGCTGGGAAGGAGAAACCACGAGGGTTGTGGACACGGCCCAAGATGGGATTGGTGGTATCTCTACAGACAAGAAAGTGGCCGGGAAGTGCAAGGGATGCCCTGGCTTGTCCTCTGTACTCCGCAGGTGGCAGGGAGATGACACACAAGGGAACAGCTTCCCCTCCATCCCCTGTTGAAGATTGGGAGGAGACCGTATCTCAGGGGAAAGCCAGGCTTCAGTTTTATAGTGACAAGGTGAAACAAACATCAAGAGACTGAGAAGAAGGGACGTTTACTTAAAATTGTGCAGAAAGGCAAACAGACTCACTTATGAGAAATGCGGGAAAACTAGAGAATTACCAAGCGGACGACTGAGTTGTTTTGAACTAATTTTTTGGCGAGGCCTAGAGCAAACTGCTTAACTTACCTGTGCCTTTAGAAAGTGGAAATAATAAAGAGGCCTCATATCATCGTTCTGAGGGTAGAATAAGTTTAAACAAGAAAGCCTTTAGAATAGGGCATGGTATGGAGTCGGTGCTTGGCACGTTACTGTTAGGAGTATTACTGGGATGAGGTGTCTGGAGCCATTTGCACCACCTGCTTCATCCCTTCTCTCTACTGCGTTCTCCATCTTGAGTGTATCGTGTTGTCCTCTGGACATGCTCTTTGGGTGGCTCCTTACATTCCCACTGGCATCACCCAGGCCCAAAGCCCCTTTTTTGTGGACTGGATCCTGCTCAGTTGGTCTCCTGGCTTCCATGTCTCTCCCCTTCCCCTGCTTCTAAACCCTTTGGTACCCAGCTGCCAGGCACGATCTTGCCTAGGTACCCACACTGGGGACCCGCTTCCCATTGGCTCCACCATCTTCGTGGATTCCAGGCCCTCTGTGGGTGGACACTGATCTCATTACCCACTTGTATTTCGCAACTCCCCGACATGGACCTTCAGTTCAGCCACATCCCAGGCCTCCATGTGTACCCTGCCTGTTCCAGTTTCTGTGCCCTCACCTGTGCTATTCCACCACCTTCTTTCCTTCCTGCAAGTGAATTCTACCTCTCATTTCAGCTCATCCCCACTTCCCACCTCCTCTCTTCTGCTCAAATCTGACTAGGCCAACCAACAGATTTTAACATGAATCCTTTTTTTGTGCGTATTATATACATTTCCTAGCCAAAAGTAATCTTTTATAGGGTCAGGACTGTGTCTTACTTTTTCTTCTTTTTGATTCCCCACAGAATATATGCCAGGGTTAAATGCATAGTTGTCAATCAGTGGTTGTCAGCAACTGGCTTTAGTGTTAACTACATCAGCTCCTAAATAGCTTCTATATTCTAGTGATCTCAGTGAAAATGAAATGAACTATATAGAAATGTGTTTCAAAAATATCCCTCTTCCATTCTTTGAGGTCTTGCAAAGTGACAGAAATTCCATTATTATGGGTTCATCCTTTAGGTCTTGAATATTTTTCCATCTTCTAATACTTATAAGAAAGCAAAAATGTTCCCAAGGCGGGGTGATAACGTCTTATTGCATGACGGAGTGATACTTTGCACGGAGATTGAGATGGCTGACAGGGAGGAAGACTAGGCCAGATGGCTTACAGCATGGCCTTTTGATACAAGAAATCCATCTGAGGGGGAAGGATGCAAGAAAAGCAGGAGATGCGTAATGGAAAAAATAAAAGAAAACACACAAAGGCAAAGTGTTTGGAACAAACTCAACTTTTTGACACAAAGATGGTGCTTCACGTCCAGACAACCTTTTAAGGTCTCTCTGCTCTGTGACTCACAGCCACTGAGCTTTTCTCTTTGTCTACAAGCTGGGTTTTTTTGTTTTTTCTTCAGAGCCAAACTGTTTTCATAGATAATGCCATAATGCATCCTCAGTAATTTGAAGCAAGGTGCAAATCACTAGTCAACTGTGAAATCATCAGAGCACTCGGAATGGAACAGGAACACCACCAGGATATTGGTTTCATTTGTAGTTAAGATGCCAAAAGAGCTAAACACCAATTTCTTCTCACTGATTGAAATCAATAGCTTCTTTCTCTCTCTTTTTTTTAATTGAATAGAAGTATGGAGGAAACATCCTCTTAACATGTTCAATACTTCATCAGCACAAGTACTTTTGAAAGGGGTCCTGCATCTAATTTTGTTAGTTGATGTGGATCCTGCATTTAATTATGTTCTGATACTGGCCATTAGTCCTTATTCAAATTCAATGCAGAGGCCGACATATTCATTACCTACAAAAGACATTTATACGCTAGTGGGCGGAAAACATAAAATTTGCCATCTAAACAGTAGAGGTCTAGCCAAAGAGGAAAAAGAGAGAAACTGAATCCTGCTTTCTGACATACAGCCACCTGACTGGCATCATGGTAGATGCTTGGAAATCAGATTGCCATTTCTAGACATTTCTTGAATAGTGGCATACAATCTTAACATCACGGAAACTTTAATTTCACGGTAAGAATTCTGCACAAACTGGAATGCATTCTGCTGCTCTCAGAGGACATCTTCTCCCTTGCCACTGTACACACAGGAAGAAAGAGACTACCTGGCACTTGGTAGCAGAAAATAGACATTTGTGGAGTGAATGAACAAAGTTCTACTTTTCATATTTTTACCACGCCTACACCAATTTGAATCAATAAATATTTGACTTATTCGTCTGCTGCAAAATTCATTAACCACATGGCTGCACATTCCTAAAAGACCATACTGTGGCCAATTTCTTCACAATAAAATATAAAGAAAAGGAGATTTGGAATAAGACAGAGAGATGAGATATTTGGAATGAGAGAGAGAGAACTAACCTCCCGAATCCCAGTTTTCTCATCTGCACCATGGGGAATGCGGTGTTTCCCCTGGAGAGGCAGGAAAGATGAACTGAGATAATGCATCCAGTGTACCTGTCTTAGTCTGCCTCCCCCAGAAGCTGACCATCAGGCAGAAATCTGAGCACAAGTAATTTATTTGGAGGATAATTCAAACAAATTTAATAGAAGGATAAAGCAGTTACCACTGTGGACAGCTGGGGCTAAAGCCCCCTGGGAGACTTTGGGAAATGGTACAGACCATATACTTTGGAGTTGTCTTGTCTGAGGAACAAAGGCAGTGAGTACTTAACCACCAATCCCATCACTCATGGGATGTTGTGGGTGTTAATTCCGTGGCATTCTGGACTTCCCTGGTCTTTAGCAGAGCAGAAGAGCAGCCAGAGAACACCTTCAGAGAGCAACACACTTTCTCCTGAGTGGATGCCAGGCTGCATGGACGTGGTGAGTGCAGACGCAAGGACCATGGGCAGGACAGCAACAGTATCCGCTGCAACGCCCAACATCAGCACCCAGTGCAGTTAAAGCAAATAGCTGCAAATTATGATCGCATCTATAAAGACTTGCTGGGCCTCTAAGAAATGTTCCTCCTCAGGAGTTAAAAAAAAAATTCACCTTTATAGGCTCTAGGGAAACCTTAAAGAGCCTTGAGGAGCTTCTCTAGCCATGAAATACCCTCATTCGGAGGACAAAAATAATTTGGGAGGGCTGCGCACAGAGTAGCAAGTGTCACACAATGAGTTTAATAAAATTCACTTTGTAATTATAATATGGTCTTTTTTTTTTCCTTCTTAGTATCTCTCCAAGCCCTTGTTATAAAGGTTTTCACAGGAAGTATGTCAGAGAGAAATCGGTCTGGAATTGTTATGATATAGAAGACAATAAAGGGAAGGAATAGCAAAGAATGATGAGACCACCGGTTCCAGTGACGTGCCCATAGGTCAAATCACACTGTGAGGAGCTTAACAATTCTGGGCATCTTGTTAGATTCTGATCCAGTTCATAAAAATGCTGCTATTCACTTGTTAGATCCTAAGTGAATCACGCCATCCCGTGTTCTTTTACCAACCTTTGCCCCATACCAATGGCTGTGTGCAGGAGGAATTGTCAACATAGTACTTGAATAAATGAGTGAATTAATTAATTTAATAGAATGAATTAATGTGTCCTCAGGCCTAAACTAATTTGGAAGCCTGCTTAATCTGTATATTATAACAGGCAATGAGCTAAGTAGATGAAAGCATTCATGGTTATAGAATGAATGAATGAACAAATGAATGAAATAAGCACTCAAATGCAAAGACCTGTGCAGAATGCTCAGCCTTCACTTTTTCTGACCAAGAAAGTCTTGGCTCATATTTAAAGTAGTTTCCCACCACCACCCTCACTCCATAATGTCCTCTTTCACATAAGTCTGTTTTACTTCCTTTACAGTACACAAAAGTTAACAAAATTATGTCACCTGCTTGTTTACTTTCCTTTTACAAGGGTGAAAACTCTGTGACAGCTGGAGCCATGTATTACCTGCTCATCGCTGTGTACACGGAGCTGAGGACCCTGTCTGATACCATGGGCTCAGTAAATACGGATGGTATGAATAAAAGGCATGACAATGGAAGTCACCTTCCTTCACAGGGTACGAAAGAAGGGAAGCCACCAAAGGTAAGGTGGGCACAGGGGAGCAATGTGGGTACAGTGGTGGAGGTTAGATCTTCATGCAAGGTCTTTGGATGTTGATGAAACGACCGTCACTCTCATGGAGTCACAGACACACGTCCACCCCTTCCTCCCAACCTGCAGGTGTGCCCCGTCTTCTCAGGCCTCACAAGCTTAGAGAAGAATTGAAGACCATCACCCTGCCTGACTGTGGACTATGGACAGTCCTGAGCAGGCGCTTCTGCCAAGAAATCTAGGAAATGTATATTCATCTGTTCTAAAGTTATGAGAAAATTCCGCCTGTTCTGCAAAATCCATCCTTGGGATTGCCAAGCATTTGTTTCACAGCCTGGGCCAGAACCTCGCTGAAGCCAGAGCACCTGAAAACTCGTAACACGGACAGAGCTGTGGCCCAACATCACTCTCCACCTCACCTGGCTCCCCTTCGGGAATATAGGTTGAATAGGTAAATGCTGGTTTTTCATTTTCATGTTAAAAGTCAAAAACTATTCTAAAATTATGATGTATCACGGTAGATGCCTCTTTTAAAAAACAATTTTTTTTTAAATAGCATTTATGCTATTTTTAAATAACCCATAAAAGTAGGCCTCATTCTCCTTATAAAGGCACTTCATTCTAAGGTGTTTAGAAGTTCATACATATAAATGTAGCAAATCTCATTCACCTTAGTTATCTTTATTTATGACTCTACCCACATAGTGTGTTAAAAAAGTGATGTAACCTCCAAAAAACTAGGGAGACAGATCATCAAGGAAAGAAGAAGGTACAAGCTAACTTTCACTGGGGAATATGCTGAGGGTAGAAAGAGAGTCAAAAAAATCAAATGAGGTCTCCTTCCATGGGAGGTAAGTAACTCACAGGAGTGTCAGTCCTACTCAGTATTTATGGCCCATTTACCAGGAGCCATTCACAGTTCAAGGCACTGGAGATACAAGGATGACTAAGACATGTATCCTGACCTCAGAAAGACCAAGTGAAAAACAGACTTTTGAGGCAGAGCAGTAACGAAGGTAGAAACAAAGCTGATCTGGAGGCAGAGCAATTAATTTCCAGGAATGTCTAAGAAGGTGCTATTGTAAGATGGAGTTCTGAAAGACAAGTACCACCTGAACAGGTACAGAATGGTCAGATGATGTGATAATGTTTAATTGTTTTCCATACAGTCAGAGTGGGATAAAGCTAAGGCAAAGAGTTTTAGAAGGAACTAAGGGATTCCATGAACGGTTAACATGTAAATTAAACATATTGTTGGAATATTTTTTTCTCTAAATATAATTTCAAAAATCAGTGAGGAAGAAGATTGGCTAGTTCATAGGGCAAGTGACTTAAATTATGAAGGAAATGCATTTCTATAAACAGCAATACTGGGCAGATAGAGCAAAGTCATCTAACAGATACTTTTCTCCATATCCCCACTCCCTCCCATTTCTGAGTAAATGGTCTCAGGGAATGACTTGTCTTTTGTAAAAAGAACAGCCAGTTAGATGGGCCAGGCATGATGGCCCATGCCTGTAGTCCCAGCACGTTGGGAGGCTGAAGCAGGAGGATCATTTGAGCCCAGGAGTTCAAGACCAGCCTGGGTAACACAGGGAGAACCCCGTCTCTATCAAAAAGTTAAAACGTTAGCCAGGCATGGTGGTGCATGCCTGCAGTCCCAGCTACTCGAGAGCCTGAGATGGGAGGATTGCTTGAGCCTGGGATCTCAAGGTTGCAGTGAGTCATGACGGTGCCACTACACTCTAGTTTGGATGACAGGGTGAGACCTTGTTTCCAGAAAAAATAAAAATAAAACCAGCTCCAAGCTATGAGAGATGACTGCAACATGAGTGAGTATCGGCTGATGGGTAGCAAAGGTGCTTCGTCAAATGGCCAAAATAATAAAAGGGACTAGGATACTTCAATAATCAATTTGTCGTGAGAGAAAAACAGGCTTTCCTCAAGCTGTGGGATCAAGAACAAGGTGCTTAGTAGCAGGGTACGTTTGGAATAAAATATTCAGTAAATGTAACCTGTTTTTGTAGAGTAGTTTTTAAAGTTTTTGTTTGTTTGATTTTTTGAGACAGAGTCTTGCTTTGTTGCCCAGGCTGGAGTGTAGTGGCGCAATCTTGGCTCACTGCAACCTCTGCCTCTCCAGTTCAAGCAATTCTCCTGCCTCCGCCTTTCCAGTAGCTGGGATTACAGGCTTGTGCCACCATGCCCAGCTAATTTTCTATTTTTAGTAGAGACGGAGTTTCACCATGTTGTCCAGGCTAGTCTTGAATTCCTGACTTCAAGTGATACACCCACCTTGGCCTCCCAAAGTGCTGGGATTACAGGTTTGAGCCACCATGCCTGGCCTAAAAGTATATTTCAATTGACTTCTTAGATTAATCCTTTGTTATATCTAGAAATAAGTGGTCATCTCCGTTATCCTTTGCTGGAGTCAAGCCGTCCACACAGTTTAAGTCAGGTAAGACAAATGCTTGGCTCTTCCCATCCTTTACCTCCTCTTCCTCTGGCAAACATCACTAATTGAAAACAATACTCTTTGCTCTGAACCCAGACTAGCTCTCAGAATCCTTTTCAACACAGCTCTTCATGTGGTCATTCCTCCCGTTGCCATTGACACATGGAATGTAGTGTACTGGCCATCTCTAGTTACACCAAAGCTTCCCAATCCATTAACCATGCTCTCCTAGGGGAACACCGGGTTAGTTCAAGAGTTTTGAGAATTGCTGTGCGTATCAAGACTAATTTTTATCATGAATAGCATGCTTCATGCATACAACTGTTACTGCTTTACAAATGTATACATTCGTTGTAGTTAATAAAATGCAAATAACTTTTAAACATTATCAAATTCATGGCTGCTTTTTTATCACTATAGGATAGTGACTTGTGAATTTGATGTCAGGGGAAAAAAACCCTTTTATTGGATAAGTTTAAGAACCTCTGGTTGTCAATCATAATCAGCACGGTCTATTGATGTCAACCACATGAGAACTTGTACAAGCGGCAATTATAGAATCCACAAGGCAGGAATCAGTCTCTCGCATAAATGCAAAGTTACAACACAAATATGTTACAAAGGGGAGGTTTATTCATTCAGTAAATTCTGGTCTCCTTTTTTATCAAACTTGAAGCTAAATAAAAAGCACCGGGCTTTCAAATCAACAAATAAACCAAGGTTTCAACAAACCAAAATATCTCTTGCATATTTAAAAATACTCAGCTGTAATATCTATTTGCCTCTTTGTTCAAATATAGTATTAACGGAACTTGCCTTTCCTATCTTTCAAGAATATCTTAGAATTATAAAAGCAAGAGGTCATGGCGTGCTTTGGAAAGTAAACATGCTATACGAATGTAAAGGGGCTCCCACCACTTTTAAGTACATGTTATTTACAATTACTTTACAGTAAAAATTTCAGTTTGAATATATTCCTTAGGTGAAATCAATTTCTGGTGGTCTCTACTTTGCAGAAAAGAGCAAACACAATGAGCGCACACATTATTACTAGCTATCCCAACGGCATGGGCAAATATCTACGAATGTGTGCACTATCCATATGAATGTCATGCCTTCACATTTCACAAGCATTCTCTCTAATCATTTTCCTAGAGTAAATTTTCATTTCATGTAAATGGTTTGTAAGGGGAAACTTTGTAGAATATTCTCAAAATTGGCAAGAAGGAAATTCCATCTGGAAACTAGATTTCATGTAGCTCTTACCAACATAACATTTTCACCTAGCAGGATTCCAACATGATTTGGATGGAATCTATAATTTCACTTTGTTCACTGAGTGAAGGGAAAAAAAAGCCCACCAGTGGTGAGTATGCTTCATAAAAGATGTAAATGAGACTAACTGACCTTTTAATACCAAAGAAAAATATCTTATTTTGTCACAGTAAGTTTACACAAAGACGTCTACAACTTGATTGTTTTTACATAGAAAAGGCTGTATTTATACCTTGAAAGCATAAACAAACTGTAGGGCAATTCGGGAAGAATCCTAAGGTTGCTCTTTTTTTTTTATTGCATTTTAGGTTTTGGGGTACATGTGAAAAACATGCAAGGTTGTTGCATAGGTGCATACGTGGCAGTGTGATTTGCTGCCTTCCTCCCCTTCACCTATATCTGGCATTTCTCCCCATGCTATCCCTCCCCAACTCCCCACCCCCCCGCTGTCCCCCCCACTCCCCCCCAACAGACCCCAGTGTATAGTGCTCCCCTCCCTGTGTCCATGTGTTCTCCTTGTTCAACACCCGCCTATGAGTGAGAACATGTGGTGTTTGATTTTGTATTCTTGTGTCAGTTTGCTGAGAATGATGGTTTCCAGGTTCATCCATGTCCCTACAAAGGTTGCTCTTTTAAGCCACCGAGTTTCTGGGTGGTTCGTCCTGTGGCAAAGTAACTGCAAGAGTTCATTTTATTCAATAGGTATTTTCTGAGGGCCAAGTGAGTGGAAATGCTGTACTGTGGACAATAAGGAGGTTTGCAAAACATCTAATAATAAAAATAATCAACATTTCATTTAAGTTTCAAACGATCATATAATCTATGTAAAGCAGGTATTGTTATTCTTGTATTAAAGTAAAGCAATGGGATAAAGGAGAGTTAACTAACGTTAGTCCACTGTACTCCAGCTTGTATGTATATGTAAAGACCCATTCCAAGGACTTTTATGTTCTTGTTAAGTGCTTATTAATGATACAGACCAGTTTCTTGCCTTCCTATAGAGGACAGTCTAGTAGAGCAGAAAAATGTAACATATAATTTTAATATTAAACAGAATGTGTTAAGATAGTTTATTGACACACACAATAGGGAGAATTTATTTCTGGCAGGAGTAGAAAAAGACAATTTCAATCAAATAGCTAGACAATGTTACTTAAACACATTCTCCTAAAGTAAATGAATACTTTTTAAAATTAGTAAATCTCCAAGGAGAACATCCTTGGAACACTTTTAACATGAAATCTTCCCAAAAAAGAGCCAGGCATGGTGGTATGGGCCTGTAGTTCCAGCTACTCTGGAAGCTGAGGCAGAAGGTTCGCTTGAGCCCAAGAGTTCAAGATTGTAGTGAGCTATGGTGCAGCCTGGGCAATACAGCGAGACCCCATCTATATATATGTATATACACACACACACACACATAACACATATATACATATATATACACACATAGAGAGAAATACGTGTGTGTGTGTGTGTGTGTGTGTGTGTGTGTGTGTGTAGGAAAGAGAATTAAAGGGAAGCTATTTATAATGAAGAACAGTGGACCCGCTCATCTTCTCTACATCTACTCTCACTTCTCCATCACACTTAGATGTTTTTTCTAGGGTATACAGAGCTCATTCTGAACACTGTTGATTTCATAGAAAAGATCACTAATCATAGATAAATGTCTATAAGGCCACGGCAATTTGATAGAATTGAGAGTTCCTTCTTTTCAGGGCTATGTTAGGTCAAGAAAGGCAAACAGAAACCACCACAGTTATTTTAAAAGCAACTGTAACAGAAGGAATTGCTTACACGGGTTTTGAATGCCTGAAAAGGCATAAGGGGAGCCTTGAGCTAACCAGCAGTCAGAGCAGGAAGCAGCTACCGCCCTAAGGACTGGTGGATCAAAGGGAAGACGTTTTGATCATTGCAACTTAGAGGAGTGTCCCCCACGGAGTAGAAAGCCAGACTGTTGAGGAAGGAGCACTATTCATTTGGCATTGGAGGATCAAGAACTTGAAAGAGGTCCCCAAGGAGCTGGGACCAAGACCTCTGTGGCAAGGGTGCTGCCCGCTGGTGCTAATATTTCTAAGGAGGAGCTCAAGCCTTGTTCTCAGGTGCTACAGGAGTTGGAAGGCGGAAGCTGGAACCAACTGCACCACCAGGGTGAAGGATGTTGCCAAGATGTCCTGGCGGAAACCGGAAGCAAACAGGAAATAATAAAAATGCTGAAAAGAGATGTGTCATCTGCACCTCCTTCTCCTGAAAAGTTTCTGGGGTATTGTTTTATTCATGTTGACATCACTCTTGGGTTCAAACAGGAGTAGGTAGAATGGCTGCAAGCAACTACAAACCTTCGTGCTCCTGGGTTCAATTTCGGCAGAAACAACAGCGGTGTCGGTTTCCAGTAGTTATCCAAAACATCATTCTAGGGGAATTAATGTGCCGATCTCTGAATCAGTCTCTGTAGCTAGAAGTGTAGACTCAACCTGCTGACCAGATCTCTGTCATAGGCATGTTCCTGGATCTGTTACTATGACCAGTCTTGGGTCACAAACTACAGACCACGAGGTCAAGAGATCCAGATCTTCCTCGTCAACATGGTGAAACCCCACCTCTACTAAAAATACAAAAATTAGCTGGGCATGGGGCATGCGCCTCTGGTCCCAACAACTTGGGAGGCTGAGGCAGCAGAATCGCTTGAACCCAGGAGGCAGAGGTTGTAGTGAGCCGAGATTGCGCCACTGCACTCCAGCCTGGCAACAGAGCAAGGCTCCGTCTCAAAAAAAAAAAAAGAAACTCATAAGAACCACTTGGACTGAGGGTGGAGAAGGGTGGCCTCCAAAAGAAAATCTGGTGTAATAATGTGAAGAAAGAAAAAGACAAGGGCAAATGCTGAGGAATGGAAACAAATATCTACCACAAGGATTGTCTTTGTATCCTAATCATAATCTGAGTTCTCACTGTTCCCATAGGCTCCTGGGAGAGGAAAACTGTCTAGAAAAAGAGTAAGAAGTCTTTTGAACTCAGAAGAGCCCTACTAACTTTATACTTCACTTCCCATTCCCCTCGCCCAGCTTCTTTTGTCATTCTTAGAAACTTAGCAGCCAGCCATAATTCTTCAGTCAGTTCAAAAAATCAAGACTGAAACCTTTTTGGATAATTATTAGTTAATGATCAGGATGGAGAATATTTAGCTTCCTGGAAAGATCAAGGAAGCTTCTATAAAAGGATTCTGGAGGGTTGGGGAGGAAAGGCTGCCATTAATATGGCAGGTATTAAGAAGCTGCTTCAGATGTTAAATAGGCAGCACAGAACTTCTGCTAAATTTCTTCACCTTGAATAATTACATCCTTACACCAAATGAGCATCCATAATACTTCAATACTCTAATGGGGAGAGTGGGAGGGGGCAGGAGATAGAAGAGATTTGAGCAAATAGCAGTGACAATGCATAGATTGTAATGAAGAAGAGGCTGCAACTAAAATAGATTTTATTCTTTCTCTACAAATTTTTATCACCTACTGAATAAACGGCACAACTTAAAAAAAAAAAAACAGTTTATTACCTTTATCTGTCCCAAAGAATCTTATAATCTTTATAACCTTAAGGCTTTTCTCTGATTCAGTGCTAAGTTTGTCAATAAGAATATTGGTATTTAACTGGAATGTTAACTCCAGCTTTTCAATTCTAAGCCCATGTTTTTATCCACTCCTGGATTATATTTCACCAGCTTCATGAAAGTGAAGTTAACTTCTCTGAAGAATCCAAACATCATCCTGAGTTTGACCATAAAAAAATGAGGCTGTGATCTCATTATTACAGGGAACTTCCTATGGAGAAGAAGGCAGAGTCTACTTCCTTTTTATGAGTTGGTTCCTATATGATTTGTGTGAGTAGACTAGTCATCCTTGATCTGCAAGGCAATGGTATACGAAAACACGTGCATGCTTTATAATCCGAAATGTCTTTGGAAATGCTCAGAACAGTTTGAAACCAAGCACTATATAGTAGAATTCACATTTATAGCCCAAATTTCCTTTTCCTGGAGGAAATAATTTAAAAATGTAACTGGAGACTGAGGGTTTAGAAAACAGAACTAAATAATACCTACAATTTACTATTCCTTATGAATCAGATGTGGCCCTAGGTACCTAGACACGTTTTCTTTTCATTTAAGGTGCAGAAAGAACAATCCTGTCAGGTTATATTCTATTATCTCCATTTTATGGAAGAAGGGAAACCACAGTTCATGGAGATGAAATCATTAGAGCAAGAGATGAGATGCAAGTCCCAGTCAAGCAACTCTAAAAGACTGAATCGCTATAGGACACCGGGCATCTCTAGGGACCCAAGACTTATTTAAGCTCCTACTAAAGCATTATGTCTTCAAAAGGCTAAATAACTCAGCATTAGCCACAAGACAGGGAAGTAACCAAAGGGGGAGATTTCTACAACCGAAGGCAGAGGAATTTGGGAACAAATTCTGCCAACAGCATAAAAAGAGTCAAGTCATAGTCTGGCTTGCAGTCATCATGGACAGTGCTGGAGTACAGCTCAGATAAAATTACATTTCGAAGAAGTAGAAGAGTCTCTTGGTTCTCCAGGTAGGCAAATTCAGTTGCCTTACATTTCCACCTGGGATATTTCAGTTACTCGGGAATTCTTGGACCCAATCACAAAAAATAAATTGGTAACATTGTGAGATTATGCCTGATTATGCAACTAACTCTCAGAAAGAATAAGGAGATGATGGTCAATTTTGCATGGTCAATTTGAACAGCAAAAAGGTTTATGAACTTCTAGATCTATCATTATACAATTTTAGCTCCTCAAAATAGACACATCTGAAATGCAGAATAGTCAAGGCAGGAAATCCTTATCAACTTCTAAATCTTCTAATAACATCAAATGTTAACAGAAGAAATAATTTGAGCACTAGAATTTCAGAATATATACAGTAAATACAAGACAACCATAATAATTTTAGTTAATTCTTACATCCAGCTCAAGGGATATTCAAAAGTGAAATGCTTTAAAAACAAAAGGAAGAAAGGAAAGGAAAACAAATGCCATTCGCTTTTCATAGCTTCCATCTTTGCAGGTGCTGGCCTGTCTGGCCAAGATCACACAAAATGAAGTGAGGTGAGGTCAACTGCCCAGAAAAAACGAGGCCTCAAAATAATACTATAAAGCCCATGAAGGGACAGTCAAACTGCACTTTCACCAGCTCAGAAGATCGCAGCCCTGGCTGTACATTAGAATATGCCAGGAGACAATCCTATGTCTAGGTCACAACAAAGAACAATTACACTGTACCTTAGAATTCTGAGGGCTAAGACCAAGGCACTGGTATTTTTTAAGCTCTCCAGGTGATTCCAAGGGGAAGCTGAGATTGAAAACTACTGCTCTAGGGAAAATGAGGGAGAGAGAAGCTAATGTCATAATCTCCAGTCCCCCGTAGCTGCTTCTAGCTTCCATGAAAGCTAGCTGAATTTGGCAGTAAAAATGAATAGCCTTGCCTGAAGACTCAGTTCACACCACAAGCACTTCATTGTATTTACCAGGTGCAAAGACCACGTCCCTGCCTTCAGGGAGCTTGTTGTGTGCAGCCACAGGGTGTGATTCCTAATCATAAATAACTGTGCCTGAAGGCAGTGAGGATAGTCACTTGTTCATCCAAATAGCAAATAACAAAGCGAGTACAAGGAAGAGTCATTAATGGGTGTGATGGTCAACAGAAGAGAACTCCAAACTGCTTGCATGGAAGAGGAACCAAAGCAAAGGACATGTTTTAGGAAGAGTCAGTCATTCTAGAGGCTGGAGCATGGAGGATATCCGGAGAGTTGGATCAGGTAGTTCAAAGAGATTCTTTTCTCTTTCAGGCACTCAAACAGTTCTGTGACTACCAGTATTTGCCTTTAGGGTTCCAGTTGTCCCAGCAATTACTGCCAGGCATGATGCAGAGTTCCTTAAAAGGAAACGGTTAAAAGCCCACTTTAGCAGAGACATCCTGCTGCAAGAAACTTGATGAGGTCAACAGAGCTATCTCTCAGGCTTGTCTAGGTCTCTATTAAGCTTACAAAAAAGAGATTTCACAAAGGAGAAAGTTCATTTTTATTTTACAGATTTATGAAGAGAGCCAGTCTGACTGGTGAAAATGTCAATCAATTTCCATCTTAAAAAATGAGCTGAAATGAGAGGTCAGTCAGCATCTAGAAGGTTGTAATCCACGTAGGAAAACTGAGCACGGAGGTTATAATACAGAGAAAAATGGGTAATGAAAGTGAATCTGCTGTAAAAACTTCAGTAATTAATTTTTCTTCAAAATATGCATCAAATTTCACAACTATAATTTCATAGTCCTCCCATTATGAAAAGATTTCAACAGGCCCGACAGTTATTTGCTCAAAGCCATATGGTATTTCACAAGCAGAATTTTTGAATATAAAAACCATCAGTGTTTTGGGTAAGGATTGCATTGTAGGTTTTATAGTAAGTGTCGTAACCCAAGGGTATGTACATAAATCACACATCTAAAGGGCCCTGACGTTTTCATTTATTACTTGTGGAATGTTCTGGGTTGCTCAGATGCTAGAGACACTTGTATTCCTGCCTCTGACGACCTATATCCAATAAAACAGTGACAACTCATTAATCAGTCTCTAAAGTAACTGGATAAGCTGCCACGAACTGGAATCTCCATTAAATCAGAGGACAGAGAGGTAGGACCAATATGCACACTCATTATCTAAATCATGGCTGACACAGCCGGTTAAAAAGGAATGCTGAGCGTTCTACTGTTTTTCTGTTAAATGGGCCCACTGGTGAAATACTTCTCTACCGCTTGCAAGCCCAGTGTCTCTCAAGATGCACAGGAAGAAAGTCTCCAAGCATTTGTAGGATGTAGTTCTTGCCGTTGGCTAAGTGAGTGAAATCTAAAGTTGGGATGCCTTGGGCCAATCACCATTCTGGCACTTATGGTCTCTGTGTGACTTTAAGCCAGCTTTCCTCATCAATGAGAGTAACAGCGTTTATCACCCAGATGGTCTTGGACAGTAAAGGGGTTAATATACACCAAAAATCTAACACAGAAGGCAAAAATGCGAAGTCATGCTTAATAAGTATCCACCATCGCTGCTAATTAATCAATTCCTCTCCACAGCTAGGTCACCTCCACAGTTCAATGTATATCTTTTGCAGTGCTGGAAACCTGACCTGGAATGGTAGGCTGTGTCTCATGAAATTAGAAAAGGAAATCTTAAGAATATATATGATAAATACATACGTGATGTGTAAATGAGACCTAAACAGAGAGAAAACCTTCATATCAATTCATCAAGTTTCCTAACTCAGAAACATCTAGACAAATGTTGCAGTCCTGAAACTAGGTTGTATAAGGGTGTGTGTGTGTGTGTGTGTGTGTGTGTGTGTGTGTGTGTGTTTGAATATGTCAAAGGAGAAGGATTTGTTAAGGGAACAGGAGAGGGGAAGGCAGTGTTAGGGCAGGATGTAAGGCAGGAAGGAAGAGATTCTGATAATTTGAAAAAAAGACTGCAGCAAGATGCTTACAACCTCTAGCAAAGAATGATTTAAAAACTGCTAGTAATGCTCTGTTCTTATTAAAGATACAGTTGAACAAACACACAATAGTTAAAGCACACAAAAATGATTCAAAGACTTTGGTCATAACTTTGTGTCAATTGAAAACCTATTACACTTGCTTCCTCTGAAGCTCACAGCTTCTATTGGCAATTGGCTAGGGACACACCTTCCCAATCGTTTAGCTTTCTCCATAAACCCAATATTCATTTCACAGCAGAGTAACGATCTGGTGCATAAAGCTCGGATTGTGCGAGAGACACAGGCCAATGTTAAAAGGTCCATGGCTTTGGGTCTAATATCCACATCCCCCCTCCAACTCTCACAGCTGCCTATAGACCTCCCACTATTGGGGCTACAAGTTTCTCTGCTCATGAGATAACTAGAAGCACTGGCATAGACCTTAGAAAAGGAGAATTCTTTAGACCAGACACTTGCTGGGTATAGACCTTGATGAATATGCATGGCGCTTTCTAGGACAAAAGGATGTTTCTCCGGGAGGTATTCTCTATCCCAGAGAAGGACTGTGTTCAGACACCTCTGGAGTAACACTGAGTCCTTGCCCTACCTCGGCCCCTTCCTAAGCTACTCATGTCACCTTTCAGGGTCTCAGATTTCTCATTTGTACAATAGGGAAAATGATACTGATCTCTCAAGATTGTTGTAAGAATTACAAATAACACATAAGATTTCAGGCACACTGATAAGTTTCCAGGATATAGTAACTAATGTTGTTAAAGGTAGGCTTCAATTCAGTCATCATACAAGCATTTTCATCTGAACTGGATCATGATGTAAACATAGTTTTAAGAACAAATCAGCCGGGTGCAGTGGCTCACACCTATAATCCCAGCACTTTGGGAGGCTGAGGTGGGCGGATCATCTGAGGTCGGGAGTTCGAGACCAGCCTGACCAACAAGAATAAACCCCCTCTCTACTAAAAATACAAAATTAGCCTGGCGTGGTGGTGCATTCCTGTAATCCCAGCTGCTCAGGAAGCTGAGGCAGGAAAATTGCTTGAATCTGGGAGGCAGAGGTTGTGGTGAGTCGAGTTCCCGCCACCGCACTCCAGCCTGGGTACTAAGAGTGAAACTCTGTCTCAAAAATAAACAAAAAAAGAACAAATCAAAATAATGGAATTTTAGGAATGATTAATTGCATTTTCTGGTAAGATCACATTTGAACAGGAGGTTGGAGGGTTTAGGGACGGAGATACAGAAAGGTTAAAATAAGAAATCTCCGATCCAATGAGCACTGGAATTTAGACTGCTGGAGAAGGTTTAGGAAGTTATTACATATCTTTCTCAGTGGGGTGGGGGATAGAAATTCAGGTACATCTTTTTAGCTGTATTCTTTTTATTCCCACAAAAATAAACTAGTCATCAGAAGAACACCAAATTATGTACCTCTGAATAAAGACTAAACAGCAGATCCTGGTGCTGTGTTCATGGGTCTGGCTTCTGTAGGATTTCAGACAAGTCACTGACACACTCAGTTGACTTCCGGGAAACACTTTGCTTCAATTTGAACCTCAAATCATCTCCATTATTTTTATTGACAAAATCTCTAGTCCTAACTATATAGGGAGAAAAGTGGCTTTCTAAGTTAGTATGAGAGATGAGAAACATTTTAAATGTGGCTTTAAAATTTATGAAAGCTAACATTTTAATTATATTTCCTCATACTCAGTTGTCTGGGAGAGGTGAAATGGAAAACTTAGAGAAACTGATGCTATTCAATTATACAGTCTGAACAATAATATCTTCTCCGGGAATTAGAACATTCCCCCACCTACTCACAAGCCCCTGGCCCTGATTTTTGGGCAAGCCAGATGGCAGAGCCGTGAATGCCACTGCCCACAGTTCTAAGGAGTAAAGGTAAACGTGATCAGAACAGAGGCAGCATTATTATTCGTGCTTGATGCGATTCAGTTAAATTCCACATCTTAAGTATTACAGAGGAGATGGGAGAGAACGGAGACTCTTCCACTTCGGATCTCACATCACAGGGGCATTTCATCACACAGCTTTTACAAGGAACAAGGATTTGTCTTTTAAAAAAGAGTAAGCATTTCAAAATATGATTTTCTCTTATATTCTACTGGCAGGCAGGGAAACAAACTTGTCTGTCTTTTTTGGGGTCACCTTTCAGTATAATCCCCTTTTTATTGTCAGCATCTACCTCTCAGGATCTTCCTGCCATCTTCTGATTTGCTGTAGGCTGTGACACATTGGTTAAAATTATGCCTAAACTAAGAGTGAGGGCCTGAGACTCTCTTCTGTGGCTAAGGCTTATAAACCTTACTGCAGAGACTGGGCAAATATCTAAATAACGTTTTAACGATATTTTCAGATTCTTGGTTATATGTCGAACAAAGAAGCCTGCCCAGTAGGTAAACTCCAAACAGTGGATGGAAGGGGCTAATTTCTCACTACCTGATTGATGGCTGATAGACAACAGGTGAGCAGTAAGCACACAGACAGACACTCCATTACAGCCTGCAGCAGACCCCAAACCACTGTCAAACCTGAGATTCATCACTTCAGAGTTTCGGACACCATGGCGTCCTCACCAATCTCCTATGCCACTGTCTAATGCTTCTTTCTCACCAGGATGAAGCCCTTCCCCTTTCTCTGAAGCACTGATTGTTCAGATACCCAGTGGGCCCCAAGGAAGGCCTTATGGGATCCACCAAGTCCTGAGACGCAGAGCGAGCAGTTTGTTTATGGCTAGTGGTAGTGACAGGCAAACCACAGCGTCCCCTTGTTCAGTCTAATGGGGTGAGTTGAAAGATTCGGCTGTCAGATCAGCGTGAGGCCTCATTTTTCTTTCCTGCCGCGTAGGGTGCCGGTCGCTGCAGCCAACATTTGACTGTGATTAATTTGTCAGGGATGGCTGTACAATGGAAATGGAGAAACGGATTGCCAATTACCACTAGTCTTCTCTCAGACTGCTTGGCAAACGAAGGCCTTTCGGGAGTGTATTTTAAAGATGAAGAAAAGGTCAAAGGTGACTTTTTTTTTTATTTACCACCCTTCAGGAGATTTGCAGATGTGTGTCTTAGCTCCTTGGCAGGCACCATACTCAGGGAAGTTGCTCTGAAGTTTGCTTTTTATTCTGCCAGTTTAAAATGCTTTGTACTTCTGATGTAAGTTTTAACAGTGCAAATGAAAGGTGTGAAAGAGTTCCTTCCATCCTTCACACTGAAAACGCCCGAAGGGAAGCATACCTCTGACTCCCACTGAGATGTTCAAAACATGCTAATCACCAGCAAATGGAAAACGCACGGAGGCATCTCATCTTTCTTCCTCTGACTTCCAAAAGACAATACAAAATTTCACATGGATAGCTACCGCAAAATAACTTGTGTTACTTATTCCCTCCTAGAAGATATGACCTTTTTAAAATTTTAACAACGTCCCAAAGGAATAGATTCATAAATGAGAAAATGTCTGTAGCTGTCTTTAGCTTGTCAAGCCCAGTACGTCCCCTAATCAGACTTGCTTCCAAATGTGAGTGAGATGGACGCAATTCCATTTTGTACTTGTAGGAAATTGTTGACAAACTGACAATGGTCATTTAATTCTAAGAGGTGTCACTGCACATCAGAAACACCTGAGGTACAGCTGTCAAAGGGCTTTACCATTAATTTATTCTCATGTTACATGACTTGCTCATTTGCTGGGTGGGAGTGGGTGGAACAGGTCTGGTTTCAGTCAGTCAGAGAAAACTCATTGTCGCTATTTTGTAAGAAACAGATGAAAAAATGAACACAATTATTCCATAGAAAGAAGGTTAAAAAAGAAAGCAGTAAAGTCCTAAAATTGGCCTGGAGGCTATATTAAAACTGTTTGCTTTGGAAGGCTGAGGCGGGCGGATTACAAGGTCAGGAGTTCGAGACCAGCCTGTCCAACGTAGTGAAGCCCTGTCTCTACTAAAAATACAAAAAGTAGCTGGGCACGGTGGCGTGCACCTGTAATCCCAGCTACTTGGGAGGCTGAGGCAGGAGAATCGCTTAAATCCAGGAGGTGGAGGTTGCAGTGAGCCACTGCACTCCAGCCTGATGGACAGTGTGAGACTCCATATAAAAAAATAAAAAATGTATAAATAAGTAAAATTGTTTGACATATAGAAACACACATAGCACGTTCTCTCACACTTAATACACAAAAACACACAAAAAATAGATAACACATTTTCTATTGCATATAACGTGTACATATAAACATTAAAAATATAATATATATCTCTATAAATAATAGGTAATAAAAAATTACCTTATAATTATTCGGTCTAAAGAAATTGTTTAAAATAGGTATTATTTGGGAAAGAAATAGGCTGTGACTAATTATGTGTTTCTTTAAAGTTATGTATATTCCTACAATTCTTAAGTATTTTATGTTTTTCTTCAAGCCAATATACAAAGGTATGAACATGTATTTATAATTTTTATAATATATATAAAATTTCTCATTTAGTAGTTTAGGTATATACTTTACTATACGTGTGTGTATACACAGACAAGCAAACATACTGTATATAATATATAATGTATATGTATACTTGTATAGACATACATGTATATGTGTGATATCATGTATACATGTATATGTGCATATATATGCACATATACATAAATGGTTTAATATCTGTTGTATGTGTGTGTTTATTTTATTTTATTTTTATTTATTTTTTGAGACAGAGTCTCATGCTGCCCAGGCTGGAGTGAAGTGGTGCAATCTTGGTTCTCACTGCAACCTCAGCCTCCCAGATTCAACCAGTTCTCCTGCCTCAGCCTCCTGAATAGCTGAGACTATAGGCATATGCCACCACGCCCAGTTAATTTTTGTATTTTTAGTAGAGACAGGGTTTCCCCATGTTGGCGAGGCTGGTCTCGAACTCCTGATCTCAGGTGATCAGCCTGACTCAGCCTTCTAAAGTGCTGGGATTATAGGAGTGAGCCACTGTGTCCAGCCTCTCTGCATGTTTAAAATGTTATGAGATCACTAGAAGAAACCTGGGTTAATTTTTTAAAATAATCTTGAAATAGGAGACCTTTCTAAGTTGGAAACCATGAAAAAAAAAAGACTGAAAATGTGGTTACATTTATAGGCTTACATATGAAGTGAATATTATTTTTTTGGAAAATGCATGAGAAGCTCAACAGTGGCTACCTCTTCAGAGGGATCCTGGCAGTTTTAACTGAGAAGAGATTTTTACCATTTGATGACTTTTTATACTGCTTTACTGTTTTTTACCATGTGCATATCTTGCTTTAATGACTAAAAGCACTCCTTTTAACGATGTCCCTCATGCTCCTATTATCCTTGTTAATGTCAGTGCTACATAAGTGTTCAGATGTTCTCGTCATATGTTGTTGTTTTATATAATAGGAGCCCTCTCAAGGATGGGCGGTGATCATGAACTCTTTGATCAATTATTAGCCAAGTCTATGTGAGGGATATGTGTGATTCATTTCAATGCCATGAGCATTTGTTCAGTATGTTCCATGGAACAGGCACCATACTAGACAGTGAGGGACAGGGATGCCACAGGGTGCCCTGTTTTCTGGTGACTAGACACTTATGAGCTGCCATTTTGGGGATGGGAATAAAGAAATCAAGGAGTACCTCAAAGGATTTTTTATTGATAAATAAATAAATGATCTGAGCGGTCATTAGACAATTTCATTATCGCTCTGAGTCATTCAAGGTCTTAAGGATGGTCCCCTCAGAGAAAAGATGACCATTGAAGAAATATTAGCTTAGGATGACTGTAAGGATAATCAATGCAAACATCAAAATCCTGGCTCCTTATAGTAAGAAAAAACACTTATTTGGTTGCAAGTCCCATAAGAAATGAAGATAAACATATCCCTAGAATTAAACATAAGAACTCTAACTTACATGTTGTTCATGTTCAAAATTGCTTGTTCCCATTTGATTATTTGAAACTTATAATTCATATTCTCACAAGATAATACTGTACATTATAATTTTCTTGTCAAGACAAGCCCAAAAGTGATTTAATTTATAATGAAGATAGACCATAGTGCTTCTTTTTTACAGCAATATGTATGCATTCATTTAACAAGATTTTACTGACTCTCTACTATTTGTCAAACACTGTGCTGGGAGCAGGGGACATAGGGTGAGGAAAACCAGACACTGACATTGATAAAATAATCACCCCAATAACTATAAAGCTTCAGTTGTAACGAGGGATGGGAAGGACAGCCATGTAACACCATGAGAGCTGGTAATAAGGAGGTTTGGTCTGCTCAGAGAGGCCAGGGAAAGCATCCCTCCAGGGGCCTTGCTTGTTAACCACCATTAACCAGCTGAAACGGGCAGTAAGAGTTCTGCAGGCTGAGGGTACAAACAGCAGAGAAAAGGCCTAGTAGAATGGACTGAATGACAGTCAGGAACAAGATGAGACCACTCTAGGGCTCAAAGGCCATGCTAGTAGTCTTCATCCTAAGAAAAATGTGCTCGGAATTTTGGATTGGGCTCCTAGAAACTCATCTCCACTCCCGGGGAACTCTCCTGCCGTTTACCTTCCAAGCAGAAGGAATGGAAATTCCGTAACTCAACATTACTAATGGTGAATTCCATAGCCTGTAACATTGTATTCTAAGGAAAGGGCAGGCAGAGATGGGACGGGGAATAGAAGAGTGTAGGTTCTAGGGTAGGGAGCTGGAGGAAGAGAGTCATGGCCTCCAACAAGGATAAACACTTGCGCTTTACACAGGCCTGAACCAGCCTCTATTCACCTCTTTGGTATCTTCTAATGGCATGACAGACAGGCCTCTATCTCTTACCATGAGTCTCCTCCCGATTAGATTTCCTTCCTGCTTCACCCCACTGCAGAACACAGAAGAACTTCACTGATTTTACCCCTTATTTCCAGTGTCCTAAGCAAGCACAGCATTTCCTGGGGATTCCTAAGGATGGCTACTAGAGACAAGATAACACACTGGGATAACAAAGGTCAAGGCCAGTTTGTCTAGCGTGCCAGCTTGATCGGACACCGGACTTCACTCCTAGAAAGGAAGCTTCATGGAGATTGTGGCAGGCCTGGGGCAGGAAGTGAGATGGGGGCTGGAGAAGTGGGCAAGGCAGCCTTGGGGCTGGAGAGCCCAGCAGGAAAACAAGGGAACTCCGTCTTTCCACTTACTTAGTTGCTTTTAGCAGCTCTAACATGTTCGAGATGAGCACCGCCTCACTTGAGACAGAACGTGTGGAGTGGAAGGAGTTGGTAGTGTGAAGAGGGGCCAAAGAACACGAAGTGGAAACAGCAGGAAAGCAAAAGCACAGGCCAATCTACAGGCCCCAGTTCATCTGCTAGCCAGCTCTGCCCGCCTGGGAATGGCTGCCCTGCCAAGGGCTTGCTTTAGCCTCTTGGCATTTCTGTCTCTTGTTACTCATCTCCTTTACCACCTTCCCATGCTCACCATAATTCCTATTTCTTACCTCTTCCTATGGCTGGACAGATAGTTGGGAGTGAGGTCTGTTGGGAGAAGGCCTGCACTAGGATGCTTCCTATACAACACACACACACACATACACACACACACACACACAAACACACATATACACATACACAGACACACAGATACACAGACACACAAACACACACATATACACACACGAACACATACACACACACACACATACACATACATACACACACACACTCGCACACACACACCCCTCTCTTAGGTCCCAATACTGCCACTGCCTTTAACATGTGCAGAGATACCTTTAAAAAGCATTTCAAGTCAAATATTTTTACAATTCCTGGATCCCTCAATGCCTATCACTGTTTTATCCTGGCAATGAGGCACATTTTCATTGTTTTATGAAGGACGGAAAAAACTGATGACACCTCCTTTCCTTCTATAAACAACATGGGAAAACAGCAACTCTGTGCACTTCTACTTTTTCACTGTGGATGAGAAGATAAAATATTTGCAAAGTTGAAAAAAAACTGAAAGGCCATAATTTAGGATGCTAACCTTTCCCTACGGCAGTGCCAGCACATCTTTCCAGCTTGCTAAGGAATTCAGAATTTGCGGAAGCTTGGAGCCCCTGAGCTGCTGGTGATCACTTTCACAGGTTCCTGTAATTATATGCAAGGGCTGGCATCTGCAAGGTTGGTTGAAGGCCTGGCTTTTCAGAATGGGATGTTGGCAGTGTGCCAGAGGCCCCATAAACCACGGGATGTGCACCTTCCTGAGGGTTCATGTACAAGATTTATTGGGGGGAGGGGGCCACAAAATTACTTAACTAGTGAGTAATGTAAAGCATTTTAAGAAGTAGGTTGCAAAATGCCTATGCTTTAGAATATCATGTTTTATTTCAACAACAACAAAAATCCTCCCTTGCACAGGCTATGCCTCAGTACCCTGAGGATACAGATACATCACCTTTAACTCTAAAGGAGCTTTGATGATAAAGAGGAAGAAGCAATGATATGATGTATAGAAGGATGGATGTGCAGGTATTTTCTATATTAACTCGGTCTTCAGAAGTCACTGATGATGAACCCTATGGCTGAAGGTGGGTAGTCTATATAAACAGGATTTGGCTAGAAGCAGCAGCTTGGGTAGAAGAAGACACAGAGGAGAGAATGGGGATCTAGAGAAAGTATGGGCGTCATGATATTTATTGACATAAATCTTTGGGACTCTACTCAGTTCTGGATGAGCCTCAGTTCAAATCCTTTCTTTTCTTCTAATAGCAGAAGGTATATATTAATGCTGTTCCTGTCTAACATATGAGGAAGCTTGGAACTACAGTTCAAAGAAGAGGCCAACGAGTGGACCATCCTGGGTTTCGTGTTGGTCTGATTCCCCTAGCTATTTCACCCTATTGGCCAGACAGTGTATTGGTCTTGGTTCTGACATGAACTAGTTGGATGTTGCCAGGCAAGTCACTCAGCAACTCTGGGTCTCATTTTTCCCAGCCAGGCAAATAAGGATGTAAGACAAGTACGATATCCAAAATGCCTTCCAGCTCCAAGAGCCTCTGACCTTAGAAATGAAGAAATGTGCAAGCTTTCTGGGGATTTTGGGTAACCAAAAGCAAGCACTGGCCTTTTCCCCTCTGTAAGCTAAGTGGCAGAGTCACTGTGATCTACTCCCCTGGGTCCCCTGGGTTGGAAGGAAGCATTTAAAATCTATGTACAGAAGCATGATTTAGTTTTGTCCATAAGAATCTGCTGTCTTACAACACATAACTTCAAATTTGAGACCACGAATAACTATAATTACTCTCTCTCTCATGGAAAGCTTGTATTTATTTACAGTCAAAAAAAGTGTTTCCTTTTTATTCTTAGGACTTAGTTAAATTTTAGGGAGCTTGGAAGCGCTTAAAGAAGTTGACTATTTTTTAAACAATTGGCTACAGTGGTCATGCAGAAAGCATGATATGATAATGTTATAAACAGCCTTCATTTCCAGACAGCTGAACTCACAGGCTATACCACAGGACACGAAGTGGCTGAGATTTCATAAAAGCAGCAAATGCAAAGCAATCAGAAAGCAAGGTGGCTCTCATGATAAGGGACCACTGGCTGGTATCATTCAGAACAAAAGCAAAGCCTTCTTCAAATAGTGGAGTATTTGTTGAACAGAATAGACACTGCTCTAGAATCAAAGTGATAGCAATGAATAAAGTAAAGTCCCCGCCCTAAAGAAACTCAGGATCTAGTAGCAGGGCAATAATGACAGCAATAGTTACAAGAATACTATTACTATTAAAACTAGTAGCAATAATAATTGTTAAGTGTTTATATTTATATATCTGACACTATGATAAGCATTTTAATACATTATTCAATTTAATCTTTGCAACAACCCCATGATATAGGCATTATTACTCTCATTTTACAATTGAGGTTATTAAAGTCTAGAAAGATTAAGCAATTTGCATGAGTCCACACAGCTAATAAGAGACTCAGAATTTGAACCTAGATCTACAGGAGCCTGAAATCCATGTCCAAAGCCACTTTGACACACGCTCTTTTTCCCCGATGATCTTTGGTATTCTAAGAGAACTCTGATCCTTCCTTGATGTTCTTTGGTACTCTAAGAGAACTCTGATGAGGTGATGTGTACAGACTGATTACACACAGAGATACAGACCATGTTTCAAAAAACCTACATCACTGCATAGGTCAGCAGGACACCAGAACCATCAAGCAAAAGTAGCTTCGACGAGGCCTGAGAGAAACTATTGGAGCAAAGGATGGAAACAGCAATTCCTTCATGAAGACTAGAAATTAACTACAGAACACTACTGTTTTACATTTCTATTTTGTATATTTAGCTAATTTAAGCATAAGCTATAATTATGCTTAAATTAACTGCATCTAAATATCATTCATAACAGCCAAAAAGTAGAAACAGTTCAAATATCCATCAACTTATGAGTGAATAGAAAAATGTGGTACATCGATACAATGGAATACTAATAAAAAGAAATTAATTATGATTGCATGCTACAACATGGATGAACTTTGTAAGTATTATGCTACATGAAGGAAACTAGTCATAAAAGACCACATAGTTTATGATTTCAATTACATGAAATACCCAAAATAGGCAAACCTATAGAGACCAAGAGTAGATTAGCAGTTGCGTAAGGCTGAGGAAGAGGGTATAGAGTGACAGCTAATGTGGGATTTCTTCTGGGCATGATGAACATAGCTTGTGATGATGGTTGTGTACCTCTGCGAATTATATTTTAATAAAATGGCTTTAAAAATTAACCACATCTAAAAGATTGGGCTCTATTAACTAATTCTTCTGTTATCCTCTTAAAGCCTAAATGAAATCATTCCTTAAAGTAAGTTAAAAAAAAAAAAAAGAAAGAAAGAGAGAAAGAAATCAGGGTGTCATAGACTCAGTAATTATTGAATCCAGAGTATCCTCTCTAGAGTGGACAGAACAGGCCAGTAGCCTCCTTACACTGAAGAGCTCCTTATGCATTTTTTTAGTAGTGAAACAGATATTTATTAAGACATGCTCTGCATCCTGCTCTGAGCTGGGTGCTGCTGGGATATAACAGTGACAGAACTTAGAGACCAGTTTCATAAGCTAAATCCCAATTACCAGAATGGAAATCTCAAGTAAAGGGAAAGTGAATTTTACCAAAAATACAATTGCTTAAGAAGATCTAGAAACATTTTGGTAAAACTGGATTCATTTAGAACATTTAGAAATGAACTCAGGTCAATAAAGTATGAAGTGAGGCAATTTCATGTTGACTTTGGTAATTTCAGTTCAATTTGCAGTCACTTGCAGGAAACTCTCCCTGTTGACCATGGCTGTAATGGGAAACAGGTACGAACTATTGTCTTCAGTTCTAAAGATTCTAAGGAGACTTCCTTTAACTATCCAGGAGATTTAGATTCATATTCATATTATCATTTTCTCTCTCTTTTTCTGTAATAGTTCCACCCAACTAGAATCAGACTCTGCCCTAAACTCACATTTCCCCAGAGTTCCCAGGTACACAGGACGTTAATTCATATCTGTTCAGGACTCCTGGTATGTATATGAATGACTGTGGCCTCAGAGCCTTAGGGTGTTGCAGAAACAAATTGCAATTGATCCCTCCAAGGATTTCCACGGAAATGGGCCAGAATTGGAATGCAATAAATGATGCAATTATGTATTCATTCTCAGCGTATTGATTTTAGTTTCCACTGATGTATTTGAAAATTTTGCAAGGAGTTTTGGTACCAAAAAATGTAAACAATTGACATGAGGTCTAAATATCTAAATACAGTATCTGACAGCTAATGATAGATCACTGTCCTTATGCCTTAAGAATTTCACACTTTCAAAATTTTAAGGACTCAGCATCATAAAGACATTTTAATAAAGAACACGCTATCAAAATTACCAAATAGTCTTGCAAAACAAGCGCCCATTATGGGTAGGTGCCATTGCCCCTAAACCAAATTATCTATGAGTGACCTGTGTGATTTAATTTGTTTTTCTTTTCTCCTTGGGTGGCAAATATCTAAAAGTCCATCAAAATGTGATATTCCATTCTTTCCACGTAATAGAAATGTAGTCAGATGTGAAGACTGCAAGCTAGACTAAATCTTCCAACCTCCTTTGTAGATGTTGGTCACAAGACCAATTTCTCTTAAATGGAAGGTGAGTGGAAGGGATGAATGCTACTTTGATCATAGGAACCGTAAGACAGAAAGTACGCTTGCCATATATACTTCGTTTGCCAGCACCAGGGCAGGTAACTAAATGAGAGCGATGCCTTCAAGAAGGCAGAACAACTACTTGACACTACGGTAGTCCTTGAATAACAGAGTGGAACAAATACTCCACAAGCAGAGTCCTTGCTGTTAGTAAAGTGGTAAATAAACATTTATATTCAATAAGCCACTCTATTTCAGAGTCTTTTTGTTAACAGTTTAACTTCACCCTAACTAATACAGTCTTGTTCACATGCGTTTCACAATCCATTTTTAAAATAGTATCATTGACCAAAAAGGATTTGACATAAAAGTCACTGTCCTAAGGAGCTAAACATACTTGACTTCTCTAAGAACTGTCAAATTATTTCTGAAGTCCTTTTTGAAGAGAGCTATACTTATTTATGTTCATCCTTCAGATATAAGTATACACAAGGAGCAAGAAAAAGGAATGCCATTCAAGACTAGATGACAAAAACAACCAAGGATGTAGAAATTATTTCAGCGATCAAAGTGAAAGTCTGGTCAATTCTTCAACACTCCAAAACAGTTCTTTAGGAAGAGCTGCTTAACAGTGCTTTCATTTTTCAAGGTACCAGAAATATATTCCCAGAGTTACTGCTCAATGGATTGGCTCTGCAATTTACGATCATAGCTTTTCTATTTCCTTAAAAGACTTAATGTTTTAACGTTTCTTCTATTCAGAAAATCATTTTTTAAAAATTACAGCATAACACTAAGTGATACATCTAAGGAAGGGGTGGTTTGGAATTCACTGATGCCTTCCAGTCTTCAATCACATTTTTACCTTGACACAAGTGCAAGGGAGTACACATCCAAACCCCAGAAACAGTCACACAGTTGTGATCTTTATTACTTTTTGAAACACTTATTTTTTTAATTTTTGCTTTCTTTTTTAAAAAAATACTTATTTTTATATAGTTAGAGGGGTCCCAGTACAAGTTTATTACATGCATATATTGCATAGTGAAACACTTAATCTTTTAATTAAATCCTAAAATTGTTCAGCTGGAACAGAACATCAGGAAGACTGACACTGATCTCTCACTGCAATCTGCAGTACCAGAAAAGCTAAGTTTCCAAGACTTTCATTTCTTTTGTCGGATCCCCTAGGGGAATCCTGCCCATGTGTTTCACTGCCATTTTTATATACACTGAACTAGCATATATTGTAGTTGGTCACTGGAGACTACTTTCCAGAATGAACTTAGTACTTTGGGTTCTTACTTTGATGTCTTTTTAATATTAAAAACCTGGGTAGGGTATGGAGAGCATGAGAGGAGTCTGTACCATATTTTCTGGGATGTACGCATCAGTGTGTATGTGCATGACAACACATTAACTAAAATTGTCTATCCAAATGAGAAGCACTCGGGGTTAGAAACAACTTAATAGCCAGAACTGTGCTGTCTGTCAAGTTGTCGCTCCACTGTCTCATAAGTGTTAGCTCATAAAGTGATATTCAAATGCGCCATGATTGAGATAGGTTTGGCCCCAGCACTGCACTTTCCCAAGGGAAATAAGTTACACTGATTCTAATGTTACTTTGCTTTGCCAAGAATGATAACATTTCTTATAGTGGGAATAATTTAACAAGGACAAAAAAATCAGGTTGCCAGAGCAGAGATTTTATGACAGAGAAAAGAGTCATCATTAGACCACCTGAGAGGCAGTTTTCAAAGCAAATGGAAATATCAAAGAGAAGGGAAAAAAGCCAGGAAGGAGGAGAGTCATTAGGGGGATAAAAGGAAGGGGTGCATATTTTTGTCAATTTTGCTCTGGTTCCCAATGCATTACATAAGAGAACTCTTCCTTCCTCTGTAAACATGCACAGCAATGATTGTCACACCTTCTCAAATCTGTCAGCATTTAAAGCTGATGGAGGGCATGCCCTTGGCACTGCCATTGGAGAATATCCTGATTTCTTTCCAAGTCATGTCTGTGAATCTAGACAGATGTACTGATAAAAATATTTGCCAAGTAGATATAAGGTTAACAAAACATCACGCTGGTCTCCTTTTCACCAGTTAGAAGCAGAGTGAACTTGAATGCAAATGAGGGATTCAATTAGAAAGTTGCAGCCTGCCAGCATTTGGTGGATAGCAGAGAGAGACGAGGTGATCTGATAGAAACAGGCACTCCACGTTGATAACAAAACTATACCGGATAAACATGAGAGCTGCTTCAGCTACGCTATGCTGCACTTCAATTTTTCCTCAGATTTATAGCCAATAACTCAATGTCTGAAATTCCTTCCTCTCTACATATGCCATGTAGTACCTGGAAAGCAAACTCTAAGAGTTTTCTTTTTCTCCAGAGAAAATTTTTTCCAAATTTTTAAGTACTCAAGGAATACACTTTTCAGCTAGGGCTCGATTTCTCTTAACTACATTGACTCTCATAAAATGGACTAAAATCATTTTTGCCATTCACTTCTCAGTAAAAATTCCATTGCTATGTATCATGTCTAGTTTCTTTTGTTAAACTTATCAGCATTAGAGTGTCCAAATTGGGCTCAAAGGGCAGAAAGCATGCATGAGATCTGAAATGTCTATCAGGGAGGTTCAGATCTGTTTAGAGATTGCTTTTAGAGGCCAATTCAAAATTTTAACAGGAATCTAGAGATTTCAAGCCCTGAAAGCTTCATCTGGATCTATTTTTGCAAAAGTAGCATAGGGCTTTCTTTGGTATTTGACCAAACGAGGCTTTTCATCATGAGTGTAAGCAGGTGGTCTGGTGCCGTGTGGAACCATCCTGGAAACATCACGTAGGAGCAGCAACAGGGCTCACTGAAAGGCAGAGTGGAAAAGTCTGGTTCCTCTTCCAGGGGAACTTCAAAGGAGGCAGTGCCTGCTCTTATCACGTCTCCTTCTTAAATCAGGTTAATCATATGGAGGATATTCCTCAGGCTGTGCCTTAAAAAAGGCTCAGCTGGTTTCGCTCCATTTCAGGGTTTGCGGCTATAGGGCTGAGGAGTGGGAGAAGGCAAGGAGAGCTTCTGCCAGGGTCCTGAGCACTCCCAAAGTACTGGCGCCTGGCCAGGTCCTCCAGACACACTGAGTGTTATGGTGAGGTCTGAATTTCCAAGAAATGGGCATGCTCACTCTTGAAATTATCCTGTTATAAAATCATCTCAGTGATTAAAAAACCAAATCCCTTTGAAAGGCAGCTCTGCCATCCTCAAAATTTCATTATAGCAAAACTAGGATTACAGTGGACTGATGGAGGAGAAATATAAAAGTGAAAGTAACTCCAAAGCAAACAGATGTGTGAGAAATTACAGCTACTGGTGGGTTGGGTCTAGGGTACCTCGGGAGAAGTGAAAACAGGGCCTCCTGGATGGCCAAGCTGACCTGTATGTTCCTGAGTGACCACTGTTCCATGGGCTGTAATAAACCACAAAGAGGTTCTGTTTCAACTGAAGTAAAATGCTCTATTTAGCTTGGGTTGAGTCTCTAACTGATAAGTTCTTGAGTTTCCACTTTACTTTGACCGGGTAGACACTGGCATGGCTAAAATTAGCATTTCTAGTTTGAGGATGCTTTTTAAAAAGCATATAAATATAAAAACACATTTGTTTTTCCTACAATAGAGATGTTTGTCCATTAAGAAAATACCAACTGGGTAGCTTTCTTTACCTGTTCTTTTGTCAATCAAGAATTCTGTTTTCTATATATTCAGTTGGACAACAATTTGGGTTACAATTATTACTGTTGTCATGAACCAAATATTTGCTGAGCCTCTCCTACAGACACAGTGCTTTGCTAGGCACTGGGTATGCAAAGAATATGCAGGAGTGAATTCCTGCTCTTTAAATTCCAAACTGACTGTGAGCACAGAATATGCAAACAGAAATCTATGGAGCAATCTGAGGAAGCAGTTGATAATTGTCCTAACACAAATGATAAAGAATTTCAGAAAGTATAACAACCAAGTGTTGGCATACTCAAGGAAGACTTCCTGCAGATCAAGTTTCAACCTGTTAAACAAATTTACGTGAGAAAAACAACCCCATTAAAAAGTGGGCAAAGGACATGAACAGCCACTTCTGAAAAGAAGACATACATGTGGACAACAAGCTGATGAAAAAAACCTCAATGCACTTAGCACTAGTGAAATGCAAATCAAACCACAGTGAGACACCATCTCACACCAGTCAGAATGGCTGCTCTTAAAAAGTCAAAAAATAACAGATGCTGGCAAGTCTGCAGAAAAAAGAAAACATTTATACACTATTTGTGGGAGTGTAAATTAGTTCAACCACTGTGGAAAGCAGTACGGTGATTCCTCAAAGAGCTAAAAGCAGAACTACCATTCAACCCAGCAATTCTGTTACTGAGTATAAACCCAGAAGAATATAAATCATTCTTTTTTCTTTTGAGATGGAGTTTTGCTCTTGTTGCCCAGGCTGGAGTGCAATGGCATGATCTTGGCTCACTGCAACCTCAGCCTCATGGGTTCAAGCATTCCTCCTGCCTCAGCCTCCTGAGTAGCTAGGATTACAGTCGCCTACTACGATGGTTAATTTTTGTCGGAATATAAAACATTCTGCTATACAGACATGCATGTGAATATTCATTGCAGCACTATTCACAATAGCAAAGACATGGAATCAACCTAAATGCCCATCAGTGACAGACTGAAAAAAGGAAATGTGGTACATATACACCATGGAACACCATGCAGCCATAAAAAATGAGATTATATCTTTTGCAGGAATATGGATGGAGCTGGAGGCTATTATCCTTAGGAAACTAACATAGGAACAGAAAACCAAATACTCTATGTTCTCACTTATAAGCGGAAGTTAAATAATGAGAACTCATGAACACAAAGAAAGAACAACAGACTCTGGGATCTAATTGAGGGTGGAGGGTGAGAAGAAGGAGAGGAGCAGAAAAGTTAACTATTGGGTGCTGGGCTTAATACCTGGGTGATGAAATAATCTGTACAATATACTCTTGTGTCACAAGTTCACCTATGTAAGAAACCTCCACATGTACACCCAAACCTAAAATAATTTTTTTTTTTTTTAAGTTTCAGTCAGTTTAAATATGCTTGGTATGTTTCTGTTTGGGGCATGAGGTAGACGCCAATGGTGGTGATGGAATGGGTGAATTTGGTTTGTGTGCCCTGGGGAAGATGTGTTAAGGTTAAGTTTCAGGAAGGGACCCAAGACTGGACCTTGTTGTGCAATGGCAAGTTCTTATATTCATCAATTCATGTACATGTGGGTCACAGTAAGATATAACCATGATGGATGGTTACCAAGAAATTTCTCAAACTATATTCTGAAGAAAACATGATCCCAGAGAAAGGTTGAGGGTATAATAGTTTCTATCACCAAATAACTTTGAGAACTGCTGCAAATTAAATCCCCCTTTTGGAGATGCAAAGGCATATATAAATTTCTTAGCACATCAATTTACATCCTTGAAGAGAGATGTTTTTTCCCCTCCCTCTCACATATTTTGAAAGCACTAGTTTATGGAGATATATAAAGTGTCCATTGTTCAGGCTAGGAAGGGTGAAGATTAATCTGCAAGTAATAGAATATGATCAAAGGCTCCTGGGAAGATGGGAAACATGCACCAAGTGGTATTTTAGAAAAAAAATTATCTAGTGAGATTTGGAATTGGAACAAGAAAGAAAAAGAGTGTAACCAGGAAATGATTCTGAAAACCTTCTCTACCTTCATTCTAGTTTGACTTACAAAACTGTTGGGAGTCGTGTTTGCTTTGAACCACTTTCTTTAAATAAAGTATTTTCAGCTATGAACCACTTTCTTTAAATAAAGTATTATCTCAAACCCTAATTAAAAAAATAGACGAAAGAAAACTTATCTGGTTAATGGAGAAGAAGAAGAGGGCTCCAAATAAGAGCAAGAAAACTGGTCTGTAATATACAGATCCTGGGAAAGAAGCAAGGACTAAGAAAGCGTTAACTTCACCAGGGACATATGAAATAATTTTCAAGATGCATAATGCTGAATGGTCTATTAACCGTAAATGGCATGGGTTGGCTCTGTGTCCCCACCCAAATCTCATCTTGTGGCTCCCATAATTCCCACATATTGTGGGAAGGACTAAGTGGGAGATGATTAAATCATAGGGGTGGGTCTTTCCCATGCTGTTCTCATGATAGTGAACGGGTCTCATGAGATCTGATGGTTTTAAAAATGCGAGTTTCTCTGCACAAGCTCTCTTGTTGCCTGCTGCCATCCGTGTAAGACATGACTTGCTCTTCCTTGCCTTCCGCCATGATTGTAAGGCTTCCCCAGCCATGTGGAACTGTGAGTCCAATTAAACCTCCTTCTTTTGTGAATTGCCCAGTCTTGGGCATTTCTTTATTGGCAGCATGAAAACGGACTAATACAGGACACATGAAGTAATTTTCATGTTGCATAACACTAAATTGTCTATAAACCACAGAGACATAGTAATCTAAAGTTACTGAAACAGGATGTTATGAAGCTGAAAGGAAACCTAGGTTTCAGCACCCATGCGGCTAACCAAAAGCAATATGGCATGTGACCTTTGTGTATGTCAGTCTCACTTCTAAATTTACCAGAAAAACAGAGGGGAAAGACACAAGTAGCCAGGACTTAAGAAGTATATTCTTTGACCCAGCATTGTGAAAATGATAAAACTTGCCTGGTGACAGCCCTCCAAGACAGCTAATGTGACTCATTCTACTAATGCCGTGCCCGACAATCTTTACTATTTCCCTCTCATTCACCACAATGGTATACTGAACCAGTTACTATATTTTGAACCGCATTACTCTCTCTAGGGTGAAATCTCTATTCTTCACAGATTAAAGTGGATCGTGATCCACTCTAGATTTCAATTAGTTCTTACTGCTCACTCCGGAGCCTCTATTGTTTTTGATATTTAAAAAGTTTACATTATTAATAATCAAGAAAATGCAAATTTAAACAACAATGGAATAAAATTTCACACCCAAGAAATTGGCAACAATTTTAGAGACTGGCAATATCAAACTTTGGAGAGGATAGGGAACATGGTGATCTTCAAATGGAGTGGGTAGAGTGGGTAGGAGTATAAATTGATTCAATCACTTTGGAAAACAGTTTGGTGTTTTACAATACAGGTAAACATATCCATATAATATGACCTAACAATTGTTTTGTCTGTGTGTTTAAATTACATTGTGTGTGGAACAAGTAAACACTATTATTAAGTGAATGATTAATTGTTAATGAATTATAGATAAAATATCATATATCTCATGAGATACTTGAATATTTTAAAGTTATGGCTACTGTATTAGAAAATATGTTTTCTTCTGCTTTTTTGTATTATGGTGATTAAGTAAAATGCCTTTTTAAACTTTTTTAGAACTTTATTTTTATTTCAATAGTTTTTGGGGGTACACATGGTTTTTTGTTACATGCATAAATTCTTTAGTGGTAATTTCTGAGATTTTGATGTACCCGTCACCCAAACAGTGTACACATGTACACTGCACCCAAAAGGCAGTTTACATCCCGCACATTCTTCCCAGTCTTCACTCTCATGTCCCCAAAGTCCATGATATCATTCTTATCCCTCTGCGTCCTCATAGGTTAGTTCTAACTTTTAAGTGAGAACATACTATACTTGACTTGCCATTCCTCAGTTACTTCACTTAGAATAATGGCCTCCAGCTCCACCCAAGTTGCCTCAAAAGACATTATTTCATTCCTTTTCATGGCTGAGTAATATTCCATGAGGTTTATACATACCACGTTTTCTTTATCTACTCATTGGTTGACAGGCATTTAGGTTGGTTCCATATCTCTGCAACTGGGAATTGTGCTGCTATAAACATACATGTGCAAGTGTCTTTTTCATATAATGACTTCTTTTCCTCTGGGTAAATACCCAGTAGCGGGATTGCTGGATTGAATGGTAGTTCTATTTTTAGTTCTTTAAGAAATCACCATACTGTTTTCCATAGTGGTTGTACTAATTTACATTCCCACTAGCAGTGTAAAGTGTTCCCTTTTCACCACAACCACTGCAACATCTATTGTTTTTTGACTTTTTAATTATGACCATTCTTGCAGGAGTAAGGTGGTATCTCATTGTGGTTTTAATTTGCATTTCCCTGATAATTAGTGCTGTTGAGCATTTTTTCATGTTTGTTGTCTGTTTGTATATCTTCTTTTGAGAATTGTCTTTCTATGTCCTTTGCCCACTTTTTGAAGGGATTTTTTTTTCTTGCTGATACGTTTGAGTTTCTTGTAGATTGTGAGTATTAGTCCTTGGTCAGATGCACAGTTTGCTAACTATTTTCTCCAACCCTATGGTTGCCTGCTTGCTAATTATTTCTTTTGCTGTGCAGAAGCTTTTTAGTTAATTTAGATACCATTTATTTAATTTTGTTTTTGTTGCATCTGCTTTTGAGGTCTTAGTCATGAATTCTTCACCTAAGCCAAAGTCTAGAAGATTTCTTGATGTTATATTCCAGAATTTTTATGGTTTCAGGTCTTAGATTTAAGTCTTTGATCCACCTTGAGTTGATTTATGTGTGAGATGAGAAATGAGGATCTAGTTACATTCTACTTGTGGCTTGCCAGTTTTCCCAGTACCATTTGTTGAATAGGATATCTTTCCCCAATTTATGTTTTGTATGCTTTGTTGAAAATCAGTTTGCTGTAAGAATTTGGCTTTATTTCTGGGTTCTTTATTCTGTTCCATTGGTCCACATGCCTACTTTATAGAGGTACCATGCTGTTTTGTTAACTATAGACCTGTAGTATAATTTGAAGTTGAGTAATGTCATGCCTCCAGATTTATTCTTTTTGCTTAATACTGCTTTCACTATGCAGGCTCTTTTTTTGGTTCCATATGAATTTTAGGCTTTTTTTTCCTAGTTCTGTGAAGAATGATGATGGTATTTTGATGGGAATCTGTAGGCAGTATGGTCATTTTCACAATATTGATTCTACCCATCTATGAGCATAGAATATATTTCCATTTGTTTGTGCCATCTATGAGTTCTTTCAGCAGTGTTTCATAGTTTGCCTGGTAGAGATATTTCACCTCCTTGGTTAAGTATAATCCTAAGTATCTTTTTTTTTTTTTTTTTTTTGCGGCTGTTGTGAAAGGGATTGAGTTCTTGATTTGATTTTCAACTTGGTCATTATTGGTTTATAGTAGTACATTGATTTCTGTACATTGATTTTGTAACCTGAGACTTTATTGAATTAGTTTATCAGATTGAGGAGTTTTTTAGATTAATTTTAGGGTTTTCTAGGTAAATGATCATATCGTAGAGAAGAGCAACAGTCTTCCTCTTTTCTGACTTCGATGTTTTTTATTTCTTTCTCTCATCTGATTGCTCTGGCCAGGATTTCCAGTGCTATGTTGAATATAAGTGGTGAAAATGGACATCTTTGTCTTTAGTGGACATATTTGTTCCAGTTCTAAAAGGAAATACTTTCAACTTTTCCCCATTCAGTATGATGTTGATTGTTGGTTTGTCATATATCGCTTTTATTACTTCAATGTAAGTCCCTTCTACCCTTATTTTGTTGAGGGTTTTTATTATAAAGGATGCTGAATTTTATCAAATGCTTTTTCTGCATCTATTGACATGATCATAATGGAGACTCGAATTTTACACATTGCCATAAGATTCTCAAAAGCAAAACATACTTCAACTCTCTGACAAGGCAATAAATATAGAAAATGATGTACATAGTATTTGTGTAGGCAGTTAGGTTTTTGTTTGTTTTTTTGTCAAGGTAAATCAAGATTGCAATGAAAGAACATTCTCATAATAAAAACGATTTCTGCAATGAAGTTGGGTTTGACTCTAGATAAGGTGATATAAAGAATTACAGTATTTTTCAGGCGTAAGTTTGTATATAATACTTCCATTAAGCAAATATTTAAGATTTGTTACTGGGCATTTGTGAGGCAGAAAGAATGGCCATGATGGGAATAACTGTGCAGATGCTCTAGTTTAGCCCCCTCCAGCCCAGTGCCCACTCTGTTTCCACAAAGACAGGCTATAGGAGAATGTGGAGAGCAAGAAGGCACACCTTAACTTTTTAAAACATGTGACTAGATTCTTTCCCACTTAATTTGGTTCAAGCCTACATATTCCATTTTATTTTGCCCAAGACTGTCAAAAGTAACACCAGATCAAGAAAAAAATAATAAAGCTCCTATATTTGATATCAATGTAGGTAGTCCTTCATTGTAGTAATAAATATGAAAAAATAGTATGTGTGTGTGTGTGTTAGATTTTTACATATTTTATGCTTTAGCTGAGAGCCTCCATGTGAAAAGTTTAAGTTCAGAAAGAATGTAATCTTTTATACTTGGATCAGAAAATCCTTAACGTTACAAAACAGACTTATTAATGGTCTGAAAAAAATTATACAAAAAGTTCTTGTAGGTAGGTGGAAGAATATTTAGAGAGCTTTAGGCTAGTAAAAACAAGTGATTAAAAAACATTTTGCTGCCATCTGTAAGTGAAGCATTCACTACTTAAAACAACCATCACTATGCTAAAAAATATTTGCAGTTTATTAAAATTCTTCATATTTATTAAAAGTCACTTCTTTGGACTTTTTAAAATTTGAAAATACAGATATATGCATCTGTATGCATTTTAATTTTTTATTATTTTATAAATAGCAACAAAATAATGATACTGCTAAGCTCTACATACATTACAGTTTTTAATAAGAAGAAATTCGATTTTATTAAACGAAGCAATATTAGAGGTCAATCCTACTAAGACCAAATTTTCTGTTTAACCAAAGACATCAAGCCACAATGTATCAAATCATTTCATGTGATATTCAATACAACAAAATTCAAGAACACAAAAGAATCTGAATAGCCTCTTGACATTCCTTAATGAGATTTGACCAGCATTTTGACTCTCTTTAAGTCACAGCAAAATATATTCATCAGAGAGCCTCTTATTTTTTCACTTAACCTCCGCATTTAACAACAAAGAAACACAAACGTCATCAAAAGCTGGATCACTTACCATAAATGCCTGTTGAGATGCAGGGAAATGCCTGTGAATAAACCACAAAAATAACAATAAATATTAAAGAAAGAACTCTACTCAACATCATCTATCTCAACATCTGTTTTGCTTGATAATGTGATGTCCTCTACTTACATACTCAGAGCTATGAGTTGGAGTAGGGGACGATGGAAATGGGAACATTTGATTAACCAGTAACTGTTCCCTATCAGCAGTTACATCAGCTCACAGGAACCAACTGCTCAGTTCTCAGAAATCTTAAAAAATGACATCAAAACACAGATACCCAATAGTCAGAACTCATCCCTTTCTAATTACTTTGCATATTTGACTATTACCTATGTATGTCTGTCATATGTGTATGGTGAAATACTACACACGCCTCTCTTCCCAGCTTCATGGTACATGATGTCACATCAGTGGCTTATAATCTGAAAACATCAACTAACATTCATGACCCATATCACGGGACAGTTAATAACACAAACTGTTATGGATACACATTTTAGGTAAAATTCAACAAAAGCATTCCGTGAAAATCAATGAACTGTTTAGAATGTATAATAAAGAGTATTACAGATATTATTGTATGTAAATTATGTGCTACACATTTTTTATGTCAGTAACATGTAAAATAAGCTTATATAACACATACCCCTCTTCTGAGAGCCAGTCTTTAAACATTCACCAGCACACTACTGCTTATACCATATTTTGCTTAGCAGTGTTTACAGAATTTGATTGAAAAAAACAAATTGACAAATGTAAATGTGTAATTTACTCTAAATTAGGCTATCTAGCTGTAGAAAGTGGTCTGGGTGTGGCAACTTTCCCTGCCAATGGATTTCTGTATAAATTCAACCAAGTTGTTTTACTCTTTCTGGTCTGTATTTTTCAATCGTGAAATGAAGATGATAATCCCCACCATACAGAAATGTGTTGTGGGCTGTTGGTGGGAATGTAAATTAGTAAAACTTCTACAGGAAACAGTATGAACATTTCTCAAAGAACTAGAACTAGAACTACCATTCTATCCAACAATCTCACAGCTCAGTATCTACTCAAAGGAAAAAAAATTATTTTTTTAAAAACCTGTATTCCTACATTTATTCACAGCGCTATTGACAATAGTAACAATATGGAGTCAACCTAAGCCCATCAATGGAGAATTGGATAAAGAAAAGATGGTAAGTGGAATACTACTCAGCCATAAAAAAGAATGAAATCATGAATTTTGCAGCCACATAGATGGGACTAGAGGCTATGAAGTAAAACAACTCAGTCACTGAAAGACAAATACCGCATGTTCTCATTTTTAGTGGGAGCTAAAAAAACGTGTACACATGGACATGGAGAGCGGAATAATGCATTGAAGACTCAGAAAGGTGAAAAGGGGCAAGAGAAGAGAAATTACCTAAATGGTACAGTGTACACTGTTAGAGCGATGGTCACATTAAAAGCCTAGACTTCACCATTACACAATATATTCGTGTAGCAAAAGTGCACTTTTACCCCCTAAATCTATAAAAAGTGGAAAAAAAAAAAAAAAAAAGAAATATGCTGCTGGAATTAATGACAGATTTTTTTTTTTTAAAGTTACTGGCACTATGTTAGAATCTAAAAACTGCAGCTGCTATGGACCATAATAGCCAACATTATTATTGAGGTCAATAATAATAAAATAGCTAAGTCCTTTTTGTTTATACCTTTTGGTTAAATGTGTATTGCCTTTTATTTCTGTTAACACTATTACATAGTCTATGTTTGTTTATTCCCTTTGCATGATGCTCTATTAAAAAGGTCAAAATGTATGTGATTTTGTTTCAGAGAGAGTAGAAATTGGCTTTGTTAAGCTCAACTATATGTCTGTAAAATGATATCTGCTTTTCTCTGCTCCTGTGGAAGCCTTTACTATTAATAGTAAATTCCACTGTTCATAATGAGAAGGCAGAGCAGTTTCTGGAACATAGTAGATGCTCTTTTTAAATTAAATTTATGAGTCAATACTTGGATTCCAAGGGTTCTTAAAGTGCCAGTAACATCTGAAGAATGTTCTTGAATGACTTAATCATTCAATGATACAGATAATGAAGCAACAGCATAACACAAATTCTGAAAGTGTTGTAGTCTCTTTACAGGCATTCACCAAGACTACCAATAGGTGTTCTCCATACGGAAATCAACTGCAAGCTTACTGTAAATACATGTTGCTACTGGGAAGGACTCAGAGTTCAGGAATAGTCTACTAAAAATATAAATTGGAGAGGATTCAGGGTCAACTCCGTATTTGTGCCATGCCACTCATGTTCCAATGTACCTTTTAAGTGGGATAAAAGTGAGTTTACAGCTTGAGCCCCAGGAATTCCACGGGAACAAAGTGAACATGTGAGCACCATGTATCTCCCATTTGGAGAGAAAAAAAAAATGTTTGAGAACTGCTGCAAGGAGTCATCAAGGTGTAGGAAAAGCAAGATTTTACCTCTGCCTTCTTAGAGTTTTTCAGTTGTGGCTGATAATTAAACTGGCACAAGACATAGCAACAGGACAAAAAAAAAAAACATACAAATTTAATTCAAGTTTTATGTGGCATTGGAGGTGTCATAAGAAAATGAAGACTTAAAGATGCAGTTAGAGTTGAACACTTATATACGAAATTGGACAAAGAGTAGTAGATTATGAAGATGTAACAAGGTAAAGGGCTTGGGCTGGGGTAGTTAATTGGGTAAGTGACAAGAAAGAAAGATAAGAGTTAGTTTAACAAGGTATATTTGTACAGATTTCCATCAGCCTCAATTTCCCATCCTTGATCATAAGAATGACACTTTCCTTCTAGTACAGGGAGGAAATATTTCACGTGGAAATTGTATCTCCTGCTTTTAAAAAGGACTGCAAGAGCGTTCTTCTTGCACCTGCTCTTTTTTAAGTGCCTTTGACTCAAAATAGTCAATGTGCCAGAGGGGCATATTTTGGGGTTGTGTGTTCTGAACTCTTTCAAAGGGAAAGTCAGAAGATAGCAAAATGTTTTCAACAAGATGGCCCACTTTAAATCCCACCTTGGTGTCCTTCCAGTTCATAATGTGGGGCAGTTTACTGAACTACTCTGAGCACTGTTTTTTCTTTAGTAAGTGGAAACTCCGAGTCATGCCTCAAAGGGTTTGTAGGAGGACTTAGAGAAATAAAGAACATAAGCATTGTGTTTGAGAAGTAGTAATACCTTGATTAATGATGACTCCTGGTATGGATGCTATGATGCCCACCAGGTTCTGTTTCAAAGAGGAACGTGTTGCTCCAGAACAGAGCTTCCCAACCTGAGCACTATTGATATTTTGGACCAGGTAATTATTTGTTCTTGGAGGCTATGTGAATTGCGGGAAGTTTAGTAGCACCCTGGATGCTACCAGCTAGATGTCAGTAGCATCCCTCTAGTTGTGCTAATCAGAAATATTTCTAGACATTGTCAAATGTCCCCAGGTTGAAAATCACTGACCTGGAGTCTAGGAACTAGAACCCAGCAGATAGCCTTCAACCACCATCCTTTTCAAGGACTGCCTCAACTATAAAAAGCCACCTCACCCAGAATCATGCCCCTGCCCAGGACAGTTCACACCAATAACTGATCAGTGAAGTGGTACAAGGTCTGGCCATCTTGGCTCATCAGCACAATACTAAAGGGTTCTTCCAGCTTCAGAGCTCCTCACTGAGTCCATAAGGTCCATCACTGGGCCTACATCCAGCTCACCTTCTCCCTCAGCCCACTCCTGCTTCCTCTCTCTCTTTTCCCCAGGTGTTGACCTAAGGGCACTCCTTAATAAACATCTGGCATCCTAAACTCTGTCTTCGAGTCTGTTTCGTGGGAACTGATCTGAGCTAACTCCCATTCACTTCCTCTGAGATCCAGTTATGTGAATCTTTCTCCTATCAGATCTAGCAGAAGAAAAACATACTGCACAGTTAATGACAAGTTTCATTTGCCTTAGCTCTCAGCTCTATCTCAGAATCAATCATGCAACTTAGTAATTGAGTCTGAATGTACCAACTGCCTTGTCTGTTTTAACAAGGACAAATAGTTTCATCTGGAAATGACATCGTTGCCTTGAATGTGAAAGCAAACGGTAGTGCAATGGAGGATGACTTGGTAATACTATTGCATTAATTCAAACAAAAAGGCAATGATAAAGCAGAGATGGAAATACAGTATCATGGGAAAAATTCATTTTATGTGAAATAACTTTGCATAGAATTCATCTAAACTAAGCTTACTCCATTAATCATTTTTTATTACTTGAGAGAAAGAGACAGAGATGGAGAGAGAGATTGAGAAAGAGCAAGTGAGCAAGCAAACTAAGGACTTTTGCAGCAGAGTTTGTGTACTTTGCCATAATAAACTTCTGATGGGGCCACCAGAAGTGAGTAGCATGAGATTTCTTTATTTCAAAGCTGAATTTAACATAACCACCTTCCACGTAACTAGTGTCCCATGGAGGAATGATAGATTGTACCAAAACCCAGGCCAGGTGTATTTGCACGTAAGTCAACAACTGCCTCTAGAATTTGGAGAATGACATTAGCAACCCAATTTCTGAGGCTCCAGATTCTCTTCCCAGCAAACTTCAGAAGCAGTAAGTCTCCATGCTAATCAGGCCTGAGCATCCAGCCTTCAGAAATTCTTGGGAGATTAAAGAAAAAATCACTTAAGGCTGGGGCAGACAAATTGCTTTAGAGCAGGAGTTAGAGACCAGCCTGGGCAACATGGCAAAACCCTGACTCTACTTAAAATATAATTAGCCAGATATGGTGGCACACACCTGTAGTCCCAGCTACTCAGGAGGCTGAGGTGGCAGAATCACCTGAGCCTGGGAAATTGAGGCTGCAGTGAGTCATGATTGTACCACTGCACTCCAGCCTGGGCTACAGGAGTAAGACCCTGTCTTTTTTTTTTTTTTTTTTTTTTTTTTTAATCATTTGACTTAGAGTGGAAAGAGAATTTTTTCCTATGTGAAATTACAGATTGGGCCCCAAGTGAGAAATGCTTTCATAGCCCACTATGCTTGGCCCCACTCTTTCCTTTACATGTTGGTTATCAGCATAGCGAGTTGTGCTATCATGCCTTTAACTGGGATGCAGCATTTTTCAAACCACGGTATGCCTAACTCTAGAAGTATGAAAGATATTTTGAGGTGGTAAACAGATGGGCAATACCCATTTAAATGTGATATTTACATTTTTCCCAAGTCTTCATCCCTCCTTCTATGCATACCTTTCTCATGTAATTTTGCAGTTCCTCTGCAGTAGACTAGATGTTTGGGTCCCCTACAAGATTCACGTGGCGAAACTCTGGTCCCACTGTGATGGTGGCTGGAGGTGCGGCCTTTGGGAGGTGATTAGGTCATGAGGGTAGAGGCCTCATGAGTGGGATTAGTGTCACTAGAGGACATTAGAGGCCAGAGAGCTACTTAGCTCTTCTTTCTACCATATGAGAATACAAGGATAAATTGGCTGCCTAAAACCTGGAAAAGGGCTCTCACTATCACCTGGCTATGCTGGCACCCTGATCTTAGATTCCCAGCCTCTAGAACTGTGAGAAATATATGTTTGTTGTTTAAATCACAGTCTATAATAATTTGTTATGCCTCCTGAACCTAGTAAGACACTCTATGAGGGAAGTGCTATGAATGTGATGTCTGTGTCCCTCCCCTAAATCCATACGCTGAAACCTAATTCTCAATATAATGGCATTAGGGGGTGAAGCCTTTGGGATGTAATTCGGGGATAAGGGTGGTGCCCCTCCCTCATGAATGACATCAGTGCCCTTATAAGAAGAGACATGAGGGAGTTGATCTCTTTCTCCACCATATGAAGGCACAGAGAGAAGACAGCAGTCTACACACCAGGAAAAGAGCTCTTGACAGGCACCAAACCTGCTGGCACCTTGATCTTGGACTTCCCAGCCTCCAGAACCATGAGAAATAAATGCTGGGTAAGCCACTCAGACTATGGTATTTGTTACAGCAGCCTGAGCTGACTAAGACAGAGGGGATATATTTTTCTTCATCCCACTGATGATAGACTTGAGCACATGACTTGATTTGGCCAATGGGATAATAATGGACGTGACATTTAGGTTTAAACTTTTGCACTCGTGTTTTGGGAGGAGAACAATGAGAAGACTATATCATGAGAACATGCTTCATATAGCTACTGGTCCAGGGAGGCTGAGAGACAAGTGGAATAGAAGCAGTTAACCCAGGCTTAGATCAGCTATGCCCCAACCAACCTACAGCCATGTGAGCAAGAAATGCTGACTATTGCATATTACTGAGTTCTTGAGTGGCTGGTTATATATCATTACTGTAGCAATGGCAATATATAAATAGCTAAAACTGTAAGTTATTATAATCTATTAAAACAAATAATGCTTATTTTCCATTTATGATAAGGGTAGTTTCCTTTGAAAATAAAATTGCTTAAAGAGTCCATTAGAATATTAGGTAAACCAGAAGATGGAATGTAAATGACCAAAATTAGGAAAATACTGATGCAGGAAATAAATATTTGACATGGAAAGCATGAGCACAGGTCACTCACTAGCTACAGGCCTGGGAGTCAACAGTATATGCCCTCAGCACCTCTGTATCCCCACCTATAAATGAGCAGAGCTGGGCTAGATTATGTGATGCTGTGAAACAGCCTCTTATCCTTCTCTATAGCTCAAGATAAAGGTGATAGAGAGACAGGCAATTTTATAGTATCCTGAATGCCTCACAGTGTTTGGACATGGGAGGCAGTAACATGGCAGTAATAATAGTTGTCATTTCTTGAATTACTGAAATGTGCTGAGCACTGGACTCAGAGGTCTATGTGCACTATCTGATTCATTCTCATTAACAAGCCTGTGATAAAAAAGATTGTCCGCTTTCTATAAACACGGAGAAAAGAAAAGCTAAGAAAGAAAACTTGTCCAAGGCACAGAAAAAAAAACTAAAGGATTTCTTTATCTCGTATAAAGAGTAGTTGATTCTATTTTTTAACTACACAGATAGTACATGAATACAAGGCTCAAACAAGACAGGCACCGGCAGATCGCAGTGAGAACAGTTCTCTTACAGCCACAAGCTTCCCCTCTTCTAATTCACTGAGAACACCCTCCTTGAGGCCATCACTGCCAAGAGTAGAGTGAGAATCCTTCCACTGCATTCATTTATATTTTAAAGAGTAAATAATGGCATGTCCTCTTCCTCATCTCAACCCTGTAATCACCTCCCATCATACTTTAATAAAATTCAAAGTCACAACCATGACCTCCAATCCTCCCTTCTCAGCCCCTCCCTTCCACCTTCCCCCTGCTCTTGAGTTCCAGCCACACTGGCCTCCTTTTGTTCTTCAAATGCACAAAGCATGATTCTGCTTCAGGACCTTTGGCCTTTCTGTCACCTCTGTCTTGCATACTCCATTTCCCAAATGCTCCCTGGTTTTCTCCCCTGTTCCTTTTAGATCTTTGATCAAATGTCACCTCCTCAAAGAGGTCTTCCTGGCCTCCAGCTAAATTACTCTATTGCTTAGCCTGCTTTGTATCTCTTTACAACTCCCATCAGCACACAGTTTTCTTGTTCACTGTCACCCCAACTTCAATTCCCTCCTTCCTGAGATGCAAACTCCTAGGAAGACCTTTGCTTTGTTTATTGCTCTATCACCAGCACCTAGAATGGTGTCTGGAACTCAATAAATATCCGTTGAGTGGATAAATGAATACGTGATTAAGTTATACGATCTATGCAAGCATAGCCTTATTTTTTTTCTATGCAAATTGGAGCTTACACTGGGTTTTATGTCCTGAAACTAGCCTTTTTTCATGTAGTACGTCTTAGGAGATCATTCAATGTCACTGTCTATTGATCTATCTCACATGTTTCTAATAGCACATTGTAGTCTATAGCATGATTATACTATGTTTATTTAACTACTGCCACATTGATGAATATGTAGGCTGTGTGTGCATTTTGCTGTAACACGTAACCCGGCAACCCATATTCTTTTTGTTTTGTTTTGTTTTGTTTTTGAGACAGGGTCTCACTCTGTCAACCAGGTTTGAGTGCAGTGGCACGATTATGGCTCACTGTAGCCTCAACCTCCCTGGGCTCAGGTGATCCTCTCACCTCAGTCTCCTGGATAGATGTGAATACAGGTACATGCCACCATGCCTGGTTAATTTTTGTATGTTTTTTAGAAACAAGGTCTCACTATGCTGGCCAGGCTAGTCTCCAACTTCTGGGTTCAAGCAATCTGCCTGCCTCGGCCTCCCAAAGTGCTGGGATTACAGGCATGAGCCACCGCACCCTTGTGTTTTTTTAAGACAGGATGGCACTCTATTGCCCAGGCTAAAATGCAGTGGCACTACCACAGCTTACTTCAGCCTCAGACTGAAACTATTAAACTTTTCCCACCTCAGCCTTTCAAGAAGCTGGGACTATATGCACACCCCACTATGCCTGGTTAATTTTTTAAAGTTTTTGGAGAGATGAGCGTCTTGCTATGCTACCTAGGCTAAGTCTCCAACTCCTAGCCTCAAATAATCCTCCTGCCTCAGCCTGCCAAAGTGCTGGGATTCCAGGCATGAACCACCATATCCGGCCTTACAATCAATACTCTAGATGTTTCTACTTAATATATTCTGGTAGGATCTATTCCTAGAAATAAAATTAACCCACTTAATCATTAGATTAAAGAAATAGCATATTTAAATTTTGGAAAATACTACCAAATTGCTCCTCTTAAAGTTTTTTTCAATGTAAAATCTCTTTAACAGTGAAGAATAGTCAATAATTCACTTTTCCCCCATTGCGTGGGTAAGTATAGTACAAGGATGCCATCTCCTTCAAAAACTGCATTCCAAAGTGCAAACCCTATTACAATGCCCATCCCACCCACAAGGCTAACTGACCCAAAGGCCAAGGTTATTTGTAGGAGACTGTGAATGAGATCACATAGAAACGGCCAGAGAAGTGTTTGGAGTGCAGTGTGCGAGCTCACCGAGGCACTATAATTATAAGCAATAACTTGGTTTCTTTTTGTTTTCTTCATTATACCTTGGAAATAGCTGTCGTAAAGTCATTTATTGCCAGCTGCTTTCATGTTTATGACTATTCGACTCCATGCAGTATAAAACAAACTATTACATGGCCATGAATAGTAGCAGTCCTCTTTTAAACTTTTTATTTTCTGAGAAGACAGCTGGATTAGTTTCACCATGAATTTATTAGGATGCAAAATGTTGGAACCAGCAAATGGAAGAACTTGATTTTTGCCTGAGCTTGGTTGTGTGACTCGTATGAATGTCTTCCTGTAAATTATACATATGGGAAAAGGAGAACAGGTCTCCATAAACCTGCTGAACCCAAGAGAATGTGCATTCTGTTCTCAAATGTTTACATCTGTAGACTCCCTTTATATAGAAGCAAGGGGAAGAAACAAAGATTAAAAACAAAATAAAATCCCTGCTCATATTAACAGCAAATAGGAAAGCTTCTACTGGAACAAAATGTTCCCAAAATGGTGACTCTTCGACGACCTTAATCACCTCTAACTTTGTAGGTATGCCCTCTCCATCTTCCTCTTAACTAAGTAACATGTATCAGGCACATTCTGCATACCTGGCTGTTAAGAGAAGGGAAGTACAGAGGAACGCTCTCAGGTGACTTTGCTGGTGCAGAGCCCGGGGAAAATTGACGTAGGAGCCAATTTTTTCAAATCCCCTAGGAAGTAAATTACCCACTCGAGACTGAAAGGCCCACAGCTCATGGCCATTGCCAGGCTTAACTGAGCCTGAAAGCGGGGGCCTCCTGGGCTGAAGAAGGGGTTTACATGACAAGGAGAAGCCTCGTGCACACAGAAACTGGAGACAAGAGCACAGGACTGAATGTCCACGCTAGGAGCATTCCTCAGCGTGGCTCTAAGGGACACGGTGCATCATCCTTCACTATGCCCATGCACGCCTGTCCATGATATGCCACCCACACAGCAGCTGCCAGAGGACTGCCCCCTTAACACTGCCCTCTTAACGCTTTTAGTGCACAGAGTTCAGGAATCAAATTTTCCCCAAGAGCAGTCAGTTACTGATGGTGAGGAATGGGAGGGTGCAAATACTCCCTTGCCCTTGCCCTGGTGGGGACAATACTGCAGGGTGACCTTCACTGTCTGGAGAGCAACTCTGGGGCCTTCGGCAATCGCCGGGGGTTTGCCCCGACACCCACTCTTCCTTCTGCTCTCGTTTCTTCACGTCTCACCTGTTGTGTTTTCTAGGACCACTTCATCACAAATCTCTTTCCCCCAAATCCTTACCTTAGAGTCTGCTTCTGAGGAAACGAACCCAGGACATTTGATATTGTTATTTCCCTCGGTGTGGCCAGCAGCAGAGCTTTTAAAGTGAAATAAACCTGCAGGGTTATTTTGGCAGAACTTCAGGGAAACAGAGCACTTGGTCATAACAAGCTAGTCTCGGTAAGTAGGAGAAGGAAAACCAGGTAAATCTTTATAAAGCCCCAAGAAGGAAGAAAGACCCCGCTGAGAGCTGGCTTAAAACCCACGAGGGGCTGCCAAGGATAAACAACTGGGAAAAAGATTCAGCGAGCAGCCTCTTAAGAAGGCCCCTTAAGCAGCCCCTCAAGTAGAAGGCAGTGCTCCTTGGGACTCTGTCTAAACAAATCCAAGTGGAGGCTATTATGGATTCTTGGTTTTGAGTCAAGCCCTGGTTTTCTTAATAAGTTGTACCCTCCGATATCTCTTAATTAGAAAGTTGAAGGTCTGACTTCTAGGAGAAGCATTTTAAAAAATCCACTCACAACAAACAGCCACAAGGCAACAAACACAGATGGTCTCAGAGAGAAGCAGTTTCCAACCCTTAACAGGCTCGGGTGGTGAGCTGATAAAGAACCTAGGGGCAGGTGCTGTGGATAGCGCAACGCAACCCTTTCTCACCCAACTTGGTCTCAGATCCTCTCCAGGACTCACTAACAGGCCGCTAATAAACTGAACAGCTGTTAGAAGGGACAGCGAATACACATTCAACAAATATTTACTGAAAGAGCATAGAAATGGCCAGAATACCCAGGAGCTCCAGCTATCAGGCTCTTTTCCTCGTAAGGCTTCACAAAACAAGTAGGAAGAAAGATGCCACCTTGTAAATTCTACAGCTTCCAGGATGATTTCAGATGGGCTTCACTGTCTCTTGCAATAACCAAGTAAGACTGACAAAAGGCATTATTATTATTCTTATCCCCAGACTGGGTGAGTAACCCCCCCAGACTCACACAGTGGTTAGGAAGAAAAGCTCAGACAGAAGCCTGAACTTTTGACTCAGAATTCTAAGCACTTTCCGCTGCAGAACAGAGTCAGTGAGGTCAAGGGAAAAGGGGAAGAGAAGATTTCATCTTGAGCACCCTCCGTCCTTGAGAAAGGAAAGGATAGAGATGGGAATTCATTTTCAGCATCCACAGTGTGAAACCCTTCTATGTGCCACCTACCGGATCTTAACAGCGTTAAACACGGCCTCAAACTGAAGATGAGCGTGACTTTCCTCCGAGAAAGAGAAGAAAACTATCCGCCATTATAGCGTTGCTCAAACTTGAGCTGCATCAGAATCACCTGGAGGGCCCAACTGCCAGTTTCTCATTAAGTCTGCAGTAGGGGCCACGAATTTGCATTTCTAACGATCTCCCAGGTGTTGTTGCTGTTGCTGGCTCCCAGGACCACACTTTTTTTTTTTTTCTTTTTCTTTTTTCTTTTTTTTTTTTTTTTTGAGACAGGATTTCACTTTGTCACCTGGGCTGGAGGACAGTGGTGCAATCATGGGTCACTGCAGCCTTGACTGCTAAGGTTCAAGTGATTCTCCCATCTCAGCCTCCCCAGTAGGTGGGACTACAGGCAGGCACCAGCACACACATCTGATATTTATTATTAATACTCATAGAGATGAGGTCTTGCTGTGTTGTAGAGATTGGTCTCAAACTCCTGAGCTCAAGCGATTCTCCTGCCTCGGCCTTCCAAAATGCTGGGATTACAGGCGTGAGCCACCACACCTGGCCCAGGACCACGCTTTGAGAACTGTTGCTCTAACCATTTCTAATCAAAGCTTTTTTCCCCTTTATTTTATTTTATTTTTTGTCTGGCTGTACCAGATAATTGTAGCCCAGGCTGCATCCCTCTTGTATCCAGCACAGTCTCTCTTCCCTGGGATGAGCTAAGGTTCTTTTCTGTGTTTACTAATCTGTCACAGAACCACATAATTGGAAAAGGAGCAGATTGCTAGTTTACCAACACATATGCAGATTTTTATGCCTGCAGATTTTTGACACCTCTGTTTTATCCCTTAAAATGTCAGCATGTTCTCTCTACAAACTGGGCAATTCCACTTCATTCCCTCCATGATTTCATGACATGAACTTGAAAACATTACATAAATGAAGACATGCATTTCCACGTGAAGACAGCCACTTCTTAAACCAATCACATGTGCAAACACCTGACTCTATGTCGTATTTATGAAAGGCAAGTGAGACCCTCTTGGCAGCTGCCTAGGACCTAAACTCTAGTATGGTTTGTGACGATTGAGGGCTTTAAACAAATGAGTTGTGATTATGCAGCTTGATTCAATATGTAAAAGTAATAAATTTTCTTAGTCACAAAGGAAGACATTAGTCAAGGCTAATGCACACTTTATATTTAACAAGGGAATTAATTAGGGGATAATGACCAAGAAAGAGGTGTCTAAAGGACACACCCTGCAGAAATGACTAAAATAAAGGAAAGCAAGAAAAGAAAAAGAGAAGGAAATTGACTGTAGTCATATTTCCCAAGTTAAAAATTGCGACTCGTGGCCTGAAAATGGCTGTGCTTTGTGGGCCATCAATCACTGTGAAGAGCTTTATCAACTGGAGTCTATTATGGAAATGAGCAAAAAGAACAAGATGGGGAGCAGCCAGTCTGCAAGGAGATATGACAGCTCAGGCCCCAGGAGGTAAGTTATTTCTGCACATTTCCCAGTGTTCGCTGCATTAATTCAACCAGCAACCACAAGGAGGGGAGCAAGCAGCTGGCCATTCACTAAATGCTCTGCGGGCCAGTGTTGGCTTCCACACGGGGAGATAAGCAAACCATAAAGAGGAGCAGATTCAGTTTTCCAAAATGTGACAAACCCATAATTCACTAAGACAGAGCAGAGTGAATTTCTATCTACTCATAGGGAGTTAACTTAGTCCGTAAGCTAGATTGTCATTCTTATTAGAAAGGTAATAAGGTCACTTATTGCATGGATGAATGGATGATGGATGGAAGAAAAGATGGATGGACGGATGGATGGCTGAACGGGTGGAGCAAGTCTTGACTTGATGAATACTTTTAGCCACCACTAGTTCTGCTAGACTTTGACTTCATCAAAAGTTTAATTTCACAAAGTGAAAAATTTAATTTTTAATCACAATCTTAGGATTGCATCTTGATTGAAGACAAACCAAATAAAAATTATCCATAGCAGATTGTAACTCTATCTCAGCTAAAACTACAGCCAAATGTTATATTCCTTTAAAGTATGTGGAAGGATTTCTGCCCATGGCTTTCCCTCTCCCTCATGCCACTGTTTTTCATTCTTGTGATTCTCTAAAAGTGGGACACTTCCTTCAACATGGAAAATGACAGTTTCGTTAGTAATACATATCACTTAATGTAATTGAGGAATATTTTTGAGGACAAGTAAGAAGCCAATGAATAGACAGGACTTCTTCACTAAAGATTCATTTCCCACAAGCTCCAAAGAAGTGTCCAAAGTTTCCTCACCCTACAAAATGGGTTCCTTTTGAAACTAATGTATCTTCGTGGGATCTCTAGCTCATATCCAGCTGCAAAACCTGTAAATGATTCCTCTGGCCACTCTCGGTTACTTTAAACATTGTTTCGGTGTTTTTCTAGAAGAACAAATATCTGACTCTGAATTGCAATTGCCCCTGTAGTTATGTGTTCTAACTCCCGCATGCGTCATGCCTGGCTCCTCTCTCCACCATTTTTCATGGGGCTCACCCAAGCATCGTCTAAACTTCTCCACGGATAGGGAGTTCCCTGGTTCACAAAGTGACACGGACCAGTACATATCAAAAGTCAATATGTATCCAATCACTTGGGCATATTGCTAAAATGCAAATTCTGATTCCGTTTATGTGGGGCAGGCTGAAACTATGCTTCTGACCGGGTCCCAGGTGATGCTAATGTTACTGATCTGTGGGCATATACAGAAGCCAGTAAATAGAAAATATTTTTACTTCAGGCTCTACTTTTCATGATAGCACTGGACTAATTCCAAACTGCAGAAGGCAGGGAGTAGGGGATTATTATTTTCACTTACATGGATACCTGAAGTGGCAGATCTTCAAAAGCTACACAGAGGTTAAGAATAACCAGGAAGAGGCTGGATGATGAAGCCCGTGCTCTACACTTGTACCTTCTAGCAATACCGCCCTTTTTAAATACCTAACGCCTCTCATCCTGATAAGCACACTTGTCCTTCTGTTCACATGAAATGTCATCATCACAGACTCAATTGTTTCCTAGCAGGGCATTTTCATCTGTTTCTACCTGTCCATGGAACTTCCACAGCTTAGATCCACAGTCAATACATTCCAAAAATTGGGGCCGGAATAATCATCAAACATATACATGCAGACAAGCCACAGGAGGATCTTGTTAAAATGAAAATTCTGTTTCAGTGAGTCTGGTGTGGGGTCTGAGATTCTGTATTATTAACATGCTCCCAGATGATACTAATACTGACAGTCTTGGGATTACACTCTGAGTAGCAAGAGTTTTAGACTACCAGTTCATCGAAGTAAGAACTTTCACAGTTCTGATCCCTCTACTGGTGTTGACCCTTGTATCAGTAAAGTGTCCTATGCTGCAAATTACAGGAAACTTAACTTCAAGTGGCAAAGTGAAAGACATATATAGTCTTTTATACTTAAAAAAAATCCAGTGATATATATAACCTCAGGTTAGGCTTGATCCAGCTGCTCAATGGTGTCTCCAATTCTATATTAAATGACTATTTGACTTTAGTTACCTGGATGATATGAACCACATGTACGTGAACATATATAGTAACATGGGCATGCTACCTGGTGAGGAAGTCAAATGGTCAGGTGCTTGTTTGTGAGCTAAGACAAAAGCTGAGGTATTCTTTCTTGTCAGAATTGGGAATGGCTCTTCTTAGGTTGAGAGGAGGGCTGATTGATGTGATTTCTGAGAACTCCTTCTAAAGACTATGATTCAGTGATCTGAGAGCCTTCCAAGAATTTAGTCATTATTAGAAGGCATAGATTATTATGAACTTTATAAAAATCCCACAAACATATGAATCTTGTCTGCTGCCTTCAGACTGAACCATATATCACCAGATAACTTACAACGTTTTAACAGTCCCACTAAAGATTCTTGGAACTCTCAGTCAATATTAAATAACCCTCCCCAATCACATGTAACTTTTCTCCCTTGTGTAGTGTTTAACTGAGGGACCTCTTCCTTCCTTCCTCCTCCTCTACTCTCTCTCCTTCCACTCCTTCCTGGTTATGATTTGGTAAGATGAAGTCATCCTTAATGAGACACATTGAACCATTTTCATAAGATTAGAGCTACTAATCAATAACTTCATAAGTTACTAAAGGGGAAGAAAATACCAGAGTTAATCTTTCCTGTACATGTGGCATATTTCCTTTAGTCCGGTGACCCCAGTCTTCCCTTCAGAATTCTGAAGTACCTGCAATTTCAACCTTTATTCTCATTTACCTTTGATGTGAAGCAAAACTTGCCCCACCAAAAATAAATGTTTTATATTTTTATAAAGAAATGCCATGACATTTTGCATTCTGCAGTGAATGCACAAGCTTGCAAGATTATGTTGATGTGATGGTGGCTCTGCTATCTCATCCAGGAATTGAAAGAGCGGAAGAAAAATGCAAATATTTTTGCTAAATTAAAGCAAGGAAAGACACTTTTTTCATACTAATGGATCTTTATTCTATTTTTCTTCTTTTGAATGATAATATGCAGTATTTTCTAGTTACTTATGGTGAGGGAATTTTTGGAACATTATTAGCAATGACCATCTTTGGGTACATTTTATTAGAGAGATTTTTAAGTATGTAATGACTCCCTATGATATTTTATGAGCTTTCATAAATGGGTCATTTGTCCAGATAAGAAATTTAGTTATAGAATGAACATAGAGATATATTTAGATCTTAATTACACAGGCCAGACCCACTGGCAAAGTCATTAGACATAGTAATTCCTGAGCTTCCCAGAAGAATGAACTGATCTTGAGAGAGCTCACTGGGGGCCATTTTTCTGGCTTTAAGAGGCCTGAAATTTTGCCCTACAGTCTCAATAATTTAAATGATGCCATATTCTCCGCTACAGTTCCAGAGAACTGTCAGTTTCCAGGTAGAAAACAAAGTCTGAATCTACAGTCTCCAACTTTGGAAAATTGATGGTTTATCTGGATAAATCAATCAAATGGAAATCACTTTAGACAAGGGTTTTCTTTAGCCTGAAATGTGCTGACACTTTGTTTAGTTAACCTCTATGCTTTAGTGTTTTAGTTACATGTATTTATAATTGCTTGACAAGAGATGGCATAGTCAAAAGGCAACACATAACATATTGAATACCCTTGTATTCAATATCTCTATTAAATGAGCTGGAAATTCTTCCCTTCTTGATCTTTTTTCTCCCTTATTATAGCTTTTTTTTTTTTTTACAGTGCACATGCAAAATTATATCCCACTGAACTTGCTTACCCTCTGCTCCACAGGTCCTCATGTATCTCATAATCAGAAATAAAATTACAAAGAGACTCCAACTGCCAGAAACAACTAATACTGTTTACACCTCTTTTTCCAACAGCACTTGCACCTTTTGGAGAACTAGTGAGAAACTAGTTTTGATCAATGTAGCAACTGAACTTTTCAGACATTCTTTGTCACCCACTAGATGGCAAGAATTCTGAGCATGGGGAAGGCAAGGAGAGTGGTGGGTGGTGCTGACAACTTCCAGGCAGCCACAGGTGTGTCAAGAGGTGCAAGACACCCACAGCAAGAGCTAGATCAGGCACTTCCATCCAACACCCACTCCCGTGATTCTGAGCAGCACCAAGGATTAAGCCATCTGTGCCTGGCCTCCTGCAGACCTACAGGCACTGATGGATTAAACCTGGGATTCAGCTCCCTTGAGTAGCAGAGGGAAATTATGGGTTGGAAAATGAAGAATGAGCTTGCAGGAAAACACTGATGTTTCCCAGTAGGTCATATTTTTTTCTCTAGCTCCACATAAAGTCTAAAAACTCAGTTGTAGCTGAAGCATAAAATTATCACAATGTATGGATATAGCATTATATGCTAGCTAAATAATTTGGGGACAATTCTAATACCAATCTTACTAGGCTAAACATTATATATAAGGGATTCTGTAAGACTTATTCAAATCCATGCAATCAAAGTTTTATCTATAGGATAAAGTATAGCTTTCAAGGACAGATGAGAAAATTCAAAAAAAATCTCTCTAGCAGGATGCAGCCTTTCAAAATTTACCTAAAAAAAGGAATTTGATGAAAGGATCAAAAACAGGACTTTCAACATCTAATTTTTTTTTTTCATTGGCAGACAAAATCTGTTCTGGTGAATTCCTAAAGCAAGCCATTTCAGTAAAAGCAGAAATACTATATGTGAAGAGTGATCAAATTCTCTTTACCAAAACTTCAGACTAACAATACAAAATTTCAAATTATTGCAATATTTTGATGGGAAAGGCAAATCATAATTTCTAAAGAATTTCTGTCTTGGTAACTTAATATCTGTGTGTGTGTGTGTGTGTTTATCCTGGTGGCAATTAATTAACATGTAATATTCTAATCAGGTATTCACCCTCCAAAGATGACCACATCATCCACTATTATTATTGAATGGCAGAAGGTTAGCTAACAAGCAAACGAGATATTAGAAATTTGTCTCAATTGGTGAAAGGATTGGTGTTCAAGACACGTGGTTGCCTAAATGACTGTATGGCACCATTGCTCTTGCATGAGAGATACAGGAGAGTTTAGAGCCTCTGGCAATGAGACATCGGAAGCCAAGCTGAGGTCCAGAGCTCTGTCTGGTCCCACGATCATATGTTGACTGGGACTCCATTCAACATGTGATCCATGTGACTCCATGGCCTGATTTGCCTAGAGGTTTGTGCATTGAAAATGAACTTTTCCTGCAAGGCGTTTGTATTCCTGCAAGCGTGTTTGCAAATGGAGGAACATCACTAAGTTTACAGGATAAGACTGGATGACTGTTTCGTGGCTATTTGCTCATGGTGTGTGTGTGACAGAATTCAGTCTGAGAATCACTTGTATTGTGACATAGAGTTTAATATGACAGTGAGGTATCAGTAGAAGATTTTTCACCTCTATCTGTCTTCACCATGACCAGTGGCTAACAATATTTGCCAAATGGCCTTGATGAGTTTTGATGAAGCTGAACGTTGTGAGCAGAAACAAAGTAACAAAGGAGGAATAGGTTGCTGAGGAAATTGACTCAGGAGCAGATATGCAAGATGATGTTTCTCAAATATACCGAAGGAAGGCAACCCATTCACCACAAAAGACATGGTTTTTTAAATGTAATTACAAAATATACTATCAGCTCAAAAATTAATGCTACCCTATGGTATATTTCTCTTTGTCAAGATCCATTAGATAGCAGTGAGTACTAGAAAGCTAACTATACAATAGTTCTGGGGTTTGAAGAGTGGTGGAGTAAGGCTTTTACTCAGCTGAAATTGTTTCTCCCATTACATTTATCCATGTCAGTTTAGTAAGAATCATCTCTTGCTTTAAAGTGTCTTTATTATTCCCCACCCATGTTTATCTATGCATTCTCAAAAAATCTTATAGAGAAACTAGAAGGAAAAAAGTATTTTTTTTTAAGAAAAAGAAATAAAAGGAAACAAGAGGAATAAATCCAGACCAAGACAGAAAACAGGTAGGCCCAATGTTGGCAGCCAGTTTAATATCTCAGGTTCCGAGGTTGCACTTGGATTTGTTGACTTAGTTCAACCAGCCAGTTATCATGCTGGCTTAACACATGCTGTTCATGTTTCACCCACGGCCCCTGAAAGCTCACCGTTCCCGTGCACATCAGTGCCTTCTCACTGCAAGCCCCTATGACTCTCTGGCTGTGTACAAGTGATGGAAAAAAGGTAATGGATATCAAGAGGGACAACTCTAGATGTGCTCATGCAGTCCATCAGAAGAATCCCAGGGGGATGGAGCCCTCCTCTAGGAATTTGTTTAATAATGTACCTGTATCAGATCCTGCCATTCTCATGATCACTTCCTCATTTTTCTATCAGTGCATCCGAGCATCACCTCCAAAATCAACTACATGCATTCAGTTGGTGTCACCGTCTGCTTCTGGGGAAACCTCACCTCAAGTGAGGTACCTGTGCTCATATGAGTGCCATAGGAAGCAAATGTTCAAAACCATCTTTATCCTCTCACAGATGCAAACCAATAATCCTTTCTCTTTATTGATTTTTTTTCTGCATTCCATTGCTACATTCTGATTTTCCTGCTTCGAAGAATTATACACTGCAGCATTGTGATGCTTAGAACTTCATATAATCACTACTCAAGCGGAAAAATAAATTGCAAAGTAAAAACCTTCCCTGCAACTTAATATACAGAAAATAAGGCAAAGATGTAGAGAAGTAAAATCTTAGGCAAGTTGATGCTCAATCCTTGTAATTTAACCATAAAAATGATGAGGGAGAGGTTTAGGATGTGTATCATGCATCATTTGTTCTCAAATAGTGGTTATTTGATTGCACAGAGATTCACAGAGTGTCCATTTTTACACAGCTGATCTATATTCAATCAGAACTGGCTTGCGTGGGAGCTTTCTAATAATAATAATAATAATTTTTCTTATAGCTTTAATTATCAGTTGCAGGAAAGAAGAAAAGATTAAAAAAAAGAGGCTTAATGCATTAATATCAGTCTTTTTGGAATTGAAGCAAAATAATAAATATTCCCCAACTTGATCTGGTGGCAACTAGTTACTGCGAAACCAAAGAGCTTTCCCTGAAGCAGAATAGATAAAACGATTCCATTTTCACAAACCAACGTGCTCCACCTCCTAAAAGATTCCCTCCAGATTTCCTTTGCCAGACATCCTCGGAGATAAATAGAAACATGACTTTCCGACAAATATTTACAAGTCTCCATAACACAGAGCTCTTTCCTTTCCACAACGTTTTGTGTATTTATATAGCGGCACATTCACTGTCACTGAAAGATGTCCTCTCTGGAGGCTAAGGGCTGGGGGCATCATTTCTAATGTCATTTTATTCCACTGATCTCAGTGGCTGAATGAAAGGCAAAGCTTTCATTTAGTGAGGACTTTGCTCCAAATTATTTCTGGAATCTTCACATACTTCGCCTCTTCCTCGTTTCAGGTCAAAAGGAAGAAGAGAAAATGTGACTTTGCATGGAACTGTCAATAAAAGAGACTTTAAAAAACAAAGGGCTGGTACAGAACATGTATTTTTATTTTATTTTGTCTTGTACACACCTCCATAAGCAAGTGGATACTACCAAGGCTGTGAGCTATTATCAAATAAATGCTGTCAGACACTCTAAACTTCCTCTCTGCACAGCCAGAACCTGTCATCCGTTGATGCCAGGAGGTTAAGCAGAGGTTTGTAAAGGACTCTGCAGAAGACAGTATTTGTGTCTAAATCTTAGATTCTCCAAGAGGGCATTCTGAACTATGGCATTGTGAAGTTGATTTTTATTCTATTCCCCTTAAAGAACTTCTGGTTTTAAATTCACAGAATCCTCAAAATCTTACCTAATGCCTGCCTATTCCTGCCTTGCATTGCCTAGATTAATTAAGAAAAAAAAAAAGCCCAGCAAATTGAAATAACCACACTGAGTTCTGTTTGTTAACAGAATATATGGAAGTAGGACTGTCCTGAAGCTGATTTCGCAGCATGGAGGACACCGGGCTGAGAAATTTCGGGGTGTTGCTGTCACTGATGAGCTGTGTGACCCTGAGGAAATCACTCCATGTCTCCCTGGTCCTCAGTCGCCTCACATGGAAAATAAAGACGTTGCACTAGCTAATCTGTAAACTTCTTCCCCAGTCTGATGTTCTGTGATTCTAATGACCACACCTAATCTTTATTGAGCACTTACTATGTGATAGGCAGTGTTTTAAAAGTATAAATTTAGTATTCATTTAATTCTCAAAACAAGCCTATCAAACAGGTACTCTTATTATCATTGACCCCATTTTGTGGATGAAGAAACTGAGGCACAGAGAGGTTGGATGCCTAGTGAGTGGCAGTCAGAACGTGGCCCGCGGGTCCACCTCTAGACCATGTCCTCATAAGTACCATGCTAGGCTGCCTCTCTACCCATCTCTAGCATCCTTAATACTGTCCTAGGAGTAAAAGGAACAGCTATAGAGCTTCTCAGGTTGGGATCCCCCCAAAACAGATACTGAGACTAGGATTTTGGAAACAGTATCTTATTTGGGAGACAACTGCAGAAAACACTGAAGAAGAAAAGTGAGAGGATGCACTAGTGAATGGCTTTCCACTGTAGCAGCTGGTGCTCTATTCCGTCGCAGTGCTCTGAGGAACTGTGTAGAATACAACTTTCCATTGAGGGGTGATTTAGCAAGGGTGTTTACCCACCAACTCCCATCCCTAGTTGGCTAACTCTGCATTTCTGGCTCACCTGTACTTGAACCAAGCACAACCTCTCGGCAAGAGAACACCTCCGGGCCTCAACTGCAGGAAGTCTTCAGCAAGTGAAACAACTGGGAAGTAGCATCCTGCATAGGTTGGAGGGCAAGGGTAAGGTCCTGACAGCAGGTTCTGCGCATGGCAGGGCAGTGCAGGAGCCAGGACTCAGACCCACTCATCTGGCTCCAATTCTTGGTCTCTGAACCAGGCAAATCACCTGTGCTGATCACTGCGTAGGCTCAGAAGTTACTAAGAGGAACAGCCTCGCTCAATCTTTCTCATGGTCTTTGTGCCAACCATGCTTCAGCCTGTACAGGGGAAGAATTCTGAACCATTCTCTTGTCTGGTTCAATTCAAGACTCGACACATCGCATGATTTATAAGAGGACCAGGGTACTTAATGAGCTTGATTTGTGCCTTGAGCTAATGACACCGCCCCGTGCTCAGCTGCTATCAATTAAAAATAATCACAAGCTTTGTTTATTCTGGACAATTTGTTTGTGTTCTCCACAAATGTTCTGTTAGCTATCAGCCTCATTTTGGAGTTCAATTGCCCAGCCTAGTAAAGTTCATATAAATGTAAAATGATACTTGTCCGCCACTGACGCTCAAGATGAAGGCATTTTAAAAGTATGTTAAGCAAAACTTTTCGTCTTCTTTTAATTAAAAAATAAAACCCCATTTGGTCTTATTACACTCTAAGATAACACAGTAATCAGTAAAAGACATTCCCCAAGGACTCTAATAAAAAGAACAAATATATGATTATAATATGATTAATCCACATTAAAGATTTTCGTATTAAAGAAGGTCAGTGAGGCTCATTTGGTAGCGTGCTTAGCTTTGAGCCAAGAGGTCAAGGGTGGTTACTATTTGACATTTACAGACCTGGCAGCAGAATATGATGAAGTACTCGAGTGAGCAAACTGGACATGACCTAACAGCCAATGAAACAATGCTGGACACTTGCTCTGAGCACGGCAATCATTTAGTCATCCTAGCCTCACTTCGCATTGCAGGTGATTCGAATGTAAATGACAACTGCGTCAAACTACCTCACTGGGTTCCTGTGAGGATAAGATGATCAAATGACGGCAACTTTGAGGAGGAAGGATGTGGCAGTGAAAGGACCTATCAAGGCTGGAGGGGACAAACCTCTCCGACCAGAAGTCCTTGACCCTGTATTTCTCTGAGTAGCTGGGTAGACGGTAGTAGTCACTCACTCAGCTGATCGTGTCCTCAGTGAGTCCTTCCTGAGTGCCAGACACTAAGAAGTGCTGAAGTTATGTTGGTGAGCAAAAATAGGCTGAGGACTACTTTCGCCTGCTTTTTTGAAGGGTACCTGCCCTCAACAACTTCAAACTCTGGCAGGAAAAGACAACTGAGTGAAGGAATTACAGCTGTGAGAAACTGATAAGAGCCGTCACAAAGTAGAGTTTCAGGAGAACAAGAAAATGTACAGTTGGTGATTAAACCTGACTATGAAGGTCGGGTTAGGAAGATTTCTCTGGGGCAATGACACATGAGCTAAAATCTGCAAGATGGGAAGAATTAACGTGACAAGGGGAATAAAGAAACAGGATTCCCATGGAAAGAAATACAAGTGCAAAGTCCCTGTGGTGGGAACGGTGACAAGACTGGGACAAAGCTAGAGCTCAGACTCCAAGACAGGCATGCACAAGTCTGTGACACCAACAGACTTCAGTAGGGATTTCTGCCTGTAGCCTACACAGATCCTCATCTAAGAGCAAATCCTATCACTCCTGGGGGCCGGGCCTCACTGCTGTGCTAGCTCCATGATAAGACTCCTCTGTGCAGTATGAGTTGTTTGAGGGTGAAGGGAAGCCCTTATTTGCTTTGGCCTCCTCCAAACTTAGCAACATAACTGGCTCAATCTCCTTTTTCATTGAGATAAAATTCACATAAGATAACAATATTCAGGCTGAGCGCGGTGGCCCATGCCTGTAATCCTAGCACTTTGGGAGGCCAAGGTGGGTGGATCACGGGGTGAAGAGATCAAGACCATCCTGGCCAACATGGTGAAAACCCATCTCTACTAAAAATACAAAAATTAGCTTGGTGTGGTGGCGCACGCCTGTAGTCCCAGCTACTCGGGAGGCTGAGGCAGGAGAATCACTTGAACCTGGGAGGTGGAGATTGCAGTGAGCTGAGATTGTGCCACTGCACTCCAGTCTGGTGACAGAGCAAGACTCCATTTCAAAAAAAAAAAAAAAAAACAGAAGATAACATAATATTCATCATTTTAAAGTGTAAAATTCAGTGTTTTTTTTGTATATTCACAAAGTTGTGAGACCATCACCACTATTTAATTCCATAACACTTTTAAGACTCCAAAAAGACACCCCATACCCATTAGCAGTCACTCCTCATTCCCCCGCCCTTGTCCCCTGACAACCACTAATATACATTCTGTCTAAATGGATTTGCCTGTTTTGAACATTTTATGTATATGTAATTAGATAATATGTGGCCTTTTGTATCTGGCTGTCTTCCCCTAGCATAATGTTTTCAAGCTTTACCCACATTGTAGCACATATCAGTACTTCATTTTTATGACTGAATAATACTCCATTGTATAGATATACTACATTTTGTTGATAGATATTTAAGCTGTTTCTACTTTTTGTCTACTTCTTAGTAGAGTTTCTATCTTTTGGAGGTGGATTCTGAACTCTTAATGGAATGATATGATATCCCACAAATGAGAGTCAATGCTACTGAATGGGTTGCACACAGGAAGATAGAAATAACCCAGGAGGACAGCAAGGCCTGGAATAGAGAGGAAGGAGGACTGGGTTTAAGTGAAACTCTTTGGTCAGTGAAAGTGTGTGCAGAAGTAGGTAGATGACAGGGGAGGTAGTTCAATGGCAAAATCCTCAAAGAGACAGAATTTTTACAAGCAGGTGGAGTAGTAACTGTCTGAAACAGCCAGAGACCGGTTTTTAACTTCACCTCTTGGCCCAGAGGTTGGAGTGGGTAAAAATATAAATTGGCATCCACATGTGTGGTCCTGCTGTAATTGTCGGTACTCCTGCAATTGCACTATGTCCTGTTCCCTAGTACAGCTTCTTGCACACTTAACATCGGTTGGTTTACTAATTATGGTTTGCTTTTAAAATGTGTTCTTTTTATACGTAATAGCATTAAAAACAATTTTGTCAATAAGATTCCCTTAAAATATAACATAGAATACTAAATACACAAGATACTGAGAAAAGAGAAAATCAAGCAAGTAAGTTAAATGCATTTTACATTAAGTCAAAATCCTGTTAATAAATTTCTGTCAAGATGTCCCTACTCAGGAAAAACAAAACAACTAGAATTAATTCTAAAAGTGAATGCAGTGTATGTAGATATATACCAGCTATCTACAGCTCACCTATGTACCCTCAAGCACTATCAAGATGGAAATCTGGTATTGTAGCATGAGTTGGATCTCTCTGTATATTTCCAAATGGCTAAGTCCACCAAAATAGGCATCAAAGATGACACATGCCTATTTGAGTCCCGGAAGTAGATCTTTAATGAATGAAAATTGCTCTTACTCCTCTTGCTTTATACATTCCCTTGCAGGCACCATTGTCGTTAATATGAGTAACTTAAACAAATATGAATTTATTTTCTCCCATAAGGGTTGAAGACACAGTTCTACAAATCCATTAATGCCCTGGACTTGCTCTTATTTCTGTCTGCTATCCATAGGATGGGTTTTTCATCGTAATAGTCTCCATCTGCAACCTCATGGGCTAAGTTTTAAGCAAGAATATGAAGGAAGGGACTAGAAATCAGGGGAATTGTTCATATTGAAACAAAGATTTTTATAAAATCTTCAGATTTTATAAAAAAAAAAGACAAAGATTTTGATAAAAACTCCACTTTGACTGCATGACACACAATCATACCTAGCTGCAAAGGAGTCTGGAAAATATATGGGGTTTTTTTACAGCTGGGTACATTTCCATCCCAAATAAAATTGGGATTCCATTGTTAAAAAATATGTAAAAGTGGGTATTACATAGAAAACTAACAGTGTCTGTTGTAATTTTATAATACAATCTCTCTCCTCCTCCTCTTCTTTCTCCTCCTCCTCCCCCTTTTTCTTCTTCTCTCTCTCTCTCTTACACACACACACACATACACACACACACTTGGATATGCCAATACATTAAAAACTGAATTATAGAAAATATTAGAAGAAATACCATTTCTCCTTTTGCATTTATGTACGAGTATTAAAAACCTGTTAAGGCTGGGTGCAGTGGGTCACACTTGTAATCCCAGCAGTTTGAGAGGCCAAGACAGGTGGATTGCCTGTGGTCAGGAGTTCAAGACCAGCTGGGCCAACATAGTGAAACATTGTCTCTACTAAAAATACAAAAACTTAGCTGGGCCTGGTGGTGGGTGCCTGTAATCCCAGCTACTTAGGAGGCTGAGAGGCTGAGGCAAGAGAATTGCTTGAACTTGGGAGGTAGAGGTTGCAGAGAGCTGAGATTATGCCATTGTACTCCAGCCTGAGCAATAAGAGCAAAACTCTGTCTAAAAAAACAAAAAACTGTCAAGAGGAACTCCCTTCAGATTATTAGTTTACTCTTGGTCTTGTGTTTCTCTTAACATATTTAAATATCTCCTGCCTTCCATACACAGAAAGTTAATCGAAATTTTCAAGGACTGAGATACCTAATTAAAGCAGACGGCCTTATTTAATCACATCAAATTATGCCCTTGGAAAACAAAAAAGGATGTACAGCAACGGAGAAGGACATATATGCAGTGTCAAATTAGTTCTATTTTCTCACTTCTTTATTCTTTGCTCTTGTTCCACTTCCTAAATACATCTTCCCAGAAAAACTACCCTGTACTCACTCTTCTGGGCTTCCTTCCTCATGGCGGCTCACATATTCATTCTTTTCCATTTTGGAGCCTTTTGAAATAATCATGAAAAATATTTGATCTCAAAGAGATGAATGGAAAGATTTCATATTCAGCCATCCCTATGAATCCCCTGGCCTTTACAGATTTAATACATTCCCAGAGCATTAGTAGAGAAATTTTTCACAATTTTATTATTTAAAATATTTATAGTTCTCAATTATGCAAGTAATGGGCAATTTAATTGCATTTATTATATTTCTAATTCTTGCCAGTCAGCATGCTAACTATTTAGGCAGTTATGAAATAGAAAGGATATACGCAGTCAAGTTTATCTTTTAACTTCCTTTTGCTTCTGCAGAACGCTCAACTAGCCAGGTTCCAAGGGTGAGTATCTATAATGCCATTCACACAAGACCACTGCCCATTGAACCCCAGGAAATGTAATTGATCTCCCTTGACCCATGGCAGCTGTGTGGCTTAGATTTCGGCTGACAACCTGAGCTATATTTCTCTTTTCAAGGGAGGTTATCAAGACCTGGAAAATGCCTCCAAGGAGTATGAGGTCATGAGTGGTGCAGAGGGGAAGCACAGCTTAGAAAAAGTCACAGCAGAACATGGGAAAATCTTCTTGTTTCAAAAACAATAAATGATACTTAGGAATGTAAGATTCTTGACATCCACAAACTTCATAAAATCCTTGCTGGTTTCTGACTTGCAGAATGCCCAGCCTCAGTTGTGATCTGCATCTCAACTATCTGTCACTGGGATCATTCCCCCAAGGTCTCCATCTGACTGCCTGGTCACCACTGTCCAGCTCTGATATCTACCTGGTGGGTCCTATAACTACAATTTCTCTATTGTTATCTACAGTCAGCTCCAAAGCCCTTGGTTATTCAGTTTTGGTAATTTATTAACAAACATGTATACTATAACCCTCCTACTAAGTATTTTACGATTATTAAATAATTTAGTCCTCCTAACAGCCCTATGAAGTAGATACCATTATCATTCCAATTTTTCAGATGAAAAATACAGAGAGGTTTGGTGATTTCCCGGCACCATCTAGCAGCAAAATGTGGTTCTGTGATTGCACCCAGGCTTTTTGGCTCCAGGTTTTAACCACTAAGCAATCATAGCTCATATTATTAGAGGAAGGGCTCTTGTCCTTGGAGGTCATGTAGCCAAACTGTACTGATGAAAAATTTTCTATGAAAGCCCCTGTGAAAGATAGTTGCTTCAGCTTTGGCTTGTATTCCTTTCTTAAGGACAAGCTGCCCTTCAGATCTGTTATCTGAGTCACCAATGGTGAAACTAATCTCATGTGGCTGGCTTTACGTCTAACCAAGAGGACACAAGTGGATGCTGAGATCTCTAAGTTGTGAGACTTCTGTCATTTCTCTTCCCTCTCTCATGGGAAACAAATGAGAGGCCTGCAATATGCTTCTCCATTTTCTTAGTCAGTGCTTCCAGGTAAAATCCGGACACGACCTGGAGAGTTTTAACACCAAAGCTCTCATGGTTTGGTAGGGCACGCTCAAATACGCCAAAGGCAAATGTGTTAATTTACTTGGACTGGAACAGAATGAATAACCAAAGGTAGCCTATATGATGGCATCTCAAAATAATGGAGAAAAGACCCAGAGCCAAGGCACTTTGCACCCTTTATCCATTCAACTACTAACTGCCCCCAGAAGTCCCCTTGTTCCTGTTTTTATCCTAATCCTTCATACCTGGCTTCCCTTACAAACCCAGTTTGAACCGAAAAATATCTATTGACTTTGCATTGGATAGGAGGCACTGAGGATGCCACAGTGAGCTAGGCAGACTTCACAATAAAGTGACCAACTCCAGATAATGATATGGGTTCTAGAAAGACAAAATAAGAATGAAGTGTGTCATGTATTTCCAGGAGGGTCAGGCAGCTAAGTCATGGGGCCAGTGGATGCTTTCAGGAAGCAACAAGCATCTGTGCTGAGCCACATTAAGGCAGAGGGTTTCCTGGGGCTCAGCATTTTCAGCAGAACCTTGTTTCCCATGTAGAAGCTAAACTGGGGCAGCTGCCACACTAACTCAGCCTGAGAAAGCTCACCGACTACGCTCACGAAAATCTATTTATGTTTTATAGGTTGCTTAAATAGGTTTGTTGTTTCAGTTTAAGGGACAAATACGGGATGATTCTAAGCCTTAAGCAGAAAAGCTAAGTGAAGGGAAATCCACTTTCTTTTCAACTTTCTGACTTCTTTTATAGTGAATTTTCTTGGAGGGCAGTAAGTGTGAGTCAGCCAGGGTTGTTCCTGGTCATTGCTGCTGGTCCCTGAACATGGATGGGTTCCACAGCTGCTGGTCCACCACAGCAAAGGAGATATGAAACAATGACCCCTCTCATAGCAGAGAGCCCCGCTTGATGCAGAACTGGGTGCTGCTTAGCTCCAACTCAGATTTTCTTTTTTCCTCCTGGGAAGAATCCTTGGATATCTCTTCAACTTAAGCAGTGCATTTATGCCATAGTGGGATGGTCACTAAATATCCATTTCTCAGTGCAAGAAAAAGCCAATCACACCAAGGCCTAAATCTGAACGGCATTATGTCGTCAACCTTAGTTTTAGAAACAACCACTCTATTAATACTCTCTTTCACGTAAAATGCTTATTGTACCAGAAAGAAGAGTACCGTCATTTGGGTGGCTCATAGCTAGCTATGCTAAAGACTGGATAACAGACACAGATAAAAAGAGAGGACATCTGAAATAATGTATGTTCTAGAGAATAATAAAATAACTAAGAGGAATGTTCAGAAAATGCTTGAGGAAACAGAGGAGGGAGAGTAGAATAGTATTACATGCTAGATACACGCTCCACAAAGTGAGACTTCTAGGGCCAGGTTCATTTTTCTTTTCGGAAAACACAGGAGTGCAAGCAACACATCACGTGGCAAGTCAGCGTCTGTCACCTTCTTTTGCAGAGCAGCTACTTTTTATCTCCCTGCAGCTTGACAAAATCACCAGGGTTAAAACCACGGTGAGTGTTGATAAGGAAACCAAACCTTTGAATTGGGGTGTAGAGAAGGAGGCTGACTGTATCCTGTTAGGAACTGTGTCAGCATTATGTATTGCCCATCTAATATCCATTTCCCCTCTCTTCAGCCTAACTGAACCCTGTCTGCTTGGGGAGGGCAATGCGCCTAGCCCCAGGGGAGATACTCACTCCCATGATACTGGGGTGACCATATGACACAGTGATAATTAATGGAATGGAAGCAGAAGAGATTGCTAGGGACTCTGGATAAACATTGGCTTTTCCCATCAGAAGCAACAATATGAGGCTGGACACAGTGACTCTTACACGTAATCACAGTAATTTGGGAGGCTGAGGCGAGAAGGATCACTTGAGCTCAGGATTTTGAATCATACCTACTTCAGTGAGGTATGATTATGCCACTATACAACCTGGGTGACAGAGTAAGACCCTGTCTCTAAAAAAAATAAATAAATAAATAGGGATGGCTTGAACACAGTTGTGATTACCGGAACTGCAGCAACCATCTTGTCCCCATGAAGCCACAACCAACACACTGAAGATGGCAGAAAGAGGGAAGATATTTAGATCTTGTTTTAAACAGCGCTGAGCAGCCATACCAACCCTGAATAACATAACTCTGGAACTGTGAGAAAACTGTTATTGACAGGAAAGCCTATTCTTAACTGACACAATAACCCTGTTCTTTATATCCTCGTAAGCATGTATCAGGAGAGATGAGCACCACACTAACTCCTCCACCACTGCACTCCTACACCTAGCTGTGCCCACGTACCCACCATGGAGAGTAGCCTGATTCAGTCAACAAAGTCTCTTGGTTGGAATGAGAAGATGCGGATTCAAATTCCAGCCAAACTACTTAATAACAATGTAATACTGAGCACTTAACCCTTTTGCACCTCAATTTCTTCTATAAAAATCAAGAGAATGATATAAGAGTATATTTGCTGAACAACCTCCCCCAAAATTCTATTGCCTTAAAATCTCAATAAATCAAAAAGTAGTTAGGAATAGAAATCTCAATAAATAAAAATGCTGGTGGGCAGGGAATAAGTAGCAATTTGTTTATTGTTCTTCGTCATGCAGTTTCAAAGTCACCTGATTTTTACCACTGCATTGTGGCTTTCCAGAATATTCAGCCTTCTTGTTGCTTTGAGAATTGAGTACCACTCAGTTTCCTGTCTCGCTGCATGGGAAACTCACAAGAGCTGTGTTCTGTGTAATACTTCTCGCAGCAAGAAGCTACAGTTTTTCTCTGCTCTAAGTTTACTAAAGTGACCCATAGAAAGGGATGTGACATATTGTTTATATACTATCTCTCTGCATTTTTTTCAAAGAAAATAATGCTAACAATGTTGATGAAGATCCCCCTGCTATTTAACTCTTGCTACTTGTAAACCCACCCTCACGAGAAACAGCAGAGAAGAAAATTTCCCAGCATCATGTACAGATCCAAGCTGTGAATTTCCATCAGCTTTATGACAACTGAAACGATCAGATTCCCATACCTTAGGAATATATGAAATTCTTAGATCTTTTCTCACTTCTAAGATACGCCTTGATTTTAAAAAGCTATCATGAAAATGTACCCATAGAAAATGTAAGAGGCTAGGCCAGGCACAGTGGCTCGCACCTATAATCCCAACTCTGAGAGGCCAAAGCAGGCAGATCACTTGAGTCCAGAAGATGAAGACCAGCCTGGGCAAATTGGTGAAACCCTGTCTCTCAAAAACAAAACAAAACAAAAATTAGCTGGGTGTGATGGCACATGCCTATAGTTACAGCTAGTTGGGAGGCTGAGGTTGGAGAACCACCTGAGGCCTGGAGGTTGAGGCTGCAGTGAGCCATGATCATGCTACTATACTCCAGCCTGGACAACAGAGTGGGACTCTTATCTCTTTTTTTTTTTGAGACAGAGTCTTGCTCTTTCGCCAGGCGCCAGGCTGGAGTGCAGTGGTGTGACCTTGGCTCACTGCAACCTCCGCCTCCCAGGTTCAAGCAATTCTCCTGCCTCAGCCTCCCGAGTAGCTGGGACTACAGGTGCATGCCACTATACCCAGCTAATTTTTATATTTTTAGTAGAGACTGGGTTTCACCATGTTGGCCAGGATGGTCTTGATCTCTTGACCTCGTGATCCACCCGCCTCAGCCTCCCAAAAGTGCTGGGATTACAGGCATGAGCCACCACACCCGGCAGACTCTTATCTCAAATAAAAAAAAAAAAAGAAAAAGAAAAAGTAGGAAACTAAAATAGTATCTACAGTATACATAAGATGTAAGGACATGCCATATGGTGGTATGTTTGTGGCGATTTTTGATTGAACAATAGATATTGCCACAGTGTTTGCCCTAACCAACTGGAATTTGCTATGGAAAGTAGGACTGCTTGGGTAAAGCCTTTCCTTGAGCCATCTGACTGGGAAATTTTTTATATTCTTTATAAAACGGACAGCTATCTTTTCCCTTAACTATGTTTTGTTGAGCTTTCGACAACCCTATGGGAAATTCAGAGAAAGCATAGTCAGGCACTGGTGTTTCGACGTGAAATTTTAACGAAGGAATGCACCATTCTGCTCTCCCATTCCATAGAACACCTCGTGTGGGTTCGCTTCATGAAGATTCAACCACCCAGTGAATGAGGGGCAATGAGGTGTCCCCAGTAGGCCCATGATTAAAGATGAGTGGGAGCATAAAAGAGCAAAGTCACACATCTTATAGTCTTCCACAGACTAATGTCCCAGCGGGAAGGAATCATTTGCTAATGAATTCATGTTCTCTTTATTGCTATGCTGTCAAGAGGCCATGTGGTACTAACACCAAAACAAACAAACAAAAACAAATAAGATAAAATAAAACCTCATTAAGAACAGCATTTTACTTCCAGCAGTCTGAAGCTGCTTTGTCAAATCCAAAACGCTCTCCGAGCCCTAGTGTCCTTGTTCTTAAAATAAGATTATACTAAGCAGTATTTAATTTTCCTTCCTCTTCTAAGATTCTATAGTACAGCTCAACTATTTAGAGAAGACTTGTTTGTTTATAATGACAGTATTAAGGCTGCTTACTACTTAGGTTCAAACAGCATCTCACATGAGAGTTGCGTGACTTTTACCAGGTTATGTAACCCCTCTTAGCTATGGTTTTCTCGTCTGTAAAATGGAAATATTAATTATGGCACCTGACTCATAGAGCTACTAGGGAGCTCAAAGTAAATCTCACCTGGAAGATTTAGGGCAATGACTGCTATGCTAGTGACTCGATTCCTGTGGGTTATCTTCATTAGTCACAGGAGGAAATTTATGTTCACTTCTATTGTGAGATTTAGATGGCGTCATGGACTTCCCTGCTCAGAAAGATTTCCTCCAGTCTTCTGCCGGGAATGTTACAAGTAGAGGTAGATGTCTGTGAATTTAAAATATCCTCTTTTAATATGTAAGAATTCCTGAAGGATGAACAAATAAGCTACTGCCAGTGGTCCACTCCTTGATGTACGTTATTTTATTATGTCTTCTGGCTAGTGGACAGTCAATGTGCTGAGAGCCAGCAAGTTGCAAGAGAAGAGGAATGGGAGAGAATTTATGTCATACCAATGCACTCAATGGCGTATCAGAGTGGGCAGCGCTAGATCTGAGACAGTGGCAGGAAAAGGAGCAGCAGAGAGATAGAAGGACACCAACGTGACTTTGTAGAAGGCCGGCCTTGTTCCCAGAAACATTAACCTATTGGCATCTTGAGGCAGAAACAAAGTTCTATTCATCTGTGACCCCTGAACCTAGCATGGTAATGAAGCATGGGAGCTAGTCAAATGCGTTAATTTGGAGGTCAGAAAACAACAGCTCACTTCCTGCTTTTTGTAAATAAAGTTTTATTGGAACACAGCCAGGCTCATTCATTTATGTACGATCTGTGGCTGCTTTCATGCTCAGCAGTAGATATGAGTAGTTGTGACAGAGCCTGTATGGTCCTCAAAGCCTAAAATATTTGTTTATGTTTTATATCTGGCCCTTTACAGATAAAGTCTGCCTTGTGTTAATCAAATGATAAATAAGTAAATGAATGAATTACTATAATTATAGATTTTTTTAAAAAAAACTTCAAAAAAGAAAAATAATTTTTGTTTTAGGAAAAAAATGACAAGAATAGATAACAGAAAGACAAATAAAGTTGGAAACTCACTGTTCCTAAATAACGGACCACATTCAAATGTAGTCTCTCTAGCACATACTGCCAGTGTTCTGCTTATGTTTGAAACCTGCGTTCAAAGCACTCTGAGACTGGTGGATGTGGTAGGGAGTGGACTGGGGCAGGCATAATGGTCAGTGCTGAATAGAACAACATCTTTTCCAGGATTTTATTGTGATGTCAAATTACAGAGCAAAGAGACTATCTTTCATTTACCCTCTCTCATTTCTTCCTTGCCCATCCAAAGGGGAAGGGAAGGGAGAATGGTAATTAGTAGCTTTGATGCACCTGCGGGGACAGGCAGCGTTTTGTAGACCAGGTGCACCTTTGTTAGGCATTAGTAAAATCTACTCGAGCCCTATGTCCTTGAACAGACTTGGGTCTAGCATCTATGCTACAAAATGCTCATTTAGTTTAACCTACACTGGACTGTCAAGTAAACCAGGGATAACAAAGAAGCCATGTTACCTGGCAGGTGCACTGCTGAGCCTGTAATTGAGGGGAGTTTAAGAAGTGTTTTGGGATTCAACAGAAACCCAACAAACTACCAGGGTGGAACACACATGTGCAATGCTCTGTGAATGAGAGTTTGGACCGACTATTAAGACCTGAGCTATTTGTCTCTAAAGCAACCTTGAAGTGGGAAAAGACATTCCTTCAGAACCATTTACATTGGAAAATGGTGGGTGACCTCAAGTGATGGCTGGTTTATTTGGCCCCTTCATCTTCTTTTCATATTGTCAAGCTTTAATCAGACTGTTAAAGAGGAATAATTTAAGGTGCAAACCAAGATCCATTGTGCCCTTCTGTTGACTAGTACTGTAAGTATCACAACTCCTGCGGGAAAGGTAGAGGCTGGCAGGCCACAAAAAGCTGGGAGGTCTACCAGAGCCTGGGCAAGAAACGATCAAAGAAAGATGCTATCTTATGGGAGGACAAAGCCAATGTCTTTGCCTCCAAGTTGATGTGAAGAAACCCAAATTGTAGGTATTTGGCTTCCTTTCTTGTTCTAATAGATGGTCCTAGCTCAAAGAGACAAACTGTTTATTTCATAAATAATTTCACATTTTTGGTACCAATTCTATATCAAACTTACTTTTGCTCCACTGTTAGGAGGGTTGACATGATTTGACATTCTCCACCTTGCATTTATTTAGTAAATCTTCTGTGGATGGCAAAAGGGTAAGTATGGTATTTCCAACCACTGGCCTCTGGCCAGAGAGCCGTCCCAGAAGTCTCCCCTTTGAATTTGCTCTATTCTTTCTCCTCATGAGCATCACTATCACGACATTTATCAGGAACTTGTAATTCAGAGAGTAATATGAAGGGAAGGTCAGAGGCAAGTGTGCATGCATACGTGCATGGGGGGACTTGCACACACAAGACGGGGCAGGTGTGAAAATATGACTTGCAGAGAGAAACCTAACAGCCAATGCTCAGAGAGGGAGCAATCAAGAAGACGGGCTTACCTTGTTAGAAGGTGGAGGGTTCCAAAGGACTTGGGAGTAAGGAGTGATTATGCAAGACCTTATATTCTGAGCTAAGAAATTTTTACTTTATTATGTATCACATAGAAAAGCACTGAAGGATTTGGAATGAAAGCGTATTTGGCCAAGATAGTTCATTAAAGTAACAGTGGACATTGAAATAAAACTGAACAAGAAAAATCCAGAGACAGGGCAAAGAAAGAAGAAAGCCTCAACAGTTGGGGTGGGGTGAAGGGAGGGCAGAAGCAAATAGAGGTGCAAAATTGAGCGGAAGAGCTGGACTGCACAAACAGAATAAAGGAAAAATGTATGAAACTGGGATGGAAAGACAGAAGGGTCACAGATAACTTTGACGTTTTGAGCACAGGTGACCGGAAGGAAGAATGCTGAAATGTAGCAGAAATGGAAAAGTCCGGAGAGAGACTCAGGTTTGAGAAAAAGATCAAGTTGAGTTGGAATTTAGAGATGTAGAGTTTACTCTTTGTCCCCATCTGTTCCCTTCTAATCAGACACTAATTCCAATCATCCTTATGAAATAATGAAAGATGATTAAGCTTGTCTTAGTGCTGCTGTAGCACTGTGTCATTGATCTGCTGGCTAGAGACCAGGCCTCTATTTTGCTTGATGTCAATGTCAGGGATCGTGGGACCCACTTGTTGCCAGAGAATCAGAAAGCACAGTTATAGGGCACTCTCAGATGAGGATCCTGAGTCCAAAGATGAGATGAGAGTGAAGGGATGAGGGCGTGGATTCCTCACCTGGTGTTCCAGGCACATTGCCACCACCCTTATCCCAAACTCCTCAAGCCCTCTTAGCGGCACCGAGAACTGGGGTGAGATAAGGCCTGTCCTAGGTAGCATTTTCCTTGAATATAAACGGTCACTTAACGCTGTACGATGTCTTTATTTAAAATAGCAGAAACTAATTTATCTAATAGTATATACTCTAGAAGGAAAAAATAAAAAGGGAGGAAAGAAAAGGGAGAGTGGGAGGGAAAAAAGAAAAATGGGAAGAAAAATAAGGAAGAAGAAAGCAAGGGAAAGAGAGGGAACGAAAGAAGCGAGGAACAGAGGGAAGGCAGAAGGAAAGCACCAATCCTCAAAACAGAAGTTAGGACTTCCAAAAAAATCAGGTAAATCACTTTAACATCTCTGAATCTTTCTGTTGGTAAAGAGGCATGATGGAGCATTATTACTCACCTAAGAGAGATGGTATGAGGTAAAATGATACCAATTATGCAAAAACAGTAGTAATTGGGGAAAAAAAGTCTAACAACCTTGAAATGTGAATATTAAAATATGGAATAATCAAGAGCCATCATGAAAATTAAAATAATAAATCACATTAAATATGATATGAGTGTCACATTATTGGCTTTTCCTCACACTAATATGGAACATATTCAAACACTGAATATTAATATCACCTATTAGAAAGCCAATCATAATAAAAGTCAATGATGGTAGGTAATTAGGTATTAGTGAACCCAAGCCACGGCTGGCAAGAATAAGGACCTCTTGTTTGAAATTACGAAAAGATATTTTCCTGTAGTTCCTCTCACTCTCAGAATCGTCTTGCAATGATAAGTGGATTTAATACCAGCTTTGAAATGTATAGTTGACCCTGTGTGCATTATCTGAATTTACCAAATAGTAAAATCCATTAAATAAACCATCAGGAGTAGCTCTTTGCTTCCCATTTCCACATTTTTCCCCACTTAAAAAAATGAACAAGCAAACAAACAACAAAAACACAGCACCCTCGACCTAGCATACTAGGTAATGAGATAAATCAATGTGTGGAAGCTCACTTACATCACGTGATAGTCTGTTAACCTCTGGGCTTTGTTTACACTCTTCATCATAAGAAATTAATATGAAAACTCAACTCTTTTTTCTTACTCATAGGTAAATTTTATAAATAGAAGTGAAGCCCTTCAGTGGTGGCCCAAATCAAAACTCTGGAAGTGATGAAGGTTTTTTCACTTTTAATGAACTAGACCCAGACAATTCTACAGAGTTTTCAAGAAGAACTTGTAGAAGCAAAGAAGAAGCAAAGGAATCAGAGAAAATAAAGAAGAAATGGACATTTGGGGGTTAATGGAGGATCTTGGTGATTTCCCAGAAATCCCAATAAATGCCCTTCTTGTAACTGCCATCCAACCCCATGGCTGGCAGAAATGAGTCCTTACAAACGTCCATAAGACATGGACTCTTTGAGACTTAGGGTTGTGGCTGGGAGACCTTTTCTCCTTTGGCCAAGTCAGATTCACCATTAGAGACCTGGTCATGTTCTACACAGCCCCAAGCGCCTGCTGAAGGGCTTAACAAGGCTAACTAAAAATACTAACTTGGCTGTGACATAACAACATCATCAAATCCCAAAATACAACTTTGTATCTCCAGGATTATTTCTTACACATTTTTACTGCCATTAAATATTTTGCTTTTTAAAGGGCAGCACACAAAAGCAATTGCACTGATTGAGCCGATGTTTGTGCCAAACTGTCTAGGAGGACTCCTCAGTCCCACTTTTAAAGGTTAGAAGGATCGTCCAAACCTCAGAAGCAGGCAGGAGTCTTTGAGCTGCTCCAGCCCAGTATTTGTCGGCTCTTTTCTATTTGTTGTCACAGAGTTTAACTGCCATTAACTCGTCTAGTTACCTCTACCTGTCTTCTTAGGTGCATCATCCAGCTCTCCTGTTGTTTCTCTGTTTTTTTTTTTTTTTTTTTTTTTTGAAACGGAGTTTCGCTCTTGTTACCCAGGCTGGAGTGCAATGGCGCGATCTCGGCTCACTGCAACCTCCGCCTCCTGGGTTCAGGCAATTCTCCTGCCTCAGCCTCCCGAGTAGCTGGGATTACAGGCGTGCACCACCATGCCCAGCTAATTTTTTGTATTAGTAGAGACGGGGTTTCACTACGTTGAACAGGATGGTCTCGATCTCTTGACCTCGTGATCCACCTGCCTCGGCCTCCCAAAGTGCTGGGATTACAGGTGTGAGCCACCACGCCCGGCTGTTTCTCTGTTTTGATGAAGTGAGGTGCTATTGGACACCCCCCCACCCAGGAAATTTGGATCCACACACAGACACTGGTGTCATCTCCATCTTCCAAATGAATGATACATCAATGAAATATCATGGATTAGGAAGTGTGGTGATAGCGAGCTCTCACTGCTGAGCTCCAATTTTTCCAGTTCTCTGACTTAAATAAATCTGCTTTGCAAAAAGCTGAATTTATATGATCAATCAAATTAGGGGTAGTTACATTTCTAAATGTCTGCCAAATAGTTAACTATTCAAATAGTTCTTTTCTGGTTGTATTTAAGATGTAAAAATTTTGAAATTAATAAATAAGTTATATTCCTACAGATTGTTTTAAATGCTTACTAAAAGTTGGAAATTTATTCTCCCCCACAAATGGAAGCTAAGTTCTTTGGCTTTCTGTAATGGATAGGAATCAAGAGCAGGCCACAGATACCCATTTAATTCATGGAGCCTTGGTGTGGTCTACTTCCACTCTGCGTCTACACTTTAATTAAATGGTTACTGAGCACCTACTGTGTGCCAAGCACTAGTCTAGATTCTGAGGGCTACAAAGTGTCAGTTCTCAAGAGATTTAGATTCTAGTGATGAGAGAAAAATGAATCAAGGAAACAATAAATATGCAACATTATTTAGATAGTAATAATTGCCCCCCAAAAAAATGAAAGTGGAGAATGTAATGGGGGATGAACTTGGATGGGTGGAGAGAGGGCACTGTATTTCATAGAGGGTTTGGAGAACACCCCATTGATAAGCTGACATTGACCCGAGACCTTAATGGCAGAAGGATCAGGAGGAAGGGACTCTGCCAGAACAGTCATCCCTCCTAGAATGAGTGGCAGGGAGTATCAGTGAGATCCTTCATTATTCTCTTCCAGAAACGACTTGTATATCTGACTAAAGATCCTGAAGGAGTCCCCAGAGTTCGGGGGCTGGGGCTGGAACACTGTTGACTTGATCCTCAGAAACTTCCATGAACCCAAACAGTACTTGTCTCTCTCTCTTTTCCCCTTTACCATGAGAACATTCTTTTATCTTCTCATCAGTCTCTGTCCCATTTTCCACACAGAACCTTAAGTTTCCCTAGTCTCTTTACTTCGTGGCTGTCAATTTTGTTTTTCTGTTATTTACCCTGATTTTGCAAAACAAATTAGTACCAGGAACATCTCAGCCAACACAGAGTTCTCTACAGTAGACGGAGAAGAAACAGTCATATTATTGACTGATATATATTTAAGAGATAATTAATGGTATTGCTTCACCTTGCCCCAGGGCCAAGGGGAGAACTGAGCACACTCTTAATACCTTATCATCAATCACAAAATTTAAAAAGCTCTGAAAGCCAAAATTGTTTGTCTTTTAATATAACTAATTGGTGGCAAAACAAAATCTAAACTGAAATGAGGCTATTTCACAGTAAAAAATTCACCTTTTTCTATTAAAATATTAACATATTTGATTATGGGGTTTCTACAGAACCCCCAGAGGAGTGCTAATAGAAAATATAAACCATACTATTTTTCCAAGGAAAATTCTACTTCTGAAATGCATCAGGCTTCAACAGTTTCAGATGAGAGACTGTAAATCCTTCAGCTTTCTGTAATGGCTCCCAGACCTTCAACTTCACTCTTCCCTCTGCTTCCTTCCTCTCCACACATAAGATCATCCTGGATCTTCTCATCTTTAAATGACGCCCCCATGGGCATTGCCCCTTTTTTTCTTCTTCAGTAACAGCTATACTTCGATCCATTGTTTATCAGAAATTCAAATTTAACTGGGTACCCTCTTATTTGCGAAATCTGGCAACCCTAGATTCTTGAAAGGGGCAACAGGGTGCCATGTCTACTCCCTCAACTGGGCCCACCCTTAACTTCCTAACTCACCAAAATCGGGCTAGTATCTGCACCTCTCCCACTTGATGGAACCACCGGATACTTTTGTGGCTAAGATCAGTGGACGTTTTTCATCCTCCTGACTTTCCTAAATTCCTTGACCCTGTTGACCACTCTTCCTTTCTGAAATGCACTCTTCTCTTGGTCTTCATGCCTCACTGTCTCCAAGGCCTACGCCTAATGAATGAATTTCCTCCCTGGACACCAGTTTTCCTCTGCTTTCTCTTTAAATCTTTTTCTTCCTCAGGGACTCATCCTTAATTCACTTTCACTTTACACAATGTTCTTAGGTGATGCTGGTCTGTGGCTTTAATAACCAGCAAAGACTCCTAAATATTTGACTTTAATTTGACTAGCTGCCTACCAGAATCTCCTGACACTTTCTTACACACATCTTAGACTGACTTAGTGGTTCATTCACTAAACCTTTATTCACTATCTGGTGCTTGGTAATTAGGGTTGCTGATCTAGCAAATAAATATACAGGACACCCAATCATATTTGAATTTCAGATAAATAATAGATAATATTTTCAGTACAAATATACATGAACTATTGCATGAGTCATGCTTGAAAAATAATGTGGTGTTTATCTGAAATTCAAATTTAACTGGGCATCTGGTGTGTAATATGTCAAACATATCCACTACTGTGATAGGCACTTTCTATTAAGGGAATAATACATAATATGTTTTCCTTTCTAAGGCACTCATCGTATTTCAGGGAAACAGATCAGCGTAAAGACCTGAAATCCACGTTCCAGACTAAAACATTTTGGTGTGTTTGAATCTGGGAGTTTTTCCTCTCTGTGTTGCTTTCTTTCCCTCTCTCCCTCCCTCCCTTCTTCCATGCCTCATTTGCACACACTGTTTCCCATGGCAGGAACTTCCACTCTCCCTTTTTAGCCTCCCGTCCCCTTTTCCATCCCGACTCCCATATTCATTGGCTTACTCTTACTCTTTCTTAAGATACAACTCAGGTATTATTTCTTCCAAGAAGTCCTTTCAGATGCCCTCAGGTTGGGGTAGTTTAGTGAAACCTCCCCTCCACTAACAGTTTAAAACATCCCTGCACTTTGGGAAGCCATGGCAGGAAGATGGCTTGAGCCCAGGAGTTCAAGACCAGCCTAGGCAACATAGGAAGACCCTGTCTCTACAAAAAAAAAATAAAAAGTTAGCTGGTCCTGGTGTCATGCACCTGTAGTCCCAGTTACCCAGGATGCCAAGGCTAGAGAATCCCTTGAGCCCAGAAGTTTGAGGCTGCAGTGAGCTATGACCACCCCCACTTACTCCAACCTGGTGACAGAGTGGGACCTGTCTCAAAAAAAAATCCCCAAGTTTTAGTACTTAACACATGATTTTAGTACTGAAAACTTGTCAATTACCTCTGCCTGTAAGGTCTGAGTTTGGGGTGTCTGACTGCTGTGTTTTTGTAATTCCAGGACCTGGTTTAGAGGGTGGAATGAAAGAAGAGCTTGAAAAAATATTTATGGAAGGAGGTGGGGAAAAAAGAGAAGAAAGATATCATTGAGAGAGAAAGGAGAGGGAGACATGAAGAGGGGAAAGGGAGGAAAATGAATGGAGAAAGGGAGAAAGAGAGAGATGGTGAAAGACAAAGAGAAGGAAGAAAGAAGAGAGGAATAAAAGCAGAAAGGATGGAGAATGGAGGGGAAACTTCAGAGAGGTAGGAAGACAGGGAAGAAAGGGGGATGAATAGAAACAGACAGAGGAGGAAGGGAGAAATGGAAGGCAAGGGGAAGAAAGTAGAATATTTGATTAAACTTATGTGACCTTTTCAGAAATAGCAGAAAACCAACTGACTTCAGGTTCAGCTCTATGCTAGCATTAACTTCTCACCTCACAGCCATCAGATGTATTTCTGCATAACCCTTTTATGAGATATGACTGCATTCTAAGTCTTTCCTAAGTCTAAATGTATTATTTCTGCCAGCTTGGCTTTGTTTTCCTCACGCTCACTGTGAATTTTGATTAGTTAGGGAACAGGCATTTCTTTCGTAATAGTTGAGCTGATTTGCTCCTATCTGACTGTGCTGAATGCTTTTTTCTTTTCCTCTAATTATTTTCTCATTTGGAAAGATAGCAGGGGGAAAGGGGGCAAAAAATGATTTGAAAATGAGGTTTTCTGTCAGGGATCACAGAGGAGTCAGCCAGGGATCACAGATTACAGGAACTTTAAAAGAACAGATATTACACAAAATAAATTAAACACTTTTCAAACTATTTTGTTCAGCTCTAACTCAATAGTAATTGATTTTCTAATGACTTGGTCAATATGCCTGTAGCACCACTTTTATTGTACAAGAAGAAAAAAATGAATAGGGCATCAGGCCCACCTCTGGAAGGAACATATTCTGTTACTAACATTCTTACCATTTCAATGACCAAGGCACAAAATTGCAAGGGGTCTGATATTATAATGTAATTATTGGCTAAGCTATTACAGTTTCAGTGGAATTTTCATCAGCCCTGGACCCAGCAATTCAGGATCACTCACTGACTCTGGGGTCCTGAATATCTCTATAGGAGTTCTTTTAGTGATTTCCACTGAAATCATAATGAAATTTCCCAAATGGTCTCTTAAAGTTTTACTGCTAGAAGTGGTTTGACCTTGGAAGGTAACTTACTTTCTCTGGGTCTCACTTTCTTTATCTTTAAAGTGAAGGAGTTATATAAAATTATTTTTAAACTCCCTCCCAACTTTAAAACTTAGAAAGCCACATGGAGTAGAACATATGAATACAGAAGAAAATATAGAGCTAATGCATTACTGATGTAAGATGAACTATTGTTTAAGATCTTGCAGATATAATATAGCTCAGGGCAAAGGTGGTGAAGTCTATTGCCTTTGCTAATAACCATGACATGTAATCTATTTTCCTTAAAATCACCTCTACTAGGACATCACAGAAGAGAAACAGATGAATTATTACTTCATGGCCACTTTACTGATTATACACTGACAGCTGTCATCTCCTTGGATAAGGTCTTTACTTCTGGAATCTCAACATCTTAATCGTTGTCAATGTGGGACTGAAACAGAGCAGCTATTCAGACCCTCAAGTATCAGTTTTCAAAAACCACCAAAGATTCTGGCTCTCGTGACCCAGTAACCTTATAGAACAGACAGTCGTTTATAAAACAAGTCTAAGAAATGTTATTTTATGCCTAATTAAGGAAAGTTTCTCTCTGGTGTTTTCAAGAAAAGAGGCTCCAGAGGATACATGAAAGTTTACTTAAATAAATAATTTTAGGATTAAATAGATTCAGAACGAAGTTGGCTGAATTTACCTTTAGTGCAAGATATAAATTTCAGTAAGAGTAGATTTCTCTTTAATGGAAAGAGACCAAGAATAACTGATGTGAAACAAATAAAATCATAATAATTCACAGAAAATTAATGGACCTATCCAGGGAGAACTTAATAATTTATGTCAGTGTGTATATCCATTCTCAAGAGGACACTAAGACAGGGCTCAGGGTAATCCTCAGACACTAATGTCAAGAACACGTAGGGAAATAAATAGATAAGTATGTCCCCATGGTTTGCTCTGATAATCTAGACCACACTGGATGTAATCAAGTCACTTAGTATTCATACAATTTAAATACGATTGTGCCTCAGGCCTTCTCTGGGACACCATTTTGAAACAAAATCATTTATTTCCTGCTAAAGACAAATGGATATATTATATTTGCAGGAGAATTCTTTCTATGGTTTGAGTCCAAAAAATAGTCATTTTGTTCCAAAACTCACTGACTTCCATTCTTTATGAGGTTAAAGTTCCATCTTGTTAAATTTAAAATTATTCAAGACAAATTCTCTTGCCTTCAGGGTGTCTGCATGAACTTGAATCTGCCATGTGTAGACACCATGTTCTCTGCCCTCCTTTTCTACTTCAGATATCACTTCCCCGTCCACTGTGTGCATCTGGAAAGAATATACCTAGGATATAACTCTCAAGACCCCATTGATTACAGAACCTTCAGAACAGTCTCTGTAGCTGTTCCATCAATACTTTGTCTCCTCTCCACTTGGATTTAGCAGTTTGATAATTTCCTGTTGTGATATTATCACACCTTCATGATGACTTGTCAAGAAAGAGAGCCAGATTAAGGAGGGAGGTCTTATTGTGTCTAATTAAAATCCAAAGTATACACAAGCAAAGTTTTAAAAGGCCCTTGACTATTTGCCAAGATGCAACTAAGAGTGGATGCTAGATCTATAAAGTTTATTTTACTGTTAGCCTAATCTTTTCAAGGAAAGACTCACATGCAGGCCAAAATAATTTTTTTTTATATTTTAATTTAAAAAATGTACTGGTTATTATTTGGAAGATATTATATAAATACATTATTTTCATAAGTATGTGCCCTGTCTCAGCTGTTAACATAGTGCCCGGCACAGAATAGGAGCTCAATAAATGCTCATTGGCTAAGTGAATGGGCAAAGTAAAGAATTAGTAAATGCCTTAGGATATGTAAAGGTTTGCATGATACAACCTTTGTCCTCAGGAAGCCCTCAAAGTTAAGAGGTTTCATGTAGTTGATTAGAAATATTTTTAATTCAGCCTGGACAACATAGTGAGATCCCAACTCTACTAAAAACACAAAAATAATTAGCCAGGGATTGTGGTGCATACTTGTGGTCCCAATTACTCACAAGGCTGAGTGAGATAAGAGGATTGCTTAAACCCGGGGGAGTGCGGGAGGGTGCAGTGAGCCAAGATTGCACCACTGCACTCCAGCTTGGGAGACAAAGTGAGACTCTGTCTCAAAAAAAAGAGAAATATTTCTAATTCAAAGCCATAGTTTTCTTAAAAGGAAATAATATTGTATTTGTCTTGGACCTTTCCAGAAGAAAATACAAATACCAACTGTGTTACCTGAAGGCTATGCACTATGGATTAATGTCCATTAAGAACCGAGTTGAAGCCATGGTGCTAGGGCCAAGCCAACATGTCATTAAGAAAGTCATAGAGTTCCCAAAGCCTCCATTTCAAATGTGACTAAAAGCATGAAATTTATGGAGTGTTATTAAATGTTCCCACACAGTTTTGAAAAATGAATGTTTTTGACAAAGTAGAAGTACAAACCATTTACCAGATTTCCCATTTTCTAGAAAAAAAATAGCTGAATTGCTCCCTGAGTTAATTAATGGCCCCTGTTTTAGATCAGAATTTAAGTAGAGAAGTATTAATTTAAAAAAAACACACTAAATGGAATGGATTTGGATTATGGAAGCCAATATACTATTATAATTCCTCTTATGACAAATAGACAAATGACTTGGAAAATGAAATGTTTCTGTCAACATGAAACTTATCAATTGTTTTCAAAAGGGAACACACATCATATTTTGTTTCTGGGAAATGCAGCAGAAAACACAAGCTTTCCTGGAGATCAGTGCTGCAAGGCTAAATACAAAGGGCTAAAAACGATAGGGACAAGGAAATCCAATTGTTTGTTGCTTATATGAAAGCCAGCAAAATATGGTCAACCTCATCCACTCTGTCCCTGAATAACATTAAATCCAAAAGGAACATCTTGCTAAAATTAAAACTCCTACTGGGAAGCAAATGCTGCTGTGAAAACCTTACTCTAAGGTTAGTTCAACCTGTGTTTGAAATTCTACTTCTTCACTCAGGGAACTTGGACAAGCTTTGACCCACTTGAGTCATGCAACTTCAACTAGAACAGTATCTTCTTCTCAGTGCTGCTAAAATGATTGAAAATGCAGCACCTGGTTTACCGAAAGTACTCGATGCATCTTAGCCAACTCTGGCTCACTCTGATAGGGATTATAAATTTCTTACTTACCAATTATATCTTTAAACATGTTTAGGGATTTTTCTGGAACTATGTGGGCTAAATATTTCTGAACACATATGGTTAAATTCTAGTTATTTTCATATACCTGGTGTTCAAATTTCAGCTTATTAAAATTTATTTCATGAATGAGAAGATTTTCTTCATCTCATTGAAACTAAGCTCCTACCTTCTGGAGATTTCAGATTCTTCATTTTAGAATAAGGATTTCATAGTTTTAGCTTTGTCCTTTTTTTCCAAATTTTAAGGAGCGAAGCACATGAAAATAAAAATCTAGAGTTCACCTGGTCTTCTTTGCTCTTATGTATTTGTAGTATATATCTGAATTTATGTTTCTCCTTTCTTCTTTTCCTGCAGTCTCAGAGAACTTTTCAGTCCCTTCATTTCTTGGCCAAATTTCTGTGTCCCTCCTCTAGAATCTAGGGCCTTTCCTAATTACTGACCACACCTTTCATGGATGTGTAAGTCTAACAATTATTCCTCCATGCCACTGATGAGAAATGATACAAATTGGTTTCCCACATGAAAGTGGTTCTTTCTTCAGATCCACCCATTTCTGTCTTTTTCCTAATCATTTGGAATTCAATTGTCTCATTATTTTTCCTTATCCTACCAAAAGAACCTTTATATTAAAAGCGTATATATTACAGCTTCTCTGTGTCTGCTTCTTCAAATGCGAGAGGAAGAACCAATGAGTAATCATTCATTCCTTTTTAAATTTATTCATACAACAAATATTTACTGAGTTTTTTCTATGTGCTGGAGTCCTGCTCACTTAAATTTTCAATTGTAAAGGGAAGATAAACATAATTTGTTCATTAAACAAGCATGATTTGTAGAGTTTAATCGTAAGGCAATCATATTTTTGCCTTCTAGCATCTCCTTCAGTTTATCGGATGGGAGCTGAGTCTTCCTCTACTCCTGGGATACCCACTTTTTTTAATGGTCAAAATGTGAACGTTATGAAAAATTGAGGAGCCTTTCATTGCCAGGCCTGTTGTAGGTAGAAAGCTGCTGCTAGGGAATGAGGGAGTGGAGAGTTTTTTTAACTAATTTTTCTCAATTTATACTTCTCCTCCTCAACTTGTGAATCTGCTGACATGAGGATATGGGGCAGCAAAGTCCTGTTGTGACTAGCACTGTCACAAGCTGGCAGTACACTTTCCCCTTTTAGTGGTTCAAAGTGCCCCCTTCTCTTTTTAGCATATTAAAGCTTCTTCAGAGGTTCCCCCTTCCCAGCTAGGGACTTCTCACCTGGAATTCGCCTTAGCGATACCGATGTCACCTTCTTTCACTCTAGAAATCCAGGAGTCATTTCTAGCTTCTTTATACACCACATTCATTTACTCATCTGGGCAGCCTCATTGTAGAGGATATAAATTCACCCTGTGCCTAATCTGTCTCACGTGAGGCTCATCTCTGGTCCTCAACACAGGAAACACTAACTCAAACTTTGCCCCAAAACCACTTCCTGCACTGATAATTCACTAAAGCCTTTCTTCTTAGAACTGCCAGACAAGGCTATCTCTCACCTTTTGGGTTTTTGGTTTTTTTTTATCTTTTTTTGTTTTTTGAGACACGGTCTCCTTCCGTCACCCAGGTTGTAGTTCAGTGGCGCCCAACCATGGCTCACTGCAGCCTCAATATCCTGGGCTCAGTCAATCCTCCCACCTGAACTCAACTTCCCGAGTAGATGGGACTACAGATGCTTGCCATCACACTCAGCTAATTTTTGTTTGTTTGTTTTTTGTTTTTGTTTTTGTTTTTGTTTTGGTAAAAATGGGGTTTCAGCATGTTGCCTAGGCTGGTCTCAAACTCCTGAACTCAGGTGATCTACCCACCTCGGTCTCCCAAAGTGCTGGGATTACAAGTGTGAGCCACCGTGCCTGGCCTCTATTTCTTAAGTAAGATACCAATTCACAGTATTCCCTCCCCCAGTTGTGTGGAGCATAGTCTGTGCTCTCTCACTGGTCTCAGGAATGTGTCTCACTCCTAAGGTGGAAAAAGAAGTAACCTGCCTTCTCTTGGCTAGATAGTGGGTCTATCACAGTGCTGTGCTGTTAAATGTTTAACAAAGAGCTCTCTAAAAGTAATGGATATATACATGTATGAAGTTTTTTATAAATTTTGCTAATAAAAAGAGGTATAGCACACAACTCAGTCAATAAATATATAATACTCTTTATTGTAAATGCCACATGGTTAATTCTTATAGAAGATTTATGTTTGTCAACCTTTTGTAACTGTAGCCAACCTGTAGTTGGAACTGATAAACATGTATAATTCCAACATGGGTATTGGTCTGTATTTTCATTTACAGTAATGAGTAATGTGAAAGTGAAACAGTGAAAAATTACATAAAAAATTTACTTGTTCTCAATGATGTGACTGAGTTTTTATTATATTAGCTAGTTTTAGAATACTAGAATATTTCTTTGATTTTTGTGCTATTCACAATGGTATAGCCTCTGACACAACACTAAGTTTAGTTGGCATAATTAATATTTTCTCAGTTACTTTTTTAAGTTGAAATTATTAACAAATAATACATCAAACCCTAAAGTGTGCTAATTTCTTGGTGTAAACACTTACATCATGATTAATTTCATTCATAATGCAATGTAATATCTTCCCAAAAAGAGTTGGGAGACATACAGTAAGTAACGTATCACTGTGTATGCAGTATTTCTACCAATTGACTTAGGTTACTTCAAGAGCGTAGATAATAACAAAATCTAACAACATAATAAAGAAGTGATTAGTTTTGCATATTTATTAACTTTGTTTTTAATATAACATGAATTATAAGTTTATAGAATTCAATTTGTTAAAAAATGTAACTCCAATGGCTACGTGAAAAAAAAACAAAAAACCTTTCCCTAAGTTATCTCTTAATCTTCATTTTTCTGATTCTTTCATTTTCTCTTTGTGGATGGGGAACTTTTACAGTCAACCACATGACTCTCTAGTCCTACTTTGAAAGCTTCTTTCCTCTTGTTCACTTTGTAAAATAATATTTCCCTACTGAAACTTTCATTCTAACACCCTGCTACAAAAATAGATGAATAAGACATCTATCACTCAGATCGTGATAAGTGCTATGCTGAGGGTTTCTTTAAATGATGGTATGATAAAGAATGACAGATGAGGGTGACTATTTAGAATATGTTATCAGAGAAGATCTCTCTAAAGACATGTCATTCAAGCTGAGACCTGATTTACAAGAAGAAGCCAATTATGTAAAGATAAAGAGGAGTTTTCAGGAAAAGAGAACAGAGGACCCAAGAGGACCCAAGAGACCCAAGATCTGTTTTCCAACGTACTTTGAGTTTGGCGAATCCTGGAGTGAAAGAAGAAATCAGAAAGTTAGGCAAGTTCACAGTATGCAGAGCCTTGTAGCTACTACAGGTAGTCTGGACTTGATTCTACATGTCATGGATGCCCTTGGAGAGTTTAAAGCAAGGGAGTAACATAATCTAATTGACATTCTTAAATATTCTTCACGTGCTTGTTTAGAGATTGAGTTAGACGAAGGCAAGAGTGGAAAGCTAAGTGACTAGCTAGGATTCTCTTACATAAATTCAATCAAAAGATAATGACAAACTAGGACACTGATAGCGGAGATGGAGGGGAGTGCACAAATTGGACATATGTTTCTGGGTGAAGCTGAAAGCAATTGCAAATGATTTCAGTGTGAGTTTGAGGAGAAAAGAAATGAGAATGATGCCCAGGTTTGAAATGTGAGCCATTCAGTGAATGACAGTATCATATAATTTGCTGAAATGTGGACAGCTGTGGACCACCTGTGGTTGGAACAGGTTTCAGTGGAAAAAACAAAACTGGACTTTCATATGGCTATGTAAATGCCAAGACTGTGCCAAATGGAAATGACAAGTTGAGAGTGGCAAATATTAGGTCAAACTGTGTGAAACTGTCATTTGTGTAGACCAAAAATGGTGGAATACTGGCAATTTGACAGAATGTCCTTTAATATGCATTTGAAGCCCGGTGGAAAAGTCAGAGATATATAAAGATGCTATTCACCCCGTGAGAAGATGCTATCCACTTCATGAAGGTTACCTAACTGTTAGGTGTTGTTTAATCTATAAACATTATAGTGACTACAGCTTATTTGTAACACATTCATATATAGTCATGCCTCTTGATATAACCAGTAACAATAACTATTGTAACGATGTGTAGCAATAACTATTTGCAACATATTCACATGTATTCATACCTCTTGAAATAACCAACCAGATTATGAGAATTCAACCTGTATAAAGGGTTTCCTTTAATGCCTTACTCTGACTTCCAGGCATTTCTTCACGTTTATGAAGACCAATTTAGAATTCAAATTCCTCAGTGAGAGTCACCATGCAGTCATCTTTGCAGTTTTATAAAATCTGGCATGCATCGCACGGAATTCTCTTCTCAGAGTACTGGTAGTCTGCCAGCTTATAGTGGAGATAATCTCATGCATCATTTGCAGTTGAAAAAAAATTTCTTATGTTTTTGCTATTCTGTTTGGGTTTTATTTGCACTAAAGTTTCACATATAAAGCATCACATATACTTTTTAACTGTTAAAGTGATTGTGTGTCATTAATCTTGGTGGTAAATAAGCTATTGATTTAGAAGAACTTTCCTTGTATAGTTCATTTCTTCTTCCTGAAATAAATTATCCCCTCAAAACAAAGGAAGACTATATAGTAATTTTGATCAATGATATAATAGACTTCATTGGCGCACAAATAAATGCATAACATAACACATAAAGGCAAGGTACATTATTATAATTGTCAATATCATAACCCCAATACATTTAATCACTGATACATCTCAATTTTTTCTCTAGCATGTGCTCCTATCTTTCTCATCCCCCATCATTCAAGCACAGTATCCTCTCCTCATGCCTGGATTACTGATCCTGCCCTCTGATGGGTTTCTCTACCACCCATCTTTCTTCTCTATAATCCTGCCACTCCAATCTTCCTATTCTCATTGCCATCATCAGTGACAGATGACACCACATGCGTGGCTCACTACAGGCTTCTCTGTAGGTGGGGCATAGAATAACTGATTTGTAAAGGCATTCATCCCAATGTATATGACTCAATTAAGTGAAAAGCATTGTCCTATTCTCTGAGTTTCAGACCAGTAAGCAGAGAGCTTCTTTCTTTACCCAGTAGGACAAATTACTGTATTAGTGAAAATATTCCCAATCTGGAAACATATTAGACTTTGGGCATTCTTGTGAATTTTTAAAATGGAATAAATGTTAGAATTCACACAGGAAGTACTTGAGATTTGAAAGATAAATGAGAAACACTAATTCCTTCACAATAAAAGTAAGTCATGAGTTTAATGGTTTTCAGATTTCAGTTCTCAATTTTATCTGAGGATAAATAGCTTAAAATGCAGCAAAATAATCTCTTTTTTCTTGTCCTTTTTGTTCCTTTTATTTCCTTATTCTCTTTTTATCACAGTCTTCCTTTTATTCCCCCTTGTGGAGACCAGTGAATAGCAAGAGACTCTAGAAATATAACTGTTTTTTAATAGAAATGAATTTTACATTGTTCAAATGTAATACACTTAAAAGAATGAACATTAAAAATAATAATAGAACATGGAAATAAAACTAGAAGTTGGCATGATATGGCGGGTACATCACTGAGCTGGAAGTCAGATCATTTGAATTTTTGTTTTAGTCTTATGGGTAACTAGTTGCCTGACTTTGAACTAATTAATTCATTTCTCTAGTTTAAAGTTTCCTCATCTGTAAAGCAGGAGTGGTTTCAAAAGTCTTATCTAGCATTCAAATTTCATAGTTCCCTAATCTCTGACTTTCTGGCTAGAAGTCATTTTGCAGTAGCAAATTAAACAGTGCTAGTAGTTTAGTGCTTTCTCACAATCCCAGTGGTAGGAATACGGTAATAATATGGGATAAGATTGGCTTTACTGAAATTAGTGGCATTCTCTATAATACTCCACTTTTAGCAATAAGGCATATCAAGATCTGTTTTGATTACTATTTCTTCACTTTCATTTTCCAGCAGAAAATATACTTTAGGCATCTCTGTATTGACCTAGTGAGTCAATGCAGAGATACTGAGGTCTGTGCTTCTTCCCCATTTCAGGATATCCAACCACGTCCTGAGTAATTGAAGGGTCCAACTTCTCTCTGTATCTAACCTGCTTCCTTCCCCTTGCACCGCTGATATTTATATACTTTTCTAAGCTCCTAAGCATCCAGAGAGACACAAAATTATCTACTATTCTGTAACTCTATCTTCTATTCATTACCTACCAATTCAAAATTGCCACAAACACAAAGTAGAGAATACTGAAGCAAGTATTAATAACAACTATTAACAATATTGCCTGTCTCTTACCCACTCTGACAAGTTCTCAAGGATGGCTAGATATGCCTGAATCATTTCATAAACATGGACCATATGGCCTCAAAAAAGTTCCCGTTAATTTAGATAACACTTAAGGAGCACTGAGATAGCCTTGAGATGAACATATGTTGATGCATTCATTCATCATTACTGTTACTGTAGAAGGAAGTAAACAGGAATTGGAAAAAGTCCTGGATTTGAATAGTGATTAGCTGGATAACCTTGAGAAATTTGCTCACCTCTCTGAAACACAATATTATTATCTGTAAAAAGGGCCTAAAGTTAACCTCACAAGGTTAGGAAAATTAAATTAAATGAGCTAAAGTGTATAAAATGCCCAGCACAGTGCTCAATATGCAATAACCATGCAAGTCAGATTTTTTTTTTCTTTTAACAAAATAGAGAAACAAATGAAAAGCTCCAGAAAGCTAACTCTGATCAACTTCTGGTTAACTCAAAGTTCAGAAGAAGTTGAGAGGTATCTGATCCAAGCCTTTAACAGTCATTTTAATAACCTCACAAATTACTGTTTGGCTCAGATTCTGGTTCTGCAATGGGTGAATCTTGGCATACTGAGATTTTTCCCAAGGTTGTTCTTATTCTTGCTTCATAATTAGAAGCTGCCATACCAAATTACTGCACAATTACAACACCTGAGTCTTTCTTGGAGCTCTTTCAATTAAAATACTAGCTGGAATTGGGGAGGCTTAATTTTCTTCACCTTGTTGTTCCAAATCAATAGTGGATTATTCGGCCCTATATAGGGATGATAGTTCCAGGTTCCAGGTATCTCACAAGTTTATATCTCTAATCCACATGACTTTATTATGTCAGTAAGTGTTAAGCTACTGAGTGGACCAATAGACTTCAAAATAATGATAAATTGAGAAGCCCTTGATGGATGGACTTTCTGAGTTAAATAATTGGTTGCATCAAGAGGTATGATTTATATGGACAGTTGAAACATTTACTTGAATAATAGAAGACTGTTATATTTTGCAAAATGCAAGAGTACACAGTAGAGGCAGGAAATAATGAAAGCTCATCCAATGCCAGCCCATTTTCTGAACAAACAAGCCCCTTTATTAAGTCAGAAAGCACTAATGTCAAAGCAATCCATCCTCAAGATCAGCAATTGTCTGGTCTTTATCGTGCACTAGTTTAGGACAAAGCCACGTATTTTATGTGACTAATACCCTCAAGGCAAACAACATAGCTTTTAAGAATTTTCCCGTTATTATTACCAGAAAACGTCATTAATAAACATCCTAGCCAACTCTCTGACTTGTATCTCTGCTACTTATAAATGCAATGATGTACATACATATGTTTAAGTCTGTGTAACATGGGAGAGTGGGAAGGTACAGGAAATGAAATTGAAAATATCCCTTTCTTCCTCAGGAATAATGGTTCTCTGAGATAATTTCCAAAGATCAGTTATATCAACTGTCTATACAATCTTAAAACATAACTGTATAACAAAAAAATACATAGGCTCAGGGAAAGCTGGCCCCAAGGAAAGCTGTGATCTCTTATTCAAATGAATCTTAAGTGGAAGGCAAACACATAAAGATATAAATAGCATTATTCTGCTATTTATGAAAGTAGGCTTGGTGTAGTTGAAAAATATGAAAGAGAATTTGAGGACCATGAAAGACTGTATATACACATACACACATATAAGTGATTATATATACATATAAGTGATATATATAATCATATAAGTGATTATACATTATATATATAATTATATACGTATATAAATGATTATATATACATATGTGATTATATTATAATCATATAAGTGATTACATATACATATAAGTGATATATAGTCACTTATATGTGTGTTTGTGTATATATATATATAAAATGTAATGTGTATACAAATATACACACATATTTTCTTATGAAACTTTTGCAAGATTTTATGTATATAGTCTTCCATGAGTTTCAAAAATAATAAGAGAATAAATAGAATGAGATAAAGACAACAATGACTGTGCATTTTCCAGACTGAAAAAAGACATGAATTCTCATATTAGAGGGAAAATAAACAATAAACAAAGAAACAAAAAAAGAACACCAAAATAAGATAAACAAATGCGTATTCAGACATGTCAAAATGCAGTTACAACACATACAAGTAAAAGATGAAAATGTTTAAATCTACCAGGAAAAACATTGCAAATATTTACCAAAAAATGTCAACATACACATAAGCATACAATGTTCATGGATTGGAGGACACAATTTCAAAAAGTATCAATCATCATAAAATTAATCTATAAATTCAATGGCATTTCAATAAAAATCTAAAAAGTTTCTTTTTGAAAAGTGCCAAAAAAGCTGGGTGCAGTGGTTCATGTCTATAATCTCAGCACTTCGAGAGCCCAATGTAGGTGGATCACTTGAGGCCAGGAGTCTGAGACCATCCTGGGCAACAAAGTGAGACCCCATTACTACTAAAAATAAAAATAGTAAGTGCAGTGACACATGCTTGTAGTCCAAGCTACTTGAGAGGCTGAAACTGGAGGGTTGCTAGAGCCCAGGAGTTCCAGGATGCAGTGAGCTACGATGCTATCACTGCCCTACAGCCTGGCTGACAGAACAGTACCCTGTCTCTAAAAAGAAAAAGAAAAAAGAAAAAAGGCAAACAATTCTATAATTCACCTAGAAGAGAAAAGCTCAAGAATATTTAAATCAGTTTGAAGATAATAAATAAGATATATGGGGTTTTGCCCTTCCAGACATCAAGGTTATAAAACTACAGTCACTGAAAGTTTAAATCTGGAGTATATTTAGACAAAAAGAGGTCACAGAAATAGCATTGTCTATTTATAGAAACATGGCCCATCAAAGAATTCTGGCCAGGTGAGATTAATAACCTAAGTAGGTAGAGAAACATTTTAGCCTTTTTGCAAGAATCTATATGATTGATTGGATAATTTTATAAAATTGTGATAGAAAACGATTTTTGTTTTTATGGTCTTCTTCTGTAGCCCAGGCTGGAGTGCAGTGATGTAATCATAGCTCACCGCAGCCTCAATCTCTGAGTCTCAAGCAGTCCTCCTGCCTCATCCTCTCAAGCAGCTGGGACTATAGGCATGCATCACCACACATGGCTAATTTTTAAAACATTTTGTAGAGATGGGGTCATGCTTTGTTGCCCAGGCTGTTCTTTAACTCCTGGCCTCAAGCAATTCTCCCACCTTCACCTCCCAAAGTGCTGGGATCACAGGTATGCATTACTGCATCTAGCCTTGGAAGGATTTGTGAAGACATGAATGGCAGAAACCATAAAGAAAAAGATCTGTACATTTTTTCCACAATAAAATTTAAAACATCATTAAAAATTCTGTCTCCATGGACAAAATAAAAGGAGCAGCTACAGACTGGGAATAAATGTATTTTGGCAACACACATAATTACTATACCAAATATATAAAGAACTCCTATGTTGCAGATAGAAAAAAGATATTAACCTAGGGGAAAAAATGAGCAATGAACATAAAGGCAATTCATAGAAACCCAATGGACAGCAAGTGAGAAGATATTTAATCTTACTAGAAGTAAGGGAAATGTACTTTAAAGCAGCAGTGAGACGCTATTTTATACTCAATCAACTGTAAAAATTAAAGTCTGAATATACAGTATTACTGTTGGATGCCAAAAACCAGGAACCCTCACACAATGCTGAGGAGCATGTAAACAAGCACAGCTACTCTGGATAATAACTTGGCTTTTATGAATACAGTTGGAGATGTACACACTCTGTGAGCCTCAAGTACTCTTGGAGTTACATTCCGGCCTAGTTCAACTCTTAAAAATGTGTGCAAGGATGTTCCCTGTCATGCTTCTTGTCCTAGTGAGTGAGTGGAAGGCACTTTAGTATTTTTCCATAGAGATGAAATGAATTGATTAAATGTGACATACTCATAACATAGAACTGCATCAGGCAATTAAAATAAATGAACTAGAGACGATATGTATTAACACGAAAATAAAAAATAAAATGTGATGAAACATGATGGTTAATGACATTTGTGGTAAAATATTTATGAAAAGTTTCATAAACATACAATTAATACAATATGTATTTTAATGGCAGGCTCTATATATGTAGTAAAAGCATAAAAACAGACAGGAATTATACAAACCAAATTAAAAAGAGTAGTTGTGTTTGAGGAGAGAACAAGAGAAATATGTCTAGGAGGGTTTTAAAAAAGGGATTTCAATGTTTCCTATTATGTTTTATTTCTTTTATTAACTATTCAATAAATTCATTCTAGGTGCTTTTTTAAAAAAGTATTTATCTGTTTCTAAAATTTAACGATAATACAAGAACCAAAGAAAACTCTCAGCTATCCCTCTAGATTAACTGCACGCAAAATATGTAGTGTTTTCTTACAATTTTAGAGGGTTGCTAACATTGTAAAAACTATCCATCCATACTTAGGATCCCCTGGTTAGAGGTTTTACAGACCTCACCCCCAGAGTCTTCTATTAATTTCTTTTACTATAGCACTGTGGGTGGTCTTTACTCACCACCAGTTTAAGTGATTATTAAACTGTTTGCAGCAGAACTTTGTTTCAAAGCAAATCAAAATACAATCTAACATTGTAAGGCAGAGAAAAGCTAACTTATTCTGGATAAAGCAGTTAAGGATGAATTGTTCTGGGTAAATTGGCTTCCAACTTACTCCAGAAATTGTCCCTGAAACCTCTAAGATGATACTAGGGCTACAAGATTTGAAAACCACTATTTTAATATCTTACACTGAAAGGCAAGCCATGATGAAGAGCTCAGCCAATCAGCAAACTATCTTATTCTGCTCAGGTTTCCAACATTAACAAGCTCAACAGTGAAATAAAATGAAGAAAAACAAAATGCCAATGTTTTGTTTTTTGTTTTGTTTTGAGTGACTTATGAATATTATAAAAGCACTGAGCAACTTTTAAACATGTCTTAGGAATAGACAATTGAACCAAGTAACCTGTGGTGGAAGGCATCAGCAAACATGTACTGAATGTGTGTCTATATGCATACCATTAAGTCTAACAAAAACCTCACTACATTTACAGTTAAAACTTAAGTGGCTTACGCCTGTAATCCAAGGCAGGCGGATCACAAGGTCAAGAGTTTGAGACCAGTCTGGCCAACATAGTGAAACCCCATCTCTACTAATAAAACAAAAAATTAGCCAGGAGTGGTGGCGAGCACTTGTAATCCCAGCTACTTGGGAGGCTGAGGCAGGAGAATCACTTCAACCTGGAAGGCGGAGGTTGCAGTGAGCTGAAATCAGGTCACTGCACTCCAGCCCGGGTGACATTGCGAGACTCTGACTCAAAAAAAAAAAAAAAAAAAAAAAACAGACAATATGAAAATACTTGTTTCATTTTCTTTTGCCCCCAGGAAGCTCAGAGCCTAACTATAAAAATTGTAATAAATTACATTGAGTCTGTTGGTTACCACCCTACCTTATGCTTTTTTGCTTATTTTTTGCCTGTGTTCTGATTTTTCATCACACCTAACAAAGGATATAAAGGACCTCTTCAAGGAGAACTACAAACCACTGCTCAAAGAAATAAGAGAGGACACAAACAGATGGAAAAACACTCCATGCTCATGTTTAGGAAGAATCAATTTTGTGAAAATGGCCATACTGCCCAAAGTAATTTATAGATTCAACACTATCCCCATCAAGCTACCTATGACCCTCTTCACAGAACTGGAAATAACCACCTTAAACTTCATATGGAGCCAAAAGAGAGCTGACATAGCCAAGACAATCCTAAGCAAAAAGAACAAAGCTGGATGCATCATGCTACCTGACTTCAAACTATGGTACAAGGCTACAGTAATCAATACAGCATGGTACTGGTACCAAAACAGAGATATATAGACCAGTGGAACAGAACAGAGGCCTCAGAGGCAGTGCCACACACCTACAACCATCTGATCTTTGACAAACCTAATGAACACAAGCAATGGGGAAAGGATTCCCTGTTTAATTAATGGTGTTGGGAAAACTGGCTAGCCATGTGCAGAAAGCAGAAACTGGACCCCTTCCTGACACCTTATACTAAAATTAACTCCAGATGGATTACAGACTTAAACATAAGACCTAACACCATAAAAACCCTAGAAGATAACCTAGGCAAAGCCATTCAGGACATAGGCATAGGCAAGGATTTCATGACCAAAACACCAAAAGCATTGGCAACAAAAGCCAAAATAGACAATGGGATCTAATTAAATTCCAGAGCTTCTGTACAGCAAAAGAAACAGTCATTAGAGTGAAATGGCAACCAATAGAATGGGAAAAAATTTTTGCAATTTACCCCTCTGACAAAGGGCTAATATCCAGAATTCACAAAGAACTAAAACAGATTTACAAGAAACAAACAAACAAACCCATCCAAAAGTGGGTGAAGGATATGAATAGACAGTTTACAAAAGAAGACATACATGAGGCCAACAAACATATTGAAAAATGCTCATCATCACTGGTCATTAGAGAAATGCAAATCAAAACCACACTGAGATACCATCTCATGCCAGTTAGAATGGTGATCATTAAAAAATCTGGAGACAACAGATGCTGGAGAGGATGTTGAGAAATAGGAATACTTTTATACTGTTGGTGGGAGTGTAAATTAGTTCAACCATTGTGGAAGACAGTGTGGCGATTCCTCAAGGACCTAGAAATAGAAATTCCATTTGGCCCAGCAATCCCATTACTGGGTATATAGCCAAAGGATTATAAATCATTCTATTATAAAGACACATATGTTCATTGCGGCACTGTTTACAATAGCAAAGACCTGGAACCAACCCTAATGCCCATCGATGATAGACTGGACAAGGAAAATGTGGCACATATACACCATAGAATACTATGAAGCCATAAAAAAACGATGAGTTCCTGTCCTTTGTAGCGACATGGATGAATTTGGAAACCATCATTCTTAGCAAACTGACACAAGAACAGAAAATCAAACATCACATGTTCTCACTTATAGGTGGGTGTTGAACAATGAGAAAACATGGACACAGAGAGGGGAGCATCACACACTGGGGTCTGTTTAGGGGAACTAGGAGAGGGGCAGCGGGGGTTAAGGAATTTGGGGAGGGATAACATGGGGAGAAATGCCAGATATAAGTGACCAGGGTATGGAGGCAGCAAACCACATTGCCACGTATGTACCTATGCAACAATCCTGCATGATCTGCACATGTACCCCAGAACGTAAACTACAGTACAAAATATAAATATAAAACAACTAGGTGTTCTTATTGTAAAGAGCTTCAAATTCTTTTTAGAAAGGGATGTGAGTATAAATAAATAAATAAGAAGATATCTTATTTTCACTAAATACAAAATTTTCATTCTAGTCTCAGTCTTATAGAATAGCTGTTTTATAAATATCTGTGAATTTGCCATGTACTTTTTCAATTGCATCCACTGTATTTTTTTGGTGATATATATTTTTAATGACATTCCAATTTTTATTTTTCTGTTGTTAGATAAACCGATGACAACATTGGTCACTAAAACACAGAAAGTATAATATAATTGGGCAGTAAGCTCCAGAAGGAGATTTAAAGCTCCTTTACCTCTCAATCAGCTCACCATCACTGGCTCTTATTTACATTAAACATCAATGTGAAAATGTCAATTGGAGTATGCCTTCTTCTTTATAGATGCTAATGAAGCTCAGACTTACATTTTTCAAAGTTAAAAAGTGGATTCCAGTTTTACTTCTCTTTCAAATTTAGAACTAAAGAGTATACAATAAGCACACATCCCATAAGAGCTCAATAGTGAAGGATGAACAAAATTTTAAGCCAATGAATGACTTCAAGTAATCGTAGTGGCTTCACTCCCAATTTATACCAAGTATTCCATTCTTGGTTTCTGATCTTTCTTAATAATAGAAATGTAAACTTATTTAGCCACAGAGTCAATCATCTAACTTCATTATAAAATTCCAAGGTATATATACTAAATAGTTTCATCTTGGCATGCAATTTCTCTTTTTCTAAAAACCAGATGAGTGATTTTAGGCTGCAATCAGCAAAACAGAGGTCAGAAATTTTTAGAATTAATTTGCATTTCATTATGAAATGATTCCAGGTGCAAGAATTAAAATGCCTCATTTTGCTTCACAACCTTTATTTAAAATTCCATTTCTATTTTCATTCCTGCAGAAATGACATCCTACACTCATTTATGTTTTGTTTGTTTGAGGAAAAAGAAAGTCTGAACTCAGTCTACTGGGACCTAATTATTGGAACCTAATTCTAATTACAGCCTTTTAAATCAACGCTGTAGGCTTTCCTCCTCTCTACTTCTTTTTGAAAAAGTCCCATTTATATTGTTCAGAACGCTTTCCACATTAGACACCTCTATTTATAGATACGATCTAGCAAGGGTTTTGTAGCTATGTAATCTCAGTTTGCCAAACAACTTCATGCTCATTTGAACTAAGGAATTTCTGTGTAATTTAAACATACAGGATAAGAGATGCAAATATAAAACATACACAATCTAGACTTTTTTTATTGAGATAAAACATAACATATTCCCCTAAAATCTATTTTTACAAGAGATATAAGGAGAGCTACTAATAGAGCATGTTGACTACAGATGTTTAAATAAAATGCACAAAGCTTGATCATTATCATTAAGCTGTCAGAAGTCTGCTGTCAAAATGGTATTTTCCTACTAACCTTTGAACTGGTAAAAAGAATAGGCAATAAATTCAACTAGCAACTTTACAGCACATGTAGAGATAATTACTTTCAATTTTCCATTTTATTATTTTTATATTCTCATTTTATAACATGGCTATTGCTCTTGTAAGTTAATAAATATTTAATCCGAAGGCTCTAATTTTTTTCACTCAGTATCTGTTCATTTATTAAATACTAACACAATTTTTACTCATCTCTAGTGAGTAAATATGTTATCATCTCAAATATTAAGCAAATGAAAATAGAATCTCTCCTATCAGGAGCATTTTAATGGCACAATTCATACCAGACACATACTCGATTCACATGTATTCTGTGGCAAACAAGGTTTAGAGGTTTGTGTTGTGCTGTAGTGTGTGTTTTTTCTCTCCCCCAAGGAAGTTCTCAGAAACTTTTTAAAGATAATGGCATTACAAATGACCTAGCAAAAGCATAATTACCTGGAGGGTTGTTAAAGAATACCGATTGCCGGGCTCTGCCTTCACAGTGTTCTTACTCGGTAGGTTGGGGGAAAGGGGGCCTGAGAGTCTGCATTCCTAAGAAGTTCCCAAGTGATATGGATTCTGATGGTCCGGCCACCACATATTTGAAAACCAATGAGTTTATGAATGCCTTTTATAGTTTAATTGGATTGTTTTCTTTTCTATATGACAATTCCATCTAAAGATACTAGTGTTCCCTACAATATATTTTGAGAAATGTGTTTTATGGTCCTCTGGCTGAAAGAAAACCTTAGGCTGAAAAAATACTGGGGAAACAAATGAGGACAAAAGTGATGCCTTCACTTCTTATATGACGGTTTAGATAAACTGTGAGAGCTCTAAAATTGAAAAAAATATGAAATATCATTTATGAAGGTATTTATCTTCTCATTGCAATTATGATAAAAAATAATATTGAAATTGCTTCTAATATATACATATAGGCTTTTTAATGCAGAAGAATCAGAGTAACAAATAAATGATACAATTTCCTTGTGGACCTAAAGAAATGTCAAATTCCTTAGGTCCATAATGTATATTGATTGAAAAAAAAAAACAAAACGAAGAAACAAACAACAACAAAAAACCCCTTGCTTTTATAATTTTATAATCAGGGGCTTTCCTAGGAGAAGATAGAATAAGAAAAAAAAAAATTTAAAGCCTTCTCGACTTAAAAGATCCTGAATTTCTTTTCTCTTGGTAGAAATCTTTGACGTATACATCGGCTCTTTGGCCTTTGCTATTAAGGTGTGTGAAAATTTGTTTATCTAAAGATATTTATGTTAGTGAACTCCTAGTAGTGCTGTAAATTGATACCACTGAAGTAAATAAAATGGTAAAAATGAATAATATTCAAAATGCTTTGATTCTCCCAAGGGAATTTATTATAATATAATTAATTCAAAAGAAAAAAAGACCAGAAACAGTGTTTCTGATACAATCCGTAAGTTTTTTTAAATTTAAACAAGTTAAACATCTCCAAACAAGGAAATAGTTAGTAAATTATAGATATTAAATAAATGGATCAGTGTGCCAAGATAAAACAGGAAAGTTATGAAGGATATGACAACATGGGAGGTATTTACATAATAATGCTGTATTCAAAAATAAACCTCAGGCTGTGCATGGTGGCTCATGCCTGTAATCCCAGCACATTGGGAGGCCAAGGCTAGAGGATCGTTTGAGTCCAGGAGTTTGAGGCAAGCCTGGGTAACATAACAAGACACCTTCTTTACAGAAACTAAAATATACAAAAAAAAAAAATTAGCCAGGCACGGTGGTGTGTGCCTGAGTCCCAGCTACTTGGGAGGCTGAGGCAGGAGGATTGATTGAGACTAAAAGACTGCAGTGAACTATGATTGCACCACTATACTCCAGCCTGAGCCACAGAGTAACACCCTACCTATTTAAAAAAAAACAAAATAGACCTCACAATTACTTCTTTGCTCAGATAACACTATAAAAACAAGAAGAGCCAGAAAGAAAGGACAACGGTTGAATTTTGATACTGAGAATATGGATGATTTTGATTTTTTTTATTTAAAAAAATATGTCAATGTTATTTTAACGATATGTGAACATTTTTTAATGTCCCTATCAAAATGTTAATTTCCCACAAAAAAAGTATCATCTTAATTTTCTGGCAGATGACTTTAATAGCAGAAAGCCCAGAGCATGGTAGAGGCCTCTGGAAACATACTAGCGGGGTAATTACTGAAGAAAAAGGAGACTGGAAGCTTCCATAACTTAATTTTCTTCAGAATGTCTTAAATAAGAACTCACTGGATACACACAGTTGGCCCAAGCTGGAAAATGTTCAAGAGTAGGAAGATGAATACTCTGTTCCAGAGACAGCTGAAATTTAAAAAATAATAACCATCCCTCTCTGTTCTCTTCTGCCTGCACCTTTGGCTGCATGTCAGTTGTCAACTTACATTTCTGTGTCTCTATTACTTGAGTAGTTCCCTCTCAAGTCTAAAGCACGTAAAGGTTTTTGTCCACTTGAAATGAACAATCACTTTGGAACCTGGCATTTCAATTACTTTCCCTTATTTTCCTTCATCTTAGAATAAGCTAAAGGTAAGAGAAATATATTCAACTGTTTTTCTTAGCAGACGCAATTTTCAACCATTTTGTCTTTCTTTAACTGCAACCAGGTTAAATTTTTAATTATGCAATCAATTTTCTCTTTTTTAAAGACACAGAATTTGTCAAATCAAATTTAAAAACTCTTTTGATGTAATTAAAAATTAGTATGAGATTGGGGATCTTGCTGATTACAAACAATATTTGTCTTCCAATATTTTTATTGAAAAGGCTTAGGATTTTGAAGTTTGGATACAGAGGCTCCAAGTTTGTTACTTACTGAACAAAGAACAAGTATTTTTTTCTTTCCATATTATACCATCTTTACACAGATTTTTTAATATTCAGAAATATAATTATATTCACTACAAAATACTAACTTTAATTTAAAACATCTGCCTTAAATTTTTGACCCCCCTAAAGAATAATTTAAAACTACAGAACATTTTTCCAGTTATTTAAAAACTGATGTGTGGTACAATTATAAAGTTGACCTAAAAAGCAAGTCTCAGCATATTCTTAATCAGAGTAAAATGTGATTCTTTCCAACAAATGCACCGTTGAATTTCTTTCTGCCTTTGATACTAAAACAGCTGTGAACAAATTAAACTTCGGGATTTTTAACTTTTCTCTCATGACTCACTTTAGCCTTCTCTTTTTTTCCTTTTCTGCAGTTACTAGAATTGGATCCAATATATTTTTGAGGTCACACAATTACATGTCACATTGTTTACACTAGGTTTAATCTTGAGGGTAATGCTTTCGAAACCTTCACTTCATAGAAGGATCCCAGTAGGGGCTCCCTTCACTGGTGAGCAGAGTCATTGAGGGCCTACTATGTGCTGACTCTAAGTTGCCTAATAATCTCATTGGAAAAGGAGGAGATGCTCTGATGAAAAAGTGGATTTGAGAGACCATTCACATTACTCACAACTCAGCCATCAATTCGGTATCAAATAAATCTCCAGAGAGTTTTGAATTCCACTCCTGTGAGGATTAAGACTTTGATTTGGTTTATGGAGAGATAATCAATAAGAAACAGAGTAATAGAACCAAGGGAAAGCATTTCTCCAACACTAGGTGCTATATAAACTAGACAGTCTTTACACAGGGACGGACAGAGGGGCATACCTGGGTCTATACAAAAAGCCAAAACACACGTGCTGACAAATACAGCTAAGTTCACAGGAACAATAGGGCAAGAGGCTTCGACGTGGAGCTACCTCATAGAAAACTGGACAGATGGCCAATACTCACAAGGCCTTTAAAATACATGGCTGTAGTGGGACCCAGTGCTTACCTAAGTAGGAAGGGGGATGGAGGAATCCAGCAATAGAAAGAAAGTCTGAAAATCTTTAAAGAATAAGAAGCACAATCATGAAATCCATGTTGGTTGTTGTTTTATGAAGAATAAAAAAATTCTTAATCTACTTCTCATGCTTGTATCCTATGCAGTCATATATTCACATAAAGTCAAGCTCACATCTGGAAATTTAAAACCAAATACATCTAAATGTATCTATTAAAATTATTTATTAATTGCCCAAAGTTTCCAAAAAATCACTATAAAGAAAGGAGAGTGGTTAGTTCATGTAAACAAATCAGACAATAAAAACGTAAGCAAAACACAATGAATGGCTGTGCTAACTGCTATTCCTTATAGCCTGCAACATTTGCATCCACTGGCCCCCCCCACAGATTCATTATACGGGATTGTGAAGCCATTTGCAAAACATAAAGTGCTATAAAAATACTGGATAATAATGATCATTCATCTTGCCTTCCATTTCTACAGTATTTATTTATATTACTCTAAATTTGAGCTTTAGTTGCTCCCAAATGAGTCTGTGGGTCCATATTTCTTTCTCTACCTCTCGCAGCAATACAATCAGAGGATGTCAGGCAAGTCTGCGCTGGAGGGAGGCAACATTCGCCCGCAGCGGAGTTTATACAGTGCAGATCAAATGATGCACAGCACAGCTGGCTTTTCTGAACAATCACAATCTCAATCTCAATGGGGACTGTCTTATTTCTTCCATTTGGTAAAAACTGATGGAGTGAGAAAGCCCTCCGAGTTGGTCAGTTCTGCCACCAACTCATAGCATCTTTCTATAAGAGCAATATATTGCCATGGTGCCTTTCAAAACTTTTTCTTATGGGTTTTAAATGTCTGTTTTCCAACATAGGTTTCCACCATAGGTTTACATGGTGATATTATTTCACCCTCATTGTTCATCTTGCTTTTGCTCTGCTCTTGTTTATTTAACAGACTGCTGAACTGGAGGCTCCTGGATTTTTTAACAGAATGGTTCTACCTGCACATCATACAATTTTATGTGTCACCACTAAATAAGCAGATGGTCACTTGTCTCCTGCATCTGAATCCTGTGGGAATTCTCAAGGCAGGGAACACCCAGCTTTACAAAGAAAAAGGAGGTGGGAGGTGGTAGCAGAAAACAAATAAATGAAGAAATAACAGGAAGACATTAAGGTAACTGAATAGAAACTAAATCAACTTAACTGTGTACTACCATGAATTCCTAAGGGGCTCCCTCCCTCCCTCCCTCCCTTCTTTCCTTTCCTGCACCTCTCTTCTCCTCCCCTCCCTTCCCCTCACTTCTCCTCTCCTCCCCTCCCCTTCCCTACCCTCTCCTCTCCCCTCTCCTTCCACTCCCTCCCCTCCCCTCCCCTCCCCTCTCCTCCCCTCTCCTCCCCTCCCCTCCCCTCTCCTCTCCTTTTCCTCCTTCTCTCATATCAACACTATATCAGATTTTATAGCTTTACATATCATTTTAAATTTTTTCCTGTATATTCAACAATTCATTTGATCACCAGATTAAATGGTTGTTTATTATGCAAGAATGACTAATTTCTAATAATGGATTGAATAACTGTTAAAAATGTTCTTTTTAATAGACTGATTTACCAGTCAGTGTAATCACCATATTAATGGGCTAAAGAAAAAACAAGATCATATCAATTGATGCAGGAAAAGATTTGACAAAATTCGACATCTATTCATAATTTTTTTAAAAAAACTCAAAAAGGCTATAGAGGACAACTTCTTCAACTTGATACAGTATACCTATAAAAAACCTACAGCTAACATCATGCTTATTGGTGACAGACTGAATAGTTTTCCCTAAGATTGAAATAAGGTAAGGATGCCAGTTCTCACCACTCATGACATGTACAATAAAAAGCATACAGATCAAAAAGGAATAAATTGGCTGAGCACGGTGTCTCATGCCTGTAATCCCAGTACTTTGGGAGGCTGGGGTGGGTGGATCACCTGAGGCCAGGAGTTCTAGACCAGCCTGGTCAACATGGTAAACTCTTGTCTCTACTAAAAGTATAAAAATTCACTGGGTGTGGTGGCTCATGCCTGTAATCCCAGCTACTCAGAAGGCTGAGGCATAAGAATTGCTTGAATCCGGGTGGCAGAGGTTGCAGTGAGTGAAGATGGCACCACTGCACTCCAGTCTGGGTGACAGAGCAAGACTCCATCTCACAAAAAAATAAAGAAAGAAAACTGCCCTGATTTGCAGATGAAATGATGGTGTATAGAAAATCCCAAGGAATTTCAAAAATTTTCCTAGGATAAGTGAGTTCAGCAAAGTCACAAGATAAAAGATTAGCAAAAAAAAAAAAAAATCAATTTTATTCTGCACACTAGCAATGAACATGTGGACAACAAAAGTTAAAATACAATCTCTCATGTGATCACCCCAAAAATGACATCATTAAGTGTAAACCTAACAAAATATATACAGGACTTCTGTGCTGAAAACTATAAAACACTAATGAAAAAAAATCAAAGAATATCTAAAAAAAGAAGCAGCATACAATGCTCACATATTAAAAGAATAAACATAATAATGATATCAATTTTCTCCTAAATGACATAGAAGTTTAACCCAATTCCAATAAAAATTCTAGCAAGATTATTTGTAGCTACAGAAAACCTTATTCCAAAATTTATTTGACGAAGGAATGAGAATAAACAATGATGAAAGAGTAGAATACGGTGGGAGGAATCACTCTACTTGATTTTAAATCTTATTACATAGCTACACTAATCCAGACTGTGTGGTATTGGCAGAGGGGCTGACACAAGATCAATGAAGCAGAATAGTGAACCCAAAAGCAGATCCATACATGTATGGCCAACCGATTTCTTGGCAGAAGTATAAAAACAATTCAATGGAGTAAGGATAACCTTTTCAACAAATGTTGCTATAGCAACTGGCTATCCATAAGGCAAAGTAAATAAATAAATAATCTCAACCTCAACTGCACCTCCTATGCAAAAGTGAACTCAAATAGACTGTAGATTTAAGTATAAAACATAAAACTATGAATTTTTTAACAGAAAATACAGAAGAAAATCATCAGGATATAGAATTTGTGAAAAGTTCTTAGACATGACAGCAAAAGCATGATCTGTAAAAGAAAAAAAATCTATAAGTTAAACTTTATCAAAACGTAAAATTTTTGCTCTGTGAAAGACCCTATTAAAAGATGAGGAGACAACACACTGACTGAGAGAAAATATTTGCAAACCATATATATGACAAAGGTCCTTTATCTAGAATCCCAAAAGAACTCTCAAAACTCAACAGTAAAAATTCAAACAACCCAGTTAGAAAACGGGCAAAGGACATGAAGAGATACCTCACTGAAGAGGGTATTTGGATGGTAAATCAAACACATGGAAAAAAATGCGCAACATCAGTAGTTATTAGGGAAATACAGATTAAGACTATTGAGGAGATATTACTACAAACCTATTAGAACAGCTAGAGGGGAAAACGCTGGCAAGGACTTAGAGAAACTGGACCTTTTTTGCATTGCTGATGGGAATGTAAAATCGTATATGCACTCTGGAAAACTGTTTGGCAGTTTCTTAGAAAATGCAACATGAACCTACCATATGCACCAGCAATCAAAAGTTAAGACAATTAAAAGTTTATCTTAACTTTTAATTGTATTTATAACATAAAAATAAAAATAACTGACATTTTAAGAATGGTATAATATATTATAATCTTTCTCATCTAGTGATGTACTTTATATTACCTCTTATTTCTAACTTGTTACATACACCATACATTGCATATGTTACAGCAATCACATGATTGCTAGTTCATAAAGCATTTATCCCAGATAAATGAAAATTTACATCTTCATAAAAACCTGCAAATGAATGTTCACAGTAACTTTCCCATCTAACAGTCAAAAAGTGAAAACAACCAAACTGTCCCTCAATAGGTGACTGGTTAAGAATACTATGATACATCCATACTAGGGACTACTCTGCAATAAAAGAACAAACTACTGATATGTGCGGCAGCTTGGACGTTTCTCTTTGGCATTAAACTGAGTTGAGAAAAGCCAAAATTAAAAAAAATCACATCCTTTATGATTCCATTTATATATAACATTCTCAAAATGGCCAAATTATAGAGAGGGTAAATAGACTTGTGATTGTCAGGTGTTAGGGATCGTGGGGGTGGGAGTGAGTTTGACTATGAATGTGTAGCATGATGTAGGTATTGGTGGTAATATAATCGTTCTGTTTCTGCATAATAGTGGTTACAGGAATCTACCCATGTGATCAAATGACACGGAACTATGTAAACACATCTTACCATTGTCAATTTCCTAGGGTTGGTAAAGTAATCTAGTTATGTAAAATGAATCAGCCAAGGAAACTGGGTGAAGAACACATAAGACCTCTCATATTTTTGCAACTTCCTGTGAATATATAGTTATTTCAAAATAAAATGTTTAAAAACCAAAATGTTCTCTTTTAATTAGTGACAAGCGATGTAAGTTTTACATGTGCAAATATAGAGAAAGAGATTATAGACGTATACCAAAAACATATATATGATTTATATAGTCTTTGGAACTTGACCTAAAATCTTCAAAGTCTCAAGAGCAGGAAAGAAATTAATAAAGACATATATATATACAACTAAGAAATATTTAGATTCTATTTCTTAAAATGATCCTTCAGCTGACTACTTTGGGAACTACAGATAGTTTTATGGCTTCCAGAATATTATTTACTATAATTGGTTCTCCTAGATGGTCAAGAAAATAAAAATAAAGCATCTCCCAAATTATCTACCATTCTGAGAAATCAGTTTCCTCAGCTGAAGGTGCTGATTCATAAGATCAAGTCATCAATGCATATACAATGGAATTAATGAATGAGTAAGTAGATAATAAAGAAACTAATAGAGAAGATGAGCAGTTTCTTGTTTATGTAGGCTCCAAGACTGAATCCATTAAATTCTAAGGGCAACTGTGTAGTCTTTCTAAGTGAAAAATCAGGTCACTGGCCATGGACCCTAATAAAGCTTTCACCTCCGTAGGTGTCTAACATAAATTTTTTTCATATCCACAGCAAGACAATTGCATTTTGAAGAGGAACAGATGATCCTTAACCTTTCCTGTGGACTAAATGTTTGTGTCACCCCAAAATTCATATCTTGAAGCCCTAATCCCCAATGGGAGAGTATTGGAGGTAGGGTCTTTGGGAGATAATTATGGTTAGATTAAATAATGAGGGTGGCACACACGTGTGTGTGTGGAATTAATGCCCTTGTAAAAAGAGGAACAAGAACGCTTCTTCACCACCATGTGGAGAGCACAGGGAGAAGTCCACCGCCTGTAGGCCAGGACCAAGAACTGAATCTGCTGACATCTTGATCTTGGACTTCTTAGCCCTCAGAACTGTGTGAAATAAAATTTGTCTAAGTCACCCAGTCTGTGGTATTTTGTTTTAGAAGCCCCAGCTAAGATAACCTTTAAGTAATTAGTGTCTCTTTCAGAAGAATATATATAATTTTATGAACAAAACTATGACTATAAAGCAATTCTTTCCTTATTTGGCCATTAAATTTGGAAAGATTGTCAATATATTTATTTGTTGATCAAGTGTTAATATGTTACAAAATGTTAATAACTTAAAAAATATTGATCAAACACTTGTCCAGGAACAGTTAGGATTATTCCAAAACGTCACTGAAAAACTCATTCATTTTATAATTCAATAATCAAGATATCTTTACTGATCACTTAAGCCCCCCAAGTCTCCTTCATGTTCAAATTCCTACAACACTTTGTACTTACATCTTTTAATGCATTGTATCTTTGATTAGAGCCATGTAAATATACTACGTATCTCTCCCGCTAAATAGTAATCTCTATGCTATTATTGTGCTTTGTCCAAAATCACGAAGGTGGAGCACTCATGTTGAATTAGCTGAATGAATACATGAAAGAATGAATAAACAGTAAGAATGTGGTTACCATTTTTACCTTGATAGATCAACTTAACATCAGAAAAATATTGTGTTTAGGCTTATTAGAATTACTGATATGTTTATCCAAGCGTGTATGTATTACATTCTAAGAAACATGAATAAAAAGAAATACAAGTACAAAGGTAATTTTCCTTATAAATGTATGTACTGGATAAACATGTAATATATGTAGGAATTATTATTAATTATCTGGATATTGGTCATAGTATATTTAAGATGATTATGATGATTATTTCTTTATTATAAATATTATTAATATCTCATAGACACAAGTAAAGAAAATTTAAAAAGTGTGTACCTGCCATAAGAGAAACACTAATTGTTTTAGATCAAAATTTCAAAAAGCAAAAGGAATACTTTAAATGAAGTTTCTATTAAATCTATATGTTCTTGTTCTCTTGGTTATTTTTTAAAAAATTAAATTTTAAGACAAACTTTGAATTGTATTTATAGTATATAGTCGCAAATAGAAAAAGAAGAAATAATTAAATTTTAAGGATAGCATCATGTAGTATAATCTTTCTCATTTGTTCACAAATCACATATTTTATGTTAGCTGTTATTTCTAACTTGTTTGTTACAGATGTCAAAGTCCCATGGCTGGATAATGATAAAACTAAAATTGTTCTAAGACAAATCTACTTTTTCTAACTCTTTGATGAGATGGCTCCATTAAGTAGGTACACGTGCATCTGGACTAATTGGACAGTCACTAGCTCAGATCTTCCATTCATATAAAGGTTCATATAAAGGATTTTCCAAGTTATCCTTTCCTGACCTATATACAATAATAAGTTCATTATATTCTGAACTCAGTTTGTAATTCTTTTATGACAGCAAAAACATCCGTAACATACTCTTCTTCACAGCAACTGCAATAACAGTATTTGGTTACAGTATTTGATTACAGTACAAATTATCACTGTTTTCTTACCCAAAAGTTTGTATATATGTATTTACCAAAAAAAAAAAAAATTTTTTTTGAGACAGAGTCTCGCTCTGTCACCCAGGCTGGAGTGTAGTGGCACAATCTGGCTCACTGCAACCTCTGCCTCCCAAGTTGAAGTGATTCTCATGCCTCAGCCTCCTGAGGAGCTGGGATTACAGGTGTACACCATCATGCCCAGCTAATTTTTGTATTTTTAGTAGAGATGGGGTTTTGCCATGTTGGCCAGGCTGATCTCAAACTCCTGATCTCAAGTGATCCACCTGCCTCAGCCTCCCAGTGTTGAGAGGACGGGCATGAGCCATCGTACCTGGCTATTTTTAAATTATATATCATTGTTAATATGCCTGAAACTTTTATCAAGAATGAAGTTCTACAGACCCTTGATGTATTCAACTTTTATACTGCAGAGATTTGACTTAATATCCTATAAAATTTTGATACCGTATAAATTACTTTTGAGAACATTTACTGAGTCCTTACTATACTTATGCCAGAATCAGTGATACAGTCTTTACCTGAGTAATTGCATTTTATTCTCTCAGCACTACTGTGAAGGAAGCACTACTATTCTCACATTTTTACAAATGAGAAAATTGAGGCACCAAGAGGTGAAGTAACTGGCTCAAGATCACACAGGTTACAAAAGATGAAGATAAGGTTTGAACCCAGTGACTCCTGATATTTGGGCTAAATCCAATTATATTGTAAGCCGTGCTCAAAAAAAAAAAAAAAAAAAAGAAGAAGAAGAAGTTGAAGAAACACCTAATATCATTTAAGGAGTCATTAAAGAAGAGAAAACTGAGCCCAGGAGGGTGAGATCACCAGTGCTTATAAATTACTGGAACTAGAGCTTGGAAAGGTTTGGAACAGAGTTAGAACCCAGTGTTTTTGTTTGTGTGTTTGTTTCTTAGATCATCCTTATATTACAGGGGCCTAATGCTTTCACAAGAATAAAAAAATAAATGTTCCTAATTCCTGAAAGGTACTTGTGGTATAATAGAGAATATAAATGGTATTTGTCGCCAGTTGTTGGCATAAAACTTTTGAAGCCCTTGTAATTTCCTAAGTGATAGGATTGTTTTTGTTACTTTTAATAATGAAGTCACTGATGCTGAGCTGCTAGATTATTTCAGGGAGCTGGTCACCAGGAGGGCCAACCACATGATTAAAGGGTTGAAACTTTGGACCAGCCGAATCTCCAAGAAGGGGCAGGGGCTAGAGATTGAGTTTAATCATGCGGCCAATTATTTAATTAATCATGTCTATGTAATGAAGCCTCAGTAAGAATTCTGGGCACTAAGGTTCAGTGGAGCTTTCCAGGTGGTGTATGCATTGATGTGCTGGGAAGATGCACCTGGATTTTACAAGAAGAGTGAGAGCGCATGGACGCTCTTGGCCCCTCCACCCAACCTTGTCCTCTATGTCTCTTCATTTGGCTATTTCTCATCTGTATTTTTTATAATAAACTGTAATTAGAAGTGTAGCAGTTATCTGGGTTGTTCTACCAAATTATCATACATGAGGGAGTTGTGGGAACCTCGATATTCATAGCCAGTTGGTTACAGGTACAAGTGGCCTTCCCAGGCTCAAGTACAGATGGCAAAGTACAAATGGCATCTGAATTAAAGACAGTCTGTGGAGGACTGAGCCTTTAACTTGTGGAGTCTGATGCCAACTCCAGTGGGTGCACATCAGAATTATATCACAGTACCCCACTGACATCAGATCAGTTGGGTTGAAACAGAACAACAGTCCAAACGATGAAACATCAGGTCACTTAAAATGTCTGTGTCTACATTTCTCATTTGTAAAATAGAATAAGATTGGTGCCACCTGTTAGGGTGGTTGTGAAACTTGAGTAAAACATGCACCTAAAGTAAAAAAACTAGTGCATAAATTGATAAATTATTACTAGTATGTATTATTCCTATGCAATTGTATCATGGTACAGATACAACTCTATATTCTCCATTAGTTTTCATTTTGTGTCATAAATACAAGCAATTTTTCTTGTTGCTACATAATCTTAATAATTCTCATGTAATGGCTGCATAATAATCCATCAACAATTTGAGAGAAAGTAACTTCCTCCACCAGTCCCTTCCGAAAATAAAGTAGTTTCATATTTTTGTATTTAAATTGTATGTCTTTATGACTAAGACGTTTTCTTTTTGACAGTCTACATTTAAGTTCCTAGGAGTTGGATTACTGGACCTATAAACAGAATTATATTTACAGCTTAAAACATATTGTCAAATTGTTTTCCAAAAGAATAGTGTCATATTATAATCTCCAACACTGTATGAGGGGCATGTTTTCGCTACAACCTCTTTAACAAAGGGCATTACCAGTATTTCAGTGTATTATTTAAAAATATGTAAAATGGCATATTCTTGCTGTATTAATATGTATTTCTTACATGCCTTTAAATGCTTCTGAAGTTAAATTTTTTACTTAAGAAAAAGGAATTCCCGCGTTCTAAATTATTCCTGGTATATTTGGAATACATATTGATATTTTGATATATATTTTACCAATTTGAATATAGATATTAACACATTCTATTTTGTAGCAATTTTAAAATAACACAAGCCTCACTCAGAATGTCTTCATTAGCACTCTCTTGGTTACGAGGAACAAGAAAACCCTCACACTTGTGCTTAGGTAGAGGGTATTTGGAAGAGATAGAGAACTATGAGAAGGAAACATAGGGAGAAATACTGGGTCTTGCAAGGCCTGTAAAGTGATCAATTCCACACTGCTCTCATCCTGCCAAGCCTCAGCTGCTGGTTCTGTTTCTCCCTTCAAGTCGCTTTTATCCTTCATGTTCTCTGTTTCTACACTCTGCTGCACATGGACCATTATGGCTGCCTCAGTTTGAGCCTCAGCTTCCAGGCCAGCTATCTCCTCATTTAGGCATCCAACATCAACTAACACAGTCTCTTTTTCTCTGGGCCTATATTCCAAATCACATTAGACCTTTTTAACTGAAATGTCCACCATGGTTGTACCAGATGTATCTGGGTTCTGAAGCCACATGTTATTCAGGATTAGTCCCATCTAAGCCGTTGGCAAGTTTCTCCAAAAAAAGTTGGTGGAGTTGGGAAAAAAAAAAAAAAATGACATGCCTAGTAGAGGGTACAGTGAACAACTTTGGTTTTCATTTGTGCCAAAAGTTAGCCAAATAGCAATGTTTGTGGGCACAGTCTCCAAGAAGGCCCTCACTTCTAATACCAACTGCATGTTTGAAAAGAGGGGTCCCCCAAAACACCTTGAGGTTGATAATTTGCTAGTAGGACTCACGGAGCTCACTGAAAGCTACTATACTCACAGCTATGGCTTTTTAGACGGAAAGGACACTGATCAAACTCAGCCCATTGAAGTGATGCATAGGAAGGAGCCTAGGAGGATCTCAAACAGGAGGTTTCCATTGTCCTTTCCTGTGGAGTCAGGTTGTGTTACTCTCCAGGAACTGATACATAACAACACACAGAGGTAGGTAACTGGAAATTCTCATTCATTTAATGTCATCACATCAATCTGGTAAAATATTTTTCCCATTATACAAATGGATAAAATAAAGATTATAAAGAATAACTAATTTTCACACAATCATATAGCTTGTAAATGTCAAAATGGAACAAACTTTAGTTTACCTATCTCTAAAACTAGTTATTTTTCCTCTCTGCTCTCCAGCCTATGGCAACAACTAATCTTAGAGATTTAGGGGTGTTGCTGTGCCCTCTTGTGTCATAACGAAACTGTAAAAGAGTCAACACTAACTTATTACCATCTCCCCCTGTACCACTGCCCCCACCCCCACCCTACAAGGTCAAAAAATAGAAAAACAGTCCTTGCTTAGACATCAGAAATCATTTCTGTTAACACTTTCCATAATAATATTTACAAGAAGGCAAATATCTAAATCATACAGGTAAAATTCCTTTCATTATTCTAGATGTTACATTAATAAACAGATGAGGTTTTTTTTGCTGTTATTACAAATACCTGGAAGTTAATACAAGGAGATGATAGGGAAAGAAAAATTAAGTTACCAGTTAATTTGTTCAAAGGAAAAATGTAAAAAATAATAATCTCAACTATTGTACATGTTAATTTTTCCATGATATCAAGAATCAGTAATAAGTTTAACTTGTTTCAATGAAAACTATTTAGAAATTCCTAGAATACCATTTTTTTAATCACAATGTAAGAATATTCTAACATGCTGTCCACATGCACCTACAGATTTAAAATGGAGGTTCCTAGAATAATATACAATTAAATAAATTTAGTTCACAATATTTTGATGAATACAAATTCAAATTACTCTGCATAATGCTCAAATCCTAATACGTGATCCCATATGACATCAAGAATTTTCAATTCCTTATCTGAATAAACACCAATTTGCATTTGTGATTAAAGGTTATGAGAATATTTAATATCAATTTGGCTTTCCTCTTCCACTCATCATTTCCTTCCATTTACCTACACCCAGGTGAGAACTAAAAGTTGACTCTATTTATAAAAGCGCATCTGCAATTAAAAAAGAAAATCACAATCAAAAGTCAAATAGAAACACAGTTAATCATTATTACTTTTTACTTGAGCTTCTCCAGCCCTATTAGCCTATGTAAATGAGGTAGTACAGGGTACCTGTGAACAACATTATCATTATGATCACTGCAACCTTATTGAAGACTAGCAACCAAAGCTATAATGACGTAAAAACAGATGCCAAAAGCAAGGTATACCAAGCCTCTGGCAGCCAAAGGTATTCACTATCTCTCTTCTCTCAGGTAATTAAATCTCCAAGTTAACCACATTCAGGTTCACTAGACTTTTCTTGACATGTACTTTTGAAACCCAGGCTGAAAATCTTACATGTTTAAACTCACTTAAAGTTTTTGGACAAGGAGGTCCCGGTTTTCTGTCATCTATCAGCAATGGGAATACTGCCTCAGGATGGCAGAGGGTGGGAGTGGCTGCAGGAGAATGGACACTGCCTTGTAACATCTCACTCCAGCTAAGATGAGGCCCCCCCAAGGAGAATTCCAGGGGAATAAAACAGATTCTTTGAAAGTTTCTTTACTTTGACCATTCCATTCTCCATTCTCCATAATTAAGATACATTATTTCACCATAATTTTTCTTGATGTTCCAAGAAAGACATTGCTAGAACTACAAATTTCAAACTTAAAGGGAGAGAAAAAAAACTGCAAAAGATTAGTGTCCCTACAAAAACACAGTATGCCAGCTTACCTAGGTAGTAACACATGGCCCACAGGTTACACTCCTTATATCAAAGAGAAACATAAAAAACTCCAGCAAATAAATCAAAAGGGACACATTTCTAGCAAAGACGCTGAAAAAATATTATGATTTTTGGTTCTCTCTTGAGGGCATACCTGATTTGAAAGAGTTGATACAAACATTCCATGAGTTTAAAACATTCTTATAACACAACACACTGGGTGGTTTCTGAAAGCAATATAAAGGCCAAGTTAAAAAAACTTATCTGAGTGTATGCTAAAATGCTCCAGAGCCTAATGCTTCTGTCCTGTGAAGGAAATTAACCCATTAAAAAAACAAAAATGAAAGCATGTCAGTTAACTGATTAGAAAAAGCAGATTTTTGTTCTCTGTATTTTAAAGTTATTTTTTTTTCCCTAAACTGACACATTGGGCTGTGACCAGGGCATTGAGATTATATCAGTAACATCATGATATTGTTTGGCTGTGACCTCACCCAAATCTTATCTTGAATTGTAGCTCCCATAATTCCCATGTCATGGGAATTAAATTACCTACCCAGTGGGACGTAACCGAAACATGGGGGCAGGTCTTTCCTGTGCTGTTCTCGTGATAGTGAATAAGTCTCACCAGATCTTATGGTTTTATAAGTGGGAGTTTCCCTGCACAAACTCTCTTGCCTGCTGCCATGTAAGATGTGACTTTGCTCCTCTTTTGCCTTCTGCCATGATTGTGAGGCCTCCCCAGCCATGTGGAACTGTGAGTCAATTAAACCTCTTTCCCTTAGAAATTACTCAGTCTTGAGTATGTCTTTATTAGCAGCATGAGAACAGACTAATATACATACTCATATTCTTTAGGAGGGTTTTTTCCAAAACTTAATTTCTTCTTTCAGTAAACATGAAAATTTCATGCTGGAGGTTAAGGAAACATTAATTGCTGCTGTAAAAGATCAAACCTCAAATTTCAGAGGCTTAATACAGTACAAGTTTACCTCTTGCATTTTTACAACAATGCTAATGTTAAAATTCAACTGTGTATGTCGAGGCAGGGGGCAGTGCTCCCAGCTGAATGGTTCTGCTCAGAGACTCAGAATTTTCCTTCTTGTGTACTTGGCCACCTTCAGCACAGAGATGTAAGTATGCCCTAGGTCTCAGCTTCATTCAAGCCTAAGAGAGGAGGAAAGGCATGGAGGACCATGAAGTCAGGCTCTCATGGCCAGGTTAGGAAGTGGCAACCATCACTTCCATTCACCTGTAATTGGCCAGAACACTATCACATAGTGTTATCAAATGTAGAGGTAGACGGAAAGATTCTGTGGTTGGATGCCAAGGAGGAAGAGAAAATGGAGTTGGTGAGCACTTTGTAGTCTTTGACATACTTCCAAGGAAAATCCAGAGAAATTCTCATACAGGGTGCCATCTACAAGGTTCATGTCTTGGAATCTATATGTTGTATATTCCTATCAGCCAAAAAATTCATTCACTCACTTATTCATTCTTTCATTCAACACTTATTGTGTGCCCATTATGTGTCAGAAGCAGTTTAAGTTAGAAGATATACTAGTGGAAAATAAACAAAAATCCCTTTCTGCATGGAGATTGCATTTTAATAAAGAGCGATAAGACAATTTTTAAAAAAGAAGTAAATTTTATATTATAAGTGATTAAGACTGGGATAAAACAGAGAAGAGAGGCAAGGAGTGCTATTACATGAAGAAATGGATTACAATTTAAAGTGGAGTGGTCATGACTTAATAGGAAATGTTGACGTGTGCTATGGAAAAGTGTAGTCAAGCATTCAGTACAGGTGGTTTGATTTACATTTTCCCAATATAAATTTATATGATCCTGAATATGGCTCCTCAAAACATAAGCACTTCTCTGGGGTTCTGACACTTACCCTCATACCTGCACCAACCTGGTGATTATTCAATGGCCTGTAAAATGAGTACGAAGTGCTTATATTTCCATTCCTAATAAGTAAAAACCGAGATAGATATTTTTCATCAGAAAAAAAATGCCTTGGAACTCATGTACTCCAATTGAATCCTTTGATATGTGAAGGTACTCAATTCAAGGGTCATTAAATATCTTGGACAATAAGGCTATATAAATGGTAGATTGAGAACAAGAACTCATTTAAGCCAGAAGATTTTTGAGAAATAATTTGAAGTATGTAGAGAGCTGCAAGTTCCAAATTACCTGTAGCCTTGAAAGACCTTTACAATGACTCAGGACAGAGTCACCTAGCATAGAACTGGTCCAATAGAAAGTTGTCAAGGCAGAAAGCAAAGAGTTGAAATATACTTCTCAGGGCTCTTCTAAACTGAATTTTCTCTCTAGCACCTGACCATGCGCTCAGCTACCCAAGCCAGCTTTGCCACTTGGCTTTGATTGTTAAATTTTCAGTCCCAGAGATTTCAGACTAAATATACTACCTTTGGAGTCTCCTGATTCAGCAAATCACAGGATTCCATCTCTGCTGGACTTCACTGTGGTTAGTGTCATGGAACTAAAGCTTAGAACAATCATCATAAATGGAGAGAATTAATCTATTAACCTCTGAAGGTGTAAGCTACCTTGACAGGATTTATAATATGCTTTATATTGCAGTGCTTTTCAAGAAATGATGTCCTTCTGCTAAATATTCTCAAAGAGAAACATCAAATCTCTCAAAAGGCAAAGAGAATACATTGTTACCCCCTCCTTCTCCCCTCACACACATTCCTTCCATGGCAACAGATGTAACAGTCTGATTTCCATGTCCCAGGCCAGCCAGCTCCATGAAAGAAGAATGGAAAGAGCTTAGTTCAGCTCACGTCACTCCACAGTATGTGAACTTTGCTGCTGTTCACTATATTATCACATCACTCCACAACACGTGAACTTTGCTGCTGTTCACTATATACTTTTGAGAATAAGTTCCTTTATCTGGAAATCTTCCTCTTTCCTGGTACCCCAATTCTAGTCGCTGGGGAGTTGCCTACTTGGGTTTCCAGGGCTCAAAATCTACCCCTGTCACAATTTCTCAAAGATGGGGGTCTTGCCTCCTTCTTAACAGCCTTTCCAGGAATAGGAATTCTGCTCCTGAAACCCAACCTAGTATTTAAAGATATCTACGTTTTGGCTCATGCCTGTAATTTCAGCACTTTGGGGGCTGAGGCTGGAGAACTGCTTGAGTCCAGGAGTTTGAGGTTGCAGTGAGTAAGCTATGATTGTGCCACTACTCCAACCTGTTTAAAAAAAAAAAAAAGATTTCTGCCTTAGGCCAGGCCTCATGACCTCTGATTATATATGGCAATTTTGTCAGACCTCCCAAACAGCCAAAATCCCCTGTTAGGAGTCCTTGAAGATCTCCTAAGCAGTAAACATCTATGTAAGTGGCCACCTGTTGACATCATCTCTAGGAATCTAGGTCTCCCTACCTGGCTATGCAACTTCCTATTTATTATACGTGAGTGCTACTACTCACTTGACATAGGAACAGTCTGGTTTCTGGATGTCTAAACAATGGATGTCCATTGTACTGTCTTCTGAGCAGCAACTTTTCAAAGGCAACAGTCTCTAATCTCACAGAGACACTAGGGGGCTGTGGATCAGCCAGGCTGCACCTTCCAGCACAATGGTCATAGCCCTGTGCAGCTACTTCAATTTGCATTTGAATTAATTAAGGTTAAATAAACTTTAAAATGTAATTCCTCAGTCGCATTAACCACATTTCAAGTTTTCAAAGCCACATATTTCCAGTGGCTACCATATTGGACAGCACAGAGTCTATTTGCATTAGCACTGAATATTCTATTGGATAGTACTGATTTATAGTCTGGAAATGAAATGCCAAAGGGCACAGATTTGGCCAACAGGAGCCAGCCTTGATTCATTCATGAAACTAACCAGAAGTATGCCCAGTGTCCACTATGCTGGTCCTATCCCTAATGGAACTCATATTCTAACACTCTTACAGCATGGGCTGCTGGATACAGACAATTGAGTCAGAAATCACTGTTTATTTTGTTAACTGATAAATACAAGAACCTAGGACAGTGACTGGCACATTAACAGAAGCATAGTGAACACATATTAAATGAATGACTCACATGGTCCAGTTAATTATAAGGTGCTATAGCCTAAATATCTATGTTATCCGAAAATTCATGTTGAACCCTCCCCCTAAGGTGATGCCATTAGAAGGCGGGGCCTTTGAGAGGTAACTAAGATTAGGCAAGGTTATGAGGATAGAGCTTTCATGAATTCGTGTTCTTATAAAGAGACCCCAGAGAAAGCTCTCCATCCCTCTGTTCTCCACTTTGTGAAGATACAAGAAGTGAGCAGTCTGCAACTCAGAAAAGAGCTCTCACCGGAGTTCAACCATACCAGCACCCTAATCTCAGGCTTCCAGCCTCTGGAACTTTCATAAATACATTTCTGTTGTTCATAAGCCACTCAGTTCATGGTAGTTGGTTACAGCAGCCTGACCAACTAAGACATAAGGCGGCGATCACAGAGGAATAGGAATAATTTTCTAGGCTCCATTACAGGCCAGATTAAATAGCTCACTAATAGTTCCAATTCTTCTTCTATCACCACTTATTTTCTAGTCATAATTCTACATCTTGGATCCATTAACACCAAGAAAGTATGAATACGCAGGACCACAGTCACTGCAAAACTAGATTAGTGGCATTACAGTTGAATAAAGTGGCACTCACATTCAGAAATCAGTCCTCTGTGAGTCTGGTTAGCACAAACAGGTTTTCAAGGCTGATGTTCTCTGGGAGAACATTAAAATAAAATATTTCTATACTAAACAAACTGAGCCTCAGAGCTTAGGTCAGATTGGTCCCTGTTGCAGCTACATTTGAGCAGTCAAACCCCTGATTGCTCTATTTAAAATCTTTTAACAATCATAGTGTTAGTTTGTCCCTAAGCCTATGCCACAGAAGAGCTTTTTCTGGCTCCACCAATCACTCAGAACTGTCCATACAAAAATGAGTCATGCCTTCTCCCATCTCTCCCACTGTGCTTTCTCAGTTGGGCTGGTCCAATCTAACACAGTATATAGATTAGATACTATCAAGGAGAACAGAGCATGAACTAGTAAAACGATTAGAGGGAGGAGCCTCCAAAGAAGGAGGAAAAGGCTGGTCCTGGGGGAGAAAGATAAGAAATAAAAGGCCTGGGAATTATATTTAGGGATTCATCTCTGAGGCTGGATCTGCATTTGGAATGTAAAATGGGGAATTTCTGCTATCATCTGAACAATTTAGTCTAGAAATATCTCTTTTTCTCTTTTGAACTGTGCATACCTCTACAACTGAAAATTCATGAGTTTAGATGCTTGCTCCTCTCCCACATTTCTCTTTACATAGATAAATGAATAGGGGGAAAATGTAGCTAATCATGTATTCACCTCGATCTATAAAAGTCATATTTAAAGGAGATATGTAGACTGGAAGAGAAGAAGGGACTTTCCATCAAACCAAGTAGACCACAGAAATCAATCTTGGATTGTAGCAACATGACAGATATTACAGCTAATCTCTCTCACACTCTAAACACATGGACAGGCAGCTTTATGAATAAGTGGTATTCTGGGATCTTTGAATAAAAATCTCAGGTCCTTTTAGGAAGGATGGATGTTTGATTAAAGCTACTTGGTATCTTCTTAGAAATGACCAAAGAATACTTGGATATACAGAAGTGCTGAACTGGGAGATGAAATATCCAGTTTCTAGTCTTATCCCTAACACTAACTAGATGGATTATTTACTTCCATTAGTCTCTGTTTTCTGGTATGCAATACTGGAGGTTAAAGACAGGTCAGTGTTTGGTTTCATAAAGAGAGACAGCAGAGAGAGAGAAGATATGACTGAGTGTGAAAGTATTAGATAAATAGTGCATTCTTTTTTTTTTTTTTTTTTTTTTTTTTTTTTGAGACGGAGTTTTGCTCTTGTTACCCAGGCTGGAGTGCAATGGCGCGATCTCGGCTCACCGCAACCTCCGCCTCCCGGGTTCAGGCAATTCTCCTTCCTCAGCCTCCTGAGTAGCTGGGATTACAGGCACGCGCCACCATGCCCAGCTAATTTTTTTTTTTGTATTAGTAGAGACGGGGTTTCACCATGTTGACCAGGATGGTCTCGATCTCTTGACCTAGTGATCCACCCGCCTCGGCCTCCCAAAGTGCTGGGATTACAGGCTTGAGCCACCGCGCCCGGCCTGATAAATAGTGCATTCTAACGGAGACTTCTTCTGAATCACTGCAATACTTATATCTGGCAAACAAGTAAGATAAACATGCCATTCCAATATTTTTATTCAGTAGATCAATTTTTTATCCTCAATCGGAGTGACACCATCTTTGAAAAATTCTTGCAGTAGGCACTTTTGTTTCCTTTGGTTAGAAAAGGGTTTAAAGTCCTCCAACAAATGAACACAAAAAATGTCAAAATAATGTAACAAGAGCACGTACAAGCCAAGCTGTATCAGATATAGTTTCAGATTCGTGACCTTAATTCACCCTGATGTGAGCGGAAGGCCTGGTTGATCCGGAGCCCCAAAAGGAATTCTGACAACATGTCTTTTGCTTTGTACTGTTCATGCTGCAATTCCTAGGTGCATCTGGGTTATCACTGAAGCAATACCTTCTGCTTCCAAAGCACTTTATAATCATTCATGATTTACACCTTACAGCAGCTCTCCAAGGGAGGTCAGTAGCAAAACAAGAGGAACACAAATGAAGAAACAGCAAGAGGAAGATGTAAAGTGATGCAGTAGAAATTGCACAGCAAAAAGATAATATTAAAGCAAAGAGTCCTCTGCTGTTCATACAGATAGTCAAGGTGGGTGCATGATGGAGAATATTTCCATAATAAGGTATATTTCCCTACCACCAATAAAGTCCCACCCTTCCCAGAACTCCCCTCCTCACCTTCACTCTTTTCTTTCTCCTTAATCTATTTAATGTTTTAAGTCGCATTTTTACTATATTACAGTGATTTAGTCCTGTGGTATTTGCAATTCAATCAGGTATCCTTGGTTGTCGCCTAATAGAAGTCAGTAAAAGACCTTCCCTAAGCAGAAAAGATTAGAAATATTTAAACCATATTATTGGCTTGTCCCCATCACATACATTTTTGTCTATAATTTTAAAGTTGTATAGATCCACTGATGTCCACTCGAGCATTTCATGTTCCTACTACAGAGATGCTGACCCTAGAGATTCAATCCTTACTGCCATCCCCAGTCCCCAAGTCCTAAATCCAGGAATTGATGGATCCTAGTCTGACATTGGCTTAGACTCCTGGAACCCATAAAGCCCTAAATATTTCTGGAGGTCATTTGTCAGTAGTTAGATCTGTGCAACTTGCATTAATCTGCAGAAAACATGTGTCTTAAAAGGTTATATGCTCACCAACATTTTAAAAATTATATGACATGTTTCTATAGATTTACATTATAATATAATAGAATTTTTACTTTTGGATTAAAGGCATATCAAACTATCGATCACTCTTGATGCCTTAATTTTAGCTTTGTGTTATTATTGGTTTTGTTCCAGAGGCAGGGTCTCACTTCGTTGCTCAGGCTGAAGTGCAGTGGTGCGATCAAAGCTCACTGCAGCCTCAAACTCCTAGGCTTAAATTATCCTCCTGACTCAGCTTCCCAAATAGCTAAGATTACAAGTTCACATCACCACACCCAGCTAATTTTTTAAATAAAAATTGTAGAGACAGGTTGTTGCTATATTGTCCAGGCTTGTCTTGAACTCAAGCCATTCTCTCTCCCCGGCTTCCTGAATAGCTGGGATTACAAACATGAGCCACCATGCGTAGCCTTAAGGCCTTAATTTTAAATGTATCTATTTTTACTTCTTTCTTTTTTTTTCTCAGCAAGTATCTACTAACCAATACTAAGGAAACCTGAAATGTAGACTTTTAGAGGTGTATGCTTTTGTATGTTAAAGAAATACTTTTGTAAAGTAAATAAAGTCCTCAATTCATCTCTAGATTTGCTGCCAACATTTTCCTTAGCACATGTCAAAACCATTATTTAAATCAGAGATGTTCTTTAAAAGTCGCCTCTGGGCAATACTTTGACCACAGTTAAGCCCAAGTATACAGAATTCTCTGGAGATTTCTTATATTCTTCTCTTGGTTGCACTTAAGTACATGTTATCATGGGATAGTCTTTGGCTTATCAAAACAACACTATATGCAAGCAATTTATAAGATATTATAATATTATTTTGTTAATTAATTTTAAAATTATTTAATCTAACATGAATTAATAATGGTGTCTGCATGAACAGGAATGTGTTTAATTATTTTGTGAACAATAATAAAAAACTAAAAGTTACCAAAGAGCAAATCACATAATCAAAATGTGCAAACTACTTGTCAATATTTTCCAACCATTTTATGAACCAAAGAAAATATGAATGAGTGCGGATGTGAGGGTTTTTGCAGGACACGCTTTGTGAAATGGGTCCATCTATGATGCATTGTTACAGAATAAAACAAGTAACCCCTCTTCCCATAATATATGAGATTAGCTATCTATAGAAGAAGCCCAAATACTATAAACTTAAAATTCAAGAATTCATTTGATTCCCAACTCTCTAATCAAAATAGTCTCATGTTTTTTGGGTGACCAAGGCAGGAGGATTGCTTGAACCCAGGAGTTTGAGATCAGCCTGGACAACATAATGAGATCCCATCTTTACAAAAAAATGACCGTATACAAATAAATAACTGTATTTTAAAGAAAGACCATGTGACCAGAAGGAGAACAGTAAGCATGGAGGGGAAAAAACAATGTATGTGTACTCGGGGTGAGGGTAGACAGCCACGATTTGTAGCTTTTATACGGCGCAATCAGAGAAGAAAGACACTGCATCATAAGAGTGTGAAAAGCCAAAGGCTACATGTGCTCCATAGTAAGTTGGGGATAAGTTAGTCTGGAGGAAAGAGCTCTAGAATATTTGACTCAATTTCAGTATCTCATGTTCACCACGTAACTATCTGTTGCTACTTTATCTCTTCCAGGGCTCCCAATCCAGGAAGCCCAAGTGGAGTCCTGTTATAGTCTCATCAAAATTCAGTACAACAATGTGGGTCAAGTCTATTCAAAGGAGAGTTAAAAAGAATAGCTGATGGCTTGGTGGCTCACACCTGTAATCTCAACACTTTGGGAGGCCCAGGTGGGTGGATCACAAGTTCAGGAGCTCAAGACCAGCCTGGCCAAGATGGCAAAACCCCATCTCTATTAAAAATACAAAAATTACCCGCCGTGGTGGCGGGTGCCTGTAGTCCCAGCTACCTGAGAGGCTAAGGCAGAAAACTGTTTGAACCCGTGAGACAGAGATTGCAGTGAACTGAGATCGCACCACTACACTCCAGCCTGAGCGACAGAGCGAGACTCTGTCTCAAAAAAAAAAAAAAAGGAAAATTGACAAAGGATGAAATAGCTCATATTGAGGCCTGGTGAAAAAAACAAAAGAAATAAAACCTAACCCTCAGTCCCATCTTTTTTTTTTTTTTTTCCCCCCAAGATAATGGGAGCCGGTGAGGCCTGGCTAGCTTTCCTACATGACTTATTTCTCTCTGTGGCTACAAGACTAGGAAATGTTGGTCAATAATCCACTCACCATAGCATTATTAAAACTACATTGCAATGGAAAAGATACTGCAGGACATATTCTTTTTCTGGTTTTGAATCATAAAATTAGGCCAAATGATTTGTAGCCGTACTCTTACCTTCAGCCTTGCCAGCAAAAGTACAATAAATCATCTTTGGATCAGAAAATGAATATTTCCAATTAGATTTTCTAAGTGTTCCATAAACAGAAACTGGTTCAAATAATATCCAATAACAAGTGTAGTATTAGAAATTGGCCTGGAAACATGAGTTTGACTTGTTCAGAGGCCATCTCAACAAAACAGATCTCTCTTGGGTTATGCAAATTCACTGATAAGTACAAGATAAGTTACTAGAGAAATATTTTTCCAGCAGTGCTTAGGATCCCCAGTCATGCTGGGCTTCAAGTGCTAGAAACGATATAGCAGCCAGTTCTTCCATCTGCCCTACAGTAGGCAAGCAGCCAGCAGCCAGGATGATCAACAGCCGCCGGGGTTTATGACTTACCAGTCAATGAGTAATACGTTTTGCTGTTTGGTGCCTTGATTGATTTCATAGACTGAAAATTGCCAAAGCTGCAACCCACCTGCCAATCCTTTTACTTCTACCAAATTATTTTAAAAACATAAACTGAACATCAGAATACACCTAACCTATGATAGATAAAATTCTACTAACACCATATACTAAATGCGTTTGTAACTGAAATAGGTTTTCAAAGGTACCTATCATGTACCCATCTATCCACCTATTTATACATACACATATATAGACACACACATTTAAAATACTTCTTTTGGGCTTCCAATCACAGTGAAAATTCTTCAACTCAAAATTTATTTCTACTTATGGCATATTTGCTGGAGCCCAGCTATAATAGATTAAATGGGTTTATTTGAAGGAGCCAAGGAAGCCAGTTGTTGATATTAACAAGCTTCAGTGGCTGCCAGACGAAATGTCCCAAATATACAGAGTGTACCATTCCTAAGTGTATCATCTAAATTGTGAACATTGTGCTTATAAACTGAAAAATTAACATTATATTTAAAAATGAACCATAATGCTTGTGTTTCCAGTCAAGGTTTGACAATAAGGGTGTGTGCATACTTGTATAATGCACCATTTGGCAGACTGCTTAAGAACTAAAATTCTGGAGGCTGATCCTCTGTGTTCATGATCCAAGCCCCATCTTGTACTAAAAGACTTTAGGCAAATAACTTACCCCCAGGCCTGTTTCTTCATCTCCAAAATGAGGATAATAATAATAAAAATAATACCTCATGGAGTTAGTCAGTTGATTAAATGAAATCACATAAGAAAAGTCCTTAGAAAAATTCCTCCACATACTAAGGCCCAGATAAATGTCAGTGATGCTTTTTAGCACCCTGTTTTAGGTTGCCAGTTTCTGGGGTCTGATCGATACCCAGACCTAAGGAGAAAAAAAAATTCCAGGTTGTTTGAAAAAGATTGTTGGTGGTTCAGTATGGCAGCAGACCACTTTGAAGTGGAGGCCTTGGGGAGGGAGCTAGCAGCAAGCCTCAAAAGAATTGGCTAGATTCTCCAGGAAAGAAACTCATCAGCATATGAGGAAAAACATAGGTGAAAAGCTGGATAAGGAGATTTGAATGAATAAAAAATAAGACAGTATATCTAAGCAATGTCTCATAAATCATGATAGGTAGAATCAAAATTGTACTGTAATATTAAAGTTTAATTGGGTTCTGTGTCTATGTATAGAGAGGAGAAGAGAGGAGAGAGGCAGATAGGGAGAAATAAGTGTTGCCTGGATGAATAGTTTAGCTCATCTGATCAAGAGAGGGTACTGCTAATAAATAAATAAATAAAAATGAAGGCCACTATTGACCTACTCCAAGGCCAACTGCCTATAGCCAAATAACCAAAACTTAAATCATCCTGATTTCCCTGAAAAGCTAATGTGAAATGTAAACAAAACACAAACAAGCTTTTTATCTTTATCAGCATGATTCAGTGTAATTATCAATATAACTACAGAGAAATGAGCTTAAACAGCCCTATTGGTCTTAAAAAAATGATAACTAATCATAAAAAAGGTCAAAATTCTTCCTTCTGTATGTTCTACAAGCTATACTATACCTGCTGTAAAACTGAGACTCATGTCATGTTATGTCAAAGTCTCCCAATTTGTGAACTGTTTTCTCTCTTTTTTGACCTATTATACATTACAACATGGTGACTATAGCTACTAACAATGTGTTGTATTCTTGAAAACTGTGAGTAAATTTTAAGTGTTCTCACCATAATAAATAAGTATGTGTGGTAATGTATCTGCTCTCTAGCTTGATTAAGCCATTCCATCACAATGCAAAGATCTCTTTTTTTTTTTTTTTTTTTTGAGATAGAGTCTCACTCTTGTCACCCAGGCTGGAGTGCAATGGTCTAATCTCAGCTCACTGCAACCTCTGCCTCCCGGGTTCAAGAGATTATCTTGCCTCAGCCTCCTGAGCAGCTGGGATTATAGGTGCCTGCCAACACGCCTGGCTAATTTTTGTACTTTTAGTAGAGATGGGGTTTTGCCATGTTGGCCAGGCTGGTCTCAAACTCCTGACCTCAGGTGATTCACCCACCTCCGGTTCCCTATGTGCTGGGATTATAGGCATGAGCCACCACCCCCAGCCTATGTAAAGATATTTCAAAACATCATGTTGCAAACAATAAATATATGTAATTCTTATTAGTGAATTAAAACACAAATAAAACCTTTATGCAGAGGTTTAAACAAAATAAGTAGCCCTAAAAACGTAAGTCCTAAAAATGAAAAAGTAAGTAGCCCTAAAAATGTGTAAAAACTGGTTTGATTGACGTTTACACGCCCCTCTGAAGTAAATGTCAAGAAGTCTTTGCTAGATTAGGCCCTAGTCTTTTGCCCTAGATGCTCTGGGAGCCACTAACCTTTCTCCAGGAAAAAATCAAAACCAACCAAACAAACAAAACAAAACACCAACTGTTCTTTTATTTGTCCAATAAATTCTTAAAATTCTGACTTGATCTGATTTTATTTTTGAGAATACTCAGTATATTTTTTAAAGTTCTTCAAAGCCATCAATGAATCTTCCATATTATTTAATGACCTTATGACCTCCTAAGTTCAAAACACTGCAATATTGATAGGAATGGTTGAGAGAATAAGGTTCAGGCTCAAAACTGTTATAGATGTTTCAGAAAGATGGAAAAAGTGAAAAGACTGTTGAAGACAAGAGTGGAGAAAAATAGAGCTATATTCAATCATAATTCTCATAAGGAAATAGTTGTGTTTAGCTCCTTAAACTCTCTCAAGCTAATCACAAACCCAGGAAAGAACAAGTCCACATACACTCTCCCCTCTCATACACACAATATCATGGGAAATCATCAAAGTCAAAAGACCTGTTGAAAATCAACTTTTTTTAAAAAGGCAACAGTGTTAAGGTGAAAAGGAAAAATTGAACGTTCAGGGGCAGGAGAGGGTCACACTGGAAGTAAGGTGCCACACTGACAACTGTCCCTGCAGGCCATGCAGGCACTTGGAGAGCCAATCAAAAGGCACAGGGTTAAAGGTTTAATTCTGAAGAAGCAAGACTTCTGAAATATAACTGAATTCTTCCAAAAACATCTAAGAAAACAAATATATAAAGTCATTGAAGAGGAAGAGAACGACCTAAAAAGAAAGCTTGGCCCCTCATGAGGGTGATGCAGAAAGAGAGATGAGAGGGTGGAGACAAAAGATGAGTCAGATAGCACAACGTTACTCAGTCTCTGTGAAAGGTTTTGAAAGGAAAGCATGTTTACAGCAAACAAAAGATCAATTCCACACCTTATTATTATTTTTTTCGTTAAAACACACAATTAATTCTAGTTTGTAATTTTCTTAGGGAAGCCAAAATTGTCTTCTTCTAATCACACCATCAATCCAAAAAACAGTTTATTAAGCCTCTACCTACTGAGCTTCATCTAAAAGCACAGTGCTACTTACGGGGGAAATTACAGTGACTTGCAAAACAGGAATGCCTTCCTCTCAAACTGTGTTAGAGATGAACGGTTAATTTTACAAACAGGGATATTCAGCCCCGTGCTCAAGAAATGCAAAAGATAACTGGCCTTGGGCTTTTGGCTGGCCTGGGCTTGTCCAAGATGTAAAGAAAATGTATATTTCAACTCTGTTGGTGAAAGGGTGGGATTCAGTTAGTTGGAGATACTAGAAGAAGACATCCTTAGTGAAGGACACACTGGGAGAAAAGGTCTGGAGGCTAGAAAGTGTAAGGCATGGTCTAGGAAGTGCAAATAGATCCCTTGGGTATGGATAATGGTGAGGAGAAGGGAAAGGCATTGAAGACCTCACCAACTGCACTCACAATTGTACTGAGTGTTCGGACTTGGCATCAACAACCTTTGTGCTGATGACTGACTCAAGAACCACATTTCAACCTGCTAAATGTGTGTGTGTGTGTGTGTGTGTCTGTGTGTGTGTGTGTGTTTCTACATAAGAAAATTTTGAGAGAAGTAATTTACATATTTCAAGAAAATGTTGCACGCTCTCTGAAACTAATCATTATCTCAGCCAGAAATCTCTTTATAGCAAACTATTTTGTAGGCTGTCTTTGCATTCCTACTGTATTTATTATAATATTTACATGCCTAGCAGGACTACTCTTTTGGTGTACAGACTTAAAATCACAGAATTCAAACAACAAAATGTGCCCTGGCTCAAAGGAACAGCAATAAAAGAAAAATCACATTAGCAGAAGAGAGAACCTATTGGTATTTTAACAGACAGAAGACAAATAAGACTCTTTCTACAATGAAGATACAGATCTGATTATGTATAACAGACGGTTAAAATAAATAACGCGGAGTGACCTAGTAATAGCATGTCTTTCTCGTGTTGCTCTTTGAATTGAGAAATAACAACAAAAGTGTTTGAAGCACTCAACCACTCTGTTGAGAGAATAATGAAGTAAAACTAGATTTATCTAAAAATTATAAAAAGCAAGTCACTAAGCAAACTCCTAAATGGCACCATAATGGGCTGTGGTTGCCTAGTCCCGTCACTGCCATGGCCTAGGGTTGTTTTCCAATCGGGGACTGGAGGAAGAAACCATCCCCTGGTGCTATCACGAGTTAGCTCCTTGAAATGCCAATCCTGATTTTCCCTGCTGTAAGAAAACGGTCTGGACTCTGTGACTGCTGATGCCTTTCCCAGCTTTAGAAGTTTCTAACACAGATAGCTTCCTGTGCTGCTTGTCATAAAAGGTGGCAACTATACGAATATGGTTAAAGACACTGGCGTCCACTGTCCCTGAACTTCACTCTCTGAGCGATAGCAAGTATCCTTATTGTTTTCGCCAGATTGTGTCGGAGTTTTCTCTTATTTTCAGTCCAAAGCCGATCATGTTTCTAATTGGGGTTTAAATGTTTAGACATGGGTTAAGAAAATTACATTTTCTAAGTTTTATTTACTAGCTTCATGAGTTTAACAAATTGAACATAATATACATTGTAATAATCTTACATCTATTTGTAGATAGATATGTATATATGGGACTTCCATAGTGCCCAGCTCCGCATGGGCACTCCGTGAATGTTAATTATCATTAACTTTCAATAACTAACATTTGAATGGCACTTTGCAGTTTTTTTAACAAATCACTTTTCCCCCTTTGATTGTCTCATCATCCCTGTGAGGTGCTATTGTCCCAGTTGAAAGCTGAACTAAGTGAGAAAATTGATCCAAGAGGATAAATGACTTTCCTGAGTCAAAAAACTAATTAGGGGTTGAGTCAGACCCACATTGTCTGGCTCCAAATATCTTGCTGTTTCCACCACGCTATGTAATCTTGCACTATTTTGTCATTAATAGAGAGAAGAGGTCAAAAACAAAAATCTATGTTGGTGAGTCAAAATGCCCTTCTTATTGGCCAAAGGAACTCTATGATAGAGGAAAAAAAGAACTTAGAAAGTTATTACAGAAATTTTCACTGGATATTCAATAAGGAATCATGTTTTAAGACCTGTACACAAGAAAGCATCTTGACATCTTTAAGAACTCAGCTTTAAAAATAAAAGACCCATATACTAGGAGGCAAAGAAGCTTCAATTTGTTAATGAGGTAGCAGGGGACAAAGAACTTGCATCCCTCTGTTTTAGGAAGAGCTTTTCAAAGAGTTGGAGCGGAGAGAATAGCTGAGGACCTACGATAGCTTTAGAACAACAGAGCATTTTATTTGTCTTGGATCATGAATGTCTTTTAACATTGCTCTTCTTGGAAAAATATATTCCTTATGAAGTTTTCTTGAAGCTGTGATCCATGTGGTCTGGTCTCAAACAGCATTGTTTTTAAGCAAAGCAACCAGTCCAGCAATCAAAAAGTAACTTTCAATCACTGAGATTTGTTGCTCCTTTTTTTCTCAACACCATGAATAGAATATACTTCATCCTGCAGTGATACCTAATGGATATTGAACATCGTGCCGTACTCTACATAATAAATTAACTAATTGAACCCTCTAATATGCCTTTGAGGAAATTACTGTTGTTTTATCTCCATTGTCCAGATGAGGAAACTGACTCCTAGAGAAGCCCCATAAGTGGACCAAAGCCCTGCATCTTCTCAGTGGCAGAGTTAAGATGAAAACCCCAGATGACTTCAGACTCTACGGCTACATGTCTATTTTCCCCCTACCTGAAGCTCGTCTTCCAGCACCAATCTCCTCCAAACTCTTGAAAAAATGTCTCTCTCAGTTCTGATCCAATTCTCCTCCCCTTTCTCTCAATTCTGCTTTTCAAAAATCTAAACTAATTACTTGTCAAAGAAACAATTCCCTTTGGAGGAGAAAGGAGGAGATGAAAGTGAGCTTAAAAGGCTGAATGCTCTTTCGCTGAAAGAGACAGCAGAAAAGAGGCTAGTGACCCTCTAAAGAATCTGATTTTCAAATATAAGAATGCATCAGAATCACCTGGAGAGTTTGCCAAAAGAAATTGCTGGGTCCCATACCCGGAGTTTCTCATGCACTGAGCTTGGAGTGGGGCTGGAAATTTTGTACCTCTAAGAAGATCAAGTTGATGTAGAAGATGCCAATCTGAGGACTGCACTCTGGCAAATCCATTGCTCTAGGTAAATAGCTTTGTGTTCCTACTTGAAAGAACTCTAATTTCTTCCAACTAGTCAAGAGTTCTGTATTACCCAAGCCTAAAGAGTATCTACCCATTGCGTTTTACTACCTCAAACCACACGTTACAGATTTCGGACTAAGAGAAATGGCGCTAAGAAGCAGCAGCTGAGCTTCCTCTTCCTCCTTGCTAAAGGCAGACTTCCTAGTTTCCTGCGAGTAATTTTTCCTCCATTCTAACATCATGGACAAGTGATCTGAGCTGCTGTGCAAAGAAAGCTGTGGTCTCACCTTATACGCCCAAGAGGAAAGGGCACTCATGATTCATACAGAGGTCATGGAGGGATGGCTTCTTTACACAAACTGATAGAAGAAACACATATCAAAGCAACTACAAAGGATAGCTGAAAAGCTGACATAAGAAGACCAAAATAAATAATAACAATATCCAAGTCATATATCCCCTCATGAAAGGCCTCTTTCCTCAGTACAACGTGAATACTGTAAACTTGTATTAGGAATCCTATATTTAAAGCTCATTTTTATCTAAAACAATTATAAATTAATCACATTAATTCATCACGTATATTTTAATTGTAATGCTGGCCTGTGATGTCCAAATTTAAATCCCTATTTCATACTCTAGGAAAAATTTTACCCATGCCTAATTTTTAGAGCATAAAAATCTTCCTTCTAAGCATATGGAATTATAGATCCAGAGTAAATAGAAGCCTTAGATTGATTAGGCTGAAGCATTCTTTTATTATGTGCACTTCTCAAATGATTTAAATGGATTTATTCAGCTATGTTAAATAATGCATTACTTTACCAGCAAATGCATTTTTGTGCATTTTGCATTGAAAGAATATTTACATATTCTCTTAACCTAGACAAAAGTAGTATGCCCATGTCAACAGCACTGGAGAGCCCACTCAATCAGTTCAAACTTTTCCAAAATCCTATACGATACCTATTTCTTTATGATTATGAACTCATCCTGATTAAGATCTTTGCTTTTACCTATTAACTATGACCTCAATTTTGTTTTTATCATCATGAAGTATGACTCCTCTATGAGCTGGGGAGATGCCCTTTCAGGTCGAGCAATACTATTTTCTTTTTAATTACTATTGCAGCAATAACACACTTTAAAAAATTATGTGTAGAGTCAAGAGCAGAGGAAAAGTTGCTTTGTTTTGCCATCTGAAAATTACCCTAGAGAAGTTTTATGTGTGTATGTGTGTGTGTGTGTGTGTTTGCACATATGCATACATGTATGGATATGTATTTGCAATCTGATATTCTCAGAAAGTTCAGGAAACAATATTCAAAAAGCAAGTTCTTGAAAATGCATGAGAAGGTAAGTTTTGCAAGAGAAGAGAAGAAAGTCTGGTTGGGAGATGGTCCTATTTGATACTATTTTGAACTGACCAAATAAAGTTTTACATGGTTTAGAGCTTATGTTTTGGGGACTGGGCTTGAATTATCTAAAGCTCAGTTTTTTTCTTTTCTTTTTTAATTTTTAAGATAAAATTTCCAAGGCATCTCTTCGAAGTTAGCAATTTCTTTTAAATTAATACATTTTCACACATAGTATCTTCTAGAAAAAAACTGACATGCATTATAAATGTATAAGTATTGTACTCTGATTTATGAAAGAATCACATCAACTTTGGTTGGCATGTGGTTCATTAATAATTCAACCAAGTAGACCTCACCAGGTTCAAAATAACAGAAGTTTAAAAATTAAAGATAAAATCTATAATGAACAAATATTACTATGTGTAGAAAGGATTCTTTATATTACAAATCCACTTAATTTTTTAACAAGTAGATTTTATCAGTTATTCACATAAGCTTCTGTAAAATAATGAAAATACACTTGGAAAGTTGAGAAGAATAAATCAAATGCATCCCCTGCCCCAAACTTACGAACACTTTCTCATGTCTTACTGCATCTGGCTTAGATAATTAAATATTGAAACCCTTGTCTAGTTTTTCATATTAAGGACATGTCACAATTTTCTCTTTTCATAAGGCATCAAAGCTGAAGTATTTTTGCCTGCATTCAAACAAAAAAATAATGGCAGCAGTGCATGTAGAGGCTTTTATGCCAACCACAGGTAAGAGATAGCCAGAGGCAGAAGACACATGGATCCATCTGAGAAATTACTTCAGGGCAGAAAGAACCTTGCTGAGAAGAGCAATTTTACTCTTGGACTCTAAACTTGAGATGCCTTCTGAGATTATAAAACCTAGTGACACAACAATGTTATAGAGGATGATTTAACAGCCCAGTTTGAATTTTGTCACTTTAATCCATTAGTCAGAAGTGCAAAGGAAATCTTCCATTCTACCTGTGATATTGACTACACCACCCTTCACCATGTGGCACGTTCCTGAATTAACTTTGGTACTTTTTTTTTTCTTGCTGTGATCATCTAACATCAGTTTGGGTTATTAGAAATGTAACTTGAAATAGGAAGCATTCCTGTGTTTTTTGTTGCCCTGGAAATGGTCTGCTTATAATCTTCCATCAGCTCTCCTCTACGTGCCCAATCACTAATCTACACCTTGACTGGGACTCAATTCTCCTTCTGATGGGGAGAAGCCCTTCTGCATTTTCCATCTGTTTTCATGGAAGGACCCTCTGCAGCCAGGGCTGCCCGCTGAGCCTAGAGTCTAAAAAGTCTGTCACTTCTGAACACTCAACATCAAGCCATGCTTGTCAAACTTAGAGCCATGCCTGACAATCACCTGGAGGGCTTGCTAAACACAGCGTAGGGGAGGAAAAGATTTATTTTTCTCGCCCATTGCTCAGTTCATGGCAGAGGCTCCAAAGAAAGACATTGAATCAATGCAGATTTATTTAATGTATGTTTTACATGACATAGGAGACCGCATGAGAAAAATGAAGACCCAAAGAAACAGATAAGCTTGTGTACTTTTATGCTTAGGTTTGAAGAGTGGACAGTCCTGGAGAAGTACAACTGGACAAAGGAGGTGATAAACTCGGAAACTTAGCAAGGTTTGTTTGCTCAGATTCTTCTGTGTCCCTGTAAACTCAGAGATGATGATGTTTCTTCTGGGTATAGGGAGGACACCTCTCAAATGAAGGTCTTATAATTTTACAAGGAAGGGGAAAAAGAGTGATTCTCCTACCTCTGCTGTTTTCTCAAATGCTAAGGGTGCTGTATTTTGGGGTAGCATGTCCTGAGCCCCATCAGCAGATTGCTGGACCCTGCCATCAGAGTTTCTGTTTCAGTGGGTTTGGGATAGAGTCCTAAAATTATTTGCATTACTAACAAGTTTTAGGCTCTGTTTGAGAACCACTAGCGTAGAAGCTAGACTCTCAGGGAGAAAGATGTGTATTTCTCAGTTATCTGTGCATTCACTTCCAGATTTTGTTTCAAAATATCATATTTTCATTTCTGTGACATTACTTTTATTTTCATTTATTTTATTTTTTCTGTGTAAAGAACGGGGTCTTGCTATGTTACCCAAGCTGGTCATGAACTCCTGGGTTCAAGTGGTCCTCTCACCTCTGCCTTCCTAAGTGCTGGGATTACAGATGTGAGCTACTGCACCTGGCTCATATTATTTTTAAAGGATATAATCATTTCTTTCAAGCTGAACTACCTGGGAAAGTATAACCTACCTAAGTGCCAGATCAGCAATGTATTCACATAGACTGAGATCTCCAGATTCCAAACAGCACCCTAAATCACCTACAGATACACCACCCCCACCCTGCACAAGCCCAAAGGGCCTCTATCATGTACACTGAACTTGACATTGGGATCATCTCTAAGCTTTTTCATTATGGTATCTTCTGGAAAAAACTCTATAAAATAATTTGAAAATGGGGGATGGGCCGGGCACAGTGGCTCACGCCTGTAATCCCAGCACTTTGGGAGGCCGAGGTAGGCGGATCACGAGGTCAAGAGATCAAGACCATCCTGGCCAACATGGTGAAACCCCGTCTCTATTAAAAAATACAAAAATTAGCTGGGCATGGTGGTGCGCATCTGTAGTCCCAGCTACTCGGGAGGCTGAGGCAGGAGAATTGCTTGAACCCGGGAGGCAGAGATTGCGGTGAGCTAAGATTGCGCCACTGCACTCCAGCCTGGCGCCTGGTGACAGAACAAGACTGTCTCAAAATAAAATGGGGGATAGAAGGGTAAATACAGAAAAATATAAAGAAAATCATTTGTTTTTTAAAGAAAGAAAGAAAAGGAAAGAAAGAAAGAAAAGAAAAAGAAAGAAAAAAGAATGAAAGAAAGAAAGAGGAAGAGAAAGAGGGGGAGAGAACAGGAATCTTGCTCTATTGCCCAGGCTAGAATGCAGTCTAAAAATGGATATTAAAAACCTTTTTTATGTCAATAATTGTGCTTAACAATGGAGACAGGAAGGAATAAGGGAGGAAAATAACAAACAAGCAGCCAACCAATATTTCATTTAAACCTGTGAAATGCTATGCAATTACTGAGGAGTGATTTACTTCCAATTATGTAGTCACTTTTAGAATAGGTGTGATATGGTACTGAGAAGAATGTATGTTTTGTGGATTTGGGGTGGAGAGTTCTGTAGGTGTTTATTAAGTTTACTTGTTCCAGGTCTGAGTTTAAGTCCTGGATATCCTTGTTAATTTTCTGTCTCATTGATCTGTCTAATATTGACAATGTGATGTTAAAGTCTCCCACTATTATTGTGTGGGAGTCTAAGTCTCTTTGTAAGTCATTAAGAACTTGCCTTATGTATCTGGGTGCTCCTGTATTGGGTGCATATATATTTAGGATTGTTAGCTTTTCTTGTTGCATTGATCCTTTTACCATTATGTAATGTCCTTCTTTGCCTCTTTTGATCTTTGTTGCTTTAAAGTCTATTTTATCAGAAGTGAGAATTGCAACTCCTGCTTTTTTTTTTTTTTCTCTCCATTTGGTTGGTAAATCTTCCTCCATCCCTTTGTCTTGAGTCTCTGTGTATCCTTGCATGTAAGATGGGTCTGGATGCAGCATACTGATGGGTTTTGGCTTTTCATCCAATTTGCCTGTCTGTGTCTTTTGATTTGGGCATTTAGTAAATTTAAATTTAGGATTAACATTAATCTATGTGCGTTTAATACTGCCATTTAATGCTAGCTGGCTGTTTTGCCCATTAGTTGATGTAGATTCTTCATTATGTTGATGCTTTTTACCTTTTGGTATATATTTGGAATGGCTGATACTGGTTGTTTGTTTCTATGTGTAGTGCTTCTTTCAGAAGCTCTTGTAAAGCAGGCCTGGTGGTGATGAAATCTCTGAGTGCTTGCTTGTTCACAAAAGATTTTATTTTTCCTTCACTTATGAAGCTTAGTTTGGCTGGATATGAAATTCTGGGTTGAAAGTTCTTTTCTTTAAGGATGTTGAATATTGGCCCCCACTCTCTTCTGGACTGTAGGGTTTCTGCTGAGAGATCTGCTGTGAGTCTGATAGGCTTCCCTTTGTGGGTAACCTGACCTTTCTCTCTGGCTGCCCTTAGCATTTTCTCCTTCATTTTAACCCTAATGAATCTGACGATTATGTGCCTTGGGGTTGCTCTTCTTGAGGAATATCTTTGTGGTGTTCTCTGTATTACCTGGAGTTGAATATTGGCCTGCCTTGCTAGGTTGGAAAAGTTTTCCTGGATAATATCCTGAAGAGTATTTTCCAGCTTGGATGCATTCTCTTCGTCACATTCCGGTACACCTATCAAACGTAGATTAGGTCTTTTCACATAGTCCCCTATTTCTTGGAGACTTTGCTCATTCCTTTTTACCATTTTTTCTCTGATCTTGTCTTCTCATTTAATTTCATTGAGTTGATCTTTGACCTCCAATATCCTTTCTTCTGATTGGTCAATTTGACTGTTAAAACTTGTGCATACTTCACGAAGTTCTCGTATTGTGTTTTTCAGCTCCATCAATTCACTTATATTGCTTTCTAAATTGTCTATTCTCATTAGCATTTCGTCAAACCTTTTTTCAAGATTCTTAGTTTCTTTGCATTGGGTTAGAACATGTTCCTTTAGCTCACAGAAGTTTCTTATTATCCACCCTCTGAAGCCTGATTCCATCAATTCATCACATTCTCCATCAGGCGTTGTTCCCTTGCTGATGAGGAGCTGCAATCCCCTGAAGGAGGAAAGGCATTCTGATTTTGGGTGTTTTCAGCCTTTTTGCACTGGCTTCTTCCCATCTTTGTGGATTTATCCACCTGTTGTCTTTGTAATTGCTGACTTTCAGATTGGGTCTCTGAGTGGACGTCCAGCTTGCTGGTGATGATGTTATTTCTGTTTCTTTGTTTTCCTTCGGCGGACACCCCTCCCCTACAGAGCTGGACCTTCCCGGGTTCAGCTGTGCTTGCTGTGAAACTCTCAACCGTGTTTGCTTCCCCTTCCACCATGATTGTAAGTTTCTTGAGGTCTCCCTACCACGCTAAACTGTGAGTCAGTTAAATCTCTTTCCTTTATAAATTACCCAGCATCAGATGTTTTTATTAGCAGCATGAGAATGGACAAATAAGGGGTCACTCTCACCTTTTCTCCCCCTTTATGAAGTCATAGACCCTCATGTGAGAGGTGCACTCCCTGTACTCAGAAAAAAGGAACATTCTTATCTCAGAAGACACAAGGACACAGAAAATAATGTGAACAAATAGGCCTTTCTAAGTTTCTCCCAGTTTATTTTTATTAGATTAAAACCTTTTTTCCTCCAATCATACATCACCATGAGTGTCCACTCTTTGTCAAACCTTGTGGAAGAATATAACATTTCTTCAGGTCTTCATTTCCTTATGAAGGTTTCTGTGTTATGTAAAATGTATATTACATAAATTCATATGCATTTCTCTTCTTAATTTGTATTTTATTGTAGGGGCCTCAGCCATGAACCTAAGATGAGTGAGGTGAAGATATTTTTGATACCTACAATAACGAAAGTCATGTTGTTGCTGTCACATTATTTTGGGACTTCACTGTATTTCTGACTTGCTTTCCAGCATTTTAACCATTTCCCTCACCTGGCAGTGTGGAATAGTTCCCGCCTTGCCATGTGCTCCTGGATGCCTTCTGATCTTCCTTCTCTAGCCACCTGTGGCTATTTCTGCTCATGCTTGGTCTGGGAGGTGGGGACACAGGCGAGAGAAGTTTTCCCTCATCTTTGTAATGCACACAACTCTCTCTTGCTTTTTTTCTTAGAGCCCTAACTTTGTCTTATTCAAATGTGAGTACAATATTCAGTTCTGGAACTCAATGATTTTCTTCCAGGATAGATGGGTGATATCCAAGATAGACAGAAGCATATATTATTTACTTTAAAAAATGGTTATAGGGAATGTATCTTTAAGAATATATGGGGACTTGTTAGAAGGAAATGTACAAGTTGCTAATAAATTTTAAATAAGATCTTTATATTTTTAAAATTTTAAATTGTGTGAAACAGATAAAACATCCTTTATATTAGCTAATCCAATAAGGTCAAAAATTTAATGCTTTAGCATTATTTCAGATATATTTTAACATATATTTGAATGCCTGAGGAGTAGAGAGGGCTGTATATAAAGCTGGAATATTTAAACTTATTACAAATTTCAATTTTAAAGGAAACAACATTGCTATATGAGACTAGTAAAGACAACTTCGATTATCAAGATGAGTATTTATGAAGAAATTTCCAAAGTGACCAAGCTTATAACATTTTTTTCCCCAAAAAACTTTCTCATTTTGTTCTGAAAACAAATCTAAATGTATTTCAGCATCTATGAAAATATGAAAAACAGTCCTGATGGCCTACCTCATTCACCACTTTTGCAATTAAGAAAAGATACTTTCTTTTTTATATACTTGTTCTCTAGAAGCAGATAATATAAACAGGAGTCCAAGATGAAGCAGCAAATCAAACAGTTTGGACCTGAAGGTGATGGATATAAAAATGTCACAGGGGACATCAAGAACTTAACTACAATTACTAAGAGGAAATGGGAAAGATATTAACTGCCTGGGAAAAGTTTACTAATATCTAAGTCATTAAGCAGCTCTTGTATGACTGGTACAAACCCTGCAACCCTCTTCCAAAGCATCCAGAACTTTGGGAAGGCCACCATATGTCATGCTAATGGAACCCCTGTTCCCTTGGTGCCTGCACTAGCTCTGATTAATGGAAGACATGCCATGAATGATACAAGTGATTACACTGCATAAGTTAGGACGCAGACAGGCCATAGCTTGATTAGATTCTGGAACAAACACCTCCTCTCTCCTGGGGCACCGCTGTCCACAGCACGGCAGTCATCTGTTAAATAGTGGCACATTTCACCACGGAGGTTACTGTACTAGCTTAAAATTTAACACCTGCCTTCCCAGAGCTGCCTGAAAATCTAGACCATCGTCTCAAATATAAAGGAGAACAAAGGCATATAAGAAGGCAAACTTTAAAATAAAAAGGAAGGATTTAACATGATAGGGAGCCTCGAATGCTACAAGCCGTGAACAAACACAGATGTGTTTCAAGCCTTAGCTGTGACAAGGTTTTGCAATTTTCATTTTGTAAATATTCTTAACTAAAAATCCATTTCCTTGTACCTCAAAAGGTCATAGACTTTGGCCAAATGTTCAGATTCGCAAGGTACAAATAATGAACCCTGGCAAAAGAAGAAAGTAAATACATTCCTAGCTATCCAGAGCTATTGACAACAAGGACCAATGGGGTGAAACGTTGTATGTTACCATACTCTTACATCGTTAGACTTCTATTGTCAAGCGGTGAGGATACAGTAGCATTCATGTCTGTCTACCCTGTCTCTGCTACTACCTCAGAAGGGCCAACATTTTTATCAGTAAGTCCAAAGATGAACAATTTGTCCACCTGTGGAAGGAGGCCTTACGAATGCCCTTTTAAATAGAAAGAATTCTTTAAAGACAGTTCGAATACTCTTTGCAAGAAAAGTCAAGCTCTGTAAACTTGTAAATATCTAATCCTTATTTTCAGAGTGTAAAAAGACTTACCTATATTGCCTTCGTATTTGACCTGCCAGGGATTTAGCTAATAGATTCTTTAATTACGCTAAAGACCAACACCACCTTTTCTACTTCCCTTGTGGTTAATGACTTTGACAGTGGGATTTATTAAAAATTCCAAGGACAAAAAAGATCTCCTTCGAAGACATCAGTCTCTATTTATGTGTTTTAATGCCCTGATTAAGGTCAGCTAATGTGATGACACAAAAAGGTAGAGGCTAAGGAGAACGTTACTTGAATTTCAAGAGTTTGCTATCAGGGCCAGCAATTAAACAAGGGAATCTGAGAGCTTAATGAGTAGAGGCAGAGTCTGTGCCATCAAAGAGTTGATAGTGTTGCTGACAAATCACAATACATACAGAGAAAGCTCAAACAAAACAGGCTTTAGCTGCCTGGTACATGTAAACAAGAAGAACATTAGGAGTTCACAACAAAATTACTGAACAGGAGTGTTGTATATGGGTTTCAGAGAGGAGATGAGATGTAAGCTTCTTGAGAATGGAGACGAGCTTGAATATAATCAAAAACTGAGCTGAAAGGGAAGAATTCAGTTATACCTAAATCTTTGGTGATAGGTTTCATGAGATCTCAGAATATGTGAAAAGTGTACTTGCCTAAAGGAGTAAAAAATCAAAGCCTTTTTTAAACTGAGAGAGAGAGAGAAAGAGAGCGAGAACTATTTCTCAAGACGTATTTCTGTTTTATAGCACATTGCTTGATGTTATGCTAGAGCAACTAAACCAAACTAAAATAAAAAAAAAATGGGGTAATTATTTCCTGGAGCATTGGTACAACCCATTGTAGAGATCTTGTTCCTGATCACATTGAACAGAAGCAGCACAAGCATGAGCATCACAGAAAACGAAACAAATCCTATTCAGGTACTATTTAAAATAAAGTCAAAGGGATGAACTGGAAAGGGCCTACGGCTTGGCTACATGAGGCCTACATTTCATTCCCTGCTCTACCTGTTCAAGTACAGCCCGGGGGTGAGGGTGAAGGAGGGAGTGTGATGGGATTAGACGTCGGGAATACAACTTAGGGACATTGGCAGTGACCAGGATGAGAGTATGAACTAGAGTCATAAAAGCTTCCCATTGAGTGGAAAGGAAAAATAATAAAAATACACAGGAAGTAGAATCAGCCAGATTGAATCAGTTAGAGAGAATGCAAGGTGATGGAGATGTGTGGGAAAAGAGCAGCTAAGGGGGACACCTCACAGGTTTATGGCTTGGGCCAGAGGCTGAATGGTGGCATCATTCAGCAAGATAAGGAATATTTGCAAAGAAACAGCAATCGGTGGGGACAAAATAAATTCCATTTTAGACCCATTAGACTTGAAAGTGCTTATGGATTTTTTTCTCTGTAATTTTTAATAATCCTTACAAAAATGAAGCCTTCAGGAAACGTAAAATCAAATATGTCTGAAAAGTTTTTGGCCATTTTTACACTGACAGATAAAGCATATTATATGTATCTTTTCTGAAAAAGTTGAATACCATATGTCTTTTTTTCTTTAAGTATTATAGAGTTTACTTTTTAGAGTGGAGTGCTATTGCAAGCCAATGGTCCTGCCAAATGCATCTGTCAGTGATGGCAAGATGGTCAAGAATAACTACTCCCAGCTGCCAAAGAATCTGGCTGTTTGTCAAGAAGAAATAAAAGGGGCAATCTGCCAATTACTGCCCCCTTGTGCTCAATAAGTGGCAAAGGCAAATGAAGCAACGTGCCAGTGCAGAATGGCAGAATGTCAACATCAACATATAAAATTCTTCTAACTTAAAACTGAACCCCAAGCTCTTATTTCATAGTTGAGGTCGCTGGAGACCATGGAACAACTTAGCCACAAGCTCAGGGCTCTCTGACAGACAGGCAGGGCCAGAATTCAGATTCGACTTTCCAGACAAAATTCTTTCCTTGATACCACATTTCATTTCTTAGAAATATGTTTCATGGATCCCAAGCTCACATTTCTCATAAGCAGACTTTTTTCATGCTTTTATTATAAAAGGAGAATCCACAACAAAAGAGTTTAAAAGGAAGATCCCGGAGGTCTCATACGACCGTGAAACCAATCTTCCACTAAACAGAAGACAAATTCAGAGAGGATGTCATTCATATTCTACACACATGTCCATAAAACCATAGGAAGAAATCGCTCGTAAAACCTAAGCTACTTTGACCAAAAATGCTCACTCCTTTCCATAAGTGAATAATTACCTCAGGCTAAATAGTTGAGGGGGAGAGTATGAATTTTGGCTTTCATCCGTTCTTTCACTCAACTACCTTGGCACAAAGAGATTTCAATAAAGAACTAAGGTTTCCGCTAAAAAGTTTGTCTGATTCTAATTAATTTTATCTTGTTTTGAGGCTCACATTTTCCCTGTCAGCAAAAATGATCTTTTATTATTTGTGGCTCCATTTTTGTGAATCACTACTCAGTCCATTACAGAGGAGCATAGTGAGTGCATGGCAAAGATCCCCTTCCCAGCCAGACCTTCTCTACAATATACTCAAGGTAGTTCCTGTCAGACCATTGGTATATAAAGTTATAATCCATTTGCCATCTTTGATTGAGCTGAATCCATTGGTAATTTTTTTTGTACATTTAAAAGATATTTCTAAAGCTCCATGAACCATAAAACCATTTGAAGAATAATGAAGCTGAGACACTAACAAGAGGTTAGAATAAATTTCAACCCCTCAAGTTTAAAGACTGTGTGTAGTGACCTGATCTAACACCAACTGAAGCACTTTAAAAATGGAAAAGTGTATCACCACACACATACGTCATATATGCAAATGGATTCACATATTCTCTTGAAGGAAAAAAAAAGAATGTTTTCTCAGTATCTTTGCAAAATTAATGTATATGACAAACACTTTCCAATCTATAACTAATAGAATCAAGGAGGACATCTAATTAGTAATTAGTCTGATTAACATTCCTTGGAGATTAATTTGTTTTACCAGATGGCCTTCATAAAAATAATTCTTAGAGGATTTGTTTTAAAAATCAGCTAAGCTAATTACAAGATGTAGGAATAGAGAAATTTTAACAATCATACCATGCATAAATTAATGTGTTTAAGTTGTAAGTCTTCAAGATATGACTGAGAAGTGAAAAACAGCAAAAGGGGGTTTACGGGCCTGCTCAGTGAAGCTATTGAGTTAATGACTAGAAACAGTTTGTTGAGAGGGCAAAATCAAAACACGAAGACCCAGTCAGATAGAAGCAAAAGGTGAGCCAGCTGTGAAAGAAGGGTAAATCCAAGTTAGACATGGGGAAACTAAATTGGACCAAAGTCAAGGGACGTTCCAAAGCACAAAAGAAAAAAAGAACAAGCAGGAACAGAGTCCAGAAAGAATTCTGCTCACTGTCTGCCTGGCAGCCCTATTAACTGATTTTCCCATGGCCGAGACATGTAGACTAAACACAGTCTACATGTCTCAGCCTCTGCTGTGGCTAGGCAGGGCAATGACAGTGAGTTACCATCAGTGGAGTCTGGAAAGAAATGATGTATTCCACTATCAAGTACCATCTCATAAAAACTTTCTAGAAGTGATCTATCATGCCTTTCTCTGCTTGCTGGTGGATAGGAGACCAGTACTACGGGGACCTAGGGAGTGAGTGCCTGATGACCATAGAGAATGTTCCCTACTGATGAATACCCACAAAACACTGCTGTATTAGAAAGAAATATTTATTGTGTTAAGACGTGTATAGTTGGAGATTTGTTTGCTGTTGAAGCTGGTATTACTTACCCTTCATTAATGCACCTGTTTATCTCATTTAATCCCTACAACAATTTGTGGTGGTGACAGTTTTATCTTATCGAATGGATGAAATGAATAAATGAATTTGAACCCAGGTCTGTCAGACTGTAAGAATCTATTTCCTCTCACCAAATAGTCTGATAAACAGAATCTGAACCAAAGAAGACATGGGTTGTGTTTAATTTTGTTTCAATTCAGACAAATTCAAGACCGTGAATTAACCATTTTGAGCAAAGGATTCAATGGCATTTAGTATATTCAAAATGTTGTGCAACTACGTGAACATACATCTAGTTCCAAAACATTTTCGTCACCCCAAAGGGAATTCCAGATTCAATAAGTAACCATTAGCCATTTTCCCCTCCTCTAGTCCCTGACAATTTTTTTTTCTTTTTTCTTCTGAGATGGAGTCTTGCCCTGTTGCTGGGCTGGAGTGCAGTAGTGCAATCTTGGCCAGCCACAACCTCCATCTCCCAGGTTCAAGCAATTCCCCTGCCTCAGCCTTCCAAGTAGCTGGGATTATAGGCTTGTGCCACCATGTCCGGCTAATTTTTTATATTTTTAGTAGAGACAGGGTTTCACCATATTGGCCAGACTGGTCTCGAATGCCTGACCTCAGGTGATCCGCCTGTCTTGACCTCCCAAAGTGCTGATATTACAAGCGTGAGCCACCACACCAGGCCCCCTGACAATGAAAAAACTAATTTCTGTCACTACAGATTTACCAATTCCAGATATTTCATATAATTGAGATCATACAATATGGGACCTATTGTGTCTGGCTTCATTCACTTAGCATAACATTTTTGAAGTTCACTCACAGTATAGCCTGTATCAGTATTTCATTCCTTTTTATGGCTAAAAACTATTCCATTGTATACCACAATTTTTTTCTCCATTCATGCATTTTCACAGTTTGTCTATTGTGCATCGTGCTTCAATGCACATGTACTGACTGAGTACCTATTGTTCACTCTTTGGGATATTTATCTAGAAGTGAAAATTCTGGGGCATGATATAATTCTACATGAAGCCTTTTGAGAAACTGCCAAAATGTTTTGTACAGAGGCTGTACCATTCTACATTCCCATTAGCATTGCATAAAGGTTTGCATTTCTCCACGTCTTCACCATCACTTGTTATTTTCAGGTTTTGGATTAACGCCATCCTAGTAGGTGACTTTCTCATTTCTGCAAAAAGGACAATTGGAATTGTGAGAGGGATTTCATAGACTGTACACATAGCATTGGGTGTTTTTGCCATCTTAGCAATTTAAAGTCTTCTAACTCATAAACATTAAATGCCTTCCATTTATTTATATCTTCTTTAATTACTTTCAGCAATGTTTTATTAAGTGTATAATACATTTATTATTTAAATTTATTCCTGTATATTTTATTCTTTTGGCTCTTATTTTAAAGAAAAGTGTTTTCTTAGTTTTCTTTTCAGAATGTTCGTTACTGGTATATAGAAACAACTGACTTTTGTGTATTGCTCTTGTGCCCTGCAACTTTGCTGACTTTGTTTACTAATACTAGCAGTTTCATCTGGATTTTTGGAATTTGTAACATAGAGAATCATGTTATCTACAATTAGAGATAGTTTTACTTCTTCCTTTCCAATTTTAATACTCCTTATTCTTCCCTTGCTTACATGCTCTGTCTGGAACTTTCAGAACGATGTAGAGCAGCAATATTGAAAGCAAGCATCCATGTCTTGTTCATGATTTTAAAGAGAAAGATTTCAGTCTTTCACCATTGACCATCATATTAATCATCACTTTTTCATAAATGCCCTTTATTGTATTGAGAAAGTTTCTTCTAGTTCTAGTTTTTGAGTCTTTTCTCATGAAAGGTTTCAAATTGTGTGAAATTCTTTTTCTGTACTGATTGAGGTAATTGTGTTTTTCCTTTGTTCTATTAATGTGGTGTATTACATTGATTGTTCTTATCTTATTGAATGACTCTTGCATTTCTGTGATAAATCCCATTTAGTCATGGTGTATAATCCTTTTATTACGCTATTAAATTGAGTTTGCTAGTATTTTTTGAGGACTTCATCTATAATCACAAGGGATTTTGGTCTATAATTTTCTTTTCTCATGATGTCTCTGTCTGGCTTTAGTATCAGGGTAAGCTGGCCTCATAGAATGAGTTAGAAAATGTTCCCTCTTCTATTTTTTGGAAAAGTTTGAGAAGGATTGAAGTTACTTCCTTACATGTTGTGTAGATTCACCAGTAAAACCATCTAGTCTTAGGCTTTTCTTTGTTGGAAGGTGTTTAATTACTGATATAATTTCTTGTTATGTAAACCTGTTCAAATTTTGTTTCTTCCTGAGCCAGTTTTGCTACTTTGTATGTTTCTAGGGATTTGTTAATTTCATCTATGTTCTGTAATTTGTTAGCACACAATAGTTTAAATATTCTCTTATGATCTTTTCATGGTAGAAGATCTATAGAAATGTTACCACCTTCATTTCTGATTTTAGTTAAGTGCAACTTCTATTTTTTTTCTTTGTCTTGCTAAAGATTTGTCAATTTTGTTGATCTTTTCAAAAATCTTTTAGTTGTATTAACTATATCTCTGATGGATAATTTTATGTATCAGCTTGACTGGTCCCAGATATCTGGCCAAACATTATTCTAGTTGGTTTTGTGACAGTTTCTCTGGATGAGATTAACATTTTAATCAGTAGACTGTATAAAGCAGACTGTCCTTCCTCCCTAATGTGTTTGGGCCTCAACCAATTGACTGAAAACCTCAATGGTACAGAAGGACTAAACAAAAAGAAACTCTTCTGCTTGAATAATTTGAGCTGAAATATTGGTATTTTTCTGCCTTTGGACTCAAAGTGAAACACTGGCTGTTTTTGCGTCTGAAGCCTGTCAGTGTTTGGACTGGAACTTGTACTCTCAACTCTCTTGGTTCTCCAGATCTTGGATATTTTCAGCCTCCATTATCAAGTGAACCAATTCTTTATAATAAATATCTTGACAGATAGATAGATAGATAGATAGATGATAGATTAGATGGATTAGATGGATGGATAAACCAAGATATAGATATCTTATTAGCTCTGTTTCAGTGGAGAAACTAATGTTTCTTCTTGAGTCAGTTTTACTACTTCGTATGTTTCTAGGGACTTGTCAATTTCATCTCTGTTCTGTAATTTGTTAGCATATAATAGTTCAAATAATCTCTTTTTTTTTTATTGTGTTGATGCTCTTTTCCATTTGGTATGTTTTTGGAGTGGCTGGTACTGGTTTTTCCTTTCTTTTTTTTTTTTTTTTTAAATTTAACACAATTATTTTTAATTAAAGTTCTTACTGTGAGATAACTATGAATTCACATGAAGTTTTAAGAAATAATATGGAGCAATCTCAAAATACCCTTTATCCAGTTCCCCCAATGATCTCTTATGATATTTTTGTTGTAGAAGGCCTATGGAAATGTCACCACTTTCATTTAGTCAGGGAAATTAGTCAAGGTCCTCCAGGTTTACTCTAATGTTTTTCTATTTTCTAGTTCATTTATCTCTATTCTAATAATTATTATTTCCTTTTTTTAATTTTAAAAGTTTTAAAATTTATTGGTTCAAATTGTACTTAACTTTTTCTAATTTTTTTAATAGTTTCTTTTTTTTATTATTATACTTTAAGTTCTGGGATATATGTGAAGAACGTTCAAGTTTGTTACATAGGTATACATGTGCCATGGTGGTTTGCTGCACCCATCAACCCATCATCTACATTAGGTATTTCTCCTAATGCTATCCCTCCCCTAGACCCCCAACCCTTGACAGGTCCCCATGTGTGATGTTCCCCTCCCTGTGTCCATGTGTTCTCATTGTTTAACTCCCACTTATGAGTGAGAACATGCAGTGTCTGGTTTTCTGTTCCTGTGTTAGTTTGCGGAGAATGATGGTTTCTACCTTCATCCATGTCCCTGCAAAGGACATGAACTCATTCTTTTCTATGGTTGCATAGTATTCCAGGGTATATATGTGCCACATTTTCTTTATTCAGACTGTCATTGATAGGCATTTAGGTTGGTTCCAAGTCTTTGCTATTGTGAACAATGCTGAAATAAACATATATGTGCATGTGTTTTTATGGTAGAATGATTTATAATCCTTTGAGTATATATCCAGTAATGGGATTGCTGGGTCAAATGGTATTTCTGGTTCTAGATCCTTAAGGTATCACTGCACTGTCTTTCACCATGGTTGAACTAATTTACATTCCCACCAACAGTGTAAAAGCGTTCCTATTTCTCCACATCCTTTCCATCATCTGTTGTTTCCTGACTCCTAACAATCACCATTCTAACTGGCATGAGATGGTATCTCATTGTGGTTTTTTTTTTTTGAGACGGAGTTTCGCTTTTGTTACCCAGGCTGGAGTGCAATGGCGTGATCTCGGCTCACCGCAACCTCCGCCTCCCAGGTTCAGGCAATTCTCCTGCCTCAGCCTCCTGAGTAGCTGGGATTACAGGCACGCGCCACCAGGCCCCCCTACTTTTTTGTATTTTTAGTAGAGACAGGGTTTCACCACGTGGACCAGGATGGTCTCGATCTCTTGACCTCGTGATCCACCCGCCTCGGCCTCCCAAAGTGCTGGGATTACAGGCATGAGCCACCGCGCCCGGCTCATTGTAGTTTTGACTTGCGTTTTTCTAATGACCAGTGATGATCAGCTTTTATCATATGTTTATTGGCCACATAAATGTCATCATTTGAACAAGTGTCTGTTCATATCTTTTGCCCACTTTTTGATGGGGTTGTTTTTTCTTGTAAATTTGTTTAAGTTCTTTGTAGATTCTGGATAGTAGCCTTTTGTCAGATGGATAGATTGCAAAAATATTCTCCCATTCTGTAGGTTACCTATTCACTCTAATGATAGTTTCTTTTGCTGTGCAGAAGCTCTTTAGTTTAATTAGATCCCATTTATCAATTTCGACTTTTGTTGCCACTGCTTTTGGTGTTTTTGTCATCAAGTCTTTGCCCATGCCTATGTCCTGAATGGTATTGTCTAGGTTTTCTTCTAGGGTTTTTATGGTTTTAGGTCTTATGTTTAAGTCTTTAATCCATCTGGAGTTAATTTTTGTATCAGGTGTAAGGAAGGGGTTCAGTTTCAGTTTTATGCATATGGCTAGCCAGTTTTCCCAACACCATTTATTAAATAGGGAATCCTTTCCCCATTGCTTGTTTTTGTCAGGTTTGTCAAAGATCAGATGGTTGTAGAAGTATGGTGTGATTTCTGAGGCCTCTGTTCTGTTCTATTGGTCTATATATCTGTTTTGGTACCAGGCTGTTACAAGCCTTGGGTTTAGTTTGCTTATTATTTTCTAGTTTCTTAAAGTGCAAAATTGCATTATTGATTTGAAATCTTTATTTTTAATGAAGGCATTTGCAGTTGTAAGTCTCCCTCTAAAAACTGGTTTTTCTGCATCCCATAATCCCATTTGTATATATGTGTTTTTATTTTCATTCATGTTTATGAATTTTGCAACTTACCCTAGTGATTTCTTTTTTGGTCTACTGATATTTAACAGTGTTTAATTTAATTTAATTTTATTTTCACAAATTTGTGGACTTTCCAGTTCCTTTCTGTTATTGGTTTCTAGCTTCATGTTATTGTGGTCAGAGAAGATCACTTATATGATTTTGGTCTTTTCAACTTAATTGAGAATTGTTTTTGTGGCCTACCATATGGTCTATTCTGGAAACAGGCCCAGAAGAAATTGAGAAGAATGTGTATTCAGCTGTTGTGGAATGGAGTGTTCAAAATGTCTGTTAGGTCTAGTTTGTGTACAGTGTTGTTCAAGTTCTCTATGTCCTTCTTGGTCTCCATTTAAGTGTTCTAACCATTATTGAAAGTGGGATATTTAAATCTCTAACAATTACTGTAGAACTATCTATTTCTCCCTTCAAGCCTGTCAGTATCTGCTTCAAATCTTTGGCTCTGTTGTTTGTTGCCTATATGTTTACCAATGCTATGGCTTCTTAAAAATTGACTCTTTTATTAATATATAATATCCTTCTTTCTTTAAACAGCTTTTGACTAAAAGGTCATTTTGTCTGCTATTAGTATGGCCACTCCAGCTTTCTTTTGGTTACTACTTGCATTGAATATCTTTATGCATATTTTTGCTTTGAACCCATATTTATCTTTAGGTCTAAAGTAAGTCTCTGGAATCATGTGTTTTTATCTGTCTGACTATTTCTGCCTTTGGGAAAGTTTTATCCGTGAACATTTAAAATAATTACTGATAACAAAGGTCTTAATTCTGTCATTTTGCTATTTGTTTTCTATATATGTTATACTTTTGTGGATCTTATTTCCTTCATTATTGCTTTCTTTTCAGGTTAACTGGTTTTTGCTTTTTTAAAAAAGTTTGCTTTTATTACCCCTTTCTTATTTATTTTTGTGTGTTTTTTAAAGGTATTTTCTTAGTGGTTACTGTGGAAATTATTAGTATCCTTAATTTACAACAATCTATTTGGAATTGACATCAATTTAGATTCAATAGCAGATAAAAAGGACTGCCCAAATGCAGATTTTGCCCGCTTTATGTTCTTATTGTTACAAATTACATCTTTATGCACTGTGAGCCCATTAATGATATATTTATATTTTTTTGCCTTTTAAATCATATAAGAAATCAAAAGAGGAGTTATAAACCAAAGACACAATAACTTTAGCTTCTATATTTACCTAATGCATTTACCTTCATCAGAGTTGATTATTTCTTCATATGACTTCAACTGACTGTCATTCTAGCCTGAAGAATTCTGTTTAACATTTCCTATAGGGCAGGTCTACTATTAAGTTCCTAGGTTTTTGCCCATCTGGAAATGTCTTAATTTCTTCATTTTTGAGGGATAATTTTGTCAGATATAGAATTCTTGGTTGATAGTTTGTTGTTGTTTCTGTCTTTTCATTTCAGCACTTTGAATATATCATCTTGCTCTCTCTGGCTTCCATGGAATAAGAAATCTGCTTTTAATCTTGTTGAGCATCTCTTGAACACAAGTCACTGCTCCCTTGTTGCTTTTCAGAGTTTATCCTTATTTCTGGTTTTTAATGGTTTGGTTATAATGTATCTCACTGTGAGTTTCTTTGTGTTTATCCTTCTAGGGATTCATTGAGCTTCTTATATATGTAGATTTTTACATCTTATCAAATATGGAGAGCTTTGGCCATTATTTCTTTGGATATTCTTTTGCTTCTTTTTCTCTCTCCTACTTTTCTGTAATTCCCATCATGTACATGATGATACGCTTGATGGTGTCTTGTAGGTTTTTTAGGCTTTGTTCATTTTTCCTCTTATTTCTCTCTGATTTTCAAATGAGATCATTTCAATTGACCCATTTTCAGTTTGCTGATTCTTTCTTCTACCTACTTGAATCTTTCATTGAAATCATCTGGTGAAATTAGTTCTGTGTTAGGGCACTCCTTGATTCCTTGGCCATGCTATTTAAAATTCTGCCTTAACCTTTGCTCCTGCTTGCATTGGCCTAGCAATCAGCCCAAGTGGATAGCTCAAGGTCTACTCATGTCTTTTCTAGCACGTGTCCTGCACTGGGTGTGCATGTGGTTTTTAATCTTTCTAATACACACAGACATTTTTTAATGACTTAGTTTCCCAGATAAACTATCTTTCCAGCTTTTCCTCCCAGGATTTCACTTCTTCATTATTTGCCTCAACTGCAATCTTTTGCCCTAGGTGGTTGCAGGTTGTTAATTGACCTTATAATATTTTCAAGAAATACCCACTGTTTTTTCACGCTGAATGAGTTCAAGTTTAGGCAAAACAAAACAATTTACAACAGTCCCTCAGGAAGCCCCAAGATTTGTTTGAATAGATAAAGTCTTGCTTTCTCCTTACAGAATCAGGGGCAGGGTCTCACACTGGGAACCTGGGCTGCAAGAACTCTACCAAGCTGGGTAGGGGAGTAGAGAAAGGGTATGTAAAAGTACTTTGAAGTTTTTCTATCATTTTTTAACACTTATTTATTTTTTAACACTTTCTATCATTTTTTAACACTTATTTTTACTTTTTTAAGTAAAGGTGCTGTCTTGCCATGTTGCCCAGGCTGGTCTCAAACTCCTGACCTTAAACTATTCTCCAAGCTCAGCCTCCCAAAGTGCCGAAATTACAGGCATGAGACATTGTGCCTGTCCACTCATTTTTAAAGTTGCCTTTTTTTTTTTTTGTTAGTTCAGCACTCACTTGGTTGCTGTAAACAACTCTGACTGTTTTTCAGAGTACTGACAAGGTTGATTCTGACAATTTTTACTTGATTTCTCAGTTTCCAAAGGAAATAGGCCCTTGAAACTACTTTTTCCATCATTTTTGCTGACATCACCCACCATGTCAATTTTGACAGGACACTGCGTAAAACCTACTGGTCCTAATGATATTTTACCTTTGTCCTAGATATTTATTATTTCCATGATGAGCTACCCATTATTACCAACTTAACTAATGCATCACAAATATTATCTATCTCATTAGATCCAGAAAATAAGTGGAATGAGTTAAAAAAAAAAACAATAACACAATTATGGGGCAGATTTGCAGAAGAGTTTTAGCCATGAAATAAAAAATGTTTTTGCAAAGTGATATTTTAAAATAAATATATTAGTTTGCTCATATGCAGTTTTGGTTGGAAAATTGCCACATTCAGTAATTTGAACTTTGGAGTATCTTACATAGAGACTGACATTCATTTATCTCTTTCAAAGCCTCCCCACCCCACTACACCCAGCGGGAGAGGTGGTGGTAGGCAGGAGCATAGCGAGCAACAACACACACCTGATTCCTTGACTTGTTACCTAAGAGAAATGAGAAGGAAACCCCCAGAGAAGGTGAGAGTACTAGGAGGGGTTCATCTGACCTATGAACTCACCAGTCTCTCCCCAAGCCCTTAGAACACTGGGTTATTCTGAAGCAAATCCCAGTCATCATATTATTTTATCTATAAATATGTCTGATTATATCCCTAAAAAGAACTTTAATAATCAAAACCAAATAGCGCGATCATATCTAAACAAATTAACAATTACTGTCAAATACCCAGTGTTCAAATCTTCCCAATCTTCTCAAAAATGTGAGTGTGCATATGTGTTTTTATGACCATGTCAAAGTATGTATACAGGATAAATTCCTGTAAGTCATTTTAATGAATAGTTCAAAGATAGTCTTTCTAGGCTGACACTTTTCCTTGAACTTTGTTACATTTTCTACAATGCATGTTTTTCATTTATATATATTCATTTTATCTCTCTTTAATTATTGTTTTGTTTACTTAGATTATTTGATGATATTTTATTTGGCTACTAAAATATTACTTTCCAAAACAACTTTTTTTTTTTTAATTTCACTTTGTTTTCATTTTCAACTTTGTTTTTTAGATTCGGGGGATATATGTACAAGTCTATTGCTGGGTATAGTGCATGACACTGAGGTTTGAGAAACAAATGATCCAATCACCAGGTACTGAGCAGAGTACCCAACAGTTTTTCAACTCTGGTCCCCCTTTTTCCCTCCCCACTCTAGTAGTCCCCAATGTCTACTGTGTCATCTTTATGTCTATGAGTATGCAATATTTAGCTCCCACTTATAAGTGAGGACGTGCAATATTTGGCTTTCTGTAACTCACTAATATGCTTAGGATAATCACCTCCACTTCCATCCATGTTGCTTGCTGCAAAAGACATGATTTTGTTCTCTTTTGTGGCTCCATAGTATTCTATGGTATATACATACCATGTTTTCTTTATCCAAGCCACCAATGATGGGCGCCTAGGTTGATTTTATGTCTTCACTACTGTGAATAGTGCTGTTATATATATGTGAGTGCATGTGTCATTTTGGTAGAACTAGTTGTTTCCTTTCGGATATATATCCAGTAATGGAATTGCTGGGTCAAATGGTAGCTCTGCAAAACATTAAATAGCGGCATGCAATTCTACCAAATGAGAGAATAGTAATTTAGTTAACTATCTTCTTGTTATTATCTGAACTGGGTTTTTGTTATTGCTGTTTTGTTTTTTGCTATCAAATATTACTATTATCTGTACATTCTTACAATTATGCCATTTTTTACATCATTAATACTATCAGTTAACCATTATGCAACAACTTTTATCATATATCCTAAAATATGCATAACAAAACAATTTAAAACACAGATTTTGTTTACTAACTGGATTTCTTACAATTTTCTTCTAAGTCTTTATTCTACAACCCCCTTTCTGTTCTGAAAATGTTTTTTTCCTCTGGTTTATTGGGCAGTAAAACATACGGAAAGTAAAACAATTGCGGCCACTATTTATTGATAATTCTTTATTAAAATATTCTAATATTTCCCCTGAATGCCTTTGATCACATAAACTACATGTAGGTTCTCTTGGGATACAGTGCTAGCCATAGTTGGTCTTCCTGTTTAGATTAAATTTCCTTTATGTTGTCTGAGTGTGGTGTAAAAGGAAAGTCACTCACCAAGCTGTTTCTCTGCTTGACTGGATTTCACCTTTGCCTTATCTGAGGACCTCTCTGTTTCTGCAAGATCTTGGAATCACTGAGGATCTAACTTAATCTGTCTAACACAGTTTTGTCCTTTAAGTTCATGCTTGTGTGTGGCAATATGTATTTTCTCAACCCTCACTTCCTGAATGCTGATTAACACTTCTAAAGCTGTTGTAGAAGATTCTTTCTTTTCTGATTTGCACCATTCTCTTTTTTACTATAGTCATGCTTTCCAGTGAACCACTTTATTTAGATATCAGATATGCACTTAGTCATGATTGGCAGCTCTCTAGGAAATGGAATTTGTTTGAGTTGGAGTGAAACCAAATGAGTAGAATTTTGGAGCTTAAAGCAAATGTAATTTGTTGAAAGAAAGCTATCAGACAGCATGAAATCCATACTTCAGAGCAAGGCTTTCAACATTGGGCCCAAATTCTACTTCTAGCCTTATCATGCTATACTTTCCACCTGGTAAGGGAAGTAGACAAAAGAACAGTAAATAAATAAATAAATAATCACTCTTTCCTGGGCTTTGTGCCAAGCACCTTATAAACATTCCTGTTGAATCTTTACAACAACCCTGACAAATAAGTATTATCTCTATTTTACAGATGAGATAATACACGGTTAGGAAGATTAAATAAATTAACCAGACCATACTAGGCTAGTAAAACACAAACATTAAATGAAAACCTGGGTTAGTCTTGATTCTGATTCTACACTCTACTTAACTATCCTTGCTGCTTTGAGTCGTCTCCAAGTGGCATAAGCTTGAGCCACATTGGCCTCTAACCCTTTGTCTGAATACACTATACTTTTATATACCTCTAAGTACATGCTTAAAATCTTTATCCCCTTCTCATTCTGATGAACTCTTCTCATTCTTCAATACCTAGCACAAATATCACTTTCTCTTTGAAACCTTCTCTTATTTTTGCAGACAGAACCAATTGTTCTCTCCAGGGTCCCATAGTACTCTATACAGAATATGATAATATTTCACTTTTTTCATGTCTGTTTCCTCCCAATGCAGACATTCTGTCTTGTTATTATATTCTAGTCTATAGCTTAGTTCTTGTTACCAAGTAAATACATAGGAAGTATTTTTTAGATCAAGTCACCAATTTATTAAGAAGTAAATCAAATAATAAACTAATTAGTATTTGCTGGCACTAAAAGAAGACAAGGCAAATTGCCAGATCTGCAGATGCTTCGGAAGGGCAAATAAGAGGAAGAAATTTCTCCTACTCAGCAGCACAATGTGGTAGGTGCCAATTAGGGTGATGCCAACATTAGTTTGGTAATCATCTGCCATCAGTGTCCTCCCTTAATTAAAGTCCTGCCTTTTCCCTGCTAGAGGGAAGAGAGAATAAAGAGAGGAACTGTAAGGAAAAGATAAGGGCCACCCCCTTTTCCTCAGAGATGTGTAACTTGACAAAATCAATGAAGCAAATTCTAGAAATTCTGCATTACTTTTGGTTTCACATTGAATCTATAAGATTTTCTCAACTGGCTGTTGAACACATGAGTTTGAATGAAAAATAACTTCACACTCTCAGTGAGAAAAGGCTTCCAATGCACACAAGTTATCTCCTGCAGTTTTCCATCTGTTTATACGGTAGGAATGATAACAGCTAAATGTGTAGAGATATGGACCAGTTTTAATGAGTATGCCTGTTACCACATTGCTTTGTATAGGAGAGAGAAGTGACAGACCCAAAATCCAAAGGGGTAGGTGAAAACCTGCTCATAAGTTAAAGAATGATTCTTTAAATTAAAACTTTCCATGCTTTGGGAGAACAGCAAAGCACAAGGAGGCCTAATAAAGCCAGTCTGATGCAAATGACTCAGTGGTTTCCTCAAGACTTCAGTGGAGTTGCTGAGCTCTGAGTAGTGCCCATGATACCAGGGCTGGAGAGAGCACAGGCTATGTGTGCTGTGGAAAGTTAATCCCTGGGGTCAATTTTTTAGCCAAGAAGTGCTGAATGTCTATATTTCTTTTATTTGTCTCTTTGAGAACAATCATGAAATTCAGTTGGCCTTCTTCCTTGAATCTAAATGTTTGATATTTGGCAAGTAAGTGGACCTCAACTATAAATAAGCCATTACAAGAGTGTAAATTTCAACATGAATGACCTTCATATTTAACATTGGAAGTTTGAGTAGTTTTTCACAAAGCAAAATTTCCAATCAAATCTATTCAAAGAAATAGTGTGTTAAGAGCAATATCTTTCCTATATATTTACCTTTAATCTCAGTAGTAAATGCTATCCATGATTACACCTTGCAAAGTTAAATATGGCTAATCCAATTTGAATGAAGAACTTACTACATGGTACTGAAGTGACTAAAATTTTTTTATTATTATTCAGTAAGCTCTTTGTAAGTAAAAGTTTTAAAGGAAGAGTCTCAGCGCTCGTTTTATAAGCAACTTAGAAATAATGTTTTACGTAAGAATCATCAATGATTGCTAGTTGGGTAAAAAATTTGATGACAGGATATTTACAGATACTGTTTCTCTGCAGTATCTCTCCAAAGATATACATTAATTATAAAAATAAAACAATAAGTTTATAAGAAAGAAATTTAGCAGATATCATCCTTATGAAGTCTTGAAACTTACCATTACCTGCAATTAGATAAATAAACATCCATTGGGTGCCTCCTGATGTCATACACCAAGAAGAACACAACACTGCTCTGTGATCTTCCTTGCAAAAATGCATAGTCTGAATCTAACCACAAGAAAAAATTGAGCAGATCAAAATTAAGGATAATCTAGAAAATAACTGGCTTTTACATCTCAAAAATATCAAAGTCACAAAGGACAGACTTTTTGTGAGGAAATTTTCCATATTTTAGAAGACTATAAAAAATGACAACAAAATGTAGTTAAGTTACCTTGTATTGGATCCTAGACCAGACATAAAGAAAATCTTTTTATTTTAAAGGGCATTAGTAGGACAACTGGCAAAATTTGAACAAGGTGCATAAATTAGATAAGATTACTACTATTAATGTTAATCATTATGCTGTAGTTACATAAGAAAGTATCTCTGTTTCTTAATATACAATGAAATATTTAGGAGTAAAGGACATTGTATTCATATCTTATTCCTTATCTTATTCCCCACAAGTTGAGAAATAGGAATAATGATATGATAATGATATTTATTAAACTCAAACACATATGTCTGTGTGTGTGTGTGTGTGTGTGTGTGTGTGTGTGTAAGGAAAGAAGAGAGAGAACAATATAACAAACATGGAACAATGTTAACATTTGAGGATTCCACGTGGAAGGTAAATGGAAGTGGGAATTATTTGCCCCATTTTTGAATTTCTGTAAGTCTGAAACTATTTCCAAATTTAAAAATGCCCCTCAGAGACCAAGAGATCCAAGCCTCATTCTCTGGAGGAAACCATGGTGATAGCTGGTTCATAGCAAATCTGTGGCTTCAGAGTCCACGGCTTTCCCTACTGTAGCCTGTGTTTCTGCGACAAGCATAAATTTGTTCTCAAGAGATCAGTATAGAGCTTTGGTGTGGAGCTTTGATATAGTTTGAAGGTTTGCTCTCCAAATCTCATGTTGAAATGTGATCCCCAGTATTAGAGTGGGGGCCTACTGCGTGAGAGGTGCTTGGGTCATGGGGGTGAGTGCCTTATGAATGGGTTGGTGCCCTCTTCTAGTTGTTTAAAATGACCCCTGTTTCTCTTTGCTCCCTCTCTCACCATGTGACATGCTTGGTCCCCTCTGCCTTATGCCATAGGTTTAATTTTCCTAAGGCCTCTCCAGACGCTGAGCAGATACTGTTGCCATGCGTGGACATGCCATGCAGAACCATGAGTTAAGTAACTTTTTTTTTATAAATTATCCAGTCTCAGGTATTCCTTTATGGCAACACAACATGGACTAATAAAAGCTTCTGATTTGAAGGCATTATAGGGGACTCCAAAGTTGTAACAGAAATAGGCTTTTACTTTGCTGCTCCTACAACCCTGTTTTTAGGAACAGTCTGGCCCTGATTATACTCTTAGCCTAGCACATAGGAAAGCCCTTTCTTTTCTTCCTCACTCCACTGTTAAGGTTTCACATACATGAGGACTCAGGGAAGAAAACAGATCCTGAGAGAGGTGTCTTGTGTCCTCATCAATCAAAGTTAAGAGCATAACTTCCACCTAGGGTTTGTGTGTGTTCAAATTCTGCCCCTTTAACACCTACGATACTTTGAGCAAATTAGTTGTCTATATTTCTATAAAATGGACATAATGTTACAGTATTTGCCTTTAGGACTGCTGGAAGAATTAAATGGGATAATGTACGTAAAGTATTTAGCATGGGCACAGCACATAATAAGTGCTCAGAACATAAGTTTAAAATAATAACTTATTTAAGTTTAAAATAATAACTTATGTTCTGAGCACTTATTTAACAAAAAGTGTAGCTGATATTAAGTCCAGATTCTCACTTATGGAAACCACAGAATAATTCAGTTGTTAGAGAATATTGCAAGAATACAGGGAGTCGACTTTCAAATACCTATCAGTAGTTCACATTTTGGCCAGAAACACTGTTATGCAATAAATATTTTACCTTCACCTTCTTCATCAAGAAAACTGATCATTAAATTAGAAAGAGGATTGGAAACTAAATGTCTATCAGCAGGATACTAGCTAAATACTTCATGATACTCGCCTTTATTGGAATGATAGGAAGCAATTAAGAAGAATGAGGCAGATGAAAATGTCCTCGAATGAAAGGATATCCAATTCACATTGTGAAGTAATGGGAGAAGAGCAAATCGAAAGATAGAATTTATAGTACGTTCACAATTTTTAAAAATGCACACAAGGGAAAGAAAAGGATTAGACAATTATATTCAAAACAATTAAATAACTGGGAATGAGATTGAGCATGGAAGGTTTTCAAATTTTACCTTATACATTACTGTCTATAGTTGTTTATTTGGCTATTTTAATAAGCATTATCTATACAATCACAATAAGGCTACCACACATACTACTGCAAGTCTCTTTATATAGAAACACACACACACACACACACACACACACACACACACACTTTTATCAGTTCAGCATTGTAATAGCTCTGACTGGCTCCTAATGGTATCACAGGAATTGTCAGACCTGACAGACTCAGCCACTGATTCCAGAGGCCCATGTCAGGGCGTCACAGTAACTGACTGGATTTGTGCTTGAGATAGAAAGGAATGAACTAAAAAAACTCAGCAAAACAATAGCAACAAACACTGCTTAAGCATTTGTGTGCCTTCTTAACTGTTGCTTAGTTAGCAAAATAAAAAGGATAAAAATTATAGGATTTCATAATATGTTTATAACCCAGATAATTCTGGACTATTGTTTAAAATCTGAACCAGTTTGGAAAAAGAGGACAGTGTAAGGGGAACAATGTAATTATGTTCAATAGATGCACTGTTTCATGGAGAAAGTATTTTAAACATGAGGTCCATGGGAAAAAAAACAAATAAAAGCAACACTTGATAAATTAAAGTTGTGTAATTATAAAGTATGAACAGATGAGAACACAGGGCCCAAGGATCAATTGACCAGCTAAGGTCACACATGGAGTTAGTGCTATGATCAGGGATTCCGATGCCTGTAGGTGCCATGCAGGTAATGTCCATGGGTATAGATGTAGATGGGGGCTACAGCAAGGATGAGAGCCTGTGCCAGCCCAAGAAAAGCTACAATTGCTCATCTCCATCCATGTAGCATCCAGGAAAGCCAATCCACTCTTACTGATGTTCCTTCTTTCAAGAGAAGCCAGATGCTTATATAAAACATCCTCATTAGTAAATGTTGGCCAACGTATAAAACATATGTTCACATATTACTGTATATGAAGCAAATAAAAGGCAACTATGGGATGGACCAGTCCCATGGCCACCACTGCTGCCAGTCCCATGGTCCCATTGCTACCTCTGAGAATCCAAGACAACTGGCTCCTTGGTGGGGCTTTCTTTCTCCAGATTCAGTTTTCCCCCGTCTCTAACCCCAGTCATGAATTATACCAAATTTAAATAAACAAAGAAAGAAACGAACACTTCTAAGTTACCAGATAAGAAACAGACTGGGAAGCACAGAAAAGAAAATATAATAAGGAACGAGAAGTAAATTCTGGTCTTCAAAAAGCTGTGGTGAGGAAAGGCCAAGAAGAATCGTGAAAATTACCTACTACAATAATAAATATTACAGAATAAGTAAATTGGGGGATGCTTATAGGAAACTGCTAGAGTAGTTGATTCATTCTAGCTGAGGAAATGCAGAAGATCTCAACAGAGGGAGAGGCTTTGAAAAATAAATAAAGTTCCAACAGGTGGAGAAGGAATAGGCATCATAGGCTGATAAGCTAGAAGAACAAAAAACACTTGTGAGTGATCAGAACTGGTGTTTTGGTAGAAATGAAAGAAACTGGGGTGATGAAAAAAATAGGGTACGTAAAGGAATTGGGGCAGTGTTCTCCAAGGCCAGTGAGAATGTTACTCTGTAATAGAAGAAGCTGATAAATGGTTCTGAGTGTGTGACATGATTTTCTTATTGTTTTAGATTTCCCTGGAATGTAACAAATAGATCAAAAAAATGAGAGGAAAAACTGGTTAGTTAGCTATTTTGATTGTTGTTGATGGAGTGAAATATAGTGAAAACAATGGGATTAAGAAAGAGAGGATGGCTGTAAGAGCCATTGTAGAGAGGATTTATGGAGCTTTGCTACGGAAATGAATGTCTAGGGCAAGGCGTCGTGATGACTTTAAGATCTCAAGCCCAAAGGTCTTAGAGGAAAGGGTGGCTTTAGGAACACAGTGGCACAGATGGGAATGCTGTGCTCCTGTGAGGCAAAGTTTGCGGCTGGGGCAGGGAAGAGGTGGTAAGATAGATCTGTGGGGTCCAGCAAGGTATTGAAATGGACAATTCTGCTTTTAAAAGACAAGTCAGGATTAGAGGCTCAAACTGGCCTTTTAACAGAATACAGATTGCAAAATTGAATTTATAGAAGTGATGAGATTGTTCAGGAAGAATGTAAAATGTCCAAGACAAATGAGTTTGATAAAATGTTGGAAAACGCCTACAGATACATGTTTAAAGGTATGAAGATTAACTAAATAAGGAAAAACAGATTTAAAACAATTACAGCAGCTACTGTTTATCAAGCATGTCATTTGTGCAGGGCTTTGGGCAAAGCCTTCACATAAATATTTTATTTAATCCTCATAATAACCTTGTGAAGGGACTGAAGCTTAGAGAGGTTAAGTAACTTGAATAAGGATATAAATAGTAGGTTTGCAGAACATAACATACAAATAAGGCTAATAAACATTTGTAAAGATGGTCAACTTCTATGGTAGTTGAGGAAATGCACCCGGTTTGTAAAAAATTAAACAGGACTATAATACTTTGAGGCAGAGCTACTCATACACTGCTAGTGGAATGTGAAATGGTACAGCTTTTTTAGAAGGCCACCTGGCAATGTCTATTAAAATTAAATATACCCGCTAAATGTAAATAAAATATAAATGTGTCCTTTGATCCAGCCATCCCTCAACTGGGAATTGACCCCATAAGATGAAATCACCAACCCAGGGTAAAAAAAAAGTCTGAAACAAATGGAGTATCTATCAGTAGAGGAATGGTTGAATAATTTGTGATACATCCACAATATTTAAGAATGAATGAGTTCTATACCAACTCTTTTGAAAGGATTTCCACAATGTACTGTTAGTGAGTAAGATAAAATGCAGACAAGAGTGTAACATATGATTCCATTGCTACAGTGCATAATATAAGACACACATCTGTGTATATGTTGTGTGTGTGTGTATGTGTATTTTATCTGCCTAGGGTCACATTACTACTAGCAGTAGTTAGGATTTATGTTCAGATCTGTCTGATTCTTAAGCTCATGCATTTGATCACCAGAGGAAAAAGAATGAAATATAGTCAACAATGTCAAAGGAATGACCTTAGAAAGACATTAAGTGGAGCGGGAGCTAAGAAAAGGCTTTGGATTTGGCAATGAGGACTCCACATGTGCCCTCTGGGAGACAGGTTTCAGTTGAGCCATTCGGGAGGGGCCCGATGCTGGGAGCCAAAGAGCAGGGCTGTGGTGAGGAAGAGGTGCCAGTGAGCACTGGCCACCCTTCAGAGGACATCTGCCAACAAGCAGATTGTCAGTTTGGCTGGAGAAAGAGGAGCTAGGATTGAGTTTTCTTGTGTTTGTTACGTTTGCGTGTTTTATACTGGAGGGTGTTGTTTGGGATTTTGTGTTCTTCTGTTTTGTTGAGTTTAAGACATCCTTTGCACATCTGAAAGTTAGAGTGAAAAATGAGATGTGAGAGAAAGACCAAGTTCCAGAACTGATGGAAGGGGAAAGCTGAATAGCTGCCTATTGCCCTTTCTTTCCTGGCCCCTCTCTAGGCAGTATCTCTGAAAGACAAATCACTTCTTTAAGAGATATAATTTTAGGCTGGGTGAATTGGCTCATGCCTGTAATCCTGACACTTTCATAGGCTGAGGTAGGAGGATTTCTTCAGGCCAGCAGTCCAAGAGCAGCCTGAGCACTTCAAGACCCTTATCTCTACAAAAAAAAATTAAAAAAAAGCCATCCACCACCTTACTAACTTCCACCCATTGATAAGTAAGATTCTTTTTTTTTTTTTAATTGTACTTTAGGTTCTGGGGTACACGTGCAGATCATGCAGGATTGTTGCATAGGTACACACATGGCAATGTGGTTTGCTGACTCCATCCCCCCGTCACCCACATCTCGCACTTCTCCCCATGTTATCCCTCCCTGACCTCCCCACCCCTCCCCGCTGTCCTGCCCTTGGCCCCCCTCAACAGACCCCAGTGTGTGATGCTCCCCTCCCTTTGTCCATGTGTTCTCATTGTTCAACACTCGCCTGAGTGAGAACATGTGGTGTTTGATTTTCTGTTCTTGTGTCAGTTTGCTGAGAATGATGGTTTCCAGATTCATCCATGTCCCTACAAAGGACACAAACTCATCGTTTCTTATGGCTGCATAGTATTCCATGGTGTATATGTGCTATATTTTCCTTGTCCAGTTTATCACTGATGGGCATTTGGGTTGGTTCCAGGTCTTTGCTATTGTAAACAGTGCTGCTGTGAACATGCATGTGCATGTGTCTTTATAATAGAATGATTTATAATCCTTTGGATATATACCCAGTAATGGGATTGCTGGGTCAAATGGAATTTCTATTTCTAGGTCCTTGAGGAAGCGCCACACTGTCTTCCACAATGGTTGAACTAGTTTACACTCCCACCAACAGTGTAAAAGTGTTCCTATTTCTCCTCATCCTCTCCAGCATCTGTTGTCTCCAGATTTTTTAATGATCACCATTCTAACTGGTGTGAGGTGGTATCTCAATGTGGTTTTGATTTGCATTTCTCTAATAATCAGTGATGATGAGCATTTTTTCATATGTTTGTTGACCTCATATATGTCTTCTTTTGAAAAGTGTCTGTTCATATCTTTCTCCCACTTTTGAATGGGTTTGTTTGTTTTTTTCTTGTAAATCTCTTTTCGTTCTTCGTAGATTCTGGATATTGGCCCTTTGTCAGATGGGTAGATTGCAAAAATTTTTTCCCATTCTGTTGGTTGCCAGTTCACTCTAATGACTGTTTCTTTTGCTGTACAGAAGCTCTGGAGTTTAATTAGGTCCCATTTGTCTATTTTGGCTTTTGTTGACAATGCTTTTGTTATTTTAGTCATGAAGTCCTTGCCTATGCCTATGTCCGGAATGGTTTTGCCTAGGTTTTCTTCCTAAAAACCATCAGTGACCTGTCTGAAATTTAAGGAAATTTCAAAACCAAAGGAAATCTCAACTCTGAGTAAAATAAGACACTAGGAAGCTAACATCATTTGGCAACAATGCAAGTTGGTGACCACGAGCCCAGCTGCTCTTTGAGCTGCTTTCTCTGATTCTCTGGACCCATCAACCAGGTCCCATGCTGGCTCGCTCTTCTGTCTCATGCCTCCTCTGAGGCCTTCTGACCAGTCCTCCCAGGCAGGTTTGTCAGGTAACTGCTTCCTGGTCCCAATCAATGAAAAGGGATGTGGTAAAAGACTCACATCCTCTTCCTACATTTCCACTGTGGCCCCCAGAATAGCAACTGCTGCCAGGAAACTACAGGCCCACCCTCCCAATGGAAGGAGTGGCTCAGAGAGCCAGTAAGGCAGCAAGTACACTTGTATAGCTAGCTGCCACCTTGCTTGCTGTCCCTCCTCTGAAGTTGTTCTTAAGTAGAACACATTCTCCTCTCGGCCAGTGCTGCCATGGGGGTTAAGCTCACCAAGGTACAGGCAGGACCTCCCCACACCACAGGAGAGGCCTCTGTTCTCATGAAAACTAGCTACTTGAGACAGGGGAAATCAAAGGAGAGAGGAACAGTCCATTCCATCTTGGTCTTCAGTCCAAATTACTTGCATTTCCCAGCCCAGCTTTGCAAGCAAAGAGCTAAAACTATATTTTAATCTTCTTCTGATTCCTGTGTTCACCTTGATCCAGAATTAGCCTGAATGTCTGACACCAGGTTTGTTACTAACTAGCCTTAACCCTACCCACTTGAGGGCACCCAACCCAATTGCTTCACATGTAGTCTGAGACCCATTGATGAAGCTATAGTTGCTTCCTGATGCTGAAGAAAAAAAGCAGAATTTAATAAAATTTAAAAGTCTTGCAATCATGATTATATTAATATTTCTTCAATATGCACATGAATCACCTGGCTAGCCTGTTAAAATTCAGAGTCTAGTTTAGTAGGTCTGGGTAGGGCTCAAGCATCCGAATTTCTAGCAAGCTCCCAAGTGATGCCAGTGCCATGGACCACATTTTGAATTGAAAGATTAGAACAGCGGTTCCCGAACTTCCCTGCACTTTGGAATTATCTGGAGTCTTTTAAAAATCCCCAAACCCAGGCCACACTCTGGACCAACAAAATCCCTCTCTGGCAATGAAACACAGGAAACTATTTTTGAAACTTGCCAGGTGATTCCAATATGCAGCTAAGTTTGGAATCATTGTTTGAGAACAATGAGCATCTTTGCAAGGCCTAAATATGAATTACAAATACCTGGAGGCTTTAGGTAACTAAAACTCTCTATGGAGACAAAAGCCAAGCCCAGGTCTTAAGCTACATTAATAACAGTAAATTTTGTAAGTTAGAAAAAAGTCAATAATTGCTATCGTGCTCTGGCTGTACCTAAGTATCAAGTTCTGTTTGGATGGGGGCTATATTTTAAGAGGGATATTGATATCATGGACTATGTCAAGTGAATATTGAACCATAAAATAAAGCAAGAAGGAGCCATAACAGATGTCTCCAAATAAATCTAAAACCTGTCCAAAGAAAAGCTAGCTGTTTCTACTCAAAGCTTCCTCTCTTCTCAGTAGAATCAGTCTCTGACACCTGCACATTCTAATCTGGATTCTCTCTGGATAAGTTTTCTCCCTCATTCAAGTAGACCCTAGGGGGGTTCCCATACCCATCCATGTCTGGACACAGCAGTCAAAGGACTGAATCTCAAACTGGGTCCTGCTACTTTTGCTTTTCCTTATCTTTGCAATTACTTTCTTCTGTTGTGCAGATAGGTACGTGAAATATACATAAAGCATCAGTAGGCATATGACTGGATTAGGACAGTATGGTTTGCCTTGCATGGGTGATAATGCAGATGGTCACAGAAGCATAAATCTTTGTCCAGACAACTTTAAACAAAAATGCACACTTTTTGGCAATGTCAGTTCCTCTGGGAAAATCTGATTTAGAGAGGCCAAGATACATGAATATACTCTGGGCCTTAAAATGACTTCCACAGAGTCTGTTCCAACATTTAACAGTGTCTGCAAAAACGTAATCTCTCTTGTTGAATTAGGAAGTGTTCACAATCTGTTCATGCTTTGTTTATGCTGTGTTTAAGATTTAATGATGATTTGTTATCAGTAGCCAGAAACAAGAAAACTTCAATGTTCTCTGCTTAAGAGATTTTAAATGACCCTGACGGTTTCGTTTTTTAAGTCGCTGCATCCCTTGACAATGACTCTTCAGATAGTTTCAAAAATGGAGGTTAGAAATAACAGTAGAAAGGATACAAATAAATTAGGTGAAATTTATCAGTTTACACACACACACACACACACAAAACCCCATACATTATTTACCTGACTTTGCTTCAGAGACAACAGTACTAGGAAAATAACCAGACAGCAAACCCTCGTTAAAATATGGTTCTGTTTCTTAATTTATCATTTCGGTTATTAGCAACATCAAACTATAGTCTCATCCATTATTTTGGTGGTGGTATGTAATGGGTTTTGGAGTCAGAACAGAGATGTATGGATGAAAAACTTAAATTCAAATTCTCACCTTTGCCATTTAATAGCTGTGTGAACTGAAGGAAATTGACTATCCTTCTGGGCCTCCACTTCTTTGTCAGTAAAATGAGGATAATAATACATTGTGGGACTGTAGAAAGATTAAATGAGCTCGTATGTGAAGAGTGTAAAACATAAGGCCTGGCATATAGGAGGCACTTGATAACCGGTAGCCATTTTCATGATTGTGTCCCATAAATACTCTTTTAATATTTAAAATAAAGTGTTAAAGGGAATGCAGAATGTAACCAACAACCCATTGGTGTGACCCCACCTAAAATGCAAATTTTTAAAAAGTAAGTTACTAAAACTACAAACACACACTAGTTTCAAAGTTTTTTAAAGTCATTCAATCACAACTACATAAACTTGACCAGCGTCTGAAATTCTTGAAATTCTTTTACCCTTGGAGGTTGTTTGGTGTTTACATCTCAAAGGTAATCATGCTGAACGTAACCTTTACTCTTCTTATGCAAGCCAGCATCTCTCTCTTTTGCCTCCATCTCTTCCCTGCCCATCTCCACTGCACTGTTTCCTCTCCTGGTACCTGTCACATAGCTCAGAGCAGTATGAACAGCCAGGTGCTGAAATTGCTCTCTGCTTTTTTCTCCACTCTGGTTGCTTGGAACCAGAATAAGGAGTCAACAACCCAAGGCCCTGGGAGATACACTTTACATGCATTATCTCATATACTCTTCACACCAAACTCTGTTCCAGAGGCACCACTAGGCTCACTTACAGAGGAAGAAACCAAGCCTGAGAGCTTTTCAAGAGGAGCGTACGATCACATCATTAGTATATAATAAAGCCAGATGTATCAGGGCTCTCAGACTCCAAATCCCAGTTCTCAATCTGTGTTCCCAGGTAACCTGATCTAGGCCTATCCTTTATCTGGTCCCCACTTGTCAGGAAAAAATTGATCAGAACTTCTGGCCATCTCTGTGAAGGACAGTTTGTTTGGAGAACATCCAGCATAATATTTCTGGTTTTATTCAGCTATTGTGTTCCCTTAATTTGTGGGCAGACTTTCCCAAGTGGAAAAATTATATAAAATAAAATGTTTGAAAAGCATTTCACACTGTGATTGAGTCATTAAAAAGAAGAGTCATTAATAATGCATTGACTTTGATTATACTTTTAGTCACTGGGAGCTGTCAATGGAGAGTTACTATTCTCTTCTGACGAAGTCAAAGTCATATAGGGGTCTCTAACAATGCATACAATTGTTCTAGCACCATAAAAGTAGGAAATTGTTCTCTTATGGAAAATTCATTTCAGGGCTATGGGGCATAGTTAACATTCTGGAAGAGTTGGGGTCCAAGGATGGGATGGGATGGGGAATGAATAGAGAGAATGGAATCTGAAATAAATGAGAAACACCCAGCCAGTTACAGATGGTTTGGTAAACACCTCCTCTGCCCTCTTTCTGTCAATGCAGCAAAATGCTTTCCCCAAATCATTCCAGTATGGCCCTCTATGCTAGTAAATTCTCTATTGATTTTTGTGATCTTCTTAATTAAAAAGAAAGCTGGAATGTAAATGTAGACAGCTTTTGGATCTTAGGATGCACACCTTTTTCGTCTCTAAAAACACAAGCCTGCTGTAACAATTGGATTCTGAAATTGACTCAGGTATTCTGGGCCCTGAGCCAAAGTCCATATGTGTGTAGCAAAGAACACTCAGCACTTATTTGGGTGAGTGTATCAACAGGCAATAACTCTCCCAGCCCCTGCCTGGAATAGAGTTTACAGACTACTTAGAAGGGCAAAAAGGAACAATCTGCAATAAACATTTTAAGTGAGGCAGGGGCCCTCGATATCAAGAGGCAGCAGAGGACTAGAGCAGAAATCATGAATCCTTTCTTCTGCATAAGCTGCTCAGCACTGGAAACCACAGGGTATCTGACCATGGGGTTTGCAGGCCTCCAGGAGACCGAGAAAATGAAGGCAAAACAATTTACTAGGCTGGGAAAAATCTTCTCCCCAGCAGAGGCTACCTTGATTCTGGCCTTAGTGTGGCTGCTTTCTTCTGTAAACTTTCAGCATTAAAGCAGCAGTTTTAAAAAACTGAGCTCTGCAGGAATATATGGTGCCAGCACCTCAAATTCATTAAAATTTCCTTTACATCCACTATTGCTGCAAAGCATTTTCTGATAACACCATAGAAAGAGACAAATGAGATATTTTTCTTAGGGATCAGAAACAACAAAATTCCTTTCCAGGCTGGGTAGTTACAGTCTTATTAGGACAGAATATTACCCTCCAGCAGTCACATGTACGGGAGTCCACTGAGGGGGGAGAAAAACCTAGTCCAGTGGTGAGCCTGAGAAATACAGCTGTGTAGCGCCACTACTTGGACTGTGTGAGTGGGCACGGATGCTCGGCATCTCTGCTTCTGTTTGCTTTTCAACTTTTAATGTGAAATAGTTCCAATATACACAAAATTAGAATGCCATTTATGCCTCTACTCACTTCCCTCCCTCTGTTATTTTTTGAACAAAATTTGGTCTTTTATGTTTGTTTTTGACCACAGAAACATCATACAATTATGAAAACTAAGCCACAGAAGTATGGAGAATAATTCTGTGTCATACCCTTGTAGTCATCAAACAGAATTAATAAGTGACCATTTTATTATATTTGTTTCAGATGGATGTCTTTTAAGTCATATTTTCAATAGATTCTCTTTCTGTCTCTCTCTTTCTATCCTCCTCTCTTCCCATTTGTATGTTGACAAAGCTGGGTCATTTGATCTGTAGAATTTTCCAGTAGGAATTTTGCTAGCTCCATGGTATAATTTAACACATTCCTCTCTTCTCTGTATTTCTTAATCAGTAGTTATTATTGTGGGTAGTGGCTAGCTGGAGCTGGTGTCACAGGTGAGGAAATTTACCCAGACAGGTAGTTGTAGGTAATGAAAAGCAAATTTATTAGAGAAGGTATGCAAATATATTGCAGGAGTGGAACAGGCAGATCAGCAAGAGAGGAGCTGACTGCCAGGAGACAAAGGCTTGCTGGGGATTTTGTAGGATGGTGCTCGTGCTGGAGAGGGCTAAGCACAGTACTGATAATGCCAACGTGGCAGTGAGTTAACTTGCATTTTGCTATTAGCCAAGGGTCTGGTGATAAGTCAGGTGCAGGAAGATTATGAGCTATCTGTGCAGGAGGGCTACACATCTTGGACCATGAAGAAAGGTAGTTTTGTAGCTTATCTGCTCTTTCTTTTTACTTTCCCCTGCTCCCACCAGCCTGACTTCTTTTCCCTAATTAGGACTCCACAGTTGTGTCTAGAGGATTGATGAGATTTAGGTTCAACTTTTTTGGGGGAGTGGGTGGGTGGTGGCTAAAGTACTTTATAAGTAATGGTGTATAAGACACACTTAAGGTCTGGGGTACGTGTGTGTGTGTATGTGTGTGTGTGTGTGTCTGTGTGATGGCAGACATTGATAACTATTGCTTAGATCCTTAATTAGGTTTGCAAAATGGCACTGCCTCATTCTATCATTGCAATTTCATTTATACACAGAAACATCCCTCCATCTATTCTTTGGTTACCAAGGCTAGCACTTCTTTTTCAAAGCCACATCAACACATTCTCCTTCTCATCTCAGCAGACTGTGCACTCAGAAAGAAAGGAAAGGCAGAGAGAACTTTATTTTTCTTTTTTCCAATTTTTGTTATTAGGAACTATATTAGATATGCAAAGTATATTAGTCCATTTTCATATTGCTATGAAGAAATACCCGAGACTGGGTGATTTCTATAGAAAAAGGAGGTTTAATGGACTCACAGTTCCACATGGCTGAGGAGGACTAACAATTATAGCAGAAGGCAAAGGAGGAGCAAGGGCACATCATACATGGCAGCAGGCAAGAGAGCATGTGCCGGGGAACTGACCTTTATGAAACCATCAGATCTCACGAGACTTACTCACTGTCATGACAACAGCATGGGAAAATCTGCCCCCATGATTCAATTACCTCCCACCAGGTCCCTCCCACGACATGTGGGGATTATGGGAGCTATAATTCAAGATGACATTTGGGTGGGGACACAGCCAAACAATATTACAAAGTTACAAATAGTAATATAATAAGCAGTCTGGTGTCTGGGAAACTTCTCATCATGGTTTTGATTTGCCTTTCCCTGATGCCTAAAGAGAGTGTTTTGTTGTTATTGTTTCTTTGTTTTTAATGGGTTTACTGGCCAAGTAAGGATATTTTAACTGGCTTCTGGTTTTCTATCACTAAAGACCAAGAATGTCAATTCCACACAGTTGGGGGAAGGAAGGGACAAAGGTTACATCTGGGCACATAACTGCAGCTCCTCTTGTTCTTGTGGCAGCCCAAGTGAGCATTGTTAGAGGTGAGAATGTGGCCCATAGGAGAAATCCATTTATCAGGCAACATGGCAGGAAAAAGTACTGGAGACCCACTGGACTAGAGGCGAAAAGTCTCAACATCTGTCAGAGAAGGAGATCTGAGCACCAAGCCACCCTGTAGTGTCTGAAGAATTACACCTGAGAAAGCTTGCATGTACATGTGCTATGTTGGGTTGGGTAAATAATTTTAAAAAAACAGGAGGTTTAGAAGAGAGAAGGATGTGGCTGAAATAATAAAGGCAGGCATAGCACCAGGTACCAAATAACAGGGGGCTTGAATGCCCCCAAGAATCAGGCAAACGATAAAGATGGTGGCAATGGGTTTAGTATATTACCCATAGGAAAAGGTGGGAATGAGGTCACCTGGAGATGTCCCATCCCATGAGCTTTATCATTCAATTCTTAGTGGGAATGCAGGCCCAGTGTTGCTAGGACTTCCAACTCTTCAAGAGATGCTGCAATCTAGAGTTTAAATAAAATTGCCTGATATTTTTTATTTTTTGAGACAGAGTCTTGCTCTTGTCACCCAGGCTGGAGTGCAATGGCCTGATCTTGGCTCACTGCAACCTCCGCCTCCCAGGTTCAAGCAATACTCCTGACTCAGCCTCCTGAAGTAGCTGAGATTTCAGGCACCGACCACAACGCCCAGGTTTTTTTTTTTTGTATTTTCGGTTGAGACAGGATTTCACCATATTGGCCAGGCTGGTCTTGAACTCCTGACCTCAGGGGTTATACCCGCCTCGGCCTCCCAAAGCGCTGGGATCACAGGCATGAGCCACCACGCCCGACCAATTCTCTTGATTTTTAAAAGCAGCTTCCTTTATTTTTTGTAACACTGTGCCATCCAAACAGTACATCTATAGACAGATCTGGCCCTCTTGGCCTCCAGGTTGTTTTCTTTGCATCAGAGATTTGGCCTCCTTTCCTGGGGCCTACAAGGTGTCCTTTAGACAGGGCCCTGGATGCCTGCTCCCTATTCCCCTGACCTCACCTCCAGGTATGATCACACTTATTGATTAGGAAATAGTTATTTCCATTTCATGTGCCTTCAGACACAATCCCGCAGACCTTTCCTACTTTGAGCATTGACCTAGCAAGCTTCAATTTGTTCTTTTTTTGTTTAGTTGTTTTTGATTGAGGATTTTTTTTTCCCTATATTCAGCTGAAGTGCCTGAAGTGCTGATGTTATCTATGGGTTGGAACATAAGGTCCCTATAACTTTAGAAAAAAATAGAAAAACTCTATATTCAAGCAGTGCATATAGATATATGAATAAAGCAATGTTCTAAAACTTAACTCATTCAAAGATATGGCAATGTGTTATAATACCATACTAATTATAAATCTATGGGTAAAACTGATACTTCTGAAATACCTAAAGCATTGCATATGATGAATAAATAGAGTCTAGGAATATGCATGTTACCCATTTTCAAATTTCTGAAGAGATGCCATGTGGCAGGGATTATCAACTTATTCTATGTAACCCTTAAAGGTAGAATTTTGGCAAGAAGTAGCTGAGAAATGGATTGGAGTTTAAGTACAAGAAAGAATCTCATAGCAGTACTTCTCAAACACAGGAACACACTGCTTCAAGAAGAAGTGAGTTCCCTGTCACTAAAGAGATTTAAATGACATCTTCCATGGTATGGAAGCTGGAAATGGTACCTCAGGGACCTCACTCCATTAGATAATATGCAAATTCGCTTCTAAACCTGATTTTAAGAATTTGATGAGATTAAAAACTAGAAACAAGGGAAAATAAATCTTCCACTAAAAGTAATAAAGAAGTAGGAATTGAAAAAAATACAGTTGGATTGAAGCATTAAATCAAGAAAAACCAGTAAAGTTACATAAATTAGTATAAAGTTTTCATTAATATCCATTATTTTAGTTGCTTACCATACTTTATAATAATTATATAACATTTTTTAACTATAACTAATTGCATTGCTAAAGGCCCTGGGGCTAAGTGACTGACCTAAGGTCATAAGGCAATTAGTATTTTCATCCTGAATTAGAAGCCAGCACTTTGTCTCTGAGCCATATTTCTTTTATTATGCATTTGAATTGTTACATATTCCAAATCAGGAGCATACTTTGTGACAGGGTTTGGCTGTGTCCCCAACCAAATCTCATCTTGAATTGTAGCTCCCATAATCCCCACGGGTTGTTACAAATCAGAAAGCATTGCAAAAGCTAATACGGGGTGAGTGATAAACTAAGAAAAAGATAGGTGCAACGAATACTTACTAAATACCCTTTTCCGACGGGGTCATATGCTGGACCTTTATTTATTCTCACAGTAACTGCATGAGGTGGCCATTAATATCATCCCTATTTTATAGATTAGAGAAGTTAATTAGCTTGTTTACAGTTACACAATTCCAAAGGACTGGTGTTGGAATTTTTTTACCTCTATTGTAAAACTAGCCCAGATTATTTCAATTGAAATATGACAAAAGGCCAGGAATGGTGGCTCACATCTGTAGTCCCAGCTGTTCAGGAAGCTGAGACGGGAGGATCACTTGAGCCCAGGAGTTTGAGTTCAGCCTGGGCAACATAGCAAGACTTCTATCTCTAAAAACAAAACACAAACAACAAGAAAAAAAAGAGAAGAAAAAGAAAAAGAGAGAAAATCCGTTTAGACTTAGAAGGCCTGGTATTTAATGCAACAAAAACAGGGATGTTTTGTACCTTCCTGTGATTCTGTTTGCTTATTTACAACCCAAAGATAGCTTTATTGGAATCATAATGAATCGGTTATTATTAGTAGTAATGCAACCAATGATATTTAATTCATAGATATTCTATGCTCTTATTTTTGGAAACAAAGATGATTTATATGTTACAAACACATGAGATTAAGAATTAATTATTGATATATACCAGGTCCAGCCGTATTCTCCATATATTTTTTCCCTCTTTTGGTCATGAAATTGTCATGATTTTTATTTAAACTAATAATAATAATACTTCATTTCCTGTGCACCTGCAAAATAAAGTCTAACCATTTATAAAAAATAAATTTGAATTTATTTTTAATTTGTTTAAATGAATCTGTGTTGTTAGTGTCGTATAGGTATGGTGCAAAATTCAGATGAGACCTTAATTATAAGATGGAAGAAAATGGAATTATTAAAAGAATTGCATTTCTTTTAATAATTGCATTTTCATATTTTTTCTTTGTCAATTGAAAATACTTTGCCAAGCCAGCATTCTGTCAATGAATAATATCTGTTGTTTATTATGGACCTACTGTGTGTCAGGTTTTGTGCTAGATAATTTAGGTATATGAGGAATATTATCTTTTATTTCTCATAGGATAGCAGCAAAGGTCAGCCAGCTGATCCATCTAAATCCCAAAAGATTCAACAGATGAGAAACTGTGAGAACTCCCAGTGATGGCATAGATGGGTTTTTCACATCAGACACTTTAAAGAGCAACTAAACATTTAGCTTAATTTGTCTTTAAATCAGAAATTCTGAAAATGGAAGTGAAAAGTCTAGCTGACGGAGTTTGCCAGCGTTACAGATTCCCAGGGAGCAGAATTCACAACTTAATTTGCAACACAATGCTCATTTATTAATTTGGTTGCCTGGAATAGCATTTCTTTTTCTTTTCTTTTCTTTTTTCAGCGATTGCTTCTTTCTCCCAGTGCCCTGTCTGCTCAGCAGCATCCAAAGCACCCCACACTTAGCCTATCATTTCATGTTTTCATTTTATTGCAAATATATTTTATGTGTCTGTCTCTACAATTAGGCTCTGTAGGAATAACATGTTATTTTCTTCAGCATCTGTCCCAGCACCTAGGAATTGAAATGAGTGAGTGGATGAATGGATGGCCGCCTGGATGGGTGTATTGCAATATGATTTCAGGGCTTCAACCTACTAAAATAATAGCTCCTTCCTTTGCCCAGAGAGGCTGGAAAAAGTTACATGTGACAACTGAGTAGACGAGATCTGGATTTGTAATGCTAGCTTGTATCTTGCTGGTATTTTCTCCAATAAATGAACCTGTTGTGATTTCACTGCTTGGTAGAGTCCTTAACAGCCTTTCAATACCTTCCTTTTAATGGCTCAAAGGAAGTTGTTACAATGTTTGCAATGAATGCAAATTATGGATCCATAATCCCGAGTGTCTCATAAAGAACCTCACTAAACAGTTATTGTACCTATACAATAGCATCTCTTATGAAATCCCAATGAATCAGCTTTAAACAAAACCATTGTTGCCCAAGTCTGCAGTGTGAAATTTTATGAGAAACTCAACTGGCTTTTAACCCCCTCCCCATCAACATTCTGCATAATGGGGAAAAAGCCAGAATATAGAAAATGAGGCTGGTAAAGACAGGCATTTTGAGATAAATAATGCTTATTTCAGCTAGATAGCAAAGACATTTTGTTTAATTTATTCTGTCTAATAGGTACTTCTTGTGGGGAGAAAATTACATCCTCATGGAATCAAAAGCAACCACAGAGATTATTTGTAAACATGTTACATATATTTTAAAATAATACCTTACCCTCATTTTCTGTTTCAAAGCTTACAAAATCCTTTTAAATTTGTATTATTTCATTTCATCGTCCTAATAGTCTTATGATGCTGGCTTCTTGTTACTGTTGTCATGTTATGTATGAGTAGACAGATTCAGAGAATACCTGGCTCAGGGAATGTTATCGCCTCCCAATAGCTCAGACTGGAAAGCCAGAAAGTCTTGTCTTCCCTCCCATAGCTATTTGACATCACATGTGTTATTCTCTGTGAAATTGCTTTCGTATTTGTCTCCATTGTCATTGCCTTACATTTTGACTCACGTAGTACCCAGTACACAGCAGGCACTCAATGAATATTTTTGTTGAGTGAGTGAGCCAGTGAGTCCTCTGAGGCTGGGGAGGTTACAATAACCTCTTACTAGCTACTTTGCTTCTAGTTTTGAACTCTTTCAAACGATCCTCTACCTGCCCATAAAAGTGCTCTTTTTAGTGTACACATTTGATATATATTATTCCTCTGATCAATATCTTCAATCTCACAGAAAGAAAAGATAATAAAATTTCATTTGATCACATGAAGGGCCTTTCAAGATCTGCTTCTGATGACCTGTTTATCTCCATCTCCTGCCACTCCTTGTTCTTCGTGGTCGTTTCATCCTCAAGTGGGAACCACTCTAGCCCTGAAATGCACCAGGTTCTTATAGAGGAAATCAAACATCAGTTTAAGTTAGTTCTTTGAAGCTTTCCCTGACTCTAACAAGCAAACCCATAAGATCCTTTCCTTGACAGATCATTGACGTTGAATACTTTATCTCATTGCATTATATGTGTTTCTTACATAACTATTTCCCTATAAAATTTAAATTCCTAGAGGCTCACTCTCCCTTTTTAAATCCTTGTGTCACTACCAGCACAATGCTTGAAGGAGTACTAGACATTTTAAGTAATTTTTTAAAGTTAGAGAAAAATGAGTGAATAAATGACAAACAAAGGACCCATGCCATTTGACTGCTGGACATTTCCTTCTTCAGATAACCACGACTTCTACACTTCACATTTATTCTCTTCAGACCATGTGATCAGTATTAGTCCCATGGGCGAGATGGGCAGGCACAGGCTCAAGCCTGGACAATGAAAGCTTGATGTTCTCTCTTCCTAGCCTCATGGACGAACTCTAAGGTGGACAGTTGGACCAACCAGACCTTTGATGTGGATATTGGTCAACAGTGTCAGAAACAGTCATTGTCTTTGTATTAGGGTTCTTCAGAGAAACAGAACTAATAAGATGGAGAGGTAGGTAGGTAGATAGATACAGACATACATACATACATAGATACATAGATGATAGACAGACAGACAAAGAGGAGATTTATCAGAGGAGTTGACCCTCATGATTATGGAGGCTTAAGAATTCCACAATAAGCTTTCTGCAAGCTAGAGAACTAGGGAAGCCAGGAGCATGGCTCAGTACAAATCCAAAGGCCTGAGAACCAGGCAGACTGATGGTGCAAGTTCCAGAGTCCAAAGAGCAGAGAACCCAGAGTTCCAATGTGCAAGGACAGTAGAAAATGGGATTCCAGTTCTAGATGAGAAAAAGAGAGTAAATTCACCTTTCTTTTGCCTTTTTGTTCTGTCCAAGCCTTCAACCAATTTGACAGTGACTGCCCAAACTTCATGAGGGTGGATCTTCCTTACTCAGTCTACTGATTCAAATATCAGTCCCTCCTGGAAACATGCTCACAGATACCTAGAAATAATGTTTTACTACTTAGTTGAGTATTCCTTAATCCAGTCAAGTTGACACTTAAAATTAGCTGTTGCAGTCTTCTTCTGGGATCTCTAGGCATCAAGATCAATGAGTCTGGAACTGCCGTTCTGCTCACTGTGGAGAGAGCATGCCTGAAAATGAAGCTTGCACTGAGGAAACCAAAGCCGAGGCATGGAGAGCCTGGAACAGAGGGCCCTGCTGGGGCAACTTGTTCTTGAGAGCTGTGCTGGAAGTCTTCAAACTTTCAACTACATGAACCAACATAGTGTCTTCTCCTTTTCTTAAGCTACTTTGCCTTGGATTTCAGTCACTTGCAACAGAAAAAGCCTTGACTACAGTGGTCAATACCAAAATTAATTAACAAAAGAAACAAAATCAAACCAGGTTACCCAACTCTATCAGAAGTGTCCTTTCCTCCTTACATCACTATCTCTCTATTTTAACAACAGGCTGAATGAAAATATTAACAAGGCAGAGTGTTCCTGATCTTTTATTTCCCTACAATGAAATATTGAGTGACCTTGCTGAATATTTTAAAAGGTTCAAAGAAAAGCAGATGGAAGATTAGTAGAGTAAAATGGCAAATGCCAATAGCTCCTTAATCATAAAAGCATTATTGCAAACTTTATAATAAAATGCATTTAATAAGACAGAATTAATAACAGTGCACACTTTAATTGTTCAAAACTTAGGCAAGAATAAGGATCTGTTTAGTTATTGCAAGAGTGAGCAAGTAAGACAAAGGAATAAACCCATAAGCCCCCTTTTCTCTAGGGTGACTTCCCATCTCAGCTTTCTGCTTCCACTGCAGACTTCCCTGTCTATCACTAGCAGAGAGTGAATGGGAATTTATGTCGATCATAAAATGCTGTCCAATAGGTAGTTTTATAAGATTTATACACATACATTAAGTGTCTCTGTCCTTTGCCATGTACCTCCAATAAACCTCGTGGTTCTCCCTCATCATTTCATGCCAAATGAAAAGTGGTAATATTACCAGATTTGTAGTTAATTATCATGAAATATGACTCCTAATGATTTAACATCTTTGTTAAAAAGCCATGGTAACATGGAGCGCAACGCTGAAAAACATCATTAAAGCCATCATTTATCCATGACATTTACATTTTGTTCACAGTCAAAAAAAAGTTAATTGACAAAGCACATGTATACAATATTTATTGAGAAAACAGCTCTCTTTCTTGCTGCCAGTTAGTTTAGCATATTAAAGTTTTATTTATGGGATCTAGCTTTTCTTATTCTTCTAATGACCTTGAAAGTGAATTACATTTTCTTCCTTTTACATTGAATTTATGGGAAAATATCCCTCCCTTGACAAAGGAGCTCTAAGCTGATACAAGAGAATTGCTTCACATTTCATTTCTCTGATGAGCAAACATGTGGTAGGAATATGCCACAGTACTATTCAAACCTTGACAAGGGAAATGCAATATAACCTCTCTCTTTTTTTCTAAATAAAAAGTGCTTTTAGGGAGCGTTCACTGTAGTTCTCTGTTCTCTAATATGTATCTCCAAGCCATTCTTACACCCCAAAATATTTCCAGGTTCTACAAATTTACCAAGAAAAATATAACAGCAGCACTAGCTTCTGAGGGATGTGAAATACTGCAGATTCTGTACTCTGGGTCATTGAACCAGATCTAAGGAACATTTACTCAATCTGATGTCTACTTAGATGATCTCAATCTGATAAACTTTGTCTTCTTAGCTAGAAAGAAATGTGCTATTTACTAAATGGTAATCTTCACCCCACTACATAAAACAGCACCAACTTCTCTCTATCCAGCCTACTCAGCCATCTGGTATATAAAACATATCTTTATCCCTTTGTTTATTCTCTGTCCTCTCCACCTCCAATGAGAATGTAAGTTCCCCGAGGGCAGGCTCTCTCTCTTTGTGTGTGTCCCTAGACATTAGAAGAGAGCCTAGTGCATCATTAGTATTCAATAAATATTTTCAGACTGAACACATGATCTGATAAACCTGGAGAATCATGTTATTAGTTCCCAAGTACTTCCTTATTCAAGAAGCATGGTTTAGGTCAAACCATATTTATAAAGTAACTTCCTTCTATACCCAAGCTTCTCAGAGATTTTTAAAGATCCAACATATTACTCACTGATTTTTTTAATCAAAATTTTTCTTTTCAATCCACAACACTCATATGATCTCTTCACAAAAGCCCTAGAAAAATTTCTCTTCTCCACCTTCCTCAACTCTGATGAATTTCTTGCCTCCATCTGTTTCCCCATTCCTTTCTTTCTTAGCATTTTAATATGTAGTTGAATTTTACATTTTTTTCCAAGCAAGAAAGACTCCTTCCTTTACGCAGGTGAAAGGGTGGATATGGGGTAGTAATTGGGCTGGAAATTATAGGATAGTCTTTGGAAGAATAAAAAGATAATTTATGATACTTTTTGATTAATCATTTAGAATTGCCACATATATGCGAATAAATGTCAACCCCCCAAAAATGAAAACCTACACCTTAAAACGCTTTAAAAATAAAGCAACAAAGAAAGATAACTCTTATAGTAGGAAATTTTTGTTTTTCTAAACAGAATATATTGACAAATTCAAAACATCATAATGTATGACCACTGCCGTACATTGAAATACAAGTTATTTGATATTAATAAGGATATTTATTCTTTGGCTACATACCTAAAACCGGTACAGGTTCTAGCTTATGATGTGTTAGTGAGATGAAATATGTAACCTCCCATGAGCTTTAGAGAAACGGCAACAGCATAGTTAGAATCTATAATTAATATCAAACAGACCAGCGAAGTTCACCAATGAGATTGAAAACTCTGTATTGAAGTAAAATTTTCAAAAATTTAAATACATTGCCGTCATGTAAATATAAATTGCATGTGTCCAACATTTATTTAATTCACTGATGGACTAGCATGATGATAAAGCTAGGTAAAAGAAAATTTGAGAGAGTGAGTATGTATTGGCTCTAAGGAAATGTGGGAGTAGATGGCAAGGATAGAAACAAAACTGGCTTTTGCTCTAATGGACAATTAAACAATAACCTTTGAGGTTATCTTTTCTACCAGACACACTTCACTTACATTTCTATAAGACAACATTATTTATATCACTCTTAATTTTCTGCAATTCAGTCTTTACCCTTAGAGAAACGTGAAATATCTAAACCACAGGAAAATAGCAAAATAGCTACCCAGAGAAAATAAAATTATCATTGGGCAGGCCTGTTAACTAATGCTCCAGTGTGACACTGAAAGTCATGCCATCATTCTTTTACCTATTTTCAATTGTTTAATCTTTTCTTAATATTAGTCATAAAAATAGAAGAAATGGAGCAAACCTGCTGCTGTCAGCAAACTGGGCTTAAAATATGACAGATCAAACTGTATTATTATTTCATCAAGATATCATTATCAAAAAAACTATTACTTAAATATCAACAACATAACTATCATTTATTAAGCATTGCCTTTGTGCCATATACGTTTGTATATAGAAGCCGTAGGTAGAGTTATTCCCATTTCACAGATGAAAATGACAGTCATGGGTCTTAAATTATGCAAGGTTATACAGCCAGTGGTAGAATTATTAACTCACTTTCCACTTAACCCCTTGCTTTGTTCAATCAGAGTAACTGCTGGGCTACCTACAGCATACATTTCACAGGCAACTCGGCAAAATTTTCTCAGCAAAATGAAGGGGCCAGAACTCTCACAATCCCTAATCAGGTAAAGTAGCCAAAGACAAAATTTCATCCTAGATCCCAAAATACAGAGGGGGAACGATGACATTATCAAAGACTGCAAATATCACAGAAAGAGAGAAAAACAGAATTCATGTATTTTTCTCACAGAAGAACACATTTTTACCTAAGGAAACTCCCCACCTCTCTCACACAAAAACTTTTAAACCTCACCTGAATTGATGCGATCAGTCTATAAACTATTAAACTATTAATTTAGGAAAAATACAAGAATGAAGGGAACATATTCAATGACAATACAGGAATGCAGTGAGCTGACTCTAAATGGAGAGACTAGATATTTAATCCCTAAATCTAGATGGAGGAAATTCTGCAGGAAAACAACCTGATTTGTTCAATAAATAAACAGCAATCGTAGCAATGGTACAGGGAGGGAAGGGAGAATGAGAAAGAAAGCTCAGAGGGAAACCTATAGATTAAAGAAGGTACAAGACATCTTGATTCAAATAAACTGTGTAAAAAAGTTACAAGATAATTTAAAAATGAACAATAACTGTTATTATATCAAGGAAAATAAATTTAATGTCAATTTTCAGTATTATATCACTATTTTTTAACTATTCTATATTTTATAAATATATATATGGTGATATTTACAGGTCAAATGATATACTGAGATTTGCTTCAGAATAATTCAAGTATTGGGAAAATACAGGAGAGGATACAGATAAAGCCATTTAGGAAAAGCCATTATTAAAGCTATATAATGGATATATAGGAGTTTATAATCCAATTATTTCTACTTGTGCATATAGTTGGCATTTTCTATGATAAAATGTTGGAAGAGAACTCACTGGGTTGTATAAAAGCAAACAAGTAAAGCAAGGAAATTATTTTTATAATTTTTTTTTGTATGTCCACTTCCTTCTTTTTTTTTGAGATGGAGTTTTGCTCTTATTGCCCAGTTTGGAGTGCAATGGTGCAGTCTCGGCTTACTGAAACCTCTGCCTCCCGGGTTCAAGCAACTGTCCTGCCTCAGCCTCCTGAAGAGCTGGGATTACAAGCTGCCACCACACACAGCTCGTTTTTTGTAGTTTTAGTAGAGACACGGTTTCACCATGTTGACCAGGCTAGTCTCGAACTCCTGACCTTGGGTGATCCACCCGCCTTGACCTCCAAAGTGCTGGGATTACAGGTATGAGCCACTGTGCCTGGCCTTGATATGTATTTTTCTAAGAGAGCTGGCTAGAGCCTTTGCCCTTCTATAAAGAAAATCTGTTAACTTACAGTTCAAACTCAGTCTTACCGAACTCATTCTTTGTCACAAGTCAAAAAAAAAATCATCCTTGACAATTCTCATACTACAGAGGCAACCCTAAAATTATTTCAAGTTCAAGATTAATTAGGGTCTGTGGCTAATATGGTCTGACTCTGTGTCCCCACCCACATTTCATCTTGAATTGTAATCCCTATAATCCCAACGTGTCACAAGCAGGACCACGTGGAGGTAGTTGGATCACATGGGTGGTTCCCCATCCTATTCTTGTGATAGTAAGTTATCATGAGATCCGATGATTTTATAAGTGTCTGGAATTTCTTCTGCTTACATTTATTCTGTCCTGCTGCCCTGTGAAGAAGGTCCCTGCTTCTCCTTTGCCTTCTGACATGATTGTAAGTTTCCTGAGGCCTCCCCAGCAATGCAGACCTGTGAGTCAATTAAACATCTTTCCTTTATAAATTACTCTGTCTTGGGTATTTCTTCATAGTGGCATGAGAAAGGACTAATACAGTAAATTGGTACTGGGAGTGGTGCACTGCTAATAAAGATACCAAAAAATATGGGAGCAACTTTGGAACTGGGTAACAGACAGAGGTTGGAATAGTTTAGAGGGCTCAGAAGAAGACAAGAAGATGTGAAAAAGTTTGGAACTTTCTAGAGACTTGCTGAATAGGTTTTGACCAAAATGCTGATAGTGATATGGACAATGAAGTTCAGGCTGAGGTGGTCTCAGGTGAAGATGACTAACTTGTTGGCAACTGGAATAAAAGTGATTCTTGCTATGCTTTAGTAAAGAGACTGGCAGCATTTTGCCCCTGTCCTAGAGAACTCTGGAACTTTGATCTTGAGAGAGACGAGTTAGGGAATCTGACAGAAGAAATTTCTACTCAGTAAAGCATTCAGGATGTGACCTGGGTGCTCTTAAAAGCATTCAGTTTTATGCATGCAAAAAGATACGGTTTGGAATTGGAACTTATGTTTTAAAGGGAAGCAGAGCATAAAAATTTGAAAAATTTGTAACCTGACAATGCAATTAAAAAAGAGAAACCTATTTTCTGAGGAGAAACTCAAGATGGCTACAGAAATTTGCATAAGTAACAAGGAACCAAATGTTAATCACCAAGAAAATGGGGAAAATGTCTTCAGAACATGTTAGAAGTCATCACAGTAGCTCTCCCATCACAATCCCAGAGGCCTAGAGGGAAAAATGATTTCATGGGTCATGCCCAGGGCCTTGCTGCTTTGTGCTGTCTTTGGACTTGGTTCATTATGTCCCAGCCATGGCTAAAGGGGCCAATGTACAGCTCAGGCCATTGCTTCAGAGGGTGCAAGCCCCAAGACTTGGTTGGCAGCTTACACATGGTGTTGGGGGCCCTTGGGTGCTCACAAGTCAAGGACTGAGGTTCGGGAACCTGGATGTCGGCAGAAGTCTGGTTGCAGAGGTGGAGCCCTTATGGAGTTCCTCTGTTAAGGCAGCATGGAAGGGAAATGTGGGGTTGGAGCCCCTACACAGAGTCCTTACTGGGGCTCTGCCTAACAGAGCTGTGTAAAAGGAACAACCATTTTCCAGAACTCACAACAGTAGATCCACTGACATTTTGCACCATGGGCCTGGAAAAGCCACAGACACTCAATGCCAGCCCATGAAAGCACCCAGAAGGGAGGCTGTACCCTGCAAAGCCATAGGGTATAGCTGCCTAAGGGCTTGAGAGCCACCCTCTTGCATCAGCATGACCTAAATGTGAGAGTCAAAGGAGATCATTTTGGAAATTTAAGGTTTAATGAGTGCCTTATTGGAGTTCAGACTTGCATGGAGCCTGCAGCCCCTTTGTTTTGGCCAATTTCTCCCATTTAAAATGGGAGCATTTATCCAATGCCTGTACCCACATTGTATCTAGGAAGTAACTAACTTGCTTTTGATTTTACAGGCTCATAGACAAAAGCAATTTGCCTTGTCTCAGATGACACTTTGAACCGTGGACTTTTGAGTTAATGCTGAAATTAGCTAAGATGTGAGGGACTGTTGGGAAGTATGATTGATTTTGAAATGTGAAAAGACATAAGATTTGGGAGGGTCAGGGCAAAATGATATGGTTTGTCTCCCCACCCAAATCTCACTAATACCTATAATCCCTACATGTCAAAAAGGGACCAAGTGGAGGTAACTGGATCATGGGGGCAGTTCCCCCATGCTTTTCTTGTGATAGTGAGTGAGTTCTCACAAGATCTGATGGTTTTACCAGCATCTGGCATTGCTCTTCCTTGCATTCACTCTATCCTGCCACCCTATGAAGAAGGTGCCTACTTCTCCTTTGCCTTCCACCATGATTGTAAGTTTCCTGAGGCCTCCCCAGGAACACAAAACTGTGAGCCAATTAAACCTCTTTACTTTATAAACTACCCAGTCTTAAGTATTGCTTTATAGCAGCATGAGAATGGACTAATACAGAGGCCATACCACCCTAAATGTGCCCAATCTCATCTGATCTTGGAAGTTAAGCAGGGTCTGGCCTGGTTAGTACTTGGATGGGAGATATTTAGGAAAAATCTGAATGGGATATATCTGAAAACAAGGTCCAAGGTAAGAAGTCTTACAGTAAAAGTGTTTTGGAATAAGCATCAGTAGTTAACTTGGTTGAATTTTATGCCTAATGAAGACCAAGGAAATAACTTGTGCTAAGTGTTCTACCATTAAAATTATCCTAATGTGAGAGGAGCCCAGCTGGTATATGCAGCAGCCTTAGGTTTCTCTTCAGAAAGCACACCAATGTCCATAATTCCATGTTGGCAACTATGATCCCCTGGTTACTGCAGCAAAAATAGGGACTCTTCATTTTGTAAAAGATTTGTGGTTTTAAAATTACAGAAAAAGGGAAATAAATAAAAAAAATCATGCATAATTCCAAATGCTTAACTGAGATGTCTGCAAAATGAATATATGACATTTAATCTGTGACTATTACCCCAACATTAAAATTTAAAATTATATAAAATAAAAAATAAAAGTCTGCATCCTTGTTTCCTTTTCACCTCTCTATTCACACATTTAAGTGGCTCTGTTTTATGTTTGCTGTACCAAGCAGTGCTAAAACAAATATTCTTACCCAATCATCTTTATACATTTGTGCTATTATTTCCCTAAGGCAGCATTGTTAAACTCCTTATTTTAAAAGTTTAAATATAATAATAATCATTTAAATGATGTCGTTAACACTGACACATTTTATTAAACTGAGTTAGTTTTACAAATACAATTCAGATTTCTGGACTTTGAAAACTTACTTTCCTCCTTGCTTCTTTCATGTCAATAAATATTTGTGGAGTCTCTTTTCTGCTAGGCACTGTGTAGCATCATCAAAAGATGAAAGGTGAATTCTTTGACCTCAAGGCTTGTTAACTGTACTTATGCCCTAGATTTAATTACTAAAAGAAAATTTTGTTATCCTAATGTTGATCCTAACCTTAGAATTTGCCAGGCTTTTTGCACTTGATTAAATAAGATGTTACCTACAAAGCCCCGGTATATGATGTTCCCCTCCCTGTGTCCATGTGTTCTTATTGTCTGGCATACAGTAAGTGCTCAAAAGATGCTACCATTTATCATTATCATCATCTTCATCAATGCCATCACCATTATGAATTTTCATTTGTAGATAGAACTGAATCTAAACTACCTCAATATAAGAAGGTTCCCAGGAAATTCAAATGAATAAATCCTAGTGGAAGTATTATCATGATTGTGAATTGCTATATGAACTTGTATTTTACTTTTTTTGTATCAATTTCTCACCAGCATGTTGAAGTTATTACATTTGCAAAACACTGCTATGTTGTATTCTTTGAGTCTGGTATTGCATTATTAACTGATCTATGGACAATGAACTGCACCTTTGCCCTTAGATCTGCATTCTTTGAAATCAAGTCATGGCTCTTGTAGAAAGTAGCCAGGCCAAGCAGCCTGGCTTTCCTGTAAATCCCAGGTGTTCTCCGAGATCCCTCTCCAAAGGTCATATGGGTAATTTTAAAGAAGGCAGCAGTGAGGGTTCAAAATGTCATGACCTTTTTGTTCATATGTGTCTCCTAGGACTATTTAGAAGTTTCCTACACCTTGCAAGAAGCCCCATATGTAAGACATTAACAACACAGAAGAAAATATATTTTAAACTTGCTCATAACTTGTGCCTTCACGTTTCCACTAACTACTTATTGCAGGTTTTAAGCAAAAAACTTAAATTCTTTTTATTATCATTGAAGAAACAGAACCCTATTTCAGCACAGATATTGCCTATTTTGAATGCACTTCAAGTGCACAGAAATGGAATAGCCAGACTGCAAGGTGAAAGCAGGGCACACTGGGCATCCATTTCATTTCACATTTAGGAAAAGTTCACAAAACACTGTGACAGATACAAAGCAAGGTTAGAGGTAAGGACTCTCACACTAAGTGTTTTGGAATCAAAATCACTACTTCATTTGACTGAATTTAATGCCTAAGGAAGACCAATAAAATAACTGATGCAAAGTGTTCTTCTGTTACTACAATTCTGCTATTGAAGGCAGAGGGAAAGCAGTTGGTTGACTTGGTAAGGGGAGTAAGGGAAATCATATGTACTTAAAGACCACCTCCCCTCCCCGGAGAGTTAATAACACATAATCATCATGCCCGTATTATGGGATTGTGGGGGAGGCAGTAGGTGAGATAATGGACCTCTGTTGCAGCCTGTTTTATCATGTGTAGATTGACTGCTATGGCCTTTCAGTAGCTCCTGGAAGACACCTGAGACTTGAAGAAGTTAAGCCAAGTTCCCAAAGACTCAGGGGTACTGAAAAGCAGGACTGGGAGGGTCTAGACTCAGGGCTCCTGCTCAAGTCTTTCCATATACCCTTATTCTGCCACTACATCTGTTCACTTTTCTTTAAAAAAAAAATTATTTATTATACTTTAAGTTCTGGGATGCATGTGCAGAATGTCCAAGTTTGTTACATAGGTATACATGTGCCATGGTGGTTTGCTGCATACCTCACCTTGTCATCTACATCTAGGTATTTCTCCTAATGCTATGCCTCCTCAATCTCCCAACCCCCTGCTATCCTCCCCTAGCCCCCCACCACCCAACAGACCCCAGGGTGTGATGTTCCCCTCCCTGTGTCCATGTGTTCCTGTTGTTCAACACCCACTTATGAGTGAGAACATGGGGTGTTTGGTTTTCTGTTCTTGTGTCAGTTTGCTGAGAATGATGGTTTCCAGCTTCATCCATGTCCCTGCAAAGGACATGAACGCATCCTTTTTACGGCTGCATAGTATTCCATGGTGTACATATGCCACGTTTTCTTTAGCCAGTCTATCATTGGCATTGATGGGCATTTGGATTGGTTCCAAGTCTTTGCTATTGTGAACAGTGCCACAATTAACATAGGTGTGCATGTGTCTTTATAATAGAATGATTTATAATCCTTTGGGTATATACCCAGTAATGGGATTGCTGGCTCAAATGGTATTTCTATTTTTAGGTCCTTGAGGAATTACCACACTGTCTTCCACAATGGTTGAACTAATTTACACTCCCACCAACAGTGTAAAAGTGTTCCTACTTCTCCACATCCTCTCCAGCATCTGTTGTCTTCTAATTTTTCAATGATCACCATTCTAACTGGCATGAGATGTTGAATCTAATCAATTCTGTTAGTTGCCAGTTCACTCTAATGATAGTTTCTTTTGCAGTACAGAAGCTTTTAAGTTTAATTAGATCCCATTTGTCTATTTAGGCTTTTGTTGCCATTGCTTTTGGTGTTTTCATCATGAAGTCCTTGCCCATGTCTAAGTCCAGAATGGTATTGCCTTGGTTTTCCTCTGGGGTTTTTATGGTGTTAGGTATTATGTTTAAATCTTTAATTGATCTAGAATTAGTTTTTGTATAAGGTGTAAGGTAGGGATCCAGTTTCAACTTTCAAAAACCACATGATTGTCTCAATAGATGCAGAGAAGGCTTTTGACAAAATTCAATAGCCCTTTATGCAAAAAACTCTCAATAAACTAGGTATTGATGGAACATATCTCTAAATAATAAAAGCTATGTATGACAAACCCACAATATCATACTGGCAATATCATACCGAATGGGCAAAAACTGGAAGCATTCCCTTTGAAAACTGGCACAAGACAAGGATGCCGTCTCTCAGCACTCCTGTTCAACATAGTACTAGAAGTTCTGGCCAGGGCAATCAGGCAAGAAAAAGAAATAATAGGTATTCCGCTAGGAAAAGAGGAAGTCAAATTGTCTCTATTTGCAGACAACATGACTGTATATTTAGAAGACCCCATTGTCTCAGCCCAAAATCTCCTTAACCTGATAAGCAAGTTCAGCAAAGTCTCAGGATACAAAATCAATGTGCAAAAATCACAAGCATTCCTACATACTAATAACAGACAAACAAAGAGCCAAATCATGAGTGAAATTCCATTCACAATTGCTAAAAAGAGAATTAAAGAACTAGGAATACAACTAACAAGGGATGTGAAGGACCTCTTCAATGAGAACTGTGAACCACTGCTCAAGGAAATAAGAGAGGACGCAAACAGATTGAAAAATGTTCCATGCTTACAGTTAGGAAGAATCAGTATCATGAAACTGGCCATACTGCCCAAAGTAATGTATAGATTCGATGCTATCCCCATCAAGCTACCATTGACTTTCTTCACAGAACTGGAAAAAAAAAACCTTAAACTTCATATGGAACCAAAAAAGAGCCCAAGACAGTCCTAAGCAACAACAAACAAACAAACAAACAAAACGCAAAGCTGGAGGCATCACACTACCTGATTTCAAACTATACTACAAGCCTACAGTAATCAAAACAGCATGGTACTGATACAAAAACAGAGACATAGACTAATGGAACAGAACAGAGGCCTCAGAAATAATATCACACATCTACAACCATCTGATCTTTGACAAACCTGACAAAAACAAGCAATGAGGAAAGGATTCCCTCTTTAATAAATGGTGTTGGGAAATCTGACTAGCCACATGCAGAAAGCTGAAACTGGATTCCTGTTCACTTTTCTATCTGATCTGTCAAGACAGGAAACAGCCATTTGCCACTCCCTGTCAAGTAAGGACCTATCCTCCTCTGAAGTCAGATTAGGTGTGTCATTTAGTCTTCTTTTCATAATGAGGATTCCTCTTCCTTCACTCCTTCCTCATGGCCTATCCCTAAGTCTTCCACAGTTCCTTTCTGGGTATGATTCAGGGGCAAAAACCTTTATCCTTCAGAACTCCATAGCTCAGAAAATAATATATGCATTGTTAGGCATCACAAAGGCAGAGTATGTTTCATAACTATAATATCACTGCAGTATTTCAATATACCTTGCTATCACTGGGACCCTGAGGCCATTTATTCTCTTGTACATATACATCTGTCACCATTCCCACTGTTTTATGAGTATAGTTTATTCATTTATTTTCTTCTTATTAAATAACATATTGTTTATTTTCTTCCCATTTCTCTAATTTGTCACCACAGAGGGACCTTAATGAATTAGAAAAGTGAACAGAAATCCTACTGCTTCAGAGATTCTCACTACTGGGTCTGTGATTCACCACCACCCCACACCCCCCCCACACACACACCTCTTTTCTCCTCTCTATCTCCCTTCGTTTCTTCTTCCTCCCTTCCTTTCCTTTCCTGAGGCTTAGAGAATTTAAGTATCATACCCCAAATCACCCAGCTAGACAGTCTAATACAAGTTGGATTCCATCATATTATGTTAGACTGCTTCTCATCTGATTGTCTAGGGTCTAGATCTCTATCCAAAGTGTTGTTTGTGGAGAAGCAACATCAGAATCACCAAAGAACTTGTCAGAGATGTGGGATCTTAGGCCCCAGCCTAGAACAACTTCTGAACCAGAATCTGCATTTTCACAAGATCACAGGTGATTCCAAACCTTAAGTTTGAGAAACACTGGTACAGATTACAGGAACCTATTTAAGAGATATTCAATCTTTCTTCCTACCCAGAAGAACTCGGTTCACCCACCCCCTACATTATTCAAGATTAAAACTTCATTCATCAGCATCAATCCTTCAATCAGAGAGATCTTATTTATTTTGCTGGTACATGGATCAGGGGTGAGTGGGCTTTTGATCTAGTTTTTCACAGTGAGACATCAGAGAGGTCTGCTGAGGACCTTAGAGAAAGGATTTCTTGTTTTTTTTATAATGAATTATGTAGGAAGAAACAGTCTTCTACCACTAGATAGTACTGTGTCTTAAGATGATAGGAACTATGCCAGCCATCTTGCAACCATGATGGGATGGTTGGCAGGGGCAAATCTAACTGGTTGAAAATGGCAGAGAAGAAATATGGAAGTTGTCAAAGCCATCCCATCTCAAGATTCCTTGCTCTTTGAGATAATAGATTTTGCTGAATGTTTAAGCTAGCTGACTTGGGATGTTACTTGCATCCAAAGGCATTCACACTGATACCAATTATATTTTTCTTCTGGTGATCAATGTGTTATAAGAAGCAATATCAGCATGTTTGTTAAAGCCAAGATAAATTACACCAATCACTGAGTCCACTGAAAGACTATTAGTTTGTCCATATTAGCAATTTATAAATCAGACTCTAAAGTTTTTTTGGCAAACTCTTCTGGCAAAGTTTTGTCTTCCATCACCTCTTCTCTTCCAGCTTTCTCCCTCTCTTCTCATCTGCTATCTTTTTTTTTCAGAATACTGTTTTTAAATAAATGTGCTTTAACTCTTTTTAGATAATTATATTTGATTTCTACTAAAAATACAACATAGAGAGTAGGTGACAGACCAGGAAGAGAGAAACTCTGAATTTGAGAGAAGAAACAGCCCCGTATTTTGGTGCAATTACTTGTTAGTTTTTGTGTAGCCTCCTGGTAACTTTATGATGAGACTTACTCATCTTCCTTGTTTTTCAATCTTGGTCATTTGGAGATATAATTAATATTTAGTCAAAGTTTTCAAATAACTAGTGAAATTAGTTCTTAGCAAAAGTGATCCATGAAATTAATTGACTTTTTATATCACATATATGATATTCTATTCAGAAAAGCTTTGTAACATTCACTTTCTCAATTTCTGATCCTGTAATAATTAATGACCTGAATGTAACATGGTTCTCAGGATGCCCTGCTTTCTCCTTGCATTCTCACTACAAGTCTCTGTGCATTTGAAGTGCAATTTAAAAATCAATATCCATGCTGGAATCAGGTTCTGTTTCTTTCAATGATAGTGAAGTGAGTTTAAGGTGTTTCCATATTTCACACTGGAAATTTGGGAGTCACACATGGCCTGCTGAGAGCTCAGGAAACTTGATTGCTAAGAGATAGACCTGAGCCTCCAGGTCTAACAAAAGTCGCCTGTGCCAGATATAGATTTGTGCCCTAAATATCGCTTCCTCCCTTTGTAAATCTCTCTATATGAACCCAAACCAAGTCAGGGACTTCAAATTTCCTTTAGAGTCTGTGCTTCCATTTTAACAAGAGCTTATGGTCTGGAATGAAATGGTCCGCTTATTCAACAGAGGAGCATCTATCACCACCATGTTTGATCTGGAGTCTTCACACTCAGTAAACCTGATGCCCAGTCTGCTTTGAGTCTACCATTATACGTTTACTGGGTGCATAGCAAGATTTGCTAGATGGCATGGATATCCAGTGCCCTATTTCAGCCAGAGGGCTCTTCTCAAAAGCAAACCTGATAATGTTAACACCAATGACCTCCCTTTTTAAAATCTTCAAAAGGACTCCCCATTGTTCTCAGGGTTAAATCTATGGCTACAAGGCATTGCATGTTGTAACTCAGAATTTCTCAGCTTTGACTGTATGTTAAAATGACCTAGGAAGTTGCTGTGGGGTTTGTGGGTGTGTGTGCAGGGGGCGGGGGGTGGTTGGTTTGGTTTTTAAATAAAATATGGCAATGCCAGGGACCCATCCCAAGCCAATTAAATCAGAATGTCTAAGAGTGGGCATAGTTAACTTTTACAAGTTCTCTATGGGCTCTTCTAGCCTAATTATTCACCCTTCAGCAACCCCTAGCCACCCCAGCCTCCTTTTTCAATTACTGGATACCCTGTGCTTCTTCTTATCTAAGGACCTTGTCCCACACTGCCTAGAATATGCCTCACCCCTGGCCACTGCACTCCTGTAGGCCCACTTATACCTCCAGACCTCATCCCCAGTTGTACTGCTTCCAGGAAACCTTTCCTTAACCTTTCAGAATATGTCAGAGGCCCCTGAAAAACTAAGAACATTCTGAATTTGTCCTTTGTTTCAATTATCACAATGTGCCATTACATTTTTTATTTCTGTGATTATTTGATTAGTGTTCATCTTTCTGAGTTCCTGAGCTCAATGAAGTCGGGGATGGGGTCTGCTTTACTTATTTCACCTCCGCACAAAGGAGAGCAGCCCACACACGGTGTGTGTTGAATACTTACTGAATGAATAAAACTCAATCACTTCTGCTTACAGCACAACTTAAAAGAAATGTGGAAGAGTGTTAGCATAGTTGAGTCCTTCCTACCAGAGGACAGGAGTCTACTGTCCCATTAGTAGCACCACTGACATTAGTTGAGGATGAAATAGACGTGAGGCGGAAGACAGGGAGTACCCAACATTATTGTTTCTAGAGTAAGAACTAGAAGAAAGACTAACCTCACTTTAGCAGAACAGGTTCTAACATTTCTCAAGACCATTTCCATATGTCTGTTGAAATGAAGAACAACACAGCCCCGGCACAACTGGGTATTGAGCCACAGGAGTCTAATTGTATGCAGTGAGTTCAAAACACAGCCTCAGTCAGGCCAGACTCTTTCATCAAATATGTGGAACTTTTATTTGCAACTGAGCTCTCATCCTATTATAAATTGATCTTGATGGCTGCGTTCCAGTCTTATCTTTATTTCCTAAGATACAGTACAACCCCTTTTTGATTCTGTTCACATTAGTTCCTTAAATGATAAACACCTTTCCCCATGTCTTCTTTTTCTTAGTAGTCACGAGGCAATGCTGCTTCATTAAACTCTTAGAACTATCTTAGCTCATCTCGCCCTTAATAGAAGGATAAGGACCATGTAGTCATCACTATAATAATAGCTACTGTTGTTTGGTGCTTATTTGCTAACCAACCACTGTGATAAGTGCTTGGTATATATTATATTCAATCCTGACAACCTGGCCAGGTAGGTATTAGTATTTCCAGTTCACAAATAAATAAACTAAAGCTCAGGGTAATGAAATACATTGTCCACAGTTGTAGCTATTACGGGGGAAACAGAATTGGAGCATACTTTTTGTCAGAGCCTACTATTTGAATTCTCCCACCATTCACTATACACTATGTCCCTGAACGCACAGCACCCAAACTGCCAGAGCCAGTAATTGTATCCAGAAACCATACATGCAGAGGCGAATTCAGTCACCTTAGCTACCCATACTGCCCCTTCCACCTCCAGGCCTTCAGAAGAAAACTGCCTTTTCTTCCCTCTGAGATCTTTTGTGTTTTCTTAAAAAGTCAAATGCTCATCTTGTTTGTTCTTTGTTAGCTTTCATTTTCTTTGCAATTCATTGTAGAGAAAGCATTAGCTTGGGTAGGTATATTAGTCAGGGTTCTCTAGAGGGGCAGAACTAATAGGAGATACATATATATACACACTCCCCATCATATATATGTAGGTACATATGAAAGAGAGTTTAGTAAGTATTGACTCACATGATCACAAGGTCTCACAATAGGCTTTCTGCAAGCTGAGGAGCAAGGAGAGCCAGTCCGAGTCCCAAAACTGAAGAACTTGGAGTCCAATGTTTGAGAGCAGAAGCATCTAGCAGGTGAGAAAGATACAGGCTAGGAGGCTAGGCCAGTCTCTCCACTGTACGTTTTTCTGCCTGCTTTATATTCTCTGCCAGCTGATTAGTTGTGCCCACCAGATTAAGGGTGGGTCTGCCTCCCCAGCCCACTGACTCGTTACTCTCTTTGGGCAACACCCTCACAGACACACCCAGGATCAATACTTTGTATCCTTCAATCCAATCAAGTTGACATTCAGTATTAACCATCCCAGTAGGGAAGTTTAATTTTTAGAATCTCAGACAATACAGTGAATTTTCTTTAAGAGATATCATGGTCAAGGGAACTGCATGAGCAAACGTAAAATCTTCCCGCCAAAAGCACCAGGACAAGTCAAGGCTAATTAGGATTAGGATGGTGAGAGCCAATGGAAAGGGCATTGCATGGAAGGTTGATTGGCAGCTGCAGACACTATTCCATACAAAATAGACTTTATTTGGGACTACATTATAAAATTGTTTTACTTCCCAAATTGGAAAAAATTAATTGTCCTCACTATAACCTTGAAATGATCACTCCCTACTTTTCACCTTGCATACTGTATTCAGAAGGTATTTCTTCATTCTATGCCTTCAGGACCATGAATTCCCATTATCCACATAATAAATGTAAATGATACATGTGTACAGTGCTGAAGAAAAAGGAAAGAGCAGTCCTTAACAATAATCTTGGCATCAGACACATTTCTGTATGTTAAGTGCTTCACAAGCTGACTATTATAAATAGCAGAAAATACAGTTATGAAAACAGTTTACTTATACTTGATTTGTGAAAGAGAAACATTGACCTTATAAATGAGAATATTTTTCCCTACATGTATCTTTTGAGTAACTTGTAAGGAAATAGCCTCTTACAAAATACAATTCTATGATATGAGTAGATGAATCCAATATTCTGTTTGATATATACCAGGAGGAACATGAGGAGGACTTTGGGAAACTTTCCAATATTTTTGTGAAAAATATTTTAATGAATACAGAGAATCATAAAATGCTAATACATTGGGACGGCACGAAAACCTCAAAATAGAAGTTTATTTTGAGCCCACAGTTTTATGCATCTGTACACAATTTTCAAATTTCCCTTTTTTAGCAAATAATTATTTTCCTGATTAACTAATTAGACATTTTACCATACTAAAAGAATACAAAGGTTAAATACATAACTGTTTAATGGTTACCGTTACTGGAAAAAATGTGTTAATAAGGGTTGAGTTCTCATGCATGTGTTTCACTTTTTCCCTAAAAATATAATTCTGTGTTAGGCAATGCTTCATTATAAATGTTAGGAGTGGGTGAAGTGGGAACAGATCCCAGCTCTCTACTTTGAAATCTAGAACTTTATAGATGGAAATGAAGTCTTTCCACATAACCGTTTCCCTGTTAACAAAGCCTGTTTATTAACCACATGCAGGTAAAGCACGGTGCCTTAACTATTCCTGGATGGGCTTACCTGTGCTGGGCTATCATTGGTCTTAGGGTAGAGGAGTCAGCTTGCTGGTACCATAGATGAATGGGGAAGAATAAGGCAGAGAGAACATCTCGTTGTGTAGAAATTTAGGATTCACCTACCTTTCACATTCATATTCATTAATTCATCAAAGTAAATCATCTTTTAACAAATATTTATTGAGCCCATACTACATGTCAGGAAATGAGCTATGTGCATTATATGTATTATTGTTTATTCAACATCTAATAAATGCTTCTTGTGCTCCTACTGTGTGCCTATGCTGTTTCGGAAATTGGTAAGTAACATAAACATGGCTTTTGACTTCATAAATGTTCTCTGTTTTTTTGGAAGGAGGTTGTCTGCTATGGTCTGAATATCTGTGTCCCCACAAAATCCATATGTTGAAACTTAATCACCAAGGTGATGATATTAGGTGGTAGGGCTTCTGGGAGGTAATTAGGTCATGAGAGTGGAGCCTCTGTGAATGGGATTAGTGCCCTTCTAAAAGAGGCCCCAGACAGCTGCCTTGCCCCTCCTACCATTTGAGGACACGGCAAGAGGATGCCTTCTATGAACCAGGGATTGTACCCTCACCAGAAACCAAATTTGCTAGTGCCTTGATCTTGGAATTCCCAGTGTCCAGAATGATGAAAAATGAGTTTGGGTTGTATATAAGCCACCCAGTTTATGATATTCTGTTATAGCAGCCAGAACACACTAAGACAGAGATTAGTCATTAGGCGCCCAGATTTTATGGGGCCTGAAGCTTAAGCAGTTTTGGAGATACAATTTACTGAGAAGAAGAAACAATTACAAACATCAGCCTATGCCATTATAATAAGTTGTAAGACACAGTAGTGAAAGAATTTACAAGACACAGAAGTAGAACAGAAGAGGGTGTGCATAAATCTGGTGGTGAGAAGAAATCAGAAAAATAGCTGCATGGAGGAGGCTAGCTCTGAGTAAAGCTTTGAAGGATGAAAAGGAGCTTTCCATATCAGAAAGGCAGAAGGCTCAACATGGAGGCAACATTGCACAGTGTGTTTGGGGTACTATAAATATTTTGGCATTTCTAGTACATAAAGATCAAACAGGAGACACATCAAAGACAGAGTTGATGACAAAGGCAGCTAAGAAGCTCTAATACCATTCCAAAAATTTATATTTTGCCCAAAAGCTATTTTCTATTTTTTTTTAGGTTATTATATTGTAAAATTGACTTTTGTCCTTTGTTGTACAGTTTTATGGATTTTAACACACATATACGTTCATGTAACCACCACTATAATCAGGATACAGAAGTTTCATAGCCTCAAAAACTCCCTTCACAGCCACATCCTCCCCTAACATCTAACCTCTGGCAATCACTCATGTGTTCTCTAGCACTGTATTTCTGCCTTTCTGTTAATAGTATATAAATGGCATCACAGAATATGAGATTGGCTTCTATCATTCAGCATAATGTCTTCAAAATTCATCCAAGTAGCTGCATATATCAAAAGTGTATTGCTGTGTAGTATTCCATCATATGGATGTTGAACTATTGCTCTGTTGGAAGGCATTTGGGTTGTTTCTAGCTTGGGGCACTTATAAATAGAGCTACTAAAAACACTTGTGTACAGAAAAAAAAACCCAAACAAACCAGGCTTATGTCAGTGTGAGTCCCTGAAGCTTTATGAACTTCAAGAGAAAGCTGCCTCTGGGTCCCACATGCTGATGATCTAGTTCATAGTCCACATTGGTGTCTCCCAACTAGGGGGTTGCCAACCATTGGAAATTTACCTCTTTCAGGACTTAAAAGTATTTAAGTCTTCTAAAGTCTTTTAATAAATGCAAATTCTTCTAAATGAGATCAGAGCTTAAGGTGTTATTATCCCACAGGGGGCCTCATAGGTGCCAAATAAATATTGAATTAATTAATTAATTAAAGAGGTAAATGGAAGCCTCATTTAGTGATGCGGAGAGTAGAGACGTGAAGGGTGAGGGAGTTTCCGGGACACTAAGTGAAAACAAAACATACTGAGAAGGCAGGTGCACAGAACATATGAACTGTCATCTTCAGAAATCCCTTTAGGATCTGCCTGCCCAAGATGCCAAGGTCACATCAAGGTCCTCAGTAATTATAATGACGCTACTCCAGAAAATCCTAAAAGACAGGAAGGTGGCCCTAAAGCCTATAAACAAATCTCCACTGGGGACAATTTAGAGAAGAGATGATAATCTTTTCACTGAATATCCACTCTTGACTATCATCTTACTCAAGAATTCCCTTGATAGTAAAGCAGCATTTATCAGTAGTTAGCCATTTTCCTTCAAAATTATGTCTTTCATTTCTATTTTTCAGTTAGGGACAAGACATAATCATTCGCAAGGGAGCCATAGAGAGATGGTGGGTCAGTGAGGTGAAGGGACAGCTAAGGAATGGGTGGACGGAAGGCCAAGAGAGGATGACACAAGGTCAAGTACTAAGGGGAAGCCTTGGTCAAGTTCGGGAAGAGAACGCTCGTCCAAGCCACACTGGGGTGGCCGGCACAGCCATGCATGCTTAACCATATCATTTGCATGAGGAAGGGTCATAGGAAGCCTCTTTCTGGGAAGGTAACAATCTTGAACATCTTTTAATTAACCAGAATTCCATGTGTGTCTCACAGAGAAGTGTGAAGTCAGTGATTTATAATCCAATGAAATAATTTAACAATATATAATATGCTCTCATCTGAACCACATGTTCAGTCAACAGGCTTTGAAATGAAAGTTGCTGAAAATTTTGCCAGCTATTCATTAGAGGCTGTAGCTCTGAAGCGTTAAGGGAGCTAATTTGGATGGCATTCCTCTTTTGAGAAGACAAAATGCAGAAAGAAAAAAGTTATCATTGTTTTTTATGATTGGCTGCTTCCTGTTCCCCAAAGTCTGGAGACACGACTTTTTTTTTTCCCCTGATGAGTTCATGGGCAGAGATTCCAGCTACTGTCTTATCCACGACATTGAAGGAAGTAAAGTTAATCATTCATTTGTTCATTAGTTAATTCATTTATTTATTCATAACTCTTAAGAGTCCATGATTCTCATAGTCTGATTTCTGTACTCACACAAATAAACACAGTTCAAAGTCAGTAAGGAAAAAGGAAAGGGAATTTCAATTTAATTGTAAATGGAAATCTTAATCTGAAAGAATTCCAATTCATAAATGATGCCTCTTGGGTATCATAAGTATCAACAGTCAACTTGTATTCCATTTCTTTTTTTCTCTGCTTCAATTTCTGAAATCCTGCACTGATCTTGAATGCCTCTTTCTCAAACCAAACAAATCAAATCAAAGGAAACTAAAACCCTCCCTTCTCTCTCATCAAACCTCAGCTTCTTCCTCTCTTCCTCTTCCTCTCTCCTCTCTTGAATATATATTATTCTGACCTCCCTCACTAACTTTTCACACTCACCTACCACTTGCTGATGTTGTTAGAACTTTCTTTTTAGTTCAGCTTAAAACTGGGTTCTTGTCACATGACCAGGAAAGATTAGGCTCGTGGACACATAGAAGGGTCAGAAAAACAGAATTTATTGGGCAAAAAAGGAGAAGAAAAAATCTGAGCAAAGCGAGAGGGATTCCTAGTCACAGGCTCCCATCTCACTGATTGAATCCAGGTCCACCCAGGAACCGGAGAAGCCAGGCTCCTCCCTAACCCTGCAATTGGCAAGAACTTCCCAAGGCCCTGGGAAGTTCTCATCCTCCCAGTGCGCATGTCAGTCAGAGGTTCTCTGGGGAGCCCTTCTTACTTGGCTGTCTCACTAGGACCAGTCATTTTTTTTTTCTGCCTAGTTTTCAAATCTGAGGTAAGAAAAGCCTAGAAATCTGTTAAGAGGAGATGAGGAGAGTGACAGGATGGTGGTCTCTACCTGGGGGTTGAGTCAGAGGCTGGGACATGCTTAGTGAATGCCTGATGCCATCCCATGTTCATTCCATATACTGGACAAAGATTTTGAGCTCCTATTTTGTGCCAGCTTGCATGCCAGCCTCTGAGGACACAAAGGTAGCCAAGGCACTGTCCCTGCCCTCCAGAAATTAAGCAATCTGGTGCAGTAGGCAGAGAAGCAAACAGCAAATTATAATGGCCTGTGAGAAACACCCTTCCAGATTTGAGCAGAGACCTCTGGAGGACCCTACCCGGGGGCAGGGAGGTGAGTTCTGGTGAGACTTGGGGAAGTCTTCCGGAGAGAGGTGACCTCTGAAGCAAAGTTATTAGGGGTTGGCCAGGTTGGAGTGGGGATGCAGAGGAGACAGGGATGCAAATGACAGCTTTGCAGGCAGATTTTTATGAGCTCGTGAAGGACGCAGAGGTTTTCACTGCAGGCCTTGCATGCTCTAGTCCTTACAGCTGTTCCTTCCCGCCCATCCCCTCTTGCACATGGCTTTAGCCCCTAGTTGTTTCTCTCCACTCCTACTAATAAAATCCACATTGTTCACACAGTAGCTAAGCCACAAGAGCCGTTCCTCTGGAAAGCCTTCTCATGCCCCCACACCCCTGCCCTCTGGAATAGAGGCTCATGCAAAGGGCATCTGGATGATTGTCTTGCATAGACATGGAAGCAGAGCACCCTACTTAGGTAACCATGAGTAGTTCTGTGTGGCTAAACCCAAAAGTAGACAATAGGGACAAAGGTCATGGAGGCAGGGTCTCTGATGTAACCAAGAGACATACAGTTCATGGGAGGCCTTGAAAGCCATCTTTAGGATTTGGACTTTGTCCTGAGGATGATGGGGATTCACTGAAGGGTGTTAACAAGAGAGTGGCATGGAACTGAGATATGGAACATTATGGTTCAGAGAATGGTTTAGAGAGAAAGAAAATGGAAGCAAGGAGAACAGTTAGGGGATAACTGCAGCTGGCCAGGTGACAGGAGAGCCACTGAGGATCCTGATTATACCTGCTCAGCAGGACCCACATCCTTTCTCCTTTAACTGTGTAATTCTTTGCCTGACTATTCTGCAGAGTGATTTTGTATCATTAGCGCAAGGAAGGTCACATGGTTGGTAGTCAACAGAAGTTCACTGTCTTGAATTGAGCTATTTTGGAAGCAACCAAGACCCAGGCTTATCTTAGTGAGCGACAGTGCAAGAATGTACTGTCCTCAAAACCTGAAGAAAACTTGTATCTTTTCACTTCCCATTGTTATAATTTAAAAAAATAATTATTATACCTGCAAAACTTTCAAATGACCATTTAGTGTTGTGTTTATTAAAGTTTGCAATTCTGGCTCGTGGATTTTTAAGTTTATTAAGGGACATTTGTTTTTTTAAAAAAAGATCCACATTCTCCAATTCTGCCACCATCTGGGCAATCAATGTAAATATTTACAAGCAAAGTCTTAATGTAAGGATTGGGGTTTTGAAGTATTTTGAAACCTGATCATACTGCCCTTCAGAATTGCCTGTGGTTTCCCTCAACTGTGTTCCCTAACAAAGCCTTTGAACATGCATGTAACACACTGAGCGAATGTTAGCAGATGCTAAAACATTTTATGAGCTGATTTATTAAGCTATTGAGGGTCATTCTTTGAAAGATGAGGAGAGAAATGCAGACACAACAGAAGTTAGAGAAATCAGAAATCAGCCTTTGGAACAATCATAGCTGGTAACTTTTTTTTCTTTTGGTTAACATAGCAACCTAATCCAAAACAGAGCAATATCTGTGTGAATGGTTATAGCCGTTTAGTTTCTTTTCAGTAAGAAAAGGTTCCAGGAAAATGTGGAAGGAAGAAAGCAGAAGAAAGAAAAAGAAAAAGAAAAAGAAGTACAACTGCGGTTGGCATATTTACAGAAAATATAAATTTAACTGGAACATTCTTGTGATTTGTCCCTCTTTAGATCTGCTATTAAGAAGCAATTTTATTTCTGCATGCAGCTAAAGTTACATCGAAAAAAGAAATGAGTCACATGATAACACCCTGCTCTTAACATACTGAAAGAAGACTGAGTTGCCAAGAAAGGACAGCTCATTGGGTAGGTAGAGAAGCATGGGTAAACATGTGGCTGGATTTGAGGGGCACAGAACCCCCTCCCCTCAAATTTCCACATTTGCTGGCTGGATCTTGGCATCCATTCCTTCAGGTAATGCATTTCCTTTGCATAGTCCCATTTGGTTGCTCAAATAGTCCTGGAACAGTGAATGGAAGTTACTCCTGATTGAGTGTGAATGTGTTTCCTCTTTAGAACTGGCAGACCAAAGCAGAATGAGAAAACCTGGGAACAGGCAAACACAGAGAAGAGAGCTTGCAGGGTAATCAAGTAGCCACTTCTTAGTACCTCTTCCTTGCAATTCTACAGCCAAAGACTAAATCAAGTACACCTATTTCACAGTTTTCTCCAGGTGCTGCCATACTGTTAAAAGAACATCACAATCTGATTAATTCGTGTAATGATTTTCATTTGCAGTATTCAAATAGAATAAACATGATTTAATAATATGTGGGCTCAGAAAACAATACCCAGAAGTATGGTGCTTTTAACCAAAGAAGCAGCCTCAGATCTAAGGTCTCTCTGACCTCCCCTACTTCACTTCTTACCATCCCCCAGGCCTAGTCTCTCCATCTCTCTATCCTCTTTCTCTCCTGAAGTTTAGGGTGGTGGGGGGCTTTCTCTGAAGTTCCCTTATTTGACTAAGGAAAATTCCTGCAGGAGGAATGAGACTGTTGTTAAGCCCCTCATCCTCTAACTCTGTATGGCAGGAGAGGAGACTAAAAGTTCTCCATGCCCAGCAGACTGTGCTCAGAGAGACTTTCCATATATTCTTTCGAGGGCTGCAACCTGCAAGACCATCTGCAGAATAAGACATCCTTTGCCTGCAGTGCAGTTCGGTTCCTTCATTCACCCGTTCATAGCTTGTTGCCACCATCCTCCAGGAGTCTTTAAATCTCTATCTTTGTAGCTAAAAATGCTACTTAAACTTCAATCATCTTGCTCTCCTTTGAGTCTCATACTTCATGGGATCTCATGTGTATGTACATAATATACGTCTATGCCTTTTCTCCTATTAATGTGTCTACTCTCAAGTTTATTCCAGAGACTGAAATTCTTGAATCAAAGAATGAAAGGAAGGTTCCCTTTGTCCCTGCAATAACTAGTGGGAACCCATCTTACTGACCTTTTAGAATCCCACCAGATTAAGAACTATTAAATATCTGCTTGAAAACAGTCCACATTCTGGATCTTCTCAAAATACTAAATTTTATTTTGAACTTCCTTTTATTCAAAGAGCCACCTTCCATTAATTTTCACAAAGCAAAAAGGCACAACTAGAGGAAATTGAAAGACACTTATAAAAACCTTATTGGCTAGATTTTGGCCTATATTTGATTTTATTGTGCAAAGTATGAGCACAAAGATTGTCATTCTTTGAATGCAGTATCAATCGCTTGTAGGTCTCTGCCATTTAAGAAGTCCTGATGGGGCATTCAAATTGGAAAGGAAGTCAAACTATCCTGTTTGCAGATAATATTATCTTATATTTGGAAAAAACTAAAGATTCTACCAAAAAACTATTAGAACTGATAAACAAATTCAGTAAAATTTCAGGATACAAAATCAACATACAAAATCAGTAGCATTTCTAGATACCAACAGCAAACAATCTGAAAAAGAAATCAAGAAAATAAAATAATTTTTAATAGCTACAAGTAAAATACCTAGGATCTAACTTAGCCAAAGAATTAAAAAGTCTCTACAAAGAGCACTATAAAGCATTGATGCAGGAAACTGAAGAGGACACACACCAGAAAATGGAAAGATATTCCATGTTCATGATTGGAAGAATCAATATTGTTAAAATAGTTATATTGCCCAAAGGAAAATACAGATTCAATGCAATCCCTATTTAAAAAAAAAAATGACATTTTTCATAGAAATCGAAAAAAAAATCCTAAAACTTATATGGAACCACAAAAGACCCAGAATCACCAAATTATTCTGACCAAAAAGAACAAAGCTGGAGGAATCATGTTACCTGACTTCAAACTATGCTACAGAGGTATAGTAACCAAAAAAGCATAGTACTGGCATAAAAACAGGCACCTAGACCAACAGAACAAAAGAGAGAACCCAAAAACAAATCCATACATCTACGGTGAACTCGTTTTTGACAAAGGTGCCGGAAATGGAAAAAAATCCTAGGAAAACTGAATATCTATACACAGAAAAATTAAACTATACCCCGATCTCTCACCATATACAAAAATCAAATCAAAATGGGTTAAAGACTTACATCTGAGACCTCAAACTATGAAACTACTAAAAGAAAACATTGGGGATACTCTGCAGGACATTGGTCTGGGCAAAGATTCCTTCAGTGATACCCGACAAGCACAGACAACCAAAGCAAAAATGCACAAATCAGATCACATCAAATTTAAAAGCTGCTATACAGTAAAGGAAATAAGCAGCAAAGTGAAGAAACAACCGCACAGAATTGAAGAGAATGTTTGCAAACTATCCATCTGACAAAGGATTGATAACCGGAATATATAAGGAGCTCAAACAACCCTATAGGGGGGAAAAAAAACAAAAAAAACTAAACGTGGGCAAAAGGTTTTAAGACATTTATCAAAAGAGCACGTACAAATGGCAAACAGGTATATGAAAATATGCTCAACATCACTGATCATCAGAGAAATACAAATTAAAACTACAATGAGATATTATCTCACCCCAGTTAAAACGGCTTTTATCTAAAAGTCAGGCAATAACAAAATCCTTGCAAGGATGTGGAGAAAAGGGAATCCTCGTACACTGTTGGTGGGAATGCAAATTAATACAACCACCATGGAGAACAGTTTTGAGGTTTCTCAGAAACTAAAAATAGAACTACCATACAATCCAGCAACCCTACTGGTAGGCATATGCTCAAAGAAAGGAAATGAGTTTATCAAAGGGATATCTGGACTTCCATACTTATTGCAGCACGATTCACAATGGCCAAGATGTGGAAGCAACCTAAGTGTCCATCAACAGGTGAAGGGATAAAGAAAACATGGTACATTTAGACAATGGAGTACTACTTAGCCATAAAAAAAGAATGAAATCCTGTCATTTACAATAGCATGGATGGAACCGAGGGTCATTGTGTTAAGTGAAATAAGCCAGGCACAGAAAGACAAATTTTCCATATTCTCACTTATTTATGGGAGCTAAAAATTAAAACATTGAACTCATGGAGATAGAGAGCAGAATGATGGTTACTAGAGGCTGGTAAGGGGGAAGTGTGGCTGGTTAATGGGTACAAAAATAGAGTACAAAAGAAGAAATAAGATCTAGTATTTGATAGCACAACAGAGTGACTACAGTTAATAATAATCTATTGTACATTTTAAAATAACTAAGAGTATAATTGGATTGCTTACAACACAGAAAGGATAAATGCTTGAGGTAACACATACCCCATTTAGCCTGATGTGATTATTATACAGTATAGGCCTGTTTCAAAAATATCGCATGTGCTTCCTAAATATATACACCTACCATGTGTCCACAAAAATTAAAAATTAAATGCTAAGAAAAAAAATAAATACTCATGATAGGCAGTTCCCACTGTGCATTAATACTAAAGCAATTGTTGATAATTGTTCTGGGTTTCAATGTCCAATTAAAGCTAAGTGGCTAGATTTGCATACAATAAACAAGAGAAGTTACTTGCATCCTAATCTCGAAGGCCCAATCAGCTTCACAATATAATATTGTTCAAATTTACATGCTAATTTTAGCTAATTGTTCTATAGAAATAGAAGCCATTTCTATCGGAAGACAGACTTTCCTTCAAAAAGCGTTAAGTCTTGCTGTTCATGGAAAAAGATACAAGATGTTTAAATGACCTAAAAAGAAAAATTAGGCAAGTATAATAAAAATTGCATAGGAATAATTTGGGTGTTTTTTTTTCAAATTACAAAAGTATAGGTTTCTATATTGAAATGACTCAGCCCCTCAGTCAAAGCAAGCCAATTAGACTTAACCTGCTTATTAATCCTACTTGTTGTCAAAATGCAAAACTGCTCAATTAGAAATACATAAAGCAAGGATTCATTATACTTTGGGTTAAACAACTATTATTGATAGCATTAAATCCTAGAGTGGCCCTTTTGAAATATTTTCTAATTAATCCTAGGGGGTCAATGGACAATAGAATATTGCTCTGTTTGATGTAGGCACCAAACTAGCCTTCTCCAAGATCAATGCTAATCCTTATAAATCCAATGATCGATTGCCAACAGTCAAATGAAAAAACATGGCTAAAATAAATGCTCTGTATAAATGGATTACTAGAGCAGCACCTCATCTATTTTATATTTCGAGCTCTTCTGGTTAGATGCTACTTTAAGCTAGGCTTGGAAATTTCTAATCATGGCAGCTCATATAGCAAGGCCAGTGGTTTTTTGTATGGTTATATTTTACCACCTTCCTGGAAAAAATACTGCAAAGATTAAATAACCCCATGGCCCATAGTTTATTACCTACTGGCAAAGCCCAGTTAGTGAAAGAGATTTTAAATTAATAAACATTTCTGAATGTGACTTCTTTTGTGTAATGGAAATTAATACCAAAGAGAAGAATGGAGCTAAGTAAACAATATATTTTTAACAGCAGAAAGAGTTTAATTCAAAAGACAGGCAATAACGAATGCTAGCAAGGACGTGGAGAGAGGGGAGGAGCCTTCATACACTGTTGCAGGGGAATGTAAACTAGTACAGCCACTATGGAGAACAGTGTGGAGGTTCCTTAGAAAACTAAAAATAGTACACCATATGACTCAGCAATCCCACTACTGGGTATATAATCAAAGGAAAGGATATCAGTGTATCAGAGAGATATCTGCAGTCCCATATTTACTGCAGCCATCATATGCAATCAACCTAAGACCTAAGAGTCTTTCAACAGTTGAATAGATAAAGAAAAGTGGTATATACACACAATAGAATATTATTAAGCCATTAAAAAGAATTACTGTCATTTGCAACAACATGGATAGAATTGGAGGACATTCTATTAAGTGAAATAAGCCAGGCACAGAAAGACAAACATTGCATGTTCTCACTTATATATGGGAGCTAAAAAAAAAAACAAACAAAACATGAACTCATGAAGATAGTGAAATGATGGTTACCAGAGGCTGGGAAAGGAAGTGGAGGGGAGAATAAAAAGGGAATAGTTAATGGGCACAAAAGTACAGTTAGAATAAATAAGATCTAGTATTCAGTAGCATAATGGGGCAACTATAGTTAACAATCATTTGTATACTTTGAAATAACTAAAAGAGTATCATTGGAATGTTCCTGACATAGAAAAGAATTATTGCTGAAGGTAATTGGACACCCCAGTTATCCTTGTTTGATCAACATACATTGTATGCCTATATCAAAATATAACACGTACCACATACATATGTACCAACTATTATGCATCCATAATAATTTTTTTATAAAAAGAAATTTCAGGAGAGAGAACATTCCATCCCAGTTTGCTCCATTCTATTCCATTTCATTCTATTCCATCGCACACCTGCAGCCTAGGAAGAAAAACTATACATAGATGCTGCTTCTTTCAGAAGAATCCTAATCAGCCAGTGAGAGAGAAATTGCAATTACTCCCAGATTTCATTTCATTTCATATCTGGGGCAAGAGAGGCAAAAAAAAATGGAGGAGAAATAGAAAAGAAGAAGGGGAAAAACCTATGTTGTGATGAAAGAGAATGTCAGAATGATGTGGAATAATTACAGGCTCTGCTTAGTTTTAATACCTGGGTGCATCAAAATCATCTCTACCTCCACTGCCTTCTGCATTCATTGCCTTTGCATTTCCTTCTGAAAGAGTTTAAATTCTCTAACATATAAATTTATGACTTTAAAAACAACTGGTTCATAACTGCTCTTCAGTATGAGGATGATTTGATTTCTAACTTTTAAAAAACCATCACCACAACGAATGCAGCCAAGTATCAAGTAATGTCTCTCATAAACTGGCCCCCAATCACAGCTGGAAAAGTAAATACAACATTGCTTGTGAAATGGTTCTCGGGATTTACCTATTTTCACCTTCCTTCTACCTATGCCTACCCCTGCCAACTCCCCCTTACACTCTGCCCTACTGGAAGTTTTCTCTTCATTTGTAGAAGGCCTATCTCTGGTGTCTTCTGTCCCTAACTGTCTCCTTACCCAATGAGGAAGCTTGGAAACCCATTGTTCTTCCTCTGTCTCATGTGCTATTGCTCCTAAATTTTGTTGTTATTGTCGTCGTTGTTAAAAAATTATGAAAATCTTGAAAATAAGGCAAAAACTGAGCTGCACGATGTAGTATGTGGGGAAGAACCACCCCTGAATTTCTATGGAAATGAGCTTTGTCCAACTCACCAATCACTATTGATAAAAGAGTCCAAACTTAGTGAGGTTACATGTCAATTTGTAGACTTTTATTCAAGAGCAAATAAAATAATTATGTATATCCAGAAGAAATGATAATTCCAAAAGTTATGCTTTCTTGTCCTGTAGGAAATTAGCTGCTTTTATATCTAACTTAACAATCTTATCTTAATATTCCTTTATTAAGTATGAGTATCTAGCTCTGCAAACATTCCTTGAACTGGTTCTATCACTTTACTGGTTCTCTCATTTATCAATACGTTTAACAAAATCTTTGACATATGTTCATTTCATATTTGTGTGAAAGTTGCAGTTTTGACTTTATCAAAAGTATTCTTTGGCAGTAATCAACCTTTTTACCTATAGTCATACATAGCTTAACGATGGGGATATGTTCTGAGAAATGCTTTGCTAGGTGATTTCACCATTGTGTGAATATCACAGAGGGACTTACACAAACCTACATGGTGTAGCCTACTGCATACCTAGGCTGTATGGTATAGCCTATTGCTCCCAGGCTACAAACGTGAACAGCATGTTACTTTCCTGAATACTACAGACAATTGTAACACAATGATATTTGTATATCTAAACACATCCAAACATACAAAAGATACAGTAAAAATATGGTATAAAAGATTTTTTTAAAGGGTACACCTGTATAGGGCACTTACCATGAAAGATTTCAGGACTAGAATTTGCCCTCAGAGAGTAGTCAGTGAGTGTGAAGGCTTCACACATTACTGTACACTACTGTAAACCTCACAAACACTGTACACTTAAGCCACACTAAATTTATTTTTTAAAAGTTCTTCTTCTTAATGTATGTATGTTTTAAATTTATAAACTTCAAATTTTTTCAAACGTTTGACGTTTCGGAAATAACAGCTTAAAACCCAAACACACTGTATGTTGTATAAAAAATATTTTTTGTATATATACATATTCTATAACCTTTTTTTTGGTATTTTTACCATTTTTTTTAACTTTTTAACTTTTTGTTAAAAACCAAGACACAAAACCATACTTTAGCCTAGGCCTACACAGAGTCAGGACCATCACCCTCACTGTCTTCCTCCTCCACATCTCGTCCCACTGGGAGGTCTTCAGGGCCAATAACATGCAGGGAGCTGTCAGCTCCTAGGATAATAGTGCCTTCTGGAATACCTCCCAAAGGACCTGCCTAAGGCTGTTTTAAATTTAACTTTCATTTTTTTATAAGTAGAAAAAGTATATTTTAAAATAATAATAAGTATAGTAAATTCATGAAACAGCAAGATAGTTTATTATCATGATCAAATTATGTGTCATACATATGTATGTGCTGCATATAATGTATGACTGGCAGCACAGAACGGTCTGCTCATACAAGCATCACCACAAACACATACTCATGCATTGTATTATAACCTTAAGGAGACAGACATTCTTCAGCTTCATTATAATCCCATGGGACCACCATCATTGACCAAAACATTGTTTAATTGACTTGTTTTGTCAATTATACTATGACATTTTTACAATTCAAACCTTTTATTTCTGTATTCAAAGTACCCAGCATGGGTGCCTGGCACTTCATAGGTTCTCAATAAGTGTCATTTGTAGGTTGCTGAATTCAATTTCATGACTCTACATTCATAAATGAGTGGAGCACAGTCACCTCCATTTGCCCTCAGGGGCTTCCATTTATCTCAGTTTGGCATCTGTGTGACTAAATAGGATTTGTTAAAATTCATTTCACATGACATAAGCTAGATCATAGCTTGTCTCATCTGGTATTTCACATGTATGTATATTCTAAGAAAGATCAGATGTGCAGGCAGGTTTTCTTTTTGTTCCCTATATTTAATAAAAGGTATATATATTAATATCTACACTGTAATAAAGAGTGAAAAAATTAGCTAAGAAAAAGAAAAGAAGCAACTTTGTCATCGTCTGATGGTTTCCAAGGAGTCTACCTGCATAAAAGCTGGTAATTTGACAATAATATTTAAACATACTTTTTCGTGTATAAAGTTGCAGAAGACTTTTTTTTTTTTCCCCAGAAAATAAGAGTCTTTTTCTGGGCCAGTTGCCAAAAATTTACAGTACTGAATATATAACTAGAAAAAAGAAAAAGAAAAATGGCTTTTGATAGCAGTAACCAAAACAGGCTTCAAATATTGTTAGGAAATTTCTGTCATTTCCAAATAAATCCAAGCCTACCATATCCATGTCATTTCACTAAAAATTCCATGGTTAACGAGACTTCAGAAACTTTGTTTGATTAGTTTATCGTATCCTCTTACCACACATAGTTCTTAGAAAGGATTTTTGCTGGCAGGAACATTTATTTTATTTTCAATTGGTTTAAATTACTATAAACAGCTAAAAGTTTTAAGTATTAAGAGTCAAATTCATTTCTTTTTCCAGTTTGGTAGCTACTATATAATTAGGACTTTTAACCTATTTTTTATTATTCCCCAACTACTAGATTGAAGATGTAAAACAATACTCACTTTAGTTTAGGTACTAATTGTATATTTTAAACTTGCTCGATCACTTTATCTTCCATGTGTTCTACAGCGAATCCCCATGTTCTCAGGCTATTTACTTCAGTTATATAATAGCTCAAGAACTCTAGAACAAGGCAATGTCTTTTCAAAAAGTGTTAACAGAATCCCCAGACATTCTAAATTTCATGGTTACAAAAGCAGTCTTGTTTCCAGACAGCATCACTTTATAAATTTTCAAACACAAAAGAAGAGGATAGTAAGAGCTGAAAAAAAAAAGAAAAGACAAGGAAAGGCAAGGGGAAAGGAGAGGAAAAAGGTCACAAGGCCAAGCACAAAGCTCACGCGTATGATTCAGTTTCCCGGGCTCCCACTTAGCTTTTACTGGATCTCTGTTGCCATACAGTACCAGTGTTTGAGTGCCTCATTCCATAGCACATAGAAGCACCAAGACACAGAGGCAAGGGAGTGACCAAACCAACATACTTTCTTGTCCTTATTCCATACAATCCTAGGATCACACATGCCTGCCTATTTTAATATAGGAACTAAACCGAAGTAACTGAGCTGCTTACTTCAAGAAATATGTGCTCTCGTAAAATATCACTGTGAACCAACTGAAAGAGCCGGCTTATTACTACCAATAGCTTGATCCTCAACACTTGCTTCAAATCTTTCGCCTCACTCTGCCTCCAGAGCTCTTACGTCATGAACTCTACCCAATCCCAGACATTTTCCTGTCTTGCAAGACTCACCTTAAAAGCACGCAGGTCATACCCTACCCTGTAAATGTCTACCTGATTTCCTCATTTTCAAGTACTGCCAAGACTGTCAAGGCAATGCTTTCCCATTCTACGGTAGGTTAATAAACAGGTTCGCTTGGTCAACAGTTTTCAGGTTGTAGGAGATGGACAGTTCAAATAGGCAAAGAGAAATGGCACGTGCTTGAACAGGAAGCACCTAAACGTTAAAAATCAAGCACAGGAACCTGAAAAATGCGAAACAGATGAGGTCAATAATATTCCTCTTTATTTTAATAAACCCTCAGAATCTTCTTATGTTACAGTACAGGATAAAAATGAAGTTCATAATGATAAATGACTGAGTTAATGTAATCTTAAATCATGTTCAGCGCAATTGGTTAATGAAGACAGACAAATGTGTAATATATTTTATGGAGGGTTCTGTGTGTATTAAACTATATTTTTAAAGTTTTGGCAAATACCCAAAGTTTTCTGGAATACTATACTGTCCAGAATGATGTATTCCCAGGGGCTCCAGTTAACTGAGGTACCACTATATTGCGTTCACTCAATTACCAGCTTATTAATTGCAAAAAAAAAAAAAAAAAAAAAGAAAGAAAAAAGAAAATGTTGTGCTTTGGCCCAGAATGGTTTACAATTCAAGGAATTCATGCTTGACAAATGCAGGGTAAGTCCACAAGCTTGGACTTTGTATTCAGACAGGTCTGAATTCTATCTCTAGAGCTACAATTTTCTAGGATTTTGACCAAGGAAGTCATTTAACTGCTCTAATCCGAAGTTTCTTTGTGAAAAGACAAACAAAAAAGATAATCATAGAAACCTCATAGAACTACTGTGATAATTATAAAGTTACGTTCTTAGCAGCTTGTTAGATGAATGAAGGATATACCCTCAGGTCTACTCAGGCACTATGATAAGTATTTAACATTAATGTTAAATTAGTTCAGTATTAACTTATCTAACTCTCAAAACTCCTTGAGGTAAGAGCTATTAATATCCCCAGTCTACAGATGAGAAAACTGGGGCTCCCAGTACTACCTAATTTGATAAAATGGCACAGCTAGTAAATAAGGAGCTTAAATCCAAGCTACAGTCCTGCTCTTTCCCACTGTGCTGCTAAGCAACAAATGATAAAACAAAAACTGAGGCAGTGGAAGTGTCAAGAGATCACTTTGCATTCGAACATCCACCCAGAGTTACTAATGATTCTGGCTGACATGCCTTGATTTTCCCTTTTTGACAAAAAGTACTGGGGATGGTAAGATCTGTGTACTGTTTACACATTTTTCGAACTAAAAGAAAAACTGAATCTTGAACAATTACCTCTTAACCTGGTGAACACTGGTCCTTTGCCTCACAAGGCACAGAGAGATAAATCACATAAATGGAATAAAAATATGCTTTGAAAGTTTCACTAATAAACTCGTTTCCTGCAGGGTAGAGAGCTTTTAAAGTAAGAGTCCTCTAAGTTGATACTAATCAAATGAGAGTTTGATTGAAAAGAAAGCATTGTTAATGTTCTATAAGTCATATCAAGGAAGAGTCACCTGGAGTGATACAGGATGGGGGGCAGCATGAGACCTACAAAATTTGAAGATAAGGTTACCTTGGAGAATAAAATTACATCCATGAACCTAAAATAAATGAGGTTGTGCCTTGACAAAAAATAATTTTTAAAATCCATCCTAAGTTACAGTCTTTGCTTGGGTGACTGAAGAATTTGAAGTAATATTCCAATTCTAATTACGGTGAATAGTGTGTGGACGTAGCTCAGTCAATTCTCTCTTTACTAAGCAAGAATAAAGACTGTGACCTTCAGCATGTAAAAGGAAGTGTAGAGAGTGAGATTTTATCTGTTTCCCATAGGTATCTATAGTTACCCTTGCCCCAGAGGAAGCAATGGCCTCACCCACAGTTATGAGTATCTATCCCTAGGGGAAGGAAGATCTACAGCGCAGGGAGTAGCCTCCATGATCATAACTTATTATGCTAGTGTTCAATGCTTTACAAATAGTATGAGATGGCTCTGTGTATTACAGTTAACCTTATCATAATTTAATCATAAGTTAGCTTTGCACACAGATTTAACAATGGGAAAATGATACCTTGGAGCTGTGAAGTTGCTGGACCTGCTGCATAGCTGAGTTTCTTACCAGAGATCAGCAAATCAATCTTCTGAACTATACATCAGAGGTCAGGAAACTTTGCAAAAGGCCAGATAGTAAATATCATAGGCTTGCGGGTCATTGGGTCTTAATCACAACTATGCAATTTTGCTGTCATAGTGCAAAAGCCACCACAGGCATTACCTAAACGCTTAGTGGTGATCCTACAGCAGTGATAGCCACACCCAAGCCCAGCATCCCACTGGACACCCAAAAACCTTCCCTTTTCTGTCCTATTTTGATGACCAAACATACTTGGCATATAAAAGTAGCTGGTTTGTGATACCTCTGAGCCTTCAACTTCTCCCGTTTCTTCATTTTCCCAGCTCCTCCCACATGGTTTAAGTCCTAATTCCTATAATAAATTCCTTGCACCAAAATTTGCATGGTTCTGCCTCCACGACTGAATCCTGACTCTCACGCTTCATTAACTAGAACAACCATGATATAGAAGACTTTAACAGAAGCAAATTTTGGACCTACAGAGTCAAGGGGCTAATACGATGTTCCCATCAAAGTGATACCATTATGCAAGCCAGGCCCTGGTAAGCAGCTGGCTCTGCAGGGGGCATCCTTCTCTGGTGAGTCCGTGGATGCCATGGCGTGCCCACAAGTTTGCATACAAAGAGACATTGGATGTAGAGGGTAACAGGAATGTGGGTCCAATCCTAGCTTTGCAAATGATCTTGGCCAAGCTGCTTAATCCTTTGGTGATTTTCTTCATATCCAGAATATGAAGAAGTGAGTGGTAGACTAATCACAAGTATTTGGTACCTTTTGCCTGAGGGAGGATTATTCCTCCTTGTCTCCCTGTCCTGTTCAATGTAGGTATGACCGTATGACTTGTTCTGGTTAATGAAATGTGACAGTAAGCCATGTGTAGCTTTAAGAGCCACCTTCTCTCTCTCACTGTTGTGACAAGCAACAGTTCCACAGAGAGAGACAGCTGTGTCAGTGGGTCCCCAAGTGAAGGTGATGTGTAGTGGAGTTGAAGCTGCCTCTATGGACATCTGGCCTGAGTAAGAACTCAATCTTTGTGGCGGGAAGCTGCTGAAATGTTGAGGTCACTTGCCACTTCAGTGTGACTTAGGCTATTCTGACTGGTACAGGATTGAACTAGATGCTCCTTCTACATCTCAAACACTCAATTGAATTTATATCAAATTCTGAGATGAATTTATTTAATTAGCAACATGTATGCAATTGTTTTGTAAAATGCTTATAGGTACACATAAAACAGAAGCCTAGTATATCTGCTCAAAATTAGTTCACTGAAATACATGTAATATAACAATCCTTACCCTAGCCCTTTGTTCACACGGTACCTATAATCTACATAATACCAAATATCTCAAATGACTGAATTTTGAAATCAACAGACTAAATTGTCAAAGTTAGCTAGGGCCACACGGATACCATTTATGTTCCCTCCTTACAAAACACTAGCTAATTATTTTTCTTGTCTACTGTCTTCTTAATATGACTCCCTCAGCTTTGAGCTGAGGAATTCATGCATGGGGCTTATCAACCTCAAACAGTAGCAATTCAGAAGTATCAATTAACTGTGTGGTAGGTAGTTACATTTTTTAGGTTGTTACCCGCAATTTTCTCAATTTAAACATTTAAAATAGTAACTTGATTAAGTCTCTTAAAATTGAAAAAATTGCCAGTTAGCACTGATTCACTGTTTTTCTTTTCCGCTAGTCATTTGGAAAATAAAGATAAAAAAAAAAGATAACACCAGAGGAAAGGGGGAGGGAAAGAAATATTAATAAAATATAATTGAGAACAAGGAGATTATGCATAAATCTGATTTTCCCAAACCTTTGCAATGAATGAGTGCTCTCTGAAGTTGATGCAACTTACACCCAGGTCCTCCATTAAGAAGCATAGCGGATGCAATTTGTTTCATGGGTTTTTTGCTGTTGTTTTCTGCCTCCTCATCCTGAAATGCTCAGCAGCACCAAATGTGCTGCAGTTTCATTGAGCAGCATGTTGTGAAACAATACACTCCATGTTTATTCTGAGAATTTGCACTGGGGAGCATTTAAGGCTGAGGCTTTCTAACCGAGGAATGAACAAAGACATGGGGTTATCATTTATCCAACTTCATCACATTCCAGCAAATGAAAACATGGCAGCTTTTCAGTGGCAGGGAATCCATTTTGAAGTGAAATATTGCAAGTGGTTAAATAAATAGAACTTTCTATGTTACATTCAGCCCAATTTTGGTCATCTGATCCCTACCCCTTTTTTTCACAATCTTAAGATGGTTCTCAATTTCTTTCCAGCTTGGAATTAAAATTCCATTCCCTGCTGGCCCTTGCCTAAATGCCTTCCGTTCTAACAATGAAGACAACATTCCTCCTCCCTCTTGAAAAAACTATACTCCACTGCTTCAGAATAGTCATCAGGTCTTGATACAAATATGAAGCTTTCATAGATTAAACATTCATTTATTCATCCCACATTCATTTTACGAACATTTACTGAATGCTTGCTACATGTTAGGCAATATACCCAATTATGGATCCAATAATTATCAGGGAAGACCTTGTCCCTACCCTCATGAACTAGAGAGGAAAATGAAATATATTCAAATAAACATACAAATATAAATTTACAACTTTTCCCAGGGAAGAGAAGACAGAGCGGAGATCCAAAGGGTAAGGGGAGGCAGATAATGCAGGTGAATGGGGAAGGAAAAATCCCCCTAATCCCAGAGGATGGCATACACAAAGGTCCTGTGGCATATGCACAGAAAATCACAACATAAAATGTCAAAATGATAAGAAGAAAAAGAGTAAACGTTTATTATTTCATATACATTCTTACATTTTTTTCAGTCCTTTAACTTATATGTTCACTGTTTTTCGAGAATCTTTAATACCATCTTAGGTACTCATGCTAATTAATCGTAAGTTAAATTGACATAATCCCAATTAAAAAAATGCCAGCGAAGTCAAAGTCAACGCAACAGGTGTGCTGATGGAGCTCATGGAAATCGTGGACCAATATGGCAGAAAGACAAGTAAATCACCAGTGAGGGTCTAGTAAGAATAGTGCCACACAAAAGCTGTATACAAGAGGCTGTGCTGGCACAGAGGCATCTAAATAATACCTGAGGCAAAAAGCACCAAGCAGAGACTCATTCTAATAAAAGTGTTCTTAAGTTGTGTGGTGTAGGGCTAGTGAAGGGGGTGGGGACATGAGGAAGGTCATCTTGGCAGATGGAATGGTCCGTGCTGTTATAAAGGCATGATGACCTTCCTGGACCTTCCAGTAAAAAAATTGTATTTTAGAGTGGAAGCAGATGACACATAAGAGAGTGGCCAGGGCCTTAGGTACAGAAATTCCTTACAAATCTCTTTTCTTAAGTAGGTGAGTCCAAACAACGTAGTAAAGGTTTAAATACTAATAGCTCAGTACCTATTTTTAAATGTCACACACATAAATTAAAGGGAAAAGTAATACTTTTATTTCAGTCTTAAATAACCACAATTATTTGGTAATGGGGTGGTGGTCCTGTTGGCGCTGCACAAATCCTCAACCCTTAGAACCAGGTCGGCCCCTGCCGCCCATGTTTCCTTTTCCACATGGATTATCATTCTACATATGCTTTTTAATCACAGCAATAGTCAGAAACCCAGCTTGGAAATAATGTGGCATCATGAAAAGAAATGTTGTATGATCTAATTTTGAAACTGTAGACAACCTTGAAGCTAATAGTTACCAGGATGTCCAACAGATGTCAAATCACTATATATTTTTTCAACTGTTACAGTATCCTGTCCAATCCCCATGCGATTGCTGTGGAGCCCTGGGTGCCTTGGCATATTGGGAAGCACACGCTAAGGTAATCAGGCTTCATCCCGAAACCCATGGGGAGCCTCTAAGCTCTCTAATCAGAGGGAAGGAGTGTATGCTATGGTCAGGTGTATGTGTGTAACTCTTTCTGGCAGGATGTACAAAAAGTTACAATAAAATTTTAAAAACCTTAAAGCCTCAAAAAGACCAGTTCAGTGGTTTAGCTGATAAATGATAGAAAATGGTAGCTGGGATGGAGTAGAGAGGACAGTACCACAGAGGCTCTTAGGCTGTCCCCCTGCTCCTGGCCTTCCCAGAGATCTCCTGCAGACTACTCCCATTACCACAGATAACCTCCTGAGACTGTCTGAGGGTGATCACTGGCTCAAGGTGTTAGCTATGCAAGAGGCAGACCACCAATAAGGAGGGGGCGGGGGGTTGGTAGACAAATACCTCGGTGTCCTTGCCCTTTGGCTGGGCAATTCTGAAGCAGCTCCCATGTGCCTTCTCAGAAGTTCCCCAGCTGGCCGGGCACAGTGGTTCACGCATCTAATCCCAGCACTTGGGAGGCCAAGGTGGGCGGATCACCTGAGATCTGGAGTTTGAGACCAGCCTGACCAACATGGAGATACCTCATCTCTACTTAAAAAAAAAAATACAAAATTAGCCGGGTGTAGTGACCCATGCCCGTAATCCCAGCTACTCGAGAGGCTGAGGCAGGAGAATTGCTTGAACCTGGGAGGTGGAGATGGCAGTGAGCTGAGACTGCACCACTGCACTCCAGCCTGGGCAATAAGAGCAAAACTCCATCTCAAAAACATAAAAATAGAAGTTCCCCAGCTAAACTGTGGTCCAGTTGCCATTAGTAATCACCTGCTTATTGACACAGTCTACTGATTTTGCTCCTTCCCTGTCTCATTTCCCTACTCCGTCATGGAGCTTCCTAGAAAAAATCAACTACTAAATAAATTTCTTGTACCCAAGTACTTGTCTCATTCTCAGGGTCTGCTTCAGAGAGAACAGAAACTAAGACAAAGAATATGAGAGTTATTAGGGGAGGGGGGTGTCTAAAGGACTGCGAGAGCTGATGGACTAGAAGGGGAGGGTCAAGGCAGACAGAATAGAACAGCTCCTGAATTTCTGACTGCATGACAAGATTCATGTCAGTGACATGCACAATGGCATTAGCTACAGGAGTCCAAGCGTGTTGCCTTAGATACACTGAGACTGAGGGGTCTGTGGAGCATGCAATGGAATTTTCCACCAGGTAGTTGGATATTCAGTAATGGAGATCAAGACAGAGGTCTTAGCTGAGCCATAATTTGGGAATAAGGGACACATAGTCACTGAAGCCCCTATAGCACCAGTGTTAGGGTTTGCCTGGGACTGGTAAGTAAGGATACATTGCTGTCCAAGAGCAGAGGGTGAACAAAGGGGTCACAGAGGGTTTGAGCCAGGGATGGCTACGAAGATAACTGGGAAGAAATGGCCAAGTAGAAGGAGGAAAGAGGAGAGTGGTGTCCTGGAAGCTGAGGCAAGCATCCTCAAGGAATGACCACAAGTGTCAAGTACTGCAGTGAGCTCAAGTGAGATAAACACAAAGAGATGCAGGGAGGACTGCTTGAGGATCACACCAGGAAAGTCACAGAGAGCATCCCTAAGAGAGTTTGGTAGAGATGTGCCCTGGTGGCCTAGAGGCAGTGTGGGAGGGACTGACCTCAAGTTCTGGCCTTGCCAGAGCCCTGGGGTGAGCTTATATCCTTCCACATTTAACAAAAAAGGAACAGCCTATAAAGTCCCAGAGAGTGATGCTTGAAGTCCATTTAGTAGCCTGATGATTTTGCTTAGAGTTCCAAACAGGATATCGATTAAAAAGAAAAGTCTGGTTGGTGCTGTGGCTCACGCCAGTAATCCCAGCACTTTGGGAAGCCAAGATGGGTGGATCAGCTGAGGTCAGGAGTTCGAGAGCAGCCTGGCCAACATGGTGAAACCCTGTCTCTACTAAAAATACAAAAATAAGCCAGGCATGGTGGTGCATATCTGTAATCCCAGCTACTTGGGAGGCTGAGGCACAAGAATCGCTTGAACCTGGGAGGTGGAGGTTACAGTGAGCTGAGATTACACCACTGCACTCCAGCCTGGGCGACACAGGGAGATTCAGAGAAATAAAATAGAAGGAAAGGGAAGGGAAGGGAAAGGTAGGGGAGGGGAGGGGATGGGGGAAGGGAGAGGGAAGGAGGAGGAGAGGGAAGGGAAGGGAAGAAGGAGAAAGAAAAGGAAGGAAGGAAAGAAGGAAGGAAACAAAGAAAAGAAAAGAAGGAAAGAAAGAAAAAGTCTGTCAAAGCTTATCTGTTACCAACTGTGCACTCTCTATAGGCAGGGTGCTCCAGGGAAATGGAGATGAACCACATGAAGCTTCCATCCTTCAGGGTTTTGTAGTCTGGGAGGGCAGTTATTATACAGCCACCATTAACAGGTAAAGCAGAAAGTGACAGGTCACAACAGAAAATCTGATTCATCTACATCTCTCTTGTGCCTTCCATTAAACATAAAAATTCTTTTTTGTATAATTTATAACCATTCTACAAAGTTCTTCACAGCAAGCATTCTGAGTGATGATAACCGTCCATGTGATATCTCCCATGACCAACCAACATAAAGATGACTTTTCATGCACACTCTATCCAGTTGCATACACTGAGGCCTATGTGCTTCATCACGCAGTGGCATGGATTCCTGAATACAACTAAGAGTCTATAGAACTTTCCACTTCTATTTCGTACCTACAACAATCCTCTAGTACAAACAGCACAACATTTTAAACATTTTTTAAAATTGTGATATAATTCAAATACCATAAAATTTGCCATTTAACAGTGTTCAAATCAATGTTTTTAGTATATTCACAGGGTTATGTGATCATCATTGCTATTTAATTTCAGATCATTTTCATCACCTTAAAAAAGATACCCCATTAGGCCGGGCGCGGTGGCTCAAGCCTGTAATCCCAGCACTTTGGGAGGCCGAGGCGGGTGGATCACGAGGTCAAGAGATCAAGACCATCCTGGTCAACATGGTGAAACCCCGTCTCTACTAATACGAAAAATTAGCTGGGCACGGTGGCGCGTGCCTGTAATCCCAGCTACTCAGGAGGCTGAGGCAGGAGAATTGCCTGAACCCAGGAGGCGGAGGTTGCGGTGAGCCGAGATCGCGCCATTGCGCTCCAGCCTGGGTATCAAGAGCGAAACTCCGTCTCAAAAAAAAAAAAAAAAAAAAAAAAAAGATACCCCATTAACAGTCCCACCCCATTTCCCCCCCTCCCATCTCTTATCCCCAGCCTCTGACAACCACTAATCTACTCTCTACAGCTATTAATTTCCTGTGCAGATAAACAGAATCAGGCCTTTTGTTACTGGTTTATTTCAGTTAGCATAACATTTTCAAGATTCATCTATGTTGTACCATGTGTCAGTACTTCATTCTTTTTTATTGCTTAATAATATTCCAATATATGAATGGACCACATTTTGTTTATCTGTTCATTGGCTGTCGGACGTTTGGATGGTTTCCACTTTGGGGCTATTGCTATTAACAACGCTGCTAGGAACATTAGTGTGTAAGTTTATATGCAGACCTATATTCTCAATTATTTGGGAAAATACCTAGGAATGGAACTGTTTGGTCCTAATTCTGTGTTTAACGTTTTGAGAAATTGCCAAGCTGTTTTCCACAATTATACCATCGTACACACCCACTGCAATGGTTAAGAGTTTAAAGCTTTTAACATTCTCATTAATGCTCATTATTTTCCATTGATTTGATTAAGGGAAGATCTTGTTTTCCTTATTTCCCTGACCAAAAAAAAAAGATGGACATACACAGCAGTTAATTAGAAAGTTTTCAAAACTCAAATATTAGTTTTCAGATTTCTAGGTCAACTCTCTGTGATACTACAAAGACATTATAAAACCTCATCAACATCAGAGTGTTATAAAGGCATGGAATGCTGGCCCCCAAAAAACTCAGGTTTGGTAACTAAGGGAAAAGAAGGGATGTGGATACACGGTACACACACACACACAAACACATACACAGACTCACATTTACATTCATGTATGAGCACCCTATTCACTATGTTAATGGTTTAATGATATGCTCACCAGAATACCAATATACTAACAGGAAGTTTCCAAAGAGATTGAAATAGCTTATACTGTAGTAATAGCTTTGACACTGGGATACGATGATTTACTAGCATTAAGAGCATATGTTTCTGTCATTCTTTAGATTGATTTAGGATGTGATTCTAGCCTGCGGTTCCTTACATCTGGACACTTCTACTCATGCCGTCACATACGAGTTATTTTAGAAAGAGGCACAGTATTATCTAAAGCTGAAGTATCCAATTCTTCAAAATGCTTCTTAATTAGTCCCAAAGCACAATGTCTTTAAATTTGCTCACAACATAGGCTGTTAGAAAAATACAAATCTGGATGTTCCCCAACTTAGGATAAGACTACATCCCGATAAACCCATGGTAAGTTGAAAATGCATTTAATACACCTAACCTATCAAACATAACAGCTTAGCCTAGTCTATCTTAAATGTGCTCAGAAAACTTACATTAGCTGGCAGTTGAGCAAAATCATCTCACAAAAAGTCTAGCTTATAATTTAGTGTGAAATATATCATGTAATTTATTGAATACTGTTCTGAAAGTGAAAAACAGAATGGTTGACGATTTTTTAAATTTGATGGTGAGAAAGTGATATGCATAGGTACTTGAAGTACAGTTTCCACTGAATGCATATCACTTTCTCACCATCAAATTTAAAAAATCGTAAGGGACTGTGTATTTGAAACATGCGGGGCATCATTGAATCATTATTTAAGCCAAATTTGTCAAAGTTGGAAGTGGTGCCACACAGTTATTTGACTAGAACAATAGAATTGCCAGTGCCTTGCCTCATAATTAGTTCCTGAGATTTTTTTCTTTTCACCACATAAACAGAACCAAAAACAAAAACCACATGATTATCTCAATTGATGCAGAGAAGGCCTTCGACAAAATTCAACAGCCGTTTATGTTAAAAACTCTCAATAAACTAGGTATCGACGGAACGTATCTCAAAATAGTAAAAGCTATTTATGACAAACCCACAGCCAATATCATACTGAATGGGCAAAAACTGGAAGCATTCCCTTTGAAATCTGGCACTAGACAAGGATGCCCTCTCTCACCACTCCTATTCAATATAGTACTGGAAGTTCTAGCCAGAGCAATCAGGCAAGAAAAAGAAATAAAGGGTATTTGATTAGAAAAGGAGGAAGTCAAATTGTGTCTGTTTGCAGACGACATGATTGTATATCTAGAAGACCCTATCACCTCAGCCCAAAATCTCCTGAAACTGATAAGCAACTTCAGCAAAGTCTCAGGATACAAAAGCAATGTGCAAAAATCACAAGCATTCCTATACACCAATAACAGACTTAAAGAGAGCCAAATCAAGAACGAACTGCCATTCACAATTGCTACAAAGAGAATAAAATACCTAGGAATACAACTAACAAGGAATGTAAAGGACCTCTTCAAGGAGAACTACAAATCACTGCTCAACGAAATAAGAGAGGATACAAACAGATGGAGAAACATTCCATGTTCATGGTTAGGAAGAATTAATATCGTGAAAATGGCCATACTGCCCAAAGTAATTTACAGATTCAATGCTATCCCAATCAAGCTACCAATGACCTTCCTCACAGAACTGGAAAAAACCACCTTAAACTTCATATGGAACCAGAAGAGAGCCCGCATAGCCAAGTCAATTCTAAGCAAAAAGAACAAAGTGGGAGGCATCACACTACCAGACATCAAACTCTATTACAAGGCTACAGTAATCAAAACAGCATGGTACTGCTACCAAAACAGAGATATAGACCAATGGAACAGAACAGAGGCATCGGAGGCGACACAACATATCTACAACCACCCGATCTTTGACAAACCTGAAAAAAACAAGCAATGGGGAAAGGATTCCCTATTCAATAAGTGGTGTTGGGAAAACTGGCTAGCCATATGCAGAAAGCAGAAACTGGACCCCTTCCTGACACCTTACATTAAAATTGACTCCAGATGGATTAAAGACTTAAACATAAGACCTAACACCATAAAAACACTAGAAGGAAACCTAGGCAAAACCATTCAGGACATAGGCGTAGGCAAGGACTTTATGACCAAAACACCAAAAGCATTGGCAACAAAAGCCAAAATAGACAAATGGGACCTAATCAAACTCCACAGCTTTTGCACGGCAAAAGAAACAGTCAATAGAGTGAATCGGCAACCAACACAATGGGAAAAAATCTTTGCAGCCTACCCGTCTGACAAAGGGCTGATATCCAGGATTTACAATGAACTAAAAAAGATTTACAATGAACTAAAAAAGATTTACAAGAAAAAAACAAACAAGCCCATTCAAAAATGGGCGAAGGATATGAACAGATACTTTACAAAAGAAGACATACATGAGGCCAACAAACATATGAAAAAATGCTCATCATCACTGGTCATTAGAGAAATGCAAATCAAAACTACATTGAGATACCATCTCACGCCAGTTAGAATGGCGATCATTAAAAAATCTGGAGAAAACAGATGCTGGAGAGGATGTGGAGAAATAGGAACACTTTTACACTGTTGGTGGGAGTGTAAATTAGTTCAACTACTGTGGAAAACAGTGTGGCGATTCCTCAAGGACCTAGAAATAGATATTCCATTTGACCCAGCAATCCCATTACTGGGCATATATCCAAAGGATTATAAATCGTTCTACTATAAGGACACATGCACACGAATGTTCATTGCAGCACAGTTTACAATAGTAAAGACCTGGAACCAGCCCAAATGCCCATCGATGATAGACTGGACAGGAAAAATGTGGCACATATACACCATGGAATATTATGCAGCCATTAAAAACGAGGAGTTCACATCCTTCGTAGGGACATGGATGAACCTGGAAAACATCATTCTCAGCAAACTGACACGAGAACACAAAATCAAACACCACATGTTCTCACTCATAGGCGGGTGTTGAACAAGGAGAACACATGGACACAGGGAGGGGAGCACTATACACGGGGGTCTGTTGGGGGCAGGGGGGATAGCGGGGGGGTGGGGAGTTGGGGAGGGATAGCATTGGGAGAAATGCCAGATATAGGTGAAGGGGAGGGAGGCAGCAAATCATACTGCCACGTATGCACCTATGCAACAACCTTGCATGTTTTTCACATGTACCCCAAAACCTAAAATGCAATAAAAGAAAAATAAAATAAAAAATAAAAATAAAAATAAAAATAAAAAAGAAATACTATAAATACATTTTGGGTGCCATAACAGCATCCCCCTTACTTGTCATAGAAAACAAGTAAATATATTTTCTCATTTCAAGCAAGAGGAAGGTATTACTGCAATATGTCATCATCCTTATGTTGAACCAAGATTTGTAATCTGAAAGAAATCAGCCATCAACCTGAAGAGAAGACAGCTGAGATTGAATTTTGAGGAAAGATTCCCCTTCCATTTAAATCAAAGCAGTTAAATGTGTAAAATAAATGAAAGCATGAAATAAATATGGAATTACCCATTTCAAATGCAAATTCTGCATGTCTCATGTTAACACAATCATGGCGAATGGTTACAGCACATCTCTGAATTATTTACAGCAAGTCTATGATGTTATGTTTTGGTGATAATGCCACAGATATATAATTTTATGGAGAGTTCTGCTGATCTTGAATTTGAAATAACTCTCATAAATAATAAGTTACAGTAACAAATGTATGCAAATAAACCAGTAGGCTAATTTAAAATATTGGCAAATGTGTGCCTAATTTGTATCATTTGCCTGATACATTAAATTTTAGGTAAAGCAGACAGAGGAATGTTTGCAGAGTGTGCCTTTATCACTGTTTAAAATAAGAGAGTTTTTAATTACCCATAATTTTAAAAAATGTTATACACTAGGGTTGAGTTTGGTAAAATTCCTAATATGAAAAGTACAATCAGACCCTCAGATCTTTTAGGAGTGAAAAGCTATTGGAACTCCTTTCTCTAGGAATATTATGCCTTTTGGCCAAACCATAACTTCCAGAATTATGCACTCATAGTGGTGAGAGGGAAAGGAAGTGTCTGCATATTCAACCATAAACAACAGCAATCTGGGGAGCAGTGGGGCCTCAAACCAACTAGCAGTCCCCACCTCAAAGTCTCCCATGCCTCCAGACCCAAACTAGGCAGCTGACAGCCTTCTCTTGGTATCCCCACTGTCCAGGTACAAAAACCATCGCTTATGCATGAAATTACCAGATTCTGTTTTGATGTTGCTATCCAATGAGTAATAATATGATCACCTTGCAATGGCTAGTGTGCTTCTTCTCTAATATTTATAGCACTGACAAAATTTCTTAAGTCATGTTAACCAGGAAAATAGTATATCAAGACCTGATTTTTAGTATTTGTTGGTTACTGCCATATAAATTGTCTCACCATGGAAAATTTTATACTGTTTATATGATGTCACTGAACACGGAATTGGAAAGGATGCAAAGAAATTCACCATTATATAGTATTCCCACCATATAAGTATAATAGACATAAATAAACCAAAGAGCATAGGTAACAGTAAAATGTATTAATTAGGAATTGATGTGTATTGAGTACTTATTATCTTTGTATTTAATATAACATTAAATTGTAAGTTTATATAATTTAATTTTTAATAAAGGCTGTGTTTTAATAATCAGCTGACAAAATTCTTAACATTTTAACAATCAGCTCTCATAAGCCAGTACAAGCTGGCCCCACCGCATATTTATTTAAGATATGCATATATATTGACCTGCATGCATCTGTGTGTGTGTGTGTGTGTGTGTGTGTGTGTGTGTGTGTGTGTGTGTGTGTGTATTTCTGCAAATAAGCCAGGTAACCAAGAAAAATGAAGACCCTTTCCTGCAATTCTATTACATTCAGTTAGATCAAAATGACTCTGCTCTGACCAGTAAATACAGAATTCTCAGTCTACTACCCTTTTCATGTGCTTTCCTTTAAAAAGCAATGTATTTCGCCTCCATTCTTATTTTCCTAGAGCCATTAAATTTTAAACCATATCCAAGAGAGAATATATAACTGTCAAATACATTGGGCTTTGGAGCAGGATCATGCTCAGTTTAAGAATCGCATTTTGTGCTGTGATGTACCACCCAGACTCTGGGCAGGACAGAGCCCCCACTTCAAGGAACATTGCCAGCAAATGGCCCTCAGCTGCCAGCCCTCTCCAGAAGTGACCCTTGACTGAGGGGAGTTAGTTACTTACTCCAAGATCACACCCCTTCCTAGGTGCAGCCTGCATCCAATAACCGGTTGTATGAGAAGACCTAGACTCCTCACACCAACCTGGAACCATTTTGAAACAATCAACTCAGCTTTAGAGCTCCAAATAGGGTCACCAGATGCTCCATCAACACTGCATCATCACGTGACTTCCCCCTCTGCCCAGTTCTGCTTCCTTCTTCCCTTCTGCAGACACTGATTGCAAAAGCATTCCCATTTAGCCTCCTGCACGTTAACCTGCATCCCAGAGTGTTTCCTGAGAAAGACAACCTGAAAACTTTGCAAAGTAGCTGTGAAATAATAACACCTTAGAACCAAAATGCATGTGCTATGAATTTCCAATTTTTATGTTTTTAATAAGGTAGTACTATTTCCTGTTTCTTGGCCATGTATTAGATAACACAAATATGATCTAAGTAAATGTTTTCTTATGATAGCTTAAAAAGTTATTGAACCTACCTCCAAACATTTAAGGATGCCAATGCTTCACAAACTCTCTGAAAAAATAGAGGAGGAGATAACACTTCTCAAGTTATTCTATGATACCAAAAACAAAGACATCACAATAAAGGCAAACTGAAGACCAATGTCTCTTATGAATATAGATGCAAACATTCTCAAATACTTATTATATAAAAATAATCTAGCAGCATATAACAATAATTATGAATTACATGACACAACTAAATGAGATTTATCCTAGAATGTATGGACGGTTTAACACTTGAAAAACAATTAATGTAATATGCCATAACAATATGAGAAGAATTAATCTAGCTTTTCATTTTCTTTTATGATCTTGACAGTTTTGAAGAGTATTAATTACCTATTTTGTTGAATGTCCCTCTTTGGAGCTCTGCCTACAGTTTCCCATGATTAGACTACGGTTATGATTGCACTGTGGCTGTGGCAAGAATACCACAGCAGTGGTGTCATATCCTTCTTAATCCATTAAACCAAGAGGTTCATATTGTTGACATATCTCGTTACTTATGATCTTAATCTTGATCTCTTGATTATAGTGGTATCTGCTCAGTTTCTCCACTACAAAGTTAGTGTCTTTTCTTTCATATTTTTAATACATGTCTTGGAGAATCTAGTTGCGTTTTGTTGATGGAAAAAAAAAAAATAAAGCATGAACCTAATGGAGAATTGGTTCTATTTTGAGAAACAGAACATGTCACCTATTCCTTATTCATGCTTCTGACCACATTTTCTATGAGTCCCCATTTCCCTATGGTAGCCAAACAGCCCAAGGAATGTAAAGTATTTAGCATAGATTCTAGCTATTCCTTTTTATTACAGCAATATCCTAAATATCTATTTTTTTACATAGAAAAACATCAAATGCTTAAGAAGTTGTTTCTGGGTTTTCTTTGTTTTGAAGACTTTATGTAGTGGTACGTTTCACTTGTTCCACAGGACAGCTTCCTGGCTGATTCATTATACTGCCCACTAAAACTATTCAGCAATGGCGGATGTGTGTTCCTTACAGGCCTGGTTACATAGTCGTCTGTCTTTATGGTGTATGCTAACTGAGGGTTGTATTATTACTATGTCACTGAATTGCCATTTGCTGGATCTCTACTCAGTTCTTAGCTTTCCAAAGATTCAGAAATCACAAAATAAAAAAAAATGCAATGGTAATGAGATAATTGCCCAAAAATGTAATAATAATGAATGTCATACCATCTAAAAATGATGTGAAACCATCTAATAACAGTAATGAAAACTGCAACTGGTAGAATGCAAGCTCCACAAGGGCAGATATCTCCCAAGTACTTTGATCAGTGATTGAAACATGATAGTTGCTTAAAACATATATGTCAGGTAAATTACTTTTAATGAACTATGGAATCTACTGAGCACTTTACAAATATTGCTTCATTATAGCCTCACAATAATCCTAGGAAGTACATACTACTGTTATAATTTATCATTCTTTTACATATTGAAACATTTAAGTTTGCTTTGTTATGGAAAATTTCTAACATACACAAAGAGTTAGAGAGAATAGTATAATGAAGGCCAGCATACCCACTGCATTTATCAGCTCTAGATGCCTTAACAAAATACTTTAGGCCAGGAGGCTTAAACAACAGGAATCTATTATTTCTCACAGTTCTGGAGGTTGGAAAGTATAAGAACAAGGTTCTAAACAATTCTGTTCCCCTGTGAGCGTTCTCTTCCTGTCTTTCAGATGGCTGTCTTCTAGCTGTATCCTTGAGAAGCCAAGAGTGAGGGGAAGCAAGGCCTCCGATGTCTCTTCTTATCACAGCAGTAATTCCACCCTCAGAGCCCCATCCTCATCAGCTCATTTAAGTCTACTCACCTCCCAAAGGTCCCATCTCTCTATACCATCACATTGGGGGTTAGAGATTTAATGTATGAATTTTGATGGGACACACAATTCAGTCCATACACAGAACCTGCCCATCACCCTGTTAAAATGATCGGTTACTGTCATATGTTATCCCATTTTCCTCCTCCTCCTCCTCCTCCTTCTTCTTCTAATACTGGGTCTCTGGGTTTCACTCTGTCACTGAGGCTGTAGTGCAGTGGTGCGATTATAACTCACTGCAGCCTTGAGCTCCTAAGCTCAAGCAGTCCTCCTGTCTCAGCCTCCTGAGTAGCTGGGACTATAGGCATGCACCACCACACCCAGCTGCCATCCCATTTTATACAAAAAGTGTAATGTGCTTGCTGTATTATTTGAGAATATTCAATTCTTCTATAGAAGAAAAGAAAAACAAATGGGGTGTATAACTCGTGTGTTAAGTGTTGTTAATAACTAAGAAAGTAGATTTTGAGATATAGGCAGGATTCATAGAATTGTGTTAAATGCAGTACTAAGTAACCTTTAAGACATGCTATGTGATAAAGAGGACAGAACAAACAAGATTGTTATTTCAAAATAGAAAAGAATGGTAAGACCAGGTCATAAGCATGAATCTTGTCACCTCTATAGTGACAGCAATGTTATTCTCAAATTAACCTCCCATTGGCGATACTCATCATAGTCTCATTTGACCTTACATCTTCTCTGACATACAAATGGAGGCAAAAGCCCCTGCTGTTCACCAACAAACTGATGAGATAATGGCCAAGTGCACTTGCTCCTGTGTCTTTCTGATAGAGCAAGTGTGTGTATTGGGTCCCAGGCACTCACTATCTACCAGGCTTCCTTGTTCGAACCTCAGCTATGGTCCTCATAACCACACCACCATTGAGAGGGTGGAGATGGTGAAGAGACAGAGCATTCAAACACAGCGTAACCAGAAAGCGAGGTTCTTCCACTCATTGGTCACCTAGTCTAACTGTGTTAACCTATTCCTCTCTTTCTCCTGGCTTCTTTCTTCTTGAGTCAATGTGAGTCATGCCTCTAAATTTGGTCTATAAGCTTTTCTGTTGTGGATCCTCTGGGATAGCTTACATGCTAGTATACTTGTAAGAGGGAAATTTTCAGAACGTGGGCTCAGACGAGATGGAGAGACTGAACTGAAATTACTCAGCTCATATGGGCTAAAATCTAGGTGTTTAATATACTGCTGAACCTAATTCATAATCATAAATACAAACTATAACACTTTGATAAGACCTCCAGGAAAGAAGATATTTCACTTTTGCACATTTTTTGAAGGGTATGTTTGTGTGTGTATAAAACAAACAAACAAACAAAAGTAGCTAAAGTGCAGCTTGAACCCGATCTGTGACACGCTTTCCATTAAAAAAGTCCCGTTAGCAATTCCATTAAATTGTACATAAACAAGTCAAGAAAGCTTTCTTCTCACTGACAGATTTATTTTTATTTTAAAATTTTTATCGGTTTTATTTGTTTTTGCTCCTTTGGTCTCTCAGTTCAACAGCTTAAGAATAGCTTAGATTCCATATATTGAAATTGCTCCCCTAAAAAAATAAATCTGAACATTTGCAAGAAAAAATGTTGGGTTTAAAGCCATTGCCTTTGCTCTATGCTATTAACCCTCTAGATATATGCCAAAATTGCCCAATTGTTCAAACCTAATGTCAGGCTTGGGACTCTGTGGTCCGTGCCTTGAATTGACTATTTCCTCCTGATACAGGAGGTCAGGGAAAAATAAAGCACTCAAGATGAGAGCTTGCATTGCATATCTGTTTACTGTTTCTATACAAATTTCACTGTAATATGCTCTCTTTGACAGTGTGCTAGGCCAGTATTTCCTCTGGAAGACACTGTTGTAGAAACCAGTAATGATTTTCCTGAGAATGTTCCCTAGCCCGATAAAAGAACTGAAAATAATTATGTTGACAAATCCAGCCAAATTGAGATGTTTTGTACTTTCATTGCAAATATAGTTTTCTTGGTCTTGCTAGTAGACTTACATCTGCAGAATACGCAAGTGACTAAAAATAGTTCTTTCAAATTGTAGATGAGATGAAGCAAAAAGTTTCAGACACTCTTACAAAGAGAATTGATCATGGTCCTATAGTAAGATTTCTGAAGGAAATATAAGACAATATATTTCTCAGATCATTGAAAGAACACATAATTTGAAAGAATCTTTGTATTACAATAAAATCAAAGGTAAATTCCTAATTAAATTGCTCACCTCTAATACGTGTCTTCTAATCGATGAATACCCTTACATGCGTCCATTCTTGGGTGGCCAACTTTTCCGTAATTTGCATGATGAATCAAAGTTTAGGTTTATGAGATCTTGAAAAAACTGTAATACCACAATATGTGGCATTGTTTTCCTACTTCCTAAGTATTACATTCGCTTTTATAAGTCCACGCATTCTATAGGTTATAACACCAGCACATCAATTACCATTTTTATGACATCTATATCATGCTGTGCTTAAAGAAACAGAGAATTTGGATGCCTAATATCAAGAATAAAAATCTTTGGGCAATCTGTGTTTAATATATTGAATGTAGCTTTGCTCTATTAGAAACTCTGTTTAACTTAAACCAGTGCTCTTAATTCTATCATGTTCAGCAAACCCTTTTTATAAGAAATATTTTGTTAAGTCCTCTTGCTATGCCAAAATGACATTTTTAAATACTAACACGCATCCGCACACATGAAACAGATGTCAGTGCCCCACCCATATCTGCCCAGTTCTCGTCATTCTAGCACATGCCCATCCACAGCATCTTCTAGCAAATGCCCTTGTGGTCACTCTCGGCGTGAAGTTTTTCCCTCTGCCTACCCAAGGGGTCAGATAAGAATTGCTGGGGAGGTAATGACCCAGGAGCAGTCCTCAGCCAGCTGATGAAAGGGGAAGATAAATAGCCCAGCTTTTCTCCTCCCTCGGATGGGACCGCTTCTACGCATGTTCTACGTGGTCGCCCAGAGCTCCCCAGCAAGACAGAGCCCCACTTGTCCACAGTGCCAACTTGTAACACTCCCACTCCTCCTGGCTGCTTTCCTTCCCTTCCTCACATCGCCACTCCTCTGCACTGCTCCTTGTCGTTGCCTCCCATAGAAGGCATGGGCATACAACACCTTGGCTCTGGGTCTGCTGCCAAGGGAAGCCAAATGAAAACCACACATCGATTTTTTAAAAATCAATAGAGTACCATAAGCGTGATACAAAAATAATTGAAAATGCAAGTATTAATAGTAAAATTCTATTTTCAACATGTAAAGGCAAGGCATGGCTACACGAGATCGCGCAATGAAGTAGGGAGATAATTGCTTCACTACACAGAATCACTACAAAATAAAATCTATAAATGTAGACTCAAACAGGTGTGACAAACTCTCCTGCTGCAGAGGCATGGCCATCTGTAGCATAATTTTCTCAGCACTCTGGGTAAAGTTCTAAGCAAACTAAGTACAAGCTTCCTTCAATTTTCATGGTAGTGCAGTACACAGTGAAAACAAAAAGAGAGAGAGAGGCTTTGTTTTGATGTATGTTGTTGTTTATAAATAGCTTTTCACTTATAGGACTGTCTGGCAAAACATTAAAACATTGTGTGGGAGGAGGGACAGTTTTTACCATGAGGGCTTGGCCAGACCACACATGTCACAACATCTCTGTCCCTGCCCACAAAATGCTTCTTGTACCATCTATTTGTTGTCACTGCCCAAAACTGCCCTCACAGAATGGTCCCTAGAGGGCAGCACTACATCCACTGAGAACCACTGGTTTAGACAAAAAAAAAAAAGGGCACATAACAATGGAGGAAAGGTAAATGGAACCGCGCAGTGGCTCAAGCCCCTAGATTTAAACCACCTCGGTTTAAATCCCACCTCCACTTTTAGTTCAAGATAAGACCTTAACTCACTTGAGGTAAGGCCTGTAGTAATACAGGTCCAACCTACAGACTGCAAGTTAGTGTAATAGCCTACAGAATGCACGAAGTTATGGACGTCAACGCAATGCTTAGCTAGTGTAGAAACAGAATCGCGGTACGCATCAGCTTGGTTTTGGCTTCCATCCTAGGATGAGAAATTGAACCATAGGGAAGGCAGTTTTCTTCTGGTGCACATTCCTCATGTGTAAGATGGAAGAAACCACATTTTCTAACTCCGAATTGTTTTGAGAATTCATGACTAAAACACAGTGCGTGGCACCAAGTGGGAGTTCAGAAACATTCACTATTCTTATTACTATATCTCGTGGCTCAGTGATTGATCTGATTCACCCTTCTAACTCAAATCATCTCTCTGCTGTGGCCACCAGAAGACACAATTGTGTAGAATATGTCAACGTGGGTTTGGTCGTACAACTATCTGTTTCCAAGGCACAACCTGTGAATTTACTATCACTCCATCCCTTCCCTCCTCCTCGCCTCTGCTGCCTGTCCTGTCACTTGTCACTTGTCACCCCCAATAACAATAACCTGATGAGAAGATTTGTGTTACTGCAAAATCCGTTCGTAATAATACAAACAGATTCTGTCCCTCTGTGCCCAATGAGGAGATCTTATAAAATGTAATGTAGGGAAAAAGAGGAAAGAAAAAGCATGGAGTGAGCTTTTTCCCACACTGGCTAAATCAAAGTAACAGTGGCAGCAGCTAGAGAATCTGAAAAATAAATGAGATGATGTATACAGGAATGTATTGCTGTAAACTGTAGAGTGAAGCACAAATGCAAAAGTGCTTTTGCTCTTGTTATTTATTAATAGTATCATTAGACACACAGCTGTTAGAAACTCAGCTAGGGAAGACATAGAGAACTGGTATTATCCTTTATAAATGAGACAGGTGAGAACCAAGACTAGATGTTGCCTAAAGGGAAACTGGAAAAGATCAAACTGACAGCCCTGTAGAAGACGGTTCTTGGAGATGAAGAGCTGTCTGGGAAATGGTGACACCAAGTTAGGCAGAGGAGCGGAGGTACCAAATGAAAGGGTCAGCTGTATAAGGCTGTAGACATGTTCTTGAATAGAGAACTGCATTGACTGATGTGGCCTGTAATGGAAACTCAGATAATGAAATAAATTCAGCATTTAAGAATTTCAGGCTGAGAACTCATTGCCATGGCAACCCTCTCAGAAGGCAACTTGTATAAGAAAATAAGATTCACTTGACTACGCCTTAAAATGAAAACCTACACTACAGTGAAACAACTAAATGCAGAATTCCAAAATTGCTTATTCCTGCAATGCCTAGAGGTAGCACTGAAGCCGTAGGCCCATCATCTTTCCCATTGGAAGCTATTGCTTTGCAAGATCGCTGACTCATGGATGGAACATCAGTTAGCTCTGAAGGATCCCTATTGAAATTGGGTGGTTCCTACCAGCAAAAATTTACAATGTTTCTTCATTCAAAAAAACATCCAGCATGATGCTTGTGGAAATCACAGGTAGCACACACCATTTAAACAAACACCCAAGTATTGGTCTGCCCATAATCACATACAATACCAAATTCCCATGTCTATTATTATTTATTTCCATAGGAAAATAATTTTTAACCTAAGTAAAATCTGGCTTATATTCAGATTATGATTTTTTTTCAGAATAAAACATCTACTTTATTACATGTTGTCATTCAAAGAATGTCAGACAGGGTGCACTGTATTTTATCAGTGAAAATAGTTTTCTTGAATACCTAATATCATTGACAAATACAAATCTATGCCTTTTAACTGGTGCTCGGAGAAGAAATTACTGTGATCCTTTTTGTATGGCATAGATTAGTGTTTTAAAAAAATGAACATGATGTTAAAAGAAGGGAAATAGAGGTCAGGATAAACACATATTAAAATCATTACAAAATATTTCTATGCTCACAAACAAAAAGAATAAGGACAGCATGATACATAAGATAATATCTATGTCATCCTCTCCACCAGTGCGTGGTGATGATGGATACAAAATCAGGCATTTTCATTCTCCAGCCCTGAGCAACAGAAATTTTTCTTTCTTGTCTTCACCCCTGCACTCTCCCCTGAAGTTTCACCATGATTTTTACCAATATACACAATTTCTGTTTGTATGTTTTCGTCAAGGATATCATGTATTATGTGTAGTTTTAATTTTTTCAGAATACACTCTTGCTCTAGAAATCAACATAATTCAGATGCTTGATTGCACCGGTCTGACTATGCATTCCTCAGGTCACATGCCTTCGACTTCTGGGTTCAACCTGGGTCTTTTTTCTTTTTTGACATCTATAATATCTTTATCTTTCCCAAGGTTTTACAGAGAAAATATGTAGCTTCCCTGATCTTCTTTTAAGGTTTTATTTTATCCCTATTCCAACTTCCAGTTTATACTACTAATTATCCTCTTCACGGTGCCTTCAATTTTACATATCTTGCAATCAAGAATTTCAAGGTTGTAAAGAATATAAATACAAATCAATGCGCATTTTTTGGTCCAAGGGTAACTCAAGGTTAAAGAAAAATAACTGACTTTAATATCTGGAGTAAATAAGGAATAATATTTGGAAGAAATAAGAAACTTGTACAGACTAGATCTAGGAGGCATGAAAGACTGTATTTTTTCACTTAGAACTATTTATGATAAGATTAGAAGGAGAATCATGATTAAAATCTTATATTGCAATATTTCCCGATATTAAGCACTAAATGATCATTCATAAAAAACAAGTGCCACTGTAAAATGAGCCATTAGATTTGTTGATTAATTTATTTTTTTTCTTTTACCACCTAAAACAAACGTGGATATGTATGAAAAAACAGCTGTCACAAAGACTGTATAGAGAAGAGAAATGTAATGAACTTTTCCCCTAAGTTAGTACAATATATAGTATTTTTTCATAGTAAAAAAATTGTATCCACAACACATCCGACACCCAAATCAGTATCTTATTTCTAGGTATAAAATAAACGACTATAACATTTATCTCTGTACACTATTTAAAAATGATCTCTTCTTAGCAAAACAGAGAAATAAGTGAAATTTATTTATACCCTACTCTTTTTTTCTGTTTTTCTCCATCTCCTTTCAGACCTTTCTCCAATTCTCCTCCCCCAGGCTAAGGCGCTCAGTACTTTTATCATACTCTAATTTATCCTGTCAACATGAAAAGTAATTTGATAAATTTCTTCATATTAAGGTATTAGAAAATTAATTATCTACTAATCTCATGAGTATTTGCATTTTAAAGGAAAATTGCAGAGAAAGAACAATGCCTGAACATCCTAAGTTACTCATTAATTATGGAATTTCAGGCATTTCTGGGAAGATATTTAAAAGTGATGAGAGAACTACAGAGTATTCTCAAATCATACAATAGATATGACAATCTTGTCCATATATTTGTCTGGCTGGTCATGAGATTGAGGCAAGTTATGTTAGAAAAAAACCATTAGATCCTCTCTATGTCTTGGAAGATAATGTCGTGTCGTGGTACAAAGTAGGTCTTATTCGTATTTATTAAATAAATTATCATACTGTTTGTCTTACATCCATTAAAAATATTTGAAGAATCTATTCTTTTGGTAAAATAAGAATAAGAGTCTAAGTGTTGGACCCTGTGCTGTGATCCTAAAGCCTTTGTTTTAACCTTAGCAGAAAAGTGGTGCATATTAAATATTTAATTTATTCCTGGACATTTCCCTGTTGTTTAGAAACATCAAGAAATTACATGGTAAATGTCTAGAGTTCTCGTGTTCAGAATAGATATCAAAGGAAAATGGTATTTTCTTAAATTGCCAAATCATAGGTGTGAAAACATCTTATATTTGAAGAAATGGTGCCAAGTACTTTTAAAAGAATTCTATTCTTCCAATTATCTTATGCTCATTATCCCAACTGATCCCTATAGCAACAGCCTCATGAATTGGACAGGTCTGCGAATAACAGTAGTCACTTACTGATCCTTTACATGTGGAAACCAACCTACAAAATGTTGACATTACTTGTCCACAGTGACACAGTAATAGGTGGCAAAGCAAACACTAAGCCACTCTGATAAAAGGATTTATGAGAAATTCTCTTTGACATGTATATAAATGAGTTCAAGTTGAGTTTATTTTCCATCCTGATAACCAGGCTTTTTATATCAACCACCTCTACCATCTATTGTGATAAGTTGACAAAGTACAAACCGATGCTATAAAACATGTATCCAGTCATAATCATGTTTCTAAAAGTTTTCTATTTCCCTCTACATAATCAGAATTTGATGATAGTAGCATTATTATTTATTGAATGGTGATCAAGAGCATGACATACCATAGAAAGAAGAAAGCCTGATTTACTCCAAAAAAAGGAAGAAAGAAAGAAAGAAAGAAAAGGAAGGAGGGAAAAAGAAAAGAAAAATATTTTTCTTTTTTATGTGTAAAAGAGACAAGACATTTGATGGCAACTGTAGTCTCGTGCAAGGACACGACGATCAATTTAGTTGGACATTTCATCTCTCACATTTTGTATACTTTCTATATCCATTTTTATTTACTAATATTGGAATGAATTCTGTTCAGCATCACCTGCTACTTTTATTCAAGCACTATGTAATTGGCCCTTCAAAGTAATCATCAAAGATGTTAAGGTAGATTTAACTACTATCAAAGACAGGAATATTACCAGAGCATTACATCAGCCCCTCTGCATGCCATTTGATAAGACGTTAACTTAGTCCATAAGTCTTCCATTTCTTATCTAACGGTAGCAAGTAGAGTAACATGATTGTTTTAAGATAATTCGAGTTAGAATTCCTTTCTCTACTAAAAGGTTGAGTGTTATTTTTGTACTGTTTCTAACAAACTTCCTAGTTCTTACTTTTTGTTGGCTTTTAAAAACAAATTAGAAATGCCAGTGATTTCACTAGCAAATTCTCTTCAGCTCTCAAAATCCATATTTCCCAAGTTGGATACTTCTCTACATATCCATTTTCCAAGCACTTCAGCCTTTTGCTTTTTTAAATCAATAAGCCATATTGACAAAATTTTAATTATTCCCTAAATGTGCATACCTGTTTTGATCTTTCTTATTTTCCTATAGAGAACAAAATTAACCAACTGGTTGTGCGGTATACTTTGCTCCATTCTCTTTGAATTTTAGCTTTCACCTCTAAGAGAGAATAGGATCTGATGTATTGATCCATTTGCAAAAAAAAAATTAGAAAATCAAAGTGAGAAATAAAATATCCATCTCCGTTAATAATTATGCAAAGATTAAAAAGTGCTATATAATTAAGTCATGAAAAGTTTCCTTATTTCAAGCAGACTCACCAACATTGCATTGAAAAACCCACTGCATAATTACAATCACAAACAAAAAGTACAGCAACCATCCAAGGTTACCTAAATGTATCTGCTTCTCAATGTTCCTTCATGCAAATAATACAACCACTACTTCTGTGAACTATCAAGCAATGCTGATCTCTTTGGTCTGCTATGAAATCAAGTTTTTAACTATTTTTCTGCCCCACAATTTCAGCAAGGCTATAATCTATGTGAGGGGGAAAAAAATAACCAAGGAACTCCAGCCAAATTAACTTATCATTAGATAGGTACAGTGTATTTTTCTATAGTTTGATTTTCTTGGTGTAATTGAGACGTAATAAAGGTAGGACATGTTGCAAAAGAGAAGCAGGTGAGTAAACACCTCCAAATCCAGCTAGAAGTTAATTCCTTTCATCTCAGCCTACTGGTAATGAAATAGATTAGATCCACATTTTCTGAACTCCCTTTGTCTACTGATAAAACTTAGAAGAGATGTGGTATACCCAGCTATCACCTACAGAGTATTAGTTTAAGAAGAGGAAAATAAATCTAAAAGAATAACAACCTTCAGGTGAAAATACATATGCAGAGTAATTTTCTCCAAATAAATCATGTCTGATGCTAGCATGAGAATGCATGCACACATTCATTCATGTAGACAGAGATTAAACACAGCTCCAAAATGCACAAATGTACAACCAATATATACTAAATGTGCACTGTTATAACAAACTCAGTACTTGCTATTTTCCTTCTTTAAACCTGCTGGCCACTACCATAATATTTACTTTCTCCAAAAGAAAATAAGTAGCAAAATAAAGAGGAAAAAGTAGATAACTCCAGTTCTGAGGTTTTATAGTTTTAAATTCTGAAACATCATGAAAAATTTAGCAAATATTTATGATATACCAAAGAGTAGAGTCATAATAACCAAACAGGCTATTAAGATCCTTAAAGTTTGTGCTAAAACGTTTGGAAATGGTTTCCTACATCTTTTTATACAAGACAGATTTCTAAAATGTAAAGGTCGAAAAAGAATGAGAAATAAAAAACATAAAATTACTTACAACTGATCGGATGTTATTTTCTTTCACCAGCTTCAGAGATGATTTATAGCAATTTGCAAGGTCTTCCTTGTGGGAACCATTAATATGGCCTCTGGCTATTGGTCCTACAGTATGGATGACATCTGTAAACACAAAAGGAAGGAAAAAGAGGATAAGCAAGGTATTTTTCACTTTTTACATCATTAATGCTTTATTTATTTTAGGAATTTGTGTTAGAGCCTGGAGACAAGCAAGCTAAGCAATGCATTGGCGATGCAAATATTTCTCTGGTAAAAGATCTTAAGGCACAACCTTCTAAAGTAGGCAATTTCCCATGAAGATGATAATTGTGAAAAGGAATCCCTAACCAGTGAATTGTTCCATAGACTTTGGTCAGATTCAAGTGACACAGATTATAGTATAAGATGTGCGTAATTGGCACCCTGGAAAAAAGACAAATCCTTGGAGGGAAATAAACTGAGGAATAATTGCCTGCAAAAGGAATATCTGGATTGACATGGAAGGGAAGAGCCAATGCTAGCCTGGCCTACTTGTAAGACAAGTTTCAGGCATTGTACACAATAAAGAAGAGCATTTCTGAAAAAAATACCAAGATCATTTTTAATAATCAGTAATAATCTTAAGAAGAATAATTTCAAAACATTCCTGTAATTTTAAAGTGTAACCTACCAATCCTTACATACACAAGGTATGTATGTTCATACCTATTTTATTTTGTTTTGTTTTTTTTGAGACGGAGTTTCGCTCTTGTTACCCAGGCTGGAGTGCAATGGCTCGATCTCAGCTCACCGCAACCTCCGCCTCCTGGGTTCAAACAATTCTCCTGCCTCAGCCTCCTGAGTAGCTGGGACTACAGGCACGCACCACCATGCCCAGCTAATTTTTGTATTTTTAATAGAGACGGGGTTTCACCACGTTGACCAGGATGGTCTCGATCTCTTGACCTCGTGATCCACCCACCTTGGCCTCCCAAAGTGCTGGGATTATAGGCGTAAGCCTCCGTGCCTGGCCTCATATCTATTTTAACAGGTTAATAGTTAATTACCAGTTTTTAATGTATTAAAATGTTCAAATATTTTAATACAATCTATACTTTTCAACTCCTATTCATGTTGAAAAGACAAAATTTGATTTTTTTAAATATACAAAACAGGTAATTTTGCTATTCTTTTAATCTCTATGCATACATAAACTTTTAACTTTAGGAACATAGTGAAAGAGGACTGTCCTCTTCTAAGAAAGAGTAGAAGAAAAAACTCACATTTTAACCAAATTTACTTGAAAATGCCTTGTAACTCTTGCTTCCCAGTCTTACCAGTGAATTGAATCACTGATGTAAGTCACAACAACTAATCAACTTTGATCACAAAGACAAATTTAGTCTAATATAATTGGAATGTTATAATGAAATTATTTGTGTTGATCAGTACCACTCAATTCCAATAACAATGACAGAAGAATAAGAGTATACAAAAATAAGAATATGGCACAGTTTAAAAATGCATATGACATGTGAATAGCAGCAAGTCAGTCACTAAAAGAAAAATCTTGGACAGGGCGTGGTGGCTGACGCCTGTAATCCCAACACTCTGGGAGGCCGAGGCAGGCGGATCACGAAGTGAGGAGATTGAGACCATTCTGGCTAACACGGTGAAACCCTGTCTCTACTAAAAATATAAAAAGCCGGGCATGGTGGCACACGCCTGTAGTCCCAGCTACTCGGGAGGCTGAGGCAGGAGAATCACTTGAACCAGGAGGCGGAGGTTGCAATGAGCCGAGATTGTCCCACTGCACTCCAGCCTAGGCAACAGAACAAGACTCCGTCTCAAAAAGAAAGAAAGAAAGAAAGAAAGAAAAAGGTAAAAAGAAAAATCTCTGTTGGCTGCCCACTAAATGTTGATACTAGAATTTGATGCTTGAGAAAATACCTAAAGCACTGGTTTCCATGATTAATTCGGAAACAGAATTTAAACCCTTGTCAGCCATTATTAAAGAAGGGCTCACGTGATCAAAGGAGGCATAAGAAACTTCACTAATAAGTTCACGAAGATGCTGTTTCACAGGTAAACTTGCTTTTAAAGCGAGGACTGCTACAATACAGAAGCGAGGGATAAAGGGGATTTAGGTATACTCAGGAAACAAAAATAGCACACAGTGATAATTTTTTTTAATAAAAGGAATAAGATTTGCGTAAATTCAAGCAATACAAGTCCTGTACTGTATAAATATTTATATGGATATTGTACTTTAGATTCTTTTATAAAATGAATGCTAGAATCCATAAAGGAGGATTCTTTTGTTTTTAGCCTACTTTATTTCCCCCCTTGTGGCTACTTGTTAGTTATACCCAACTACGATATTTTGAGTTTTCTAATGGATACAAATGGCAGAAAAATTGAACCGGAATAACACACGATTCTATAAAGCAGCATTTCCCCAAATGAGTTCAGTATGATATGGGCTTAAAAGTCAATTAAATTTGAAAAAAAAAAAAGGTGAAATTACATCACACCAGTTACCTCACTGCAAGACTTCAGTGGGCATGCAAAATTCCATAATGAGTTATGCGTCTCCAAGAGGAGAATACAAAATGCTCTGCTTCCTAAATACGGTTGTTGACTGAGACTTGTGCTTTGAAGAATATCTCATAGGACTAGGTTTTCACAAATACACTTTTGGGAAATGTTGTTCCAGGGCAATTTTGGCACCATTGGTCCCATTGTTGAAGGCAGAGTCTGTGCTTTTCACCCCCTTCCCCATTGCTTCTAAACATCAAATCCTAATAGATAAAAGAACAGCAGGACATGACCATGGTTCTCTTATTTTGTGGATGGAGAAGACCAAGAACAAATGCCTCTTATCTGGAGTCATGAAAGATATTGAGCAAAGTCAAGAGAAGGCTTAGAGATATTAGCGGGAGGGAGAGATGGAGAGAGAAAGAAGAAGAGAGAGAGAGAAAGAGAGAAAGAAAAGCCCATAGGGGCAGGAAATAGTGACATCATAAACTTTTCCTTTGCTTTTCTTTAGTCATCATTGTCTACAAAACTTAAATGAAATTTATGAAAAATTATTCCTTGCATTTCTTTACTTCTCCATTTCATTTAAAGTCAGAGGATAAACAGCCAATAAATGAGTGTCCTCAGCATTAAAATATTGATCTTTGTGTTTATGCTCTATGTTAAATTTACAGCATCCAAGATCGAATGTTGTTATCGAGCAACATGATGACCTCTCAGATCCACAAAGCCGGAGGTGAATCAATATGAGGCTAGACAGGAAATCTCCTTCATTATTTTAATTGTCCATAGTACTTATGAGTAACTACTCCACACAGAGTTTCTCGTTTTCTGTTATAAAATTCAGTTAGGAGGTCTGTCTTTGCATTTCAGCTCCAGCCCCTTAGTCATCAAGTGCCTCAGATAAAACCATCATTTCAGTGGTCCTTGCCTTTTTCCTTATCTGTAAAATAAATCTCCTGCTTAGATGATCTCTGTGGTCTCTTCTGTGTTGTGTAGAATTATTAATACCTAACCTTATAATGGAAGTGGATGGAAAATAGAATTATATCTGGGCAGATAAAGGAGATCTTAAACATGGCAAGCAGCTCACAGGCTTTTGACTATAAGAATTCTTTTTAATACCAAAATATCATGATTAATTTTTCACAATAATTGTTTCAAAATCCATTGAGAACGCGTTAGAGACAAACAGCTATCATAATTTTAATGATGCTTTGTATTAATTTATGTTTTATTAAACACAGTAGCATCTTCATAGTGGACATATATATGTAATATACATGCATGAAAGGTCTATGGACGATGTTTTATCTTGCACATGGGTTTTGAATCCCTTGGTACAAATAAGACAATGCAAATAGAAGTATTAAATTTGAAGTCTGATACATAGGAAGGCTCAAGAAACGTAACTGTCATCACCAACAGCATACAAAGAATCTTCAGCACACAGGCAGGAATGACAGGAAGTTATCATCTCTTACTGATGTGGAAAGAACATCAATCCTAAGATCTGATTACAGATTAAAAGTCCCACATCTGTCACTAATCAGCTATGTGACCTTGTGCAAGTCACTCTCCTCTTTGGCCTTCAGTACTCAAAGTCAAAAGAAGGAATAAACCAGAATAGCACTTTTTTGCAGCTCTCAAGTGCATTTCCTTCTGTACATGTCTATCAGGAACTGAGCTAAAGATTCTAATTTATTTTCGTCCAGATAAATGAGCATTAATCATGGTTCACGTTTCTCAAACACGATTATACAGTGAAGTGCAAATTGGCACTATCCCCAGAGAAAGTGATTTAATCGTATCTAACAAAATTACAAATGTAGACTCCTTTTGATCCAGCAGTTCTATTCCTAGGAATGTATCCTAAAGATAATATGCTTGTTCATATGCAGAATAGTATTTACACAGGTCATTCCCTGAAACATCGTAAATAATAAAGCAAGATGGGAAACAGCTAAATGTCCAGCGTTTAGCTTTGTCCCCAACAATAGGGGACAGACTAAATGATGTTAGTAAACCGATAGTTCATTTATATGATGCAATGCTATGCTTCTGCAAAACAGACAAAAAAGAGCTTCATATGTGCATATGGAAAGATACCCAAGATGCATTACAACATAAAAATAAGATTCAGAAAAGCACACTACCATTCGTGTTAAATAAAATTCTTCCACCGATGTAGGAAAGAATACATGTTTGTTTTAGCTATATGCATAAAACATCTCTGGAAGGATAAACTAGCAGTTAATCACAGTGGTTACGTACTAGAAGAGTGACAGAAACTATAAAGATGAAAGAGAATATGGGGAGGAAACTTTTCACTCCTTATCCTTTTTGATGTTAAAGTTATGTGGATGTATTAGCTATCTGAAAATTAAATAAAACATTTAAACAAAGTACATATGATTTATTAATCCATATTCCTGAATCCCATTTGCCCTATCCCTGTAACATTTAAAGATCATTAATGTGCTTTCCAAAGATGAGCTTATATAATTACACATATAAAAACACTCTTTTTTTTTTTGAGATGGAGTCTCACTCTGTCACCCAGGCTGGAGTTCAGTGGCAAAATCTCAGCTCACTGCAACCTCCACCTGCTGGGTTCAAGCAGTTCTCCTGCCTCAGCCTCCCGAGTAGCTGGGACTACAGGCATGCACCACCATATTTGGCTAATTTTTTGTGTTTTTAGTAGTGATGGGGTTTCACCATGATGGCCAGGCTGGCCTTGAACTCTTGACCTCATGATCCACCTGCCTTGGCCTCCCAAAGTGCTGGGATTACAAGCATGAACAGATACTCTTAAAGAAAATAATAGATATAATTTCAAGTAATTTAACAGAATGACTCCCCTAGGTATATCTTTCTTTTATTTTTCTACTGTCAATAATTTCTTTATATTAAAAAATTACTTTCAGATAAACATAGAGTTTAAATAATGGTCAAGAGGGCATTTTTTTTTCCTATATGGCTAGCATCTACCATTAAATTTTACTATAATTTTAATATGTAATTTGAGTGCGACATACCTTAAAGTGGTAAAATAGCATAGGAGCAAACTTTTACTTTTTTTGAGACAGAGTCTTGCTCTATTGCCCAGGCTACAGTGCAGTGGTGCAATCTCAGCTCACTGCAACCTCTGCCTCCTGGATTCAAGTAATTCTCCTGCCTCAGCCTCTCTAGTAGCTGGGATTACAGGCATGCACCACCACACCCAGCTAACATCTGTATTTTTAGTAGATACAGGGTTTCACCATGTTGGCCAGGCTGGTCTGGAACTCCTGACCTCAGGTGATCCACCTGCCTCAGCCTCTCAAAGTGCTGGGATTACAGACGTGAGCCACCACGCCTGGCCAGAGCATACTTCTTATGTTTCTTCTTTGGTTACCTCTTCCTTTGGTTATCTCAACAACCAAAGAATTTTGAATAATTGTCAAGAATTTTTATTTATTTATTTATTTTTTATTTTATTTTATTTTTTTTGAGACGGAGTTTCGCTCTCGTTACCCAGGCTGGAGTGCAATGGCGCGATCTCGGCTCACCGCAACCTCCGCCTCCTGGGTTCAGGCAATTCTCCTGCCTCAGCTTCCTAAGAATTTTTAAAGATAAAGAAGACTATATAAAAATTTAATCTACCCCTACTTTTCAAGGCACCCAGAGAGGCATAATAATGTACCCGAAGTCAGAGATCACTGTGAGGAGATAATGACAGCATCACAATGGCAATATCACAATGACAATATCGCAGTGACAATATGATTATGAGTAAGTTTCTCTCAAGGTGAATACTTACTGAAGGAAATGAATGGCATGCATTTGTATGTATACATTTTGGCATATTTGTCATGAATCTCGTTACTGTAGCCTCATGCTTGTATACATGCAGATTCTGTTAACTTTGTGGTTAAATTTGTTGCAATATGCAAAATATTACCACGATATGCAATAAATTGCCACAAAACATGGTGGTTTAACACAGCAACCACCATTCTATTATTTTTTTTGGCTTCTGCGTGTCAGACATTCTGCAATGGCCTAGCTAGGGGATTTGGCTTAGGATCTCTCATTTGGTTGGGGTCAACTGGTGGCTGGCACTGGAGCAGTGGAGGACTACCAGAGCCAAAGGCTAGACAGGCACCTTTCTCTCTTCGTGTGGTCTCAAGGACTCTCCGTGTGGGCTAGTTTGGGTTTCCTCACTGCACAGCAGCCTCAGAGCAGTTGAATAACTTAAACAAGAACTCAGGGCTCTGAGAGCAAGTGTACCAGCAAGTGGACGCCATGCTGCCTTTTATAACGCAGTCTTGGGAGTCACACAGCATCACCACCACAATATTTTATTGGTTGTCACTGTCACAAAGATCTCAAATCTTTTTCAGGTGGAGAGACCCTGGCCTCACCTTTTGATGGGAAGAGCAGCAAAAAAATATTGGACCTACCTTAAAACAGCCGTAACGTAGGACTCCCCAACACTTGACACTTTATTTTGGTGAGCCCCAACTACAAAGTCAGGTGGCAGATAAATAAGAAACCAGAGAAAAGGCTAAGATGATTAGAGCCATTATCAGTATGAAGTTCTCAGATCTATAATCTCAATAAGTCAACTGCTAATTTAATGAAAATCTGAGGTAGCCAAAGATTGAAATATGAGATTAATATTAATTGTAAACACAATCTAATTTGGAAATAATGATGTAATTGTAGCCCCTAGATAGAAGTGACTGGCCCAGTGCTGGTTTTATTAGTTCTTTTGTTTTATAATCTGGCAGGAACCCGTGGACAGAGGAAAGGGCAGGCATGGCTGTCACAGAGTTAGCATCGTAACTTCTCATGAGCAGTGAAAGTGACGTTATTTCCCTAAAGTGTCCGGCTCCATATTCAAGAAAGGAAAAGCAGCCTTCATGCATTGAGGCCCTCTCTTACAGCACTCAGGAAAGTCAAGAAAACAGCAATGCAATTTGTACATTTAATCAACATTTCAAATGTAACCCCTTGAAGAGCTATGGAAAATGAGATGGCAGGCCCTTTTATGCTTCATCAGACTAAAGTGTGGCAAGACAAATGGAATCCTGTTTTTGCTCATCTATTTCTGAAATCAATCAGTCTGTAAATCAGCTTTTTTTTTGTTCTGAAAAGATAACTACCACACCACCTTGCACTCCACCACTCCTATTTATCCTGGGAAATTAGTCTGAATTATATAGAAAAGGAGGATAGTATAGGAGGTTTTCTTTGAAGGAGATGTGGAGGAGAGCCTACTTTTATTTCCAAAAGTGTAAATTGAAAAGTATGTGATTGAAATGCCAAATAAATATTGAAAGCAGTAGAATTATTTACAAAGATTCAATCAGACTCATCCTTGGCAAAACAAATGCTGCAAAAACATTCTGTGAAAAAATATTAGCATAATGAATTTTAAAACAAATGAGAGAGCACAGATAGGTTGCTCTCATCATTTTCCATTTGAGAAGCAACTGTGCTACATTCAAACTGTTAATGAACAGTCAGACCAAGTGTAGAATCAATTACACATTGCTTTCATTCACTCCACTCTTGTATTCATAAGCATAATCGGTCCATCTAACAGACTGCATAATAATGCTGTGCCCTGTCAATCATATCAAATTGCGTGAATTTTAAGAAGAAAACCAATGCATGGAATTAAATTTTCTTTTTTAGAGATACAACCACAAAACTGAACACTAAAAGTACTATTTGTAAATCTTATTGGCCATTTTATATGCTAAGTACCACCAATCTATGACCTGAAACAGAATACTTGAAGTTCGGTTAACAGAAAATTGAATTACCACCTGATAGCATTACAAAGTAAATGCTGCCTTTTCTTTCCATATAGGTCAGTGTTTTCATATACACATTTTCAACGTTTGTTTTTATTATATTTCAAGAAACAATCAATTGTCCGTAAGATGTTCGTTTTCAATCTGCAGCAGACATCATTTAAAATGTATTTACATGCCCCGCAGCATGTTTCTCAATTCGGATTACTTTCTCATACATTTCTTCAGCTGCAGGACTGATTTCTGTCTATGTCCAGAAAGACCACAGTCATTCAGTTCTCTGCGTGAATTTGGGATAAACTAGAACTCACAATATTATTTTTTAATCTAGTTTCCTTTGAGTTTGTGAGTTGACCCATTGCTGTTTTTCACTGTTCTTGGTTATAAAGGGCTTTTGGTTTACCTCTCTCAGCCTCCTTGATGCTATGGTTCTCTAAATAACATGTGTGTGTCTAAGGTTACATACACAGCAACTAAACATTTACATTTTACAGTTGATAAAGGCATAGGGAATGCATTGCCAAAGCTCGAATGCGTACATTCAGCTCAATTCAAGACTTGGTTCCATTTTTACATGAGAATGTGATAATGTTATTATGTTTGGGGCATCATGTGCTGATAATATGTTTTATTCTTCATTGACTTCAAAGCTGTGACATTTTAAGCCCAAGTGATAAAATATCATTCAACCAATTTCTACCAAAATGCCATCCTCTATATTAAAAAGGAAAGGGGCAAAGCTCATCTTTAATTTTTTATCAGCTCTCCCTTTCCTGCCCAAATCTATTTAAGATTGACCTTGTTGATGGGACTGTATCCTGTTTCAAATTGGACTCCTACACATAAGGGTCCATTTTTAATAACACAGATTGAAACTCATGTAAAAGGGATATCCTGTGGTCAGCCATTTATAGTTTTGAGATTCCACAGGGTATTGGGGGCATCTGCATCACAATAGTGTTATTTCCAACAGAGAGGGGTCTCAGAGGAACTGTGGGAAGCTGAATTATCTGCAAAATTCTAACATTTCATGTCATTTTAGAATGAACCCAAAGAGAACACATCCCAGAAGGAAGTGAGTCAAATGGATGGCATTTCTAATGCTTCAATAGCAGGGGTGAGAGGAGGTGAAGGTCCAAACAGACAATAGGACTTTTTCAAGGAAGATGATAATAAGATCTTTGTTCTGGTTCAAGAGATGACAGCAACTTGCAGCCTTTTCAGAGAGATGCAAAATCAGTATTTTATTAAGATGCAAGAGGAAAATCCGCTTTAAAGATTCTATGTTGTGGGTAAAATGAATGAATGTTAGTCCCCACTGCAAGGGTAAATCTACAAATGCAGAATCTAGGCTGGGACTGAAATGTGCAGAGGGGTCAATGTCAGGACACACAGGCTGATGCTGAGGTTGCATGTGCTTGTCATCAGCATTCCTTTACCACTCCCACACCACCACATGCCTGGACAAGGAAGATTCTTCTGCAATCATCCACTCAGTCATCAATCCTGTCCTTTATATAATACATATTTAGTGAGAATCCACTATGTGCCAGTGCATAGGGCAATTGTTCCATGACTCTCAACAAACAGGTCTGTGCTTTTCTGACTCCAGGACTTTCCTAATTTCTGGAGAGACCCTCCATTTTTTTTCTCTGAAAACCCTTCTTATGAAATAGTTTCTCATGGAGATTCCTACACTGTGAAGAATTTTGCTTCCTTAAAAACGGGATCCATATGAACAAAGTTTGAACTCATTTCACCTCTGTTGGTCTATAATATCACTTATGATAAACCACTAATATGACTTCGAACATGAACATTTCTGAGAAGTTTTCATTGGTCAGAGCTCTCCAGTCATATGGCATCCTGCCTGAGGAGGCAGGAAATTTCCTATCATTCAAGGCAATCAGATATGACTACCTACCCCCCAAGATTCCTGCTAATTCTGCAATGTCATGATTCTGTGATTTCTGTCTTCCTGTATTGACTTGGTGCTTCCACTGCAGAGATCATGACAAATCTATGTCTGTGTTTTCCACAAAGCCAAGACTTCTATGGGAAGAGTTGCTTAATGGATAATTAGTGAATTTGTGGGTGATTAAATAAAAGTTGGCCCGATACAATCAATCTAATCAGAGATGATGTAGTGGATTAGAGAAAACAATGATGTGGAAGGGATAATCTAGACTGGGCAAGCAATGGCATCTAGTTATACTGGTTCAGACCATTCAGCAGACATTTTATAGAGCTGAAAAGCTGTTTCTTCATAGAGAGACTCACCAAAACCTCATCAAAAATCTCCTAATAACTGCACTCTGGAAGATTTAAAAATAAGACTCTAACACTATCACACTCTTTAACAAAAGCTATGAGATTCTATCCAAAGACTTTCAAACAGAAAAAAAAAAAAAATATGTGCGGTGATTCCTTTGCCTTTTTTTTTTTTTTTTTTTTTTTTTGCAGGAGATGATTAGATAAGTGCGTTCTCTAAACCTGTCATTTCCCTCATCTGCATATTGCTGCTCATTTTAGAATAAATCTGCTTTGTTTTAGAGATGGATTTGGCTCTCAAATCACAAAATGGAACATGACAGACTTTCTAGACATCCTCTGAAGGAATTAATGGGATCCCTATTCACATTTCTTTAAAAAGTGGCATTTAGATATAATGCATACACCTCTCCATCAAAATAAACCAGATCTGATTTCTCTCTGAAATTGATCCACTCATAGGACAGCTCTGGACTAAACCTATTCCACATATCTATACCTGTATTCTAATTCTGTTGTATTTTCATCATATACACTTTTACTCCAGGCCCTACATCTCATTTTCTTAAAGAACAGTTGTATTTAGAAAAGACAAATGAGAAGAGGCCACTTCAAGAATTACATTAACATAACTTCTAACCAAAAGAATATGTGAAAATGTCTATACTGTGAAGGTACATTATTTTATGAGTTCAACTCATTCAAATTCAACAATATAAACAAAGTGTCGGTGGCAGGAGAATGATAAATATTTAAATAATAAGGACAATGTATTTAAATATTTCCTCAGTGAGTGAGTGAGTGAGCAGGAGTAGGAGCAGGTTTGCTTAGATTGCTGGGCTCCAGTAGATGCGGCAATATTCTCACCTACTTTTCAGAGATAATGGGCTCACTGTGCACAACTTTCTGGGCACACGTTCCGAACTGCTGCATTACAGCTTCTCACCGTGCATATCTAATAATGAAATATATTTACATTTCCATTGCAAAATGAACGTCATTAACTGTTTTATCTGGTCCTCGAGTTTGAAGAAACAGTGATATCTTTCGACTCCATGGGGAAAATCATATTATTGAATTTATTATGAAATGGTATGTCACTAATTTCACTTTTATGGTTTATGTTATTTTTAGGAGTAATTTTAACTAAATGCAATTATTGTTTTTTGCTCAATCTTCAAAATCTAGAGTAACTGCTTTTTCCTCTTCTGTGAGATAATCAGGGTATTTCTACCCACCAGCCTCTTGAGAATGGTGAAGCACTTCTTAAAGAGTTTGCAAAGACTCAAGGAAAAAAGTCCAACATGACTGCTATCAGATACACTGATTTACATGGAGAAGTGCAGGGTGGGAGCAGCTTTTTAGACAAGAATTCTATAAGACATCATGGAGTAAAGTCGAGAGATATTCTTTGGGAGCATGAATTCCCCTGCGAAATCATGACAGTGGTTTTACTTCCTCATGCTTACTCCTTTGCAGAAGGAGTTGGAAGCTACAAAAGGGAGGATCAGCTGACACGAAAGCAGGGTACAAGGCATGAAAAAGAGAAGTAGACGATTCGAGAATCTTAAAGGTGCACTGGGAAACTGTAATGATGGTTTTAGGGAGGGCGGGAAAGGGAAGAGTAAAAATTGATTTCAAGGAACTTGATTCTAAGTGACTGAGGTGGTAACAGAAATAGGGAAATAGAATGGAAATAGACTTGGGTCTGAGTTCCTGTAGTGCTCGTCAGGTCTTCTGAGAGCCTATATCCCCAGCATAGAATTAAGATGCAGAAAGGGGACAAGAATAGGAGAAGCGCTAGTTAAGAGAGAAAGAAAAAAAGAACAATAAAAAATAACTCGTTTTTTCAGTATGAAGACAGATTTTCTTTTTTGACTTTTCTCTTTCTTTGCCTATTTTGGGCCTGACATAGAATCAGTGATGGGAAGAGAATATATTACTGAGCCTTTCAAACATGATTCATTATGAGACTAAGATCACAGAGGTCAACATGTGCCTCTGCGAGATTATTTAGTAGAAACTATTAACGTAAAACCACTCAAAGAAAACCAAGAGACATTTCCAGAGTAATTCAGATGCCAAGAATGAAATGTTTGCATGCAAGCATTGAAAAATAATGAGTATCAGGTTTAAAAGGAAAAAAATACCTGGAAATAAATGACATCTGGTGACTGGCTCTCTTATACTGTTGTTATGCAGGCCAATTAATAAAAATTTTCATTCTTTATTTAGAAATGGGGTTGTGGTTGAGATGATATGATAAAATGGCTCATGAGGCACTATAATGAAAGAAATTAATGGCATTAAAAAGTGGAAAGATTTGATACGAGTAGGAAAACAATATGTTACACATCAGCATCTAACAATATCAAAAAAAAAAAACACAAACCGATCAACAGAATGTGTAATTATTATCAGACAGCAGGATATCAGGAGAGAGCAAGAAAAACAAGTCTCCATAACTCAACGGCACATGCCACTTACTAACTGGGTGAACTGGGACTTACTTTGCTTCCTCTGTAAAAAACAGAATAATATCTGCTTGTCAAGTTTGTTGTGAAGAATAAATTATGTATTATATGTGAAAGCATCAAGCAGAGTACCTGGCATGTGGGTGGTGATAAACTCCAACTTGATCATCACTAGTACTTGTACTTAGTTGTATTCACCATTTCCATAAATGGGATAGGAATGCAATCTTCTCTATTTAATCAGTGTTTCATCATTATACTCTCAAAGTTCATGATTATACATATTAACCAGTTATGTCGGAACTGACATGTTACTGGTTTCTTTTCTTCTACTACTTCTTAGGTGCCTGGTCTTCTCACTCTTAAACTCATTTTTGCTGTTGCAGTTGTATATCCTTGAGTAATTCTTTCAGAGATGGTCTGTTGCTGGAAATTTCCTAAGCCATGGCATTTCCAAATACTTGTAATTTGTTCTTATTTCTGAATGCTGTTTTTCTGACATACATGCTTCCAGGTTCAAGATTAATTTTTCTCAAGGAAGACGTAAAATACATAGTGTGTCAGTGATAAGTGCTAAGGAGGAAAATGAAGCAAAGGAGAAGGACAGACTGTGGTGAGAAGCAAATGGACGGAAAATGTGAGGAGCAGTTTCACGGGCGACTTCTGAGAAAAGCGCTTATTCTCAAAATGAGATAAGTGAGGAAAACAATCCCACCATTTCTGCCTCTGACTCCTCAGTGTGAAAGTTTGTACTTCGTCGCTGTCACAGTCAGCTCACCCTCGTGAGGATCGAAGCCTGAGGACAAAGTGCAATATACAGTGGGTTTAAAAGCATAAAAAGGGAAGAAATTGGAGACTTTCCTGATATTATCCACCCTTTTGTTATGTAAGATACAAAATTTCTAATTTTAAAAAATTATTTTTTTCTCTCAGAATGTTGAAGATTTTTCTTCATTCACTTCTACTGTGAGAAAAAGACTGTTTAATTTTTATCCTCCATCAGTAAGCTGTTTTTTATTTTTAGTTTTTCTCCTTTCCAGAAGTTTTATGAACTTCCTATTTATCCTTGAAGTTCTTTTCATTCTCAGTTTTTAAATTTTTAAAATTTTAATTTTGGGGGGTACATAGTAGGTGTAGGTACATAAAATATTTTGATACAGACATGTAATATGTAATAATCACATCATGAAGAATGGGGTATCAATCCCCTCAAGCATTTATCCTTTGTGTTACAAACAATCCAGTCATACATTTTAGTTATATTAAAATGTACAATTAAATTATTATTGACTATAGTTCCTCTGTTCAATAGTTCAAATAGTAAGTCTCATTCATTCTTTGTAACTATTTTATATCCTTGGGATTTTGAACTTCCACTATATCTAGATTCTTTCAGGACAGGACGTTTTTTTCTCCTAGTTATAAAATTATTACTACTCTTTCATTTTCTTTATAGTGCTCTTTCTAGAACTCTTCATATGTGAGTTTATATGTCTAGGAGTAAATCTCACTTCCTTTAATTTTCTCTCCAATATTTTATCTCCTGTACATTCTAGAATATTTCCTTGACTTGTTCTTCTGGAACAGGAAGTCTTCAGCTACTTCCTTTCCATCATGCATTCTTTCATTTTGAAACTTCTGTTCTTGCTTTTATTTCCAAGAATTTTTATTCTCTGGTTGTTCTTTCTCTTCTTGTTACTGGAACATCTTTTTTATCTTCTACTTATGTCATATATAATTATTTTCCCTACCAACGTTTTTACTGGATATAAATCTGTTTGTTTCCTAGGCCAAGACTTGGTAATAACAAGCCCTTAGTGGATTTTAATTCACTTAACATATGCCTTCACACTTTTTTCTGATAATTTATATAAATACATAGTTTTATACAAATTTTATGCATTTTCATCAGATTCTTATTTGTAATGCAAATAATTTTTTGAGAGGGTATCTCAAATAAGAAAAGAACATTAGTAATGTAATTGCTTGCCAAATTATGCAAATAGATATTTCAACAAGGAATGTATTCCTCACGTAGCAAACAACCAAATTGTAGAAATTGCTAAGATCTTCATAGTTTTTTTTAATGTTAAAAGGTATGATTTTATTTTCCTAACATGATAAGAAAGCATATGCTTCCTGGCTGAAAATATGCACACGCACAAAAATACAGAAAAAAGGGAGAAAAAAATATATTCAATATTTTCATGACTTTGAACTAGCTATTTCATAGTGCTTCGTTTAGAGCTGATGACAGCATTGTTTTAAGCCAGATTTATTTTATACCTCATCTTTTATAAATATTACACACTTTAAATAAACATGGATTTACACATTTTCCAGAAAACTATAGTTCAGTTTTGAAGAGCTGTTTTTAGATGCCTAATTATTATGCATTAATTACAAGTACTATTTAAACTACTTGGACTAAAAGGGATATTTATTTTTACCCTAAACATTAGATTTATATGCCTTGTTACAAACTTAGCCGCCCAGCGATATTTTAAAGCAGAAACACATCAGGCAGCTGAGTTACTTTCCAAAGCATCCTTACTGAGCAGCATTTTGAAGGCACAGCACATGATATCAATAGCATATTTTGATAGAATTTTAATAGTTTTACTGCTTATCTCCTCCTAAAGGACTAACAGGATCGTGTCAATAGTTCTCTGTAATACAATAAGGGGATGGCAAGACTGTGTTTGTCACTGCTATATAATAAAAATCTAAACAACCAAATCAACCATTCTAAAGGAACTGCTATAGGCAATTTTATTGGTAGGACAATATGAAAGTTTTCACAAGATTAAATCAAATATGTTTTGGTATTTCTTGCATTTTAATGTTCTTTTCTTATATAATTTTATTTTGTTTTGTTTGTTTGTTTGTTTGTTTTTAGAAGCGGAGTCTTGCTATGTTACCAGGTTGGTCTCGAATTTCTGGCCTGAAGTGATCCTTCCATCTCGGCCTCCCAAAGTGCTGGGATTACAGGCATGCAATGTATAGAATTTCATGAAGACAACTTTAGTCCCTTTCCAAATGTATCCTCTGGGCCTGAGAATCTAGCCATGGACTTAGAGTCCATGGAATATTCTTGAAGCCCTCACTTAGTCCTTAGGTTCTGAGAAGCCTGTGAAATGCTAAGCCCCAGCAGTTGCTAGCAGCATATGGTGGCATTCCTCAAAATGGGTCAAGTCACCACGATCCTGGACTCAGCCACAGAAAAATAAAGTCACATTGGATTCTGGCCTGGGAGCTTTGTCACATAGGTATTTTGTGTGTACTTCTTTGGATAGGAAAAAAGAGCTGGAGAAAGCACAGAACCAGAAAAGAAATAAAAGGTTTTGTTTCCAATTGTTAGAAAAGAAGAGGGCGGAAGACAGGGCTCACACCTGCAATCCCAGAACTCTGTAAGGACGAGGCAGAATAATCAGTTGAGGCCAGGCATTTGAAACCAATCTGGTTTCTTTTGTGGAGACCCTGTCTCCACACACAAAAACAATCTTAAAAAAAAAAAGTCCTTGGAATTCTCTTGTGATAGAAAGAACACTGTCCTTCCTAGGACATGGCTGGCTGTGTTTGCAGCTTCTGATAAATGTGGCTTTCTGGCATCCTTCCAGAGAAAGCCTATGCACCTACCTGAGACACAGCCCCTCTCACAAAACCATTTACTCTTCCAGATAGCTCCCTCATTTTTCCCATGACCTTCTCCTGCCAACTTAGATGAAGGCCTTAACTCAAGGAATAAGGGAGAGAGCCAGATGCACCCACGCTGTACTTAGCAACTTACCCCGGTTCCTCCCATGTCAAAGCATTGGCGCTCCTTCACCTTTATGGACCTGACTTCCTCCATGTTTCCCTGCACCCAGCATAAACTCAATCTCTGTCACAGTTCTTGACTAGAAAAGTCTTCCAAAAACAATTCTTTTGGGAGAAGACCTCCCTCTAGGTTTTCTAAGGGGCCTCCGTCACCAACATAGGAAAAAAAAATGGTCCCCCCTTCTAATGGAGTTCATTCATGCATGTGGAATGAAGCTGATTATTTATACTGAGTAATTTAAGTCCAAAGAAGAAAATATAACAGATCCCTTTAACAGTAGAATGCCTGATAAACTATGGATAACAACTTGAAGACCTCAAGTAAGGACTTGGGTTGTTCTTGAGCATCCCTGGCACCTCAATGATCATGTCTCCTTCATTCTAGGGCCCACTCTCCTATTCCAACAAGCAGTCATTCAGTAAATCCTGGCTAAGTAAATCTTGGCTAATTCCATGGTAGCCACATAGCACGGGTTATGCTTAACTTGCTTTTGACTACGGCCATACCCTTGTTTGCTGTGTTCTCTCACTTAATCCTAAACTCTGGCTACATCCCCAACCACCTTCTCTTTTTGCACCTCCTTAAAAGTCTTGGTCAGTAGTTTTCAAACTTGAGGGTAATCAAAACCATCTAGAGGTCCTGGTAAAACAAAACGTAGGTGTCTAGGTCACAGTCTCAGTATTTCTAATTCAGTAGTAGGTCTGGGATGGAGCGGGGCTGGAGAAAAAGAATTTGCACTTTTAACAAGTTCCCAGATGCTGCTGACGCTGCTGGCCTAGGAACCACAGGTTGAAAACTACCAGTCTATACTAGACTCAAAATGTCAAACATAGAGTTTTACTATATGGCAGTGTACAGTACTCCTACCAAAATTTTACCCATCACCGATATTTGAGTCTTAACTTGGCACCCAAGATTCTGACCTGATTTTTGTCCACTGGACTCACACCAACTGTGCCCAAAGCTACAACCTTTCGTTCATTACATTGTGTTAATGACTTTGACATGTGTTGCCTCTCCTGGCCTGCCATGCCTTGGTGTCACACACACTAATGACAAGCTATCATTTTAAATATCTCCATGTGGAAGCACCACTCGTCCAAAAGCAAAACTTGTCTACTCTCTACTTTAGTTCTCATAAATTAAAGCAAAGTGCCAAAAAATATAAGCTCATTTTGCAATGGGAAGAGCTCATTCTGGATTAAATGTCAACAGAGAACTAATGACATTAATTGAGATAGTAGTTGAAATAATTTAAATTATAAAAAGATCAGAGTGTGTGTGTGTACTAATTGTGGGAAAAAGGGAAGTTTAAAGAAAGCATACTTCCAAGATAAGCCAAAAAGTGAACAGGCCAAAATGAAGGAAAAAAGCTAAGCATGTAATTTGCTTTTGAATAGATTTAAGGAGGGGTCAAAGAAGGGATTGAGAAATGGTTGCATAGAAGGTATACAAACGGCTAACAATTACATGAAATAATGCTCAATATACTTAGTTCTGGAAATGCAAATCAAAACCACAATGAGATGCCATTTCATACTCATCAGGATGGCTATCATCAAAAAGGCAGATACTAACAAGTGAAGTGTTAGTATGTGGAGAAATTAAAACCCTCATACATCAGTGATAGTAATGGAAATGCCACTTTGGAAAACAGTTAGTTCCTCAAAATGGTAAACATAGAGTTACTATGTCGCTCAGCAATTCCACTGCTAGGATTTTCCCAAGAGAATTGACAACACATGTCCACACAAAAACTGATACACAAATATTCATAGCTGTTTTATAAGTCCATTTGCATTGCCATAAAGAATACCTGAGGCTGGGTAATTTAAAAAGAAAAGAGGTTTATTTTGGCTCCAAGTTCTGCAGGCTGTACAGGAAGCATGGCACCAGCATCTACTTCTGGTGAGGACTCAGGACGCTTACCATCACGGTGGAAGGCAAAGGGGAGCCAGTATGCTACACGGTGAGAGATAAGAGACAGAGAAAAAGAGCGAGGAGGAAGTCCAGCATTTTTTAAACAACCAGCTCTCATGTGGACTTATAAAATGATAACTCATTCATTACTGTGAGGATGGCACCAAGCCATTTATAAAGGATCCAAACCCATGACAAAAACACCTCCCACCAGTCTACACCTCCAACATTGGGGATTACTTTTCAACATGAGATCTGGAGAGGACAAACATCTAAACTATATCGGCTGCAATATTTATGATAGCTCAAAGTGGAAACAACTTGATATCCATCAACCGATGAATGAATAACCAAATGTATATGTATCTAATGGAATATTATTTAGCCATAAAAAGAAAAGCAGTACTGATATATGCTACAGTATAAAATCTTATGCTAAGTTAAGGAAAATAGACACAAAAGGCAATGTAGTGTATAGTTCCATATATATAACATGTCCAGAAACAGACAAATCCACAAAGACAGAATGTAGGTTAATGGTCATCAAGGAGTAAGGAAGGGGAAATGAATATGGACTACTAATGGGTATAGAAATTTTTTAAGGCAACAAAAATATTCTGGAATTAGACAGTGGTGTTGACAGTTGTACAACTCTGTGAATGTGCCAAAACTACTGAATTGTATGCTTACAGAAATACTGTATTAGTTCATTCTCGTACTGGTATACAGAAATACCTGAGACTGGGTAACTTATAGAGAAAAGAGGTTTAATTGGCTAATGGTTCCACAGGCTGTACAGGCAGCATGTCTTGGAAGGCCTCAGGAAACTTATAATCATGGTTGAAGGCTAAGGGGAAGCAGGTACATCTTACATGGCTGGAGCAGGAGAAAAGAGAGAGTGGGGAGGTGCTACACACTTTTAAACAATGATCTCATGAGAACTCACTCACTATCACAAGAAGAGCAAGGAGGAAATCTACCCCTATGATCCAAGCAGCTCCTACCAGTGCCCCCCTCCAACACTGGGGATTGCAATTTGATAAGAGATTTGGGCAGAGGCACAAATCCAAACTATAACAAAAGCTAAACAAAACAAACAACCAAACAAAACAGAAGAAAAAAGAAATGGTGGTAGAACATGCCTATAAATTCAGGATCATGATAGTTAATAAATGGCAGATGGCTGCTTGAATAGATGAAATGGTTAATTATTTGATATTCACGATGTCCAGAATATGCAAAACATGGAAGGCAATACTCCTAAATAAGACTGGGGAAACAGAATTTGTCACCCCCATGAAATCTCTCCAGGGGTGTTTTTAGTGCTACTGGAAAGATTCAGATAATCCTTTCCACTGGAGTCCCACTGGAAAAACCCTCTGTGACTGCCTTTCCTGCCAATAACTGGAAAGAACATATAGTAAGGAAAACTATGTGCCATACACAACTGCCTGTACATCCAAGGACTGAGAGCCATTTCCATTTTTTCACAAAGCTTGCTTGGATATTTCAGTGCAAACTAGTCAATTGACAGCAGTGAAAATGTACATGAAGTTCATAAATAGTCAAAGAGAAATGAACTACAGTGATGCCTGGAAAAGACACAAGTCTGTCTGAAGATCTGAAGCCCTCAGATGTGGTTATGTTAGCTGATCACAGGGCTTTCTTCAGGAATAGATTACAAAGAGTCTCCATAGAAAGCACAATGTTTTATTTTGGCATTAGAAAACATTAGGTCAAACATTTATAGGCAAAAGTTACCATCCTCTCAGGAATTGAAGTAGATCCCTTCCTATGTCCTTCCGGAAAGATTTTCAGAGTCTGTATGTTTTGGCCCTAGGTTTGTTAGTCTTCATCAATATGTAAAAGTTGGAGGTTTTATGTGTGTATATACATATGCATGTACCGTCAGCCACAAGCACAAACAGGCCAGGAGCAGCTACCTCTGGGATGTGTGTTAAGAGATGCTGGGAAGGTTTCTGCATCCACTAGTGACGTGAGGACCTTGGATATGTCTCCCTCGGCATTCTTCTTCCAAACCTAGGCACAACCTGTCCTACAAAAGAATATGAGAATTTTGGAGACACTGGGCTTGTACAGAGAGAATAAGATGATCTTCACTGAGTGCTTAACACGTGGCAAGCACTGTTCTAAGTCTAAGGTTATTTTCATCTTTTCCTAACTTTAGCACTCACCAAGACCTAGTATTTAAAATACTCACAAAAAGCAAAAAATATCTAGCTCTGGACTAAGATTGAACAGATGGACTTCTCCCTATGCCTCCTGCTATAAATAGAGCTAAAAACCCTGGACAGTATACATAAAACAAATATAAGACTCTGAAAGGTGGATAGAATAAGGCAGCCCTTAGGACCAACAAGGTGATGAGTTCTCTGGGTTTTCTTTTTGCCTCACAGATTTCAGCCTAGGGCCCAAAAAAAGCCAGCAACCCAGAAATGCTAACAAGAGCAGACTAAAAAATAAAATAAAATTAAGCCTGAAAAGTAACTTGCTTTCTCTAGAAACAACAACACAGGAAAGGGGCGACCTAACAAAACATAAAGGTAAGAACTATCCCATTCGAACCAAACAGCACAGACAAAACCAAGGCTTCATCCCTTCCCCTGTCACCAAAGGTCCAGTGGGAAGCCGAGATTTCTACCCGTACCCCACTGTAACGAGGCACTTCCTGTCCTGAGCGGTATCAGAGGAGACTGGTTAGGAAGCCAAGACTTTCAGCCTTCGCTGGTGGTAACAAGCCTCCTCGCCATACAATGTCAGAATAGACCAGGTAGGAAGCTGGCACTTTTACTACCACCTAGCAGGCCTCCTCGCTACTGGGTCAGTGGAAGCTAACTGTTTCCCCTCCCAGCCAGAGTGGCATTAGCCGAAGCCTAGCAGGGAGCCTGAAATCCCACCTCTTCTTAGCAGAAACAAAACACCCCTGCCTCCCTGGAGCATCAAAGGAAGCTGAGTGAGGAATCTGGACCTTCACCCCCATGTGGCAGCAATGAGGCAGAATCCCCTTTCTCTGTGGGTGTGATACAGTTTCAGAGAAAGCCTGCTAAGACAAGATTTTAAAAAGATCCAAAATCTTATAACATGCAGGCTACAATAGAAAATCACTCATTATACCAAGAACCAGGAAAATCTCAACTTGAATTAGAATAGACAATCAACAGACCCAACAAAGAGATGACATAGATGTTAAAACTATCTAAGATTTTAAAGGAATCATCATTTTAAAAAATGCTTCAATAAACAGTTATGCACATGCTTGAAATGAACACATAGAAAGTCTCAGCAAAGAAGAGACGATATAAAGAAGAACCAAATGAAAATTTTAGAACCAAAAAATACAATAACTGAAATTTAAAACTCAGTGGCTGGATTCAATAGCGTAATGTGGAGGACAGTGGAAAGAATCAATGAATTTGAAGAGAGAACAACAGAAATTATTTAAAGTGAAAAATAAAGAGAAAATAGAAAATAGACCAAACAAGCAACAAAAATTCAGGAACCTGTGGAACTATTACAAAAGATCTGAAGCCATATCATTGAAATCTCATTAGAATAGAAAGAAAGTGGGGCTAAAACAGTATTCAAAGAAATGATGGCCACAAATTTCCCACATTTGGCTAAAGATATAACCTATAGTTTCAAAAAGTTGAGTGAACTTAACTGGATAAAATGAAAAGGAATTCATGCTAAGACAAAATACAAACATCTGAAAACTGAAAACAAAGAAAAAAATCTTGAATGCAGCAAGAGAGAAATGAATGAGAAAAACCATTTAAATTACAGTGGATTCCTCATCAGAAGTAATGGGGGCCAGAAAGAAGTGGCACAACATCTTTCAGGTGATGAAATGAAAACTCTGCCAAACCCAGAATGCAATATGCAGCAAACTTATCCTTCAGGAATGAAGGGGGAAATAAAGACATTCTCAGACAAAGGAAAATTTAAAAAAATTTGTCACCAGCAGACCAGACCTACCCTACAAGAATGGCTAAATAAAGTTATTGAAACAGAGAGGATGTGATAAAGGAATTAATTGTGAGGCATCAGGAAACTAGAAAAAAATAGCAGAAAAAGCAAAATTATGGGAAAATGGATAAACCAATTGTGCTTCATACAATGAAATACTACTGACCAATGAAGAATAATGAACTACTGATACATGTGACAACATAGATAATATCAAAGACCTTATGCTGAACAAAATAGACACAGAGTACATTCTATATGATTCCATTTATATTAAGAAAAAACTAATGCATAGTGATAGAAATCAGAGCAGTACCTTCAAGTGGTGCAGATTCACTGGACTGGACATGAGGGAAAATACAACAATAAAAATTACTTAATAAAAAATACTTTCTGATGTGATGGAAATATTCTCCACTTTGAGTGGTTTATATACATAATCAAAACTCCAAATTATATATTTAAGATTTTTGCATTTTTCTGTAAATTTTATCTAAATTCTTAAAAACAGAATGCCTATATACTTTTTAAACAGAACTCTATGTAAGTTCCAACCTATGATTTTCAAAGTGGAACATCAGTAATGGAAATTTTTGAGTGGTGATTTATTCCTCTATTCAGATGCAGGTTATATTGCAAATTACTTATGGTACAGCAAATTTAGAATTAATATTTGCTTCTCTAATTTTTTTATATTTGGAAATGAACCAATGTATTCACTAAAATATTTATACCTATACCATATAGTTTGAAGGTTTTTTTAAAAAAGAACAAAACATTTAATCTGTAGAAAATGAATTAAGTTTTATTTTTCCTTGTCATCACATATATAGAAGGCAAAGGGGTACCTTCTCATTACAGTAATTTTCAGAAAGATGTTTAAAACAATAATTTATACCTGCTGGGGACTGCTTCCTTGCAAATTGCTTTACTGCCCAACAAGCAGTTACACAAAGTTGACTCATTCCCTGTGGCAGGCTGTATTACCCACAGATGGCCAAAATGTATCTCTCATCTCATTCGCTCTTTGGCAGTGTGACCTTGCCACTACTTTAATAAAAATCCCTTCCCAATACTTAAATAATATAAATCCCTTCCCAATACTTAAAACCAATAAAATGTCTTGAAGTGATTCTGTAAAATCAAATGTCTTCTTACTACAGCAAAAAATTAACAAGTTCCCATCCCAACACCAACAAAGAATTTGTGGCAGGAATTTAAATTATCTACCTCTATCTATTTTCTCTTCTTTCGTCGAAGTAACGGAAACTTAATATTTAGCTAAGTTAGCTGTTGCCAGACTTCCAACAGAAGATGATAAGCCTTACCAGTTTTGCCTTGATCTCTTAGAATATTTCCTGTATGGATGCTTCTTCTAGGAATTTGACTCATTCCTTAACATGGATTATAATTAATTTTGACCATATTATCCTAAAAAAAAACAGAAGCCCCTGAAGTGTGATTTCACTTTTGGGCTTACTTAGAGTCACACTTTAACAATATGATCATCCTTCTTCCAAGGTTCACTGTTACTGATTCTGATGGCATTAATTTGACTGAGTCATGCCATAGTGTGTGTTAAAAATAGCAGACAAGCTATGGGAGTCTTCTGTCTAGATGTTTAAATTCCAGCTTTGCCACATACCATCTGGTGATCTTGGGTGATATTTTGAGACTTGCCTGTAAAATTATCACACTGAAACTTTATTCATAAGGATCCTTGAGATTGAGATAATGATTAAAGTACAGTGCTTGATACAGGATGTAAGTCCCCATTTGCATCTATTATTATTAGACCCACTCCTTCACATACACAGAACATTACTTTATCTGTAGAATGATTAAAGTTTTACTTTCCTTCTCTACACTAGGGCTGTTCCATTCCCTACATGCAAATGATAGGGTGTTTGGCAACTCAATTGCTGGTGGTCCTTTAGTCATATTATTGGGATGCCTGGAAGATTCTACACCATTATGCAGTGGAAGCTTTTTCTTTCTTTAGCCTTAGAACAGTCACTCTAATATAGAAATTCTCTGAGAAATGCTACCAGGAATTCCCATTAAAAAGCCTAACAAATGTTTTCCAACTAACACATTACGTTCTGAATTTATAGGCACAATCTGAGCGAAAAAGGTCTTGGCAGTCATTTAATGGAATTATTTCAAAGGCAAATTAATATGTAGATTATTGGACAGTATCCATTTCATCATACAGGAGCATTTTAAAATTAGTTTCAGGAAAAAGGGCACTCCATAATAAACTTTTAATTTCAAGAGTTGCACAAGGTAAGGGCTGAAAATTATAATAGGCCAGGTACCATGTCATCTCTGATATACTACAACACTTCTTTATGAGCACATTACAATTCAGAGAGCTAATAATAAAAAGAAGTGATGCTGAGATGATGAATTGATGCTATGCAATTAGACCTATTAGAATTCACAAGCGTCGACAGGCAATAATCAAACCCTTTTCATGCTGCCCATTGCAATTATCTTTGCACTTAAGAATCAACAAAGCACATAATGACTTGCACTCGATTAAAGAATTCATGAGAAATGGAATTTTAATTAGTGTGTGGAAAATTTGGGCTATTTATTACTTTACAGGACAACAAATTTTGAAAACTAGTTGAGAAGTTAAAAACAATTGATAGATGCTTGGCTGGTCATGGTGGGAAAACTGGACAATGAAAATTTCTAATAGTGCCCCTCCCCACCATAAAATTATGATTAATAAAGTAAAACCTATTATTGGGGAAGCAACTAGTAAGTGGATCGTTGATATCATGGTTGATCAATACACAGACGTTAAATCCATTCCCAACGTTGACTTTCCCAAACCACAATATTTTATACTATTCACACTCACACATACATGCAAACACAGTCACTTATACACCACCTACTTAAGAATCAGTGACTATTAATTACTATCTGTGTGTAAAAAATAAAGTATATAGGCCGGGCGCGGTGTTTCACGCCTGTAATCCCAGCACTTTGGGAGGCCGAGGCAGGTGGATCACGAGGTCAAGAGATCGAGACCATCCTGGTCAACATGGTGAAACCCCGTCTCTACTAAAAATACAAAACATTAGCTGGGCATGGTGAGGCGTGCCTGTAATCCCAGCTACTCAGGAGGCTGAGGCAGGAGAATTGCCTGAAACCAGGAGGCGGAGGTTGCGGTGAGCCGAGATCGCGCCATTGCACTCCAGACTGGGTAACAAGAGCGAAACTCTGTCTCAAAAAAAATAAATAAATAAAGTATATAACCTTAGAAGAAGTGAAATTATTAGTTCAACATAGGATTTTTAAAAGTTCAGTCAGTGAAGATTATGCTTACTCAATTTGCAAATTTTTGTGTTGGTTATGAAAAACTGCTATGTAACGGCTGTGTGTTTTTAAATGATGTTTATTTATAAAACACATTTTCTGTTAATGCACTTGACCTTGGACTAGAAGATTAAATTATCTTAGTTTAGTTCATTTCAGATATAAATAATAGGTTTTGGCAGTTAACACATAAGTTAATGGAAACTCATATTTATCCAAAGTTTCCTGGATATTGGGTAAAAGGTACCATGTTTATAAATAGAAAATGTAAAGTGCCAATTTACAATGCAGTCAATTTAATAACATATTTCTCATGCTCAATTTATCATCTGATGTGAATCTAAAGTACAAATAGTCAAGGAAATATCCACAATCACTGCTGCACTCTGTGAATAAATGAAAACAAAACGAAGACTGAATACAATGGCCCTTCCCACTCAGTTCATAAGACAACCAGGAAAAGAAATCAATATTTATGAAAATAAATCATTGATTCAATCCCCAAACAAAGCCAAATTGTACATGAACAATGCTGGAAGTTATCTGTTTCTTGTTTAAAAATCCAATTTACTTTGTTGTTAAAAATTATACTAATTTGCAATGTAAGAGTGGAGTGTCTAAGATGTAGAAAATATTTGAATAAAAATCTATCTAATGTGGCATCCGATATTGTAAAACTTTATGGCAATTTGAAAAATCAAATGTGTTGTTTCTATAACAAAAAACTAACAAGTTCCTGTCCCAATACCAACAAAGAATTGTGGCAGGGATTGAAGTTTTCTATCTCGATCTATTTTCCCTTCTTTCTTCAAAGTAACAGAAACTTAATATTTAGCTAAGTTCACTGTTGCCAGGAATAAAATGTTACATTTTTCAGTAGTCCATGCCAGTAGATGTGGTCATGTGACCAAATGTCTCCTAGAGCCTCTGGAAAAGCTAAAAACATCAAAATGACTCCATTTTGCTCTTCTGACTTTCCTTTTTCTTTCTGTCTACACTGACGTACCCTAACCTGACGATGGCTGGAACTCCAGCAGTCATCTTGGGTCATGAGGTAGATAAAGTATCACAACAACTTCCAATCATGGGAAGTTTTACACAGTAATTTGCATAATTCTACCATGCACATATTTTCCCATTAGAGTTGTAGGAACTCAGCAAGATTGGTCATTAAACTGTTTGTTTCTTTCCTTTCTTTTATATGCTGCTTCTTCCTGGGTTAATGGGATTATTTTAAATCATTTTAAAAAAATAGATGAACTTAAAAGTACAATTCCAACAAGGCATTTACAGAAAAGAAATATTAATGTGTAAAAACCTTGGGCTGAGTCAAGTATTGCAGATGAATACTAAATTTAGTGCTGAGCTTCCAGGCAGCTAAAGAAAGAAATACACAAAGTTGTCCAAAGAGACAATCTGCTCTTTTCTTAACCTGATAGTAGATTTAAGGAAGTCTACCTCGTTGAACTCTCGTATAAGGGATATTAAATGACATAGTAGATGTCTTAAGTGGTAGTTATGCAAATGATGCAGAAACATTCTATATATAGCCACCGCACTGTCATCAAAGAATCAGAGCGTATATGATTATGTCTTGATTTGGAACAAGATTTCTCCATGTAGCTAAAATGATACGACTTCAGTATAGTCTACTTTTTATATGGTCAAATTTTAGAGCATCTAGAAGAATGTGTGGTTTGTTTCGCCCTTCATATGTCTCTTCCAAACATCAGGCACCTCAAATGATCTTTGAGTGACATTCAGGTTCAGGTACCAGTTCCCTTATGACCATGAAAACAATAATGCCCTAGATCCAGGCAATAGGTCCCCCTTCCAAAGGTTCTGAATTTTATGTACGTGACAATTTACTTTTGTCACTGGGATCCAGTGTTCAGCGCTGGTAGAATGTTAAGTATAAGCCTAAACTTCTGATCTCATCGTTAACCCTGTTCAGGCCCCAGGGACGTGTTTCTTCACATCACTTTTCCTGTATCTCAGAATAAAAGGAGACTGCATTTGAAAGTCACAAAGGATTGTGGATTGTGCAAACACAGACATCAGAGATGGACACCCTTTCAGAGTGGAGGGAGGATTTAGCAATAGAAGTGCCTAGGTAAGGAGAAAAATAATTAATTAGCTTGTCAAACCCATTCTCTAAAATAGCTTGAGTGCAACAGATTCTCAAATAATAAAGTGTTGTTTCCTAAGAGAAACAAGTATCCATCTCAATTTCCTTTCTATATCAGACTGTGGTCTTGGGCGGTATTCATGAATTAGTGTTGGATGTGTGACAGTTGTACATGGTGACTAAGTCACATATAGCAATAATAAGCAATTTGTATGATTGTCTCGTGCACTTGTTGGCTTAATGTGTAACTTTTAAATGTTTGCCCATATGGCATCAGGTCTCCATTTGTACTTCTGGGCCGGGTCTTGCAAATGTTAGAGGAGACATGGCCCAAATAGTTAAAATTTATGTGTCAAATTAAAAGGGTATTCCTCTGCTTGGTATGTGAGATATCTGGGGAGGGGCACTAATCATTTGGCTTATTTTATAGGTGAGGAAACTGAAATCTGTAGAGAAGCTCTGTGCCGAGAACCCAGTTTCCTTCCGGACGACCCCAGAGACTTTCCACCAAGCCATGTTTCATCTCACCATAATTAACTTTTGTTTTGTGTCCAAAATGCAGGGAGTTTGAATACTTCTAAATTAATGCTGCCCAAATTATGGTTTGCCGATGAGCAGCAGTAGCACCACCTAGGAGCTGGCTGGGAATTCGAAATCTTTGGGACCCCACCCTAAACGTGCTAAATCACAATCTCAGGGAGTAGCGTTGGGAATCTGTGTTTAATGAGCTTCCTAGTGAATTCTTTATGCACTTCCAATGGATAGTTTGTTTCTAACCTCTTGTTACTCAAAGTGCGGTCCGTGGCCTAGCAACAGTGGCATCTTCTGAGAACTTCTTAGAAATGCAGAATCTCAGGCCTACTGAATCAGAATCTGCATGTTAAAAAGAAGTATGGAGGACCTGTATAAACATTAAGGTTTGAGAAGGGCTGCTCTGATTGTATCTGTAACTTAAACAAATACCAGTTAGACTACATATAGTGAAATCTCATAGATTTAGTCTCTGAACTACAAATTGGGATCATGCCTTGTGCCATTTTATAACTTTCTAGCACATGGAGTTTAAATAAACTGTAATGAGTGTTCCCTAGTGATCCCCTAACGTAGTTAATATGGTTTCACTTAGTTGCATCATTTTAAGTCTACTCAGAGATTGGTACATGTTACTTAGCCATTTAGAAATTTAAACATGATACAACAACCCTGGTGAATGAGTCTTTTAAAGCCTCAGCATACCTTGTAATCGGCTGCTAACAGTGGTTTGATCTTTTCTCACCTTTCCCCACCAAAAATGGGGTAAGTGAATGAGAGGGTCAAACATTGCAAAGAAAACCAGATTGAAAAGTAAGAGTATGGCAATCTGATCCAAAGGAAGGATTGAATATGAAGTCATCAAAGTAGCATGCGAAATTTTAGTATTTACATCAGTCACTAATGAATTCTGGGGAGCCAGGGAGACCATCTGAAACCTCATTTTTTTTAATCCAATTTTTTCCTCTTCAGCTTATGACCCAGTATGCTACTGAAACAAGGCCTTAGCGGAAACGATGAAGGCCACATGTCAGAGGTTAAGACACATTTGGAGGCAGGTTTTTGATATGACGATAATTTTTCTCTTATTTTTAAATAGTTATTTACTCTAATAAATGGTTAAGTGTTTAGACTTGAAAATAACTGCAATATGAATTGACATCATTACGGATGACATGTCAGAACTGAACTTTTCAACTTGACTTCTGCTTCATTATGGAAAAGTAGGTGCTGCATCCTCTTTATACCCCTGTCCCTTGATGCTAATGATAGGACTGACTAAGTGGTTAGAGGATATGCAAAGGGTTGTAGCTACTTTTTCTTTCTGATAAGCACTGTAGCAATTTATTTGGTCCTCATTTGACCAAACACAGAAGCAGAAGTAAAATAATTTAACGAACTTTAAGACAGCATGGACAAACTGAAAAATATTTCCATAAGCAAATATGACAAAGTTAATATATTTAATCCATAAAAAGCTCATGTACACCAATAGAAAATATTTCCCCAATAGATACTTGATAAAATGTTAATTATAGTTATAGTTACAATCATAACAAAGTCATTTAATGGTTATTTACCACTGCCAAGAATTGTGCTAAGTATTATGCTTACATTATCTCATTTAATTCTTACAACTCTAAGAGGTCTTTATTATTACCCTCATTTTGCAAAAGAAAATATGGGAATTCAAAGAAGAAGTTAAATAAATCACCAGGAGTCACACATACATACATTTACACAGTGTAGGTTTTGTTGTTGTTTTTTGTTTTTTTGAGACAGGATATTTCTCTGTTGTCTAGGCTGGCTTGCAGTGGTGTGAGCACAACTCACTGCAGCTTCGACCTCCCAGGCTCAAAGTGATCCTCCCACCTCAGCACCCCAAGTAGCTGGGGCTATAGACACGCACCACCATGCCTGGCTAACATTTTTTTATTTTTGAAACAGCCTTACTCCGTTGCCCAGGCTGGAGTGCGTGGTGTGATGTGGGCTCCCTGTAACCTCCGCCTCCCAGGTTCAAGCGATTCTCCTGCCTCAGCCTCCTGAGAAGCTGGAACTAACAGGTACACACCACCATGCCCAGCTAATTTTTTGTATTTTTAGTAGAGACCGGGTTTCACCCTCTTAGCCAGGATGATCTCAATTTCCTGACCTCATGATCCATCCGCCACGGCCTCCCAAAGTGCTGGGATTATAGGTGTGAGCCACCACGCCCAGCCAACTTTTTGTAGACAAGAAGTCTCACTATATTGCCCGGATTGGGCTCAATTAATCCTCTCACCTCAGCCTCCCCAAGTGCTGGGATTGCACGCATCAACCCCACCGTACTTGGCCTGCAGTACAGAGTAAGGTTACATCTGTCCGGCTGCCACAATCTAACAGGACTTGGATCATGTACAAAAAAAAAAAAAAAAGAAGTCCAGATACTAATTAACATTTGAAAAAAAAATGCTCAATGAAGCCACTATTCAATGACATTAAATTTAAAACACATATTCGAGAAGATTGAACAATCTGTGAAACTCAAACCCAGTCAGGAGGCCATGAGACAACATGCATATGCACTGTGGGGTACCATGTCAAGAGCCTTCCGTAGGCTTCTAGTCCCCAGCAGACCCCTACCCTCTGGGGAGTCTCTTCTATGGAAATAATTTTTAAATGTAAATTGTGGGGTTCATAAAAATTGCCCTCACAGGATTCTACAAAAAAGAGAAAATTGGGAAAAAATATACTGCCAACCACAAGGGAACAGTGAAATGAATTATGGTCCATTAACCCAAAGGAATAATATACCATCATTAAATAGTAATTATGAGAAAGTTTACACAGGATAATACTAATGATATAGTATTTTATTGGAAACATGAGGACACTTCATTGTATATACAGTGATCTCTAGTACACAACATAAATAGGTATAAAATGTAGGGAAAATGCCAAATGTCAAATGTAAGCAGTAATTATCTCTGAGCAGTAAATTTATGACTAATTTTTGCTTTCTATTATGCCTTCTAATAAACATATTCACTTAGAACTGACACATATGCAAGGTTTATAATCAGACAATTAAGAGGAACTACCTTAAACTTATAAAAATTGGAAACTTCTAGCCAGGCACAGTGGCTCACACCTTGTAATCCCAGCACTTAAGGAGGCCAAGAGGCTGGGTGCGGTGGCTCACACCTGTAATTCTAGCACTTTGGGAGACTGAGGCAGGTGGATCAAGAGGTCAGGAGTTCGAGACCAGCCTGGCCAACGTATTGAAACCCAACTCTATTAAAAATACAAAAATTAGTTGGGCATGGTGGTATGGGCCTGTAGTACCAGCTACTCAGGAGGCCGAGGCAGAAGAATCGCTTGAACCCTGGAGGCAGAGGTTGCAGTGAGCCGAGACCTTACCACTGCATTCCAGCCTAGGTGACAGAGCAAGACTTCCTCTCAAAAATAAAAAAACACGGAGGCAGAGGCAGGCAAATCACTTGAGCCCAGGAGTTCAAGATCAGGCTGGGCAACATGGCGAAAACCCATCTCTACAAAACATATAAAAATTAGCCAGGTGTGATGGTGCATACCTCTAGTCCCAGCTACTCAGGAAGGTGAGATGGGAGGATTATTTCAACCCAGAATGCAGAGGCTGCCATGATCATGCCGATGCACTCCAGCCTGGGCAACAGAGAAAGACTCTGTCTCAAAAATAAAATAAAATAAAATTGGAAACTTCTCAAAATAACCACAGAAAAAATCAATTTCAAAAAACTAAGGAGACTTAGAGAAATTAAAAAGAATACTCACTTGAAGTGATAAACATTAAGTCTAAACTCCATAAAACTTGGCTTTAGGCCATAGATTTAATTGTCCTGTAGGTAGTCGTATTCCTGTTCCCTTAAATTAAGAAAGGACTGGCTGGGCGCGGTGGCTCACGCTTGTAATCCTAGCACTTTGGGAGGCCAAGGTGGGCAGATCACGAGGTCAGCAGATCAAAACACTCCTGGCCAACACGGTGAAACCGCATCTCCACTGAAAATACAAATAAAGTAGCTGGGTATGGTGGTGCTCACCTGTAATCCCAGCTACTCAGGAGACTGAGGCAGAAGAAGCACTCGAACCCAGGAGGCAGAGATTGCAGTGAGCCAAGATCGCACCACTGCACTCCAGCCTGGCGACAGAGCAAGACTTCATCTCAAAGAAAAAAAAAAAAAAAGAAAGGCTTATATCTCTAGTTTGTTAAAGATGTTTTCCAGCTCCATCTGTATCCCTGCAACAAACATAATCTTGTTCCTTCTTACTGCTGTGTCATATTCCACGCTGTATATGTACCATATTTTCTTTATCCAGTCTATCACTGATGGCCATTTGGGTTAATTCCATATCTTTGCTAATGTGAATAGTGCTGCAATGAACATATGCATGCATGTATCTTTATAATAGAATAATTTACATTCCTTTGGGTATATACCCAGTAATGGGATTGCTGGGTCAAATGGTACTTCTGCTTCTAGATCTTTAAGGAATCCCCACACTGTCTTCCACAATGGTTGAAGTAATTTACACTCCTACCAACAATGTAAGAGCATTCCTTTTTCTCTGCAACGTTGGCAGAGTCTGTTGTTTTTTGACTTTTTAATAATGGCCATTCTGACTGGCATCAAATGGTATCTCACTGCGGTTTTGCTTTGCATTTTTCTAATGATCAGTGATGTTGAGCTTTTATTTGTGTGTTTCTTGGCTGCATGTATGTCTCCTTTTGAGAGGTGTCTCTTCATGTCTTTTGCCCACTTCTTAATGGGTTTGTTTTATTTCTTGTAAATTTGTTTATGTTTCTTGTAGAATCTGGATATTAGACCTTTGTCACACGGATAGATTGAAAAAATTTTCTTCCATTCTGTGGGTTGTCTCTTCACTTTGATGATAGTTTCTTTTGCTGTGTAGAAGCTCTTTACTTTAATCAGAACTCTTTTGTCAAGTTTTGCTTTTGTTGCAATTGCCTCTGGTGTTTTTTTCATAAAATCTTTGCCTGCGCCTACGTCCCGAATGGTATCACCTAGGTTTTGTTCTAGGGATTTTACAGTTTTGGGTTTTACATTTAAGTCTTTAATTGATCTTGAGTTAACTTTTGCATAAGATGTAAAGAAGGGGTTCAGTTTCAATTTTCTGCGTATGGCTAGCCAGTTCTCCCAGTGCCACTTATTAAATAGGGAATCCTTTCCCCATTGCTTGGAAAATGATTCTTCAATGCCACAAAAGTTAAAACTGAAAGATTTCTTACAAAATAATTTGCTTATACTCTTAAAAACGTCAAGATTTTAAAAGAAAAAAGGATAAAGAAACACCATAGAGAAGCATGACAGCTAAACGCAAACAGTAATTCTGGAGTGGGTCCTGCACTAGGAAAGTGTTTTTCTTTCTTTCACTGTAACAGAAATTAGTGAAAAAAATTAGGCATACTAAGATCCACAGGTTACATAGTAACATTTAATCAATGTTAATTTCATGGTACTGTTATTATGTAATATCATTATTTTTAAGGAATATTCTCTAAAATATTTAAGGATAAAGAATACCAACTCTGCAAGCTACCTCAAATAATTAAGAAGGTAATAATATATACATATTATTGATAAGTTATGAAATGATTATTAAAAAACCCATGGTAAGATAGTGGTTGAGAAATCAGTGAAGGGTGTACTAGAATTCTCTGCATTATTTTTACAATTCTTCTATAAATCTAGAATTTTTCAAAGTAAAGGATTAAAAATAATGCTACATAAATAAGAATCAGTTAAATCATACATGAAATCATGTACTCAAGGTCATCAGTAACAACACTGATAAACTCTTCTACACTTTATGGTTGATATAATTCTTTTCCTTCCCTTTATTATCTAGCTTTATCTGACTGATTTCTTTTAAACTTTCATGGTGTAAACATTTTTACCCCAATTGAAGCTTGGAAAGATTCAGCCACCATCATCTCATTACTAATCTGGTGATTTTGCCAATACCTGATGCTACTTTTTACTATAGACACCAGATTGGAGAATTTCCAACCTGCTCTTTGGGACATAACCACCAAGAGAGGGCTGTGAGAGCAGGAGAATGAAGGAGTGACAGTGGGGCTGGGAAAATCAGAGGATGAGGTGGGACCAGTGTGCAAGATGGTAGGCTATTGACTGATCATTCACCTCCCATTTCTTTCTTTCTTTATTTGAGTCAGGGTTTTGTTCTGTCACCCAGGCTGGCTAAAGTGCAGTGGCATGGCTCACTGCAGCCTGAAACTTCTAGGCTCAAGAGATCCTCCCCGCTCAGGCTCTCAAGTAGCTGGGACTACAGGTGTGTGACTCCACACTTGGCTAAGATTTTTATTTTTATTTTTGTAGGCATGGGGTCTTGCCATGTTGCCCAGGCTAGTCTGAAACTCCTGGCCTCAAGTCACCCTCCCACCTCAACCTTCCAATCATCTCCCAGTTCTATCAACTGTATATTACCTACTTTTTTTTTTTTTCTCTGAAGTCTGCCTTGATATTCAACTAGAGTTCAAGCAGAAAGAACTGTTTGGGAAGAAGCAACTATGGCCCTTTTGACCAAGTTAATTTGACATAGATTATGGAAGAACTTCTTTTAAAGTAATATTCGAATACATATTTCTGTAGACTCGGAAAACCTGTAAGAAAACAAGATAAAGAGAGAAGTAAAGAAAAAGAATAAAGGAGAGAGAAGACAAAGAAGATGGGAGGTCACTACACAAACAGGCAGACCTAGAACCCATTGATAACCAGTGGACGTATCGTCAGGCACAGCTGAAAACTCAGATTAGCCTCTTCAACGACACCAGCTTTCAACCGGGCCACCAGGACAGCACAAAGCTGACAGCTCTGTCTCTGTTAATAAAGACTCAGAAATAGCTTAGCAGTGTGTTTTGACACCAAAAATTCACTGTGGAGTCAGAGATCAGTTTGTTAGGAACTTGCAAACCATAAAAATCTAAAAGGTTTTTAAATATTAATAGCACTCGAATGGTTTTCTCCCAGATGGCCACAAAGCTGACTATAGTTCCCTGCTAGAACCCTCTGCTGTTTATCCTCTAAATGTCCCCAATATAAAACAGTTTTAATCTTTTGTTGCTGCTGTAAAACTTGATCTACTGTGGAACAACATAATTAAGTGTCAGTGCCTGGATGTATGAAGTGAGAAACGGACAGAATAATCCAGGATGTATGTCACTAATAATTTAGTTTATGGCTCAGTGATAATGGGATCCCTGATTATTAGCAGGATGCCTGGCCCTGGAGGCTTCTGAGCTCGAAGCCCAGGCATGTGGACATATGAGGTGGCAGAGGCGGTGCTGGTAGGAGCATGTGAGCCTCACTTTTTGCTTATCTTTTCTAGTTCATTTGTCTGTTAAAGGTCTATGTTACCCCCGCAGTACAACGTTAATGTAAAGCCAACTAGAAAGGAACAACAGTTTGACTGGAAAAATTTGATGTTCTGTTGTACTTGTTCTTGTGAAAATTATGAAAAAGATGTGAATTAAAATGTAATTGACAGAGAGCTATTTTTTTTTTTTTGCAAGTTACTTTTCTAATTAAATCAGTAGGCTGGGTGCAGTGGCTCACAACTGTAATCCCAGCACTTTAGGAGGCTGAGGCAGGTGGATCAAGTGAGGTCAGGAGTTCGAGACCAGCCTGGTCAACGTGATAAAACCCTGTCTCAACTAAAAATACAAAAAATTAGCTGGGTGTGATGGCAGGTGCCTGTAATCCCAGCTACTTGGGAGGCTGAGGCAGGAGAATTGCTTGAACCTGGGAGGTGGAGGTTGTAGTGAGCCAAGATCGTGCTATTGCACGCCAGCTTGGGTGACAGAGCAAGCAAGACTCTGTCTCAAAAATAAAATAAAATAAACAAATACATGCATTTTAAGGTTATGACTGAATTACTGCTGGTCAGTAGGACACTCTGGGTGCAAAATTGATTACCCAGTGGCTGATCAGGCAACTAATTTCAAGAGTTATTTAAATTCAGGCCAGCTAGGATTTTATAGATATCAAAAATGATCATAAGACGTAATACAGAAGGCATTATTTTAAGTCTTGAATTTCATTTTTATTATTGGGCCACTAAAAAAATACATACATCATATATAATGTTTTCTTTTTTAATTTTTACATGTATACACCACCATGAATCTGTAGATCTGGATATATGTCTTTAAACGCACAATTTTAAATTGATGAAAGTTAAATATCTGAATGATCTTTTATTCTTCATCTATGTATTTGCTTTTAAAAAATTAACATGGAAAGCACTGTAGCAGGTGGACTGGATTTAGAAAATGTATAATCTAGTTTGAGTGTTTGGCACCGAAACTACAAAACCTACAACAGAACCTTGACTCTTCTCTGAAGGGTCCGTGAGGCAAGATCTGTATGTACTGTGTAATTTTCATAACTTGATTCAGAACTTGGCTCAGAGCAGGTCATTAAATATGTCTTGATCTAATTAATGAATTCTGACAGAAATCTTTAGTTAGCAGAGAAATGTAAATTCCAGTGTAAATTTGGATTTGATATTCTGAAAAACAGCCATTTTTTTTTTCAGGTGAGTTTTTTTGTTTTTTTTTTTGAAAGAAAGAAAAAAAAGAATGAAGAAGAGGAAGAAAAAGGAAGAGAAAGAGAGAGAGAGAATGGGAGTATTGCTTTCTTGTCCAGGCTAGAATGCAGTTTAGTAATGGGTATTGAAAACCTCTTTTATATCAATAACTATACTTAATGATGTAGACAGGAAGGAATAAGGGAAGAAAATAACAAACAAGCAGCCAACCAATATTTCATTTAAACCTATGAAATGCTATGCGATTACTGAGGAGTGATTTACTTCCAATTATGTAGTCACTTTTGGAATAAGTGTGAGGTGGTAATGTATGTTTTGTGTATTTGAAGTGGAGAGTTCTATAAATGTTTATTAAGTTTACTTGTTCCGGGTCTGAATTCAAGTCCTGGATATCCTTGTTAATTTTCTGTCTCGTTGATCTATAGAATCGTTAGCTCTTCTTGTTACATTGATCCTTTTGCCATTATGTAATGTCCTTCTTTGCCTCTTTTGATCTTTGTTGCTTTAAAGTCTACTTTATCAGAGGTTAGAATTGCATCTCCTGCTTTTTATTTATTTGTTTATTTTTACTCTCTGTTTGGTTGGTAAATCTTCCTCCTTCTCTTTGTTTTACGTCTTTGTATATCGTTGCATGTGAGATGGATCTGGATGCAGCATACCAATGGGTTTTGGCTTTTTATCCAATTAGAATATATATAACTTTAATACTGCCATTTGATGCTAGCTGGCTGTTTTGCCCATTAGTTTGTGTAAATTTTTCATTGTGTTAATGCTCTTTGCTTTTTGATACATTTTTGGAAAGGCTGATATTGGTTGTTCCTTTATATGTATAGTGCTTCTTTCAGAAGCTCTTGTAAAGCAGGCCTGGTGGTGGTGAAGTCTCTAAGTACTTGTTTGTTTGCAAAAGATTTAATTTTTCCTTCACTTGTAAAGCTTAGTTTGGCTGGATATGAAATTCTGGGTTGAAAGTTCTTTTCTTTAAGGATGTTAAATATTGGTCCCCACTCTTTTCTGTTTTGTAGGGCTTCTGCTGAGAGATCTGCTGTAAGTCTGATAGGTTTCCCTTTATGGGTAACCTGATCTTTCTCTCTGGCTGCCCTTAGTATTTTCTCCTTCATTTCAACCCTAATAAATCTGGCGATTATGTGTCTTGGGGTTGATCTTCTTGAAGAGTATCTTTGTGGTGTTCTCTGTATTACCTGGAGTTGAATATTACCCTGCCTTGCTAGGTTGGGAAAGTTTTCCTGAACGATATCCTGAAGAGTGTTTTCCAACTTGGATTCATTCTCTTCGTCACATTCAGGTACACCTATCAAACGTAAATTAGGTCTTTTCACATAGTCCCATATTTCCTGGAGACTTTGCTCATTCCTTTTTATCCTTTTTTCTCCAATCTTGTCTTCTCGTTTCATTTCACTAAGCTGGTCCTCGACATCTGATATCCTTTCTTCTGCTTGATCAATTTGACTGTTTAAACTTGTGCATACTTTGCGAAGTTCTCATGTTGTGTTTTTCAGCTCCATCAATTCACTTATATTCCTCTCTAAATTGTCCATTCTCATTAACATTCACCAAACCTTTGCTCAAGGTTCTTAGTTTCTTTGCATTGGGTTAGAACAAGTTCTTTTAATTCACAGAAGTTTCTTATCACCCACCTTTTGAAACCTGCTTCTGTTATTGGAACACACTCGTAATCTATTAAGCCTTGTTCCATTACTGATGAGGAATTGCGATCCCCTGTAGAGGGAGAGGCATTCTGATTTTGAGTATTCTCTTCCTTTTTAGGCTGGTTTCTTCCCGTCATTATATATTTATCCCTCTGTCGTCTTTGTAATTACCGACTTTCTAACTAGGTCTCTGAGCGGACGTCCAACTTGTTGATTCCCAGCACCAAAATCTGAGCAATCCACTGCGCCGGCAAGAATAGTGGTGTTAAGATTGATGGTGTTTTTCTTCCCGGGAATCTCCGGACTCTGCACCAAGAACTGCCGCGCTAAGGCACCAGCAAAACTGCCGTGCCAACCACGAGAGTCGCCCTGGCAACCTGTGGGGCTCCTCCACTGGGAATCTCTTGGTCTGTGAGCAACAAAAATTTGTCTGAAAGTGGGGCGTCCTCTCGTTCTCTGCGCTTTCACTGAGAGCTATGAGCCCGAGCTGCTAATGATCAGCCATCTTGGATCTCTCTCTCTCTGACAGAAAGCTATTGTCTTGATGGTATGGTTTGCTGGCAGTGTTGAAAGGCCAGCCCAGAAGGTGATGCAAGTTATATGTACAGACAATGAGAGTTATGAACAGAAATGAAGAGGCAGAGAGGAAGGAGTGAAGACAGAGGAGACAGAAAAGGGGAAGAATGAGAAAGCTGGGGAGGAAAGCAAAGAGATGATTTGCATTTTCTAGGATCACTTCCCAAATAAACTATATATGTATGAAGAGAGAGAGAGTTACATATATACATATGTAGTTAATACAGGGTACATATAGTTTATTTAACTATATAACTATATATACTTACATATATGTGTGTTACTCTCACTACATACATATGTGTATATATACATATACATCTATATATGTATATATATGCTATATATATACACATACACATATAGTATACACTATATATACACATATATATGTAGATGTATATGTGTGTATATATAGATGCATATATATAAATATACATATACTACATATATATAGATGTATATGTGTGTTTGTATATATATAGATGTATATATATAAATATACATATACTACATACATACATATATATGTAGATGTGTATGTGTGTATATATATAGATGTATATATATAAATATGCATATACTACATACATACATATATATGTAGATGTGTATGTGTGTATATATAGATGCATATATATAAATATACATATACTACATATATATAGATGTATATGTGTTTGTATATATATAGATGTATATATATAAATATGCATATACTACATACATACATATATATATAGATGCGTATGTGTGTGTATATATAGATGTATATATATAAATATACATATACTACATATATATGTAGATGTATATATATGTAGTTTTATTTTTGATGATTTGGTTCCTGATATATGACTTAAATCCTTCATGAATCAGGCAAAACTTCACCTCCAAAATGGAGACATTTCTACCTCCCGTCTGATCCTTGGGTTGGGATTTCATCTTCACTGTGCAATGCTGAGAAAGGCATAATCACATTTACTTCATTTACTCCCTTCTTTCTCTGTTTTCATAGCTGACAGAAAATATTTCTCATTGGCAGAGGGTTTTTTTCTTTAGGCAGATGGAATGGCTTCTACCCTGCCACTTGGGATTCATTTGTCTGTTTAAGGTGACTTTGTCTGTGGCTGCTCCGATCCTTGCTGTACTGATCCTCTTATGGTTTACATCTCACAGAGCAGGCTTCTTTGATGGTCATCGGAGAGGGACTGGGTCGGGGCGTCTTGTGGTGCAGCACACAGTGTTGGCTGCCCCATGCCACACCCTTTGACCCACCTCTTCACTATAACCACAGTCAAGAGGTAAACTGTTCCTGGCATCCTAATGGCTTCCCACCTCAAATGCCTGTGACGCAATCAACTCTTCTGTCTCAGGGCTTTCTTTGAAGGCTTCGGTACAGCCCCTGTGTGTGAGCTCATCCCAGAAGTGCATAGATGTGAATGTCCCTGCAGACAATCCTCAAGCACCGGAGGCTGGGAGTCAGTGAATAAATACTTCTGCCTCAGTTCTCCATAGGAACAATTCTGGGGTGCATTCTACGTAGTTGCCCAGAGGATCCCCAGTGAAAATGAGCCCCAGGCTTCACTATCTCACTCGCCCACTTCTTCATTTTTGTTTTCTAGGAATCACTTTCCAAATTAAACTACAAGTGCCCTGTATTAACTATATATATAGTTTTCTATAGTTTTGATAATTTGGCATTGCGGTCTTGCTAAGGAAAGACTGCCTCTCTCAGGGTTAGTCAGTTCTTAGAGATAGCACATGAGCCCTAGGGAGCATGCCTTTCATATCCAAACCAACCAATCCAGAGTCCATACTCTGAACCACCTCCTCTATATGACTCTTAGACTCGAGGGGGCAATAGTTCTTTCCCATAATTATCCCAGAGCAAAGTACCTAGAGATAGTTCTACAGAGAGTCCCTAAATGCCAATTCTAAACCTGCGTACCCTGCCTTGCCTGGCTTTTCCTGCAGGAACCACGTTAAGGCCTCTTGCGCACCCTTTCCCCTCGCTCCTTTGCCTCCTGACTGGGCCTGGTGCTTCCCGGTGTGGCCCCACAGGGCAGGGCTGCCCCCTCCTCCAAAAGATAGTTTGTTACAGACTCTTTTCATTAGCGGTTACCTCCTGACCTGCTGGCCTCATAATACATGAATAATAATAAAATCTATACTTTAAAACAGTCCCAAATTATTATCTCAGGCTCTGATTTCAAAGGAACTCAAAGACCGCTGATTACCTATACATATTTTCTAAATGAATGCATGATCCAGTGATGCTCAAGAGGGAATTCTACAGAGGAGGAAGCAGAAGAGCATTTTTTGAAGGGCCTGTACTGAGGGGTCTAAGGATATGGGGTCCGTGGAGCTCATCTGCTGAGCCATTTAACTCCCACAGTCTTGCAGCACCTACTTTATTACTGCCCAGCACTTCTTTCCTTAAGTTCTCTTGGATAATCATGAACAGTAAGTAGCTTGCAACGTAAAATGCCAGAGGAGAAAATGAGGTTAAAAAAATCAAGAAATTAAGTTAAGAAAATCTATTTAAAATAAGAAACACACACTGTCCTTGTTAAGGGATAGATTTCCCATTTCTATTTTTAAACTGAGAGTACATTATAGTTATATGTTAAATATACATCACAAAAGGATAAAGAATGGAAGTCAAAACAAGTTGAAGAGAAAGAAGGAAGTAGTACGTATTTGAGCCTCTCAGTGAGAAGAGAGGCCATTTTTCATCTCAGGCCCCAGGGTATCTGTTAGTGCATTGGGAGAGGTAATTCATTAAATGAACCTAAGGTTAATGCACTTTCAAAAGAGAGCAATTTATCTCCTCTTCTTCAGTAGGATCAGGCCAGGAGGTTCTACCATTGGAAAAAGAAATCATCTTGGTGAGATACCCTTGTAATGATCTCATGTCCCCTGAATTCCATCTTTCTCATTTATTATACCTACATGACTAATGCACTGGGTGGGAGGATCTGTATTTTCTCCTCAAGGTGTGATTACTTAAGTTATTTCTTGAACACCAGGATATTTTTATATTTCTCTAATATATTTTCCCTCACCTACTGAATTGTCATAATCCAGCTTAACTAAAGTGCAGCCAGGGAGGCATCAAAAAGGAGGGATATGCTAGTTTAAAGGAGTTACTTAGAAATTGTAATAGCCGATTTTAGAATAAAGTCAATAATAGCAGTTATAATGTTATTACAAAACCTGCTGAGTTAACCAAGTGAAACCAAGGGAAACAAACAGCCACGAGTGAAATTTGTCATACTAGATTGTTTACACACACACACACACACACACACACACACACACATACACATGTATTTATGCACATACATATTTCTAGAATTTTAACAATATGCCAAGCATTATGTTGGTCATGGAAAAAAATAGTAAGTCCTGGTTTCTGCCCTTCAGAAATAGCTATCCGAAAGGAGACACAGATGTTTATAGAAAGAATTAAGAGGTCGGTTCTATACGAGTAAGTATTATACAAGATGCTATGAAGAACTGAAGAGAGGGAAGTGGGAAGCAGCACTTCCGGCCTGGCTGGACATGTCTTGAATTGGAGGCAAGGAAGGGATAAAGTTCAATGTGATAAGCCAGCTTTTCTTACTTCTGGGTGAATATTACTAACAGAATCTCTTTAGAAGCTTTAGAAAAATAGAATGCTTGAGTGCAACCCCTAGAGACTTGGATTCCCTGGTCTAGGGTGGGTCCCAGGCATTTGACTTATGCTCTGCTCTGTTTTAGCAGTACTTACAACAATGCCTGGTACTCAATACATATTTGCTGATGGAATACATTCATCCCTGAATATTGGGGGAGAGAGCTGGAGGGCAGGAAGCCACTCTGAGTCATGAATATTTACTGGAGGTCAGGACTATTTGTGTTTGTGGTTGGGAGGTGCAGCCCCAGTTCCATTGCAAAAGCCTTGGGTATTTTCCACACAGAGGACACTATGGCATAGTTACACCAGCACTTTCTCTCACGGGGGTGGCCTGTGCTTTGACGAAGAAATAAAGGCAAAGGCTGCCACCACTGCCACAGAGCAGGAGACAGACTATTTCTTCCTGAAGTCAGATCATATGAGTAAAATATTTCAAAAGAATACACAGGCTCCTATACACTAGTACACATAAAAGTTTATCAGTCAGTGTGAGGTAGCTTATGTTTTGATAACAAATAGCCTCAAATCTCAGTGGCTTAATCTCATAACAGCATCTGCTGTAATTTGAATATTTGTACCCTCCAGATCTCATGTTGAAATGTGATTCCCCAGAGTTGGAGGTGGGGTCCGGGGGGAAGTGTTTGGGTCATCTTGGTGCCATCCCCCTGGTAGGGAGATGTTGCTCTGCTAGCCCATGTGAGAGGCGGTTGTTTAGAAGAGCGTGGCACCTCCCTTGCCTCTTGCTTCCTCTCTTACCACGTGACACACTGGTTCCCCACTTGCCTTCTGCCATAATTAGAAGCTTCCTGATGTTCTTACCAGAAGCAGAGGTTGGTGGCATGCTTCTTGTACAGCTTGAAAGCCATGGGCAAAATACACCTCTTTTCTTTATAAATTACCCAGCCTCAGGTATTCCTTTACAGCAACACAAAACACACTAAGAAGGTGTATTTTTCTCTCATAGACATGTTCACTCTCCAGGTCAGCAAAAGAGCTTGTTCATGGTAGTCACTCAGAGACTCAGCCTGATGGAGGCTCCATGCTGGCCACGTATTTTCATTATTACCTTATAAAAAAGGTGTCATGATAAATCATGTATTAGCTCTCAATACCTTCACTCAGAAGTGGAATATATCACTATTACCCACATTTCACTGGCCAAATCAAGCCATATGACCATACTGAACCCTAAAGGGGATAGGAAATTGCAATCTTATCTTTGGGCTAAATGGCAGGAAACTAGAAATGTTTGATAAATAGCACTGACATCTATGACATTTACCAATCAACAGTAGTGAACTTCATTTTCCTTCAGGGTTTATGTAACTTTAACTGAGTTATAGTTTACTGCCGAAGGCTGAATATAGTTCCAAAAAAAGGGCAAGAGTAAACTCTTACTATTTTAAGGGGACAATTACAAATTGCCAAGCAGATTTGCTACCTGTATTTCAAGGTAAAAAAACTCATGTTCCCTTAGGAACAGTGCCTTATAAATAAAGTCATCATCATAAATGACAGCTCATTTAAAGAATCACACACCAACCATACAGAGTTTTCATCACCTGAGTCTCTCAGAATAATAAATGTTTTCGCAATGCACTTGAGACATCGTCTTATGACCTGGGCTTACAATGAGAAAAGCACATCTTTGAAAATTATCAAGAGAGGAATATGGGCTTTCACACAAAATGAATACTGCTACATCCATGAAATAGTCTGGCTCCACGGGAAACTGCTAGCACAAAAAACAGAGGGCCTTTCCCAGACACGGAAACTGATTAGAAACAGTTAACCCCGATAGGTTAATATGCTAGCCATGTTACTCTAGTCTTTGGAGATACAGAGGTTTGAACGCACGCCATTATGGATATTTTACTGTCATTTGCGCACAAAGTAGGTGTTTTCCATTTTGATCTGCTACTTCTTTCGCCCTGGTTCCTTTTCAGCATTGAACCAGGGGTGGAGGGAGGTGAGGGAAAATGAACTTTGATACAGAATTGAAGCAAGTGGTCAGTTCTGCCTTGTCAATGACAGCCAGCATAGACAACTAAGTTCGAATAAGACTGGGATAATTTATGTGAGACAGTAAGGGTTTTATGCAAAAATATATTACTATATCCAATCAAAGATGATGCCTATCTTACCATTGAATGTTCTTTTCCTAGACTGATGGGCTTAGTTTTATAAAAATCCTACAATTGTGTTTCTGAAAGCCCCCATAATATTTGTGTGAAGTAGACAGATGGAGTAGGAATCCAGGATAATTAAGGATATCAGAGGTATCCTTAATACCAAAAGAAAAAGGAAGAAAAACACAACTTTTTTGAACCTCCCTTGTGAAACAATTTTTAAAAAGGAACCAAACATTAAACAATCAATTTCTGAGAACACAGAACACATTGCTTATTCATGGATAATTATGAACAAATGAACAAATAGCAGGCTTGGAGATTATGATAAACCCTTAAAGGAGAAATGTAATTAATGATGATGATAAAAATGCTAAGTATTTGTAATAATAATTACAACATGTCTGTCTCCAGAGGTCCTAGTTTTTAATGTTCATTTTCAGAAAACATCATCCCAGCTTAATCAAAGGCACTGAAGGAAAAATACGTGTAATATTTCTCCTTAACTATACTGAATGTCCATGTAAAAGCTCTTGGTTATCATTGAGAGACATTCCAGTATGCATTGAAATGGCCCCTGTTGTGCATGGGGACAGGTCTCATTGTCCAATAACCTGAAATGCTGGGTGTGCATACAAGGTTCCGTACCTCCTAGGCTAACTTCAGTTGGCTGACAATAGATCTATCAGCCAAGAATTTATCTAAACCATTTTAAAACTTATTTACATTGTGAGTCTTTTTTACTTTTTTGTGGGTTCAAGCGCTTAATAAAATTACCGTGTTTGATGTAAGGCATATTTTAACATGTCTGAAAACAAGTATCACAGAATTCACAGCTAGAAAAGACGTCGGGTCATCATAAAGGGGAAATGTCATTTGCCTAAAGTCACAGTCAGTAAAATGAAAATCCTGGCTTCTAAAACCAGTTCACTGGACTCCAGAGCAGGCTCCTAAAACTAGGAGCTTGGTTATCATTGAGAGATGTGCTTATGTGTCAATGAGGTCTGAAGCAGTGGCTGTCAACCTTCGATCATGCCGCGGGCTCTTTGCCAGTCTGGTGGTGCTATGGATCCTTCACACAGTAGTGTTTCCAAATGAATAAAATATATTATATAGGATTATAGAGAAAATGATTTATACTAAAATACGCTGCTTAAAAAATAGAGAGATACTTTAAAAACTTGTGAGATGTTAATATATGCATCATCATTAGCACATAAATAAAATTTAGTTGAAATTTTAATAGCTAGCATAATTTTGAAGCAGTTAGGAACGCAAATGAGATTTCTAAGACATCCACGAGTGCACTGTGATATGAAAACGCCCGAGACATCCATGGGCGGCCAATTTTCAGGCACTGCTGTAACTTTTGGAGTTAAAGGACTACATTCATCATTGAAGGACATTTGAATTTCAGTAGTAAGTGAACAATACAAATTTTTGTGGCTTTTTTTCCTGTTCTACTTCATGGGCCCCAGATTTTGAATCCCAGACCCGAGATTTGCCAGATTTAACCCCAATAATTCATTCATACATATGCCGTTGTATATTTGGCTATACCATCTCTGACAAATACTTATTTAGCACTTCCTGTTTCCTTACTGCTGTCCTAAGTCCAGAAGAAATACAGTGAAGAGTCCCTGTTTTATGGCGCCTAGAATTTAGTCATGAAGACAAGACCCCCACACACTGATATTGTAAAATATTCCATAAAAGAAAAAAGTATACTTCAGAGCATTGGAGGGCAAGACTATCTAGAATCTGGTGCCAACTAAATGTTAAATGGGTTAAAGCAGGTGTACAGGTGAACAGACCATGGATGCTAGTTTGTCTGCTGACTGCCTAATGCACCAGGTATAATGAAGGAGAGAAAGAACAAGTGGTACAAATATCTCACAAATCTAGATGGAGAGCCACACAGCCAATGCAGATCTCCCCAAAATGTGAAGCAACATATCAGCAGGGCCCAGACTACATAGACAAAGCTTCAGAGTGCTCCAGAAAAAAAAAAAAAAGGTGTTTTCACTGCATGACGAACATAAAGGGAGGTTTCTGGGCAAAGACCCCATTGTCTTTGGTTTACATTCACTTTCCATTCATCTGTGAAAACATACACATACCCCGGTCTTTTGCTGACATAAATGGTTCTAAATTTGATTCCCAGGCTAGCAAACAAGGAGTCATTTCTTATGAGTGAGTGATACATGATACCGCATTCCTAAAGGTTTTCTCCCACAAATTCCCAACAGAAGTTTGAAGGTCCACTTTGAAACTTGATGATAAATGGTGGAAACTCATTTCCTTCTAGTATTGGTGTTAGAATAAGACCCATTTAGCAAACAACAGATTTGTCAGCTCTGAACTAAGCAGGAGAATGGCATCTGGTTCATAGTTTAGAAACTGAGATTTCTTTTGCTTTTACTGAATATGTTCCATGATACAAAGAAGGGAGAGCCTAGGTAATTTTACCTTTGTTATCAGACCATCTAAAATGCTACATTTATAAATTAATTATATAGTAAATGTAATAATAGGTAGAAGATATTTGAAACTGACTTCCTTTAAAGAGTTCCTAAGCTAATAATGACAAAAATATGACATAATTGCCTTGAAACTTAATCTGATCCACTTTAGCCCAGATAAATGATACAGCATGTTGCTTAAATGAAATCAACACTTGTTACACACTCAGGAAACTGTAATTTAAGGCTAAATGTTGTGAATTATTTGAAGATAATCTATTTGGAAACCACAGAATGAGTCACCATAGACATTTCGAGGCATCAGAAAGAAAAGAATTCAAAAGAATATTATATGATCTCATGTACCAAAAGTTTAAACTACTAAAAGCTAACAGACTAATTTTTTTTCTTCTCAAATGGTGAGTCTGTGTTTACTCCCTTTTCATCAGAAACTCACTCATTCATCAATCTGACAAATGTTTATGGGCATCCCTAGATGTCTGGTAATAGGGAGGATACAAAGATAAATAGCATATGATCTATGTACTTAAGGATCCTATGATACAGTAACAAGATAAGATGTGCACACAATCAACGAAGTGTCAAGCTCCACATGGTTAAAGAGCATTTCTCCAACTCTGCCCCCACTGTATTTAGTAGTCCATTAAAGCTCCCAACATATTATCACAGAGTCATGTGAATGCCTGCCTCCCTACTGAAACATCAGCTCCTGAAAGATATGGAGATCATCTTATCATTGTGTCTCTAGTGCCTACTCTTTTGGGCTTAAGACAACATTGCTGGTCTAGCCATTGCAATGGACAACAGGAAATGTTACTCTCTGCTCTCTTCATTTCTACATAAAAAATAATTATTTCAGAAAGAATATCTTTATTTGAGTATATGCTAGAGGTATGGGGCATGGGGAAAGGATAATTCAGAATAATTATCTGAGTGCAATATAGTAAATAAGATCTTTTTCTTTTTTTAAGAGACAGGGTCTTGTTCTGTTGCCAGGCTAGAGTACAGCCTCAAAGTCCTGGGATCAAGCAATCCTCCCACCTCAGCCTCCAGTGTAGCTGGGACTACTGGTGCATGCTGTCAGGCCTATTTTTATTTATTTTATTTTATTGAGATGGTGTCTCATTATGTTGCCCAGGCTGGTCTTGAACTTCCGGCTCCAAGTGATCCTCCTGCATCAGCCTCCCAAAGTTCTAGGATTATAGGAGTGAGTCATCATACCTAGCAGTATCCTATTTTGAGTTGCGAGGAATGGGAATGTAGAATTTCTGTGATTTTTTTCTGACAAGTTCCAATTCACTGGGTTCTTTTCTCTCTTACTTAACACAAGCAGTGTAAGTGTATTCTGAAGTTCAGGGATCTGGCCACCATTTCATGTGGGCTAATCAAGGGAAGAAATGCAACCAAGTACCTCTACAGATAGTGGAAATCAGAATGGGAGGATGGAAGGCAGCTTGTACAAAAGCAGTTATATTTTACAACAAAGTAAACCAAGTAAAACTTCTGACTGGAAAAAAAGGATGCATTGACCATGCAGCTCATAATGATATTTTAATTTGTCCATCTGCCTACAGGTACCTGTCTGTACATGTTTATAGATGTCACACCAATGAAAGCATAGGTATGTTTATCATGTACCCTAACAGTTAACAAATCCTAAATAGAATACCTCCATGTCAGAGCTGGAAGATTAAATGAATGAGTGAGTAAAGAAATGCTGTGTGAATGAATGAATTTTATGAAAGTATCAGCCAACCTATACAATCCCAGATGTCTCTAGTTTTTCTCCACAGCAAATCAGGAAGTCTCCTAAAATATTGATAGAAAGAGATGCCTAGGGGAACACACCTGCATGCCTCTAAGTTATAAATAATGCTTCTGTGCTCTGAGTGCCAGAAAAGATAAATTTCTGTGCTCATTGATATAAATTATTCTTCCCTCATTACGGTCTAATGAGCCAAGATTAGGATATCCTGGATTCAGGGTCTTCCGCCCCAGGAAAATCAACTAGGTTCTTTGTGTCTGAGTTTATGACCTTGTTAGCTGGTTTCCTGGATCACATTTTTACGTATTTCCCACCACCTTTATTCACAGCTCACTGGACTGTAAATGTAAGACACAATTGCACAATCTTTTACCCTGGAGATTAAAGTGAGCATTACACTTACCAATAACTGTATTGCTCCAACAATCCATTTGATTTTTCACTCGCCTCCCTCTTTCCACTCTCTCATTCCCCAATAAATGAATTTATAAGTTTGTTACTATGGGAAGACAGCTTAGGAATATGAAAAGATATCTGAAGCAAAACAGCAGAAGCAATAAAAATTAGATGCAGAGTTTTACTTAGACTATTGCCTTTTAGGGTCTGTTCTTTTGCTAATCCACAAATCTTGATTAAGATTTTCTTTCTACTCAAGTCTACAGCAGAACAGATGTGAAGATTCTGTCCTCTACGGGTATGATCTGGCCACCTATTTTGTAATAAGTTATTTTTTTTCAAAGTGATGAATTGATTCTCAACAAAAGGAAACTTCCTTTGAGCAGAGTATTCACTGGATTTAGGAAATTGTAACCTCAAGGGTGGCAAATAATCTTCTTCAAGGACATAACTAACTGCAAATGCAGAGGTGCATCATTTCCAAGAGGAAGTGAATTTAGCAATAAAAAGCAAAGTCAAGGAATGGACATGGTGAGATGTGTAAAAATATTAGGCAACAGGAAGAAGAATGCTTCACAGAGACATGAATATGAAAATTCACATCAAAATGCATTACTAGAAAGTACTAAAATAAGGAACACCACCTATAGTAATCCAAGCATGCTATCACATACAACAACAAAACAGTTCTAACTGGCCGGTCTTAGAATTAGACGAGAGGTTATATAACATAGTATATGTAAGAGGAAGGAAAAGACAAATACACTTTCTAATATGCATTTCTTAACATTTAATCCAAAAGGATAGACATGTAACCCCAACACACTGCTGTCGGCCTTTGGCAGTTGAGTACTTTAGACAAGCATTAATGACAATATTAACCCAGAGTAATCAACATGGTCCTATCTCTTAACTGAATAGTGATATTTTATTCTATTAATTCATAGCTATTATTAGGAAGAAGATATCCATTGCAATATCACATATAATTGCAAATACAGTCGACCCTTGAACGATACAGGTTTAAATGGCAAGGGTCCACTTTCTAAGACGGTTTTTTTTTTCAATAAATATAATCATCCCACTGTATCTGCAGATTCTTCGTCCACCACCAAACGTGAATTGAAAATATAGTATGTGTAGGATGCAAAATCTGTGGACATGGAGAGCTGAATTTTCGAGACTCAGGTTCTGCAGGGCCAATTGTAGGATGTGAGTATGCTTTGATTTTGGTGTGGTCAAGATCCTGAAACCAGTTCCCCCTGTATACAGAGAGACAACTGTAATTAAAACCAGCCCAAATGCACAATAAAAACATGTATAACTTATATTCTATTAAATTAATGGGAACACTACATATAAAGTCATTATGAAGTCACCGTAGTAACACAGAAAATGTTTACGACATAATAAAAAATTGGAATATAAAATTGCACTTAGAATATGATGAATGTAACTAGAAAAAGCATGTCACATTTTCTTGATTTTATGATATTGTCCATTTTGAGGTGTTGATTTTAAACCAACTATATGGTGGCCAGGCGCAGAGGCTCACTCCTGTAATCCCAACACCTTGGGAGGCAGAGGTGGGCGGATCACCTGAGGTCAGGAGTTTGAGACCAGTCTGGCCTGTAACTAGAGAGTATAGATATTTAGATGTAAGGACAAAACAAGCTTCTGGAGAAGAGAAAAGCTGGGTAATTAGCTAAGAGGGGACAGTGTTCCCAGAGAGGGCATAGCACATGCAAAGGCCCAGTGACTTGATCGTGCATGACGTGTTTGTTGAACAGAAGTTCCTCCAGGCAAACAGCTGCAAATGAAGGAAAGGTGAATTCATTTCTGAAATTCTAAAATCTAATGTATGTTAATTTTCTACTTATCCCTAATTTACCACATAGAAGTTTAGATTTTCGTTCGGGCGTGGTGACTCACACCTGTAATCCCAGCACTTTGGGAGGCCTAGGCGGGCAGATCATGAGGTCAGGAAATCAATATCATCCTGGCCATGGTGAAACCCTGTCTCTACTAAAATCCAAAAAATTAGCCAGGCATGGTGGCACATGCCTGTAGCCCCAGCTACTCAAAAGGCTGAGGCAGGGGAATTGCTTGAACCCGGGAAATGGAGGTTGCAGTAAGCTGAGATGGCACCACTGCACTCCAGCTGGCAACAGAGCAAGACTCTGTCTCAACAAAAAAAAAAAAAAAAAGAAGAAGTTTAGATTTTGTACCATAACTTGTCTGGGTGCACATGCACCATAATTATCTTAAACTATACCCCATCTAAATTTCTATGAATTCAATTAGATTGAGCAATAAGGTAAATCGAGAAAAAAAAACATTTTCAGGTTCCTTGTAATCAACAGTCATTTTAGTTGATTCTAGCAAAACAGACTGTTAGGGATTAAACTGCGTCCCAACCCAAATTCATGTTGAAGTCCAAGTCCCAGTACCTCTGAATATAAATGTATATGGAGGTAGGGCCTTAAAACAGGGGGTTAAGTTAAAATGAGGCTACTAGGGTGGGTGAACCCTAATCAAATCTGGCATCTTTATAAGAATGGGAAATTTGGACACACAGCAGAAAAAAACTAGTAGCACGCGTGCACAAAGGGAGGATGATATGAAGAGTAAGCAAGAAGGTGGCCATCCGCAAGCCAAGGAGAGAAGCCAAACCTGCCAACACTTTAATCTTGGATTTCTAGACTCCAGAACTTTAAGAAAATCAATTCCTATTGTTTCAGCCATCTGGTCTGTGATATTTTGTCATGGCAGCCCTAACACACTAACGCACAGATGCAATTTGGGAATCTTTAAATTGTCCAATAACATCAAAATGCAAGAAGGCCTGGGTGTTGATTAGTAAGAATGACCTTGGCAGTGCCAAAAACACATTAATAGCATCACTTGCAGCATGCTGTAATTCATAGGTAGGAGGGGAAAAGAGTACCCAGAGTCCCTGTGCTCTCAGCATCCTGTGGACTGGTGTCCTTGGGGCTGGGCCAGCTGGATGCACCGTAGGCTGTTCTTGGAGAGGGGCCACTATCCTTTATTTAGAATGAGAAGAGAGCTGTCTTGTAAGCAGGGTAAAAACAGTCTGGGGTGGGTGCAAAACAGTCTGCACCCAGATGCCACCTTTTAAGGGCTGATGTCTGGGAGTGTTAGCTGCTAGCATCTGGCAATTTGTGAAATTTGGGTTCAGGTGCAGACACTGTTCTGGGAGAGAGGGGTGCATATTGATTCCAAGAAGCTTGTTACTAGGCAATCCAGGAAATCTGGATGGTAATTTACTAGACAATCTGGCTTATTTATCTCTGCACAGGTAGAGTTGTTTTATATTTCTCAATAAAAAAATAAGATAGCACAAGCATGAGGTAAAGTACACAGATTTTAACTATCATTTGATAACTTCCCATATATTTACATGGAGGTAACCACCACCCTAGGCAAGATACAAAATATTTATGGAGAGCCCCTTCATGCCACCTACCAGCCAATGCTCTCACCAAAGGTAAATAATCACTATTCTGGATTTTTGTGTGAAATTCTGACTAGCTCAATTTAGGTTATATAGGAGCCCAAAGTAACCTTGGGCTTATGTAAGAATCTTAGCAGCTATAGTACTTGCTCAGGTAACCACACCATGTCTGCTTCTATCTGGCCCAATCCTCCCTTAGGCCTCCTCATAGACCTATCTTCTCTTTCATCTTCTTCTTTGGCTGTCCGATGTGTCCCTGCCATACTGTGGTCACTATCCATTACCATAAAGCATAGAAAGCCACAGAAAAACATGCTTACCCAGATGAGGTGCTTTCCACGTGGAACATTGCAATGCCAGAGAAGTTTCTGGCAAATTGGCAGCCTGGCCTGCTGTAGTGGTCATTTGTAACATTTTATTCTGTCATGCACATTTTCCATTCTGAACCCGCCCCAGCTCAGCTGTTTTGGATGAATATCATATGCTCATGGGAGGAGATACAGGACACAGAGATTGGCGCAGGGTAAGCAAGGACTCATGCAGAGACGTCAGATCCCATTTTCAGGATTGATAGGGAAGTTAAAATAGAGAAGGTGTCATTCTCTGCAGACCTCAAGCTCTAGAGTAACAACTTAGTGCAAAGGTTATATGCATCCATGGGTGCTGGAGCCAAACTAGCTAGGCAAATCCAGTTCCATTTGTTATAACTTTGTGACTTTGGACAAATGTCATAACCACATAGAATGATCGTAAGGATTAAGTAAATGCCTCACAATCATTAAAGTTTGATGAAGGATGCCCATAGGAACACTTCCAGAGTGGTAGCCATTACTAATGTTACTTTAGAGTGGAGTGGTAGAGGCATCTTTCCTTCCAGCTGAGATGTACCTGCATGATACAGTCCCCATAAAGTAATACAACATCAAGAGAAGGAGAGAAAGAACTGGAGACCTGAAGGCAATCATTTGATGCCTAGATGAAGCCTTACCCGAAGTCACAATCACTGTTTGGGTTTTCAAGTTACCTGAGGCAGTACATTCACTCTCCTATTATTCTTACACTTGATGGAATTAAGTTTCTGGCATTCTCAGTCAGAATGGGGTCTGACTACTGCACCCACCACAACTCTGATGTAAAGTGTAAACAATGCTTCCTGCTTTCAGTTATGGTTTAATACAGAAAAAAAAAATCCATGCCATTTTTCTCATTATACCAGGATACAATGTGCTTCTAGGGCAAGCGAACGACCCAAGAGCCAACTGCATCTTTAATTTCTATATTCTTAAATAATAGCCATGACAACAATTCATTCAATGGCAATTTGAATTTTCATTTTCTTTGTCAAAAGTAACTGAGCTGAAGTAGAACCAAGCAAGAGGAGGAAAAAAAAAATTTTCTTGTGCTAGTAATCTGTTCATTCTGTCTTTCCAGACAAGGAAGTAAATTGTACAGGTGGATTTATTTACTTATTTACTAGCAAATGTCACATTCATTAGTGAAACCCTCAACATAGAATGAGGCAGATGACTGGGAAGACAAAAAATGCAGAGTTCAGTCTTAAAGTGCCTGTCAGGATACCATTGAAAATAAATTCAGATTCGATGGCAATGAATGAGTCAAAGAGGAATTTTCAGCAGCAGCTGTGACATGTATGAACACAGGCTGGCAGAGTTGTATTTTTTCAATTTGGAAAGTCAGGCTACAGAGGTTTGAAACAAATGCATACACAATGACAATCTTCACCTCCCCTTTCCACTCCACCCCCAACAGCCAGGGAGGAAGGCAAGAAATCTGTTTAGACCAGTGTGTATTCAACCTTCTAGAACAATCTGGTGTTTCCTCTCAATTCAAATGGTATTGTCATGAGATCTTTGGAGAGCTTCTTTGCCAGCCAGAAGCCTCTGGCCAGCAGTGCCTTCTGCCTGAGTACTGTTACGCCCACTTAGCTCATTCCACCCACTAGGCTCGGCAGGCTGTGCTCAGCTCACGCTACTTTCCTGAATCCCACACCTGCCAAAGGCAAGCCAGGCATAGAGCAGCAAGGGGTGTGTGGGCAAGTGAGCGGAGGGTCTAGTCACTGTGCACAAACAGGCACGTTGGCTGCTGCGATGGAGTGGGCAGCTCCAGACACTGGCTCAGGTGCCAGCTCTGCTCAAGGCTGTAGCTGGACCAGATGTACTGCACACTGCTTCTGCTGTGGGCACCCGTGTCTAGATGATGGGAATGTCATGGCACCTGGAACCTTGGAGGTGCCAGGAATCATAGAACCCCAAAAAGGATGTCACAGCTCTGGCTCGGGAGCCCCTAGGGCTGGGCTCCCTGAAGGGCCGCAGCTCTTCTCTCCTTGTTATCGCCTGCAATGTGGAAAGAGGAGGAGCATGTTTCAGCCGTTTGTGTTACAGTTCTGCTTGTGTTATAGCCATTTGGCAGGTCCTGAGTTCTTGTCCCACGTCCAGGAAGAATGAGATACACGGACAGGTGGGGGGAAAACAAGGTGGAGAGAAGCCTCATTGAATGACAGAACAGCTCTCAGGAGACCTGAAGTGGGAAGTTCCATTCCACAGGCAGGTCATCCCTAAGAGTGTCCAGTTCTCAGTGGAGAGGAGACTCACAGGGGTACCTCCTTCCTGCATCTGGTAGTCCTGAGGTGTGTTCAAATGTGGCTGAGTCTGGGGTTTTTAATGGGCTCATAAGGCAGGAAGTGCATGCTGATTAGTCCATGGGTAGCCATGGGCAGGCCCAGAAAAAGCACCATAAGTTCTCACTCTGGGCTGCAGACTTCACCTGGAACTGGCAGCCCAGCCCACAGGCTTCAGGCTTGAAAGTGGAGTTTCATCAGGAATCTGCTCCTTTGTGCTGAGGAGCCTGTCTGCCTCCTGCTGCCATCAACACGAAATCTACAATGCCCAGGTTGTTCCTGCCAAGGGGTGCCTGCAGGCCCATGCTAAGCTGCCCTCAGCCCATCCTCTGCCTCCCTCCCATGCCTCTAGGTTCCCAAAGTCTAGAGAGGGCCAAGACAGCTGGGAGCTGGCATGTCAACACCTCTGGGAGTACATACACCTGGCTGAGTTGCAACAGTACCTGGGCTCAGCTACAACTTTGCTCTGCAGCAGAGAGGGTGCTGGGAGTGGGGAGAGGCCAGGAAGCAGAAACAGGTACTTCTAAGCCTGTGTGGGCAGGAGGGCTTCCCAGGCCCCTGAGAGCACAGATTCCCAGGTTTGGAGCCACAGCTGGACGGTTGCAGCTGCGCCCAGGAGCACCGGGCTCCTGCCCTGTCAACTCGGTAGAGGGTGGTGCTCCCACCTGCTCGGGGCCCCCACTGGCTCCATGGAGCACACAGCCATGGCTGCACCTACCCATTGCAGCCAGTGTCTTTGCAGTGGCTGCTTCAGATGAGCTGCCGCTGCCATTAGTATAAAAAAACTAGAAATAAAAACTCCTATCATAAATTATTATAATATCTCGTTGCTTGAATTCTGTCTCTGAAATTTCTATTTCATCCCCTAAATGGCAGGCACAAAGTGATCTTAGATTTCATGAATTTTCCAATAGCTAAGTCCGTATGAGTAAGTCTACCATGAGCATTCAGCAATTAAACATTTTAAGTAGCGTAATTACACAAGAAACCTGGGTGGCAAAATGACTGTCCATGGTTTCTATATTCATTGTAAAAGTTTGCAATGCATACCTTTTATGTTCATATGTTTTACTTTAAAAAAATATGTGCTGGATTATTATCTTAATCAATTTAAAATTCTTCTCCTGAATTGTAAAGGCCACAAGTAATATTTTGTTACAAATAGAAGAAAGCACAACAGACATGAAGAAACCATAGATTTAAAGATTTTATATTAAGATGAGACATTGCACTTGAGTGTAAAAATGATAAAAATTTGTCATTTTATGTAATAATCTACATAGTCTAAAATTACCATTTAAATGTACAATAAGAATTAGGAAAATCATGATTTAAAAGGCTTGGGTGCATGTATGTTTGTGTTTTAGCAATGAAGTAAGTTTCCAGTAATAAATTATGCTACACTCAGAATTAGACTTATAAAATAAACTTCCATTACTATTAGTAGCTTAGAGAACACATTTTTTTAACCAACGAACAAAATGTTTTATACCCAAGTTTATGCTTCGGGAGACACATAGGTAAGAAAGATAGAGTCGACAATGTAACATGTCATTGAATACCATTAACCTATACTTTGAGTTCAGGAGGGGTAAAAATAGAGTAATACTCAGATTACAGTAGGACTCCTTACGAGTACTTCAATTAAAAGTATGCAACCATGATATCACCAAGCTAAAAATTGGTTCTGCATGACTGAAGCTGAGGCCCACCGAAATGACTGTATTTATACCCAATTATCGAGCTATAACCTTTGACTTCCCTTTAAAGTTGTCTGCCAAAAAAAATTGAATTAAAACACAGCTTGAAATTCAGCCAGCTTCCAGAATTCTCCTTAAGGGAACGAATTCTCCATGCTACGTGGGACAAGAGTCATGTGATGACGGCTTTTGCATTGACATTTAGGGATCGCAGCCTCTTTATCTACAACGAGACGTTCCTTGGACTTGCCAAAGTGAGTAAGGAAACTGCCTACCCCCAGTTAGGAGAAGATAAAAAAAAAGTCCTATCACTTTGATCTGATAGTGAATATGCTCCACTGGGCTGAAACAGAGAATCGTTTTGGACAGCTTCTGTCTAACTACATAGGTCTGCTTAGCAAACACGCACTGAGTGAGTTCTCACTTTCTCATCCGAGGAAATATCAAAGGAAGCATTTTCAAGAAATCATAATCCAAACCTGCAATTATTTAGAAAAAAATGTGCAAAATGAATTATATGTTAGATAAATTCAAGTTGCACAGTGATGAATAATTTCTTTGAGTCTAGGGTTAATTTAATTTTCATAGATTTATTATTAAGTATTTAAATCCTCTTTGCAAAATATTTAAGTCCCCAAAAAATTAAGATAAAGTTTAACACACACACACACAAACGCACACAACTTATATATACTTATGTTGTAATATATATTTTTAATATTCTTTTAAGTTTTTGTTCATTTTGAATGTTTTGTGTCACTTGAAATATGCAGGCAAACTTATTCATAATATACGCGAAACCTTTCAAGCATTTTCTCTTATGGATTAGTAAAAATAGTAGTAAATCGTCAGCAAGCCATATACACAGTAATGCTTCCCCAATTCATTGTATTTTTATTTTAGTATGGCTCTACTGGCAGTTTGCTAATAACTTGCTGATAATTATTAATCTGCATTTGAGTAATCAGTGTTCACATCTTTTTTCAAAAGAGGCGCTCCATAAAGATTTACCAGTTTTGCCAAGCGAGGGGCTCACGCCTATAATCTAAGAACTTTGAGAGGCCAAGTCGAGAGGCTGGCTTGAGCCTAGGACTTCAAGAGCAGCCAGGGAAATATAGTGAGATTCTGTCTCTACAAAATTAACAAACAAACAAACAAACAAAAACAAACAAAACAAAAACAGTAGCCAAATACTGTGGCAGGCGCCAATAGTCCCAGCTACTCAGGAGGCTGAAGCAAGAGGATGGCTTGAGCCCAGAATTTCGAGGCTGAAATGAGTTATGATCACACAACTGCACTCCAACCTGGGCAACACTGTGAGACCCTCTCTCTAAAATGGAAAAGAAAGAAACAGAAGGAAAGGAATATTTACCAGTTTTATGAAGGCAAGTGGAATTTCTCTTGGTAAATCTCAATTTTCCTCCCCAATTTACTTTGTCCTGCCTCCAGATTTTTAGCCTTCTTTAACTGACTCATACCAGCCTCCATTTTTTTTTCCACTGGAATCCCTGAGGCTACAAGATATGTAGATTCTTCCTTTTGGCTCCTCCTCTACTGTTGTACACATTTTGGGATCCCTGGTGACTATGACAGGATCTTAGAAGCTTCTCACTGTCCTATGAATGCTTCTCTCACTCCTCTGATTGAGCTCAAAAATCAAAATGGGAAACCATATTGAGCTTAGGCCTTTTAAGAAAAAAAATTAATTCAAATACCCTTATTTAATGTTTCCCTTCTGGAAAGCTCTAAAATTTGACTGTATGCAATCATTCATTTATTTCTTATTCATTCACTCATTTATTCATTCATGAAGAGTTTAATAAGCACCTTCCGTGTGACAGGTACTGTGCTAGCTGGGTAGACATTAGTGATAAAGGGGCCTTGCTCAGTCCTTGGGGAACTTAGAATTTAGAGTGTGGGAAAAACAAGCCATGAAAATATAACAACATCATTTAAGTTGTGGGAAATACCAGGAAGGATTTCAGAACAAAACAGTGATACAGAATAATGGGCTAGAACGAGTACATATTTCATTTAAAGTTTTTTCAGAGAAAGTCTTTTTGGAGAGGTGACTTTTAGTTGAGACCTGAAGTATAAAGAATTGAAAGAGAGAGAGAGAAGAGAGATTGAGTGGGATGGTGGGATATAAGGACTAAAGAGAGCAGAAGTTAAACTTTTGCAGATCAGGAAGCAACTCGTCAAGATCCTAATGCTACAAACAGCTATTGAATCTTGTTACTATGTAAAACTGACTATGCGGGGATGATAAGGAGAGTGATGATGGAAGGAAGGAGAGTGATGGTGAAGGAGAGATGGAAGGGGAGAAATGGAGAAAGAGAGATGGAAGGAGAAAGGGGGGAAGGATGGAGGGGACGACATGGAGGGGCAAATTTGGATAAGGAACTAGAGAGACAGTGGTGGAGGCGGAGAGTTGGAGGGAAAGACAAAGGGAGATAGAGGGGAAGTGATGGAGGAGGAGTAATAGAAATGGAGTCATGTAGAACCAGCTTCTAGAGAGAAACTGCAGAGGCACTATTGTGCCTGCGTCTGAGGGTGAGCCTGGCGGGCCTGGCAGTCAGCAGCTCTAGAGGTCTGGAAGAAGAGCTGGCTGTGCACAGGGAGAGTTAGGACATTCTGGCTGTTCACCACCTCTGACCAACACCGTGACCACCTGAAGAGAGCAATGGCGGCTGCATCCGTTCACCTTCAAAGCTCCCACAGATTCACACTCTGGCCACTCAAACCGGAGCCATTGAGTTGGGGGATTCTGGGAAATGCAATTCCCGCATAGCCATGTGACACGGTACAAGCCCCAGAGAACAGTGTTTCAGTTGTCACAAGGAAAGAAACTTTAGGGTTAGCAAAGGCTTTTCAGCTTCCCCAGAGAAAAGCTGCTGAAGAGTTGGAAACACCAAGCGTTCCAGCACTAACATGGCACTGCACCCCTAGTCACCAACCCACTGCTGGCTGCTCAGCTTAGAGAGAGATTGGCAGGGCTGTTGAGCCCCAGGCAGTTGGCATGGGTGGAAAGTTTTACTCAGTATGGCGGGGTGGCCGCTGACACCTAAGACCGTGGGAAATTTCAGAGACCCTAAGCTGGAGTAAAGCACGATCCTGAGACGACAGCCAGAGGGAGGAGAGCCAAACAAAATCCTCCTGGGGAACCTAGGGTGGAGGAGGATCCTAAGAATACTCTTCCCAAATCACTTAAGTTCAAGGTTTGTGTTTGTGGGCAGTACTTAGACTCTGGCCTATTTCATTGTCATGGTCTCACTAACCTCTTCCTCCATCACTCTCCCTCTTTTGCTCCACCTCTGCCTACCAAGTAGTTAGGACTACAGGCACTCACCATCACACCTGGCTCATTCTTTTTAATGGCTAAGTAGTATTTCATTGAATGTACCTACCACATTTTGTTTACCCATTCATCTGCCAGTGGACATGTCAGTTGCTTCCACCTTTTGGCCTTTGTGAATAATGCCGCTATGGTCACTGATTTACAAACACCTGTTTGAGTTCCTGCTTTCAATGCTACCTTACTGAGTTTTTAAATGATGGAAATAATCCATGTCAACACACACGCACACACACACATCCCACAATGTGGAGAGAGGAAGAGGCCTTTAGCTGACCATGTTGGCAATCTTCTGGTAGCACAGAAAGTGCATTCATCCTTGGCAGAATTACATAATCCTAGAATTCCCTCAGTTTACATGTACTAGAATCAAGGCCCAGGGAAAGTCAGTGACTTTTTTCCTAAGGTGACAGATAGTCAGTGCCATCTCCAAGGTCAGAACTGTCCAGAATCTGTTGCTCTCCAGCCGAGTGATCATTCCGCCACAGCATGCTGATGTGAAGTGTTACTGTTTAGCAACCCCAGGCCTTGAGTGAGGAGCTGTGCTAGCAACATAAACAGCATTCTTACACGTCCCACGGTCACGCTGGCTTTTATAAGAATTCTATATTTTAAATGCCAGTTTACCTAGCCATCCTGTTCATTATTTCTACTTCTACTTTGTGTCATGGTTGACAGAGGTGTGGGGACAGAGGAAAGACCCTGTATGCTTTATAACTAATTTTACATATTCCACATATATTCTCCCAGTGCTTACTTTTCCAGATACTGTGTTCTCTGCAAAGGTAAAGATGTCCTGCTCTCAAGAAGAATATAATCTAATATCTGTGAATGTGAAATTCTGTTCCCAGTAGACTCATTTACTTCGATATCTCTACTGATGGTTTAAAGAACATCAGGTTCTCAGAACTGGTGTTTTTGTATGAAAAAAACCTGGGTGGATGGAGTCATGAGGAGAAATTGAATGAATTATATTTTTTGCACTTTGAACTTTTAGTCTGTGAAGAGTTGGGAATCATTTCATGCCTAAAGGGTCTGCCCTGACCTTTGATATAGAATTTCAGAAGCCATAATGTGATTATAGTAGATAATGAGAGCGGGGGAGGCCTCTGAAGAGCAATGGTAGAAGGCCTATTTTTTCGAGTAGGTTTTAAAGATAAATGTAAACCTCTGACTTCCTAATGTTTTGCTGATCTCTTCTGGGATGTATGACTGATTAGAGCAAGGAGGAGGAAGAATAAAGTGTTCTGGAACCAGGGCATTCCACCCAGCATTGTTTTGCAGGAAACAAGGTTATCTTTAATTTCAACATTTACCGGCTAATGCCAAATAAGGGTTATGAGTTTTCACAAATACAGATAAAGCTAGGATGATAAAAAGAGTACTGTTAAGAGAAGTAGTTGCCTGAGATATATACAATACTTTGGTTATATTCAGAAGTGGTACAACGTTTCCTTCACGTTTAACGCTTCTCGTATCTTTAAAAGACTGTTATATATTTTCTTGGTAATGTATAGAAACTCAATATATTTTTTGTGCTTTAACCCAGCGACTCTGTTGAACTTTCTGAATAATTCCAGTAATTTTTCTGAAGATTCTCTTTGTTTCCCTATGTAGACAATAAGCCCATCAGAGAATAATTTTAGTATTTTTCCCCTTTCCAATACAAAACTTTCATTTCTGTTTCTTGAAATCATTCGCTGGCTGAGACCCATATCACGATATTGAATGGCTTTTTTTCTGATTTTTAAAAGAAAGTCTTCTAATATTTCAAAAGCAAATATTTAAGACTAAATAAATACACTTAATCTAGTTAAAGAAGTTCTCTTTTGTCTGTAATTTGTTTGAAATTCTAAAAATCATATGCATAGGTTGTTGTATTTTATACTTTTATTCTGCTCCTATGGAGATGATCTTATATTTTTTCTCTTTTAAACTATTTAAGCGTAAATCAGTCAGTCAGTTCCAGCTATTATAACAAAGTACCATAAACTGGTGACTTATAAACAATAGAAATTTATTTTTTGCATTCTTCAGGCTGGAAGTAAGAGATTAAGAAACCAGGATGGTTGGGTTCTGCTGAGAGCGACTCGTGAAGATCCTGGTGAGAGCCCTCTTCTAGGCCTTCTTGAGGGCCTAACTTCTTGAATATTCTCATTTCAGAAAAGAGAGAGCCCTCTGTGGTCTCTTTTAAAAGGGCATTGAGCTCACTTATAAAGCCTCCACTCTCATAACCTATTCACCTCCCAAAGGCCTTAATTCCTAATACCATTACATTGGGGCTTAAGGTTTCAACATATATATTCCTGTGGGACACAAATATTCAATCTATTACAGTAAAATTCAGTGACTTTCAGAAAATTTACAGAGTTGTGCAACCAATCTGGTTTTAGAATATATTATCACTCCAGAAACATCCTCGGTGCCCATTTGCAGTCAATACCTGTTCCTTCCCCTCAGCTGCATGCAAGAAACCACTATTCTGCTTTGGATGTGTTGTTTACAAATATTTCACATGAATAGAATAATGTAATATGTAGCCTTTTGCATCTGACTTCTTTCATTTAGCATAATATTGTTGAGATTCATCTATATTGTAGTATACATCCATAGTTTCTTCCTTTTCATTGCATTTACCAGTCGATTGATAGAAATTTGGATTGCTTCTAGTTTGGGCATATTACTTTGAATTTTCGATATGGTAAAATTATTTAATATATTTCTTAATGTTAAAAAAATCCTTGTAATCTTGCACTTTTCATTTCTTACACTGCCTTTATTGGGTTTGGGCATGAAGATTATATTGACCTCTTAACAGAAGTTTGGAAATGTGAATATTTTTGGAATTATTTTATGAAATAATCGTGAAATGATTTTGAAAGTTTGGTAGAAATTGCCAGTGCATAATAGGTATCATTTCGTTTGGGGAAAGTTTTTGTACTACTGAATTAATTTATTTTATGGTTATAAAACCAGATACAACAATTCTAATTCACAATTGGTAAATTACATTTTTTTTCCCCAAGGATTTGTTGATCATATCTGTTCTTTTATTTTCTTTTTCTTTTCTTTTTTTTTTTTTTTTTGATGCAGTTTTGCTCTTTCACCCAGGCTGGAGTGCAGTGGCACAATCTCAGCTCACCACAACCTCTGCCTCCCGGATTCAAGCCATTCTCCTGCCTTACTCTCCCAGGTAGCTGGGAATACAGGTGCATCATACCACGCCTGGCTAAGTTTTGTATTTTTAGTAGAGATGAGGTTTTACCGTTTTGCCCAAGCTGGTCTTGAACTCCTGACCTCAGGTGATCCACTTGCCTAGGTCTCCCAAAGTTCTGGGATTACAGGGGTGAGCCACTGTGCCCAGCCAGTGTCAAGTTGTTCTTAACTTTATATGTGAAATGCTTTTGTCCCTTGTTTTCATTTATATTTTAATTTTCTTTCCCATTATATATTTTTTCTTGATCAATCTCAGCAGACATTTATTTCATTGCTATTGCTAAAGAAACTCCTTTTTGGTGAATTGTGACCGCTACAATTTTCTCTATAGTTTGTTATGACTTCAATAATTTCTACTGCTTATTCTTTCATCCTTCTAGCGCATTTATGCTACTATTGATGTTTTTGTTACTTCTTTCTTTCTTTTCTTTTTTTTTTTGAGACAGAGTCTTTCTTGCTCTGTTGCCCAGGCTGGAGTATAGTGGCCTGACCACAGTCCACTGCAGTCTCTAACTCCTGGGCTCAAGTGATCCTCCTACCTCAGCCTCCAAAGTAACTGAAATTACAGGCACAAGCCACCACGCCCAGCTAATTTTTTAAAATTATTTTTTGTAAAGACAAGGTCTTGCTATGTTGTCCAGGCTGGTTTTGAACTCCTGGCCTCAAGTGATCCTCCTGCTTCAGCATCCCAAAGTACTAGGATTACAGGTGTGAGCCACTGCACCCAGCCTGTTACTTTTTAAATTAGCCTTACAGCTCACTAATATTCAATATTTATTTTTTCTAATATAGTTCATAAAATCAAACATACCCCTTAACTGCATCTCAAGGATTTTAATAGGTACTAATTTTACTATAATTCAGTTCTAAGTGTTTTTAAATTTTTATTCTAATTTTTTATCCATAAATTACAGTTGTTCCTGTCTTTGTGGGATTGGTTCCATGACTCTCCCCTTCCCACCCTCCCATACCAAAGTCCACCAATGCCAAAGTCCCTTATAAAAAACGGCATCATATTAGAAAATAACATACACACATCTTCCTGTATACTTTAAACCATCTCTAGATTTCTTATAATACCTAATACAATGTAAATTCTATTTAAATAGTTGTTATGCTGTATTTTTATTTGAATTATTTCTTATTGTTACTTTCATGTTTTATTTCTAAAAAATATTTTCTATCCAGTTGATTAAATCCATAGATGTGGAACTCACAGATATGGAGGGCTCACTGTATGTACTTTGAGTATTAAAATTTTTGAAATGACAATTGTTATTTTCTGTTTTTTTTCTTCTTAATATTGATCACCATCAGACACACTGTGTTTTATTTATTTACTTTACTTCTTGAGTCAGCTTTTTCTGTAAAGATTGACATAGTCAATACATCAGGCTTTGTGGACCACATGTGGTTTCTGTCATATAGTTTCCTTGTGATAAAATTTACAATCCATTAAAAATGTAAAAAAAAAACGAGATGGAGGAGTTAATTTGAAGGTCATACTCAAATAGGCCATGAGCTGGATTAGGTCTGTCAGCCATAATTTGCTGACCCTTGGCCTAGAATATGATCAACTCTTATGAATGTTCACTGAATCCTAGAAAATATTAATCTCTAATTTTGAAGATCAGATTTCTACACTTATGTACATTACAAGCTTGTTAACTCTACTATTCAAAGCTTCTACTTTGTTGTATTAGATTTACATCTTAATTAGTGAGAATACTATTTCAAAATCCCCTAGATTAAAGACTTAAACATAAGACCTAACACCATAAAAACCTTAGAAGAAAACCTAGGCAAAACCATTCAGGACATAGGCGTAGGCAAGGACTTCATGACCAAAACACCAAAGGCATTGGCAACAAAAGCCAAAATAGACAAATGGGACCTAATCAAACTCCACAGCTTCTGCACGGCAAAAGAAACAGTCAATAGAGTGAATCAGCAACCAACAGAATGGGAAAAAATTTTTGCAGCTTACCCATCTGACAAAGGGCTGATATTCAGAATTTACAACGAACTAAAACAGATTTACAAGAAAAAAACAAACAAGCCCATTCAAAAGTGGGCGAAGGATACGAACAGATACTTTACAAAAGAAGACATACATGAGGCCAACAAGCATATGAAAAAATGCTCATCATCACTGGTCATTAGAGAAATGCAAATCAAAACTACATTGAGATACCATCTCACGCCAGTTAGAACGGCGATCATTACAAAATCTGGAGACAACAGATGCTGGAGAGGATGTGGAGAAATAGGAATACTTTTACACTGTTGGTGGGAGTGTAAATTAGTTCAACCATTGTGGAAGACAGTGTGGCGATTCCTCAAGGACCTAGAAATAGAAATTCCATTTGACCCACCAATCCCACTACTGGGTATATATTCAAAGGATTATAAATCGTTCTACTATAAGGACACATGCACACGAATGTTCATTGCAGCACAGTTTACAATAGCAAAGACCTGGAACCAACCCAAATGCCCATCGATGATAGACTGGACAGGAAAAATGTGGCACATATACACCATGGAATATTATGCAGCCATCAAAAACGATGAGTTCGCATCCTTTGTAGGGACATGGATGAACCTGGAAACCATCATTCTCAGCAAACTGACACAAGAACACAAAATCAAACATCGCATGTTCTCACTCATAGATGGGTGTTGAACAATGGGAACACACGAACACAGGGAGGGGAGCACTATACACTGGGGTCTGTTGGGGGGCAGTGGGGGGGACAGCGGGGGGTGGGGAGTTGGGGAGAGATAGCATGGGGAGAAATGCCAGATATAGGTGAAGGGGAGGAAGGCAGAAGATCACACTGCCACGTATGCACCTATGCAACAATCTTGCATGTTTTTCACATGTACCCCAAAACCTAAAATGCAATAAAAAAAAAATTATAGATTTGTTCATTTCTTCTTACAGTCATATCGATCTTTGATTGTCTAATAGTGTCATATCTTCTTTTAATAGTATTTCAGATAAATCTTATAAATACTATATAGTTCTGCTGTTTTTTTCTTAAATAATCTAATCTCCTGACAGTCTCTGTATTTTAACCAGAGAAATGAGTCTTTTTATACTTATGGTGCTAATTGAGGCAGCTAAACTATACATCTTTTCTTTACATTTTTATTTTCTCTTTTTTGAGGTCCTATGTCTTTCTTTGGATTCACTGATTATCCCTCAACCTATTCTATTCAATTCAAACTTAAAATTTATTTTATAGTTTCAGTGTTTACTGGACTTCACAGATTATTTTAATCTCCTTGTAAACAATATAAGGGCTTTAAAATGCTTTAACTGAGATCATTTACCTTTCAGCTTACCTGCCATGGTATTCTGTTTACTTGTTGTATATAATTTCATGCCAAATTTAATTTTTCATGTATATTATTTTACATAGTCACCTTTGTTTATACTTACTAATTTCTCCTTTGTTATTACCAAGTTTTCTTGTATTACAAACCTTCTTTCTGATATTATTTCAATTATGATGTTTCTCTCTCAGTGCATGCTACGTTAGGAAGAACTTGTTGATTATAAACTTACCCAATTTTTGTTAATCTGAAATTATGCTATTTTATTCTTGCTCTTAAAAGATAACTTTTCTGGATATACAAATATGTATTGAGAGTTATTTTATCTATTCATGATTCCTCCACAGAGTATTTACTGTTGCTTCTGTCAGTTGCCAGGGGTAGTTCCAAAAGAGAAATCATTTTTATTTGTATGCTAAGTGTTTGAACCACAAAGCCACAGAAGCAATGTCGATAGCTACAAATTCTCAGAACTCTGAGTTTTAGTTTACTTTCATTTTCCATTTAGACGAGACGTGGATATAGCCAGGTTTTATGACATCTCTCTTTGCTGGCAGGTGGATTTTGTTCCTGGACCACACTTTCACCAAGAATGTAACCTTGTTAGTGTCTAACTTGATGCAAACAACTCAGATTCAAATGTTTCCTCGTGCAGTTTCAAGGTCTAGTCTTCCATTTTCTCTCATGGCTATTAATCCTCACAATTCCTTCAAGTCATCCTGAGCCTCAGCTCTTAGTTACCACTCCCACTATTCCTCTTTCTGCTCCTAGTCCTTTTTAAAAAATAAAACAATACAAAAAAAACCCACAAAAACTTGAAGATCTCCTTTACTTTCTTGAAAGCGCAGCAAGGCATTCAAATGTCCGTTGTTATTCAGCTTCTAGGTAGTTTTCAGCTGTAAGACTCTTCACGATATCTAGTCCCTTCTACTGTAGGATAGTAATCTGTATTTTATCTTCTTTATTTTATTTCTAAGATGGCTTTTAATTAACCTCATTAAGCCATTTTACTATAATACAGCACCTATCTCAACGGATTGATTTTCATCTTATTGACATCTAAACAGTGCATTCATTTGTTTCAACTTGTATTCAGGATTAAATTCCACTACAGGGAGAGATAAATTCAAAAAATATCTTATTTTGATTTTGACTTTGATTTTTCTGAATGTTGAGAGATTAATTCTATGCTTTGTTTAAACATTGATGAGGAAACTCTTCATGTCTGCATCTAGGCAGAAATTAAGTATAGCTGACAGGTTCCAGAGACAAGCATTCTAAACTGGATTTTCTTCTTTTAATGAATATACCTTTGCCTCTTGAGAAAATACAATGTAAATAAGTGAGATAACGCAGCTGAACCAACATCCAGATGCTGTTTTTAAAGAGAAAATCTTAATTTACTGGACTTTTTCTTCTCTTTTATGCTAAGCCATATGCTTATTGTAGCTTCTCTGTATATTTACTAGTAGTCCACTTAGAAAGGGCAGTATGTATGAATATTATGAGATTCCATTTGATCTAAGACTAGAAGAAACACATGAAGATTTTAACTAGAGTTAATAGTACATAAATCCTTTTAACCAGTGTGTAGGAGGCAATATTTTATTTATTATATTATATTATGGTATTGCCTTATAATTATTTATTAATAATTATCATATTTATAAATATAGCTCAAATTATCATTATACTACAATTGAACAACTTGATTTAGGTCCAATTTGTACCATTCCAAAAAGACCTGTAAGTGATTTTTTTTTACTGAGCATATTTTGTCCTCAGTTGTGTTAATCATTTTCAGGTTTAACTAATTTAATTCTTGTTACAGCCAGCTGAAGATTAGTCCCATTGTATATATGTAGAAACTGAGACTCAGAGGGTGAACTGACATGTCAAATCCACACAGCAAAAAGGCAAAACCAGAATTTAAAGGTGAACCATCTAATAAAAGCGTCTGCTGCTCCTTACGCCTTATGACCCTTTCGTCAATTGCAGAGCAGCACGCATACGCATACACGTGTGTGCATCATCCACTCCTTGATCCATGTTAACTTCCTGCAAAACTTCTATCTCTCTAATAAGAAAAATAATCAAAATAATTCACAAAGATAGATTCTGGGCACATGGAATTAGCTATCATCTGCTCAAATTAAGCATAGATAATTCAGTAATTGTTTCCTGAAATTTTTGCAGATCAGATTAGTAACTAATAATTTATTTATCCAGAAAAATATGGACCCAATTGCAAATACATATTTTAAAAATACCATTAGGTCAAGGTATATAATGGGTTAAGTCAGTTGTTCTATTGATACTTTCTCCTTACCCAAACCAAAAGGTATTGGGGGAAGGTGGGGGAGAAGATATGGGTGGAAGGGTGAAAGTAAATGAGATCATGTCTATTTTTCTCCTGTTTATGCCTGCCACAGAATAGGAGGTCATTAATTTTTTTAATAAATAAATGATTCACAGGTGTGACACTAAAGGAGGTCTTATAGAATAGTAGGTTCAGAGGACAAATATGACTAGTACTTCTTCAGAAAATGTGTGTTCTGTACCCTCCAAATAAATCAAACTGGAAAAGTTGCTGAAATTGCAATACAGTGGTTTCTACGGTGCTCTTAGCTGAAACTTTGGAATTGTCTACAGCTTCTTCTCCCTCGCATCAAATCACTATGATCGTTCCACCATTTCTTGTTCCAGAATCTCTCTTGCATTCTTCCTCTTTCGCCTTTCTACTGCCAGTACCCAGGCTTGGGGGTTTCTCTTCTTAATGCTGTCTTGAATAATTACAAAAGCCTCCTTATCATCACCTTCCCATCTTTCTCAACCACCTTCAACACACCCGGCAAAATATTAAGAGACTCCAATTGTCTCTAAAGTACAGTTTGAACTTTACAAGAGTATCCAGTGACTTGCCATGCCCTGTCTCCATTTACATTTCTAACGTAACTCTTAGCCTGCACCTGTCATGAACCTTTTGTTCCTATTAAGCCATCGGGCTTAGTCTCTGAGAACACTCTAAGCAGTTCTCGTTTATTTTATTTTCCTGAAATACCTCTGCTTCCGTAGCATTTTCCTGGGAAAGTCAACCCAAATGCCCCAAAAGCCAACCTTTCCCACTGCCCTGAGAATTTAACGTCTTCCTCTCCTGCTCTCCAACAGTGCCTTGCTTGCACTTTAGGCTAATGGTGCATATTTTTATTGTGTATGTGTGCGATGTGTGTGTGTGCCCATGTGTGTGTTGGCAGGGGTGTTATAACTCCTCTACCAGATTATAAACTCCCTTAGGATAAGGGAACTAGACTGCCCAGTGCTGTGCATGGCAGGAAAAAAAACCCATTCTTCTCTATGAACCAAAGCAACCAATCAATCAATCTCCTTATATAATTAGACTTTGTGAAAGAAAGGATTGTCTACTCCTTCCATTTGGTCTCCTTCAAAATAAAGCAAACCATATTTTTATTCTTATCCTCCAAAAATGTGGATTACAAAATAACCCCTAACTTTATCCTATGTCAAAGAGTATATTTGAATCACTGTAGTTCTACATCAACTTACAGAGTTGCATATTTTTTTTAAACCAAGATAGAAAATCCAAAGAGTGTAGATTGAACTCTTACTTCTATAAAATTTCCAGAGAGTCCTAAGTTTGAGAAAACTGGCTACACACAAAGAGAGGGAAAAAATTAGGCAGAGAATGAACCTAAATCAGTAAAAAATAAGGGGGAAGAATTTTCCTAAAGGTCATACTTTCATCATATAACAAAAGGCACATTTCCCCCCCACCGTGGCTTTACTCTTTGTTTTATGAAAAATAAGAGAAAAATGAGATTCTAGAAAAGAATTTTTTGGTATTCTATGATTAATAAGATTTCAGATGTAATAAAATTATAAGTTACAAGTACAGTTTGATTATTGTATTTAATCTTTCTATATACATACATTAAAAAGGAAAAAGAATTCCTTGTTAACTCTGTGGGTAGAAACAGAATGTGTTGCAGAAAGCAGCCTGTGCATTTCAGGGAGAAAAATACATTGGACTGGCAAGAAATGGAGATGAAAGGAAAAGAACAGAGCCATGGTCAATATCTTCAGATTTCCTGGTAATAAATGTGTATTCAATACACAACTCCTTGTCATACCGTAAGTGAGAAGGCAAAGCTCTTGAATCACCTTCTATTTCATTAGTGTCTATTTTGCAGTCTTCTCAACAAGTTAATGATCTTATCACAGGATTTCTGAATTACGGGTCAGGTAAACAGAGATATCAGTAGCTGTCCTTCAAGAAAATGACTAATATTGCAGGAACTGAGTATGAGATTTTCATTTGCTTTGCAAACAGGTGACAAAGGGCCAAGGACATTTATTAAAATGAACTCAACACAAACACAAATTGAAGATAATGTCATTGACCTCCTAATCTCTCTATTTTCACTCCCACACTTCTGCTGTGATACAGTTAAAAGATTTGTACTAGAAAGACCCTATCTGAATTTAGCCTGCCTTTTACTAAATTTTGAGGCATGTGAAAAGAACAGTTTCTCTGTGAAATTCAATTTTCTCACCTGTAAAATCAGGAAAGAAAATGTTAACTATCACTGGAGGATTTTGTGGAGATAAGATGGGAAACACATATGTAAAAACATTTTCTAAGCTGTATGAATGTCGATTACTATTATTACGACTGCTATTGGTATTATTATAATCATAATTATTGTCTTATCATTTGAATTACTTTTAACAAAGAGGAAAAGATGCCTATCTGTAGAGTTTTAGAAAAGAAACCTGCAAGTTAAAAGCCACATGTTTCAAAAACATATTCACAATCCATTTGAAGCCATTTCTACAAAGGTGGAGAATATCCTCTATTATGTGTCACTGCCAAGGGAGCTTGGTGTGATTCAAAATACAGTGATAAAACATCTCCACTCATTTCATAATGGGAACTGCACATTATGTGTTGCTAATGGGAGGGGTGGGGTGGGGGGCACAGGGAGAGTTGCCGCACTCCAAGTGGTAATTGAAGAGAATTTAACGAAGGGGCTATTTTCAAAGGTGGGAAATGACAAAGCACCCTGAGGTTCATACCAATGGGAAGCCTTGGCCACCTGTGAGCCTGAAAGGGCAACGGGAGAAAGTGGTTATTAGAGCCCAGTGAGAAACATAGCTGGGAAAGAGAGCTGCTTCTATAGAGGGATACAGCCACCATAATCAGCATCTGCAGTGCAATAATAAACACCTTGACCTCTCTCTTGTCCTGTACTCAGATTCCCTGCCAGTGCCCACCATTGGCTGGGTAGCCCAGGTGATGCAATACCTAGAGGTCAGTGTGTCAAAGGGTAAAGAGTGGATTAGCAGTCAATTGGAAACTATTCAGGACATTAACTTAAATGCTAATAATCAACACTAGCTGTTGAGCTAATAGTCAAAGAGCAAATAATTAAAACACCGGCTTGCAAAAGAAGCAACTAGTCAAAACACACTTAATAAATGAGAGAACCATTCAATGTTAACCACACAAACACAACAGGTTCACATAACCATTTTTATGGGCTGAATGCCTGTGTTTTCCCTCAATTCATACGTCGAAGCTCTAGCCCCTGATGTGATGGTATTTAGAGATGGAGCACTGGGGAGCCTCATGATGGGATTAGTGCTCTTCTCTTTGAGAGCATGTACCAGAGAAAAGGCATTGTGAGTGCACAATGAGGTGGCTATCTCCAATCCAGGACAGCAGGTAGATGCCAAGTCTGTTGGCATCTTAATCTTGGACTTCCCAGCCTCCAGAACCCTGAAAAATAAATGTCCGTTGTTTAAGCCACCCAATCTGTGGCATTTCGTTAGAGAAGCTAGATATGATTAAAATAACCTTTTCAAAATGTGACTAAATAATGGTGATAGATAACAGTAGTGGGCTAGGAAATTGGAATGTATTTGACCAGCTTGGTGCTATAATCACATAAAACTCACAACAGGAAAAAGTTAATCTGATACAGATTTACTGATGAAAATTTTAAACTTTTACTTTTAAAGGTTAATTTTGCTGCCAGGGTCCAGAGAAAAGTTGGAGGAAAAAGGCATTTGTATAAATGGCTTAGCTAATACAGGTATTGCTATTAAGTCAAACCTAGGTTTTCTGAGGGTCTGCTAAGAGGAAAGAATGAGAAGGAAACGAAGCAGAGCAGGAAACCACGTATTTCCTCTGAGGACACTTGACTTCCCATTCTCTCCCCCAGGCACTCTATTCCCCTCTCCTAGAAAGGGAGGAAGAAAGCTGAAATGAATCACCCAGGCCTAGGGTGGCTGTTCCAGAAATTCTGTATAGGATGGGTTTAGGGAAGGAGATCTGATTTTGGATAACTAACTTGAAGGTGCAAAGCACTACAAGTTTTATCAGATAGTGTCTTAAATTGGGATGATTCAAGGGGATACATGATACCTATTATGAGTAAATGAGAGATAAGTCAACAGTGACCAACCTTACCTAAAAAGAAAACCGAAGGGGGAAAAAAGTGGATTAGCATTAAGAAAGCTGCTGCAATACTCTTACACTTTTAAAGGTTTTTTCTAAGTCACTGATGACTTCCAATCAAAGTTAAGTGAAAAGCTGCGCGATGAGCTGGGGATATTACCCTGATGGTCAACCCGAGAAATAAAGGACGAGGTATTTTTTACTACAGAAGGCAGTCTCCCGACCCAGAACTTCTCTTGCCTAATTCGTCATATCTTTGCCGTCACTTCTTTAGTCACATCTCAAGGCAAAGGTGAGAAAAAAGGAAATTGCAGATTTGCAACTGAGATAAGGTTAACAGCTTGGACCTTATTGCACCTGTGTAAGTACCATCATCTGGAAATTTTATCAAAGTAGCAAATGTCACACTTTACCACCTAAGGGCACAGGAAATGCATTATTTAAAACACACACACCAAGATGGTTGACTCAGACTTGACTAGCATTGCTGGTAATTCACAGAAGCAGAGCACCAGCTTTGCAAAATTAAAACTGAGACATGCTAAAAGCCATTGGGTCGTTTATTGTGTTTTTTTTTGTTTGTTTGTTCGTTTTGTTTCTGTTCCTCATGTTCTAATTGAAAATGCTAGATATAAATACAGAGATTACAGTTCTAAGGAAGATCACCATCTGTCCCTTTTTTTGTCATTTACTTATTGATTCATTTATTCATTCAGTAGGTTAATACCAAGAACTGTTTTAGGTATTAGGGATCCCACGGTGCTAAAGGAGCTCCTGGTCTAATGAAGAAAGAGAGATACAGGATAGGCACAGAGATTATGCTTGAGCACAGTGGAACCTCAAAAGAGGCTCATCTCAGCCTGATGTCACTGGGAAGAGTCAGTAAGTTCCTGAAGAAGATGAATCTGAAGAAAGGAAAGGAAGAGAGACGTTTCCCAAGTAAAAAGTAGCAGGGTGGGCAGCTCACATGGAGGGGGCAGGCTGAGCAAAGTCACAGAGAATCAGACAGGGTGTTAGGGATGCTCCAAGCCTGTGGGTCCCACTAGAGTGTAAAGGGGAAGAGAGAGCAGTGGGAAATGAGGCTGGAAGGGAGGCAAGGGCCAGATGACGGCAAGCTGCATGGCAGATAGGACTGCAGCCTAAAGTCTGTGAGTTTGAAGAGTTTTCTGCAGGGAAAGAGAGGTGCCCGCAAGATCAGAATCATCTGACAAATTATATTCATTAGGCAACATCTATGGATTATCTACCATGAATAGATGTTGCCTAATATACTATATACTAACCACAGTTACCATTTTTGAGTTCTTAACATAACTCCCAGTACACAAAACAAGGTGGGTTCTTCTATGTCCTTATTATCTATTGCTATGACTTTCCTTATTTCATTTTTTTTAATTGAAGAAACACAAGAACAGAAACGTTTAACCCATTCAGCCTAGATTTCAGCAGTAATCAGAACCTAAAGAGTCTGGGTAAGGATCTCACTCTTCCCCACTGATCATCCTGCCTCACTCAGGTGAGGCAATCATTCACTTTATGACTTCTAAGGACAGAAAATACTTTCCTATAGAAGAAGCCTCTTTACTTTTGAGAGTAACGCAATGGACTGAATGTTTGTGTTCCCCTAAAATTCATGTGCTGGAATCCTAAGCCCAATGTGACAATATTAGGAGGGGCAGCCTTTGGAAGCCTTGAGGCTGGAGCCCTTATGAATGGGCTTAGTGCCCCAGTAACAGGGAGCCCTAGAGAACGCTCTCACTCTCTTTTCACCTAGTGAGGACACAACAAGACTGGATCTGCAATGTGGAAGAGGACTCTCACTAGAATTTGAGCTTGCTGGGACCCTGATCTCAAGCTTACAGACTCCAGAACTGTGAGGAATAAATATCTGTTGTTATAAGTCACCCAGTTTATGGTTATAGTCACCTGAACTCACCAAGACAAGTGGCATAGCTTACTGTCTTTAAAGTGATAATGTCGTGTGATTCATCTGCCCAAAGTAGGCAGAGAGCTTTCACCTGGGGCATGAGCCAGACCTTTCTGCCCATTGTTAGCTTCTCCCCAGTCAGGCTACTTACCTCTTAGAGTGATGTATTAGACTTTGGCAAATCTGTGGAAAGGTTCCTGCCAGTTCACACCTGCAAGTGACGGTGAGGAACAAGAAAACTGAGCTCAGGGATGAGTCGAGTCAGAGTGTGGCAGGGGCCACACTGCTTCTCCCATGTTCTAGGATATTTCCTTTGGGCTGGAGAAATGCCACTGTCAGAAAGTTCTAAACTCTCCATTGGAAAGTAGGATTCTTCATGGCCAGAGGTAAAAGCAGGGACTAAGGAAAGAAGCAAATTACTTGTCACCAAGTAGGGGATGTTCTGTTGAGCTGCAGTGAATATGGCGACCGGTGACTAAAAAACCTCTGAAAAATGCACCCTCAAACAGGAAGGGTGTCATTATAACTCAGATCAATTATTTTGTTCACAGTAAGAGGACATCCTTTTAACATTTTGTTAAAGTATAAAAAACCCTTATGGAAAAAAACACACAAGTCTACAGCTCCATAGGTTTCCACAAACTGAACACCTTCATGCAACCAGCACCTAGATAAAGAAACAGGATGTAACCAATGCCCCAGAAGTCCCCATATGCTTTCCAGGCACTACTCACCCAACAGAGACACTATCCTAAAATTCTGACTTCTGACCACATAGATTAACTGTCTTTGTTTTAAGGCTTCACATAATTGGAAATCATTCAGTATGTATTCCATATCTGGCTTCATTCATTCAACATTATGCTTATGAGACAGGTCCACATTGTCATATGGAATCATCTCATTGTTGTATGATAATTCCTTGTGAGTTCATACCTTAAGTTATTTATCTGGGAAGTTATACTAATTTTTATGTGAATGGCTATAGTGTGGACGCATTTTCAAATTACTCAGCTAGAGGCAATTATTAGTCTCATGTCACCACTGGATATGGATTCCAGGACATTGTTTCAGCCTCCTTGCAGTTAAAATAAATAGCATACAATAATTTTGAGGCACAAAAATTGATAAGAAGTTACATAGAAAGAGAGAGACTGTTAGAAAAAATCAAAGAGGGAAAAAAAACTATTGGAATGTTAATAGCTATTGGCTTATAATTATACAAAGAACCTGGTCGGGGAAAAAAAAATGCTAACTCGTTTTACACACACAGAGTTCTCCTTTCCTTTATGTAAAAATGATGTTTCCCCGTATCTCAAAATTTCCTGTGTAAAACATTCTTCATAAAATCTGAACCTTCAATCAAATCCAGTCTATAGATGAGAGATAAGGAAAATTATATAATAGCAATTTAGCACTCAATCTCTGTCATTTCAAGATGACAGCACCATTTGAAAAGAAAAAAGTTCCATGAATTAAAATTCTGAAATAAAGGCATTCGGTTCATCTTGAATATGCCATGTGGAGCTCCCGCCCCCAGGGTGAGGCTCACTTTTTGCTACTCTGATTTATAGCTTGTTCTCCTGGGGGATACTCCGATTTCAAGGGCATTAAGATATGATTTATTTACATAAGGCCAATCAAGGGTTATCCTGTTCTCAAAAATTAGGGGCCAGTACTGCTCCATAAATGGAACAAAAATGTTAATCACATTAAAATGGGGTCTCAATGATTGAAACGAGTCAGGCTGCAAATCGGAATGATCAGTCGTGATGACAAAACCAGAAACAAATTTCTCTGCTAAAGAACGGCTTATTATCACTTTTTGCTTGTCTTCTCAAAGATGAATTCATAAAATGGGCATCTCAGAATGCCTCATCTTGGTGTTTCATGGTTTCAAACGTAAAAGATTATTTTCCTTTCCTCTCCTCTCTCCTAGAAACCATTACTTTTCTAAAATAAAGGAATGAAAAATCAGGTGGACAGATGAACTTCGCCATACAGAGAGTCAGGAAAAGAGATGGAAAATGTAAAAAACAAAACAAAAAGACTTATTTGATGAAACCTATTTCTCTGATCACATGTCTCAGTCAAGGAAATACGGGGAGAGTGGGGGCGGTCTTGCTCTGCTATGCCCTGCTCTACTTGTGCTACTTCGGTGGATTCTGCATTTCTAGAAGCAAAATATGATCAAATCAGCTTTACACTGGACAAAGGGTACGTCACTTTATTTGACCTCTTTACTATCTGCAAAACTGGGAAACTAAGAATTAAAACAAAACAAGAAAACAAGGCCCTCATTTCCATTTTCACTACTGCAATGATGGTTACAAAAAGTAAATAAATAAACACTCAACACATACTCTGTATGATGCAAAGATTTCAGTAATTACTGAGATTTCTAGAAATCCTATATTCCTTATCATTAAAGCATTTCGTTTGTCATGAGAAAATATGAAAAAATAAAAATAAGTGCCTTAAGAGAAAGATTAAACAAAGAGAAGAAAATACTTGTGTAGAAGACATTATCAATTTATGAAACAATCTAAAATTATTTTTACAAGCTGTAAAATATATCAAAGCTATATGAGATTGAAAGTTCAAAGGCTGGGAATGAATGTAAACAAATAATTTTTAAATGTTTTAAATCATAAATTATAATCCCTGTACTTAATTACATCGTTGCTAGTGACTACATATTTGTAACATGCTTTATACTATTAATATGTTTATGCCTATAAACAAATTATTTGAAATTTTTCAAAGCTAGTCACCACTTTCATATCAATGGTGGTGTTTCTTCAATTTTTCACCACTTAAAATCCACTTAATGAACATTAGGCAGAAATATAAACATCATCTTTTCGGTAAAATTTTAAAACGTTAAACACAAATTTATATAATTTTTTTTAATTAAAAATTGTTTCATATCAGTTAAAGGGAACCTGTAATTTGCACATTTTCAGTCACAATTTAAATGTCGTGGTAATGGTTACTCCCAGAAGCTTCCAGTTTCATATCCCAACTTGTTTCTTTTCTTAGTCTTTATTTGTACTGTACTAGAAAAGCCCTATTAAAAATTAATTATCATCAGGAATAGTGGCAAATGTTAGATATTTCTTTAAGTATGTTTAAATGTCTTTAGAATAAAATGTTTCTGCCCAGAAAAGAAGGATTCAGGTTATTCGGATATCAAATACATTGCTGAGGATGTCACTTGAATAACTGATACAAAATGAAAACAGTCTTCATTTGTATTATTGGTGTCATATGAAAAACATGCCTTAAAAGAAAATAGTGTAATTCATTTGTTCTCTACCCCTTAGTGAACTTCCGTTTGGAAAAGCAGAACTTTATCCTGGAAACCCAGGAAACAAATCCCGAAGACTTACATCTATGGCTATAATTTTCTGACTACGTCTTTCACTACCAAATCAGTATCAGGAAGTATAGCATTGACTACCAAATGTTGTCTGTGAATACAGCAGTGTGAGAATTTATTTGTTGCACATATGGCTGTGCTCTGTCTGTCTTCACCCCAGGCTATCTTTTCTAGGCTATATCACAGACTTCAATGATAACCATTTACTGAGTTAAAAAATAACTTCCATTGCTAGAGTTTGATCTCCAATAACAAGTAAGACAGATAGTTGCCAGGTGCCACTCCCTCATATATGTACCACACGAGTGTCAAATGCTGATTTCCAGCCTGTTCTTAGGTACTGTGTTCTATAGGAAGTACTGCAGTAAGAATAGTATATAGTATATGGTAAGTATAGTATATAGTACTATATAGTACATATAGTAAGTACTATAGAACAGAATATAGAATCACTCTTCCAGAACGCCAACTGCTTTTCCACAGTGTAGGCAGATTCTAGGGGTGTCCATTTGGTTCAGTAATGTTGCCAAAAGTTCATTATGTTTTCTTTCTGGTCATAAAATTTGTCATTACACTTGTGGCTTGTTTTATAACCATCTCAGTCATAATGTGACATTTACCTGATTATTTTTAATGAAGAGTGCAAAGTTGAATTATGCTGCTGTGACTCTGGTGATTTCCCCTCCTTTGGCAACAAAATACATTAATTTTGATGGGGAAAGTATTATCTTACTTTCCAGAGAAACTTAATTGGTTCAACAAAAAGGTCATTGTGTTTTGTTTGAAAGCTGGAAGAAAGTTTCAAAGTTTCAAAGTCACTATGTGACAAAAGTATTATAACTAGATGAGGGGGTAAAATACAAAATAAAATATTTAAAAAAATCAGCGTCTTATTTCCTATTGAAACTTTTCTTTTGTGGCTGCTTGAATAAACTCATCACACTATGCTGATACGAACAAATTATCGTTTCCATGTGCATTGGAGTCCTGACCACCAACCACCTGCGGTTTTTACATTAATTTGAATTGTAGGCTGGGCACAGTGGCTCATTTCTTTAATTCTAATACTTTGGGAGGTCAAAGCAGGAGGACTGCTTGAGCCCAGAAGTTTGAGACCATCCTGGAAAACAAAGAGAGACCTTGTCTCTATATTAAAATTAAATATATATATATATATATATGAATTGTAGTATTTATATGACTACTGTAATCACAACATTTGTGCTTTGGCACCATCCAACCCACAGCCCACAGGCCACATGCAGCCCAGGACAGCTTTTAATGCAGCACAACACAAATTCATAAACTTTCTTAAAATGTTATACAATTTTCTGAGGGGGATTTTGTGTTTTAGCTCATCAGCAATCCTAAATGTTAGTGTATGTTATGTGTGACTCAGGACACTTATTCCTATGTGGCCCAGGAAAGCCAAAATATTGAATACCCCTGCTCTAGCAGAATGTTTTTGTGCTGGCGATCTGTTCATTATGAATAGAGAATATGATTCATCCAAATACTAACAATAAAAAATAATAACAGACATAAATAATTTGAAAACATTACAGGAAATTATATATTTTTGGGGAAACTGCACCATAAACTGAATATTTGCTGAGACAACAAGGCCAGTACTTTGCAATGTTTTCATAGCCTTGGAGAGCATAATAGTACTTAATAAGATTAAAAAGAAGCCTATGAAAACCACAACTAATCTTACATTTCAAACTTTCAAAAATTTGGAATGTATATACATAAACAAATATTTTTCTTTTAAAAGATAGGTAACCTGTGAATAGAACAATTGGTTGGTAATGTGGGGGCTTTATTTGAGAAATATTGGTTATCCAGGCATTCGTCATCATCAAAAACATTGATCTTCAACAAGGAGTCTTTTCAAAGTTTTAGCAATTTTTTTTTAGCTTGGAATTAATTTTTGTCTTCACTTTGCATATATTAATTGAGTCGTACTAGTTACCAGGTATTGTGTTAGATGCTGGAGAGACACGAAGAATAAAAAGACATGTCCTCTGCCTTCCAGGAGCTTATAATTAGCAGGTACTACAGGTATGCACACAATTAGTCATAATTCAAGACACCGATAGGGTTCTACTCAATGATAAAAATCCAGTATGCTCACAGGAGAGAAAAACTGATTATGACAATTGGCCAGTGCTTGGTAGAACACTGCATTTCAGGTGAACCTCAAAGGAGCCGAGAACACAAGAAGACCATGAAGAAGGCACCAGACTTGGGAAACACAAGCTCAGTCTGGGCTGCCTGGAAAAGATGATGCAAAAGGAAGGCAAGAAAGTTTGGGTCAGAGCAGAGTGGCCCTTGAATACCCTGCTATGAGGCATTCATTTTTTACACAGTGAGGATCTACCAAAAGTTTCTGAGAAACAGAAATAAAAGTATTAGGCCTGTGATTTAAGGAAATCAATCTGGTAGCACTGAAAAAAAGGGGGAGGGAAGAACACTAAGAAGTGGTTTATTCTGAAGAAGTAGGAAAGAAGAAACAAAAAATAATCCAGATATCCAAATCACCTCCAGGCATTAGAAAGGTATGAATTAAACATATGTGAATGTGAAGAGCAGGTGCACTTTCTGAGGTCACTTGGAATCAGAAAGAGGCAGGTAGCTGTCCCTTCCCAGCCCCAAGCTAAGGGCAGGAGAGAAGGCAAGCTGTGCGCATGGAAGGACAGTTACGGAGCCAGATCGCTTGATCTCAAAACCCATACTTTTCTCTATGCAGATATATCATTATATGCATTCCTTACGCACACACATGTATGTCTATATGTATGTATCCATGTGCCTATATGCATGTAAATGGAATCTGGATGGATATGAACAGTGATCTACATGGACACAAATTTGGTCAGTATGGTGCATACTGCGACCAAAACCTGGTTTACAAAATGTGATCCACGTGGCAGTTACTGTCAATATGGTCTTTCACAACTGACCTATGACTAATGAAGGCAGTTGAAGCATGAATTCGTTTTGGGAAAGTGCGATATATTACAAGAGCCCTAAATCAACGCCCCTAAGGGTGCACTCCGATTCTTTCCCATAGCAGATTCCTGTTCTTCAACAACTTGCCTCGCCACTTTTGACCTCACCCATTTCCTCCCAGACCATGTTCCAGCCAGCTATTGCCAGCCCAGCCTAACTTCTGAAAAGAGAACATCACGCTCATAAAAAGTATTTTATTACAGGTTTGAGAGTAGAGGAGTTAAATTTATTGAATAATAAGTAAACTAATGATCTCATAAAATCAATGAGCCTCCCCAAAGGATATCAAGTCCTCCCAAATAAAGCACTACATTATCCAAGAAATATGCTTGCTGCTTCTCTGGCCAACAATTTTCATCTCTGTTATACGTATTATAACATTACAGACACCCTTTGGAGAACTAGAGACAGGCAAAAGAAATCTTTGAATACTTTGAAGGAAATGATATTATAATGTATTGAGAGATAGGACTTTCTCTGTGTATTTTAAATCCCCTGGCTCTTTCCATTGAAGTAGCAAGGTCCCTCTATCATAACTAACCCAGGGAAAAGTTGTTATGGGGGGATACAGGAAGCATAACTGGGAAACTCTTGAAAGGGAAGAGGGAAGGTCAGGATAACAGTCATAACCCTGGACTCTTCTGGGCAAACCTGGATGTATGATCTCTCTAGGTATAGAGGACTACATGGGTAAAACCTACAGAAAATTACAGCTACATTTCTTGCAAATGTGAATTTGTGGTCTGTGGTCATTCCCACCCATATTTTTCTAAGCTACCACCCTCTTAGTTACTAAATAAGAAAAAAGATAACGGTTGAGCTTGCTGCCTCAGGGGAGATAGCAGAGTTGAGACTCTGCTTTTCCTTTTTAGCATTCAAGTGGCTCTTCTTTCAGCTGCAAACTGCATCCCAGTCTCTCTGGAGGTAATCCCTGGTCACCAGAAGGTCAGCTACAACCAAGTCTCTATATGCCACTTGTGCATGTCACCACCAGGTAACTAGAAATGACTTTGTGTGGTGTTGTGAGTCTCCTCAGGAATTTTCCCAAACAGTCTCAGATGAGCCAAGGTGTATTGACACAGCTGTTTAGTCGAACTTACCCAACGCCTGCTCTCCTAAGTCCTGAACAGACAGCACCAATAATTTCAGGGTTATTGTTTTTACGAGCACCAATATTGGACAAATCCACATGTTTTTTTTTCTCCCAATACCTTCTGTTTGGAACCCAAAAATAAAAACAAAATTCTCTGAGCTGAGACAGCTCTGGCATTCTTAGCCCATCCCAAGGTATAAGTCAGGATAATTACAGAGTGACATATGTTGATGGCAATAAAGTGGTTACGCATGTTCACTATTTGTTTTGAAGATTAACTGTCTACCACATTGCGGTATTTAAGCATGAGACCATTTCAGATTTAATACACATTCCCCTACGTGGCCCCCCCACCCCACTCCACCATAAAACATAGCTAAGGAAAAAAAATACAATTTACATGACTTACAACCATTTCACTAATATAAACAATTCTGGTGCATAACAGTTGGCACCCAAAAAGACAATTTATATACTCCCTGCTCTTCCCTGCTGCCAAATCCAGGGCGACATGTTCATTGTTTGCCTCATAAAAATCTCCAATTGCTTCTGCAAGAGCAAGAACAAAGACTGACTTTTTATTTCATTTTTATAAGCATGGATGAGCAGATGATATTCAGAGGGGCCAAACAAATACGAAGTTTCAGTCTATCAGATCCCCAAATGGCAAAGACATTAAACCTCCATCTAATAGCTGCTAATGGAATCACTAGAACATTATCAAGCTTTAGGGGTGCTTTCACAGTACAATTCTGATATGTGCCAACTCCTTCTATGATTAGACTAAGGTTAAAGACAGACCTAAAACACTCTCCTGCTGAAACCACTGAATAATCATTAACACTTAAGTAAATGCAAATAAACAAACAAATGAAAATATTCCAGGTAATTGAAGTTCAAGTGTGATAGAAACTGAAGATAAAGCCTTTTTCTATAAAGAAATAAATGACTCATTCCAACTCACTCATAGCCCTCAATACATTAATTTTTATCACTGAAATATGACTTTATGCAAATTACGTCAAGTAATTCAGCCACTATTTTAATAACACAGTCTACATAAAACAAACACATTAAATGCCAAGCTTGGAGAGAACCCCAGTATGCACTACAACAGCAAAATTAACAACATGGAAGGATTATTTCTGAAGGCTGAATTATTTGAGAGCATTTCTTTTAGAGCAATCTAGCTGAGCAAATAAGACTCCTGTAAAGATTAAGGAGTCTATAGCACAAGAAACACAGCATATTCATTTGCTATAGCTTCCACTCTTTGAATTTTACACTAGAGACCTAAAAAAAGAATAGCTTAAGTCTAAAGTAGTCCATTATGAGACATTTCACATGCATAAATTCTCAATATTTCATAAATACTGTAACTATGAAAAAATCATTCATGCCTTAGATTTAGAAAATGGACCCTTGTGGAATATTGCCTTTCTCAACCTCAGCAAACATAAGTTAAATATTTATAAAACAAAATATACTGAAACTATTTCAATTCTTGTGGGGGTAGAATAGATACTTTAAAGAAATCAGCCTGAACTTAGGAGTCTTCTGTGTATTAATAGTGAATATGCATATGCAAAAACTCTCTACAGAAATATTAAAATTGACAAGAGTTTCTAAATTTTCATCTCATACCAGAATATATAAACTCCAGGGTTAGTCAATTATTTTACTAAATGAGTCATATTGTCAGTCAATATTGATTAGTTTGGTATTTAAAAAATGAATGGAAGTAAACTAAAAATAACTACTGCTTAGAAAACCTCAGCTGATATATGGAATGATTAGATAATTGGAACACAACAGAAAGGAACAAAATGAAGAGTAGAATTCTCTCTCACTCAACTGGCAGCCACTATTCAATTTTACTTCTGTTTCCTTATGGAAAAGGAGAAAAAAAAGATGAATTCAGAGAAGGCCTTCAACAAAATTCAACAACCCTTTATGCTAAAAACTCTCAATAAACTAGGTATTGACAGAACATATTTCAAAATAATAAAATCTATTTACGACAAACCCACAGCCAATATCATACTGAATGGGCAAAAACTGGAAGCATTCCCTTGGAAATCTGGCACTAGTCAAGGATGCCCTCTCTCATCACTCCTATTCAGTATAGTACTGGAAGTTCTAGCCAGAGCAATCAGGCAAGAAAAAGAAATAAAGGGTATTCAATTAGGAAAGGAGGAAGTCAAATTGTTTCTATTTGCAGATGACATGATTGTATATTTAGAAGATCCCATCGTCTCAGCCCAAAATCTCCTGAAACTGATAAGCAACTTCATCAAAGTCTCAGGATACAAAATCAATGTGCAGAAGTCACAAGCATTCCTATATATCAATAACACACTTAAAAAGAGCCAAATCAAGAGTAAACTCCCATTCACAATTACCACAAAGAGAATAAAATACCTAGGAATACAACTAACCAAGGATGTAAAGGACCTCTTCAAGGAGAACTACAAACCACTGCTCAAGGAAATGAGAGAGGACACAAACAGATGGAAAAACATTCCATGCCCATAGTTAGGAAGAATCAATACTGTGAAAATGGCCATACTGCCCAAAGTAATTTACAAATTCAATGCTATCCCCATCAAGCCACTTATGACCCTCTTCACAGAACTGGAAAAAAACTACCTTAAACTTCATATGGAACCAAAACAGAGCCCAAGACAGTCCTAAGCAAAAAATAAAAATAACAAAGCTGGAGGCATCACACTACCTGATTTCAAACTATACTATAAGGCTACAGTAATCAAAACAGCATAGTACTGGTACCAAAACAGAGGACCAATGGAACGGAACAGAGGCCTCAGAAATAATGCCACTCATCTACAACCATCAAATCTTTGACAAACCTGACAAAAACAAGCAATGGGGAAAGGAGTCCCTGTTTAATAAATGGTGTTGGGAAAACTGGCTAGCCATGTGCAGAAAACAGAAAGTGGACCCCTTCCTGACACCTTACACTAAAATTAACTCCAGATGGATTAAAGACTCAAACATAAGAATTAACACCATTAAAACCCTAGAAGAAAACCTGGGCAAAACCATTCAGGACATAGGCATAGGCAAGGACTTCATGACTAAAACACCAAAAGCATTGGCAACAAAAGCCAAAATAGACAAATGGGATCTAATTAAACTCCAGAGCTTCTGCACAGCAAAAGAAACAATCATTAGAGTGAACCGGCAACCTACAGAATGGGAAAACATTTTTTGCAATCTACCTATCTGACAAAGGGCTAATATACAGAATCTACAAAGAACTAAAACAGACTTACAAGAAAAAAACAAACAAACCCATTCAAAAATGAGCAAAGGATATGAACAAACACTTTCCAAAAGAAGACATATATGAGGCCAACAAACATATGAAAAAATGCTCATCATCGTTGGTCATTAGAGAAATGCAAATCAAAACCACACTGAGATACCATCTCATGCCAGTTAGAATGGCAATCATTAAAAAATCGGGAGACAACAGATGCTGGAGAGGATGTGGAGAAATAGGAACACTTTTACACTGTTGGTGGGAGTGTAAATTAGTTCAACCACTGTGGAAGACAGTGTGGCGATTCCTCAAGGACCTAGAAATGGAAATTCCATTTGATCTAGCAATCCCATTACTGGGTATATATCCAAAGGATTATAAATCGTTCTGTTATAAAGACACATGCACTCATATGTTCATTGCGACACTGTTTACAATAGCAAAGAACTGGAACCAACCCAAATGCCCATCCATGATAGACTGGACAAGGAAAATGTGGCACATATACACTATGGAATACTATGCAGCCATAAAAAACAGTGAGTTTGTGTCCTTTGTAGGGATATGGATGAATCTGGAAATCATCATTCTCAGCAAACTGACTGAAGAACAGAAAATCAAACACAGCATGTTCTCATTCACAGGTGGGTGTTGCACAATGAAAACACATGGACACAGGGAGGGGAGCATCACACACTGGGGATTGTTGGGGGGCACTAGGGGAGGGACAGCAGGGGGTAGGGAGTTAGGGAGGGATAACATGGGGGGAAATGCCAGATATAGGTGACTGGGATGGGGGCAGCAAATCACATTGCCATGTATGTACCTATGCAACAATCCTGCATGTTCTGCACATGTACCCCAGAATCTAAAGTGCAATAAAATATAAAATTAAAAAGATGTATTAATGTAGCATCGAATCTATCTAAATGTACACATTTTTACAAACTTAACATTTCTATACTTTATCTTTAAAATATTTAAAAGTAATAATATAATTGTATATACTACAGCTATTTACCTTTCAGTAAAAATAGTTAATTTTAAAATATTTTCATAATTCTTCTTCATATTGTGTTATTTAAACAGTACCCTATTAACCAATTCTGCAATTGTTTTCTTTTTTATTTTTTTTTCTTTTCTTTTTTTTTTTTGAGACGGAGTTTCGCTCTTGTTACCCAGGCTGGAGTGCAATGGCGCGATCTCGGCTCACCGCAACCTCCGCCTCCTGGGTTCAGGCAATTCTCCTGCCTCAGCCTCCTGAGTAGCTGGGATTACAAGCACGCGCCACCATGCCCAGCTAATTTTTTGTATTTTTAGTAGAGACGGGGTTTCACCATGTTGACCAAGATGGTCTCGATCTCTTGACCTCGTGATCCACCTGCCTCGGCCTCCCAAAGTGCTGGGATTACAGGCGTGAGCCACCGCGCCCGGCCAATTGTTTTCAATTGTGTGTTGGGAGAAGAGGGGTGTATAAACAAAGCTGGAATGAACATAATTGTACACACATGTTGGTGAACTTCTGCAAGTATCTGCTGAGGGTAAATTCCTCTCAGTGAAAATGTTTTTGGTCAAATAGTATTACCAAAATTTCTGATAAATATTCTGAAATCTCACAAGATAGGTCACCATATTTTATATCCTCAGAATTGAGATTCTTTGATCAATATATCCAGTGGGGAAATTTCCAGGTTTAATTATTTGCCAACCATGTGGGTATAAACATTAGATCTTTTCTATGATTTATATTTATGTGTTTTTCTTTTATTTCTATATGAGACTTACCAACAATTTATGTTTAAATATCCGTTTATTTTTCTTTGTTTACAAATGTACTGTTCATATTTTTGGCACATTTTTCTATGAAGTTGGTTTTGTCTATGAGATTTAAAAATTAAGTAAAATGAATGTTGATATTATTTACGCAAATATTTTTCTCCAGTCTATCATTAGTCTTTTGTCCTTTCTTATACCGTTTTCTCCCCAAAGTTTATTTTCTAATATGTTTTATGTTGTGAAGTTTATTGATTTTTCTTTATAAATTTTGAGTCTTAAATCCTTTTTATAGAGCTTCCCTCTGCCAAGATTCTAAGTACATTTAGCAAAACTTTTTAAGAACGTTTTAAAAATTGTTACAGGCTTTTAAATGTATATTAATATGTTCTTCCATCTGGAATTTATTTTGAGATAGAAAGTAAGCTAGGGATACAGGTTTATCCTTTCCTGCAACAATTAGCCAGCTAGTCCACATTATTTACTGAAGGTTATCTTTTCTCAGTTATTTAAAAAATAATACTATTGGCTGGACGCAGTGGCTCACACCTGTAATCCCAGCACTTTGGAAGGCTGAGGCGGGTGGATCACGAGGTCAGGAGATCGAGACCATCCTGGCTAACACTGTGAAAACCCGCCTCTACTAAAAATACATAAAATTAGCCAGGCGTGGTGGCACGCACCTGTGGTCCCAGGTATTCAGGAGGAGAATCACTTGGATCTGGGAGGCGGAGGTCACAGTGAGCTGAGATTGTGCCACTGCACTCCAGCCTGGGCGACAGAGTGAGACTTAGTCTCTCTCTCTCTCTCTCTCTCTCTCTCTCTCACACACACACACACACACACACACACACCATAATACAATTATCACAAATTAAATGTCCCAAATATGCAAATCTATGTGTGACCCCTTTCTTTTGCTCTTCTCCAGTACCAATTTATTTTAATTATTGTAACTTCCTGATGTATTTTAAAATCTGATAAAGTTGGTTCATCCTTCATTACTTTTCTTTCTCAAAATTGCCATGTGTATTCTTTTCCAGGTAAATTTTAGTAGCCAAATGGTCTTAAATATTGTCAAATATTTATTGTGTTCTACATCTTTTATAAAATTTCTTTTTATTTCTTCTGTGACTCAAGAATTATCTGAATTTCTTCAAGTGATTGGACGTTGTCCTTCTATTAAGCTCTAATTTTATTGCATATTGGCCAGTGAGGTAGTTCATATTATTTTACATTTTTGGACTACAGGAAAGTTTTTTTTGAGGTCTAATATATGTTTCATTTCTGTATATGGCCAAAGGTGTTGCAAAAAAGATTGATTCGCTAGAAATAGCTATAATTCATTCCTTCATCCATCCATCCAACCATCTAGCTATCAAGTTATGTATTTCTACATCTACATTTAGTTCAACATTTTATTGATTTTATTCAAACCCTTTAAATTGCAACTAATTTTTTTCTACATAATCTCTTAATGGCTGACATGATGAGCTAATGTCTCTTACCACCACTACATTTTTGTTAAATTCTCTTTGCATTTCCTGAAGCTAAATACTTTTTATTTCATTTGATATGTTATTTAGACTGTAAAGATTTATACAATTATAGTACCATTGTGAATTGCAACTTTTATCATACACTGAGTTTTTTCATCAAACTTAACCCTTTTCTTGGCTTGGATTTAATAGTCTGAAATTAATATCATGAATTTTAGGGTTTTTTTTGTTAGCATTTAACTATTTACCTTATTGCTCATGTTTAATTCAATGAGTAACATTTTTAGAATTATTTCTTATACATAGTATATAAGTGGGATTTCTTTTTTCATATAGTAACTCAATATATGAGTATTGTTCTCATTTATATCACATATATATCAACAAGTACTAAATATTTATACTCATTGATATAACAAATGCAACCAATTTCTCCTGTTTTACATTCTAAATGTAATGCTTCTTTTTTTTAAGCTTCTACATAGATTGCCTCTTTATGTGATGCATATATGTCTTACTCTTGGTGATTTAAAAGTTTTTTAAAGTTTGTTTTCAGTCATTCTATTCTACACAGGCTTCTAGTTCAAGGTCTAAAAAGAAAGTTGAGCAATTTAATCTTCCATTATCAAGACTATCTCTCAACATTTTTAATAATTTTGTACGTTGTCAAAATTTACAATATTTACTTCCTATAATCCTCAATCTTGTGATTGTTTAATTTCCATCTATACTTAAACGATATCAATGCTTATTCCACCCTTTACCACAATTGCCACAATTAACACGTAATCCCCTGTTTATCATTAAATAATCTGTTTCTGCTTTTGAGCTTGTGATGTAAGTGATTTGTTAATTTTTCTCATGGAATCCTGAAAAAAAAAGTGATTGCAGTTTTTGCCTTTAATACTTGAAATGGATTAATAAAAGTGTGTTTTAGTGTTACTCATTTACACCCACATTTTTTCCTCTGAAACATAGTGTGCCCACAGATTTAGTTCTTCACTGATTCCCTACATTTTGTTTTCTTAATTTGCCTGTTATTAGTCTCCATGTCAACCATGATAAACTTGGGTTGGTTAATCTAGAACTTCTATGTGCATGATTAGAACGTGGGTCAATTCCCTTTGATTCCCTTAGCTGAGACTTAGCTTCCCCTAAAAACTACAATTTGAGGTCTGCTTATACCAGGGGCCATTTGTCAAGGGGGAGTGCCTGGGCTTTGGCAGGGTCTTGTTTAGTGTTTTGGAGCTTTGCCATCTCCTCTCTGGTTTTGTGATTTTCTTATGCCAAGGTCTGCTTCACTTTATTGGGAATCAATTCAGTGCCTATGGCTTCTGAGAGTTTTCCTTACTCAGCCCAGGACCTCTGAGCCTCTACTTCCATCAGGAATACCTCAGGAGATTTATTTAACCCAATTAGCTGCTCTCTTCTTTAGATATAATAGAGATAAGGCATTAAGGCAGTAAGCAGGTTGAAGGCAATTCCCAGGGATTCTAGTGTATACTTCTCTACTCATTCCAATTCGTTGTCCCATTTTCCTCTTTTGTTTTCTGATCCATTAAAACCTTGTTTATTGTGAAAGTTAATTAGCTTTGAGTGTTTTGGGTCATTCTGTTTTTTATTCCCTACTTTCATGCCATTGGGGAGACACCAAGGTGGAAAAATTATTACTCTCTCGTGAGAGAGAAGACAGCCACCCTTACGGAAATTTCCCTGTTCCTGCTCTCAGGCTGCCCCATTAGCTTCTCTACAGTTGAGATAAGAGTAGGGTGTTCTCAGCATTTTATTTTATTTGTATCTCTCCTATTTTGTTTATGCAGAGAGCAACTAGATGTACGTGGCCTCTTACCAAAGCCAGATATGCAGACTCTGGGACTTGAGTCTGCTTCCTTTGCTAGATAGAGTATTTTCTTCTCATTGATGAATGGGAGGTTTTTCCTCCTTGGACTAGATGGATGGATGAGTGTATAGAAGAATGGACAGTGCTGATTTTAAATTTCATATTGTTCACTCCATTGGCTTAAGAGGGAACAATATTTTGAGATTCAACTTCACTTTGCTATTTTAAAAAGAGAATCTTATTCGCAATTACTAATTTACTCATAATGTACTTTTGGAAGTGTTATTTAAAACGTAAAATGGATCCTGCATAATTATTTTAATTACATTGTTTAATTTTCAATGTAAAATGGGAATAAAACATAAATTGGAGGTGGGTGACCAGGAAGCACAAGGACAAGAGAAGAACAAATGTGGATCATCCTAAGAAGATCTACCCCTCTACTGCTTTCTGCTCCTCTTCACACACCAGAAATTAATCTCTATGAACTCTACCTATCTGGGCATTTCACTTATGCAAGGCACCCATAGAAATGCAATAAAAGCAACCAGGAGGCAGAGGCAGAAGTCGCTAAAAGCCATTGAGGTCTAGCATCTGTTTCAAGCCCATTCTGCCTTCTGGACACCAAGAGCCTGTTTTCCATAAATTAAAGTTACAAACAAAGAAGCAACCACAGTAATCAGTCATAATGAAGAGCGAAGGATTGACACTCAGCGAAGCTTGCTTTAGGGATTTATTCTGAGTAAAAACAACTTGGAATTATTAACACGGTTGCTATATAAAATCTAAATGTTTTCAAGCCACAGTTACACAAGACAGATTACCTATAGATTCATTGAAGTAGTCTATTTTTCAGTGCATTTAAAACAGGAATAGAAAAGTTGGATACAATTTTCAGGAATCTTTCTACTGTGTTACATGAGCCATGCCATGTAAATCTGTGCAAGGAATTGTGGTGGGTGAGAGAGATAAAGAAATAAAATTCCTGTTAGCTCCAGTTTGCCCATTAGCTATACCACTGGAATGGTATTTCTAAGGATTCCAGAATTGAAAACAAATTACTTAGGAACTGAATGAAGTCTCCCCAAACAAGGTAACAGTGCATTTCTAAGGATGATAAGTGTAATACAAAGAAGTATATCTTCATATATTTCCAGTTTCTTCAATTCATATGTTAAATACAGATTTTAGCTGTTAAAAATTTTTCCAAAAATTATGTTAAATTAATAAGCCAATTCATCTAACAAATTATTTTTCTACTAAAAACATAAATATGTAATTTGACTCTGATGCTTTGTTTCTTTTTTTAAATGTTAAAACAAAGTAGGAGAGAAAAGCTAATTTCCAAAATACACTAAAGGTTATATATTCTCTACTCTTCCAAACACCCAAGTCGATAACAAGAAAGAAGCATTAAAATGAGTATTAACTATGCTAACGGTGATTTTTATTTTGTAATCCTCTCTCTGATCAAGCACTTTTCGATGACATGGCAATCAAAAAGCCGATTAAAAAAAGGCACAAACATCGGATACAAACTAACCATCCTTCAAAGGCCGTGCAGTTTAAATGACTACACGTGAAAAACAGTGGGCGGGTCAATCTCTGTTAACAGGGGGAAAGGGATACAGTCCTAACTACCCTAACAGTTCAAACGCATCATCATTGTTCAGAATCAAATTCAAACCTAGTTTTGCCTTAGAATAATTACTTTCAAAAGCAAATGATAATATATATACATAATTCTTGTATGTAACCTGAGCCCATTGGCCCTCACACCTAGAATTTCTTTAAGGGAAAATTGTAACGTATGAGGAAGGTAGCTTGATCCTACCTCAGAGTATTAAAATGTAATTTTCTCACATTTCATAAAGTTGTCTGTATTGTTTGTGTGATGGGAAGAAAAGACCTATCCAGGGAAAATACTAAAGAACTTATAAAATACAATTTAATCCTTCAAGTAATGAAAATATTACAAGTTTTAGTCTCCTACTCTCTTTCTAGGTTAACACAGATATTCAAGTAATGGAAAGTTGGAAGGGACACATTTTTTCTATTGATAGAAAGAAACAATTCTTGAAAATACCAACCATCATATGGTAGGACTTAAAACCACCTACTGTAAAAACAAGATTAAAACATGACTTCATTCCTCCATTGTTCCCACTTTCTCTGTTCTAAAAACATACAGGTATTCTTAGAGCTAAAACACCTGCCTCTTTTAAAAACCATCCTTGAAAGAAAAATTGGAAGGTTAAATGTTGGACACCATACTTTGGTTAAAAGATATGCTGAGTAGGTGCCTCTAATCACTGAACAGAGCCCATCCAGTCCAAGTAAAGTAATTCCTAAAAACCTGAATCCTTTACTCAGAAAACTAGAAAGAAGACAAGAATAAGCAACATTCTAGAAGAAGCAGTGTGTTCTAATAATAAACATCTAAATTTATAAATTAATGTAAGTCTAGAGAGGTTGGTGGAGTAGTTGTCTTCTAAGATGACCCCTAATTATCCCCACCCTCAGTAATTCCCACTTCTATGTAGTCTCCTCCCACAATGCACCAGCATCAGTCTGGGTGACCAATAGAATATTGCAAGAAGTCATGGTATGTTACCTGTGGGAAAAAGTTGTAAGAGGCATTGTGGCTGCCATATTGGTTGTGTGCCCTCTCCCATCCACCTCCCTCTTCCTCTTCACTTCTTGGGAAGAAGCTAGTTGCCAAGTTGTGAGCAGCCTTACTTAGAGGCCCATAAAGAAAAGAACTGAAGCCTCTGGCAAAAAAATCACATGAGTAAGCCTGGAAACAGATCCTCCGGCTCCAACCAAACTTCACATGACTGCTTCCACAGTCAACCAGTTGACTGAAATCTCATGAGAGAGGTTCTGAGCCAGAATCACTCACCTAAGGTGTTCTTAAATTCCTGAATGCCAAAAACTCTACGAGTAATAAATATTTATTATTTTCAGCAACTAAGTTTGAGAGTAATTTGTCATGTAGCAATCGATAACTAATGTAATTTACTTTCTAGAATACGTTTTACATAATGTTTTTCTTATTACTCTGGAATAGCTGTGGTCGACCCTGAGGTTATCTATGTATGCTTGCTGTCCTCTTTCTAGCATTTATTTCTTTTGTATCAGTCACTTCTTCCACTGCACTCTGATGGAAGGGTGGGCTAGGATCTTTGGTGGAAGAGTTATTTCCTGATTGGGAACCAAATCAGAAAATTTTCTTCTATACCAAGATGTTTCTTATGTAATACATTAAGCATTCCCTTTGGAAATAGAAAAAGCTTTAAAACCAAGAGTGTAGCAGTGGAAGTGATCTGCCCTAGGTGTAGGTAATAAGGAAATTTGTTGTATATAGAAACTTTAGAAACAATAATAAAACTAAAAAAAATTGGCTGCTTTTTATTGTCAACATGTGCTATAATTCAAATTGTCAGTTATAGACTATTCCTCTTATCAAAATATTTTGTTGACCTAATTTCTAAACAGCTGTAGCAAATAGTGAGTTTTGACTTAGAATTTTTTTTAATTATTCTTTTATTTTACAAGTTAATTCATAGAAGTCCCAATTATACAGCTGGCCCAAGGAACATGAGGACTCAGCTACATGCATTTGTTTTGGGAGTAAGTTCACAATTCTTTGTAATTATTCAAGCTTGTTTCAGGCCCATTTTTTGTCTATGTGGTAGTTCATCTCTTCTCTTGCAATCAGAAGACTCTTAATGAACAATAACGGCCTCTGAATTTACAGACAAATAAGTAGATTTGGGGCTATTTCAATTATGTCACTCTATTTGAACTCTTGCATTTTTAAATAGTGCTCAATATTTAAAAGAGTGAACTACTGTAAGTTGCAAGAATTTTCTAATTTTGATAAAATGCAAAGTTTATTAATAAATAATTTATGAAATTTTATATTTATGATTTATTAAAAAGTTGTTCACTGCTTCTAAACTAAAGAATACAACATCAGCTGGGTGCGGTGGCTCACGCCTGTAATCCTAGCACTTTGGGAGGCCAAGGCAGGCAGATCACAAGGTCAAGAGATCCAGACCATCCTGGCCAACATGGTGAAACCCCGTCTCTACTAAAAATACAAAAATTAGCCAGGCATGGTAGTGCGCATCTGTAGTCCCAGCTACTTGGGAGGCTGAGGCAGGGGAATTGCTTGACCCCAGGAGGCGTAGGTTGCAGTGAGCCAAGATCGCACCATTGCACTCCAGTTTGGCAACAGAGCAAGACTCTGTCTCAAAACAAAAAGAATAAATCAAACACTTCACACCTCCTAGGGTGGCTATAATCAAACGAACCAAAAGTACAAGTGTTGGCATCATGCAGACAAATTGGAAACTTGCATACATTGCTGCTGCCGACGCACCTACTGTGAAAAGCTCTTTAGTGGTTCCTTACAAAATTAAACATAAAAATACTATGTGATCCAGCAAATTCTATTCCTAGGTGTATGTGCAAGATAACTGAAAACATATGTTCACACAAAAACTTGTACACCAATGTTCACAGCAGAACTATTCACAATAGCAAAAAAAAAGTCGAAACAACCCAAATGCCCAAAAATTGATAAATGGAAAAACAAAATGTACTATATCCATATTATGGAATATTTTTAATTCAATCATAAAAAGGAATGAAGTACTGATACATGCTATAACATAGATGAGTCTTGAAAACATTATGTTAAGTGAAAGAAAACAGATACAGAGGCCATATATTGTAAGACTGCATTTATATGAAACGTCCAGGAGGCAAATTTAGAGAGACAAAAAGTAGTCTGCCAGCAGACAGTGGGGAATAGGAATGAGGAATGAGGAATGACTATTAATGGGTACGGGGTTTATTTTGGAGGATGATGCAAGTTCTAGAATTCAATAGTGGTAATGGTTGTATAACTGTTTGAATGTTAAAAAAAAAACAAATGATACACTTTAAAATGGTGAATATTACTATATGTAAATTAAATTTCAATTAAAAAGAAGAGAAAATACTGGTTATTACAGTAAATTATTTTATCTTGTAGAGGAAAGTATAGTAAAAATGATCCACTCGAGGTATTGAGTTCATAAAATATAACATTGCTAATATAACCCCTACTTTCCTCGGCAGGAATGTTCCCAAACTTTCTTCTTGGTGATATAGATTCACTATGATAAGCACTTGATAAGCGTTGGTCGAATGAATGAATAAATAAATGAATGAGTGGATTCCTCATATTTGTCCAATCTAATTATATAAACCCCTACTTTCAGGATATGGGCATATAAGTTTAGAGATACCTAGTAAACTACTGCTTTTCTGCTCGCTCCGGGTTATTTTGAGGAATGTGCTTGTTTGAAGGAAGAGAGTTTAAGGCCATGTTTAGGAATTTGTTTAACACACTCATTGATATTATTCCCAAAGGAAAATAAAAGGTTTCCCAAATAACAGTCTGCTATAGTGCCATGCAGCCAATGAGAACTTAATATACATAGGGATTGAATTCAATAAGGTATACACAACTATTTAATTTTAAAACTTTCTATAATCAAAATGACAAATATTTCACAAAAGCAGTATAACAGTGAAAGGTGGAAAACCATATGATTTAGCCAAATAATTTCCACTTCACTGACGAATTACCTTCCCATCTGCCAACTCTAATGGCACCCTAATCAATGGTTAGCTTACTGCAATTCTACTTGAAAATTAGAATGAATAACAAAATATAATGAACTTGTGGTGTTTTTTTTTTGAACTTGTGATTTTTCAAATGACACTTCCATCACGATTTTATTCAATAGTCATTCATTTCTCCACCAAAAAGAAATCAGAATATACATAGGACTCTTCTCTCCTGGCTTTTTCAATATAAAGAAAGCCAGGGAGGTAAAAAGCAAAAAAATGAGACGGGGAAAGGCCACAATTTCAATAATAATTAATGTCCTAAAGAACTGGAAGAAACATAAAAATAAAAACACATGCTATAAAATTATATCTAAATTATCACTTTCATAGAAAAAATGATAAGAAGAGATATCTTTAAAATTTCCTTAAACAACATATGAAGTAAAACTGTAGTAATTAGGGAGATATATTCAGCTTAGTATTAATGAGTGTTTTCCTGTTTTCAGAAGTAATTTGATAAGGCTCACAATGTGCCTGTTTTATTTTGGTTGGCTATATTATTCCTATCTTAAAGCTTGTAATTTTATCTTTGCCTTTTTTTAGTAAAAAAAAAAAATATAAGAAATTAAATTTGCAGGCTTAAAAGTTTAAATAAAATCTTTAAATAACATATCTGGTAATGACTTACTTTCCTATAAGTATAAAATGTCACACTTCATTGTTTTAAAAATTATTCACTTCTTTTGACTGGATAGTTTTATTTTTCATTCTCCACTGCCACTTAAATACAGTCTTACTAACTAAGTAAATGGTTGTAATTTTAATGGCATGAAAGAAGATCAAAGAGAGAAGTACCCCAAAACTGAAATAAGAATAAAGGTTAATGACAATTCAGCATATAAATAATAGGGAATCAAACACAGAAAATAATCAGGAGAATAAATATAGTCATGGAAATATCTAATTTACAAATCTTTTTTTTTAAGGATTTGATGTTTCAGATTTGAAAAGTTGAGAGAAAGTTTTACATAATGAGCTAGCATCTCAGGGGGAGATTTAGGAACACAGGAAAGCACTTTTTACGGCATGTGTGTGTGCTAGTGCACACACATATACATTTGTATGTGTGTCATGGTTGCAAGCACAAACGGGCAGAAATAAAGTTTAAATAGAAATGTTATGCCAAGCATTGATTAGAAATCTTTATGTTGCAAGCAGCAGAAAATGTGATTCAAATTGACTTGAGAAATAAAAGGAATTTATTGTTAAAGTAACTTAAATGTCTGAAGTGGCACTGTCCAATAAAAATATGAGAGCCACATATGTGATTTTAATTTTTTTAGTAGACATATTTAAAAAATAAAATAAGTGCAATGAATTTCATGTATTTTACTTAACACAATATATCCAAAATATTAACTTTTAAACATGTAATATAAAAAAGGATTAATTAGATATTCTACATTGTTATTTTAAGTCTTCAAGATCCAATGTGTATTGGGCACTTACAATGCATCTCAGTTTGAAGTAGCCGAATTTTACTTGCTCAGTATCCACAGGAGTCTAGTGGCCAAAGTATTGAATATAAAAGGTCTAAAAATAGAACAGGCCTCGGGCAAGTGTTTATGTAGCAGCTCTATGGTATCACCAAAGACAAAGTTCCTTCCTTTTGTTCTCTTTGCTATCCTTAGTGTTTCCTTCTTCCTAAGGTGGCTTTCCATGTCCCCAAGATGGCTGCCTACAGCTTCCAAGAGCTGCGGTTTCTGGTCGATGTCTAGCAGGGAAGGAAAATACCTTCAGCTATGAGCCCCAGAAAACATTTCAAATCTCTTTGGTCTAAACCTGGTCATACGTGGCTACTCAGCACTAAAAATGTAGTTATTGCTACTGAAAAACTAAGTTTTCATCAATTTAAATGTAAACTAACAGAACCATATGGCTTGGGGCTAACTCTGTTGAGCGGCACCATCCTAAATTATTCAGAGACATGAACTCAACATAAATACGATCATCCTTAATCACACTTGTTAGAATATCGACAGGTGGGTCATAATTTGGCTGGGTCATATTAGTTCATGCTGCAGAGGCAAAGACTTTTTCACCCTAGTTATTTACTCAGTGAATATACCTCAAGGGTGTCTTTGCAGTTCAGAAACTAAGCCCAGGAAACTGGTTTTCCCCTCGTGAGGCAAGAAGTGCACATCATTAAATCCTGTTTGGGTTTCTGGTACTGTTGAAGGTGCTGTCTTGCTTCCAGAGGAGTAATGAGAGACATGTATAGAATGCATTTGAGCACAAAGCTCTACATTAATGAAAAAGAACAAAAATCTGAATAAAATAATGAATACCATTGCCACTGTAAGCTTTGTTGACTAAGAGGATTACACCTTAAGCAAAAAATAAAACACAACTGTTATTTCTATCCTGCAATGCTATTTAATCAAATAATTCCTAAGCAAGTATAGAAATACCTCTCCGTTGACTTTTCATGCCAGTAGATAGTCCAAAATGTCAAAGCAACAAACACTCCACTTGGTAAATTTGCCCCAGTGGGCATGTTGCTGAATAGCTTGCCCTGTAATGCAGCAGACGAAACAACTGGCTTTATTCCCAAAGTTCACTCAGGCTCATCCCTCATTGCTAGTGAGGGCACCGATAATGGTGGAGTGTGTCTTCAAACAGATAGCAATACATCCAGATGATAGGGAAAATTGTATTACAGAACCTACTGTCCGTGAACCAATAACCATTTCAAAACATTTTAATGCCAGGTCCACAAAGAAGCTTATTACATTGAGAGAAAAGAGGAGAACTAGCTTACAAGGAGATCTAAATTTTCTCTCGTCATTTTATTTGTTTTAGCATGAAGAAAATATTAATTTTTAAACTATCATCAATGTGTTAAGAAAGGCACATTAAAAACAATGGGAAACTGAAAAATACAAATCATAGTGTATTTAAAAATGTAGCTTGGAGTATTAGAAATTGGGTATGTTTGAGTAACTCCCTCTCTCCACCCACAAATTCATTTCTTCTTTGTAAGGAAAATAAAAATCAATGACAGCGTTTAACCTGATGTAGCAACATCCTAACCTAAGTATTATATAATCATCTTTTGAAGTCATCATCCTAGTTAGAGAAATTTCACCATTCTGAGCCCTCATTCCTTTTCTCTTTTGAGTAATGCAAACATGTTCAATTCATCCTGGCTTTCAAATTGACCTAGAAGTCTTTCTCAATGGAATGAAAAAAAAAAAGAGTAATTTTATGTGTAAAATGGAAATAAATAACAAATAGGCTGTGGTAAGGATTTAAAAAGATAATAGATGCCAAACACTTAAGAAAACTTAGCCTAGACATACAGTGGACTTCAGGGGGCTACAGCTGCTCAACTGAGCTGACCTACCTGGCTCCTCAGGGCATTTTCTTAAAACAAAAATAAATAACTGGTTTTAGTTTTAAGTAGCATCTTTTATTTTCTTTGTAGAATAGCTACATCAAATGGAAATGACAAACAGAAAAAGAAGAAAACATAAAGGCAATGGAGAAAGGGAAAAGACAGGCCAAAGTGAAGACAGAAAAAGGCCAAAAGAATCAATATCAGCAGACTTAGCTTTTAGACAGTGCTTCTGAATACAGGTATGGTGTTAATGACTGAGGCTGGTTGACAGGAAACAACGCAGCAAAGACCACCTAAGAGAGGGTAGTGAGCACTGTCAAATGTTACAGGTGTTAAAGAAGACACGGCCTGAAGAAAGTTCACCAGAGTAGGCTCTCAGGTGTTTCTACTAATTCAGAAAGAAACCAGACTGTAAAGAGTTAAGAAATGAATGGAGTGAGTGCCCTGGTCAGAGAATACAAATTTCTTTTTGGATGATCAGCAAAGAGCAGAAAGAAAGATGGAACAGTAACATGAAGGGATAAAACTCTAACAATTGATTGAACACAATTTTAGTCCTATTTTGATATCCTATCTGTGCATAGAACAAAACTGACCATGTTTCAGCCCGTTCAGGGAACTAGCTGAATAACAGAGCATTTGCAAAGCAGACCTTCATAAATATTGTACATCACACAAGATAATTCATGATGACTGTATGTAAAGTGCTGGCTTTAAATAAAACACATATAAAAATAATACATCAAGTAGGGGACCAGAGTCTGTGTATTTGTTCATTTGTTCAGTCTGTTGGTTTTCCTCACTGCAGTCCGAAATAACATTCACAATAAATTTTGTCAAAAAGTGACATCAGAACTCCCATGAAAGAAAATAGTAATGCGCATGTGTGCATATGCACAGACATGCATACATGCATGAATGCACAGACTACACACACACACACACACACACACACACACACACACACTCCTTAGAAATTCAGTCTAAGCCAGTTAGAGTATGCTGATGAAAAAGAATAATATGTACCATCATTTCAACCTGATTGGTGAAAAGAAATCATGCTCATATCTTTACGTTTCTTGCTGAGCTCTAAAGCAAGCAAACCGTTCTTAGCTAATTTAGGATGTGTCTGTCATTAAAACAAATGTAAATGCAAGCAGCAGCAACATTATTAGCACTTACTGATCCTAGGGGTGATAAATACGTTTGTTTACTTATATGTGCAAGCAAAACTGTTGGCAAAAGAGCAACTGATCAGACTGCTAAGTAGACAAAATGCACATTAAATATAAAGTCATGGTATAATCCAAGTAATTGTCAGAGTCTATACCAGCAATGGTCACCTTCTGTGGCACCAAGGACCCCACTGTCAACCTGCGAGAAACCTCAAGGTCATGGATAATTTCCACTAGTCTGCATATATTAGCATATGCTTTGTATGGAAATACTTCAAAATTTAGTTTCCCAAATATTAACTTAGGACTCTCTGCCATAGTCTGACATTTGCCTAACAGAACAGAACATGTTATTAGTTCTGGAGTTTTGATTCCTTCTGTAAAGAACTGCTACATATGCTTGGTCACAATGGGTAGAATGGGTTCTAAGATATTTCTCCACGGGACATGACTGGCTGGAAGCATTAATCTTTAAGCTCTTCTTTTTCTTTTCTCTGTAATGTGCTTGCTAGCCATGTACTTGAACTGAAGTGAAGAGAACATCACTGCAATCTTGTCCCGTGGGATGCTGTGTCATCCTCACTACGATGTCTACTGGAACTACCACGTCAAAAATCACAGCCCTGTTTTCACCTCTGTACAACAGCAGAACCGGCTAGGTGTAGATGTACACACTCCATAAATTGTTTCATTGGTGTGGGAAGATGAGCTTTTGTAAATAGGAAGAAAAATATAAGCACAAAGCAGAAGAAGCTGCCAAAAACCTTTAACCCAAGGAAAAGATACAGGATAAAGGAGAGAGGGGTAGGAAACAGTGAAACTAGATAGGCAAAACTTATGAAAGAAGCTGGCAAGAGACCACTCCTCTTGATGTATCAATCCCTATGGGCCAATAATGGTTTCCAAATGGTACAAATGGGTGAAATATTCCCAGGTCTTCTGATTTTTATGGGCAACAGAAGAGATTAATTAGTTCCTAAGGATTTTAAACATTGGCAGGCTTTCACATAGGCTAGAGTTTGAGACACACACCCACACACACACACACATACATGCTTCACACCAAATCTGTTTCACATTTTTTCCACTCCCAGAATGAAAATGTGGATGCTCTCTCATGGCAGTGCACACTCCTCTAGCAAATAAAACAATAATCTGCACCAATAATTAAGTTATCCTGTTTGATAAAAGCAATGCCAAATTCTCTCTGGAAGTGGCTGCATTTCTAACAAAGTATAAAAGCTGATATAAACACAAGAGGAAGTTAATTCTTAAAAAGTAAGTTTCATCAACAGTCTTGAAGAAAAGCACACCATAGTCCCTCAGAAAGCAAAAAAATGCATTTCAAATGTCTTTGATTTGTTCTACAACTTAAACCCTTCATACAGTGAATGTCTGAAGACCATAATACTACTCTATAAGAGACAAAGAGGAGTTTGAGATTTATCTATCTCAGAACTGATTTCCTTTGAAACTGTAGGCATATGTTTTAAGGAGAGTTCTCATTGGTTTAGGAAATGCTGGATACAGTCAGAGTTCAGTGCTTCCAACAAAGTCCAGTCAGTAATAGTTTCAGTCAAGAGCTCACTTTAGATGTACTGCTTGGCTTAAGAAGTACAGTTTAAATTAACAAGTTTTTTTGGGATGGTAATTCTAGAAAGGTAGCTAAAGCTTACAGTAGTATATCTTCAATTTTGATGCAATATAAAATGGCACCCATCAATTCCTGAGAGACCTAGAAGGTTGATTTGGCATATCTTTCAGTGCCACAAAAAAAGTAAAATATATTCTCTCTGGAGTGGTTTCAGATTCCTGTGGGGAAAAAAACAATAAACAAACAAAAAACACTGACTGATTTATTTACCAGAGTTTTATTCTAGAGGTCCTGATTCTGGGGCTAAATAGGTGAAAAGGGCTAGAAAGCAACAATTTCAGATCTCCAAGCACAAAATATCATCCTTCCACTGATAAGATAGATGCATTAAATCTACGGAGCCAATGCACAGGGGAAGATAATGGTGAACTATCATGGTCATTCCAGTGAGTTGTCCAGACACTGAATGAGAGTGCAGATAGCAATCCTAAGCTAAATGCAATCTATCTCTGTACCTCTTAGATCCTTAATATTTCAGTCATAATACACAACATGAAGATGGTTAACGCATACTCAAGAGTCAATCAAATCTCTACTGAAAAATTGGAATGGGAGAGAGAATAAGTTTTTCCATGAAGAAACAATCTGAAAACAAATTCAAGGATTGCCCATTTGAAATTGTGGTATTTCCTGAGCTCTAAGATTGATTTCATTTTCATCTACTATAGAAAATATGTAAAAGAGAAGGAAATCATGTAAAGGACCATGCTCAGTTTTGTGTTTCAAAGGAAACATCAGCAATCACAAAACAAAATCTCAATTATGTTTTTTCGTAATAGGAAAATTGACAAAATAACACTTAATAAGGCGGCTAAAACTGGCCCTAGAGCAAAGCAAAACCCACTGAACTTTCAAAAATCTACTCTTCAGTTGTTGAAGTTTTCTTACATATTTGCTCCACATTCTTTTCTTTACCATGATTCATCCACTCTCATGGACACAAACTCTACCTCAAACTTGTTCCTAACGTTAACAGTGTTGAATGTTGTTTATCAAGGCATCAATAAAAGACTAGTCAAGACAGTTTAACATGGTCATTCTTAGAACTACAGTGAAAAATATCTTAATTACAATTCAACAAATTAAACTAAGAAAAAAATGCCTTTTCATACTTGACATGGTGTCATGGACACTGCAATAAAAGTATTAACAGTCTTATTCTAACTTCTTTATAAAGAATATACAGTTGGTCCTCGAACAACACAGGGGTTAGGGACACCAATACCCTATACAGTCAACAATCCAAGTATAAGTTTTGACCTCCCAAAAACTTAGCTACTAATAGCCTGCTGTTGACCAGAAGCCTTATGGATAGCATAAATACTCAATTAATGCATATAGTGTACGGTTATGCATTGTATACTAATTCTTATAATAAAGTCAGCTAGAGAAAAGAAGATGTTATTAAAAAATCATAAGGAAGGCGGGTGGATCACGAGGTCAAGAGATCGAGACCATCCTGGTCAACATTGTGAAACCCCGTCTCTACTAATACAAAAAAATTAGCTGGGCATGGTGGCACGTGCCTGTAATCCCAGCTACTCGAGAGGCTGAGGCAGGAGAATTGCCTGAACCCAGGAGGCGGAGGTTGCGGTGAGCCGAGATCGCGCCATTGCACTCCAGCCTGGGTAACGAGAGCGAAACTCCGTCTCAAAAAAAAAAAAAAAAAAAATCATAAGGAATATCTATTTCTAGGTCCTTGAGGAATCGCCATACTGTCTTCCACAATGGTTGAACTAATTTACACTCCCACCAACAGTGTAAGAGTGTTCCTATTTCTCCACATCCTCTCCAGCATCTGTCGTCTCCAGCTTTTTTAATGATCACCATTCTAAATGGCGTGAGATGGGATCTCAATGTAGTTTTGATTTGCATTTCTCTAATGACCAGTGATGATGAGCATTTTTTCATACATTTGTTGGCCTCATGTATGTCTTCTTTTGTAAAGTATCTGTTCATATCCTTCGCCTACTTTTGAATGGGCTTGTTTTTTTCTTGTAAATCTGTTTTAGTTCGTCGTAAATTCTGCATATCAGCTCTTTGTCAGATGGGTAAGCTGCAAAAATTTTTTCTCATTCTGTTGGTTGCCAATTCACTCTAATGACTGTTTCTTTTGCTGTACAGAAGCTGTGGAGTTTGATTAGGTCCCATTTGTCTATTTTGGCTTTTGTTGCCAATGCTTTTGGTGTTTTGGTCATGAAGTCCTTGCCTACGCCTATGTCCTGAATGGTTTTGCCTAGGTTTTCTTCTAGGGTTTTTATGGTGTTAGGTCTTACGTTTAAGTCTTTAATCCATTTGGAGTTAATTTTAGTGTAAGGTGTCAGGAAGGGGTCCAGTTTCTGCTTTCTGCATATGGCTAGCCAGTTTTCCCAACACCACTTATTAAACAGGGAATCATTTCCCCATTGCTTGTTTTTGTCAGGTTTGTCAAAGATCAGATGGTTGTAGATATGTTGTGTTGCCTCCGAGGCCTCTGTTCTGTTCCATTGGTCTAGATCTCTGTTTTGGTACCAGTACCATGCTGTTTTGATTACTGTAGCCTTGTAGTATAGTTTGAAGTCCGGTAGTGTGATGCCTCCCACTTTGTTCTTTTTGCTTAGAATTGACTTGGCTATGCGGGCTATCTTTTGGTTCCATATGAAGTTTAAGGTCGTTTTTTCTAGTTCTGTGAAGAAGGTCATTGGTAGCTTGATGAGGATAGCGTTGATTCCATTTGACCCAGCAATCCCATTACTGGGTATATATTCAAAGGATTATAAATCGTTCTACTATAAGGACACATGCACACGAATGTTCATAGCAGCACAGTTTACAATAGCAAAGACCTGGAACCAACCCAAATGCCCATCAATGATAGACTGGACAGGGAAAATGTGGCACATATACACCATAGAATATTATGCAGCCATCAAGAACGATGAGTTCGCGTCCTTTGTAGGGACATTGATAAACCTGGAAGCCATCATTCTCAGCAAACTGACACAGGAACACAAAATCAAACACCGCATGTTCTCACTCATAGGCAGGTGTTGAACAATGGGAACACATGGACACGGGGAGGGGAACACTACACACTGGGCTCTGTTGGGGGGAAATAGGGGAGGGACAGCGGGGGTGGGAGGTTGGGGAGGGATAGCATGGGGAGAAATGTCACATATAGGTGAAGGGGAGGAAGGCAGCAAATCACACTGCCACGTGTGCACCTATACAACAATCTTGCATGTTCTTCACATGTACCCCAAAACCTAAAATGCAATAAAAAAAATGAAACTATAAAAAAAATCATAAGGAATAGAAAATATATTTACTATTTCTAAAGTGGAAGTGTGTGAGCAAAAAGTCTTCATCCTCATCATCTTCATGCTGAATAGGCTGAGGAGGAGCAGCAGGAGGGACTGGACTTGCCATCTCAGAGGTGAATAGAAGAAAGTTCACATATAAGTGTCTGGTAGGAGACCCTCGGGCCCCCCTCTCACCCCACCCAGGTCCCAGCCACGTAGAGAGTACTCGGCTTCTCCACTTAAAAGGCCCCTCTTCCTTTTCTGCCCAGCAACAGGCCTGACCCGTCAGCTCTCCAGCAGCTTCCCGCCCAACTAACTCCTGCCCAGCAAACTTCCCGCGCGACATCCCACCTACCCAATCGCCACCCGACACGCCAGCTTTCCCACTCCCCCAGTCACTCTACCTCTATAAAAGCCGCAGAACAAAGAAAGCCGGTGCGAGACTGCTGACTCTTCCCCCGGCACGAGTCCAGTCCGCCCGGAGGCTCTCCAATAAAGCCTGAACTCCTAAACTGTCTATTTGCCTGGTGTAATTCGGTCGCTCTCTGGGGTTCAAGCAAGGAGGGTCCGGGCGGGTCAGACAATAAGTGGACTCACACAGTGCAAACCGGTGTTGTTCAAGGGTCAACTGGTAATCTAAATTTTTGTATATTCTGACAAGATACAAGACGGAGAAACTTCATAACACTTTCACATAGGCTTTTACCATGAAGGAAAGAAGGTTTGTATATCAAGAAGTGAGTCAAAAAAAATGTAATTCTAATAGTGGAATTGTACTTCTCTCCACCTGTCAATTGTTACTTTTAATTTTATTCTAGAGCTTTTATTTCTTTTAAGATTCCTCCTTTGTCTTTGATGTTTCCAGCCAGGAAATAGACATCTTTACACACTCACTTTGAAGATCAAGAAAACCTGTACCTCCAACTGATCTTTCTTTTCCTTCTAAGAAATTAGAAAATCTACTGCTGGGAGCCATTCTGTACTCTTTATTTTCTAAGTTAAAAATATTATGTTTTCATCCCTACATACAGTATACATCTTCTGATTTATCCTAAGTTTAAAGATGTCTTCATGAGACTTAACCAAAAGATGTGGTTTTATTTAAATTAAGGTAATTTGACAATTTTCATGTATTATTTCCAGACTTCTGGTTCTAAATTCCTATCATTTCAATTATGAGAATTCTCCTTGAAAACTTGCATGTCTGGGGAACACTTAGTGATGAGAAAAGTCTTTTAGAAAGAAGACAATAGGCCAGGTACAGTGGCTAACACCTGTAATTCCAATGTTTTGGGAGGCTGAGTTGGGAGGATCACTCGAGAGCAGGAGTTCAAGACCAGCCTGGGCAACACAGGAAGACACACCTCTACAAAAAAATTATCCGGGCGTGGTAGTGCACACCTGCTGTCCCAGCTACTTGGGAGGCTGAGGCAGGGGAATCACTTGAACCCAGGGGAGGGAGACAGCAGTGAGACAAGATGGTGCCACTGCATTCCAGCCAGGGCAACAAAGTGAGACCTCACCAAAAAAAATTTAAAAAGAAAGAAAAGACCATAATACAACTCAGAGAGACAAAGAATGTATGAGGTGATTACAACAGGGGTCTGTGTATCAATTTGAATTTCTTGACTGCAATGAAGAGAATAAGTTCTGATTAATTTCAGCAGAAAAGGAATTCATTTGAAGAATCTATTGGAGCTCACAGAATAAAAGAGGAGGTTGGGGAACAGGAATTGGCGAAGGTAGGTGGTAGGAACTCTCTTGGAGAACTGGTAGTAAAAGTGTTTCAGGGCAACACTGCTGGGATGAATCAGTTCCAAACACATCCAGCCTCTTTATCATTTTTCTTAAGATTTGGATTCCTGGAGAGAGAGATCTGATTGGCCCAGTTTGGGTCATGTGTTTTCCCCTCACTGGGGGAAACCAGGGCATCTCACTAATAGTTTCGTCATATGGAATCCACAGAATAAGAAAATAGGTAAAAAGGCAAAATAAACATGAAAGGAACAAGCAGGGAAAGAGAAAGTAATAATAAAGGTGAGCTTGAGTGTATTAGTTTTCTATTGCTGGGTGACCAATGACCACAAATATAGAAACTTAGAAAAATACATGTTTTATGTCTTGGTTTCCATGGGTCAGAAGTCTGGGCATGGCTAAATTGGATGCAGTTAAGGTGTCAACCAAGCTGTGTTCCTTTCAGGAGCTTGAAGTCCTCTTCCAAGCTCACGTGACTGTCAGCAAAATAGAGTCCTTTGTGGTTGTAAAACTGATTGATGTCCTCCTTTTCTTTTGGCTACCAACCAAGAACCACTATCCCCTCCTTAGGCTGCCCATTCCCTGGCATCCCCCTCTCATAATACAGCAGCTTCAAGACCAATAAAAGAATCTCTCTTCTAGTTGGCTAAGATGAAGTCTGATATAACATAACCTAATCAAGGGTGGCTATCCCATGACCTTTGACATATCCTATTGGCTAGCAGCAAGTCATGAGTTTTGCCCAAACTCAAGAGGAGGGGACTACAAAAGAGCCCTGCTCATTCTGGGTCGTGTTAGGGTATGTGTACCACATTGATCTTCATCATGAAAATGAGACAGAGTTCTGATACAGGACAGCTAACCCCAGAACTGTGGTCCTGCAGAAGATGCACATTCACCCCTTTCAAATCCAGCTTTCTCCACCCCATGAGTCACAATTTGATGAATCCTTCAATAGTGGCGACCCCTGACTTCGGAGTGGTGGTAGGCCTGCCAGACTTCAAAGGTTAGGCACCAGCTTGAGCTCCTTTAGGCACAGCTGTGGCCTTCTTATACTTCTCTAGGAATTACACTAGCAGTCCTGAACCAAGAGGAATCTCCAAGTGGAATCATCCCATTTGGAATAATCTGGAGATCTCCCCCTTCAAATGAAAACATTTGGAGATACCCTGTTCCATAAAAATAAAAAGAACAACTGAAAAACCCCTCCAACACACACACACACACACACACACACACACACACACACACACACACATATGCTTCAATACTACACAACCCCATACCTATCCATAAGTTTTTCGTTCAACTCCTAGTGAACCTTTGTATTGAAAGAAACAGGGAAAACCCACAAAGTGATGAACAAATGACACTTTGTGCTGGAGGCTTTCTATCTCTGCAGCAGATTAAACACACAATTCACTACAATAATACCCATCATTAAACATGCTGTGGTGTGCCTGGCAGAAAACAAAAGCAACTTGTTTCACACATAGTTGAGTTTCTAAATACTGACATTATGTCATTTGTTTTGACACCTCAAAAACACTGACATTTCATCATATTTCAAGTGTTCTGAAGAAGTTAAACATGCCCCTTTATTCACTACGACTCTTAAGCAGCAGAGGAAGCATATCATTTGTAAACGCTCACGAACCACATGACACGCATGTGCGTTAACCCAACACACAATGGAAGCATCAGATCAGCTACATATGGCATTTTACACCAGCAGTGCTATTTTCCCAGCTAGTTCATCATTCCAAGGCAACTTAGACATGGACAAAAAAAGCACAGAAATGTAAAAGGTGTCGCTGCTTTGGGAAAAAAGAAAGTATGGCATTTCCTCAAAAAATTAAAAATAGAGTTATTATATGATTCATCAATTCCACTTCTGGGCATATACTCAAAAGAATCGAAAGCAGGAACTCAAACAGATATCTGTACACTCATGTTCACAGAAACATTGGCAATAGCCAGAAGGAACAACTCAAGTGTTCATTGATAGATGAATAGATAAGCAAAATGTGATACAAATACACACACACAGTGGAATATTATCCAGCCTGGAAAAGAAAGGAAATTCTGACACATGCTACAACATGCACAGGTACGATTCCACTTATATGACATACCTAGAACAGTTAAATTCATAGAGACAGACAGCAGAATGGTAGTATCCAGGGGATCGGTAGAGAGATTAACGGAGAATTCCTGATTAATGAGTACAGAGTTTCAGTTCAGGAAGACAGCCGTTCTGGAGATGGACTGTGGTAGCTGAGCTACAGTGTGAATATACTTGATGCCACAAAACTGTACACTTAAAATTGGATAGAATTGTAAACTTGTTATATGTGTTTAACCACAATAATATTTTTTAAGATCACAGGGATTGATGTCAAATTTACTAAGTTCCAGTATGGGTTTTACCATTTCTTTGTTCTATGATCTCACTGCATTTTTTTCTTAACAGTAAAATGAACATAAAATGCCCAACCTTCCTAATGGAGTAGTGAGAAACTAAAATCTAAAATGTGAAAAAAGCCTCAAGGCAATCAAATAGGAGTTCACTAGATGATAAGAATAATTTCCAGTGCATTATTAAAATTAGAGAAGTTACCCATTTCAGAGGCCCAGTCTTCATCAGATTTCTCAGCCTCTTTAGAGGCTAATAGGTCTATCCAGTGGACTAGTTTTAAAGTCCCTCAGTGCTTTATGTCTAAACCAAGTTGCTTCCTTTTACACTTTTGAACTCTCTTAACATCAATCGTGCAATAATTAAGAAGATATATATTTTTTCAAATCACAGACAAGAAAATTCCTGTCAGGGTCTCTGAAACAATGACTAGACTAAGATAGCAATAAAACAAAATCGTTCAGTCATATCCCAGTTCTCACACTGGTACCAGACGCCACCCAGAGAACAACGGAGGGGTGGTTATGCATCAGGTTTCAGTATGGTCAAATCCTGGCCCTGTGAACTCTGGGGTGTATTTTAACATCTCCCTTTAACCTGTGTTCAGTACAGAAAACGAATACTAATGAAGGCAGAAGCTATCTCTTTGAGTTTTTAAGAGCTTGGATTTGGCAAAGGCTGAGTGGAGGTCCCCTACCAGTATCTGGCATCTGAGAGTTCAAAGACTTGCCAGAGCTGGGCACCTCCCAGTTAGGGGTTTTCTGCAGAGCTGGCCTGCCCTGCCAGGGTTGGCTTGTTCCTTGCCTAAGATCACTGAAAGTTTTACAAGTTGTTCTTTCTAAAAAAAAAACCTGTGGTGAAAGCAGTGATACTTGTATGTGATGCCCACCTAATTTCTCTGGCATCTTCCAAAGTGCATAAAGAAAATGGAAACTGTCTTCCCAGTCAGGCCTGGAAAGGACTGCACACATTCCAGACCCAGATTGCATTCTAACATTCTAATATTCCAGCATTCAAACTCTGCAGTAGTTATCATGTATTTGCTTCAACCACAGACCTTTTAAACAACTTTTAACTACTATATTTTTTCAAAAAGTAGAAAATACACTAGAGAAGTAAAAAATATCTGAAATACAGCAGGCTTAAGATTGATTACGTGTGTGAGTCAGATACCTTGACAAGTGACTTTGGGAAAGTTATTTCAATACCCTGTGGCTCTGTGACTTTATATTCTCAAAAATGGGTCAAATGACTCTTACTTCACAGAACAATGGTGAGGATTAAATGATCATTGGAGGTAGGTGCTGAGCACAGTGTCCGGCACATAGTAAGTCATCCCTAAATGGTAGTCGTTTTCTTGCAATAATGGTATATGCCACTAAGAAAGCCGATGGAGTTTGAGTATTAGTAGCAGCAGTGGAACTGGCTCTCAGCCTTAGGGAGGTACATTTCCCACTCAAACCCAATTACCAGCTGCTGGAGAGCGCACAGGAGGGGTGATGGAGGCCTCCACCCTCCATGTTCAGAGACATGCATAGTCCCTCACAGAAGGAGGATCTGGTCACATGTTACGTGCTCATATTTCCTTCTGCTGCATGTACTGCGTGAAGGGCATGAACATGTCACAGGATTGCCATCATACTTTTTGGTTTTCCACAGAATATATAGAAATAGAAATAGCCCACCATACACAAACACTTTTAGGACAATGGGGTCTGGTCACACAGATGCTGCGACTTTGCCCTATTTCTAAACCTCTTCTTCCTGCTTCTGTCCTTCATCTCCTCTCTCCCCTGGCCCAGACTCTGACCCGGGTATCGCCTCTAGTATTAGAATTAATTCATCAAATTGTATGACAATAATTTGATTTTGCCTTTTCTCCCCTACACAGACATCGTCTTGATGTCCCCAGTTCCAGTGCAGGGCAGCCGGCAGGCCCTTGGGAAAAGTTAATCAAACAAGATTGAAGAAACCAAGGAAGAAATGGTCTCATTATTTCATTTCTTCATCCAAAAGAACCAACAGATCTCCTCAAGTTCTTTCTGGCCTCTCCTTGGACACCACCGCACAGGAGCACCAACAAGACAAACCCAGGGCACACACATTACTCCCTGAAAGTAAATTAAATGATAGCACTTGGAAGCTGCATTCATTCACTCAGGCCAGTAGAATGGTATTTTGTAATTTTCCATACTTTGAATTCTCTGGCAGAACAACTACATATAGTCTAAGGCTTAACCATCATCATGTTCCTTGTACATTCTGACCATAATTTATTTCTGCTCTCCGAGAACCTATTATCACAAACTGCACTTGCCTTTTTTGCTCTCCAATCTCCCAAACACAAAACGTCTCCCAGAGAACAAGAAGAGTTTGCATTTGTGAAAAATATTATTCATGAAAAATTCTTTCTGGAATTTTGGCATATTTGATGTAAATAAATGCTTGACTTTTCTGAATGATTGAGTATTCTGATTTTTCCCTCCAAGTAGGTCAACTGCAAAGTTCCTGAGCGTGTTCAACAGGTGACTGTCCATGTATTTATGCAAATATCCAGTTGTTTGGGGCTCAGAACATTTTGTACTCAAGTCTATTTTCTTAAGATTCATTTTATTTGTTCAGCTGCTTTTTCTAATCCCCTACCTTAGCATTGTGAATTCTGCATAATGACGTATCCCATTTTGTTTGCAATCATCTTTTTTTTTCCTTGGGCAGAGTCAGGTGGAGAAGCCCTGCTATCTCTTTAGCTTCCTATCTCTTCCACATTAAGCACTGTCAGCAACCCTTTAAAAATGACTGATTGGACAATCTGCATCCTGTCAAGCTGTTTTCCCAATAGATAGCTAGGTAATTAAAATCTCCTAGTATATTTAGGTCTTACTACTTGAGTAATTCTTCTGGTTGTTAAGGCAACATTTCATCCACCTCATTAAAGTTTCAGAAGACTCTGATCACAGAGTTCCTCCCTGTGAACATCCAGAAATCTATCATTTTTACTTTTTGTAAAAATGAATCCAAGTACGAACTGTCAAGTGCCAGCAATTTTTTTCTATAAAGGACCATATAGTAAATATTTCTGACTGTGAACCAGATGGTCTTTGTCACGACTACTCAACTCTGCTGAAGCATAAAAGAAGCCAGAGGCAACATGAAAGTGAATGGGTGTGGCTGAATGCCACAATTGAAGTTCATTAGCAAAAAAGGAAGTGGGATTACTTTGGCCCACAGGCTTTAGTTGGCTGATCCTTGATCTCTGTAATACCTGTACAGATCTTGACTGGGGTCCTGGTTCTGTCACTCACCAGTTCTGTAATCTCAGGCTATCTAACTTTCCTGACCCTCACTTTCCTACTCTGTCCTATCTTACAGACACAGAGAAGGATAGAAAAAGGCCAATCATGGTGAGACTATCACTCTTCTCTGAAGGAGTTTGGGGTTCTGCGAAAGAGATTTACTTAGAGCATTGCATCATTTGAATTGTGCTTCAAAACCTTCTCTGGTTCAAATACTAAACAAAAAGATATTCGATAAGATGGTGCAATAGAACCAGTGAAAAATGATAAAACTCTGAACTAGATTAGTCGTAGTAAAAATGGAGAATAAGTGGATTCTAGGAATATCTACAAAGAAATTGAGAGTGAAATGAGGCATAGCCAGGCTAGCTATCACCAGGTATAGAATAAGGCCACTCCATGAATTGTAGCAATGTGGCATGTGCTTAGATAATCCACAGGACATGTAAACATCTATAACTGGCCAAAACAGAAGCATAAAAAGTATCATCCACCATCATGCTTCCCAGCTTATTGAATTCCATACAGCCATGCTTACTTACTCTATTAATGCTTGTCAGAGCATAAGAAGGGAATATAGTAATAAAACCCAGCATTAGCCACCCTTTATTCATTGCTTAGTATGAGCCAAGCTGTACTGCATACAATCTTTACCTAAACTCTGAGAGCTCATTAATGTCACCATAACTTATCAGATGGACACAGGAAGTGCACTGGGAAGTTAAGTGACTTACTCAAGTATCACACAGCTAAGAAGGGAGGCAGCAGAATTAAATTCCAAGGATAGCTTGTTTCAGTCCAAAGCCTGTGCTCTTAACCAGTACCCTCTACTGCCTTCTAGTAAGTCACTGATAAAAAAAATAAAAGAGCTTGTTCTCAAGAGTCCACGGGACTTACTGACAACCCACTGCTGTTTCTGAAATCCTGTAAGCTGAACCTGGACACCAATTAGTCCACGTCTTTGGAAAAGTCATTTATTTTCTATTAGCCTCCATTTTTATTTATTTTTTGTTGCTGTTTTTTTGTTTGTTCTTTTTTTTATTTTTGTTTAGCCTCCATTTTTAAATCTGTAGCTCTCTTGCTATTTCAAACAGTAAAAATCCCACATTCTATCACATTAAAACAACAACAACACATGTAAGCAGGAAAATTAAGACGAGGTAATGTATTCTGCTGTTTCATTGAAACATAAAATGGAAACGAGGAAGGGAAAAATAGGTTAGGAAGTAGCTATTATCTCTGTAAAAGTATCAAAAGTCAGAAAGAGAAACAACCGTCTCAGAAAGCATGAAGTCAGATCCGCATATTCCTGGCATAGACTCTCGCCATGATCACACTTACGGATTAAAAAAAAAAAAAAGATAGGAAGCATAAAAAAAGAGGAGTATGTTACTTGTTGAAGAAATCATAAATCATAAAGAATTATTCATTATCATAAGGTTTTGAAAATGGGAATTAAAGATTTACAGTCGATGTTTTCTCAATATCCTTTTGCAAACCCAGTTTTAGTAGAATTAAAAGAGCTTGACAACAAATGGTAGGTTTTTATTTTCAACTACCAATTGGTTATGTGTCAGCTCAGCTTCCTAGAACTAAATTACTCTCTGAACAACAGAATTATATATTTTCGTGACTTGCTAAGAAAATGTTGTCCAGAAGTTTAAATATAATTCATTTCATATGTGTGTTTGTTTTCAGTGTCATAAAGCAGGGAGAAGTTTAGAAAAGGTAGAAGTCATGGTTCCATAAAATGCTGGAATAAGAATTCAAACACCAGGAAATGTTTTAAGCTGTAACACTTCTTTAAAAACAAAATCCCAAAAGCCTTCAATGTTACAAACTATAGAACAATCTATATTCATAAATGTATATAAGGGATTGTGTGAATGCGATGTCAAATATTATATACATATAAATCATACATTAGGGGACATACATGTTTATATGTGTGGTGTGATATTTAATGCATATACACTTTCTAGAATACAAGGTGTTTCGTATTAATTTTACCAGTGGTTAAATGCTCAGTGCTATTTCTATACCAAATATCTATGGCAGATCACTCTAATAGGGCCCTTAACATAATTCAAGAGATATATTTGAGCACCTAACATGTACCTGGGCTGTGTGCTGTGCCGGAAATGTGAATGGCAAGAAAACAAGATGGGTTCTCTGGAAGGCAGCACCGTCCAGAAGACATATCAACAATGTAAACTCAAGAACCACTATCTGGGGTGACGGCTGCAGATACCAAGCTGCTCCAGGCTAGGAGAGGTCCTTAATGGAGAAGTAGTTAGCCCTTCCCGGAGGAGGCAGCTTGCTGTGTTCCACCATTCATAATTTCTTCTGAGGGTTCAAGCCTGGATTGGACTGTAGCGGAGTGCTAGAAAAGTATTTTTTTCTTAGTATTATGATAAAACCCTCCCAAAATGGCACAGCCAGTCATTTCATATTGCTCTTGTGCCCTTACACAGAATAGGTATTCACTACATATTTGGGGAATGAAAGCTTACAGGGAAACTAATAATTTTCTTGTTAAGGTTCTTAAAGAATGTTAACATTTATATTGCAACATATGTAAAGTCTACATCTTAAAGTAAATGCCACTAGGCTTAAGGCACAAAATTGAAATATCACACATTAAAAAAATTAAAGCTTGACCCAGTAAGTGAGTTAAGAGTTATGTTTGGCAAGATGGTGGCATGCTGTAAAGGTGAGATTATGGGCTTTATCCTCAGAAAGACCTGAGTTCAAATATGGGCTATGGCAATTTAAAAAGCATGTTATATATTGACAAATTATAGTTGCACATATTTATGGTGTGTAAAGCAGGGTTATAATTTTTAATACAATATGAAAAGATTAAGCTAACGTATTCGTCGCCTCATGCTATGTGTTATGCATCACGTAACTGTTTCGTGATGAGAACATTAGAAATGTACTGTCTTAGTGATATCGAAATGTACAGAGCTCATTATTAACTAGACGCACCATGCTGTGCAATTGTTGTCACATGAACTTACACGTGTTCCTTAGCCTGCCTGAAGCTCAGTTTTTCACTTAACAGATATGACTACTAATAAGATATTCATGAGTAGTTGATGAGACAGTATATGTCAACCACGTGGCATGGGGGTAGGGAACCCTTTTCTGCTGTCTTTAAGTCCAGGCCTGCTTCTAGTGCTGGAAGTTCGGAAGCAAACTACTGAGAAGCTCCCTGAGTGATTTATTATCTTCGACGAAAAGAACTTTTCCTTGACAAGTTATTAGAAACCCAACATGGCAACATTTCTGCCTCTAACACTATTAGCGGGCACATATGTTCCCTGACTCCTCAGCTTTCACTGTCATTTCTTTTGGTAACAGCACCCCAATCCCCTCCTAGGAAAGCACCCTTTCCCCACTGTTAGGCCACATATCTGGATAGAATGAATTCAATACCCTCTTCAAGGGGTTGCGGGAATGTAACCCAATCAGAGCACTTCATTCCCCTTTTTGCAGAAGTTGTTTCAGGAATGGTGCGACCACAGGAATGACAGGCCAGGAGATTTTGTCCAGAGTGTTGAAAATAGGAGTTGAACCTCAGAGATCATAAGGCTAGTGTTGCTTCAGCCACCTTGTCACCATGAAGGGACAACCATTTACAAATAGAGCCAAGACAAGGAAGAGAAGCTGAGGTGGAGAGAAAAACCGTATCATTTGAGCCTCTGCATTCAGCTGCACCTAGGTCTTCTAGTTACATAGGAACAAATTTCCTTTTTAGTCTCAATTGCGTTTCCTGTCACTTGCAGCTAAAAGAAACCTATATAATATAGTTCTTATGTGTTACACGTCTTCTTCAGTTGACTTAGGCAATTCATCTTTTACCAATATGCCATATGCAGATCAATAAATGTTTTATTAGTGCACATTTACAGATTAAGAAAGAAAAGTATAGTTGCCTTTTATATAGACTTTCAAAAAATAAAACAATACCATGGCCTTTCATTTTCAGAAGTAGAAATCAAAATGCAGTTTTAAATGGACCTATTTACTAACCAAGAAGTTATTTTAATTGCTAATATCTATTCGTTGAAACTGCTTTTTAAATACAGCATATAAAGTTAATGGTCTAAATCCCATATTCAAGATGGAGGCTGCAACTACAGGAGATTAGAGCACATTAGTAGGAAAAGAAAAAGTCCAGTCCTGCAGGAGAGTGAAGCAGCCCCTGGAAGCAGTATGGGCGTATGAACAATGAGATCCGCGGGTATGTAGACTATTCCAGTGAAGTCAGGAAAGCGCAAAGGCTGTGCAAATGACCTGCTGAAGTATCAACACACTTACTCAAACACAATTGTTTTGTATGCACTTGATGGCAATTTTCTTTCCATCTTTTTGCAGTTTTCAATGATTCTGTCCCTAATTTGTTTCTGCGTTTACAGAAGTTCATGCTAACCAAGTATACATTAAAGCACTTCCTACTTCATAGCTGGAAACAGGACGTGGAATGTTGGATTCTGAACATCCAGCAGAGACGACTCTGCTTCCGTGGATACGCACTGAGGCATAAATGTGCCTTACTGAACTCTGGAAATGCAAAGAACTTGTCCTACTATCACACTATGTCTTTCTGGAAGACTCTACTCACAGGACAACGGTGTCCCTGTCCAGGTTAGACTTTCAGTTCTGTCCCAAGAGCCACTTTATCAAAATAAAACCTTCTTACATCTGCTACTCTGGGCTCATCCTTGATTCTTTACATCGCCTTCTTTAACACTTGACTTTCTCTTCACTGTTTCAACATGAGTAGGTCCATTTCTCCCCATCCCCACTGTCCCAACCCTAGAAAAAGCCATCATCATCACTTGTGTGACAGCCATCTTTTAAGCCATCATAAATCATATTGCTTCACAGTCTTGATTATAACCCTCCTGCGGTTTCACATTTCCCTTTATAAGCCACGTCTCCCAAGACTACATCATCTGGCTCCTACATAGTCCTTGGACTCTCCCCTACCCTTCTCTCTTTCTCTCTCTTTCCCCCAGGTATACCAGACGTCCTTTTCTCTTCCAGCACAACCACCTCATTCCTGCACTAGCACATTTGCTCTTCCTGGATTCCCTTTATTCAGATCTGCTCATGGCTGCTTTCTTCATGCAATTCTTGTCTCAGCTCAAATGTCACCTCATCAGAGAGGGCTTCCAGGTCACTCTCCAATTGCTGTCTCATAAATCCTGGTGTTTTCTCTTCATGGATTTATCTCTATGTAAAATCATCTTATTCAGCTGTCCTTGAATATCAGTCTTCTCCACCAGAATTTAAATTCCACTAGAACTCACTCGGGAGCTTGTGATGTTCACCTCTGTATCCCTAATGCAGACAGAGGTACTCACAGCCAATACTACTGGTCCAACAGAATTTTCTTCTTCTTACTGGTAGAGCTTTCATTCTGTCCCAGCGTCCTCTCCTTCTTCCCTGTGACTTGGATACATCGATCATGTTGGTCCCATTGTCCTTGTCAGTGTCTAAGGCACGAACAAGCATGTCAGCCAGGTCTGGTCAATCTGCTGGGGATGTTTAGGACAAGCTCACTTTTTTCAAAAGACCCACATACGAAAAAAACAAGGCCCTTTTTCTACTACTGGACTTGGCAAGTCTACGTGTAATACCTGGAACCTCAGTAGCCAACGTGTGATTATGAAGAAAACGTATTGAGACCGGTAGAATGGAAAGAAGGAAGGAACTTGAGTCTTTGACAATGTTGCTGAGCTTCTAGACTTCCTGCTATGTGAGAAAATAACTCCTCTGTTATTTATTATTTTTTTTTCCTGAAACAAAACACAAAATGAGGTCTGTGTATTCCTTCACAATCCCTTTTCTGTCCTTCGATCTATGCTGAATTTTTTGGTTATGATTCCCATGTATGAGTACATATTTTAATATATTTAAACATATATTTATGTAAATAAGATATATCACTGTTTGTATATTTTGAACATTTTATAAAGGCATCATAATGTAAATAGCTTGGTCAACTTGCTTTTTTTGCAAACTCACAATTATGCTTTTGAGATGCATTTATATGAATACATGGGACTCCATATCATCTATTTTCACTGTGTACAGCTGTCTATTATACGGGGATATCATGCCTTATTCATTCTTTCTCCTGCCACATTTGGGTTGCTTCTAATTTCTTGCTATTATAAACAAAATGTCTCAATTTTCACATACGTGGGAGTTTATCTATAATAGTGTTTTTCAAATATATTTGACTATGATTCTCAGAAAGCAATACATTTTAAAATGGATGTACGTGTTCATACACACACACATACACACACACATACACACACATTTTTGGAAATTTTTATTTTACAAAACAATTATTACTCTTACTACATATGATGCACTCTGATACTTTCCACCCTTTTCTATTCTACTCAATTAAAAATCGATTTCATGACTAATATCTCAGACCCCAAAGTTGCAAGATTATAGCACTGAAAAATTACTACTGTATATACCAGGGTATATATCTGGAAGTGCAACTGCTCTCTTAAAGGACTGATGTGTCCTCAAATTTACTAGACATTATTAAATTATACTCTAAAAGGGTTGTGCTAATTAAACTTTCTCCAGTGGCATGAGAGTCACTCTTTATTCACATGCTTGGCAGTATTTTGTACAGTTAGATTTTTTAAGTGAAATAACTCATTTTGCTTTTCATTTACATTTCCCTGCTTGTTAATGAGATTGGACATTTTTCCTTTATTTGTGAGCTGTTAGGAATTTCTTTTATTGTCTCTTCATATTTATCTATTATTTTCTATTGTTTGATTTTTTATTAATTCTTAGTTTTTTCTTTATGAATGCTGAATATTAACACCTGTTCACGCATTGCAAATATCTTCTGCCCTTCTGTGGCTTAACTTACTTCGTTTATGATTTACTTTATGATATGAGCTTTTTGTGCATGTTCATGACTTTTGCTGTTATTTTTATTAGGACTCTTATTTACAGGAAGACATTCTAGCAGATTCAGCAGTTAATAAACACAAGTTGCTTAAGTGAGAAAGCAAATAATGAAATAATTTTAGCAGGAAGAAAAACAAAAACTAATAAACCTCACATTAAATAATCAATATCTTAAATAATATAATGTCAGATAGAGCTTTTAGAAAATCTATACACTAGAAGATTATAAATTACTCCAAAGTGAGAACAAGGAGTCTATAATTCATATTCTGAAATAGTCTTAAATATGAATGAAAAAATAAAAGTAGCCTCATGCTTAAAAATCCAGAGTTGGGGATTTCCTGCTGATGCTTTGTACATGAATAGCTTCCAACCACTAACGCTTAAATTCCACTGAAAAGCAAAATGTTTAGTGCTGTCAGTTACTCCAGAATGCTTAATTTTTTTTGAACCAACACCTGGGTTATCTGTGCTGGACTGCCCAGTAAGCAATAATCAACCTAAGCTACAATTTTTATAGTCTATCACATTTAAAAGGGTGAGGAAAGTAGTCTGGCATTCTACAATGGAATGCTAACTTTCATGGATTCAAATAAATCAAAAATAGAAGGATCTGCAGATGAATTAAACGGTGTAAAATCACTTTCTAGATTGATAGAAAACTGAATCATTTCAATAGATAAAATGACTTATTTCCAAGACACCAGAAAGGGCTCAGTCTCCGCGGATGAAGACTACATGAGGTGCAAAAATAGAGCACAAAAAAACTGGATATATCCACTTTACTATCTCTTCCAAAACTTTGTAAATATTTTATCAACTTATACGTGTACATACACATAAACAAGCTCTTTTCATCGACTCATTTACAATGAAAAAAGTAATAGCAGTATCTCAGTCATCAAACTCTAACATTTTAAAGGGAAAAGAAAAACCTGCTATGGACCAAGCAAGGTGATAAGTTCCTTTTTTTCCCTCTGTTCAATGTGGAGAATCTTTCTTGGTGGCTCTTTTCTTCATTCATTTTCTACCTCTCAAAATATGTAACCAAACAGCACTGTTAGAGGCCTAAGGGAAAGTCAGTTCCCATTTCATGGCTTCCCTTTTTATATTTTAAGTGGAAATAGATTTGCTAGCAGTAATTCTGGAATTCGCACCATCCCAGCTAATGAGTCAGCATTTTCTTTGACAGAGCTCTGATTTGCAGACGGTTCCAGACAGATCAACTCTTGGAAGGCTTCGGCTTTAATACTTCTAATGCTCATCCAACTACAAGGGCACAAAAAAACCCTAGCCAACTACTTACTTCTCTCTTCTCCTTCAAATGAACTCTTGGAAAGCCATCTGTTAGACAAGGCATTTTAGCTACAGTGATAATTTTCTGCTTATGTGGTATTCTGTGTCAGCCAGCTGTGGCACTTGGCCTATTTGAGGTACTCAACTGTACATGGACTTCAGCTGCATGGGACTCCAGTTTCTGGTATAACTTGTAGCCAAGATATAGTTTTGGGTCTCCCTTAAGAAAATCCTTCAAACTCTTGGGACACTGTTAGATACTGATATGTATTTTAGGTGCTCCTCAACTTACAATAGGGTTGTGCCTCAATAAATTCATCGTGAATCAAAAATATAATAAGTCAAAAATGCATTTAATACTTCAACAAACCTATCATAAAGTCAAAAAATCAGGTGAACCATCATCAGTCGGGAGCTGCCTGTCGTCTGCTAAGGCTGCTACAACAAAATACCATAAACTGTGTGGCTTCAACAACAGACATTGAGTCTCAAAGTTCTCAAGGCCGGGATGTCCAAGATCAGGCTGCCAGCATGGTTGGGTTCCTCACCCAATAAAGTGACCCAAACCTTCATTTCTAAAGGTTCTGAGTGGCTTAAACAACAGACATGCATTTCTCACAGCTCTGGAGGCTGTGAAGTCCAAGATCAAGGTTCTGACAGATTCAAGTTCTGATGATGGTTTTCTTCCTGACTGACAGACAGCAGCCTTCTTGCTGTGCCCTCTCATGGCAGAGAGAGCAAACTTCAGTCTCTTCCTCTTCTTATAAGGTTACTGATCGCATCATAGGGATCCCATCTTCATGACCTCATATAAATCTAATAACCTCTTAAAGGTCTCACCTCCACATACCAGCATATTTTGGGGATTAGAGCTTCAATGTACATGTTTTGGGAAAACATAAACACACAGTTCAACACATTCTACCCCTCAACTCCCAAGATTTATGTCCTTCTGATATGCAAGATACATTAATTCCAAAAGTATTAATTTGTTCCATCATCAAGTCCAAAGTCTCACTTAAATATCATCTAAATCATATGTGGGCAAGACTTCAGGTATGGCTTATCCTGAGGCAATATTCCTCTTCAGCTGTGAACCTATGCAACCAGATGAGTTATGTGCTTCAAAAATACAATGGCAGGGCCAGGTACGGTGGCTCACGCCTGTAATCCCAGCAATTTAGGAAGCCAAGCTGGGCAGGTCAGTTAAGGTCAGGAGTTCAAGACCAGCCTGATTAACATGGTGAAACTCTGTCTCTGGTAAAAAATACAAAAAATTAGCTGGGCATGGTGGTGCACACCTGTACTCCCAGCTACTTTGGAGGCTGTGGAGGGATGGTAGAATTGAAAAAAAAATTAAAAAGTAAAAGAAAAAGAAATGAGAGGAAAGCAACCCTCCTTGTAAAGTCTCAAGAACTTGGATGAATTCTTTTTGTGCCGTTGTGTTTTGTGAAAGGTAGAACTTGCAAGTGATGATATTGGATATTTGTTTATTTTTCTTTCTTTCTTTCTTTTTTTAATAGAGATGGGGTCTCACTATGTTGCCCAGGTTGGTCTTGAACTCCTGGATTCAAGTGATCCTCCTGCCTTGGCCTTCCAAAATGCTGGGATTACAGGTGTGAGTCACTGTGCCTGGCCAATATTGGATATTTAGCTGAGGATATTTATAAGCAAAGTGTTGAAGGAGTGGGCTGGTTTTACCTGATTGCTTATAATAAAACGTGAGAAGAGAGAAATTAATTGAGGGAATTTTTAAGTTAAAAAGAATGAGCACTTAAAGATTTAGAAAGTGCTCAACCTGTCCACCAAAAAATGTGAAAGCTTATTCAAAAGAGAACATGAAGGGTATAGCCAAAGAGGCATTTAATACATTGCTTAGTCTGGGTAAAAACCATGGACCTAATTAGTTACCTCAGCAGAAAAACTGCCAGTTGGAATTGAAGAAAACAGAGACAGGATGAACTACGAGAATGATGCTGGACTTCTTAGATCCTAGAGGAATGGACCGTAGAGCAATTCTGCTATGAACGTGCACTATTCTTCAGGACGAAGTAAAATGATCCTGAAGATGATTCATAGATCAATAGTGCTTCTCCTTAGTTTCAAAAGTGGGGCTGGGGGGCAGTCCTTCAGTTTCAACAGGCAAATAGTAGCTTCCTGGAGCTGTGGGGAGCACCAAGAGCCTTGGGGGCTTGACCCCTCACCTGGCAGAGGTGTGGAGGTGGGGCTACCAGTCCAGTGCATCCAGAAGGCAAAACATGAATCCAAAGAGGAGAGTGATTGAGTCTTAAGATCCAGTGGTATTTGCCTTGCTAGGTTTTAGACTTGCTTAGGACCTGACACCACGTTCTATGCAATTTCTTCCATTTGGAGTGGGAACGACTGTCATATGCCTGCCCCACCATTTTTTTTTTGAGATAGAGTCTGACTCTGTCACCCATGCTGGAGTGCAGTGGCATGATCTCGGCTCACTGCAACCTCTATCCCCTGGACTCATGGATTCAAGCAATTCTAGTTCCAATAACATGTTTCTCATTTGCATCTGAGACCTCACCAGAATGGCCTTTACCATCTACATTTCTATCAACATTCTGTTAATGATTATTTTTGAATTCTGGAAAGATGGAAGCTCTCTCTATACCTCTCCATTCTGCTTTCTAATTTCTCACCATAGTAGACTTTAACATTCAAGGCAAACTCAGATTTTTCTAGAATGTATCTTGAAATTTTCCGTCCATTACCCACTCCCAAAGTCACTGCCACATTTTTAGATGTTTCGTTATAGCATCAGCCCACTTCTCAGTATCGAGTATTGTCTCAGTCAGCTCAGGCTGCTATAACAAAACACCATGAACTGGGTGGCTCATCCAACAGATACTTATTTCTCACAATCCTGGAGGCTCGGGGTCCAAGATCAAATTGCTGTCAGATTTAGTTCTTGGCAAGGACTGTCTTCCTGACTTATAGACAATCAGCTTCTCACTGTGAACTCACGTGGTCTCTCCTTGGTGCATGTGTATGGAGAGAGAGATTACTGCTTTTCTTGTTTTCCTCTTCTTATAAGGACACTCATGCCATTGTGGGGTCTCACCCTTACAACCTTAACTTTACTATTACCTCCCAAAGGTTCCAACTTGAAATACCACCACATTGGTGGTTAGGGCTTCAATATACGAATGCTGAGGAGACACAAATATTTAGTCCATAACAGTATATATCTTTGTCAACTGATGTAACATTTTTTACTCTAGTCAACAACTTTTGGGGCTTCTAAGCAATGAACTGAAATTTTCAGTGTGGTCCATGGATGTCCATGTTCCAGTTCAAACATGTATTACATGAACTTTGTCACTAAAAATCTGCTTAAAGACAAGACAGGGTATTCTGTGGTGGCCTCTCAGCCAAAACCATTAACTCATTCATAGGCTTACTGCTGGCAAACTTGTATGTCTCTAAAATGAATCCCTGGAACTAGTGGTGCAATTTTCTATGGAGAAAATTATCCTGAAGATGGCAGCTTTTCACTTCCGAGCTTGGGCTCATGCTGTTCCCTATCTAGAACACTCTCTGATTTCCCCTCAAAGTGGAAAAACATCTGCCTGCAATTAGACCTTAGATCCTTGTTTAAATATCACCACCTTAGGTGCTCCTGCTTCATGTTCCTGTGGGCCCTTTTCTACCACCACCATAGTTTCTTTTGTTTAACCATTGGCTTGGTTGTCTATCCTTCTAAAGTATAATCTTAGGACAGCAAGAACTAAATCTTATTCACCACTATATTCACAGCACTAAGCATGGTGCCCCGCATAGTGTTAGAGCTGGAGGAGTGAATAACTATGCAAGAAAGTGAGTCATGGAATCCATGTCCAACAAAGGCCTTACGTGTGCCTGAAGTCAAGCGTGGAGGACACTTCAGGCCTTTCAGAAGACTTAGCTCCCAGAGGGTCTGTCTTCCATGTCAGAATGAAAATGTAGGCAGAGCAAGGGATACAGAAATAAAGGAACACTGTTAGGAGGAGGGCAGCTACAGAGGCACCACTCGGATTCAGGTGAGAAAGCCTGGAATCATCACAGAGCCCTATCATTTCCCGGCTTCCCTCAGGACCCACTGCATAGTCTGTGAGATCTACTAAGAAATGAAAATCTGGAACCCTTTGTTCAAAAATTAATAATTTGGCGGGGGGCACAGTGGCTCACACCTGTAATCCCAGCACTTTGGGAGGCTGAGGCAGGCAGATCACGAGGTCAGGAAATCGAGACTATCCTGGCTAACATGGTGAAACCCTGTCTCCACTAAAACTACAAAAAAAAAAAAATTAGCCAGACATGGTGGCACATGCCTGTAGCCCCAGCTACTCGGGAGGCTTAGGCAGGAGAATCACTTGAACCTGGGATGCAGAGGTCGCAGTGAGCTGAGATCGCGCCACTGCACTCCAGCCTTGGCAACAGAATAAGACTCTATCTCAAAAAATTAAAATTAAAATTAATAATTTCAGGATGGAAGGAATAGAGCATCAAATCAAGCATTTAATATTGGTTCCTTCTAAGCATGGGGCTCTTTGTGACTGCATGCATCTCATGCCATGAAGCCAGATCCAGGCCCCTCTAAACCTAGGTGCCAGGGACACACTAATTCTGTTGTAGAACACTATTTAAGTTTATTCGGCAGCTCTCTCTCAAGTGTGTTGAGGCCCTGGAATTCAAAATTTTAGAAAATAAATAACGTTTCTGACAACTAACATAAAGATTATTATGAACTTGCCAAATGCCAGCATCTAAAAGGTAACACTCAAGCTTTCATAAATTTTATAATTCACATTCTCCTGCATAGACTTCTGGATACTGAAATATCCATTCCCAAGATTACCTTCTATTGATCTTCATTAGAAACCAGCTACATGTTTGTCAATAGAAATCAAGTATAAACAGTTTTGGCCTTGCTCTAACTTTCCAAGGCAGCTTGACCATTGCACTGAAAACAATATCACCAAAGCATCTACCTGATCTTTCAACAAAGCATAGACTTGCTTGTTTTATTTTCGTTGTACCTGTTGATTTTTTTCTACCTGTTTTCCACAAAAGTACCAAGATCACCTCAACCTTATTTCTCCATTGAATTGTATTGTTCAATTACGACATTTTACTTGGGCATTACTCTTACGGAACTTTACATTAATCTATCCTAATAACTACTGAGGTATATTGAAATGAACGTATTTTTCACATCTGAAAGACTTCTGTTATTCTGTATTAATGGCAATAAAATAGAAGAAGCACTCACAAAAGCAAAACTGAACTATACACCAAGATTAATGTTATATTTTGGCAATATTCTCACAAAATAGCTGACAGATGTTAGTACAAGCATTACATTTTGTGCAAAGATACTCATCTTTTCCTATTATTATATAGGAAATACAGAAACATATAGAAACTTCATGATATACAAAAACAAATATTACAATTCAAAATAACACACGTTGGGCAATGCCAAAGCCAAATTTTGCATATTGTTTTTCTATGATGATGCAAATTTGGTCTACAGTCTCCAAGTCAAGTATCAAAGTAATTTTTGGCATACAATTGAATCTCTCAAAAGCAAATGAATACTTTTTTTTTTTTTGAGACAGAATCTTGCTCTGTCGCCAGGCTGGAGTGCAGTGGTGCAATCTCACCTCACTGCAACCTCCACCTTCTGGGTTCAAGTGATTCCCCTGTCTCAGCCTCCCAAGTGCAAATGAATACTTCTAAAAATTAGCGCCTGGTGTGATGGCTCATGCCTCTAATCTCAGAACTTTGGGAGGCCAAGGCGGGCAGATTACTTGAGGTTAGGAGTTTGAGACCAGCCTGGTAAACATGGTGAAACCTTGTCTCAACTAAAAATACAAAAATTAGCCCGGGCATGGTGGTGCACACCTGTAGTCTCAGCTACTCAGAAAGCTGAGGCAGGAGAATTTCTTGAACCCAGGAGGCGGAGGTTGCAGTGAGCTGATATCACACCACTGCACTCCAGCCTGGGCGACAGAGTGAGCAAGACTCTGTCTCAAAAAAATAAATAAATAAATAAAATTAGCATAGAATTTATGGCTAATATTTTTAAATAATTACAGACTCCCAAGAGAAAAATATATCTGAACGATAAATTCTTATTGGTCATTTATGAACTGCATGCACCAAAACCCACTTGGAAAAAGAGATGCAGCCACGTTCTATACTTCTTAATGTCTCCAGAATTCTAGAATACCCTGAAGGGGACTGATGATTGCACTTTGAGTAGGAGTTGAAAGCTGGAAATCAAATCAAACTCTTTAGCCCCATGAAGAAAAGGGTCTTCTACCTGCTGCTACTGGCAAGCTCCGTTACGAGGGGCCTATTGTCTCCTCATTTCTCAGAACTTGAATTAGATTTACAGTTCTACTGCATACCTGCCTAAGGTCAAAATTGTTCGCCAGTGGGAAAGATACTCTTTGGCTAGTTAATCCCAGACCCACTGATACATCAGCTGAGGATTTTAGTGATAGTAGAAATTCTTTTAGTCAATCCCTTCTATGTTCTCACAATTCTGATTGTTTTCTAAATCTACTTTAATCTCTCTTTTGTTTTCTCATGCAGACACACACATGCTCTCTCTCTCTCTCTCTCTCTCTCTCACACACACACACACACACACACACACACACGGTGTTATCCAAACATAAAGAACTAAAGAACCATCTACAAAGAGGTCAAAAATCTCTATTAAAAACATGATAAGTGTTACAGCAAAGGTTTATTCAAGAAATATTAAACTGGCTCATAGGAGACCAGAGCGAAAAGATCTAACAGTGACTGAAATCTATGATCTCACTGTACAGTTGAAGAAAGTGTGACCCAGTGACCTTAGTGACTTGCTCAGGGGCACACATCATCTCAGGGAAGGAGCTAAAACTTGACCCAGACCTCTCTCTCTCCCAGGTCCAAAATCTTTCCTGCTGTAGATCTGTCTTCAGAACTATGATGCCCCTGTATTAATTTCACAAATACCAGTATCAATAACCTTACACACAGAGACATTCTTAATGTTATTAAATAGCATCTCAATAATGTTCATGTGTTTTAATTTTGTTTTAGTTTTAAGAAACAAACATATAAAAAGATTTTAAAATACACAGAGAGAACAAGCATAAAATGTGGATGGGAGGCTTTCACCCTATCTTTGATGGGAGGTCTTTGTTTCTTGTCCAAACTTAGTAGAAAGAAAAAGCAAAACAAAGATGGGAGCCTTCCACCCTATCTTTTGTTTCTGTCCAAACTTAATAGAAAGGAATAACAAAACAACAACTAAAAAACAAAAACAAATAAAAACTTCAAAATAAAATAGTTATGTGGTCGAATTAATTTAAGTATATAAGAGTCAAATTTATTTTTAAATGGTTGCCACTTAACTTTAAATATCTGGATACAAACTACAGGCTTGATGTATTTAAGTATGAAAATAATTTTAAGGAAAGCCATATTCCTCTATTAATACATTTTTTTTCCTAACTTGATTGAGACTTTTACTCAGAGACTGCTGCTAGAAATGGATGCTCATAATAGAATGGATGCTCATAAATATAGCTGGTTAATTACCTTGTAATACCAAAATAGCATGTTAAGTTTTTTTTCTATATTACAAATCATGCAAAGTGAGCAATAAGTACATTTGGACATAGAAGGCAAATAAGATGAATCAAAGCCAACGTATATCTAATTGACACTTCAGCTGAAAGTTGAAGTCTAAAGGAAGTGACTTATTTGGTATGGCTGTGTCTGCATCAAGAATTAATGTGAATTCATTTGACATATACGATACTCACTAACTACATGTTCAATAGATAGATTTGACCAGTGGAACATGTTTGACCAACCCTTCAATGGACAATCCTAAAGAAGCCCAGGCTATAAGCTGGCTCCACCCCTTGGTGGCTGTTGACAGAGGCAAGGCACTGACATTCCCTCTACCCAATCTCTGCAGCTATAAATTTTTTTTTCTCCCCTAAGGTAAAGCACTATGAAAGTTTTCCATTGCTCTCTCTCCCCACACGAAAGGGGTTCTGTGGTCAAATAAGATGCAGAAATAATTGCATTCTCTATCCATCTCTTAGAAGTTTATGTCATTAGAATGAATGTTAAAGGTTCTGAGAATGTCTATAATAAAGAAAACTGAATTTATTTAATTCAGTGTTCCTCAAAAATAATGAGGTGGCCTTTTAAAATAAATAAATGCTAATCTCAAAAGCTTAAAAATATTTATTAATCCATCAGAACAAATCTAAAAAGTTACTGAGGGCTTTTCACAATGGACCAAGCTTTACCTATGAGTAGAGCAGCTCACAGGCCAAGAAAATTCACCATACTAACAAGGCGGGAATACTTAAACATTGAAGCCAAAAAATGAGAAAGAAGAAAAAAGACAAATGAAAAATGTGAAAGATATCACAAAAGGACAATGGAAAAGGACGCCTGCCCACCAATCATCAGTGATTTCAAATGGTTTCACTGAAAAATGGTCATGAAATCCATTCTCCATACAAGCCTCTAGACTTCCTTAAAGTCCTATTAAACATCCAGATACAGCTGGGACCCTTTTTTACAAACCACCATTTTCTAAAATAAAATCATAATAAATCAAATCAATAATTTCTGGTGGAAGATAATTTTGGGAGATTAACAGAATTTTATTTTGCTTTTGTTTTTACAAATAATCACTTCAGTGTCATTTATGTGGCATGGTGGGACATGGTTTTAGGTAAAGAAGCTTCTACTTTATTCTTAGTGTTTCAAATGTAAGCACTAATTAATATTTAATTGCCTAAGTATTTATTTTGTAGAATAAAACTCTATCTAACTAGTAATATTTACTCAGAAGCCAATGCCATTTTGGTGTGTAAGGCCTCGTGCCATTAAAACATTCCTGTTTCACTTAGCACTTGTTGGGAGAGAGACAGCAGCCCAACTTAATACTGTGCTCATTTAAAGCCCTGCAATTATTTTAATGTTATGATGTTTTTAAATAAAAAATTATGAATTTTATTAGTCTTACAGTTATATTTACTTCAGACTTCTCCAAACTAATGTTGTGGGGTTATAATATTTATATTTTTTTCTTCCAAATACCAGAACTTTTATAATCTATAGCTGCTATTTTGATAAAAGAACTATCAATAACTTGAAGTAGGATTTGTGGAAGACTTTTGAAATTGAAGTTTTCCAATGTTATCAGAAGAGTACGCCTAAGATCTTAACTCGACTTAATAGTATATTTTGTAAGCATTTCCTTCCTAGAAAATAAGAAAACCTAAGAAGCTTTGCAAGGCCAGTTTGTATTTGTAACATTTTATTATATTTATTTATAAATAAATTGTATTTATTTATATTTATTTACAAATAAATTTTAGTATAATGAAATTGTTATTTAATTACAATAAAATTATTTTAAAATCTTATAAAATAATTTTTATTAGAATGTTTTATTATTATATTTGATTATATTATATTTTTAAATGTGTGTACTTGTTTGTAATCTCGTCAGTTTGTAAATAAATTTTTATTGTTAACCCACATCATTTGAGCTCTTACATTTGAAAATTTAGTCTAAAATCTATTAAATAAAAATCTACCAGCAAAAGTTTTAATTTATATCTATTTGCTCTACAAACCTATTTAAATGATCACAATTGGTCAAACCAGCTTGGCTTTCACATTGGTGAAGAAAAAATTCACATTTCAGTTTATCGGAAGAAAAGAAAAGGCAATATAATCTGTTTCCATGTGATTTTAGTGGGAATATAAAGCCACCCTGTGCCTACACAATGACCTCTTTCCCAAGCCCCAGAAATATAATATTATATTCCAGCCTAAGCATTTGTCATTTTCTTACAAAGAACTCAGTATTTAAAAATACATAAATACAATGGCAAAGCACTGAACTGACACTTATGATAAAACGCATTTGATTAAGACTTAATAAAGCACTGTGTATACTACTAGTGAATAATGCATTGCTAGATAAAGTTGGACACAAAGCAAATACAGTGTTAAAGCTAATCTAGCCAGCCATTATTCAGCCATATTACTTTCTTTATTACTAGATTTAAAAATCCATATTGTGTTTCAGCAGCTTTTTCATTATTTCAACACATAACGTAAGTGCTCTTTGAAAAAGACCACCTATTTTCAAAAAGAACTACTGTGGTAAGAAACCACAGAGAACTAGGCAATGGGTCTCTTAGTGACGTGGGTTCCCATTATTCCAGTTAACAATGTGGTTTGGTTTAAAGCATTACGGTTTGTAGAACCTTACTTTAAAAAGGTGCCCATGATGTTTCTCTTTCCTTCGCAAAACACGAATCTAGAAAATCGGTAAATAACAATGTTTCCTAAACCCTTTTTTAAAGAGATTTAGTTAAAGGAAAGAAAAATATTTTCATTCATCTATCTCAACTCTCCTTTGTTGGATCACATCACAACTTTTATTTTTCATTTTCTTGGTTTTATTTTTTAAGTCATTTCCTGATCATTTTGTATACATATCCCCATCTTAGTTTGGATTCCCTCAAGTAAGATTTGAGACAAATCTAGATTTTTGTAGCTAGGTTTTCGGGGAAGGGATCCCAGACCATACCAGGGAGGCAATGGTAAAGTGGGAAAAGGAAGGTAAGTCAATGCTGAGTGTGTTAGTAGGTGTTAGTATTGTAGGTAACTGCAGATTAACTGCACTTGAGATCACTAGGATCCAGTGTTATCTCACCCAAGGAGGAAGTTGAGGATTTATACCTCATCCTTGGTTGAAGGATGCTATAGCTGGGGAGGTGAGTGGGGATGGAGGATCAGTGCTTACATATTCTCATTTCTGGACTATGCTAGGTCTAGGTGGACTCCAGGGATTAGAGAAAGCCCTTAGGCAAAGAAATGAATACGATGGCAGGGAAGTCAGCCACTTACATGACAATGGTAATATCCAAAGGGGTATGGATGGGGCAGAACAAGTATCCTTAGAATGTCCATCACTAGGCTTTGTATTCCTGGGTTCCAAGGACACTTCTGTCTCCAAAACTCAGTTTATCTCACTGCTTATTCTCCTGCATCAGCTTCTTTCATGTTCTTCCTAGTCTCTTGAATACAGACTTATTTTTTTAACTTACCAAGGGTACTCAGCTCTCCTGAATTTGCCCACTCATCACTAAACTTTGAATAGCTCTTTCAACCCCATTCATGCATATATTTCTACCTCTCTTCTTCCCCCAGAGGGACTTAATCCTTAAACTTACAGTTCTCGGTAAATGTGTTTGTGCCACATTAATATGGCTCATAAATAGGCCAATTGCATGTACTTAGATTTGTAGTGTACCTTTTGTTCTTGTAAGCAGTGAGGAAGGTAGAAGAAAATATGAGCTCTGAGGAAACAATATTTCAGTACATTCGGCTGACTATCAAAGAAAATGATCACCATCCTTGGGAAAGATAAATTATGTCAAACAAGAGTACAGTGTTATGGATGAAAGGGATAGTTTGCATCCATATGTTAATTAGCATTCTTAACCCTAAACCTATCACCAATACCACTGAACAATTCATTCCTGCCCTGATATATATGTATACGTGTATATATATATGTGTGTGTGTGTGTGTGTATATGTATATGTATATATGTACTTATTATTAAGTACTTATTATTATGTACTTATAGTAAGTACATAATAATAAGTAAGTATCTGATTGGCAGATACTTCTTGCCAATCCCTTACTTATTATTATAAGTAAGTACATATATACATATACATATACATACACACATATATACTTACTTATAAGTACTTATGTACTTATATATAGGTACTTATATGTGCATACATATATGTATATATGTAATAATTAAGCACTACTTATAAGTACATATATACATATACGTATGCACATATAAGTACCTATATATAAGTACATAAGTACATTATATGTATATATAAATAAGTATATTTATCTATCTAAAGTGATGTTATACGCCTCTAGCACATACTACTGCTGTATCAGGTCAACATATATCTTGGAGAATTTATACATAAATATCACCTCCTAATTTTCTCCACCAGTGCAACAGACCAAATCCTGTGTGATTTATTCTCTCTCAAAAGTCTCAGCACACACAGATCTAAACTACTCCTCTGAAAGCTGATCCTACATGGCCGTATGATACACGGCTTATGCTCTTGTTTCATATGGCTACATAATTTTTCAAACTGGTCAGGGCTCACATTTGGAAGAAAACCCTTATATCCCTAAAGGCAAGAATTTCCCATGAGTCAGATACTTCTTGCCAATCATGGTGTCTGTGAAGTTTAGCCACTACAGTTTCCTTCTCTGGGTCCTGGAAGGTTTTCTAAGTCTAGCAATGCCCTTGAAAAAAATAAGAAATTGCAACCAGCAAACTGTGCAGTAAAAGAAGTTAGTGAGCAGCTGAGAAGAAGGCAGGGCTTCGGCGTGGCAGCACTCAAGGGCAAAGGGAGGTGGAGAGTGTAAAGGAGTTGACACCAAGGTCCCAGATAATGTAGGACAGAGGGAGGCAAAAGGAGACCTTTTGCTTTGGGCCATGGGCATAAAATACATTATGCTATACATGACAGATTATGGCTTATTCCAAGAATTAAAATCAGATAAAAGACTTGACATGTTGAGTTTACAGTATTAGTCACATAAAGGCCAAATCTCAGCCTCTGGTGGATTTTACTTCCAGAACTTGGTACAATCAGTGTTGTTGAATTTTCTTAATTATACTTGGCAAGAACACCATCAATTGCTCATTTTCCACTTTAAAACGTTTCTTCTGCTTAAGTGGGGATAAAGACACCCTTTCTCCCATCCCTCTAACTAAAAACCTCTTAATGATCCTTAATTAGCGTTAAGGTTTATAGGAGCTATAAGAGATAATGCAGCTGAATTTCACAAGAATCTGTGGATTACGCCTTGTATTTCCTAGTAGGGACTACTCTAAGTCAATACTTTCATAGAATGACAGATCTTTGCAGGGCATTGCATCTTACTTAAGCTAATACATGATTATCCTCTTCAACCAAATTACAACCATTATGCTTGCTAATGTTTGTGCCAATAACCGTTGTCTACTGAACGGAGGAAAAAAAAAACTGTTCTACTCTACTGCTTGGGTGTAAACAATTATTTAAAGCTTGGGTGTAAACAATTATTAATTTTTAAATCACATGAGGAATACATGAATAATTACTCATTGTAAAATAATAGGCATTAATAAATACAGAAATATGTACAAGAAAAACTTAAGCCCTTTTACCCTCTTTCCCTAATACCACTCCCCTCCTAAAAGGTTCTAAAATCGGCAATTTGGCATGGCCCTTCCAGGCCTGTACTGTGCAGAAGACTGCACCTAAATCTGAGTCCTGTCTTTATTATATTTTTAAACTACAGAGTTATTGTATACTTATTATGACATGTAAAACAAATCAAAGGTGTCTAATCAAAAAATTCATCATCTCCATCAACTCTCTTACAGTAAGGTCCCCGATGTAAATGTATAAATGATGTTCATTTCTTTATTTGCATCCTCTCATTTTTTCTTCCTTATCAAGTCATAGATACATCTATATGTATATCCAGCAGTTATTTTTTTCACAAATATGAAATAACCTCACATTTCTCAGCAGCTTTCCCTGACTTTAAAGCAATACACACACACACACACACGCACACTATATAATATACATATATATATAATATAGTATATGTATTTTAATCGCTATTCTTTCAAGTCAACAGAAACTGATCTACTTCATTGCTTTGGACAGCTTAACCATAATCCATAGGATGGATGTTCCATAATTGATTCAGCCATTCTCTTGCCAAAAGACATTCAGATTGTTTCCAGGTTATTGCCATTATATATGATGGCAAAAGAGGCACCCCTGTATTTTGATCCTCATATATCGCAGCCTTATTTTTGTAGAATAAATTTGGCAAAATGCGAGTGATATGCTAATGAGCACTAGCATTACTTTATTTTACTATTATCTCATTAATTTGCAATTTTTTTAACAACTCACTTTCCCTTTAGAAATGCATAACAATGATCATTTCCCTACATCCTACCTAGAATGTGAAAAAAATCAATATTTCAATTTTTTCCCAATTTATGAATGAAGAAAACATTTTCTTTTTTATTTGAATTGTCTTTACTGGAAAGGTTAACCATATGTTTATTGACCATTTAAATTTTTTTTCTTCTTTATGGTATCTAGACAGATATCCTTTGCTCGTTGTTTTCATAAATTTGTGAGAACTTTTTCTATACTACAGACTAATTCCCTCAAACTGGTAACATATTTTTCCCACTCTATCACTTGTCTTTTTTGTTTATATTGACATTTACCAAGAAAAAATTTAATTTTTAAACAGTCAAATATGTATTACCCCTTTTTAATCAATGTCTTTCTTCATAAGTCCTCTCCTACTGCAAAGTTAAACAGTCCAAGTTTTACTTTTATGTTTTACATTTAAATATTTAATCCATTACAATTTAGGTATTTAATTCATTTCTAATATGAGGCAAGACATAGCTTTGCTCTCCTTCCAAATGGATAGCTTATTCTGCCAGCTCCATTTATTAAATAAAACATTCTTACCCCAGTTAATTGAAATATCTTTCATTATATATTATATTTTCATGCTAGCTTGAGTCTATGCCTGAATTCTCTGTTTTGTTCCACTGATCTGTGTACTGGTGTGATAATACCATGGTCTTTAGATTAGAATAGCTTTGAAAGAAGTTTTAATATTTGGTAAGGCAAATTGTTCCATCTCCTTAGTCATTCTTTTTTGTCAATATTTCCTTAGTTATTTGAATTGTCTTTAAGCCTGTCAATATTAATTTAATTCTGTTAATTGAATAGAGTCCCAACAGATATACATTCTCAATATAAAAGTGTCTGCTTGCATTTATTGATAGATAATTGATAGGGAAATCAAAAGATAAATAAGAGATAATAAAGATAGATAAATAGATGATAGATAGGTATTGGTATACATAATTAGATAATGAGAGATTTTCCCTAAAATTATGGTATCAAAGAGTAAAAAATTCTTTGGAAATATTTTCTACATTATGGATATCCACAGATAGGTCAGGAATTCAGGAGAAAGATATCTCTAGAAAAATATGGAAGGACCACCATTGCTAATCTTAAAGGGCCTAATGTGTGCTATGTAACATCACACATAATATCTCCTTTAATCCCCTTAATGTCCTTTAAAGTAAGCAGGGGTTCTTGAACCAATATTAGAGATAATGAAATGAAGCCTTATCAGAAATGTTAAGTGACCTGTACAACATTATACAGCAAGTGTGTGACACAGTTAGAAGGAAAACTTGACTGTCACTTCACTCTGATTTCACCTCTTCCATAAGCCCTACGAGATATTTCATGTATATGTTTTAAATTAAAGACTAATAGCATCAATCAAATTTTAGTGAACAGACTAAAATGTAGGTAAAAGAAAGAATCAAAATTACTATCACTGGATTAGTTGGTATTCAAAACTAATCTGATCAAAGTAACATTCTGAATATTTAAAGTTCTCCATTGTCACCCTTTAAAACTGTGGTTTTCAACAGGGGCTTGGGGCCAGAGTAGAAGGAGACTAAAGTAATTTGATAAAGACCTTTAGTTGATTATGATATTCTTCCTTCTTCCCAACACAGTTCATAATCACTGCTCTATTCTACAGAGGGGAAGAAATTGTATTCAAAACAAAATGCTTTTCATAAAACTTAGCAAAAAACACATACATAGTGTGAATTCAATAACAAATAAAATTTTTTAAAACTAGTTACAATTTGCAAGTTAGTCACTAAATGTAATACTTTGTACATGTTTTAGGCAATTTGCCGTATTCTGCCTTGTAGTGTATGAGCTTGAATAATTTTTTAATGCTTCATCTCCTAACTCAGTGGTTCTCAAACACTAGCATGCATCAGATCACCTGGAGGACTTACTGGTACATGGGACGTGTATTGCTGGGACTCCCCCAATCCCACCTCACCCAAGCGAGGTTCTGATTCAGCAGATCTGGGTGAGTGGGTGGGTCCTGAGAATTTACTTGTTAAGTTTCAAGCAATGTTGATACTGATGGTCTCAAGAATGGATTCTGTGAACTGAACATTCTTTCCAGGAAAAATCTGTGTGTGTATGTGTGTATGTTATTCATCTTTAAATTCTGCAAGGTCCAATATAATGGTTTGAATATATTATCGACTCAATATATAGGAGTTTGTTTTGAATCATGTTAGTGGTGTGATTTTTGCCAATATTCCAATACACTGAAAAGTGGTAGTCCATGTAGACCAAAGGAATCGATAAGAATATAACATTTCCAGGCCGTGCGTCGTGGGTCACGCCTGTAATACCAGCACTTTAGGAGGCCGAGTGGGCAGATCACGAGGTCAGGGGATCGAGACCAGCCTGACCGACATGATGAAACCCCATCTCTACTAAAAATACAAAAAATAGCTGGGCATGGTGGCACACGCCTGTAGTCCCAGCTACTTGGGAGGCTGAGGCAGGAGAATCCCTTGAACCCAGGAGGCGGAGGTTGCTACTTATATATGATCACGCCACTGCACTAAAGCCTTGGCGACAGAGCAAGACCCCATCTCGAAAAAGAAAAAACAAAAGAATATCACATTTCCAAACAAGGAATCAGGGAGCCATAAATATGGCAACTGTGATTCGCAGAATACAAAAAAAGGTTGTTTGGGGAAGAATGTGTTAAAAGTCATTGATTCATTCATCTATCTCAGTTTTATTAAGAACAAATATGTGTAAACACAACAAGGGATATATTAGTATTGTATGAATCCCTTTAATAGGTAACTTCCTAAAGACATGTCAGTTTCCCCTTGTATATACTTACATCCTACCATCCATGTCCCCCTCGTGAGTTAAACTGAGCTCTTTTTCTTTCTATTATTGACTTGTAGAAGTTCTTTATGGATTCTAGGTATAAGACCCTTATCAGACATATCATTTTCAAATATTGTCTCCCATTCTGTGGGGCAGCTCTCCACCTTCTTGTGTCCTTTGAAGCAAAAAGTTTTTTAATTTTCATAAAGTTCCATTTATCTATATTTTTTTCTTTTCTTGCTTGTGCTTGTTGTTTCATATCCAAGAAACTCCTGCCTTACACCAAGGTCATGAAAATGCATCCTTCGGTTTTCCTCTAATCTAGTTTTATAGTTTTGGCTCTTAACATTAAGGTCTTTAATTCACTTTGTGTTAATTCTTGCATATGATGTGAGACAGGGGGTACAACTTCATTCTTTTCCTTGTGGACACCCAGTCGTGCTAGCATCATTCTTTCCTGTATTGAATTGTTTTGGCACTCTTGTTGAAAAACAATGGAGCATTATGTGAGGGTTTACTAAGGGAATCTCAATTATATTGTATTGATTTGTATTTAGATCCTATGTTAATACCACACTATCTTGATCACTGTAACTTTGAGATCAGGAAGCCCGAGTCCTACAACTTTGTTCTCCTTTCTCAAGATTGTTTTAAGCTATTCTGGGTCCCTTGAGCTTCCATAAGAATTTTAGGATCAGGTTATCAATTTCTGCAAAGCCAGCAGGATTTTGAAAAGTATTGCATTGAATCTGTAGCTCAGTGTGAAGGAAATACACACACACACACACACACACACACACACACACACAGTTTTAATGAAGCATTACAAGTTTGTTCTGCGTGTGGAAAACACCTTTGTTCAAGAATAGTCCAAATTTAATTTCATATCAAATTTATTTCAAATGTCTGTTGCTAAGGAAGAATTAAATGTATACTTAAAAGAAGAAAAGAACCTTTTTTCCACTTATAAAATTATTCATAATTCAGTAACAGGGAAAATACAAACAAAGTAAGAAAACTCCTAGCAACCTCTAATCCCAACATGACAGAAACAGTCACTGTTAGAAGTTTGGTGCAACTTCTTTCTACCTTCCATATTAATTAGCTTTTACCATGATAACAGACTCCACATTTCAGTGGCTTACAAAATAAAAATAGCCTTGACTTTCTTCTCACTAGTGTAGTATGCTGGTACCTGTGGCTCAGCTAAGACTCTATTCCACATGGCCATGGTGATTTCATGATGAAAAGAAAAAGCAAGAGAGCTGTTAAACACCACCACCACCACCAAAAACAAAACAAAACAAAACAAAAAACCTAGTGTTGGCCAGGTATGGTGGCTCATGCCTGTAATCCCAGCATTTTGGATGGGGTGGCTCACGCCTATAATCCCAAGGTGGACAGATCACCTGAGGTCACGAGTTCAAGACCAGCATGGCCAACATAGTAAAACCCCGTCTCCACTAAAAATACAAAAATTTAGCTGGGAGTGGTGGTGCACGCCTGTAATTCCAGCTACTCGGGAAGCTGAGACAGGAGAATCACTTGAACCCTGGAGGCAGAGGTTGCAGTGAGCTGAGATCGCACCACTGCACTCTAGGATGGGCAAAAAGAGCAAAACTTTGTCTCAAAAGAAAAAAAAGAAAAAGAAAAAAGAATCCAAAAAACCAGTGTTGCTTCTTAAGGTTTCTACTTGTGGAGAATGTGCTCATAAGAATCCAAGGCTCCCCTTGCACCTCCCATAATAACATTGAATTTAATGGCCTTTGCTTTCTCAATCTCATTTTGTGCTGTGTTTCAAATAAAAGAAACCAGAGGAAAGGAAGATACAGAACATGGGATTTCATAAAGCTGGTGGTCTATGTTTGAATAGTCAAAGGAACGATATGAAATAAATTTGATTGTTTCTGCTCCAATGACTCCCATAGACAGTGATGCCTCTCCTCCAGCCACCCGTGATGTGTCATTTCCTGTAACAGAAACCTTGGAGAAACCATGGCCTAGCACGTGCGCCTTTATTAAAGATGGCGCTTCATTTTGCTACATGCCATTGCTCTAATACCAAGCATTACATTTTACACGCCAGCCTAGAATTTTCTAAGAAAATTAAGTAAAAAATACTTTCCTGCTGATGTGGAGGAACAAAACACTGATTATAATTCCTCTTTAAAGGTAAGAGAAAAAGAAGACAGGAGTACAAAATGCCAGTTGACAAGAGGCAGACTTCCCAGGGGCAAGTTGTGACAAGCAGCCCCTAAGGGAAGAGTATCATCTACTTTTAGGTGTAATTAAGTTTGCTGAAAATTAGTAGCATTGTTGAGTAGCCCTTTGTTTGAAGAAAAAAATATGGAATGATTGGTTTTAATGAAAGAAGAAAATAGGGCGCCTGTCCACTTGGTTAAGCTGGACCTGCGTCTTGCAGAATCCCTTTCCTCATATGGTTCTAGGTGAGAGGTGGTCAACCCCAGACATCCCCAAAGCGGGGAAGGCAGATATGAAGCAGAAGTCATTATTCTCAAAAGGTCATCATGATTAGGTGTAGAGAGGGACCACTGGTCGTGACCTTTGTCAGAAAGCCACAAGGCAGTCCACTGGTAGAACTAGAGGCCATTGTTAAATGATAGTTTTATATTAAATGAAACATTTAAAATAACATCACAGCCCTTACACTGGGGATTCTGTGTGAGCTCCACTTCACCCCAGAAAAGGCATATAATATGAGATCTCAGGGTGAATAGAACTTCAGGATTATACCATAACTGGATGTGGCATCAGAAATAACATAATTTTACATCTACAATTCACAATCTTAAAACCACAAAAACTTATTTTTTGCCCTTTGGCATTTAGCTTTTTTTAGTTGCACAAAAAAGTTGTTTCTATTGTAGAAAATCCACCTTATCAAAGGGAATTCTCAGTGAGAGCATATGAACCGAAAAGAAATGTCAGAATTATGAACAAAGCATTGCTACTCAAAGGGGAAAAGGCTAGCAAAGAGGAACTCAAACTTTTAAATCTTCATTAATTTCAAAAGGGTGAATCAAAAGACTATTGAAGTCTAATTCCAAAACTAATTTCTTGAATTAAAATGATCAATATAGAAATAACAATTTCCATGCTGCAGATATGTTTCTATGATTTACAAAACACTTCTATCTTCAGCTTAACTCCAGAAAAAAAAAAACTCATGGAATATGACATTGTGATTAAGAAACATTTCACTGAGTCAAGGATTTCTCTATGACTTCAAGAACAGGAGACTAACAAGTTGTTGAGTTAGGAGAATTACCAATGGCCACATTCCATTCTACGTTCTTTTCCCTCTGTAAGAGCCTCCAAACTGCCGCCAATAAGCTTGCTAAAATACAGCCTGACCATATAAAGTTTTTGTTTGTTTTTTAATGATCTCCGATGGCCTTCCTTTGTTGAGGGGGAGATACAGACACATGGTTTATGCAGAAATCTGTCCTCTCCTTTTCTCCATGAATTCTGATACCTTGAATTAGTTTGTCTGATAAAGTAAAGCCTTAAAAGGCCTCACTTATAAGTAAAGGTTTATAGCAGATAACCTCCCACTCTAGCTGGGTGGTCCTTAATTCTCACAATGAGAAAAGAGAGCTGGAATGAAGTACGACATGCAGAGATCTCATTCTGTCGTTGCCAAGAAGGCTGAGTGTAAATGTGCCTGGCTCCTGCCTAGGACATCTATAAATCGGTCCACACCTCCCAGGCATGACATCCAGTTCCATACCTTCTGGACTACGCCCCATTCCAGCATAATTAGCTTCAAAAGTAATAGTTACATATGTTTGGAGTCCAGGGATTTTAGAAAACAAAGATCCTATCCAAGATACAGATGGTTTAAGATATCAGGTATTACATTCCAGTAAACTGTGTATGAATTATCAACAAAAAAATTTAATCCCTGGTAGGATTAAGGGTTTTGGAATATGCCATTTTTAAGGGAGCAAGAAGGTCCATGTAGAAAACAAGTGTTTTCTTTTTCCTATCGGAGTTTCTACTCACCCCTCTTGGTTATATCTCAACTCTCCTTGGGAAACTGCCTCCCTTCCATATTAAGTCCATATGATATATAGAGAGTTAATCCTTCTCCATTCCCCAGGTTCAGAGATGGGCATAAGCCCAAGTTAATACAATTAACTGTGGTCTCACCCTTCATTAGGGGTTGGTCCAAGAACAGCCATGTGGTTCAGGGATGCAAAACTCAATTCTGAAATCGTTATTGGAACTAGCAGAAAAAAATAAATGTAGCCTTCAGCTTCTATGAGAGAATGTTAATCCGGGGTAGAAATTGCCAAGCTTTTTTCTATAAAGTGCCAGATTGTGAATATTTTCAGCTTTGCAGCCCATAAAAATCTCTGTCAGAACTACGGAACTCAGTTGGTGTAATGACAAAATAGCTATAGACAACATGTAAACAAATGAGCGTGGCTGTGTTCCAATAAAACTTTATTTCCGGATACTGGAATTCGAATTTCATTTAATTTTCACTTATTACAAAACTTTATTTTTAAAAAATGTTTTAACCATGTAAATATGTAAAAACCCATTCAGTGAAAGCCTGGATTTGGCTCATGGGTCATAGTCTGCCAACTCTCATTCTAAATGCTTGGAGAAACAGTAGCAAATAATACTAAAAGCTCCTGGCCTCTGGGAGCTTACATTCTAGTGGAGTAGATAAACAATAAACAATTTTAAAGTGCTGTATTTGAAGGTAGCGTCTGCAAAATTTACTGATGGAGTAGATGTGGAGAACGGGACAGCAAGAGAGAGAAAGAGCAGGAGAGAAAAAGAGATAGGCAGAGATAGAGGGAGAGAAGTCAAGCATAAAGCTAAGGTTTTAGGCCCTGAGCAACTAAGTTAATGGGAATTTTGATTTTTAAGAAGAGACTGAGGAATGGTGAGCTTTGGGTGGCACTCATGGTCTTTTTGGACATGTTATGCTTATGATGCCTATTAGATTTCCAAGCAGAAACACTAAACAGACTAGTGCATGAATCAGTCTGGAACACAGGGAAAAGGTAAGAGCTGGATTCCACAGCACATAAACCATATTTAAAGTGGGACAGACCAATGTTCAAACGGAACCAGCATAGGAGAGTAGGAGGAAGGAGCTAATAAAATAAGAGAAAATAAGAGTGAAGGATGCCCAAGGGCAAGGGAACAGGTGTTTCGGAAAGGAAGATGTGACCATTAGGTGAAACGCTGCTGCAGTGCATACTAAGATGCATAAACCGATCAGGAAACTGACCAGTGTATTTGGTAAGATGGAACTCATCGCTGACTTTAACACTGACTTTAACAAACGTGTTTTGCCGTAGACTTATGAGTTTGAGAGAGAATGGTTGTGAGGAAGTGGAGAAATAACAAAGACATGTCTTTTGAGGAGTTCTGCTCTAAAAGCCTGGAACAGTAGCTGAAGAGAGGACATAGGAGAGAGGATTTTTTCTTTTTTTTTTTTTGGCTGTTCCGTTTTGAAGATGGAAGGTATTAGATTCAAGAGAAAAGAAAAAATGTGGCTAAGGCAGAAGCAAACATCAAGTGAGAGAGGGCCAGGGATCCAGGGAAAGTGTGTATGATAAAGAAGCAGGCAGGTTGGTAGATTTAGTAGTTTGAAGACAAAGTTCTCTTGTGATAGTTTCTGTTTTCTCAGAGGAAACTTGAAAACAAGTAGACTGGAGTTGATGTTAATGATGTTGATGACTGAGAAAGTGGTTTTCTTAGTGATGAGGGACTGGCTCAACTGGGGGAATGTGAAGAGACTTTCTAGGAGGCTGAGGACCCACTTGAGACCACAGTGTGGTTGTGAGCTTTTCCCCAGCCATGTTCAGCTGCCTGGAAATGAGTGGAGAGCAGGCAGAAAGGAAGACTTAACTGGTGGGGAGTTTTTTCTAGGTGACTTTGAAGGGGTCAAGGGAGTTGAGGGTGTGTGATCTGGAGAGATTGTCACAGTGGCTTATGAACTCAATGCCAGGGAGGTGTGACTTAAGGGGAAGATGAATGGTGTGGAGATCTGCATGGGATTAATGTGTTCTTGGATTCAGGAAATGAGATGCAAAGACAAATATCCTTATGCTGTCCTGGTGAGGAAGATTGGAGGCTCACGTTGCATTTTTATGGATCTTGCCTACATTAAGTTTCAGATATATAGATGCGATTTCTTACCAGTGCAGCTGAGTCGTCTGTCTTTTAATTATTTCTTTTATCAGAGTCAAAGAGCGGGATGCTCAACACTAACATTACGGAGCTGGTGCCGTTATTGCAATGGCAAGATCAAAAGGAGTACGACCGTGCAGGGAGTGACTGAGGATGGGTAGAGCCTAAGAGAAGCAAAGGAGAGAAAGTCAAGGAACTGGGGAGCTTAGGTGATGGATGGACCAGCCGAGAACCTTCCATTCTTCGTTGAAGCCACCAAGAATTAAGAAAGTAGTCACTGGGAAGAAAAGCCTAAAATCTCCTGTAACTGAGAGGACGTAACCAGGAGTAAAGCATTAACTCTAGATGGGATAATCTGAGGACATATAAGTAAACATATGTTTCAAAGAAGTTGATTTTTTTTTCTTTTTAGAAGAGAGGGAAGAATGGTCTGCAAGTGATTTTTATGAACAAGGAGGTCATCGTTCTCTCTTCTAGGACCTGTGGTACATGGTGTTTGGGAGAAATGAACAGACCTGGATGAGAAAGCTGCAGGGAAAGGAAATACTTCAGGGACAGCCAGGCCTCACTCATTGTAAGAAAGTGAAGGAAGAGGCCAGGCAGGGTGGCTCATGCCTGTAATCCCAGCACTTTGGAAGGCTGAGGCAGGTGGATCACCCGAGCTCAGGAGTTCGTGACTAGCCTGATCAATGTGACAAAACCCCGTCTCTACTAAAAATACAAAAATTAGCTGGGCACGGTGGCGGGGCCTGTAGTCCCAGCTTCTCAGGAGGCTGAGGCATGAGAATCACTTGAACCCCAGAGGCGCGGATTGCCAAAAAGAAAAAAGAGAAAAGAAAGTGAAGGAAGAGATGGTTGAAAGGAGGTATAACTAGTGACCAAGAGACTTCAGTCATTCCCAATAGGCCCTGATAACTCCTAAAACAGTTAAGGGAGAATACACATGATCTGGAAGATGCTGACATTTTTAGAAAGAAGATTTTTTATATCTCTCCCAAATATCACTTGATCAAATAAGAAGTTTTGTAGAGCAAACAGGAAAACGGGAGCCTATATCACCTAACACCACATTTGTCATCCCGAGCAGTTTACCTTCCTATGCCTGAGTCTGTGTGTGCCTGACGTTGAAATAACAATACCTGCCCTTTCATCCCCCTTCTTTGTATGGACACCGTGAGAAAAAATGGGTAGCCCCTTGAGTTCTTAGGAGAAAGGGTACTTGGAAACTGAAGTAGAGGACTATGGATATCCCAAGGAGCGAAAACTCAAAATACAGCTTGGGAACTTCAATATAGTTTCTATTATTTTCCAGGGCCCTTTGGCCGCTTATAACTTTTCCTTCCAGCTGGCAGACTCCAAGTCCCCTGACTGTTTTCTGCTCCACCTCATGGATTGATCCTTTTCTTACAACTCCCCAGGACCCGATAAACTCCCCAAGTTCACTTTTTATGAAGAATGCTGGAATGTTCATAATTAGTTTTCTCAAATAAAACCAAGGCATATAAACGCTCAGTGAAAGCTGGAGAGGGAGGGCTTGGGTAGCTACTTTTCCAGAGGCCCTTTCCCCTCATTGAGTCCTACGAGCTTTCTGAGAATGCCTCTCCCTTCCCCCGCCCAGCTCAGAGCATCAGGAAAAGTCTCCAGAAGCCGCATCAGCACTTCCAAATGCTGTAACAAGAGCTGCTGCTGCAATGGGCTCCCTGCTGTGGTCTCTCTAGTGTGTCCATCTGAAATTCAGTGATAAAAGAAACAATTAAAAGACAGACGACTCAGCTGCACTGGTAAGAAATGGCATCGATATATCTGAAACTTAATGTAGGCAAGATCCATAAAAATGCAACGTGAGCCTCCAATCTTCCTCACCAGGACAGCATAAGGATTAATCAGATCAAACCAGGAAAAGTGCTTCAACTTCTCTAGAGGAAGAAATCAGCCATTCTTGGAGTAAAACATATTTTTCTTCTATTCATCTACTTTAAAAATATAAATGGCCTATACCAACCTTCAGAAAAATGATTTACCATACGATCAATACTAATCCTTTACATTTAGATAGAGCTTTACACTTTCAAGATGCTTTCACATGTATTATCTCCTAGAGTATTACATCCTGGAACTAAAAATATGGTTCTAGAAATAAAACTTTTTTTTTCCCAACTCGTTCATACTTGGATATACTGATTTTTGCCCCCTAACGTCAAGAACTTGAATCATAAGACCTTTTGCCTGTGGACATTCAGCTTACATTATTAACTCATAAAGAAAAGACGTAACTCTTCTTTACTTAACAAAAAAATAATGTGTCCAAGTGGAAAACAAAGGTGAATTTTTTAAAAAAAAAAGGGGAGTTAAAGAATATAATTTGTCCTTTGTTAACCTTTTCAACCAAACAGAATTTAAAACAATTCAGGGTCTGTTTTGTGTAAATTTCCTACCGCCCTTAATAACTTAATAGCACAATTGCAAGCACATTTGCTCCCTGTTCTGGCTAACTGCCACAAGACTGAAATCTTTTGTCTCTTCTAAAACACTGTAAACATCGTTAAATGCCAAAACCTATAAAACACTTTTATGAAGTAATTTGCAAATTTTATGGACTTAATAAGGCAAATTTTATTCTGAACTACCAGATACTGCTTTCCCATTCATCGCATTCATTCATTCATTCACTCGTTTATTTCTTCATTCATTGCTATGTGGAATTCTATGTATGAAGGTTTAAATGCTTATATCCTAAACCTGTGTGGATATTAGATCAAGAAATAACGCTGTGCCTCCGTCCTTCCCACTCCCACCTTGCCAGACCTCCTCTCGGAAGGAAGATCCTCGAGCAGCCCGTTAAGCCAACGTTGGGACAAAGGAATTGGAGAAAACCAAGGCTAAAGTCACGTTTTTCCTCCTTTAAGCCTTCACTCCATGGCAGTTCCCGAGACCCGCCCTAACCACACTATTTATATCAACAACCTCAACCAGAAGATCAAGAAGGATGAACTAAAGAAATCCCTGTACGCCATCTTCTCCCAGTTTGGCCAGATCCTGGGTATCCTGGTATCACGGAGCCTGAAGATGAGGGGCCAGGCCTTTGTCATCTTCAAGGAAGTCAGCAGTGCCATGAAAGCCCTGCGCTCCATGCAGGGTTTCCCCTTCTATGACAAGCCCATGCGTATCCAGTATGCCAAGACCGACTCAGATATCATTGCCAAGATGAAAGGTACCTTTGTGGAGCGGGATCGCAAGCGGGAGAAGGGAAAGCCCAAGAGCCAGGAGACCCCAGCCGCCAAGAAGGCTGTGCAGGGCGGGGCAGCTGCTCCCGTGGTGGGAGCCGTGCAGGGGCCTGTCCCGGGCATGCCCCCAATGACTCAGGAACGCGCATCATGCACCACAGGCCGGGCCAGTCGCCCTACATGCCGCCCCCTGGCATGATCCCCCCACCAGGCCTTGCACCTGGCCAGATCCCACCAGGGGCCATGCCCTCACAGCAGCTCATGCCGGGACAGATGCCCCCTGCGCAGCCTCTTTGCGAGAATCCACCGAATCACATCTTGTTCCTCACCAACCTGCCAGAGGAGACCAACGAGCTCATGCTGTCCATGCTTTTCAATCAATTCCCTGGCTTCAAGGAGGTCGTCTGGTCCCCGGGAGGCATGACGTCGCCTTCGTGGAGTTCGACAATGAGGTACAGGCAGGGGCAGCTCGCGATGCCCTGCAGGGCTTTAAGATCACCCAGAACAACGCCATGAAGATCTCCTTTGCCGAGAAGTAGCACCTTCCCCCGCCCCCGTGCCTGCCCCTTCCCCTATTCTGGGGCTACCCCTTTCCCCCTTGGCTCAGCCCCCTGAAGGTAAGTCCCCCTTGGGGGCCTCCTTGGAGCCGTGTGTGAGTGAGTGGTCGCCACACAGCATTGTACCCAGAGTCTGTCCCCAGACATTGCACCTGGCTCTATTAGGCCGGAATTAAAGTGGTCCTTTGAGGGAAAAAAAAAGAAAAGAAAAGAAAAGAAATAACAAGAAGTAGATTTAGAAAGAAATAAAAGAAGAAATAACAGAGAGATGCCCCCACCTCTACTTTTTAAACATAAGAATGCTGTAGAAGAAGGCAGAAATACAGCAAGATGGTAATGAAGAACAAAAGTGATGGAAAATATATTTGTAGCTACATCTCTTAGAGAGCTCCCTGGAGCTGAAAAGTGAGAAAGCATATTGTTCCTGCCTAAATAACAGTAATAATAATAACAGTAATACTTAGAAAGCATGGAATCATCACACAATTATAAGTATATAATGTGACAAGCTTAATTTAACAATATGTATTGAGGTTAAAACTATTCATATGGTTTGGCTTAATGATATACTAATTGAAAATCTTTTCTAAAGAAATAATCAGAGATTCAGACAATGATTTATTATAAAGATATTTATCCCAGTATTACTAACAAAGCAAAAATTGATCCATTTTAAATATTTTGTCATATAAGACTATTTACCCAAATGAGGTACTTTCACGTAATGGAAAGATAGGCAGCTATTACAACAAAATTTGTAAATACATTATAAGGACATTAAAAATGTTGATGATATAACGGTAAGAAAACCAAGAGGAACACAAAATTGTATAATCAGTATCATAACAAATACATAACATATATATGCATACACACAGACACACATAATAAATGTTTGAAGGAAATGTCAATCTATTAACCTTGATTATCAAGATTATAACTGCTTATGTTTTATAGTTTTCATAGTTAACACATATTGCCTTTATAATCATTGAAAAAAGTTACTGTCATAAAGATAATCCTCTTTCATAACTTCCCCCCACCCTTTATCCTTCTGCGCTCGTGAAGAGTGTCTCTGTCACTTCTGTACCCTGCAGTGGTCACTGTGTTGGTGTCCTCTGCCATCATGAGTCTAAGCCAATCATAAGCCTGTATTTCTCATCCTCTTACCAGAGCTGGACTCAGAACTGGGCAGATTTAAGTCAGTTTAGGACAAAAGGCACAAGGAGGAGTTTACTTAAGGGAACTGGGAAAATGAAGGTGGTCATTTTTCGCAATGGAAAGAGAGAACACTGCTGTCATTCATCTTTTGAGTGGATAGAAACTAGCCTCATGTTGAAGATGATGCTACAGACAGCAGAGAAGGTACTTACACCCCTCAGAGAATTTGCAAGAAACTGATTTAAACAGCCCTGAAGTATGTCCTAATTTTGGTTTTCCTGTTATGCACTATAATAACCTTCCTTATATATAAGTGAATTTGAGTTGGAAATTCTGTTATTCACTGATAGATACACAATGTAATTTATTCTCTAACATTAAATACCTTCAGTCTGATCAAATGAAGGAGAGAGCTAATAAAATGCAATTATTCCGATAGCTTACCTTTCATACTTTATTTTCCATCACATCAACATAAATGTCCATCAGAGTGGTTTACTTCTCTCCTCTTACATGCTCTTGTCTTTTTTCATCATTATTTAATGAAAATCTCCAACATACAGAAAAGCTGAAATAATTTTACAATAACCCCACCTAGAATCTACACTTAACATGTTTTACTGTACTCGCTTTAGCGTTATGCACACATCCTCTGTCCACTCATAAGTTAATGTGATTTTTGTTCCAAACTTTCAAGAACTCCTTTCACCGCATCACCATTATCAAAGACAAATTCAAATTCTACTTACTTATTTAAATACTCTGTTGCCATTTACCTTTCCATGTATTTATATCTCTTTTCTTCTGTAAGTTGATAAGATTCTTAAGGGAAGAGATGCTGTCTAATGGATGTGTGTATCGCTTGCAGTGCCTGACATTCCATATGAATGTCTGCTGTCAGCAAATACGTAGAAAGATAGAGTGAAAACCGAAGTGTGTGTTTTCTATTCTCTACTCGCCACACCACACAGAATGTTTCTAACGTCAGATATGAGGGAAAGAGGGGGTTCCATTGCATTGTATATTCATTGCATGCCAAGCGAGTAATCAATTCTGCAATGGATACCAGCTGTGTGTCCCCCAAGTCAATTCTGATACTTTCTACCTAGATATAGTGTCAGACACCACAGGCTCAGGGGTCAGTCCCACAAGACTGCACCCCTGCCTTCAAATATAAGTTACCTGTGCTTCTGACCGCCAGCTCTAAATCAGGGTTCCCACACCTCCTCCTTGGGTGCAATTTATAGGACACTACAAAAGACACAGATAAGGAGATGAATAGGTATTGGAGGAGCAAATCTTCCAAGCCCCTTCTCGGGGGGGATCCCTCCAGGCATCTTCACATGTTCGGCTATCTGGAAGCTTCCTGAACCCCGTCGTTTCAGGTTTTTATAGAAGCTTCATTAGGCAGGCATGATTGATTAAATTATTAGCCACTGCTGATCAACTCAACCTTCAGCCCCTGTACTCTACCCAGAGGCTGAGGATGGGGCTGAAAAGTCTCAACCCTCTAATGGTGCCTTCTTTGGCCTTTTCTGTGACCAGCCCCCATCCTTAAGCTACCTAGGAGCTGCCAGTCACCAGCTAACTCATTAGCTTGACACAGAAGGAAGACCAAATATATATTTCACAACTTCACAGTATGCATTATGGAAATAAACTTCAATCACTGGAATACATTGGATTTTGGTGATTCAATGCCATTTTATGGTAAAATAAAGACCTAAATTGTATTTCAGTGGGCTATAAACTTTAAACATGCCATTTGTTATATTTTTTTCCGGTAATATTTTCTGTATCAAATTCTAAAAGTACACCAGTTTTTTTCTATGAAACTGAACCAGGCAGTAAACAAGTTTATATAGCAAATGTCTCATTAACAAGGGAAACACTAAGTCTTGGAAGAAAATAAGCTTCTTAGTTATTTTTTATAGTCAACTTCTGTGAATTAAATACTCTTTAAAATATTGTTTCCTTTGCAAACATTTTCATGTGAAAAACTGGTGCTAAGACCTTCGCTTCAGTCCTGATGAATGAAACGAACAATCCAGAGAGCTGGACTTGACAGTATATGAAACTCAAACATAAGATTGAATGTTACTTTTTATTAAATATAAGGAGAATTGTGTTTATTTCTTTTTATCCACCATCCTGAAGTGACTTCTTTAAAGCATTTTTTCCAAGTTATAGTCAAGCTACTGAAAAGAAATGTGGTACTTATGTGTGTGTGTGTGTGTGTATGTATCTCTGTGTGTGTGTATGTATGTCTGTGTGTGTGTATGTATGTGTGTGTGTATGTATATCTGTGTGTGTGTATGTATCTCTGTGTGTGTGTGTATGTATGTCTGTGTGTGTATGTATATCTGTGTATGTATATCTGTGTGTGTGTATGTATATCTGTGTGTATGTATGTGTGTGTGTATGTGTGTGTATGTATATCTGTGTGTGTGTATGTATGTCTGTGTGTGTGTGTATGTATGTCTGTGTGTGTGTATGTATATCTGTGTGTGTATGTATCTCTGTGTGTGTGTGTATGTATGTCTGTGTGTGTGTGTATGTATATCTGTGTGTGTGTGTATGTATCTCTGTGTGTGTGTATGTATGTCTGTGTGTGTATGTATATCTGTGTATGTATATCTGTGTGTGTGTATGTATATCTGTGTGTTATGTATATCTGTGTGTATGTATGTGTGTGTGTATGTGTGTGTATGTGTATGTGTGTGTGTATGTATATCTGTGTGTATGTATATCTGTGTGTGTATGTATATCTGTGTGTGTATGTATGTGTGTGTGTATGTGTGTGTATGTGTATGTGTGTGTATGTGTGTGTATGTGTATGTGTGTGTATGTATATCTGTGTGTGTATGTATATCTGTGTGTGTATGTATGTGTGTGTATGTGTGTGTATGTGTATGTGTGTGTGTATGTATATCTGTGTGTGTGTATGTATATCTGTGTGTGTGTATGTGTGTGTGTATGTGTGTGTATGTGTGTGTGTGTATCTGTGTGTGTTAGGAGGATTACACATCTGAAATAATTGTGCTAGTCTTTGGGTTTATAGAAAATTGATGCAATTTCTTATTTTAAACGATTAACATATTTGGCAGGCCACAAGGATTGAGGAGCATGTGTTTCTAGTAGTCAGAATGGTTGAGGTATGGACCTTTCATAATCTCTATTCTGTTATAACTAACATCTTTGATAGTAATTGGAGACATATTCATAGTTTTTCAAGAGTCTTCAAATATAGATAGCTTTAAGCTTGTCTTTATTATCACTTCTCTTTCATGGGTATCTTCGTCCATTTTTCGCTCCTATAACAAAATACCAGAGACTGGGTACTTTATCATTTTTAAAAGTTCATTTCTCACAGTTTTGGAGGCTGGGAAATCCAGTATCAATGGGCTAGCATCTGGTAGAGGTCTTCCTGCTATTATCAACCCATAGCAGAAGGGCAAAGAAAGGGCAAGAGAGAGAGAGAGAGTACGCAAGAAAAGATAAACAGATTCTAATGCTAACGAACCTACTTTTAAGATAAGGACATTAATGTATACATGAGGATGGTGCCTCCATGTCCCAAACACCTTCCATTAGGCCCCATCTTCCAACACCACTGCTTTGGGGATCAAGTTTTCAACACATAAACTTTGGGGGACATATTCAAATTATGGCAGTGAGGTTTACTATTTGATTTATTCTTTTTTAGATGTGGAATGGGGGATATTCAAACTTAAAACATAAATGTTTAATATTGAGTAAGACATCCAGGTAAAATGACACATACTTTTCTTAGACTCCAGATTATATAGCAGGATGGCTAACCTCAAACAAGAATCTTGCTTAAAGCTGCTAGACTGGAAGTAATTGATGGAAAGGAAATAAATAATAGGACAATAACCTAAGCAATATTCTGCCTTAAGGAATCATTTCTCCATAAGCTCACACTTGGGAAAAAGCCCAATATGCTAGACTACAGTCAGAAAAATACTGTTTCTGCCCATAAGAATTGTTGCAATGAGTTTTATTCATTTGGTTCGCCCAAAGGTGAAATATTTCTATTCTTGCCATCATCTATCTAGATCATTCAGTGAAAAATGAATTATCCTGTCTGTCTTTAAATGGATTAACCATACAAAGATTACTCCAACATGAATTATTTTTTAAAAAACCCAGGCCAATCCTAAGCTTTATGAAAGATATTGAAGGTCTTCTTCCTATGAACTATCAAAACAGTCACACCTAAAACTATTTGTTAATAAATGAATCATTGTAGATAAACTGAGTTTACTTCATCTCTGAAACAATATACGTAAGTATTCTTCAAAAGACCTATTACGTACCATTTTACATGTATGTAGACATTTAAAGATATTATTGTGTTAATAATTTAATGTAACTTTTAAGAGGAAAACATTTATTGTCCTTGTTTTAAAATCATGCTTTTTGAGAACTCTTACATTATGTTCTTCTGAGTTACAAATGCATTTTCCCCTTAAAATTTTTTAAAATAGAAGAAAAGGCAACTGCTAGGTAGCAACTAGGTGGAATGAGAATTGCAATAGTAGAAGAGAGAAAGCCAAATTCATACAAAAATATGCTACTACAAAGCGGCCAATCACAGGCACGTTTTACGGAGCCTAAAAATTAGGACTTTTAGGATTCAAAACTTGCAGCACAGAATTTACTTCAGAACAACAAACCGTGAAATCTACTTAGTTTTCTTTCTAAGGTGCTAATTTTAATTTATAGCACTGTTTCATTGTTTCTCCATAAGGTAGCATTTTTATCTTAATGTCTAAAAACATAGACTTGTTTAAAAGAAATACAATGCGAATTTAATCGGCAAAATCCACACAATCAGCAATAATTTATCGTACTTCGGTATGCATATAGGCAAAAAGCAAAAAGTACTGAGTATAAAATACTTTGGCAAATCTTTTTATAAAGTTTCAAACAGCATTACAAAATATTCTTCTCAAGACATTTATTCAGTCACTGAGCTAGGGAAGGAAGGCATGAATCTGACGTAGTTCCCGTTCTCCAGGAAATCACAGATGAGAGCAACATGTATTCAGATAAACTGCATGTCTCATGATCCTTCAAAGCGCTGTCTTTCGGCTTAAAATGCCATCTGCTTTTTGAAAACTCCTGGCTGATTTAGTGGAATCAGATGTCTTCTTGAATCCAACTTGGTTTTACAACACAGGAATGGCCTAAATGTTTCTATTCTTTTTATCTCCTGACCAAGTAAAAGCATGTCAGCTGTGGGTAATCCATCAACAACTGTACAAAACTTCCACAATTGTTGTAGTTCAATTCCATTGTCTACTGGGAGCTCACATTCCTTATCCTCTTTAAGATTCGAAATAGAGCCAAAGCCCATTGCTAACATCATTTTTCAGAAACAGAATTCCTGGGTCTAACAGTCTCACAAATTTTATTGCTTAACCTCAAGTTGGTTGCCTGCTTATCGCTAATTTTTGCTATTCATAAATAATATAAGACTGAGGTTTTTTTCTCCCAAAAACAAAACAACAACAAAAACAGGTGTTCAAATTTACCCTAGTGAAAAGTGGGTAGATTGTCCCCATTCCTTTTCCGTGTTAATCCACTTTGTGTTGCCATAAAGGAATACCTGAGACTGGGTAACTTCTAAAGAAAAGGTTTCCTTGGCTCGTGGTTCTGCAGCTTTACAAGCATGGCACCACCATCTACTCAGCTTCTGGTGAGGCCACAGGAACACTGCAATCATGACAGAAGGCAAACGGGGAGCCAATGCGTCATATAGCGAGAGGGAGCAAAAGAGAGGGGAGGAGGCGCCAGGCTCTTTTAAAACAAGTAGTTCTTGCATGAATTGCAACTGCGGGAAGGACACTAACCCATTTATGAGGGATCTGCCCTCTATGAGCCAAACGTTCCCCACTAGACCTCACCTCCAAAATTAGGGATTACATTTCAACATGAGATTTGGAGAGGACAAATATCCAGACCATATCATTCTACTCCTGACCCCCCAAATTCCACGCCCCTCTCACACTATAAAATACAGTCACCCCTTCCCAGTAGTTGTCTTAACTCATCACAGCATTAACTCAAAAGTGCAAAGTTTCATCTGAGACCCACGGCAAGTTCCTTCTACCTATGAACTTGTAAAATCAAAAATAAGTTATTTGTTTCCAAGATACAATGGTAGAACTGGCACTGGGTAAACAATCCCTGATCCCAGGGAAGAATCAGCCAAAAGAATGAGGCAACAGGCACCACACAATTCTGAAACCCAGCAGGGCAGGCGCTAAATCTTACAGCTCCAGCATAATCCTTGACTCCAGGATTTTCAGCCACGTTGGTGTGAGGAGTGGGGTCCCAAGGCCTTGGGCAGCCCTGCCCCTGTGGCTTTGTAAGGTGCAGCCTCTGTGACTGCTGTCACAGGTTGGAGTGGAGTGCCTGTGGCTTTTCTAGGCTCAAGGTGCAAGCTGCTGGTGGCTCTATCATTCTCCTGTCTGGAGGGTGGCAACCCCTTCCCACAGCTCCATTTGGCAGTGCCCCAGTGGGGACTCTATGTGGTATCTCCAATCTCACATTTTCCCCTAGACACTGACCTAGTAGAGACTCTCTGCAGGGGCTCTGCCCCTGTAGCAGGCTACTGCGTGGGCACCCAAGCTTTCCCATACATCCTCTGAAATCTACGTGGAAGCTACCAAGCCTCCTTCACTCTTGCATTCTGCATGCCTGCAGACTTAGCAACACATGGAAGTCACCAAGGCTTATGGCTTGTGCTTTCCAAAGTGGCAGCCCAAGCTGTACCTGGGGCCCTTATACCTGAGGCTAGAGTGCTGCTAGTGTGGATACAGGGAATAGTGTCCTGAGGTTGCACAGGACAGAGGAGCCCTGGGCCAGACCCTCAAATCAATTCCTTCCTTCTAGGTCTCTGGGTCTGTGATAGGCAGGGCAGCCTGGAAGATTTCTGAAATGCCTTTAAGGCCTCTTTTTTCATTGTCTTGAATATTAGCAGTTGGCTCCCTTTCAGTCATGCAAATCTCTCTAGCAAGTAGTTGCTCTGCAGCCCGCTTGAATTCCTCTCCTGAGAATGCTTTTTTCCTTTTCAACCACAGGGCCAAGTTGTGAATTTTCCAAATTTTTAAGCTCTGCTTCTCTTTTATTTATAAGTTCCAACTTTAAGTCATTTATTTGTTGCCATATCTATTTATACGTTGTCAGAAGCAGCCATGCCACATCTTAAATGCTTTGCTGCTTACAGATTTCTTCTTCCAAATACCCTAAGTCATCACTCTTAAGTTTCACCTTCCACAAAGGCCTCAGACACGATTGCGATGCAGCCAAGCTCTTTGCTAGTACATAACAAGGGTGACCTCTACACTAGCGCCCAATAACTTCCTCATTTCCATCTGAGTCAGCCTGGCCTTTACTGTCCATATTTCTATCAGCATTTAGTCACAAGCACTTCACAAGTCTCTAGGAAGTTCCAAACTTTCCCTCGTCTTCCTGTCTTCTAAGCTTTCCAAACTCTTCCAGTCTGTGCCCATTACCAGTTTCAAGGCCACTTTCACATCTTCAAGTATCTTTATAGCAATGCCCCACTTCTCAGTAACAATTTTCTGTGTCAGTTCATTTTTTATTGCTATAAAGGAATACCTGAGACTGGGTAATTTTTTAAAGAAAATAGGCGTACTTGGCTCACAATTCTGCTGGCTGTACAAATATCACATGCACATCTACTCAGCTTCTGATGAAGTTTCAGGAAGCTTAAAATCATAGTGGAAGGCAGAGGGGAAGCCAGCATGTCACATGGCTTAGGGAGCAAGAGAGAAGGAAGGAGGTGCTAGGCTCTTTTTAACAACTAGCTCTCACATGAACTAATACCGTGAGGAGGGGACCAAACTATTCATGAAGGATCTACTCCCATGACCCAGACACCTCCCACCAACACTGGGAGTCACATTTCAATATGAGATTTGGAGGGGAGAAATAGCCAAATCATAGTATTTGTTTACACAACATTTCTACATTTGTTCTGTGCACATCGATGGTTCAAAATCATGACCAATGGGTATTCTGAGAGTATATTTAAAACTATATATAATGTATGTTGAAATCAATCACAAGTAGTCATGGGAATAGTCATAGAAGTCATAAAAGTATAATGACTTCTAAAATACATAATAATACAGTAACAATTATTTAGTAACCATCTGCAATCCTCAAAAGAATATGAAAAAAAGGTATGATATTATCAGAAGATTGAAGAAAATTATAATCTTTTATCCTCTGAGTGGCAGAGAAATACCCACCCAGTGTATCTCAAAAGAGAAGATGCCCAGATAAAATTTAACTTTTGTAATTTAAAATGTTGCTAAGGAAGAAAAAGAGGAACAAAATTAACCTTGCAGCTGTGTCAGCCAGAATAGCAGTATGGGGCACGAGAAGAGCATGAGCTTCGCTACTGGTTTTACCTAAGAGAACAAAATGCGATACATTTACTATTTGTTAACTGGAAGTCTCTGGGCAAGTGTTCCTAGAGATTCCATGTTCTCATTAGATAAAATATGTATCATAAAACCACTTTGTAGCAAGTAGTTAACAAACATTTGTTTCTTTCACATAACCATCACCCACCCCATCCAATCTTTAACACCAATCAATAAATTGATTGTGTATGTCTATATACAAATGTGTAGGCCATGTTTATAAAAAGCTTGAAAAGCATAGTCATGTGAAACAGCTCTTAATTAATTTCAGGCTGGGCATGGTGGCTCACACCTGTAATCCCAGCACTTTGGGAGGCTGAGGCAGGTGGATCACTTGAGGTCAGGAGTTCGAGACAAGCCTAGCCAACATGGTAAAACCCTGTCTCTACTAAAAATACAAAAACTAGCTGGGTATGGTGGCCCACGCTTGTAATCCCAGCTACTCAGGAGGCTGAGGCAGGAGAATTGCTTGAACCTGGGAGACGAAGGTTGCAGTGAGCTTAGATCACACCACTGCGCTCCGGCCTGGATGACAGAGTGAGACTCCATCTCAAAAAAAAAAAATTTCAATACCAATTATTTTTAAGTCTTTATACATATAATAATAAGCATTAGGGTAAACCTTGACATTATATTTCAATATATTTGTCTGTGAAAATTTAAAATAGTGTGATCTTGCTAATTTAAATTAATTTGAGCATTTTTTGGTTTAATATAGCATTTAAAAATTTGTTGCATTTCCTAATAAAATTGCTAATGAACTTTCTCTATATTATCGGAATTTGTTTCTGACTCTTAGAAGATAAAATAGGAAATAAAATGTGCAATGGGATAAATTGAAAAACAGCCTGCCAAACTGGTTACTTTTGTTCCATTCTTCGTGATTTTTAGTTTGAAATTTGACTGTAGTAAGATTGTTATTTTAAATCATATTGTACAAATTTAAAACTTAGATTTAAATAAGAGCCTGTAGTTAACTGCACTTTTAAGGTGAAGGTGTAATCATGGTATAAGTATTTTTCCTAGTGTCATTGATGTTGTATTTTGTCGTAGGACTCGATTTGGCTAACGGAATGTAGGCAACAGTGACACTAAGCCTTTTCTGAGCTTAGGTCTTAAGCACCAGCTCTTGTTGGCTGGGTGCAGTGGCTCATGCCTACAATCCCACCATTTTGAGAAGCTGAGGCCGGCAGATCACTTGAGGTCACGAGTTCGAGACCAGCCTGGCCTGGTGAAACCCCCGTCTCTACTAAAAATACAAAAAAATTAGCCAGGAGTGGTAGTGGGTGCCTGTAATCTCAGTTACTCGGGAGGCTGAGGCAGGAGAATCGCTTGATCCCAGGAGGCTGAGGTTGCAGTGAGCCGAGATCGCACCATTGCTCTCCAGCCTGGGTGACAGAGCGAGACGCCGTCTCAAAAAAAAAAAAAAAAAAAAAAAGCGGCTCTTGTTTTCACTTTCCCGAGCTTCATAACCTCTTACAAGAGACCACTGCCCTAGGTAGCCACTGGGTAGAATACTCTCAAGCTGAGCCCCAGGATGTGGATTAAACCTAAACTCAACCCCCAAGCCTGGAGCAGAGCCACATCAGCTGGATGACAGATGGGTGGATGAAAAATAATGTTATTGATTTATGCCAATAAACTTTTTGTGGTTCTTTGCTGTGCAACGACAGTTGATTAATATAAAAGTATTACTTAAAACTTTCTTCCCTGGAATACATTGGTTATTTCATAATATAATGCAACTACTCAGTAAAATTAATTTAAAAGAATTTTCAGCAACTTTTATGGGATAAATATACTCTGTTAGGCATATAATAATGTTATATGCTTAAATGAGAGAAAATAAAACTTTATCTTACTTTCTCTGATATAATACCACCAAAGAAAATCATCCTGACGTAACTCAATGAAGACAAAAGCAATGACACTTCTTTATTTTTCTCCTTTCTATTTTTTCTTCTTCCATGTACTAGTCTATCTGAAATAATGATACTTCTTGATTGAGAAAACAATGCAACCACACCACTAGCTGTCTGCCAGAAGAATAAATGCAGATATTGTGTTATCTTCCCATTATGAAATCTGAAGAGGTGGTCTAGTCATGCTGAGACAATAGGAATTGCATGGTTCTGCCTGAAACTAAATTAGCAACCCTCCAAGATTTTGTCAAGATCTGTCATCATGCATAGAAATGAGGAAAACAGAGGATCTCTTTTTTCCATTTACCATCTACTCGAACTGAAGTATAAAATAATGTACGTGGCTATTCATATAGTGTGCATACTTAACTTTATGTGATATGGAACAGGAGGTGCTATTTGGCTGTCAAAATCTGTGCTCACACTTGCCTCTGATATGCCAGCATCACTCAGGCTTAATTCAGAGTTCTTATGCCACAACCACTCTCTTGAATAATCACAAAACTTGGACATACATGCCTACAACACAAAGACCAAGTGTGCTGTTTTGCAGGGTATAGTGGAATCTATAAGGCTTGGGGTCTTGTGAAAACAGCAGCCCTGATAAGCAGAGAGCTTCTGTGCACATCTGTAAATGGACTGTTGCATTTGCCTGAATGGAGACGGAGGTTGAGATTGCTATGCGTGGAGTGGCTATTATTCAAAACCAGCAGCATTAAAACGTTTAGGAAATGGCTGTTACCAGTACAAATGAAAAATGGGAAGTTACTTACCTGAATGATTGAACAGTCAACGAAAGAATGAAACCCATTAGACGTTTCAGGGAGATTCTGCATTATAAGAACTTCAATGTGAAATATTTGAAAGGCAAAGACAACAGACTTAAAATATACCTCGGTAGGGCTTATGTAGCTAGCCCATCAGAAGTCCTAGTCAACAGGCTCTGTGATTTATGAACTATATAAGATCAGCATCTGAACAGATGCCGTCTGAGATTCCACTGGATTTGGTGGTTCTGGGGTGGCCTCGCAGCTTCTAGTTTTGCCTCTAACATCATCTCCAAGCATTATCAGTGCTCCTCCTCCTAGAGAGGTGAGCTGGAGAAGGTCATTTTCTCAGCTCCTACTTTGGTGAAGGGGTAAGGTGCCAACTCTGATTGGTCTCCTTCTGTGTATTTGACACATGCAGGCTCTGATGTACACACCCACCCTCTAAAAAAGGAGGCAGAAGGCTGTAGTCACTCCATCACTGGTCCGAGAGACTGTGCCTAATGAGCCCTGCAAACGTAAACTGGGGGCTTTAGCTTCTCTGAGTCTGTTTCCTCACCTATAATTAAAGTGAAATTTTGGCTACATGAACATGTAGGGACTACTAACCTTATTTCCAATAGCAAATTTTGGAAATCGAATCATGGCTACGGATCATTGATTATGGAGCAGCTCTAACATGTTCCAGATAGATTTAATTCCTCCTACTCTGAACCACAGAATAGCACTTATTTTTCACCCCTTAGAGAATAACTGAATAATATCACTGATGGGGAAAAAAAAAAAACTGAGCAAAGGGGAATAGTTAGCATAAGATAGGAAACACCAAATTGTCATTTCGTGCAGGTAGCATTTTGTATGCACATGTGGGGTATACACACAATTTGTGTCGAAATCTAAACACTCACACACTCATAAATTCCCTAGGTTAATGCAGACATTTACCTGGTAAAGTATATTTCTTTGAATGTGTATACCAACTGGCCTTTGCTTTTAGACTAAAACATGATGTACCCAGAGGAATGTCATTTAAAATATGAGTCAAGTTTAAAAGGACAAAGAGCCTGATTCCCCTAGCCGATCATGTTAAATCTCATGATAGGCAGCCTTCTTTCATTACATGTGCTATCTGCATGTGGTTGCAATTCAGTATTTATATTGGTTTTCATTCTGTGTCCCTCACAGAGGGTGGTAGAAAGGTTTAGGAAAAGAGGCAGGCAGCAAAATCGTAATTGAATTCTAGGAGAGGGAGTTGAGGCATTTCCTGTTTCTGCTGAACTTTTTTTTTCTTGACAGCATCATATACGATGACATTGCAATTTGCAGTTCTCAGAGCCGGTAGCTTCTTGCTTCGAGGGTCTTGTCCTTCCTTTACTCCAGCGTATCATAGCTCATGGCCCTGTGAGCTGGGAGCCACCACCATCATGCCTTACTCTTCTCTTTTTTGACTGAATGAAGTGAATGAATGAATAAGTGAAGCAGATAAAGCTGCATGAGTTATGCTGCTTCGAATCCCTTTAGAAATGAAGTATGGTATGAAGGAAATATATAGCACCAGGTCTAGCTGAGCAATCGGCACTCAAACTGTGCTCAAATCCCATCTGCAGATAGATCTTAGTGAGGTAGAGTGGTGCTGGCCACAGTGGAGGTTTTCCTCTTGATGTTGTGCCAGGGGAGATTTGGACACCAGCGCAGGACGCAAGAACTGCAAGGGCTAAGGCAGGAACCACCGCCTGCTTCAAAGCTCTGCAGGCCTCCCTGGTCCCAAGTTCTATTCTGATTGCCAAGTACAGACATCGCTAGAATCAAAGCTCTGTGAGATCAAGAACTTGATCTGCTTTGTTCACTATTATGTGCCTAGTGCTTGGAACTATGCCTGACCCATAGTAGTCACTCAGTAAATATGTGTTCAATTGATTAATTAGTTAAAAGAAAAACACAATTAATTAAGTTAAGCATTAAGTTCTTATTAACACTTTAGCTCAGTTTGGGAGCACAGTAAAACCTTCACCTTCTACTCCAAGGATTTTTTTTTACAAGTATCACAACAAGTACTTCATTTTCACAATTACAGAACCTTCCTTCTAGTCCTCCAGGGAACCGGAGATGATTTGGAAGCAGAGTTGCCAGATGAAATACAGGATGGCTAGGTAAATTTGAATTTCAGCTAAACAACAAATAATTTTCACATAAGTATATCCCAGTCAGTGCATGGGATCTACTTATACTTTAAAAAAATTCATTGCTCAACTAAAATGTAAATTTAACTGGGCATCTTACATTTTTGTTAAATTCAGCCATACTATTTCTCAACACCTAGAAATGCAGCCAGCTCTTTACTCCAGCCTCTTTCTCCTGAGGCTGTTTACCTATTTTCAGGATCTAAGAGAGCATGCATACTCCCTCACTCTCTTACACAAGGCCAAATTCCATTCCACTAGAAACACTCCCCCATTTTTCATCAGCAAATATAAGGTATGTTAGCAAGTGACCACTAGGGCCCAGGGCAAGCCCGAGGATGCAGTATCTGCCCTTGCTTTGCCTTCAGAGCAACAAGCTTGCTCTCCTCTATCTCTCAGCTTTTCTAGAGAGGCGGCAGGTGCCAGTCTATCATGTCCCCCCAGCTGCAGAGGCACATATCAAGCTTCCCAAAGAGTCCTGTTGAAGCCCCTCTCACTGGGCTTAGAAAGAGAGAGCTAGACTCCTCCTACCATTATCCAGTTCTCATAACTCTGAGACCTGAAATTCATTTGACACTTTATTATGAGACATCTTTGCTTTACCTGCAAAGCCCCTTCCCCTTCTCTTTTATCCAGTACAGATTTTAACATAAATGAATCCTTAATGAGAACAAATAGCCAGGAAGAAGCATCCCTGGCTAAGAGCCATGGAGAAGGCCTTAGTTTTAATCCCTCAGAAGCAGACCTGGAGACCAGGACTGACATGCAAGTGGTTTATTAGGAGGCAGATCCCAGGAAATCTCAGCAGGGGAGTGGGGAGGGGAGACAGGAAAGGGAGAGCAGCTAAAACAGCGTGCGTTATCAAGCGCGGTGCCACTGCAGGCTGCTCGAGCTCAAGCCCACTGAAGAGCCTGGGGAGACAGAGTAGGGCATGCACTTCATGGATGAGAAGGAAGCTCAGGTAGGTAGGTATCCACTGACTCCCTATGGTTACTGAGTGATGCCACCAAGGGCATGAACACTCCAACATTTCCGTTTTGCTTGTGTGGATGAAAGGTTCCAGCTGCCTGACAGAAGCCCTCAGGCAGAATCACAGCTATTCTAGGAGGCAGCGTTTACAGGTGAGTACGGAGGGAGAGGGCACGGCACGACAGCTCCTGCACGTTGGGAAATGAGGGGTGTCTTTCATAGTTGATCGCAGTGGTCCAAAGGAGGAAATAATCCAGATATCTGAGCATACACTATCACAGCATCAGGGCCTTTTAAAATACATGCTGTAAAATCATTCTGTCCCCCTCTCATCAGCAATTTCATACCATTTTGACTTTTATCGAATTAATTTCTCTGAGCTTTCACCCATATAGGATGCCTGCTACTCAATTTCACCAGCAACACCCCCACACAAGTTAAAAATCACGACACTGTAATGAGGCCAAGCTCCCTGAGCCAGCTTCATTGTGTATGAGCTTTTCTGTTATTCTCAAGAAGTTCCTATTACTCACGGGAATACTGCTAGTGTATATTTGGCTGTTATGTCCAAACACAGTCATACCAACTTCTCAAGTTTACCTTTAGCAAGGGCACAGTCTATTGCATAATGCGGAGCTAGACACTAATGGCAGGTCTGTTCTAAATGAGAACATTGATGTCCAGAGAAAACGGGCTTCAGTAACCCTCCGTGACCTTTGGCACATGAAGCCAGGGGAGAGGGATTTGTTATAGCTAGCAGACCTCATACAGTTGTGGGGAAGTGAAGGCGCTGGGGGAAAGCTGGAAGATGGGAGAAGTCACTATCCAGTCAATCTGAGAAGCCAAGGGTGCCAGCCATGCAAGAGAAGTCTGAAGGGAAGGTTCATAGAGAGGGAAGCACGTCCCTGGGGCTGTTGCCTCTGTGGGTCTGCAGTCAAGTCTGCGGCGCTGGGCCTTGGGCTATGCTTGGTCAATGGGACAAGCAGGTAGAAAGAAGAGCAAGACACAGGGTGGAGGAGAGTGAGAACAAGCCAGAACTTGCCAGCATCTCTGCGACTGTCACCACATGGAATGGTGACAACCTTCAGAGAGGAATGGCTGCTGCTTTGCCGCGACCTTCAAAACTCCTCTTTTAGCCAACCCAACCAGAATCACACAGGGCAGGGGATTCTTGGAAATGGAATTCCAGCTTAACCAAGTTGAAACATCATACACAGTTTCTTTACAACTGAATGAGGGACAGCAACCCTAACAATCTCCTTCACAGCGCTGTAACATGAATAGTATCAAGTGGCATTTCGGATATGCATGTTTAGCCTTTTCCTTCACATATTTGTACCAGAATATTTTGCACTGTTGTTGTGGGGGAGATGGCAGCAGTCATATTTACGTTTGCCTCTAATCTGTAACAGATAAGAAGACATTTCACTATTTCTTGTGTCATCTTCTTTTTCTGACTTTGAGTAGTGTACCAGAAGCTTTAGGGAGTCTTTATTCCAATTTATTGAAAGGAAATTACTTAGCTACATCCATTTACCTCCTTGGCTACATAAAATTGGTTAGCTAAGAAAGTGATGTTAGAGGCAAAGAGCTTTAAAACTTTCTCTTTAAAAATTCTGTTCTCTGTTGCAAATGTTTTGTATGAATTTGAGAAGTCACATGAAATTCCTATATGTTGGGTAAAAATACCCAGCTTTCCATCTTGAAGAATAATGAGTCAAACTGATTGGAATGGATTTGGCTCAGAACAGGCCTGATGGAACTGAAAAGAAGGGATAAACTAGTCCTGTCTCAGGCACAGCTGTCTCTCTAATGGTCCTGAAAGAACACTGTACTGGCCCCATACGGAAAACAACAGTTTGCTCTAATAATCCCTCTTATTAAATATTCACAACCTATCCCAAAAGACATCAGTTGCTGAGATCCACTTAATCATGATGTACATCCAGAATTCCTGTGTGTGTGTGTGTGTGTGTCTGTATGTGTGTGTGTGAGAGAGAGACAAAGTCATGCTCTGTCGCTGGCGTGCAGTGGTGCGATCTCAGCTCACTGCAGCTTCTACCTCCTGAGTTCAAGCTATTCTCCTGCCTCAGCCTCCTGAGTAGCTGGGATTACAGGCATGTGTCACCCTCGGCTAATTTTTAATCAAGAAATGGTTTCACCATTTTGGCCAGACTGGTCTCAAACTCCTGACCTCAGCTGATTCGCCCACCTCAGCCTCCCAAAGTGCTGGGATTAAAAGCATGAGCCACCAAGCCTGGACTAGGATTCTTTCCATTGCATGTGTAATTCTAATACTGTATGGATATAGCAGTGATGAATTAGCAACACTGGAATTTAAATTTGGGGAAATTCTTTAAATAATTTTAAATAATAAGACTATAGATAGCCCTAGGAATCAGTCATCAAATGTTCATTAAGCACCTACTGTCTGCCAGTTGCTCCATGAGATACTGACTGATATAAAAAGGGTCACTTCCTTCCAAGCATAGCTTCTTACAAGCTGATGCTCTAGTTGACTTAAAATACTCTCTCATATGTAGGTACTGACATAATTTTAAAAATGAACTGACATAATTTTTAAAATGTTTAAAATTTTAAAATGAACATTTTAAAATAATTTTTAAAATAAAATAAATTTTAAAATTTCATTTTAAAAATTATGTCAGTACCTACATGTGAGAGAGTATTTAACATTTGAGTTACATTTTTGGACAGATAGTGACATTTTTTAAAAGAAGGAGAAGTTTGTAACATATTTAGTTGCTCTATGAAGCTCTTTTGAGATGTTGTATTTGTGAAAAGGTGCTCAACATAGAAAAACAATATTCTAATAGTAGAGCATAGCATAATTAAATATCAAAATTTGGTTGGCTCAAAAATGCAGACATTACTGAAAAATATCTTCTACCTACAGTTGCCAGATTTAGCAAACAGAAATACAGGATGCCCGGTTAAATTTGAATTCCAGTTAAAAAACAGGTAACTTTTTTAGGATAAGTATATTCCATACATCATTTGGGATGTACTTATGCTAAGACCATATTATTTATCTTATATTCAAATTTGACTCAAAGTCCTGTATTTTATCTGGCAACCCTATTGAGAAGAAAATGAGTGACAAGGTAGGACACAACCACCCAGGTCAAAAGAATCGCAAGGGACAGATCACCAGGTATTGGGGGTGTGGGGGGTGGGCGGTCTATGAAGAAACTATAAGAGCATGAAGCCAGCTGTCAGATAAGAACTTTTCTACATCCCTTACCCCTTTATCCTTTTTTGACTCCCCTTAGTAAAATCACAAACTTCAGTTTTCAAGCTAATAATAGAAGAGAAGACACAGTCGGTATAAAAAGAAAGTAGAAAAACAATGCCCTTCCCCTACCTCGAGCAGCCAGTACACAGCAGGCCCCAGACAAGGTGAAAGAAAGAACAAGTGAACTTTCAATCGGATCCGGAATTCTAACACACATGACTTGATATCATAAATTCTGAATTGAGACCATGATTGTCTTGCCAAGTGACAAGGAATTTTACTACCTAGGAATCAACAGAAAAATCACAGATAAATCAAGTTTTCATTTAGGGGCAGGGAAAAATTATCCGCACTGAATAAAACTTAAGGGTCAGTGAGAGATCAAAAACAAAAACGGACATTCTGATTCCAATTCTGTCTTTTCTGTCCCATGAATCCCCTGAGCCAGGTTCCATGGGTGACAAACTGCAAGGCAAGGGAAGAAATTGATAAGATGGATCGGGAATGGCAGTTACTGGGACACACAAATGTTCATACCCAGACACCTGCTTTCTAAGCAAATCTGTCTCCACCGTGGCATGTCATAGCCTAACTGAGGTCACTTATGTCCCAATGCATAATATATGTAAACATGTATAATGTAATATGTTAGTGTCACGATTGCAAGGTGGGATGGAAAAGGATTTGTAGTTATATGCAGGAGAAGCCTTCTGTGTAGAAGGCCATACATGGCCTCTGAGAAGTTGGCCAACCCTTGAGATACAGCTCGGCCTGCTCATTTGCCCAGAAAAAGCCACATAAACCAGAACAATCTGATCTCTGAATTATCCTGATGACCATGGAGAGGACAGCATCCCAACTAGTGATGGGCTTCAGAACTTTCTAATAAACAAGGAGAAATGTTTATTTTACACTTGCTCTTCCTGAAAATATCCTCAAACACAGAAAACACTTAAGGAAGGCAGTCTGGAATAAAATGTAAGGAATCGGATTGACATACTACGTGCCCCTCTATCCTATTATGTAGAGAAAAGTTACTTTAATAAAATGAGGATGGCATTATTTTAAAGCACTATTGTTATTATTGATATTGTATAAAGCTATTACAAACAATTTTTTAGAAAATGTATGGTAGGGCATAAAATGAAACATACCAGTCTCTGACTCAAATATTCCATCCTCAATTCCATTTAATTCTCCAGAGACAATCATCCTAAATAGCTTCTGTTTCGGGTTGGTCAGGTAACCACATAACTCTCTGTAATGAACTTAGGCTTCTAGGTTTTTTAAATTTATTTTGGCTTCTATTAAAAAGTGACAACCTTCCCAGCACTTTGGGAGACCGAGGCGGGTGGATCACGAGGTCAAGAGATCGAGACCATCCTGGTCAACATGGTGAAACCCCGTCTCTACTAATACAAAAAATTAGCTGGGCATGGTGGCGCGTGCCTGTAATCCCAGCTACTCAGGAGGCTGAGGCAGGAGAATTGCCTGAACCCAGGAGGCGGAGGTTGCGGTGAGCCGAGATCACGCCATTGCACTCCAGCCTGGGGAACGAGCGAAACTCCGTCTCAAAAAAAAAAAGTGACAACTTATTTCACTATCCCCATCTCCACTCCTACCTCTTTCTCTTGATATTTGAAAGTTATATGATGATTCCTCTTATTTGTTGTGATTATACATGTCAATCATATACTTAAAAATCTCTTTGCTATTATATCAATTACACATGGTATTGACTCTCTACAAGTTGTTTTAGTTTTGTCAATTCTTTCTCATTCAAAATATTTAAATTCTGTCCTATAATCATGATTTAGTCTTCCTTACATTATCCCTTGATTGATTCCAAATAAAAAAAAAATAAACAGCTAAATTTACACAGTTGGGACCACGTTAAAGTTATTTACTGTTGAACCAGGTAATGTGAGTGGAAGGGAAAGGAAACATGCTCTCTCTTCAAGGGCATCACCTACCAGCTGTGTACATCACTGCTGTCTACATACTACTGGCCAGAATCTAGTCACATGACCACCGTCAGCTGCAAGGGATGGTTAAAAATGAAGCATTTATTTTAAAAAGTCATCAGCCTAGTTAACAGGAGTCTCATCCAGAGCTCTGAGTACTTGGGCAAGGCATGTAAACTGGCAGATTTCACTTCACCCTGAGTGAAGAAGAAGCTGTCCAACTGAGGTTTCCCACAAATGCCAGGATGAGAAGTTATCTCTGGGTTGCTGGCATCTGCTTTAGAAACCCTTGGCTCACTCAGCTCCTCTCATTTCTTGAGAGAAGAGTGCTCTGTGTTTTACCTGGCCATAAATGTCAGACTTCCAGTTAGTTTGCATACGGAGGAGGGGGTGGGGTGTTGTCTTGCAGCTGTCAAGCAGACTAAAAATGTTGCTTTTGGCCAGCTACATTACAGGCATGGTGGCTCATGCCTGTAATCCCAGCACTTTGGGAGGCCGAGTCAGGCAGATTACTGGAGATCAGGAGTTCGAGACCAGTCTGGCAAACATGGCAAAACCCTGTCTCTACTAAAAATATAAAAAATTAATCAGGCATGGTGGCATGCACCTATAATCCCACCTATTTGGGAGGCTGAGGCAGGAGAATCACTTGAATCCAGGAGGTAACAGTGGAGGTTGCAGTGAGCTGAGATGGTGCCTCTGCACTCCAGCCTGGGTGACAGAGTGAGACTAAAAAAAAAAAAAATGTTGCTTTCTGTCCCTCCACCCAATCTGGCTTTTTGAAGCTGACAATTCTGACAGTAGCCCTTGCATTTAGCCTCCTCCTAAATATACTCTGGGCTAAACCTTGTTCCACTTAATATTATCCATTCATTAAGTGGAACTAGGTTCACAATATTCCATTCATTCTCCTTAATCAAAAATTAGATTCATAACTCTAGTCTGATGATCCTCCCTTCCCATCCCCGCCTCCCAATTTACCTTCCTGTCATGTATTTGTTCTCCACTGTAATTCTTCACTGTCACTTCAATGCATTTTAAGAAAGAGGGGGAGTAAATACATCTGTTCAGTCTTCTTGTAAACCATTAGGCCACTTTGGAACCAGAGACAATAATCTCATTCAACCTTCATGCCTTTAGATGAGAAAACCAAGACCCAGAGATTGATGGGTGACCTAAAACACAACCAGCCAGTTAAGTCCCAAATTGGAAATAAAAATCAGGAATCCTCACTCCTGATGCTTTGTTTGTATTATATCATCATGCCCATAAAATTTACATTATATATCTTATTCAAAATTTGTGGGTATAGGCCAGTTGTGGTGGCTCACGCCTATAATCCCAGCACTTTGAGAGGCCAAGGTAGGCAGATCGCTTGAGGTCAGGAGTTTGAGATCAGCTTGGCCAACACGGAGAAATCCCGTCTCTACTAAAAATACAAAAATCAGCTGGGTATGGTGGCAGGCACCTGTAATCCCAGCTACTCGGAAGCCTGAGGCAGAAGAATTGCTTAAACCTGGGAGGCAAAGTTTGCAGGGAGCTGAGATCGTATCATTGCATTCCAGCCTGGGCAAGAAGAGTGAAACTCCATCTCAAAAAAAAAAAAAAAAAAAAAAGCTGGGCATGGTGGCACACGCCTGTAACTTCAGCTACTCCAGAGGCTGAGACAGGTAAATCACTTGAACCCAGAGGCAGAGGTTGCAGTGAGCCGAGATCATGCCACTATACTCCAGCCTGGGCGACAGAGTGAGACTCCGTCTCAAAAAAAAAACACAAAAACGTTGTGGGTATAGGTAGGCTAAAGAGATAAATGTGATCTAAGCTCCCTCTGTAATGTGGTGAACAACATTTTGTACGATGGTGGAGTGCCTTGCTACTGAGCACCTGATACAGGCATACCTCAGAGATATTAACATGTTCAATGCCAGACCATTAGAATGGTCACAATAAAATAAAATGAGTCACACAAATTTTTTTGTTCTCTAGTGTATATAAAAGTTATGTGTATATTATACTGTAGCTTATTAAGGGTGCAATAGCATTATGTCTAAAAATCAATGTGTCTACCTTAATTAAAAAAATACTTTATTACTAAAAAACACTAACAATTATTTGAGCCTTCAGTGAGCTGTCATTTTTTGATAGTGGAGCATCTTGCCTCCATGGTAATGGCTGCTGACTGATCAGGGGTGTGGCAGCTGAGGCTGGGATGGCTGTGGCAATTTCTTAAAACAGGACAGCGAAGAAATTAGCCACATTAATGGACTCTTTCACAAAAAAATTTCCCTGTAGCATGCAATGCTATTTAATAGCACTTTTCCCACAGTAGAATTTCTTTTTAAATTAGGGTCAATCCTCTCAAACCCTGCCACTGCTTTTATCAATTAAATTTATGGAATATTCTAAATACTTTGTTGTTATTTCAACAATGTTGACATTATCTTCACTAGGAGCAGATTCCATCTCAATAAACCAGTGTCTTTGCTCATCCATAAGAAGGAATTTCCTCATCCATTCAAGTTTTATCACAAGAATGCACCAATTCAGTCACATCTTTAGGTTTCAATTCTAATTCTAGTTCTTTTGCCATTTCCACCACATTTGCAGTTGCTTTCTCCACTGAAGTCTTAAACTCTTCAAGTCATCCATAAGAGTTAAAATCAATTTCTTCTTGTTGATATTTTGACCTCCTCCTATAAATCACAAATGTTTTTAATAGCATCTAGGATAGTGAATCCTTTCCAGGTTTCCAATGTACTTTGCCCAGATTGGTCAATGGAATCACTGTCTATGGCAGCTATAGCCTTATAAAATGTATTTCTTAAATAATAAGATTTGAAAGTCCTAATTGACTCCTTGATCCATAGGCTGCAGAAGGAACGTTGTATTAGCAGGCATAAACAGTGCCAATCTCTTTATACTTGTCCAGCACAGCTCTTAGGTTACCAGATCATTGTTAATAAGTGATAATATTTTGAAGGGAATCTTTTGTTTTTCTCAGCAGTAGGTCTTAACAGTGGGCTTAAAATATTCAGTTAATCATGATATAAACAGATATGCTGTCATTCAGGCTTTGTTGTTCCTTTTATAGAGCACAGGAAGAGTAGATTTAGCATAATTCTTAAGGACTCTAGGAACTCTAAAATGGCCAATGAGCACTGGCTGCAACTTAAAGTCACCCACTGCATTAGCCCCTAACAAGAGACTCAACCTGCCCTTTGAAGCTTTGAGGCCAAGCCATGACTTCTCTTTTCCAGCGATGAATGCCCTGAGTGGCATCTTCTTCCAATATAATGCTGTTTCATCTATGCTGAAAATCTGTTGTTTAGCGTAGCCACCTTCATCAGTAAACTTAGCTAGATCTGGGTAACTGGCTACAGCAGCTTCTACATCAGCAGTTGCTGCTTTACCTGTGTGTTTATGTTACAGAGATGGCTTCTCTCATTAAATCTCAGGAACCAACCTCTGCTAGCTTCATATTTTTCTTCTGTAGTTTCCTCAGCTTTCTCAGCCTTCATAGAACTGAAGAGAGTTAGGGCATTGATCTGGATTAGGCTTTGGTTTAAGGAAATGTGTCTGGTTTGGTCTTCTGTCCATATCACTAAAACTTTCTCCATATCTGCAATAAAGCTGTTTCACTTTCATATCATTCTTGTGTTCGCTGGAGTAGCACTTTTAATTTCCTTCAAGAACTTTTCCTTTGCATTTGCAACTTGGCTGTTTGGCACAAGAGGTCTAGCGTTTGACCTGCCTCAGCTTTCAACATGCCTTCCTCACAAAGCTGAATCATTTCTACCTTTTGATTTAACATAAACCTGCCATTCTTTCTTTCACTTGAACAATTTAAGGCCATTGTAGGGCTATTAACTGGCTTAGTTTCAATATTGTTATGTTTCAGGGAATAAGGAAGATCCAGGAAAGGGAGAGAGACAGGGGAATGACAGGTCACTGGAGTGGTCAGAACACACACATTGATCAATTAAGTTTGTGACCTTTTAGGAGCACAGTTTGTGGCACCCCAAAACGATTACAATAGTAATGTCAAAGATCACTGACCACAGATCAATATAAAAGATATAAGAATAACGAAAAAGTTTGAGACATTAAGAGAATTATCAAAATGTGACACAGGAACACAAAGTGAGCATATGCTCTTTAAAAAGTGGCGCCAATAGTCTTGCTCAATGCAGGGTTGCTACAAACCTTCAATTTGTAAGAAGACACAATATCTGCAAAGCACAATAAAGCAAAACACAATAAAACAAGTGATGCCTGTATATGCTACCCATCACACTAGGTGCAGAGAACACAAAGATGGATAGCTAATTCCCTGGAACCTCAAGAAGCACACACAGTTGGAGGACCATGACAAACATATAAACATCTAGCCTTAATATAGTGTTGTCAATTACAAGACAGATATATGCAGCAAGCACTAAATGAGCACGGAGAAGGAACTCAGTCAAGTGATTTAAGAAAATTCCTGGAAGATTATAAAAAGATGGTATGATGTTTAGTCTTATGTGTCAATTGGCAAGACTGTATCACTCAGTTATTCGATTAAACACTAACCAAGATGTAGCTGTGAAGCTATTTTGTAGATGTGATTAACATCTACAGTCAGTTGACTTGAAATAGAGTAGATCATCCCTGATGATCTGAATAGGCCTCATCTACTCAGCTGAAAGGCTTTAAGAACAAAACTGAGGTTTTCCTGAAGAAGAGGAAATTTCACGTGTGTGCTGCAGTTTCAGCCCCTGCCAGGGTATTTACCACCGCCCCGCCTGCCCTACGGATTTTAAGCTTGCCAGTCCCCAGTTCTATGTATTTTGGATCTGTCAGCTGCCATAATCACATTTACACACACACACACACACACACACACACACAACTCATACTGATTGCTGGTTCTGTCGAACTACTCTGTCTGTAAACTATAACTGATAAAGTTGGGGAAAATTGTAGCCAAGCAAAGGAAAAATGGATATCAAAAAAATGTTTTAAAAATGACTCTGTTCATTTGGATATAACTAATGCAGAAAGCCGTTTACGGTCACAAACTAATTTTTCCCCAACTAAACATATTAAATCTAATACTTACATTAGTTAAATCAGACAGAAAAGTGGGTTCTCTTGGCAGGTTTTTAAAAAGGGATTTCAGTTATTATTAGACTCCAGAAAATTACCAAGTTTGGAAAGAAGATATTCAGGCTTATTAAAAAATGAAGAGTTTTCTCAGCATGTATAACCAAACAGAACAAAACCTCTTTGTTCAACCATAATTTTACGTTTTATAATGAAATCCTTCCATAAAATAACTTCCAATTTTGACCACCCTTTGAGTCAACCAAGATTTATCTTTGTTCTAACTTACAAATAAGTATAAATAATTATGCATTAAACCTCACATCAGGGATGAATTTGTGTTTTTTTCTTCAAATACCTTCCTTTCCTTCGAGATATATGAGTTTCATTAATTAAAGCCACCTAGGCTTAAAAACACTCCCTACAGTAAACATTGCACTACTTTAAGAAACGTATGCATCCTGCATCTATCATGCCATTTAGGTCATTTAAGAAGAGGCCTAAATAGACAGTGTAAAAAGACAGCAATGTTAAATGTCCAATGTAAATAAATAAAAACATTTAAATTCCATATTAATTTTTATATGAGTATTTGAGTACTTTTATTTTTTAATTGAATTTATCAAAATTTATATTGTATAACTAAATTATGAAAAAGTATGGAGACAAATTATGTGCTTTTCAAAACTCTTTAATAAAAGATTTGCTTTTAAACCAATGTGATATGCTGTATTGAGTGCTTTTTAGTCAGTACGATATGAAAGTCAAATTACTACCATCTTAACATGCATAACTCCACTTTGATTTCTGATGTGGAAAGAGGTGGTAAATGGCAAATCAAAGAGTCATCAAAAGCTCCTTTTGTATGATTGTTAAGTGCTTTAGAGCACAAGACAGAGTGGCAATACAATTACACTAAAATATTGTTCTTTAAGGATTTCTGCTAACTGAAGCTGATTGTATAGGTTTACGAAAATATATTTAGAGGCAGGAAGCTTTCTGTGGTATGAAACACAGGTAGATTATGAAGACAAGACAAAAATATGTAGCTATATTCTTTTTGGTTTTGAGACAGTCTTGCTCTGTCATCCAGGCTGGAGTGCAGCAGCACGATCTCAGCTCACTGCAGCCTCTGCCTCCCGGGTTTAAGCAATTCCCCTGCCTCAGCCTCCTGAGCAGCTGGGTTTATAGGCGCCTGCCACCACACCCAGCTAATTTTTGTATTTTTATCAGAGACAAAGTTTCACCACATTGGCCAGGCTGGTCTCAAACTCCTAACCTCAGGTGACTCACCCACCTCAGCCTCCCAAAGTGCTGGGATTACAGGCATGAGCCAACACACCCAGCCATGTAGCTACATTCTTTAAGACATGCTCAAACTCTGTGCCTGTATTGTACTTTATATCTTAAAAGAGGGAAGCACACTATCCCTTGATTATATCTGATTGCCCTAAATAACAAATGTAATTTGTTTGGCTTATGCATTAAAAATAAAGTTTCTGATTTAGCTTCTCACTTTAAAACCATACATACATTGATTTTTTTTTTACTTCTCTTGAAAAATCATATTTGCCAATGATGAAATAGAATTGCTATTGGAAACAGTGGACTTCAGTTGAGTAGCAGTTGCCTTTAGAAAGGCATGTATTTTCCCAGTGGCGGAGTCTCTCACTTCTTTTTTCTGTTCCTCTCCTTTCCTCTTCTCCTTCTTCCTCTTCTTTCTTTCTTTCCCTCCCTACCCTTATCGCTCCTTGTAATGTTTTTCCTTAGCCCATATCTCTGATTGTATTCATTTATCTCCCTGGTCTCTATGAGCATTACCATTCCATGCTATAAATATTACTATTATTTTGTTTTTACTTCCCATCACAAAGACGGTAGCAAGTATTATATCAGTTCCTGTAGCGTTCTTTCTTTTGGACATTAAAAAATAATTTAAGTTGTGTTAAATAATAAAGGCTATTCATTTTTGCAAAGAAAAAATTTTAAAAAGAAAATTTTGATTGAAAAATTATATAATGCACTGTTCATTTATCCAGTAGAGTATCATGAAACCATTAAAAAGAAAAGAATGACAAAAATGTTTAAAATATATTGCTGGCCGGGTGCGGTGGCTCAAGCCTGTAATCCCAGCACTTTGGGAGGCCGAGGCGGGTGGATCACGCGGTCAAGAGATCGAGACCATCCTGGTCAACATGGTGAAACCCCGTCTCTACTAATACAAAAAATTAGCTGGGCATGGTGGCGCGTGCCTGTAATCCCAGCTACTCAGGAGGCTGAGGCAGGAGAATTGCCTGAACCCAGGAGGCGGAGGTTGCGGTGAGCCGAGATCGCGCCATTGCACTCCAGCCTGGGTAACAAGAGCGAAACTCCGTCTCCAAAAAAAAAAAAAATATATATATATATATATATATATTGCTAAGTGACAGAAAAATGTTGAAAAATATTATGTATGAAAAAATACTGCTATGATTATTCATGAGAATTTTTTAACAGTAGGCAAATATGTAATTGAGAATGTGGATGGGTGTATGTTGAGGAGAAAGATTTTTTATTATCCATTTATCCTTCTTTATGCTTTAGATTTAGCACTAGCATAAATTATGTTTAAAATGAAGAACGATTTTTAAGCTCTAAAAATAAACACCACTTAAAAATAATATTTGAAAGTCTATTCATTCAGGAATCATTTCTATAGTTCGTTACTGGAGAAGTTTCTCTGTGTAGAAAATAATAATGATATTTTATATGCATGTATATCACTTTATTTGTGTAACACTTTCATATACATTATTATCTAATCTGGTCTTTATAATAACCCTTTAAGGTAGGCATGTAGATATTATACTCATGTTTTCTTCCAAATAAGTACAAAGAATGAGAGGGTTGAGTAAGCTATAGAAGATCAACAGCCAGACAGAAAACCAGAATCACACCAAATGCATCTGTCAGGGGAGGCTAGGTTATGTGGTGGTAACAAAAATCCTTTACATCTCAGTGGCTTCAAAGCACAAAGTTTTGTTGTTTGTTTTTGAGACGCAGTTTTGCTCTGTCGCCCAAGCTGGAGTGCAATGGCACGATCTGATCTCAGCTCACTACAATCTCTGCCTCCCAGGTTCAAACGATTCTCATGCCTCAGTCTCCTGAGTGGCTGGGATTACAGGCACCCACCACCACACCCAGGTAATTTTTTTGTATTTTTAGTAGAGATGGGATTTCACCATGTTGGCCAGGCTGGTTTTGAACCCCTGGCCTCGAGTGATCTGCTTGTCTTGGCCTCCCACAGTGCTGGGATTACAGGTGTGAGCCTCCATGGCTGGCCTTTTAAAAAAATTATTTTTTCTTATTCACGTCCAGTGACAGGTGGCTAAACTCAGTTCCATACTGTCTTCACTCTGGGGCCCAGGCTGACAAAATACCCACTGTAGAGAATATTGCCAGCCATAATGGCAACGGAAACCTCATCACATTGTAATGAAAGCCTCAGCCACTACTACTCACAACTCATTGGCCAAAACTGGTTGTAAACTCTGTCCAATCACAAGAGCTCCAATAAATGCAGTCTTACCATATACCCAGAACTGGAAGGGCAGGGTAGCTAGAATAATTAGGAAACTTTAATGACTAATACTCCAAAGCCTCTAACTCAAGTTCTCTTATAATAAATTATTAGAACTACATAGATTTATATATTCTCCATATTTAGAAAGACACTTTCATTTAAAACTACTCTGACACAAAAGAGTTAAAAATATGTGTGCATCATATTAATTTATTTTATATAATTCCGTAAGTGTCCTGTTTTTTCCTTTTTACTTACATTTCATCAGATTACTGTTGCTAGTAAGTGTTTTGTCCTTCAGTAGATAGGAGGCAACACTGAAGTTGAGCGTCTCAGTGCCTACTTAGCCACGTCAAGTACAGAATATTAGCAGAAGGAAATGCCAGCTGCAGCCTGTAGATAGCATACCACACTGCACAGTACATACTATAAACAAGGATTCTCCAAACATTCACAGGCTCTTAACCTCAATCACATATCCTCAATCAGATGTCAATTCAGTAGCACATTTTCTATATAATGATGATGTAACATCCATTAGTAAATAGGAGACATCAATTACATGAAATATCATGCTTGGGCTGCCAGATCATTGTGAACAAAACACATTGATAAGCAATGTGCTTTTCAGCCAAGGGCAACCAATGAATGCAGTGAGTTATCAAAGAGACATAGAGAAAGATGTTCTACTTTAGGGAATGTCACAGCAGCTGTTAGTCAGCTGCAAGTAAATGAAGTATAGTTGGCAAAATGTTAAGAGGAACAGGACCAACAGCCCAGATTAATAAAGTCCTTTTCAGAAAGGAAGCATTAGCAAACTCAAGGGACAGAAAGTTATGAGGTATAATAGTTACAACTGAGTAATTTACAACTAGGTGCGTAAAGAGTAGACAGACAGACCGACTGGGCAGGTGTTGTGATGGTCCAGAAATGAGGAGAGAGTGGCCTGGGATTAAAAGAAACACACAACTGGAATGGAGAAGGGGGGAGATTTATTTCAAAGGAAGAATCTAAGATTTGAAACTGGCTAGGTACAGACAGCCAGAGAAAGAGGTGGGGTTAAAACAAAAAATACTTTTTTCTCAATACATATATGCATGCGTGTGTATGCACACATACTCAGGCACACACGTGCAAAAACACAGACATGACACTTGTTTACTGGGAGTAATTGTGTCATAGACAGAAACAGACAGTCTAAAAGGTTTTGGTTTTCCCTGTTGGCAGGAAGATATTCTCATTGGGTTTAATCTTGGTCATGGTGAGTCTACGGTGATGGAAGAACATGTGCATGAAATGTTTAAGTTGGCCGGGCGCGGTGGCTCAAGCCTGTAATCCCAGCACTTTGGGAGGCCGAGGCGGGTGGATCACGAGGTCAAGAGATCGAGACCATCCTGGTCAACATGGTGAAACCCCGTCTCTACTAATACAAAAAATTAGCTGGGCACGGTGGCGCGTGCCTGTAATCCCAGCTACTCAGGAGGCTGAGGCAGGAGAATTGCCTGAACCCAGGAGGCGGAGATTGCGGTGAGCCGAGATCGCGCCATTGCGCTCCAGCCTGGGTATCAAGAGCGAAACTCCGTCTCAAAAAAAAAAAAAAAAAAAAAAAAAAAAAAAAGAAATGTTTAAGTTTTGGGAACTATTATTTTTGCAAAACTTATGCTCAAAAGAAACCATGAGGTAAGAGTTATAGCTTTAGAAGTCATCATGTGGGAAGGTTCAGAAGTATATTTTTAAATTACTGATCCATATGTTGTCTCTTACTACAAAACAGTTTATTTGAATTTCTTATGTATATATGTATTTTTTAAATTTTTGCCTTATGTGGCATTTATTCTATCTTGTTCGAGGAGGAGTCTGAGAAGACTTGAAATATTAAAACATCCAAAACAGAAGAGATAAAGGAGAAGAACATGCTTAAATGTATACATTATTCAAGTGATTAACTGAAGTCTTGATTGTAAAGATGATCTCTGACAGGACGCCAAGGAAAGGAGAAGGCTGGATTTTCAGAACATGCTGCTGTTGAGATGGTGATGGGCAAGCTCAGAGCTCACAAAGAGATGTCAGACATGGAGAGGCAAGCCAGCAGAACTCTCTCAGAAATACTGCTCTTCTGTTTGGATGGCCAGTTTTCATAGTTTAGAATATTTTTCCAAAAAGCACTTGAATATAATGAAGTTCCCTCAGTTATAACAAGGCCATTTTTCATAGCTATTTGTGTAGATACTCCAAAAGTGTGGTGTATTATCAGAAAGGAAAAAAAAAAAATCCCTGGTCTGGAGAGAAATAATCAGGCGAACATCAGAATAAACCAATTTGTTTGATTAAAAATCTATGAGTAATGAAGACCTTTCCCCAGATGGATATGATCTTGTATCCCACATGTACAAACACCAGATTTGTAATTTATGAATCAGATCATGATTTAGGAATTTATTAAAAAGGTAAACTAAGAAGAAAGCCAAGTTTCACAATAGCTTCATCAGCTGAACATCATGTTTTCTGGGCAGCGTGGAGAAGTGCCTGCAGGCACTCTTTCTCCCCTAGGCCTCAAATGTGCTGCCAAATCCTCTACTCACCTCCCCGTGCTGCTGAGTGAACTGAGGGGGGAAAAACACAGAAAGGTCAGGACAGTCTCACAGAGGTGGCAAAGGTGTCCCGTTTCACTGGATGTTTGGGGTTCCCAAGCTGACATTCTAACCCCAGACATTATTTAGAAGAGCATTAACAATTTAGCTGAGTGAAGCTGTGTTGTCTGATTGGGGTCTTTTGCATGGTGACTTTTTAAATAAACTTGTTACTGACAACTCTTAATTGAACTTGTTACTGACAATTCTTCTTTAATTGTTAGAGATCTTAAGTCACCCCCATTTCTTTTTTTCTTTTTCTTTTTTTCTAGATGATCTTTTAGTACTATTAGGTTCTCTTAGAAATTGGTGCACTCGGGATTCCTTGTGTGTTAAAAGGGTGTGATGTGGGAGTTAAAAAGCTTCAATTCAGCCTCTTGTGTTTTGAACCACTTATGACTGTATGGTAGAAAACTCTTACATTGCTTCATGGTTCAGATGCTGCATTTTAACACTGAATGTATTTTTAGATAAAACTTAAAATCTGTATAAATATTATTAAACATGCCTATGGATAAACAACTGCAATGGAATGTTTTATCTGCTGGAGTAATTTGAGTGTTTAACAGAGACTATTTACAAAGATGTGGGCAGGGTTTAGCAACCCCAGCGCTAGTGACATTCCCTGAAGTTAGCAAGCAGGCACTGTCAACATTTTCAAGCCGAAAGGCATGAAGAGAAAGCATAATTCCCAACACATGTAGACAACCACAAAAAGCAAACACCTCATCTTTACTCTCCTCTTCACCTTAGACATCTGGGAGAGCTGCCCATTGACCAAACCCAGTAAGAAGCCAGAAGGCAGAGAAGCCCATTGAGACAGTCCATGCAGATCAGCTCTCTGGGCAGAGAGAAAGGGGAAGAGGGGAAGAGTGGGTCTGGAAGGCAACTGGAAGACACTCTGCACAGATGTACTCATCGACTCAGAGGAGGGGTGTGTTAAGGCAGAAAACAGAAGTAGTCCTGATTGTGGCATTTTCAATTTCAAAACTGATAATGTGACACAAGAAATGTATATTCAGTCCCCAGTTCCTGGCACAGACCTCCTAAAATCCTTGTAAGCTCCTGAGTGATAGGAGTAAGAAGAACTTCTTTGGTTATTCATAATAAGGCTCTTTAACCACACCCGAGATTATACTAATAAGATTACTCTTGGTGGGCCCCTAAATAGCTTCAGGATGAGGTCTGGTTGCCAGAGGATCCAACCATGTGATGAGAGGGTTGGTATTTTCAGCCCCATCTTCCAGCCTCCAAGGAGGGGAGATAGGCTGTAGATTGAATTCAATCACCAGTGGCCAATGACTTAATCAATCATGCCTATTTAATGGCACCTCCATAAAAACCCTACCCAGTGGACTGCAGAGAGTTTTAGGGGTGCTGAGCACATGCAGGTATAAGAAGTGTGGTGCTCCCAGAAAAGGTTTGGGAGCTTCATGTCTCTTCCCGCCCCATGCATCTCTTCTGCTTAGCCATTCCCAAATTGTGTCCTTTATAATAAGCTGGTCATATTAAGTAAAGTGCCTTCCTGAGTTCTGTGAGCCATTCTAATAAATTATCAAACCCAAGGAGAGTGTCATGGAATCCTCCGACCAGCCGGTTGGTCAGAAACATGGGAAGCCTGAATGTATGACTAGCATCTGAAGTGGAGGCCATAATCAGGGATACAGACAAAGTGTTAGAGAGAAGCACAGTGAAGGAAAAGAGCTCCTCTCCGCCATGCCCAGACTGCAAAAGCTTCTTTTTGATTGGAGGAAAGAGGAAAGGGAAGAGGTGATAAGTAAAGGAAGATCTGTAGACCCAGGAGTACAGGGGCCCAAATAATCTTCCAAAAGCAGCCACTCAGAAAGAGACAGAACCCAGAGAGAATATGTGTGTGCAGCCAGTGGAGGCATCATGTTAAAAACTCTAGTGGCTATAGGAAGCCAAGGGGAATCCAATGGACAGTGGAGGGGCCTGTGCAGACCTGGAGAGCCAATGCCTTACGCAAAGGTACAGCCCCTCCATGCAAAGATACAGCCCCAGCCAGCTGGCTGCTCCTATACAAGAACGCAGACACTGAGTTATGGCATTTCCCATTTTCCAAGAGAAATCTGAAAAATAGATTATTCACGTAACACGTCCAGATTCTTACAACTTTGTGGGCTAAATAAAATGCGTCTGTAGAACAAATTCAGTCCAGTGCCTGCTCACAGACAGATGGAGTCCTAGGGGCTTGCTGTGCCCTAAGCAAGCCACCAAAGCAGCAGGAGATTTGCTAGACCTGAGGGGCCACATAGATAGGAATGAAGGGCACATCAAAGCAGACTTAGTGTCAAAGAACAACTGGGTCCTTTCACCCATGCCTGGTTCCACACAAGCTTCCAGAAATGTTGATACAACCCCAAGAAGGGAAAGAAACACCCAAACAATTGAGCTTAAAGGTCCATGCCATGTCAGCAGAATCAAGGCTCAAAAAGGAAACAGTGTCGTAGAAAAATAAAGCGGTCACTACTCATCTATAATCCTTTCAGTAAGATTTGGCTCTAAATTTGCAAGGCACGATCTAGGTTTCTTGCCGATCAGGTCCATGATCCCATTGAAGGGATGTAAGCAGAGTTGGTCACTAAGATTTTCCTGCGTCTGTTCTATGCAAACTATGGCCCGCTGAGCTTCTGCTGATGGAATTTCAGATGCTAAGGCGGGGACTTTCCACGTTCATCCACAATCCTGAGGCAGAAGTTTGTGGGTAAAAGATACCTACCCTGAGATGATTCTGGTTCTGGCTCCACAGTGGCCGTAATTCACAGTGGGACCTAGGATGAGATGTGTCTTCCCTGCTTGGCCCCAGTACTCTGGTCATAAACTGTGAGGGGGCAAGGGTCAGACCCAGCCAAATACAGGTCCCATTCTGCTGTAGGATGCTATTGTCCTATTGGTGACCAGGTGAGGGCATACTGGAAATAAATGAGCGCTAGACAGATGAGAACACATACCACTATTTTCATATTACTGTGCCTTCCACGCAGATTCCACCTCCCTTTGCATAATAATATTAAACATTTTCCTGCCTTTGTTGGCTACCTTAGAAACTCTTGGGATTTATACATTTTTTTCCTGCATTTTCCCCTTTTCCAGTTGTCAGCAAATTTTCTGGAAGGTAGGTTATGAAAATAACCTATAGAATTTCACTTTCTATTTGTCACAGGATAATTTACACCCCTAGGAAAGACAGCTTATTTTTTATTTTTCTTTCACTAGTAGAGTCTGAGATAAGGAATCATGTGTTTCCTTCTTATGATTTGGGCCTCCAAACTTTTTTGAAATCCTCTCACTAATCCTCTTGTCCCCGAATGGCTTCAAGCTCTCCAGCTTCCTGAAATCCTGCTTGCCATGTATAATATGCCTTAGTACCATATGTTTTTCCATCTTTTGATGACTTGTTTCAGCCTACAGGCCTAAAAATCTCTATGTTAAATTCAAACATTCTGTATTATTGAACAATATAATGAAGCATTTCAATACTAAAACTCAAAGAACCAACGATGGAGAAATTAAGTACTCAATGGCAAGAAGGGTATAGTGACAAATCTGAAAAATAGAAATTTTTAAAAATTCAGGTTGGGTGTGGTAGCTCGCGCCTGTAATCCCAGCACTTTGGGAGGCTGAGGCAGCAGGATCACTTGAAGGAGTTTGAGACCAGCCTGGGAGGTCCAGGGAGACCCCATCACTACAAAAAATGTTTCAAAAATTAGATAGGTGTGATGGGCGTGGTGGTATGTGCCTGGGGTCCCAGATACTCAAGAGATTGATGTAGGAAGATCACTTGAGGCTTCAGTAAGCCATGATTATGCCACTGTACTTCATCCTGCGTGACAGAGTGAGACCCTGTCTCAAGAAAATAAAAAGAGAGAAAAAAGAAAGAGGAAAACAGGAAAAGAGGGAAATAGGGGAAGGAAGGAAGGAAGGGAGGGAGGGAGAGAGGGAGGGGATGAAGGAAGGGAGGAGAGGAAGGAAGGAAGGAAGGAAGGAAGGAGAAATTTTTAAAAATCAAAATCTAGAAGTAGTATTCTTCTATAAAATCATGACTTTCTAAAGTTGGATAGTTGGATATGTGGCCAGAAGCAGGCAATTGAAGTTTTGCTCAAAATTGAGCAGGTGCTAATATTATGAAAAATATTACTCAGGCCAAGAGATGTCCCCTTCCAATGACTGTTAACTATATTAAAAACAAAAATTTGCCATGCCCTTTCCAGATGTAGCATTACAGAATTAAAAGAACTTTCCCATTTCTTGACTTTTTCTTCCATAAATGGAGACCAGAAACTAACAGATTACAATTTTCAAAAACACACGATTCATAGAAGTGAATAAAGCTCAAATTTATGAAAGCCAATCATCATGTCAAAAATGCATATAACAAGTCATATCAGTAAGTCAGATGAATCGCAAGCATTTCCACCAAAAAGTGAGTTCCAAAAGAATGAAAACATAAAAGATTTTTATCTACTTCAATCAAGCATTACTACTTCTGGAAAACTATCTCTACTCAAGGAGTTGAGAAAAGGCCATAAACACATATAGTTCAGATCAAGACCTGATCCTCATAATGGAATGAGAATGTTAAAAGCCAAGACTCTAGAGTGACTTAAATGTATTACAAATATTAAAAATTACCATAATGAACAATTCAGCCCCCAAAACATTAAGCATAGCTAAGATGCTTCATAGCAAAGAAAATAACATTATATAAAGCCATCTGCTGAACAATGTTCCAATAGGGTCAAAGAAACACTATGTTAAACCCATAGAAGAAAACGATTCATGGGGAATTGGCAACCCAAAAAGGTAGAGGAAGCAGCAATCCATACAGGGGGATGAAATTGAGATAAAGACTCCCCCCACCTTTGTCCTAATTGGTCACTTCAATAGCCCACTTCAGTGACATCCCACCAGTGGAAACATAGTCTTTCTACAAAGAAACACTGACATCCCACCAGTCTTTCTACAAAGCCCTTGGCTAAAGAACATTAGGAAACAGGGTGGGGAATGGTGAGAGAGTAAACCATTGTCACTATATAATTAAGCTAAATTTGGGAAATAAAAGGAAGGAGCGTACCCAGCCAAATATACTCTCGAGAGGGGCTGCATTAAGATACTTCTAAGCGATGAGAAGACCTCTATATGATTTCCGTCAAAAAGACCTGCTTTTCCCCTCATTCATGAACAATGCTTCACATCCAAGAGGACACCTACAGAAACCTTGGGATGATAAATGCCACTAAATAGTATCAGCAAGGACTCAGGCATCTACCTCTCCAGATACTTCGGGAGCATCCAAGACTTTACAAGTAGGTTCTGACAATGATATGTTGAAAAAAATGACCCTTAGATTTTTTTTAAAAAAAGGGGATGATTAAAGTAAACCCTGATGTAGGATGCCAGCTGCAGGTATCTGCTGTCTCCAGTTGATTTCTCATGTAATGCTTTTCTCTCTTCTTCCCTTAACTAGCTATAGAGTCGCTTTCTGTTTAGTTGTCTATCACACCCTCCTCTCCCACTCTCCCCCACAGCATCCCCTGAAATCTGTCACTGTGGTTTGTTAAGTGGTGTCAGGGCTCATTAAACAATACCATGAAGCATGGCACCTTGCCATGCAGAGTACTTTGAAGTAAAGAGGACTGGAAGGGCTTCAAAAGCAAGGTCTCTCCAACCTTCCTTTGCCTTCCTTCCTCCCATTCCCCTTTCTCCACCAAGGTGTGTCATAGAAACTACAACTCCTCCGCAAAGAAAGCCATTAAAGCTAGAAGAGGTTACTCTCTGACCTACTTCCCCAAAGATCAAGTCATCAGCCTCTTGTGCCAAGTGTCCTGCCACAAAACCAGGGGAAAGGAATGCTACACAGAGAGGCCAAGAATGTGACAAACAGGCCTTGCCAGGCTCCCTCCCACACTTCATTACTGTCAGATTACACCTTTTTTGTCCGATCACATTTCTGTATGACTGTCCATTCTTCATCAGTAATAAGCACCAAAACACACATACACACACACACACACACACACACACACACACACACACACATTTTTCCCTGAGTCTTTCGTTATTGGTGTCTGAAAGCTCTCAGGTCACATTAAACTTTATTAAATAAATTTGTTATGCTTTTCTCTTGTTAGGTCCTTTGCTATGGGAGTGTCAGCCATGGACTCTGTAAGGGGTGAGATAAAAGTATTACTTCTTTGCCCTGACAGTGGCTTGCCTTTGCCTGGCCCTCAATTGTTAGATAACCTATTTGATTAATACTTGACCTTCTTTGCCTGCATATTTGTGTGACTGAATCTCACGTATGTGGTCATGAATGCAGCTCTACTTCACAGCATGTTCCTTGCCTTTCCCTCACCTGATTCACTCCCATGATAGCATCAATACGTCTCTTGCCTTTCTCAACCCAAACTGCATCAAAAGATGTCTTCACATCAGCCAACCAGGGATCATCACCTGGCCTCCGGGTTGGGCCAGACTTGACCTCGTCTTTACAGGCACATTGAAAGTCGACCTTTTAATAACAAGTGGAAGGTGTGGAACAACTAAAACTGCTAGGGTTTGCTGCATCGTCGAGTCAGCCATAGTAGTCACACACGTGGACAGGTGGCCTCTGACCATTCACACTCAGAAAGTTCCTCATACATTCATCCTATATTTTATAATTTCTTGGCCACAACCAATAATGGGGGCCAGAAACAGAGCACAAGAGAAATATACCACTCACGTCAAAAAACTTTTGGAAAGAATTCCTTGCTGAATAAATTGGAAGCTATCCCTAGGTTGTAAATAAAACTTCATTTACAACCAGAAGACCTCATTTCCTCCTTTATAAATAAGATTTTACTCCATATTCTTGTCTTGAAATGGTTGGAAATAGAAGTTAATCATGTACATAACCTAGTTTCGAAGTAAAAATTATCGAGAGATATAAATGCAGTTTGAAATCTTATCATTTGTATTTTCAATCATACTAAAGAATTGAGGAATGATGTGGGAGAACTATATTATTATTTCCCATGTGCTAATAATATGTTATTAGCTAGGTGGCATATATTCTAAGCACATTAAATACATTATCTCATTTATTACCCTTTTTTACAATTTCTAATTGACACATAATTGTACATGTTTATGGGATAAATATGACATTCTGATACATGTATACAATGTTTAATAATCAAATCAGGGTAATTGGCATATCCATTGCCTCAAGTATTTCTCATTTCTTTGTAGTGAGAACATCTAAAATTCCCTCTTCTGGCTATTTCAAAATATACAATAAGTTATCGTTAACTATACTCCCCTACTGTGCCATAGAACAGTAGACCTTAGTCCTCCTGTCTAATTATAATTCATTTACTACTCTTGATGAATTTGTTAGGTATAGATTAAAATTTCCATTTTATAGGTAAGGAAACTAACATGTTCATACAGTTAATGCATGGCGAAAGTAAATTTTTCAACCTAGATTGTCATCAAGTCTGGCTCAAAAAAAAAGAGTTAAAAGTTAAAATAGTTAAAACTAAAGGCATGAGGTAGTGTGAAGGAGGGAGAAAGCTGGCAAGATTATTCTCTTCCAGCTGCTTTAAGGCTCTAATCTCCTATACACTGACTGAAATGCCAGTACATTTGAAATAATGGACATGCGACAGCCCTGGCAGAAGTATCATCCTGAAGACTTGTACCACAAAGGTTCGGGCGAGGCCATAAATAGCGGTACCTGCTCTGGGCGAGTGACTCCACTTAAACATGCCAAATGAGAAAACTTGGTTTTAATTCTCCACCTGTATTACTGTCCCGGAAATGTTTCAAAAACAGGAATTTGAAATAGTATGGCTTTTGAGGATCTCTCATTAATATCCAATAAAACCACCCACTCTCCTCATATCCCTCTTAGGGACCTAAGCGCCTAAAAACAAGTTGATTTCCCAAGGCGGCAACTGACTTAGAGTAAAAATGCAAACATGTTATTTCTAGTATTGCAATGGAGTGAAAGGTCACACAGCTTCAGAGGGCAAACCACCGCACGTCATGTAAGTACTACTGCAAACTAACCCACTGAGCTACTGGAGCTACTCAGATCACATATAAGCAAGCAGGAGACTTTAATATTTATAATAAGTCTCATAAAAATACTAATTTTTAATAAAAAGTCATTAAAATATATAATTTTATAGTTCTAAAAGATCACATCAAGATTATTTTATAACTACAAATTATAAATATTGATTAGATTATTTATATAACATATAAATAGTAATTTTTCATAATTATCTTTATTATCTTTATAATTTATTTTTATAAAGAGAAGAGAAGCTTTGGCTTTTTGACATGCAAACTTTTGTATCATTTGTGCTAATGAATTTTGATTTCCTACATAGCAAATTCTGGAGTTGTCAGGCAATTAAAAAAATGGTTTTCTAAATACACAACTTTGGGTATAGAAAGATGATGGTGAGTTTTTGTGCAGTTAAACACTGACTTTAGTGTATTGTTGCATTAACCTTATTCCTAAATCACAGTGGTAATTCAGATCACGCAAAGAGTCTGGAAACCCTAAAGAACCCAGGAGCAAGATGAGGGCCTGATTATGACTGGTTATGCTGTAGAGCAGCAGTTCTCAAACTTGAGTACATACTGAAATCAGCTAACGGGCTTGTTAAAATACTGATTGGTCGGGGTGGGGGGAATGTCAGAGTTTCTGAGTCAGTAGGTATGGAGTGGTAAACAATAATTTGTCTAACAAGTTCCCTGGTGATGCTTATCATGCTGATCTGGGAACTATACTTCGAGAACCACCAGTGAAGACAAAGGGGACACAGATGGTCATCATAACATACAGCAATTACGGATTATCGACTGGTCATATAAAAGCATTATCATCCAAGGTCTACAAGTGGTCTTTCCAGAGACAGCACTGATCCAGGAAGATGGATCACATTTAAATATGAACAATTTTTTTTTTTTTGAGATGGAGTCTCGCTCTGTAGCCCAGGCTGGAGTGCAGTGGTGCAATCTCAGCTCACTGCAACCTCTGCCTCCGGGGTCCCGGTTCAAGCAATTCTCCTACCTCAGCCTCCCAAGTAGCTGGGACTACAGGCGTGTGCCACCAGTCCCAACTAATTTTTTTTTTTGTATTTTTAGTAGAGACAGGGTTTCACCATGTTGGCCAGTCTGGTCCTGAACTCCTGACCTCATGATCCACCCACCTCAGCCTCCCAGAGTGCTGGGATTACAGGCATGAGCCACCGCGCCTGGCCTTGAGAAGTAAGTTCTAACGAAAAAGAAATGTATTAGAACTAATTAGAGAGACTAATAAATTGACTAATTATAAATACACAGAAAAACTCATACACGTAGGTCAAAATACTTAATTGAAGTATTTATTTGTGCTTTATTTCCCTTCATTTCTGGCTCCTCTGTTTCAAGTAGGCGGCCAATTAATCCTCCTCCATTCCCCTTCCCTTGAACTTAAATGTTGCCTGCAGATAGCTGGCATGCCTGGCTTTTGTTTTCACTGAGACCAGATCTGCTAAAAGAATTGACACTAAGAAAAAAGGAGGGAGCAGGGCCGGCTGTGCCAGAGAGAAAAACAGCTATGGCTAGGAAAGGAGAATAGGATGCAGGTCCCTAGGATTTCCTGGTAGGCCCCAGGTGGGGGAAAGAAAAACAAAGAACAGGGTCCCTCTGTCTAGTTAAAGGTCCTGTGGTCCTTTGGCATGAACTGCCCACATCTTCCTGGGGCTGTAAGGTCTGACACAGCAGCCTCCATCATGTAACAAACCTTTGCCCATTTTCTAGGTTTCAAGTAAGAGCCTCAGTGACTGTAGCAAGGGACAGGCCATCAGAGTGGCACTGATTCCTTTTCCTGACAGTGCAGTTGGGTAGGGAAATGGTGGGTTGCTGGCTTGAGATAAGATCAAATTTCATTTAAAGAAAATAAGAAGTAAGAATATTTCTTGCATGCCCAAAGTTGACTACAAATTTTTACCTATTCTATACTGTTTTATTTTATTTTTTAGAGAGAGAGTCTCACTGTGTTGACCAGGCTGGAGTGCAGTGTTGTGATCAAGGCTCACTGCAACCTTGAACTCCCAGGCAAACGTGATCTTCCCACCTCAACCTCCTGAGTAGCTGGGACTATAGGTGCATGCCACCACATCTGGTTATTTTTGTTTTTATTTTTTGTAGACCTAGAGTCTCACTATGTTGCCCAGGGTGGTCTGGAACTCCTGGGCTCAAATGATCCTCCAGCCTCAGCTTCCCAAAGTACTGGGATTACAAGTGGGAACCAACACACCCTGCCTTGATACCACTTTTTTTAATGATAATATTCTGTGGGGGTAAAAGAGTGAGAAAATGGGCTTCTTGGATCCTGCTGATATGAGCATGAATGCATACAACAGACCTAAAATTTTACTGACACAGCAATTCTACTTCTAGACATTTTCTCTAATTAACCAATTAAAGATATACAACAAGATCTGGCTCTAATGATGGTCTCAGTAGTGCTATTTGTCTAAATGGGAGGACCAGGCTAAATGTCCCACCATGGGTTAAAGTAGATTGACAGCAGAGCTTTATTTTCAACTACTAAATATATTATAAAAAACATTTTGTGGCCGGGGCAGTGGCTCATGCCTGTAATCCCAACACTTTGGGAGGCCGAGGTGGGCAGATCATGAGGTCAAGAGATCGAGACCATCCTGACCAACATGGTGAAACCCCGTCTCTAATAAAAATACAAAAGTTAGCTGGGTGTGGTGGCGCACACTTGTAGCCCCAGCTACTCGAGAGGCTGAGGCAGGACAGCCACTTGAATCCGGGAGGCGGAGGTTGCAGTGAGCCAAGATCGTGCCACTGCACTCCAGCCTCGTGACAGAGCAAGACTCCATCTCAAAAAAAAAAAATTGTTAGCATCAAAGTATATTACTAATTCCTGTTAACTGAAAGAAAGAGGTTATAAAATACCATGCAGAATATTATGCTCTTTTCATTAATTATGTGCCTGTGAATATGTGTATTCATTTTTTTAAACTCAAATGATATACATGGACAAGCAAATCAAATGCTACAACTTGCTGATTTTGACAAAAAAATGCTTCACAAGTTACATTCATTGAGAATACTTTTCTGTCTTGCTAATAAATCACTTCCAAACTTTGTACTCTAGATTTTAAATCCCCCACCCCCAATTTTGTCAACTATAGGTTGAGTCCCTGTAGGTTGAGTACTCTATAAACTGAGGCAGATTGGGGGATAGGAAAGTTGTGGGGGTGGATTCCTAAAGTGTTCCAGAAAGTGATACTGATTCTGCAGTCTTAAAATTTACCTCCAGGAACACAGCAGGGAAAGTTGTTTGCCTCACCTTGGAACACCTTGGAAACCTCATTACTAAAAATGATACCATACACTCTTATAGAGCTTATACATCGTGAGGTGTCACGGAAAGTATATAGGATTCCAACCATCAGATTTGGTAACAGTGCTTTATATTGTTTCTGCAAAATGCAATAATGTCTTCTTAATTCCCTAGGCTGGCATGACTCACTCAGCGTCATTTATTTAAGGATATCTACATTTTCAAACACTGGTGGGTGAAAACCAGCCCCATCAATCACTGTGACAGGGTATGTTCCTCTCAAGTTTATCTTCCTCTATATTTTGTGCCAGATTTCGTTTGCAAACCTCCAAATGGGGGAAACATGAGTCTTATTTAATCTTCACAAATATACACTGATGTTGTTAGACTATCATTTGCCGTCTGAACTCTCATTCATTAATGAAACGTTGGTTAAACAACACCCTACCCACCTTTTAACTGCAATACTCCCTTCTGTCTGTTGAATCCTTAATGGATGACCTGTTTTAAAACCTGGGGGATATTTTATGCGTATTGCAATTTGTGTGAAACTTGTCACCGTAGAGGATCTTTTCTCTTTCTAACACGGACAGGTTTGTTTATTTTAATTTCCATTAGTGTCTTGGAAGACAAAAATGATGAATGAAGATTCTGAAGCTACAGATTTCACAAGTTAGAGAGTTATAGTGGATGCATGCTTAGCTTAGCTTAAATTACTTTATCAGAAGCACAAACCATCACCCCATTGGGGGTACATGAAGACCGTTTCATTTCAGTTCACAATTTTTAGAGCCCATTTCCAAGGTTACCTCAAGTGTACAAAGAGAACAAGCAAATAACTGGGTCATAACCAGATAAAATGGACACGGCATATGCTGGGACAAGCAGCAGCAAGACAAAATTACACCTTTCATCAAGTCTTCCTTCCTCTACCTGCCCATGAGAGTTGGCCCAGCTTGAGAGAAGAGAATGAGAAAGTGTGGCAGCTGAAAGCTCACAAGGGAAAGGATAGTAAGGGACTGATTTTCCCCCCATCTTTGGCAGCAGAGGTAAACATTTTAAGGTACTTGTTTCAGTATGAAGACACGCATTTTTAATTGTGGTAAAATATATGTAATGTAATGTATCACTGTAGCCATTTTTAAGTGTACCATTCAGTGGTGTTGATTATATCCGTGGTTTTGTGCAATCATCACCACTATCCATTTCCAGAACATTTTCATCCCCCGTACTGAAACTCTGTACCTATTAAACAATAACACCCCATCCTCCCTTGTCCCAGCTCCTGGTAACCTGTAATCTACCTTTGGTCTCTATGAGTTTTCCTATTCTGGTTACCTCATGTAAGTGGAATCATACAACATTTGCCCGTTTGTGTCTGAGTTATTTCACCTAGCATAATCTTTTCAAGCTTCATCCACAGCATAGCATATAACAGGATTTCATTCCTTTCTAAGACTCAATGATGTTCCGTCATATGGATATACTACATTTCGCTTATCCATGCATCTGTTGATGGACATTTGGGGTGTTTCCACCTTTTGGCTATTGTCAATAATGCTGCTATGAACACTGGTGTACAAGTAGCTATTTGGGTCCCTGTTTTAAATTCTTTTAGGTATATGCCAAAAGGAGAAATTGGTAGATCATATAACAATTCTATGTTTAACTTTTTGAGGAACCGTCAAACTGCTTTCCACAGCAGCTGCTGAAGGCATACTTTTTAAATGTGCATTTCCCGTTAAGTGAAGGTCAAAAATTGGCCCATTATTGAGTAAATGTGGGCAGCTCTGCGAGTCCTGGATAGTTCAGGGTGAAGTGTCTCAAAGTGATCTGTTGGCTTTCAGCTCCCTGAATCCCCTAATCTTACTGTGTTGCACAATTTGCTTGCAGGCTTACCTCCACCTGCAGCTACCTGGTGATGGCAGCGGTGGCCCATCTGGAGTGGCCACAGCAAAGAGGATGCCGGCTGCAGAGGGGGTAGGTGTGCCAGGGCCACGTGCGGAGCCAACGAGGGCCAGGAACAGGCTGGAGGCCAACTCCCTACCAAGATGGCGGGGCAGGAGCCCTGAGTTCCCAAGTGCAGCTGCAGCCGCCCAGCCACAGCTCCGGACCCAGGAATCCCTGCATTCTTGGGGGCCTGGGAAACCCACCTGTCCCTACCTGCTCCTGCCCCCTGGCCTCTCCCCACTCCCAGTGCCCACTCTGATTTCACAGCAAAGTTGTGGCTAAGCCCAGGCACTGTTGCCACCCGGCTGGGTGTGTGCACACTTGGGGCAGCGCTGACATGCCAGCCCCCTGCCACCTCAGTCCCCTCTAGACTTTAGGTACCAACGAGCATGACAGGGAGGCCAGCAGGGGCACTGAGGGCAGCTTGGTGCAGGGCACGAACAACTTGGGTGCCATGGATGGCATGTTGATGGCGGGAGGCAGAAAGTTTCCTGAGCAGGAAGGGGCAGGTCCCCGGTGAAACCCACCTTCAAGCCAAGGATAGCCTAAAGACTGGGGGCCAGGCTGTCAGTTCCAGGTAGACTCCTTGGCCCAGAGTGAGAACTTATATGCTCCCTCCAGCCCTGCCCATGGCACTTGTGGACCAATCAGCATGCACTTCCTCCCTTCTGAGCCAATAAAAACCCCCGAACTCGGCCAGACTCACACAGACAGGACAGACAGCTGTGGGAATGAGCTCACTTCAAGTCTCCTGGACTTGTCAGAATGACCTGCCTGCGGAAAGGAGCTACCCACTATGGGTTTCCTGAAAGCTGTTCTGTCGCTCAATTAAGCACCTCTCCATTTTGCTCACCTTCCAGTTGTCCAAGTACCTCATTCTTCCTGGATGTGGGACAAGAACTCAGACCCACTGGATGGAAGGACAGAAAGAGCTGTAACACAAACAGGGCTGAAGCACACCCCCCACTTGCCACACTGCGAGTGACTAGAAGGAGAGAAGAGCTGTGGCCCTTTGGGGATCCCAGACCTAGGGGCTCCTTGAACCAGGGCTGTGACACTCTCTTTGAGGCTCTGAGGTTCCTGATGTCTCCAAGCTTCTGGCTGCCACCATGTTCCCTGGTACCCACAGCAGAAGCCACTTGCAGTATGCCTGGTCCAGCTGCAGCCTCCCATAGAGCTGGCCCCTGTGCTGGCACCTGGAGCTGCCCACCCCACCACAGCCTGGCTGTGCAAAGTGGTCAGACCCTGAGCTCCCTCACACACCCTTCACTGCTCCATGCCTGGCTCACCCTTGACAGGTGTGAGATCTGGACTGACAGCACGAGCCAAGCAGAGCCTGACAGGCCGAGTGGGCAGAAACATACCCAGCAGGCCCAAGCAAAATTCAGGCAAAAGCACTATCAGCCTCAGAGGTTTCTGGCTGAAAAAGCAACATCCTATCGATCCTGTGACACTGGGATCTGGGATGAAGATCATGAACTACAAGACTCAGAAGATGGAGGACTCACAGTCAGCTCCAGTTTTGCTGACATTACTATTGGCTGTAATCTACTTTTTGTCAGTTTGACAGGGGCATCTGACTTTGCATTATCTAGAATCTCTGCCATACTTCCTAGACACACACTCTATACACACACACGCACATGCACACACACACATATATATAATCTTTATGATCCTTTTCCTCCTTCTTAGTTTGGATGCCTTCGGAAATAGGCCCTGAGCAAAGATGTTGAGAACGAGTAGTGAGAGAAAGATGCCAATAAAATAGGATGCCATTGGGCAGGTGACTGCTGGAGAAACTAGAGCTCAATGCTGCTGCAGATTTCTGTGACACTGTAGAACATGCCTCACAATTTTACTGAAGGGCAATTAAACAGGGGTAGTTATTCTCCAACTCCCAGAAGTAGCTCACCAAAGCCTCAAACTCAAACTTCTGAGCTCAAGTGATCCTCCTGCCTCCGTCTCCCAAGTACCTGAGACTATAGGCATGCACCACTAAGCCCAGCTAATTTTTAAAAACGTTTTGGTAAAGACAGGGTCTCACTGTATTGCCCAGGCTGAGGACTGCTTTAGAGAACATTAATTCCCCAGCACATTCAGCCTGCCTTGTGTAAAGGGACCTTCCACAGTTCTAGAAAAGCCCTCAGTCATGGAGATGCAGATGTGGCCAGTCGGAAATCTGCTGGAGTATACTGAAATGTCCAAGATATATGACCAGGGTATTGATGGCACCTGTTTTCACCTTCTGTTTTTTTTTTTGAGACAAGTCTCACTCTATCACCAGGCTGAAGTGCAGTGGCATAATCTCGGCTCACTGCAACCTCCGCCTTTTGGGTTCAAGCAATTCTGGTGCCTCAACCTTCTGAGTAGCTGGGATTACAGGCACGTGCCACCACACCCAGCTAATTTTTTAAATATTTTTAATAGAGACAGGGTGTCAGCATGTTGGCCAGGATGGTCTCGATCTCCTGACCTCGTGATCCACCCGCCTCAGACTTCCATTCACCTCTTTATGTAATCATTCAATGAGCATTTATTCAGCGCCTCCTATCTGTATCAGGCACTGTGTAAGGTGCTAAAAACAAATAAACCTCTTTTCCTGATATTGTTTCTTCATCTTCATACATTTGGCATAACCTTGGAGATGAGTTTTTATACACAAACTAAAAAGAAGTGATCTTCACTATAATGACTGGTGGAGAGTGATGGTTTGTGCTTCTGGGAAACTAACTTGAGAAAAGCTTAGTACCTCCACTGTAAATCTTGGACTTGTGAAACTTCTTTCCTCAGTGGTTCTCAAAGTGTGGTCCCTAAACCAGTAGTATCAGCCTCATCTGGGAACTCATTAGATATGAAAATTCTAAGTCCCTCTGAATCAGAAAGTCTGGGGATGGGCCTCAGAAATCTGTGTTTCAACAAGCCTTCCAAGTGGTTGGAGAATTCATGATAAAGTTTAAAACCCACTCTTCTAGGAAAACTGGTCAATGAATTGATAAGTCTAGCGCAATCTACTTCTTGAGACACTACAGAAATGCAAAGAATGTCTTCTGAATTAGAATAAGAATTTAGGAAGGGATTCCTGGAGGAGGGGTAATGCTTCATCTAAGTTCTGAAGGATGAGTCTGTAAGAGGTAGCTAAACAAAAATGTGAGAGATGAGGCATGGGAGTTAGGTTGAGGGCCTTCTGGAAGAAACCTTCTGGAATTCTGCACTCAGATCTCCCTGGTTGTGTACCATTTTCCTCCTCTTCCCTACTGCCTTATGTGAACTTGCTCCCCCTGCCCTGTGAGCCAGTGGGCCAACATTGTTCAGCTGAAGTCCTAACCTTGGTTCCTTAGCTACCTCTCCTTCCACCATTAAAGTCTCGGTAGCAGATACGCTGAATTGTGTAGAAGGTCACAGTGATAGCTGAAGCTCCCTAAGGAAATGACTCTCACCATTCATGGTCTTGTTCTTCCTTGCCCATTTCTCCATTCTCATTACTTGCTATCCTCCTAAGTACCCTGCCCTTGTACAAAAGAAACTTTTTTTTTCTAGTTATTCCAAGTGCCATGCTCTTTCTGACCCCCATGTATCCAGTAAGTTGCTGTCTTTGACTGGACTGTCCACCGTCACCAGTCATCTGATGGCTAAACTCATATTCACTCTTCACATCTCAGCTCAGCCATGGCTTCCTCCGTCAGACCTTCCCTTGACCTTCCAGGGAGGTAGGGGTTTCCATTTATTCTCCACCTACAAATTTCCATATCCCTGTCACAGCAGTTAGCCCAAACTGTTGGTCTAGATGCCCATCATTAGAGGGACGGATCCCAAAGCAGTGATCACTTTCTATTCCTTGTTACATCCTCAGTGCTGAACAGTGACATCCCGTAGGTGCTTAATAAAAAAAGAAACACTTACTAACTGCTTGCAATATGCCAGAACTTGTTTGTGGTACTTTGCTTGGACTTTGCTAATTCAGTAGATTTGGGTGTCTAATCCCAGCATTGCTCCTCACTCCACTCAGAGCCTTGTGCATTAGAAGGCTCAGCTCTGGCCCTCCTCTGACTTCTCTTCCTTCTGCAGTGATACCTTGGATCAAGGGGACTTGCCTATCCAGAGCCCAGGTCCACCCCTTGGCTCTAGGCTTTCAGGCCCCCAGAATTCTCTATTAAACTGGCCTTGAAGCTACTTCCAGGGCCTTTCCAGGCATCTTCCACTGGTCTTTGCTCCAGGGGAAGTCCCCTAGGCCTGAAGGATGGCTTCAGCCTCCTTTTGCCAGGGATGTGGATGTACCTAAATATATGGGCCAGGATCTTCATGCACCATCTGGGAGGCCCTTGCAGTGTGAAGAAGAGCTGGGCTTGGGAAGAGAGGAGGGCTGGGCCTAGAGCTAAGGTGCATTTGCCCCAGGCTACCACATTCCAACATGGGACTCTGAGGAGCCTCAGAATTCTACATTTAAACCCAGACCTTTAAATGTTAAAGGTACATTTGTCAAGGCAGGCAGACAGCACATAGTTTATTGAGCAACTTGTTGGGTTAATTTATAATTTTGGAATATTTAGACAGAGTATACAGGCTCCATTTATACTCTTACCCTGAAATCCACACGTATTAGGGGTGGGCCCATTCACTCTCACAGCAAAATATTTTCTTTTTTCTTTTTTTTTTTTTCAATTAGAGACAGAGACTCACTGTTGCCCAAGCTGGCACCAAACTTCTGGGCTCCAGCAATCCTCCCACCTTAGCCTCCCAAAGTGCTGGGATTTACAGGCATGAGCCACCGTGCCCGGCCTAAACTTTTTTTGAAAATAGATATTATTTCCCCAACACCACCACCACCACATTTTATGACTGAGAAAATTAAGGTAAAAATCGATTAAGTGTCCCATCTACACAGCTGAGAAACAGCAGAGCTGCAATTCAAACAGTCATTTGGCCCCAGACCACACACTCATATTGCCACAGTGATTGAAACATGGTAGCTGTTTCACAGACTTAGGACAGAGCCCTATGTCAGGAACACCAGAATCAAATCCGGTAGAGAACAGAATCTGTTAAAGCTATGGAAATTAGCATTGAAGGCAAAAAGCAGAAACATAATAAGAAAAAAGAGATGGACAGGCATACAATAAAATGGAATAATAGGTGAAAACACTTCCTCTTCCTGAGAAGCATGTTTTAACCCAATTAAACATATAAAAATAAAAGGAAAGGTCTTTTTCTCCTGAGTCTGTCTGCATTCCCCCACTCCTACCCCCACTGACGCCACACACTTTTGAATCTGCCACACAATATAAATCACTGTGTAAACCAAATCATTAGGGTTGCCAGGTGTTCAATTTTGAACCAGACAGTCTGGTATTTGAGCTTTCTGCCTAGGAAACAAATAGAGAAAATACCAGTGATTTTTAATTAAGTCTTGTTATTATCATGTAAAGATGAGCTTGCAGGAGAACATTCTCCCTGGCTCTCTGGGCTGCACTTGACTCTGAGCCTGGTTTCCACTAAGACATCGCTTCTGTGTAGGCCAGCCGCCTCCAGACCGAGTGCCCTAGCAAGGTGATGAGCTTGGCTCTGAGGGCGTATTGGCATGTTCTTATTGGTCAGGCCCATGCAATTGTGCTAGATCATTTTCTTTTATTGATATCTCCAAAGCTCCTGCAGCAACTGGCAGAGTTCCCTGAGTCTATTTAGAAACAATAATAATTAATAAAATAAATACATAAATAAGTAAATACTCAGAAGCACATTTGGAGGCAGGCAAATGATCCACTGATAAGAGTCAGATGAGTTAAGTAAGTCCCTAAGTCTACTCAAGGCTGTTGAGTAGGAACAGGCAGGAATGTGTATGTGTGTGTATATATCATATCATTTACAAACACAAAACATTATTCTCAAGTAAAATTGTGAGTCCCAATTAAATCTAACTCTAGTAATAAGATGCTAGTGTAAACATTTTAAATTAGTGTGGAAATCTATAAGAGGACAGCTAGAAATCCTTACATTTTGAGGGAATGGTTTATATGCTATTAATCAACTTTCCAAATTGTTGAAAAGAAAAGGGGTTGAATAGGTATTAGAAAAGAATCTCATTTCCTTGAAGAACTTTATTTAACCTTAAACAATGGTAAATGCCGTTTGTTTACCACTGATACCCAAGGACCTTTAACATGTTCGTGCACATTCAGAGGCAAGAGACCGGGGAAGCTTTTGTTTTCAGAGAACTAATTAATGCTCCCCCTTGGAGGACTGTTCGGGAAATACTAGTCTACCAAAGTGTAACTTCGGGGTTATAAATTCTTTGTCAGCTAGGTAATAATATTTTAGTTGCACACTCTTCTTGTGAGGCTTACTTCCTTATAACAGAGGAACACACAAACAGAACACTGCAAACATATACCACTAGACAGTGGCACTGCAGAATTTATCTTCATGATCCAGGCTTTCCCTTTTTCTGCCTCTCACTAATGCATGACCATACAGGAAGTGGCTCTCAATGGGTTGAGGGGGATGGATTTTTTCCCCTATCCCAGGAAGACATTTGGCAAGATCTGGGGACAGTTTTGGTTGGGAGTTGCCAGTGGCATCCGGTGTGTAGAGGCCAGGGATGCCGCTAAACATCCTACAAGGCACAGGGCAGCACCCCAGCCCCTCCTACTCCAGACCAAAGAATTATCCAGCCCAAAATGTCCGCAGTGCAGAAATCAAGAAACCCTACTGTACAGATCTTTGGAATAGATAATTCAGCCTATTTGGGTTATTAAAATTATCAGAAATGATCATGCAGATCTATTGGTTGATATATCAAGAGCCTGAGGACTGGGAAAAGAGCAGGTAAATAATTTTCATCTGTCCTCCCCGCTGTCCCCTACCCTGCCCCACCACTTTTTTCCTTTCCCAATTTACAATACTAAGCAGCAGCTTTATTCTTGAGAATAGACCTATTTAGGAATGTGACACTGCTCAGGCTTCAGGGTCTGGCCAACGAACTTAAGGAGACCATCAGAGCTGCCTCCCCTGAAGCAAAGAGGTGGACACTACCTAAGACCTACACTGATAATATTGGAACCTTGTACTGATTCATTGAACACAGTATTTATTAAGGCCTATACTATTGCTGGGGAAAACAGCCATGCACTCTGCCCTCAGGAGGATTGCAGTCTGATTTCCCTGAGGGGAAGAATTCATGACTTTAAATTCAGAAAACAGAATCCATTTCAGATAAGGGTTTTTCCACTCAAATAGTGCAGAGATCACAAACTGGCACCCAGATGCAAAGTCTGGTTTGCAGTTGTGTTTTGTTTGTCCAGCAAAATGCTTTTAAAAAAACGCTAATATTTACAAATCAGATAATGCAAAATTCTGGATTGATGGCTTGTCTGGAAGAATCACAAATCTAGCAGCACTAGACATGTCTGGCAGCAACCAGCTAGAGCCACAGGCCTGGTCTAGGTCACTGATGTAATGTGTCACCCTAAAGGAATAGTGTCAAAGAATGCCCACAGTGGCTCATCCGGGAAGTGACAGGTGGTGAAACCGGAAAGGAGGGAAAAGCTGTTCAAGGCTGTGCTCTGGGGTTGGCCACTGCCATGGGTGACTGCTGCTTGGTTCCTCAGGGTATTTAAAGGAACCTTCTGGAACGTGTCTTAGAAGCGTCCACCCAGAAAATGCAAAAGGGGAGCACTTCAACAAATCCTGGCCCCAGTAGTCAAGGGTGGCGCCACAGGCATCAATTCTTTGTCATTCATTTGGCACAATCTGGGTTATGCATGCATCAGTGCTGAGTGACTTCCAGGTATCCCAATGGTGGGGTTAGAGACGCACTTGCGGTAGAAAGTGAGATGAGGATTTCCAGCCTGTGGGGTTGTACTCGTGTGAGGCTGTTCAGAGCCCATGCACCCTGTTCTCCACATCAGTGGCAGAAGTAAGCCTGGGGCCAAGAAGATTTAAAGAGGTCTGCTAGAGGTGTTTCCTACAGTCACTCATTAGTGTTACTTGCCTGGTTCTCACAAGAGCTGGGTGTACAAGATGTGACACTGCCAATTCTTTCCTCATTTAACACCAGCCAGCCGTACTCATACCCCTCCCCTACACAAACACACTCCACACAGCTGTCACCCGCGGGCCTTCCCATGAGGTTCTGTAGTCTGCGCAATGCATAAAATTGCCTGGCCTACCTACAAAATGCTGCTGCATCCAGTCCACATTTCCACGTCCAGACCGTGTGCCTAACTGTGTTCTCAACTACACCACCATGTCCCAGCTCCAAGGAGGACACCTTTTGTTATTTCTCTGAATCTGCACAAAGCTAATTTTTACTTGCCAAACCATGCCGCTAGAAGGACAGAATACCTGTTGCTAATTTAACCAAAGGTGCAATACAGGATGCAACCTTTTAATACCTGAAGTTAATTCCCACTGACAGAAAGCCTTCTAAGTTATTTTTTTTACATAGCTACACATTGATTTTTAAACAAATTTATATGACTGTTCCTCCTGAAATATCAACTATCCAGAGGAAACAATTTTTAACATTGTTATGTAAATACAATCCATTATTTTCCCAATGCAAGTTACATACATGCACATATATACATATATAAACACACACATGAAAACATATATACACATAAAAAAACTCTCTGAATCTCAATTTCCTTATCTGATAAGAAAGAATAATAATAGTTATCTTACAGAGTTTACACAAATGTACACACAATCCCATCTGTCTCACACATTAACAAGAATTTTTAAACTGATATACAATAAAAATTATAAAATGTAATTCTCAAATTTTCTAAGATGTAATAATATGGATAATTTTTTGTTGTGAAAATAATATCCCCACTGTGAAAAACTACTCTTCATGTAATTATATTTTCCTGAAAGTCCCAAGTTTGTAAACAAACAAAAAACCCAACATTGGAAAGTCACCACACTCAGGATATCATGTTCTGAGTGTTTTGTGTATAGTTAATGATGAGAAATCTTCTTCTGGTAAAGAATCGTAATTCAAACCTGCATGCCATCCTCATGGGAGGAAGTAAGAACTCCCTACAAAATCTATTTATGAGGAGGTTGGTACCTTAGCCAGGGGCTCTTTTCCCTTGAGGGAAAAGCAATCTCTTGATCGATGGAAATCGTTTTTCAACAAAATATCTACAGCACTAAATCTGTTAAAACTAGTTGTTCAATAGTCTGTTCCAATTCTTGTGTTAAATAGTAGCATGGAAAAAATTTTTTTGTGTCAGTCAAAATCTATAGTAACCACAGGATAGGCATAGAATCATAAAGAAGTTAACTTTGTATTATTCATTTGTTTAGAGAAAAATGTGTTTTTGAACATTAAAATTTTATTTTAAAATATTATATGAATATAAAATGCAATATAATCACTTAAAAATTCCCATGTTTTAAGAAATGTTTTTGATTATGATGTTTAAATATATTTGCTAACATCATTTGAAACCCTACAAATCATTCAAAAATTAGGTATATACTCAAATAAACTCAATTAATTTAGATTTACAGGTTACTCTAAGAATACATATTAATTTCCTACTTCTTCCCCTTCCTCTTTTTCCTCTTCTTTTTTTCTTCTCCTTCTCTTCCTTTTTGTCCTTCCTGTTAAAATTCCTGATTTTAAAGCTACTTAATTCTCTCATCTGGATGGAGACTATAAAATAGTAACTTCAAAGAAAAATTTTAAGGATTAAGCAATGAATAGTAGTATTTTTTAAGGCCTAAAATATGGCATACCTTCAATAAATCTCTTTTGGTACTAAACTTAGTTCTACAGAGTTCCTGCTCTTCAGACCAGAATGACGTAGGGTAGGAGAGATAAATCTAATTGCATTTTATCAGCAATAAAGGTATCCACTATTGAGGACTTATGAGGTCCAGTTTACATGCTTCTTTAATCATTGTGAAAATTCTAGGCTATGAGTAGGAGAGGACCTGCTTATACTTATTGAACACTCACACATTAAATCAGGTAATCCTCACAGGAGGCTTCCAAGGTGGTAGTACAGTTATCCCCATCTGACCAATGAAGACACCACAGTCCATGGAGTTCAGCCTGTGTGCTTCAGTAAAAATGTGTGAGAAATGATCATTAACATGTTCCTTGGGTGATATGATTTGGCTTTGTCCCCACCCAAATCTCATCTTGAATTGCAGCTCCCATAATTCCCACATGTCATGGGAGGGAACCGATGGGAAGTAATTGAATCACGGGGACAGGTCTTTCCCATGCTGTTTTCTTGATAGCGAATAAGTTTCACGAGATCTGATGGTTTTATAAAGGGGAGTCCTCCTGCACACACCCTCTTGCCAGCCACCATGTAAGACATGCCTTTGCTTCTCCTTTGCCTTCTGCCATGATTGTGAGGCCTCCTCAGCCATGCAGAACTGTGAATCCATTATAAATTGCCCAATCTAAAGTATGTCTTTATTAACAGTATCATGAATAGGGGGTGACGCTAGCCTAGCCCATACTGCTTCTATGTGATTAGGAAAGGATGCTGTCTTTGGGAAGACACATCTAAGAGCCAGGAATGAGGGCTGGAGGATAAGTAGCTCCTAACCTTTCTCCATAGGGAGATCTATGAATGGTGGCCCAAGTAAGCCTCTCAGAGTTTTCTGAAGACATAAATGCTCATTTTAAACTCAAAAGCATTTGAATGAGCTGATATTTCCAGTTATAGAGGTTCTGGGCCTCTTGGGATTCCAGCCTAGGGCTTTTGATTCTAGAACTGCCTTCTTAATACTCTGTGCCACTTTCTAGCAAACAATGGCATCATGAGACTGGAGTGTACCTGATGGAACTGAAGCCAGACCTGGGCAGTACACATCCTCCAAGGTCTTATAAAAGTAACTGCAAGATAGGTATAGAGCTGTGGTGCATATATATATATATATATTCTCTATAGTTTTTTTCTTTTCCAGAGTATCATATAGAATTATATATATATGTATATGATTAAAACTACAGAGAATATATATATAGTTTTCTATATATAGAGTTTTTCTATATATATATAGTTTTTCTATATATATAAACTATATATATAACTATATATATAGTTATACATAGAAAAACTATATATATGTTTTATATGTATATAGTTTTATATATAGAAACTATATATATAACTATATATATAGAAACTGTATATAACTATATATATAGTTTCTATATATAGAAAACTCTGTATATATTTATTCTTTCTATATATATGACTATTTTTTATGGAATGTTTTACAAATTTCTGTGCCATCCCTGCACAGGGGCCATGCTAACATTCTCTGTATTGTTTCCTTTTTAGTATATGTGTTGCCGAAGCAAGCACTAGAGACACTATACATTTCAGAAGTTGCCTGGCATTGGGCAGGGAAAGAGATGGCTAGGTGGAGCAGACAGCATTTTTGTAGTAGTGAACTATTCTCTATGATACTATAATGATAGATACATGTCATTATGCACTTGGCAAAATTCATAAAGCTATGTAATGCCAAGAGTTAACTGCTGCTTACTTGTCATTGTGGAGAACCAGGGTGTCTTGTCTTTTTTAGAATGTATCACCAGTGTGTGCAACAATGCTCTAAAATTCTGTTGTGAATGTCTGATTTAGAGAATAAATGTGAATGAGACTGTCATAAGAACATAAGATTTTTAAGTCATGTTCATAAATTGCATAGACTATTTTGCTTCAAATAATCTCTTTCAAGGAAAATTCCACAAAATATGTTCTATCCAACTTTAATGATACAATATCATAGTCTACCACCAATAAAAACATCAAAAAATATTACTGGGAACAATGAAAAGAAAGCCCGGAAGTGGAGCTTTTCTGCCATTAGATCCTAAATACTTCAGACTGTGAATTGGTATTTAATGTGCAGTTGCCTACATTGGCAAGAACCCTGCAATTATAGGTTAATTAGCTAAAATATTTGTCATGTTTATGTAACATAGGGATAAAACCAATGCTGTATACAGCAACAAATAATAACAGCTTCATAATTGCTAACACTCACCATATTCAAGGTGATTCTTTAGTGATAAATAAAATGGACACCAAAAAAAAATATTGGAAAGGACCATATAATACAACAGTTATTCCTGCTAACTTTGCTTGTTTGCAGTACAGTAGCAGATGTATGGGCACATGAATATATGTATATATATATTTTTAATTGATAGACTTTTTTGAGACGTTTTTGGTTTACAGAAAAATTGAGCAGAAAGTACAGAGAGTTCCCATGCACTCCTCTCCCCCCCTCCTCAGTTTCCCCTATTATTAACATCTTGTATTGGGGTGGTGCATTTGTTATGATTAATGAACCAGTATTGATACATTATTATTAACTAAAGTCCATAGTTTGCATTAGGGTTCACTCTTCATGTTACATAGTTCTATGAGTTTTGCCAAAAATATAATGACATGTACCCACCATTACAGTATCATACAGAACAGTCCACTATCCTAAGAATGCCGTGTGTTCCACCTAGCCATCTCTTCCCCTGCCCAATGCCTGGCAACTTCTGATATTTATATTGTCTCTAGTGCTTGCTTCAGCAACACATATACTAAAATTGAAATGATACAGAGAATATTAGCATGGCCTGCATAGGGATGACATGGAAATTTGTGAAGCATTCCATGGGAAAAAACATGCATATGTAAAATATATATATTATATATTATATATATGTTATATATATATTCATATATATTAAAATATATATCACATATATGTATAAAATATATATAATATATGTACATACATAAACACACACACACACACATATTATATATATATAGTCTCCAATAGTTTTTCCTTTTCCAGAGTGTCACATAGAGTCATGTGCTATATTACAGCTCTTCAGTCAACATCAGACTGCATATACGACAACGGGGGTCATATAAGATTACAATACTATATTTTTACTGGATATTTTCTAAGTTTACACATGTTTAGATATACAAATCCTTAGCATTGTATTGTATTTGCCTACACTACTCAGTACAGTAACATGCACAGGTTTGTAGCCTAGGAGCAATAGACTATACCAATGTAGCCTAGGTGTGTAGTAGGCTCTACCATCTAGGTTTGCATAAGTCACTCTATGATGTTCACATGTCGATGAAATTGCCTAACAACATGTTTCTCAGGACATATCTCCATGGTCAAGCAGCTCATGACTGCAGTTGGTATCAGACAATATGTAGCTTTTCCAAATAGGCTTCCTTTACTTAGCAATATGGTGAACTTTCTTTTGACTTTGGTCTTATTGAAGACAGGCTTCAGGAAACAAATATGCTCACAACATAGAGTTATTTTCAAAACTCATATAAACTTTTTCAGATAGATCTTATAGAAATTTCACTGAAAAAGTTTCTAACTCTCCTCTCTCCTGGTGTCTCAAGCCATTTATCTATAACCCTTAAAGTATAGATAGAGGTATCCCAGGAAAACATTTTGGTAAGTCCTCCCTTAAGATGACCTTCTAGGTGAAGACTTGAGAAATCAAGAGAACGCAGTAGTGGATTTTCCTAGATTCCATAAGATGTAAATATCCACATGAGATTCTGTGGAAGAGGTAGGCAAACCACAGCCTGTAGGTCAAATCCAGCCTCCTATCTCTGTATAACACAGAAGCTAAGGATTATTTTTATCAATATACATTTGCAATCAATTTGATGACATGGAAAACTAATTTTGAACTACAATTAAGCAAAACATTACCCATCCAAAAATAATTTCATCCTTTTCACTATTAGAATAAACTTTCTTCTTACTTAGTAGTTAATATTTTAAGTATTATATTCAATTATTATTATTTTTAATTTCATCAATACAATTTTTGTAAGAATTTGTTTTCTCACTTGCTATATCAGTACCTACACAATATCCTCAATTTTACCTCTTGGTGCACAAAAACTAAAATACTTATTCTTGGCTCTTTACAGAAAGTGTTTGTCAATCTTATTCAAGAATAGTCAAATGGTCTCTAACTTTGCTTTTCCTCTTCTCCCCTTCATTTTTTCTTTTATTAGTAATATACCCTCATCTAACTGTACCATTACGCTCTAGAAGACACAGTATGAACTGGACTATGAAGTAACAAAAAGGTTTAAAGAACTCCACACTTGGGCATTAAAAAAGGAAAGTGTCTGTTAGCCAACAGTATAGAAAAGGAGGCCATAAGTTGGTACCAACTTTTCCAGGCTTCGGTAAATATAGAAATCTCTATTTTTGTTTGTCGTCATCTCTCTGCTTCCCATGTGGGTCAGCAGGGATGCAGTGGAAAGAGGCTTTGTAGTTAGACAAACCTACCACCCACCAGCTTCTGGACTATCAACAATTGCTCATCATCTTTGCATTTTGGGGTTTTAAATTTTGTTTTGGTTTGTTTTTGACTCATAAAAGGGGTTATTTCAATGACTAAATGATATAATGTTCCTATACAATAGAAGTTCATAACTTTGTGTAGTTGTAAAGCTTTAGGTCATAATAAGAATTAAATGTTTTCTTCTTCTTTCCAAGAAAACTATGTGTGTGTGTGCGCGCGTGCGTGCGTGTGTGCGTGCACACACGTGTGAATGTGTGTCTACGTGTGTGTGTGTTTTCGTGTTCAGAGGCAGAAGGGAAAACTGTAATAATAGTGCCATTATGCCTCCTGGCTTAAAGGAGAACAAATCCAGCAAGGAGTCTGTATTAGTCTATTTTGTGATGCTATAAAGAATATTTGGGACTGGGTAATTTATAAGGAAAAGAGGTAAATTTGGCCAGTGATTCTGCAGGCCATACAAGCATGACATCGGCATCTGCTCAGCTTCAAGGGAGGCCTCGGGAAGCTTTTACTCATGGTGGAACATGAAAGAGGAACAGGCATGTCACATGGTATGATGGTTAATACTTAGTGTCAAATTGATTGGACTGAGAGATACAAATTATTAATCCCTGGTGTGTCTGTGTGGGTATTGCCAAGAGAGATTAACATCTGAGTCAGTGGGCTGAGAGATTAACATCTGAGTCACTCTTAATCTGGTGGACACCACCTAATCAGCTTCCAGAAAATATAAAGCAGGCAGAAACACATGAAAAACAGAGAGAGGCCTAGCCTCCCAGCCTACATCTTTCTCCCATGCTGGATGCTTCCTGCCCTCGAACATTGGACTCCAGGTTCTTCAGTTTTAGGACTCAAACTGGCTCTCCTTGCTCCTCAGCTTGCAGATAGCCTATTGTGGGACCTGGTGATCATGTTAATACTTAATAAACTCCCCTTTTCATATATATATATGAAATACACACACACACACACACACACATATATATATATATATATATATATAACCTATTAGTTCTGTCCCTCTAAGAGAAACCTAATACAGAAAGTTGGTACCAGTAAAGTGCGGTGTTGCCAAAAAGATACTCGAAGATGTGGAAGCAACTTTGGAACTAGGTAACAGGTGAAGGTTGGAACAGTTTGGAGGGCTCAGAAGACAGGAAAATGTGGGAAAGTTTGGAACCTCCAAGAGACTTGTTGAATGGCTTTGCACAAAATGCTGAGAGCAATATGAACAATGAAATTCAGGCTGAGGCGATCGCGGATGGAGATGAGGAACTTGTTTGGAACTAGAGCAAAGGTGACTCTTACGTTTTAACGAAGAGACTGGCAGCATTTTGCTCCTACCTAGAGATCTGTGGAACTTTGAACTTGAGAGAGATAATTTAGGGTCTCTGGGGGAGAAATTTCTAAGCAGCAAAGCACTGAAGAGATAACTTGAGTGTTACTAAAGGCATTCAGTTTTATAAGGGAAGCAGAGCATAAACGTTTGGAAAATTTGGAGCTTGACTATGCGATAGAAAAGGAAAAGCCATTTTCTGAGGAGAAATTCAAGCCAGCTGCAGAAATTTGCATAAGTAGCAAGGAGCCTTATGTTAATCCCAAGACCACTAGGAAAATGTCTCCAGGCCATGTCAGAGAATTTTCTGGCAGCCCCCCCCAACACAGGTGCAGAGGCTCAGGAGGAAAAAGTGGTTTCATGCACTGGGCCCAGGGTCCCTGTGCTGTGTGCAGTCCAGGGACTTGGTGCCCTGCATCCCAGCTGCTCCAACCAGGACTAAAAGGAGCCAATGTAGAGCGTGGGCTGTGGCTTCAGAAGGTGGGAACCCCAAGCCTTGGCAGCTTCCGCATGGTGTTGAGCCTGCAGGTGCACAGAAGTCAAGAACTGAAGTTTGGAAACCTCTGCCTAGATTTCAGAAGATGTACAGAAATGCCTGGATGCCCAGGCAAGCTTGCTGCAGGGGTGGGGCCCTCATGGAGAACCTCTGTTAGGGCAGTGTGGAAGGGAAACATGGGGTTGGAGCCCCCACACAGAGTCCTACTGGGGTACCACCTAGTGGAGCTGTGAGAAGAGAGCCACCATCCTCCAGTCCCCAGAATGGCAGATCCACTCACAGCTTGCACCGTGCACCTGGAAAAGCCACAGACACTCAATGCCAGCCTGTGAAGGCAGCTGAGAGGAAGGCTGTACCCTGCAAAGCCACAGAGGCGAAGCTGCCCAAGACCCTGGGAACCCGGCTCTTGCATCAGTGTGACCTGGATGTGAGACCTGGAGTCAAAGGAGATCATTTTAGAGCTTTAAAATTTGACTGCCCCGCTGGATTTTGAACTTGCATAGGCCCTGTAACCTTTTGTTTTGGCCAATTTCTCCCATTTGGAATGACTGTATTTACCCAATACCTGTACCTCCACTGAATCTAGGAAGTAACTAACCTGCTTCTGATATTACAGGCTCACAGGTGGAAGGGACTTGCCTTGTTTCAGATGAGACTTTGGGCTGTGGGCTTTTGGGTTAATGCTGAAATAAGACTTTGGAGAACTGCTGGTAAGACATGATTGGTTTTGAAATGTGAGGACATGAGATTTGGAGGGGCCAGAGGCAGCATGATATAGTTTGGCTGTAACCCCACCAAAATCTCAACTTGAATTGTATCTCCCAGAATTCCTACGTGTTGTAGGAGGGACCCAGTAGGAGATAATTGAATAATGGGGCTGGTCTTTCCCGTACTATTCTTGAGATAGTGAATAAATCTGATGGGTTTATCAGGGGTTTCCGCTTTTGCTTCTTCCTCACTTTCCCTTGCCACTGCCATGTAAGAAGAGCCTTGAGGCCTCCCCATCCTTGTGGAACTGTAAGTCCAATTAAACCTTTCTTGGTTCCCAGTTTGAGGTATGTCTTTATCAGCAATGTGAAAACAAACTAATGTACATGGCAAGAGAGGCAGCAAGAGAGAGAGGGGAAGTGCCGGGCTCTTTCAAACAACCAACTCCTGTGTGAAGGCATAGAGCAAGAACTCACTCGTTACTGTGGGGAGGGCACCAAGCCATCCTGAGGGATCTGCCTCAGTGGCCCAAACACCTCCCACTAGGCCCTACCTCCAACATTGCGATCACATTTCAACATGAGATTTGGAGGGGACAAACATCCCCTCCAAACCATATCAGGGTTGACTGTATTAGAACAGGAAAGGAGAGTCAGCATTCTGAAGCCCAGGACAGCTGCAGAAAGAAACAAAGGACTTTGAGGTGTCATCTAGACTGAGAAGTGATGACACAACACACTTTGCTGCCCTCCACCCTTTTCGTCCATCCACTTCCCAATGCTACAGGATCCAGTCACCACCCAAGCTTGTGGACCCCTCTAATCCCTTTTGTTACCACAGTACCCAGGCTGATACATGGCAACTAGCTTGGGGGAAAAGAGATCTAAAGAACTGAGCCCAGAAAATGATGATTCCATGAGCTTTCTTTGCATGGTTCAGGCCAAAAAGAGTTCTAATTTTCAGAACTCTTAATAGCATGTGAGTGTATTTTCATCATTTCTTGTCATGACTGTTATAATACTAAATATTCTCAGGAAGTATTCAGGACAGAAAGATTTTCATTAACACCCAGAAAGTGAACTGTCCTTGTTGTCTACAAACAAGAGCCTGTGACCTTTAATTCTTGCAGACAGAAAAGAAAAAGACTTCAACTAGAGGTTTTTCCAGAAAGATCCACACCTTGGATGAGGCAGAGAATTCAGTGTACTTAATGTGGAAAAATGAAAAGGCTGAGTCAGGGTTTGTTTCTGCCAAATAGAAAATGGTTCCAAGAAGCTTCCGTTTTCTAAACCTGTGCTTAGAGCCCTTTATGTCTGGTTTATGATCTTGGCTCCTTTCAACTCAACATAGCCTGTTCAAGGACACCCAAGAGGGAAGCTATATGCTCAAATAACCATCTTGCTGCTAAAGCACATGTTTTTCTGTAAGTATTTTGTTTCACCTGCCATACTTCTAACAAGAAATTTATCAACACAACAGAACTGGTTCAGTAAGGGGCTGATCTGTTTTATGAACATCAGTTTCTGGACCTTTGTTTTAAAAACTTGAAGATACCTAGAACTCAACAATTATGTCCTATAATCTCAACCCACGTTGCCTTCTTCCAATTATTAAAGATTTAATTTGTCACTAAATACAGTGACTTTCACAATTAGAGTGTATGGAACATGAACTGGAAAGGAAATTATATTTTACATGCTTGTACTTACTGGGAAAATTGTGTGCTAGGGGTACTACAAAAAAAACACACAAAAAAGTGACAGTTAAAATATTGAAAATGTAGAAAAAAATTTAACCACCAGACTTTTGGGGCGCTGAAAAGTCACAAGGCAGTTTTAAGTATTAATAACTTTAGATGTATAAAGGATATACACTTATGAAACTACACTTTGAAAGTTCAATTAGATAAGTTTCTTTTATAGTCATAGAATTTGTGACTCTTGAATAATAAATCTGTAATTTAAACTTTGGTTGAAGTTCCTCTGAAGAAGCCAAATGTTAAATGAAACTAAGAAAACCCCTAAAATTAAAAAAGATTAAAAGTTCAAAACCTAAATTACTGTAAAAGAAGTCTGCATTATTAAACATTCCTATAATAGTGTTACAAGTTATAGTATTTGTGCTATTGAGGTTATTACAGCTTCTAAGATTTTTGGGACATCCTGATCCATTCTAAAAAGATTCAGGTAGCACCTCAACATGCCGTATGGTGCTATGCAGTGGGACTTAAAAATCAATAGGTGCTTTTGGAGAGACCAACATTATACTTAATTATTACAAAAGAGTGCAATCAAAACTAGGTTTGTATAAGGAGGAATCTCATCAAAAACATTTATGGACAACATCAACGTCCTATATTTTATAAAATATATGAATTTAGGTCTTATGATAGAATTGGGCTTTTGGGTTGACAACTCTGTTATGGATTATACAATAGCACTGAGGTAGCTTAGAGTTCTGGTTTTTTTTTTTTTTTTACAAACATAAAATTGTTTCAGAAGCAATATGGAATGTGTGAATATGCACTGCACACATATACTCACACAGAATTGATTAACTGGAGGAATGCCTGTTTAGAGTTTAATTATTATTTTAGCGAGGCAGTAAAGAAAAAAGCATGTAAACCACAAGCTTAATACAAGGCCACTGTCATGATTTTAAGGGCGTCCTTTCAACCCCTATTAAGTCTGAGCCCTGGTGATCATTTACTCTGACTCCAAGTTATTAAAAGCGTCTCCAATGTACAGTGCACATGATGTTTGTTTTTAATCATTGTGTATAATAGATTTCACATGGGGAAAATGTTGGCAAATACTTTAGACTACAAAAAATCTTGATAGTTGGATAAATGCTAGTGTGCTGCAATTTCCTTCACATCACCATAAAAGCAGGGCTTTAAAGGCAATATTTTAATTTCCTGAGAATTCTCGCCATGCTCTACATTTGAAATGGGATGGGAAATGCCACTTGTGATAACATTTTAATTTTAAACTTGGTAAGAGTTATGCCATTATAAAGGTAACTACCATAAACTTCCCTTTAAAAGATGCTTCATATCAGACAACCAGGGGAAAAATGAGACTGTATGGTGGTTTTCATGTCAAGCATCATTAAAAGGTATTTGATGTTCACAGCAGAACTGGCTTTCAGATTGTGCCTGCATAAAACCAAAAAAAAAGTGGTCAATTTGTTGAATAGTCAATGCACACTGGTTGCCATATGGCCTAAAAGGAGAGGCGCATGGCCATGGCTTTCATTGGTGTTTGGATCCTGAGCTACAGGCAGAAGGAATGTGGTGATTTGCATCATCTTCTTAAGTCATGCTTCAGTTTATTTGTCCTCCTTCTGCTCAGAGTGATCATCCTCCACTTCAGTCACTAAGCTCCACCGCTAGGAAAAATTACAAGTGATTTATCTTGGTGTTGTACGCTGTGCTCCCTGGAAAGCAGGTCAACCTGCAGGAGCTTTACTAGGGAGGGCTCTTGGGATTCACTGCCTTGGAACGGAAGGGACAGAAGCAGGATTGGGCAGAGGGAGCTGCAATGCAACCTCAAGGGAAGTTTCCCGGGACCCTGGAAGGAACGCTGAAGATGCGTTGACCTTCCAGAGCTGTCCTGAATCGCAGCAAAATGGTCAAGCCTTTATACCCCTACCTGGATGTGGATTACGCCAAAAAGGTGACATGGCCTTGGGCAAGATGGATCTCTTCAGTGTGGCAATCCTCAAAGGAGCTAAAAGCTGAAAACTGTCTATCAGCCTCACTCCCAGCTGCTGGGGAACAAATCCTTTATTCCTAAAGGCGGGGAGGAGGGGGGTCTGAGGTGCTTATCACAGTATCTACCACACCCAACAAGCAAGAATATATTGGCCACAAATGCTTACTTCCGACTATTCCTTTTTATACATTCTCCTCTCAAAGTAGAAAGAAAGAAGAGAATCTCCCTCATTTCTCAAAACTAGATCTGTGCAATGAGGCTCAGGGGTTTCGTTGAGCTAAGTCATGTGCCCATCTCTGACCCAATCACAGTTGCCAGGAGGCAAGGCAACGCTCTCACTGGCCAGGTCTGGGAGAAATACTCAAGAAGAGGGGTTCTACTCAGCAAGTAAGACAAGTAGACCCTTGACAGCCAAAAAACCAATACATGCCCCCCAGATATTCTCATATATGCTTTTTCTTTTGTTTTTGCTCAAACCCTTTTCCCTCTCTGTAGCACTGGCCTGTGCTCTTCTCTTCATAGGCCCTGGCACATGGCAGGCACTTAAGCCGTGTCTGCTCAGACTCCGTTCAACTTGTAGGCATACAGCCCTCCAAGGGGTCACAGCCAAGGTGCACAGGAAACCCACCCAGGAGCTGCATTCAAACTACAGTTGTGCTTCTGAGACTGGGACGGCTGAGCTCCCAGGCAGCTCTGGGGAGGAACAATGACCGGCTGTCGGCAGCTGTGCAGACAACTGGAGACCGGGAAATGGGGTAGGGGGAGCGTGGGTGAGGCAGGTGGTGGCTTTTATCTCCTCCACGCCTGGCAGAGCCCATTACCAACTGGCTCAATATGACAGAGCTTGCTCTGCTTTCCTATTCAGAAGGAAAAAAAATCAAGGGTAAAGAGACTTCAGCACCAACTGTATCACAGTTTAAAAGTATACTCTTTTCCATCGGCTCCAAATGCTATTAGAACTACGGGGCTCTTGTTACAAGAGTTCTGGGACTTTGCTGAGCACCCTGTTATTTTCATGCTGGGACCCCAAAATTATGTCAGAGGTGTTTCTTTTGTTCTAGGCAATTTGCTTGAATGAGCTGTTTACTGTAGCTTGGGGCTGGATGTTCATTTCCTCACTCTTTTTAAGCTAAAACAAATAGCCATGATGCAGACCATTTTTCTTCAGCTTAGATAAAGGGAGAAATCTGTCTGACTTGATGCAAAACTTCAGGGGTCTTTGAGGTCTTCCGTGTTACTGTTAGTGCCGGACTTTTACGTTTATGACGGTTCGCCATAATTGATATTTTCCTTGTTTAGTTCCCACCTCCCAATTCAGAATTAATGATAAAATATTTTTAAATTCAGTCAGGTTTTTGTGACTCTTTGGGGTTCATTTGGGTGACAAATAAGAAAAACCCAACTCAAACAGCCTTTAATAAAAGGAATTTACTATCACATGTAACTGAAACACCCACAGGGAGCAGGGTAAACAACCAAAGCGCCCCATTTCTTTGCATCTCCCCTCTCTGACTTCTGCTGTATCTGCCTAATGCTGTTGTCCTCTGGGTCATAATATGAGTGCCAAGAGCACACAGCGCCCAGTGCATCTTCATTCAAAACAAGAGGTAGAGGCCAGAGCTGGAAAGGCCACAAAGAGCCCTGAGGCTCCCTTGCTAAAAACATATGACCAACTCCGAGTCAAACACCACGATCCAAGGGATGGGAAATCGTGATTAGCTTAAACACATTAGGGCTTCATCCTGCAGCAAGGACAGTTATTTCAACACAAACCACACGGCCGAGTATGGAGAGAAAGGTGAAGGACTCAGTCATGAGAGAGTGGAGACACCAGGTACTGGCTCAATGAGTACAGTATCTGTCCCCTCCTGGAAGACTACAGCTGCACATTTTCCAAATGCTTTGATGAGATCATGGCCAGGAAAAATGGCAAAAAGAACCTGGCGGAACAAAGAGTACTGTGTCCATTTCTCATCACTGAGCCTCACAGGTATGAACATATGATACACATTGAATGAATGATAAGGACAGAGTTTAGCCATTAATATAGGAAAGTCAGTGTGATCTAAAAATACCAATCAAAAAGGCACAGATGGCATTTAGTAAAATAGATTCTCTCTCTTTGTACTTCACCCCAATCCTTTCCTTCTCTCTTTCCCTCTCTTCCTCCCACCACAGAGGAAATCCTTTGCAAGACTTCACTGAAGGGGAGAACTACTGACTGACCCTAAATGACAGACTGTCTCAGATCAGGAAGTAGCATCAACTCAAAGGTGGCAGAGGAGTCGGGAGGTCTATGGACAAGCCACACTTACTTCTCTGTCACTTCTCATGAGAGAGTAGAGGTGAAAGGGCCTGGCTTGAACATGAATCCATTTTTGGATTTGTCTGCCACTCAAGGAACAACTTGTCACTAGCATCAGGCAGCATGGCTCCTTTCCAGCTTTATATTTGGTAGTTGCAGTCCTCAGCATGCTTTGAGGATGTCACTCCAACATAAGTCAAGTAAAGCCAGGTTCACTGAGTGATTCCGGAGAAGAAACTTGGGAGAAACACATCTAAATAAACATTTCCAACTCATAGTGCTGTTAGATGTGAACTTGTTCTAAGAGCTCCTGATACAAGCAAGACATTGGCAGATACAGCACTGGATTCACTGATGTTCATTTCAAAACAAAACAAAACAAACAACACTAAGTTAATTTACTTGCTAGTTTATTGTTATTATATTTTTGCTGTCTTTGTGTTGCTAAGCTACAAATATTAAAAACAGGGGTACATAAACTAATGGGTATTTCATGGATTAATAGGAACAAACACAGTTTTAAGAAATGCCCAGAAAATAAACAGAAGATTCATTCTGTCCTCAAATCTTGCGTTGACACAAGTAGACTTAATGCTAATCACTGATTAAGTTACTTGTTCTTTTCTGGCTGCATTTTTCTATAACCATAAAATTAAATGACCTGAACTGTACATTTGTTTTAAGGGCACCCACCATGGCTGTAGTGATCTTGGGGCTATAATTCATTTTTCAAGTAAAGAATAACGTGAAACTATTCAGGTGCTTTCTACTGCTGTGTGCCTCCGTTGTAGCAGAAGAGATAAAAATGGCTTAGCGGGTATTTTAAGAAATGTGTTCAAATAACGTATAACTACCTAAGTGGTGGCGTGGTGCATTACACCTTCAGCTGTGCTGATTTCCTCAAACGTGGCTCTGCATGAGGTAGAGAAGATAGGGTAATGCTATTTATTTAGTCTGACAAATAATTCAAAGCTCACATTTCAAAAACTTTTTTTTTCTTTCAACTTGTGCTTTTGCCATTGCTGACTGTCACGATGGTATACCCCTCAACGCGCTCAAATTCAAGAGGTGAATTTCTGTAGGGCAACATTTTGTTTTCGGATTTATAAATGTTTGAACTCTCCAATCTTGGAGTAAAAGCACGAAGTGAGCTGTTTTTATAAAGCTGAGGTTAAGACAACAAAGGAAACATAATCTTGCCAATAACGCAGGAACCAGACACTTTATATATCTGGGAAAGAAGAGAGAAGAAAAGCATTTGCTTCTATATTGAAAATTAGTTGGAAGTCAGGAGATAAATTTTCAGGAAATAATCCATAACTAAGTTGAAACAATGTATTCGGTGTAAGAAAAATAGGAGGTGGGGAGAGGCCTCTGTGTTTCAAAGGCTGGAAAAAATTATGGAAAAAAAATTAAGCGGGAAGGGGTTTTCTTGAGTTTATCTTCAATTTCAAAAGCTAAATTTCTAAAAATTGGGTTTGTGGGGGAGAGTGTGGCTTCATTATAACAAAAACCCAAGAGGGATATTTAGTCTCATGCTATAGTTTTGCTTAAACAAAAAGTGCTCTTTATACAAATTTTGGGTAAAAATGAATAATTCTTATAATCAGACTTCTGTCCTCTGAGTCCAGAAGAGCAAGTGTGAGAAGACACACACCTGGGGTGATGACGGGTTTCCTTCCCCTGTCTTCTAACATTAGTGTGAAAAGTTGATCAGCGGGGCCAGAAGGCACCCACGGAGCTTCCATAATCCCACAACCATCTTCAGGAGGGCTTTATAAATCTGATACAATGTCTTGATGACAGAATTTGCCAAGAACCCTATATGTTTTAGGCTTCTTTGGGGAGGGATCAACTTAAGGGGCATATTTTCAAACTAGTCTTGGTGGAGTCTTTGGAGAGCCAAGATCAGTGTGACCTAGGCTGTGCCCCGTGATCTGGGCGGACACTCACCATAACTAGGCCAAGAGGCAGGGAATGGGGTACAATTGCTGGCTTTTTCCTGTGACAAAGCACCTTGTTTTGTCTGGAGCTGTGCAACCAGCATTTGCAGCAGGATCCAACTGCCTCATATGTGATCATTGTTTCACCAAAGTCCACCATGCTGAACCCCACAGCTTCTTCTGTTTCTCTGGGTTAAGACAGCCAATTACATATAGCTGCTACATTTTCTGGCAGAATAAGGCTTTTACTCCAGCTTCCCAACTCCTCCTCCACTAAACCCACAGTAAAGGAAAAATATCCATCCAACCATGATGCAAAGTATATAAACCTTTTAGAAGTAACATGTACTTCTTTAATAAGGTAATAATAAGCACAGTTTATTTTAAAAAATAAATGAACAAATAGACTGGCTCCAGTCCTGTCATACCATCCACTTTAAATACATGCATTTTACTAAGTAAGCTGCATGTCTGTGGTTTATGTTGATTCTCCCTCTTATGTAAGGGGGAAACAGTCCTGCTCAGCACCAAAGAGCCTTTCATACTTAAATTATTTCTGCCTAGCAATACAGTTATCTCCGTGCGCATCCATCTTTCTCAGCCGAGTTTCAGTTTCTCAAGAACCTGCACCAGGATCAGGTCATCTTTGCTGTCCTCTTCCTTCTTCGACCTGATGAGCATCCCACACAAAGTGTTGCATACAGTCTGCACTCAAAACATACCTGCTGAAATGCCTTATCCACAACACTCTATGTTACAAAAATAATAATACAAATAAATACAAGGTACGTAGAAGTCCTAACCTTCAGTACCTCAGAATGTGACCTTATCTGGAAATAGCAGCTGTAAGACAGAGTCTCCTTATGTTGCTCAAGCTGTTCTCAAACTCCTGGGTTCAAGCAGTCCTCCTGCCTTGGCCTCCTAAAGTGCTGGGATTACAGGTGTGAGCCACTAAGCCTGGCCATTTTAATAATTCTATAACATTTTAAATAGTCTTATAATTGGTCAATAAAATATGCTATATACCAAATGTTTTATTTTAACAAAGAACTAATAGCACATTAATTCACCAATTTATTTTCATAGAAAGAAAGCTAGTTCTTTTCTAGGGGGATCTGATAGAGAGTTTGACACTCAGCCTCAGTCCCACACCTCTCTTAGTGTGCTTTCCTGTACTGCAGAGGATGAACAGCAAAACCCCCCAGATCCCAGATTTCTTTGGAGTTAGGATTCTGAATGCAAATCAGGCTTCCCCTGACCTGCACGAGGAAGATGAACAGAGGACAGAAATTCTTGGCTGTCTTTGATAGGCAAGCCTGGTCCCAGAGTTACCGGGGTTTCCTGAAGCAGTGTCTCTGAGAGTATTAAAAGGCACATGTGGTGTTGGAGGTAGAGGCCCCCGGATTCTCCACTGTCATGATCACAAGGAGGTGGAAGCAATCCTGGTGGCCCAGTTCCAGAGTACTGTTCTGAGAGTTATTCCTGGAAGGCCAGAAGAGAGCCTCATCCTCCTGCCTTTGTTTAAATCCTATATCCTAAGGACCTAATTGCCTATATTAAATACCTTTGACTTAAAATACCTAAAGTGGTTTCTGTTTCCTGCACCTGAACCCTGAGTGATATAGGTCATCAGTTAGAGTTCCAAATTCTCACTCTTGTACTAACCTCACTCATGATGCATTATTACAGTTTCCATTCTCTCTGAAATTGAACAAGAGAATATAATATATGACAAGGCAATCTGAGAATTCTCCTGGGTTTTTATGATTTCCTCCAGTCCTCTACAGGGGTCTCACCCAAACCTACTTTGACAGTATTTTTTGTTTTGTTTTGAGACAGAGTTTCTCTCTTTTTGCCCAAGCTGGAGTGCAGTAGTGCGATCTCGGCTCACTGCAATCTCTGCCTCCCATATTAAAGCGATTCTCCTGCCTCCTGAGTAGCTGGGATTACAGGCATGCACCATCAAGACCGGCAAACTTCTGTATTTTAGTAGAGATAGGGTTTCGCCATGTTGGCCAGGCTGATCTTGAACTCCTGACCTCAGATGATCCACCCACCTCGGCCTCTCAAAATGCGGGATTATAGGTGTGAGCCACTGTGTCCAGCCTGAGAGTTTTTTTTTTTTTTTTTTTTTTTTAAGCAATTGGCTTTTATCAAAATTTTGCAAAACCTTAGACTTTATTTTCATTAAAAAAAAAAAAAAGCTCTTTTTGTTCACATAATGCTGAAATTACTCAATTTCAACTGACATAAACAGGTTTAAGAGCAAACTGGATCTCAAAAAGCACACTTCTCAATTTGTGGGAGTGAAGTACCCAGACTTTCTAAAGAGCAGGCAGCCAGCCCAAGAGCAAGTGTGTAGTGATCCAACAGCAGACACTGTTCAGAAAGAATGGAAGACCGGCTCCTCTGTTGATGCTTTTATGGGTTACTAATTTCCAAAGCTTCTATTTAATTCATCTTACAGTTTTGCTTTTGTTTATTTGTATGCATCTTTTTTCAGCTTGTAGGTATAACTGATAAAAAAAATTATATATATACAAGGTATACAGCATGATGTTTTGACATACATATACATTGTGAAATGATTACCATAATCAAGCTAATTAACATATGCATCACCTCAGATAGTTACCTTTTTTTGTGGTGGGAATACTTATTATACTCTCTTAGAAAATTTTAAGTGTATAATTTATTATTAACTACAGTCACCATGCTATAAATTAGGTCTCCAGAACTTATTCATCTTATAATTACAAGTTTGTACCCTTTCACCAACAGCTCCCCATTCCCTCACCCCCACCCCATAACCACCTTTTTACTCTCTGTTTCTATGAATTCAACTTTTTTAGATTCCACATTAAAGTAAGGTCATGTATCTATCTTTCTGTGTCTGGCTTAGTTCACTTAGCATAATATCCTCCAGGATTTCCCTCTTTTTAAAGCTGCATAATATTCCACTGTACATATATATAACACATTCTTTGTGTCTTTTTAATAAGTCCTGGAGATAACTTCTGTAAAGCACCTCGTCTAGTGTCCAGAATACAACAGGCACTCAAGAATGCAACTATTGTGTTTACAATAAAGAATTTAGGCTAGAGATGTTATATAAGGTCTTTATATTACAAAAGTTTATGTCATTATATTATTCCAAATCATTTATTTTAATTAAATCATAAGAGGCAAAAGCAGCTCTTTCAATCAAATATTATTCAAGGATAGTTAGTATGTTTACATAGTGGCTCTCAGTGAATCCCAGAATTCACAATTTGAGAACCAAAGTAAGAGGGGTCCATGGGTAAATTCTGACCAAAGCCTGGAGAGCGCCTAAAGATAGAAGAATTGCATTGTGGGGGATAAAGGAGATGAGCTTCTGTTTCTGCATCAAAGCAAACTATAGGCTATGTGAGTATAGCTTTAATGCTAACCAAAGGTTACTCCTGAAAATTAAAATGCGTGGTATGTGAAACAGCTCTCCAACAACAAGAATATTCTGTTAAGTAGAACATTCCATTCTTTGGCCGTGTTAGATAAGCTGAAGTTTACTGTTCTTGCATTTATGAACTCCCACTTCAACAAGTCTGTACACAAGACACTTGAAGGTTTCCATGAAACAAATAGATGCCTTGGGCTTTTGAAGGGGAATTTAATCATTACCATATTATTACAGTGATGAAAGACGTGCTAAAAGTTGTATTCTTTAAAGTTAACCACAGTGATAGGAAATTCCAGTCTCCTCTATTCTGTCAATAATACCTGTCATAAAATACTGAAGGGTTTATTTTTGATAGAAGTTTTTTAAACAATTGTTTTTATGTTTGAAGGTGGTGATTTAGCAAAACAGTCAATGGGTCTTTGTACCTTCCCATCTCATTAGTTCAACTGATACTTCATTACATCATTCATATTTAGATTGTTATCACTAACAAATACATTGTTCTTCCACCTAGAAAGACAAATAACTTTCAGAAAGCAATCCATAACTTCCTCCTTACTCACCACAATATTCTAACTGTGGGAGAACTGCCTAAAGGAAATATTTGGAAATATATAGAAATCAAACACTCCCTCCTTCAAGTCTACAAAGTTTTATACATCAAAGTGAATGCTTATAAGGACGTTCACAGAATTTGAGTGTTCAGACCTTTATTGCCTAAATTGATAAATAAGTTGTATTTAACAGTAAACAATCTGAATTTACCCAGCATTTCCAGAGCACATAGTTTCCATTTTTATCACAACCAAGGAGTTCTCGAATTAAAAACAGCTTATTCATTTAAGTGCCTTCTTTTCGTCTGCACCATAGTTTGCAGGTGAAAAAAAAAAAAAGTGGCAGTTGCTGTTATTTAACTAGTAGCTAAAGTAAGATTGTCTTTAGTGGCAAAACAAATAAAATACAATGTAAATGAATGTATGTGTTTGTGTGTGTACTGATAAATAGATAGCTATCTGGCTCCTAGTACACCCATTTAAAATAAATAATCCTGTGTACTTAGTATAATGGAAGATATGCTTTAGAAGGGTGTTAACACTATTGGTTAATATTAAGAGCTCCTAGGAAATCTCACACTTCTATGACGGTACTTCCTTTAGAAGTTGACTGTGAGGTACTTTTATGACTTGTTTCTGCTTCTGTTGAAGTATAGTCCAGATAGAGGGGATGTATTTATATGATTTAAAGAGAAGCTAATTATTTCCCATGACCTTAAGAAAATGTCAGCAAAGTGTAACTGCCCACTGCATAAAGAAAGACCTTGGCAGTGTAGTTGAAAGAGTTTAATAGGCACGAGGACAGCCATGCCATGTGGGAGAGAGAGTTAGTATTCAAATCCTTCTTGTCCAAACCTCCTAGGTCAGGCCTTTTTTAAAGGCAGTTTGAGGGGAGCAGTGGTGTTGGCCAGGTAATGAGTGCTTGCTGCTGATTGGTTGGGGTGGAGATGAAATTGCAGGAGGTCAAAGCTGTCCACCTACAAGCTGAATACCTTCTGGGTGGGGCCATAGGGGTGGAGTTGGCAGGTCCACATGCAGCCATGGGTGTCAGACATACAAAATAACTTGAAAAGATATCTCAAAAGGCCAATCTTAGGTTCTACAATAGTGATGTTATTATAGGAGTAATTGGGGAAGCTGCACATTTTATAACCTCTGGAATAGTGACTGACAATTGTTTATGTCTAGGCATTAGCAGGACTCAGGCTTTCCTCCTCCCCCCAGCCTGATAGCCTCCTGTTAGCTTTATAAAAGTGTTTGAGTTTGGGGTCAAGGCCTATTATCATTTCAACTATAGCTCAAATGTCTTCCAAAGTTAGCTTGGCCCAAAAGCCCAGGAATATTTAAGGGAAAGGCAAGACAGGGAGTGGGTTATCTCAGCTTACTGTTGGATATAATTTTTCTCACTGATATAATTTATGCAAAGGCAGTTTCAAAAGTCTCTATGCTTTGAAAGTCTACCATACTAATAGTCAATATTATTATAAGATTCTTATGATCTGTTTAATAACAAATCTAAGGATATGTTTCTTTTCCCAGAGTAGGCTGATTGACAATATAAAATAATTTTGTTCATTTTTGTAACCCTAGTAACTCACACAGGACAAGGAGGCTAGAAGGCTCTTAATAAATGCTATTGTTTGAATGAATAAAAAGATAAATGCATGCAGCACTTACTGTTGTTTCATATCCTTTTTACATAAATTGTGTGTCTTATTTCCCCTGACTACATTGGAAAGCTGAGGTTCATAGGACCATGCCAAAAACAGCCCTTAGAAGCATGTTGCTTGGCCCATACAGAAAACATGAATGGTCTGGTAAATGCTGTTGGTTATGAAATCCTCTGCACTGATGATCTCAAAAATAATGGTGGGGCTCTGGACAGAGAAGTTTAGATTGACAGCAGGTAAGAAGTCTCAACAGCAATAGAAAATTACTGTTAGCAAAACCAATCAAATTAGAAAGTAACAAAACCAATTAGAAAGTAACAAACACATTGTATGGTGTGTGTCTGTACAGTGTGTGTTACTTTCTAATTGAATTGGTGTAGAAATAGAAAAATTTCCTATTTTTTAAAAGAGAGATGTTCCATGTTTCTCTTGAAAAATCTAGATTTGACAACAGCGGACCCAAATTCCTGTATGGCTACAATCAGCTGGAAGTGGAGTGGAGCGTGTCTGATTCAGAAGCTTCCAGTTTAACACTACTCGCAACTGTCTTCAGGGCACCAGGACAAATACAGTTCCATTTATCATGGCAGTTTCTTGGCTGTTTTTCTTACACCATGACCACTTTGCTCATTTAGGTTACCTCACTGTTCCCCGTAGGTATTTGAGTCCGCACCTACATTAAAACTACCTTTTTCCCCATCCTGTGTGTAATATCAGACCGAGTTAGGCACCGAGTATTGAGTAAATTCTTGGTGATAACGATATGGTCATTGATCATAAGAATGTGAAAACCAATCAATAAGGGAACATGTTGTACAAGAAAAAAGCAAACAATCCCATCAAAAAGTGGGCTAAGGACATAAAGAGACAATTCTCAAAAGAAGATACAAATGGCCAACAAAGATATGAGAAAAACGCTCAGTGTCACTAATGATCAGGGAAATGAAAATCAAATTCACAACGTGATACCACCTTACTCCTGCAAGAATGACCATAGCCAAAAAATCAAAAAATAATAGATGTTGGCATGGATGTGGTGAAAAGGGAACATGTCTACACTGCTGGTGGGAATGTAAACCAGTACAACCACTATAGAAAACAGTACAGAGATTCCTTAAAGAACTAAAAGTAGAACTACCATTTGATTCAGCAGTCCCACTACTGGGAATTTACCCAGGGGAAAAGAAGTCATTATACAAAAAAGACGCTTGTGCATGCATGTTTATAGCAGCATAATTTACAGTTGCAAAAAAATGGAACCAGCCCAAATGCCAGTCAACGTGTGGATATAGGAACTGTGGTGTGTGTGTGTACACATATAGACATACATATATATATATATGCACTAAGCTATGAGGATGCAAAGGCCTAAGAATGATACAATGGACAGTGGGGACTTCGGGGAAAGGATGGAAAGAGAGTAAGGAATAAAAGACTACAAATTGGGTCTAGTGTATATTGCTTGGGTGATGGGTGCACCAAAATGTCACCATGCACCACTAAAGAACTTACTCATGTAACCAAATAGCACTTGTTCCCCAAAAAAATAAATAAAAAAAAAAAAAAAAAAAAAAAACCTATGGAAATAAAAAAAAAAATTTAAGAAAAAAGAAGGAAAAAAACAAGGTAACATGTTCTAGACCTCATCATTACTCCTCAAAAAATAAATCCCCCGACAAAACTCACAGTTTAGATTTTTAAACTTCCGTTTTCAAATTAATTTGAAAATAGACAAAGCATATTGCAGTGTACCTGCAAGCCAATGATGAAATAATAATAATAATGCATTTTAGAGGAAAGCTGGAGAGGTGACATCTCTTAGCCAGAGGTAAACAATAATCCTGACAGAGCAGAGAGCTGTGCTACTCTCCTTTTACCCCTTAGGGGTTCTCAAAGGAAGGAGAAAACTGAAGGCCTGGATACTCAGTCCCTGAGTAATTGAGTGTTGAGTGGACTGCATTTGGACAAAAGCACTTGTAGAAGTGATCTGCTAGCTTATCAAATGAACATTTACTGACTGACAGCTGTAGTACTAGGAGGGTTCTGGCCCCTTACATTTCCCAAACAGTCATTTTCTATTACTGTTGAGACTTCCTACCTGCTATTATTCTAACCTGCTCTGTCCAGAACCCCATCATTATTCTTGAGATCATAGGTGCAGAGGATTTCATAATCAACAGCATTTATCAGACCATTCATGTCTTCTCATTTCCCAACAGCTTTTGCTAAGGTCTGATGAAGTTAAAATCATGGTATAGTGGAAGAAACAAGGAATGAGACTGTTTTGCAGTACACAGATTTGTAATCAAAATACAGCCAAAATCAAAATATTTTTATTAATGAACTATCTCTTTTGAAGTTATTAAAATATCACAAGCTTGAAGAAAAGCACAAAGAATGATTGGTGTATGTCAATTTTCATGTCAAACTATGTCAAATGTTCATATTTTGCCATATTTGTTCCAGAAATTTCCACGGAAGTATAAACCACATACAACAAAGTGACCAATCTTACCTTGTATGGCTGGATGAACTTTCACAAAATAAGCATTTCTGTCTTTCTACCTCTTGATGAAGTTATAGAACATCACTAGAATTCCAAACACCTCCTTTATACCCAGTCCCAATCATTCATAATAGATCTTTTTTTTTTTTTGGTTTGGGTTTTGCTTTGCTTTCTGAGGAAAATAAAAACTTCTTAATGTAGAAAGGTATTCCATATCCCAATCATCATCCTGAATTCAGTTGATATTTCTCCTCCAAGACTTTAAGCCTTTTTTTTTATTTGAAAGAAACCATTACAGATAAAATTAAGTTCTCTTGATCCTCAGTCAAATTTCACTTTCGAAATGTAACTACAATGATGAATTTAGTATGCATCCCTTCAGCCAATTGTTTAAAGTTTCTACAGGTACACAGCCCTGCACAATATACAGTTTGCTTTTATATCTTTAAATTGTATCATAATTAATACATTATTATGCAACTTTTAATCATTCAAGATTATACTTTTGAAATCTATACATATTGCATAAAAAAAGTTTGTTCATGCCTTTACATTTGCTATTTTGTGTTTTAACGTTTAATCTGAGTTTACAGATGAGGCTTGCAAATAACTCAGTATTTTAGATTGATGACAACTTAACACTGATTGCAAACACAAACAAAAAGAAAACTAATAAAAACTCTTCCTTCATTTTAACTTCACCCTCCTACTTTTTAACTTTTTGTTGTTTCTATGTATATATTTTCTTTTTTTTTGAGACATAGTCCTGGTCTGTCACCCAGGTTGCAGACCAGGACTCCACTGCAGCCTCAACTTCCCAGACTCAAGCAATCCTCTTGCCTCAGCCTCCTGAGCAGCTGGGACCACAGGCATGTGCCACTATGCCTGGCTAATTTCCTTAGTTTTTGTAGACATAGGGTCTGGCTGGTCTCAAACTCCTAGGCTCAAGCCATCTTCCTACCTCCGCCTCCCAAAGTGCTGGGATTACAGGTGTGAGTCACGGCACCTGGCCTACATGTTTATATATTATATTGTCTGTGTCTTGAAAAGATGTTTTGCTTATTACTTTTGATAGGTTCAGCTTTGAGTCTTCCTACTGAAGATACGAGTTTACACACCATTACAGTGTCATGCTATTCTGCATTTTTCTTACTACTCCCAATGAGTTTTGTGCCTTCAGATGAAGATGATTTCCCATTGCTCATTAACGTCCTTTTCTCTCAGACTGAAGAGTTCCTTAGCATTTCTTGTTGGACAGGTCTGGTGTTTAAGAAATCCCTCAGCTTGAGTTCGTTTGGGAAAGTCTTTATTTCTCCTTCATGTTTGAAGGCTATTTTGACTGGAGATACTTAATATTCTAGGATAAAATTTTTTTCTCTTCAGTACTTTAAATATGTCATGCCACTCTCTCCCTTCCTCTAAGGCTCCCACTGAGAAGTCTGCTGCCAGACATATTGGCGTTCCACTGTATGTTTTTTCTTTTCTTCTGCTGCTTTTAGAATCCTTTCTTTATCCTTGACTTTTGGGAGCTTGACTATTAAATGCCTTGATGTAGTCTTCTTTGGGTTAACTCTGTTTGGTGTCCTATAACCTTCTTGTACTTGAATGCTGACATCTTTCTCTAGGTGTGGAAAGTTCTCTGTTATTTTCCCTTTGAATAAACTTTCTACTACAATCTATCTTCTCTTTAAGGCCAATAACTCAGATTTTCCCATTTGGAACTATTTTCTCAATCCTGTAGGTATCCTTCATTCTTTTTTATTGTTTTTTTTTCCTTTTGTTTCCTCTGATTGGTATTTTCAAATACCCTGTCTTCAAGCTCACTAATTCTTTCTTTTGCTTGATCAGTTCTGCTGTTGAGAGAGTCTGGTGCATTCTTTGGTATATTGGTTGAATTTTTCCACTCCAGAATTTCTATTTGATTTTTTAAAATTATGTCCATTTCACTGTTAAATTTATCTGACAGGATTCTGAATTCCTTCTCTGTGTTATCTTGAATTTCACTGAGCTTCTTCAAAACAGCTATTTTGACAGTCACGTATCACTATCACTCCAGTACTGGTCACTGGTGCCTTAGTTCATGTGGTGAGGTCATGTTTTCCTGGATGACCATGGCTCTTGAGTCTGTCAATGTCTGAGCAATGAATATTGAATAGTTAGGTATTTATTGTAACCTCTGCAATTTGGGCTTATTTGTACCCATCCTTTTTGAGAAGGCTTTCCAAGAATTCAAAGGGAAATAAGTGTTATGATCTAATCTTTGGTCACTGCAGCAGTAACTGCATTAGGAGGCATGCCAAGCCCTCTGATGCTATGATTTTTGCTGACTCATAGATGTACCATCTTGGGTAACAGCCAGAATTCCCTAGATACCCGGCAGTCTCTTGTTCTCTCCCTGTACCCTCTCCCAAATAAATGGAGTCTCTCTCTCCATGCTGAACTGCCTGGAATCGGGATGGGGGATGACAAAAACATCCCTGTAGCCACCACCACTGGGACTATGCTGGGTGAGACCTGAAGCCAGCACAGTACTGGGACTTGCCCAGGGCCCATGGTGACTATTGCCTGGCTACTGCTGATTCAAGGCTCAAGGGCTCCTTAGTCAGCAAGTACTGAATCCAGCCAGGCTTGTGTCTTTCCCTTCAGGGTGGCAGGTTCACTTCTGACCCAAGTGGGTCTAGAAATGCTGTCTAGAAGCAAGGATATGAAGTTGGGAACTTTAGAAATCTACTTCATGCTTTATTTTATGGTGGCTAAGCTGGTACCCAACTTGCAAGACAAAATCCTTTTTAATCTTCCCTCTCCTTTCCTTAAGTAGAAGGAGTCTCTCTCTTGGCCATTATATCTGGGAATGCAATGAGTCAAGTCACACCTGAAGCCAGCACAGAACTGGGTCTCGCCCAAGGCCAGTAGACAGTACTACCTGGTTGCCACTGATCTTTATTCAAGGTCCAAGGGCTCTTTGGTCAAAAGGTAATGAACTCTGCCAAGACTAGGTACTTCCCTTCAATGCAACGAGTTCCCTGCTGGCCCAGGTAGGTCTAGAAGTGTCATCTGGGAGCTAGGGCCCACAATGGGGCCTCAGGACTCTGCTTGGTGCTTTATTCTACTGTGGTTGAGCTGGTAACCAAGGTGCAAAACAAAGTCCTCTTGATTCTCCCCTCCCCTTTTCCTTCTCCTTTCATCAACGGAAATCTTTCATCTTTCCCAATGCTTCCTTTCATCTTTCCCAATGCTGTGAGCTGCACTGCCTGTGGCGAGGACGAGTGACACACTAGCCTTCCTTTGGCTGCCTCAGCTGGTGTCTCATTAGGTCATGTGCACCCAAGTCCACTGGCTGTGAGCCCAGCACAGCACCAGGGCATGCCCAGGAATTGTAGTCCTTATAGCCTAGATTGCCTTTCAAATTTATTTGAAAGGCAAATTTATTTCAAATTTATCTGAAGGGCAGTCTAGGCCACAAGGACTGCAATGGAGCGCTTTATCTACAGGGCAGCACATTAGTCACTGGTGGTGGAGCTAGCCCAAACTCACCTGCTGGCTGGACAGTTCCCCTTTGGCTAGGGCTGATCTAAATGTCCCCTCCATGGGTGCTGGCTAAATTCTGCTCTGTGTTGCTTTCTGCTGTGACAGGGTAGCACTCAGTTGCAATGTATAGTTCTACAATCACTGCATTCTCCTTTTCCCAAGCATACATTCTCTCTCCATGCCAAGCAGCCTACTGCTGCTGGGGGATGAGGAAGGGGTGGTATGGGCACTGTCTTTCCTACACTCTTCAGTGCTTCTTTCCTTGACATGATGTTTAAACCAGGTACTGTGATCATTTACCCAATTTTTGGTTCTCATGAAGGTGCTTTCTTGGGTGGATACTTCTTTAGTTTTGTGTTCCTGCAAGGGTAGAGGAGGAAGATGATTGCTGGAGCATTCTATTCAGCAATCTCGCTCTGCCTCCTCTCTAGAAGACTCTTCAATGGGCTTTTCTTTTTCAACATTAATGTTCACAGCTCCTTCTTGGTCTCAGATGTAACAGATTCCTGGAAGCAGGCTTCTGTGGATCTGAGTATTGGTTAATTGCAGAGTTGGCTGACCTCCAGGAGTTCCAGTTCCCTTGATGAGAAAAGCCACACAACCAAGGCTAGCAGCCATGTGCAGAGCACACGGGCCTGTGTGACCCCCTACTTACAACAGATGTTGATATTTAGTAGTACAAGTCTATCAGATGTGTTCATCTTCAAGCTGACTTCATAATTCTTGGCCCCTGCATTTCTATATTAGTTTTAGAATTGCTTGGTACCTTACACACACACACACACACACACACACACACACACCACACACACACAGTTTTTGGAATCATTATTGCACTGAATCTAAAGATCATCAGTGTTGCATTTCTCTATTATGTGTATTTTTTCCAGTGCATAAATTTTTCTCTTATCTTTATTACCTTTCTTCTACTTTTGTGGTAATTTTTTCTAGCTTCTTCAACTGAAAGTTTAAATTATGATTTTCAGCCTTCTCTACTACTTATACATGCATTTAAGGCATACATTTCCCTCCAAGTACATCTTTAACTGCATCCCATAAGTTTCAATATGTAATATTTTTACCATTCATTTTCAAAGTACTTTATAATGTGCATTATAATATTTTTAAACCTATAGGTATTTAAGCCATTTCTTAATTTCTTAATATTTGGGTATTTTTAGTTTAACATTTTGTTAATATGTAGCTTAATTCCACTGACAGAGTATGACACTGTATATGAATTTTTCATGTATTATGTACATATAAATTTAACCTTTTGAAATTTAATGAGCATTACATATGGTTATTTCATTTTATTTAATTAATTAATTACTTTTAATTTTTAAACTTTTTTGTAGAGGCAGGGTCTCACTTTGCTGCCCAGACTGTGCTTAAACTCCTGGGTACAAGAAATTTTCCTGCTTCAGCCTCCCAAAGCGCGGGGATTACAGGTGTAAGCCACCACACCTGACCCATATGGCTATTTTAGACTTCTTTTTTCAATTAAGTATTCATCTTATGTCTAATTTTTTATATGTAAAATTACTTGAGGAAACTGTAATTCCTCTTATAATTTACCAAATAGCTAATCCCACCTCTCTACAAGTTTTATTTTCAAGTAAAATAAAACACAAAATAGGTAAAATTGATAGATGATAGTTAATACTTCACTTTTTATCTCTAAAATGATTCTTCAACTTGACACAGAATTATTAAATGCATTTTGTGTACACAGTTGGTTATTGAAAGGCCATATACACAGAATATATTAAAAATAAATCAGGTAAATATTATGATGTAGTTTTGTGTTTTCATTATATATTTGGCTAGTAATTAAAATTCTCTTAAAAAAAACTAAATCTTTTGTTGTTTTTTTCTTTCTTTCCTTTTTTCTTTTTTTAGAGACAAGGTCTCACTGTGTTGTCTAGGCTGGTGTCAAACTTCTGGGCTCAAGCAATCCTCCTTCTGTGGCCGCTCAAAGTGCTGGGATTACAGGCATGAGCCACCATGCCCAGCCAGATCAACCAAATCTAAGTCATAATGAAACATTATGTGGATTCGTAATTACTTGATTCATTGACTGGAAAGACTATAATCTACACTAGTGGAAAAATAATTGAATCAGTGGCATTTTGCATGAAGTTAAAATCATAAGAACAGTCATACATAGATCAATGAGAGATACTGATGTGCTGGTATTTCTTTGTTCCTCCATATTCATTTTCATATTTATCTACCCTGCTTTTTTTCTATTTCCTTTTTCGTTATTTTATATATATATACGTTTTTGGTGGGGATGGAGTCTCATTTTGTTGTCCAGGCTTGTTTCAAACTTTTGGCTTCAAGTGATCCTCCCGAATTGGCTCTGCTCTGCTTTTTGACTGGGGAGGTTGGCCCCCTATTTACCTTTCAGCCTGCTCCCTTGCCATCTGCCTTCCTGTTAGGTGAGTGCAACAAGAGGTCCCGGTAGAACAGGTGGTGGGAAGAGAGATCAAGAATGTCTTTCCTTCCCTAACACACTCTTCCCTTCCTCAGCGTGATTTTGATAGCAGCTACATCCCTTGAAGGCCATAGTCCTGTTAGGCATCACTTTTCTACTTGCAGAAAAACTTGAATTGTTTCATTTGTTCTTTTTTTTAATTCAATGAAGTGCAAACTACATTCAGGTAACATGCTAAGTGCTATATAACTAAGTGCCAAGAAAAAACATTATATGTGTGTACATATATATATATCAATCATACACATGTATGTGTACACACATATGGATGCATGCAGGCATGTCTGTGTATGGAGAGGCGTTTGTATTCTCTTAATGCTAAAACTCTTGGATGTCTTCTACAATCTGTAGATGAGCAAAATCATATCTGATGCCTTCCTGAAGATTCAACAAGAGATAGTTTCATTTTTCTAAAAGCTTATGTGCCATTAAATTTTGAAAATTAAATCATAATTACATTGGAAACCAACTTTAAAAAAAATCTCTTAAGTGTATGCGGGATTCCCGGATAAGGTAAATAATTCTTTCATAAAGATTGATTATACTCTACTTTATCTGTTTTCTAAGCTAAGATTTGTGTATTCAACTTTTCCTTCAGATTTTAAAGTTCAACCTTTACAAATAATACATCTTACTAAGCCTTCACTTCAGCTGTCAGTTAAGGAAATTAGTTTTCAACTGTCTACAGACTAGAGCATTTGGTTGTTGTTTCACAGGTGACTTTTATTGCTTCAGATTTTTTTCTTGTTAAATATCACAACATTTACTTTCTATTATCTGGCAGCATGACAGTAAATCTGTGACGTTCAGGTACAGTAAGAACAGAATGAGCTTTCAGTTTATAATTGTTTTATCTCTAACTTAGATAGGTGACAAAATATTTTAGTGGAAGACAATTATTTGGATTAGTTTCATATTATAAAGACACACAGAAAATGGGAAGATCTTAAATTTATTTCACACATAATATATATTCTCATAGTTGGATGTCCACTGTTGTGATCAAAAGTTTACCCCAAAACTTTATCCCAGGGGCACACTTCCAAGAATTTGAGGGCAGTTAATCTAAATTTGATAGTAAAGATCCCTCCCTCATATAATTTTCCTTCAAAAAAAAAAAAAGTTTCCATAGCAGATAACATCTGGTTGCATGTAATCTGAATTCGTCTGAAATCCCAATGTAAACAAGTTCACCAACAGCAAGGGCCAGTTAAACATTCCACTGGCTTTAGATAATTGAAACCATCTTCCAAAAAATTACCTTCAATTTCTGGACTCCAAGAAAGAAACAGGCGGTTTCTGGCAAAGTAACAGAAAGGACAAGAGAAGGGGAAAAGAGGGAGGCAGATAGAGAGAGAGAACGCAGTGTATTTTCCAGAATACAATGGAAGATCATTAAATATTCTACTGTATTTGTAGGACAGGGTGGTTAATGTCATGCCCACCCAAAAGATATTTTTAGTGGGAACACAGGATTAGAGCCTAGAAAGCTATCGTCATGTACTTTTATTTCAGGTTCTTGCTTTCAAGCAGTATTATCTCTCAAATATCACAGGCAGAAAGGCTTTTTAAATCTGATTTTAAAAAAAAAAAAAAAAAAAAAAAATTCAGAGAAAGGAACTTCACAATTTCCAACTTCTTATATTGTTTCAAAAAATTTCTTATAATGTGTAAGCATGTATGTGAAGTATTATTTATAAATACTTAGCTATATACATTTAACTTTTAAATTTATAAACTAGATGAATGTCTAAAAGTTCTAAATTCTTCTGGTTTATAGTATATATTGCATTATGGGTATTTTAGTCTACTTATGAAAGGCTATTAAATCATCTCATCTTTTAAAAGTCTTTTCTATAACATCTAATCTCTGGAAATAATGGGAGAAAAGAATTTGTGTAAATTCTTTTACATCTTAAAGGCCATATCACATTACTTGGGATTAATTATATATGGCAACAGTCAACTAGTCAACCCCTAATGTCAGCCTACTGCATTAGTATATCATCACTGATAATACAGTTTTGATGATAATTTGAACCATATGCAAAAACAAATACATCAAAGCAACTGAATTTTTGTGTTAGACAATCAAGTCTGCTTACTTCTAAGTGAACTATAAGAACAATATGCATCTTAACTAGCTTCTGGGCAGATGTGTTACCACGCCTACATTCTACAGAGAGAGACACCACTGTGTTTTGTCTATTTTGTAAGAACATTAAATCGGCTCTGATGCCATGCTGAATTATTTCTATGACGAATTGTTGTAGATGGGAAATTTCTATTTTTAAGAAAAGATTTCACTTTGGAAAAGTGATCCTTAAACTACTTACCCAGAAATAAATGAGTTATTTTCTCTACAGCATAGCCTCAAATAAATTCTAGATTTATAAAATGGCTGCCATATTTAACACAGTTCTTACTATAATTTGTAATTATGTGTACATATATGTATTAACACCAGACTCTGCCCTCTCCTCCCACCACACACTCAATATGATAAGTGCTTAATACCTAGTAGGAGATTAATAAATGTCTTTTAGATGGAGGGATGGATGGATGGATGACAGGCGAATGGTTACAGTTATAACCATTTTCATCTGAATATTTTGAATTTTTTAATTCGCTACGTACCTGTAGATCTGGAGCATTAACTAAGGTGGTGCGAATCAGATAACTGAATCTAATTCTACTCTATGATACGACAAGTCCAGACTCTGGTCCACTGTCAACTAAAATTTGTCACCTTGCTTTGCCCTTACCCTTTCATCTTCCCCCGGAGAACTTGGATCTATTTTGAAAGAGAGTTTGATCTGCAGTCTCCCTCAAATCACTTTTTGAAGTAGGCAATGCATAATAACTTAATAAACTGAAGGCTGGAAATAAAGTAACTTGGTCCTCATCATAGTCTTGTCTCTTGAAGAGTTATTGGGAGCACTGCCTTTTAAAGACTCAGTTAGCTCTTTTGCAAAGTATGTAAAATAAATTCCTAAAGTCTGTGATTCAAGAAAATCTGATGAAAATGAAGGGCTAAGTATATTCAGTGTAGAGGCTGAGGGCTTTTCTCACTGTAACATTTTTTTTCTTATTTTTCTCACTGTAACATTTTGTTGGAATCTACCCAAGAACTGAGTATTTGTGTTTGATGTGTAGTCAATTCTTTTAAAATATGATGCAGCCAGGCACGGTGGCTCATGCCTGTAATCCCAGTACTTTAGGAGGCCAAGGTGGGCAGATCATGAGGTCAAGAGATCGAGACTATCCTGGCCAACATCTCTATCCTGGTGAAACCCCGTCTCTATTAAAAATACAAAAATTAGCTGGGTGTGGTGGCATGCGCTTGTAGTTCCAGCTATTCTGGAGGCTGAGGCAGGAGAATTGCTGGAACCCAGGAAGCAGAGGTTGCAGTGAGCCAAGATCGAGCCATTGCACTCCAGCCTGGCAACAGAGTGAGACTCTGTGTCAAAAAAAAAAAAAAAAAAAAAAGATGCAAAGTTGCTGTTATGATATGAGTGGGTTCAAGGGTAAAGGCCTTCTGTCCATGAGCAGGAAATGACCAAACAGCTGGGAAATAGGGCAAGGTGAGATTTTTTGTTTTTTTCACTTGCTGTTTGCATTGACATCATTCAAGGTCTAAAAGGATTAGGAAAGGTGCAAAGTGTCTGAAGCCATTTCCTTTCCTCCTAGGCCATCAAGAACAGCAGCAGGCCCAGCAAGCTGTGTACAAGGCAAGAAACCAGCTTACAACAGTGTAAGGAGTTTCACATGGAAACTAAATAAATGTTGAAAAGCTACGGTCTTACAGAAAGATACAGAATTCTGCCCCTTCTTGATCTTAATCTTCCTGGAGCAAAAATAAAACATGTGAGTAATATGCGGTAACTTTTCTCTATCAGTAACTTTCAGGGGCCTTCCCCCAGCCCAAGACTGCTAATTAGAGATTCAGAATATTAAAGTTATGTTGCAGATTAAGGTTAAGAAACATAGTTCTCAGTTCTCTTGGCCCTTGCAAAAACAAGGGCCTTATGTGGGGTTATTTAAGCAAAGACCTCACTCAGATCCTGATGGAGTTGAGCCCCTGTCTTCAGGGATATCTCAACACAGCAGCCTAGCAAATCTGCAACTTCTAAAATAACCACCCTGGGCTTCTTAACTCACTCAAATTGTGTTCCTTCTTATGCAACATTATTCAAGCCACATCCTTCCAAAGGCAACATTTTTAATCTATTTTTAATCTATTTTATCTGTCTCCCGTCTATTAAATAATAGGCTCATCACATTTCCAAAACCCATCGGTGACATAGGGGTTTTGGAAATATGATCAGCTGGCTCCTCTCTGGGGCTCAGGACTGGTGACCTCAAGTGAAATGCCAGGCCAGCTGATGGAATTAGTGAAATGACTAGCGTAACTGCCTACCTCACTTACGCTGCCAGCTACTTGTAAAAAGTGACCCATCCTCAGAATCATTTTAGAGCTATGTAACCACAGTTCATCAAGATCCCTAGAGACAAATAGTTCCTTTTAAAATTGATACAGGAATAATATAGGGTGGTCGCAGAAAAACAGAAAATTCTAAGCAGCAATGTCACATGACTAGCAAAAAGAAACTGTTGAAACAGCTACAGAAGCTAAAGGTGGATAAGACCCTGAAAAACCTGGGTATGGACCAAGCTATGACCAACGTAAGACTCACTGGACCCAACATGGCACTGGAATTGAGCTATGTTTCACCTAGGATCTTATTATATCCTCATTAACATCTTAGACACCCACCAGCACAACTGTGAGTTCTAGAGTCATCCATATTTAGTGTAAAAATGGGTGGTACCAGAGTTCCGAGAAATCTCCACCTCGTTCCAGGAATCTTCATGAATATTCTACACCTTGGTTATAGAATTCCATAAGGTAGCAGCCCCAAACCCCCTTGCACGTGACTCTCTTTGGGTCCGCCCACACTCCCCTTTCTTGAATGTGTACTCTTTGCTTTGTAATAAATCTCCATACTTTCACTATTTTCTGACTCATCCTTGAATTCATTCTCAGGATGGTGTCAAAGCCTGGACAGCAGCTGGGGCCAAGGTTTCATGGGCATTTGGGGACCTTCCCTAGCCCACTGGTATCAAAATCATTCATCGGACCCCAAATCAACACCAAAGGAAGTTTTCTTCACCCAGGATACTTCTCTATTCTTAAAACATTATCGGGAATACCCACTGATTACTCCATTATTACATATCATCCCGTCATCCATTATAATATGTTAAATAATTGGGATTGTTTCCAAGAAAACTACAATACTACATATCACTATATGGTAACATACTCTTTAAAAATTATATAATTGAAACACATACATCTTGATACTAGTTTGTATTCACAGAATACTTTTTAATTACTTGTGTAAATATTATTTTATTTTCATAAATATAATCTTACCAGTGTTTCTTCTTTTAATCTGTGTTTATTATTTATATACCCCATGTGAAAGTATGTTTTTTAGAATAAATAATTTAAATATTAAACAATAATTTTAAACGTTTGCAGAAATTCTGGACATTGATGCTACAAATAAATTTTTAAAAATAAAACTCATATGTAAATCCTTGTGTTTCATCAGCATCCCATCATAGTAAATTATGCTTGAAAGGGAGATTTATTAGATAGTTTTCAAGCCAGTGTAAACATCAGATTTTCAGCCTTTAAAACTAAGCTCTTGTACAAAGAATGGTCAGTGCAAATCCCAGATATGGGTACTGATGAGTAATCTCTCAGAAACAGCAAATAGGTACTTTCAGTCTCCAATAAAACAAGTTATATCTTCAGAGGCAAACATATGAAGCATCAATGTCACTAAAAGACATAGATTCCTCCAGGAGTTTCTGAAGAAACCCTTCCTTCATGTTCCTTGAAGATAATTTGTAAGAGAGAGGCAAATTCCTCTGGAAAATTTAAACCTCACCTTGGACAAAGACTTTGGCTGCCTTGCTGCCGTTCCCCATAAACACAGGGCAAGGAGAGATGGACTTGATACAAATATTTATAAAGCCTTTTTTTTTTTTTTTTTGAGGCAGAGTCTCACTCTATTGACCAGGCTGGAATGCAGTGACATGATCTCTACTCACTGCAGCCTCTGCCTCCCGGGTTCAAGCAATTCTTCTGCCTCAGTCTCCCAAGTAGCTGAAATTACAGATGTGCACCACCACACCTGGCTAATTTTTGTATTCTTTGTACAGAGTTTCACCATATTGTCCAGGCTTATCTCTAACTCCTGACCTCAGGTGATCTGCCCACCTCAGACTCCCAAAGTGCTGGGATTATAGGCCTAAGCCACTGTGCCTGGCCTCTATATAGCCTTACTTTAGAAAATATTCATTAAGATCTTCCACATTAACCAATATCTTCACATTTCCAAGCACAGAGGACATAGAAGCCACTTTTTAAAAACAGGCTGATGAGGAAATTCTCTCTGAGATCCAGAGCTTCACTCTGAAGACTTCCTTCTCCCTGAATTCAGGTAAGCAATGAACTGACATCTGAAACTTCTGTTCATGAGATTTCACCATATATCTTAAGTCCTGACTATGAATGAATCTTAATGGAAGCATTCTGCAGACCTCTATAACTTGGCATCCCATGGAGAATCTAGCACATATCATTCATAGAATATGTATTCAATACATATTTGACAAGGTGTTGAAACTAGAAAATTGCACGAAAACTATGAAATGTGTGTCTACAGAGTAATCTTTTGTTCTTTTATAACATATTCCACAGCATCACCTCCTTCAGAAGTAGTCATTTTAGAGCCTGGAATATATTCAGCAGGATCTTCTCTGCTCAGTGTATTTTCGAAAATAACTTCAGACCTTGTAACTTATTCTTAAAACCCTCTGGATTTGTGACTTTAAAATATTGTACATTAAACACTCATTTGATTTTTCTGAACAGTCTGGTAGAATTCTGAGCCAAGTCAAGGGAAAAAAACGTATGTGAACAACTTGTTTAATAACGGCGGCAACAATCCCGGTAATAATAGCAACACATTTTGAATGCTTACTAGTTGCCTGGAACTATGTTAACCTCTTTATCCACAATCCTCAGAGAAGTCCCACGAGGTAGGTTTTACTATCATCCATTCTAGAAATACGTAAGCTGAGGCTCTAGGAGGCTAAATAAATTGCCACAAATCAATTGTTAGATTTGTGACTCAAAGGTACTTACTTCTAACAGCTAGAAATATTGCTACTACCATGGGTTAAAAATGACATGGGACTATAAAAGGAAATGAAATTAACTTTTTTCCTATGACATTTAAATAGGCCCTAAGACAATTCCAAAGCTCTTTGGAAAATGGTAGTTTCAGGGGATTGGAACATTTAATTGCCTAAGTTTAAGGATGCCACTCCTCATTTTCATGCAGGCGTTCTGGACAAATGTGTCAACCACTCAGTTCATCACAATATATAGCTGTATCACCTATAGGACTTAAGGTCCCAAAATGAACTTGGTGCCAAATCGTACTTCATGTATTTGCAGCCATAACCTTTTTCTTTTTGCCTTTGCCTTTGAACAAGGATTGGTCTCACGTGGTCTCCTAAGATTCTGAGGAGGTGATGGGGAGAGGAGGTGAACCTGAAACATCTGGCAGAGGCAACTTTGCCAGGGTGACCCCGATCGCTCCCCTTCCCCAATCCCACCCCCACTACCCATTAAGACAGATCATCTTTTGGCTGATTTATGTTTATGTTTTGGGGCTCAGAGTAAGATTTTTTAAAGGCTTTTTCTGCTTTCAAAAGTTTATCAGAGCTTTTTCATAAATACCTAAGGTAGAATACCTTAAGAATTACCTAAGAATCATTTGTGGAACAGATCAACTTATTTACCTAAACTTTAGCCTTTTCTGATAATGAGACTTCAAGAGTTCCAGCATTTAGGGAGCTATCGAAGTTATTTTTGGGTAATATGTGATCTGAATGTTTTGGGAAAATAAAGTCTATAACTAAGAGATTGCCTAACAATGGATCGAAGGAACTGAAGGTCATTTCCCACAAAAATGCGCAACCACCAGGAACCTTAGGTGAGGCATATTACACTCAACTGTGTCAGACACTTGGCCATTCATTAACTTTAATGGGGGTCATAAAGAAATGCCTAAGGAAAAAAGAAATGCTCATTTTCAGATAACATTGCAGTCACTCCCTTATTTCTTCCTGAAATCAAAACCAAAAAAGAATTTTTGCTTAGCCTTTATTTAAACAAGCAACCAGGAGAGAACAACCATTCAGACCGGGCCAGGTGCCATGTCTTCCATGGCCCAGGAATAACCCAACAGCTGTTTCTATGCCAACTATGATGTCTGTGTCCACTGAGGAACAACTTCCTTGTCAAGGTAAAATCCAAAGGTTATTTTCCATCTTCAGGCTAAAATCAAAGGCCATGGGGTGTGACCACTCCCAAATATGTTACACTACAACCTGTGAGTTTTTAATAATTGGTATTTCTGTAGGGCAAGGTGGCTTACACCTGTAATCCCAGCACTTTGGAAGGACGAGGTGAGAGGATTGCTGGAGGTCAGGAGTTTGAGACCATCCTGGCCAACCTAGTGACACTTCTCTTCCCTTCCTTCCTTGCCCACCCCCTGCCCCAACCCCAATCCGATCCCTGCCCCGTATCTCGAAAAAATAAATAAATAAATAATAAAAATAAATAATTGGCATTTCTTAGCTAAGAAAGAACTCATTTGTCATCCTTAAAAAAAATAAGGGCATACAGCTAAGATTTCAAACAACTCTCATTAAGTCACCAACATCTACTCCATTAGCTAGAAGCACTTGGTAATCCATCTTGCCAACAGCTGAACCCTGACAAGTTTCCTTTGGAAGGTGAGCCTTTTATGAGTAGCCCTGATAAGGAGTCCACTGCTGTTGGGACCTAAAAGGCTTGTCAAGTGGATGCAGAGCTTCCTGTACACACCCCACTGCTTAATTCAAACGGTAGACAGAAGAGACAAATGATCACTCTACTAGAAATAACAGAGTTGCTTATTAGTCAAAGTGAACTTCCTTCCTCTACACACCAATAGTGAAAACATCTATAGGGAATTCGGAAGGGCATCATGGTGAAGAATGCAGTTCAAGAGGCAAAGTTCAGGACCAGTGTTTGCTTTGGCATCCTGAGGTGAAAATGTTACTGAATGAGCTAAGCCAGGAGCTCAAAATGCAACTGAGTGAAGTGTCATAGGTTAGCTAATGCCAGACCAGTGGTGGCTGTCTTTGGAGTTTTGAAATGACATCAGTGTGAATTCCTAAGAAATCCCTCCTAGGTCTGAAATGTGCTTGATTCCCTCCACCCCTTAGAAGAGGGCAGTGATGCATGACACTTCTCCATCTTTGTCTCAGAATGGCCGGGTGAAGTAAGTGAGGGTTACACTGTTGTCTCATTTAAAGGTGACTTGCTAACTCCCAGAGACCAGGGAAGGACAGCAGAATCTCAAACTTCAGTTCTTTGTCACGCTTATCTGGCTTTGTTATAGACACAATCTGATGCAACCAAAAAGCCTGCGAGGCGGAGTGGAGCAGGGTGAGCAGGGTACAAACACAGCATGAGATTTTCCTCCATTCTGTTTGTTCCTCTGAGACGAGATGCCCCTAATCCTACCCCCAACACAGTCCCTACAGATCTCTGACTTCAGCACTTCCTTCTGATTTTCTTGATTTGTTATTCTCAAGTTGCAGCTACTTTTCGCCAGTCCACAATTCCTCTTCCCTAGTTTTTTTGTTTCCTTCAAATCATCAAACCCGTACTAATTACTTACTATTATTCATTAGATGCCACTGACAACGTGCCCACCCCTGTTCGTCTAACAGGTTCTTTAATCTAGATGTAATATGAACTGTTATTTTTCTCATTAAACCAAAGTAGCAGCTGATTACAAGGCACCAATAAAAGGAAAGGAAAAAAGTGCCAGGGAACATCCACCCACAGAGGTAACTGACTATTCCTGATATTCTTGGCTTGGTGAAATCTGCATTTTAGTAAACAAACAGAAAAAAAAAATTAATCAAAAACAAAACCAAAAAACCCTATAGCCTTTTATCACTAATCCTGCTACTACTAGTTCTGTGTTCAAGGACATCCCAGGGGCCATCCTAAAAGGCCCATTGTAGGGTAAGTACTCTCTTACCCTACAAACTCCAGAATTACAACTAGTGTGAAATTAAATTAAATGAACCTTTAAGGCAGCTCTAAAGTTCAAAGGGGGAAAATCAAAGTCATGTGCTGGAGGGGGAAATACAGACCAATCACAGCTTATCAGAGGACAGGGCTATTTTACTTAAGTAGGTATTCAGAGTTTACAGCCCTTTTAGGGAGCAGCCGACTTCTACCCTGGTTCTAACCTTAATAGCAGGAGGGAGTCCCCCTGAACCAAGTCTAGGCTATGAGCTGCACCTTGGCAATCAGATTGGCTTCCACACATCAAACAAACTAGTCTATTCCAATAACTGACATGAATTCTACATTTCAAAAGTAACATTTCCCCAACAAGGGCTTCATTACTACTGCCAGACTACCATTCAGATTATCAGTATCATTACTACCTACCATTCTTGGAGGACCTTTATTTATTTAAAACATATGAGTGTAGGCATGCGCCACACACACACACACACACACACACACAGACACACACACATATATTTGCATGCTGTATTAGTCCACTTTTATACTATTGATAAAGACATACCCAAGACTGGGCAATTTACAAAAGAAAGAGGTTTACTGGACTTACAGTTCTAAGTGACTGGGGAAGCCTCACAATCGTGGTGGAAGGTGAAAGGCACATCTCACATGGTGGCAGACAAGAGAAGAGAGCTTGTGCAGGGGCACCTTCATTTTTAAACCCATCAGATCTCACAAGACTTACTATCACAAGAACAACACAGGAAAGACCTGCCCCCATGATTCAATTATCTCCCATTGGGTCCCTCTCACAAAAGGTGGGAATTTAAGATAAGGTTTGGGTGGGGACAGAGCAAACCATTTTACATGCACACATACATATACATATAATTGGAATTACTGTAAGGCTTTTCCAAAGGAGTGAGGTTTGAGCTAAAATGAAGGAGAAGCAAAACTTACCCAGGCTAAGGGAAAAGAGAAAGAGCATTCCAGGCCGTGGGGATTGCACCTGCAAAAGCTGGGAAAAGGGATTTAATGTGTCCAAGGGTTTGTTTAATGTTGCTAAGGAACTGAATAAAGGGCCCTTCAGACTTAGCTGAAAATATTAGCTATGTCACCTCAGTGCAGGCCATGATGGAGATCCTTGTCTTTTTCCTAAGAGCTACAAGAAATGGGGGCATTCCCCCAAATTCTTATGTGAAGTGGGACACACACACACACACACACACACACACACACTCTCTCTCTCTCTCTCTGTCTCTCTCTCTCTCTCTCTCTCTCTCTTCCATTTGTAAAGGATCCTGGTGGCCGCACTCTGGAGGAGAGGGGAAAAAAACCCAGAGAACAAAGGAGGGCCTTCCTGGGAGGCTTCTGCCCTAGCCTGGAAGAGAGAAAAAATGGCTTTGATTAGAGTAAAGGCAGTGAGGAAAAAGTGAAATAGAAGTAGAAGAAGAGGGATTAGGAGGTAAAACAGACATAATTTGCTGAAGACCTGATTATCCTGGGTAAGTGAGAGAACCAAGGAAACAGCTAGATTCCTAGCTAAGCTCTAAACTTGATGCCTTATACTACCACGGTCAATAAAAATGGCAACCACCTGCTGAGTATCCACCAAGGTAAAGGATAACATTGTGTCACAAATACGGTCACTAGAGCAAAAAACCATGAGAGCTAAAATGCTGGCCTTAATGATTAGGAGTATTTCACTTGGCCACTTTACATGAGTTGTTATTGCTTGTGTGTCTTCATTTGTAAAATGAGAATAATGATTATCTCCATCTGCAGGGCATGTCTTAGCATGTTTTCTGTTGTCTGTAATGGAGTGTCTGAAACTGAGAAATTTATAAAGAAAAGGAATTTATTTCTTACAGTTACAGAGGATGAGAAGGCTGAGGGGTTGCATCTGGTGAGGGCCTTCTTGCTGGTGTGGAGTTTCTGCAGAGCTCCAAGGCAGGACAAGGCATCTCGTAGGGAGGGGGCTGAGCATGCTAGCTCAGGTCTCTCTTTTGAGTCAATAGTGTCACTCCTGAGATAACTCATTAATCTACTAACCTATTAATTCATTAATCCATTAATTCAAGAATAATTAGTTAATTCATGAGATAGAGCCCTCATAACCCAATCACCTTTTTAAGGCCCCACCTCTCAATAATTCCACTTTGGGGATTAAATTTCAATCTAAGTTTTTAGGAGGACAAACATTGAAATGATAGCAAGGTTGATGTGAGAATTAAATATGGTAATACAGAGTGTTTAGAAAGTTCCTGAAACATGGTAAGCACTCAATAAATGCTAACCATCATTATTACCAAGTGGCAGGGAAAAACAAACATAGTAGAAAAGTCATCTCAAAAATACAATCATTCTACCAAGAAGGTATTATTATCCCTATTTTATAGATTTGGAATTAAAGCTTCAAGGGATTTAAGGACGTATCAACACCCCACAGTTCGTTTAGTAAAAAAGGCAAAACTCAGATCAGTTTTGTCTAGTTCCAAAGTTAATATTACTCTATTTTATCAGAACAAGTAGCTTCTCTTTGAAGCATTTCCAATGTGAGAACAAAGGATAGAAACAACAACTTAAATTTCCTCATTAAGCAAAATGACTCATTGAACTAGTTGACCTCCCAGATCGGCATTTGTTAAAAAAAAAAAAACAAAAAAAAACTTGTGATCAAACATTGACATTTATTTTGAAGCACAATTCACATAACTTATCAAAAAACCATTTCTTTTTCCAGGAAGCTCAAAGTATTAGAAGGTAGAGTTCTCTGAATAAGCAATTTAAACTTTGCTCTTTTTAAATCAGTTAACAAGACATTATTGTTCATCTTGAGAGAATATTTCTTTCCCTCTTGCTGTCAACAAATAGTGCAACTGTAATGACTTTTTTGTTGGTTCTTTTATGCCAACTTACATTTCAACAACAATGGAAGTACATGGCTCACTGAAATGCAGTATTTGCCCAAATGCACATTTATTTTATGTCAAGCCCTGAAAAATAGTTAGAAATAAAAAATTTATAAATTTTATTCTTTGTTCTTTAAAATATAAATCATGGCTGGCCTCAAGGGCTCACATCTGTCATCCCAATACTTTGGGAGGCCGAGGTAGGAGGATATCTTCAGGCTAGGAGTTTGAGACTAGCCTGAGAAACACAGTGAGACCCTGTCTCTACTAAAAATTATTAAAAAAAAAAAAAAATTAGCTGGGTATGGCAGTGCGTACATGTAGTCCTAGCTACTCAGGAGGCTGATGCAGGAGGATCACTTGAGCCCAGGAATCCGAGGTTGCAGTGAGTTATGATAGCACCACTGTACTTCAGCCTAGGTGGCAGAGCAAAGGCCCTGTTTCTTTATACACACACATACACACACACACACACACACACACACACACACACACACACACATATATGGGATACCCTCCTTTGCAAACAGGGACAACTTGGGTAGTTTTTGTTTTGTTTTCCCTGAGATTTTATTTATTTATTTATTTGAAATGGCATCTCCCCCTATCGCCCAGGCTGGAGTGCAGTGGCACAATCTCGGCTCACTGTAACCTCCACCTCCCAGGTTCAAGTGATTTTCCTGCCTCAGCCTCCTGAGTAGCTAGGATTACAGGCACATGCCATCACACCCAGCTAATTTTTGTATTTTTAGTAGAGACGGGGTTTCGCCATGCTGGCCAGGCTGGTCTTGAACTCCTGATCTCAGGTGATCCTCCCACCTCAGCCTCCCAAATTGCTGGAATTATAGGCGTGAGCCACTGCGCCCGGCCAACTTGGTTAGCTTTTATGCAACTAGAGAGAGAGACAAAATTACTGGCAGAGCTGCAGCGTTTTCTCTCTTTACATTTACTTTCAAATGTTAACCAGATTGTTAAACTGTTGCAGAACCATGGCCTTGGGTTTTGGAGATGAAATGGACCCCAGGGATCACTGTCTCCTCCTTCCTCCTTTCTTGACGGGGGTGGGGAATTAAAGTCTGGAGACTTTAAATAACCTTTTTAAGGTCACATAGCTAGCTTGTGGCTAATAATGAAAAAATACGTACTGTGCTCAATGACTGATAATGGCAAATTAGGAAAGCTAGCAAGGTTAAAAGGTTTAATTACACTGCCCATTGCCTGTAGACGTAACGGTTTGTAACTCCTTAGTGGTTACTGATAATAATATAAACATCTCATTGAATTAGTCAACTTGAAAAAGTGGGAGCTACTTCTACGTTAGGGATACTTGTGGCCACTTTAATAGAAATTTCACAATACTTGCCTTTTCATACAAAATTATTTATTTATTTTCTTTTTTTTTTAAGAGACTGGGTTTCACCATATTGGCCAGGCTGGTCTCAAACTCCTGACCTTGTGATCTACCCGCCTCGGCCTCCCAAAGTGCTGGGATTGCAGGTGTGAGCCGCCACACCTGGCTCATACAGAATAATTTAGTACTGAATAGATGATACACATACATATTTTAATCTCACTTTTTTATCAGTAAAATATGGAAGAATCTCAACAAAGCCAAATATGCTGACATGTAAATTAGCCTCTCATTTAAATAGCTGATCTTATGTTCTTTAAAATGATGGCTGCATGAGGAAAAAAACCCAAGTCTACCAGGTTCTAGTTTCAGCTGAGTTGTTTTTATTGACGAAATCGGAACATGGATTACAGCTCCCTACTGTGTTTACTTCCAAGCCCATATTCAGGAGGAATCTGAGGCTTCAGTATAAACCTAGGCAGAAATGAGCTTTGAAAGTTTGTTCCAAATAAAGTAATGGATTTTTGAATGATGTATGGTTCCTAAAATATCATTACATTTGTAGTATTAGAGAAGAAATTCAACAGAATACATGGATAGCCATTAACCATACACTAAACCATAAGATGAATGATTTCCTCATGTTTTCTCTTTTCTTCCCCACATTAGGCTTCTCAGTTTTGTTTTCTGATGGTCCCTCCTCGTCTTTGCTTTTACTCCCACTATGATCCTCACTGCCACCATCATCATCCGCCATTCTTGTTCATTGTTGCTCACAGCGTTCCAGGCACAGGCACATGCTTGTACAACCATTATCTCTTTTGATTCTCACAACACCCTATAATGTGGGTATCATCATCACCAATTTCCAGCTGAGGAAACTGAGGCAGGGCGGATCTGTGACTTGCCAAGGTCACATCCAGTTTGTCCAGGATAATCTTCAAGTCACCCTAAACCCTAATTGTGTGTGTGTGTTTGTATCTTTCTTTCTTCATTTTTTAAGTTTCAGAACTCTTGCACCTCAATATTACCTACTAACATGAACTTAAAAAGGTCATGAAGTCTCACAGGCCAAAGAAAAACAGTATAAAAAGGAAAAGCTAAGTTGGGGGCTATAGTGATTTCTTTTTAAAACAATCAAGGCGTTAAAAAGAGCTTGATCTGGTGAAGATTTGCCCAAAGTTTAGTTGTTTGCTTCACCCTGAACAGGGAAGGTTATTATTATTACAATTTTCTCTTAAGAAAAAACATAGCAGACTTTTTCCTGACACTAATGTCAGCTTTGACTTCAGGTTAATTTGAAGGTAAACATCTATGATCTGGGGAACCATAGTGACACAAACCCTGTTTTTGCATTTTCTTATATCAGGCAAGAAGTGACATCTTTCAATCACATGACTATTGGTTTTAGAGGAACAGCTTAATCTATTAATTAATCAGATGGGTGGCACTCTTCTAGTCAAAATACTCTGAAGAAAATGTGTTTGTATAAAATAATTGAAGGAATAATTGACTGTACTGACTGAATACTCAGTAAGAGCCAGACATTGTATTTGTCACACTGTACATGCGTTGACTTAATCCCCCAAACAACACAGGTGAATGCTACTATCCCCATCGTATACATGAGGGAATGGAAGCACAGAGAGTAAATGACTGACTCAACACACAGAGCCGGAAAGTGATTATTTGATTCTAAGCAACGGAGGTCATGTCCTTCCCCTCTAGGCTTAACCATCTTTCCATCCATCTAGAATATTACATAGAAACCAAAGGAGGTATGCTAAAAATAGACCCCATGTATGTCCACATCCTGATTCCCAGACTGTGTGAATGTCACCTTATATGCAAAAGGGACACTGCAGATTGGATTAAGCTAAAGACCTTGCTGTGGGGACCTTGAGATGACAGTGATTATACAGGTGGGCCCAGTGTTATCACATCGTCCTTATACAAGGGACCCAGGAAGCCATAGGCAGAGGTGGGAGCAATGTGATGGCAAGGATGGGGGCAGAGGCTGGAGTGATGTGCTTTGAAGATGGAAGAAGGGGCCACATACTAAGAAACAGGGGCCGCCACCAGAAGCCAGAAAAGGCAGACAAAGAGATGTTCCCCTCAAAGACTTCAGAAGAAACCAGCACCACCAACACCTCACCTTTAGCCCAAGGAAACTGACTTTAGACTTCTAACCTCCAGAACGGCAAACTCGTGTTGTTTTAAAGTATGAAGTCTGTGGTAATTTGTTACAAGAGTAACAGGAAACGTTTATACACAAAAATGAGAAAAACAAGTGCACAACAACAATTCTTTGAAATGATCAGAGAAGCAGTAGGGCATAAACAACAGTAACAACCATGCTCTTGACACTTTGAAGTAGGAGTCACCTCTTGAGGAATATCCTCTATGCTGGCCTCTGCCAAGACCACTTCTGCAGAGGGCATTAAAGCCTACCTCCTTGAGCCTGTTAACTCCGTTGGAAGCTAGGGACCATAATCCACCTCCTGCCACACATCAAATATGTCCATAACTTCACTTACTTTCACCTTCCTTCATTTCTAAGGGTTTGCATGCACCCCTCTTCTGCTTACTGGAATGTTCTTGTTCCTCTTCAGCTCAGGATCAAATATGGCTTGGCCACTCCTAGCTGTGTGGCCTAGGTCTAAGTGAGTAAACATTGAGAACCTCAATTACCTCATCTGCTAATGGGGATCATAAGGGCACCCACCCCGACAACCTTCTGGAGTGGTCATGAGGGTCAAAGGCTATAACACATGGAAAGCCCTCAGAACAGGGCCAGAGCATGCACTCTGCAGGTGGTAGACTTCACTACCCATCTCCAACCTCCCCTTTCACTGCATTCCTCTGCTCATCCGACCAGTATGTTCAAATCTCTCTGTCCTCAAGCAAATCATAACTCACCTGTCGAAGGTACCCTGCTAACCCACACCTTCCCTCTGCTGCCAAACTAGGTCCATGCTGGCTGCCCTGCTTTCCCACCTGCCTGTCCCAGCCTGCTGCCATCTGATCTACTCCTTTCTGCCTCTCCACTTAACAGACCCAGGCCTCGTTAAGAATGTCTATGGATAGGCCTTGTGGGCTGCAACCACATCAACCACTGTCTGTCAGGACACTCCCCGAGTGTCTGTTCCTCCTCTCCGACTGCTGGTACTTGGCCTCCTTCTTTCTGGCTCCCTGCCTTTGCCCAGCCTCTAATCAGTGGTTCTTGACTAGGTTGACTAGGGGTGATTTTGCTTTGACACCCTGCCCCTCACCCTGGGGGATATTTGCAATGCCTAGAGACATTTTTCATTATCACAATTCAGCAGGGGATGGAGGTGCATGCCACTGGCATCTAGTGTGCAGAGGCCCCTAATTAAGCATCCTACAACATACAGGACAACCTCCAACAACAAAGAATTATCTAACCCACAATGTCAATAGTGTCAAGGTTAAGAAACTCTGAGCTAAATAAATCCATTCTCCAAGGGTCTAGCTTGGCTGTCACTGTGTGTGTGCCTTTGTGCAAACAGCTCTGCTAGACCCAACCCAGCCAGGCTCAATTCTAGAGTTCAGACAGTCTGCAAGGCATCCACATATCCCTATCTGTTTGCTCACCTTGCTCAGTGCCTGAAGAGGCTGATTATACAGACCTCGTCAACAGGACTCTCTTGCCCTTGGACTTGCAGTGGAGACTGCAGTAGGAGAGAATAATAGTCAAGGTATATATTCCCTTTGCTCCTTCATGGAAAGGTTGCCTGGGGTGGTCCATTTTACTCCACTAGTGGTCACTTCCTGCAATGTGGCTGTCACTATATGACCCTCCCTTTCTAGGCCAGGTAATGATTTATTTCCCCCGTCAATTTAGGTAGAACAATAATATACAATCAGCCGCTCAGGCCTGGGTACTGCACCATCCTTTGTGGTGCCCCCATCCTAAAACCTTTGGAAACGACTCCTTTGTAAATAAACACTTATTAAATATCCAATTCCGGGTATGTCATATATTTTCCCTCTACCCATTGTCATTTCCTGATCTCCATGACAGCACCACCAACTTTATGGTGACCCATACTCAAAGTTTTTTTCCATTCCTGCTACAGTTTGAATATCTGTGCCCTCCAAAGCTCTTGTTGAAATGTAACCCCCACAGCGGCAGTATTGAGAGATGGGTCTTTAAGAGGCGGTTGGGTCCCTGAGACAATCCCCTACTGTCCTATCTACTATACCCAATCAACCGGCAGGTGCCACAGAATCTAATTCCACGTAATCCCTACTTCAACTTTCACTTGACCCTTCCCAACTGGCTATTGCACTGGTTCAATCTGTTATTTCATATTGCCTATAATGATACAGCAATTTCCAAACCTTTCCAGGTCTAATTTCTGTATTTTCCACCTTCCAACACCAATACTCTCACCTCATGCAGGCTTCCAGAATTTTCCAGTATGTTCTTTCTTTTTGAAAAGTTTATTCTATGTCATCTTACTTCACTTTACCTTTTGTAAGGTGGTAACTGACACTTTCTATTCTAACAGGAAAAATGTCTTTGACTTCTACTAAACTTAAGTCCTTGAGATTCTGCAGAGCTATGCTTTCTATATATGTTACTCCAAGAGTACCTAGCACCATCTTCCATACAGAGGGAACACAATAATTTTTTGTTAAATGGAACAATGACTTTTCTGTCCTTCCTTTATAGTAGGTAAGACTGAGTTTGTTCGCACTGTTCACAAAGAACACAGGGTTTGCATGCATCCCTTTCACAGAGGGTTTGCATGCATCCTTCTTCTGCTTACTGGAATGTAACTCTCTCTGAAACCTTTCCCTGATTTCTCTTCCAGCAGAATTTCCATAATCAAGTGGTCACTGTCTAAGCAAAAAGATATGAAAGCAAAGCCCTTCTGCCCCTCCATAGAAAGCAAATACTTGGCCAGGCACGCTGTTTCATGCCTGTAATCCCAGCACTTTGGGAGGCTGAGGTGGGCGGATCACCTGAGGTCAAGAGTTTGAGACCAGCCTGGCCACCATGGTGAAACTCCATCTCTACTAAAAATACAAAAATTAGCCAAGTGTGTTGGCATGCTCCTGCAGTCCCAGCTACTCAGGAGGCTGAGGTAGAAGAATCGCTTGAACCTGGGTTGTAGTGAACTGAGATCACACCACTGCACTCCAGCCTGGGCAACGGAGAGAGACTCCACCTCAAAAAAAAAATGCAACTACTCACGTCTTAAACCCTCTAGCTAAACCTAAGAATATTTGTTTTGTGTGTCAGTGTGGCATAATGAAAGATGCCCTTAATTAACTGCATGATTTTGGATACATTTCTGAGCCTCATTTCTTCAAGTGTATGATGGGGATGAAAATAACAGTTTTGCTAGGATGTAGAAACAAATAAAGAAATGCATATAAAACTGTTTTACAAACTGCAAATAGTGTAAAAGTATCACTTAATTATTCCAGTAGCTTCTATATCAACCTGTCTCAGTGAATGAAAGGATAACAGCAAGTTTCTGGCTGTTGAAGTTTTAGATGACACGCCACTTAGTAAAGCACACATGAATGACGAGTAGTGATGTCTTCACTAATCAGCTGTGTCAAGCTAAATTTACTCAAAGTAGTGAAGCATCTCTGCTTCCAGACTTCTTTTCATGTGCAGAGTAAGGTGAAGATTGTAAGTCCTCCTCCTAAATGAGTCCAAAGTAGAATCTCAGAGATTATTTCAACAGCATCTTCTTACTTTGAAATCCTAATTAATGAGTCACCCCAGACTCCTTACAGGACATATCGAACCATTAAACAAAAAAATTTCACTTGTTTCTGGGCATTAGACCCTCAGTATGATGTAAATACAGACTTATGTAGCATGTAAAGTATATATAAAGGGCTAAATATACTGGAAAGTGTTGTAGTGCTGCCCAGTCATCCGTGAATTTACATCACACAGACTCAACCCTATGCTTAGGAAGGTGAGAGAAGGGAGGAGTTGAGAAAAAGAGACTGGGAAAGAAGAAGGGAAAGTATAATTGATTGTATTTTCCAAAGATGGCTGTAGCAGTATCTCCCAGCCCACATGTTTTAATGCAATGTGACTGCCCCTCCCACATCAAGAGAAGACTTTCTATACTCACTTTAGTCTGGGTGGGCTCTGTGACTATTTTCACCAGTAGAACTGAGTAGAAGGGACACTATGGCAGTTCTACCTACAGCCCTTAATGGCCTGGCAGTCTCTGCTTCCTGGCTTTTGGAACATTTACTGTAGGCAAAACCAGTGATACAGGAGTTAAGAAGAAATTATTTAGGTAGATAGCGAGGGTAAGGAAGTTCTTGTAAGGTTTCCCTTTTAGTGAAAAGCAGCCCCCAAACCATTTTCTGTTCTAACAAACAGTAGCCTGTACAACTGAGCTACAGATGTACACAAGCAAGCTAGAAGCTTGCACAGGTGAATGCCAGCAGCTGTGCCAACAGGAAGAGGTTACCTGGGGCTAGGCCTGTCCAACATGGTGGCTCCATCTTCCCTTCTGTCATTGCCCGCCACTTGAATTGTAAGGAGCAGGCAACATGCTGCCAGCCAAGCAAAGCCCCTATTTGCATAAGAAGTTCAGGGTCGGGTGGCCAGCTTCCTGCATGCTATGTAAACGTCACACCTGGTCCAACCAATTTGGGCCCTATGTAAATCAGACACCACCTCCTCAAGCCTGTCTATAAAATTTGGGGCACTTTGCTGGGGCCAGAATCCCCATTCACTCAGGTGCCCCTCTCTCTTGCAAGAGAGAGAGCTGTTCTCCTTTCTGTTTCTTTTGCCTATTAAACTTCTGCTCCTATACTCACTCCTTGTGTATGCCCATGTACTTTCTTGGTATGAGACAACAAACCTCACGTATCACCCCAAACAACAATGCCACTTCACCAGTATCGTGTGAAAAGTCCTCTTCGCCTATTCTGTGAGGAAGCGCAAACTTGTTCAGTGAAGAGACTACATGAAAAGAGCCACCCCAGACATGTGAGTGAAAATACCATCTTGATGTCCAGCCAGGTTGAGCTTTCAGATGACTCCAGCCCCAGCAGCCTGCTAACTACAATTCCATGAGGGAACCCAAGTGAAACCTGCCCCACTGAACCCAGTCAAACCACAGGACTGTAAGATATAATGATAAATTATTTTAAGCCCCTGGATTCTGGAGTGATTTATTAACTATCAATAGATACTTAGAACAGAAGGAAAAAGACTTAGAGACTTAGAAAGAATAATAAGTAATTCAGGGTTTTTTCCCCCCTTTACCTACTAATGTCAATTGGAATCTGCTATTACTGTCTTTGAATGGGCTGAGAGGTACAGATAAACTGTTTCCATCACACAATCACCCCTCCATATCCATGGATTTCACATCCGTGGATTCAACCAACCACCATCTAAAATATTCAGGGGAAAAATGCATGGTTTTGTCTGCACTGAACATGTATGGACTTTCTGTTCTTGTCACTATTCTCTGAACAGTACAATAACTATTTATATAGCACTTACACTTTATTAGGCATTTTAAGTAATCTGGAGAATACTGACTGATTGAAAGTCTACAGGAGAATGTATAAAAGTTATATGCAAATACAATGTCATTTTATAAAAGAGATTTGAGCATCCTGGAAGCAATCCCCCACAGATACAAAGGGATGCCTGTATTCAGTTCCAATGTTCCTTTCATAGTGTGAGTATCAGAGCTAAGAGTGATAAAGAGTGTTTAAAGAAACTGGTTTTTGGCTCAGCGTGGTGGCTCATGCCTGTAATTCCAGTATTTTGGGAGGCTGAAGTGGGAGGATTGCTTGAGCACAGGAGTTTAAGACCAGCCTTGGCAGCATAGTGAGACCTCACTGGGGTGCACCTGTGGTTCCAGCCACTGAAGGGACTGAGGCAGGAGGATTGCTTGAGTCCAAGAGGTTAAGAGTGCAGTGAGCCATGACTGTACCATAGTACTCCATCCTGGGTAACAGAGTAAGATACTGTCTTAAATCAATGAATGACTAAATAAATTAAAATTTGTTTTTAATTAATCACATAAATAATTTGCATTAAAAAATAAAGACACTATTAATAGTTTTCATACAACATGAGTATGAATATAAACAAATCATTTTTTCTAGTAAACTGAGGAAATACATCCCTTCAACAATGAAGGAAAAAAATGACTCTGCTGATCTCACTGATAAATGTAGGTCTCTAATACAAAGCCTCTTAAAGAATTTTTAAGGTTTTTCTTTTTCTTTAGCTGTAAAAAAAACACTTAAAAAGGGTTAATTTTGACTTAACACGAATTTTGCCATACAGGCTGACTTCAGAATCTAATAAGGATATATACTATTGATATGGTTTGGCTGTGTCCCCACCCACATCTAATCTTGAATTGTAGTTCCCATAATCCCCAGGTGACAGGGGAGGAATCCAGTAGAAGGTAACTGAATCATGGTGGTGATGGCTATATAATGGGCTTCCCCCCCTTTGCTCTCATTCTGTCTCCTGCCTCCCTATGAAGAGGTGCCTTCTGCCATGATTGTAAGTTTCCTGAGGCTTCCTCAGCCATGTGGAACTGTGAGTTAATTAAACCTCTTTTCTTTATAAATCTCAGGTATTTCTTCATAGCAGTGTGAGAATGGAGTAATAAAACTATATATTATAATAATAACATTGATGATGACGATGATGATGATGGAAGAGGACAGGGATGACATGTCAACCAATCAGTGAATTTAGTTTATAAATAGGCTCTTGCTACCTTTTGGAGATCTGAACATTAATTGTTATTAATAGAGCCATAATTCATTTATGTTTAAAGCATTTCTATGCTTCCAGTGAACAAACTAGCATTGCATTCTTGGAGGGCCCATCGCCCAAATTGAAAGAAACCGATCCTTATCCAGTTGAATCTAATGTAAGTGAATAAAATTCTTTAAGACTTCAAAAATAAAAGGTGTAGATTCAAGTTAAAAGCAGCTTTTACCAGGCCAAATCCTTTCAAATTTTCTTCAGGAAAAAAAAATCAAAGGCACTAACATCCTAAGAAATTGTCTCCCACAGTCAATGATCGTTAATGTCTTTATATATTTTCTTACTACTACAAGGAGACTCAACATTTTACTAGATTTCATGAAAATATAAACTGGGGGTTCCTGTCTGCTCAACAGGGCTGTAAGCTTCTGTGTTCTGAGATCCTGTTATGCTTGGCATGGTCATAGGTGGAAGTAGTTTCATCAAATCTCTGCTGAATAAATGCTTATATATATATGTGTGTGTGTGTGTGTGTGTGTGTGTGTGTGTGTGTGTGTGTGTGTGTGTGTGCGCGCGCGCGCAAAAGCATTTATATAGCTTTTAAATAACTTTACTTTTATTCAATTTTTCCTATGGAAAAAAATAATCCTAACATATAGATAACAAAAGGCCACCAGATCATTGATAACCTCAAATACCTGGATACTACCTTTACCAACACTTTGATGTCTGGGTCCAGATTTTTTCTATTCCTGTATAGATTTTATTATATTTTTTTGTTTTTTGTTAACTGGAGATAGGTGCTATAATTTTGTGATCTGATTTTCTGGCTGAATGAGTGCTTCTAAGGTGATCTCTGTTTGTTTCTAAGTTTTATTCTCAAATTCCTGTCTTTTGACATACTTGCAGTCTTCAAGATGAGATACCTACTATCAAAAGTCATTTCACAGTTCATATTAAAGGAGATACTTAGTTCTTTTGAAAAGAGGTCAAGTGATACATAGTTAATCCTAAAGCTCTCTCTGAGCAAGAGAGAAAATAAATAATTTAGTACTGTACATGAAAACTAAACAAACAAACAAAAAAAACCAGTACCTGAACCCCAGGACTAGAAGAGGCAGATCTGAGACAGCAACAGATAAGAATGACCGGCAAGTTTTACACGTGGTAGGGATGGTGATGCCTATCTAATCCAGAGGTTCTCAAACTGTGGTCCCCAGCTAACAGCATCAGCATCATCTGAGAACTTTCCAGTATTGCAAATTATTGGGTCCGTCCATCCAGACTTACTGAATGAGAAACTCTGGAGGTGGAGCCCCCCCCACACCTCAATCTGTGCTTTAGCAAGCTCTTCAGGTGATTCTAATGCATCCTGAAGTTTGCATAACACTGCCCCAAGCCAACAGGAGAATCATGTACAGGTTGCACATTAAAAAAAAAATTTTTTTTTTTCCAACTGATGTCTGGACACCAGCCCAGCCCCACTAATTTAAAGAATCTTCTGGGTTGGTAGCTGAACATTCTTATTTTTAACAATCTCCCCAGATGATGCTAACCAACAAACAGGATTGAGGCTGTTGATCTAACACATGTATGAGTCCAACCAATTGAGTGACAAACTGAGAAAGGACCACATGGGCTGAGAACTTCTGCATATTCTGCCACAGCAGCTGAATGACTGTACACACATTTAAAGGCAGTATTATCCGGTTTATTTTACTTCACTGGGTCAAGGTGTTAAAAAGAGATTTTTAAAAAATGCTTTTGAAGATAAATTTTAAGTGATATTTGAAAATAAGCATTATTATCAGCTAATATGTTTTTTGGCCTACCATATAAACTTAAAGATTTTATACACAAAGAAACCTGATAATTGCAATCATGTACGGCAAACACCTTACTTGTCCAGCCCAGAATTTGATAAAATGACTTAAAATTTAGAGTTGTCAAAAACAACTGAGCATAAAAATATTAATAACAGTCCTATACCCTTAATAAGAATAAGAAGTATCGGAGTAGAACAGAAAGAACAACAGCTTCCATATATGAAGAATTTTCAAATATATCATCCTAATCCTGGTAGCAACACTATCAGGTAGGTTGTATAAAACTTGCTGGACAGTAGTAACTACTATTAAAAATGAGGACCCTGAGTCATCAGGAAGGCTAAATTATGTTCAATATTTTGCTTAAGAAAATACGAAGTAAATTGGCGAAGACTTCTCACACAGAACTCGAAAGCACTAGCATGGAAAAGAATTGGATAAATAAGAAAGTAAGAAATGGAATAGGCAAATTTTCTTAGGAAACAATCATTAATGACTTAAAAATTATATTTAAGTCCAATTTGTAGAGTTCCTGTTCATCAAAAGTTGACATTAAGAGAGGGAAGTGGCAAGACACAGACTGAGAAATAATATTCACAGTCTATATCTGATGATGGAGTCAAATCCAAAGCATAAAAACATCTCCCAAAAATCAGTTAGAAAAAAAAATGATTTTAAAATCAGCAGACTTGAAGCATTTACAAAAAGGAGATTCAACTGGCTGATAGGAACATGAAAAAGTATTCAATATCATTCTTTTCAAGGAAATGCAAATTAAAACCACATTGAAATATCAGTACACACCGATCAATACACATCTACTGTTACACACATACCATAAATTGCTTATTTAAGCAATTCAATTTCTTTATATGTATCAAAGAAATGTGAGTGTAATTGCTCATGAGAAGACAGGTTCAAGAACATTCATAGCAGCTTTATTCATAATTGCTAAATTATGATTAGGAAAAACTCAAATACCCATCGATAAAACAGTGATAAATAAATGTTTATAAATACAACGGAATACTACATGGTAGTCTAAAAAATGAATTGTTTGTATATGCAGCAACACAGATTAATTCAAACTGTCTTGTTGAGCAAGAGTCTAGATGCAAAAGAGAATACATAGCATGAATCTATTTACATGAAGTTCAAAAACAGGCAAAACTGATGGATGATGACAGAGCTCAGAAGAATGGCTGCCTTGTGTGGGAAGAAGGGATGAAGCGAGAAGGGTGATGAAGGAGCATCTGAAGACAGGGTCTTGCTCTGCTGCCCAGGCTGGAGTGCAGTGACACAATCACAGCTCACTGCAGCCTCGCCATCCTGGGGTCAAGCGATCCTCTCACCTCAGCCTCTGAGTAGCTGGGTCTACAGGCATGTAACACCATGCTTGACTAACTTTTTATTCTTTGTAGAAATGGGGTTTCACTCTGCTATCCAGGCTGGTGTCAAACTCCTGGGCTCAAATGATCCCCCCACTTCAGCCTCCCAGAGTGCTGGGATTATGGGCATGTTCCATATCTTAATCAGAGGTGGTTACACAACTATATATGCTTGAGATTAGCATGATTTGCTATATGACATAACTAAATTAAAATTAATATTAAAAAGACAAGAAAAAACAATCCATTGTCAAAAGATAACATCTAAAATAATTCCACTGACAGCAACTTTACTGCTTATGGAGTTTAAAACCACAGTTATCCAAAAGAGAAATCTCTTTAGGATTTTGTCTCATCATCTTCTAATTCATGACTAATAAATACTCATTAGTTTTCTCATGCTCTTAATAATGAGGAATTAAAAAAAGTAAATATTTGTCATCTCCTTCAACATTCATATAAACATACCCCATTGAAAAGTAGTCCTGTTTTTCAACTTTACCATAATTTGCTCTGTGGATTTTGGTTATTTATACTTGTCTATATAAGATAGCAGTAGCCACGCTTCCAGTTACTGTATACTGTTGAAGCAAAATGAGATTTTTCAAATGCACTGTTTGATACTGGATAAAATTTTTCACCTCTATAAAGAAGTTATAAAAATATATATTAACTTTCAGCCATCTCTAAGCTGGAAACAATTAGAATGTGGATCTAGTAATATCATTTCAAGAAACAGCAAAAGAGCATAACTATAAAAAATGGCACTTGGAATTGTGTTGTTAAGTTACCAATGTATTTCCATAAACAACTAGTTTCAGAATATTGTAATGAATATTGAATATATAACTTCAAATATTGATGTTACTATTCTCAGACTGGTCACGACCGGAAGAGGATAGAGCATCATTCTTTTAAATTGACACCAGCTGCTTCTTAACAGTGAGCACGTGCATGCTTATCCTGCTGACCAATCAGAAGTACGCTCTTTAAAAGCAAGCATCTGCTGACCATTTACAGTCATTTCCACATGAAAACAGGTAAGCTTTGCTAGCACTGAACATGTGCTTCGGAAAAATGATCTTTCCGCCTCAACTGAACTGTGACTTCTAACTCCATATCCCTCAATACTTAAAACACAATTTTCGCAACACCTTTCCTTCAAAGTGTTTCACAAATATAGTTTTTCATTCTATATGTATTTCCCCCATACCTACACTTCACCACTTCAGAGTGCAGAGGGCATTCATCTTAGGAGAAAAGTGACACCAAACCTGCTGCCTTCCCATTTTTAGTTGAGCATGACTTTAAAAACTAACACTAAAGTATAGCACAGCGGCTATGGGACTACTTGGGTTCACAAGTTAAAAACAATATGAACCCAAGAAATCTAGCTATTATTTCCATTGTTGCTGCTATTATTACTATTAATTTTAGAAGAAAGCAGCTAAGTATTTGAAACCCAGGGATGCTGGTGTGCATGCAGTCTCATTTATATATTTTAGTTATACAACAGCAGAAGGAAATCGAAGACATTGAAATCCTAATTCAGAGTGTTTGGTATCCTAATGTACTTGAGGACAGCCAACAATTCAATGAAAACAAATACACCACACCATTCATATTTCATTGACATTTTTGAAGCTCCCTTCTACTTTGAAAATTTGTTATATAGATTAGAAAAAAAAAAAATCACCTTAAGTTCATTCGTGGGATCCGAATTTCTGCTGCATTCCCATCTCTATATTGTTTACACAGTAAACTCCCTCTACCAAGGAATTACTATGAATGCAAAAAACCTCTAACTATTGCCATAAATACTTATCAAACCATTGATGTCCTATGCATTTCCCTCTCTACTTTGAAAGTCAGCATTTGTTTATAAGTTGTAAGAAGCCCAAAGAAAAGTTTTAGAGACTAGACCATGCTAAATTGCTATAATATTTGGGGATCCTTCTCCTCCCAAGAAACAAAAAGAGATTGATCATTATGAATCTACCTTCTTAATTTTTAATATTTTAATTTTTTCTACCTTCTTCCAAGAATTTCAAAAAGCTATTTTTTAGTTCAGCAGGAAGAGGATCGTGTGTTCATATTTCCATCCTGAGCTTGTCATGGCATTTTCAGTATTGTTTTCAAGAGTAATAAGGCCCATAAAATGTCAATCAAAACCCACCACCGGCAGGGAATGTGTTGGAAGCTGTTACATAATCAGCATGCCTGTTTCAGCACAACACAAGTGGCATTTTTCATGTCAATACTGAATTCACAACTTTAAATCTCAGATTTCCTGTGCCTCTGGGTTACCATGGAAGTCGACACTTTGGCAGTCTGAGCAGCCTTAGTCAAAACCCAAGTGTCCCATTGCCTAATAGAATAATGAGTCATTTCACCCTCCCAGGTCTCCTTCCCCTGAGTAATAGAATTATTGGGAGGAGGTGTGAGGGAAGGGCAAAACAGGGCACTTCTGACAGCTGCAGAAAAAGCTGGAGAAACTCTCAGCCCATGCAAGCACTCAGATTTTCTAAGTTGACACCCACCCTCAAATCGAAACTTGAGAGCTGATGTAGTAATACGGTACTCAATAATCTCTACCTGCACATCCCAGCCTCATCCACCAGAAGCCCAGACACCCACTGCACTGTGCTCTGAGCTAATTTTAGCTGGGGGAAAAAAGTGTGATGCAGATTTTTTATTTTATTTCTGAATAACCACTAGCTAAGACATAATAGTTATATGAGTCCTAAACTATGTTAAAAATTTGAGTTGGAAAAGACATTGGACTGGCATGCCAATCATCTCCTCACAGGCTTTCTCCGAGGCATATTCTCCAACCCACTCAAATTGTAAATGATTTGGATAACACAGCTTCCTGAGTTTCCTTAGAGTTTCCCCCTTTACCCCCTCCGAACGTCAGTTAGCAGTTTTATGGCTATGCAGGCCAAATAAATACTATTTTAGTAGGTGAAATAAGGGGAGAGGAAAGTAGATAGACAAGAGAAAGAGCATGGTGAGGAGGGAGAGGAGGAGGAGGAAGAAGAGAAAGAAAAGTTGGAATAAAAAGAAAAAAGAAGAGGATAAGAAAGATAAGAAGTGATAAAAGAAGAAAAGAGGAAGAAGAGGCATCCTTTTTATAGACTTTTATTTGCTTGGTATTTCCATGCATGGTATAGCATAACTTTTCATATGTATATATCATTTTCATCTATAGCTATTTGAGAGGCTGAGATAGGAGGATCACTTGAGTCCTGAAAGTCAAGGCTGCAATGAGCTATGATTGAGCCAATGCACTCCAGCCTGGGTGACAGCATTAGATCCTGTCTCTAAAACAAAAGTCAAATTGAGGAACATGGTACAGAAATAACTGAGGAGTACTCTTTAAAAGTGCCAAGTCATAAAAGATAAGAAAAGACTGAGAACCAGTTATAGACTGGGAAGATTAAGAAGAAATAAATGTAATGTGAGATCCTGGATAGGCTCTTGGACAACAACAACAAAAAGAGGTTATTAGCTGTGTGTGGTGGCACACTCCTATAGTCCCAGCTACTCAGGAGGCTGAGGTGGGAGGATCACTTGAACCCAGGAGGCCGAGGTTGCAGTGAGCTGAGATGGCGCCACTGCACTCCAGTCTGAGGGACAGAGCGAGACTCCGTCTCAAAAACAAACCAACAAACAAAAACACTAGCAGAAAAATTGGCAAAATTCAAATAAGGTCTGAAGTTTAGTTATTGATATTGTATAACTGTTAATTTCTTGTTCTTGATAATTATCACGTGGTTTTCTAAGATATTACCATTAGAGGTAGTGGGATGAGAGAGGTATATATTTTTTAAACTCTTTGAATCATTTTTGCAACTTTTCTCTAAGTCTAAAAATTCAAAATAAAATATTTTCAAAATGTGAAAGAATGTGTGTCTTAGAGTCATTTAAACACATTACTTAGACCCGCACGGTGACTCACACCTGTAATCCTTGCACTTTGGGAGGCCAAGGTGGGATGGGGAGTTGAGGCAGTGGTGGGCAGGATCGTTTGAGCCCAGGAGGTCTAGGCTGTAGTGAGCTGTGATTGCACCACTGCACTCCAGCCTGGGTGACAGAGCAAAACCCTGTCTCAAAAACAAAACAAAACAACAACCAAAAAAAACCCCATAACTTAGAATTCTGTAAAATGACATAATGTTCGTGTATTTGAATAATTTATTCATTGTTTGAAGAACAACATGGTATGGTAGAAAGTGCCCTAGAATGGGTATTAAATCCTTGAGTTCTATTTTGATTCTGACTAAATTTACAGAACATATTCTATAATTCCTCAAAATAATCACTCTGGTTCTCAATTTCTTCAGTCTATAAAATGACATTTTTGGACTAAATGGTTGTTAAGGGCCATTTTTCCTCTAACATTCTCAGTATCTCTAATAATAACTAATCAGAATATATAAGATAGTGCTACCTTTACCTAAAATCAGCAAAATGGTCAGAGCTATTAATATTTTTTGCAATGTTGCATACATGCCTACACACACACATTTTCACAACACAGATTTCTCTCTATATATAATGAGCGCAGAATAAGCCACATCATAGAGAAGCCCATGTCTACTCTGTGTTCACTGAGTACTTAATTTATCCTTAGCACATAAAGATGCCAGGTGTTATTAGTGTGAAATAAAACTCAGCACTTTTAGCAAGACTAGCACTGTTCCTAACCACTCTCTCAGAAATAAGAATCATGTGGGCAGAAATGTGAGTGGAGATATATATTTTATTCGCTGCTAACCCTTGCCAAAGCCCCAATTTCTAGTCTTCAGTCGATGTGTATTAATTGATGAAAAAGAAGTCACTAAAATAGTGTGTGGATGGTATCACAGAAGACCCCCTTCCAAAGGAAAAAGAGAAAAGTCCCATCTATAAGATGTTTTTCTATATTCCATGTGGAATTCTACCCCTAGAAATAATGAGAAACCAGAAACCTGTTCTTCCCCTGAATTTTTTAGCAGAGGGGAGGTAATGACAGGACTTTAAAAGTATCATCGTGGGGTCTTGGCTGAGAACTGACCTTTCTAATAAAAATAAGGCATACGATATGGTGGATGCATTGCAGCGTATGAATCCTCCATATAATAAAAGAAAAACACACAAAATAACCTCTTTGTCATTATTGTCTATAGCACAGATATGCTGTGGAGGCTGACCAGCCAAGGGAGTGTAGTGGAGAACACAAGGTCATTACATTTCAAAATGAGCTACACATCATAGACCTCCTCCTGGGAAGTCTGCACACAAGATGGTGTGGCAGCTTTCTGCCGGGGGAACATTCTCCACTTTCTCTCCCAGTGATACGACAAAGCATCCAGGGAGTGGTGGATCCGATGATGCTCATTTCAACATGTGCTGAATAATGAAGGGTGCGAACTGGCTGAGGCGGGGAAGAAGAAAGTTTCCCAGCCAAGGGTGTGGAGAGAGCCAAAGGGCTGTAGAGGGATTAGACAGGTTGATGTGTAAATTGAGGGGTCGATTTAAACTGAATTAGGAATATGAGGAAAGAATGAGTTGACCCCTAGACTTCTGACCCCTTCTGGGATTCTCTTGCTGTTAGTCTCTTTGGGGAGAGAATTCTGACAGGAAGCATTTACAGAAAGATTCCCCATGAGTAAACCAATGAGACAGTGTTTTCTGAGTCCTTCTCACTGAAGGTGGGGCTGCTGACAAGTGTCTAGACTGATCTGGGCCTAAGGCTACCTCTTGTGGTAAATCAGTTATTACAGATGGGTTTTCTAAAGTTGCGGCCTTTTAGAGGCCAAAGAGCTGGAGGGTCTATCCTAGTTGTGGATTCTCACTAGTGGGTTAGTCATCCATTCTGCCAAAATCAACCAGGGAGACGGAACAGTGCTTACAAAGAGGATTCTTGCTGCTACGTGTTGCGAAACAGTATTGCTCAACAAGGCCACATGCTGTACAACTCTAGGGGACACTGTTCACATTGTTTCTGTGTGGATGCCATCCCTAGAGTGGTACATCTTTGTGCCATTGCAATTCAAGGCATTTTATCCCCTTGTGTTCCAGGCTGTGTGTGTTCTGAGATTTTGTTGATTGGTTTCCTTGTGTTTGGGGAGGGAGAGAAAAACAAGGAATAAAGGTGGCAGGACAGAGGGCTGGATGGAAAGAGGAGCTGGCAGGAATGGTGGAAAGAATTCAGGGGCAGCTGGGCACAGTGGCTCATGCCTGTAATACAAGCACTTTGGGAGGCCGAGGCAGGCAGATCACCTAAGGTCAAGAGTTCGAGACCAGCCTGACCAACATGGAGAAACCCCGTCTCTACTAAAAACACAAAATTAGCTGGTCATGGTGGTGCATGCCTGTAATCATAGCTACTCAGGAGGCTGAGGCAGGAGGATCTTTTGAACCTGGGAGGTGGAGGTTGCAGTGAGCCGAGATCACACCACTGCACTCCAGCCTGGGCAACGAGAGTAAAACTCTATCTCAAAAAAAAAAAAAAAGAGAATTCAGGGGCACCAGAAGAATCACTGCTGAAAATTCTTATATACTTTCCACCTTTTGAATTTTTACATGTTGCAAGCAACTATTTGGATAAATAAACATCATCTGGAGGGCAACTAGACCAACACCTACATACTCAGTCTCAGTTTGGTGGGGCTTGAAATGAAGAAAAGAAACATTTTGCAATCTTCTTAGGTGTGGTCCCCAGACTAGCAGCATCCACAACCTGGGAGTGTGTTAGAAACGCAAATTCTCAGGTCCCACCCCAAGCCTACCTGATCTGAAATCTAAGGGTGGGGCCCAGCAATCTGTGTTTTAACAAGCCCTATAGTTGACTGTGATGCATACTTAAATGTGAGAACTACTGCTGTTTAGAATGAGCATGGAAAAATTAGGAGAAATGGCCTATGGGGCAAAGCTTGAGATTTTTGATTGGGGTAGGCTGCATACTGATTTGGGGTACCTGAGGGATGGAGTCTGGACATGGGGAACATGCAAGAGTAGAACGGGGTTAATCAGGAGATCTTTCGGAAGTTCTAAGGGTGAATGCAGTGCCAAAGAAAACAACCTTGGCCCTCGTACAGGAAGAAGCCTGGATGGGAGTGCCAGGACTTGTTTTAAAAATGCAAATCTTGGTGCCTCAGTTTAAAGCAGAGTAGAATCTGCCAGTTCAAGCCTTTGTCTTCTCATCCATCTCTGGAAGCAGTACAAGAAGAAATCTGAAGGGGAAGGAAACATTCTTATTTGTATGTTTGAAAATCTGAACCATTCTGGAAATGGTCCTGAGCCAATGTCAAGAACCTACCACTCTTTCAAGACAGCCCTAGTTATTTATAAACATTTCTGATGTCATTTGTAGAGAAATGCTCGTTAATTCGACATAAATTTGTTGCATCCTTTGCATTCTGACTGATGGGAGTGTGGAAATACAAAAGGTGATACATACACATTAGAAAAAGATGAAAATAAGTGAGTGAATTCAACTTTAATGTCAACAAGAGAATCCAGAGAGATCTAGTCAGTACAAAGCCACTTTGTGGAATTCAGTTTAAGGCTGTATAAGCCTTGGAAATAGCACTAGACAAGAATGGATATTATTAGGTTGGCGCAAAAGAAATTGCGGCTTTTGCTATTGCCTTTAATGGCAAAAGCCGCAATTTCTTTTGCGCCAACCTAATAGAATATGGTCAGAGAAAAGCAAAGAGCTAATATAACTTTTATTATAAAAAATTAATTGAAAAATAAAACTTTTATGATTATTGATATTAGATGGATAGTGCAATAAAATTATACACCCACGTAAAAAAATAACAAGGATGAAGATATTAAGTAGATGACAAATTCAATGCTCCAACAACAAAATAACTTAAAATACATTTACTTCTATGTAAAACCATAGCCAAAGAAGTGCTACACACTGGTTCTGTCCCCCAGTGGAGAGATGGCAAATCCCTAGGATACTCGCTATTCCTGCCTATTTCCAGCCTGGGGCAGACATCACTATCAGCACTGCACTCTTCGTGCTGAGCCCAGACTAAGCTCAGAGTTCTCAACAGAAACAGCCTTCAGCCATTACTAATCAATCAGAGCTGCTATTTTGCCATCTATTACTCTCTGGAATGGGTGTGGCTGGCAAGCTAGTCCTGCTCCCAGCTCAGCCTCTCATCATTTTGCCACTAGAAGCCTCTTCCATACCGTGCCCCAAAGCGTGCCTGTTCTTATTAGTACTCGCTATTATAATTCCACAACAGACCAAGAAGTAATTCTGTGAAAGATGTTTTCTTTCCATCTCCTTCTCAGTATTACACATACATAAATGCATTTCCAATTTCCACAAATGTGGGGAAAATCAATGTTTCTAAAACTATAAAAAACAAAACAACTAAGAAATTATGAAAATAAATAGCATATATAGAGATCATATAAATGTATCCTAAAATGTGAGGTATTTAAAAGTGGTTCAAGTTCTTTTTGACATTAAAAAAGCTAAATTTAAAAAAATTTGTATGCTCACTTCAGCAGCAACATACTAAAAAAATCCATCAATGATGTGTTTATAATGTATAATTAAAAAAATAACATCAGCCTCCGAATTTATGAGTATTATTGCTTATTGTCAAAGATAAGTACAAATAGAGTAACACTGTAATTAGCTTAGAGGAAAATATCAAGTAAATAATAGTGCAGGCAGGAAATGTCTTGAAGGTGGCATGCGACTAAGTCTGAGAAAAACTTGTATAAATGTGTATCCATGTAGTGAGTCTCACCTAATTTCACCGCTGACTTACTACCCGCTTAGGAGCCTGTGCCAACTGCCCAGCACAGCAACATCTCCAACTGCCCCCTAATTAAATGTGAAGCTACGCTTGTCCTCTAGCAGTTGTCTAACACTAAAATTTTATGATTTAAAAACAACTAACTCATGAACTTAGCTAAGATTCAAAAAGTAAAAAGCCTAGCCCTTTATCTGACCTACAATCTGTAGTTAACATGGTTATGTCCTCAGTCACAATTAACTAGTATCAGCCCCAATTAACTTCCCAGATAGTTTTTTAATTAGCACTAACAAGTCAAACTACTAAAAAAAACAAAAACAAAAACCAGCACAGGGTGGCATGGTAATAGGACTGCTTCTAAGAGTGTTAATTTACTCTGACAACTGACAAGAAAAAATTCTAGGGAAAACAAAAATTCCATTCCGTTTTATCTTTGCCACTTATAATACGGTCTCGCCTTAAAGGTCTAATTTATTTTACGTGTTTAGAGAAGCATTTTTACTATTTTATATCCGAATAATATTCATTTTTCTTCTGTTTTAAAATAATACCAGGTTTCCATTTGTCAGAAGCGTTTGTCATTGAGTGGTGAATTACACTGCAAGAGATGTCATAAGCAGTGGTTTGTCACCACCTGCCATGTTAAATAAACCTCAGAGGTAAGACCAGGCTATAGGGCAAGTAAACAAGGCCTTTTTCTCCTTCCTCCTTAAACTATGCACTAAGTTGTACAAGCAAATGCTAGTCTAGGTTTTCCATCTTAGTACTAGGTTAAAAACAATGAGAGACCATATAAATCAATAAAAACTTCACGTTACTGAATTACTAAAAAAAAAAAGCTAAAAGCTGTATTTCAGCTGAACAGTAAGAATTGTTTCTTTTCAGAAAAAAACAGACTGAAAAAAATAAAATGTCTAGGACTCTAAATGTGGTTAATCTCATTGTGAAATGTCCACGTAAATCTGTGAAATAGTGATTGTGGGTCCTTCTTGTTCCCTGAGAGTCCTTTCTTTTATTTATCCTAGATGAACTCCTTCTCTCTCTCCTCTCTGCTTCAGCTCTCTAGAGTTTAGTCCATAGTTTTGGGGCCCCAAGCTCAGGCACTGATAAAAAATTAAAAGAAATCATAATGCACTGCAGTTGCAGGGCTGGGGGTGGGGGAGCGCTGTTTGCAGAATTAGAAACTACAAGACAAAAAGCAATAAACTCAAAACCCTGAGATTTCAGGGCAGTAGTGGGGGAAGGGTGAACACTGGTGGGTGGGGTTGCAGAATGAATTCACATGATTCAGAAATGCTTCTTGGCCACACAGGCCTGGGAAAAGAAAAGTATGCCTTCTATCTTGGATAGACCACGAATACACACCTAGTGGGAGACACATCACAATATACAATAACACTAACTTGTGTAGAGGGCAGTGAGGTGTTTAGACCCTGGAACATTAAGCATGGAGAGGAAGAGAAGGGCAAAACTGATGGTGATTATAACTGATTATAACTGTAGTTAGATACAGTACATAGAGAGAGAGAGAGAGAGAGAGAGAATTTCGCTTCCATTTTACAGATTTAAAAATGAGGTTTTCTACAGTATGTTTTTATCATGTTCAAGTTCACCCAGAGGACTAAAAGTCCCAGCCTTTTTCCATTTTACTACAATTAGTTTTTCCAAAGATTCATAAGTATATCCAATAAATGTGGTATTTAAATACATCTTTTATCATCAAATTCCTTTTGATAACCAAAGATGGCCAGGTTTAGCATTTCAACCAAAAAGAAACAACCACTCTGTGAATTCCAACCGAAGGGATTATAAAGAAGAGTTTATTAGCTGTCCCAGGTGTTGATTTTCATTTAGAAAGCTTGTTTTCACACATCAACAGCATTATTATAAACTTGTTTTAACATCAATCTATACTTAAGGTGTCTCACATAACAACACAGAAAAAAAAAAATCCCTGTTTACTGCGTTAGAACACTGAGGACTTCAGCATTTGCATATCTTCTAAGAGTTAGAAACCAAAGGGATTAACAATCAAACTGAAGAAGTGAACACTCACTCACCTCATCAACACTGAGACTAAGGGCTGTTTTTACGGGTTCTCCATCCTAGTGCCAGATACGTGGTAGACAGTTAATTCTGCTTGTGGATCGGCTGACAACAAGAGTTCAGTGAACTAACACCAAATACTTTTTAAGACCCTAATTTGCAATTTGTAAAACCAGAAGTGACAATGAGCCCTTTATAAATCAAAAGGGGATGTTGGCCTCAGAATGCCTCATGCTCAAGCCTTGCTAGCTATTTTCTTGACAGAATACTGTGTGACAGACACCACAACTAAACGTCGGATGGGTCAGAGCACTCTATTTCTTTTATAGCTTTTTTAAACAATGAAAACAACTTGCTCTTTACGGTTACAACTTTATGGGAGACAGGAACCTTTCACACTTTATGGAAAGGTGAAAGCTATCCTTAAAATGGCCAAAGAACCCGATACATTTTTGACTCAGAGGTTCAGTTTATCTGCATTTCATCATTTCATCATAAAGTAAGATGATCAGGCCCTTTTTCTTCTGGTCTATTAAAGCAGCTTGTTTTTACTGAAAGTCTGACACATACCTCTGTATACTGTGTCTTCCCCTTATAAAAAGCATATTCAGTTTCTCCCTCTTTTCTTAAAAATAGAAGTAGTTTTTGGCTGTTCTTTCTTGCTCCCTGTCTCTCTTCACATCTTTAAAGAATAGAACTGTTTTCTTTTCCCTGTCTTAAAGAAACATGAAATGAGTATATTTTCTATTGTTTTAGAAGAATGTCATGTTCCTTAAAAAAGGATGATTTTAGATATTGAATCTTTTACTTCCCTCTTTATGAAGACTTACGATTTTTAAAAACCACTTTCAGCTGAGCAACTTACAGTATAAAAACTAATGCATGTATATATATAAAATATGAAAAAATATATTTTCACTGATGATATATGATGATAGAAAGATCACAAATACTATAAAACTCAGCTAAATAAAGACTATAAAAGTAAGCAAGAAAACTTTTTAATCAATACTAATGTGAGTTGCTAATGAGATATGTGGGTTGCTTTTGAAGGAAGACAGTACTGGGATTAGTTACTTAAATATTAATAAGTTGTTCCCTGCATAAGGTCAACTTAGGAAGAAAGCAAGTTCAGAAAACATAGTCACAATTCAAAATCTCAACTTCAAATAAACTGAAAATATAATATTCAAGACCTTGTTCTGAGCATAGATCTTAACACTTCAAATACATCAGAACACAATTTTAATGACAAATCTAAGCTGTATTTCCTTTGAACTATTAGATGGCAGCATTATATCCACATTCTTTACACTTGACTATGAACTCCAACTCATGTAATTAAACAGCATCAGACCTATGCAAGACATGCTCAGCAAGGGGTGGGAACCACCCTTGAATTTCCATTTTTCTTTGTCTGTATTTTACAAAATCATGCAAATCCCATGCAAGAATTAGAGCTGTAATTTAATAGCTTGATGACAGGGCAAAATTAATTTGAAACAAAGAAAAATAGTAATTTGTGAAAATCATGCCCACTGGTAAGTTATAGTCACAGGGGAGGGCAGGATGGTATGGGAGAGGCCTCTGGGATCAGGAATATATTTCCAAGCAAACCTTATTTTCCCACAACAGCTGTTTTAAGTGATGAGTAATAGGCTCTGGAAAAAAAGAAATGGAGAAGCTGCCCTGAAGGGAAGGGAGGACACTTTATCCTCTGTCATGGAAAAACACGGGAGGAAAGATGGTGGAAGATAAGAGACACTGAGTGATGGAGGCAGGGACACAGGGGAACTCATGTCACATGGCTTCCTTCCTTTCAGGAAAGCCAAAGGGGTTATGTTTTAAGCATGGAGGATTGTCAGAATTTCATGAACTTGAAAAATATAGGAATAGTTTGAAACAGCTGCAATGGAGAACTGGGTTGCTGGGTTACTTTATTCACGTTATATGGGTTTGTCTTGTCCAGCCTTGGGGGCCAGTGATGACTTCAGAGTTCTACAGCAGTGCCTCCAAAGCTTAATAGGGATAACAAAGGTGTGGCACATGTGCCACCACCCCTCTCTTACTTCATGACTGTGACAGACATTACTAATCAAGCACAACACCCTTTCTCACTTAGCTGATAAGGAGCCTCAGAATCCTTCTCAACTAAGTGCTCTGAGAAGCCATTACTCATTGATCAAAGGAGGTACTTCAGATGGAATCTAGTCACCGTGCTTGAGTAAAATACAAGTCTTGCTGTGTACTTGGCTTACTCATAACCAACTTCCTGCATTTACATCTATGGCCAGTTACCCACTTGATGCTCCCTTTCTATAAGAACTGGATTTTTTGTTCCTCAACTTCAATAGCTTTATGTATGGGGATCTGATACCTGCTTCTAAACTTCCTAAACAGAAACCACACATTCAGGGCTGAACACCACAGACCACTGCAGTAAGCCATGGCTCTAACCCTCAACCAGCCAATCCATTTCCTCAAGACTCATTCCCAACTTACTATGAGGCAAGAGAGAAATCTGATGATTGTTGGTCGTCAGTGGGCTGCCTTGGTTCTCTGTATATTAGGCTTAGTACTGAAAGAAAATACGCTGGAAGTATCTCACTCTTCTAGTCCTAAATTTGCAATGCCCTGGTGACTTTGCATAAAAGCCAGATCCCATAGGCCAGTAAGTCCTCAATCAACCAAGCAACCAAGAAGCCTTTTAATGACTTCTAAGTTTGAAGACTGTAACAGCACGTTATCCTGACCTCAAGTTTTTTCACCAAAACATTCTCCCTAAAATAGGCCCTGCAACATCTCAGATGCCCAGGAAATAACTCTCGGAATGTCAGAGTCCAACTCTCCCAAAATTTCAGGTATTCTCTTCAATGGAGATCCTAAAATCCAATAGGCAGTCCAGGAATAAGCCTGAAACTAGGATATTATTTCCCTGAAGTTTCTGTGCACCAAGCAGGTATCTCCCTCTGAAGCAATGAACCTAACAAAACATAATAATACCTAATGTGGGCTTGCCCATGTTTCTAGGTCTTGCTAGTTCATTGGTGAGACCAGGTCCCTGTTCTTACAGAGGTTATTCTTACTTTGATAAAATATTCTAGAATCCCTATGTTTATGTCTTGCCAAATCCCATGACATCTTAGATTTAATTGCTTCTTCTCAATCCTGCAATCTTAATTCAGTCATTCCCTTAGACCCAGTTAAGACTGCCTGGGTCCCACAATAGAAGAGATCTATGGAAGAACCATCGCCCCTAAACCTGAGTAGTATAATGTGGTCCCCAACGAACAACCAGTGTCTTCAAGACAGCATGAGTCTGAAAACCCCAGGGTGAACCATACTAGTAGCCTAGAATGACAGAACTCAGCCGTATGGCATACATCCTAGGAGCCATCTGCCCTAATCAGACCCTGTCTCTTCAACTTGGCCCCATGTTTTCAAGAATTAGATTTTTCAGAAATTTAAACACTAGGAGCCGATATGTTTCTCATCATCAAACGATCAGCTGAGGTAACAGCATAGACAACCCTAGAGATGGTCAAGAAGGGACAGTAAGTGCAAACATAGTTAAAAAAATATATTGTATTTGCCTTGATGTGCACTTGAGTCGAAACCACAACTTGACCATGGACTAACTCTGTGACGTTTATCAAGTTTTTTGGTTTCTTTGAGCTTCAGTTAAACAAAGATAAAGTGGAAATAATCATAAAAATATAATGGGGTTGATGGACGGCTTAGAGATAAGATGCATTAAATGCCGGTTAAATGACAGACACTCTCGACAACAATGCCCATTATATCAGTCTTGTGCCAAAGTGCAAAATTAAGACATAAACATATTGGAAGCATAACGCTTGTCACATAGTAGGTGCTCAAATATATGGAAATAAAACCATGAATATATAAATGAGTCAGTTCATGTTTGCTTCCATGAGTATGAGAATATTTCTCAAAAGGAGCTTCATTCACCAGGCAATCATCTTGGACAAGTATCTTCACTACTTTTCTTTTCTTTTCTTTTCTTTTTTTTTTTTGAGGTGAAGTTTTGCTCTTGTTGCCCAGTCTGGAGTGCAATGGCGTGATCTCAGCTCACAGAAACCTCCGTGACCCGGGTTCAAGTGATTCTCCTGCCTCAGCCTCCCAAGTAGCTGAAATTACAGGCATGTGCCACTACACTTGGCTAATTTTGTATTTTTAGTAGAGATGGGGTTTCTCCATGTTGGTCAGGCCGGTCTCGAACTCCTAACCTCATGTGATCCACCCACCTCGGCCTCCCAAAGTGCCCAGCCTCCATTACTTTTTATTCCCTGTTAGCTTGATGTTTTAATTGAAACAAGTAGTAACCTAAAATCACATTATAAACTATGCCTGAAAATCCATCAAATCCACTTAAACTGTGATTTTTGACCTGCAAGTCACATTTGAACATTTATAGGCAATTCAATACTAAAACCCTGCCTTTGAAAGGGAGAAGTTGTTCTTCAGAAAGATGACGCTTTGAAATTGCTAAAATAACACACTTATTTTAAAGACGAATTTCTTCTACTATATGACAATGTATCATTCCTATGCTGAACTTTAATTAGAGTTAAACATTTCAAACTTAGATATATGGAGATTATTTTTAAAAGTCAATTCCCTTTTTAGGTCGCTTGAATATTTGTTCCACAAAGAAAAAAAAATCTTTCTGGAACTAAAGTGAACATTTTGGTCTTGGTTAAATGTGTGGCTGGGGGCAGAGAAAAATGGCTAAAGCATAATCCTGACGGTTGTACTTATTGCTGAGTGGATATCTAAGTGAAAAGTGAACATATTTTCTAAAAACCGCTCTTAACCTTTCATTTCAGAATATCTCAGAATGGAGGAGAGAACACTTCCCCACCTGGATAGTTCCACCTACTCACATATGTGAAAGGACAATGCTGATTAGACACACAATTTGCTTTGTGATAACGGCAACCTGTTTTGCAGGCTCCTAAAAGGAAGGCATGCTCCATTGGCAGGATTATAATTTGATTCAGATGATTCAGGCTTCAAAGACTAGTTTTGTTACTTAGCGAAAGTCCTGTATTGGGCTAGGCGCCTGACATAGCCTTTGTCTCCTAAAATTTTCCCTGGATACCAGTTACTCATTATCCCCTGTCTGCCACCTACCCTGCCTCTGCCCCACCATTGATTCTCTCTAATTCTCTGCCCTGCTCTTGGCCCAGGGAGGCCTATTTTAGAGCTTGCAGCACCACAGGTTTGGTAGACAGAGGCCACCAGCAAAAGACTAGAAGACAGATGGGTCTGTGTTGCCATTAGAACAGCTGGAAACGCCACCCCACTTCTCAGGCCATAGACTTCTAGGAAAGATAAAAGGAAATGCTGCAGGTGAAGAATGTAGCAGTGGTGTGTCACAATCACTAAGTGATAGATGCCACCCACTGATGAAGCCAAAACAAGCAAATGGTATTTGAGGAGGGTCCACGGCTAGTTAAGGATTTGATTGGAATACGTGTCACCAGGTAAGGTAGCTGTTTCAGTTAGTGTGAAGAAGTGAAAATATTTGGTTCACGGCCATTCCCCACTCCCATCAAGTATTTGTGCATGGCCTGCTCAGCTTACTCAAAACCCTCCCTGACAAAATCCAGGGGAACGGATTCGGTCCCGAAAAGGAACCAGAGTGAAATAAAATCTCCACTCCTCAAAAGAGCTGCAATCAGCTGGTGGGGGCACAGAGGATGTCATATTTGTACTGTGCCAAAGGAAGGCAGAATTGGGGCAGCTGGTGACAGTTCTCTGATGACTTGAGGGGAAAAAGTTGCTCTGGATCAGGCGAGTGAGCTGCTCCTTGAAAGTTAAGGATGTGAAAAACAAGATAGAAAGTTTTTGTGAGTTGTTGAATGCTAGATATAAGCAAATACAGGACTTCCTAGTTTTGTTGCACTTGATAAACACTGGGCCAGCACTGAGCTACCAGGATCGTAGCTTTAGAAGCATTGCCCAAGGTTGACAGATGTAATCCCACATCTGATCCTTCACTCAGGTACACGACTGAACTGCAATCCTCACCTGCCCAAAAGAAATAGTCTGGAGTCTGAACGCCTTAAGTCGGTGGTTGTTCTGCAGTTTTAGGGCCAGCAGCATTAGCATTCTCTGGGAGCTAGCCAGAAATGCAAAATCCAGATTTCCCGAGTCAAAACTCTGCAGGGTGGGGGGCAAGCCATCTGTGTTTTAGTAAGCCCCCTAGGTGACTCTGATGCACACTCAAATTTGAGCCTCACTGTCTTAGCACAAATGCCTTAGCCCCAATGCTATTACTATCAGTTACCATGTGTTTACCACTTATTATGAATCAATCATCTTGCTAAATCCTTTACTCGAATTGTCACATTTATTCTTTACAACACCCTTGGGAGGTAGGTACTGCTGGCGCCCCCATATATGGAAGGTAAACTGAGGCTCAGCTAGTTTTCAGAGCATACACAAGGGCCTGCGGCCAATGCCAGAGTCAGAAATGGAATCATGCTGGTCTTCCCAATGTTCAGAATCACTTCACTTCACTGTTCTGCCTCTATTACAAATCCAGAAACACTGTTACAGAGCAAAATGCGCTTTTCAAACAGGTACATTTGTTAAAAGATGTGAACCTTTTCTGGAAGACAACTTTGACTGTCCCAGCTTGCTTGGCGAATCTTTGAGCTGTCCTAACAGGCAACTCCTCCAGTTCTAAGACATGCCCTACTCTCAGGGAAGCACAAAGGGATATTGAGGAGATAAGAAACGGGCTGAGCCAAGGATCCGACAGCCAGATATCTGGCCGTCTGGAATGGATCAAACTTACACAGGTTTGGAGTTGCTCAAATAAATGTCCTTTGTGTCTCCACCAAAATATATATGTATATGTGTCTGTGTACATGCACACGTGCACACATACCCCTCACATGCGTAACAAAATAAACATTGTCCATACTTTATCAGCCATTGAGGGAGAATACAAAATTGAATCTACTTCTTCCCTCCACAAAAAATAAATCACACTGCATGAAAATGAATTAAAAGAAATAATCTTTAAAAAGGCTTATCTATGAATTCCTATATGGAGTGTGCGATTGCCTGCCACTAGGAAGCACCTGTGTTCTTTTCTCTAAACTGATAAACTAACATCTCTTTTTACCTGGAGGAAAAGAAAATCAACAGACATTGACCTTACAATAATCAATTACTTATTCTCATATTTAAATTTCAGTACACAAAACATCTCAACATAAAGTAAAAAAAAAAATCCTGCTTCAAAAATTATTTGCTATCATATTTGTGCAACACCAAGCAGAACAAAAGTAAAAGAAAGAAAAAGATTTGCATCTATCTATATTTTAGCAATGCTAATCATGGATTTATTTTTATCTGCAATTAATTAACCTGATAATGCCACTCGTATTTTATTTAAATACAACATGTTGGAAAAATTTTAAGTGCAGAAAAATTTTAAAATTTTTTCTGAAATATATATTAAAAATACATGTATGTATTGGTATTTAGATATAGATATGTGATAGAAATAGCAATCAACAAAAATACTCTAAAGAAACATACTTTGAGAATTTGCTTACTTGGAAAAAGATTAATTTACATTTATTCCAACACATTCACTAAATTTATATTTTATGAAATTCCTTTTTTTTTTTTTTTGAGACAGAGATTTGCTCTTGTCACCCAGGCTGGAGTGCAATGGCGCAATCTCGGCTCACCGCAACCTCCACCTCCTGGGTTCAGGCAATTCTCCTGCCTCAGCCTTCTCAGTAGCTGGGGATTACAGGCACTCACCACTATGCCCAGCTAATTTTTGTATTTTTAGTAGAGACAGGGTTTCACCATGTTGGCCAGGCTGGTCTTGAACTTTGGACCTCAGGTGATCCACCTGCTTCAGCCTCCGAAAGTGCTGGGATTACAGGTGTGAGCCACCATGCCCAGATTACATTTAATATTACATCAACAATTAGAGTATCAATTCCAAGTGAGGCCATCATAAAACTCTATTTGAATAATTTAAAAATTCCCAAATAGGCCAGGCACAGTGGTTCATACCTGTAATCCCAGGACATTGGGAGGCTGAAGTGGGTGGATAACGAGGTCAGGAGTTCAAGACCAGCCTGGCCAAGATAGTGAAACTCTGTCTCGACTAAAAATACAAAAATTAGCCAAATGTGGTAGCAGGTGTCTGTAATCCCAGCTATGTGGGAGGCTGAGGCAGGGAATTGCTTGAACCCAGGAAGTGGAGGTTGCAGTGAGCTGAGATCAAGGCACTGCACTCCAGCCTGGGTGACAGAGCGAGACTTTTGTCTCAAAAAAGAAAATACCCAAATAGTGACCTAGCGAGTTTATGCTTTCACTTTATTTTCTCACCCTCCTCTAAGCGATCATTCCACATGCATACTTTGCTATCACAGGGCAGTAAGGTGCTTGCTTTTGTCTCCCTCAATTAATTCCCCAAAGCTCTTTGAAAGCATTGGGTTCTTCTTACACATCTCCATATACGCAGAAGTTCCTAGAAAACGGCTTTCCCATTGGTAAGCTTTTAATAAATAAGATTAAGGTTATTTAGCAAGGCTAGGTGGTAAAGTGGGCAATCATACCCTTTCTAAGGGGGCAGCCACTCATAAACTCCACACACCTGTCTTCAGTCCAGAATGCTGGTCCAGTGTTTCCTGACTTGGTTTCTCAAAGGAAAAGTCAGCTGGGCATGGTGGCTCACACCTATAATCCCAGCAGCACTATGGGAGGCCAAGGCAGGTGGATTACTTGAGGTCAGGAGTTCGAGACCAGGCTGACCAAAATGGTGAAACCCAAGCTCTACTAAATCCCAGCTACTCAGGAGGCTGAGGCAGGAGAATCGCTTGAACCCAGGAGGCAGAGGTTGCAGTGAGCCAAGATTGTGCCACTGCGCTACAGCCTGGGCAACAGAGCAAGACTCAGTCTCCAAAAAAAGGAAAGGAAAAATGGACATTAGGACTTCAAAGAGAAATCTTCCCATTTTTAAATGCTGGCCACACATACTAAATTTCTCTTTAAAACAGGATTCAGTAAGCTGGATTTGTGCAGGAAAACCAAGTCACTTGAAGAGACACCAGAAATAGCAAGTTATATGCAGGAATTGGGGTTTCCACAAATGATAGGTGAGCCAGAGTGGATAAAGAACAGAAAAGTCACAGAGGAAGTTATGGGAAGGGCAGGCAGAACGGTGAGAAGGCAGACCCAGAAACCTCAACGTGAAGCAACACCAGAGTGGTGGTTCTCATTGGCTTATGAGGAACTGCCCTGGAAATTCCCTGGAAAGGTCCCACCAGTGATTACTGTCTGCAGCAGTCAAGTGAGTGGTTTGCAAGCCACCAGGAATCCCACATCTGCCCACACATTCGGCTGCAACAGACTCCACATCTCTTCTGCCTCCCAGCTCCCATACCGGTTCCCTTCACTGGGAATCTGGACTCAGAACCATTAAGAAGAGAGGAATCTGGAGTATGTGCCTCTTGGTTCCCCTTCATTGCATCCCATAGATGGAAATGATGTCAAATTGACAGCAGACGAGCCTAGCACTCACAGTACAGGACGAGAAGAGAGATCATTGGGGCTAACTGCACTTTCAAGGTACAATATACCATTTCCAGTTTCGAGGATGACTGCAGAAACCATTTGAACAATTTCACCTTCTAACACGAGAAAAGGGAATGAAATGTATTGAAGATACTGTCTCAGGTAACACAATCCTTGATAAGAAGCCAATGAACATTTCACATGGTTGCATCCCCAATTTTCCTTTCTTCCCTCTCCTCGCCCTCCCTACCTCTCTTCTCCCTTCCTTTCTTCTTTCTGCTCCTTCTTCCTCCTCCTCCTCCTCATTCTTCTTTATATTTTAACATCACAAAAATACCATCTCAGGAGTTAGGGGTGAGGAGAGCAGGTGTCAATAAAGGGATAGCACAAAGGTGTTTTTGGGAAAGGTAAAACTCCTCTATAATCTGATTGTAATAGTGACTAATTGCACAAATCTATATGACTAAAAATTCATAGAAGGAGCACCAAAAGGTCACATTTTACCATATGATAATAAAATTGCTGAATGATAATAACCTTAAAACAACAATAAAAAGAAACATATCCTCTTGTAACAAAAGTAGCCATCATCAAAGCAACTTAAATTAATGAGATGCATGAACACTGAGAGAGCTACAACTTCTAACTAAACAATACTATCTGGGGTCTTATAGAAAGTCAGGAACATGCAGGAGAAAACATTCAGTGGTAGATACCTTCAAACAAATCAAGAAACATAATCTACTATTGATATTTTCATGTTAATCCTCCGCAAAGGTTAAATAATCCTTTCCAAAACTGTCTGTGTGCATGTTTACTATATAAGAAGATGGTCCTCACATAGAATTTACTTTGTTTAGGAGGAATCAGTTAAATGCTCTTAACTCCAATTATTATTGTAAAAAACAGAAATTGAAATTATAGTAGAAATAAAATACATTTTGGCAAAGGATAGCTCTGATTGGGAAGTAATATATCAACCATTATGATGCGACAATTAAGTAGACTGAATAAACTCTAACGCAAAAACACCTTGCAAACAAAATTTGAAAAAAATTTAAAAGCCTTGCTTTTTCTACCTGTCCATTGACTTGGAAGAAAATTCACTTGATTAAAAAAATGAAAAAGAGTATGTACTATAAAATTTAAATAAAAATGTATACTGCTCAACTTGCTTAAATGTAGACATTTAATATACTTAAAGTTGCTTTTAATTATTCTCTCACTTACGATAACACTGTCTCATCAATTGCCTGCAAGCCTTTCTCTCTACACTTCACAAATATCTGGTCAAAATTCAACAACTGGTTGGTGTAGACAAAGACTTTCAATTCTTCAAGTCTGCCTTAGACTCACACTTGAGCACTTTTCAACTGTCTCTTCAGAATGTCAGTGATTAGCATGCAAAAGGTTTATTTAATTTCATTATTTCTTTTCAGGGAAAAGAGGTTAGAAACAGCTGTCATTCAGGTGATGAATACAAGCTGCCAGCCTTTGAAACAGCAGGTAAAATAGTTGAGGTTGGAATTAATTAGCATTTAGAAATCCCCCACGCTGGATTGTACCCTGGCAAGGAAATGGCTGTCCGACTTTGCAAACTATTTTATCTGTTAAAGTAGTCAGGATAGAAGGCACAGTGGAAAGATAAAGCGAGACGCTTGAACATTCAGAAACAAACACATAAAACAGTTTTCTACTCTTTTTAAAAATTTAGGCTTATATGCATAAATCTAAGATGTGACATTCAGTCCGAAGTCATGCCTGAGCATACCATAAGCCTTTTAAAACCACATTCAGGGGCTTATGATGATTTCCAGCAGACATGTGACATTCAACGTTAAGATTCATGAAGCTGTCACCAATGCTGACCCACACAACGGCTCTGCAGCCACTTGATTTGTTACATATTCTGAAAGAAAGAATATCTTCTAAAAGGAATCTCTCCCTGGCCACAAATTCTGTTTGGTTTAGGTTTCATAAAGGTGATACACCTCGGAGCACACCCAAATATCTGAAGAAGAAAAAGGAGGAGGAGGAAGAGGAGAAGACGGAGAAGGAAAAGGAGAAAAAAAAAGGAGGAGAAGGAGAAAGAAGAGGAAGAAAAGAAGGAGGAGGAGCAGGAGGGCAGTAACTATTCTATTTCAGAATTACATATCCTAACAAGTTGACATTTAAGAAAAGTCATTTTAATTTATATATGACATTTAATATATATGAGGAACATATTTTAAAAGCAGAAAATGATAGATATCAGATATTTAATTATAGATAATAAGTGACCACCTGGCAGGCTTGAAAAGCAAGAAGAAAGCAACACACTGTTAGAGTGCCTACAGAAGATCAGAATGTTGGCTGGGCGCAGGGGCATGCACCTGTAATCCCAGCACTTCAGGAGGCTGAGGAAGGCGGATGGCTTGATTTGTTATAAATCATGGAAGAAAGAATATTTTCTAGAAGAAATCTCTCTCCCTGACCACATATTCTGTTTGGTTTAGTTTTGCTTTGAGACAGTCACCCAGGCTGGGGTGCAGTGGCATGAGCTCGGCTCACTGCAACCTCTGCCTCTTGGGCTCAGGTGCTCTCCTGCCTCAGCTTCCTGAATAGCTGGGATTACAGGCACATGCCACCCTGCCTGGCTAATTTTTGTATTTTTACTAAATCCGAGGTTTTATCATGTTGGCCAGGCCAGTCCTGAACTCCTGGCCTCAAGTGATCAACCATCTTGGCCTCCCAAAATGCCAAAATGCTAGAATTACAGGTATGAGCCACCGTGCCCAGCCTGGTTTATGTTTTATCAAGGTAACGCTCAAGCACTTTTCAAATGTTCAACATGACTAATCATCAGAGAAATGCAAATCAAAACCACAATAATATATCCTCTCACCCCAGTTAAAGTGGCTGTTATCAAAAAGACAGGGATAATGGATGCTGAGAAGAATACAGAGAAAGGGAACCCCTTATACATTGTTGGTAGAAATGTAAATTGGTACAGCCACTCTGGAAAATAATATGGAGGTTCTTGAAAAAATTAACAATAGAACTACTGTGTGATCTAGCAATTCCAGTACTAGGCATATGTCCAAAAGAAAGGAAATAAATTTAATGAAGAGGTATCCACACTCCCAATGTTCATTGCAGCACTATTTGCAATAGCCAAAATACGGAATCAACTGAAGCGCCCATCAAGTAATGACTGGATAAAGAAAATATGGTATATGTATGCAACTGAACATTATTCATCCAGTAAAAAAGAACGCGTCATCTGCAGCAACATGCATGGAACTGGAGGTTATTGTGTTAAGTGAAATAAGCCAAGCAAAGAAAGACAAATATCACATGTTAACAATCACACATGGGAGCTAAAAGGTGAATCTCATGAAGATAGGGTAGACTGGTGGTTAGCAGAGGCTAGGAAGGGTAAGGGGGTGGGAGGATGAATTGAGGCTGATTAATGGGTACAAATATACAGCTTGACAGAAGAAATAAGACCTTGTGATTCATACATCAATAGGATGACTACAGTTTACAATAATTTATTATATGTTTCAAAATAGTTAAAAGAACAATTTGAATGTTTCTAGCATTAAAAAGACAAAAAGACAAATGTTTAAGATTATATATATCTCCCAATTACACTGATTTGTTCTTCACGAATTATATGAATGTATTAGATTATGACATGTACCTCGAAAAAATAAACTTCCCTCATTATTATTGCCTGGAAAGCAAATGTCAAAACACTGGACCCAAACTGGACCACAGTCTGAGAATTTTGTGATTACGATAAGTCTTTGATAATGTAAGAGATGAATGATTCCCCATTATCCATAAGAATATTTTTTGAGACTCAGAAGTAATTACGCAACAAAACATTTCACACAAGGCAGGAAGAATGGATCTCCATAGGCCCAAATGAAATCGAACTCTGCCCTACAACCACTACCCCCACCACCTTTCCTCACTTGCCTGCACACTCACCCCCTACCATGTTTTCCACTGCCTTCACCAGCTCCCTGCACTTCCACTCCCAGACCTTCACATCTCGACCTACGCTACCTCCACCGTCCCATGTCAGAGTCCTGCTCCTCTGTGCCCACCAACACAACCTCCACACTCTCCTGACCTCCCACACTGGCATGGTCCTGACCACCTCTCTCTCTTTCAGCAGTTTCCATTTCACCTTGTTTCCAGTGTATTTACTTAGCCTACCTTCCTTTACTTGCCTGAAGCTTTCTTTAGCAGCCTCCTTACAAAATACAAAATAGCAGCCTATATCTTTTTATTTCCTCCTGCCCCTATCTTAGTGCTTGCCATAATAACTGCATAGTTAAATCTAAACAAGTTTTCCTCTCCCTCTCCTCACCAGCTCACATGGAGAAGAGCATGGGTGCTCTGGTTATTCACAGAAGCACATGCTTTTTCACTGCCTCCTACTTACAACTCTCCGTGGATTTTGACTCTTGGTCATTCTCAATCTCTTATCTAAAGACAGGTGCCATGCACAGGAGAATTTATCATGGAACCAATCAGTCTGAAGCTCCTGGGCCCTCGACTTGCTTGCATGAGTGGGGCCATAGCAATATTTTATTTGGAATTTTTTTTTGAAAGGACCTTTAAAATTGTACAAGCTTCAGATTCCATATAACCTGGATCAGCTCCTGCAGGAGAGAGAGCTACAAATATTTATTAGTAAAGCTTTGGTTTATCAGCAGTTTTCATGTATTTATAGTATTCTAATCTATTATAGGCATATATAAATATGGGCTGGCTAAAAGCTTGTGGGGAGGGGGCATAGAAACATTTTCAGCAGCCATTTTAAGAGGTAGTTTATGGGACAGAGCAAATGGAAGTATCTCTTTGCTGGTCAGCACAGAATCAATAAGGACAAGTCACTCTGAAATGACCTCGCTGCATTACTTGAATTCTGAAGTTTCTTTCCCAAATCAGGGCATTTTCACTTGCTGTTCCTTCTGCCTCGAATGCTCTTCTCCCGGATCTCTGCAAGACTGGCTCCTTTTTTTTTTTTTTGAGACGGAGTTTCGCTCTTGTTACCCAGGCTGGAGTGCAATGGCGCCATCTCGGCTCACCGCAACCTCCGCCTCTGGGTTCAGGCAATTCTCCTGCCTCAGCCTCCTGAGTAGCTGGGATTACAGGCACGCGCCACCGTGCCGAGCTAATTTTTTGTATTTTTAGTAGAGATGGGGTTTCACCATGTTGACCAGGATGCTCCTTTTTAACCTTTAGTTTTCAACTCCTATGTACCCTTCGAGAGACCCTCCCAGCAATTGCCTCCATCCCACCTACTCCTTACAGTTCACCATATTCCTTCATTTGCGTTTTTCTTTTGTTTCTTTTTAAGAGATGGGGTCTTAGCATGTTGGCCAAACTGGTCTTGAACTCCTGAGCTCAAGCAATCCTGCCACCTTAGCCTCTCAAAGTGCTGGGATTACAGGTGTGAGCCACCACGCCCGGTACCATTTGTTTTCCTTATACCACACACCCATATTAAAAATATTTTTTGTGGGGTGGGGCATCAAAGTTCATATCCCAGTGTCCTTTGAATCTACTTCCTTTTTCCTTCTTTCCGGCGTTCAGGATGTCGAAGCGAGGACGTGGTGGGTCCTCTGGTGTGAAATTCCCGATTTCCTTGGGTCTTCTGGTAGGAGCAGTGACCATCCGTGCTGACAACATAGGAGCCAAAAACCTGTGTATCGTCTCTGTGAAGGGGATCTAGGGACAGCTGAACAGACTTCCTGCTGCTGGTGTGGGTGCCATGGTGATGGTCACAGTCAAGAAAGGCAAACCAGAGCTTAGACAAAAGGTACACCCAGCAGTGGTCATTCGACAACGAAAGTCATACCAGAGAAAAGAAGGTGCGTTTATCTATTTTGAAGATAATGCAGGGGTCACAGTGAACAATAAAGGCAAGATGAAAGGTTCTGCCATTACAGGACCAGTAACAAAGGAGTGTGCAGACCTGTGGCCCCAGATTGCATCCAATGCTGGCAGCAATGCATGATTCTCCAGTATATTTGTAAAAAATAAAAAACTTTAAAACTAAAAAAAAAAAACAAAGATCTAGAACCAACCCAAATGCCCATCGATGATAGACTAGACAGGGAAAATGTGGCACAGATACACCATGGAATATTATGCAGCCATCAAAAACCATGAGTTCGTGTCCTTTGTAGGGACATGGATTAACCTGGAAACCATCATTCTCAGCAAACTGACACAAGAACAGAAAATCAAACACCGCATGTCCTCACTCATAGGCGAGTGTTGAACAATGAGAACACATGGACACAGGGAGGGGAGCATCACACACTGGGGTCTGTCGGGGGGAAATAGGGGAGGGACAGCGGGGGGTGGGGAGTTGAGGAGAGATAGCATGGGGAGAAATGCCAGATATAGGTGATGGGGAGGAAGGCAGAAAATCACACTGCCATGTGTGTACCTATGCAACAATCCTGCATGTTCTTCACATGTACCCCAAAACCTAAAATGCAATAATAAATAAATAAATAATTTTAAAAATAAAAATTAAAAAAAATTTTTTTTGCATGTTTTATTTACTTTTTGAATGTCTGCATCCCCACTGAAAGGTAAGCACAAGGGGGCAGGGACCTCAGCTGTCTTGTACACTCTGGTATCCCTAAGGCCTGGAATGTGCTTGGCTCCTAGAACAATTAGTACTTACGGAAGAAAGAAAAGAAGGAAGGAGGGGTGAGTAGGTTTGATGGCTATGATTCAAATCCAGTAAAATATTTTCAGAGTCTATCATAATATTATTGTACAACATAGAGAAAATACGAATAGTAAAATTAATGCAAAAAATCAAACAATCACATGTAAAGAAGATTACTGGTAAATCTAGAGTCCTAGAACATTTTTGCACTACAAGACTGGAAGGATTTAACATGCTCGCTTCAATGATAGCAGTTCACTTGTAGTAGTGAGAGGATTCCAGAATGAGGCTTGGCCAACACAGGAAGAGGTAATGAAATTCAGAAAAGCTCCCTAGTCAATCCCAGCATTCCACTCTACGATCCCAAATCTAGTCCCAGTGGAATATCCATGAGTTTCTGGACAAAGATAAACCCTAACAAGGTATCTAGCACAAGCCTTATGTTGAAGTGGTTATATCAAGAGATCCCAGATACTTGAGTTTTCATTGGCTACATTAGGGATCCCAGATACTTGAGTTTTCATTTGCTACATTAGCCTGGGAAACTAAATACAACAAAAAACACATAGAAATTCCTGAGCCTTACCTGAGATTCACTAAATCTCTGGGGTAGGCCTGAAAACTTAGTACTCTAAAGATCTTTCCAGGATATTCTGAGATGCAGCTACTAGATTTAAGGACCACTGTGTTGAATGATGGAACCAGAAAACAAGGAGACCTTAACAGGCTTGAGTAATATGCCAAAAAAGGCAAGACACATTTGATGCTGGAGTTTCATATTCTCAGAATCTTCCTAAGGTATCGAAGAACCTGAGTTAATGAACAAAGATTTAAATTTTTCAAAGGAAAAACTTGTTCTGAAGGAAGGGGTGTGTGTATGTGTGTGTGTGGAAGGGGTGTGTGTGTGTTCTGAAGGAAGGGGTGTGTGTGTGTGTGTGGAAGAGGTGTGTGTGTTCTGAAGGAAGGGGTGTGTGTGTGTGGAAGGGCTCTGTGTGTGTGTTCTCAAGGAAGGGGTGTGTGTGTGTTCTGAAGGAAGGGGTGTGTGTGTGTGGAAGGGGTGTGTATGTGTGTTCTGAAGGAAGGGGGTGTGTGTGTGGAAGGGGTGTGTGTGTGTTCTGAAGGAAGGGGGTGTGTGTGTGTGGAAGGGGTGTGTATGTGTGTTCTGAAGGAAGGGTGTGTGTGTGTGTGTGGAAGGGGTGTGTGTGTTCTGAAGGAAGGGGGGTGTGTGTGTGTGGAAGGGGTATGTATGTGTGTTCTGAAGGAAGGGTGTGTGTGTGTGTGTGGAAGGGGTGTGTGTGTTCTGAAGGAAGGGGTGTGTGTGTGTGGAAGGGGTGTGTATGTGTGTTCTGAAGGAAGGGTGTGTGTGTGTGTGTGGAAGGGGTGTGTGTGTGTTCTGAAGGAAGGGGTGTGTGTGTGTGTGGAAGGGGTGTGTGTGTGTGGAAGGGGTGTGTGTGTTCTGAAGGAAGGGGTGTGTGTGTGTGTGTGGAAGGGCTGTGTGTGTGTGTTCTGAAGGAAAGGGTGTGTGTGTGTGTGTGTGTGTGTGTGTGAGAGAAATATAGGATTGGAAAAACTGTGTCAAATATCTTTTCTTGGTCCACTCAGTTCGATCCCCATTTTTCACCCTGCTCCGCAACTGGAGGCTGACCTTTATGGACTTCATCAATGGTGTCCCTCACCCTGTGGTATCCAGTAGGCCAAGAAGGAGCCCCATCAGGAGAGCGGAGGAAGAGAGAAGAGTGCACTCTGGGTACTTATTCCCTCAGCCCTCTCCATTGGAGGTCTGTCTTCAACTGGATGTCACAGTCCCTCTACATAATTACCCTCCTCCAGAGAGTCCCTTCGTTAAACTTTTGATTTTCTTATTTTATTAACATTATTTTAGAGACAGAGTGTTGCTCTGTTGCCCAGGATAGACTGCAGTGGCACAATCTCGGTCACTGCAACCTCCACCTCCTGAATTCAAGCGATTCACCTGCCTCAGCCTCTTGAGTAGCTAGGATCACAAGTGCACGCCACCATGCCCAGCTAATTTTTGTATTTTTAATAGAGACAAGGTTTTGCCATGTTGGCCAGGCTGGTCTTAAACTCCTAACCTCAAGTGATCCACCCGCCTCAGCCTCCCAAAGTGCTGGGATTACAAGCATGAACCACCGTGTCCAGCCCATTTTTTTTTTCTCATTTGAATGTGTTAAATGTTTTTGCTGAGACCACGATTGATGGTCTAATCTCATAGGAAGATGAGTTGAAGGTACATAGGATTATGGCTTAATGGCTGCTTATAAAAAAGAGCAGCTATGCTGCTGCTCTCATTATGCTCGCACATAATGAGAATGTGGCCTTCTTCTGTTGCTTTATTATGCGTCTAGAATAGGGGTGATAGTCCCATGGCTCTCCATACAAATCTTGTCTCATCAGGTATTTATGTCCATTTTATAAGACACATTGATATCCTAGAAGGGCCAGAAGGGCAGACAGATGGCTGGTTAGATGATAGTCAAATATCTGAGCTCATTCGTCTTGGTAAACTCTTTGACATGCTGTAGGAGGCACCAGTGCATGGCGGCATAAGTGGAAACTCTGCGGGCCAGATGGCCTGGAATTAAGTCCTGGCTCCACCCACTAACCAGCTGTGCAACTTGACAAGTTATTTAACCTCTCTGAGTTCCTGATCTGTTTCCTTTACTGTAAAGTAAAAAAATAAATAATACATCTCTCATAGGTTATGATGATTGAATGAGTGATCACTTATAAGGCATTTAAAACCATCCCTAGAAAAAAATTAATGTTTTAAATAAACAAAAACAAAAATTCCAATCCTCATTGCGCAAATTTCAGAGTAAACCATCACCTTCAATAAATGTCAAGTGCCTTATATTAGTTTTTCTATAAATAGTAAGTTATTTTAAATGGCGGTTTTCTGCAGATATTAATTTTAGTCTACAAAGAGCCATTAAAGTTGAATTATGGGCTGGGCACAGTGGCTCAAGCCTGTAATCCCAGCACTTTGGGAGGCCGAGGCGGGTGGATCACGAGGTCAAGAGATCAAGACCATCCTGGTCAATGTGGTGAAACTCCATCTCTACTAATACAAAAAATTAGCTGGGCATGATGGCGCGTGCCTGTAATCCCAGCTACTCAGGAGGCTGAGGCAGGAGAACTGCCTGAACCCAGGAGGCGGAGGTTGTGGTGAGCTGAGATCGCGCCATTGCACTCCAGCCTGGGTAACAAGCGAAACTCCATCTCAAAAAAAAAAAAAAAAAAAAAAAAGTTGAATTATGGCATTAAAATGAAAGTTTGAGGCACTGAATGATTTATTCCAATAGAAACTCTACTTTTATTTTTAATTTTTTTGAGTCAGGGTCTCACTCTGTCACCCAGGCGGGAGTGCAGTGGCATGATCATGGCTCATCGCAGCCTTGATCTCCTGGGCTCAAGTGATATTCCCACATCATCTTTTATCTTTTGTAGATCCGAGTTCTCTCTGTGTTGCCCAGGCTGGTCTCAAACTCTTGGATTCAAGTGATCTTCCCACCTTGGCCTCCCAAAGTGCTGAGATTACACGCCTGAGCCATGACACCCGGTTAGAAACTTTAAAAATATATCTTAAGAGTTTAAATTCTAATATTTTATATCTGTGCTAAGATTCAGAGAACACAATTTGAAAGAGCCAATCCCAGCATTTTAATTATCCTTCCCATCCTCTTCCTATCCTCTTGTCACAGATAATGATAGCGTGTTATCTGTTTCTACGATTGTTAAGAATTTTGAATCAGACCTCAATCTTATCCAAAAAGTACAATAATCCCGAGTATGTAAAAAGAAATTTTGTGTTAAAGCCCAGGTTTCAAAAGCCATAAAGCATGATGTTGACAACCTTGACAATGTCTCATGAAATTTTTTTTTTTTAAAAAGGAGGTTACGTTAGAAGTGTTTTTCTCTGAAAACTCCATTTCCTTAATACTTATTTTTAAATCTCAACACTATATTTTCTTCATACAAAAGAAAAAAAAGACACCCTGGCATCATATTATAATGTTGCCAGAAATTAGTTACATAATTATCCAACTTTCATCAGCACAGCATTCTCTCTACCACTTAAACTTCAACTTTAAATGGTCCTTCAAGATCACTCGGAATTTGAGTGTGTATGAAATGGAAGTGTTTGTATGGACTTCCATCTTCAAAGAAGATAGATGGATAACTTTTAACAGTTTTCTTGTATTGCAAAAGAAGGGAGGGAAAGAGAGATGTAGCTCTGGAGAGAAAAGGTCAAAGGAGCTGGGTAACGCTCAAGGCTGGGCTTTTCACCTGTGCCCAGGAAGGTTATATAAGTCATAGAGAGTTTGCCCACACAGAACCAGGGGGAGGGCCAGTTCCAGGAACTTTCTCTATTATGCTTCCTTTATGTCCTACCAGGTAGGTAAAACCCTAGATTATTAACTGTTTGCTGGTTTGCCTGGTTGATTATTTTAAGAGACAGAGTCTCACTCTGTTGCTCAGGCTAGAGTGCAGTGGTACAATCATAGCTCACTGTAGCCTCGAACTCCTGGGCTCAAATGATCCTTCCAGTTCAGCTTCCTGAATAGCTGGGACTACAGGCATGTGCATGTGTCATCACACTCAGCTAATTTTTTTTTTTTTTTTAAAGAGACATGGTCTTGTTATGTTGCCCAGACTAGTCTAGAACTCCTAGCCTCAAATGATCTTCCCACCTCAGCCTTCCAAAGCACTGGGATTTCAGGCCAGGTATAAGCCACCATACCTGATCTTTTGATTTTTTAAATCAGGGATATACAATAAGTGATTTAAAGCTATGTGGAAAGTATTATATTTATTCATGTATGTTTACTTTTTAAAAATTAATTGAAGTTCACTTAAAACTTTACAACATTTACCAAAATGCATCATCAAGCTTTTTAGAGGAAAATCATGCTGAGTCTGTATGTCAGACATACCTGACAGCAATAACTCAAGCATACCCTGAGAAAATCCAGGAGTGGTCAAGCTGGAGAGTCACTCCTTATCTGTGAAGAACATCTGAACCCCTGGCCCATCATTTGGAATGCAGACTATACAGGGATCGGGGCCTTTTGTTTTGGGTTAAAGGGAGGTTGCTTGGTGAAGACTACTAAGAGAAAATGCTATATAATCTGCATGCTTTTTACAAATGCTAGTGGTTTTCCTGTCCAGCCTCCTACTCCTGGAATGCTCTGTATGTAAGTCCTCTATAAACCCCACGTCTCATTCACTGGCTCTGGGTCTCTTCCTGAGCTATCCCTGCTGAAATCAATAGGGGCCTGGTATGACAGTATCTATATATGTTTTCTGGTTGCTTCCTAAATTTTATTCTGAATAAGGAAACTTTCATAATTCTACTAGAATAAGGAAAACTTTTTTTAAAGATGGGGTCTCACTATGTTGCCCACGCTGGCCTTGAATTTCTAGGCTCAAGTGATCCTCCTGCACGAGCCTCCTGGGAAACTGGGACTATAGATGTGAGCCAACGTGCCTGGCTTTTTTTTTTTTTACTTAAAAAAAAATTGCAGTAATTTTTATAACATTTTTTACTTAAAAAAAATTTTGCCACGATTATTTTAAATGAATGAAAACATGGGAACAGGAGCTAGAATTTTTTTTTTTTTTTTTTTTTTTTTTTAAAGACAGGATCTCCCTATGTTTCCTGGGCTGGCTTGAACTCCTGACCTATGTGATCCTCTGGCCTTGGCATCCTGAAGTTCTGGTATTATAGGCACGAGCCACTGTGCCCAGCCCAAATGTTTAATACTGTTATTGAGTACCAGATCTGAGAAGGTGTCATGGCAGGCACTTGACATGAACCATCTCAATCTCTCAACAATGCTAGGTGCCTGTGACATACTGAATTTATAGTTGAAATGCTAAGGTATAGAGAAGTCAAGTAGCTTGCCTGAGACCTCGCAGCTCAGAAATGGAGGAAGTCAAACGTGGATAGTTGTCCAGAGTCTACACCACTGTTAATATACATGTTTTAACCTCTACTTCCCATTTTTCCCTATATAAGAACTCAGCTCTGGGTTTTGATAACTGGTGAGAGATCATTCCACACTGACAACAAAGTTTGTGAAAGCGAGAAATGTGCAGTTATGTTTACTTATATAAAATTTACATTTTTATAAAGTACTTATTGACTGTGACTTAATACAAAATATACATTTGGCCTCTGCCATAGTTCCTGACACAAAACATGTAAAACTTATGTAAATTCCTAAGTGATAGAGGTGACAGGAGCATCTTTTAGTTCATGAAACAAGAGCTTCTAAACCCCCTGGAATTCTCCATGTGATGGGGTGAGAAGAGCATCTTCTGTTACTCATAATAAGCCCCTTTCAACCATACCTGAGTTTATGTTAATAAGGTGACACAAGGATGGGAGCCCCTTGCCGGAGAAACCAACCATGTGATTTAAAGGTTGGAATTTTCAGCTCTACTCTCCCACCTCCAGGATGGGGAGAAGGGCTGGAGATGAGTCCAGTCACCAACGGCCAACGAGGTCATCAATCACACCTATGTAATGAAAACCCCACAAAAAACTCTAAATAAAGGGGTTCCGAGAGCTGCTAGGTTGGTGAACACATGGAGGTGTGGGGAGGGTGGCAAGCCCAGAGAGGACGTGGATTCCCCACGGCCCTTCCCACATACCTCATTCTTTCATTTGGCTGTTCCTGAGTTGTGTCCTTTATAATAAACTGACAATGGTAAGTCAAATGTCTTCCTGAGTCCTGTGAGCCATTCTAGCAAATTATTGAACCCAAGGAAGGAATCGTGAGAAACCTCTGATTTATAGCCTGTCAGAAGTATAGGAAGCCCAGGCTTATAATCAGCATCTGAAGTGGAGCATTCTGTGGGACTGATTCCTTAAACTGTGGGGTCTGTGCTAGCTCCAGAATAGAATTAGATTATAGGACACTTAGTTGGAATGAGAATTGTAGTGTGTGGAAAAATCCACACATTTAGTATCAGAAGTGTTACGAGAGTAATGTTTTCCTTTGCTGATAAATATAAAAAGTCAAAAATTAATTCGTTTATCTCATTTTAAGGTCCTTCATAAACCTCCCTTGCTTTTCCCTTAAGAGGGCAAAGGAGTAGAGCAAACTAAACAAAAACATGCTTACAGTGTAAGCAACAACTATGGCTGGTGGCAGCTAATGGAAAGCTAGTGATTAAGAACAGGAAGAGTGCTCTTTTTTTTTGAGAGGTAGTCTCACTCTGTCACCCAGGCTGGAGTGCAGTGGCACAATCTCGGCTCACTGCAACTTCCGACTCCCAGGTTCAAGCAATTCTCCTGTCTCAGCATCCAGAGTAGCTGGGACTACAGGCACCCATGACCACGCCCAGCTAAGTTTTGTATTTTTAGTAGGGACAGGGTTTCACCATGTTGGCCAGGCTGGTCTCTAACTCCCAACCTCAGGTGATCTGCCCGCCTCGGCCTCCCAAAGTGCTGGGATTACAGGCACAAGCCACTGCACCTGGCCTAGGAAGACTGCTCTTAAAGTACTTTTAGCCATGAAAATAATGTTGAAGTCATTTGTTGCATATATTTCAAATTCAGTTTTGTCAACAAAATGGACAGCTTCTAGTTAATTTGAGAAGATGTGGGTTGGGGATGTAGCCTATATTATATGATTTTTCATTGCTGTTTCATGTAGATATCCTTCAGAGCATGGCCTCAGCTAGCATGTGGTATTATGTGCATGCTTCATATAGGATGATGAAGACTTAGGACCTATGCTTTGGTATCAAGCATCTTTGACACATTCCCCATCCGGCAGGCAGGGGACCTGAGTTTCAATCTCAGCATTGATATTAACCAGCTATGTTATTTTTTGGCAAATCCCTTACCTACTACTTCCTTTGGCGTCCTCTAAGTCAGAAGAGTTAACCCTTAAACACCTTCCGGCACTAAACATATCTTTCAAATCACTACCTTTTAAAGCTTTTATTCTTAGTGAATTCCAAATCCTTCATTAATGATTTATCTATATCTCTAAAAACTTAAGAAAACTCAAAACTCTGTACAAGTTAGTCTTGCAAATGAATAAAAACATCTAGGTAGATGACTCATCAATATTCCTGAAGGTTTGGTGACTTGACAAAGGATATGAGCCCGTGAGGATAGAATGCTAATTTTCCACTGACATTGGTATGCAGCCAAGCTGCCTCTGGAGCCGATGGGGTGTTGGGCATACTCATTCCAAAGGACAGGTTCACTCATTCCTGACAAATACTTTCACTGTTTTCACAAATTTCTGAATTTTAAAACGCTTTATAAAAGATAAAACTACACAGGAATTTCTAGACTAGGTAAGTCTTACCTGCCTATTTTAGTCAAAACTCTAGTATCTAAGGTAAGGAGACAGCAAAACCGAGCAGGCAGCTCTGGCCCTGACAAATTGCTGACTTAGTAAGTTTCAGTTCTATATGGGTGTGTTTGCATTATCAAAACAATTCACAATATTGAAACATACAGGTAACTGCAACACCTCTAACACCTTTCAGTTCAATTCCATCAGGAGCAGATACTAAAAAGCAGTTCAACCAGCATCTATTCCAACACCCTTCTGGCTTACTTTGATTGCTATACTATAGAAGATAAAAAGCTAAAACTACATTTCCCAGGTTCCCCTGGAGCTAGCCTGCAATGTGGAGCCACCAAGCCAACCCGAATGTGTGAACCTTGAAGGCGAACGCAAACAACATAAACCATTAGCTGCATGAAAGAATGGCTCCTTGGGAGATACACGGGGCAGTGTATCTGGTTCTTTTGAGGTGTCGTGCCAGAGTTTCTGACCCCTAGACTTTAATGTCCTAAGTGACAATATGTGGGTAATAGCAGCCGTAGTGCTTCTACTAGGACAGTCTAGTGTTGTGGCTGGGCGTTTTTCAGGTTTCATCCCTGGCTGCATTGTTTCCGGATTAAACTACATAGAATGGATTCTGTAGCATACAACCGAGAACTCTGATTACATGCTAGTTTTCTTTGTCTCTACTTCTTGAACTTTCACCCTCTGGCAATGATCAGCTGTAACAACTTTTTTTCCCCTTTTCCTGTGATTTCAAGAAGCTTTTAGCAAAGACAATCTCACTTATGTACTGGATCCACACTCAATATATTTTCAGAGAGCTGTAAATAGGTAGGAGAAGGCAAGATTACACTGAAACTACAAATTTAAGTGGTATGACTATACAAGAAATTGAACACTACAAGATTTTCTTCCATAATAACGCGAGGATAAATTGACAACAGGGTGTGTATATTTTGCTAAAACCCACATTCACTGGAATCACAGGAAGCCCAATATAATTATCATCAATTTGGTAAGCTTGTAAAGTCAGTTAATTTTATTTCTTGAAGCATTTGAGACATTTCAAATAAATTTTCTAATTAGCCATTACCTTTGGCTCCCTGTCCCCCGCCTTTCTAGCCCACTAGACAGGTGGCAAACATGAGGTATAGCAAACTAGAGCATGTTTTCCTCTTAAAAAAGGGGACCAAATCATGTCAAGTGGAAGAGTTGAAATCACGTTCAGCACTCCGGGTTGGCTCTGATGTCAGCCTCCTGTGCCACTCCGCTCTCATCCCATACATGCAGGTCATCTCTCTAGCATGACTAAATTGAGTTTGATTTGTTCACATATTAAAGCTGCTTGAGCACTCAAACATAACGCTTCCTATTTTTAAAAAAACCTGCTCAATTAACAAAAATGATTAAAATGCCCTACAAAGGAACACACGAAAACTCTGCATTTAGGTAAAAGTGTGAAGATGGCAACAGGGTAGTCTGGGAAAAAGAAAAGCAATATCCATCCAGAGGCTACCTGTCCTACGTGCCTTACTGATACCGATTCGTTATTTCATTTTCTCAAAGCCCATGTGAAGAGTCAAGGAACTTGCCTAAATTCATGCAGTATGTACGTCACAGAAACAAGACTGGAACCCAGTACTGCTTGTCTCTGAAGCCATTTCCATTAGACTCCACCAGAGAGGTCAGGAACATATCGTATAAGTCCCTGTGAATTAGGCCATCGATAAATCCTATCCTGTATCTCTTTCTTTGCATCTCTTCCGATGAAATGCACCAAGAAATCTTGCTTAGAGATTATAATTTAAGGTATCAATTTGAATGCAAATACTGTAATATGTATTTAATAAACATGAAAGTTCATATGAACACAGCAGAGCATGTTGTCATTCTCCATAGAGAAGTAAGATTAGTGAAGTACATTCTAAGCTATAAAAATCACAGATATCTGAATGGCAAGGGTTTCTACAGGATATAACAGCTCAAGAGCCCCATGTGCAGAGAACTTTACAAGTTAAGCCTTCTATATGTATTCTACTAGTTTCCAATGGGGAAAATTTCATATTCCTTTGCAAGGATGATGACTCATACAGAATCAATGAACAGAGATAGAAACATGTAATAGCTTTTAAAAATCTGGTAATTTGATGATTAAGTCATGCCTTTAGAAAATAGTACTCTGGTGATCAGACATAGTGGGTAAGTATTATCTATAACCTCTATCTGAGGGTAGAGTTTTCTGAAACTAAGATCGGTCTAGGACAGTAAGGTGTTTCTTTTTCCTGGATTTGTTAATACAATAGCAGCACAAATGTTATTTATATTATAGAAGGCTAAAAAGTATAAAGAAAGCATTTGAAAATGGGCATAATTTTAATCAGAGTTGTTAACTCCCATCTATCTTTGCAATGGGATTGAGAGAAAAGGGTAAAAAAAAAAAAAAAAAACAGAAAAAAACACAGATCATCCTCTGGTGAAAATGATTCTCTCTGAAGATGGCCTTAAAAGACAAACATTACCTAGTTTCAACCACCTGCCTTATGAAGAGAAGTAAATAAGAAAAAAAAAGTGCCAACACCTTATATACTGAAAAGGAGATGTTTAACCCAATCTTTAAATATCAGAGCCTAAAGAGGCAAGGCAATCTGGAATAAAAACATACTGAGGGTTATTTATATTACAAATCTTATTAGATCGGTAGCTTTCCTTTCAGCCTTTTCCATATTTTTAATATGTTTTAATGATAGTAACTGTGACAAGAAATTGGGTGACAAAATACAGTAGCATTTTCACTTTCATCTGTGTCTCTTCAGGACTGGTCTCGGATTTTACAGTCCAGATCCTAGTGTCTGCTAAAGTCGGATAAACAGACCAACAGGATATCTGCCTGAGTCTCTCTATTTCCCACTCCAACAGTGTCATGATGCAGACTGGAGATTGTTTACTCTGCTTATCTCTACAAGAGATCTTAGATAAATAACTGCTTTCATCTACCCTTTCCTAGTTCACAATCACATCATCTTATTCCTTTGATATTGTCTAGACGTCCTATGTCAGTGGTATTTAACTCTGCGTTTTCTTTTCTTTTCTTTTTTTTTTTTTTTTTTTTGAGGCTCTGTCACCCAGGCTACAGGGCAGTGGCACGATTTTGGATGACTGCAACCTCCACCTTCCAGGTTCAAGTGATTCTTATGCCCCAGTCTTCCCAGTGGTACATGGTGGTACATGGATTACAGACATGTACCACCACACCAGGCTACCCTTTTTTTTTTGAGATGGAATTTCACTGTTGTCACCCAGTCTGGAGTACAGTGGTGTGACCTCGGCTCATTGCAACTTCCGCCTCCTGGCTTCAAGTGATTCTGATGCCTCAGCCTCCAGAATGGCCGGGATTACAGGTGCCCACCACCATGCACAGCTAATTTTAGTACTGGTTAGTAGAGATGGGGTTTCATCATGTTGGCCAGGCTGGTCTTCAACTCCGGACCTCAGGTGATCCACCCCTCCTTGGCCTCCCAAAGTGCTGGAATTACGGGCACAAGCCACCACACCCAGCCAATTCTATTTTCATATGGTATTATTTTTCTGTCTTTTTTATATCTTAACTTTTTTTGAAAAGCATGATTTTTATTACAAGCTAACTTTCCACAAACTAAAAATAGCCTTAGTCTAATTTAAAACACTTTTATAACAGCCGAAAATAGATACAATCTTTAAGATAATTAGCTCATCATGGTCTATGTATGACCTCAAAGGCCCAAAGAGGATTGCTTATGAATTGAAAATTAATTTTTTAATGACCAACAGTTATCATCTCTTTTCAGTCTGAGCACTGGTGAAAAAGCTGCAGAGAAATACAAGATGAATCATTTTCTACCTTTATGGAGATTCTTCTCTTCCACACCCGGCTCCAGCCTAGGAAACCCTGAGGCAGGAGGCCTATGATTAAGATTGGCCCTGGAGGTCTATGCAGTCACCTATCTTAGATATTTCAACAAGATAGACCACTGGAGTAAGTATGCAAGAAAAAGAAGTGCACTGCTTGAACTCTTCCTATGATATTTTGAAGGTAGCACTAACAGTATCTTCTAAGAGACTTTATGTAGAAAGCAAGAGAGAGTGTAGTCAAGGAGATCACCAAAAACTTTGGCTTGAACTATGGAAGGATAGAGTTGCCATGACCTGAGAGGCAGAAAACTGCAGAAGGTATGTGTGTATTTTTTGAAAGTGAGTGTAGTGCTAAATTAGAAGGTTTTGGAGATGACAAATCGTAGATGTTTACTAACAATCCAAGTGGAGATACTGAGTAGGCAGTAGAATGTACAAGTCGGAAATTCGGCAGACAGGTCTGGGCTGGAGACACAAATTTGTAATTTATCAGTCCACAAAGCCCTGAATCTAGCTGAGATCAGCAAGGATGACTGTTGATAGGTAAAGAGTTCAAGGGCTGAACTTTGGGGCTCTTCAGTAATGAGTGGGGAGTGACACAAGCAGGAACCAGTAAAAGAGATTGGGAAGAAACAGCCAGTGAGGTTGGAGGAATCCAAGTGAAGAAACTGTTTCATGTGGGAGGCGCGATCAACTGTGTCAAGAGACAATTGACTGCTGGCAGTTGAGAGTGATGCACCATGCTCTAACAATGCTGAAGAAAAGCTTTTAATCTCCAGCTCCTAACTGTGACTGAAAAGCAAAAGCTTTTGTAGAAAAATATCCTGTTTATATTTATAACATTTAGGAAGTAAGTCATTTTACTTAGATTGTATTGAAATTCTATTGATAATTCATATTTTAAAATAATGTTCCTGAACCATATGCTCAAAATGGCCCTAGGCTTTTAAAATCCCTGCTGAATGAGGAAATCACTCAATAAAAGGAAATTATCTCAGTGACTTTGTTATTAGAAATGTAGTTGGAGGATTTTTCTGGAAAGACAGATTACCTGGCCCAGATGGAAATTTTCTTAGTCTGGTACCACCCACATTGATAAAAATCAACATTTGCTTTTCCTTGTGGATATCAGTGCCTTGTCAGGGGCTTCAGTGAAGCTGTAGATTAAATGGACATTCAGTACATTTAAAAGGTTAAGATCTAAAAAAGTTAATAATGAATCAAATTTCTGTCCAGCAGTATATTTTAGCAGCATTCAGAATCAGATAAGGGCAGATACCAGTGTTTTTTAGATGTAACAATAAAATAATTTGGAATATAAAAATGAACTGAGTTCTAGAATATTCTTTGCCTTGCATAGAAGTCCTACTTTGAAACACTAAATTAGAGGTGGTTAAGAAGCCATGTAATTGTTGCATTCTAATCACCTTATGAATCAAAAAAAAAAAAAAAAAAACAGGAAAAAACATACATCTAAAGACAGAAGATTTTGGGGGAAAGCTGAAAAGCATATAGCCTTAGACCGTGTACAAAGCATCCTTCTTTGACAGCGCACAAAAACAGTTAAAATGCAGGTATCTTCAATATTATAAACCGAGAAACTAGAAATAGAAAAGATTAGGAAAGATGGGAGATTTGTTTAATGTCAAGGGTCATCATAGAAATTGCTAGAATTTAGAACCCAGGTCTTCTCAAGTCCAAGTTGAGCATTTCTGACAAAGCTATTCCACAAACAGAAAATAATTAGAAGAATTACTCCTTCAGATGCTAAAAGAGACTTGGTTAGAGAATCTGATGCAATTTCGTCTTCTTAAATAATATATCTGCAATATCAGACACCTTTACAAACTCTGCCCACAATGATTGTACAGTCACAGGAAATCCAGTATGGAGTGCACAGTATATAATGATACGGAAATGTCTGAGTAAATAATTTCTTCATTTGGCTATTTTATGAGTCACTCTGCTAGACCTATTCGCATTCTCCCAGCTCCATTCTGGTTATAATATACCAAACAATTATCCCTGACACTAAATATATCTTAGGCTTTAATGGCAAAGCCCCAGCCTGCAAAATATTCTGGATATGCTATTTATATCGCCATTTGCAAATAGTGTATATCCTAACAGCTGGGCCAGCTGGGCAGACATCACAGCATCTGGAGCAGAAATTAGCCTTTAGGTATGCAATGACTAACAAAGACCCCAAAGCAAAGAAGGGTAAGCATTAACAGTTTCATGCTTTTCTATACATGACAATTATGCTTAGCAAAATGGCTCAAACGTATCCAAAACTCTCTATTCTTGAGAATTTTCAAAACCAATCTTAAATGTTTCTGGATCAATAAGAATTAGTTTAAATTGTGCTTGTCTCAGGCAAAGACGGCTATAAATCAATCTCCCCCTAACTGTACATGAGCAGTTTAAAATTACATCACATGCCATGGCCAACAAGTGTTGGATGCCAAATCTAAATAGAGGAGATCTAATTTTCACTAGATTGGAATATGTAATACAGAAATGGATTTTTAAAATGTCATGGGAAATAACTGCATTGCCCATAATGCCAGTATGTTCCCTAAACACCCAATACACAGATCCAATAGACTGGTAATATACATCACGGCACAGAGTTGATTCACCAGTTTTTTTTAGGTCTATGCATTATGTAAAAATGGTTATGGTTTAAAAGGTTGACTGGCTACATTCTTCAAAAATTGGATTCCATATTTCATGTTTATTGTCACCAAAGTTGTGGAACATATCTAGGTTTCTTGTCCTTAATTCCTTAAAAATTTTAAAAAGTTGAGGATTGTTTGAAGTTAAATTATTATTTTTAAATCTAAAGAACAAATGACTTTCCTCAGATACATGTGTGGAGGAAACCCAGTTAAGTATTCTACCATAAATGAACAAAGTGACTTCCCCATTTTCCAGTTACACACAACCCTTCTGTTTTTATTAATTGCATTCATTACACTGCAGCTTTATTCCAGAGAAAATTCAAGGATTAGAAGAAATGGTAGCGATATTAAATACACTTAATATCACCTTTACTGCACATAACTATGACAACATGCTTAAGGCCTATACTAAAAGGTAAGTCTAGATAAATTAGTAAATATTCACCTGTACATTTTATATAAATCATGAATACTTCAGATATAATTACAAATATCTTGAAAAAATTCTCTATCTTCAATAGATTATTCTAAAAAGAAAAAAAAAATTAAATGAGAAATCACACTTAAAACCTGAGAATATTTTTAATGAAATTAAAATACATAATAGACTTCCAAGGTATCTGGCCTATTTACATTTAGGAAACATTAGATAAAATCAGATTTCCCAGGGAACATCTCTGTTTTATATTCGGAGTGCCTCTGTAACCATTTATGTTAACCCACTATTATCTTGTTGAGCGCTGGTTATTTACACAAGGATAGTTAAACACATGGCCTGTATTTTCAAGCCTGGGGCAAGAGAAAGGTGAGCACAACACAAAGGAAAACTATTTGGTTTTCCGAGAGAGCTGCCAACTCCTTCTCTATCCCAGTTCCAGCCAGGCGGGGGTTAACTCAAAAGGGAATTAATTCATCTGCTTTATTCCAGCAAAGGGAAGAGGGTTCTGCAGGGCTGCCAGCTGTTTGAGATGCAGAGAAATCACTACGCAGTCGGCCCGCAGCGATCCCAGGTGTGCTGACCTGCTGGGGGCAGGGTGGGAGGGGCTAGGTTCCCAGGCTCGGGAAGTCTGGCAGCTGACTAGAATCACTGCTCAGAGGAGTTGCTTTGATTTCCTCTAGGACAGGAAGGTAAAAGAGGGGCTAATGGGGCCACGGCAGGTGGAGCCTTGAAATATTTTCTATTTTTTTCTCCTGACTCCTCTTGTTATTTTGTTTCATCATTCAGTGACGTTTCTTCCTCCCTATCTGGTTTAATTTAGGGCCTGTGTTTGTTTTTGTTGTTCGAGTTGATTTCCTGGAAGACTGACAAAAAGTCTCAAGAATGTGAGTGCCTGCTTTGAATTAAGCCCACTGAGTCAAATTACTGATTGCAAAGGCAGCAGTTAGGAACAAGTAGATTTTGATTCAAGTTAGAAAGAGGCCCTGGTTCCAGAGCAATGCAAGGAACAAAGAGAACGTGGCCCTGTTCCTGGGTTGCTTGCAACAAGGAAGGAATAAATTGCTTGCCTGTTTAACGGCTTTTCAAAGTAGCAGAGAGATTGTTTTTGGTAGTTCAATGTGGTTATGAGAGGTTAAACAATTAGAGTCATTTTCGTAATCAGCAATTGCTGTTGCTGAAATTAGAGAGAAAAGTAAGTGAAAAATAAAGGGAAAACATGTCTGGCAGGAAGCGTTATTCAATCATAAGCTATCCCAAATGCTTAAAAATGTAGCTTATATTACACTCCTGTGAATTTACAACAACATGGAGGAGGGAACTAGGCCACTCAATTTCACAGTTCCAGGGGGAAACGAGGCTCTTTCTGGAACTTTTACTTTCCCGGCAATGTGTTTGTGATGCATTCCAGCTGGACAAGCCTTGAAAAGTGACAGCATCCATCTATTTGTGAGAACGAACACAGAGAGAGTGAGAGTTTTCACATCCTCTTCTCCCTCAAATTTAAACACCACAAAACACAAATGAATCCACTTAATCCAATTTGGGAGGACTCCTTAGGACAAAAGGCTTTATCAGTTATCAGCAAAGCATTCAGTTTAATTCCTCTTCCCTTGAGTCTCAGGGGGTGGCGGGAGAGAGTGGTTGATGAAATAAAAGTAAAGTAGAGCTAAAGACAGTTCTTTAAATGAAGACATACAGCTGATTGTTTAATGCATGGGCAACACAAGACTGAAATACATCAGTGATATGTTGTGAGTTCAATTAAAATATAAAAAGATTTTGATAAATTGGAAACATGATCTAAATCTAACAGTATGACCTTCAGTGAAAATAAATGTTAGGATTTGAACTTGGTTTCAGAAATGCGTAAGTGTGGGATAGAGGAGACGCTGTTTAGCAGGAGTTATGAAATATTTGTCATTTGCTAATAAACTCCAGAAAAAAACAACAGTGTCACAAAAAGAGCTAATGTGATATGATTGCAGATGACTTTAGAGGAATGCATTTACTAAATAAAGTGGTAACAATTCTACTCTGCCAGCTGACCTGCATGCAAACCATGCATATGCCTGCCCTCCTACCAACGTAAGAGGAGTCCTTCTAGCCAATCCCTCCTCCAGTTGCCTGGAGGGTGCCTCATCTTACCTTCTTTCTAACCTTTCTCTAGCAGATACTTCCTATCTCTTCTGTATGATTAACTTCTGCCTCTTCTCTGGTTCCTTATCAGCATTTGATCACACATCTTTCTCATCATGAAAAGCCCATTCTAGCCCAGGTGCTCGTGCCTGTAATCCCAGCACTTTGAGAGGCTGAGGCAGGCAGATCATTTGAACCCAGGAGTTTGAGACCAGCCTGGGCAACATGGCAAAACCTTTTTTGTATTATCTCTACAAAAATAACGCAAAAATTAACAGGGCATGGTGATGTGTGCTTTGGTTCCAGCTACTCGGGAGGCTGAGGTGGGAGGATCACCTGAACCCAGGGAGGTCGAGGCTACAGTGAGCCAAGATCAAATTATTGCACTCCAGCCTTGGCAACAGAGTAAGAACCTGTCTCAAAAACAAAAATAGAAACAAAAACAAAACCCCTCCCTATACCGCATTACCCTTGTGACCACAAACCTTTCCTACACGGTTACTACCTTCCCTCCTTTACCTGTCTGTCATCTTCATCCTAGTGGAATTTGACCTCTGCCCTCCCTGCTTCTCTGGAATGGCACTTCATTAAAATCACCGAATAAGGACAACAACCAGCCCTCATCTTTTTTAGCCACTGAGTAGTTTCAGATGCCATTGACTGGTCTTTCTTGAATTTTTTACTTCTTTTGGGTTTTGTAGATGTAACTCTGTCCTGGTTCTCCTCCATGATGAGCTGCCTGTTCTCAGTGTTGCTGTTTGTGGTCGAGTGTTTGTCCATTCTATGTGTTGGTCTTCCACAGGGTTCCCGGTGGGCTTCCACAGCACAGTTCTCTCATAGACAGGTGGAGGGAGTTCCCTGGATGGAAATCAAAGGCCAAGTGCCTGCCCTATCATGGAGGCCTCCCTGCACTGCTTCATAGGGGATGCCCACCAAGAAGGCAATGAGGAGGAACCATAAACAACAGAACTCCTTCCTATAGGACCCACAATGGAGCAATCAGCTATCTTCACACAGCAGTGATTTCAGTTAACATATTGAAGACTTTTAAGAAAATTCCGCCATAAGGAAACATTTTGAGCTTAAACACATGGAAGAATACAGACCCCAGTGTCTCACAAAAGCTAACCTCAGGCCTCCACTGGGAGAAGTTCTGGAGAGAATCTAGGATGCACGATGGAGGGTGGAGTAAAATGCTGCCACGGAAATCCAGCTGAGCAGGGATGGAAGCAGTGAGCCCCCTGGGTCACCCAGGGAAGGACAGAGACTCGGCAGGACACTCCACCCCAAGGAAGAAAGGAGCAGGCATCGCTTCCCTTTCTCAATAGGAATGGCACCATTTGTGATTTGGCATACAGTATGAGCAACAGAGAGTTAACTTTGCGTGACCAATCAAGGTGCCTATTTTTCCCTAATATCTCTTTTCCTTGGGAACGAAATCGCTAAATTTTAGCTGGGCTGACAGTGGTCCATGAAATCCAAGCAAAAGACATTTTTTTTTCCAGTCTCCATTGAGGTTCAGTATGGCCATGTGCCTACATCTGGAATTTAACTAGAGGCAGGAATGCAGGAATTATACTTACATGGAAAAGACTTGCCCTTCTAAATCGCTTCCTCCTGATTAAGATGCTTTAGAATGTACAGAAAAGTTGAAAGAATTATATAACAAACATGCGTACACCCACATCTCTCCTTACAATTGCTAACACTTTGCTCCTTTGTTTTTTGACATATTTATCATCTATGCACTTACATATCTAATTTATTTTTTATCCATTTCAACGCTGCAGATATGAATCACTTTACTCCTGAAGTTATCTTGTTTTATATGTTTCCAACAGGCACATGAGGTAGATAAGATCATTTCTATTTCAGAAACAGGTAAGCAGAGGGCCAGAAGTCTAAGTAACTAGCTTAGGTCCCACTGATAGTAATTGGATTTTTCTCCAAAATTTTTGTTTTTAATCTATGAATTTCTCATCCCTTCAACCCCACTCCTACCCTCACCCTACCCTGTAGTTTCTGAGGCTTCAGGGGTATAAAGCCCCTTAATTTTGTCAGGACTTGTATTCTAGAGGGAGTGTAAAAGGCAAGTGCGGATGGCTTAGTTCAGCTCCCCAAACGGGAAGGAGGGCAGCACTCTGATGCAGTTGGGAATTCACAGCCCTGCGTTTCATGGTGCTGCCTGTGGCGTTTTTCTCCATTCTCTGCTTGGGGGTAAAGTGGGCACCGCAGGATGAGGAACCTCAGCAGAGAAAGGAAACGGTATTTCGTATTTTCACTACAAACATTTCTCTGTGAGAATAAACACTGTCGCTAAATGGGGTACCCTTTTCCCTGTGATTAATTTAAAATAAGTCTGAATTTGAAAATACACAGCTTTTTTTCTTTTCCCTTCCTGAAAATAAATGCTTAGAAATGGGACCTGTTTGCCATAGGTCTGCAGGCTTACACACTTCGCCCAGCCTCCCTCAAACACACGCAATTTCTGAAGCTGCTCCTCCGCCTTTCGTCAAGAATGATGACTCACAGCTACCTTGATGTCACGGCTTGGAAGCTCCCAAAGCAATTGGTTTAGTAATTTATTTTGTCAACCGTGCTGTGGACATAAAACTTTTAAAAGTAAAGCTCAAGTTCCAATCTAAAGATCTGAAAAGAACATTTTCAATCTGTTGCTGTAGACGGCTTGCCGTCAGCGCAGGTGCCAGTGGTTACTCTTGGCACTGGGCGGCCTCACACAGTCGGGCACAGCCGCTCCTCTGGACATCGAGGCGAGCAAAGCACAGAGATTACCACATTATCATCTCCCAACTGAAACCAGAGTTCCATTTAACAAGCTGACAGGAGCAACAGGACCACGAAATAACAAGCAGATACACAGTGTGGTATTTGTCAAAGATAAAGGGCTGAGCTTGAACTTAATGCTTCTCGAAGGTTTTGGAAGACATTCAAATTATCTTCCCCAAATAGTTTCTGTTCCTTGAACTTCCCACATTTCTCTTACTTGGGGTTTCCATTGTGACGCATTAAGCTTTATTTGATAGCAATCTTTTAAAGACACCAGAATGCCATTAAAGTCTGTGCTGATTTCATTAACGTCTTATGCATACTTTACTCTCACTTGTAAGGGCCATGGCTAAATTCAATTCCGCTTTATTGTGACACCTTTCTAGAGCCAAATGTACAAATCACACACAAACATATACATGTGTTTGCAGTAAGACTTCCTGCAACAACACATAGCCTCATTTCTTTATGGTTATAAAGAATTAGAGATCTTAAAAACACAATATTTTAAACCCAAGCATGTGTACCTTATTGTCTAGATTACATAAAATAGGATTCTTTTTAAAAAAATCAGTCGAAACTATTGCCATTTTAGGTTTGATCATCTGGGAGTGCAAAATGCTTACGTTTCTCTATCACATGTATACATTAAGTTGGAAAAGAAAAACACTATCTTGGCTATTTTCTTCAGAATGTACAAAAGCAGCCGAAACAACATGAAATATGGCATGCATTAGAAGAATTCATTTTTGGATGAGTCTGGCAGCATGAATGAGTCTGACAGCGTATGCTAGCAGAAGCTAAAGAGAAGCTGTATTTTTAAAACTTAGATGTATAGATTTAGAGAAAGTAGATATCCTTTTATTTTTATAGATAAATTCTTATAAAAATAAAATTTCTTTAGTTGTCAAACATGCAGTCAGTCTGAAACTCTTCAAATATTAAAATGCGTGGATGGGTCCCTAACTGCTCTTTCATGGTTTCTTAGGAGAATCACATTGTAAGAGAATATTTTGTCAAGGCAAAGTCTTCCTCCTTCAGACAATGCTTTATTTCCCTTAGCCCCAAAGCTCTTATATAAATCTTTATCCAACTCGCTCACAAGCGAAGTTGGTATCTTTAGCCACTATGATCTGGAGCTCGATCCTAAGTTTGGAATTTTGCAAACATTGGTATAAATAAGCTTAGATATGCATTACCACCACACTCTAAACATCCCAAGGGAAATTATCCTTGACCTAGACTGTGAGTAGTTTGCCTCCCTCCCTCTTAACAGAACAATCTTGAATGAAACGTCCCCTCACCATGCTCTCCTCCACTCTGTGTCAGGAATCAAACTCTCCAACTCACATCAGTTATTACACAAATTCCCTGAATATTTCCTCTGAGTTAGGGAACAAAAAATACAATAGTTCTCCATATTTCAGCTACAAAGAGTAAGTGCTTCAGAGCTGAAGCAAAGATACCCAGAAGTGCTGGCTTGGGGAATTTCCTTTCAGAAACAGCTCTTATAGAAGGAAGGCTGCAAATTGCTTAGACTATACAGTATCTGCAGCCAAACAAAGAGAAATTATTCCAGCACCACTTACAGCTGCCTGGCACTATGGCCCAAGGAGGCCCAGGACAAAGCTGTATTCAAATCTTGGTTGTTGGTTAATTCTTCCCCAAGATGATGCATTAAACAAACTCTAAAGTATCCTATCAAGGGGAATATAAGGTTACATTATTAATATTCAAAATAAATATGAAGAAACATACTACAAATCATAGTCTGATATAGGGCGGGGGTAGGGCAGCTGGGAAAGCACACTGAGGGCTAGTCTCATATGGAATTATACATTTTTTTTAGTTAAAAATATATTTTGATACAACGTCTCACTCTGTCATCAGGGCAAGAGTGCACAGCTCACTACAGCCTCAAACTCCTGGGCTCAACGATCCTCTTGCCTCAGCCTCGCAAGTGGCTGAAACTACAGGCGTGTGCCACCACACCTGGCTAATTTTTTAATTTTTAATAGAGATGGGGTCTTGCTACGTTGCCCAAGCTGGTCTCAAACTCTTAGCCTCAAGCAGTCCTCCTACCTTGGCTTCCCAAAGTGTTGGGATTACAGGTGTGAGCCATGGCACCCAGATTTTTTCATAGCTTAAGAAAAAATTAAAATAATACATAAATAAGGATATTGGAAACCTTTGAGGTACAAAGTACAATCCATAAATGATGTCTGTTTTAGCATTATAATGACCATAGTAACTAAAAGCCTATTGGTTCAAGCACTGAGAAAAAATACAGCAGGTAAAGAACAGAAAGAAGAAACAAAATTGCAACATTTCTACTTCATTTTCTATCTTAGTCTCTTGACTAAAACATGGATCTTTCCGTCATACACATACAAGTATATTTAAGTGCATGCACATAGGGATGCATACACTAATACACTCACATGCATGCACACACACGTGCATGCACACACATACCTTTTGTTCTCAGCTATCACAACCCTCACTTTCATCTTTATTTTTAACTGAACTGGGCTATAGAAGAGAGGGAAAATTTGTGTACCCATCCTGGCAAGTACCTCTAGATACTTTACATGTATGAACCAACCGCAAGCCCCAAGCCATCTAAAAGGCTGGAGTATAGCTGGGGCAAGTGTCTTAAACTGAGGGCATGGATGAGCCCCCATAGTGAGATCCTGACAGGTCTCTTTCATACACAGCTGAGCGCAGAGAAGACTAGACCTGAGTTTGTGAGCTGCTAAGGAGCTTCTCAACTCAACTCAGTCTTTCCTTGTCTCACCTCGCGTGATTTTCTTCCCTTCTCTCAGTTCCAGCTCTTGAAGACGACATGATCTTTCATGCTTTAGTCTTCTTCACATATGTTGAACCCTCTGACCACGAGTCTGTTCCTTATTTCTCTGCCTGTTCAACAGTCACAATTCAGCTTCAATGGTTATTGTCTGAAATCATTCTTCAGAATTCAACTCTTTCCTATGAGTCTCCTCGTACCCTGGCATGTGTTGGAGGAAATGCTAGAAAATTCTCTTGAAGCCTAGCTGGCATGCCCCAACAAGAAACTTGACAAACTTTCCTTAGGATTGACTTTTGAAGGCCATTTTACTCTAAATATATACTTTAAATTATCCCTTCGTCTTCTCAGAATCATTTATATGGTTAGGATTGTTTGAATATTTAGATACAATAAATTTAATGATCCATAAAAGCATTTGTCATATGATGTAATCAACACTAAGTATTAAGTCTGCTGTATTTGAAGTTTATTATAGGCTTGAGTGATGTTAGCCTGACAGGAGACAAGGAGTCAAAGCCAGAGATAACAGCAGAAAGCTGCTAGTCTCCCTCCTTAAGACCAGTGGGGGAAGAGTAATCATCAGATCCCTAAAGTCAAGGATGGGGTGCACAGTAGAGATGGGACATGACCCCCTAATTGATCTTCCTGTAGTACACTGTAGGTTAGTGAAATCACCAAAGACTTTCAGTGACATACAGGGCTAATCACTGTCTCCCGTTTCATGCTAAGTGAAGAATCAGAGAGGGTGTTGGTCAAGATTATGGGCTCTGGAGTCGGAATGCCTAGATAGAATCCCAGTGCTATCATTTACTTACAATGTAATTTCAGAAAAATCAGACTTCCTCATGCCTGGGTTTCCCCATCTGTAAAATGAGTTAATAGTACTACCCACAAAACATTGTTCGTTGTGAGGTTTAATTCATATAGTACACTTAGAATAGCATTCAGGTTTCTAGTACCTTCTGTATCAGCAAGAAGGGAAGAAGGGGTAATTCAGAGATCAGGACCCTGGCGAGGTCTGGTGTCTCACACCTACAATCTCAGCATTTTAGGAAACTGACGTAGAAAGATCACTTGCAGCCAAGAGACCTGCCTGGGCATCATAGCGAGATCTTGTCTTTACAAAACATTTAAAAAATTATCTGAACATATGGCACGCACCCTAGTTCCAGCTACTTGGGAGGCTGAGGCAGAAGGATCACTTGAGCTCAGGAGGTCGAGGCTGCAGTGAACCAAGATCATGCCACTGCACTCTAGCCTGGACAACAGAGCAAGACCCCATCTCTAGAAGGGGAAAAGAAAGTGATCAGAGCCCTTGCTTTAGCCATTGATAGCTACACAAAAGAGTTTAAAAAAAAAAATCAACTAGCAAAGGAGATACCTTTCTGTGAGTAATGTTAAGATGTTAAGATCAGAAAAGAGTTTTTGACCTTTAAAACCACACCAAGGAACTGGTTAAACTATGGATTCCTCGAAGTTGCCAGTACGGTCTCTCATTCAGTAGGTCTAGGGCAGGATTCAGGCCCAGACACCTTCAAGTGATTTGTTGCAGATAGTCTGAAGACCTCATTGTATGAAGCATACTCGTTGTGGTTAAATCTGAGAATCAAAGGCCCTCTTCAATGAGTTTCCATCTATTTTTGTTGTTGTTGTTCCTAGACAAATGAAATAGAGTTAAAGAGAAGCAAAAGTATCAAAGCATATCACACGTAGGATGTTTTCCATGAATCTGTAATTTTCAATCACATATGTATGTGTGTACTGAATTGGATTGAGAAATGAAATTCTTATTATGGGTTGTAGACAAAAAGTTGGGAACACTGGGAATTCACAGCATTGCTATCCAGTGGCATGCCATCACAAGGCATTCTAAACTCTGCAGTTACCTAACAAGCTTGGGATCAAAAAGGATAAGCAGGAGAGCAGAAAGGAAAGGCTAGTGGGATATCAACTGGTGTAAAGAACTGAGTCTCCAAGATGCAAAGAAAGAGCAGTCAGTGGGTTGTAACAAAACTCTCACCCATAATGAGAGTGACACACATATGAAATGCTTAATAAATGGATCAGGGACCACAGAGTTCTGACAAATGGTGGAGGAAGCTGAAATCTAAAAGAGGCTTTACATCCTAACCAGCTATTATTAGCAGCCCCTTCTCAGGCTCTCAACAAATTTCCTTTTGCTGGAATTCATGCTTCCTCAAAACTTGATGGTGATTTCTTTTTTTCTTTATTTATTTTGAAAAGCCAGGAGAAAATTGTTTCAGTATGTTCTTTAAATTAGTTTCCTTGCAGTGTTTTCCTTGCACACATTAATTACAGCTCCCTCGAGGGGCTGCAGTACTATATAACACACTGTAATTCTGCTCCCCAATCTTCCTTCCCCACTTCAAGTCTCCAATTCTCCCTACGAACTGGGCTCTATATTAATGTGCATAGCTGAGATTCTTTTAACTCTGATATAAGAATAGAGAGGAAAACGTGATCAGGTCTCGAGCACACCAAACTTGAATAGTTTGTGGCCTCTAGAGTGAAGCAGATTAAATGAACTCTGAAGTCTCCCCTTCCAGCTCAAACATCCTCAAAAGAGAGTTTACTATCTCAAGTACAGAAAAGATATCAGTGAGACTTTGATGAGCCTAAGTGAGTCTCATTAGCATGATCTGGCGAGAATTCCAGAGGTTTTCAAGAAAAGAATGCATGCCCAAGAAGCCACATTGAAGCTGTCACTGTACCCAGCTGTAGGATTGAACAGTTAGTTCAAGAAATTGTGATGACTTTTTAATTCCCAAAGAGAATGAACATTCTAAAGTGACCACAATACAATCTACTGTTTCACCCCATACTTACAGAGGGGAAAAGGGAAAAAATTTAGCTAAACATAAAATGTATTTCTAAAACAGATTTTCCAATTCCTGTCTTTTCAGATAGGTAGAAGCACTGGCAGGTCTGAGAATCAAAATAGGTCATTCATTGACTAGTTAGAACTGTAAAGTTTATTAGAAAACTTAAAGAGTAAGTCAGAGTTTCCAGGCCTGACTCCTTATTCAACAGCCTCTGTGCACAGCAGCTATACAGGTGGCTTATATAGGTTATCTTGTTCTCTCTGCTTCGCTCTTCTAGTAGGTGTGTATACTTCATTTTACAGACAGAGAAATTGAGGTTCAGAAAGGTAAATAACAAGTATTATCCAGTGTCGGTGTCACGCTTTTAATTCAGGTAATAATTTACCCAATCTCAGGTACCTTGCAATAAAAGACCTATTAGCTTTATGAATGTCAAGTCTGTGACCTAATAACATCCATCAAATTTTCCTTAAAATTTACTATCTTCTCCATTCTTTCACTTAACCAGATTCAAAGCCCTGGGAAGGCTCTCATTCTTAGAAAGAAATCTATCAGTGGCTTGATCATTCACAAACCTGATTCCAACACAGAGCAGTAGTTAACAAGAGACTTAAGGCTTAAATTCCTGAGACAGGGAACAAGCTTCGCCAGTCTTCCAGCCTGCTGTCTCTAACTCTCCTTAATTTATGTTCTTTCACCACTGAGATCTCATCTTCTCACACTTTTAAATCTACCACCTCTATGTAGTGATCCAGAATATTTTAAAAATCATTTAGACATCTCTTTTGACCTGCTGATCCATACCTGCAGCGGTCTAACTCATAGGCACTTCAAACCCATCCTGCCCTCGGAATGCTTCATCCTTCCTCATGAAGCTGCACTTATATCTGAAATCACGACTTCAGTAATAACACCATTTACACATTTAACTCTGTTAGGACTGTCCCAATAAGCAGACAGACAACACAAAGCAGGAACCAAATTAAAAACAAATATTCGCTGCCACCTTATCATAGACCTTCATCTCTTGGCTGAAATACTGAAATAAATTCCTATATTCTCCTAACATGAATCCCATCCCTTCTAATAGATTCTCCACATTCCTCCAAGGTTCACTCTTACACTTTTTTTTTTTTTTTTTTTTTTTTGCCAAACAGTCTGCTCTGTCACCCAGGCTAGAGTGCAGTGGCATGATCTCAGTTCACTGTAACCTTCGCCTCACATGTTCAAGTGATTCAGCAATACTCATGCCTCAGCCTCCTGAGTAGCTGGGAGTACAGGTGTTTCATATCAAGTCTGGCTAATTTTTGTATTTTTAATAGAGATGGGGAATTGTCATGTTGGACAGGCTGGTCTCAAACTCCTGGCCTCAAGTGATCTTCCCACCTAGTGCTGGGATTATAGGTGTGAGCCACCGTGCCAGGCTGACAATACACTTTTTTTTTGTCATTGAGATAGAATCTCACTCTGTCACCCAGGCTGGAGTGCAGTGGCGTGATCTTGGCTCACTATAACCTCTGCCTCCTGGATTCAAGCAATTATTTCGCCTCAATCTCCTGAGTAGCTGGGATTATAGGTGCCCGCCACACCTAGCTAATTTTTGTATTTTTAGTGGAGATGGGGTTTTGCCATGTTGGCCAGGCTAGCCTCGAACTCCTGACCTCAGGTGATCCAGTGGTCTCGGCCTCCCAAAGTTCTGAGATTACAGGTGTGAGCCACTGTGCCTGGCTGACAATACACTTTTGATTATGTGGTTTCTCTGCTCAGTAATTGTCAATGACTTATAGTGACTTTTAGCAGTGGTTTGAAACTTGGGTTCCAAGTTCATGGATATGTTTGTATTCAAAAGTAACTACGTGTGCATCTTTTTCTTGGGAGAAGGTCTTCCACTTTCTTTCAACAAATGCCTTCAAAGGGGAAGTGTCCCCAAAATCATGAATACAAGGCAAAAACAAAAACAGATGAGTAATAAATGGGAATCAACAGTCAAAATCCAAACTCTTTTGCTGGACATGAAAAGCCCTTTAATCATCTAGTCCCTGACAATTCCCCCATTTCTTCTCTCATTCCCCATCTCTTCACAGCCATTTACAAGCCAAAGTTAGTTTTGTACAATCTCCTAACTTCCTTCTTTGCCTTTGCACTTTCTATTCCTTATATCTGGGCCATACTTTCTCCATTTTTGACCCAGCAAATTCTAATTTACCTTTCAAAGCCTTGTTTGTGAATTTTATGAATTTCCTTCTCAGTGAATCCCCTCTTTGGCATCACAGACAGACTGATCACTCCCCTCCTGGACCACAGAGTAAGCTCTATTCTATCACTTACTGATGTAGGGCAGGCAAGCCCCAAAACTGGGGCTTAGCCGGAAGGGTTCTTAGCTTCATCCAGGAGAGAATTCAAGAATACAACAGCAAGCTGGTGACGTTAGATTGCAACTTTCATTGAAGCACCAGTGTATGGCAGCAGCAGCAGCAGGGGCACAGCTCCTTGCAGAGCAGGGCTATCTGATAGGCAATGTGTCCAGAGTAGCAGCTCAGGGGCAGTTCTGCACTCGTTTATACCGACTTTCAATTATATGCAAATTAAGGGACAGATTTCATGCAGAACTTTCTAGGAAAAGGGTGGTAACGTCTTGGTTGTCAGATTATTGCCATCGAAAGGAGTGGTAAAGTCCAGATGTTGCCATGGCAATGGTAAACTGACACAGCACACTGGTGGGTGTGTCTTATGGAAAACGGCTTCTACTGTGGTCCTGTTTTAGCTAGTTCTCAATTTTGTCCAGTGTCGAGTCAAGTCCCACCTCCTACTTCACTACCACACTGCGTACAATTCCGTAGGATTACATGTTAGACTTCCTTTTGAGGACTTTTCAATGGCAAAGTCTGGATGTTAATCTATTTCTTTACCTTAGCACCCCAAAAATGTTCATTGAATTAATTAACAAATACTGTAGCCATGACAAGAGAGGCTGAAAGCTTTAAAGAATACTTCAAAGAAGCAGTTTTAAGTCCTGAGAAGACTTATGAAAGAAATAACATGTTATACATGGAGACAAAAAAGAATCTTGTTCTTTTATTGAACCTAATTCATGATGTTAGTTTCAGAATTGTATTATTGAATGATATTTTGGCATATTAGACATTTATTTACTCTCAATAAAAATTTTAATTGTCTTAGTAGACTGGCTGATATCTCTGCTAAATCCTGTTCACAAAAAGAGAAGCAAGCTACTATGTTACATAAAAACCAGGTCATTGCTAGTGCTGATTTTGTTTCTTTTTTTCTTTTTTCTTTCTTTTTTTTTTTTTTTTTTAAGATAGAGTCTCACTCTGTCACCCAGGCTGGAGTGCAGTGGCACAATCTCAGCTCACTGCAACGTCTACCTCCTGGGTTCAAGTGATTCTCCTGCCTCAGCCTTCCCAGTAGCTGGGATTACAGGCATGCGCCACCATGTTCAGCTAAGTTTTGTGTTTTTAGTAAAGATGGAGTTTTGCCATATTGGCCAGGCTGGTCTTGAACCCCTGATCTCAAGTGATCCACCTGCCCAAAGTGTAGAATTATAGGTGTGAGCCATCATGGCCAGCCTGATATTTGAAAAAAGTACAGATACAACAATCTTTACAATTCTAACAAGTAAAAGAAGAAAATTTTCCCGCTATTATACTTTATATATAGTGACAAATAACATTTTACTCTTATAAAGGTATCACTTTTCCCCAGCAATTCTTATTTGTTCCTGTTTAATATTTCCACTTGCATTCTTTCAGAACCGTAGAAATACCAAGTCAAAAAACAAAAACAAAACCACAACAAAAAGCCTAGGAGAGAAGCAATAATATGGAGAAAGTGCAAGAGTGAATCAGCTGCCCATGCCCATACCATGGAAGTGAGGTGAAGGTTGGGAAAGGTCCAGGAAAGAATCTAAACATAGCTGATGGAGTGGTTCAGGAGCTGGGGAGCTGGGGATCTGGGCTTGGAGGACACCTCTGTAAATGAATGAGATACGGCTCATGTTCCTGTGGCAGAGGATAAAAATCAGACCCACAGAGAAGAAAAACGTAGAGTCTAAAGGATATGACAACAGTATTGGGTAGAGCCCAGGTAAATAGCACTGGAGAGGGTATACCAAAGAGAACTGGGATGTTTCAGCAGATACAGAACGACAGTGACTCTGGAGGATATAGTGGTCTCCTAGACTGTGAGGGCAGGAAGGGATCTTAGTCCAATCTACTTAAATGTAGTAAATGTAGAATGTTCAAGGTCACAGATGTCATTCTGCTGCTCAAAACTTGCCTTCCTCACTTTTATTTCTCACTTTGCCTTTCCTTGCTCCTTGCTTACAGGATGAAGTCCAACTCTTTAGCATGACATCAATGCCTTGACCTTGCAATTTGACCTCATAGTACTCCCTTTGCTTATTTTTCAATTTACTTAAAAATATTCTGTGCTTTTCCCTGCTTCCCTGCTTTTGCTATTCTTTCTGAACTGAATGCCTCTCTTTCCTCTGTCCATTTCTTGAAATACTGGCTTTAGGAGCCAGTTTAAGACTCAGAGAGTTCCAAATGTCCAAAACATTTTCTTCAAATCTCTCCCTTCCAAGAAATAATTTTCCTTACTTCAAAACCATATATCACTCTGTGGTATTTCTCCTGTGTAAATGTCACCTCGTATTATGACTGCTAGAGTTCTCATAATCAGGAGGCAAACTCTTTAACAACAATAAAGCTGCCTTAGTAATTTCTGTGCCCACCATCACTCAGAGTTTGTACATATTAAGAGCCTAGCAGTATTTACTGCTAGGAACAAATGAATAAATTAATGAAGCTATTAAATCTCAGCAGCTAGCTATTTCCTATTTCTGTGTCTATCTGCATCATTGGTTTGTGTGTTACAGGGGTCCTGGAGGCCACGTCAAGCTTCCTACTATGCATATAATATGCACAATATATGCCATTGAGCACTTACTATGTGCCAGGTCCTGTGCAAAGTGCTTTACATACATAATCTCATTTTATTATTTATAATAATCCAGTCTGACAAACAGCTATTGTTATTCATATTGTATACACGAAATAACTGAGGCTTAAAGATTTTGAGTAATTTGCTTAAGGGTTATGTGGATATTTAATAGCATTACTAAAATTCGAGAACAGATGATTCCAAAGTCCATGATACAGCAAACGAATTATAAGTTTAGCTCCACTGCAGTAGTTCAACTCCTCCACAGAAATTTTTTTAGTTATATACATGGGTACACAGACATGTATACATACTAAGGTACATATATGCATGTACACATATACGTATACATATATGCACACACATATGTACCCACATATATATTTTTAAATATTTGAAACATAATATTCTAATTAGACACAGTAATTTGTCAAAGACATGTCACATCTTCAGTTCTGTCATAAAAGATATTTTATACAGATAAAATCAGTGAATACTGCCAATTTTAAGATCAGATACACACTGAGGTTTTCTATTTTTATATGAATGAGTCACACAAACCCCAGAGATTAGAATACATGTACAATTTGGAAGAAATCTATGCCTTAGCAAAATCTGACTATCCAACAGCATTCCACTGTTGCTAGTTCTACAAAATACATACTAACTATATCCAAGAACCAACTCTGTAACCCATTCAGGAGCCTACTTAGATCCCAGTATGTTTAAGGTCTTTGGCAGATGCAGACATGGTATCACAGTCCCTCCCATGAGTCCAGTGATCATCTATACCAGGCAGAAACTTCTTAGTGTTCACCAAAATCTCTATTTCCCTTCTTTCTGGGCACTCAGTTGGACTATCCATCCTAGTCTCCCCTGCAGTTTAGTGTAGCCCTGTGGTAATATTCTGTACAAGAGAATGTGAAGGAAAATGATAAAATCTTTTACGCACACGTCTTCATTCTTTTACCCCTTTGGTCAGATGAATATCAGTGCCCAGAGTAATAACAGAAGCCATACACTGATAGTGGGAAAGCCTCCATCAGCCTATATTCCTAAATGACCACATGTAGCAGATCTGCCCACTCCTGTTGGCCGGGAGCACTTTACCCATGCTGGTGTGTTAAGAAACCGTTATTGTGTTAAGCTGCTGAAATGTGATAATTATTTGTCACAGCATCTAACAATGCCCTAATAAATACTGTAACCTCTCAAAATTCTAAGTGCTCCCAGGTTCAGCAATTTTTGATCCTAATATTATCTCAATAATTTTTAAATGAAATTTAAAAACTAACAAAATTATACCACTGATAAACCATAAATAAAGTATGTATTTAAATTAATTTCAGGCATAATTTTGTTATTATCAGTCTATTCTCATTAGGAATTAATAAGAATTCTGCAGCCAAGGTTAACTACGTCATGTTAGCTTTGCTCTTGATCTTTGATTATGTTAATCTGTTAGACAACAGATTTCTGTCTTCTTCAAATAAGTCACAGAAGAAACCTGGGCCAGGCTTGGTGGCTCACACCTATAATTCCAGCACTTTGGGAGGCCAAGGCAAGTGGATCACCTGAGGTCAGGAGTTTGAGACCAGCCTGGCCAGGATGTCTCTATTAATAATACAAAAATTAGCTGGGCACGGTGGTGGGCACCTGTCATCCCAGCTGCTAGGGAGGCTGAGGCAGGCAAATTGATTGAATCTGGGAGGCGGAGGTTGCAGTGAGCCGAGATTGCACCACTGCACTCCAGGCTGGGTGACAGAATGAGACTCTGTCAAAAAAGAAAAAAAAAGAAAGAAAGAAAGAAAAAAAACCTTTAGATGTCCTCTCCCTGACTTACAGTCCACTTCTTTCACTACATGGGTTTTGCTGACAGAAGAGGAGGAAAGTGACCTCTAATCTTTCCTTGTGTTATTGCTTCTGTGTTACTTCCTACATAGTACCCTCTGCGTTTACCTTTCATAACTCTTTTTCTTCTTCTGCCTTTGAACTTCCATTTATGCATTGTGATCTGTTTCCCTCATGTGGAGTTCACGGCATTCCTTGAGTCCTTCCCAGCTCTTCCTCTCAAGACTGAACTTTGCTTTTAGACAGGATTTAGTGTATTCCCTAGAGTCACGACTGCGGCCTCACAGCTTCAAGGACCCCAGGTTTTCAATTTTTCTCAGCACGTCCTGACCACCCTGCCTCTCTTCTTTTCTTGGACATTGGCTCTTTGGCAACCCTGACCACAAATTGGCTCTTACTTCCCCCTAGACTGACTTACAGAACTAATTTGACTTTGAGCTCTCTGAAAAAGGTCACTTTTTCACTCTTGTGGTACAGGGAGGGTAAATGCTAGTTTTCTGAAAGAATGTCACAGGAAGATTATTTTAAAAGAACTCAATTTCACTGATGCCAACTCTTGTTTTACTTTGAAATGTTCTCTCTTTTGCATGAGCAAGGCAAGGAACAAGGTGGCTGACCTGTTCTCTGCCTGCAGCCTGCGAGCGTTGGCCTTCAGGTGTTACTTAGAATAAATGAAGAGAAAAAGGGGGTTCCTATTTGTTTAAAAACATAGCTCTTCACAACGAATTTCAAAAAGTAAAACAAATAAGTTCAGCTATGGCTGCTTCAGGAAAATTTGATTTAAAAAAGATATGTTCCTACAAGGATTAAATTACAGGTTAAGGTTTTGCATTTACAAAAGCATAATTTTTAAAATTAATGGCCCTGCAATATTTCCATTAAATTAGAAGATTTTTGCACATGTAAATGTTAGTTATTCCATTTATTGCAGTTGGTTTTAAAATCATCTTTTCAGAAATATAGCTATTAATGACTGCTTAGAGTAAGTTTCATTGTATAAATTTTACACCAATTTTGTGTAAAAGTTTTGACATGCACTTCAAGATTACATTTCCAAGTAAGATTATCTAAAAAGGCCTTATCCACCTTTGACCACAGTCAAATACAGCAAAAGGTAATCCAAGCTGATAGGCATACACTCCTAAAACCCCAAAGAACCTTAGATTTTCAAGATACTCATTCCTATGTCTGGCAAATGAGGCTAGAGAAACTATTCCAGACAATTAGATGCAGATTCTGGTTTTGTTCTTGATGTATGTATTTTAAATATTCCACAATAATTATGATGCTGATTTTGGCAGTGTTTTAATAGTTATTTTTAAAATGCAAAGGTAATTTTAATCTGTTTTAATCTAAAACATATTAAACTATTTTTAGATTAAAATCTATTTTTAATAGATTATATTCTTGATTCTGCATCTCAATAGATGCAGAAAAAATATCTGACAAAATACAACAGCCTTTCATAATGAAAATATTCAAGAAGGAATATTTTTCGGAATAGAAAAGAACATCTTCCAACTGATAAGCGCCATTAGTAATTTTTTAAGTTTCCTCAAAGAAACCATGTCAATTTGAGCCCTGAAATTTAGTTGTGTGTATAATGCTCAGCTGACAACCCATGCTGCCCAGTGAGACATTCCTTACTCTTAAAGTTTGGTTTGTTGTTGTTGTTGTTGTTGTTTCTTCCAGAAATGACTCAGTATTTCAAATACTTCACATTGAAGAGGTAGCCTTTTAAGAAGTTGCTATGGGTTGAATCCCCCTAAAAAAGATATGTCGAAACTCTAACCCCAGTACTTCAGAATGTGACCTTGTTTGGAGACGTGATCTTTACAGAGGTAATTAAGTTAAAGGAGGTTATTAGGGCAAACCCTAGTCCAATATTGGACACAGATGCACACACAAAGAGAACCCCATTTGAGGATGAAGGTGGTGATCAGAGTGATGCTTCTCCAAACCAAGCAATGCCAGAGTTGCCGGAAACTCACCAGAAGACATGAGAGAGGTATGGAACAAATTCTTCCTTACAAACCTCAGAAAAAAACAAACCCCAGCAGCTTGATCTCAGGCTTCTACCCTTCAGAACTGTAAGACACTGCATTCCTGATGGTTTAATCCACTCAGTGTGTGGTACTTTGTTATGGCAGCCCTGGCAAACTAATGCAGAAGTCTTCGGTAAATATTTATTCACTAAAAAAGCATGGCAAAATAAGCAGAGGAAAATGACACTGATTTTAAAATATGAGTTGAGACGTAAGGCAAATGCCTGCTTTCTCCTAAACTTGAAAATACCAGAAGTGTGTACAAGAAAAGGAGGCAGATGCGCAGTTCAGGAACAACAACTCTGCCTTTGTTAGAGCAGAAAACACTCTGGGATGAAAGGTCACCGCTATAAATAAGTGTTGAAGTTAGGCATATTGACAATGGCATTATTTGCTATATATGTTTTTGGTTATCAAAAACAAAGAGAAAAATACTAGTAAAAGAGCCATGGTTTAATGAAGAAGTTTTATTTTCATACAGCTCTATTAGTTCCCATCTGATCTTCGTTCCTTGGATGTCCAACAATGATATACTACCTATTTGGTGGGAGGTAGGGCCTCAGCTCTCATCAAGAAGTTAATGGATTAGGCAGTGAGAGAACTGGTCCATCACCTAAACTTAGCCAGTCAAAGGTTCCCACTTAGACTCCTCAGTCTCTGGAGAATGGTACAAAGATGTAAGGACAGTTGAGACATTATCTTTGGCAGTAGGAAAATTCCAGCACGGCCAAGAGTGCCCAGTAGAGTTGGGACCAGTACCAAATGCCCTACCCAGACTATAGTGATGTTGGTGTGATGTTGGCTATTTGTCTTACTGCCTTGTTATCTGCTACGAGCTGAATGTTTGTTTCCCCTCAAAATTCTTACACTGAAATCCTACCTCCCAAGATGATGCTATTAGGATGTACAGCCTCTGGGAGATGATTAGGTCATGAGGGCACATCTCTCGTGAAAGGGATCAGTGCCTTTTAAAAGGAGCCTAAGAGAGGTGTTTGCACTTTGGGCACGTGAGGGTACAATGAGAATATGGGCATCTACGAAGAAGAGCACCCTCTCTGACACTAAATATGTCAGCATCTTGTTTTTGGACTTCTCAGCCTCCAAAACTATGGGAAATGAATTTCTTTTTTATAAGCCACCCAGTCTATGGTGTTCTGTTACAGCAGCTTGAAACTTTATGGAATCTGATTCATGCTTGGTTCTCCTGCCTGTCTGCCCCATCAGTGAATACCCTTCTCACAGATTCTTCTATTTAAATGAGCCAAGGCAATTTCTGTTGTTTGCAAAAAAGCACCCTGAAATGAAGCACTAAAATAAACTGTATAAATTCCATGTGCTGAAACTAAGATCTAGTTCTATTATATAAGTATTTTTAAATCATTTTTAGTCTTTAGACATCTGAACTTCATTTGGGAATCACAAAAATATTTATAAATGTATCTATTTATGTTTCTTTGACAAAATTTTTCATGTAAAATTGACCAGAAAAGCATATTATTATGAGAACTAAGTGATGGGAAACTTTTTTTAGCTTCTTAAAAAATAAATCATGAAGTTAATCTCAGAATTTGATGAGACTGTAATTATCCTCCTAAAATTCAGTTACATTAGACACCCACCTTTGAAGAGAATGCCATAAAACATGAGTCTGTGATTGAAACCTGTCTGCAGTCAGTCCATAGAAAGTACTTGCCTCACACAGACCTGCTTATCTTGTCAAACAAAGAAAAATCTTATGATCAGGTTTTCACAACCCAGGCCTTCCAATAGTCAAAGTAATGTTTCAAACAACCCAAGGAAAGTGCAGGAAGTCCAGGCTCTGTGGTCAGTCTATTGTAACATTATTCAGGTGAGGACCTCATCATGTCAGTTTAGGGCCATAAAATCTCCTTAGGCCATCTATAATATAAACTCAAGCCAAATCCCTATCAGGTGCTACCATTTATGTATGTATGTATACATGCATGTATTTCTATGGAGTTCTGTTCTTGTTGCCCAGGCTGGAGTGCAATGGCGTGAGCTCGGCTCACTGCAACCTCCACCTTGAGGGTTCAAGTGATTCTCTTGCCTCAGCCTCCCGAGTAACTGAGATTACAGGCATGTGCCACCATGCTTGGCTAATTTTGTATTTTTAGTAGAGATGAGGTTTCTCCATGTTGGTCAGGCTGGTCTTGAACTCCCAACCTCAGGTGATCCACCTGCCTCGGCCTCTCAAAGTGCTGGGATTACAGGTGTGAGCCACCGTGCCCAGCCTTTATATATATATTTTTTAAGCTAACAAGGAACTAGTTACATATTTATAATTACCCAGTTACTGTAGACAAATTAATGCAACTGTTTTTTCAAGGTGATTAAAAACATTGTTTATCCTGGACTAGAGTATGGTAAGATTCATCATGTGGACTGGCATTATGCCTGCAGCCATATGCCATCTGTCATTTTCTTTAATGAAGTTTGCATCAATTTACAGGAAGCACCAAATGCCATATAACTTGTAGAATTGCTTTATTCAAGCAGATCAATGCTTGATGTCCTTTTTTTTTTAATAGAAACTCATCTACTTGAATCCATATAAGGAGAACCTTCTCAGGCTCTGTTTCCTTGGCTGAGGAGGGTATCAGAATAAGTAGTTCAGAAGCAAAGCATTGAAGAGAAAAGGTCTAAGTTCATGACCTGCTGCAAACAAATAAACAAGAGGACAAATCTACTAACCTTTCAGATCTGTAACTATGCTTTTAAACATAGCACATTTAGAATTTCGAGAAAAAGGAATTCTACCATTCATTTTTTTAAAAAAACAATAACTAAGACAAATAATTCTAAACAAATACCTCCTTTAAAACATTAATAGCAAATACGTTATTTTCGATTTTTATATTTTTAAAAATTTTATTTATGTATTTATTTTTGAGATGGAGTCTCGCTGCTGCCCAGGCTGGAATGCTGTGGCACGATCTTGGCTCACTGTAACCTCCACCTCCCCAGTTCAAGCAATTCTCCTGCCTCAGTCTCCCAAGTAGCTGGGATTACAGGCACCCACCACCATACCCAGCTAATTTTTGTGTTTTTAGTAGATACGGGGTTTCACCATGCTGGTCAGACTGGTCTCAAACTCCTGACCTTGTGATCCACCTGTCTCAGCCTCCTGAAGTGCTGGGATTACAGGCGTGAGCCACGTCACCTGGCCTATTTCCAAATGTTATTGGTCAAACTGACTTAACTCATTTCCAATTTCTTGTGTTAAAGAGAAACATATACGGTAACCAGTGAGAGCTCCCAGCTTAAATTTATTTGGAATTTAACTAATATTTAAAATATCCTAAAACTCTCTTCCGTTATCATCCAAGGTTATTATCCTAAATTTTCTGACTCTTATCTAAAAAAATTTTAATTATAAAAGTCTCAACTAGAAAGGAACCTAACCTGAGGTAATAAGTTAATCACTACCCACATTTAATGGATGATAGTATTTTTATCCTTTCTCTTTTAAAAAAGATTTCTCTTTTATAACTATTAATTAATAAAACATTAAAGATTCTCATAAAGAGGCTACCTCCCCATCTTTTCCCCATTTCCCCTTCCCTAGATGTAAACAGTATGTGGAAATCAGTGTGCATTAGTCCAATATATGTTAACATATTTTTATTCAGCATCATGAGCCCCTTGTTCCTGATCCACAAAGCAGTCTCCCCCTACATTTTCCTTTCCACCACCACTGCTATATGGATATTTACTTTTACTGATTGTCATTTGCATGAAAATTTTGGGAGACAGAGAGTAAGGCCTCCGCTTCTCCCCATCCCTATACTTGACCCCCAGCCATCTCTTCCAGAACTACTCTTACACTACTAGAACTCTTAACCCCTAATCTGCAACTACATAGCAGAGCAATAACTCAGGCCATAGAGCTCAGTAAATCTAACTGTGGGAATGCAGATTAAGGAAAAATCTAAACGACAACAGGAAGACACTTTGCCTGCTCTCTTCTATAAGCACTTCCCAACACACATTTCTTTAGACTTTTCCCTCCTAGCTTTTTTATTTCCATAGTTCTCACACAGAATATTCTCAAATCTGGTTTTAATTCCTACGGCTTTCCTAAGTTGGTTACTCTTCCACACTAAGTCAATATCCCCTTTAAATCACCATGTCTGAAACCCGATTCTTCTTCTATTCATTCTTGTCAATAGAATCTCTATACTCTTAAATTCACAAGTTTATTGAACTGAATTTTATCAAAACTCTTGCCACTCTCTAGGCTCCCATATCTGATTGCAATCAATCAGTTACTTTCCGTGAAAATCAGTGTGCATTAGTCCCATACATGTTAATATATTTTTGTTCAGCAACATGCTTCCCTTTTCCTTGATCCACGAAAGCAGTACAAGGACACAAAATTTATCAGTAAACATCACACACGTACAAGATCTGAAATCCATATAAAATGTTCATATGAATTAACCCTTGGTAACAAATTCTCATTTTGCTATTTGACAAGATTACAATGTTTTTCAAATTAAAAAAAGATTGTTTGGAGAAAAATAATATTAAATGCAATACTAATGAATTCCTAATACACCATAATTTAGTTGAAATATTAACACTAGAAAAAAATGAATTTCATTGTATTTGACTATTACATGAACATGAATTTTCTTCATATAAAAGTAGAGGTAGATGAGAAATAAAATAGTCTTAAGTTTGATTCTATCAGGACTATAGAAGTAAAACTTGTAATAAACAAAATTAAAATGTGTCTGAAACATGAGAATAATGTTTGTAAAAAATAAGAAATAACAGCCAGACGTGGTGGCTCATGCTTGTAATCCCAGAACTTTAGGAAGTCAAGGCAGGAGGATTGCTTGAGTTGAGGAGTTTGAGACCAGACTGGGCAAGATGGTGGGTCCCTATCTCTACAGAAAAATTTAAAAATTGGCCAGAAATGGTGGCACGAGCCTGTGGTATCAGCTACTTGGGAGGCTGAGGCAAGAGAATTGCTTGAGTCCAGGAGGTCAAGGCTACAGAGAGCTGTGTTTGTGCCACTGCATTCCAGCCTGGGCAACAGAGCCAGGTTCTGGCTCAAAAAATAAAATAAAATAAAATAAAATAAAATAAAATAAAATAGAGATAAGAGGATAATATATTAATAGCTCTTATAAATAAATAAGCAGCATATAGAAAAAACAATATAAAACTGCATATAGATTATGAACTTATAAATCACAAAAGAAAAATATAAACTGGCTAGTAACTAAATACCAAAAATACTGAATTTTACTAGTAGTCAAATAATACACATTATTTTTTACCTATCAAATAAGCAAAGACAAAATATATAATATTAAAGGCTAATAATATATGCTAATCTCATGTGCAAATATTCTGAAAAAAGAGTATTTTAAAGCTGTATGCCTATCACGTTCATTAGGATGGCTATTATCAAAAAAAAGGAAAGTAACAAGTCTTAGTGAAGACGTACATCGTTGGTGGGAATGCAAAATAGTGTAGCCACTATCCAAAACAGTATTGAATTTCCTCAAAAAAACTAAACATGGAATCACCATATGACCCAGTAATTCTACTTCTGGGCATATAACCGAAAGAATTGATAGTGGGGTCTCCAAGAGATAGCTGCACACATGTTTACTACAGCATTATTCACAAGAACCGAGGGGTAGAAGTAACCCAAATGTTCATCAAAAGATAAATGAATAAACAATATGTTGTATATACATACAAAGAAATATATTATTCAGCCTTTAAAAACAAGAATTCCTATCACATGCTATAATACAGCTAAACTTGGAAGACATTATGCTAGGAGAAATAAGCCAGTCACAAAAAGATAAATATTGTATAATTCCCCTCATAAATGGTATCTAAAGTAATCAAACTCATACAAACAGAAAGTAGAATCATGGGTTGGACGTGGTGGCTCAAACCTCTAATCCCAACATTTTGGGAGGCCAAGGCAGGAGGGATTGCTTGAGCCCAGGAGTTCCAGACCAGTCTGGGGAACATGCTGAAATCCTGTCTCTACTAAAAATACAAAAATCAGTGGGGCATGGTGGCATATATCTGTAGTCCCAGCTACTTGGGAGGCTGAGGCAGGAGAATCACTTGAGCCCAGGAGGCAGAGACTGCAGTGAGCTGAGATTATGTCATTGCACTCTAGCCTCTGTGACCAGAGTGAAACACTGTCAAAAAAAGAAAGAGAGAGAGAGAGAGGGAGAGAGAGAGAGAGAGAGAGAGAGAGAAAGAGAGAGGAAGGGAGGGAGGGAAGGGAGAGGAGGAGACAGAGGGAGAGAGGGAGGGAGGGAGGGAGGGAGGGAGGGAGGAAGGAAGGAAGGAAGGAAGGAAGATTACCAGGAGCTGAGGGAATGGGAAATGGGAAGGTGTTGTTCAATGTAGACAGAGTTTCAGTTTCATAAATGAAAAAGTTCTAGAGATATATTGCATAACAATGCGAATATACTTAACATCACTGAATTCCCATTTAAAATGGACGCTAAATGTCACATTGTATGTTTTTACCACAATTAAAAACAACTCTCCAGATATGTCAATGTTTTAATATTTTAATTCTACAATAAAATATATATATTTGAGATGGAGTCTCACTCTGTTGCCCAGGCTGGAGTGCAATGTCAATGCAACCTCCAGCTCCCGGGTTTAAGCGATTGTTGTGTCTCAGCCTCCCAAGTAGCAGGTGTGTCCCACCACGCCTGGCTAATTTTCAGTAGAGATGTGGTTTTACCATGTTGGCCATGCTGGTCTTCAACTCCTGACCTCAAGTGATCAATCTGCCTTGGCCTCCCTAAGTGCTGGGATTACAGGTGTGAGCTACCATGTCCGACCCACATTTAGAAATTTAATATAAGGAAATAACTATTGAATATGCACAAAGACATGGCAATAAATGATGTTCACCTTAGTTTGGTATGTCATGGAAAAGAAAGGACAACTATTAAAACCTTCAATCCAGGAGAGTAGTTAAATAGATTATGATACAATCACATGATAGAATACTCTGCATCCATTGGGAATGATGTTTAAAATCATTGAACAGTCAATCAAAGTTTTTTATGACATAATGTTAGCTAATTTTTCTATAAACATATATTCATCTTATTGGTAAAGAGAGAGGGAAGACAGGAGAATATTTTAAGAATAATTTTCTAGTGTCTGTTTCTCCAACCAGCACAGGACCCTTTAAAAATGTATGTATTACCTACAGATTTCACTCGGTCACTAATCATGAGCTCATCTTTTATTGTTGCTATATGCGGTTCTTGCTTTGCTACTGAATTTCTCAAATGCATCTCTATACTCTTCTATCAAAACTGTAAAGTCTTCAAAGGCTACAAGTTCTAGCAGCATTAGCATGGTTCCCTCGGATTGTTTTCCATTACTATCCTCCCATTACTGAATGAGGCTTGTGTATAAGACGGCAAGATCAAACAGGATGAGCATAGAAAATGAAACCAACACATACTTGTTGCATACCGACTGTGTGCAAGATGTAGCTGGGTACAAAAGATTTTATTAAAAATAGAAGGTCTGGTTGTTGTCTTCCAGGAGTTTATTATCTTGTTAGGGAAGCCATGCATACATAACAGGCAAGGTAAACTCTGGAGGTACTTTGAGAAGAATATATGACTTACTTTAAATTACCAACACATAATAAAATAAGTTACTAATACTTTCTTCCTCCTATTCAGTGTAAGAAGACATAATTTAATGGCCTAAAATAAGTTAATGATTTTCTAAAGTGCTTATCTGTTCTCTTGGCCATTTTATTCCCAAGTGAAATCTAAGGATAATTAAAATTCATGCCAGTTTTGGAATGTTAGGGCCAGATCAAATAAGTGAAAATCTTCCAAGAGTTTTAAAAAAATTCCCAGAGGGATTCATTAAAATTATACTGTTAACAAATATCTAAGTATGGGTTTTTAGTTCACTTCAATGGCACAGAAAGGAAAAAAGGAAGGAGAAAAGGAAGGGGAAGAAGGAAAGGAGGAAGAAAGAAGGGAGGAAAGAAAGGAGGAAGGGAGAGACGGAGGGAGGGAGGGAAGGGAGGAGGGAGGGAAGGAAGGAGAGAGGGAGAGAGGGAGGGAGGGAGGGAGGGAAAAGATCCCTATTTGTCCAATCAGAATTTGATTTCCATCATGACACTCAAACTGCTACCGGCAATCCATCCATGACCTCCATGTTGCTAAATCTGGTTGTCATTCTCAGTCCTCAGCTTTTTATCTTTCAATAGAATTTCTTTCCTTCTTTCTTTTCTTTTTTTTTTTTTGACAAGGCCTTATTTTGTAGCCTGGAGTGCAGTGGCCCTAGGACACAGCAACCTTAATCTGCTGGGTTTACATGATCCTCCTACCTCAGCCTCCCGAGTAAATGAGATGACAGGCATGTGCCATCATGCCTAGCTATTTTTAAAATAAAGATGGGGATCTCACTATGTTGCCTAGGCTGGTCGCAATCTCCTGGCCTAAAATGATTCTCCCACCTTGTTCTCCCAAATTATTAGAATTATAGGCATGAGCCACTGCACCCAGCCCCTTTCAACAGAACTCGACACCATGAATCTCTCCCTCCTCAAAGTACTTCATTCACCAAGGTAGCATCTTCTCTTGGTTTTCCTCCTGCATCACTGGTCATTTCTTCTTAGCCTCTCTATCTGATTCCTGCCCATCTCCCTTACCTCTTACTGAAGGAATGGACAGGACTCGGATTCCATCTTCTTTTCTACCTATACTCACTCCTTTGGAGTTTGCATCCATCCTCATGACTTTAAATACCACCTACTTACCAACAACTCTCACGTTCTATCTCTTGCCCAGATCTCTCTCCTGATTTATATATCTTCCACTTTACATGTTCTAACTTAAATTCCTCATTCTCCCCAACAAAGCCTGCTTCCATTTCCATAACAGCTGGAAGCAATTACATCCTTGTAGTTGCTCAGACAAAAACCCTTGGAGTCATTCTTCTCCCCGTTGGCTCTATCTTCAAAATATATACAAAGTCTGTACTCCTTTTATCACTTCTACTGCAACCTGCCATCTTGATTGAGGCAACCAGTTCGCTCCCTGATTATTGCAGTAGGCTACTGTTTCTTTCCTTGCTAAGCCACGTCATCCTCCCCATACAGATTACTCTGGCTAAAAGATTCTCCAGCTTAATCTTTAGAAACTTAAATTGAATTGTGTCATTCCTTTTCTCAAACAACTGCAATAGCTTCCCAGTTCACTCAGAATTAAACCCAGATGTCTTATGACTACCTCCAAGGCCCTATATAATCTGCCTATAGTCCTTTTTCTGATCCTAAACAGCTACCTTTTCTGGCTGCATTTATCTTCCCTCTGCTCATTTGATTTATCCACAATTATCTCCTGGGACTTCCTTGCCTGAAGATTACCTCCTTAGGGTCCTTGCTTTAGCTGATTCCTATGCCAGATAGGATCTTTCCCCAGAATATCTGCTTGTTCCTACTCCTTTATCTCCTTTCAGTCATTGCTAAAATCTTTTCTTCTCAATAAGGCCTTTTCTGACCCCTCTATTTCTTATCGAATCCCAGATCTAACCACTTCCCCTTTAATTTGCTCCCCTTTTTTCTCCATTTACAGTTGTAGTTAGTTTCAAGTTAGTTACATAATTTAAATTATATAAATATTTATGATAATTGCTTATTGCATGTATCACCTGCCCCTACCTCCCTGCTAAAATATACGTTTCATGAGAGCAGAGATCTTCTCCTATTCCTTGATATACTCTCAGTGCCTACAACAATCTTTGGCCAGTAGCATACACTGAATAAATGTTTATTACATAAACAAAATAGGGCAAGGAACATAACAGCACCAGATGGAAAAGAATGATCTGGCTTTTAGCCTTAGTTATAATTCATGAAATTCTACAAAAATTGTTTGTATTCATACTGCTGGATATGGAAAAAATATCCATAGTATAAGATGATGTAAAACCACCACAGTTTACATGTGCAAATGCATGCAGCAGTAATCACATAGAAGGCAGAGAAGTGATGCCTTTTGTTCAAGATTAAGTAGGTAAATAGCTTTTCTCCCCAAATTCATGCAAAACCCTATATGAAGAAGGATTATTATTTAATAAGGAGACTCTCAGAGACCCTCAATGTTATCACACTGGAAAGAATTACTCATCGTGCTACCAAAAAAGGCATCTGATTTGGAAAGATCTCATTTACTCATAGATTGTTTCGTTATACATGTTTTAAATTACACTTGTTGAAAACTTGAGAGCAAAACATGGTTCGAGTTTATCATGTGCAGCAAGCATAGTGATGTCCAAATCAGAGTCACAACAATAAAACTGCTGACGATAAGTGACTCATGCTGACACTGTGTAATGTGATGTGTGGTTGAAATTAATTTTATTTAATTTGGTTGCATGTCCTTCTTGCCATGTAGTTACAACACAGGGGCATCACTAGCTCTTGCTGTCTAGGTCAGTCATATAAAGACGGTAAAATTTCTACAAGCAAATGACAGTTCTGGAACTAACAGGAGATTTACAGAAGTGTACATATCTGATTGGCACTCTCCTTTCCTTTATGGACCTGAAGCAGCATGCCAGCTCTCCTGGGGACTGGCAAGCTGAATGCAGTGCGGACAAACCCTGCAAGCCTCAAAACTCAGCACCTCCATTTTCTGTCTCTCGGCAGCTTGGAGCAGAAGAGAGGATGACCGTGGCAGGCTTGGTACATGGTGTTAAGGCTGGCTGTGGAGCATCCTTTATCAGTTTGCAATGTAGGGCATGAGAAAACCCGGCTGACAACATGAAGCCATCACAGTGTACTCAGTCTCCAGGACTGACAACAGCATGTCTAGATGGAGTGAGAAGAAACCAACCAATAAAGGCAGAGGCTGATGGGTTATGAGACCACCTACTAACTAATCCCAAAGTACTCCTGTGGAGAAGACTGTCATTCTCTTTTTGACTTAGGCAACAAAATGTCATGATTTGACTCATCCCATTCTCAGAAGCCTGGTTTTCCTCTCTGTTCTTCCTATATGCAATTTCTGGCAACACCCAGTCTCTTTGGGCCATATTTTTCTTTACAGTTTAAACAAAAGAGCTGAACACAGGGTGTTTTTTTTTTTTTTTAAATGTTTTTTTTTTTCTCCAGTTTAAGTATTTTGTGACATCACAAGAGAAGTCAAATTGTGATAATCCAAATAGTGGCCAAGTGTACCCTTCTCCCATCTTACCTGTTAAACCAAAAATGAAAAATACCATTTTGGTCAGGAGGCAATTGTCCCTGCTATTATTCAAGAATTGCTAATCATGACGAGGTACGGTGGCTCACACCTGCAATCTCAGTACTTTGGGAGGCTGAGGCAAGTGGACTACTTGGGCAGGGGAGTTTGAGACCAGCCCGGGCAACATGGTGAAACCCTGTCTCTATAAAAAGATAAAATACAAGAATTAGCTGGGTGTGCCGGTACTCGCAGCTTCTCAGGAGGCTAAGGCAGGAGGATTGCTTGACCCTTGGAGGTGGAGGTTGCACTGAGCACAGATCATGCCACTGCATTCCAGCCTGGGTGACAGAGTAAGACTGTCTCAAAAGAAAAAAAAAAAAAATCACATATTCAGTGCAGGCATTAGTGTATTTTTCTATCTCATATATTCAAGTCTATTTGCTTCTTTTTAGAAGAGGTATTTATTTCCTCGCCATATTACTCACTATACTGCTCTTGATTTGTGTAGCCCCTATTGAGTCCATTGAGGGCAGGACCTCTCCATACTTAGCATTAGCTCAGCACATAGTTCACACTGATAAATACATGTGGACTCGTATGAAGCCTTTGTACACACACACGCACACATGTATGCAAACACACAGCCAGCTACAGCATGAATTTTTATAATAAATATGCTATGTCCTAGCCATTTTGTCTTATTATCTTCATAATGGGCCAAAATGGAAGTGCCTCCTCTCTCCTGCCAAAAATCAAAAAAGCATTCACTATGACTATTTATTTTCAGAGAGGTGAATGGCCATCTTGTGGTCTCACAGATGGCTCAGTAAAATTCTCCACTAGAGTCGCCAAGGTAGGAATGAGAACCTGGGTCTTTTAGCTTAAAGAAGGCTGCCGTGATGGCTCCAAGAATTTTACTTCTCCTCTTCCCTTTTTCTCTATCATTTTCTGCATCTCATTTCCTCATTTATGTTTTGGGTTTACTACTACCAATATAAAGAAGTCATAATAATAAATGAAAAAGTTAAAGATTGGCACAGGAGCTGGCTTTCACTTACTTATTATTTCAGTGCAATCAAATGAATACTTATTGATATCCTGTGGTTTCTGAACTCTGGGCTGGACCGTGGGAATAAAACACTAACCATTTGGACAGAGTCCTCTCCTCCCAGAAAGGAGATACTAGTAAGGGGTAGAACCAAGTTATAGCATAGGTAAAAAGCTAAATAATGAGAGAAGGGGCTAATGTGGGAGGATTTGGGATGTGAAGGGGATCCCTTAACCCAAAAACCAGAGCAAGTCGCTCCTCTTCTCAAACTTTCCCAATGCTTCCTTCCCACCTTACTTATGACCAAAGCCAAAGACCTTACAGTAACTGACAGGTCTTTCTGTGAGCAGGGCTCCCATCACCTATGTGACCTCATCTTCTCTTCTTCTGCTTCCCTCCTGGTTCACTCCAGCCACTCTGGTCCTTGCACTCCTTAAAGGCAGCGGCCCATGCCTATCTCAGGGCCTTTGCACTTGCTGTCTGCTCTATCTGGAATAGTGTTCTCCCAGACAGCCTCATAGCTAGACCCCTCACTTCAATCAAGTATTGGCTTGGTGACACCTTCCCAGTGGGGCCTTACCTGGGTTTTGCCGAAACTTCAACATTCACCCTCCAACATTTTATATTGCCAGTCCTGCTTCACATTTATTTATGCTTAGCTCTTATCACTAACGTAATACATAATGTACCTATTTTCTTGCTTATTGCCTGACTTTTCCATGAGAGGGGTAAATCCTATGACAGAAGGCTCTTTTATTTATTTTGCCTACGGTAGTATCCCCAGGGCCTAGAACAGTGCCTGGCACATTGTAGATATTCAAGGAATACTCTGTGAATGAATAAATGAATGAAGTGTCATAAAATTCTTCCCAGAGGAAGTGAGTGATTAAAAACTAATCTGAAATCTGAAGAATGAGACTGAATTATACCAGCAAAGGAAATGGAGGATGGTGAGATGGAAGGGGAATAGGAAAGAGCATTTCAAAGGAAGAGATTAGGAGTACATCAGGATTTTGTTAAAGCTGAAGGCTGAGGGCAAAAGGTTGGACAAGAGATAACAAGGTACAGCTAGAGAAGGAGGCTGAGGCCATGTCCAGCAGGGCCTTGGGAGCCATGCAAACCAATTTGCACTTTACTCTTACAGCAATGGAGGATGTTCGAGAAATTATAATCAGAGGAAGATATTCTTTCTAACTAAAAATGAAATCATCTGGATTAGATTTAAAAGGGGCAAGGCTGGAGGCAGAGAGACTGGCTAGTAGGTAGATGAGGGGTTGTGTATATACCAAAATAGTGGTGATGGCACTCAAAAGCAGCAGAAGATTCTAGGGCCAATCAGAAGTCTTGGTAATGGATATTTATGTATATGATACGATAATATCTGATTAAGTCATAGAGTTATGAATTACATGCAATAAATATTACATGTATTTCTAGGGTGGGTCAAGGAGCGGACGATAAGAGAGAAGAAAGCATCAAAGGTGGTGACTGAGTTTCTGGCTTGGGTAACTGCAGTATCAGATATTAGTAGTATCAGACAGGTGTTAATTAAAGAATGTATAGTATAAACATGGCCAAATTTTTTGACACTCCTCTCAATGAGAGGTGGGGATTGTGAACCAGAAAGTATCTGAGACAGCTCTCAGTCAGTTTAGAAGTCTCTTTTGCCAATGTTAAGGACATGCCTTTGACATTAAGATTTACATTAAGATGTATATTCCATGTCCTGGAAAGGCAGGACAAATGGAAGTTGAATCGGAGGGCAGTGCTTTTAGGTCACAGGTGGATTCAAGGATTTTCTGACTGGCAATTAGATGAAAGACTCTCTCTAAAGACCTGGAATGAACAGAAGAGAGTATCTGGGTTAAGATAAAGGGTTGTGGAGACCAAGGCTTTTATTATGCAGATGGAGCCTCCAGGTAGTAGGCTTCAGAGAGACCAGATTGTCTTACGGTTTCTGTTTTAATATTAAGGCTGGTCAGTTGTGCCTCAATTCCAAAGGGAGGATGGTATAATGAGGCATATCTGACCACCTGTTCCCACCATGGCCTGAACTCGTGTTTCATGTTAACTTTGGAATGCTCTTGGCTGCGAGGGGGGTCCATTTAGTTGGTTGGGGCCAGGCAGGGTTGGGGAGGTGGGTTGCTTAACATTTTATTTTGCTTTACAGGTCCTATGTCCTCTTAAATTTGGGCAGAATCCGTGACTTCTTTGTTCAGCAAAATATCGCAGAAGTGATGCTGTACCAGACTGAAATAGAGTGGCAGTTTCTAGATGTGGTATCTTGGATCCAAAGAATCAATGACCTCATACAACAGACCCAGTTGAGTTCCCAGGAAACAGCGATCACCAGCCATGTTAGTGAGACATCACGGAAGTAGATAAAGTAGATACTCCAGCCCACTCGAGCCACCCCAGCTCACATCATCTGGAGCAGAGTCAACCCTTTTCTGCTAAGCCTTGCTCAAATTGCCAATTCATGAACAAAATAAATAACTGCAATTGTTTTAAGCCAGTAACTTTTAGGGTGGTTTGTTGTTACAAGCTATGAATAACAAGAAAAATGAGAGAGAGATAACAGGAAAAGAAATTGTCATGATTTTTCCATGTGAAACCACACAGGGTTAAGCAGTTGTGGTTGCCTAATTATTTCTACTCAGTGGGATGTCAGAGGAAAGAAGAGAGTGCCCTTTAATACGGGGTACACCGGTACTTTGGGATGATCTTAGAAGGAGTTAATTCTGGTCCAAACTAACAAGAGAAGTAATAGAATATATTAAACACTTAAATATCATACTTTCATTTTGTTTGAACCACTGGAGAGAATCCAGTCCCAAATTAATATAACAAAACCAGAAGCCAGAAGCTTGTTTAAAAAATATTTTATCAGATTCCAAATTTCAGTTTGTGGTAGGGCATACTGGAATCCTTTAATAGTTACTCTGGTAAAGACATTCTTCTCATTTTGTAAGTGAACAAAAGAAGACAGAGTGAGCCCCTCTGGAACTCCCTAAGTTATTGGTAGACATCGTCCCTATATTAAGTTGGAGATCGATAAGGCTCTAGATCAATATTAGAGCTTCATGTCAGGGGATGGTACATGTACGTGACAGATGAAGCCAGATAGGAAAGGAAAGTAAACAACTCTTTGTTTTTATTTGAACTACTTTTTTTTTTAAGTGAGTCAGATATAGACAGTTCATTTTAAGTGCTGGTATTCAGAGTTGGAATGTGGATGGGATTAAAGTAGTTTTATTAGAGAAAAGGGAAGCCCAGAGGGAAAACGGCATGAAAAACTCAGTGACTTCAAAAGCTGACATTAGTCGGACATGCTTACCACAGAGGCAGAAACCATCTAGGTAGACTTCAGCTAAAGGCTCTATAAACCCAAGTATTATTTCTATTACTATCCTAATTACTGTCTTCATTGAAAAGGAAGAAAACACACCCACATTGTAGACATAATGTTCAAATTATGCATTTGCCCTGGAGCTTAAGAAAGGTTAGATATGTCTCTTGGTTTTTCATAAATCTAACTTACACTTTTCCATTCAGACTATTAATTACTAGCATTTCCCAAATGTAATTACAGTCTTTTTAGGAAATAGTTGTTGCATATTTCTCTACCCAAAGACAGAGTCTTACTCCTTTGTGCATTTAAAATATGTTAGGTCAATGAGTAGGTAAGTGGTTCAAAGGAAAGAGAAACAGTATTGCCATCATTATTCATGACCCAGAATGTGGCCTCTGTTTCATGAAGGTGAATTAATTCCAAACACCCCATCACAAAAATGTGGCCATTCTCACCACATTTATGGCTTGTTTAAGAGGGCATGTTAGCATCTCCGTAATATCAGGGTTTGTGGAACTGTTTTCTATATCTGTTACATAAGGTCTACATACTCAAGTCCTTCTTGAATATGGTTCCAAAAGTAATTTTATCTTCAGAGAGTGAACTAAACTTTATTTTTTCTTTAAAAACAAATGGAGGTAATGCAATCCAACATATTTCCTTTGGTGACCTGAAATCTTACAGGCAGAATCAATGCTGTTATACTCTGATCTATTCAACTTAACAGTCTGAACACCTTTCTGCTTCCTTAGAATGATCTTATTCATCTGTTTTAACCTTAAATGGTTTTTCATCTTTAAACTACTCAACCAAATAGCATTTTATTGGAAGGAGCAAAGAGAAGGGATGAGTTGGGAAGGAGAGTAAATCTTCTGTATCTCAACAACCCAACTTCCCAATCTATTTAGAAAGTTATTTTAGGTTTTTTGTGTCACGAACTGAGTATTCAGCTATTCTTATGGAGGTTATATAACAGGTATAAAACATTCTTCTTTCCTTCAGGAAAGTATCTTTTACATCTGGTTGGGAGATGACACATATAAAGACGAAGATATATCTAGTAAAATAAGGAAGTAAAATTTTCAAACACTGCGATGATAAAAAGTGGAAGAAAACTTCGATGAGTGCACAGGGAATGGGATAGTTGCGAAAGTATCACTCATTCATGTATTTATCCATCAACCATTGAAAGTGCTTGCCATGTTTCAGTGAGTGGGCCAAGCTCTGGAAAGTCTATCACAAGAGAGAAGCAAGGCATAATACTGGCATTATGGCAGAATCTCAGAATTTGTGGGATAAGGGCAAGACTGCCTGAGCTTGAATGCTTACTTTGACACTGACTAAAGATGGGCCCTGTAGGGACTTGGTCAAGTGACTTGATGTTTCTGTGCCTCAATTTCCTCTTTTATAAACAGATATAACAAGAATAACTGTCTTTCAGAATTGTTATGAGGATAAAATGTGTGAACATATGCAAAGGTTAGCCCATATAAACACTATACAAATAGAAGTCTACTCCTGAGAATTCAGGGGAAGACAGGCCAGTCAAGAGGTAAACCTAGGCAGCAGGGACTTGAATTGGATCAGAATTTCCAGGAACTTCCCCTGGTACCTTTTGTGACTTAGATTTAGAGGGCCCTGGTTCTGGGAAAAGCTGGGGCATGTGCATCTCAGCCAGAACTCCTCAAGAATGAGCGCTCAAACTCAAGTTGCAGGACACTGCCCTCTTAATGCTACTGTAGAGTATGGACAAGCTTGAGGAGACGCCAAAGCCTGTCAGCATAAAAACCAAGTCAATATATGACCCTCTTCTCACTGCTTGGTTTTCTAAGCTGACTAGCGTGAGAGCTACCCCGACACTTCCTGAAGAGGCCATGTGTGGAGTGCTAGGCTAGGGAATTTATGAATTACCCCATTCAATTCCAAGAAATAAACCTCAGAGATAAGAACAGTGAGTCTCATTTTACAGATTTGAAGTCTGAGGCACAGGGAGGTCAAGTGCCTTGACAGTGAGACAGTTCACCAGCTTTTATTTTTGCCTCTTAGACCTATAGACCAAGGTTATTCCAGGCTTGACCTTTAAGCTAACAGAGGTGGTAGAACTTTGAGTCACAGTACTTGATTATCTAGTATGGTCAAGCCCACGAGAAGAAGGGAATGTATGAAAGAACCCAGGCTGACTGGTTCCAGAGCCTATGGATCTGTAATTCCAGCAGGAAGAGAATGGGAGAAGATTCCACTGAGAAGGGCCTAGCAGGAATTAATATTTTCCTTCCCATTGTAACACCCTCTCATTCCTGATGAAGAATTGTTAAAAGCAATATGTGTTGCACCCCTTCCCTGCTCAGGGTAGGTAGGCCATGTAGGCCCTAACTGGGAGATTTGCTTTCAAGAACTGATGCACAGGCATTATACAAGCTAGTGACGAAGGTCCTGAGGAGTCACACAGCTCTCCAGCCCTCCAGGACCACCCAGGCAGGGATGCGGCACTGTGACTGCAGCTGCCCACGCTGGGCGGCAGTAGCTCCCAGCAACAGGAGGCCACTCTGGCCCAGCAAACTCATCCCCTTTGTGGAGGGAGTTGTGTTTGTTTGCTGAGGCCCAAAGTCATACGCAAAATAATATATGCCATTCCAAAGCATAAGTCAAATGGTTCCATCAGTTATTTTCAGTTTGTCTTTAAAATCTCTGATTATTCAACTTTAATTTTTGGCCTCACCTCGTGGGCCATTAGAGGGAGGCTGACTGCAGCTGAAGGGTGTTTTGCCACATAGCTGTAGATTAGCTAAATGCATGAACTATTCTGAACCTTGAATAGTGCTGAGCAGAGGATTTGGGGACCTGCCCTCATACTCTCTGAGAGTTCCCTGTGTTTTAGCCATGTCAGATGTTTTAGCATGTCAGTTCAGCTCTCTTAAGTTCCCCAGGGATTTATTACATGGGCTCCTGAAGGTTTCCCTTTCAAATGGCCATAGATTTTATATCCAAATCAGTGTGCAGTGATCACTCTCCTGGTTTTAACTCATGGCAATTATGCCTCCATGAAAGTTGAGGATGTAAAGAGTAGAAAAGCAAACACTGCTCTTTGAATTGTCTCATGAAATGCAGCAGAAGATAAAATTGATTTTGTAACATACCAGGTGATCAGAGGCTGTGTTGGCAATGAAGCCCCCACCCAGCTTCCATGCTCCTTCTCCCTAAAACTGGGGCTGAGGTAAGACATACATATCTTTTCTCATGATGGCAACAAGAGACTCACTTCCATCTCAGATCCTGTCACAACACTGAAAATGAATTGATTCTGTGTCTCAAGTCAGAGCCGGGCATGCTACAATTTGCAGAGATCCATTGCTCTGCTTTCTGCCAGTCAACACAGTTTGTATATTTATCATCCAAAGCAAAAGCATGATATATAGTCTACTCTCATGAAGCCAAAAAGAGCCAGGGGTTGGATTTGCACAAGTTTAATTCCTACTAAGATTTGCAAAATATAGTTTGAGAAACACATAGACTTTGTAGCTTTGAAGGAACTTAAAAATGACTTTCAAGGACCTCTGTCCATTTGGAAATCCAGGTGCATTTAAAATTGTTTTTGCAGTTTGTTTTTAATCATCAGATTTCATGACAGGAACCAAGGTTCTATGCTCTTTTTAAAGCACTTACTTGCTTTAAAAAATAAAAAAGAGAGAAGCACAATGACCAATTGTCTTATGAATCAGAGCTATGCTCTATATATACCACCATTAACTCAACAGTTTGTGATGAAAGAATAATGTAACCTCATCATGTTCTCTAACAGTGCTGAGTCATTTCTCTATGAAAGGACTAACAAAGCAGGCAATGTCTCATCGTCTCAAGCAAGTTTAGCCACATTATTACAGTATTTCACTTCTATAGCCTCTCCATTCTCCTCTGAGTCATTATTTATCTCTTCCATAATCTAATTGGAACAAAGTAAGCTAATCTCAAATGTCAAATCTATATGTGTACACCTTTATGTCTGTATTTCAAAACTGGCTAATGTCAACATGAGTGAACCAATCTGAATATTCTAAAAGATAGGTCAGATTAATGCTAACTTGAAAGAATATTTTTTTTATATTAGGCCAAAGGTTATATTCACTAGGATTTACGTGTACAGATAACATACATTAAATTCAGTTAATAATGAATTCATTATTTTTCTGTACATGTAAACATGACTCAGAGTGGTTTGTTAGTGAATGCAAACAACAAAACTATTCATATACTGATTAATTTATTCAATACATATTTGCTGAACCTGTTTTATGTATAAGGTTTTATATTATGCAATGCATAAGAGTGAAGATAAAAATATGGAGCTCACAGTCCATTTATCAGTACAACACAGATGACTAAGGTGAAATCCACAGAAGTACAAAATGGTGTTATGTGATAATCAGAGACAAGAGATTACGTCTGGTTGAAGCATGCAAGAAGCAATTAGAAAGGGTAGTTTAATAGAAGTGGGGTATGGTAGTTGGAAAGAACAGGTACTCCAAGTAGAAAGACAAAGGTATTAGGGCAAAAGGCTAGACATAAGAAAACCTGGGAAACGTAACAGACGCAGCCTATTTCAGGTGGGCCTTCAAACTAGAAGAGCAGAATTTGAGCCTGGAAGGGCAGACTGAGTTTAGACCATGGAGAGTTTTGGAAAACTAAATTAAAATTCTGCTGGTTAATAACTAGGATAGATCATATTATCATCTTGGCCAGTCAACTATTTAAAAAATAAAATTATTAGTCAAATAAATTATTAGGTAGAATTGAAAATGTTCTTTTGACTATTTCAAATATTTTTGCTTCTTTAACTAATTTAAACAAATGGTATGTGTTCATGGTTGAATGGTCTATAGTCCCCTATACTAAGTCTATCTCTATTTTGTAATATTTCTCTATATAACATTCATTACTTCTCATCAAATGACTAATAATGCTTACAGTTTTACTTTAAAGGCATGTGCAATCAAACAACACACAAAAGAGAGAACACAGACTCCTTAACAAAAATCTATGAATGTGCCCCAAGCAATCATACTTTGACACTCTTGATGTAGTCTTTCATGGAGATGTAGCATTGCCCGTAAATCTTATGCAAGGTCTCAGATTCTGCCTTTGAGTGTAAATGCCATGCAGGCCAAGTAATAATTTTTAGGGTTTAAGGATATACTCTTTCTTCCCCTCTTCAAACCCAGGAATGTAAAATGGCAAACGTTCTCAATCCTTACATGCATTTGGCTCTGAGGCAAGTTGAAAGCAAGATGCTTAGACTATTTACAATTTCACTTCACAAAGGAATTCTCTTTGATGAAGGGCCTTTGCAAAATGATCCTTGCAAGTATGTCTATAAAGTTGTGTACAAAGGAAGAACTGGTATCAGCACTTTTACTGAAACTATTCCAAAAAATTGAGGAAGAGGGACTCTTCCCTAACTCATTCTATGAAGCCAGCATCACTCTGATACCAAATTCTGGCAAAGACACAATGAGAAAAGAAAACGACAAGCCAATATCCCTGATGAACATAGACACAAAAATCCTCAACAAAATACTAGCAAACAGAATCCAGCAGCATACAGAAAAGCTAATTCACCATGATCAAATAGGCTTTATTCCAGGGATGCAAGGGTGGTACAACATATGCAAATGAATAAATATGATTCACCACATAAACAGAACTTAAAACAAAACGCTTATGATTTTCTCAATAGATGCAAAAATAGCTTTCAGTAGAATCCAGCATCTCTTCAGGATTAAAAAAAAAAAAAAAACTGTCAAGAAAGTAGGCACTGAAGGAACATACACCAAAATAATAAGAGCCATCTATTACAAACCCACAGCCAATATCATACTAAATGGGCAAAAGCTGGAAGCATTACCCTTAAGAACAGGAACAAGACAAGGATGTCCTCTCTCACCACTCCTATTCAACATAGTATTGAAAGTTCTAGCCAGAGCTATCAGGGAAAAGAAAGAAATAAAAGGTATCCAAATAGGAAAAAAAAAAAAAAGTCAAACTCTCTCTTCACTGATAAGATTCTATACCTAGAAAACACTAAAAACACCACCAAAAGTCTCCTAGAACTGATAAATGACTTTAGTAAAGTTTCAGGATACAAAGTCAATGTACACCAATCAGTAGCACTCCTATGCACTAATAACATTCAAGCTGAGAGCCAAATCAAGAATGTAATCCTACTTACAATAGCCACCCAAAAAACAAAATACCTAGGAATGTAGCTAACCAAAACATGAAAGATCTCTACAAGGAGAACTACAAAAGCCTGCCAAAAGTAATCATAGATGACACAAATGGAAAAACATTCTATGCTCATGGATTGGAAGAGAATCTATCCTTAAAATGGCCATTCTGCCTATAACAATCTACAGAGTCAATGCTATTCCTAATAAATTACCAACATCATTTTTCATAGAATTAGAAAAACTGATTATAAAATTCATAGAAACCAAAAAGGAGCCTGAATAGCCAAAGCAATGCTAACAAACAAAACAAAACAAAACAAAAAAACAAAGCCAAAGGCATCACATTACCTAACTTATAAGTATATTGTAAGGACACAGTAACCAAAACAGCATGGTACTGACACAAAACAGATGCGTAGGCCAATGAAACAAAATAGACAACCCAGAAATACAGCCACGCACCTCGACCATCTGACATTCAACTAAGTTGACAAAAAGCATTAGAGTAAGGACTCCCTATTGAATAAATAGTGCTGGGATAAGTGACTAGGCATATGCATAAGAATGAAACTAGACTCCTACCTTTCATCATATATAAAAATTAACTCAAGATGGATTAAAGATTCAAGAATAAGACCTCAAACTGTAAGTCCTAGAAGAAAACCTAGGTAATAAATACCATTCTGGACGTCGGCTTTGGCAAAGAATTCATGACTCAAAAGCAATTGCTACTAAAACAAAAATTGACAAGTGGCTCCTAATTGAACTAAATAGCTTCTGCGCAGCAAAATAAACTATCAACAGAGTAAACAGACAACCTACAGAATGGGAGAAAATATTCACAAAGTATGCATCCAACAAAAACCTAATATCCAGAATCTGTAGGGAACTTAAGTAACTGAATGAGCAAAAAAACAAATAACTCTATTAAAAAGTGAGCGGAGGACATGAACAGACACTTCTCAAAAGAAGACATAAAAGCAGCTAAAAAATATGAAAAAAATGACCACCCTCACTAATTATTGGAGAAATTCAAATCAAAACCACAGTGAGGTACCATTTCACACCAGTCAGAATGGCTCAAAACAGAAAAAAAAGTTGGTGAGGCTGTGGAGAAAAGAGAATGCTTATACATTGTTGCTGGGAGTATAAACTAGTTCAATTTGTACACTGTGGAAAGCACAATTTAGAAATTTCTTAAAGAATTTAAAACAGAACTATGATTTGACCCAGCAATCCCAATACTGTGTATATAACCAGAGGAAAATAATTGTTCTACCAAAAAGTTCATTACAGCACTATTCACAATAGCAAAGACATGGAATCAACCTAGGTGGCCATCAGCAGACGATTGAATACACCAAATGTGGTACATAAACATCGTGGAATACTATACATCCATGAAAAAGAATAAAATTATATCCTTTTTAGCAACATGAATGCAACTAGAGGTCATCGTAAGTAAATGAACACAAGAACAGAAAACCAAATATTGCATGTTCCTACTTATAAGTGTGAGCTAAACACTGGACACACATGGACATAAAGATGGAAACAAAAGACACTGGTACCACTAGAAAGGGGAGAAAGAGAATAGGAGTAAGGGCTGAAAACCTAGCTATTAGGTACTAGGCTCACTATTTCGGTGATGGGATAATTCAAACCCCAAACCTCAGCATCACACAATACGCCCATGTAACAAAACTGAACATGTACCCCCGAATCTAAAATAAAAGTTGAAATTATTTTTAAAAAGAATAGAAATCCTTAAATGCTTTCCAGTAAGAGAAATACTGAGAAAATAAAGCAGATACATAAACTTGTGGTAAGCAAATTCCCAAACAGTTTTTTCTAAATTGAAACCATCAGAGCACAAAGTCAACATATGTCTTTTCTCTAAAAGTTCAGTGTCATCACAAGAAATATTAAATTTTGGCCAGGCATGGTGGTTCATGCCTGTAATCCCAGCACTTTGGGAGGCTGAGACGGACAGATCATATGAGGTCAGGATTTTGAGACCAGCCTGGCCAACATGGTGAAACCCTGTCTGTACTGAAAATACAAAAATTAGTCAGGGGTTGTGGTGCACACCTATAATCCCAGCTACTCACAAGACTGTGACATGAGGATTGTTTGAACCCAGAAGGTGGAAGAGGTAGTGAGCCAAGATCGTACCACTGCACTCCAGCCTGGGCAACAGAGTGAGACTCTGTCTTAAAAATAAATAAATACCCCTTTCTTTGTTCATAGTATTGGACCATGTGCAAATTCCTTGTTCTGTGCCAGAATTTCTACCATTGATATGCTTATACCTTATGATAGTTCACAATGATGACAACCTGAAGCAAAATTATTTTTATCTTGCTCAATGCTTGGTTATTCTAATATAACTAAAATGTTCAATGATGACCTATAAAGTTTGTTTGTGAATTTATTAATCCTATGAAATTCACCTTTTCTCCCTGGTAGCTTTTTTTTTTTTTCTTACCAGACTTGACCATCAGTTCAAGTTGTCTGCTATATACAAAAAGAAGAACAAATACAGTCCCAAAATAAAGACAGCACCTCAAAAAAAAAAAAAAAAAAAAAAAAAGAAAAAAGAAAAAACCCATAATTATGTGAATCTTCATTTTACACTGCCTTCCTGAGACCATCAAGCCACAAACATTTCTTTATTGGTTCTATGAATTTTGTTCAGTTTTTTAAAATAATGCAAATGTTATGAAAGAATCTTACCAAAACAAAATTAAACAAAGTTTCAACACTTATTAAAGAAAAGATAGGTAAAAATGTATTCTCCTAGTAAGTGTTAGAGATAAGTAAGCTCAAAGCAATATTGTTATCTGGCCTAAAATGTCTTTACTTTTAACAGATTGCATTCAATTCTAGAAGTTTCTAAACAAATTAGCGTTGACTCAATTGAACACAAATTTAAAATAGTTCTTATCAGTTAAAGTACTAACATTAATCAATGTTTAATATGCTCTCCTGAATAAATTTTTATTTCAGTATTTATTTATTTTGAGACAGAGTTTTGTTATTGTTGCCCAGACTGGATTGCAATGGCACAGACTCAGCTCACTGCAACCTCCGCTTCCTGGGTTCAAGCAATTCTCCTGTCTCAGCCTCCCAAGTAGCTGGGATTACAGGTGCCCGCCACCACACCTGGCTAATTTTTTTTTTAGTAGAGACAAGCTTTCACCATGTTGGCCAGGCTGGTCTCGAACTCCTGACCGCAGGTGATCTGCTGGCCTCAGCCTCCTAAAGTGCTGAGATTACAGGTGTGAGCCACTGCACTGGCCCTCAATAAATTTTTAGACACGATGGATTTATTTACATATTTATGCATTAGTGGCATTTTCCACCTCAAATCCCATCGTCTGAGTCTGGAGCATTCCACTTCCATTTCGATTCTCAAAAAACAAATGAAGAGCAATTTATAAAGGCCTATACAGAGCCTCAAAGATCAAGCTAGATCTAGCAAAAGTAGATTTTAAACACATGTAAATCTGGTGATGTACCCAAGTGATTGTAGTTCCAGACTGATAATATTCTAAAAAGGAACCTAACAGAAGAAAATGAAGTTTATCTGAGGGGTTCTTATGAATAAAAAATCATAATAATAAATTTAAATATAATACCAGGAAGGTGCAATTAAGTAATAAAAACATGTTTCAGTGAACTTTGACTACATTCTATGCATATGTTGAGCACATTTGACACATTAACTTATTTTCAAATATGCTGCCCTTTCTTAAAATCTCTGTGATATTGTTAGGTTTTGAGACTCCACCTAAATCTCATCTTGAATTGTAATCTCCATATTCCCCTAGTGTCAAGGGAGAGACCATGTAGACGTAACTCAATCTTGGGGGCAGTTTCCCCTATGCTGTTCTCACGATAGTGACTTCTCAGGAATCTGATAGTTTTGTAAGTGTTTGGTAGCTCCTCCTGCATTCATTCTCCTTCCTGCTACCTTGTGAAGATGGTGCCTTGCTTCCCCTTCACCTTTCACCATGATTGTAAGTTTCCTGAGGCCTCCCCAGCCCTACTGAACTGTGAGCCAATTAAACCCCTTTCCTTTATAAATTACCCAGTCTCTGGCAGTTCTTTACAGCAGTGTAAAAACAAACTAATACAGTTAGTGATGATAATAATAATGATTAACAGGTAATATTCCTATAGTGTTTGCTAATTTTCAGGTATTACACTAAACCATTTTACTTGTGTCGAATCTCAAATCCTCACTACTATCCTGTAAGATGCACTTATCCTCATTTTACAGATGTGGAAACTTAGAAGCAAAGAGGTTTAATAAAATACCAAAAGCTGTTTATACCACTGGCCACTTTCCCCCTGTTAATGATGACTCTCTGGTTACTGAAATGGTAGAAGGGCAACCTGGATCCCTGTCAGGCGTCATGTGAGAGAAACCGTCTAGTTGTTTACCCTTTTTTCCCTCCTGAACACATAGCTAATTTTTCTAGCCTCCTCTGCAATTAGAAGGGGTCATATGACCAAGACTTGGAAAATACAATGTGGGAAAAAGTGACAAGTGCCACTCTGAGGTTTAGCCTGTAAAAATCTGCCATGAAATCCTCCACTTTCTCTTTCCATTTCTGCCAACTAACGTTAATGCCCACAACAACTGCAGAAACCCTGAGCTGAAAATGGCAGAGCAGAGAGTTCTGTAGATGTCTATCAGGTCCATTTGATCCAGTAATGAGTTCAAATCCTGAATATCTTTGTTAATTTTGTCTCAACGACCTGTCTAATATTGTCATTGGGGTGCTAAAGTTTCATACTATTACTGTGTGGGGTGTAAGGCCGGCTGCCTCGCTGAAGAGCCAAATGGACACACTTATCTCTCTGTGCTGGCTCCCCACACCTGCTCCTATCTAGTTTCTCCATGCAGGCTCCACACGCCTACTCCTGCATTTCTCACTCAACCCTTTCAAAATTTAAAAAGCCCGCGGGGAGAGAGATCCAAGATGGCTGATGATTAGCAGCTCGGGCACGTACCTCCCAGTGAAAGCGCAAAGAACGAGAGGACGCCACACTTTCAGACGAATATTAGTTGCTCACGGACCACGAGATTCCCAGTGGAGGAGCTCCACGGGTCGCCAGGGCGACTCTTGTGGCCGGCGTGGCGGTTTTGCTGGTGCCTTAGCACGCCAGTTCTTGGTGCAGAGTCCGGATATTCCCGGGCAGAAAAGCACCATCAATCTTAACACCGCTCTTTTGGCCGGCTCAGTGGATTGCTCAGATTTCGGCGCAGGGAATCAACAAGTTGGACGTCAGAGACCCAGTTAGAAAGTCGGTAATTATAAAGACGACAGACGGACAAATATATAATGAAGGGAAGAAACCAGCGTAAAAAGGTAGAGAATACTCAAAATCAGAATGCCTCTCCCTCTACAGGGGATTGCAATTTCTCATCAGTAACGGAACAAGGCTTAATAGATTACACCGGTATTCCAATAACAGAAGCAGGTTTCCAAACGTGGGTGATAAGAAACTTCTGTGAATTAAAAGAACTTATTCTAACCCAATGCAAAGAAACTAAGAACCTTGAAAAAAGGTTTAACGAAATGTTAATGAGAATGGACAATTTAGAGAAGAATATAAGTGAATTGATGGAGCTGAAAAACACAACACGAGAACTTCGCGAAGCATGCACAAGTTTAAACAGTCGAATTGATCAAGCGGAAGGAAGGATATCAGAAGTCGAGGACCAGCTCAGTGAAATGAAACGAGAAGACAAAAATGCAGAAAAAAGGATGAAAAGGAATGAGCAAAGTCTCCAGGAAATATGGGACTATGTGAAAAGACCTAATTTACGTTTGATAGGTGTACCTGAATGTGATGAAGAGAATGAATCCAAGTTGGAAAATACTCTTCAGGATATCATTCAGGAAAATTTTCCCAACCTGGCAAGGCAGGGTAATATTCAACTCCAGGTAATACAGAGAACACCACAAAGATATTCTTCAAGAAGACCAACCCCAAGGCACATAATCGCCAGATTTATTAGGGTTGAAATGAAGGAGAAAATACTAAGGGCAGCCAGAGAGAAAGGTCAGGTTACCCATAAAGGGAAACCTATCAGACTTACAGCAGATCTCTCAGCAGAAACCCTACAAGCCAGAAAAGAGTGGGGACCAATATTTAACATCCTTAAAGAAAAGAACTTTCAACCCAGAATTTCCTATCCAGCCAAACTAAGCTTGATGTGCGAAGGAAAAATTAAATCTTTTGCGAACAAACAAGTACTTAGAGAGTTCACCACCACCAGGCCTGCTTTACAAGAGCTTCTGAAAGAAGCACTATACATATAAAGGAACAACCAATATCAGCCTTTCCAAAAATATATCAAAAAGCAAAGAACTTTAACACAATAAAAAATTCACATCAACTAATGGGCAAAACAACCAGCTAGCATCAAATGCTGGTATTAAACTTACATATATTTTAATTGGATAAAAAGCCAAAACCCATCGGTATGCTGCATCCGGGCCCATCTTACATGAAACAATACACAAAGACTCAGAGAGAAGGAGGAAGATTTACCAATTGAACAGAGAGTAAAAATAAACTAATAAACAAAAAGCAGCAGATGCAATTCTCACCTCTGATAAAGTAGACTTTAAAGCAACAAAGATCAAAAGAGGCGAGGAATGACATTACATAATGGCAAAAGGATCAATGCAACAAGAAGAGCTAACGATTCTATAGATCAACGAGATAGAAAATTAACAAGGATATTCAGAACTTGAACTCAGACCCGGAACAAGTAAACTTAATAAATATTTATAGTACTCTCCACTTCAAATACACAAAACATACATTACCACCTCACACCTATTCCAAAGGTGACTATATAATTGGAAGTAAATCACTCCTCAGTAATCGCATAGCATTTCATAGGTTTAAATTAAATATTGGTTGGCTGTTTGTTTGTTATCTTCTTCCCTTACTCCTTCCTGATTACATCATTAAGTATAATTATCAGTATAAAAGAGGTTTTCAATACCCATTACTAAATTGCATTCTAGCCTGGGCAAGAAAGCAATACTCCCATTCTCTCTCCCTCTTTCTTTTCCTTCTCCCTCCTCCCCATTCTCTCTCTCTCTTTCTCTTCCTTTTTTCTCCTTCCTATTCTCTCTCTCTTTCTCAAAAAAAAAAAAAAAAAAAAAAAAAAAAAAAAAAAAAAAAAAAAAAAAAAAAAAAAAAAAGCCCGCGGAAGATTTGTCCCATGGCAGTTTAACATTAACCTCCCCAGCCAGTCAGCCTACCAATGAAACTGTCTGCTCTTTGTTTCCCTAACAATCAATCAAATCTCCTTACCAATGAAATTGTCTGCTCTTTGTTTCCCAATGACCAATCAACTACCTCCACTTCTTATAAAACCCCACACCCTGAGAAGCCCATTGCGACTTCTCTGGCCCCTTCCTGGACCACAGAACCTCGCCCGGGAGCTGAATAAATTGGATTCTCATTTTTTCTCACTGGCCTCAGTTTCCTCATTTTAACTCGGCAATATACCTTACATGGGGAGTCTAAGTATCTTTGTAGTTCTCTAAGAACTTGCCTTATGAATCTGGGTGCTCCTATGTTGGGTGAATATATTTTTAGCATAGTTAGATCTCCTTATTGAACTGAACCCTTTACCACTATGTAATGCCCTTCTTGGTCTCTTTTGATCTTTGTTGGTTTAAAGTCCATTTTGTCAGAATCTAGGATTATAACTCCAGATTCTTTTCTGTTTTCTCCATCTTTTTGTTTTGAACCCATGTGTGTCACTGCATGTGGGATGGGTCTCTTGAAGACAGCATACCTATGATCTTTTTTCTTTATCCCGATTGACACTCTGTGTCTTTTCATTTGGGGTATTTAGCCCATTTATATTCAAGTTTAGTATTCATATGTATAGATCTGATTCTGTCATTATGGTGTTAGCTGGTTATTTTGCAGACTTGTTTATGTGGTCACTTTATAATGTCACTGGTCTGTGTACTTTAGTGTGTTTTGTAGTGGCTGGAAACAGTCTTTCCTCTTCAAATGTAGCACTTCCTTCAGGATCTCTAGTAAGGTAGGTCTGGTGATACCAAATTCCCTTAGCATTTGCTTATCTGAAAAGGATCTTATTTCTCCTTCAATTATAAAGTTCAGTTTGGCTATATATGAAATGCTCGGTTGGAATTTCTTTAAGAATGTCAAATATTGGCTCTCAATCTCTTCTGGCTTTTGTGGTTTCAGCTGAGTGGTCCACTGTTAGTCTGATGGGCTTTCCTTTATAGGTGACCTAACCTTTTTCTTTAGCTATCTTTAACATTTTTTCTTTTATTTCTGCCTTGGAGAATTTGATGATTATGTGCGTTAGACATGATGTTTTTATGAAGTATCCTGCTGGGGTTCTCTCTATTTCCTGAATTTGGATGTTGGCCTTCCTAGTTAGGTTGGGGAAGTTCTCATAGATGATATATTGAATATGTTTTCCAAGATGGTTCCATTCTCCTCATCTCTTTCAGGTACACCAGTACCATTCAGGACATATGTGTAAGGCCGGTTGCCTCGCCAGGAGCTCAGACACACACCGCCCTCCTCTTTTTTCCGAAAGCTCGGACATGCTCGGGAATGTTCCCTTCTCCCTTTCTTGCACAGCCTGGCTTTCCCTTAAAGAACCCAGTATGCAAGCGGGGTCTTGTGATTCTAGCCAATAGCAGCTGAGTCTCTCTAGCCAATAGCAGCCGAGTTTTTCTAGCCAATAGCAGATGAGTAATTCTAACCAATAGCAGTCAAGTCCTGTATGCAAACGAAGGCTTGTAACCTTACCCAATAGTAGTCCTGCTCTCCCACAACCAATCAAGCTCCTTCACTCCCTATAAAACCCCACGTCTGAGAGGAGTCTGCGCGACTTCTCTGGCCCCTCCTGTTGGACCACAGAACCTCGCCTGGGAGCCTGAATAAATTCCTTCATATTGGATCTTCTTGTGTTGGCCTCAGTTTCTTCTTTTTAAACTCGGCAAGAACCCAAGAACAAACCTTACAATAGGAATGGGCAAAGATTTAATGATGAAGACACCAAAAGCAATTGCAACAAAAGCAAAAATTGAAAAATGGTATCTAATTAAACTAAAGAGCTTCTGCAAAACAAAGGAAATGGAAATCCATCAACAAAGTGAACAGACAACCTACAGAATGGGAGAAAATCTTTGCTAACTATGCATCTGACAAAGGTCTAATACCCAGCATTTATAAGGGACTTAAACAAATTTACAAGAAAGAAACAAAACAACCCCATTAAAAAGTGGGCAAAGGACCTGAACAGACACTTTCAAAAGAGGGCATACATGAGGCCAGCAATCATATGAAAAAACCTCAACATCACTGATCGTTATAGAAATGCAAATCAAAACCACAATTAGATACCACCTCATGCCAGTCAGGATGAACATTATTAAAAAGTCAAAAAAATAATAGATGCTGGTGAGGATGAGGAGAAAAAGGAACACTTATATGCTGTTAGCGGAGGTGTAAATTAGTTCAACTATTGTGGAAGACAGAGTGGTGATTCCTCAAAGACCTAAAGACAGAAAGTCCCTTTGACCCAACAATCCCATTGCTGGGTATATACCCAAAGGAATATAAATCATTTCTATTATAAAGACACATGCATGCATATGTTGATTATAGCACTATTGACAATACCAAAGATACGGAATCAACCAGATGCCCATCAGTGATAGACTGGATAAAGAAAATGTGTCATATATATACCATGGAATACTATGCAGCCGTAAAGAAATGAGACCATTTCCTTTGCAGGGACATGGATGGAGCTGGAGGCCATTATCCTTAGCAAACTAACATAGGAACAGAAAACCAACTGCCACATGCTCTAATTTATAAGTGGGAGCTAAAAGATGAGAACACATTGGAGGGTGGAGTGTGAGAGGAGAAAGAGGATCAGGAAAAATAACTAATGGGTACTTGACTTAAGCTAATTTTGGGTGACAGAATTATCTATACAACAAACTCCCATGATACAAGTTTACCTATATAGCAAACTTGCACATGTACCCCTGAATTAAAATAAAAGCTTAAAAAATAGCAAAGCCTCCATCAGCCCTGGTTCCTGAACGGCTGTGGGATGCAGTTACTGACATTTCCCCAGATGCGCTTTAGATTTGATGTGAACAAGACATAGAATCTCATTGTATTAAGCTACTGAGATTTTAGTGTTTATCTATTATAGCATGTAGCATTTACTTTAACTAATAATGGCTGTTCTCTACGATTTAGATATTTATGCAAATGGCAGATACTACTTTACAAACGATGAATAATCCAATTTCTTCAAACTCCCCCTTGTTGAGAAAAGGGGTTTGCTTTCCCATCCAGCTGTAGCAGTCAGACCCCCTTAAATGCTTATTTACCATTTTAAATTTCATCAACAAGAAGATGTATGCAAGGTACAGAAGGAGGGGGAGAGGTTGACAGCAACCCACTGCTCCAGTGCAGAAATCGGCAGAGTCACAGCTTTGGTGAAAATCACCCTTCACGGCACTGTAGGAAGCCTGGACATCACTAATGATTTTGTGGGGTTCCTACACTTTCCAGAGTCTCTGAAAGCTAATGACGGCTTTCCTTGAGCTTTGATCCTCTAACACTTCCAACAGTTTTAGAAATACTTCATTGAAGTATAAAATCCCTTCCAGCTTTAAAAATCTAGAGAAGTTTCTGTTTCTCTGATGAAATTCTGAAGGATACAAAAGAATGTTCTTCTCAAGGTAACTGATCTTTGTTTACTACCATTCAAATTATTTTTCCTGCTCCAGCATATATTCTCTCCAAAGGTGGCAGTCAAATGCATCTCAGACTATAAATGTACATGTATTAAAATCTCACTCAACAACAACCACTGATCAACACAGGACTGGCTTCACGGGTGTGTGACCTGTGCTTAGAAAGGCCCGCACACCGTTTAGTGCTCTGTTGTGACCTTTTGGGGTTCCTGATAATTTGTGAACAAGGGCCCTACATTTTCATTTTGCACTGTGCCCTCCAGCTTACATAGCTGGTCCTGTATCAGTGATAGTCCTTGACTGAAAGCCACAGGAGAGATATGTAAAGAAAGACATCCAGGTGCCTTAACATCTTTTGCTTCTCTAGTTCAATATGGCAACACACACAGTCTAATTCTGCACCTACTCTAGACAAACCAATACTACCCACACATTACCTGTAACCATGATGCTTACTTTGCTGAGTTGAGGAGGAACTATCAGGATATAATCTGTAATATGTTGAAAGGAAAACACAGCAATTTCAAATTTTCTGATGGTGCTGAGGACTCATGTGTGAAAGTAAAGACCCTTGCATTTGGGAAAAGGAGAACACCTTAATGATTCTTGTCCAGTATGCAAAGTTGGGCCCTAGACTCCAGGCTGGAGTAGAATTTGAAGGCTCAAATCTTCTGCTTTATAAAATAACAAGGATTTTTTTATTGTAGTAGCTAATGGTATGGAACTAGAATGTGGAACAGGAGATATAGGAGGCCAGGCACGGTGGTTCACGACTATAATCCCAGCACTTCAGGAGGCCAAGGTGAGAGAATCACTTGAGCTCCAGGTTTCAAGATTCTGGCTCTACAAAAAATAAGAAATATTAGCCAGGTGTGGTAGCACACACTTGCAGTCCCAGCTACTCAAAAGGCTGAGACAGGAGGATCCCTTGAACCCAGGAGTTCAAGGCTACAGTGAACCATAATTGCACAACTGCACTCCAGCCTGAGCAATAAAGAGAGACCTTGTCTCTAAAAAAAAAAAATGGAGATATGGGAGAGAGATGGACCCTCTCAACATGTTTGGGTTTTGGGGCCTAATAAAGTATAAGGTCAGTGATCATGTCCTTTTGGCAGAGAATGGCTAATGTGTTTTTAGGAATAATGCTTTTATATTAAAATATAATGTGTTTCCTGTTTTATATTTAGATGACAACGAATTCTTCACTCAATCACCGTCTCCATCACTGAACTTTAAGGAAAAACCAATTGTGATTGTGGTATAAGCCTTTGGGGTGTCTCAAAGGCAGATGGTACAAGATAGGGCAGAAAATGACCACTGGTCATTAAAGATGATACTCTGAGCAGGGACTTGCAGAAAGAGGTGACACCACAATGTCAGACTTTTTAGACACCTTGGAAATGTCGAGTACAATCCAGGACCTCCCAAAGTGCATGTGTGGAGGCCTAAGCCATTCTATTTGTCTAGAAAGGACAATGGTGACCTCAAAAATCCGAGGGGACTTGGAGACAACCAAAATGAACCAATATGTCCTAGAAATAGAATTACCTCTGGAAGTAGTAAGAAATGAATACACAGAAGAAATCAACATGACAGATGTAGAGAGAGGGCTAGTCAAGGTTTAGGTGTGACGTCACCTGGTAAACAGGAATCCATGCAGAAATCGAAATCCCACGGCTTATAGCAACATTCCTGTGGCTAGGAATCATGTTTATTAGAATCCAGAATCTTTCAGAGGCATAAAACCCACTTTCCAAGTATACTAGAAAAAAAATTTCAACTGAAACAACATTTACACTTCAAAGAGAATGTCACCTGGCATATTTGCAGTTCCTTAGCCAGAAACAAAAGCATCCATTTACAAGCCAATCCACACTGCCAGTATCAAGGCTCAAAATCTACTTCCAGTATATCCTCAAATGAATCACACCCAAATAAAAAGTTTTTTCTCTCCCAAAGAAAATAATATTACACACTTATTCCCACTATTTACAAAGCAGCTATCAAAATTATGCCTTGATTCATTAGGTTTCTCCAGGAACTCAGTTTTTACCTAGAAGTAGAATGGGGCTTTTCAGCGAAGCATCAAGTAGGGCCACCTAAACACGATCCTTGATGAATGCACACATGACAAAAGTCAGATTGCTCTCAATTACATAACATTGACAGCTTCCACATCACAGAGCTCTGAAATTACAGACAGGGTGAAAATTATTCTTAGGCAAAGATAATATAGTTTGAAAGATGGTACTTTTATTCTTTGAAATCAAATAGCTTTGATTTAACCACTTTTCAGATTTGTTCTTCTTGACAAGGTTGCATTAACACCTTAACCTAAAGCAAATGCATATTTATCCAACATACATTCTATGCACAAAATTACTCTCTGGATGAACATTCAGGCACGCCTTCTCACCCACCTTCAAAAACTAGAATTGATACTCATGCACGTGTATATCACTGAAAAGCAAACACTGAAAAGCTCACTCTTTACCTACAAGCCTAAAATTTGAAAGCCCAATATGTAATAGTGGGGATTGTATTGTTCCTGAAAGATACATCTGCAGCACTATAAATTAATTGTTGTTCTCCTGGACAATTCTATGCTCAGGTCAACTTAATAAATTTGAACATGTCATCTGCTAAATTATGAATCACCAAGAAGACCTACTCACCCAGAAATTGCTCTGTTGCTTCCACCGAAACTTTAAAAAATCATCATCTACAGCACTGAGAAGATTAAATTACCTAATTTTTAATTTCACCGAGCAATGGAGTGTGTCTACCTGCTGGATCCTCTGCCAACTGACAGACAAAAGGCTGAAGGGAGTGCACTTTGGATGCTATCAATTAACTAAAGGTGGTTCATTAATCTTTAGTGTCAACACCTGAGTTTTGCTCCGATAGCTCTTACAGTATGCAGCTGGTTGCTGGTATTTCAAACCAAGACACATCCAGTTAAGTTCACCTTATAGAACGATAGCTTAAGCTTTTCCCGGTTAATTCTGAGTCTATTTAAAAATAGCTAATTATATGAATAACTATGGAGAGAAAGTTGCTATATTCATTCATTCATTTATTCATTCCATATATAGTTATCTTGTGCTTATTATTTGCCAGGAATCCTACACAAAGATTCATCAAACTGCGTTAAAGGGGAGTCAGACATTATGAAGGTATTTTTAAAACTTGACCTCTATACATATGCTAAGAGAGGTTGAACTTTAAAGGAGAAAATTATGGCTGCCTTCCAGTTCCTTAGAAAATGAAAACTGCAAGCACATCTTTTTGAGAACTTGCTACAAATCACTCAGTGTTTGAAGAAAAAGCGATGCCATATAAATCAAGGGAGAACCTAGGCTTGTGTTCTCATCACAGGATAATCTTTAATTAAATAGAATCGGCAAAAGAAGCTTTATTTCAGGTGAGCATTAAAGAAAGAGTTGAACTAAGAGCATATGGCACACAGATGCAAATCCAAATTTGGTATATAATACATTTTAGGGTACATTTATTATTATCATCAGTAGTAGTAATTAAGTTTTAAAATAGTGATTATTAAAAGAGGATTTGAAACAAATATTGTGGAGACTATAAATTCTGAAAAGCCATCAATTTATGGAGTTGGTTGTGTTTGTTATTCTACAAGAATAACTAACTCCAGGAAACGTTTGGTGTTTAAATGGAAATTTCATTAATCAGAGTTCAACCAGGAGAACACAAACCATTGAGTAACTTAAGTCAAGGGAATTTAACATAGGGAGTTGGTTTATAGGTAATAGGAGAGCGAAAAAAAAAAAAAAGCCAAATAAGTAACAGTGAGGCAATCTAGGGATTACCAAAGGCAGGAAACCACAAAGGCCACAGAGAAGAGGTAGCGTTACCAAAGCACAGGGACCAGGGTTACATGGAGTAAGCCGGAACCTTGGTAGGCTTCTCTGGAAGGAGATAGCATGATAGAGGCAGAGATGCTGCCAAGGCAGAAATTCCCTAGCTTCTCCTTCCTTCTGCCCTCTAATCTCCAGACAATGCCTCCCATTGACCCAACTGTTAGCAATCAGACACGGGAAGCTGGGAAATGCAGCCTGTGGGACATACGCTCCCTGTGATACAAAGCCTAGCAGGGGAAGGACAAGAATGGACACAAAGCGAACAAGCCCCAGACCAGCACTGTCACTATCAGCCACTGGTGCCTAGGTACACAGGAGCAGTTTGTCAAGCTTGGAAGCTCTTATATTTTGTGACTCTGGAGTCACCATGAAATTCAACATCAACTGAAAGCCTCACTTAACTCCTATATATCCTAAGCCCTTGTGAAGTAACAATTCTCATAGGGAACTTATAGGACTTAAGTTGACACTGATAGCACAGGTCTAGAAACCTTCTTAACATATTATTGTTTTTCAAAAGCAAACTGGGATTCTAGATCTAAACATCCATTAGCTGAAGAAGGTCACCTTCAGAACCACTGCTTTCTCAGTTATCTTTAGAAGCACGAAAATTCCTCCAGCTGACATATTCTCATGGAGCTGGCCTACAAGTGTTTATAAGTCTTTTTATTTAAAGACAAGGTTCCTGGGTTCAGCACTCACTATTTCTCTATAGGGAAAAGAAATTTGTTCTCCTAGTATCAGTTATCTAACAACTAATACTATGTTTTCATAGAAAGCAAAATTTAATAGCTTATTCTGGTTTCAGAAGATATTATTACCCTATATGTTCAAAATGAATGAAAACATAAAAATCTTAAAGTTTTACAGTTTAAAAGAATCAACTGATTTATAAACCATATAAAGCTATCATAGGACTTGTAACTGCATGCAGTGACATGGAGAGACTGCCCTCTCCAAAAGGCACAACTGAAGGCTACACAAATAGGTATTATTTGGTAAAAGACAAAAGTCAGATCACTCTCTCCAGAGAAAGACAAAAGTTAGATCCTCCTGACAAAAATGTCTTTACTCGGCCGGGCGCGGTGGCTCACGCCTTAAATCCCAGCACTTTGGGAGGCCGAGGCGGGTGGATCACGAGGTCAAGAGATCGAGACCATCCTGGTCAACATGGTGAAACCCCGTCTCTACTAAAAATACAAAAAAAATTAGCTGGGCATGGTGGCGCGTGCCTGTAATCCCAGCTACTCAGGAGGCTGAGGCAGGAGAATTGCCTGAACCCAGGAGGCGGAGGTTGCAGTGAGCCGAGATCACGCCATTGCACTCCAGCCTGGGTAACAAGAGCGAAACTCCGCCTCAAAAAAAAAAAAATGTCTTTACTCTAGGACTTCCCATAGCATTTTACATACTGATAATCATGTCTTAATCAGCAAGAAAAGGACATGTTATTTATAAAACTATAACATATATGTTTATAAAACATGCAAATATAATTTCTATATAAACTTTAAAATGGAACCTTTTGCAGAACACATAGAGAGTGTTCTCATCTTCATTTTAGAAAATGGAAGCCTAAAGGAAAAGAAAGAAATCACCTACACTCAGGAAATAGCTTACATCATGTAGTATCTCCTGACCATAAAAATCACCTAGCAACCTATTAAAAATACGGATTTCAGGGAAGAATGTGGCAAACTTCATTTTAAACCAATATTCGAATCAAGTTTAACAATGGAGAAGTGAGTTCAGAGTTTGTAAGTGGGTTAACTGAGGTCTGAATCCTGGCTTGGCCACTTTCTAGCTACATGACTTTGGACAAGTTTCTTAAACTCTTAGAGCCTTTGTTTTTCCATCCATTATATTAAGATAATAATAGTTCCTCTTTAATAGGATTGATGTGAGGATAAAATGGATGTAAAGCTCTTCACAACAGTGGCTGACAAATGTTATTAATAGAATCTCCACGCATGATATTAATGTTATATATTGAGCCAGACGTGTCTTTTTTCTTCTTTCCGATTTGGAAACTCACATTTATCTAGCTATATTTTTCTAGAAATCTCTATCCATACCCCTAGACTTTCACTTCCTGTTGAATATGCTTTTATATTGTTATAGTTGGTCAAACTGTATTTGTAACACGTTTTTAAGTTATTCAACTAGAAGCATTTGGTATAACACCTGTAAGAATCATTCCTTTATTCCTCACCCCTGCCCTCCTTTACCCCTTGAAGCTTTACAGAGACATTGTAAGTGGCCTGTATCAGTGTGATTGGGGAGAAAATCAGAAAGGACAAGAAATCTACCATGTGAAATGTGCCCAGATATAAGCACTGCTTGTGCAATGAGCCCACAGATATGTACACTGGCAAAACTGCAAGTGCCGCTTATGAAAAGTTGCTGCCCTTCAGGGATCCCGTTTTTCTTCCTACAGATGTCTGGTGAAATGAGAGGCTTAGGGTGAAAGAAATGGGGAAAGAACCTGTGGGCGGTTTGCTTCTGCTTTACTGATCTCATTTGAAGCCAACCCTTGGAGAATGGCTAGTGAATACTAATAATAACCTTATTAGAAACTACAGTGTGGCTTCACGCGAGGTGAACGTAAATGTGCAGTCACTCCCATCTTCTGTGGGAAAGGAGGAAAACCTGGCATCCACATCGGCATTTTTGTATTATTATTTAACCAAAAGTTAGGCTCCCATATAGGAACGTACAGCTCATTGCTCAAAATCCCTCACTACAGTAGGTATGCCAACTCAACTTCTGCTCTCTTCTCTGACAATTCTGTGCCCTTTCAGAAGATGGCATTGCCTGTTAGACAAAGGTGAGGGTCAGCTTAGATGGAACTCGTTGCTTTGGTCTTCATACTCTCCATTAAAAAAAAAATCTCCATGACCTCTGATGTCCTATTTCACTTTGGAAGTATGCATTCCACGGCCCCCACAAGCACTGCAGATCATAATACCATGAGTATATACATCACAGTGGACTTGGGGTCTTGCTTGGCCAGCAGCAGGACAGCCACTGATATTAAGAAGAAACGTTGCCAGGCACGGTGGCTCACGCCCGTAATCCAGCATTTCAGAAGGCTGAGGAGGGAGGATCACAAGGTCAAGAGTTCGAGACCAGCCTGATCAACATGGTGAAACCCTGTCTCTATTAAAAATACAAAAATTAGCTGGGCATGGTGGCGTACCTCTAATCCCTGATACTCAAGAGGCTGAGGCAGGAGAATTGCTTGAACCCAGGAGATAGAGGTTGCAGTGAGCCAAGATCACGCCACTGCAGTCCAGCCTGGGCAACAGAGTGAGACTCCGTTTTTTGTTGTTTTTTTTTTAAAAAGAAGAAACATTGTCAAGAGATGCCAGATGGGGTTAGCCCTTCAGGAGGTCATTCCACCTAAAGGTGCCCAGGTCAATACCAAGACAGCATGAGTAAGCCACCTTAATGAGAAAGTGCGAGTCTGCCCTCACTTCTAATTCCTGGGATTGTGTGTGGGAGGGACAGAGGCTGTTTGTGGTGTTTTATTGTGAGCTCTGCACAGGTTATTCACCCATTTTCCCTACTACACAGACTACAGGAGGTTGATCCATGCAGAGTGCATCGTACCAGCTCCCTCATAGTCTGGCTTATAGTTGGAGGCATCAGCAGGATATCAGAGAATAGGAGAGAGAGGTCAGGGTATTTCTCTCCTGTTGACTCCTAGCTTTGCCGCTGTCTCTTAGTCAGTGACTGTGTCTTTCTATGACCGTGTCTTGATGACCACAAAAAAGTCAATTACATCAAAATCTCTAGGAGGTGGAACCCAGCTGTTAGTATATTTCCCTGATATTCCAATGAGAGACAACATTGAGAACAACAGCGCTGCAGGATGCCCTTCCTCCATGGCTCTAGAGCTCACTGGGTTCCATTAACATCATCTTCTCATTGCCCCTTTAGGCCTACATGGTAGTAACAGCTTCCACCAGTTGCCAATCTTCGAGTGGCTCAACATCTTGTGTCAGTTCTCCTCAATGCTGCCCACACTTTGTAACTACTCCTTTAATTAAATTCTCTTCATTTTAACCGCGTGGGGTAAATTACTTTTCCGATTGTGATCCCTTGTTAGGCTCCCTTGTTGTATAACAGAATAAAAACTGGGAATTGGTAAACTGATAAGCATGAGATGAACACATAAATAAACAAAGCAAAAAAATTTTTTTTAAATCTCCAGAATGGGGATGTAGTTAGAGATGGAGACCATCTATTTCAGTCCTTAGATACTCAAATGAAAAACCTGGAAAAGATATTTTTTTAAAAAATAGCCATGTTGAATTTATTTTGGAGAGTGGAGTGGGATGCTGGCTGTGGCTTGCAGGTTAAGAGGGCTGTAAATTTCATTTGCTGGCACTAGTCACAGTGTTTGCTTAGACTGTGTGGTCATAGCCTTGGAAGGGAGCATCTCAGCAGGAACCCCCACCTGGGTTTTGCTGCCCTCTTTCATGTGAAAGGATTGCTTACCTTCCCATTTTGTCCCGCTGCTTTGAGAGGACTTGCTGAAAAGCATCAAAGGAGTCAGTGGGAACTGGAGGGCATAAGCACAAGTTGCAATTAGGCAAACAGAGACCCCGAGGAGTCCCAGATCTCAGAGCAGGTTCCAGCAGGAGGGAGGTGCCGCAGTGCTTTCGGCCCACAGGCTTGAAAAGAGTTCTCACTCTCGCCATAAATTAGGCCCCTCCCTTCTTGCTAATGCTCCCACCCCTAACCCCCTTCACGAAGGGGAGGAGGAGAGTAGAATTATCACACAGATTGCTTTGCTTATCCAGAAAAAGCACTGATTCAATCTTTTGTATAAATTCTTTTCCTTAAAATTTTGTCCTGTCCCCCCTCATTATTGAAAGCATTTATGACACAGATCTTGCGCTTGACAAGGATTAAAGGGATGTCCTTTTCAATTTATTTGAGGCCATATTCAGAAATGAAACCTGCACAATTCAGGAAGCAACCAGACAATATATTAGATTTTTTTTGAAGGTTCTATCACATGGTCTCCCTCCTGCTATGATATTTATTCAGGAACCTTATATAACTTTGATTTTTATTCTTAAAACAATCTGAAATTAATGAATATACTTACATGTGCATATTTAACAGGTTGTCAATATATGACCTTTAAGAATGTTGTCCTGGATTTGCCTCTGACCTGCTAGGTGACACTGGGCAAGTCACTCCTCCTTATCTATGAAATCAAAATGCTGGAGAGAGTAACCTCCAAAGACCCCTGTCCTGATTTAACATTCGACTGTCTTTTCTCCTATTTACTACTTAGGGAACTGAGAATGACAATTATTGCAAACCACAGACCCCATCAAAGAGCTAATATGGGTCAGTCTCATAGATGATATTTACAGAGCTAGTAAGTTGAGACTATCCACCGGAAAAATAGAAAACATTGGCATTTCCCAAGTTGTTACAAATGGAAGAAATGTTGGCTCTGAACAAAAATCTCAATAGCAGAAATATAGTTATCAATGGTTTAAAAAAGAAGAATCTCTCAGAAAATCATTCCAATGGGTTAATAGTTGCCTTAAAAGATAAATATCCAATAAACAGTACTGCATTTATCTTTTGGAATATTGAATATGATGGGTACTCCAGAAGTCAGGTAAGGATGAGCACTAGGATAACAGTAACTCTAATAACAACAACAACCAGCATTTATGAAGCACGCATATACACAGGCACTGTGTTAAGCACTTTACATGAATTAAGTCATTTCTAAAGATGCAGCCCTTGCCTTTTTCTTAACTCCATACCAGTAATCACGATTATTATAATAATTAACACTTACAGAACACTTTCTATAATTAACATTTATAGAATGCTTTCTATTTGCTTGGCAGTATTTATTTTATTTCAATAGTTTTTGGGGTCCAGGTGGTTTTGGTTACATGGATAAGTTCTTCAGTGGTAATTTCTGAGATTTTAGTGCTCCCCCGCCATCACCTAACCAGTATATACTGCATCCAATATGTAGTCTTTTATCTCTCAGCCCCCACAACCTTGCCCTGAAGTCCCCAGAGTCCATTGTATCATTCTTATGCCTTTGCATCATTATAGTGAAGCCCTATTAGATAGCACTGCATAGAAGTTTTAACCATTAGTAAGTATTTAATCTCATAGACTTTACCTGAATATTCCTTTAAATTAGTACATCATGTTCTGCCTCTTTTCCCCTAAATCCAAACTTTCATTACTCAGGTAATCCTTACAACAACCCTTTGAGGTGAGTACTATTATTATCACCATTTTACAGATAGATAAACTGAGGCTCAGACAGGTTTGAACACATGTTTAAAGCTGCATTGCTATGAGGTGGAATACTGGGATTTTTACCCAACGTTGTATGCAGAGTATGCTGCAATCCTTTTGCCTAGAAGAATACAATATCCTCCTGACCTTAATGAGTTCACACGGGCAAGTGGATGCATCAGTGCACTAAAACGTATACTGACCCAAGTGCTTTGGGTAGTTGGAAGACAAAATCTTATAGTCTGGATGTCAAAGGATAATTTATTGGATCTCTTATACCCTCCTAAACTGTATCATTTCAAAATCATAAGGATTATCTGGGTTGTTATTTTTTTCATAATCGAGTTTGTAATCTGTATCCAAATTGCATTTTTTGCATGTTTTTTCTACCACAAAGTCATTCAGTAAGTCTTGAGATTTTTGCATCACCTCAAAGAATCCCTTCTGAGTGTCTGTCAGGAAAAACAACCACCAAATAAATTCTGCTGGCCAAGGGCTCAACAAGCCTATCTCAGCCTTGTTCAAAGTTCCACTCAGACCCCTGCATCAGGTTAACCACATTTTCCAATTACACCTTTGTGGCATATTTGGCACCTTGCTGTATGTGCCAGATCTCTTAAGTAGCAAGTCAGAGTGATAAAAATGTATCATGTGACTCTCTTTCTAACAAACATCCTATAATGAGACTATTATATAAAACACTTCCCAGCTGGGTGAGGTGGCTCACGCCTGTAATCCCAACACTTTGGGAGGCCAAGGTGGGCGGATCGCCTAACGTCAGGACTTTGAGACCAGTCTGGCCAACATGGTGAAACCCCGTCTCTACTAAAAATACAAAAATTAGCCAGGCATGGTGACAGGCGCCTATAATACCAGTTACTGCAGAGGCTGAGGCAGGAGAATTGCTTGAACCTGGGAGTCAGAAGTTGCAGTGAGCTAAGATTACACCATTGCACTCTAGCCTGGATGACAAGAGCGAGACTTTGTCGCAAAGAAAAAAAAATTCCCAATTGACTAAATAACTCCATAGAGGTACTGATTGTTCATTAATGTGAAAATTCCTTTAAGTTAGTATTTAATTGTTTACCAGCTCCTTCTCTCTAAATCAAAACTTTCCACTTTCCTCATTAATTACCTATTCACGTTGTGGCTTTTAAGTCCAAATTCTGTAAATGAAGGCTGTTTATAACTTGTGATGTTACATCTGGACATGTGTGCTAAGGCTGGGCTCCCTTGTCATACCTCAGAACTTCAACTATAGAAATTTACTTGATACATTATCTAAAAGAGCATGCCTTGGGAGTTAATGGACACAAATATTAGAGTGTTTTAAAATGCAGCACATAAGGAAGCTAAAAACATCTCCCAGCATACATCAGAAGAATTCCAACACTTCTAGAGTGTCTTTACCTGTTCAGCTCTGTCAGGTGACAAGGAATAGGGCCCCTCAGAGCCTGTGTGTGAAGAAAGGATTTTACAAGATTTCATGAAGAGCAGGAGATATAAGTGGGAGCATTCCTGGTCAGGCAACTGCATGTGCAGAATTTGGATTCAGAAATAAATCCAGCCTGTGTGGAGGACAGTGAGATGAACAGCCTTGGAGAACAGATGGAGAATAGGAACGATGGTTTATGGGGTTGGTGAGCAGAGGAGATACTCCACTGGATGGATCTTGAGTGAGAAAATAACAAGATTTTGAGAATACTCTTTGGAAAGATAAACCTACCTATGCTTTGCTCATGCTGGACTATATGAGCTAAGACTCTGAAATATAATATTCTTATGTACCAGGCTTTACAAGCAGTGGCACTCAGGCTGCGATAAAGCATGTGACGTTATATACTGCGAGGACCAAAATGAGATGATGGAAATACATGAAACAACTGTATATTTGAGAGGTGCTATCATTTACATATTATTATCTATAAAATTATGCTTATCATGGAGGTGGCAACTATCCCAAATCAGCTCTCTTCATTTCACTGTGTAGGGCCTTGCTACTCAAGGTGCAGTCCTCACACCAGCAGGGAGCTTGTTAGAATACAGTATCTCGGGCTTTGTCCCAGACCTGCTGAATCTGAATCTGTATTTTCACACCACCCCTGGGTTATTCATGCCCACATTAAAGGCTGAGAAGTACTGATCCAGAAATTAAATTTGAGAAAATAGCTTGTCAATCCAAATTGCCATTTAACAAGTGGGTTGCCTAGTTATTCAAACTTTCATTTTATGGTTGTAATAAAATAGAAAAACAAGAAACAACTCAATTTTTATTGTGAATACAAATTCAGTAGGACGTTTTTATGCATGCATAGTTCTAACTAAATGTTCAGATAGCTTTTATAACTGGATTTCCCCATTTCTCCCTTTTTGTAAATGCTGGCCTCTGTTTTACTAAATCTTTAACCAAGTCAAGTAATATAGGTATATCTTACAGCGTCTAGACTTTCTGCCACATTTTACTAAGTCAAATCAGATCATTAAGCTCTATTAAAGCATGTGAATATTTATTTCAATTAAATTCTATTTAACTGCCACCAGACAGCATTACTGGGGAAAAATACAAATTAAATTTGATCAAAGGCAACATGATTAGGTTGCTGAATTTGTGTACACAGAGGGGGCAGGAGGCATACAAAGCGAGAGGCCCAAGCATCTCTGATGAAACTAAGTGTTTCATGCAGTACAACGGATCTTGATAAATTTTCAAAGCCATGTAAAGTGCAATGGGATCTTTATATCTCTTCTGAAATCTTTCTTAAATAACAAGCTGCATTTTACTTTAGGCTTAGAAATAACAACATTTTTAAAATGTTAAGGGTTTTCTTTACAAGATAATTGCTTGGACATATGATATTTCTAACTATATACTATCTGTTGAGGTTACTTATTATTTTAGATGCCTACAACTAATCTAGTCAGTGGACTAGATTAGTTAAAAGACATACCATAAGAGATAACATCTTTAAAAATATTTTCATGTTCTTACATGAGAATTTAGTCTCTTTTCATGCTATGGGGGTAAATTAAAGTTTGTAAGAGACACAAAGATATTAACATAACAGTGTTACAATAAGCCATTGTATGACAGTCAAACCGAGAGATAAGAATTGAGCTGTGCCTTATTAAAAAAAAAAAACTTGATAGGGTGACTAAAATCCTGAATTCTTCCTCAACTGACTTATTGTATCTAAGTATGAAAGGTTATGTTGTTTTGGTGGACTATTGAGTATAATACTGTTTGGACAGATTCAGTGGAAGATTATGACGCTGTCAGATCAGAGATAAATTTACCATGAAACAATGGAGCTTAAGCTTCAAGATCCTTCCCCCGACAGGCCCCTTTGAAGGACTTGGATGGGGTCCTAGCAATGTGTTCATATGGCCATATTTTTTTAATTAGCAAAAGTGAGAAAGCTATGGTAACAAGCTAGTTAATGAAGACAGCCAATTTCCAAGTACTTAAGATTAGTCCCTGCACCAGAAATTTTGAGAAGCTCTAAAATTTTGCAGTTCATCTGGAAAGAAGCCTAAAGATGTCTTCTCAAGTTTAACCACAACTCAAAAAATGTATAGGTTATTATCAATAGAGAGTAATAAAATGGAGAAAATCTTTTCTCAACTATTCATACTTTTTGAAAATTCCATCCTCTTACAGGAAAAACCACTTCATAGCTAATCTTATATTGTACATTTGTCTTTTTCTTAAAGAGAGCTCGCCTTAGTGTTTTCAGTCCTGAGAAAACCTGTAATCTTTCCTGCATTGGATACAGATGTTTATTCTTGAGTGACAAGCTTACTTTTTTTTTTCTTTTTTTTAAGACAGAGTTTTGCTCTTATTACCCAGGCTGGAGTGCAATGGTGCGATCTCGGCTCACCGCAACCTCCGCCTCCTGGGTTCAAGCAATTCTCCTGCCTCAGCCTCCCAAGTAGCTGGGACTACAGGCGTGCGCCACCATGCCCAGCTAATTTTTTTGTATTTGTAGTAGAGACGGGGTTTCACCATGTTGACCAGTATGGTCTCGATCTCTTGACCTCGTGATCCACCCACCTCGGCCTCCCAAAGTGCTGGGATTACAGGTGTGAGCCACCGTGCCCGGCCACATTTTTTAAAAATAAACTTTGTAGTGTAAAATATAATCTATTTTATTTCCATTACATCAAGAGATAGCATAAGCCTAAGGTGTGGCATAATAATTAAACATAAACTGTCCTAGAATCAAAGTAGACAGCTCACCAAACCATGCTTAGTAAGACATTCCATGTGTTAAGTCCAGATCTGTTAGCTACCAGTATTCTATCAGTCATTGATTAAGTTGTTATAGAACAAGTATTCTTACAAAGCTATGTAATTAATAAGGTTCCCAGATCCCATTTTTTATAAAGCAAATTCAAGAACAAGCATTCAGTAGTCATTAATTATTGCGCTTCTCACAGCAGTTTCTAATCTTTCAAACAATGGACCAGGCCATTCTTTTTATGTAAAGGGAATCCTATTTATCTGACCATAGCGTTCTCCTGGTGAAGACAGATGTGCTAGAAAGCCATTGACATTCTCTGATTGGTGCCTCACTGAACTCACAGACAAAAGTCAGGGTAATGATGAGGTTGAAAGTGTCTTGGGGTCATGGAGCAGGTTAGAACTAAATGGCCTGCAGAATTACCAAGCCTCTAATGCTGACCTAATTGCCCCAGGATTCCAGCCAAATGAACCAGCTGCCCACCTGCCTCAACAGACACAGAATACACCCAAATCTAACTAAAATACACACAGATTAAGTGGGGTCCATGTAATTATAGTTATATTTAATGGTTTCTCTTATATTTCCTATTACTCATTAAATTTTTGTTATTTTTCCCACTTGCAGCACCAAAAAAATGTTTGTGCGTATTTCTCCTTATAGATGTCAAATAAAATCTTATAAGCAAATACTTGGCCACCACCACAGTGCTTCCAAGAACTCACTTCTCAGAAGCTCTTCTCATGTAAGCCATTGTAACTCTTATCAATGCAGCATACTCATTTCTTAAGGCATTTAATAATGAAAAGAGGAGAAAAAAAAGAAAAATATTGCTGGAAAACTGAAACTGAAAGGGTTGTGACAGCAAATAATCACTGGCTCCATTTCTCTTTACTCCTTTTCTTTATTTTCTCTTTCTCCTTACTATGACTTTATACAGCTTTGTCTTCTACCTCCAGACTCCACCCTATTTTTTTTTTTTTTTTTCAGACAGAGTCTCCAGGCTGGAGTGCAGCGATGCAATCTAGGCTCACTGCAACCTCCGCCTCCTGGGTTCGAGTGATTCTCCAGCCTCAGCCTCCCGAGTAGCTAGGACTACAGGCGCAAGCTACCATGCCCAGTTAATTTTTGTATTTTTAGTAGAGACAGCGTTTCGCCATGTTGGCCAGGATGGTCTCAATCTGTTGACCTCTTGATCTGCCCACCTCGGCCTCCCAAAGTGCTGTGATTACAGGTGTGAGCCACCCTGCCCAGCTCCACCCTATTTTTAAAACGTCTATGAACATCTTAAGTTAGACAGGAAGATAGGCCATGAAAGAATTTCCAGTCAACCAGAAAGAACCCAGGAGGCACCTAAGCAACCTAACTCTTCCCCACCCGTTTTGTTAGTTTCACCTGCCGTCTCCAAACTCACTTCCTCTGGCCTAAGTCAGGTCAAGATTTCTTACCTACACTGTTGCTTGATTTGTCACAAACTTCCTTCTCTGACCCTGTTTACACACACACACACACACACACTCTGTTCATACTTCAGTCAGAATAAACTCTGTAAACAACTAAAATAGTGAAGCTGCTTCCTATTAAAACACTGTAGAATTTCCCCAATATCTACAGAATACGATCTGAGAGCCAAGTGTGACATGTAAGTCCTTCCATGACCAGGACCTTCATCCATTCCTCCACAGCAACAACATTCATCAGACTACAATGAAGGGCTAATTTTGCTTCTTGCTTCCCCAGACAGATTATGTTTCTTGAGGACAGGAACATCTTTGAAACATGTTGTGACTCTGAGCCACGGTGGGACTTCACACAGAGTACCTAGGGATAAGTTTGTTGAACAGAATAAAATAGAATGAACCATGGCCTATTTATGGGCATGAGTGGTTTCCCAACCCAGGACATTATGAATGTTAAGCCTTAAAGCAAATTTCTGCATAAAATTTGCTTCCAACTGGACAAGTATGATTTCCCATTGCTCCCTGGTCCTGTGCCCCAGATGGGGCTGACACGCAAATGTGCAGGGGTCCTGTGACTTGATATGAAAGTATGGCCTCATGCTGGCATCTTCAGAACAAAAACTCTGCCATAGAGCCACCTTAGGGGCCTACTCCATATCAGATGTTACCAAAGGCTCTTTAAAATGAGGATACGACCTGAGCTTTTGAGTGTGCAAAAGTGATAAAAGTGCATTCCCTCTTTCCTCTGCTACTAACCTTCTTAAAACAGTGATTAAATTCCATGTCTCCCGCTTCCCCTTTTCTTCGTCCTTTGTCCACTGCAATTTTTTCCCACACTCTATGCTTATCACCACTCTAATAATGAACTTACTCTTTCTATAGTCACCATTACCCCTCAGATCAAGAAGGCTGTTGGGATTCTCTTAGTCTCTGTGTATCTTTCTCTTTGAAACAAACTACGGTGGGGCCCCCTTTGATTTTCTGCACTGTTGAACCTTTGTTTCTGGGCCACCTCGCTGTCCAAGATGACCTCACATTGGATGGACTGCTCTTTCCTTGTCTCCGTAGCTAGCCTGCATCTCCTCCTCTCTCCTGCTCCCATCCCTCATGGACTGTTCCAGAGGGCTCGCTTTCAGATGTTCTTCCCAATCTCTGCTCTCCCGCTGGAAGCCTCATCTGTTCTGCCCTCAAAGCTTAAATTTCCTCTTTCATCCATGACTCTCTGACGTGTCCTCTCTGTCTGCCAACCTTTTGAGATGATACCTGTCTTCTAAGGTTCATTACCATGCCACTTTCTCTATGAAATGCTTTATTATTGGCTCCTCCCTGGCACCAAGAAAGCACTGTGGGATGGTAGATATACAGTGTGGGTTCAAGTCCTGGCTTTACTTACCAGATGTGCTGCTTTATGACACTGTTTTGTTTTCTGTGAAATGGGAAAAATTATATATATTTTATTTTATTTTCTGAGACAGAGTCTTGCTCTGCCACCCAGACTGGAGTGCAGTGGCACCATCTCGGCTTACTGCAACCTCAACCTCCCAGGTACAAGAAATTCTCCTGCCTCAGCCTCCAAAGTAGCTGGGACTACATGCACTCACCACTGCACCCGACTAATTTTTTTTATTTTTACTAAAGAAGTGATTTCACCATGTTGCCCAGGCTGGTTTTGAACTTCTGAGCTCAGGCAATCCTCCTGCCTCGGCCTCCCAAAGTCCTGGGATTACAGACATGAGCCACCACACCTGGTGGTGGGAATGATTATATCTTCAAATAGGGTTGTTAGGAAGGGTAAACAAGATTTTGTATGAGGAGTACAATTTCTTATTTATTTATGCTTACATGATAGTACTTGCCACATTTTATCCTGGATTTGTGTACAAAGAACTTCATGCCAACTTAATTAAGGGCAGTCATTTGTTTCCACGTTCATCTTAGTATCCCTGCAGCTCCTAAGACAGCATTGTGTTTCACATGTGAAACTCTAAATAAATTTGGTTGAATCAAATTAATCCTAGAATAGTTTATCTAAAGAGATAATTTTCTCTCTCCATGGAAACCATCTACCAAGAATTTTAAACTTTAATAAGCTGACCTGTAAATAGGGTGAGAGGAGATTAAATAGAATTTGGTAAAATCCTCCTGATGTTCTTGAAACTGTCCTCATATTCCATTGTAATTGTTCTGTGCTGGGGACAAAATTTCATTAGTAACTAAACTGATCTCATCTCCTTGGAGGCTACAAATGAAAGGGGATGGTTAATTTGTTACTTGGTGTCCAACCTCCAGTATTGGTGGCTCTCCAGAAAGAATGAAATCAAAATGGTAAGAATTTCCAAAACCAAAAAATTCACCTATGTAGTCTTAAAAAATAATTCATAAAAGGTGATTCTTTTGAACTGTTTCCCTCAATAGCAACTTCTTTGTGTTTTTATTTCCAAAGACACATTCACTTCTTTTTCTAGACAGAAGGCTTTAAAAAAAAAAAAAAAAAGAACTAATATGAGACCTTATTTTTTAATGGCAAAAGGTACTGCCTGTCATAACACAGCCCTTCATTCAGGACTCTAATGTCATTGCTGTGTTAAAAAAAAAAATTAGAAATTGCAAAATCTAGCCTAAAAACTCTTCCTCCTCACAGCTATTCATCACTCTCTAAAACACTATTATCTTTTTTATAAATTATAGTTGCCTTTGATATTGATGTCACCTTTTCCTATGTTGAGGCTTCTTTTATATCGACATTTTCAAATTATAATATTTACCAATCCATTGTCTTTCATTCTGACTAATAAAACATATCTATCTGGCTATAGACCTAATTCCAATTAAAATAACACATTTTGCTGTGTATAGTAAACTCTTCGGTATTTTGAATTATTTAGAGGTACCAGTTGCATCTAAAACCGTAATATTTAGAAACCAACCCATTAAGTGTGGGGTGTCCTGGGTTTCTCATCTCTCTTTCACTGGGGAGAGGACTAAACAGCTCCTTAAATGGCATAAGGGTGACAATTAAACACTCTAGTTGAAGCATCTCTGATACAATAGTGGCAAATGAAACTCAAATATTTAATACTAGCTGCAGGTGGAATTTTTTTTCACCTGAAGGGAGTCAGCATGTGTACGTTTCCCTTTGAGTTGAACTTGTGAAGCTCTGATGTTCCCTGAGAGAATGGGTAAACTGGCCCTTTGCCGCCTCAAGTGATTTGCATGTTTTCCATTTCAAAGTTCATTTGCATATCTTTATGAACATTCCTCAGAATGTTTCATACTTTCTTAGGCTGGGTTTTAGAATTGTCATAGAGCTTCAAATCCCCCGTATATTGATGGTATGAGATGTTATCCTCCATTCTTATTTTCATGCTTTTTGTTTTCAAGCTAAACAGATTGCAAACAGAATTTCAGTGTCCTAGATGAACCCCAAAGCTCTCTACTTTTAAACTATGGTTCTCCATCCTACGTTCTTTTGGCTACAAATTAATGACATTTCATGAAGTCATTGTGATTTGTAAAAATCCCAACCTGCAGGAATCCAATAGAGAAATATACTTAATCTTTGGTAGATTTTTCACTGGAGTGACTGAAGTAATAGATCTCTTCAGGTGTAGAAGATTTAGTTTCAATAGCTTTCTTGCATCCAAATTTGCTATGATGAAACATAAATGCCAGAGTAAGGGTTAGGAGCCTGTTTTTATTGGGACATTTAGCTGCTTACAATCAGCTCTTGCTTCTTAGATGTGAGAGTTACTACATGCCAAGAGAAGGCTTGAGCAAGGACATCACATACTGCTTGGTAGGCCTAAACTTTACTCCCTACTGCTGCAAGACAGCCCCAGAACACTGAAGTCAGAATTGCAACATCAACACACCTTTAATTCAAGGATGTCAATTTAGGCATTAGAAGATATTTTCACATTCTAGTGGTAAAACAATTGTGAGGTGAGGGGTAAAATCTGAATAAAGTTGGTAGAATAAAATGTAGACGACAAGCATGATTAGCTGGGAACAGACCTGAGGTGGCTGAATATCAATTTAAAGAGATGCCTATGTTTTCACATCCTAACATCTAATTGGAAGCTGAAGATACGCTTGGTTTTGCAGGTCTGTCTAAAAGGTCAGAGCACCTAACTGTACCGAAGACAGCTAACCAGAGCGGAGTCAGCCAACACGTTTATCTCACTTGCCAACTCCAGTCAAGAGGTAGGGGCTGCCTGGGTCACTGAAAGTATTGAAAATTATTCCAAGACTGCGTCTCAGTGAGACAGAATGCTGTTCCTGTGAGAAAATTGCCGTGACTGAGAAGTGACGTCTGCTGGAGAATGTGGAGTATCCATGGATTGCCATGAGTCTGCCATCCTTGGCGTAGGCTGTCCTGATTAGATGGCATAACCTCACGTATACAAACTCTCCCCAGAGGTAAACAGTTTGATTTGCCTTCAAGATGAAAATCTGGTTATATAATCTACTCATAAAATTAATAACCATTATTTTAAAAAGAGGAGACTGTCAGCTCACAGGAAATGCCTCTCTAAAGATCAAGGGACAACTTTCTCTTCCATATTACTCCCTCTGTTTTATTAACTCAGAGGATGCCTTGAGAAGATCTAAAAGGAGAGGAAAGACTAGTTATTCCTATGGGATAACTAGGGAGACAGATACAGTTTTACAAATAGGCTATGATATCCAAGAGCATATGCATGCAAAAGCATATTTGACAGTGGATGTATACAAGTTTTTTATCTAAGCCCTAGGAAGTCCAGTAAGTGAACGAACACAGAGTCGTATAACAAGTCATAGAGGAGCATTGTTTCACCTACATTAGTAATCTTATTAAAATATCCATCAATTTTAATTTTACTCCAGTTAGAGAAGGTAAAAGCTCTGGTATTACATACATCTCTTGTATTTCATCTACAGTGAGAAGAAGGAACACTACATTCTTCATTGGCAATTATCGAATCATTTGTCAGAACAGCATTTTTCCACGTTCAGCTCCCCATCTTCTTGCATAAGGATGATATTCCCTAAGAACAGAATTTAGTGATAAATGCTTCTAAGGGAGCCACAGAGCCCCTGGAGCTCATTAATCCTGCAACCTTCTGTGAGCTGCTGGCCTGAAATGGTTAGAGTTCACTTTAAACCGGACTGAATTTCAAAGCAAAGGGCTCTGAGGTGGCAAACAGCTCATTAATTCAGAGTGTAATTAAGTGACAGAAGAATTGTTTTAAATGCACAATCTAAAACTATTTAAATTCACATTATAATTATAAGCAAAAACTATGCACTTCAAAATTGAAATCCATATATGTAATCTACCGATAAAACTAATGAAAATTTTTTTTTTTTTTTAAAAAGAGAGGACTGTCATCTTACCAAGAAATGGTAATCATCCTACTTTTGGAAGTGTGCCTCATTTGCATCACAAACATTATTATGAAAATTCAACATTATGCTTCTGTGTATTGCATTGTACTGCTCTGCTGAACATCAAAAAAAAAAAAATCATGATCAAAGATAACTTCAATTCCTTGTTAATTTTACCTTAATTCCACTCCTGGGACACGAAGCCTTCTTCATGGCCCTTCTTTCCTGTACCAAATTCTCGAGCAAGCTTATGGTCCCTAACTAGATTCCCAAATGGAATACATGCATAAATAAACATCAGCCCAATTTACACAGCCTCTACCGTAAATACGGCAGCATGTTCCTAAGCTCATTGGAGTTCACTGTGAGAAAAGCTCATTATACTCCCATTAGAATATGAGAATTAACTTTTAAAAATTAATATTACAGAAGTTTTACTCTTTTTTTTTAAGTAACCAATAATAAAAGATTCACTAGTATGTTTTGGTTTTTCTTTTGTCTAAAGATGAAAACATAGTTGTTTCTTTCTGTGATATTCATGGTGAAAAATCAGATATTGTCTAAAACATCTATGTCTACGTCAGTTTCTTTATTTTCTATAATCTAAAAGCATAATTTTCATAAAAACTGAAATAAGAAAATCAAGCATGGAAAATTTTAATTATTATTGTTAATTATTTTAGCTGAGGAATATGCCAAATGGTAATGAACATTTTTATAACTGAAATAAAATTTAATTAAAACCTAAAGTGTTTAACAATTATATATGAAAAGGTGATGTGCATTTTCTCCCAAAAAAGTGCACCTCATATAAGTCTACCTCATATAATGAAATATATATTTAGATTTTCTAAAAAAGTTCCAGCCTGACCAACATGGTGAAACCCCATCTCTACTAAAAATACAAAAAAATTATCTGGGTGTGGTGGTGGGCACCTGTAATGCCAGCTACTCAAAAGGCTGAGGCATGAGAATCACTTGAACCCAGGAGGTGGAGGTTGCAGTGAGCTGAGACCACCACTGCACTCCATGTCCAGGTGATGGTGCGAGACTTCGTCACAAAAAAAAACACAAAAAGCAAAAATAACAAAAAAAAAGGTTGACATTTTAATGCCATTTTTCTTAAACTGATGATCTCCAACCAAATGTTTGTAATTAGGAGTCTAATAATGTCATTTTATATTTTTGACAACATCAAAAATACTTGTGGCACTTGCTAGATGAAATAAGTATTAGCCATAGAACACTTAGATATTTAAAAAAAACACTCAAGTGTGGATTTGGCTTAGATGCAAAACAACAAAAACTGTTTCAGTGATAAGTACTGATGTGAAATTCTCAGGTTCTTGGTCAATTACATGGTGCCAAGTGTTTCTGTTATTGTTATTCCTGAAAAATGCCATTTGGGAGAAGGCATATTTTTAATAGCCCACAAGTCAGCCAAATCTGACTGGTCGTGACTCATTTCTATAGCCAACCTCTGTACTTCCTCTGACAGACCAAATTATTAAATTCTGCTTGGGGAAGGTTCGGGCACTCCTCTTGGTTGAAGCAATGCTGTACTTTTTATTCGTGCTGAGTAAATAGCCTCAAGTCAAACTACTTGCCCTGACTAACGATCAAACATATCCAGGAATTCTGTACAAGAAATGCATTCTTATTTCCTTTGAAGTGCATTGCTGGGACAGCAATTGGGTTTGCTGGAGATTTTCCTGAGAACTGCAAAAGAATTTCTTGGCTAAGCATATAATCAAGCTGCAGATTTTCTTTTTTAATTATTAAATATCTGCTTGTGAGAGAGTGGACATTGAATAAACACGAGCCTCAAAAGAGTGTCCAAATGATATACTACTGTCTCTTTGCTGAGCAAGAAATTCTCAGTAATACTAGGTTAAAAAATTCCATCAGAAGAATATATCACTGTGAAACATTTTGTTCAGCCATATAATCCTCTCTAGAAATACAATTGTACCTCCAATATATTAATATCATTATAACCAGGCTGTCAGGAATATACAAAGATGAATTTGACATAGAACCTGTCCTCAAAGAACTTACAAACTAGCAGGTTAGATATTATATAATTTTTTAAATTATACAAAAAAATCATACAGTCAGGATGTGACAAGGTTATAAAATAAATGTCACAAGGCGTCACATGAGAGAGAAAAATGTTGTTTTTGGTGGGAGTGGTTAGCAGAGGCTGTCTTATGGCCATTACCAATACATGAGCTAGATATTCAAGGACGGATGAGATTTCAACAACTAAATTGTGTCTGGGAAGGCATTTAAGGCCATGGACAAAGGCAGAGACACAGACTGTATCTAAGGAATAGAGAACAGCTCAGTGTGATGGCAATATTAGAAAAAGAAGAAGGGAGCTACGTTTAAGGAGGCAAACAGGGCCAGAATGTGGAGAGCCTGAATGCATACGTCATTCGTGGAAAATCTACAGGGAAGGCTCTTCTGCTTCTGTTAAAATTCCAGAAAGAATATTCTGCTGTTCCTTCTGACAGTTAGTTGTCCCGGATTGATTTATAGTCAGCATAAGGACTGGTTTGCATAGGACACTAAGTTTACACCTTTCTTCTTGAGAGAAAGTAACCCTTTGGTCTTAAAGTATCTCAGTTTATATTAAAGTAGGAAAAAGAAAACAAGAAGCAGTGCTTAGGTTTAGGTAGTCAGGGAACAGTTAGTGTTGTGAAGAGATGCCCTTCTATCAGCTTTTTAGTTTTTATTTATTTATTTTTTGAGACAGAGTCTTGCTCTGTCACCAAGGCTGGAGTGCAGTGATGCGATCTTGACTCACTGCAACGTCCATCTCCTGGTTTCAAGTGACTCTCCTGCCTCAGCTTCCCAAGTAGCTGGGATTACAGGTGTCTGCCACTATGCTTGGCTAAGTTTTTTTTTGTTTTTTTTTTTTTGTATTTTTAGTAGAGATGAGGTTTCACCATGTTAGCCAGGCTGGTCTCAAACTCCTGACCTCAGGTGATCCACCCTTCTTGGCCTCCCAAAGGGCTGGGACTATCAGCTTTTTTGAACCAGTACTTTGTCGCCCAGATTACTGGAATTTTGGGAAAAAAATAAGTTATCCTAGTATAAAGAGAATATGGAATTTTGAGCCCCTCAAGCTATGAGAGGAGAGACATTTTTAGCTCCTAGCACAAGAAAAACTTACAATCAGTGTGAGTGAATCATGACGTGGAAAGCCAGGATAGTCTCGGATATGCACTGAAATGTCTATGTAAGAGAAGAAGCAGAAGAGGCACAGTGAACTAATGGAGGCAGGACAGCTTGGTGATGTTGGAAGTGGTGCTAATGGCAGTACCAGTAGCACCAAATGACCACGGGGACGTAGGGCTTGAAAACGACTTGGTAAGTTGAAAGCATCAGAACAGAGGGCCATAAGTTAAGGCTGAAAGAGAAACAACTACAGAAAAGAAAAGAAGTTATACAGACAAGAATATACATTAAAAGTACAGTCTCATGGCAAAGAAGTTAACAAGAGTGAGCAAAAAGAAGCCAGTTTGGGCCAAATGTAAGAAATGAAGTTAGTATCTCTTTGAAGTATGCCCAAGATAACAGAAGTTCTCAGAAAGAAAACTCAAAAAGAAAGGAGGTAAACAAACACGAGATGGTGTTTACCTGTTGCCTTTATGGGAAAATAAAAATAAATTTGTGAACAAATCTAAACTCCTGTGGCATACTTGGAGACTGTATTGAGTTTAGTTTTCAGTGCATCCACAGGACAGATTTAATTTACCTGTCTTGCTCACCTATTACAAAATTAAGAAGAAAAAAATAAAGTGACATCAGTGATCTATCATTTCCATGTGCATGCATTCTCTTAGTAAAACGTATTTTGAGCATATCTCAGTATATGTATTTTGTATTCATCAATTATGTGCATACACTACTGTATGGGTAAAGTATATATATTATAAAGTACACAAACTTGAAAATTTTGAAGGACAAGAAAAACAAATTTATAGAAAACCTCCAATATTTCCTTCAGAGGCCACTAAGTTAGATAATGGCTTTCTTTCCTAGCCCCAGTCATAACACAAAGAGCCTAGATGCTATAGTTTGGAGGCAGCAAAATAAATAAATAAATGAATGAAAGTTGATGAACATATAATGAGATGATCGGATAGTTGTTTTATAAAAGTTAAGCCAGGGAATAAGAGTTGGGGATGGTGGAAGGGAGACTTAAGACTAGCAGACCAGAAGCTGGAGAGAGAGCCACATTGACAGCCACGGTGTGAAATGATAAAGGCCTGAATTTTTGTTAATGTTTAAATGAAGAGAGAGGGGCACACACACTCTGGCATTTGAAACTTATGGAAAACAACTATGAAAGTGTACTCTTGTGAAGACAGGAAATCAAGCCCGAGTTCAACTGCAGACGTGTCTCCTGGAAATGACTCATCTTTTCTGAGTTCATCTACTTTTCTGACTCAGTATTTGAACTCAAAGCCTTGCTTTACTGAAGACTTCAGTGTAATACGGATGGCATTTCAGGTGCTAGTGATTTCCTATATTTGAGTAAAAAAAATTAACCCAAACCCATCTAATTGTACAGATAGAAAAAGATCAGTGTCGAAAGCCAAAGAACACAAAAAATGTCTCAACAATTGTAGGGTATCAGTTTCTACTTTAATTGCACACAAATATCTGCTTTGAGTCTAAAAATCTACCTACCAGGGTCCTCTTTAGAGCTATTGTATCTGCCTTAGTAATAAAACATTACAAAGCCTAATAACATAGACTTTATATTTCCCCAGCTATACTGTAAACAGAACAGAAAACATTATCACTAAAATAATTTTTAATAAAGACAGGTCTCAATTTTTAGAAAATACCTCTACATGTGAGTGTTTCAGTGAAATACTCAAGACTAAAGATTACTGCTCTGGGGAGATTTCAGGAAAAAAAAAATACTGCTATGATTTGAATGTCCCCTCCAAAATTCATGTTGAAATTTTTTTTTTTTTTTTTTTTTGAGACAGTCTCACTCTATCTCCCAGGCTGGATGCAGTGGTGCAATCTCAGCTCACTGCAGCCTCCATCTCCTAGTTTCAGGCGATTCTCCTGCCTCAGCCTTCAGAGTAACCGGGATTACAGACGCCCACCACCAGGCAAGACTAATTTTTGTATTTTTTAGTAGAGATAAGGTTTCACCATGTTGGCCAGGATGGTCTCAATCTCCTGACCTCATGATCCACCCACCTTGGCCTCCTAAAGTGCTGGGATTACAGGCCTGAGCCACCATGCCTGGCCTCATGTTGAAATTTAATTGCCATTGTGACCTTATTGAGAGATGGGATCTCTAAGAGGTGATTGATTCAGGGAGCAGCACTCTCCTAAATGGATGAAGGCTGTTATCATGAGAGTGGGTTTGTTATTTCAGAAGTGGGATAGTTATAAAAGAAGGGAGTTAGGCCACGTTTCCTCTCTCTAGAGAATGGTCTTGCCATGTGATGCCTTCCATCACGCTATGATGCAGCAAGAAGGCACTCACCAGATGCAGCCCCTTAATTCTGGACTTTCCAGCCTCTAGACTTGTGAACAAACAAACAACAACAACAACAAACTCTTTGTTTTGTAAGTTACTTAGTTGGTGGTATTCTGTTAGCAGCAGAAGATGGACTAAGACAGGTACTTATAAAGAAATCAGTAAGAATGTCTTAGTGTCTAAATGGGGTGGGAAAGGGGGAATGACATGGTCTCTACTCTATAGTAATCTACCCAAAAGTCTGAAAACCAATCTTAGGATAAGTAATACCAAGGTCATAGAGTATGTCTTTATTACCCAAAGGATGCAATTCCTTTCATGGTGCATTACTACCTTATAAATGACAAGTAATAAAACAAAACTCGAGTTTACTTCGAATAATGTCATTTTTTACTTTCATTTACAACATTGTATTGCAGTAATTGCCTTGATGAAGGATGTTAAAGACGAAATTCAATAGAACAGCAAGACACTTCTATCTGATCACCTACAAAAGCTGCATTGTAGAGTCATTCAAATACACTGTATGTGGCAAGAGATGCCTTTCTATATTCTGCTTTTCCTGAAAACATCTACTTGAAAGGTAATCTCCATACTAAGCTAAGGTTTTGAAAGTTAGAGGAAATATTTCAAAGATCCATTACTTCTTTATCTTTTCCATGACAGTAAAGATGGTGGGGTTTCCCCCTGTCCTTCACATCAGTGGAAAGTTTCTATTAGAACAAATTACAAAGTAATTAGCTCATTCACTCAATCTACATTAATGAGGAAATTTTTCAATCAAAACCTCTGATGTGATTGTCAGAGAAAGTCTCAAAGGAATGCCTACTTAATTTCTTTTCTTCATTATTTTATCTATGTGATAAAGTTATCCTATAGAACATTAGTCATTTAACTATAACTAAGTTCTCTATTTTCACAATTGTTTAAATGCACAGAGATATCAATGGGAATATTTCTAGTATTAGTCAAAAAACTAGAGTATAAGTGATAAATAAAATTTAACATTAAAATATGTTAAAATTTTTTAAACTCTTAGAGTTAATTTTGACCTAAAATTTACAAATGCTTTTTTTAAAAAAAATAATAGCACTAATTTCATTTCATGCAGTAAAAGTTATGGAACATCTGATGATGACAAATCACTCTGGCTTACTTCAGAGCGCAATGTCCTCACACTAGCCCTGCACTCTTTAAGTCACATTCAATTTTTCATCCTGAAACCTATAAGAATCATGATAAAATATTATAGGAGAACACTGTGATGAGTTTTCAGATAAGAGCAAAGAGTAAAGTGAAAAAGACTTCTTGTGTTCCTGAAATGACCTTTCTTTGAAAGAACCTGTCAACCTTTCCAATGATAGAACATCAATATATATTTTTTAGAACATCAATAGTTTTAGGGCCAGTTTAACTTAACCTTCCTCTTTTTCTTTTAGTTTTAATGTATGTTGTCCTGGCTGATAAGAGTACTGATTATAGTCTTCCCAAGTCTCTCTGGACACAAACGGAAAACCCTTCAAGAACAGCAGGAGGCCAGGCATGGGGGCTCATGCCTATAATCCCATAACTTTGAGAGGCTGAGGTGAAAGGATTGTTTGACTCCAAGAGTCAAAAACCAGCCTGAGCAATGTGGCAAGACCTTGTCTCTACTGATAAAAAATAACAACAGAAAATTACTTTAAGGCTTGGTCACTTTACTCTTTCAGGCAGCCAGCTTTGAAATGTAAATTCTGGCCAGGCGCAGTGGCTCACAATTGTAATCCCAGCACTTTGAGAGGCCGAGGTGGACAAATCACTGGGGTCCAGGAGTTCAAGACCAGCCTGGCCAACATGGCGAAACCCTGTCTCTACTAAAAATACAAAAATTAGCTAGGCTAGGGCATGGTGGCAGGCGTCTGTAGTCCCAGCTACTCAGGAGGCTGAGGCAGGAGAATTGCTTGAATCTGGGAGGCAGAGGTTGCAGTGAGCAGAGATCACTCCACTGCACTCCAGCCTGGGCAACAATATCGAAACTCCATCTCAAAAACAAAAAGGACATGGAGATTCTAAAAGATGTTTTATATACTAGTGGCAAATAGAGGGATAAGTAACAAACATCCCGGAGAAGAAAAGAGGGCAAAAACATGTTTACCATTTTCACTACCCCTTTCAATTTGAGAAAATAGAGAACAAAAGAAGTATGATAGTTTGAAGATATAGCAGTAGAATATTGAGAATTTCCAGTAAAACCTAATCTCAATTTTAGAAAATTGCTGCTTATACCTATAATAAGAATTCAGCAGTGGTGGTGAAATGGGTGGTGGTGGGGGCTTTCTCCTTCCTAATATCCAAAAATCAGCTGTCCTCTTCCAAATACGAGTTTTACCCAAATATTGGCCATCTGATGAGTGTCCACCAGTAGCATTTTAAATGGACAATGCCTCTAAGTCACTGTCAATTCTGGGGACATACTCAGAGATCACTATAAGAGACTGGAGCAAAAATTACTTAGGGACCAATCTTGAGCCTCACCACGGCATGATAAACATTATTTTATGGGAAATGGGAAATCTCAAGTGACCCAGTACATATAACTTGCATGTGTGTGTCATCTATAGATGAGCCAGTAGCCATTACAAAGATCATGTCGCTTTGTCTTACATGCTGCTATTCCAAAGGCAATGTAATTCAAGACAAAAGCTGGTTTTCCAATGTCCACAAAGTACTCAGTTTAAATCAAATTCTCTCATGCGATCTCTCATTCCATCAGACTTGTGTTTTAAAGTATTAAGAAGCTGAAAGGAGTTCAAAATCACAAAGGGAAATGCAAATCAATCTACAACAAATCACCTAACAGGTGCCCTGGAAGAAATTTTATTGCTACTGACATTGGCCACTTACTTATCACTGATGCTATCTTCTTTATGGATGATATGCACTTCTGTCCCTCACAACTTGGAGTCACATGGAGGAAAACATAGCCCAAACGACCTCTACACTGCTTCAACGATAAATGCCTCGAAATGACTAAATGTTCCCAAGGTCATTAGGGCAAGAGATGGGTTCTTCTGTTTCAACATAGCTTTCCTCCTGACCCACAGCATATGGCTTCTATTACTGGCAGACCATGACCACAGAGACATTCCAAATCCCTGTGAAAAAGGTGATTCTATGTCTCCTGCTCAGCTGTGTATCATAGAGGATAGTTAAGTTCTGGGGCGTGAAGGGGAGGGGGCAAAGGGTGGGAGCAGGGATTTAATCTACGCCATCACTTTATATGAAATGACTAAGTTTGTAATAGAAACCTTCTCATTTCTGGTTTCTCTCTTTTATCTCATAAACCACTTAATGCTCATAAGGGACAGTGAACACACTTCAGTGTATCATGTTTAAGCTCTCCAAAGATGTGAAACAGCTTTATCAAGGGTGACGGCTCTGCGATTCGCTAATCTGCTTTTCAAAATTTATTTTTTTTAAAAGAGATAAAAGTAAATTTATGCTATTTAATCTGTATTAACACAGCAAACAATATTCTATCTGTGGTGATTAAGAAATGTTTATGAAGTTATTTTGAATTGATGTTTACTTGTAGGTATTACAGTTGCCTCAGTACATTAATAATGAGGACAAGACTTAGTCAACTAACACAAGATATTCCACAAGGCACCCTTAATCCACTCAGATTAGTCTGACTTTCAATATGAACATAATAATGTTCTGCCTTATTAGATTTCACAAATGACGTTTTCTGAGTTTTTAATATAACATAAAATGTAGAGCCATTGTCTGGTCTTGTAAAAGAATTTTATACAATTAATTATGAGTTTCTAGCATATTCTAATTTTATAGTAGCTGATTTGCAACATCTTTCTGGGCACTGAATTTAATGGTTCCTGACTAAAGAGATGGGCAAAACAATCACACACCCACATACACTTACACACACTTACACACCATAAACAAATGACTCAAGATATTCGCTTTACAACAAATTCCTATCAAGGAAAAAAAAAAGCTTTGAACAATTCTCCGTGTTTTACATCTGTTAACTAATTTTGTCCCAATAATATGGAGTTCGCACTTTTTCAGTTTGTTCTTTTCATTGTCTCCTTGTGTTTTGTTTTGTTTTTTGGCTGTGCCTAATAACAGTTGACACTTCCCTCAGGGGGAATGTGGAATGTTTCACTAAAAAAAATTCTAACCCCACCCTGCAGAGCCTTGCATGTATCCAGATAGAAATATTTTAGTATATGCAAAACACTAATCAAATTAAATCTCCTGGTTGAGCATGATATAGGTAAAGCCATTGGTATCTTGTTTCCTATGTAAAACAGGAGAATTTGTCATAGTAAGATAGGTTTTGCTCGTTAGTTGGAAAACATTATTGAATATGATTATTTTGTTGAGTTGGCTGGTCGGTAACATTAAATATGGTCACTCTTATCTCAAGTAGCCTTTCTCAAGTACCATCTCAGACACCTGATTTTGAGAATTACGAAGTCAGGAGATTTCAAGATGCAGTTAGTCCCAAGGCCAGAAATTTACAAAGAAATGCAATTACTGGGAGAAAACACATTATCAAGGCTTTGTTACATATCTGTTCATACTCCAATTGGTTAAATAATAGAACACTAAAATGCTGAGTTGTGTTTGTTTTCAAGGATGCATTCAGATGTGATTATCCTCACTGGGGGCTCCTATGAACATCTAAATATTTTCCATTACTGCAACAAAATTGTTTAACAATTTCCTGCCTGTTAGACAATCAAAAATGTTCTAATGATAAGTCTGTCTTTATAAAGAGATTCACTCATAGCCTATTCTATGGTCTTTGCAGAGACAAAGTTCATTTCAGAAATTGATTTGTCTCTTTCTAGATATTATGCATATGTAATAAACACTCTCACTTTAGTCTTTAGGAATCAAAATTTTCTTGAGGAGAGAGACAGGCTCAGGAATGAAGAGGAGAGAAAACATTCATTATTCAAGATTCTTTAATTTACAGATCAATACATCATACCTTTCTAGTTAATTACAAGAGTTGTACTTCCTCTTATCATTTTGAAAAACTTTTATGAACTCGCTAAGCACAGGTGCTTTCTATACAACCTACCTTCATTATTTCACCAAATATTTCTTGAATCATCCAATATTTGTTATCAATTGGCATACAGATATGCTTTTGGAGTCATATTTTCAAATCCTGTGCATGCTTCTGCCACACTGATTCATTCAGGTAAGTATTCTGTTTAACTGTCTATCATTACCAAAATTTAGGATATAGCTCTGAAAGTCTGATTTCCTGTTAACAAGCCTCTATGGATCTCTTACCCATAAATTAATCCTCAAGATAGGAGCATGGGGAAGGATTTATATAGTCATTTCCATCTTCTAGAATTTGATTGACTAGTATGGGCAACCTATGGATAACATTCATAATTTTAGACATTTCAATTCTATTCCTACAGTGTCTGTGCCATTTCAGATTGGAGGATTTCTGTTTTAAAGACAGTCATCATATGCAGAACGCTTCATTAACCTCGATTCTCTTTGGGGCTTCTGTGTGGACCCCTTTTGTCTTTGCCTCTTTTGAAGTACAACCAGCAGGTCCATTCCCAGCATCCCTCCCTGAGTTTCCCTGAGGTTAGCTTCTCCTAGTGATGGATAAAACTGGGGCACTGGAATTTGAACAAATTTGTGCTATAGGACACCAGTCACTCAAGATGCTTCAATACAAACTAGTCCCAGATCAAATGATTTTGGGAAGCTCTGCGTACGTTAGTGCCTCTTGGGTACTACAGTAAAACAGCAAACTGAAAGCCTCCTTTGCAGTGGAAGTAAAATAACCTGTTTAACCCACTCTTTTACAAAGGTATTTTGAGTAGGGACCCCTCAGTTTTTTTGTGTGTATTTATTAGTTTTGGGGTTTTGTGGGTTTTTTTTTTGTTTGGTTGGTAATTATTGTCTAATACCTACAAACAATCTACTCTTTGGGAAATTCTGTAACCATTTAAGGATTTAAACCTGTTGAGCAAAAATAGGAATCAAAAAGGACATGGTAAAATCTCTCACTGCAGGTTGCTATTCCACATAACATTTTCTACTATGTCTATAACACACTTGCCTTTTTCCTGAATAAGTTACATGTGGAAGAAGGTAGCTAAGAAAATGGTACTTAGCCCTAATGGATACTAAGACAATATGAGTGATGGGACCTAACACACTGTCTGGCATCTACTAAGAAATCTGTAATAATTATCAAAATGGAATTGAAATGACCACTGGTTTCTTAAGGTCCATTTTCTAAAAGAATGGTGCAATGCCTTGTTCCAGAGCAGTGGTAGTAGAAACTGCTTTGGTCTAGTATCTGAGTAAGTGATAATGGATTCAAAGATACATTGACCTTGAGCAATTACAATTAGGTTGAGTCAGTCCCATAGGAACCATGCTCCTTGGGTCATTCCCCCTCTACTTGCCCTTACCTTCACTCAGACTTTAAGAGGCTGGATTTCTGGACCTTTCTCCCTAGTAGACCAAGGACTGAATGTCCTGACTTAATATCAATTTCCCATTGGTTGAGCCTAGGTGATGGCTCACAAATTTCCATGAGGCCAACTTTCCTCTAAATAGGGTACTTCAGTTGTCCTGTCTTAGACCTTATTGACTGTCTAATATATTAAATAGAATTCTGGACTCCGTATGAACTGGCATTAACTGATATTTCACATGTTCTTTCATTTCTGAATAGAACACCTACTTCATATATATCTTCACGTATCCTCCTTCCTTCATCCTCTGATTCCTGAACCAGTCCAGGGAGAATGGTCTGAAGTTCAAAGGTTGACTTTTTCCCCATGTATCCAAGGCCCAAGTAATAAATAAAAAGTAACAACAGGAGAAACAGCAGTGCCATAAATTACACAGTTTTGGAAAAAAGGTTGTTATATGGGACTTTACATGCACACAACAGCAAAAACTAAACCTAAAAATATGTTCCATTTAGTTGTATTATACCACAGTAAGGGGAGAGTCAGCTTTGATGAATCAATCTCTTTTTCAATCATTCACTCACTCAAACATACATACATGTATATGTTCATGGAGAGAGTTTATATATATATACACATATATCTATGTAGTCTCTACATACATAGTCAATCTATATCTACTATACATATACAAATGTATATATACACACATATATAAATATATACATACACATATTCTCATAGACATGCAACTAGTCAATGAAAAGAGAGGAATACTTGAAAACATACTTTGAATCAGTACCTAATGTCTATTACCCTAATCACACTGAGTTCTAACAATGGCTAACACAACTTGAAAGATGAGATAGAACAAAGTAATTTCAACCAGCAACTGCGGTGGTTCACAGGTAGATATACTGTAGTACCCACTGTAGATTTTACAAATTTAAAAATTCCCTAATACATTCTGAACTATCTTCTTAAGATTTTTAAATGCACAAACGAATATATAGAATGAAGCAACTTAGTAACTTGTGATTGCTAACATACTGGTCCCTTCCAATTTTCACTATTCATTTCCACTGAGTCTGCAGTAAACCCCTGATTTCTGCCACTATGAATCAATCTTTCGCTATCATTGCAGTCATCAAATATATTTTACATGACTAAATTAATTCATGACAAGGCCCAATTAGGCCTCCCTACAGGCTATAAAAACTATTTTCTGGAAACTTGTTTAAACTAAACATTTTCTATCAATTCGCTTCTATTTCCTGTGTTTTCTCTGAAGTTTGATTGTTAATCCTAAAAAAAAACCCACACTAGCGGCAAGGGTAAAGGTCACAAATTGGCATTTCTTCTTAAAATATATCCATTTAAATGCAAATTTTGGCCTTTATTCCTAACCTTTAAACAGTTATTTCATAGAAATGCAAAAAGCAAGAGTAAATTTTGTTTTAATATCTACATAGCAACACTCTAATATATTATTTAGCTTCATTTATCTATATAAACTCAACATTTTTTACAGCTTGATGGGTATGTTTAGGGATAAGCGAGATTTTCTCAGAAAATTTAATTTGTAAAAATTTAAATATCCATAAAATAGTTAAAATTCAACTTTAAGAAAATAGAGCCTCATCATTTTTCACAGTTTGAATCACGAGAGTTGCCCCATTTTTTATTATACTATTTTTATTTAGCTTATGCAATTTACAAAGCTATGGCATTCATTAGTGACAAATAAGTGGAAACAGTCTTTACGATGGTTGCAACCAATTCAAACGCACGTCTATGAAAACAAAAATGTAAGGCAGGCGCCAAGTCCACCTGCATTTCAAAATGTAATAATTGAAAACACAGAAAATACTACTTACTAATGAGGTGACCGTTCTGTCCTAGTGCCTAAATTAGAGTTCAATCGAAATAATTAAAGTTTTAAAAGAGAAAAAAAAAAGCTATTTAGAAAACATTAGAAGTTTCAAAGCATTAAATTAACTGAAAACTTCAGGATTATTACCAGAATTACATTTCTTATGATGTGAACTTTGATACTTCAGAATCATAAAAACAGATTGAAACGTACCAAACTGTCGCTTCTTCAATACCTCACAAGGCAGCACAACAGAGGCATTTCGTGCCTCCTGTGTATGCTCTCAGCCTGCAGTCTCCTCCGCAGCTGTCAGGGACAGTTTTCTTGCATCAAGGCAATGTCTCCTCTCAAGGACTTTGATTCTCTCAACTTTTCTTCCTCAGGGATTTCTGCCAAGTCATGGAAGCTATCTTAGCCCCGAGCACGGCAGGTTGGAAGTATGAGGGAGTTAACACCCACACCCTCATAAGCCCCACATATGGAATGAGAGCTAGTGATAAACGCCTGAACTCCCAGTCCTTTAGACCTGCGCTGTACAATCCAGCAGTCATTAGCTATTTACACTCGCATTAACTAACATTAACTAATGCTAACAATGTACTCCCTCAATCACACTAGTCATATTTCAGATGCTAAATAGCTACATGTGGCTATTATAGAAGACAGTGTGGATACACAATGTTTCCATCATTACAAAAAGTTCTATTGAACAGTGTGACTTAGATGGGCTGGTTTGAGGTTACATTTACTACATGATTCTTCAGAGGGTTCCCTGCAGGATTGAACCTCACTTGCCCACAGTGGTAACCCCTAAACAGCACATTCTTCATTGGGTTTACCCCTGTTCCTAGCTTCCTCTCCACTTCTACTTCCTAGGCTCACAAGTCAAATAAACTGCTTGCAGTCAAGGTCTTATCTCAGGCTTTGCTCTGTGGGGAGACTGAAATCAAGAGAAGTAGCATCTCAACATTTCTGACAATGTTTAACTGAGATGCAAACAGGAAAATGACAATTATAACAATTAAATTGTATGTATTTATAATCTCTTGGGGATGCATCCTGACTGTCTTGGGTTCCCTTGAGACTAGTGGGGCAACCCAAAGAAGTCTAACTCCAGAAAGCCTTGAAAACAAATGTGGCTCTTTCTGAAGGTCCCTTTAGGAAGCAGCAGTGAGGGGGCTGCATCATAACAGAACATGTGGACCCAGCTTTCCTCAAACTACCATTCCATACCTTAGTGCACCTGCTCTTCTCCCCTTCTCTGTAACTCCCTCCTTCCCGTCCCTCTCATTCTTCAACCATCCTTACTTCCAAAACACAATACTTTCACCTGACTGGTTGGCTTGACACCGTCCTGTTTTCTCCTCAGCCTGATCAATTCAGCGAAGACCAAATAGTTAAAGAACTCACAAAGACATGAAGTCGAGGTGCAGGAGGGTAGGAGCTACATCTCTGCTTCTTTCGGTTGCAACACTAGTGTCAAGGGGACCCAATAAGTCAGGACGCATCCCCAAGAATGTAACAATCACCAAACGTGAACCTTACATGAGCACCACAGTGCCACGCACTACTGAGCACAAGAGCAGCAACAAATGAGAACGATGGCAAACAACTCAGCAGGGCAGCACGCACCAAGTAGCGCGTGTTGTTGCTCTTTTTTTAATGGGAGGGATAAGGTAGGCAGGAGGATTGGGGAGTAACTGACAAAAAGCAAATCTTACGGGGATATTCCAAAAGGATATCTGCAAAGAACTTTTTCCTAAACGTCTTTTTCTAAAAGTCTGTGATTATGCCTCTAAACAGTCATGTTGATAAAACTGAAAATATTCCCAAATGCCAAATGCATACATTCATTCACTCACTCACAAAGGCAGGGCAGATATATATGTGTCAGCCACTGCGCCACAGGTAGGAAGCCAGAGTATATTAACTTATTCATCAAATATATATTAGATATATATCATACATTAGGCCTTATGGTAGGTGGTGAGGTGACAGCAGTGGCCAGCTCCTTCCAGTAATGAAACGTAACACTTGAGGAAACCGAGGTGAGCAAAGTGAGGCTCCCAATGTAGCAGCACAGGTAGGTAGGTAGGCAGGCTTACAAACCACCATCCAGAGTGAAATGTGCAGATAAAGTAACCAACACTGACAGATTTCATGGTGCATAAAGAGAAAACTATTTGAACTAGGTACAAGTAAGGCCAGTTAAAATTCTTTTTTAAATATGTTTTTAAGGATAAATTTATGACTTATGAGGGCATTTTCTAGCCAGCAAAGCACAGACAGGCTTGTATTGTGGGTTTATTTTAATAAAAGAAATATTTTTGGCTGGTCCAATTACGGTAAATTGTTGTTTCTCAAGTGAAGGAATACAAATTGTTTTATCATGTAGGTGAAATAAGCCCTTCCCTTGTGGATCTGGCTCTGATACGCATCTGCCTAGTAATTCCCTGCCTATTAGTAACTTCACCCTTGTTTCAGTTCACTCTGAACTGAATTGTCGCATATTGAATATGGTTTCTCTCCATCTGCATGTCGGGCATTCAGTGAATCACTACCTAGATTACTTACTGATTTTTCTAGTGCCATAGGCACATCCAGATATTTCTCCCAGTTTGAGAAAATGAAATAGAAACAAGATTATATTAACATACTCTTTCCAATAAGTGAAAAACAAACTCAGTATCATATTCAAATTTGATGTTTGAATGTTTTTTATAGGAATATGATTTTTTAAATCTCAATTTATAAACAGAAAGATGTCATCACTAAGAAGCTTGCCGAGGTTTTATATAGCACAGATTTTAACCACTATTATTATTATTTTTGTAACAACTCTAAAAACCATTGCAGAAGTAAAGCACATAACATGATGTAGCCCAATTACCACTCAGAGAGACCTGGCAATCACAGCATGGCCAATTCAGATTTCAGTGATGCCTCTTTAAACCTTAATGAACCATAGTACCCTAATGAGAGGTTTCAGTGAATCCTGGCCAACCAAGCATACACTTTACACAGAAAAGAGAAAACTAGAAACCCACTGCATCTTAAGCAGTAATATTTGCATCAACAACGGTTATGAATCACTTTTTCTTTGAATAAAGAAATCAAATAGCCACAGCTCTTTGAGATTTATATATAGGGGTGTTGGCTCAATTCAACATGAAGTTTATATTATATCATACAATATGCTGCATCAGTTTATCATAATAAATTACCAATTTATGAATTGAACTTTTAGGAAAATAATAGTTGCAGAGTTTTATACAGTAAAAAGCACATTTTGAAATGTTTAACAAGGAACCGTAAAAAATTTTGCCTATAGACAATTAATGCTGAAACTAAAGAAAATAACGGATTCAATGAAAAAAATAGATTCTGTTAATCAGAAAATAATGTTGGTCACAAATTGCATTCAAGGGCCACATATTTTCATTCCCTTACTAGTCATTTTGGCATTTGTGGACACAGTGATGGATAAAATGTTTCCAGAGAGAGAAAGTCAGACTATGGAGGTCCTAATAGTCACATTCTAAGTATGGTACTACTCCAGTGCCCCCTCATTTTTGCTTAAGATGCTTAAAAATCATTATTAGACAACTGCAGCTAGAGCTTCACCTAACTCAGGTGGAAAAAATGAGTAGTGCTGAGCTACCTGAATACACCGCGTGGGAGATGAAACCCCATCCTGGAGACATGCAACTCTTTTGAACTGGAGACCGTTTTTTCCTTTAAAAAATAGTTCTGCAACACACAGTGGGGTCGGAGAGCAGGGAGCGGTGTAGGGGAGAGCATCAGGAAAAACAGCTAATGCATGTTGGGCTTAACACCTAGGTGATGGCTTGATAGGTACAGCAAACCACCATGGCACACATTTACCTGTGTAACAATAAATGGAAAAAAAAAAAGAAAGAAAAAATAGTGGTGGACTATCACATGTTAATTTTAATTGGGGCACAAAGGGGAAGAGAAGTGGAAAAGAGAACTAGTCCATTTTTTTCAGTCCAACAATTTAAAACAGAATAAAATGATCTGACTTAAGAAGTGCCAAAACACACACAGCATTCTTCAGCAAAAATGTAATGGTTAATGCTTATTAGCATGATGTAACACAGTGTATATTAAACTCATTACACCGACCCCTTTCAAGTGTCAAATGTCACCTCTTCAGGGAAGACATTCCTGACTCTCCATGCCAGATCAGGTTTGATGACATAACATTTCCTTCACAACACAAGTTCCATTAGAAAGGCATTTGTACAGTTATCTATTTCAGATTAGTCTCCACCCATTGCATGGTACATTCCAGGTAAGCAGCAGGATTATGTGTCTCCTACCAGTGCTGTCTCTTGGGTCTCGCACAGTCCCTAATGCAGTGTAGGTACTCAGATGGCTTTGAAGGACTGAATTAAGAAAGGAATGACCATGCTGTCCCAGTTAATCCTACAAGTAAAGTGAGAATCAGGCAACTTCTTATATAGGCATTATTACGGAAGGTATTTTGGTAACATATCTGAATATTTAACATGCATAACATTTCACCTCATTCATAGAAGTTATATGTACAAGAATGGTCAAAGAAATGTTGTTCATCCTCACAATAGCTCAGAATCAACTTCCAATAGCAAGTAATTAATGAAATAAATTCTGCTATATCTCTAGAATGCATGGACCAGTTGCAAAACAATATATATATAAAACACACATAAGAAAATTGTATACATATATAGAAGAAAATGTATATAAAAAAATTCTGAAAGAATATCAACTATTAGCAGGGCTTACCTTTAAGTGGTATATATCATCTTTATTTTCTTCATTATGCTTTCCTAAGCTTTAGCAATGAATTCACATTAATTTCATAATCAAAAAATAAAGTTAAGAAAAGGAAAACAAAAGATGGTATGACAATAATATGAATAGAGTATAGTATTTCATGCACGTAATTTTTATTTCATACGAGACAATATATTACATATTAGATAGTATGTAAAAAATTAAATGGTTATGTATTTTGAATTATTATTAATAAATGTCAGATGTTTATTAAAACGTTAGTCAATAATTAGGCTTGTAAAATTAAATATCTAACCTCTCATACTTTAAATAATGAAGGTTAATCGTTTCTGAGAGGGAACGCAGCTAAGAGTATGTTTCAACAACTTTTTTTTTTCTGACACGCAGAATATGGGTACATAAAAATAAAACACAATTACGAATTAGTTACATTATCTGTAAAGTCTATCATGGTGCAAAATCTAGATCAAAAGAACATTTTGAACTTCTTTTATATAATTGTGGTCAATGCCATGAGCTTTGGTTTATGATTTTTGATTAACTGACTAAAGCAATGCTTAAATCTCACAAAGGGCATAATATCTACCTAGGGGTTATTGTGAAATAAAACCACATACCATGTAAGCAAAGCATCCATGCCATACCTGGAATATACTTTTCACTCAAGCTGCATGTATTACTATTGTTGTTGTATGTAGGGGCTGGATAGAGAAAAATAATTTGCTCAAATCGTCAATAACTGTTACAACTTCCTACTTAATGCAGTCGCTGTGAAAGGAGACTCACTACTGTGTAGATTGACAACCAAATCCCAAGGATATCAATAGAGAGTTCAATAAGTCACTTGATACCAACTTAATTTTTTAATGTAGTTGGAGAAGTCCCCGGGGGCCCCGTGGCTGCCACAAAGTAGTTCCATAACAGCAAATGTCACAGCCACCCAAGGATGCGATGATGCTAATGTAGCATTCTTCATAAAATAAAACAGGGTTGCTGTTCACCCTGACATCATAACAAAGTCCTGATGGATGTGCACTCTGCGTGCTGAATTGATTTTTGTTAAGTCCGAGCTCTCATACTATTTTATCCTAATGTGCCTAAATAAGCAGTGTTGACTCCTTAATTTACTCATTTTAACACCAGCAGCTTCCAGGACTCCATTAGCATGATGCCGCATTTAGGCTGTCTGCTGAATTTTCTAACCTCAAATGTATGAAATCTGAATTGTTAAAACTGATAAAGCTACCAGAAAAATCATTTCCTTTAAGACCAGTAGAAACTTGTGTACCAGCATTTCAACTAGTTACATCAGTGAATACTTCAACTGGAGGGTACAGTGAATTAATCAGGATGCTTGGCTTATTATGACAGCTGATTGTGGATACATGTTACAAATGCAACCCAAAGGCCCTAAAGAAGCAGTTTAATGTTTTGTCACTGATAGAAGCCATTGGAGAGACACTCATTGAGTGAAATTCAACAAAACAGAATGCAATTCAATAGATACACGAATTCTGCCAAAAGCAAAATAGACTATTAGGGTCTGGAGTAATTTGAAAATAAACAGTAAATTCTGTAAGAAAAGAAAATAAAAAAGAATTACTGCAAGCAACACAAACAGCATCTTAAAACACGCTGAAAATACACACCAAAACAGAAGTTTATTTTAACTAAGGAAAATTCAAAAAGCATTTGTGTTAGAGACATTAGCCTGATGTACAATGAGGATGCTAAAACCTTGGGGATAGAGTAATACATGTATTTATTCGGGAATATAAAAATCCATTTTCTTAGAAGTCGATGCATGGGTATTGTGGGTGCAGGCCTGTGTTTCATTTCTTTCTTTCTTTTTTTAAGCTAGTGTTTATTTCTGAGTGTTTGGTGACTGTATTTTAGTACTGATGGAATTGAGCTATTGCAGGGTGATATATTCAATGAATTTCTCTTTCTATCAAGTTCAGTGTTTTACTGGTTTTAAAAGCAGCCATTACTTTTATTGTCTCTAGCAAAACCAAACACATGCTTTACTTTAGTTCCACATCAGTATTGATAATGATAGGTCACCAGCTCTTCAGTACAACCCAAACTGTGGCATTATAAAAGCCTGTCTCCTTATTGAAGCTTAGCCTTTGCTTGTAAAAACAAGGCGAAGGTCCAATTAGCGATTCAGAGGAAAATGGGAGGGCAGTCTTTTGTGCATAGGCATCCCCATTCGAAAACCTATAATCCATAATGAGCCCTGTTTAACACAATGGATGCTCTCCTTTCAGACAAGCCCAAATACCAGGTCACTAATGAGCAAGAATTTAAAATGTGAAGGCCATGAATGAAACAAGTTATTGTGAAAATTGGCTCATATTAAGAGATTTAAAAGACTTGGCTAGTTCTGTTTGGCCTGACAGGTCTAGCTAATTAATCAAATGCTTTGATAAGTAACTAACTTCTCCCATTTTAAAGAGGAATTCTAATCTGCCAAACAGCGAAGGAAAAGAACAATCTTGATGCTGCTTAAAATATAAAGAATGGAATTTCATGGCCATGTGCATGACCCATATTTTTTTTGACAATGGTGTTCCAGTGAAAGCTTTGATATGTGGATACGCCAATTAGAAAGTATTAGAAATTAGCATATTTTAATGCCCTTGTTATAAGCCCTTACTCTAGGAAAAAGATACCAATATGGAGAGCTTTCTAGAAAAGACTTCAGACACTGTTGTTACTGGTCAGGTTTGCTAGGAAAAAGCATGCAATGGGGCAGAGCACAAAGGACCAGGTTTCTTGTCTTGCTTCACTGCCAAGCACTTTCCTTTTACAGCTCACTGGTAGCCATCTCTGCAGCACAGGAGCGGTACTTGGTTAATTAGAATGCTCAGGAATCTTTTTCCCTTGTTGTCAATTCAAAAAACAATGTATCCGGTGGTAAGTCTTTTATTGTACTTAGAGTGAAAGCTCACAGGACAGATGTGCCTGCAGCAGTGACAATGTACCGTGTTGTTTAAAAGGCAGCTGGAGGCCCTGCAAAGAGCAAGGACTTTGCAGTTATTCAGAGGTAGGCTGAAATATGAAGCCTCACCACTTAGGAGCTTTGTAACCTCCTGCAGGTCATTTAAAACATTGCGAATCTGATTTTTCTTATCTGGAAAATGGGACAATGAGACTATTTTTGCAGAGCAGTTCTGTGTTTAAGGACAGTGACTGGCACATGGTAGTACCTTAATAAACAGTGTGTATTTTTTCTGCCTGAAAACTTACTGTGGCAGAAAGGTACTTTAATGGCCTCCAAAGAACCACACTTCTTGGTATTTATGTGTCCACGGGTAGCCTCTTCCAATTGCCATGGGACTAGATTTGGCTACCAAGACATTAACAGAAACTTGCTAAGTGCTTGCACCCTGGGACTTGTACTCTTAGAATGCTTATTCTTCAAGATGATCCCTCTTTGAAATCAGCTGCCATTCTGTGAGAAGCTCAGCCTAGTCATGTGGAGAGGCCACATGAGGAGAACTGAGACCTCCCAGTAGATAGCCAGCACTGACTTACTTGCTATGTATATTAAAACACTATGGAAGAGGGGTCCTTCAGCCCCTCCAGGTAAGCTACCCCATCTGGTAGCACGTGGGGCAGAGATAAGCCATCCCCACTGAGTCTTGCCCAAACTGTGGAATTGTGAGCAAACCAGTAACTGTTGTTTCAAGCCACTACATTTTTGGATGATTTGTTAGCAACAGAAAACCAGATTTCATCACCTTTTTATCATGTACTACTGATGACCAACTCCCAAGAATTCTGCAGAGTGTCTAAAGAAGCTACAGTGTGCAATACTGTGAATAGCCAAGTCTTTTCTGAGACCTTCGGGATTTTATACTTGTTCACCAACTCTGAATTGACCAAAACAATTGACCAAATATAGAACCCTCTCTCTTTCTTAAAGATATTCTGAATAAATGAAGTCATCAGACAGGTGATTACCATATAGATAAATTTTGGAATTTTCATATAGTTGTTGGAAATTTTTATGTATTTGGCCCTGTATTTCTCCTCCTGTAGTCCATCATTTTTAGATAAATCCTCACAATGAATGCCAATATGGCAAGTTCCTAACTAGCTTTACTTACATCATTTATTTTACTCGGTCAATAAGCGATATTAGTTTTTCTGCTTGGAGTAATTTGAGCATATCTTACAGCTGACAACAGTGAAGTAGCAAAGATTGCCATTTCCTATCCCAGTGTCTATTTCCTCTTTCTTCTTAGCGAAAAAACAAAAAACCCACCGAATATATTTGGGATTTGGGATGGTATATACTCAATCACAATTCTAACATCCCAAGCCTTCCTGTCAGCAAGGTAAGGTCATGTGAGTTAGTTCTGGCCAACAAGACCTAAGCAGAAGTGATGTATGGGATTCACAGAAAAACTCTTTATAAAGAAGAGGACACCTCTTTCGGTTTCCCACTTCCCTTTTTTTGTTTCCTTCTTACTGGGATGACTGGTAATCTAGCAGCAGTCTGGAACCATGAGGCAACCTTGAGTGTGCTAAGGATACAGAACCCCAGGTCCCTGATGACAGTTGAGTCACTCTACCAGCTCTGGATTCCTTATGTCTACTTTTGTTTTTAACATAAGGAAAAAAAATTAACTTCTACCAAGTTTAAGCCACTATTATTTTAGGATTTCCATTATTTGCAGATAAAATTAATCATAATACAAATAACTTAAGCATTGCTATACATGAAAAAAAGAGAAGAGTTTGTGATCTCAATTTAAATTTTTTAAATGGAAAAGAAAATATTTCTGAAGGAGATCCACAAGTTACAAATAAGAAGTTTGCTGGCGAAAAATAAATACGAACAACCTATAATCCAGTAAGAGTCCACACCTTTTTATTGTATTTGTTCTGCATATTCTAAGATTAACTACATAAAAATAATCATATGATGCCTGTATAACTGCTGAGCATGGAAAGACAGAGAGAGACCAGTCATCACTGCTGTATTTCTTCAGTGGTTTGGTGGGGCCATTTACATATACTTTGAACATCCAGTTAAAGAAGACCAAAATACACATTCCAGATTATAAATTAAAGAAATTTGCCTAAATGTAACCAAATGACAGCACTCTTTTTGACTGAAATAACCAGATTCTACACAATGAAATCCAATGTGATTAATGACATGGATGACTAATGACATGGATAGGAGATGAACACAATGGTGTGTGTGAATGCACAGATGTATGATAATTATCAAAAGCTCTATAAAAGCACATTTTTATTTTTCAGAGGAAAATTGCAGGAGGTTAACTTTTTGCAATGACTGAAAAGAGCTTCTTTTATACTGAAATCTCAAATTCAGATAGTTTCATGGTGAAAGATTATATTTTCAACAAAATATTCAGATACCTCACTTAAATGAATGTTAAACCTACCAGAAAATAGTCAAAGTAAAATTGTTTTCCTAGTAATTATTGAAAATAGAAACTCACTCTCCAGAGCTTGAAACGCCAAGCCATAGCTCATAACAGCATTGCAAGTGCACCAGGCAGTTTACCAAAAACTGTAGCTAGAAAAATGCGAAAGGGGATACTGTGAATGACAGAGTTTACTATTAAGTAGAACATTGTACAAATTATAACTACAATGTTTAAAAGGCTCAAATACCCTAAAACATATCCATCTTAACTGGAAAGTTATCCATCATAAGTGGAAAAATATCTTACGTGCTTTCAGTAGCTAGAATGTTTTCCATTTTTTGCCAAAGTTTTAAATCCATGTATAATTCTTTTAAAAAAATCATTGAAGGATAAGTGACATCATATTCCCAGCTAAAGTCCATCTAGTTTTATGGAAATAAGGCTCTTATTTTGTACAAGATGCTAGAAAATGTACTTCTAAAAGGTCTACGGTACTCATCACTTGAAGACGTATTTTGATATATGTTGTTTTCGCCATTTTGTTCAAAACTATGAGATGCCAAATACCTGGATTTCTGAATAAACATCTGAATCCTAAACAATATTAAACATCCGTTTAGAGGCATGAAATAAAACACCTATACTTGTACAAGGTCTAGTGTAAGGCACCTATGAGATGAGGCAGCCTTTAATAGACTGAAGTCTTTGGAAATGTAAGTGTCCACTGTAGGCTTTACTGAGGAGTACATCAGGGCAAGCTGGGGTGTGCCAGAGGGGACCTTGGACAAATCCATTCACCTACATAGTAGCTCCCAGTGGTCTTGAGTGTTCTCCCTAACTTTCTATATGATCCACTGGAGTATAAAATAAGCCATCTTAATCTTCTTGGACCATTCAATAGTTCTCTCATTCTTCTAGTCAAGGACTTTGCCCAAAGATGTGAACTGGACTTAGGGAAAACAAAAGAGAAAGGAAGAATTAGGTGAGGCTGTTTCCTTGCGAAAGTATTCTCTCTGGTACACGTGATGAGAGCAAGTGTTCTCAGCCTCGACTGCATGTTGAAATCATCTGGGAGCTTTGAAAAAAGATCCAGGTGCCCAGGCTGCACCCAAGACCAATTAAATCACGATTTTAGAGAGATGGTATTCAGAGATCAGGATTTTTTTTTTTGGTAAGCTCTCCAGGTTATTCCAACCCCTTCATCTGACCAAATTGTGTGGTCGTAGGTATACAATCTAATTCATGACTGCCAGATTAAGATATTAACCCAATTATTCTCATTTTAGTATACTGAAAATAAGAAACCATCATTTTTATTTTAATTTGTTCAACTGCTAAAAGAATAATGTATTCCAGTGTCAATATGCCGAAGCAAATACATTTCATATGAAAGGCATCTATTTACGAGTCTTAGCAAGACTGGAAAACTGCCAACGCACATTTTCCAACAGACTAGGAGGCTTAGCAGGGAGTAAGCTGGACTGGCATGTAAGGCCCTATGTTAACGAAAATGCAGAACTCTGGTTTCCTAACTATTCATGATTGGGAAATGAGAGTTTATAGTTCCGGAGGCTTTCCACGCAACTCACATCATCCGGGCATAATGAAAATCTGACACCTATGTACCCAAGCATCATGTGAACTCTGTGCAAATGCTATACACAGAAACACAGCAGTTTAACCAGATGGAGAACAAAAACACAGCAGCGCCCAATGAATGAGTAAGTAAAATCCCTATGAATCAATTCACTCAGGCATAATACCCTAAATCCTTAAAAAAGAAAAAAAAAGAATGCAACAGAAATCCATTTCCACAATATGCCCAAGGGTAACTAATGTAACTAACTGGCTAATGACAATACGAGATTAAAATAAACACCAAAATCCACTCTAGCTGGATTCCTATTACTTAGATGAGAAGCTAAGTTAAGATATTGTAGAGAAGCTCACTTAATTACACTGGTGATGAAATTGTCTTTTCTTTTTTCTTGAGTTTAAGCAGTTATGACTTAGGCCCAACTTTCCTGACCTTGCGAGTAAGCTGAGCCACATGTTCAGCAGAACATATCACAGTAGCTGTATTTTTATAAGAAAATTCCTTTTTAATTATAAAACTGAAGCAGGGAAGACCAAAAAAAAGGAAGAAAAATTATTCCTAATCTCACCACCTTAAGATACCAGAACAGTTAAATCTACACCCACAACACAATACCTTTAATAATGAGAGGATGAGGTTCCTCCAGATCTTTGGCCAGCAGGTAGAAGTAGGATTTCAAAATATAGGCAGTCTTCTTAAAGGCCTTCAAAAGCTATTTCACTAACATTTACCCTTCCCTTCAAACCAAAAGCACAGGCAATGCTATTGCTTTCTCCCTCCTTCAGTGCAAACTCTCCCAAGCCTTCTCTTTCTAAGTTCTCAGTATCTCTCAAAGAAATCCACTCTGTCCAGCTTTACCAGCAGTCCTCTGGGGTGATCATCAGAATTACTTATAAAGCTTCCTTTCATTTGGGTATATTCCTCTTCAAACTGTCCACCCTCCACAGCCAGAGGAATCTCCTTCTGGGCTTCCCATGGCTTTTAGGCTGGGAATGACATCATGATATCTGCAGCATGGTTCACAGGGCTTCCATCTTCCCAGCTTCTTCTGTCTCCACTCTCCCTCCTGAACTCAATGCCCCAGGTACATTGTCCTTTCAATGCTAGAATAAGGCCTCTGGGCCTTCCCTGGGCCTAGAACACTTCTCTCCTTTTCCTCCCCTGACTCCCACTTTAGCTTAGTCATCTTTTAACTTTCAGCTTAAAATTTACTTTCTGCAGAAAGCCTTTTCTGATCCCTAAAATCAATTAGGTCTTCTGGCTTCCGGCTCTCTTATCACCTGACTTTCCCATCATAACACTCATCACCTGGTATGTACTGATTTGTTTAATAGCTTAGCTGCCCTCCCTACCAGACAGTAAGCTTATGAGGGGAAGGTTTTGTTTCTCTGTCTTAGATGGTGTTACTCACATTGCCTAGCTAAGCAGCTGGGCAATAGTGGATTTTCTACAGAATATTTGTTGAACAAGTGAATGAAATCTGAATTCCCTTATCTTGTGCTTTTTTTTGTTCTTATTAATAAGCCTTGCAGCCACATTTCATAATTCAAGATACTCAGGTCAAAATCTTGACTGACTAGTTGGTGGTTTTTGATTTTTTTTTTTTTTTTTGTGGCAGGCAGAGTCTCACTCTGTCATCCAGGCTGGGGTGCACTGGCGTGATCTTGGCTCACAGCAACCTCTGCCTTCTGGGTTACAGCGATTCGCCTATCTCAGCCTCCCAAGTAGTTGGGATTACAGACATCTGCACCACATCCAGCTAATTTTTTTTTTTTTTTTTTTTTTTTTTTTTTTTGAGACGGAGTTTCGCTCTTGTTACCCAGGCTGGAGCGCAATGGCGCGATCTCGGCTCACCGCAACCTCCGCCTCCTGGGTTCAGGCAATTCTCCTGCCTCAGCCTCCTGAGTAGCTGGGACTACAGGCACGCGCCACCGTGCCCAGCTAATTTTTTGTATTAGTAGAGACGGGGTTTCACCATGTTGACCAGGATGGTCTCGATCTCTTGACCTCGTGATCCACCCGCCTCGGCCTCCCAAAGTGCTGGGATTACACCAGCTAATTTTTTTGTATTTTTAGTAGAAATGGGGTTTCGCCATGTTGGTCAGGCTGGTTTTGACCTTCTGACCTCAAGTGATCTGCCCACCTCGGCCTCCCAAAGTGCTAGGATTACTGGTATAAGCCACCACGCCCAGCCAAGTTTGTGATTTTAGACAGGTTAATCAACCTCTCTGAACTTTGGTTTTGTTAATATAATAATAGGATTCAATAAGACAGTAACCATAGCTATCATTGCCATCACAGCAGCCACCTCTATCTCCTCTCTCTCAAAAAAAAAAAAAAAAAACCTAAGGAAGAGAAATGAAAACACTCTCTAAATGGCAATACTATTTGGAAAGAATTTTATAGTTCCATTCATATAAACATAGCTATATCTCTCATTCTAGATTAATAAGTACATATCCTTAAATATTATAGTTTATGTAATAGACTCCTTCAAAAAATGTAATACTGGCCATCTTCTGCATGCATGCTATATGCTAGTTGTCATCCTTTAGATAAAACTAGAATTTTGGCAGGCAGAGTTCCTATCTTCTTTCATAGGTGGACCTGGAATCTTCATGTGTCAAAATCTTGAACAATCATATGAATGTTTCAGCCACAGGATGTAGTTACTAAAAATACCCCAACTAGAAATACAAGATATTGCTGACTCCTCCTTTTCTATATGAATGCATGTAGAAAGGGGGGCACTCAGAGACCAGTGAGCTAAGACAGAGAAAGAAACCCAGAGCCAGACAAAGACCCAAAGCCACTCCAGAAGGTAGTAGGATTTGGTACCACAGACCTCAGTGATGGTGATGTGTCATATTCTTCCCTGGCCTAGAACAGTGGCCCCAGCAGGGGATATCACAATATCTACAAACTAATGAAAAAAAAATGAATATACAACTAATAAATGATACTTCCATCTTCCATAAATCAGGATAAAATAAAAATGACACATTGGGGCCAGGTGCAGTGGCTCGTGCCTGTAATCCCAGCACTTTGGGAGGCCAAGGCGGGCGGATCATGAGGTCAAGAGATTGAGACCATCCTGGCCAACATGGTGAAACCTCATCTCTACTAAAAAATACAAAAATTAGCTGGGCGTGGTGGTGCATGCCTGTAGTCCCAGCTACTTGGGAGGCTGAGGCAGGAGAATTGCTTGAACCTGGGAGGTGGAGGTTATAGTGAGCCGAGATCGCACCACTGCACTCCAGCCTGGCGACAGAGTGAGACTCCGCCTCAAAAAAAAAAAAAAAAAAAAGACACATTGGGTGGATGTAAGCCCACAGAAGGTATGGCAGATGATTTTGGTGGCCCACCTGAAGCACCCATGTGTTACTGCTTCAGTGTGCCCCAAATGGCATCCAACTGCTAGTACAGGTAATTGTCTCTCCTTGCCTCAGTGCTTTCTCTGAAGCTTCAAAGACTACTGTGTCTTTTTGCATGGCAGGCTGTTAAGTGTCAGGGACATCACATCGTCTTCAAACCTTGTGGCACTCAGCCATTGACTGAAGAGTTGGTGCATAAATGTCCTACCTCCTTTGCCCCTTGGGTTGGATAACTCTGAGACATGATTTTAAACCATTTCCAAGGCTTCTCACAACTGCTGTCCCCTTTCTCATTTCTCACTGCCCTATCAGTATTTTATGAACCTATGAAATAAACAACATAAACAGGAACCTCTGGCACAGAAACTGCTTCTGAAGAAACTCAAATTGAGGCAAAAAAACATATGAAGAATACAGAAGTCAACATGCAATCTAGCTAAGACAGCCCAAGGAGTCAGTAAAAACTTCTGTCTGGCAGGCAAAATGTACAGTTCTAAGTAAACTTTTCATTGATTTTCATGTTTTATGGTTGTATAAATTGCATATTCTCACACTGATAAGACAACTTAGTGTTCGCATCTTTTACGTGTGATTTTCAACACAATGCATGTATGAGCCACAGGAACAATAGGCATTATGTAAATAAATAAACCAGTGAATTGGTCATGGGCAATATGTTCTTAATAAGAGCACTGGTTCCCTGCCATGAAATGTTTTTTCAAGCATGATTTCAAATGCTATATCAGTCAAAAAAGAGCACAGTTTCAAAATAAAATGCTCTGATAGTTCTATCTGCTTAGCAACAAGTACATTAGATAAGAATTCTAACATTAATTAGCACTCCCACATCAAGCCTTCAAAACAAGAGGATGAAAGGAAAAACTGTAAATCGTCAGTTTAAAATTAAAAGATTTATGAACAGCCAAATTGTCTTTGAATAACATTTTGGAAATCATACTGCTAGTGATAAGCATTCATTTAGATGTGTCCTTACATAATGTTAGTATATATGCTTTAAATGTGTAAGAAATATTTTATTTAGGTGAGTTATTTTCTTTCTATTTCATGCTATACCATGTAACTAGTATTGTATCTTTCACTTTGCATTTTGCAATTTTTTTTTATCAGTTTACACAACTCAAATGCAATTACGTTTCATCAGAAGACATAATAGAATGATAGTTTTAAGGCCAGCATCTCATATAATCCAATTTGGTTCCATTACCCAATTTGTCCAACTATACCTGAATGTACTCAATAATAAAATGCACCTCAATTCCTCTCCTTGCTGAATGGTATCACAATTTTCCATTCTTAGTATTAGTGTCAGGTGAAGAAAGGGAACAGTTAAATGTATCCTTAAAAATACAGTTTATATGTATAATACACACATATAAATAAAACATATGGAAGTGGTTCTGCTCTATGTTAAAAATTGAGGAAATGTAATCAATGCATCCAGATGAAAAATGGAGATAAGGCAATCTGTAAACTATTAAGGAGTACATAAGCTTCTAAAAGCTTCTGAATGTCTTCTGTAATTTACCTCCTTTAATGCTGATACCTCCATGGATCTGGGCCCTTGCCTTATACTGGGTACCCTACACTAATAAATCCTAAAAATGTTACGAATTATTGACTTCTTAAAAAACATTTTTGCTATTATAAAGTTTAAAATAAAAATACAGGTATTTTGGACATCAGAGAAAATAAAGTGAGACGAAGGCTGTGGGTTTCTCTGCGTTCCGTCTCTAGGAACTGAATCTAGCAGACATTCCCTCTTTCCTTCTCATCTTAAATCCCTCAACTGTTTATTTTTTTCCCTTTGATAAACTCTCCTTCTATCCTCCTCCTTTCCCCCGCAACAAACCTCCCATCTTACCTTTCTGTACCTTCATTGCAAAATTTCTCAAAGGAATAGTAAACTGAGAGCTTATTGCCCATTCCATTTTCCACTCAACTACTTTTAATGTGGGTTCGACAACTGGAAGTGGAAAAAAAATATGATGGAAAGGAACATCTGATAGTGTTAAGAAGACCAGGGTTAGAAGCGAAATCAGCAGCTAAATGACCTACTTTAAATATCACAATTAGACATGAAGACTCAAGTGGAATGTGAGAACACTGAGTTTTTAGAAAAAAAGACGAGCTTCATATTTGGCACTTTAAAATATGGTGTAGATGGCAAATCATAAGGGTTACACGAACTCATGTGAGAAAAGAGTTGGCAATGTTATTATGTTAGATATTTTATTTACTAACTTGTAGTAATGACATAAAAATATCTAACATAATATTAATAACGTGCTTGAGAGCTACAGTATACCACAGAAAGGATCTTATTCACAGAATAGACTAGTATTTAGCTATAGATTTAAATACTAAACAGCACCTCTATGAATGACATACTAATTTTACATTCGTATTGCTATGGAGGGAATTCAGATGTTGGCAGATAAATATGCACATGTATACACGTATACACACTCACATACACACAATTCCAGGGAACAGATGTAGTTTTATATTATGATAAATATTAAATTTATAAAAACTTCAGTGTAGGAAACCAGATATAGAAACCTATTTATGAAAGCAGACATGCAAAATCCTAAATCATAAAGCATCTACTTTTAAGATCCTTTTTCTTTCCAAAAGATTCACTGCTGACTCTCTTTAAAATGTATACTCTGTTATATAATTTGAAATAAGCTATCATGCAGAAGCTTCACCTAGACACAACTTATCCCCAGCAAACTACATCTTTCTAGGAAATAACAGCATGCAGCTTACATTATTTAAAATATGTTACTAAATTTTTAGGGGGCTGTAGGAATCACAAAGCTTCCCTTCTCACCTTGAGGCCACAGTGTTCTGCAATGTAGATTCTATCTTGACTACTCCATTAAACCTTCCCTTTTATTTGCAAAATTCCAGGTCATTGTTTCAGGACATAGCATATAACACTGTGATGACGCCAGCTTGGTGACACCATTCATTCATTCATTCATTCAATAAATGTTCAATGTATGTCCTTTCATTCTGTTATTTTTTCAGGCATCTTAAGAGCTGACAACTTCCTCTTCTGTGGTCTCATAAACTATACAGTACTTGTTTATTTTTTTTTAACCTTTATCATCCTTCTCAGTACCATGCTCAATTATTTCTTTATCTGTCTCTTTTAACCAGTACTTCGAGGGCAAGGATGACAATAATTTAGTCATTTTTGTTGCCCCAGAAATTAGCCATGTACCTGGAATATGGTAAGTACCTATAGTTTTTGTTAAATGAATGATGGTTATAATAATATATCCTCCTTTAGAAGGCATTATGGCTCCAAATATTACATGTTTTAGGGCACCCATTTCTCTCTACTGATGACTAATTTACATCTTTTATTATAAAACTTTAATTTTTTAGTATCTACCAAAAATGATGTATTATTCACATATCCACTGATCAGCAGAATGTGTTATCACAAAGATAAAATATCTGCAAATTCCTTTTTATAAATGATTTCCATAAAGTTGTAATATCATTTTTTTTGGTAAACTGTAAGCATTCACTGTTGCCAAGCAATGAAAAGTTAGAAGGTTGCCATCTCTTATTCCTCCTCATATGTGGTTCTTGGCTGCAACCAGCTGAAAATTTTCCATTTAGAAATGGGTAGTTGTGAGATGGCAGAATCTTGAGACTAAACTTCAGATTATACAATGAAAAGAGACATGAAACAGGACTGATCTGGAATGTACTCTGAGCTTATCTTCCACTTTTTCGATTCTGATGTTAAAAGATTATCTACCAAGTTGCTGGGGTTGCAGATTTATGATATTATGATTTATTGTAAAAAATGCCTATTTGGTTTTCTTCCAGTTTCCTGGCACACAGCTCCCAAAACCCTTGAAATTCTGGAGTGGTAAGAGTGTATTTTGTATGTTAATGAGATAGCTGGTTGCTGGCCTATACAGCATTAGAATGGGAGCTAGTCACCAGAATATTCAAGACATGATTAGAAGGTTGGTATCTTCAGCCACACCCTACAATATCCAGGGAGGGGAGAAAGGCTGAAGGTTTAAGTGGATCACCAATGGCCAATAATATAATCAATGACCACTACATAATTAAACTTCTATAAAAACCCCAAAGAACAGGGTTTGAATGAACTTCCAGATTGATGAATGTGTGGAGGTATATTGAGGGTGGCACACTCAGGGAAGGCATGGAAACTCCACACCTCTTCCCAGATATCTTGCCCTAAGCATCTCTTCCATCTGGCTGCTCATTTGCATTCTTTAAAATATCCTTTGTAAAGAAATTGTGGTACATGTACCATGGAATACTATGCAGCCACAAAAAGGAATAAGATCATGTCCTTTGCAGGAACATGGATGAAGCTAGAAGCCATCATCCTCAGCAAACTAATGCAGGAACAGAAAACCAAATACTGTATGTTCTCACTTGTAAGTGGGAGCTGAAAAATGAGAACACATGACACAGGTAGGGAAACTACACATACTGGGGCCTGAAGAGGTGGGAGGTAAGCAGGGGACGGGGAGAGCATTAGGATAAAAAGCTACTATATGCAAGGCTTAATTCCTAGGTGATGGGTTGACAGGTGCAGCAAACCACCATGGCACACATTTACCTATTAAACAAACCTGCATGTCCTATACATGTATCCCAGAACTTAAAATTAAAAAAAAAAAATTTTAAAGGAATTAATTTTCATATTAAAAATATGAAGTCAATGAAGAATATTTCAGAAGTCTCAAGATCAATAATACTTGTTAGTAAATCATATCAACTCCATAAAAAAACTAAAATTAAAATATCCTTTGCAATAACTGGATAAGCGTAAGCTAAGTGTTTCCCTGTGTTCTGTGAGCCACTCTAGCAAATTAATAGAAACTGAGAAGGAGGTTTTGGAAACCTCAATCCATAGCCGGCAGATCAGAAGTACAGGACATAATCCAGGGCTTGCTACTAGCTAGCATTTAAAGTGGGAGGCAGTCTTGTGGGACTGAGCTTTTAATCTGTGGGGCTGACTCTTATTCCAGGTAGAGAGTGTCAGAATTAAATTGAATTGTAGGACACCCACTTGGTGTCTGCTAGAGAACTGATCACTTGGTGTGTGGAGAGAAACCTCCATACATCTGGTGTGAGAAGCGTTGTGCTGAGTGATGTGTGAGAGCAGAAAAAACACTTTGGTTTTTCCTATCTCTGTAGCGGTGCAGAAAGATAAAGGAGGGGAAAAGGAACTTCAGACACAGATTATGATTCTGAGTGAATCACTGTCATTTTCTTTTTTAAAAAAATGTTTATTTTTATTTATTTTTTATTATACTTTAAGTTCTGGGATACATGTGCAGAATGTGCAGGTCTGTTACACAGGTATACATGTGCCATGGTGGTTTGCTGCACCCATCAACCCATCATCTACATTAGGTATTTCTCCTGACGCTATCCCTCCTCTTGCCCCTCACCCCCCAACAGGCCCTGGTGTGTGATGTTTCCCTCCCTGTGCCCCTATATTCTCATCATTCAACTCTCACTTATGAGTGAGAACATGAGGTATTTGGTTTTCTGTTCCTGTGTTAGTTTGCTGAGAATGATGGTTTCCAGCTTCATCCATGTCCTTGCAAAAGACATGAACTCATTCTTTTTTATGGCTTCATATTATTCCATGGTGTATTTTCTTTATCCAGTCTAACATTGATGAGCATCTGGGTTGGTTCCAAGCCTTTGCTATTGTGAACAGTGCTGCAATAAACATACGTGTGCATGTGCCTTCATAGTAGAATGATTTATAATTCTTTGGGTATATATCCAGTAATAGGATTGCTGGGTCAATGGTATTTCTAGTTCTAGATTCTTGACAAATTGCCACACGGTCTTCCACAATGGTTGAACTAATTTACACTCCCATCAACAGTGTAAAAGCATTCCTATTACTCCATATCCTCTCCAGCATCTTTTGTTTCCTGACATTTTAATGATTGCCATTCTAACTGGTGTGAGATGGTATCTCAGTGTGGTTTTGATTTGCATTTCTCTAATGACTAGTGATAATGAGATTTTTTTCATATGTTTGTTGGCCACATAAATGTCTTCTTTTGAGAAGTGTCTGTTCATTTCCTTCACCCACTTTTTGATGAGGTTGTTTTCTTCTTGTAAATCTGTTTAAGTTCCTTGTAGATTCCGGATATTAGCCCTTTGTCAGATGAATAAACTGCAAAATTTTTCTCCTATTCTGTATACATTGCCCGTTCACTCTGATGATAGTTTCTTTGTGTGCCAACGTTCTTTAGTTTAATTAAATCCCATTTATCAATCTTGGCTTTTGTTGCAATTGCTTTTGGTGTTTTAGTCATGAAGTCTTTGCCCATGCCTATGTCCTGAATGGTACTGCCTAGGTTTTCTTCTAGGATTTTTATGGTTTTAGGTCTTGCTTTTAAATCTTTAATTCATCTTGAGTTGATTTTTGCATAAGGTATAAGGAGGGGGTCCAGTTTCAGTTTTCTGCATATGGCTAGCCAGATTTCCCAACACCATTTATTAAATAGGGAATCCTTTCCCCATTGCTTTTTTTTCTCAGGATGGTCAAAGATCAGATGGTTATAGATGTGTGGTATTATTTCTGAGGCCACTGTTCTGTTTCATTTGTCTAGCTATCTGTTTTGGTACCAGTACCATGCTGTTTTGGTTACCATAGCCTTGTAGTATAATTTGAAGTCAGGTAGTGTGATGCCTCCAGTTCTAGTGCCCCAGGTCAACTTCAGACTGCTGTGCTAGCAGTGAGAATTTCAAGCCAGTGGATCTTAGTTTACTGGGCTCCGTGGGGGTGGGATCTGCTGAGCAAGATCACTGGGCTCCCTGGCTTCAGCCCCCTTTCCAGGGCAGTGAATGGTTCTGTCTTGCTTCCATTCCAGGTGCCACTGGGGTATTAAAAAAAAAAAAAAAAAACTTCTGCATCTTGCTCAGTGTCTGCCCAAATGGCTGCCCAATTTTGTGCTTGAAACCCAGCACCCTTGTGGTGTAGGCATCTCAGGGAATCTCCTGGTCTGCGGGTTGTGAAGACTGTGGGAAAAGCATGGTATATGCACTGGATAGCACCATTCCTCATGGCTTCCCTTGGCTAGGGGATGGAGTTCCGTGACCCCTTTTGCTTCCCAGGTAAGGTAATGCCCCATCTTGTTTCTGCTTACCCTCCTGGGCTGCGCCCATTGTCTAACCTATCCCAGTGACATGAACCAGATACCTCAGTTGGAAATGCAGAAATCACCCGCCTTCTGCATTGGTTTCACTGGGAGCAGCAGACCGGAGCTGTTCCTATTTGGCTATCTTCAAATCACTGTCATTTTCATGGCCACATTTATCCAAAGGCATACCAGATGCCCTCAGGAAATAAGACTTTCTATCTGAGTTATAACTAATAATAACAGCTATCTTTTAGTGAGTGCTTACTATGTACCAGGCACTATTTTTAATGCTTTATCTGTATAAACTCATTGAATCCTCACAATGACCCCACTTTAGACACAAGGGAACAGAAGCAAAGAGATGCCAGATTATGTGTCTGAGGTCATACAGAGATAAAGTGGTCAAGATCTGACTACCTATGAAAACCTAAACATAAATCTAAGAGACAACCTGAAATTCTTATCTTTGTGAACTGGGTAGCAAACACTTATTAGAGTTCATTTGTTCTGGTTAAGCCATTGCTCTTACAAGCCAGGAGAGGAAAAAGGAAAATGTTCAGAAGAGGAGTCTTGTTAGATGTATAAACAGAGTGTGAAAACTGGTGGGCTTTGTTCACCCACTATGGCTGGACCATAGCAAAGTGGTGAGAACATGGAGTTTAAAATCAGAAACTTAGATTTGAATCCTGACTCTCTTATTGACCAGATGTGTCTCTTTTGCCAAATTCTTGAACTTTTCAGAGCCTCGCTAAATTTTTACACAGGTTTGGTTAATGCACATAAAACTTTTAGCAAGTACGACTAATATGATCATTCATATGACCAATATTTAATATGAACAAAATTTTTACACAGGTTTGGTTAATGCACATAAAGCTTTTAGCAAGTATGACTAGTATGATCATTCACATGACCAATATTTAATATGCACAGACTACTTTTAATATCTTGCCTGACTGGTTGCCCATAGAATTGTCTTCTCCTGGTCCTAAATACAAAACTTAGGAAAATAAAAGAAAATAAGTAAAAATGATAACAGCCAAGTTATTCCCAGATACTAGGAAAAAAATTCTCTAAAAAATAAGATCAATTAAACTGAATTTCAAGGTTCAATCCATGGCCCATACATGCCAGGACTGCCTGAAAGTAGGTAGAAAAACCTCTTAACTTTTCCTTAAGTAAGTTGAAAGCATCCAGCAATCAACATTTTGGGTAACCACTATACCACAGGAGGTAGGATTTTCTTAGCAGAAATTTCATACTTCCCTCTGAGAATTTGGTAGAAGCAGTGAACTCTCTCCCCTAAACAGGCATATATGCATGTGCACAAAACTTCAGAGAGTCCATGGACCCACTGAAGCTCATATAAAGACTTCACAGAACTCCACAGACATCAACTTAATAACTGTGGTTTTCTGTGTAGGAACTCATTGTTGAGGCACCAGAATTTACCTCCTCAGTAACCATCATCAACATTTCTCTCTCTCTTACAAACACACACACACACACACACACACACACACACACACACCCCTGGACTCCTCTTCATCTTTTCTCTTACATTCTGTTAAAGACAGAAACCCCTAGAAAATAACTGGGAAGAAAGTAGGGAAAGATTAACATGGGCACAATCACTAGTGACCATGGCAACAGGAGGCTTTCCTGGTGATTGTAGTTTCCATGGAGGTCATCAGTTCAGAGCATTTGAATGGCAGGTGGAAGGGAAAAACACTATCAGAAGACCCCACCTCAGGTCAGCACAGCCCTCCCACATGAAAACCTCTGAAACTAGGGGGATTTTCCATGGGTCTCCTCCTTCCCAGGAGGCTGATCTTTTTCTTTGGCATTTCACTGTTTTCCATGGACCTATGTTGTTGGACATTTGTAAACGAGACAAATTCTGAATTCCCAGTTATCATAGACAGGTTGCATGGAGTAACCTTGAACCACGCATCCTATTTGTCTAGATGCTGAGAAAACCATCTGCTCAGATCCTCTACAACTTAAAGAAAAGTCAATGTGCACAACTCCTGGAAAGTACCCAGTAGAGAGAGAGAGAACATCCTTTCACAAAAGAATCCAAATGAAGCTTAAAAGCAAATAGTTTCATTACAATTATATGAAAACAATATCTAAAAGCAGAAAAATAAAAGCAACCAAATAGCGACCTCTTCGTAGACAAAATAAATAAATTTGGCAAAATATAATTATATTTGGTTTTCAAATGGTGAGATTTAAAAGTAAAAAATCATTGTTAGTCAACTAAATGAAATTTAAATTAAATGGAATACCACACATAAAGAAATACAAATAAACTAATTATCTTGCTGTTATGAAGATATTCAATTTTGCTAAATAATTACCAACAAAAGTTATGGTCACTAAAGTTTATAGTTTATGATGTAAAATTATAAATGTTCATAAACACTTAAAAAATTCCATTTTGCCTTCTTTAAGCCACACTTGATCAGGAGAAAGTTATTTCTCTATTTTTTGTTTTTGTTTTTTTTTTGAGATGGAGTTTCGCTGTTGTTACCCAGGCTGGAGTGCAATGGCGCGATCTCGGCTCACCGCAACCTCTGCCTCCTGGGTTCAAGCAATTCTCTTGCCTCAGCCTCCCAAATAACTGGGACTACAGGCACGCATCACCATGCCCAGCTAATTTTTGTATTTTTAATAGAGACGGGGTTTCACCTTGTTGACCAGGATGATCTCGATCTCTTGACCTCGTGATCCACCCGCCTCGGCCTCCCAAAGTGCTGGGATTATAGCGTGAGCCACCACGCCTGGCCAGTTATTTCTCTATTAAAGAATAATACTAAAGGTACTTTAGTCCATTCATTGAATATCCATTTACCTCTCCAAGTGACAATAACAGTCATATGTTAAAATACACAAACTTCAAATTAATGAAGAACAAGTCGGTGCGGTGGCTCATGCCTGTAATCTCAGCACTTTGGGAGGCTAAGGTGTGTGGATCGCCTGAGGTTGGTGGTTCCAGACCAGCCTGGCAAACATGGTAAAACCCTGTCTCTACTATAAAAATTAGCCAGGCATGGTGGGGCACACCTGTAATCCCAGCTACTCGGGAGGCTGAGGCTGGAGAATCACTTGAACCCAGCAGATGGAGACTGTAGTGAGCTGAGATCATGCCATTGCACTCCAGCCTGGGCAACAGAGGGAGACTCTGCCTCAAAAAAAAAAGAAGAAGAAGAAAAATACCATAAAACATTTTTATGCATTATGAGCAAAATGTGACTTAGTTTACACACAGTCATCTTAACCTGAGCATATATAAATTCTGAAAGGCAAGAAAAGTGGAAAAGACTTGGTGATTCATCAATAAGTTCCTTGCAGTGTTCTCTTTTTTAAAAATGCCAATATATTTCACTTTAGGAAACCCTGTATTTTTCTTCAATTCTGTACTGCTAATAATTAATTCATTTTGCTTACCACTGCAGCGAGCTTCAAATCACGGCCTCCATTTCTTGGTAATAGATTCTGCCACAGGCAATATGCTGTGCCATAACCTCAATTACAACTTACAAAGGAGAAGACTGCACTTATTTTCTGCTGGAGCTGCTGTTTTGTCTTAAATGAAACTGTATATGAGTGATGGCGAGCACCAGTGTAGTGAGAGCTGGTGGGCCCCAAACCATACTGAGTATATGTAAAAATTCATTTCAACTCAGGGTCTAAGAATGAAAGAGCCATTGACATTAAGAAACTGGTGAAAGATGACTGATTAAAAAAATGAATTATAGTAGAATGCCAGGGTAGGCACAGCTCTAATACTATCATTAAAAATGAAATATTCTAACAAAAAAATCTTTTGCAGATACAAACTGTAAAACCAATAATTTCTTTTGAAATCACCAAGGATGATGATGATGATGATGATGATGATGTGTGTGTGTGTGTGTGTGTGCCTGTTAAGAGAAATATAAAGAAACAAGATCCAAAGACAGAGACACACAGAGAGATATTCATTTGTAATACAAATTTACAAAGATATCAGATGGAATAATTATTACTTTGCCTCATCATTACTTACTTTATAGAAGGTATGCATATTATATATTTTTATTTCAAAAGTATTGTTATAATTTACACATGGGAACACTCAGCATACATACTAAATATGTCTAAATTAAAAGAAACAATTGTGTATGTCTGACTGAATGTGTAAGCACAGGTATCAATGGTGTGTGCTAAGACGAGGGATGGTTTTAACGCTTCTGAACTTCCTTCTGAAATTATGTAGCAGAAAGGAATATTTAACAACGACAAGTTGCTCAAGATCTCTAAGTCTTCCTTTAATAAGTGTTTAACCATAACTGAAAAGCTCAATTGTTATAAAGATGTTCACAAGCATGTGAAAACCATATCCAAGTTTCTTCACTCCAATTTTTACCTCAGAATTCTCCCACTAGTGAACTAGATTCCTGTCTTCTATGGTTAGAAACAGTTTGCACAGTAGAGCAGGTGCTCAAATGATCATGTATTAAAAGGAAACTCAGGCATGCTGCCTCAGGCTGCTTCTGTAGGCACACCACTCAGGTCAGCACATGTGACATCACATTTGATGATGGGTTGAGATGCCCTTGTCAACCACACTCAAGCTCTGTAATTTGATAAAGACATATATAATTAAATTCTGCTGTGTTCCTAATGTTTCTAGAATTAATTATGTTGAAGTCCTCAAAGTCACTGATATTGACCTCCTGTACCCTTCATGGGTGAAACTTAACAGAGAAGTTTCTACAATTTCATCTTTTGGAAAGTCAAAATGAAAACAATCAGAAAAATAGGACTGGAAGCTGGGAAAGGCAAGTACAGTAATGCTCGGTGTTCATCAATTGCCTGCATTTCTACTTCTGCCTTTCACTTTCCCTTTTCTTACAACAATAGAGACGTCCAGTTGGAACGGCTATTAGAGATCACCAAGTTCAATCACCCTAGCACCACAGACGAAGCCAAAACAGTAACCTCCATATAGTAGCAGTCTGCAGAGTTGACTAGGTTATTGGTGAGCATATGTAAAACTCTCCCTGGAAACTCCAAATATGCTTGGTTTTTCTGATGAGAGATATTTTAGAAATATGCCTTAGCAGATGGTCAATATATATTGCCATTGTAGCTATTACTGTATGAAAAACTCCTGGTGTGAGAATATGTAAAATAAACAGATTACAGAAGAAAGTCTTTAAAATAATCTCTGGGGAAAAACATTCACTCTGAAATTTTTAACAGGTGTATGAATATACAAAGTCTGCACAAATGAATATACAAAGTCTGCCCTTTGACTACAAGAGATGCTAAGTGGACAAATTGGTCTAATGATTATGGTCCATGGACTTAAGGGACTGAGGCTTGGGTCATTTTGCAAAGACACAGAGTAGCTTTTCTGGAGGGAAGCACTCTTACTGTTGGAGGGCGCAGGGGAAATGGCTTATCAGAGCCTATCAGCCACGCTGGCTAACCTGCTATAAAGCATGGTCTCAACTAATTCGGGAAGAAAACAAATATCCCAATTAAGGAAAAGTTTTCCACCCGCTTCATTTTAAATTAAACAGACTTGTGATTACATTTTCTCCCTTGTATTATTTTGAAGTTAGAATTTCAGAAAAATTAGAAAATTGTGTGCTAAAAAGTCCCTTTGTATAAACACCGAATAAAGAGAAAACTCACATGTGTGTTGTCAAGCTAAATTACGGGTGAAATGGAGGACTGTAACCATGTGTGTCCACATACATTGACTGTTGTGGCAGATTTAATTAGGAAAATTAGTCAAACCCACCATCCAAGCTGTGTCAAATCAAACCAGCACAACCTGTGTTTGCTGGCAGAGCACTACAGTTAAATAGGCTGAGATTATTTCAATTCAAGACAATTCTGGAGTGGTAACTATACCCATGGCTATGACTAACCTCCAAATGAAATTATAAAGGTATTCTGGCCTTCAAACAGAAAGGAGTTGACAAGTTCTCTGAAGTACTCAACGATACTTTTATTGTAACCTGAAAGGGCTTATTTTAATTAACCTGGAAAATCCCCTAATTGGTGGAATTTCCGGGAAAAATTTCCCAATGCAACACTTACAGATAAGAAAAGACCTTCCACTGACTCTTAAATTGCAATGGGCAACCTACTCTCACCAGATACATTATATTGAAACAGTCAGTCCATGTAATGTTATAAAAAAGTGACAGAAATAACCTTTGGTAGGCAATGATTTCCACCCATAAAATCTGGGCAAACCAATTTAATCTATAATTCCATTTAAAGTCATCAACATAGTTTTAATGAATTAGAGTTTCTTCAGGACAAGGATTTATTTTACATTCTTTATAACCTCTAAAATAATTGGAATTTGGGGGGCACAAATCTGATTAGCTAAATTCTCTCTTTAAGAAGTAGAATTCCTTCTGGACTTAGCAGTCGTTTTTGTTCTCTCTTTTAAAGTTTTATGAAACTTTCTCGCCTTCTCGTGCAAGATGACTAATTTACCTAAAATGGAGTAGGAAGAAGAAAGCTGAAGTCATAGAAATCAAGAAATTATCTGGGTGGCTTCCTCTTAGTTGCTGTTACTGGGTACCATCCAGTGACCTCAGCAAAGGTGGTCGTGATGGAACACTTGTCTGAACTGTCAGCTCGACTAAGCACAATTCTGGAGTTTTCCATATTGGCATTTAATCTTTCATTTAGTCACGGAAACAAGAAGTCACCATTTTTAAAACTGCCAGGAGAAACTGGGAGAGAAAAGTGTTATCTTTTCTTCAGCTCCCAGCAAAACGTTGCAAGATAATAGGAAGACAAGAATATTCTTCCATTAACCCTTGACCCTGTAAGTTAATGGCTTTTTGTTGCACATATATCAACAAACAGGGCCCCAAGTGAGATTCTAACCCAGCGAGTAAGGTCTCTGCAATTATATAGATGTGTCCTGGTGCTTCGTACTGTTACCTAATATACTTACTGTGAGAGCCAGTCTGCCCCAGAAGCTGGCCAGGAAGCAAAGCATACTATCTCCTCAGAGCTACCTCTAAGGAAACACACAGAGACATTTAAACTTAAACACATTAGCGGCAATGCCATGCCTATTTGTGCCTTTATCTAATGATGTTACGTTACCCTATTACATAATTAAGGTGATACTCTCCTCGTTAATGCAGAACTCAACATCTTCTACACTAAGATTAAAGCGAGTAAAAAGAATCTTTGAAACATAATTTTAAGCAATTTCTTAAAAGAAAACATTACAATTTGCATAAACTATCCAATTGGTATGCTTTAGCTACTGTTTAAAAAGGTCACAATGACAATCAAAATTACTGTCGCTTATTATTTTAATAGTAAGATTGTGCTGGGATTTCTCAAATTAAAATGTTAATAAGGGCTTCATCAAGTTGATTTGGGATACAAAGGGAAAAATGACTTAATTTCCTCAAAATCAAAATCTCATCAGAAGTGTATTTATACAAATGAGAAATCTTTATAGGATAAAATAGTATTTTAGGTTATTATATTCCATAACTTTTTTTCTAATTGTATAAGGGCCCCTTTTCTAACAATTTATTTTAGGTAAATTTTTAAAAGAGGAAATAGATATAAGCATGTTAAAAGATATCAATAAATACTGTTAAATTTACTGTTACATTTCAATATATATTCACTGTATATAACTGTTACATATTTCAATATGTACAGTTCAGTTTTACTCCAGAAAATCTGTACCAATTTACATTATCACATTTTTGCATAATATAAAATCTGAATATGATAGTTCTTAGTAGAAAGATTTAAAACAAATCACAATGAAAAATTAACTTGGAGTAAAATCTCAGCATACTTATAAATGTCTCATTATTTCTAAGTTATTAAGACATCAGGTTACAGAGTTGCCTTTTCTTGTTTATGTGGCTGTATCTATACATGAAACTAAGATAAACAATACTTTAAAGAAATGACAGAATTTATCAAAAACACAGAAATCAATTTACTTCCTAAATTATAAATTACCTTTGAGTTAACACGGTTAATATTTACTGTGTGCCCATAATGTAGTATGCACTAATGAAATATGAGTAGCAGCTACACAACCATTACGGTTCCATCAACTTATGAAATCCAGTGACGAGACAAAAAAGTCTCTCTCTGATCAATTATGTAACTGCCAATCATACCACGTTACACACATGATGAATACTCCTTTCTGGCAGAGACTTCAGCTACAAATAGAAAAAGAATGATCTTCCCAAATCAGAACTGTCCTGAAAAATTATCAAGACACATCCATGTCGAGAAATTACAGAAAAACTGAAAGCTTAAAAACACATGGAAAAAAATTATTTTGTTCAGTATATTTATAGTAAAGTTAAATTTACCTCAAATCTATATCTTAAGCACTGTTTCCAATTATATTTTATACTAAATCCATTTAAAGCAAATGAAGTAAGGTTTATGAGTGGGTTTTGCCAGCTACTAATGCTAATTATTATAGTTATGAATGGTAACAGTAATAAATGCTGTAGAACGTATCTGAAAATAATTACTTTTCCATAAAGCCCCATAGTCTGACATTAATTACATGTCAATCTATATATAGTAAGTTCACAGAAAATCAACTTTAATCTTAAAATGTACTGACCTTTGCATACAAGGAAGGTTCTATTAACACGGTAGGACATGAACTTTAAGTTGTTTTTTCCAGACTTGGTAATAGGATGCAGAGTCAGCCTTATATTTCTCTGCAGTACTCTCGACACCATTCATTCATTCATCCAGCAATAAATGCTTACTGAGTACTCTTATGCTACTGGCAATACGTATTGAGAATACAAAGGTAAACTAAAGCAGGTATCATCCAGGCCCTCATGGAATTTGTAGTGTACAATTAGAAACAAATATTAATCAAATATCCTTCACAGACCAGATCCCAGTGCAGGAAAAAAATCTACAGCTGTAGATTGTTCCAGGTGGTACCTGGAACAGAGAGAGAGAGAGAGACAGAGAGAGAGAGAGAGAGAGAGAGAGAGAGAGAGAGAGACAGAGACAGAGACAGAGAGAGACAGAGAATGGGGACAGAGTGCTATAAAGTGGGCCAGGAGAGAACTGCAGGAACCAGATCATGCAAGCTTGGTAGACCGGGGTAAGAAGTTTGGTCATGATCCCAAAGGCAATGGTAGGTCCCTGAAGAGTATTAAGTGGAAGGATGATATGCTTGATTTGGATTTTGAAAACAGCATTCCAACTGCGGTCTAGGGAATGGGTTGAGTGAAATATATAGAGACCATTTAGAAGGATATTGCAATAGTCTAGGTGAGTAGTGATGGTAGTTTGGGCTGGCAGGTGTCAAGTCAATGAATAGAGAGAAGGAGATGCAAGAATAATATGGACAGACTGTGATAATGAATTGCTTATGGTAGTAAGGGAGAGTATAAATTTGAGATTTTGGCTTCACCTCCTCATTGATAACTACGCATTGTTGTAAGAAGGAATTGGGGTGGGGGAGAGGAGGCGTATGGAAGAAAGAGCGTGAGCTTGTCCCAGACATCTTAGATCTGAGATAGCTAAGAGAAAATGTTGAGAAAAGTGTGGACTATATGGAACTTGAGACATCAGTCTGAGGGTTGCTTGGAGAAAGCAACACTAGAATGCTCCTTCAAAAATTTTAAAACCAGATTTAAAATAAGAAAAGTTCACAAATTTGGTAAAGCTAAATGCGCAAAGATATATATTAAAGATATGTGTATATATCAGGTCTCTATGTGGTAAAGCAAAGCTATGTATGTGAGAATATGAAGCGCACATTTCTATACTTAAAATTCTGCATTCCAAATAATGCTTTTTGCCATCGAAACAAAAAGTGGAGCACAGTTAAGAAAAAATAAATGCTGTACTCTTATAAACTAAAATAACAGCAGACAAATTCAGCTTGCTCTCCGATAAGGAAGTAATTCAATAACAACCACAGACATTAGATTTTCTGCTATGGAGTATCCCCGAAAAATAAGTAAACTGTACTTCACTTTTTAGTCCAAGTAATTTAAATTGACACTGAGTGAAAATGAAACACATCATATATAAAACATTGCTCTACCATTCTAACAAGAATATGATTATTCAGATGACCTCTTGTCTGTCCTACATTGGTTACTACTGGCTTTCCCAGCCTGGTTGCACTAAAACAATTCTTGGTCATCATTTTGAGTGAGTGCCCCACAGTGAAATAGCCTGAAAGATCAAAGAGGAGAATAGTATTCTTGTTACCATGCTGGATCAATTTCAAGTTATGGATTCCAATCAGAGAGGAGACGGAAAACCTTTCAGAGCCACTTACATCAAATATTATCCCCTAATTGAAAATGTGATAAGTCAGCAGACAGTTCTTCCTCAGACTTGACAAAAGTTGTCGTGATTATTATTCCTTCCTATCAACCACCTGAGGCTCATAAAACTGAATATATATAGGCTCATAAAACTTCATATAATATGAAACTGTTCATCTCAAGGTCAATGGAAATCTCCATGGGGCAAGATCTAATGGACACCTCTATCTCTTGATCTACTTGGACTTCTCTGCAAGTTTGATTGGTTTCCACAAGATACACTCAGCTCCTTTATTCATGCATCACTCTTTTCTCCTGGTTTTCACAGGACTTGACTCCTGCTTTCCTTCTCACCTCTCTGCTGAATTTAGTTGCCACTCCTACTATTTCAGTCTTCACAGTGCTGGATATTCTCTTTACTATGCAGATTCTCTCTCTAAGTGAACATATCCGGGCACATGGTTGATGATCTCAAAATAAATAAATAAATAGATAACTTACTAATTCCTATCACTGGTCTGGCCTCCTGTTGTAATTTCCAAACTTGGATATTCAACTGCCTATTTGACATTTGCACTTGAATATTTCACAGGTGTCTCAAACATCCTATGCATTTAAAACAAGATTCACTTTTCTTCCAATCTTTCAAGTATCCATTCCTCTCTCTGTTTCTACCAGATTCAGAATGGCATCAACATCTACCCAGTTGCTTATTCTAACCCATAGGAAGCATTCTTAAATCCCTTCTCCACTCCCAGTTTCTTACCCACAGGCACACCCAAGTCATTGGCTAGTCCTTTAAGATTCACTTCCAAAGTGTATCTCAAACCACCATCTTTATCTCTTGACTAGATCCCGACTTTCTTCTCCTCGTACTCTGTTTCTACTCTTACCTCTAAAATCCATTCTCTGCAGTCAACAGAGTGACTTCTACAACTACTAATCGGCTTATGTGGCTCCAAGATTTAAAACATTCCATGGTTTCCCATTTTTGTTGGAATAAAACCCCAACTGTTTACTGGGCCCTACAAGTTCCTTGGAGGAACATGGTCTGGCCCCTCCTGTCCCTTCAAACTCATTCTCTTCTCCTCTCCTGTGCACTGGCTACAGTAGTTTCTATGGTGGTACCTTGAAAATGCCAAGTTGTATTCTGCTTAAGGGATGTTGTCTTTGCCATTTCCTCTGTCTTTCACATAGGTTCCTCCTCCTCCTCTTTCCTTTTCAGCCTGTAGTTCTCATCTTAAAGAGCATCTCTTCAAAAAGACTTTTATGGCTACTTATACAAACACACTCCCAAAAATAACTCAGTTTTGGCTGGGCGAGGTGGCTCACGTCTGTAATCCCAGCACTTTGGGAGGCTGAGGCAGGTGAATCACGAGGTCAGGAGATTGAGACCATCCTGGCCATCATGGTGAAATGCCATCTGTACTAAAAATACAAAAAAAATTAACTGGGTGTGGTGGTGCATGCCTGTAGTTCCAGCTGCTCGGGAGGCTGAGGCAGGAGAATTGCTTGAACCCAGGAGGCGGAGATTGCGGTGAGCTGAGATTGTGCCACTGTACTACAGCCTAGGTGATATGCAAAACTCTGTCTCAAAAAAAAAAAAAAAACAAAAAACAAAAAACAAAACCTCAGTTATTTTTTTCCTTTGTGCACGTTCACATTGTTTCTATGTTTAATTGCTCACTGTCTTTCCACGTCTCCACTAGAGTATGCACTCCCTGCATGCTGAGACCTTGCTGGTCTTGTTAACTTTGATTCCTCAGTGCCTGGCACTTAGAAGACCCCAGTAAACATTTGTTAAATTAATTAAAATGCTGCACAATATTTGAATATTAGAATGAATTATGAAACCTAACATAAACCTTTATTCAACAACATGCCAACTTGTAAATACTTTTTAAAAATTCATCTTCTACATCTTCTTACAGAGGCTGTCTGACAGAATAAATAGTTGTTCAATAAGTTTGAGCATTTATAAATGTTTAACCTCATATACAATTTCCTAATGGTAACGGTCATATTTCTAACCCCATTTAACTGGAGAAGAATGACAACTTCATTTCCCACATTAGGTGTTTCCCTTGTGGATACCAACAGAATTATACAAAGATTTGTCTTTTAAGAATTTTAAAGGAACAACAGAAGTCTTTTGAGAAGGTACTCTTCAAAGGTGATATATTAAATAGGAAAAGTCAGATCCATTCTTTTCAAAAGATACTTTGAGTATATAGCTACAAATGTTTACTTTCAACATTCATGGGGATTGGGGTCTCTTCAAAAGTGAACATATCAGAGTTGAGTAAACCAAAGGGGCCAGTGAGTTCTCAAGCCCTTTGAGGGTAAATTGTAATCCCACAAATCTGGACATAAAAATCACCCTGCTTTAGCACCAGACCTGTGCTAGTTAGTAAGTAAGCCCCAACCCTTTTCTATTCCTGGCTCTGTGATGCTGCAGCTGGGTCCATGAGGCTACATCTCTTCACAGCTGGCTCCCTGTTAGATTCTGCCATAGGATACTGGAAGGAAATTGGCAGGCAGGAGAAGACCTACTCCTTCCTTTTTCACTCACCTTTCCTGTCAGAGAAGCCCTGGCCATAGCTCTTCCCTCCGGCAGCAGCAGTCAGCCTCATCTTCTAATTTCTATTGTTTTTGGCACTGTTGGTGTAATTCTCACTGTACCTTAGAGAGAGCAGCTTGAGAAGGCTGGCTGTACTGGGACTCTCCTGCAGCCTGTGAGTTATCAGCCCCAGTTGGGTGGAGGTCTCAGCCTGAGTTTTGGGGGTGCTTTCTTTGAGCTTTTGGAATCTGATAACCCTAATGTCTTTAATTCGTTCCCCCATCTTTAGGATGGCTGTTAGCTCACGAGTCTCTTTTTGCCTTTGTAGTTGTCCAATCCCAGTATAACTGATGCCCTATGTCAACCTTTTTCAATTGAAATAACTGCTAAGATTCCTGTTTCCTGACTGGACCCTGGATGACACAGAACAAGACAAGGGCTGTGGCCTACTGCGAACTAAAAGGAGAAATGAGCCAGAAAATATGCTGTGGGGGATAAAACGAGCTATCAGTCTATTTAATGGATAAGTTGGAGGGTTTTTATATTAGGCTTCTCAGAAATTACAGCAACAAAATGTACACTCCTTTGAGGACACAGTCTGAATCTTATTGATACTACCATGATTCTGAGAACAACTATTTATTCTGTCAGTATGCTTTTATTGAATACTATGTATGTTTAATTTCTAACTCATAACTTAACAAAGATATATTCTTCCCACTTTACACACGCACAAGTAGAGGGAAGAGAGACTAGAAGATAAAACCAGATGGTTAACAAATGACAAATTGTAACCCAAGTCTTTAGCACTCCAGTGCCCTCATCTCCATTAGACCAGGCTGTCCTCTCTTATTTACCTTTGTATTCCTTGCCAAAAACAAGATAGAACCATAGGTGCTCAGTCCATGTTTCTTGAGTAGATGATTCGTTAAAAATTTGACATATTTTTTAAAAAACAAAATAACTCTGATTTGGTAGCTTCATGGTAAATGTTGGCATTGGTACATAAAACTGCTAACATTTCCACTGCAAAAGTAACAGAGCTTTGTGGATACAATTCAGTGACTGCACCATTCTAATAAATAAGGGGCCCATCTGCTGACTAGGACCACACTGAGTGGGGAAAACAAACTGAATCAACTTGGTAAATGAATTTCCAATATAGTGATAACTCTAGGCTGTTACTGTAACTCAGAGGAAGGGAGTATCAGCATACAAGGTGACAGCCCAGGTCCTCACGGCACGCTGGGTAATCAAAGTGTTTCAAGGTGCAGGTGCTTTGCCCTAATGACTCTATAGAGCTGTGATATCAATTGAGAAAATCTGATTTTTGTGTCTGATTCTTTTGACAGAAAAGCTTCCTCTTATGAACAGGAGGGTTTCGGCAGATCACCAAATGATTTTTCATATCCATATAAACAGCTTTAATCTTTGAAGACTATTCCTAACCGGTATTGAGCCCAAAATATTGAATGCAATTAAAATCTTAGAGATCAGATATAACCTGACACTGACACTGAACTGCGGAGTATGTTTATTATGATTAAGTAGGAGAGAGAAATGTATTCAGGAGAAAAATATGTTTTGTATTAAAATATGTGTGTGTATCTACAAGTAACAGAACAGTTTAGAGCTAATCCAAGAGTCTTATATTCACAATTAACATAGAATGATTTAGTGCTAATCCAATGTTCTAATGGATTGCATACAAAGAGAAACGGTGGCTGCCATTCCATGATAACAAACAGTCCCCTAAGCTAAATACCAAATGCATGAAACATGATATGATGCAAGTTATATAATGCATCTTTCATGAAAAAACCCTCAAGTGTTTCGACATAAATATATTAATTCTAAACATTATATAACTGTAAGATAAATGTTCTTAATGTTGAGAAAATAGGATTCTTTATCGGGAATATAAAAAGATTTTGTAAAATTTTTAATGAGGATCGGATCCAAGATGGCCACTTAAGAGGAAGTCGGGATTGCAGCTCCGAGAGAAGGCGCAGAGGGTGAGTGGACGCCGCATTTCCAGACGGACTTTTACTGCCCACAGACCAGGAGACTCACAGGAGGAAAAGCCCCACGGGTCTCCAGCGCCGCTGGTTTGAGCGGAGTGGCCGCTCAGCCTACGCCCTGGAGCGGGAGGCAGTGGCTTCTTGCGCAGAGCGAGAGAGACAGAGTTCCCTCTGAGCCAGAAAGGGGAGCTGAAGCAGGGAGCCAAGCCAGGAGACCCCCGGGCAAGGGAGCGCCAGGAATCTCAGAGCCGCTGCTTCAGCTGACGCAGCTGCAGCGGCACACAGGGCAGCGGATTTTAATTGCGCGGAGAAGCTCCCCGCATTCCCAGCGCCGCTGGTTGGACCGGAGCAGCCGCTCGGCCTGCACGGGGGGCGGGGAGCAGCGGCTCCTTGAACAAAGTGAACGAGACTGTGTCCCCTCTGGGCCAGCAAGGGGAACTGTGGCAAGGGGGCAAGCCAAGAGATTACAGGACAAAGAGGGCCCCTCTGGAAACACGGCTGAACCCGGGACGGTCCAGCTCTGTGGGGGAGGGGCGTCCTCCATCGGGAAACACCCTGCAGTTCCCGGGGCAATTTTCCGTAACCAAGAAAACCCGCCACTACAGAGACTCCGTCACTACAGGGGCGGGCCAGCATAGCGGAAGCAGTTCTAACTACACTCACAGGACTGCAGGGAAGCTCACACGGAAGCTGGGCGGAGCCCACAGCAGCTCAGCGAAGCCTCTGCAGGCTGAGTGTGACTAGACTGCCACCTTGTGGGCAGGGAAAACGGTAGCAACACAGCTGAAAAACATAAAGTGCTAAACCCCTGGGCCAGAACACCTGGGGAGAAGCAAAGGGGGTTTATGAGTTCAGCTGCTGCAGACTTAAAATTACCAAAATCAGAAAGACAGCAACTACAAAGTCAATAGGCGGATAAATCCACAAAGATGGGAAGAAACCAGCGCAAAAAGGATGAAAACACCCAAAACCAGAACACCTCTCCCCCTACAAGGCAGCATAACTCCTCACCAGCACGGGAACAAGACTGGACGGAGAATGAGTGTGATGAAATGACAGAATCAGCTTTCAGAAAGTGGATAATAAGAAACTTCTGTGAGCTAAAAGAACATGTTCTAACCCAATGCAAAGAAACTAAGAACCTTGAAAAAAGACTTGATGAAATGCTAACGAGAATGGACAACTTAGAGAGGAATATGAATGAATTGATGGAGCTGAAAAACACAACACGAGAACTTCGCGAAACATGTACAAGTTTCAACAGCAGAATTGACCAAGCAGAAGAAAGGATATCAGAAGTTGAAGATCAACTCAATGAAATAAAACGAGAAGAGAAGATTAGAGAAAACAAGGTAAAAAGGAATGAACAGAGTCAACAAGAAATATGGGACTACGTGAAAAGACCTAATCTACGTTTGATAGGTGTACCTGAATGTGACGAAGAGAATGCATCCAAGCTGGAAAATACTCTTCAGGATATTATCCAGGAAAACTTCCCCAACCTAGCAAGCCAGGCCAATATTCAAGTCCAGGAAATACAGAGAACACCACAAAGATATTCCTCTAGAAGAGCAACACCAAGGCACATAATCATCAGATTCGCCAGGGTTGAAATGAAGGAGAAAATACTAAGGGCAGCCAGAGAGAAAGGTCGGGTTACCCACAAAGGGAAACCCATCAGACTCACAGCAGATCTCTCAGCAGAAACCCTACAGGCCAGAAGAGAGTGGGGGCCGATATTCAACATCCTTAAAGAAAAGAACTTTCAACCCAGAATTTCATATCCAGCCAAACTAAGCTTCATAAGTGAAGGAAAAATAAAATCCTTTGTGAACAAGCAAGTACTCACAGATTTCATCACCACCAGACCAGCTTTACAAGAGCTCCTGAAGGAGACACTACACATAGAAAAAAAAAACCAGCACCAACCACTCCAAAAACGCACGAAATGGTAAAGAGCAGCAACACAATGAAGAATCTCCATCAACCAATGGGCAAAACAGCCAGCTAGCATCAAAATGACAGGACCAAACTCACACATAACAATATTAACCCTAAATGTAAATGGACTAAATGCCCCAATCAAAAGACACAGACTGGCAAATTGGATAAAAAGCCAAAACCCATCAGTGTGCTGTATCCAGGAAACCCACCTCACATGCAAGGATACACAAAGGCTCAAAATAAAGGGATGGAGGAAGATTTACCAAGCAAATGGAGAGCAAAAAAAAGCAGGAGTTGCAATTCTCATCTCTGATAAAATAGACTTTAAAGCAACAAAGATCAAAAGAGACAAAGAAGGACATTACATAATGGTAAAAGGATCAATACAACAAGAAGAGCTAACGATCCTAAATATATATGCACCTAATACAGGAGCACCCAGATACATAAGGCAAGTTCTTAAAGACTTACAAAGAGACATAGACTCCCACACATTAATAGTGGGAGACTTCAACACACCATTGTCAATATTAGACAGATCAACGAGACAGAAAATTAATAAGGATATCCAGGACTTGAACTCAGACCTGGAACAAGCAAACCTAATAGATATTTACAGAACTCTCCAGCCCAAATCCAGAGAATATACATTCTTCTCAGCACCACATCACACCTACTCTAAAATTGACCACATAATTGGAAGTAAATCACTCCTCAGCAAATGCAAAAGAACAGAAACCATAACAAACAGTCTCTCAGACCACAGTGCAATCAAGTTAGAACTCAGAATTCAGAAGCCAACCCAGAACCGCACATCCTCATGGAAATTGAACAACTTTCTCCTGAATGTTGACTGGATAAACACTGAAATGAAGGCAGAAATAAAGATGTTCTTCGAAACCAACGAGAATGAAGACACCACATACCAGAATCTCTGGGACACATTTAAAGCAGTCTCTAGAGGAAAATATATAGCAATAAGTGCCCACATGAGAAGAAAGGAGAGAACTAAAATTGACACCCTATCATCAAAATTGAAAGAGCTAGAGGAGCAAGATCAAAAAAACTCAAAACCTAGCAGAAGACAAGAAATAACTAAGATCAAAGCAGAAATGAAGGAGATAGAGACACAAAAAACCCTACAAAAAATCAATAAATCCAGGAGCTGGTTTTTTGAAAAGATCAACAAAATAGACAGACCACTAGCCAAACTAATAAAAAAGAAAAGAGAGAATAACCAAATAGATGCAATAAAAAATGATAAAGGGGATATCACCACAGATGCCACAGAAATTCAAACCATCATCAGAGATTATTACAAACAACTCTATGCACATAAATTAGAAAACCTGGAAGAAATGGATAAATTCCTGGACAGTAGTCTCCTCCCATGCCTAAACCAGGAAGAAGTCGAAACCCTGAATAGACCAATAACAAGGTCTGAAGTCGAGGCAGCAATTAAGAGCCTACCACCCAAAAAAAGCCCAGGCCCAGATGGTCTCACAGCCGAATTCTACCAGACATACAAAGAGGAACTGGTACCATTCCTACTGAAACTATTCCAAATAATCCAAAAAGAGGGAATCCTTCCCAAATCATTTTATGAGACCAACATCATCCTAATACCAAAACCCGGCAGAGACTCAACAAGAAAAGAAAACTACAGGCCAATATCCATGATGAACATAGATGCAAAAATCTTCAATAAAATACTGGCAAGCCGACTACAACAGCACATCAAAAAGCTTATCCACCATGATCAAGTAGGATTCATCCCGGGGATGCAAGGCTGGTTCAATATACGCAAGTCTATAAATGTAATTCACCACATAAACAGAACCAAAGACAAAAACCACATGATTATCTCAATTGATGCAGAGAAGGCCTTCGACAAAATTCAACAGCCCTTTATGCTAAAAACCCTCAATAAACTAGGTATCGATGGAACGTATCTCAAAATAATAAAAGCTATTTATGACAAACCGACAGCCAATATCATACTGAATGGGCAAAAACTGGAAGCATTCCCTTTGAAATCTGGCACTAGACAAGGATGCCCTCTCTCACCACTCCTATTCAATATAGTACTGGAAGTTCTAGCCAGAGCAATCAGGCAAGAAAAAGAAATAAAGGGTATTCAATTAGGAAAGGAGGAAGTCAAATTGTCTCTATTTGCAGACGACATGATTGTATATCTAGAAGACCCTATCACCTCAGCCCAAAATCTCCTGAAACTGATAAGCAACTTCAGCAAAGTCTCAGGATACAAAATCAATGTGCAAAAATCACAGGCATTCCTATACACCAATAACAGACTTAAAGAGAGCCAAATCAAGAACGAACTGCCATTCACAATTGCTACAAAGAGAATAAAATACCTGGGAATACAACTAACAAGGAACGTAAAGGACCTCTTCAAGGAGAACTACAAATCACTGCTCAACGAAATAAGAGAGGACACAAACAGATGGAGAAACATTCCATGTTCATGGTTAGGAAGAATTAATATCGTGAAAATGGCCATACTGCCCAAAGTAATTTACAGATTCAACGCTATCCCCATCAAGCTACCAATGACCTTCCTCACAGAACTGGAAAAAACCACCTTAAACTTCATATGGAACCAAAAGAGAGCCCGCATAGCCAAGTCAATTCTAAGCAAAAAGAACAAAGCAGGAGGCATCACACTACCGGACTTCAAACTATACTACAAGGCTACAGTAATCAAAACAGCATGGTACTGGTACCAAAACAGAGATATAGACCAATGGAACAGAACAGAGACGTCAGAGGCGACACAACATATCTACAACCACCTGATCTTTGACAAACCTGAAAAAAACAATCAATGGGGAAAGGATTCCATGTTCAATAAATGGTGTTGGGAAAACTGGCTAGCCATATGCAGAAAGCAGAAACTGGACCCCTTCCTGACACCTTACACTAAAATTGACTCCAGATGGATTAAAGACTTAAACATAAGACGTAACACCATAAAAACACTAGAAGGAAACCTAGGCAAAACCATTCAGGACATAGGCGTAGGCAAGGACTTTATGACCAAAACACCAAAAGCATTGGCAACAAAAGCCAAAATAGACAAATGGGACCTAATCAAACTCCACAGCTTTTGCACGGCAAAAGAAACAGTCAATAGAGTGAATCGGCAACCAACAGAATGGGAAAAAATTTTTGCAGCCTACCCGTCTGACAAAGGGCTGATATCCAGAATTTACAATGAACTAAAAAAGATTTACAAGAAAAAAACAAACAAGCCCATTCAAAAATGGGCGAAGGATATGAACAGATACTTTACAAAAGAAGACATACATGAGGCCAACAAACATATGAAAAAATGCTCATCATCACTGGTCATTAGAGAAATGCAAATCAAAACTACATTGAGATACCATCTCACGCCAGTTAGAATGGCGATCATTAAAAAATCTGGAGACAACAGATGCTGGAGAGGATGTGGAGAAATAGGAACACTTTTACACTGTTGGTGGGAGTGTAAATTAGTTCAACCACTGTGGAAAACAGTGTGGCGATTCCTCAAGGACCTAGAAATAGAAATTCCATTTGACCCAGCAATCCCATTACTGGGCATATATCCAAAGGATTATAAATCGTTCTACTATAAGGACACATGCACACGAATGTTCATTGCAGCACAGTTTACAATAGCAAAGACCTGGAACCAGCCCAAATGCCCATCGATGATAGACTGGACAGGAAAAATGTGGCACATATACACCATGGAATATTATGCAGCCATTAAAAAGGAGGAGTTCACATCCTTCGTAGGGACATGGATGAACCTGGAAAACATCATTCTCAGCAAACTGACACAAGAACACAAAATCAAACACCGCATGTTCTCACTCATAGGCGGGTGTTGAACAAGGAGAACACATGGACACAGGGAGGGGAGCACTATACACGGGGGTCTGTTGGGGGGGAGGGGGGATAGTGGGGGGGTGGGGAGTTGGGGAGGGATAGCATGGGGAGAAATGCCAGATATAGGTGAAGGGGAGGGAGGCAGCAAATCATACTGCCAGGTGTGCACCTGTGCAACAACCTTGCACGTTATTCACATGTACCCCAAAACCTAAAATGCAATAAAAAAAAAAAAAAAAAAATTTTTAATGATATCAACAGTCAATAATAATCAACGACAGATGGATAATTATTAACATTTAAAAATTGGATAATAATCAACAATAAATGGATTAACATTCAAAAATTAGATAATATTCTAATTTTAAAGATTTACCAAGTAAAAATGTAATTCTATATAATATAAATGCATGTATATATTAACAAAATATGAGTACATTCATATTTATACATTATTTATATGCTTTTTGAAAGGCTTTGATTAACTATAATATACCAAGTTTGGTTTACAGTTATATATACAAATTTATTCAGTATGGTAGGTACTGAATTTACAAGCGCTAATGAGGGTCCCGTGGAACTTGAGGGGATCGTGGAAATAACGAGATTCAAGAGTCTTTGATTCATGTCTAAGGTCATCACTTCAGGATACTCAAAATTTTATCAATTCCCTCATGTTCCACATGAAGAAAATCAGGCCCAGAGAAAAAAATATATATCCATATATATCCAGGAGAGGTCATGGGTAAAACCAGGAGCAGTATCCATGTCTCTTGATACTGATAGCTGTGGGGTTTTTTTGTTTGTTTAGGCAGAGTCTCACTCTGTCACCCAGGCTGGAGTGCAGTGGAGCGATCTCAGCTCACTGTAACCTCTGTCGCCCAGGTTCAAGTGATTCTCCTGCCTCAGCCTCCTGAGTAACTGGGGTTACGGGTGCCTGCCACCACACCTGGCTAATTTTTGTAGTTTTAGTAGAGATGGGGTTTCACCACTTTGGCCAGGCTGGTCTTAAACTTCTGACCTTTTGATCTGCCCACCTCGGCCTCCCAAAGTGCCGGGATTACAGGTGTGAGCCACCGTGCCCGGTCAGCTGTGTTTTTATCCCCTATTCCATCTGGGGTCTTAGTGTTGTTAACTGAAAAATCATAATAACACCTCTGTAAATCTCACATCTTTTGTAAGTATCCAAAAATGTGCTTGTGAAAGCACTTTCTAAACCATGAAGCACTCTACAGACAGGAATTGCTGGAGCACAGACGTGATACATTTCTTTAGTCGTGCAGTACATACTGAGTCTCAAAATTTAAGCTCAAATGTCTACATGCATGATTCAACATAGTACATTTAAACAGAAAGTACTCTCAATTATTAAATTGGCTTATTTGCACAATGTAGGACTAGTTCATTTTATAATACCCTGTACCAAATATAGATATTGCATATAGCCATGTGAAATTTCAGAGAGCATTTTCTCAAAGGGAAAGGATAATCTAGAGCAGACCCTGCTGCTGCCCTGCCTCGTTGCCCTTTGGAACAGCTGAGTAAACCTGCAGCTGAGAACACGTGCTGGCTGCTGTCGATGTTCTGCCTCAAGCACTTAGGTCTCTCTTTTCTCTGCCTTTCTCTGGCACCCCCAGAGCTCGCACAGAGAGGTCACCTGAAAGTCAATTGAGGAAATGTACAGAAGGGACGCAACACTGCTGGGGGTAACTTCAACCAGTGGAGCGGATGAAAGCATTATTTTGAGTGTTTGTGGACTAAACTCCACTTACAAATTCATTTCCAAAACTGAACTATCTTTGCAAAAGTCCGTGGGGTGATTAGTGAACAGTGGCTGCTTTAAATTTTGGTCTTTGGGGTCTACTTTTAATTATGTGAGCAAGGTAAGGGGATGCATGACAGGTAAATATACAAGTACACAAAACACATACAATTATGTCTAACCTACACTATTCACAGAAACGCAATTCCTGAGGGGCCTCAGCACAACTTGTCTCTGCTTTGGTGAACATCATTTGACGAGTCCTCCTGTGTGAAATGGTGTACTCTTTTATAAAACAGAGAAATTTCAATTGTGGTTCATAAGGCCAGCTTGGTTATCATCCCTTTTACGGAAGTACCTCTGAAAAATGACAATATAATCCTTTTCAGCAACTCCTTCCAATTTATACCTACTCAGAAAACACGGTAAGTATAGTATAGGTATACTTCGCCCTGGGCCCTGGATTGACCTTTGGCCTAAAGCAATAAAATCTGACAAAAGCTGGAAAATATTTGCTTTTTATGAACCAAATTATCACTTGATATTTATTGAGCTCACAGAAGGCTATGGCATATTTGCAATCTATAAAAACGAATAAAAGAATTTTACATGCAGTTTTTATTTCAAAAAAAACAAGTATGTATGTAAAATATGCACTTAAGGAGAAAAAAGTTGCCAATTGAAATAAAGAAGATAAATTTTGGATTTTTACGTATTAGACATGTGATACGTTGTTTACACATAAGTGAATAAAAGCATATTTTATCATCCTAAGTAATCATCTTAATATTTATTTTTTCAATAGAAAATGCAATCTAAATTTCATTATTATATGGTTTTCCTTTCTGTTTCAAAACTACATTTTTTCTTTCAATTTTGAGCACTTTAATTTTGATTTCTCATCACCATATTTATATAATGTTGGGAAGGTAAATACGGTTATATTTCTAAGGTAAATCCAAGTGGATGGTTTATAAGTTGGCATCAAAATTTGCAGTACCTGGCTGGGCGTGGTGGCTCACACCTATAATCCCAGCATTTTGGAAGGCCGAGTTGGGCAGACCACCTGACATAGGAGTTTGAGACCAGCCTGGCCAACATGGTGGAACCTCACTTCTACTAAAAATACAAAAATTAGCCGGGTATGGTGGTGAGTCCCTGTAATCTCAGCTACTTGGGAAGCTGAAACAGAAGAATCACTTGAACCCAGGACGCAGAGGTTGCAGTGAGCTGAGATCCTGCCATTGCACTCCAGCCTTGGTCACAAGAGTAAAACTCTGTCTAAAAAAAAAAAAAAAAAAAGAATTTGCAGTACCTGATTAATCCACAAGATTAAAAGGAATTTTTTCAGGGGTCATGTTTTTGGTCTCTTGGATGGCTGCCCTGGATTCAAAGAAAGTCTGCAAAATGACCTTATTTCTTTCTTTTATCCCTGAGAGTACACATATCTAATTAATGAAAACCAGGGATGCTTTTATTACAATTTAGTTTAGGCATATCATATACATAAGGCAAAGTGTAATTGCATTTAACATTTTTTCCTAGTTGAATAATTATTTAAGAGACATATAATTTTTCATATAGGCCTTAATTTTTAATGAATGAATTAAAACAGTACATATAAAAGTCTAAAATAGAATCCTTAATATAAAGAAAAATTATAGCAAGGATACTTTAAAAAATAGCACTGATTTGAGGGATTTTTTTAAATACAAAGAAAGTACAAAGAGGAAAATAAAAATGGTCCAATCTCTTCAAGGGTTCAAATAAACCCTGTTAATATGGTTTTTAAGTCAAACTACTTAAAAATAGATAATCAGAATGCTCTCTTTCCTAAAAGGGCTTTTTTTTTTTTTTTTTTTTGGGACATGATCTCACTCTGGTTGCCCAGGCTGGAGTACAGAGGCACCATCTCTGCTCACCACTGCCTCGACATCCTAACCTCAGATGATACTCCCACCTTAGCCTCTGTAGTAGCTGGGAATACAGGTGCACACCATCACACTTGGCTAATTTTCTGTATTTTTAGTAGAGATGTGATTTTGCCATGTTGCCCAGGCTGGTCTCTAACTCCTAGACTCAAGCTATCCACCCGCCTTGGCCTCCCAAAGTGCTGGGATTACAGGTGTGGGGCACTGCCCCAGTCCAGCCACTGCCACAGTCCTTCTTAATAAAGAAATTCACTATTCAAAGTTTCTGCATACACTGCTCATCCCCAGATGTCGCAGCAAGTCACTCTAATACGTCTGCTCATCCATCCATCTACCTACCTACCCACACTTTAAAAAAAGGATAATATTATGAATGCTCTCAAATCTAATCCATTTCTTGGTGCTTAATATACACCGGAACATCCTTCCACATCAGTACAAATTTGCCTGATTTTTTACAGGCTGAATGGTACTTCAATATTTAGAACATATACTCTTTCTGATGCCTGGACTTATCCGTCAGAGAATGGGCTAGACTAAATTTAATAGAAAGCCCTTCTAAGTAGATGTTTTATAGTGAGTAAAAAAGCCAAAATATAGTAAAGATATTTTGGAAACTTGCTGTCTTACTCCCAATCAAGTGATTCAAGTCCTGTGGTCTAAGAATGCCACAGAATACACTCCGCGGCATTTCTTTACGGAAACATCACGTAAGGAAAGTACAGTCTGAGAAAGATCACCTTCTGAATATGCTCCAAACACTGTAAAGTGTAATAATTCTGCCCCCTCTTGCCTTGAAGCAATGTTTTGGAAAAGAATAGAGAGTCCCCACTAAAAGTAGTCTCAACATGGGAACATGGCTTCCCCGGCATGATAAGGAAAACGAGGCGTGGTGTTATGTCTACTGTACTTACTCTACAGACAGAATCAGCTACTACTTAAATCTCCTGGATACACAGGAAGATAAAGCAGAACAAGGATTTTGTTTCGGGTGAGATCATGGAACAGATGACAGGGGCCACGACTCCTTGGTAAACTTTATCTTGCTTGTCCTGTCAACTCACCTTTGCTTTGACTTCATATTACATCTCTTCAGGTGAACTCCCTGTCAACTTTGAACTTTCCCCCAGGCAGAGAAAAAAGGCTACATGATCTTTAACAATGACAGATGTTCTTTTCTATGCACCTTTGAGGATAAGTCACATTTAGTTTAAACACTTTTTTCACCCGTTACAATATATTCAATGACAAAGCTTTTCAAAAATGACCATTTAAAATAGAAAAGGTAATTGATAGAAGATTGATGATGCTTTAGATTGGTTATTAAAACTTAACAACTGACAGTCTCTTTAATAGGCATTTAATATTAAATCAAATGGTCTATTCCATTTAGATCATATTATACATGACAGATCAAATATGAGAAATAAACAAATTCTTGGTAGCAACGATTATCATTATTTTTATTGCTGATGGTTGATGAACATGATAGAGTTAAATGATCCATGTAAGACTTAAGCCTGCAACTTTGACCTCCTTAGAAATGGCCTATGATCATTTGAATTCCCAGTGGTGGCTGTTCTGAGGATCGTACAGGCATGTTACCTTTCCTGTCTTAGCTGTTGCACTCCCCATTGCCTCTTTCTTTATACACGGTTGGAGGCCTGAGAGGACAGAGAGAGCAGAATCAGGAATCTGAATACCCAGTATCCAACTTTATATTCTTACTAAAACGTGAAATGGGAAATTCCAGATTGGAGATTCTGAAGAGGTAGGTGAGCACCTCAACAAAGACCATGGGCATTCCTCTCTAACAAAGGCTATGGATTCTTGTGCACAGAGCCTACTGCGATCCTAAGATCGACTCTAGGTTTTGTCTTTAAGAGTACAGAGTTCAACTTTGGACCTCCTGGTCTCCACTTCCTTCAAAGACAACTCAAATCTCTCTCTCTCTTTTCTTCTTTTCTGATAATGAATCCCTAAGAGTTTAAAAATAGATTCAGCTCAATTTCTTTTGAAAGCTGAGAATGAACAGAGACAACTTTGGCCAGGAGCAGGGAAATAATGATACCTGCATCCTTCCCAGACAAACTCTCCCTCAGGGAAGAAACAGGGATATTAAGAGGTGAGGGCCAAGTCATGTTAACAAAGGATTTGTGCTGTCCTACCATAGAGTCTGCTACAAATATCCAGTGCTTAGAATTCCAGATGGTGAAAAAGGCAAGCCATCTCAAAAAGAAAAGTTTCAGTTCTTCAGAAAATGTCAGGCCTCTTCCTTCATATTCTCTCTCTCTCTTTGTTTCTCTCTCTTTCTCTGAGTGAACCAAACATTATCAGTAAGAGGACTGGGAATTTACGAGACTTTTTAGGTACTTAAAACATGCCATCACTACTCTTTTGCAGCCGAATCCACATAAGAATCTAACAGAAGCAATATTGTGTATGTCTGTGTATTTGGTCTATGTAATAGCCATTCTTCTCTTCTTTTTATAAAATGCATTTTTATTAAAATACGTTCCCTATTCTTGTTTTCTGATAGAGGTGGCCAATGAGATATAAGGAAAGTAAGCTGCTGATGCACTGAAGAAGCATTGTCCTTTTAATCTTTTTCCTTGCTCCCCCTTTTCTCTGCCTGGAACAAACAGGTGATTGATGGTGCTCCAGCAAGTCTTCTGTGACCATGAGGCAACAATGAAGATGGAAGACAAATACAGAGAGAAAGACGATAAAAGAAGTCCAGGTCCCTAATGATCATGGGTCTCCCATATTACCCCTGGTCTGCCTCCTTCTCAGGTGAGATAAAAATAAAAATAGAAAAACAGAAAAACACAACAATAAAAAGCCAATATAATTCTACATTGAGTTTAAGTCACAGTAATTTGGGGTTTAGGCTATTAACAGTCTCCTGACACACTGTGTATTGTTGTTTGGGCTGGGGCATCACAAGACTGCGGGGCATGTAAGCTATGAAACAGACTTAAAGAGGCTTGCCAGTAAAACTCACCCACAGTCCTCTGTCTTGACTCCAAGTCCCCCTCCCTTTCCCTCAAAATATGACTTTATTTGAATTCATTTAAACACAGTGATAACATTTTTTCTAGTTATCCCATTAAAGGCTGTTTATTTTGCTCATTTAAATCAGATTAGATTACAAGTGTGCAAAGGTAAAAAAGGGTGGGGAACAGGAGAGGAAATGGTGGATATCCCCAGTAAGCACAGAGATTGGCCCAGTCCAGGCCCCTAATTCCTAGAACAGTGTCCAGAGTTAGCCCAGACTCCTAAAATGACTGCTCTCAGAGTTTGCGTGTGTGTGTGTGTGCATGCGTGTGTGTCGTGTGTGTGTGTGAGAGAGAGAGAGAGAGACTGAGAGGGAGAGACAGGCAGTTTTCTGACTGAGAGATAATTTTTCTTTTAGCATGTTGCCATGCAGAAGTTCACTGAAATTATTAAAAGATAACTAAATGGGCATAGTCTTTTTATTTTAAGCAGAAAATGCTTTTTACCAAATTTACTGTCTTTCCATTGAATTTTCTTTCTTCTCAGAAAAGTATGTTACAGAGCATCCCTGCCCCTAGGCCCTGTTTTCTCATTTGTAATGATATACTATATGTAAAGTTATATTACCAGCTCTTGCAATTTCCCAACTGCTTGATGCCTGATGTCACAAAATTATAACTAAGAGAGGCTGTTACATCTACTGCTCCAAGGCACACGGAGTATTATTTCGGCAACAATGAAAGCGTCTAATGAAGGATTTTAATTTTAATGACAGCTTGAGTGCAAGTTGTTAGAAAATTCAAGTGTATGTTTCACCGAACCAGGTAACTGAATCTGGTGCCCCCTTCAAAACACCATCCTTTTCTGACCTAATTTGGATTTAAATTATTCAATTTAATTCAACAAGCATTTATCAAATATCTACTATATGTGAAGCACTGGAGTGGGTACCATAGTAATTGCATGCCCGCACCTGCCCCTCAGAAATTCACAATTGAGTGAGAAAGAGAGATGTCTATGAACCTGACTTAATAAAAGATTATGAGAAATGCTAAAATGAGGCTAAAAAGAAGTGCCACCAACTATAAGAGAAAGACGTGTGAAGTGTCTCGGAGAAGGTGAGTGTTGGAGAAGGACTGCAATAGAAATACACAGAGGTAGAAACACATTTCAGCAAAGGGACCCAACCTCCATCCTGAACAAAGGCTCAGATGCAAGAACTCTTGGGATATTAACAGTCAAGAAAGCAGACATATGTGGCTAGAAGACAGCAGAAACAGCAAAGCAAGGGTAGTCCTCAGAGCTAGCAGGGAAATGGCATCAGCAGAAATTGGGGCGTGATTGACTGTAAGAGTGAGGAAGAGACTGTCCAGTCTCTGCAATGTGATTGCAACACTGTGTTTTCTCTTGATCAGCCAGTGTAGATGATGTTTCAGGACCTCACCCACATCCCCCTGCCTTTATCATTTCAGAGCCCTTAGGCCTGACTGCCAGGACCTGCATTTTATTTACTTTGCCTAAGAGCTTTCTCTGACTTTGAGAATCTACTTTGTTCAAGCACTTGGGAAACTGGAAGTGGTCAGGACTTAATGTCCAAGGGGAACAGTTCTTAGAAGATTACTGACAGGAGTTAGTGTGAAAGTAACCCAGATCCCTTGCCTTTAGCTGGGAAAGGGAGGTACACATTCTACAGGGGTCGCCAGAGTTCCCTAGTTGGATTAAGCTATACTTGCTCACAGTTGTAAGTTGCTTGATATCATACCTTTATTCATGGGATTTTCTTCTTTATTTCACTTTTCTTCTTTCCTACCAGGAGTCACATCCCTAATTAACTGCCTACCCTCAAATCCTTAAAATCTCAGGGTCTGCTTCTGGGAAAACCAAACTGAAGACTAGTGTTACAATACACAGATGTAACAGCATGATGAATGGCAGAACCTCATTAAAGTACATACTATATCACCATGAATCATCAAGACCGCCTTCAAAACCACGTGTCAGTGTAAGGAAAAGCCAAACTAGGAAGAGAATAAGTTATGCTGAGCAGAGATGGTAAAATATTAGACATAACAAAATAAGAGATGTTTGTGACCAGTATTTCAGCCAAAAGCATTATTTAGTCAAATGACTGCACATTAGTTTCTTAAGGTGAAAAGCTACATGACAATCCTGAGAGAAGGGCAGCAGTTGAACAGGGTTCTGTGCAGGAAACACGACTACCTTCTCGCAGGCCTTTGTGAGCTATTGCTACTTCTGTGGTATTCATACACATCATGAGGATTTAGAAAGAGGATTTGGAAAGACTACAGCATAAGAATATGATCCCTCAAATTGTTATATACTTCTACAAACACACATGGAAAGTAGTAGTGTTGAATCATTTGACTTCCGAGATAGGTGCTTCAAGTGGAAAAAGAAAACATTTAAAAGATGCTTCCTCTGAGAAGCCTTCTTAGCTCCCCCAACTCTCAGCAGTCTCCCTGATTTCTGAGATGTAAGAGCATTCAGAAGCTGTAGGGTCTGTTTGCCCCTCAGCCTGTGTATGCACTGCTACGCCTTGTCTCGTAAACTGGACTGTAACTTCCCTCGAACAGTGTTCTTAGTGGCTTGCACAGAATGATCTGTAATGTGGCATGTTCTTTTTTGGGGGAAGCAGCATCTGGGATGGAGACTGGAGTACAGGAAATTTATTAGGGAGTGATCTTGAGATTAACAACTATGCTGGAAGTGAAGGAAGCAGGACTGGGCAGAGAGAGAGAAGCTGGGCAGAGAGGGAAGTTGGGCAGAGAAGCAGTCACCACCAGGCCTCCGCCAACTCTGCGGAGGTCTGTGAAACTGGGACACACTTTGGAGCTGTCACAAATTGAGGTGAAGGGGCTGGCCTTTTTATATCTGCATTAACCAGTCATTGGATATGGTTGTTCAATTCAATGGTAGATGACATATTTTGACTGATTTGGGTGATGTTAATGTCCTTGTAAGAATTTGAGGAATCTTCAATCACCTATCTTAGTTACGGAGTTGAAAAACTGGGTTTAGAATGTTATATCCATAATTTACATAAATTCAGTCATGACAACATATACTGACGTGAATTGCCTAGCCCTATAAAGTTTCGTCTTTACTTTCTGAATAGGTGGTTAAGGCCCTAGGGAGCAAACCTGTGTATTTCATTCTTTCATTTGAGGTATTTTAATATAATTGTTCAGTTGTTATTACTGCTAATGATTTTTTTTTAATTGAAAGCAACACCAAGAAGAAATTTTAGGCCCAGCACAGTGGTTCATGCCTATAATCCCAAGACTTTGGAAGGCCAAATCAGGCGGATCACCTGAGGTCAGGAGTTCAAGACCAGCCTGCCCAACATGGCGAAACCCCATCTCTACTAAAAATGCAAAAATTAGCTGGGCATGGTGGCACATGCCTGTAGTCTTGGCTACTTGGGAGGCTAAAATGGAAGGATTGCTTGAATCCGGGAGGTGGAGGTTGCAGTGAGCTGAGATCGTGCCACTGCACTCCAGCCTGGGTGACAGAGCAAGACTCTGTCTCAAAAAAAAAAAAAAAGAAAAGAAAAGAAAAGAAATTGTAGCCCACTACAACACAGCTCTGACTTAGAGAATTTTTTTAAAAAAAGATACATGAAGCTTTCTATGAGCTCCTTCAGGGCTGTTACACATTATCTTCTATGATAATAAAAATCAATTAAACCTGCCTCTTTGGGTTTGACTGCCAAGAAGCTCCTTGATATGGGCTCTCGTTTATGTTTCTATGTCTCATCTTTCTGTATGTACATTTACCATCATTTTATGACGTGCATTTATATGTAGTGAACAATGTGGAATATAAATAAATCAGTATTTCAACACTGTAAAACTTGGCTGGTACCCCCAAAAGCTATAACTGAAGGACCACTCTCCTCTGTAAGGTATTCTTTCAGAATCTCAATCACTCCACACAGAGGTTTCTTGCAACTCTGTGTTATATGGTCCATAGCACACGAGATGGAAGAGAAGTCACTAAGGGAGGAACCAAGTGGATTCAGACATGAGAGTAAACATCAAGAGAGCAGAGCTCAAGTCAAATGAAAATGGACCAGGGCTATTCCACCTCATAGTGAAATTCTGGATTTTTCAAGACAAATGAAAACGGACCAGGGCTGTTCCACCTCATAGTGAAATTCTGGATTTTTCAAGACAAATGAAAACGGACCAGAGCTATTCCACCCCATAGTGAAATTCTGGATTTTTCAAGACAAATGAAAATGGACCAGGGCTATTCCACCCCATAGTGAAATTCTGGATTTTTCAAGACAAATGAAAACGGACCAGGGCTGTTCCACCCCATAGTGAAATTCTGGATTTTTCAAGACAAATGAAAACGGATCAGGGCTGTTCCACCCCATAGTGAAATTCTGGATTTTTCAAGACAAATGAAAACGGACCAGGGCTGTTCCACCCCATAGTGAAATTCTGGACTTTTCAAGACAAATGAAAATGGACCAGGGCTGTTCCACCCCATAGTGAAATTCTGGATTTTTCAAGACAAATGAAAATGGACCAGGGCTATTCCACCTCATAGTGAAATTCTGGATTTTTCAAGACAAATGAAAACGGACCAGGGCTGTTCCACCTCATAGTGAAATTCTGGATTTTTCAAGACAAATGAAAACGGACCAGGGCTATTCCACCCCATAGTGAAATTCTGGATTTTTCAAGACAAATGAAAATGGACCAGGGCTATTCCACCTCATAGTGAAATTCTGGATTTTTCAAGACAAATGAAAACGGACCAGGGCTATTCCACCTCATAGTGAAATTCTGGATTTTTCAAGACAAATGAAAACGGATCAGGGCTGTTCCACCCCATAGTGAAATTCTGGATTTTTCAAGACAAATGAAAACGGACCAGGGCTGTTCCACCCCATAGTGAAATTCTGGACTTTTCAAGACAAATGAAAACGGACCAGGGCTGTTCCACCTCATAGTGAAATTCTGGATTTTTCAAGACAAATGAAAATGGACCAGGGCTATTCCACCTCATAGTGAAATTCTGGATTTTTCAAGACAAATGAAAATGGACCAGGGCTATTCCACCTCATAGTGAAATTCTGGATTTTTCAAGACAAATGAAAACGGACCAGGGCTATTCCACCCCATAGTGAAATTCTGGATTTTTCAAGACAAATGAAAATGGACCAGGGCTATTCCACCTCATAGTGAAATTCTGGATTTTTCAAGACAAATGAAAATGGACCAGGGCTATTCCACCTCATAGTGAAATTCTGGACTTTTCAAGACAAATGAAAACGGATCAGGGCTGTTCCACCCCATAGTGAAATTCTGGACTTTTCAAGACAAATGAAAACGGACCAGGCTGTTCCACCCCAGAGTGAAATTCTGGATTTTTCAAGACAAATGAAAACGGACCAGGGCTGTTCCACCCCATAGTGAAATTCTGGACTTTTCAAGACAAATGAAAACGGACCAGGGCTGTTCCACCCCATAGTGAAATTCTGGATTTTTCAAGACAAATGAAAACGGACCAGGGCTGTTCCACCCCATAGTGAAATTCTGGATTTTTCAAGACAAATGAAAACGGACCAGGGCTATTCCACCCCACAGTGAAATTCTGGATTTTTCAAGACAAATGAAAAAGGACCAGGGCTGTTCCACCCCATAGTGAAATTCTGGATTTTTCAAGACAAATGAAAACGGACCAGGGCTGTTCCACCCCATAGTGAAATTCTGGATTTTTCAAGACAAATGAAAACGGACCAGGGCTGTTCCACCCCATAGTGAAATTCTGGACTTTTCAAGACAAATGAAAACGGACCAGGGCTGTTCCACCCCATAGTGAAATTCTGGATTTTTCAAGACAAATGAAAACGGACCAGGGCTATTCCACCCCACAGTGAAATTCTGGATTTTTCAAGACAAATGAAAACGGACCAGGGCTATTCCACCTCATAGTGAAATTCTGGATTTTTCAAGACAAATGAAAACGGACCAGGGCTATTCCACCCCACAGTGAAATTCTGGATTTTTCAAGACAAATGAAAACGGACCAGGGCTGTTCCACCCCACAGTGAAATTCTGGATTTTTCAAGACAAATGAAAACGGACCAGGGCTGTTCCACCCCATAGTGAAATTCTGGATTTTTCAAGACAAATGAAAACGGACCAGGGCTGTTCCACCCCAGAGTGAAATTCTGGATTTTTCAAGACAAATGAAAACGGATCAGGGCTGTTCCACCCCATAGTGAAATTCTGGATTTTTCAAGACAAATGAAAATGGACCAGGGCTATTCCACCTCATAGTGAAATTCTGGATTTTTCAAGACAAATGAAAATGGACCAGGGCTATTCCACCCCATAGTGAAATTCTGGATTTTTCAAGACAAATGAAAACGGACCAGGGCTGTTCCACCCCATAGTGAAATTCTGGACTTTTCAAGACAAATGAAAACGGACCAGGGCTGTTCCACCCCATAGTGAAATTCTGGATTTTTCAAGACAAATGAAAATGGACCAGGGCTATTCCACCTCATAGTGAAATTCTGTATTTTTCAAGACAAATGAAAACGGACCAGGGCTGTTCCACCCCATAGTGAAATTCTGGATTTTTCAAGACAAATGAAAATGGACCAGGGCTATTCCACCTCGTAGTGAAATTCTGGATTTTTCAAGACAAATGAAAACGGACCAGGGCTGTTCCACCCCATAGTGAAATTCTGGATTTTTCAAGTGATGTCCTTAGGTCATCTGTTTAAGTGCTGTACAGAAATGCCCACATAATATTTTAGAAAGATTTCCATTGAAGGTTACTTTTGAAAGTTGAACTCATAGAAGTAGAGAGTAGAATGGTGGTTACCAGAGGCTTGAAGTGGGATGGGGGCAGGGAGCTATCATTGGCCAATGGACACAAACTTACAGCTAAGACAAATAAGTTCTGGTGTTCTATTGAGCAGCAAAGTGATTATAGTTAATAGTAATGTATTATATATTCCAAAACAGCCAACAGAGAGGATATTTAATGTTCTTACCACAAAAATACCATAAATATATGAAGTGGTAGATATGCTAGTTCTGTGATTTGATAATTCTGCAATATATACATGCATCAAAATATCACTATGGGCCCCTTAAGCATTACTATTCATCAATTAAAAATAAAATAAAAGTTACTTTGTTAAAGTTTTAGTATTTGAATCAATGAAGTTCAGCTACCTCAAAAAAAGTTTTCAGAAAGATCCTGTATTTTGTGAAAAGAGCCCATTGCTAGCATCTGAATAGATTTTTCTCTGTGTACTCATACTTTTGCTTCATTGCTATCTATCAATTCACTGTCAATTAAGTCACAAATCATGGTATTTCTAATTTCCTCTTCTTTCCCTGTGGATGAAACGGTCCATGTGAATACGGAATAAGGAAGAAAGGTCATGCCATTTTAAAAGCAGAATAATATGTTTTCACTTTTAAGAGCATTTTAATGTTAGATAGTTGTGATTATAAATCCTAATTTGACAACTTATTTTGGTTTTATTTTTTTTTTTTTTTGAAACAGGGTCTCTCATGTTGCCCAAACTGGACTCGAGCTCCTGGTGATCCTTTCACCTCAGCCTTTTGAGTTGCTGGAACTATAGGCCCTCACCATCACTCCTGGCTTGACCACTTTTTTAAGTGTGGCATTGAAGGAGTGGCTCAACCTCTCTGAACCTCGGTTTCCTCATCTGTAAAAAGGAGACAGTGATATCCATAAGGTGAGGACTCACTTAGATCCTCTAGCTGCTAACACAGGCCCTGCCCATAGCAACAAACTACGAACTGCATATGCCATTGTCTTTCTTATAGTTGTTAAAATATAAGCAATAAAGCCAACTGCAGAATAGGATCTAATAAATAATGACTGGTAATTATTTAATATATTCTAAAGTTTTAAAATAAAAGGGGTGGAGTAGACCAGAAGGATATTAAGAATACAGAGAATACAAAGATTAGCAAGTTATTTTAAAATCTATTATTTATTGGCCTATTAAACATTCCATCTGTTAAGGAGAGTTTGGTAAATAGGATTTTAATTCTGCCATACTGTTTAACAAGATGAACTCATAACAAATAAGAAAACTGGGTTAGGTGTACAATACAATGTGAAATTCCCAGTTAAATTCCATTTTGAATAACGGAAAGCGGTAGGGCCATTATGACCTGCTGACTGAATGCCTGCTGTTGCTAGCATGCTGTGAATGCTGGGCAGGAAGAGGACCTACACACGATGACAGGGACTCCTTTGCAGCTTTTCAGTAGCAACAAGAGGAAATGCAAATGTGACTGGCATTTGGATATATCATTACATGATGCCAATACAATTGCTGCAATTTCCTTTTGAAGGTAAAAGGTGTCATGTGTCTAAGAAGAGAGAAGAAAATCTGAATTTTTACACGGAGGGAAAGCGTGACTAGTACTGAGAATGGGAAATTAGATGACCACAATACTGATTTAGGAAGGAAAATAATTTGCTGTGGACGTGCTGTGAGCAACAAATTGCTTTATGTACTCTCTGAGCTTGGAATGAAGGCATCTAATGATGATTTCTGATGGAACAAATCTGACCATTTTTTTCTCCCACCCCAAATCTGGCCCAATTTAATGCTGACTCACACATTTTTGTAGAAATGGAGTTTGTTAAACCAGCTAGCTTTGTTTTGCTTAATATTACTCATCTGTGAGATTACAAAAACTTTTTAACTTTTTTTTTTTTTTTTTTGAGATGGAGTCTCAATCTGTCACCCAGCCTGGAGTACAATGGCACAATCTCAGCTCACTGCAACCGCCGCCTTCTGGGTTCAAACAATTCTCCTGCCTCAGCCTCCCCAGTAACCGAGACTACAGGCATATGCCACCACACCCGGCTAATTTTTATTTTTATTTTTAGTAGAGAGAAGGTTTCACCATGTTGGCCAGGCTGGTCTCAAACTCCTGACCTCAGGTGATCTACCCATCGTGGCTTCCCAAAGTGCTGGGATTACAGGCGTGAGCCATGGTGCCCAGCCTACAATAACTTTTTTTAAAAATCAAAGAGGGCTGTACTGTGCATTGGGAAATTTTTGTTCTAGCTCTCACTCCTCCCTAACTTGGCATTCTTGGATTTGAGTTTCAAAGCTTCCCTCATTAAATGAGGTGTTTGGAATGCCTGATCATGAAAGTACTATCCACCTCTATCACTCAGGTGCTGATTCTCGATGTCACAAGGAATTGAACCACTTTCCTCACCTGGGCCTACCAGCTCCTGTCTACCTTAAGCTCAAGCTTCACAGTAAAGCTCTTCAGTTGGGAGAGCCAGAGGAGCACAGCCCAAGTCACTTTAACTGCATCGTGAGAAGCAATATAATTTGACAGCTCTGATGTGATTCCAACAGGGCAAAGGAAAACTTGTCTGCACTAAGAACATGCCCCCAAACTACCAGAAATTCCACATATTGCCCCACTGCCTAAGAGCCCCCAGCATTCATTTTTGATCTAGACTGGGTCTTAGTGAGGAGCTATAGACAACTGGAGGACCCATTTTACAGATAAGGCCACTCGATGGGAGGGCAAAGGGTTAGAAAATTACAACGTAAGGGAACAGAGATGAATACAGACATGGAGGTGAGGGGACAACAAAGACAGTGATTTGTCTAAGCTTGGCTTGCCTTTGTGAGACAGCAGAAGGTGGAAGAGCCAAACGGCATTCAGCTGCTCCTACCCAACAGGGCACAGTGACAGAGACGTAGAGAGCGTTTGCGTTGTCCATCAGATAAGTTTTTACAGTTTGTGTGCTGTTTACTGCCAAAACATAGTGCTTCCCTTTTATGTCTCTCTGGCAACATGAAGCAGTAAAGAATCAGAGCCACCTCAATTTGAAAATGGCTCTGTCATTCACAAAGTTTGGGAACTTGGACAGTTGACTTAGCATCTCTGGGACCAATCTGTGGGAAAGATGTTGGTAAAAACACACAACTGGCAGGATTTGAGGATAAAATGGGAAAGCAGCGTGTCAGACCTCAAGCTCAGTCGATGCTCAATCCATTATTAAAGTTTTACTTCTTCCTGCTGGTTTGTGGTTTTAGCATGACTTTCCCTAAAATAAAGAGATTTGTGAATGGTTTGAATTAACACAAGATCTCATTTTTATTACCCATTTTCCTCCTCATTGCTAAAATTGGAGGCTACCTGATAAGCTGAAACTGCCCTTGGCATGGGAGGATGTCAGCGTGAAAACTCACACATTGCTTACACTAGCTGTCAGACACTTCTACAATTTCAAACAAGTTTGTCTTAGCCTTTTATGTTTAAACAGCATATTACTAAATTTCATGCCTGGATCCACTAGTTACCTAATCATTAGTCGTTTCTTTTTTTTCTCTGGCGCCACTCTAGCCCATATTTGTGTTATCTAATATGCTGCTTCTTGCTTGTGTGGTCTGTATAAATCGGGCTGCTTTCAAACTCGTTTCAGTTTCCAAGAAAACATTAGAAAAATAAATCCACAGCTGTTAAGGACTGCCACCAAAATATATGAAGCCATAAAACAGAAGCAGAAATACATGGTTCTGACAGCTTTCCAGCCTCTGACACATACACGTATCGTAGGGCTGTCCTGCTCTCAGCCGTCTTTGTGGGATCTAATGCCCACAAGAACCAGCCCTTAGTAGAGCTGCATTCTTCTCAGGTGGATGCTTTAAAAATAACCACGATGTAGGAAGAATGATTCTTAATACACAATAATCATTGAATACAACCCAGTACACTGCTGGCAGGGATGTAAATCGATATCCTTGCTTTTGAAATATACTAAACATATGCATACTATGACCTGGCAGTCCCAAACCTAGGCATGCAAGAATGCATCCCCTTGTACACTAAAGACATGCACAAGAATAGTTTAGAATATCTATTCATAATATCCCCAAAATGGAAACTACTCAAATGCCTATCAATAAGAAAATGGATAAATTGTGGTATATTCACGCAATAGAATATTACATAGCAATTAAAAAAAAGAACAAAGCATGGCTACATGCAAAACATGAATGAATCTATGACTCTTACAACCATTATCTTGACTAAATGAACTGAGATGCAAACATGTACAAAGTATATGGCTCTATTTATTTAAATTTGACAAATTAACAAAACTTATCTATTACCCAAAAATACACTTCACTGGGAAAGTATAGTGACTGGAGAAAATGTTCTGTTTCTCAACTGGGTACTGGCTACACAATGTTCAGTTGGTAAAATTTCATCAAACTGTATAACTGATATTTGCACATTCCCATATGTATATCATGCTCAACAGAAAGCTTTTAAAACAGTAAAAGGTTAGGAATATGTATTCCCATTTCCAAAAAGATCTTGGAAAAAGCAAGGAACAATATCCAGATGACAGAGAGAGATCTAATGGGTTCGTCATGTTTGATGACAAATCGGACCTGTATGTTTGCAGACCACCGTGCTAGTATCTCTGCCATATGTGGCTAGAAAGGGCATTATTGTGATTATGACTATGATCATTATTATAATTATCATCATCATCTCTATTGTATATCAGGCACTGTATTGAGGTTCCTTTCATCAATGTTATCTCATTCGTCTTCACCAACAACCTGAGAAGAGAACAATATAATTTTCATTTTGCAAGGGTGGAAACTGAAGCTGGAACACATTAAACTACTCATGTCAAGTTGTTAGGAGACTCAGAATATGGATGATCACTCCCACTGGTGACCGGAGGTTCCCTTGAGTCCAGACGTTGGACTACATAGCCCCAAGCCCACTCTTTGGCTCCAGAAATTTCTTCCCTATGCTGTTTGAGATGGCAATGGTTTGCTCCTGCCACGTTCATTTTTCCTGTGTGGGTTCAGGTTTGTTCAGTCTGTGTTCTTCAGTCTCTGAAATCCTGACTGATGAGCAGTCATGGCAATATCTGGTTCTTCTGTTTCCCACGCACATTTGGTTCAGTTCTACTGAACCCAACATCAAAGCAGCCAGACTGGCTGGACTCCAGGGACTCGTTGTGACTAAGATTTGCCTGCTGGAACTATCAATCTGATCACAGAAGTAACTCAATCTTCTGCTTGCTCCTTGAATTTTCCAAGGTTGATATGAGTACAGATTATTTTTTTCAGTTTCCAGAGAAGCTCCAAATTTGCTCTTTTCTTTATGGATCCATATAAAATTATTTATAATCAACACTGGCAAATTGGTAGAGGGTTTTTTGTAGTGGCAAGGAAGAATACGGTTTCTATGTACTTACATGACTGGTCTCGAGAGACAGGAAGACCTAGGTTCACATAACAACTAAACCACTGATACGGTTTAGATATTTGTCCCCTCCAAATCTCATGTTGAAGTATCTCCCCCAGTGTTGATGGTGCGACCTGGTTGTAGGTGTTAAGAGTCATGGGGGTGAGTCCTTCACGAATAGCTTGATGTCCTCCCCTCGGTAATGAGTGAGTTCTTGCTCTATTAGTTCCTATGGGAACTGATCGTTTAAAAAGAAGATGTTGCTTCCTCTCTTTCTCGTTTCCTCTCTCACCATGTCAAATACCAGCTCTCCTTGCCCTTCTGCCATGCTTGTAAGCTTCCACAAACCCTCCCCGGAAGCAGATGCCGCCACGATACTTGATACACAGTCTACAGAACTATGAGCCAAAATAAACCTATTTTGAAAATAAATTACCCAGCCTTAGGTATTCCTTTATAGCAAGACAAATGGACTAATACAGCCACCTACTAAGTCTACTGCATTATCTAATAAATGTGGAAAATACTTTCATTCAAGAATTGTCATAAAGAAAAATGAGATAATGTGGAAAGCACTTGGTTCAATCTCTGCCATGGGTGATGCTCTTTTCCTAAGTGGTAAATATAGACACACAAACACAAATACAAACAATTTATTTAGCATGCTGTATCTTAAAACCATGTATATCATTATACACACAGGCACACATACATACTCTTACAGAATCAAATGTTTGTGATATCTTAGCCTTCTGACAGCCACAGTAACAAATCTTGCTTTTGAGATAGTTTGATAATTGTGTAGTTTTCTAAACAGCTGAGAATTACAGAAAAAAAATAACGGAAAGGCAACGAAATAAATAACAAATAAAGCAGCAAAATTGGTTTTTAAAGGAATGTGAGTGTCTAAATTTTGTGAATTCAAAAAATATGAAATCTGTGTAGTGATATATATTTCTAGGCCACTGATTCAAATGACAACTTTTATCGTGTGTGTAGCCTGATTTGCATACTATCTTACTCATTTATACAACATTTTGACACTTTGAGGTTAATAAACTCTTAACAGTCTGTAAGTCTAGATGTAACAATAGCACTTTAATCCATTGTCTTCCCTTCTCTGTAAAGACCACAAGAGTTGTGCAGTCTTCCTTTATATTTTATGTGACCTCTCAAAGAATTAAGAAGGAGACATTCAGATAAAAATTATCCCCAGCCAAAGCTCTGCTGGGGAAGCTAATTCACATCAGAATTCAAGAAGACTCTGTTCCCTTACTCACTGGTGTTTAATGATTTTCCTCATTAAAGTTCTCTTACCCCAATATAGAAAAAATAATTAGACCTTGAATATGGCAATTAAAAGGCAGGTATCCTGAGCTCTGACACTTCTAGCAAACTAGAAGACTGTTAAGGAGTATTGTCACCTGTTGGCAAATTTCTAAAAGGTTATAGAGTACCGTTGAGAAAAAAATCATTTATTGGGAAGTATGACCTAAGAATTTTAAAGTTCTAAGTTTATGTTCCTAAAAGGCATATACGTATAAGAGCAGACATTCTTTAATGCTGCCATTTTTCTTTTCAACCTCGCACTAATACTCTACCTCCAAGGTCTTTAAAGGCTACTCCTCTTTGATAATATCAATTTATAACAAACAAAACTGGAACCTTGGGATAAAAACACCAGTAATCAAGTAAATGTATATTGTAAATATAAGACATACACTCTATAAAACTGTTAATTATTAGACCCAATGAGATTTGTTTGAAAAGGAATCTAAATATGCTTTCCTATCAAGTGGCAGTTCTCACTGCTGCACATTTTAAGAAGACGTTAGGATGTTTGGCACCAAAAAGTACGGACAGCTATCTTACATAAGGACACTTCAATCTGTGCACACACTAATATAGGTGAGAATAATTTTCTCTTCTTGAAGCCATTGAGTTTGTGGTACTTTATTACAGCAGCCCTAGCAAATTAATACAGGCACCATACTTAATGTGAGACTTACTGCACAGTGAAGTCAACTATATGTTAGATGTGAGTTAAGCCCTTTGGTGAGTCACTCTATCACTTAAGGCATATTGTGATGAAAGAGGCAAATGTAACATGTATACTCATGGCATTTTCTTTATCCACTTATATATGTAATAGAATATTATTCAGCCATAATAAAGAAAATCCTCCCATTTGTGATAACTTAACAACATGAATGAACCTGCAGGACATTAAGCTAAGTGAAATAAAGCAGGCAGATAAAGACAAATGTATGACCTCATTTATATGTGAGGTCTAAAAACTCAAACTCATGTAAGCAGAGAGTGAAATGCTGGTTACCAGGGGCAGAGAAATAGGGGAAATGAGATGCTGGTCAAAGGCTTCAAAGAGAAAAAGAAACTGCGTGATAGTAAACGTTTGCTGCTTCAAACCACAACATTTTGGAAGAATTTATTGCATAGAAATATCGAACTAATACATGTATCAGATATTAAGTTTTCATTTTCTTTTTTTTTATTTTATTGCACTTTAGGTTCTGGGGTACATGGGCAGAACATGCAGGATTATTGCACAGGTACATATATGGCAATGTGGTTTGCTGCCTCCATCTCCCCCGTCACCTATATCTGGCATTTCTCCCCATGTTATCCCTCCCCAACTCCCTACCCCGCACTGTCCCTCCCCTAGTGCCCCCCAACAGACCCCAGTGTGTGATGCTCCCCTCCCTGTGTCCATGTGTTCTCACTGTTGAACACCTGCCTATGAGTGAGAACATGCAGTGTTTGATTCTATGTTCTTGTGTCAGTTTGCTGAGAATGATGACTTCCAGATTCATCCATGTCCCTACAAAGGACACACACTCATCATTTTTTATGGCTGCATAGTATTCCATGGTGTATATATGCCACATTTTCCTTGTCCAGTCTATCCTCAATGGGCATTTGGGTTGGTTCCAGGTCTTTGCTATTGTAAACAGTGCCACAGTGAACATACATGTGCATGTGTCTTTACAATAGAATGATTTATAATCCTTTGGGTATATACCCAGTAATGGGATTGCTAGGTCAAATGGAATTTCTATTTCTAGGTCCTTGAGGAAGCACCACACTGTCTTCCACAATGGTTGAACTAGTTTATACTCCCACCAACAGTGAAAAAGTGTTTCTATTTCTCCACATCCTCTCCAGCATCTGTTGTCTCCAGATTTTTTAATGATTGCCATTCTAACTGGTGTGAGATGGTATCTCAGTGTGGTTTTGATTTGCATTTCTCTAATAACCAGTGATGATAAGCATTTTTTCATGTTTGTTGGCCTCATAGATGTCTTCTTTTGAAAGTGTCCATTGATGTCCTTCTTCCACTTTGGAATGGGTTTGTTTGTTTCTTGTAAATCTGTTTTAGTTCTTTGTAGATTCTGGATATTAGTCCTTTGTCAGATGGGTAGATTGCAAAAATTTTTTCCTATTCTGTTGGTTGCTGGTTTACTCTAATGACTGTTTCTTTTGCCGTGCAGAAGCTGTGGAGTTTGATTAGGTCCCATTTGTCTATTTTGGCTTTTGTTGCCAATGCTTTTGGTGTTTTGGTCATGAAATCCTTGCCTACGCCTATGTCCTGAATGGTTTTGCCTAGATTTTCTTCTAGGATTTTTATGGTGGTAGGTCTTATGTTTAAGTCTTTAATCCATCTGGAGTTAATTTTAGTGTAAGGTGTCAGGAAGGGGTCCAGTTTCTGCTTTTTGCACATGGCTAGCCAGTTTTCCCAATACCATTTATTAAACAGGGAACCCTTTCCCCATTGCTTGTTTTTGTCAGGTTTGTCAAAGATCAGATGCTTGTAGATGTGTGGCATTGCCTCTGAGGCCTCTGTTCTGTTCCATTGGTCTATATCTCTGTTTTGATACCAGTACCGTGCTGTTTTGATTACTGTAGCCTTGTAGCATAGTTTGAAGTCAGGTAGCGTGATGCCTCCAGCTTTGTTCTTTATGATTAGAAATGACTTAGCTATGTGGGCTCTCTTTTGGTTCCATATGAAGTTTAAGGTGGTTTTTTCCAGTTCTGTGAAGAAGGTCATTGGTAGCTTGATGGGGATAGTGTTGAATCTATAAATTACATTGGGCAGTATGGCCGTTTTCACTATATTGATTCTTCCTGACCATGAGCATGGAATGTTTTTCCATCTGTTTGTGTCCTCTCTCATTTCCTTGAGCAGTGGTTTGTAGTTCTCCTTGAAGAGGTCCTTTACGTTCCTTGTTAGTTGTATTCCCAGGTATTTTATTCTCTTTGTAGCAATTGTGAATGGCACTTCGTTCTTGATTTGGCTCTCTTTAAGTCTGTTATTGGTGTATAGGAATGCTTGTGATTTCTGTACATTGATTTTGTATCCTGAGACTTTGCTGAAGTTGCTTATCAGTTTCAGGAGACTTTGGGCTGAGATGATGGGGTCTTCTAAATATACAATCATGTCATCTGCAAATAGAGACAATAGGACTTCCTCCTTTCCTAACTGAATACCCTTTATTTCTTTTTCTTGCCTGATTGCTCTGGCTAGAACGTCCAGTACTATACGGAATAGGAGTGATGAGAGAGGGCATGCTTGTCTAGTGCCAGATTTCAGAGGGAATGCTTCCAGTTTTTGCCCATTCAATATGATATTGACTGTGGGTTTGTCATAAATAGCTTTTATTATTTTGAGATACGTTCCATCAACACCTAGTTTATTAAGAGTTTTTAGCATAAAGGCTGTTGAATTCTGTTGAAGGCCATCTCTGTATCTATTGAGATAATCAAGTGGTTTTGACTGTGGTTCTGTTTATGTGGTGGATTATGTTTATAGACTTGTGTATGTTGAACCAGCCTTGCATCCCCAGGATGAAGCCTGATTGATCATGATGAATAAGCTTTTTGATGTGCTGTTGCAATCGGTTTGCCAGTATTTTATTGAAGATTTTTGCATCTATGTTCATCATGGATATTGGCCTGAAGTTTTATTTTCTTGTTGAGTCTCTGCCAGGTTTTGGTATCAGGGTGATGTTGGTCTCATAAAATGATTTGGGAAGGATTCCCTCTTTTTGGATTGTTTGGAATAGTTTCATAAGGAGTGGTACCAGCTCCTCTTTGTATGGCTGGTAGAATTCAGCTGTGAATCCACCTGGACCTGGGCTTTTTTTTGTTGGTAGGCTATTAATTGCTGCCTCAACTTCAGCCCTTGTTATTGGTCTATTCAAGGTTTCGACTACATCCTGGTTTAGGCTTGGGAGGGTGCAAGTGTCCAGGAATTTATCCATCTCAGGTTTACTGGTTTATGTGCATAGAGTTGTTTGTAGTAATCTCTGATGGTAGTTTGTATTTCTGTGGAATCTGTGGTGATATCTCCTTTATCGATTTTTATTGCATCTATTTGATTCTTCTCTCTTTTCTTTTTTATTAATCTGGCTAGCAATCTATCTATTTTGTTGATCTTTTCAAAAAACCAGCTCCTGGATTTATTGATTTTTTGAAGGCTTTTTCATGTGTGTGTCTCTCTATCTCCTTCAGTTCTGCTCTGGCCTTAGTTATTTCTTGTCTTCTCCTAGCCTTTTTTTTTAATCTTGCTCCTCTAGTTCTTTCAATTTTGATGATAGGGTGTCGATTTTAGATCTTTCTTTGCTTCTCATGTGTGCATTTATTGCTATAAATTTCCCTCTAGACACTGGTTTAAATGTGCCCCAGAGATTCTAGTACGTTGTGTCTTCATTCTCCTTGGTTTCAAAGAACATCTTTATTTCTGCCTTCATTTGTTTATCCAGTCAACATTCAAAAGCCATTTGTTCAGTTTCCATGAAGTTGTGTAGTTCTGAGTTAGTTTCTTAATCCTGAGTACTAATTTGATTGCACTGTGGTCTGAGAAACTGTTTGGTATGATTTCTGTTCTTTTGCATTTGCTGAGGAATGATTTACTTCCAATTATGTGGTCAATTTTAGAGTAGGTGTGATGTGGTGCTGAGAAGAATGTATATTTTGTGGATTTGGGCTGGAAAGTTCTGTAAATGTCTATTAGGTTTGCTTGGTCCAGATCTGAGTTTAACTCCTGGATATCCTTGTTAATTTTCTGTCTGTTATCTGTCTAATATTGACAGTGGAGTGTTAAAGTCTCCCACTATTATTGTGTGGGAGTCTAAGGCTCTTTGTAGGTAGCTAAGAACTTGCTTTGTGTATCTGGGTGTCCTGTATTGGGTGCGTATATATTTAGGATCGTTAGCTCTTCTTGTTGCATTGATCCTTTTACCATTATGTAATGTCCTTCTTTGTCTCTTTTGATCTTCGTTGGTTTAAAGTCTATTTTATCAGAGACTAGGAGTGCAAGTCCTGCTTGTTTTTGCTCTCCATTTGCTTGGTAAATCTTCCTCCATCCCTTTATTTTGAGCCTATGTGTATTCTTGCATGTGAGATGGCTTTCCTGGATGTAGCACACCGATGGGTTTTGACTTTTTATCCAATTTGCCAGTCTGTATCTTTTGACTGGGGCACTTAGCCCATTTACATTTAAGGTTAATATTGTTATGTGTGAATTTGATCCTGCCATTTTGATGCTAGCTGGTTGTTTTTCCCATTAGTTGACACAGTTTCTTTATTGTGTCGATGCTCTTTACCATTTGGTATGTTTTTGGAGTGGCTGGTACTGGTTATTCCTTTCTATGTTTAGTGCTTCTTTCAGGAGCTCTTGTAAAGCAGGCCTGGTGGTGAGGAAATCTCTGAGCAATTGCTTGTTCGTAAAGGATTTTATTTCTCCTTTGCTTATGAAGCTTTGTGTGGCTAGATATGAAATTCTAAACCTGATTTATTACTCAGTTGGCAATTGCAGCAGCAAAAATATATTGCTCAGTCTTTTGTGCAACTAGAATTGACCCTGTAGAATGGGTGCGGCAGTGAACTACATAGAGAAATTTGCAGGGAATTTCTAGTGCCATTTTGCTGTCCTGATAAATGATTTCTTTCATTGTACCTTGAATGTGGCTGTGATGGCTGGAGCTGCAACAACCACTTCACCACTAGGTGGAAAAGTCAAGAGAATCATATTGACCTTGGACCTGATGTTATGGAGTTCCTAAAGTAATACCAGAAATTGCCTGCCTTTGGACTTGTTATATGAAGAAAGAGAAAAAAATTGTTTAAGACACTTTTTAGTCAGTTTTTGTTTTACCAGAAACTGGAATACAATATTTACTGGAATGACTACTTCTCTCTTTTACTTCACTGGGGGAGATCTGGCATAGCTTCTCTTTTTACTCTTGAAAAATAGCATTCACTCACTGTCATAAAAAGTATTGTTAATTTATTTTTATAAATCCTTAGAAATCTCTTTTGCATACTGAGATGGTTGGCTCTGTGTCCCCACCCAAATCTCATCTTGTAGCTCCCATAATTCCCATGTGTCATGGGAGGGACTTGGTGGAAAATGACTGAATCATGGAGGCAGGTCTTCTTTCTCATGATAGTGAGTGGGTCTCATGAGATCTGATGATGGTTTTAAAAATGGGAGTTGCCCTGCACAAGCTCTCTTTTTGCCTGCTGCCATCCACATAAGATGTGACTTGCTTCTTCTTGTTTTCCACCATGATTATTAGGCTTCCCCAGCTCTGTGAAACTGTAAGTCCAATTAACCTCTTTCTTATGAAAATTGCCCAGTCTCGGGTATGTCTTTATCAGCAGTGTGACAACGGACTAATACACAAACACTATCTTCATCTATGTTATTAGTATGGATAAAAAGTTATTAGAAGGAGAAAAATGAAAGGGATAAAAGAAAAGAAGAAAGAGGAAGAAAGTGAAAAGAAATAGGCCAACATAAAATGATATAAATAAGGGGAAAAATGGCAGAGGGGGAAAAGTACATTTTTAGGCCTGTGAAAGGAAATTAGTATGAAAATTGTTAAGAGTGTAAACATTAAAGTGTAAAAACATTTGTTGTCTCTTTCTAGGATGATGGGTACTTTTTAAAATATGCACAATGAGATTTTTGTAAGCATAAATTTCTTTTCTCAGTGTTTGAACTTTGACATTACACAGTAAAAGACTAAATTTGAGATGCTTATGATAAATGTCTTTCCTGAAAAGATGTGAGGTGATAACAAATTGGACCTTTGAAAACAGAGAGTGAGTCTGCATGTTGTAATTATTTTATGAGTTACACATAAAAAAGAAAAAGGAATTACTATCCTATACATATACACACACATACATATACATATATACATATATGTGTGTGTGTAGGGTAAGTACAACATGTGTGTGTATAGGATAAGTATAAACATAAATGTTTAAGAGAGTGTGTGTGTGTGTGTGTATGTATATGTGCGTGTGTGTATTCCTGGATAAATAAATATTCCAAAGAAAATAAATATTAATCAGTGGCACAAAAATGATGTATTTTAGGGTATGGTATATTGTGACATTCATAAAAAATGTGGCACACACATATTAGCAAAAAGAGAAAAAATTACAAATTAAAATTTTAAACCTCTTTACAAGTTATTTGTGAAAATAAAACTCTTTGGGGATTTCTGTTCTTCTGTTAAAAATATATTACCTACTTTATACTTCTAAGTATAATATGGTATTTGAAGTTTCCTTGTGTTTTAAATGGGCATTTTCATTCATCAAATCTATGTTAGGATTCTCCATACAAGCAAAGTCAATAGGAATTGGCTATCATAATGATAGAGGTTAAAAAATCCATCTGACATTTACAAACTAGAGATCCAGGAAGCTGGTAGGGTAGTTCTGAGAAATGGAAGGTTGATGATGTAAGTCTAGTCCCAGCCAAGAGCAGGAGAAGATTGATTTTCCAGCTCAAGCCGTCAGGCAAAAAGAGTGAATTCTTTCTTCCTCTATATTTTTGTTCTCTTCAGGCCCTCAATCAATCAGATAATGCCCTCCCAGATTGGAGAAGGCAATTGGTTTTATGCAGTCTGCTGATTTCCATGTTAATCTCATCCAGACACACCATCATGGACCCACCAAGAGTTAACTTTTAACCAAATATCTAGGCACCCTATGATCTAGTCTAGTTGACACAGAAAATTAAACATCATCATAACATCTTTGGTAAATACAAAAATACCCAGATCTACCACAGGTTTTATAACTTCCAACAAAGATTTACCACCCATGGGCTTCAGGTTCTTCATCTGTAAAATCGAGAAAATAATAGTACCTGCCTCATAGGTTATTGTGAGAATTAGGCAAGTAAATACATGCCAGGTATTTAGGATAGGTCTGGAATCTAGTCAGCACACAATGCATTTAACTATTATTTTGTGATACAGACATAATAATAAAATATTCTAGAAGTGTAGAGATTAGTCACTCAGAAAGTGTAATCTAAAAGAGCTATTTGAACCTCAGTATAAACACACAGAAAAAAGAGTTCTTATACTTATATTTTAAGGCATGTTTTTTTTTGTTGTTGTTGTTGTTTATTTTTACCAAAGCTAAAAAGAGAAATCCTAAAATCAGAATGGTCCCCCTACAGAATGGTCAATTTCTACTACCTCCCTCTCCTGTAGTCCCCTATTAGAAGATGTGTCTATGATCCTGAATAATAAAATAAACACAAATAAAATAAAATAACAATAAAATAAAAGTCTTAACACTTTCAAATAGGTGTTAAAATAGGAACTGCTTTGCCAAAGGTAAATAAGTGTAGTACAAATTTCTGTTCCTGCCAAGACAGAAGAGATTCTACATCACAGGTGGGTAATGAAATAAGATACACTACTAGAAAATATTCCAGAAGAATGACCTCTTTACACTAAAGAATTCAAAGAAAACACTTGCTCTATGACCAACCAATTCCATTTAATATTTAATGTTACATGAAAGATGACTACCCTGGGTAGACCTTCATTTTTCAAACTGCACTGAGAGGGAAGCTTTCCAATGGGGAAAACATACCTCTTTTTGTAAGCTCATCAATGGTAGGTCTTAAGGGTACCACTTCATATTCTACAAGGAGGTCATTTTTAAAATGAGGTCTAAGGCCTCACTATTAATAATAGATTAAGAACTAGCTTAAACTCTGTCTCCTAGTCTCAATAAAACTCAAACCTTCTTTTATTCTTTTCTTGAATTTCAAAACCTCCCTTCTTCTTTATTGAGAAATAAGTTCAAGGTTCTCTTTAGAAGGTATTGGTTAAAAAGTTATTGTTACTGGAATTTTCTGATCTTTATGGTTGTTCACTCAGGAAGATGTGCAATCAAACACTCTCTTAAAAGAAGAAAAGATTAGCTGGGTGTGGTGGCACACACCTGTAATCCCAGCTACTCAGGAGACTAAGGCAGGAGAATCGCTTGAACCTGGGAGGAGGAGGTTGCAGTGAGCTGAGATGGTGCCACTGCACTCCAGCCTGGGTGACAGAACAAGACTCCATCTCAAAAAAAATAAAATAAAATAAAATAAAAGAGAGTGAGTGAGAGAGAGAGAGAGAATGAGAGAGAGAGAGAGAGAGAGAGAGAGAGAGAGAGAGAGAGAGAGGGAGAGGGGGAGGAAAGGCCAGATACAGTGGCTCATACCTATAATCCCAGTGCTTTGGAAGGCCGAGGCAGGAGGGCTGCTTGAGGCCAGGTGTTTGAGACAAGCCTAGGCAACATAACAAGATACCATAAAATCATAAAAAAATTTAAAAAGGGAAAGGTTCACATTGGGCTAGATCTTTAAGATTTCACACAGTCCAACTGAGAACAAGGAAATAAAACTAATATCAGTTCCCAAATTCATGGGAAAGGTTCACATACACTATTCCATTGGGTACATGCAACAACCCTAGAAAGTAAATTAAACAATTATGGTTACCCCAATTTAACCAAAGAAGAAACTGAGGCTCAGTAAGATTGAGTGGCTTCCTAGGGGCACACCAATGAATAGTGGAATCAGAATCAAACCCATTATATATATATATATATATATATATATATATATATATATATATATATAATCTTCAAGTAAACTGACACTCAGCATCTTTCATCTGCCAAGACTTCTAAGGGCCTGTTAGCACCTTACTGCCTCACTTGCACTTCTAAAGTTTCTCTCAGTCTTTCATCATTTTCACTGTCCACACAGTTGGTTTCAGCTAGTGCTCTTCCTTAAAAAACAAGAAACTGAAAAAAATTAACCCTTTTATGCCAAGTTGGATTCTGGATAATTTTTGACCATGTCAACTATATTTTTAAAACATAATAGAACTATACTATTAAAAAATAAAATATTTATTCATTTTTATCTGGACTAATAAATAAATACACTATTGATTATTAATTGTACAGATAGGCTTTTGTTGTGTTGCGTAGGCTGGTCTTGAACTCCTGGCCTCAAGCACTTCTCCTGCTTTGGCCTCCCAGAGTTCTGGGATTACAAGTGTGAGCCACCATGCCTGGCCTTTGCTCTTATAAGAGAATGTTTGTTCACACATCTTACCGTGTGACCATCCATGAAGACCAAAAATGCCTGTCATTGGTATGGTGCTATACCAATGACTTACTGGGAAACATTTAAGTATCATTTATAGTCCAGTTAAATTGATATAGTCAGAATTGTTTAAGCCAATACTTGGAGTAGAGCTGAAAATTGTTTTGAGTATGTGACAACACAAAAGAAAAAAGAGATCTTGCTTCCCTTTGCATTGATTACTGTATCCTTATCTGGACTGATAAATGAGCACACCATTTAGTTTTAAGAACAAGCTCCTTGAGATGACACAGCTCATTTAATCTATCCTACACGGATTCCTTGAAGCACAATCATTTTGAATATGTTGTCTTCAATTTCAAACATAAGCAATCATTTTTCTTTTTCTTTCCTTAGCTACTGAACTTGAGATATATTTCAGCAATAGTTCTTTTTTTTTTTTTTTGCAGATATTGTTCATACAAATATTGGTTAATCTTATCAGGCTGCAGTGAGGTTTATATCCCTCATATCTCAAAGGACTTCCACCAATCTCTAATTGCTTTCTGAACTCGACCCTCTTTTTCTTCCTGGAGCTGCCATAAAATTGCCTTTTACCACCAAGTGTTCACTTTATCAGTACTTCCGGGACTATCATTGGAATTCTTTTTTTCAGCTAATAATGGTCAAAACCATCTGCCAGAGCAGTTACAATGCCAGACAGAAGAACCATGCCAGAGCAAATAAATAACTTAGAGGTGCCACTCTAAATGAGGGAAGTACAGCATGGGCAATGGTCAGATACTCATTGTAAACAGTATAAGCCAGAATCGGCTGACTACACGTGACTATGACTCTGACAGGAGCCATAGTTCTGGAGGAATACAACCTCTGCCAGAAATGGGACCCAATGCGGGGAAGCCGGGAAAAGAATATCCCAACCTTTCCCTTCTTCCCTCTCATCTCCTGCCAATGCCTCACTATAAGTCAAATGGCAAGGGAGTCAGGTAATGCCAGCAAACACATCGGCCTCTTGGAGACATAGATTAAGGCAGAGAAGGGATCTAAGTGATCTCATGCACATACATGCATGTGGGGTAAGGCAACTGGAAATACTCAGTGCAGATCCTCAGCCCAAGGTGAAAGTATATATACATATATCTAAGGTTTGTGAACCCCTCAGGACTACTCATGGATTCCAGGGTAAGACATTTGAAATATATTAACGACTTTCAAATCTATGTCTCTAAGTTACATTGTGAACTTTCCCCCAAGTCTGGGTTTTAGATTTACAGCTACCCACTAGACACCGTCTCTCAGCTATCAAATAGGCAGCACAGATTCAGGTTGTTCAGAACAGGAGTGGTTCTCTTCCTCTTCCCTTTAACCTGCTCCTTCTCCCAGGATCCTTTTCCTATGAATTTGAATCACTCTGGCCAGATAAGTCTAAATCTTTAAATCCTTTTCCTTCTCTCTCTAAATCCCATCAGTGACTAAATCTATTAATTCCATCTTCTAAGTATCTCAAGAACTTACTTTTTTACTGTCAGTCGTATTGCCACCTCCATGACACAGATTTCCATCACTTCTAACCTAAATCATGGTCCCTTCGTGTGTCCCCGATCTCTTACCTATTTTCCACAAAGTCACAGAGAGATATTTTTCTGAAAAGAAAAGCTCATCATGCCACTCCATTAATTAGAACTCTCATGTCTCTCCCTTTTAGAAATCCAAATCCATCCAGGTTCAACTGCATGCACACCAGCTTTGCCTCCAGGGTTTCACCGTGGCCCTAAAGGTCTAGTAGCACCAAATGAGTGACAAGTTTTGCATACGGTTTGTTGTGAATACCTTTCCCTCAGTTTCATCTCTGTTGGCCTGGTGAGGTGGTAACGTTTTTTTAGAAGTAGTTTTGAAAATACAGAAGAGTTGCATAAACAACACGGAGATCTCCTATACATCATCTTCCCTGCACTTTCATTCATTCCTTAACATCCACTTCGTGGATCCCTTTTTCTGGTCCTAACCCCATCCTATGAAGCTCATTTCCCCCTTTCTCTGTTCTGTTATTGTCCTGCTCTCTACGGTAACTGCACTTCTGACATTGTTCTGTGCTTAGTTTACCTGTTCATCAATTACATTTTTTGTTTGTTTTGACAGAGTCTTGCTCTGCCTCCCACACTGGAGTGCAGTGGTGCAATCTCAGCTCACTGCAACCTCCATCTCCCAGGTTCAAGTGATTTTTGTGCCTCAGCCTCCCCAGTAGCTGGGACTACAGGTGCCCACCACCACACCTGGCTAATTTTTGTATATTTAGTAGAGACAAGTTTTCGTCATGTTGCCCAGGCTGGTCTCGAACTCCTGGCCTCAAGCAATCCACCCTCGGCCTGCCAGAATGCTGGGATTACAGGCACAAGCCACTGTGCCTGGCCTGTCTGTCTGTCTGTCATTTAATAGGCCAAGTTCCATATTGACATTGGCGACGCATTACCAGGAACTTTTGCAGAGTTTACCCTAAGTAGACACCTGAGAATTAAGTGCTCAGTGAGTAAGTGAGCACTTACAATCCTATGATCAAAGGATTTCTTTTTTAAAAACAGACATCAGGGTAGGTGGGTTTTGTTTTTTTTTTTTTTTTGATTTGGCATGGTTTTATTTACTCATTTTTTTGCCGTCTTATAAATTGAGTCAGTACTACTGGCTCCTATCTATTGTAAAAGAGCTGAGAAAGAAGAATCTGTCACTCACTGAACAGACACCATGACCCCACTCCTGAGTAAGTCTTCTAAGCTTGTAGCGACACTTGAGAGAAGTTCAAGAGGAGGGAATCCCTAATATGCTACAGGATGAGCTAAGCGGAAGGTTGTGCTAAAAGCATGACACAGACCGTGGCGGGCATAAAAGTGACTGTCAATCTCTCTTGGGGAAGGCTGTGGATACCTTGCAGAGCTAATAAGCGTCCCAGGCAAGGAGGTGATCAGCCTCACCAGCAGGAGGCCATATGAACCAGCTAAGGCCCTGAGCGGGGAATGACAGGAGAGAAGAGACCTCAGGTAGCAGCCACCAGCAGAAGCCATATTCAGGGACGTCGCATAGATTTACCTAGTATGGAATGGGAAAAGACTTGGAGGAATATGGTAATGATTCAGATTGCAGCAATTTACTCGTGAGAAAATGCCTAAGTATTTACTGACTTGTTTTCATTGTTGACAAAATTTCTTTCCAATACGCAGTAGCCTGAGAGCCTGCAGATTACAAAGTAAGGAGCTCCTAGGTTTGTGTGCAGGGACTACAAATGGGCACCTGAGACCCAAGGGCAAGTGGTGTGTTTTCAGAGTAAGCTCATCTACAGCTCCATCAAATAATGGAAAGTGCATTTCAGATTGTTGGCCTTAAAAAAGCAGTCAGAGAAAAAGCACCCCAGGAGAGGAATCCAGAGAGAGCAGGATACGGAACCAGTGTCAGGATTCAGTGCTATTAGACTTGCTCTCGCATACCAATGAGCTGAAACAGCTATCTCATAATAAGGATCTTGGGAATAAAAAACAAGTTTAGGTGAGAACTACCATGAATGAAGGGGCAGTAAACTCACTGAAATAAATGTATAAAATTCTGTGTTCACCGGAAATACAGCACAGTCACTGGGGGGGGGGGGTATGAAGCTGGCAATTAAATGAGAAATTTGTCAGCTTTTTAACCTCAGCTATAGATATCATGACTCAAATGTTAATCATGTACAGCAAAGGGAACATTTCAGAAGCTTGCATGGAGAAAGGATGCCAGTCCTCAGCAAGTGTTGATTGAGAATTTACTCAGTAAGTAAATTTAAAGCAATTTCCTATTTCCAACAACCTCATTCTCAGGATCCAGGGTAGAGATCTTAACAATACCCAAATATCTATATGTCAAAGATGAAAACAGGCTTTCCAATAGAGGCAAAGTCAAAATGGTACTGAGGGCAGCTGGGAGAATCAGGAAGGGTCCCAAAGAGGAGGAGGCATCTAAGATGGAACTTGAAAGGGCAAGATTTCAAGAGACTGAACTGTGCCATGAGGAGGCCTCAGAGAGACAATGAGGGGGAGCTCCAGAAGACGGTGGCTAACGGCCTCGATACTGCAAAGGAATAAAAGAGAATAAGAACAGAGAAAAGACTACGAAATTCTACACGAAAGAGAGCTTTGGTCACTTCCATGATAGCAGTTTCAGTAACGTTGATGAAACAGAGTTCGATTCTGAACAGCTGTGATTGTATATTGCTAGTCCAAATGTGACAATAAGAAGTGGAGACCTAAGTTTCTAGTTGTTGGCCGGTAAAGGGAAGAAGAGAAAAGTTTCCAAACGTTGAATGGAGGCAGAGTTGTTAAAGGGCATATGTTCATTTTCGGGGAGGAATAGAAGATAACTCGGAATAATGTGAATGAAGGGAGACTAAAAGGACGAAAAGAGCCAAAAGGCCTGGTGGATGGTGCATGTTAGGGAGCCAGGTCCCGAGTGGAGCTGCGGCAGAGTGATGAAGCAACAGCACTCTGTACTTTGTTTTAGATATACCAACTCACGATTCAGAGGGCTGTGTTCAGTAATAATAAGCAGTGAGTATGAGTAACTTCCACTGACAATTGTATTAAATGCCAGAAAGCAATAAGAACTAACAGTAATTAATACTTTGCTATGTACCTGGCCCCAGGCTCAGAATTTTATATTTAAAATGAAATTCAGCATCATTTCTGTATGCTTATAGTATCAGATATCCCCAGAGTAAGTGAAAGTTTTAAAAGTATAAGCACTTCCAAGATGGCAAACACCCAGCTTGCCACCACCTGGAAATAAAGAACTTGCCATCTGTGCAGGGTCCCTCCCTGTCCTCACTCCACCCTGCCCCCAGCTCTACGGACAACATGGGGACCTATATGATTCATATCCCTTCATCTGCAGTTGCTGTTTTCCCCCGGGGAGTTCTGTGCAACACATGAGCCCTCTCTACCCTTCATGATTTCAGCAGTTTATGGCTCATTTAGAGCCACCTCAGAAATCTCTCCAATGTCCACAGCACTCCCCTTACTCAGATGCCTCTGCTCCAGTTTCTATCTGTTTAGCTCAGGAGTATCAATTCACTTACTCTGTCTTCTGCTGCTCCTTTCCTCTGTTACTTATTTAATTTTTAAGTTCAAAGGGAACTTAATTCTGCTTGATAATCAGAAGAGTACCTACCATTAATGATATATTTATAAAAAGAAGGGAAAATTAATATATTGTGGGGTGAAATCACACAGTACAATAAATTCTTTTCCCTTTGAAGATACCCAGAATTTCTCTCTAGCATCGACATGAACCTGTGTATCTACATCCTGATTTCCTAATTATGCCATTTTTGTCTTAGGCTTCAAAATTAAAATAAGGTAATTTTTGTGCTTTTGTTTTTCTATTTTAAGATGTAAAATAATATTTTCTGTAATTTGTTACTGTAAATTAAAATTACTTCTTCTACACTATGGGCAAAACAGGTTTTATGGGCTAACCTAAGATCCCAGCTGTCATTTAGAAACCTGATTGTTCATGAAAATGAACTCTGCATTCTAAATGACTAATTTATAAATACACCTTTGTAATACAATCTCTTTGTAGGTTGAAAACTCTCTGAATATGAAGATAAAGCATAATGTGATATTGTTATGCAAATGATGTCATGGAATATCTAACTACACATTAAGGATGCCTTTTCCAAGATTATTAATTAATTTTTGTACTAGCTATGCTATCAAAGACTTTAAAATTTCTCAGTAGCTTCCTATGTAGTAGAAACTAAGAAAATTAACTCAAATATAAGATACATAAACATATTAAGAATGTAAGACCTTCCCAATGTCTAGTTTTGATATGTCTAATAGCATATCAAAAATACTTGATAAATTCTCCTGTTGTGCTAATGACTTGAAAATTACAATGAGCCAGATAAGCAATCTGTATAGTAATTAATGAATTAATAATCTACCTCATTTCAAAAAGGCACTTGAGTCAGCCTAACAAAAATAATATAATTAAGCAGGATACAATGAATTGAATATGAACATGAAAAAGGGGATAAGGAGAAGGAGTAAGATGGAGAGCATAGGTACATTCATACACAGATACAATGCCATGAAATACTGCAATTATAAGTGGACCCCCAGATTTGGTTCTTAGAGTTATAGAAGCCAACCTAAAGAGAGAAAAAAATGACCAACTTCAAGATTTGCAGGGTTTACCTAGTAAAAACTACCTTAATAGTACTTATCTAAGGATGAGAACAAGTATCTCTGATACTGAAATCCTAAAGAGATCCTCAGTATTTTCAATGATATTCTTAGAGTAATTCCAGTGATGAGATCCACAGTGAAACTCAAATCCTTTCCACACAAGGAGATAGCAGCACCTAAAGCCTAGTTGGATAAAAACCAGCTCCATGAGAAGCTATTAAAATGCTGTACAGTGCATGAGTCCCCCAATGGACTTGCTCAGTCACAAACTGCTTTAAAGCATCTGTTATATTATATGAACTAATTATCTTTAAGTCAATCTTCCCTAAATATTCAGTCCCAGTCCATGTTTTGAAACGTACTGAGCATTACCAACTTCACAGGCCTAAAGCCAGCTACTTAGCATGGCTGTGGATATACAAGACTGCATGTTTTATAAGCAGTGAAGCTCGGGGAAGCATGATGGGCATGGAATTGCCAGTGAATCTGAATGCAGATTACTTCTGCTTTCCAGAATAAACAAAGGTTGAAATTATCCTAAAATGGATAATGATATTACAAATACTGAAGTAACACTTAATGTTATATAAACCTTGTGGCACAAGTGATCTGCTGGTTAAATAAAACAAATACACACACAGCAAAGGACACACTAGAAGATGGAAATTACCTGCGTTTATTTTTTAACAAATCTGAAATCAGTGGCTTAGATACAGTCTTTTTCTTCTTTTTAAGTCTTTTTGGTTGTAAGTTTATTCAGTACAAAATAAACCTCTCCAATTTTACCGAGGTGGCTGATCATGTCCATGACCAAATCCACCTCTAACGTGGAATTCAGTTGCTGACGCAGCCCCAGCCTCTGCTTTCTTGCTGGCACCAGGGGGCACAGCACTCCGTCTGTAGGTGTCTCTGTCAGCTTCCCCTTTTGTGAGTCATGCAGGTCGCTCACCCTCCAGACCTTTAGGCCGAGCCCTGCGAGTCTCTGGATGGCTATGGCATAGCGTGGCAGGCACAATCTCCGGGGACAGATGAAGGTAATCACGGAGATACTGGATACCCTCATTGGTAAGGTACCAGTAGAAATGTCTCCAGGCAAACTGTTCCTTCACGTAGCCTCGGCTTGAGAGACTGCACGGTCTTCATGACGTGAAGGTTGGGCACATTCTTGTCTGCCAGCTCTGGGTGCTTAGGCATGTGGACGTCCTTCTTGACTACCATGACTCCCTCCTTAAAAAGGAATTCATAAATGGCAATCTGGTTCTTCTTAGGCATCAACACCTTGGCAGCTGTAGGGTCTGGGACCAGGGCCTAGATACGGTCTTTTAAAAAGAGACATACTGGATCTATTTTCTTTAATGCTTACCTGAGAAAAACAACATTATTGTCCAAAGTTATACACTGTAATCTTTTGGAACTAAATGAAATGTATTCGACTAAATTCCTTAGGACATTTGAGAGTATTATGAGTGGATTTCAAAGTTGTCTCACAGTGCTTTGTTTTGTTTTTCAGTTTGCTATCGAGAAATGAAATATAATAATTAAGATTTTAATTTACGGTTACTGAAAGTGATTTCCTTTCAAAATCATAACTGTATTATTCATTTGCTAAGTTTTCTTAAAAATTTGTATTACTTCTTTATTTCCATTGTTAGGATAACAAATGAAGGAAATCAAACTCTACGAGATACCTTTATTTTCTTTCAGACATTTAATTTAAAAATTTCATCTTCTGCAATAAACTTATTATATTAGTCCATTCTCATGCTAATATGAAGAAATATCTAAGACTGGGTAATTTATAATGGAAAGAAGTTTAATTGACTTCTGCATGGCTGGGGAGGCCTCAGGAAAGTTACAATCATGGTGGAAAGGGAAGCAAACATGTCATGTTTCACATGGTGGCAGGAGAGAAAAGAATGAGAAATGAGCGATGGGAGAAGCCCCTTACAAGACCATCAGATCTCACGAGAACTCACTATCACAAGAACAGGACGGGGGAAACCACCCCCATGACTCAACTGTCTCCACCTGGTCCCACCCTTGACACGTGGGGATTCTTACAATTCTGTCTAGGTGAAGACACTGAGCTATACCATATCACTTATAAAATAGTATAACATTGTCAAGATTCGGAATTTAAATAATGTCTTTTATGTTCTCATTGTATTTATTAGAAATGTTTTCATAAAGCTAGGAGCATGTGGTCTAAAGCCTCATTAGATCAAAATTGGGGAAGACAGGTCAGTCACTAACCATGAAGGGGCTCAACAAGTTTCTAATTTATAGTTGAAATTCATCATTATGATTATTGTGAAAACCTTCCATATATCAAACTAACTATTAGTATCCAGGATATTGTTAACAATCAGGATAGATAAGGTTCCTACTGTCATGAAGCTCACAACCTAAGGAGAAAATCCAACACAATTTTATAAACCATAACTTATGTCAAATGCAATGAAGACAATAAGCAGATGCTGTGAGAAGAATAGCAGATTGGAAGATTCTGAACTAGTGTTATCACTTCCACCAATGCAGAGCCTGTGCTTTGATTGCTCAGCTGCTTTCAGCTGATTAGAAGTAAACCAAACTCCCCTCAGGACAAAGCTGACATTGCTTTTGCTTATTGTAAGCCATTTTTAGGGTCATGGGATCTTAAAAACACCTTCATGGCACATCTGTCAACAAACAACAACAAGAAATAGAAAATTTGTTCAAGCTGGGTATTCAGCATAACAAAAACTGTGATCCTCAAGTTCATAGAAATCTACTATCCCGTTGGTATTCCTCAAAAAAGCCAACACTTTACCTAAAAATGTCTCACATGCAAGAGCTTATAGATCCTGGTGTGACAGATATTATCTGATTTCAAATATGCAATAAGCCAAAGAAAATATTTTTCACAATGTCTATGCTATGGGCCGGAGTGTTCCTGAGGAAACTATTTTAGAACCTCAGAGTCTTCAATTAAAGGGTTACATGCCATTTTCAGTTTATAGCCCTGTGCATGACTGAGGCAACTGCCAGATGGAAAAAACACTGTGTGCCCACGAGACATTTAATATCCTGCTCTCCACACTCCCTAAATGAGAGAAACTAAACATAAGCAACTAGTAATTGACAGCAACCACTAACTGACATAGATACAACTATCTCATAATCCATTTACTATTTTAATAATCCTTTCACCACAGTCGATAACATGTCTTGGAAGCTGAGGTCTGAGACTGAATTAGACGCATGCTACTTTTGCTTCTCTTCCAAGAAATTAGAAAACATTCAGGACGTGATGGATCTGTATAGATGTTTTCAGAGAAATAATTGAATTTTTAAATAAAGTAGTAACAACCATCTCGGTGAAGGTGGGGACCATGTCCATCTCCACGATGACCATTCTATTTGCCAAGGGTACCATATTATTTTTTGAATTAATGCTGGATCATCTGACATATAACATGGTAACTAGAAATAGAAAAAGCATTTATTAAATAGTGATAACTTCCAATTGGTAGCTTACTTTTACGGAAGTATTTTACTTCATTAAAAATAATTTGTGTGGCCGGGCGCGGTGGCTCAAGCCTGTAATCCCAGCACTTTGGGAGGCCGAGGTGGGTGGATCACGAGGTCAAGAGATGGAGACCATCCTGGTCAACACGGTGAAACCCCATCTCTACTAAAAATACAAAAAATTAGCTGGGCATGGTGGCGCGTGCCTATAATCCCAGCTACTCAGGAGGCTGAGGCAGGAGAATTGCCTGAACCCAGGAGGTAGAGGTTGCGGTGAGCCGAGATCGCGCCATTGCACTCCAGCCTGGGTAACGAGCAAAACTCCATCTCAAAATAAATAAATAAATAAATAAATAAAAATAATAATAATTTGTGTTGATTTCCATCTGCGTCTCCATTCCCATTTTGGTTATTATTTTATACCAGCATAAAACCCCAGAGACTGAATACTCATTTATTTTTGCAACGTATTTCCTGTTATCAAATCACAGTTCCCAGTTTGTGAAACAAAAATTTGGACATGATATTTTAGGGGATATATGTATATTTGTAAGTACCTGAGTCCTCAAATTGCCCAACACTAACCAATGTGGCTTCTACTGATTAAGGCAGGATTGTAGAGGTTTGTCTTTTAGGGTCTGCTATTACCCATTTTAACTCAAAATCTCTGTTTTATTAAAGCAATTCCATAGTGATAACTTTGTTCAGAAAAGTGCCACCAATACTGCAAGCTGTCAGATAAATCAAGATGATGTAAAGCAAGAGTTGTGTTTTGTTTTGTTTTTCTCCATATGACTTTTTTTAAACAGATGTCTCTGGTATAATCCAACTATGTAAGCACTAGAAGAAAGCAATAAGTAAAAACAGAATATGGAATTTGAATTAAAAATTATAACCTTGTTAGATATTGATAGTAATCTATTTAAGCCCTAAAAATTCAAAAAGTTTCCCTTTATAAATATACGTGCATGCACACACATATTAATACCCACACACCTACACCTACACATGTGTTGAAAATATATTGAACATGTTTTACATACCAGGTCCTAGGTTGGAGGCTGGTAAGACTATGAAAATCAAAAGCAGACATGAACCTTGGTCTTCTCAAGTTTGCAGTCCAGTGGGCAGAAAGAGCCTAATGAAATAATCATTTAAAAATGCAAACTCATCACTGCAATCAGCACTGCAAAGAAGATATGTATGGTGCATAGTAGAGACATATGGTCTTGAGAAAATTGGAAGAACCTGATTCACTTAGAGGCAGCATTGTATGTCACAGAAATGAGGTGGGATAAGAAAAATAAATAGGAGTTAACTAGGCAAAGACAGGGAAGGTGCACACATGTCTGGCTCTGAAATGCAGGGGAGCTAAACACCAGTGAGTACAGCCCTCAAACAATGGGGAGCCAGTGGACATATGCAACTAGCTGCCTGTTCTTCAGGCATATAATTACGGGTCCTATTCTGCAAACTTTGCAGATGTCCTGTAAAATCAGACCACCATTCCCTAGAAAGGCAAACTCAATAACACACTCTTACAATGGCTTTTGCTTGTTTTGTTTTTTCCTCATTCTCCTTATTCCCTCACTCCTACTTCCTGGCCTCACCTTCTAAATGAGTGCCCTACAAAATCCACGTTTCATGATACGCTTTTTGAGGAACTGCAAACTAATACAGTTAAACATGGCATAGGATGAGACAGGAACAAAAATGTACATAGGTCTGTCAGGCATTTTACCTCTACCTATTCAATGGGAAGCCTTGGAAGTATTCTCAAAAGAAGACATTATTAGATGTGCTTTTCAATAAGATCCTTCTGGCTCCAATGCAGAGAACAGATCAGATGGGGCAAAAGGAGATGAAGTTCAGAAGATAGTACAATGCTGCAGGTGAGAGAGGATGGTGGATTAGACTAGGGAGAAATCGGAGTGACAGAAAGAAGGAGATACATTCCAGAGCTATTTAGGCAGTAAAATCAATAGAGCTTAATGAGAAAAGAAATGTTGCGGATGACTCTTACATTTTTTGGCTTCCATAACTCAATGGATGTGATACACTGAGCTAGGGAGCAATGAAAAAGTCTGGGGGTAAAAGAGGGGATAATTATAAAAGTTTTAAATTTAAATTTAGGCTTAAATTGCGTCTGAGGTATCTCTGAAACACCTTGGAAGAAGTATAAAATAGGTAGTTAAATATATGACTTTGAAACTAAGGGAGAACAATTTAAGCATTTCTGATTCAACTTTATTTTGGTGGCAATGAGTTTCAGGGTCATGGATGACACTAAGTAGAAAGGACATATCAAAATAAAAAAAGATGAGAAGATGGTACCAGGTCTTGAGGAAGTGGGACTAGCAAAGGAAACTGAACAAAGGGGGCCAGATGGATGGGAGGAAAATCAAGACAATGTTTCATTATGAAAGCTGGAGGAAGAGGGTATTTCCTAAAGAAGGCAAAGGCCTATAGTGCTCATTGCTACTGCAGAAGTAAGTAAGATTACTATGGTAAATTACGTTCCTCATTGCAATCAGCACTGCAAAGAAGATACATATGGCATATAGTAGAGGCATGTGGTCTTGAGAAAACTGGAAGAAGCAGGGTCTTCCAGTTTTCTTCTTCTAGAATTGGCCCCAATTCCTCCCCTCTCCATATATCCACATTCTTCACTCTGTGACTTTGCAGTTTCACCCCAAAAAATCGGTGGAGCATATTTTCTTTTGTTCAAGTGACTTGTTTTAGCCAAAAGAAAAAGGAAAAAGTGACGGCATGTAGGATTTGAGCATTTCCACTTGTCCTCTCGTGCTTCTGCTCTTCCAATGAGAAGGACATGTCTGTCTGTCTACTGAGTCCCGGAAGAAAGAGAGAGAGTGGGACAGAGCCCAAGGGTGGAGCGAACTCACAGGTACAAGAACTAGGTAGTGTTTTATTTAACTTCAGGACTGTTTGCCCCTGAAGTTTGACATGGTTGGTTATGCAACAATATCTGGGCAATAGAAAACTAGACTAAAACCTGTCTGCTAGATTAAGGATGTCGATCACTAACTGGTAAAGATCAGTTTTGCCATGGGAAGGAGAAAAGAGACAAGGTAGTGGAGGAAGCACATGCACTGAGTGAAGTTACATGTGTACACGTGCTGTGTGTCTTAACATGTAAACATGTCAGAAAGACTTTTAAAAAAGGGAGAAAATGAATACTTAAGATAAAAAGAGCAGATCTGATAGGTGCCATTGGAGAGATTAGGTAAGGTGTAATGAGAGTTCACAGTCATGGTGACACAGGTCAAGGGTGGGGCTGGGAGGCCAGTAAGGAAGCCCAGGGAGGGCCAGGTTCATGAGCGCTCTGCCCGGGTAACAGCGTCAGGTGTTATTTATGCTGGGCATATTCCACCGGTACGAAACAAGTAAAGTTCAGTTAAAGTTTCGCTGAATGTACTCTTTAGTTATATAAATGACATGAGATCTATAGTAATAAAAGATCTTACTATTCTTTCATGAAAAGCCTGATGGAGGAAACAAACAAAAGAAAACTTCGACTGTACATGGGGTCTCGGATAGAATGCTAAAAATCACAATAGTAAAACGAGGAGGAAGAAGTAAAAGCAGACATATTTACCACCTACTAGATTAGTTATTTGTCAGTCATTTATAAAACATGTTTTAAAAAGATAACATAGGCAGTTTTGGTGTATTTTGTTATACTCTGATTACTTCTGTTAATTAAAATAATTGGTTAGGGCCAGGCATGGTGGCTTATAGTTGGAATCCCAGCACTTCGGGAGGCCAAGGTGAGTACATCACTTGAGCCCAGGAGTATGACACCAGCCTGGGCAACATGGCAAAACCCCATCTCTACAAAAAATACAAAAATTATTTGGGCATGGTGGCATGCACCCGCCTGTAGTCTCAGTTACTCAGAAGGCTGAGGTGGGCGGATCACTTCAGCCCAGGAGGCAGAGGTTGCAGGGAGCAGACTGTGCCACTACACTCCAGCCTGGGTGATAAAGTGAGATCCTGTCTCAAAATAATAATAATAATAAATAATTAGTTAGAACACTCCAACTTTTGATGATAGTAAATAAAATGTTTCACTATTATTCTAATAAATGTAAATTATTAAAGATTAACATTTTTATGAAATATGACTTAATATTCAGATAAACATCAACACTGTTTTAACTAACTTTGAAAAAGTGAATACAAACCATCTATAATTTTACAGTGTTTCTAAATCATTTGTTTTTTTTAACATCTCAAATGAGTTTATATAATAAAATACACATAATAATTTTGTATTCTAAATCCAAAGTTTTGTAGATATACAAAATTAAGAGGCTAAACAATAAGGATAATTTCCAAAACGAGCAGAATATTCAAGTTTTTTCTGAATATTTTTCTTTTTTAAAATTGTGATTAAAAACACAACATAAAATTTACCATCTTAAGCATTCGTAAGTGTGCAGTTCGGAAGTGTTAAGTATACTCACATTTTTGTAAACAGATCTCCAGAACATTTTCAGCCCACAGATCTGAAATTATATATACATTAAACAACTCTTCTTTTCTCCCTCCTCCTAGCCCCTGATAATTACCATTCTACCTTCTGTTTCCATGAAATTGATCACTTTGCTATCTCACGTAAGTGGAATCTTGTATTAGTATTTGTGTTTTTGTGACTCGCTTATTTTACTTCGCATAATACTTTCAAGTTTCAACCATGTTGTAGCATAGGACAGGATTTCCTTCCCTTGTAAAGCTGAATAATATTCCACTATATGTACATAGCACATTTTGCTTATCCATTTATACATCAATGGACATCCGGGTTGCTTCTACCTCTTGGCTATTGCAAATAATGCTGTTATGAACATGAGCCTTCAAATTAAAGATTTCTTACTTTCCCTAATAAAATTTACCCAAGGTACCACTTTCCGTTGGAAGATTCATGTTTACGCCTCATCACAAATAATGCTTAAAATCTATTTATGTGTGCCTATATAACAGAAAACAAAACATTCTCGTATTACTAAAATGAAATCATTATTTGAGAAAGGAACAAACAGACCATTTAGATTAAAATTTATATTGACTTTTTCTAAGTTACCTATTTAGTTACACATTATTGTTTTTAGTTTTGACTGAAATATGCAATAGTACCTCATTGTTCACATATTATATTTTGGGGGTATTCTTTGATTTCTACAGTTAAAATATATACTCTAAGTTTCTGGTGATATGCACCTAAAGAGGCCTACCTTCTTTCCTCCTTCCCTCCTTCCCTTCCTCCCTTCCTTTCTTCTTTCCTTCTTCCTTTTTCCCTTTCATTTTAGTAGATTAGGAAATATAAGCTATGTAAGTGTGAGTGTAGCCCAGACAGCACTTACTAAAGTTCTGTTGGCAAATACAAGGGAGTAGGAGGCTAGGCACGTTTTCATTACGTAGTATATGATGTACAAGTTGCAGAAACGGTTGCATTTTTAACTTTCAAATGGCATGGGTTATAGGGCAATTTCTTTCCAGGTAAAATGAAGAAATCCTGAGAAAATACTCAAGTGTTTTAGTGGTGTTTATGTCACCATGTTAAGTATTATTTGTAGGAGACAAAACACAAAGAGGAAAAGACAAATAGATGAAATAATAAGACATTTGTTAGCAAAAACATTTCCTTTGTGAAGGGCATACACTCCTATAAATTAATGACTTGGTTGAGTAGCCGAAATCAATACCAAGATCCATAGTGTCCCACTGTTAATGTCTACACCTGTGGTTTCTATGGAGGCATCTGTTTTCCTCAGTTGCTCTAGACCATCGTGGTGCATGGATGGCAGAGATGCTGACTGTTTCTAAGGGCCATTCCTGCCTCCTACTTAAGAATCATAGTCTGCTCAATACAGCAAGCCAAGGGCAGCTCTCTTACTTTAGAATTTCTAAAGCCAGATCAACTCAAAACAGCATTAACTAGTTTGGAAAGTTCACAGGCACTAATACAATTTTGACATAGAAGTAGGCAAATTTCTTGAGATATAAAGGCTTTCTAGAGTCCACCCTTACACTAAGCAATGCTATATTTAAGTCAATTTATTATATGTAACAGTTCTCTACACCTTCTCTGTGCCCTACTTAAGTTTCTTAATAGCCAAAGGTATGCATTAAAGGTGACCTCCCTACAAAGATATGTTAAGATACAACATTTCTGCTTCTCGATAGTTCATGACAAATATTTACAAAGACCTACTAGAACTGGTTAGGCACTGAACCAGGCACTGGATACAGTGGTTAATTCATAGTCTCTGTCTTGATGAGGTGGTTTCTTGAAGCGGAGGACAACCATTTAACAAGGAGTTCCCCAATGAGTTATGTATTCCAAATTGTGACAGAGTACAAATAATGAAAAGCAGCAGCAAAATATGCTGTGAGTGTCCTTCTATCTCAGGGTCTGGCCTAGACTGGATGGGAGACACGTTCAAGAAAGGTTTTCTTGAGCACATGGCATGAGCATGCTAAGGGGCGTGTAGGAAGTAACCGGGTGAAATGGGTGGAGAAGAGCACTCAAGACAGGAGGAGGAAAGCTTCATCAAGGATCCATCTACGAGAATCGTGGTATGTGGTACGGTACAAAAGCTCATTTCTAAGATTATAATGGTTTCCTTAGAAAGGTATATGCCTTCCTCCAAAGAAACATTTGAAAATTGCATCCTTTCCTCCTGAGACAATTCTCAGGAAACTGTCAGAAAAGCTAAATCCAGAAAGACCATGTTGGTCTGACTTTACTACATGTGGATACTGTCCTAGTAGACATGCAGGAGAGGCCCCTCTATTAACGTCCTTTCTTCTAGAAGTTCACTTTCTCTTCCATTTGACTCTCAAACTCTTCCCATTATAACAACAGAGATAGGAGCAGAGGCATACCAAGACTGAGATCCTTTTTTCTGTCTCTGCCTGAGGACCCCTGTCATACCTCCCTAACCCTCTCCCACACTCTCCTGAGATTCTCCCTTGGGCTCCCTCCTTTCACCCCAGCAAGAACCTCAGGAGCAAAAAGAATGGCAGAAAAATATGAGCTATTTCTTATAAAGTCTTCTAGTGAGTAAAATACCTGCTCTTTACCAAGCAATCCTACTTAGGTGAACTTGAATTTTAGCCGACTCTGAAATTCTAAAGGAGAAGAGAGGGTTGCAGAAGCCTTTAAATCTAATCGAGTTTCAGGTCTTCACTCACCCAGTCACCCAGTTTTCAACCTTTCTACTCTTCATTCTAATCTCACTACATCTTGACAACTCACAAACAATTGTGACTCTTCATTCTCCTCTGCCTCTATCTTGATGCTTAAGCTCTATTACGTAGTCCCCTGTCCCTCAGTAATTCTACCCCCAACTCCTGGCCCAAACAATGAGAGTCACTGTTGCCGGTTTATGGCTGGGCTGCGTTCTCACTTCGCTTCTTTTGAGGTTGGAGGAATGAAGACAGGAACGTCCTCACTCCCACTGACAAGGCTGCTATAGAAGAATGAGCTCTGGGCCTCCCAACTTGAATCCGGCAGAGCATGCTACCTTTATAGGCGCTGCTATTCATGTCGGTTTGGTTGGACAGCAGCATCAGGTCTGGGCATACGATGGGTTAAGTTGGCTTCTGTGGGCTATTCTGGGAACACACCCAACATTTGTAGCTTTTATTTTTCTATTGAAAAGTACCTCTAAGTTCCAAATAACCAACTGACAAATGAGTTTTTGGAAGAGAATTGTTTGTAAGATGAGGGACTGTCTGCAATTAGAATGAAACAATGTAGTTTGGTGGAAATTCAATTGAATTAACCCAAAAGCAGAGAGATGAAAGGCTATTCCACAAAGCCAAGTAATTCTCATAAAAAAATACCATTAGCTAGTAAATGAGACTCTTTTTGAAACCCACAGTAACTCTTTCGGGAAACACAGGTAGCAGTACATTAATGCGTTAATGGTTTGAAAAGCACTCCCAAAGGGCCTCAACTGGTTTCAGCACTGGGATAATCCGATTCATTATTTTACATTAGGCCATAAGAGATACAGTTATTTATCAAATAACTAAGCATGAATGCAGTAGAATGGAATATATGGGTGATACAGTTTCTATAATATCCTTACACATTACAGGCTACACACACAGACACAGACACACAACACACCTTTCCCAATACAAACATCACGGTAACAAAACATAAATTTTTAACCTTAGATAGTATAAGATTTACTTCTTTTTTCTCCTTTTATACTGAAGTATTTGGCAAGAAAAACCCTTAAAACAGACACCAGAAATTTATTTTAATAACAAGTAATATTAAATCTCATTTTGATTTAAAATTCTTTTGGGTCAGCTCCTCTGAAGGAAAATATATTCGCCTGCAAACATGAGTGGTCACAGCAGAAGGTAACTGCAGGAGTTCCTCTGTCAAGATGTAAAGGGAAATTCCTGGTAGTGAAGAGCTGAAAGCAGCTGGGAGGCCTGAATGGTTATTTTAGTTGACTGAGTTCATGGTAAAGGGAACACTGTTCTTGTTTCCATTCCCAAAGGAGTCAGTTAACTGTTATTTTCCATGGAAATAAGTATCACCTTCCTAATAGGAGAGGAGTAGCCATGATGTGGTAATTTGAAGGCAGGATTAGGGCAGGATTGGGGCAGGGCACGGGGACTCCAGAGGTTATCTGGCTAAGGTGTCTTCAAACTGTTCCTTCAGAGCCCTAGAGATTAATATTCAGCTCTCTGAGAGACCAGGAGGAACTGCTTCCATATTCTTTAGTTTTTCAGGAAATTTTCTGGTAAGTTGTCATCAGAAGCAAATGGGTCTTTATTTTCCACAAAGCTCTGACTTCAGCCACCTGACTAAAGGGTCCCAATGAGGTAACACCTCCTCTCCAACATAGGACACTAGCATAGCTACAGCAAGTTGGACCTGGGCAGGGGTTAAATCGCCTGGTACATATAATGAGAGGCATTTATTGAGCACTTACAGCAGGCCAGCAACTCCTACAAATGTTGTACATTAACTCATTAAAGCCTCATAACAACCCAATGAATGAGTACAATTATTGTACCTCTTTTTACAGATGAGGAAACTGGCACGTTCTTTGGTGAAGTAGATAGCTTTGTAAAAAGTGGAACCAGAATTGGATGGCTGAAAGTCTATAACCACAGTCATAGCTTTAACCACTATAATACCCACCTCTGAACATATTTAAAAACCTAGGGAAATGTTCTGAGGTATGCTCTTAGTGCTATAACACTGCTTCTGCAGGACACCCATCAGCCATGATATTCTGCAGAATCAAAACATGTCAGGTGGCTCCTTAGACAACCCCACTTCTACCATACTCAGATAGGCCTATAAAAATATAGACATTTACCAAGAAGTACATTCTCCTTTTCATTCAGAATCTATTCAAAGGGTAAACTACTTTACAAAAATACAGCTAACCTAATTTTTTTAGTTGGCTGTATTGTGGAGGATAAAGATTTTAAAAATTGGTTCTGAAAAGTACAAGTCAAGGTACTAAATTCCAGTACTTTCAGGATGCCCAGAAAGTCCCTGATCCAGTTTCTAGCCCAGCTCCCTGAAAATCAAAGGCAATAAATGATTCAGAAGAAACCTAATGTAGGCTAGCTAATGCTACCTCCTTATGATCGCTGGAGGAACAGTCAAATCTGAAATGTACCCTACAGCCTGTGAAAAGAAATGCACTATAGTGGTTACCTATTGCCGAGAAACAAATCATCCCTAAACTTAGTGGCTGAAAAACACAAACATTTCTTACTTCTGATTTTGTGGGTTGGGTGAGTAGTTCTTCCAGTCTCTACCGGTTTGGCTGGGCCTTGATGATCTAGGATGGCAAACTCTTTTGTTAGGGTCCTTAGTTGGGACCTCTCTACAAAGGTATCTCATCCTCTAAAAGGCTAACTCAGATTTCTTCGGACAGTGAAAAAGGGTCTCAGCTACAAGAAAGAGCAAGTCAAATGCAAAAGCACTTCTTAAGCCTTTGCTAGAGCCATTTTTGCCACTGTTCCATCAGCCAAAGTAAGTTACGTGGTCTAATCCAAAGCTGATACGGGAGGGGCCTACTCAGTGTGTGAAAATAAAGATGTGAACTATGACTGTCATTTTCTAACAAGCTACTACATTTTAAGTTTTTAAAGTTAAATTCACTTAATATAGATGGAAATATCTGAAAAAAAGCTAAGAGAGTGTATGTAAAGCTTTCTCACCACATAACTCTGTGAGATAATACATATGTTAATTAGCTAGATTTAGTCATTCCACAAGATACCTATACTTCCAAACAATACATTGTAAATACATATGTTAATTAGCTAGATTTAGTCGTTCCACAAGATACCTATACTTCCAAACAATACATTGTACACAGTAAATACATACAATTTTACCTGTCGATTTGAAAAAGATTTAAAGAAGTAAACTGGGTTTTACCTGAAAACACAGTTTCTATGATGTTACCAGTAAAATTTCTATTCAAAGAACCAAAAATCTACCCTATGTCCATGCAGCATCTTGCATATGTGCTTCACTTTATATCATAAATATCTCTGTATTAGTGTATCCTGGCTGCTATAAAAACGTTCAACAAACTTATCACTTAAAACAACACAAATTTATTATCTTATTGTTCCGGAGGTCAAAAGTCCAAGATCTGTTTCACCGATCTAAAGCTGAGGTGTTATCAAGTTGATTTTTTTCTGGAGGCTCTGAAGACAGCATCTAATTCCTTGACTTCTTCAGCTTCTGGTGTCTGCCTATTTTCCTTCACTTGTGGGCCCTTCTTCCATCTTCAAAGTACAGTCTCTGCTTCTATCAACACATCACCTTCTTTTCTGACTCGGACAATCCCTTTATCTGTCTTTTAAAGACTGTTAAGACTACATCCAGTTCTACCTAGACAATTCAGGATAATCTCCCCATCTCAAAGTCCTTAATCACATCTGCGAAGTGCCTTTTGCCATATAAGGAAACACTCATAGGTTCTGGGGATTAGGATGTGGACATATATGGAAGGACATTATTTAACCTACTATAGTGTATATTAATTTTCTATTGTTGCTGTAACAAATTAACGCAAATTTAGTAGCTTAAACTATACAAATTTATGATTGCAGTGTTGTGTATGACGTAAGTCCAACACAGGTCTCAATGGACTAAGTGTTGACTGGGACATTTGGGAAGAATCCATTTTCTTGTCTTTTCTAGTTACTAGAGTCTGCCCATAATCCTCTTCTTCCTTCATCTTCAAAGCCAGCACTGTTAGACCTCTCTGTGTCTTTTTTACAGTCACATCTCTATCTGATTAAATCACAGCAAGGTTCTCTGCTTTAAGGACTCATATCATTAGATTGGGGTGACCCAAATAATCTAGGACAATCTCCCCATCTCAAGGTCCTTAACTTTAATCACAACTATATAACATCCCTCTGACTCTGTAAGGTAATATTCACAAGTTCCAGAGATTAGGGTGTGGACATTTTGGAAGGACCAGCATTCTTACTACTACGATATGTTACTGGAAAATTGTGTCTAAGTACAAATTGAAATCATATTGAATTGCATTGAAGAAATTGGCTATGTTTTAAAAAAATACATTTGAGTTTTATTTTAGGCTTTCTTAATACCAGTCAAGCTTTTAAAATAAAGTTTATATTACTTTTGAACTATATCGTACAGTTTTAATATTTGAGAGCTCTTTTCCGCTTTTCAATATTTTTCCTAGAATTAGTGTCCAGGGCTAGGAACTTGAGCATAGGAAATCAATATATTGAGTCTATGCTTCAGATTTCAACCATAATTTTAACCCTTATTTTTTAAAAAAGTAAAATTTTACTAGTATAGCTGAATTGAAAGGAACATACTTGGAAGTAATATAATGATAGTTTATACTAAGTACTATTCTCTCTCTGTCTCTTTCTCAAAACTGTTAATAATAATCAAACCTAAATTTGACCTTGTTTGCAATTCCAGACCTTTATTAGACATCTATTTTCTACCTCACCACAAATACAACTAAGGAGAAATGGCTATATGTAACCATGACTCCATATTTCTACAGTTTTTGAAATTATTAAAACTTTTCTCAATAGTCAGCTCTGCTTCTCAAATTAGAAAATCATTTTCAGAAATTGCCTCCTTCTTTCTCAAACTGGTGAAGTGGTTTTCCTGGGGATTCACACTCCATTTATAAACAACTGAATATTAACCAGCAACAACCTCAGCTCAAAACTGGCTCTGATAAAAATTCTTATAAAATTTCTTCCTACAACAGTTTTTGCAAAAGGACTTAAATCCTTTATTCAAATTATTGAGCACAAAATTTAAGGAAAGTTTTTCAGTACAGACTTAATAGTGAGCTAATGACACTCTATCTGTGTTTCCAAACACTCTTGTTATATTCTTGAACTATCATTTTTCTCTCTCATGACAGTAAAAATGTTTGGCATATTGAACTTCTATGAAAGTAGATGAAGACGTGTACAATACAGTAATAACTCCTGAAAGTGCTTAATGTATTTGTTTCTTGCCTAAAAAATGTTTTCAAACAACTGCTTTAGTTTTTTTGATTTTTTAATTCTATAGGCTCATTTTTAAAAACTGGGTGTGAATTTATGACACCTTGTGACTACATTCATATGATGCATTCTTTTTTTATTTATTTATTTAAAAAGTATTTATTAAGGAGCTATGGGAACTTGGCACTTAGAAGCCACAAATAGTGGGCACCAGGCCCACTGGTATATAGTTGTACATAATTAGACTTAGAGTTCCTAATCAATAGACAGACTATATAAATATTTCTTCCAGGTGAGCAGAGGTAAATACTTTTATTTTTTAATTTTTATTTTTTTATTATACTTTAAGTTCTGGAATACATGTGCAGAATGTGCAGGTTTGTTATGTAGGTATACCTGTGCCATGGTGGTTTGCTGCATCCATCAACTCGTCACCTACATTAGGTATTTCTCCTAATGCTGTCCCTCCCTTTGCCCCTGAACCCCCAGTAGGCCCTGGTGTGTGATGTTCCACTCCCTGTGTCCATATGTTCTCATTGTTCAACTTCCACTTATGAGTGAGAACATGCAATGTTTGGTTTTCTGTTCCTGTGTTAGTTTGCTGAGAATCATGGTTTCCAGCTTCATCCATATCCATGCAAAGGACATGAACTCATTGTTTTTTATGGCTGCATAGTATTCCATGGTGTATATGTGCCACATTTTCTTTATCCAGTCTATCATTGATGTACATTTGGGTTGGTTCCAAGTCTTTGCTATTGTGAATAGTGGTGCAATAACCATACGTGTGCATGTGTCTTTATAGTAGAATGATTTATAATCCTTTGGGTATATACCCAGTAATGGGATTTCTAGACCAAATGATATTTCTGGCTCTAGATCCTTGAGGAATCACCACACTGTCTTAGCAAAAAGAACAAAGCTGGAGGCATTATGCTACCTGACTTCAAACTACACTATAAGGCCACAATAACCAAAACAGCATGGTACTGGTACAAAATAGATACATGGACCAATGCAACAGAGCAGAGGCCTCAGAAATAACACCACACATCTACAACCATCTGATCTTTGACAAACTTCACAAAAACAAGCAATGGGGAGACTGGGCACAGTGGCTCACGCCTGTGATCCCAGCTCTTTGGGAGGCTGAGGTGGGCAGATCAGCTGAGGTCAGGAGTTCGAGACCAGCCTGACCAACATGGTGAAACTCCATCTCTACTAAAAATACAAAAAATTAGCCAGGCATGGTGGCATGTACCTGTAATCCCAGCTACTCAGGAGGCTGAGGCAGGAAAATTGCATAAACCCAGGGGCCAGAGGTTGCAGTGAGCTGAGATAGCACCATTGCACTCCAGCTTGGGCAACAAGAGCGAAACTCCATCTCAAAACAAACAAACAAACAAAAAAACAAAACAAGCAATGAGGAAAGGATTCTCTATTTAATAAATGGTGTTGGGAAAACAGGCTAACCATATGCAGAAAACTGAAACTGGACACCTTCTTTACACCTTATACAAAAATCAACTCAAGATGGATTAAAGACTTAAACTTAAGACCTAAAACCATAAAAAACCTAGAAAAAAACATAGGCAATATCATTCAGGACATAGGCATGGGCAAAGACTTCATGAATAAAACACCAAAAGATATGGCAACAAAAGCTAAAATTGACAAATGGGATCTAATTAAGCTAAAGAGCTTCTGCACAGTAAAAGAAACTATCATCAGAGTGAACAGGCAACCTACAGAATGGGAGAAAATTTTTGCAATCTGACAAAGGGCTAATATTCAGAATCTACAAGGAACTTAAACAGATTTACAAGAAAAAAACAAACAACCTCATCAAAAAGTAGGCAAAAGATATGAACAGACACTTCTCAAAAGAAGACATTTATGTGGCCAACAAACATATGAAAAAAAAGTTCATCATCACTGGTCATTAGAAAAATGCAAATCAAAACCACAGTGAGATACCATTTCACACCAGTTAGAATGGCGATCATTAAAAAGACAGGAAACAAAAGATGCTGGAGAGGATGTAGAGAAATAAGAATGCTTTTATACTGTTGGAGTGTAAATTAAATACTTAAAGAAAATGCATGTGACTATGATTTTCAGCAGGAAAGAATGCCAGGACAATTTAATGTGGAAAGAAGAGTCCTTCCCCAAAATGCTCCTGGGACAATTGAATATCCACATGCAAAAGGGTGGAGTTGGACTCTTGCCTCATATCATATGCAAAAATTAGCTCAAAGTGGATCACTGCCTTAAGTGTTAAAGTTAAAACTGTAACAAGCTTGCAAATCTCATAACCCTGGATTAGTCAATGGTTTCTTATATATGACACCTAAAGCATGAGCAGCAAAAGAAAAAATATTGCACCTTATTAAATTAAAAATTGTTGTGCTTCAAAAGACATTATCAAGAAAGTGAAAGAACAATCCAAGAATGGAGAAAATGTTTGTAAACCATGTATCTATTAAAGGTTTAGTATCCTGAATATATAAAGAACTCTTAAAACTCAACAATAAAAAACCAAAAACCCAAATGAAACAATGGGCAAAGGATTGTCCAAAGAAGATATAGAAATGTTCAATAAGCACTTGAAAAGATGTTCAACATCATTAATCATTAGAGAAAGGAAAATAAAAACCATAACATAGCATTTCAGACCTACTGTAAAAGAGACAAATAATACAAAGTGTTGGTGGGGACACAGAAAAATTGGAATTTTTATACATTGCTGGTGGGAATATAATATGGTGCATCCACTTTGGAAAACCATTTGGTAGTTCCTCAAAAAATTAAATATGGAGTCACCATATGCCCCAGAAATTAACTCCATTCCTAGTTAAATACATATGATGCATTCTTAAAAAGAAAATGTTTCTTTGCCAAATAATTCCCTTGTAAGCATCATACAACCCATTGGACTAATGGAAAATTTAAAATATGCATGGGAAATTTAATTTTTCAAAACTTATTTTCAGTAATTTTGATCATTTCCATATTCTGTCAATAGTGGAATTTCCTTTTTTCTTCTTACATGATGTCAGAATTGTACATAGTAGAATGATATCAGAAAATATACCTAATGAAATTACCTAATGAGTTAAATACACCTATTCTCACATTTCAGGATTGCATAAGGTTGAATTAAATCAGTAAATAGACTTAATCATCATTCACAATTTATATCTAACACCAACCTCATAACACTGTTTTGAGAGGCTGACCAATGTGGTAATAATAGCTCCAACATTACCTTCTCTGAGTTCTCGCCACGGTTAAAAAATATTACTGCTTATGGATAAAAATGATTTTTAGAAATATGTAGGCAAGTGAACATGATACATGGTCTAAAGTAAAACAGAGTGCTTAAATCAAGTTATATATGTGCTGCAATAATTTTATACATATGTGTGTGAATATTGATACAAATAATTCAAATTCTGAACTTCTCCTCACTTGAAAATTAATAAAAGTTGGACTTTACTTTGTTAATGATGACAATATATAAATGACTGAAATGAACACTGTTCATTTCGTGGCAAAGCTTTTAAATGAATAAGTCAGATTAATTACTTCTGAATGATTTGCTTTTTTTCTCACAGAAATCCAATGTATTATTAAGATGCCTAGACTCTTCTGATAATAAACCAAGGTGAGCCTTCCATCAGCACACACAAAGGAGCTGAAGCAGAACTCACAACAGCACACACAACCCAGTATGCTAATCCCCAACAAAGGAGAAGGGCCCACAAAGGGGCACGGTGGCAGAAAACTCTCAGAAGAGGGTCCACTTCAGTAAAAGATTTTCTATGAGCGCATTAATATTTACCAATGCCAAGAGACCTGGTCTTTTTTTTCTTTCATTTAGCCACAAATGCCTCCTCAATATTATTCCTATATTGAGACAGCATTAGAAAAATAAACTATGCATATAAAAGAAGCCTCAAATGAAAGACAAGCAGCTTTTAAGATAAGCTTGCTTTCGGTGTAAGCATCTGTACCCAGAAGACCATTTACACAAATTAGCATATTTTATCTACTGTAAAAAAAACCATGAAATAATTCACATATGCAAGATAGTTTAATTTAAATCACTATCAGGGAATGCTTGAGCATTTTAGCACACCCCACAAAAACGCAAGTTCTGATAAGCAAGGCAAAGATTTGCCACTTAAAAAGAAAACTAGTAGGAAGAATGTTTTCCGATTGCAAGCAATGTTTTCTGTTGAATTATTTAGTAGGGTGACAGAGAAATAGCACTGGAGGCAGACAGGCCAGAGTTTCAGTTTTGCATCTTACTCTAGTTGTGCAGTGTTGAGTAAATTACTCAGTCTCTCTGATCCTCAGATTTTCCATCTGTAAAATGGTTCATAAGACTTACCTTGTGTGGTTTTAACAAGTTTAAGAGACTATGCTCAAAATGCTTAATATAATAAATAGTCCATTCTAAACCTTTACTAAATGGAGGAATTTTGGTTTTTGTTTCGTATCTATTTGAAGAACTTTAAAGAATAAAGATAATAAAAAACATCATCCCCCTACCCTGAGAAAAGCACTATCGCTAATTGGTGAATATCCTTCTAGTTCTTTCTCTATATGTACATATAAGCTTGTACGCATGCTTTGCAAATTTTTACTTTATAAATATGGATTCCTACTTTACATACAATCATCTCGCTTGCTTCCCCATCCATGCCCTACCTTAATATACCATGAATACATTTCCATATATTTAATATCATTTTACATAATTTTTTACAACATCATTTTAACTGCAATGGTCTTTTATTATGTGAATATATCACCGTATTTGGGATGCTTCCAACATTTAGTCTATGTGTAAAAAACAGAGCAATGTATATAGCTGGCTACCAATAAGTATTTGTATACATCCTAATCTTCTTTTAACCCAAACATAATTATGACAACATCCCACAAACAAAATCATGTATATATTTTTCTTTCCTTCAACCTGAAAACATGCATTTCTACAAATTTTTCTATTAAAAGTTTTCTAATATTTAATTTTTGAGTAGATAATACATTTGTTTATCTTATAAGTTGTTTTTATATAAACAAAGAGTAGACAGTGAAAAACCCTGTGCCCGTCCATGGTCTTCTTTATCCACTTCTACCTCATCTACCCCACAGGTAATGTTGCCATTAACATATATAATCTTTTATAATTTACCTTTGAGCATGTAAGTGAAGTTCATATATAATCTTTTATAATATACCTTTGAGTATACAGGTGAAGTTCATATTCACCTGTATACTCAAAGGTAAATTATAAAAGATTATATATGTTAGTGGCAACGTTACCTGTGGGGTAGAATATGTTCATATTCACTTATTCAATATGTACCTTTGAGTACATATTCACCTATATACTCAAAGGTAAATTATAAAAGATTATATATGTTAATGGTAATAATGGTAATTATTCTGTTCTTCTTTGCCAAATTGGATAGCATACAATATACATCATACATACTTCGCTTTTTCCACTTAATATACAGTTATTTCCATATCTGTACTTAAAGAGGTTTTTAATTCTTTTATAGTTGCATAGTATTCCATTGTATGTTTTTATCATAATCATACTAGATTTCTAGAAGTAAAATTATGAGAGCAAGAGTAAAAATATTTTTGAGACTACTGATTCATACTGTTAAATTATTTCCTCCAAATGCTATACCAATTTAAAGTCCTAACAGCCATCAACATATGATGGTATATATTTCGCTTGATATACCTACTTCATCATTCCTCTATGGAATTGAACATTATGATTTAAAGGTTTTACAAATATTGTAAGAAAATGGCAACTCCCATAAATTCCACTTATGTATTTTTATTAATTAGTGATGTGGAACTTTTCAAATATTTGCTAACTATGCTTAGCAAACATCTATTTCTATTTTTTTCTCACATTTTGATTAAAGTGTTAGTATTTTCCCTTTTGTTTTCCAATAGCGTACTCTATACTAAGGTTACTTGTGAATTTTATTTTTACATCATTATTTCCCTTTTAATTTCATTTGTGATGTTTAAATTATTTGGAAATGGCTTGAGTGGATATTTTATGTAAAGTATATATATAAATATACATAAATATATAATTTGCAGAAATAATAGACTCAAAGAAATTAGTAAATTCATTTATTCCTGCATGGATGCATTTGTTCATTCAAAATGGGTCAAATATCCATGTTTGCCAAGTACTGTTCTAGGCACTGACAGAGCACAATCAGTTCCAGCCCTCACCTACTTACATTTCAATGAGGGAAAAAATAAAGGAGGGGAAGAGGCTGGAGACTAGTGGGTGAGATGAATTTTCATTTTACCTTTTTTGGTTTTAGATAGGGTAGGAGGCATTGAAGGTACCGGTTTTAAAAAGGATTAGACCTCCTTACAGTTTAAGGCCATTACCAAATAGAAATAGCTTTTTTATATCACCAAAGTTGTTCTTTATGATCAGAAGGAGTGTTTTAGTCCTCTTTATTCAGGCTTTAGACATTTTTCACCTTGGATAACATTTTTGCAATAATTCTGTGTTAATTATATTTTGCCTTTTATAAATGTTTGCCTAAACAGCTTTCAGGAAACTGACTTTTAAAATACTCTTCTAAAAATTCCCAAAACCAACCACTTTCATCGTCAGATTTCAATCTTATTTCAAGAGATGAAAAAGCAACACCGATAGAAAAAAAATGTTGAGAAAATGAAAATAGTTTGTAAATCTCTGAAATAAGTATATAGCAACTATTATCAGAGGTGAACGTAAACCAACCAGGAGTGTGTAGAGTGAGGACATAATAAACAACTAACTCCTAGCATGTACTGATATTTTGTTAACATCTGGCATAGACCAGCTTTCAGTTCTTCCAAAGAAACTTTTTTCTAGCTATAGAAAACAAACTATCCATCTGACAAAGGGCTAATATCCAGAATCCACAAAGAACTTAAACAAGTTTACAAGAAAAAAACAAACAACCCCATAAAAAAGTGGGTGAAAGATATGAACAGACACTTCTCAAAAGAAGACATATATGCAGCCAACAAACATATGAAAAAAAGTAAAGCTCATCATCACTGGTCATCAGAGAAATGCAGACGAAAACCACAATGAGATATCATGTCAGGCCAGATAGAATGGCAATCATTAAAAAGTCAGGAAACATCAGATGCTGGAGAGGATGTGGAGAAATAGAAATGCTTTTACACTATTGGTGGGAGTGTGAATTACTTCAACCATTGCAGAAGACAGTGTGGCGATTCCTCAAGGATCTAGAACTAGAAATACCATTTGACCCAGCAATCCCACTACTAGGTATATACTCAAAGGATTATCAATCATTCTACTATAAAGACACATGCACACATATGTTTATTGCAGCACTATTCACAATAGCAAAGGCTTAGAACCAACCAAATGCCCATCAGTGATAGACTGGATAAAGAAAATTTGGCACATATACACCATGGAATACTATGCAGCTATAAAAAAAGAATGAGTTCATGTCCTTTGTCAGAACATGGATGAAGCTGGAAACCATGATTCTCAGCAAATTAACACAGGAACAGAAAACCAAACACTGCATGTTCTCACTCATAAGTGGGAGTTGAATAATAAGAACACATGGACACAGGGAGGGAAACATCACAAACTGGGGCCTGTTGTGTGGTGGGGGGCTAGAGGAGGGATAGTATTAGGAGAAATGCCTAATGTAGATGACGGGTTGATGGGTGCAGCAAACCACCACGGCACGTGTGTACCTATGTAACAAACCTGCATGTTCTGCACATGTATCCCAGAACTTAAAGTAGATACCAAAAAAAAAGTTATTAAAAAAAAAAAAAAACAGTGGTACAGATTCTGTTGTGTAATTTTCTTAACATCTTCTAATAAAAAAAATCAGGTCCAAGAAGTATCTATTTGTTTCCATTTTTGCTGCTAAATGTACTCGCTAAGTGCTTTGGCTTTGAAAATACACCAATCAGAATCAAATCTCTTATTAACCATGTATGTGATGTTATATAAATCATAAACTTTCTGTGCCTTTGTTTCCTCATATTAAAATAAAAAATAGGAAGGGTATTTCATAGAGTTGTCATCATGTTTAAATGGGCAAATCCATGCAAAACTCTTAGAATAGCACCTTGTGCAGACTGAGTATTATTATCTATGATTATAACTAATATTAATGATATCACTGTTGTTGTGGAGATATTTCATGTAAATACATGAGGGATGTTTGGTTTGGTTACTGACTATTGTATTTGAAAAAACACTTCATTTATTTTTAATTTTTTAATATTTAAACTTTGCCATTTTAAAGTATACAATCCAGTGACATTCGGTAACTTTTCACAATGTTGTACAGCAGTCACCACTGTCTAGTTCCACATTTTCATCACCCCAAAAGGAAACCCCATACCCATTAAGCAGCCACTCTCCACTCCCGTCTCCCTCTGGCAACCACTAATTTACTTTATGTCTCTATGGATTTTCCTATTCGGCATATTTTATATAAATGGAGTAACACAATTTGTGGCCTCTGTGTCTGGATTTTTTCACTTAGCATAATGTTTCTGAGGTTCATCCACATTGTTGCCTGTGTTAGTATTTCATTTCTTCTTATGGCCAAATAATATTCCATTATGTATATATTTTTTATTTTTTATATATATGCGTGTGTGTGTATATATATATATATATATATATATGAGACATTTCCTTAAACCATTCATCAAATGATGGCTATATGGGCTTGTTTCTACCTTTTGGTTATTGTGAATATTGCTGCTATAGACATTTGTGTACAAGTTTTTGTTTGAACACTTGTTTTCAGTTCTTTGGCATCTGTACCTAGGAGTAGAATTGCTGGATCATATGGCAATTCCATATTTAATGTATTGAAGAATCACCAAACTTTTCCACAGTAGCTGCATCACTTTATTTATTCATTCATTCATTCATTCATTCATTCTGAGATAGGGTCTGGCTCTGTCACCCAAGCTGGAGTGTCGTGGTGCAACCTCAGCTCACTGCAACAACTATCTCCTGGGCTCAGGTGATCCTTCCACCTCAGCCTCCCAAGTAGCTGGGACTACAGGCATGTGCCATAATCATGTCCAGCTAATTTTTTATTTTTTAAAATAGAGACAGGGTTTTGCCACATTGCTCAGACTGGTCTCAAACTCCTGGGCTTAAACAAGCCACCCACACCTCAGCCTCCTAAAGCACTGGGATTACAAACGTGAGCCACCATGCCAGCCTGGTTGCACCACTTTATACTTCCACCAGCAAAATATGCAGGGTCCATTCAATTTCTCAACATTCTCGCCAACACATTTTACTTGTTTATTATTATTATTATTATTATTATTGGCCATTTTCATGGGTGTGAAGAGGTATTTCACTATGGTTTTCAGTTGCACTTCCCTAAAGACTTAGAGTGCGGACACTTGTTCATGTGCTTCTTGGCCATTTGTATACCTTCTTTAGTGAAATGTCTTTTCAAGTTCATTGTCTAATTTTTACTTACATTTTTTCTCTTTCAGTTGCTTAGTTGTAAGTGTCCTTTATATATTCCAGATAGACTCATCAGATATGACCGGCAAATATTTTCTCCCATTCAGTGGGCTGTCCTTTCACTTTCTTCAGTGTCCTTTGAGGCACAGAAGAGCTCTTTTATTTTGATAAAGTCTAATTTATCTATTAATTTTTCTTCTTTTATTGCTTGTTGGTGTCGTGTATAGGAATCCATTGCCAAATCTAAGTCATGAAAACTTACTCCTATTTTTTTGTACATGGTATGAGGTAAGGGTTCCATGTCATCCTTTTACATATGAATATTCAGTTATCACAGTACTATTTGTTGAAGATATTATTCCTTGTCCATGCAATCGTCTTGACAGTCCTATTGAAAATCAGTGGTCCATAGATGTATGGATTTATTTCTAGGGCTGAATTCTATTTCATTGGTCTATCTGCCTATGTTCATGCCAGTACCACGCTGTTTTGAGTACTGTATTGTTGTAGTAAGTTTTAACATTGGGAAATGTGAAACTTCCAACTTTTTTCTTCTTTTCCAAGGTCATTTTGGCTAGGGGTCAAAAGACTTTAGTTCTAATAAAGTTACCATTAAGAAAAAAAAACAGTTGTTTTTTGGATGAAGACATAACAAGGACCTGGTAGTTGTTAGTACCTTGCTATAAATTTTCATATAAAATATTTCTCAGCTATTGTAAGAGTGAAGTCTTGGCTGAAAAAGGGGTGGGGAGGAATATATTTTCAGAGTCTTTGATGGTTTTTAAAATGTGTCAGAATGGGAGAAATGAGAGGGTAAGGGAGCTTAATGATAACTATTTGAAATCAGTAATAAAAGATCATTTTTGAAAGTGCCTAATACAGTATCTGATATTTTCCAACAAAAGCCTTGTGAAGTAGTCAGAGCACATGTGATTATCCTAAAAATACAAATGGAGAAAGCAAGGCACTCAGAGGTTAAGCAATTAGCTCAATATTGCATAGCAAATAAGTACTAGAGCCCAAACAAAATACGATGTCCTCGAATTCTCAAGTTGGTTCTATTTTAGCTCGACAAGTCAACATCAGCCTTGGATAAACTTGGCTTCATTTATAATTTTATCCCAGTTTGGGGAAAAAAAACATCTATTTTATAATGCATCAAAGCTTTTATAATTGCTTCTGCAGGTTCATTGTTTATTCCAAGTTCTCAGAGAAACAGATGTAAAATGCAGATGCCAAGCACAGATTCTAATTCTTCCCAGAGTCATCTGTGTGTAGATTTACCATCTATGAATTCATTTTCTTACACTCTATGCTATGCTGTATTTCTTCGCCATGTACTGATACATTATCAATTGCTTACTCTCTTTGCCCTCACAAAGTTTTTGTTTGACCTTTAAATTATTATTAACTACAAAATATTTTTATCTACAATTAAGCAACATAAATTTTTATGTATATTCTTGGATTTAAAAACCCATGCAGGAAAAGGGATACCTGTATGGGAGTAGCCTGAACAGCCTCCTATGTATCTGTTCACTATCCCCAATCAAAGTATCACAGGAATATTATAAAATATAAAGGATGCAATTAGAAGAAGTCTTATTTTTATTGCCCTTTGGAGCACTTACTTAATGCCAAAAAAAGATAAACACTATGCATTTCATAGGTAACTAGGATGTGTCTGAAACTCCGGAGTCCAATGCAGTAAGAATCACTCAATCCAAGCTCTTTTAAAGCAGTGTGTCAAACAGTCTTGTTATAAATATGCATCAGGAAAAATGTACTCACTTTCATAAGAAAGTAGACATAAGAATTTCCACTGAAAGCTTGAGTCATTATGGCCTAATACAAACTGAAATTCAATTTCAATTATCTCAAGTATGGCTATGTTATGTCTTTTATTCTTCTATTTGGTGAGACGACAATCTTGGTAATTGAATATTAATTTTCTCCAAAAAAGCATTCCAAACTCTTCTTCAAAGAAGGTGTTAAGCTTATTAATTCATTCTTTAACAAGAGGACAAAGTTCATGACTTGCTGTATAAGAAATAAGAACTCCTAGGGGCCTAGAAGTTTTAATCAAAGATTGAAGGGGAAGAAAAAGTGAATGAGCCAGAAGGCAGAAGAATGTGAGGAGGTCACCTAACTTTTCAGGGGAAAAGAAAAAATAAAAATCCTTTCCAGAGCTCAAAGTAAAATAACAGAGCAAAGCAATCAGAAGTACAAATTCCTCCTGAGGTACGGGCTAAAACATCGACTTTCCTTTATAATGCCACTTTAATTTCTGGTACGATTCCAAAGCAAAGGTTTATGTTTCATGATATTGTCAACTTTGCATAAGACTACTTGTGTTACTTGTGACTTACACGGCCTTAGGGACACTATTGATTTTTTTTTCCCCTCATAAATCTAAAAATGCTCTCTGCCTTCCCAGTGGACTCCTTATATTTATTGGTGTCTATCCTAAAACAACAGTTCAAGGTTGAAGTTATGAAAACATTTGGGGCTCTAATTTACCACAAAGAAAGTCCAACAAAGATTACAGATAATACATAGCACTCAAAGTTTGCCCAAGAAATACTAGAAACACCTGCCGCCAAATACACACACGCTTTATTTTTCTCCAATAGGTGTTGCTACATGGGAAAATTACAAAATGGCTCCAGCCACAGTCTCCTCCAAAATACCTAAGAACTCTCCACCTTTTCAAAGCCTTACTGGACTATAAATATTCCCTTTCTGTTGTGTTAGAGAAGTCATTTTCAAACTTTTGTTCACAGAAGCCCCTTTACATTCTTAAAAATTAAGACCTTACCATTATGTTTCTATGTGTATATCCATATTTACCATATTAGAAATTGAAGTGAGAGGCCGGGCGCAGTGGCTCACGCCTGTAATCCCAGCACTTTGGGAGGCCAAGGCGGGTGGATCACGAGGTCAAGAGATCGAGACCACCCTGGTCAACATGGTGAAACCTTGTCTCTACTAATACAAAAAATTAGCTGGGCATGGTGGCGCGTGCCTGTAATCCCAGCTACTCGGGAGGCTGAGGCAGGAGAATTGCCTGAACCCGGGAGGCGGAGGTTGCGGTGAGCCGAGATCGCGCCATTGCACTCCAGCCTGGGTAACAAGAGCGAAACTCCGTCTCAAAAAAAAAAAAAAAAAAGAAATTGAAGTGAGAATTAAAAAAATATTTAATTCATGTAAAGATTAACAATCCATTACAGATGAATACAAATAACATATGAAAATCACCATATTTTCAAAACCAAAAAATTTAGTGAGAAGAATGGCATTGTTTAAATCTGCAAATATCTTTAACGACTGGCTTTAGAGAAAGACAACTGGATTCTCATATCTGCTTCTGCATTTGATATGTTAAGACATCACCTGTTATGTAACCCTCTGGAAAATATCATGCATTTAAGAGAGAAAAAGGGTTAAAAAAAGACACATCACACATTCATATTTAAATGAAAATAGTATTGACCTCATGAACCCTCAAAAAGGGCCTGGGGGACCTCCAGAGGTCCCTATACCACACTTTAAATACTAGTGCTTTAGACTATCCCAAAATCATACAGAAATTGAAGCCACATAAAGGAGATAACTATTAGCAAACTCCTACCAAGGAAATAACAATGGCAGCATCATGCTATGGTTTCTGTAACTATTTCTTCTAAATAAATATCCCACCAGTTATAGTTATCTTTCCTTCTGAGTTCGAAGGAGAGACTGGGACTGAGTGTCAGTACCACGTGGCACATTGGAAAGGCTGCCAGGTCTTCTAAGAGATCGTGGATCATGTTTAGAAAAGTAGATTCAGCGACACAAGTTATTTCTCATTTAAACTATCTCTGTAATGAGGACAAATATGATGTGTTCTCTAATCCTGCATTATAAGGCCAGTATAAACTCAGGACAGGCATGTTTCCTCCCAGGTAGGTCAGCAAAGGTCTCATCTCTTTAAAGTGTTGTTTTTAATGGTATCTTTATATCGTTAAACATATGATTTTTCTCATTCAATATTGAACACTATTTTTACATTTTTCTTGTTGGATTCAGGAAGGGCAGACAAGGTCATGAACACAAAATAGTTCCTGAAATTACAGAAGGCAATATTTTTTATGCAAAATTAGTGTGCATGTGTGTGTGTGCGTGTAAAAACTTTTTGGTTCATATACAGCTAATTTCTATTATTTTATAGTTTACTATTTAAAATATACTTAATTTAACAATGTTTAAAGGTAATCTGAATTCACCTCTTGAATACCGGAAAGATCTTTTTAAAAGCACATTAAACCTGATCTCCCTGTTATCAGCTACATGTAACTTGTGTACAGTATTATTTTAATCTGTTTCTTAATCTTATGAACAGATGCTATTATTGGCTTATACAGTCAATATTATATTAGATTTATCGACATATTTACTAATTTCTTTTCTCACTATTTATTTTTATACTTGCCCCATCCTTCTAGGATTCTCTTCTTGAATCCTAAAAGCAAGCATCTGTTGCTGGTAAATTCTTTGTTCTTAATTTCATGGAAGGTGTCTTTATTTCGCTCTCCTTCTTTAAAGACAATTTCACTGGGTTTATAAGTCTATTTTGACAGCTATTGTTCCCAGCACTCTAAAGCTTTTATTCCAATGTTTTCCATCTTTCACTGATGCTATGGGAGAGACCTGCCAGTCTAATGGATGTTGGTCATGTGGGTACATCGTCCTTTCTCAGTGGCTGCTTTTACAATTTTATTCTTGTCTCTGGAGAAGTATGATTGGGCCTCAGTGTGTTTAGGTGTAGATTCCTTTTTATTTTTCTGCTTGGGATTTGTTGGTATTCCTGAAACTAAGGATTTATGTCTTTCATTGATTCTGGAAAATTCTTACCCATTTTATTGTCAAATACCAGTGTCCTCCATTTTCTGTATGCTCTCCCCTGGAATTTCAGTTGAACATGTGCTAGATCTGCTCACCATACCCTCTACATCCCTTCATCTGGCTCCCATATTTTCTACATCTTTGACTCTTCAGGCTGCAATTATTTTGATCTTCTAGTTTGCCGGGTCTTAACTGTTCATCCATGTTGTGCTCTTTAAAGTTTATTATTTTTAATCGCTAATTTCTATTTGATTCTCCTAAAAAAAGCTGTTTAATCATTTTATATATTCTCTCACCCCTTAATAGCATTTAATTCCCTTTTTATTTTAATAAATGTAATACAAATACTTAGTTACATTCTTACCTAATGATTCTAATACTATAATCCTACTTTGCTGCTTCTATGGGTCCTAGATCATGGTGACTTCCACATACATTTAGTGATTTTTTTTCATACTGAGTTTGTGACCATTTTAACTTTATTCATAAAGTCATTTGTGATTTGTATTAAGAATGTGTACCTCTAACAAGGACTCTCATTTGCTGCTATAAATCATCTAAGAGTACCTTAAAGTAAATATTTAGCTGGGGAGTTTCTGAGCAAATAAGTCCCATGAATGTGTGGTGCCAATCCATTAGATGGTGAGCTTGTAGTTAAAAATACTCCTCACCTTGCATGAGGACTTTGGTTCTTATCCCCCACAGAGACATTAAGGATTGCCCACGTCAAAGGAGATCAACGTCCCCTTGCATATCCAGATTCCAGCTCTCACTTAGTCCTTTGACCTTAGAGAATTTCTTTATTTTCAAGCCAGCTAATCATATATCTTAAATGATTATTGAGGATACTACATGAAATATATTAAGTGTTTTTAATGTGTGATGAAAGGACTGTCAACATATCTAGTCTAGTCAATCATATAATCAGAAATGGAAGTTCTTGGTTTAAAGTATATATGGTAGAATGCTCATGTGGAAATTCTGCTACTAGAGCATATCTTTATTTTAACTTATAATGATCTATGATTATTTACGTAGTTTGTTAAAGTCAGAATAACAGTTCAAATTTATATAGCTTTATAACTTATCAAGCACTTTTGTGCCATTTATTTTAAACTATATATGAAGGCTAGAACAATTATGTGACACTAAACGTAATTAAAATGTTGCTTTCTATTTTCATTAGAAAATCCTAAGGAGACAAAAATTATCAGAAATTTATCTAACTAGAAGCTGTAAACATAGTCATATGACTATGCATTAAAAATCTAACCTAAATGTTTTTGCAGCTTTTTAGAAGTTACTCTATATATGTTTATTTGATTGTCTCTTGGATGCAAATACAACAGTAGAGATTAATCATACCGTTAACTTTATCTATGTTCATACGCAACTTACATGGAGAGTCATCTGAGTTGACATTATTATAAGAAGCTTATAATAATGTACCATCTAATTTGTTTCTCATGCTTATCCTTATATTTTCCTATTTTTCCTAGTGGTATTACAAAAATCACGAATAAAACGCTTAACTAATTTTTTGAAATAAATAAACTTTACAAAACTGAAATTACCATATTGGCCAGAATCATGATTTAACATCAACCTCTAAATTATTCCAGAGATATCTAGCGCTCATCTCTGGCTCAAGTTGACACAGACAATAATGGGAAAATAGTGTCTCATATTCTGTAAGGTTTTTAAATGGAATTTGGCTTTAGTCAGAAGACAAAACAGACTTTAAAGAGAGGCTCAGGTGTTCAGTCTTTAACATTTCACTATTATGTATGCAATATAAAATTGCATATCTTAGAAGCAATATGAGAAGAATAAAGCAATTAATAATTCAAATAGGAATTACTTAAGCCAGTTTATTTTTAAAGTACCTTCCAAAAAGGAATGTTTAAATTATAAGGACTTTGGTTTCATTCATTTGCTCACAGCCCTATCCACTTATGAATTAACACTGTAAAAAATATAAATTGCCACATCTTTAAGTAATTAGTATTACAGGGATGTGCCATAAGTAATTTTAAATTATCAGAATACTTCATTTTCTTCCCATCTAAAATAAAAACAAAACTAAAACTAAAATGAAGACATACAAAATCTAGTACTAACTTTTGGGACAGAGGAGTCTGACATTTTAAATAAGAGAAGAAATTACTGGGTCATTATTTTTTCTGTGGCTCTAGTTTAACATAGATATAAGTGGAAACAGAATTCTGGGGCCAGTAAGTTAAGCAACTCCTATTTTTGAAATTCATGGGCTATGAAAGGCTTGCACAAGAGCCTTTAAATCCCCTCCAGTAGGATTTAAAATAGTCACTAATATAAAGTAGCTTGGGCAAAGCAATAATAATATCTTAGAGTTAAATGGGATTGGAAAATTCTTCCATATGGTAAAAAAGTTGGAAAGAGCTTCCAGGATCAATCCTTTTCCCATGAGGTGGGATATCAGGTTCTCCTGTGTTATGAAAGGAATCTTGTAGATCTACCTAGCATCAAAAATCTTAATGAAATCAAAGAATGTAACATATTTGAAATTTCTTTGAAAATTATGATTAGTTACTTGGTACAGTGGGCAGGTAACAGTAAAAAAGACAAGAGACAGTTGATAAATTACATTTGGGGAGTGATAAAGTAACTACTTTCTTCTCCTTCTCTCTTTCTTTTTTTTTTTTTTTTTTGAGATGGAGTCTCGCTCTGTCACCAGGCTGGAGTGCAGTGGTGCAATCTCAACTCACAGTAACCTCCACCTCCTAGGTTCAAGTGATTCTCTTGCCTTAGCATCCCAAAGTGCTGGGATTACAGGCATGAACCACAGCGCCTGGCCTTTCTTTTATGAGACAGGATCTCACTCTGTTGCCCAGGCTGGAATGTCATGGAGTAATCATGGCTCACTGCAGCTTCAACCTCCCAGGCTCAAATGATCCTCCTACCTCAGCCTCTCAAGTAGCTATGACCACAGATGCATGCCACCATGCCACGCTAATTTTTAAAAAAAATTTTTTGTAGAGACAGGGTATCACTATGTTGCCCAGGCTGGTGTTGAACTCCTGGGCTCAAGTGATCCATCCACCTCAGCCTCCCAAAGTTCTGGGTTTACGGGTATGAGCCACTGCTGTATTTCTTAAAGAATATCTGGATTTACAGCTTCCTTTCCAAAGTACAAAGTGTCTGGCTGGCAGACTTTTCTTACATAGCCAGATTCCTAATGGAAATTTACTGGTAAGAGTATTTCTTAGTATCATGCATGTTTTTCAACCTAATGATAAAGTATAAGAATTCACACAAAGGCAAAACTACACTTAATAAATTGTATACACTTTAGACTGTATGAAAAACTAGTCACCATATGGTTTAAACCATATGAAAGAGATTTAATAAAAAGGAACACAAATTTTTTCAATTATAAATAAGACTGCTAGTGGGAGGTATTTTTTTAACCTCTAGTAAAATGATTTTTAAAGTGGATGTATGGGAAAAGTACCAAACAAATCATGTGTGTGATTTTTTCAAGCAATTCATATAACCAGGGATAAGATCACAGCCTATTATTGTCACATAAGCTGTGTAACAGCTGCGTAAGGGTCGTCTGAGGAGAACAGAGCGGGAGGCAGGTACCTGGATTTGAATCCCTACTCTCGTACTTATGAGATGTGAACTGGACCAGTTTCCTTGCTTGATGCCCCAGTATGTAAAGATGAGATAATAATGCTACTTAAACCACAGTGTTGTTTCGAGGATAAAATTAGCTAATTTTGTAAAGTGATTAGTGCAGTGCCTATAGGGCGTATTATAAGCACTAGGAAACATTTTACTATTTCCATTATGGCAAAGAGATGAGGAAACCAAATCAGATGGTAACAAACTTAAGTCCTGATCTCGGTATCGCCACGTTCTCAGATAAGAAGCTTAAAAGCAATTCAGTTTTACCTGTGACAGTAATCGCTTTGCTCATCCTGATCCCAGGAGTTAGGATCAAGAGATCTCCTGAGTACAAGGTACTCTGAAAAGCATCAAGTGTAACCTTTAATCCCTTTGGGAGAAAGGCATTGGATTTCAAGGTACTGTATGGTGTGAATTCTTATTCTAGTATTTCAAAATATCAAGGTCGTATGTGTTCATCTTCATATTTGATGGTGTCACATTTAATAATGTCTTTGGCACTCCAAGAATATCCCTTAAAATTTATTGCTACTTTCAAACAAGAATATAAGGAAAATTACTCAGCCACTGATAAGCTTCAATGAGTTCATCACATCTTTTGGTATGACCGTTATGAAGAATTCTGAATTCTCTCTTGTTTTAATAATTCAGTTTTATCAATTGGAATATCCTTTGTTCCTATATTTCAATGAACAAAGGTATAACAATGAGAACCAGTCACTTAAGGACGATGATAGCAGGAATCGCTGTCAGATCTGCTCAGCACTTGTTCTCACACACACTGTGATGTCCTAGCACAGCACCTGCAACCCCTAAGGGCTTTCCTTTGGCCCATCTAGAGCAGACCCAAAGTGCTGAAGAGTTCACCCACCAGGGAGCAGCCCTTGGTTAATGACAAATGGGGTTTGGAGGATGAATACATCTGTGTCCTCACCCTCTGGGGCGGCAACTCTGAGATGTATTCTATACTGTTCACCAGAGGTCACCAGCAGAATGGAGCCCCAGTTTTTTGCTGGTAACCTGCTTGAAAACACATATTTTGTGGGATTCCTCTCCTTCCGTTGCCTCGCTTTCTAATTCCGTACCAGGAGACCATCTCTTTACTCCGGCTCTCTACTTCTACTTCTGGGGACCATCTCTCAATCTCCTTATCCCAGTGTTCTGGAGAAACACACATAAGATATCGACATTTATAGAGAAGCTACTATACGTGAGCATGCTAAGGGCTTTATATTCTGTCTTTTTTCCTAGCTCAGTTCACAGGCCTTCTCTGTATCCTTTGCTGATTTCTCTTCTGCCTGATGTCTAAACCCTGGTGCACTACACTACTCACTTTGGGGCAGCTTCTTTTTCCATCTCCATTCTCTCTCTGCTTCGGTGGTCTCATCCATTCTCAGTGCTTATAAACCAATGACTCCAAAATTTATAGTTTTATCCCTGACTGGTCCTCTAACTCCAGATTCACATTTTCAAGTGCTACTTAATACCCTTCAGTAACAAGGCCAAAAATAAGTCTTGTTATCACTGCCAAAACCTGCTTCTCCTCCCTGTCCTATCTCAGGAAATGCTGTTGCCATCCATCACTTGCTCAAGCCAGAAGCCTAGGATTTGTTCTTGATTCCTCCCATCCTTTCACTCCCCGTATCCAATCCATGAGCAAGCCTGTCGACTTCACCTCCAAAATATACTCTGAAACTGCCCATTTGTCTCATCTGCCCATTAGATGAGGGTAGATATTGGAAATAAATCAGTGGTGGTACATTTAATTAAACTGTCCTAAAATGTGTCCCTCTTAAAAAGAGTGCCATAATCTAATCCACTACTATTTCTTATCTGGGCTATTGCAGTAGCCTCATAACAGGTCTTCTTTGTACATTCCATTCTCATCTAATCCACTACTATTTCTTATCTGGGCTATTGCAGTAGCCTCCTAACAGGTCTTCTTTGTACATTCCATTCTCCACAGAATATCCCAAGTAGTATGTAAAAAAATATTAAGCAACCATGGTGCTTCCTCCTCTCAACCTTCCAGTGGCTCCCAGACATACTTCAAATAAAATCCCAGCTCCTTTCTTGGCTTACAGGACTCTACAGTTCCTGAGCCTGTCTTTGTCAAATATCTGTATGACTTTCTCCTTAGATGATGATGCTCAAGTCCCGCTGGCCTTTTTGCCTTCTACTCAAATATATCAAACTCATTCTTAGCACAGTTGTTACCATATGTGTTTCCTTTGCTTGAATGCTCTTCTCTGATTTCCTTCTTAAAGTCCCAGCTTACAAAATCCTCTTCAGAAAGGAGTTCACAAAATATCCATCCTAATACAGTACCCAGCACTATTTTGTCAGAGTTGTTCCTACTGCTTTTTCATGCACATTTACTCATGTTGTTTATTTCCTTTCAGTAGAAGTCAACAATAGGAATTTTGTCTTATAGGGTATCCCTACCATCTACAATATAAACTCACACATATTGGGCCTTTGATAAATCTTGTTGAGTAAAATGGGTGATGGGACTTATTATTATCCCCCTTTTAAAGGTGATGAAACTGAGCTTTAGGGTAGTTATAAAATTTACTCAGTCAAATAGAGGCAGAGATTGATACCCAAATGAAATCGGTCTTGCCCCAGAGCTCATAAGTTTAACCACTACACCAACCTTCCTCCACATATGAGTGGTAAAAACAAAACAAAACAAAACAAAACCTTAGTCTGAGAACTTAGTACATTCATTTTTACAGAGTATCTTTTTTAAAAAAGACTCAGCATATTTGAATTTCTCAAAATTGAATGTTACAAAACATTCATATTCCTTAAGAAATAAATCTTAATTTTTATGCTATGGAGATACACCAAGAAGAAAGGAAAGCAAAGCTATCTTACTTCTCATCCTCTGTACAAGCCTCATAAGAGATACCCAACACTTTAAACAACAGAATACAATTTTCAAACCATTTCTCACCGGAAAATGAAAAGACTCCAGATTACAATAGAACATAATTCATTTCACATGGAAACCACTAGAAGCGTGGTTATGTTCAGTAAGGTTTCTTTTATGAGACTGAAAATGCATTTAACACATATGTATGCAATTTGAAATCTGAGTCACAATGGCCCACAGACCAAGGGATATGACCAGACATATATTTTTTTGTGCAAAGCTGAATAGCACCAAATAGAAATAGTTACAAAAATGTACCACCAAATGTACATGAGGAAACTCGGCTAATATCACCCAGGAGACAATAGGCATTTAAACTAAAGTCTTTGAAAATTATTTTGATATGTTTTATAGTAAGACTCTAGCACACTAGATGATAAGTTCCAGCTAAGTTTTCTAAGAAACAGTACATTTAGTCACCTCAAATAAGAAATCCAAGGAATAAAGAAATACCAAATCTTGATCAAGAGAAGATAAGCATATTTTTAATCCCAATGAAAATAAAACAGGAATATTAGCTCTCCTGCCACATTCCAAAGCAGTGACTGAGAATGGCATAAAGACACGTTAGTCAATGTTTTATCTCTTTCTTCTTTTCTAATCCCCTCATCTCCAGTGAATAGAGTTGCAAAACGTAATAATCAAAAAGGATATATAAGAACAAACTTAATGTGAACCATGCTCCTGATGAGGAAACTGCAGCCCAGCTAACACATGTCAAAGCAGGGACCTGATAATCTTTCCATCTTACCACACAGTCACGACACCAAGAAGATAGCACAAAATACATATTTTTATGTATGTGCTAGAATGGCAGTGGAATATAAAGATTGAGTTTAAGCCGCTTTAAAAAGTTTGAAAAGCTGAGAATTAAAAGGGAGGTGGGGAGGTGTTTGGGTTACAGATCTAACCTGTCAGTGGTCCGACAATGCAGTGGTTCCACCAAATATATCTGGTGGCCATGGTCAGAGACCAAGGTCAGAGGAACATAAATTGATAAGTCATTTCTTATGATCTTACATCATTATTATTATTATTATCTGATATAAACATTATCTGTCTTTGTCTGGCAGAAGATTAAAGTCAGACATTATTACCCAAAGAGATGGCTATACAGAAAGTGCTACTGAGAAGCAGAGAAAACACCTTTTTTTCGTTTTTAAGAATTGTTATTAGCTTTGTTTCATTATGTTTGGGAACCAATATAGCTGTCTAAATTGGCAACTAAATTCTACTTTAACTGAAAACTTAGGATTGAGGAGAAGATACAAGGGTACATTTAGGCTGTTCCATATGCATTTCAATAGAAAAGCAAATAAAATGATTATAAAATTATGTTTAAAAACCATTTACTAAATACTGACTATGTAAAAAGCACAGGACGTTCCAGTGATAGAGTGATCGCTGCAAGACTAAAGGAAGGAAAGAGAGAACAGGTGGGTGTAAGGAAAGCACAGGGAGAAAGACAAATGTGTTCAGTGTCTGTACCACATGCCACGTCACAAACCTAACCTAGATAATCTGAGTTAACTTCCTAATAACACTGCTGGAGGCTCCATTATTGTTCTCAGTTCTTCACCTCATCCCCATATCTCTGCCTTTTTTCCCTATGACACTGCAGTTCCTCCCACTAGGAGTAGACTATATTTCCCCACCCTAATCATGTGACTTTCTGAGGCCAAAGTGGACACTGTGCCAACAAAGGCTTAAACTACACTCGTACATTCAGATTTACTGCCAATCCCATGAGAAAAATAATCCTTATATCTCACTGATCACCAAAAAATGAGAGTCTTATGGCTGAACTGAGCCCAGCCACCCACAAATGAATGAGAAGTAAGCGTTTATTTACACCACTGAATTTTTGTGGTTGTTTGTTACGGAGCATTATTGTGCCAGTAACTGATACCTCTTTACTGAGTCAGGAACTGAGTCCCAGATGGAAGCAGTGGCTTTTCCAACATAGCTTCCTCCTACATAGCTAGTAGGGGACAGCGCCCAGTTTAGAATTCTAGTCTGTTATGGACCTAAGTCTATATTATTTCTACCACACAGTTCCTAAGAGAAGGGAAGAATGAGAGAGGGCCATGAACTGCATGGTTAGAGCAGCTGAAAGAAGAAAGTCATGAGGTAAGAAGGAAAAGCCTATCTTGGCTGAAACTGTCTGAGGTAGGATAATGATTCATGAGGTTGGGAAGATAACTTTCATCTAAATTTAGGAGAGTCCTGAATGTCAGGCTTAGGAAATTCAACTTCATTCTAAGGACATGAAAAGCCAGGAAAGCCTTTTGAATACAGAAGAAACCTACAAAGAAAGGCAACTCAGAAAGCCCCATTTAGTACAAAGAATTAAAGGAATCACCCACAAGCGTTTGCAGTAACCTAGGCAATAAAATAACAGACAATAGGCAGTTATTTCTCAGGTGTAAGCCAGGACTAATTGTACTTGCCCCAGTAGACACTTCTTAGAGAACAGAAATTTTTACTTTTCTTTTAAACACATCTAGACTGTCTAAATGTAAATTAACTCCTTGAGTTTTCTGGGGTTTTTTTGTTTTTTGGGTTTTCTGAAGCTGGACTCTCGCTCTGTCACCCAGGCTGGAGTGCAATTAATAATTATTCCAAATTGAGTGTTGTGCAAACATACTTGTGTGTCCAGACTTTCACATTTGAGAGACGCTCTCCTTTTTTTTTTTTTTTTTTGAGACCTTGTCTCACTCTGTCGCCCAGGCTGGAGTGCAGTGATGCCATCTCTGCTCGCCGCAACATCTGCCTCCCAGGCTCAAGTGATTCTTGTGCCTCAGCCTCCCGAGTAGCTGGGATTATAGGCGTGTGTCACCATGCCTAGCTAGTTTTTATATTTTTAGTAAAAAGAGGTGTTTCACCATGTTGGCCAGGCTGGTTTCAAACTTCTGACCTCGAGTGATTCACCCACCTCAGTGTCCCAAAGTGCTAGGATTACAGGCATGAGCCACCATGTCCGGCCAACTCCTTGAGTTTTAACGTTCAATTTACTTCAATATACTTTTTATCTAATATTTATAATTCATTATGTGTGTATGCAGAAGCACCCAGCAATTTGTACATATGGTGAAAAGAAGTTGTGTGGCAGCTGGGAGATGAATCAGGCTAAAAACCATAAATCTACTTCCTTTAGGCCAAAATACGATCCAAAGGAGGAAATGACTGTAACACGACAACTGCTGTCAACCAAAACAGCACGTTACTCACGGCGAATGTCAGCACCCTGGCTGGCTGGAGACCTTTTCCAAACCAACTACATCAGAGACCTCAGAAGAGGAAATACATATATTTTAGTTTACCTGCTTCCTTTAACAAAAAATACTTGTTTACTCAAAGAATAACTACACGTGAAATATGAATTGAATTGATTAGAACACTGGAATTTATTCTAAAGATCATTTAGGTAAACAGACCATATGTGGTTTTTACTAAGACCCAAGATTTACAAATATCAAACCATTATTACTATTGTATAATGATCACTATATTTGAGAAAAAAGTATCAACAAAAGGAGGGCTGTATTTCTTTTTAGCACAACATCCTCTGTTTTATGCAACTGCTTTTCAAGAAAGTTGTCTACAAAGCAGACCACATAAGGAGTTATCCTCCAGGAAGATAAAAGGTGAAATTCCAGATATGAGATAGCCAGAGCTGCCCAAATACCCTTCTATCCCTAACCTCTCAAATCCACAGAATTTCTTTTTCTATAATCATTTCTCCCTCCACTGAAGGGCCCATGCTGTAGTGGGAGTTGACTGAAGATTGTGCACATATGGAGAGCAGAGTCACTGTCTTTAGCTGGGAGATTTTAATCACCAAACACAGGCCTCAAATTAGAAGTAATGTAAACTACAATTTCCAACTGAAATACACCTGCAGTTCAGATCTTGCTTTCTTTTTTTTTTTTTTAGACAGAGTCTCACTCCGTCACCAGGCGTCAGGCTGTAGTGCAATGGCGCGACCTCGGCTCACTGCAACCTCTGCCTCCCGGGTTCAAGCAATTCTCCTGCCTCAGCCTCCCAAGTAGCTGGGACTACAGGCGCATGCCACCACGCCCAGCTAAATTTTTTGTATTTTTAGTAGAGATGGGGTTTCACCATGTTGGCCAGGATGGTCTCGACATCTTGACCTCGTGATCCGCCCGCCTTGGCCTCCCAAAGTGCTGGGATTACAGGCGTGAGCCACCGCGCCCGGCAGATCTTGCTTTCTTAGACACATAACATTTCCAGCAATTTGAGGAGCATTATGGCACTCGTTTTAAGAGGGACACATTTTAGGACAGTTTAATTAAATGTACCACCACTGATTTATTTCCAATATTCTTTAAAGAATGGGCATGAGCATCTCAGACTTATAAGGCTTTTAGTAATCAGGCCCTCCATGTTTGTAAAATTCCCATCCCTTTTTCTTTCTTTATTTTCTTTCTTTTTTTACTTTTTCTTGCCTGTTCCTGACACTTTTCTTGCCTATTCTTATTGCCTATGGCGGGAAGTAGAATTCTGTGAGTCAGTTCAATAGTGAGAATTTGCAAATTCTTAAACTAAATTAAGACCATGGGAAAAACTAGGAGAAGATAAAAAGGGTTCTGTAAAGAGTCTTACAAGTGGACGAAAGTAGGACAGAATTTGTCTTTTGGGATGTGTAATAAATGCTTAGACTAAAATATAAAATGACTGCATGTATTTTTAAAGTATATAATGTGTAAGCATTCTAGACAAGAGGCAGCCATTTCTTCTTTGTTTATATTTGTTAAAGAAAACAAACACAAGGAGAATGAATAAATCTAGATAAAAGAAACATACTACATTAGAGCTGCACTTTTGCTTTCTGTGATCTAAGTTTTCACCAGTATTATTTTATCATTTTCTGGAAAAGTTTCCATACAATGAAATTTTGTTTCTAGTAATTATTTCTCAGGAACTTGAGTATCAAGGATGACTATTTCAGGCTGCTCTGATTCTGATAATTTAAATGTTTAAACAAGGTTTCCCATTCAGGAAACCATGATCTGTGTTCAACAAGAACTCAGACCCCGTGAATTACAGGATCTCAGGTTGGACACTTGGCTCTTCTGTCTCCACGGGATAGCCTGGTTGGATTTCTGGAAACACACTGTATATGAATGTTGGGGGTTCTGCACCACTGGAGGGAGAGAAGGGGCTAAAAGACCCCCACCTGTTGCCTAGATTCTCTCTCTGCCTCACAACCTCACCATTGATGTTTGAATCACATGCACCCACACAGTTTCCTCTAATCTGTACTCTGTGGTGTCAACAAATTAATATATATACACACACATCTCTCTATATATTGACAGATGTGTGTGTGTGTGTGTGTGTATTTTTGGTTTGTTTGTTTTAATGGCACCACCTTGGACTATGTTTAGGGAGAACAATTACTTCTTCCTCATTTCTCTCTCTGTCTCCTTTCTCCCCTAGCTCCAGCTAGCTTCTGCTAACTCCAAGGTCACTTCCAGAAGGTCAAAGGGCCTGATAACATCCTCCCTACCTTCCTGGTTTTCCAAGAACCAAGAAAAGTAACTGAAAACCACTTCCAACATCCCAGTGACTCAAGGGTCAGTTCTGTTACCTCTCTCCAATCCTTCCCTACCTCCCCAAATCCTCACTTGTGTATCCCCTTATTGGGCATGTTAAAACTGGACAGGAATAAAGTTAATTCTCTCTCTCTGAAAAAGGTTTATCACGAGTCAGTTAATGAATAACTATATCTTAAAGTTGTTTAGAAAAAAACTACGTAAAATGTATTCAATATGGCAGTCTGCTAATAACTTGGTAATAAAAAAGTAAGGATCTTTAAACATGTTATACTTTAAATGATTTATTTTGCTTTAAGACCTCATATTTCAGTCTTCTGGAGGAAAGAGATATTTAAATGTTCATTAATATTTCCTCCTACCACCCACATTGTTTCACTCTCAGCACATACACACACACACACACACACACACACACACACACACACAGTGTCCTCTGAAGAAAGAGACAGATAGATACAACCTGTATAACCTGCTGATAATTGCACCAGGAAACAAACTTGTCAGTTATGCAAACAACTGTAAACTTCCAAATAAAAAAATATAGCACAATATAATTTATTTTCTATATTCTAAGTTTTATAGTACTTTAAAAAATTATCATGATTCAGTGTTAAAAACTCAAAGATTTCATATGCAGTTTAGTTGACACAAAATCAGAATTTTTAGTCACTGGTTCTAAGGTTTAATAACCCCAAATATTTTTTTGTTTTATATTTTTTTTTAAATGAATTTTTTTTTAATAAGTTGACATTCAAATGTAAACATAATTTATGGACATATTGCAAGTTTCTTTTCAGAAAGCAGAATTAAAAGGGTTCACCTGCAGCTCTAAAAACAAAGCCAATTAATATGCCAGGCTCCTTTCCTCCACCAAAAATAATGGAACATTTGCATACAGCAGTACTAGGAAGCTAGTCTCGTTCATCAGCTTGTTGTAATGCCTCCTGACAACCTCACACACTGCCTCATCAACATCATACTGTTTCAATCGCACATTGTTTTGCCCACTTCACGTGTTAAGCCATCTTCACTTCTATCTCACCTCGAGCTGCAGTATAAAATTGAACTGCATTTTTACAAGCATAGATGGATTCTCTGCAAGTCAGAAACCGAATCATTACCATTGTATTGTTCCAGGCCACAAAAGAAAGGGGAAATGTGGGAGGGAAAAGAACCATGGTGGATTTTAAAGAAACAAATAATCCCTCCCCACAAAAGCCTGTCCCTCGGAACCAATGGCAGAAAGAATGAAGAATTGGCTGGAGCACAGTATGGGGTCCCTCTTGCCAAGGAAATGGAAATTGTCTTTTTAAGAACCACTGAAGCCTGCTCACTCCCCTGTGATCATCCTACCAGTCTGCTCCACAGTGCAAGAGTAAGGAAGCAAGGTCTTTGATTTTGCCAGAAAACTATAGAAAAACAAAATAAAGACCGGGCTTGAAAAGATGAGCTTTAATTTAGCAAACACCATACAGAGATATCCCAAGACAACTGCCACCTCACATTTTTAAAAATGTCTTCCATTTGGATCATGAAGAGAAATTTAGATAAAGCAAAATAATTCCAAAAGAGCATGGCTCTTATTAAGAAGCTCTGGAAAACCTCTAGCCAGAGTAAAGGAAAACGCCTTCGTATCATGACAGAGTCCATCTTTCAGAAAGAATTATAATTACATGAATATGTAGGATTCAGAGAGCTGGGTGGAGAGTAAGTTTTCATAGCAACAGGGCAGGTTGGAAATCATATGTAACAGATTTTTTGGTGTTTAGATGACTTAGGGAAACTTCACATTACCTTCCTCTCAAATTGACATTTCATCCCAGTTAGTTAATTACCATTTTTCTCTTTCAGCAGCAAAAAGGTCCAAGTAATGCAGTTGCAGCTGAATTGTCTTTACATGACTCCAAAGTGTAATTTTTGTGTCTTCTCAGCCCCTGTTTATGTTTAACATAAAAACTACAACCAACCTTTTAGCTCACAGACCCTAAGCCTTACATTAAAATCTGTAAAAACTGGTAATCCTGCCCTGTGTTCATTCTCACAGGGCTCAGAGAGTTTGACCATGTCTGAACAGATGGGACAGTCTGAATGAGAACAGCATGCATCTCCAGAGGTTCTCTGCATTTGGGTGGCAGCTTTACATACCAACAGGATGTTTGCCTCCATTTAGCTTGGAAGCACACGAGGCCTACTCAAGAGTAGTCACTCACTCTCCAAGCCTTAAAGGATTATTCAGCCCTCTGAAAATAATTCCACTACTATGTAACACTTTTTTTAAATCAGTGCCAAATGTATTTAAAAATAAGTAATGTTGCCAATAGCTGAAGCCTTCAAATACAGAAATGTTCATAACATCTGATATGGTTTGGCTGTGTCTTCATCCAAATCTCATCTTGAATTGTAGTTCCCATAACCCCCACTTGTGGTGGGAGGGACCCAGTGGGAGGTAACTGGATCATGGGGACAGTTTTCTCCATGCTATTATTGTGATAGTAAGTTCTCATGAGATCTGATGGTTTTATAAGGGGCTTCCCCCTTCGCTCAGCTCTCATTCTTCTCTTTGCTGCTGCCATGTGAAGAAGGACATGTTTGCTTTCCCTTCCGCCATGATTGTAAGTTTCCTGAAACCTCCCCAGCCATGCTAAACTGTGAGACAATTAAACCTCTTTCCTTTTCAGATTACCCAGTCTCAGGTATGTCTTTATTAGCAGCATGAGAGCGGACTAACACAACACCTTACATTTTAACGACATATTATTTTGTTTCCACTATGCTATATTTATTGTGAGTCCACTAAGGGCTAGATTCTGTGATTAAATAGAGACCAAAAACACTGTGGACACTGGGGGAAAGCAACATTAATTAACTGTTGGGTAAGTGGTAAAACAGCAAAGGTAATAAAAGCTGCAAAGGAGAGATAGTTACTTGAAGTTGTGGGTCCCTTCTATAAGGGAGTTTGACCTAGTCAACGAGGTCTTGAAATTAGAGTGGGTTGATCTGAAGGATAAGTAGGAGTTGACAAGACAATGAGGGGTAAGAAGAGCATTCCTGGAAGAGGAAAGAAACAGCATGCGCAAAGGCCCTATCGTGTGAGGGAGTATGTTGAGCACAAAGAATGGGACACAGTTTGTGAAAAGGCCACCATGCCTAGAAAACAAGAGTGAGCAGGGTGAAGGATGAAACCAAAGAGAAGACAGAGGCCAGGTCTTGTAGGTCATGTTAAGGGGTAGGAGACAGAGGAAAGAATAATATTTGAAATATTTTCAGGAGGTGACAATAACTGTTTTGTAAAGATCACTCTGGCCGAAACTGTAGAGAACAGAGTGGCTGGGGCAAACGTGGATTTGGGTAGATGAGTTAGGGGGCTATTGTGTGCAGCAGCCTGAGCAGCAGTGGGTGGTGAGAGGTGCACATGGTAGGTTTTTGGTGTAGCTCAATGCAGGATGGACATATATGTTGCCTCACTCTTTATTTGCAGATACCCTTTCTCTACCCACCACTCTGCTGCCTGAATAGTCTTCGCAAAGTGCAGTTTTGAATCTGTCATTTTCCTGTTTATGTCCCTTCGCCATGTCCCCACAGCAACAGGCTCAGTCTATGCTGACACTCAGGACGGACAACCAGAGCCCCATCTATTTTTGAGGTTTCTTTTCTACTTCCTATCTGTGCAGAGCCCCACTCTGTCCAAAGTGGTTTACTTACCTTCCTGCTGTTGTTTATGTCCTTCAACCCACTTGGGGATACCTTGGCCTCCTGCTGTCCTGCTCTTACACTTTGGAAAAGGCCTGAACTTATCTCCCATCTCTGTCCTCACTGTCTAAATCCTGCCCCTCATTTCCCTCCAGCTTAAACCCCTTTCATTAAGAATTCTCAGGCCACTGCAGTCCAATACAGATCTCTCAAATTCTACCATATGCATTTTCTGCTTTCAGCAATTAATCATGCCTTGTTTTGCTATACCAAAATGTTAATTGATAATAGTAATTTTTTTTAGTTTTTCACATGTGTGTGTTTTATCTCTTAATCTAATTCATAAGGCACTGGTAGAAAGTGCCATAATGTATATTTTTCTGTGCCTTTCTTAGCACCTGCACAATGCTACATGCATAGTTAGGTCTTCAGTGACAAAGCATTGCTTCAAATTTGCTCTGAGATGTACTTTATCTTTGCCCAGGTCATCAGAGGAGGATTACACATAATCTATTCAATCAGACTTGCAAAATTCATGGAGTAACATATATTAGCTGGTAAAACTGCCAGAGTAATTTTTAACCAGAATCTCTACTGATATGTCTGGATTTGCCAAAGAAAAAAGAGATTTCAGAGTGACAAAAGCAAAAAACCTAGATTCAAATCCTTATGTTCAAAGAGATCTTGATCTAGTTCTTCATTTCTCTAAGATTCTGCGTCCTCATCTGAAAAATGGGGATAGTTGTACCTATCTAGAAGACCATATGTAAAGATATGATACAAATTTGAGTGAGCACCTGGCAAGCCGTGTAGTCACTGGTATTCAAAAAAAGTGAGTATTTTCTCCTCAAGTCTTCCCATTACCTCTACTCTAAGGCACATGCACCCATGCATGCATTTTCACACTCATTCACACACGCACATACACACGCACGCACACACACACACAAAACTTCTTTTAATCCAAACTTTAATCCCATATTGTGACTGAATTGATTTGACTTCTCAAATCCATTATCTTTTTTCTTTTTGTCTCTTTTCTCTTCTTTCTCCCTCTTCTTATTTTGATGAACACCTAACAATAAGATGTTGGATATTACCATTGAAAAAAATATATACCCACTATTGACAATCCTTTCCATACACCAGTGACATTACTGAATGTAAACAGGAAGGATAAGAACTTCTACCAAATTCCCTTCCTATTGTTCAATAAGCAAACATTTCTGTCCTGAGCCATTAATCCCCCTATTATATTCTCTTCCCAACAGTCTAACCGAGTGAGATTAAAAATCAAGAAAAAAAAAATAGTTGAGAGATTAAGAGATACGGACAATTCAGGCTCACAAAAAGTCTCTGAATGCCTAAGAAACAGGAAAAGTTGGCCTTTCTCATTAAAATCTATTTGAATCAGCGCAATGTCTGAAGGCATTACGTAATGTTTATATGTAGGCTTTGTATATTTGAGATGTGGTAAGATAGTCAAAACAAGATTGCCCTCAACTGATATCAGCTTCTCTAAATGTCTCAACAATGACTATTCCCTTAAGAACTGTAGGTATGCAGGGCATTCAACATGTATCAGGAGCTGTAAGAAACAGACGAATGCCAGCCTGTTCCAACCCTCAGTATCTGTTAATCACTTTTTAGACGGGCACTATTTTATGTCACATGAAGACAAGTGAGCACTGCTGTTGGCTGTTTACCAAGACTCTAGAACAAAGTCCACTTTGGCGGCTTTCTGCCTTAATTTATTTTTAATAATGCATACTAATTTCTATGTATCATTGGCAGTCAGCTATAAATCTTTCTCATTAAAAATAATTCCCCTATATAAAAGTACAGGGATGAAATAAATGGTATTTCCAATTCGAAGTTTTTTTTTTAACTGATTTGTGTGACTCTAACCTGAGGCCATATTAAAAAATAAAACCCTCAAAATTTTAGCAAAATTGACCCAACCTTGAAAACATATATGTGAAGCTGCCTGAATCTATTTGAGTCTTTCCTTATTATTGTTATTTTAAAGAGTTCTCTAGTTTCATTAAACCTCTGACATGAAAAAGTGAGTGTTCTATACAGATGGAAGAGGTCTGGTCAGCACTTAAGAAGCTGACTAACAGGGGTTTAGCTAGCTCTAAAGTGATTCCTATTAGAATGAAAAATAAATAGACTAAGTGCCAAACTCAAAACTATTCTCTTACAGAGATAAACTAAGTGCCCTAAAGAAAGTGAAAACAGCTCTCTGGGGAATGCTTGGGATTTAGGCAAAAGAACAATGCAACTGTTTCTGTAAGTCAATTGGAAATACTGGGGCTAGGGATGGGGGATTTGGAGGAGTTATGAAAACGGCAAAAAGAGGTGCCAGAGGGTGAAGTTGAAGGTTTGGCTCCCATTTAGCTTTAGTTCACTGATCCTGTAGACAAACATCACGTCAGTTTTGCAAAGGAAACAAATAAACCTCATGATGAATGTGGACTAAATTTGTAACACAGAGGCTAATTATATTTTTAAAGCCTTAGACAATATATAAACTATTACCTGGTCTTTAGGATTTCTTAAACATGACTAATAATTTCTACACACTGCCTTTGGAAAACCTATATGATACAATAATTAACTTGGGCTTTTCTAATTTCTTCAACAATGCTGAAAATGATTCCCGAAAAAGTACAGATCAAAAGTGGATACACGATTTATTCCTCTTTTCCTTCAATATGAAAAAGCTAAAACTGGCTTCAAATGGATTCTGTGGGAGTGATAACTAAGCTCTAACAAGAGATTCCAGTAAATCGAAGATGGCTATCTATTTTGAACAAAAATCCAGGAAGAAAACTCATGACCCACTCCAGAGCAATCTGAGCAACTTTTTCAATCCTTAGAGCACAAACAAGTCCAAGCCTGAATTTTCGACCTGGCTCTACACTTGCATATAATTTAGGAAAAAATAAAAATGATTGCATGTTCTCTCCATTTTAACTCCAATGCACCTGATAGAAAAATGTCTCCGTTTGGGAGATACCAGTATGGAATCCCTCAGACAGAGGGCAGAAGTTGATTAGCAGGAGAATGAGATTCCTCAGGAGAAGAGTCCGTGAGGCTCTACTTTTATCAATGATTGTATACTTACATGTGGACGCGGAAAGTGGATTATCAGTTGGGAGAAACTCTGACCCAATGCAGCTGCATGTGTTTTTTTTTTCAGAAAGATTTAAAAATACTGGCAGTAAGAATTAATGAGTGAGTAGGCAAAGGAAGTAAAAATAAAACTCAGTAATATAAAATGATAATAAGTTACATGATTTGGGGAAAAAACAGAACACAATATGGCAATGAGGAAGAAGTACACAAAAGAAGTAGAAACAAGGGCCAAACCCAGGATGTTAAAGAAACCTCGCATTTTGGCATCATCTTAAAAGATCTTTTAACTTGTAAATTTTCCCCAAAGGGAGACGCAGTCAATAACATGTAAAAATCTGAAACCTGAGCTACTCTTCTGTGAGTATTTATTGAAGTGACAATTATTTTAGGAATTCTACATTGTGGTAACAAGCTCCATGCTTATAGCTTTTCCATACTATACAAGATGAAACTGTAAACCAAATATTTACTGCACCCATACTATGAATTTAATTTTTTAAAAAGCTACTTAAATCACCAAACTTCATTTTTTGAAAATTCATTTGAAGGGTCTTACTCAATATTTTTGTGCCTGTTACCAAGCCAAGACTGAGCAAATAAATGGGAGTATGTCTTCATATAGGCAGAACTTTACCACTCACACAAAGTACATCCTGTGTTTCCCTATTGATTATGATGTCCCTTTCATCAAGTAAATAGAACTGAAACATCTGCTTTGGCCACTCAAGATCTCCTTACTTACTTTCTCATTCTCAGGGGTATTCAAGTTAGTTTATCTCATCATGTTGTTAATTATTTTTGACTGCTGCTGTCCCTGGATTTCTTCTATACCAAGTTGCTTTTATATTAGATTCAGTATCACTCATCTCAGTAAAAAGCTATTTCTGTAATCCCAGCATTTTGGGAGGCCAAGACAGGCGGATCATGAGGTCAAAAGATCGAAACCATCCTGGTCAACATGGTGAAACCCCTTTCTTACTAAAAATACGAAAAAAAACAACAACAACAACAATTAGCTGGGCCTGGTGGTGTGTGCCTGTAATCCCAGCTACTCAGGAGGCCGAGGCAAGAAAATCACTTGAATCCAGGAGGCAGAGGTTGCAGTGAACTAAGATTGCACCACTGTATTCCAGCCTGGGAGACAGAGCAAGATTCTGCCTCAAAAAACAAAATATGTTCATAAACACGAAATTAATATTCTTATTTAAAAGATGAATTTTACGCCGTAACACACTGATGAACATGTGGAATTGTTACATTTATCCAACCTCAGTTTCAGAAAGAGGGATGTTCGATGAGTGCGTTTTCCAGGAAACTCAGTTTTACAAATGAAGAATGAAAACTTCTAATTGTCAGAATAAATTTTCAATGACCTAATCCTAAAAGATACTACACTTGTTTCTGTTTAAACACTCAGAATGCAATGTATATAAGTTAACTTTTACTTAAGAAGTGATTCAACACGGTATCATGGTATGATTTTTTCAGTTTTATGGCTACTTTGGTATCCAAAGGTCAGCTGTCATCTCTTGCTACAGCCAGTCACGCTTTATGAGCAATATGTCTTTTTTATATTTATTGCTTCTAATTTGTGATGGGCTCAGAAATTTGATGCCAGCCCTATTATATTTGAATCTAATTACATACATGTTGGATCAGGATATATACTGGACACAGAGGTTTGAGAAAACGTCTACAGTTTGCTTTTATACACCCCGACAAACACTCTCTTTACCTTATGTGAGTGCATGAGAGTGTGTGTGATTGTGTATGTGTGTGCGTCCTAGAAGCACGCATAAAAGATTTTGCACAAGCCATAGACTTTGTGCCCCTCTAGATTTCTTTTACAACCAAAATTTCAAAATTTTGATCCATGTCCCTCAAATTAGCCCTTTCACTTAAAGATTTAGAACTCAGGAATACATTTTTGACTGAAAGAAAATGTGTATTTTTTAGTGCTATATACAAACCATAAAGAAATGTGTAAGTATAAAGAGAAATGCTTTAAGGGGCTAAATTTGTTCCTCAGCAGGATTGACAGAGGCATCTACTTTTGCACATTTCTTTTTCTAATCAAAATCCATGCTAGCAGGAAGTTTTCTCAGTATTTACAGCTGAAGTCTTTCTTGGCTGTAAAGCAAAGTCAAAGACTGCTCACATCAACCCACACATTAACCAATTATGTACACAAGTCTATATCTCAGACACTACAGATGATCACTAGATAAGAAATGGCTATCAAAAACAGTTGTGCAGAAAAGCCCTGAAATAAGTAAAAAACAATGGATATTTCTTTGAAATATACCATTAAGTAGCAATGTTCTCACAGGCAATCTCCTAACCAAACTGCTTCCATGTTCTTATTTATAATAGCAAGTAGAGAGTTGTCAGGAATCAGCAAACTACAGTCCCCAGGTCAAATCTTACTTGACACCTAGTTTTGTAAAAAGTTTTATTGGAACACAGACACACCCATATATTTATATTGCCTTTGGGTGCTTTAAACTATATTGACAGAGTTGAGTGTTTATAAAGTGAAACCGTACAGCTGGAAAAGCTGAACACACTATCTGGCCCTTTAAAATAAAGTTGGTCTACCATGGTATACATTACAATAAAAGGTTATCAGGGAGATTAAATGTCATAATGAACAGAAAAGAGATGGAAATGCTGTTACTAATGTTAACAGTGCTTACCAAGTTTTAGATATTGTGTGTGTTGCACACCCTTAAATTATCCTTAGAACAATCCTGTGAGTTAGTTACTGCTATTGTGTCTCTTTTACAGATGAGAGAACTGAAACAAAGAGCTCTGAGTTTCCTAAACACATCTAGCTTGTTTGATGAAAAGACCAGGTTTAAACGAAGGTTGCCAAATCTAGGGAATTCCTAAGCACTAAGCTATATTGCTTGTATGTATCTGGAAAGCTCTAACTATTATGAGTATTTTCTATTAAACCACACATTATGAGTATTATTTTAATGTGGAATTTAAAATAATGTATAATTAAATATTTGCTCTCAGAGTGAACTTCTAAAATAAAGTGACAGGCAAGTTAATTTTTCACTTCTTCTTTGGGCCCAGGATTTGTTTGAACGAATAGTTGTGATGGCCACCTTCCCTATCACATTTCTGTGTTTGGGATTTTTCTTTATAAGGTTCTGGTCAAAAATAAAAATGAGCTTGCCGAGTCTGAACAAGAGATTCCCAGAAGTAGGTGGCTGGGAAATTCACCTCGACATTTATGCCTGTGATGGGTGAGCCCCATAGAGAAAGCAAACTCTACAGCACTGGGAGGCCTCACACTGAGAGCTACAGTCAAAACTGGAAATCAAGACAGCAATGGATTTTGTTCTCTAAGGAGGCAGGACAGAGGAAAAATGTTCTCTTCTTATGGAAACACAGATCTTGCCTTTTTACCTCTGGAAAGAAAACTGAGGCTCTTCTATGAAAATGTTAAGATGTAATATTTTGTAAAAAAATAAAAGATTCTATTCAAATTGGTTCATATGTAGAACCAGCATGACTTCACACATTGCCGGACCCCGCTGCTGTGGGTCGCCTCGACGGAAGGCTGGCTCTGTGTCTTTTGCCCTCAGTGCTCCTCCGTGAAGCCTCTGGACACAGAAAAGGTCAGGAAGCCCATTCCACCTGGCCACCATCCCAGCCTTTTAGGAGATCATTGGAATTATGCTCAATAATGCAAAGTTACACATTTCAAACAGAGAGGAGTAAACAATTTTATAAAATCTGGGATCCTGTTCTTTCAACTCTGACAACCCCGTTCAACCTGATCATTAAGGAGAAAAGGGAGGCTAATAAGGGAAGCGGAAAAGGAAGCAAGGAGAATTAGTGCCTTGGATCTAAATCTGAGCTCCTAGCATTCTGCATCCTATTTTATGGACTCCATATGCAGGATATTATTTATTTATTCACCATATTTCAGGCAAACGGCTTTTCCACAGCAGTACCAAATAAGTTAAAATTAGAATGAGGGCTGAACCAAAAGAACCTTTTGGCAATTGTGTCCTTTGGTCTCGGCGTTTGCTTGCTTTCTGCCAACAAGCAGAGATAATCTGTGATGAACCCTGGAAACAGCTGGAGGGACAGTGATAAAGTCAATTCAGGAAGAATAAATCGGAGCAAAAGGAGAGGCCTGTCTGCCCAGCTGGGCTGTTTGCAGTTTGAAAAGAACTGAATCTGGAAAATCAGCTTTTGGGGAAGTATTTTACAAAATCAGTACTCACCAGACAGGTTCAACAAATGATAAATAGAATGTTTCACCGTTGGAGGGGAAAAAAGTTTCCTCAACTTATAAACTCATGAAATATGCAATAATACCCTCAGCTACTGAAATCTTGGAAGTCAGAGGCCACAAGGGCTGGTCCTCATCTCACAGAGTGTGAAGAACGCAGCCAAAGCATCATGTTCTGGGAAAACAGTCACTGATTTGCTGGACAAAATCAGAAACTCTCAGTTTCATTCACTTGAATTCTTCTACCAATTTTTTTTTTTTTTTTTTTTTTTTTTTTTGAGATGGAGTCTTACTCTGTCACCAGGTTTAAGTGCAGTGGCACAATCTCGGCTCACTGCAACTCTGCCTCCCGGGTTCAAGTGATTCTCCCGCCTCAGTTTCCCAAGTAGCTGAGACTACAGGGGCACACCAGCACACCCAAGTAATTTTTGTATTTTTAGTAGAGACAGGGTTTCACCATGTTGGCCCAGGATAGTCTCGATCTCTTGACCTCATAATCCACTCACCTTGGCCTCCCAAAGTGATGGGATTACAGGCGTGAGCCACCATGCCGGGCCTCTTCTACCAGTTTTTAAGTATATGCAATACCAATCACAATAAAAGAGATTTTTTTAAAAAATCACAACGTTTAAAATATTTTATTTTAGTTAGGCTTATTCTGTACAAGATAAGAAAAAGAGAGAGAGAGAGAAAGGGAAGGAAAGAAAATCTAGACTCCATCTCATAGTACAGAACAGTGGCAAAGGTATTTGAAGCAAAACATTTAGAATCATTAATGCTTGAGTTTGTCTGTCTTTCACTTCATAAAATACTGACAATAACTTTAAAACAAAGCTATGAATGAATTTAGAATTAAAGGGCTTATTAGATAAAAGTAAGAAATTATAACTGCTACTTCCCAACACATTCTTATTCCCAATTACTTCTGCCAATTTGGTCGAAAGGTTCTGAAAATGTGACCAAAGAAAGTATGTCTTTATATAACCCCAGTAAAATAGATGGCCCAGTCTGTAACCTGATTTTCAGGCCCTCAGGAGGTCACCAAGAACCACAAACCTAATGGGAAGTTAATTAAAAGGCAAAGAAATCTAAGAAGAGATGGCTGGCGTCCACAGAATCAGTCCTGGGGATATGGACTTACTAAGACTCAATTATTCATTCAGTGACAACACACTACATAGGTACATTCTGCATTCGTTCCATGCTAGGCATAGATTGGCATTACATTTTCTTTAATGAAAATAAAATTTAAAAAGGAATTCGTGGCTCCTGGCAGTTCATATTATGCTTGGGGAGGGGAAGGGACTTAAACGGTAAGAACATGAATGTGGGTGGGAGGGAGGGAGAGGTGTAGATAAAAGGATACAAAGTAACAGACATGTAGAACGGACAAGCCTAGGGATCTAAGGTACAACAGGAGGAGGATGGTTAATAAAGTGCTGTGGCATGTGGGATTTTTGCGATATAAGTAGATACAATTGTTTTTGTCACACACACACAAAATGGGAAACTGTAAGATGATGAATCTGTTAATCTGCTTCACTATAGTAATCATTTTACTATCTGAATGTGTCTCATAACGTGAGCCTTAAATTTTTATATGCCTTAAATATATATACTATCAAACGTATTGAAAAACAAAGAGACACAAGAGAGGTCCCTTGTCCCTTCCTCCATGTGAAGTTACAGCTAAAACCTGGCCATCTCAAAAAACAGCCCCTGACAGGCCTTGATCTTACATTTCCCAACTTCCAGGGCTGTGAGAAATAAAATTTTAAAAAAGAACATGCATATAATCGTATGCAACCTTGCATTACTTAGTTCCAATGACAAATGTGGTAAGAATCTGGTAAAGCTCCATGAGCTTGCATTTGAACAGGCCAGGATGAACCTCAAGGCTGTGGAACGAAGCTAGAGGGAGGAAAACAGGCAGGATTTGAACAGGTGAGTATCTTTGTTTGAGTTTCCCCAGAAAGAAGATCTTGAGACAAGAATCTCAGGTGACCTCAGAATACAATGGCCAGAAGTAGAGACGTGAGACAGAAGGAAAGAAACAATAAACAGTGCTGTTATCAAGCCGGTTACCACTGTGGGTAACTGGAGCCTGATCCCACTGAGAAATCTGAGGGCCACAAAGTTCATAATTATTCCACTCAAAAAGCAGTCGATCTGGGGTATTTCCACAGTAGGAAAAGGGTGTAATAAATCAAGGCCCCAGTAGAGCCCAATGCCTGGAATTATGAACAGACACTATCTTCAGGGACAGCAGGGCAGCAGTTTGGGGGATGGGAGATTTTGGCCTGTGGATCATTTAGTTCAACACTGAGGACGTGTGTTAATATCATAAAGGAAACTAATTCTAGCCTTAACTTGGGTAGATTAATGCTGGAAGAAACTAAGAAAATATCTACCACCAAAAATTCCTCATTTTCAGATAAGAAAAAGAGATTTGGAGACCATTAATGTATTGTTTTGCTTTTTTAAAAGAAGTCAGGGTCTCCGGCCAAGTGCGGTGGCTCACACGTAATCCCAGCACTTTGGGAGGCTGAGGCAGGCAGATCACTTCTAGTTAGGAGTTCAAGACCAGCCTGGCCAACATGGTAAAACCCATCTCTATTAAAAATACAAAAAAATTAGCTGGGCATGGCAGCTGTAGTCCCAGCTACTTGGGATGCTGAGGCAAGAGAATCTCTTGAACCTGGAAAGTGGAGGTTGCAGTGAGCAGAAATTGTGCCACTGCACTCCAGCCTGGGTGACAGAGCCAGACTTTTTCTGAAAAAAAAAAAATTTTAATCTAAATAAATAAAATAAGTCAGTCAGGGTCTTGCTCTGTCATCCAGGCTGGAGAGCAGTGGCATGGTCTCTCTTTGTTGCCTAGACTGGTCTTGAACTCCTGGCCTCAAGCCTCTCTAGTCGCTCGGATTACAGATGTGAGCCTCTGTGCCCAGCTCCATTAATGTATTATGCTATGGCACAAAGCTAGGTTAGAACACAGCTGGAGAGAAAATCCAAGTTTCTGGGCTCTTAGCCTAGAGTTCTCTTTATTAAAACTCACATATACCTAACATTTGTTTGCAGAGACTTCATGAAGTATGGACTTGGGCTATCTGTTAGCAGTATAATTTATTATTATCTCATAATTATAGTAAATATTCCTGCGTGACTTTGTTCTTTAATTCTCAAATGCAATCCTGACATACTCCTCCTTCCCAGTTGTTCTTCCATGTTCATTGCTAGATTTTACTAAACAGTCCCTCTGAACCAGCAATCCTGATCCAGGAGGCAAATGTATGTGAGACATTATGTACCCCAAAATTTTCATTTCAGTATTGTTTATAATAGGAAAATATTGGAAACAACCTAATCACTCATTGAGAGGAAAATAAACAAATAGAATATGGTTTATCAGGAAGAAAGAAATGTAGCAACTAAAGCCAGACAGATCATTATGGAGAGGCTTTAAAATTATAATGTTTAGGCCGGGTGTGGTGGCTCATGCCTATAATCCCAGCACTTTGGAAGGCCAAGTTGGATGGATCACATAAGGTAAGGAGTTTGAGACCAGCCTGGTCAACATGGTGAAATCTTGTCTCTACTAAAAATAAAAATTAGCCAGGTGTGGTGGCAGGGGCCTGTAATCCTAGCTATTAGGGAGGCTGAGGCAGGAGAATCTCTTGAATCCAAGAGGTAGAGGTTGCAATGAGTGGAGATCACCACATCATATATATATATATATATATATATAAATGTTTAGTGAAAAAGTCAAGAAGCAGTATGATCCATACACCACTGGGCCCTTTGTGGACAATTAAAAACACAAAAGTTTTGTGTGTATGGATTATGGACATTTCTGTGCTTCTGGTAAAAATCTAAGAACACAGTCTAGAAGGATTTACATTCTCCTCTTAAGAGTGCTTGTTTAAGACAAGGAGTGGAAAGAGAGGAAGGAAGAAATGGGACTGAAGAGAAGAATGTGTTGGAAATAACTGGTTCTTTTATTTTAAAAATAAAAAAATGGAAATAAAGAGGTAAAATGTTAATATTTTTTAAATTCATGGTGGCTAATGCATGACTACTGTTATTTTTCTCTGTACTTTTCTAAGCTTAAACATTTTAGGTTAAAAAAAATAAAGATTTCTAAATAGCATCATCAGCTTTCATTTATAAAGGGAAGAAACTCAAAGGAAACATATCAATAAGATGAATTTATATATAAGCAAATCTTCATGTTCATATCTAGGGATGAGAGGAAATCTTATTTACAAGTGCAGAGCTATAGAGAGGGACTACCTGAGTTTGAATCCTTGCTCTATCCTTACTAGCTGTGAGATCTTAGGAAAATTGTTTAACCTCTCTGTGCCTGATTTTCCTCAAGTGTAACAGAAGTAATAACAGAAACTACTACAGGGTTGTTTAGAGGATTAAACTTAGATAATATTGCAGAAGTATCTAGAACAGGGCCTGCCACACAGAGCTCAGGGACATACAGAAGTGATCACCACGTTTTGTTAGACTGTCTTAGACTTTCTATACAAGGGTATTTCTCCTTTTAGTGAAACCATCTTTAATATACTGATATGATAATTAACTATAAGAAGGGAAGATTGCATGGACTCTCATCTGCAGCAGCAAGTCCTGCTTTAAACAGAAAAATCTCATGAATTGCAGCAGCAAAGTTCCCATTCATTCATTTAACAAATAAGCTAAAACCTCATTATAATGTCATTTACTATGCAGTACAATTCAGCACAAGGGATCTCTCTTGGGCCTCAGCTAGAAGGATTTAATTACTGGATTGCCAAGAGGACTTTTCAGTCAAGTGGCATCACCGATGAGGCAAACTTGAAGGACAGAGTTATCAAGAGAGTCCAGCATCATTTTTTAGAAGTATAAATGTTCAGGGGCTGATATGGAGAACATACAAGGCTTTAAAAGGCTTTCCATTTAGACTACTCAGGATAGAATGAAAAAGTAAGAGAAAGTGAATAAGCATGCAAGTCATGTATTTGTAACACCAGAATGTCACAGGTACAGTATCTACAGAATACAGATAGCAGTGACATACGGAAATGCAAAACGCAGAAGAGAAACCCGAGTGCTCCATGACTAAAGAAATCACTTTTGAGTGATTTCTGTTTTGCCCATTGCAAAGGTAAAGCTAAGGAAACTGATTCCCACTTACATTTTGTATATTTTTAAGCATCAGTGTTTCAGCACATTTTCTGCTCATCTATTAAGCTGTAGGCCTATGACCACAAGCATTCCCTCATAGAAGAGAAATAAGAAAGATGAACTGGGGGTCTCAAAGTCTTGGCATGCTACAGAACCTATTTTTATGAATTGGAAAGGCCACTCTGAGGTCCAAGACAGTGGACTTTAGGCTATCAACAATAAGCCCAATCTCTTCAAGATGGAGAGATTGCTCTGGTGAGCCAGCTCACTCCTAGAGCTCTAGCAGTGCCAGTTTCTGTTATGAAAGCAAAATGCCTGTTTGGTATGTAGATTATGACTATGTCAGAGTCCAAATCAGAATGCATCAAAAAGGCACCAACATTCACAGAGGGAAATGTATTTTACTACTGTAAGCAATTTAGTTCCCCGGTTTAAATGGATTTTACTCAAAATGTGGATAGAATGGAATAAAATAAATGCACCCATCATGAATCACTTTTTCCCCCAAAGTACTAAGCAAAGATTTTCGCTTTCTGGCACATCTATTATACACACACACACACACACACACACACACACACACAAACCCAACACCATATGTCTTAACTGTAAAAGAACAAGCTTACTCATCTATGTCTAAGCATAACTGAATAGTTAAGTGATTGATATTCAGCTTCATAAGTGGAACTTTTTTTTACCTTATGCTAGATATTCAACTATGATGTAAAAGGTCCATCATTTAAATTTTTGAAACAGTTCTATAAAACTCAGCTTATAATACCATGATATGAAATGCTACATGGCACCTTGCAAAATACAGCATCTAAGATCTTACATGAATAGAAGTGAAAAATGTGTTTTCCTCAAACTACAGTGTACAGGTATAGATTACATACACACACACACACACATAATATGGTTAAAGGTCATATCTCAAAGAATATTCATCCCACTCCTTTAATATAAGGAGAAGTTAAACTCAACTTCTAGATTTAAAGTTCTGTGACAAAAATTGATACTTGCGGAAAAGAAATTAGTTTCACACAGGTATTAAACTACGTATTACTGGAATATGCTTAAGAATATTTCTGCACAAATAGAGTTCGAGTTGTGAAACTGACTGCCTTCCTTGTAATAAAATAAGATTCTATTTCTGTAAAATTAATATTATCTCCCTGACTATCACGCTATTTCCCTCTCTGTCCCAAATAACAATGAACTCTGGCGATCTACAAAGAGGAAGACGCCCAGCTTGGTCTGACACAAAACAATAAATACATTTCTCATGTTGCTGCAAGGTCTCTAGCATTCTATTTGTGAAGAACAAGTTGTAAAGCTTTATTATTTCCCATAAAATCTGAACAGTTTGAACACAGAGGGAACACACATCAATATTCCCCCTTTTAACACGTTTATAACATTTAAACAAGTTGTAAGCACTTGAGCTAGCAGTCTCAATCGGAAAAGTCAGTTATAACACATTTCAAACCCATAAAATTATCACTTTATTTTAATAAGGTTTAACAGTAAATTGAGCTTGGAAATAGACTTTGAACACTGACTCTGTATCGGGGGAAAGGACCTCACTATCAGTTCATGAGCATTTCATTAGGCAGGTCAGGACATGTCTTCCAGGTCCCTGAAGTTCTTTAAACCTCTTCCTTCCTGCTTTATTTCATCCTGACACTGCTACTTAAACTATAGACTTTTGAAAAATATAAAAAAGATGTGCAGCATACCTAAAACTTGCTTAGTAGATACATTAAATATGAAATATGGGCTTGACCTTACCATATGTCGATGCTATTTTCCTGGTTTATTTGTATCTATTAGCCAAGTTACTAGAGGAATCAAATGAACAGAGCATGAAGCTGAAAGTACTCTCAGGCTAGTTCCTCCAATAACTTTGTTAATAATTAAATTATATCAAATTTATTAAAATGATTAATTAAATTAATAAATAATGAAAATTTCCTATGTACACACATTTGCTCATTCACAGGTGGTGAATATGTTCCTAGAATATGGAGATATGACAGTGAATGAAGTCCTCACTTTCATAAGATTACATCCTAGTGGAAGAGAAAAACATTCAACAAGAAAACCAATAAAGACATTAAATAACCTCAGATGATTGTAGGAGCTGTGATGTCAACTACAGCAGGGCAAGAAGATACTGATGAAGTGACATTTTAGATAAGATGGTTGGGTGATCTTACTGAAAAATAGCCAACCGTGTGCAGCGTTCACTTGGAGCTAAGTGGTGCTCTGAGCGCCACACAGACATTAACTCATGGGAGCCTCAGTACCCCTGTGAGGGTGGGGTGATTGTCATAACCTATTTCCTGATGGCAAAACCGAGGCACAAAGAGGTTAAACAACTTGCCCAAGTCCAGAGCCTGAGTTTGGGCCTAGAATGTTTGGCTTCAAAGCCCATGATATTAACCATTTTGACAGTGTGGCTATCAGTAGGAAGAACATCCCGGACAGGAAGGCAATACCACCAGATCTTTTCATTTTAAGCGCCCCCAAGTAAAATCCCCATTTCATCACTTAAGTATCCGTGCAATCTTGGGCAGCCACTTGATTCATTTCAGCTCAGCACAGCACAGTTCCATGAGGGTGAGGTCCCTGTCTGTTTTGTACAGTATTATTTTCCAAAAAACTAAGCAAAGCACCCGGCACATATTAGGGAGCAAATCAGTGAGTGATTGTTGAATGAATGAACCATTTGCCTACTATGCAGCAGATAAACTGTTAGATGCAAAGTATACAGTCTTAAACAACAGGGTAAAAATTCTTGCCTGGTTCTTAGGCACTGCCTAGAAATGTGTCAGCTGCCAGAAAAGCAATTTCTAGATTTCTTTCCAGCTTTAAACTGCTGTCATTGTGACTCTTCCAAAAGGTCCATTGTCCCCAAATGTACATCCTCAAGAACAAGGATAATCAAAAAGGTGCTAATCACCATGATGAACAATAAATAGAAACATCTCACATTCAGGCTTTAAAATATTGATCCCATATTTCTGAATGGAGTGATAAGAAAAAAGATGAGAATAATAGAGGAAAGAAGACTGTGTGATAATTAATCTCAAAGTAGGTATAAACAATGAGATGTTACTTGTAGTGTGATATTAATGTGTTTAAGGTAAAAGATTTAGTGCCCATGACAACCAGTTAATTCGGTATACGGAGAAATCCTGCATTGCACAAAACAGAGAATTTAAGGAAAGGCTCAAAATACTGGATTAACTCTTGATGTGCAGTTCCCTGTTTTACTTCTCCCTTTGTACATAGCTACATGGATCATTCTAAGTCTGGAATATTCTATGTACAGAGCTCTGACAATTCTTGTGGAATACACTTTGATGTGGGGTTTCTCAATCTATCATCATTCTTTTCAGGAGTAAATATTACCAGGAGAAAATAATCAAGGTAACTTTTGTTGATTTTAAAACAATAGGTAGGACATGTCCTGGACAAACGGAGGAGAAAAGCCCAGTCTCATCAGCTCAGCCAGCACAGCAGCTAGCTCTCCTCTGCCAGCCACTCCAGGATGCCCACCAGTAGATTTCCTGGGGGATCCCCAGTGCCTTTCATCCCAGTTCCATCAAGCCACTCCCAAACCGAAACTCTCTCAGACTGCTTTTCCAAACAGCTCCACAAACTGAACACAATCCCTGAATTCCATATTCACAAAATATCTTATAACTCAGAAGGAAATATATGTTCTATGTGAGAATGAAGGTCATGAGAGATGACATGTATATATATTTAACATACTGTACCAAGTACAGGAGGAACATGAAAGCAGGAACAAACTCAACCAGCCCAGTAAGGAAGGACAATAGTTGGGCATCACATGCCATGATATCAGAAAGCAGACACTGAGCATCTATAAAAGAAAGGGATTCCCAAGAGAGCCCTTTGCCCTCCACAGACCTCCAAATGGGTAACTAGACTCCAAATACAATACAGACACAATTTTAAAAAGAACTTGCAAAACTCCAGTTAAGGCTGTGTCTCATAATCTTCACTAAGCAGAATAAACACAGAGAAAGAATAAATCTTTCCTCAAAATGTCATAGGTAGGAAGAGGCAAGCTCCAGAAGGCCTTAGGAAATTACAGGGATTTCACAAATAGCATGTGATTACAAATGAGGCAAACTCCCGGTAGTTCTGAAAAATAAAACAGCTAATGGGAAACATACCAGCTAATACAGCAAACACATTTGGCAGGGCATCACAACAAATGTGGATGGGAAGTTACCTCTGCTTCACTTAGCTGGTAACATTAACAGAGAATAGAGACTGAATTAATGTTGCCCCCCAAAATAGAAACAGTAACTCTTTCCACCCCTCCAAAAAAAGGAAAGAAACAGTAATTCTTATCAGTAAAAAAAAAAAAAAAAGCATATGAGTGGCAAAGGTAAAGATTAGAACACAGTCCAGGAGTAGCAGGTAAATAACATCCAGTTGTATGTTTTCATTGTTTTCTTTCGATGCTTCTTTACTAAGCTGAACTTCGGGTTCTCTTTGATTACCTATCTATCTATCTATCCATCTGAGAAGTTTCCATTCATAAGAGTTTTTCCAACCTAATATGCTGCCTATGACAGAGGTATGGCAAAGGGATTTGGTTGCGCAATGTAACATTACCCCCATGAGATTTGGCTTTCATTTCCCATTTCAGGCCTGTCCCTGAAAAGGCAGGTTCTGCACTGAGAAAATGTGATCGGTATCACCCAATCTGAAGTGAGCTCCTTCCTCTGCGTTATAAACTTCATGGTCATAGTTGCTGTATTAGCTACCTATTGCTACTTAACAAATTACCCTGCACCTAAAGTAACAAATATTTATTATCTCACAGTTTCTGCAGGCCAGGAATTTTAGAGTGGCTTGGCCGGATGCCTCTGGCTCGGGGTCTTTCATGATGTTGCAGTCAAGCTGTCAGCCAGGGCTGCAGACACCAGAAGGCTTGATTGGGCAGGGGAATGTACTCCCAAGCTCACTGACGTGGCTGTGGGCTGACTTCAGAAGACCTGCTTGCAAGTGCACTGACACTGCTGCAGGCAGGCCTTAGTTCCTCAGCATACAAGCCTCTCCAGAAGGTATCTGAGTTCCCTCACAATATGACAGCTGGTTTTCCCCTCCTCAGGACTGCTTCATGACATAGAAACTGGCTATGCTCAGAGAGCCTATGTAGTGAATTAAATAGCAACTCCAAAGATGTGCCCACGTCCTGAAACCTGGAATCTATGAATATGAACTTATTTGGAAAAGGATCTATGTAGATGTAGTTAAGTTAAGAATCTTGAGACCTTGAGATGATCCCAGATTCCAGTGAGTACTAAATCCAGTGACAAATGTCCTTATAAGAGAAGGGGTAAAGACACAGAGAGACACAGGGAAGATGCCATGTATAAACAGAAGCAGAGGTTGCAGTTATGTTGCCACAAGCCGAGAAACACCTGAGGCTGATGGAGGCTGGAAGAGGCAAAGATGGATCTTCTAGAACCTTCAGAAGGGGCATGGACCTGCTGACATCTTGATTTTGGCCCTCTGGCCTCCAGAACTGAGAGAGAATAAATTTCTGCTGTTTTAGGCCATCAAGCTATCGTAATTTATAACAGCAGCCCTAGGAAGCTAATACAGAGTGAAATGAAAGAGAGAGGGAAGGAAAGAGGTGGGGGCGGGGAACCACAGTCTTTTCTTTAAACTAATTTCAGATGTTCCCATTATTCTAACATACTCTGTTTGCTACAAAGGAGTCATTAGGTCCCGGTCATGTTTAAGTAGAAGGGAATTAAGCTCTATACCTCTCCAGAAGAGAAATATCAAAGAATCAGTGAACGTATCTTTAAAACCAATAAAACTGCCATCTGAAGTTTCTCAAAATAACTTTTACAGTATCCCTTTTCTCTGAGGTCAAGAGACTGGAAAGAGACAGGAGCAAATGGCTGTCTTTAGGCTAGTATCGAATATTTATTAATTCCTATCTGGGACTTCCATATTTTCTCAAACACCAGTCACTGTTATACATATTCTGATTATTGACATAAACTTTATTGGCAAAGCTCATGAAACCATAATTAATTTATATGTAACCCATCTAAAATTACTGCTATTAAGATACCATATGAAATCAGAAATTGCTATTTAAAAAATACATTCACATTCATCATCTCACTTAACAGTTATTAAATTCTCACGATGCTTCTGTAGGAGGGTTGGCATGATCAAAGAGGCTAAAAGAGGCAGTACATTCAGCAGAAAGATCACTATACTAACAGTCAGGCTCTAGTCTCAGCACTGTCCCTTACCACGTGACCCTGGGAAAAATAAAGTAGTTTCCCTGGGCCTCAGTTATTTTATCTGTAAAATTCTGAGATGAAATAGGTAATAATTAAAATTCTGTCAGCTCCATCAGAAGCAACATTTCCTTTGTTATCTCCAAAAATTAGACTAAAATTACAAATACATCAGAAGTGAAATAGAATATTTGTAGCAAGAGAACAATTAAAAAATGTATGAACTATCCTTACTGTATACATCTGGTAAGGGGATTTTTTTTTCCGTCATAGCCCTTACCATTATCTGAGGTTCTCTGCTTTTATGTGGCCTGTTCATGAGTGTCCTCTCTCTGCTAGGACCTAAGCTCTGAGAGGACAAGGAGCCTGCTGTCTTCTTCACTATAGTCATCTACGCTCTAGAAGAGCACTCCAGCTGCGAGGAAAAACATGAGCTGAACAAGCAAACGAAGTGTGCAGATATTTTATGAGTAATAATAGAGCCACGTATCTTTCTTATCTGACAGTATTAAGAAGCGGTTCTGCGTATATGGCTTAACAGACTGTCCGGAGGTAGATCTTACCCCCAGACAATCACGTATGAGGAACCTCAGGCTCAAAAGTTAAGGGCATTACCAATTACAACACTCTGCATTAATGGCGTCTCAGATCTCCTACCATGACATTTAGTGCTCTTGACATAGAATCAATCTTATATTCTATGATACAGAGCTTGGTTCCATCAATATTTTCAAGTGGAAACACCACTAATCAAGTCATAACATGGCCTGATATTTAATCTTTGGGATTAGAATTTGCATCTACAAGGAAAGTTAACACATTTACAAAGTGTTCACTGTGAACTACTTTTAATCAAATCATATATCTAATAGCTCAAGGAACATCTTAACACAGGGAGAAAAAAATCTACATTTTTACTCAGCATTTGCTACTTACTGCAATAAACGCATTCTGTCATCTCGGCACATTAACTACCGTGGCTCTGAGGTTAACCTTTCCTGTTTGCTTGTGCCTGACCTCAGAGCATCCTAAATTACTCAAAGCCACTCTGATGGCTTTAATTTATGAGAACACCTCCAAATATTCATCTTTTAAATCCTGAAAATGATTATCCCTGCACAACAGTGGCTCTCTTTTTAATCTTAGCTGATAACTCTGATTAAACACATCCAAAGGCTGATTACCCCCACTGCGGTTAATGCCAGTGTCACTGCTAACTACTCATTTCACAGCGGGAATTGCCTTCAAGAGCCCATTTACATTATTACCCAGAATTGATTTACACTGTTATTTCCTATTGATCACATAGGAAATAGGAGGTATAGACTGCGTCCTCTAAAGGCTAGCTATGATGGCAAAGAACGGAAAACACAGACGTTTAATTCTACACTCAGCCAGTAATACAACAGTGTAAACACCAGTTGCTTCCAAAAGGTGGATTTTTTTTTTAAAGACACCATTAACATTAGAATCACTTAGTTATTTCATCACAAAGCCATTTGGGGTGGACTCTGTTATCACAATGGGTCAAAATAAGAGAAAATGAAAGATGCTAAGCACAGGACAGATATATGGCATGTGGACACATTAAGCAAAGTGTGGCCCCTGTGCTTTCACTGCTAGCCTTTGAGCAGGGAGCATGTTTGGTGCTGGGATACTAGAGATACTAAAAGCAGCAAGAGTACTAGCTCTGCAGATTCCTGGAATCATGTCTTTCTCTCTTGAGTGTCTTCTTGGTCGGTTTCCTGCAGTGGCAGCTATGATTATGACAAAAGATGAGACGAAAACAATGCTTTCATTAAGTCCTCCAGTAAATATATATCAAGGGCCAATTCTGTTCTGGATACTATGTCAGATGCTAAGGATATCAGGGGTAAATGAGACCCACTGGATGCCTTCCCTTCTTAAAATGTTATTTCGTCTAAGAAGACAATAAACAAATACAGATGTCACCACTAGTGGAGAGTGCTACAAAGGAAAAGAAGAATGTGTCAGAGTTTTCCTCAAAAAATACCCTCATCTGTGACCCAAATGGATGCCTGTGTCGTATAGGCAAAAGGAATCTCAAGGCCAGCGTGCTCCTGGATTCTACCACTCTCTAGTGCAATCGCCCTCACACCTGAGCACACAACAGAGTTACTCAGGAGAACTTGCTAAACCACAGGGTTTCTAAATCAGTAGGTGTGGGGTGGGGCATGAGAATTTGCATCTAACAAATTCCCAGGTGACGCTGCTGCTCCAGGAACCGCGTTTTGAGAAACACTGCTCTGGGTTTTAGAATATTTCTGCCCTTCTTATTTCCACATTCATCATGAGGATCACTAAGGAGATTAAATGGATGAAACTGCTTAATATAAATGAAAAAGGTGGCAATTACAGAGAAATAGATTCAAATAAAACCTGAATTCCTTAAGCACTTAAGGAAAATGAGCCAATCAGAGTTGATTTTAGGAGGAACAATCCCATCTTCCTCTTCAGAAGGGAAGATGATTTTATGATCTTCAAAAGCAGCTTTTCTCTTTGTGTAATATAAGTCATTTAATTATGGAAGGAGCTCATGAGGGCCCTCAGGTCTTCATCAAAGGCTGGCAGAGTCATCCTCCTAGCAGCATGCCCACTCCACTGCTTTCACAATCAGGCACCTGCTGGGAGAGCCCATGATGGCTGAAATCAGGTCACCCTTTGCAAAGGACTAACTCAGAACCATCTTACGAATTACCTGCTCTAGAAACTGCATTTCCTGTGGACTGCAGGTGCCCTTTCAGCACATTAGCTAACACCACCGGGGGAAGCCAGGAATAGAGATTTGCTTCCTAATACTCTGGTGGTTTAAACTGACTCTCCCGTCAGAGACTTGACTTATTCACTTCCCAGATCTGGCCCTATTGGGAAAAATCATCCTATTTTTCTAGGGATTCTTTTCAAGGTGGCCTTATTATTTGAAAGATTTGAAAGGTTTCAGATTATCCTCCCAAGGTAATGTTCTCTTGAGGCAACAGAAGCAAGGATTTCCCAGGGAACAGATGGTAGGTATTTTAGTCTCACCTTTATCAATGTTGATCTGAATAAGTAATATTACATTTAATAAAATTCAATATTTAATCTCTCTGAATCTCACCTTTCATACTTTATAAAAAGTGAAGTCTGGCCAGGCACAGTGGCTCACGCCTGTAATCACAACACTTTGGGAGGCTGAGGCAGGTGGATCACCTGAGGTCAGGAGTTTGAGACCATCCTGGTCAACATGGTGAAACCCCGTCTCTACTAAAAATACAAAAAATTAGCTGGGCATGGTGGCACGTGCCTGTAATCCCAGCTACTCAGGAGGCTGAGGCAGGAGAACAGCCTGAACCCAAGAGGCAGAGGCTGCGGTGAGCCAGGATCGCGCCATTGCACTCCAGCCTGGGTAACAAGAGCGAAACTCCGTCTCAAAAAATATATATATATAAAAACTAGCTGGGTGTTGTGGCACATGCCTGTAATCCCAGGCACTCAGGAGGCTGAGACAGGAGAATCGCTTGAACCCAGGAGGCAGAGGTTGAAGTGAGCCAAGATTGTGCCATTGCGCTCCAGTCTGGGTGACAGAGCGGGAATCTGTCTCAGAAAGAAAAAGAAAAAGTGAAGATTGCCACAGACCAAGGGCTGGCAAACTTTTTCTGCAGAGGCCAGATGGTAAATATTTCAGGTTCTGTGGCCATAAAAATCCCTATAGCAACAACTCAAATCTGCCACATGAAAGCAGCCATAGACAATATGTAAACAAATGGCCACAACTGTGTTCTAATAAAGCTTTATTTATAAAAACAGGCAGCAGGCCTGGCTAACACCTAACAGAGACTCCTTTCCTAGCTCAGGGATCCTTGGCTGCCACCATGCCGCTAATATGGGTTTATTTTGTTAATGGGAGCAACAGACTTATTTTCCCTGGACCTGCATTTCTCTTTGTATTAGAAGAAAGTATTACTTGACATGTCACTTCCTCATAGGAATTTCAAAAGGACTGATGAGCTAGTGTTTCAAAGTACTAAGATTTCTTGATAAAGGGCACAGGAGAAGTACTAATTATTATCAACAGTACATTTTAAGGTACTATCATCTGATTATTGCACCTGGGAATAGAATGTGAACTTGGATTCACACCATTCATTCAAACATATTATGCTATGGTCTCTCACCTTAGAGTTTCCCTTCAAATGATTAATGAAAACCTTGAGTTAGACAATATTACCCCTTGATGCTGTCCAAAGATTAATAGAAGGAATAAAAGAAACAGATTCTACCACTTCATTTACACAAGTTCAATATTTTTCCATTTATCTTTGATGACTATTCAGCCCTGCCAAGAGTGAAGCATTCTAAAGAAATAACTTAGACATGTGAGCTATGCTGAAAACCATCAAATACGGGTGGTATGGTTTCTTTATTTTTATTTATTTTTTCCTCCTTAGGAGGAACTCCATTAAGAGTACATTTTGAAGACAGGAGATTTTGGACCATATATAATTTAAAATATTTTTTCAAAAACACAATGGATAATTGACACTAAATTCATAATTTCTTAGAAATATTAGCATAATTTTTCCTTTATATTCCACCTACTACCAATTATCAACCAGGTTTGACACTTTAAATAATGAATTCATTTGTTAGATATTTCTCTAGTACTTGTGATATACAAGGTACTCTGTTATAAAGGTGGAAAGTTTGCATATCCAACAATAAAAGGTAGCATGTGACAAGTGCCATCAGTATGTTAACATGCAGTATTCTGGAGTGTGAAGTAAAAAGAAGGCATTTTTAGCTCAGGTGACAAGAGAAGACTTGTTTTATGGCAGAAGTGATATTTGAACTGAGTCGGGAAGACAAGTGAAAGGAGCAAAGAAAGAGCTTTCTAGATAACCCAGATAGAGACCCCATGCATAGACATACCATTGTGAGCAATTCATATCATACAAAAGGTTGTAAGTAGTTCAGTGGAAGGCCAAAGGTAATCAGGCTAATGTGTCTGTATTTAAGGAAAAGTCCACTAGCAGATTTTGAGAGGATTAGAGTTACATTTTATTCATTCATTCAACAAGTATCTTTTGAGCCCCTATTATATATCAGACATTTTTAAGCTATATGAATACAGCAATACATTAGAAAAATAGAGTCTCTGTCCTTACTCTTGTAAACAGATAAGAAACAAAATAAATAAGTAAATTACATATTTGAAGATTAAATTTATAGACATGCGATTATAAATTTTAAAAGTGAAGAAATCATAAATAGGTTGGTTAGGGTGACACCTGATGTTTCATTTGAACAAGAGTTGACGTAGGTAAGGAACAAGCCATGCAGGTATGCAGAGGAATGGAGCTCCAGCAGAGGGAATGCCAGTGCAAAGGCTTTGAGGACCAGGTTCACACAAAGCAGCCTGCGTGAGTAGGGGGAGCACAGAAGGAGATGATGTAGAGAAGTAAAGGTCACACCATGTACAGCCTTGTAGACAATTATAAGGACTCTGGACCTAAGGATGTAAATTTCCTAGAACTGTGCAGAATAACTGCAGACAGAAAAGTATTACAAGTAGAGGCGACAGTTGTTTTTTTTAAACTATTTTTCAAGTGAAAAAGTCCTGAAATAATTCACTCATTTTATCCTTCATTTATTCACATTAATTCAGCACATATTCAGGAGACACTATGATAGATATTGACATTGGAACTGTGACTGAGATAGACACATCTTGCCCATGTGAAGATGACTGCCTGGTGGAAAGACGATAGCATGAATAGAAACGTCTCATATGTCAACAAGCTTCTAAAAATCTATAAAAATTTAAATTGTATTATAAATTCAAAAATTATCTAACATTGTAGAGAAAATTCCCAAAAGATCCAATTACATAAACAATCCTCCATCTACTTTCTAAGGCATTTCTTTAGCAATAGCCTTCAAGGAAATATTGACCAATATTCTTCCTACGCTTAAGATTTCTTTTAAAAAGAATGATTGGATATTCTTAACGTCAAAAAGAAATCATTCAAAACATCCAAGCAGTGAAGAGTAAACTAAATATCTGGGGCTTATCATTCTACCATTCACGATGAGTCACAGAACACAGAATACAAGTATAATTAATTCAAATACAAGTATTCATGAATACATTAATTTAGCAAGCATAAAAGAGGCAAAAACCAGCTCAAAATTATCAAGTTTGTCTGTAACCCAGACAACAGCATTTTCCAAACAAATTGCTGATGCATGAAGATATTATCACTTGTGGCTGGATGACTGGCTTTAGTACCCCTATAATGATAAACCCGCTGTCTCAGAGGACAGATAGGAACTAGTCTCTGCTGTCAAACTGTCATGGAATTATTAAATACGGAGGGGAAAAATGACCCAAACACTATGTAATGAGCTCCCTTTTCATTCTCACTACAAAAGCACATCTGTGGATTGTTAATGACTCTGAAACGGATGAACCAAATTGATGAGAACGAAAAACATCTCTCAGGGATAGGGAAAGGGAAAATGAACACACACAATGTTTATAAAACACAATTTAGAATATAAGAGCTTGTGAAAGTACTGTGAAATACTGTAAAGTGGCATAAAAATGTAAGCTATTATTACTCATTTTCATGTTGCTTTCCTTGCTTTCCTTTATGCTTTTAATATAAATCATTAACCTTTTAAATATACAGGAAGAAACAAGACCTAGCCACAAATATTCCATGTTTATGACTTTTATGAGGTGGCACTGCAATGCCTGTTTGGTAATTTCTATTCTATTGGATGAGTTTTTACTAAACACGCCCTGTGAGCTGCATGCAGTGACTTGAGTATATGTTGGCTCTCAGGATCTCAGCGCTCATGGATTCTGTAGCTAGTCCTGTGAACTGACATGCCACTTCTAGCATCATTGACCCTAAAGATCCACTTGCCCCAGGATGCCCATGAAAGCCATACTTCAGCTCAAAGTTATGACTCAAGCATTGGAATTCTTTTGACTTATTGATCTTTGTCCTTCAGTGTTTGGTATTGTGCAAGTCTTCAATAATCCCAAAATAAGATGAATGGCATTCCAAAGAAACTGAATAACTTATTCAGATGGATGTCAAACAGATACAAGCATATTTAAAAAATTATCACATGTGTGATAGTGTGAACCCATACACTAGATACAGCCACCATTTTATTTAGGCACATTTCACGATTCTGAGTATACTGTTCTTTAGAAAGTTCGGATTAGGAGAAATTTGATTTGTGTTTTAATACATAAGAAAGAAAACAGACCGAGACTATTACTTGGCTTAAGGTCAGATACAATTCTGAAAACAGTCAATAATCTTGCCATTATTGTAGCAGTCAGCAATCTTACTTGCTCTCAGGGTGGTATAAGTTAGGTAAATCATGACGGTAGCATGGTATTAGAAAGGAAAAGAACCAACATTTGTAAACATCGCGCTATATAATTCTGCAGAGGGAAATCACTGTCAATACCCAGATCATTATCTCTGAGTTAGAAAGAGAACTCTTCTAAACACCATTGTACACAAAGTGTTTGTTTGACACAAATATATATTCCAAGTAGTAGTGAAGAGCCATTTGGCACATGATTTGACTCTTTCACACTAGGTAAAGACCTTAGCAAAGAAAAGGAAATGAAAAGTCATTAAAGGAAAAATTAAACAGCATATAGTTGATATACAATCATGCATTACTTACCAATGGGGACATGGTCTGAGAAATGACTCCTCAGGTGATTTCACTGCTGTGTAATCATAAGGCGCACTTACACAAACCCAGGTGGTATAGCCTACTACACATCTAGACTATATGATATAGCCTGTTGCTCCCAGGCTACAAACCTGTACAGCATGTCACTGTGCTGAATACTGCAAACTATTGTAACACAATGGTCAGTATTTGTATATCTAAACCTATCTAAACGTAGAAAAGATACAGCGAAAATATAGTACAGGTTGAATCCCTAATCCAAAAATGTGAAACTCAAAATGCTCCAAAATCTAAAACTTTGAGTGCCAATATGATGTCACAAGTGGAAAATTCCACACATAATTTCATGTGACAGGCCCAGTCAAAACACAATCAAAACTGTTTCATGCACAAAATTATTTAAAATATTGCATAATATTACTCTTATGCTATGTGTGTAAGGTGTATATAAAACATAAATGAATTGTGTGCTTAGTCTTTGGTCCCATCTCCAGGTTACCTCATTCTGTATATGCAAACATTTCAAAGCCTGAAAAAAAGATCTGAAATCCAGATCATATCTGGTCTCAAGCATTTTGGATAAGGGATATTCAATCTGTATTGTCATCTTACTGGACCACCGTCACATATGCATTCCATCATTGACCAAAACATCATCAGGCAGCACATGAAAGTACGTTCACTGGAAAACCATCAAGAGCAATATAGGATGCAATATTATATTGATTAAAAAAACTGTTTTAATATACTACTATTTACCACAAATCCTCAAACTTAAACAGACTTTGACAGCTATCTTTAAAATATAACGCACTAGTCTTCCTTCACACATATCCACAGGAAATTCATTGTTAGACAACTTGTATATATATAACCCATAGTATCCTATAGATTATATTATAAATTTTCATTCATGTTTTCTCCACTGCTAAAACATAACCCACAACCAGCTTCACTTCTACATAAAATGTATCAGTGGTATCATTAGAAGTAGGTGAATGGGATAACCAACAAATTGGTGTCTCAATTTCCAGGACAATGCACACCTTAATGTTGCAATGAAACTCTCTACCTCCCTCCTCAGGCCCTGAAGATTATGGGATAAAAAAGCTATTCCTTTAGGTCAAGTACAGTGGCTCACGCCTGTAATCCCAGCACTTTGGGAGGCTGAGTGGGGCAGATCACCTGAGGTAAGGAGTTTGGACCAGCCTGGCCAATATAGTGAAACCCCATCCCTACTAAAAATAAAAAACCAGCTGGGTGTGGTGGCACGTGCCTGTAGTATCAGCTACTTGGGAGGCTGAGGCAGGAGAATCTCTTGAACCCAGGAGGCAGAGGTTGCAGTGAGCTGAGATTGCACCACTGCACTCTAGCCTGGGCAACAGAGTGAGACTCTGTCTCAAGGAAAAAAAAAAAAAAAAAAGGGCTATGCCTTTAACCAGCTTCTCTTTAAGTATTTTATTCCATATGACCTCACCCAGTTGGCTGAATGATTAAGCAACAAGGTCAATCAAATGCAGTACTTCTCTCTATTAAACTATAATGGAAATTTTGACCATTCCACATTCAAAGAGCAAATACATTCTCACACTGACAACCAGATTCCATTGGCTTTTCCTGAAAGCAAAGTATGACAGATGCCTTGGCTGTAATTGCCAATCAGCCTTTACATGGCAGCTGAAAACACAATACATCACTTTGATCTCCTTTCCTCTAAACACAACCACAATCAAGAAACCTGAACAAGAAATAAGAAATTGGCCTCATTTCCAGGAGCTGTCATTCTGTGGCACTTAAATGCTATAATGCATATTTTGCTCATATTTTTATTTCCCTGTTTCAGAGATACTCCGTCAAAGACTTGAATGGTTAAACATCATATGTGTGTATACATACATATATATATACATATGTGTGTGTATGATATATGTGCATACACACACACACACATATATATTTGGAGACCGATTTGGAAAGCACTTTTTATTGCCATGTACAAAATCTGAACTGAAGCACATTTAATTAAATACCACCACTGCCATTTCCTTTTCCAGTTATACACTGGAGTAAAACAAGTTAAGATGTCTCATCTGATTTTGAAACAGTATTCAAAATAGTTCTACTCACATTTTGCAGGCAGGTCGTAGCCACATGTGATTTTCGCATGTCCAGTATCACAGCCATTCAGGTTACGACATTCAGCTAGCAAACAGGGGCCAGCTGCTCTATGAATACAGCCGTCCACTAAGGGAAAGAGAAGAAAGTTAGCTTATATTTGGCTTTTTTTTTTAATTTTTTGAGACTGAGTCTTGCTCTGTCGCCAGGCTGGAGTGCAGTAGTGCGATCTCAGCTCACTGCAACTCTACCTTCTGGATTCAAGCAATTCTAGTGCCTTAGCCTCCTGAGTAGCTGGGACTACAGGTGCGCACCACCACACCTGGCTAACTTTTTTTTTTGTATTTTTATTAGAGACAGGATTTCACCATGTTGGCCAGGATGATCTCGATCTCCTGACCTCGTGATCCGCCCACCTCGGCCTCCCAAAGTGCTGTGATTACAGGTGTGAGCAACCGTGCCATGCCAGCTTTTGGAAATAACTGTAAAGCTCAAGATGAGAAGAGGAAAAGAACTCAATTTGTTCTTCTTGTAAATAACCATAGCCCTTGGAAGAAAATCCAGGGTGTCCATGTTTCACACACTAGCTTGTCTGTGTGTGTACGTGTGTCTGTGTCTGTGGTGAGGGGAAGGTTTGTGTGGTGAACAGAAGTAGAAGACTTACAGAAGTGGTGTGCTAAACAACAGGTTCTCTGGGGTGGGAGAATCCTTGATGTGTAGCATTTTCCCACTTCAATGGTATAATTCCTTTCCCCATATCCAATTTTAAGCTATTAACTTGATGTCACTGAACACAGGGTTGGGAAGAAATGCTCACAATTTTCTCTCTCTCCTGAGCTGGTGAGGGTTGCCTTGAATACACCACAGGTTAGAGAAGAAAAAAGGTCAGAAAGAAACCTAGAAAGGCACTCTAAAACATTGGTGCTCACCTCAAAACTGAAAGAGTAGAAGTAAAGCTACCAAAATCAAAACTAAACCTTTTAGCAACTACTCCCGGCAACAGAATGACACAAACCTGATTGTGTTTCTGCAGGGTGTCTGACTGTGGGCCTCGCTTAACACCCATAAGACCACCCCTCACTCTCACTTGGCAGGGCCTGAAGGAGAAATTCTGTGCTGCTCCGACTCTGCCAGAGGGGCAGGCTTTGTGTCCGTGACCAGCCTCAGCTCTCATCAGCTCTCTGGCTTTACACCAGGGCCCCTTTCACATCCAGGCATCACAAATTACCTTTTGAAAGCACAAATTTGATGTCACTGGAAATTAAAACTCTCTATGTGTGAGTGCACACACTAAAAGACCACAGACACATAAATTAGGAAATTGAGAATTTGGGATTTTAGTTGTTATTGAATGGGCCCTTTGGACAGAAAAAAAAAAAAGCAAGATTGCAAAATAAAGGAAAAGAGAGAACAATAGTAATCTGGAATGTGAAAGTAGACAGAATATTACAGGTCTGAAGACTTCTCCTTCTCTCCACAGTTCGTAACACCATGCAATTGATCCTTACTCTTTATTATCATTATCATTATTATTATTATAGAGGAAGCTGGATATGGGACAGGCTATTGGCACTCAGGGAAGTATAACTTGTCTAATGTCTACGTTGGCTTCTGCTGCCACTGCATGGCATGGAGGCATCACTTTCTGCCCCACAATTGTCCTAGGGAAACAAGATTATCTGGCCTTTATTACATCACCACTTGCATATCGACAAAGTCTGACAATTAACCTGAACCTCAAAGACACTCACAATAAAATTAATTCACTCCAGACTACACTAGACTGAGTGTTTCACAAAATCTAGGTTGAAATCCAGACTGTGAACATTAACTAGACATGTGATGCTCCAAGCACTGGTTTTCTTACAAGTCCTTACCAATAATGGTAGTATCTCATGTAGTTACAAAGTTAAAAGCCTATCAATGCCATAGACTGCAACACAGCAGTTAAAAAGAATAGGCCAGCTTTATAGGTAAACAGAGTCCTTCACATGAAAAGACTTCACAGTGGAAATACCAGGTGTGTTTACAACACTATACACACACACGTACATATATATACACACACACACACACACACACTAAATATACATATATGGGTATATATATGTAAAAAACTATATATATGTAACGTGTATCTATATATTCAGCACACATATATATGAAAATATATGTACCTTTGGTGATCTGATTATAATACTGGAAACAGGGTAAGACTACTGAATAAGGGAAAAAATTATGTCCTAATTTCTCTACATATGAATTTTTTTCACAAGAGTTTTAAGAAAAGTATTTTAAAGCAAATAGTTTCTTCTTGGCAAAGAGATAGTTACTTTGCGAAAATAGGACTTGCTAGCATACTTAAACATATGCTGTCTGTCAGATATTATCTGCATTATTTAGATTGCACCCTAATGCAGTTTGCAGATATTTAATTCTCAAAATTTTCATGGTTATCCCAGTATTCCTGACTGCATTTGGGCAATGAAAGTCTAGCTGAAGAGCTATTTAATAATAATGACTACAGCTTAAATGTACCAAATGCATCCATGTGCCGGGCACTGCACTGAGGACAACGTTATAAGGTGTATACTAATTTCATCATCTCCATTTCAAAGGATCTTAGAAGACGTCAGTAACTTGCCTACATTCACAAAGTACTCACAATGTGATTCAAAACCCCAGATTTGTCTGATGCTGTAACCATGCTCTTAACCCTTATAAATTGCTGCCTTCTCAATTCCTGCATGTGGCATAGCGAAGCATTATATTACATTATTTTTAAATTTCCATCCATTCTATTTATGACTTATAATGTACAGACAATCAAATGCACAGATTTTGTGTGCAGTTTTGACAAGTTTTAACAATTGTGTGCATTTATGTAACCATGATGTTAATAAAGATACAGAACCTTTCCATCAAGCCAAAAAGTTATCTTCTGCCCCTTTTTTTTTTTTTTTTTTTTTTTTGAGACAAAGTCTTGCTCTGTTGCCAGGCTGGAGTGCAGTGGTGCGATCTCCGCTCACTGCAACCTCCACCTCATGATTTCAAGCCATTCTCCTGCCTCCGCCTCCCAAGTAGCTGGGACTTCAGGCATATGCCACCACAACCAGCTAATTTTTGTATTTTTAGTACCGATGGGGTTTCACCATGTTGGCCAGGATGGTCTCAATCCCTTGACCTCATGATCGTCCCACCTCTGCCTCCCAAAGTACTGGGATTACGGGTGTGAGCAACATGCCCAGCCTACTTTGCACACTTTCTATTCATTTTTCCCTCACCTCACCCAGAGGGAGTTCCTGTTCTGACTTTGATCACCAGAACTGTTTTACCTGTTATATAATTTCAAACTTCATATAAAGATAGACTGCCTTCTTTTACTCCACATATTAAACATTTCTGAGATTCATCTGTGTTGTATATATTTAGACTTCATTCCTATATATTTCTAACACTCCATTGTTGAATATGCTGTAATTTCTTTATCCATTCATCTGTGAATGGACATTAGACTATAGTTTTTATCTATTATGAATAAATCTGCATACTTGTATAAACCATCTTGTAGCTATATGTTTTTATTTCCATTGGACAAATATCACTAGGTGAAATTACTAGGTAAGTATATATTTTATTGTATAAATAATTAACATACAGTTTTCCCAAATGATTACCATGTTACACTAACCCCAGCAATGTAAAAGAGTTCAAACTGTGGCAATCTCTTGGTGTTGTCAGCCTTTTAATGTTGGCAATTCTTACGACTATAAAGGAGTATTCAATGTACATTTCCCTGATACCGAATGATGTTTGGTATCTTGTCAAATGTATATTGGCCATTCATATATCTTATTTTTGGAAGTGTCTGCTCATGTCTTTTACTATTTTTTGTTGTCTTTTTATTACTGAGTTGTGATAAATCTGTTATTAATTCCATCCCAATTTTTAAAATTTCAGATATTTAATTTTTCTCATTCTTGAAATTTCCATTTGGTTCTTCTTCTTACTATTTTCCTGTCACTCCTGAAATTTGCCATCTTCTCACCCATTCTATTTATCTTGTCATATAAACTCCTTAACAGATTTTACATAGTTATTTTAATGTCCCTGTGTGCCAATTCCATCATCTAGGTCAGCTATGGGTCTGTTCGTATTGACTCATTTTTCATTTGACTCTGGGATTCTTTTTATTATTTATTTGCATGTCTAGTAATTACTGATGGCATATTGAAACGTGTGTATAATATACGGTAGAGGCTTTAGATTCTATTATCTTCCTCCAGTGTTGAAGTGTGTTCTAGCAGCAGGTAAAATACTGTCAGGTGATATGGACATTTTGTTAAGGTGGGTCTATTTCAGTTTTTCCTTCAGTTCTAGGATAAATCCCTTAGTCCCAAGATACAGTCTTTACTCCTATCACGTGGGCCTTCTGGAGTTTCAATGGAAAACCCAAGGTGTTAGCCAACCCCCTCTAACTTGGGGAGAACTAAAATTCCAAATTCTACAGACATGCAGTTAAGAAGCTGCTGAATTATTTGCTCAGTTCTTTACACCTTCTAGCTTTTATTTTCTTCCTAGGCTTCTTAGAGTCTTTCTCTGAATATGCATAGACTCAACCAAGGATTAAAGAGAGGTTTATTCATAGATTTGGGGGCTAACCCATCTGTGACTCTTTCCTTTCTGGCATCTCCTCCTCAATTTCTATTCTGACAATCCTGAATTCAGTCCTTCGGTTTCCCATGCCAATAAACTATTGCTTTCTGTTTGATCCCTCTCAGCCACTTACCATATGAGTTAAGGAGGACCCTCGGGGTCAAAGTTACGTGATCTCTTAAATGTGGATCTAAGTGTGGTTTCCTTATTCCACAGATGGAAGCCCTTTTAGTTTCAGCCTACTTTTAGTTACTTGCTAGTGCCAATAAACAGTTTCTGTCATTGCTTACATTTTGTCAAGAATTTATAATTACTATTGGTAGGAAGGTCATCTGATACATGTTAGTCTGTCATTATAGAACACTGGAACTATATAACACATTTTCAATTAGTTAGAACATGATCTCCTATTATTTCAGAGCTATATTTGTGGCCCTTGCAAAAAACAATGTGTGAGAGAAAAAGGCAATGCTTCAAAGTATGTCTTTGAAAGACAAAAAGGTAATATCCTTAAATGTACAAACTCAACATAAGAGTTTAAAATTCTCTAATCTATTGTCAATTCTGTTGCTAGACTTATTTTTCTAAAATGTGAGTCTGATCTTACTAATTCCTAAAGTAATGTTTGTTATTCTTCATATCTTCCTTTGTAAAACACTAATTCCAAATTATGGTGTTTAGACCCTTCATAAATGTTCCAACTTACCCTCCCAATCCTCAGAGCATCCTACGCCTTCTCCCTTCACGTCCTCTGATTTGGCCACACCCAAGACCTCACTATTCTGTAGACAGCGTGACATCCTTGGCAAGGTGCCCTCTACCCAGGCTTTATATTCCCTCTCCTTTTCTGCCTAGCGAGGTCTTTCCCATTTGTCAATTTCTAGCTCAAATGTTTTCTCCTTTAAGAGACCATTCAGAACTGGACAAAACAAATGTCTCTTTATGTTCTCATAATATTCTGGTCTGCACCCTTATTGTCATATTTATCAACTGTTTTATAGTTATTACATAAACACAGCAGAATGCTTACATGCATTCTCCTTAGTCTCAGTTCCTTGAAGGAACAGGAGGTGGCTTATTCTTTTGTTTATTCCCAGCTAATAAATGACTCTCTAACTGCTTAGTACAGTTGATTTCGATTCAATTAAATTTGAGAGGAAAAGTCATATGGCTTATTTTTACTTGAGACAATACTGAGGAAGTGGTTAGGCTGCTCAAATCTAAGGAATTAGAAAGTAAAACGTAAAGTCAAATACACAGCGCGTGTTGTCGTCACAGATCTGGTGATGAGGTTCTATATTAGAAGCATTATAATTCATTGAATCTGAAAGTTCACCCCCTTCTCTACTCAGATCTAGTGCAACGTGCAGCAAGCCTTGCCTTTTGGCTTCACGAAGGGTCAGAATATAAACACAGCAGGCTGAATAGTGACAAGATGTGGAATACAAGACAGTAGCATTTCTCCCATCTACCCTGGGGAGGTGGATAGGGTGGAGACCCACGGTTTGCACTTGGGCCTGACACAGACTGTCTAAACCTAATCACCACTAAAAAATAAAAGAAAAAGAACAGAACCCAAGATCAGAAGTCTAAGAGAGGAAAAAAAGTAGAATACAATCTTCTAGAGAGCAATAGGACTGCCATGCTTCTTATCATACCAGAAATATATATCCTATAGGAAAAAAGACAACTGAGCTCCATAAGTAAACAGAACAACGATATATATAATTTTTCAAGATGACTGAGGCTAGACTGCTGTTTGTTCACCAAAGCCCATTTGGTTTTCTTCCTGGGCTGTGTTAGCAAGACAGTACTTCCCAACCACTCTTGTAATTTTAGGGGTTGTGAGACTGAGTCCTGTTTAAAGAATATGTGTAAAAGTGATATAACTGTTTTTATATCCATTCTCTAAAAATCCCGCACAAGGTCCTCCACATGACCTTCCATTGTCTGCAGGCTGAATGCAGGGGCTCCAGGCAGGACACCAATGCCCCAGGAGATGGCACAGAGACCAGACAAAATTTCCTGAGTCTCTAAATAACTGTGTGGAACAGAACTTCACTCCCACTTCCCATACTAGACTATGAATCAGGTGATAAACCTTTATTATGTAGAACTACTAAAATTTGGGAATGCTTGCAACACCAGTTTCCCTTAACTAATACGTTCATTTCTATTGTAAATATCATGATGACAATTTTCATTTCACTGGATCATTGTTATTTTTTTTAAACCTGTGCAAAAAATTCAGCTTTGATTACTAGAATGAATGAATTGACCAAGCACATTTCCGTAGGTATGTCTCAGAGTCCTTAATCATGCTGGAATCTGAAGACTTGGTGAGCACCCAAAGCCAGGCTCTCCTACTCATTCAAATAGTTGTTTCTCTTACTTAGTGACTGAAACCAGACTAATAGAAGATTAAAGCTGAGGACCGCCTAGAGACTGCCTGTGGTAAGGTCAGCTAGTATTCAGGTGAACACTGAGGTCACTCACAGGGCTGCTCTTCGTCAGGACTGAGGGGAGTTTAGCTCAATCTAAAGGCTAGGCTTTCTGCTGTACTGACATACCTGTCATTTACCATCCTGACAGGAAGGCCAAAATGCTTGCAGGCAGATGGTTAACTAAGGCAAGGACTTTGACTCCCGGACATATTTTCTCCAATTATCTAGCAAAGGCTGAATTCAGAGGACTTCAGCCTATTAATTAGGCCATTTTAGTCAGCTTTTCCTTAAATGATAACCTAAAGAATTGCACAGTTGAGGGCGGGGTAGAAAGATAGGTTTCAGTTATGCTTGAGGGGAACTGTTGTCACTTGTGTTAATATTACTTTGGGGCTTAGAGTTTGAGGATGTTCTTATAGAATAGTCCTATTCCACTGTTTAGATGGCTAAAATAAAGGCAAAAGAAATAGGACATGAAACCACCTCAGTTTTTTTTTTTTAACTTAAGATTTATTTTGCCCCAGAGAGTCCTATCTGGCTCTCTGACATTCCTCAGGTAAAGCTCCTCATTTTATAAGCAAATGAACAGGTTGATCCTGAAAAGACAAAAAGCAAGCTGCAAAGCATGGAACAGAAATTGATCAGGTACTGTACAGTAGTTAATGTAGAGCTATCAGAAAATAAAAATAAAAGAGAACCAAGACGGAGTTCTAAATACAGGTTTTGAAAAACACGAAACGCACCATTTAGTGAAATCCAGTTATTTTAGAAATTGGCCCTGTGTGGTCTCCTTGTCTTACAAAGATAATTTTCTAAACAGTTTTTAGCAAGGGAGATTTTGGATTTCTTGGATTTTCACATATTCATTTAATCTTCTTTTGTAAATAAAAGATGGTAACTTCATCAAAAAGCAGCCGCATAAATCACATTAGCCTAAAAAGTAAGAGGCTTCTCTCATTGAATATAAATCTCTAAGAAGCCCAAGAGGATACAACAGGGTTCTTTAAAAATCAAATCAACATAAATTTGTTAGACGGCTACCTTACACAAAGCATTCTGCAAGAAGCTGTGGGGAAATTAAATAATAATATTAACAATAACAATCATAATGCCATATTTTGAAGATATGCTGTGTGCCCACTGGTGTGCTAAGTGACTTGCAAGCTTTCACTTTTTAAGAGGTAGTGTTATGAAGTAGAAAGAGGATGGTTAAGGTGTCAGATGGCAGAGATCTGAATCCTAGTGCTACCATTTAAATCTCTATTTCTTGATTTTCTTGTCTCATCCTCATAGGACCTTCACTCAAAATGATAGGATTTTCGTGAGTGAATTGACAAGCACTTTTAATAATGCCTGGCATAGCAAGTATGCAATACATTTTGTCTATAGTATCTCTAATCATCATAAAAATTTTGAACGAAAGAACTCACTAGGATCACTACTTAATAAATAAAGAGGTAGAAGTTAAGTAATCACTGCAAGATCATGGAGAAGCTGGGGTCAGAGCCCATGTTTGCCTGAACTTAAAGTCTGTGTTATAAATCCCTACTCTCTTCTACCCCCATTCATGCAAAGAAGAAAAGAAATATATGCCATGGTCTCTTTCCTTGGAACCCAAATGAATAGGGCAGAAAGCTCAGAATCATGAGTACTTTAGTATGTAGAATACTTCTTTTAATAGATTGACAAACTTTTATGGGATGTGTCACATGTTAATGTATTACATTTTATAAAACACTTTGACAAAATTATCACAAATTTAATTTGCAAAATATTTTGCAAGGTGATCTTGGGCTTTATTACCTTTTCTGTTTTTTGTTTTGTTTTGTTTTTTTTTTAGATGGAGTTTTGCTCTTGTTGCCCAGGCTGGAGTGCAACGGACTGATCTCGGCTCACTGCAACCTCCGCTTCCCAGGTTCAAGCAATTCTCCTGCCTTAGCCTCCTGACTAGCTGGGATTACAGACACCCACCACCACATCTGGCAAATTTTTTATATTTTTAGTAGAGACAGGGTCTCTCCATGTTGGCCAGTCTGGTCTCAAACTCCTGACCTCAAGTGATCCGCCCGCCTCAGCTTCCCAAAGTGTTAGGATTGCAGGCGTGAGCCACCACACCCGGCCACATTTCCCATTTTCCAGTTGAAGAAATTCAACAAGTTCAAGAACAGATGACTTGTGTAAGGTCATCCACCTAAGTGGCAGATATGAATTCAGATTTTATGTCCCTAAAATTATGGGCAATGCCACCATGGGAGCCTGGTAAAAATGCAGTGGAAACCCAGAGTCTGCATTTCATAATCTCTGCAAATAATGGAGGCACACACTGCCAGTTGAGAACTTTGAGAAGCATTCCTCCACATTATCTTGTTTTATTCACACAGCTCCAGAGAGAGGTGAGCAATTGAGCCCTGTGGTAAGTGATCTGCGTATTCACTGGACACATGAAACCATGAGTCCTGACTCTCATAAATCAGAAGATCCTCTCTAAATTTAATTAAAGCCTTGCTCTCACATTCCTCCACAAGTCCTAATCAAATATCCAAAGAGGAAAGTCCCTACCCTTAAAAGTTTGCATTTAAAGCAGGCTGTATTAACTGGAACTAGAACTAAATTCAATGGCAAGTAGGATTTTGATTAAACACGGTTTCAATCAAAGCTATACATGGGAATCATGAAATATCTTGGGCATGAGGAGGTGCTTGATGTACAGTCTCCAAAGTGAGGCTACAAGACATTCATATAAAGGATTAAAAAATATACTCAAACTTTAATTGATATTTACAATTTTTATCTAAAAAGATAAAAATGAAGTTTGAGTTTATTAATATTTAATACAGAGATTAACAGTAGCGCTTGTGTATAATTTATAAGCAAACATACACATACATATATGTTCCCAATATTTGTACTGAGAGAGGTACACAATCAAGAACATCTGGAGTCCACAGATCTGGTAATTAAAACGGCTTGAGAATCAAAATGCCAGTCTCTGTCACTTAGAATTTCTGCATCTATATAATGGGTATAATATTAGTATCAAACTCGTAGAGTTCTTATGAGAATTGAATGAGATAATGTGTACAGTGCTTAGCACACAGTGCCTGAATAAGTGCTCAAAGAATCTTACTGTGGTAGACCTTTTGTAAAAGCTGCAGCAATTACTTCCTTTTTTGTATCCATGCCCTTGGCCATATGACTCTGCAGCTCCTCCCATCAAGAGATAGAATCTAATTCCCCACCCCTTGAATCTAGGCTGATCCCATGACTTGCTTTGGTCAATAGAATGAGGCAAAAGTGACTCTGTGCCAGTACTAGTCCTAAGTCTCAAGAGGCCTTTCATGCTTCTGCTCACTCTCTTGAAACTCTGCTCAGCTCCCATGTGAACTAGTGCAGGCCAGCTAGCAAAAGGATGAGAGATGATGGGGACAGGATTAAACCATCTCAACGGAGGCCATCCTAGACTAGCCAACATTCAGCTTTCCTGGCAATTGACCAGACATACGAGTGAGCCCATATAAGAGAAAAAGTACTGTCCAGCTTTATGGTGAACCCATAGAATCAATAATTAAATAGCTGTTGTTTTAAGCCACTAAACTTTGGAAGTGGTTTGTTATACAGATAGTCATCATCATCATCATCATCATCATCATCATCAGAAAGGATACAAAGCAAGAATCCACTCTCAAAGGAAGACACAAAAGAATAAGGTTAAATAGCTGTCCTAACTCCTTTGGGAGGAAAAACAAAATAGCTGAAGTAATCAGGTGAAAAGTGGATTCCATTAGAGGTCACCTATAGCCTGCATGAAAGATTCATGTGTCAGGTACTGAATGGCATCAGTGTTTCCTTCAGGGAGCAGAAGAAACATCTGTGAGAAAACACAACGCAGTGACAAGGTGATCTACATCTTGAAGCTTCACAGATGTGAGGAATTTGGTTAGGTTATTTGAGACTGCCTTGGGCTGACTTAAAAATTACCTTCTGTTATGAACCTCTCATCTTGTTGGTCAACTTGAAGATGAGATCTGGGCCGTGATCCCAGGAGAAGATAAGTATAATAGAATAAATATTTACACATTTTTAAGATCAGGAACTTGCAGCAGTTTTTAGTTAGTTATGGATAACACACTAGCATTCTTCATCTCAAATCCAAAAACATAGGGACTGATCTTTAAAAACCAGGAGATTCTTCTTTCTCCCAGACTCTAAGATCTAAATAATAGGCACATACTCAGGAAACAATGACTTTTATTTCTCTTTTTGAACTTGAAGTAGCAAATGAGGAAAAAACAATGTTTCTCAGAAATGTTTATAGTAGACCCTTAAAATTTCTTGGAAAAATATGAAACAATGACTTATAATTAGAGTTGAGAGCAAAAAAGTCAAGCTGATTAAAATCCTGCTCAGAGTATGATAAAGATGTATTTTCCTGACACTAAATTCATGGTAAACAAAATATTTTAAGACCTAGTTCATGCATTTTCTTCCACATATGCATAATCCCAATTTAAAAAGCAATTCTAAATCAAAGAAAGTATCATTATGACATAGATCTGTGGTTGCCTACCCACTATCAATTCTCATTTTTCCTGCTAACAGAATCCCTGTATTATTGGCTAGGCTATATGTTCAACTAGAATCTATGTTTATCAGTGTCTCTTTCAAAGATGAAAAAGATGAGCGACCAATTTAGATGGAGGTAGATGCCATTGGGTGGGCTTCCAGGCAAGCTTATTACAAAGGGCTTACTCCCACAGCAGATCTTTGTTATTTATTTATTTATTATTTATTATTACTGATTTCCTACTCATCCACCTTCCTGCTTAAAGACTAGCACATGGTGGTAAGACTTCAGCAGCCACCTAGTGAGCATGAGAGTGCTGACTACACTATGGTGTGGTAGAAAGAATAGTTGGGAGGTGTCTCAGTCTCTGACATCATCTGTAGAAGAGTCACATTAGCCCTTAACTATTTCTCATTCGATGAGAGAAAACATTTTTTTTTTCTTTAAAAAATGAGTTTATGTTTTGTGTATGTCACTATCTGGGATACAGAAGGTGTTTCTGTAACTTGAAGCCTAATGCCATTTCCAACGTTGTAGGCCTATATCTCATTTATCTGAGATATATTCCTTGACATTCTGGATAAGAAATTTCTCTTTGGTCATAACAGAAGTGTTAAATTACTGGGAAATTCTGAGCTGACAAAACGTTGTGAAAAGAATGCCAGCATGGGAAAAACCCCCAGCAGTTCACTGAAAGGTCCAGGGGAGTGCTGACCACACCACTAAAGAAACGGCAGCTGGAAAAACCTAGAATGTGCCAGTCTGGTAGCCATGCAACCTGAAGATTGCTTATATTTTGTCAGCTCTCACCAGGCAGGGATATTTCCATCAAAAATAAGGCTGAATTTACTCATGTTAGGTACTATTAAAGGACCCAGAGAAGAGAATGAAGATCATATTTTCTGGTATTTCAGAGAGACAGTCTGAATGAGGAGTAAATTTGTCATCAGAGATGACAGGGATTTTCAGGCAAAGAATATACTAGCTAGTGAAAATGGTGCTATAAGATGTTATTAAATTGAAGACATCTCTAGTATTCTGAAGAGTTCCTCAAAAGCTCGGTAACATACCTTTTTAAAAACAATTGGTAAATTTACTTGAAAATAAAAAGTACACAGTTCTTTTTCAAGAACATCCTCATTCCTCCAGCCAGACAGAGACTCTTCTCAGGGGCAGGCCCTAACATTATATTCCTTGAAAGAATAATTCCCCAAAATAATCTTCAAACCCATTCTTACTGGAGTCTAAGCAGTAACGGAAATTTTGACCTTAAGGAAAGAGGAAATAGGTATATTTGCAAGGCACACATTGTGCCCTTGTTTCTGTGGAAGTCTCCTTCAGAGATCAGTTCAAGCACAAGTACAAGGGGAGGGAGATGTTTCCCTTTCCAAAAAATAAGAAATGAACCAACTTAATGGTTCCTTTTCTACCAAAAACTTCCCCCCAGTGGCTGGGGACGCAAGGTCAGAACTGGGGATGATGTAGGTCAATATTAACAGGTGCCTCTGAGACAACCTCATTTGTTTTATCAGAGAATGAGATCTATGGAGAAAGATAATCTTTCCTCAAGGAATTCAGCTTTTAAACTTCAATCGTGTTATAGAATCTCTTCTCCTAATTTTCTTCCTACAAAGAAGTAAATACGTCGTTTTATGGCTTATACCCCATCTGCTCCAGGAAATACTAATGGCTTTAGGTAAGATGATAAAGGATTAAAAATATTAAGGAGCAAGAAAGAAATCACTCTGAACTTTTACCTGGGTTTCTAAAGAAAAATGATTTTTAAAAACCTGTCTGTGTATGGGTATTTGCAAAACTATAAAATCTTGAAACATACAAAAGATAATCTGTTTTGGCAAACGTTTCGCCATTCACTCGCTTTTCATACTTTAAAAGGACTAATGACTGTATCTGTAACTCTGGAGAGGAGATGGCCAATAAGAAGCCCCTTTCTCCAAACTACACACATAAAGATGACATTTATTGCTCCAATCCAAACATCGACTTTCTTTCTTTCCATTATTTGTTAAGAGGAGCTTTAAGGGATGATTATCATATGAAAAAATAACTTAGGAGAAGAAAACATCTTGATCACTTTGCCAAGCAATAAAATTATTCTTTTTGACATTTTTTTCTGATTAAGTTGAGCTTTACTTAATAAAGACTATTTTTTTTTAGCAGAGAGCTACTTATTTTCTGCAGTCCACAACTTGATTCTGTTTTTCATAGGAAAAAAAGTATTCAATGGGGCTCATAGTTTATAATTTTGATGAAATTTTAGTCTTTTTTGTTATAAAAAAGTATTTGTGTATAGATGAAGATTTTGCCCTTATAACTTCTAAATTTTCATGGAAATGTGCATTAAAAAATTCTAAAAGAGCAAAAAAAGCATCCCGTATCAAATTCAATTTTAGCATTAAACATTTTTAATATATACTGAAATGAGAATAGCATGAACAGTGTCACATGTGATTTTTATAACTAAACTTGTATCCTCATGTACTCATTTAAAATTTTTCTAAATTAATAGGTTGAGACATGTTTTTCCTTAAGAAAAATTAATTCTAGAACTATTTCTTTATGTAAAGAAAGTAGCCATTTGCCAAATGGAACCTATAGGGGGATCCCAGTATGAATCAAACGTGCAGTGAACTTCCAGGCCCCATACCCTAGGCCTGTGTTATTTGAATGTCAGTGGAGCCCCACCTCCAGACCTTCAAAGATGCTCTTCTCCTGCAAGGCAGCTACCAAAGAAAAATACATTTACAGAAGTAAATGGAGCAAATTATCCAGTTTTCTACCCCTTATTCGAAATCCAGGCCCAGTCATCAGGTCCAAAACATGTGCTTTATGGTCTCTTGTGGACGACTCTCCCTCTAAATCTATTTGCTCCCTCTCTGAGACACTGGGGTTTTCTCTTCAGAATGGTAGCTGAAAGGATGCTACACAAAGTTACACAAAGTTTTATGCTAAAGAAGCATTTATGCATTTATTTAGTGAGAAGTGAGAGGTTTTTTGGGGGGAAGGGTGACAGGGTCTGACTCTGTTGCCCAGGCTAAAGTGCAATGGTGCAATCATAGCTCACTGCAAACTCAAACTCCTAGGCTCAAGTGATCCTCCTGCCTCAGTCCCCAAGTTGCAAGTAGCTAGGACTACAGGAGGGCACCATGATGCCCAGCTAACATTTCTATTTTTTTTTTAGACATGGGGTCTTGCCATGTTGCCCAGGCTGGTCTTGAACTCAAGAGATCCACCTGCCTTGGCCTCTGAAAGAGCTAGAATTACGGGTGTGAATCACCACAGCCAGCTCCGAGAGCTTTCGATTAATATACTCACCCACTACAAATTTAAAATACAGGGGCAGAACGAGTGGCAGTAGCTGTGGGAGAGGAGAGAGTGGGTTCTTCTGTGTCCATAAAGAAAGTTTTGTTCATTCTTCAAGTGCATAGAAAAGAGATTTCAGAGAGGATAAAGCTACGGCTTGGATAATCCTGCAGCTCATCGAAATGTCGACTTCCTTTTTCCCCAGCGGAACCATTTTGCCCCATCTAAAATGCTTGTGTGTGAAGTTAAAATGAGCCACATGTGCTTTCCTCCACAAAGGAGCCCTATATTTAACACAGCACACGCATCCAACACCTCAAACGGTTTTGAAGAAAGCTGTGTTTATTATGTGGGCTTATGAAATAAAAAATACAAACTTTCTCATCCTAGAAAAATATGCAATGAAATTTACAGCCAAAATAAGGAAGCTGTGCATAATGTAACACTTGGCAAGAATTTTAATCAGTGGATTGGCAAGACTAGATGCAATACTTCAGTTCCTTTCAAGACATGTCTGAGCTTCCTTAATTTAAATACCACACACTGGATCTAGGGAGAATATTTAAGAGACATTGAGATTTCTACAGGAGTGCTGGCTAGCAATGCAAGCTGAGAAGGGAGCTCTGTTGACATGATAACAGTTTCAACCTCAGAGAACGAATGATCACAGAGACAGACAAGCTGTTATTGCAGAGTAAAACAGCACAGATTTATATTATGATAAGGCATTCCAGCCACACCGCTTTACTTTGAGCAGGTAAAGAATTTTCCAGGAATCAGGCTGACTCCGTTTTGCTATAAGGAGCACGGTGTTGGACCTTGTCAGAAGTTTTCAGACAGGATTGTTGTTTTCCCAACTGGAAAACTACAGGACTATCTAGTAGCTTCAGTTCCCCTGCAGCCTGACAGCAGTTCAAATAAGTTGAAAGTCAGGTCACATAATGTGGACCCAAATCTGACTATCACAGAAAGAGTTATAATGTGATAAAAAGCTCTGGGTAACCTATTAAATCCACCATTCCTGTCAGGATGAAACAAGAGCAATCCTGCCTCCATAGCTGCAATTTTTAAAGAATCCACTAAGAAAACATTTTATCCCCTGCTATCTGAACAACACTTTAGTAATTGGTATCTAGTATATCACACAAAATCAATAGAACTGAAATGTTAGGAAAAGAGACTCAAAAAGTCAAAAGCTAGGGACATAAATAATACAGTGTTTAGACTTAGTTGTGTCACTTCTATGAAATCTCTTTTTTAAAAAAAATAAATACTCTTTTAAATATTTAAATGTTCTTAAGTTTGCAAATGAAGCAATGTCTGGAAACACAAGATGTTGTTTAAAAATATTCTACAGTGACTCAGTACTTTGGAAGGTAAATGAGTGATGCTGAGGACGATTTACCCTAAGCTCCGTTACACAGAAATTAGAAGTCAAGGAATACAGAAAGTCCCCAGCTCTCCCAAAACTTCTCTGCTAAGAATGTTTTCAGAAATTAATCCAGAAAGATATTCTGTTTGGAGAAAATACTGACTATTTGTATACAACAGCATTTTTTGCTAGGTAATAATTTATAAACTATGTATTATAAATATCTGGAGAAAGTTATTATTTGGGGGTTTTACCCTGTTGTAAGTTCTGTGAAACCAGAACTTAATAAGAATATACTTGGGGCCATCATTGTTTCATCAATCATACCAAAGCATATTTGCTTCTTAATCCTTCAGGGAGGAGCAGGAGGCTGAGATTTCAGCAGAGTCATAAAACTATACTTCATGGACTACGGTCATAGCTTGCTTTAATTTCAGCCCTGTAGAAAAGGAATCTGGGTTTTTTAAAAAAGCATGTTTAAAAAGGGCATGCTTCCTATTAGCAAATAGTATAATGGCAATCTTGATAGTTTCTGTTGAAAGTGAATATTAAAACTGATGAAAAAATAGCAGTTTATTACTAGGAGGCTGAAGAAAATGGTACCTCCACATTCATATGGAGTGCATAATGCTTCTTAATCCAGGGAGAATGTAAATGGACATGTTTTTGACTGGGAAGATAAAAGTGCCCTGGAGAATCTGAACCACCTGCCAGTGGCTGTGGAGGAAAATGAAATTCAAAGGATGGATATATGTAAGTTAATTACGCTAATAAAGATGGGTTGAGGAAAAAAATAAATCTAATATACTAATTTAGGAGTATGAAAATAATTCTAGTATGGTTGAAGTTAGGTAAGAATGGCTTGACAATTAAAGGAAAAACCACAAGACTTAAGTAATATAAAATCAGCAGACATTACAACCGTGGGACCTAGGCATTTCCAGCTAAGGAGAGAAAAAAAATACAAACAATTGGAAACAGTGAAGACAAAAGAAGATAACGATTACTTTTATATATTTCTATTCCCTAACTAAAGAAATGCTTTAAAATGTAATTCATTAGGTCAGGGCTTATCATTTTTTAAAATCAGTTCTCAATTCTTTGTAAACTTTTCTACTTCACCCTTCTTCACCCAACTGTAGTTAAAAAATAGAAAAGAAAAGAAAACTCTTCTTGAAATCTTAACTGGCAATAGCCCCCTAACTCTTCCACCAGTTAATTCTAGTCACTAAGGCCACTAAGGTGCAATTGAATAAGTTACTCTATTACATCATCCATACACTCTCTAATTTAACAAAGACTTCCTAGGCACCTATCGTGTCCTGTGCACCACTAAGCATTGTAGATAGAAACAGAAAGAACATACGGCCTTTAACAAAATGGCATCAGAGTCATGTGTAATAATGATAACATCTAAGGAAGTTCTTTGCCCTAATGTCAGAGGATTTGTCAGTTTCCCCACCCCACTGCAGCCAGCACAATCTGCTACCTAGTTGAAATCCCAGTGCTGTCCACATGTAACTTCTATTAGCCATGCCAGTAACCATTTGTAACCCTTCTGACTTCAGACAGGTGTTGTGAAAAAGGCACAGGTTCCAGAGTAACATAGAACCGGTGAATTTCTTGTCCATCGATACTATTTTGAAGCGAGGTAAGTTGCTTAGCTCTTTTGGGCCTCAGTTTCCTTATTCATAAAATGAATTCTTTTTTCTTTAAGGATGGTTTAACTGAAGATTAATTTGGATCAAGAATGTAAGACACTTAGAACACGGTAGATGCTCCTAAAATGATAGGCACTATAATGACTGTCAGCTTCATTACTTTATCTAATATCAGAGGTACTTGTGCATTGGTTGTTGGTTTTAAGGGGAATAAAAAGGGTCGAGAGCTGCCCTTGGTCCCAAGTCAGGATGATGCACCTTGCAGGTATTACAGCTTTACAGTAGTAAATGCAAATTTTGTCACCAAAACTAACATGTGTTGATAATGACCTAAACAAGTTCCAAAGTAAACCTTCTAATGCTATTGCATGCCTAAAAAAAAAGAAAGCAAGAAATGGTTATTATTACGAAGATGATTTTCTCTTTCAAAGAGAATGCCATGTTCCTTACACAGCCGTCTGAAAAAGTTGCCATGTGAAATTATTTCACATTCTTTTCAGCCCACTCGAAGCGCATAAGGGCTTACCGAAACATGGGTCTTGTAAATATGCCTGAATGTCAGGATTTTGGCTGTAACAGTGGAACCAGGAAGGACTCCAGTTGTATCTTTTTGTGCTCTTCTGATTTATGAGCCAAAACCCTGGTATTTGATGCACATGTGAGAAAATACAATGTTTTCTTTTCCATCTATTGTGATTTTTGTAAAACCAACAATCATCTAATTCTTACCATTACTAATAGACAAGGAGAATTTCAAAATTGAAAATATGTTGTTCGACAGTGAAAAAAGAGACAATACTATACGCAATAAAGTATTTTACTTCGATCTTACAACTGTAATATACGTTCTAGAAATAGAAACTTAAAAGAGTCATAAAAAATAAAGTCAATCTATCAGTATTTTTTGGTTAATGGCCACAAGACACAAAGTGGCAGGGAGAAAACAATTCTTCTAGTGTTTTATTCATTCAAAGCCAAAAGTAAATTGTCTTCTCAGAATGTCATATGACCAAGAGGTTGTACAAATAGTTTAACTGTAAAGCTAAATGCCGCGATGTAAAGAATCAGAGAAACACTGCAGCAATTAATGCATAACTACATATGGTATGACCCTTTTACATAATTTATTTCTAAAAGATTTTCAAACTTTTAAAACATTTGCAAAGCCAGTATAAAAAACTATATCTCCAGTTCTCCTTCATCCAGATTTCTTGGTATTTTACCTCACATGTATGCCCATTATATATGCACATAATTATATGTATGTGTGTGTGTGTGTGTGTGTACATGTGTATATACATCCCTGTTTTATTTTTATTATGTTTTCATTTAACTTTTAAGTTCAGGGGTACATGTGCAGGTTTGTTATATAGGTAAACTTGTGTCATAGGGGTTTGTTGTACAGATTATTTCATCACCCAGATATGAAGCCTACTACCCACTAGTTATCTTTCCTGATCCTTTCCCTCCTCCCACCCTCCACCCTCCACCCTCCACCCTCCACCCTCCACCCTCCACCCTCCAATAGGCCCCAGTGTGTGTTGTTCCCCCTATTTATCCAAGTGTTCTTGTCATTTAGCTCCCACTTAGAAGTTAGAACATGTGGCATTCAGTTTTCTGTTCCTGTGTTAGTTTGCTAAGGATAATGGCCTCCAGCTCATCGCTGCTCCTACAAAGAACGTGGTCCTGTTCTTTGTACGGCTGCATGGTATTCCATGGTCTACATATACCACATTTTCTTTATCTAGTCTACCACTGATAGGCATTTAGGTTGATTCCATGTCTTTGCTATTGTGAATGGTAGTGTAATGAACATGTGTGTGCATGTGTCTTTATAAAAGAATCATTTATATTCCTTTGGGTATACACCCAGTAATGGTATTTGCTGGGTCAAATGGTATTTCTGTTTTTAGGTCTTCAAGGAATCACCACACTGTCTTCCACAATGGTTAAACAAATCTACACTCTCAGCAACAGTGTATAAATGTCCCTTTTTCTCCACAGTCTTGCCAGCATCTGTTATTGTTTGACTTTTTAATAATATCCACTTGGACTGGTGTGAGATGGTATCTCTTTGTGGTTTTCATTTGTATTTCTCTAATGACCAGTACTGCTGAGCTTTTTTTCATATGATTGTTGGCCAAATGTTTGTCTTCTTTTGAAAAGTGTCTGTTCATGTCCTTTGCCTACTTTGTAATGGGGTTGTTTTTTCCTTGTAAATTTGTTTAAGTTCCTTATAGATGCTGGTTATTAGACCTTTTTCAGATGCATAGTTTGCAAACATTTTCTCCCATTCTGTAGGCTGTTTGTTCACTCTGTTGATAGTTTCCTTTGCTGTGCAGAAGGTCTTTAGTTTAATTAGATCCCATTTCTCAACTTTTTCTTTTGCTGCAATTGCTTTCAATGTCTTTTTCATAAAATCTTTTCCTGTTTCTATGTCCAAAATGGTATTGCCTAGGTTTTCTTGCGGGATTTTTATAGTTTGGGGTTTTACATTAAAGTCTTTAATCCATCTTAATTTTTGTATATGGTATAAGGAAGGGGTCCAATTTCAATCTTCTGCATATGGCTAGCCAGTTATCCCAGCACCACTTATTAAAGAAGGAATTCCTTCCCTACTGCTTGTTATTACCAGGTTTGTTGAAGATCAGATAGTTGTAGGTGTGTGGCCTTATTATTGGGTTCTCTATTCTGTTCCATTGGTCTATGTGTCTGTTTTTGTACCAGTACCATGCTGTTTTGGTACTGTATGGTAGCCCTATAGTACAGTTTGAAGTTGGGTAGCATGATGCCTCCAGCTTTGTTCTTTTTGCTTAGCGGTAGCTTGGCTATTCAGTCTCTTTTTTGGTTCCATATGAATTTTAAAGTAGTTTCTTTTAGTTCTGTGAAAAATCTCAATGGTAATTTAGTAGGAATAGCAGTGAATCTATAAATTGCTTTGGGCAATATGGCCATTTTAACAATATTGATTCTTCCTATCCATGAGTATTGTGATGGTTAAAACTGTGTGTCAACTTGACTGGACTGAAGGATACAAAGTATTGATCCTGGGTGTGTCTGTGAGGGTGCTGCCAAAGCAGATTAACATTTGAGTCGGTGGGCTGGGAAAGGCAGACCCACCTTTAATGTGAGCACAATCTAATCAGCTGCCAGCACGGCTAGAAAAAAAAGCAGGCAGAAAAACGTGAAAAGAGAAAGTGGCCTAGCCTAGCAGCCTACATCTTTCTCCTTCCTGGATGCTTCCTGTCCTTGAACGTCAGACTCCCAAGTTCTTCAGTTTTGAAACTCGGACTGGCTCTCCTTGCTCCTCAGGCTGCAGACGACCTACTGTGGGACCTTGTGATGGTGAGAGTTAATACTTAATAAACTCATTCACATATATATATGTTAACTATATATGTTTCATTATGTTTCATATTCATTATGAATATATACACATGTATATTATAGATCCCATTTGTCAACTTTTTCTTTTGTTGCAATTGCTTTCAATGTCTTTGCCATAAAATCTTTTCCTGTTTCTATGTCCAAAATGGTATTGCTTATGTTTTCTTGCAGGATTTTTAAAGTCTTTAATCCATCTTGAGTTAATTTTTGTATATGTTCTAAGGAAGGGGTCTTATACATACACATGTATTATATAATATACGTGTATATATGTGAATATATTATATATAATATGTATTCACATATATATAATGACATGCATTTATTTATTTATTTATTTATTTTGTTAATTCTGTCCCTCTAGAGACCTCTGACTAATATAAGTATGGAATGCCTTCCCATTTGTTTATGTCATCTCTGATTTCTTTGAGCAGTGGTTTGTAGCTTTACTTATAGAGATCTTCCACCTCCCTGGTTAGCTATATTCCTAGGTATTTTATTTTTGTGTGTATGTGGCAATTGTGAATGCGAATGCATTCCTGATTTGGCTCTTGGCTTGACTGCTGTTGGTGTATAGGAATGTCAGTGATTTCTGCACATTGATTTTGTATCCTGAGACTTTGCTGAAGTTGTGTATCAGCTTAAAGAGCTTTTGGGTTGAGACTGTGGGATTCTCTAGATATAGGACCATGTCATCTGCAAACAGGTATATCCCCATTTTACACAGATATATAGATACATACACAGACAAACACACACTTCTCATTTTCTCATGAACAGTTTTCTCTGAAGATCTGAAAGCAGAGTTGTAGACCTAATGCCTGATCACTCTTAAATGCTCCAGTCTATACTTCTCCAAAGCAAGGACACTCTCAACCATAACCACTACATCCCTCCATGTCAGGAAACTGATGTTGGTACAGCTCTATCATCTTTTTAGAACTTTGTCAATTGTCCCAGCAACATCCCTTTTAACTTTCTGAATCAGAATTGAATCCAGCTTAAATGTACTTAAGATTACTATGGAGTTTAATGATTTATAGAAGTCCATAATGATTTACGGAACTTATTGCAATAACCATGTCTCAAAATTGCTCAGTTTTTACGATATGATTTGCAAACTTCTTTGCCGCCAAATTTGGTACCTTCCCATCCTACGACTTCTGACCAGTAGAAGTAGTCACTTCCAAGTCACTTGGAAACATATTATTATAACACAGAAAAGAAAAATCTGTTTTTTGAAAGAATTGAGATGACATTTTCTTTTAATGCTCATATTCACACATTTATTAATAAAATATAGGAATATTTGAAATTTCTTTTGTATCCTGGTTTCTGAAGAAAATATATTTTTAAATGTATATTTGAAGTTCTGCTACCTAGAAGAAAACCTAGGAAAAGCCCTTCTAGACATTGGCCTCGGCAAGGAATTTATTACTACATCTTCAAAAGTAAATGCAACAAAACCAAAATTTGACAGTTGAGACCTAATTAAACTACAGAGCTTCTGCACAGCAAAAGAAACTATCAATAGAGTAAGCAGACAACCTATTGAATGGGAGAAAATATTGGCAAAGTATGCATCTGACAAAGGTCTAGTATCCAGAATCTATAAGAAACTTAAACAAATTAATAAAAATAAAACCCATTACAAAGTGGGCAAAGGACATGGACAGTTCTCAAAAGGAGACATATAAGTGGCAAACAAACATGAAAAAAACATGAAAATCACTCAAAAAAACCACTCAAAATCACTAATTATCAGAGGGATGCAAATCAAAACCACAATGAGATAGGATCTCACGCCAGTCAGAATGGCTATTATTAAAAAGTCAGAAAATCACAGATGTTGACAAGGTTGCATAGACAAGAGAAGATTTACACACTGGTGGCAGGAGTGCACATGAGTTCAGCCCCTGTAGAAAGCCATTTGGAGATCTCTCAAAGAACTAGAAAAACAGAAATGCCATTTCACCCAGCAATCCCATTACTGAGTATATACCCAAAGGAAAATAAGTTGTTCTACCAAAAGGATATTCACAATAGCAAAGACAGAATCAACCCAGGTGCCCATCAATGGCAGATTAGATAAAGGAAATGTGGTACATACATACCATGGAATACTATACAGCCATTAAAAAAAGAACAAAATCATGCCCTTTGCAGCAACATGGATGCAACTGGAGGGCATTATACTATGTCAATTAATGCAGGAACAGAAAATACAAAACTGCACATTCTCACTTATAAGTGGGAGCTAAACATGGGTGTGCATAGACGGAAAGATGGGAACAGTAAACACTGGGGATTCCAAAAGGAGGAGGGAGAAACGGAGGGATGTGACAGGTTCTACGTTTGCCACGTGGGTGATGGGATCATTAGAAGCCCAAACCTCAGCATCACACGATATACTCATGTAACAAACCTACATGTGTACCCTGTGAATTGTAAAATAAAAATGATCTGATTTGCAAAAAAGTTTAGGAAAATTAAAAAATGAAGTTGTATTCTAAACTTCAACTGGATACATGTGCCTAGCGTAGTGTCATATACAACATACATTTTGATACTCACTAAGTTAGCAAATAAGTTAAGTTCTTTGGGAAAATATTTACTGAAACACTTTAAAGTATTTATGAAGGAGAATAGCCATTAACATGTATGTGAGAAGCACTGAGGTTTTTCAAGCTGTTACTTACAGTTTGACTGTAAGCCAACAGCTTGAAAGCCTTCTGCAACAAGTTATTTATTTATTTTTATAACGGAATATGAACTTTTCTCTAGAAAAACATAGGCTCCACTATCTAGCAAGGATCTCATCAGTAACAAAGTACAACATCTAAATGTGGCAAACTCACTTAAGCCTGGATGCAATTCTAGACGAGCTGAAGGGCAAGAGGCTAAGCCATGGCCGTATTTATCAATATGCTTTTAAACCAATGAGTGGATCAAGTAACATACAGAGTGAATGGGAATTAAATGTAATTAAAATCACTGTCTCAACAGACAGACCAGGTTATAACCTTTATTCTCTCTAGTCAAGCCCCCCTCATGTGCTTGTGAGAGTCACAAATAAAAGAATCCAAAATATTTGAAAGGTTTTTTAGGATGTTATATTTAGTTTGCTTTAAAAAATCTGAGATAAAAACATAAAGCAACAATGTCTAGAAGGTTATTAGAAGAGAAACGCCAAAAGAAAAGACTGAAATTGTGAAAGCATACATTTTATATATAATTTTGTTCGATTTATTTTAAGTAGCTCTAAGTGAGGCAAATTTGTCAAAAATAGATACACTCCCAAAAGGGTGAGCAGAACTTTACCTCTGAACAGGCATCCCACCCAGCACTTGTTCACCAGGCCCTTTTTCCCAGTAGTGTTTAGTTCTACACAGAACTTTTTGGCATTGTAACCTGATGGGGGGTAGAGAAAAAAAAACTGGGGAGAATTTTTGCAGTCTAATTAAGCAATCTGCTAAACTTGGAAAGCCATCACCCCTTGTACTAAATTCTGGCACAATCAAGACTGCACTATATAAAAGGAACCAAGCAGTTGTCTGGTGGTTGCTGAGTGAAAGCTCCCTCAAAAGACATGGAAGGGAATGTCTTCCCCGGTAGGTGAGGAGGACTGACATCATTATATTGCTACAAAACATCAGAAGAGAAGAATGAATAGAGATTAATGAATTTCTAGTTCAACAAGTGTTCTTCCAAAAACATGATGTTTTCTAATCATATATGTATTATATATAACTTGTAGGAAATGGAGAATAGAGGGAAAAAAAGGGTAAGTGCAAAATTACCAATATTCCCATAACCCAAGAGATAACTTTTCTTGATGTGTGGTATATTTCCTTTCCATTCTCTCATGAGAAAGGCTAGTTACTGTAAGGCTTTGGTTCCCATAGTGTGATCTCAGGAACTAGCAACAATATAGCATCTCTTGGGAACTTTTTAGAAAGCGCGTTTGGGGGACCCATCCCAGACCTACTGAATCAGAAACTCTGAAAGTAGAATCCAGCAGTCTGGATTTTGACAAGCCCTTCAGGTGACTCTGATCATATTAATGTTTGAAAACCACTATTTTAAAATATTCTTAAAATACAGATTTGAGACTGGGTGCAGTGGTTCATGCCTGTAATCCAGCGCTTTGGGAGGCCAAGGCAGGCAGATCGCCTGAGCTCAGGAGTTCGAGACCAGCCGGGGCAACATGGTGAAACCTCATATCCATCAAATTACAAAAAATTAGCCAGGCATGGCGGCTTGCACCTGCAGTCCCAGCTACTCGAAAGGCTGAGGCAGGAGAATTGCTGAAACCTGGGAGGCAGAGGTTGCAGTGAGCCAAGATTATGCCACTGCACTCCAGCCGGGTAACAGAGTGAGACTCCGTCTCCCCCCGCCCAAAATAATTATATATATATATATTTGAAAAATATTAGCCAAAGGCATCTTCCTCAATTTCTAAAGGGAGAAATAAATAGTACTGGGTTTAGACTGTGTCTAATTCCTCAAGTAAGAGAGAAATTCAGCAGCAGAGCAGGGGCTCTGACCCCCTAATTTTAAGAGTACAGTTCCTCTGCCGAAAAAAGAAATAAAATTAGGGAAAATAAAGAAATATTTCTCTCTTCCTCCATTCCTGGTCTTATTCCAGAAAGTATTAAGATAATTTAAGTTTCTGAGATCAAGTTATCTGTCTCCAGACAATTTTAAGGGCTTCACATGCTACGGCTAAAACTGATTTTTCTAAAATGAATAGAACTTGGAAGAAAAGAACAATTAATCAGAGCATGAACATAATCAGTTGGCAAAATTATAGCTGAAGTAGATAATTAGACATAACTAATTTTAAATAAGCTTGCTACAAGATTTCTAAACCTTAATCTTTTTTCCCTCTTCATCTTAGCTATGAAACTGTTTATTGAAAAAAAGTATGCAAAATAGATCATTTACTTTAAATAAGGCTTAACGGCAACGCAGTTACTACAAATATGTTATTTAAATTATCAGGTACTTACAATCTTCAGGTTTTTTTTTGTTTTTTTTTTTGTTTTTTGAGACAGAGTCTCACTTTATTGCCAGGCTGGAGTGCAGTGGCGCGATCCTGGCTCACTGCAACTTCCGTTTTCCAGTTTCAAGCAATTCTCCTGCCTCAGCCTCCTGAGTAGCTGGGATTACAGGCACGCACCACCATGCCCAGCTAATTTTTTGTACATTTAGTAGAGGCGGGGTTTCACCATGTTGGCCAGGATGGTCTCGATCTCTTGACCTCATGATCCGCCCGCCTCGGCCTCCCAAAATGCTGGGATTACAAGCATGAGCCACCGCGCCCGGCTCAATCTTGTCTTTTATTTATTTATTTATTTATTTATTTATTTATTTATTTATTTATTTATTTTTGAGCAATGTCCATACTTCCTTGCAAAAGGAAAGAAGAAAGCTCATTATGCTAAGCCACACAGTCATTTTAGAAGACATCTGCTTACCAAAATCAGTGCGACTTACAAGTCAGAAACTAGTTGTCACAGGCCAATGACTTTACTTATTGGCAGAGCATAGTCCTTCTTTGGGTGGTCTGATAAAGGCGGGTAATTCCCTAGAATTATCATGTATTTGAACTAAACATTAGTGAAGGAAAATTTAAAATAACAACAAGAATAAGCCCCTCAAAGAGGCGTTTCCTATGTTCTACACTGTTTAATGTATTTCAGGTTTAAGGTTTTCTTATCACAGCTAAACCAGAAAGACGTATACTATTACCCTTGTGATAATGATTTAATTATTTTATATTGTCGCCCAACCACACAGGTGGCACTCTTCACGGACAAAGAAAACCCCTAGTAATTAGAAGGCCAAAACCCTGGAGATACGTAATCTTTTCTCACAGTGTGTGACAGTTCTGGCTGGTATTTTTCCATGCATAGCCCTGCAGTGCTTCGCTCTGCCAAACCTAAACAGAAACTATTGGTTTGTTTCCAGCTGTTGCTGAGGTTTTTTCATCTGATTTTTATTTACTTGTCTAAAGTGGCTGTAACAAGTACCAAATAAGCCACAATTGCCAGGAGCAGAATATAAAATTAAAGGGCTTCTACTAATGAATAAGTAATAACACACTTAGAAATGGATGCTAACTGGAATGACTGAATGAGCCTCTGTAACTTATTAGATTATATTTTTAAATGATTTTGAATCAATATATTCATAGTTATATAAATGCCTTTTGGTACATTAATTTAAGAGTTCATAATGTTAATGCATTGAAAAATGTAAAATAAAGCACAAATATATCAAATAACATTATGGCAAGAATGGTATGTATTCCCCTACTTGTGAGAGTGCATGAGTCTGTGTGTGCATAAGTATGTGTGGGAGAGAGTATATTACATTCATGTTGTGACAGGTATGTACAGCAGCACAGCACTGAGAAGGCAGTGAAGTTTATTAACTAAAAGACACTCACGTACATCTTAACTCTTACCTATGACCTAGGAAACAAAGAAAGCCAAGACAGCATACAGAAAATCTCCCCCACAAAACAGAGGACAGACATCAATTTTCTTTCTTTCTTTCTCTTTTTTTTTTTTTTTTTTTTTTTTTGAGGCAGAGTTTTGCTCTTGTTGCCCAGGCTGGAGTACAATGGCATGATCTCAGTTCCCTGCAACCTCCACCTCCCAGGTTCAAGCGATTCTCCTATCTCAGCCTCTCCAGTAGCTGGGATTACAGATACCCACCACTATGCCCAGCTAATTTTAGTAGAGATGGGGTTTCACCATTTTGGCCGGGCTGATCTGGAACTCCTGACCTCAGGTGATCCACCCGCCTCGGCCCCCCAAAGTGCTGGGATTACAGGCGTGAGCCACCATGCCCAGCCCAGACATCAATTTTCAGAATGAAAACTCCAAAATTCTCTACCAGGAGTACTAGAAAATATCCTGATGACCATAATATAACCCCCCACAGTAAAGACATCTTTCATATCAACTGGAACTGTCACTGGTCAGAAGCCAAATTCACTGGCTGGCCTTTTCTCCAGCAACAACTCAGAGACACACGTTTTAGTCATAACAGAGTAAAGGGCTGCTGAAGGTAATATAATGAAATATGAATAGTGTTTTCTCAACAAGCATGGTTCAGTCAACATGCATTGCCAGTTTTGGCAAGGATATATATATATAAATAAACCAGCTAATCTATATCATAGAGAGAGGAAAATGTGCAAATGAACTACGATATATCCATTGGTGCCAGTGGAAATAAATAGCTATTTAATATGGTGTTACGGGTTCTCTCTTAAGCGTGGATGAGGAAACAGTTCAGATTGTGCTTTGAAAGCAGGTTTAATCACCACCCTTTTAAAGTTGGCATGGCTATAAGGAGATCACCAATTGGCTATGTGAATTTCTTTGTCAATCCAACTCTCTGTACTCAGTTTCGTCCTCTGAAGTATAAAAGGGGTCAGGGGAGGAGATTTCTGAAATAACTTATAGCTCCAATATTCCATGACCTCCATGATTCTACTACAGCAGACAAGATGTAGTCCCCTGGGGAAATGCCACAAGACACCGGGTGCAAAAAGAGAAATGGATTGGCTATGGGAAAAGAGGGTTCTACTCCCAGCCTTTGCTCTTACTTAGCCACGTAAGTAACCAGCTGTAAGAGCTTCTGGAGGAGTCCCACAGATACTCTGGGCCTTGATTTCCTAATTTATAGAAGGTGGCAGGGGACCCTACAGCTCCTTTCTTTGTTTCTATTTCCAGGGAGTGAGCATCAGCCCATGTGTAATAAGCTATGGTGACAAATGGCTTCTCAGAAAAGAAAAAGGTATCATTGAGCTTTGGGACTTAGGATAGCCTCTATCATTTTGTAGAAAGTCAATTAACTCATAACTAAAATGCTTGACAGCAACCATTTTGAGTAAAAGTAGGTCCATAGAGTTTTACCGATGAATCATAGGAAGTTAATTTCTATTTGATCATTATGTTAACCTATCAACAATACATATGCGTGTGTATATATATACACACACACATATACATACACATATATACACACACATATATACATATATACATATGTATATATACATACATATGTATACATACACATATACACACACATACACACATACATATATATGTGTGTGTGTATATATGTATGTATACACATATATGTGTGTGTGTATATATGTATGTATACACATATATGTGTGTGTGTATATACACATGTGTGTGTATATACATATATATGTGTGTATATATGTATATATGTGTATATATACACACGCATATATATGTATATATACACACACACATATGTAAATATAGCTACATTTATATATATATATCCCTGAAAGGAGACACATAGAAATGCTGCTTCATTAAGAAAAGGCAGACAGAAGGGATATTAAATTATTTGTAGAAAGGTAAAAACAGACTCTAAGTGAAAATAAGCTAAAAAATTCCTCCTATAGCTTTGAAATAAAGTTACTGGAATTTATAAAGAGAGACATTTGAGAAGAGTCAGGTCAGATAAATTTTAACACCAAGACCCAAGGAAACGTGACTTTTATCATGTTTGAATAACCAAGTTATTCGTCTTTAAAGAGTCTGTATAAACAGATAACTGTTAACAAGTGAACAACCATAGAAGCAAAACACACACATGAACACACACAAGTACACCCTCAAAACACACACACACACACACACATACACAAACAGTGTCCACTTTTGACTTATATATAAGCTTTGTATGGCAGAGGTAATTAGTATATTTATCATGCTGTTATTCCACTGACAGTAAAGCTACACTCTTAGAATACAGAAATGAAAAAGACGGAAACATCCTTTCTTCTAATCTAATTTTTAAATGTTGTAATAAATAGTTAAAGCTTTCTCAGTTTCCAAAGAAAGAAACAATGAAATAATCCATAGCCAACAGTTCTGGCTATTGCTGAGGGCAACTATGCTCAGAGAAAATATTTAACAGTCTTACAATTAAAAAAAAAAAAAAAAACCCTGGTATGAAAGAACTCAATCCATCCTAGTAATTGCTTTCTGTGAAATCTAACTCTTGGTTAAAATTAATGAGTTACAGGTGTGAATCTAATGCTTTCCATTTTGCCTAAGATGTTACTGTTGCTTTTTTCTGAGACACTTGACCTCCAAAGGTATTATAGTTAATTTATCATAACACACTATCAACGTTCAGTGTTTGCTAAAAAGGGAGAACTGAGCCCTTTTCGTGAAATAGAGAGATCTTGCTTTTCTATAGTGCTGTCAAAAGCTAATACAATTTATTTTACCTATACATTTAAAATTGTGCTTTTATTATTTTTCAGATGAACTGCCAGACCAAAATAAGTGTCAGAAAGTTTTATTTTAAAAGACAGAAAAATTAGTGCAGGTAAAGCCATTGCCCAAATTCACCTGTGGAATCTGCTTTTGCTGTTCAAATAGAAAACAAGTTTTTAAAGAACGATTTCCATTTTTTTTTTTTTTTCTTTTTTTTTTGAGACAGAGTCTCACTCCATCTCCCAGGCTGGAGTGCAATGGCGCGATCCTCGGCTCACAACAACCTCCTCCTCTCGGGTTCAAGTGAATCTCCTGCCTCAGCCTCCCGAGTAGCTGGGATTACTGTAATTTTTGTATTTTAGTAGAGACAGGATTTCACCATGTTGCAGGCTGATCTTGAACTCCTGACCTCAGGTGATCCACCCACCTCAGCCTCCCAAAGAGCTGGGATTGCAGGCATGAGCCACTGCACCAGGCCAGAGAATGATTTCTTAAAAACAATAAGAGAAAATTAAAAATAACTGTAACAGATGTTGCCACCTTGAGGGTGGTTTTCAAAAATATAGCATTTTCAGGTTTTTTTCTAAAAAAGAACTAATTAAATATGTTTCTGCATTAATAATTATATTATGTGCCAGACACAATACTAAGTACTTTTCACATATCTTATTTTTCCCTTAGAAGTAGACTCTGAGACAAGAATTGGGGTATAAGTAATTTATTTGAAAAGAGATCCCAGGAAAACTGACTAGTAGGGGATGGGGAAATGAGGCCAGGAAAGAGGTACTGTCAAGCAAGCAACCTCTCTGGATGACTGGAGATCAGTTCTGCTGGGGAACTCTGGAAAATGTGTAATATATGCCTCAGAGGCGTTCCAAATACTGGACTGCTTTTGGAGGCATTACTTTTGTAGATTTCCAGTTTGCCTTGGAATAAGCCAACTATGCTCCTTCAGTCAGAATAAAGGCAAGGAATAGGAAGTGTTCTCAGTTAGCAACATCTGAAGTGTACAAATGAGGACTCTAACACAGTCTGCTATAACATAGTAGGGCCAGGCACAGTGGCTCATGCCTGTAATCCCAGCACTTTGGGAGGCCAAGGCAGGAGGATCACTTGAAGCAAAGAATGTGAAACCAGCCTGGGCAACATAAGGAGATCTCATCTCTATAAACAAACAAACAAATACATAAAGAGGTGGACATGCTGATAAATGCCTACAGTCCTAGCTACTTGGGAGGCTGAGGTGAGAGGATTGCTTGAGTCCAAGAGGTCGAGGCTGAAGTGAGCCATGATCACACCATTGCACTCCAGCCTAAGCAATAGAGTAATATGAGTTATATGACCGAATTTCATGAGCTGAGGCTCAGAGAGGGTAATCAGCTTAACCAAGGGTATACAAAGCTAATAAATGATGGGGCAGAGACTAGAAATCTTGAATTGTTTGACTCCAAACCTTAGGCCTGACCATATTGCTATACTGCAATACAGGCAAGAAATGAACATAGAGTGCATTATAACATGTCAGGAAGCCTAAGTGTGAGACAAGGACATTACCTAAGTCCTAATTCTTTCCCGGTGGCAAAATAAACAGCTATTGGGAATGAAGAAAATTAATGGAAAGTCATATGCAACCTTGAGGACTTTGCCAAGGACAAACAGAAAAGGTCTATTCTCCTTAATTACATATTTAGATAATCTCATAGTCATTTTCCCATCTTTAAAAGATCTCCAGCTTTAGAGTTCCTTCAACCTGGCGGTCTTGAGTGAACCCAGGACCTCATTATGTGGCACATAAAATCCATCTTTTTGCTAAAATGACAGTGGTTTTTGAGTCAGGTTTAGGAAAAACCGTTGTTGATTTTCAACTTCCAATGTTTTTAGTTATTAAGTTACTAACTTATTAAATTCAATAGTCAATTTCATACTGTTTTTCTCAGTATTATGAAGGGAAAGATAAGAAAAAATGGAATTCTAGTGGAATATGTGATATATTTGAAATTAATAACTGTGTATGGTGTCTACAAAAGCTGCAGCTATCTCGCAGTTTGATAGAAGAAATGCCATGCTCTTGTATGAGATAAAATATTATGGTAAAGTTGCCTTCCACTGTAATTTTGAAATGTGTTGAATTATTGTTAATACCAGAACACTGAAAGTCGTTACTTACAGGTTAATCATTTGTGGTTAAAAGATAAATTTCTGAATAGGAATTCCCAACAGTCAGCTGTCCTAACTTATATGTAAAATAATTTTAAAAAGACAATGATAGAGATATAAAATGTGAGGCAATCATATGTTTCCAAAATATTGATGGGGTGACCTATCCTAGTTGGGTATCTCCTTGCCCTGCCTTGATATCTGTCAAGTGACCAGAGTTATTAGGGCTTTTAAACTACAACTGTTTAGCATATAACTAAGCCCCTGGTAGATACACTAGTAAGATTTGTAGTAATATAAATGTTTATAAATTCATAATTACTCTGTAAATAAACAGGAAACAGAGGCTGCTACCTAGCTGAGACACTGTCTCAGCCTGAGCTCCCCAGGAAGCACCACCACAGGAATCTGGAGTGGGAATGGGATTTGATGAGGCACTGGTAGGTAGCCCCCCAGGAAGATGGTTGGAGCCCATGCAGAATTGATCGCCACAGCTGTGGAGACAAGTGAAGTCAAATGGATCTGGAGAGGCATATATCCTCCTCCAGTAATCGGGCCTATAGCCATATGGCTTTCTTACATTGAACTTCCTGACATGACACTATGCATGATACATTCATTTCTTGACTTCATTTCAATAAAGCAATATGGTTCAGGGTTGAGGCTCCCGTCTCTGCCCCACCCAGCTGACTCCCTACCTCCATCACTTATTATTCCTATATAACCTTGGTTATATTTACTTTGACTTTGATCACCAAAGATTTGGGAAATATGTTCCCGTCAAAGCCAGGATGTGCAGCCCACCCTCCTTTCTTCTAGTCCCCTATTATATCAGGGTCCAGTTCTCACTAGTGCTGTGGAGGCACCAACTTCCCCTCTGCAAGTTCTTTTGCACTAATCTTCTTTGCATGCTGAACTCCTTTCTTGGGCTCTTTTCTCTTCGGCATCATCACATCCCCCTATAAAGGCACTGCCTTTGGAGGATTCATCAGACCATACAAGTTTGAGAAATGCAGCATACGCCGTCCCTGTCTTGGAAATTCACAGTGCATGCTAGCACAGTGAGCCATACTGCAGGAAGTAAACCTATTTAATGACATTTAATTCTGTACCTTCCAAACTTACCTGATCCTAGACCCCTGTTTTGGACATAACCCCTCTTGACATTCTATAGACCTAGTATTCTATGGAATGGCTATGGAAATTCTTCTCTTTTTTGTTCTGTACTCCCTTTCACTGATCTCTTGTTTCCACATTACGTATGTAATTTTCAGTTCTCCTGGAAATAGTGCTTGCACCTTAACTATCCCTGTTTGGAGTTTTTTTCCAACTGTGAATGCTTATCATAGATCAAATCACATGAGTTTACTTCTCATTTCAGTGTTTCACTCAGAACTGCTTCTGGCAACTATATTAAAAACTGTACTTTGGTGTGTAGTGTGAAGGGTTATTAAGAAACAACATTTTTTAAACAATGGAAGGGGTTTATATTTCCCCCTCAAAAAATCTAATCATTTGGTAGGGAAGCAGTATGAAAGGATAAAAGGAACTGGTCTCCATTAGGGTTTTATAACCACAGAAGAACATTCAGCTGTTTGCTCTTAGTCTACCATAGATAACAAATAAGCTGAAAAAATCAGTTCCATTTGACTCTTAAACTTGTAAGAAGAATGATAATTACTAATTTTTGACAGTGGAACTCTAACCTTCCCATGGATGAGAACCATTGATAACTTATGCCATAAATTCTGATCTTCACTATTATTATTACTATTGAGATGGAGTCTCACTCTGTCACCAGGCTGGAGTGCAGTGGTGCAATCTCAGTTCACTGCAATCTCCACCGCCCAGGTTCAAGCGATTCTCCTGCCTCAGCCTCCCGAGTGGCTGGGACTACAGGCATGTGCCACCACACCCAGTTAATTTTTGTATTTTTAGGAGAGATGGGGTTTCACCATGTTGTCCAGGATGGTCTCTATCTCTTGACCTCGTGATCTGCCCACCTCAGCCTCCCAAAGTGCTGGGATTACAGGCGTGAGCTCAAAATGGAAGTAGGGGTGAGAAGACAATTACTAAAGTTGTCTTTCCAGTCTAGAGTAAAGTAATAGATCAAGATTAATTTCATTTAGACCTGAATAAAATAGGAAGTCAGTAATGACAGCCAACTGTGTAAGAGCTGGAAGAGAGATCAGATATGTTTACATGACAAGGTTTTTAAGCTGTTGACACCTCAGACTCCTTAGAAAATCCCAGACACACCCAATTCATTCTTTACAAGTAGGAAGACTTGTCTGTGTAAGAATTCTACCAATTAGCATGGGGAGACAGATTTTTGGCATATCTCAGCCATACAAGCACCTGGAACAAATCCACTCAGATTGACAGTGGGATGTGTTAAGTCTAGAACTATAAAGAGGTTACAAAATTTTCCCTTCTGCCTCCTGCTCCCTTTCTGGATGTGTGGATTTGACTTATCTGAGAAGAAAGTTATTGGCTCAAGTCTTTAATCTGCAGAAGTACTGCAAAAACAAGCTGTTACCAGTCTATGCACACCGCACCTGGATCCCGAGTCAAGAACTGAGAATATTCAACCTGTAGGCTCAGCCCCACCCAGCCTGTGACTCAGTGAGAACCAAGCCTGGGTGTGTATTAGATCTAGAGTTCTAACAAAGGGAGGGCCCTGGTATTAGCCTCAGTATTCTTATCTGACATCCAACACAATGTACCCAGGGCAAACCCTTTAGGGATCTATGCACTTATAGAGCTATAGCTGAATATTTAAGTGTAGAAAGACTAAATACCTTGTCACGTAAACATGCCAGCCCCCAACATGTGTGGCCAGTCCCATGACCAAGCTCCAAAACCAGTTCTTTGTGAGCATTCTATGTCCTTAGGAGAACTGCATTTCTTCCCTGCAGCTTGGCTCACTGAGCTAATGTCTTGAATCCCCTTTGCAGCCAAAGCAAACTCCTCTTTGGGAGCTGGATCTTGCTTACTTTCCCTATTAGAACTATGGTCATGGCTTAGTCCAGAAAATCACTCCTATAAGCAAAAGAAATGCTTTCTCTTTAAGACTTAAACTGCTACCCTCCAGACATCCTTACCTATGAGAGTAAACCTTTTAGATATCAGTACTGATCTGTATCTGAGGAAATTAGCTGCGCCATCTTTGGGACTAGTTCCACTAGTCCTGCCCTCATTAAACGCTAAAATTCTTTCCTCTTACCAGACAGTCCATACTTCACGGTAGAACTAACTGAGCCCATGACAGGAAAAAGAAGTGTTGGATTCAGAAACACACATTGCTATTTCTGGGACTCCAAGTCTGCTGATGATTACGTCCAAGAAAACATATGAATTTCAGGGGTCACCTCATGGGCCTGTTGCATGTGGCACTTGGAGGAGAGACTGTGGACTTTATTTATTGCTGTATTTTCCAGATGAGAGAAAGAAGCTTAAATCACCAAGAATAATAGATTAACTGGCATAGGTGAGGATTAGTTAAATACATAACGGTATAAAGTACAAAACATTAAGCAGCAATTAAAAAAGATGTTAGATCTTTAATAAGACCCAACTGAATATTCATAATATACTCTTAAATAAATTGCAGAGTAATATGTATAATATGCCTCCATTTTTATAAAAAGCAAAACTAAGCAAGAAACCTCTGAGCATGTGAGATACATATATATTTAAATAAATAAAGAAGTGGCAAATGAGAGAAGGTAGACAAAGGCAAAGGCAAAAAGAGAGAAAGTAGAAAGACCCACATGGGACTGCTAGTTTCTGTTTCCTGAACATTTTGATACTCCCTAGTTTAAATTCAGTTGTTACATTGAGAATGGTTTACTTTGTTGAATATTTTTAAATTAATAAAGAGATTTTAGGAAGATTACAGTGAAGATAAACTGGACGTTAAATGTCATCTGGGTACTTTCAGTTAGTGAGTCCTATAATGAACCATTTTGTAAACTGTATAAATGGCCTAATGTATTTTATTTGTAACATAAATGTTGATAGCTGTGTTTCTGTACTCTACAGGCTCAGTCATCTTACATAGAGAAAGCATTCTGATCTCTAATTCCTTTTTTCATTGGAAAACATCACATTGCCAAGATTTTGAGCTATAATCCTGATGTGTATTACCATGCTGTCAATTTCTAATGTCACAAAAAAATAGCTATTATTACTCTAAGCAGTCACTCACCATTCACAGCATGCATTAGACACTCTGTATAAGGCATTACGGAGGCAAAAGTAAATAAAAATTAAGCACTACCTCTGGAGGTCCTTAGCCTAATGAAAGGCATTTTTACCTTAGCTGGCTGGATAAGATGCAATGGTGGTGCTTTGGGGAAAGAGGTGGTCTTGAGTTTTCTGATTCAGTTAAGAAAATATGGTGTTGCTCTCTTAAGAGAAGACTAACATGAAGGTAGTCCTGAAAGCAGTAAATCTCAGGGAAAAGGAAAAAAAATTAACTGGAATAGTGGTGCCTGAATCATGGGAAGTTTCTTGCAGATGATGTCCCCTAGACCTGGAGTATTGTCTCTCTGTTAAGAGTGACAGGAATATTTATCTGTGCTATTAATGAGGATATTTGTCATCATTGTGAGAAAGATTCTAGTAGCTGGAGCACATTAAGAATGAAATTGAGAGCTGGGAGTCTGGGTGTCTTATGCAGCATCAAGGGATCCAATGAGAACTTAGTCCAGTGTTTCCCTACATTCTTGACCTGAAAAAAACTGGTATAGTTACTGAGACTGAGATGGTGTTAGCCATGACAATTCCTTCACATTTGCAATGCACTGAAATACTTGCTTAGTTAGTAATTTTTTTTTTTTTGGAAACAAAATGTTATCTCTTTTATTGTTACACCACCCCCAAGGTTAATGAGAACATTTTTACATGTGTACCCAAAAACATTCATCTGAGACTTCCGCCTCGCCAAAATGTGAGAGGAAAGCATCAGCTGCTGAAACAAAACTTCAAATTATTAAACAAACTGGGAGCTTCATCTAAATCCTTGAGTTTTCAGTTCCAGGAACCCTGGGGATCATGCAGTATGTTCTTTTTACACAAATAGATTTTTCAGAGAACTCAGGAAAGGCCAAATAAATCCTCCTGAATTAGTAGCTGCTGGCTGTACAACCAAGGCCCTCAAGTGTGGAAGAGAATAGTTTAACTAGGATTTTTTCAAACTTGTTTTAGAGGGAAATGATGATTACTTTATTAAGATGCCACATGAGGTGTGCCAGCATGATAAAAACATTAACAGACGGATCATCAAGAAGGTCGGCAGCAAATATTCAGATGTGTGGAGACACTCCCCACCTCTCAGCTAACAACAAAACCCCAGACACCCACACATGTTTATATGCATGAAGCAGATGAAGAAACACATAAACACACACATAATGGCTGTGTTTTAAGAGACAGGAAGCTGACATGGTAAAAAAAAAAAAATACAATTACACCATACCTTCAAAGATTGCTTTTAAACACAGGAAAGTAACTACATTCTGGTATTAAAATGATAAATGACAAGTGAATTAATGATTTGAAATATGGTTATTTTTCAGGAAACCATGCACCATTATGTTAAAAATAAACAATGCAAACATAATGATCCAACGGGTGAAAGTAAAGTGTGCTGCCTCACTGTTTCTCTAACATAAAAACAAAACCCCATTCTAACATTATCAGAAGAAAGACCAATTTATTTTCCTATGAAAAAAAAATTCCACCATTACAACTTTTATGATGAATCCACTAAGTTCTCTGACTGACATTTACATATAACTAATTATCCTGCTAGAGCTGGATAATATAATACTATAATAGAAAACATAATGGCATGATATTAATAGACGAATATTAATGATTTAGTTAAATGTGCAAGCTGTTTGTTTGGGAAAAAACACTTGAGAAATAAGGTAGCTTCATCAATGCTGGATTTTCATCACAAGTTTTATGGCATACCATGGAACATAAGTGCTTTTATGAGGTGTAAAAATTGCTTCAATATTTGACACTCTGTGCTTCAAGGAATCCTGATTGGCAGCTGATTAGACTTTTGCTCCAGTCATTAGCTTCCTTAGTAAAATTAGTAGGCTAGAAAATTGCATTGTAATTCATCAAGGGGAAAGTAACATTGCAAGAGATCTTAAGGCTATGATTGTATATTTACTTAGTATAAATTATAATTTTTTTCAAGTTATTTCTAATAAAAAATATGCCAGAGAGTATGTATTATTGATTCATCTGGAATTAAGACAATCCATTTCTGCACATTTGGTCTCTGTAAATGGAGTTTTTATCTGCCTTGAATTCCCTATGTAATGGCATTAAAATAAATTACAGAGAGAATGTGATCTCTGTTATTACTGTCTCTCGCATGTTCCATTTAAAGCTACCTTGAGCACCATGTACTTTTGAAAGAATCCATCAAAGGCACCCAATATTAACAATATTTTCACTCTAATACAAGTAAATCATTTACTGTGAAAATTTCTCTCCTGTAAACCAAAGTGCTACATTACAGTGATGCTCTAGAAATCTTATGCACGGAAGTATGATAGCTAAATAATTATGTTAATTGAGTATCAAAGGTATGTATAGATGTATTTTAGTAAAATTAAAACATTTTAAAAGATTATAAGTTAAGCACACCACAGTAAAATTAAATTAGAAAAAATCAAACACGTATTATTTTAGTTATATACTTCCCAGTCTCTAAAAGTCAATTCTGTGTTCCCAACATTTTATTTTCTTTAACTAGATATAGAGAAGAAAACGTTTACAATATATGAAAGTCTATGGGTGCTAAAAAGAAGTACCAGAAAATGAAAACTCTTATTAGAATATATTATTCATTCATTCAACTACAATGAAAAAGTCAAAAGACTCAAATAAATCCATGTCTTACTGATATTTTACAGGTATTTTTAATGAATTTAATACCCATTAAATTTAAACAGATGCATCTAGGTAATATACTTTATTTTTCAAAGAGCTTTACAGTTATATTTAATTTAAGAGTGAAAAAAATAATGACAAAAATAGCTTTGAAGGGGAAAACAATTTCAAGAGGTAGGATTTTGCTTTTAAATAAAGCTATTTATCACTGACAAGAAGTAATTCTAAAATAATCATTATTCCTGTGCAAATAGTATGTTTGCTCTCTAACAGTTGTTCAAGCTATGAGTGAAAAGTCTTCATCAGAATGTGGTATCCTGTAGTCATCATATTGTTTCCTCCCTGCATCCCCTTCTATGCCACTGTCTCTACCTGTCCCAATTTTGTTTGTTTGTTTTTGTTGTTTGCTTTTGGTTACCCACTCCTGGTTCACAAGAACACAAAAATGGTATCTGGGGTTACTACTGTATTTGACCTTTGAACACAACAGCAATATAATTCTGCCTATGTAGCCAGAATTCAGGCAAGAGAACAAAATAACATCAGGTTGCATATGTACACTATGATCAGCACAAATTTTCTGTCATATTAGTTCTAAACATTGTTTCAAGATAGTTCATTCATTGCATATTTGATGAACAAGTAAAATGAAACACTGGCTCTCATAGACATTTATCCAGAGAGTTTTGGCAAATTGCAATAATAGGGACTTAATAATCTACACTGGAGTGAGACAGTGGGACAAAAAATTATTATATAATAATCTGCAAATAAGAAGTGTCATTGGAATGCTAAATTATAAAACAATTTTTGAAAACTCCATAAGGATGTATCCAAATTTTTAATTTAATGAGTTACAAAGAAAGGCAAATAAACCACTACATGGTATTATAGCAAACGAGCTTTGAAATGAACTTTTGAAGATCAGCACTCACATTTTTGATCATGGCTTTCTAACTAACAGATTAACTGTAGATCCTTTCAATGTTACTAACAGTTATTAAGCAACTGCATCAGGCTCTTTGTCATGAAAAGAAAGCCCTTGCCTTGTGATGAAACATCACTTTCTAGACACAAAGTATATAAAACTATAATCCAACTTCACTTCTGTTTCTTAGACTAACAAAAGCAGTCAGTTTTCATTCTTGGCAAAAATATTTAGTTATTTAATAGAACCAGAATTTTATATTTTTATTAATGCTATAATTTATTTCCCACTTATATGCAAGCTAAGTACTTTATATACATTATTGCTTTGAATTCACATAATAATCTTATCAATTAAGTATTATTTTCATGTTATAGATGAGTAACTGAAGCTTAAGGTTTTTTTTTTTTAATTCTATTCATCCACACATCTAGGCATCCATCTACACATTCATTTATCTACCCATACATTCATTCAATCTGACAATCAGGTCCACATATGCCAAATGGCAAGTAACAAGCTAAATCACATGACTACCTAACATGCAAACACTGGTATAACCTATTAACACACTTAACTTAATATCTCCTTTCCTTTTCCCTTTCTTTTAAGGAAGACTACATTATGAATGGTATGACACAAAGTAATATGAAATACTTTAACATCTCTATTTATAAATTTAAATTTATCAATGCTCCTACAGCTTATCAAGGCTATCTTAATTTCAAATGGACCAAATGAATCATAAATTTTTTACAATATTTTCACAAAATGTCAGTGCCATTTGCAATAGTAAACAAAACACCAGGTATGACTTATCACATTAGCTGACAATGACACGAGCTTTGAATTGAGGATAGGCCTCAGGGTTACAATCTGCCGTATGACCACTGTGTAACAGTTACCATATCACTCAACCACCAAGTTCTCAGCATTGCACTGACTTAACAATAATGTTAAGAGACTGCAATTAACTTTTAACCTACTTCTTGTTTTAAAGCCCAGTGGGGGCTCCAGAACTTTCATATAGAAGAATGGATGGAGGTGGGTATGACATTGGTTAACAACAGTACTTTCAAAGCAGAGCTAAGGGAATTGTGTAAAATGGCATTCCCATATAAAACATGCAAATTTTATTTGGAAATTTCGTTCTGCAACAGTAAAAATACCAATGTTTTCTAAACATGATTTTACTAATATTCAACCTAAATTTTATTTGTTTATTTTTAAAATACTGGCACAGCTTGCTTTATTGAGCTCCACGGATACTTCATTTTTTACAAACTGAAGGTTTGTGGCAACCATGTGTTGAGCAAGACTATCGGCGCCATTTTTCCAATAGTATGTGCTTACTTTGTGTCTCTGTGTCATATTTTGGTAACTGTTGCAATATTTCAAACTTTATCCTTATTATTATATCTGTTATGGTGATCTCTGATCAGTGACCTTTGATGTTACTATTGTAATTGTTTTGGGCACCACCAATAACACCCATAAAAGATGAATAATCTAATTGATAAATATTTGTGTGTTCTCACTGCTCCACCAATCAGCAATTGCCCAACTCTCTTCCTCTCCTTGGGCCTTTCTATTGCTGAGACAAACCAATACTGAATTAGACCAGTTAATAACTATACAATGGACTCTAGATGTTCAAGTGAAAGGAGGAGTTGCATATCTCCCACTTTACATGAAAAGTTAGAAATAATTAAGCCTAGTGGGGAAGGCACATCAAAAGCTGAGAGAAGCCAAACCTATGTCTCTTGCACCAGTTACCCATGATGGGAATACAAAGGAAAAGTTCTTGAAGGAAATTGTAAGTGCTACTCCAGTGAACACATGAATGATAAGAAAGTGAAACAGCCCTTTATTGTTGATATGAAGAAAGTCTGAGTGGTCTGGATAGAAGATCAAATCTGCCACAACATTCATTTAAGCCAAAGCCTAATCCAGAGCAAGATCCTATCTTCTATTCTACGAAGTCTAAGAATGGTGAGGAAGCTGGAAAAGAAGTCGGAAGCTAGCAGAGGTTGGTTCATGAGGATTACCATAACACAAAAGTAAAAAGTAAAGCAGCAAGTGCTGATCCAGCAAGTTATCCAGATCTAGCTAAAACAATTAATGAAGATGTCTACACTAACTGACAGTTCCTCAGTGTAGACAAAACAGCCTTCTATTGGAAGAAGATACCACCTAGGACTTTCATGAACACAGGGGAGAAGTCAGTGCCTGGCTTCAAGGCTTCAGAGATCAGGCTGACTCATTAGGGGCTAATGCAGTTGGTGATTTTAAACTGAAGCCAATGCCCCACTGACCATTCCAAAAATCTTTGGTTCCTTAAGAACTGTGTTAAATCTACTCTACCTGTGCTTTATAAACAGAGCAACAAAGTGTGGATGACAGCACACCTGCTTACAGCATGGTTTAATGAATATTTTAAGTCCACTGTTGAGACCTACTGCTCAGAAAAAAAATTTTTTTTCAAAACATTACTGCTTATTTACAATCCACTCAGTCACCCGAGAACTCTGATGAAGAGGTACAAAGAGGTTAACGGTTGTTTTCTTGCTTGCTAACATAACATACATTCTGTATCCCACCAATCAAGAAGCAATTTTGACTTTCAAGTCTTATTATTTTTAAAAATATGTTTTATAAGCCCATAACTGCCATAGATAATAACTACTCCAATTGATCTGGGCAAAGGACATTGAAAACCTTCTGGAAAGGATTCCCCATCCTGGATATCATTAGGAACATTTGTGATTCATGGAAGGAGATCAAAATATCCACAGGAACAGGAGTTTGGAAGAAGTTTATTTCAACCCTTACAGATGACTCTGACAGCTTCAACATTTCAGCAGAGGAAGTCTTCAGATGTGGTGGAAACAGGAAGACAACTGGAGCCTGAAGATGTGTAGCCTGAATATGTGACTGAATTACTGCAATCTTGTGATAAAACTTGAGCCAATGAAGAGTTGCTTCTTATGGATGAGTAAAGAAAATATTTTCTTGAGATGGAAACTACACCTGGTGAACTTGTTATGAACAATGTTGAAATTACAATAAAGGATTTAGAATATTACATAAACTTAGTTAACAAAGCAGTGGCAGAGTTTGAGGGGACTGACTCAAATTTTGAAAGAAGTACTACTGTGGGTAAAACGCTATGAAACAGAATTAGATGCTACAGATAAATACTTAAGAAGAGAAAGAGTTAATATATGTGTCCAACTTCATTGTTTTCTTGTTTTAAGAAATTGCCACATCCACCCCAGCATTTAGCAACCACCACCCTTATCAGTCAGCAGCCATGAACACTGAGGCAAGAACTTCCACCTGCAAAGATTACAACTTGTTGAAGGCTCAGATGATTGTTAGCATTTTTTAGCAATATTTTTAAATTAAGATATTTACATTGTATTTTTAGACATAATGCTATTATACACCTAACAGACTATAGTAGAATATAAATGTCACTTCCATAGGCACTGGGAAACCAAAGATATTGCATAACTTACTTTACTGCTATTTGCTCTATTTCAGTGATCTGGACCCAAACCCACACTATCTCTGAGGCGTGCCTGTGTTAGATAACTTGGGGGCTGATGGAGATTATGCGGTGACAGTGTCCCCACTTCTCAGCACTCTTTGACCTTGCCACCTGCTTCTCCCAGTGAACTATAGAGCTCCTTAGGGATACAAAACCAGATTTATGTATGTTTGTATCCTCAGGAACTTAGGGTTCATGAACTTAGAAGAAAAAAATATCCTTTTCACTAACCTCTGAGTGAATCTTCCCATTTCCTTCCATTGTGAATGAGGGGGAAAAGCAAAGTGGTTTCAGGAAAACTTCTGACTATGTCAGCAGTAGATATCACAGATACTTTCCTATTAGATTCCAGTTGTTACAGAATCTCAAATTTTCATTTATACACATCAGTACTTGGGAATTGCAGGAATTTTTTTTTTTACCAGTTGTCAGTTGTTGCTATTTACTGTGTTACTATAAAAGCATATAAATTAGTCTTCATATTTTTCAAAATCGTGATCAGAATATTTCCATGTAACTGGTTTCCTAAGTAAGTTTTGTTTTATTGTATGCATGTAAAATCTTCTGGAGAGGGGTCCACAGGTAACCCCTAAGTACCAAAAAAGTACACAACAATAACAAAAATTTTAAAACCTTACTGTAGTCTCTGGAGGTGGAATAAAAAGAAAGGGTGGGAGAGTCGAAAATAATTTAACAACTTATAATTCTACTGGTGTGGTAGTCCGCTTGCTTAAGAAAGTGACAAAAAATATCCCCTACCCTGAGCTTGTAAAAAAAAAAAAAAAATGTCTTCCCCATTAGACTTACTTGAGCTATCCTTGTACGATACTGGGTGAGTGTTGATGTGTCGTTCCTAATTCTCAGGCGATCCTGAAACTTGAGAACTTAAATCGAGGGGGAATTTGAATGATACCTCAGTAAATCGTACTTTTGATGGTATAGAGTTGCAGTTGGCTACAGGGCTATGAACTGTAAGACAATTAGACAAGCCTTTAGACTTTTATTGAATGATAGCTATTCTGTAATCAACCTCTGAAGGAGGAAAAATGGTGGCAAAATTCTCACTGAATTGTTTATGTGTATCCCTGATGGCAATTGAACTTAACCACAGTCCTGTCTTGTCACAGGTCATAGAAAGACTATTAATTAAAAGAATTTCCCTAGCCACAGAAATTAACTCTACCAGAACCTTCTAGGATAGTTGGATAAATAATAGACATTTCAGAACATAACAAAGTTGGATTACATGAAATTAGGCATGAAATGAGTGAATGGGGAGAGTTGAAGAAGGTGCCTAGATCTTAATTATATGCTAACTTCTTTAAAAGATAAACTCTACATATTAAAAAAAAACTAAGCTTACTCATAATAGGAAAAAAAGAAAGGAGAGGGTTACCTTAGACTATACTAAAATGCAAACAGCTTACACTTATTAATTCTTCTACCTCAGTCAGGAATCCCAGGACACTTTGTTGCTGACAAGATTAAACTATGAATACCACTGTTGGACAAGATGTCCAGTTGCCCCATACCAAAATGTGAGACTGGATATAAATTAAGTATGTATGTATTATTTTACCATCACAATGCCTACTATGTGCCTTTAATCTAAGAAACTAACATATATTCACTTATTTAATTCTTACAACAATCTGATGGAGTAAATATGTTTTTTATTATCCTCATTATACAGATAAGGAAACTGAGCAAATGAGAGGGTAAGCAATTTGTTCAAGGTCATACGGATGCTGGAAGAATCAGGTTTAGGGCTGGGCCACCTTCTAAGTCCATGCTCTCAATGACTAAGCTGAGATCTCTCTATAGAAATAATGCTGTCGAGAGCTATCTCCTGAGTGTCCTAAACTGGAGTTCCCAACAAGAACCACTGAAAATTATAACTTGAAGTAGACAAGATAGCAGCAAAAAGAAAAATCCCAGGTCTGTTTAAAAGACTTTCTTTTCATTCTCATAGTCATAACTGAGAAAAATTCTGAAATGTCTAATGTATATCCCAGTTTCTTTTGTAAGTATGAAATGCAATAATATTTTTAAAAATCATCTGATACTATAAAAATGATCACTGAAAGGTTATTTAGACATTGACTCATGATCCAGATAATTCAATTTAAAATATAACAATAATTAAACTACCAGATTAAAAAATCCCATTATAGATTTCAAATGATGGACCACCCTCTACATCAACCACAATGAGGAATTTAGCTACTTTTTCTTCCCATTTTGCCTTTTATTACAGAAAAAAACTCAGAAAAGAAAATCATAATTCAGACTTCAGAAATGAAATTACAGAAAATCACAACTGGAAAAAAGTTGTACCCTGACTTCCAAAATCCTGACAGGAGCTTGACAGGAAACATTTTTTGGAAGTCAACCATCTAAAATGTTGCTTATTCATGATGCTGCCAGAGAATACTGTGAGAGAAATGAGATTGCAATCTCTCCTTGTCCAGCTGTCAAAGAAGAGAGTAAATTTTTCTTCCACCAAAGAGACAAAATTTGGGGAAAAAAATAATTCACACTCTCGGAAAACCGCACGTCACCTCAGTGGGTTTGAGGAACATTTAAAAATGGATGCAATATGACAGCAACCACCTGGACACCAATTCGAAAATGACAAAGATTATTGCTGTAGTACGATGTGAGCAACAGGGAATTGGCAAATCATAATGAAGAAGAGAGTCTATGCATGTAAAAGTACACGGAAGGCACGATTGGGCTTCAGGGTGTCAGGGAACACAGAGATACTATGCCGGGTGAGAGCTTACAAGCTGGAGATGGATTTTTCATGTAGCATTCACTTTAATATTTTACCCAGCCTTCATCTCAACAAAACTACCAATCAGGCAATTTAATGATAATAAATCAATGACCTGGTATGATCGCCAACTTGTACAGGGCTTATATATCTTTCATGGTTAACTGGAACACTAACTAGTGTCTGAAGAGCACCTTTAAAAGACAACCAATATCCATCACTGGAGTGGATTTTTTCTTCTTCTTAAAGCTGGAAAAACATTTACCAGTAGAGTTGACTCAGACACATGTAAGTCAAGGCAAACTAGGAGACTTCAAACCAGTATAGAAGGCAGCTGCAAAAGTATTTGATGGAATCTTTCTGAATCTCTATTCTTCTCCCACATATTCTCTCAGCCCATTCCTCCCTCCTGCCAGCTCCCTCCAGTCTCATTTTCCAGCAGGTGTATTCTATTAACAAATCCCACCTTGTTTGTAGAGTATGAAAAACCATCTCTGGTCAGAGATTCTGTTTTTTTTATCGACTATCATTATTCTGCATTTCAGCTTTTGGGAGACCTTCTTATTTGAATTTCAGTCTTCATACGTGTTTACCTTTCCACTATTCAGTGCCTTTACTTAAACAGACTCCATCAGTATCAGTTTTTGCTTCCTCTGGGTTCCCTTACTCTGATTTGGAACTTCTTCCCCAAATAGAGCAGGAATTATTTTATTTTTTTCTATATTGGACACAAGCCACAGTCCCCTACATTAGTAGGTGCTCAAAATATTGTTGTAGATATGAAGTACAATACCCTGAGAAGACTCTAGAATATTTTGTGACCATCCTCTTTTATTCTCACAGAATATAAAGAAGGCTTTTCAGCACAGGTGCAGATCACATGAATAGTAAGAAGCCTGGGCATCTAGTCAACCTGGTGATGAATCAAAACAAAATCCTTGTGCATCATTTCCTCTTCTACAGGCACCCATTTGGTTTTCTGGGATCACTCTTATCTTTCGTGTCTCAACATTGCAGGTGTTTCTTCTGCAGTCTCTAGAAAGGGATGGTCCTCAATCAATGGTGTAAGCTTAAATGCTATAGTGCCCTCCAGTGAAAGATAGAAGAGAGGAAAGGAGGGAGAAGGGCAGGGAGGTAAGAGGCCAGGAGGAAGACAGAGAAGGAGAGAGGTGGGTGAGAGGGTGGAATAGGAATTTAACTTCATTTCATTTTTCATGATAGAATTTGTTTCAGAAGTTCCTATTAAGCCAGAAATATTTGAGAGTGACATTGATATGAGAGATAAGAACTTCTGAATCAAATTCTATCATGAAAAATGAAATGAAGCTAAACTCCTATTCCATTCATTACCACATTAAAGTGATGCATTTTCATACAGTTCTTATTCTTACAGATGACAAGCTCTGTGCAATATTATGAGCAATAGAATTACATCAAGTAAACATGAAGATAAATAAACCTTGAAAATAAATTGTGTGGTATTTAAAAATTAATAAATGCAGTAAAGCAAAACATAAATCAAATTCCATTTTTCCCATTGAACATTAAACTAGTTTATAAATATGTTCTTAAAATTTTGTATTTTGTCAAATTTGTCTCATATCATTGGGAAAACTCAGCATTTATTACCATTTGACATCAGATCCTCACATTTCTATCCCAGTATTACATTAGAATGAATCGTATACTCTTGGTTTTGCTTTCATCTTCTTGATTTTTCAAAAGATGCTCGTACCCAACATAGAACACTCATCATTTGTCTAATCGTTGTTCAAAACCTCAACATAACTCAAAAGTACGATATAAGAGAGTTACATACAGGAATACAGAATTGATCAAAATAAAGGATTGACTGAAAGATGGAAATAAGGTATTGTGTCTTTATAAATGATAAATACATCAGTCAGAAAGTAACTTATAATCTATTAATAATTAATGCCAACATAATATACAATTTTATGTTGCATTTTTTACCTTTGTATTGCAAAGAAGGGCCTCTATGAACACTGTTGTGATGGGATATTCTTCCTGGGCAGAGATAATTCAATATCAATGAGCTTTATGTACTTATGAGTATGATCAGTATTGTGGCTTTTCAGAAAGTTGGAAAATGGAGCATTTTAGCGACTTTTCTAGGTACAAATCTGGCTCTGCCACCTTTGTTAGTGGGTATAGTGAAGGAACCTCTATCCCAAACCATTACAAGTTGAGTGAAAGCACTCGGGAAAAGTCACGCAATAACTGAAATAACAACCGCCACAGGGTAGTAATAGGACAACGCTGAGTGCCTACACAGGTGCCTCTGATTACGAGGAAGAGGGAAACAACTCAACACTGACTGTGTAACTGTGATATCTACAATTTTAAACACTCTCTTTAGGATGTTCCTGGAGTTTCTTCCTGACATCTATAGGGACACCGCTCCTTGAAGACACAGGCCACACCACCTTCACCTCTATATCCTCATTGCACTCTCACTTAATAAATATTCATCAGGGGACTGTGGACTAAAATGCTAACCCCAGAGTTCTCCCTGGCAAGGAAGACTAGAAGAAATGTTCTCCCTGCAGATCGCCCAGACATAAAGGGATTGAGATTCAGGATGTGACATGAGTCTAAACTTTTTATTCTCTTCCTTGTGAGAATTATGCTCTGAGAGCATAACTTCCTGTCCAGAGCTATTACACTTTGGCAAACACATAATTTCAGACTAAAGAGAGCGAGCAGGTCCAGGGCTTTTACTTTTATACATGCTATGCCTATTTTGGATATCTTAAAATAAAAAGCCTTCAGTATTGAAAACCAGAGGTGTTTCCTATAGTCCTGTGCCGCACAACATACAGACTTACAGGCAGTTTATGTAAAACCCTCTCAGGATGTCCTCATTGGCCCAAATTCTCTGAACAGTTCTGCCGACAGGACCATACAGGAAAATAAATTTAAACCTCCAGTTGGGCAGCGGGGGTAAGAAGGAAAAAGCCAAAGTTATGACCAAATGTTAGGCATGAAAAATAGTCAAAAGGTTTATGAACAATATGTGATCAGAGAAGCACATGGAAAGAGGGAGGAATATACAAATCAATGTGAAAACAGCAAACTACTTCCAGTGGGGGCCTTTGCAAAATTCACTTGAGAAATACTTATTAAATGCTTAATCTGTGCAAAACACTGTGAAGAAATTTAACAACAGACAAGGCTTCATCTTTGCTCATTCAGTGTCCATCTCCAAAAGGATGCAGACGTTACTTAGAACTATGTGAGAGGGGGCTGGGCGCAGTGCGCCACACTTGTAATCCCAGCACTTTGGGAGAGCAAGGCGGACAGATCACGAGTCCAGAAATCGAGACGATCCTGGCCAACATGGTGAAACCCAATCTCTACTAAAAATACAAAAAAATTAGCTGGGCATGGTGGTGCGTGCCTGTAATCCCAGCTACTCAGGAGGCTGAGGCAGGAGAATTGCCTGAACCCAGGAGGCAGAGGTTGCGGTGAGCGGAGATCGCGCCATTGCACTCCAGCCTGGGTAACAAGAGCGAAACTCCGTCTCAAAAAAAAAAAAGAAAAAATTACCTGGTCGTGGTGGTGCGTGCCTGTAATCCCAGCTACTTAGGAGACTGAGGCAGGAGAATCTCTTGAACCTCGGAAGCAGAGATTGCAGTGAGCGGAGATCGCGCCACTGCACTTCAGCCTGTCAACAGAGCGAGACTCCATCTCCCCCCCCAAAAAAAACATGAGAGGGAAATGTCCTACTTCAGACCACATCTCAGATGGGTCTTGAAAAGTGAGTAGACTTTTGAAAGCCAAGGTGGGAAAAGGCACGTCAGAAGTGGAGGTGTGGGGAGGGGGCTGGGAATGGCACACCCAGAGGACTGTGAACAGAGCAATGCACCTGGACTGGACCCAAAGGATCAGGTGGAGGGCATCAGAAATAAGGCTACGAAATAAATCAAGGCCAGGCAGAGTTTACATTTAATCGCAGATGAAATAAGGAGGCAAACAACGTGTCTATGCAGGAAAATTAAAGGGCCGAGGTAGTGTTTTAGGAAGATTTACCTGGTGGCTGTAAGAGAGAATGTCATAGGGGAATACTAACATGAGGTGGTCAGTTAGGAGGCTATGATGACACCCAGTCTAGATTAAAACATCTGAAGTGGTTTCAATGGGCTTATGTCTCTAGTGATGTTTTAAGTACGTGAAAACTCAAGAGGGAGGTCGTTTGAGGATAGGATGTGGGAGGGGAGGAAGCGAGAGTAAGAGACGCCTGCCAAGTGCAGCCTCAATAGCTGGGACGATGGTGACTCTACAAGGAGAATTCGGAGCGAAGAGGAGTCGCTACCTCAGGGAAAAAGATGATGAATTTGGTTTTGAGCTTTATTTGAATTTAGTTTATGTGAAGGCAGCCCATCCAGGTGGCAATGTATAGCAGCAGGTAACTTTACATGCAACACTAGTTGGAGAAAGAGAGGTTTTATATTTATCACCAACTCAGAGTAGTTTAGTGAAACTGCTTTTCTCATTGGCTTCAATTCCTTCTGAAGAAGATTAAATATGAATACATATTACCAGAGTAAGCTGAATCATGGCCCTCAAATATACCCCTGTAACCTACAAATGTAACCGTCTATGGAAAAGGGGTCTTAGCAAATGGGTTTAAGAATTCTGAGATGGGAAAATTATCCTAGATTATCCAGATGGGCTTGAAATGAATCACAAATGTCTTTATGAAAGACACATGGGGAAATTCAACCCAGATAAATGAGGAGAAGGCAACGTGACCACAAAGGCAGAGACTGGAGTGAGGCAGCCACAAGACAAGGAAGGCCAGTGGCCACCAGGAGCGGGAAGAGGCAAGAGAAAGCTTCCTCTCTAGGGCCTCTGCGGGAGCACAGCAGAGCTCGTCCCACTTGTGGACTTCCACACAGTGACACTGATTTCAGACTTCTGGCTTCCAGAACAGTGAGAGAAAAAATTTCAGTTGTTTCAAATCACCAGGTTTGTGGTAGTTTGTCACAGCAGCCACAGGAAACTAACATTATTTCAAATAATTTCTATCAAATGAGAACTTTCAAGATACGCATAAAGTGATAATTTTTTAAATTCAAAGAATTTCTTGTATTTCACATTAAAATATCATAAGAGATCATTTTTTGTCATAAAGTTCTGTGGAGTTAGAGAAGCCATGTTTCAAAAACATCTCAAATTATTTAATTTTGTTTACTACACTTTTAAAGAAACATCTCTGTATCAGACACCAAAAACTTTTAACTAGCTACTACCTTCTACTTTCCAGACTACATAAGGAATATCACGAATTAACAATAGCAGGCTGGTGTTGAGATATTATCAATAACAATATAAAAAACACAAAAATTAAAACCACAAATGTAGGAAAGGGGCTTGGTGGAGAAAAGAACGCTTATCATTATGTACTTAAGAAAACAGAATAACATACTTTCTAAATATCATGTTTCCTGCATGAATTCCAAATATATGGACAATTTCCCATATTTACCATATTTTACAAATTTGTTTTTACCTATCCAATCATATAACCAAAGAGTTCTATGAAGAAAACAGGTTTTCATATAGTAAGTTCTTAAATATTTCCTTACATATTTCTAACTTTTAACCTTGGCATATAATATTTAAACTAAATTCTAAATATCTTAAGAGAAAATGAAGAACTGATTTTTGCCAGAATTCTTCCTTATGCCGTCAGATTTAGAATGTCTACCCTTAATTTTCCATTCACATGACAGTAAAAGAAGCATCATTCACACTACAGTAAGCTTATATTTCTCTCTAAGTCTCACTTAGACTAATAATACAATCAATATTCCTTATATTCAGATTATCTCATCTTAAAAAAAAAAAAAGCAGGCAAAAAGAGCTCTGAATCTCAGGGAATAGCCAGCTTGAAAATTCAAATGTTATTCTAATAAATTACAAAATTTATTTATTATGTAAATACCACACTTATTTTGTAAAACAACTGAAATTTTTGTTTATTCAGATGGCCATTGTCTAAGATTCCAACTGGCATGCTCTTTGCAGTTAGCATACGTGCTGTACAACAACACAGAAAAGATTGTCAATGGCATACAACTTCAAAAAGATCCTGTCAAAAGACAAAACTACAAATTTAGTTTAAAGATATAATTGGCTTTTCTTAAAGATCGAATTGGCTTTTATTGGATTCTAAAGTCAGGCAACATCTCATTCCAGAAAACAGAATGAGTGTTCTAATGAACTGAGCAGGAGTATGACTTTATAGGCAAAAAAGGACTAAGAAAAAGCAGAAACAGTGAACAAAAGAGAATTGATAGTTTCAAAATTACTTTCCTCATAGAATTAAAACACTGAGGACTTCCTTAACATGCCAGCTCAGGTCAACTAGGCCCCTTCTGATTAGTTGCTGTGATCTCCTGTCTTTTGAAAAACTGGCTTGTTTCAAAGTTCAGTTTTATTATGTGGTACAGTGATTTCATTCTGGGTTTGTCTGGTCTGTTGGGCCTAGTGCTGGAACATCCAAAGCAATGAACTCTTGTAAATTTCATTTAATGATTCCATATATTCTTTTAAAAAACAGTAACAATTTTCAAAATAAGACAAATAGAAATGTACTGATAATTCCAAACTGCTTAGTAAGATGGAAAAATCACAGCTGTTACAGACACACAGAAATAATTCTGTAAGTGAATTACATTTTTGTTAAGTGGCAAAATGTAAAAAAAAAAAAAGGATACATCAGAGAAAATGTTTACAATTGTTAGATTCAGCTAAAGATCTGTAGATCTCATCTCCTTGAAAGGATATTATAAACATATTTCAAAAGAGATTAAATAATAAGTAAGTAACTCTTTCAAATGTAGATAACTATATTTTTTAATTTAAATTTTGTTCACCTATCTTCTACAAATGCTTATCAATGTCTAAATGAATTTATTTTCTTGACAATGGGCATATTTTTAATCAAACACTAGACATGCAGGCTGGTGAGAATCAATTAAAATCCTATTGTGTACGAGTTCAATAATCTAGAAGGAAAGGCATTATAATTAGATGTAATCTGCATATATAATTTATGTTGTTTGGAAAGCCTAAATCATTGCTAAGAGTTACATGAATTTTTTAGAAAACAATTGCTAATTTTACTTCACTTCACTTTGATTTTTGAGTCTCTGAGGCCTACTTCTTAAAGCCTCAAACAAGTTTAGATAGTTAAAATTATCTTCCTCTACTGTGCAACAAGTTTAAGCAGAAAAACAAAATGCTTTTCCCACTTTTTTTACACTTTAAGTTATGGAAATTGGTGTAGATGCTCTCAGGCTCTTTTATTCTTGGCTGCCTATGAAGAATTTCTCTTGCTTTTTTCTCTATTCTTACCCAAATCCCCCAGTTGATTCTGCAGCACACCAAATTGCTCCTATTGTTTTACAAGCTCACACCGTTGAAAGGCAGGATAACAGCATGTTTAAGAGGATCAGCTCAAAAGCCAAACTGTGGAGACTCTAAGCCTGGTCCTGCCACTTTCCAGCCAGGAAATCTCAGACAAGTTACTTAGCTTTCCCTTGCCTCAGTTTTCTTATCTATCAAGAGGGGTTAATAACAGTACCAATTCATGGTGTTGTGGTGAATCCTAAAAGGGGATGGATGGATGGATGGATGGATAGATGGATGGATAGATAGAAGATAGATTAGACAGATAGATACATAGATACATAGAAAGAACTTAGCACACAATAGAATCTGAGTTAGCTAATGCTCTGAGTGCTTTGTGTATATTTCTCTTTAAGACAGAGAAATGGGGATAAATCTTCATTATTCCCATTTTAGAGTTGAAAATTAGAAATATTAAGATTGACCAGGAAATAAAAAGAGACCGGGGTTCTTCGGGATAGAAAGAAAAATGGCTTGGCTAGCAGGAGGACACACAGTTTCCAAAGCTCATTGACAGCACATCTTCGTAGTGTAGTCCTTCCCTGAGTCTACACAGATGCTATACCTTTAGAAAACTTGGAGAGGGCTGGGTGTGGTGGCTCATGCCTGTAATCCCAGCTCTTTGAGAGGCTGAGGCGGGCAGATCACAAGGTCAGGAGTTTGAGACCAGCCTGACCAACATGATGAAACCCCATATCTACTAAAAAAAAAAAAAAAAAACAAAAATTAGTTGGGTGTGGTGGTGCATGCCTGTAATCCCAGCTACTCAGGAGACTGAGGCAGGAGAATCTCTTGAACCAAAAGGCAGAGGTTGCAGCGAGCCGAGTTTGCATCACTGCACTCCAGTCTGGGCAACAAAGCAAGACTCCGTCTCAGAAAACAAAAAAAAAGAAAACTTGGAGAGAAAGAATCAGGGAAGAAAAGATAAAATCAGTTGCTCAGGACTTGGAAAAGCCAGCCTTTCCTTCAGCTTCACAGTCATTACATGCAACTGAAATACTCTACATATTTATTATATATTCACTTCAGGTACAAAGAATTTTTAAAAGCATTTAACATTCTCCCAAATAAGTAAATATTGCAATGCATGAAATTGTCTCAGATAACTAAAGCTGTCATCTGTTGATTTTAATGTTTAAACAAAGGGTTATTTTCAAAAAAAAGTATGATAGCTAATTTTCATAAATCAAGAGACTGCTGTATTTTGAATTACATTTGAGTGACTTTTCATTTTTGTTTAAAATCTGATTTATTTAATGGAGAGGTAAAAATATTCTTCAAGGGGTGAGAAATAATTAAATACATTTCTTACTTAATTAATCCAGAACCAATTGCATCCTAAATACATGTTCTATCATGTTACACTGGTTCAAAAATTGCACTTAAAAAAAAAATATATATACACACACACACACACACACACACACACACACAAGTCCCCTGGGACATGCAGGAATTGCCTTTGGGAGCACCTGTTTTAGGGAAGTGACAAGTGGTATGCCTATTTTCCTAAGGCAGTGATGCATATGGCATCTTAGGAAGGCTTTTTAGTGCTGCTCTTGTCAAAGATAATAACAATAAATATAATGTGTCTAATTCTGATCCTCAGAACTAAATGGGAACATAGAAAATATCACCGAACTTCCAAAGAAATTTACAATTCGAACAATGAGGAAAGATTACGGAAACTTACATTATTTATCTTGGGTAAAAGACCACACCAAATAGTATCCTCTAATTCATGATTCCTACAAAGAGGATAAAGAACATAGTCAGCTCTTGTCACTAGCTTTGGAGCTGGAATTGTCTTCAGCTCCATTCTCTTCCCACTGTTTATCTGCTCCTGGAATGAGATTATCCATGGCTTCTACTGTCTGTATGATGTGGTCCCTAAACCAGATCTCCCTATCCACATAGCCAATTGTCTTAGGACATCTCAAAATGTCTGAATAGAAATAGAAAAATAAAAGTCATCATACTGAGGGACTATGTTAACTTCTCTTCCTGGGTCCACAAGGGGCGTAGTTTCAAATGCAAGAACTTCCCAGCACCATACCTCTAACCACCTCCCCATCTGGGATCCTAGAGTCCTTTGTCTCACTTTCCCTCACTCAGGAAGGTAGACAACCCAGGTGAGCTTCCTTTGTTTAAAAAGACCACCAAAAGCCTTGTAAGGAGGCTCTATTGCAAGCCAGGCAGCTAACCCACCATCAGAGTCGAAGACCAATCACTCCAGAGGAAGTTTGGAAAAGGTCCTCTCACTGGATAAGAACTTGAATGGAGCAGGAGTAACTCCGAGGTTAAAATCCCTCTACTCCCTTACCTATACGCACTCCATCTCTGGATCCCCTCCCATGACTGCGTGGGAGCTCTCTCTCTCTCTCTCTTTCTCTCTCTCTCTGCCTAATAAATCACTTTTCTGAAAAACTCTCTAGGTCCAATACTTAGCTGAACAAGCTCACCACGCCACCAGGGCTCTCTCCCCATTCTTGGGTGAGTGAGGCCCAAGGATCTGGGAAAACACAACCAATCAGGGAACAGTGAGTGTCTTTGGAACACCCCTGCAACCTCCTCCCGTCCCTCGGTTACAATATTTCAGCCTTTCTACAATACTCTCCCTACATACAAACACACTTACCTTCATTACCTTCACCCCCACCACACATTTCAGAAAATGACATTTCTACCTCCTAATCCAAATAGGGTATCTTCAAACACTCTACATTTCTACATCCAATCCCTCATCCACATTTATTAATTTAACTTCCTTCCAATCTCAGGATTCCAGTATTTTATTTTCTTTATGTCCTCTGCCACTACATGATTTCCAGCCATCATTTCTTAGCTAGATTGCTGCAAGGAACTCCTAACTGGTCTCCTCTCTGATCCATTCTCTCTACATCCACTAGACTAGAGCAGTAAATCCAAAATGAAAAGCCGACCATATCACTCCCCTGCCTGAAGTTACTCCACGGATGCCAACAGCTCTCTGCACCTCACATTCATATCTACCACACTCCTTGGTCTGATCCTAAAGAAGTGTTTTCTTATCTCCAAACCTGTTCTCTTTTTACCTCACACTGTTTCCCACTCTTTGAACATATTTCACTCTTTACCTAGATATTTTCTACTTATCTTAAAGGTTCAGATCAGATACTGCTTTTGGAAAACCTTACAAATATTTCTCTGTGTTGCTTTGTTCAACAAGCTAAATTAGTTATCCCATGTTTGTATTCCCACATTATGTTCTATTAATTAAAGTGTATTTTAATTGTCTATTAATTTAGCTACTTTTCCCTTTTGTCCATCAGATCCTTAAGGTCAGGAGCCTCGCATTATTTGCCATTGAATCCAGAATGCTTGGCACACTGCCTCATATATGAAAAGCACTCTTTAATTGTTCAATAAATAGAATGAATAAAGGACACAGATTGTATGAATCAAAACACAAACGGGGTGCTTGGAAATGTTTTTGGGGGCACTAATTCAGAAAACATCTTAACTTTACTGAAATGTTTTAAATTAAATTGTATTTTGATGGTGGGGACAAAGTTATAAGTCTTCCTCCCCTCCAAGCAGGTTCTGAGGCAGAGATTTGTTATGCAGGAAGTTTACTGAGGAGTATTCCTAGAAACAATGCCTGTAAGGTAGGGAGAGAAATGGGATTGAATTGAAGGAGAAGGTGAACTACAAGGAACTTGCAAAAGAGACCTCAGTTTATCCTACTGGGACCTCTGAAGCTGAGATGACCCTTCAGAACTGGCTCTCATCAAGGCCGTGGGGCTTGGCTTCTGTGCTCCTATGTCACTTAGTCATTAGATGCAGGTTACTACCAGGGAGGAACCATGGCCTTGGTAAGACAGCTACTTTCAGCAGAGGTCAATTCCCACTGAGAGAATTGTTTTGAATCATCATCAGGCAACACTACTAGCAGCTGAGGGATTGGATGTCCCATTTCTGAAGGGGATATCTAGGTGGTACACACAGCACCCATTTTAGTTCGCACCTCAGGCCACTCAAATCCACTTACTTCATAGAGTAAGTTGATAACTTCTCACTCTCTGAGAGCAGGGTGTAGGATTCTAGTTTGTCTCTTTTCCTGTAGAAATTTACAAGAGGAAAGTTAGTGAGACAAACTATAGCCCCCAATGCAGGTGGTCTCAAGGTCACGACTGATATTCATTGTCTCCATTCTCTACTACCCTTGTCAATTCTTCTCGTCTTTGGCTAGCATCACTGCTAGTCCAGATATTTAGCTGCTGAATAACACAGACCCTCATCTAAGAGGGGACTGAGTCCCTAGTCACCCTAGTTCTAAGGTCACAGCCACCCACACTTGTCCGTTTGAATAGGGGAGTACTAAGTGAGATCCAAGTGGATCAACTGGGTGTCTAACATATTTTTTCCTTTCTCTCATTGTGCAACAATGGCCATACTTCCTCCTGAGGACAGGTGACCCCTGTCAGTATGGATTATTGTTTTCCCTGCCTGCTGGTCTCTGGGCATGAGGAATCTGAAGTAAGCAGGGAGCAGCTGCAACTTCAAGTTTGATGGAACTTTTACCATGGCATCTTGTGGCAGCATTCCCTGTGTTAGAACCAGGAATTCTAGATAAACATAGCCTAAACATTTAAAAATGGAAAGCAAAAGATGTTCCTAAATGGGTGACTAGGAGAGATGATAAGCAGGGACACTCCTGTTCCTTTTCTCTTGGTTCCCAGACCTATTGATTATAGTACTGGGAATACAGCACTGTAAAATGGTCATGAGTTTAGGCTATATACTACATCTGGAAGATGGCACCTCAACTCCACAGGTATCATCTCCAAGTTGGTTCCTTGCGGGTGCCATGACAAACTAGCACCTCACCTTCAAAAGGCTATGCCATGGGTTTCTCAAGCTGACAGTTTCTAAGATGTATGATATGTGACAGTATCCAACGTAATGTGCCCACTCCCACAACTACCCTTGCTGTAAAGTGTGCCCCTTGATCCAAGGCAATGTAATATATATACTACGTTGATAGAACAGAAACTAAAGCCCTCAAATAGTGTTGCTAGCTGAGCTTCAGAAGTTAGGAAAGGTAGAATCATCCCTGGAATATTTGTCTGTTCCAGTCAAGATAAAGCCCCATCATTTCCAGGGAGAAATGGGGCTGATGATATTCATTGACAAAGTAGCTGGCACCTCTCATAGAGAGATGGTGCCATGTTGGAGGCTCAGCATTGGTCTGTGCTGCTGTCAGATTAGGCATTCAGCAACAGCAGTGGCCAGTTCAACATTGGTGAGTGGGAATACATGCCATATGGCCCATTCACGGACTCTACCTTTTCCACCATGTCTACTCTATTCATGCAGTCATTGTGTCAACACTGGAGTGGCCAACAACATTTTCGCTATTTTTAGAGTTTTTTCTGTGGTGATTTCTAGATAAACAGAGCCTAAATATTTTAAAATGGAAAGCAAAAAATGTCCCTAAATAGGTGACTAGGAGAGACGGTAAGCAGAGACACTCCTGTTCCTTTTCTCTTGGTTCCTAGACCTGTAGATTGTAGTGCTGGGAATACAGCACTACAAAATAGTCATTAGTTTTAGTGTTATTAGTGTTGATGCCCTGTGACAGGCATTAACATATACATAGAACAAAGATCTTCATAATACATGACCACTCAATAGGTCCACCTATACACCACTTCCCATATATCTACACACCACTTCTCATACCCCTCATTCCTAAAATTCATTCATTCATTCATTCATTCATTCATTCATTCTTTTTCTTGAGACTGAGTTTCACTCTTGTCACCCAGGCTGGAATGTAATGGCACAATCTTGGCTTACTGCAACCTCCACCTCCTGGATTCAAGCAATTCCCTTGCCTCAGCCCCCTGAGTAGCTGTGATTACAGGTGCCTGCCACCATACCCAGCTGATTATTGTATTTTTAGTAGAGTTGGGTTTCATTACGTTGGTGAGGCTGGTCTCAAACTCCTGACCTCGGGTGATCCACCCACCGCAGCTACCCAAAGTGCTGGGATTACACGTGTGAGCCACCACGCCCACCCCTAATCTTTCAATCTTTCTACTTCTAGGTCCCTCACCAGCTGGCCAAGCCATTGACTATCAACCATGAATCTGTGTATATTCTTAACTTGAACCACACAAAAGGCGCATTACCACTGATAGGATTTCCTCTCATTGCTACAATTCAGAGGCACCTTTGAATGAGGCAGTAGTGTTGCAGCAGTACATTTCTGGCTGGCACGCATCTAATAAGTTGATACATTCATGAACCAAGTTCATCCTTTTTCCTCTTTTATCAACTGGGATAAGATCCCCCTCCTTGGATACAGCTATTGTATGAGCAGAGGAAGAAGTGCAGTTTCCACTGTGGTGCCTCACATGGGGAAAGGGGCCACCTGCACATACAGTTTGCTTCTGCCTTCTGGTCTTCGCTGTGCTCAATCCCAGATGTAGCACTTTCATTTCAATGCCTCATACTACCAACACCCAGTAGCACACACTAAGTTATTTTTCCAAAGGTGCATAATTATTAACTTCAGAGGGCATGTCTTTGCTCCTTAACTACAGTTCTGTTTTGTCATTTTCCCACTGAGGTTTGCATAAGAGATGCCAGATTATATGACTCTAGTGGCAGGGCTGATTCCACTGTGGCATGAACATGCTGTCCAGCTCTTTTCTATTCTAAACCCCACTCGAAGTTGACAGCATTAAAATGTTCCTTAGTAAAAGACTGGAATAGTATTACTAAGTGTGAAACACGCTACCTCCAGAATCCAAGGAGGCCTGCCAGATGTTATGTTTCCTTTTTAATGCTTCTCACTGCTTAATTGCAAGTTTCTCCTTTAATTTGGAGAGGCTGTCCCAGCATGCCTCAGATACCTAAAGCTGATGGCGAAGGCTCCTGCATCCCCATAAGGTCTGTCTCCTGCCTTCTGGATCACGCATGCCTTACCAAGACTTGCCACTTACTGCAGATCAGTCTGATAAACATGATGTCTTCAAATAACAGACCAATGTGAGATTCAGCAGAATGTCCAGACAGTCCAGGTTCTTTAAGAGTCCAAGACAGACAACATAGCCCTGGGGCAAAACGTTAAGTTTGTACTGTTATCTAATCCAAGTGAATGTAAAGTGCTTCTGTTCCTCCTCCCTGATATGATGAGAAGAAATGGATTTGCCAGATCAATGGCTGTCAACCATGTTCTTGAAGCCTGGCTGAGTTTGTGATATACCCCTGTCATTCACTAGAATTTATGTGTTTTTTGTAGGAGCCAGACTTACGCTCATCACCATTTCCTTTGCTATCAGAGTCCAATTCTGTAACAGCATCTTTTCAGTGAGCCCTGGACAACAGAGGATAGCTACCACTGGCTTTTCAGGGACAACAAAGCTCCTCTCACTAATATTTTTGTTATCTGGCTCCAGGTCCTCCAGAACATGGCCATCTGCTGCTTTCCAGCCCTATGTGTACCAAGACTTCTCTGAGCCTTTTAGTTAGTTCATCCACTGTCTGCTAAATTCTGGCATTTCTATTTCTTATAGTGCTGGCCATCATTTTTTCCAAGCTTTCAAGAATCATTTTAGCAATATGTTAACACTATCTCACAAAGCCCTTGCCAGGGTGTTAAATTCTATATCATGAGCAAGTCATCTCATGTTCATAAACTCTCCCTTCTTCAACTTTATGTTCCAACCACTTTGAACCAGCACCCTCTGGAACCAGTCCAGCAAATATGCTCCCAGTTCCTGGAGAACATATGCCTCTTTGAGCTTGCTCCCATAGCAGACCCAGTACATTCTTGGCCATGTTATGTGGGGAATTGACCCTAGATATTAGCCTGATGGCTTCGAGGTTGATTGAGAAAAAAAGTCAAACTGTAATTCAGTTGTAACACAGGTCTCAGCCAAACTTACAGAGAACTTTGGCATTAAGATAGTCTTTGGGAGTTTTCCCCATCAAGACAAGGGGCTGTGGCTTTGTACTGCGTTATTGAGTCACTGGATGTGAGCTAGCCCCTGGGAGGCAGGCATTACGTTGGAGAGGCAGCTCCTTCACCAGCAGTCAAGTCCGGTAGAGAGACGTAGCCATGAGTCATCAGCAGACAACACTGCCAGGAGGTGAAGAAATAGTGCCTCGGTTCTGAAAGGGGGATCTGGGTGCCCACCAGAGTATCTACCATAGAAAATATGCCAGTTTAAGACTAAAAATAAGGAGGCAACCCTTACCAACTCTGCCATTACCCTCTTCTCTGGCACCTCTGAGGGGATAAACAACTCTGGCATGTTGGCTGTCATGTCACGTGGTCAACAGTTTTAGGGGAGTAAATAAATGGATGGTGAGATTTTTCTTCTTGCAAAGATTTAGGTGATCATAAGAAGTGAAGGGTTTGGTAGAAAATAATGGTGCCTCAGGGGTAGATCTAAGTATTTTAGTCCTCTGATCCTAGAAAGCTAGACTCTGAAAACTTTTGGCCCCTACTCAGAAGTTTCTGGAAGCTTTTATCCTCTATGATAAAACAATAAGCTCAAACTCTAAAAACTCTTCTGTGTCTTGGACTTAAACATTAGATTTCTTTGGTACAAGTTTTATTCGTTTGCATAGCAAACAAATCTATCCTATGTTCCCCATTCCTGGTGATTTTTAAATGTAATGCTGTACATGTATATAACTGTGCACAGCATTTTTTTTTTAAAGGAATGTGATAACAGAAAAGCAAATGACCAAAGCTGCCCACTCACATCTCAGATACCCCTTGACCTACGTAACAGACAACTTCTCAGAAAAGTGCATATGGACTTCTTTCTCATCATGTCTCAGGATATAAAACTAAAGGCATGTATGTAGATTATTTTGAGAAAATTATTTTAGTTTCTAATATCTTTATTATCCATGGAAATGTATTTAGAGTCTTGTTAACTCAGGAATACATTAAAAATTATTAAAATGTTAAATCAAATAATATAATACAATTTAATTTAATTATCTCATTGTATTTGTATAATACTTTTCAAAGATTTTACCTTCTTTGACCTCTTCCACAGCCTATTTCATAAGCAGAAATGATTTTACACACACATTCCTATATATGAAAACTGAGGCAGATGTTAAATTATTTTGTCAAAACGCACACAGCTAATGAGAAATCCTCCCAAGGCCTGACCATGGTCTTTTTTCATCGAAGTCAATATTGTTTAGCTGCACCAGGTAGTCATGTATAAACATGGTGTATACTTGACCTTCAAAAACATAGCTTGTTTTTATGTACCTAGAAACACATTTCCCAACAGAGAATCTACAAAACAAATAAAAATTAATTTGGGTTGGGGTTTTAACTTTTTGTAAATGCAAAACACAAGCACAGATCAGAATTTCTCTCCTCTAGAGGAGACCTCACTTGTTTTCATCCTTGAAGCAAACACTGTGGGAAAATTAGAAAGAGCTGGTTCAGCTGATTTAAAGTTATCTTAGAAAGAACATTTCCCATGTTATGCTGAGCAGAAAATTCCTGAAGTTTCAAATTTTGCATGATGTTAGACTTTCCTGAAACACAGGGCTGTATGAGGTTTTAAAGAATTGATTGATACTTTTAAAGTTAGAGCAATTTCCATTTTTTAAAAAGGAGATCATTTCCTATCTTCATCTTGAAGAGATCCTCTTCACAGTGATGATTACCCTAAGTACTGAGTATTTTCTCCAGGCAAAAAAGGCACTTGAGCAGCACATCTGTAAACTTATCTCAATCCCACAGTCCACTGACTTCAAAGCAGAGAGAAGCCCTAATAAGAATTAAACACAACACACTAATAATACTTCTTAATAATGGCACCTAACAATTATACAACGCTTTGCACTTTCAAAGCATTTTACAATCATTAATTAGTTTATCCACACAACATCCCTATGACTTATGCCAGTATTATTATCCTCATTTTTAAAATGAGGAAACTAAGATCTAAAGTGATTAAGTGCTTTGCCCAAGGTCACATCATGAATCAGTAGTAGGATCTGTACTTGATTTCATAACTCTGTCTAATTTTCAGGACTGAGAGAGAGTGTGAAATCTTTGAGGCCCACAAACCATCTGCTTGGACTACAAACCTATTGTTCTCTCACTTGCCAATAATACCCTCTTTTCTTCATTGACTTCTATAAGACAAAGCTAAGAAATTAAGAATCTGCCCTTTAAACGTATATGAACTCATTTAAAGAAAAAGTAAAAAGAAAAGCCAGTGTGCGTGAAAATCACGTGCTCTCCAATACCCTGTAATTAGGATGGATGCATTTGTGATGAATCCCTAAATTATGTTTTCTGTCTAGCAGAAAAGAAGCTGATGTCCCTACCACATCCTGCAGCTATAATTAATATAGACTGGTCTTTGTTCCAAAATATGACCTCTCACTAACACCAGCACCCCTCCCACTAATCAAGTAAACCAATCAAAGGAGCCTACATATATTTTTTCTCCCTATGATAGTGAAAAGTTGCCTTTGGGCTCTTTAAATTTGAGGATATATAAATCTAGATAAATAAAACTTTTTTTTAACTTTTGGAAATTTATCCTAATATGTTTCCTATCAGAATTGGTTAGAATGAGCTAAGGTATGTACCAGACCAAACAACATTCAAATCTCAAGGACATAACACAAATCTATTATTTTCTGCTCATAGTACACATCCATCTTAGGTTGGTGGGAGCAATCTACTCCACTGTCTTTACTCAAAAACCCAGACTGACAGAGCCATAAACATATGGGCCACTTGGATAGGCGGAAAAAATATTCCAAATTGCACACTAGATTCTGAAGCTTCCATATGGAAGTGACCCTTCATCCTTACTCACACTTCACTGGCCAACGGCTAATTCAAATGGGCATCAAAATGCAATCTTACCATGTATGCAGAAGAGGAGAATCAGAATATATGGGAATCCCAGATAATGACTACTCACCTTCTGGTCACCAAATATTTGACACATTCCCCTTCCAGCCTACTTCCTGCCTCAAAGTGACAACTGTCAGGGCCACATAGTCTTTTAGCCAAAGATATGTGTTAAGAGCCAGATCATAATTTGCTATCTTCCCTCACCCATGACAGTCGTTAGCAACATTTCAGATGGTAGAGGCTCTATTGGCTGAATAAGCATGAAGCAGCCTAGAGCTCCTATCTAATCCATGGTAGAACCATAGAAGGAACAAGAAATAACCTTTTGTTGTTGATTTAAGCTCTGAGATTCTGCAGTTGTTTGTTATTGCAGACTAACCTGGCCAGTCATCTTACAAGGTAGCATGGATTGATAACAGCCATATTTCACTCACAAAAGTCAGATAAAAAACTTCATTATCAACAAGCTCCAAAAGGAAGGGAAAAATAGGGAGTGCAAATGGGTGACAAAATTGGCCTTGATGTCCACTCTGTCTAGTTATCTCTATATTCCTCTTTATCTTTTCCCTCTCTCCCCCTTCCTTCCTTACCTCCCTCATTCCTTCCCTTCCTTTCTTCCTTCCCTCCCTCCCTCCTTCCTTCCCTCCCTCTGTATGTCCTTCCTCTCTCCCTTTCTCCCTTCCTTCCTTTTCTTCCTCTCTTTCTGCCTTTCTTCTTCTACTTAAGAAAAACACCAAAGTCTCCTAAAAGCAGCTTAGTTAGAGGGAGGCTTTGGTATCAGAGATGACTATGAAGTCACAGTATAATTTTAACAGAGTTTATGAATAAAATTTTATGAACAAAGGCTCCCGAGACAAAATACTTGCATGGTACTAATTACCTAGAAGCCACCTTGTTACCTTCTGAAGAAGTAAGCAAATGAAATAATGATATTTTTGCATAGCAATGTGCATTGCTTTTTTCCAATCCCTTGGATTTTTATGTCTATAAGAGTTATTTTAAGTGTTTATCATTTATTACATCTCTGATACATTTAGCACTTTACATGTATGTATTATTTCATATTTTATATAAGAAGTATTTTTTAATTAAATTTACAAGTGAGAAAACTAAGGTTCCAAGGATTTGAATAGTTTTGCCAGGACAGGCAGCTAATGAGCAGCTGAGCCAATGAAGACATTCCATTTGGGTGGCACTAAAGCCCACAGAATTTCTTGAGCATCTCATTGTTCCCTTTTCAGAGGCTCTGTTATTTACCATATGAATGTATTCACACTGGTTTCAAGCTTTCAGCAAGGCTTCTCTTAAAATTCTGCGGTTGCAGAAATCAGGGACTCGATATGACATGTGAAGAGAGCTGCATGGTGCAAGTCTTCAGCACCCCATGCTGAAGCCCCGTGATTCCACCTTGTTTCAGAGGAACTTGTCGAGTTCCAGATTTGCCTTCAGGAAGGAACCCTGTGAGTTATACCACATGCCACTGACCGCCCATTCCCATATAGCAGCTAACACAGATTGAGTGCCAACAACATGCTAGGTATCATTTTAAGTCCTGTTCACAAGTTAACTCAGGTAATCCTCACAGCAATCCTAAGAAACATGTGTTCTGTAATTATCTCTAACACAGGAAAATTGAGAGGTATAGTGAAGTAAGTAATTTGTTGAAGATTACACAGCAGAAATTTGAACACAGGCAGTTCTTTTTCAAAACATTTGTATTTGACCATTCTAGTATGCTGCCTCTCAAAACATGCAAACAAAAGAGGAATTGTTAGGTGGTGGAGAAAACGCTGCCTTAAGAGAAAGGCAACTGCTATTTTGAATTCCTTTTTCCCTTAGCTCTGCTTATCAATTCATGCCTTCATTAAATGAGCAAATAGGGCCTTCTAAGTGCCTGACATTATTTTAGATACCTGGGATCCGTTGATGAAAAAACTAAACAAAACAATTCTTGGGGATTGGAGGGCAGTTATGGACTACAGACCCATTCAAGTGAGCTTTAGTTAAATCATTTAATTACTCAGGTTGCTAGTTGCTTTATGGCATTAGTCAGGATGGCATTCTTCTTTCCCTAAAAGAAGAGAGATTGAAGAAACCTTCCTTTGTGACTCCCTTCAGCTCCAAGACTCTGAAGTCTAGTTCTGCACAATTTATCACCTGCACAAATAACCACCAAAGCATTCCTCTCCCCTCTTTCAAGATTGTGAGGCTTTGCCTGAAGGAATTTGGAAAAGGTGTTCTATAACACCATGTATAAGGGCTCAGGGTTTCAGTAACAAGCAGAATTCAAATTTGGCAGAGTCTTATAGTACCTTGACACTGAGTAAGGAAAGTAGATTTTATTTAATAGGTATTAAAAAATAGAAGTACTTGAGTGAGCTCGTTCTTTTAAAAGGAGAACTAGTTCTTAAAAGTAGTTACATATTACCACACTTCATTTGATTTCTACTACTCTAACGATGAATAAGCATCTGTGAAGCAACCTAGATGAGTTTTGTAAATGGTTTCTTAGTCTGCAGATAAAAGAACATTTCTTGCAGAAAAACAGAGGAGGGTGGCACACATCTATCTTTTCCTAATACATAGAGAGTGGTCTGTGTTTACCCATAGATCAGGGATAGAATCATATTCACCACTTAGAGAGCAGAATATGTTTTAAAGACACAGAGAAGGGTAAAGTCTCAAATATAAGCTCATCACTGGTACTGGAGGCAGGCAAGTGATGGAGTATCACAGTGAGTCATTACTCCAAGAGGTTTCCTATAAACATTAACCAACAAAGGAGGAAAGATTGGCCACTTGGAAGCACACACTAATGACTTAGGATGAAACATAAATCATTTCAAAGAACTGTGTTGAATCTGGGAGTTAAAAGAAAGAGAGAAACAAGCAAGAAGAGTGGGTTGTCACCCAAACCAAGGCTGAGTTCTAATCATAGCCGAGAGAGTGTTCCAACCGACGATGTCAAACAAGGCGCTCAGGTAATAGGACTGAATAATATATGAGTAGAAACTTCGCAACAAATTTGATTTATCCTCCTTGAGAAATATTTGGGGGCTGTAACCTAGATAAACTCTAAATTGAAATTTCTCTGCAAAGCAATAAAATTGAGACTCTCAAGTGTCTATACCTCAATTACTTTCTCCCAAGGTTTTAGAATCAAAAGAGAGATTGTACACAGTTCTGTGACTTCACATAGTGACTAGCTGGGAACTAATGGCATTACAGGACAGCTTATTTTGAAATAGGGCTTATTTAAGCTGTTCTTAAATGAAACACCCTAGACATTAAGATGAAGTAGGAAAAGTTCTTTCATAATGAAAAATGATGGGATGATCAGTTCATCCATCTCATTTTTGTGAGAGAGAGGAGAAAAAAAAATTGTAACAATATTAAGGCATACAATGTCCCACAGCTGAGTTCCCTAGAAGGCAGTATTTATATCATTCCAGGACCTCCTTCCAAGGTTAAGAAGCTGCAAGTATCACTTAATTTTCCACTTTGTTCAAATCCTGAAAATACTGGCCCTCAAAATTAAATCACTGAGGGTGACCTTACACTTAACATCATTTCCAGGGACTCAGAAGCCCGCTGGCTCAAAATAATGTTATTCACCAAAATTCATTTAAAGAGAATTTGAATTTAATCCTATGACTGACTACAGATACTTCAGGAATAGATGACATGTAATTGGAGAAACCAACATTGTGGTTTAAGTGACCACTTTTGACAGGAAAGAAAGAAGGGGGATGAGTACTCTAAAGGCCTGGAAGGGATGGCTAGAAAGAGAAAACACTAATGACTAGCATTTTTAAAACAAATATTAGTTATTTCATAGCTTTGCCTACTACCATCTAGCACAGTGCTCCAACATGACTGGGCTCAGACCATGATGTGCTGTTTTTGATGGCCAGGACAAAATGTGACATTGCCAAGAAAGCCCCAGATAGTAATACAAGAATACAGGATTCAAATCAACCTGAATAATCAACCTTCATGCACACTCAATGCTCTATAAAATCCTCAGTCACATCTGTCTCTTCCTTTGCTGATCATAATGGATCAAAGCCACTGCCCTTTCTGGCTCTCTATCACTGTGCCTGTCTTCACTACAGTTATCCCCTAGTGACTGGCCACTCACACAAACTTACATACATAGAAACATTTAGTCTGCTGTCATACCTATCCCATGTACATCTAAACTGCCTCCTGCATCCATCCAGCTCTTTGCTTTCCTGCCTATCTCAGGCATTTTCTTCTCACATTGATTCTTAGTGTAGTTTCTTTCATCAGCTTGTTACCTAATCTGCCTGATCCCAAGCTCTGCCCCCACCTATGTCTCCATATTGCTATAAGATTAATCTTTCTAATACACACAGGCACATATTCTTTCTGCTCCTAAAAATCAATCAAATGATGCCTAAGCACCTTAGCCTGAGCTTCTAGACCCACTATGTACAGGGCTTCTCCACTATACTTTATACCTCCCCACCATTACCTCCATTGTTTCCTATACCCGGAACACTGTGCACCTCATCTCAGCCTCTTGAAATCTCACCCATCCTTAAATATCACGTTGTAATGGCATCCGTTTGAAAAAGTAACTCCCAATTCACCCTAACTCTTATCCTCCCCATCTAAATAAATGAAATTTCTCTTCTTTAAGCCAGGATACATTTTTTTGTTTATCTCTTGTTGCATGTGATGGATGTTGTGACACTCCACTCAAATCCCCCTTTAAGAATGAAGGACATATTCCCCTATCGGGGGGAGAACTGCCAGAGGACACCCAGAGCTGTCAGTTGCATCAGGGAATTGCTTCTGCTAAAGAAACATGCCTCATCCACGGTTACCACTTCCAGCAACAGCTGTATCCAAGCAATGATCAATATGCATGAATAAAAACCTGGCCCCTCAGCACAACTTAAGACTCTGAAGAGTCACCCCAGCCCCAGAGCTCCTTGTGGGGTTAGCTGAAAACCTCACTGGGAATGCATCAAAACCTAACTTCGTTCCCTGCCCAATTATGCTCCTCCCACAGCCTTCCTTTTCCCTAGCACATGCAGAGGTGTTATTCTCAAAAGTACTTCCAAACCAACGCTCTGCATGCCCCAACTCAGAGTAAGCCTCCAAGGGAACCCAAATTGTAACACAGCACTTTTACATGGTCAGTTTCCCTTCTATTAAAGTCATGGATGCATTTATTCATACTAAATTATAAACTCTTTGGAACAAGGATTGCATTTTCAAATCATATATGCCTGCAGTGTTTAGCATCAGGACTCCAAAGTGTGTAGCATGCATAAATGAATAAATGAGGGAATGAATAATTAATGCTTAAAATTGGCACCTCTGTGGTACTGCAAGGTCTTTACACATCTAAAATATCATCAACATGTTTTCTTTAATTGATAGTATTTAATGAGCATTAGGTACAAATAAGGCACTGTGCTAGCTGCACTAGGGAGGATGTATAAAAAGAAGTAATGGACTCCCTGACCTCAGGAAGTTTATAATTTAGTGAGCAGGGTAATTACAACCATTTATGGCCTTCGTTCCCAACGCTGGCTGTTCATTGGAATCACCTGAGCAATTTCAATTACTCCCAGTACTGGGCCCCACCCCCAAAGATTCCGATTTAATGGGCGAGGCGAGCACCAACTCCCCAGGTGATTCTAATGTGTCACCAATGTGGTGAACCACTGAAATATGAAGAGCTACGTGTTCTAAGTACTGTTTTAAGCACTTAGCCCAAATTAACTAATTTAATACTCATAACAGTATTATGAGAAAATTACTATAATTATCATCATTTTATAGACCAAGAAATTAAGGGGCAGAAGTTTGAAGTAATTTGCTCAAGGTCACACAGTTAGTTAGGTGTGGAGTTAGATCAAACTCCAAACTCAGGCTCCGAATTTATGACTCTGAACTACTCTACTTCCTCACTTCTGGAGACAGAATGAAAAGTAAACTAATTTGTGTTGAGTATAATTTATATAAATATTTTATTTGAAAATCGGGAGGTCTCCATGACGGAAATAATAACAACAATCGCCTCTGACATTTGGATTGTACTTAGACCTCAAATATTAGAGTAAGAAGGAAATCTTATTTTGTTTACTAAGGACACTTAGAATAATGATGACTTTACATAGGCAAATTAGGCAAAAATAAGCTACATAAGTAAATGATAATATGTTTAGGAATTTGCAACTTACGGCTGCAAGTATTTAATTGCAAGTGGATTCCAAAATACAAATGGAATGCTCTTTGTTCTTTCTTAAAACTCCTATCATTCCACTGAGATCATTAATTATGTCGAAGTTATTTTAGGATATTCGCTTTCATATTCAAAAACAAGTAACAATAAGCAAAGAAAGAGGATAACTGGAAGTCAGTGAGCCAGACGAAAACACCGGGGTAGCCACAATCTCCACTGTGTTTTGTCTCCCAGTACCCGTCTCTCTTGTTATCTCCATAGTTAATAGAGTTGCAAATAGATGTCAAATAAATAACTGGATACTTACCCTTCTTTCTTCCTCCCCACTGCTGTTTTTCTTTCTTTCTTTTCTGTTTTGAGACGGAGTTTCCTTCTTGTTGCCCAGGCTGGATGGCGTGCAATGGTGCCATCTCGGCTCACCGCAAACTCCGCCTCCGCCTCTCAGGTTCAAGCAATTCTGCATCAGCCTCCAGAGTAGCTGGGATTACAGGCATGCGCCACTACACCTGGCTAATTTTGTATTTTTAGTAGAGATGGGGTTTCTCCATGTTGGTCAGGCTGATCTCTAACACCCACCCACAGGTGTTCCACCCACCTTGGCCTCCCAAATTCCTGGGATTACAGGCGTGAGCCACCATGCCCAGCTAATTGTATTTTTAGTAGAGACGGGGCTTCTCCATGTTGGTTAGGCTGATCTCTAACTACCGACTTCAGGTGATCCATCCACGTTGGCCTCCCAAAGTGCTGAGATTGCAAGCGTGAGCCACCGCACCTGACCCTCCCCACTGCTCTCATCCACACTTCCCAAGGTCTCTTTGTCTCCCTCACAATCATTCCTGTTACCTTCTGTTGCTCCCATATACGTTAACCAAGAGAAACAGAAGCAGGTAAAATACTCCGTCACAGGGAAATGAAAGCCCAAGGAAACAAGTCCATAAATCTTGTTTGAGCGTAGAGCATGTTTCTGGGGAATGCATATGAGTCATAACTTATTCTATTGACTGTATATGTGTATTTCTCATATACATTCATGTATCAGTAAAGTACTTCAAATGATAGCACTCATGTTGTCAGAAGAGGGACTTTAACATAAACTCCTGATTCTTATTTAATACAATTTCCACTATAATACCCTTGTTTTTAATACCTAAAAATTTGGCTCAAAATTAATATTTTGGAATGATTTCCTAGGTCTCTAACGAGACTTCTAAAAATCAAAATATTTTTAAGCTCCTCCCCAGGAATATTGAGGAACTCAGAACCTTTATAAACAGAGCCTGGAATATTTAAAACTTCCCCGTAGGTGCACAGAAGAAAAAAAGTACAAACCTGAAGGTACAATGGGCATAGATATATAGATAGATATAGATATAGATACAGAGTAAGGTACAAAGAATTTTTGTTAAGTAGTGGCTGGCTTTTTTTCCTCCCTTTGTTTCTCAAACCCAAACCTTCTGTATTTTGAGAATACTTTTAGAATTTAAAAAATTATGCAAAATACTTAAACATTCACCAAAAACAGATGTGTTTTAAGAACTTTATAGATCCCAAGATTATTATTTTAGGGAGCTCCCACTTCATAGCATATTAAAATGTACCCACATTTCACACTAACACCATGTTATAGGGAACTATGCAAGAGTTGAGTTGAGCTTCAGTTGAGCAACTGAAATGACGCAACATTTTGCAATCTAATTTTTATACCGTGTGCATATGTGTATGTATTCCACACACCCCCACCCTGTCCCTGCTTTCAGATATTTTCATACTCTCATAATAATGATGTGGTTTACCTGGTGGGAAATTACAGTGCAATATTTTATCTGTTCCAATATCCACAAAGTTTACAGTTGTCCTAAAGGCAATGACAAAGGCAATCAGTAACCAAAATTTTGGGGAAGCCAGCTATAATGAATAAAATGTTCCCTAATTCGGCCAAGCTCAAAGAATTTCAAAATAAGGCTTTGCAACTTTCATTTTATGTTATCTAAATAGTTATACCTAAATATATTGTTGGGATCAAAAGCCTGACTTTGTGGCCTACTGCTAAGAATTAGCTACTTGATAAATGAAAACTTGGTTAATTGTATTTAACTTGTTTCCTTTTGAGCTTAAACATCTGGCTAGATAATTTGCACCTAAAAATCTCTATAAACAACACGCAGTTCTTAACAGAGCCCAGTATTTTTAAACGCCAATTTGATTAAAACTGCAAAATCTAGGCGGACAAGAATAAAAAGACCATATTTCTACTTCCTTTCACATATGATAATCCCCTGCTTCTTGCCTTTTAGATAAATGTGCACTGTTTACATTTTAAATGTTAGATGAGTACCTGAATAATCCACTATGTAATTTAAAATCGTACATTTTAAAAGGTTGCAAATTTAAGAACAGAGAAAATATTAGACAGCTAAATGAACTAAAGTAAGTGTTTTTAAAAAGCTTAATATTTCAGTCATAACACTATAGTTTCAGAGTTTCGGAGTCTCCTAAGGTTGAAGGCTACATTTAAGATAAGAATGCTACACAGATTTACCAAGACTGTGGAAAGCATGCTCTTCCTTGTAAGGGTCAGAATCCTGGGCAGAGATAATCCATGGGTGGACCAAGGTCTGCAGAGGACCTACCTTGTGTCAGGCATTGAACCAGGCCCTTTGGTACAGCAAATTTGAGATGCTGCTTTGTTTTTTCCTTTTGAAGATCAAATCTTTGTTTTTGAATTATGTATTATATTTTTGTCTGAGGACATATAGTCAGGCAAATATGACCCCCCTCCAAAAAAAAAAAAACCCTCAGGGCATTACTGATCTCTGAATATAATGAAGAAGACCCCAAACAGAATCCATGCAACTTAATAACCAGTAAACTCAAATTTTTACCAGGCTTATGTAAGAAATAATCATTGCTGACATTTATTTTTTACTACATGCCAGGTATTCTTCTGTTTTACATTCTAGAAACTAGTACATTTGATCATCAAAACTAAATACTATTATTATTGTCATTTCACAGATAGGGAAACACAGGTATAAAATGGCTATATGATTTGCCCAAGCTCTTGCAGCTACTAAGTGGTTTGGGTGGTATTTGAATGCAGGTAGTTTGACACTATAGGTAGACCACATTCTTATCCACCATGCCATGCATCTTATCAAATACCTAAACACAAGTATTCTAAGAATGTAAGAGTACTAAAAACAAGTATTTGGAGCAATACAATTCCACCAAAGCCCTCTATGAAATGACTAAAATTGACTTATGAAAAATGCTTGTTAATATGAATTTCCAATACAGAATTAACTGTACCTTGTCTTTATTATGTAATGCTTGAATTATAAACCAAGCTAACATCATTATCTAGCATACCTTAATAATGACAAAGAATAATAACAATAATAATATAATACTTAAATTTGCATACATTGACCATTTTCAAAGTATTTTCATCTGAATTCAACTTTTATTATTATTACTGATGTATGTTTTCACATACACTATCTTGAAAAGAGGAAAAAGAAACCCTCAAACAATGTTAGGCTTTACTGATTAAAATGTGCCATACCGTATTTCCAGAATTATTTAAAATAGACAATAGTAAAAAGAAAATGTGTATTTTAACCCAAATACAATATTGGCAACAAGTAAATACTATACTTACTCATGAATAAAACATATTTTATTTTCAACATTCAAAGAATAACTTTTTATGAGTTTATCCCAATATTATTGCTGACCCAAGAAATAAACTTATCAGTGGGTAAAAAAGAAAGCTCAGGTAAAATGAAAAATTACTAGAAGCACTCACATTATAACAGAGTGACAAATATTTTATTCATTGAGGAAAATGAAATGAAAGATTATATTGTTTTCTGGGAAAATGAAGTAAAAATCCCATGCTACTTTATCTATGCATTCACTTACCGATTTAGATTCAACACAGTACAGAAGGTCAATGTTAGATGAAATAAATGTGTCTCAGTAAAATTGTTTATAAAATTATACTTTGAATCTTTTAATGTTGTTTATTATTTAAAGGCATTCTACAATAAACACCTTTACAAAGTAAATGGCCCATTTTGTCAAGTTTGTTTTGATATTCTTGTTGCTCATTTATTTGTTTGCCAAATCAGATTTTCTCCACTTAAAGCAGGAACCAGAACATTTGGATCTGGTTACAGAACACGTCTGCTTATTGCTGCTTTAAATTTAAAGACAGAGAGTGCTGTAATATCCTGCCATATACATGAGCTTTTGACTATGAAATAAGAGAAAAGAAGAACAAAAAATGTATTAATCATTCACTGGAAAAGGATTAAGTTTTAGAAGATCTTTGCTGGTTAATTTCATGTATGAAAACACTGATTCTTGGGATTTTCTCTCCATTGTAGAAAATGGAGCTTCAATCTGTCCCATAGCCCATGATCCCAGACAGTCCTGTTATTTGCATGAGTTAATGATTACACAGCAGATGAAGCAAGATGAGGATGTCTGTTTCCACATAAATCCATCACTTTCTCTGGAACCACAACTTTGAACACAAGATTTACTGAGAACTGATCATGTGTGTAATCTTCATATATATTAGTCATTTTGCAGGGAAAAGAATGATGCTTCATAGTATTTTGTATTTCAAAAATTAGGTTGAAATGCAAATCAAGGTCAATGAAGTTCAGAGTAGGAGGCTCATAAAAGATCATCTGAAAAAAGCACACACTCTAACTTCCTGAGTAACCACAAAGCAAAAAGGACACAAAAGGGGAAAGAGGTAACCTTTAAATACTTCCCCACCAGCTCCCCAGACACACATCAAACTGGCTAGTCTGCTAGTAAGTCTGCCCCTCCTCAGTAAGCGGCCGCATAACCTTCCCATTTGTTCAGGTCCCAAACCCAGAAAACATCCTGGCTTCATCTCTTTCCTCATCCCAACATCAATACAACAGCAACTACAAGCAGCTCAATTTTGTATTTTGAATCCTCTAACTTCTCTGTTTCTAATGTTATAACTCAAACCACCAATGTCTCTCACTTCTTGGAAAGTCTCTTATTTTCCTTCTTTCACTCTTGTCCCTGGAATGGCCTTTATAAATAAGAATATGTTAATTCATGTGCTTCAAAGCCTCTAACGGCTTCCCATTGTGAACAAGATCAGCTTTCTGTGGCACATAGACCCCACCAAGCCCCAAAACCCCACCAAGTTCCTCTGTCTTTCAGTTCTCTGTACTTTACACACTGGGACCCTCACTGCCATTGAGCAGATTTAACTTATCCTTATCTGAGGGGTGTCATATTTTCTATCCCTGTTTTCTGAACTACAACCCTTAGATCTGTCTCTTTCTCAGCTCTAATGCAACCTCCTTAGAGCTGTCTTCCCTGATCATTCCATCTGAAACGGTACCTACCTATCCTCCAGTCCCTCTACCCAATTACATATTCAATTCTTCCTACAGCCCCTTTCACTGTTTAAAAGTTATATTATCCAAACACTTGTTCACTGATTTACTGCTTATTGACACTTGTCACTCTCCCCTCACCCCTCCAATAGGCATACTTCAAGAGAATAGGGACCTTACTGTTTTCATCCACTACTATTGCAGCACCCAGTACAGTCCTGACACATCCTCAGTAATCAATAAGTATCAGTTAAATGAATGAATGAATGAGATGCAAAGTAAAATCCAGGAAGATCTGAGAGCCTGGCTTATCCTGACCTCAGTCTTCACTTGGGCCTGAGTTTTTACACCTGGCATTGTAGGGCCAACTTGGAATGAGAAATGCCTTTTGTTCAACTCCCTTTATTCAGTAAATAGCAAAATAGGATTAATGTGAAACTTATGAACCAAAAGAGAAATAAAAGTGCAGATTACTCACAGTAGTTGTAGGGGAAAACATAATACACAATTAGTAAATGTTTTCCTGGTAACTTTATTTATTGAGATGGAGTTCTGTTCTTGTTGTCCAGGCTGGAGTGCAATGGCATGATCTCAGCTCACTGCAACCTCCACCTCCCAGGTTCAAGTAATTCTCCTGCCTCACCCTCCCAAGTAGCTGGGATTACAGGTGTCCACCACCTGTAATCCCAGCTGGCTAATTTTTTTTTTTTTTAGGGTACAGACGGGTTTCACCATATTGGCCAGGCTGATGTCACTCCTGACCTCAGGTGATCTCCCCACATCGGCCTCGCAAAGTGCTGGGATTACAGGTGTGAGCCACTGTACCCAGCCTTTTCCTGGTAACTTTAACCACAATAATTAAAAATAATTCAAGTAGCTATCCACTATGGAAAAATGAATCTCCTCCTTTATTTTGTTTTCTTCTCCAGCCCTTCCTTTTCTTCTTTCCAGCGTTTAAGTGTGACATTTGCCCTTCCTTGCAATTTTTCTCAATTCAGAGACAAAACTATGGCATGAAATTTATTGAGTTACAATCTCACAAATAAGTATGATTCATAACGTGGCTCCAGCAAAGGATCATTCTAGCCTGACCATCATGTAGTGTTATCACAATGGAAATCCATTTTATTTGAAGAAGGAAATGTATTAAGTATCACTAATGGAAACAGAAAGCATTAAGTCTAGGAATTCAGGAAACGTGCCTTCATCTGCCAGACATGGTGAGCAATGGATGGCATAAAGAGGAGGAGGCTGCAGGTGCTAGAGTTCATAAAATCTCGGTGCAATTGAAACACAACTGCCTTTCTGGGGCTCTTCTCCTTGTAACACTGTTCCTTAGCTACCTCACTATGCTAATACAGTTTCCCAACTCTTATTCAACATCTAGGACCAGCTGTGTTTTAGAATGAGACTTTTTTGGATTTTATGAAGGCAATCTCGTCCATATACCACATGCTGCATAACCCCCAGTGGAATCTGAGGCAATGACCTATAATCAAGCACATTTATATCTTGGCAGCCAAACACTGATGTTCACATAAAATATGACAAATAATTACTATAAATAACTTCATATTAAGTTTTGGTAGAGTTTTTTGGTTTCTGAAAACCAAATTCCAGAATTACAGATAAGGAATTTTGAACCTTTAGTTGTACAAAAGGAAAGACATATGCTAATGAAGTAAATTGTCACTAACTCCAGTTTGGAAGAGAGATGAGAATAGAGTTGGAGACAGTGACAGGCAGTAGACAAATGGTAAAATCATGAAGAATAACTTAGATTACTCTTCTTCTAAGCTGAAAAACTTCTTAGATGCCTCATGGCTCGTTTCTCTCCAGTTGACCATAGTAGAGAATAGAAATCAAATTCCATTTGTGAATTCATGCTACTTCAGCAGTCCTATTGGGTGCCACCTCTACATGAAAGGAACCCAGGCCTGGAAAAGAGATGTTAGAGCCCCTATTGACTCTGCTTGCTGCTGAGTTCTCCTCCCTGCACACTGTTGAAACCAAAGGGGTTAGCTAGGTAGAAGAGAGTTTCAATCCAGATGAAATTCAGTTTACTAAAACATAGCGTAAGAATCAAAGGATAACATTAAGAGATGGTATCTCAAAATGCAAACACTGATGTTGTGTGAGGTATTAAGACTCTCTGTGCCTTGAATCACATGCGTTTGTGTGGAATGTAGGACTGTGGGTGCCTTGAATTGAGTGTGTGTGCACTCATCTATTTCTTCCCACATGCAGATGTGTTATTTGTATAACAAAAGTTTACTTTTATCCATTTTTAAGTTAATAAATTAGCATTTGAAAATAAAAATCATGAAATGAAGTCACTCTTAACAAATAACGAAAAGTCTTCGGGACAAAAACACAAGAAAGGATATCTAGTGCTAAAAAAGAAAAGTGCAAAAATCAATAGGCAAATGACAAAAAAAATTTTAATCTTAGGAGTTTCTGGATAGTTCTAACTCAATTAAAATTATTATTGGTACAGAAAAACCTATTGAAAACAATAGGCCCATTAGACTCATAGTTCCAATATCTGACATAAAACAAAAATAACTTACTGCCAACTACGTTTCTAATATTGCTGTGAGTACAGAATCCCAGCAACTCCTGCTTTTTAGGCTCAGGGTTTGATTTAATAAGGTAAAATAGTAATTACAATTTCAATTGAACTAATTAATTTAACTGGTGGTGACAATATTGCTGATGTATATAGTCTGCTCACAAAGTGCCTAGAATTGTTATAGGCATGCTACATGTATTTCTTACACAATATTCCTAAAAGTCCTATGAGGAAAATGGTCTTATTTATCTCAATATTAGACATTTAAAAAAAACCCGGAAACTTGGAAGTTAAATTACTTGCTCAAGGTCACTCATACAATAATAGCACAGTTGAGACAAATCACATTTGTTTTTCTTACTCTAAAGCCCACTTTTCAAACTACTGTACTAATGGATATTAAATGAATATAGAAAAGATAATGACAGTTAAATTCATTTTTCAAATGTTGGAAATATCTCAGTATTATTCCAGGCCATGCTTATTAATAGTAACAAGTGCCCGTTCTACTTTACAACTTTAAAATTCTTTACACGTAGGGTATCCCTGTGAGCTGAAAGGGGATTTATACACACAAGGGCAACCAAGCAACAGTGAATAAATTTTTCATTCTATTATCCCTGTTAATATGACTAGACACAAAAAATTTACACATATAATTACAACTAGTAATCTGCATTTCCTAATAGGTATTATTTCTCTATTTGCTTTTATTTAAAAGCCCAACCATGTTTATTATATTTTAAATGCATCTCAAGGATTTTGAGAAGTAATTCTTAGAAAACTGATTATAATAAAACAATGTCAAGATTCAGTTGAGAATTCTTTAAAAAGAAATTTTAAAAACAACAAACTAATCCTGTAAAAGAATCAAGAGCCCTTAAATCGATAACAATTAAGTATATTGCTGAACAAATACTTTCATAGTGATTGAAAAAATTTTACATTACATGAGACTCCAGAATATAGTGAAAATCCTGTGACAATTAGGGCCAGAAAACCTAACTTATAGTGTGGGTTGAACTTTGTTGCCCATAAAAGATACTGAAGTCCTAACCATCAGCACCTATAAGTGGGACCTTATTCAGAAATAGTGTCTTTGCCAATGATCAAGTTAAAGTGAGGTCATTAGAATGGGTCCTAATCCAACATGACTGATGTCCTTATAAAAAGAGGACGTTTAGACACATGGGCAGGTATAGATGGAAGACTATGTTACAGTACAGGGAGAATGCTATCTACGAGACAACGGAACTCCACAGGCTACCAGGAACAAGGGAACCAGCATGGAACAGATTCTCCCTCACATCTCTCAGAAGGAACCAACCCTGCCAACACCTTGATTTCAGACTCCTCCAAAGCGGCGAGACAATATATTTCCGTTGTTTATGCCACCTAGTTTGTGGTACTTTGTTACAACAGCTCCAGAAAACTAATATATCCCTTTCCTAGCTACTGGAACAAGTCTAACTGCGTAGGTTTTAATCTTTCTACCACGAATTTAAGAAATTAGCATATGTCATAGCTACTTCATTGGGCTTTGTAAGAGTCAAATGTACAAGTGCAAACTGTCTAGAGCATTATGCAGACATAAATGTGATATAGGCATGTTCAAAGAGATTAAGTAGAATGTCCAATGGGGATTTATTTTGAAATTATACCAGCCTTTCCACACATAAAGGCAGAGACATTAATTTTCCTGGCCCCTTGAAGGTATCTTCTTAGTCATGTGAATGTGAAGTATAAGGGGATCTTCTTCCATGAAGGAGGGAGAAAAAGAAGTTGGAAGACAACCAAAGATGCCATTTGCTGAGATCCGTGATCCGACTGGAAGAAAGACTCTGGCCTTGCTCCCTAAAATTCAAACTTTGGGAGATCTGTCAAGATGGATAAGGATGACCTCTTCCAAAGCCCTGTTGCAGGAAAGAGCAATAAAATGCTGAAATAAAATGCCTTTATTAAAAAAAAGGGAGAACACTAACCATAATCTTGGGTTTAGATGTAGGGATGTTTCAGAGAATGAGAGATGATTCCAGCCTGAGGCTTATGCAGAAAGCCTTTCTAAACTCAGCCACCTGCCACAATGCTATCCTGGTTTGGGGAATAATGATTGGAACTGGAAATGTGAATTTAAAAACTTGTAATCACAGCACACAATGTGGGGCATGCCTGTAAGCTAACAAGGGACCTATACCCACAAGAGCTAAAAAAAAAAAAAAAGTGAATAATTATTAGCTATGGTACTGTGCAAGATAAATCTACCATGAAAACACTGTGTGATAGTTGGAAGCAATAGTAGTAGCCACTGGCTCAACTCAAATTTGTTTTCTGCTTGGCAGTTAGAAGGCAAATGCTCCCTTTGGATTTAGCAAACTTCAGGATTCTTGAATAATTAAGGAGAAAAGGAAGAACCCTAGAAAGGAGAAACTAAACTTCCTGCTCTACTGGTATATAATTGAGTAGTTAATTTGACAGAATAAGACAAATATGTTTTCAGACCAAACTCAAAATATGGGAGAGACCACATGTAACCCCAAGTCAGAGGGAGCAGAAGTATTGATTAGGGTCCAAGTGACCAATGAAGATAGATGACGTATCCGAGGCAAGCAAGACTGGAAAGGGTCAGAGAAAGGTTGTTTCAAATTGCCTTTCAATTGTAGCAGGAGGCCAGCCTGTGGTTAGATCTTACTAAACTAAAGAGGTTAGAAGCAAGGAAGGCATGAATAATAGGAGATTTTAAATAAGAATAATACCCAGATTGTTCCTAATACTACCAGTAACTAAGTATAAGATCTTGTCTTTTGTTTTTTGTTTTTTTTAAGACAGAGTCTTGCTCTGTTGCCAGGCTGGAGTGCAGTGGTTCAATCTCGGTTCACGGCAATCTCCACCTCCCGGGTTCAAGTGATTCTCCTGCCTCAGCCTCCTGAGTAGCTGGGATTATAGGCATGCACTACTACACCCAGCTAATTTTTGTATTTTTAGTAGAGATGGCGTTTCACCATGTTGGCCAGGACGGTCTTGATCTCCTGGTCTTGTGATCTGCCCTCCTCGGCCTCTCAAAGTGCTGAGATTATAGGCGTGAGCCACGGCAGGCGGCCAAGCTCTTGTCTAAGTCACTTAAAGTCCATATAGTTTAATTTCCTCATCTGTGAAATATTGATGATAATAATACTCTCCTGTTGAGAGCATCAAAATAAATAATGCCTGTGAAAGCATTGAAAAATGTCATGTCTATAATAGGTACTGTCATTGTTATCACTAAAGTGTGAAAATCATCCCCTAAAACCTCACATCAAGTTAATCATTACCCCTTTTTCTTACCAACCATCCTTCCTTTATAATTAAGAATTTGAACAACTTTAGACGAACCTATTTAATAAACATGAAATTCCAAGTATTAGACCATGCCGAAACTGTGAACTTTCAATCTCTATACATGAGCGTACATTGATTTTCCTCAGCTAAGTCCAGCCACTTCTTTTTTCCAGAGATATTAAGAATGAAAAAGAATCTCTACCAGTAGCCAGCCCTGTTACAGGCTACTATATACTACCAGACTTGAGTAGGAACAAAAATTACTCTTTCCTCCAACTTCTGAGATGTAATTGGTATCATCATCCACAATTGTCCAAACTGCACACAGTTCCTCCCCACTCTAGTGCTTCACTCTTCTGTATATAACAAGCTATTAAGATGTAAAACCTCTTCAAGCCTGAGAAAGTTATAAATCAGAGAATGGGAGAGATAAAAATAAATGAAAAACAAAGTAACACTTTACAGTCTCTTAAAAAAAAAAAAAACAGCTATATGGTGCAAACTAAACAGCAACCAATTTCCTAATAATTTATTATGTGTTCTGCTCCATCCATAAAGCTAGCTACTTAAACCCTGATGCTGACATTTGTTGTCTCCTAGATGTAATTGGGTAATGCTGGTCTCTCTCTGGTGCTAAGGAATTAAGGCTCATTTCTCACTCTTACACTATATTCCCATTAGGTCAGTGGGACACAGGATCATTTATAATAGTGGAATCCATACATGCAGATGTCAAAGGCCTTGGCTATTTTCACAGGCCTTTTGTTAATTAAATTAATTTAGCAAGGGAGGGAAGAAATCTTGACAAACTAATTAATTCAACTTTTCAGTTTTTAAGAAATAATTGGGCTGGTAGAGAAGAATACTAAAAAGTATAGAAAACTCATAAGGAGGAGATAATGTTGCAGGATAGATGACAATTTTTCACTTCATATATATAAAGTTTTAGGTGAAATCTCAGTTACAAAGTACATTTACAAAGAGTAGTTAGCCTATGGCTGGAAATATAATGTCAGTGTTCCAAACAATCAATTTAATTCACCCAACTTTCATGACTGACTTTCTACATGCCATGTGTTCTCCTAGTTACTGAGGACGTAGCAGTGGCTACTGGTAGCAGTAAGCATTTGGCAGGAGACAGCCAAATGCTTAGGCAGACAGGGAAGAGTCCCTGGAGGTTCGGACCCACCCAGTTCATTGTACACACAGGGCTTGACTAAATATGCCCAAGGTGAAGAAGCTCATCCCTTAACACATGCGCAGTAAGGGAAATAAATCAATGTGGCTCAGATTAAGGGCCTGCGTGTGCACCGGAACGATGGAGTGGAGCCACCAGGAATCTACCCCTCATGCAAGGGAGGAGCATGGCCTCTTCAGCTCATGTGTGGTACTTCATTGTGAGGGGGGAAACCTGCTTGCAGGACCCCTCTCTTTGCTGAGAGCTTTCCTTTCATTTAATAAATTCTGCACTCCTCACCCTTCAATGTGTCCACATGCCTGATTTTTCCTGGTTGTGAGACAAGAACTCAGATTTAGGTGAACTAAGGAGCAGAAGTCCTGCATCGCTATGACATGACCCATGTTCTCAAGAAGCTTTGAGAGTCAAGGAAGAGAAATAGATGTGTAAATAAATAGTTTATATGTGGTGTGAGACACTTAGTCACGTGGTATAGAGGTAACCCAGAAGAGGCAATGAACTATTTAGGAAGGGGGTGTTAGAAAAATCTTATTTTATGAGGGAAAAAACGTCAGTTTTATATTAATTGACATAATCTAGAAATTAGTTGGCTAATGAATCAACAAAATGCATGAGGAAAACATTATGACCCAGACATCAGAAGCGGTTTAAGGAACCTAAGTCAGGAGTGATTTCCAGTGCTAAGCTATGACTTTCACGGGCCTGAGGTACTTCTGCCACTGTGGCCCCTTCTTCCATTAAAAAATAAAAAATAAAAAAATTATATTTTACAATTGTATTGGCATAAAGATGAATATAATAATATCATATAGTCAACATTTTATTCACCTAAATGTTTATTTTTTCCCTTCTGATAATAAAAAAATACTGTTTGGGAGTAAAACATTTTTGTGGGTCCCTAAAAGTATTATGGATTCTCCACACCAGGGGTCCCCAACCCCAGTACCCTGGTTAGGATCCCAGCCCCACAGCAGAAGGTGAATGGCGAGTGAGACTTGCCACCTGAGCTCCGCCTCCTGTCAGATCAGTGGCGGCATTAGATTTTCAGAGTACTAACACTACTGTGAGCTGCACACGTGAGGGATCTAGGTTGCATGCTCCCTATGAGAATCTAATGCCTGATGATCATCAGGAAATCACACCCACCCCCCAAACCCTATGGAAAAACTTTTCTTCCACAAAACCGATCCCTGGTGCCAGAAGATTAGGGACCACTGGTCTACACTGTGCCTACTGTGCTGAAGTGATAAGTCGGCCCTGGTGCTTGACTTTAGGATCCAGATGCTTTAGGCTTTTCGTATATATTATGTGATGTAACTCTCTATAACTCAGTGTTACAGATGGAACCAGGATTCAGGGTGGTAAGACATTTTCCTGAGGTCTCATAGTCAACAAATCAGAGGCTTCGATTTAAAGCAAGCATTTGGACTAAATGCAAAGCCTGTGTGCTCTCTCTATGCCATGTAATTTTCTATATAATACATGGCACCAGCCCTCGACCAATTTACCTTGAGAGCTAAGAAATGCAACATACGTTAAAGCAAAGACAGTACATCTAGCTGGAAGAGTTTTAGAAATAAGAGAGTACCAGGGAAGGCCACATTAAATACAAATGCAATGACAAAATAAAGCCTGTTCAGAAGCAGATGTTTACTCAGTGTGAGGCAACATAAACTAATGTTTAGGTGCCTTGGCTCTGCAGTCCGTGTGCCTGAGTTCAAGTCCTAGCTTTATAAATGTTGTTGAATTTTTCCAAAGCCTTGGTTTTCTCACCTGTAAAGTGGAAATAATACAATGTCTTGGTGTTAATTAAAAGATTAAATTAACATTTGAACACTACATAGAATTGTGCCTGTCACAGAGTAAGAGCCCAGTAAAAATTAATTATTTTTAAAAAACTTTGTATCTGCAATATCTTACAATGTACAATTAAAGAAATTAAAACACTAACCTTATTTTTTTTCTTTCTGGTGTTCTCTCAATATAATAAACTAATAATATATGTGTATATATATATGTATATACGTACATGTGTATATATATATACACACACACACACATACATATATGTAGCTGCATTTTACATATTTTTGACCAAAGCAATAGCTTTAACACAATCCTGGAAGTTAGAAGATGGATACAAAACTCGTACTGTTTTTCCTATTTTATAGCTAAGAAAATTAAGCTGTTGAAAGATTAAGTGATTTGACTGACATCTGATTAATCACATGGAGTTTTTTTGTGTGCATTGCATTGATGATGATGGCCTTGTCACATTTTCAAAACTTTAATCATTTGTTACTCAAAATATTAATTTTCTATCATGTCAGCACTAACCAGCAGCGTGGTGGACTCAATAGCTGAGTTCTCCTATACTCTAGCCTCTTAATTCCCAGTGACTGCTGAAAATGTCAACCTCTACGTCCTTTCAACACCTTAATTCAATTCACAGCCCTGTTCCTACTCAGCGATAGCAATCTCAGTTGCCAGTGCCACCCTCCTCCACATCACATGGGCCCAAAACCTCAGCTCATCCTGAAATCCTCCCCTGTCCGCCTCCCCATGTGAGGCATAGCCAAGTCTTGTCAATTCCTCATCCACGATGCCTCTTGCATCTGTTCCCACCTTCCTATTACTTCTGTCACTGTCTGCCCCATTCAGGGCTTTATTAAATCTGCCCCTCACTGTTAGAATCCAATTACTGCCTCCTGACACACAGCACATGGCTGTGCTTCCCATTTCTCTACCTTCTAAGCCAACCTACGTGCTGCTGCTGAAAAACTTCCTACAAATGGGAGTCCAGCAGCTCAGTTTAACATCTTAGGCTCCTTTCAATCTGGTCTCAACCTGTTTTTCCAGCATTATCTCCCTCTTACATACTTCATAGCCAAATAGGAGTACTGCAGAAATGTCTACCATGTTCTCACATTTGTGACTTTGCTCCTGCTATTAGACTACCCAATATTTTTTACTCCACTGATGTCTTTCAGAATTCTACCCATCCTCCAAAGTCCCAATCATGCACCATCTTCCAATAATCATTCTCCTAACTCCCAACAGAAGCTCGCCCCCGCCTCCTCATCACCCCTGTCCTCAATGCTTTAATAGTATTTACTATGCATTTTAATAGGGCACAACAGAAGCATCCTCTCTTCTGGAAGCCTTTGCATCCCAGGCTCTATCCCCTACAACCTTTCCTCCACCTTCTACAGTTTTTAAAAAATATTTTTATCTCTATATTTAATACATACTTAGGTACTTAATACACACTTTTATAACTACTTGGGTATAACTGTGTCCCTGCTAGATGGTGACTGCCACACCCTGACATACCCAGATACCTTTTGGTAACTTTAACACAAATATATATTCTTCTCACCAAAATGTATAAATCAATATAGTATCCCCATTTATATCTATGTAAATGTAGCCAATCTTCAAATCTTATCTCATTCATATAATTATAAAGATAATTAAGATGTGCTTTGAGTATAACACTTCTATCAAACTGATGATTTATGTGACATAATTCTTCATCTTCAAATCTAGCTCAGGATTTGTGGCGTATGTCACAGCACCATGGAGAATACATACAATGTGTGAAATTGCAGGGCAGAAGGAAGCCTGACAGCCTCCATTAAAAGCTTTCCTAATTCTCAGACTGCTCTCTACTACATTTCCTTGTGCACACTTAGGCGATCAGGAAAGCTTCACAGCAAAGAAATTTTACCATTTTCACAGTAAGTACCCCTAGTGAAAATTACTTAATTAACATGTAAATCAATTAATATATTTAGTTTCCTAAGAGAAATGTTGGCTAAATAAATATGAAGGATTAGGAATTCAAAATATAAACAAGATATACTTATGCACTGGGTATTAAAAAATCATATTATTATAATAAAATTATGTTCTATATTATCATTTCTATTTTTAAAAATCATAGACTGTAGGAATTACAATTCCTAGTTATTCAACTGTCCTGAAATAATAGCAGAAATATTAGGATATTCATTCTGAAGGTCAATTAAAAAACCTAAAATATAGATAAATACTTCTGAAAAATGGTTGCCGAGAATATAAAAATATATGAAAGGAAAGAAGATTAAACTTTCATTTTAAATTTTAAACCAGAAATATCAGAAAAAATACAAGGGAGACTTGCACATGCCTAAGCAAAATAGTCTTAAACAGGAAGAACTTTTAATATGATCATGAGGTTTGCGTGAGTCTGCAGATGAACACAGTGCTTATAGAAATGCTTCTGGGAATGTCCATATGTTTGACTGTAATGTTCATTACTCTTAAACTCTAATTAAAATAAACTTCCAAACTTCCAACCCCAGTCCTTTCTGGAGGCTGTAAGCAGGCAAACAAAGGTAGAGAAGCACAGATTTGTTTATGTTGGAGATCTCTGTAAGATTATATTTTTAATTACTCACAGTTGGACAAAGAGCCATAGTACAATAAATAACTGAGTATAATGAAAAGTTCAATGAGCAGCTCCAAAGTATAAATTTTAAAGATACAATTTTTTTGGATTTATGTTCATGTCAATATATATTGTATAATTATTACAAACAACTATATTTCTTATTAAAATTTTGGAAATCTGAAATTTACAAGTCAAAAACAATATTAGGAGAGTTTTCCAAAAAAATGAAAAGGAAAGAAGAAACAATTAGATTTTGCCACACATGAGGTAAAAGGCAACAGTTGAGCTAATTATAGCCTTCCCCCTAAATGTGATTATCCCTAAGGCTAGTGAATAATGAACCAGATTTTATTTCAGCCAACTAGCCTCTTCTATTTTCCTTGAAACAAGATAGTTGGATAAGCCAGTTCCTTAGTGGTAGAAGCTTAATTTTCAAAGCAGATCTTCTAAAACGATTCCAGATTTGAAGATGACAAAGTTTCTTGATATTTTGCACATGTTTTTGAGGACTAAATAAACACTTCCAAGTCAACTCACTCTTTGAGCACTCTTCCCTGTGTATTTCTTCAAAAACACTACTGTGTTTAGAAAGTAAGAGATTAAGAAATGGTTTTGGGTAAAGATAGGAAGCCAAGAACAACAAACTGCCTTCATTCCCACATAAGACTTACTTGGTTTCAAACAAATGTTTATGTAGTAATGTATTTATACACTAATGAAAATATATCCACTGTATGTAAGCAATAAGGATGCTATTTGATCAAGAATTCATCACTTACATCCCCAGAGAGGAAATAAGACTGTAAAAAATTGTTATTCAAATATAATGGCTTTATGCTTTTAAAATTATTCATCAATGAAATATACCTACAGGTTAATAAGGCAGAAATTATTTGCAAATGATGCTTGTGAGATAAAATGGGTATTGTGAAAAGGTGACACTTCATTTGAAAATTTCAATGCAATGATGTTTAAAATCATGATACTCAACATCAAATTTCAAATCATAATAATGTACACAATAGAAGTAATTCTGAATATGAAATACTCAAATGATAACAGGCTGCATCTTATAAAGGGCTTTACAGATTACAAACCATGTACAAACATATTTCATTTGATTCTCAAGACAAAACAATGAGGCAGATATTATTAACTCCATGGTACAGATGAGCAAACTGAATCTCAGAGAAGTTGAGCAACTTGTCTAAAGTCACAAGCAGGGGTAATACTAAGGAATCAAAACTGGGTCTTCAGATTCCATTTCTTTATACTCTGCTACTTCTAAAAGTGTATGTATAGCAATAAAAGTGAACAAATAATCATATATTTTGGTAATTTTATTGTTAAATAGAATAAGTAGAAAAAAGTACTGAAGAAAGACAAAAGCTTCATTTTACAAAGGCCATAATAATATATTGTATAATGTAAGTAATTGACAGGAAAAAAATGCATTCAAGAAAATTAGTCCTCAAAAATAGTCAAGTCATAAGTGCTCATTCCTTCAGAAAGAACATATATATGTCCTTAAAAAACTATATATATACAAATGTGTGTGTGTGTGTAAACACATAAATGGGAAAGCCAAAAAGTTCCAGTAATATTAAAGCCATTCAAACACGGATTTGCATTTTGATGGGAAATTTTACTTTACAAAGTGAAGATAGAAACTCCTCTCCGAAGTATAGAAATGTTCATCATTATTGAGACCATTTAACTGTGAAAAAGAATCAAAATAATACATATGTTTGGTATAGAATTCAATTATTTAATTTGGTTCTGGCATAGAATATAAAGATCACATATATACGTAACTGTCTTTCAACAGAACAGTATTTTCACAGCTAGTCAGCATATATATAGGCAAAACATAGAAGGGAGGCAATTCGACAATGTGTAGTAAGAACCTTCAAAAGTGCGTAACATTTGACAAAGATTCTATGTGTAGTAAATCATCCTGAAGAGAAAATTAGACGTCATGCAAAGATGTCTTGACAAAGATGTTACTATCGCAGTCAGTGATTAGAAACATAACCAAATATGGACTGGTTAAAGAAATTCTGATATAGTCACAGACTAGAAAATTATGCTATTGAGACAGCCAAGTGTAAGGGGGTTCCCAGAAAAACTAAAAACTGCAACTGGCCTGCACACTGAGCAGACTACACATGGGGGTGGAGCCACAGAAGTACCCACTATTTGCAGCAGGGAGGAGGCTGGCCCCTCTTCTTCCTAGGTGGTACTGGGGGTTCAGTCTGTGAGGCGGGAAGCTCACTAGCAGAACTCTGGCTTTGTGGAGAGTCCCTGTTTATGTTTTCCCTTTTCATGCAATAAACCCAGCCCTTCTCACCCTTCAAATTGTCTGCAAGCCTAATTTTTTAAGGCCATGTGACAAGGACCCCAGGCTTTTAGCTGAACTAAGGAGAGAGTCCTACAACACTATCATTAAAAATGAAGACAACTGTGCATTTATTAATGAGATGTTTGATTGTTGAGTAAGTGAACAAAGCTGAATATAAAACAATACATAAGATTTGACTCATTTTGTGGAGATGTGTTTGTTGTTAGTATTTCTATGTATATATTTATACCAAAGAGGGAAAAAAAAAGACAGGAAAGGTGTAGGGTGAAATAATGGTAGTGAAATTTGGGGGTGATAACTTTTCTTATTTATTTGTATTTTCCTTTTCTTTTTCATTTTTTGTTTTGTTTTTTCTTTGATTTTTTTTTTTTTTTTAACTGGGAGTCTCCATCTGCCACACAGGCTAGAGTCCAGTGCATGATCTTGACTCACTGCAACCTCCACCTCCCGGTTCAAGCGATTCTCCTGCCTCAGCCTCCCGAGTAGCTGGGACTACAGGTGCACACCACCATGCCAGGGTAATTTTTGTATTTTTAGTGGAGACAGGTTTCACCATATTGGCCAGGCTGGTCTCCAACTCCTGACCTAGTGATCCATCCACCTTGGCCTCCCAAAGTGCTGGGATTACAGATGTGAGCCACCACGTTCGGCCTTCTTTGTATTTTTTAACTTTACCACCACAAATAATATATTGCATATGTATTTATTTTAAAGAAAAGTTGAAAAAATATGTTATCTCAAGGTTTATTTTCAGATCGTCTTACTCACATTGTGATGGACACCACATATTGGCAGATAGGTAACCTAATACAATTTTAACGTATCTATTTGGTTGTGACAAAGGACTGGGAAGTTTTGTAGTAGTTTTTATTCCAAAAAAAGCATTTTCCATATTTTAAGAAACTATAAATGACTTGTAAGTTCTCAATATCTTCTTTTTTCATTTAAAAGAAGTGGACCAATGCCATTAAGTGAGAGAAAATGTAAGGGAAAAGATCACAGATGAATGAGTATTAGACAGGAGAAAACGAACTGCAGAGATGAAGAACCAGGGTGAGGAGGGTACAGGAAAAGTCAGCAGAAGGTCCTAGCAGTTCCTTACCACTCCCTGAGGCAAAGATAGTTTCTCCTTTGCACTCCTACTGTCTTCACTGGCATGTCTTTAACAGCACTTCCCATGTCTCACATTTGAGATTCTTTGTCTCCGAAAGCCTGTTTTCTACCCCTATCTACTAGTCACGCCTAGAGCTAAGAAATGTAAATCAAGACTATTTTAGACAAGGGAAGGACAAATATTGAACTGAAAATCACCTGACAATCAGACCTATTCATGCAAGTCAACAATTCTAAATTCTTAATGTCTAGTTAAGTAAAAGGCAATTTTCAAAACAACATGATTTCAATGTGATCACTTTAAAAAAATATGAATAAATATACTCTATATACATATTCTTATAAATATATAAATGCAATTCTGGAAGGATTCAAAGACAAATGTTAATATTAGTAGAAGTACTATGCTTGGCATTTATTTGAATTAATAAATAAATATCTTTTTAATAATGCATAAAATTGCTAAAACTGATCATAATAATATCTTCTGACACAAATATTTCATATACTTTGTTTTCCTTTTGTCTGTCAGAGAAACCAATAAAACATTCAGATTATAAACAACTTTTTCCCAAAGAGGATGCCACGATCCTAGTTATTCTTAGCTTTCCCAAAGCACATTTGTTTTGCCACCACAAAGCTGTTAATTAAAACAGCTACATTTCCAAACTACTGAGTATGCTAATTATATTCCTTATTCCTTCTTCCCTCCCTCACCTCACCCTGTTTTATTCTTAATTCACACTGCATATAAACAGCAATTAAAGTACAAATCAGAATGTTACTTGCACATATACATTTCATTATCATACACAATCTGTCTCTTAAAACATCTGCCTTTTATAAGAAACTTAGCCAATATTTTCCTCTAATCAAATAAGAAAACTACTAATGGTATATGTAGAATATAATAAAAATACACTTTATAAAAGAATTTAAAACAGTTTTATCATTTTCATTCTTGAGGGATACCATTTGTATATTTAGTAACTGCTATGATAGAAAAATACAGTTTCATATAACATCAAAATGTACCTACTTTTTACCTGATTTATAGAAAAATGACTCACACTATAATGTATGTCTCTAAAATCAAATGCTGACCTAAAATTTTGAGACCTAATGTAGATTAATATATTGCGTAAAACTGATTGTAACAATCATCCACCATTTACCTGAAACTTAAACTATCTCAGTAATATTTTAGGATCACACAAGGCCATAGTTTAAGAAATGACCACCAACATTACATTTTTCTCATATCCAAATATGCAAAATATTATCGTTAAGGGCAGAAAATACAAATAAAATGAAATATTTTCTTTTATCACTATAAAAGCAGTGTACAGTAGAGAAAATGTAACCTATTAATATTGAGATGGACCTCCTGTTGCTACTGCTCATAAATGATCCTTATGCAGATCAATTAAAACCAGTAAGGCTCAAAAGTGAGAAATTAAAATACCAAGACTAGTCTGAGAATCATGGCAGGACCCTGTTTCTACAAAAATTGTTTTAAAACAATTAGCCAGGTCTGGTGGCCCGCACCTGTGGTCCCAGCTACTCAGGAGGCTGAGGCGGGAGGATCCCTTCAGCCCAGGAGGTCAAGGCTGCCTTGAGCTGTGATCCCTTGAGCCCAGGAGGTCACGGCTGCCTTGAGCTGTGATCATGCCACTGCACTTCAGCCTGGGAGACAGAACAAAACTATGTCTGAAAATTAGGAATATGTGTTTCCTCTTTGCTATAATGTTTCTTTCTTCTAGCAGACCAAATCAAATGTCCTAAAGTTCCTAAAACTTAACAACTATGTCCTTAGCTACTGTCCTTGAGCTGCTTCTTCCAATCTAGCTTAGACATGGCATAGTCATATTTAACTTTCTAAGATACAGAGAACTTCTCATTCAAAAATTCTTCATGACTCTCTTTTAAAAATCATATTGTGTATGTTTTTTTTTCAGTCTTGTTCTTGAGGAACTACAAATAAACCCTTCCTATCCAAATCTGTTTACTGCAATTCCCAGTGAACACAAATGCATGTCTAGTCATGCCCGACTGCACCGCTATTTGCCATGCCCTTCCACGGCAGTCTTCTCTATCCAGCATACCTTCTTTTCTCCTCTCTCCCCAGTGATTTCCTGTCACCTTCACATTCAGTCTAAATTTCATGATCAAGTATCAAACTCTCCCTTCTTGGAAGTACTATAGCACTTAAATGTATTCTCACTCATTACATAATTACACGATCTCAAATTATTTCATATTTTCTGTATTTTTCCAGAATTCCCAGCATACTGCTTGGTATATAGTTGGCTTTCAATAAAGGTTTGACAATTACAGCAAAAGTGTGTTATAATACCAGCTATCCTGAGAAGATAATATTGCCCCTCTTTCCAGAACCTGTCTTATAAAGGTATTACACTGAAGCTTAAAGTACATAAAAAGGTCTCCTCAAACTTTATGAGGCTGTACATTTTCTTCTAGACACCGCACTATGTTAAGTTAATGTTCTTCCTTTGTAGACATGGGGTAGTAATGTCCACTTCGTCATTGGCTTTAGTGTTTTGAATATTGCTCTGAACTAGAGATGGCCAGATTTAAGCACAGGTGCAGCTGAAATGGCTTTAAAAACAGGCATTGCTGGATATATTTTAAATTTCCTGTGCTATGAGATATACTTGTAGGAAACTAATCTAGCTATACCATGTAATTAACAAAAAGAAAACTATACAGAATAAGAGAGAGCAAAGAAAGTTTATATATAATAATTTGAACAAAGCCTCTGACATCCCCAGACCAGAGAATTATGTTAACAGCCTTGTGTTCTTTTGGGAAAAAAAACAATAAGGGAGAAAATGGATTAAATGTATTAAGTTTGTAATATATACAGAAAGAAGCTCAATGGTACTAAACTATTCAAAATAAAATAAAGTTTAGCCCATGCATAACTGGGCAGGCAAGGTCACTCAAGATAAAATAATAATTAAAATATACAAATAAGAGAAAAATAGTAACATGACCACAATTAAGTATATAAGAGACAAACAACTAAAATATTGTGCAAAATGGATGAATCTGGATTTGTATGTTCTTTTCTGGAGGAATCTGGTTGCAGTTTCACCCTGACAGCTACTCAAGTATATGGTATAGGCTAGGAGTTTGAATGTGTCCTATCTAAGCCATGCCACAGAATCATAATCTCTTCTCTCAATCAAATCTTACTGCCCCACAAAACTCTAAACCCAGTCTGAATATTTTGCCTGCCACCTTGTCTAGTAAATATATATATATATATTTTTTTGAGACAGAGTTTCGCTCTTGTTACCCAGGCTCGAGTGCAATGGCGCGATCTCGGCTCACCGCAACCTCCGCCTCCTGGGTTCAGGCAATTCTCCTCCCTCAGCCTCCCAAGTAGCTGGGATTACAGGCATGCGCCACCATGCCCAGCTAATTTTTTGTATTTTTAGTAGAGACGGGGTTTCACCATGTTGACCAGGATGGTCTCAATCTCTTGACCTCGTGAGCCACCTGCCTCGGCCTCCCAAAGTGCTGGGATTACAGGCGTGAGCCACCTTGCCCAGACCATCTAGTAAGTATTTTTATGGGTAAACGGGTGACAGTACAAATTTTCATTTATGTTATATGTATGATCTCTTCCCTCTAACTAGTAAGGTTAGGATGGCTCTATATTCCATTTTGCTGCTGATGGTCCAAGTTCATATGTGTTTATCCAGCATTAATTATTAACAGTGTCACTTTTTCATGATCAAAAGCATTCCAGCTTGGATAACATATTTATGATCACCTGAATGTAGTCAAAATAGCTCAAAATTACCAAAAGATGTAGATTATTAAATATTTAAAATATAATTCTTTTTAGAGCTGGAGAGAGAAAAAAAGTGTCTAATATCCGCAGTTTTAAATTCTAACCCCAAGAAGCTTTCATACAAATGTATGCCATGGCTCAATATAACACTTCACCAACACATCAAAAGCAGCTTAAAGCACATATCTCACAGGTGGAAGGGTCAGTAAGTTCGCCTTTGTATATCAGAATGGCATATTTTTATAAAGTGCTGCAGAATTCATGCCATACAGCAGTATGTAGCATTCAGTGAACTGCATACAGATGTACCATTTTCCAGCTGGTGCGAGTTATAACTTTTCTCTCTGAGTTTAAAATGGATTTTACCTGGATTTTCAGCTTAATCAGGCATCTGGCTAGCCATATCTAATACAGCCAAAGAAAGGAAAACAGTATAGAGAAAACCAACTCATGACATTATATGTCATGAGTAAGTATAAACATTTCAGTCATCACATTATAATAAATATAAATGGTTTAAATTATGTTATTAAAAGATAGCAACTATCAAAATGGCTAGAGCTACAGACATAGTTAAATGGCACAGAAAAGTTAAAACTTAGAAATTCATGACAAGAGACATCAAAAGCTGTGAGATGATGTCAATGAATTTCTTTATAAAATGCTACATACTCATGTCTTACAATGTTTATCATGTAATGCAAAAAATATATAGCCTTGGCTGGTTGTGGTGGCTCACACCTGTAATCCCAGCACTTTGGGAAGCTGAGGCGGATGGATCACAAGATCAGGAGTTCAAGACCAGCCTGGCCAACATAGTGAAACCTCATCTCTACTAAAAATATGACAGAAATTAGTCAAGTCTGGTGGCGGGTGCCTGTAATCTCAGCTACTCAGGAGGCTGAGGTAGAGAATTGCTTGAACCCAGGAGGTGGAGGTTGCAGTGAGCCGAGATCATGCCACTACACTCCATGTCACTCCATGTCACATCATGCCATGTCACTCCAGCCTCCAGCCTGGGTGACAGAGCGAGACTCTGTCTCAAAAAAAAAAAAAAAAAAAGAAAGAAAAGAACATATATTGCCTTAAATACGTATATTAGAAAATAAAAAATTTTGAAAATAAACATTCATTTCAAAGCTTTAGACAAACCACTTCATAAATATAGTATGAGTGGAAGAAAATACCAGTGAAAAAAGGAAAAATACAAAGCCAAGAATGAACTAAATAGAAAAACAAAGAGTAGCTAATTATAAAAGTAAAGCTGTCCTTTAAAAAGACAGGTAAAACAATTTTTAAGACCCATTAACGTAGAGAGGAAAATACAATTAACCAGACGTCATAATTGTTAAACTTTTTGCCAGTGCCAGTAATTCTGAAAATTTAAATGAAATGGATAATTTTCTAGAAAATAGAGATAATCAAAAGTAGCTCAAGAAGATTTAAAAACCAAAGAGAACCACCATGAGGAGAAAATGAAAGGATGGTCAAAGATCTACTCCTAGAAAGAAGCAGGTTCTATAAAATCATTAAGAAACAGATGATCACCATGTTGTTTACTGTTCCTAAACAAATACATAGATAAAAATCTCCTTAATTCCTTTTATAAAGTTAAAATAATCCTGATACCAGATCCAGACAAACACAGATAATATTAGAAAACAGAAAAGTATGGTCCTTTTCCCTTATAGAATTAGAAGCTAAAATCATAAATCCTAGCAAATGAAAGCAATATAATATTGAAGGGGTAGTGATAACACCACTGTATTCATTTGTCAAAATTCATGGAATTATATACTAAATTGATGTATTTTATAATATGTAAATTACACCTCAATTTGTGAAATTAATTTAAAAAACAATGCAAAAATATAGCAACATTTCAAAACATTAATGTATTATGATCAAATAGGGTTTATTTTTTTAAATGCAGGGATAGTTCAACATTATAAATTTACTAAGAAAATTCCTTAAATTAACTTATTTGAAAGAATGTGCGTATATTAATGTTTTATATAAACACTAATAATTCTGTTTATATATTTTAATAAAATAATCATTTCTCCTCTTATAACCTAGAAATAAAAATAAATCTATTTACTCTGAAGAAGATTTCTCTCTGAAACTTAAAAAAATAAAACCTTTTTAACGATGAAATGTCAGGAGCATTTTTACTTATGTCTGAACTAAGAATGCCTCTTTAGTGATATGCTGCTATATAAAACAACTTAGTCTTAACCAATGTAACATGATAATAATTAATTCATTAAAAATTGTGAAAATGAGACAAAGCTTTAATTAAGTGCAGACAGTATAATAATTCACAAGAAAAATAAAAAATAGTAACTGAAAAAATTTTATAAGCAAAAAAGAATTCAAAGAAGCTAAGCTATGAGAACATGAATATGTAATATTTAATAATATTTCTATATATCAAGGTAAAAATTTAATGAAACTAACACTTCAATCAAAATACCAATAGACCCCCAACAACCACTTAGAAATAAACATAAAGATGTGTAGTCAATGTATAAAGTTCTATAAAAAGCTATTAAAAAGACACAAAGAAATGAGAAAATCTGTGTTGTTAGTGAGCAATAAAACTTGGTATTATAAAAAGTCCAGTTTCTCTAAATTAAATTATAAAATCCACTAAAACAATAAAATAATACTTTTTAGAACTTGAAATAATTTCTACATTTATCTGAAAATAAATCTATTATGTAGAACTCCAGGAAATTTCTAAAAGAGAAGAGTAATGTGGTGGTATCAGCCTCTCCAAATAATATGAGGCTATAATAACTAAAAATAATTTGAATCCAGAGTTGAATAATTTGAATCCAGAACAAAAGCCTCTAAAATAAACCTCAATATATATGGGATTCTAGATATGACAAAAGTAGCATATCGATACTTTGAGAGAAAAAATGGATCATTGATTTATTCACTAACTTTTGTAAATCGAAGGTGAAGCAAAGAGTGCAAAGAGCAAAACTGTGCCAATTAAGGGTATTCTGAGGAATTCAAAATGTTTGAAATTGGATCAAATCACCATCTTTATTCAGAACCAGTTACCTACAGAGAGAGCCAAATTGGTATTCTATGCACAGAGTTCTAGGTAACCACTTATCTTAGTCTTATGATATTGAAACTAGTACTTGACTTTTCTATTGTTATAGCAGAAAGTATCCATTCCTGAATGTCATATCTGTAAGCCTAACTTTTCTTCTGCATCTTTTCACATGGCACCCTAAAACTAGAAAACTTAAAGAAAGATGTTACTGATTAAATCAACTTATGTAGAACATTCTAAGAATATAAAAGGGCCATTTATTCAAAGAATATGCAAACATATTATTAGAGCTAGCAGTTATACTGCACACACACAGCCACCTAGCAGTATCTCATCACCCTTCATCACAAGTCTTGAGACCACATTTATTTAGCAAGATGAAAATATATATATTGTTTCTCACCTCACTAATTCACATTTCCCTTTTGGTAAACAACCCATTAATCTTTTCCTATTTTCTCCAAAATGTAAAGAATTAAAACAAAACAAGAAACAAACACAAACAAAGCCATCACAAGTGTATCCTACTTAGTGCATTTGTCTTTATAACATTTAATTTTTGATTCATACAATGTCATAGGTATCATTGTTTTTTTGTGTTACCTAATGGTGTTTAAATGGATGGCCTCAAAAGGTCTTAATAACAGTTCGTTCAAGTTAAGGAAACTACATAGAAAGCTACACACCTTAAATATCTCACCTAAAGGTCAGAATTTTCTTTAAAAATATTGTAGTACCAACATAAATCTCTTAATCTACCAAGATCCTGTATTTGAAGAAAAGCTTTGTTTAAAAACTAGTTTTCTATGGAATGGTAGGTTTAAAATGGTTCCATCATTGGTATAGTAATATCTTACATATTCAATCTTTTCTGTATGCTTCATGAGGTCAAAAACCATCTGACCCACTTATTGATTATTGGCAGTAGTTACCTGAGCAAATGCATATAATGAATATCTTATAAATGAAGAAGTAAGCTAAATATATATATATAATATATCCCATTATATATTATATAGTAATATATCTTTAAAAATTAGCTATATGATTGTCAATATCTAAAACAAGTCATTGCAATAAAGCACCTGCATATTCCTGTTATGATAACTTCCAAAATCCTCAGTAAGAACCTACTCTCATAGTTTGCATGTGATTCTAAAAGGCTTAATTTTAACTCTGGAAATGGGGTTATGTTGGTAGCACGGCGTGATTTGGGAGATGTTAGCACTCCATAATTTTCATAAATCCTAACATCTCCAGCAAAAAGCACATGTGCTAAGTAAAAAACAATATGCTTTTATGTACACCCAGCTCCAGGACAGACTTGCTAGATCCCCTTCCAATCAGATTGGCCCTCTTATGTAAAATTCTTGCTAAAACATGTCAACTTCAGGACTCAGCTATTGTTCCCTTACCCTAGCCAGAACTAGCCTGCTCTAGCAAGGTCAACATAAGAAACTAAACTATGGTCCTTAGCTGTAATGACATCAGTCCACAGCTAAGGAGACTGGCACCTCCTCCTTCCTGGAGGACCTTATACCAACTTTGTTGAAAGAAGATTTGTTCCGAAAGGATTTGCTAATTATACAATCATAGAACTCTAGAGTTAGAAGACACCTCATGGGAGAATCATGCATCATTCATTTGAACATTCAATGATTTATTCAACAAGCATTTAATAAGTAACTAGCACAGAACTGACAATAACTTCTAGTTCAACTTCTCATCAACTAGGTATCACTGGTTTGCCAGGTATGATAACTCTAAATTATACATTTAAAAACTTTTAATTAGGTTCAATGTATTATTTAAAAGAAGGCTAAAAATATGCACTAATTTTTAAAGATTTGTCACTCTATGCTGTGGACTGAATGTTTGTGTCCCCCCAAAATTCAAATGTTGAAGCCCTATATGTGATGGCAGTTGGAGGTGGGGCCTTTGGGAGGTAATTTAGTCATGAGAGTGGATCCCCCATGATGAAATGTCTTTTATATGAAGAAGAAGAATAGCTCTTTTTCTCTCCGCCATTCAAGAAGATGGCCATCTACAAACCAGGGTGAGGGCCCTAACCAGAAAGTGATTTAGATCCACACCTTGATTTTGGATGACCCAGCCTCCAGAGCTGTGACAAATAAATATTTGTTGTTTAAGCCACGCAGTCTATGGTATTTATTATGGCAACCCTAACTAAAACACCGCCAACGTTTACTATATTTTAGCTTAATACAAAATTGCTTTATTTTAATATTTGTATTTCTAAAGTAACTTAAAGAAATAAGTTTCAGTTATCTCAGCATGCCCTATATATAGAAGAGGTAATTTCTAAACAAAACACTGTTGGGTAAATGAGGTGCTTGTGGGAAATTTGGACGTACTTGTGTTTGCTGGATAGGGAAGCCCTTAATGAAAGTAGAATATAATTCACTGGTTAGAATAAAATGGAATAGTAATGGGCATAGTTAAAAGGTGAGTGAACTAAGACAATGAAATTGCATTCCTAATTCCTGGAGGCATTTGTTAGAGAGGGGAAGGAGGAACAGAACAGTAGGGCACGCTGATGCCAGGTAACATAAGTGCAAAGGCTGGCTCTGAGGAGGATTGATCATGCCTAAGGTAATTGCCTCAGGATGATAAAAGGAAAACAGTAGCAAGCATTCATGCAGGTAGCACCTCAGTTCTGTTCACTCTGTCTCTTTCTTGTCTTCTCTATAGAAATCATGTTAGAATGAGGTTTCTATTTGTATTTGTCTATCAAGACAGCTGTCAGTTTTTAAAGTGAGTCATGTACCAATGGATAGGGATAAATGCATTATATAAATTATATCTAATCCTCTCAACAACCTTCTAAGGTAGATCTTAATATTCCTGTTTCATAGATGAGTAAGTATTGACTTGGAAAGATTACATTACTGACCTAACATAATTCTTAGTTAGTGTTCCCCTGAAATCAGAGCCTGAGGCAAGAACTTAAACACTGGATTCTTTATTTGAAAGATGATCTCAGGAAGTACACTGAAGTCGTGTGGAGAATGAGAGAGAAAAGAAGATGAGGCCAAAATACAGGTCTATTACTGAGGCTACTGCTATGGGCAACCAGGGCTCAGATCCATTGGGACCTGCTGAGAAAAGTACAGATGCCTCCCAGGTTTACCAACCTAAATGATGAGAGGCTGGGGAGCTTATTCAGGTTCTTGACCCTGATGATTGATGGTTGTCCTTGGGGCATTAACATACCCATTCTTCTGGCCCCTCATGGTCTGTGGGTTAGGAACTCCAGCAACATAAAATAAGACCATGGGCAGGAAGCTAAAAGACGTGCTAATGCTTGAGATGAAATGCTGTTAGCTTGAAGTGAATCTGAGCTTGCACAAAACTGTCCACTGCAGCTGTTTCTCAAGTTAGACAGAAGCCAAGGAAATGCAGCACAAGACATGAGAGTCATCTGCTACAGTCACACATGTCCTTAGTTCCTTAGCCAGGAAATATGCCCAGACAACAGAGTTGCATCATCCATGAGTACATTCATATACTCAACCACAGGCACTCAGTCAAAAAGTGACAGAGAGAAAAGATCAAGAGTGCAGATGATTTTACCACCATTTCACTTGATGTCTACGGCCCAGAGTAAGTGATTTTGGAGCTGTGACTCCTCCTATGTGCCTCTTATTTTATGAGTATCTCACTGCAAAGAATGTCATTGCAATGGTTAAATATATACATTTTGAACATCTGATGCTCAACTAAGAAATGGCAATTGGTTTCAATGCTAAAGGAAAAAACATGTCTGTGTGGTCTTTATTAATATGTTTAACCATATTTATTTTCTGGGCAACAGAAGACACAATTACCCTGCACTGTGACCCTAACTGTAAAGTGCTCGACTTTCCATTACACCAAGCGCATCACACTGCATTAGCATCATTTTTCTCTCTGCAAAAATTTATCCCGTTTCATTTAATATTATGCTGATGTGACGGACCTATCATGTGGCTTGAATCTATAAAATGTTTGCTGCACAGTTTGAAGTGAATGTTTGGTGCGGACACTGATCAAGAAAGTAGGTCAAGTTGCTGGGAGGACATCAGGAGGAAGAACTTAAGGCAACCAACCCACAGAGGATAATAAGGGCAAGAGACGTAAGCATGGGGCTAACATGATAACAGATAACATGGGGATAGGGCTCTTTTCTGGCATTCGACATTTGTGAGTAAAGTGTTCCCTAACATAATGCAATAAACTGAATGTATTAAGTAGAAATATAATGTGATTTAAAAACACACAACAGAAAAGGGAGCATGCACTAAAACATGCCTAGCATGATTTTTTTCTTCATACTGTCTTAGCTTGTATGAAATAAAAAAGCAGAGCTTGAGGCAAGGATTCAAGTTTCTTCAGAGAGGTGGTTTCCAAAATACCAGAATGAGAGTTGAGTGGATAAGTGTAAAACAGGAAGGGGGAAAGCCAATCCATGGGTGTGCAGTTGGGCTGGTGACTAACGTGAGTAACTGACGTTCAGTCTTATGGGGGACCCTCTCAGGAAATATGTACAATATACTTCAGAACTGTCTGCCTGAGACATAGAAAGAAGAGCATTTTCCTACTTGCTCCCATCCCATATTGGCCAGGAACTGAATCGGGTATAAGGATACACTGGACTAGCTGACTCCCAAGACCAGTAGCCAACACATCTCTGAGGAATCAAGAGTTTGAGGTACAGCTGAGATGTGGAGTTATCAGGTTATATCTCTGTTCAGCTGATGCAATAGTAATGGATGATGGAAAGAGTCAGCTGGGAGAATGTGAGAGAAAGCATAAAAGATACCTAATGCTCATATTAAAATGCACTCCGTCCATCAAAGTGTCCACAGTAATCAAACCAAGGTGACTTTTATATACTTAAATAATGTAAAAGTAACATAAACCTTAAATGATGGCCTTTTATAATGCTCTTTAGTCCAATTCCACTAAAAGGGATATTTTTATAATAGAAAATCTATCCCAGGATTCTAAATTAAGGAAGTCATGCTACAGTGTGTTTTTTAAAAGGCCAAAATAATCATAATTGTAATCATACAATGAATGAAGAAATAGCAAGTGGTTAAATCAGTGGTTGTCAACCTTAGCTCCACACTGAACTCATGTACAGAGATTTACAAAACATAGATGCTCAAGTTCCATAATCAGAGATTCTGATTTGATTGGTCTGGAGTGTGGCTAGAACATGAGATTTTTTAAATTCCCCAGGTAATTCTAATGTGCAGCTAAGGTTGTGACATGTCGGCTTAAACAAAGCACTAGTGAAAAAGACCAAGAGCGTTTTAAATACTAATAGAGTCTACAATCCAAAGTGTTTTTCCTTTAATTCAAATATTTAGATCATATGCTTTAGTTGAGAATGTCTGGGTTAGGTTATTGTTTTAGATTTCAAAAAGAGTCTCATATACGACACTCACTGCGTCAGCCTTTGCACACTGCCCACAGGTAGACTGGTATTATAGTTACTCATTTTATATACTCACAATGGACTGCCAGGTGAGCAGAGGATCAGTTTAACTTTTCAAATGTGTTCTTCAGCGATAACGCTCTGCAATGACTGACTGAATAAATAAATTCAGTGATAATAAATGAAGCAATCTGCTACTGGATGTTTGCCCCCAAAGTATTCATTACTAAGTAAACTTGAAGTCATTAAAATGTTAAAACAGTAAAAGAACAGTGACAAAAGAACATATGTCTACTGAAGTGTTTGGCGCAACTCGTTCGTTAGCTTCAAGCATCCTTTCTTTGGTAGAAAAGTAGGTCCTAAGGTCACAATTTCCTAGTTTTCATTTTTAGCTATAGTGCTAACATCAGTGTTTTGACCTGACCACTCGCTTAAGAGAAGCCAGGGCTTTGCTAGCGTTTGTTTACAGAGCACAGCCCAGGACACGGCAGTCTCCTTATGTTATCATTAGGAGTGTCTTGAAATACAAAATGCAGACACGAGAAATGACATCTGATTTTTGCTTCACAGTTGCAAATAACATTTTATATTGAGAATGATAATATTTACTTTTGATTTTTTTTTTAGGCAATGGAAAAATGAATCAAATTCTATTTATTGAGACAAATTGAAAAATAGAGTAACCAAGATAATGGCATAATCCATTTAACACCATTGCAATATTAAGTCTGTATGGATTTTCAGTTTTCAAAAACTTAAAACATGGTAAAATACTCCTAGTGCTATAACAACCCAGGGATGATCGGGATTTTGCTCAGCAATTAAGAGCATCACTGTGAACATCAGCCACCATATACAATACTGCGAATTTTCTTTCAAACTGGTCTCCATCCATGTAACTGAGTTAGCCTTTTCAACTAGACTACTTGGACTTAGATGTTCAATTTTTTTTTTTTTTTGAAGAAGACCTCTAATCAACCTGCTTTGAAAAATTCCCACTTAGCATCAAGGCACTTAATTATCTTGCTAACCTTTTGTTCAGTTGCTTTGTAAATAATAACATGAAACATTCTGTCTTTTTACTTCCAAGCTTTTCTTCTACTGATTAGATTCTACTTAAATAGCATCATGTTCCTTCAAGTTCCTCCAAGATGAAGAATTTTCTTTAATCACCTGAAACCTGCTGGTCTGCCTCTTTACCATCCTGAGATATCGCATTCAACAAGCTTAAATCAATGACACAACTACTTTACTCCTCACAGACTGAGTGTATTAATTCTCATCTCTTTATCAAGCTTTTATATTAATTTGCGTATACAAAGATATGCAAAGTAGATTTTGAAATACAAAATGATTGCAATACATTAAAGTGGGCTTTTCCTTCAAGTTTTAAAAATATACCTTATCTAAAAAGAAAAAGTTAATATTAATAGACTCAAATTACATCTTTATAAGAAAAAACAAATCCCTATTAAAAACAGAATGTGATAATCAACAAAAAAAGTATTAATCAAATATTGAAATGGTTTTTCCCTCAAAAGCTCACAAAGCAAGTATTAAACATGTATTTTCAATCTGATTATAAAATGCCATTTGCACCTGTCAAAGAGTGGGTATTAAGAATTGGATACATTTGCTTCCCAGAAAAAAAAAGGAATGCATTATTTTGTGTGTGTATGTGTGTGTGTGTGTGTGTTATGCTTTTTAATATGGGCAAATACCTGAATGAAAAGAGAATGAAATGGTAAAATGTAGGGGCTAGGGCTTTTAGCTGGCAGCAGCTTAAAGAAATGCATTCCATAAAATTTGCAAGTACTACCAAGAAACATGGAAAGAACATTTAAGCTTAAGAAGATTTAAAGAAAAAAGGAATTCTTAGACAAAACAGCTGAAAAGTCACATAAACCAGAGTCACACACTCCTCCATGTAAAATAGCAAAGCTATAGAAAAGTAGTTTTAAAAATTTTACTAAAAAATTTTATTTAAAAAATTATTCCATCTACAGTGAATATCTACTTTAGGTTTCAGTGAATTTACCTGTACCTGATATGAGCTCTTTCCTTTATTCAGAAGCAATACATTCACACTCTAGAAAAATCAATCAAACTGCTTATAACTAAATCCATTTGATATTTGGTTGTAATATTTTTAGAGTTTTGGCTGACAAAACACTAAAAACTTTGATAAAGACAAAGACTTAGGTAATTAGGTTCATTATTGTTGAAATTATACTCTATAATAATTTAAAAGGAGGAACGAAGGGCCCTGAGTTACAATTTGTTAAAAAGCAAGTAAACTTTGACTCAACAGCATTCTTCAAGAAATAAGTGACATTTAACAAAGAATATATTTCTGAGAGGCAGTCATCTAAATAAAAATCCCTGGATTATCAAACTCTCCCTTTAATGAAACACTAAAAATCCCTGCCTACAATTTATAAAATAAAACACACACACATAATTATCTCTTCGTTGAAAGTACAAAGCCTATTATAATAAACTTCCTTGTACCTGACTACTCTAATTTCAAAAATTAGACAAGAATAAAGGTATTTAAAATACTTCATATTTATTATTTTTATATTGTATTTAAATATAAACTAAATTTTTTCTCAATTTGTGAAAAGAAAATCTGCTATTGATATATGTGTAATATAAAATATAATATATATGTATATTTTTAGGTACAACAATTCTCTTTCCTCTTATAAGTGCCTTTAAAATTTCATGCCATTTCCTGACTATGTAAAATTGTAAGAGGGTGGGAAGTTATAGACTAGAAAGAACATCAGGTTGTACTTCTGGTTCTAGGTCTATAAGAAGCTTGATGGAGAAATCAATTCAGTCATTTAGCCTGAGTGTCTTCATCTTACATTGAGACAATTGATATCCATTTCTTCTACTTTTCTTTCTAGTTTTATGATTTTTTTCCCAAATTCTAACTCAAAGCAGCTATTTCATATATCCTCTCCTCTCCTCCCCTCCCCTCCCCTTTCCTCCCCTTCCCTTCTCTTCTCCTCTTCTCTTCTCTTCCGAGATGATCTTGCTCTGTTGCCCAGGCTGGAGTGTAATGGTGCCATCATAGCTTACTGTAACCTTGAATTTCTGGGCTCAAGTGATCCTCCTGCCTCAGCCTCCTGAGTAGCTTGGACTACAAGCACACACCACCATGCCTGACTAATTTCTTTTTTTTAGATTAAAAAAATTTGTAATGTAAGTATTTACTTGCTTTTTTACGAATAGTAACTCAGGGCCCTTTGTTCCTCCTTTTAAATGACTGTAGAGTATAATTTCAACAACGAGGAACCTAATTACCTATGTCTTTGTCTTTATCAAAGCTTTTAGTGTTTTGACAGCCAAAACTCTAAGAATTCCTATATTACAACCAAGTATCAGCCTATTGCTCAGGCTGTTCTCAAACTCTTCGCCCCTCGTACAATCCTCCCACCTCAGCCTCTCAAGGCACTAGGATCTCAGGCGTGAGCCACCACATCCAGCCCCTTATCTAGTTCCAAAAAGCTAAGTTTCAAAACCATAATTCTAAAGGTTAGATGAAAAGTTATTTTAATCCTTTTAGGTTTAAAAAAAAGATTATGGTTTGAAATATATGCTTTACAAGAGGAAAGTAATTCTTAATATAAAATTATTTATTGGTACATATGTTTAGATATTAAACAGAGTTTTGCTTGAGGTTGAGCATATCAGGAAAAACCGGGTGGCATATTTCTGGATTTCATTTATAAGATACTTACATATAGCATTTTAGAATTTTGAAATCCCTCTGTTTTAATATTATATCCTCAATGATTTGGCCATCCAGTGGCCTTAGGTTTAAAACTGGCACCTTAAATCTGCTTATTGATGAAGAGATGTCACTCCTTTAAGATGAAGCAGTAGACCCTATTATTTCACAATTACACCCAGAAAGAGCCTCAAAGTTAAGATTTATTTCCAAATGAGGCCATTGACTCAAATAACTGGAATATTCTCACCAGATCAAAAGAACATGTTATTTACCATACAATTCAAACTCATGACTACTATTAGGTATATTTATAAAGTTTTAGTAACAAACTTTACTAAAGATATGTTCAAATAAATCCTGTAATTGCTTTGAGAATACCCCAGTTCTGTTGCATTAAAATTTGTTAAAAGTATTATTTTTTCCAATATAAGTCCTTAAAATAAAATTCCTTTTTAACACTGCTTTTTCATTTCTCCATTTTATAATATACCAAAAGTTGTACAAAGGAAAGGCCTTCTGCACTTTTGACCTCCACGAGCCTTTATATAACAGTGTTTGCAAACAGAAAGTCCAGATGTCAGTGGGAAGTGACACATTTACGTTGGATCTGTGCCTTTTAATTATATCCAAATAAGGCAAAGTTGTATAGCTTGTTCTTGACTTGGGACCTCCATATTTTGCGTTGTCTAAATTAATAAACTGGTTCCCAAAAGCAACTTTGCCATTAGCAGTTCTGAGGCATATTGAAAGTGGCATTTACACTTTCAATCCAGTAGCAGAGATTAAAAAATTTGAAATAGACTCTGGCAAGGGAACCAGGCTCACATAAAGGGGCTCTCATAAGGGCTTCCTTGAATCGGAGGAAAAATCTGGCAGGTGGCAGCAGGGCTTTGTGGTTCATGCCATCTCACTCTCTTTGTCTTTAATCACCCATGAAGAGTGGCAGCTCTGTTGCTATTGGCCATCAAATCACATCAAAACCTGGGCCTGAGTCTGCACATTCTGAAGCCTCTGCTCAAGCGGCATAAGCCTCTCTTGTGTCATCTTGAGGAACAAGTAATGACATCCTTTCTTCTCTTTCATAAATACCAGTCGTGAGGGTGGGGAATCTGAATTAAGAAACTAACATGCTGGTTCCTCTTCCTGATGCATGCTATCTAAAAGATCATGTGCCTGTGAAAGAAATCATCATTTTACAAAACATGAGGAACCTAGGCTCTCCAATGTAATCATGAAGACAACTACTTATTTAGGTGCCTGTGATATAGGCAGGTATTTTAATAGAAATGAAACTCTCTTCCAGTAAGTTCTAAACTTAATTGCAGCATTATTAGCATCATTTGACAGAAAGATAAATATTTGTCTTGGTAATCTTACTGCACTAAATTTATGCAATAAAGTGTATTCATTATAAAGGTCACTGACCTGTGTAGAACATTTCCTTTTTAAAATTACATTTAATACATCATTCATCCAAATAAGCTCTAAGTAATAGGGCACTATAATTTTTGCCTACATTCACAATGAATACTAAAATACATATTTATAAAATGTATATATGCCAACATTAATAAGCTATTTTCTTATTAGAAAGAGGATTATTAAGATTCCATGAATGAATGCTCACTAAAATTCAATTGATCAAATGTGATGTAACATGGAATAAATAAGATTGTGAGTTTCTGGTATCATTTCTAATGTGTGGTCCAGAGACCCCTGGGCATTTCTGAGACTATTTCAGGGAGCCCACAAGTCAAAGCTATTTTCATATAAATACTAAGACATTATTTGACTTTTCATTCTCATAGCTCAAGAGTGTACAGTGGAGTTTTCCAGAGGTTATGTGATGTATGACATCACAACAAATTAAATATAGAAACAGAAATAATAATCTGTCACTGGGCACGCCTGTAATCCCAACATTTTGGGAGGCGGAGGCGGGTGGATCACCTGAGGTTAAGAGTTCGAGGCCAGCCTGGCCAGCATGGTGAAACCCAATCTCAAATAAAAATACAAAATTTAGCTAGGTGCGTTGGTGTGTGCCTGTAGTCTCAGCTACTTGGGAGGCTGAGGCAGGAGAATTGCTTGAGCCAGGGAGTCAGAGGTTGCAGTGAGCCCAGATCACACCATTGCACTCCAGCCTGGGAGAAGGAAGCGAGACTCCATCTCAAAAAAAGAATCCAACTGTCTTTTATTAAGCTAGACATTAAAGTGTTTTGCAAAACTATAAAATGATGCTACCCTTCTTACTAAATTTTTTCATTTGAAAAACACAGTTATTTTTCATTAAAAATAAGTTATTTATGTTAACATAATGGGTTTATTATTTTAAGGTAATTAGTAAATAAATATATTAAATTTTATCAGTTTAATTTCTAATTTGGTAAATATTGCTATATATAATACAATAAAACTCTTTTCAGTTTTCTATCATTTTTAAAAGTGCAAAGGGGTGCTGAGACCAAAACTTTTATGAATATTCATTTATAAAATGTAATATATTATATTTTGTATGTTTTTGCATATATATTTTATAATTTATAAATGTAATTTTTCAATCACTCCCAAATGCCGGAGACTGAGAAAACAGTTTTATGTACATCATTAATGTGCCTTAGCCAGAATACTGCGGGCAAGTGAACAGAGAATCAGAAAAGCCTAAACCGTGATGGGCTCTGCAGGACGTAAGCACGAGGCACTGCAGCCAGGACAAAGAGCCTCAGATCACTGTTTATATTTATTGCCCATTATCCCTACAGATCTTAGCATATATTAGGTGAATGACTGAATGGCAGGGAAAATGCTATGGTTTAGTTTGAGATGCAGCTGAGAAAGCAAGGTTTAATAGAAGAAGACTGGGTAACACTTTGAATGAGTCAATTCAAGACCATAGAAATAATCAAGTGGAAGTCCAGGCAAGCAGCGGAGGTCTGAGCTCAAGGAGCAACAAGAGCAGAAACAAGATATGGAGCTTGAGCTGGTACAGGGAAAACAGCCTCAGGAATATCTCATGCTCACAGACCTGGCACCTGACCACCATGGAAAAATGGTACTGTCTCACAGACAGTAGTGTTGTTCTTGATTATCTCTATCCCTTATGGCACCTTGAAAGCATTAGGCCCTCTTGGAAGATCAGCCCCAAATGGTTAAGGCTACTACTTCATGTGCCCAAAAAGTCAGCCCTGAAGGAGGTGGTGCTACCTTTTCAGGGAGGTAAGTCACAGCTGAGCCTGGAGATATGGGATCCCATAGCTGGAATAAGCCATTCCTCTGGACTTTGGGACTCTTCTTCTGGAACCCTTCCCAGCCTGGCTCCTACCAGTGAACTAAGGCAAAGCCGGACTTTGGACAGGTTTAACCGGCAGCTACACATTTTTTGGATATATGGTGTAAAGATCTAATTTTTCAATAAGTATGGTTGTTTTGTGACTTTTTCAACAGTCTACTCTGTCGTGAGGTATGGAATACTTTCAAAAAGGTGAAAGTGTAGCATTAAGTATTCTCTCTAGGGCCCGGGATTCTATCATCATAGAAGGAACACCTGAATAAAGAAATGTCCATTTTGACAAGTATTCCTGAAAAAAAAAAAAAAATCTCTTTTCTCTAAGACCTAATCAGAGCCTTTATTCACAATATTTTAAACTCAACAAGTCTCAGGTTTCTGGTGACTTTCAATAAAGCCTAAAACAGCAGCAACTAAAATATAAGCAGATATCTTTTCTATTTCTTTTTTGTAGTTATAGCAATTTATCCACTTAAATATATAGTAAGTGCTGATTACTTTCCAAACACAGATCCAGGAACTTGGCATACCACAATCAATGAAACAATGAAATCACTGCCCCCGTGAGATTTGCATTCTAGTAAACAAACATTATATAAAATAATATATACTTCTATAGACCTTTAAAGTCTTAGGTATTACTATATTCAGTTTTCATATGAGAAAATTAAGTGACTGGGCCCAAGACTTCACAGTATTTTAAGGACAGAGCTAGAACTCAAATCTGGTCTAATGATACCAAATCCTGATGTTATTTCACCTGGTAATAACACCTCCAATATCATACATTAAACACTATGCAAAAAAAAAAAAAAAGGCTATTTCAGGACATCTAAATGATACTGTTTATACTTGAACTAGTCTCTACTTCCCTCCGAGACTGGCAAATTCTCAAATAGGTGCATGTAAACAAGCCTAACTGATAAACACTGGAAACTGATTCCAATTCATATCAAACCCATGCTGTAAATTTCTTTGAATACTTTATTGGAGTGTTATACATTAGCGTTGATAATGAAGTACATAGCCCAGTGAATTTTCACGTATTGAACACACCGTTTTAACCAGCATCAAAAAACAGAAAGTCACTATTCCTCCAAAATCCTTCCTCATGCCAACTTCCAGTCACTATACAAACCCCCAATGGTAACTGCTATCCTGAGGTTAGTTTTGTCTGTTTTTGAATAGCAGAATCATAAAGAATATACTTTTAAACATCAGACTTCTTTTCCTTAATATTATGTCTGTGAGATTCATCCACATTATTATGTGTAGTTAGAGACTGTTCATTTTCATTCATTTTATCTTTTCTACTATTGGTTGGGATTAGAGTACTTGCTGCCATTGAGATTCTTATGCAGTCATCTGCTGAATATTTTACATATTTTTCTTGAGTATACACCTAGGAGTGGCATTGCTGTTCACAGGGTAGGTGTATGTTCAGCTTTGTTGGTAATGTCAGTTTTCCAAAGCGGTTACACTAATTTACTTTCTCATCAGCAATATTTGAGAATCTTAATTGCTCCAGGGTGTAAATATGTAAATATTTAAATTCAATGCCAAGATTCTTCAAAACTGAACACCAACTTATCTCTATGATACTCTCATATTTCATTTCTTTACACAGAAATACAGATATGATTGGCCTATAGTTTGAAAATAAAGATGATACAACAAATATATATACTTAGTGTTCCCCAGTATTAGCCTTTTCTTTAAGATGCTTCCATGTACCAGCAGGACTATAAAATCTAGGTAGCAAAGAATGTCAAGAGGTCTGGGATCCTATGCTGTCTATGACAAAATATATTAGGCAAACGCTTCCAAACTGAAGATAATGAATCATTTGATTAGAGTGATAGTAGTCTTTTTCTTCTTTTTCGTTCCCATGTGTCTGTGCATTGAATTAATAAAGTACCTTCTCCTAGAATAAAAACAACTACATAATGCATAAAGACAGGGTATTAGGTAAGCAAAGTTTCTAGGAGGTTGAATAATTGGTCTTCCTTAATTGTAGAAAGAGCCCGTGACTCCAACTTGCAAGGACCATTGAATCTACATTGTAAGCTAAATCTATTTCTGACAATTCATATGCCTTTGATTTTAATAGAATGCTTATCAAAGAACTGGGAGCAGGCAAATACTTATCTATATTCCAATTCTGATAATGGAATATTAAAAACGCTTAAGACTTTCCTTGTGCTACTTAGAACATGAATCTTCTTTGCTACTCATGCTCCAGCTAGAGACCATGAAATGACAGGGCCAAAATGATATTTCAGAAGACAAGTACATAATAGATACTCAATGAACGTTTAATGACTGGGAAAACAGATTACTTTTTAATACAAGGGATACAAATACAAAAGGAAACTCAGTGCTTTCCAGGTTAATTATCAACCATGATTATAATAAAACTAAAAATAACTTTAATCATCTGGACTTCATGACTTCCAAAAATGCCTATTGGCTAAGTAGTATAATCACAGGTGCTATGAAATTGCTCCTAAGAAGGAAATAAGATACACTCCTCATCTCCTATGACCTTAATATTTATTAGGGACTTAAATATAACCAATGCTAGATAACCAGCCCAGTTATAAGAGGAAAAAAAATGAAGCCAAATCTATCTGTTTGGCTGGTACATTTTTTTTCTCCAGGCCTGACTTTCTCAAGGTGTACATCTGAGACCAACTTCTAAATCTGAGCATCTTCAAAGGTACTTAAAAATGCATAGCCCTATTTGGGCCTCTTCTCAGACTTACCAATTCAAAATCCTTGGTGTAAGGCCAAGATATCTGCATTCTTAACAAGCACTTAAAGTTTGAGAATCACTGCTCAAATTGGAATTGGACATACGTGGGAGGATCGGGGTAGATGAAAGAAAAGTAGGAATAAATCAGGCTACATTCTTGGCTGCTAGGGAAAAAAAAGAACCACGTAATTTTCCCTCTTTTGAAATGACCATTATTCTAATTCTTATCTAAGTTTTGTTTTTAAAATAAAGATTCCTGGCCCCATCTTTAACAGACTAAACTGAAATCTCCCACAGAAGGACCAGGGAGTAAATATTTTTGGGACAATCTTCCTTAGTGTTCTAATGATCAGGAAAGTCTGAAACATTGTGGTAATGGCATGCATTTTATTCAAACAGCTAGTCTGGCTGCTAAGAGGCTGAAACTTTGACTCTCAAATTTTCATCAGCTTTAATCATGTATCTTTCTTGATCTTTTCCCATGGGCCAAAAAAATCACAGTTTTACACTGTCAATTCTCTTGTATCATTTCTATAGCTGACTTTTTCTTCCTTCTTTTTAATCTTTCTTATTGGAGTAAACATACACATAGAAAATTGTACAAATCATAAAGTGAACATACTCAGTTAACCAACACCTAGAACAAGAAATGGACCACCAGGACTCAAGAAGGTCCTGTTCTTGTCATTACGACTCACCCCCCAACAGTAATGCTAACCACCACCCTAACTTGTAACACCACAGATTGGTTTAAGCTGCTTTTGAAGTTTATACAAATTGAATAACAGAATGTTCTTACTGGTATCCAGTGGTTTCTTTCCCTCAACATTGAGCTTGTGAAATTAATCTATGCCATTGTATACACGTACAGTTGTCTCATCATCTTTTCTATATTGTTTGTAATAATGTACCACAATTAATGCATCTATTGTACAGTTGTTTCCGCTTCGGGACTATTATTAAGTGCAGCTATGCACATTCTTGTGCATGCCGATGAACATATAGACTCATTTCTGTTGGTTATAGACCTAGAAATGGAATTGCTAGTCAGAGGATAGCTGTAAACTTAGCTTAAGTTCTACTACCGAACATGTTTCCAAAGTGGTAGAACTTCCAACAGTAAAGGGAAAAAACCTCAGTTCCTCCAGTGCTTGGTACTGCCTCTGTTTTTCATTTTAACTCTTCTTTGTGGTTTTCACTTGCATTTTCCATGGTTGGTTTCCAAACATTTCCCCTTAGGATCCAAATTCTTTCATAGCTCTACTCTTCAAAGTCTATGCTAGTCACAGGACCCCAAACGTGTAAGGTTTAAGTTCCTGGATCAATTTAGCCACATAGAAGACAGTAAGCTCACTCTAAAACAAATTAATCTGACTCTATTTTACTTTGATTATACAAGCAGAGGCAGAAACAGTCATCATCAGCACTCACAACCTAATTTCAGCATCCCTAAAAATTGAAAGAGAAAATAAAAGGTGCGGGGACCTAAATGCTGGTAGATTGCTAACTCATATAGTAGACAACTTCTTCACCAAAGAATGGTGCTGCGTTGTGGAGGATACTGAATAGACATAGAAGAATACAAAGTATTCAGTTTGTTAATATTCTTCCTGGAGGCAAACTCTACCAACAAAAATTCATTTTCAGTAATGGCTCAATGCCTATACTATTAACCAAGGTATTCGTGAAAGCAATATAATGTGAAATTAAAGTTTTAATAGTTTTTTTTAAGAAGAAATAAAATTACCTCATGGAAGGTGAGCTAACAATATTATTCAAGACTCTGGTGTTATTTTTCATTTTCCCTGTATGCTATTTTGTCTCTAAAAATGCAGCATAAATTTAGCCAGAAATCTAACTCTTAAAAAGCATTCTGTCAGAAACACCAGCCGACTAATGAGATACCTCCGAGACACTGAGGTAGACAAAGGATGGAAAAAGATTACTGGTTGTAAGAGAATCATGGCCCAGTGAAAATTTCTTTCTTTCTTTTTGTTTTAAGCAAAACAGAATTTCAGATTTCCGTACTGCCAGAACCTCTCTCCTTGGCACTTCAAAGATAGATTGAGCTGGAAAGAGAAGAACATTTTGTGTCCTCCCCCATGGTTTGGTAACCTTAATGCTGACTGGGACTGTAGCAGTTTGCAGGATGGGGGCTAATTTGAGAGTGAGGAATGATACCGCTAATCCATTCCCTCAGGCAGAAGTTGAAATGACTGTTTAGAAGGAGATTTAAGGAAAAAGTCGCTCACGTAGAAAAATGTATGTTACTTCTCAGAAAAGCCTACATTTTCAATGCATAATATTTCCTTGCCCCCATGCTGAAAGAACTAAACCAATGTTATTTAATTGAATTAGGTTGGGAGAAAGTTCACTAAGGTTTATATAACACAAACCCATATAATAACTTTTTTCTAATTATGAAGATTTCATGTTTGAACAAACACCTTTCTTCTAAGCTGCTGAACATATTCAGAGGTAAATCAAACTATTTGAGTAAGTTGAGCAATTACGACAAATTAGACAACAGCCTCACTTGCTCCCTAAACCACAAAATCTTCATGAATGCTTTGCATTGACCCACAAATAGAACAATAAGAAGGATGTTAAAAGGTACTGTCAAAGGAACTGAATGCTAAATGCTGCAAGCTTTGTCTAAATCCGTCTAAATAAAGGCAACAAATTGCCATGTCATGCATTGGGGAACCTTTCTTGTAAAGACCTGGGCAGTAATGAGATCCTTTGCCCTTCTGCAGTGTCAGATCATATCAAATACAAATACAAACTCTAAGCTGAATATATTTTTTTCTTACGTAATTGTCTATTTCTTTATAAAACTGATCAAAATGCTCTTTTATTCCACTGTTTACTCTAGAAGAAAGGTAATATAAATTACACAAAGGTAACACAAAAATATGCTTATTACTCCACCAACCAGCTAAAAGCCCTTATAAAATGTCACTTCTCTTTCTCCTACTGCATTTCTAATGGATACATTATGCCTTATGACAGTGTTTTCTAAACTTCAGAATTCGGCTCTCCTAGATATCTGCTCTGTCCATATATGTCAGAAGACTCCTAAATATGTCTTCTGTCCAGAAGTCCATAGAAGAATGAGAAATAATGTTTTGTTGGTGTTCAACTGTATAATGCATAATTTCTCTCTCCTTACATAAGTTATTCATAATGAAGGGGTGTCTACAGAGAACCTACCAGATAGAATTAGAAGTTTTGATTATAATTTTAACTTGTTTATATTTGTTATACAGATATAATATCTGGAATAAATACTTACTTTTCCATCTAAATATCTGGCATATTCTGAATATAAAAGTGGTTTATTGAATCCTTGCTGCTTCTGAAGTCAACTACATAAACAGGCTTTCAAAAATTGTCAGCTGACAATACACTTTAACGAAAGAGCCAACAATCAAAATAATTAACAACAAGGACAGCACAGGCACTGATTAATCAGAATAAATACCCAGCCAATCAAAATGGTCATCACCATAAATAACAAGTATAGCCATGCTAGCATGTTCTCGCTGAAGAGTGAGCCTAATAAAACATGTCATTCTAACAGTCACTGAGATTTGTTGATCTTCAATAAGCTATAGCAGGACACATGCATGCACACAAACCAGCACACATCTGTAACTTGTTTTTCTTCTTTTATTTTTATACAACACTGTATCATTCACATTTGGGCATCCTCCACATCCCATTAAATACGGATCTAGTTCATTCTTTTAAATACTATCGAAATATCTCACTGCACAATATACTCTATTGGTAGATCATTCATCTATTGATGGATATTTAAGCCTTTTTCAGTTATTCCAATAAATAAAACAGCAGTGCACATCATTTATATATATATATATATATTTATGTACTAATGCTTTCTAACTTTCAACTCTCAAAGACAGATTCTGAAAATTAGGATTGCTTAAAGCCAAGTGTGTTGGCACAAACCTGTAATCCTAGCTACTAGGGAGTCTGAGGCAAAAGGATCACTGGAACCCAGGAGTTCTAGCCTTCTTTGTGCAATGATCATGCTTATAAAGAGCCCCACTGCACTCCACCTTGGGCAAAACAACAAGACCTCACCTCGAAAATAAAAATTAGGATTGCTGAGTCAAAAGTTATATATTTGTCTTTTTAACTGATTATGTGAGATTGCTTTGAAAAGACATTGCAACAATTTATACTATTAGAATTCCTATGCTCCTAAGGATTACACATAGTAAGTGTTAATGCTATGCTGTGGTTTGGGTTTCCTGGAAAATAGTCCTAATTTAAAGTTTTCCAATCTGCAGGCAAGGAGGTTGGACTTTCTTATCTTGTATCATGAGTAATTGCTGGCAGGCCATCCTCAGGGAGAGGCCATAATCTTAGGCAAGGCAGCTCTCCCTGAGGAAAATTCTTCGAGAAGGAATCAGCTGAAAATTATTGTCCGACCAAACTCAACAGAAGGGAGAGTGCTTCAGTCCTAAAGGGGAATGCAACCATCTTATGGTTGAAAAATGTATCTTGTTGCTTCAGTGTAAATTGTTGCAATGTCTTTTTAAAGCAATCTCACATAATCAATTAAAAAGACACATAATTTTTGACTCAGCAATTCCAATTTTTTTTCGAGGTGGTGTCCTGTTATGTTGCTCAAGCATGCAGTGGCTATTGATAAGCATGATCATAGCACATAGAAGCCTAGACCTCCTGGGCTTAAGTAATCCTCCTGCCTCAGCCTCCCCAGTAGCTATGACTACAGGAATAAGAATTTCTCTGAATACTAATGCAGAAGCATAGTTTATGTTTATTGACCATTTGGAATTTGTCTTCTGTAACATGCTTGTTCATGCCCTTTGCCCATTTTTCTTTTGTACATTTTTAAAATTTTCCTTTTGTAGGAACTCTTTGTATATTAGTGAGAATAAATGTATATTTATCATATCAGTTACAAATATTTGCCCAGTTATCATTTGTCATCTATTTATCTATTTTTTGTTAAATGTATCAAGGTCCTGGTAAGAAACAGATAGTACACTCAAAGGTTTTTAACTTTGAGTGAAAGTAATTAAATACAGGAGCCATGTTTGAAGATGCAGGAAGATTTTTTAAAAACCAACAAATGTTCTAATAATAAGAACATACTGTCTTAACCTCTAGGTCTTAGTGGTAAAAAGAAAGGAAGAAACTAAACTCTGTTGAGCTGGATATGTGGAAGAGAAGGGGCCCAGATGATACATTCCCTTGGGACATGGAACAAGCCAGAGGACGGCAGAGGGGATTTAGAGTAGGAGGAGAGTAAATGGAGAATAATCAACACATCATACAAAATGTTTAACTTCTTATGTAGACAAAATTTCAACATTTTACAAATTTAATTTGTACATTTTTACAAATTTAGCACAATTTAAAATATTATTGTTGACAAATTTTGATTTTAGAATAGTTTAAGACTTGCAAGAATAAACTATTGAGACATGCAACGATCTAGAAGAATTTTCTGAGATTTATGCTGAGCGGTAAAAAGCCAATCCCAAAGGTTTCCATTATATTATTCTATTTATATAACCTTCTTGAAATGACAAAAGGTTTAAGAGGGGGTAAGGTGGGAGGGAAATGAATGTGGCTACAAAAGGGAAACAAGAGGAATCCTTGTGGTGATGAAAGTGTTATTTAATTTTTTTTTTTTTTTTACATTTTCATAGATTTAGGAGTATTAGTACAGTTGTGTTACATGGATATAGGATGTAGTGGTAAAGCCTGGGTTTTTGGTGTACCTTTCACCCAAATAGTGTATATTGTACCCAATAGGTAGTATTTTATCCCTCAACTTCCCACCTTTGGAGTCTACAATGTCTATTATTCCACACTGTATGTCCTTGTATATCCATTGATTAGCTTCCACTTATACGTGGCAACATGTGGTTTTTCACTTTCTGTTTCTGAGTCATTTCACTTAGGATAATGGTCTCCAGTTCCATCCATGTTGCTGCAAAAGACATGATTTCATTCTTTTTTATGGCCGAGCAGTATTCCATTATATATATATGTGCCATATTTTTATCCTGTTATTCCTCAATCAACATTTAGGTTGATTCCCTGACTTTGCTTTTGTGAACAGTGCTGCAATAAACACATGAGCACAAGTTTCTTTTTGATATAATGATTTATTTTCCTTTGGGTACATACCCAGAAGTAGGATTCTTGGATAGGACTGTAGTTCTATTTTTAGTTCTTTGAGAAATCTCCACACTGTTTTCTAAAGAGGTTGCACAACTTACATTCCCACCGACAGTGTATAAGAATTTCCTTTTCTCTGCATCCTTGCCCACATGTATTGTTTTTTGACCTTTTAATAGCTATTCTGACTGTTGTGAAATAGTATTGTGGCTTTAATTTGCATTTCCCTGATGATGAGTGATGTTTAGCATTTTTTTCATGTTTGTTGGCTGCTTGTATGTCTCCTTTAGAAATATGTCTGTTCATGTCCTTTGTCCACTTTTTAATAGTAATACCTTTTCTTCTTGTGAGTTGAGTTCCTTGTAGATTCTAAATATTAGACCTTTGTCCAGATGCATTGTTTGCAAATATTTTCTCCCATTCTATACATTGTCTTTTTACTCTGTTAATTATTTCTTTTGCTGTGCAGAAGCTTTTGCATTTAATTAAGTCTAATTTTTCCTTTTTTTTCATTGTTTCCTTCTGAAGACTTAGTTATAAACTCTTTGCCTATGCCCAGGCCAATGTCCCAAAAGAGTTTTTCCTAGGTTTCCTTCTGGGACTTTTATTAATAAGTTTTTGGTCTTACAGTTAAGTCTTTAGTTAATTTTTATATATGGTATAAGATATGGGTCCAGTTTCATTCTTCTGCATATGCCTCTCCAATTTTCCCAGCACCATTTCTTGAACAGGGTATTCATTCCCCAGTGTATATTTGTGTTGACTTTGTCAAATATCAGGTGGTTGTAGGTTGTAGGTATGTGGCATTATTTCTGGGTTCTCTATTCTGTTCCATTGATCTGTGTCTAGTTTTATACCAGTACCATGCTGTTTTGGGTACTATACCTTGTAGTATAGTTTAAAGTCAAGTAATGTGACACCACCAGCTTTATCCTTTTTGCTTAGGATTGCTTTGGCTATTCAGGCTCTTTTTTGGTTCTGCATGAACTTTAGGATTGTTTTTTCTAATTCTGGGAAGAATGATGTTGATAATTTGATAGGATTGCATAGCTTGTCTGTCAATGTTAATAACCTGGCAGAGATATTGTACTATAGCTTTGCAAATGAAAAACTAGAATTTCTCTGCAAAGAAATATAACTTATTTTAAAAAAGAACCAAATAGAAAGTATAGAATTGATATTGAACTATAAATCTGAAAATGTTGTCATTGAGGGAAACTGAGTAAAGCATAAATTAGATCTCATTATTCGTTATAACTGCATATGAACCTACAATTATCTCAAAATGAAAAGTTTAATTTTTTTAAAAAAGGATAGACTGCCAACTTGATTTTACGTTCCTAACAACAATGAGAGATCCAATTTCTCTGCACTCTCACCAGGCTTTGGTACTGTCAGCAATTTAGGATGTAGTGGTAAAGCCTGGGTTTTTGGTGTACCTTTCACCCAAATAGTGTATATTGTACCCAATAGGTAGTATTTACTTAATCTTAGTTACTGAATCTTAGTTACTCTAACAGATGTGTAGTGGTGCCTATTACTGTTAACGTTTAAATATTTTACTTATTAAAATCATGAAGATATTTTTCTAGATCTAAAATAAATTCCATTGCCTTTGGAGACATTCCTTCTCCTCTGCATTTTACTGTATTTGCATTTTTGTAACTCTTACACTTTTTTCTTTTGGCCTTGGCTTTCTGGAAACTTATGCAATAACTTTGTCCCCTGAAAGGGCCTAATGTACCCTAGCTTCGTGCTGCCAGTCAGTCACACAGGCAGAGGAGGAGGGAACAACGTGGGGAAGATGCTAGTGGAAAATCAATTAAGAGCACTGGAATGTGAGGGCAGAATTGAGCTCAATTCCACCCTACTTCTGCAAGCGTAAGAGCTACAATCTAATCTAGTCCAAGTAAGCCTGTAACTGCAGGTCCTAACTCATTTTAGGCCAATGATGAGATCAAAGGTAAATCAGATCCAAGAGGAATGGGGCAGACGCAGGGCTCACAAAGCTCAAACTAGACCACACCAAATTTCTGTAAGTTTATACTAAGCAAGGCAAAAGAACACAAAACCAGAACCTAGAATATCCGCAGGAGAGGACTGTCAGGAACATGACAGGCAACAAATCCAGAGAAAGGTTTTCCTCTAGAATACCTGACTCTGAGGGGAAAGAAAGAATGAGAAAGGATGGAAACAACCAAGGAAGCCAAGAGACCCAGCAAGAAAGAGGAGAGCAGACCCATTCATTTTTAAATTTAATCAATTTAGGGTCTAGGATGATAGACTCACTGATGACCTCACTTCTTATTTCCACAAGAAGGACATGCATCCAAAAGATAGTTGGATACCAATTTCAAATGGTAGAAAAATGACCCAGGGTTAGAGCATATAGGCCCCATTTTTATTGCTAACGACAGTTGCTATCCATGACAAATGTGTTGTGGTGCAATCATCCTTTTGCTGTCAAGTGTTACTTAACAATTTTTAAACATTCTATCTATACTCTTTTTGTGTAAAATTCCTCATCTTCTTTTTGGTTGAAGGTAAATAATGAATATACCAACTTAGATAATGTTGATTTCAAAAGATGAAGCAAGTTACATGTTTGTATAATGGTATAACAGGTTTTACTAAGAAGTGAATTTGACTCTATTTACATATTTAGATAAAATGACAATTTATCACTGCAAAAAAATAATGCTTGAGGATGTTCGATTTCCAAATCTCTTTCCATGTAGACGAGATCATGAAAAGAGCAGATGTTTCAAAATTATGGCCATTGGTTTCACATCCCAAATCCCAAGACATTAAAAAAGTGGTTTTTCTGCCAAAACATCTCTCCAGTCATTATGCCTTTTGCTCGTCCAGAGGCATAGGTTCTATTTAGAAAATCCAGATGGCAGTAGAGTAACGTGTTTCCTGTTGAATCAGTAAATTGTTGATTATTGCTAAGGACTATGAAAGTTAAAAAAAAAAATGTAAAAGATTATGCCCCATATTCTGGTTTATTTGTTTTTCTGACCTCAACTTGGAATTATGATTAGAATATTTTCTTGGTTGTTTCTCATACCAATTGTTTCAGCTTTTTTTAAATTGCAAAGTTCATTCTTTATGTATGACATGCAGAGTACAGTTTAAGCTATAATAGAGAAGAGCCAGCACTAGAGATTATGCTTCAAAGCATAGTTTTCCTATTACATGACACATTTCTTTTTGCCATTTTCCAGTAACTCACATAAAACATTTTATATGTTTTATCTGTTGTGGTGTTTCTTCCTCATGAATACAATATTTACAGGTGAAACAAATGCAAACTGAGATGATAATATCATCAAAATTTATAATACCTCCTAGCTATTAGAAAAGCAAATACAAAGTTTACCCCCCACAAATTAACAATGAAAGTGCCTATAGATTCCTGTACTGTACTGAAACTAAAAATATAACATTTGTATACTCCACCCCAAATCTTACATAGAGATGAAAGTTATTTTATTAACATACAAAAGCTCATGACAATAGAAATTATTGGGGTAAAAAAAGGTATTTCACAAATAATTTCAAAATATTTTCCTAAGCTTACAGTGATTTCTACTCCACAATTTTAAGGGGACTTAAGAGTGAACTAAAATTTCTCAAAGATCAAGACATTTAAGGGATCCCAAGATGGCTGAATAAGAGGCAGCTCTGGAAAGCAGCTCCCAATGAGAGAGATGCAGAAGCTGAGTGGTCTCCACAATTCCAAACGAGGTACCGGGTTCATTTTGTGGATCTGGTTGGAAAGTGGGTATAAACCAAATAGGGCAAGTAGAGGTAAGGTGGGGCACCGCCCCACCCAGGAGGTGCATGTGACCAACCGGAGGACCAAGGGATCTCCCCCTCTGGGACTTTGGTTTGAATACAGTGCTCCACCCAACTCCTCTACAACCCACAGAACAGGGAATCTTTGCTGGGCTGAAAAGCTCGGTGAGCTTCGTGAACAGGGCAGAACAGCAACTTCAGCTGGCGCCAGGGCTGTTGGACAGATCTAGGCAGAAGAATTGGCTGATGCGAAAGCCAGAAATCCAGCTGGATGGAGCCACCCACCCCCCAGAAAGAAGGGGAACTGAAAGCAGGGAAATAGCCCATATGGAAGGACAGGTCCCCTCCGGCACAAAGCCCATCAGGCTAAAAAACTCTCACTCCAGAGTTTTGCACCCAGAATATCAGTTAGAGAGCAACCAGGAATGATTGAGCTCAGCAGGGGGAAGGGAAGCCACCATTGCGGAAGCCAGCCTAATTTTCCTGAGTAAATAAAAGATGTAGCAGCTCCACTGAATCCACGGCAGCCCAGCAGCACCTCTACAGGTAGACAAAGGAAAGGCCGCCTCCCCAAGCAGCTACCTGAGATCAAAACTATATAAATCCAACAAGATGGAAAGAAACCAGAGCAAGAAGAATGAAACCATCAAAAATCAGAACGCCTCTCCCCCACCGTGAGATCACAACTCCTCACCAACAAGGAAACAAAGCTGGACGGAGAACGAATTTGACGAATTGACAGAAGCAGGCTTCAGAAGGTGGGTAATAGCTAACTTCTCTGAGTTAAGAAACATGTTCTATCCCAATGCAAAGAAACTAAAAAACCTTAAAAAAAAAGGTTAGAAGAAATGCTAACTAGAATAACCAGCTTAGAAAAGAACATAAATGACTTGATGGAGCTGAAAAACATCACTAGAACTTCAAGAAGCATACACAAGTTTCAACAGCCAAATAGATCAAGCAGAAGAAAGGATATCAAGAGATTGAAGATCAACTTAATGAAATAAAATGAGAAGGCAAGAAAAGAGAACAAAGAGTGAAAAGAAATGTACAAAGCCTTCAAGAAATATGGGATTATGTGAAAAGGCCTAATCTATGCTTGATTGGTGTACCGGAAGATGACGGGGAGAATTAATCCAAGCTGGAAAACATTCTTCAGGATATTATCCAGGAGAATTTCCCCAACCTAGCAAGGCAGGCCAACATTCAAATACAGGAAATACAGAGAACACCACAACAATACTCCTCTAGAAGAGCAACCCCAAGGCACATAATCTTCAGATTCACCAGGGTTGAAATAAGGAAAAAATATGAAGGGCAGCCAGAGAGAAACTTCGGGTCACCCACAAAGGGAAGCACATCAGACTCACAGTGGATCTCTCAGTGGAAACCCTTCAAGCGAGAAGAGAGTGTGGGCCAATATTCAACATCCTTAAAGCAAAGAACTTTCAACCTAGAAATTTCATATCCAGCCAAACAAAGGTTTATAAGTGATGGAGAAATAAAATCCTTTACAGACAAGCAAATGCTGAGAGACTGTGTCACTACCAGACCTGCCCTACAAGAGCTCCTGAAGGAAGCACTAAACACAGAAAGAAAAACCAGTATCAGCCACTGCAAGAAAAGAACTGAATGGTAAAGACCAATGACGCAATGAAGAAATTATGCCAACCAAAGGGCAAAACAACCAACCAGTAATAAAATGGCAGGATCAAATTCACACATAACAGTATTAATGTTAAATATAAATGGACTAAATGCCCCAATCAAAAGACACAGACTGGCAAATTGGATAAAAAATCAAGAACGATTGGTGTGCTGTATTAAGGAGACCCATCTCACATGCAAAGACATATATAGACTCAAAATAAAAGGATGGAAGAAGATTTACCAAGCAAATGGAGAGTAAAAAAAAGCAACGGAGGCAATCCCAGTCTCTAATAAAACGGACTTTAAACCAACAAAAATCAAGAGACAAAGAAGGGCATTACATAATGGTAAAAGGATCAATACAACAAGAAGAGCTAACTATTTTACATATGTATGCACCCAACACAGGAGCACCCAGATATGTAAAGCAAGTCCTTAAAGACCTACAAAGAGACTTAGACTCCTGCACAATAATAGTGGGAGACTTTAACACTCCAATGTCAATATTAGACAGATCAACAAGACAGAAAATCAACAAGGAAATCCAGGACTTGGCTGCAGATCTGAACCAAGCAAATGTAATAGACATTTACAGAACTCTCCACCCCAAATCCACAGAATATACATTCTTCTCAGCACCACATCACATTTACTCTAAAATCGACCACATAATTGGAAGTAAATCACTCCTCAGCAAATGCAAAAGAATGGAAATCATAACATACAGTCTCTCAGACCACAGTGCAATCAAATTAGAACTCAGGATTGAGAAGCTAACTCAAAACCACACAACTTCATGGAAAATGAACAACTGGCTCCTGAATGTTGACTGGATAAACAATGAAATGAAGGCAGAAATAAAGATGTTCTTTGAAACCAATGAGAACAAAGACACAACATACCAGAATCTCTGGGAAACATTTAAAGCAGTGTCTAGATGGAAATTCATAGCAATAAATGCCCACATGAGGAGCAAGGAAAGGCCCAAAATTGACACCCTGTCATCAAAATTTAGAGTTAGAGGAGCAAGATCAAAAAAACTCAAAAGCTAGCAGAAGATAAGAAATAACTAAGATCAGAGCAGAACTGAAGGAGATAGAGACACAAAAAACTCTTCAAAAAATCAACAAATCCAGGAGCTGGTTTTTTGAAAAGATCAACAAAATAGACCGAGAGCCAGACTAATAAAAAAGAAAAGAGAGAAAAATCAAGCAGATGCAATAAAAAACAATAAAGGGGACATCACCACCGATTCCACAGAAATACAAAATACCATCGGAGATTACTACAAACAACTCTGCACACAAACCAGTAAATCTGGAAGAAATGGATAAATTCCTGGACACTTGCACTCTCCCAAGACTAAACCAGGAAGAAGTTGAATCCCTGAATAGACCAATAACAAGGGCTAAATTTGAGACAGCAATTAATAGCCTACCAACTAAAAAAAGCCCAGGTCCAGAAGGGTTTACAGCTGAATTCTACCAGACGTACAAAGAGGAGCTGGTACCATTCCTTCTGAAACGATTCCAAACAATACAAAAAGAGGAAATCCTCCCTAACCCATTTAGTGAGACCAACATCATCCTAATAAAAAAATTGGGCAGAGATGCAACAAAAAAAGAAAACCTCAGGCCATTATCCATGATGAAAATTGATGCAAAAATCTTCAATAAAATACTTGCAAACAGAATGCAATAGCAAATCAAAAATCTTATTCATCATGATCAAGTAGGCTTCATCCCAGGGATGCAAGGCTGGTTCAACATATACAAGTCTATAAACATAATCCATCACATAAACAGAACCAAAGACAAAAACCACATGATTATCTCAATAGATGCAGAAAAGGCCTTCTACAAAATTCAACAGCTCTTTGTGCTAAAAACCCTCAATAAACTAGGTATCGATGGAACGTATCACAAAAAAAAAAAAAAAAAGCTATTTGTGACAAACCCACAGCCAATATCATACTGATCAGGCAAAAACCGGAAGCATTCCCTTTGAAATCTGGCACAAGACAAGGATGCCCTCTCTCACCACTCCTATTCAACATAGTATTGGAAGTTCTAGCCAGAGCAATCAGGCAAGAAAAAGAAATAAAGGGTATTCAATTAGGAAAGGAGGAAGTCAAATTGTGTCTATTTGCAGATGACATGATTGTATATTTAGAAGACCCCATCGTCTCAGCCCAAAATCTCCTTAAGCTGAGATACAACTTTAGCCAAGTCTCAGGATAGAACATCAATATGCAGAAATCACAAGCATTTCTATACACCAGTAACAGACAAACAGAGAGCCAAACCAAAAGAGAACTCCTATTCACAACTGCTACAAAGAGAATAAGATATCTAGGAATACAAAGGACCTCTTCAAGGAGAGTTACAAACCACTGCTCAATGAAATAAGAGAGGAGTGAATGGAAAAACATTCCATGCTCATGTTTGGGAAGAATCAACATCATGAAAATGGCCACACTGCCCAAAGTAATTTATAGATTCAATGCTATCCCCATCAAGCTACCAATGACCTTCTTCACAGAACTGGAAAAAAACACTTCAAACTTCATATGGAACCAAAAGAGAGCCCGCATAGCCAAAACAATCCTAAGCAAAAAAAAACAAAGCTGGAGGCATCATGCTGCCTGACATCAAACTATACTACAAGGCCACAGTAATCAAAACAGTATGGTCCTGATACCAAAACAGAGACATAGACCAATGGAACAGAACAGAGGCCTTAGAAGCAACATCACACATCCACAATCATCTGATCTTTGACAAACCTGAGAAAACCAAGCAATGGGGAAAGGATACCTTGTTTAATAAGTTGTATTGGGAAAACTGGCTAGCAATGTGCAGAAAGCAGAAACTGGACCCCTTTCTGACACCTTACATTAAAATTAACTCCAGATAGATTAAAGATCTAAACATAAGACCTAACTTAAAACCCTAGATGAAAACCTAGGCAAAACCATTCAGGACATAGGCATAGGCAAGGACTTCATGGCTAAAACACCAAAAGGAATGGCAACAAAAGCCCAAATAGACAAACAGAATCTAATTAAACTCCAGAGCTTTTGTACAGCAAAGTAAGCAATCATTAGAGTGAACTGGCAACCAACAGAATGGGAAAAAAATTTTGCAATCTACCCATCTGACAAAGGGCTAATATCCAGAATCTACAAAGAACTAAAACATGTTTACAAGTAAAAAACAAACACATTCAAAAGTGGGCGAAGGATACGAATAGACACTTTACAAAAGAAGACATCTACGAGGCCAACAAACATATGAAAAAATTCTCTTCACCACTGGTCATTAGAGAAATGCAAATCAAAACCACATTGAGAAACCATCTCACACCAGTTAGAATGGCGATCATTAAAAACTCTGGAGGCAACAGATGCTGGAGAGGATGTGGAGAAATAGGAACACTTTTACACTGTTGGTGGGAGTGCAAATTAGTTCAACTATTGTGGAAGACAGTGTACGATTCCTCAAGGACCCAGAAATAGAAATTCCATTTGACCCAGCAATCCCATTACTGGGTATATACCCAAAGAATTATAAATTGTTCTATTATAAAGACACATGCACATGTATGTTCTTTGTGGCACTGTTTACAATAGCAAAGACCTGGAACCAACCCAAATGTCTATCAACAATAGACTGGATAAAGAATATGTGGCACATATACACCATGGAATACTAAACAGCCATAAAAAATGATGAGTTTATGTCCTTCATAGGGACATGGATGAATCTGGAAACCATCATTCTCAGCAAACTGACACAAGAACAGAAAACCAAACACTGCATCTAATAATTCATAGGCAGATGTTGAACAATTAGAACTCATGGACACAGAGAAGGAAGCATCACATACTTCAGTCAGTTTCAGGGGGCTAGGGGAGGGACAGCAGGGGGTGGGGAGGGATAATGAGGGAAGAAATACCAGATATAGGTGATGAGGGGATGAAGGCAGCAAACCACCTTGCCATGTATGTACCTATGCAACAATCCTACATGATTTGTACATGTACCCCAGAACCTAAAGTAGAATAAAATAAAAAAAAATTTTTTTAAAGACAATTAAGAAGAAAAATTTGAAATGGCAGTCTTCTAATCAGGTTACAAATCTAAAAATAAATGTAATAAAATGATTTCTAAATAATATTACTTTACATTATAAATAATTGCTCATATATAATTTATATACAAATGATAACAATACAGATGTTCTTTGGTATGCATGCACTATCATAAATTGTTTATATACCTCTAACTAGACACCACCACACTGTAAGACGCCTAGAGTCTAGGTGTTAATATATCTGAACAATATCCTAATTATTGCACATTACAATAAAGCAACAAAACTTTATTTGAATCTGACAGTCCATCTGTTAAAGCTTCTGTCATATCAAATGAATGAAAATAAATCAAACATCATTCCATGTTTTCATGGAATGTTTCTGAGTTTCCTAGTATATTAATAAGGTCAAATTCTAAAGTCTATTAATAAGAGAGAAATTAAGAGGTAAAAAGGCAAATTAAAATTCACGTATTTTATTAGTTTATTTACTGTTATATAAACCTTGGAAATAAATGGCTCTGTGAAATTAGTGCTAAAATAAGTGTTGGCATTTCCTAGAAAGTAATTAATGTCCACAGGTAGTGGTAACAGGATAGGTAAAATATGACAAACTCTTTTGTTCACAGGTCTATTGGAGGATGCAAAAAACATTGTATAACAACATTCTCAAGAAAATCACTTCAGAAAAGGTTTTGTGATATTCAAATATGGAATGAATTACTATCTAAAATAATAAAGCTGAGTAATAACCATTAATAAAATGAGTTGTGACATTTTAAATTTTCCTATTTTTCCCTTTTCTTATCTCTTTGAATCCCAGAAATAGGCTGTACTTTCTTATACCCAACCCCATATGATTTGGAGAGGCAGCCACAGAATGATGTCTCTATCTGAATATTCTAGAAGTCAGTTTTTTATCCTATCTTTAGTGCCTGTATATAGAGGCATGTATGTATGTGTGCACACACACACGTGTGTGTGTGTGTGTCTGTGTGTGTATACATTAGTCATTCATTTCCAAAAAACAAAGTATGGTTAGCAAGCAAGTCTTTCTGCCTAGCAGCTGCAAAAACTCATCATGCTTTTAACATATTTAAAATTCTTTTAACAAAATCCTAATCATCCTCCTTTTAAAAGGTCTCCATAGAAAGCTCTTTAAAATGGATAGCAAGGTCTTGTCCCCTCTTCTATCCTCTCAAAATCTTTGGCTGGTGAAAAAGCACAGGTACGATACTATTAAGAACTAAGCAGTAGAGCTTGAATACTTAAATATGTAAATATACATGCTATTAAAACATTTTCACATTCAGGAGGTCAAAACAAAGAGAAATGTGAATAGATATAGAAAAGAAAAAGGCCCAAATTGCAGCTTTATGTGGACCCCTGGGCCCTGTTTTACACCAGAGAGACAAAGAGAAATGGTAGCAGCCTTTACTGTCTCCATCTAATGGCACAAGTAAAACCTCTGAGAATCCTGATATTTCCCAAAGAGTATGTACCAGTCAAGCATGATTCATGTCATTAGAAATTATTCCAGTCAACTTACAAAATGGAGACTCTATTGTAAAAATTTGCAGGTCAGCCCTAAAATGATTTATGTATACAACTGAAGAAAACAGTGTGAGAATTATAGTTAGAAAACATAAAAATATTATAAGCCTTGAACATTTTAGTATCAACAAGTCATAAAAAGACAAGGTAGAAGAGAACAAGTAGAAAAATATAAATATGCTGATATGCTAATTTTGTATACACAGGTTGAGGTAAGGCTTGAAGCATCCAGTAATAGGAAATTGAGTACATAACCAAGCTATGTAGGTCTACTAATTTTATACTCTTCTGCAGCTGACCACTCTAGAGATTACTTGTAACAGATATGATTAAAATGTAAAAGGTATTAAAACCATTAGATGCTGAGTGACTGTGTGGGTCCACGAGGAGTGTGGTTTCAAAGGCAGGGGCTTCCCAGCACCACGCCTCCATCCACGCACCCATCCGGGAACCTAAAGTTCCTTGACTTTCTGCAGGCAGTCTAGGTGGAAAATCCAGGTGTGCTTCTTTGTTGAAAAAGCCCAGAAAAGCTCTGGGAGGAGAGCGCTCTGTTGCAGGCCAAATGGCCAATCCGGTATCAGAGTCAAAGATCAATCACTCCAGCGGAAGTTTGAAAGAACTCTCATTGACAAGAATATAAATGGGGCAGGAATAACTTCAGGGTTAAAACTCCACTGCTCCTTACCTGTGCAGATTCCTACCTTGGATCCCCTCACAGGACAGTGTGGGAGCTCTTTCTCCTTCTCTCTTTCTCTGGCTCTCTGCCTAATAAAATCGCTCTCTGATAAACTCTTTGGGTGGGCGAATGGTAAGCTTACCAAGCCTCCAGGGGCCCCTTCCCCCATTCTTGGGGCAAGAGAGGTCAAGGAACTGGGCACATCAGGGAAAACACTGGATGGGAGAACTGGAAGTGTGTTTGGGACACCTCACAGCTCTGCTCTCATCCCCCAGTTACATCCTTGGCAAGCACGAGTTAGAGCTGAGCCCCAGTGCCCCGCTCCGGTTACAATGCTAGCTAGATTTATTTACATAAAATAAATTATTTGTGCAAATTAAATTCATATATTTTATTCATTTAGAAAAAATACACTGTTAAACAAAATGTTTAACATATATCTCTTAAAAAGTGTAAATTCAAAGAACACAATGTTTATACTTATGAGATTCAGGGACAGAGCAGGCAATTTTATCTTCACTTGATAAATATTTCTATCAGATAGTTTGTTGCTCCCAAATATAAATGCTGATTTTAAAGCTCTGGTTTTAAAGTTCATACTGTCTTTTTAGGTAGAGATCCTCTCATTCATATTAATTACTAAGAAATGCTGCTTTACAACACATCTATGGTATCAACAATGTTGCAGCTATACATTCATGGAATTAAATTGATTCTGTACATTTGTGAATCTGTGTGTCTCTGTGTGTTATAATATGAGGCTTGAAAAGGATCACATCATTCTAAGTTCCATGATTATAGAATCATAGACATTGTCAATATGGTATAAATATGCATACACACACACACACACACACACACACACACACACACACACTTCAGTACCTAATACAATATTGTATATTGAGGATAAAAAGACAGAAGCAGATCTTTCAGGAACGAAACTTAGTATAGACATAAATATTTTAATTTATGCCATAATTAAAGACTATTACACATGCAGTAAGATTTAAAGAATTTAAGAAAATTGAGATGTAATGTTTCATTTTGCTTCACGTATTTCAAGGCACACATATTATTGATGTGCACACATTTACAATAGTTATATTTTCTTGATTAATTTTTTTTTAATAAATATACAATGTCTCTTTACCTCTAATAATGTTTCTTTGCTCTGAAGTTTACTTTATCTGGTGTGAACATAATAATTTTTTTTCTTAAATTAATGTTTATATGGTATATATTTTTCTATCCTTTTACTTTCAGTCTACCTATATTTTTGTATTTGAAGTGAATTTCTCATAGACAGCATATTGTTGGGTCATGATTTTATCTATTATGCCAAAATCTGTCTTTTAATTCATGTATTTAGATCATTTAAATTTTTAGTTTTATTGATTCACATACCAGGCCCTTTAAAAATACACAACTCAATGGTTTTTGTATGTTCACAGACTCATTCAACCATCACCGCAATTTCTGAATATTTTCTTCATCCCCCAAAGAAACTCATACCATTTGTATTCACTCCCTATTTCCCCAACCATCAGTAATCTGCTTACTGCCTCTACTGATTTGCCTATTCTAGACATTTCACATAAATGGAATCATACAATATGTAGTCTTTTATGACTAGCTTTTTTTTACATTCAGCATAAGTTTTCCAAAGTTCATTTATCTTGTAGCATGTATCAATACTTCATTCCTTTTTAAGTATGAATAATTTTCCATTTTATGGATATATTTTGTTTATCCATTCATGAGACGATGGACATTTAAGTTGCTCTATTTTAGGGCTATGATGAATAACACTGCTATGAAAATTAATGTGCAAATTTTTATGTAAACATTTTTAAAATCTCCTGGGTATATACCTATGAGTAGAATTGCCACGTAATATAGTAATTCTATGTTTACCAATCTGATGAACTGTGATAGCATTTTTTCACAGTGGCTGCACCATCTTACAATCCCACCAGCAATGGATAACTATTCTAGTTTCTCCTTATCCTAGTCAACAATTCTTATTATCTGTCTTTTTTTAGTAATAGCTATCCTAGTGAGTAAAAATGGTTTCTCATTGTGGTTTTGATTTACATTTCCCTGATAGTTAATGATGTTCAGCATCTTTTCACATGCTTATTAGCAATTTGAATAACTTATATGGAGAAAAAGCTATTCAGAACCCTTGCCTAATCCAAAATTGTGTTATCTGTCTTTTAATTAATGAATTATAAGAGGACGTTATGTATTTTGGATACAAGCTTCTTATCAGATGTATAATTTACAAATATCTTATCTCACTCTGTAAACTGTATTTTACTTTCTTTATGATGTGATTTGAACACAAAAGTTTTAATTTTTATAAAGTCCAGTGTATGTATCTTTCTTTTTCCTGTCAGTGCTCGTGCTTTTGGTATCATATCCAAGAATTCATTGCACAAGGTTATGAATTTTACACCTACGATTTCTTCTGAATGTTTTAGAGCTTTAGTTCTTCCACTCAGATCTATGATCCATTTGGAGTTAATTTTTGTATATGGTGTAAGGAAGGGATCTAACTTCATTCTTTTGTATGTGGATATCGAGTTGGCCCAGTATCATTTGTCAAAAACACGATTCTTTTCCCCATTGAATTGTCTTGGCACTCTTGTTGCAAATCAATTGGCCATCAATGGAAGGCTTTATTTCTGGACTTTTAATTCTATTCCATCAATCTATGTGTTTATCCTTAGGCCAGCCCCATGTTGTCTTCATTACCATAGCTTTGTAGTTTTTTTTTTTAATCAGAAAGTCTAAGTATTCAAACTTTATTCTTCCATTTCACATGTTCAAACTATCCCCAGTTCTTCGGATTTCCATAGACCATTTAAATTTTAAGTAATAAAATTTAGTTTATTGAGGCATTAGGGCTTAAGTCTGTCATTTTATTACTTGTTTTCTCTTTGTTTCCTCTATTTCTCTTTTCTTACTTTCCTTTGGGTGATTTGATCATATCAAAAATTTCTATCTTGATTTCTTTATCTTTTTAAAAGTATATTGCTTTGTATAGTTTTCTTAGCAGCTGCTCTAGAAAATAACAATATACTCATGTAACTCATCAAACCTAATAGCATCAACATATGGAAAGGGTGGGATTGATTTCTGTTCAGCACCACTGAAATCATGGAGGGGGTAAGATGTGGATTTTCCACTGGTGCTTGGCAGATGCTGCCAAAAATTTTCTGGTGTAAAGCCACCCTTCTCCTGGTCCATTGACTAAAGAAAACAAGATTTTCTTGAAGCTTCTTATCTGTTCTTTTTGGCAGTTCTGGGTTGGAGGCTTCTGTAGCACCTAGCTCAGGATATATGACAGATAACACAAAATTCAAGTAACTCACTGTTGTGTAGTTCTTCAAGTTCCAAAAATTCCTAGCAGTTCACCCTCTTCTTTTAATCTTTGAGAGACTTCCTTACCATCTCTGTAGTGTTATATCTAGAACTTTTTAGTTATAAGGGAGAGAACTCAGAAGGAATGAGCCTACTCCATTTTGGTAGAACTGAAACTAATATTTCATTGTAGTATTAAAAACATGCCTATTTGTGTCATTTGAACTTCACTGATACACTCTGATGTTTCTACCAATAATATCTTAGGAGGGTTTGACTGTTTGGGTGAAGGTACCAAGTTATTCCTTTCGTTGTTCATATGCAGGCAAACATTCATTTATATTTATCTAAAAGTAATTGTAAACATTGAAAATAATTATATAGTTAAGTCACTTCAATTAGTTAAAATAGTTGGATGAGAACACAACAGGATATTTCAAGCAACAGCTGAGTAGAAGATTTTAATCTCATTACAACTGATGTCAGCATTCTACCTGAGGCAAAACTAATTGCCTCACCACGTATTCACACCACATAACCATGCAAAAGATAAAGGGGGAGTTTTTATTTGTTCCTTTGCAGTCATGTATAAGCTAGAGTACAATGCCCCCCATTTACCTAACAGAAAGTGTCCATGCCCTTTCCCAGGTATCTCGCTGGTGTCAACATCTGGGATGGAATGCTGGCTGGATGTGCTGCTTTATGGGAACAAAAGGAATATAGGTTTCTTCAAGGAGGATGAACCGAATTAAGAGTCTCAGGTCCACCTTGAGTAGGCTACTTAATATCTCAGAATCTCAGTTTCCTTGTCTATAACATATGGGCTCCTAGAGCTTTTAATTCTCCTGAAGAATTAAATAAAAGTATGTAAAGTACCTCTCAGAGCCAGTACTCGGCTCAGAAAATGCAAAATAAGTAAATATTTGACCCTCTGATTTGGCACTGACAAAACAGTGGAGCTGAAATTGCTCACATAACTCAGGAATGCCAGAATTGACTAAAATTAGAATTCTTTCAAATTCTACTAGAATTTAAAAAGAATATATTCTACTAGAATTTGGGGGAATTCTAATTTAAACCTATATATTCTTTTAATTTTTGTGAACACATAGTAAGTGTGTATGTTTGTGGAGTACATGAGATGTTTTGACACAGGCATGCAATGTAAAATAATCACATCAAGGAGAATGGGGTATCCCTCCCCTCAAGCATTCATTCTTTGTGTTACAAACAACCCAATAACACTCTTGTACTTTTTTAAAATGTACAATTAAGTTATTGTTTACTATAATTACCGTTTTGCTATCAAATACTATTTCTTATTCATTCTTTCTATTATTTTTATACCCATTAACCATCCCCACCTCCTGCCTCTAACCTATATATTCGAAGGAAGTATGCCTCCCAAAAATATTAAAGCAAACAAAAAACCTTGGTCTCAAAACACACATGCATTTAATATATGTAAATATAAAAATTTAAACTCTCCTGATAAATCTTTCCTTATAGGTGGTCAAATTTCAAGGAAACAGTTTCTAAAAATATATTCAGCAACACATCTTAAGAACTTTTATTTTAATTCTGTATTATTTTCCCCCTGAGAGTTGTCTGCAGACTAAAAGGAATTTTATAATAATGTGTAGAAAACATAAAGATTTTCTCATACATATCTCTTAGGCATAAGTGGCCGAATTCGGATAATTCAATACACATCCCTCCCTTTTCCCCAGTGCTCTCTGAAAACTGAAGGGTAGTTTGGGGTTAAGTGGAGTTTCTAAAGATCAAACTACTGTCATAAGTTCTACTATTTTGGCCTTTAGGGTCATGGGAGCACTCTAAACAATGATTCCAGTTTATCAAATACAATGTTCTCCAAAAGTCAGATTCTCCTGGCTGGAATTCTGGAATTCTGGAATTCTCACCACAGATGGATTGCAAAGCCCTGGCAAATCACAAAGCAGTCTGAGCTTCAGTCTCCCAGCTAAGTGGCGACAGCAGCACAGCACACCACATTAAGCAGAATTTTCTCATCTAGCATGACCACACCCTTCAGAGTCAAGGGAAATGTCAGCAGCCATTACTGATCTCATTTAAGGACAGAGAAATGAGGGTTCTGAAAATATTGGTGTTTCCCAAAGGGTGATATACAAGTAATAGATGATTCATAGGCAACTTTTGAGACAGAACTACTGACTTTGAAGAATGAAGATAAAAACTAGCAAAACATAGGGACATGAGAGAAAAACTGAATCCCCAAATGACAGCAGCTAGCAAATATTAAGCTGGCAAATGAAGGGATTAAAAATGAGCAAAATAGCTATAGAAGACCTGGGAAACGACCCATTCAAGAAAGTTGAGTTCCATGAACAGCTGATTCATAATGCCATTGAGAGCCAGGAATTTCAACATTGAATAGTAACTTAAATTCTGTGAAAAATGGAAAGCCATGCCTCAGAATTTCAAAATTCTTAGACCATGGAAGAAAATAAGAATGAAAGTTCCCTGATTCCTTACTTCAAATCAGACCAGGTCCCATCTCATATAAAGCCAACTTTGATGATCATTATCCAGCTTCCCATGACCTAGGACTCTAAATTCCGCTTCTGTAGGTTTGGAGTAGGTGCAGTCAATGCACTACATAACCATGTTTTTAATCATTGATGGACTCCATATACAAGGTGGCCCCATAAAATTATAGTGGAGCTGAAAACTTCCTATTGCATAGTGATGCCATAGCCATCAGAACATCATAGCACCATGAATGGTGCTGCTGTAAATAAATAAATCTACTGTGCTGCCAGTCATACAAAAGGATAGTACATACAATTATATACAGTACCTAATAACCGATAATGAACCACTGTTACTGCTTTATGTGTCTACTATACTACTGATTGCTATTTCAGTGTATACTTCTTCTGCTTACTAAAGAAACAAACAAGAACTAACTGTAAAACAGCCTCAGGTGGTATTCCAGAAGGCACAGTTATCATAGGAGATGGCAGCTCCATGCACGTATCGTCCCTGAAGACATTCCAGTGGGAAAAGAGGTGGAGGTGGAAGACAGCGATATTGATGATCTTGGCCCTGTGTATGCCGGGACTAGTGTGAGTGTTTCTGAATTAGTTCTAAACAACAACAAAGCTAAGTTAAAAAAATGTGAAATTTTAAAATATACAAAAGCTTATAGAATAAGGATATAAAGAAAAAATTTTGTACAACTGTACAATGTGTTTGTGCTTTAACCTAAGTATTATTATAAAAGAGTTAAAATAATTTAAAGTTACAGTAAGCTAAAGTTAATTTATCACTGGAGAAAGAAAACATATTTTTAATAAATTTAACATAGCCTAAGTTCACCGTGTTACAGTACACAGCAATGTCCTAGTCCTTCACATTCACTCACCACTCACTTACTGGCTCATCCAAAGCAACTTTCAGTCCTGCAAGCTCCATTCATGGTAAGTGCCCTATACCTAATTACCATTTCTTAATCTTTTGTGCCATATTTTTACTGTACCTTTTCTGTGTTTAAATATGCTTAGACACACAATACTTTTCATTTTGTTACAACTGCCTACAGTATTTACTGCAGTAACATGCTGTACAAGTTTGTCACCTAGGAGCAATAGGCTATACCATATAGCCTACGTACACAGTAGGCTATCCCATCTAGGCTTTTGTCGGTACACTCTATGATGTTCACACAACAACATAATTACCTAATGACCTATTTTTTCAGAACATATCTTTGTCTGTAAGTGATGCATGACTGTATTTTTAATAAGACTCTCTACTGATGCCGAAGTCCAACAAAGTCTGAAATCCTCGTATGCCAAAAGATGCTTTTGTTCTTCCGTATGCATTTTACTCTTCTTGTAGCTAAATCTACTTTGAGACAGAAGGTGATCATTTGCTACTTTTCTGAGAAAGAGGTGCCTTCTCTATTACCCTTATGCACCCCCACCGCCACCTAGAGATATGAATAGTTTAAATCTTACGTATTATAAAGATAAATAAAAAGTTAGGTAGCATAAGAGAGAACTCAAAGGGTCACTGAAATGAAATGAAATGAATGAAAAATTGAGTCAGTTTTGAAATAATCTAGGGCCACTGAATTATTCCAAGGTCACATGAGATAAAGAATAAAAAACAAATGTTCTGATACGAGGTTCAGCATGCCAGTCATTATGCTTTCTGATTTCCCGGAGGAGAAGCCTTTGTCATTTTAAGGAAAAGGATAAAAAGCATATACTTTTATCTGTAAAAAGGATTACAGAAATTAAACATTTTTATTAAGTGCAATATTCAGTCAGTGCTATCTTGAAAACAATTTAATACTACACTCAAAAAACTGAAAGAAGTAGAGTTTTACCTTTAAAGTAACTCCAGACATATTCATGCATACACAGTCATCAAAAGAATGTTGCAAAATTACAGCCAACTTTAGAGCAGAAACTGGATAAGAGCTCAGGAAAACACCATTCAAAATTGAAAGTTAATTAAAATTTAAATGAGAAAATATTAGGTGGGCTTTTTATCTTTTATAATTTTAATTTTACTCAATAAATACAAAGGTCTATTCTTATATATTCCGTTTCCAAAACAGCCAGTGTATAGCCATATCTCAGTGGTAATCCACCACAAAAGTTGTACAGGGAAGTTTTCCCTTCCACTCGGGCCATCTTTGCAAAAGGTAAAGTGAGACGGGCAATAGTAATCACCCTCAGTCAATTCTGTATCCCAGGTCACCTGGCATATTTGTAAACAAAAATGTATTGTCAACATAATGTGTCTATTTCTTCAACATAACTTACTATGTCAGAAATTATGAGGTGTGAAGAGAACCGTTCTTTACTATGCTCTACATCTGATTCCATTACAAGAGAAGAAAAACATTTTCATGATATTCATCTGTTGCAGTGAAAGCAATACTATGTTTTCAACTATACCTAATTTAATATCATTATTTAAATCAATATTTGAAAACTAATAAAGAGATTATTGAATCACAAGTTGATTTAATTTACACTATATATTATGCACTGCATTAAGGAACCAATTCCATTACATTTTGGATCCAATTCCTAGGACAAATTAAATCTTAGTTTTCACGTTTCTCAAAATTATCTACATGATAAAATTGCACAGAGAGAAAGACTGACAGAGGAAGATAACTGCTTATATGGAGACGTTATATCACAGAAGCTACTCATCCAAAGCTATTAACGGTTACATTCATTGAAAAGGAAAAGAAGATCATAATTTCCCTCTCCAACTTGAATGTCTTCTGCATAAAAAGAAAGGGTAACAGCAAATATGAGCAGTTCAAAAAATAAAGCAATTGGTTACTAGTCTTCATTTGGAATGAAATTTATGAGGAAGTAGAGCATCATTATGCCTCAAAACAAAACTACTGCTGATAATCATGAAAATCTCCAGTTAACATCTCTAATCGCATTCTACCATGTCCCCTTCCTTTCAGTTTCCACCTAAAGCCACTGAAGACTGACTATGATCAGATACTTTTCCAGGCACTGGGGTTATACTGATATGCAACAAAACTATAAATGCTGCTTTCGTGAATTTAGAGTCTAAAGCCCTTATGTTGCTTTCTAAATGAGAGAGGGCTTTTCTCGGTACTCCTTTTAGCTAAAATTTAGTAGGAGAGGGAAATGTATTTCTCACAGTTCTGGTGGCAGGGAAGTCTATGATCAAGGCAGTGGATTGGGCAGGGGGCTAAAATTTATTAATTCTGACTCTGCTTTGAAAACATCTGAAAAAAATAAGTAGAAATAATCTTCCATGCATAATTACCTCTGTGCAATTAAAAGAAATCACATAAAAATTATTAAAATAATCATGACAATCAATTTTATAGCAAGGCAATAAACAACTGAAAATGCCTGATGTAAAAATATGACTTATTACATTTAAGACAGGTGATAACAGTTTACAAAACACATTAATTTTAATTAAGAAAACTGGTATATAGAGTATTTATTCTGAGGTCTATTTTTTTCTATTTCATTATTTTGTTACACAATAGGATATTAACATTTGAAGGGGTCAAATAACATGTGAACTATCTTCTTGAGTAATTCTTCCTGTCTCCCCAAATATAGATTCTAGCTCAGCCTATAAATTCATTGGATACTTGATCCCACCAAGAAATCAAATGTGGTTTGTTCTCTGACACTGTCTCACAAAAGAACGGTGTGCATGGCAATCGTTGCTGGTGCACTGCCCAGATCCCCATGACTTGGACCATTTCAGTGTTGTTGCTCTGACTTCCAGAACATGTGCCTGAGGGCTCTCTCTGGCCTCTAGAGTGGGCTTTGCCTATAGGCATAGAGCGCCATAACTGCCAGGAAATTCATGTCCTCCAGTGCTCTAATCCTTCAGGTGAGATAGCTCCGGGGCAGGTGCAGTTCCCCAGTAGAAACAGCCCCTAGTTGCTCCAGGTTAACTTGTTTGTCACCCTTTTTTAAGCATCATCCATTCCCTTTCTTACTTCCCCCACTCCTCTGTTTGTATACTATTTCCAGGGATCACTTCCCAGTGAATTGCTAGTATTCTAATCTAAAAACACCCAAACTAAGTATATTTTACAGCTTTAGATTTATAAGATAAATGTAAAAGGTTAAAATGATTGAAAAAAATTAAGATATAGTAGAAGTGTTTCACACTGGTATTCTGAAAGTAAATCTGAGTTTATCATTGGCAGTTGGGGTAGAGGGGAAACTATCATGGAGTAATCATTTACTTGAGAAACAGCAAATATTTTTCATACTCTGAATATAAAAATGTAAAAAAGGTACAGCCCTTGCTCTGAAGAAATAAAAGTTTTATGAGAAAGACACAAAGTATAAAGAAGCCAAGTCTCCAAATACAGCCCCAATAATTCCTCTAATTTTTGAGGCAAGCCCCTTTGCATTGTGGCTTTGCCTCTCCTCTAATCAAGAGGTGTGGTCTATTTACCATCACTTCAATTCTGAGTTGGTTTTTTGATTTGCTTTGAGCAACCAAATTCAGTGGAAGTAATATCTGGGACTACCACCCTATCCCTAAAGAGGACTGGCAGTTTCACTTCCCCCTCTTGGAGACCAGCCACCATGCTGTAAGTCCACACTAGACTGCAGGATGATTAGAGCCACACAGAAGAGACTCTGGAAGAAGAGCAGTCATTTGGGCATTCCAGCCCATCTTAAGTTCTCAGCTGAATGCAACTGTATGAGTGACCTCAGGTACACAATCAAGGAGGAGAATCTCCCAGCTGAGCCCAACCAAACTACAGGATCATAGGAAACAATAAGTTGTTTTAAGCCACCAAGTTTTGGAGTGGTTTGAGCAATAACAGACGACTGATTCAAGAAGCAATGACAGTGCAGTCTGATAATTCTACACCTCGGATGACATCTCTCTGCTCACATGTTTCAGTCCCACCAGGCTAGCTTTGGCAAGGAGAGAGCCAGATCAGGAGCCACCACTGCCACATCAGGAACAAGTTTCAGTTTCACTCTACCATCCAACACCTAGCCAGACTCAGCTTGCAGTTCAGTTGACTGAAGAGGAGCAAAATAGGACAGCTCAAAGAATAAGCTTTGTATAACATCTGCCTAAAGGAATTTATGGCCCTGAAGGAGATAGATCAGATCAGAATAAAAGATCTGGGAATATGTGATCTGTATGATGGACTTTGTTTATGGGAACCCAATTCAGTTTCTGCCATGCGTGCACATTTATCACCACGACTGTATAGATAACTGGTTGATGAGATCTTTCATGTGTCCTTCCTGCATGGAGCAGTCGATCCAGCACAGCTTACATCCTATGAGATTAATTAAGCCAGGCTCTCTCATCTGATTTCAAGTGAACTATCATTTTTGGTGGTTTTGATTGTCACTGAGCCCAAAGAGCCAGGAATTTGGAATGAAAATCATGCACAAAAGTTACCTAAAAATTTCTGGATGGCTGCAGATGTTGGGGGAAAATTATGTGACATTTTAGAAGCTTAGGGGGAAAATTAGGATGATATTTTTATGTATAGCCTGGACTCAACATTTAAAAATATAATTGTATTTAGATCTTGGGGAAAAAAAGAGAAAAGACAGATATTGGGTGAACACCTACAATAAGATAGCACTGTGCAAGGACTAACCAAAGATACATAAAATGTAATTGCTGCCATAAACACACATTTTTGCTAGGAATAATGGCCATTAATTGTAATGATTAGAGGATACCCAAGTTCTGAGAAGTATAATTATGACCCTATGGACAATAAGAGTTAAGAAAATAAAAGATGTAAGTGTAGACTAGCTGAAGGACTTTAGCTGAGATCAAAGGAAGGAAAAGTTGGGATCAAAAGAAAGAAAAGCCATCCAGGAAGGGGGAAGAGTTGAGTAAAAAGGCAGGAGGTAAACGGGGATAATGATCAGGATCTGTCTGACATAGAAGTGGAAAATACGGATAGCAAGAGGTAGCCTCTATTTTCCTCCTCCACAATCCTCAAACATGTTCCCTAAAAATAGATGATGGATATTGACCCTTCTTTCCTTTGAACCACTCAAAATATTAAGAGAATCACTTATGAACAGTAGCAAAATATCACCCATCTTCTAATCACTGTTGAAAAGCAGATTTGTAAAGTGTGTGCTTCTCTTTTCTCCTGGAAGATCCTTTCTTCGATTTTTTTGGCAAAGCACATACCAGTCAACCACATGTGTATTGCTATAACTAGGTTTTATCTATTGAAACAGCTAGCCTTAATACTTAATGCTATCAATACAAAGAAAAGTTCTAGCAATTACTTCATATTTCCATTTGCAACAAATTTTTAATGTATTTACAGAGAGTTTCAACAGTTCCTAATATCTACAATGTAGAAGGATAGCATCTTATGCTTTGAAAATTAATAGGGAGATCTGCTTCCCTGGACTTATTTAAACATAGTTATAACTAATATATTTATTACTTTAATAATTTGTTCCCATTCATCAAAATAAAAAATAGAGTTCATTTATAAATTTAAACGAAACACTGATTAGAGTTTACATTTTCTCTTTTACACTACAACGCAGCCAGTCAATGCATTCCCATCTTTGTCAAGTGTCTAGAACATGACTAAAATAATATATGTGCACATGTATACAAATATCTCTACACCCATATATGTAAATAATGGTTTATGGCTTGAATAGTTTCTGAGATTTATTAAATAAGACACCTTCACTGCTTCCCAAAGATAATAGTTACCTGACATATACAATTCTAAATGAGGTACCTTATCTCTCTCTTCCACACCTTCAAATTAATAGCGTTTTCCTAACATCAATCAAAATTTCTCAAAAGTGAACTTTAACAAACAAAGCATTTAGATGTTATGAAATGCACTATCTTAATGTTCATAAAAGTTATTGCTTACACCCTGCATGATTACTTAATTACTATGATTCAATTACGAACAAAACAAAACACAGAAAGTAGAACTCACTTGCTTTCTTGCCCAGAAGCCACATCCCGCAATTAAATTCTAAGATAGTAAAAAAATCTCCTCAAACAAAGCAAGGGACTGGTGGAGCTGTTTCTTCTGCTCATTACCTTTGGGTTACAGCTGAATCGCAACTGTTAAGGGATCCTGTAGGCTGTAATGACTAGATCACCTGAGATCAAGGCTGCTAGCTAAGTGCAGGCTGCTTTAGGAAGAGTTCACAGGAATGAAATCTGGACTCCCAGATCCAAGGAACAGCCACAGATTCCCAAAACCCACCCAGGTACCAGACAGGAGACCTGCATAGAACTCTGTCCCCAAAAATGATTCATTGGCCTGGGTGAGAATAATCTCAATTCTGTAGGGTAAATTGTGTGTATGGGTAGGCAGAGACCACAGTGTCGTTTTTCCTAGACAGGCTTCTCTCAACATTTAATCACCTACACTTATATTTCATTTCTCAGAGAGAGAATATAGTGTTCCCATCTTCATCAAGTGGTTTCATCATCATCATCATATGGACAGATACTATCAGTGCTCCGCCCATATGCCCTCAGCTCTCACCATTTCAGGCAGGCCAAGATGACTTCCAACTGTCGGCTCTTGTATTTCATTGCCCAAAAGCTTCTCTGCCTGCCAAAGACCACTCTGCCTATATAAGTGGAAGGCTATAAATGCCAAGGAATTAATACCTTCACAGAGTAGCCCTCAACTAATGACTGGCAGGAGTTGATGGATAAATACTCCAGCTCCCTATCTCTCAGTGGGAAATTCTGTACACTTGACTCCCAGAATGCTCAGGGTCATTAAGCTCCAGTTGCCCTCCTTATTGGCTTTTTTCCTTCTCTGCCCTACTTTTTCACTCCCCTATCAGTGTTCCTTGAGATTACCTCTTACAAACATTACTTATAGGAAAATCTTTGTCTCCAGGTTTGATTCACAAGCAACCCAAATGGAAATCATCATCATCATCATCATCATCATCATCATCATCATGGCAACAATAATAAGAGCACTGACTACTTACTGGGTTCCTACCATACGGACTTGAAACTTTTACTCATTATTCTATTAAAATTTTAATTCTCACATATACAGCTATATTACCCATACCTTGTAGCTGAAAAAAGAGAGGCATGGGAGATTTAAATAAAGAGCCAAGATCTAGATCACTGAGTTAATAAGATTAGAAGACAGAATTTGTTTGATTTCAAACTCATTTTGCTCATTCCACCATACTATGCTGCCACTCATAAAAAATAAAATTAAAATGATTTAAAAACAAAATTCACATGCTGAGCCCTACTCTATTTTCTAAAAAAAAAAAAAAAAAACCAGAAGGAATCATTTTTATTTCAGCTACTTAATAATAAGTATCCAATCATATGTTTGTCAACCTAATAATGGTTTCAGAAAGAGTCATCAGAAAGTGAACAGTATATCCAAATGGAACATTCCTCCACCTGATGTTTGACAGTGTCTCCTTTTTGTCACAGTAGCCTTTTATAGGAGCAAGAGACTTCCTTAAGAGCAGGGATAATGTCTTACTTGGGTCTGGATTCCCAGGAAGAAGCCAGACAAATAAACATTTAGTGAATATTAGTTGAATTGACTGACTTGAGTTCTACTAAATTGTAATGATATGAACATGTTTGGGGGGAAATTCATTTTGATAAGATGTCATCTGGATGCAAAGGAGACTGATGGGAAAGAGAAATCTTAGAAAATGAGGAGAAATGAAGTCCATGATCCTCCCTAAGTATTATCTGCAGAGCAAAAGACTAGTGCTTCAAAGACATCTGATACTGTAATGTAAGTGGTGTTTTGATATAATACTATCTTAAAATAGATTAAAGTGATTAGGAAGGAAGTTCTGGAGTTCAGAATTCTAAGAGTTACAGCATAGCTCTGCTTTATGCTACTGGAGATATTCCATTGGAAATATTGCTGACTCTTCCAAAGAATAGGTGGTGGGTTTATTTTCCAAAAGTTATGAAAATATTTTCTTGAAGGGTTAATAACCTGCCCATTAATAATCCAAATATTTCCACCTGACACACATTCTTTAATCAAAAGGTCAAAACTGTTGCTTGGGGCTGGGAGCTGAAGCATTTCCTACAACACCTTGCCATTTCATTTAATTTTTTAAAAGTTTTTATTTCCATAAGTTTTGGGGGAACAGGTGGCATTTGGTTACATGAGTAAGTTCTTTAGTACGCAGATAGTCCCTGACTTAAGATAGTTTGACTTATTTCAATTTTGTGATGGTGGTAAAGTAATACGCATTCAGTAGAAACAATACTTGAGCTGTTCTGTTTTTCACTTTCAGTATGATAAATTATGAGATATTCAATGTGATATTGTAAAATAGGCATTGTGTTTGATGATTTTGCCCAACTGTAAGCTAATGTAAGCATTCTGAGCATATTAGAGGTAGGCTAGGCTAAACTATGATATCGGTAGGCTAGTTGTATCCAGTGTATTTTTGACTTAATGATATTTTCAATTTATAATATGACTATCAGGATATAACCCCATTGCAAGTTGCGGAGCATCTGTACTTACAATTAAGTTGCTTTTAATAGTTCTACAACCTCCTATTTATAACTGTAAAATATAAGTTTCTAAATGTATGGAAGAAATGGTCCATGAGAGAAAAATAGAACTTTTAATTATATTGATATGCCAATTATTTTAAAAACTATGTATGTATAAAACATTAAAATCCTAAATGGCTTCATCTTACAAAGTATAGAGTAAAGCCATAACCAGTTAAAATTAATTCATACCCTACATATAAAAGCTTAAAAGATGTAAAACTTAAAGAGACCAGAGAATATTATTTGAGAGACTGGTTGTGGGAAAATATAGTTATAAATTGCATGCTGTGCTAACTAGTTATAAATCTCATGCTGTTTTGCTCTGCCCTGACTGGGATTTGAATCATCACTTTGTCCAGCATGTCCACTCTGTATATACTACCAGTCCATTAGTCACGTAGGTTATCAGATAGGAAAACAATATATATATTGGGTTTGGTACTATCTGTGGTTTCTGGCATCCACTAGGAGTCTTGGAATGTATTCCCTGAGAATAAGGGGTGACTATTGTATAGGAAAGAGAAAGAAAACGAGGTACAAAGGGACAATTTTCTACAGAAAAATTTTAAAACCCCATAATTACATTTCCAAATCACAATTGGTTGTTTTAAAATAAAAGATTATTTTAAAATTAAACCAACAGAAGCAGAATCTAAAAATTATAGTAATTTAGCATTTCATTAATTCATTATGTAAAATTGTACATTTAATTTGAAAAAATTTTCCAAAAAGCAAAAGCAGTATAAAAATTATCATATTTAATTGCAGATTATTTTACCCTATATCCTTTTATAAAATTTTCAATTATGCAGCAAAGTTGAAAGAACCGTAGAGTAAAATCCCATGTACCCACCACCTGGATTCTCCCATGACTATTCTATTGTGCTTCTTTTATCACATATCTATTAATTTAACCATCCTTCAGTCCGTTGGTTAATCCATCTGGCTTTGGTACATTTCAAAGAAATTTTCAGACACAGAAAAATTATCTTGAAATACTTCTGCATGCATATGATTAATTATAGTTCAACATTTGCTTCCACTTTATATTAAATTTACATACAATGAAATGCATAAATCTTAAATATTCATTCATTGAATTTTGATAAATATGTGTATTTGTGAACACTCAAACTCCAATCAGTATATAGAACATTCAGTTACAGATTATTTTGAGGAAAATAAAAACTTAATATGAGCTCCCTTTTCTCTAATCCGAAATATTATGCTTAAAGTGAAACAAAGGACATAGTTTTCCCTTAACCTCAATAAATATTTTCAACTGCATCTCAGCAAATAAATACAGAGCAGCATATAAAGAGATAACTAGGAATTAGCTTGATTGAGAACAGGGATATTATACCAAGCACTGACAGTGCCATATTGGCAAAATATACAGAGGAGTGAGGTGAGGAAAAGACAGAAAGATGGCAACCGTGGTAAACACACCAACATTCAGCTCCAGCTAGCTGATGCCATCCAAGAATAGGTGTCTCATGTCAGCAAACCTTTAGGCTATTCAAGAAAGGCTGGGAATCCAGATATTTATGTGTAATATATTGAATTTCTCAAATGTTAACAATGGAAGTATACATTTTTAAAACATTATGCAGTTTAGTAAAATTGAGCCTGCAGGTCTCCCAGATTACGTTCTGTAGTTTTGAGTGTCATACCATTTGATGACTTGTGATTTCCTGTAGTAGTATTATGATCAGATCGTATTCTGAGTCAACAGATGAATCTTAGCATCATATGATTTAAAGGATCTATTAATCAGTATTTTTAAGACATTTAAGACTTGAGCAGTTAGATATACCAGATATACCATATGCTCTTATAACAGATAAACATAAAAACTAGAACTAAACACTAATATATCTCTTTCTCCTCAGGAAACATACCCATACAAAATGAAGCAGACAATAACGGGGGTTTTATATACTCCATTCCCTCTCAAGCACAGCAATTTGTTCACGTATTCATGCATTCATTATAGTGTGTGTGTGTGTGTGTGTGTGTGTATGTGGGTGTGTGGTGTGTGCTATGTATACATGTGCTAGGCACTCTGTGTGTGTGTGCGCACGCGCGCATGCTGTGAACTGTGTATACATGTGCTAGGCACTCTGTGTGTGTGTGTGTGTGTATGTGGGTGTGTGGTGTGTGCTATGTATACATGTGCTAGGCACTCTGTGTGTGCGCGCGCGCGCATGCTGTGAACTGTGTATACATGTGCTAGGCGCTCTGTGTGTGTGTGTGTGTATGTGGGTGTGTGGTGTGTGCTATGTATACATGTGCTAGGCACTCTGTGTGTGTGTGTGTGTGGTGTGTGCTATGTATACATGTGCTAGGCACTCTGTGTGTGTGTGTGTATGTGGGTGTGTGGTGTGTGCTATGTATACATGTGCTAGGCACTCTGTGTGTGTGTGTGTGTGTGTGTGGTGTGTGCTATGTATACATGTGCTAGGCACTCTGTGTGTGTGTGTGTGTGTATGTGGGTGTGTGGTGTGTGCTATGTATACATGTGCTAGGCACTCTGTGTGTGTGTGTGTGGGTGTGGGTGTGTGGTGTGTGCTATGTATACATGTGCTAGGCACTCTGTGTGTGTGTGTGTGTGTATGTGGGTGTGTGGTGTGTGCTATGTATACATGTGCTAGGCACTCTGTGTGTGTGTGCGTGTGCACGCATGCTGTGAACTGTGTATACATGTGCTAGGCACTGTCCTAGGTCTGAAGGTATAACAGTAAGTAAAAGAAAAACTCTGGTTTCATAGAGTTTCGTTCAGGGAAGATAGACAGTAAGTTCATAACATGCCTTGCGATTATAAGTAATAGGAGAAAAGTAAAGCATGGTATATGAGTGGGAGGTATATATGAGATGGTCAGAGAAGACTTTCCCAACAAGATGGACTCTGAACGGAGATAAAAGAAGAAACAAGAGAGAGCACTAAAAATATCCCGAGGAGGAGAGATCCATGCAGGCAGAACTTGCCAGACTAAATGGGAAGACCTTGAATGCACCTCTAAAAAGTATGTCACCAAATGCAAGTTCATATATACGTGCTCCCCTTTTAGAGTACCGATTGTCACATAAAGTGTATACAAATCGAGAGTGAAAGAACAAACACAGCATTTGGAATTTAAGGGTATGAAACCCCAGCAAGTCTTTATTACAAGCTTATTATTCAGAGGGATCAATTCTGTAATTAAGATGTAATAGGATTTACGACTTTTGATGTACACTTTTTGTAGAATGCATTCACTACATAAAGATATCCCCTACCAATAGAATTCATAAACACGAGAGTATTGCCAGGTGAAGTAAGATGGGGCTAATTATGGACAGTTGGCAGACCATTTTCATACAGAAAAATGGAATCTACATGAAGGATGAGAACAAGAGCTCATTATACAGTCTTCAGAGATTATGCCTGGTTTTCTTTCCTTGAGCTTCTCCTAATGTGGAGTAAAGTTATAAAAGTTAAAGAACCTCTCTGTTGCCAGCCTCTGTAAAGGTGCTGATAGCAGGTGGTGCTAATGTACCTTGACATAGGATTTTCTTGCTCAAGAGCTCAAAATAGGTAAAAGGAATTATGGCAACATCTTCACCTGACCCAGCAACATCGCTGTCTTTTGTCACCCATCATTCCAGTTTCAGAAAAGTCGATCTAACATTTCAATCAGAGACTGGCAGAATTTGCCTTTTTATACCTGTCAAGATTGAAGGTAATTGTGCTCCCAGGGCCATTTCACTTGAAGGAAATATATGGAAATTAGAAATATACCGCATTCTGAAAGAAACTGCCAATTTCTGAGCGCCTTTGTGAACTCTCTTTTTCTGTTTAATATAAAAATAGAAGGGGAAGGGCAGGGGAAGGGTTAGGTTGGAAGCACACAGTGAAATATGTTTGCCTGCCTGCAAAGTCACCGCACTGAAGCTGCTACTGCTTCTTGCCTTGACATAAATACTTCATAGTCTCCAATTATATTAATTGCTCATGTGGTAAAAAACCATCTGGGGTAGTAAACGTAACTGAGTTCACAGACATGATAAACTTGGAAACACCCTGAATGCAAACAAGGGCAATGTGAAGATGTTATCTCATTATATTTGGTATTAGAGTTTTATTTTTAATAAATTGGGACTCTTTTTAAAACAATGGCTATGTTATTAATTAAGGACATTGCCATAATGTCTTTTAAAATGTATGTGAATATATTTACAATATTACTGGTAAGTGAAATGAAACCGTAATTCTCGTGAGTTACGAGACTATCAGGACCTTTAAAAGAAGAGCAAAACAGTCTCAAAGTGTAAAAGGTCCCAAGATGTTCACATGTGAAACAGATTTGCTTAGCAGCCAGAAACTGGCCACAGCTGCCATTATATCTAATGCTCTCCTCCCAATCTACTTCTCTACTCTACTAACCAGTGGGAAAAAAACGTGATTCACATCCTTATCAGAATTCATCACCTCTGTATTTGGGTACAAAGCAAGACCCAAGTTCTCAATTTCTCTGAACGAAACTAAGTAAACTGTCTATACACTAGCACCATTATTTTTGAGTTCTCAGTGCTTATCAAAAATAGAGGATTTATGGTATATATGTTGAATGTATCTTTTGTTTTTTTTTTTTAAGTTATTCCCTAGGGAAACTTAGAAGTAATTACTTTGTTTGAGGAAGCATTTTTTTAAAATAGCTTAGTGGCATGAGTGATGATATATTCACCTGTACAGAAATGAGCCCAATCATTAATAGCTGATTTCCAGGGCCTTCATATTGTCCCCCTTCCCTAAATGGTCAAATCAAATCCTCTTCACACAGGTCCTTCCCTCACTCCCCCAATACTCTCCCTTCTTCTACCGCCACCTCCCTGCTACATCTCCCACTGGAAAAGCAGGAGTTAAGGGAGGATGGCCCTTGACTAAATTCTATGTATGATTATCAAAACTTGGTCAGAAAAGCTAAAAGACGTGTCAACTTGTGTATGTGGGTACTTTCTTCAGCAAACAACTGCTACACCTTTTCCTCCCCCTAAATAAAAGAAAAGAGTGAGATTTTAAGAAGAAAAATGTTTTTGGCTCAAAATATTATATGCATTTGAGATAATTTTGAACAGAGTTGTATAAGCTGGACAGAGAAAGGTCTTGATTTCTAGTATTGCCAAATTTTTTCTAAGATAAAATAACTAAATTTTTAATCCATTGTTCATTCATTCACTCATTTCCTTACTCATCAGTTAGCCAGTCATACGTGAAATGTTTACTGAATACTCATTACGTGCCAGGAAGTTCTAGCCACTAGAGACACACCAGTGAAACAGAACACACAAAGTCCTTACTCTCATGGAGCTTACATTTGGAGGCTGAGTTGGAGGGAGCACAGAGAGAGATAATAAACATGTAGGCTCAAAAATAAATGAGATGCTTTTTCAGATTGGGATACATGGTATAAGGAAAACAGAAGAGGGTAATAGAATAAGATGCCTGGAGTAAGGGAGTTGTGCTGTCAGCAGAGACCTGTCTGAGGAGGCAGCATCTGAGCTGACATCTGAATGATAACAACGGGACAGTGAGGTGATGATGCACAAAGGAGTGAGTGGGACACAGTCATGTCCTGAGGTGGGTATCAGTTCCTACGTGCCTGGAATAGAAAGAAGACTGGCGTGGTTAGAGCTGAGAGAGTCATGCGTAGAGAGTTGGGACTAGAAGACAGGCAAGAGCAGGCTCATAGTAGCTGAGCAAATTGTAGATTTTTCTCTAAGTGCAGTAGGACTCATTAGAGAGAGTTAGTCAGGGGTGTAGTGTGATCTGATTTCTGCATTTTAAATATCATTTCAGATGCTACATGGAGAATGGACTGAAGAGAGGAAGTGTAACAGAGGGAAGACTTGTGACAGTAAGTTGCCATCTCTCCTCCATTGCTCCAGCCTTTGATTCACAAGCCTTCTGGCATGAGGACCATGGATATCCTAGTCCTGCCGTGGGGCCAAGAGCTGGGTTTAGTGCTGAGAAAAGGGCAGCTTTGTTCCAAGTACAAGGGACTCTAGACAGCTTACTCAGGCCATATGCTCCACCTCCTACCAGGGTTGAGACCTTGGACAAGTAATTGTTCTCTACCTCACTTTCTTTTCATATTTTAACATGGGATCATTATATTACAGTATCCCCTTCATGGGATTGTTCTGATTATTCACACAGAATAGTGCTTAAAATAATGTTGGGAACACAGTAAGCTACAAGAGAAAAGATAGCAAATAGTAATAGCACTACAATTGCTATTATCAATTAAGCACATGGTATTTTGAGATCCAGGTTTGAGGAGAAGCAAAGAAACTGACAATAGAGGCCTAGTAAGGAGCTGTATCAGATTTCTGAGAGGCTCCTATTTCCTGCCATCTGTATCCTGAGGAAGATTGTCTAAAACGGACAAAGTATGAGAACCGTCTACCTTCAGACTATGCTGGAAAATGAGCAGGATGAGCCACTGGTGCCATTTCCTTGGTTATATAGTTGGTTTGAGACAAGTAGATGAGCTGGAGAAATCAGAAGTAGACATTCTATACATTAATAGATCCCTGAAGTTCCTTTTCAATAGAAGCCACATGGAACTTCCATTGGTGATGCCCTGCTTCACATCCTCTTAGCTCACCTCTGAGTTCATGTGAAACCATCTGGTTCCTATACACACCAACAGCTCCCCACCCTAAAGCACTTGTGTCTTTCTGCCTCTCTACCTGCTCAGTCTATGTTCAGGGCAGCCTGGAAGTGCCAGAGATTAAACACCCCAAGAGAAACCACCAACAATGAAGGATGGGGCCAGTGAATACTCAACTTCCCTGTTCCCAGGTGTACACAATTCTGAGGCTATTTTATCCAAGATCTATAGCAGGACTGAGTCCTAGTTACCCTTATCCCTAATCTGCTCATTAAAATCTTTTTTTTAAGCTGCCGCATTCTCCTTTCCCTCATTCTTGTTTCCTGGAACTACTTATCAAATAAACTGTCATATCTGAGTCACTGTGTCAGGTTTTGCTTTTGGAAGAATCCTAACTAGGACACCATATAATGCTTTCAAACAGCATAGCCCTCACGTGAGCTTTCTTCCATAGTGAAGCAACATTTTCCAACCACTATCCCAATGACCAATTCCAGTGTAGAATGAAAGTGAACAGAAAACAGAAGGAAGGGGGTTGGAGGGAGTAGGGGGAGCTCTAGGCTACTATCATGGCCAGGAAGCCACCCTGACCCTTTCTGACTAAACCTACAGTCACAGAGACCGACACTTGCATAATAAAGATGCACTAAATGTCTGTGGCATTAATTATCTGACTCGAAATTTTGACAGAATTCAGTTAAAAACTGAACATGTTGAGACAGGCACTGGCATGAAGCCCCAACCTAGTCAGATGTACATCTTAATTTACTGCAGATGGGCACCAAGTCATTTTGCCAATTTGGACGTTCCCAATAAGGTCTCACAAATAGATCTGTTCTCCAACAATATCTGCCTTCTATCAAAAGTGGAACAAATATAAAAAATGTGATTTAATGCATACATAAACGCACACACACATGAAGGCACACACACCCACATACACACTAATGTTACCCATTGGGTTTAAGCCCAGTGAGGTCAGATGCTGTTCAAAGATAAAAATAATCTCTTATTATCATTTTGCTCCTGAAGATTGCTTGCATTTAACCATGTTAATACTTATTTAGAAAGATGAACTGTCCCCAAAGAGAATAAAATCAATAATTGCCAACTATTTCACATGTTTGCTACACCTCCAACTCTCATATATTATTCTTTATTCTTCCTCAGGTATAATATAATACTAAGCTCATTTCTCTTCTGTTCAGGCTATGGATTTTCCTTGTTTTTCTGCACCCAGTAAAATCCTCCACTTAAGACATGAAAGTTCAAAGTATTGGCTAGTCAAAATTCTACTTATGTTAATGGAGATTGCATTTTTAAGAATAAGTATAACAGAGAATTATTTTATATTAAATGGTGATCACTGGAAGTCAAAGCTGTGCACATATATGTGTGTGTATATATGTATATGTATGTATATATATACACACATGTATATATGTTGTTGGGTATCATGGGACGGTTCTTTGTGACATCTTTATGAAACTGTAGGTAATTTTTCCCAATGACGAATAGTTCAAAAGCTTTTACTTCTAAGAGTTGTCATGCCCCAGCTTCTTTCTTTCTTTCTTTATTTAGTTAAACCATGATATATTTCCCTCCTATAACCAAGAGGACTGTTTCCATCAGATCAAAATTATTTTATAGATTTTATAGACTGTTTCCATCAGATCAAAATTATTTTATAAACGAAGTAAATTACATTAGCACTAACTTTAATACTTGAATCTAAAAATATGTACCTGAAGTACCAATGAAATCTTCTACAAATTCAATTCTAGAATACCTTCTTAGGATAGAATATGATCAGGTTAGTTCTCATGCTTAAGCCTATTGGTACAAGTCACTTCAGTACCACCTGACCATCTAATTCAAGGAAAGTGAGGGTCCCGGTAAAATCACGGCAACTAAGGGAAGATACTAGGAGACCTCGATGCATAATTAATTCTGCCCTGCTTCTTCTTTTTCACTATATACCCAAGACTTTACCAGTTATTCAACCACAACTTCCTAGCTACCTAACCAACACAATGTCCACCCAAGTCCTTGGCAAAACTTCTAGGAGAAAAGGATAACTCTTATAAAGATACCTAACTGATTCAAAAGTACAGTCTTAAATTCTGAAGGAATTTTGGCAGATCCTTCAATCCTCTAAACCACGTAGTAGTACTCAGATAAAAGCATTCATTTTCTGCACAAATATTTCTAACTTACAAAGTGCTCACCAGCTCCTAAAAGAGAGGGTTGTTCTATTGTTTTTTTAAGCTTGGGTCATTATCAAGTTTATTCTGGTAATAAATCAAAATCTCTCTCCTTGCCTCTTTTATCTATTGTCCCTAAGTCTGTCTCCAAGGACAACAATATATTTCATTGTTCTCTTTAGTAACTGTCTTTTATTTTTCAGTTTGAAAACTATCCTTCTCCTACTCCGCATCAATTAATATTAAGCCCCTTGAGAATGAAGAAATTATTTTAAAATTATTTTTAGACTCTGATGATCTGACACAAAGTAGATGCTCAATAAATGTACACTGAAATGCTAAACATAAGGCAATCTCCGTTCCCTTCTAAAATACATCTGTATTTGAAGATGCTCTTGATCAATGAGATTATTCATTGGTTCTCCACTTATATATAACACACATTATTAAGTAGAAAAAATTATTTCTCTTCTATATTTAAGTCCATTTTTATACTAATGGAGGAAAACAGAAGCATGGATAAAAGTAAGAATATATTACATATTTATATTTGAATCTTAGCATATCCTCCTTTCTTAAAGTTTACCACATCTGAAACAAAACTTGAGTCAAAGAATAAAAATCCAAATACAAGAAGACCCAGCTCTCCATCTGGTCTCTACCTTTAGTTCCTCTTTGTTCACCTCTCACACTGAGGAAAATGAAATTACCCTTCCAGATAAAGCAATGCTCAAATCTGAGGTGTGACCCTTTCTGCGTTTTAGGCTTTAGCAGCTGGATCTCCATACCATCCTTTAGAAACACACACGTAATTGATAATTTAGGTTTTAAAAGTTAGAGCCTAAATGTCCTTCTCTTTGAACTGGTATCTGTTTGAAAATAAGTAGCAAGACTTGTAACAAGAACATATCATGTGCAGAGGAAGAATTAAATATTACAGGGATTGACCATCAAATTGGTTTACGGAAAATTTGATAAGTTAAACATAGTTGCTATTGCTTGAAGCTATCATATATATATATATATATATATATATATATATATATGGACACATTAAAGTATATCCAAAAATTGAATGTCCAAACACAGGTAAGAAGGCTCTCAAATTCTTTACCTGGATTGTGAATAAGGCAAAATATGACTTTACTAGTGATCCCAATGAAAATATTTGGAAAGAAAATGATTAATTATTGTAGTAAATGATGTATATAATAGTATATGAGAATTTAAAACCATATACTATTTAGGGTTAAAAGTTAAAAAGAGAATTTTTTAATATGACCAGATGCTTAGAAATCAGGGATGAGCGCAATTTTGTTATTTTTCATTGTCTTTTGTTTTCAAGATCAAACGGTTCACCACTTAGTGCACCGTAAACCTAAATCTAGCAGCCATTTATTTTCCTAAACATTTTGAGAATCTTAATAGTTAAGAAATAATCTAAAAATGTATAATCATAAGTAATGTGGCTATGTGCTTCTTAAAGCTTGTCAAAAAACAAAATTTTAACAAACTGAGGTTTAAAGATAGAGCTGGCTTTTGTTAGTGATTCATTAATTGAGCAGCATCCCGTCTACAAAATACGGGGAGCTCCGATGAGCTGAGCAGCAGGTGTTGACTTTATAGACAGAAAGTGCTAAATAAAGCAGAAATAAGGAACAAGAAACAAAGAACAAAAAGCAGATTGGTCATTTCAAAGTTACTTTCCTTATAAGTTTAAAGTAGACAGAATCTCCTTATCATGCAGGCTTAAGTAGACTGAGCCCTTTCCGATTGGTTGCTGTGAAATCTCCTGTTTTTTGAAAACTGGCCATTCAGTTTGGTTCTGTGGCACCTAGCAAGAGTGACTCCATTCTGGTTTGGCCTGGTATGGGTCTAGTTGCAGAAACTCAATCCAAAACAACAGACTCTCATAAATTGGGTTTAATAAGGCTTCTCATCTTTTGGCCCTTCATACAAGGCTGAAAAAATAGCAAGACACAAAGAGCTCTGCACACATGTCAGTAATGTCTGCTACAAAGACCTAATCCCAATGCATCACCCAGGCATCACTTGAAGACCTGAAACTTCAAGTTCACATCATTAATTCAGCACTGAGCAATATATGTGGTAAATTAAAGCAGAGATGAAGTGATTGACATTTTGAGAAACTGCCAGTGCTATATATTTGAACAGGTGTCCAAGTCACCACATCTGAAGCATTCACTCTCTTAATCAAGAGGGGGGGGAACCGCTAATGAAAACTAACCTGCTCAAACACTGAATGACTGTAAATGATCTCAATCACACAATAGTAAGTAATGGGTCTTAATACTGCACAACTTCATCCTTAAATTTTGTGTTAAAAATGATTAGTTGTACAGTATTGTTTTGTGCACAAAATGTGAAAGCTATGCTTCTTAGGAACCTGGGTATTAAAATCATTATACTGCCATTGTCCTTCAGTATAAACACAGGTTAGGCCTTTGGGAAGTATGAAGTAAATGTGCATTTAATAAAGAAATGAATGAATCTATAGTGAGTACAAATTGAAATCACCATATGGTAAAGAAAAAAACAAAACTCATTGGAATGTGTCCACACAGTGAACACAGAGTGCTGGCTGAGGGGAACATTTAATGAGAAAATTGAAGCACAGCTTTTATAACGCTGACGTTAGAAGAGAAAATATAGGGTGGGGAGAAAAAACTTTCCACCAGACTTTGTTACTCCTTAGAGGCTTGAGGAAGCTCCTTAACCTTCCTTTCCCCAAGGTAGCATCTTATGGGCTAGTGGCTCTGTGTCCGAGATACTGGAGTGTTTATGGCTATAGCTAGGGCAGGAAATTTAATTTCTTTGAATCATTTGGCTTACCATTTGACTCTGAAAATCAAAGATGAGAACATTTGGTAAAACATAAAATTGTAGGCTGAAAGTTACTCTCATTATCACTACTACCACCAACAAAAATACCTGCTATATAAGTTTTCCTGGGTTTCTGTAACAAATTACCACACAATTGGTGGCTTGAAACAATATAAATTTATTCTCAGAAGGTGCTAGGGAAGAATCTTCCTTGCTAATGCCAGCTTCTGGTCACTCCAGGCGTCCCTTTGCTTGAGGCCACATGACTTCAATCTCTGTGTCCATTGACATGGTCTCTTCCTCTAGGTGTCCCCATGTCTCCAGTATCCCTCTGACCTTCCCTCTGTATATCTGTGTTTCAAATCTACATCTGACTTTAAGCCCACCCTAAATCCTGGAAGATTTTCTCTTGAGATCCTTAATTGTATATGCAAAGACCATTTCTCCAAATAAGGTCACATTCACAGGTTCCAGAGGTTAGGACATAGATAGATGTTTTGAGAGCCTACCATTTCAACCTACTACACCTGCCTCAATTTTTGACAGATTATTTCCATCTCTCCTCCTCCTACCTTCCCTGTCCCAAAGTACAAATGGAAAATAAAAGTATTTCCAGAGACCGTCATATAATTTTGGCTAATTGCTTTGTTTTCTTGAGACGATAAAAGAGAAAATAACAAAAGAACAAGTGGAGAAAATACTTGGCCAGTTGAGTGTACACAGTGACTAACAGATTATTAACAACCACCTTTTGCTACTGACTGTACAAGTTTATGTCTCTAGAATGTGATATTTATAGGAGTTAAATGAAGCACACTGCCCAGCTTTGAACAATGATTCTCTTTCTTTGGACTTAATAATTAGTTGCCATTCTGTTATGTATGGCATAAATAAGAAAATTAAACACACACTTAAATTTTTAAGATAAACTGTTTTTCAGTGCTCTTAATCATCTTGGAAGGTGGAAGGATACCATCAGTTTAACCAACTCTGTAACATTAAAATGTACTCCTCAAACAATTAGAGCTAATAGGTTAAATATAAGGTTTCGACCTTTAAGCTACTCTCAGTAAGCATCAATATAAATCCTGCATTTGTATTGTATTTTTTTAGTGCTATTAAAATCAGATCTTTTCCTGCCAGAACATATGAATGTAAGTAGTTTGCAGGGAAATAACTGGCTACAAGACATACGTGAATCATACAGTTTTAGAAAGTACCCCATTTGAGAGTTAAATAAAAAACACGGAAGTGCTTCTTTCCCTTTTAGACAAAACAAATCTCAATGCCTTTGCAGGCTCTGTGACATTTCTGCTCTTTATTTTGTGTTATGTTGGTCTCACATCCCCTGAGCCTTATCAGTTCCCTGGGACTTTTAGCTTCCAATATCTATATCTCTTTGCCTGAAAGCTTCCCCACAAGCTGTAAAATGACATATCACAAGGGCCTTGGGGACATTAACACACTTCCTGAGTTTCTCAACAGATAACTGAGAAAAGCTGGGGTACAAATACTCCAGCTCCCTTACTCCTTCTGAGGGATAACTCTGCACGTAATTCTGTACCATTTCTCAGAGTGCTCCTATGGCAATAAGCTTCGGTGACCCAATGATAGTCCATTCTCTTCCCTGTATCCTTGTATCACTTCCCCTCCTCCTCTACCTTCCAAATCACTACTTGCACTCAAATAGTTGTTCTAGGATGTGCTTCTGAGGCAACCCAATCTAAAACATGGGAAAGAAAACATGATTATCCTTATCGTCTTTGCTTAAAAATTATCTCAGAAATGAATCTTTCTGAAACCACTGCCATATACTAAACATGGATATACTAATATTAAAAATGAGAGCTCGTATTTGTATAGTGCTGTGGCAGGTACCACTAGTTAATACAAAGACATGCCCTAGCCCCTTTTTCCTGTACCAGAATCCCAATTTCATTCAAACACTGAATGGCTATGTGCCTCTAGGAAACTCAGTCCTCCTAAGGGAGTAAATCTTGATCAGTCTCAGCAATCATGTCATTTCACTTCCACTTTCACTGACTGCTCAGGAATGGGCAAGAGATGCAGTTCTAGCTCATGGGTCAGAACAGAAAGCTTTATTGAAGGTGTGTGGGAATTTTTATTTTATGCTTTAAAAAGGACATGAAGAGGAGCCTTTCCTGGCCTGTAAATGCTATGTAATGAGGTGGCCCAAGCACAAACTGAAAAGCCTGAAGACAAAAGCCAATACACTAAGTGTGGCAGGACAGAAAGAAGAAAAGAGCTGGACCCTTAATTATACATTTATTGTTATTAACTAATGAATTAACTAATCCTAGAATTGCCTTATCTCTGAACTTCTTGTGAGGTGAGATAATCAATCTTGTTGTTTAATCTTTTGGGTTTCCTGTTACTTGCAGCCTAAAACTAGCATAATGGCTTTTTCGGTATGCAAAATGCTCTCATATAGACAATCTCATCTTTCTAGGTAAAGGCAACCTACCTAATAGTTCCCCTAGTGACCTCTTGACACAACTGAATCCTGTGCCCTTTCCTGGGCAATCACTGAAAATGAGAAGTGAATGAACTAATCAAGGTTTACCCGCCTCTGGACTAGTTATACATACAGATATAAGGATAAAGGAATGGGAGGAAAAGATACTACAAAACCAGTACCCAATCTGTGCTCTAGTTATTATTATATAAGACCCAGCCTCATAGACCTACCTCCATAGGGTGGGCATAGGGGTCAAATTAGATAACTTGCACATACGGGATGTACCAAGAGCCTGTCACATCTCTCTTTAAGTGTTGGTTATTCTATTACTATTGGATCAGAGAAGAGAGCCCAACCCAAGCTAATCAATGGTTCATGTCTGTTTTCTGAACACCACACTGATACTGAATCCACAAATGAGATCAAGACATGTTGGGCTAAAAAAAAAGTCTCAAGAAAAAAAAGAAAAGTCAGCCTAACAAAGACAAAGGGCTAAGAAAGAGAAGGACATTGGAAGGGAATATTAGCAGTTTGGGTGGCTAAAAGTAGTAGACAGAGAGGGAAAGCAAAAAAGTTATTAAATATAAAAAAGCTATAAAAGCAGGCAGTGGCTAAATCAGGAACTTTGTACACCATATTAAGAAGTGTAGACTTCATTCTGTAGAGGCAGTGGGGCTCATGAAAGGTCAGATTTCATCTAATATTGAGATTAAATAAGATTATATAAAATTTTAGTTTATATGATACTGATGGCTATTGAGGATGGACTTGAGAAAGGAAAGACTAGTCCCATTTTCCTCAGATCAAGTCCTTTCTTTGTGAGCTGGGCTGCTTATTTCACTCAGCTTATTTAACCAGCCCATTTTCCTAAACCATAATGGTTGGAATAATTGATCTTAAAGTGGACATGAAAAGTATTACTAAATTTAGAGACACTCCTTTAATTCAGAATAGTGTATGATCAAATCTTTCAGGCTCAGTTGAACCACATGTGAAAAACATTAGACATTCTGGCATGTGTCTAACAGATCATTAAGAAATAGTTTTCTAAAAATGTACTCTTTCTTTGCTATTTTAATGTAAAACACAGAAAAACGAAACTGCTGAAATTCATCATTCCACAATGTACGGCATGAGTCATTATCCCCAGAGCATTCAATCCATAGAAATAGTACATTTGCATATCTTCCTATAATGTCAGTATAATTCATTGATGCATATTTTATTTGTGGTTTTCAGGGTATTCACTAGAACTATGGCTTTGTTTTTTGTTTTGGGGGGGGTTTTTTGCCTATATAATCAGAGGTTGGTTTAAGTGATATGGGAATGCTGGGAAGGGACGTGCTAGGGGAAGAGCATCGTCCTGGCTAGGGCTCCACCCCCACAGACCTAGGTGAAGACAGGTATTTACTGCCAAAATGTTCCATTTCCCAAGACCACTCTGGCCTGCCACATCCTCCATCCTGTGCCTATAAAAACCTGTGAGACCCTAGCAGACAAATACAGAAGCAGCTGGATGTCAAGAGGACCACATCAGCGGAGAACATACAGGTGGCTGGACATCAAGAAGAACGCACTGACAGACACTGGCAGGCCAGCAGGCCACCAACCAGAAGAATGACGTGGAGTTTGGCTGGGGCAGTTGGAGGAGAGCCCAGGCTGCCAAGCGGCCCAACTCCAGGAGAAAACCATCTCCCTTCTGGCTCCCCATCTGCTGAAAGCTACTTCCACTTAATAAAACCTTGCACTCATTCTCCAAGTCCACAAGTGATCCATACACCAAGGCAAGAGCCCCAGGATACATACAGAAAGTCCTCTGTCCCTGCAGTAAGACAGGGGTCTAATTGAGCTAACACAAGCCACCTAGGAATGGCTAAACTAAAAGGGCACCGCACAACACACACCCACTGGGGTTTCAGTATTCATCCCTAGAGACTGCCGTGGGTTCGGAGCCCCACAGCCTGCCCATCTATATGCCTCCCTAGAGATATGAGCAGCAGGGCACAGAAGAAGTGAGCCATACCACATCCCCATCACACAGTCTGTGAGGGGGACAACGGAACCTTTCCCATTTCACAAGTATATTCTGGAGAACTAGCTGAGATAAGGAATATTGTAGATGTCTGTGAAGAGTTGAACTCAAGAGTGCAATCTGAAGAGAAGTATAAATCAGACTTGAAAGACTTCTGTCCATGAAGAAAAAAGTCCAAAAACACTAACAATTGACAGCTTAAAACATAAACAAGAGGGCTCCCTTTATTTACTAATTTTTTAAGAGAATAACAATTATAAGTGTGAATGAGCAGAATGTAAATGAAATTTTGAAAGACAACACTGGATCTTCATCCAGTCAGTATGTCCTCCAAAATCGACAGATTATTTGCAATGGCAGAATTTGTGTCCTTTTTACCCAACCTATTTTAACTGAGAAATAAAAATATGACAAGGAAGGAAAGCAGGATTTTGAGATAGTGTGAAATAAATATATTTGCTATGCAGTTTAAGTTCTACAGAGTCACAGTTGGGTTTAAAGAGATATGGAAAATACTGATGTCAGAGTCATCCTGGTGGCTTGCATTGCACCTTCCTTGTATTTTAGGTTCATTGTACTCTGATCCATGCGAGATATTTGATTCCAGCCAACATGACAAAAGAAGGGCTTTTTTAGATCAACATTCTGACATCAGCCTTACTCACTGTCCTGTCCTTAGAAATCAATTTTATGGCAAATGTTTTCCCCTCCAAGTCCTCCAACCTTCAGGGAGCATGATTATAAAAAGGGTAGATTTAGCCTAGTCAACAATATGGACCCAATAGCTATTCGCTGCATTAAATGGAAAACCAGCAGGAGAAGGGAGATAACATAATAAGCAACTTCAAATCAATGGAAATATATGATTCATTTGATAAATTCATTTATCATTATTAGGATATAGTGACTAACACAGCACCTGTACATGAAGAGTGCTTAATAAACATTAGGGATCATCACTATCATTAGCACTGCTAACTTTTAACAGCTTGGAATTGAGTGTGTTCAAATGACAACTAGCAAAAAAGGGAGACAGACCTCATTATAAATAGACAATCTCTCTAAATTTTATCTGAGCAATCTTGAGGAACTAAGCTCAGATTTTTGTATAGAAATACTATTATACATGGTAACTAGACTGACAGATAAGAACATAAACATTTATTTAAATACTAATATAGCTAATATGTCCAATGGGTACTGCTCATAGTATTTTGAAATCAATTAGCCAGTTATAAAGGAGTTTTGATGAGAAAATAAATTCAGAATTCTAAATTGTGTCTAGACCTCATCTTGCCCTGCATTTTCAAGAAAATGAGAGCTCTTCCTAACCCCATACATTCTCATCCATAAAGGAGTAAGAATGGGGTTCTTCAAGGCTTTTCTCCTAGTGTGGTGAAGGAGTTCTTGCAAGGGGAAGGCAATACAGAGACCGTATGAGGCAAATGAGGAAGCAGGGCAAGGGGCTCTGATTTGTGACCCAGCATGAACGCCACTCAGGACCAGGAAGGAGGGCTGGGGAAGAAGGTTAAGGACTTGAGGAGCATCAACGAAGGTGGTAAAGTTAGGACGGGATAAGTATTCTAAATATACTCTCCCTTTCCCTTTTAGTGTCATCTCAAGGGAGCAGTGAGTCCAAGGCTAATGCAGGCAGAGGGCAAGAGCATGAGCATCCCCGGTGCTGATGTATACCTCGGTGGTAGGCGTCCTTCCTTTATCCTGTCCTTCCCTTTCCCCCCGTGTTCCACCCTTATCTTGCCACCACTAGTCCACATTTGGCACTGAAACAAAACAAAAGTGAAATTCCAATTTATTAGGACAAATTAGAAGAGAAAGTCTTCATCTGTCCAGTCAGCTGCTATTCAAGAAGAAACTTAGGACATCTCTAGAGCCCTAGCCAACTTCTACTGACTGAGAAGGTGGTTAAGAATATGAACAACATGAAGGAATGGGTGAATTAGACCACATAACTATATCGGAAAGGACATTGATGGTTCAGAAAAAGTGAATCCTTAAGGTGAAAGACTACTTCAAAGAAGAGTTTAAAAACAATTTCACCATGTAGGGTTAAATAAGTTGAAGGTAGGATTTCCCAGCACGAGATTTCTGTCATAACCAGAGTGACTATATGCCTGGTTTATGACTTCTGAGGCAATGTGATTATAAATACCACTCCCTTTCGCTTTCAAGGTGTTATGTTTTAAATAATAAATTCTATAATCAACCTAGCTATAACTATAAGCACATTCTATCATCCTTAAAGAACTGAGGATATTTTAGAATTCATGGTTTTATCTGTGTTTTTATCTAAAACAATGTCCAGATTAACTCTAGATGAACAATGTCCAGATCACCTACCATAACTAGACTGGCATATCCTCAGGAATGAGCTAAGGGCAATTGCAAGAGGCAAAATGGGATGTTTAATACCAGCCTCTGGACTCTTATTAATAGGCCAGAATATACAGACACAAAGTACTCAGATACGGTGTTAAGATCTGCACTGAAAATTAGGTCTTGCTATAGAATTTGGGGGTACCCAGAAAACATAAGCTAGTAAATTTCTAGACGAGGATCCTACGTCTGAAATCTGTCAGTGGACTAGGTAGGATCTCTGCTATTTTATCAAGTGTAACTAGAGGTCAATATTTTTGTGACTATGGAGAACAGACACTGAAATTAATGCTCAAGGTTGATTTAACTCTAAGGGCTCCCAAGAGGCCCAACAGGAGCCCAGGAACTAGAGGTGAAGAAAAGATGAGAAAATGTTTAGAGACAGTTGAATCCCCTGATCTCTTGGGGAGGGGACCCATTGATTATATAAAATCCAAGAAAGGTGGCAAATATGTTACCCCAACACGAGGATATAAGCTGGAGGTCTTTGATTCTGAACCCACAGGTGATGCTGTTGGCGCCATGATAGAAGGAAGGTTGAGACACTGAGAATGCTAGAGAGGAATCTCACACGTTACTCATTCCCCCTTGGTGTGGAGAACACAGCACTACACCAGGGCCCCTCTGTCTGCTGGTGATTGGAGGAGAAAGCGAGCCGTCTATTGGTGAGGCCTCAAGGGTTTTTCTGGAGGAGAATAGAAGGAGTTGTAGCTATCCTTTTACTCCCTTTTTTTCTAAAGCAGAAACATGCCAGTGCCTTTCTTTTAATGGAAGCTCATCCATGAAAATAGGAAAACAAAAAAGGATCTTCTACAATGCTACTCAAAGCGGAGAAATATTTTTAGCATGACTAATAACAGACTGAGGGATAAAGACAGTTGAGAAATTCATTCTTGGCAGTATAAAAGGTCTGACTGTGAGACTGGTATTTCCTTCCTTCATTTGTTTAAACAATATTTACTGAGTGCCTACAGATTACTAAACACTGCTCTAGGAGGTAGGGAAACATCTATGAATAAAACAGTCAGAAATCCCTGTCTTCAGTGACCTTATTTATATTCTAGAGTTGGGAGCTTACATTCTAATGCTTCATGTTGAGACTAGCTCTATGAGGATGGGTTTTCTCATTGCCTCTAACCACAGAATGGACCAGAAAATCTCCAATTCCAAACAAGGAAATTAATGACTGGCAACCTGAGTCAAATGCCATTGAGAGAGAAAAACGTGCAGGGACAAGAACTGGAGAGTTTTAAGAAATCAAAAGGCTTGTTGGAGAGAAAATGAATTTGAGGTTCCACAAACAAGAAGGGGCCGGTGCAGTACAGGCCAAAGGCCTCTGGCACCCACTAAGGATCTTAAGGAGTAGGCCTGACAGAGTAGAGGTACCTTACTCAAGATGGCTTCTGTATAAATGGCTACAGGCCTCTCAAACCCAGAGGAAGAACTGCTTTCTGAATACACTGCTGTGACTGACCAATCTAGAAAATGTCCCTTCACTCTTACATTTTGGCTTTGGTTTTGAGGTTTCTTATTTCATTTTGTTAACGTTTGAGGGGGAAGGTGTTTTTGTTGTGTTGTGCTGTATTTACTTTCAGCAGTGGGCTATACTGCTCAGCCCTCTAATATTGAGGACCTATTATGTGCATTATGTATGGCTATCTTGATATTTTAAATAGAATAGTTTTTTAACCCAATCTTTTTCAAATAAAGTATTTATAACACCATTTCACCCAAAAGATGAATGTTTAGAACAGACAGAAGCAGAGCTGCTCGGATAGAACTCAGAGCAGGCAGTAGGGAGCAGGAGCCCTGCCTGTCCTCACCTCACAGCGGCTTCGATGGGGAGGCTTCATTAAACCCCTAGAGATGCACCAAGCACAGATTGAAAACCTAACCTATCTGCATTGGTGGGGAATGCTGCCACCAGGCCACTTGGTCCAAAATACCTGGTCCAAAATACCTAATCCAAAATATAGCATCAACTCATACTGCTGAAATGAGATGTGTGAGAAAGGTATTAGTCATTTCAATATAAACAAAGAGAATCCTGATTAAAAGACTTCCCATGGAATAATTAGTTGTCAGAATATAAGAACTGAAAATATCCATGGATAAAAGAGTGACAACCACAGCTTGTGCTGACCACACGATGAATTAGCAGAAAAGAACCATGGTGAAGTGAAAACAAAAAACAAATATAAAAAGAACTATGACTAAAGGTACTGTGAACAGGCTGATTCTTCTCACCACCAATTACATTACCTCAATGCACCCACTATTCATCCAACAAGCATTTATGAAGTACTTACTATGTGCCAGGTGCGTTGCTAAGTATTAAGACTACAAAGAAAAATAATACAGTCATTACTGTGCAAATGCTTACAGTCTTCCATAGGAGACAAACCTGCAGGTAGAAGGATATGGAGATAATCTCATTTAAACGTAATATCTAAAGTGCTTAGTATGGTGCCTGTCATACAATAAGCTAACTATAAATGTTAGCTATTATTAGCAGCTTAATCTCCTGTTGCTATTTACTGGCTCCCAAAAAAAGAGAGATGAATTTTCAAATAGTGGAGACTGTGATAAGCAACCTAGGGGCAGGGAAGAGACCCCTCAAGAGGGCAGGTTTTAGAAACAACAGAGACTTTTGCTCTGCTGGGTGGGTTATGCAAGCTGAGGGTGACAACTAACCTGCTTAGAATGATGAAGGGCACATTTTAGAAAATATATGGAAGAGATGACATTGTGAGAAAGAAAAATATGAAGTATTTTGTTTCTGAAAAATAGAGGTAGCCAATCCACTTTTATTAAGTCTGTGCTTTGGGGTGCATGATGTTATCCTCTTCCCTGTCTCCCCAGGCATTTTCAGTAAAACTTTCAATATAACCTATTCGGGGGTGTGTGTGTGTGTGTGTGTGTGTGTCTGTGTCTGTGTCTGGTGCTAATGTCCTGTTCAAGATTGGCCCTGATTGAAGAAAGAAGGTTCCGGGAAGGAGGTAAGTAGAAGAGGGACTGATCCCAACTAGGTCTATAACAAACAAGGAAAAAACAAAGTAAAAGCATATCATTACAGGTGGAAGATAAATAAATGGTAAAGGCACAACGGCAGCAAAACAGAAGGAAGAGTCAGCTGTACCCAGGGAGGTCAGGAAAGGTTACACAAAGTAGGTGGTACTAATATTTGAGCTGAATTATAAAGAATGGGTAGTTCACCAGGGAAAATGAAAAAGTGGGAGCAAGGAGTGAGAGACTGATATGTGGAGAAGTATGTAGATTGTAACATGCCAGTTCTGATGAATAAAAGTAGTTCAACTAGACCAGAAAAGAAGAGCTGTAGAAAGAGAAAAAAGAAAAAAACCGACCTCAAACAGCGAAGTATCTTGAGCGTGTCTTTCAAACAAACAAGCAAACAAACCTACTCAAGGATAAGCATCAAAGAAATGAATCGAGTAAAGAATTTGGGAATAACAAATCATGGAAAATAAACTGATTGTTTTCTTTCTTTTTTGTTGTTTTTGTTGGGTTTCAAAAGAAGCTAGTGCATATAAATTGGCTTTTCCACTCCATCATCTTTTAAAAGAAGCTTCTAGTTTGTGCATTTAAAAAAAAAAAAAACAAAACTTTCGTTTTAGGTGTAGGTGTACATGTGCCGGTTGTTATACATATAAACTCATGTCACAGGGCTTTGGTGCACAGGTTATTTAGTCACCCAGATACCAAGCATAGTACCTGATAGATACTTTTTCTGATTCTGTGTCCCACCCTCCACTTTCCAGGAGGCCCCAGTGTCTGCTGTTAGTCTCTTTGTGTCCATGTTCTCATTGTTTAGCTCCCACTTATAAGTGAAAACATGCAGTATTCATGTTTGCAGAAACAGATAATGGCCTCCAGCTCCATCCATGTTTCTGCAAAGGATATGATCTCATTCTTTTTATGGCTACATAGTATGCCATGGTGTATATGCACCATGTTTTCTTTATCAAGTCTATCGTTGATGGGTATTTAGGCCGATTCTGTGTCTTTGCTATTATGAATAGTGCTGTGATGAACATACACATGCATGTGTCTTTATGTTAGCACAATTTATATTCCTTTAGGTATACACCCAATAATGGGATTTCTGGGTTGAATGGTAATGCTGTTCTTAGCTCTTTGAGGAATCGCTGCACTGCCTTCCACAGTGGCTGAACTAATGTACATTACTACCAGCAGTATATAATCCCCTTTTCTCAATGACCTTGCCAGCATCTATTATTTTTTGTCTTTTTAATAACAGCCTTTCTGACTGTTGTGAGAAGGTGTCTCATTGTGGCTTTCATTTGAATTTCTCTAATAATTAGTTATGTTGAATATTTTTTCATATGTTTTTTGGCTGCATGTATGTCTTCTTTTTTAAAGTGTCTGTTCAGTCCTTTTCTCTCCCTCTAGTTTGTACAATTTGATGGTGTTCTAGGTTCTAAAACCCAACATATACTGATCTTATTCCCTACAGTTTGAGACACTTCAGGATTTCAGGAATAAACACAGCACTAAGCAGCAAAACTGGTTTTTCTGAATATGCTTCATAAAATCAATGAATCTTGATTCTAAGAAAGGTCTCCTTGTCCCTGCTTTCAAGCAGAAGAAAGGGATGGTTTTTAAAATTGCAGAGAACTGTTTTGGAAGGTAAAAGATTCCAGTGACTAACACTTTACATTGCTATAATTTTCTTTTTTTAACTTAGTTGTTTAGTCATTCTCTTGTCTATCTCTAGTGAAGAAGAACAAATTATCTTTTGCATCATTTTCATATAAAGTCACGTGTATTTTCATTTCCAGCGGCTGAATAACTTTTTAACCACCTCATATATGCAATTTTCAGTTCTTTAATATTTTCTGTGCTTTCGTAATTTCACGAATAAGCTTGTCCTATCTTGTTCCAGCTTTAGGGACTGAGATTTTTCAAAAAGCCTTTCCTGTGAAATCCAGACCTCACTCATATCGGTGCTTCCTCTCTTAACTGCATAATTTCATATGAATTATGTCCTATCCAGTGCTGATATAAACACTTTAGTCTTATCTCACTTGCTCAGTGTTTCACAAGGGTATAAGCCAGGCTTTATATTTCTATATAAAGGTGCCACTCCTTTCTTCTTGACTTTTTCTCTCTCTGATTCTGGGATACCATAACCTACTTTAACAAATAAGAAGAGAAAAACAATATAATTGTACCAATAAACACCTAAAAGGCATTTAGTAATATTCAGTAGCCATCTTTAATAAAACTCTATTTAAGATTCATCCCATCTATTCGAGAGGCTAGGCAGGAGAATCACCTGAACCAGGGAGTCAGAGGTTGTAGTGAGCCAAGATTGTGCCATCGCACTCCCGCCTGGAGATAGAGCGAGATTCCATCCCTACCCCCAAAAAAATTCATTTTAAAGACTTTTTATCAAAATCCAACAGTAAACACCAAATACAGTATAACACTGAAGCGATTTCCATTCACATAAAGAAAAAAATAAAATAGGCTGCTTTATTATAATTATTTTAATATTGCCTTTGAAGTTCTATCTAATGAAATGATTCCAGAAAATGACGTAATCTGTAAAAATATTGGGAAGAAAAGACAGTCTTTGTTTCAAATTTAAGAAAGAAGTTAATTGGATAATTAAAAACAATATCTGGATTCAAACATATATACAAAAAAGTCAGTAGCATTTCACTGATAGCAATAATAATCAAATAATAGTGGATATTTTTTAAAGTCCTACTTACAAAAACAATATAAGTTATAAAATAAGTAAAAATGTCATAATGGAGGTATAATATCTTTATTTTAAAAACTTTCAAATCATATAAAATATGTAAAGAAATGAAAAATAGAATTACAATGTCAATGTTTTGCAGAAAGCATTGTAAACTGACAAATGATTTTAAAATTCATTTAATGAACAGTCAAAAATGTTAGTAAAAAGGAAAATAGTGCTGAGAGTACTTTCTTCATCAAATTTTATAACAGTCTCTGAAGACATCATAACCAAATAGCATGGTATGGTTACTGGAATAGACAAAATATTGGTTTTAAAAAAAGCCTAGAAAATATGTACCAGAAAAGGATAGAATACATCATAAAAACTGCATTTAAAATCAATGGGAAAAGGATACATTTTTTAGTAAGTGGCACTGACAAATGGCATACGTGTGGAAAAAAATGAACTTGTACCTCATCCTATATACAATACATAAAATTACCTTTTTAAAAACTGTCAAAAGATAAAATAACAGTATTAGAAAACAGAACATTTTAAGACTCCAAGATGAGCAATACTTGTTAAGCAAAATATGATACCCAAGTGTTTTAAAGGTTTATAAATTTGCCATTTTGTTCTCTATGTAAATTTTTTCTTATTTATTTGACAGATAATTATATATAATAATTATTATATAAAATATATAATTTTATATAAAATACAAAATACTTTATATTATGTATTTAATATAAAATTTATAATAAATAAAATAAATCATATTTTATATAAAATATATAATATACGATTTAATGTTTTGATCTATGTATACACTGTCGAAAACTTAAATCAAGCTAATTAACATATCTATCACCTGACCAACTTTTTTTCTGAGATAGGAACATTAAACATCAATTCTTTTAGCAATTCTGAAATATATAATACATTATAATTCTGTTCACCACATAGTGAAATAGATCACTAAAACTTATTCCTCCAATCTAAATGAAATTTAGTATCCTACAATCAACAGCTCCTCTTCTCCCCAAATCCCCATCCAGCCTCTGGTAACTACTTTTTTACTCTCTGTTTCTGTGAGATTGACTTTTATAGATGCCACATATAGGTGAGATTATGCAGTATTTGCCGTCCTGTGCCTGGCTTATTTCACTTAGCATAATGTTTCAGGTCCATCCATGTTGTCACAAATGCCAGAATTTTCTTCTTTTTTAAGGCTGTATAGTATTCCATCGTGTGTGTGTGTGTGTGTGTGTGTGCACGTGTGCATGCATGCATGTGTGTGTGTGTGTATCTCACATTTTCTTTATTCATTCATCTATGGATAGATACTGGGTTGCTTCCATATCCTGGCTATTATGAATAATGGTTCAATAAACATTGGGAGTGCAGATATCTTGTTGACACATCAATTTCCATTTTTTTGGATACAGAGTCAGAAGTGGAAATGCTGGATCTCTCTATGTATATTCCCCACAGTTTTTCAGAGTTAGTTTTACAATTAAGTGTGGATTTTGTTTCTATTTTTGCACTGTATTGTGAAATATTTCTTTTGTTATTCCTAACATTAATTCTACATGATAAATAGCACAGTTAATTTACTTTTTCAGCTCATCTATTGAGCTTTGTAGAATTTTGTTTTTTAAGTTCCAGAATACTTTTGAATGCTCATTTTTCATGATTTTCTTCAGTCTCCTTGAGAGCACTTCTCTTTTTGATAATGTTCTCTTCCAGTTCCTCTATTAGCTTGAATTTAACAACAACCTACACTTCTAGTTGGTCAATTATTGCTTCCCCATCTAGAATATTCTAAATAAAATGTGAATGTTATCTTGCCTGGATTTTTCTTCAGCAGATGTATTCACTAAGCAGATGCTATTGCTTAAGCAGTGGAAAATCTACCACGGAAGTCCGAACAGAGGCTTTTCTCTGTTTTACAGTCACTACTTTGAGGGAGCTGTGGAAGGCATCTTGGTCTTTTGGTCAAGCAGACTTCTCTCATTCACAAGGTATTGGTGCCATTCAAACACTAGAGCAGTTTTCCTCCTGTTCTTCTGGGTTCAACAGGATTAGTGGACCCCTCTAAGTCTGATACGCAGCAGGATTTCTTCCCTATATTCGTGAAGATAACATTACCTGCTATAAAAACAATTCAGTGGTTTAACAGAACGGTGGTTTATTTTTTGCCCATGCAGTAGTTTAACATAATTGTTTCAGATTGGTGGATAGCTTCTCTCCACATGGTGACACAGAAACTCAACTCTTTTGATCTTGTGGCTATGATAACATTGCGATGTCCTGAGAGTCTTCTACAGTCAGCTGACAGGGAAAGACAGCATGGCGAAGTCACATCTGCTTCCTAACAGACTAGAAAGAGCATACATCATTTTCTCTGGCATTCCAATGGTGAAAACTAGACACAAGGCTCCACTTAGATGCAAGGGAAACTGGAAATGTAGTCTGGCTGAGTAAGGGCTTCTTGGCAATAATTCTCTTTTATTTATGAGATGCTCACGTATCAGGCAGCCTGCTATGTCCATACCATGTTATCCTAGTCCTCAAAGAGAGTCAGGGCTTCTCCTTTGCCTCTGACCCTAAGTCTCTCACAGTATAATGAAGCCAGAAATTTTGGTTCAGGAAGTGACAAAAGAGCGAAAAGTCACTTTACATTATGTCCAGTGAGAAAGAGAAGCCTTAAAGCATTCAGAAAAGTAGAAAGACAATAATCGTTGAGCTAGATATGAAGCCCATGCCTAAAAATCTTGCAAAAATTTAAAAAGATAGCATAGCATTTGGGGGAGTTTTTTTTTTTTTTTTAAAGAAAAGGCAGAGAAGAAATTTAGTAGCATCTCATTATCATGTAAGAACTAGAACCATGTAATGGTGACTTATACAAGAATATTAAAGGAGATAGAGATTATTCAAGATACACAATATATAACCAATCCATATAAAAAAGTCATAAAACACTTTGTTTTAATATTATTTCATTCATATAGGAGCCATCTAAACATACCACATCAAATAGATTCAAGTACTGAGTGAGTTTTTTATGTATTCTTACTTCTGCAGCAAGTATTTATATGCAATTTCTTTACTATGTATGGGAGCTTTATTTTAAAGAAGCTATGTGGTAAAATAAGCCCCCACCTATAATTTGTAGAACTATTATAAACTTTAAATTTTTTCATCAGTATGTCAAACACTTAGGAAATTTAACACAATTATATTTCCCTTGCCTAATTCATTTAATTCATGAATTTTAAGTCTTGGAGAAAAATTTGAGAGATTAAAGAAGAAAAATGCAAGCAGTGCTTTAGGGTTTTATTAGCATAACTATTTAATTACTATATACAGTATTAAAATCCCATCAGTTAGGACCTGTTTAAACTTTTGCCATGTATCTTTAAAGTTCTCTGTCAAAACAGGCATTTGCTCAGAGAATTTATGGTTTTATACAGTAACTGAGAAGTCTCTAAGATAACTTTAAAGAAACAGAATAAAAGGGAATACCCTTGCAAAGGAATGATGTTTTTCATTCATGTCAAATGATGAAAAGCTTACAGTCAACAAATAAGAGACCTCACAAGCATTTATCACAACCTCACTCGCTGGGCTCAGACCCACTTCAAAACCTTCAAACTAAAAGAAAACTAGCACGGGAAGTTTGCCAACTCTTCTTCTTGCCAAGTTGGCAGAGCCCTGAAAGTTTGAATGGCTTCTCGATGTATAAGATGAAAGCAGACATTTGGAGCCTATGAAGTCTCCCTGGGCACAATGAGACCCTAGGTGAAATTCCATCATGGGCTGTTATTTGCACACGATGTCAGGTATGCAGATGGCACAACAACTTAGGGCTCTGGCTACACGCATAGTTTTTCTACAAAACCAAGACAGAAAAAAATCTTAAACATGAGTTAGGAAAGGTGTTTCCCCTTCAAAGATGACTTTTTCAGCTTTGATCTTTCACCTCCAGCGACTATATAATGTGAGGCATGAGAGGACAAAAAAATCTTAGTTTCCACCAAGAGCATCGCCTCTCAGATCAAGTATGTGTGTGGTGTGTGCTCACAAGAGGCAAGAACAGATCCAAGTGACTGGAATCTGCCCACTGCTTTATCCACCAGGAAATGACTTCTAAGATACTTCCTAGCTTCTGGGCAGCAAGACCTCATTCATAAGTGTCCATTCTTTTCCAAATGAATAGGCAATTAGAATTCTTGACTGATTTTACTTTTTCCTCCCTCCACTTTTCCCTAACCCATATTTATTTCATTCATTCAGTCTAACATGGCCCTAATACCTCCTATGCTCTTCAGGATTCTTCCCATCTTCCACCCCCAAGCCTTGGTTGTTAACTGTACACTGCATCTTCTCATTCCTCCACAGGGGAAACTCCCATACTTCAAGAATTCAATGCTCTTTCTCTTCACGTGACAGATAGGGAATGATTCAGCCTGGGCTGAAAAACAGGACCACTTGTTTGATATGAATTCCTACAAATCACTCTCAAAGTTCTCCTTATGTTTAATTTTTTAAAAAATACATCCTCCTTTTGGAAAAGAAAATTTGCCTATTTGCTCTAGCTAACATCATGGATGATAGGCCTTCATGGATACCTTTGCATCTGCCCATGCATTTTAACTCTATCTTTGCCTCTTCAACCTTCCCTACTCTTGACAGGCCCAGGAATTCCCACTTGTATCTCTCTGTTTCATTAACTCTCCATCTCATTTCAAATCCAACTGAAATTCTCATTTCCCTCCCTCCAGATTTTATACCTCAAATACTAAATAAGTTGAAAAAATATTTCTTTACTGCATTGTGTAGAACAGTGCTATGGAAGAACTGAGGTTAGAGGTTCCATGAAAAGCTCTGCACAGAATGAAATTTTATTGTACTTTGTAATTGTTAGTGTCTCCTAAAGGATGTTACTAAATCACACACATAAAAAGATATACAACTTTTTTTACTGTCAGCAAATTTGTTAAATGTATATGAAGAAATTTAAGGTGTAAAATCTGAAAAATTGTTGGAGTTTAGGATTATCCGTTTTCCTAAAACAAACTCAACAGACATAGTATTTAAATATTCCAAGGATGGCTTTAGGTTAATTAGTTAAATTTTATGAGGAGAAATATATTTCAGAATGTATTCACTATGGAAAAGAAAGATTTTAGGTTGTTTTTAATGAAACCATTGGAAGCCATTTACAGGAGTAAAATATCCAAAAAGATCACAGATATTTGCTGAACTGGGAATCGTCTTTTTTCCAAAAGAGTATACATATAAATATTTTTTCATTTTTCATTTAATTTTTAATGTTCGTGGGTACTTAGTAGCTATATATATATTTATGGGGCACATGAGATGTTTTGATACAGACAAGCAATGTGAAATAATAGCATCATGGAGAATAGGGAATCCATTCCCTCAAGCATTCACCCTTTGTGTTACAAACTATCTAATGACACTATTTTAGCTATTTTAAAATGTACAATTAAGTTATATGTTTTCTTATCCAAAAAAAATAACACTAATCTTCAGCCTCCTTCCTCTCAGTCAACACTTGTCTTCATCACTATCCAGACTTCCTTGATAACCAAAAGCATCAGCTCTAAGAAAAAGCAGTTCACTAACAAACAGTTAAGACATGGAGTTCTTTCATTCTGTCTCACCAAGCATCTGAAAGGACCATGAGGAATAGAGCAATCATACAGGTAAGCTTAAATTATCTCCTGACTTACCAAGAAAACATTTACAAACCTGCAGTTCAGGACCCACGCCCACAGCATTTTACCATATCATCCACTCCCTGCATCCACCTTTTTTCAGTACTTATCACGTAACATCAGGTTATTAAAAACAATCTCTTACAGAGTTTCTCTGTGAAACTCATTTGAAAATAACACATGATGAATAGAACAGAATTTTTCAAAAATAAATTCCACTTCATGGAAAAACTTTAAGACCCTATACATGGGATAGGGAAATCAGATAGAGGCCATAAAAACTGTGACAAGAATAGAGTCAGATGAAGATAAAAGGGTTATTCCATTTTTATATCTCTTCTTCTTCATCTTCTTCCATAAACACAATCCAATTATGAGTTCTCCTGAGACAAGACAAAACTCGCTCCAAAGTCATTACATCATTCTATCATCTCCATCATCATCTTGTATGTGATCCAAATTATTCCCATTTAATGACACTAAAATATTCAAGAGGAGAAACATAAACTGGCAACTGTTCCATCTTAAATTCCTTGTGGAAGTGAGGTAAAGACACACAAAAATAAATGTCCTCGTTTCAATTTAGTAATTCGAGAGGCAAACATCTAAATTCTCATGTGTTTCTCTTTTTATTAATCACAAAATATTTATATTTGTATTTACCATAGAATTACACAATATACTATGAGAACCCAAGAGACATTTTTCTTTTGAATATAGTTTTCTATTGCCATTAGGCTTAGAGCTAAAGAGAAACTGCTTTTAATCTGACCACATATCCTGACCAAATGTAAACCTCGAGCTAGTTTCATAGGCTGCCATAAATTTATACAACTTAAACACCAGTGCTAAGATAATAGAAAGCATAAGACTTTCTAAGAGAATCAACCTGTACCCTAAAATAGTTGTAAATAATTTTTAGGTTAGAAATGAGTTCCACCTTATGTTTCTAAAGGGTTGGAAATTTTAACTATGTTTTAAAAGTGAATATAAATATATTGGGCTAAAGTAAAATTTGCAACTTTAATATCTGAACAACCAAACATAAATATGTTACCTTTACTTCACTGTATCAACATATATGGATTAAAATATGTATAAATACATAATATGTAGAAGTTCTGAAGAATAAAACTTATTACAGAATCTTAACATCAATATATTAATATTAAATCTTAACAATATGTTAACATTAAAAATAACGAAATAGCTAACATTTGTTTACTATTTATAATGTGCCAGAGATTATTCTGAGCTTTTAAATTGTATTAACTCATTTAATCCTCACATAAATGTGAGTAGTAGAAAGTATTTTTAACTTCATTAGAAATAAGAAACTCAGGCAAAGTGAGGTTAAATAATTAGCCAAATATCAAACAACTGGTATGAAATGGGTCTTGAAATCAAATCTAAGGAATCAGTTCAAAATCCGCTCTTTTAATCACTATGTAATATACACAGTGCAATTACTGTTCATCATATAGTTATTCTTTTGTGGAGATATATAGTCTGTAACATATTGTGAACTTCTACTGGGCAAGAAATAGCTCATTTTATTCATCTTTGTATATCCAGGCACTAGAAAATATCCAATATGCAATTAATTAATCAAATATATTACAATTTTCTCCATTCCCTGCTGAATAGTTTTAGATGCACATTACAGTTAATGATTTTATTATCCCAACTAAAAAATTATAAACATATATAATAAATAAATAATGCAATAACAATAATGAAAGTCAAAAATAAAAACAGGGAAAGAAAAAAAAATAGTTACAAAAAACCCTCTATCCTAACAGATAAAGTATTTTTTTCTATAATAGCTTTTTCTATAATAGCTTATGGTTCTTTGAATTTGCATAGTTTGTTTTATAGTGTTAAAATAAAAATGCACAGTAGTTTCATACTCTGCTCTTTCTCCTAAAACTAGACACAGATTTTCCTCAGTCTGAAAATTATAAGTTTTAATGGTTACATAGAACTCCATTGAGTGGAAACATATAAATTTATTTAATGAATCTGCTACTATTAAACATTTAGGTTATTTTCATTGTGTGGTCTTAAATTATAATGCCATAAGCAAAAAAGATGAATTGGCAGATGAATAAATAGATGGCTACAGGTATAGATATGTGATAGGACAAATATAGTAAAATGTCAATGGTAGAATCGGTGATAAACATCAACAAGTCACTGTGAAATTCTTTTTAATTTTCCATGTGTTTGAAAATTACCATAATAAGATGCTGAAAAACTAAGGCCTTACTGAATAAATATATTTATTTAATAAAATGTCAACTTCACAAAGGCAGAGATTTTTGTCCACTTTGTTCATACGTATATTGTTACTACCTGGAACAGTGCCTGGAACACGAAGGTGCTTGCCTCATAATTTTTTGATGAAAAGTGAACTTTAAATATTCTAATGACATATCTCTGAAAAATCAGATTCTGCTCTTTCTCCCTCCCTTGGGTTTATTGTTGGCACCTGTCATGGGTTTAGATTGTTTAGTGATTTTTCTAAACTGTTTGCATGAAGACTGTGTTCTTTTTTTTTTTTTTTTTTAATTGCATTTTAGGTTTTGGGGTACATGTGAAAAACATGCAAAGTTGTTGCATAGGTGCATTCATGGCAGTGTGATTTGCTGCCTCCCTCCCCCTCACCCATATCTGGCATTTCTCCCCATGCTATCCCTCCCCAACTCCCCATCCCCCTGCTGTCCCCCCTCCCCCCCCCAACAGACCCCCGTGTATAGTGCTCCCCTCCCTGTGTCCATGTGTTCTCCTTGTTCAACACCCTCCTATGAGTGAGAATATGTGGTGTTTGGTTTTGTGTTCTTGTGTCAGTTTGCTGAGAATGATGGTTTCCAGGTTCATCCATGTCCCTACAAAGGACGCGAACTCCTCATTTTTAATGGCTGCATAATATTCCATGGTGTATATGTGCCACATTTTTCCTGTCCAGTCTATCATCGATGGGCATTTGGGCTGGTTCCAGGTCTTTGCTATTGTAAACGGTGCTGCAATGAACATTCGTGTGCATGTGTCCTTATAGTAGAACGATTTATAATCCTTTGGATATATGCCCAGTAATGGGATTGCTGGGTCAAATGGAATTTCTATTTCTAGGTCCTTGAGGAATCGCCACACTGTTTTCCACAGTGGTTGAACTAATTTACACTCCCACCAACAGTGTAAAAGTGTTCCTATTTCTCCACATCCTCTCCAGCATCTATTTTCTCCAGATTTTTTAATGATCGCCATTCTAACTGGCGTGAGATGGTATCTCAATGTAGTTTTGATTTGCATTTCTCTAATGACCAGTGATGATGAGCATTTTTTCATATGTTTGTTGGCCTCTTGTATGTCTTCTTTTGAAAAGTATCTGTTCATATCCTTCGCCCATTTTTGAATGGGCTTGTTTGTTTTTTTCTTGTAAATCTTTTTTAGCTCGTTGTAAATTCTGGATATCAGCCCTTTGTCAGATGGGTAGGCTGCAAAAATTTTTTCCCATTCTGTTGGTTGCCGATTCACTCTATTGACTGTTTCTTTTGCCGTGCAGAAGCTGTGGAGTTTGATTAGGTCCCATTTGTCTATTTTGGCTTTTGTTGCCAATGCTTTTGGTGTTTTGGTCATAAAGTCCTTGCCTACGCCTATGTCCTGAATGGTTTTGCCTAGGTTTCCTTCTAGTGTTTTTATGGTGTTAGGCCTTATGTTTAAGTCTTTAATCCATCTGGAGTCAATTTTAGTGTAAGGTGTCAGGAAGGGGTCGAGTTTCTGCTTTCTGCATATGGTTAGCCAGTTTTCCCAACACCACTTATTGAACAGGGAATCCTTTCCCCATTGCTTGTTTTTATCAGGTTTGTCAAAGATCGGGTGGTTGTAGATATGTTGTGTCGCCTCCGATGCCTCTGTTCTGTTCCATTGGTCTATATCTCTGTTTTGGTACCAGTACCATGCTGTTTTGATTACTGTAGCCTTGTAGTAGAGTTTGAAGTCCGGTAGTGTGATGCCTCCTGCTTTGTTCTTTTTGCTTAGAATTGACTTGGCTATGCGGGCTCTCTTTTGGTTCCATATGAAGTTTAAGGTGGTTTTTTCCAGTTCTGTGAAGAAGGTCATTGGTAGCTTGATGGGGATAGCGTTGAATCTGTAAATTACTTTGGGCAGTATGGCCATTTTCACGATATTAATTCTTCCTAACCATGAACATGGAATGTTTCTCCATCTGTTTGTGTCCTCTCTTATTTCGTTGAGCAGTGGTTTGTAGTTCTCCTTGAAGAGGTCCTTTATGTTCCTTGTTAGTTGTATTCCTAGGTATTTTATTCTCTTTGTAGCAATTGTGAATGGCAGTTCGTTCTTGATTTGGCTCTCTTTAAGACTGTGTTCTTTGTTATGTGTGGTCACTGCGGTCTCTACTCCCTTAGCTTAGTGGTCAACTACAATTTGACAGATATTTCCTTAAATGCATAGAGCCAAAAGAAAATAAAAGAAAAGAAGAGAAAAGGAGCAGAAAGGAAAATAAAATAAAAGAAAGAAGAGAAAAGGAAAGAAGAAAAAGAAGAAAAGAAAATATCCCATCTTTGCAGACTTACTGTATGTTGAGGCATTTCTTCAATACTTATTCAGGCTATTTATAACTCTTCCTTAGCCTTCACTTCCTGCCTTCACTGAGCCTAAAGGTGAATTGGAGGTGAAACTCTGTTTCTTAAGTCTTTTCTGAACATGAATCCAGCCCTGGGATTATTTGTGACTTTCTAGATTTCCTGGCATATGTGAAACCCTTTCAAATCACTTCTTCCCCTATGCCTCTTCTTTCCCAGGCTTTTCTCTATGTCTGATGTCTGCATGATTTCACATCCCTTATCTCAGGTGGCTGTAGCTAGTATATACGCCTTTAAATACTTGCAGCAAACGACACCCAGGAAGCCATTCCAGCACTGAGAAATCTCTGAGTTGAGTAAAACAAAGCCAGGCCCCTGAGCTGATCCCTCAGGGAGATAGCAAACAGATCAATACTTTCAATCATAGAAAAACAAGGTCCATATTGTTCCCTGCAGCATCAGCAAACTATCAGGAACATGGGTCACCATCCTTATGGCCACCAACATAGTGGGGAGTGGAGGACAGTAGGCAGAAAAGTTAAAATGCAACAAAACACTCTTACCAAATTTCAACCATTTCTTATTTAAGCGTTCACCAGGTTGTTGTAAGTTTTTTGGTAGACTTGAGAGATACAAAAAAAGGTGATTCTGACAGTATTTGTAAACTCAATTGTTGCTTTAGTGGAGTGATAGAGTTCCCTACTCCACCATTTTTGAAGACATCACTCACAGAAAGATTTTTTTTTGTTATTGTTGGTGATTTAATTATTTTACTTGTCAAAGGTCTATTCAGATTTTATATTTCTTCTTGAGTTAGGTTTGGTAGTTTATATGTTTCTAGGAATTGGCCTATTTTATCTAAGTAGATTAATATTTTGGCATAGGTTTCTCAATAGTCCCTTTAATTCCTTACATTTCTTTAGGGTCAATATTGATAATTCCTTTCATTCTTGATATTGTTAGTTTGTTACTTCTCTCTGTTTTTATTAGTCTACTACTTCATTTATCCTGAAAAATGTTCTATCTGTACTTGAGAAGAATGTGTAACCCACAATCACCGAGTGGATCATTTTATGCATGTCAGGTTGTATTGGTTGATAGTACTGTTTCAGTTTTCTGTCTTGCTGACTTTATGTCTATATTCAAATATTCATTCAGTTATTCAATTATTGAGGAAAAGAAATTCACTTTTCAATTCAATTATTCTATTACTGAGAATAGAATGTCAAAATCTACAAGTAGTATTGCTGAATATTCTATTTCTGTTTTCAGTTCTGTCTGTTTTGGCTTCATGAATTTTAAGGCTATGTCATTAGATACAAATATATTTCTAATTGTCATATTTTCCTGATGAGCTGAAACTTTCATCTTTGTGAATTATCTCTTTGTATCTCTAGTAATACGCCTATATTTAAACACTATTGTGTCTGATATTAATATAGCCACTGTAACATACTTTATGGTCATTTTTTGCATGGTATACCATTTTTTATCCTTTTATTTTCAACTTAATGTTGTCTTTTAATCTAATTTTTAAAATAAAAAACATAGTTTGATTTATGATTTTTATGCAATCTAATCCTTGTCTCTTGAGGTGTTTAAAATATTCAAATTTAATGTAATTATTGATATCATTGGGTTTGCATGTGCCATTTTGCTATCTGTTTTCTAAATGCCCTTTGTTTTTCCTCTGTTCCTCCAGTACTACCTTTTTTTGCATCAAATAAATATTTTTAGTGTCATGTATAATTCATTTATAGATTTTTATGTTTTTCTTGTAATTTCCTCACAATTGCTCTAGAGATAATAATATGCATATTAATTTATCACAATCTACTTCAGATTAATAGTAACTTAATTTTGGTTAAATATGGAAATTTTGCTTCAATATATCTTTATCCTTAGCCCTGATTTATACTATTGTTATAATCATAATCCATTTATGCATGTTATAAACTAAACAATTCTGTCTTTTGTCTTTCAAAGGAGAAAAGAAATAAGAAAAAATATATTGATAGAGACTTTTATATCAATCTTTGTATTTACCATTTCTGTTGCTTTTCATTTTCCTTTGGTTTCACATTACTATCTGATGTCCCTGTTCTTCAGACTGATAAACTTCCTTCAGAATTTTGTATTATTAAATAGATAGGTCTTCAGTATTTGTTCATGTGGGCATGTCTATTTTTCCTTCATTTTTTAAAGGATAGCTTTGCTGGGTATTGAATTCTTGGTTGAAAGTTTTTTTTGTTTGTTTGTTTGTTTTGCTTTCTTTCAGCACTTCTGTCATTCCACTACCTTCTGGCCCCCATTGTATCAGATAATAAGCTATCTATTAATAACATTGACAATCCCCTATATGTGATGACTCATCTTTTCTCGTTGCTTTCATAATTTTCTTTGTCTTTATCTTTCAACAGCGTTAGTGTTACGTGAATTTCTTTGTATTTATTCTATTTATGGTTCTTTACATTACTTAGATGTATAAATTAATGTTTCTAATCAACTTTGAGAAGGTTTTGGCCATTATTTCTTCAAATATGTATTCTCTTTCTTTCTTCTACCTCTGAGACTTCTATTACAAATATGTTAGCATGCTTCTTCTTGTCTCACAGGTCCCTGAGGCTCTCTGTCCATCTTTCTTTTCTTTTTTTTTTTTTCTTGAGACGGAGTTTCGCTCTTGTTACCCAGGCTGGAGTGCAATGGCGCAATGTCGGCTCACCGCAACCTCCGCCTCCTGGGTTCAGGCAATTCTCCTGCCTCAGCCTCCTGAGTAGCTGGGATTACAGGCACGTGCCACCATGCCCAGCTAATTTTTTTGTATTTTTAGTAGAGACGGGGTTTCACCGTGTTGACCGGGATGGTCTCAATCTCTTGACCTCGTGATCCACCCGCCTCGGCCTCCCAAAGTGCTGGGATTACATGTGTGAGCCACCGCACCCGGCCTGTCTATCTTTCTTTAATTTTTTTTCCCTATGCTATTTAGACTGGATAACTTCTATTGATTTATCTTTAAGTTCACTGAGTCTTTCTTATGCCATCTTTCATCTGCTATTGATACCTTCTATGGCTTTTTCAACTACTACAGTCTTCAACTCCAGATTGTTATAATTTCTATCTCCTTATTGAGAATCTATTTACTGATTCATTGTTGTGACACTTTCCTTTAATTCTTTAAATAAGTTACATGTTTCCTTTAGTTTCTTAACTGTATTTTAAATGGCAATATAATATAATTCTCTGAAATCTTTGTCTGCTGAATCCAACATCTGAAGACACTCAGTCACAGTTTCTATTGTTCTGTTGTCTATATATTTTTATTGTGGTTTATATACCATAAACTTGGCCATTTGGGCCATTTTTAATAGTATAGATCAGTAACATTAAAGATATTCACACAATTCTGTATCTCCAGAAATTTTTCATCTTCCCAAACTGAAACCTTGTATTTGTTAAATAATAACTCCTTATTCCTTCTTAACCCCAATGATCTCTGCTAATCACCATTCTACTTTTCAGCTGCTTTTGCTCCCTGAGTAGTAGTCACAAGCTCCTGTTTATTTGCATGTCCCATATTTATTTTATAGCATATTTGTAATAGGAGTCCAAGAAAGAAAGGAGAGAAAGACAATAAATATTTGAAGAAATAATGGCCAAAATCCAACTGTAACCATTACTACCCTGCATCTCCAGAACTTTTTCATTTTCCCGAACTGAAACCCTGTAACCATTAAATAATAACTCCTTATTCCTTCTTCACCGGACTGGTCTACAGTAATCACCATTCTACTTTTTGACTGTTTTTTTTCCTCCCTGAATACTAGTCACAGATTCCTGTTCATTTGCATGTCCCATATTTTTTTAAAGTGTTCTGAATAATATAGTATAGCAACTCTGGAACACGATTTTTTTTTTCCAAGGGTTATTGGTGCCAAGAGGTTTTGGGTTGTCTGTTTATTTTGTTTGATAACTTACTCAGGCTTAAATCTGTAAACTATGTCTCCTTCATGATCAGCAGTTGCTGACATCTTCACTTGGATTCTTTTTTTACTCTTGTTTTTATTTTTAATTCTGGCTTCCCAAGGGTTACTCCTGATTCACTGTAGCTAAGTTTTCAGCCAATGACTGAATAGTCCTTTTGCACAAATATCTTGAGCCAGATAGACTTCAATTCTCTGTTAACAGATCTTTATATGGGTAGGAAAGAACATTCCATGGTTCAGGCCATTTTCAAGTGTTCTCTGGCTTTTATATTCTGCTTGGCCTTTGGTGAATCCTATGCGCATGTGTACAGCCTCAGGGTTGGTCGGGAGAATATAAAAATCTTAGGGTCTCTATGGTCTCCACTGTGCATGTGCTCAGTGGTCGCCAGAAATATTTGGTCCCAGCCACATTCACAGCTTCAGGCTTCAGGCCCTTAGCTGGCCAAGATCATCACTTTCACTGACAAGTCTTCAAGGCATAGTAATCACCCGCGACTTGAAGTCCATGAGTCAAACATGAGTCTTGTTTGACTACAGAGGCACAACCTGCCCAACCCCCAACACTCCCAACCCTTGCAGATTCTCCAGACAACCAAATGGAGAGAGCAGAGGTGGGAAAAAGGATCCCATAGATTCCAAATATGAAGTTCAGCAGGTTTTGAAGCATAAATCCTTCTCAGATTGTTATATTCTATTTAGATGTTAAGAGCACTAAAATGGTTATGATTTCATTTTGTTGGGGACTTTTTGTCCAGCCTTCTAGCTGCTTTTTTTGGAGAGAGGATTTACCAATCTCCTCATTCTGCCATAACATAAAGTCCCCTCTTTATTCACTTTTATTTAGAGCAGTAATTCCTAAAGCGTGGTCCCCAGATTGGCAAGGTCAGCATTAAAAGGGAACTTTTTGGGAATGCAAATTCATGGACTTCGCCTCAGATTTACTAAAACAGAAATTCTGGGCATACGGCCCAATAATCTGTGTTTTAACAAGCCCTCCAAGCAATTTTGATGCACATTTAAATTTTAGAACCATTAATTCAGAGCATATTTAAGATAACACTTGTAGTTAGAGTTCTTCTCCCTGTTAAAGGGAAAAGATACAAATATAAAACTTTTTAGGTCTTTTATCAAATTTATCTTGTATTATTTTTTAAAGCATGAATTAACCATTGGCATATCATTTGAACTCTTGGGTATAAAGATTGGCATAAATTTTTTTAGGCCAAAAACAGGTATTCCTTGATATAGGCAAAGAAACACTAGACAGATTTAAGAGCACCAACCTAAATATTATCCAGATATACTACCCTGGCACACCCAAACTTGTGGGAGTTGAGATTTAGTACTGCTGCTGCCTTCCAAAACCATATACTGTACATACTTCAGATTTTCCCACTTTTATCATCTTCATTAGAAAGACTTGCTGTACCAGGACTATGAAGATATATTCTCATATAACTGGTACATATGTTCCTAAAAGCTACTTTTTAAAAATAGAACTGAATTTTATAGGCATAAAGCCATTATCAATTAAACCAAAAGTATCCTTAATCATTTTATAATTAGTGGTTTCTATATCTACATGAATACATTTTTAAACAATGCTTAGCAAACTATTAAAATAAAATAGAAACAAACTTTAGAATGCCCATAATATATTTATGCAAAATTTTAAAACAATATTGCCTGTTATTTATAGATATATATGCATATAGAACTATGACAAATAAAAAGTTGGACATCAAATGAATGATAATAATCTTCCGTGTAAAAGAAAAATGAAATTGAGAATTCAAAGAGGACTTCAACTTTATAATTTATTTCTGTTATTTAAAAAAATTAAATCCTGAGAAATTCTATTTATTGAAAATACTATTTTATCAGAATGAAGGTTAAAGAACAGATACTGTAGCATATTCAAACTGAGAAAGAAGGAGAGACAAGCCTAGAAATTCCTAGCTTAGCACTACTAATTCTTCTATTCCCAGAAAAATAACTCTGAGGTTTGGTAAAGCTATTTCCAGAGGATGATAATTAGAAATAAAGATGAGTTGGAAATTCAAAGAATAAAATCTGTTGCCCAGGAAAAAAATCAGAATAGGAGGGTTTAGAGACACATAAATCCATGGATATACTCCTTATTCACATAATTAATTCTAAGTTAATTTGAACTCATGAACTTACAGTACAATGATTAAAAGAGGGGGATTTGGAGTTGGAGAGTCTTAGTTAAAATACTGGGTCTGCCCAATATTTTATTCACTCTAACCTCACTGAGCTTTTGATCTTCCATCTGTAAAATGAGAATAATAGTACTACCTATCTACTCAGAATATTGAGATAATTAACATAATGTATGTGCCATTCTTACACAGTGCCTGGCACAGAGCAGCACCCCATAAAGGTTATTTATTACCATCATTTCTTTAGTCATCTGCTCAACAGCTAGTTGGCAAGTGCCTATTACATGTCAAATTTTCTACAAGAATCTGAGGATTCAGCAAATGAACAAAATAGACATAGTCCATGTCATTGTGGAATCTATAATCTGAGAGAAAAGAGAGACAGTTACCTATGAAAATTCACTGACTTTGACAGAGACACAGCAAGGTGAGGGCAGTCCCAACCATCCAGAGCATGCAGAGGGGCCTGCGAGAAGATTGCTGAGTAGAGATAATCTAATGACAGAGCAGGGCTTTTGTACTAATGGAGATGTAGAATTCTTCCTTGTTTAACAAAATCTGACTAGTGAATTATGCTTTTTCCAACCATATTAGAAATGAAACCTGGAACTTTGTAAAGGTCCTTTTGTTCTATGTCCTGCAAAGCTGACCCTGCAGGCGTGAACATCATACCACATTTGTAAGCATAAGGCCTTTGGTGTGTTTAGCTTCCAGAAAGTTGCAGAGTTGGTGGATTTTTAGCCTAGTGAGGGCTTTGTACCCCTCACAGCTATTTCTGAGAGCTTTTTGTTGGTCAGAAATAACCATGTGGCAAAAGCTGAGAGAGTATCTTAACTACAGCTCCTGAGACATCACTTCTTGTTCATCTTCTCCTAGACAACGTCCCAATATTGTACATTCCTTAGACTTCTTGTGTCTCTCTCCCAGTTGTTTGTGGCTAACTCCACCGATTCTCCCCATGCATAAGTTCCATTCAGCTCCACTCCCAAAGCCAGTTTTGGAGACTCAGGTTCTCTAGCAGCCCAGACCTTCTCTGGGCTCGTCTGACTTGGGTCACCCTTTCAGACCTAGGGTCTGGACACTCAGAGGGCTCCAGACTATTGCTAGGTCTCTCCTACTGTCATTGAAACTCAAGGTCAGGTGCCCCCATGAGGATACCTGGTCTTTTCTGTCACCTTCCAGGTTGCAGCACCACTCTTCCTACTCTAAGCTTCTGCTAGGTTTTTCTTTCCCTGCTTCTTTTTCCAGGCCTGGTTGCCTGCTGGACATACACATTAGGTGGGCCATTAACTCTATCCTGTGGGATCCCTTGTTCCTCCCCAGTGCCAAGTACGTTCCTGAATAGAAAAATGCTACTGTTCCTGGTTTCCTTTCACATACCTTAAGAGATAGCTTCATCACATGTCCTCTCCTGAAGACTGTGTTAAGCTCACCTTCTCTTTGACTGGTAATGTTGCGTGAAGCTGGAATTCCTCATATTCTAGTATATAATTATTTTTGACTCTGGGTATTTAAATATTTGAAAGAAAGCTTCTTTACAATGACCACTATATATACAGATGAAATGAACTACTGTTAGAATATTCCTCTATCTATATTTATATGTAAAATCCTCAGATTTTTGAGGAATTAAAGTACAGCTATCTATATTATCTTCCTGTAAAAGAAACTCTCTTCTACCACACACAGATATCTGGATTTGTGTCACCCAACAATTCAAGTTATTCCCCTTTATTTGGATATACCATCACCATATCTTGCAATTATCTGGCACCTTTCATCTTTCAGGTTTACACTATAATGATAATAATAATGACAACTAGAGTAATAACCATTTATTTAACACTCTGTAGTTGAAAAACATTTTATAGTGGGCAATTAGTTATTCCATGCCTGTAAAATAGTTAGGTATCATTATAACCATCATTTCAGAAGAGGAAACCAGCACACAAAATAATACATTTTTCCTAACTCACTAAAAAAATTAATGACTTTTGGCCAAAGACAGAGCTGCAGCAATAAGAGATCACGTAGCCCAAGGGACACACAGTGCCTGTGACTGAACCCTGGAGATCCTGAACTTCTTGCCATCAGCAACTGGCCAGATTCATTCATCCCTACAGTATCTCCAATTTGAGGGGTAAATGAACAAGAGGATTCTTAACAGTGCCAAAACTAAAAAGATTATAAAAGTGATTCCCAAAGAAATTGCCCCTCCTTGCATTACTGTGGAGCTACATCAGATCTAGTAAAAAAACAAAAATTCTCTGCCATAAGCTGAAGGAATATAACCTAGTGATTCCTTCAGGTTTCATAAAACATAATAGGCTTGACCTGCAGTATTTTGCTTGAAATTCGTTTCCTACCGTGTACCAGCAAGTCACGTTCAGAGAGACTCTCTGGGGATGAGAGATATTTAAATCAGGATCTCAATAAACGTCTTATTTTTATAGTTTTAGAAAAATTTTACCTTTAACACAAGTAGATAAGCTACACAAGCATTATACTGTAGCTACTATATAATTAGCAAGATATCTAGACATATCCTGGCTCCTGTTAGAGTACTTCCTAACTTTAACGTATTGTTTATAGATATTATCTGAACTTCTAAGCATTTAGGTGTCATTTAGCCAAACACAGTGAGAGAACTTATAAGAGCCTAGAATTTTTACCAAGGTATTTCCACATCTGAAAAGAGGGCTTCCCTTATTTTTATTTTTTTTCTTTACAAACTTTAATTAGTATCCTTGAGCATGATTTACTAATCTCAGCATTTTCTGGAAGAATGACTAAATCTCTATTTTTTAAAAAAGTTAATTATGAAAGAAACATACCCATATAAATAATAGATACCAATGATAAAACTAATTTTAAAAATACAAACCCTAAAAATCAAAATCAAAATGAAAACAAGTGATCTTAAAAGAGTGTCCAGTTAAGAGCACCAACACAATTTTTCTTTAGTTAAACCTTACTGAAGCTAAACAAAAAATAGAAACGCATTGTAGGATAACACTGGCATACATATTAGTAATAAATGATGTCAACGATAAGTTACTTCTAGTATGTAAAAGACAAATTATTAATAAATTAAAATCCAACTATCACAAAGAGAATGATATAATTGGTTAAATTCCCTCAATACAGTGAAACGTGAATGAAACAATAGACTTGCCCTCTTTCCATATGATCTACAGAATGTAAATTATCTGTATTTTATTTTCCCACATATTCAATTACATATTTACTGCCCATTTAAAGAAAATGTATTTAAAGAAAATTGTGAGATTCTGGCTATAAGAACTTTTTAAAAATAAAAGATAATATAATGATATAAATAATTACTGTATAAATATGAATATAATCCTCAGGTTGCCTGCAATAAGCATTTCTGACGTTTGGATTTTTTTGTTTTTCATTTAGAATTCACTTAAAGATAAAGAGATTAACTTTCCAAAGTAAACTGGTCAAAACCGAACTATATAAACACATTGAGAATCCAGGATGAGAGATAGTAATAACACAAAGCACCTACTATATGTGATAGAATGAGCCAGTGTTATAAAGATGAATATGAAATTACCAGCTCTCAGGAAGTTTATGTCTTAATTGGGAAATATACACTTCTAGGTTCAGGTATGGCTACAATGAGAAGGAACATTTAATTTGCATAGTTTTGCCCTTTCAACAAGGATCTTTGGTGAGGAGCTTCACTTAGAAGTGGGAGCATGTGTAGTAAACATAATAACTTTGAAATTTAGCTTTAGAATGAAGAGGTCACAGTAACCAAAGTTAGAGGTGTAATAAACAAATTATGTCCTTGGAATTGCCATTACAATACGAGAGTTCAAAGCAGATGCATGGCTTGGATTTTGAACCCTCCCCACCCCACCTTTCTCCACTAGGAAGAGCATCTGGAAGGCTTAATGACAAACAGCAGGCAAGATTAAAGCAACCAGGGCTAAGTTAAACTTTTAAGAACAAAAACTAGACAAGCTCATGTGGAATGAAGAAAACACATACTAGAAATCCAACTGGAGTCAGCAGCTGCAGAGATGGTCCCTAGACTGAGAAGCAGGTGAGGTAATCAGAAGACAAAGTAAAGCAGGGAGGAGCTTTCACTGGCGATGACCACCAGACTTTGCCCAGGTTGCTCTGATGGAGGTTTGCTACCCACATCACCTGCACCAGAGTTCCTTTCTCCAGTTCTGACCTAACACTTTTCACTCCATTTTAAGTGGCATGCTGGGACTGTCAAAGAAAACTGCTAAACCAAGGCCTGGATAATATGATGGCAGAACAGTGAGCAGATGGCAGAGCAAGATCTCTACAGCAAAGAGTAGGAAATATATCTGAATAGATCGCGGCCTTCTGCTTCCTAAAAACTACTACTCATCACTCAAGACTGCTCCAGTGTCACCTCTTCTGGGAAGCCTTCCCTAACCACTACAAGCTGTTGACTTCCTTTGTTCCATTTCATCTTCCCTGCATGAAGAACCTATTTAGTTCTCAAGATATTGATGTATAAATAAATACTTATGCCTCTGGCTGCACTTAGTTCTAAGAATCTTACCTACATTGATTTCAAGGCTAGTATACAAGAGGTAATCAGTAATTGCTGTTGACTGAGAAAGACAAAAAGAAAAGAAGCAAAGAAGGATGGAAAGAGAGAAAGGAAAGAGGAAAGTAAAGAAGGAAAGGAGGGAGAGAGGAGGGAAGATAGGGAGGGAGGAAGAAGGGAGGGCAAAGGTAGGTTGCCTCAGTGTGTAACTGAATGTCGTCAGACCTGGCCTGGCTCCTGGTCCCTAAGTCCCGTCCCTGTTCCTCACATCTGGGCCTCCTAGCCTTCTTTAGCAGCCTTAACAACCCACAGTGCCTAGGATCAATCCCACCTATGGCAGTCAAGATTCTTTTTTTTTTTTTTTTTTTTTTTTTTGAGACAGAGTTTCGCTCTTGTTACCCAGGCTGGAGTGCAATGGCGCGATCTCGGCTCACCGTAACCTCTGCCTCCTGGGTTCAGGCAATTCTCCTGCCTCAGCCTCCTGAGTAGCTGTGACTACAGGTATGCGCCACCATGCCCAGCTAATTTTTTGTATTTTTAGTAGAGACGGGGTTTCACCATGTTGACCAGGATGGTCTCGATCTCTTGACCTTGTGATCCATCACTCTGATGTCCAGGCTGGAGTGCAGTGGTATGATCACGGCTCACTTCAGCTTCAACCTCCAGAGCTCAAGCAATTCTCCCTCTTCAGCCTTCCAAATACCTGGGACCACAGGTATGCACAGCCTCGCTTGGCTAATTCTGTTTATTTTTTGTAGAGATGAGGTGTCACTATGTTGCCCAACCTGGTCTCAAACTCCAGGGCTCCAATAATCCTCCTATCCTGGCCTCCCAAACTGCTGAAATTATAAACATGAGCCACCGTGCCTGGCCGAGGCAGTTAAGACTTAAACCTTATTTTCTGTGGCTTAGCATCACATCCTTTCCTGCAGCTCTGCTCCCTGCTGGAGTAAAAAGGCCAGAGCCCCTGAGTTTCTCTTGCCATACTGCTCTCTTTTGGGACTGAGAGGCTATTGCTGTTCCCCAGGCCCATGGCTAGGGCCCCTCCCCTGCTGAGCACAGGCCAGCTGGCGAACTCACTACTGGCCATGTTTGACTGACTCTCCTGAGGAGCAACCCCCAACACTCGACCCTCTGTGAACTGCCTCAGTGCCTCACTGCTGACTGCTATCCTAGATTCCTCCCAGCATGCCTGAAGCCTGGCCACATCTGGAGGTTTAACAAGAGTGAAACAGAATCACTGGGGGATGTTGAGCACTGGAGTAATGTGCTGGGAAAACCGCTGTGTCTGTGGAGGGAGGGTGAGAGGGCACTCCACTCTGCTTGCAAATGTTTAAGACAAAATTTATGAAATCGTTCCTTCTTAAACACATTCAAAAAGCCCTTTAAACACATTGCTCTTCATGTTAGGAATTTTGGGTAGCAACCCAGATCTTTTATGAAAAGAGTTGTTTTCAAGATATCTCTTCTGCCTTTTAAAGAAGGCATCCAATGCCCATTTGATTAATGCTAAAGCATCATTTTAACTCAAAAGACTATGCCAGCAGAATCCCTGGAACATCCAAAAGAATGTAGACAACTATAACTGCTCTAATAATTCGGCTGAACAGGGACCATGATTGGCAAAAGGGAAAAGGTGGTGTTTATTGCCCAATCAATAATCAATGCTGACACACAATAGTAACTCAATTAATCTTTGCTGAGTATGTACACACATGTGTGTCTATGTTTAGAAACAGATGATGGCTGTATGGAGATGCACAAATACCATTATATAACAGCACATGGTTTGTGATTTCACTCTTCTTTTTTTTCCCTTTTTTTAAAAATTTCAATAGCTTTTGGAGTACAAGTGTTTTGTGGTTACATGGATGAATTGTGTAATGGCGAAGTCTGAGATTTTGGTGCACCTATCACCCAAGTTATAATTTTACTCTTTTTCAAGCATGCATTTTGGTACATCACACTAACTGCTTCATTGTTTGAAAGGACATCACTAACAGACAAGCATTATGAATCCTCTTTGCAAGTACAACTGTCCAAATAAGAAATGAAGGAGATTAGAGGAGCAGCTACTAACACAAGGCACTGAACCTTGTCCATCTTGGGGTCTACTCTAAGGGGCAGAAGGAGAGCAGGAAGCCATCAGAGGTGGGGAGGCTCATAATGTTCCCTCTGTTCTCACATTGGACAAATGGCTTTGCATGCATTGCAGCTGGGCTGACTGCATAGATAATAGCACTTGTTTATTAGATAACAGTACTTATCTATTAACCTGCCACAGAATCAACTCAGGAATAAGGTATCAAATTACAATATTGATACAAATGTATATGTTTATTTTATCTATGTGTATATGTATATATGATTCAAATGGCAGTCGTAAAGCTCTGTGTACAAAAGACTGTAAGTCACCACTGGGTCAGGAACCATCACTTTAAATGTTTAGCATTATCCCTCAGGTGCTTTGACAGACTGGAAGAGGAAGCACATCCCATAAACAATATCCTGCTTGGGTTCTATCAGCAGGTTCTGGTTTTGTGTTAACTATTATGTCAATGAAAAAGAAAAGATATTATCTAAAGCAAGAGATTGTAAATGTTGTTCCTGTCTATTATGTAATGATCCAAAAGGAAGTGAGGCATTAACTCTTTAGTTCTGATTTTTCTTTCTAATTCTACTTCTTTATATAATTTAAGACTGGCTACAATGATTTATGTTTTACTATATATTCCAAAAGTACCAGCATCATAAGTCCTTGTGCATGTACAACATTCTTATTACAGATGGGTGAGCATGAATCTAAAATGCAATGTCTTCTAAGACTGAAGACACAAAATGCACAAAAGAAGTATATGAATCTGGGCAGCAATCCAAGCGTACTGTAAGACAGTGCCATTGTATTGACTTTCAAGCTATCGATAGATCTTGAGACTTGTGAAAATAAGCCAAGGAATGCAACATCCATATCTTAACTGTATGTTTTCCTGTCCTCTTACTCATTTTTCCAGGTGTAAACAGAGTTACCCACTTGTTACCCACCTGCAAACAGGGAGAGCAGAGGCATCTTAAAAACCACAGTGCCAGGGCAAGGAGCCTTAGAGTGGAAGTCAAGAACACTGTCTTCTCATTCCAACTTTGCCCTATAAGCCCTGCAACCCTGAAGAAGTTTCTCTCAACTATTAAAATAAGAACAGGTAAAATAATATACAGGATACTGTTGGTAATAATAGTGGAAAGTTTGTAAAAAATAATTAACAGATTTTTTACATTCAAAGATTTTTAACATTCATGTAAATGCTTCCTGAAACATACAATTTGGTCACTATAGACCAGTCTATATTAACTTAAGAAATTAGTACATATCTGTCTCTGCCTTTAACCTATCTAGAAAATATAAACAGAAATGATTAATTTTACCAAATAAACTGGTAAAACTTGCCAACTTTTAACTGAAATGACTGAGTAAAATAATCACATCACCTATGCTCATTACAATGAACTGCAGTCAGTGGCAATACTTTCATAGAAAGATTAATTTCTAGCTCAAAGATGAAAATTCACATCAATGTAAAGTAAATCTCTCACTTTAAAATCAGTACTGAGAGGATGACATGTGACCATTTTTTAAGTCTTTCAGGGGATCTGTCTTATTGGTGGTAAGCACTCAGAAAAGAACAACAAAATGCTAAAATTTTATGGCTAATACAATTTTGTATACAATAATTTTGTCTACATTTCACAATCAAGTACTACTTACACAGAATTTGGGGTAAGCCCCCCTGAGGACCTAAAGAATGGCACTTAGGTCCCATTATAATTTTTGTATGTGGTGTCAAATATTCTCATCAAATTGTTTAGTCAATTAAAACATTACTCTTTTCAGGGAACTTTGAAGGGATATTAATTCATGTTGAAAAAAGGAATTGTTGATTAAATCCAAGAGAGTTACATCCATTCAGTTGCTCCTTATTGGATGATTACTAGCTGTTACTTTACAAATATCACTGCGAGGATTAAAAAGATTTATCATAGAATCAGAAGGTCAAAAATAAGCTCAGAGAAGGCTAAAAATATTCCTTAAATTTAATTTTTAAATGCAGCTTTCCAAAAATCAGACATGTATTTTAGAGCAATCTTGACATCTCCAGAAGTGCATAAATAAATTTAAACCTGTCAATGACCTACTTTAATGAAATAAATTACAACCATCTTAAATACTTGTAATTTATCCTTAGGATGATGTTGAGTTGCTAATTTTATTATTCAAAAATTATAAATCGTGACAAATTGAGCAAAATCAACCATCTAGAGGAAGACATTAAAATAAAGACTTTAGCTAAATAGAAAACTGAGTTGGCCTATTCCTGAATGTCTTATCATTGCTGAAAATTCATAAATCTTCTCAGAGAGGAGAGAGGAATCATAGGAAAATACAAGCCTAATTACTAGAGTCAATTCTACACACACCAAGTATACATATATATATTTAAAGAAAGCAGTTTGACAATATAGAAGGTAACTACCATGGCAGGTACATTACATGGTGTTCTTCAACCTCCACTCTCCCCTTCCTCCTTAGTAAACACAATAGTAATTATTTTTCTGATGAGTGCATTGCTTCTTGGAATAAAAGATTACATGCTAGGAATAAATATCATAAAAGACTACATGCTAGAAATAAATATTTCCAGGGAAATCTGCTTAAAGAAAACTGACTCGTGTTTGGGAGCCCATATTTTTTCATGTTTTGCCTTTCCTACTTCTGACCTGTAACATATTTATGATGGCTAGAGCTTCAACAGCCATTCTGCACCCTGAGGTCATCTTAGTATGGAAGCCATGCAATAGGAAAGAACAGAAAAGTGAGAGCTGAGTCTCTGATGACACCACAGAAGCACCATACAATCATTCCAGCCTGTATCTAGACTACTTTAACATGAGACAGAAATACATTTCTAGCACCTTTAAACTACTGTTATTTTGGATTTTAATGTTTTTTACTTTTTCTGTTATAGCAGCTAAAGTGATTTTAACTAACATAGTCAATTTTTCGAAATACTCAAAAGTAATAACTGAATAGTCTACCTAATTTGTTTTTACTTGATGACTGTGTTTACATAGACTCGATTTTAACTTTTTTCTATGCTATTAACAGTTTTTGTGAGGTTTCTTAAAATACTAATATATCTTGTAAGAAAATCAGCACTATGGACAATTTATCTTAAGAATGCTTTCTTCACATATTATAAGAGACAGAGAGAAAAAAATTACTGGAAATTCAACTCCTAAGGAAAATTTTCCCTTCTAATTCCCTCAAATACAATAACCAGTACAATGAAACATCCTACAAATTTGTGTTTTGTAAAACAACTTAGGAAAAAAGAAAAGAAATAGACATTTATAAATCTTCCACTATTCCATTACTTAGTTACTTAGCAGATATTTTTGTTTAATTCTCCCAATAAACACTTTAGATAGTTAATATTATCCTCATACTTTAAAGATGAGGTAACTGACGCTTGGGGATATTTAGTAATGCTTTCATGGTCTTCACACAGTAAGTCCAATTTCAAACTCCATACTCTTTTCATGATACTCTGGTACAGAACATGGATTGACGTGTGAGAATATGAAGAGCACTTTCTAGTTCAAACACTTTTCTATTTTTCTTATTTCCAAGATTCTGTTTTTTAAAAATAATTGCTCTTACAAAGAAACAAAGGTTAAATGTTCAATTTCCAAAATGAAAATTACAACGAAACCTCCTGATGAAAGCCTATGGCTCTGCAGAATCCTATTTCAACTATGTGTAAGAAAAAAGAGCAAGAGAGGAGGGAAGAAACAGAGTGAGAGGGAAAGAGAAAAGAAAGCTAGTTATGTCCATCTCGGCCTTATATGAAAAGGACTCTGTTCAATTGTATACTTTTTCTCTCCTACTATATTATGTATACTGGGACTATGAAAGCTTTCATCTTTCTAACCTAGAAATAAAAATACAAATAGCTACAAGATTTTAGTATCAAAAAAATTCCCAGTACAGTAATCTCTGTGTCCCTCATCTTACTTTGATCTCCTTCTCTTTCTCCTCTAACTGAGCAGAAAGAAAAAGCAAAGTGTCAACAGTAATTTCTTTTTTATTTTTCAAAGTAAGTGGCTGATGTATTAAGCTCTCAGGCTACAAAGTCATGAAAAGCAAAAGAAAGTCATTATAGTGGAAACAGAAACCACAGCCTCCTCCAAATGTTTTAGAATTCATATTAAAAGTAACTCTGTACTATTACTATGTATACACATGTATAATGTGTATGCTCACATGGCTTATAGCCAAAAGTAGAAATACAAAGTCTGACAAGAAGAAAAGTTACTGTATATATTTTGGAATCAATTAAAATAACATTTAAGCAAACCAAGGTATTTATATTATAAATTATTTTTGGAAGATTATCATTTTTGTGGTTGATGACTACAACAAAATTAATGTTCTTTTAAGTGTCACAGAACTTACTAAATATCTTGTAGTTGGTATAGTAATAAAAATGTATGTTATGTTAAGTGATGTTCAGTACTTACCACCTCCTCCTCCAAGAAGACTGGCATTTGCTGTTTAAAACAAAACACAAGAGACATTAAATAATATGTATAAGAAATATAGCATATCAGAATAGTTCAATATTAAGCTGATAATGATCATATGTCTCATATACATTCATAAACACAAAATATTTACTTTTATTTAAAGACAGCCTGTATTACTATTTTATGATAGTATGAAAATTAAAATATTTCACTATTTTTATCTTTTTTCTCTTCAAATGGCTATTTTTATAATATATTTCCTTCTAATAAAATTAAGCACATATTGAGATTGTTTTATTCTCAGTTCTGCATCTAAATTAATCTTCTGAGTTCTCCATTTTATCAAGTAGAATAGAACAATATTATTTAGCCAATTTCAATGATTTCAAAGGACAATGTAACAAAAAAGTATTATGGCAATTTAAATTAAGTTAAATACAATAGAACAAAGCTATCACAAAACATTTTGCAGTAAGAAATAACTCCTAAATAATAACAATTTACTACTTTTTCTATTAACCTTTTTATTTTTAGGAAAGAAAGAAATGTTAAACAATGCTGTGCCATTTCTTACCTATTTATTCATTAACCCAGCACACACATTTATAGGAGCTAAGTAAGTATAAAACAATTCCATTTGGATTTCTTTCAAAAGGTCAAATATTCAGGAAGTTCCACTGCAGGTTTCTGCTGAAGCATTAAACAACCTTACGCATAAATTTATTCAAATATAATAAACAGAAAGCATAATTCAATATACACTACATTGAGTTTTAATCCATAGAGTTCTTCAATATCACAGGAATTATTTCATGCCACTAAAAAATAGCCCGGCAGTAATACAAGGAGAGTAGGTCGCAACCAAGCTCCACTTCTTTGTAAACACTGGGACTGTCTAACTGTTGCTCTTGCTAATTGCCCTCAGTGCTTTTGTCACAAACATGGTCCAAGAAGCAATGTCATTAATGGACCATAAACAAAACTCACTTCTGATGTCATAAAGTTGTCCACCACCCTATCACTCAGGTCTGTAAGTGTGTGGTATTTACACAGACAGTAGCCAAAACTTAAGGTCCTGCCCTGAATCCAGCTTTGTAGCTTTTGAAGTGGTAACTTGTTGAAGGGGTCTGAGGACAGACATTGAGAATTCTACTTGGTCTCACACCCTTTAGTGGAAAAGAGAAATTTCATGATCAACCATGTCTGTAGGCTAAACCAAACATTTTTTAAAATCTCAGCTACATGCATTTATAAAACCACATGAAATTTCACACTCCTGCTGATTTTTTATTTTTATATTTGACAGAGAACTACCTCCCTATCTATAGGTTCTCCAGTTCCCTGGGACTCCATCTGTTGTCCTCCAATTTTCACATATTCATTCATAAGGAAAAAGGTATTTTTAACAACCAACGACAATAATAAATAGGAGCTCTTCACTTAAATTATCATGCTCAGTAGCACAATAAGACAATATAGTCTATTTTCATCCAATGTTTTGCTCAATAAAGGTGGAGGTTGCCTGTTTTGAGAGCGCAGCCCAAGGCCCATCTGTTTAACCAGGCACTTGTCCAATAGATGTGGGTGGATGAGTAGGTGTAGGAATTGGAATTCTAGTTCTGGCCAATCATCAAGTTAGTTTATGTCAAATGTGTGCTCATGTATTTTACATAAGCATATCCAGTAACATTTTAACTTCACTGTAGAACTATTTTACAAAATTGTGGCATTCTACATAGCACACCATCACTTTTAAGGTAATTCCATATGTATTACCATCCATGTAATCGAATCTTAATTTAATCTTGATTTAATCTGCTTAATCATATTCAAAGAAGTTCCAAAAACTATAAATCCAATAATGATTTTTCCAAGGAATCCATCAAATTTGTCTATTTTATACATTTCTATTCTCTAAAAAATAACAAAAAACTTGAATTTATTAGCAAAAATGTCAAGGCAATTTTCTTCAAAAAAGTGATGTAAAAATATGCAAGTAAAGGTGAAACTTCATTATTTCTAGTACTACTTTCCCTTCACAAAGCACTCCAATAACTGGTTATCCAACATTCATTGGTCAGTTGGATTCATGTTACTTCTTCCATTTTACAGAAGTGAAATGATTTTGTGTGTCGAAAATTAATAATCATTTAGTTTCTATTTCATTATATCCAATAAATTGAGGTATATCCTAATTAATTGAAAGCTTCTTAAAGGCAAGGTCTGAGTTTAATGGTTTGGCCTGCAACTAATAAATTTTCAAGACATGTTTTCTAATAGTGAGATAATTGGTAGATTTAATCAATTTCTTCATTAATACAAGAGGTATTTGTTTACCAAAGTGTGTGAAGAAAGCAAACTTTGACCATTTTTCTTTCTATAAAATCAAAGATTACTTAAGAAACTCTTAAAGTTTATTTGGAAATGATTAGTAAGAATGCATAAAATATATTTATGTCCCTATCTAAATTTATTTCTAGAGGGAATTCTGGACACGCTTCCTATTAATCCTAGAGTTTCACAGAGAAAGGAAAAGAAAAGGAAAGAGGAAAACTTGAAGTTCATGAAGATGATGCCACTGTTTCTAAAACAAGATTTAAAAATCTCTTCTCTGAGCATGCTTATGAAGCAAGACTATTTTAATTCATATTTCCCTGAAATAAAATGTCTCCTTTATTACCAGTGGAAGGAAGGAAAAATCAAGTTACAGTTATTGTCTCAAAGACTGATTCAATGTAAAACTAAAATGAGCTATTACAAGATAATGAATTTGTGTATTGTACTTTTTCTTCCCCCTAAAATAAGTTCACGCAAGGACATGGAGTTTTACTGTTTATAAAGGGAAAACAACATGAACACAAAATGGAGAAAAGGGTTATCTGAAGCTAATTTCATAGTGTCAAATATGGAGAATTGATTTCCAATATCCTAAAAAAAAAGTTACTTTTTTAAGAGAATTTTTTTCTTTCATTTGAACCTAGTTTTAAATTTTTTAATTAAAAGCATCAAATTTCTATAGCTATAAATATTCACTATTAAAGTATTAAAACAAAAAAATGAATACAATATAGGAACCCCTTTCTTGGGATATTTAGCCTAAATGAAAAATGATCATGGCAGTTGTAAATACCACATTAATATATGTTTTTCTCAAAATACAAATGAAAAAATGCTGGGAGAGGTAAGTCACATCGATCATGAGCCAGGAGGCTGAGGCAGGAGAATCGCTTGAACCCGGGAGGCGGAGGTGGCAGTGAGCCGAGATTGCGCCACTGCACTCCAGCCTGGGCAACACAGTGAGACTCCAGCTCAAAAAAAAAAGTGTTTCAAATACTTTTTTTTTCTTTTTGCCCAGTAATTTTTATTATCTACGCAGTAATTGTTTGTTTTTCCACTCCATTTCCACCGCACCCAAGACTATCTGTTAAACACACAAGAGTCTGGGAAGCTAGTCTTTAAACATTGATTAAAACAATTTGTGCAGGGTTTTTGTTTGCTTTTCATCATTATAAAGGAAATTATACTTCTTTTCATCCTAAGAGAATCCTGACCACCTAGTTTAGTTTATTTATTCTGCTTTCTTATTACAATGGAGCACATGGGATATCAAAAGGACTGGGCAAAAACTTCCCCAGGAGCTCTACTTAAAACACCAATTTCATTCACAACATGTTATCCCCAAAGATAAAAAAGCTGAAATACCACCTTTCAGAATGGCACACATTATAGTCCCTATAGTTTGAAGCTCTAAGTAGGAAGTACTAAAAAATCTGATAAATTAAAATCCCCAGCACATGCATGACTCTAGAACCACTTTACATAGGAAGCAACCATCTCACCAGACAGCTGTGGAAATACAATCTACGCTGACAAATACAGCTATCAGTTTGGCAACAGACCACTGTCGAGGCTTTACTAGATTTGCACCTTTTAAACAAAATCAACAGAATTCCAGAGGTTTGGGGCAACAATGTAATTTCCTGCTTTGAAGCTGATAAAGAGAGAAAATTAAGACTAGGCTTAACTGATTCACATGTAGAAACCAGGCATAAACACATGATTAATACTTTACAGTTCATGTTATTACAGAAATTGAAGAAAAGATTGATTATTCCAGTATCTGTGTTGTTTGTACAAGCTGTCGCTCACTATGAAGCCAAAAATAGAATACAATGACCCCTACTACTGATAAACAGGTGAAAAGGCATCAGAAATTGGAAGTCTAATTGGGATAATTAACAAATAAAACAAAACAGAATTACTGATGTTGAAGTTCAAGGAAGGAGCTAGAGCTGCTTCTTGTTTGCCTCACCAGGTACTCAGTGACTTCTAGGAATACTGTAGCATGGGCAAAAAAAAAAAAAAAAAAAATACACCAAAAGCTAAAAACAAACAAACAAACAACCTCCCCTGCTTATTTGATCCAACCCCTTCATTTTACAAAAGTAAAAAGCTAAAGAGGATCAAAGATGTTGTTAACTCACTTGTCTAGGATCAGATCCAGAAGAACCCACCATAAGATAGTGTCAATTTAAGTGTTTAATAATAACTCCCTCTTAACAAATTACAAATATGTGTATGTGTTTCTGTGCGTGTATTCCAGCCCTCCCACTCCTCAAAATTACATCCAAAGATGGTTATAGAAAACAATATGCATGGAGTCTACCGAATGTTACTCTACCCAAGATCACCTAACTTAATTGTTAAAGGGTGAAGCAAAGCATTAGCAGGCAATCCCTAGAGTTCCATTATGCAATGTATCTACTGCAAAATGAGAGAAATCAGAATGTGCTACATACCAGTCATCCCTTATCACACTAAATTGTAGATCAATTGTAATTTTGATAATGATGATACTGGCTCAGTTACAAAAATGGGATTACTTGAGTAACCCAATCTGGGGCTTTCCAAAGAGTGAACAAGCATATCTAAATAGGGAAAAAATTAGTTCAAATGTTTATTAGTTTTATGGTTATAATTATATGAAACACTTGAATAGCAGTTTTAACTTGTCTTTAACAAGAAAGGTTTTGAATAAATACAAACCAATTTTCAATTAAAGAAATGAAAGATGTGTTTATTTAAGAGAATATGATATGCTCTTAGCCTGATTAAAACATAAGCCTCAACATGTACCCATATATTGACACTTTTTGTGGAGCTGCCTGATTTGTTTCAATAAAATCAGAAAGCAGAAATATTATCTTGCCTAGTACCTGTATTTCATTTTTCTTATAATATTATAGCATCCTCAATTCTCTAAAATAGTGAAATAGCAAGTGAGATTTTTGTAAAGGTTTATTTTATATTATAGTTTTATTTAAAGAAATCAGCCAAAAATTAATTCTCAGTCTTAATAAAGACATGGGAAGACTGAGATGCAGATGACCTCAAATGAAAAGGACTTGGGGCTAGTGAAAATGCATAGGATGATTCCCCTGAGAATTCTTATTAAGCTGTAAAATCCATGAAGGAGAGGCCATGTTCATTGGTATCAATGGTACAATGCATGATTCTTGGCACAGAGCAGGTACTGAACAAATATTTGTTAAATATGTAACTAAGGGAACGAATGGAAGATAAGAGAATGAGAGAGAGGGGTAAGGGAAAGGCATATTTCTGGGACAGATGAGAGACCTCCAATAATAGATCATGACTCTTTTACAATTTTGCAGCCAAGTGAGGCTGTGCCGGGATGTAGCCAAGCAGATCTAGGTCCAATTCCAGACTCTATCATTGACCTTGAGAAAGTTCCTTAAACTCCAGATTACACTCCTGGAGTTTCTGTTTATTAAACAGTAATTTGGTACAATACAATTATGGTCAAAGTACAGGTTTGCTGAGAGGAGTAAAAGTGGTAACTTACATGAATGTATACCATGGAGCCTGGCACATGCCACGGGTCAGTAAATGTCAGCTTCCCATTCCATGACCGATTTATGGTGTCATTCCTTGCAACCATGCTAGGACGTAACAGAAAACCCCCACTATTTCAGACCAAGCCCAAAGTCTGTCACTTTGTGGGTCTGCGGCCACGTTCATCTTGGGGAAGTATAGTTTTCTGTGCCTACTCTGAGATGTTCACTGCTATGCTCTCATGGGAGTTTAAGGAAGAACTTAGGACTTAAGCACAGAAGAGGGTGAGGAACAAGGCCATCTTCAGATTTCTTAAAAATTCTGTCTTTGGGCTTAGGCCAATTAAAAAATAATTCTGTAAGTCCATAAAGTAAATGGATGCCAATATTTTGAATATTATAACTATGTTTTCCTCTTCTGGGTTATTCTGATTATTTAATTCAAAAAAAAGTTGGGGCCAGGCACAGTGTCTCACATCTGTAATCCCAGCACTTTGGAGGCCAAGGCAGATGGATCACCTAAGGTCAGGAGTTCAAGACCAGCCTGGCCAACATAGTGAAACCCCATCTCTATTAAAAATACAAAAAAAATTAGCTGGGTGTGGTGATGCATGCCTGTAATCCCAGCGACTTGGGAGGCTGAGGCATGAGAATTCTTTGAACCCAGGAAGTGGAAGTTGCAGTGAGCCGAGATCACACCACTGCACTCCAGCCTGGGCAACAAGAATGAAACTCTGTCTCAAAAAAACTCAAAACCAAATGTTGGCTATTTTATGTCAGATAGCTCCTGTTTATTCTTCAAAACCCATTCTCTATACATGCCCCTGTTCTCTGCCCAAGGCTGCTGACATAGGTACTTGACATCAAAAGGCCCTCTCTGAACATCTGCCTTTACATGGGTTCAGTCAGTGGGGAGCCCTGGCAGACGATGGGAGATATTAGAATGCATTCAACATTTTCTTCCCTGGTTCACTTCCTGTAGGCTTACTGTGAGTCGGCTATGTCCCTTGAAAGAAGGTCATCATTCTAATCAAGGTTCTTTACAACATGACTTTTTCTCTTTCTGGGTTCTGATATCCTCCCCCTCTCCTTGTCTCTTTGTGCCTAGAGTGGCAACAGCTGTGCTGTTGGTGGCTTCTGGTCCATGAAAAACTCCTTGAGGTTCTCCTATACCACACCTGGCTCCAGCTCTTAAATTATTGTAATTTGACAGCATCATCTGTTTCCTGCTGGGACCTTGATTGAACCGGTATGTTTTATACAGACTGGTCACTGATGGTGGCTAGCCTAAATCTCACATTCCTTCAGAGGCCAACTCTTAGTCCAGATGGTTACAAGGACGGCTCCTGTTCTTATGTTTCCATTTGAAGAATGACCAATGTAGCAGACTGTTTACTTTGTTAACTAAAAAACATAAAATATGTAAGTAGAATAAATTATATTTAAAATATATAAAATATAAAGTAAAAGATACTCACTTGAACATGTTAAAGAATGTAGTATAAGGCTGGGTGCAGTGGCTCACACCTGTAATCCCAGCACTTTGGGAGACCAAGGCGGGTGGATCACCTAAAGTCAGGAGTTTGACACCAGCCTGACCAACGTGGAGAAACCCAGTCTCTACTAAAAACACAAAATTAGCTGGACATGGTCGTGCATCCCTGTAATCCCAGCTACTCAGGAGGCTGACACAGGAGAATCGCTTGAACCCAGGATGCAGAGGTTGTGGTGAGCCAAGATCACGTCATTGCACTCCAGCTTGGGCAACAGAGTGAAACTCCAAACTCAGCTCCTCTTAGCTACCATTTCCTTCCACACTTTTCTCCCTGTTCTTATACATATATGCAAATAGCTGGTGCTTCTGAGGTTATGACAAAAATAAAATTGCCATGCAACATAATTTTCTCATTTATCAACATATCATGGCTCTAACTAATGAAATAATATATAACACACTGTAAGATTCCAAAGTTTGAGTAAAACTACTCCCATTACTGATGGCATTTACATTGTTTCCAGTTTTGCTGTTAGAGGTAGTGTTCTAATAAAAATCTGTGTGTTTGTGTGCGTGTGTCTGTGTATGAGTGTATGTATCCACATAGTGGGGCTTCAATAAAATAAGTTCTCTAAAAAGGGCATCCTTGTCCATTGTTGGTGAGAATGTGAATTGTACAACCACTAGGGAGAACAGTCTAGAGATTTCACAAAAAAACTAAAAACAGAGCTACCATATGATCCAGCAGTCCCACTCTAGGTAACCAAAAGAAAGGAAATTTCGGTATTCCAGCGTTTCAAAGAGATTATCTGCACTCTTGTGTTTGTTGCAGCACTGTTTACAATAGCCACGATTTGGAAGCAACCTAAGCACCCATCAATAGATGAATGGAAAAAGAAAACATGGTACATCTACACAATGGAGTACGATTCCGTCAGAATAAAGAATGAGAATCTGTTATTTGCAACAAGGATGGAACTGGAGATCATTATGTTAAATAAAATAAGCCAGCCACGAAAAGACAAATTTTGCATGTTCTCACTTATTTGTGGGAGCTAAAAATTAAAATAATTGAACTCACAGAGATGGAGAATAGAAGGGTGGTTATCAGAGGCTAGAAAGGGTATTCAACGGGTGAAGAGGAAATGGGGATAGTTAATGGGTCAAAACAGTAATTAGAAAGGATAACTAAGAACTAGCATTTGATAGCACAACAGGTCGACTATAGTAAATAATAATTTAGCTGTACATTTAAAAAAAGAGTATAAGTAGATTGTTTGTAACACAAAGGCTAAATGTTTGAGGTAACAGATACCCCATTTACCCTGATGGGATTATTACACATTACATGCCTGTATCAAATAATCTCATGTACTTCATATATATATATATACACACACACATATATATATATACACACACACATCTACTATGTAGCCACAAAAATTAAAAATTAAAAAAGTTCTCCACAGTATTATGAGTAAAAGAACATATGTACTTTTTAAATTTAAGAGTTTAAGAACATTATTTAAAAATGTATATTAAAATAAGTCAAAATTAGCTGAAATGTAACATGCATAACTATAGCTTGGAGAATACCTAAATCATCAGTATTATTTTATGTTTGTAAATAATTAACCTGAATCCAATGTTTTGATATGTTATACGAGATTTCAGTTCAATGGGCTGCTTCTGATTTAAATGCAAACTACATCAATGAAAAGTTTTCACCTATACTTGAAAAGATACTTAGTTTCAATTTCTGACAGATTTCAAACATATAAATTTTTAAATGGTCTGCTTTTAATGTAAAAATAGTAAAACTATCTCAACTAATGGTAAGTCTATTTAACCACTTTCTTTTCATGTTTACTAGTTACAAAACATGACAGGTCTTGAATTTAAATGAAAATGAAAAACTCGGCTAGAAAAGATTAGAGTAAGAAATTTTCCACTACTTTCTAATTAAATTTCTTGGAAATTTAAAGTATACTTCAGAAGCTTAAGGTTTAAAACCTTGAGACGATATTAACTTACTATAAAGATGTGGAAAATGTATCAAAAACCCACAAAGATATGTAAGAATGCTTCAGCTCAATAAGAATTTCAAAACTAAATATCATGTTCCCGTGATAATTCTAGGCTTTCTGCTTCCATTCATCTAAAACCAACCATTAAGACACTTCATGTATGCCAGCCATTGTACTAGGTAGCCATTGCTTTTGTACAAGTGCAGTGGAAGGCTAAAGAGAAATGGAATGCAATGGCTAAATATAATCGCCAGATAATTACTCAAATTTACATTTATACCCTGAATCCTAACTAAAAAAAATAGCTAACATTTATCATTTTTGTTAGATGCCAGGCACTTACTAGCTAATTTAGTAACCCAAAGAACCCAATAAAGTAGGTACTGTTGTTTATTCCCACTTTATATGTTAAAAAATTAGGACACAGAGAGGTTAAGTAATATGTCCAAGATCAAAGGTTGGCACCAGTATTTGAAGCCATGTAATATTACTAGAAAGTTCACACTCTTAAGCACCTCCCATAAGAGAAGCCGAGTCTCCAACCCACAAACAAAACATGGCAGAATAAGGATTAAAGTAGAAATTATATAATCCCTGTTTCTGTATTTCTCTTTTTTAAACTACTGTAGCATATGAAGACTTTCTCTAGTAGTGCCAATTCTACTTACACTAAATTAATGAAAATTCAACAGAACATATGTTCCCATTTCTTCTTTTTCCAATCTAGACGCATCATTTTAAAGCAATATTCTTCTTCCAGTTTGTGAAAGTCTTGTTACACATCTAAAGTGTGCTGATTCACGCAGAAGCTGACCTGGCTCTGCATCAACCTAACACAATGCTTGGATCATCAAGCAGTTTGATCTAACTACTTGCACAAATCTAACTTATGATGTGGTCAACTTATGAAAATCATAAAATGAGCTTTTGTGTGATTCATTTCCATTAGACAGTTATGCTCTGAGTCACCTAGCCAGTGGACAAGCTGACTCATACTTTAGTAAGCTTATCAAGGTGGAAAATATGCCTGTAATAACCAAATAATGGAATATATAAATAGATACTGAAGACAATTTTCTAAGCATCTATTATTTAACAGGCAATGTTTAGGAGTTGATCGTTATGATATCTGTAATCCTCCAAACCATCTTGTGAATTGGGAATTTTACTTTTCCTGTAACAAATGAGGAAACTGAGGCTACAGTGAGGCTAAATTACTTGCTCAAGGTTATGGGCTGGTAAGTAATTATTCAATCCAATGCTTGAGCCCTTTCATCCAACATCAAACAAATGTTCTTTCCAATATGCCAGACTATCTCTTAAGAAATTATTTTGTTTCTCCCGAATTCTTTCAAAATAGATGGATATCCAATGCCCACAAAAAGGAATGTATTCAGTTAACACCAACATCAAAGGCAGTATAACTGTTTTTTTAACCAAATTTACCAGAAAAAATAGCATTTACACACATCATACAACTTAAAATTGTAAAAATTTAAATATTTTGCTATACCTTTCCCATATTATTTATTAATGTTATTATAATCAGCAATTTTGATGTCACAGATTCTGGAATTATCCATGAGAATACACATTTGAAATATTATATTTAATATCCTGATAACATTAGCCAAAATTTGACATTTAAAAAGATAAAAATTCTCAGTATGACTTTAGGTAATATGAACAATTAAACATACATTGCTATTAATGAGGGCATATATGTCTTAATTATCAATGCTTAAAGATGAGCTAAATTTAGATTTATGAAAATGATAATAAATAGTACATTAAAGCTTGGCTCTCACCAAATAAATGCAAACTGGCTAACCTAATATTGTATATGCTTATAGTTAAATTCACAAAATGAAAGTAAAATATATGTTTTCATCTGTCCTAAGTTTTCTATCATTAGCACTCCTCATCCTTGAATTCAAGACCATAAAATAGAGAATCTTCATTATGACCTGAGATAGCAAATAAAAAACCATAATTTTTCTATCCTAGTCTAATAATTTAACTTCAAATTGTAATTGCCTTCTATCAATATATAATAAAAGTTACATTATTCAAGATTGCAATAAATACATTACTATGTTTACATCAACTGTTAAGTATAAAATAGTCATCTCCTTTAAGACATGGAAAAATATAACTTTATCAATATCAAGTTTAATTATTTACCATACAAGACACACTTCTTTTTCTGTACACAGGAGACAAATTATAATTTGCATCCTGTGGACATTAAAATATACCAATTACTTTTGTTATTACCGTTCCATCAGGCCAGCTGTGGATTCTATAATGGAGATTAGTTTTATTCTGCTGCACTGAAAAGCATTGATATTAATCTCAGACAAAAGTATTATCATTGGTAAGCAGCTGATTACTGACTACAGAGGCTTTATAAAATTATTATTATTTAACAAATCTCTCAGGATAACTAAATAATACTTACTAAAACTAGTTGTAATTCTAATGTCACTATGAGACATCCAAAGACTAGAAATAAAACAGATGCAACAACAAGTAATAAGAGAATTTGCATATGGTATCTCAGATGCAATAGATGTGGTGTCTACTAAAAAAAGTATTTAATATTAATCCTTAGTTTCATCAGTAAGTTATATAATTTTGGGCAAGTTAGCTAAACTTCTATGCCGTTTATAAAGAATACAAATTATAATTTAATTATTTAAGAACTGTTTGTAACGTAGTCACTATTTCTGGCTGTTCTGGAATGATTGCTGGAAATAAACAGGTAAGTAAAATAGTCACATTAAATTATATAACTATAGGCCAGGTGTGGTGGCATAATCCAGTACTTTTGGAGGCTGAGGCAGGAGGATTGCTTGAGCCCAGAAGTTCCAGTCTGTGAAACATAGAGAGACTCTGTCTCTACAAAAATAATAAATTGCTGGGCATCATGACATGCACTTATTGGTCCTAGCTACTCAGGAGGCTGAGACAAGAATATTGCTTGAGCCAGGAGTTGGAGGTTACAGTGAGCTATGATAGTGCCACTGAACTCCAGCCTGGGTGATAAAGCAAGACCTTGTCTCTTAAAAAAAAAAAAGATATAACTATAATAAATAAATCCATAAAGTATATGTTGTTATTTTTATAATACATAAATGAAATATTTAAACATCAGAATCATGATATTGAAGATGTTTTTAAAAATTTTTTACAGGTTGATAAGAGTTTATGATATTCTATTTTACAAAATTTTGCCCTCTCAGATGAAGCTGAAGTCTGGTGAAGGTAGCATAATTTATTATTTCTGGTTCCTCCTCCCACCCACTCCTGCTAAATAAAACTGTAAACCCTGGAGATAATGCAAGAGGCAACCAAAGTAAAACTCTGAAAGGTACAAGAAGGAGGGTGAACGGATTAGAGAACCCAGGACTGGAGAACAGCATAGTTGCAGGGCATCTTACAACCTCCCACCAAAAGAAAGAAGGTGACCCACATCCAGTGTTTCCTGACATCCCACGTAGCAACAGAAGGCAGCCCAGGTAGGCTCGATTCTCCCTGGGATTGAGCAGGCGCATCACTGAAGATAAGCTGATGAACCAGCAGGAAAAATGCTCTCCTTCTCAACAGGGCCTGTGGCTTCCCTCTCCCACCAAAAGACACAGGCAAGCACCAGCAAGGGTGCATCAGGCCTCAACAGCCACCTGCCAGGAGGATCTGTGGGCCTGATTTTCCTCTCCCACACCAAGGGATGCTGATGGCCGGGGAGCACCGGCAATGGGGATCTTACCACAAGCACCCAGTCCAGGAAGGGCTTTCCATCTCCCACAGACAGGGGCTTCCTGTCTCAACAAGCTTCTGGCCTCAGGAGTCATTTCTTTTCCACCAGGCCTGAGAAACCCCTCCTTCACCAAGACACATGCAGGTGGGAGATGCTGGTGAGGGAGCAGTGGAGGGCAATCTCCACTACGATAAGCAGCTAGGCCTGGAATAACTCTTCATCCAGTCAGGCCAGAGACTTTCTTTCCCTATCTAGAAACACAAAGAAGCCCAGCCTAAAAAAAATGTGTTCTGTCCCCTCAGGCATCACAGTATAGACCACAGGGAACCCCACCTGCACCAGATACACCAGGCCCACCAAAATAAGACCACAAAATCTTGGAAAATTAAATTGTCCTCGGAACCACTGCCCACTAAAGTAGGCTAGGAGTTATGATCTAACCTTCACAGAGTTACTACCTACTAAAATAAAAGATTTGAATAGGACCCAGAGTCTCCTAAAATGAACAGAGCCTCAGAAACCCATGGGACAAAAACAGAAGATCCCAGAAGTTGAGGAGAAAGCGAGTAGGCCCTGAAAGAGTATTGAAAGAAAGAACAGCTGATGAGGTCACAAATTTTGTGATATAGACCAACAGATTCATGAAGTGAACCCCAAATGAGATAAATTTGAAAAAAAAAAATCCATGCTATAATTAAACTTCTAAAAACTAAACACAAAGAAAAAAAGCTTGAAAGCAGCCAGAGAGAAATAGAACAATTCCTATAAAGGAACACCATCAAATGACAGCAGATAATCCTTCGCTGGCAGCCCCTTCAGTAATTACCTCAGCAGAAAACAGCTGCCTCACTCTAGATCACGCCCCTTCCCTGGGCGGCTCACATCCAGTGCCTTGGGGATACGAGTCATGGCCCTCTGCCCAGTGCTGATACTTGTGGGCATATAAAGGCCCAGGCCTTGCCCCAGCTGAAGACAATTCTGAAGGGCCCTATCAGCTTCCTAAATGTTCACCTGAGGCCTTTATTGAGATTACAACATAGTTTAACATCTCCTACTGCCCAGTTTTGTCCTTTTCCCCCCCATTTTCCACAGGTTTTTATCCTGAAAATGCTCCCTGAGTAATATCCTGCAAGCTAATCTTTATCTCAGAGTCTGCTTTCTAGGGTACCTAACCTTCAACCATAATCATGGGAGTGGGTAATAGCAGGAGAAAGCAAGGCCTAACCAGGAGGCATTTAAACTAAATGGAGTGAGTCTGTGATCACCGGACGCTCTCTTTAGAACACGGGGCATCCGATGCCTCTTTGCCTTTAGTTTTAGTTTCAATTCCATTGCAATAAGAAAAGTCTCCCTCAATGTCTTATTGCATTAAGCTAGTCTAAACGTTCCTTTACAAGCATTGCTTTAAATTAAAATTCTAACATTTCAATTTTAAAATTGGACTTCAAACCTCCAATGAGTAAAGTAAAATTAATATATATAATATGAATGATAATGATGCCAGTTTATGGAGTCATTGTTGGAGCAAGTATAAAAAGTATACTTTTTGAATACTTTTTAAATGAAACAGTATAAAAAGCATTCTGAAAACATTTTTTTCTTAAAAAAAAAACCTGGAAAGAAGTAGACCTATATATATTTGTGTGGAAGAAGCAAGGAAGTAAATTCTTGGACACAGAACTATTCTTATAGATCTGAATAATGTAAATATCAAAAGCCTGATGCTCCCTATGGAAAATCTTGTGCTACAACTCTAAAATTTCAAAATGTAGTAACAGGTTACCTATTAATCAATGAACACTTGTTGTGCTAACCTTGAGAACTTGCTGAAATCATGCCACAGATGACTGATTTTCTTAGAAAACACTTCATGATCATATTGCTCCCAGTGCTCAGAGAGTCATAATAAGCCACTCTAATTCATCCCAACTTTGTATGTTTTGAGTAAACTCCCTGGAATCTTGAAGCTTCTTGTTTTGTGTCATTATAGTATCCTCTTTGCTTGTGCATTTGAACCTCTACTATGCTTAATGCTACCTGCCAGGCCCTTCCAGTAGCCAAACTCTGTCCAGTCAATAATCTCATTCCCACCTCCCAATTCTCTGGACACAAGGGGCCACTGCAGAAAGACTATTCGGATGTTAACACTCATTGCCTAGTTGTCAATACTCTCTACTTCCTCCGTGGTACCCAAGAGACTGACAATCTCAATTATGCCATCAGCCTGAGCTGTAATTCACTTTTTCTGCCACATGTTGGCCTTTTACTGTGATTCTGCAAAAATGATACAGGTATGGATAATAATAAAGTTGAATATGTGTTTTAATACAAAGAAACATTTCTTAATAGAAGGATGAAAGGATTAGACCAAATTACCTTATCTATTCCTCTCTGTTTAGTCAATCCACTCTATTTTTGTTCCTCATTAAAATATTAAGTCAGATATTGCTCATGGTTTCTGCCCAGCAGGTTAGTGGCAGAATCAATATCAATTTTCTGTGAGCCAAATTACAGAAAAAAAGGTAATATGCCAGGTATAGTGCCTTATGCCTGTAATCCCAGCAATTTGGGAGGCCGAGGCAGGTGGATCACTTGAGGCCAGGAATTCAAGGCCAGCCTAACCAATATAGGGAAACCCTGCCTCTACTAAAAACACAAAAAGTTAGCCGGGTGTGGTGGCGCACACCTGTGATCCCAGCTACTAGGGAGGCTAAGGCATGAGAATCGCCTGAACCTGGGAAGCAGAGGTTGCAATGAGCTGAGATTATGCCACTGCCTCCAGCCTAGGTGACAGAGGCAGACTGTCTCAAAGCAGAAAAAGGTAATAAATGAAGGTTTATTCATTTATTTATTGCTGAGCTAAAAATTGACTAGTAGCTCAGTAATCAAGACTAGATAGCATGCAGTTGCATAGTATTCGGGAAACACCCCATATTTATTGTCTTAAAAAATTTTAAACAGTGATATGTTTCTTTTCAGTTCTACAGTTTAATTCCGACAAACATACCATCGCTATTGGTTTTTATAAAGTAAAGATAATATTTCTAATTGATAATTTTTAAACTGAGACAATAAATTCTAGAAGATACATCAGACATATATACACAGCAGTTGGTTCAACTTAACATCTTCTAAAGTTGTTAATCTAATAACTTTTAAAATATTTTCTAAATATTCATTATACAGAGGCATGACTCATGTTTTCATTCAAATTGACCCTCAAATTTAAAACTTTCTAGTGACTATTCAGGAAAGTTTTAAAGCTCACCAATCAGATTCAAACAAAATAACACTACCCAAAGACATATTATTTAAGACTCTGAAAGGTCAAAGACAAAGAAGATCCTGAAAGCAGTAAGAGAAAAGAAGCAAATAACATATAAAGGAATTCCAATACATCTGGCAGAAGACTTCTCAGGAGAAACCTTGTAGGCCCAAAAGGAGTGGGATGATGCATTCAGAGTGCTAGAATGAAAAAAGCTTCCAAAAATACTGTATCCAGCAAAGCTATCCATCAGAAATCAAGGTGAGACAAAGACCTTCCAAGATGAACAATTAATTGCTACCAGACCTATTCTAAAAAAAAAAAAATGCTAAAGGCAGTTCCTCAAACTGAAAGAAAAGGATGCTAATATGTGAAAAGATGCTAATGTGTGTAAATAAAGTATCTGAAGGTATAAAACTCACTGGTAAAAGTAACTATGCAGACAAATTATACTCAATTTAATATTTACTCCAATACTGTAATCATGGTGTGTAAACCACGTACATGTTTAATATGAAGATTAAAAGACAAACTATTAAAAATAATATTAATTAATTACTTAATATGGTATAGGCAACATAAAAAGATGTAAACTGTGACATCAACACTTCCAAACATGGAGGGAATGGAGTTAAAGTATACAGCTTTTTTTGTGTGATTCTTTTCTTTTTAAGGTAAGTTGGTACCAGTTTAAAATAACCTGCTATAACTGTAAGATGTTTTATGCAAGCCTCATGGTAACCACAAAGTAAAAACCTATAGGCCAGGCGTGGTGGCTCACGCCTATAATCCCAGCACTTTGGGAGGCCAAGGCGGGTGAATCAAGTCCATCCTGGTCAACAAGGTGAAACCCGTCTCTACTAAAAATACAAAAATTAGCTGTGCATGGTGGCGCGCACCTATAGTCCCAGCTACTTGGGAGGCTGAGGCAGGAGAATTGCTTGAACACAGGAGGCGGAGGTTGCAGTGAACCGAGATTGCACCATTGCACTCCAGCCTGGGTAACAAGAGGGAAACTCCGTCTCAAAAAAAAAAAACAAAAACCTATAATAAACAAAATACAAATAAGAAGCAAGGAATTAAAACATACTACCAGAGAAAACCACCTAACCCCAAAGGAGGAAAGTAAGAGAAAAAGAAAGAAAAGGTCTACAAAACAACTGGAAAAAAAAAGTAACAAAATGGCAGGAGTACGTCGTTACCTATCAACAATCACCTTGAATGTAAATGGTTTAAATTCTGCAATTAGAAAACATAGAGTGGCTGAATAGGTTTAAATATATGCTGCCTACAAGAAACTCACTTTATCTGTAAGTACATACATAGCCTAAAAGTGAAGAGATGGAAAAAGATATTCCATGCAATGGAAACCAAAAGAAGAACAGAGGTGGCTACATTCATTGCAGATAAAATGGACTTAAAGTGAAAAACTGTGAAAAGGGACAGAAATATATTGTATAATGATAAAGGGGTCAATACAGGAAGAGGAAATAACATTGTAAGTACATATGCACTCAACATCGGAGAACCTAAATATATAAAGTAAATATTAATAGACTTAAAGGAAAAGATAGACTGTAATACATTAATAGTAGAAGACTTTAATACCCCACTTTCAACAATGAACAGATCCATTCAAGCAGAAAATCAACAAAGAAAAATCAGAGTTAGACAGCATTCTAAACCAAATGGACCTAAGGTACATTTATGGAACATTCCAACATCTGTAGAATATATATTCTTCTCAACAACATATGGAATATTTTCCAGGATAGACCATATGTTAGACTACAAAACAAATCTTAACAAAATTTTAAAATTTGAAATTGTGTCAAATAACATTTCTGGCCACAATGAAATCAATGTTAAACCCAAAACTATGAAACTACTAGAAGAAAACAAGCACTTTATAACATAAGCTGAGCAAGGATTTTTTGGATAAGACTTTAAAATCACAGGCAACAAAAATAAAAATAGACAAATTGAATTAACTCGAACTAAAAGGCTTCTGTAGAGCAAAGGGAAAAAATCAACAGAGTGAACAGACAAACTGACAGAATGGGAAAAAAAATTTTGCCAGCTATGCATCTAACAAGGGGTTAATATCCAGAAAATATAAGGAACTCAGCTCCAAGGCAAAAAAAAAAAAATCCAACTAGAAAATGGGCAAAAGATCTGAAGGAGTGCTTCCCAAAAGAAGACATACAAGTGGCCAACAAGTACATTAAAAAAATGTTTACCAACAATAACCATCAGGAAAATGCATTCCAAAATCAAAATGAGATATTATCTCACCCCAGTTAGAAAGGCCATCATTAAAAAGATAAAAGATAACAAATGCTGGCAAGGATGTGAAGAAAGGGGAACTCTTACATACTGTTAGTAGATATGTAAATTAGTTAAGCTATTATAGAAAACAGTATGGAGGCTTCTGAAAAAATTAAAAATAGAACTACCATATGATCCATCAATCCTACTCCTAGGTATCTATCCAAAGAAAATGAAATCAGCATGTCAAAGAGACATCTGCACTGCCATGTATGTTGAAGCATTATTCACAATAGCCAAGAAAAAGAATCAACCTAAGTGTCTATCAACAGATGAATAGATTGAAAAATTTGGTAAGCATACACAATGGAATACTATTCAGCCTTAAAAAAACAAGACAATCCTGTTACTTGCAACAATATGGATGAACTGAAGGGCACGATGATAAGTAAAATAAGCCAAACATAGAAAAATAATTACCCTATGATCTCACTTATATGTGAAATCTAAAAAAGTTGATCTCATAGAAGTAGAGAATAGAATAGTGGTTACCAGGGGCTAGGAAAGGCAGGAGGCTACAGGTGGATGTATAGTGGGTGGTCAGCAGGTACAAAGTTGAAGTTGGATAGGAAGAATAAATTCTAGGGTTCTATTGCACAGTAGGGTGATCATAGTTAACAATAAATAATACATTACATACTTCAAAACAGCTAGAATATAGGATTTTGAATATTCTCACCACAAAGATACAATAAATATTTGAGGTGATACATGTACTAATCACCCTAATTTGATCATTACACTTTATAATACAATAATGTATTGAAACATCATGCTGTACTCAATAAATATGTGTGATTATTATGTGTCAATTAAAAATACAATAAAACTTTAAAAAATAAAAGTAAATAAACCTTGTAGTGAAGGTCTTTACTATAAAGTTCCAGTCTACCTCTCCAGCCTTGTTATCCTCCCATCTTAACTTCTTACATCTTCCAGACTCAGACCACACACACAGTCCCACGTCCTCACACTCGTGCTCACATACACGCCATACACAAAAACACCTGAGTCTGATGTCAGGCAGCTCACTCCCCGGGACCACCAAATACCAGGCTCCTTCATCACTTCATGATTGGTGTTTCTGCCTTCATTCCCTGGACAAATTTATATTTAACAATTAAGACCCACCTCAAATGTCATTTCCTCTGTGATACCTTTTCTAACTCCTTCAGGCACAATTAGATAATCCTTCTTCTGAAGGTCCAAGTATAAATACAAGCTTTTCCACAGCACTTATCCCATAAAATTTTAATTAATTATTTTTCTGGATCCGACTTCATTAGACTGTGAACTTTCCAAGGAAAGTGATTATAATTTATTCATCTCTTTTTACCCAGTGTCCTCATCAATAAATAGGTTATTTCCCAGTATATGATTCCGGGGATTAAAAAAGATAATCAACTAATGCACTTAATAGCACATATAAAGCATTCGACATGTGTTGGAAATTGTTTTTTTAAGTAACAAAAACAATGCCAATATTACAGTAGGCACTCTGTAAATGCTTAGTAAATGAATAAAACAGGAATGAACAAATGAATGTTTGAAAAATGCACTGCAAACAGGACTAAATAAAAATCAAGCAAAAAAAAAATGACTGTAACAATCCTATCGTTACATAAGTAAATATTCCCTACAAAGACTAAACAGAATGCTTATTTTAAGCAGCATTCAGTTGTTAGCTTATGATGTACAGAAGAAAATGAAACTATCAAAATAAGTTAGAATTATAAAGAAGAAATTTATTCAACAGTATCTTAAAATTTGTTGAAACTCTCCTGAATTTTAATTAAGAGTTCCTGAGTTGATACTTAAGGAAACACGTTTAATAAGTAAACATAGATTCAATAGTTGCCTCCCTTGCAAATTTTAAATCATTTAAATCATGCTGAATATCATAGCTAACAAATAGAAAATAATGCTGATTTTATATCTTTTATTTCCTGAATTTACTCCAAGCAAAAACAGTGAATTATTGTTAAAGCCTTGATGTCCCATTTGTATACATTTTCAAGATTAATAAGTTAATCATTTTTAGAAGAGATTTTTCATGTTTTACACCTCAATAACTTTCCCCTTAAGGTAGTTTCCTACTTCAGATAACTACACATTAGAAAGAGCAACTTCTAACGTTAGAAGGCACGCCTAGGTTCATTTTGTTTTAACATTTGTACATTGAATTCATAAATCAATGAAACAAAAATTAGTAAAATTCACATGAACTTTTATTTTGCTACTTAGAATGTTGTGCCATAAGTCATGATAACAGTGCCATCAATTAACAGAAGCAGCAACGATACTACTTAGAGAGATCATTCTAAATGTCAATAATGCCCCTAGGAACCCTCTCTTATAACTGAAGCCCATTAAATCTTACATAGAAGGCATAATGCCAGTATTTAAACAAGGAAAGACTCATAATGCTGTTGTCATTCAGCATGTCAAACTCTATCAGAGAAGGCTGGCAAGATGGTTGAATAGGAACAGCTCCAGTCTGCATCTCCCAGCAAGATCGACGCAAAAGGTGGGTGATTTCTGCATTTCCAATTCAGTTACCTGGCTCATCTCACTGGGACTCGTCAGACAGTGGGTGCAGCCCACAGAGGGAGAGCCAAAGCAGGGTGGGTGTTGCCTCATCCAGGAAGCCCAAGGGGTCAGGGAACTCCCTCCTCTAGCCAAAGGAAGTCCTGAGGGACTGTGCCAAGGGAATGATGCATTGTGGACCAGATACTATACTTTTCCCATGGTCTTTGCAACCCATAGATCAGGAGATTCCTTTGGGTGCCTACACTGATAGGGCCCTGGGTTTCAAGCACAAAACTGGGTGGCCATTTGTGCAGACACTGAGCCAACTGCAGGAGTTTTTTTCATACCCCAGTGGTGCCTGGAATGCCAGCAAGACAGAACTGTTCACTCCCCTGGAAATGGGGGTGAAGCAAGGGAACCAAGTGGTCTTGCTCTGCCACCCACATGGAGCCCAGAAAGCTAAGATCCACTGGCTTGAAATTCTTGCTACCAGCACAGCAGTCTGAAGTCAACCAGGGATGCTCAAGCTTGGTTAGCAGCAGGTGGGCATCTGCCATTACTGAGGCTTGAATAGGCAGATTTCCCCTCACAGTGTAAACAAAGACACTGGGAAGTTTGAACTGGGTGGAGCCCACCACAACTTAGCAAAGCCAATGGAGCCAGACTGCCTCTTTAAATTCCTCCTCTCTGGGCAGGGCATCTCTGAAAAAAAAAGCAGCAGCCCCAGTCAGGGGCTTATAGGTAAAACTCCCATCTCCCTGGGACAGAGCACCTGGGGGAAGGGGCAGCTGTGGGCACAGCTTCACCAGAATTAAACATTCCTGCCTGTCAGCTCTGAAGAGAGCAGCAGATCTCCCAGCATAGTGCTCGAGCTCTGCTAAGGGAAAAACTGCCTCCTCAAGTGGGTCCCTGATCCCCATGCCTCCTGACTGGTAGATACCTTACAGCAAGGGTTGACAGACACCTCAGGAGAGCTCCAGAAGACATCTAGCAGGTGCCCCACTGAAATGAATTTTCCAGAGGAAGAAACAGGCAGCAATCTTCACTGTGCTGATGATACCCAGGCAAATAGGGTCTGGAGTGGACTTCCAGCAAACTACAGCAGACCTGCAGCAGAGGGGCCTGACTGTTAGAAGGAAAACTACCAAACAGAAAGAAATAGCATCAACATCACCAAAAAGGATGTCCACACAAAAATCCCATCAGGCCACCAACGGCAAAGATCAAAAGTAGATAAATCCACAAAGATGAGGAAAAACCAATGCATAAAGGCTAAAAATTCCAAAAACCAGAACGCCTCTTCTCCTCCAAAGGATCACAACTACTCCCCAGCAAGGGAACAAAACTAGACAAAGAATGGGTTTAATGAATTGACAGAAGTAGGCTTCAGAAGGTGGGTAATAACAAACTCCTCTGAGCTAAAGAAGCATGTTCTAACCTAATGCAAGGAAGCTAAGAACCTTGAAAAAAGGTTAGAGGAATTGCTAACTAGAATAACCACTTAAGAGAAGAACATAAATGGCCTGATGGAGCTGAAAAACACAGCACAAGAACTTGGTAAAGCATATACAACTATCAATAGCCAAATCAATCAAGCAGAAGAAAGGATATCAGAGATTGAAGATCAACTTAATGAAATAAAGCATAAAGACAAGAATAGAGAAAATAAGAATAAAAAGGAACAAAAAAAGAAGAAATATGAGACAATGTGAAAAGAATAAACCTTCATTTGATTGGTGTACCTGAAAGTGATGGGGAGAATGGAACCAAGTTGGAAAACATACTTCAGGAGATTATCCAGGAGAACATCCCCAACCTAGCAAGACAGGCCAACATTCAAATTCAGGAAATACAGAGAACACCATAAAGATACTCCTCAAGAAGAGCAACCTCAAGATACATAATCGTCAGATTCACCAAGATTGAAATGAAGGAAAAAATGTTAAGGGCAGCCAGAGAGAAAGGTCAGGTTACTCACAAAGGGAAGCCCGTCAGACTAACAGTGGATCTCTTGGCAGAAACCCTACAAGCCAGAAGAGAGTGGGGCCAATATTCAACATTCTTAAAGAAAAGAATTTTCAACCCAGAATTTCATATCCAGCCAAGTTAAGCTTCGTAAGTGAAGGAGAAATAAAATCCTTTACAGATAAGCAAATGCTAAGAGATTTTGTCACCACCAGTCCTGCATTACAAGAGCTCCTGAAGGAAGCAATAAATACGAAAAGGAATAACCAGTACCAGCCACTGCAAAAACGTACCAAATTGTAAAGACCATCAACACTATGAAGAAACTGCAACAACAGGCAAAATAACCAGCTAGCATCATAATGACAGTACCAAATTCACACATAACAATACTAAACTTAAATGTAAATGTGATAATTGCCAAAATTAAAAGACTCAGCCTGACAAATTGAATAAAGAGCCAAGCCCCATCCATGTGCTGTATTCAGGAGACCCATCTCACATGCAAAGACTCACATAGGCTCAAAATAAAGGGATGTAGGAATATTTATCAAGCAAATGGAAAGCCAAAAAAAAGCAGGGATTGCAATCCTAGTCTCTGATAATACAGACTTTAAGCCAACAAAGATCAAAAGAGACAAAGAAGGGCATTACATAACGGTAAAGGGATCAATGCAACAAGAAGAGCTAACTATCCTAAACATACATGCACACAATACAGGAGCACCCAGATACATAAAGCAAGTTCTTAGAGTCAAAGAAACTTAAACCCCCACACAATAATAGTGGGTGACTTTAACATCCTACTGTCAATATTAAATCAACAAGACAGAAAATTAACAATGATATTCAGGACTTGAATGCAGCTCTGGTCCCAGCAGACTTCATAGACATCTACAGAACCCTTCACCCCAAATCTAAAAAATATACATTCTTCTCAGCACCACATTGCACTTATTCTAAAATTGACCACATAATTGGAAGTAAAACTCTCCTCAGCAAATACAAAAGAACAAAAATCATAATAAACAGTCTCTCAGACCACAGTGCAATCAAATTAGAACTCAGGATTAAGAAACTCACTCAAAACTGCACAACTACAGGGAAACTGAACAATCTGAATGATGACTGAATGACTACTGAGTGACTACTGGGTAAATAGTAGCTCCTGAATGACTACTGGGTAAATAACAAAATTAAGGCAGAAATAAATAAGTTCTTTGAAATCAATGAAAGCAAAGATACAATGTACCAGAATATCTGAGACACAGCTAAAGGAGTGTTTAGAGGGAAATTTATAGCACAAATGCTCACAGGAGAAAGTGGGAAAGATCTAAAATCAACACCCTAACATCACAATTAAAAGAAATAACAGCAAACGAATTCAAAAGTTAGCAGAAGACAAGAAATAACTAACATCAGAGAAGAACCAAAGGAGATATAAACACAAAAAAATACTTTCAAAAAAGCAATAAATCCAGGAGCTGGTTTTTTCAAAAAAAAAAAACAGATAAATCACTAGCCAGATGATTAAAAAAGAAAACAGAGAAGAATCAAATAGACATAATAAAAAATAATAAAGGGGAAAATACCATTGATCCCACAGAAATACAAACTATCATCAGAGAATACTATAAATACCTCTATGCAAATAAACTAGAAAATCTAGAAGAAATGGCTAAATTCCTGGACACATACACCCTCCCAAGACTAAACCAGGAAGAAGTCAAATCCCTGAATAGACCAATAACAAGTTCTGAAATTGAGGCAGTAATAATAGCCTACCAACCAAAAAACCCCAGGACCAGACAAATTCACAGTCGAATTCTACCAGAGGTACAAAGAGGAGCTGGAACTATTCCTTCTGAAACTATTCCAAATAAGAGAAAAAGAAGGACTCCTCCCTAACTCATTTTATGAGGCCAGCATCATCTTGATACCAGAACCTGGCAGAGACACAACAATATCCCTGATGCAAAAGTCCTCAATAAAATACTAGCAAAATGAATCCAGCAGCACATCAAAAGCTTATCCACTACGATGAAGCTGGCTTCATTCCTGGGATTCAAGGCTGGTTCAACATACACAAATCAATAAACATAATCCATCACATCAACAGAACCAATGACAGACACCACATGATTATCTTAATAGATGGATAAAACGCCTTCAATAAAATTCAACACCCCTTCATGCTAAAAACTCTCAATTAACTAGGTATTAATGGAACATATCTCAAAATAATAAGAGCTATTTATGACAAACCCAAGCCAATATCATACTGAATGGGCAAAAACTGGAAGCACTGCCTTTGAAAAGAAGCACAAGACAAGGATGGCCTCTCTTACTACCCTATTCAACATAGCATTGGAAGTTCTGGCCAGGGAAATCAGGCAAGAGAAAAAAATAAAGGGAAGAGAGGAAGTCAAATTGTCTCTGTTTGCAGATGACATGATTGTATATTTAGATAACCCCATCATCTCAACCCAAAGTCTCTTTAAGCTGATAAGCAACTTCAGCAAAGTCTCAGGATACAAAATCAATGTGCAAAAATCACAAGCATTCCGATACACCAATATAGACAAACAGAGAGCCAAATCATGAGTGAACTCCCATTCGCAATTGCTACAGAGAATAAAATACATAGGAATACAACTTACAAGGGATGTAAAAGACCTCTTCAAGGAGAACTACAAACCACTGCTCAAGAAAATAAGAGAGGACACAAACAAATGGAAAAACATTCCGTGCTTATGAAGAATCAGTATCATGAAAATGGCCATATTGCCCAAAGTAATTTATAGATTCAATGCTATCCCCATTAAGCTACCATTGACTTTCTTCACGGAATTTGAGAAAACTACTTTAAATTTCATATGGAACCAAGAAAGAGCCCGTATAGCTAAGACAATTCTAATCAAAAAGAATAAAGCTGGGGAACCAAGAAAGAGCCCGTATAGCTAAGACAATTCTAATCAAAAAGAATAAAGCTGGAGACATCACGCTACCTGACTTCAGACTATTCTTCAAGACAACGGCAACCAAAACAGCATGGCACTGGCACCAAAACAGAGATACAGACCATTGGAACAGACAGGGGCCTCGGAAATATCACCACACACCTACAACCATCTGATGTTTGACAAACCTGACAAAAACAAACAATGAGGAAAGGATTCCCTATTTAATAAATGGTATTGGGGAAAGTGGCTAGCCATATGCAGAAAACTGAAACTGGACCCCTTTCTTATACTTTATAGAAAAATTGACTCAAGATGGATTAAAGACTTAAACATGAGACCTAAAACTATTAAAACTCTGGAAGAAAACCTAGGCAATACCATTCAGGACATAGGCATGAGCAAAGACTTCATGACTAAAACAGCAAAAGCAATTGCAACAAAGGCCAAAATTGACAAATGGGATCAAATTAAACTAAAGAGCTTCAGCACACACACAAAGAAACTAACATCAGAGTGAACAGGCAATGTACAGAATGGGAGAAAATTTTTGCAATCTACTCATCTGACAAAGGACTGATATCTAGAATCTACAAAGAACATAAACAAATTTACAAAAACAAACAAACAACCCCATCAAAAACTAGGTGAAGGATATGAACAGACACTTCTCAAAAGAAGACATTTTGTGGCCCACAAACATGAAAAAAAGCTTATCATCACTAGTCATTAGACAAATGCAAATCAAAACCACAATGAGATACCATCTCACACCAGTTAGAATGGCAATCATCAAAAAGTCAAAAAACAACAGATGCTGGAGAGGCTGTGGAGAAATAGGAAAGCTTTTACACTATTGGTGGGAGTGTAAATTAGTTCAACCATTGTGGAAAACAGTGCGGCGATTTCTCAAGGATCTAGAACCAGAAATACCATTTGACCCAGCAATCCTATTACTGGGTATATATCCAAAGAATTAGAAAACATTCTACTATGAAGACTGATGCACACGTAAGTTTACTGTGGCACTATGCACAATAGCAAAGACTTGGTACCAACCCAAATGCCCATCAGTGATAGATGATTGGATAAAGAAAATGTGGCACATATACACCATGGAATACTATGCAGCCATAAAAAAGGATGAGCTCATGTCCTTTGCAGGGACATGAATGAAGCTAGAAACCATCATTCTATCAGAAACAGATCTATGAAATAATAATCATACAATTATGTTGTGCTTATTATTTATAACATTTAGATAAACAAAAACCAAAAGTAAAAACAAATGAAAATTGGTAAAATTATACGTGAATTTTTTTTTTTTAAGGAGAAAGTTTTAAAGCAAAACAACTGACTTCTGAAGAAAAAATATATCCAAAGGTAGATACCTACCTACTACCTACACACACGCATATATAAATCTGGTTATATGTCACAATATTTACATGTATATTTATATATGAATATCTTTCATATTTCAATATTATATTATATTTGAATATTATATCAATATAATATTAATAGGTTTTTTAAACACAAAAATGTGTACTTTTTCTTCAGATGACAGTTCTCTTGCAAACATATGTATGTTCCTTATGTATAAATATTTATCAGAACTCCCCTTCCTATGATCCAGAAAGAGCTGATTATTTGCCTTCTTTCTGATGATGTCATTTTTTAAAGTCCCTTTATTGCAAGCCCAATCAGTCTAAATTCTCTGCTTGAGCTCCTAAATAATAATACCAAATGAACATATTTTAGAAGTTTTTATGTAGAAACATCTAAAAGAAATGGAAATTTTTATTAAGAAATAGCCCTTAAAAATGTCTTACCTGCCATGATACTCAGAGTTCTTAGATTACACATCTATTTTTTGGTAATAAATTAATAATTATTAAAGTGAGTATTGGGGAAGGATTAAAGATATATATAATTTTCTGAATAATTATTAAATTATAGTATCTGTTATATGTGTCGCCAATATTAACCTAGATTGTTTATAAAGTATGTAAACTGGCCTACGATTCAAAGATCCTTAAGAAAATAACATGCAATAAAACAAGATGATGACCGCCTTGCCAAATAGCCATTTCAGAATGCTGTCTCTATGAATTCCTTTTGGAAAGCACTTAATTTTTCACTCATTACTAAAACATTGACTTTATTGTGTGTGGGACTAATTCAGTATATTTCAGGTTTTTCAAGATAACTGCTTTCCTTTTTTATTCTTTTACATTTACTAGTATCTTGTAAAGGACACAACTCAGGAACAGCCAAATGGATGGGATGCATAGGCCAAAGTAAAGGAGAAGGGGCTTTCGTGACCTCTCAGGATACACCACACTCACAGAACCTCCATGTGTTCACCAACCTGGAAGCTCTCTGAATCTTATGCCAAAATCATTGCTTTCTGACTGCCACTGATGGTCATAGAAAACGTCAACCGAATCAGAAGCCTGGCTTTTGTGTAAATCTATATAACTCATCTTAAATGACATTTTTCAGTACTTTGTTACAGAAAAACTGTGGACCTCAACGTAATTAAAAATATTTTCCCAGTCATTCCTCATCTCATTGCAAACTATTCTAATTATCCATATATTTTAAGGTCTTCTTTGCACAAAATTAACATTATATCATCTTGTTGAAATATGTTAAAATATGTCACAATCATAAAATGTTTCAATAATTGGGAAGTTAATATATAAAGAAGGAACTTCTGTCAGCTCCATTGGATTGTCAAATTCCCAGTCTTCATTTAAGATACTTCATCTAAGCTCTGGATATTGATTATCAGTAATCTTTATTTACTCTGCCTTTTTTTTTTTTTTTTTTTTGTCTTTTTTCTTAGATGAAGTCTCATTCTGTTGCATAGGCAGGAGTGCAATGGCGCAATCTCGGCTCACTGCAAACTCCACCTCCCAGGTTCAAGTGATTCTCCTGCCTCAGCCTCCTGAGTAGCTGGGATTACAGGCATGCACCACCACATGTAGCTAATTGTTTGCATTTTTAGTAGAGATGAGGTTTCACCATATTGGCCAGACTGGTCTTGAACTACTGACCTCAAGTGATCTGCCCACCCTTGGCCTCCCAAAGTGCTGGAATTACAGGTATGAGCCACTGTGCCCACCCTCTGACTTTTACATTATGATATAAATATGAATAGTAGTTCCAGTATTTTCTTCCTCTCTTGTCAGTAAGATGTCTTGCACCCCCGACTGTGGACACTATTAATGGTTCACAATTTTTCAACTTGTTTCCCCAAAAAAGGTCTGCTTGCTCTATGGTAATAGGACATCCTGGATCTCCTCATTGGACATATAGTTGATCCACAAGGGAATGAATGAAATGATAATAAAAGTTATTGTTTGGTGGGGGGAGATGTACACGTGAATTTTTGTACGCAACTAAGATGAGAAGTATAAATAGATAGAATCTAAATAGCACAGTTGTAAAAGAAAGAGAATATTTCTTTGCTATGTCACAGCCCGTTAAAAGGTATGTTTTTTAAATTTTCTAAGTGTTTGGTGAATGTCTTCACTTTACCACTTCCCAAAATGGTAAACATTGGTAACCCCAGACAGTCTAGACTAAATCCAATCTCGTATATAAAAGTAACCTATGAAAACTGTAAATCCCAGTGCGTTGATGAAGCACTAGCAAAGCTATCATCATTCAGGATCAAAACTAATAAAAACTGGAAAATAGTTCACTAAATAGCTCACTTAATGAATCTTTAATCGTATCACAACTGCAAATATTTATAAAACTACCCTGAATTAGAAGTAGGAAGAAAAAAGCCCCTGGTGTCCACACTTTTTGATGCTATAATGATACCTTTAACAGACTGCACTATGTAATTCTGAGGTCTTAGAATACTGCAAGTAACACACTGGAGGAGGGATAGTCAAGGTAGAGGCGTATTAGGGAGACAAGCATAATAGCTGCAAAATAAAGTCCAACAGAAACCAGAGACAGAAAAACTGGAAACCACAGAACCAGATGACAGTATGGTTTTACTAGGAGAAGCTCATAAAAAATGATCCCGAGTCTTAAAGAAAATGTATGTTTTGTTCACTATCATTTAAGGAGACTTAGAAGTGCACAGCACATTTTAGAAAGATTTCCATTTAAAACAGTTAACATTTTTAAATGTTTCCCTTTAATCTATAGTCTGGATTTTATGAGCTAATGAATATAAGCCTAGAAATGTCTAACTGTAAACAGAATTCTAAATTTTGTTATATTTGGTTAAGAGGGCTGATTCCCAATATATTTTAATGATTCTTCAAAATTAGCTGGAGATACTTCTTTAGGCTTATGTGTCTTTAATCATGAATGATGAGTTATTTTTGAAGTATCTGAATTGCTTTTAGTAAGATTTGCAATCATTCTCAACAAATTATAAAGCAGGCTAGAAAAAATAATGTGCTTTGCCATATTAATGCATTCCTACCTTCAGTAGATTGAGCAAAGATGATTATAAAAGTGAAATGTGTAACCTTATTCACTCCTGGGATCTATTATTGAAAGATTAAGAATGAAACTGAAGTCTTTTCAACACTCATGAAAGGCTGTTATCTGAAGGCTGTTTTTAAAGCTAAATTATATAAAATATCTATGAACACATAAGAAATCCTTATTAATATCCTATTACCTAGCAGACAATATATCTGAACTATAATTTTGATTATGGCCTTAGGGGAACAAGAGAATTCTTTAATTCATATATTTTAATGGAATCACTGCAAATTTGTTCTATTGTTCCTCATCTGAACTCCCTTTTGTTTCCCAAAGACTGAGACATAAGATAATTTTTAGATGATACATGAAGACCATTTTTTCAATACATTTGTATTTATTTTAATGTGCTAAAATATGTACAGCTAAAAACAAAAAAAGTCCAGCTAGAAGACTGAACTCATGCATTCATGGGTCTTATAACTCAGCAAGATTAAGTTTTAAAAACTAAATCACTTTAAAGTTATTTTAAAGAAAAATATATTAATATTTATTTAAATAAACTATAGTTTATAGTTCTGGCAAAATATCATGATGGTGCCTCATAAACAAGTGAAGTTAAGGAAATATGATGTATTCTATGGTTAGAAAGCGCACATGCCCTACTCTGTGGCATTTAATTTACAGTTGCTTTCAACTACTATTTACATCTTTTATGGATTAAATATTATCTATTGCTCTTGTCTCCCCAACTAATTTATGACCTCAGTTACCACAGGGGCAGGTTGAATGCTTTGCAGAGATGTAGACTTTATATATGTGGTTTAGATTCACCAAGGAGAGGCTTACAAAGATTGATGAGAGTATTTCTTCCGTTGATCAAAGCCTGTCTGATATTTTACTTCGGTAGGTTTCTGGGTCTCCTACCACAAAATCATTTTTTAATACATAAAATAAGAAGTGAACCATGCTCTTAAACATTTGGGCTCTTTCTCTCAAAAAGTTCTGTTATATCTGCAAAAATACAATGAGAGTAAATAAAATTTTCAACTTAGCAGATATTGAATTCTCACGATATTTTAACCTATGGTTTATTATAAAAGAATTTAATAGCTGAGATGTTAATTGCCAATACATGATATTGCCTGGACACATCTTGAGGGAATGCACAGCAAAGTCGTATTTGTATATTTCATATGCCATTAGCCGGCACCAATGCCAAACACATAGCAAGATATGTGACAGCACAGTGCAATAGAAAGAGCGTAGAGACAGAAAAAGGAGACCACATGAATACTCCATTAGCTGAGCAGCAGGGACAAATCACTTAACTTCTCTGGACCTTAGCTTCCTTAATGAAGAAGTTGTGCATATATAGTTTTTAAATCTGATAATGATAAAACATGACAGAGCAAAGAGAAAAAAAAGCCTGGTTCTAAAATGGTATTACTGAGAAACTAAACCACTGCTGTTAAAACCTACCACCAGACTTCTGCTTATGCAAAAAAAAAAAACCCCTCTCTTGTGTAAGTCACTGTTAATAAGGATTTCTGTTACTTACAGCTGAATACTTCCCTCACTGGGAAAACAAAGAAAAAAAATCACATGAAAAAAAAGATCAATACATCTAACTACATAAAAATTTACAGCTATTGAATGTTAAGAATAAGAGCTAGAAAATGTATACAGTTAATACAGTAAATGAATAATATATTTAAGATGAAAATTAGTCATACATACCAATAAGAAAACCACTGAGAAACTAATAGATTAATGAACAGGGAATATAAACAGAAATTTTACAAGAAAGAATAGAATTTTAAAAACATACAATTTTTCATCCTTGCCAGAAGTCTAATAAATGTAATTTAAAATAAGAAGATGGCATTTCTTGTCCAGCAGATTGCCAGAAACAATGGTATTAATCAGAATAGCTATGGAGGAACAAGGTTTGGTACAACAGGCACTATCATACATTGCTAATAAGAATGTGAATTTTTGCCGGGTGCAGTGGCTCACGCCTGTAAATCCCAGCACTTTGGGAGGCCGAGGCAGGTAGATCATGAGGTCAAGAGATCGAGACCATCCTGGTCAACATGGTGAAACCCCGTCTCTACTAAAAATACAAAAATTAGCCGAGTGTGGTGGCACGTGCCTGTGGTCCCCACTACTTGGGAGGCTGAGGCGGAAGAATCGCTTGAACCCAGGAGGCAGAGGTTGCAGTGAGCCGAGATTGCGTCACTGCACTCCAGCCTGGCAACAGAGCAAGACTCCGTCTCAAACAAACAAACAAACAAAAAAAAAAATGAATTTTTATGACACTATTGGAAGACAATTTAGTGATATGCATTAAAATATTTAAAACATAATATAATAGTTGAATAAATTAATATATGAAAACTCCTAAATAGTATATCAATATTAAAATTATACTTAGGAATCATATATATTCAAAAATACCAATCATATCCTGTTAAATATAAGAAGCAAAATAAAAAATTATATATATATTGACCATAAATACGTTTTTTAATTACATGGAAAAAAATAGGAAAAACTGTTAAGAGTGACATTCTTTAGGTAGTGGATCTTTGGGTAATTTACTTTAAATTTTTATCAAGTTCTAAGATTCCCATTTATAATGAGGAATACAGTATATTCTACTATTTAAAGTAATATAAAATGAGATGAAGGGGGCAGAATGAAGGTTCCTTATGTACAACATTTGGCACATCAATGAGTCCGAGTACTTAGAGCGTTTGATCAGCTTCCCATCACTGAAGCATGCTGCTTAGGCCTCCGTTTCATGAGGTTAGGGATGTAAAGACAGATTACAACAGAATTCCTAAGCAGCTGCTTATATAGTGAGACGAGATGAACTGGAACAACCACATGCAAGGTAAGCAGGAAAAAAAGCACTCCGAAGCAACACAGCCAAACAGCCTGGAGCTGAAATGACAGCAGTGATCAAAGATTGATGGCACCATTTCAAGAAGAGGAGCCTAAATCCCCGGCGCTAAGTAGGGACATACAACAGAGGGGAACCATACTCCCAAACCTCTGACAAACTACAAGCATCCTCAGGACTGAGTACAAGTCACATACAGGCGGTGGTGGTCTTAACGTCCACAGAACTGCAATAGCTCTATCAGCACCAGCATCAATGAATGTAGATAGATAGGCTTGATTCTCATGCTAGAACAGAGAAAAGCTCCACCCACATTCGAGCACATTTCCCTTCAAAATCTCTTTCTTTACAGTTGGGTATTATATTTCTCACTTCTTGTCCTAAGGACCTAGATAAGGTAATTGAAATCAATAGTTGAGAAATGATACCAACCAGTACAAACGCTGCAGGAGATTGCAGCAACCGTAAGTGGAAAGACACATTCTGAGGAAAATCTCTATGATCACCATAAGAGGAAAACGTCAAGATGTAAGACATACATCAAGAAACAAATATAATGATTTCCAAGGTAAAAATGGCCAAAGTACTCTTCACTTTCAGCAAAATCTAAATGAAAAAGAAATCCGCATTTGAACAAAAGACAAGCTATTCGGTTTACCAAAGGATTCACAATAGGATTGCCTTGAATAAGAAGATTCAGTAATAAAAATTCACTTTTTCAGAACTGCATATATTGTATAAAGGGAGCTACACTTGTATTCCACAAACAAATCCTGAAATAATGCAGTTCTCAGGCCCAACTTTATCAAAGATGCGCTGAACTGCATCAGACAAGCCACTTATCTCAACTTTAGCGTCTTCATCTATACGTTGGTAATAACAAGACTCTTAGTGGTGTCACAGAACTATTATAAGGACTCACTAAAATTAATTTAGTAATTTATTTTGTGTAATGAAAAGTCCTATAAGAATAATATAAAATGGTATTATTATTATTACTGATTGTATTAAAAACTTAAGATTAACCATCAGAAACACTAACATAAGAGAATATTATCCCTAAAGGTTAAGGATGTTTCTATGTCATGTATCTCCAAAATAAACACTCAAGGACACAAAAATCTTATTATTTAACACATTGAAAATGAGACTAATTTAACACATTGAAAATGAGAATACAGAAAAAAATTAATTTCTTAATAAACATATAAATGAAAAATAGGGCACATCTAAATTCATTATTACCTTCTAACCTTCTAATTTCCCAAATCTCTTTCTAGTTTCTCCATTCCATCAGTAGATAGAAGGATCAGAAGCTTCTGGGTCAGCAATACCTGAGTTCAAAACCCTCTCCCAGTTCTAACTTCAACATGACTCAGCAGTGTCACCTTCAAGAGGAACTAACTTTCTGAGGGTAAGTTTTATCTGCTATTAGAGATCCCCTCCATCCCCTCATGAAGAGAATATCTATACTATAGAATTTTTATGAATATCAAATGTGAAAGTGTTTGGCATAATTCAAGGCACATGGTGGAAACTCTGAAATGTCAGTGTCGTTTGTCCACAAAATGGACGGTGTTAAAACCGTCACCTAGCAGACACTGTATGCTCCTCCCATATCCCCTTGGCCTCAGCACTTTCTTGCACACAGCCCTGCTTCCAACTGCCAGCGCCTGCACTGCTCTGCCTGGGGGCTTTCTTTGGCCTCCAGCCACTGCCTTGTTCCTTATGCCTCAGGTCAGGCCTGCTGCTAAGTCTGTGTGCCCTGGGAAATCTCTCAACCAAATACTAGTGAAGAAGGCATATAAACATTCCAGCCTCTCTGTCCCTTGAAGGGATAACCCAAAGGCACAGGTTCTGCATTTGCTCCCAGAGTTCCCAGGAGGATTAAGCTCTAGTGACCCACAGTGGTTAACATGCTTGGGGTAACACACTTTTTTTTTTTTTTTTAAAGACAGGGTTTCACCATGTTGGTCAGGCTGGTCTTGAACTCCCGACCTAAGTGATCCGCCCGCCTTGGCCTCCAAAGTGCTTGGATTACAGGCATGAGCCACCGCGCCCAGCCGCAACACACTTTTTTTTTTTTTTTTGAGACAGAATCCCTCTCTGTCGCTCAGGCTGGAGAGCAGTAGCAGGATCTCCGCTCACTGCAACCTCCGCCTCCCAGATTCAAGGGATTCCCCTCTGTCAGCCTCCTGAGTAGCTGGCGTTACAGGCGTCTGCCACCATCCCTGGCTAATTTTTGCATTTTTAGTAGAGACAGGGTTTCACCAAATTGGCCAGGCTGGTCTCGAACTCCTGACCTCAGATGATCCACCCACCTCAGCCTCCCAAAGTGCTGGGATTATAGGCGTGAGCCACCGCACCCGGATGACTAACATACTCTTTATGGTCCTCCTTTCCTCTTCTGTCTCACTTCACCAAGCCCCTACCAGTGTTTCCTAAGATCACTCCCCCCAAAAAACTCCTTCACTCAAATCATTTTATCAGAGTGTGTTTTGGGGGTAACTCAGATTAAGTCACATTTTCATCACGTTCTTAAAGAGTCCATATTGATTCCTTTCTGTGGTGATATGAAACTTCAGTGACATGAGAATTTCTTAATTGTCTGGCTTTCTTGCCTACTTACCACAAAAAGGATTTCATGCTCTAGTGTAACCATCTCTTTATTCCTGTTTCTGTGTTTCTGTTTATAATCCTATCTCATTTGGAGTTCAGCCCCACCCTCCAGCCCCTTCTCCTCCAGGTACAATCTTAATGTTTTTCGGTAGGAATTGTTCATCAAGTATTTTTCAAACTTAAAAGAAAAGCATGTTCCTGGGTCTCCGATCTTAGCCTTAGGTATGACTGTATAGCATATTTGTATTTAAATTCATAGTAACTTAAAATGTTATAAACTCCTTAGGGTCATAACATTTATGTAATTATGAAACCAAAGCAAAGTTCCATATTAAATCCTGAAATTACAAAATCAATAAAGTTCAAATTAACATTGACTCAACGTGATTTTTACTTCTGCTAACTACTCCCACTGAAGATACGAGCCTGATGCAAGACCTCAAAGCTTGGTGTGCGTAGGCCACAGTGAGCTGTGAGGTGATAAGCGTCTCTCACTCCTTTTCTCTCTTCTCATTAATATGAACACATTATTTGTTCAGTGTGTGCAGTGTAATAGCAGTTGACATTTACTTCCTAAAATGGTGTCATTTATACATGAAATTTCTGTTCTAGTCACATTAGCCCAATGTGTACTTCTTAGAACCAACATGCATATAAACACAAAAGCAAACAAACAGTTGTAGTGGTGGACTCAGTTATAAGGTGATTTAGACTATGTCTTATTTTTTTAATATTCTCATTGTATTAATAATAGCACAATTTTTTAAATTACACCGAGATACACTGATTTTCATCAGATAATTTGCAACTATTAGGTATTGCCATTGTCCATTTGTCTTTTTTTTAATATAATTTTTTAGTGGCTATTCGTTATGTACCTAGAATAAAGCCCACTCTCTTAGCATGGAATTCAAAATCTTCCACAATACGCCTTCAGTCTTTCCAGGCCTCCTAAGTCATGTCCAGTCACAATGGACTACAACCTACCTGTGAAAAGTTCCTTCTTAAACCTGTACCTTTACTTACACTGCTCCTTTTAGTCTGAAATGATCCCCCGCAAGCTCAGATGTCACAGGGTAGCTAAGAAGAGCACAGGCTTTTAAATTAAAGAGACCTGGATTGTAGTTGCTGATTCTGACAACTACTAGCTAGGTGATTTGGGCAAGCTGCTTAAGTTTTCTGAACCCTCTAATCAATAAAATGAAGACATGAAAACTATTCCAAGGGGCTTTATAAATATCAATTCTTTGTGGAGAACCTGGACCATCTAGGGTTATTCATAAATGAAAGCTATTATTTTGTATTTCTCAATCTTTGCAGTTAGAGTTAGTTAGAATAAATCATTTCCTCCTCATTACTCACACTCAGCTTTGTTTGTGATTCACCCCACCATATACAGTATTAGTTATACATGTATTTCACAACTAGGCTACATGCCTTGGGTTTAATCATTCATGCGAATTTTCTCAGAGCCTAGCACAGTGTCTAACATAGGGTCGTTTTCAATTATAATCTATTGAATTTACTTGGACTGAATTCCAAATTCTGTAGTGCCAAGCACAATAATAAGTATTTAGTGGATGCTGAAAAAGTCTGTTGATTGATCCATTATATGCCATGGTCAGAGAAAGTCCTTGAAAACAATGCCAAGCCAATCTACAAAGAACCATTTATTCATTTCTCTGGTTTAAGAGCAACTTTTTCAACTGTGATGCAGAAAAATTAATCTGTCAAGCATTTAGCATAAACGGAGGATATGCTTTCTTTTTATGAAGACTTAGATGAAGGGGTAAAAAAGCATAGGGGAAAAACCCTTCTTAGTTAAAGCAAACTCATGGTCACATAAAGACCCAAAAACTGCCTACCCTTTCTTCATGTTCTTCAACTAGAACCTAACTTTCCTACTGTGCCAGAGAAAAGATTCTCTAAGTAGTAGACTTAATCATAGATTTGTTAATAATTCTCAAATTGTTTAAGATTTAAGGTATATACCAATCAATCCTCAATAAATGAGTTATACAGTATTCTGTTACTCTCTAAAAGGCAAAAAATTAATATATTCAAATATTAATTCTAAATTAAAAATTAGTGATATTAGAAAATCCATATTTACTGAGGAGGAATGTATTTCTTGTAAGCACAATCAATGCACTACATGATGAGATGTAATCATGAATGTAAATCATGGGATATAATCCAAAGTCACTGTTATGTTTGTCTCTCACAGTCTCTCTCTCTCTTTCCTTTCTTTCTTTCCTTCCTTCCTTCTTTCTTTCGAGGGAATCTTGCTCAGTCACCCTGGAGTACATTGGTGTGATCTCAGCTTACTGTCTCCCGGATTGAAGCCATTCTCCTGCATCAGCCTCCTGAGTAGCTGGGATTACAGGTGCGCGCCACCATGCCTGGCTAATTTTTGTATTTTTAGTAGAGATGAGGTTAAACTATGTTGGCCTAGATGGTCTTGAACTCCTAACCTCAAGTCATCCGCCCGCCTCAGCTCACTGTACCTGGTCCCACTGTCTTTAAATCCATTCGCTAGAGGAGTTTTTCCCTTTCCAATGAATGAAATCTCTGGCAGGCTCCATGATATCTCTGGATACTCATAGGTAATAAAAAGACATTAGTTGTTGAACAGAGTCTCAACTTAGTACGCTGAAGTTTGTCCAATAAATTAAACAACAATTGTGTTGTTTATTCAATTGTGTCTTTATTGAAAGGTTAGACTACTATCCCTCTTCCCCCAGCTTGGACCGTGGTAATCTGACCTCTCTAGTGTCTAAATGAAAAGAGCATGCATGCACGCGCGCGCGCGCACACACACACACACACACACACACACACACATTTTTTTTTGAGGTCTCAGGTGCTCCTCTACTGTCCTTTTTTAACTCTGGGGACATGGACAATTCATTTTATCCCTCCCAGCAGCTAATTCCCCCTCGGCCCCTGGTTTTCCAGTCTTGCATTACTCAAACACTCTGCTGGAGTTGCTCTGTCGTCTCTGGCAGTCCTCTCAAGCAGGAGTCAAAATTACTTAGGACAGTGGTCTCTCCTTCCCTGGGTCCCATATCTGGTCCCCAGTAGTCACAGACCTTTGACCCATCTGGAGTAGAGTTCAGTTACAGCCCAAATACAGCCCTTGGCTTGGCTTCCAAAGGCCATTTTTGACAGCTTTTCACTTTCAGATACCTCAGGTGGGCATCAGACATGAGCTAGCTGTTCTGTCCCAAGTCCGGGAGAGACAATAAACTCCTCGAGTCTCCTCTAAGACCTCTTCCTGTAGTCAGGGTGTGAAGAAAGTCACTACACACACCATGCGTGCGTGCGCGCGCACACACACACACAAACACACAAACATACTTCCCTCCCTTGCTGTGGGATAAAAGGTGGCAAATAACAGCAGATGCTATTTTCCAAAGAAACTGTCCTCAAAAAAATCTTTAATCTCTAACAACTTCACTTTTTAATACTCTTGTTGGGGCATGAAATCCATTAGTTGAGTATTTCCTTTGAAAATCTGCATTGGGAGAGATCCAAGATGGCTGATGATTAGCAGCTCGGGCACGTACCTCCCAGTGAAAGTGCAAAGAACGAGAGGACGCCACACTTTCAGACGAATATTAGTTGCTCACGGACCAGGAGATTCCCAGTGGAGGAGCTCCACGGGTCGCCAGGGCGACTCTTGTGGCCGGCGTGGCGGTTTTGCTGGTGCCTTAGCACGCCAGTTCTTGGTGCAGAGTCCGGATATTCCCGGGCAGAAAAGCACCATCAATCTTAACACCGCTGTTTTGGCTGGCTCAGTGGATTGCTCAGATTTCGGCGCAGGGAATCAACAAGTTGGACGTCAGAGACCCAGTTAGAAAGTCGGTAATTATAAAGACGACAGATGGACAAATATATAATGAAGGGAAGAAACCAGCATAAAAAGGTAGAGAATACTCAAAATCAGAATGCCTCTCCCTCTACAGGGGATTGCAATTCCTCATCAGCAACGGAACAAGGCTTAATAGATTACACGGGTGTTCCAATAACAGAAGCAGGTTTCAAAACGTGGGTGATAAGAAACTTCTGTGAATTAAAAGAACTTATTCTAACCCAATGCAAAGAAACTAAGAACCTTGAAAAAAGGTTTGACGAAATGTTAATGAGAATGGACAATTTAGAGAAGAATATAAGTGAATTGATGGAGCTGAAAAACACAACACGAGAACTTCGCGAAGCATGCACAAGTTTAAACAGTCGAATTGATCAAGCAGAAGGAAGGATATCAGAAGTCGAGGACCAGCTCAGTGAAATGAAACGAGAAGACAAGAATGCAGAAAAAAGGATGAAAAGGAATGAGCAAAGTCTCCAGGAAATATGGGACTATGTGAAAAGACCTAATTTACGTTTGATAGGTGTACCTGAATGTGATGAAGAGAATGAATCCAAGTTGGAAAATACTCTTCAGGATATCATTCAGGAAAATTTTCCCAACCTGGCAAGGCAGGGTAATATTCAACTCCAGGTAATACAGAGAACACCACAAAGATATTCTTCAAGAAGACCAACCCCAAGGCACATAATTGCCAGATTTATTAGGGTTGAAATGAAGGAGAAAATACTAAGGGCAGCTAGAGAGAAAGTTCAGGTTACCCATAAAGGGAAACCTATCAGACTTACAGCAGATCTCTCAGCAGAAACCCTACAAGCCAGAAAAGAGTGGGGACCAATATTTAACATCCTTAAAGAAAAGAACTTTCAACCCAGAATTTCCTATCCAGCCAAATTAAGCTTTATGTGCGAAGGAAAAATTAAATCTTTTGCGAACAAACAAGTACTTAGAGAGTTCACCACCACCAGGCCTGCTTTACAAGAGCTTCTGAAAGAAGCACTATACATATAAAGGAACAACCAATATCAGCCTTTCCAAAAATATATCAAAAAGCAAAGAACTTTAACACAATAAAAAATTCACATCAACTAATGGGCAAAACAGCCAACTAGCATCAAATGCTGGTATTAAACTTATATATATTTTAATTGGATAAAAAGCCAAAACCCATCGGTATGCTGCATCCGGGCCCATCTTACATGAAACAATACACAAAGACTCAGAAGGAGGAAGACTTACCAATTGAACAGAGAGTAAAAATAAACTAATAAACAAAAAGCAGGAGATGCAATTCTCACCTCTGATAAAGTAGACTTTAAAGCAACAAAGATCAAAAGAGGCGAGGAATGACATTACATAATGGCAAAAGGATCAATGCAACAAGAAGAGCTAACGATTCTATAGATCAACGAGATAGAAAATTAACAAGGATATTCAGAACTTGAACTCAGACCCGGAACAAGTAAACTTAATAAATATTTATAGTACTCTCCACTTCAAATACACAAAACATACATTACCACCTCACACCTATTCCAAAGGTGACTATATAATTGGAAGTAAATCACTCCTCAGTAATCGCATAGCATTTCATAGGTTTAAATTAAATATTGGTTGGCTGTTTGTTTGTTATCTTCTTCCCTTATTCCTTCCTGACTACATCATTAAGTATAATTATCAGTATAAAAGAGGTTTTCAATACCCATTACTAAATTGCATTCTAGCCTGGGCAAGAAAGCAATACTCCCATTCTCTCTCCCTCTTTCTTTTCCTTCTCCCTCCTCCCCATTCTCTCTCTCTCTCTTTCTCTTCCTTTTTTCTCCTTCCTATTCTCTCTCTCTCTTTCTCAAAAAAAAAAAAAAAAAAAAGAGGTGGCCTTAGCCAAAGTCTTCAGAATCTCTGGTTGGAAATGGAGTTGGCTTACCTCAGTATGGAATAAATGTTCTCCCTCTCATGTGGACAAGAAGCTCAATATGGATTTGATTAATTTTTTTAAAGTAACGCTTTTTTTTGAGACAGAGTCTCACTTTTGTCGCCCAGGCTGGAGTGCAGTGGCGTGATCTTGGCTCACCACAACCTCTGCCTCCTAGGTTCAAGTGATTCTCCTGCCTCAGCTCCCAAGTAGCTGGAATTAACAGGAATGCGCCACCACGCACAGCTAATTTTTTGTATATTTGTAGAGACAGGGTTTCTCCATATTGGTCAGGCTGGTCTTGAACTCTACACCTCTGATGGTCTGCCCACCTCAGCCTCCCAAAGTGCTGGGATTACAGGTGTGAGCCACCGAGTCCGGCTTGCAATGCGTTATTTTAAAAAAAAAAAAAAAAAAGAAAATCTGCATTGGCCGGGTGTGGTGGCTCACACCTGTAAACCTAGCACTTTGAGAGGCAGAGGCAGGCAAATCACAAGGTCAGGAGTTTGAGACTAGCCTGGCCAACATGGTGAAACCGCATCTCTACTAAAAATGAAAAAATTAGCTGGGCGTGGTGGTGGGCACCTGTAGTCTCAGCTACTCAGGAGGTTGAGGCAGGAGAATCTCTTGAACCCAGGAGGGAGAGGTTGCAGTGAGCCAAGATCATGCCACTACACTCTAGCAGGGGTGACAGTGGGAGATTCCATCTCAAACAAAAAAAAAAATCTGCATCTTGATATTTTCTAACTCATTTCGGTATCTGGTATCTATTGTATTTTGGTGGCTCCAATAAAACTAAAAAATAGCACTCTGTTGTATCAGTATATAATTTATAGGCCTTGTTTTCTGCAGCATAAATATCATTAGCAGGTGGTATTGTAACAGTTTATAGACTGCTTATACTATTTTCTGTGCCTTTTTTGGCAATGTATTTAATTTTAATTACCATATCACTTGGAGTGTTTGGTGAAATGTGTTTCAATTAGGAGAATTAGAACTGTGAAAAGTGCCCACAACGAAATACTCTGAGAGAATTCTTACACAAACAGGGCTCTATTCCTTCATCCCATCCTTCAGCCTCAAGTTGTCACTCTGTTTGAAACTGATCAGAGAACTGGGAGGCCCTGAGTCATTCTGGGTAAGAATTAGGGACATAAGTGTATAGGTCAAATCAGCAAACGAATGGAGGAAATTTGAAGTTGAAATGGGGTTTCAAGAGTTCATTCCAGGTTCATCCTGGCTCCTGGAGAAGCAATACAGTAAGGGGAAAGTGCTCTAACTCTTCAAAACTTGAGAGGCAATACAGTGTCCCGGCTGGGGAGGTGGACTGTGAAGTCAGACAGCCTGGTTCAAATCTTGGTTTCAAATCTTACAAGCTAGTGACATTAGACACATTAATGCCTCAATTTCCACATCTATAAATGCTGAGAATAACAGACCTACCTTACAGGTTTTTGATAATTAAATAATATAAGCAGTGAATGGCAGAAAACATTTATCATTTATACTGTTACTATGATTATTACATCCAACACCAAGCAAGAACAGGATCCACACCTCAGAGGCTTATGAATAAAGAGTGAGAGAGAAAGTGTGGTAATACAAAGTATGGCAGAGACTCTGGATGGGTCATCACCAAACTTGTTTCTGATTCTCCCTAGGTACACATGTGAATCACTTTCCCCAACCTTACCAGCATTCAGGTATGACCAAATTCTAGACAGTAAACTATGAGGATGTATACTCACAAACATGTCCTATAAAACATCCCTCAATAATCGATACTCTTTCCCTCTTCCACAGCAAATTTGCATGATGGCAGGTTTGCATGATTGAAGGAGCCACTTAGAAGCCCAGTGATCAGAAACACCTGTTTGAACTAGATGTGCAAAAAGAAGGCAAAAATTGTTTTGGTGTAAAGCCACTGAGATTTGGGGAATTATGTGTTACAGCAATTAGTGTTACTTTACACAAAGCCAACTTTAATTTTTGCCCCTAGAACTATCCTTGCAATGATTTTTAAAATCAAATATCAAAGCACTGCAATTAAAAAAAAAGAGAGATGGGAAAATGCCATTCTCCCATTCTTTTTTCCCAAGCCATAGATTAAACTTCTCTAGACCTAGTCCAGGGCAAAAGTAAAAAAACTGTATTATACTCTATGATCAACAAGGGAATCAAGTTCTGGGAAGGGGAATGAGTCAGAGGATGACAGCACCCAGGAAAATGGGGAAGTGGGGAAATGTGTCAATAATCTTGAGGGAGAAAGAAATTAAATAACATGATGATGAACAAACTCTGATCATTACCTCAGACTTCTGGTAAAGACTGATACATACATTGATGCCTTGTACAATGACCTTTATGAGAAAATTGTGCAAAAGAGATGGGTTCAGAAGTTGTCCATAATATATTCAAGAAATATTTAATGACTGCTTACCTTAGGCCAAGTACTGGTCTAGCTGCTGGAGATATGCAGGGAACACAATGGACAAAAATCCCTGCCCTCATGGAGCTTACATTACAGTTCAATAGAAAGATTGGTGTGACTGGGGCAGGATGAGCCAGAGAGAAAGTGGTAAGAGACAACGTCAGAAAGGGAATAGGAGGTTGATTATCCATGTCCCTAAAAGGAAAGCCACTGAAGGGTTTTGAACAGAAAAATGACATAATCTAATTTAAATTTTAACAAGACCACATTGGCTGCTGTGTTGGAAACAAACTGTAGAGGGGCATGAGTAGAAGCAAGGACACAGAGGCTATTGTAGCAATCCAGGAGCGAGATGATGCTGGCTTGAAGCAGGGTGATGGCGGTCATAGGGGTGTAATGTGCAGTGGTGAACTCTCTCTCTCCCCCCATATATATATATGGAACACACACACACACACACACACACGTATTTATACACACACAGATGGTGTACGTATAAACTGACAAGGTTTGTTACTGAAGTACATAAATGTTATGTGTGAGAGAAAAACAGAAATGAAGAGCGATACCAAGAGTTGCCATTAACTGAGATGGTGATGGCCACAGAAAAAGCTGATTTTGGGTATGTGGAGCTGGATATTCAAGTGAAGAGAAAAAGATAGACCGTTGGTATGTGGTTCTGAAATTGAAAGGAGAGACACACAGTAAAGATACAAATTTGGGAGTCATCAGCACAAAGATTGTATATAAATTTGTGAGACTGAGTGAGATCACCTAGGGAGTGAATGTAGTTAGAAAAGAGGCCAAAAGAGTGTTCTGGGGGTTATTTCAATATTCAGTGGCTGGGTAGATAAGGAGGAATCAGAAAAAAAACTGATAAAGAACAGAGAGAAAGGGAGAAGGAAAGCCAGGCGAATGTGGTGTCCTAGCAGCCAAGTGGAGCGTATGTTTCAAGGAGGGAAGGGCGATCATTTGTCACATGCTGCTGCTAAGTCACATAAGATGACAACTGAGAAGTAACCACTCAACTGAACAATCTGAAGGACTGGGCAACTCAAAACACAGGAGAATGCACTCATTTTATAACTCAGCCTGACAAAGTATCTCTCCGGCAATCCTATTCCCTTTTAGCAAGGTTATAAATGATTTATCCTAAACTTTTTCTTATGCTTCTAATTTACTTATCCCTGACATTGTCCTATTTGTCCATTTTTATATACTTTTATGAATAATAGTGACACTAATTATAAATCATATTAATCATATTGTACTTTTTAGATAAAGTGGTGAGATTTGGTTTCAACTAAATTATTTAAAATAACATATAAATTAAAATTTAAGCTGCTTCATTATCTGAAAGACTTGTGCCACAATAGTAGCAACCACTTAGTGAGCACTGCCTGTGTGCTAGGCACTGTGCTAAGTGCTTTAAATGCTTTGCTTTATTAAACCCTGACAGCAATCCTGTAAGGCAGGACCTGTGATTATTCCCATCTTATAGGCAAGGAGACAAAGGCTTAGATATTGAGTAATTTGCCCAATTTACCCAGCTATCAGGTAGCAGAACCATGGTTCAAATTGTTTGATTTCACGCTACTCCAGCATAATTACTACGTGATACACTCACTCATATTTCTTCTATTTTAACTGAATCAATCTGACATTTTCCACATTAAAAAGAAGCTGAATACCCATTTCCATTTTGGTACGTAATAGCAAATGTCAGGTTGGGCGTGGTGGCTTACACCTGTAATCCCAGCAGTTTGGGAGGCCAAGGAGGGCGGATCACCTGAGGTCAGGAGTTTGAGGACAGTCTGGCCAACATGGTGAAACCCCATCTCTACTAAAAATACAAAAGTTAGACGGGCATAGAGGCACGTGCCTGTAATCCCAACTACTCAGGAGGCTAAGGCAAGAGAATCGCTTGAACCCAGGAGGCAGAGGTTGTAATGAGCCAAGATTATGCCACTGCACCCCAGCCTGGGTGACACAGCAAGACATTGTCTCAAAAAAAAAAAAAGCAAAACAGCATAGGTCATATGTCTTATACCCTCTTAATTTAATCCCAAAGGGTAGATCTTTCCCCAACCTTATCCCAGCCTCTACCCAGTCCTTTCACACTTCCTCCTTCATCCTTAGGAAGAAAGAAATCTACATTTGCGAGACCACAGTACCAGATATCGAGTTTTCAGTGGCAGCGTCAATATTATTACCACACTCTGTGCAGTTCTCATTTCTTGCTCTTATATCATCTCTTGTCGGGAGGTGGATATTCAGCTTCTAAGACCAAGCAAGGCCAGGCTACAGTCTATTGACTGCTTGGGCCTGGCCCTCTGGCCTACCAGAAGAAGAGCATTAGGAATTGGAGTGGAAGTTCCAGCAGGAATCCAGTGTGAATGCAGCTGGCATTCATTGTTAATTTCCATTTCATAAAAGACTTTAGTTTAAAAGAAAGAAGGAGAAGAGGCTGGGCACAGTGGCTTACACCTGTAATCCCAGCAGTTGGGAGACCGAGGTGGGCGGATCACAAGATCAGGAGTTTAAGACCAGCCTGACCAACATGTCGAAACCCCATCTCTACTAAAAATACAAAAATTAGCCAGGCTTGGTGGTGCACACCTGTAATCCCAGCTTCTCAGGAGACTGAGGCAGGAGAATCACTTGAACCCAGGATGGGGAGGCTGCAGTGAGCCGAGATTATGCCACTACACTCCAGCCTGGACAACAGAGTGAGATTTTGTCTCAAAAAAAAAAAAAAAGAAAAGAAAAAACAACAACAAAAAAAAAAAAAAAAGGAGAAGAAGGGAAAGAGACAGAAGCTTGTATTATTCCAAAATAACTCCATATTTTTCACTTTGGCATCAAAATAATTTGCTCTCTAGCTGACAACTAAAGAAAAATCACTGAGAAATCAAAGAAAATAATAATTTCATAAAACCAAAATCACGAGAGTAAAATTAGCCAAAATACAAATATTCACCTGCTTATTTAATTTCCCCTATTTGGTAAGTAAACGTATATATTTCCATTTTTTCCAGGTATTTCATTTTGGTGATTTTTTGTTTGTTTGCTTTTTGAGATGGAGTCTCACTCTGTCACCCATGCTAGAGTACAGTGGTGGGATCTCAGCTCACTGCAACCTCCACCTCCTGAGGTCAAGTGATTTCCCTGCCTCAGCCTTCCGAGTAGCTGGGTTTACAGGTGCACACCACCACACCTGGCTAATTTTTATACTTTTTGTAGAGACGGGGTTTTGCCATGTTGGCCAGGCTGGTCTCAAACGCCTGACCTTAGGTGATCCACTTGCTCCAGCCTCCCAAAGTGCTGGAATTACAGGCATGAGCCACTGCACCCAGCCTTCCACTTATTTTTAATTTCTCTTAATTCTTCAAATTCCTGCTACACTTTCTACTGCTTCATTATATATGACTTTTTAGTTCAGCTAGTTTTTAGAAGTCATTTCTTTGCAAACGCATACATTACTATCAACATTGTAACAGCACACTCTCAGGGATAATGGTAACTAGAATAAGCCAGTGACTTAGTTCTTCATTTTTCATATTTTTTAGTCTTTTGTTGCAGTCTTTGTGAGGCACACAGTAACTAGAAAGGCACCATGGCAGCAGACATTTCCAGGCCATTTGAGTATCAGGAACCATCCTGGAAATCTCTGTAGTCATTTCTGATGCTCCTACAGAGCAAACTGACTTGTGTAATGTGGTAATATCTCTGTTCATGAAAGGGAAATGTTCTGACTCAATGCCTGGAAGCTGAGAGAACACAGTCCTACAGAAGACTTCTAGACTGTGAATTACCTCTGTTCCTTCCCTTTTGGCCTACATGCGTGTATCAGTTATCCACTGCTGTGTAACAAACCACCACAAAATGTACAGCTTAAAACAAAACCCATTTATTATGCCTCAAGATCTTGTGGTTTCGCAATTCCATGACTTGGCAGTTGCTCTTCTGGTCTTGCCTGGGATTATTATGAAGACGCAGCTGCCAGAAGTCCTGGCTGTCACCTAGAGCACTCCAGTTATCCTCTACGTGGTCTCTCATCCTCCAGGAGGCTGGATTAGAGCTCTTTACATAGTGATCCCAGAGCAGAATTTTCAGAGGGCAAAAATGAAAGATACAAGATCTCTTACGGTCTAGCATTAGAAGTCACATAAAGTTACTTCTATCACATTCTATTTATCAAAGAAAATCATAAGATCGCCCCAAATTCAAAAGATGGACAGACACAAATAATGTACATGTTCTCTTACCAGACAGAATTTCTCCTAATCACAAGTGCTCTCTGGCCAGGACAGAAGTGTGTTGCTCAGGTTGGGCCCTGCCCAAAGGTATCTGGCAGAGAGAGTGAGTCCTAGGCTCTGTTTACCATGCCATGTGCCTGCTGCAGGGTTATATGCCCAAAGAAAGAGGCACCCTCTTCTAATGTGCACTAAGGTACCCTATGGAATAGAGGCAATCTTCTCCATGAACTCTGAATGTGGACCTCTACTTATGACCCTGGCTCCTTAGCTACCTAAGGGAGGCCTGGAGGTTCCATGGTACTAGTGCTCCCTGAGGCTTAGCAGTAACTGCCATAACTTCAGCAATGGTTTTCCCTTCTCCACACCCATGTCCCCAGGGCAACAAGTGTTGGTAAGATGTGGAGAAAAGGGAATCTTTGTACACTGCTGGTGGGAATGCAAATTGCTATAGCCATTATGGAAAATGATATGGAGGTTCCTCAAAAAAATTAAAGACAAAACTGCCATAAGATCCTGCAATCCTGCTGGGCATATATTACTAGCACAGGGAGTCAGTATGACAGAGAGACATCAGCACTCCCATGTTCACAGCAGCACTATTCACAATAGCCAAGATATAGGAACAATCTGTGTGTCCATAGACAAATTGATAAAATAAACTGTGGTACACATATACAAGTGAATATTATTCAGCCTTGAAAAGGGGGAGAGATCCTATCATTTGCTACAACATGGATAGACCTGGAAGACATTCTGCTAAATTAAATATGCCAGACACAGAAAGAAAAATATTGCATGATCTCACTTATATGTGGAATCTATAAAAAATGAATAAAAGGGTTGAGGTGAGAGGAGGAACTAGGGAGATGCAGGTCAAAGGATATAAAATAGCAAATATGCAGGATGAACAAAAGTCCAAAAATCTAATATGCAACATGAGGATTATAGTTAATAGTAGTGTGTTGTATTCTGATTCTCGCTAAATGGGTAGATAAAGCTGTTCTTGCCACTGTGAGAGGAATGGGTAACTATGGAGATAAAGGATATGTTAATTTGTTCCACTATAGGAATAATTTTACTATATGGATGTATCTTACAACATCATGTTTTATATCTTAAATATACACGAGAGAATTTATCTAAAAACATCTTAATGGGCAACATTTTAAGAAAATTTAACTGAAAATATATTTTGAGTATAGTAATATAAAAGCAAAATTCATTTATATAAGTACTATTATTATACATTGCTTTAATTCTGTGACTTCAATTTTCAAAGTGATAAAGTAAAGAGAGATTTAACAAATTGATTAAGAGAGAAGGGATGCATATAAGAAATATTTAATGAGAAACATTCCTTCATCACCTTTTTTTTTTGAGACAGAGTTTTGCTCTTGTCACCCAGGCTGGAGTGCAATTGCATGATCTTGGCTCACTGAAACCTCTACTTCCCAGATCCAAGCAATTCTCCTGCCTCAGCCTCCCTAGTAGCTGGAATTACAGATGCCTGCTACTATGCCTGGCTAATTTTTTGTATTTTTAGTAGACATGGGTTTCACCATATTGGCCAAGCTGGTCACAAACTTCTGACCTCAGGTGATCCACTTGCCTTGGCCTCTCAAAGTGTTGGGATTACAGGAATGAACCACCACGCCCAGCCTGAGAAACCCTTTTTAAAACATAGTGAATTGTCAGATACAAGATATAAAAGAATGAGAAACTTAAGGATGATATCAACTCAAAAAAAGGTGCTTGGGGCTCAGTGCAGTGGTTCACACCTGTAATCCCAGCACTTTGGGAGGCTGAAGCAGGTGGATCACGAGGTCAGGAGCTCGAGACCAGCCTGACCAACATGGTGAAACCCCGTCACTACTAAGAATACAAAAATTAGCTGGGCATGGTGGCACGTGCCTGTAATCCCAGCTACTCAAGAGGCTGAGGAAGGAGAATCTCTTGAACCCAGGAGGTGGAGGTTGCAGTGAGCTGAGATCACGTCACTGCAATCCAGCCTGGCAACAGAGCAAGACTCCATTTCAAAAAAAAAAAAAAGAGAAAGAGAAAAAAGAAAAACAAAAGTGCTTTGGAGAAACAGTAGAAGGCTTAGAAAACATCATCACTTACTTTTCTTTTTATAAAAATGTGTGCTTTATGTAGCTAACTCTTCCAAGTCATGTCACTAAAATATCATAGTTAATGGCTTTCAAAATTTGAGCCATTAATTATACTTTCTATTTATTAAGCTGCCTACAATTTTAAATCTTGGGTCCTGCCAAACTGAAACCTCCATGTGTTTCAGTTAAAAGCTATTTGTATGAGTAAAAATCCACTGCATTGTCAGGATAGATGTTTAAAGCAATAATCCTAAAAACAAAAACCACGCAATGTTAATCACTAAGATCTACAGAGTGCTAAGAGTCAGGTACACAGGAAGTGCCTGCTTAATATACATCACTGTGTCTCACAAATAATCCATAAGTCTTTTCGTTATTATTATTCTTCTCTGTTTTTCATCGACAAGGACACTGAGTTATTTAAATTGGCAAGGAAGAACCCAGTACTAGACAGTTGGTTGATACAGTTAGGTCACTCAGCATCCAAGGAATCCTGCTCCTTGTACTTGTCAAGCCTATAGTTGACTAAATTTAATTCATTTTTAACCCACTACATGTCACGTATTTGTAGAGTACTGGGAAAATAAAAACTGAAATGATGCGGCTTCTCCTGTTAAAAAGCTCATTGTTCACTAGGGAGTACGCATATGGAAGATACTATCACAATACAGGGTAATGGTTAAGGGGGGTGAAGTGTCTAGGCATATGGTGTTAGTAAGAGTAACGAAATATATATAATTTGCAGCCAGTGAGAAAACAGCATAATTAAGTCTTTCAGAAAAGGTGGAAGCAGGAGAGGTGTTACAATGAAACAGAAGTTAGTTTGAAATGGGCTTCATGATACGGAAGGTACACTGTTTATATTTATTTTAATTAGACTAATAATGTGGTATAAATAAAACATTAATGAGAGAAATCAGGATCATCATACTATCACTTTCTCATTTACTCTAGGGTTTACAATCACACTAAATGCATGACTTTGTATCACTTGTCAACAGATAAACATAAATTTAATCAGACTTTGGCACTTTTTTTGTGTACTTTAGCACATGGGTGAAACATCTGATATATAGTCTGGCAACCACTGAATTGAAAAGATTGCTTTGCATTGTGTATGTTCTGGCTTTTATAAAATTGTGACTTTTAGAAACTTAATTATAAGTTTAAAATGGTTTGTTGTCTGGGCATGGTGGCTCATGCCTGTAATCCCAACACTTTGGGAGGCTGAGGTGGGTGGATCAGTTGAGACCAGGAGTTCAAGACCAGCCTTGCAAACATGGCAAAACACTGTCTTTACTAAAAATACAAAAATTAGCTAGATGTGGTGGCATGTGCCTGTAGACCCAGCTACTTGGGAGGCTGAGGCAGGAGAATCAATTGAAACCAGAAGGCAGAGGTTGCAGTGAATCAAGATCGTACCACATACTCCAGCCTGGGTGACAGAGCAAGATCCTTGTTAAAAAATATATATATATATATAACTTAGATAACTTTAGGAAATGTACTGATGTACTTTAAGTAATATAAGAATAATTCTACTCTTCCCCCAACTAGAATGTAACTCCATGAGAGTAGGAATTTGCTTACACTTTTTTTCCAGGAGCTATAATAATGCATAAGAGGTACTTAATAATTATCTATTGAATTAAAATATTAATGAGTGGTAAAATTGGCATCTCGTTGAGATTATTATATCATACCTCTACTATGAACAAAAGCACTGAACATTGGGATCACTACCATAGTGAGCTGAATGGCGCCTCCACAAAGGATATATCCATATCCTAATGCCTGGAAACTTGAATGTGAGTTTAATTGGAAAAAGGGTCTTTGCAGATGTAATTAAGATCCTGAGATGACATCATCATGGATTATGTGGGTGGGTTCTAAATCTAATGGCAACTGTCCTATTAGGAGATGTAGATAAAAGTGACACACACAGAGAAGCGGGCCATATGAAGATGGAGGCAGAGGTTGGAGCTGTGTATCCACAAGCCAAGGAATTCCTAAAGCCATCAGAAGTTGGAAGCAGGGACGGATTCTTTCTTTCTTGAAGCCTTTGGAGCAAGTGTTGCCCTGAATACCTTCAGTTCAGACTCTGGCCGTCAGAACTTGAGAGAATCAAGTTCTGCAGTATTAAGCAGAAACTGAGGTACTTTGCTGCGGAAGCCCTAGGAAAGTAATACAGTTATCAACAGATCTTCTGTGGAAGAAAACTGATGTGTGTACTTGCCAAGCAGTAGCTGATTCATTGAGAAAGTATTAGGAACCTATACTAACAGTTCCCGATGTATACAGATAGGCAAATGAAAATTGACCACTAGCACTCATTGGTGACCTTAATTAAAGCATTTTCAGTAGAGTGGATGAAAGAGGAAAAAAAATTAAAGGTAACTAGTATTGGCAACCATTACAAGGGGTTTTGATGAAAAGTGGTAAGAAAGTTAGAGATGGGGGAAATAGAGGAGTCAAGAGAGATATTTTGAAAAAAGGAAAAACAATAGCATGTTTGTATGTTGATGGGATGAGCCAACAGAAAAGGGAAAGATTATGATTCAGGAGAAGGAAGAACTGATGGAGCAATGTGCTTGACTCATGTTAGGTTGTTAACAAGACTGACATCATCTTCGCCTTTGGGGTGTTTGTAATAAAGGCTGGATGAGAGAATTTAAACCAACAATTGCAAGGTTATCAGTTGCCAAAAAGGAGAGGTAAAAGTGCTAGGAGAGTGATTAACTGAAGCACCTAATGCTGGCAAAGGGGATGGTGGTGGTGGTAGTGAAGCTTTTCTGAAGAACTGATATCTAAACGGAGTCGAAACACGGTAGAAAGCCATAACTATGAAAACTCAAATATAAAAAAGATTCAAAATAATTTCAGTTTGCCTCATTTGATTTGATAACTCATTGCATTTATTTCACAAGGTATGCTGTAGCAATTTTTTCTCTTTGCTTTGCAAGTAATGTCAAATGGATACAGAATCACATTATAGAATTTGAGAACTTAAATTAGAAGTTTCATATCTTCCAGCTAAGTCAATCACAAAATTACTTTTGTGTTCACTTGTCTGCTGTATCTGTAACTTACTGGCAATAAAAATATAGTGACTAAAACTAAAATCAGCCATTCATGACACTTTAAATATTCAGAAAATCCATAAATTACATATAACTTCTAGATGCATGTTTCTTCAATGACATATGACAATGGTTAAAAGAATTGTTTATTTTGCACCATATTATTATAACATTAACTATGTATGCAAGTCATTTTTATAGATAAAGCTTCATTGAGAAGAGAAAAATCACATGATGAATTTCTCTATTTTAAATCCTCTGGGAATTGCTTTCTCAGATAGCAAAAAAAAAAAAAAATGTTGCTCTGTCAAACCATATACAAGCAAATCAATTCTCCAGCCACTCTTGCAGAATACTAAAAAACTGTCTTGATGAGACAATATTCAGGTAAACTGGCCATTTTTCTTTCCATTTCATTGCATTGCTGCCATATGTTATCCACTGGAATTTTCTGTTTTGTGAGTAGTCTTAACTCTTCAGGAAACTTAGCAAATGAAGATGGTTGCTTTGTTTAGCTAGGAATGACCAAATTTCTATCTGATGAAGACTGAATTTTATGATTCTGATTATTCTGTAGTTCTCTCTATCTTGAAGTATGTGGGTTGCTTTCTAAAATCATTTATTTGTTCATCTTGTTTTACAAATGTTATGCTTTTCTCTTTAGTATTATTGGTCACACTAGAAAATTAAATACTTGTCAAGCAAAATAAAAAGGCTTGCATTTCTTTACTGAATAAAATGTCTTAAAAAGTCATCTGAAATATTCCTACTTCATATTCATTGCTGGTTACGTATAGGTTATGTTTCAGTCACCTGGGGCTTTGCTATGAATGTGTTTTACGTCCCTTTCACAGTGCTTCTGCATTTACTACTATTTATTTTGCTTATTTCAGATCCCTCATTAAGACCATAAAATTACAATTTCCTCAAAGGCGGGTAGAGCTGTGCACTGTCTCTTCTGTTTAAGAATATAAACGGGTCTATTTTTGTCTAAATAGAAAATTTTCCCTACCTGCTGATGGTGACACACACTTAAAACCTCAACATGTGTAAAGAGCTCGGACCAGTGCAAACACATAATGAGAGTTCTACAAACACTGCTTACCATTATTATTATTATTACCATTTTCTGTGACTACAAATTTGTATGCATAAAATCTTCAGTCTCTCTACACTGAAAAATACTTGGACTCTGAAAGCGATTCTTCAAAGTTGCACCTTATTAACTATAAGTAAAACACATCAACTGACTCAGGCCACTAGAGAGGGTCATTTACTATTATAAGATAATGGTGGCCAGGTACCTAGTCTTAGCTTGAAACTGCAGAAACATTCCAGAAATTTGGAATGCCTGAAGAACAAAGGAGCTCAAATTGTCTACAGATGGAAGATTTTGAAAAGGCCTCATACATGAAGTGTTCCAGATAAACAATTTTTACTTTCTGGCCTTCAATAGATTAACACCTCCTGATTACAGTAATTCCACAATGGTTTTTAAGAAAACAGAAAGTAATACTATCAAGTGGGCTCTAAAATAACAATCTCTATTATAGAACGCTACTTTTATGTTAGCCCTCACATAGTATCTTCATTTATTCAACACATTTTTTACTGAATACATACTACATGTTAGACAGATGCTGCTCTAGGTATTGAATATATAGCAAAAAACAAAACAAAGTGCCTATGCTCATGACACTAGCAAGGGCAGACAGACTAATGAATGCATGCTAAAATAAACATTTCCACTTAAACAGTTCAGGTAGTAATACGTCCTATGAAATGACGTATGAGCTACACATAAAGGAAGTGAGGAATTAGGCTCTGCAGATAATAATAGTAGAGTATTTAGAAGAAAGAACTGTGAGTGAGTCAGCCCTGAGGTAGAAACATGACTGACAATGTCCAGGAATGGCAGGGCTACAGCAAAGGGAAGTACTGTGATAACAGCAGGGGAGCACATCACATAAGCCCTCGTACGCTCTAAGGAGGAGTTTGAATTTTATTGCCATGATATTCTTCAGCCAAATAATCACATTAAAGCAGAATCTGAATTTTTTAAAGAGGAGAATTGAGACAAATAATTTTCTCTTACAACAGATAGTTACCATGGATGGATTTTGGCCTGACTTAACCCCTCTGCTGTGGAAGTACTCTAAATATAAAACTTAACCACTTCACAGCCTAGGGATCAGGATCAAGGAGAACTTAGAGGTAACCACAATATGGAAAATTTGAGGATGAATAAGAAGGCTGAATTATTGTCTTGGTTCTGTCCCCAATTCTGATAAACAATTTTTGGTCACTAAGCTGCTTCAGCTCTCACTTCCTCATCTTAAAGGTGCACTAGATAATATCTAAATTCTTTTCTAACTTTATAATTATTCAAGTCCTTTCCATTAGTTTTGACCTGGTAGAACTCTTAATAAACACCTCTAAAAAGACAAGAGAAATATTAATAAACTTCCCTAATTCACCAATTACTATAATTCAGATTGACAGCTGAATTTCTTTCTGACATAATTTTACTTGTGAAACCTGTGGATCTCATGGATATTATGTATATGATATAAAAGTCATAAAACAATTTTGTGAAATATATATGCAAATAAATACTTCTGTGTTTTCAGTAGATTTAAAGAATTATTTCAGCTTATCTTCTCTGAAAAATACATTCTTGTGATCCTTCTTCTAAGTTCCGTCCCACCCTGCAGCACAATAGTTAACTGTGACATCAGACAGTACAGGGTTTCAGTCCCAGCTCTGCCACTTACCAGTCATATATCTCGTGCAAACTGTTAAGCTTCTCTATGCCTCCTTGCATATAAAATAAGGACCTGGAAATGTAATTATCACTCAAATGTTAAGCACTATTATTAAATTTATTTATTTTTATTTCCAAATGCCTATTGAACATCTTCATCAGGATATTCTACTCTTAATTCAGACTCAGTATGCTCTGTGCCATCAGTCAGCATTAGATACAACTGCTTATGTATAAAAGAAGACCCAAAATGCCAATGCCTCAGAGAAGATAATGTTTATTTCTCTCTTAAACAAATATAATTCTGGAGGTAGGCAATTTGGGGCTGTGTGGGCTCCTTAGTCATTAAAAATTCCCATCATGTGGCTTCCACACTCGAAATCACCTCAGAGTCTGAGATTGCAGCTGGGCCTCCATGTTTTTGGATTCTGGGCCATAAGAACGAGGGCAAGGTGAAGGGACTTAACCTCTAGATGGGTCTCCCCATCTCATGCAGCCTTCCTTGAAGTCTACCACAACACTGTTTTATATCACATTACCCAGAACTTAGTCATGTGGCTACAACCTGCTGCAAGGGAAGGTGGGAAATATATTTATCTGGACATACTATAGTCCTGAACAAAATGAGGATTTTCGTACTGAAAGAGAAAGGGAGAGAGACTGTAGTGTACGCAACTGATAGATTTTGCCTCAGAAGCAAACTGAACATCTTATCTCACTTAAATACGTTTGTCTTCTGTATTTTCTGTTTTGAACAAAGCATTGCCATCCTCCCAGTTAGCGATCAAGGCTAGAAATATCTGCACTATTTGTAATGCCTTTCTCTCCTGTGGCATCCATATCAAACAGGTTGCTAAATGTAGCATGTACTATCCTTCCTCTCCATTCCCACTAGTGTTACTGCCTAACCTAGACCCTGGAACAACGGAACTGTCTCCCAGATGTTCTCCACACTTTTAGCCTCTTTCATCTTTAATCTCTTTTAAAGACTGCCGTCATGTAACTATTTGAAAGCAAAATTCTGATCATGTCACCTCCCTCTGCTAAGCCTTTGGAAAATCTGCAATGCCTGAAGAAAAGCTCCAAATCCTTATTCTGATTCTTAAGTTCCTTGAAACCTGACTAATTTTATTGCCCTGGAACCACAAACCTGATAGTCCAGTTAAACTGAACCACTGACTGACACTATACTCAATCTGCACAACTTTACTCACACTGTTCTTTCTCCAACTCTACCAAACTGTTTTAGTTTGGTTCTACCAAAAGTAGATGCTAAGAAAAGGATTTGGAAGTAGATGGTTTAATTCAGAAGTGATCTCAAGAAATATAAGAAAATTAGAAGGGAGAAAAGAAAGAAAATGCAATAATGGCTGCATTAATGATGAAGTTACTACTGTGAGCCACTGGAGCACAATCCTGTTAGGGACCCTCTGGAAAACACAGAGGTCACACCACCAAATGTTCTCTTGGGGGAGGCTGGAGAGGCAGGGCCACCGATCCACAGATTCTTTCCCATCCACTACTGTCTGAGGGTTGCCCCTGAGGGTGTTAATTCCTCTCCGTTCCCCTGTGGAAACTGTAGCATAACTAAGCAAGCTCTTCTGGTGCCAGAGAAATCCCAAAGGCAGAGAAGTGGAAAGGTGCTGATGCCTGACTTAGGAAACCATCTGCATACCAGAAACCATCCACAGCTAGAAATGAACTCAGGTGGGCACAGCACTGTGAAGTCCGCTAAAAGGACCAAAGCCCATCTATACTAACTTCCAACACCCGTTCAAGGCAATTCCTCCTTGAAGCTTTCTCTGATCTTCCAAATGTGAAATATTTGATCATTACTTGATCTCTTTCCATTAGATCACTTCTTTATTCTCATGGAGATACTGAATACAGTCATCAGGCTGTATGCTTCTTGAGGATAAGCTTTTTATCTAATTTTGTAAGTGTAAAACTTTTACCTAACAGGACCATGAACAAGGAAGAAATTATCAAGCACTGTGGACATTTAAAGGCCACAGAAATCATTCTGGTTATAAATTATAAAGGTCTGGCCTAGTGTAAAAGAAATAAATACATATAAATAGGAATGCTGTGGCTTTCTTACAACTTTAGAATCTGTACCGCTGGGATTCATTTTAAGTGAAATATTATAGTGAGTTTAAATATCATTAGGTGCTTGGCTTAAACAGTTCGTGAAGGTTAAGCTGAACCCTCAATTCATTAATAACAGACCAAGAAGAGTAGTTAATTTAGTTTTTAAAGCAGTAAATATTGCATATTAAAAGTAACCCCTCACTGTATCGGTCCTAGATTTAGAGGGAAGTTCAATAACCAGTACAATATTAGACTTCCCCTTCAGGGGTTTAGTTACTGGAGGACCGAGTTACCTCATCGAAAGGCATGATATTTATGAGCCAACTCAAAGGCAAAACTCCCTATAGACTCAGAAGTATATTTGGCTATACAATAAAAATTCACTCAATGAAAGTTCTTATTCATTCTAGTTAATTTAGGAATTGGATGTTTCACATACCATTTCAGTGATCATATTTATCTTCACTGGTAATAAATGTACAATTCCATTCATTCACGTAAGTATCTGTAAGAAGTATTCTAAGCAACCCTTACTGGCACTATCACTTAATTTCAAAGATAACACTGCTGCAAACCATCTCTGTTGCCAACACTTCACTGCAAAAGATTTATCTCTTTTTAAATAATTTATTTTTGCATTCAAAACCAAATTCATCCTAGTAAAAATACAGGAGTAGTATAAAATTAACATCAGGAAGATAACACTAAGTACCAATATGCCTAATCTGAAAAGGCAACAACAGACATTCTTTTCATTTCATAAAACAACTGGCAAATTTTGATTTAATCTTCTACTTCTATTCTAAAATCTAAAAATTAAGAAGATTCTCTTAAATACTAGACTGAGGGATTCTTCCTATGAGAGCGTTAAATAGTCATAAAGTGAATGCTATTAAGTCATATTTTTATGTTAATAGCAATACTGTCATATTTAAAATTAGAATACCAAGATTTTAATGGGCATATATCTTGAAGACAGTGTGGTCTGGTCTAAAAGGATCAGCTATTATAACACTATTAATCCATTTTGGCATTTCTTTCCATCTGTATTTCAACCCATTAAAAATTGAGTTCTGTCAGTTTACAAAATGGCTATTTAACATTTTCTGCTAAATTACATTTGAGATTATAGACTAAACTGCCTATATGATATCATTATTTTATTAACAGTTTCAATACATTGCCAATCTAAAAGTCTGCTCATTACTATGGTAGAAATTACGATAAGGTTACAAATAAGAAAACAGAAATATTACCTCTTACCAAATATCATAGAACATTTACATAATGCCGTCAACCATTTCCATTATAAAGAGAACATTATACAGTCTGTCAAAATCTGCTAATTTAGCCACTTGGTATTTCTTTACTCTAAATCTGAGACTGAAGAATTAAGCTACAAGGAATCAGGGTTTAACTGAGTACTTCCAGCTCTACCATTTGACATGGAGCAAATAAAAGAAACACCAGCTATATTTCTATATATTTCTAGCGATGTTTTCTAGATCCTCACACAGCAAAAAAAAATCATTCATTAGAGAGCAACTTTTCTAAAGGTCTGTGACCAAACTACATGGCAGGACAATTTGGCATGTATCATGATTCGAGATGTGTATATGCATGTGTGTGTATGTATGCAGATACATACGCATATATACAAAATATAGTGAGATATGTTAGATATTATATTACATGTATGTTATATATTATAGATATATATCATATGTTATATATTTGATATTAGATATATTGATCTAACATTATATATTAGATATATTGATATTACCAGTCTTGAGTGATATCCTCTAAAAGAAAGAATCATGAAGAAAGTAAAAGACATAGAGCTTAAAAAAACTAAGAGCTTGCAGAGAAGTTGTAGACAAACTAGGAGAGAGTACCTAACTGGGGCAAATCTTCAGAGAGGTCAAATAAGTCAAAGGCCAAAAGTATCTGTTAGATTTATCAACACAAATGTGTCTTAAATGAAAGTTGATGGGTGCTGAAACCAGATGGAAGACATGGTAAGTAAAGAAAGAGGGAGAATAAAATCAATTTATTATAAGAGTTTCACTGTTGGCCGGGCACAGTGGCTCACGCCTGTAATCTCAGCACTTTGGGAGGCCAAGGTGGGCAGATCATGACCAGCCTGACCAATATGGTGAAACCCTATCTCTACTAAAAATACAAAAATTAGCCAGGTGTGGTGGCACATGCCTGTAATCCCAGTTACTTGGGAGGCTGGGGCAGAACAGTCGCTTCAACCTGAGAGGCAGAGGTTGTGGTGAGCCGAGATCATGCCATTGCACTCCAGCCTGGGCAACAAGAGCAAAACTCTGTTTCTAAAAAAAAAAAAATAGTTTCACTGCTAAAAAAAAAAAAGATAAAATAAGGTAATTAATTGGAAAGAAACGAGGGATGAATAATTGAGTCCATGACGTAAGAGCACAACCAAATTTACACTGCTAAACTCTAAAAGACTAAGGAATTGGTGATTATGAGTACCTTAAAGATAAGGGTGAAGGAATAAGGCTAAATAAAAAAGATTTGCTGAAAAAATATCTAACAAGCAGGTGGATATCCAAATTTCATCCCTGGATCTTCCACAGTCAAATGTCCCTCTTCATCTTCAAATAAGAGCTAAGGGGTAAAGCAAAAGATCTCTGCATAGTTAACAGTGGAAAACACACTGAAAACAGAGAGATTAAATGAATGTAAGCACAATGGTTGCCAGAATCTCCCCATTTTTCCTCCCTAATGGGATTTCTGAAAATGCTAGGTACTCCTTCCACAGGAAGGAGGCTAGAGGATCCTTCTCTGGCATATCTCATCTGCCTAAGTAGAAAAATTTACAGATGATAACTCTGAAGTTTACCTAACTACATAGCCCAGATGAATCATCATACTGCAAAACTATATGGACAAACATGCACAAAAACCCGAATCGAGTTACTTTGTCCCGCACCTTTACATGTCAGTGGATAACCAAAGATTACAAGATATCTGAGGAAAGTCACTAATATGAAAGATTAAAAATTAAGCAACTAATAGGTGTAATAGCAACTTGAAGAAAATGCAATATGCAGAAAGAAGAAAACTATTAAAAATCTAGTATTAATATCAGAGAGATAAGAAAACCATAACATAAAAATAAATACTTTTACTAAAAGGAAAAAAAGAGGAATATTCAGGGAACAAAAAAAATAAGTCTTTGAAACAAAAAATATAATAAAAAATAAAAAGTTGACAGAATCAAGAATATATCAAAGGCAAAGAGATCAAATGTAAGAAAGGCCAGTCCAGTAGATCCAACATCCAATTGTATAAATTCTACGAAGATAAACGAGAGGAGGGGTAAAAATCAATGATATAATTTAGAAAATTCCCCAGGGAGAACATGAGTGAAAGTGCTCACAGAAAGCTCATCGCAATAGATAAAAATAAACTCACATCAAAGCACATTATTGAAAAATTTCAGTACCTGATGTACTACAAGCTTCCAGAGGAGAAAAAACAAAAATAATTCTTTCAAAACACTAAGAAAAAACTTTGAATCTAGAATTCCATAGTCAGTGAAACCATCAACAAAATAAAAGGTATACTTTCATACACAAGATCATTCAAAAATTTAGTTCCAAAGTAGCATTTCTTTGAAAGATACAGAGGGATGAGTGTCACCAAAATAAGAGAATAAACTAAGATGTATGAAGATGAGACACAGGAAACAATAGAGAGGAGAGATGTGAAGAGTCCCCAGGGTAACAGTAAGGGAACGGGCCAGGATGATGACAGTGGACACAAAACCTATAGGATAATTTGTTCAAAGGACAGAAGGTCAGAAATTTCCAGGAAAGGTCTCCTCACAAGGACAAAAATGATGGAATACCTAAGAAGAGATTTAGATAACAATGTTTGGTTTGAATTAACAATAAGTACATAGAAAACCAAGCAAATAACTCCAAATGCTATTATTAACCCCAAGGAAAACAAGAGCTGCACAGTAAAGGAAAAAAATACTATAGCTACTATATGTCTAGTTCTTGATTGCTTTTCATAGTTATAGTAATGCAAACACTGAACAGAGTTATATCATAATTTTTATAGCATTACTTTGATATAATTATGTCAGAAAGCTGAAGGGTGGAGAAGGTCTGGTATATTATGGAGTACTGTGGAGAGAGGAGAGAAAGAAGAAACAAATTATCTTTTCATAAAGAAATGTCAATAGATACATAATGCCTAAAACTGAAAACTCAGGAAATATTCTTAAAGATATGACACTCAAATACATGAAGCTCAATACCAAAATAATCAGCTAACACTGGATAAAAGAGATTTCCTTTGACCAAAGAGTAAATGAAGAAGAGGGCTTCGAAATAGTGCTGTTACCTAGGTAAACACTAGGTATAAATTTAGGCTGAGTATGTCAAATAGTTGTGTGAATCATATCGTGCATGTCCAAAGCTGGTTGGGACCTGGATAGAAACAAGGTGAATTAAATATCTAGATTGCAAAGGAATCAAGAGTTCAATGTGATAAACCTATGGTCTTCTGACATTTAAATATGTTCCTTACATGGACTTTCATTAAAAATTTTAGTTCCTCTAAGATGATCTACTAGAGAAATCGTCTCCAATTTATTATAGATTTACATGATTCAAATTAAGTACCTTCTAACAGCTGGTAATTTAAAGCAGCACATAGGTGATTTGAGGACTTTATTAGATTGGGGCTCAAGGGATGCTTAAAATAAAGATGGAAAATGATTGACATAAATACTGCCACCTTCCAGGACTATAGCAAACATCATAAATTGGTCACAATACCCTTTCTGGCTGGCCATAGCCCAGTCTCAGACTCCATTTCATCACAGCAGTCCAGTTCACAAACTGTCATTAACAATCAACCAAAATTGTAAACAAAGAAGAAATTTGACAATTGCCCTTCATGTTTGACTCTTCAAAATTACTTCCCCAAAAATAAATATTAAAATTCAACTCTAAAACTATACTAATGGTAGTGGTATCAGTGCTGAAATTTTTGGAAATGCCACATAAATTGCTATAACCTTCATAATTAAGTCACATTTTAGAACCCGAAAAGAGTAAAAAGTACAAATATAACAAATAAAGGGGATACAATTATTTTTTATATTTTGTTAATTTTATACAAAAAAAATACACTTGCAAAAAAAAAAGTTTCCTATTCTAAATTCACAGTTAAAATAGCACCAAAAATTATTTCTCCTTTCATTCTTTCTTAGCTTATTGGTTTCTGTATAATTATTTTGCAGGGCATAAATATACCTTAAAAGGACAATATACAAATGTAGCCACATTAAAAAATATTTTAAGATGTTAGCTAAATGGTGGACTAGGAAGCATCAAGTTCTTAAACACCTCCACCACCCACCCACCTCCAGAAACATCAAAAAACACAAGCAGCATGTGTCTAAACATACTTTTATAGAGCCATGAGAAATATTCAAAAGTTTACAGCAAACAATCAAATGCTTAATCAAAAAAAACAAAAACAAGAAAAACCTATCTTTAAGATAATAGAAACTTCTGTGGTGTTTTCACTCCTACTTGCTCCTTCCCATCCCTGGCATGCCAGTGGTCTTGGTCTGGAAGCCAAAGCATTCCGATTCCCAGTCCCTCCCTCAAAACAAACAGAGCAGAACAGACTTTATTTGCAAATTATTTGTACATTTGTTCTAACTTGCCTGAGCGATACTAGGACCAATGCAAAGTGCTCATCTCTGTTTCATCTAATTTAGGACTCAGGCAGTAAAAGTGTGGGCATGGCTGATAAAAGCTAAGGCTGTTTTTTTTTTTTTTTTGCCACTAGCTCAGTCCTAAAATAAATGCTAACGCTGGTCCTTTGGGTTGAAATAAAAGGATGCTTGACAGTAACTTGAAGTCATATAAATAGATAATGGTCTCAGGTAAAGGTAAATACATAGGCAGGTACAAAGGCCAGTAATACTGCGATTTTGGTTTGTGAGTCTACTTTTTATTTTCTACATTATTTAAAAGGTGAATGCATAATTTAAAAGACAAACCACTGTAATTGGGTAGACAATGTATAAATATATAAATACCAATAACATTAAGCTATATAGAAGTAGTTTTGTATGTGAACAAAGTTTAACTAGTATCCACTCAAATTACATTGTTATACATTTAGAATATTATATTAGCCCCTACAATGACAGTAAAGAAAATACCTGCAGAATATAAATGAAAGAAATAATAAAGAAATCAAAGCTTTTCACTACAAAAAAAAAATCAACTGAACAAAAATAAGACACTAATAGAGGAAATTAGCAACAAAAAAGCTGTAAGAACACAAATAACAAACGGGAGAAGTAAATATTTCTTTAACAGTAGTTACTTTAAGTGTGAATGTATTAAAATCTCCAAACCACAGAAATTAGCAAATGAATTAAAATGAAACATGATCCAACTACATGCCATCTACAAGAGACTTAATTGAGATCTAAAGACACAAATAGGGAGGGGCCGGCGTGGTGGCTCACACCTGTAATCCCAGCACTTCGGGAGGCCGAGGCAGGCGTATTACAAGGTGAAGAGGTTGAGACCATCGTGGCCAATATGGTGAAACCCCATCTCTACTAAAAATACAAAAATTAGCTGGGCATGGTGGCATGCACCTGTAGTCCCAGCTACTCAGGAGGCTGAGGCAGGAGAATCACCTGAACCTGGGAGTCAGAGGTTGTAGTGAGCTGAAATCGTGCCACTGCACTCCAGCCTGGCGACAGAGTAAAACTCCATCTCAAAAAAAAAAAAGACACAAATAGATTGAAAGATGGAAACAGGTTGATAGGTGGAAAATGATATTACATGCAAATATAACCAAAAGATAGATGGGGTTGCTATACTATTATTAGACAAAATAGAATTTAAGTCAAAAACTGTAAAAGGAGAAAGACACACATTATATATTGATAAAATGGTAGATTCATCAAAAATATGTAACAATTATAAATTATGCACAAAACAACAAAACACCAAAATATGTGAAACAAACGTTGCTAGAATTGAAGGAAGAAATAGACAGTTCTACATACTGGAATTGAAGGGAGGTAACAGTTGAAGAGTCAATACCTTGCCTTTAATAACAGATACAACAGACAGAAGAACATCAATAAGGAAATACAAAATTTGAACAAAACTATAAATGAATTAGACCTAACTAACACACATATACAGAATATTCTATCCAACAATAAATTCTTCATTTTTCAAATGTACATAGAACATTCTACAGAACAGACAATAATATTAAGCCACAAAACAAATCTCAATAAATTTTAAAAGATTGAAATCATATGAAAAAATTTCAATCACAGTGGAATGAAACTAGGAATCAATAACAGAAGGAAAACAGGAAAATTCATAAGTATGGAGAAATTAAACTACACAATCTTAACAATAGATCAAATAATAAATGACAAAATAAATTAGAAAATGCTTTAAGAGTAATGAAAATAAAATCACAACAAACAAAAATTTATGGAATGCAGCATAAGCAAGTGCTGTTGGTTTTACAAAAAAAAAAAGACTATGAGGAGAAAGAATACTATGAACATTTGTATGCCAACAAATTGAATAATCTGGATGAAATAAACAAATTCCTAGCAACCCACTATCTGTCAAAACTGAAAAATGAAGACAGAAAATCTGGATACACTCCTAACTACTAAGGAGACTGAAGCAATAATCAAAAGGCTTCCAATAAAAAGAAAGCATAGGACCACATGTTTCCGCTGGTGATTTCTGCTAAACATTTAAAAAAAAAAAAAAAAAAAAAAAAAAAAAAAAAAAAAACAAAAAAAAAAACTCCAATCCTTCTCAAACTCTTCTCACAAATTGAAGAGTAAGGAAGACTTCCTACCTCATTTTATGAGACTAGTATTATCCTGACACTACAAGAAAAGAAAACTACAAGTCAATATTTCTTGTGAATATTCATGCAAAAATCCTAGACAAAATACTAGCAAACTAAATTCAGCAACATATTTAAAGAATTATACACCATTGGGGGGAGAGATCCAAGATGGCCGCTTAGGAGGAACTCGGGAATGCAGCTCCGAGAGAAAGCACAGAGGGTGAGTGGACGCCGTATTTCCAGACTGATTTTTACTGCCCACAGACCAGGAGATTCACACGCAGAGAAGCCACACGGGTCGCCAGCGCCGCTGGCGCCGCTGGCTTGAACGGCGCAGCCGCTGGGCCGGCACCCCGAGCCAACGGCTCACTGTACAGAGTGAGAGAGTCTGAGTCCCCTATAAGCCAGCAAGGGGAGCTGAAACGGGGAGCCAGGCCAGCGCCACGAATCTCAGAGCCGCGGCTTTAGCCAACGCAGCGGCTCCGGAGGCAGATCAGATGAGACGGTGTCCCCTCTTACCCAGCAAGAAGACCTGAAACACAACTGAAACCGGGACGGTCCAGCTCTGTGGAGGAGGGGCGTTCTCCATAGGCACCCTGCTGTTCCCAGGGCTATCTACCAAGACAACCCGCCACTACAGAGACTCCGTCACTACAGGGGCGGGCCAACATAGCGGAAGCAGTTCTAACTACACCCAGAAGTTCACACGGAAGCTGGGTGGAGCCCACAGCAGCTTAGCGAAGCCTCTGCAACCTGAGTGTGACTAGGCTGCCACCTTGTGGGCAGGGAAAACAGCAACCGCACAGGGGAACCGTAACTCCCTGGGACAGAACACCTGGGGAGAAGAGCAGGGGGTTTATGAGTTCTGCCACAGCAGACTTAAAATTACCAAAATCAGAAAGACAACAACTACAAAGTCAACAGGTGGATAAATCCACAAAGATGGGAAGAAACCAGCGCAAAAAGGATGAAAACACCCAAAACCAGAACACTTCTCCTCCTACAAGGGATCATAACTCCCCACCAGCAAGGGAACAAGACTGGATGGAGAATGAGTGTGATGAAATGACAGAATCAGCTTTCAGAAAGTGGATAATAAGAAACTTCCGTGAGCTAAAAGAACATGTTCTAACCCAATGCAAAGAAACTAAGAACCTTGAAAAAAGACTTGACGAAATGCTAACAAGAATGGACAACTTAGAGAGGAATATGAGTGAATTGATGGAGCTGAAAAACACAACACGAGAACTTCGTGAAGCATGCACAAGTTTCAACAGCCGAATTGACCAAGCAGAAGAAAGGATATCAGAGGTCGAAGATCAACTCAATGAAATAAAACGAGAAGGCAAGATCAGAGAAAACAGGGTAAAAAGGAATGAACAAAGTCAACAAGAAATATGGGACTACGTGAAAAGACCTAATCTACGTTTGATAGGTGTACCTGAATGTGACGAAGAGAATGCATCCAAGCTGGAAAATACTCTTCAGGATATTATCCAGGAAAACTTCCCCAACCTAACAAGGCAGGCCAAGATTCAAGTCCAGGAAATACAGAGAACACCACAAAGATACTCCTCTAGAAGAGCAACCCCAAGACACATAATCATCAGATTCACCAGGGTTGAAATGAAGGAGAAAATACTAAGGGCAGCCAGAGAGAAAGGTCGGGTTACCCACAAAGGGAAGCCCATCAGACTCACTGCAGATCTCTCAGCAGAAACCCTACAGGCCAGAAGAGAGTGGGGGCCGATATTCAACATCCTTAAGGAAAAGAACTTTCAACCCAGAATTTCGTATCCAGCCAAACTAAGCTTCATAAGTGAAGGAAAAATAAAATCCTTTGTGAACAAGCAAGAACTCAGAGAGTTCATCACCACCAGACCAGCTCTACAAGAGCTCCTGAAGGAGGCACTACACATAGAAAAGAACAACCAGTACCAGCCACTCCAAAAACACACGAAAAGGTAAAGAGCATCAACACAATGAAGAATCTGCATCAACCAAAGGGCAAAACAGCCACCTAGCACCAAAATGACAGGATCGAATTCACACATAACAATATTAACCCTAAATGTAAACGGACTAAATGCCCCAATCAAAAGACACAGACTGGCAAATTGGATAAAAAGCCAAAACCCATCAGTGTGCTGTATCCAGGAAACCCATCTCGCATGCAAGGATACACAAAGGCTCAAAATAAAGGGATGGAGGAAGATTTACCAAGCAAATGGAGAGCAAAAAAAAGCAGGAGTTGCAATTCTCATCTCTGATAAAATAGACTTTAAAGCAACAAAGATCAAAAGAGACAAAGAAGGACATTACATAATGGTAAAAGGATCAATGCAGCAAGAAGAGCTAACGATCCTAAATATATATGCACCTAATACAGGAGCACCCAGATACATAAGGCAAGTTCTTAAAGACTTACAAAGAGACTTAGACTCCCACACAATAATAGTGGGAGACTTCAACACACCATTGTCAATATTAGACAGATCAACGAGACAGAAAATTAACAAGGATATCCAGGACTTGAACTCAGACCTGGAACAAGCAAACCTAATAGACATTTACAGAACTCTCCACCCCAAATCCACAGAATATACATTCTTCTCAGCACCACATCACACCTACTCTAAAATTGACCACATAATCGGAAGTAAATCACTCCTCAGCCAATGCAAAAGAACGGAAACCATAACAAACAGTCTCTCAGACCACAGTGCAATCAAGTTAGAACTCAGAATTCAGAAGCCAACCCAGAACCGCACAGCCTCATGGAAAATGAACAACTTTCTCCTGAATGTTGACTGGATAAACAATGAAATGAAGGCAGAAATAAAGACGTTCTTCGAAACCAACGAGAATGAAGACACTACATACCAGAATCTCTGGGACACATTTAAAGCAGTCTCTAGAGGAAAATATATAGCAATAAGTGCCCACATGAGAAGAAAGGAGAGATCTAAAATTGACACTCTATCGTCAAAATTGAAAGAGCTAGAGGAGCAAGATCAAAAAAACTCAAAACCTAGCAGAAGACAAGAAATAACTAAGATCAAAGCAGAATTGAAGGAGATAGAGACACGAAAAACCCTTCAAAAAATCAATAAATCCAGGAGCTGGTTTTTTGAAAAGATCAACAAAATAGACAGACCACTAGCCAGACTAATAAAAAAGAAAAGAGAGAATAATCAAATAGATGCAATAAAAAATGACAAAGGGGATATCACCACAGATGCCACAGAAATTCAAACCATCATCAGAGATTATTACAAACAACTCTATGCACATAAATTAGAAAACCTGGAGGAAATGGATAAATTCCTGGACAGCTGCCTCCTCCCAAGCCTAAACCAGGAAGAAGTTGAAACCCTGAATAGACCAATAACAAGGTCTGAAGTCGAGGCAGCAATAAAGAGCCTACCACCCAAAAAAAGCCCAGGTCCAGATGGGTTCACAGCAGAATTCTACCAGACATACAAAGAGGAACTGATACCATTCCTACTGAAACTATTCCAAATAATCCAAAAAGAGGGAATCCTTCCCAAATCATTTTATGAGACCAACATCATCCTAATACCAAAACCCGGCAGAGACTCAACAAGAAAAGAAAACTACAGGCCAATATCCATGATGAACATAGATGCAAAAATCTTCAATAAAATACTGGCAAGCCGATTGCAACAGCACATCAAAAAGCTTATCCACCATGATCAAGTAGGATTCATCCCAGGGATGCAAGGCTGGTTCAATATACGCAAGTCTATAAATGTAATTCACCACATAAACAGAACCAAAGACAAAAACCACATGATTATCTCAATCGATGCAGAGAAGGCCTTCGACAAAATTCAACAGCCCTTTATGCTAAAAACCCTCAATAAACTAGGTATCGACGGAACATATCTCAAAATAATAAAAGCTATTTACAACAAACCGACAGCCAATATCATACTGAACGGGCAAAAACTGGAAGCATTCCCTTTGAAATCTGGCACTAGACAAGGATGCCCTCTCTCACCACTCCTATTCAATATAGTACTGGAAGTTCTAGCAGAGCAATCAGGCAAGAAAAAGAAATAAAGGGTATTCAATTAGGAAAGGAGGAAGTCAAATTGTCTCTATTTGCAGACGACATGATTGTATATCTAGAAGACCCCATCATCTCAGCCCAAAATCTCCTGAAACTGATAAGCAACTTCAGCAAAGTCTCAGGATACAAAATCAATGTGCAAAAATCACAAGCATTCCTATACACCAATAACAGACTTAAAGAGAGTCAAATCAAGAACGAACTGCCATTCACAATTGCTACAAAGAGAATAAAATACCTAGGAATACAACTAACAAGGAATGTAAAGGACCTCTTCAAGGAGAACTACAAACCACTACTCAACGAAATAAGAGAGGACACAAACAGATGGAGAAATATTCCATGTTCATGGTTAGGAAGAATTAATATCGTGAAAATGGCCATACTGCCCAAAGTAATTTACAGATTCAATGCCATCCCCATCAAGCTACCAATGACCTTCTTCACAGAACTGGAAAAAACCACCTTAAACTTCATATGGAACCAAAAGAGAGCCCGCATAGCCAAGTCAATTCTAAGCAAAAAGAACAAAGCGGGAGGCATCACACTACCAGACATCAAACTCTACTACAAGGCTACAGTAATCAAAACAGCATGGTACTGGTACCAAAACAGAGATATAGACCAATGGAACAGAACAGAGGCGTCGGAGGCAACACAACATATCTACAACCACCCGATCTTTGACAAACCTGATAAAAACAAGCAATGGGGAAAGGATTCTCTGTTCAATAAGTGGTGTTGGGAAAACTGGCTAGCCATATGCAGAAAGCAGAAACTGGACCCCTTCCTGACACCTTACACTAAAATTGACTCCAGATGGATTAAAGACTTAAACATAAGACCTAACACCATAAAATCACTAGAAGGAAACCTAGGCAAAACCATTCAGGACATAGGCGTAGGCAAGGACTTCATGACCAAAACACCAAAAGCATTGGCAACAAAAGCCAAAATAGACAAATGGGACCTAATCAAACTCCACAGCTTCTGCACAGCAAAAGAAACAGTCAATAGAGTGAATCGGCAACCAACAGAATGGGAAAAAATTTTTGCAGCCTACCCATCTGACAAAGGGCTGATATCCAGAATTTACAACGAGCTAAAAAAGATTTACAAGAAAAAAACAAACAAGCCCATTCAAAAGTGGGCGAAGGATATGAACAGATACTTTACAAAAGAAGACATACATGAGGCCAACAAGCATATGAAAAAATGCTCATCATCACTGGCCATTAGAGAAATGCAAATCAAAACTACATTGAGATACCATCTCACACCAGTTAGAATGGCAATCATTAAAAAATCTGGAGACAACAGATGCTGGAGAGGATGTGGAGAAATAGGAACACTTTTACACTGTTGGTGGGAGTGTAAATTAGTTCAACCATTGTGGAAAACAGTGTGGCGATTCCTCAAGGACCTAGAAATAGAAATTCCATTTGACCCAGCAATCCCATTACTGGGCATATATCCAAAGGATTATAAATCGTTCTACTATAAGGACACATGCACACGAATGTTCATAGCAGCACAGTTTACAATAGCAAAGACCTGGAACCAACCCAAATGCCCATCGATGATAGACTGGACAGGAAAAATGTGGCACATATACACCATGGAATATTATGCAGCCATTAAAAACGAGGAGTTCGCGTCCTTTGTAGGGACATGGATGAACCTGGAAACCATCATTCTCAGCAAACTGACACAAGAACACAAAATCAAACACCACATGTTCTCACTCATAGGCGGGTGTTGAACAAGGAGAACACAGGGACACAGGGAGGGGAGCACTATACATGGGGGTCTGTTGTGGGGGAGTGGGGGGGACAGCGGGGGGGGTGGGGAGTTGGGGAGGGATAGCATGGGGAGAGATGCCAGATGTGGGTGAGGGGGGGGAAGGCAGCAAATCACACTGCCACGTATGCACCTATGCAACAACCTTGCATGTTTTTCACATGTACCCCAAAACCTAAAATGCAATTAAAAAAAAAAAAAAAAAAAAAAAAAAAAAAAAAAAAAAAAAAAAAAGAATTATACACCATTACAAAGTGTGATTTAGATAAATTTAGATAAACTTGACTTCATCAAAATGTAAAAGTTTTGTGTATCAAAGAACACTTTTAAGGCTGGACATAGTAGCTCATGCCTGTAATCCCAACACTTTGGGAGGCCAAGTCAGGAGGATTGCTTGAGCCCAGGAGCTCGAGACCAGCCTGGGCAACATATAGAAACTTCATCTCTACAAAAAAATTAAAAATTAGTCATGCATGGTGGCATACACCTGTAGTCCCAGCTACTTGGGAGGCTGAGGTGGGAGATTGCTTTAGCCTAGGAATTGAATTTGCAGTGAGCTGTGATCACACCACTGAACTCCAGCCTGGGTGAAGAATGAGACCTGGTCTCAAAAAAAGAACACTTTCAAGAGAGTAAAAAGACAAACCCTAGAATGAGAGAAAGTATTTGCAAATAATCTATCTTATGCAAGATTAATATCCAAAATACATAATGAACTCCTAAAACTCAACAATGGTAATTAATGAAAAACAAACAGATCAATTCAAAAATGGGGAAAGAACTTGAACAGCATTTTTCCCGAGAAGATACATGAATGGCCAATAAGTACATGCAAGATGCTCAACATCACTGTCAGTGAAATGCAAATAAAAATTTCAATTAGATATCACTTTATAATGATTAGGTTATTTACTATCAACAAAATAAGTGTTAGTAAGGATGTGGAGCTATTGGAACACCTGTGCTATGCTGGTGGGAATGTCAGATGGTACAGGTGCTGTGAAAAACAGTTTAGAGATTCCTCAAAAAGTTAAACATAGAATTACCATAAGACTTAGCAATAGCACGTATATATATATATATATATGCACACACACATACACACACACACACATTATGTATGTATACATATGTATTATTAGAACAGAGGTAAATGGGCCTTATGGTGAGATATAAAAATTTCTAGAGGATTTTTTGGTATTACATATGAAAATACTATATGACTAATTCCACATTTGGGTATTTACCCTAAGAAAATTATCATAGATATACACACAAGAATGTGCATTACAACATTACTTCTAATAGCAACATTTGGAAAAAACATAAATGGCTAATAATAGTGATGGGTTAAATTGTGATATATCCCTATGATATACTTTTGTAACACAAAGTCAACTTTTATAAGAATATTTAATGACATGACAAAATGTCCATGAAATATTGATTCAATGGAACAAAATAGAAAAAAGAAATGATCAATGTAATTCCAAATGAAAAGGAATAATAGAAGCAATACTAGAAATATATAAACACCAGTATATTGCAAGATCCCTTTAGATGCTAATTACAAACACTTAATTTTTAAAATTGTTTTATTTTTCCAAATTTTATAAAGAGAATATGCCTTACTTTATAATTTAAAAATAGAAGTACACTTTTTAAACCTTTTAAATAAAGGTAGGTCTATATACACATAGTGACTTGAGGGGGAGGAGGGGAATGGTTAATCTAGGCAAAAAAAAAAGAAATACATTCCCTAATAACTAGGTGTTTGATTCCAACTTTTCCTGTCAATCCCCCAGTAGTCTGAGGAGGTCGAAAGACAATGTTTCTAGAAATTAATCTGATCATTTAATTTGAAGCACCTAAAAACAACTTTAGAAGAAGATTCCTAATAAATATATCCAAAAATATGTAACGATCTTAAAACTGTCTTCAGTAGTAAGAAAGTTATGAGAATTTCTGGGCTTAGCCCCCAGATCCAGGAAGATGTGTTGATATTATTTCTATTTTAAAAGTGAAATAGGTTGTCCAAGATAAGAATGCCTTTTGGAAACATGAGACAAGGTAAGAAAACAAGAGAAGAGGAGGCAGGGAGCGTTAAATTAAATGGTGCAATCAAAATGAAAGTTGGACCTCACTACATTCTAATGCATGCAACATTATACTGTGTTTTATTACAACAAAGATTCCAAAACATCTTCTCTTCTGAAAGAATTTCAGTTGTTCTCTCAGTGAAAACAGGTTCCATGTGTTATAGTCAGAGCACTCCTGGGGAAAATTATTTCCTGAATATGTTGAGCTGCCTACAAATAAGAATATAAAGTTTGCTATTTGTTGGCTATTTGTGGAACTGTTAAATTCCTCCAAAGGTTTGCCTGGCAATGAACTGAGTAACAATGTTGTACTTATTAACATAAGAGTTGGGGAGTAACTTTCTCCACAAAACCCTCCAACTGTAAATTAAGGGAGTTGAACTAGATGTCCTCCAAAGATCTTGTCAACTGGAAGATTCTAAGATCTCTGTCAAATAGACAAATGGATGGTTCCAACACATGCTAAAATTGGCCCGTTCTCACTTCAAATCCTCAACAGCTGGAATAAGGATAGTAGAACACATACCATACTGCAGATTTATGTTTAAAATCTTAGTTTCACCATTAGTTTATTTTAAAATAATGCCTGTGCTATGAATTAACGATACCATTTTGCTTATTATGAAACCAACACTAATTCTTAAATAAGTATCTGAAGTTATATCTTTATTCCAGATGTGAAGGCATAAAGCCTATTCTGTTCATAATAGGGTGTATCAGCCCAAAAGACACAAAAATTCAGAGGCTCAAGCTATAATTCCATGGAAAATATATATCAATATCTTAAGAGACAGAGTCTTCACTTTCAGTATGCTTATAGTTAAAAGGCTGAGTCAAGTTTTAGCTGACAGAAAAAAGATTAGCTGTCAAAATTGCAAACTCCTGATTTATAACAGAAGTAGTAAAGGAACACTAACCAGAGGGTGCTGTTATAATTTCTAAAATCCATCATATCTCACATGTATCATTTTTCTCAAAAACTGTTAAGTGTTACCATACAATGTATTTTTTAACAGCCTAAAATTCTTTTCAGAAACTCTTGAGCTTTGGGATTGACTATGATGGACAAGTCTTCAAGGAGGATTCAAAACAGAAGGAATATAGCACTCAATCTCAACTTAAATACAGGTCAGCTTCGGTCAAAAACTCCACCTTCTTTCTGTGCTGTGGGAAACCTATACAAAGTTCAGACTTGAAGCTTTTCCATAAAAATATTTTGTCTAATATCCTTCACAAAAATGTCCAGATATTTTTTTCTTATTGAAATAAACACATTTTGAAACAGAGAGCTCTCTCAGGTAGCCATCTCCCCATGAGTAACCAATGAAAAAGTAATGAATATAAAGAAATAATACTAGGAGACACTGGTACTAAGATGTGAAACTTCTGGCCTCCATCTAGATTTTGAAATAGGTTATCAGGAAAGCATTGACTTTCCTTTCATATTCTGTCTGGCTAATGGTCTGAGGGAAATAAGTTAATTAATCGATTTAATTTCTTTTAAAAACATTTCTTCTTCCTATTACACTCAATCTTAGGGCAGTTTTCAAACTATCTTCTCAGACTTCTAGACATATACACATTTATCTTTTTGTATTGAATCATTATAATACCTTTCCTTAAAAACAATTTGCTACAACATATATTGCAAACTTTTAATGGTGTAAACTAAAACAAGGAATTCAGAGGAAGAATGAGAAGAAAAAATAAAATAAGAACTTAGGAAGAAAAAAAAGCCATAAGACCTTGCAGATATAGATAGATAGATGATAGATAGATAGATAGATAGACAGACAGACAGACAGACAGACAGACAGACAGACAGACAGACAGATAGATAGATAGATTGTGTGTGTGTGTGTGTGTTTGCATAACAGAAAATTAAAGTTCAGGTTGCTGAAAGTTTTTGAAGACAAACTAACAAGTGATTGAGACTCTCTTAGGGAATGAACACAGCACCTTACCCTGGCAAATGCAAAACGACCAGATTCCAAATCCAGGGAAATGGGCCTCATCTTTCCCATGTCCAATAGAACAACTCAATGCAAGCTGACTCCAACTAAGTACTTTCAAGATGCTACTCCAGGATAGCCGAGGATTGCTAAATTAGCCTTCATACCATCCCCAAACTGAGTGTGTACTTTATTGCCTGGCACATAGTGAGTACTCAGTCAATACCTATTGAAACAGGAGGGAAGAAAGGGAGAAAGCAAAGGAAAGACATGTGCATATAACAGGATGCTTCCTACAATACTGAAGTATGGCTTTAATATGATTCAATTTTCTGTTTAAACAGAGACTCTGTTTTCATATACGTGAAAATCAAATCATGGTTTCATCCTTTGTTTTCACAATATTCTTGAAGTACAAACAAATATATCACATACATTATAATTGTATATAAGACTCTGTGCACTTATGAATGCATTATTTGTTATACATTATTAAGATGTGTACACATTTTAGCTAATGACTTAAAAACTGTTTTGAGTAAGTCATTAATTTACACTGGGGGAAAAACAGCAGAATGTGAAGACAAGCTTGGTTTAATTTTATATTAACAGTACTTTCATATAAAAGCTAAAAAATAGAGGACAACAGAGGCTGGGCACGGTGGCTCACGCATGTAATCCCAGCACTTTGGGAGGGGGAGGCCGAGATGGGCAGATCATGAGGTCAGAAGATCCAGGCCATCTGGCCAACATAGTGGAACCTCATCTCTACTAAAAATACAAAAATTAGCTGGGTGTGGTGGCGCGTGCCTGTAATTCCATCTATTCGGGAGCCTGAGGCAGGAGAATCACTTGAACCAGGGAGTCAGAGTTTGCAGTGAGCCAAGATCACGCCACTGCATTCCAGCCTGGCAACAGAGCGAGACTCCATCTCAAAAAAAAAAAAAAAACAGGCAACAGAAAGGTAAACCATAACTATCTAAAGATCTCAACACTTCTAATAAGAAAAAAGCAAGCAAGCACAGGAAGAAACTACGGGGTTCCAGCTGGACTTTGAGTATTTTAATCATGTAATTAAGCTATCTTATTACTTTCCTAAGACTACCAGGAAAGAATGGGTGACGCGCCTCATACCTGTTGCTGAAACTTCAGTTTGTACTTTCTTCCTTTGTGTCACCATCTTATCAGTTTAATCACCACAATTATGTGCTCTTTGGACACTGTTCGAGTTTCCTACAAGGATAGCTGTTACACAGTTCAACAGACACTGTTTCCCTCTGAATGTAAATCTCCACTGCATATCAGGGCTTCAGTTCAGAAAGGTTCTCTCTCTTCTGAGTCCAGGAAATCTTACAAACTAAGTGGTGTCAATAACTGGATGAATTCCAAGGGAAAATTAGGTGAGTGGCTGATACACAAAGCACCTTTTTCTCAGAAAATCTGAACTATATTAACACCCCAGCATGGTGGTGGTGGTCACACAATTGGCCGTGTTTACCTTTTAAATAAGCTGTAAATATACAGGCAAATATTTAGGAGAAGTTAGAAGTTATGTTCAACTGTAAAATTAAAAAGATGTTAGGTTGATAAAAATTAAAGTTGGCGGTAAAAAGATTTCTAACATTTTACAAAATCTAAGTTGTACTTACAGTTCATTCCTTTATGTTACCCACTGGTATAAAATTTTTACCCTCAGATTTGCAAGTTCTCCCTAATAACACTTCCTTTTGTGTTTTTATTCTGCTGATAATTTTTAAAAACTAAGCATTAATTGATTCATTCAACAAATGTTTATTACACATATAAGTGACAAGCACTATTTTAGATACTTTAAAAAAACTAAGTTTCTGCATTCATCAAACTTATATTCCCTAGTAGAAAGAGACAGGTAATAAACAATTGAAATACATACACATTTATATGTATATGCTAATATAAGGTGATAAGAACACCATGGGAAAAAAAAATAAAGCAGGTGAGAAAGTGATGAGGAAAAAGTATGCTGGGATGAGAGTTTTTTAATAGGATTGTCAGGGAAGGCCTCACTAATAAAGTGACAGGGAAGCAGAGGCCAGAAGGTGCAAACCAGGAGACCATCTGGGGAAACAGGATTCCAGCACAGGGAAGAGCAGTGCAAAGGTTACAAGAAGTCGATGCTTGCGTGTTTGAAGAGAAGCACGGCTGGAAGAGACTGAATAAAGAACAGTGGCAGGGCCTTGTTGGCCATGGTGAGGGTTTTGGTTTTTACTCTGAAACGGGCCCTTTGGAGCGTTGAAGACTGTGAATGCTGTAGTAATCTCCAGATGTTTTACTTTTAAAGCATCACTCCAACTGCTATGTAAAACAGTATATATGATTAGGAATGCCAGGGTGAAAACAAGGAGAGAAATTAGGAGGTGACTGCCATCATCCAGGCAAGAAATGATAGTGACTTGGGTGTGGGTGCCAGCAATGGAGTCAGTGAAAAGTATTCAGATTCTGGATATATTGTTAAGCTGACTGGATTTAAGATGTGAGAAAAAGAGAAAAGTGAAGGGTGACTAAGGTTTGGGGCTTATACTGCAGGAAGAGTGGAGTTGCCCTTCTGGGAGTTGGAAGGGAATACAGGACAAGCAGGTTTGGAGCAGGTCAGGGGACCAGAGGATCTGTTTGGGACTTGTAAACTGTACGATTTAGAAATCTAAGTAGAGATGTCCATTAGGCAGTTAGATACACAAGTCTGAAGTTCAGAGGAGCAACGCACGCCATAGATACAAACTCGAGAGTTGTCAGCAAGTGAATGATTTTTAAAGCCGTGATACCAGATGAGATCCCTTAGGGATAGAATGCAGATAGCAGAGGAAAAGCTGGTTAATGTTATCTGCGTGACTCCCTTATTATACCCTGCACTGATCAAACACTGAAAAGTCACATTACAATCAATTGGCACCAAGTAGCATTGTTTTGGAGGAACAAACAAAGGCAGACACTGAGTATATAAATACTGCATTCACACCGAGAGCAAAGGCTATTTCTGCCCATCATGTGAATGGTTTCATAGCAATTACAACAGGAAAAAAAAGCAGCAGATGTTTTCATCACATGGTACATGGTGCTTCTGCCATGCTGAACTCTAAAGATCCTGCTTTGTATAACTCTATACCATATTGATTTCTTAAGTAGCAAATTCATTCAGCAAACATCATCATCACATGAAACTTGTGTCATTAATTTGAATGCCATTGCTTTTGTAGTTTCAAAATCCACTTTTAAATAATTTTAGGAGCTACAAGCATAATACATTTATACCTGATTACATATTTGTACATTTCAAAGTAACATCACAATAAAAAATTATTTATGTTAATACTAAGGGTCCATGAGAATTTCTTTCAAAAGGGTCTATAAAATATTCAAGTTTAGGAAGCGCAATGACAAACAGGTTTCATTTATGAGACCAAAGTAAATGTGAACCATTGTTCAAATACAAGATTAAAAAAAAGTCCTAAACTTATAACTATCAGTTTTACTTGGAAATATATTTAAGGTAATTTGCAACTTTATATATAATATTCTATATTATCTATAATATATATTATTATAGATAATTTTCTATTTATGTGCATAATAGGTATGCACACACACACACACACACACACACACACACATATATTTAGGGAGACCAGAAAAACAGTGGTAAAGAGCACAGGTTCTGAAGTTGGAGTATTTGGGTTTCAATATCAGCTCAACCCTTTAATAGCTTTAGTTTACTCATTTATAAAATTGACATAATAATAGTATACTTCTCATAAGTTTGCTAAGAACATTAAAAGCTTACTCTGGCATACAGCAAGCTTTTAAGAAATAACTATTAGCATAATTGTCACTATGACATAATGAGCAATATGTATACGCTGGTGTGTTTTTTCTCATGTTCCAACATTACTCTTTATTACTTTACCTTCTTCCTGAATAATTTTTCTGCGTTACCTAAAAACTTACTCTAGATCTGTCCAGGAAAGTTGATGCCATATGCATTCATTAAGAAAGCTACTGGATTTCTTAGTACTATTTATTTTTTGAAACTTTGGATAGTACAGCCTATTGTAAAGACATAAAAGAATATTTTCTGATTTACTTCTGAGAAACTATACAGTAAATAGTATATACTCAGTATACTGAGTGATTAAAAGTCTGCTGATAAGAGCCAGACTGGCCGAGTTTCAGTTTCTTTTTCCTTTTTTTTCCCTGAGTTTCTACCAGTGTTCTTTGAATTACTAAACTCTTGGTATCTTAGGCATATTACTTAAGATCTCTGCGCCTAAGTTCCTTTGCGTCTATAAAATAGGAATGATATTAGTATCTACATTTTTGTAATATAAAACAGTTAATATATGTAAACATTTAGGACTAATAGTAAATAGTAAATGTTTGATATATATGAATACATATTTTAATTTTACATTATAAGTATGGATTTGACTGATTACCTGGGTTCCAACAATTCTTTACAACTCTAAAACTTCATATGAATAATAGCACTCACAATGCAGCCACTTTTTAAGGTCTATACAACAGTCAAGAATTCAGAGAGGAAATCAAAGATAGCCTAAGATGTTCTAATGTTCACAGTATGTTTTATTTTGAGTGGTTAATGTTTACAATAGTGAGGAAAGCATATTACCACCACAATTTAGCCAATATAACCACTAATGTCAGATAATTATAACAATCGTTTATTAAACAATTAACTATGTACTAGGAGCCTTACATATTACCTAATCTTCATTGAAGTTTTGCTCCCCTAATTTATGAAGACAAAAAATAAAATGATCTAAAATTTTAATTTACATCTGAAACACAAACGTGCTGGACAATGGCTAAGGAAACGGTGCCAGCAAAACAGAAAGGTCTTCTAGAGCCAGCACTCACACACAGTAAAGACATAGGATATTTCCATTATACGTGTGTCCTTGCAGAGCCAAAGAAGACATGGACCTGCCAAGCAAGATACTATGAAAATAATATTAAAGATGATGAGAGAGAGAGAGAAAGCCAGAAGGTTATGGCTAGGATAAGAGCATATTCTTGGATTCACAAGAGTAAACTGGTACAAAGACTAGGTAGACACAAGAATGGCTCAGCCCTCAAAACAGGTAAATGTTTTCTAAGATACTTTAGATGCCAATTTTTACCTAGAAAGTAAATGGTTCTAAATACAATCTTAAGTTATAATTTAAGATTTGTTGTTGAGGACTAAATGGCTGATGTTTTATTGAGATGACATGGGACAGATGAAGCAGGTCTAGCTGGCTCCTACCAAAAGTGGTAACAGTAGGCTATGGCTACATTTGTGGTAATGTAACATTCCAAGGGCCCTGAGACTCTGCCACTGGTTTCAAGTCTCCTCGGAGATTCAGTGGAAGATGTTTCCTTAATTTCTGCTTACTACAGTCTTGGGTCACTGTTCTGTCAAAAGGGCTGTGTTATGCACACCTTTTTAGGATCTTTGACTCCTCCTTCACTGGACCTTTCCTCTATTACCTGAGATTCAACTTACTTAGGAAGACTACCAGTCTATAGCAGGATACCACACCCTCAGAGGCACAGATTGAGAGGTTTGATGATAATACATTGTTTTTTGATGTCTTATTATTGTCAGACCCCATGCTAAGAACTTTACAGACATTCGTTTGTTTAATCTTTTTAACAGGCGTAACATAGGGATTATCATCCCCATTTTACACACGAGAAGACTGAAAAATTAATTATGCAAAGGTTACAGAGATAGTAACTGTATTTAGGTTCCTCTGAGATCTTTGCCTTGGCTCTTATCCCTATGTTTACACTTCCCACCATTACTAGCATGAGTTCAGGCCACAGATTCTGAAATTCAGCTCCCGCATCTAACGTCTGTAACTGCCCTAGGGTCTGTAACCGGTTGAGAATGGCTTAAATCTCAAACTCTTCTGTGGCTTCTATGAATCACCTCCAGTGGAAAACAGCTTATTTGGTGGAATGAGAGTTATGAAGAACTGCTTCCATTAAGGTCAACATGACATCTTTAATTGAAAGGTTTTCTAAGCCTGCCTTGAAAGCAGAGCAATATCAAGATAAAAAGCTGGCTCCAGAAGGGCCTAGGGGGAACTGGAATTCCCAAAGGGCCCAGGGTCATAGCTAAGACAGAAGTCCTCACAGTGGCATGTTTGATTAAGGCCTAGATAGAGCCTGTGTCACCCTTCACTGGGCTAAATAGAAGGCACAGGCAGAGAAATTGAAATTTTAGAAGCTGGAGGCAATTTGAGCTTAGAAGGAAGACAGAATTCCTCACGGAAGGAAAACTGCTATTCTGTTTTGGGGAAAAAATACATTAGTGACACTTTTGGTTATGCCGAGGTGGGATTCTTGGGGCACTTCTGGAAAATAACAGATTGAAAGAAAATGATGTTTAATTGCTATGTATAAAAAAAATAGAAAATTCCAACTTCCACTGGTTTTATGAGAGTGGGGTCTAAGTCTCTGGGGTTGAAAGAACACAGAGCTACCAAGTTGCATAAACTCCAGGGGATGCTATTTCCATCGCAACTATGCTAAATAGTGCCACCTGTAGTTGCACAGTCTACAGCCTGTGCAGCCATACAAGGAGGTGCTGGTAGGGAAATCAAAGAGGAAATCAAAGATAGCCTAAGATATTCTAATGTTCTCACATGAGAACATTATATTGAGAAGAAAAATAAAACAAGAAGATAAAATATAACAGGTCTAGGGGCTCATGTGAGAAGTAACCACCAGCATGGAAAGAGTGACTCCGATACTAATTCTTAGTAACATGGTGATAGTTTTCGGTATCTTAGTGAGAATGAATTTTAAGTGTTCTCTATGTAATCTCCATCCTTTAACCTCAGACCTTTAGGAAAGTTCTAACATAGTCAATAGCATTACGGGAGTAATGCTGTGGGAAGTGAAGCAGAAGGAGCCATGTTTAAATTTGGGTCTAATGAGAACCAGAGAAAACTTTAGGACCTGGCAGGGAGAAAACATTAAGAGAATTCAGTTGGGAGCAGGATTCAGAGTGAAAGCATGTGGACGGCTACTCCCTAACCCTTAGCCCTAATGAATCCTCAAAAGTGTGATAGATTTATCAGAGTTGGAGATCTGAATCTCTTTTTTTCACCCTTAAAAAAAGAATCCCAGAATACTGGGCAATCTTGGTTCATATTAAGTTTAGAGGCCCTATGGTCACTAGAGCAAGAACACAGTATCTTTTTCTCAAATAAGGGTCCTGGCAGTTCCCCCAGGGAAGAATGCCAGCTATGCTGTCATCTGCAAACACTTTAAGATCAATACAGGCAAGGTTCTGGCTGTCTCAACCTGGACTACCTCATGTCCAGTAATACTTTTCTGGAAGGGATCCATGAGAGTGACCTCAAGTCAGCCAAAGTCCTTAGCTGGAGGATTGGAGGCAGTCCCATTGTCTGGGTGGGGCTTTCCATTCTAGAAGCTGGTAGGGTCATCTGGTGAGGTTGGTCTCTACCAGAAGAAGACACTGAGACAAGCGTGAGAGGGTTCGTAGTGTTTGTGTAAATGCTGATGCCAGAGAGCACTGATAGAAAAGTAGGGAAGTCAGAAAGGAAACCGAAGGGGATAATAAAGTGTTTACTTATTAAACATTCTACATTTATCAGCAACTAGAGCTCAATCCTGCTAAGGAAGCTAAAATACAGTGCACCATAAACCTCATATTTATCCCAAATGGGAGGCAACAGGGCCTTGCTACTCAAAATGTGGTTTGAAGGTTAGCAAGCATCATTTGGCCTAACCAGATGAAATACAAACTCTGCCTGTGGGATAGCTGACTTGACGTGCATGCTATTTTCCAAATGGTATGGTGTACAGGGTAACACAGTAGAGGTTATGATCTATCTCTGCATTCAGACAGACATGGATCTCAATCCCATTTCAATGGTTACTTGGCCTGAATGACTCTAGGTAAATTACTTAATCTCTCTGGGTCTCAGTTTCCTCACCTGTACAAAGGGTGAGGAATAATAATAATTAATAATAATATTAATAAAATACCAATAACAGGATTTCATGAGAGGATAAAATGACATTCTGAATAAAAAGTGATATGCACAGTGCCTGGCACTTAGTAAGGGCTTACTAAGCATTGAGACCTACAGTTGTAGGGGCACCATCATAGTCAAAGCTGAATTCAAGGTCACAGCAAATTAGACAAGCTGCCATTGCAGAGGGATTCAGTATTTCTGTTCCGTAAACATTTACTAAGGACCTATCACTTACCTGGCATGGGGCTAAGGGACTAGGGGAAAAAAAACAAAACCGGAGCTTGGAGGAAGAGCCTAGAGCAAGCTCAGGCAAAGACAGCCCATGTAATAAGACCTGCTCAGGAGACAAAACAGGTTCAAAATTCATGTCAGGTACCAGCAGAACGAAGCTTGAGATGTGCATGACATGGGTAGGAGTTGCAGCAGGAGTGAAGGCTCTGTATGTAGTAGTTTAGCCAAGACAAAGAAGTGATAGACAGTGTTCCTTTGACTGACTCAAGACCTAGGTCTGAGGCACATACTACAAACAGCCTCAAAAACACGACAAGAATCTGAGGCAAATGAAGACTTCTCTTGCATCAACCAAGCTTCTCTCTAGAGGTAAACCTTACTTGATCTGAAACAGCCAGTGCCTATAAAATGATTCCACACAGAGGGTAAGATGTTATTTAACTAATAGCTCTCTAACGCCATGCCTATGGCTAATGAACCAATATAGACGCCCAAGTGCTTAGCAGGCACTACCCACTTGGCTTCTCTTTGAGTCCTCCCATGTTTATCCTCCTCTGAAGCAGGGACTGAGATCCTGGCAGTTGAACCTCAGTAATAATGTGGCCAATCCATGTCAACAAAACACTATCACTGAAAATTTAAAGAAATGTGGCTCTCAAAGAGGAATTGGCAGCAAAGGGAAATCAGACTCTCAGGAGCCTACTGAAGGAATCACGAAGGGCCTCCGCACTGCCACGCAGGAGGAGCTGGTGTGGTCCCCTGCTGAGCTTTCATTCTGTTAGTGAGTGTATGCAAAGTTGGTGTGAGAGACAAGCTGCTGGGTCAACAAGGAGGGTAGCCTTTGGTTCTACTTCTGCTTCCTTCCCACACGTAAGACAGAGGAATATCTCTAAATAAATATTGGACATTACCAACTACCAAAAAAAACCAACAAAACAGCATAACAAGCATGACAAATAATACTGAAATCTTAATATGAGTCATCCACACTAAGTGTGCACGTATTTTACAAGTGTATTAACTCTTATCCAACAGTCCTATAAAGGAAGCATTATCCCCATTTTATAGATGCAGTACGAAGGCACAGAAAAGTTACATAACACTAAACGTCACACAGCAAGTAAATACCAAAGGTGGCATTCGAACCCATACAGTCTGGTTTCAGAGCCTACTCTTTCCACCACTATAGCGTATAGTTAAATAATATTAGTTTTTAGTGGTACTACATGTCTAGCCATAAAGGGAAAGACACCTCTGGGCCCAGCCCTGAATTTAGTTAGAGTCACATATAGATATATGAAGAAAGGGCAAATATTTTCTTACATTTAAAAGTAAAAATGTTATTTGACCTGCCTAAGTGAAGAAGCTCATAAAACTTGATTATTGTGAATCACATTTTGCCTAAATAAAGGCAAGCAAGTTTTAAATTGCATTTCCAGAATATAAAATCCAGCAAAGATATTGGTAGTTTCAGTAAATGTAGTCACCTGATGCCTTTCCAGTGAAATTTCTACAGCATTACATATTTACTTCATTTTGAGAGCATCCTTAACAACGATTCCCACAGGAATTCGATTTTACTGAGAATGGCTTTTTAGTCTGTTAAATGACACATCGAAACCTAATCTTGAACAATATGACAAAGTTGTTCACTGCTGGGAATCAATGTTAGCAGTCAGACCACACTGACAAACTATAATCAAAGACAGCTCATTTCAATAAAGAAAGAGAGGAGAGAGAGAGAGAGAGGTGCATAAAGCTGCTTATACAGCCAGAAAACAGTCACCAGTAGCTTTAGGGTGACACAAAGTAAGAGCAGCTTCCAAGGAGATGGCAGGGGGAGGGAGAAAGTGGGACAGATTATACCTGCCAAATAAATAAATACAGACCCACAGATGAACAGATGAAACCCCAAGAGAAAACAAAAATAGAGAAAGTAGAGCAGGGTAAGAAAGACTTTAAATGAAAATTAAATCTGTATCCAGTAGAAATGGTGCTGTACTTTCTCACTATGTTTTTTTCATCGCCACTGGAGTAATATCACTAGATCTGAATGAAGATATGGTGGCTAAAAACTGTCTGTAGACCATTAGGACTATAAAATTATCTGCAAGGATGCATTACAGTTTCTCATGATAAACAGAACCCACATTTGCATGCAACAGCTTCATATTAAAAGCCCATCCCAAGAAAAGCTCTTTGTAAGGTGTTAGGGGACACAAAATTGAAGAAGGCTGAGCCCTTCCTATAAAGAAACAAAACTTAATTTTGGGATCCAGTCATCAGATCTCTCTCCTTGCTTCTGAAATGTCAATGATTAATATGTGATATGCTGAAGTATTTACAGAATGACTACTGAGACATGACAAAGATGGTGAGTTTCAGGGAATTAGTTACTTAACAAATATTTACTAGGTATTTACTATCTGCAAAGCAATGGGCTGGCAAGGATGGGCATATAAGAGAGCCAAAGACAATGACTTCCTGTCCTAGAGGAATGTAGCATCTATTTAGTTGAAAAGATAAAGGCAAGACAGCTAATTAAACAATGCTAAGGGGGAAAAGTTGCAGAAGTTCAAAAGAAGGAGACTAAACAGCTGTATCAAACAGTTTCTGTATACAGACGGTTTACAATATTGATACAATCTTGCACCGTTCTAGTTCTAAAAATCGTTCACACATGATTCTACTGGGTTTCCTTATTCTCTACCCAACTCTCCATCTTGACTTACTTACAAGAATATAAAATCAAAATACTTCTAAGCTAGGACCTTTTCCATATGTAAAAGGGAATACATATTTGCCTTTTCCATACGTAAAAGGTGATACTTAAATAATTTTAACTAGTGTATACTTCAAAAAGAGACCTACAGAACTTTTTATTGTTATCCTATTTACTGCTATTTTATGCAAATAAAGGTTATTTAGATGAAGAATAAGTACATCTTATCCATTGTTGGGGTTCTTCCCATGAGATATGTCAGAAAGAAGCAAATTTTTGTCAAACGGGTTCTCATGATTCTATAAAAGAAAGTATCCTCTAAGATCTTGTCCTGTTTTGACATATTTAATAAATATTCTCATTTTCCATCAGTCCAAATTGTTGAGTTACGATCCACAGTAATAATTCAAGTTGTTGTTTTGACGTAATAGTCTCTTTTTTTATTAGATAAAATCAGACAGTAAAATTCCAGGTTGTTAATGGCCCAGGTTATTCTGGATTTTGACCCCTGGTCAACAAATTGAAAACATAGTGCTGTAAACTACATATATGTATTAGATTCTTCACAATTATTACTTTTTTGTGGTAAACATTTGTAGCTTATAATCAGATCTTCACTCCAATAAAACTATAATTATGCATGGTATGATAGAAATACAAGATCTGAGAATGAATTTAACCATAGGTACTAATATGAATTTGTAAGCAAGCATAAAACCAGTACATATAGGCTATCATGAAAGATCAATGAAGTCCCAGCTTTCTGTCCATTTAGATAATCTGACAAGAATCTTACAGGAAATAATCTAAGCAGATACAACTCCATTCTGGCAGCAGTATTTAGCTAATCTTCTAATTAGTTCAAGTGACAGAGTACCCTGAACATGGCTGAGCACAGAGGAGGACAAAGTCCTCCTGGACTCCCTTAGATTCTTAAATCTAAGCCTACTTGGACACACTTAGATTCTTAAATCCTCTTTATTCCAGACCAGAGATGCCTGTAGGATATTTCTAACTAACAAACATTTTTCAACCTATTTCACTAAAGAAAAAAATTATTCCTAATCTCCATTAACAAACTCTTCCATAATAGTCAGACATAAAGATATTTAAAGTTTCATAGCAACTGAAAAAGGGCTTCTGGTTAAGCGTTCCTAGGAAATAACCACCTCTGTAGTATTGTCAAGTTGCTTTAAATGCTAATTGATGACCCAAGTGTTCCTTCAAATCTTCTATATTCTTATTAAAATCATTTTTAGCTTGGTACATAAATTACTGTTAGAGAGTTTTCAAAAGTCTCAATATGGCTTTGGATTTGTGAATTTTTGCTTTTCTATATTTGAACTTCATATTAGATACAGGTAGCATATAGCCTCTTCCTCCTTCTTGAACAAGAAAACACAGCTCAGTGTTCATTGTTTGACAAAAAAAAAAAAAACTATTCTAACAACATGATCAAATTGAATACCCCTTAGAATTATTTAACTCTAGTAATACACTTACTTTAAATTTTACTTTTTATGACACAATCATAGCTATACTACCTTTCTTCAGTTAATATTTGCCTGGCATGTCTTTTTTTTTTTTTTCCTTTTTTCAACTGTCAATTTTCTGTATGTTTTAAATGTGCCTTTATTCTAACAATCTTTTTTCTTTAATTAGTGAGTTTAGTCCATATAGACTTATTGTAATTACTGATAGATACGGTATTTGGATTTACTTCTAGTATTGCATTTTGTGCTTCTCTGCTCTGTTTTTTTCTTCCTGAAAATAATATTAACTTTAAAGACAGCTGTCACACTGGCTTCTGTTCTATTGTGAAGTCAGCTGTCAGTCTCATTATTGTTAGGTTATGTCTTTTTTCTCTAACTATTTTAGAAATCTTCTCTGCCTTTGGTGATGTGCAGTTCCACTAAGGTTTTTCAGGGTTTCAATTTTTTTTTTTTTTTTTTTTTGAGACGGGGTCTTACTTTGTCACCCAGGCTGGAGTGCAATGACTGGATCTCTGCTCACTGCAACCTCCACCTAACGGGTAGCTGGGACTACAGGGCACCCATGCCACCATGCACAGCTACTTTTTGGTATTTCTTGTACAGACAGGAGTTCCCCATGTCGCCCAACCTGGTCTTGAGCTCCTGGACTCAATCGATCCTCCCACCTCAGCCTCCCAGAGTGCTGGGATTACAGGCGATTACAGTGCTGGGATTATGAGCGACCTCGCCTGCCCCATTAGACTTCTTTTGACTTCTCTTGCTTTGTGTATATGTGCTTCCCTAAGCACATCTGGAAAATTCTTAGCCTTTCTGTTTTCAAATACTACCTCTACCCTATTCTCTTATTATCTCATTCTGGAACTCTGACTAGATATATATTCTAAATATATCCTTGATGTACCTTAATCTCTTTCATGTGTTGTGTCTCTATCTTTCTCTTCTGCTTATTGGTAATTTCTCTAATTCACTCATAAGATGTTTACATTCTATGGTCTAATCTACAGTTTCAATTAGTATACTTTTAATTTATTATAGCTCTGTTTATGTTTGCCCAATTTAACTGGTTGTTCTAATTTACTTACTTTTATTTTCAATTCCTCTAATTATTTTTTATCATATTAAACACATATATTTTTATTGTATATCTTATTTTTCCAATAGTTATATTCTTTAGGGTATCTTGGGTTCTTGTGTGTTTTATGATTTTGATGGTAAGTTCATATTTGCTAGAGCTTTATCTATAGGGATTTTTGAGACCTGGTTAATAGGCTTCCTCTCGGTAGATTTCTAGTTCCAAGTCAATTAGGGTACACTGCCCACCTGCAACTATTTTAAACTAAATTCTCATTTTGCAGCATTTTTGACAACCCAGGTATTTGGCTCCAGAGAATTAACACTCTGTAAAAAGGATATTTTCTATTCCATACTGATTTTACAGGCAACAAAATATACCATCTCTAGAACTAAAATGTATTTATAGAACTAAAATATTATTTCTGATGCTGCAATTCTATTTCAACCTTTATAGTTAGTGATTTGTAATGTTTCAATAGCAAACTGGATATTAAGTTCAGATCATTTACTGCAGAGTTTCACATTTATATACTCTGGGCTTTTAGGAAAAAAAATACCATCCCTTGATTTTTATTTAAAATAAAGCCAACCAAATAATTGTTGAGGGGATGTGTAAAATGCCTTACATCTGTAAAAATACATTAAGGTGATGTTGAAATCAACAACTTTGCAAATAAAATACTTGCCTTTTTCCTTAATTAATGAAAAATCATCCAGTGACATAGCAATGCCAGTGTTTTGAGGGTACAGTGAGTCAATAAGTCAATAAACACTGTTTATGACTCCCTTAGAAGTGTTTGTTTTGATTTCCAGAAGTATTTAAACAAATGGATAATTCTACAATTGTCTCATCTTGAGAAAATTCCAATACAAAAAAATTTATTTAATATCCCAAGGTCAAATATAAATTTTTAATATATTGTCAGTTTTAAACAAGAAAAGAATACCTATGTTAATGAAATAAGTGTTCTAGATTTTAAAGTGTTTATACACATGAGATATTTTGCCTTATTAAAGCCATTTACATACCTTTGCTGCTACCCATGCAAGTAGCTGCCTTCTGTCATTAGCATATAGCCACTTCCTCCTTCTTGAACAAGAAAACACAGCCCAGTATTCATTGTTTGAAAAAAGAAACTATTCTAACAACATGATCAAATTTAATACCCCAAGACTCTGAAACTGTTTTTCCTCTAAGGAAAAAGGTTTTGTTCTATTGGTCTGTTTATGATTGTTAGTTGACTAAGATCCTATTAGGCAACCCTAAAGGGACACTAAAGAAAAGGGCATCATGTGTTCATTTCTGTTAGAGCATCACCTTAGGGTTCTTATTTAACTCAGCTGTAACTGAGACACATCTTCTATAAACCATCATAACATTTATAGGATTTAACCTTTGCAGCAAAACCCCACCGACACTCACACACAGACCTACACACATACATTTCCACTACGATCTGAACCTTCCTTTTCGGTTTTACCACCAATGGCATAAAATGCTTAATCTAAAAGAACCCAAGCTAGAATATTTAGAGCAATGTGTTTATAAAGATCAGAAAAAAGCAAGAATTAAGGATGAGCAGCAAATGAACAGGATAAACACAATTCTCTTGGGTACATTTTATTCCAGAACACTTTCTGTGTCATATTTTCAAAGCAACTAAAAATTGCATAGACTACAACCAGAACTTAAGTGTTTTAGAAAACAACACTAATACAAAAGAGTCGCTGCTCCTCAGAGTTCATAATTTTTAATTACAGGCAACAAATTAAAGCCAGAAGACACTGAGCATGAGACATACATACACATGCACATACACATATAATTGAACTATAATAGTTCTTTAGTGGTGCAAGAAAAACAGCTAATGCATACTCTGTATGATGAAAATATTTCTATATCTAAGCATATTAAAATAATTGACAAGGCTCGCAGTATACCAGAAAATCTCTGGTTTATTGGCAAGCTGCCTGTTCAGAGAATGTAACAGCTGGTGGATGGCACTTCAATTTGTGGATCTAGAGCAGGAAGCAACAGTACTGACACACCCTCTCCCATACAAGATCAGTATCAAAGTCTAGCAGAAGGGGAAATGAATCTGAAATAAAACAGAATTATAATCTACATTACGACAAAGATGAAACTAAAGCATGATGGCAGACTCAAATTTGTACCGGGGAAAAAAACAAGACAGATTTGTGAACCAGCAAGACCACCATGAGATGCCTTTTCACAATGACACCCATCAACGTTGACAAGGGACTTACAAAGAAAAAGGAAATCACATGCTGCATGTTTTACTTGGATTGAGTCAATCCAGATAAACACATGTGACTGGATGAATGGTTGTCAAAAAAGGCAGTTTACCCCCAAGAAGAAATAAGTGTGACTTACTTATTTGGATTAATGGAAAAGAAATACAATTTCTGTGTGATTCTATTTATTTAAAATAACAAACCAAAACATTTCAGGCAGTAAAGAAACCATACAGTAACAAATAAAATGTGTTCTCTCACTTCAACCATTGTGGAAGAGAGATTCTTCAAAGACCTAAAGACAGAAATACCATTTGACCCAGCAATCCCATTATTAGGTATATACCCAAAGGAATATAAGTCATTCTATTATAAAGACACATGCACACATATGTCCATTGCAGCACTATCACAATAGCAAACACATGGAATCAACCTACTGGAATGGAAATAGGCAGTTTCCAGGACCTCTATCACTTGGCAGAAATAATATAACTAGACTACACATATACTTAGAAGTATGCTCAATTTAGTTAATTCAATGGAATGATTAATTGATTTGAAGAACAAAAAAATTAGTTTTTGATAGAATTAAGCAACAGTTTAAATTGACCAGTCACTTCAACCAAATCATTTGGTTGAAGTCTGTATATACCCATGTGAATACAGCCTGCATCTTTGTAATAATAATATTCTATAGCAAATCCTATGGCATTACCACACCAAAGGACATTTACAATTAACATTGTAAGTACTAATGGATATTATTATAGATCATTATCACTCACAGTATAGTATAAATATAGTACAAGAACTTCCACTGCTGGACAAAATAGAATAAAACGAATCAGGTATACCCTCCAGTCCGAAGCATCTAAAAATATAAGACAACATATGTGACTCAAGAGGTACCAGACATAGGACATTAGGCAGTACAGAACAGCGATTCCTGAGAGAAGAGAAGCAAATGAAATGAGCCCTAGGATTACCCATCTTGCTGTCTGGAGAGATTTTCCACATGCCAGTGTAGGGAGGAAGAATGGAGGTAGATCCAGACATTCTCATTAAGTTGAGGAAATGGAGTATGGAACCCAGAAATGCCATAGCAGCTGTGGCGGCACTTTGGGAGGACAAGGCAGGTGGATCATTTGAGGTCAGGAGTTTAAGACCAGCTTCACCAACATGGCAAAACCTCATATCTACAAACAACAACAACAACAACAACAACAAAACTAGCTGGCTGTGGTGGCCCATGCCTGTAGTCCTAGCTACTCGGGAGGCTGAGGCACAAGAATCGCTTGAACCCGGGAGGCGGAGGTTGCAGTGAGCTGAGATCATGCCACTGTACTCCAATCTGGGCAACAGAGTGAGACTCCACCTCTAAAAAAAAAAAATACTCATTCAGATATAAAAACTTTTTTAGATATATAAATGCTGAATGGGTTTAATTCCAACAGAATTACATTATAAGAAATATAAAAGAATGTTATGAAAAGGGTACCCTGGGGCTGGGCACAGTGGCTCACGTCTATAATCCCAGCACTTTGGGAGGCCGAGGCGGATGGATCACGAGGTCAAGAGATCGAGACCATCCTGGTCAACATGGTGAAACGCCGTCTCTACTAAAAATACAAAAATTAGCTGGGCATGGTGGCGCATGCCTGTAGTCCCAGCTACTCAGGAGGCTAAGGCAGGAGAATTGCTTGAACCCGGGAGGCAGAGGTTGCAGTGAGCCGAGATCGCGCCATTGCACTCCAGCCTGGGTAACAAGAGTGAAACTCCGTCTCTAAAAAAGAAAAAGAAAAAAAAAAGAAAAGAAAAGGGTACCCTGTTTTAAGAAAAGAAATATAAAAGGATGTCCTTCAGACAAAATGGAAGTGATACTAAATGGAAATACGGATGAAAACAAATGAATGGAGAGCAATGGAAATGATAAATATACCAGATGTTTTTCCTATTTTTGAAATCTTTGTAAAATATAATTGACTATCACAACAAAAGAAACAATCAACAGAGTAAAGAGATAACCTGTAGGATGTAAGAAAATATTTGCAAACTATTCATCCAACAAGGAACTAGTATCCAGAATACATGAGGAGCTCCAACAATTTGATAGCAAATAAAAAATAATCCTATTTGTAAATGGGCAAAGAATCTAAGTAAACATTTTTCAAAACAAGACATACAAATGGCCAAGAAGTTTGAATATTAAACTTGTTTTAGTGATCAATATCACTAATCATCAGGGAAATACAAACTAAAACCACACTAGATATCATCTCACCCCAGTTAGAATGACTATTATCAAAAAGACAAAAGATAACAAATGCTGGCAAGGATGTGGAAAAAGGGGAACTCCTACACACTGTTGGTGGGATATAAATTAGTGCAGCCATTACAGAAAACAGTATGGAGATTTCTCAAAAAACTAAAAACCGAACTACCATATAATCCAGAAATCCCATTAATAGGTTTCAGTTAAAAAAAAGTAAATTAACATATCAAAGAGATACCTGCACACCCATGTTTACTGCAGCACTGTTCACAATAGCCAAGATATGTAATTCATCTAAATGTCCATTAACAGGTAGAGGAATAAAGAAAATGTGATTGATACATACACACAGACACACACACACACACACACACACACATACATGTATAATAAAATACTATTTAGCAATAAAAAATGAAAAATCCATGGCAACATGGATGAACCTGAAGGCCATTATGGTAGGTGAAATAACTTAGGCACAGAAAGATAACACACGTTCTTACTCACATGTGGAAGCCACAACAACAAAAAAGCTCACAGAAGTAAAAGGAAAGAGTGGAATTATGGTTACTAGAGGCTGGGAAATGTAGCAGGGAGGGGAAGACAGAGAGAAGTTTATTAATACATATAAAATTACAGCTAGAAAAGAATTAGTTCTACTGTTCTATAGCAGTGTGGAGAGAAAATAGTTAATAATAACATTGTATATATTGTAAATCTAGAAGAGAGAATTTCAAATATTTCCAGCACAAAGAAATGACAAATGTTTGTAATCCTAATTACTCTGATTTGATCATTACACATTGTATGCATGTATCAAAATATCATTCTGTGTCCTATAAATATGTACGATTATTATGTGTCAACTAATAATAAAAGGGAAAAAGATAATTGGCTATTTAAAGCATTTTGTAACAATGTATTGTGGGGTCTACAACATACATAAAGATAATACTGTGACAAAAATAACACAGCCAAAGGAGAAAAATAAAAATACACTATGTTAAGAGCTTGTTACATATATAAACTACAATGTTATTTTTGAAGGGTAGACTGGGATAAATTAAATGTGCATACTATAAGCAACCACTAAAAAGAACTTATAATTAGTAAGCCAACAATATAAAACAAACAACAGGATGTTATGTTTAAACCCAGCCATCTCAATACTTACATTAAATGTAAATGGTCAGCTGGTACACTGGCTCATGGTGGTAATCCCAGTACTTTGGGAGGCCAAGGCAGGTGGATCGTGAGGTCAGGAGTTCAAGACCAGCCTGGCCAATATGGTGAAACTCCCTCTCTACTAAATGTACAAAAATTAGCCAGGCATGGTGGCACATGACTGTAGTCCCAGTTACTCAAGAGGCTGAAGCAGGAGAATCGCTTGAACCCAGGAGGTGAAGGTTACAATGAGCCAAGATCGTGCCATTGCACTCCAGCCTGGGCTACAGAGCAAGACTCCATCTCAAAAAAAAAAAAAAAAAAGATGGTCTAAATATACCAATTAAAAATTAACAACTGTCAGATTGGATTTTAAAAATCAACACCAAACTATAGGCTGATATAGATAATCTCCATTAAATGTAAAGACACAGAAAAGTTAAAAGAATGTCACTATATAGACCATACTAACACTAATACAAGTAAATCGGAGTGGCTATCAAAGTGGATTTCAGAGAAAATGGTATTACCAAGAATAAAGAGGATTTCACTATGATAAAAAGATTATTTCATCAAAAGGATGCAATTAGCCTAGACATTTATGCCTAATAACAAAGATTAAAAACATATGAAGCAAAAACTATAGAACTACAAGAATAAATACACAAATCCACAATGATAGAGATTTCAACACCATTCTCTCAATGATTAATAGAACAAGTAGACCTAACCAGTAAGCATATAGAATAAAACTATCAACTACATGGCTTGATATTTATAGAACCCTCTACTCATGAACAGCAGAGTACAAATGTTTTTCAAGTGTGCATGGAAGATTTACCAAGACAGACAACACCCCAGACTATAGAACAAGTCTCAATAGATTTAAAAGGATTTAAGTCATACTAAGTATATTGTTGTATCACAATGAAGTTAAATTGGAAATCCATAGCAGGTGCAGTGGCACACACCTCTAGTCCCAGTTACTTGGGAGGCTGAGGTGGAAGGGTCACTTGAGCCCAAAAGTTTTAGTCCAGCTTGGGCAATATAAAGATACCTTGTCTCTAAAAACAAACATAAATATCTGTGACAGAAAGATACTTGGAAAATCCCCAGATACTTGAAAACAAAATTACACACTTCTAAATAACCCATGAGTGAAAGAAGAAATTAAAAGATAAATTAAAAAGTATGTACAGTTGATTAAAATTAAAACATGACATTCTAATATCTGTGGATTGCAGCTAAAGAAGTACTTAGAGGAACATTCGTAATACTAAATATTTATACTGAAAAAAAGGAAATGTATCAAGTAATGACCTAGTTTCCACCTTAAGAAACCAGAAAAAGAAGAGTAAATAAAACACAAAATAAGCAGAAGAAAAGGAATACTAAATATCAAAGTCGAAATGAATTAAATAAAAAACAGAAAATGACAGAGGAAAAACCAATGAAATCAAAAGCTGCTGTTTGAGAAGATCAATGTAATTGAGAAATTTCTAGCCAGTTGATCATGAAAAAAATAAAGAAGACACAAATTACAAAAATTAGGACTGAGAGAAATGACATTTTTATAGATTACATATGTTAAAAGGATAACAAGAAAATATTATAAACATCTCTATTCCCCTAAATTCGACAAATTAGATGACTTGGACAAATCAGTTTAAAAAAACTTGAACTGCCAAACCTTGCTGAAAAAATATGAATAGCCCTATATCTATTATAAAAATTAAATTTGTAATTAAAAACCTTCTACCACAAAAAACAAATAATCAATAATCACTCCAGGATCAGATGTCTTCAATAATTAATTCCACCAGACACTTTAAGAGAAAATAATACCAATACTACACAAACTCTTACAGAAATTTGAAGATGAAGGAACACTTCCTGACATATTCTATGAGATCAACATTGCCCTAATATCAACATCAGAAAAGACATTAAAAAAAGAAAGTTTTAGGTCAGAAGCCCTAATCAATATAGATACAAAAATCTTAAAATGTTAATGAATCATATCCAATAATATATTAAAAAGATAGTATATTTTGACCCAGTGGAGTTATTCTAGGAATATAACGATGGTTTGACCCATATAAATCACCGTATCAACAGAACAAATAAGAAAATACATATAATCACATCAATACATGCATAAGAGCATTTGACAAAATTCAATATCATTACCTGATTTAAGAAAAAATAAAACCTCTCAGCAAACATGGAATAATACGCACCTTTCATGTATTTTTAAAACACAACCTGCAGCTAACATTATACTCAATGGTGAAAGACTGAAAGCTTTACCCCTAAGATTAGGAACAAGGCAAGGATATCTCCTCATACCACTGCTACTCAGCATTGTATGGAAAGTTCTAGCCATTGTGATAAGGCAATATAAGACACTAAAAAAAGGCAACAAAAAGAAAGCCATTCATATAAGAAAGGAGGAAGTGAAATATAACTATGTAGAAGATTCTACATATTCTGTGAAAAAGTTTCTAGGGCTAATAAGCTTAGAAGGGTTGCAATTTATGAGAGCAATATTTTAAAAACGTATTTCTACATGCTAGCAATAAGCAGTTTAACATTGAATAAAAACCTTTTCCATTTACCGTAGCATCAAAAATATGTAATATTTAGGGATAATTCTGACAAAAGATATAAGACCTATACACTGAAAACTACAAAGCAAAGCGGAGAGAAATTAAAGAAGATCTAAATAGAAGGATACTCCATCTTCATGGGTTGAAAAGCTTAATATTTTTAAAATGTCAGTTATCCTTAAATTGATCTATAAATTCAACACAATCTCAATTGACATACTGATTCCATGTATACTAAAACCACTGTGCTATTCATGGGACATAATATACCTCTACATGTAAATTTAGATTGCTATAACAAATCACAGATTGGTTAACTTAAACAGGAGACATTTATTCCTCACAGTTCTATAGACTGGGAAGTACAGGATCAAGGTACTGACAGATTCAGTTCTTGGTGAGGGCCCTCTTCCTGATTTGCAGGTAGTCACCTTTTCTTTGTGTCATCATATGGTGGAGAGGGAAAGTTCTGGTGTCTCTTCCTCTTTTTATAAGGAAGTAATCCTATCATAGGGCTCCACCCTAATGATGTCATTTTAACCTAATTAACTCACAAAGACTCTCAAACCCTAATCTAACACATTTGGGATTAGGGCTTCAACACATGAATTCTGGGGAGATATAAATATTCAGTCCGTAACAACTCCCCTCACATATGTAAGCAATAATGAGGCTAAACCATTGATATAAAACTGTAAGAAATTATACTCATGCTGAAATTACAGCAGGAAGTAAGAAGAAAGAGGAATTACTTCTGTATTGGTAGGAGAGAGGAGGTGGGAAAGAAAGGGAGGAATAAGGGCTTTGCACAAGATGATCTGAGTCTGAAAAAGCAAATATGCTACATGGCTTACAGCCATGAGGAGAAAGAGATTCCAGGCAGAAGAAATAAGGTAAGAAAATATAAAAAGGAGAAAAAAGAAATAACACTAAGGAAGACAGAATATATTCAACTTTCTGGCCCTTGGCATGGCTAAAGTGTAGATGGTGAAAGAAGTTTACAGAATGAAATGGAGTTAGATCATAAAGGACTTGCATACTAGGTTATTGACTTCAAACATTAATTTCTGTTGGCCATTCCTTCATTCCTTATGAAAGACATAGACTCTATATCAATGTTCATGTTAACATCCCCGTTCAGAAGTTTTCTAAACTCCTGACCTAAATGTGCTTCACATGTATTATGAAATCATATCTTAGTTAAGATCAGCTCTCATTTAACAATATTTCAATGAGATACACTCCTCTAAACTGGAATGATAATCTCTGCCTTATATCTCTCCACTTACTCGGATCTAAAAAGCTTACTGTTGGGAAGATAAACACATTTTAAGATCTCAACCTGGTTTTACTTAACATATGGTGAGTTTCGATTCAACATGTCAGTGAAGCCTTTAGTATTTTAGACATCCATGGGTACCACAGGCTTAGTCTGGACAGCACAGGCTTGAGGTTAGCTATGGAAATGCTTCTGACCCAGAGCTATGCTGCAGAGATCTACAAGCAGACACAAATCCATACATACGGCAGAGTCAGGCATGGGTCAGCTTAAGAGACATGCATCTAAGTTGCCATTAATGTAAGAATCCTAAGGTGGGACTCCATTGGGAGCCACATAATAGAGCTAAGGGACTACAGAGCTGGGGAGGATGAAACTTAGGAATAGTCCAAACAAGCATATACTTGCAACATTGGAGCTCAGTGCAGTGGCAACAGGAGCTGGCTATGAAATTATGATAATGGTACAGTATATACTACAGTTAATGCTGCATTTTAATATTTGCTTATATTTCTCTCAATGGCAAATGGCACCATGTACAGTCTATTAGTGTTAAATTTTAACCTTCAGCATACCTCAAAATAATAAGAGCCATATATGACAAACCCACAGCCAACATCGTACTGAATGGGCAAAAGTTGAAAGCATTCCCCTTGAAAACAAGCACAAGACAAGAATGCCCTCTTTCACCACTTCTATTCAACATAGTATTGGAAGTCCTGGCCAGGGCAATCAGGCAAGAGAAAGAAATAAAGGGCACCCAAATGAGGATGTCAAACTACCCCTGTTTGCAGACAACACAATCTTATCTCTAGAAAGTCCCACAGTCTTAGACCAAAAGCTTCTTAAGCTGATAAACAACTTAAAGTCTTAAGATACAAAATCAATGTGCAAAAATTACTAACATTCCTATACACCAAGAGCAGTCAAGCTGAGAGCCAAATAAGGAAGAAACTCCCATTTACAACTGCCACAGAAGGAATACATACTAGGATTTAGGTGAAATATCTCTACAAGGAGAACTACAAACCACTGCTCAAAGAAATCAGAGGTGATACGAACAAATGAGAAAACATTCCATGCTCATAGGAAGAATCAGTATGAAAAAGACCATATTCCCCAAAGCAATTTATAGATTCAATGCTATTTCTATTAAACCACTATCGATGTACTTCACAGAACTAGAAAAAAAATATTTTAAAATTCATATGGAACCAAAAGAGTCCAAATAGCCAAGGCAATTCTAAGCAAAAAGAACAAAGCTGGAGGCAACATGCTACCTGACTTCAAAGTATACTACAGGGCTACAGTAACCAAAACAGTATGGTACTGGCACAAAAACAGACACATAGACCAATGGTATGGCATAGATAACCCAGAGATAAGACCACACACCTATAACTATCTGATCTTCTGCAACACAAACAAACAATGACAAAAACAAACAATGGGGAAAGGATTCCATGTTCAACAAATGGTTCTGGGATAACTGATATAGCCACAAGCAGAAAAATAAAACGGGACCCCTTACTCATACCATATACAAAATTTAACTCAAGATGAATTAAAGAACTTAAACAACTATGGACAAAGGACATGAACAGACACTTTTCAAAAGAAGACGTACATGCAACGAACAATCATATGAAAAACAGCTCAACACCACTGATCATTAGAGAAATGCAAATCAAAAGCACAATGAGATACCATCTCACACCAGTCAGAATGACTATTATTAAAAAGGCAGAAAACAACAGATGCTGGCCAGGTTGTGGAGAAAAAGGAGCACTTACATACTGTTGCTGGGAATGTAGATGAGTTCAACCATTGTGGAAGAGAATGTGAGGGTTTTTAAAAGACCTAAAAATAGAAATATCATTTGACCCAGCAATCCCATTACTGGGTACATACTCCCCCAAATATCAATTGTTCTGTTATGAAGACACATGCACGTGTATGTTAATTGCAGCACTTTTCACGATAAAACATGGTGTGGCTAATCATCTCGATGTGAACAGTTTCTCTCTCCCATAATTTGCTTGTCACGGTAAAAAGTGATCTCTCTCTTGCCACTGTACTCCAGCTTGTGCAAGAGACGCAGACTCTGTCTCTTTTCCTTTTTGTTGTTGTTTTTTTGAGACGGAGTCTCACTCTGTCACCCAGCCTGGAGTGCATGGCTCGATCTTGGCTCACTGCAACTTCCGCCTCCTGGGTTTAAGCAATTCTCCTGCTGCAGCCTCCCCAGTAGCTGGGACTACAGGCACGTGCCACCAGACCCTGCTAATTTTTTGTATTTTTACTAGAGACAGGGGTTCACCATGTTGGCTTAGCTGGTCTCTATCTTTAAAAAAATAAAAAATAATGGCCGATGGCCAGGCATGGTTGTTCATGCCCGTAATCCCAGCACTTTGAGAGGCTGAGGCCAGTGGACCGCCAGCCTGACCAATGTGATGAAACGCCATCTCTACTAAAAATACAATAAAAATAGCTGAGTGTGGCACGTACCTGTAATCCAGCTACTCAGGAGGCTGAGGCAGGAGAATCACTTGAACGCAGGAGGCAGAGGTTGCAGTGGGCCAATATTGTGACACTGCACTCCAGCCTCAGTGACAGAATGAGACTCTATCTCAAAAAAAGAAAAAAAAAGTGCTCTCTCTCTCTCAGTTTCGTGTATCTTCCACTGTGTTTAGTGTGATATCATAAATCTTGAATAACCACCATGGGACCCATACAAAATGCCAATAGTGATGTCCAAAGTCCTTGCAAGAAGCAGAGAAGTCACAACATTTCAGGAAAAAGTAGAATTGCTTGATATGTGCTGTAGATTGAGGTCTGCAGCTGCAGGTGGCCTGCTATTTCTGACAGACAATTCGTTTTGCGAAAAGACAATGTGAACTTACGGTATGGACACATATAGTACAGCATTGCAAATGTATTTTCTCTTCCTCATGATTTACTTTCTGATATTTTCTTTGGTTTGACTTACTTTATTGCAACAATACAGTATATCATGAATATAACATAAAAATATGTGTTAATCAACTGTTTATGGTTTAGGTAATGCTTCTGCTCAACAGTAGACTATTAATAAAGTTTTGGAAAATCAAGTCCTATGTGAATTTTTGACCGTGTGGGGGTCAGAGTCCCAACTACCACATTATTCAGAGTCAACTGTACTTGAAATTTCAAATTACTTAAAACTACTTACATAAAAGTCACCTATTAAAAAAAAAAGTAGAACGAAATTTAAAAATGGACCAAAGGGAAAAAGGGACAATAGAATGCTGTCAAAGATGATGGTTGAACAGGAAGCTCCAGGAATTGATGTCTCCACTGAAATCACTTAAGGTGGCAAGAACTGTCAGAATAAACTACAGTATTTCAGACTCTGAAGGCTAGTGAGACACTTGCAACATCAAGAGAGTGTAAAATGAAAAAGAGGACTGGCAAACTTCACTGACTTCTGGCATTTGACATAGTAGCTACCATCCTCTAGCCCCAGCTCCAAGCTGGCAGCCATAGGGAGAGCAGACCACGTCCTTGGTATGGCTTGTTGGTGCTAGAGTGGACACTAAGGACATCGTCCTCCAACAATTGTGCTTGTGTGGTTTTATATGCTTGGTTGTTCACTGAGAAACCAGCACAAAAGCACAGAAGCTGGCCATTGTTTCAACCCTATTGGGCTAAAGCAGCTGTCAAAGGAACTTAGAAAGATACACACTTTTTTCTATTTTTGTTTTTTATTGTATCCAAGCATTCAAGGAATTTTCTGTAGGATCACTGGCTGACTGCAAAACTAATGGAACAGAGATGTTAGTGACCACACATGACAAAGAATATTGTTTTGAAAAAAAAAAATAGAAAAAAAGTTGCTAAACAAATAGACAACTGCAGCTTTCATCGAGTTAACGACAGCAATCCCTGAAGATGGGGAAGAATTTCCAAACTTACTACATTACAATATTCAAAATGTCCAGTTCTCAACAAAAAATTAGAAAGCATACAAAGAAACAGAAGAGTATGGCCCACTCATTGTTTCAGGTAAAAGAGAAACCTCCTGAGGAGGCCTAGCCTCGGACACACTACGAAAAGACTTTAAATTAACTGCTGTGTATTGAAGAACCTAAAGAAAACTATGGACAAAGATAAAAGAAATCCAGGAGAATGATGTATGAATAAGTAGAGAACATCAATAAAGAGATACACTTGCTGCTAGATTCATGTCCTTAAAGCATAATTTTGATCATATCACTGGTGTTTCCCAGTTTCTATCCTCAACCCTATTTTTGCACACACTTTCTTGGTGATGTCGTTCAAGGCCATAGCCTCATGCAGTTTCTGTCTCTGTGGCCTCTCTCTGCATTTGAAGCAAAGGAGACTGAGAAAAGCCATCTGTATTAAGCTGTTCTTGCACTGCTACAAAGAAACACCTGAGACGGGGTGATTTATAATGAAGTTTAACTGATTGATGTTTCTGCAGGCTGTTCAGAAAGCATGATGCCAGGCATCTGCTTGGCCCCTGATGAGAGCTCAGGAAGCTTATGATCATGGCAGAAGGCAAAAAGGGAGCTGGCATGTCACATGGCAAAAGCAGGAGCAAGAGAGAGAGAAAGACACAGAGAGACAGAGAGAGACAGAGAGACAGAGAGAGAGAGAGAGAGAAAGGAGGTGCCACATACTTTTAAACGATCAGATGTCCTGTGAATTCAGAGCAGCAGAGCTCACTTTTGACAAAGGGGATGGCCCAAGCCATCCATGAGGAATCTGCCCCATATTCCAAACATCTCCCACCATGTCCCATCTGTAAGACTGGGATTACATTTTAACATGATATTTGGATGGGGACAAATATCCAAACTATATTGCCATCAGAGAAGAGAAAGCAGACTCTCTATGGGTAGAGTATGGCAGAATTCAATAGAGATATGAATTCTACAAGATAGATTTTATAGAATGCTGCTGTGCACCATAGCTGTACATAAAGTCAGACAGATGAGAGTTTCAATCATTAAACCACCACTTTCTAAAAATATGTTCTTGGATGAGTCTCCTTATTGTCTTCATGTCCTCATTTGGTAAACAGAGATAAAGACAGTATGCTACATCAAGGTTATGATAAAAACTAGATAATATATGGCATTAAATGCATTTAACAAAGGGCCTCACACATATCAGGTACCTAACAAAAATAAGCTGTATTTGCTTATAGAGCAGGTCTTCAATAAATGTACATGACTTCAATACATTTGCATGAAAGAATAAGTAAATGATACATGTTCTTTAATGCTAATAGTATGCAAGTAATACAATCACTAATGGAAGATCCACACACCTTTACAAGTCATTTGTAATATGCAGTTTATTAATCTGAGCATGAATATATATGTCAGTGTTTTTAAGTCATTTGGAATTTATAAAAGGTGGAATTTCAAATTGACCCTTGAAAATCAACATATCATGATTTAGCATTTCAATAAGCTAACTTAGCAAATATCATTTGAAAAGAGAACAAATATGTCCCAGTAAGAGGTCAACATGGAAAAGAAACACATGCACTTAAAAATTGGCTTCTGCAAGTAAGAGGCCACCCACTGCCCTTGACTGTTTTGGAAGTCCATTAAAATCAGTTAAGGAAACAGATACTAAAAACTTTAAAGTTCTTTTGTGTTTACTTTCTTCAACAAAAATGCTCTCTTTGACATGTAGACTTTAAAGGGTTATATTACTAAGGATTAAACTGGTCCATTAAAGGAATAGGATAGCCCGATGTTGATACTTATTTTAAATTTGTGAAATGACAAATGTAATTTTTGTGGCCCATTTTAAACTATGAATCACAACAGAGTTAATGGAAGTTAATGTAAACAACACTGAAACAATAAAACTGTAATTTGATAAAGGTGTAGCCATCCACATTTCGATAAAAATGTATATAACATGTATAACTAAAATAATAGTGTATCATTTTACTCCTAAAGCTTTATTTAAATGATTATTCTATCTATGTTTCCATAAGGGGGAAAAATCACTTTAGAATACACTTTACTTTGCCCAAAAGAACTTTTTCTCCACCGATTATTAAAATGTGATATCATACTGTTAGCTGAGCACATTTACAAGGAAAAGTTTTCATTGTAACTTGTCATCAATTTGATGGCTTCTATAAATCCTTCAGTGTGAGTTTTAACAATCCCTGATTTCTTTTTGGCACCTTTGAACAGAGCAGAGGGGTGGGATTACATAAAGCACCCTTTTGTGTTTCTTCTTTCCTCTTACCTGCATTCCCCATTTATAATTACTATGAAAACAGGTTTCTTGGCAGGGAAAGAACTCTTAAGGATTTCAGAAAAGAACTACTAAAGAATTCCAAGCACTCTAAAGTATATCAGATGGAAACTCTGAAACTGGAATGAGATGCTGTTTAATTTCACTTAGCAAAAATTATCACAGTTGTTACAAGAGTTACAATAAACCCATTTGCACAAGAATTACTAGTATGTAAAATAAACATTATATTGGGCTTGTAGCTTCATGATTTAAAAATCTTTCAGACTATACTCCAACGCATTTGCTTGTTTTGTACAGATTATATCCACTTGCTCAGACTCCATTTACACTTGGCAGATGGTCACATCACTCATGACATTTCCTGTTTAGCTCCATATTTTAAAATCAACTGCAGTGGAATGTAGATTGGCAATAGCCTTCTCTCCAATAAATATCTACACCAGAGGGCATCAAAAATCTTTCTTCTTTCAGACGGAAACAAAACATTTGTATTTATATTAACACAACTTTAGTTATTTCCTTTCCTAGTGCCAATTATGGCTGGTGCCAAATATAAAATTTTAAAAGCCTTGATTTTCTACTGTTTTCTTAAAAACTTTTTTTCCCAACGTTAGTCAAGTGAAGGAAAACTTCAATAATTCTAAATGATACCACATTTTTCAGTTCCATAAGAATCAAAAATTCATTTCCTAATGGCTGTCTTCTCTAATAACATGTCCTTGATCTGAATATCTCAGATTTTATTAATTTGAATCCTACAAGTATTAACTAGACTGTACTCATCAGGGTTAAGTAATGTGAGAAATACGATGAATTCGTTTCACTTTACCAGAGCATTTTGTCATTTTAAGCATCCTCTTAATGTGAGACTAGGTTTACAAGAAGCATATGAAAACTACTAAATAAAGCATTTAAATGATCAAAGCTTAAGAAATGAATGGTTAATATTAAGCACACATTGAAAATTAGAAGAGATTTGTATTTATATTTCCAAACGCTAGTAACATATTGTTATAAAATCCTGGTAAAAGATTTAATGGAAATATGACATAAATTATTCTATTAAATACAAACATAATGAAGGAGAAACCGAACTTAATTAAACAATGAAAAACTGGTTTTTGTTTCTAACAATAACCTCATTTTATCTCTTTAAAAGTCAGCTTAATTGAAGGCTCTACCTCTATAGCTAGTAAATAAAGTTTCTGTAGTGTTTAGAAAAGACAGTCAACACAATTTATCTAACCAACATCAATTTTCTAATTACAAGTGGTAATATTTCATGAACATTGTATTTAAATGCACTGTTACAAAAAGTCAGGCAAGCTGATTTACATAGCCAACCATGCCATTCTAGAACCTGATGCACCCCTTTGCCATAAATGGCTAGCATTACCAGTCCTCTATTTTACAGGCGGCTAATCTCTGAAATGGAGTCCAAGTACCCAGGGCAATTTAACAGCAACGAGAGAAGTCAAAATGCGAACATTTCCAAAATCTACGTTATTATTTTATTTACAACTTCGGTGTTCACAAAAGAACAAGAGGCACAGGATTTGTTTGTTCATTTACTATTTACTTCCCACTGTCACAGGGTTACAAAAAAAAAAAAAAAGAAAAATGGCTGTAACAAATTACCACTCTAAAAAATTTCAGTCTGGGACAGCAGAGATGTAAATAGATTGTTTCTATAGAACGACATATAGTTGCAAGAACTATATGTGGACTTTCAAGGTGGTCCCTTCAATTGGTACTTAGCTATTTGCTTTTAAATTAAGAAAGCAAGAATGTGTTTTTAATCCCAGACTTAAAAGAAAAATTTGTGGCTTTTCCCTCCAATTCTTCTTCTTACATCATCTTGAAGAATGCATCAACTTTTTATTTGAGACTTAGCGTCAGGGCAGTGTTCCTGAGAGTGTGGTACATTTGTTTCCAGGCGTTTCTGAGGGGATTTTAGGTAGCAAACATAGGTACATTTTTAATTTTAGTTGTTACATATTTATTTAGAATATATTGATTTTTTTCTTTTATGATAGTTATAAACATTTTTCTTGTTAAATGCGATTTTTGTAATGCAAGGTAATAAATATAGCACTGCATGAATGATCATAAAGGATTACTCAGTTAGGGTGAAAATTCTGAAGGCGGTTCAAGCATAACTGAAATTAGGAAATTTCTCAGGCTGCCTTTTTGAAAACATGGAATACTTGACAAATCTGTAGGTCACCTCTACAAAAGAATTCAGGTTAACATTTTAAAAATCAATCCCCTTATAGTATATGTGGTACCAAAACAAACAAAGCAGTGTCCTTTTTACTGTGCAAGGTTGATTTTGAAAACCTGATGAGCATTTTCTTCAGAGCCAGGACCTCAAAAACCTACTAGTTCATGAAACTGTATGATTTTATCTTCCTCTCCTCCTGTGAGTGTGAATTAAACCATTAGACTTGATGCCAGTCAAGGCGGAGAGTGTTATCAAAGGATAGGAGTAGGAGGGCTGAATGTAGATTTTTTTCTTTTTATGGAAGAAAATCTTAGTGTTGGATTTTGGTATAAACACAATAGAGACAAAGAATCTGTTCTTAGATGAAGGGATAAGCACATATATCCCTCATGCAACACATTTATATAGGAAACACCACCCACACTGCTATTTCTTACTGCTACTACTATCTTCCTTCTTACAATGTCCATTGTTTATTATAAGTAATACATAATGTTAGGGAAAAAATTCTTCCCAATACATCTAGCTTTACTCCACAAAGATTTACCTAACCACAACTATTCTTTCATAGCAATTGAAACAAAGATCATACTGAACACTAAACTTTGTAAGAACTACTCTAACACAGGACCTATCATATTTTCATTGGAAATTTTTTTCTTTATATATCTCAAAAATAAAAATCCAGGTCAACAGTCACTCATTTGAAATCCTTCTGGCCCAATGTGTTTTAAGATTTAGAATTGCCTGTAATCCCAGCACTTTGGGAGGCCGAGGCGGGTGGATCACGAGGTCAAGAGATCGAGACCATCCTGGGCAACATGGTGAAACCCTGTCTCTACTAAAAATACAAAAAATTAGCTGGGCATGGTGGCGCGTGCCTGTAATCCCAGCTACTCAGGAGGCTGAGGCAGGAGAATTGCCTGAACCCGGGAGGCGGAGGTTGCGGTGAGCCGAGATCGTGCCATTGCACTCCAGCCTGGGTAACAAGAGCGAAACTCCGTCTCAAAAAAAAAAAAAAGATTTAGAATCACTTCAGTTTAACAAGGGAAATAAAGCAAAATATGGTTTACATGCAATATGTAATATAATATCCATTGTGAAGTCTCAGATAGCTTAGTCTATTCAAATATATGAATATTTCTACTATAAAAGATATGAATATTTATATTAGGTAAGTTGTTTTTTTTTTTAAAAAAAAAGGCCAAATAAGCTGGGTGTGGTGGCTCACGCCTGTAATCTCAGCACTTTGGCAGGCTGAGGCAGGCGGCTCACAAGGTCAGGGGTTCGAGACCAGCCTGACCAACATGTGAAAACCGGTCTCTACTTAAAAATACAAAAATTAGCCAGGCATGGTGGTACACACCTGTAATCCCAGGTACTTGCAAGGCTGAAGCAGGAGAATTGCTTGAACTTGGGAGGCAGAGGTTGCAGTGAGCAGAGAGCACGCCATTGCACTCCAGCCTGGGCAACAGAACAAGACTCGGTCTCAAAAAAAAAAGAAAAGGCCAAATAGCTTTATGTCAATCCAGGTCAGTCTCTGTTGTAAAAAGCTTCTGGTCAGGACAGGTTTTAATTTTGGATTAGGGAATTGTGGCTAAGAAAGCATAGACTTACACTAGCAGAGTCATAAATCAGGAGATGAACTATTAGCTAACAGCTTGCAAAGAAATCTTTCTAAGTTGATAGCCACTATATGAATATAATCTATAAGAGAAAAAACAAGCCTGGACAAATAAACACTGAATATTGATAAGTACAAAAGCATAACACTGTAAATTTTAAAAGGGCCTCGAACAGCTAAAGCAATTTTGATAAACAACAAAGTTGGACTACTCACACTTCCTGATTTCAAAACTTATTATAAAGGTATAATAATTAAAGCAGTATAATAGAGGCATAAGGACAGACATATAGGCAAATGAAACAGATTGAGAGTCTGGAAATAAACCTATGTATCTATGGTCAATTGGATTTTGGCAAGGGTATGAAGAGACCAGTGACTACAGAAAGAATAGTCTCTTCCACCAATGGCACTGGGTCAACTAAATTTCCACAAGTACAGGAATAAAGTTGGATTCCCACTTCATACTAACATTAACTCCAAATGGATCAACAACCTAACTTGGGAATCATTATTTACTCATTGCAGAGTTTTTATTTGTGCTAATAAAATAGGTTTGAATAGGTACTAGTGACGGTTACACAACATTGTTAAAGTATTTGTCACTGAATTACACACTTAAAAATGGTTAAAATTGCTAATCTTATTTATATATTTCTTACAATTAAAAACTTAATTATGTAATGAACAAAACCCCATTGAATTGTATACTTTAAATGGGTGAACTGTATTATATGTAAATCATATCTCAATAAGGCTGTTAAAAATTATTTTGACAAAAAAGTAATAACTGACAACTGACAACACATAAGATGGGAAATGTTGTAGCACATTATACAGGTGAAAGGCGCAGATCCTGGAGCCGATCTTCCCGGCATTAAAATGTTGTAGCACATTATACAGGTGAAAGGCGCAGATCCTGGAGCCAATCTTACCGGCATTAAAATGTGGCTCCACCTCTTCCTGATTACATGACCCTGGTAAGTTATTTAACCTATCATGTTTTTTTTTTTCCTTTTCTAAAATAAGAATAACAGTATCTTCTTCATAGGGTTGTTATGAAGATTAAAAGACTTAATATCTCTGAAGTACTTAGTTAAGTGTCTGGCACATATGAAGCACTAATGCTTGTCATTATTATTATTGGGGAAAGTGCTTGGAGAAAAGCATCTGAGATTTTAGGGTAGATTTGGAGGAATTATCCTACTTGTAACCCACTAAAGAACAACAACCTGCTCCATGAGAGGCATGGAATTTGTCTTGAAAAGTATTTGTTGTAAATGAAATGGAGCAAACGTGTACTCTAAAAATGGCAATTGTGGGAAAGCTTCTGCAAATAGAATGCAGATGAACTGGAAGGAGGACAGTAACCAAGTATGTCTAAAAAGAGAAGGACTGACATGCTGAAGCACAGGAGAAAATGGTTGAGGGCTTCGGCCTCATGGATTACCAAACAAACCACCACAAACTTCTTCATGCTTCTACACAAGAAGGAATTGTGGTATTTAATTACTGTCAGACATGTACTTAACAAATACAATTCTATTTTATTATCTACTGCTGCAGGCCAAATTATCTGGAAAAGACTCTGAGACAAGGGTTAATCAGAGAGTGCTCTTGGGAGTAAGAGGAGAGAGATTAAGTAGAGAAAAGCTGAGCTGTGATGCAGTTGCAGCAGAGGCCTCTGAGCTGGGATGGCCCCTCAGAGTTATCCTGAACTGAAGCAAGAAGGATGGGCCTGTACACTCCCTGCATTAACCTGTCATTTTATCTGAGCTACAACTAGGGATAGAAATGGAGTTTTAGTGAGGCAGCTCCCAACCACTGAGGGCAACTCCCACAGGGCCTGGAAACCATGACAGCCAGTACCCCTTTCAGTTAGGAAACGAGTGCTCTACTGTTAAAACGGAATCTGTGTAGTGCACCTTAGCACTCACCGTATAAATGGGTCCCATGTTATTGTCCCCAAAGCAGCAGTTGCAGGGCTTGGAAACTTGTTAGAAATTCAAATTCTCAGGTCCCTTGCTAAAACTACTAAATCAGAAACTCTGGAGGCAGGGTCTAGCAATCTGTGTTTCAATAAGTTCTCCAGGTAATTCCAATGCATGCTAAGTTTAAGAACCACTGCTATATATGCTATGTAAAACACAAAATGCATGCAAAATTATTTCACTGCAGGTACAGCCTGCACTCTTAATGAATGCACATCATGGACTGATGTCCAATACTTCTGGAAAACAAAGAAATTCCATTAATCGGAGCCCTGACTTTTGGTCAATCGCAGAGCTGTTGGTTTACAGACTCGAAGGTAATTACCAAGCTGTAAGAATATTTGATATGGCACTTTATATGTGACATAGATAAATGGAAAAGTGAATTAACAACATAATGTTATACTCATTGCAAAAAAAAAAAGTCTGTCCGTATAAGACAACATGCTGAGGGCAATAAAAATGTGAATTAAGTAAAGCAAAATGCTAATAGGTGAACAACTCTAGCCAAATCCAACTTAGTTGGCTTCTGACTCTCTCCTTGGGCTTCTAAAAAGATGTGCAGGTGAAGAAATACCAAGATCAGCTCAGAAAGGAGGCAGGGAGCAGCCTCAAGGCAATTTATCTCTTCTACAGAAGTGGTAGTTGTAGCCAAGGGGGATGCACAGGGTTGCAAAAAAAGCTAAGGAAAATCCTCAAGTGTGCATTAATTCTATGTGATAGATAGTGATGAGACAAATTCCAAACAGTGACAGAACAAGGTGGGGAAAAATCTTCATGGATATTGTCACTCTAAGTATTCAGTAACACAGGAGTGATACTGTGGTCTGCAACTCATTAGAGCATTCCAGGAAACTTTCTGAGAAAATGATAAATGAAGTATTGAATTTGAAACAAACAGTTTCAAATTTTGATGGTGTTTTCTCTGAGCCTTAGAACTAGGAGCTTTAGCAATAGTACAAGCTACATCTTGCTTTACTATATTGCTCTCTATTCTTCAAAGCCCTTCAACATACATCTGTAATTTGATGCTCACAAGTACTCTTTGAAATTGGCGAGTTTAACTGCATTATGTAGGCAAAGAAATGGGGCCTGAAAAGGCTAAGAGGGACTTGCCCAAGGTCCCACAGCAAGCTAATTGGAGAGAGTGATATTTATTATCGTTTATTGAATGTCTCCTATCTGCCAGGGATTAGGCTAGAAGTTATCCCAATATTTTATAAAATCCTCACAAGAAACCCTCAAATTAAGTATTATTATTATTGCCTTTTATAGATAAGAAAACAGGGAGGTTAGGTAACTTTCCCAGTATCACGTGGCTTCTATGGGAGAGAACCAGAGCCAAAGGGAAGTATGGTTCCCAAGAGTCAAAGGGTGCATAATTATTGTTATTATTATGATTACTATTTGAGACAGGGTCTCATTCTGTCACCCAGGCTGGAGTGCAGTGGCACAATCATAGCTCATTGCAGCCTCAATCTCCCAGGCTCAAGAGATCTCGCACCTCAGCCCTCTGAGTAGCTGGGATGACAAGCACATGTCACTACGCCTGGCTAATGTTTTTAAATTTTTTTGCAGAGAGAGAGTCTCACTATGTTGCCCAGGTTGGTCTTGAACTCCAGGGCTCAAAGATCCTCCCACCTTGGCCTCCCAAAGTGCTGGGATTATAGGCATAAGCCACCACACCCAGCCCTAAAGGTTGCATTCTTTTCACTATATTATTTCAACTGGTCATGGGTGGGTCTGGGCATTATGCTCAGGTGATTTTAATGTTCTCCCCATGATTTTAATGTGCACCAAGGATTGTAAACTGTTACTAATGCACTACAGTAACAATATATGTACAATTCTGGTCAGGACACTAGCAAAAGTGTAAATATATAAATTAAAAAAATTAAAAAGGCACAGAAGGTAGACAAGAAAAGTGGACTTCAAGGAAGAAGAATAAATAAAATATAGTATCCTCAATTCCACATATTTTTGATAAATAAATATTTAGATATTAAGTACTGGTTGGTTTACCCACCTTAATAATGAGTCAGGAGCAAGAAATCTAAAACCAAGGCATAGGGCAATTTTACAGAAACAGAATAATATTTCAGATTCTGAAAGTCAGAACTCAACCTGATACCTTATTTGATTACAAAATTTTTCTACATTTAGAATAAAATCATTTTTCTTGCATTTCAGGACACCTCCCATGCCTAAATAAACAGTTTTATACTAAACCAGCATTTCAATGGTGTAGCTTCTTCAAATGGTAGTTAAATATTGATTTGCCATTCTCCTGGCATAATGACCAAACAGAATACTCCATCAGTTTGTTGAACCAATGTCCATAAGTGCTGCCAAACAGGTCAGCAATTAATGTCTCTGCTGAGTAGCTGGTTTCCACAATATCTACAAGGTAATGATTTCCATTGAATTGAAAGCAAAACCGGAGACAATCCATTCATTCACATGAAAGCTAGCTTGTCATTTGAAACTCACAGGCAACTGAACTACCAGTTCTTCTCAGACTCCAGGACTTATTTCCTCCTCCCAGCTGCCAATCTCTGTTTCACCTAGAAAAGCCCCAACCCCCTTCTTCTTTGCTATTAAATTCCATATTAACACCTCCCAGCTGCCAAACCTCCTCATTCTCCCCTTTGTCTACCTTTATAGTATGTGATCAAGAGCAAATGCTCCAGCAAGCTTAAAATCTTACAGCTGCACAAAATACACATGGGAAACAAACCTTCAGAAACAGGGTATCCTTTAATGTTTAACTTAACCTAAGCCTACTGCTTAAACACACTTCTGTCTACTGACTGCAAAATTCCATACTGGCAGAGCTTTAAATACACATATTCTATAGTAAAATTCTGATTTTTTCACTTAAATATATTTTAATAATAATTGCAGTGTCACCTGACATAACATTTTTGTTTCATCTGTAAGTATTTCTGTGTTTTTTGATTACAATTTATCTATAGCGTTTTTTATTTGTAAAAAAAAAAATTTGAATTTTTCTAGAAGTAATGCTCACTTTAAAATAGTTACTTTTTTTGCCTTCCATTCTGATTCAAAGGGGAGGAAACAATTTCCTTGTAGGACAAAAAAAAAAATTGAATATACAACCCATGATCTGTAAATAAGAGTCCAAGGCTATCAAAAAGGTGTTTGGATATAAAATACTAATGGATAATTATCTGCTCTCTAATGTGAGAAAGATTTTCCAAATATATTTTTCTAAATAATTCTGTTTTAATTACATACTCTCCAAATTGGGAGAAAATAGATGTGTCATTCACACACAAAAGAAGCATAAACTCCTAATCAGAAAGCTTGTTTTTTCTATCCACTGTCATGGTTAGCCATAAATTAACAGGGGAGTGAGGATACCTATTTGTAAATAGGTGGATGATCAATTAGATTATGACAGATAGACAAACAAAACACAGATGTGCAGAAAAGTGTAAATCTGAACTATTTAACATACTTTTCAGTCTGCATCTGCTATTACAAATCTAATAGCCAACTATTATTGCTGATGTCACAACCCAATATTGCAAGTTCTTATAAAAAAATCTTTTTATCAGACATCTCCAAAGATACTCTTATTAGCAAGACTGAAGAATACTTTTGTCATATCAAATATGCTCAGCTGTTTACCGCATGGTGAAGTGGTGTTAGAACCATTTAAAGATGTGTCTGACATCATTAATCTATTTGACCTCTGCCCTGCAGATCTAAACTGTAACTATGGTGACCAAAGCTTGACCTTACAATGCTGAGAAACTTTAAAGCTCCGCTGTATTTTGGGTCACATTGTTAAGTTAGACAAAGGGGTAAAGAAGTAATGTGACAGTTTCCTGGGAATTAAGGTCAGCAGGTCATTTGTAGTGAGGGTTTTTGTGTATTAAGAAACTAGTTAAATTTTTTGATTTGTAAGAATTTTTTAGAATAGTACCTTGTTTGAAGCTCTAAGAAGTACAAATAAATCAATATATTAAGCTTAAAGAAGTTGATGATAAAAGTATAATTAATGTTAAACATTCAGTAATAGGATATTCCTTACAACAATTTATAGATGTAATGCACACTATTTTCAGGGTCCACACAATCACAAGTAAATAATTTCATCTAAATATTACCATCTGGACATTATAGATAACGTACTAAAATGATAGAATGATCTCTTTCTACACAGAACATTCTTAGAAACAAATTCATAGTCATTTACTCTAATACCTATTAAACAGAAACTGCCTACATACACACGCAATATTTATTTGCAACACATTATTCTCGGAGGAAAGCCTATAATAAGCAAAGTAAGGGGCATGTATGTAAATGGAGAGCTAGCGTGACACCGCGTCACTGTGGCTACTACTCCTAAACGTGAGCACCTCCTGTATTTAGGTGTACTCACTTCACATAGAAACTGTGAACTTCTATTTTCAAGATTTTCTAATTATACCAATAATCGGCTACATTAACCTTTTCCACAAAAAGGCACATTCTGAGGCATTACTTTATGAGTATTTATCCTGAAGCCCTGGTGATTTTTATGCTAACTCAATGGAAGCAAATTATTTGATGTTTATGTGTATAGGGGCTAGAGTCGGGGCTCTGCAGAAAAATAGTAAACAATGATATTTTACACATAAGTAAAGCACATTCAAATAGTATTCCAACCAATTCAATTTTAAAACACACATTAAAAAAATACTAGAGACAATTCATAATATTTACCATTATTTTTGTAAATAATAAAACCTATTTTGGTCTAATGAACCTCTGAAGAAGGTATCATAATTCAAATGTATCCTATTTCAGCTCATATTTAAAAATAGGAGGGAAATTAAACACACATATTATATATGCCAAATTTTGCCAGACATATAATCACATGGAAAAGCAAGGACACTAAATATTTCCTCTGTATTTTTTTCACTTTGGTAGTTTGGAAAGTCTGAGAAAGCAGGACTGCTGAAAGAACCACCACCACTGGCCGGGCACGGTTGCTCACGCCTGTAATCCCAGTACTTTGGGAGGCTGAGGCGGGTGGATCACGAGGTCAAGAGATCGAGACCATCCTGGGCAACATGGTGAAACCCCGTCTCTACTAAAAATACAAAAAATTAGCTGGGCATGGTGGTGCGTGCCTGTAATCCCAGCTACTCGGGAGGCTGAGGCAGGAGAATTGCCTGAACCCAGGAGGCAGAGGTTGCGGTGAGCCGAGGTCTCGCCATTGCACTCCAGCCTGGGTAACAAGAGAGAAACTCCATCTCCAAAAAAAAAAAAAAAAAGAACAACCACCACTTGCTGATTTATTTTCTTATCTTTAACTTATATATATATATCTGTCAAGAAGGGTATACCAGTGGTTTTTCTCCCATATGTCCCTTAGAGACTTAAGGAGTCTTTAGTAGCTTGAGGGGAGTGTTTGGAATGGGACAATATTTAAAGACTTAAAAAAGAAAATCTAAGTGTGGGTCACTATAAATGAATTTTGATAGTATGCCCCAGGGAGGAGAAAGCTTCAAAACAAAGCACACTAGGACGCACAGTTATAAAGCCATAGTAGAACAGAAAGCCAAGGCAAGACCAGGAAGGCAGACACAGCAAACGGAACCAATGAAATCTTTTCATCACATCTTTTTCTGCCTGGATATGAACTAGATGAAAACAAATCCTAGGATAGAAACTTTTTTTAAGCCTAAGTAGACACCCATGTGGAGAAATGCCTAATGGAACTCTCCAGAAAAAATAGGAATGTGTTATCAGAAGGCTGGAAATCTGCCATAACTAAGAAATAAAGGAACAGGGGAGATGGAAGGTTGAGAGCTCAGGGTGATGTCGGGAGGAACTGATCCAGAAAAACAAAGAAACAATTTAATACATATCCCTTCTCTAATATATATGATCAGTTTTAACCAAGAAAACTGACTAAACATACCAGTTTTTGGTTATATTTAACCAAAAATATACCACTAAAAAGACACAAGGCACAAATGGTTTTATATGGACATTTTCTATCAAATCTCCAAACTATATTTTAGTCCCATGTTCCAGTCACTATTTTATTTACTGGTCTTGAAACATTCTTAGTATTATTCTCTGTATTATTATTTTGATATGCTCATTGCTAGATATAATTTGCTAATATTTTATTTAGGATATCTGCATTAATGTTCTTCAGATTTATTTTGCATACATATAATACATAAATTTTATTTTCTAGTAAAATTATTTATTTCAAGTTCATTTATCAGCACAAAATAGGACAGTACGTTGTGGTAGTTCAGAGCACAGTGTTCATACAACAGGCAAGCACTCACTGGAATCTGCTCTGGACCAGGCCTATGCAGGGCTCAAGAATTCTGATGATAAGCAAAATCAGGCAAGTTCCCTGCCCTCATGGAGTTTTTCCCTGTGGTCAAGGAAACGGACATTAATCAAATAATCACAAAGAAGTCAAACTGGAAACTATTATGAATGCCAGAGAGGAGAGGGATAATGTTATGAGAATATACAGAGGGGTCGGGTGGCGGCAGCGGGGGGAGCTAATGTAGTAACGGAGGTTAGAAAAGGCACTCGAGTAATTGATCCCTGAGCTAAAATCTGAAGAATGGGAATGTTTTAACTAGATGAAGAAAAAATAGGGCAATCATGGAAGAGAGAACCTATGCACAGAAGGCTTTCATGGAAGGCAATCTGACAATGGCCTCTTTAAAATATATAATAAACACAGAAATATCATAAGATTATAAAAGTCACTTTATGTAGTTACTTAATTCCTTCACTTGATTTCTAATAATTTTAACGTAGTAAGTGCTCACTATTCAAATATGTAAATAGAGGTCACTATTAGAAAATAATCTATATTTTAAAATATTACTAAGAATGAAAAGGCAGATATTCAAATGGATACCAACAAAATATGATCAAAGTTATCATTTCTTCCTTTTTTTGTTGTTGTTAGAGATGGAGTCTCACTTCGTCACCCAGGCTTAAGTGCAATAGCATGATCATGACTTACTGCAGCTTTGAAGCCCTGGATTCAAGAGATCCTCTGTCTCAGCCTCCTGACTAGCTGAGACTACATGCACATACCAACACATCATGCTAATTTTTTGAAATATCTTGTATAGATGGGAGTCTTGCTGTGCTGCCTAAGCTGGTCTCAAATTCCTGGCTTCAAATGATCCTCCCACCTCAGCCTCCCAAAGAGCTGGGATCACAGGCATGAGCCACCGCACCTGGCAAAAGTTATTTCCGAAACTTACAAAAAATTAAATGGGCCTAAAATTTTTACATATTCAATATAAAGAAGTATAAATTGCTCAAAATCACAAAGTATAAGAGCAGAAATTATAATTAATACAAAGCATAAAAGGGAAAATGGACTTTTGTTATTGTCTTATAAAAATGAATCAAATTTTTATAGTTAATATCCTAAGTCTGTTGTATAAACAAATTCACACTGAGTTTAAAATATATATAAATGAATTCACTGCTATAAATGAATAACCTATTTCATTTTTAGGATTTTCATATGCACATTTACACTATAATGTTTTAATGTGCTATCATTTAGATTGCATTTCTCTACTGAAAATGCAATTGTTTACTTAATAAAGCACAGGGAGACTCGTTGGCAGTTTTCTGAAAAAGAAACTGTGGTTTTTATCTCCCTCAAAAGGGAATTAAATTGAAAATCCTGCATTTGAATAACACTAAAGTAGTTACACCAATGGATTGGGGCCAGGAAATTCAAAGTTGGTTAAAGCTGGCCCTCTGTCCTTAAAACAGGCTATTGTCCTGCCACCACCCCAGCCCAGCAAATTTAATTAAAACTAAGTTCTGACCAGTTGATATAAGTGGTTCAGAAAACTCCTTACGGGAATTTCATCCTTTAGATGGCCTTTTGTGCTCTACTTCCTCTCACTGGGACACAAAGAGTCTATGTAAATTTTTTCTTCTCTTAAAACAAAACAAAAGAAGTTAGGATAAAAGAAATATTTTTTATCCTAAATTTTGGTATTCCCAAACCCCAACAAAATTTTGCCTTTAAAGTTCTTTCAGTCTAACTACTTGGACGATTCAGACTGAAGTTTCATCGAAAGCTACCTTTTTCTTTTATTTAACTTCAATGCTTTTTCATATTCATTAATGAGAACATGCTTTTTTCTTCCATTAACTGCTTTCTAATTATTAAAAGAGACTATATAACATGAGAATTCAATTATAATTCATAAATACTTTCTCCAAAATTATTCCTTACCTCCTCTGTTTGTAAACTATTGAGCAGCAGTCTAATTAATATTAAAGTTTAAAATCATATTTTCAAAATGACTGAGATAAATGAATTTCCATTTATCTCTAATAATAAAGTCTTGAAGACTCTATGGTAATTATTTCTTATAAAGAATATTCAACAAAACAATTTGTTTTAACTTCATAAAGGTTTTTATTTTATTCTATTCAAAATTCTTGCCTTTGCCAATAATTCAATTTTAATTTGAGCAGCCAGAATTTTTTAAAACTTGCACAAAGATTATTTCTGAAATGATCTTTTTGATTTATTAAATATGTAACTGTGTGAAAGAAAAAAATGAAGTATATTTTAACATTACGTATTTATCAACTACACTTTGAATACATCTTTTTTTATGGGGGTAGTAGACTTCATAAAGTAAAGGGAAGACCTAGAGTACCTATACCCTAAAATAAATATATGCAAATAATTTAATAAGAGAAAAGAAGTAAAAAGGAAATAGTATTCCACAGACAGTGCATATTAAACATGTGGATAACTAAAGCCCCAAAAGTAAACTGCAAGTGACATCAGTGAAGATGACAGAGTAGGCAGCTCCAAGAGCCTGGATTCCCACAGAAATATCCAAAAATCAAACAAAAGTGTCAGAATCAACTTTAACAGAACTCTTGAAAATAGGTTGATAGCAAACAAGAGAATGCTAAAACCAAAAAAAAAAATAAAAATAAAAGACAAAGGAGACTTAAAAACAGTAAGAAAAGTATGTGGTGTTTGTATTTGCCCTGCTCCAACTCTCACCTAGGCTTGACAGCAGTCTTCAAAACTGCAGGTGGCTTCCCTAGTAGACAACCCTGGTCCTTGGTTCTAAAGGAAGCAAAGATAATCTTATTTGCAAATAACTACATTTGCTATAACCTGTATGGGAACTCCCTAGGGGAATAATGCAAAGAACTTTACTTTGTTTCTCTAACTGGAGACTCATTCAGAGCAGAAATGCAGCAGAGATTCTTTGAAAATACTGTAAGGTATCAAATAACCCACAGCCACCTGGGACAAAAGATTATAGTTGGGGCATATAATAGAGTACCCAAAGCTTGGGCAGAAAAGCTGAAGAGAGAGTTTTCTTGGGAAATAGGACATGTATAGCATTCATGGATATTGAAGAATTTAAAAATCCATGCATATGCTCACTAATAAAAACTTATTATTTCAGCTCCAGATGATCTCCAAATGCAAACAGGAGGTGAAGGCTAAGCCAGAGCTTAAAAATAGCCTAGAAAAGTGTTGAATAAGTTTGTCAGCAAAGATCCAATCTGCAAACATTGGGAGAGGTTTTTTGTTTTGGTTTTCCTGATCTTTAATTTTTTTTAGTTTTTCTTTTGTTTCTTCATTTTTGTCTTGTGGTATTCAAGTTATTCTCTATCAAGACACTAGCTGAACAAAGGCTAAAGGAACAGAGACCTCAGAGATCACACATGAAAAAGAATACTACATTAAGAAATTAGTTCAAAAAGTCATTAAACAAATAGCTACATGCTACAGAAAGTGACAAAAGTAAACCCAGAGGAGAAGGAAAAATCTGATTTCTAGATTTAATACATTATCATATTTTAAATGCTCAGTTTTTAAAAATGCAAGACACAACAAACTGTGGCTCATCAAAAGAAGAAATTAACAAAAACTGTACCTGAGGGAGCACAGACCTTGGACTTACTGAATTAAGACTTTAAATCAACTGTCCTTAAAAAATCAAAGAGCTAAAGGAAATCAGCAATGTGATGTACAAACAAGTAGAGAATATCAATAAAGAGAGAGAATTTCTGGAAATAAAATTCTGGAAATTCTGGAAATAAAAAGTACAATAACTAACATGAAAAACTCACCAAAGAATTTCATTGCAGATTTAAGCAGGCAGAAGAAAGAATAGAAGAAATTAAATATAAATGAATGAAGTCAAAGAGATTTGTGGAAAACAATAAAGCACATCAACATGTATGTCATAAGAACCCCAGATAGAGGAGAGAAAAAGAAATAGCAGAGAGAATGTGTAAAGATAATGGCTGAGCACTTCCCAAATTTGCAAAAGACAAAGATCTACACATTCAAGAAGCTCAACAAACTCCAAGAATCAATGTAAAGAGATCTACACCATGACACATTATAATCAAATGGCTGGAAATTGAGGGGAAAGAGGGAAGCTGAAAAGCAGTCAAGGAGAAGCAATTCATCCAACATACAATGGATCCTCAATAAGATTAACAGCTGATTTATTATCAGAATCATAGAGATCATAAAGAAGTTAACATTTTTAAAGTACTGCAAAGAACTGTCAACCACAAATTTTATGTCTGGCAAATTGTCTTTCAAAAATGAGGAAACATTAAAACAGTTCCAGAAAAACCAACACCAAAGGAGTTATTCATAAGTAATATTAACTGGCCGGGCACGGTGGCTCACGCCTGTAATCCCAGCACTTTGAGAGGCCGAGGCGGGTGGATCACAAGGTCAATAGATCGAGACCATCCTGGTCTACATGGTGAAACCCCATCTCTACTAAAAATACAAAAATTAGTTGGGCATGGTGGCGCGTGCCTGTAATCCTAGCTACTCAGGAGGCTGAGGCAGGAGAATTGCCTGAACCCAGGAGGCGGAGGTTGCAGTGAGCCGAGATCGCGCCATTGCACTCCAGCCTGGGTAACAAGAGCAAAACTCTGTCTCAAAAAATAATAATAATGAATAAATAAGTAATATTAACCTATGAGAAAAGCTAAAGGCAGTGCTTTAGGCTGAACCAAAAGGATACTAGGGAGCAACCTGAAAGCATGTGAAAAAACGCAGCTCTCTGGTAAAGGTAACTATATGATCATAGAAAAGCCAGTACTACTGCATTTTTGTTTTTATCTCCTCTTTTTATTTCCTACAGTATTTAAAAGATAGATGCATAAAACAATAATTATAATCTATGTTATCAGACACAAAATGTATAAAAATGTGATCTGTAAAAACAATAATATGAGGAGAGAGCTGTATAGAAACAGAAGGTTGATATCCTTTTGAATTTAAGTTGGCTTTAATCCAAACTAAGTTGTTATAAATTTAGGATTTTAATTGTTATCCCCATAGAAACTACAAAGAAAGTCTTTAAAATATACACACACAAAAATGGAAAAGGGATCAAAAAAGCACACAACAAAAAGTTAAACACAAAATATGGCAGTAGTGAAGCAAGTGAGGAACAAAAGGCTACAAGACATACAGAAAATAAATAGCAAAATGGCAGAAGTAAGCCCTAGATTCTTATCAGAAGTTATTTAATGTGTAAATTAACTGACTCTCCAACAGAAAGCCAGAGATTAGTAAAACATATTTTTAAAACTTGATACAACTATATGCTGTGACAAGAGACTCACTTTAGATTCAAAGACACAAATAGACTGAAAGTGAAAAAATGAGAAACAATATTCCACATAAGTCATATCTAAAAGAAACCTGAGGTGGCTATACTAAAATCAGATAAAATAGACTTTAAGTCAAAATTTGTTACGAGTGACAAAAAAGACACTATATGTAGATAAAAGTGTAAATATATCAAGATGCGAAAATTATAAACATATATGCACCTAATAATAGAGAACCAAATATGTAAAGCAAAAATTTACAGAATGGCAGGGAAAAAGCAAACAATTACACAATAATTGTGAGAGACATCAATAATGCACTTTTTTTTTTTTTTTTTTTTTGAGACTCAATCTCACTCTGTCACCAGGGCTGGAGTGCAGTGGCACAATCTCGGCTCATTGTATGCTCTGCCTCTCAGATTCAATCAATTCTTCTGCCTCAGCCTCCTAGGTAGCTGGGATCATAGGTGCCTGACACTATGCCCAGCTAATTTTTTGTATTTTTAGTAGAGACAGTGTTTCACCATGTTGGCCAGGCTAGTCTCGAACTGCTGACCTCATAATTCACCTACCTCAGCCTCCCAAAGTGCTGGGATTACAGGCATGAGCCACCAGGCCCGGCCCAATGCACCACATTTTAACAATAAATAGAATATTTAGACATAAGATTAATAAGGAAATACAGGCCTTGGACAATACTATGAACAAACCACATCCAACAGACATAGGACACTCCACCATCAATAACAGAATACTTATTCTTCTCAAATGCACATGGAACATCTACAGGCTACACAATATATTAAGCCACTCACTAAACAAGTCATGATAAAGTTTAAAAAACTGAAGTTATACAAAGCATTTTCCTCAACCACAATAAATGAAGTTAGAGATCAATAACAGAAGAAAAGCTGGAATATTCACAAATATATAAAAATTAAACAACACAACATTAACCAATTGTTAGATCACAGAAATAACAAGGGAAATTAGAAAATATCCTAAAATAAAATGAAAATACAACATGCTAAAATTCATGGGATACAGCAAAAGCAGTGCTCAGAGGGAAATTAATAGTTATAAAATCTGTATTATCAAAAAAAAGATCTGAAATCAATATCCTAACTTTATACTTTAAGGAACTAGAAAAATAACAGCAAACTAAGTAATAATAAATGAATAACTAATAATAAATAATAACTAATCAAAAATAAATGAAATGGAGATTAGAAAAACAACAGTTAATGAAACAAGAAATTGGTTCTTTGAAGATACCAACAAACTTAACAGACCTTTAGCTAGACTAAGGAACAAAAAGGCTAACAAATACACAAAAATCATAAATGAAAGTGGGAATATTATGTTTTATAACATGAAACACTATAAACACTATTATACATTAACATTATTACATAACCTTATTATATAATTATTTAATAATATAAATATTATTATTTATGAACATTATTATTTCATTTATTTATACCACTTTTGTTTCTCTAAGCTTTATTTCTCAATCTTAGAGAAATAAAAATGATTATGAGAATACCATAAATAATTGTGTACCAACAAATTGAATAACCTAGATAAAATGAACAAATTCCTAGAAACACAAAAACTACCAAAACTGACTAAAGAACTAGAAAATTTCAACAGGCATCTCACAAGTAAAGAGATCAAGTCAGTAATCAAAAACCACTCAACAAAGAAAAGTTCAGGACCATATGGCTTGAAAACATTTAAAAGAATTTAACAGGTCAGGCAAGTTGGCTCACGCCTATAATCCCAGCACTTTGGGAGGCCAAGGCAGGTGGATTAAAAGGTCAGGAGTTCAAGACCAGCCTGGCCAAGATGGTGAAACCCCTTCTCAACTAAAAATACAAAAATTAGCTGGGCGTGGTGGCAGGCGCCTGCAATCCCAGCTACTCAGGAGGCTGAGGCAGGAAATTACTTGAACCTAGGAGGGGGAGATTGCAGTGAGCCAAGATCACACCACTGCATTCCAGCTTGAGTAATGGAGCTAGACTCCATCTCAAAAAAAAAAAAAAAAAAAAAAAAGGAATTTAACATTTAGATGAATTAACAACAATCCTTAACAACCACTTTCAAGAAACAGCAGAGGAATTCCTAACTCATTCTATGAAGCTAGGATTACTCTGAACCAAAGCCAGACAGAACACTATATGAAAACTTCAGGCCAATATCGTTCATGAATATAGATGAGAAAAGTTTTCAACAAAATACTTCCAAAGTGTCCAGCAACAGATGAATGGATGGGTAGATTTTGGTATGGACATACAAGAGAATATTGCTCAGCCATAAAAAGGAATGTATTACTGACACATGGTAAAATGTGAATGAACTTTGAAAACGTTATGCTAACTGAAAGAAGCCAAATACAAAAGGTCATATACTGTACAATTCCTATTTGTGTGAAATATCCTGATTGGCAAATCCTTATAAACAGAAAACAGTTTGGTGGTTTCTGAGAGCTAAGGGAAGAAGAGAAGGGACCAGGGAAAACAGAGAGTAACTGCTTAATGGTTAACACAATTTCCTTTTGAGGTGATGAAAATATTTTGGAAATAGAGGTGGTGGTAGCATAACAGTGTGAGTATATATTTAGCTACTAAATTGTCCACTTTAAAATTATTAATTTCATGATATGTGAACTTCACAATAATCCTTAAATTATACAACTAAATATGAGGATTTAAAATCATTAAACAATAGACAAAATTAACCCTCTGTAAGATCCTACCTGATGACTGCAGCTCACTATAGAATGAGGTTACATATTTCTACATCAGCAGAAATCTGCTTCCATAAAGTGGAACTTTTACTAACAAACCTATAAGGTTTGCAGTAACTTGTTAAGGAAATCCAAATCAATTTTTCTGTTTGGATTCAGGTGGCCCCTAATGTGGACCTCTCCTCTGTGTGGAATTTCTTACTGTGTTTATGAGAAAAAAAGTAAAAGATCAGCAAACAGGAGTAAGAGGGTACCATTAGCAAGAATTCTAAAACTAGAAAACCACCTTTTAATCACCTGGGAAGCTTTTAAAAAACACTAATACCCATGCCCCAAACCCCTAGAGTTCTGATTTATAGTAATTAGCATGGGGCGTGGCCAAGACATCTATGTTTTGAAAAGCTCCCCAGGAGATTTTTCTGTGCCACCATGATTGAGACCATCACTAGATTGCAGTGTTCCCTTTTTCTGACACATTCTCAACACCTTGTGGTCCTAATCTTATTTTCTAAATAGAAAGAAGAAAAAAAGAATTAGAGAGAATTCACTGAGCCATTCATATATTAAATATGCTATGGAATTTCATCTTCATAACTGATAAAGTAGGCAGTATATTGAGATGGTTAGAATGACATGTTTTAGGACCAAAATGCCTTTGTTCATGTATCAGCTCTTTCACTTATCAGTGGGGCAAGGTGTCTACCCTCTCTGCTCCTCTATTTGCACAGCTGAAAAATGAGGAATTACAGCATCTCCCTGTTGTGAAAATTCATTGAATTAGAACTGTGCTTGGCACAAGATAATTATTCACAATTAATATTATTATTATATTTGCAGATAATAAAAAGGAGGCTCAGAAACAGTAATCTGCCTAATGTCACAGTTTTAATAAAATATAGAGTGAGAGTTAGAGCTCAAGTGTATCTGCCTTCAAACCCCAGGTGAAGAGGTGGAGCTGAGTGATGTGAGTCTTCAGGGCTAAAGTTAATTGAACTTCTTTGTGTATATAAATAAACAGGTGTCAGATAACTCCCACTGGGTCTCAAAAGCCAACTGTTAAGTTTTCAGAAATTTTGTGAGCTGGCTGTTAAATAGTCATTATTAATAATTAAATTATATATACTTATATGTTTTTAAATTACATTAAAAACAATAATAAATACTCAAAAGTCATCACTTCCTAAAGACCTTACTACATTTTACTATTATCTATGCTCTTGAGGTTAATTATGTACCTTGCATACATTTTATATAACCTTTTTTTTTTTAACCCGGAGATTACAACATCTGGTTTTCATTCACAGGTGTCAATTCATTGCTTTAAAAAGCTTCAATCTATTGTGAATTTTCTTCCTCACAAGAGAACTTTTTGTTGTTATTTTTCTCTCTACCCAAAGAGATCAAAGATTCCTGGGGATGAAAGTCTGGTTTTTGTAGGATCTGAAATGCTACTAGGTAGAGCAATTAAACCATATTATACAAAGTTAACTTGGGGATGTGAAATTTTCAGACAAATGGTTCATTTAAATGCCTCCATTAAGGCATGAGTGGTAGGAATGAGGGCAGAACATGCTATGAGGGAACTCTCGAACAAAACTCAAGAGGGTAAAAGCTGTCTTGCTCACCGCAAAAGCCCACTAGCTACCACAGGGCCTGACTCATAAGTGGTACACATACCACACATGAGAAATAGCATAGCATACTGATTCCAGTAATCACAGGGTGACCTTGGACCAGCTTCTTGACTTCTGTGCCTCTGTTTCTCATCTATAAAAATTACACAATAAAAGTACCTGTCTCATCTGGTTGGTATGAAGATTAAGAAAGTGCTGGGAACAATGATCAGAATGTAATAAGTTATTATTATTCCCATATGATATATTTTGAAGATCAAAAGTCATTACTTGGATCCATAAAAACTCAGATACTCCTGAGTAACGTCTTAGGACTTTGTCTTATGAGAAGGGATTCTATTGGACATTACAGAAGCTGACACCTGGCCTACTGGGCAAACCATTAATACTAAAGCTATAACATGACCTTTATTAAGCAGCTAGAAAAGAGTGTGAAATGTGCAGATAAACCAGAGATGTCAATAAATGGGATCTAGAAAATAAACTTGCGTTGGGCACACACAAAGGAAATAAAAGGTTAGGCCGGGCACGGTGGCTCACGCCTGTAATCCCAGCACTTTGGGAGGCCAAGGCAGGTGGATCACGAGGTCAAGAGACCGAGACCATCCTGGGCAACATGGTGAAACCCCGTCTCTACTAAAAATACAAAAAATTAGCTGGGCATGGTGGCGCGTGCCTGCAATCCCAGCTACTCAGGAGGCTGAGGCAGGAGAATTGCCTGAACCCGGGAGGCGGAGGTTGCGGTGAGCGGAGATCACGCCATTGCAATCCAGCCTGGGTAACAAGAGTGAAACTCCGTCTCAAAAAAAAAGAAAAGAAAAGAAAAGAAAAGGTTAAGGTGAGCTATGGGCAAAACAGAAAAAGCCCAAATGTCAGAAAAGTACATTGGGAAGAAGCAAGAATGCCTAGCTACTCAGCCTTTCTCTCCCTATTCCCCTTGGGTGCCAGATCAGCTTTTGACTTGTTTTTGGCATCCTGGTTACAGCCCTTATGGTTTTTAGACAGCTGCCTAGTCCAATGGCCATTCTAACAAAAATGATCTGAGAACCATACCGGGCAGTTAAATGACCCTGTTCACCCTTTCTACCTATTGGAGTGACACGCATTATTACAGAGACTGAAATCTCTGGTATCCAAGAAGAATGAGGGAAGTACTAGCAGCTCCATTCTTGAAGTTTGAGCTTTTATCTTTAAACATGTATCATTTGGTTAAGAGTGAAATTTTCATTCATTAAAGTTTAATTCCGTAAAAATGTATGGGTCATCTATTATGTATCCAGCTCCATGCTAGATTTCAAGACAGAAGCTGAAACCTGAGAAGGAATGGACAAAACCATCACAGCATGTTCTAGAAAGAAAAATGCAGAGGTAAAGAGAAGGGGTCACAATCTCAGTTTCCTCACATCACCGAGGAACACTAAACCCTGGCAAATATAGAGGGAGGTGAAGGTATGATTTAAAAATAGAAGAAAAAATATTTTATAAACTTTATAGAATAGGCTAAGGATGGCAAATACTATCTCCTGGAGGCAGTGATCATGACATTCTATCAAACCTAGATGTGACCCCGGAACATTTAACATAGTCCTCAGAGAGCCGTTATCAATTGCCTTAAGTGGATAGTATACATGAAAGGATTATCACTGAAAACTAAAATTAGAATGAAAACAGCAATTAGACTTCCAAACTCCCTTCAGTATCATTATGGCCTCTGACATCAAGGAAAAGCTAGGAGCCCTGCTTTTCAGGTTTTGACTCCGCAGCTTCTGCCCTGTGAGATATTTTCCTTTAATTGCTTCTTCAAATCCAAGACTTCTGCTAGAAATTAAATAATACTTACTAAAATCTATTCAGTGTGATCATATGGCAGGTACCATGCTAAACATTTGACACACCTATATCATTTAATAAAATGTAGTGAAAAATAGGCGCGGTGGCTCACGCCTGTAATCTCAGCACTTTGGGAGGCCGAGGCTGGCGGATCACCTGAGGTCAGGAGTTGGAGACCAGTCTGGCCAACATGGTGAAATCCCATCTCTACTAAAAATACAAAAATTAGTCGGGAGTAGTGACAGGTGCCTGTAATTCCAGCTACTCAGGAAGCTGAGACAGGAGAACCCCTTAAACCCAAGAGGCGGAGTTTGAAGTGACCAGAGATCGTGCCACTGCACTACAGCCTGGGCGACAGCAAAACTCTGTCTCTAAAAAAGAAAGGAAGGGAAGGGAATGGAGAAGGGAAGGGAGAAGGGAAGGGAAGGGGGAAGGGAAGGGAAGGGGGAAGGGAAGGGGGAAGGGAAGGGAAGGGGGAAGGGAAGGGCGAAGGGAAGGGAGAAGGGACGGGAGAAGGGAAGGGAGAAGGGAAGGGAAGGGAAGGGAAGGGGGAAGGGCGAAGGGAAGGGGGAAGTGGGGGAAGGAAGAAGGGGGAAGGGAAGGGGGAAGTGGGGGAAGGAAGAAGGGGGAAGGGGGAAGGGAGAAGGGAAGGCAAAGGGAGAAGGAAAGCGGGAAGGAGAAGGGAAGGGGGAAGGGGAAAGGAGGAAAGGAAGGGGGAAGGGGGAATTGGGGGAAGGAAGGGGGAGGGGGAAGGGAAAGGGGGAAGGGGGAAGGAAAGGGGAAGGGGAAAGTGGGAGAAGGAAGGGGGGAAGGGAGAAGGGAAGGGGGAAGGGGAAGTGGGGGAAGGAACAGGGAGGGGGGAAGGGAAAGGGTGAAGGGGGAAGGAAAGGGGGAAGGGGGAAGGGGGAAGTGGGAGTAGGAAGGGGGGGAAGGGAGAAGGGAAGGGGGAAGGGGGAAGTGGGGGAAGGACCAGGGAGGGGGGAGGGGGAAGGGGGAAGGAAAAGAGGAAGGGAGAAGGGAAGGGTAAAGGGGAAGGGAAAGGGGAAGGGGAAGGGGGAAGGGAAGGGGGAAGGGGAAGGGGGAAGGGGGAAGGGGGAGGAGGAAAGAGAGAAGGGAAGGGGGAAAGAGAAAGGGAGAAGGGAAGGAGGAAGGGAGAAGGCAAAGGGGAAGGGAGAAGGAAAGGGGGAAGGGGGAAGGGAGAAAGGAAGAGGGAAGGGGGAAGGGAGATTACTATTCATAAGCTCTCAATCTAGGTATTTTCAAATCATCTAATGCAAAATTTCCAACCACTGTGGGTTTTGCTGTTGTTGTTGTTGTTTTGCTTTGAGATAGGGTCTCACTCTGCCACACTGGCAGGTGTACAGTGACTCAATCATGGCTCACTGCAGCCTCAACTTCCCAGATTCAACCAATTCTCCTACCTCAACCTCCCAAGTAGCAACTGGGACTACAGGCATGCACCACTATGTCTGGCTAATTTTTCTAATTTTTTTGTAGAGATGAGGTCCCATTATGTTGCCCAAGCTGGTCTTGAACTCCTGGGCTCAAGTGATCCTCCCCCATCAGCTTCTTGAAGTGTTGAGATTATAGGTGTGAGCCATCATGCCTGTTCTCACTATAATTTTTTCAAAAAGTCATCTGTGAAGCAATAAAGAACAATAGGTCAAAAGAGGTCAGCCAGGGTTTGAAACCTGAGTGTAACTCTGTGTGACCTTGGACAAGTATCTTATCCACTTTGTGCTGTAAAAGCAGGACAATGGTACTAACTACCTCCTAGAGGTGTTAAGAGAATTTCACAGGTTAATGTAAGTGTTTAGGATGGAAACTGGAATATATATGTGCTCAATGAGTGAAAATTATATTGAGCCCCAAATCTACCATTTTATAAACTGTCCCCAAGAATAAGTTAATCTGCTTGAGAAGTTGCATTAAGTTCTTTGGGTCACCAGGGTGACATTCAGTTCACTATTTGGGTCACCAGGGTGACATTCAGTTCACTATTTACTCCTGCACACTTTATCCTATATCTATGTAACAACGGCTGCCACTTAAAAGTAAACTAAATTATTATGAAGTACTATTTGAAACTGATCCTTGACTTCCATATTTCATTCTCTTTTTGCCTCAAACCTGAAATGGTCTGTGCTTTTTAAAGTCAACATTTTTTCCATTTGATGGGAAGGAAGGGAAGAAATAAATTACAGCTGCAAAGACAAGTTGAATGTTTCAATGGACCAGGCCTGGCATCTCTCAGAGTAAGAGATGTTTAATTCAAAGAGATGACTTTGTGTGAGATCAGTGGCAGCTCCAAAGTCTTTTGAGGAGGTGGGGCAGAACAGCCTCCTTGGCCATTTCCTGAAATCTTGAGAGCACTGCCTTATTTGCAAGTTTATTTATATGAATTGTATCAATATCAAATGTAGTCAGAAATTTACTGTGCGCTTGTCCTTCTTGACAGATGAATAGAAACGGCTCTTTGTCTCAGTTCACTAGCAGTAAAAGCCAGCAGCAGCTCATCAGTGGTTTGCAACCCAGAGTTCTAAGGATCGGGCAGTGGGAACCACATTTCATAGTTTTATAGGCTGTATTTGGTGTCTAAGCTGTGCCCTGAGGAACCACTACATTTAACCTAGAAATATTTGTGAGCAGAATATTTTTTTCTTTCTTTTCTTTCATTCTAGAGGTCAATGCCACTAGAAATATGACCAAACCAAGAAAGAAGGTGTGTCATAGATTTTTTAAATTCTACATAGAAATCTTATGTTTATAGATTGTAGAATACCTAGATACATTACAAAAAAAGTTAATCTTTTCATTTAAAACTTTTTATTATACTAATAAGTTTTCAACATTGAAAAATAAAGAAAATATTCAAAAGAAATGAAAACTCACTCATCATCTGCATTTAGTAAAAAGTCCTAAGATGGTCCTAATACACAGAATTGAGATTGCTGCTGTTAGTGGATGAGAATGCCAAGCATATTATGTTACCTAACAGGTCAGTAGACCACTATTATGGCTGGCCATATTTCTCAAACATGGCTAAAACCGTATTTCCCACCACTCATACTCCTCTTACAATGTTCCCAACACTCCTCAGGTAGACAGGGAAGCGTCTATGTTCCTGCCTCTTAAATCTGGATGGGTTCATGACTATGATGGAAGTAGTACTAAGTCACTACTGAGGTACTGAGGACAGATTATAAAAATGTGATGCACTTCTGCCTATTTCTCTCAAGATGCTTGCTCTCCAAATCCAGCCATCCTGCCATAGACTTCCCTATGGCAGGATGTGGTGAAATCCCATCTCTACAACAGGTACATAAAATTAGCTGGGTGTGGTGGCATGCGCCTGTAGTCTCTTCTACTAAGGAGGCTGAGGCAGGAGAATCACTTGAACCTGGGAGGCTGAGGTTGCAGTGAGCCAAGATCGCACCACTGCACTCCAGCCTGGGAGACAGAGCGAGACTCTGTCTCAAAAAAAAAAACAAAAAAAAAACAAAAAAAACAGTAGATCCTCCAGCACCAAGTTGAGTCATCTCAGTTGATACCCTATGGAACAGAAATGAGCTATAACTATTGAGATTTATGGACTAAGTAAGTTATTTGATGTTATCCTAGGGCACCAATTTTGGGGAGGTTTGTTATGAGGTAATAGATAGCTGATGAAACCACTAACAGTAAGACTTACTAAAACTTCTGAAATAATAGTGAGAGGTTATTATGTGGGAACACTGTGCTGACAGTTTTAAACGTAATAATTCAGTTTATTCTCACAGTAACCTCATGGCACAGAGAGTATTATTATTCCCAATTCATATATGGAAACACTAAAACACACACCCAGATTAAGTAATTTACCCAAAACGTAACTCAGCTCACAAGTCGCAGAACTAGGTTATAAACTAGAAACTCTGCCTACAAAATTAGTGCCCTTGACCATGACACTAAGCAGTCTGGAGTACATTCCACTAAATCAGGATCCAGCAGTTGTTCCTGAAATCCAGCTGGGTTAGTATCTGCTTCCCCAGGCCCTGCTCAGCCACATTCCTCTCTTTCTAGTGGGGAAGTCAACTACCAAATGTACTACTGCGTCCCCAAAGAAATTAGAGAATTTATTTCATAAAAGGGCCCTCTCCATTCCCAATAATCTCAAAGCTGACATAAAAAATAGCCAATCTTTACCAAACCTTTTTAGTAACAATTTTATTAGTGAAAACAATATATATTTATCATAAAAAATTGGAAAGCTAATTTTTTAAATGCACATAACAATACCCAGAGATAACCACTGTAAACATTTTGATAGTTTCTTTCCTTTTATTCCATTTCAGTCTTGCTCTTAATATCATTAAAATCATCAGACATATAGAGTTTTATATCCTAATTTTCCCACAATTACATAGTGTATTTCCATGTCATCACAAAAATACCTCTGAACACATAAATGGTTACAAAACAATTCTCTCCGTAAACATAACTTGATTTCACATTTTATTGACAGGTATCTAGTTGCTTCCACTTTTTTATCTTTTAAATAATTCTATATTGAACATCTTTCTTACAATTTCCTCAAGCTAGCTTCTAGAACAGAAATTACGGAGTAAAAAATATATGGATTGGTGTGGTCTATGAAACATATTTCCAGAAAGTTACCATTTTACACTCCTAGTCAGAGTCACAACCCACTCTGTCTTATACTAGTTATCATTTAAAACATTATTTTGTAATTTGATAGGTTGCAAGTGGTATCTTTTATTTTAATTTTGTTAATGACCTGTACATACACTGTTGGGAATGTAAATTAGTTCAGCCACTGTGAAAAGCAGTTTGGAGGCTTCTCAAAGAACTTAGAATTACCCAACTATCCCATTACTGGGTATATAGATAAACAAAAACAAATCATTCTACCAGTTTCTATTCTGAAACACGGTTCACAATAGAAAGACATGGAATCAACCTAGGTGCCTGTCAACAGTGGGCTGGATGAAGAAAACGTGGTACCTTTATACCATGGGATGCTACATAGTCATAAAAAAGAACAAAATCATATCTTTGCAGCAACATAGATGCAGCCAAATGTCATTATCCTAAGTGAATCAATGCAGGCACAGAAAACCAAATACTGCATGTTCTCACCTAGAAGTGGGAGCTAAACACTGGGTACTCATACGCATAAAGCCAAAATAAAATATCTAGGCCATGAAAAAAATAAAATATCTAGGAGTAAATAGAAACTGAGAACTACTAGAGCAGGCAGGGAGAGAGGGGAACAAGGGTTGAAAATTGAACTGTTGGGTACTGTGCTTAGTACCTACATGATGGGATCATTTGTTCCCTGAACCTCAGCATCATGCAATATACCCATGTAACAAACGTGCACATGTACCCATGAATCTAAAATAAAAGTTGAAAAAAACTAAACTCTACATATATGGGGCAAAGGGCAAATGACATCTTAATATCATTATAAAATCAGTTTTGGTCTTGCAGACCCTTTGAAAGAGTCCATCCATTACTTTAAAAACTGCTGGGATTTAGCAAGCAATGGTTGATATCTACCTAAAATTCAATAAGAAGAATACTGAAAAAAAAAAAAAAAACCCTGTATGACTTTGGTATAAGAAATGATTCTTTGAATAAGACACAAGAAACAGAAATCTTTAAGTTATGAAAACATTTTTAATGCAAATAAATGTAAAAACACAAGCCATTCACTAATGGGAGAAACTTCCAACACAAATATACATACAAATAATTGTTCTGCAGAATATGTAAAGAACTGCTACAAATCAATAAGAAAAATACAAATAACTTAGGAGAATATCAGGCAAAGAACATAAATAAGATACTTCAAAGCAAAGAAAATCCTAAGAGTTTATATAAATATCTAAAAAGGTATACAACCCAATAGAAACAGAAAAATTCTAAGGACTACAACAACAAAGTGCTGATCATTAGATTGGTAAAACAAAAGTCTTGACAATTAATAACTCAAATACTAATGATGGGAATGCAGTAATCAAGAGACAGAGCAGACAGTGCAGATCGCTGACTTGTCATCCACCTTCCCTTCTTCCTCCTAGGCATACTTTGTTCAGGTATCTCCTTCCTCCTGATGATATTTTTAAAGGAAAACTAGCCTTGCCCCCAGCCAATCATCATGGTCTTGTAGACGCTTATAAGTAATTGATTTAGGCATTGGCATGTGATTTAATTTTAGCCAATGAAACATGAAAGAATGTAGCTAATAGAAATTTCTAAAGAAAGTTTCCTTCCCCTTCAAAAGAGACATAGAGGAAAAAATGCTTCTAGCCATTGTTTTCTCTGTGCCTGAGTCCTCCTGACCATGAGGAAAGCTATTGAGTCAATGAATTACCCAAATCTAGAGCAGTTCTACTTCTGGGCTTCTTCTTATATGAGGTAACAAGTTTCTTTATTTAAGCCACTTTAAATTCCATTGTCTGTTACTCGCAGTTGAAAATATCCTAACAGAGAAAGCTTAAAAGTTTTGCAATATCTAGTATAGGTAAAAAATAGTTATCCCTTAAAACACTGAAATTCCACTTCTAGGTATATTCATCAAGAGAAACTCACACATGTGGAGTAGGAGATACACAAAAGAATGTTCTTTGTAGTCTTATTTGTACAGGAGCCAGGAGACAACTAAATACAGTTTTGTAGTTAATGAATAAATTAATTATCATTAAAATAAGTAATTATTGCTATTCATTACAACAGAGAAATAATTATTAATTCTAATATGTTTATAATCCCTTTATCTGTTCTTCCTAGAATAAGACGACTATTATTATGACATCAAGGCAACCTAGTATAAAGCAACAAGTTGGAAGAAACATGGGTTGCTGATTGTGTGGAGGACCATATCCACTCTGGATTACCTATTTGGACTTTTACACGAGTGACAAATCAACATCCATATTGTTTAAGCCACTCACATTTTGAATTTTTGAAGAGTCACAGCTAATGCTAATTTTAATTAAACAAATATGAAAACATAAACTGGAAAATACCATCAAACCGATGACAGTACATGCCTCTGGAGAAGGAAGGAGGTAAGTGGATGGATGAGAGAGGAGACTAATAATATTTCAATTTTATTATAATATTACATCCCATTTTTAATGAAGAAGCTAAAGCAAAAATATTTAAGTGTTAACCTTTGTTAATTCTGGGTAGTGTACTGGTGTTGTATTAGTCTCTGTACTTCCCTGTTTATCTTCTTAAATAAAAAAGGGGATCACATAGAAAAAGTTTACCCAAAAAGAAGAAATTGAGGAAGAAGAAAAAGAAAATGCCCTTTCCCCAAACAAGAAAATGTGCTCCTTCTATAAACACAAACTAAATTAATATTAAGATACAATATATCTCCTATTAAGTTAAAGATGAACACTATTCAATGTTACTGAAGGGGCAGAGGTTAGGAGGGTACATCTATCTTTTCTAGAGAGCAATCTTGTAATTACAGCAAATTCATTAAGAGTGTCAACTCTATAAACCATAAGTTTTACCTCAAAGAAGTTATCCTAATAAATATACATGATAAGCATGAAGATTTAGTTAGGAGCATTTTTATAATAATTTGCTCACAATCTTAAAAACTGGAAAGCACACAAATGCTCAGCTAGAGAGGCTAGTCATGTAGGTCACTGTGCAAAGTTATAAAACAAATAAGTTAGACACACCAAAAACAAAAGAAAACAAAACAAAAACTACAGGCCAATATCTCTGGTGAATGTTGATGCAAAAATCCGCACCAAACTACTAGCAAACTGAATTCAACAACACATTGAAAAGATCATTCATTATGACAAAGTGGGATTTATCCCTGGGATGTAAGAATGGTTCAACATATGCAAATCAATTAATGTGATATATCATATCTACAGAACAAAAGACAAAAATTATCTGATCATTTCAATGGATGCTGAAAAAGCATTTGATAAAGTTCAACATTCTTTCATGATAAAAACCCTCGAATAACTGGATGTAGAATGAACGAATCTCAATATAATAACTGCCATATATGACAGACCCACAGCTAATATCATACTAAATGGAGAAAGCCTTCCCTCTTAGATCTGGAACATGACAAGGATGCCTTCTCTCACCACTGTTACTCAACATAGTACTGGAAGTCCTAGCTAGAGCAATCAGACAAGAGAAAGAAATAAAGGGCATCCAAATTGGAAAGGAAGAAGACAAAGTTTCCTTATTTGCAGATGATATGATCTTATGTTTGGAAAAACCTAAATACTCCACCAAAAACTATTAGAACTGATAAACAAATTCAGTAAAGTTGCAGGACACAAAATCAACATGCAAAAATCAGTAGCATTTCTACATGCCAACAGTGAGCTATCTGAAAAGAAAAGAAAAAAATCTCATTTACAATAGCCACAAATAAAATTAAATACCTAGGAATTAACCAAAGAAGTGAAAGATCTGTACAATGAAAAATATAAAACATTGATACAAGAAATTGCAGAGGATACACAAAAATGAAAGATTCCATGTTCATGGATTGAAAGAATCAATATTATTAAAATGTCCATACCACCCAGAGCAATCTATAGATTCAATGCAATCTCTATCAAAACACCAATGACAATCTTCACATAAATAAATAAATTAATTTAATTAAATTATGTGGAAATAACAACAACAACAACAAAAAAAACCAGAATAGCCAAAGCTACCCTGAGAAAAAAGAACAGTACTGGAAGGAATCACATTACCTGACTTCAGATTATGCTACAGAGCTGTAACAACCAAAAGAGATGGTATTGGCATAAAAACAGACACGTAGCTCAATGGAACAGAACAGAATCCAGAAACAAATCCACACACCTACAGGGAACTCGTTTTTGACAAAGGTGCCAAAAACACACAATGGGGAAATACAGTCTCTTCAATTAATTGCCCTGGGAAAATGGAATATCCATACACAGAAGAATTAAACTTGATACCTATCTCTCACTGTACACATAAATTAAATCAAAATGGATTAAATATTGAAATCTAAGACCTCAAGCAATGAGAAAACTCATAGGGGAAACTCTTAAGGACATTGGTCTGGGCAAAGATTTCTTGAGTAATACCCCATAAGCACAGGCAACCAAAGCAAAAATGGACAAATGGGATCACATCAAGTTAAAAAGCTTCTGCACAGCAAAGGAAATAATCAACAAAGTGAAGAGACAACCCACAGAAAAGGAGAAAATATCTGTAAACTACCCATCTGACAAGGGATTAATAACCAGAACATACAAGGAGCTCAATAACTCTATAGGGAAAAGAAATCAATCCAATAAAAAAATGGACAAAATACTTGAATAGACATTTCACAAAAGAAGATATACAAATAGCAACAGGCATAGGAAAAAGTGGTAAACACCACTAATCATCAGGGAAATGCAAAGAAAAACTATTATGAGATATCATCTCATACCACTTAAAATGGCTTTTATACAAAAAACAGACAATAACAAATGTTGGTGAGGATGTGGAGAAAAGGGAACCATTGTACACTGTTGGTGGGAATGTAAATTAGTACTACCACTATGAAGAAGAGTTTGGAGTTCCTCAAAACACTAAAAATAGAGTTCTCATATGATCCAGCAATCCCACTGCTGGGTATGTACCTGAAAGAAAGGAAATCAGTATATCAAAGAAATATCTGCACCCTCATGTTTGTTCCAGAACTGTTCACAACAACCAAGATTTGGAAGCAACCTAAGAGTTCATCGGCAGATAAATGGATTAAGAAAATACGGTACTTGGCCGGGCGTGGTAGCTCACGCCTGTAATCCCAGCACTTTGGGAGGCCTGGAGGGGAAGATCACAAGGTCAAGAGATGGAGACCATCCTGGCCAACATAGTGAAACCCTGTCTCTATTAAAATACAAAAATTAGCTGGGCGTGGTGATGCTTGCCTGTAGTCCCAGCTAGTCGGGAGGCTGAGGCAGGAGAATTGCTTGAACCTGGGAGGCAGAGGTTGCAGTGAGCCAAGATCGCGCCATTGCACTCCAGCCTGATGCCTGGAGACACAGTGAGACTCCCCCCACCAAAAAAAGAAAATATGGTACTTTTATACAATGGAGTACTATTCAGCCATAAAAAAAAAAAAATAAGGTGGCCCAGGCGCAGTGGCTTATGCCTGTAATCCTAGCATTTTGGAAGGCCAAGGTGGGTGGATCACCTGAGGTCAGGAATTTGAGACCAGCCTGACCAACATGGTGAAAGCCCAACTCTTCTAAAATACAAAAACATTAGCTGGTTGTGGTGGTGCGTGCCTGTAGTCCCAGCTACTTGGGAGACTGCGGCAGAAGAATCACTCGAAGCTGGGAGGTGGAGGTTGCAGTGAGCCAAGATCGTGCCATTGCTCTCCAGCCTGGGCAACAAGAGCAAAAATCCATCTCAAAAAAAAAAAAAAAGAATAAGATTCTGTCATTTGCAACAACATGGATGAAACTGGAGGTCATTATATTACGTGAAATAAGCCAGGTACAGAAACACAAACATCACATGTCCTCACTTATTTGTGGGATTTAAAAGTCAAAACAATGGAACTCATGTAGACAGAGAATAAAAAAATGGTTCCCAGGGGCTGGGAAGAGTACTTGGGAGGCACTGGGGATGGTTAATAGGTATATATATATACAAAGAAGGGATAATACCTCATATTTGATAGCACAACAGGGTGACTATTGTCAATAATAATTTAATTGTACATTTTAAAATAACTAAAAGAGCATAACTGATGTATAACACAAAGGATAAATGCTTGAAGAGATGGGTACCCCATTTTCCATGATGTGATTATTACACATTGCATTCTCATATTAAAGTATCTCATGTATCCAATAAATATATAGACATAGTATGTACCCACAAAAATTAAAAATAAAAAACAAATAAGTTATAAAACAACTATTCTCCTAATTTGTGTAAAAAAAAAAAAAGTTTGTACATAGGTATAAGTTACAAACATTTGAAAGGCTTTATACCACCCAGTGTTAATACTGGAGAGTGAAAATTCAGATTATTTTTATTTTCCATTTGTTTATTTATTTATTTAGAGACAGGGCCTCACTCTGTCGCCTAGGCTGGAGTACAGTGGTGTGATCATGGCCCACTGCAACCTCCATCTCCTAGGCTCAAGCAATCCTCCCACCTCAGCCTCCCAAGTAGCTGGGACCACAGGCATGCACCACCACACCTAGTTCATTCTTGTATTTTTTGTAGAGACGGGGGTTCACCATGTTGCCCAAGCTAGTCTCGAACTCATGGGCTCAAGAGATCTGCCTGCCTCAGCCTCCCAAAGTGCTGTTACTTGCAACAAGTCTGATGCGAATAGACAGTAGTGGTCAATTCATTTCTTATAAAACGCATTTATGGTTCCTGATAGCATAATATTCCAAGTTATAAATATTCATTTATTTTTTAATGAATCTGTAAGCATCAGATATTAAAGCTACTGGGGAGAAAAAATAGAATTAGGTCACATTCCACCAAAAATCATTCCTTGGGATAACAGGACAATTGGTGGTTTTCCTAAACTGATAAGTGAAGAAATTCTTTTTTTCGGTCTACTAATAAAAGATGTTGTTATAAAGGACAAGTTGAAGGAAGTAATAAGGTTCAGAAGAGCCGAATGTAAATAGAAATGCCTATTAGGATTCCGGTACATTATTTGGTAGCTCACACATCCTGACTTATACCTTCCTTCTTAATATTTCCTTTCATGTACATTCTGATACAAATTACCATGAACCCTTAATGTCGCAGCATTTTTTTTCCATGTTCTAATACTTATACATTTTTTTTCTTTTTCTTTTTTCCTGAGATGGTGCCTTGCTCAGTTGCCTAGACTGGAGTGCAGTGGCGCAATCTCAGCTCACTGCAACCTCCGCCTCTTGGGCTCAAGCCATTCTCCTCCTCAGCCTACCAAGTAGCTGGGACTATAGGTGCACCTAACCACACCTGACTAATTCTATTTTATTTTTAGTAGAGACAGGGTTTCACCATGCTCGCCAGGCTGGTCTCGAACTCCTAACCTCAGGTGATCCTCCCGCCTCCACCTCCCAAAGTGCTGGGATTACAGGCGTGAGCCACCCTGCACCTGACCTATACCTATGCATTTGCATTTGTTCTGGTTTCATATTTTGGATGACTCTGTTTCCTCCACTGACACTGCAATGTTAGGCTAGATGTTAACCTGGATACACACCAGAAGCCCCTGAAAGCTGCCCCATATTCCTAATGGATATGTGGGTGATTTGGCTGGGACAAGAGGCCGCATACACATATCCTCACTTTAACAGCCAAGGCTTAGTTCTGGCTCTCTTGGCAAGGGACAGTTTTCATTCTCCTAAAGCAAATGGTAGAGGAGATCCTTTCTCAGCCAAGGGATTGCATTTCTGAATGCAGAACAGATAATGACTTGGGAATCCCATGGATTCTCCTGTAAACTTCAAACTGGCAGCTTTTGGAAAGCCTCATCTCTCTTCCCTGCAAGAGTGTAAGATGGAAATCAGCAGGATTAGGTCGCATTCCAGACTAGTAACACATCTCCATATTTGTACACCCTTACCATCCTGTACAATCAGATTTTACTACATTTTAGTCTATATTTAGCTGTCCACTACTCTTTTCATGCTATTATCATTATTAGAATACTAGTCTCATTACATCAGTATTATTATTTAGCCCAAGTCTATGTACTTGCTGCTTCATCATTGGCCTCTATAATTCAGCAATTTCTTCTATTTGTCCCCAAAACTCACTACAAGAATGGGTGACCTCTCATATGGTGCATTACAAATGCTCTTAGAGAATTTCTTCTGTCTTCATTGCTTGCATTTACCACCATAGTAACTGATAAAGAGTCCAAAATCTACGTACTAACTGGGACTCTTTCTTTCATTATTATTATACGTTAAGTTCTGGGGTACATGTGCAAAACATGCAGGTTTGTTACACAGGTATATACATGCCATGGTGGTTTGCTGCACCCATCAACCCATCATCTACATTAGGTATTTCTCCTAAGGTTATCCCTCCCTTAGACCCCCACTCCCCAACAGGCCTCTATGTGTGATGTCCCCCTCCCTGTGTCCACGTGTTCTCATTGTTCAACTCCCACTTATAAGTGAGAACATGTGGTGTTTGGTTTTCTGTTTTTGTGTTAGTTTGCTGAGAATGATGGTTTCCAGCTTCATCCATGTCCCTGCAAAGGACATTAACTCCTCCTTTTTTAATAGCTGCCCAGTATTCCATGCTGTATATGTGCCACATTTTCTTTATCCAGTTTATCATTGATGGGCATTTGGGTTGGTTCCAAGTCTTTGCTATTGTGAACAGTGCTGCAATAAACATACATGTGCATGTGTCTTTATAGTAGAATGATCTGTAATCCTTTGGGTATATACCCAGTAATGGGATTGCTGGGTCAAATGGTATTTCTGGTTCTAGGTCCTTGAGGAATTGCCACATTGTCTTCCACAATGGCTGAACTAATTTACATGCCACCAACAGTGTAAAAGTGTTCCTATTTCTCCACCTCCTCTCCAGCATCTGTTGTTTCCTGGCTTTTTAATGATCACCATTCTAACTGGCATGAGATGGTATCTCATTATGGTTTTGATTTGCATTTCTCTAATGACCAGTGATGAGCTTTTTTTCATATGTTCGTTGGCCACATAAATGTCTTCTTTTGAGAAGTGTCTGTTCATATCTTTTGCCCACTTTCTGATGGGGCTGTTTTCCTCTTGTAAATTTGTTTAAGTTCTTTGTAGATTCTGGATATTAGCCCTTTGTCAGATGGATAGATTGCGAAAATTTTCTCCCATTCCGTAGGTTGCCTGTTCACTTTCTTTTGTTGTGCAGAAGCTCTTTAGTTTAATTAGATCCCATTTGTCTATTTTGGCTTTTGTTGTAGATGCTTTTGGTGTTTTTAACTAGGACTATTTTCACCTCAAATTAACATGTTGTTGTTATCTTAGCACCTCTAATTCTCTCCTTAATATCTCTTCAAAAACTTTTCCTCTTTAGCTACTTTCAGTTTCAAATACGTTTTGTGACCTAGAGCACATTTGTTAAATTGTTGCTGAACTTCTCACCCACGGACCAAGAAAAAGTTTCTTTGGTATTTCTTTGAGATTGCTCAAGAACCCATATATCTATGTCATTACATGGTTTTGTCCAACCTATAATCTATGTATAAATGGACAGACCAACTTAAGAAAGTTAATTATAAAGTTTTGAAAAACAGAGAATATAGTAAAAGAGATCAGACTTATGAGGCACACCTTGCTATTCAAAAAGCATTTGCTGAAAAACTGACCGAGGAAAGACACGTGGCACACAAGGCATCGAACTAGGGGTCTTTAGTTAGAGTCTCTGTTCTACCTTCTCCTTCTTACTCCTTTTGTTCTGCGTTTCTACTAAACATTCTCAAAACAAGAGACTACTTAGACATCACCACCCATTCCTCCTAACTAGCAAATTCTGAGACTTAGATGGTAGTAAAATCAATTTAAATAAACCAGAGAATGCTAGTGAGTTGGATGAAGTGCTTTAAAAAATAGTAACCTGTGTGAGCCTGTATACCACTTTTCTCTTAGAATACACATAAATAAGTGCTTGAATGAGCATCTGCTATACAATTACTAGAAATCAGCTATGTTAGAATGGGGATGGTAATATCTGTTCTTTGTTCAGGGGCTCTTCCTTAAGCAGAATCAGATAATGTAGGAGCAAAGAAGTCAAGGGAAAAAAAAATTTCAAAAAACAATCGATAGAATGTGAGCTATATAGGAGAATATAAGGCAAACAAAAATACTACATTCATATATCTTGTAGTGTTATGTTTTTGCTATTCATATGGATACTGATTAACTAAAAATTTATTTTTTTTCCCAAATATGTTTGGGATCACAATTATTTTGGTGATAAAGTTAGGTTACTTTAAACTTCAAACTTCAAGAAAAGGCAAGCCTGATTTTCACAAGCGAATGACTCTCTTACTTTCTAAAATTATTTCCTTCCTACTATCACAACTCTAAATAATGAACAACCTGCTGTCCTTATAGAAAAATCATCCTCAGGCCAGGTACAATGGCTCACACCTGTAATCCCAGTACTTTTGGAGGCCGAGGCAGGCGGATCACCTAATGTCAGGAAAGTTAGGATTTCGAGAGCAGACTGGCCAAAGGGCAAAACCCATCTCTAGTAAAAATACAAAAATTAGTCAGTCATGGTGGTGCATGCCTGTAGTCCCAGTTACTTGGGAGGCTGAAGCAGGAGAATTACTTTAACCCGGGAGGCAGAAATTGCAGTAAACAGAGATTGCACCACTGCACTCCAGCCTGGGCAATAGAGCGAGACTCCATCTAAAAAAAAAAAAAAAAAAATCAAATAAAAATAACTAAGAAAACAAGATATAAATATGATTTCAAAGTTCCTTATAATTACCTAAATAACGTATTTGTACTTTCTATCAGAAAAATAAATTCTCCTTTTATCAGAAGGTTATTTATACTTTCTGTTAAAAAACTTTACACTGAAAACACATAGGATATACTTGTCTCTAACTTCCAGATATAAGACAGAAAGATTTGCTTGTATGGAATAAATAATAACAACAATGACAATAATATTAATGATAATTGTACTTAATTCATATATAAAATATAGGTAAAGCCATTAACTAATAATTTACTGCACTTAAAATTCTAGACAAAGTATAACTCAGGCAAATATTTTTAAAATATGTAAATCCTACTTTCAAAAGAGTTTAGTTACTTAAAATCAGTGTCGAACTAGGATTTCTGGCAGCAAACCTTTGACATTTGCATTTTGCTAGTCCTTTCCTCCTCTTTGGTCAATCAACATCCTTTGTTCTTTGTTAATAAGATATGATCTGATAAGCTTATTTCTGACTTGCCTTGGGGAAGAAAGGGAGGACAGGATTACACGTGGGCACTTCAGAGTGACAAGTCTGTTCCCTGGGTCACTGAAGAAAACAAAGACCGGCTGCATCGGAAGCTACTCAAACAGTCGTGTGTTGCTTCTACGTAAACGTGAGAATTAAACAACTGCCAAAAATCTCCTCAAATTTCTCCAATCAAAAATTAATAACTTTAAAAAGTAACACATTTTTTATTCCTTTTCAATTCTACCTTCAATTTTTAAAACAACTTTTTACATAAGAATGAAAGCTTATTAAACTACAAATACATTTTTGCAGTATTTATGTACTTTAAATAAAACTTGTTAACTCTAGATCTTAATTTTTAAACACACATGTGAAGCCTAGTAAAGTATTTGTGAATTTCCAGCATGAATACATTTCAAATGTCAAACGAAAAAATAAAAACTTGACTAGTGAAAAAATTATAAAATGTTTTAAAATTCCTCAAATTTGAGGTTAATCATTTATAGAATGAACTGAGTCTAGTTAATATATAACATATTTATCATAAATCATGCTTAGAAAATTTAAATGCCTTTATATTTTACAGAAAATTTCCCAATGGTAAATGTGACTTAATTTTTAACTTATTTTTATTCGGAATAGATTGTAAAACATTTACACAATCCAAATCTAATCAACTGATATTTGATCCCTGAAAATCTTGCAAATAATCAATTTGTACCCATTCCCAAGGGACAATAAATGCTAATTGTAGTAAATCTGCTTCCTGCAGACAGTGCCAATGAGGGGCAGTTTCCATAGTCATTGATAAATGGTTAAAACAGAAAACACAGACTTTGACTCTAAACATGTCTCTTTCAAATTAAGCACATTCATGTACCAAAGTAATCTAGACTATAGGAAAATCACAAAGAGGTAATCTCCAATACAAGGAGAACTACAGAGCCAGTTTCCAGGAAAAAAAAAAATCTGACAGTTTCAGAAAATCTTCCTTTCAGAAAGTCTATTTGTGTACCTAAAATTAGCACTAATACTCCAGAAATAGTGAAACAATAAGATGGTTTCAAAATGATAACCACTTTGGTCCAAACTGACAGCAGTAGCTGCTTATGCAGAGAAAACCACATGCTTCAGGGCAATCCCCTTGTATAATAACTTGTTAATCCACATCTCAATAATCAGACACATTTGATCTGCTCCTATTAACTGTTAGTCATTCCTCCAAAGGTGTATTTTATACTAATCATTGCCAAAGATAAGGAATTTGTCCTTTGATTTGTAATTAAGTCTCAGAATCAGCGTTAGATACTGTTATCTCAAGGTCTAACATCCAGGAGAGAAGGCAGAAGCATTTTTCAAATTGTTTCATTTCCAAAGATAAATTGTTAAAGCACATAGTTCAATTTAACATTAGTGAATTGTTTCTTTTGAACTGATCCTGGCCCCACTCACCACTATGAAGATTAAAAGCAACTATCCACAGGTTTCAACTCAGTCTTGGTATGTGCTTTCTCGGATTTAGTAGTGAACTATTACATGGACCACTTTATCTGAAGTCCATAATAGGAAATTAGGTGGGTTCCACATCCCTGTCTTCATAAATAAGGGAACTAAGGCTCAAAGAGCTCCAGTTATTTTCCCAGGACCACATAGAAAGTATGACATAGAAATGATTGACTCAATCTGCTTGCTCCAAGTTTCTGAATTTTTCAAGGATCATTTTAAGTCTTTTTTTTTTTTTTTTAACATTTTAAAGCAAGGGAAGGGGACAGGGTGCCTGGGAGTGGCAAGGGGTCAAGGACACAGCTTTGACCTATTATCAGCTGGAGTTGTATATGCTCTATCTGCATGGCCATATATGGAGGTGCTGAAGAGGGAAGAAAGTAAGAATCAGCAGGCTTCTAGTTTTGCACCAGCCACTGCCACACCCCCTCACTTTGGCTAGATACTAACCTGTTCTGAACCACAGTTCCTCCTTTCTTTCCTGGGAGGCCAAGGAGGTGCTTCCTCTCAGCTGTTGTTTTTAATTGCATTTCTCCCATTCCCCAAAGTTTAACAGTTTAACTTCGGTGTTGGGGGAAAGAAGGGTGTATCAGAGAGTGGGCAAGCAGGCAGGCAGGCAGGAAAATAACCATTTTGATTTTGCTTTGATTTCTGTTTCAAGTCCTGTAACGACAGATCTCATTCCAGTGCAGAATGTTTTGGAAATATGGTTAAAAGGGTTATGCGATTGTTTTTAGGTACATTTTAAGTGTTGACTAATAAAAGGCAAATAGTAGAACAAAAGAAGAGTTTAATATAGCATTTTAAAAACCTTTTGTTATCCTAAGGCATCTGTGACCTGCTAAAATCTAATTATTTCTCCAGTACCCTTTAGAATTGTTCAGAAAGATGTGATATAGTTTCTAACTGGTGCATTAAGCATCTGGCCCAACTTCACAGAATTACAGACAGCTGAATGTGCACTCTCCACATATTTTACTAACATCCTATAGGCTTATGCTAAGATGTAGTACGGATGTGTCCTGACACGCATCACTACCTGTTGACAGAAAAATCTGGGCTAGACTTAAGAGGGTCTACAAATAGAATATTTTTTAAAGATGTTTTGGCAATTTTAACAGAAACTCCAGCTTAAGAAAAAAAAAAAAAAGAAGAGAAAAAGAGAAGTTTCAAGTTTATAAATGTATAAAATATGGCCAAGTTTCAGCATGCCAAAACCTCTGAAAAGGAGCTTATCCTTAGCATTTTTCTCAACTTAAGGGTACCCCATTTTCCTTTGGGTCATGGCCTCTCCTCCAATCTCAGTTGTGTGTTTAAGTAAGGCTGGCGTTATCTACAGCTTCTGCAGTGGGCTTAAGCTCACCAGCATATCTCCCCATCCCATGTAATAGGTTCAGGAATGAATCTGTGATCAAGTTTAAGAAAATGAGAAACAGTGAACCCCAAGGCTCTGTGCAGGGGTTTTTGGAGGATGCTTCTCTCCCTTGAACATTATGTTATGGGAATGTGATATGTGGAACTGTTATTGCCTAAGAGGAAATCCAGAGCTGCCAAAGGTCCATTGTATATAGCCTGAGGAGGCTGCTGACACTGAGAAAGGCAGGACTGAGAGCCAGAGAGAAACTGCATTCTTATTGACATATTTTAAGCCACTGTATCAGGCTTTACCTGAAGTCACACTATACATTTTAACTTTTCAGTTACATGCACTATAGATTCTAATGACTGATTCTGCAGGTAAGGCTTAGATCTTCAATGACCTGCAACAAAAAGAATCTCAGATAACAGTCCAAGACACTTAATTTATCAAAAGTATGAACTGTTTTTTCTTTACACAGTTTTGAAGATTTTATTCTCATGGAGAATGCTGAAGGAAAGGAAAATCATGAAGTATGTTTCTTAGACTTAAAAGAACCTTAATATCTTCTAAGATGAAATCTCAGAACTTCATAGTTGGAGGTGGTTTGGGGATCATATTGTCCTATTAGTTTCTTTTGCACGGGGAGTCAATAAATATGTATATGATGAATGAATTAATGTGTGAAAAATGAATGAATGAATGTGTGAATGAGGTAGCTTAACTCTAGACAGAACTGAATTATATTGTTCCATGAAATGATTGTGTATTTTAGTCAGTTTCAGCTGGTAGTTGGTTACTAAAAGCCATATTTGAGGCTTCTGTGTGTATGTTGTTTTTTCATTTTTTTGTCTGGAAATACAAATAAATAGCAGAACCTGGGAAATGCAATTCCAAATACAATCTCCTCTCATGTCTACTAGGGAACATCTCACATCTTCTCATAAAAACAAAGAACCCCACAAAATCCTTTGAGATGACAAGTTTAGATAGTCTTAGAGTTTTAAAACTGGGATATGTTATTGATGTTCATTTCCAAACCAGTTGCTTTCAATCTGAAATGCATTTTCTTGTGTACAATGTTAGAGTCACAGGCTAGCCAACAAAACAGAACAAAATGCAAAACTACAGAAAACACTCTTTTAACCGAAAACATCTACTAGAACTCAACTATGTGTTAAGTTCTGGGAACATGAGGTCATGAGATGCATAAGTACAAGAGGAAAAAAAAAAATCAACACGACAAAATGCTCTGCTATTCCTCTCTTATTCATCTCCATTTACTGGCTATAAAATTACTTCAAAGGAAATGTTTTAAAAATCTGTTATTGGCCCTGTCCTACTTTCCTTTGAGCATTCCTCTTCCATTCTTAGCGTCCTTTTTGTTCCAAGTGCTTGGATGTCCCCCATCTTAAATACTGACAGCTAACATTTTATTGAGCACTTACTATTGGTCAGGCACTGCACTAATAAACTCAAAGAGACTAAGTAATTTGCCTACAGTCATGTGGCAAAGCCCACATGGAACCCAGTTTGCTAGTCTCTGAAGCCCCTGTTCTTAAATTACCCGGGTCTACTACACTGGTTGTCCTCCACCCTGAGCTGAGTCCTTCCTGCTGTGAGATTCCAGCTCCTCCCTTCTTGTCACAGCCTAAAGGGTTTCATGCCAAAGCCTGCCAGCATCCCTGCCCCTTCAACCAAAACAGTCATCCCCTCATTGTAGCCAATGTGCCTTAGAAAACAAAAGAGGAGAGCAATCTGAAGTAACTCATGATAACCTCATGTTTCCAGAGGTTGTACAAACTATTTCAAATGGGGCACATATTATTATAAGCTCACCTCCAACTAGCAGCATTTCAGGTAGCTGACAAGAGCAGGAAGTGAAAAAACATGTAGGCAGCAAAAGAGTATGTATTTCTGGACAGAATAAGAAGCCAGAGATTCTACTAAGAGTTTGCCTCCAAAGTCAGTATCCCTAGTAGAGAATATATTTTCACAATTTCTTTCCTTATCCTACATTTTAATCCACAACTTAAAAGGGTGAAAGAAAGCAACAATAAATAATTGGCATTCAATAAATTCTTGCTGCTTTTATTTGTCATGTAAGGAAACCAAAGCCTAGGGCAATAAATACGAAGTCATATAACAAATAGCAGCCCAGGGAAGGGAAATCTCCGACCTCCTAACTCCCAGGCCAGTACAGTTTATTTTTGATACCTATAACCCAAATCACCAATTGATCTTTCTTTTCTGTTTAAGGCCTGCCTGAATGAAGACAAAACTGATTAAATATGGATATAAACCCACAGGAATTTGACCAGGCAAAAGTTTCCTTTTTAAATAGAACCAACTCTCACCTGAAAATGGCTTCTAGAAAGAATTATTTCATAAAATAATTTAATCCATGTGTTTGTTTCATACTAACAGAAAAGAATCCACCCTTTTTAAAGAGATTATCTGTTATTCCCATCTCCCTTTCCTTCCAAAATTCAGCATCTGAATATCAGTTTAATTGTACTACACAGCAGTTTAAAGAAATTGGCTTTTCAATAGACATTAGAATCTGAAACTCCTAGATTTAGTGGGTCTGTCCTCTGAGGCCCATAAGAGTGCAATCATAGAACAACAGGGTCAATACATTTCTTATCAAGGGTTCACCTACTTTGATATCACCCATTCTTGGAAGAGAACTCAGAGGTCGAACTGCTATCAGACAAACATATAAATAGATAAACTAAAGAAAGCTAATGAAGAGACCACAATCAAATACTCCTGGGAAAGACTATTAGCTGGCCTTCTTCAGAAACAAACATGCAGGGAAATTTTGAGAAAGAACAAAGGAGAAAGTCATGAACTTCTAAGAATAAAGCAAATGAAGATATTAGTTTAAGGAAATTGTCCTCCAGGTAAATATAAAACCTAAATTCTTACCAGCAACATGAACAAGTAAAATACACTTATTTGGTGGAAAACTTATGGGCACGAAGCAATTGTTGACCAAATAGCAGAAATCAGTATACAAAAATCATAATTAAAAATAAAAGTATAATTTTGTTTACTAGGCATAGAAATTTATAATCTTCACATCTTAACAATCGTCCAGTGTTTATTCATGTACCTAAGGTAAAATAAAATAATTTCAATCCAGGAAAACCACCCTGAAAGATTTTTCTTAAGATGTTTATATCTAAACCCATCCTCAGATCAGCAAAACATTTAGAAAGGAAAACATTCTTTTCGATTTTTTAAAAATATTTTATTGGGGGATCCTTAAATATAAATAATCCATTTTAAAGAATATAAACAAGTACAAGTACATAAAACTTATTTACATTTTCTAAAACATAGAGTATAGTAACTTCTTCACCTCCAAAAGAACAGACCATTTACTACCACCAAAAAAAATCTTTTAGCATTCTTATTGCCCTTCCCCTAAATGAATCTATCTATCTATCTATCTCTATATATACATATTTTTTCAGACGGAGTTTCGCTCTTGTTGCCCAGGCTGGAGTGCAATGGCACGATCTCTGCTCACCGTAATCTCTGCCTCCCAGGTTCAAGCAATTCTCCTGCCTCAGCCTCCCGAGTAGCTGGGATTACAAGGCATGCGCCACCATGTCAGCTAATTTTGTATTTTTAGTAGAGACGGCATTTCTCCATGTTGGTCAGGCTGGTCTCGAACTCCTGACGTCAGGTGATCCACCTGCCTCGGCCTCCCAAAGTGCTGGGATTACAGGGGTGAGCCACCGTGCCTGGCCCTAATGTGTATGTTTGAACCTGCTTTTTATTCATTTGTTGAAAAAATGTTCACAGTTGAGATTATTGGCCTACATCTTCTGCAATTATAACATTACTGTAGCTAGTGAATAATAACACCAATTTAATTCTGGTTAACTTTTCAATACAGATGGCTTAAAAAGAAAAGAAAACCTGTATTTTTCTATTGTGATCTTAAAAATATATTCCTAACATGTTTTTAAAAAAATAGATAAGTATGCTACCACTACCTTGTAGTAAACTTTAGAAAATGTTGAGATTCCAAAGGGCTGCCTACAAACCAAATGGCATCCTAGCTTTGGCAGGCTGATGACTCATTTCGGCTGCTCTCGCCCCCTCTAGCGTTTGCAAAGCTCATCTGTCTGATTATCCAGTTACCTCACTGAACAAGAGCTTGGCTAAGTCCTGCCCATCTATGACATCACCCCCTTCTTCAACCACTGCGAGGTGAAGCTTTAAACTTCAGACTTGGAGGTGGGCTGTGTGCAGTAAACTGGAAGGCTCTCCTTCGCTCACTCCTCAGTGTAGGAGTGATCTGAAGCAGGACAAGCTCAGCCTGCAGCTGCCGTGGGCTTTGTGTGGACTGGACGCAGAGCTTAGGAGACGGGGGAGGGCTATTACTCCAATTCACAGTCAATGGAATTACAGCTATAGCGGCAGTGTATATAGGATTGCTTTTTCTCGTCTTCCTGGTAAGTGTTTTCCATGTTTTTTCTTATGATTGTCCCAGAAAGTTTGCTTGGTTTTACTCTCGAGAGAGAAACGGCTTGATACTATGAGAAATCCGAATAGGAACGTTTGCTCTGTCACCAGAACGAGCAATATATGTGCGTGCAAGCCAGAAAAGAAAAATTTCACTACATGGCCAAACGCAAGAAGTTTCTTAGAACCTTCTTTCATTTATAAAAGATAAATAAGTAGCTATTTTCTGTCTTGAGTAATTGCTATTTAAAAAGAGCCTTATGGAAAACAGCAAGTTGGAAAGTTCAATATTAAATATTAAAGAATACAAGGAGATTCTTCACAGATAGAAAAGCGAAAGGTCTTGCTAACTTGGTGTGTACTGTATGTGTGGTATGATCACCAATTGCTGTTTTTACAACTGTGAAAGAAAATCAATAATCCCTCAACCCATGAGTACGCAGTACATGAAAAGCATACATCTTGCTCACAGCTAGCCGAGCTACTCCTGGAGACTTCTGTGCCTCTGTAAAGGATTAACAGCTACACCTAGATTTTAAAGCTTGCACTGCTATTGTGCCTGAGCTGCTTCAAGCATTTCAGGCTTGCAAATCTCAACTAGTAAATTGAACTCAGAGGAGGGGGAGACTCTCTTCCAAACCATATTCCCTCTTCAGTAGAACGCCAAAACCCATTGCTTGGGCAAGTGCAGTATGTGACTAGCATAGTAAATGGCTAAGTCTGCTCAGAAAAACTAACAAAGCTCACCCTGGAAGCTGTGCCTGATGTATGCAGTGAGTTTGGGGTGGCAGGAAAGAAAAATAAATGAGTAGATCCCTCATCAAGTGGGTTTTGTAGAGCATCCATTCTTTGCAACTTATAATAGGAAAATCTTATATTGGAAGACATGCATTTATATTACAAAACTTGAAAAAAGTAGTTAAATGTATCTTCTCAAAAAATTTTTTTCACTGAATTAGGTCTGAAACAAAATGGTTGCATAGGTAAAGAGTGCAACAGGCCCATGTCTTCTCAACATCTGGGGGGTTTGTTTTTATTATTTTACTTAGAATTCAAAAGAAAAGAACATTTTTTCAATTGTTAGTCCAAATTCTCTAATGGTTTTAATAATAAGGCTATTTTAAATTTTCTTAATAAATCTGTCTTCTTTAAAATGCCCATCTATATTATTTTATTATCTAGAAACAACATAAATTAAGCCACTAGAAAAGTCCTTCAGCTGTAGCAATGCCTTTCATTTATCTCTAACTGAATAAAAATATCCTGACCAGCATAAACATAAAGAATAAATTTGCCTATATTCAGGGAGAATCACTTATACCTGACCCAAAATGACAGATGACTAATACTCATCTCTTTTGAAATGAGTAAAGAAAAATTAAACCTTTAAAAGTACCAGAATAATATCAATATTACCAACTACGGCAAATATTAATGATATTATGCCAGGTTTTAATCATGAGAAAATTAAATCAGAGATATGCCACTTAGTTTGGACACATAGATACACACACACGCAAATGTACATCTATTTATTACCCTAAAATAAAAACAGGGCTACAAAAACTCATGGATTTAACTAAGAAGACTAAAATTTGATTATCTGAAGAGCATAGCCAAAACACATCAAGTTCAAGGATCAGCAAAATATTAGTGAATGAATAACCACAATGAATTCGTTAATATAGTGATTCTGTGTAACTGTCTACCAGTTATTAATTGGGTTTTTCATTTTGCTGCACCCCACCATTTAAAATCAATTATGACTAGGTTCAAAATGCACAATTAAACACTTCCCAAATGTAATGTTTGTGAAATATATAATTGGATACCAAATAAAGTTTTTACAAAAAACAGGAAAACTGTAAGAAAATTTGTCATAACTAAATGTGGCAGCAAAATAGAAGGTATGTTTCTTTTGCTTTCAAGTGTTAATTAAGGAGCCTACGATTCTATCAAAACTTTTTCAGAGCTAAATGAAGCAGTGTGAAATAAATTTGGTTGAAATCTTGTGGCTGTCAGACTTTGTTAGCAAGCTATTAATTATCTTTACCCCAGTTTCTTCTCTAGACTATATTGCCCAATCAAATAGAAACTCCAATTATGCTCAGCATCTCCTGCCTAGGGACACAAGACCCTAATGAACACACAGTCTCTCCAGATGAAAAATACAATAATCAGCTTTAAACATGCAAGTGCACTGCAGAGAGATTTTTCTGTGCTTTTCTTGGCCATATATCCTAAGGCTTCCTCTTCTTTCTGAATTATTTTGAACAATTTTAAGCCCTACAAAAATCAGTGCAGGGAATTTGCCTTGTCTTAATACATTAACGTTTCTTCTTCCTTGCTTTTCATTTTTGATATGCCGATGTTCATACCAATATTAAATTAAATCTGGTCACTGAAAAACATATTTGGTTTACAGTTGCCCTTTCAGTCATTTCTTAACTTTTATGCCTCTTTTTAATGTGGGTGGGCTATATAACAAAGAATGTGATTGATTAATGGTGAAATCCAGAGCTAACTTAAAAATTCTGAATAGATCCCCTTATATATTCTTATTCAAACCCATTTATTTTTTTTTTAAAAAAGCATTAGAAATAACTGTTTAAAGTCAAATGAAGACCACCATAAATAAAGTCAACAAGGGAAATAAGATTCAGTAAATTTTTCAGAGGCCATAATTTCTCCCCTCAGTCTTTCCTCCTTCCCCCTTCCCTCCCACCCCCCACCTTTTACCCCAGAGGCCTTCACTGTTCTTCTCAACGGGAGGCTTTGTTGTAATTAAACCAGAGAAAAACTGGCCAGCAGCAGCCAACATCTGACTTGCGGCTTCTGAAAGCAGTGTTCTGGTAGAGTGTACCACCCCCCAGCGGGCAAAAACTCTACAGTCAATCTCTCAGCAATATTAATCCTCAAAACTGCATTTTCTCTTAAGAGCATAAGAAGGATGCTTCTCAGCTTCTTGTAACATTCCACCATTTCAAAAATTTACCGCAAGTCAACAAATACATTTCCAACAAAGAGACGGTGTTCTGAAACAGCATTCTTCCTCTTAAGAAAATAGGTATATACATTTCAGAAAGTATTTTCCGGTTCAAAATACAGATCGACATCACTACACCACACTTGAAGACAATTTTCAAAGCTATGTTTATGTTGTGTAAGAAAGAACTTTGAGTTATCTATTTATGAAAACCCCAGAGAAAACAGATTTTAAGTAGAAAGCAATAGAATATAATTTGAGCAAAAGCTAAAGTGTCTATTGTTTTGCATATGCATAATCTCTTTCCTACCCTATAATCAAGTGTTAGGAATGTATAAAAAGCTTTCTCCAGGTATTAGTCTGTTTAAATGAAAGGAGGGAGAAATTGCTCTCACTTGATGAGACAATGACAGCTTTTGTTCTTTATTCTTTCACTTTACATGTGCACAAGTTACCGTGGCAACTTTGAAGAGAAAACCCACAGACCACATTTGGTTAAACACCATTTTTAAAGTGTGCCACTGGACTGTGGATGGATCGGTTTACGTGTTGTTGATTTTCTTCCTCTTCATCTGGTTTAAGTAATACCCTACTTGGCCATGAAAAAACAATGTATTTTATGATTTCAGATGGTCTCACCGACGAGTACAGTGCTTGCCACACAGCAAAGTACATCTATTTGCTGAACTACTGTATAGAAACTTTAATGTTAGAAATTTAAAGCACATCAACCAAGTTGTACTCACAGGGTTAAAAAGGAATTTAAAGTCTGCAATGGTAAAATGTGGTTTAACAAAAGTAGGCATACTTTTAATTATGTTTGCTCAAACGTCAGCATAAATTTAAAGCATGCCCCCACCCCAAACTCTATACTACTTACCTTCACCATTCTCTAAATTAATATCTTACTCATTGTTACAAGTCTTGTTTTCTAATTCATTTACTTTGGGTTTAATATCATAAAAGGAATCAGCATTCACTATGATGAAAGATAATATCCCAGTTTGCCTTTTTGTTTTAAGGAAGCTTGATTTAACTTTACAAGCCAAAATAAATGAAGCAGAATTCGATTCATTTGTCACAAACCTACAGGGGAAAAGAACCAGTAACAGAAAAAGAAAAAGTAAAAATACTTCGCATTGAAAATTATATCCTCTATTTTCCATAAATGAAACAAGGACCTTGTTCAGGCTAGAAAATAGTCTGGATAAAACCAAGTATGAAAAGGCACACTTGCTTCTCTGCCTCTCAGCAAACCCTTCAGACTTCATGACTCTCAAGAGGAGAGTTAGAGGTCCTTCCGCTTGCCTGGCATTAAACAAAAGAATTGGAACTTTCCTGAAATCTGATGATCATGGAAAATTTAACTACCAGACAGGCTGCTTAGAAAGCATTTTGCTGTCACTATCAACTAACCTGATGTACTCCAGTTTTTCAGTTTAACCATATATGTAGTTTATTTGAAATACTATTTGTTGTTGCAAAGACTTAGCATTCACAGGTTGTTCATTTTGTTGAGCTTTTCTAGCAGCAATTTAAGCCTGCATAAATAATAATACTCTAAATTATGATTGTGCAAATTCCAGTTTACCTAGAAATATTCACAAAGTTGGATACATTTGTTTAAGCTTGTGTTTACTTCAGTCTCAAGGTTTTACTTAAAATAATGCAACTAACTTGGATTAAAAGTTCTACATGCCATTATATTTTAGATTTAATATTTTTAAAAGTCACCACATTAAGAAATCATTCTATGAGACAAATCATTAAAACTAAACTAAAATATCAAAACCTTGTACTCAAATCAGTATTTTTCAAAAATGAGTAATGATCAAACAGGTCAAATCAAAATCAATTTAAATCTAACGCATCAAATAAGAAGCTAGCACTAGTATTAATAGCTTCATCTTAATCTAAATAATATTCTCATAACATTCCCACCTCTAAAATATTGTAGTAGCAGGAAGGAATCACATAAACATGTAGATTGCTGCAAGTTCTTGATTTTATTTAAATACCAGTTTTCTATTCAGATATAACTTCTTATATTAGTTTTCCTAAAATAGTATCCTTATCTATTTACATGTTTTATTGGGTGCATCATGGAAATAAATTGGAAGCTTTTTAGACTTGATGATTACATTATAAATGCAAAAAATAATCCACAATTTTTATTTGTAAAAAGAAACTAAATATGAATATAAGGATCCCTATTAAAAATCTGATTCATCAGTGAGGTGATTATGTTTTTCTTCTTTTTGCTACAGTTTTAAGTGTTTTATAGTTAAGTAATGATTCCACTAAAAATTTTTTTTAAACATTCCATAATGTCACCAGGGCTCCATTTATGTTTTCCCCCCAAGTTACCCCATTAACAGTATTTTTCTAAAAGATCGATTCATTTTTGTTCAGAAGTAATGGCCTCCTTCAAGCCAAGGCAGACAGAAAGGCTCTGAAGTCAGCATTGTGGAAACCTGGCCACAGTGTCCATGCCCGTGGGAGTCATTTTTCATTTCATCATGGACATTCAACTACAGCATTTCTAGGTGTGTAAATATGTAGATCCAGCTCAAAACGCGGAGGCCTAAGCATGGAACAGGATGGTTCATTTTTAATGAAGAGATCATTGCAGCCTTTAATATGCCAAAACCAAAACCCAAAAATCTGTTTAGCATTACAGTTTCAAATATAAATGGGCAAGAGAAGATACAAAACATACTCAAACATAAACTGTTTTGAGCTTAAGTAAAGGGAGTAGGGGCATTTGAGAGTAGCTCTGAACGTAATCTTCATTTCTGAAAGAGTATCCTTCTCTCCTAAGAAACCTGTTTTATGTTTTTGCCTTTTATTTTAATACAATGTGGGTAGAAGAGAATGACATTTTCCAAGAAGTTAACGAGATTTAAGGCTTTCTGTTAATCCCACATTATTACCACTATTGTTTGAATGGCAAATGTGAGTTTGCATATCAAACAGAATAGAGGAAGCAGCTTCACACATGTAAAACAGGTAAAATAAACAAATTAATCTTCCTTCTTTTCACACCAATTTAGAACTCTTTCATTCTCTGGGTTAAAAATGTGAAAATCAATACATATTGTTAGAGCCTGATTTGGTGAAATATATATCATTTAGATGCAAGATAAAAGACAGTTATTTTATGTCTAGTTATCATTATGATCATCACCTTGGACACACTGTAGTCTGACCTGACTCAGGGAACAATCAATTTTTAAATCCCCAATCAGCAGATTCATCATCTCAAGTATATATTGCCTCGCTATCATCCCTGGAATATTATAAATACTTGACTCTTGGTAACATTTTAAGCAGGTTCTCACTTGTTATTTTTATAATGGTTTTTAATTACTTTCTAATGCAATTTAACATAAGCAATTGTTTTCTAAATTTAGATTAACCACATTATTTTATATGTTGAATAATTTTCAAGTTTAAAAAACTTTTGCAGAAGATACTTTAAAAACTAACTTTGTAATTATAATTTCAACAGCTTGGTTTTCCATTTTCACATACTGAGAAAGCAACAGTTTTCAAGAAAAGATAGTATTGAAATTTGACCATAATGAGCAAAGCCCTAAAGGCGTCACAGTAAAACCTCACATTAAACAATAAATCATTTAAACTTTTCTCTCTGGGCACTTTGCAATATTCACTAGAGACTGTTTGATCCATCTGCTAACTGCTATTTTTGTTTTAAGTTACCTAAATAATAAATTATATGTGTCTGTAATTTTAACTTTTCTTCTGTTAATATAGCCTATGACCATGTTGGTATGTAGTTAGCAAACTAAAATAAACTGAATTTTCAAAGAGAACCAGAAACACAAATTGTGGCCTTATTTAACATACACATTCAGTAGAGTATTTGAATTATGAAACAGATGCTATCCTTGTTGGATGCCAGGTAACAACTGGAGGAGAAGCAAATTGCTACTGCCAGGATACTCAAATGTTCCCTACATGTATACAAAGTATCAGAGTTGATGACCCCGTATAACCAATTCCAATAGTACTCACCTCCTCCACACTCCTAAAAAATCTTCCTGCATGTTTGATAATGGGCAAAGCAGTCAACATTAAATTCAATGATCTCTTTAGTCAAGCCCAAAGTCTTCTTTTGGAAATGAAAAATACCCTTATTAAAAACTGGCATATTCATGTATGAACCTAGAGAGAAATGCCCCATCAGGTCTTGAGGTGCTTTCCTAATGGTGTGACCCTTACAAGGAGATGGAAATAATAGTGTCCTTCCTATTTCAAATACAGATTTTTTTCAAGCTCAGTATGCTGAAAGAAAACTAGAACAGTATTCTCCAGAAAAACTAAATACGACTTGAACTTCTGTGTCACCTTTTGGGCAAGAACACCTGAGTGCTTAGAGTTTCAAGATCACTAAGTTGTCCTTAGATACACCCCTAAAGAGAAAGGAGATGGTGTCAACATTCTGCAGGCGGGAAAATTGAGACCAGCAGGAAGAATCAAACAGGGCACTGAGGAAATCAAAAGAAAAGCTTTTAAAATAGTCTTTTCGACTCTAAATTGTGGATTGTGTGACTTTGTAAAACTATGTTCAGAAATGCCTAAAAAGTTACCTTGGCATTTCTGTCAAAAATCTCTGTTATGTATTTGCTCACCTCTTTGGCACGTACTTTTTTTCTTCTTTTTAAACATTTTATCATTTTATGCATATGATTTAAAAGTAAATTTTTAAAGACTAGCTTGGATTTAAAAGCTATGGTGTTTAATTCAAAGTGACACCATCAGATAATAGGAATTATCTGTTTGATGACAATCTCAACTTTGGCTCCTAGTTTATTTATAAAAGAAAATGAGAAGTCTAAAAACAAAGAGGTCAACCTATCCCTTTTGACCAACTACTATGATGAAAGATGTGTTGCCTTAAGAAATTGAAATCAAATGTCTAGGAAATTTCTCTAGTATGTTAAAGTTCATTATTAATAGTTCATTAAAACCTTTTACTTTCACAGGAGATGCTCACTCCCAGTATATTTTAAGGAAGAGAAATATAAAGAAAATTTAGTATGCATCCTTTTCTTTCCATGAAGAATATTTGAATTAAGTTTCCTTTACTTCTTAAAAGAGAATACCTGTTCTTGTATAACGTGACTGCACCGGATATTCTGAAAAATCAGCAAGAAGCAAAAGCTGGAAATAACTATTTCACAGCAGGTAATCATACCTCAGGATGTAGCTACTGTACAAAGTTTATACTTGGATAATCCTGGATGGGAATAAAGGTAGGGGGTAACCGCCTGAAAAACCTATTACTATACAGGCCTTAGCATCATGAATGGCTTTCTTCATGAGGATCTGAAGTTACTATCTCTGACCACATTGCACAGAAGATCCAATAAGAATTTCAAAGAGGGCAATTTCCACTAAGGGAATTAAGCTACACAAAAGGAACCTTCACACAGAAACTATCAGAAAGAAAAAAAAATACATAGGAAGCCATGTGTCCTACATAGTAACAGGAAGCAGAATTGTTTCTGGCCCCCACTTTAATAAGCTTGCCCACCATGCTGAACTGCAGCTGGAATGTGCACTGACAACAGCGAGCCTGATCTGGAGGTGTGTGCGGCATAGGATTACTTGAATAAACGGTGAAGAACATTTCCAAGGACAAAACAAAAGTTTGTAAGTCCCAGCCCCTCACCAGGAAAATAATATATGTGCATTGGATATTCACCCCCGCAAAATTTACTCACATCGTTCAATAAGGTAGGAAAAACAAAGTATTTTATTTTCATGCCTAAAATTATCAAGGCTAATTAATACTTAAAAGGACAGAAGAGATTATATTACACAACACGTCAGCATAAATCTATACATTGCCAGCCACAGAAAAAGTTGATTTATGTTCTAGGTTAGAATTTAAAGAAAAATAAATGCACTGTTTAACATGAAAACATGTTACAAGATAGAAAATGATGAAAAATGTGGACGAAGTCATTAAAACTTGCAGTATGAAACATATAACAAAATGTGAACAGAAGAAAGACAGAGTTTAACATGAAGTGAAATTTTCCACTTAGGTTAGTTAGCTGGATGTCTTAGCTATATAATTCTTTCCCAAAAACAAATGAAGGATTCATTCTTATTTTGTTGTAGAAATCCATCCATTTAAAATAATGCTTAAAATTAATAATCAAATAAAATGGCATTAATAATCAAAGCAAACTATGGGTTTAATTGAGATTGAGGATCTCAAGATGTATGTAACTATTCCTGAGTATGAAGAGAATATTTTTATGACATTTTTCTACCGTATCGTCTTTGCCTAATAAAAAGTAAATATAAAATTTGTGCATTTTTGAGAACAGTAAAATGATTACCTTTAAATATAACAAATAATATTCCAAGGTGTTATTAATATTAAGAAAGAAATGGATATCAATTAGCTTGATACTGTCTATAAGGTTTATACAAAGTATAATAAAAATACTTCAGATTCTTCAATACAATTTCAATTATATTTGACATTCCAAAATCAAATGGATTTAGAACATGATACTTTTTAATTTATAAAGAAATTAAGAAACATTAAGGTAAAGAGATTATATGACAGTGTTTATTGTTAGCTAGCAATAAACCTTACTATGCCCCCTTCCAAAACAAATTAAAATATTAAAAGTGATTATAGATCTTTTAGGTTTCACATTCATTTTAAACATTATATTCAGTATGCTGGCCTTATTGTTTTCTGTCTTTTTTTACTCACTTCATTTTAGGGTTCTGAAGTAACAGAAGCTACGTTGTATAACAACCTCAACACTGCTGACCATGATCAGCCCAGCCTGGAGCATCTTCCTCATCTGGACTAAAATTGGGCTGTTCCTTCAAGTAGCACCTCTATCAGTTATGGCTAAATCCTGTCCATCTGTGTGTCGCTGCGATGCGGGTTTCATTTACTGTAATGATCGCTTCCTGACATCCATTCCAACAGGAATACCAGAGGATGCTACAACTCTCTACCTTCAGAACAACCAAATAAATAATGCTGGGATTCCTTCAGATTTGAAAAACTTGCTGAAAGTAGAAAGAATATACCTATACCACAACAGTTTAGATGAATTTCCTACCAACCTCCCAAAGTATGTAAAAGAGTTACATTTGCAAGAAAATAACATAAGGACCATCACTTACGACTCCCTTTCAAAAATTCCCTATCTGGAAGAATTACATTTAGATGACAACTCTGTCTCTGCAGTTAGTATAGAAGAGGGAGCATTCCGAGACAGCAACTATCTCCGACTGCTCTTTCTGTCTCGTAACCACCTTAGCACAATTCCCTGGGGTTTGCCCAGAACTATAGAAGAACTACGCTTGGATGATAATCGCATATCCACTATTTCATCACCATCTCTTCAAGGTCTCACTAGTCTAAAACGCCTGGTTTTAGATGGAAACCTGTTGAACAATCACGGTTTAGGTGACAAAGTTTTCTTCAACTTAGTTAACTTAACAGAGTTGTCCTTGGTACGGAATTCTCTGACTGCGGCACCAGTAAACCTTCCGGGCACAAACCTGAGGAAGCTTTATCTTCAAGATAACCACATCAACCGGGTGCCCCCAAATGCTTTTTCGTATCTAAGGCAGCTGTATCGACTGGATATGTCCAATAATAACCTAAGTAATTTACCTCAGGGTATCTTTGATGATCTGGACAATATAACCCAACTGATTCTTCGCAACAATCCCTGGTATTGTGGGTGCAAGATGAAATGGGTACGTGACTGGTTACAATCACTACCTGTGAAGGTCAATGTGCGTGGGCTCATGTGCCAAGCCCCAGAAAAAGTTCGTGGGATGGCTATTAAGGATCTCAATGCAGAACTGTTTGATTGTAAGGACAGTGGGATTGTCAGCACCATTCAGATAACCACTGCAATACCTAACACAGTGTATCCTGCCCAAGGACAGTGGCCAGCTCCAGTGACCAAACAACCAGATATTAAGAACCCCAAGCTCACTAAGGATCAGCAAACCACAGGGAGTCCCTCAAGAAAAACAATTACAATTACTGTGAAGTCTGTCACCTCTGACACAATTCATATCTCTTGGAAACTTGCTCTACCTATGACTGCTTTGAGGCTCAGCTGGCTTAAACTGGGCCATAGCCCGGCATTTGGATCTATAACAGAAACAATTGTAACAGGGGAACGCAGTGAGTACTTGGTCACAGCCCTGGAGCCTGATTCACCCTATAAAGTATGCATGGTTCCCATGGAAACCAGTAACCTCTATCTATTTGATGAAACTCCTGTTTGTATTGAGACTGAAACTGCATCCCTTCGAATGTACAACCCTACAACCACCCTCAACCGAGAGCAAGAGAAAGAACCTTACAAAAACCCCAGTTTACCTTTGGCTGCCATCATTGGTGGGGCTGTGGCCCTGGTTACCATTGCCCTTCTTGCTTTAGTGTGTTGGTATGTGCATAGGAATGGATCGCTCTTCTCAAGGAACTGTGCATACAGCAAAGGGAGGAGAAGAAAGGATGACTATGCAGAAGCTGGCACTAAGAAGGACAACTCTATCCTGGAAATCAGGGAGACTTCTTTTCAGATGCTACCAATAAGCAATGAACCCATCTCGAAGGAGGAGTTTGTAATACACACCATATTTCCTCCTAATGGAATGAATCTGTACAAAAACAATCACAGTGAAAGCAGTAGTAACCGAAGCTACAGGGACAGTGGTATTCCAGACTCAGATCACTCGCACTCATGATGCTGAAGGACTTGCAGCAGACTTGTGTTTTGGGTTTTTTAAACCTAAGGGAGGTGATGGTAGGAACCCTGTTCTACTGCAAAACACTGGAAAAAGAGACTGAAAAAAGCAATGTACTGTACATTTGCCATATAATTTATATTTAAGAACTTTTTATTAAAAGTTTCAAATTTCAGGTTACTGCTGCGATTGATGTAGTGGAGATGCCTGAACACAATTCTATATTTTAGTATTTTTTAGTAATTTGTACTGTATTTTCCTTGCAAATATTGGAGTTATAAACCATTTACTTTGTGTTCTACTGAGTAAGATGACTTGTTGACTGTGAAAGTGAATTTTCTTGCTGTGTTGAACAATCAGGACTGCATCCACATGAGATCCTTGTAGTATAAGCACAGGCCATTTTTCACTTTGGTATTAATAAAATGTAAAAAAAAACTGGCTGAATAAGAAAAAATTTAATTTTAAAAAATGGTTATGAAATAATGTTCCAATTATTAAATTTGTATTATCCCAGTGGTATTCAATAAATCAAAATGTGTGAAGTAATGGGCAATATCAAACTTGCTGCATATCTCCATTTTTGCTCTAGGCAAATTAATTCTCCTTAAGAAAGTTAAGCATATCTTCTGAACTGAATACATCAGCTGGCATAAAAGGAGTGTGAAGTCTGTTGTTAAAGCCATCGTCAGCAAAGCTTTGAAAATAAAAGACTTCACAAAAACAGTAATGTAAATGGGCTTCCACGTTAGGGGGGACATGTGTACTTAGGGAAACATGAAAACTTAGACTGTATAGTGTAATGAACACAAATACCAAAACTGCATTTTGGTTTTGCCTATACTATCCTGATTTTTGAAAAGTGAATTATAAACACAAAATTGCTAGTGTTTATGATGTTTTTATGATAAAGGGTGTCAGAGAAATTTTATGCATATTAAAAATGTAGTGTAATTATAAGCAATTCCCCTCAACAATTCAGAGAAAGTAGTACTTTAAATAAGGATTTAAAGAAAAATAAATACTAGAAATCAAATTTAGATCTGGTTTATGTCAAATGTTTTAACACTGTACATAAATGTTCAATTTACTTTCATAAAGATCAAGAATACTGCCCATTACTGTCACAGTTGTCCAGATATTACATAATGAACTTGTAATGTAACATTTCCTTCTAGCTTCCTACTGAATTGTGAGCTATTACTTGTTGAAAACCATATCACTTTTCTGTTGCCATGATTTTTTTTTTCAACAAAAAACCAAAGTGCATTGTACGCCCTTTGGCCAGTCTTGTATGTGCCTTGATCCAACGCTACATGTATTCAGCTTTTAAAACTCGACAAATTTTTCATACTCCTTAAATATGAAAAATTATGGTCTTATTGCTGAATAAAACTTTTAAAAAGTACAGAATAATTGTGCTTGCTTTTTCAGGATTGTGTTACTATCACTAAGTAGCAAACTGCCCAGCACATTAGTCCTAAACGTCCCATGTATTTTTCTAGGCATAAAAATAAAAGTTGGCTAAAAATTTTAAAAAATCAACATCTTGAGGTTGTGTATCATTTTACTTCAAAGAGTTCAGTGTTTCACGTATAAATTTATTTCCTCTTCCTTATTTACTGTATAGATGGAAAGCTTAAATGGTTTCACGGCCTTTCCCTCTTAGACACACCGCTGCCACTGTCCTGATACTTTTTAAGGTGGTCTTAGAAAAACTTTTTTTAAATAACCTTTTAGTAGAGTGAGTTGGCATTTGTGAAACTGTGAAATATACACTTTCTCTTTGTCCCTGTTTCTGGCACACAATTCCTAAATTCCTTGCAATTTTCAAAGTGATGTATTTTCATATGCTAGTGAGTTCACTGATGGCTGGCAGGCCCTAGGTAGCTTCAAGATAAAGTCTGGTCACTGAAAAGACCAAGACACGATTATAAGGTTGGGACATTCAACACCAAAGGGGGAAGGGGATAAACATTAAGTTGATCACCAGTGACCAATGGTTTAATCAATCATGCCTATGTAATCAAGCCTCCATAAAAAAACAAAAGGCCAAGGTTTGGAGAGCTTCCAGATAGCTGAACATGTGGAGGTTCCTGTAGGGTGGCATGCCTGGAGAGGGCGTGGAAGCTCTGTGCCCCTCATACCTCATCTTACGTTTCTTGCCATCTGGAACCTTTGTAATATCCTGTATAATAAATCATTAAATTTGTTTCCTTGCATTTTGTGAGCTATTGTAGCAAATTAATAGAACACAAAAAGGTGATCCTGGGAAACCAAACTCGAAACTGGCTAGTCTTGCAACTGGTGTCTGAAGAGGGGCAGTCTTGTGGGAATAAGCCCCCAAACTGTGGGATCTGCTGTGAGCTCCAGGTAGACAATGTCAGAATTAAACTGAATTGGAGGTGCCAGCTAGGTGTCTGCTGAAGAACTGATTGCTTGCTTGGTGTATGGGGCAAAACTTGGTAATGCAAGTCTTCTATGTTGATTATTGTTGAATGAGATAATTAAAAAGAATACTTGGAGTTTGTGTTTTCCACACACAGCATCAAAAGACTTGAAATCTCAGATCTACCACTTAGGTATGCAATTAAAAACAAACCACTTACCCTTCCTAGCTGTGTTTCCATATATGTAAAAGGGGGTTATTAGTACCCTCGTTTTGTGAGGATTAAATGACATGATGTGCATGTAAACTGTACAATCTTCTACAAAATATAAGTTATTACTATTATGGTCAACAAATGTCTGCCATGTGTAGCTATTGCTGCTTCTACTCCTCTACTGACAAGGAGCTATCTCTAAGTGACTATGAAATCTTACTGTTTGCTGTCTTCAAAATGCTTCAACACTTTGTCTTTTGGCTTCCCGTTATGGCTGTTTTCTAGGAACAACTTAAAGACTGGTATGATTAACATTAAACATAGGGAATGTTTCTAAAGGAAGTCTGACTTTGCTTTCAGAAGTTTTGAGTACTTCAAGCTATAGTTCTGCTAGAATCAGGGAAATAACTGAATGTCTCCTTGAAGTCTATAAATCTGTAGTTTATGAAAAGCAAAAAATAAAGCGATTATATTGATATTTTCCAGTCAGTATACCTTTCATGAGAATAGAAAAGTTTGTGTATGTTCTAAAACACACCTTTTGATTATGTTACCTGGAATAAATCAGAAACATGTTTTATACTAGCAAATACACAGAGCACCAAGAGGATAAAGGTTTTTTCTTTACCTACACTTGCTATAAAATCCAGTTACTTTGCAAAATAGAAAATACATACATATTTTTTCAATAGAATATCAAGATACAAGTCTCCACCTCAAAATGCACTCAACAAATTATACACACGTTTCCATGTATCCCAAACTAAATGATACTAAGATTAAACTCCAAATCAGGTACTAACAGAAATTTATAGGGAAACAATCCAATCCTGAATATACAGCATACAGATTTAATAAAAATACAACTGGAAAAGCTAGAAAAAACTAAAGGAAAAAATTACTCCCTTGCTAAATGTTTGACAAAAATCAAAAATTGTTTTTAGATGCAGCCACTTGTAACTGCATTAAATCACTACACTTATTCTTGCTCTCTAACAACAACGCTATGCTCTATCTTTTGAGCAAGGCCTATTTATTAAAAGTATTATTCCCCTGTTCCAAAGAAACTAGTGAAAAGAACTCGGCTTTAGTAACTACAGTTTCTGACTAATGCATATTTCATAGCTACATGCCAACATGACAGTTTTGACGAGGAATCCAAAGACAGCTACATGTCCTAAAGCACCTGAAACATGGGTGTTAAAGGAGCCAATCCACCAATGAATGTAGTATTAGTTCATGGCTGCTGAAAATGATAGCAGCATTTAAAATTCTAATCCCTTTTTCCTTCTTAGCATGATTAGCAAATCCTAATTTAGCATAGTCTTGGAATTACAAACACCATACTTTTTGTTTGGGGACTTTTTGTTAAATTAGCAAAAAATAACTCATGCTTATCAATCACTTTCTTAAGAACTTCAAAGTTATCTACGAATATTCTTAACTAGCCAATGACTTTTACTGACTGGCTTCTTTCTTACAGTAGCAGATGTCTTGCCTTCAAGAAGTGTGCTGTCTACCAGTTACAAGGTATAAACAGCAGTGACAGTTCACTGCTACTGCAGTAAAGAGAAAGAAACAATTACATCTATTTGGATAGATCAAGGAAGACCTCATGAAAGAGCTAAAATTAAGGATAGGTGTTGAGAGGTAAGAAGGAGTTTAAAGAAAAGCAGATACTGGTTATGAAGAGAAAATGGTGACCAAAATTATAAAGAAATGAAAATGGGCAATGTTTCTCAGCCTTGGCCTTGGTCAGAAGCATTTGAGGGAGGATTTTATTAAGACAATCAGGTTCCAATACAGACTTACTAAATTAAAAGCTCCCAGATGAAGGCTAGACACTTACATTTCAAAAAATTCCAAAGGTAATTCTGATGTGGTCGAGGACCACTGATTTAGGAGGTGTTTGGATAAAGGCCAATAGTACAACTGAAATACAGGGCCCATGAAGGAGGTAAGACTGCAAAGGTTTTTACATTAGGCTTTTAGTGTGTTGAATTCCAAGCTGAGAACTCTACATTGATATTCTTTGGCAATGACTCTTAAGCAGGTATATAAACAATCAGTGCACTTCAGGCCACATTTTATGAACATCAAAAATATTGCTTAAAGATCAATGGGAGAAACTGGGAGCAACAAGACAAGTTAGAAGGCTACGCAGTATTTCAGGGAAGGGGAAATACAGGTCTCACAAGCACATCACCGGTGGGATGGGGTTTAAAAAAAGAAATAAAGAAAAGAAAGCTTTAATTAAAAAGACACAGTAAAAAAGTAAATATTGAAGATGATAAAGATTTTCAGCACAGGTAAGTAGAATGTTGGTGAGGCAATTAATAAAGATGGAAAACAACTGTGAAGAAACAGATTTCAGAGTATTTTGTAAACACTAGCTTTGAACAGGTGACTGTGTGCAGTAGAGATTTATATCTGCTAACTATTAATAGTGCCCTCTTCAACCCTCCATAGTGACCCAGTTTAGATAATAAATTAACATGACCTTAGGTTTACATTATCCCTCTGGAATGTCTATAGAAGGTTACAAAGGAGGATGTGAGACCAGAACATCTAACAGGTGAGTATTAAAACTGAGAGGGTGGATGAGATAACCAACAGAAAATAAGCAGAGAGAAAAGAGATGCCAAAGAGGCACCTACCCTTTGTAGCGGGGGGAAGAGGGAGAAGAATCCAGATCGAAGAAACAGCAAAAAACAAATAATCAAAAGGTGGGGGGTTGCAGAGGAGGAAAAGTCATCACAGAAAGAAAATATTATGGAGTCAGGGGACTAAAAGCATTTAAAGAGGAGGATGTAAAAAGTGTTATCAGGGTAAAGACATAGAAGAGGTCACCACTGAATATGAAAAATGAGGCAACGCTTGGGGATTATGAAAGCAGCGTCTGCAGAGTAATGAGGGAAAAGCTTCTAGGTTGCTGATAGGATAACGGGAGAGAAAGAAAACAGAAACAATGATTACGTCTACTCTTTTAAGAAGTTAAGAGTGTGAAGGGGTCTTGGTGGGTCATGGGGATGAACAAGATAGAAAAAAAGGAAGTGAACACCAGGACGGAGATATATCAACCTGTGGAAGAAGATGGGAGTATAGTGAGAGGAATCTACAATGAGGATGTGGAGTGTATTTGGTAGGAGAAAAGAAAGTTGACATGCCCAAGAGGTGCAGTCCAGGCCATGACTGTGACACTAGGATGCCTGAAATAAAGACTGACTGAGAAGCTATAGTTTTACGAGAATCACTAGCAAAGAGGACAAAGTCACTGAGAGAGATGGAATGAGTTGGTATGAAGGTAAGGTTTGCAGTGCAAGCCCTAAGGAAGATGAGGAAATGTCCCAGAGATGAAGAGGATGGAGAAAAGGATGGGATTAGGTGTTGCAGATGTAAAATACAGACCTCAAAGTAAAGGTTTTTGAATAATGGTGACAGAAGCATAGTCATATCTTTCAAGTTTGGAGAAAACATTGTTAAGACTTCCTACCTACATCTCACACCTCTCCCCTACTCTAGTTTCACCAAATATTGGTTGTTTCTAGAGATGGAGCAGATAACAGGAAAGGTCATCCTCAAGGAAAAACGTCAATTAATTCAAGATTGTTGAAAGAATGCTAAGAAAAGTGTAAATCACATGGGAAATTGAAACCCAAAAGAAAAAGATTGCAGTGGGCCTAGTAAAATCGCTAGAAAATTATCCAGAAAGGAGGTCATATTCTCAGAAAGAAAGAGACATGAAACAGGAAAGCAAAGCAAGAAGAGCACTGCACCTAGGACCCTAACAGATAATCAGTTACACAGATTGCTGGTCATGGGAGGTAGGTGGAAACTCTTATCTAAATACTATAGACATTATGGACAGATTAAAAGAAGAACTAGAATAACCAAATTAACCTTGCTCCATTCTTTGCACATCAAAACAGAATGAAATCCAATTTTATCTCAAAATACACACTGAAGAAGTATTTCTACCCATATAAAACTTGCACTGGGCTTTCCTACAAGTATCATTAGATTCCAGGCAAAGAGGTGAGCAAATCACATTATGAATCCCTCCCACTCCCTATCCCTATCTCATTTTTACAATATATAAGTAAAATAAGATTAGAAATAAACTTTAGGGCTGCCTTGAAAGTTTTTCTTTTTTAAGAGACTTCAAAAGGAAACATGCAGCCCTGGGGGTGTGGAAGTTGGGGATAATGGGATTTTACAGATTGACTATGTGCACACATAGAAGCAGAGCTTCTTTTTCAATGTCAGCTGGCTGGAGTAGAGGGAGGATAGTCTAGGCAATTCCTACACAAAGTGATTACCCTGTTGAATGTACATTGGGGGCTCTGATAATTGTGACAATACAAAGCTGAGGCTAGTTCATCTCAATGTCCCATTTAAAAGCATGGACTCACTGCTGGAATCCTGCATTTTAATTTCCTTAATTTAGACCCCAATGTTGATTAAGATACCCAGTAAAGACTAGGTTAAACGAAAGTCTAACAAAAGTTTCTCTTTCTAAAATATGTTCTATAAATATTAGTGATGTCTTACACACACAGTGGACATATTAAGTGCCTGCTGATTATGTTGCTGCTACTACAGACCCTACCATTTGTTGAAGACTTTGTCAAGCCCAACGTTAAGTATTTTAGATCTTTTAATCTCATTTAATTCACACAATAACTTTAGAGATAGGAATTATTATCCTTATTTTTCAGATAAGCAAATTAAGACTTTGAAAGGTCATAGAGGTTTGTTATCCATTCAACCTTAACAATGATGTACTGAGTATCTGTTCAATAACTGTGGCTGGAGTTGAGTGTACAGCAGTAGACCAACAAGATATGAAGATTATGGTTAGGGAGGGCAGGAATCCATATTTAAACAAAACTCAAAAGAATATAAAGTGAAAAATTGTAATAGGTACCATGAAAGAGAAAAACACGGTGCTACGAGTGAGCATAACAAGAGAACCTATTTAGATTGGGTGGTAAGAGAAAGCCTGACCTGAACAGTCAGCCAGGTAAAGAGTGAAATGAAGAGTGTTCTGAGCACAGGAAACAGGATGTGTTAAGTTTCCAATAGGAAATCAGCTTAATGTGTTTAAGGGTTAGAAGAACATCAGGTGTCTCATGCTCAGTGAGCAAGACCTAGGTGAGATCAGCAAGGTAGGCCTCACTGAGTCTGGACTTAATTCCAGCATAAAAGAAGGACAATAGACAGTTTTTAAGAGGGCAGGGTGGAAGAAGAGGAGGAGTCAGGGAGGGGAGGAGGAGACGGCAGTGAAAGACAAGGAGAAGGTGTGGGGATCAGACTGTCAGATTTCAACTGTGATAAGGTCACTCTAGCTACTATATGAAGAAAAAATTGTGTGGAGCAGAATAGTGGTGGTGAGTAGAGAGGTGTAAAGATGCTCAAAATATTTTCAAGCTGTAATGGAATTCTTCTTAGTAAGTAGTAGAACAAGAATTCTATCTGTTACTGAAGCTTGAGCTCTTAACTTCTTCATCAGAGGTGTTCAATCTTTTGGCTTCCCTGGGCCACACTGGAAGAAGAATAATTCTCTGGGGTCACACATAAAATACACTAACACTAATGACAGCTGATGAGCTAAAAAAAAAAATCACAAAAAAATCTCATGTTTTAAGAAAGTTTACGAATTTGTGTTGGGCCGCATTCAAAGCCATCCTGGGCTGCATGTGGCTCAAGGACTACACGTGGGACAAGCTTGTCTTAAACGCTGATCAGAAACACTTCCTCAGCAATTTTTTAAAGTTTGAGTCAAGAAAAAAAGATTATTTCCTTTTACTGAGATAACAACTAGAAAACATTTTTAGGATTAAATCTCAAAACATTTAATGGAGAGATGTGACTTTTTCTTCCAGTACTTACAGACCTCCACCCCATGATGCTGAATGATGACTTGGGGTCATCAATAGTCAATGGCTGTCAACTACCCCAGAAGTAACACTTGTCTTTCTTGTAGCTTTCAGTGAATTTAAACTCCGAGTTGGCAGAAATAATCTTGATGTCTGGGTTCCCCACAACATCTTTTCATGATTCCACAGTATCTTCTAAGAGCCATAGCACAACAAAATGGAAGTTTCAGATCACTGAAGCTTTTTCCTAGCTTTGTGCTGAAGTTGAGACATATAACTCAAGAGAATACTGACTAGCTTACAAAGTTAAAAAATGCCAAGATTATTTAGTGTTTTTCAATAATCTTAAAAAAATCTTTGAATTATTGTAATGTCCTATTTAGAGTACAATTGCCAGACCTACATAAAGATAGATAGGTATCGGAGGTCCATATTTACACTTCATGCTTTTAGCTAATATATCATAGAATGTTCTAGCTAGAAGATATTTCATCAATTTTGGTGATGTGTACTAACCATTAAATTGTTTTAAATCTCCTAATTGTTTTAAAACAATACAATCTTAGTTTGTAGTTAAACTGTAACTACTTTAGTTTTTTTTTTTGTCCATAATGGAAAGTCATGTAGCTGATCTATGAATTGCAATATGCTTCTAGCTACTAAGCTACTAGCTCATAGTACTTCTCATATAAGAGTTACATGCTACCTTTGTTGTTATTATCTAATATATTTAATATTTTACTTACGTGCTATTATCTATACGCCCCATTAAAATGCAAACTCCATAAAAACAAGAGATTTTTTTCCCTATTGTTTCACTGCTAAATATTTCCAACATGTAAAACAATGCCTGAAACCTAGTAGACACTTACAAAATATTTGTTGGATGAACGAATAAAAGAATGAATGGGGTTCAAACACTTACATTACTAAGTATTACCTGAGACAATCTTGGTGAAAGCTCTTTGCAAACTGTAAACCATCCTACAACTGTAGAGTATTAGCATCGACCATTTATTAAGCATTTCTTTATTATCTCCCTTACTTCCCAATTCACAAAAGAAACTAAAGTTCAAACAGCTAAAGCAACTTTCCCAACATAACACAGCATAAGTGGGAGAATCAGAATTCCAACAAAAAAGTGAATTCCAAATCCACATTATCTTGACTCCAGATCTCCTGCCTTTTCTGTCTTGTTCTCTTTATTCTGACATGCTGACTCCAAGTGTGTAAAACAAAATACACCAGCACACTATTAAATTATCTATACAACTTATATTTGAGATGATGACTAAGAGCATTATCTTTGAATTAGACAGACCTAGTTTGCATTCAGTTTTTGCCACTTACTTGAGATATAACCTTAGTCAACTTTTCTAAGCCTCAGTTTCACCTTCTGTAAAATAAGAAAGTAATAATGCCTCTCTAATTGTGTGGAAAAATTTATGTATTTCAAGTAGAGGACGTAACTCACGGGTATAGGTTAATGGTTCAAAATCCCTAAAAAAATTTATTTTTATCTTTAATGATAAAGAAACATTTTCCTGGTATCTTATAATAAAATTGACATTGGAATGTGGAATGAAAAAAAGAGGGAAGTGTAGAAACAAATCGACAGACTTTGTTTGCTTTTCTATTTTCCCTCTGTAATCCGCACTGATTTTACAGAAGCAAATTCTAACAAAGCCATATTTTTATCTCTCTCCCCAACACAGAACTGGGCTCATTATATTACTCTGCTGACTTCTGGTAAAGATACAAGTGGAAATGTCAACTGCTAAAATGTAGAAGGAATAATAATTTTTAAAAAACGTTAGTTATCTTAAAGCTGTTAAAATGATAAAGAAGTCTTCTTTGGGCTTTCCGGAATCTCAGTAAATGTTTTTGTTCAATATGAACATCTATCTAGATGGTTACCTGTTAAATCAAAAGCAAAGAATCACTAAAATGTATCAGTGTATAAGCACCAGGGAGAGTATTTCAGATAAATTAGCCACTCCTGGTGAGAATCACTTATATTGGTAAAAAGTGTTAACAGCCAGGTACATGTCTCAGGCAATAGTCTTGTATTTAAGTATAACAGCATATTGCATAATCCAGACTCATCCGTTCTAGTGGAGAATCCAAATTAGCATGCCCTTGTTCTTGAGAGAGAGAGTCGAGTCTCCGGTTGTATGTGTATGTTTATACAAGACATGTTTATTTTATAGTCTATCGATGGCTGATCTTTTCCAGCTACAGAAACTTAGTTAACACGTTTCTTCAGAAAATTCTTCTACGAACGTCAACTAATATACTTAAGGGATTAAGTCTAAGAGTGAGAATTATGTTTCAATATTTGTTATGGTGCAATAGTCTTACCTAGAAGAAATGCACTAATTCACAAGCACATTAAAGTTTCTCACCTCTCCAGACAAATTTCACACATTTTTCTGACAGTTTTTCCCTTTTCCTTAGAAGTCCCAGGCAAAGAGGTAGCCAGAGATGCCATTAAAACCAATTAACACTTCACCTTCATTTTGGAACAAAAAAGGAGGGGGAAAGCAGCAGTTCAAAGTAAATCTTCTATAATTGTCTGAAAGTAAATTTATAAGTCATTTCAAAGTAAAAGAGAAAAACTTACTTGGGACAAAACAAATGTGGAATATTTAATGTTCAAGTGAAGGGAATTAAGTGCAACTGCTTACCAAATATTCACAAAATATAAAGTATTCATCAACTATATTATCCTTTAATGATAAAAATTAGAGGGTTAAGAATTCCTTAAAAGTAGGTTAATCCTTAGCTCTCCTTCAGCCAGCCTGTAACAGATAACAGAGTGACCAATATATTATTTTAAAATCTTTCTCAGAGAAGGAATTCTATAATATACTTCAGAATCTCTTTAAAAATGGAATGTACACACCAAAGGGTCTTAATGTCGATGTTAAATGTAGACATTTTTTAATGCAGACAATGAAGTGTTCTATAATTAGCTTACAGAAGACCCCTCAGTTGCTAATATTACTTTATAAAATGCTGAAGGGATGACAGGTATCAGTGTTTTCAAGCATGCCATTCTGGCATACAGGGTAGTGGTTAAGAGAAAAGAGTTCTGGAGTTGAGCTACCTCAGCTTCAAACCACACTGCTTCTACTACGTATTAGCAGGGCAACTCTGGGTAAGATACTTAATCTCTCTTAATTTGCCTTTCTTAATCCCACTTTATAGAATTGGTAAGTGAATTAGAAGTAGTAAAAGTATGTGAAGTATGAAGTATAGTAGTGCCTAACACATTAGTGCATACTTAGCATTTGGTGGCTATAGGCAATATATTGCAGGGGTTAATTGTGTAGATTCTGAAATCTGATTTCTCAGGTTCAAGTTCAAGTTTTCCCATTTGTTACTTATTCAGTTCTGGGCAAATTATTTCATCTCTCTATATTAATATTAATAGATACATGAAGAAGATTAGAACAGTGCTTTGTACATGGTAGTGCTCAAAACCTAATAATTTTTATATTACTTCAACTGAAGTCTCATAGAAGCTAAAATTTAAAGAAAGTATCAGGGCAGTTTTGTCTTCTGATATTTGATTTGACTAGTGATAAAAGTAAATGGACACTATCAACTCAATCCACATCCATAAATCTTTCTTATACACCAATCTGCAATTATGCATTGATCAAATTCCCAGTGTGGCCTCACTAGTTTCAAGTTTTTCAGACTTGTCTGATGATATAAATCACCTGGAGATTGTGACTGAGCAGGTCTGGGGTGGAGGGGTGTGGCCTGGAATGTGTATACATGATCAGTTTCCCAGTGGAGTCCTATGGCTAGGCAGGCTCAGAATCCCTGAGTCAGCTGAAGCTGTGCCCAAACAGAGAACCTGAGAAGAATATCTAGCAGTCACATCCACCTAAGAGAATTATTGTATTATAAATATTATGCAATGAAAATGATAATTTTGAAAATTATTTGTTATTCAGCAAATATTTTATTGAGTATTTATCAGTACAAAATATGGATTGAGGGCCGTTTGAGCATATTTTGTAGTATAATTCACAAAACAGTGTACAAAGGTTAATTGGAAAAGAAACCTACTCTTAAAAATTAAAATCATTTGGGTGGTAACAGTGATAAATACAAAGGAAGAACATCGTAGACAATGATATGCATACAGGTCAGACAATGTGGCTCATGGCTGTAATCCCAGCACTTTGGGAGGCCGAGGCGGGCAGATCATTTGAGGTCAGGAGTTCGAGATCAGCTGAGCCAACATGGTGAAACCCCCTCTCCACTAAAAATACAAAAATTAGCCAGGCGTGGTGGCAGGCGCCTGTAATCCCAGCTACTCAAGAGGCTGACACACGACAATTGCTTGAATCCGGGAGATGGAGGTTGCAGTGAGCCAAGATCATGCCACTGCACTCTAGCCTGGGTGACAGAGCGAGACTCAGTCTCAAAAACAAACAAACATAAAATGTATGCATACAGTTATGTGTCACTTAACCACAGGATATGTTCGAAAAATGTATTGCTAGGCCATTTCATTGTTGTGTGAACATGAGAGAATGCACTTACATAAACTTAGATAGTATATAGCCTACTACACACCAAAGCTATATGGTATTCTCTGCTTCTCCTAGGCTGCAAACCTGTACCCCATGTTAGTATACTGAATACTGTAAGCAATTGTAACACAATGGTATTTGTGTGTCTAAACATATCTAACCACAGAAAAGGTACATTAAAAATATGACATAAAGGATCTTTAAAATGGTACACCTGTACAGAGCACTTGCCATAAATGGAGCTTGCAGGACTAGAAGTTGCTCTAGGTGAGTCAGTGAGTTAAGTGGTGAGTGAACGTGAAGGCCTAGAACATTACTATACATAAGTGTAGATTTTATAATCACTGTACATAAGCTACACTAAATGCATTTTTAACATATATTTCTTTCCTCAATAAGACATTAGCTTTAGCTTACTGTAATCTTTTTATTTTATAAACTTTCAGATTTTTTCAACTTTTTGACTCTTTTATAATGACACTTTAAAAAAAAAAAACAGGTAATTTTTAAAAAATGGTAAATGTATAGCAAATACATAAACTAGTAAGATAGTCACTTATTATTATCAAGGATGACGTGCTGTACTGTATATGCTGAACTTTTAGACACTTGGCGGCACGGTAGGTTTGCTTACACCAGCATCACCACAAACACGTGGGTACTGTGTTGCACTATGACCTCATGACGGCAACAGGAATTTTTCAGCTCCATTATAATCCTATGGGACCATGATTGTATATGTAGTCCATCATTGATCAAAATGTCCCTATGCAGCACAAGTGTAATTTTATGGTACCTTTTGTCGTGAGGAGTTCATTAAGTGTAGGATCAAGGATCCTGTTAAGCAAGAGGTCTGGTTCTTTAAGAGGTCTGTTACAGTTATTTACAACACTGCTGTCATTGCTAACGGGCTAAAAATGCTAATAATTTTAGGACATTTAAATAAATTGACTACAAAATTTAAAGGGTATAATCATTATTTTTCCTTGATCCTTCTGAACATTAGTCTTTAGAAACAAATTATTGGTTGAGTAAAATTAGCACAAGCATGGATCTGAATTTTTTCAAGATAAGATAAAAGGAAATAACTTCCTTTCCAATAAGCCTCCATGCTCATCCCACACACATACCCCATACATGCTCAAACTTCTACAACTGAGGAGTCCGGAGTCTATGTACTAGTAGAAACACGAGCAAAATAATTGTGTAGGAAATACTAGCACAATAACATAAAAATAGCACTATTTGATATTCTACCAAATGGAGAACACTTATAAACTATAGCATAGCAAATGTTTGCAGTTTTCAACATAGTTCATTATTAAATTTCATTAGCCAATGTGGTCAAGAAGTTATGTATCTGTCTATTATTTTTTGTTTACTTATATAGCTATTACTGTTTAAGAGAAAAATGTAGAGAAATCATTAGGTAAAACAGTGAAATCATTAGGCAATTCTCTCTATTCTCTTGGTCAGAGAATTTCTGGCTACGATCGTGAATTTGGAACAAAATAGACTTAAACACAGTCATAGCTATTCAAATATTACTGGTCCATAGACACAAGTTAAAACATAACAGGTATTACTTAGAATATCACCCAAGGGAACAGGCACAAAACTTCAGGTTTTTTAGTCACCCACTGCCCAAGAATTTAGAAAATAAAGAGGCACTTTAGGACTATTATAACGAATCCTGACTGGTTATTTCTGAGTGCTGAGATTACAGGTGTGTTTTTTTCTTTTTACTTTTCTGACTTTCCTGGTTTTCTAGAAAGAAAGTACTGTATTTTTTTTTAATAACTAGGGACTAAATTCCTCCATTTAAGGAAATTATGTGAAGGGTCTGAGTTATTCGAGTATTACGGTAAGGCCATTTTAAAACTTTTTCCTTGAAGAGGTTGAATCATACTGTCCCTCAAAAAAAACTATCTTGGGTAATCCTCATTTTATTCATTAAAAAAAAATTTAAGAAATAAATAATAAAAGAGTCGAAATTCCACCTGCCATTTCCAAATGGCATTTCCAGATCTTCAAATGGATTGTCCACAGCAGCAAGGTTAAGTGATGATAATAACAGCTTCACTGGTAGTAATGGAAGAACTTCTGTTCATCTGGTATATGATCTGAAGATACACAGGAAACCCAGTGAAGGCTGGCATATGCATATGAAAAATGCATATCCTTTCCGAGCAAGAGGAAAGCCAACTCCTCCACTGGATTGTCATTAAAAGCAGCACATAACCACTGCTACTCATCCTTCACCCTTTCCATCTCTAATTGCCCACTCCCTCCATCTTTATTTTTTCTTTCCTATTCTATCTTTAGTTTTGGCCTATCTCCACAACTGTTCCTTAGTAGGCACTCAGAGGCACTGCTATTCCCAGTGATGGCTCTATGACTTCAAAAAGGGACAATTTTGTGGGCAGACACTGTAATATGTGGCAGAGATCTTTGTGGCCTCCCATATACACAAACATGGCCACTTTCTGGAGCTAATCCATAGTTGATTTGTTAAAACATACTGCACGTATAAGATGGGTTTAGTCGTTTTCCTTTGAGCCTTTTTCAAATTTTCTTGAGTACCATGCTAATGCCCGGTTTGCCTGATTTCATACTGTTTTAGAAGGCAATCCAAAGGACCAGGAACTCACTATGAGTCTTTAAAAATAATAATACCCTCACCGAAAGGCATCTATCAAAGTGAGTTCAATACCATGATCTGGACAAAGTCAGAAGATGGAAGCTGTTTTAATCCAGCACCTTCAGCTATGTAAGATCCATATTCTACAGCTCACTGCAAGACTACAGCTAACATATTCTTCAAAGAACTGACATAAGGGAACTCAGCAATACCTAATGACAGACTTTTCCGAGGTTCTCAAACTGAGAGCTGTTTGCTTGGGTTTATAAAGTGCAGAAACAACTTAGGAGGCAAATAACATAAATGCCATCACTATGTTCCAATCCAGAACTTTTTATTACAGCAAGTTTAGCTCTGGGCAAGCTGCTGCAATCAGCACATTGTGATAGCAAATACACTGACTCTGTATTTTCTTTCTAAGCAGTATATAGCACTCAGACTATTCCTGAGAAAGATTCATGAAACAGCTCTAATCAACACATTATAGTTGGAACAGCTATATGTAACACTCACAATTTTTATGCCTTAATTGTCAAAATTGTTTGCTTTGCAGATGAACACAATCAACTTTAGCTTTCAGTAAGATCATCCAAACTAATTATCAGCTGACATGACAAATAACCCCTATCCTTCCATTACCAAGGACATCCTCTGAGACTATAATTCAAATCTAGAAAAGAAAATCTAGAAATGAAGGCAAATAATAATTTACCAAAATGAACTGCAAACATAAAGCTAAATTAGAAAAAAGTTTCCCGCTTTTTTCCAAAAAAATTAAAACACCATTGGTAATATTAAAAGTTTTTTCTTACTCAGAAATACAGGCAACATATGACAACATAGGGCTTAGTAAATGGAGTGTTTTCTGAAAGTTGGAAAACCTTAGTTTTCTTCCCAACTTACTGTTTTATGATCTTCTGAAACATTAACTTATTAACCTCAAATTTCATAGCTATAAAAGGAGATCTACGAGTGTTATTTTAGACTTGGCCCCAAAGCAATAGTTTCTCAAACCAATAAAAATAACTGAATAATTACCAAAATTTTAATTGAAGAAAAAGTGAATGAAGTCCATAACATCCTCCATGTAGTAAAAAGAAAATTCAAAATTTCTTTATCAAATCCATAGTGAAGAAAAACTGAAAGGTAAAGAAGTGGCTGTCTCTCGCCTATCCATGGTATCAGTTTAGGCCGATTCACAGATTCTTTTCCGTTCCCCATCAAAATTCAGAACCATACATACAGAGGTCTTTGGGTTTTGAATTAATATTTCAAATTTAATGCCAACTTTACTAAATTAATATGGAGGCCATCTCATTCTCAAATTACGCTGAAGTTTTCAAATTTATGGTAAGCAATTATCAGTAAGTAATCCATAACTTGTACACTTGTACTTTCCCTCCCTCCTTGATTAATAAAATTCATTTTTCTTCTCAATAGTCAATTTTGTGTGTGTGTGTGTGTGTCTACATTTGGTCCATGGTCAACGCTTTGAGGAGCACAGAATAGCTAGGGTCCAGCTCCAGCAGTCAACACCCAATTCAGGTCCAACTATCGTTTGGTACCAAACAGTGGCATTTGCCCCTCTAGCTTAATTATCCAAGAAGAAAATGCTGGGTCATGGCTAACTGGCACTCCTGGGATAGCTGCAGCAATTTAATGGCCTCCTACACAATTGATCTTTGCTTTGTCAACCAATCTGGGGACACTGAAAAGAAAAAATACTAGGATCATGTTTGCTCTCAGCCTCTCTGCTCTTTACGATCCTAGCTGCCTGCTGTTTTGCTCCCCTCTACAACTTGTCCTTTCTCCCTAGAAGATAGAAATTTAGCTTATCCTTGTTTGAGAATGAGGTTGCTGGCTTGAAGACCCCCTAAATATCAATTGCTAATTGCCTTACGTTAAAATTTGTGTTACTCTGAGGTATAATCCTATGTGATTTACATTTTATCATTACTTTAGTAAAACATTTAACAGTTTTTAATTATATCCTCCAGGATTTGATGGAGATCTACAGACTGTATAATAATGTTATTAGGTAGAATGAATCACAGACCCCCCCAAAATTGATCAGGAGCAACCTAGAGGTGGGTCTCTAACAGCACAACACAGGACCTGGCCTCAAGCTTAAATTTTTTCAAGCTTTTTATCAATACCTTGAATAATGACGCGTATGACTTTCTCACCAAGGATTGTACCTTAGAGTCAGAATCAAAATTAAGAGAGAGGGATATCACAGAAACCAAGAAAGAAGAGAATTTTCAAAAGCGAGAAAGTTAACAACATTTCCAACTTAGAGAGGGAAAGTGAAGAAAGATAAATAATGAACAATGTCCACTGGATTTGGAAAGAATAGATCATTATTGACTTCAGAGCACTTTTGATAAAGCATCAGGGGTAGAAATGAGAAGATACAGAGGTTTAAAAATGAAAAGAGATGTGACAAACAAGAGGATTTAGTGGGGAGACAGAGAAAGAGCAAGAGAGACAGAAGAGAGAATGTTAGTTTTAAATGGGAGAAACATGAGTAGACTCGTGTGAAAGAAAGGCACCAATAAAGGAGAAAGATTGAATAGACCAAAGTCTTGAGATAAAGAGAATGGAACAGAATCCAAAATCGAAGAATTAAAAAAAAAAAATTTTAGATAAAAAATTCTTAACCCCAAACACCAGGAGAATCAATTTTCTGAGATATGAAAAAAGATCCATCGACATTTTATAAGCTTAGTCAAGGGGACCAGAATGTCAAAGAATTTTCACTAGACAGTTTTTATTTTTTTTTTGCTATTTGAAAATATTCCAAAAGTGAAAAAGAGTATTTATTTGGGAGGTCGAGGAAAATGGTGAAGTGCTGAGGAATTCCTTTCAACAACCTTGCTGAATAGTCTATCAGGGTCTATTACAGATGGTGGAATATGGCAGTGAACTAAACCAACTAAGAAATGGAGTAACCACATGGGCTCCCAAAATGCTGTAGTTCTCTGGGGTTCTGTTCTAGGCCCTCTTCTCTCTGTATATACTCGACCAAGTCAGTCTCTTCCATTCTAATGTTCTCTTGGTTCTAATTACCATTGATAATACGTTATATAATGTGTATATGATCATATATATGTAAGCACCCATGAAGGTTATATTCTGTGAGAAGAAGGCAGACAAATGAAATGAATAAGCAACAACAGTTTACCTGGTAAATAAATGATATGCACTGTGAAGAAAAATAAGGCAGGAGAAGGGAACAGAAATGAAAGAAGTCTTTATTTTAGAGAAACAAGAAAATTCTCCCAAAAGTGGTGATCATTTAAGATTAAAACCAATTAAAGTGAGAAGGCAAAGCATGCATCTTTATAGGGCAATGGCTTTTAACCTTAGTGCACATTAGCATCCCCTGGGAATCTTTTAAAGCAAAAGCCATTCCTGGGTTCCACCTTTCAGAAATTCTGAGTTAATTGGTCTGGAGTGTGGCCTGAGCATCAGAACTGTTTTAAAGTCCCCATTGATTCTAATGTATAATCAAGACTGAAAATTACTCAACTAGTGTAAGAGCATTAGATAGAGGTAAACACAAGTGCAAAGTCCCAGAGCAAGGAACATGTTAGAATCTCGGAGGACAATATGAGGCAGCTAATCAAGTTTAAATAAAAATTTGGGGCCCGGCACAGTGGCTCACACCTGTAATCCTAGCACTAGCGGGCGGATCACAAGGTCAGGTGTTCGAGACCAGCCTGGCCAACATGGTGAAACCCTGTCTCTACGAAAAATAAAAAAAAATTAGCTGGGCATGGTGGTGCGCACCTGTAATCCCAGCTACTCTGGAGGCTGAGGCAGAAGAATTGATTGAATCCCAGAGACAGAGGTTGTAGTGACCCTAGATTGTGCCACTGCGTTCCAGCCTGGGCAACAGAGCAAAACTCTGTCTCAAAAAAAAAAAAAAAAAAAATCTGAATCATGGTGCTGACCAGCAAAAGTAATCAATCTTATTTTGTGCAGAAAAAAAAAAAACCATAAAAAAGACAAAGACAAAAATAAGCTGTGTGAATTTTCAACAGCAGAACTCAGCAGATTGAGGTTAGGTGTGGATAAGGTAGATGGCTGGGCTGACCCAGTACTAGGAATCTAGAGGTAAGAGTATTAAGAAAGGCTAATAGAGAGCTTTTGAAATAATCAACTGTTGGATATAAGCTGAAGCAAGAAGGAATTAAAGCTGAAAGTTGTGGAGAAGTGGAATGCGTCAATGTATAATGATCTAAATAAACCAAAGAAAATGAGTGTGGGGAAGTTTAGTCAACCACAATTTAATTCCGAACCAGAGGCATACTATGTCTACTAAGTATTCTAAGGCAATCTTAGACTTCTTTTTAAAAGAACTGGTTGGCTTTCACTACACATTCATTAATTTATCTTCTGGCTACAGAATGGATACTAACTTGAGCTTAGCAAAGTGTAATCCACACATCAAGGAAGGAACCAGTCTAGTCTGCTCTGGGCTGGGCATAACACGTTTGGAACATTATGTACAGTTCAGATGAGCCTTTTAAACAGAGTTTCTGATAAAGGGTCCAAGGATAGGTCGCCATGATTAAAATAATCTGGGCATCAATTCTTTTAGAAATAAGGGAAATTTTCTTACCTGAAAAGTACAATGACATGAAAGTTTGCATTCATAAGTAGTAAGAGAATGGAAAGGTCTCAGACATAAAGAAGGGGTTCTTTTTTCTTTATCATAAAAATAAAGTGGTACAGAATACTAAAGACACTCAAAATGTGTTCATTCTGGTAAATGATAAAAGACTAGAGTTGTAGAGCTAAGAGGTCATGGTATTTCAAGGGACACTAATGTGGATGTTGAATTCCACACAAAAGAATCATAGAAGACACCATGACACAACTGCCCTTTATCCTTCATTAGAAGACCTCCAGTGCATACTATGAATAAGCCACTGTATGACTCTATTGGGAAATTTTGTTCTGCTGAATGTACCTTTAAATGCACTGGGGGCTGTGGGATGGAGGAAAGAGGGAGCAGTGTCAGGGAGGCTTGATTCACTAGAGACATATTTGGAACTATGCAGAACTGGAAGACTATAAACTTTAAAAAAGCACAAATCTGATGCATATTAAGTACCAGTTACAAAGGAAACAGGTCAGCTGAAGGGTTCCTCAAATGGTGGAGTCAGAAAAAGGATAATCAGTCATTACAAAGTACTTGCAAGATGTACTTCCTGTTCAAAATCTCTCTCTTCGATGAATGAAAGCCAAATAAAACAGGGATGAGCTGTGATGGCTGTGAGGTCGTATACCTTGAGAATAACTGCTCTTCTGGACATTTATCACCACTGTGGCTTCCCAGAGAGAAGATCTAAGGGATGTGAACACTGTACATGTGACCCTTCTTTCACCTCAGAAAACAAGCTCTCTGGGGCGTGGTGGACGCTTGCAAGGACTCTCTGTGGCCAGCATCAGGCAGATTAAAAGATCCGCTGATCCCCTCAGCTGTTGCTTGTTGCCTGAGGTTTTGTGCATTTCCAATGAAAAATGGCTAGTGGTAGGTCAGTTTCATTGAAAAAAATGTCCCATAGTAAAGCTATATGATCCTAAAGCAAGAAAACTGAAAAGATAAGTTCTCTGTGAAATTCAGTTCACTCTCAACATGTTCTACCTTTACCGTAAGTGTAAGCCACAGTAAGTGGCTCCACCTCTCCACTTACATATCAGAGGAGGGGACTTTGCAATCAGTGTCAGAAGACCACCTTCTTTCTTGAATGTTTGACAATCTTTCAGTGAATGCAAAATAATTCTATACTTTCACTAATTTAAAAATAACTTCCAGCCTGTAATCCCAGCACTTGAGGAGGCCAAGGCAGGCAGATCACAAGGCCAGGAGCTCAAGACCAATCTGGCCAACAAGGTTTAACCCCGTTTCTACTAAAAATACACAAAATTAGGGCCGGCGTGGTGGCTCACGCCTGTAATCCCAGCACTCTGGGAGGCCAAGGTGGGCGGATCACAAGGTCAGGAGATCAAGATCATCCTGGCCAACATGGTGAAACCCCATCTCCACTGAAAATATGAAAATTAGCAGGGTGTGGCGGTGTGCACCTGTAGTCCCAGCTACTCGGGAGGCTGAGGCAGGAGAATCGCTTGAACCCGAGAGGCGGAGGTTGCAGTGAGCCAAGATCACACCATTGCACTCCAGCTTGGGCAACAGGGCAAGGCTCCTGTTCTCAAAAAACTAAAATAAAAAAATAAAAAATAACTTCCAAGTCTGAATTCTAACATAGCAAGGATAATAATAAATTTAAAAGTGCTGTATTTCCTTTTAAAAATCAATAGGTATAAGGACATTAAAATCACTCATGTAAAGCAAGTCGCCTATTTCAGGCTTTGTCAATATCAAATCTCAAGGAAGTACCAAGCTCATATATACTGTGCTACCTCCCTGTGGTAGGCAGAATTCTAAGAATGACTTCCAATGACTTTCACTCTTTTATAACATCCTCCCCTTTGAGTGTGAGTGAAAGTGAAGTCAGAGAGTATCCAAGCCTAGAAAGGATTTAATAAGTCATTGCTGCCTTTGAAGATGCAGAGGGCTGCATGAAGCTAAAAGGGGCTCTCTGCTGATAGTCAGCAAGAAAACAGAGAGTGCAGTCCAACAACCACAAGGAACTCAATTCTGCCAATAATCCGAATGATGTTGCAAGCAGACTTTTCCCCAGAGGCTCCAGATAAGAGCCCAGCAGGATGACATCTAGATTTTAGTCTTGTCAAACTGAGCAGAGAAGCCAGATACACTTCTGATCTACATAACTTTGAGATAATAAATGCAAGTTGTTTTAAGACAGTAATTCTGTAGTAATTAAATAGCAATGGAAAACTATATACCTGTACTTTCTATGCATAGTTCTGTCTATCCTAATAAAGGCAAAATTTATTTTCTTTCTTTCTTTCTTTTTTTTGAGACAGAGTCTCGCTCTGTCACCCAGGCTGGAGTGCAATGGCATGACCTCAGCTCACTGCAACCTCTACCTCTCTGGTTCAAGCAATTCTCCTCCCTCAACCTCCTTAGTGGCTGGGACTACAGGCACGCTCCACCACATCTGGCTAATTTTTTGTGTGTTTTTAGTAGAGATGGGGTTTCACCATGTTGGCCAGGCTGGTCTTGAACACCTGACCTCAGGTGATCTCAAAGTGCTAAGATTATAGGCGTGAGCCACTGCACCTGGCTGGTAACATTTATTTTCTACATTGTTATAAGAAAAAGATTTAATCTAAAGAGAAGAAATCAAGAGAACTACAGATTTCACAGTAGTTGTGCACAGAAGATCTGAATTAAAATAGAATTCATATTGCATAAATATATATGAATTGTTTTCCAGAGATCTCTGTTGTATACATTAAGAGGCCTACACAGCTATTTCAAAAGAGAGAAACAGGTTAAATCAATAATACCAAGATATGTTAGTTAAAGTATATAAATATATATATATATACGTAATGTTTTAAGGGGACAGCAAATAATAACTTTTCTAATTTAAATCACTGGTAGAATAAAAACACTCTATTTTCAACAGAGAAGTATGAGTCGATAGATACGAAGGTCATTATTTGATCAAGGAATAACAAGGAACCAACACAAGTATTCACCATTCATTTCAGTATGTTCTTGCTTTAGGGAAATTCAAAAGAACATTTTTTCATACTTGATCTTTGTTGTTCAGTGGTTCATAGATATGAAAGGAGTTTTGAAAATGCTTGGCAGTCTTAAAAACTTATAGTATGAGGTTTATTGCCTTATAGCCTATAAGGTGACCACACTATAAATGTCTTTCTACCACTGCAGTTGGTTCATGCTGAAATAAATCAAAGGATTCAATATACCACTAACACTTGATGTCTTTCCTTTTTTTTATTTTTTCTTTTTTTTTTTTCCCAACTGAGGTGCCACAGCACCTTTCATTTTTTAAAGAATATAAAGTATATTAACATGCAAATCTTTCTTCAACTCAACAAGAGGCAGAATGACATAGTGGTTAAATGTGTGGGTTCTAGAATTAGCCTTCCAGAGTAACTCCTAAGTCTACCACTTACTAGGTGTGTGATCTCAGGAAAATTAGGAACTGCTCTGTGCTGCCAACTCCCCGAAAATGAGGAGAATTAAGAATACATACCTGATAGGATTGTAGCAAGTGTTAACTACATTGATAGGTAAAAAATCTTTTAACAGTTTCTGGATGACACTAAGTACTCGATATATCTTAGCTATTATTAAAATGGCCACAGCTTTTCCTTATAACCATCTCCCCTACCTTTAGGTAACATTTGAAATCTTAACAATGGATACATTCTTTAAACAAAGGCCTAATGTGACAATGATGGCTCACTACAAACTTTCAACTGCTTCCTCTGCTTGCCCTATACATTCAAGGTCTTTTATTTGATGCCTGCTTGTAGGTAAGACAGAAATCGGATGTGGAAAACACAGGATGGGCTGAGTCTGGCCCACCTAAGTCTCAAACATTAGACCAGAAAGGTAGTCCAAAGCCGAATCACCCTTTGAGGTAGGTGGTGTGACCACCTCTGATTCTGAATCCTAATTAAAAACATAAATGACTGGCCAAGGAAGGCTCAAAGGCACATGAAGGACATCAGTGAGACCTGAATGAAAAGCTTGTCAACTTTCTCAAGTTTCCACTTGAAATAAATACACCATTATCAACAACAACAAAACCCCGAGAGCTTTGTTTCTTTTGCAACCTTGAAGTAAATGAAAGCATTATAAGGTATCCCAACAATAAAGAGCATGGGCTTTAGAGTCAAACACACCTATTTTCATGGCACCCCTCTGGGTCTCAGTTTCCTCACTACTAAAGTGAGATAATACTAGTATGCACCTCAGTGACTGTGAGATTCACATGACATAATGCAAGTATGCACACAAAGTGTGATACATAATAAACTCTCGGAGGTGCAGATGTTGTAACAGACATTAGCTGTTAACATTATCAGTAAATGAATGTTTTACTTCTAGGTGAAATCCATCTCTTCCATGTAAAAAGCTATAGGATTTGATAAGCCTCACTCAAACTATCAGTAGTCTCACCTTTACGATTTAGGAAACTTTAAAAATAGGTAAAGAGCTATGGATGAGGGTGGGGACAAGCTGTACTGTCAGCTCCAACGCATGACTCAGAAATGTCACATTGCACCTGCATATGACATTACAATCCAAAATTATTCTATTGAGTTCCTTGGAATAAATTAAGGAGTCTAACACAGAAAAATTATGAAATTTAGAACATGAGAATCTCATTAGCTGGTACTTCTCCGTATATATCCAAAGCAAGCCCTTGACTGTGTAAGAAATTAAGTGTTGGGTCAGATGCCTCTTCTTTCTGTTCAGAGTATTCCACAAGTTATCCTATCCCTTCTACAGTGAAAGGTACTTTACAAATATTAATACTCAGAAAATTCCCTGGTTAAGTAATTATATTCAGGTTTTTTTTTTTTTAAGTTTCATTTAAAAAATTATTCCCATGTACAGGCATACCTAAAGACATTGCGGGTTCTGTTCCAGACCACCGAAAGTCCTCTCAAACCCTGCCACTGCTTTATCAAGCAAGTTTATGTAATATTCTAAACTCTTTGTTGTTATTTCAACAACGTTCACATCATCTTCACCAGGAGTAGATTCCATCTCAAGCAGCTATGTTTTATGCTTATTCATAAGAAGCAACTCTTCCCCCGTAAAGAGAATATGCCAGTAAAGTGAGTCACATTTCTGGTTTCTCAGTACACATAAACGTTATGCTTATATTACACAGAGGTCTATTAGGCATGCAATATGCCTTATGTCTTTAAAATAGGTATATATCTTAATTAAAAAATACTTTATTGCTAAAAATGCTAATAAATATCTGAGACTTCAGCGAGTCATAACCTTATTTCAGGTTAAGGGTCTTGCATCAATGTTGATGGCTGCTGACTGATCAGGGTGGTGGTTGCTGACGGCTGGGTGGCTGTGTCAATTTCTTAAAATAAGATGAAAATGAAATTTGCTTTATTAATTGACTCATCCTTTCACAAAAGATTTCTCTGTAGTATGTGATAGTATTTGATAGCATTTCACCCACAGTAAAACTTTCAAAACTGGAGTCCTCTTAAACCCTGCCACTGCTTTATCAACTAAGCTTATGTAATATTCTAAATACTTTGTTGTTATTTCAACAATGTTCACAGCATCTTCACCAAGAGTAGATTCTGTCTCAAGAAACCACTTTCTTTGCTCATCCATAAGGAGCAACTCTTCATCCATGTGAGTTTTATCATAAGATTACAGCAATTCAGTTACATCTTCAGGAAACACTTCTAGTTCTAGTTCTCCTGCTATTTCCACTGCATCTTCAATGACTTCCTCCCCTGAAGTTTTGAGTTCTTCAGAGTCATCCAAGAGGGTTGGAATCAATGTCTTCCAAATTCCTGTTCATGTTGATATTCAGACCTCCTGCCATGAATCATGAATGTTCTTAACTGCATCTAGAATGATGACTCCTTTCCCTAGAAAGTTTTCAATTGACTTTGCTCAGATCCATCAGAGGAAACAGTGTCTATGGCAGCAGTAGTGCTAAGAAAAATGCACTTCTCTTGTCACCTAGGCTGGAGTGCAATGGTATGATCTTGGCTCACTGCAACCTCCGCCTCCTGGGTTCAAGCAATTCTTCTGCCTCAGCCCCCGGAGTAGCTAGGATTACAGATGCCCACCACCATGCCTGGCTAATTTTTGTATTTTTAGTAGAGATGGGGTTTCACCATGTTGGCAAGGCTGGTCTCGAACTCCTGACCTCAGGCGATCCACCCATCTCGGCCTCTCAAAGTGCTAGGATTACAGGCATGAACCACCACAACTAGCCAGAAAAATGCACTTCTTAAATGTGAAGGCTTGAAATTACTCCTTGATCCACAGACTGCAGAATGGATGTTGTGCTAGCGGGTGTGAAAACAGCATGAATCTTCTTGTACATCTCCATCAAAGTTCTTGGGTGACTAGGTGCATTGTCAATGAACAGTAATATTTTGAAAATAATCTTTCTTTCTGAGCAGTAGGTCTCAATAAAGAGCTAAAAATATGAAGAAACCCTGCTGTAAACAGATGTGCTATCATCCAGGCTTCATTCTTCCATTTATAGAGCACAGAAAGGGTAGAGTATGCATAATTCTTATGAGCCCTAGGATATTCAGAATGATAAGTGAGCACTGGCTTAAACTGAAAGTCACCCACTACATTAGCCCTTGATAAGAAAGTCAGCCTGTGCTTTGAAGCTTTGAAGCCAGGCATTGACTTCTCTCTAGCTATGGAAGTCCTAGATGACAGCTTCTTCCAATAGAAGGCTAGCTCATCTTCACTGAAAACCTGTTTTTTAGTGTTAGGGGCTTTCGTCAATCATCTTAGCTAGATCCTGATAACTTGCGGCAGTTTCTACATCAACACTGGCTGCTTTACCTTGTCCTTTTATGTTATAGAAATGGCTTCTTTCCTTAAACCTCAGGAACCAACCTCTGCTAGCTTCCAACTTTTCTTCTGCAACTTCCTCACCTCTCTCTGCATTTCTAGAACTGAAGAGTTGGAGCATTATGCTGTATTAGGCTTCTGCTTACGGGAATGTTGTGGCTAGTTTGATCTTCTTTCCAGACCACTCAAACTTTCTCCACATCAACAATAAGGCTGGCTTCCTGTCTCACCTCTCATGTGTTCGCTGGAGTAGCACATTTAATTTCCTTCAAGAAATTTTCTTTTGCATTCCCAACTTGGCTAACTGTAAGGCACAAGAGACCTCACTTTCGGCCTATCTTGGCTTTGGACATGCCTTTCTCACTAAGGTTAATGATGTCTAGCTTTTGATTTTGAGAGACATAGGACTCTTCCTTTTACTTGAACACTTAGAGGCCACTGCAAGGTTATTAAGTGACCTAATTTTAAATATTCTTGTGTCTCAGGGAAGAGGGAAGCCAGAGGAAAGGGACAGAGAAAGGGAAACATCCAGTCAGTGGAATAGTAAGAACAAACACACACATTTATTCATTAAGTTTGCCATCTTATATGTGCTCCCGGCAACTTGTAACAGTTACAATAGTAACATTAAAGATCACTAACCAGATCACCATTAAAGATATAATCATAATGAAAAAGTGTGAAATATTGTGGGAATTACCAAAACGTGACAGGAAGACACAAAGAAAGACATACTGTTCAGAAAATGGCATCAATAGACTTACTGGATGCAGGGTTGCCATAAACATTGAATTTGCAAAAAGCACAATAACTGTGAAGCATAATAAACTGAAGGACAATAAAATGAAACATGCCTGTATGTGTACATAAAAAAATGAATTATTTTAGAATGAATACTTTTACACCACCACCCAGGTGAAGGCAAAGAACACTGCAAGTACTCCTGGAAGTGCAGCACACACCCCCCTTCGTAATTACAACCCTTGACCAAAAGTAATTCCAATCCCCATTTTTATCGTAATTGTTTACTTGCTTTGCTTAATAGTTTACCTAAATTTCCATCTCTTCATGCTATAGTTTAATGTTGCCTGTATTTGAACTTTACTCAAATGGAATCACCCACTATGCACATTTTCGTGTCTGACTTCTTTTACACAAACATTACATTTGTGTGATTCACGTAAGTTATGTATACACGTAGTTTCTTCATTTTTACTGCTGTGTACTGTTCCACTTTGATTTATCAAAATATATTAATCTATTTGTTGCTGATGGACACTTGGGTTGTTTTAAGTTTTGAGCTTGTATGAATAATGCAGATATGAACTCCTTGTATATGTCTGTAAATGCACATGCACATGTATAAAGATATTTGGGTATACATCTGGGGATAGAATTGCTGAATTTTTAGATATTCATATCTTCACATTTAGCAGATTATATCAAATTTTCCCAAAGTCATTGTATCCTAAGTATTATTTATAACAAGCTTATAAATATGATAATTTGTTCAAGCTGAGTCATAGTCTATGGGCACGGGTGCAAAATAGTTCTGTAACTGAAACTTTAATGAGCGTGGTCCCAGCTTTATCATGAGAAAATTTATGGTTATTTACATGTCCTTCTAGCTAGGTTTCCATGTAGATAGATGATTCCAACAGGTTGAATCAGGGTAGGTTATGAAACTATTCTACTGCTGTGCAAGTAGAATCAGCCTGAGTAATTGACAGGCCAAGAATTGTACCTCCAAATTCTGTTCTGACTTGGGACCAGAGCTCAGCACACCTAATGAGTTTCTACAGTTCTTGAATATTGAAAGCTAATGTTCCAGGAGACAGTAACACATGCAATAAAAGTTTTGTCATCTATAAACTTAGTGCTAGACTCAGTCCCATGGTGTTTTCCTAGTTGGACTGAAATCTGGAACTACTGCTTGTGATACGGCAATACATCAGAAGGCAGCTGCATCCACAACACCTAGAACAGGGTCGGCACACATTGGAAACTCTACAGATAACATTTAAATAATACATAAATACATTGTGAAGTAAATAAGAGCAAGGTACAGAATGGTAACACCGGGTATTATCACCCCCACCAACCCCCTACCGCAGTCCCCTCCTAACGATATTCTGTCTTGCAAATGCCAGTGAGTTTCCCCTAACTCCGCTCTCTGCCTCCTCAATTCAGTGAGTTGGCTGGGCTCTGTTTCAGTTCTCCTTCCTGCGCCTTGGCCTGGAATCAGCCTCAGAGAGGAAGCTGCGACAATCCTTGGGCTGGCCTTATTGGCTTTCTTCCTCTCAGGTCTCACAGTCCTATACTGCCTGTTGTCTGCTATCTGAAAACAGTTGTTACATATTTTGTGTTTGATTTTCTAGTTTTTTATTACAGGAAAGAAATTCTGGCAGCAGGTAAGCTTTCATGGAAAAAAGCGCAAGCCATTTTCTTAACTTCCCCAAGAGTGATAAAGAGTGTTTCCAAGGTCATTGTAAATGGTACTGTGATAGTAAAAACACACACGTGCACACACAAACCCAATTCTTATCTTTTATAGGTTCTATTAATTTATGAACTAAGTTATATAATTTCTGGCATTTGCTCCAAAAACACAGGTAAGGGTAAAATTGCATGGGTATATACATTGGCCATGAAGTGATAATTACTGAAGTTGGATGATGAGTCAGTGGGAAGCCACTGACTGTTTCTGACACAGAAGTAGCTGTGTCAGAAACAGCTACTACTGAGTTTACAGTTAGGTAAGACATTAACAAAATTACCATGGTATGGTAAAAAAGAAAACTTGCTTACTCATTTTTATTCATAAATGGACATTTACAGCAATTAGAAATCCTGCTAAACATATGGTTCACTTTTAAAATCAACTTAAAAGAGCTCCATCTTTGCCAAATTTATAAATTGTGAGCTCTGAAAATACTTCTTAAAAAAAAAGTTCTATCAAAAGAGCATCTCAATGCCTACTCTTTACTAGTAGAATAATGTTGTTTGCTTCTATGACGTATACATTCTATGTCATGGCTAATTTTTAAATAAATTACTTGCTAACAAAATATTCAAGCTCCTTTGGGCTTCTGGCAAGCCTCCTATTATTGTATCAAAAATATCATTAGCTACTAAGACATAAAAGAATATTAACACACAAAATAATGCATTTTACATGCTGCTCTCTGTGAACAGCAGAATAAACAAACAGCACCATTCAAACTCAAGTCAAGCCTATCCTCATGCTCACTGCTCACTAAAGGTCTGCCAGAAGATTGTAATTAGGCTGTAAACCCTGGGTTCCAAGCAGCTCTCAAAAATCATTCTACAAACTATTCATCTAGCAGCCATTTTATGTATCCCCTAACAGAAATTCAATCCTCTGGTCACTGTGGTATACACATATGCATGAACACACATAGATGCATACACCCAAACTAACTAGAAATACATTATTCAATGATTGCTCATCCTATGCTGCTACATCTGTCAAAGTGAGGACTTACATACATAAAAAGGTTAAAAGTGATATGGTTTGGTTGAAACACTATACCAAACAAATTTGAGGTAACTAACATCTAACTTTCCTTATTAATCTGATAGACTTCCTCTTTCTAGTGGTGTGTCCTGATTTGGGACTTGGGCATAACAAATTATTCACTGCCCTTTAAAGCTCAAACCTAATATTCACTCACCTTTTCTGAAATAAGGCAATGCTGCTGGAAAAGGTGTCATTTTAAATTTATCTCTATATTTTCATACTCTTCCAATGACAAATATTTTACCCAGGACTGTGAGTGTATGGGATAAAAGGGAAAGACACTCAATAATGCACTTTTGGAAGGGTCAAAGACTCAGCTGGTAGGCACAAAATGTCCTTCTTGGTGATCATTTTCCTCCATGGAATCTCTTTGATGGAGTATCACACATTTGCCAAAATGCTGCTTTAAAAACCTCCAATGGCTTCCTGTTGCAGTGAAAATAAAGTCCACACTCTTTACAGTGTCTAGTGGACTTCTATGATCTGGCCCCTGCTCACCTTTCTGAACTCACACCTTACCACTGCCCAGACTGCCCCTTCAGATCTAGCAATAGTTTTGGTTTCTCCATGAAGCCAAGCATCTTCCTCTTCTTGAAATAGATCTTCTTCCCCAAGATCTTCACATGGCTAACTCTTTCTCATCATTAAGGTCTCACCTGAACTGTCGTCTGTTCAAAGGACCTTTTTCTGATCATTCTTGGTAACATAAGTACCCACAGCCCCTACCTCAATTCACTCTCCATTCTACTTTTTTCTCTGGTGTTCTTTAAAGCATTGATCTCTATCTAAAATGTTATTACATATTTATTTGAGTGTTTATTAGCTGTTTCTCCCATTGGATTATATACTACTTGATGGCAAAGACTTTTTCCACATTGTTCACTATCTCCAGTACCTACAGTAGCATATGGTATCTAGTAGGTGCTCAATAATATTTGTTGGATAAATAATTGAATATTTATGTTTCAGTTTGTACAAACTGTGTTAACATATATTCTCTCTTTTAAACTTGACAAAGTCATTGGGCTATGATGTCTCTTCATTCTTAATTTTCTGAGGTTCCCAAGGGCAGATAGTATCTCCCTGTATCGCCACTGCTTAGCTTAGTGACTGGAACATAGCAGGTGTTCTATAATTACTTAATGAAACATCTTCTGAATAAATACATGAATGAGTCCAGGAACAGTAGCTCACACCTGTAATCCCAGCACTTTGGGAAACCGAAGTGGGAGGATCACCTGAGGTCAGAAGTTTGAGACCAGCCTGGCCAACATGGCAAAACCCCATCTCTACTAAAAGTACAAAAATTAGCCAGGTGTGGTGGCACATGCCTGTAGTCCCAGCTACTCAGGAGGCTGAGGCAGGAGAATCGCTTGAACCCAGGAGGCAAAGGTTGCAGTGACATGCCACTGTACTCTATCCTGGGTGACAAGAGCAAGACTCATCTAAAAAAAAAAAAGCATGAATGAATGAATGAATGATTGAGCTTTTAGGGATTTTTTTCATCTGATCTGGTCAAGACTTAAGAATGGCTCCTGCTACTGCAGTTTACAAATATAGCCCAGGGCATACATAAAAAGAAAGGCGTAGTAGTCACTGTAGATGTCCTATTCAGACTCCCTTTACCCAGGGTTTATCAACCTTAGCACTAAGCACATTTTGAACTGGATAATTCTTTATTGTCAAACAGTTCTTCTGCATACTGTAGGATACGTTCAGCAGTATCCTTGGCCTATACCCACTACACGCCAATGGCAACACTACCTCCACCCGTCCCCAAGTCACATTAATTAAAAATATCTTCAGACGTTGTCAAATGTCTCCCAAGGACAAAATTACCCCTGGTGAGAACCACTGCCCTTTACCTGTAGTGGATCATCTTCCAGCTCTGTGAGTGTTGGCTAATAAGAGCTGTACCCTTCTCCTGAGAATTGTCTTCAGCCTCTTGGAGCTGCCTTTCTGGGAAAAGTCCAGGAGGCTATGCCCTCCCTCCAACGATAGCTTAAGGCAATGAATGAATGGTAAAAGGAAAGAAACAAGATGCCTGTGGGTCCTATAATTCTGAGATGCTGTTCACGCTTCACAGCTCCCTAGATAAAGGCTAGACTTCAGGGAAAACTACACCTTTGTTTAGCTTTTCTCGCTGTGCTATTCTCCTTTCCTCACTCTCTTACAGGACTCTCTTGAGAGCACTCCTTTAGTGAACCACTTGCCTAAAAATTGCCATTTTAGGGTCCTATTTCTAGGGAATCCTAAGACATGTAAGAAAATAGGTAAGGAGAAAAATAAATAAAACAATGCTTAAGCATTAAAAATATACCCCCAAAATTTGAGAGACAGGCTTTATTCGGGTATTAAGTGGTGCTTTCTGCAGAAAGAGTTAGTCCAGGACTTATTCAGTACTTACACGTGGCATGTTAACAGGGTGTGGACAGATGTGAAGGTGTATAAAGGTGGCAGCTCACTTTTCCTACTACTTTCTGCCTTTCAAGATTTTCAACATGTTGATCACGAAAACGTGAGCCACAGTTTGTTTTTTTATGGCAAATACACAATATTTACCGATTTGCACGCTCATATGACTCTCATTCACCACACATCTTGCACTTAAGGCAAAACCAAGAGCACCACTTCCTCTACTTGGAAGCCACGGATTTCCCACCAAGAGACTTTTGTTAACACTGTATCTTCTTTCTGGAACATCTTTTACCTGTGTTCAAATCTCAAACTCAAAATGTTTTGAAAAGGATTCTCAAATTCTCACAGCTAAAAGTAATTCCTCCCTTCTCTGGCACTGTTCCTTGAATTAATTTGTGTTTAATTCATATAATCTCTACTAAAATTCCCTAGGACTGGATGAATGTCCTGTTCTAATTTCCATCCTTTTTAACTCTAGTCTTATATAATATTTGTCAGAGGAAAAAAAAATAAATGAATGGATGAATGTATCAATCAATGATTGATTCATTCTGTGGACTCCTGTTTTCCTTTTTGGTAAAACTTGTACAAATAAATGATTGCAGATAATCTTAAGGAGCATTGAATAACAACTCATGTACAAAACCATGTCTTTAAGGAAAGGCAAATACATCAACTAATATGAATATGAACATTTATTTGATTTTTTAAGAGTTTTAGTCATACATTATGTTCCCAAACTAATTTACAAGCAGCTGTGCTTATTTAATAACAAGGCACACCTGCTTTAGAAACTCCTAAATGCCAGTCATCAGAATAAATTACCTAACAAGTATGTTAAAAATACACCTACCAGCTGGGCGTGGCAGCTCAGGCCTGTAATCCCAGCACTTTGGGAGGCCGAGGCGGAAGGATCACAAGGTCAGGAGTTTCAGACCAGCCTGACTTACATGGTGAATCCCTGTCTCTACAAAAATACGAAAATTAGCCAGACGTGGTGGCATGCGCCAGTAATCCCAGCTACTCAGGAGGCTGAGGCAGGGAAATCGCTGGAACCTGGAAGGCAGAGGTTGCAGTGAGCCGAGATCGCACCACTGCACTTCAGCCTGGGCGGCAGAGCTGAGATTCCGTCCCTTTTGATCTGAGGTGGGCTGCCTGGCTGCTCAGGCAGGTCCGAGGACAGCTGCCCCGTTTTGTGCCAAGATTCTTAAAGCGGCCCCAATTCTTTCTGTGCTCCCTTGTTTGGCTTAAGACCCAACTTCAGTCCCATCTCTCCTTTAGAAACTTCATAAATATATATGTATGTATATAAACTTCATATATATAGTATATAACTATTTTTATTTTATTTATTTCATTTTTTTTTTTTTGGAGATGAAGTCTCGCACTGTTGCCCAGGCTGGAGCACAATGGCGCAATCTCAGCTCACTGCAACCTCTGCCTCCCAGGTTCAAGTGATTCTCCTGCCTCATTCTCCCAAGTAGCTGGGATTACAGGTGCCTGCCACCACGCCCGGCTCATTTTTGTATTTTTAGTAGAGACGGGGTTTCACCATGTTGGCCAGGCTGGTCTTGAACTCCCGACCTCATAATCCGCCCACCTCGGCCTCCCAAAGTGCTGGGATTACAGGTGTGAGCCACTAAGCCCGGCCTTTTAATTTTTTTAAACTTTCATTTTAGGTTCAAGAGTATATGTGCAGATTCGTTGTACAGGTAAACTGCAAGACAAAGGGGTTTGGTGTACAGATTATTTCGTCACCCAGCTAATGACCATTCCAAATCTTTGCCTTCTCTTTTTATAAATATAGCACTAGAGAATAACTGGTGGTAACTGCCAAACCAAAAACAGATGCACTTTCCTCTTCATTTTCTTTAGTGTGTGATTAGCACCTTCTTCCTCACTGTTTCAGTTATTTAAACCTTTCATGCCCTAACTTAGCTGTAAGTTCCTAGTGGGGAAAAACTAGTGAATCCTTTCTTTGATTCTATCTCCAGAATGCTGACAACGTTATCTATTTTGGAGTTAATAAATTATTCTTTGTTTATGTCAAAAATAGTTTAAAACCCTGTAATCATTGAAATACAGAACAGGAAAAGCAGGCATGGTGGCACACACCTGTAATCCCAACACTTTGGGAGGCCAAGGCTGGTAGATCCCAGGAGTTCAAGAACAGACTGGCAACATAGTGAGACCCTGTCTGTACCAAAAATGCAGAAATTAGCCAGGCATAGTTGCATGTGCCTGTAGTCCCAGCTACCTGGGAGGCTGAGGTGAGAGGTTCACCTTGGCCCAAGAGGTCAAGGCTACAGTAAGCTGTGATCATGCCACTGCACTCCAGCAGCCTGGGTGTCAGAGCAAGACTCTGTCTTAAAGAAAAACCAAAACCAAAACCAAACAGACTATGAGAAGCATGGAATCCGTGTTAGTTTTTAAAAAGTGAATATTTTATCACTGTAAGGCTAAAAGGAGTAGTGAAAGGAATACTGAAGGGCAGAAGACTGCCTGAGAAAGCAAGCATCTGTTTTAAATGGAGGCCACACCTTTGTATCATTCAATTTACTACAGTTGAGCAAGGGTTAGATTATAGGTGTGGAGAATGATAGACAATTTAGGAAGGATCTGTTACTTGAATGTGATGAATCACGTTAGCATTCCAATATCCCGTGACATCTGCATGAATCCACAAGCACAAGGATACCAAGTCTTACCACTCACACAATGGTCTCTGAGATCTCTACTGAATAGAGTCCCCCAGTTCCACCTGAGTCAGCCTAATCCTGTTGCAGTCAATGAGGCAGAGCAATTCTCTCAGACTCCTCCCTTATGTGCTACTTCTAACCTCAGGGCTGGTGTGGAAGCTTCCTCTAGACTACCCCCTAAATATTGGTTCATATAAGGAAGTAGTTGGGTTGTTTATATGCCCCATGAGCCATCTCTGTTAAGCAACAAGCTCAAGAGTCAGGTAAAGTCTGTTTCTCCTTAGGACAGAATCAGCGGCTGGCATGGAAAATACGGTTACTCAGTATCGCTACACACAGGTATTGCCACGATTTCTCAGTAAATGTTTTAAGATTCACTCTAATTAGACTGGCATATGTCATACTTTCACTTGTGAGACAGAAAACAGAATGTGCTGATGCGTTTAAACCTGGACCTAGGGATGATTTCAACTTCCTTGAAAAACACACACACTACAAAATGGAACTGAAGGGCTACTGGAAAGAGGAAAGGGGTGAAGAGATGACAGGAAAGAACAAGGTGAAGATTGGGTTCACCTCCCATGGTGCTAAGAAGTGAACTTTTCCCCGTGGAGAGGATGGGCTGAAGAGACCAGCTCCTGTCTCACAGGGTGATCACACTTGGGCAGGACCAGGACAAGACATTCTGTTCTGGGGCTGGCCAGCAAAGGAGGGTCTCAAGGAAGTGTCCTGCAAAGGACAGCCAAAAATAACAATGACTTAAGCAAAATAAAAGTTTATTTTTCTCTCACCTGAAAGAAGTCAGGAGTAGAGAATCTTCAGAAACTGCTAGAGTAACTTCACAAAATCTTCCGAGTCCCAGACTCTTTTATCTTACTCCACTGCCATACTTAGTCACATGGCCATACCTAGCCACAAGGGAAACTAGGGAATAAAGTCTGTATTCCAGGTGACCATATATTTAACTAATAATGAATTAGGAGTTCTAGTTCTCAGGTAGGAAGGAAGGAAAGCTATTGGAAGACAAACAGCAATCTCTGCCAGTGATGTACAAACTTCTAAGGTAACACCCATGTGGTCACACCTTGTATAATCCTCTCCTCTCGAGTATGGGTGGGACCTATGACTTGTTTCTAAGCAATAGGACATGGAAAAGATGATAGACTATAGATGATCAGTGTACATGATTACGTTACATAAGACTGTAGCATCTGTCCTTCAGGAATATTTCTCTCTCCCAGGGATGGCTGGGAGGAACCAAGCTGCCGTGTTGGAAAATGCCACATGTCAAGGAACTGAGGGTGATCTCTAAGAGCTGAGGGCAGCCTCTGGCTAGCGGTCAACAAAAAATAAAGCTCTTGGTCCAACAATCACAAGAAACCAAACGCTGCCAAAAACCACAAGACCAAGAAAGTAGATCCTTTCTTAAGTTGAGCCTGTAGATAAGAATCTAGCCCTGGCTCAAACCTTGATTGCAGCCTTGTGAGAACCTAAACAGAAGATTCAACTCAGCTGTGCACAGACTCCTGACCCACAGACACTAAGATAATGAATGCAGGTTGTATTAAGCCCTTATGTTTGTGGTAATTTATTATGTAGTAATAGAAAACTAATTTACTAATATTGAGTGCAATCAACAGATGCTCAAAATAGAGCATAGAAGGCTTAACTCAGTACCAAATATATAATAAGTTTGATAAATGTAGGCTGCAGTGATCTTCATCACCATCACCACTATCATCATCATCATCATGATTATCATCATCATCATCATTTCCTAAACATGGATTCCTCCAATTTTGTCATCACCTCCTCTAACAACTTGGTAGCAAGGAACAAAATCCTAATAGGGCAAACATCTGTATTCATATCACTTCTAGACTTTTTACAAGCAACAAACTTTAAAATCTAATTGAAGTTGAATTTCCATTATCACTGCACTGGTGATTCTTATATATCCATCTGCCATTCTGTTCTAAGAATTTGCCTCTCAAGGATACAACAGTGTCTTGGCCATGCCTCATTGGGGAAGAACTGAAGAGAGTAGGATAGGACACAGTACTCTAGGGGTTCAGTTGAGAAACGCAGGCAAGCCTACAGAAAAGAGACCTATCACTCAATGGAGTCAAGATGAGGAGAAAAGAAACAATTAGCTAGAGGTTAAGTAGCAAAACAACTGTTAGAATACTTAGGTCATGGAGTAGGAATAAAATATTGGAAGAATAATGTCAGAGTGAAAGTTATCAATTGCTTTGAAATCTGAATCTATACATTTTAATATCAACTAGCTGAGCCAATCTGAGCATCTGCTTAATATCCTGGTATGAGACAAGAATATTAGGAGGAAATTAAAACTTCTTTTTTAAATAGGAGAGTAAGAAATAAAGCATTTTTCCAAGCATTTCAAGGCAAAGCTTTTACAAGACCATACAAAACCGGAGCTATTTTAGATGGTAATGTGTTAAAGCAAATTAACATCCTCTAAATCAAGCAAAGATTTCAAAGCTAAGCCATTATATATAATGGAGTGAGGCAGAAAAACAAAATCTACTCTATGAAGTACATAAAACAAATAGAAATTGCTATTATGAGACACCATAAAATAGTCAATAATTCAAAAGATGATTAAAAATAAACAACATATTTGTAATAAAAACCTGGCAAGGGGAACATTCTAATAATGGATTTTGGTTGTTGGTTTATAGCAACTCAAGACTCTTAGAGAGAATATGAGTAGAATAGCTATTATAACAAAAACCCATTGTAGTTTTTGCTTATGTTTATTTTTATAGAAAAAATCATGTAAAACAGCATACTTTATAAGGAGGAAGAAGTACTTGAAAATAATGAAAAACTAAAGCACAGAAATGCTAAAAACAGCATGCTTCTGGGAGATAAAAAATTCTTCTCCTAAAAGTATGGTGGCATTAATTGCTAGGAGACATCAGAATAGCTATGCAATTTTTTAAACTATTATAATGTTGATAGTAATTTTTAAATTCTGGGAATCAATTGGGTTTTTCTTCCCTATGTGGTTCATGCTCCTGTTCTACAAAAAAAAAATGAATTGACTCCCAAAATGTTAGTGAACATATAAGAAAAACGTCCTAACATTGTTCCTGTGTAGAAAATTCCATTTCTACAGAATTGCGTTTCACCCTTTTATTTTTTTTTGGCTGCAGAGTCTGTCCCTATTTCTAACATCAATGACAATATAATAACTAAGTCACTATCCCCAAGTTCCATCCCAGTAGACAGTTAGCTTTGTACAAAGAGATACATAACTGTAGTAAGATCACAGAGGTCACTAACCCCAACAATAACTGTCACTGGTCATTGTGGGAGAGGGACTGAATGAGAAAATATAATTGTTAATGGTCTCAACACAATCTATTACCACTCCAGTACATATTTCACCAATTGTGGGTTAATAAAGTTATCCATAGCCAAAAACCATGATATTACCTTTCTGTAAAATGAGGGACTACAGAAGAGGGAAAAAGGAAGGAAGAAAAGTCCTCAAGCATTTTTTTCCCCAAAGTTTAGTTTTTTGTATTGCTTTTTTACTCTCCATTTAAGAGGCATGCTTATGATCAAATAAAAAATCATCCTAATATAGGAGACTTATTAACTCAAAAGTGAACATTACAAAATAACTGAATGGGGTTCCTTTCTAATATACAGGTTAAGCAGCCCTAATCCAATAATCTAAAATCTGAAATACTCCAAAATTCAAAACTTTTTATTGTGACCTACATGACATCACAAGTGGAAGATTCCATGCCCGATACCCTTGCTTTCTGATAGTTCAAATGTATACATTGTTTCGTGCACAAAATTATTTAAATATTGTATAAAATTACCTTCAGGTTATGGTTACAAGGTATGTATAAAATACAGATGAATTTAGTGTTTAGAATTGGGTCTCATCCCCAAGGTATCTCATTATGTATAACCAGATATTCTAAAATCAGAAAAAAATCCCAAATCTGAAACACTCTGGTTCAAAGCATTCCAGATAAGGGATACTCAACCTGTATTTTTTTTCTTTTCTTTCTGAAGGGGAAAGAGTGTGCCTACGGTGCAATAGAGAGAATGTGGGCTTCATTGGTTACTAGAGTTCCAAATAACAGATTTCATGTGTTTATTTTTTGATGACTTCTAAAAATTTACATTTTTCAGAGTTTTTACAATCAATCCATAAATAAGCTTATCTGATACCATATAATCAAGAGTTTGTTATAATAATGTCTCATAATGTAATATTACAAAGTTATTTCTATATGAGAAAATTCAAAAGCTTCCCAGTTAAGTGTGAACTCTCCAAAATAAACAAGCAAGAAAAACAAACTATCTAGTTAGGCCAAAATAAAATCAAAGAAAATAGGGGGCACTCATAGAATTTAAGAAATGCACTAAGATTGCTACAGGCCTTTAGAAAGTACTATGCAATTTAGAACAGTCTGTGATCACAAGGGCTGCACCTCTTTGTGCTCCACAGGGTACAAAGGTGTGGCAGCTACATCGTAGCTCAGATCTAATCTGGCAACTCATCTTAATGAGAGTTTAGTTACCAGTAAAAATTTGGGTAAAATTATGTCTCGGAATTCTATCTTATTCTCAGGAATATTTAAAATCCCCATGTTGGGTTTTCAGATGTGGCTAAAATAGCCAGAGGGTTTCTGAGGGACAGCATTATACCACAGTAAGGTAACTTGCTGTTTCAAATGGCAATGGTGACCAAATATGCTTTCGTACTACAAATACTTAGGGTTCACAACAATACTCTGGCGCAATTTCTAACCTTGAGTTTTAAGTTTTATAATGTCTTTCCACCAAATATTTTTAAACAAAATTAGCATTAAGATTTTAAGTATGCTGAGCTGTCAAATCAAGTTGTCTAATATTGCTCTTTTAAGGAAGCACAGTGCATTACTTACCCTGATCAGAAACAGCAGGCCTGTCCAATCCAACATCTCTACTAACAATCTCAGACACTGCCATTTTGCAATGAAAAAAACCTTTACTTTTTATACAGCAGAAATAAGCCTTTCAGATGGCAATTTCAAAGCAGATTTCTAGAAGCAACTTCTAAGGGCAGCTGAAAGAATGATGCTTTTAGCATGCTTTGATAACTATCAAAATCCCGAAATTACATAAATGCTTAATAACATGTAAATATTTCTAACCTGGGCCTATGTAAGATACTACCTTTCCTGGAGAAACTAACAAAAAACTTAAGAGGCATTTCATCAGCACTTTAAGTTTAGGATACAGGAAAAGCAATTTGAAGACTGTAGCCAGTTTAAAAAAAATTTTGTTTAAATGGCAGGGTGTGGTGGCTCACACCTGTAATCCCAGCACTATGGGATGCCAAAGCGGGCGGATCACCTGAGGTCGGGAGTTCGAGACCAGCCTGGCCAACATGGCCCCATCTCTACTAAAAATACAAAAAAAATTTGTGTGTGTGCTCACCCTTTTATTTTGTCTCCACATTAAAAAACAAAATTTTATTTCATGTTTTGTGGGTTTAATTTCTTCCAAAGGAGATTATAATTAAGTAAATAAATGAATTAACCTCTGGTATATCTTCTTATAACTATTGCTGATAGATAACCCTTAAGGACAAAACCAAGGCACTCTTGCAGAATAAACATTGAGAGGAAGTAGAAATGTTCATTCTAAAAGCAGCAGACTGATATTGGAGCAGACACTTAATATTCTATTTATATTATACTTTTCATACCATACTGAAAAAAAATTGTTCTTAAGTAATTATCAACAACAAAACTGAACAATTATGTCACAAATGTAAAAGGTAAAATGAAGGGCAGATGATAAAAGGCCATAAGGCACTCTTAGTTCTCATTGCATCATTTATTACATTTGACAATAAATTTTAAATAATTCAAAAAAAGCATGCAGTTAAGATGTTGTTAATTCCAAAGCAGAAGTTGCAACAGTATAAAAATAATACTTAATCATAGTATATCCCAAGCTCCCACATGCCCATGGCATTCAAAATGTCAGAAAAGGTTGTATTATGGAACATAGCTGCAAATTATTTGCCACTCATCCCATCAAGAAGCAGCGTCTCTTTCTACTGTCCTCAAATATGGGCCTGCCCTACGATTGTGTCCAGTAGGATGTAGAGAAGATGACACTGTGATTTCTGAGTCTGGGCCTCAATATACTTTGAAAGTTTGTCCCCACCCAAATTTCATGGTGAATTGTAATCCCCAGTGCCAGACGTGGGGCCTAGTGGGAAGTGTTTCGAACATGAGAGCAGATCCCTCATGGCATGGTGCTGTCTTTGGGATTGTGAGTTCTCATGTGATCTGGTCATTAAAAATGTGTAGCACCCCCCACTTCTCTCTCTCACTTGCTCTCTTTCACCATGTGATATGCCTGCTCCCCCTTTGCCTTCCGCCATGATTGTAAGCTTCCTGAGGCCTCCCTAGAAGCTGAGTGCCAGCACCATACTTCCTGCAAAACCTGCAGAACGATGAGCCAATTAAACCTCTTTTATTTATAAATTACCCAGTCTCAGATATTTCTTTATAGCAATGCGAGAATGGCCTCATACAAGCCTTAAAACATCGATGGCTTCAACTTTCTCACAGAATATTTCACTTTGGAATCCAGCCATGAGGCTGTAAGAAGCCCATATCACATGGAGAAGTCCTAACCAAGGAAAACACATGCACTCTGGTCAGCTGAGCATCCAGTAGACAGCCAACTCCAACTACCACCCATGTGAGTGAGTCATCTTTAATTTCCCAGCCCGGTCTAACCTTTGAATAACTGCAGCCAAGTCAGCATTATTTGGAGATTTGAAATTCTACATTCAACTAACCTTTAAAAGTCACCACACATCAAATTTTGTTATAGTATCAAAGAAAAAATCCATAATTATATGAATAATTTATTATGATACTCCTCTCTTTTCTAACTATGTATTTGTGTAAGGCGAGGCATTCTTATATAACTCAACCAAAACAATATATTACAATAAATTAAATGTAGAAGCAAACATAGAACCCAATTATTCTCATGAAGCCAAACAACAAAAAGATTTGTAGAAAATGTAAAGCAATGCTCTTCATTAATATTTTTGTTTGGAATACACATTTGGTTTTCAAGAAAATATGTAATTTAGGATAAAATATAATGTGCTTATTATATTTTTAATTGAGATATAACTCATATATCAAAAAATTCGCCACTGGAAAGCATACAATTCATTTGAAGCCAAGATGACCTTTAAAAAATAACGTAAAAAACAGAGTATACAATTCAGCGGTTTTAAGTATATTCACAAAGTTGCATAAACATTACTACTAATTCTAGATATTTTGAACATCCCAAAAAGAAACACTATATCCACATACAGTTACTGCCCATTCTCCACTTCTCTCTCTCACTTGCTGTTTCTGTGGATTTGCCTATTCTGGACATTTCATGTAAATGGAATGATACAATGTTACCTTTTGTGCCTGTATTCTTTCTTTCTTAGCATGATGTTTTCAAGGTTTATCCATATTGTAATAAATATCAATACTTCATTCCTTTTTGTGGACAAATACTTCCATTGTAAGGCTATATTGCATTTTATTTATCCACTAATCAGCTGATGGGCCTTTGGGTTGTTTCCACTTTTTGGCTATTATGAATAATTATGAAGGTTTGTGTATAAGTTTTCTGCGAATTATGTTTGTGATTTTCTTGGGTATAGACTAATAGTATTTTAATGAATTAATATTTTAAACATTTCTAAACTAAAAAACATCAATTATAAAATGCACATAAATTAAAGCTGTTTGGGGTCCTCAACAATTTTTAAAAGTATAAAAGTTTCCTAAAATTAATAACTTGGGAACTGCTGCTATATAAAAATTTTTCCTTCAGTTTCTTTTTAAGAAAATATGAAAATATAATTTTCTCATATTTAAAAAAAAAATTGATTGAGAGGAATTCACAATAACTTTTAGCTTTTATAAAACATGCTATCTTGACAGCTTTATCTCCTGGGTTATATTTAAGAAGAAATAATTATCGATTAATGCAATAATGTCATCCCAAAGAAGGTCGATGTCATGATAGTATATGGAAGTTGTTTTCCTACAAAGATGCTAAAAAAGGTGAAATGTTTTATCACTTTTTATAAACTGCTAGAGCTTTCTAAAAATGTTGAACTTCATCAAACACACAAGCTTTACAAACCCATGACCTAAATGGGCTATATGTGCCTGTGTCAATCTTTTTGTTTTTGGGACAGAGTTTTGCTCTTGTTGCCCAGGCTGGAGTGCAGTGGCAGGATCTCGGCTCACTGCAACCTCCACCTCTTAGGTTCAAGCGATTCTCCTACCTCAGCCCCCCCGAGTAGCTGGAATTCCAGGCATGTACCACCACACCTGGCTAATTTGTATTTTTAGTAGAGACGTGGTTTCTCCATGTTGGTCAGGCTGGTCTCGAACTCCTGACTTCAGGTGATCTGCTTGCCTCAGCCTCCCAAAGTTCTGGGATTACAGGCATGAACCACCATGCCCGGCCAAGCCTATGTCAATCTTAAGAACGTTGAGATAATTTTCTTGGTTCCTTTATACTTGGGGAAGAGATCCTTGGTCCTAGTCAGATGTCTGCTAATCCAGTTTCTAACAAAGTTCTTATAGGTGGCATTCTTCTATCATCTACTAATTTTTCACAGAATATTCTTTTTATTAGGTATTTCACAATCATAATTCTTGAACCAATATTTTATATTCAACCTTAGGAAAAGCTTCACAATTTCCTATTAAAAAACACATTCAGCATATATCTTCCAAAAGATTTTAAAATCATATACTTCTACAGTATTTTTTTGCTGTCCTTAAGTAAGTATGAATGTGGCTAAATTATGACATCCTTTGGTCCATCATTATATATGTATTTCTTGCTTTCCGAATTTCTCCAAATTTTAAAAACTGATGCATGTAGTAAACCAGATCCTTGAAGGCTTTAGATCATATTTTTCTGTACATGATAAATTAAAGTTCTAAATAGACATCAAAAATAGGAAAGATATCATAGAAAATTTAGTTATTCTTCCATTATTAAAATGACTATATTCAGTAATAAACACATGTTCTAGGATAATAATTTACAATTCTTTATTGAGAATTGCAAGTGATATCCTCTTTCACTGGAAGACTATTCCATAGGGTGGGATAGAAATTTCCCTCTGACAGCCAGTCTTAATTTTCTTAAAGGTCACACAGTTATTCCTGATTGAATCTTCATGTGACAAACTAAGTTGGAAATGTTTCCTCATTAGTACCATACCTCTCCCAAGTGTTGGAGAGAACTTCATGTACCACATCACTCATTTAAAATGTGAATTAGAAAGAAAAAACATCTATGCTTTTACATCTCTTGGATATAATTTTTATTACATACATGAATCTTGTAAAAGAAAATATAGGTTGCAACTAAACAGTATTAGGGTATCATGAAAAATCAAATACTTTGTCATTCAAATCCTGCCCCTGTCTCTTATCAACTGAGGGACCACAAGGAAGTTACTGACCCTCTCTGAGACTTAAACGCTTCATATGCAAAAATAGAAGCAAATCTTTGCAGGCTAATTATGCAAAAGCAAGTAAATTATCTGATGAAATATAGGGAATCTGTATATTGCTGTGTTTTATTAAAGTTGTTATCACTATTATTACAGTAAAAAAAAAATCAACTTAAGGTAACATAAATCTACCAAGAAATTTACTGCAATTCACAGACTAGAAGAATGACTATTACTCCACTATATCAAGCATAAAGACAATAGAAGAAAAGGTATGACTGTCCTGGATGTAGGCTGGCCAATAAAATATCACACTTATTTTGGGGGTTTTTTGTTTATTTATTTTTGTTTTTAGGAAGAGGAGTGAAGCTATTTGGTGAAAAGGAAACTATTTTCCTCCTCTGTTGTGAGAAACCAGAAGGGGATATCATATTTGCTGTAACTCCAAAAATTTTATTTCTTACTCAGTGATAAGCTTTTAGTACCCCATTTCCAACACATCAGTCAGATTTTTTTCCTCAGACATCCTTTTGATGTTCTCCCCTGCCCTGCCTGGAAGTAGACAAAGGCCTACAATGGCCTCCCATATGCAACACAGACTCTTGCTCCACATTCTGCCCTACATTACCCTAGCTCCTCACAAAATTCATATCACAAAAACTCTGTATTACAGTAACAATGACTTCATTTAAGAATAGATTATTGCTTAAATTTCACTGTATTTAAAATAATATGTAACTCTTAAAGAAGTAATTCATTTAAGTTAAAGTATTATTTAAATTTAAATAAGTCTTATTTAAAACTTACTATTTTTCCTGATGTATTCACAAGGCAGAACTCATGTATTCTAAAATGTTGTTAAATACGATAGCAATTCATTCAAAATGATAGTATTTTGAAGTACTAATTTCCTCTAATACAATTATTGGCTAACCTAAACACAATTAATGTGAAGTAAATTCCATTTCATTTTCTTAAGAGTTAATTTGAGATCAAATTTATATTATGCAAACATATTTCTTGATATTGGTACCAACCATACATTTTTCAAAAACCAATTAGATTAAGGAAGGAGAAAGAATATGCTGAGAAAGAGATGGCTAGAACTTAGAGCAAATATTATTACTATTCTCAAATATTATTATTATTCTCAAATATTATTTGCAAATATTATTATTATTCTCAAAGTAATCAAATAGTGTCGTTTTATTTGTAGGCTAGTCACACCAATTAATTTTCAATCCTTTCAAAATGAAATTATGGTCACTTGTCTATTAGTAGATAACCTGTCCCCTCTCCACTGCCCAGCTACATTCCATATAAAAAGGCCAACTGGCAACAAAGTGAACAAACATTGTGTGTTGTGAGTGTGTGCATGCATACTATGCCCATGTGTGTATCTGAATACCTTTGAAATACACAATACTTACTTCAGTGAAATTATTAACGTTTTGGAAATTGCTGAACATTAAGCAAAGTTAATATTTAAAATTACTCTGAGAATTTACAAGTAAACAAGCAGCTATAAAGGTTTACTGTTCATCAACTATTCTCAGCATTTTCTAAACATTTCCTTACATACTAGTTCTGATTAAATGATCTTAGAACTCCTGTCACTTGTCTCAGCCTGAAGTTGGAAGCCCTTTCCAAATATTTGTTCCCGAGGCCAAGTTAGTACTTCAAACTAGAAAACTTTCAGTTGTATGCTTTTTTTTTTTTATAACTCTAATGCTGAATGCTGAAATAATTCTGCAGATTTTACTTCATCCTTTCAGCATTCTGCTTTCCTTTCCTCCATATGGAAGAATTATAGAGTGAGAAAAGAATTTGCAGGAGGCTGACATTACCTTCTTCCATTTTAATCCTCTATTCCTCCTCCCACATTTTGGATTAAATTAGATTATCTATCTATTTCTTTTCTCTGGTTTTTTTTTTTTTTTTATGAGTACAATGCCTGGCACTAAAGTGGTGACAAATAAATGCCTGATAAATGAATGAATAAATAAAACAACAGTCTCCACCTTTTTCTTTGATACAAGATCTTCCAGCCCACAATGTTTAATTAGTTAATCAAAACATCTTTTATTTAAGCTATTCAAGTACTAGTTATTCTCCCCACACCTTTAAACCATCAAGGAAACTAGTTTTTTGGAAACCATTTTCTGAGTTTCTACATCTTAAACTAAGCATTTTGAGCATATTCATTCAACACATTTTTCCTTGATCACCTATTTTGTTTACTTAAAGTCTGTAAAAGCTTTAATGTGATTTCATTAGCATATTTCTAACCGTATTCCAAATCCATATGTGATTCTACACTGCTGATCCCTTCCAATCAATAATATTATTATCATTATTATTATTATTATTATTATTTTGAGACAGAGTTTCACTCTGTCACTCAGGCTAGAGTGCAGTGGTGTGATCTCAGCTTACTGCAGCCTCCGCCTCCCAGATTCAAGCAGTCCTCCTGCCTCAGCTTCCTGAGTAGCTGGGACTACAGGTGCACACTGCCACAACTGGCTAATTTTTGTATTTTTAGTAAAGATGGGGTTTCACCATGTTGGCCAGGATGGTCTTGAACTCCTAACCTCGTGATCCGCCCACCTCAGCCTCCCAAAGTGCTGGGATTACAGGCATGAGCCACCATGCCTGGCCCCAATCAAAATTATTATTAGAGGTTGACCAGTATCTTAAAAAGCTATATTGTCGCTCTTTCAGAGCAAACAACAGCAACAATATTTAGAATCCCCTGAATCATATAGAGTCAGGCATAGTGCCTTGCTCATAAAAGGGTCTCTAATATTTATTCATTTTATTCACTATGGGATTTTCTCTCATATTTAAGGATTCTTGGGTTAATTCTTAAAATAATTTACAGAAATTAAGAATAAGGTAATTAAAGTTTCAATTCTGAATGTGGTATTTACTCATCATCAAAAAGGATGCAGAGAATTTCTACATAAGACTCAACTGTGAAGAAAAAGGAGCCTATACCCATTGTATTTCCTCTCAGTTAGATTCCAATCATTTGGAAGCCAAATGATTCTGTGTCGAAAGCTGTTTGAAATTAAATACAGCTTACAGATTAAGCTCGATAGATCTAAGAATATACTCAATTGTCCTCATACTTTAACTATCTTGGAAAAATGTGCCTCTGTAATGACATTTTATGTAGGTTGATGATATGCATAATAGATGTACAAATAAAGGTAAGAACAGTATGAAGAAAAGTGGAAATGCCTTTACCATTTTTCTTTGGCCATATATGACATAACATAGCTTCAGCTACAAATGTACAAAGAAACTTATTGCATTTCCCTATGAGGTTTGCAGTTTCTAAGATGAAGAAAAAAGTCTAAATTAGAAAAATTGTTTAAACAATGTCAAAAAGATGAATAGAAAATGTTGATCCTGATTTCTAGAATGATATTTTCTACTATGTAGCAAAAAGGATAAGTACTGCTTTAAATTCAAGATTATTTAGAGTTCTTCTACCCCATGCCTGGCAAAAATTAGTTGGGGTTTTATCACAAACAAGGTCTGAAAACAGTATGAGTTTAGTGGTTATCCAGCAAGTGGCTGAATAATATAGATTTTTCTATGTATAATACAAACTGACAATAAGAAGAAAATGCATATTTAGCTAATTCTTTCTATATGCCAGGTACTGTGCTAAAAAGCTGTGCATATGTTATTTTACTTATCATTCACACTTACGTTATCAATGCTTTAGAAATGCAGATACTAAATTTCAGTCTCAATACCTTACTCAAAGTCTCAAATTTGTAGGTGAGAAAGTTGGGTTTAGAACTCAAATCTCTTTGAAATGACCAAAAATGAAAGAAAATAAAGACATTTTTGATCAATATAAATTGCAACTTTTTTTTTCTTTTTTGGAGACAGTCTGGCTCAGGTAGAGGGCAGTGCCGCTATCTCGGCTCACTGCAACCTTGGCCTCCCAGATTCAAACTATTCTCCTGCCTCATCCTCCAGAGTAGCTGGAACTACAGGCATGTGCCACCATGCCCAGCTAATTTTTTTTTGTATTTTTAGTAGAGAGGCAGTTTCACCATGTCGGTCCTGCTGACCTCAAATGATCCGCCTGCCTTGGCCTCCCAAAGTGCTGGCATTACAGGCTGAGCCACCGCGCCCAACCAATTGTAACTCTTCTGATATGTGTATGTAAAGCTGAGAATTAGAATTAATGTGCCTTGGAGCCTCAATTAATCAATATAAGATGAGGAAGACATAGCCTGACAGTATTTTCTGGTAAAAAAAAAAAAAAAAAAAATTATGAAGAAGACATAAAGATTAGGTGACTCTAAGTATTCTGTGATTTTGCAACTGAAAATTATCTCATGCATTAGCCTGCATTAATGGAAAAACATGTCAGATGTCAGATATCAGAAAATAATAGTCTTAATGTTCTAATGAGACCATACCTGGTAGTCTGTTAGGTTCTCAGTACTACATTATAACAATAGTGTCAAAATGCAGTAATTTAAAGGAATTTGAATAGAATAATAAAGTGTCTTGAAAGGATGACATAGGAAAAAAGAGTTGAGAAAATGCAAGACATTTGGTCTTGAAAAAAGAGGTTGAAAGACTTTTTTTTTTTTTTTTTTTGAGATGGAGTCTCACTGTGTCTCAGTCTCAGCTCACTGCAACCTCCACCTCCACGGTTCAAGCAATTCTCCTGCCTCAGCCTCCCGAGTAGCTGGGACTACAGGCGGGTGCCACCATACCCAGCTACTTTCTTTTTGTATTTTAGTAGGATGTGGTTTCACCACATGTTGGCCAGGATGGTCTTGATCTCCTGACCTCGTGATCCACCCGTCTTGGCTTCCCAAAGTGCTGGGATTACAGGCGTGAGCCATCGAGTCTAGTCGAGATATATTCTAATAATTAGATCCACCTTGCAATGGAATCACTCCTTTTATACACACACAGTGCTGGGATTATAGGCGTGAGTCACCGTGCCCAGTCAAGAGGACATATTCTAATAATTAAATCAACCTTGCAATGGAATCACTCCTTTTATACACACACACACACACACACACACACACACGTGTGTATACATATATATGTGTGTGCATATGCATAGACACTTTCATATGTTGAGAGAAATTAACATATATACACACATTATTAAAGCTTTATGAGCCTTGCGTATTTTTAATTTTATTCCATGCCCCTCTCTAAAAAACAGACAATACCAAACAAGTTGTTTTTCATGTGGCAGCTGCCTTGCCCTATAATTTCTTCATTGTATATAATACATAACAATGCCCATTTAATGCAGATTTCTTGGAGTAGTAAGTAAAAATGCTTATATAATATCCCTAAGGAATGAGAGTAACCAACAACATGAATTTTTCCCAGGGTTAGAATTAGGAGTGGCAATTGGGAGGGTTTTAACACAATAAACTATAAATAAAGGGAGATACAAATCCAAAAACACTCTAAAAAAAACAATAAAAAAAAGCACAAGTTTGTCAAAGATGCTGAAGGAAATCTGACTTTCAAATTCCAGCATGTTTAAAGAATGGCTTCAGTGTTACAGAAATCCTTCAAATTTTAGCCAGTAAACCATGCATTATTCTTACTTTATTAATAGCTATTTGTATAATTAAACCCAAAGAAACTGTGAAAATAAATGCTTTTTTCACATTATTTTTCTGGAAATCAAATATAAGACAGAAGAACTTTAACCTTCTTTCTTATATGCTCTTTGCCCCCAAAATACTTATTTATGTTGCTAAGAATAACAAGATAGATTTTGCCAATACTATCTTCAAAGAGAATAAAAATGAGAACAACCCAGCTTAATAATTTATTTTTGTCAGACCCTATTGCTGGTAGTATCCTTGTCCTCAGCAAAGCAAACTTTAGCAAATCAAAACATTTCAATTCTGAAATAACAGATATCAACGCATTTCCAGACAAGCCCCAATTAAATTGGATATATTCTTACATTCTGATTTCCAAATTAAAAGTCACTACATAATATGCTCTTTTTCCAGCGATTTGCCATATGCTTTATTTGGCTAGTTCTGTCTCCTGTTGGTTGATCTGTATATTATCCAAGCCAATTTATGAAGGTCAGCACTAATTTTCACACACACAATAAGGCAATGCAAAATTCACAACAAGTCCTAACAAAGCAGCTCATATCACCAAATCTTGATTATGTAGTGCTGAAAAAGTCCTCTGAGGCATTTTAATATGTTTAGAGACTAGCTTGCTACCCTTAATGGCTGTTAGCAATGTGCTCAAGTCCCTGTGTGTTATTACGCCAACACACAAATTGTAGGATAATTGCTGGCACTGAGCTTTGGTATTTCAACCATGATGTTGATATTTATCTATCTTGGTAAAGGCTGCTATGGGAACTGATAGCTTGTTTTTAAAAGAATGGGATAAAGGAAACCAGAAAAGAGAGGGGTAAGAATAAAAAGTACATGCTCAATGTAATAATTTAAAATGAATATTAAAGGGAAATATAGTATACAACTGTCACTTTTTATAAATATTTCACGAGTAATTAATATTCTGATGGCCAAAAAAAAAACACTGGGATGGACCACAGATACTTTGGAAAGTGAGAAACAAGAATTAGTCCTGGGGTTTCTTTTGGTCATAAGATTCTAATTTCTGATTGTCAGCAATTCCTAAAATAAAATATCACAGTTTATAGAGCATAATCTATGAAATATATGCCATCATCTGTGGACATTTTCCTGGAAAAAAAGAAAATAAATCTAACCTGAATCTAAGCAAGCCCAACAACTCACTTCTTGTTTATAAGAAATATAGGGGATTAAGAATCAAGTTATGTGAAACCACAGAGAAGCAAACACACAAATCTATAATATGAGACAACTGGCCCAGTTTGCTTCAAAAAAGGGAGAAAGGGTATGGCAGCAGACTGTAAAACATAAAATACAAAGGGTGATATTTGCTTGTTTGAATATCAATTCAAGTAAATCCAACGGAAAATAACATTTTTGACACAATTGATAAAATGTGAATATGAATAGGGTATCAGATGATACTGAAGAATCAGTGTCAGTTTTGTCATGATAATGACATTCTTGGCAAAGTAAAATAATGTCTATTTTTTTAAAGATGTCTACTAAAGTGTATATGGGAGAAATTATATGAATCTGGGATTTGTTTAAAATGCTTCAGAAACAACCACAACTCAAAAAAGGGATAGATCGTTGACAAATCTTATTCAACCCTGAGTCAGATGATAGTTATATGGGGTTTCATTATAATATTCTTTCTATTTTTATATATGTTTGAATTATTTATAATAAGAAATGTTAATTGTATGTTACAGTTCATCAAAATGTGTTTGTGTAGTGGTGGTGCTTCTGGGTAGCTCTTTTACTAGAATAAAAAATCAATATCCTATTTCTTTTTTCTGGCTTTGAGCTGAGATTCTTGCCCATGAATGGTTTTCAGGGGTCTATGAATCCCCTAGTATTTCATTATCAATTCACTTCTATTGGAGAGAGTCCATGTCATCACATTTTTCAAGACATCAGTGCTCCCCAAAAGGTTAGAATCAATGGATTAGAGGCTTACTGAGAAAGATTTTTGTCTATTTCTCTTCAGCTGGAATGTTAACCAGATCATTTCTTAACATTTTTAGCAATAATCAGAAATGAGAGTGGACACACGTTAGGACCTAACTAAAGCAACTTTATACCCTCGATTTCCAGGAATAGGCCTAGTTTATGCTTATTGCCCTGGTTTGAATGATAAATTACATGATCACCCTATCTCTAAGCCCTTCTTGAAATTTAAAATAGAAAATATCTAGAATGTTAATAGATACTTGAAAAAGATTAGTTTTTATTGTTATTTTTGCATTTGCTTTAATTGACCAAACTAACTCTCTAATAATTGTATATGTCATTTGTTAAGTCAGTGCTTCGCTACCAGTCATGCTGAATTTGCTAGACAATTGTTAACTCTACATTTTATTTTTGTTCTAGCCCTCATATTAAATTATTCCCCTAAATGAATTATATACACTTCCTTGTAGCACTCTTGTAGTCTTAGTCTGTGCTTTCATTAAGTGACTTTCGGGATATGAATATCCACCAAACTACAGGTTATTTAAAGCAATTTCCCTAGGAAATTGTAAGAAACTATCAGTTTCCTTCAGAGCTAGTTTTCTTATATGTGGGGCCACTAACATAACTTCTCTTGGATCATTTGTCCTCTCTAGTGATAATCCAATGTGGTATCTACTCTGTAATGAAGACCTGACACTACCATTAATTTTACCTTTAAAAACACAATAGATATTTTAGCTAGCCCAAAAGTCATCACTTGGCAAGTAAAAAGAACTTAGAGCACAACTATTTTAACTTGCAACTGAGTTTACTTTCCAGTATTTATCCATGCTAAAAAAAATACTTATTACAATAAGTGCTATAGAAACATCGTTTCAATTCCATCAGGTAACATACAATCCCCACTTTCTGGGTGACTTGAAAAGTAATGATCTGACTTCTAGCTAGCTACCTTATTTTATGGCATACTTTATATACACACATGAAAGTACATATACATATAATAGCAATCCACAGCAAATAGTCTCTTCTAAACTTTCTATTGTGAAACTTAACCTTCAATTTATGCCAGAGACAATAGAAAATAATGACTCCCCAGGAAAAAATTAAAAATCCAAATTATTTATTATAAAAAATATTGACTCTTTTTACTAAACTTGAATATAGGGACATATACTATTTTTTATCAAGTAGATCTATATAAATGAAGATGATGTTGCTAGATGTCTATGCCCAGACATAAACCTTGAACCCAGAGTAGCTTGGCAGCAACAAAAGTCAGGTAATATGTAGAATATGCAGGTTTAAGGAATGAGTCTAAGAAAAGACGCAGAGTTCTTTATATCCTTATCCTCTGCCCTGATTCCTGTCAAAGGTTTAGAGTAGGGATGTTTTGGCCCTCTGATGGTCAAATAACCCCAAATTTTCAAAACAGAAGAAACTTTGGTATCATTAGACTTAACCTCTATTTTATATATAAGAAAATTACAGCCCAAAGAGGTTGAATTGCTTGCCCAAGAGCCATGTGATACTTAACAAAGAAGCCAGGCCTGGAGAACGTATATTATATGCCGTCTTCTTAAAGCTGAGGATTTAGAGAAAAAACAATATTCTGTAAACTATAAGCTGAAAGAAAAGTGAAGTTACAATAAAAAGTACAAGGGAAACAGGTTGAATATTGAGTAGAGTTAAAGAACTTAAGGAAAACAAGCACCAAGAAAATAAGAGTTTTTAAAATGGGCGATATAGCAGGAGCAAATAAGAATGAAAATAAACACGCATCTGATTTTGCTAAATCCACATTAGTGTTGTATGGACCAACACAAAAGAAAAAAACACAACCAATTCTAACTGTAATGTCATTAACACTTTCACAAATACTAAAATGTGAAAAAAGGTATTGTAAAAAAATGTGAAAAAAGTCACTCAGAGTCAATGAGATTTGATACATGGATAAGAAGAGAGTATTCTGAGTCAGCTACATGATGGTCATTAGTCACTCTATTTTTATTACCCTCTTTATTTTCCCTTCTCTTCCTCCTACCCATCCTCTGATCAAGATCATCATCAGAAACGTTTTACTGAATACTTCCTCTGTGAAAATAAGAAAATCCATCTAACAGCCCTAACCAGGACCCATCCTCAGACCTGGGAACTCTTTTCTATGCCAATGTAGAAACAATCATCTATCTGCGCACTGCGATACCTGGAAATGCAACTATAGTGAATAATGATAAGCCAGTGCAAACATTAAAACTTCTAAAAATTGGACCCTAAGGTTATGCTGGAATGAAGAGATAAGAACTACTTTCCAAGTGTAGTATATTTGAATGAACAGCAGAGGGAGGAACGGAAGCAGCACATGAAACATCAGCACTGAGCAAAGGCTGCTAAACACAGGGGACCTCCAAAACCTACAAGGACTTCAGCCTGCCTGGGCCAGGAATTATGAAGCCAGTTGATCCAACCAATCTTTTTCATTCTGGTTATTCTTTGCTACTCAACAAAATTCAGTCTCATCTATCATTGTCCAAACAGTGTTGTTCCCCAAGCTGCTGTTTTCTTCCTCGGGTCTACTGGCCTCTACCCATTTTGCTCTCAGATTCTCATTTTGTTGTAATTACCTGCCATTTTAAACCTAATTCCAGAATATTCTCTAAGCCTTCTTCCTTCAACTAGATCCTGGCCCTCTCATAAAGAAATTCTTATTCTCTCCTCACATGACATAGGGTCATGGGTAGCACTCCCTTAATCACCATATTTATACCATTACTTTCCCAACCTTATCTCAAAGCCCTCCACCCTTACAGGCACATAGCAAGTGCATCACTCTCTACTCTTTCCTGACATCATCCTTCTCCTTTCCAGATGATCACTTAATTCCTTGAAGATTTGAACACCTGACTCAGTCTTCCTTTTCACTCTAAAAAATGTTATAATCACTGCAGACTTCAACACCCATGTCAGTAGCTCTTCAATAATCTAGTATGCAAGTTATTTTACCCTCTCTGCAACACAGAAACCACCCCTGCTTATGTTTTCACGGATCTTTCTAATACTTAGAATTGTTCCACTTCCAAAATCTTAAACTACAGCATACTAGTCTCTCACAGTTGCTCTTTCTCCTGTAAGCTTTCTCACTTCTTTACTTATAATATATTTACTTGGACCTCAAGAAGCTTCTAGTCCTGTGGACTTACATGCCTTCCTGTTACATCCAATAGTGTAAATGGGTACTACTAGCAACTTCTTGTCTAGAAATGAAGTGGATCATCAACCAAATTCTACTGTGTACTTATAAAGCCCTGTTCGGTTCCTTCAACCATTCTTCACAGTAGCTTTCCCAATCTTGTAGCTCATACTCCTACCATCTTTTTCCTTCACTTTGTTTTCTTTTTCTTTACTTCCTTTTCTTTTTTTTTTTTTTAAATAGGGTCCTGTTCTGTCACCCAGGCTGGAGTGAAGTGGTAAAATCATGGCTCACTGCAGCTTTGACCTCCTGGGCTCAGGTGATCCTCCTGGTGCAGCCTCCTGGGTAACCAGGACTAAAAGTTAGCTGGCCACCACACCCAGCTAACTTTTTGGGGTGTGTATGTGTGTGTGTGTGCGTGCGTGTGTGTGTGTATGTGTGTGTGTGTGTGTGTGTGTGTAGTCGGCGTTTCACCATGTTTCCCAGACTGGTCTCGAACTCCTGGGCTCAAGTGATCCACCCACCTTGGCCTCCCAAAGTGCTGGGATTACAGGCATGAGCCACCATGCCTGGCTTTTCTTCACTTCTTATTTTCCTTTCCTCTCTCATACTTCCAACTGTGTTATAATAGTCATGGGTCTGTTTGAACTCAGAGCCTTTTGTTCTTTTTCCTGGTTCTGCTCAAGATGGCACAGAGCTTGACCCTGGAGGCTTCATGCTGGATGTCTGGGAGGTACCAGCAGGAGACTGAAAGGGAGAAAGTAAAGAGAAGCTAGGACATTCCTCTCCCCGACCCTCTGCCTCTGACAATATCTCTACCAGAGGCTGTTTCCTTCACAAGCTAACAGACAGGATGGCATGGGTCTAGCTTCCACTCCTAGTAGTGCTACCTCCTTTTTTGTCCCTCTAGATTATTGGCTTCATGCTCTTGTTAATTATTGGGTTGGTTTATAATTCCCTATTTCATTGTCAAATTCTACCATGACCTATTAACAAATTATTTGCATTAAATTCCTTCTCTTTTAAAAACTTTAAATGGCTTCTTTTGAGGATAGTTATAACTTGACTGATATGCCTATCTATGTCCATATGAAGCCTCTCCCTTCTTTCCTCTAGTATCAAGGTGCATTCCCAACCAAAAGTCTCCCCTCCACATGGTTCCTTGATATTATATTCTCCAGAAATTCACTGATAATTCACTTTCTCTGTCTCTCTTATTTTCAATCTGCGCCTCTCTACTGACCACTTCCTCAAAATCTGTTTAAGTGGTTTTCTATCTTACAATCCAAACCGAACCAAACTTCCTCAATCCTATGTTATGCTACAACTAGTATCACTCTTTTCTTTTGCTTTCTCTTTACTCTTCAATCCACTACAATCATACCTTGGCCTACCTCCTCAGCTTATTCTCAAAAAAAAAATTGCTCTAGTATGAATATAAATATTCTCTTAATTGCAAAATGCAACAGATTGTTTTCAGTAATGCTGTCTGACTTGTCTGTGCAGTAGATTATTGAGCAGGGCTTCTAATTAAACCTTTTCTTTTCCTAGCCTCCATGACACCGCTTCCTCTCCTACCCTCCCTTTTAGTCTCCGTTCCTGTTCTTTCACCTATCCAAAGTTCTTCCCCTATCTTTCTTCTCTTCTAAACAACTCGTTCTTTCTAAATAATCACATTCACTTTCACAGTTTCTACTACCACATCTGTGTCAATAGCTGTAACAGGATGGTGACCTAAGAGAGCCCTCTACTGAACTTTAGACAAGACACTTCCAGGCACATCTTCCAAATGAACTTCAAATTCATGATTTCCGAAAGAACAGTAATTATCGTTTATCTTTATTCTCCTTTTGAATTTCTTATCCTTTCGAATAACAATACAATGCATTCAGACACACGAATCAGAAACCTTGGAGCCAACCTACATTCCACCTATTCTCTCACCTCCCCAGTTAGGTTATTTACCACACCATGTAGAGCCTCTCTCCTTACTTTATTGCCAGATTACTTTTAAAGTACTTCAATGGCTCCCCACTACCTGCAAGATTAAAAGATCTTTTATACTTAGCCTCTGCCTAACTTTCCCTCCATTCCTTCAACCACTTTGCACATCTTACATTTCATTTAGAAGATCATATTGTTTTAAATCTCTCCATGTCCTTCTTTGTGGTGCTTTCTCTACCTTGTAAAGCCTTTCCCTCACTGTCTTCTCTCCAACATTTAACTTTGCCTTCTTTTATATTGACTTCATTTTCTGAAACACTCTCTATGGTGTAAGAGATGGTCACTAGCATCTTTATCCTTACCATTTCCTTCTAGCACAAAATCAAAAGGAAAAAAATCCTGTTTCCCCAGGGCTCCCACCAAAATTCCCAAGAAGACTTTGATTACGTTAGGTCACATGCACTTCTGTGAATTAGTCTTCTACTATATGTGAAGTACCTTGTGAACAGAGTCTATGAGTTACTCACATTTGTATTCTCAGTATCTGATACATAGAAGACATTCACTAAATTAAATAAATGAATGGGGGAAGGAAGGAATAAATCATTTGCATCTATAATGTTCTCATGCAACATACACACATCTTATAGGTGATAACTCTGGCTGGAATCTAGGTTTCTTGATTTTCAATTCTATGTATTTTCAGATTATGCATACCTGCACACATACACACACATATGTAGATAACAGATACAGTGATAATAAGACTAATGTATTATTCTTATTTTTCACCTACTCTGAAATATAACTGGTAAAACAAAAGAGATGATATAAAGTATTTTTTAGTGACTTCAAAATAAGTATAAGAAAAAAGTCACATTAAATACAAAAGTAGAAAAAGAATAGCTTTTTGGTTAAGGATACAAACATCATAACAAAAGCGATTTTGTTACTAATCCAAATTAATTTTTCAACATGCTTCCTCATTTCTACAATGAAATAAAAAAGCTTCACTTACTGATATTCCAAAGTGACTGTTTCTATTTTACTTGATAATTGCTTCCTCTTTTTTTCTGTTTGTTTTTTCATCAACGAAACATCTCAGTATTTTCTGGTCACCAAAAAACACTTGGCAGGACTCCAAACAATCTCTCAGGAATTCATTATACTTGTTTTCACCATTTCTTCTAATTTTCTTTTAACATCAAGTACATGCTGGACAAATAATATGTACCTACTGCTTTGCATGTAATTTACATCTTATTATGATGATACTCTGTGGATGTCCCTAAATCCTGTCCCAAGACCTGTTGAGCCATTGAAGGAAAAGGAGAGCCAAGAAAGAATACCACAAATCTGTCTGCCATAACCAATGCTCAGTATGGAATAGGCCTTCCACATAAAGTACAAGCATTGGTGTTTTTATATACTTACGTATTCCTTACTATGTACCCATTATTCATCTAAGAACTCTACATATATCATTTAATGCTCACAAGATCAGATAAGATAGGTATCATTATTATCTTTGTTTTATAGACACAGGACACTCAGAGGTTAAGGAATGTGTTAAACATAATAAATGGTAGATATATGACTTAAACTCAGGCAGTCTGGGTCCAGACTGTGTCCTAAGCCACTACATCACATTGCCTCTTTAAAAGGAGCTTGGGGGCTGGGTGTGGTAGCTCACGCCTTTAATTCCAGAACTTTGTGAGGCCAAAGTGGTAGGATCCCTTGAGGCCCGGAGTTCCTAGCTGAAATGAGCTATGATTGCACCACTGCACTCCAGCCTGGGTGATAAAACAAGATCCTGTCTCTTAAAAAAAAAGCTGCGGGGCACGGTGGCTCATGCCTATAATCCCAGCAACTTGGGAGGCCGAGGCAGGCCAATCACCTGAGGCTGGGAGTTTGAGACCAGCCTGACCAACACAGAGAAACCCCATCTCTACCAAAAATACAAAATTAGGCATGATGACGCATGCCTGTAATCCCAGCTACTCAGGAGGCTGAGGCAGGAGAATCGCTTGAACCCAGGAGGCAGAGGCTGCGGTGAGCTGAAATTGTGCCATTGGACTCCAGCCTGGGCAACAAGAGTGAAACTACATCTCTCTCTCTCTCTCTTTCTCTCTCTCTCTCTCTCTCTCTCTCTCTCACACACACACACACACACACACACACACACACAGAAGCAGCAGCTTAGGGTTAATCAAGGTATCTTTATCTTTGAGAAAAGCAGACATGACATTATCATAACATTCCTTTGCACTGAGAAATCCTATGAAGTTAATTCTGACAGTCTCCACTGACACTACACACCAGTGGCATAAATACATTTAACCATAGTTCATTCTGTCATGTACCTTCATAGAAATACTCACTATACATACATATGTATGTCCATGCAAAATTACAAACTTATGTACTCATCCTTCTACACACAAACACACATACAAACTCACACAAAATAGTGTTCTTTTTAAAACTGCTTTATCTGATTATTGTGTTTTGTGCCATTTCTACTAATCTCCATGTTTTGCATTTCTCTTTTAAAAACTGATGAGAGCACAATGAGTTACTTGAGGGTAGATATGGGTCATTAAAATGACACACTATCTTTCATGCACTACACTTTGGCAAGAGCAAAGCACGCTTGACCCCAACCATTTTTAGAGATTCATGAACTAAGAAACTTCAGTCTGTTTCCAATTCTTTTACACAACTCATCGGAATGCTGTTCTGTAACAACTGATTGATTCATGAGTTTTCCCCACCTCCCCTTCATATCCCATAAACAAAGGACAGACAGCAGAGGCTACTATTCTCTCTATACCAAGACACTGTTCAGCAACTGTTAGAAAAGAAAGTGATTCCATAGTATACTCTATTAATTCTACAGTTGCGCTTATCACATCATAAGTAACTCTCTTTTTTCTTGTCTGCATCCCCATTAGGCCAGCATCTCCCTGAAGAAAAGGCTGTATTTGGTTCCCAGCACCTAGCACAGTGCTTAAAACATAGCAGCTGCTTAGTAAATATTTGATTCATGATACATGAACAGCTCATATTTTTGTTTTTTGTTTTCACCAATTACATTCAAACTATATTCACAATCCCTTGCAGTAAATAGCATTCTTTCGCAGAATGAAAATCTGAGGATAAGTATATGAGCTATAGAAACAAGGCAAAATGCTCCCAAAGGATAGAACTTGGGCTATTATACATAATTGACACAGAAAGAGTTTTAGAATTATACAATTTAAAAAGAAAGAACTATTTGTTTTAGCACCCTAACTTTACATATGAATTTGTTGTTTGCAAAGTTCAAAATGTTTCTCATTTTTTTTCAAACCATTCTAACTGCTCAAGTTAAGGGAGTAGCCATTAAAGAAATCTTTATTTTGATCAACATATTATCAGATACATAAATATAACTTTTTAACATGTTTTCAGTTTAGAAATCAAAGATACTCAAGACAGATATGAACTGAAATGTTCTAAGGAGTGAGTGCAGTTGATTCCTGTTAATTTCTAATTAATTAGCGGTCAACTTTTATTATATGAATCTCAAAATAGCTAATTATTACTCATTTAATAAAAGGACAGGCTAGTTTCATTAACACTGTTATATACCAATAATGACTAAACTGAGAAACAAATCCAGAACTCAACTCCTTCTACATCAGCTGCCAAAAAAATTAAAGTACAAATATACCTAACCAAAGAGGTGAAATATCTCCACAAGGAAAACTACAAAACACTGCTGAAAGAAATCATCCACAACACGAACAAATGGAAAAACATCCCATGCTCATGGAGGGATAAAATCATTATAGTAAAAATGACCATACTGCCAAAAACCACCTACAAATTCAATGCAATTCCCATCAAAGTACCATCACCATTGTTCACAGAACTAGAAAACACAATCCTAAAATCCATATGGAACCGAAAAAGACCCCACATAGCCAAAGCAAGACTAATCAAGAACAAATCTGGAGGCATCACATTACCTGACTTTAAACTATACAGCAAGTCTATAGTTATCAAAACAGCACAGTACTGTTATAAAAATAGGCACATAGACCAATAGAACAGAACAGAGAACTAAGAAATAAAGCCAAATACTTATAGCCAACTGATCTTTGACAAAGCAAACAAAAACATAATGTGAGGAAAGGACATCCTATTTAACGAATGGTTCTGGGATAATTGCCAATTCACATGTAGAAGAATGAAGCTGGGCACAGTGGCTAGTGCCTGTAATCCCAGCACTTTGGGAGGCAGAGGCAGGTGGATCATGAGGTCAGGAGTTCGAGACCAGCCTGGCCAACATGGTGAAACACCATCTCTACTAAAAATACAAAAATTAGCAGGGCATGATGGTACGTGCCTGTAATCCCAGCTACTCAAAAGGCCGAGGCAGGTGAATTGCTTGAACCTGGGAGGCAGAGGTTGCAGTGGGCCAAGATCATGCCATTGTACTCCAGCCTGGGCAAAAGAGCAAGACTGTTTCAGAAAAAAAATAAATAAATAAGGCTGGGCGCAGTGGCTCACACCTGTAATCCCAGCACTTTGGGAGGCCGAGGCGGGCGGATCACCTAAGGTTCGGAGCTCCAGACCAGCCTGACCAATATGGTGAAACCCTGTCTCTATTAAAGAAAAAAAAAAAGAAAAAGAAAAAAAAATAAATAAATTTTAAAAATTAGAAGAATGAAACTGGATCTTCATCTCTTACCTTATATAAAAATCAATTAAATAAATATGTTTCATAAAGATTGCAGGATTACATATTCTTTCAGAAAAAAACAAACGTCCTGCATGTTAGTATATTTGCATACCAGTCTATCTTTTTTTAATGCTCTATGTGCTAATTTTTGTATTAATTTTGTTTTAAATTATCAGGCATTTAGAAATCTATTTGCTTTTCACATTTGAGAGTCCCCGATTTTTCTAAAATAATGTTTTACTTAAAATTTTTATTTTATACTTATTCTAATTTAATTATACCCATTGGTTTAGACTGAAAAGGTGAGGGGCATATAAAACAACAAATACACAACTGTATCTCACAGTAAACAAGAAAGTAAACTATTAGTATTTCTTGCTGTCTGCTTTGCATTATGGCCTATGAAGTTCAAAGATTTACTCATCCTCTAACTCAGAAAACACATAGATTTTCAAATCCAGAAGTCTGAAAAAGTTTAGATTCTGACCCTGGAATAAATATTCTAATTGTAGATCAAAAGCACTGTACGTAATTTCAATTGGAAGGATGTGAAGAGAATAAGAACAGGTTTGGAGGTAATAAAAATTCAAACATATATGGACATTATTTTTAATGTAGCTTTTACGAAAACATTAACAATCTAAAAATATAGATTAAAATTTTAGAAAATATCCAAAGTAGGAGAAATTAGTATATCTGGGGAAAACATGCTATGCCATCTTTCACATACATATCTTAGAGAAGATAAAAATACACTCTAGTCACATAGATTAATGATCTGTGCTCCGCTTCAGTTATTTAAGAACATAATTTAAGCATTAAAGAAATATAAAGTGAAGAAGTAAAAAAAAATTATGTGAAAACATTTCTTTTGAAAACCATAAGACTATATTTACTAACAACAGACCAAAACTACCACGTTATCTGAAGTAAAAGGAATTCATCAAAGTAAGAGGGGAAATGGAAGCTCTGAAATGCTTTTCACAAAATCACTACTCATAAAATATACCATTTCCTGTTAGAATCTGCTTGAGTGCCAAAAAGGAAAAAATAAATAAAAACCATACCATTTATAGGTACCCTTCGAAATGTACCATTTCTATCAAATGACCAAAGCTTAAAGCACAAGAAGTATAATAACACTCAAAACAACAGAGATCATACTGTAAAACTGAATTTTATAGGGTCAAGAAAATTAATGAAGTATATAATTTTAATCTGTTGCTAGAAATGATAAATGACTAGGGAGAATAAAATTAAAGGATTAATTTTACCACAATAAAAGAATAGTTTTGGAGCTTCAACTATAGATTACTGATACAACTAAATAAAATGTACCTTTAAAAGCTGCAGCCTAAATAGAAGGAAGATACTAAACAATACAAGGAAAAAAATCCATTTTAAATGTTGGGTGAGAGGAAATTCGTTATCAAGGCAGGTGACAAGAAATAACAAGAACACCTATGTTCATTGCAGCAGTGTTTACAACAGCAAAGACCCGGAATGATAGACTGGACAAGGAAAATGTGGCACATATACACCATGGAATACTATGCAGCTATAAAAAACGATGAGTTTGTGTCTTTTATAAGGACATGGATGAATCTGGAAACCATCATTCTCAGCAAATTGACACAAGAACAGAAAATCAAACTCTGCACATTCTTACTCATAGGCGGGTGTTGAACAATGAGAACACATGGAAACAGGGAGGGGAGCGTCACACACTGGGGTCTGTTGCAGGGGACTAGGGAGGGACAGCAGGGGGTAAGGAGGTTGGGGAGGGATAACATGGGGAGAAATGCCAGATATAGGTGACAGGGGGATGGAGGCAGAAAACCACAGTGCCATGTATGTACCTATGCAACTGCCCTGCATGTTCTGCACATGTACCCCAGAACCTAAAGTACAATTTTATATATATATAAAGAAAATAAATAACAAGAACAGGCCGGGCACAGTGGCTCACACCTGTAATCTCAGCATTTTGGGAAGCCGAGGCAAGCAGATCACAAGGTCAAAAGATCGAGACCATCCTGGCCAACATGGTGAAACCCCGTCTCTACTAAAAATACAAAAATTAACTGGGCGTGGTGGCATATACCTGTAGTCCCAGCTACTCAGTAGGCCGAGGCAGGAGAATCACTTGAACCCGGGAGGCAGAGGTTGCAGTGTGCCGAAATGGCACATAGAATATGTAAATATTAAAGTAGGAATACATAGAATAAATGGGAAAAAAATCAGTAGATTTTAACAGAGACTCCTCTTTGGGGTTTTTATATAGTGAAAGAAAAAAAGAACAGCAGCAAATCCTGTAGATGAAGGAAAGGTGGCAAACCAAAGCCTACTCCACAAATAGCCAGGATAATTATTGGGGCGGTGGCGGGGGGGGCGGGGAGCGGGACAGTGACTGGGAAACAGAAAAGTCTCCAGATAGGCTTACATTGCCCACTTCCAATATGATTGGAGAGACCTGATTTGGATAAACTTAGTATAGATTTGTGCAATTTTCTCCGGCCTCTGGTAATTATGCAGTTCTGTATTTAGCTCTCTAGATTTCTTCCTCCATTTCTTACTTCTCATCTTCATGGATACAGTTCCCCTCTGATACATTTAACATCATTCCCTAAGGCAGTGTGTCCATAGTAGGGCACGCAAAAGATTTTAAGTGGTAGACAGTGTTAAAATTGTTAACTTTTATTTACAGATATTGTTGCTTAGAACCAAATTAAGGATTTTTTTAAAGTGAGTACTACAGATTTAAAGTAAACCTCAAGAAATAAAAACTAATGCATATTTGGGAAGATGAGGTTCCCAAGAAGGCAAATTAATAGATACATAGTCTTAAGGAAATTCAGCTTCCTTAAACTCCACTGGTTTTTAACCATTCTAGACCTTTTCCTAGTATTTGCCTAAGTTTAATGCACTGTACACTGCAACAATCTTTTCTACTACCTATCATGTCAGTGCATAGAAAAACACAGGAAGGATTTTTGAAAGCACCATTTTCCTCAGTGTCTATTTTCCACTTGCTTAAATAATTGTTTTCTGCTGGCTTCGGAGACAGTCATTTTTAGCACATAGATTAACAAATGCTAGTGGTAACATTTTGGCTCCTTTTATTAAATCTTTAATGGGTTTTAGCTATTTCACCTTTGCTCTTCTAACATATGTAGAAATATCATCATTGACTTTATTCCATCCCTAATACAATCATTTCTCATTTGAGTAAAATATCCAATCTGAAAAAATGTGGTGTATTCAGTTGAATGTTACCTAGACATATCCTTGGAAACACAAGTTTAGATAAAACAAAGACTGTAATGTAAAAATAACATTAAATGTTTTAATGATAAATATACAAACCATTAAGAGTATAAGGAATATTTTCCAAAAGAAGGAGTTCAACTTCAAGTTTCTTTCCTGAAGTACCCTTATCAAATGCTTTCCAAGAGAAAAGAAGATATGCAATTAGAAAACAGAAAAAGTACACTGCACAGTACAGTAAAACAGATGGGTTAGTCCCTAAGCCTATTTTTTGGTGTATGGCAGTTATGAAGTTTTGTTATGATCTGATAGTACATAGGTCTTCAAACACATTTGAATTCATCTGTCACTTAATTTTATGAATCTAGAAGTGCCAGCAATAAAAGTATGTGTAGCTTTCAAAATCTGTTTAAAATGTTATCAAACTATTATAAAATGTTATTTTCTAATTAGGTAATAAATATTAATTCTAGTCATAGTATTTGCTGGCAATCAATTAGAACTTTTCTGTTCCATGAGGAACCACAAAAAAAAAAAAATCTTAAAACAGCAATGTAATTACTGGCTTAAATGCAATAAAATCACTTTATAGAGACATACTTTCAGTTATACCTATTATTGCATTTTTTCAGGTTCAAATAATTCTTTGGCAAAAAGGTTGACAATGTTATTATTATTATTGCCATTCCTGTTATTATTATCACTTTATTACTACAACAAGCTAGAGACTCTATGGAAATAAATTACATATACTAAGGATAATGCAATATATTTGAAAAGGTAGTAAGATAGCGAATCATACGGGTGAAAGAAAATAAGGGAATCAGACAATGCCTGATCCATCTAAAATTCCCCTATCAAGAATTTGCCAGATAAACTGCCATTTTCTAAAGGACACAATGGCTCAAGCAGGGCACTCCTGACCTAGACACTCTACTCAACTCTGGCTCATATCATTCCTTACAATTGGCAACAAAGCAATTATTTACCTAGTTCCTTTATCAGAAAGGTGGGACAGTACATCCTCTTAACCATGCCCACATACAGCCCAGAGGAGATCCAAATCAGTTATTTTTTTTCAGAATGAAACCACCTACGTATAGTCAATCTTGGTTGGAAAAAGGTGAGCTCTTTCATCTTTCTCAGTATCCCTATCCAGTCCTTCTGGGTAGGCCAAATTTTACAACTGTTACCCTTAATACTTATAGTTATTCTCTCATATCCACCCTCATCCCTCTCATGAGTTCCTGAGATTTTACACTTCTGCTACAAAATCCTGCTTCTCCTTTTATACTTTGACTTCGGTTGATGAACATTTTATACTGCTGTGTCCAACCCCTGTGTCTTGGTGTAGTTGTAGAGTACTTCCAATTATTCAGTTTCTCCATTATCACTTGTATTATACATAACATGCCACCTTATATTTTCTATCTTAGTATATTGTATGGTCCCAGAAAGGTAGCAGGATATACATTTTGCCATACTATAGCTCAAAATCACTCTGAAGTTTTTTTTAAAAAAAGCTTTACAAGATATGATAGAACTTGATAACATTACATTTTGCTATGACAACAAACTCAATATGACAACAGTCAGGGTCTTGATGGCAGATTTCATGGGAGAACTTCAAAAAAGTTGGCATCCCAAACTTCTGAATTACGTCTTAGGGCCCTCTCTAATTTTGATGCTGGAGACATAGCTCTGTGACCCCCTGTGGCCCCTCTCCAACCCTCAAGTGCTGCAACTATGCAGGCAGGACAAAGACAAAGCATATCTCTTGGAAATCCATCCTCTTTTCTCCAACCCTGCCACCTTCTTCTTGGTTTTGCCCTTTCCTATTTCCTGTCAAAGCATACGTGACTTAGCTCCATGCTACTATTCTTACCTCTCCACCTCATCTGATCACTTTTCCATATGACTCTTAACTCTGGTTTTGCATTATACTGAGACAACATTTTAAACATATTTCTTGCCACAATTCAGGGTAGTAGAATGATTTCAGTGGACTAAATGAGAACAAATTTCTGGGGCAAATTATAGTATTTTAGATGACACAGTTGTGCCTCTGACACAGTTAGATGACACAGTAGAACAAACTGAGAAGTTTCTGTGTCATCTACAAAAAAAAAATACCCTTTGAAGTCATAAAAAAGAACACCCTACACAGAACAAAGAAACCACAAAGGGCAACCCATTAATTGTTTCTGACAAGATCTTGCCTTTAGAAAAACTTCTACTGGTTTTTAAATCAGAGTAAAAATTGGAATTTAAAATGGCCATTTGGGAGGGGATACAAGGTGGCCAAATAGGAACAGCTCTGGAGCGAGAACAATGCAGAGGGTGAGTGATCACCACATTTCCAAACAAGTCATTACTGCCCAAAGACCAGAAGATTCATGGGCTGAAAAGTGCTACGAGTTTCCAGCACAGCTATTTCAGCCAGTGCAGCAGATCTCAACACAAAAATTCACACAAATCTGGGCAGCCATTTCAACTGGTGCCTGGAATGCTGGGAGACAGAGCTGCCCATTTAACTGAAAAACAGGACCAACCTGGGATGGTCTAGCTCTGTAGGGGGAAGGGTGACCACCATTACCAAGAAAGTCTGCCATTATCGAGGCAGTCCACCATTACCAAGGCAGTCTGCCATTACCAAGGCAAACTGCCATTACCAAGGCAGTCCGCAATTACTGAGGCAGACCACCATTACTGAGGCAGGCCACCATTACTGAGACAGTTCTAACTGTACCTCTATAAACAAAACAGCAAGGAAATTCACACAGCAGCTGGGCAGAGCCCATGGCAGCTCAGCAACACCTCTGCTGGCAGCCTGTGACTAGACTACCTCCTTGCTGGGCAGGGCATCTCTGAAAAAAGGCAGCAGCATGTCAGGAACTTATAAATAAAGTCATACCTTCCCAGGACAGAGCACCAGGTAAAAAAGGCGGTTATGAGTTCTGCAGTAGCAGACTTAAATTTACCTGCCCAGCAGCTCTGAACAAAACAACAGAGTTCACAGCTCAGCACTTGAGCTCCTATAAGACAGACTGTCTCCTCAAGCAGCTCCCCGACCCCTGTATATCCAAAGAGACACCTCATAAGGAGAGCTCAGGCTGACATCTGGTGAGTATCCTTCTGGGACAAAGATAACAGAAGAAGAAACCAGTAGCAACCCTTACCATTCTGCAGCCATTGCAGGTGATCCCCAGGCAAGCAGGGTCTGGAGTGGACCTCCAGCAGTCCTACAGCAGAGAGGCCAGACTGTTAGAATGAAAACTAAATAACAGCAAGAAATAACTTCAACATCAACAAAAAGAGCATCCCCTCAGAGACTCCATATGAAAGTCGCCAACTACAAAGACCACAGTTAGAAAAATCCACAAAGATGGGAAGAAACCAGTGCAAAAAGGATGAAAACACCCAAACCAGAATGCCTCTCCTCCTCCAAGGGGTCACAATTCCTCACCAGCAAGGGAACAAAGCTGGATGGAAAATGAGTCTGATGAATTGACAGAAACAGGCTTCAGAAGGTGGGTAATAACAAACTTCTCTGAGCTAAAAGAATATATTCTAACCCAATACAAAGAAACTAAGAACTTTGACAAAAGGTTTGACAAAATTCTGACCAGAATAAACAGCTTAGAGTAGAATATAAATGACTTGATGGAGCTGAAAAACAACACAAGAACATCACGAAGCATACACAATTTTCAACAGCTGAATCAATCAAGGAGAAGAAAGGATATCAGAGATTGAAGATCAACTCAATGAAATAAAATGAGAAGGCAAGATTAGAGAAGAAAGAGTGAAAAGAAATGAACAAAGCCTTCAAGAAATATAGTATTATGACAAAGAGAATGAATCCAAGCTGGAAAACATTCTTCAGGATATTATCCAAGAGAACTTCCCAAACCTAGCAAGACAGGCCAATATTCAAGTCCAGAAAATACAGAGAACACCACAAAGATACTCCTCAAGAAGAGCAACCCCAAGGCACATAATTGTCAGATTCACCAGAGTTTAAGTGAAGGAAAAAATGCTAAGAGCAGCCAGAGAGAAAGGTCAGGTTACCCACAAAGGGAAGCACGTCACACTAACAGCGGACCTCTCAGCAGAAACCCTACAAGCCAGAAGAGAGTGGGGGCCAATATTCAACATCTTTAAGAAAAGAACTTTCAACCCTGAATTTCATATCCAGCCAAACTAAGCTTCATAAGTGAAGGAGAAATAAAATCTTTTATGAACAAGCAATTGCTGAGAGATTACATCACCAACAGGCCTGCCTTACAAGAGCTCCTGAAAGAAGCACTAAACTTAGAAAGGAACAACCAATAACAGCCACTCCAAAAATGCACCAAATAGTAAAAAGCATTGACACAATGAAGAAACTGTGTCAATTAATGGGCAAAACAACCACCTAGCATCAAAATGGCAGGATCAAATTCACACATAACAATATTAACCTTAAGTAAAGGGGATAGATGCCCGAATCAAAAGACACAGATTGGCAAATTGGATAAAAAGTCAAAACCCATCCATGTGCTGCATCCAGGAAGCACATCTCGCATGCAAGGACACACACAGGCTCAAAATAAAGGGATGGAGGAAGATTTACCAAGCAAATAGAGAGCAGAAACAAGCAGGAGTTGCAATCCTAGTCTGTGATAAAATAGACTTTAAACCAACGAAGATCAAAAGAGACAAAAAAGGGCATTACATAATGGTAAAAGGATCAATCCAACAGGAAGAGCTAATGATCATAAATATATACGCACCCAATACAGGAGCACCCAGATACACAAAGCAAGTTCTTAATGACCTAAAAGAGACTTAGACTCCCACACAATAATAGTGGGAGACTTTAACACTCCACTGTCAATATTAGACAGATCAACGAGACAGAAAATTAACAAGGATATCCAGGACTTCAACTCAGAGCTGGACCAAGCAAACATAATAGACATCTACAGAACTCTCTAACCCGAATCCACAGAATATATATTCTTCTCAGCACTACATGACACCTACTCTAAAATGGATCAAGTAATTGGAAGTAAATCACCCCTCAGCAAATGCAAAAAAACGGAAATCATAACAAACAGTCTCTCAGACCACAGTGCAATCAAATTAGAACTCAGCATTAAGAAACTAACTCAGAACTGCACAACTTCATGGAAACTGAACAACTGGCTGTTGCATGTTGCCTGGATAAACAACGAAATGAAGGCAGAAGTAAAGATGTTCTTCGAAACCAATAAGAACGAAGACACAAGGTACCAGAATCTCTGGGACGCATTTAAAGCAGTGTCTAGAGGAAAATTTATAGCAACAAATGATCACATGAGAAGCAAGGAAAGATCTAAAATCCACACCCTATTGTCAAAATTGATAGAGCTAGAGGAGCAAGATCAAAAAACTCAAAACCTAGCAGAAGACAAGAAATAACTAAGATCAGAGCAGAACTGAAGGAGATAGAGACACAAAAAAACCTTTCAAGAAATCAATAAATCCAGGAGCTGGTTTGTTGAAAAGATCAACAAAATAGACAGACTGCTAGCCAGATTAATAAAAAGGAAAAGAGAGAAGAATCAAATAGGTGCAGTGATAAAGGGGATATCACCACTGATTTCACAGAAATACAAACTACCATCAGAGATTACTACAAACAACTCTATGCACATAAACCAGTAAACCTGAAAGAAATGGATAAATTCCTGGACACTTTCACCCTCCCAAGCCTAAACCAAGAAGAAGTTGAAACCCTAAATAGACAAATAACAAGGGCTGAAGTTGAGGCAGTAATTAATAGCCTACCAACCAAAAAAAGCCCAGGTCCAGATGGATTCACAGCTGAATTCTACCAGACGTACAAAGAGGAGCTGGTATCATTTCTTCTGAAACTATTCCAAACAATACAAAAAGAGAATCCTTCCCAAATCATTTTACGAGACCAACATCATCCTGATACCAAAACCTGGCAGAGACACAACTAAAAAAGAAAACTTTATGCCAATATCCATGATGAACATTGATGCAAAAATCTTCAATAAAATACTGGCAAACTGATTGCAACAGCACATTAAAAGTTTATCCATCATGATCAACTAGGCTTCATCCCAGGGATGCAAGTCTTGTTCAACATACGCAAGTCTATAAACGTAATCCACCACATAAACAGAACCAAAGACAAAAACCACATGATTATCTCAATAGATGCAGAGAAGGCCTTTGACAAAATTCAACAGCCCTTAATGCTAAAAACTCTCAGTAAACTAGGTATCAATGGAATGTATCTCAAAATAATAAAAGCTATTTATGACAAACCGACAGCCAATATCATACTGAATGGGCAAAAACTGGAAGTATTCTCTTTGAAATCTGGCACTAGAAAAGGATGCCCTCTCTCAACACTCCTATTCAATATAGTTCTGGAAGTTCTAGCCAGAGCAATCAGGCAAGAAAAAGAAATAAAGAGTATTCAATTAGGAAAGGAGGAAGTCAAATTGTCTTTATTTGCAGACGACATGATTGTATATTTAGAAGACCCCATCATCTCAGCCCAAAATCTCCTGAAACTGATAAGTAACTTCAGCAAAGTCTCAGGATACAAAATCAATGTGCAGAAATCACAAGCATTCCTGTACACCAATAACAGACTTAAAGAGAGCCAAATCAAGAACAAACTGCCATTCACAATTGCTGCAAAGAGAATAAAATACCTAGGAATACAACTAACAAAAGATGTAAAGGATCTCTTCAAGGAGAACTACAAACCACTGCTCAAGGAAATGAGATAGGACACAAACAGATGGAAAAACATTCCATACTCATAGTTAGGAAGATCCAATATTGTGAAAATGGCCATATTGCCCAGAGTAATTTATAGATTCAACGCTATCCCCATCAAGCTACCAGTGACCCTCTTCACAGAACTGGAAAAAAACACCTTAAACTTCATATGGAACCAAAAAAGAGCCTGCATAGCTAAGACAATCCTAAGCAAAAGAACAAAGCTGGAGGCATCATGCTACCTGACTTCAAACTATACTACAAGGCTACAGTAATCAAAACAACATGGTACTGGTGCCAAAACAGAGATATAGACCAGTGGAACAGAACAGAGGCCTCAGGGGCAACACCACACATCTACAACCATCTGATCTTTGACAAACCTGACAAATACAAGCAATGGGGAAAGGATTCCCTCTTTAATAAATGTTGTTGGAAAACTGGCTAGCCATGTGCAGAAAGCTGATACTGGACCCCTTCCTTGCACCTTACACTAAAATTTACTCTAGATGGATTAGAGATTTAAACATAAGAGCTAACACCATAAAAATTCTAGAAGAAAACCTAGGCGAAATGATTCAGGACATAGGCATAGGCAAGGACTTCATGACTAAAACATCAAAAGCAATAGCAACAAAAGCCATAGACAAATGGGACCTAATTAAACTCCAGAGCTTCTGTACAGCAAAAGAAACAATCATTAGAGTGAACTGGCAACCAACAGAATGAGAAAAAATTTTCACAATCTACCCATCTGACAAAGGCCTAATATCCAGAATCTACAAAGAACTAAAGCAGATTTACAAGAAAAAAACCAACAAACCCATTCAAAACTGGGTGAAGGGCATGAACAGACACCTTTGAAAAGACATTTATGAGGCCAAGAAACATATGAAAAAATGCTCATCATCACTAGTCATCAGAGACATGCAAATCAAAACCACACTGAGATACCATCTCATGCCAATCAGAATGGCGATCATTACAAAATCTGGAGACAACAGATGCTGGAGAGGATGTGGAGAAATAGGAACACTTTTACACTGTTGGTGGGAGTGTAAATTAGTTCAACCATTGGGAAGACAGTGTGGCAATTCCTCAAGGACCTAGAAATAGAAATTCCATTTGACCCAGCAATCCCATTACTGGGTATATATCCAAAGGATTATAAATCGTTCTACTATAAGGACACATGCACACAAATGTTCACTGCAGCGCAGTTTACAATAGCAAAGACCTGGAACCAATCCAAATGCCCATCAATGATAGACTAGACAAGGAAAATGTGGCACATATGCACCATGGATACTATGCAGCCATAAAAAAAAGATGAGTTCGTGTCCTTTGTAGGGACATAGATGAATCTGGAAACCATCATTCTCAGCAAATTGACACAAGAACAGAAAATCAAACACCGCATGTTCTCACTCATTGGCGGGTGTTGAACAATGAGAACACATGGACACAGGGAGGGGAGCATCACACACTGGGGTATGTTGGGGAGGAATAAGGGAGGGACAGGGGGGTTTGGGAGGTTGAGGAGGGATAATATGAGGAGAAATGCCAGATATACGTGACGGGGGATGGAGGCAGCAAACCACATTGCCATGTATGTTCCTATGCAACAATCCTGCATGTTCTGCACATGTACCCCAGAACCTAAAGTACAATAAAATATATATATTTTAAGAAAAAAGAAACTAATAACAACAACGAACAGCAAAATAGCCATCTGGCTAATCAGTGCTATTTAAATGACACAGTATAAAGTCTATTGTTTCCTAAATAACCAATAAACTAGAGAGAATGTATTTTTAAAAATCTAATCTCTTATTGAATATATCATGAGGAAGAATATATACAAAAAAAATTCTATGCCAATATGCATTGAGTATCCCTTAGGTGAAATGCATGGGACCAAAAGTGTTTCAGATTTTGGATTTTTTTCTGATTTTTGGAATATCTGTACATACATAATGAGATATCCTGGGGATGGGATACAAGTCTAAACCCAAAATCTATTTATGCTTTGTATACTCTTTATGTACATAGCCTGAAGGTAATTTTATACAATTTTTTTATTATTATTATTTTTGAGATGGGGTTTCACTCTGTCACCCAGGTTGGAGTACAATGGCGCAATCTTGGCTCATAGCAACCTCCGCCTCCCGGGTTCAAACGATTCTCCTGCCTCAGCCTCCTGAGTAGCTGGAATTACAGGCATTGCACCACCACACCTAGCTAATTTTGTATTTTTAGTAGAGATGGGGTTTCACCGTGTTGATCAGGCTGCTCTCGAACTCCTGACCTCAGGTGATCCACCCGCCTTGGCCTCCGAAAGTGCTGGGTTTACAGGCTAAGCCACCGTACCCAGCCATATACAATATTTTAAGTAATTTTGTGCATGAAACAAAGTCTGTGTACATTAAATGGTTAGAAAGCAAAGGTGCCACTATCTCAGTCACCCATATAGACAATCTGTGGTTACTTGGCATGATCATTATTCCTGACTCTAAATTTATATGCTACTGATAAGCAATCATTTGCTTACATTTAGTCATGTATAAGTACTTAACAGTGAAAAGATATGGCATATCATTAATACAGTGAACAAGTAATGCATGAAGTGTAGCTAAGCAGCACGGTTGCATCACCAGATACCTATAGCAGCTGTTAGACAACAGCAACAACAAACAGCAGCAGGGTTTCAGTCTCCACCTATGATGCTGTGTTTTGATTAAAAGGTTACTGTAAACAGCATTTTTTTTAGGTGAGAAGAAACATAAGAAGCAGTTAAGGGACTGGCAAGTGGGTCCTTTATGGACGAGGAGGAATTCTGCTAGATACATTTTTTAAATGTTCCCCTCAGAGTATCTGCCACATGAATTATTTTTGTCTTAGAAACCTTCCTTTGATTTTATAAACTGACATGATTTCTTGTTCTGTTATTTGAGAGAGCCTCGCTCTGTCACCAGGCAGGAGTACAGTGGTACAATCTCGGCTCACTTCAATTTCCGCCTCCCGAGTTCAAGCGTTTCTCCTGCCTCAGCCTCCCAAGAAGCTGGGACTACAGGCGCGTGCCAGCATGCTTAGCTAATTTTTGTATTTTTAGTACAGACGGAGTTTCACCATGTTGGCCAGGATGGTCTCGATCTCTTGACCTTGCGATCCAGCCACCTCGGCCTTCCAAAGTGCTAGGATTACAGGCGTGAGCCACTGCATCCAGCTGAGGCACTTCATCATCTTCATTTTCTACTTATGGCATCATATTGTCACTCAAAAAGTTTTGGATTTTGGAACATTTTAAATTTTACATTTTTGGATTAGGGATGCCCAATCTGTAAAACAATATATTTAAAATGCTATCTCCAAATAAACTTTGGCTATGCTAAATAAAATAAAGGAAATGACCTTCAAATATTACAACTAACTTTGAGTCATTCCTTATATTTCATCTCATTCTTACCTAGCCATATGCTGAAGATAAGCACTGCAAAAGTCCACATAACCACAACAGTCAGTGAGATGTTTACAATGACACTGCATAACATATCTTTCACTAGCTCTGGCATAAGAAGCCAACTTTTCTCCCTTCCAATTATTAGTGGAAGGAGCCTTGCACTGGAAATCCTGAAGATCAGGTCCAAGTTTTGGATCTGTCTGCAAGTGATGTTGCACCTTGTGTATATTACTTCAATCCTCTAGATGTTTCTCTATTGTTAATAATTTATTTATATATTTATATACACTTATTTCTAAAACTATCAAAATAAGCTAGAGGCCAAAGTTAGTGATTTTAGTTATGAATGCACAGATTTGTTTATGGCTACACAGAAAAAAACTGGGAGCAGCAGACAGGTGAACTGTAGGACATTCTGTATCCTTTCAATCACAAAAATGAGAGCAGCTAAAATGATATTTTGGAATTTAATCAGGTAGGGTTAAGACTGTGGTAAAGGCAAAATTTCACTCCTGGTTGCCCTGGAAATGAGGCCTCTAATTTTTGTTAATTATCATATGAAATAACAGATACAAATCAAGCACTTTGTAGCTGCAAATGGAGCTTCACCTTAAGGGAAGGCTGAATAAGAGTTTGGGAGGTTTAGGATAAAGAAGTTTGGTGTATTTAAAAAAGGGTTAAATTGGATCTGAATGCTACAAAGACTCTGATTCTGATAAACCTGTTGTTTGATAAGAACGAGAGTAAATAAAGGAAATTATAAAATCACATGTTGTTCTACATGTTTCACCCTTGTATCCTTAATGTCTATCATTCTCAAAGGTTGAGACTACCTAGAAAAGTAATCAACAGCAGAACTAGGAGGTGGCATGGTACAGTCTGTACAAAGAAGAGGAAAAACAGGCTAATTTAAACGAAGAATCAGGAAAAGCTTCACAGAATGGAGATACTTGAGCTTGACTCAGAGATGACAGGATTTTTCTCCATCATTAAATAAAGGGAGGAATTTCCTAGGCAAAGAGTCAAGCATGATTTATTCAGGGAAGATTTCATCCTGTATTATCCTGATCTAATATTCTAATACTATACCGAAGTACTGCAGAAAGGGATAGAAATCACTACGATGATGATGATGATGATGATGATGATGATGATGATGATATCCTGATTATCCTCAGAGCAAATGCATGCCTGCCTGCATGAGAATCACCATGAAGTGTTACAAATGGCTGTTCGGGGATCTTAGAGGAAACATAATGAGCCCTGAACAGATTAAGTTGTACTCCCTTGGGTAGAAGCAAAAACTTACTTTCCAGAAAATCACATGTAAAAGATTAATTTCATATGGCCTTGGAGTAGATGGTGGTTAGGAATAATTGCAAGCTAGAATTTGTGTTTAAGCAAAAATTTTACATTCATAAATTATACCAACATGACTGTCCAGACCTTTATGGATAGGTTAGCCTGAGATAAAACAATATTTTTAATACCACATCTACTTTGTTAGATGTGCAGAACCTGAGATAACAACCCTTGGAATTAAGGGAAGCATGGGGAGCTTGCTTGGATCTAAGCCACAGCAGCTTGGAAGGAATGAGAGGAATGGAATGGTGTCTGTGAATTTTCAACTCTCTGGATAAAGTATGTCAGTATGCTTTAGGGGTAGTGGTGATGGCAGTGCGAACAGGAAAATGATCCAGTCTCTCCTTTGGTGTTGGTAGAAGTTATACCATTAACTGCTCGAGGCCAGTTCTCTAATGACCTTGGAATACCCCTCTGCTATTCAAAAGGGAGCGGGCAGATTCTTTAATCCTGCTCTTTGAAATGTTAAAGTTGTATACTTCACAATACTTGCAGATGAAATAAAATAAGCAATGGGTTGGGAGTTCCTCAGAACTGGGTTCTAATTCTGGATTTAATGCTTTCTAACTATGCAACTCTGTGTAAGTTACTCATGCTCTCTGGGCTTCATGTTCCTCCACTGAAGAATGGGAAAGATTATACTTTAATTTCCATAGTTGATGTGGGGATTAAATGTTCTAATACCATATACAAAAGCATATGAAATTGTTGGCTTCTATAGACCCTAGTTTCAGTCTATTTACCCTCAAAAAGCAGTTATAGGTTACCCATGAAAGAAGAATATAAGGAGTTTAAAATTCTCTAATGGCTGAAAGCAAGAAAATCAAGCTCAAAAAACAAAATGTTTACTGAACAACTGTGTGCATAGTGCTTTATCTGCTGCAAGAATATTACATTAGTACTTACGGCTGGTAATCAGGTTAATCTTTTCCTAAAAGGTCATGATTATTTCATTTTTACTGAGGATTCACAAAGAGCCAAGTAATATCAGAGCATGGACAAGATTCCATTCATTCAGGCCGTAGGGGTAATTTATCTGTTAAAAATGTGATGGCCCCAAAGGCTCCAGCACTCAGCTGTCATCACTTGTACCTGCTTTAGAGAGTAGAACACCTCTGCCAATGTTATGTGCCCATACCTAGAAGTTGTTTTAAAAGGAGACCAGAAAAAAGACACACTTGTTCTTGGGTTAAGGCCTTTGTTCTGTATAGATCCATCCCTGGGCTCAATGTGGATCCTCATGCCAGGTTCCAAATCCATTCATAACATGCAGCCTGAACACCACGATGTCACACCTCCCTCCAGAGTTGGCCATCTACATATTGACACACTAAACAAACATGCTTCATGACACCTCTTCTTCTGCTCACTACTCGATACGGTTTTTTTCTTTAATGTCACCCCAAGAAAATAACTGGATAATTTTGAAGTTCACTTTCAAGTTCCCTCATTCAACCTAACATTCCAGCATCTGAGTTCACTGACAGCCTCAGAGGCAATGTAACACAATGGTTAAGAGATGCCATGGGCCAGGATATTTGCATTCAAATCCTGGTTCTGTCATTCTTCTGTGTTACCTTGAGCAAAGTTTCCTAACCTTTCTCTCTGACACAGTTTCCCCAGCTACAAAATTGAGACAATATCAGTATTTCAGAGAACTGTGAAAAGTAAATGAGATGGCACCTAAAATGCACTTAGAAAGAAGCCTAGACATAGTAATGCTCAGTACATGTCTTTGACGATTACCTTTAGATGTTCCAGTAAGGACTCACCACCTCCTTACTGTCTAATTTGCTCTTCAATAAGATGTGTAGATAGCAAAATGTCTAAGTAGGTGTAGTTTTTGCCTGGCCCTGTCTAGCATATACTGCCAAAGAACTGACCACTACAGACTTGCTAAGACATCTTATGTAGAATTGCAGAGTTTCCATGAGTTTATAAATGCTTGCTAATTTTCCTAACACGTACACTAAGGAAAAGAGATATGTAATTTACTGTCAGGTGCCAAATGACAGAATATGTCTTCCCATTTTCTATCACATGTTGTTCAAAACAGCCTTGGTTTCCCATGAAAGCAGTGAACTGGGATAAGCTACCCATTAAAGAGTTAAGTTCTTCACTACTCCTGAGTTAACGGTTTGTCTACTACATCTGTAATTTTCCCAATATCAGAAGTCCCAAGGGGCTTTTAGCCAAAATGAATAACTGAGCTGTGTTTTCCTTACAGGCAATACCAGGATGTCTATCATGAATCTTAATCTGATTTCATAAAGAAAAGAAAATAATGGAATAATTATATATATGGAATAATGGTGTCTAGCCAAAAAAGGGGAAAAAAGCTTTACCGACATAGTTTAGGCAGATGTTTTCAATCAAATTAACCATTTGCTATAGTAAACATTATAGTAAACTTGCAGATGAAAAAGCAAGACTGGAGAGAAACAGTCAAATGGTGAGCTAAAAAGGCATAAGGCAATGAATTATTAAACTACCAGTTAATTTCACTTTGTTTTGAACTACATGTATAAGAATATGAAGATTAGTGTTCACCCTACGCAAAAGAGCATAAAAGCTGACAAATTTTATCTCAACAGATTCAGCAGTTTATAGTCTGTATGTAAAATTCAGTTAACACAATGAACTGAAAAGGTGAATCTGTAGACTTGAGAGCTAAAGAGGAGTCCTCGAGCATGTCTCCAAAGAGGGCCCATAATGAGCCAAAACATACAATAACTATGTGTGAAGGCCAGTGCACTGTATTTGGGGTCATGAATAGTTTCTTCAATTTAAGAAGGTATTCTGATCTTGCTAAAAGTAATTAGTGAAAAAAAGATGGGAAGAGGTTGCTTTTAAGTGATAGTATCTGTTTAACAAATTAATAAAATAATTTCGAATAATGGATGAAAATCATTTTTTCTGAAAAGCTCTGTACATTCAGGATGTGATAATAATAAAAACTGTATAAGCTCATGTTTTTGAATTTAAAGTAATTTTTACATTGCTTTTATTTGCTCAGAATAGAAAAGGTATGCAATTTGGCTTTGGACTTAGAAATTATGTAAAATTTAAGTTGGTAGTACATGAGAATAAAGAGGTCTGTTTTCTAGTTTTTTTTCACTGAAATTATGTTTATTATTTTTAAAGGAAAATAATTGGATAATTAACATCTAAATGTTATCTGTCATCCAATAGAACAATTTTAAAATTCAAATAAATAAAATTTCCTCAATGTGAGAATTTATTTATGTTGTGAATATATGTGGCCCAGAGTCGCTTTCTGACCTATGTTCACTATCTCTAGAGTAGATATGTATACTTCTGTAGGCATATGAATATTCCATGTGGAAAGATCATTCAGATCTAATATTACTTAAATGCAAGGTCATATGCATTTTCAAATAGTGTATGTGCAGGAAATGGCAAGAACAATCCTCAAATTTAAATTCTTTTTTTTAAAATTGTACTTTCAGTTCTGGGGCACATGTGCAGATCTTGCAGGACTGTTGCAGAAACACACACATGCCATGGTGGTTTGCTGTCTCCATCCCCCCATCACCTACATAAGGCATTTCTCCCAGTGTTATCCCTCCCCAACCTCCCCACCCGCCACTGTCCCTCCCCTAGAACCTGCTACCCAACAGACCCCAGTGTGTGACGTTCCCCTTCCTGTGTCCATGTGTTCTCATTGTTCAACACCCGCCTATGAGTGAGAACATGTGGTGTTTGGTTTTCTGTTCTTGTGTCAGTTTGCTGAGAATGATGGTTTCCAGATCAATCCATGACCCTAAAAGGACAAGAACTCATCCTTTTTTATGGCTGCATAGCACTCATGGTGTATATATGCCACATTTTCCTTGTCCAGCCTATCACTGATGGGCATTTGGATTGGTTCCAGGTCTTTGCTATTGTAAACAGTGCCACAATGAACATACGTGTGCATGTGTCTTTATAATAGAACGATTTATATTCCTTTGGATATATATCCAGTAATGGGATTGCTGGGTCAAATGGAATTTCCATTTCTAGGTTCCTGAGGAATTGCCACACTGTCTTCCACAATGGTTGAACTAATTTACACTCCAACCAACAGTGTAAAAGTGTTCCTTTTTCTCCAATCCTCTCCAGCATCTGTTGTCTCCAGATTTTTTAATGATTGCCATTCTAAGTGGTGTGAGATGGTATCTCAGTGTGGTTTTGATTTGCATGTCTCTGATGACCAGTGATGATGAGCATTTTTTCATATGTTTGCCTAATAAATGCCTTTTGAAAAGTGTCTGTTCATGCCTTTCGTCCACTTTTGAATGGGTTTGTTGGTGTTTTTCTTGTAAATCTGCTTTAGTTCTTTGTAGATTCTGGATATTAGGACTTTGTCAGAAGGGTTGTTTGCAAAAATTTTTTCCCATTCTGTTGGTTGCCAGTTCACTCTAATGATTGTTTCTTTTGCTGTGCAGAAACTCTTAAGTTTAATTAGGTCCCAATTGTTTATTTTGGCTTTCATTGCCATTGCTTTTGGTGTTTTAGTCATGAAGTCCTTGCCTATGCCTATGCCCTGAATGGGACTGCCTAGGTTTTCTTCTAGGGTTTTTATAGTGTTAGGTCTTATGTCTAAATCTTTAATCCACCTAGAGTTAATTTTAGTGTAAGGTGTAAGGAACAGGTCCAGTTTCAGCTTTCTGCACATGGCTAGCCGGTTTTCCAACACCATTTATTAAAGAGGGAATCCTTTCCCCATTGCTTTTTTTTGTCAGGTTTGTCAAAGAACAGATGATTGTAAATGCGCAGTGTTGCCTCTGAGGCCTCTGTTCTGTTCCACTGGTCTATATCTCTGTTTTGGTACCAGTACCATGCTGTTTTGATTATTGTAGCCTTGTAGTATAGTTTGAAGTCAGGTAGTGTGATGTCTCCAGCTTTGTTCTTTTGCTTAGGATTGTCTTGGCTATGCAGGCTCTCTTGGTTCCACATGAAGTTTAAAGTTGTTTTTTTCCAGTTCTGTGAAGAAGGTCACTGGTAGCTTGATGGGATAACATTGAATCTAGAAATTACTCTGGGTAGTACGGCCATGTTTGCGATATTGATTCTTCTTAACCATGAGCATGGAATGTTTTTCCATCTGTTTGTATCCTCTCTTAATTCCTTGAGCAGTGGTTTGTAGTTCTCCTTGAAGAGATCCTTTACATCCTTTGTTACTTTTACTCCTAGGTATTTTATTCTCTTTGTAGCAACTGTGAACGGGAGTTCGCTCTTGATATGGGTCTCTTTAAGTCTGTTATTGGTGTACAAGAATGCTTGTGATTTCTGCACATTGATTTTGTATCCTGAGACTTTGCTGAAGTTGCTTATCAGTTTGAGGAGATTTCGGGCTGATGATGGGGTCTTCTAAATATACAATCATGTCGTCTGCAAATAAAGACAATTTGACTTCCTCCTTTCCTAATTGAATACTCATTATTTCTTTTTCTTGCCTGATTGCTCTGGCTAGAACTTCCAGTACTATATTGAATAGGAGTGTTGAGAGAGGGCATCCTTGTCTAGTGCCAGATTTCAAAGGGAATGCTCCCAGTTTTTGCCCATTCAGTATGATATTGGCTGTGGGTTTGTCATAAATAGCTTTTATTATTTTGAGATATGTTCCATCAATACCTAGTTTACTGAGAGTTTTTAGCATAAAAGGCTAATGAATTTTGTCAAAGGCCTTCTCTGCATCTATTGAGATAATCATGTGGTTTTTGTCTTTGGTTCTGTTTATGTGATGGATTACATTCACAGATTTGCATATGTTGAACCAGTCTTGCATCCTTGGGATGAAGCCTACTTGATCATGACAGATAAGCTTTTTGATGTGCTGTTGCATTCACTTTGCCAGTATTTTATTGAAGATGTTTGCATCTATGTTCATCATGGATATTGCCTGAAGTTTTCTTTTTCAGTTGTGTCTCTGCCAGGTTTTGGTATCAGGATGATGTTGGTCTCACAAAATGAGTTAGGGAGGATTCCCTCTTTTTGTATTGTTTGGAATAGATTCAGAATAAATGATACCAGCTCCTCGTTGTACATCTGGTAGAATTCAGCTGTGAACTTGTCTGGACCTGGACTTTTTTTGGTTGGTAGGCTGTTAATTGCTGCTTCAACTTCAGCCCTTGTTATTGGTCTATTCAGAGTTTCAATTTCTTCCTGGTTTAGTCTTGGGGGAGTGCAAGTGTCCAGGAATTTATTCATTTCTTCCAGATTTACTGGTTTATGTGCATAGAGTTGTTTGTAGTAATCTCTGATGGTAGTCTGTATTTCTGTGGAATCAATGGTGATGTCCTCTTTATCATTTTTTATCGCATCTATTCGATTCTTCTCTCTTTTCCTTTTTATTAGTCTGGCTAGCAGTCTGTCTATTTTATTGATCTTTTCAAAAACAGCTCCTGGATTTATTGATTTCTTGAAGGGTTTTTTGTGTCTCTATCTCCTTCAGTTCTGCTCTGATCTTAGTTATTTCTTGTCTTCTGCTAGGTTTTGAGTGTTTTTGATCTTGCTCCTCTAGCTCTTTCAAGATGAGAGGGCACTGATTTTAGATCTTTCCTTGCTTCTCATGTGGGCATTTATTGCTATAAATTTTCCTCTAGACACTGCTTTAAATGTGTCCCAGAGATTCTGGTACCTTGTGTCTTTGTTCTCATTGGTTTCGAAGAACATCTTTACTTCTGCCTTCATTTTATTGTTTATCCATTCATCATTCGGGAACAAGTTGTTCAGTTTCCAGGTAGTTGTGCAGTTTTGAGTTAGTTTCTTAATCCTGAGTTCTAATATGATTGCATTATGGTCTGATAGACTATTTTTTATGATTTCTGTTTTTTTGCATTTGCTGAGGACTGATTTACTTCCAATGATGTGGTCAATTTTAGAATAAGTGCAATGTGGCACTGAGAAGAATGTTTATTCTGTGGATTTGGGCTGGAGAGTTCTGTACATGTCTATTAGGTCCACTTGGTACAGATCTGTGTTCAAATCCTGTATATCCTTGTTAATTTTCTGTCTCATTGATCTGTCTAATATTGAGAGTGGAATGTTAAAGTATCCCACTATTATTGTGTGGGAATCTAAGTCTCTTTGTAGGTTGTTAAGAACTTGCTTCATGCATCTGGGTGCTCCTGTATTGGGTCCATATATATTTAGGATCATTAGCTCTTCTTGTTGCATTGATCCTTTTACCATTATGCAATGCCCTTCATTGTCTCTTTTGATCTTTGTTCATTTAAAGTCCATTTTATCAGAGACTAGGATTGCAACTCCTCCTTTTCTTTTTTATGCTCTCCATTTGCTTGGTAAATCTTCTTCCCTGCCTTTATTTTCATCTCCTGAATACAGCACATGGAGGGGTCTTGACTTTTTATCCAGTTTGCCAGTCTGTGTCTTTTTGATTGGGGCATTTAGACCATTTACATTTAACGTTAATATTGTTATGTGTGAGTTTGATCCTGCCATTTTGTTACTGGCTGGTTGCTTTGCCCATTAGTTGACGCAGTTTCTTCATTACATCATTGTCTTAACCATTTGGTACGTTTCTCGAGTGGCTGGTATTGGTTGTTCCTTTCCATGTTTAGTGCTTCCTTCAGGAGCTCTTCTAAGGTAGGTCTGGTGGCGATGAAATCTCTCAGCATTTGCTTGTCCATAAAGGATTTTATTTCTCCTTCACCTATGAAGCTTAGTTTGGCTGGGTATTAAATTCTGGGTTTATTTTCTTTAAGGATGTTGAATATTGGCCCCCACTCTCTTCTGGCTTGTAGGGTTTCTGCCAAGAGATCCACTGTGAGTCTATTGGTCTTCCCTTTGTGGGTTACCCAACCTTTCTCTCTGGCTGCCCTTAGCTGCCCTTCATTTCAACTCTGGTGAATCTGACGATTATGTGTCTTGGGGTTGCTCTTCTTGAGGAGTTCTTTGTGGTGTTCTCTGTATTTTCTGGACTTGAATATTGGCTTCCTTTGCTAGGTTGGGGAAGTTCTCCTGGATAATATCCTGAAAAGTGTTTTCCAGCTTGGATTCATTCTCCTCGTCACATTCAGGTACACCAATTAAGTGTAAATTAGGTCTTTTCACATAATCCCATATTTCTTGGAGGATTTGTTCATTTCTTTTCACTCTTTTTTCTCTAATCTTGACTTTTGGTTTTCTTTCATTGAGTTGATTTTCAATCTCTGATATCTTTTCTTCTGCTTGATCGATTCGGCTATTAAAACTTGTGTATGCTTCACGAAGTTCTTGTATTGTGTTTTTCAGCTCCATCAAGTCATTTATGTTTTTCTCTAACCTGGTTATTGTAGTTAGCATTTCGTCTAACCTTTTTTCACAGTTTTCAGTTTCTTTGCATTGGGTTAGAACATGTTCCTTTAGCTCAGAGAAGTTTATTACCCACCTTTGAAGCCTGCTTCTGTCAATTCGTCAAACTCATTCTCCATCCTGTTTTGTTCCCTTGCTGGTGAGGAGTTGTGATTCCCTTGTAGAAGGAGAGGTGTTCTGGTCTTTGATGATTTCATCATTTTTGTGCTGGTTTCTTCCCATCTTAATGGATTTATCTACCTTTAATCTTTGAAGTTGGTAATTTCAGATGGGGTCTCTGAGTGGATGTCCTTTCTGTTGATGTTGAAACTATTTTTTTCTGTTTTTTAGTTTTCCTTCTAACACTCAGGCCCCTCTGCTGTAGGACTGCTGGAGGGCCACTCCCGACTTTGCTTACCTGGGAATCACCCATGGGGGCTGTGGAGCAGCAAGGATTGTTGCCTGATCTTTACTCTGGTAGTTTCATCCCAGAAGGGATCCTGCTCTCCTGTATGAGGCATTTTTTTTTGGTTATTTAGGGGTCAGGGAGATGCTTGAGGAGGCAGTCTGTCCTTTACCTCCCTGCAGAGGCACTGCTGGGCTGCTTCGGACTCAGCCCAGCTGCTATGTAGGCTTCCTCTGGCTTTTGTTTACACAGGTGAGATTAGAACTGCCTTTGCAAAGGCGGATACCCTTCCCTCACTGAGCTCAATCATCCCAGGTCGAACCCAAACTGATGTGCTAGCTGCAAAACTCTCAAGCGAGAGGGCTTCAGTTTACTGCTCTTTTTGGGGGTGGGATCTACCAAGCAGTATCACCTGTCTCCCTGCTTTCAGCAATCCCTCTTTCTGGGGGGCGGGTAGATCCGTCTTGCAGGCACTCTCGGCACTTGTCAAAACTTCTGCCCAGATCTGTACCAACTTGTGGCATTGGGCCAGCTGGCGCTGTCACTCAGATCTGTGTTGGTAACTTGCGGCGCTTTTCAGCCCAGCCTCATTCTCTGGGACTGAGGGTTGCAGAGGCCATGGGAGAAGCACGGTATCTGAACCTGAGTGCCGAGGGGGTAAAGTCCTGATCCTCAGGCCAGTTGCACTTCCCAGGTGGGGCAGCACCCCCCTGCCTCGGTTCGCCCTCCTTGGGCTACACCCACTGTCCAACCAGTCCCATTGAAATGAACCTGGTACCTCAGTTGGAAATGCGGAGATCGCTGGCCCTCTGCATCTCTCTCACTGGGAACTGCGCTCTGGAGCTGTTCCTATTTGGCCATCTTGGCAGAAGTCCTCAAAGTTTAAATTCCAAATTCATGTGCTTTTGTGTCTTTTTAGAATGCTTACATGTTAATGTGAAGTCTGTGATTTTTCAAAGTATACTAAATATAAAAACAAACAATTGTTATCAGACAGGAAGATGAATCTAAACATGTTAAATTAGACAACTGATAAATTGTCTAATTTAATTTTTTAAATATACTCAGGACTACATGTCATTCTGAATAACCCAAATAAGCGTAGAGAACATCCAAGTTTTCTTTCCTCAACACTCAGCATACAATTTGAGTTACATGGCCTTTAATCTGACTTCTAACACTGTGTAGCTTCCCATTTTAATATAATACAAATGACTGAGGTTACTAAGCTGTAATTTTAAACAGGCGCAATGTTTAAATTAATCCTAAGTTTTATGACATCTACTATAGGTTCCTAACATGAATTAACATACATTTTTTGAAGGAATCAATTGGGTGGTCTCCATTAAGGCTTTTGTAAAAGAATAGTATTAGACAATGATATTAACACAAATATCAGTAAAATTTAAAATTAAATTCTAAGTATGAAGACAATTTTTTCATCTACTTTTCCTTTTGCTACAGGGGTTCTCCTTGTAAGGATACTCTCACTCATCAGCCAACTCTAACACATCATCCCACAGGTTGGAGTGCAAGCATCAGTTGTTCAGGAAAGCTTTTCCTAACTTTCCTGACTAGGTAACTCCCTGTTATAAGCATTCATATCACCATGCACCTTTACTAAAGGTGGTGGCCATGGTTACAATGTTTTACATCTATGCACACAAATATGCTGATATGTATATGTATCATATATATATAATTTGATAAATATCTACTTATCCTTCACAGTGTACATGTTTCTATGGCTGTAATGTGTCTATGTTTACAATGGATTGAATTTTTAGCAGTGGTTCGTGTTGTTATCACAAATGAAGTTTTCTACTGAAAAAAATCACACACTAATCTGAATGAAAATCATAGTGATTTTGTAAGCCTTCTACACATAAGCCACATAAATTTTCAGTTCTTATGACAACTGTAAATTTATTTTTGGCAGAAATCTAATCACTTAGCAAGATGATATTTTCCTTTACAAATTTCTCAGATTATGCTAGTTAATATGCATCATATACCTATTAATATACTAAGCTCCAAAATAAAAAGATCCCTTAGCAAATACTTCTTCATTTTATTTTTATTTATTTCTTACAAACTTTTATTTTAGGTTCTGGGTACATGTGCAGGTTTATTATATAGGTAGATTGCATGTCATGAGCATTTATTATACAGATTATTCCGTCATCCAGGTAATAGGCATAGTACCTCTTAAGTAGTTTTCAATCTTCATGTCCTCCCTCCCTCTGCCATCAAGTAGGCCTGGGTGTGTGTTGTTCTCTTCTTTGTGTCCATGTCTACTCAGTGTTTAGCTCTCACTTATAAGTCAGAACATGTAGTATTTGGTATTCTGCTCCTATGTTATTTTGCTTAGGATACTGAACTCCAGCTCCATCCATATTACTGCAAAGGACATGATCTCATCCATTTCTTCTTTTTGGCTATGTAGTATTTCATAGTGTATATGTACCACATTTTCTTTCTCCAGTCTACCACTGTTAGGCATTTATGTTGATTCCATGTCTTTGCAATTGTCGAAGTACTGAAATAAACATACAAGTGCATTTTCTTTCACACAGAATGGTTTCTTTTCCTTTTTGGTATATACCCAATAATGGAATTGCTGAGTTGAATGGTAGTTATTTTTTAAGTTCTTTCAGAAATCACCAAACTGTTTTTCACAATGGAATTTACATTTCCACCAGTAGTATATAAACATTCCCTTTTCTCTACAACCTTGCCAGCATGTGTCATTTTTTTGACTTTTTAATAATAGCTATTCTGACTGGTATAAGATGGTATCTCACTGTGGTGTTTCTCTAATGATTTGTATGTTGAGAATTTTTTCACGTTCTTCTTGGCCACATGTAAGTCTTCTTTAGAAAAGTATTTGTTCATGTCCTTTGCCCACTTTTTCATGAGATTATTTGGGGTTTTCTTGCTTGTTAATTTGTTTCAGTTCTTTATAGATTCAGGATATAAGAACCTTGTCAGATGTGTAGCTTACAAATATTTTTCTCCCACCCTGAAGGTGGTCTGTTTACTCTGCTGATGGTTACTTTTGCTGTGCAGAAGCTCCTTCATGAAATTAGGTCTCATTTGTCAATTTCTGTTTTTATTGCAACTGCTTTTGGCATCTAAGCCATGAAATACTTAGGGCCTGTGTCCAGAATGTTATTTCTTAGGTTACCTTCCATGGTTTTTATAATTTCAGGTTTTACATTTAAGACTTTAATCCATCTTGAGTTATTTTTGTATACTGGTGTAAGGAAAGGGTCTTGGTTCATATCTCCCATTTATTGAATGAGAAGTCCTTTCTCCATTGCTTGTTTTTATCAACATTTTTGACGATAATATGGTTGTAGGTGTACGGCATTATTTCTGGGCTCTCTATTCTTTTCCATTGCTCTATGTGTCTGTAACAGTATCATGCTGCTTTGCTTACTCTAGTTTTGTAGTATAAAGTTAGGCAGTAAAATGCCTCCATCATTTCTTTTTGCTTTGGGTTGCCTTGGTTATTGAAGCTTTTTATTGTTGTTGTTCCACATGAATTTTAAAATAGTTTCTCTAATTCTGTGAAGAATGTCATTGGTAGCTTGATATTAACAGCATTGAATCTGTAAATTGCTTTGGGCAGTACGGCCCATTTTAACAATACTGATTCTTCCTATCCATGAGTATGAAATGTTTTTCCTTTGTTTCTGTTATCTCTCATTTCTTTCAGCAGTGTTTTGTAATTCTCATTGTAGAAACCTTTAACCTCTGTAGTTAGCTGTATTCCTAGGTACTTTATTTTCTTTTGGCTATTGGGAATGAGATTGAATTCTTTATTGGGTTCCCAACTTGTATGTCGTTGGTATATAGGAAGGCTGTTGATTTTTGTACATTGATTTTGTATCCTGATTGCAGAATCTGTTTATCAGCTCAAGGAGTTTTTGGGTAGACACTGTAGGATTTTCCAGGAATAGAATCATATTGTCTGCAAAAAGGAATAGTTTGCCTTCCTCTCTTCTAACGTGGATGCCTTTTATATCTTTCACTTGCCTGATAGCTCTGGCCAGGACTTCCAATACTATGTTGAATAGGAGTGATGAGAGTGGGGATTCTTCTCTTGTTCCAGTTTCAAGGGGCATGCTTGCAGCTTTTGCTCATTAGTAAAATGTTAGTAGTGGGTCTTTCATACATAGCTGTATGAAAGAGAATTGCTTGAACCCGGGAGGTGGAGGTTACAGTGAGCCACGGTCGTGCCACTGCACTCCAGCTTGGGTGACAGAGCAAAACTTAGTCTCAAAAAAGAAGAAGAAAAAGAAAAAGAATTCTAGGTAGGCATATAAGCAGTGGAAAATCTGACTGGCAGCAGAGAGCTATCCTTAAGGACTGTGGTTCAGGTTACGAAAGGCCCTCTCATCTTAGAGTAAGTTATCAGATATGCTTTGGGAATACAATATGTGCAAAACATTGAGCTAAGAGTAGTGAGGGTTACAAATAAGAATATGATATTGTTCCTGCTCACTGAGGAATTTACAGAGGGGAATGTCCTCTGAGTTGAAAATGCCAATGGTAAACACAAAGATAAATAGGAAAGCAAATGGAGAAAAGAGGAAGATTAAGGACAGTACTGGCTATATGTAAATATTGAGAAGGAGTCAAAGGTATTACTACAAACTTGTTCAACATAAGAGGAAAGGATTAGCTACCAAAAAATTGTTAGATCTGCAAAAGTTATAATTGTACGGTAAAACCCTCTATAGACTTGTTGCAAAAATAATTCAGTAGAGCAGGATTACTTGGTGTTTAAAATGTGATATTGAAAGGAATTTTTTCCCTAATGTATATAACTGTTGATAAAATTATAAGTATACAGCTTTCAGTGTTTTGAATGGTTAACTCTCAATTTGGCCATGATTTGCCTTTTTATTTTGCATCTCCTCCAAATTCATTCTTCTAAAGTATGGGTAATATAAACAAGTCCAACTGTAAGCCTGTGTAATGAATTGTTTCCATAGTCTATTGCAGTGAATACCACAGACTTTGTAAAAGAAAATTAGGCCCTGTGATGGAATTATAAATCTTTTTGCTGAGATGGATAAGAAAGCAGATATCCTTGACTGGATAGGGGAGCTGAGGGTTCTTAAAAACAAGAATAAACCTGATTCTTTATAATATCTTTCACATGCATACCTTTGTTGTACTGCTTATGGAAGTTATTTTAAATCTTTTTTTAAGTACTATTTAGCTTTGCTTATTATTTTCAGGACTTGCCTTCAAGTCCTGCCTTTATTAAAGGACTTGCCTTTAATATTATGTTAAAATGAAACTTTAATGTATTCATTTCATCAATTAACATAATCTATTCACTGTATCCCAAGTTTAATTTCTTTTTATTTATAATAAAGGAACAGTTGGTAAAAATAAGTCCTCTTACAAATTCTCATAATTTAAGAGAATTTTCTAGTTGTGGATTTTCTTGAAATAGCATTGCATTACATTTTTTTTTAAGTTCAACATTTTAATAAGTTGATTATTAAATTCCACAAAATTCTCAATGTCTTTCTCCCCTTCCCCACCCCCTTCTGCTTCTAAAGAATGAAAGGGACTTAGGAACATAATCTACTTAATACCAAGCTGAGAAGGCTCTATATTCTGTGACTCAGTTCAGGATGCACTTGACCACCTTAAATTACTCTCTGAACATAGTCTATAATTATTTGCTTGCATGTTAAGTCAAGCTGGACTGTGCTTACAAATCAAATTGTACTATTTCCTGAAATACAGTTTGAATCCCAGAACAAATTATTCTCGTCCCCATCCCATTTTATATTGTCCCTTCCCATCCCATTTTATATTGTCCCTTCACTTATCACTATGTAAAATTATCTTGCCACTGTTTGTTTGTTTTATAGTAGTTTAGTAGGTTACTTACTCATGCCCAACTTCCACCACAATCCCACAGCTCCATATGTGCTCCCCCAAATTTTCATGTGCATTACATTTTTATGGTGTGTTAATTAAATTTTGAATTACATAATTTACTAAGTGAAATTTGAATAATTAACACCATGATACAGTTTTGTATGCATTTTGCATCATATGTGTGTGTATACATGTCTGGGTATATAGCCTTTCTATGGAGACAAACACAAATTGTAGTGTGTATTCAGTGTGTACCTGTCAGCCCAACTTCCCCTTACACCTGGATGAATTTCATTTATGTCTCATGACTTTGCAGGTCACTTTTAGGTATAGAGTACTCTATTGTTTTAAAATACAAACACAGTTTCAGTCCACTACTCAATATGTCTGGCAATTCAGTGTAACAATCAAAACTACAAACTTGATTTAAAGTTGAGGCTGCTTCTGTTATCGCAGGCCAGTTGCCCCAGTATGAGGAAGGAGGACAAGGCCAGCTGCCTCTCTTTCCCATCCCGTACTTTTACCCCTTCTCACCAGTGTTCTGACCCACCTAGGGTTGCAGTGGTGAAGAAGACGTAAAAGAACAAGAAAATTTTCACCTGACTGCTATTGTTTTAAACTGGACTCGGGTTTAAAGCTGATTCACTCTCTTATGGGCACCCTCTCCTTCACCTTTTGACTCACTCACCTTCTGTTTTTTTTTTTTTAACAAAAAGAAACATCTTGATTCTAACTAGCTACTTATTCCTTCTTCAATCTATGTGCATCTGGTGACACGATTTCTTCTGAGGCCTTGTTTTCTCTTCAGGTGGCTCTTCTGGACCAGACTTAAGATGACCCCACATCAGCACTCTCTCAAACATGACCACATGTGGCCCACAGCAAATATACATACTTTGACCAAAGAAACTCTAGGAGTATAGGCTGATTCTATCACAGCTCTCTCCATCAGAGCAATTGAATAGCCACCCTCTCATTTTTTAGATTTTCCAGGCAAAAGTCAGATGCCATTGTACCATATCACTTTGAAACGTTGAGGGTCATATATTAAACTGAAAGGTAAGGATCAGGCACCTACAAACCTCTCCCTTATATTGGGGTTTGTAGGTTTATCATGCACAGAAGCTCTGCAAAATCTGCTCTCAATTTTTATTATGTTTATTACGCCAGTAATATTGATCTGGTATGGGGTTTAAGAATTATACGGTTTTTAGATACTTCTTTTGAAAATTGCAATCCTGGTCCAGCACCTGACTTTGGAATGCCACATTTAATATATCTTGTGTCTCAATCAAAATTTACATTTTAACATTATTAAAATTGATAAAATGAGAATTTATAATTTAGCTTAAGAGATTTTAATGGGTTTTTTCTTTAACAAAATGACATTTCTAATTTTATATTATTATGCACATCTTGATACTCAGAATATGTAAAAAAAAAAAACAAAAAACAAAAAACAAGTGATATAGGAAAACGCCATTCAGTTCATGATTTGCTGAAAAAATGTATAAATAAACTTACTTTTTTTGAATACTTGTAAACTGCTTTCATATATACTTTTGTAAATGTTTTAAAATATTTTTTTGCATTTTCAAAAAGCATTTTAAAAGTTTGATTAACAAAAGTCATTTCTGTTATACTTACCTCTCCTCTTCATGATACGAACTAAGTTTATTTTATTTTTTGGATTTCATGTATTTTTTAAAAATACATTAAAAATACCTCAAAATTACTTAGTTAGATTATAAATATAAATTACTTAGTAGGTAGATTATAAATAATAATAGAGTATCTCAAGGATTTCTGTTATTTCTGGAAAAGCATTTATTTGGCAAAGAAGATATCATTGTTATTTTTTCAGCATTTTGATTCTGGTTTTGAGAAATTTAAGAGTAAATATCAAATAATAGTGACATGGGTGAAATATCAGGAATAAGTTAGAATCGGTGATAAGGATTTGTGAGTTATCTCAACAGAAGTTAGAAGAATGGATGATCTCAGAGAATGATCTATGGAGGAGAAGCGCTCTGGTTGGTGTACTGGTGATCCTCATTACAGGGAAAGAAACCTTATTGAGAGACTAAGGCAGAAAAGATATCTCTAAAAGGCTAAGAAAAGAGCCAGGATGGCAGGATGCCACGGGAGCCAAGCAAACAAGGAAGTTTCAAGAAGAAAGGAGAAACAGCAGCAGAAGAGTAGAGGAGAATGAAAAACAGTCTCTGGATTTGGCATGAAAGAGTTAGGAAAGAAGCCAGACGGCTGGATATCAAGGACATGGAGGTAGGATGTTTAAACCACTTAGTTGAGAAAAAATGGGCACAATAAATTATACAGGAATAGAATAATAGCTAGAAAAGGAATAGAGGCAAAATGTTAATTTGTTTAAAAAATGGGAGACTTGTGAACATTTGAGGGAGTTAATGGCTTATGAGAATTTAAAGTAAAAAGGAAACAAAACCATAACCTAACTGAGGTGGGGAGATGCGAGTGGGAGGAGAGATCCTGGAGTAAGAACACACAGGATTTAGAACCCATATGAAGAAGTCGACTTTAGAAAGGAGGTAAGCCACTTCTTTCGGGAGGGATTCTTAGAAGGGGGTGTGAGATAAAATGACACAACCAAATGCCTAAATCTTTTGGAGCCACTGAATGAGAATGTCTTTGGATGGGTAGTTGCAAGGGAGCAATAATTTGTATTATTAAACAAATTCTTCAGAATATGAGAGTGTTATTATGGCACTAGATCATGGAGTGGCATTTGGAACCCATTGTTTTAAATTCCTCCAAAAGACTGGCTTTTATCACTTAAAAGTCCATGAGTTCTACTTTCAAATACATGATATTTTAATTTTACAAAATAATTATGTTCTACCACAGTATGTTCTATTGATTGCAATAAAGATTAAGTCCCCGGCTGGGCACGGAGGTTCATGCCTATAATCCCAGCACTTTGGGAGGCTGAGGTGGGTGGATCACTTGAAGCCAGGAGTTTGAGACCACGTTGGCCATCAAGGTGAAACCTCATCTCTACTAAAAATATAAAAATTAGGTAGGTGTGGAGGTACATACCAGTTCCAGCTACTTGGAAATATTTATAAAATATTTATTTCCATTTCATATTTATTCTGGTTTAGAAATATTAGAGGCAGAAATTAAGATAAAGTCATTTTTTTAAAGTTCTATTTTTTGGGTACTTAACCTTTTTTACTTTATTTTAATTTTTTGAGACTGAGTCTCACTCTGTCACCCAGGCTGGTGCAATCTTGGCTCACTGCAACCTTTGCCTCCTGGGTTCAAGCAATTCTCATGCCTCAGCCTCCCAAGTAGCTGGGACTACAGGTGCATGCCACCATGCCCGGCTAATTTCTGTGTTTTCGGTAGAGACAGGGTTTCACTATGTTGGCCAGGTTGGTCTCAACCTCCTGACCTTGTGATCTGCCCACCTCAGCCTCCCAAGCCTACCTGGATTTCTGACCATTGCCAGTAGCCAGGCCCTGGTGATGCCATCTTCTGTGTCTTTGCCAAAATGATTGCCTGCATCATAACACTGGGCTTTCCTACAAATAATGGTCACTTATCTGGACTTTCACTAGATTCCTTGAAGGTTAGTCTCACTACAATCATCTACTCTGGAACCTTCCTATGGTCCCCTCGCTACGGCCCAGCAAACTGTTCCCAAAATCCTTGGTCTGAATTATCCCATTCCAAACTCAATCATGCCTATCAGAAAGGCATTCTGCTGATGAAGGGTCTTTGCCAGCCTCAAATCCTAAGCATTTGTTTTATGATCCAAGTAATTGTATTCATCATTATACAGTATTTACACATTTAAATCTTAATTATAGGAGATTTACAGCATGAATGTGAGCAGAAAATTAGCTCCTTCTACTTGCCCATTGTATTTTATGACAGTTATTCTGTCCATGTCAGAAAAAAAAAATAGGGTTTTAGCTTCTCAAATAAATGACTCACATGGAGTATGTGGTCAGTACAGATTTTGCAAAACAACAAACCACATTCTAAAACAGATGCTGTGATTGTTGTATATCATTTTATGTTTTAAAAGTATCAATTTGAATTGGGTTTAGAAATAAGTTATAGGAGAGATCCAAGATGGCCGATGACTAGCAGCTCGGGCTCGTACCTCCCAGTGAAAGCGCAAAGAACGAGAGGACGTCACACTTTCAGACGAATATTTGTTGCTCACGGACCAGGAGATTCCCAGCAGAGGAGCCCCACGGGTCGCCAGGGCGACTCTTGTGGCCGGCACGGCGGTTTTGCTGGTGCCTCAGTGCACCAACTCTAGGTGCGGAGTCCGGAGATTCCCGGGCAGAAAAGCACCATCAATCTTAACACCGCTGTTTTGGCCGGCACAGTGGACTGCTCAGATTTCGGCGCTGGGAATCAACAAGTTGGACGTCAGAGACCTAGTTAGAAAGTCGGTAATTACAAAGACGACAGACGGTTAAATATATAATGAAGGGAAGAAACCAGCGTAAAAAGGTAGAGAACACTCAAAATCAGAATGCCTCTCCCTCTACAGCGGATTGCAATTCCCCATCAGTAACGGAACAAGGCTTAATAGATTACACGTGTATTCCAATAACAGAAGCAGGCTTCAAAACGTGGGTGATAAGAAACTTCTGTGAATTAAAAGAACTTGTTTTAACCCAATGCAAAGAAACTAAGAACCTTGAAAAAAGGTTTGACGAAATGTTAACGAGAATGGACAAGATAGAGAAGAATATAAGTGAATTGATGGAGCTGAAAAACACAACACGAGAACTTCACGAAGCATGCACAAGTTTAAAGAGTCAAATTGATCAAGCAGAAGAAAGGATATCAGAAGTTGAGAACCAGCTCAGTGAAATGAAACGAGAAGACAAGAATGGAGAAAAAAGGATGAAAACGAACGAGCAAAGTCTCCAGGAAATATGGGACTATGTGAAAAGACCTAATCTACGTTTGATAGGTGTACCTGAATGTGATGAAGAGAATGAATCCAAGTTGGAAAATACTCTTCAGGATATCATTCAGGAAAACTTTCCCAACCTGGCAAGGAAGGGTAATATTCAACTCCAGGTAATACAGAGAACACCACAAAGATATTCTTCAAGAAGACCAACCCCAAGGCACATAATCGCCAGATTTATTAGGGTTGAAATGAAGGAGAAAATACTAAGGGCAGCCAGAGAGAAAGGTCAGGTTACCCATAAAGGGAAATCTATCAGACTTACAGCAGATCTTTCAGCAGAAACCCTACAAGCCAGAAAAGAGTGGGGACCAATATTTAACATCCTTAAAGAAAAGAACTTTCAACCCAGAATTTCCTATCCAGCCAAACTAAGCTTTATGAGCGAAGGAAAAATTAAATCTTTTGCGAACAAACAAGTACTTAGAGAGTTCACCACCACCAGGCCTGCTTTACAAGAGCTTCTGAAAGAAGCACTATACATATAAAGGAACAACCAATATCAGCCTTTCCAAAAATATATCAAAAAGCAAAGAACATTAACATAATGAAAAATTTACATCAACTAATGGGCAAAACAGCCAGCTAGCATCAAACGCCAGTATTAAACATATATATTTTAATTGAATAAAAAGCCAAAACCCATCGGTATGCTGCATCCAGACCCATCTAACATGCAACAATACACAAAGACTCAGAGAGAAGGAGGAAGATTTACCAACCAACCAGAGAGTAAAAATAAACTAATAAAAAGCAGGAGATGCAATTCTCTCCTCTGATAAAGTAGACTTTAAAGCAACAAAGATCAAAAGAGGCAAAGAAGGACATTACATAATGGTAAAAGGATCAATGTAACAAGAAGAGCTAACAATTCTATAAATCAACGAGATAGAAACTTAACAAGGACATCCAGGACTTGAACTCAGACCCAGAACAAGTAAACTTAATAAACATTTATAGAACTCTCCACTTCAAATACACAAAACATACATTACCACCTCACACCTATTAGAAAAGTGACTATATAATTGGAAGTAAATCACTCCTGAGTAATCGCATAGCATTTCATAGGTTTAAATGAAATATTGGTTGGCTGTTTGTTTGTTATCTTCTTCCCTTATTCCTTCCTGATTACATCATTAAGTATAATTATCATTATAAGAGAGGTTTTTAATAACCATTACTAAATTGCGTTCTAGCCTGGGCAAGAAAGCAACACTCCCATTCTCTCTCCCTCTTTCTTTTCCTTTTTCCTCCTCCCCATTCTCTCTCTCTCTTTCTCTTCCTTTTTCCACCTCCCCATTTTCTCTCTCTCTTTCTCTTTTTTCTTCCTCCTTAAAAAAAAAAAAAAAAAAAAAAAAAAAAAAAAAGAAATAAGTTATAGCCTCTAGCCCATAAAAAGTTGCTTGTATATCAACTTATTATAAACATTCTTATTCCTAAAATTTACAACTTCTAATGATTTTTCAAGGACTGACTTGTTTCCTTTAAAAAATTTTCCAGTGTTTCCCATATTTTCACCAATCTATTCACATCAAACTCCAGCTTAAGAATCTATAAATCCAGCAACAAGTGGCTCATTTGATAAGTTGCACAGCATTAACACTGTTAAGACAATTATCATCTCTTTTATAATGATAATGCACAACTGCCTGATTCCTACACATATCCAGAGTATTACCATAAAAGTGTACATGGATAACTCTTAACAAATGTTGTCAAAGAAATCTTCCTATCTTATTTCCCTTGGACATTTCAATTCAATGTAACTTTTCCATTTTAATGTCTAATTATGCTGCCAATATGTTTATAGTTCCAGAATTATCATTCTGTTTCCAAACTCATTCCTGAAAGAGTTCACTATCCTAAGGGAAGAATCTAAAACTCAAAAATGGTAATCAGAAAAAAAACTGTATTAGAAGATTTACTATTGCAGCCTCTAGAGCTACAATGATCCACAATACTTCTTAAATACTTGGCTACAGGCCAAGCTCATTACATTTCTATACTGACTCAAACATTTTCACTGGCATTACCATAGTGAATTTGCAGATGGAAACAGTATGAGTTATAATTTTTTACAGAAAATTATACAGAAACTACATTACAGAAAGTTAAACAAAAAATATGCTTGAATAATGGAATACTATTGGTCTTAGCCATATATTCAGAATTTACAACATGTCAACTATTATATTGAGTACTTCCTATGCATAACATCACTTGAATTTCATAGAAACCAAGTGGTTTTGGTATTATTAATCCCATTTACAGATAAAAAAAAAACTAAAGCTTAGATGCTAAACAAGGGCAGGATCACATAGCCAAATAAATAGCTAAAAAAAAAAAAGATGTAGATTCACACCCATGCCAATTTGATGCCAAAGTCTACTCTCTTAATCCATAAAGCACATTTTTTCCCTAGATCTACCTAATCCACAGTTGTTGTTTTAGAAGAAGACATTGTGAATACAATTATGATATATCAACTAAAAATACAAAAAAGAGAGAAGTCTTTGTCAAAATGAAAAACTCTTCAATGTTACTACTGAACTGCTTTAATGTTGCTCTCCATCAATAACTGTTCTGGCTTCTTTCAGAGTACAGCATCTTAAGACTTTGGCCCAAAATAATCATACATTCACTGGACAGAAAGTAGAACATCTTAATTATCACCATCACAGTGGAACACAAAATTACTGCAAAGGATGACTTTGCAAGCAACAGAGCTTAAAAATGCCTGGGCTTTTGCCAAACAAGTGGATTACATGCTTATTCATTTTAAGAAAGAAAAGAGATACAGCATGAAACTAGAAAGCAATGAGATCAGAGTTGACAAATAAACCAGTGAAATTAAAGCATCTTGAGCCTTCTAAGTGGTCATCCATTATGTACGATAAAACGTGGCTGAAAAATGGGATCAAACAGAGAAAACATTAGAAATCTAGATGTCTAAATACCCCAGATATATACTTATAATTAGATATATTTGCATATTACTACATATAACATACAAATTCTTTATTAAAGAAATTTCAGAAGTGTGACTGTATAACAGAAAATGTAAGCTGTCCATTCTAGGAAACTTCTGATCCAGCCTGAAAGGAAGTTATCTTTGTCAGACCATAAGTGCATTGAGGAGCTGGCCGATGCTTTGCATTTTGGTTCTAGGTGGTTGCAAGTTCTCTGCTAAACCACCAGGCTTGTTTATAAATAAGATAAAGCAGGAAAGATGAACCTACAATTTTCAAAGCAAGAGAGGACTTCCAGCCTGTTTTACCACCTACCAACTTTCATTCAATCATTCAACTGGCAGTGCCAGGGGAAACATAAACTCTTCCTGTGATATATTCTTGGCTTTGCAAAGTCTTAGTTCTAGGATGCAGTAGGAAAAATAGGAACACAATAAACTTAAGCATTATTAACGTTTTCTGCCTGATAGAATGCATATATAACAGAGCTCATCTGATTCATCGAAGTTGTGAGTTAGAGTAAATTCCCCCTTTTTGGTCTGTTTTCCAATAAAACATTATTTATAACAAGTAGCATCAAGCCCCCTTTTCACAGAAAACTCAGAGTTCCAGAAAGGATATCTGACTTATCCAATGGGCTACAAGCTTAGCAGCAAGGTTAGAACAAGAAAGTAGGCTCCTAGTGATTTCACACTTGACAAAATAGAACTGATGTATAGGAAGTAGATGGAGACTTCTGAAATTTAAGAATACATTTCACAGAGGCAAATCCAGTGACAGGTTCTGCTAAGATCCAGTTAGTATATGTACTCATGACCAGTAATCTCTTCAACCATACTTTAAATCCTAGTACCATCCATGCTTTAAAACCTAGTACCACTCAATATATATATTTTTTAAATAAGTTTCACAGCCAGGTGCAGCTGTGTGACCTACAATACCAGCTACTCAGGAGGCTGAGACAGGAGGATTGCTTGAGCCCAAAAGTTCAAGACCGACCTGAGCAGCATAGTGAGACCCAATCTCAAAAAATAAAATAAAAATAAGTTTCACACCACTGTGGTTGTGTTTTGTTTGTTTGCTTGCTTTCGAGACAGTCTTGCTCTGTTGCCCACGCTGGAGTACAATGGTGCAGTCTTGGCTCACTGCAACCTCCGCCTCCAGGGTTAAAGCAATTCTCCTGCTTCAGCCTCCCAAGTAGCTGGGACTACAGATGCATGCCACCATGCCTGGCTAATTTTTGTATTTTTAGTGGAGATGAGGTTTCATTATATTGACCAGGCTGGTCTTGAACTGATCTCATGATCCCCCTGCCTCAGCCTCCCAAAGTTCTGGGACTATAGGCATTAGCCACCTCGCCTGGCCCATAATCCCATATTTCTCAGAGGTATTGTTAATTACTTTTTTTTTGTTTTTCTTTGTCTGAGTTATTTTAGAGAGCAGGTTTTCAAGCTCTGAGATTCTTTCCTTGGCTTCTTTGATTCTGCTGTTAATACTTGCAATTGTATTCTGAAATTCTTGAAGTGAGAGTTTCAGCTCTATCAGCTCAGTTTGATTCTCTTCTTAAAATAGCCACTTTGTCTTTCATCTCCTATATTGTTTTATTGTGTTTCTTATTCATTGTGTTTTCTTATTTATTGTGTTTATTCTTATTTATTGTGTTTCTTGGATTGGATTTTGGCTTTCAACTGAATGTTGATGATCTTTATTCCTATCGATATTCGCCTGAGAACCATTGCCAGGAAACTAGTGCAGTCATTTGTAGGTAAGAAGACACTCTGGCTTTTTGAGTCGTCAGAATTCTTGTGCTGGTTCTTTCTCGTCTGTGTTGACTGATGTTCCTGTTCCTTCAGTCTTTGAAGTTGCTGTCCTTTGGATGATTTTTGTTTTGTTGTTGTTGTTTCTGGGTTGGGTTTGCTGTTGTTTGCTTTGCTTTTATCTTCTTTGATGCCCGTGAGGGTTTGATTGTAGCATGAGGTGGGTTCAGTTGACTAGCTTTGTTTCTTGTAAAATTTTTGTTGGAGGGAGGAATCAAGGCTCAGCTCAGCACTCCTGGGCTACTTGTTCTAACTCAATGGGGCTGGTGTGGATTCTCTGGCTTTGTTTTACCCTCTGCTTCAAGGTTCAGAATCTGCTGCACTGGAAAAGCCAAAATGTTCCTAGATTGCTAGTCACAACACTCAGAAGGGTGGTGCCAGCCAAAGTGCTTTCTTGGGCAGTGGCAAGGGGATCTGTGCTCAGTCGCTCATGCCAGCAGCAGCGGCAGTGCCGTGGGGTACATACTGGTTGGCTGGGGTGGGGCACTGGCACACCAGGGGCTGCCAGCTCCATGTGGGCATTGGAAGAAATAAAGGTGGCTGAGTGAGGTGGGAGGGGAGAGCAGGGCAGCTGGGGTCCGTGTACAGCGGTGTCAGCACCAGGGCAGGGCACTGGTGGGCATGGGACTGCCTACCTCTGTATGCTTATTCTTGCCAGTGAATATGCCAGTGGAGAAGGGTAAGTGAGATCTGCCCACACCTGTCCCAGCAAAGCGATGGAGGTGGCCGTGGATAAGTGCATGATGACAGAGTGGCATGGGAGTGGCTGCAGTGGGGGAAGGATGCAGGTGGGCTGGTGCATGTTGGCAGGAGCTGCTCTGCTGGTGCTCTCTGACAGTCAAGCACAGTCTGCCAGCACAGGAGCTATGATGCAGTCTCCAGGAGGCACCCCAGTTGGGCATCCAAGGCTGCACCGCAAGCAGGCAAGGCCAGGCTGCGGCATTGGGAGAGAGGTCAGCAGACAGAGGGCGCTCAGGTTGGACTGGCTGTGACTCACCTGGCTAAATCACCTTGCACTGTTTGGGTCCCTCAGTTCCTCTAAGGCTAAAGTCTCCTAGGAATGCATGTGAGCCTTAGGGGATGGGCATCCCTGGCCATGCTCCCCTGCAGACATTCCTGCACCAGACCCTCTGGGCTCTGCAAAGGCTGGAGGACTGCCCTTACCACCTTTCCAAACAGCTCTCCCTGCCAATTCGAGTGAGTGTCCACGAGGGTCATGGGGTTTCCTGATGCCAGGATTCCAGAGGTCCACAGCAAGAGTAGATTACTTCTCATTTGGCCCACTCACCCCTACTCCAGGAGTCTTTGGGGCCAGGAATGAGTTTCAGTGCTCAGTAGCCCTGTGCACAGTGCACAGCTTCCTCCTCCCTTAGCCCAGAGTCTGTGTCCTCTCTCCATTCACTCCCAATGCCTTCCTTCTGAAGATCTGCTCGGAGTGCACCAGTCTTCCCTATGTCCCAGTGCCCTGGAAACAGATGTTCCTCCTAGCTGCATCTAGTCAACCATCTCACCTTGAATCAATATACAGCTTTTAAAATCACTTTCTCTCTTATTTGAATAATGATATAATTATTTGAAATTAAATTACCAACACCATTTCCCTGATAATTCTAATGAGGGCACAGAACAATTTCCAAATTCCTCCAGGGACAAAGAATAAATCTTCAAAGATATACTTGGTTTAATCTTTAACACCTCTTAGCCATTTGGAAGAGTTACATTCCTAATTGGGAATATATATATCGGATTTTGCTGATAATTCAGCCCTTCTGACAAGAATATAGGGTAAAAATTAATATCCCAAAAGAGATTCAAGAGAACCATTAAAGGAATAACCACTGCACATAAGGAAATGTAGGTCAGCAGAACTATTTTTTTTAACCTATAATATGTATATCAACACCAGAATTGTTTACACAAATGATACCTGTCTCTTCTCAGAAGAGTACAACTTTACCCATTGGTAGTGCCATTCATGAAATCTGTTGTATCTTTCTTCTCATTCTGCATCATTTATTCTGGACAATATCTGTGATGGCAAGCAAGAGCCACCCAAAACCAAAGCATGACTAGAACTACCAATTATAAAAAATGTTAGTCTTTCTTATGAGTGGCTTTTAATATAGTTTTGAAAACAATTTGAAGTATGTCACAAAAATGACTTAGTACAGCAAGAGCAGCGGAATAAAAATACAGACTTTCAAGGCAGTACTGCAATAGTGTGGGGTTCTCTGATCTTTTTTAAAAAATCTGATTATTTTGTAATCACACACATTTATTTTGAAACCAAGAGACTATGTCATAGAAAAAGTCATCCTCCTGAATCCTTATCTGTCAAATAATTTAAGCAAAATAATTTGCAAGATATGCAGATGCTCTATGATGCTATATTTTATCATCAGAGACATAATAAGGAAGTTATCATTGCCTTCCATGTCACCAACTCTAAGTCTCATTCCACATGTTACCCAATCTCTGAGAAACATGTGATGAATTGATCACTCCCCTAGTTTCTTATATCATTTTCATCACAGCTTCCAAGAGTCCACTCATTCTTTTCTTTCTTAGTTCTCTTTCTCCCTTACTGGCTACTGTTCCTCATATCCATTTCTGGTCATTCCTCATCTTTATGAGCTCTAGACAATGGCAGAACCCAAGGCTCCATTCTCTTTCTTACTGACATTCACTCCTTACGTGATTTTGTATGTCATGCCTTTAATTGCTGTCTTTATGCTGAGGGCTCACAAAACTATATCACCAAGCCCTATTCGCTACTCAGCATCTTGAATATTTTGCAGTTATCTCAAATTTCACATATCTATACCATGCCCTTAATTTTTATGCCCATATCTGTTCTTTCTACAAATTATCCCCATTTCATTAAATGACAACTCTACTGTGCCAGTTGCCTAGACCAAATTTCTCAGGACCATCCTCAAATCCTTATTTATCTTCTCTCCACATCCCTTGAACAAACCTGCTGTCTTCACTTGTGAAACATATCTAGAATCCAACCACTTTTCACTACCTCCACCTTGACCACCTGGTTAAAACCACCATTGTCTCTAGTTTGGACTACTGAAACATCAGCATAGGTAGTGCTCATACTTCCACTCTTGTCTTCTGGATACATTCAATATTTCCTTAAAGCATGAAAGGTCAATGCTTTCTTTAAATCATCAAACATATCATGCCATTCTTATACTTAAAATCCTCCAGGCTTTCTGTCTCCCTCAAAGTCAAAGTGAACTTACATAACCCCCTCTGCCATTTACCTAACCTGACTTAACCATATTCTCATCTTACTCACTCCATTCCCTGCATTCTTACAGCAGGTTGAGTATGGTCCTGTTAAACCTGCTGCCTGTAATGATCTTGCACAGATATATAAATGGATCCAAGTTCATTTAGGGGGATCTCTGCTCACATGTCGTTAGACAGCTTTCTCTGCTACTATGTATAAAGTTACACCCTCTGCTCAAACTCTGTCCCCATTACTTTGCTTTGTCTTCTGTCAGTGCACTTATAAAATCCTGACACATACTAAATTTTTGGTTTATTTCTTTATTACCTGATTTGACCCCTCCCTACATGCACCATCAGAATAATGCTTTATTGGCCAGCATATCTGTAATCCCAGCACTCTGGGAAGCCAAGACAAGTAGTAGATCACTTGAGGTCAAGAGTTTGAGACCAGCCTGGCCAGCATGGCAAAACCCTGTCTCTACTTAAAATACAAAAATTAGCCAGGTATGGTGACTTATGCTTGTAATCCCAGCTACTCAGGAGACAGAGGCAGGAGAATTGCTTGAACCTCGGAGGCGGAGGTTGCAGCGAGCTGAGCTGAGATTGTGCCACTCCACTCCAGCCTGGGTGACAGAGCAAGACTTCATCTCAAAAAAAAAAAAAAAGAAGAATGCTACATTAAAGCAGAAATATTGTTTACTGCTGTCCCTAGTGCTTAAAATAGTGCCTGTCGAAAAGTAAAACTTGATAAATGCTTGTTAAATTAACAAATGGTATATAACTCCTAATTTATCACGTGCAACAGAAGGCAACAAAAAAATGAGGAAATAAATATCTTGAGAATACATGAATGTGCTAAGTACATGAGACTAAGCTGCAGTAGAGCCTGTTTGAATAATTTTTTTTGTGCCCACCTTCATCTCTTCCCAGTGTCCTTCTACTAACTGATTGATCCAGCCCATCAGACCATCCAGAAATTGAAAGTAGAGTTATAAAATGCATCTTCCATGCTTGGTTGGTTGTGTGTCAAAGGGGGACCAAAGGAAAACAGAAAATTGTCTCTTACAGCTGTTTTTTGAATGTCAGAAACTGAATATTAATTTTTTCTTTTTTGTATTCCATATATGAGATTTGCCAAGATAGTAAATATCTTATGATTACGGGTAAAATATAACCTATTATAAAAGACACAACCAAGCTTAACATTGAGAAAGGTACATATCTACCTGATATAAATTACACTAATATTTAGAGTGGTGGACAAAGTTAAAACTAAAATGTCTCACTAATATCAGGTCTTAATAGCTGGGAACTAACACATTAAAATACCCAGGCAAGAAGGAAAGACTTATCCACAAGCCCCACGTGTATAGGGAAATGGAAACTGAGCTACCTGCATAAAGCCATTGCTGAAGCTTGGTTTAGAAAACTCACTCCCCCATTCAAGGAAATCAGCAAGAAAGCTGGCCAGGGTCATAAGGGGAAAAGAGTCACATGAAATTAGAAACCCTGTCTCAGCTATACAATTAAGTATGAGGTCTAAAGTTTCACACATATATGGCATAGGAATTACAAATGCAAAATTAACTAAAAAACTGGTTTGGAATCAGAAGTATCCCTAGAGTCAAATAAAATCTAAAAATATTTTATACAATACATCTACAACTCCCAACATACAGAACTCACAAGGAAAACAATCTATATTGATGGGAATGGAATCACAGTAAGAAAAAATTAGAAGCCATACCAACAGCAAAAGTTACTTGCTAATGAACAGAAAAACTTATATCCTAAGAAATAAAAGCAAAATAATCTGACTATTAATATAAGCATGTTTAAAATATTTTATAAGGGCATATAAATCAAGGAAAAGACAATGTAAAAAGATTAATTCCAAAAAGAACTTTAAAAAACTAGGGAAAAACTCAATAAAAGACTTAGTAGAACTATAAATTAGACTTAGCTAAAGAGAGCTAGGAGGCAGAAATACAGTATGGAAAGAAAAAAGATAAAAAATATAAAAGAGAATTGATTTGAGATATCAGAATAAAAAGATGAATCATTTTATCTCACAGGAAGGAGTCCCACTAGATAAGAAAAAAAAAGATAATGTGGATAATATATACAAAGAATGTGGTTCATATTCTCTAATAAAAAAATCCTCAGATTGAAGAAATAGAATATTATATTTATATACATACAAATTACATGCACATAAATCCACAGGTATTTCCTACATGGTAATGAAATTCCATAACAACAAAGACAAAAAGAAAATATTTAAAGCTATCAGAGAAAAATGAGAGCTTGTTATGTAGGTAACAGTTAGACTGACACCTCTCATCAGCAAGAACAAATGCTAATAGATTATGAAATACTATCTTCTAATTATTGAAGAAAACTAACCATCCAGCAGGAATTCTATAAACAGGATTCTATACTTGAATCTAAATTATTAAAGAGTAAGGATGTAATCCTAGCACTCTGGGAGGCCGAGGCAGGCGGATCACGAGGTCAAGAGATCGAGACCATCCTGGCCAACATGGTGAAACCTCGTCTCTACTAAAAATACAAAAAAATTAGCCGGGTGTGGTGGTATGCATCTGTGGTCCCAGCTACTCGGGAGGCTGAGGTGGAAGAATTGTTTGAACCCAGGAGGAGGAGGTTGCAGTGAGCCGAGATTGCGCCACTGCACTCCAGCCTGGTGACAGAGCAAGACTCCGTCTCAAAAAAAAAAAAAAAAAAAAAAAAGTAAGGATAAAGAAATTTTCAGACATACAAAAATTAAGAGTTTATTACACTCTCACTAAAAACAAATTTTGGCAATAAGGAAGGAATTAGATCCAAGAAAAATATTTTCATAGAAATTTATAATAAACAGTGATTTTTTAAATAACTGACATTTTGATTGGAAACAGGTTAAAATAAGATGGATCTAAAATACTCAACAACATGATGGTAGATACAAGAAATCAGATTGAATTCAAATCATTAAACTAGTAGAGGCAATGGACAATAGTATGAACTAAATGAATACACACCAAATTCAAAAATGCAGCAGCCTGTGCAAAGAGAGGGCAGTTGTTGTTGGAACTAAAGAAGTAACAGAGAGGACTTCAACCTTATCTTTGACATCAAATTTTTAATAAAAAAATTGAGCAAAAAAACAAAAATGTTATTTATGTTGAGTAAATAAATGTTTGTTCATTTGATTCTTTTATTTTAGTATTTTCTAAATATTAAATGCAAGGTGGCAGATGTAGATTTGTTTTTTGTTTTTTAGGGTAAGCAAGACTACTACAAAGTATCAAGCAAAGGGTATTAAAAGTGTTTTTATTTGCTTTGTCATCTAAGCAACACTACTATGAGGTCTTAAGCAAAGAGCATTAAAGTGTTTTTATTCTAAAGCTCATAAAGCTTCAAGAATAATATAAACTGGAAGAGTTCTAATGTATAGTTGATTTCTCACTTAATCGACCATGAATATGAAACCCAACTACTATTCCATTTTTAACCATTCCAAGAAATCACTAGTACAATTTTATACCTTGACATTGAAATTATAGGACATAAGCACAAGCAAATCAAGGCAGTCTGGATTTGATTTCAAAAATACACATGAATTTCCTGTTCAGAGATTTAAAAAAATATGTAATATGAATATTTCCAAACGTGTATGGAGGGGTTCTTAGGACACTTGGTCATATAGGCTAAGTAACTTGGTTAGTTTTCTTCAGTCAAGCCTCTCAGTTTAGAACAATTACACATCAGTGGGTTAACTGGCAACTAGTCATGAGCAGTATGTCAGCTATAATAAAAAACAGTAATACTACAAGTACGTTTTTCCATGTATTATTTTCCTTTCCAGAAGAAAAGTTAAACCTTATAAAAGATGGGGTGATTTCAAATGGCTATGGTGTTCATGCTCTTGTAAATGAGGTCTGCAACTTTTAAAACCAAAATGGGAGTGTGAATGTCCCAGTAAATCTGCATCAGATGTGCTTCAATTTGAAAGGAAATGATATCAAATTCAAGTAGTTAAATGAATCGTGAAAAAAGTGTAATGTACACAGACCATGTTATGCAACTGCTCTAGTTGTGGAGGTCTATGTATAGAGCAAAACAACTCCCTTATCATTTCTAAAAATAAATGTAGTTGGTTGTTCCTCTACAGCTGGATGAGGTATTTCTTCATAATATCTTTCAAGGCATTTTAAGGAAGAAAAATGAGTCATATTAGTTAAGATGGGAAGTAACACAGTTTAGCAGTTCAGAGAGGGTACTCAGGAGTTCTACTGTCTGATATTTGAAGCATGGTCTATTAGCTGTGTAAGCTTATACAAGTCTCTTAACCACTATGTGCCTCTGTTTTATAAGCTACAAAATGGGATTGTGTGTGTATGTATGCGTGTGTGTGAAAAACAGATGTCATTATGCAAAATATTTCCATGTACAATCAGCATCTCTTTCATATTTTAAGAACTGTAATTGAAATGTTTTCTACTATAATTTTAGGTTTTACTAACTTAAATCTACAGCTGTTCATAATATAAATTTTATCCACTTCACATTAAATATTAGTCTGGAGATGTGGCTTTATGTAGGCTTATATAACTAGATACCTTTTTTCAATCTGCCTTGAGCAATATGACTCCTCTGTTTAGACTACCTTTTACCAAGTTCCAGTTACCACCTATTAATAGACAGAAACAGTGTGGGCTTTTTTTTTTTTTTTTTTTTACATAAAAAAAGAACCTGAAGAGTAAAATTTGGTTAAAAAAAAAAAAACAATTACTTTGACCCATATTTGACTTTGAAAACATAATAACCAATTCATTATAATGCACTAAAATAGCAAATATTTAAGTGCTCTGTATATCCAAAACAGTGAGCAAGTAGTAAAGCAAGAATATTTGCGGTGATGAGTAATGCTGATCTCCCAAAGAAAGGGAGAGGCAGCTGCATCGACTCTAGGAGTACTAGACCTTTTTGACAAGAATGCAGCTTAACCGTAAGGTTCAAAAATCTGTATGCCTGTGTAGGTCTGTCTGTTTGTGAAGGGTGTGCAGGCATGCATGTATGTGTGTGCACGTACAGAGATAGGAGGTGGGCTAGTGGCAAAAGACAGAAAAAACTAGAGCAATTGAAACCATTCCATCTGCAAAGAAACAAAGAATATAATAATAGAGCATAGAGAGCACAAAAGATAGGAAAAACATGGTGGAAATGTAAACCATCTGAAACAATGAAAATAGTTTAAGTAGGATAATATTTAATGTCAAATCATTTTCTAACTTTGTTTCAAAGTATTACTATATACCTTCAGGAAATACGTACTTACAGGAAAATAACAGATGAAGTTAGAATAACTAATATATACCCAAGAACAATTGAGAGTTAATTAAAAATGCGTGGGAAACCTTGGAATTTTATGAACACCATTTTAAAATTGTTTAAATTTAAATATTAATTCACTGGAGAATTATGGAAAAGGATATATGAACAATCAATAGAATACATGGTTTTTTAAACTTTTTTTTTTTAACTGATGCATTTTTAGTGAGTTTTTTATTGCTTTTATTTTTAGTAGTGCAGTTTTAGGTTTTGACAAAAATTGGTCATAAAGTACACGGTCCCCATATACCACCTCTCCCCTATCCAAAGTTGGCCAAAGTTATTAATATCTTGCATTGCTGTGGTACATTTGTTACAACTGATGAACCAATATTGATACATTATTATTCATTAAAGTCCAGAGATTACATGAGGGTTCATTCTCGTACAGCTCTGTAGGTTTTGCGAATCCATCGTATCATATATTTACCTTTAGAGTCTCAGACAGAATAGTGTCACTGCCCTGAAAATGGCATATGCTCCACCTATTCACTCCTCCTACTCCACTCCTAGCAACCACTGATCTTTTTATTGACTCTATAATTTTGCCTTTTCCATAATGTCATATAGTTGGCATCAGACAGTATATACAGGCTTTTAAGCCTGGCTATCTTTCACTTAGTAGTAGGCATTTAAGGTAACTGCATGTCTTTTCATGACTTGATAGCTCATTTCTTTATATCACTGAATAAGACAAACATACTTCATTTCATTGTACTTCACTTATTGTGCTTCACAGATACTGAATTTTTTATAAATTGAAGGTTTGTGGCAACACTGCATCAAAAACATCTATCAGCGCCATTTTCCCAAACAGATGTGCTCATTTAGTGTCTCTGTGTCACGTTTTGGTGATTCTCACATTTCAGACTTTTTCATTATTATTCTATCTCTTATGGTGATCTGTGATCAGTGACCTTTGATGTTTTAATTGTAATTGTCTTGGGGTACCACAAACTATGCCTATATAAAACAATGAATTTAATCTCTACATGTGTGTGTTCTGACTGTTCCGCTGACCAACCATTGTCCATATCTCTCCCTCTTCTCGAGCCTCCCTATTCTCTGAGACACAACAATATTGGAATTAGGCCAATTAATAAACCTACAATGGCCTCTAAGTGTTTAACTGAAAGAAATAGTCATATATGTGTCTCACTTTCAATCAAAAGCTAGAAATGATTAAGCTTAGTGAGGAAGACATGTCAAAAGCCAAGACAGGCTGAAAGCTAGAGTCCTGTGCCAAACAGTTAGCTGAATTGTAAATGCAAAGGAAAATTTCTTGAAGGAAAATAAAGTGCTACTCCAATGAACACACATTTGAAAAGAAGGTGAAACAGCCTTATTGCTGGTGTGGAGAAAATTTGAGCTACCTGGATAGAACATCAAACCAACCACAGCATTCCCTTAAACCAAAGCCTAATCCAGAACAAAGCCCTAAGTCCCTTCAATTCTATGAAGGCTGACAGAGGTGAGGAATCTGCAGAAGAAAAGTTGGGAGCTAGCAGAGGTAGGTTCCTGAGGTTTAAGGAAAGACAGCATCTCCATAACATAAAAGTACAAGATGAAGTAGCAAGTGCTAATATAGAAGCTTCCGCAAGTTATCCAGATCTAGCTAAGATAACTGAGGAAGGTAGCTATATTAAACAAGAGATTTTCTGTGTAAGCAAAACAGCCTTGTTTTGGAAGGTGATGCTATCTGGGACTTTCATAGCTAGAGGGGAGAAGTCAATACTTAGCTTCAAAGAGTCAAAGGACAGGCTAACTCTCTTGTTAAGAGCTAATGCAGCTTGTGACTTTAAGTTGAGGCCAACGCTCATTTCACATTCTAAATATCCTAGGGCCATTAAGAATGATGCTAAATCCACTCTGCCTGTGCTCTATAAACGGCACAGCAAAGCTTGGATGATAGCACATTTGTCGACAACATGGTTTACTGAATATTTTAAGCCTACTACTGAGACTTACTGCTCAGAAAAAAAAGATTCCTTTTAAAATATTACTGCTCATTGACAATGCACCTGGCCACCCAAAAGCTCTGATGGAGATCTACAAGATTAATGTTTTTTTCACACCTGCTAACACAACATCCCCTCAGCAGTCCATGGATCAAGGAGTAATTTTGACTTTCAAGTCTTGTAAGAAATATATTTTATAAGGCTATAACTGCCACAGATAGTAATTCTAAACCTTCTAAAAAGAATTCACCATTCTAGATGCCACTAAGCACATTCATCATTTGTGAAAAGAGGTTAAAAGACAACATAGGCTGGGCCCATTGGCACATGTGTATAGTCCCAGCTACTCAGGAGGCTGAGGCAGGAAGATTGCTCGACTCAGGAGTCTGAGTCTAGCCTGAGCAATACAGTGAAACCCTGTCTCTTAAAAAATATATGTAAACATGAATAGGAATTTGGAAAAAGTTGTTACCAAACCTGGTGGGTGAATTTGAGGGCTTCAAGACTTCAATGAAGGCAATCACTGCACATGTGGTAGAAATAGCAAGAGAACTAGAATTAGAAGCGAACCCTAAAGACATAACTAAATTGCGGCAGTCTCACGACAAAATCTGAACAGTTGAGGAGTTACTTCTTAAGGATAAGAAAAGAAAGTCGTTTCTTGAGAAGGAATCTACTCCTTTTGAAGATGCTGTGAACACTGTTGAAATGCAACAAAAGATTAGAATATCCCATAAACTTAGGTTGATAAAGTAGCAGCACCATTTGAGAGGACTGACTCCAATTTTGAAAGAAATTCTACTGTGGGCACAATGCTATCAAACAGCATCCCGTGCTAGAGAGAAATTAAAATGATAACTTAACCACAGCAAAATTCCCTGTTGTCTTGTTTTAAGAAATATCCATGGCCATCCTAACCTTCAGCAACCATCACCCTGATCAACAGTGAGCCAAGACCCTCTATCAGCAAAAAGATTGCAACCACTGAAGACTCAGAGGATTGTTAGAAATATTTAGCAATTGTTTTTTTTTTAATTAAAGTATATACATGTTTTTAGATATAATGCTATTTAATACTTAATATACTACAGTATAGTACAAACATAATTTTATACTCACTAGGAAAGCAAAAAATTTGTGACTCATTTTATTGCCATATTCACTTTATTGTGGTGGTCTGAAATCAAAACTGCAGTGTCCACAGTATATCTGTATTCCACTATATTTGTGTACCACAGTTTGTTCATGCACTTGTTCATTGAAGGATATCTTGGTTGCTTCTACTTTGGTACTATTATGATAAAGTAGCTAAAAATATTCATGCAAAACTTTTTATGCGCACAGTCTTCAACTCATTAGGGTAAATACTGGGAGCATGTGTGTTGGATCATATAGTAAGACTACATTTAGCTTTGTAAGAACCTACCAACCTGCCTTCCAAAGCGGCTGTACCATTTTGCATTCCCACCAGCAATGAATGAGCGTTATTGTTGCTCAATGTCCTTGTCAGCATTTAGTGTTATCAGAGTTTGGGTTTAGCCATTATGACATGTGTGTAGTGACAGCTAATTATTGTTTTAATTTGCAGTTCACTAATGACATATGGCATTGAGCATCTTTTCATGTGCTTATTTGCCATCTGTACATCTTTTTTTTTTTTTTTTGAGATAGAGTCTCACTCTGTCACCAGGCTGGAGTGCAGTGGCGTGATCTCTGCTCACTGCAACCTCCGCCCCCGGGTTCAAGTAATTATCCTGCCTCAGCTTCCTCAGTAGCTGGGAATACAGGTACACACCACTATGCCCAGCTAATTTTTTTGTATTTTTAGTAGAGATGGGGTTTCACCATGTTAGCCAGGATGGTCTCAATCTCTTGATACCCTTACTGCTCCATCACTGACCCTATAGAAACACTGAGGTCCTCTGCTAAAGAAAGGGGCAACATTCCTGCTATTGCTAGACCCTAGAGGCCATAACTTTGCTCTGTAAACTCCCTGATACTTGGCAACTCACTAATCCATGAAGCTTCTATACCCAAATCCCACATGAACTGATCAACAACCCTTTTTCTCACTTTTACCCTAACCACATACAATCTACCTGCTTCTGCCAAATTCCCTCTCACACTCAAATACTAGAGAAACACAAATAAAATCAGGACTTAGAGTGATTTCAGGGAAGCAAGAAGTTACAGCCACCATGAAGACACAATTTTCAGCTACACTATGGTTTGAGCAGGCTTTTGTGTGTGGGCCTGTGAACTTGTCATGTATAACACTAGTTCTTTAGGAAAAACATTCTAAGTTTCAAGCAACTACCTTAAAAACAATATTTTGGATCACCTAAGTTTAAGACCATTTGCTCTTTATATTAACACAGAAAATTGAAATCAATATCCATATGGAATCTCATTATAAAAACCTCTATTTTGAAATATAGATTGATCAGTGATAATTGTACTGAAATCAAAAAGCTTCTACCTTAGCAAACTACGCTTGCGATTTGATTGACGTAAGGCTGTATTAAAGGTTTAAAAGGCGATATTGATGTGAAGATTTCAAGTACTGTACTTCAAAGTGAAACTGTTTCAGTAATTGTTTTTTACAATACACAGGAGACTATGAGAATCATATTTGAAAAGCTAAGTACACTTTAGAAAATGAATATACTTTTTCAAAGAGAATAACTACATGTTAATACATATCTATCATAGTTAAAAAATAAGAAATACCAGGGAAGGCTATTAGATGAATCAGATTTTATTGTTCCAATATTTGTCATATGTTTTTAAAAAGTAATCTTTACAAACTAAAAGTCTCCTGATTTAAATTTCCCCTTACAAAGCAAAAGAAAATATATACTTCTTTTCTGTAATATTCCAAGCTACTAAAATATAACCAATAAAGTCATTTGATATCGTTTTTAGGCTAGAATTATTTGTTTCCATCCTGCAATTATTCTAAAGAAGAAAACAAATTATTCTGCCATTAGAAAAAAAAAATACCAACAAGGAGACCTAATAAACAAGATCTAAAGATGTTTGTGAACACATATCTGACCTACAACCTGAAAGAAACTTCCCCCAAGCAGGCAGATGACAAACTGCAAAATAACATCTGGGCTTTAATCCCAGGAAATCATATCCAATCTGAAATGCTGGGCAGCAAGCACAGCACTCACTGGAATATGGCATTAGGTAGGACAGCAAGTTTATAAGGATTCAAGCACCATGGTAACAATTTAACAGGCAGCTATTCACAACAGTGGCATTTGAAAACCATAGGTCTCTGAGAATAAAAGTCATAATGGAGAAAAATAAGAGCACTGGTATGCAAGTCATAAATACCATACACATTCAAGTATTATATTAAATGGCAGTATATTTAATAATTACTCCTCCCCACAAAACACTGATTAGAGAACAAAGAAGGCAGGAGCAGCCTCACAATAAATGACCTCTAAACAAAGCAGAAAAGAAATACACTAAATCAGATACAATGTTCTGTGAAAACTGTTAGCAAAGATTAGAAGGCTCTGAAGTTTGTAATAAGAATCCTAGGAAGCCACATAACTACTAGATAGTATACAAAGAGGATATAAGGAGAGGATATTACATTTTCAGGACACTAATGGCCCCCTAAGACCTGTGAGTATCCTGCCTCAGTTCAGCAGTCTGTAGGCCACATCAACTGTGCAGAAGAATGAAGTAAGCTGGGATCGAGGTGGAGCTTAGGGTTACAGGAAGAGGCCACACAGAGGTCTGTAAAGGACATAAATGTTGACAAGACTGAGGCTTACCTGGTACGACCAGAAAAGCATGAGGTCTTAGCAGTACCATCCATCAAATAGGCTGGAAGCACGTTCATGAACAAAGGATAGAATTAAGTGATGGAGGCTTAAGGCCTAGGGCTGAGATACTATATAAGATTGAATCCGCTATGGAGTCCACGGCAGATTCCAAGAACAAGTTCCTGCGGTGGTTAGCTTTATAAGTCAACTTGGCTAGGCCACTATACTCAAATATTTTCTCAAATAGTATGTTTCTGTGAAGATGTTTTTTAGATGAGATTGATATTAAATCAGCTGACTTGGAGTAAAACAGCTTACTCTCCATAATATGGGTGAGCCTCATACAATCAATTAAAGGTCTTAACAGAAAATGACTCACCTCCTCTAATGCAGAGGCAATTCTGCCACCAGATCACCTTTGGACTAAAACTGCAACTCTTCCTCAGGTCTCCAGCCTGCTGGCCCACCCTGCAGATTTTGGATTTGTCAAGCTTCCATAATCATGTGAGCCAATTCCTTAAAATAAGAGTCTTTCTATATGTACATCCTGTTAGCTCTGTTTCTCTGGAGAACCCTAACTAATACAGTCCCAATATCAAGAATTTAGAGCAACTGCTTCCCTGTTTCACATAGTCCTGCTCCCCAGGAGGACTTTCCTAGAGCTATCCATCAACTGGACAAGAGCCTCATGGAAAAGAGACCTTGCCTTCTTCATCTTTGTCTTTCACGCCATGACTAGATAGGGCCTGACACACAGCAGAAAATTAACAATCCCTCTTAGACATATCTGAGATTAACATTCAGGTACCTTCTGTCCTGTGTGATTCCTCAAGACTGTATACATTGATGATATACAGATCAGCATGGGAGTTCTGACCTTTTCCATTTCAGACCTGGGCTGGTTCACCCCTCGTTAGGCAACCTGGTAGTCCCCCACTTCTGGGAGGTCACCATATTGATGTCAAACAGTGTGGACACCCACTAGGGATAGCACAGTACAGCCAAGAACTTCTGGACTCCAGTGATCTTCCTGCCTCAGTCTCTCCAGTAGCTGGGACTATAGGCCCGGCTCAGTGCTTTCTACTCAATTCCTTAGGTGAGCAAGCAAAACCTATACAAATATCTGAGCACCTAAAATAATATCACTTGTCCTTCTTATTTCTTTTCTGTGGCTAATTCAGAGAGCTGAATTTAGTCTTGTTCCCATTACAAAGACTTAATTTGATTATTTAAAGATAAACTCCAATCTGTTCTCCAAAATGCTTCTCAATTTTTTTTTCCAGAAACCCCAAGGTTGAACTGTAGAGCTAAAAATATAGTTCTCCCAATCTAAAAACTGAGAATAAGTCAGAAAGTAGCATCTAACAATCATACCCACCTTTTATTTTACTTTTTAAAAAAGAAAACAGGTTTATATTGCCTTTTAAAATTTTTTGTATAAATGTATGGGGTACAAGTGCAATTTTATTATATACATAGACTGCATAGTGGTGAAATCAGGGTTTTTAGGGTATCCATCACCCTAATAATACACCCATTAAGTAACTTCTAATCATCCACCCTCCTCCCATCCCCTCACCCTTCTTGGTGCCCATTACCTATTGTTCTACATTCTACATCCACACGTTCACATTATTTAGCTCTCATTTATAAGTAAGGACATGAGGTATTTGTCTTTCTGTGTCTGTTTCACTTAAGATAATGGCCTCTAGTTCTATCTGTGTCACTACAAAAGACATTATTTCATTCTTTTTTATGGCTGAATAGTATTCCACTGTATATAGATACCACCTTTTCTTTATCGAATCATATGTTAATGGACACTTAGGTTGATTCTGTATCATTGCTATTATGAATATTGTGATGTTATAAATGTACAAATGCAGGCATCTTTTTGATATAATGATTTATTTTTCTTTGAGTAGATACACCATAGTGGGATTGCTAGATTAAATGGTAGTTCTATTTTTAGCTCTGTGAGAAATCCCCATATTGATCTCCATAGAGATTGCACTCATTTACATTCCTACCAATAGTTTATGAGCATTCCTCTTTCTCTGCATCCTCACAGACATCCATTTTTTGTTTTGTTTTGTTTTTTTTAACAATAGCCATTCTGACTGGTATAAGACGATATCTCATTGAGGTTTTAATTTGCATTTCTCTGATGATTAGTGAGTGGAACATTTTTTGTATGCTTCTTGGCCATTTGTATGTCTGCTTTTGAAAAATATCTATTCATGTCCTTTGCCCACCTTTTAATAGGGTTAGTTTTTGTTCTTGAGCTGACTTTCTTATAAATTCTGGATATTAGTCTCCTGTGGGATGCATAGTTTGCAAATATTTTCTCTCATTCTGTGGTTGATCACTTCTTTTGCTGTGCAGAACCTTTTCAGTTTACTTAAAGTTCATTTGCCTATTTTTGTTTTTGTTGCTTCTGCTTTTGAGGTCTTAGTCATGAATTCCTTGCCTAGACCAATGTCCACAGGAGTTTTCCCTAGGTTTTCTTCTAGTATTTTTACCATTTTAGGTCTTACATTTAAGTATTTAATCCCTCTTGAGTTGGTTTTTGTATATGGTGAGAGATAGGAGTCATTTTTCTACGCATGGTTTCGTTTTTCTACACATGGTAATATTTGCCCTTTATAGGGCATTTATTGTTTGCCAAGCACTTGTGTCAGCCCCCCAACATACTTGATTTCAAAATACCACAAAATGTAGGGATTGTTACTCTGTTTTACAAATGAGAAAACTTAAGCTGGGTACAATTTTAAGTTTACACAGCAGAGTGGGATTAGACTCAAGACTCTCTCATTCCAAAGCCCATTCATACCCCAGGATAAATAAATTTATAACAAAACAGGTTTTATTCTCATCAAAGGATGCAACAAATGAAAAAGTAAGTGTTGTGGCTTGGCAGCTAAACAAAATACATCCTGAAGCAATAATGTTGACAGCACCTAAAAGAATTGAAATTGTGATCAGAACATTGCTGGATAGTTTTTAAGGTCAATCATGGCGGACAAGAGGCAGGACTAGATTGCAGCTCCAGACAGAGCAGTGGGCGGCAGTTCACATTGTGAATTTCAGCACCAGATCCACTGCAAGAACAAACCAGCAATCCTGAGAAGACCCAAAGACCCTCTGAAAAAAGCAGACTTCTCCTGCAGGAGCCAGAAGACACCCCAAAACTGTGAGTGCCCCAACTACAGAAGTCAGAAAGGGAGAACCTCCTCTCCCGAACACACCCCCACCCCCAACCCCAGAGAAGCTGAAGGTCTGTTTGCAGAAGAATTTCTGACTTTACCTGAAGCTGGGTCAATTTGGAGAACCAAGCAAAATACAGGGGTAGAGGAAGCAGCAGAAAGGCCCTGGGAGCTTGCTGGGTCCCCAAGCAGGCCATTCCTGCCTGGCACCACAGGGATCCAGTGGGAGAGGAGCAGTGGTTAAAACTACACAGAGAGAAGCAAATCTCTAGCTAAACTCTGTAACAATTTGAACGGGATGAGATGCCTCCTGGCCAGAACTCGGGGAGTGTAAAATCCAGTGTGCAGACTCGACAGAGGGGGAAGAACCAAGTCCTTTTCTTTCAAAACTGGGAGGCAGATACCCTGGGGCAGGTTTTCAAGCCCTTATTGCTCACAGCCTGGAAATGCTCTGGGGTGGTGTTGGGAGGTGCAAGGTGGGAGTGGGACCAGCCCTTCAGTTCGTATGGGAATTAGGTGAGGCCTGTGACTGCTGGCTTTCCCCCAACTTCACTGACAACCTGCATGACTCAGCAGAGGCGGCCATAATCCTCCTAGGTAAATAACTCCCCTAACCTGGGAATCTCAACCCCACCCCCACAGCAGCCACAGCAAGACCCACCCAAGGACAGTCTGAGCTAAGACACACCTAGCTCTGCTCCCAGCTGATGGTCCTTCCCTACCCACCATGGTAGTGGAAGACAAAGGCATATAATCTTGAGAGTTCTAGAGCCCTACCCACCACCAGTTACTCCCCATAATACCACAGCTGATGATCTCTGGAAAGCTCCACCTTCTTGCAGAAGGCCAAGCAGCACAAAAATAGAATATTAAACCACCAATGCTAAGAATCCTCACCGAGTCCACTGCCCCCCGCCACTCCCACTGGAACAGGCACTAGTATCCATGGCTGAGAGACCCAAAGACAGTTCGCATGACAGGACTCTGTGCAGACAACTCCCAGTACCAACCCCGGGTAGACTCACTGGTGGCTAGACGCAGAAGAGAGACAACAATCACTGAAGTTCGGCTCACAAAAAAACCACATCCACAGGAAAAGGGGGAGAGTACTATATCAAGGGAACACCCCATGGGACAAAAGAATCTGAACAACAGCTTTCAGCCTTAGACCTTCCCTCTGACAGAGGCTACCCAAATGAGAAGGAACCAGAAAACCAACCCTGGTAATATGACAAAATAAGGCTCTTCAACACCCCCAAAAAATCACACTAGTTCACCAACAATGGATCCAAACCAAGAAGAAATCCCTGATTTACCCAGAAAAGAATTTGGGATGTTAGCTATTAAGCTAATCAGGGAGGGACCAAAGAAAGGCACAACCCAATGCAAGAAATCAAAATATAATACAAGAGGTGAAGGGAGAAATATTCAAGGAAATAGATAGCTTAAAGAAAAAAATCAAAAACTCAGGAAACATTGGGCACACTTTTAGCAATGAGAAATGCTCTGGAAAGTCTCAGCAATAGAAGTAAACGAGTAGAAGAAAGAAATTCAGAGCTTGATGACCAGGTCTTCGAATTAACTCAATCCAACAAAGACAAAGAAAAAAGAATAAGAAAATATGAACAAAGCCTCCAAGAAGTCAGGGATTATGTTAAATAACCAAACCTAAGAATAATCCATGTTTCTGAGGAAGAGGAGAACTCTAAAAGTTTAGAAAACATATTTGGGGGAACAATCTAGGAAAACTTCCCTGACCTTGCTAGAGATCTAGACTTCCAAATACAAGAAGCACAAAGAACACCCAGGAAATTCATCACAAAAAGATCTTTGCCTAGGTACACTGTCATCAGGTTATCCAATGTCAAGATGAGAAAAAGAAACTTAAGAGAAACGAAGCACCAGATAACCTATAAAGAAACACCTATCAGAGTAACAGCAGATTTCTCAGCAGAAACTCTAAAACTAGAAGGGACTGGGGCCTTATCTTCAGCCTCCTCAAACAAAACAATTATCAGCCAAGAATTTTGTATCCAGCAATACGAAGCATCATATATGAAGGAAAGATATAGTCTTTTTCAGAAAAACAAATGCTGAGAGAATTCACCATTACCAAGCCACCGCTACAAGAACTGCTAAAAGGTGCTCTAAATCTTGAAATAAATACTGGAAACACATGAAAACAGAGTCTCTTTAAAGCATAAATCACACAGGACCTATAAAACAAAAATACAAGTTAAAAAGCAAACACAAAAAACAAAAACCCAAAGTATACAGGCAACAAAGAGCATGATGAATGCAACAGTATCTCACATTTCAATACTAACATTGAATACAAATGGCCTGAATGTTCCATTTAAGAGATAAAGAACCAGAGAATGAATAAGAGCTCACCAGCCAACTATCTGCTGCCTTCAGAAGACTCACCTAGCACATAAGAACTAACATAAACTTAAAGTAAACGGGTGGGAAAAGGTATTTCATGAAAATGGACACCAAAAGTGAGCAGGGGTAGCTCTTCTTATATCAGACAAAACAAACTTTAGAGCAACAGCAGTTAAGAGACAAAGAGGGACATTATATAATGGCAAAAGGCCTTGTCCAACAGGAATATATCACAATTCTAAACATATATGCACCTAACAGTGGAGGTCCCAAGTTTATAAGACAATTACTAATAGACCTAAGAAATGAGATAGACAGCAACACAATAATAGTGGGGGACTTCAACACTCCACTGACAGCACTAGACAAGTCACCAAGACAGAAAATCAGAAAATACACAATGGATTTAAACTATACCTTGGAACAAATGGACTTAACAGATATATAGAGAATATTTCATCCAACAACCACAGAATACCCATTCTATTCAACAGCGCACGGAACTTTCTCCAACATAGACCATATGATAGGCCATAAAAGAAGCCTCAATAAACTTAAGAAAACTGAAGTTATATCAAGCACTCTCTTGGACCACAGTAGAATAAAACTGGAAATCAACTACAAAAGGAACCTTCAAAACCATACAAATACATGGAAATTAAATACCTGCTCCTGAATGAACAATGAGTCAAAAACAAAATCAAGATGGAAATTAAAAAATTATTTGAACTGAATGACAATAATGACACAACTTTTCAAAACCTCTGCAATACAGCAAACGTGATGCTAAGAGGAAACTTCATAACCCTAAATGCTTACATCGAAAAGACTGAAAGAGCACAAATTGATACTCTAAGGTCACACCTCCAGGAACTAGAGAAAAAAGGGAAAAAACCAAACCTAATCCCAGCGGTCAAGAAAGGAAATAACCTGAATCAGAAAAGAACTAAATGAAATTGAAACAAAATAATATAAAAGATAAATGAAACAAAAAGCTGGTTCTTTGAAAAGATAAATAAAATTGATAGATTATTGGCAAGATTAACCAAGAAAAGAAGAGAGAAAATCCAAATAACCTTACTAAGAAATGAAACAGGAGATATTATAACTGGCACCACTGAAATATGAGAGATCATTCAAGGCTGCTATGAACATCTTTATGCACATAAACTAGAAAACCTAGAAGAGACGGATAAATTCCTTGAAAACTACAACCCTCCTAGCTTACGTCAGGAAGAATTAGATACCCTGAACGGACCAAAAACAAGCAGCGAGATTGAAATAGTAATTTTAAAATTACCAACAAAAAAAGTTTAGGACCAGACAGATTCACAACAGAATTCTACCAGACATTCAAAGAAGAATTGGTACCAATCCTTTTGACACTATTCCACAAGACAGAGAAAGGAGGAAACCTCCCTATTTCATTCTACAAAGCCAGCATCACCCTGATACAAAACCAGGAAAGGACATAGCCAAAAAAGAAAACTACAGACCAATATCCTCGATAAGCATAGATGCTAAAATCCTTATCAAAACACCTGCTAACTGAATGCAACAACATACCAAAAAGATAATCCACCATGATCAAGTTAGTTTCATACCAGGGATGCAGGGATGGTTTAACATATGCAAGTCAAGAAATGTGACATACCACATAAACAAAATTAAAAACAAAAATCACATGATCATTTCAACAGATGCAAAAAAAGGCATTCAACAAAATCCAGCATCATTTTATAATTAAAACTCTCAGCGAAATTGGAATACAAGGGACATACCTTAATGTAACAAAAGCCATCTATGACAAATCCACAGCCTATATGATACTGAATGGGGAAAAACTGAAAGCATCTCTTCTGAAAACTAGAACAAGACAAGGATGCCCACTCTCACCACTCCACTTTAACATAGTATTGGAAGTCCTAGCCAGTGCAAACAGTGAAGAGAAAGAAATAAAGAACATCCAACTTGGTAAAAAGAAAATCAAACTGTCACTGTTTCTAAAGATATGATTGTTTACCTTGAAAACCCTAAGGACTCCTCCAGAAAGCTCCTAGAACCGATAAAAGAATTCAGCAAAGTTTCCAGATATAAGAGGAAAAGAAGCCATTATTTGAAAAAGATATTTGCACACAAATCAGTAGCTTTTCTATACACCAACAGTGATCAAGCAGATAATCAAATCAAGAATTCAACGCCTTTTACAATAGCTGCAGAAACAATAAAATACACAGGAGTATACCTAAACAAGGAGTCGAAAGACCACTACCAGAAAAACTACAAAACACTGCTGAAAGAAATCACAGACTATATGAACAAATGAAAACACATCCCATGCTCCTGGATGGATAAAATCAATATTGTGAAAATGACCATACTGCCAAAAGCAATCTACAAATTCAATGCAATCCCCATCAAAATACCACCATCATTCTTCACAGATAGAAAAAAAAATTCTAAAATTCATATGAAACCAAAAAAGAAACTGGATAGCCAAAGCAAGACTAAGCACAAAGAACAAATCTGGAGGCATCACACTACCTGATTTCAAACTATACTCTAAGGCCACAGTCACCAAAATAGTGTGGTACTGGTACAAAAACAGGCACATAGACCAATGGAACAGAATAGAGAGCCCAGAAATAAGCCCAAATACTTACAGCCAAGTGATCTTCGAGAAAGCAAACAAAAACATGAAGTGGGGAAAGGACACCCTTTTCAAAAATGGTGCTGGGATCACTGGCTAGCCACCCGTAGGAGAATGAAACTGCATCCTCATCTCTCACCTTATACAAAAATCAACTCAAGATGGATTAAGGACTTCAATCTAAGACCTGACACTATAAAAATTCTAGAAAATAACACTGGAAAAACTCTTCTAGACATTGGCTTACGCAAGGATTTCATGACCAAGAACCCAAAAACAAATGCAATAAAAACAAAGATAAATAGCTGGGACCTAATTAAACTAAAGAGCTTTTGAGGGCAAAAGGAATAATCAGCAGAGTAAACAGACAACCCACAGCGTGGGGGAAAATCTTAACAATCTATACATCTGACAAATGACTAATATCCAAAATCTACAACAAACTCAAACAAATCAGTAAGAGAAAATCAAACAATCCCATCAAAAAGTGAGCTACAGACATGAATAGATAATACTCAAAAGAAGATACACAAATGGCCAACAAACATATGAAAAAATGCTCAACATCACTAATTATCAGAGAAACCCAAATCAAACCCACAATGCAATAGTACCTCACTCCTGCAAGAACGGACATAATCAAAAAATCAAAAACCGTAGATGCTGATGCGGATGCAGTGAACAGGGAACAACACTTCTACACTGTTGGTGGGAATGTAAACTAGTACAGCCACTATGGAAAACACTGTGAAGATTCCTTAAAGAAGTAAAAGTAGAACTACCATTTGATACAGCAATCCCACTACTAGGTACCTACTCAGAGGAAAAGAAGACATTATTTGAAAAAGATACTTGCACATCTATGTTTATACCAGCACAATTCACAATTGCAAACCTGTGGAACCAACCCAAATACCAATCAATCAATGAGTGGCTAAAGAAACTGTGATATATAGATGATGAAACTGTGATATACATATATATATGATGGAATACTATGCATCCATAAAAAGGAATGAATTAACACCATTTGCAGTGACCTGGATGAGACTGGAGACCATTATTCTAAGTGAAATAACTCAGGAATGGAAAACCAAACATCATATGTTCTCGCTGATATGTGGGAACTAGGCTATGAAGACACAAAGGCATAAGAATGAGAATGATACAATGGACACTGGGGACTTGGGGGAAGAGTGGGAGTGGGGCAAGGGATACAATACTACAAATACGGTGCAGTGTGTCCTGCTCGGGTGATGGGTACACCAAAATCTCACAAATCACCACTAAAGAACTTACTCATGTAACCAAATACCACCTGTACCCCAATAACTTATGGGGAAAAAAAGAAACCTTAAAAAACAAAACACTGCTGGATAACTTCGGGTAGAAACAGTTAAAATTATAACAGGTTAAATGTTAAAAAAAAAATTAAATGTCTTCATTTCAAAAGCTTTAAAGAGTTTAGGCAGAGACAAGATTGTGCCTACTTCCAGTATGATCAATACATAACAACTACAAACTTGGAAGAAAAATTTGAAAACAACTATTTGAAAGCTCTAAAGAATTTATACAAACAGAAGCACTACATGGTCTCTGTTTTGTTTTTGTTTTTGTTTGAGACAAAGTCTCGCTCTGTTACCAGCTTGGACTGCAGTGGCGCAATCTTGGCTCACTGCAACCTCCCCGTCCCAGGTTCAACTGATTCTCCTACCTCAGCCTCCCAAGTAGCAGGGACTACAGGTGTGCGCCACCACGCCAAGCTAATTTTTGTGTTTTTAGTAAAGATGGGGTTTCACCATGTTAGCCAGGATGGTCTCGACTTCTTGACCTCGTGATCCACCTGCCTTGGACTCCCAAAGTGCTGGGATTACAGGTGTGAGCCACTGCGCTCTGCCAGTTTTTGTTTTATTATTAATGCCTTTTAGCCTGAAGGTGGGCATCATAGTTCCCATACAGGGTGGCTAAAACTACAACTCAAATATGATCATGACCATGACTCAGCAATTTCTCAAAGCATAGGTTAACCTTCCTAAAAGTAACAGACTTTAATAAGCATAGTTTTAAAGTTAACTGACTCATGTACTTCAATTATTAACTATTTATTTATACCTTAACTTTGGTCTATTTTAAATAATATATGTATATCTTAATTTTTTATACGTCCCCTAAAGCCAAAACCATCTCAAGGCAAGTAGATGCACAAAATAGCAATTAGTAGGAGGCACAATGAAATTTTCTTTGAACTACATGATAATCATATTCCCATTAAATGCACTTCCTTTTATTAATGACTTCTTTTAATCTTCTCTTTTCAGGCTTCTCAGATGGAATATTAATTTGAGGAGAAGAATGATGGTAAAAAATAAAGAAAACTTTTAATTTAATTTGGAAATAACATTTTATCTTAATAATCATAGTCATAGATTCAATTAATTTCAAATGTAATATTTTGACTGTCAAAGAAAAACTTTTTAAAGCTATATTGTTCCTGAGCTCTCCCAGTCCATAGAGAGTTGATTACTAATTTTAACAAATAAAAAATTTAACAAAAAAGCAATTATTTCTTATCATTCCATCATCACTATTGAAGCTATATCCTGGTAAGATCTGCCAACTCTCACAGAACTATTTGGTTCAACAAGGTTGCTTGCTCTGCTTGAGCTTAAATTTATTACTAAAGTCTCTGTTATTCTATTCAAAATTGTTTGTATAAATTCTCAATGTAAGACGCCGCCCTCAGAAGAAATTATTCTCAGATCTTGGTACCAAAAAGTAACTAAGAACTCTAGGGATCTTATACTTGGCTTTTTTTTTTCTTTAGTCACTAGAAGAGCAAAATCAACTCTGTGGCCCATGTCTAGCAATTCTATAGTTTTATGATGTGGAATTCTTCACACTAACCTTACCATTTTCTTAAAATGGTTAGAGAATTTCATTAGAAAAAAGTGAAACTTACTATAGTGAGTTCTAAAAATATCAAGACTGTATGTATGTTTTTATAGATTTAAAATGTTGACTCACATTTGGTAACATCGATATTAAATATTACAGTGCTAAATATAGTACTTATGAATTAATGGAAGCATAAACTAAATGTGTGGTTACAAACAAGAAAATATTCATTCTGTTCAGTTCTCTGTCTCTCTGGCAAATTACACAAATGCTACCCCACACTCATTCTGTTGTTGTGTGATGTATACTGACAACTCAGCCTTGGTTTTTGCATGTAGAATCTGGAGGTTCTGGTCCACATGAAGAGTCCAAATGCCGCAGCAGCAGTCACACAGGCACCGTCGTGGATCAGCCCCAGGAACGAACCTTTGTCTATTGAGAGGCTGTGTTCACAAACTGATTCAAGTTTGAGGAACACTCAAGCTCTTACTATGAGCTGAGCTCCATACTAGATAATTTATATTTACTCTATGTAACCCTCATGATCCTGTAAGTATGTGGTTTTACCCCAATTTTAGAGACAGGGACTATAGATATCAAGCTCACAGTGACTCAAGAACTGTACCAATGTTGAGACCCAAACTAGATTCCCTGACTCCAAATTCTATGTTCTTTACACCATCCAACAGCTAAGTAGATAATACGTTGTCATACACTGGCAAAAAGCCAAAAGCTGAATTTATTCTTGTTGAAGCATTGAGAGAAAGTGAAAATAATTTAAATAAAGTTATGTTAATGCTACTGGCTGGGCATCTCTTCTTAAGGCATCTTGGAATGTTAAGAGAAGATCGTTTGTTGATGAACAAGTAATCAAGTGGAATTAAGGTCTAATATTGCTGCTTCTTTTTTCCTCTTAAGAAAAGTAACAAAGGCAAGTTCATAATTGTGAAACTGTTCTCCAAATACTATACTCACTTTAGGGGATTTATTTAAATTGGTAGCTCAATGACATTTTTCATATTTTTAGAACTGAGGTGTTGGTGGTATTACCTGTAGGCCATTTAAATGCTCTGTGTTTAACTGAGCATTAATATAATTTTTTGAACAGTAATAAATTTAAAAATACAGTAAAACTCCTATACTAATACCATTAAAATACAGATCTACAAACCTTTATCCAAAACCTTCCTTGGAACAATATGTGTTTCAGATGTGTATGTTTGTGTCCCTGCATGTGTATGTATTTAGACAGTAACTTAGTAAATATTTCATAAATTAAACAGTATGATGCATCTTTTAGGGTCTGAGAAATAACTAGGTACATGTTTAACTTAGGATAAATAATTGAGGAAAAATTAATAAAGGCACTATTTGCTAAGGTGTAGAGAAACCACAAAGGATAGCTTGATAACCTGAAGCTAGCATTGTAATGACTATGACCACCTCTGGGTAATAACGGGAAAAGGAAGGGAGCTGTTACTGAAAGCTGAAGACTAAGAGGCTTGTGGGGGGGTGGTACCTTTCACATGCTGAGACCTTCAGTCTAGAGACACACTATGGTGACCCCTCAAGAAAAGAACTAGGTGAATTAAATACCTCCCTCTCTCTGCTGCCTCTCTCCAATATCTTGGCAATGACTTTCATCAGCAAAAGCTAATGGGAAAGCAGACAGCAGAGAGCCTGTGAACACAGATTGCATACTTATAATCTATACTATCAGACTCCTGGACACAAAGCTAGATGGAGAAAGGTGGACAGTGAATCTGGAGGTGTAAATGAAAACTATCCAGCATTTGCCCTGAGTAGGGTTGGGAGTAGCATACATTAATCAAATATAGCAATATTTCTGCCACAAAATGTGTAAAGATGCACACTAAATGAGATAAAGACTACCAATAAATTGTCTTTATTCCACATCAAGTTTTACTGCCAAATGAGTTACAAAGAAACTTTTGATTTTCAGAAGCTTTGTATATAGTTATTATCTCTATTTTAAAGATGGGACAATGGTTTACAAAGGTGAAATAACTTGTGCAAGGTCACAAAGCTAGGAAATGAAACCATCAGGATCTGAGCCCAGTTCTGACTCCTACCTCAATTGCTAACCACTCCTATTTGCCTTGTTACTTTCCTGATAACACAGTATTATAAAGGATTCCACAATGTATACATGTTTGCCTTATTTGCTATATAATTCCTCATCTTATAAAACCATGCAAGACTGATATGAATGTAAAGCACCATTACATAGTATCAAAAAACTCTGAAAGAAAAGTATGATGCCTGTAAGTTTGAAACCTCAATGCATACGGTCTTAGCTAATCATGTAATCGTTAAGTGTTTCCCTCTTCTTATATGATGCACTGTACTTGGTGTTCTCAGAGTTAACTTGTTCTCAGTTCCAGAGTCGCCAATCAGCCAATCATCTGAAAAGTATCTTATAATTCATAGGTGATACATAGCACCAAAGCTTAGAGCTTCTTTTGCTTTGACTGAGTTACACTTTTATCACTCTTAGATTACAATTTTAACTGCATTTTGCACACTTGAAAATTTAATCACATCCCAATTTTAATCATCACAGTGGATGCAAAACAAAATAAACCTGAATGTGAATAACCGTATATTTTCTTGTATTCTCCCTGAGGTTACCAATTTTGCAACATAGTAATTCAAATCCAAAAACCACCAGGAGAATAATTTGCTAATCCTGAATTAGTACAAAAATTCTTCTCAACACTGCTGTATAAGACCTCCATCCCTTCAAACCTGCCTCCAGCTAGGTGAGCCTGTTTACCTGCTCTTCTTCTCTTTAGGCTGTCCACACCATGGGCTTGACTGCTGCCCACACCATGGGCTTGACTGCTGCCCAGCAGGAAGTGTATTGAAAGTCCCTATGAATAAGGCATACAGCCTCCAACTTTCTCTCTCCTAGGGTGCCTACACAGGTTCCTACTTTCAGCTGTACATTTGGATTCTACCTCTGACATTACCCCAGCTGCTAGCTTCGTGGTATTTTCTCTAGTCCAACTCACTTAAGTGCTTACTCACAATCTGCAAATCCCAGTTTGAGTTATCTTTCCTGGTCCTAGAATTGTTTTGGGAAGAATGGTTATTTGTTAGCTTAGAATTTTACAGCTTGATAACAAGGCCTGAATATGAAAAATGTGTTTAGCAATTCTCAGTACATGTGGCAAAAGACACATGTACATAATTTAGCCAATTCAAATCTATTACTTTCCTTCCCTCAATATGAGCTTTATTTTTAAATCATGGAAATTACAGAAATTGTGAAGAAAGGCAAGTTTACCAACTTTCTCTTTTTTTTCAAAGTACAGTAAACTTGTATTTATCAGAATTTCTGGAAAATGAAGTCTGAATAATAGTGAGTAGCCACAAAGATAGAAGTTGTTAGTTGACCATCCAAATACACTATATATTCTGTTTTTCTGGGCACAAAGTGGACTACATTTCCAAGCTTCCCTTGAAACTAAGTGGCTATGAGACTGAATTCTAGTCTACTGAAAGGTAAGACAAGTGTTATGTTCCACTCTAGACAAAACTCCCCATGTTCATTCCTCTTACGTCTGGCTGGGACACCCTACAGTACCTAGGGTAACCTTGGAAGCCACATTCTGATGATGGTAGGTTTCTCTATATGAGTACCTAGAAGGGCCACCTAGTGACCTGTTTACCTTCCCTATAATGAATAGGAAATAAATTACTAGTTTTAAGCCATTTTATATTTGAAGTCTATTCTTTTCATGGTTACCATTACCCTAATTAATATCACATATTATATCACAAGGAAGTGGAACTTTAATTATTTTTTTCCAGCATCATTGAGAGGGCTTGGTATTTGTTGGTGAAATCATGAAAAAAAAATTGCCTATCTCCTGGAGCTTCCGAGAGGGAAGACATAGAAGCCTTGAAACTCTTCTCCCTAAAAGTAAAAGTTATTCAAATTCCTCTAACTAAACTTTGATACTAAAATAGTACTGTCTTGTCCAAAAATGAGTGGCAGGGAGAAGAATGTGAACCCAGAGAGAATGGCAGTCTTGGCAATTTTACCATGGAAATGATTATGCAAGTGAGCTATAATTTGGGAAGCCCAGGCCAATTGTGGCACACAGCATTCTTTACTGAGGTTGTAATGAGAAGGGATCATCCTCCCCAACTTATTTGTTTCCACATTCAACAAATACTTACAGAACATTTGCTATGTAATCCTTTCTCAATTCCTCCAGAAATCCTAAATCTCTTATGAACACACTAGGTAACATCCTCAGCCTTAGTTTCACATACTGCTTCTTTCTTCTCATTTACCAGAAAACCGTCTTTTAAAAAATGAGCCATACCCCTCCCCACTGTCTCCAACAAAAGGTATTTTTTCTTCTACTTTTAGGGGAAGAGATCAACATGTGTCTTGCTCCTTGCTGCCACTTCTGTATCTATAGCCTACTGTCATAATTCAAGTACTCAGCCCCTTTTGAGGCTTATACTGTCTCATATGACTAGCTTAAGTTAAGACTCTTGGTAGGAAGAAACAGAAACCAACTCTAATCAGCACAAATAGGGAACTTAATTGATAGAACACTGAGCAGTCTCGACGGAAACGAACAAAGAGATGAACAACTACTTTTGGTAAAAGCAGAAGATCAGCTACGGGAAACTCTACAGTGGAGTCTGGCAACCTACTCTCTGTAGCACTACTATCAATTTCAAATCTCCACGAGTCTGAGTAGCGCAGCTTTAATCAGTTACGAACTCTCGGGTTCTTCAGTTGTGGCACCAGAGTTGTAGCTATATGGCACTAACATGGCCAATTAAACTCCACTCTGGGTTTTAGGGAAAAGTCTAGAGAAAGAAAATGGCCATGCACTGAGCACTATCCCCGAAAAATACCCACAACATGCCAACCCCTGGCCTTGCCCCATATATGAACATTCACTATTTCCTGTATATCCAAAGATGCCACAATCCAACTATCCAGCTACGAGAACAATATAATCACTCCCCACAAAAGGAAGTGATTCAATATACCCAAGACCCTGTAATCCATCTATGCTACTATAACTACAACATAATCACATAATCGCTACCCTCCCCAAAGGAAGCCGACCCCAAATCACCTTCAACAACTACATCCAGGATCAACATCACGGACCCACTCTTCTTCAAGTCCAGAATCTTCACGAAGTGTTCAGACTTCCTCTAGCTCAGCAGTAACCATACACTATCAACATACCAATTTCCAACACAAAAACTGTTTTCACTTCAACTTCCATTTGAAAAAGGAAAAAAAGAAGATAATTATTAGCAATAAGCAAATGCAAATGGAAAGTAAGGCTGTATTTCTACTTTTGCTGGTATTTGAAAATTCCTTCCTCCGGGACTCACTACATGTACCTTGCATTTGCATTTTAAAAAATGCTTCCTGGTAAGTTTTTTGCCCAGAGGGGTAACCCAAACCTTGGAATTGTATGACCCAAGGCTCTCTCTCCTTCCAGGCCAAGTGGATAATGAGATGTACTGCCTAAAGTTATATGTCTTGGGAGTTTTTCTCTCATTTAATGTCCTTCGCTGTCACTGTTGATAGGAGCTGTGATGGTGTACCAGTTCTTTTCTGCCTCATAACTGACTAGCTTTCTGAGTCATCTGTAATTTTTAACCCTCGGTTGAGTTTTCACAAGGAATTCTTCATAGAATTCTCGTATGAGCTAAGATGGTTGACAATGTAGCAGATACTGATGTGCCAAAGTATTCCAGAAACAACTGAAACCATTTTTTAAAAGTTCCTCTAACTTCTTCCTACAACAAAATTTATTTGTATTGGTAAGTCACTTGCCTTTTATTCTTCCCTCTTGTCAGTCAAGAAGTGTCCCTTCTATCTGTGCTTTTGATTCTATTGATGATGGATATATTTACCTTAGTGTGTATCACCATCTAATATTCACTAAGTACAAAATAACTCAGCATATTGCCCACCTTTCTCTTAAATTTCCTTTTTCTATTCTTATCATCATCATTCTTCCAAGTTACCTAGGAGAACTGTCTTTGATTCAATTCAACAAATATTAAAAATCTCTTCTTGTATGCAATGTACTCAATTAAGAAATATGTTCCTAACTCTGATTAGCAAGTAGAAAATGCTTGGTAAAGTTGATATAATGGGAATTTTGGAACTTAGAAATATGACCATGTTACTAGTAGTCTATTAAGAATCAAAGATTGTCTCCATCATCCAGTCCCTACCATCTTTATGTGGCCTAAAAAACTGATAACTGTGATGACTATATCTTTAAGCAAGTAACTGATTTTTTTAAAAAGTTTCATGGGATGATGGGAAGAAAAAGACCAGCCACCAATTCAATTGAATACAATTTAACAAACATATCAAACAACATATTAGACAACAGAAGAATTTGAGAACTACAAGAAATAAGATCATAGGTAAGATGGCAAAAGCAAACTGTGAAAAGGTTGGGTTTTTTTTTTTTTTTTAGCACTTAGAGAGACATGTGATCCAACTCGATGCTCGATAAATATTTCCTGAATGTTCTTATATGCCAAAATGGTCCCACAACTGGTCTTCGTTTCCTTAAGGTACATCAGAATCACCTAATGGGCTGGTTAAAAGGCAACATGCTAAGACCCTCCTCTAGAGTTTCTGTCTCATCAGTTCCACAGTGGAGCCCATAATTTGCATTTCTAACAAGTTCCCACTCAAGAACCAGTGCTCTGGACCAGAATTTCTCAACAGTGGTATGACTATTTTAGACTGGATAATTCTTTGTTGTGAGGGGCTGTCCTATATATTGTAAGATACTTTGCAATATCCCTATTCTCCATCCACTGAATGTCAATAGTGTGCAATGTCCCTACCCCAGACATTGCTAAATCCCCTAGGGGGACAAAATTGTCCCTAAAGGAGAACCAGTGCTCCACATTACACAGATTACCTTTTTAGTTGGTTTACTAAACTAATAGACCTAGTTACTCCTATAAGCACTGTGATTTAGATTTTAACAGAACATTAAACAATATTTCTCAAGCTTTCCTCATAGACAAAATAAACATATGGGCTGAAAATAAAATAATTAGAAGGCTTTGCATCTATTTAACTATTGGATCCAAGGGTTTTGATGAATAGATCTATAGCAGAGAGACAAGCCATTCAAAGACGTATCATTTTGAGCTATTTTTCTCTTACACTAGGATGTCAGATAGGCTCCACTCCTTGCAAAAACAATCAAATGGTAGTGAGAGACAGGAGGCAGAGAAGTCTCCTAGGCAGATAGGGGAGGGTCCCGGGAGAACCTCCAACCCACCAAGGTCATTATGTACAGGAGGGTTGTGTAAACATGCCTGTAGTAAAAATTTCTGTCCCTTAACACATGTACAGTAAGGGAAATAAATCAATGTGGAGTGGCTCAGACTAAGGGCCCGCATGCACACTGGAAGGATGGGTGGAGCTACCAGGAATTTCCACCTTATACAAATAGGGAACCCAGCCCCATCAGCTGTTATATAAAAGCCCTGGTATTCAACTGTGAAGGGTGGGCAACCGGCAACCTGCTTTCAGAATCCCTCTCTTTGCTGAGGGCTTTCCTTTGTGCGTAATACATTCTACTCCACTCATTCCTCAATGTCCACTTGCCTATTTCTTCCTGGTCATGAGACAAGAATCTGGACCTAGCTGAGCTAAGGAGCAAAAAATCCTGCATCAGTAGTAACTACCTACAGTATTATCTTAAGAAGGATTCCAGAGATGTTTTCTGGAAAAATGAGAAACATTATTAAGGTAAGTTAATAATGTCTTCTATGAGAACCAGAGAAATAAATAAAGCCACAATACAGATTCCTGCTCCAATCAGGGTTCCTTTTCCAGATATTTGACCAAATCTATCTTTGAAATCTGAAACAGTGTTTAAGTCCAGAATATATATGTAATTAGTTATAGCATTTTCTCTCTCTACAGCCTTCTCTTTCACTTTTACTTCTTGAAAAATTCCTCTCTCTAATCCAAAGTTATGTAGAATACTAGATCTTATGTCACTTCTATGCCTTGAGACTCTACAGTTCTTTAAAAAATAATAATAATAATTGAGGTAGGGCTTCAAAAGGCTGACTAGAAGTTTCAGGCACTTGCCTCCTACACAAAGAAACAAAACAGTGAGTAGATAACCACATGTTGAATAAAGCTTCTAAGAGAACACTGGAATTCAGCAGGGAAGTGACAGGGAACCTCTGAGACACCATAGGAGAGGGATGAGAAACAGCTGGTCTGGCTGGGATCAGCTCAGAGCCAGAAGGAGCTTTTCCTGATGAGGAAAGTATATGTGAGAGATTCCCAAGCAATTCACATTCCCACTGAAGACTCCTACTGGCCCTCATGGGCCCTGCAACTAGTATAAGGAGCTTCCTGGAGTCCACATGATGGCATCGTTTCAGAGATTTCACACTGGGTCACACATACATACCCAGACAGAAGCAGCTGTGCTACAGCACCATTTTAAGAGCTCATCCCCCACCAGACTACATCTGGCTCAGGGACCCAATAGCTTCTGCATCTCCACACCTCTGGAGCACTGCTGACATCCCCCCACATTTACCCAAAAGCTGCAGCCTTGCAACACCAGCTAGACACAGTGATGTGGGTCCCTAGAACTCTAGCCCACACAGTATCCTATACTCAAGAGAATAGCTGGTGCAGGACACCAAGGAGCATGCCCCTGGGACAAAGGAAGCTGAAGCATGCATTTCCCAGATCCTGAGAGCTGCTTGCGTAGCGCCACTGCCACTGACAGTAACCCCACTCCCTCCAGCGTCAGGTCTGCCATGCACCCTCAGGAAGCCTAGGGACTAGTCCAACTGCACACCACCCCTGAGCCTTAGGACAGCCCTTCCATTGCTGGCACCTACATGTACCACTCAGGGGCCCAAGGGTTAAACTACCACAGCTACTGCCACCACTGACGCCATACACACTACCCAGGGGCAAAAGTACCTGCCTGCCTAGCTCACCCTGCCACCACCAGCACCCAAGCATATCACCTGGAGACCCAAGGACTGGCCCACCTGGACCTGCCACCACTGCCACCCACATAGGTGCCCAAGGACTTGAGGACTGGCATGCCAAGCCTGCCACCATGGGTGCCTAAGAACCAGAACCTGGCATTCCTGTCCTCAGCAAAGCTTCACCACAGCCTCCACTAACAACACAGCCTAAGCTCTGAGGAATTTACACCACTGACACTGATTACACATGAAGACTACTACTGTGCTCACCTAGAATCAAAACCAAAGCACCCTACTCAACAAACGCTACAGATATGTCTATAGAAAAAGATATTTCTGTTAAAGCCAATCCATGAAATTGGAAGGAATAAATGTAACATCAGATGCACAGGTATCAACAGAAGGACACAAGAAACACAAACAAGCAAGAAAATGTGATACCTCCAAAGAAACACAATAATTCTCCAGCAACAGAACCCAAAGGAAAAAAAAATCTATGAAATTCCTGAAAAGAAATTCAAAATAATGATGTTAAAGAAACTCAGATACAAGAGAACACAGATAAATAATACAAAGAAATCAGGAAAACAATTCATGATCTGAATGAGACATTCAACAAAGAGACAGATATTTAAAAGAACCCATTAGAAATTCTAAAACTGAGGAATTCAATGAACAAAATTAAAAAATACAACTGAGTTTCAATAGTAAACAAGATCAAGCAGAAGAAATTTCTGAACTCGAAGATAAGTCTTTTGAAATAATGCAGTCACACACACAACAAAAAGAAAAATAAATAACTTATTAGGGGTACTACATTTTCTTTTGTTTTGTTTTTTGTTTTTTTCTGAGATGGAGTTTTGCTCTTGTTGTCCAGGCTGGAATATAATGACGTGATCTCAGCTCACTGCAACCTCCACCTCACGGGTTTAAGTGATTCTCCTGTCTCAGCCTCCCAAGTAGCTAAGATTACAGGCATGCACCACCATACCTGGCTAATTTTGTATTTTTAGTCGAGACTGGGTTTCACTATGTTGGTCAGGCTGGTCTCTAACTCCTGACCTCAGGTGATCCACCCACCTCCACCTCCCAAAGTACTACCCTTGCTTAAAGAAAGTTCTAACAAATGTCCAGATGTTTGAGAATTTTTACCTCCTTTAGCTCTCTTCCATTAGCTCCTGAAGAACTAAGAATCCCTTGCTCTTTGTAACTAGGTAGTTTGTATAATACCTACATTATTATAGCACTTCTTTTCTCCTTTTATTCTTGTTTACTTCTGATTTAGAGGTTCTGCCTCCCTTCTAAGTAGTGTGCTCTTTTGAACAATAAAAATAAATAAGCAAAAGTAAGTTACAAAAGAGACATAATTATGGAGATTCATTCAGTAATTATGTTGTCTTTGATGTGCCAAGAACTGTAATTATTTTTAATGAAAAATTCTCATAAAGTAAAAATAACTAAAGTAGAAGGAAAATAAGCTATAAAACATAAGTCTTTCTTCTAATCTAATAAAATTTCCAAATTCCCGTGTTTCAAAAAACACTGTACAAATTGGGTGTGGATCAGATCTTAAACAAGCAGTTTGGACACAAATGAATCTAGGTAAAAAATAAACCTTAAAGATGAATCACTAAATTTCAATTAACAAGCATTTTAAATACAATCACTTTGAGTGGAGAAAAAGAAAAGCCTTATTCAACACTGCCAAATCATTATATCTATATTAATTTGCCACTCACTTTAACATGCAGCTAAACACAAATAAGGGTTATCAAATAATTAGTAGTAAAATGATGAACAGAAAAATTATTCCAGAAGATAAAAGACAGCTATTTATATCATTTTGGAAATAGTAATTACATATTATTTAGGAGTCTCAGTATTATAGTCCAATATTTTAAGAAAATACTTTTATATGGTCAAGATATTTTGAAATATTAAATCATATATTATTAACAATATATATGTATATGTATTGTTATAGGTGGCATGCATATATATATTATATATATATATATATAATCACACTTTTAGATTTTAATATTTGTTCCTAATACATATTGATTTTCTTTTTCTTTTTTTTTTTTTTTTTGAGACAGAGTCTCGCTCTGTTGCCCAGGCTGGAGTGCAGTGGTGCGATCTCAGCTCACTGCAACCTCCGTCTCCTGAGTTCAAGTAATTCTCTGCCTTAGCCTCCTGAGTAGCTGGGATTATAGATGCCCACCACCGTGCCTGGCTAATTTTTGTATTTTTAGTAGACAAGGGGTTTCACCATCTTGGCCAGGCTGATCTTGAACTCCTAACCTCGTGAGCCACCCCTCTTGGTCTCTCAAAGTGCTGGGATTACAGGTGTGAGCCACTGTACCCAGCTTACATATTGATTTTCTAATGAAAACATGGCCATCTTTACTGACTCTTTCTAATTATTCAATACCATTTTTTATCATGCTAGACATGGTAAATATTATATAATAGTTCCAGAAACTACCTGTGATATCTACGAATACTATTTACTCTCCATTAGAACATCTACATTCATCAGGAGACCATAAAGAAGTTCTCAGTTTTAATTTATTTTATTTTACTTTTGAGATAGAATCCTGCTCTGTCGCCCAGGCTGGAGTGCAGGGGCACAATCTCAGCTCACTGCAACCTCTGCCTTCCAGGTTCAAGTGATTCTCCTGCCTCAGCCTCCTGAGTAGCTGGGATTACAGATGCCCGTCACCACGCCCAGCTAATTTTTTTGTATTTTTCGTAGAGAAGGGGTTTCTCCATGTTGGCCAGGCTGGCCTCAAACTCCTGATGTGAAGTGACCCATCCACCTTGGCTTCCCAAATTGCTTGGATTAAAGGTGTGAGCCACCATGTCTGGACTGTTCTCAGTTTTAAGTGATAATATGAGAGGCAGAAGTATAGAGATAATAAACTATCATCAGTGAGGCACCTAGAACCTCAAAGAACAAGGAAGATTAGATTCTAGTTTCCCTTTGTAAGATTTCTTTGTGAAAGCAAAAGACAAAATATTATAATTTTAAAGTACAAAATATGCAGGTTTATGATCCTAGTTATAATTTATTGATAAAAACACAATAATTCAATTCTCAATTTCTGCCTTGCAAAGAGAAAAGAATATTTAAGAAGCTGATTGCATAGTTTATAGATTATCCAAAGCCTTTCTTCCAAGTTTTAATCAATTCATTGAAAGAAAAGAATGTAACTTAAATATTTTTCTACTAACTTGTAACTCTGATACATAATTGATGCTATAAAAAATTCCAGATTTGTTAAAAATTTAACACAGAAGGAACACCTCTGTGAGAAAGAGATAATTTAACATTTGTCTTAGAAATGAAAGGCCTTTGTAAACAGAAGCAATCACAAAAGAAGTAAAGTTGTGTTTAAAAAACATAAATAAGAACATCCTTCATAGATAAAAAGGAATAATCCAAAAAAAGACAAATGGCTAAAAAAAAAATTAACAAAGATTAATATCTTGGTTAAGGGACTTATACAAAGATGCAAAAGTAAAACTAGAACTTTAAGAGAAAAGCAAAAAGGCATAAATAATTAACACAAGAGGAAGTTCAAATACAAAGAAGCAAGCAAATTAAAACAAAGGGGAAAATCCATGTTTAGCTGTCACATTAGTGAAGATTTAAAAATATAAAATCAAGAGATGCAATGATTTTCTAAACTGTGTACACATAAATTATTGCAGAAATATAACCTACAATTAAGAAAGCTATTAAGAGACCGTGTATCAACAGCCTTAAATTTTTTAAAACTTTGATTCAGTAATTTTATTTCTAAGACCCTATCCTCAGGAAATACTCTTAAAGAGGAGGAAACATTTTTGTTTTTTTTTTTAACTTTCAAGTTCAGGGTACATGTGCAGATTTGTTACATAGATAAACTTGTGTCATGGGAGTTTGTTGTACAGATTATTCCAGCACCCAGGTACTAAGCCTAGTACTCATTGGTTATTTTTTCTGATCCTCTCCCTCATCCCAACCTTCTCCCTCTGATAGGCCACCAGTGCGTGTTGTTCCCCTCTATGGGTCCATGTGTTCTCATCATTTAGCTCCTACTTATAAGTGACAACATGCTATATTTGGTTTTCTGTTACCGTGTTAGTTTGCTAAGGATAATGGCCTCCAGCTCCATTAGAGTCCCTGCAAAGGGCACGATCGTGTTGTCTATCATGGCTGCATAGTATTCCATGGTATATATGTACCAAATTTTTCTTTAACCAGTCTATCATTAATGGGCATTTAGGTTGATTCCATGTCTTTGCTATTGGGAAACACTTTCTTAATCATGACGTTAGTTCTTATGATATTTACAATAAATACCATAAGAAACTATATAATATCTAAGAACAGATGAATAAGAAGAAAGTAAGTAAACCATTGCAAATTCAGTGCTCTACCATGTATTGGCACTGGAACCTTCAACAGTTCACTTACCTTCCCTGTATCTCATTTTTTGTCTTTCATTTTTAAATGAGGATAATAATACTACCTGCCCCAAAAAAATGTTGTAAGACTTAAAATAAATAATATATGTAAAATAATTAGCCTGGTACATAATTATTACTCTAAAATTATATTCAGCCATTTAAAATTAAGAACATAGAATGGCTTATAATAGAAAACAATATGAAAAAGAAAGACACTGTAACACGGTACATAGCAACATACCAAACAACCCACAACATGAACTACAACAAAATGTTAATGATAAAACAAAACAAACAAAAATCAACAATATTTTGCTAAGGGATTGAGTAGCACAAATTAAAAGTACACTGTGCATTTTAGCTATTATGCAAGCTATCGTCTCTGGCATAAGGCTAAAAATTGGTTTACTTTAAAGCTATTAGCTCTCTGGAGCTAATAATTGTTAACCATGCAGCTATCTAAACTGAAAGCTTTTCTTCCTGAAACACTTTTTACAGATTCCAACTTCTTAAAAGTCTCTTACAGAGCTCTTGGCTGGCTGCTCTCCAGGTTTTCTAGCAAAAGCTCTAAGTGCAGAACCCTTGTCACTCACCAACATACAACAAAGACAATGTCTATTCTGGTTAGATTTGCAATATTAGCAGACTGGAATCAACAGTCCCTGAAGAGAACCGTCATTTTATGTAGGCAAAAAGTTGCATGTATTCTATTTTTGACAACTAGTTTTCAAAGTCAACTTTTACCTGAAGATAAGCTTTAGTACCTACCAAGGGTCAAATATTGTGCTTTTTAAAGAAAGAGTAGTGAGATGGAAAGGGAGGAAGAGAGGGAGGACAAGAAAGAAAAAAGGAGAAAAGGCAAGAAAGCAAGAGAGAAATTTAAATTGCATTAGATGATACAAAAGAAATCTCTTTTCGCTTCAAGATGTGCAAATGAAAGAAATTATATTTGCTGCATCAAATATAATTTCTGCAGATCATCATTGCAGAAAATGCTCATTTAGATTATTTACAAAGGTAATACAAAGGGTACCCTGGCTTCATGAATTCTCACAAAATTTTTAAGGAGAGAGGAAGAGAAACAGAGAGGAAAGCAAAGGAGGAAAACGATCAGAGAGTGGAAGGGAAAAAGCTGGGGGGAAGGGAAAGAGATTGCTTACTGTTGGTTACCAAACCAGAAACAGAAATAACATACTGTCCACCAGGGGACTACATAATACATGTGAACAAAGATTGATGAGCTGGGTTTATTAACATAGAATATGGAAAAGGTCTATTTCTTTTAGCATTTTGTGTCCATTTGATGAATAACCAGAGTTTTAGATTATGAAAGCAGTAAAATCAAGTTTCTAACTGAATAATAAGAAATACAGCGACTGAGACAGAAATTATAAATTGGCTGTAGACTAATATGATTGATACATCAACTTATACTTGGCTTCAAAGGCTCATAGATTCAAATTAGAAGCAATGTTTGGTCATGTAATCCAACTCCCATCATTCTCCATTGTTTACTCCTATAAGATGTGTATACAAAAGGAAGAGTCAATAAACTTATTAGATATCAAATTGCCAGAATCTCCTTGCTCTTCCCTAATAACTAAACCAAAGGGCCCTCGTTTCTCTCTTTTCTTCTCCCTCTCTCTCCCTCTCCCTCCTACCTTCTCTCTCTCTCCCATACACACACATAGCCCTCCAGCCCTCAATAATATAAAGTAGGCAGAATATTGGACTTACGGCCCCAGATCACCATTCAGCATTCTACAACCACTCCCTACCCTGTGAAGTACAAAAGGGAAAATAATTAAGCTCATTTTACATACCTACCTTTGTTTTGTAATGTAATGTGTCATTTCTAAAATCAGACCCACTTGATTTACGTCTAAGATCAGCCTTTAGTGTACATAAGCTATACATATGCACACAAATTTTAACGCTGTACACATGATGTTTTTAAAAGGCTGTCTAGCTTTATACACATCTACTTCTCTAGTAAGAGTGGAAAATGTGCCAGTTTCTTTCTCTTTTTCTTTTTTTTTTTTGTTGAGACAGAGTCTGGCTCTGTCGCTCAGGCTGGAGTGCAATGGCACAGTCTCCACTCACTGCAACCTCTGCCTCCCGGGTTCAGGCAATTCTCCTGCCTCACCCACCCGAGTGGCTGGGATTACACGCGCCCGTCATCACACTTGGCTAATTTTTGTATTTTAGTAGAGAAGGCGTTTCACCATATTGGCCAGGCTGGTCTCGAACTCCTGACCTCTGGTGATCCTCCTGCCTCAGCCTCCCAAAGTGCTGGGATTACTGGCATGAGCCACTATACCTGGCCGCCAGTTTCTTTTACTTTAATGTCTGTCATCCCCTGAGATTAGTACAGCAAGCTGGTAAGAAAATTTCAGTTGAAGTGGCATTTAAAAATTCACTTGCAAGATGTTGGTAATACCTTTTGGAAGACTAAAAATATTTTCAGTTAGTCAGAAACACCTCTGCTTTATCAATTAACCACAGTAGAGTTTTGCTCCCAAGTCAAATTTTTCATTATTCAGGCTACTTTTCCCTCTTGATGCTCCTGTTAGTTTATGCTTAGGAATGCAAATAATGCATCTTAATGCTAGCCAATAGAGAACGCAATAAAGATGGCAAATGTCCCATAAGAATAATAATATTATGCATTTCAAATGCCAAAATAAAAGTTTATTTAACTGTTTGGAGCACTTGTCTTCTCCCATAAATAGGTGTGGCCTGGAGCTAACTATATGTTCTGGCAACAGAGCCCTCTAAATGTAATTCTCCCGTAACACATTAATATGTTGGGTGTACAGCATGTACTATTTTGTCTGGCTGCAAGAACTACTCACCCTCTCCATCAGATTACAATGAGAGCATCTTATGATTGGGCAGGGCTCAAACCAGGACATTTCCTAGGACCCATGAACTTTGGAAACAGGAAACTCAAATCAGTATCTGGTTTTTCCTCTAGTGGTAAAGCTTTATCATGTAAAATTAGGAGCTGTCAACAACCATATTTTCTGAATATAGAAAGCTATTCTACAGACAAAAAGAGAAGACTCAAATAGATGAAGAAGCCAAAATAAAAAATAGCCAGAGTCCCAAAAGCATGTGAGCCCTATTTCCACAGCCTAGCTGTATGCCTGCCTTCATCATGCCTCAGTCATGCTGAAATATACACCAAGGTAGTCTACATTATTCCTTTTATTTAGGCTATTTGGGGTTGGGTTTCTATTGCTTACAATCAAGAGTTCAAAGTAATATTTGGTGTCAGACTATATTTAGAATATTCCAGAGGAATGCTATGAAGCCACCGGATAGTGAGTGGAAGGGGCAAAGCACAGAAATATTCTACTTCACTAAAACAAACATAATTTTAATGTAATTCTGGCCACACAAATACCTATTGTATTTACTAGATCAGTCCCTCAAATGGCTGACAATCTAATGGAGAAGACAGATCAGAAAGTCATGTCAATACAGTGTGGTAAGTGCATCACAATACAGATTTGCATACCACAGATCTGGGGTGGAATTGAAGTGAGGAGGATATCAGAAGGTATGAGAGCTAAATTACCTAAAATCTTGAAGGACCAGGAAGACTTGGCCTGGGGAGAGGGGAGGAGGTGAAACCGGAAAAGCTCCCTTTTCCCCTTCACAGGGCGGTGATGGGCGTACGGCTCACTTCTTCAGTGCCCCACTGCTCAAACCTATAGGGCAGCATTCAGACACGCAGGCTGTGGGGCTCAGACACCACAGCAGTGTTTAGGGGTGAATGTTTACAGCTGAAGCACCAATGGGTTTGTGTTACACTATGCTCGTTTAGTTTAGCTGTCCATAAGTGGCTTGCATTGGCTCAGTTAGACCCCTGTCTTATCGTAAGGTAAGAGGGCTTTCTGTATCCCAGGGTTCTTGCCTTGGCGTGCAGGAAGAATCGGATCACATCTGGGCTTGGAGAATGAGTGCAAGGTTTTATTGAGTGGAAGTAGCTCTCAGCAGATGGGGAAGCCAGAAGGGAGACTGGTTTTCCCCTAGAGTTGGGCTGCTCGGGCAGCCTGAGCTCCCCTCCAACTGCCCCAGCCAAATTTCAATCGTTCTGCTGGTTGGTGGCCTGCTGGCATCTGTCGGTGTGCTCTTCTGCCGGTGTGCGTCCCTCAGTGTCCTTTCAACATCCAGCCACTTGTGTCTTATTCCGTCGATGTTTTCTTCTCCATGTCCAGCCACTTGTGTGTCTGCCTGCTAGGGTCTCGGAGGTTTTTATAGGCACAAGATTCCAGCGTGGCAGGCCAAGGTGGTCTTGGGAAATGCAACATTTGGGCAGGAAAACAAAAATGACTGTCCTCAACTACGTCCGTGGGCACAGGCCTGGGGGTGGAGCCCTAGCCAAGGACCACACTCCCCTCCCCTTCTGTATTATTGGAAGAAACCACACCCTTCCCTTCCCAGTACTCCCCTTTCCCCCTCCCACATCAGAGGGACATTCCAAGCACCTAAGCAAAGAACAGCCCACACAAATGACAGAGAAAACAAGGCAACAAGAAGAGTTTCCTGGGCAGATGGCTGTGGGGTTTGGTGTGCTGTACTCTATCTTTAACCATTTCTGACAACTTTCTTTTTATATCCTTTTTTGCAACTGGTTTCTCCTCTCCACATTTCCCAACTAGTCCAAAATAAAACTCATTTTAATAATAAAATGCATATTTCCTATTAATAGATAAATTCTTCATTTTAAAAAGGCTAAATAAGTTCCTTCTAAAAAGAATTCAAGTTAAATTTAGGTTCAATCCCACAAAGTAGGAAAAAAGGATCTTCTGAATCTCTTATGTTACCACTTCATTGCAGACTAGATACATTTTCATCCACCTTAATGTTCTCATTACACAAGTGTTGATAAGCAGGTTAGATTTGGTAATATTCTCTCACCTGAACTGCAGGTCTAATAATGCTAGATAAAGACTGTCTCAAGCTTGTTGGTATGTTTACACTGTTTGATTAGGTAATAAATAATGACCTTTCTTAACATCATGTAATTCTCTCTCTAGGCATCAAACCAAGCTTTCTTTTCCACTACCAAACAGTCCCACCCTTGTTCTGCTTTGAAATCATTTTAGTCTCAGCCAAGAGTTTTATTGCTCAGCCAGGTCCTCCTCTGGTTTCCAACTTTGCATCAAGGCACTCTTATCCCCACTCCATCTGACTCAAAGGAGGCTGCCACTTACCCTGTCTTCAGTGGAGTTGGAGGAGCTGCGTTGTGTGCCTCCTCACTGTTAGCCACAATTTGAGCTTCCTGCTTTATCCCAGGTTGTTTTTAACCTCTGGCCAAGTGTCATTTATGAATTTGTCTCAGCAGCTGGTGAAAGCAATTATCACTATCCCTACAGAGTGGCTTCTGGATAAAGACTGGTAGGGCTACCCTCATTCACTTCTAGTTAGCTATTTGATCCAAAATTTGCCTGTCATTTTCAAGTCAGGTCTCAGCATGAAGTGATCCTAATCTTGGCTGGGCATGAAAATAAACAAAAGCAACTGGACTCAGGGCAGCTACATGTTGTAGTAATGGTTTCTGCCTTGATACACAACAATATATCATCTGTGCTGTTCCTGTCATAAGCCACTTACCCACCACAGACTTCTGAGTTCCAAGTCTTCAGGAGCAGCCACATTCCAGTTCCCAGGCAAATTCTGGCATGGAGCATTGAGTGAGTAGGTACCCATTCCCCACCACAAGGAGGAGTTACAACCATGTCAGTCCCTCCAGTAGACTGACCTGGAGCTCAGAACTCCTCTAACAATTTAACTCTCTCATTATGCGCTGTGTGGAAGCACTTCTTCAATTGGACCTTCTGATGAAATTCTGTCCCCTAAATTTTTAGCCCCAGCTTCCTTCCCAATATATTTTCCTATTATAAGATTGAGACTCTAATTTGTTTTCTGTGCTCATTATTTTCCATTTGGCCTCAACTAAGATCCATATTCTGCTCCACTATGTGTCTCAGAAGGCTGAGCCCTAGAGATTTCTGCCTCATTCCAATTGAGACAATGGGCACTACAGCAGGAGACTAGAAGGTGAAAAGAGAAAAGGGTCAGGGTATTTTTTTCTCTTCCCCACCCTGCTTCAATGTTCCATCTCTGACTATAGCTACATTCCTCCACAACTACAGCTCTAGCTCCTCCTGCAGGACTCAAGTTCTTCTTGACCCTGGAAACACTATTTCTTCCCTTGATCCCTAGGTCCTAGAGTTGGGAACACTCTAGGTCTCTAGGAGGCTCACCAGCCACTGTTTTGTACACTTAAACCTGCCCATGCCCCTGTAAATAGTCCCTTCATTCCAGTCTCTTCTTTTGAGCTATCTAAGCTGAAGTGTGTTTCCTTCTGGGGCCCTGATAATATAATCCCTACAGTGGACATCTACTGCTTTGTTGTGCCCAAATCCACACCCCATTTCATACAGTGCTTTACTACAAGCAGCTAATTTTCAGTTAGGTTTATACATTCACACTACAAATCTCACATATTTTAGGGTAACTTATTCTATCCCTGGTTCTGTGGATTAGGCAAGAGGCTCAGGCCTGTGTTCACTAATGTCATCCTAGCGCACTAGAAATGAATGGTTAGGAATGGGTACATACTTTAAGATGGTTCAGTTAGACTGAAGTCCAGAGTTTCTGTATGATGGCCAAAAAGGCCTTCTTCTACCAGACAAGATTGTATTGAGGATATTATATTTGGAACATGTGAATCTGAAGGTGCCAGGGGCCCACTGTGTAGATGAGGATGGTCCTAGGCAAAGGTAGAGCAAAGAGAATTACAAAGAATCTAGGCCCTTAGTGACACTATTTGTGCAGCTGGATCAAGTTTGTTTGATAGTAACTCCCTATGAATTGTTCAGTCAGATAAGGCAACAAGGACACGTTTTTCTTCAGCTCCTTTGAGTTGGGTAATCTGCCACTTGCACAAGTAAAAAACCTGAAGGGTAGAGCACCATCGCAAGTTCCCAGTCTAGTAATTTGCCAAATCTACCTCAATCCCACTGTGGAGGCTATGAAATTACTATGCATAAACAGATCCCAGGAGATCGACCAGCAGCTCATCTATATTCCCAAGTGGCCCCCGTAGGGAGACTCCTTTGCCTGCATCAACCACCTGTTTGGGCACTTCACTGTCACCTCAGACTCCAGCTACACATCTTCATGAATCACAAATGAAGACGACAGCCAAAGTCCATAGGCAGCATGCCTAACTTGACCTGTCCTGGCATCTCCCACATGCAATGTAGGACCAGTGCCTCTTCCCACATCTATCTTACTTACTGAAAGAAATCCACTATTCCTTGCTAACATATCCTAAGATACACCTCCCGAAGTGTTACTTCTCTATCCTCCCACACTTGCTAACCTTCTCCTCTCAGATGTTACTGCTCATCAGGTCCCAAACATACTCTTAATCTGCTACTCATATAACCCTATCACGTGCTGGGATAGGATCCTTTTTTTTTTTTTTTGAGACGGAGTTTCGCTCGTTACCCAGGCTGGAGTGCAATGGCGCGATCTCGGCTCACCGCAACCTCCGCCTCCTGGGTTCAGGCAATTCTCCTGCCTCAGCCTCCTGAGTAGCTGGGATTACAGGCACGCGCCACCATGGCCAGCTAATTTTTTGTATTTTTAGTGGAGACGGGGTTTCACCATGTTGACCAGGATGGTCTCGATCTCTTGACCTCATGATCCACCCGCCTTGGCCTCCCAAAGTGCTGGGATTACAGGCTTGAGCCACCGATCCTGGCCAGGATCCTTTTTTAAAAACAGATAAAACTGACTCTCAAGAAGGTATTCTCAAGAAATGTTTAGGTTAGCAGGAGAAACAAAAACAATACACAAATAACTCTAGTTTTAAAATGATATGTGTCATAATAGAGAATTCCAAAGAAGAAGAGAGAACTTCCAACTAGGAATATGAAGAAAAGAAAGTGAGAAGGAAGGCACTAACATTTATAGAATGCCTACTAGTGGCTAGATCTTCTGAGAGACTACAGTGATGGGTAGCTCTCACCTGGTATATTATATCCAACAGCTTATTTAATATTTACTTTGGTCTCTCTCCCTCCCCCACAAACTATACAGAAGCCAGATAGGATTTTAAAAAGGTAAGTCAGATCAAGTGACTTCTCTCCTCAAAAACCCTCTGATGGCTCCTCATCTCATTCAGAGACAAAATCCTCACTAAAATTGACCTAAAAGACCCTATATGATCTGGCTTATTTTTTCTGCCTCATCTCTTTCCGCATGAGCCAACTGACCTCTTTTCTGTTTTGGCACATGTCAAGCACACACCCGCCTCAGAGACTTTGTATTTGCAGTTCCCTTTGCCTGGAATACTCTTCCTTCAAATATTCCCTGGCTCTTCCAGTTCCCTGCTCAAGTGTCATCTCCTCAGAAAGTCCTTTTCAGACCATCCTATTTTAAAACTCACTGTTTCTCCACTTTCTGCATTCTCTACTCTCCCTCCCCTCTACCCTTCTCTATTTCTCAAAATATATATTTTGTTTTTTATGTATTTGCTTGTCTATCCCTACCAGGATATAAGTTCTATGAGGGAAGAGTTTTTGGTCTGTTTTGTTCTACTGATATGTGATATCACTACTTAAATATTTATTGAATGACTGGATTATATGCCATTTAAAATCAAAAACAATCCTGAGATTTAGGTTTTGCTTGCATTTTGCAGATACTGAGGGTCAGACTGTGGCAATTTTCTCAGCTCTTAGAGAGCTAGTAAATTTTAATACTAGAATCTGGAATCGATCTGTTGGATAATAAACCTCACATGCTTAGGGAAAATACCAAGGACTAAGGGGCTGCGCTTTATAAGAGCAGTAGAATTACTGTGTTTGAGGGCAACAGGGGTAAAAAACACGGCAGGAAGAGCACAAGTAAAGGTATGGAGGCATGTATATGAAAAACATGGACACAGATGTAAGTAGATGTGGACAGGATGCACGTGAATGTGATGTGCCTCCGAGATGTAAAAAACAAACCAGGATAAAATGAGGCTCATTCCTATGGTTTAATACTGAATCCTATTCTTTTCCTTAGCAGAGTGGGGCATGGGTAAAATAAAGCTATACAGAGATGATAAAGCAGCATCTTTACCTTACCAAAAGGAGACAAATTTGAAGAGAAAAATGAGGACTGAAGGCTTCATACACATTTCAATTACATGTTATCACACATTAGTATAGATAATCAAAAGTTAGCTATATCTACAAAAGTGATTTTCTGTAAGTATTCTAAACACTAATTAAGAAATTCAGCCTAAATACTGTATCTTCAAAAATAATTCTGGACACCATGTTAAGAGATGTGATAAAATCTATCATTTAAATGTTATATCTGGGTTTCTCATTGGTAAATAAAAGAATTTCAAAGTTATAGAGTTATAAGAGTTAGTAGTACCCTTTTAGTAGTAGTTACAGAATTATAGAGTTAGTAGTACCCTTTGAGACCATCATCAACCTTTTCATTTTGAAGATGAAGAATCAGAGCCTAAAGAAGTAAAGTGGCATATCCAGGTCTACAGAGTTCATGAGTGCCAGAGTCTGAACTAGAACTCAGTCTCTTGATTCCTAGTTCACTGTCCTTTTTGCCACCTCAAGAGCCTACCTCTTATGGAAGTTTTAGAGATAAAATATAGCTCTATGTATGAAATTCCTTAATGTTGCTTAATGGCGCCCCCTTGAGTGAAGCTTTATGTAAATGTCAGGAAACCAACAGTCACTTGTTCAATTTCCAGTTAATATACAGACTTTATTCATTGAACATTAACTGAAATAGTTTTTATGCTAATGAGTTTGTTTTACCCTAGATTTTCATGAAAACACCATCAGGCTGTTTAAAATATGTGAAATGTTCTTATAATATAAGAATCCCTAAACCCATTATAGAATGCAGTTGAGAGATCTGACATTAATGATGACATCTGTACAATTCTGGACTCACATATTTTACTCTCTTCACAGAAGTTGCCTTTTCAAGGAAACACATTGTCTTCTAGACCCTCCCATAATGTCTGCATTCCATCTTGGGTTTGACCTCAACCAGCCTCATGCTATCCCTTGAAATTATATACTACTATTTCTTCCTCTAGTACTGATTTTGTACATGGACATAAAATTTTAAATCCCTGTAACCGTAAAAACTCTAATTTTAACCCCATCTGAGAGTTAGATAAATATAAATAAAAGAAACCTAAAAGATACTCTAAGTAATCTCAAACATTCACAAAAAGCCTGTTGAAAAGAACTATAAAAATGAAAAAATCCAAATAAATAATAAATAAATTTTTTTGAAAAGCAATATTTTTGGTAAGGAACCAAAAATATATTTGGATATCTTTGTCGAAATACGTACTTTCAAGGCTTAGTGTCTTATGTTCAGTTATCTCTAAAATCAATTTATCTTCTCAGAAATTTGGGAGGTTTTGAACATTATTTTTTTTCTTTCACATTTTAGGAATTCTAGTAAAATAACCAAAGCGTGAAATAACCATAAGCAATCTTGTGTAATAATGTACCATGAAAATTCAATGGAATTACTGCAAATAAAAAATAAGGATGTCAATGTAGCATCCCAGCATGAAGCAGCACATGTAGCATTAGTTAAAAAAAGACACATTCATTCATTCGACTTACTGCCACTCTACAACTGAATGAAACAGAGCAAAAGATGAATGCACAAAACAATCTACTGCATTAAGTGAAATAGAATGAGAAGCACTTTAATTGGATAAAATTTAAGAGCTGAATTACAAATGCCACATAAATAAATAGCTCTAAATAATGTGTTTTTTCAGTTAAATAATGACTTTAATAAAACAGATGAAAATGTAGGCTGTGCTGTTTTTTCTGCCTGTCAGAATCTCATTAGCATTCCAATTTAAATTCTACAAGTACACTCAAATCTCTCATTTGTACATCTGGCATAACTCAAAACACTGCCTTATTTGTTAAAAAAAAATTTAAGGCAAATGAGTCAATTCACAATATCTTGCAGTGGTATTTTAATGGGTGAAAACAATGTTGTTATTTCAGTGTTGCATAACAGCAGGGGGTTTCCATGTGAAGAAACTGAAAAAATTTAGATAACACTTTCAAAGAAAATTTTTTTTATAAGAAAATCCTGAAAGCATGGAATTAAGTGCTAATGCTGTCTTTAAACTATTTCATCTATAGAATTAACATATAAAACATATTTATCTTTAGGATAAGCTTTGGAATATTATCTAAAGAAACAATTAAGGAAGCTAAAATTCCAGGTAAATATGGCATTACTTCTAAGTTTTTTTGTGACAAAGTTTACACTATCATCAACATTTAAAAAATAAAATGCAGGAGAAAATAGATCAAACTACTTAGGTTTAATGATAAATCTAAAACTATAAAGTTAATAAGAAGTACATAAAGATATCTCAAAACTGGGTATTCCTAGGATTTAGCCCCAGAATTCTGATTAATAGATGGGGATCAGAAATTTGAATTTTTAACATATATCACAAGTGCTTTTGATGCAAGTGGTCCGTGGACCACAATTTGAGAAACTAACCTGTAGGATAAAGTACATACCCTTTAGATTGACAAAGTTTTTCATAATCGGGCTTTACTCTACTTTTCAATCACATTCCACAGGAATAACTACCAAATTCACTCACATGAATCTCATTACTTCCATCTTACCTTAGTGCTGAGTACCAAAGTCTGAATCTGAATCTCCTAAATCCTTTGTATTAATATCACAATTTGAGTACAGACCACTTAAAGTTCAGCTTATAGACCAGTGGATCATGGGATATGAAAAAATAGATAATAGGCATTGGACTTAATAAAGACCTCAGAATCAAAGCAATCCTAAGTGAAGTATCCCAACAGATAGGCTGAGCACAGGTAAATAAGGAACCAGGAATACAGATATACTACTTTGTCTAAGACAAATTGGTCCCTACAAAGTTAACTTGATCCACTTACTTAACGATTTCATCTTGAAAAGGAACTTGAAATATAAAGCTGTGGTTATGTCATATTTAACAAAATTTTAGCTGTAATTATAACTCTGGACTAATTTTTAGGTCAAATAATAAAACTGCTATATGTCCCTTGTTGATTTTTCTGAAATTACTTCATGATAGTGTGATATAATTATCTGTCAATTCACATTTAACACCTACAAGACACTAACAAATATCATCTAACATGAATATTCAAGGGTTTATCTGTTTTCCAAATGGTTTCTCTTAATCCTTTGTTCTTCCAATCAGTTTCTTTTGAAGCATCATTATATCATTACCCTTGCCAGTTTCTCTGCTTCAGTTGTAAACTGTCAAATCCTCATGTGTCAGTGGTTTTACATGGTATTCAATGGATTCTCCAATGTCATTTACATTAATGTCATGAAACCTGTATCTTTCTCAAAATTTTCTATTTTTTATGGTCGATTTACATTGCATTCTTTCAGGTCTGGAATAGTCAACTAAAAAGTATGAACACATCTACCACATTTCTTTTTTTTGTTCTTCCTCTTTTAAACTTTTGCATTCTTTTAGCTTTTTTTCTCAACTTTTAGTTTAGGTTTGGGGGTACGCATGCAGGTCGCTTACATGGGTAAATTGTATGCTCTTGAGGTTTAAAATAAGAATGATCTGACCGGACACGGTGGCCTGTAATACCAGCACTTTGGGAGGCCGAGGCAGACGAATCACGGGGTCAGGAGTTCGAGACCAATCTGGCCAACATAATGAAACCTGGTCTCTACTAAAAATACAAAAAATTAGCTATGTATGGTAGTGTGTGCCTATAATCCCAGCTACTTGGAAAGCTGAGGCAGGAGAATTGCGTGAACCCGGGAGGCAGAGGTTGCAGTGAGCCGAGATCGCACCATTGCACTCCAGCCCAGGCGACAGTGCAAGACTCTGCCTCAAAAAAAAAAAAAAAAAAAAAAAGACCCTGTCACGCAGGTGGTAAACACGGTACCCTACAGGTAGTTTTTCAACCTTTGCCTCCCTCCCCATCTCCACCCTCAAATAGTCCCCAGCGCCCACCCAGTGTCTACTGCACCCATCTTTATGTCTGTGTGTATATAATGTTTAATGCCTACTTATAAATTAGAACATGTGGTATTTTGTTTTCTATTCTTGTGCTACTTCACTTAGGAAAACGGCTTCTAGCTGCATCCATGTTGCTGCAAAGGACATGATCTTGTTCTTTTTTATAGCTGCATAGCATTCCATGGTGTATATGTACCATATATTCTTTATCCAGTTCATTGATGGGCATCTAGGTTGATTCCATGTCTTTGCTATTGTAATAGTGCTGCAATGAACATATGACTGAATATCTTTTTTTGGTAGAATGATTTACTTTCTTTTGGGTATATACCCAGTAATGGGATTGCTGGGTCGAACAGTGGTTCTAAGTTCTTTGAGAAATCACTGAACTGCTTTCCACAGTGGCTGAACAAATTTACATTCTCATCAACAGTGTATACATGTTCCCTCTTCTCTGCATTCTTGCCAATATCTGTTATTTTTTGTCTTTTTAATAATAGCCATTCTGACTGGTGTGAGATGTTATCTCACTGTGGTTTCGATTTGCATTTCTCTAATGATTAGTGGTATTGAACATTTTTTATCTATTTTTTGGCCACATGTAGGTCTTCTTTTGAGAAGTACCACATTCTTAACTACCAAGTAAATGGCAAAAACATTGATATGAAAGGCAAAGATAGAAGCTGTTTTAATCCGATAACTAATTTTATTTATGTTCACTAGGGAATGCCTTCAAGGCACATTTATTTTACCCTCTATAGAACCTAGGAATATGTGTATTATAAATACGCACTATGGAAATCCAGGAAAGCAGTCAGTATTAAAAATATCTGTCAGAGCTAGCTGGGTTGGGCATCAAAAAGGCGAGGGATAGAGCTATAAAGCTGGGGAAGAAAGGCTGGTAAGAAAATAGCACATCCCTATGTGCTAGGTTTGCCAGTAAACTGGGACACACTCAGATAGCAAGCCAGCTAAGTAAGGAAGTTTTGAAAAGTTTTGAAAAAATATACCCACAGTTTTGAAACTCTAACATTTATATAATATAGTAGTATATTGCACACTTACTGTATGCATGCTAAGTGGTTGTTATACATTTTCTCATTTAATCTTCATAAAAGCCTTATGTGGCAGGAAATATTATTGTCATCATTTACAAAGGAGGTCACTGAAAATTAAAAAGAGTAGCTCATCAGGCTGGGCGCAGTGGCTCATGCCTGTAATCCCACCACTTTGGGAGGCTGAGCCGGGTGGATTACCTGAGGTCAGGAGTTCGAGATCAGCCTGACCAACATGGAGAAACCCTGTCTCTATTAAAAATACAAAATTAGCCAGGCATGATGGTGCATGCCTGTAATACCAGCTATTCAGGAGGCTGAGGCAAAAGAATCACTTGAACCCGGGAGGTGGAGACTGTGGTGAGTCGAGATCATGCCATTGCACTCCAGCCTGGGCGACAAGAGCAAAACTACGGCTCAAAAAAAAAAAAAAAAAAAAAAAGACTAGCTCATCTAAGCCCTTAAAGCTAGCAAGTAGCTGAGTTGAAATTTGAATCCAGTAATTCTGCCCTTAAATTCCATCCTCTAAATTACTCTACTACAGACCTTTGCATTTTATATTATTTCACTTTATATTTTATATTTTCATTATCTTAAAGATTAATTAAATGTATAGTTATAACTCTGCTTTAATGGCATATTACCTATTTTTCCATACTCAGCATCCAGCAGTGTATTACACACAGTGAACTTTCAATAAATACTGCTTGAAGTAATTGTTGGCCATATCCATAATAAAATTAATGTCAGATTGTAGAGCAAATGCACAGCAACCAATAATACCATTCCTTTGGGATTAAGTTTGCCTTTATGATTTCCGACAACAGACTGAAGAGAAATGCACCTCTCCCTAGTTATGTATAGTTCTTCCGAGGAACATGAAAGAAGGGCATTTTAATATCTGAGAGTGGGTCAGAACATTAAAAAACTTTAAGAAAATGAAGCACTTCTTTTGCAGATTAGCATAGCACTTTAATTGATGGTTTTGTGATTTCTAGACACTAAAGTTATGATTTCAAGACATCTCCATCATAAAAAGGGGGTAAATGCTAGATCCTATCCCTGTACTACAATGCATTGAATTGATTCAACAAATCATTACTGAGCATCTACTATGTTTCACACACAGTTTCAGGCACATCTACTATGTTTCAGGCGCCCTACAGTTCTAGATAGGGGATGTAGATATACAAGATGTCTACATCCATGAAGTTTATATTCTAGTGAGATGCAACGAATAGTGGACAAGTAAACAAATTATCTAGATATATTCTAGAAAAACCCATAGTCTCAGCCCAAAAGCTTCTTAAGCTGATATACAACTTCAGCAAATCTCAGGAGACAAAATCAGTGTGCAAAAATCACTAGCATTCCTATACACCAACAGCAGTCAAGCTGAGAGCCAAATCAGGAATGCAATCTTATTCACAATTGGTATAAAAAGTATAAAATACCTAGGAGTACAGCTAACTAGGAAGGTATAATATCTCTACAAGGAGAACTACAAACCACTACTCAAAGAAATCAGAGAGGGCATAAACAAATGGAAAAACATTCCATGCTCATGGATAGAAAGAATCAGTATTGTGAAAATGGCCGTACTGCCCAAAGCAATTTATAGATCCAATGCTATTCCTATTAAACTACCATAGACATTCTTAACAGAACTAGAAAAAAAAAATTTTTAATTCATATGGAACCAATAAAAGAACCCAGATAGCCTAGGCAATCCTAAGCAAAAAGAACAAAGCCAAAGGCATCACACTACCCAACTTCAAACTATACTACAGGGCTACAGTAACCAAAACAGCATGGTACTGGCACAAAAACAGACACAGAGACCAATGTAACAGAATACAGAAACAAGAAATAAGACCACACACCTACAGCTATCTGATCTTCAACAACCCTGAGAAAAACTAAGCAATAGGGAAAGGATTCCCTATTCAATAAATGTTGCTGGAATAACTGGCTAGCCATATGCAGAAGATTAAAACTGGACGACCCCTTACTTACACCACATACAAATTAAACCCAAGATGGATTAAAGACATAAATGTAAAACTCAAAACTACAAAAATCTTGGAAGAAAACATATGCCATAATTCAGGACACAGGTACAAGCAAAGATTTCATGATGAAGATGGCAAAAGCAATTGCAACAAAAGCAAAAATTGACAAATGAGATCTAATTAAACTAAAGAACATCTGCACAGCAAAGGAAACTATTGAAAAGAGTAAACAGACAACTTATAGAATGAAAGAAAATTTTTGCAAACTATGCATCTGACAAAGGTCCAATATCCAGTATCTATAAGGAACTTAAACTTACAAGGAAAAAGTAAACAGCCCCATTACAAGAGGGCAAAGGAAATGAATGGGATTTTTGAAAAGAAGACATATGTGCAGCCAAAGATCATATGAAAAAAAGCTCAATATCACTGATCATTAGAAAAATGCAAATCAAAATTACAATGAGATATTATACCACACCAGTCAGAATGGCTACTACTAAAACGTCACAAAATAACAGATGCTGGTGTGGTTGTGGAGAAAAAGGAATGCTTATACACTGTATAATTTACCCTCTTAGGATGGGAGTATTAATTACTTCAACCATTGTGGAAGACAGTGTAGTGATTGCTCAAAGACCTAAAGACAGAACTACCCTTCAACCCAGCAATCCCATTACTGGGTATTTATCCAAACAAATGTAAACCATTCTATTATAAAGACACATGTACATGTTGCTTATTGCAAAACTATTCACAATAGCAAAGACATAGAATCAACCTAAACGCCCATCAGCGATAGAGTGGATAAAGAAAATGTGGTACATATACACCATGAAATACTATGCAGCCATAAAAAGCAACACGATCACATCCTTTACAGGGACAAAGTTGGAGCTAGAGACCATTATCCTTAGCAAACTAACACAGGAACAGAAAACCAAATATAGCATGTTCTCACTTATAAGTGAGAGCTAAAGGATGAGAACATATGGACCTACGGAGGGGAAGAACACACTCTAGGGTCTATCAGAAGGAGGAGGGTGGGAGGAGGAAGACAACCAGGAAACATAATCAGTGAGTACTAGGCTTAATACCTCGGTGATGAGATACTCTGTACAACAAGCCCTCATGACACAGATTTACCTATGTAACAACTAGGTAAACTACGTAACAAATAGGTAAACTTGTATCATAGGGGTCTGTTGTACAGACACAAACCACACTCATACCACCGAATTTAAAGTCAAAAAAATTAACTAGATATATTTAGTTGTGAATAATTAAACTCAGTGGGTTATGAAAGGGGTAGCTGATCTAGCTAGAGAAGTTAGAGAAGAACACTCTGCAGTGTGAATGATGAGAAGGAGCCACTCAAGCAAAAGGTCTGGAGAGGAGCAGTCCAGGCAAAAGGCAGTATACAAGCACTGAGTCCAGAGTCTTTCTGTTTAAGCTAAGGAAACAGGAGAAAGTGACCCGGGAGAAAAGAAGCTCCCAAACTATAAGTGCTTTTTCATCTCACATTTAAGAGTATTTTTAAAAACTAACATCTGTGGACCCTTATCGCATAAAATTTAACTCAAGACAGACCAAAGACTTAAATGTAAGAGCTAAAACTCTACATTTATACACTACAGTTATACACTACATAACCCTAAGAAGAAAAAATAAGGGTAAATATTCATAACCCTGAACTAGGCAATAGTTTCTTATATACAATAAAGGTACAAGCAACCAAATTTAAAAATGGATAAATTGGACTTCATCAAAACTAATAACTTCTGTGCTTCAAAGGACACTATCAAGAAAGTGAAAAGATAACCCAAAGGACAGAAAAAAAATATTTACAAATCATATACCTGATAAAGGTCTAATATAAATATTTAAAAAAAACCTCTCACACCTGTAATCCCAGCACTTTGGGAGGCCGAGGTGGGTGGATCACAAGGTCAGGAGATCGAGACCATCCTGGCCAACATGGTGAAACCCCATCTCTACTAAAACTACAAAAAATTAGCTGGGTGTGGTGGCGTGCACCTGTAGTGCCAGCTACTTAGGAGGCTGAGGCAGCAGAATTGCTTAAACCTGGGAGGCAAATGTTGCAGTAAGCCGAGACTGCACCACTGCAGTCCAGCCTGGCGACAGAGGAGACTTTGTCTCAAAGCAAACAAATGAACAAAAAACCTAACAACTCAATTATTGAAAAAAGACTAAATAAACCAACAAGAAAGGGGTAAAGAGTATGAACAGACATGTCTCCAAAAATACACAATTGATCAGTAAGCACATGAAAAGATGCTTATCATCCTTAGTCATTTGGAAAATAAAAATAAAATACACAGTGTAATACTACTTCACTAGGATGGCTATAAGTTTTTCCTTTAATGGAAAATTATAAGTGTTAGCAGGGATGAAAAGAAATTGGAACCCTCATACGTGGCTGGTAGGAATGCAAAATGGTATAGCCTCTGTGGAAAAAAGTTTGGTAGTTCTTCAAAAGGTTAAACATAGAGTTAGCATATGACAGCAATTCCACTCATGGGTATCTAATCAAGAGAACTGAAAAGATATCCACACAAAGATCTTGCAAACAAATGTTCATAGAAGAATTCTTCATAGCAGCCAAGAAGTAGAAACAACTCAAATATCTATCACTGACGAATGTATAAACAAATTTTGGTATAGCCATATAATAGAATGCTATTTGGCCATCAAAAAGAATGAGGTACTGATGCATGCTACAATGTGGATGACTCTTCAAAGCATTATGTTAAGTAAAAGAAGTCAGATGCAAAAGGCCACAGATAATATATTTCTATTATATTTATATGAAATGTCCAAATAGGCCAGTTCATAGAGATGGAAAGTAAATTAGTGATTGCTACGAGCTGGAGGAGGGGAAATGGTACATGACAGTTAAGGGGTGGAGGATTTTCTTCTGGGAGAAAAAAAAAGATCTGGAATTAGATAGTGGTGATGGCTGTACAAATTTATGAATACACTAAAAACCAGCAAAATACATACTTTTAAGAGATGTTTTGTGGTATGTGAATTATATCTTGATTTTTTTAAAAATCTGAAGCAAGTAAAATAGTCAGTGCTTAACAAAATGATAGTTGCCCATCATTTTCTTCACTCTATTGTGATAATAATATAGCCAAGAAATGACAGAGGGCCAGGCACGGTGGTTCACACCTACAATCCCAGTATTTTGGGAGACCAAGGTGGAAGGATTGCTTGAGCCCAGGAGTTTGAGACCAGCCTGGGCAATATAGTGAGATCCCATCTGAACAAAAAATAAAAAAACTAGCCAGGTGTGGTGGCATGCACCTGTAGTCTCTGCTATTTGGGTAGCTAAGGTTGGAGGATCACTTGAGCCCAGGAGGTCAAGGCTGCAGTGAGCAGAGATCACGGCCACTGCATTCCAGCCTGAGTAACAGAGAGAAAGACCCTGTCTCAAAAAAGAAAAAAAAAGTAAAGACAGAATAACAACTTTACTAACAAACTAATTATCTGAAATTACAGAAAGTAAATAGGAAGATAATCTTTCTATTATCTAAACCAACATAAACAGAAAAATAAGATAAAGGAAAATAATGAAATATTAATTACTTCAACTTTCATTTTTCTCTGGTAGTTTTATTGCTTCATAATTATTCTCAGTCTGAAAAGAAAGATAATCTAAATGCCTAAACAATACCTCAAGCAATTTTAATAACTTGTGTATGTATAATTTTTTAAAAAAGAAAACTGCAACAAAAGAATAAAAACAGATGAAAATCTCAGCAATTATACTCTTTGTCATATCGCTAAATAATACACTATGCTAGTTTAACCAAGTGGCCAGATTGGGAGTAATATCTCAATGCATACAACATAGAATGTCAAGCAAGAGTAAACCTGGAATATCCAAAATATTTACATAATGAACCAGAAGTTTACCTTCTAAAACATGCTCTCTGCATTAATATAGGGGTCATATGTTTTCATTCAAGCAGTGCAAATTCAGTTATAATAAGCAACAAATTCTCCATCCTTTTTTTCACCCTCACTAAGACTGCTTTTTACCTACTGTGTAACACCCAATGACAGTCTAGAGAACAGGAGTTTTAAATTTCTAATTTGATTCATAGAGATAGAAAGCAGAATAGTGGTTGCCAGAGGTTGAGAAAGGGGTAACAGAAAGTTATTGTTTAATGGGTACACCATTTCAGTTTGGGATGGTGAGTAAGTTCTGGAGATGGAAAGTAGTGATGGCTATACAACAATGTAAATGAAGTTAATGTCACTGAATTACACACTGTAAAATGACTAAAATGGAAAATTATCTTATTTATATTTACTACAATTTTTTAAATGCAAACAAATTTCTAATTTTACAATAATATTCTAGACACGCTATTCTAGTCTGAGCATCCCATCTTGTCAGACATACTCTCAGACCTCTGAGCCAAGGCCTGGGCTATTTAGTCTTTTTAAAATGCTCTATTGTACTTCTACCACTTGAAGAACAATAGATCCTTCAAATTCTGGCACAAATACCATATATTTAGTAAAACCTCCCCAAACAAGCCTATTTCCAACATATTTGGATTATATGTCTATTTTGTTTTAATTAGTCTTTCCCATTGATAGACTCATCTTGATGCAAAAATGATTTCTTATTCATCTTTGTATTTTTAATGTAATGAAACAAATATTTGTTTGTTAAATAAATAAATGAGTGAATCAATCAATGGCAAATTGGAGAACGGCCAGAGTAGATAAAAAGGTTAGTACATTCATCTACTAACAATGAAAATGAAGAAGAGTTGAAAAGTACAAAGATTAAAAATAGAAAATTTAGCAAGGGCACAAGAATAGTCAACATTATGATGAGCTATTATGTAAAAAGACTTATTATGTTATACTATATAGTTGCAATACTAGCTATCTATCTACTTTCACTTAGAAAGAAAATTTCAGCAATAGTAACATATCTCTTTACAATCAGAAAGATTATTTCACAGTTAATAATCTAATGACTGCTCAGTTATTTTCAAAAAAGTAAATATGATATCCCAGAAGAGTTTATGCTCCTTTGTGAGTCATTTGGCTCTTCCCTCTTCTATAGTCAGGCTACATCATGAGCCACAGTTTGATATCAGTCAATGATCTCTAAACTCCAAAGATAGACACTATCAATTTCTTCTCTCCTTTATGCACAAACCACTCTCACCAAGAGGTGAAAGTCATCCTCCACATCTTTGGTTTTTTGCTAGCCTATGACTGCTTTGACAATAGAATATAGAGGAAGTGATGGTCTGGGATTTCTGAGCCTAGACATTCAGAATACTTGGTAGCTTTTGTTCTTACATTCTTGGAGTTTCAAACCATGTGAGAAGTACAGGATATCTTGCTGGAGAGATAAAGGGAGAAGTTACCGAAAAGGCCATGAGACTACATGAAGAGGAAGAGAGGCCAAACTTTCTCTACATCCAAGTAAAACTTCTAGATGACTCCTCAGGTATCATCCGACTACAGTAAAAAAAAAAAAAAAAAAAAAAAAAAAATGGCAACTTGGTTGATTTCAATTACTTATTTTGTTTCCTGTGTAAAATATTACTATGATTCTAAGAGTCAGAGCTATACAAAACAGGCATGCCTTCCTCATCCATACTATTCTGTTATTATTCTCCTTTATTCCAACCCATTTGTACTCAATCCCTGTACATAACTAATTTCTTTAGGCTTACCTATTACTCCTGTATATTTTTTCTTCACAAATGAGCAGAACACAAATGTACTTTCTTATATCTCCTTCTTTCTCATATGAAAGAAGTGCCCTGGAGATACTCTTTTGCTATTTTTGCACTATGGTATTATTTCAGAACCAAATATACTAGAAATTACTCCAAATAAATTCATAGATATGTTCCTCATTGTTAAAAATTACTATTTTTTAATTGACACACTGTCATTGTATATGATTATGGGATATAATTTGATATTTCAATACATATTTATGTTGGGTAATGATCCAATCAGGATAGCTACTTTATCCATCACCTCATGCATTTATCATTTCTTTGTGGTGAGAACATTTCTTTAGGCTTTTTGATCTTTTGTCTCTTCTTCTTTTTTTTTGATACGGAGTCTTGCTCTGTCGCCAGGCTGGAATGCAGTGGCATGATCTCGGCTCACTGTAACCTCCACCTCTTGGGTTCAAGCGCTCTCCTGCCTCAGCCTCCCAAGTAGCTGGGATGACAGGTGTGCGCCACCACACTCAGCTAAGTTTTGTATCATTAGTAGAGATGGGGTTTCACCATGTTGACCAGGATGGTCTCGATCTCTTGATCTTTTGATCTGCCCACCTTGGCCTCCCAAAGTGCTAGGATTACAGGCGTGAGCCAAAGCACCCAGCCATGCCTTTTCATTTTTAAGAGTTCTTTATGTATTAGGGATATCAGCCTTTTTCCCAGATGTTGTGAATATTTCCTTGCACTTTGTCAGTTGTCTTTTGACTTCATTTATAATAGTTTGAGCATAAAATTTTTAAAAATGTTCTAGTGTTAAATTTATCAATCTTCTCTTTTATTGCCTGTGATTTTCAGTCAGAGTTAAAAAGCCTTTCCCCATACAAAATTTAAAGAAAAATACACTTATATTTTCTTTTAGTACTTGTACGGTTTTATTTTTCACATTTAGATCTCTAATGCATTATTTTTGGGTATAAGATATGGTATAAAATATCTTTTTCTGAATGGTGATCTAGTTTTTCTAGAATCATTTATTTAAAAGTCTCTCTTCAGTCCAGTCATTTGAAATGCTATGTTTATCACATACTAAATTTCCAGATGTAGTTGACATTATTTCTGGACATTCTATCCTATTTCATTGGTCTATTGGTCTGTGCAAGCATGAGTGTAATGATGTTTTAAAAATAGAAGATACCTCCTATTTTACTAGGTTTTAATGTCTGATAGGGCTAGCCATTACTTTTAGTTTTCTCTTTTTTGGCCTTTTCCTGGCTATTGTTACATGTTTGTAACAATACAAATACAGGATCAATAAATACAGGATGTAATTCCATAAAATAGTTTCTTGGGACATTTATTAGTATTGCATTAAGTGTGCACATTAATGTAAGGAGAACTAACGTCTTAATAATGTTGAATGTTGAATGTTTTCTGGAGTGTTTAAACTTTTTCCTAGTACAGGTTCTGCATACCTCTCAATTTATTCTTAAGGATCTTTGTTTCAGCTGGAATGGTTATTGATTTAAGCTCCTAAATTTGGGAGTGGTTTCTCACACAGCAATATATCATCAGAACAGATGAATTATCACAAATCTACCATTACCCACAGATAATCAAGTCAGAATTATGGCTGCGTTATTTTGAGGTAAAGGAGATATGTAATGGATAAGAACTTATTTAAGCTACTCAAAAACAAGATAAAAATAAAGAGCATAACATTTCCTCTTATATTCAAAGGGATATTTAAAACATAATTAAAAGTTTCAAATACATATGACTTTTAAGGTTTAAGAGGAAAAACTGAATGCTATAGAACACAGCACTACTGCCAGTAAATTCTCAAGCCATTTTGGTGGAGGAAAGGGCTAAATATCAAAGAAAAGAAACTCCAGATGACAGGAGTTTGTAATTTGATATTACAATAGTGAAATTATAGAGAAATCATTAGAAAAGTACTTTAATATCTATCCTAAAATTGTCACTTTTAACAATTCCAGAGAGCATATTTCACTTTATGTATCTGTAGAAGCTATCATAAAAGGTCACCACCTTAACTGCACAAACACATTATTATGTAAAACTAACTAGTAAAAAGTCACACACATTTAGTTCAAGCCCTTTTGCCATCTGTTGCATGTGTTTTATGAATTTTAATTATTTTGGAGACTTGCAGAAGCTCTACATTTTCTAAAATGCCTTCTGTCACCACAGGCAATCTCACAATCCTATGATTCATAGTAATCTCTCAGATAAACATCTCTAATAAACCAGGAAGAAAAACAGGTTCGAGTTAGATTCATTCTGGATTCCACATTTTAGGTAATGGCATTGGGAAATCCATGATCAACCTAAACTTACAAATATGGTTAACAACTGTTAGTAATATTTACAGGAGACATATCGTTGGATTTTCTATTAATCCTGAACTATATATATATTTGTTTGGAGCTTAATTTTAATAATACATGAAAAATTAGGACAACAAGATTAAACCTCATTTGTTTATAAGACATTAGGTTGGCAATCTCATACACCAAATGCTGAAACCCTGAAAGGTAACTAACAAATGTCTCAAAGTTTGTGTAATTAAGTTTACATTCATAATTCAGAAGACAGTTTTTGAAGCTGTCACCCAATATCTGCTTTCTCTGATTTTAGAGCAATTTGAACAAGTTATGATAGGTTTCCCCACAGATATTAATAATAAAAATAAAATTAAAAAGGAACTACTTCGCCAGAGACTAACTCATCTGTGATTTATGAGAGCCTAACGCACCTCGGGGCAGGAAAATATCCAACTCTAGCACCCTGTGCCTTCGACACTGGTAAAGGGAAATGCCCAACTTCAGACACTTCTAGACTTTCTCTTTTACATGAGGGGCAATGGAGTAGAGGCACTTGTGAAGGTCACAGACCAGAAAAACAGACTCATATACAAAATAAAACCTAATCATAGGATCACAGAACACTTTCCCTCCCTCCACACTTTATTAGCAAATTAATTAGGCTCCTGAATAATAACAGTGGATTACAGCTGAAAGAACTGCAAATCATAGGTCCTATTTAAGAAGGAATCTTTAGGGAAATCCAAAGACAACAGTGAAAACATAAACAAGTACAGTAGAAGAAAATTTAGCCTAAGATATAGAAAACATGGCAGATAGGAGGCAGCACTACCTTGCACCTCCCAGTCGAATGGACAGAGCAGCATGTGGAGATTCACATCATGAACTTTTCCTCCAATAACTACTGCAGGAACATACTAGGAAAACTGAGAGAATCCACAGACCCTTTGAAGGAAGCAGATTGCTGTTGCAGGCCCCAAGAGACAAGAGACAGCTGAAAAACTGTTGGTGCCCAGAGTGTGTAAGTGTGAAAGGGGAATCAGCTGCCCCTGGAACACACACCCTCACTGGGAAACTTGAAGTTCTAGATCACGGGAGAAGGATTTCACCTTACCTAGAGCTGAGACAAATTTAGAAAGCTGAGTGAAATATGATGGTAGAAGAATCAGCAGAAAGAGCCCTGTGAGCACTCTTGGTCCCCAGGGAAGCCATTTCTGACTTTGTCTCACAGGGGTCCACAGGAAGGGCTGCCAAAGGAACTGGGAAAAGACCACAGGAAGAAGGAAACTTCCAGCTAAACTCTGTAACAATTTCAACCGACCACCAAGTTTCCTGGACAGAACCTGGGAAGGCAGCAAATCAGGTGTGCAGACACAGCACAGAAGCCATGGCAGGTAGGGAGGCAGGAAACTTGAAAGCCCTTCTTGCTTTCTCAGCTGGGAGGCCTGGGGCAAGTTCTCAGCCCTGCTCATCCGCTACCTGGAAATTAACTCAGTGCTGTTGGAGGGGCATGGTGGGAGTGAGCCTTTTGGTCTGTGTGGGAGCTGGCTGAGGCCTATAACTGGCAACATGCATGTTGCAGCAGAGGCAGCCATAATCCTCCCAGGAACATAACTCCATTGGCCTGAGAACCAAATCCCCATCCCCCACAGCAGCCACAGCAAGCCCCACCCAAGAACAGTCTGAGCTCAGACATGCCTAATCATCCACCAATCTCAGATCTTTCTCTACCAGCCCTGGTAGCCAAAGACAAAGAACATAATCCCCTGGTAATTCTATGGCCCTGCCCACCTAAGAAACCTGAATACTTATCCAAGGTCAACCCTAGGGCAAGCTTGTATCCTCCCAATATAACGACAGCTGATACACTCTTGAAAGCACCATTTCCTGACTGGAAGCAAACCAACACAAAACCAGCACACTTTACAAAAGTACAACCAAGGACTCTCACAGAGTCCATATCAATCCCTTGGAACCTCAACCAGAGCAGGTGCTGGTATCCATGGCTGAGAAACCTGAAAATGCTTCACACATCACAGGACTCTATGCAGACACTCCCCAGTACCAGCCCAGAGCCTGGTAGCTGTGTTGGGTGGCTAGACTCAGAAGAGAAATATCAATCACTGCATTTTGGCTCTCAGGAACCCACATCCTTAAGGGAAGAAGGAAAGCACCACATCAAGGGAGCACCCTGTGGGACAAAAGAATCTGAACAGCAGCACTTGCACCCCAGATCTTCCGTCTAGTATAGTCTACACAAACAAGAAGGAAGCAGAAAAACAATTCTGGCAATATGACAAAACAAGGGTTCTTTAACACCCCCAAAAGATCACATTAGCTAACCAGTAATAAATCCAAACCAAGACAAAAATCTCTGAATTGCCAGAAAAAGAATTCAGAAGGTCAAGTATACTAAGTGAATCAGGGAGGCACCAGAGAAAGGTGAAGTCCAACTAAATGAAATTTTGAAAATAATACAAGATCTGAAGGGAAAAATCTTCAGTGCAATAGACAGCATAAATAAAAAATAATCACAGCTTCTGGAAATGAAGGATACACTTAGAGAAATGCAAAATACACTCAAAGTCTCAGAAATAGCATCAAAAAAGTAGAAGAAAGAACTTCAGAGATCAAAGACAAGGCTTTTAAAATTAACTCAATCCAACAAAGACACAAGGAAAGAAAAATGAACAAAGACTCCAAGAAGTTTGGGATTATGTGGAATGAACGAACCTAAGAATAATTGGTCATCCCGAGCAAGAAAAGGAATTTAAGTTTGAAAAACATATTTGAGGGAATAATCAAGGAAAACTTCCCTGGACTTGCTAGAGATCTAGACTTCCAAATACAAGAAGCTCAGAGAAAACCTGGACAAGTTATCGCAAAAAGATCATCACCTGGGAACATAGTCTTCAGGTTACCTAAAGTCAAGGCAAAGGAAAGAATCTTAAGAGCTGTAAGGCAAAAGCAGTGGGGAAGTTATAAAAGAAAAGCTACCAGATTAACAGCAGATTTCCCACCAGAAACCCTATAAGCTAGAAGTGATTGGGGACCTATCTTTAGCCTCCTTAAACAAAATAAGTATCAGCCAAGAATTTTGTATCCAGTGAAATTAAGCTTCATAAATGAAGTAAAGATAATCTTTTTCAGATAAACAAATACTGAGAGAATTCAACACTACCAAGCCAGCACTACAAGAACTGCTAAAAGGAGCTCCAAATCTTGAAACAAATCCTTAAAATACACCAAAATAGAACCCCCTAAAAGCATAAATCTCAAAGGACCTATAAATGAAAACACAATGAGAAAAAAAACAAGGTATTCATGCAACAAATAGCATATTAGAGTAGTACCTCATATCTCAATATTAATGTTGAACAAAAGTGGCCTAAATAATCCATTTAAAAGATAGAGAATGGCAGAATGTATAAGAACTCACCAACCAACTATCTGCTGTCTTTAAAAGACTCATCTAACATATAAGGACTCACATAAACTTAAGGTAAAAGGGTGGAAAAGGATATTCCATGCAAATGGACACCAAAAGTTAGCAGGAGTACCTATTCTTATATCAGACAAAGCATACTTCAAAGCAACAGCAGTTAAAAAAGACAGACGGATAGTATATAATGATAAAAGAACTTGTCCAGTAGAAAAATACCAAGAGGAAAACAACACATCCTAAATATATATACGCTAATACCACAGCTCCCAAATTTATAAAACAATTACTATTAGACCTAAGAAATGAAATAGACAGCAATACAATGATATTTGAGGCTTTAATACTCTACTGACAGCACTAGGCAGGTCATCAAGACAGAAAGTCAACAAAGAAACAAGGGATTTAAACTATAACTTAGAACAAATGGACTTAACAGATATTTATTGAACATTCTATCTAACAACTAAAGAATATACACTCTATTCATCAGCACATGGAACATTCTCCAAGATAGACCTATGATAGGTCACAAAACAAGTCTCAATAAAGAAAATGGAAATTATATCAAGTACTCTCTGAGACCAGAGTAGAATAAAGTTGGAAAGCAACTCCAAAAAGAACCCTCAAAACCATGTAAATGCATGGAAGTTAAATAACCTCCTGAATGATTGTTGGGCCAACAATCAATAAAATTCAGATGAAACTTTATAAATTCTTTGAACTGAATGATAATAGTGATACAACTTATCACAACCTCTGGGATACAGCAAAAATGGCACTAAAAGGAAAGTTCATAGGTTAAATGCCTACATCAAAAAGTCTGAAAAAGTACAAATAGACAATCTAAGGTCACACCTCAAAGAACTAGAGAAACAAGAACAAGCCAAATCCAAATTCAGAAGAAGATAAAAAACAAATCTCAGAGCAGAAGTAAATGAAATTGAAATAAAAATAATAATATAAAAGATAAATAAAACAAAAAGCTGGTTCTTTGAAGACTAATTAACAAAATTAATACCATTAGCGAGATTAACCAAGAAAAGAAGAGAGAAAACTTCCTCCAAGATGGCCGAATAGAAACAGGTCTGGTGTACAGCTCCCAGTGAGAGAATGCAGAAAGTAAATCATCTCTGCATCTTCAAATGAGGTACCAGGTTCATTTCAGTGGGACTGGTTGGACAGTGGGCACACCCCAAAGAGGGCAAACTGAGGGGGGGCGGGGTCCTGCACCACCAGGGAAGTGCATCTGACCAGAGGATCAGGGGCTTCCCCCCTCCGGCACACTGGTCCAGATACGGCGCTTCTCCTAAAGCCTCTGCAACCCACAGACCAGGAGATCTTCACTGGGCTGAAAAGTGCCCAAGTTACCTGCACAGAGTTGAATAGGAGCCCCGGCTGGTGCCTTGGATTCTCGACACAGATCTATGCAGATGCATTGACTGGCCAGGAGAGCCTGTGGGATAGAGCTAATGGCCCCCCAGAGAGGGGGGGGTGCTAAAATCAGGGAGACAGGTGACAAGCTAGGCAAGTCCCTCCCCCAACAAAGCCCAGCAGGCTGAAGCCCTCTTGCTTGAGGGTTTCACAGCCAACACATCAGTTCAAGCTCGACTTGGAAGGATTGAGCTCAGTGAGGGGAAGGGCATATACCATTACAGAGGTGGGCCTAATCTTCCCGTGTAAACAAAAGACACAGGAAGCCTACACAGCAGCTGGACTGAGTCCGTGGCAACTCAGCAGCGCCTCTACAGGCAGACAAGGGACAGACTGCATCATCAGGTGGCTCCCTGAGATCAAAGCCAAATAAATCCATGAGGATGGGAAGAAACCAGCACAAAAAGGATGAAACCATCAAAGACCAGAATGCCTCTTCTCCTCCAAGGGATCACAACTCCTCATCAGCAAGGAAACAAAACAGGATGGAGAATGAGTTTGACGAATTGACGGAAGTAGGCTTCAGAAGGTGGGTAATAACAAACTTCTTTGAGCTGAAGGAACATGTTCTAACCGAATGCAAAGAAACTAAAAACCTTGAAAAAAGGTTAGGCGAAATGCTAACTACAATCATCAGCTTAGAGAAAAACATAAACTACTTGATGGAGCTGAAAAACACAGCACGAGAAATTCGCAAAGCATAGACAAGTTTCAATAGCCAAATCAATCAAACAGAAGAAATGATGTCAAAGATTGAAGATCAACTCAATAAAATAAAATGAGAAGGCAAGACTAGAGAAAAAAGAGTAAAAAGAAATGTACAAAGCCCCCAAGAAATATGGGATTATGTGAAAAGAACTAATCTACGCTTGATTGGTGTACCTGAATGTGATGGGATGAATGAATCCAAGCTGGAAAACACTCTCCAGGATATTATGCAGGAGAATTTGCCCAAGCTAGCAAGGAAGGCCAACATCCAAATCCAGGAAATACAGAAAACACCACAAAGATATTCCTCAAGAAGAGCAACCCCATGGCACATAATCATCAGATTCACCAGGGTTGAAATGAAGGAAAAAATGCTAAGGGCAGCCAGAGAGAAGAGTCAGGTCATCCACAAAGGGAAGCCCATCAGACTCACAGTGGATCTCTCAGCTGAAACCCTAAAAGCCAGAAGATAGTGGGGACCAATATTCAACATCCTTAAAGAAAAGAACTTTCGGCCAGGCGCAGTGGCTCACGCCTGTAATCCCAGGACTTTGGGAGGCCGAGGCGGGTGGATCACGAGGTCAAGAGATCGAGACCATCCTGGTCAACACAGTGAAACCCCGTCTCTACTAAAAATACAAAAAATTAGCTGGGCACGGTGGCGCGTGCCTGTAATCCCAGCTACTCAGGAGGCTGAGGCAGGAGAATTGCCTGAACCCAGGAGGCGGAGGTTGTGGTGAGCCGAGATGGCGCCATTGCACTCCAGCCTGGGTAACAAGAGCAAAACTCCGTCTCAAAAAATAGAAAAAAAAAAAAAAGAAAGAAAAGAACTTTCAACCCAGAATCTCATATCCAGCCAAATTAAGCTTCATAAGTGAGGGAGAAGTAAAATCCTTTATGGACATGCAAGTACTGAAAGACTTTGTCACCACCAGACCTGCCTTACAAGAGCTTCTAAAGGAAGCACTAACCATGAAAAGGAACAACCAGTACCAGCCACTACAAAAACATACCAAATGGTAAAGACCAACGATGCAATGAAGAAGCCGTGTCAACTAACGGGCAAAAAAACCAGCCAGTAACAAAATGGCAGGATCAAATTCACATATAACAATATTAACATTAAATGTAAACAACCTAAATGCCCCAATCAAAAGACACAGACTGGCAAACTGGATAAAAAGTCAAGACCCATTGGTGTGCTGTATTCAGGAGACCCATCTCACGTGCCAAGAAACACAAAGAGTGAAAATAAAGGGATAGAAGATTTACTAAGCAAATGGAGAGCAAAAAAAAAGAAGGGGTTGCAATCCTAGTCTCTGATAAAACGGACTTCAAACCAACAAACATCAAAAGAGACAAAAAAGAACATTACATAATGGTAAAAGGATCAATCCAACAAGAAGAGCTAATTATCTTAAATATATATGCATCCAAAACAGGAGCACCCAGATACATAAAGCAAGTTCTTAATGACCTACAAAGAGACTTAGACTACCACACAATAATAGTGGGAGACTTTAACACTCCACTGTCAATATTAGACAGATCAACAAGACAGAAAATCAACAAGGATATCCAGGACTTGAACTCAGATCTGGACCAAGTGGACCTAATGGACATCTGCAGAACTCTCCACCCCAAATCCACAGAATACACATTCTTCTCAACACCACACCACACTTAGTCTAAAATTGACCACTTAATTAAGAACAGAAAGTATAATGAATAGTCTAACAGAACACAATGCAATAAAATTAGAGGATTAAGAAAATTACTCAAAACCACACAACTATATGGAAACTGAACAACTTGCTCCTGTCGACTGCATAAACAATGAAATGAAGGCAGAAATAAAGATGTTCTTCAAAACCAATGAGAACAAAGATACAATGTACTAGAATCTCTGGGACACATTTAAAGCAGTGTCTAGAGGGAAATTTATAGCAATAAATGCCCCCATGAGAAGCATGGAAAGACCTAAAATTGACACCCAATTGTCAAAATTGAAAGAGCTAAAGGAGCAAGATCAAAAACACTCAAAACCTAGCAGAAGATATGAAATAACTAAGATCAGAGCAGAAATGAAGGAGATAGACACGAAAAAACCTTCAAAAAAATCAATAAACCAAGAGCTGTTTTTTGAAAAAAATCAACAAAATAGACAGTCTACTAGCCAGACTAATAAAAAGGAAAAAAGAGAAGAATCGAATAGATGCAATAAAAAATGATAAAGGAGATATCACCACTGAAGCCACAGAAATACAAACCAACATCAGAGATTACTACAAACAACTCTATGCACAAAAATCAGCAAATCCAGAAGAAATGGATAAATTCCTAGACACTTACACTCTCCCAAGACTAAACCACGAAGAACTTGAATCCCTGAATAGACCAATAACAAGATCTGGAGTTGAGAGAGCAATTAGTAGCCTACCAACCAAAAAAAGTCCAGGTCCATACAGGTTCACAGCTGAATTCTACCAGACGTACAAAGAGGAGCTGGTACCATTCCTTCTGAAACTCTTCCAAAAAATACAAAAAGTAGGAATCTTCCCTAACTCATTTTAAGAAACCAACATCATCTTGATACCAAAACCAAGCAGAGACTCAATATAAAGAGAAAACTTCAGGCTAATATCCATGATGAACATCAATGCAAAAATCTTCAATAAAATACTGGCAAACCAATTGCAACAGCACATCAAAAGCTTATCCATCACGATCAAGTAGGCTTCATTCCAGGGATGGAAGGCTGCTTCAACATATGCAAATCTATGAATGTAATCCATCACATAAACAGAACCAAAGACAAAAACCACATGATCATCTCAAAAGATGCAGAAAAAACCTTCAACAAAATTCAACAGCCCCTTATGCTAAAAACTCTCAATAAACTAAGTACTGATGGAACATATCTCAAAAGAATAAAAGCGATTTATGACAAACCAACAGCCAATATCATACTGAATGGGCAAAAACTGGAAGAAGCATTCCCTTTGAAAACTGGCACTAGACAAGGATGCCCTCTCTCATCACTCCTATTCAATATAGTACTGGAAGTTCTAGCCAGAGCAATCAGGCAAGAAAAAAAAATAAAGCGTATTCAATTAGGAAAGGAGGAAGTCAAATTGTCTCTATTTGCAGATGACATGATTGTATATTTAGAAGACCCCATCATCTCAGCCCAAAATTTCCTTAAGATGATAAGCAACTTCAGCAAAGTCTTGGGATACAAAATCAATGTGCAGAAATCACAAGCATTCCTATACACCAATAACAAACAGAGAGCAAAAACATGACCAAACTCCCATTCACAGTTGCTACAAAGGGAATAAAACACCTAGGAATACAACTAACAAAGGATATAAAGGACCTCTTCAAGGAGAACTACAAACCACTGCTCAAGAAAATGAGAGAGGACACAAACAGATGGAAAAATATTCCATGCTCATGGTTAGAAAGAATCAGTATTGTGAAAATGGCCATACTGCCCAAAATAATTTATAGATTCAACGCTATCTCCATCAAGCTACCATTGACCTTCTTCACAGAACTGGAAGAAAACACTTTAAACTTCATATGGAACCAAAAGAGAGTCCACATAGCCAAGGCAATTTTAAGCAAAAAGAACAAAGCTGGAGGCATCTTGCTACCTGACTTCAAACTATACTACAAGGCTACTGTAATCAAAACATTATGGTACTGGTACCAAAACAGAGATATAGACCAATGGAACAGAACAGAGGCCTCGGAAGAAACGTCACACATCTACAACAATCTGATCTTTGACAAACCTGACAACAACAAGCAATGGGGAAATGATTCCCTGTTTAATAAATGGTATAGGGAAAACTAGCTAGCCATGTGCAGAAAGCTGAAACTGGACCCCTTCCTTACACTCTGCACTAAAATTAACACCAGATGGATTAAAGATTTAAACATAAAACCTAACACCATAAAAATTCTAGAAGAAAACCTAGGCAAAACCATCCAGGACACAGGCATAGGCAAGGACTTCATGACTAAAACACCAAAAGCATTGGCATCAAAAGCCAAAATAGACAAATGGGACCTAATTAAACTGAAGAGTTTCTGCACAGCAAAAGAACAATCATTAGAGTGAACTGGCAACCAACAGAATGGGAAAAAGTTTTTGCAAACTACCCATCTGCCAAAGGCCTAATATCCAGAATCTACAAAGAACTAAAACAGATTTACAAGAAAAAAAAAACCCATTCAAAAGTGGGTGAATGATATGAATGAACACTTTTCAAAAGAAGACACTTATGAGGCCAAGAAACATACGAAAAAATGTTCACATCACTGGTCATCAGAGAAATGCAAATCAAAACCACACTGAGATACCATCTCACGCCACTTAGAATGGCAATCATTAAAAAATCAGGAGAAAACAGATGCTGTAGAGGGTGTGGAGAAATAGGAACACTTTCACACTGTTGGTGGGAGTGTAAATTAGTTCAATCATTGTGAAAGACAGTGTGGTGCTTCCTCAGAGATCTAGAAATAGAAATTCCATTTGATCCAGCAATCCCATTACTGGGTATATATCCAAAGGAATATAAATCATTCTATTATAAAGACACATGCACACGTATGTTCATTGTGGCACTGTTTACAATAGCAAAGACCTGGAACCACACCAAATGCCCATCAATGATAGACTAGACAAAGAAAATGTGGCACATATACACCACGTAATACTACATGGCAATAAAAAAGAATGCGTTCATGTTCTTTATAGGGACTGGATTGATCTGGAAACCATCATTCTCAGCAAACTGACACAAGAACAGAAAACCAAATACTGCATCTCACACATAGGCAGATGTTGAACTATGAGAACACATGAGCACAGGGAGGGGAGCATCACACACTGGAGTCTGTTGAGGGGAGCTAAGGGAGGGACAGTGGGGGAGGTGGGGAGGTTGGGGAGGGATAACATCAGGAGAAATGCCAGATATAGGTGACGGGGGGATGGAGGCAGCAAACCACCTTGCCACGTATGTATCTATGCAACAATACTGCATGATCTGCTCCTGTACCCCAGAACCTAAAGTACAATTAAAAAAAAAAAAGAAATTAAGAAAAAAGAAGAGAGAAGATCCAACTAAGCTCAATTAGAAACAAAATGAGAGATATTACAAGCAATACCACAGAAATACAAAAAATGTTATTCAAGGCTGCTATGAACACCTTTATGTGCATAAACTATAAAATCTAGAGAAGATGGACAAATTCCTGGAAATATACAACACTCATAGATTAAACCAGGATGAAATAGAAACTCTGAAGAAACCAATAATAAGCAGTGAGACTGAAATGGTAGTAAAAAAAATTGCAAACAAAAATGCCCAAACCAGATGGATTCACAGTTGAATTCTATCAGACATTCAAAGAAGAATTGATACCAATCCTATTGACACTACTCCACAAGATAAAGAGGGAGTCCTCCCTAAATCATTCTATGAAGCCAGTATCACCCCAATACAAAAATCAGTAAAGTACATACCAAAAAAAGGAAAACTATGGCCCAATATCCCTGATAAACATAGATGCAAAAATCCTCAACAAAATACTAGCTAAGCAAGCTCCACAGCATATCAGAAAGAATCCACCATGGTTAAGTGGGTTTCATACCAGGGATGCAGGGATAGTTTAAAATATGCAAGTCAATAAATGTGATACACTGCATAAACAGGATTAGAAACAAAAATCCCATGATCATCTCAATAGAAGCAGGAAAAGCACTTGACAAAATCCAGTATCCCTTTATGATCAAAACCCTCATCAAAATCGGCATAGAAGGGACATACTTTAACATAATAAATGCTATCTATGACAAACCCACAGCCAACATTATACTGAATGGAAAAAAGTCGAAAGGATTTCCCCTGAGAACTGGAACAAGATGAGGATGCCCACTCTTACCACTTCTATTCAACATAGTACTGGAAGTCCTAGCCAGAACAATCAGACAAGAGAAAGAAACAAAGGGCATCTAAATCATTAAAGAGTTAGTCAATCTGTTGCTGCTTGCTGATGATATAAGTGTATACCTAGAAAACCCTAAAGACTCCTTCAAAGAGCTCCTAGAACTGATAAATAAGGAAATTTATCTTGAAAGAAATGTTGGGCAGGCATGGTGGCTTGTGCCTGTAATCCCAGCACTTTGGGAGGCTGAGGCGGGTGGATTACCAGGTCAGGAGTTTGAGAGCAGCCTGGCCAACATGGTGAAACCCTGTCTCTACCAAAAATACAAAAATTAGCCGGGCATGGTGGCACATACCTGTAATCCCAGCTACTCAAAAGGCTAAGGCAGTAGAACTGCTTGAACCCAGGAGGTGGAGGTTGCAATGAGTCAAGACTGTGCCCATTGCACTCCAGCCTGGGTGACAGAGTGAGATTCCGTGTCAGGGGAAAAAAAGAAATGAAAGAAATGTTAACAGAAGTTCTTAAGAGAGGACAATGCGCTAGGTTAGAAACTTGGATTATATAAAGAAGAGATGAATGTTACAGACAACAGTGTTTTCAAAATAATAAAAGGAACAATGTATTCAATGACTATAGCTTATGAATATGTAAAATGTATAAAAAAAGTTATAAGGAATGGGAGGCAGGAATTGGGAATGCCTGCACTACTTATAAAGCAAAACATGTATATGGCCAATGCTGAGGCATCAGTAAATTTTTAAAAAGAAGTATAATTGATAAGTTTATATTAAAGAAAAAGTTTAATTATTTAAATACTCAATGACAACCAGAGCTTTTTTTTTTCCCTTGTATTATTCAAGTTAAGATATGTCCCTTCTATGTCAATTTTGCTGAGGTTTTCATCATAAAGAGACACTGGATTTTGTCAAGTGCTTTTTCTGTTTCTATTGAGATGATCATGGGATTTTTGGTTTTAATCCTTTTTATGTGATGTATCACATTTATTGACTTGCGTATGTTAAACCATCCCTGCATCCCTGGTATGAAATTCATTTAATCATGGTGGATTATCTTTCTGATATGCTGTTAAACCTGGTTAGCTAGTATTTCGTTGAGGATTTTTGCATCTGTGTTCATCAGTGACACTGGGCCGTAGTTTTCCTTTTTTTTTTTTTTTTTTTTTTTGTTATGTCCTTTCCTGGTTTTGATATTAGGGAGACACTGGCTTCATAGAATGATTTAGGGAGGATTCCCTCTATCTAATAGAATCATGTCAATAGGATTGGTATCAATTCTTCTTTGAATGTATGTTAGAATTCAGCTGTGAATCCACCTGGCAAAAAGCAAGGGGAAAAGATGAGTAGGTGAAGCAAAGGAGTTTTTTTAGGGCAGTGAAACCATCCTGTATAATACTGTAATAGTGGATAAATAACATTTTGCATTTGGCAAGCCCATAGAACTGTATAACACAAAGGAAGAGTACCAGTGTAAACTACGGACTTCAGTTAATAATAATAATGTATCAATATTGGCTTATCAACTGTAACAAATGTACTACCATAATGCAAGATGTTAATAATATGGAAAACTTTGTAAAGGGGTATCTAAGAGAAAATATGGAAACTCTGTGGCCTTTCTGCTCAACTTTTCTTTAAAAATTAAGCAGAAGTTTTTAAGTAAACTTACAACTGCTCTAAAAAAAAGTCGGGCTGGACGCAGTGGCTCATGCCTGTAATCCCAGCACTTTGGGAGGCAGAGGCCAGCGGACCACCTGAGGTTGGAAGTTCAAGACCAGCCTAACCAACATGGAGAAACCCCGTCTCTACTAAAAATACTAAAAAAATGAGCCAGGCATGGTGGCACATGCCTGTAATCCCAGTTACTCGGGAGGCTGAGGCAGGAGAATCGCTTGAACCCAGGAGGCAGAGGTTGCAGTGAGCCGAGATCATGTCATTGCACTCTAGCCTGGGCAACAAGAGTAAAACTCTGTCTCAAAAAATTTTAAAAAAATAAAATAAAGTCTTGATTTTTTAAAAGACATCCATTATTTTCTCTTTGTAGATTTCTCCTTCTTCTTTTTCTTTTCTTTGAGATGGAATCTTGCTGTGTCCCCCAGGCTGGAGTGCAGTGGTGTGATCTCAGCTCAATGCAGTCTCCAACTCCCAGGTTCAAGGGATTCCCAAGCCTTAGCCTCCTGAGTAGCTGGGATTACAGGCATGTACCACAACACCTGGCTAATTTTTGTCTTTTTAGTAGAGACAGAGTTTCACCATGTTGGTCATGGTGGTCTCAAACTCCTGACCTCATCATCAGCCCACCTGGCCTCCCAAAGTGCTAGGATTACAGGTTTTGGCCACTGAGCCTGGCCCAGATTTCTCCTTCTAATGCCACAACAACTTAGAAGGTATCTTTGAATTGATAACATCTCTATGGTGGTTCATTTACTCTCTAATTCATTCATTGATTCAGCCATTCAATGCTAAAATATTTATAGTGTTTGTACATCACTCACTTACTCATACAAGTATAACTTCCTCTTTGTCATTTTATTCCTTTTGAAAATGTTTACATTATTTTCATATTTAGAGATTATGAAACATCTATTGTATAATATTAATATCTTAATAAATTAAAGTCAGGGGCCTCTCTGAAAGAGGCTCCTGGAATTATTTTTATAGAATACTATGAGGACAAATCAGTAACTAAGACATGTACAAATAGGGCCCACCCAATTTTAATTATATATTTCTTTTGACTGATGAGTTAATTTTTTTGCTTTATCAACTAATGTTACCAATTATTACGCTATGTACAGTGCTATACTGGAGTGAGATGAACAGAGTTGGCAGCTCCTAAGACTTGTTCTTGGCACACAGGAGAGTCTTAATAATGTTTTCAATGTTTTCTGAAATAATATTTTTAGATAGATAGAAAATATTACAAAAGATATAACTCAATAAAAGCTTAATTATAATTACAGAATTATGGGTCTTTTGAGGTTTTTCCTCAATAATATAAAAAGTTTTAATAATATTTAAAGGTATATATATAGTCTCTGATCTTAAAGATGATTTTAGGACTTTACAGTTAGTTTGTGAAGAAACATATAATCATGGAAAAATAAGAAAACTTGAAATAAATAATATAGGACCAAAATATATAAAATGTCACATTGTCAATAATTAACTGTTAAATAAATGGCTTATATAAGTGCTACAGGAATTCTGAGAAGGGTCCAAAACAACAAAAACCTAGCTTCCTGAAATGGGCTAGATTCATAAAAAGAAAACTAAGACAATAAAGGGGCATGAGCAAAAAACAAAAAATCAAGACATGCTAAAAGAGTCCACGTGCTGATCTGCTGAGGAAGAATTCAGAAGCTGAAGGACTGGAACCAAAACCAGAAATGCAGAATGAGGCAACATTTAGACCTTGAACCAGGCCATTGAGTTTAGATATTAACTATGGAGGCTACAAGGCATGGAAAGTTGTTTGGGGGAAAGCAATATGCTGAAGTAAACAGTTGTATCCAGTTTGTATTTATTCAGGGAGGTGGGGGTAGATGAAAAGAAAAGTTAAGAAGCTGTAAGGAAATCTATTATGGGACAATAGGATAAATGGCTAAATTTGGAGAAGAACAACAAGAAAGGAAATGATACAAAAGGTAACTCCCAGAAAAAGAAAAGAAGAAACTCAGGGAGATAAAGTAAGTGGGATCGAAGGTAAATCCAAGTTTCTGAAGCTACGGAGAACAATAAAAATGAAAAAATTGATTTCAGACATACTGCACTTGGACTACCTGAGAAAACTCCAGGAGGAAATGCACATTTGATGATAAAAATGAAAAAATTTATTTCAGACATACTGAAGTTGGACTATCTGGGAGATCTCCAGGTGGAAATGTACATTACATAATTTGATGATATTAGAATTGGAGCTCAGTTGTATTAAAACTAAAGACAAATATTCTGAAATTAACTTCAAAGAAGTAATATTTGAATCCCTGAAAATATCGATGCTATTTTCCAAAGGAGAAACTGTCTACAGAGAGATAAGAATAGAAAGCTAACTGAAATTTTGAGAACCCATTTTTTTGGGCACAGATGAAGAAACAGATGCAAGTATAACACACACACACACACACACATACACACACACACATGCACACACACACAGAATAAATAGTTTTTAAAAAAAAGTAAAGAATCACCATAAAATCTAGAAAAATTTTATTCTGCCATATTATCATGAAAATATTTCTTATAATCAATATATCCCTCTCTAAGAACTTCAGAAGCCTATGACCATCACAAAATACTTATTTTTAAAAACATTTCTTTATACAAAAGATATTAGACCTCAAGGGACAATTTGTGTGAATTATATTTAACGATTTATTTATAATAAATCGTTCACTACTGATACATTATTTAGTAACAAGCCAAAATGAAAAAAGATTTCAATCAGAAATCATAATGTGCTAATTCTATTAAAACATATGCAAGAGCATTTAATATTTCATTAAAATGAGAGGAAGTTAATTTCTTTCTGAAAATCATGGTAATAATAACATTAGAGATTAGAATCTAGAGCTTAATGTCCCAGTGAGGACTTACCTAGTAGAGATAGGTTCCAAAAAGGGCCAAACAGTCAGGATAACATAGCCTAATGATTAAAAATTTCCACACTGATAACTGAGGAATTTTCATTCATCCGTCAATGCATTTACTCATTTATTCATGAAATTACTGAATAGCCACTGTGTGGTAGGCACTAAGAAGACAAATATAAATAAGCTACATACCTGCTATACAGGGCATTACTGTCTTTAATCAAAACACATTTTAATGTTAGGAAAAAAAGTACAAGTACCTTCATTATTTCTCTAAAAATACATGATTTGAAAGTCAGTGAAAGCGGAAAGTGGCAAGTTCAAGATGGCTGACTAGATGCATCTGGTACTCTTCTCTTCCACAAAGAAGAACCCAAATAGCAAGTAGATAATCACACTTTAAATAGATCATCTAAGAAAGAACACTGGCATTCAACAGAGAAGTGACAGAAACACCTAAACTAAGAAAGGAAAGGGAAGCAAGGCAGCCTGCTTGACTGAGATCAGCTGGGAGCCTGGAGAGGCTCCCTAATGTGAGGAAACGATAAGTAAGAGATCCCCCAGCAGTCCACATTCCTACTGTGAACTCCTGTACTCCTAGTCACAAAAGAAACACAGGAAATACTTGACCCTGCAGGCTCTGAGACCAACACAGAGAGCTGCCTGGAGACTGTGCAATAGTATTGCTTCAGAGAGAGAGCTCATACTGAGTCCCACAAACCCTGAGTCCTAAGCAGCTATAGCACAGCACCATTTTGAGAACTCAGCCCCCACCGGACTGCAAACTTCCCTGTGTCCCAACAGCCCCTGCATCCCCACATCCCTAGAGTACCATTTACATTCCCTGCCTACAGCAGCCTCTGCCAGGGCCAATGCAGGAGTCACTGGTGGTGACCTCATCCCACCAACAGAGGGGTCATGCACTTTCACACACCCCAAGGACAAATTCAAATGCTCACAGCCACTGCCACTATGGGCTACTGCAAAGCCAAAGCATGAGCTAAGTGTGTGCACCCCAGCTGCCTGCTTACAGCTGCTCCCACTGAAAGCCATCTTGCCCTACTCAGTAGCAGGGCTGTAGTACAGATGCTTCAAACCCCACCTGAAGATTCCTCTTCCAGTAACTAAGCATGCCATCCCAGGGCCTGGTGATCAAGTCCACCATCATTGGTATACTCCTCCCAGAGTCTGTGGTCAGGCCCGCCCAACCTGCTGCTACAACCACAGTTGGCATCCACAGTTGGCATCCACACACACAAACTGCCTGAGGGCCTGGAGATTGGCCCACCCAGTCTGTCACAGCCACTGCCAACACCAGCACAGACTATTTTTGTCTCAGACAGTTGTCCCACCACTGATACTGCCATAACTCACTCCTTGCAAGCTGCCCAGGGGACCAAGAACTTGCCTACCCACCTGACCCACCACTGCCATTCCTGGCACCTAAGCAAGTCACTTGGAGGCCCAAGAATAAGCCTTTCTGGACCCACTAATGCCAGTGCCAGCATACATCACCCTAAGCCCAAGGACAGGCACACTCAGCTCACTGCTGCCACCACTGGGGCCGCAAAACCGGCCCAACTGGCATCCCAGTCCCCAGGAAAATTTCACCACAGCTTCCACTAACAACTACACCTTAAGCCACCAAAGAAATCCCACACAGCACTGACACTGTTTAGAGCCAAAGAAATTACCCAGAATTAAAGCCAAGAGCCCTATCCAACCAACAGCATGATACATCTTCCAAAAAAAAGTCCTCCCGTATGAAGCAAACTCAAAAAAGCTGAAAGAAGCAACTGTTACACTTTATATGCAGAGAGCAACATAAGGACACATGAAACATGAAAAAGAAGAAATACGACACCTCCAAAAGAATGTAATAATTCTCTAGCAATCAACTCTAATCAAAGAGAAATTTACAAAATCCCAAAAACAATTCAAAACATTTGTACTAAAGAAACTTGGTGAGATACCAAAAAACCTCAGAAAAACAATACAAATAAACCAGATATTCAGGATATAAATGAGAAATTTACCAAAAAGATATCACAAAAAAGAATCAAACAGAAATTCTAGAACTGAAGAATTCAATCAGTGAAATACAAAATATATTCAAAAGCTTCAATAACAGACTAAATCAAGCTGAAGAAAGACTCTCAGAACTTGAAGACTGGTCTACTGAAATAACCTAGTCAGACAAAAATAAAGAAAAAAAAAGAATGAGCAAACCCTAGGTGACATAGAGGATACCATAAAGTGACCAAATATTTGCATTTTTGGTGTTCCAGAAGATGAAGAGAAAATGAGAGAGTCAAAAAACCTATTCAATGAAATAACAGATAAAAAGTTCCTCGCCAGGCACAGTGGCTCAGGCTAGGCACAGTGGCTTATGCCTGTAATCCCAGCACTTTAGGAGGCCGAGGTGGGCAGATCACAAGGTCAAGGGATCAAGACCATCGTGGCCAACATGGTGAAACCCCGACTCTACTAAAATACAAAATTAGCTGGGCATGGTGGCACGTGCCTGTAGTCCTAGCTACTTTGGAGGCTGAAGCAGGAGAATTGCTTGAACCTGGGAGGCAGAGGTTGCAGTGAGCCAAGATCATGCCACTGCACTCCAGCCTGGCAACAGAGCGAGACTCCATCTCCAAAAAAAAAAAAAAAAGTTCCCAACCCTAACAAGAAATTTAGACATCCAGATTCAGGAGGCGCAGAGATTCCCCAAATAGACATAATTCAAAAGGGACTTCTCCACAGCAAAGTATAGTCAAACTGTCAAAAGTCAAAGACAAAGAGAAAATTCCAAAAGCAGCAAGAGAAAAGTATCTAATCATTTATAAAGGAATTCCCATCAGACTAACAGCAGATTTCTCTGTAGAAAATTTACAGGCCAAAAGAGTGTAGGATGATATATTTACAAGAGCTGAAAGAAAAAAAAAACTGACAGCCATGTATACTATACCCAGAAAATTTATTCTTCATAAATGAAAGAGAACTAAAGTATTTCCCAGATAAGCAAATGCTGAGAAAATTCATCATCTCTAGACTTGTCCTCCAATAAAGGCTTACAGAAGTCCTATACTTAGAAGTAAAAGAATAAAATCTACCATCATGAAAATACATGGAACTATAAAAACCACTGGTGAAGCAAACACAAATAAAAAGACTCAAATGTTACCTCTACAGAAAACCACCAAACCACAAGATAAACAATAAGAGAGAATGAAAGAAACAAAGAATATAAATAACAATTACTTCAATTAATAAAACAACAGGAATAAACCCTCACATATCAATAGTAACCTTGAATGCAAATGGATTAAATATTCCACTTAAAAGATAAAGACAGTTTGAAAGAATTTAAAAAAAAAGAAAGAAAAGAAAACATGACCCAACTATATGCTGCCTATAAGGAACTCATCTTTCCTGTAAAGACATACACAGGCTGAAAGTAATGAAAAAAAAAATTCCATGCTGATAGAAGCAAAAGCAGGAGTAGCTATACTTAGATAAAACAGATTTTAAGTCAAAACAGTAAAAAGAAAAAAAAGACAGTCATTATAAAATTTTTTTAAATGAAATCATATCAAGTATTTTCCTAGACCACAGTGGAATAAAACGATAAATCAATAATAAGAGGAACTTTTAAAACTATACAAATACATAGAAATTAAACAACATGCTCCTGAATGAGAACTTAGTAAAGGAAGAAATTGAGGAGGAAATAAAAAAATTTCTTTAAACAATTAAAAATCAAAACACAACATATCAAACCTATGGGATATAGCAAAAGCAGTTCTAAGAAAAGTTTATTATAGCAATAAATGCCTACATCAAAAAGATAGCTTATCATTATGTAAAAAAGACACCTCCAGCACTTTGGGAGGCCAAGGTGGGCAGATCATGAGGTCAGGAGTTCCAGACCAGCCTGGCCAACATAGTGAAACCCCATCTCTACTAAAAATACAAAAATTAGCTGGGCATGGTGGCAGGCACCTGTAATCCCAGCTACTCAGGAGGCAGAGGCAGGAGAATCACTTGAACCCAGGAGGCAGAGGTTGCAGTGAGCAGAGACCACACCACTGCACTCCAGCCTGGGCAACAGTACAAGATTCTGTCTCAAATAAAAAAAAAAAAAAAAAAAAGACACCTGCACTCATATTTATTGCAGCAGTATCCACAATAGCAAAGTCATTGAATCAACTTAAGTGCCCATCAACAACTGATTATTGGATAAAGAAAAATATGGTACCTATACATCATGTAATACTATGCACCCTTAAAAATAATGAAATTGGCCTGTCATGGTGCCTAATGCCTATAATCTCAGCCCTTTGGGAGGTTGGGGCAGGTGGATCATGAGGTCAGGAGATCGATACCAGCCTGACCAACATAGTGAAACCCCGTCTCTACTAAAAATACAAAAATTAGGCTGGGTGTGGTGGCTCATACCTGTAATCCCAGCACTTTGGGAGGTCAAGGCAGGCAGATCACAAGGTCAAGAGTTCAAGACCAGCCTGACCAAGATGGTGAAACCCTGTCTCTACCAAATACACAAAAAATTAGCCAGGCATGGTGGAGGACACCTATAATCCAGTTACTTGGGAGGATGAGGCAGGAGAATTGCCTGAATCCAGGAGATGAAGGTTGCAGTGAGACAAGATCGTGCCATTGCACTCCACCCCAGGCAACAGTGCTAGACTCTGCCCTAAAATAAAAAATAAAAAAATTAGCTGGGTGTGATGGCACACACCTGTTATCCCAGATACTTGGGAGGCTGAGGCAGGAGAATCACTTGAACCCGGCAGGTGGAGACTGCAGTGAGCTAAGGTTGCACCACTGCACTCCAGCCTGGTGACAGAGTGAGACTCTGGCTCAAAAAAAAAAAAAAAAAATGAATGAAATCATATCCTTTGCAGTAATATAAATGGAGCTGAAGGCCATTATCCCAGTAAAATAACTCAGAAACAGAAAATCAAATATTGCATGTCCTTACTTATAAGTGGGAGCTAAACAATGGGTACACATGAACATCAAGATAGAAATAATAGATTCTGGGGACTCCAAAAGGAGAAAGGGTGTAAGGGGGTGAAGGTTTAAAAATTACCTACTGGTTACAACATTCACTATGTGGGTGATGGAAATACCAGAAGCCCAATCCCAAACTTTATGCAATATATCCATGTTACAAACCTGCACATGTACCCTCCGAATTTAAAATAAAATTAAATTTTTTAAAAAGTACAAAGATTTCAAATTCATAATCAAAAAATACACCTCAAGGAACTAAAAAAGCAAGGAAAAAACCAAACTCAAAATTAGAGAAGAAAAAATAATAAAGATCAGAGCAGAACTTAAAATAGAAACTAAAAAAAAATACAAAAAGTCAACAAAATGGAAGTTTAGTTGTTTTTGAAAAGACAAACAAAATTGATAAGCTACTTGCTATACTAACACAGAAAAGAAGAGCAAAGACCCAAATAAAATCAGAAATGAAAAAGGAGACATTACAACTGACACACTGATACCACAGTAACAGAAAAGACCATCAGAGACTAATATAAATAGCTATATACCAACAAACTAGAAAATCTAGAGGAGATAAATTAATAAATTTCTGGTACATACAATTTACCTGGATTGAATGAGGAATAAACAGAAAATTTGAACAGACCAAAAACAGGTAATGAGATTGAGTCAGTAGTAAAGTCTTCTAACAAAGAAAAGTCCAGGACCAAGTGGCTACAATGCCAAATTCTAATCCTTAATTAAATACCAGCAAATCATATCCAACAGCACATCCAAAAAATAATACACATGATCAAGTGGGCTTTATCCCAGGGATGCAAGAATGGTTCAACATATACAAATCAATAAACATGATATATCACATCAATAGAATAAAGGAATAAAGGACAAAAACTGCATGATAATCTCAACACATGCAAATAAAGTTCTGATAAAAATATGCACTGCTTCATCACAAAAACTCTCAGCAAACTAGGCATAGAAGAGCACAACTCAACATAGTAAAGGGCATATATGACAAATCCACAGATAACATCACACTCAATGAGGAAAAACAGAAAGCCTTTTCTCTAAGAACTAGAACAAGACAAGGATGTCCACTTCACCACTCCCATTCAACATAACACTGGAAATCCTAGCCAGAGCAATCAGGCAAGAGAAACCAAGAAAAGACATCCAAATTGGAGAAAAGGAAGTCAAACTGCCCCTCTCTGCCTATGATATAATCTCCTATCTAGAAAAACTTAAAGACTCCACCAAAAAACTCTTAAACCCAATAAATAATTTAAGTTACAGGATACAAAATCAACATGCAAAAATCAGTAGCATTTCTATACATGAATATCAAACTAGCTGAAAAAGAAATCCAGAAGACAATCTCATTTACAATAGCTACAAAAAAAAATCTAGGAATAAGTTTAACCAAGAAAGTGAAAGATCTCTGTAAGAAAAACTATAAAACTATGAATGAAATTCAGGAGAACACAAACAAATGGAAAGATATCCTATGCTCTTGGATAAGAATTAACATTGTTAAAATTACCATAATGCCCCAAAACAATCTACGAATTCAATGCAATGCCTATAAAAATACTGTTATTTTTCTCCTCTCCTCTCCTCTCCCCCCTCCCCTCCCTTCCCCTCCTCTTCTCTTCTCTTCTCTTTTTTGAGATGGAGTCACTCTGTCGTCCAGGCAGGAGTGCACTGATGCAGTCTCGGCTCACTGCAACCTCCACCTCATAGGGTCAAGAGATTCTCCTGCCCCAGCCTCCTGAGTAGCTGAGGCTACAGGTGCATGCCACCACACCTAGATAATTTTTGTATTTTTAGTAGAGACAGGATATCATCAAGTTGGTCAGGCTGGTCTTGATCTCCTAACCTGTGATCCGCCTGCCTTGGCCTCCCAAAGTGCTGCAATTACAGGTGTGAGCCACCTCACCCAGTCCAACAAAAGGAACTATTATACACTGTTAGTGGAATGTAAATTGGTCTAGCCACTATGGAAAATAATAGATTTTTTTAAAAGTCTAAAAATAGAACTATCATATGATCTAGCAATCCCACTACTGGGTATCTGTCCAAAGGAAAATAAATCTGTATGTTGAAGACACACCTGCACCCATGTTTATTCCAGCACTACTCACAATAGCAAAGATATGGAGTCAACCTAAGTATCCATCAAGTGATGAATGGATAAAGAAAATGTGGATATACAAAATGGAATCCTATTTCACTACAAAGAATTAAATTATGTTTTTTGGAGCAACATGGATTGAAGTGGAGGTCATTATGCTAAGCGAAATAAGCCAGGCACTGAAAGACTAGTATCACATATTCTCAATCATATGTGGGAGCTAAAAAAGTTTATCTCATGAACTGTATCTCCTGAAGGTAGATAATAAAATGCTAAGATACCAGAGGATAAGAAGGTTGTGTGGGTGGGAGGAGGGGATGAACAAAGGTTCATTAATGGGTACAAACATACAGTTAGATAGAAGGTACAAGTTCTCATTTTCAAAAGTAGAGTAGGGTGACTATAGTTAGTAACAATGTGTTGTATATTTCAACGTAAGTACAAGACAGGACTTGAAAGGTTCCCAACACATAGAAATGATAAATATTCAAGATGATGGATACCCCAAATACCTTGACCTGATCATTACACATTCTATGCATGTGAAATTTTACATGTGTCCCATAAATATGTAAAATTTTACGTATCAATTTTTAAAAAGAAGATGAAAGAGAAAAAAAAGAGGTAGCATTCATGAAAGAATTCAACTCTACCATACCTCATTCTAAAGAGTCCAAAAAAAGACTCTCATAGCATGAATAGGGAACCTCACTTACTCCTTTCTTAGTTTTTTAAGCCATCCTTTGTAGTTTAATTTTGCCCAGTCCAAAAGTCAATCATCCTAATTTCATCTAAGTAGCAATTTTTTTCAAGAATTGGAACATAATGCATAAATTAATATTCTGTTAAAGCTAGACAGAGTTAGGTATCACTTGAAATCCATGACTTTGATGGTGAACTCCTGGTAATATGCAAAATATCAAACTCTGTAGAATTCAAGATTTAAAATCCCACAGGATGGAAAACCATCTGTTCAACGATGACCCTTACAGAGAAATTACATTGACTATTGCAAAGTAGTTTCATTTATCCCAGTCAGAAACTGCTTTAGACACTGACTCTCCGTAGTTAGCAATCAGCAACTCCAGTAATCATACAATATCCAATCTTCAAAAGAAAAAGTAGTTTCAAGAAAGCAGAAATTATACAAAGGTTAATTTCAATTTGGATGAAAATTACATGAATGACTCACATAGAAAGCAATTTAAATATAAAAAACAGCATAACATTGATATAAAATGCAACTTTAAAATCTGCAAACTAAACTTTTTGAATGATTATACTATAAATTAATTTGGGTTGCCACTGATGATTAAAACGTAATGGGAACTCAAAACTGGATTAACAGGTGATGTAGGCAGAAAATGTCATTATACGTACAAGAATCAATTTTTGTTCAGGTTATTAAGCTAATAACATGGAGGAAATGAAGACAGTGGGTTATGAATTCTAGCACTTCACAGTTAAGCAATACTGAAAACCAAAATAGTTCCTGAAAAAGGCCCAATAAGAAAGCTAAGGGGACCATACATTTCTTAAAATATTGTTTCTCTATTTTATTTGGAAAATAGAGCCAAAGATGCCATGAAAAAGCTGTAACAAATGTTATGCCCCATGCCTGCATAATTTTTAAAAACACAGATGATCATAACTCCCACATTGGCATAGTGATTTCTTTTTTCTTTCCTTTTGTTTTTTTTTTTTTCTTGAGACAGGATCTCACTTTGTCACTTAGGCTGGAGTGCAGTGGCATGAACACAGATCACTGCAGCCTCAACTTTCCAGGCTCAAGCAATCCTCCCACCTCAGCCTCCCATATAGCAGGGACTATAGGCATGTACCACCATGCCTGGCTAATTTTTGTATTTTTTGTAGAGACAGGGTTTTGCCATGCTGCCCAGGTTGGTCTCAAATTCCCAGACTCAAGCTATCCTCCTGCTTTGGCCTCCCAAAGTGCTGGGATTGCAGGCATGAGCCACTGCACCCACCTAATAAGTATAGTAATTCTAAATCAAAAACTGATATTTATAATTAAATGTTAAGATACCAAAATGATAGATAACTTTTTTTTTTTTTGGCTGCTCCAGTCAACCAAAGAGACATTTTATTGAGGCCTAGGACCATGCATCCTGGGCAGGAGGCTGCCCTTCCAGGAAGGAAGAGGCTTATTTGACCTTCTTCTTGGGCGCAGATTGTTGGTGTGGCCACACTTCTTCTTGCAGCAGTTGACACCACGGGGGTGCAGGCAAGCACAGCACTTGTGGCAGATCATCTTGTGGCAGCTGTATTTCTGGGCGAGCTGGCGGAGGGAAGGCTCAATAATGCCACCTTGCAGGTGCAGCACCAGATGCAGGGTGGACTCTTTCTGGATGTTGCAGTCTGAGAGACTGTGGCCATCCTCCAGCTGTTTGCCGGCAAATATCAGATGCTGCTGGTCAGATGGGATACCTTCCTTGTCTTGAATTTTGGCTTTGACATTCTTAATGGTGTCACTAGGCTCAACCTCAAGGGTGATGGTCTTGTCTTTGAGGGTCCTTACAAAGATCTGCATCTCTGCGTCAACTCAGCTGCCTCGCTGAAGTGACAGGTAACCTTTATAGGCTGACTGTTAATAACATTAATTCTGCTTGTTTTCACAGAATAGGGTATCATGAATTTTAAAAGCTTTCTAAAATGAGTTTCACCATAACAGAAATAAAAATTTAATAAAATGTAGTAAAATGAATTACTAAAGAGGATACAGAATTTCCTATCTTAAGATTAATAAAGCCAGGAACACATTTATCTTGACCTGTTTAAACGAAGCCAGACTGAAAGTTTAAAGTTGAATTAGGTGAAACCCAATAATCCCTTTTCATCAGTCATGTCTGTGGATTCTCTAGTCAAATACTCCAAAAAGGCAAAAAGTAAGTTTTGAAATTTGTGACATCCGTCATACCACAGATAATCAATCTATATGTGAAATAGCATACTGATGGGAAAGTATTTATAACAGCATTTAATTGTATAGAAAAGGTTAAATATACATGAAAAGATAAGACATATAAAAGTAGAAACCTCAGAAGAAATTTTTAACTGATTTTTGAGACAATTATCTTTCTTCAATTTCAATGTTATTACAGATAGATTTATGATCATAATTTCAAATATACATTTATATATTTCATGTATGTTGTTTCATACATATTTCAAATATAGAGCTACATAAATTATGTATATGAGTTATATATATGTATATATATATGTATGTATCAGTTATTTTGATTAAGGAGTGACTCTCACTAGGACTTTCAAGTCAAAACAGGGTTCTCTTATTCTAATTCAAATTAACAGAGATTTCAACCATGAAACATACGTCCAAGAGGCTTTACCAAGGCTCCCTTCTTTCCACCCAGCGTTGAGTGCTGGTGAGATGCAAAGAAAAAAGCACTCACTTCTCATCCTTAAGGCGCTCACATTCTAGCAGGGGAGAGTTTCATGTAAACAAGTAATTATGACACGCATTGTAAATGCTAAAATAGAGATTCACACATAGTGTTTCCAAAGATCAGAGTGAAATGAGTTATTATATAGGTTTGTGGTGTGGCCCAAGGGAAAATGAACAGCTACAGGCACAGTCAAAGGAACGTGACTCCAGAGTTTCCAAGGAAAGCTGCAGCAGAGCTCACTGCTAAAATTTAAAAAGGTATTGCTAAATTACATACTGAACCTACTCCAGCAGATTCCATTTTCAGTGCCCATGGAATTTCCCTTTGTTGCTGGTATTCTCCTTATATAAAAAATTATCATTCAGTAACAAAAGCTGGCCAGTACACTCATCAGGCATGATGAGAACAGGACCCACGTAATGTTTCAAGTCAATACTGATGACATCAGTTCAAAAGCAAACACAACCAAGTCATCAGCACCATGAGGAATGAAAAAAAAAAAGGCCATTTATCTTTTAAAAGGCTTTTAAATATTCAGTAGATCTAACACTATTAAGAAATAACATAGCATCAGTTTAAAGTCTTGGGAAACAGGCCTGCACTTTCCTTTCAGTACTTGTGCACTTAAAATATTCCTATCCCATTTTACTGTTCTTCACAGAGCAGCTGACAAATCATTCCTCCACACTGGCAAAGGGTGTTGAAATTAGAATTTAAAACAAGAGTCAGCAGGAAAAATAAATGGGAGAAGAGCCTTCTTCCTTTTTGATACCATATAAATATATTATTAAAACATTTGCTTCTTTTTGTTACATGAACTTGATTTAAAAATAACTAACATGCATTAAAACTAAAAATTTTGTAAAATTTTTTAAATAGCGTGATGAATGTCTTTTAATCAAGGACTTTTTTTCTCATCTTAATATGATTATTTTAGCTTTTACCAATTACAGAACATATATATCACATCTCTTCTGAAAGTAACTCCTTGATCATTTCCCATTTAATTATTTTCAGTTTTACACAGAAAGCACTTGCTGAGGAATTTGTATTCTTTCCTTTGAGAATCAAAATAATAACGTTAATGTGGTCTGTTCTCATTAAAGGCTGCAACATTGATTGTATCTGAAAAAAACTTAACATGCTCTTGGAACTATAAAGCCAGTCCCCCCAGAAAGCCCCCAGAATCACAAAACAGCTGAAACTTTGGGCATGTTTCCCTCTCAACATTCCAAGATGGACTTACCCTTCCATTGTTTCTTTACACTTTAAACATTCCTATTTTGTTTAACTGTACTAAAGCATGTAGGGTTACCTGCCATCCACTCGGAAGGTTTTGTATTGGCTTTTTCTCTCTAAAGATTATGTGCTCCTGCCACTGCTTTTGTTTCTCACTCAAAAAGACTTTTCTTTTTAAGCAATCACACATTACTACTAATGAAAGATTCCCTAAATTCATTACTCCTCCTCTTGCTATTCTTAGAACTTTTATCTCAAATACTGTGCTGGCACCAAGAAACCCCCAATGTATCTTACTTGGTTTTCGTAACTGTAACCTAAGCAGTACATTTCAATTCAATCAGAAAATAAGTTGATTATTGACATCCATTTATAATTATATTTATCTTTTATCTATATCTACCCATTCATCCCAATTTTAATTTGTGATCGAAGCAAATTTAGTTGTTTGGTTAATATGAAAAGGTTGCCAACACAGAATGGAAAATTAATGTACGTATACAGTGATAAAAAAACTGCTTAAAGATAGGTAAAAATGATCACATTGTGATAGAGTCCATGAAAATGTTTTACCAACAGAAACACAAGACTTGCCAAGATTATGTATTAATGGTCATAATACAAGTATCAATACCTGGACTAATTGAAAATAAACATAATGAAATAAAATTGTAGAGGAGGCTGGGCATGGTGGCTCACATCTGTAATCTCAGCCCTTTGGGAGGACAAGTGGGCAGATCACTTGAGGTCAGGAGTTCAAAACCAGCCTGGCCAACATGGCAAAACCCCATTTCTACTAAAAATACAAAAATTAGCCAGGCATCGTGGAGCACGCCTGTAATCCCAACTATTCGTGAGGCTGAGGAAGGAGAATTGCCTGAACCCGGGAGACAGAGGTTGTGATGAGCTGAGACGGAACCTGGGTTACAGAGCGAGACCCCATCTTAAAAAAAAATGTAGAGGAGAAAAATAAACAGAATTTTTAAATACTCAAAAATGTAATTATTGTTGATTGATTTAATTTATTCAAAGCACTAGACAAATATCTATTGTCAAATATGATAGACTAGATTGTGTTAACAGAATAAATTCTGCTTAATAGACCAGATATTTTAGTTGACTGATTTTAAAAAAGAAAACCACATGAGACTTTTTAAAAATATATTTTTATTGAGCCAAAATATCTCTGAAACATGGAGAAATACACATAAAATATGTAGCTTAGTGAATGAAAACACGAATGTTAAGATACAAGACAACAAAGCCGATTACCACCTCAATTATCAAAGTGATCTTAAAACTATTATTCAAGATAGTTAAATTTTTTATCCTGGAATCTGCTTTGGAAACAATACTTTTGGATAACTACCATATAACTAAACCATGTTTTGGTTTTTCTTTCAAAAATAATTACCATAAAATTTGTTACAATTATACTCAAAAACATGAGAATCCAAATTGAAATACAATACTTACAGGTAACATTCTTTACAGTAAGCGGCTGAGATCAGAGGGAGAAGGCGTAGCTTTGTGGCTGAGTCTGTGAAAACAACGTATTCTTTTCTCTATTTCCTGGCTAACATTTCTATGCCAAATTCTTACCTGGGTCTCATAGAATAGGTTTCTAATTTTTATTAGGTTTTGGAATAAAACCTATGGACCTTCTTTAGTAGAACACACATAATACTACACACACAAAATCGAGTTCATACACATGCCTCTTCTTCACCTCATTGTCACCCTCAAGCTAAGGTTTTACAACCTCAAGTCAAGAACTAACACAATATAGAAAAAAAAAATCTACACTAGGCAGAACATCGTTGAAATGTCTTTAAAACTTATGCCCTTTAATTGCATAATGTGGTAAAATTTAACTAGCAGATACAAGATAACACCAAAAACATCTCAAATGATTTAATGTCCTTCCTCCACAACTCTTCTACTATCATAAAGTGACAGACAGCAAGCTAGATTCAAACTGGAAATAATGACTCTCAGTTTTGACATCTACTTCATCAGATTACACTAAACTCAAATTAGCAGACTAATTAACTGGCTCAAAATGCCATTGGCAGTAAATCCAATTCAAAATTTCTAAAACTTAAAGAATAGCCATGTTCTAAATAGCTGTTTTCAGAGAAAGAATATCACCCTCAATCAAGGATGAATATTATAACATATCAATATGTGATAAGCTGACTATACTTCATTTTACATGGTCTTGGAACTGGAGAGTTCAGGATCGTTAGCACCATGTGCAGACAGACTTTCACCTTAATCTGCTGACCTATTTTTGTTCACTCTTCTTTCAGTGTTATCATAAGAATTAGTGTGTTCAGGGCAGGCATGGCGGCTCATGCCTGTAATCCTAACACTTTGGGAAGCCAGCGCAGGAAGATCACTTGAGCACAGGAGTCTGAGACCAGTCTGGGCAACCTAATGAGACCCCTCTCTACAAAAAATTTAAAAATTAGCCAGTTGTGGTGGCATGTGCCTGTAGTCCTAGCTACTTGAGAGGCTAAAGCAGGAGGATCACTTGAAGCCAAGAGTTCGTGGTTATAGTGAACTGTGATGGTGCCACTGCATTCTAGCCTGGGCAACAGAGTGAGACCCCGTCTCTTAAAACAAACCCACACACCTACACACACACACACACACACACACACACACACGAATTAGTATATTTACTAACAAATTACTTTTTCTTTTCCGTTAGGAAGAAACCTATCTGTGATTATTTGGTGCTGAATCATAAATATCAGCCTTATGCTTTAACAAATATTATTCAGCAGAATTCTCCGCTATGCTGCTATTTTGAAAATTTGCCTTGCAGAATCACTATTAGTCATGTAACCCCTAATCCATGCCTGCTCTTCTGAAACAGAAGATATCCATGTTACCACTATATTTTCTTGTATTGGTAAATTCATAATTGACTAGATTCCTCATCATTTTTCTTCTCTCTCTCTCTTTCCCACTCTTTTTTTTATTATTAAATTCTCTAAACCAATAGAAAACTCCCACCTTTTTATCTGAATTGATTCCAGCAAAGAAGTATTTTCTTCAAAAGAAAATATAAAGAAAACAAAATCCAGAATGGAGGAAGAGAACTTAGAACAAAGAAAAATAAAACTCTGTTATCAAAATGATCAAAAATGAGAATCAATCCCTTCTTCCTAATATTTTTGTGTAATCTCTAGTTATTTATATTTAAAGTCTGCTGAGGGAAAAAATACTGCTTGCATTTAGAAGAAAAAGAATAATTCCAAAAGAAAATTACTAACACTGACTTGCTTCTGTATAACACTCACTATAACAAACATAGGCTTTACTCTGATCATGGGATAAGAATTTTAAGGCATAACTTGGCTTTTATTTATTAAATGTAAGCAATAAAGCAGGTTACTAGAATAAGTTACATGACAACATCCACACAACTTTCTAATTCAAACCTCATGTAAGAACCCTATTTTTAATTTAGTCCTCCATCAGAATTAATTAGTCTTTATAAAAACCATCTTCAACCTCGGTTTTTAACTTCTTTGAGCATAGTTAGTGAAGGGCAAGTGAGAAGATCAGAGGGTCCAGGAGAGAGAAAGAGAGAGGAAAAAGGCTAAGAGGAAAGCAGAAAAGTAGGGAGAAATGTCTTAATACAGAAATAAAATGTAAGGAGAAAACCACAGTACTTTATCAAATGTGAAATTTAGGATTTGTCTGGGAAAAAAAAAACAAGTTTTATTCTCTTTTTCAAGAGAAAAAAGACAATATTCTTAAGAAAAGCACTGAACTAGGAGGAAAACTTTATATTGACACATTCATTTAAAACTGGTCACTTTCATACTCGTGGCCAACAAAATATGCAAAAATCCAGAACATCACTAATCATCTGAGAAACGCACATCAAAACCACAATGAGATACAAGCTCACACCAGTCAGAATGGCTATTATTAAAAAGACAAAAAACAACACATATTGGCGGTAAGGCTATGGAGAAAAGAGAACACTTATACACTGTTAATAAGAATGTAAATTAGTTCAGCCACTGTGGAAAGCAGTTTGGAGATTTCTCAAAGAACTTAAAACTACCATTTGACCCAGCAATCTCATTACTGGGTATATATCCAAGAGAAAATAAATCGTTCTACTGAAAAGACAAATGCATATGCAGATTCACTGCAGCCCTATTCACGGTAGCAAATCAACCTAGCTACTCATTAATGGTCAATTAAATAAAGACTATGTGGTACATATATACCATGGAATACTGCACGGCCATAAAAAAGAATGAAATCATGTTATTTGTAGAAACATGGATGCATCTAGAAACCATTATCCTAAGTGAATTAACACAGAAACAGAAAACCAAATACTCCATGTTCTCACTTAAAAAGTGGAGGCTAAATATTGGGTACTCATGGATATAAAGATGGCAACAACAGACACTGGGGACTACTAGATGGAGAAGGTTGGGAAGGGACAAGGTTGAAAAACTAATGTGGGTGTACTATGCTCCATACCTGGTGACAGAATCAGTTGTACCCCAAACCTCGGCATCATGCAATATATCCAGGTAATGACACTGTATATGTACCCCCAAATCTAAAATAAAATTTGAAATTATGTATTTTTTAAAAGAATAAAAGGTTAACTACTGTATGGTTCCATTTACATAACATTCTGGAAATAATAAAACTACAGAAACGAGAAACAGATTAGTGGTTGTCAGGTGTTAGGAAGTGAGAAAGGAGGGAAGTGGCTGTTGCTATTAAGGGGTAGCATGAGAGAGATTTTTGGGGATGAACTAGTTCTGCAGCTTGATTGAACTAGTGAGTACATGAATCTATACATGTGCTAAAACAGCACAAAACTAAATACAGATAAACACAAATGAGTGCGTGTAAAATTGGTGAAATCTGAAGAAGTTCTGTGAATAGTACCAATGTCAATTTCATGATTGTGATACCATACTATAGTGATGCACGGAGCTACCATTGGGGGAAACTAGATGAAGAGTACAAGGAACTTCCATCACACAGTTTTCTTTTTGCAACTTCTTGTAAGTCTATAATTATTTTAAAATAAAAAGGTTTTTTTTTTACATGCCACAGGAGCTCAGGGAAGGGAGTGACTGACTACCTGAGAATCTAGAAGGGCTGCTCAGGGGAGTGAATACTGAGTTAGATCTTGAAGAGCAAAGAGGAGTTTAGAAGGCAGGCAGGTTAGAGAAAAGGTTCTCCTGTGAGAGGAAACAGTCCATATAACAACATGGAAGTACAGAATATGACTGTAAGCAGTTCTAGGTGACTGAAACAAGAGCTAGGTGTGGAGAGAGGTAGGGGAAGAAGAGTAGGAACAGCAGGAGAACCACCTGGAACAGTGGGAAAGTGTGCTATTCTAAGGAACATCATACTTTTTACCACTGGCAATCGGGGGAAGGGGAGAGAAGAGATCAGCAGAAAAGGGTCCTATTAACTACTTAAGAAGGAAGCCACACTGAGCACAAAGAACCTGAACAAAAAACCCAGAAGGCAAAGAAGTCTGTGCTGAATTGTGAGCATCTCTATCCACAGTTAAGGAGCTGAGAGAGGATAAAGGCTCTGAGTAAAAAATAAAATAAGTAAAATAAAATAAAATTGATCACTTCAGTGAAAACAAAAACAGCAATCAACTGCATATATTCTTCCCTCAGAGTGCTTTTGTACCTGGAATAAAATCAGTAAAAGCATATGTAATGTTCTCAGTGAAATATGCACAAGTATTAAATACCAAAAAACAAAAATTAAAATTTTTGTCTTTAACAAAATAGTTTGATAATTTCTCCATAAAATCCAATTATTTCTGAAAACCTTCAAATATATTTCAAATGAGGAAATGACATTGCACATAATACAATCACCAGTTTCTCTGCTTACATGAAAACCCTTCTCACCAAAGATGACTGGTTTGACAGAAAAGAAACTATGAAGAATGTGGTCCCAAAACATTAATCTTGAAAGAATATGTAACAGTGCAGCTTCCTTTACTGTATAGAAACTGTCAAAACTCACAAAAGTGAGTCTAAAAGCCTGACAAGTAAAAAAGACCAAAATAATAAAATAATTTTCTGAGGAAGTGGACAAAAAAAGACCTAATAAAATAAATTCTATAAAACCATTAAATTATGCAGACATGTTCTTTAGATCTCAGTACACAAATGTCTTCCAAAGTAATTTATTAAATATAGTTAAGATATCACAAAATTCTCCTTCAATTGCTAATTCACCGGCTTTGCTGTTTATCTACTTTCATTCGTACCTTCTTCCCAAACATCTTCCTTAATATGTGCTCATACCAAGTACTGAGCCAGGCATTCCTGATATCTATGGACCACACATATGAACAAAAGGTAGATAATGCAAAATACCTTCCTCCCGCCGGTCCGTCCGCTCTCCGGTCGACAAGGAGGCCGACGCCGCGCACGCGCACTAGCTCGCCAGTCGGCCAGCCGGAGGTTGCAGGCTGCAGGTGGTGGATCACCTGAGGTTGGGGTTAAAGACCAGCCTGACCAACATAGAGAAATCATGTTGGTCTACTAAAAATACAAAAATTAGCCAGGCGTGGTGGCGCATGCCTGTAATCCCTGCTATTCGGGAGGCTGAGGCAGGAGAATCACTTGAACCCAGGAGGCAGAGGTTGCAGTGAACCAAGATCATGCCATTGCACTCCAGCCTGGGCAACAAGATCGAAACGTCAAAAAAAAAAAAAAAAGAAAAAGAAAAAGAAAAGAATAGACAATAGGACCGTACCTTCCTATGGCCAATATCTTACCCCAGATCTGGACCAGGTAAATACATGCAGGTAATAAATATTAGTTGAATGAATGAAAACTGAATCAATGTATATGTAAAAGGTAGGAGATAAATAAATGAACAGAAACAGGTTATGTGGAAGGTCAGACTGAGGGGATAAGAAAAGTTAGAAAGTCAGACAGCCCTAAAAATATTCCCATAAAAAGCTAAAGGCTAACACACTTTTACCAAAAACATAATTTATAAAAAGCAGTGATTGACAAATCTAAGTTCAGAATTAGAAGTGGGTAATATATTTTTTGTAATATCTCTATTTCCACTTATCAATAATTTCAAAGTTTTTGCTTTTCTTTCGCATAGCAAAAAATCTTTATATGGATTCCAATTATTTAAGACACTCATAAATTTCCAAGACCACAAGTAAAGAACATGAAAAAACAGGCTAATAGCATTCGTTGGCATATGATCAAACACATCTTTCTAGGAACACATCTTTCTAGGCACTGGGTTTTTGTCCCTAAAATCTCCTAAAAAAAAAAAAATATGAGTTTGTAAAAAACAAAGATAGAAAAAAAAAAAAAAAAGAGGGGAAAAACTTTGCCCAGTGTGAAGCTTGATTACCTTAATTATTTAGACTTTGAAAGGAACCTTAATACAGATTTGAACTTTTTCCAGTCTTTCATCTATAATACATTTTTTTAAATGACACTGTGTTGTCCATAAGATGATAGTCTTGTCTAATTGTCTTAATTTCTTCAAAAATGTTTCATTTGCTAACTTTTCCAGCAAAATTGCAATTTAAAATCATAAATCTCTTACTCACTTTAGTATGAAGTGAGATTAATGGAGGATGCTCCTTCCACAATGGCCTGAACAGAAACTTTACACTTCAAAGTGTGTGCATGAACCAACATACAATTCAGTGATTCAATTAAAGAAATGGTCAGAAATGCCGTCACAATGAAACAATCACACTAGACCTTCTTGTATAGGTTTTTTTTTTTTCCTCCAAGCAAGTGGTCATCAAATAGGAATTCTACACATATCAGATTTTGTAACCATTTCCACATTAAACAGAATTAACATATTGTGATAAAATGGTGACCCCACTGAAGGATCCTGCTGGTCAGTGATTTCATCATTTTATCAAGCATGTAAAGGCTATTATCTTCAAGCTGAATGTTGCTACAAGGTGGTTACATAAACACTGTTTGCTTAAAGACAGTCTGGAGAAAGAAGTCTCTTTTCCAAAGTAATGTAAGGCATTTCCCAAGATTTCTCACTCAACAGCCCAGACTTCTGACAAACCCTCTAAAAGAGTGTAGAAAGAAATATCCTTTCAAGAAAAACTAGAGATTAATTAATACATATATTGAAAACGTGTACAAAGGCAACATCACATGGCAATGCTAATAAATTCATTTTGGATATTTGTTTAAGCTTCCTACTAATCAAATTTTCTAGGATAATTACCATCAAGAGATGAGTTCAATTTTTAAAAAAAGAATGCCAAAAGGCATGAAGTTTTCTTAACTTATTATACAAAGCAAGATTAATCTGCCAGAGATACTGCCCTATTATACTTTTGTGTGTATGCATGTGTGTACACCCATACTCTAAGACTTTAAATCAATCTATGCTCTTTTCATAATTCATACTACATAGACATCTCTTTCAAGCCACAAATGAATATAAAGTGATCCTTTACAATCGGAATCTCAGACAGTATTTATTCATAATGATGGAGTATTTGGTTATAGGAAAAATTAATACTCTATAGAAAATATTAATATTTTATAGAAGTTTATCAAACCTATGGACATTTGTAATGATTAATTCCAAATTCATCAGGAACTTAGCAGACAGCACCAAAGATGCAAGTACTAAAAGTAGTATCAAGCTTAACAAAATGCTGTTGATATCAAATTTTTTAAAGCAATCAATTTGGTGACATACTAATTTCTTATTTAGCAAAGTAATAAGTGTGGTGGCAGCATCATAATGCTTGACAACATACAGCTTGGGCATCTAGGCACTCTGCTATCAAGCCAAACAAGCTAGCTCCTTCATTTACACAAGGACACAAGTGATCAGGGAAGGATGGTATAACACAAAAAGAAAATAACTTGGGGTCTCAGGCAGTTGCCCAGGTGATGGTAAAGCACCAAGCTAAAAAAACCTGTGGTCGCTAAGCAGCAAAGACAATAAAGAGATTCCCATCCAGCTTCACAGCAGCTGCAGTAAGTTCAGACTGATGGAATCACAGCACACCCTGGTGACAAAAATGAGCTACCTCTGGCTGGCCTGATAGTCACTGAAGCATCAAGGCCACCACCTATAACGTTTCTTCAAATCTTCCTGAGAAAAACTAAAAACATGGTGAATAAACGTGCACTAGTACAAAAAAAAGGGAAACCAAAAGAGATTTTATATAATATAAATGCTAATGCTATTTTCAAAGCATCTGGTTTAGTGGCTTACCAGTAATGTGACCTTGAGCAAGTTTTTAGATTGTCTGTGCCTCAATTTTACATTGGGACTTTTTTTTTAAGTCTTCACCTTACAGGGTACCATACTGATCAAATAAAGACAATATCTGAAACATGCTTAGAACAGGACCTGGCACACAGAAAACACCGTATGTATTCATTACATGAATAATATGAACTCAATGTAGACACAGAATTCTTTAAGCTGAAAAGGAATAATATGAAAAGTTATAACGCACTGAGTGCTTGCTATGTGCCCTCCACTGTACTCTTTACATACATGATGCCCTTTAATCTTTACAACAAATATGTATCATAGGTGTTATCTCCTTTTACAGATGAAGAAGGGCAAATGTAAAGACCAAAACAAACCCAGCAAGTGGCAAAGCGAAGATTCAAACACAGATATTTCTGACTCCAAAACCTATGCTTTTAACTTTTCTGCACCATAGAGAAAACTGGTTTTACTCATCAGTTCCTATTTTATGGATGAGGACACTGAAGTGTCTTAGATAAAGCCCCTCAGATAACTAATGGATATATGAGGAATTAATCTGCCTCTTACAAGCAGATCCCTCTCTGTTCCAAATGACTCAATAGGTGCAAAATTCCATTGCCACTGGGAATAGTCTCTTGATTCACTCAGGATTAGAATTAGTCTAAGGATATCTGCCCTACTCAACACACTGAAGTATATGCTACAGTAAATTAGAGAACAGAAGAGATTTTTCACTTTAAGTGGTGGAAGGCAGGAAGGTCAGGTATCTTGAATGACTCTCTAATATGATCAACTTCATCATAGTAACTGCCAAGTGTAATGCCAAAATGTGATAAATTTCAACTTTGTTTTTCCAACATAGAAGGAAAGACCCATACAGAGGGCTAGATAGAACACAGGAGCCCACCAGCTACCTCTCTCTCAGCTGATACCACTGATAATCATTTGTAAAATAAAGAGCTCTCTGCCAGGTGCATTTTCCCTGAGTATGCCCAGGCTTGACAATGGAAGAAAACCCAGCCAGCTCCCCACGCACAGGTGTTGGCCAGAAGTTATTTGGCAGCAGCTGGAGCTGTGGTACACACAAGCTCTATCCTACCACCCTCTGAAGCAAAAAAAGAAAAAAGAAAGTTGATACTTTAAAACATTAAGATTGAAAAGATATGGGTATATGTATATTAAAAATAAAGGGTTCATCTGCAAGATGTGTAACAATCATAGGCAGGGCTCTCACTCTATATAAACATTAATCAACCCCTTTCTAGTTGTATGAATCAAACCAAATCAAATACCATGCTCAGAGTCATGATAAGAATATTGGTTTGAGAACTTTCTTATATCTACAGGCATTTGTTTGTAGAACTAATAATAGAAAAAAGTACCTCTTCACATTAAAAAGTTTATCATTTACATGTCTTTTTTTTTTTTTTTTGAGACGGAGTTTCGCTCTTGTTACCCAGGCTGGAGTGCAATGGCGGGATCTCGGCTCACCACAACCTCCGCCTCCTGGGTTCAAGCAATTCTCCTGCCTCAGCCTCCTGAGTAGCTGGGATTACAGGCACGCGCCACCATGCCCAGCTAATTTTTGTATTTTTAGTAGAGACGGGGTTTCACCTTGTTGACCAGGATGGTCTCGATCTCTTGACCTCGTGATCCACCCGCCTCGGCCTCCCAAAGTCCTGGGATTATAGGCGTGAGCCACCGCGCCCGGCCCCATTTACATGTCTTTTATAGATATTGTAATGAAAACAGTGATCATTCCTTAAAAACAGTAAATGCAAAGCTGGGTGCAGTGGCTCACACCTGTAATCCCAGCACTTTGGTAAGCTGAGGCAGGCAGATCACGAGGTCAAGAGTTCAAGACCAGACTGGCCAACATGGTGAAACCCTGTCTCTACTAAAAAAAAAAAAAAAAAAAAAATTAGCTGGCCATGGTGGCTCATGCCTGTAATCCCAGCTACTTGGGAGGCTGAGGTAGGAGAATTGCTTGAACAAGGACCCAGGAGGCAGAGGTTGCAGTGAGCTGAGATTGCACCACTACCCTCCAGCCTGGGCTACAGAGCAAGACTCCATCTCAAAAAAAACAAACAAAAAAAAAACAGTAAATGCAAATTCATATTTTGAACAGACAGTCTGCAAGAAAGCCAGAGTTTACCTAGAAGTGGTCAAAATCCTAGTAAATATGAATCATGTCACAGTATTTATATTTCATTAAATCACACAAAACATTATTTTATTAACTATAGGCATCTTCCTTGCTACAGGTTGAGTGTCCCTTACCTAAAATACTTGAGACAGAAGTGTTTTGAATTTTGAATTTTTTCAGATTTTTGGCATATTTCCATATACATAATGAGATATCTTGGAGATGAGACCCAAGTCTAAACACTTGATGCATTTATGTTTATACACCTTATAAACAAAGTCTAAAGACAATTTTATTTTTCCTTTGAAGACACTCTGTATTGTGTGCCTACATTTTGACTGCGACCCTTCACACAAAGTCAGATGTGAAATTTTCTACTTGTGGTGTCGTGTTGGTGCTCAAAAACTTTCACATTTGGGAGCATTTTGAATTTTGGATTTTTGTATGGGGAATATTCAACCTGTAATTCAAGACTGTCTTTTAATATGCTGTACATATGAAATCATATATTCTAAAAACTGTTAAAAATATTCTGTTTACCACTTCACAGATTTGATTAAATATTGTCCATTATATTCTCTGTTATGTTTAACTCAAAATAGTAGAGCCTCAAACTTTACAGGAGTATTGAAATTATACCAATATTGCAAAAAAACACAAATCAATAATGACATCTTACAGCTTAAAAATTGTTTACAATTTTTATTTCTACATAAGGTATGTAAGTATGGAAAAATGATCTACTTAAAACCAAAAATATTCTAAATGATGAACACGTAACATAATCTTTATATTATTTTGCTGTGTTTATCATAAGTGACTTCTTAGAATCATTGAGCACATCAGGTATTTTCTCTTTTTGTTTTTAATGGAAAAAAGTATTTTCTTCCTTTCTCTGTAGAGAAAGCAATGAAATTATCCAGGAAAATTTATTTCTTATTACTCTTCTAAAATATAATCTTTATTTATGTTTACCTTCAGAACAGAAAAAAAATTACAGCTTTATTGAAGTATAATTGACAAATAAAAATTATATATATTTAAGGTATACAAAATAATGTTTAGATATATGTATACATTGTAAAATTATTGCCACAATCAAGCTAATTAGCACATTCCTAATCTCACATAGTTACCATGCATGTGTGTGGGGGGGGTGTGTTCAGAAAACTTAAGATCTACTCTCTTAGCAAATTTCAAGTATATTCTTATTAACTATAGTCACCATATGATACATTAGGTCTCCACAATTTATTTATAACTTAAAGCTTCTACGCTTTAACCAACAGCTTTCCATTTTGTCTCCACTCAGCCACTGGCAACCACTATTTCACTGTGTACATATGAAATCACATGCTCTAAAACTTCTATGAGATCAACTATTTTACCTTCCACATATAAGTGAGGTCCTGCAATATTTGTCCTTCTGTGTCTGAATTACCTCACTTAACATAACGTATTTCACTATTGTCACAAATGAAAGAAATTTCCTTCTTTTTAAAGGCTGAATGATATTCCACTGTATATAAAAAGCACATTTTCTGTGTGCACAGTTGTTTCCATATCTTGGCTATTGTTAATAATGCTGCAATAAACCTGGGAGTACAAATATATTTTCAACATGCTGATTTCATCTCCATCAGATGAGTACCCAGAATTGGGATTGCTGGATTATATGGGAGTTCTATTTTTAATTTCTCAAAGAACCTCCATACTGTTTTCTTTCCATAATGACTGTACCAACATATATTCCCACAATGTATAAGGTTCCCTTTCTCCACATCATCACCAACACGTGTTTTCTTTTGTCTCTTCTTTATAATTGCCATTCTAACAGGTATGCAGTGATATCTCACTGTGATTTTGATTTGCATTTCCCTGATGACTGAGCACCTTGTAATATACCTATTGGCCATCTGTATGTGTCCTTTGTAAAATTCTCTATTCAGGTCCTTTGCCCATCTTTGGTGTTTTGTTTTTGTTTTTACTAAATTGTATAAGTTTCTTATTTTTTCTTTTTAATTTTTTTTTTTTTTTTTTTTTTTTTTGAGATGGAGTTTTGCTATTGTTGCCCAAGCTGGAGTGCAATGGCGCGATCTGGGCTCACCACAACCTCCGCCTCCCAGGTTCAAGCAATTCTCCTGTCTCAGCCTCTCAAGTAGCAGGGATTACAGACATGCACCACCATGCCCAGCTAATTTTGTATTGTTAGTAGAGACGGGGTTTCTCCATGTTGGTCAGGCTGGTCTCAAACTCTCAACCTCAAGTGATCCGCCCACCTCCGCTTCCCAAAGTGCTGGGATTACAGGGTGAGCCACTGCACCCAGCCAGTTTCTTATTTTTTATATTCCTTATTAGATACATAATTTTTAAATATTTTCTCCAATTCTATAGGTTGCCTTTTCATTTTGCTATTTCTTTGCTTAGCAGAAGCCTATTAGTTTAGTGTAGTTCCACTTGTTTTTACTTTTATTGTCTGTGCTTTTGGTGTCATATCCCAAAAATCACTGCCAAAACCAATGTCATGGAGATTTTTCCCTATGTTATCTTCTAGGCGTTTTCAGGTCATATGCTCGAATATTTAACCCATTTTGAGTTGATTGTTACATATAATGTAGGATAAGAATATGATTTCACTTATTTTCATGGTGGATATAAAGTTTTCACAACATCTTTTTTGAAAAAAATTATCCTTTTTCCATTGTGTATTCAGGGTGCCTTTGTCAAATATTAGTTAATCACCTCTAGACCTGCCTTACAAGAAATGCTAAATGCTAAAACTCACTGGATGATGACCTGTACGATGCTGCACTTCCATTTAATGAACAGTAAATATATTTCCTTATAAGTCCTCATGACTTTCTTAATAACGTTTTATTTTCTTTAGCTTGCTGTATTGTAAGAATATAGTATGTAATACATATAACCTATAAATTATGTGTTAATGGACTGCTTATATTATCCATACAACTGGAAGTCAACAGTAGGCTATTCGTAGTTAAATTTTCAAAGAGCCAAAAGTTATACACACATTTTCAACTGTGTAGAAGGTCTGTGCCCCTAACTCTTGCATTGCTTAAGAGTCAACTATATATTACATTTTTGTGCTAAGCCTTTGAAATCCAGTGTGTATGTTATACTTAAAGCACATCTCAATTCAGACTAGATATGTTTCAAATGCTCAATAGCCCTATGTGGCTACTGGTTACCAGTGAGCACCAAAAGGCTTAGCTATTAAGTGCTGTGTTTTGGGAGTAGAGAATTATTATGATTTGGAATGAATTCTAGGGGCAGATGGAATTTGAGTTGGGTCCTGAGAGAACGCTAAGGTTTAGAAAAACGGGGACAGCATTTCTGGAATAAATAGTGTAAAGGAAGACAATAGAAGGTATGCTGGGGCAGACATTTGTTTTTAAAATGAATCATGTGCCTACTACATAGCAAACACTGTGAAACTCAGCATATAAGACACATAATCCTTACATTGATGGTTCTAAAACTTGAGCATCAGAACCACCTGAAAGGCAAAACACAATTTACTGGGGCCCACCATGAGTTTTTGAAGCAGTAGGTCTGAATTCCATTTCTAACAAATTTCAAGGTGGTGCTAGTGCTACTCGCCCAGGAATCATAAGGGGAGAGCCACGGCCTTACGTTAGCACTTCCTAGCAGATACTACCTCTATTTTGTAGGTAAGAAAGTGAGGCCAAGAAAAACTAAATAATTTACCACAGATTGCATAGAAAATATGTAGCAAGAATGTGATTTAAGTGCGAGTCTGGAATTTACATCTAGGTCTGCCTTGGCCTCCCAAAGTGCTGGGATTACACGTGTGAGCCACCATGCCTGGCCAACTCCAGCTTTTTATTCCCCTATGAATTATTCTAAAACTTTTACAATTTTTGTGCTTATATTTAAGTCTATGATGCATTTTGAGTTTATTTTTGCATAAAATAACACTTGGAAATTGAAATTTCTGAGTGTCTGCTGCTAGTATATAGAAATAGGCTTGACTTTTGTAAATTAATCTTGTATCCTGAGACCTTGCTAAGCTCATTTGTTCTAGCGGCATTTTAGTATAATCCTTAGAATTTTCTACATAGATGATCATGTCATCTGTAGATAAAGACTATTTCACTTATGTCTTTCCACTCTGCCTTTTTTTTTTTCTCCTTTTATTATATTGGCTAGAACCAGCATAATGTTGAATTGAAATGGTGAGCATAGGCATTCTTACATTGTTTCCAATCTAAGGGGGAAAACATTCAGTCTTTCATCAAGTACAATGTTAGCTGAAAGTTTTTCAGAGATATCCCTAGTATTGGAAGGAAGTTCCCTTCTATTTTGCATTTATAAAGAGAATGACACAAATCACATCAATGATAGAGAATCTTAAGCTCACTTGTAATACTAGATTTCCGAGTTTTTATCATGAGCAGATAGTGAATTTTGTCAACCACTTTTCCTGTATTTATTGAAAGGAATATATGGTTTTTCTTTTTTTAGAGGCAGAGTCTTGCTCTGTCATCCAAGCTGGAGTGTAGTGGTGCCATCAGAGCTCATGGCAGCCTTGAGCTCTTGGGCTCAAGTGGTCCTCCCACCTCAGCCTCTCCAGTAGCTAAGACTACAGGTGCATGTTCCACCATGCCCAGCTAATTTATTTTTTTTAAAAAAATTGTAGACATAGGGTCTCCCTGTGTTGCCCAAGCTGGTCTCGAATCCCTGACTTCAAGTGATTCTCCTACCTGAACCTCTCAAAGCACTATGGCATAGCACTTGGCTGGTTTTTAATTTTAAGCCTGATAATATGGTTAATTACACTAATTTTCAATTTTTAATCAATCTTAAATTCCTGGGATATTCTCTACTAGATCATGATTTATTATCACTGTTATATAGTTCTGTATTTCATATACTAAAATTTTGTAAAGAATGTGTATATCTATGTCCATGACAGATATTGGTATGGAGGTTTCTTAAAATATCTTTGGTATCAGGTTTGAGAAGAATTTATAATGATGCTTATAGATCATGTAAATTACAAATCTAATCCATATCCTGATATAGGAAGAATGAAGATCATGCACAAATATTACCAATTACACAGTAAATGGGAATTTATATTATATACTGATTTTTCGAAAGTTATATAAAACTCTGAAATAATTAAACACAGTTGCTTTTAAAAATCCCCCATATTAAATTGTGCAACTTTGTTGCCATACCAAGAATTTTGCATTTCTAAAATATTTAATGGAAATAGGTTCATGGTCTTAAATTATAAAGTGATTTCTCTCCTTTTTCAGCATGAAGATAATTTGAAAATCCCTATTCATTGATATGAATTTGTATCATTCTCTTTATAATAAACAAAAGAGGTAATGCTGATGAGACGCTAGTCAAATAAACAATATATTAGACTCCTATAGGTAGTAAAGAAAAACCAATGCTTTTAAAACAACTGACAGCTGTGGGGAGGTTTGCCCATTGTCTTCCTAGAAGTTGGGGCAATAAGCTTTCATAGAAGAGATATCTGAGTGGCACCACAGTATGCAAAATATTTAGATATACAAGAAAAACCTTAAATCATGCCAAAAACTTTAATTAGATATGTGCTTATCAAGGTATACATAAGTTGTTCCATCACTTCATTCGTATCTCTGTACAAATGTCACCCATTCAGGACTTTTCCTAACCAATCTATCTAAAATGGTACTCCTTTACCATGTTTCATTTTCTTTAATGATACTTATCACTACCTGACATTTTAATATACATTTATTTGCTTATTGAGTATTATCTGTCATGCCCACTGGAATACAAGTTACAGGAGGCGAGCCCCTTTACCTAGTTCCTCTATATCCCCACTGCCTAGGACAATGTGGGAAAAATAACATATTCATAAATAATCAGAGATAACTTAATATTCATATTGGAAATGATCATGATTTGTCATCATTGATAACTCACTAACTATACTGCAGTTGAAATCAGTATCAAAGGTTGTGATGGCCTTGGTTCCTGATGAGAAATGCAAAATATACAACTAAGATCTTTGTGATGGTTAATTTTATGTATCAACTTGACTGGGCTACAAGGTGCCCAGACATTTGGGCAAACATTATTCAGGGTAATGAGGTGGGCCTCATCCAATCAACTGATGTTTTGAATAAAACAAAAAGGCTAACAACCCTCCTCAGCTTGCCAACTGCAGATCTTGTAACTAGTCAGCCTCCATAATCATGTGAGCATGTGAGCCAATTCCAAATAATGAATTACACACACACACACACACACACACACACACACACAGACACATTATGTTTCTCTGGAGGACCCTGACTAACACAGTCATTTTAATTAAATGAAACAAATTTCTGGCCAGGTACAGTGCCTCGTGCCTGTAATCCTAACACTTTGGGAAACCCAGGCAGGACCGGATCACTTGAAGCCAGGAGTTGGAGACCAGCCTGGGCAACAAAGCAAGACCCCAACTCTACAAATAAAAGTAAAAATAATTAGCCAGGCACAGCAGCATGTGTTTGTAGTCCCAGCTACTCAGGAGGCTGAGCAAAGAGGATTGCTTGAGCCTGGGTATTCAAGGCTGAAGTAAGCTATGATTGAGCCACTGCACTCCAGCCTGAGTGCCAGAGTAAAACCATGTCTCTAAAAATCAAGGAAAGAAAAAGAAACAAATGTCTAACTATGAAAGTAAAATATAAATAGAAACCTAAGTAATTAATATGTATTTTGTTATTCTCTGCAAAGAACATTAACCATGAGTTGGAATTTATCTTTCAAATGTGTTGCTGTTTATATGTGTATCTGAGAAACAAAGGGGCTTGTAAAGTGTTCTATCTCTTAAGGAAATCCAAAGATCTTAAGAAAGAAATATAAAGTCTCTTATATATATTGCAGTCAGCTAAATATATTTCAGTACTTACTTAAAATTCAAAGGCTGTCAATAAGGTCAAAGGGGCAAGGCATGGTGGCTCATGCCTGTATTCTCAGGGCTTTGGGAGGCCAAGGCAGGAAGCTCACTGGAGCCCAGTAGTTCAAGACCAACCTAGACAACAGAGCAAGACCCTGTCTCAGTGAAACAAAACTTTTTAATTAACCAGGCGTGGTGGCACACACCTGTAGTCCTAGCTACTCTGGAGGCGGAGGTGGGAGAAACTCTTAAGCCCTAGAGTTCGAGGCTGCAGTGAGCTATATGGTGCCATTATATTTCAGCCTGGGTGACAGAGTGAGATCCTGTCTCTAAAAAGTTTTTTTAATTTAAAAAGTCAAAGGACATGAAGCACACCATTATCCAAATGTAGTACCCAAATATCTTCAAATACTAAAAAATAATTTTTGGATTAAAGGTCTCTTGGGAGTCTACATGCCTGTGCTCTCCTTCCATTAGTGTGAATAAGCAAAAACTAACTGGATTTCAAGTGGAACATTTCAATTGACATCGTCTGATGTTATTTCATCCCAATTAGCTTGAGAGAAAGAAATGTTGCAGACAATTGTATCACATCTTGCAAAGCTGCATTTAAATGACACCTCATAAGCAAATGCCTATTTGACTTACATGAAAATACAAACTAATCTAGCTTACTTTGGATAAATGTAGATGGTTCTGCTACTTGATTGACTGTTAATATATAAAGGCTATAAACTATGTTTGTTTTAAATAAGAGAAATGAAAAAAATATTTCATTTGAAATGTTTCCACTTAGATTTTAAATGCAAAACAGTTGTTTTCTCAAGCCAAACTTCAGAAAACACTCTTTATCCTCTACTCAAGTAAATAGTATACATTTTAAAGAAGTCATTATCCAATATGAAAACACTTTTAAAAACTGCCATAACCTGGGAAACATAGCCCAGGCAACCTGTCTCTACTAAAAAAAAATTTTTTAATTAGCCAGGTGTGGTGGTACATGCCTCTAGTCCCAGCTATTCAGGAGGAAGGAGGCAGAGGCAGGAAGAGCACTTGAACCCAAAAATTTAAGGCTGCAGTGAGCTATGATTGAGCCACTTCCCTCCAGCTTGGACAACAGAGCAAGACCCTGTCTTAAAAAAAAAAAAAAAGCCCACAATTATTTCAAAGTTTCTATATTCACAGATCTTGAAGATAAAACTTAAACAAAACCTGTCCTTGAAATAAAATTCATCATTAGGAAGATTCTACTAATCTAAAATGTTCATAATTTATCTAAAAAAAAATGGCAAATTTATCCCAATTTGTTCTTATTTGAAAGGAGTATCTTCTATTTCACACCAAAAAAACCTGAATGTGAAGCCTTCTGCTCCCAAAAATACTGATCAACAAGCCCTGCTTATGGGTTAATTAAGAACTGCTAATATAGTGCTATTTCACTTCAGTCCATTAAAATAATGGGAATATGCTGCTATAATAAATTTTCCTATGCTGACAGCAGATGTTTTCTTGATTTAAGAACAAAAAAAGTCAAACATTTTTCCTACTATTCTTGCCACACGTATTTTTAATCAATTTTCTCCTCTGCTAATTAGCACCATTTATAAAAATGTAAGAAAATCTAACTCTTGGTAGATTTGGGTGACTCACTTTAACTGTGTCCCCATAGTGAGACTCTTATAGACACAATGACATTGTCTTTCTCAGTTTGATATATTTTATGGACACCGAATCACAGGCATACCTCAAAAATACTGCAGGTTCGCTTCCAGACCACTTTTATAAAACGAATATTGCAATAAAGCAAGTCATGCAAATTCTCTGGGTTCCCAGTGCATATAAAATTACATTTACACTAAACTGTAGTCTGTTAAGTGTGCCATGATGTTATGTCTGACAACACAATGCACATACCTTAATTTAAAAAATACTTTATTGCCAAAACATACTAACAATCATCTGAGTCCTCAAGCAAGTCATAATTTTTTTGCTGATGGAGGGTCTTGGCTTGATGTTGATGGCTGCTGACCAATCAGGGTAGTGGTTGCTGAAGCTATGGTAATCTCTTAACTAAGACAATGAAAATTTAAAACATCAATTTACTTCTTTTCATGAAAGATTTCTCTATAATATGCCATGCTATTTAATAGCATTTTACTCAAAGTAGAACTCATTTCAAATTTGCAGTCAATCCTCTCAAACCCTGCTCTGCTTTGTCAACTAAGTTTATGTAATATTCCAAATCCTGTGTTGTCATTTCAACAATATTCATAGCATCCTCACCAGAACTAGATTTTATCTCAATAAACTACTTTCTTTACTTATCCATAAGAAGCAACTCCTCACTGTTCAAGTTTTATCACAAGATTGAAATAATTCTGTCCATCTTCAGACTTTCACTTCTAATTCTAATACTGTTGCTATTTCCATGATATCTGCTATGACTTCCTCCACAGAAGTCTTGAACTTGGATGGACCTCAATGTTAACCATGAGGGTTAGAATCAACTTCTTCCAAATTTCTGTTCATGTTAATATTGTGACCTCCTTCCATGAATTACAAACATTCTTAATGGCATCTAGCATGGTGACTCCTTTCTCTAGAAGCTTTTCAATTGCTTTGTCCAGATTCATCAAAGGAATCACTATCTATGGCAGTTATAGCTTTATAAAATACATTTCTTAGATAATAAAACTTAAAAGTTGAAGTTACTTCTTGGTGTATGGGCTGCGGAATAGATGTTATGTTAACATGACTGCTCTTTGTACATCTCCATCAGAACTGCTGGTTAACTAGGTGCATTGTCAATGAGGAGTAATATTTTCAAAGGAATCTTTTTCTCTGAGCAGTAGATCTCAAGAGTGGGCTTAAAATATTCATTAAGCCATGCCACAAACTGATATGCTGTCATCCAGGCTTTGTGATTCTCCTCATAGAACACAGGCAGAGTAGATTTAGCATCAATATTAAGGGCCCTAGGATTTTGTAAATGGTGAATGAGTACTGGCTTCAACTTAAAGTCACCAGCTGCATTAGCCCCTACCATGAGTGTCACCCTGTCCTTTGACACTTTGAGCCAAGCATTGACTTTTTCTCTCTAGCTATGAGTCTTAAATGATATCATCTTCTAGTAGAAGGCTATTTCATGTACACTGAAAAATCTGTTGTTTATTGTAGACACCTTCCTCAATTATCTTAGCTAGGTCTTCTGGATAACTTACTTCGGCTTCTACATCAGCACTTGCAGCTTCACCTTGCACTTTTGTGTTATGGACATAGCTTCTTTTCTTAAAACTCATAATCTGGTAACCTCAAACTTTCCTTTTTTTTTTTTTTTTTTTGGTACAAGTGGCAAATATATTCCTTTTTATAAGGTTTTCGCCAATGTATTTCAATAATGAAAGCATTTTGTTTTATTTTATTCCACTGTTGTTCATGGTTTGAACCCTACAAACTTCCTTCCCTTTCAACTTAAAGGAAGCTCCTTTGTATGTAGCCACACACTCATCATAGTATAAAGATGAGATGGGATCTACTCCCAAATCTTCTTAGGATTCGGTTCCTTGTTGGGCTCTCCAGGGAAAGCATCAAAAGTAATTCTATCCCCATTAGGCGGGGCCAAGATTTCAGTTTTCTCTGGTGAACAAGCACACATGACCACTGCTTGAGATAATACTCCCCTCATCTTTGCAGGTTTCAGATTACAAAGTAAAATCACTATCTGATTTTGCATCTGTACAAGAAGAACATGATTCTCCAGACCACTAACAACTATTCTTGAGACTATGTCCCCAACCACAATGTCTTCTACAGACAAAGAATCTGCATCTGGGTGTTTTCTGACAGTTATGATGCCACCAGTTCAAAGAGCTACATGGAAAACATCTATTGGCTTAAAGCTGGTGCTTCCTGCTATTGATTGCTGTTTTTTCTCCTTCTTCTCTCCTTTCAATTATCTCTTTTGCTTTCTTTTCTTCTGCTGCACATCATTTTATCTCTTCTTTGATACCAGAAGATATGGTTGTTATTGGTGTAGACTGTATCACATTTTCAGAAACCATATAATTAGCATGCAGTGGAGTACCAGATGGAAATGGTATTTGCTTCATTCTGTTTTGAATTTCTGCCTGAATTAGCTCTTGTTTCAATTCAATGTCTTCCTTCAGTTTGGCATTTTCTATTCAAAGTTTCTTCTCTTCCCTCAAAGTTGCCTGCAAAATGATTTTCTCCTTAAGTAGAGCAACTTGCTGCTTAAGATATTCAATGATTTGATCCACCTCTGCACCATTCTGCAGAACAGCATCATTATTTGCCATTTTTGCCAGCAGACGGCAGAAAATCATGAAGCAGTGGACAGGGGTTCTGAGGCAGCCTCAGCAAGAAGCAGGTAGGGACAGCCACCTGCACACTATGGCCCAAACTTTTCCTTTGAAGTTTCCTTACCTCTCTTGGCCTTCACAGTATTAAGAAAGTTAGGGCCCTACAATTAGGCTATGGCATAAGGGAATATTGTGGCTGATTTGATCATCTATTCCGACCAATAAAACTTTCTCTATATCAGCAACAAAGCTGTTTCACTTCCTTATTATTCATGTGTTCACTGGAGTAGCACTTTTAATTTCCTCCAGGAACTTTTCATTTGCATTCACAACTCTGCCAACTGGCACAAGAGGCCTCATTTTCAGCCTCTCGCCTTTTGACATGTTTTCCTCACTATGTTTAATCATTTCTAGCTTTTGATTGAAAATGAGAGATATGTGACTCTTCCTTTCACTTGAACACTTAGAGGCCACTGCAGGGCTATTAATTGGCCTAATTTCAATACTGTTGTGTCTCAGAGAATAAGCAGGCCCAAGGAAAGGAAGAGAGATGGGGGATCAGTCAGTTGATGGAGCAGTCAGAATACACATATTTATAGATAAAATTTATAGATAAAATTCACAGTCTTCTATGGGTGCAGTTGGTGGCACCCCAAAACAGATACAATGGTAACATCAAAGACCACTTGTCGCAGATCACCATAACAGATATAATAATAATGAAAAAGAAATACACACAATATGTGCCCATAATGATTAAAAATGTTAAAACTTTTTAATGAAAACTTCTAAATACTACAATTACCAAAATTTGACAGAGAGACACAAAGTGCCATGCTGTTAGAAAAAAACAGTGCCAACAGATCTGCTCAGCACAGGGTCACCACAAACCTTCAATTTGATTTTTAAAAATTAGCACACACACACACAAACACACACTATGGAACACAATAAAGCAAAGCACAATAAATGAGGTATGCCTACAGGTACCCCCAAAATTCATATGTTCAATCTCTAACCCCCATTATCTTAGAATGTGTTTATATTTGGATAGGGCCTTTAAAGATGTAATTAAGTAAAAATGAGGCTGTTAGGGTGGGCCCTGATTCAGTTTGACCGGTGTCCTTATAAAAAGTAGAGATGAGAACATACAGAGACACCAGGGAAGTGCATGCACAGACAAAAGGACATGTGATGCCACAGCAAGAGGGCAGCCATCTGCAAGCCAAGGAGAAAGACCTCAGGAGAAACTAAACCTGCCGATCTGATCTTGGACTGCCAACCTTCAGACTGTGAGAAAATTAAGTTTTGTTTTTAATTCACCCCACCTGTTGTATTTTGTTATGGCAGTTATAGTAAACTAAAACAGAATACATTGGTACATTTACTTCATGTAACACTCAGACTTCTACAATCCTGACATCCTGAAGGGAAAAAAGGGTATATCAAGTCACCACCTAAAATGTAGCTAAGAGAGTATGATAGTAAAACAGGATGCTGAGTATTTCAGAAGTTGGTCATTGGTTTCTAGAAGTTATACTAGTTTAATTCAATGTAATCCAATCCAGTCCAACCCAATCCAATAAAGTGGCTCTTTCTTTTGAACAACTCCAGGGATTCAAAGACAAATGAAACATGATCTTTACCCTATTTTCCTGCTAGTTTTTTAGAAGATATATTTAAAAAGAGTTATGCTGTATACTTGTGAAACTACAGAAAATAGGCCAAATTATTTTCTAATGCATCATTAAGTGATAAAAGTATGTTATAAATATTATAAACACTATATGCAAAATGATTCTATTTCATAAACATGTACATGCATGTATAGTATGGGTATGTGTATTACACACTGAAAAAAATCACAGGAAATGCAAATACAAAAATGTTAAGAATTACTCTAAGTGGAACGATTATGGTGATTCTAATTTTTCTTCGTTTTGCTTATCTTTACTGAACATTTTTTGTTTTGGAAAAAAAAGTTATGAATTATAAAAGTGATCTTACCCCAACAAAGGTAGCCTAAGACTGAAATTATATAAGATTAATCCAAAAAAACTGAAGGGAGCAAATGGCTGTCAAGATTTTAGAATCTGACACTAAATTCTGTGAGTTTACTTATTTTTTATTGAGGTAAAATTTATATAACATAAAGCTAACCTATTGAAAGTATAAGTGAAATCTAGTTGCATTTAGAACATTCAAAATGTTGTGCAAGCACCACCTCTATCTAGTTTCAAGACATTTCATCACCCCAAAAGAAAATCTAATATTCATTAAATAGTCACTCCCTATCCCCTCCTTCTGTCATCCCCTGGCTACTACCAATGTGCTTTCTGCCTCCATTATCCATTCTGGATAGTTCATATAAATGAAAGCCTACAATATGTAACCTTTTGTGTCTGGCTTCTTTCACTCAGAACAATGTTTTTGAGATTCATCCACATTGTAGCATATCTTAGTATTTTATTCCCTTATATAGCTCAATAATATCTCATTGTATGGATAGACCACATTTTGTTCATCAGCAGATGAACATTTGGGTTGTTTCCACTTTTGGGCTATGACGAGAAATGCTGCTATGGATACTCATGTGAAAGTTCTTGTGAAAACACATGTTTTTAATTCTCTTGGGCATTATCGCTAGGAGTGCAATGGCTGGGTCATCCATAGTTAAGTATATGTTTAACTTTTTGAGGAATCCCCAAAATATTTTCAACAAGAGCGGCTCCACCATTTTACATTCCTACCAGCCATGTTTGAGTGTTCCAATTTCTCAACATCCTCTCCAGCCCTTTTTATTCCACTCTCACCACCTCCTTTATTTTTATCATAGCCATCCGGGTATCTCATTAATGTTGGTTAGAGTATAACACTCTACATGCATCTGACATTTTGTTTATCCATCCATCAACAGATGAATATTCGGGTTTTTCCACTTTGGGGCTATGACGAAAAATGCTGCTATGGACATTCATGTGAAAGTTCTTGTGAAATCACGTAAAGAATCATGTAAGAAGTGCCTAACAATTGTACCAAGTTCGGTGATGAAATTTTTAAATAAAATAATATCCACTAGGAAGAGAGAATAAGGCTAGGGTTATTTTAATTAGTCAATTTAGCCAATGCTAAATTCAGGACACAGGAAGTGAAAGAGGAGCACATTAGCCCATTAAGTCCCTAGTGGGTGTCTGGTCTTAGTGGGTATGTAGGAGCTCACATGGTATAGTTCCTCTAAAGGTGGCCTACGCCATGAGATGAAATAATGAGGTTTCAATTCAATTAGGCATCCAAAAAGAAAAAAAAAATAAAAAACAGCTTGACACCAATTTCAGGAAACATTCAATAAAATGTTATATATTGGTCACATTTCCTCAAAAAGAATTTTATGCATGCAATAGTAATCGGATGCAACTTATACTCAATTTACACAAACAGTAGAAATAAATCATCCTTTGAAGGCTGACATTTGCTTTTTGGAGCAAAGAAAACATGGTTCAAGATTTAAAAAATGGAAAAAATTACCACTGGTACTACCATAAATGTCTAATTATTTTCAAAAATTAATCATACATGAAAGAAATAAGAAACAAATAACTAAAATGCTAGTGGCAGGAGACAGAGATTTTAAATACCACTAGGGAAAGGTAAGCATCTTCAGGCAACTACTAAGTTGCAACTCTAATAAATTTCAGGGGAATTTTACCACTGCTGATCACAGACGTATTTTTATTTCCCCACTCTTACTCTCTTCACTATTTCCTATTCTTTCTTGATTCCACCCTTCCTTGCCTAAGCATTAAACCTGCCAGAAACCACTGACATTCACCAGCCTTTACACTGCACTCAAGGGCCAGAAATGTTACCATTCTGGAACAATGATGATTACCTCTACGTTCAGATTTGAGATTTGATTTTCTAAAGCCCACTATTTTAGAAGGTTGCTTTAGGTAGACTGGTATCTAGGGAAGCAGAACTTGATATTTTCTTGTCCAAGGGAGACTAACGATATGCCGCCCTGGAATATTTCTTCAGAAGGCCTAGGTGACCAGGTGAAGCATGGAACTAGGCTCTTAGTTGTCTTCCCTACATCTTTACCATGGATGTTGCAGCGCTGATGAAGATGAGCCTCCTTCAACAAGGAGAGTTTGGGCAGGAGAGAAAGATTATGACCAATGCCACATAGCGGCTGAGAAATAGTTTGTTGATATGTCCAGAAATACACAGAGAGTGACATTGAAGAGATAACTAAAGGTCCCAAATGATTTATTAGGGACAAAAACAGGAACTTCAGATAATCAATAATAAAATGACTTTATTTGTATTAATCATTTAAAGTTTTGTGACATTCAGACTATGTTTGGTTAAAATAAGGCCCATAGGTTAGGAATTGAATACTTTCTGATAATCAGATTGCACTCATGGCTATGCTTCAAGTACTAAAAATTATGTATCCTAGTCTCTACATTTGTTCAGGAAACAGGCTAATTTCTCTGTGGTACCGTATTACAGAACTAGCCTCATTCTCTTCCCTGATGACAATCTCATCAAAAAACGCTAGTTGCTGAAGAAGATACCACAGTCTCTAATCCCAAATAACAGATGTATTTCTCGCACACTGGAAAGGAGTTTTATGAGCCAGATAGACACAGACACTGTGTGGATAAGGGGGGTGGTGGTGCATCTAACAGCCTCAGGAGTCTAAGATGGGAAAGTCAAGGTGACAAAACTGAAAAGTGAACAGATGGAAGCATTCTATAGTTGTTCAGAACTTCTGCACAAGATACTTCCCCAAAAAAAGATGTAATTAAGTAAAAATGAGGCTGTTAGGGTGGGCCCTGATTCAGTTTGACTGGTGTCCTTATAAAAAGTAGAGATGAGAACATACAGAGACACCAGGGAAGTGCATGCACAGACAAAAGGACATGTGATGCCACAGCAAGAGGGCAGCCATCTGCAAGCCAAGGAGAAAGACCTCAGGACAAACTAAACCTGCCGATCTGATCTTGGACTGCCAACCTTCAGACTGTGAGAAAATTAAGTTTTGTTTTTAATTCACCCCACCTGTTGTATTTTGTTATGGCAGTTATAGCAAACTAAAACAGAATACATTGGTACATTTACTTCATGTAACACTCAGACTTCTACAATCCTGACATCCTGAAGGGAAAAAAGGGTATATCAAGTCACCAACTAAAATGTAGCTAAGAGAGCCTCAGGAGTCTAAGATGGGAAAGTCAAGGTGACAAAACTGAAAATGAACAGATGGAAGCATTCTATAGTTGTTCAGAACTTCTGCACAAGATACTGCCCATCTATTTATTGTCTCCTATCCAAATACATACTATTCCCAGAAGCAGACAGTTTGCCAGAAGGTAATTTTCAAATATTTGTTCAGACACCCCCTTGAGAAGGAACTACTGATCTTATCATGGGGAAAATAGATACCCTTTAATTGGATCCTCTTTGGGAATCTTCTTATTGACCTCCCTCAATGAAATAATCCCAGGTCTTCTATATAAGGAGGAAAAGGTTACAGATTAACTGATGAGGAAAGTAAACTGGGTGAATTAAATAACAGCTAACAGGTATAACGTTTCAGAATAAATACACTGTTCGATAGTTTACCCTAGGTGCTGTGTTTTTACAGCTGCTATTCATGAGCACTGACAATGTGCCAGGGATGCATGCTTTATTTTACTTAGATGACTCTGAAACTCTTATTGTCTATACTTAAAAGATGAGGAAACAGAAATTTTGAAAGGAGTTAAGTGACTTGCCAAAGAGAGTAAGTAAAAGATGATTCAAATCCAAGCTTCCTAGATTCCATATGTATTGGAATAGTTGGAAGCATGATATAGTTATGTTCTTTTACCAAACAATGTCTGAAACCAGGCAAGACTAGCAGGTTTACAACCTTCACCAACAATATTGGACTATATTATCCCAAGAAGACATGTGTAATATTATTGATAGCCTAAAAAAGTTTTGATGTTTTTTATACAGCAGGAAGAAATTAAAGGGGAAAAATGATTCATTTTTGTCTCTAAATTAAAAGGAAAATCAACATTAAAACAAGCAGTAACTGGGGTAACTCTTATACCAAACAATTACAGACTTTCAATATAAAAGACTTAGGCATAAAATTAATAAAGCAATTTAACAACCAAGATGTTTTCATACGAATAAAGATCAGTATTTTGTTAAAAGATGTAACAGTGCTTCTTTTAGTTTTATCATTTCAAATAAAAAGGAGATCAATAGAAAAGCAGTCAGAGGTTACTAGGGAAAAGAAAAAACTCATCTATAGAACTGTTTCCTTTCTCAAACCAACAAACCAAAAATATTCAACAAGAATACTATACAAAACTGCTCAGAAATTCAATCACACCAAAGCATAATACTACAATCAGAGGTTTTGGTTACTATACACATTTCATATAACCAAATACTTCAAAAGATAGAAGATTCACTGAATATTTTAATAAAAACCATATTGTTTCAATACTACAGAAAATACAAGGAGTCCTAGAACCCCTTGAGGGTCTAACCTACAATATAAATTTAATATCATGAAGTACATGTCAACTTTCTACTGAATTATTAAGTACCAGTAACAAAGCAACCCGAATCAAGAAAAGGAAAAGAAGTGAGTAACGGAAATAGGGTTCTACTCATGGTTCTGCCACATAGGGCCTGCGCTTCCTTCAGTACATTTCTTCCTGTTTCCAGGGCTCAGTTTCCCCATCTGTGACATGAAGCATTTGGCCTGGATTATCCTTCAGTTCCTTTCAAACTTTAAAATCTTAAGACAGGATCACTTTCTACCTCCTAATCTATACACAATGACTATGCACCCCTGACAGCATCATTATTAGAGTTTTCTCTTTTCCATGCTTCTAATTTTTGTCTCAATGCTTAAATTAAGCTAGTAGATACAGTATCAGATTTAAACAAATTATCACACATTTACATTATAAAAATAAAAATACTGTTTTTTCTGCTAAAAAAAAAACGAGATACATGTACAGAATGTACAGGTTTATTCCATAGGTATACGTGTGCCATGGTGGTTTGTGGCACCTACTGACCTGTTTTCTAAGTTCCATTCCCTCACCTCCCGCCCACAATAGGTCCCAGTGTGTGTTGTTCCCTTCTCTGTGTCCATGTGTTCTCATTGTTCAACTCACTATGAGTGTGAACATGTGATGTTTGGTTTTCTGTTTTTGTGTTAATTTGCTGAGGATGATGACTTCCAGATTCATCCACGTCCCTGCAAAGAACATGATCTCATTCCTTTTTTGGGGCTACATAGTATTCCAAAGTGTACATATGCCACATTTTCTTTATCCAGTCTATCATTGATGGTCATTTGGGTTGGTTCCATGTCTTTGCTATTGTAAATAGTGCTGCAATAAACATATCATGTGCATGTGTCTTTAGAGTAAAATGATTTATATTCCTTTGTGTGTATACCCAATAATGGGATTGCTGGGTCAAATGGTATTTCTGGTTCCAGATCCTTGAGGAATCACCATACTGTCTTCAACAATGACTGAACTAATTTACACTCCCACCAACAGAGTAAAAGTGTTCCTATTTCTCCACAGCCTCGCCAGCATCTATTGTTTCCTGACTTTTTAATAATCGCCATTCTGACTGGCGTGAGATGGTGTCTCATTGTGATTTTGATTTGCATTTCTCTGATGATCAGTGATGTTGAGCTTTTTTTCACATGTTTGTTTGCCATATAAACGTCGTCTTTTATTTTTGTTTGAGATGGAGTCTCGTTCTTGTCACCCAAGCTGGAGTACAGTGGCACGATCTCGGCTCACTGCAACCTCTGCCTCCCAGGTTCAAGCCATTCTCCTGCCTCAGCCTCCCGAGTAGCTGGGATTACAGGCATCTACCACCACACTCGGCTATTTACTGTATTATTATTATTTTTTTTTTTGAGACGGAGTTTCGCTCTTGTTACCCAGGCTGGAGTGCAATGGCGCAATCTCGGCTCACCACAACCTCCGCCTCCTGGGTTCAGGCAATTCTCCTGCCTCAGCCTCCTGAGTAGCTGGGATTACAGGTACGCACCACCATGTCCAGCTAATTTTTTGTATTTTTAGTAGAGACGGGGTTTCACCATGTTGACTAGGATGGTCTCGATCTCTTGACCTCGTGATCTACCCGCCTCAGCCTCCCAAAGTGTTGGGATTACAGGCGTGAGCCACCGCGCCCGGCCCTGTATGGTTTTTTTTTAGTAGAGATGGGGTTTCACCATGTTGGCCAGGTTGGTCTCGAATTCTTGACCTCAAGTGATCCACCCATCTCGGCTTCCCAAAGTACTGGAATTACAGGTATGAGCCACCATGCCCAGTCTTAAATGTCTTCTTCTCAGAAGTGTCTGTTCATATCCTTTGACTACTTTTTGATAGGGTTGTTTGTTTTTTTTTTCTTGTAAATTTGTTTATGTTCCTTGTAAATTCTGGATATGAGACCAAAAATACTATCTTAAATTCAGTGTATACTAGCTGTTGCCTATATAACACCCAAGCCTTCCTGTTAAGTCAGGCAAAAAATATATTCACTTTTCTTTGTAGAATTAAGGATTTTCTTAGCACAGGCTATTTGACATATATGTGTCAAATGGAAAAGCCAAAAAATAGCGAGGCCTGCAGAGCTAGCAGACAGTAGGTCCTTAATATTTGTAAGTTGAAAGAACAAATGTATTCATAATAGTAACGATTCCCTTGTTTAGGATGTTTTCATAATGTCAATCCATGAGTGTTACAGAAATACTTGAAGCATCAACAGTGACCAATAATATGGATGGGTGTTAAAAATCACAGTCATAGGCAGGGTGCGGTGGCTCACGCCTGTAATACCAGCACTGTGGGAGGCTGAGCTGGGTGAATCATGAGGTCAGGAGATCGAGACCATCATGGCCCACATGGCGAAACCCTGTCTCTACTAAAAATACAAAAAAAAAAAAAAAAAAAAAAAAAAAAATTAGTTGGGCCTGGTGGCACGCGCCTGTAAGAGAGGTAGAAAAATTGCTTGAACCCAGGAGGCGGAGGCTGTAGTGAGCCGAGATGGTGTCACTGCACTCCAGTCTGAGAGACACAGCAAGACTCTATCTCGAAAAAAAAAAAAAAAAAAAATCACAGTCATGGCCAGGCACAGTGGCTCATGTCTATATTCCCAGCACTTTGGAAGGTGGGGCAGGTGAATCACCTGAAGGTCAGGAGTTTGAGACCAGCCTGGCCAACAGGGTGAAACCCCATCTCTACTAAAAATATAAAAAATTAGCTGGGTGTGGTGGCAGGTGTCTATAATCCCAGCTACTCAAGAGGCTGAGGCAGGAGAATCACTTGAACCCTCAAGGCAGATGCTAGAGTGAGCCAAGATTGCGCCATTGCATTCCAGCCTGGGCAACAAGACTAAAACTGAGTCTCAAAAAAAAAAAAAAAAAATCACAGTCATTTGGCCAGACGCAGTGGCTCACACCCATAATCCCAGTACTTTGGGAGGCTAAGTCGGGCAGATCACTGGAGATCAGGAGTTCGATACCAGCCTGGCCAACATGGTGAAACCCTGTCTCTACCAAAAAAACACAAAAATTAGCCGGGGATGGTGGTGGGTGCCTATAGTTCCAGCTAGTTGGGAGGCTGAGGTAAGAGAATTGCTTGAACCTGGGAGGCAGAGGTTGCAGTAAGATTGCACCATTGCACTCCAATCTCAAAAAAAGACTCCGTCTCCAAAAAAAAAAAAAAAAAATCACGGTCATTAAAGTTGTTATTTGTAACCATGCTTTTGCATTCAATACTGAACTCATGGAAGAAATCTGAAAAGTAATCCCTTCTAGACACTTATGGAAGCCCATTTGAGATCAGAACAACACTGAAAATAACAGGCAATATAGGTTAGGCTATTCAGAGGATTTGGAAGAAGGGTACAATAAAAATGAAAAGTCTGGATAAGTTGTCTGTTGCTAAGAATTATGGTGAAAGAAAGGGCTAACAGCATAGTTCTAGGGAGCTGCCTTCCATTGTGAGATCTCCATTAGTGTTGAAATATTAGATTTAAAAGTTTCATCAACCATCAAAAAGAATACTTCAGTGCTCTGGAAATCCCCAAACTTTTCCAAAGGAGAACTGCTATTTCTCCTTAGCTAAGTAGCAATGGACAAAGTCAACGTTCAGGTTGAAAGGTTATAAATTATTAGGCAGAAAGAATGCCAGTGGCAGAGTCTAATCAAATTAATCATTTGACACTCAGACTCAGACTCAAATCCTCTGAGTTCCACCAACACCTACCCTGTTTAATGCCTTCTAAAATTTGAAGAAGTACTAGAAATCATAAAGAAAAAATTTCAGTAGACGCGATTTTGAAGAAGCCAAGTTTTGTACAACAAAACTTATAGCAAGATAAACTAAAACATGTATATATAGCAAATATAACATATGGTTAATATACTATTGTATTCATTTTTTATTGCTGTATAACAAATTGCCACAAACTCAACAGCTTAAAACAATATTCACTTATTAGCTCACATTCCTGTAGATCAGAAGTACAGAGAAAACTGTACTTTCAAATGACTAATATAGTCATCACCATGACTATGATGGGTCAGAACCATCCTGATAATCTTCCTTTCTTAAAGGTAGATGTGTTATATAATATAACCTAATCATGGAAGTAAAAATCCATCAAATTTACAGTACCAGGGATTACTTAGGAACTGTGTTTTGGTGGAGTGGGGAGGAAGTATGGAGAATCTTGAGGAACATCTTAGAATTTTGCCTGCCACAATTACATAGGGAGATTATATTGTGCTAACCTACCCTGTGTTAGTCAGACAGACTCCATCTTGCTGAGAGTCAGACAGACTCCATCTTAACCTCTGCCTCACCCCCTCACCATTTCTCCCTTGAGTGCATACCTGGGTCATGCTCCTGTGGTGGGTCATGCTGTTCTTAGAACTATAGAAGCATATAACCATTGTAAACATATCCTGCTTGGCAAGCCCACTTGCTATTGTGTATACCCCCTTGATTAATCGTACGGCAAGTACTGAACACCCTCTCCTTGGTAACCAGCAATCATGGGAACCGCTTGCATATACCCTCCTTAGTAATCAACAGTCATGGGAACCTCCTGCCTCCTGGTTACCAGCTTCCTTATCTAACTTGCTTGTTCTGCTTCTGTAAAATTCCACTTCAGCTAGACTTCCCTTCCCTTACCTTAATCAAGGTATAAAAAGGAATCAAACCCCTTCCTCGGGGTCGAGAGAATCTTGAGCGTTAGCCATCTCTCAGTCGCTGGCAATAAAGGACTTGCAATTGAAACTCAGAGTGTGGCGCTTTCCTTACAACTTGCTCGGTTATAATATAAAGCGGTGAAAAAATATATTTCAAGATATCAAATAAAAAAGAGGAAGTGCTGGGCATGGTGGCTCACGCCTGTAATCCCAGCAGTTTGAGAGGCCAAGGCAGGTTGATCATGAGGTCAGGAGTTCAAGACCAGCCTGGCCAACATGGTGAAACCCTGTCCTACTAAAAATACAAAAATTAGCTGGGCATTGTGGCATGTGCCTGTAATCCCAGCTACTCAGGAGGCTGAGGCAGGAGAATTGCTTGAACCAGGACCCAGGAGAAGAAGGTTGCAGTGAGGCAAGATCACACCACTGCCCTCCAGCCTGGGCTACAGAGCAAGACTCCGTCTCCAAAAAAAAAAAGAGAAAGTAACATGTAACATGGGAATAGAAAGTAAAGAATATACTATGTAGCCATGTAAATTTATAATTATAGGCTGTAAATACTATATAAAAAATGTTAATATTAAATAGAAAACTCAGTATACCATATCAGATCTGGATTCTAAATCATAAAAATGCAAACAAAAAAGTATATAAATGCATAGAAACTATCAGGAAAAACACAGCCAGCTGGAAGGTGGAGTAATCAGTAATTTATTTCTTCTTATTTTATTTATATCACTATGTTTATACTATCATCTGTGCTTCCAAAGAAATTATAAATAAAAAGAAAAAAATTACATTAAAAAATAAATAAATCCACCAGTTAGGGCAGCCCGGCTGATACAAAGTAGATAATCCTCTATGTCTAAATCTATTTACCACCATTCTAACTGAAGTCTTGATTATAGGAAACGACTTAATCATTCATTAATTCTGCAAACACTTCTTGACTACTAACAATGGGTCAGACATGATCCAGGGCATTGGAGATACATAAATGGATAACACAGTCCCTGTCCTCAGAAAGCTTTTGATCTTAGTGAGAGGAATATATTATTTGGTAATTGCATTTTAATAATAGGTGATTAGACAAAACTTGCATTTTATTAATAGTCAAGAAGACAAGATCCTCTAAATAATACTTTGCTTTATGAGTGGAGGCCTCCGTTTGTCAGAATGAGTAGAATTGCTTCTTACCTCAAGTATACCAATACAACAGGGCCAAAATCTATCACTGCTGTCAAGTAACTGTCTTCCCAAGACTCACGAATCAGCCCCATCTGATTCTCAAATTACATCAGTCCTATCACAATGCAAAGCAATCTGGTCAATGCCTCCACAGATGGCTCAGTATATTTACAGATCTAAGATCTCTGCTTACTGATGGGGGTCTTTTTCTTATGTGAAGGATAATGTTTGAATGTCCAATCATTTCAACAGAAGTTTACTTACTGGATCTTAAGTTTCATAAGGAAAAAATCAGAATCACTATAATTTGTGTATTTCTATGTCTTATTTTATTTTCCTCTTTTTTTTTTTTTTGTCTTCTTTTATCCTCAGGTTTTACCATAAATAGCCATTTATATACCACTGAAAAAAAAATACACAAATCTCAATTTCACTCTTAAAGTCCCGAAACTATTGGAAGCAAAATTAAAAGCAGTATGAACTTCTAATTAGTGAACATTGTTTTTCTGGTGAGATTGCCTCTGTCAGCAACCAAAATAGTTTTTAGACTAAAAGGTGTCTCTTCCAAGCTGCAAACCATTTGAAGAAACAAAAGTTAAACAAAGGAAAAGCAAGAAAGCCTAACTTAAAAAGATAAGATCTCTCACTGTCTTCCTCATGCAACAGAAGTCTACCTTGAGGATTTTTTATTACAGGATCCTCACATTTTACTAAATGGCATAGTGGGGGTTTTACTGTCTGCCATTTGCATAGTATATGGGACACTTTATTAAATACTGAGGAGAAATAAATAATTTAGTAAATCAGAAATGGTATTAAGCACACTGGGTCTATTTAAGGTTTTCCCCATTTTGTTTTATATATTTTTCCTATTACCATTATCGTCATCACAATGACAGTGATGGTAATAGGAAAAACATATAAAACAAAAGGAGGAAAACCCCCAATTGATCCATCGTGCTTTATCATCATCATTATCTGCTTCTGGGTGATTCCAATATCCAGTAAACCTTTGACACAACCATTGCCCTTGTAGGAAAGAAGGAGAAAATCAAACAATGCCCTGCCATTTTTTTCTTTTGGCTTGATTCCCAAGGGCTAGTACCAGACTCAGTGACCATTTCCCTTTAAAGGTAAAAATGAAAGGACAGTTTCTGAAATGACAAGTTTGTAGGTCTGCAATATGTTCCAGGGAAAAATGCCAAGGACTCAGAGAGGGGATTTGAAAAGGATGCCAGGATGATTCAACACTGAGCCCCTCTAGATTATGAAGATATTACTTTAATAAGCCTGGTCATAAGAATGATAGGCACAATTTTCCTGACATATCCAATCAATGACACTGTTATGCCAGTTTCTGGTTTTCTGTCATCTCAATTATTACTCACTGACTTAAATTATTTTTGAAGGTGATTCAGAGTTTGAGAAATTATAAGAAATTTCCTGGTGTCCCTTCCTGGAGTTATATTATAAGTCTTATTGATTTTGTGCCCCATTCCTCATTTCTCAAAATTCCTTCTTAGAAATGATTTGTTACCACCTTCCTCAATCTTCTTATAAAATGTAGCAGTTCATGTCAGGGTGCACCTAATCCTCCTCTAACACTTCATCCCTGTCACCTTCTCAGAGCTACAGATGCCTGGTGAAGATGACATATAAGGGGGAGTTTGGACAATCAATCACTCTATAATCTTTTGTTGTATTCTCTTGTTGTCATTTTTTTACAGGACACATTTGCTTTTCAAAGATCAATATTCTATGCACTATAAATCAAGTCTTTAAAACGTGGAGAAAATGTGTTTCTGGTTTTGAAGTTATTTTAAGCTACAACCGTGTCCTAAGCCAAGCCCATTTAATGAGTCTCATCCTTTCGAATTCCAAACAGAGTCAGAGTGTGAGCTGTGAGAGGCAGGTTGCATTTCTTCCTTATTGTCAAGGAATTTGCTTTAGTAGATACTTTTACATAAAATAATGAGGTGTAAATCAGACTAATTAGAGAATTTGTAAGCACTCAGGAGATACAAAGTTGTGAGCTTTAAGGAAATAATTTCTCCTGTTCATTATTTGTTGCTGTGAAATGCTTAAAACATGCTCAAGATCAAGTAATTTTTCTATATGTAAAGGCAGAATTATATTCACAGGATTATCTATTATAGTAGTTATTTCACTAATGAATTAGAATTAACAATTTCTCCATTTAATTTATAAATCTTAATAAATAAATAAACCTTAGTTCATCTCCACGATCATACCATCAAATGCTAGCAGCATCCAAATATTTTAAGAAAGCATTGGATAAACATAAAATGAATCATAAGAAACTTGGCTTATGTATTTAAAATAATTTATTTCTAAATTTCCTCACAAAGCTTAAGCAAGTCTCTTCAGTGGTATTGGACATGTTTCAGAATTAATTTCCACCTGGAAACCCACGGGATAAGAATTCTAACTGTGTGATAAATTAAGTTGCCAAACGAACTGGATTAGCGATCAGTGAAATTGCCTGATAAGCTGTCAGATCCATTTTGAACTGAGATTCATCCTCTTTCTCCAACTGTTCATTAAGCTCCAAGTTCATGGCAACTCCAGTGACTGACTGCACACTAACAAGCTATTTATGTAGGGAGATGTAGCTAAGCCTATACGTTCCTATACTTATATATTCATTTACACATAATTCTCTGATAATTTATTATGTTCATAATCTCAGTGTGGAAAAATATACATCTACCCTGAAGTTTAATTTTGGACATGACAAAAATGTGATGTGTCATAAAATTAAAACTTAAAAAAGCAAATCAGATTGCACCTCAAGGTCAAAAGAAGCTGGGGAAATTTCATGCCATAAATTTGCTTCAAAGTTACAAAAATAAAATGAGTAGTGAAAAAGCCGCTGCCTTTGTAATAACAGTATGTAAAAATGAAATATCTTATTCTAAAGCAAACATAGGGTGCTTCTATAATGAAAAAGGTAAACTAGAGAAGAATGATGAAAAATAATTATCAACCTTTCCTTATCACAATGGCCAAATTTTCCTTTACACAACACCAAGTTTAATAAACCACTATCATTCAAAAAGCACCAAATTTGGGCTACAAATAAGAATATTGCTCTTAATCAAGTATCTTTTTTATAGATACAGTATTCACACCATAAAAGAACCATTCACCCAAACACAAAGTTAATAAATCAGTGAGTTTCTCTGAAACTCCTAAAGTTGTATGGATTTGTATTTCATGAAAATATAAGGATGTCTATTATCTAGTGATAAGCTATTCTACTTCACTACTCTTTCTGATGCTAAGTTGACCTGTATATGTAACAAATAAAGCATATAATTCTTTTAACTAAAACTAATAAAACTGTACATCAAAATTTTTTCAATTTTACTTTTTTTATATTTTAATTTTTGTGGGTACATGGTAGATGTATACATTTATGGGGTACATGAAATATGTTAATGTAGGAGGCATTGTATAATAATCACATCATGAAAAATGGGGTCTCCATCCCCTCAAGCATTTATCCTTTGTGTTATAAAAATCCAATTATACTTGGTTATTTTAAAATGTGCCACTAAATTATTGACTATAGTCACTCTGTTGTGCCATCAAAACTAGCCCTTGTTCATTCTTTTTAACTATTTTTTGTGCCCACTAACCATCGCCACTTACCCTCCAACCCCCACTACCCTTCCTAGCCTCTAGTAGCCATCCTTCTACTCTCTATCTCCATGAATTCAATTGTTTTCATTTTTTAGCTCCCACAGGTGAGAACACTGAAGTTTGTCTTTCTGTTCCTGACTTATTTCATTTAATGTAATGATTTCCATTTCCATCCATGTTGTTACAAATGACTGGATCTCATTCTTTTTTATGGCTGAACAGTACTCCCTTGTGTATATGTACCTACACATTTTCTTTATCCATTCATCTGCTGATGACACAGGCTGCTTCCAAATCTTAGCTATTGTGAACAGTGCTGCAACAAACAGGTAGGCAGATATCTCCTCAAAATACCGATTTCCCTTCTTTCAGTTATACATCCAACAGTGGAATTGCTGGATGATGGCAGCTCTATTTTTAGTTTTTTGAGAAACTGAACTGTTCTCCACAGTGATTGTACTTACATTCCCATCAACAGTGTACAAAGCTTCCCTTTTCTCCACATCCTCTCCAGCATTTGTTATTGCCTGTCCTTTGGATATAAGTCATTTTAACTGGGGTGAGATGATATCTCATTGTAGTTTTGAAGTGCATTTCTCTGATGATCAGTGATGTTGAGTCCCTTTTCATATACCTGCTTGCCATTTGTATGTCTTCTTTTGAGAAATGTCTATTCACATCTTTGGCCCATTTTTAATGGGATTATTAGATATTTTTTCCCATAAAGTTGTTTGAGCTCCTTATATATTCTGGTTATTAATATCTAGGCAGATAGCTAGTTTGCAAATATTTTCACCCATTCTGTGGGTTGTCTCTTCACTTTGTTGTTTCATTCGCTGTGCAGAAGCTTTTTGACTTGATATGATCCCATATGTCCATTTTTGCTTTGGTTGCCTGTGCTTGTGAAGTATTACTCAAGAAATTTTTGCCCAGACCAATGTCTCAGAGAATTTCCCTAATGTTTTCTTGTACTAGTTTCACAGTCAGATTTAAGTCTTTAATCCATTTTGATTTGACTTTTGTAAATGATGAGATATAGGTCTAGCTTCATTCTTCTGCATATGGATAACCAGTTTTCCCTGAATCATTTTTTGAAGAGATTGTCTTTTCCTCAATGTATGATGTTATTGGCACCTTTGTTGAAAATGAGTTTATTGTAGTTGTATGGATTTGTTTCTGGACTCTCTGTTCCATTAGTCTGTGTGTCTGCTTTTATGCTAGCACCCTGCTATTTTGGTTATATACCTCTGCAGTATAATTTAAGTCAGGTAAAGTTATTCCTCCAGTTTTGCTCCTTTTGTTCAGGATAGCTTTGGCTATTCTGGGTCTTTTGTGGTTCTATATACATTTTAAGATTAATTTTTCAGCCGGGCGTGGTGGCTTATGCCTGTAATTCCAACACTTTGGGAGCCCAAGGCAGGCAGATCACCTGAGGTCAGGAGTTCGAGACCAGCCTGACCAACATGGAGAAATCCTGTCTCTGTTAAAAATATAAAATTAGCCAGATGAGGTGGCACATGCCTGTAATCCTAGCTACTCGGGAGGCTGAGACAGGAGAATCGCTTGAACCCAGGAGGTAGAGGTTGTAGTGAGCCAAGATTATGCCATTGCACCCCAGGCTGGGCAACAAGAGTGAGATTTGGTCTCATAAAAAAAACAGAAAAATATTGATTTTTCTATTTTGTAAAGAATGCCATTGGTATTTTGATAGGGATTGCATTTAATCTGTAGATTGCTTTGGGTAGTATGGATGTTTTAATACTATTGATTCTTCCAACGCATGAACATGGAATATCTTTCCATTTTGTGAGTGTGTTCTCTTCAATTTCTGGCATCAATGTTTTATAGTTTTCATTGTAGAGATCATTCACTTCTTTCGTTAATTCCTAGGTATTTAATTTTTTTATAGCTATTATAAATGGGATTACTTATTTCTTTTTCAGATTGCTCACTGTTGGGACATCAAAATGCTACTGATTTTTGTATGTTGATTTTGTATCCTGAAACTCTACTGAATTTGTTTATCAGTTCTAATCATTTTTTGGTGAAGTTTTTAGGTTTTTCCAGTAAGATCATACCATCTAAAAACAAGGATAATTTGACTTCTTCCTTTCCAATTTGGAAGCCCTTTATTTGTTTCTCTTGTCTGATTGCTCTAGCTAGAATTCCCAATACAATGTTGAATAACAGTGAGTGAAACTGGGCATTGTTGTCATGTTTCAGATCTTAAAGAAAAGGCTTTCCATTTTCCCCCATCTAGGGTGATACTAGCTGTGGATGTGTCATGCATGGTTTTTATGTTGAGGTATGTTTCTTCTATATCCAGATTATTTTTAGGGCTTTTACAGACATGAAGGAATATTGAATTTTATCAAATGCTGTTTCAGCATCAATTTAAATGATCATATGGTTTTTGTCTTTCATTCTGTTGATATAATGCATTATATTAATTGATTTGCATGTGCTGAACCATCCTTGCATCCATGGGATAAATCTCACTTGGTCATGATGAATGATTTTTTTAAATATACTGTCGAATTGAGTTTCCTTGTACTTTAGTAAGGATTTTTATTATCAATATTCATGAGAGATATTGGGTTGTGGGGTTTTTTGAGGGGGGTTTTAAATGTGTGTTTTGTTTTGGTATCAGGGTAATACTCGCCTCACAGAATGACTTTCAGAAGAGTCTGAGTAGGATTGGTATTCATTCTTTTTTAAATGTTTGGTAGAATTCAACAGTTAAACCACTAGGTCCCAGGCTTTTCTCTACTGAGCGACTATTTATTATGGCCTTGATCTTATCACCTGTTATTGGTCTGTTCAGATTTTGGGTTTCCCCACAGTTCAATTTTGGTAGGTTGTATGTGTCTAGGAATGTATCCACTTCCTTCCAGATTTTCTAATTTATTCATATACAGTTGCTCATAGTAGCCACTACTGATCCTTTGAATTTTTGGAGTATTAGTTGTACTGTCTGCTTTTTCATCTCTCGTTTTATTTATTTGGGTCTTCTTTCTTTCTTAGTCTGGCTAAATATGGGTCCATTCTATTTATCTTTTCAAAAACCAAATTTTTCATTTGATTAATCTTTTGTATTGCTTTCTTCATATCAATTTCATTTATTTCTGCTCGATCTTTATTATTTCTTTTCTTCTACTAATTTTGGGTTTTATTTGCTCTTGCTTTTCTAGTTCTTTAAGATGTATCAATAGGTAATTTATTTGAAGTTTTTCTCTTTATTAATGTAGGCGCTTTCAGCTATAAATTTCCCTCTTTCTTTATATCCCATAGGTTTTGGTACATTGTGTCTCCATTACCACGTGTTTCAAGAAATCTTTCAATTTCCTTCCTAATTTTTTCATTGACCCACTGGTCATTCAGGAGCATACTGTTTAATTTCCATGTGATTTTATAGTTTCCAAAATTCATCTTGTTGTTGATTTCTAGTTTTATTCCATTGTTTTCAGAGAAGATGCTTGATATGAATTAAACTTCTTTGAATGTTTTAAGACTTGTTTTGTGACCTAACACATGATCTATCCTTAAGAATGATCCATGTGCTGAGGAAGACTGTGTATTCTGCACACATTGAATAAAATGATCTGTAAATATCAAATAGGTTCATTTGGTCTATAGTGCAGGTTAAGTCCAGTGTTTGTTGATTTTCTATCTCAAAGATCTGTCCAATACTGAAAGTGAGTTTTGTACCTTCAGAAAATTTATTACTGCTATTAATGTCATTTTATTTCAGATTGAAGAATTCTCTTTAGCATTTCTTGTAGGACAAGTCTGGTGTTGACAAAATCCCTCCATTTTTCTGGGAAGGTCTATTTCTCCTTCATGCTTAAAGGATATTTTTGCCAGATATAATATTCTAGGGCAAAAGGGTTTTTCCTACTAGCATTTTAAATATGTTATGCCACTCTTTCCTGAAAGATCTGCTGCCAGATGTATTGGAGCTCCATTATATGTTATATATTTCTTTTCTCTTTCTGCTTTTAGGATCCTTTCCCTATCATTGACCTTTGGGGAGTTTGGTTATTAAATGGCTTGGGGTAGTCTTTTTTGGGTTGTATCTTCTTGATGTTTTTAATCTTCAGGTACTGAAATATTGATATGTTTCTCTAGGTTTTGGGAGTTCTCAGATATTGTTCCTTTTAATACACTTTCTACCCCCTCTCTTGCTCTATCTCCTCTTTATGGTCAAAACTCCTAGATTTGCCCCTTTGAGGCTATTTACTAGATTGTGCAGGCATGCTTCATTCTTTTCTAAACTTTTTTCTTTTGTTTCTTCTGACTGTATATTTTAATAGCCTGTCTTTGAGCTCATTAATTCTTTCTTCTGCTGGATCAATTCTGCTATTAAGAAGAGACTCATGAATTCTTTGGTATGTCGATTGCACTTTTCAACTCTAGAATTTCTACTGGATTCTTTTTAATAATTTCAATATCTTTGTTAAATTTGTCTGATGGAATTTTGAATTCCTCCTCTGTGTTATCTTGAATTTGAGTTTCCTTAACACAGCTATTTTGAATTATCTGTCTGAAAAGTCACATATCTCTGTTTCTCCAGGATTGTTCCTGGTGCCTTATTTCATTCATTGGGTGAGGTCATTTTTTCCTGGAAGCTCTAGATGTTTATTGATGTCTGGGCACTAAAGAGTTAGGCATTTATTGTAGTCGTCACAGTCTGGGCTTGTTTGTGCCCATCCTTCTTGGGAAGGCTTTCCAGGTATTCAAAAAGACTTGGGCCCAAGCCCAAAAACACTGTGGTTCTTGCAGACTCATAAAGGTATCACCTTGGTGGTCCTTGATAAGACCTGGAAGAATTGTCTGGATTACCAGGCAGAGACTCTTGTTATTTTCTCTTACTTTCTCCCAAACAAACTGAGTCTCTTTCACTATGCTGAGCCACCTAGAACTGGGGGTATAGGAACACACACATCCTTGAGGCCACCACCACCGGGACAATGCTGGTTCAGATCTGAAGCCAGCATAACACTGGGTCCTGCCCAAGTCTCACCGTAACCACTACCTGGTTATCACCTATGTTCATTTGAGGCCCTAGTACTCTACAATCAGCAGGTGGCAAAGCCAGAAAGATTTCTGTCCCTCCCTTCAGGGCAAAAAATTCCCCCTAGGCCCTAGGTGCGTTCAGTAATACTCTCTATGGGAGCCAAGGACTGGAGTCAAAAACCTTAGAGATTGACATAATGTTCTGTTCTACTGCAGCTAAGCTGGCACTCAACCCACAAAATAAAGTCCTTCCTTCTCTTCCTTCCCCTTTCCAAAGGTAGAGGAGACTCTCCCTGTGGCCACTACCACCAGCAGCCAATGGGGGGTTCTGTCTGGCTTCCACCAACGTTCACTTAAAGCCCAAGGACTCTTCGGTCAGTTTGTGGTGAATGTTACCAGGCCTGGTACTCACCCTTCAGGGCAGTGGGCTCCCCACTGGCACAGGGCAGTTCCATAAATGCTGTCCAAGAGCCCGCCTGGTACTTTACCCCACTATGGCCCAGCTGGTACCTAAGGTACAAAAATCCCCTTTACTTTTCCCTCTGCTTTTCTCAAACAGAAGGAGTTTTCCACCACAGCCACCACAGCTGGGAATGTTCTGGGTAACACCAGAAGCCAGCACATCTCAGAGGCCAAGGTCCATGGTATGCTATCTGTTGGTTATTCAGGGCCCAAGGTCTTTTTAGTCAGCAGGTGATAAATTGTGCCAGGACTGGGTCCTTTCCTTCAAGGCAGCAGATTCTCTTTCGGCCTGTTAGCGCCAGAAAGGGGGACTCACAACTCTTCCCAGTGCCCTATCCTACTGTGGCTGAGCTGGTATCCAAGATGCAAGACAAGTCCTCTTCTCCTCGCTCTCCTTTCCACAAGTAGTAAGAAGAAATCACTTTTGTTGCTGCAAACTGCACTGTCTGGGGTTGGAGGAGGGATGGGGCAAGCACTCCTTTAGCTGTGCCACCTGGTGTCTCTCTAGGCCACATGCCACCCTAGTTCACTGGCTGCAAGCCCAGACTAGCAATAGAAGTTTCAAAGGAACTACAGTCATGTCCTAGACTGCCTCTTGAGTTTACCTAGGATCCCAGAGTCTTTTGGCCCTCAGTGGGGAGGCCTGCTGAGAAGCTCAAGTTCTGGACACTGGGATGGGCAATTCTCCTCTGGCTAGGTCCAGTCCAAATGCTCCTTCCATGCACAGGTAATGGCTAAGCCCAGCACAGTTGTGATCACCATTGTGACTAGGCAGCGCTGAGTTTACTGAGTCCCCCAGGCACTGTGCTCTTCTTCCCCTAAATTCAGACTCTCAAATTCAGTGGCTATTCCTAAATAGCCACTGCTGGGGGATGGGGCTGGGGTGGCATTGATGATTCAAGACAGTGTTTCCTACCCTTGGCAGTGCATCTTTCAGCAACATGAAGGTAAAATCAGGTACTATGATTTCTCATCTCATTTTTGGTTCTTGTGATAGTGTTTTTTTGTGTGTGTGCAGTTGTTAAAATTTGGTATTCCTACAGGAGAGACAAATGGTGTGGGCTTCTATTCAGCCTTCTTGCTATGCCTCTCCTTATTATATAATTATTTAAATAAAAATTTTAAAAAGTAAAAGTTCATGGAATATTGCAAATAAGTTTGCACATGAGGTTTAGCCAGCCCTTAGGCCTCATGAATTATCAGTTATTGTATTTATACAGTTCAGCTTACATTTAAACTATAATTGACCTTTGTCAAGCCATGCAATTATAAGAACTGAACTATGGCAGAGGGTATTTATATTCATTGTTAACCACAGGTAGAATAAGAATTCACCCCCCTGTGACCCTCATCCTAATATAAACACTGCTGTTTACTTTCCCAGAAACTGGTTCCCTCTTCTACAATCTCAGTCTGATTGGCTCAGTCCAAATGAAAAGCACCAGGTAAGGGCTTAATCCATCTTCTGAAGCTGGGGATGCATAGGGAGAAATACTCTGGCTTATACGTCACCAATGGATCCCCACTCTCATCCTAGCCCTGGGGGAGAAACTTGAGATCTTCTTGCCTAGGATAAAACCTCAAAGTTTCAGAAAAACTATCCTGAGTAACCTGTATGAACCAAAGCCATAGCCATAAGACATTTCCAGTGCCAAGTGCTGTGCTACATGCTAGGCGCTCTGCTGAAAGTTAAATAAACAGTTCCTCTCTCACTCTGAGGAACTTCAGCAATCATCTGTGTTCCCTACCATCTTAAATTTCAGGAGGAGAAGCAGTGACATTGAACTTTTTGAGCTATTTGGGTTTCTCAGCTGAGAAACTTTCAGCATTTGTTGCTCCTCAGGTTCCACTCTGCACCAATGCCTCTTGGCTACCACCACCAAGTTACTTTGCATCCTATTGGTGCCAATAAAATTTTATAGGTAAGATCCTGCTTTCTATTACAGAAGGTAATATCAAAAGCTATGCTCCCTGTCTTCAAAGAAATGGAAATTAAAACAACATTGAAGTATAATTCAAAGGCAAAGCATAAAAAATTCATCAAATTTAATATTAATGAAGTTTGGGGAAATATATACACTTACACCTTGAGATTCATGTATATGATTAAATATCATGTAGCTACTTAAAATTACATATAAAAAGTATTGTATTTATAAACAAAAAGTTAAGCAGTCATCAAATTTTAAAATGTACTGTTGCACCAGTTTTGTAAAAAAACCAAATACATCTATGGAATGAAAATAAAATAACCAGAAGCATAAACACTAAACTTTAACAAACAATGATATATTTACAAACATTAGAGATGATGTTCTGTTATTCTATTTTTACATCTTTCCTATTTTACGTACTAATATGTATTCCTTTTATAATAGGACTGAAAAAAAAACTCTTTTCTTTGTTAAAAAAATCCAATATATATAACAAACAAAATATAAGTTTCCCTAAGTGCACTGAAGAATTCTCAAAGAGAGAAGAAAATCTCTAAAAACATGGAACAGATGACCAAGCAGCTGCTGCCACTTTTCCTTGTATTTTTTAGTGTCTCTCAAAGAAAGCTCCTGAAAGACTTTGTTACTATTTAACTTCAGAAGATATTCCTTTAAAAATAGGGATAGCAGGGGTCAAAAAAAGGAAAAGAAAAAAAAAAAAACTCAGAGGGGAATTTCCTGGCAACCAACCATCTCCCTGGCAATTATTTTCTCTTGAGAATTATCTTCTAATTCCTTAAAGGATTTAATGTTTAGTTTGACTGCACAAAGTCCTTCAGAAAAAAAAAATTATAGATCAGAAAAACAAAGTGATAGGTCAGATTACAAAAAAAGTCACTGGGATGCAGGGCTAAATAACAACAACAAAAAATGATTAACACATTACAAGGGCTCATGTTCATTTATTATTTCACTCCATCCTAATAGAAATGCTGTTGTCTATTCTCACACTATTTTTAAAAACACACTGAGATCCTAATAGCTAGAAGCTCAAATGTGAAGCTATAACCAGTGTTGAGTCCACTTCAACAAAAAAGTTCTTCCCCATCCTATATCCCTATACCCATCCTTTATCCTATAACCCCAAATAGTCCCATCCCCATCCTATATCCCTATGTATCCTATATCCCCATCCCCATCCTATATCCTATATTCCCATCCCCATGACCTACTCAAACATATCCCACAAATTGTCTAAATGACAACTATTGACAGTGGTGATTTGGACAATTTCCAGCAAGTTCTGGCATAGCACAGGAGGGAAAACAAAAGAAGAGAATGATGTGCAGTCATTCTTTCCCCTTTGCCTGACTAAGTTTTAATGGACACTGGGCTGGATCTGCAGACAGAGGTAGGAGGTGGTTTCTGAACATTGTCTCTTTGCTAAGAACTAATGCTTCCTCAAACTTCAACAGTATCATTCCATAAGTAGTTTGTAGCTAACAATTAATTGTTTATTTAGATCGTTATCCCAAATTAAGAAGTCTAAAATTTCAGTAACTTTATAATTAACAGTTTTAATAATGAATTTCGCAACAGGCCCTTGAATCCCACTGAGTTCTTCAGAAGCAATGAAAAGTACTCATTAAAAGATATCCAAACTACTTTAAAGAAAACAAAAACAATATGAAAAAATATGAACTTAAGTGCTCGGTCAACAAAAAGAAAAAAATGCAAAAGGCTTAAAGAAATCATGCAGAGAAACTGATGTTTTATTTTGTCTGTTTGCTTAAAAACTCAAAATAACATGGAATAAACACCTGAGCAGCTGTTGCCACTTCTCCCACAATTTTTTCTTTTAGTCTCTCTTAAAGACCAAAAGAAAGCTCCTGGAATACTATGTTACTATAATATTTAACTGCAAGGCATAGATCCGTAAAAGCAGAGATAACAGGGGTCAAAAATAGATGTGGTAGGTTTTTCTGTTTAAGTTTTATTTTGTCTTGGCTTATAAACACAAAATAACCATTTCTTTGTGATTAATACTTTAACTTCATTTCAACTTTCCTCACAGGCAAACTCTCTATTAAAGAACTAAATGCTTTGTAGTTGGAAACTTAGGCTACCTTACAATTAGCCAAATTAAAAAAGAAATTTACAACCAAAGTCCCAATCTATCAACTCCAAACTTACATAATTATAATTTCATATTTATTATATTTTTTTGGTAAACACACTCTTTTTTTCATTATTTTTATTTTTTTTATTGCATTTTAGGTTTTGGGGTACATGTGAAAAACATGCAAGATTGTTGCATAGGTGCATACGTGGCAGTGTGATTTGCTGCCTTTCTCCCCTTCACCTATATGTGGCATTTTTCCCCATGCTATCCCTCCCCAACTCCCCACACTGCACTGTCCCCCCCACTCCCCCCCAACAGACCCCAGTGTATAGTGCTCCCCTCCCTGTGTCCATGGGAACCCATTGTTGAACACCCATCTATGAGTGAGAACATGCGGTGTTTGATTTTGTGTTCTTGTGTCAGTTTGCTGAGAATGATGGTTTCCAGTTTCATCCATGTCCCTACAAAGGACGCGAACACATCGTTTTTGATGGCTGCATAATATTCCATGGTGTATATGTGCCACATTTTCCCTGTCCAGTCTATCATTGATGGGCATTTGGGTTGGTTCCAGGTCTTTGCTATTGTAAACTGTGCTGCAATGAACATTCGTGTGCATGTGTCCTTATAGTAGAACGATTTATAATCCTTTGGATATATACCCAGTAATGGGATTGCTGGGTCAAATGGAATTTCTATTTCTAGGTCCTTGACGAATCGCCACACTGTCTTCCACAATGGTTGAACTAATTTACACTCCCACCAACAGTGTAAAAGTGTTCCTATTTCTCCACATCCTCTCCAGCATCTGTTGTCTCCAGATTTTTTAATGATCGCCATTCTAACTGGCGTGAGATGGTATCTCAATGTAGTTTTGATTTGCATTTCTCTAATGACCAGAGATGATGAGCATTTTTTCATATGCTTTTTGGCCTCATGTATGTCTTCTTTTGTAAAGTGTCTGTTCATATCCTTTGCCCACTTTTGAATGGGCTTGTTTTTTTCTTGTAAATCTGTTTTAGTTCGTTGTAAATTCTGGATATCAGCCCTTTGTCAGATGGGTAGGCTGCAAAAATTTTTTCCCATTCTGTTGGTTGCCGATTCACTCTAATGATTGTTTCTTTTGCCATGCAAAAGCTGTGGAGTTTGATTAGGTCCCATTTGTCTATTTTGGCTTTTGTTGCCAAAGCTTTTGGTGTTTTGGTCATGAAGTCCTTGCCTACGCCTATGTCCTGAATGGTTTTGCCTAGATTTTCTTCTAGGGTTTTTATGGTGTTGGGTCTTATGTTTAAGTCTTTAATCCATCGGGAGTTAATTTTAGTGTAAGGTGTCAGGAAGAGGTCCAGTTTCTGCTTTCTGCATATGGCTAGCCAGTTTTCCCAACACCACTTATTAAACAGGGAATCTTTTCCCCATTGCTTGTTTTTATCAGGTTTGTCAAAGATCGGATGGTTGTAGATATGTTGTGTTGCCTCCAAGGCCTCTGTTCTATTCCATTGGTCTATATCTCTATTTTGGTACCAGTACCATGCTGTTTTGATTACTGTAGCCTTGTAGTATAGTTTGATGTCCGGTAGGTGATGCCTCCCACTTTGTTCTTTTTGCTTAGAATTGACTTGGCTATGCGGGCTCTCTTTTGGGTCCATATGAAGTTAAAGTGGTTTTTTCCAGTTCTGTGAAGAACTGGTAGCTTGATGGGGATAGCATTGAATTTGTCAATTACTTTGGGCAGCACGGCCATTTTCACAATATTGATTCTTCCTAACCATGAACATGGAATGTTTCTCTATCTGTTTGTGTCCTCTCTGATTTCATTGAGCAGTGGTTTGTAGTTCTCCTTAAAGAGGTCCTTTACGTTCCTTGTTAGTTGTATTCCTAGGTATTTTATTCTCATTGTAGCAATTGTGAATGGCAGTTCGTTCTTGATTTGGCTCTCTTTAAGTCTGTTATTGGTGTATAGGAATGCTTGTGATTTTTGCACATTGATTTTGTATCCTGAGACTTTGCTGAAGTTGCTTATCAGTTTCAGGAGATTTTGGGCTGAGATGATGGGGTCTTCTAGATATACAATCATATCATCTGCAAATAGAGACAATTTGACTTCCTCCTTTCCTAATTGAATACCCTTTATTTCTTTTTCTTGCCTGATTGCTCTGGCTAGAACTTCCAGTACTATATTGAATAGGAGTGGTGAGAGAGGGCATCCTTGTCTAGTGCCAGATTTCAAAGGGAATGCTTCCAGTTTTTGCCCATTCAGTATGATATTGGCTGTTGGTTTGTCATAAATAGCTTTTATTATTTTGAGATACATTCCATTGATACCTAGTTTATTGAGGGTTTTTAGCATTAAGGGCTGTCGAATTTTGTCTAAGGCCTTCTCTGCATCAATTGAGATAATCATGTGGTTTTTGTTTTTGGTTCTGTTTATGTGGTGAATTAAATTTATAGACTTGCATATATTGAACCAGCCTTGCATCCCCAGGATGAATCCTACTTGATCATGGTGGATAAGCTTTTTGATGTGCTGTTGCAATCGGCTTGCCAGTATTTTATTGCAGATTTTTGCATCTATGTTCATCATGGATATTGGCCTGTAGTTTTCTTTTCTTGTTGAGTCTCTGCTGGGTTTTGGTATCAGGATGATGTTGGTCTCATAAAATGATTTGGGAAGGATTTCCTCTTTTTGGATTATTTAGAATAGTTTCAGAGGCAATGGTACCAGTTCCTCTTTGTATGTCTGGTAGAATTCGGCTATGAACCCATCTGGACCTGGGCTTTTTTTGGGTGGTAGGCTCTTAATTGCTGCCTCGACTTCAGACCTTGTTATTGGTCTATTCAGGGTTTTGACTTCTTCCTGGTTTAGGCTTGGGAGGAGGCGACTGTCCATAGTTTATGTGCATAGAATTGTTTGTAATAATCTCTGATGATGGTTTGAATTTCTATGGCATCTGTGGTGATATCTCTTTTATCATTTTTTATTGCATCTATTTGGTTATTCTCTCTTTTCTTTTTTATTAATCTGGCTAGTGGTCTGTCTATTTTGTTGATCTTTTCAAAAAACCAGCTCCTGGATTTATTGATTTTTTGAAGGGTTTTTCATGTCTCTATCTCCTTCATTTCTGCTCTGATCTTAGTTATTTCTCGTCTTCTCCTAGGTTTTGAGTTTTTTTGATCTTGCTCCTCTAGCTCTTTCAATTTTGATGATAGAGTATCAATTTTAGATCTCTCCTTGCTTCTCATGTGGGCACTTATTGCTATATATTTTCCTCTAGAGACTGCTTTTAACGTGTCCCAGAGATTCTGGTATGTGGTGTCTTCGTTCTCGTTGGTTTCGAAGAACATCTTTATTTCTGCCTTCATTTCATTATTTATCCAGTCAACATTCAAGAGAAAGTTGTTCAGTTTCCATGAAGCTGTGCGGTTCTGGGTTGGTTTCTGAATTCTGAGTTCTAACTTGATTGCACTGTGGTCTGAGAGACTGTTATGGTTTCCGTTCTTTTGCATTTGCTGAGGAGTGATTTACTTCCAATTATGTGGTCAATTTTAGAGTAGGTGTGATGTGGTGCTGAGAAGAATGTATATTCTATGGACTTGGGGTGGAGAGTTCTGTAAATGTCTATTAGGTTTGCTTGTTCCAGGTCTGAGTTCAAGTCCTGGATATCCTTGTTAATTTTCTGTCTCATTGATCTGTCTAATATTGACAATGGTGTGTTGAAATCTCCCACTATTATTGTGTGGGAGTCTAAGTCTCTTTGTAAGTCTTTAAGAACTTGCCTTATGTATCTGGGTGCTCCTGTATTAGGTGCATATATATTTAGGATCGTTAGCTCTTCTTGTTGCATTGATCCTTATACTATTATGTAATGTCCTTCTTTGTCTCTTTTGATCTTTGTTGCTTTAAAGTCTATTTTATCAGAGATGAGAATTGCAACTCCTGCTTTTTTTTTTTTTTTTTTTTGCTCTCTATTTGCTTGGTAAATCTTCCTCCATCCCTTTATTTTGAGCCTTTGTGTATCCTTGCATGCGAGATGGGTTTCCTGGATACAGCACACTGATGGGTTTTGGCTTTTTATCCAATTTGCCAATCTGTGTCTTTTGATTGGGGCATTTAGTCCATTTACGTTTAGGGCTAATATTGTTATGTGTGAATTTGATCCTACCATTTTGATGTTAGCCAGCTGTTTTGCCCGTTGGTTAATGCAGATTCTTCATTGCATTGATGCTCTTTACCATTTGGTGTGTTTTTGGAGTGGCTGGTACTGGTTGTTCTTTTCTATGTGTAGTGCCTCTTTCAGGAGCTCTTGTAAAGCAGGTCTGGTGGTGATGAAATCTCTGAGTACTGCTTGTTCACAAAGGATTTTATTTTCCCTTCACTTATGAAGCTTAGTTTGGCTGGATATGAAATTCTGGGTTGAAAGTTCTTTTCTTTAAGGATGTTGAATATCAGACCCCACTCTCTTCTGGCTTGTAGGGTTTCTGCTGAGAGATCTGCTGTGAGTCTGATGGGCTTCCCTTTGTGGGTAACCCGACCTTTCTCTCTGGCTGCCCTTAGTATTTTCTCCTTCATTTCAACCCTGGTGAATCTGACGATTATGTGTCTTGGGGTTGGTCTTCTTGAGGAATATCTTTGTGGTGTTCTCTGTATTTCCTGGACTTGAATCTTGGCCTGCCTTGCTAGGTTGGGGAAGTTTTCCTGGATAATATCCTGAAGAGTATTTTCCAGCTTGAATTCATTCTCTTCGTCACATTCAGGTACACCTATCAAACGTAGATTAGGTCTTTTCACATAGTCCCATATTTCTTGTTGACTTTGTTCATTCCTTTTTACCATGTTTTCTCTAATCTTGCCTTCTCATTTTATTTCATTGAGTTGATCTTCAACCTCTGATATCCTTTCTTCTACTTGGTCAATTCGGCTGTTGAAACTTGCGCATGCTTCACGAAGTTCTCCTGTTGTGCTTTTTAGCTCCATCAATTCACTTATATTCCTGTCTAAGTTGTCCATTCTCATTAGCATTTCGTCAAATCTTTTTTCAAGGTTCTTAGTTTCTTTGCATTGGGTTAGAACATGTTCTTTTAGCTCACGGAAGTTTCTTATTACCCACTTTCTGAAGTCTGATTCTGTCATTTCAACACACTCATTCTCCATCCAGTCTTGTTCCCTTGCTGGTGAGAAGTTGTGATCCCTTGTAGGAGGAGAGGTGTTCTGGTTTCGGGTGTTTTCATCCTTTTTGCGCTGGTTTCTTCCCATCTTTGTGGATTTATCCACCTGTCGGCTTTGTAGTTGTTGACTTTCTGATTGGGTCTCTGAGTGGATGTCCTGTTTGTTGTTGATTAAGTTATTTCTGTTTCTTAGTTTTCCTTTTAACTGTCTGGCCTCTCTGCTGTAGGACTGCTGAGGTCCACTCCAGGCCCTGCTTGCCTGGGGATCACTTGCAGCAGCTGCCGAACAGTAAAGGTTCCTACCAGTTTCTTCTTCTGCTTTGTCCCAGAAGGATACCTGCCAAATGTCAGTCTGAGCTCTCCTTTATGAGGTGACACTTTGGATATACGGCGGTCAGGGAGCTGCTTGAGGAAACAGTCTGTCCTTTATATTATCTCAGGTGCTGAGCTGTGAGCCCGTTGTTCATTCAGAGCTGCTGGGCTGGTAAATTTAAGTCTGCAGCAGCAGGACTCATAAACCCCCTTTTTTTTTCCGAGGTGTTCTGTCCCAGGGAGTTAGGGCTTTATGAGTTTCCGCTGTGCTGCTACCTTTTTTTTTCCTTCAGGGCTGCCCTGCCCACAAGGAGGCAGCCTAGTCACTCTCAGCCTGCAGAGGCTTCGCTGAGCTGCTGTGGGCTCTGCCCAGCTGCCGTGTGAACTTCCCTGCAGTCCTGTTTATATGGGTGTAGTTAGAACTGCTTCTGCTATGTTGGCCCGCCTCTGTAATGATGGACTCTCTCTGTAATGGAGGGTTGCCTCGGCAATGGCAGGTTGCCTCAGCAATGGTGGACTGCCTCCCTAGTGGTGGAGTGCCTCAGTAATGGCGGACGCCCCTCCCCCACAGAGCTGGACCATCCCAGGTTCAGCTATGCTTGCTGTGAAACTCTCAACTCTGAGCGTTTCCAATTGCTGTTTTTTTGTTTTTGTTTTTGTTTTTGTGGGGGTGGGATCAGCCGACCCTGATCACCTGGCTCCCTGTCTCAGAGCCTTTTGTTTTTTAGTTGAACAGTCGGCTCTCTCCCAGGTGTCCTGGTCACCTGTTGAATAGACACCGGGATCTGTGTGATTTCTCATGCAGCGACCCACTGCGCCAGCTGAAACCGTGGCTCTGAGATTTGTGGCACTTTTTTTGCCTGGGAATCTCCTGGCCTGGCTCCCTGTTTCAGCTCCCCTTGCTGGCTAAGTGGGAACACAGTCCTGTTTACTCTGCACTGGGAGCCGCTGGGCCGGGGTGCAGGCAAAACAGCTGCGCCGGCCAAAACAGCCGCCCTGGCGCCCGTGGGGCTCCTCTGCCTGGGAATCTCCTGGTCTGTGGGAAATAAAAATCCATCTGGAAATGCAGCGTCCACTCACCCTCTGCACTTTCACTTGGAGCTGCAATCCTGAGCTGCATCTAACCGGCCATCTTGGAACTCCTCCTCAATTTTATATTTATTATGATAACTCTTTGACCACAATTTCCCACTAGGCTGTAAATTCAGAGGCTTAGATTATATCTGTTTTTCTCATCATTTTATCTCTCATATTTAATATAATGCCTGTTATGTAGTAGGTACTTAATAAATATTGAATGAATTGCAAAATACTAGACTACAGTCATTCCCAATAAAATCAGGAATAATCAAGAATGCTTTATGATAACTAATTTAATATTGTTGGCATGCAATGAAAAGGGCAGAGAAACAGTATGTATAACAATGTATATGCCTAGAAAACCCAACAGAATCAACTCAAAAGTTATTATAATTAACTTCAGTAAGATGAACAATTATTAAATTAATAATATTACCAAAAGTAATCAGATAAAATAAATAATAAAGAAATCAGCAACATTCATAATACCAAAAAAGTTTTAACTTTCTAGGATAAAGCAACTGTGTGAATCTCATATGAAGAAAACTATAAAATTTTACTGATGGATGTTGGGGGGAAAAGATTAAATAAATCTAAGAACCAGCCATAGTCCTAGATGGTAAGACAATATGGTAAAGATGTCAAAACTCTTGAACTAACTTAAATTGCCAATCAAAAATCCACGACTATTTCTGGGCTGCTGTTGTGGTGATGTTGTTTTTGTTTTGTATCTTGACACTGAACCTGATACAATGATTCTAAAATGTATCTGGTGGAATGAAAGGACTAAAATAGACAAGAAATGTTTGAAAAGGCAGACAAATGGCAGAGGTTGGGAGAGCAGTTACAGTACCCAAATTAAAATACATATGTGAAAACCACAATAATTTAAAAATTAATACTGCTACCTCACACCTTTCATAAGCACAAATTCTAGATGGAGTTTAATGTAAGTCCAGAGAACCAATGAAAAATTAGAATAAAATATAAGGGACTATCTAAACTTTGCGCTGGGAAAACCATCTTAAATTAAATACCAAAGAAAGAAACAAACAAAAAAAGATTGAAGATTTTGGTAACATGAATATGTATAAATGTATGAAGATAAACTCATACTATAAACACATTTGAAAAGCAAATGTCAAACTGAAAGAAAATACAGTATTACCAACATACATGGCAAAGGTTTACTATTGATTGTTAATATATAATAAGCTTTTCCCCAATTAAGAAAAGATAAATATCTAATAGAAAATCTGGGTAGCAATATGACCATAAAACTTTTTGAAAAATGCAAATGGCCAAAAAACATAAAAAAGAGAAGCATTCAATATCACTAATAAGAAATTTAATCATTAATCTCTATCAAATTATTTTGTAATGATATAACCTAGTATTTACAAGAATTTCCACTTATATATCGCTCTTAGGAAAGCAGTGTAATGGATATCAAAACCGTTTAAAGAAAAACATTATAGCCTTTCATCCAGTAATTCCTTCTGAGTAACATATTTTGAAGAAATAATCGGAGATGCTTATAAAGATTTAGGTACAAATACCATCATTATAGCTTATTTCTGATTTCTCAAATAAAGCTAAAGCTATAGCTGTATTTGAGAAATTAGAAATAATCATTTAAAATCATGTTCTTAACATATAAGGATACAGAAAATGACTGATTACATAAGTGAGCAAAAAGCAAGTACAATATAGTACATACAGTACTACTACAAAATATACTATTTATAGCTGTCAATACACATGCATTTTAAAGACTATAAGGATATAAAACAAGTATTAATAGTGATTATCTCTGGATAGTAAAATTTGACACATTTTACTTCTTTATACTGTTCTGTCTTTTCTTTCAAAAAACATGCATCAATGTTATAGTTGGAAAAAAATTAATGTGATACATCTTTAATTTTTTTTGAGATGGAGTCTTGCTCTGTCACCCATGCTGGAGTGCAGTGGCGCGATCTTGGCTCACTGCAACCTCCGCCTCCAGGGTTCAAGCAATTCTCCTGCCTCAGCCTCATGAGTAGCTGGGACTACAGGCACACACCACCACACCTGGCTAATGTTTGTATTTTTAGTAGATACAGGGTTTCACCATGCTGGCCAAGATGGTCTTGATCTCCTGACCTCATGATCCACCCATGTTGGCCTCCCAAAGTGCTGGTATGACAGGCATGAGCCACCGTGCCCAGGTGAAATTATTAATACTATAAAATATTAGATGAATCTTATTTATTAATGTTATATCTATGATGCAAAAGCAAACTATTAATATCAACCTATTTTAAATGTGGCTTTAAGCTTATACTGCAGGATTTAAAAATATCTATGTTCAACAATACAACAGGCTTTATGGGATATTTCACATATGGAAATAGACTTTATGGGAGATTTTTCTAAAATTACCTTTTATTCCAAATGTAGGTTTGAGAATATCATTGCTAAAACTGTTTTCCCTTTGTCTTCCCAAATGATGAAGGGTTAATAGTAATAGTAAAAATAATAGTAGCAGTACTTTTATAATGGTTTATTGTTCCTAAGTGTTGCCATCTGCGAAATAAAAATTTATTACATTTATATTTTCATAAACTCAGTAAGGAACTACATGAAACAACTCCATCTTATCATCCTTTGCCATACAACAACAACATTTACATTTTTTATTTCTTCACTGACAAAGGCTGGCTTAACATGGGTTGTTAGCTACAAACTGCTATCAAATTTGATTTACTATAGTATACCTTACAAAGTAATGAAAGTATTACCATTCGATCTAATTTATGCACTATTTTTTAAAACATAGAAAATAAATGTTGACGAGGATATAGAGGAATCAGAACTATCATACACTGCTATTGGAAGTATAAAGTGAAATCCACACAACAGTATCTACTAAGGTTAAATATGCATATATTCTATCATTTTACAGTTAACATCCCACATCTAGACCCAACAAAAATATATAGATATCTATTTACAAAAATAACACACACAAATGTGTTAGCATGTTCCTTGCAGTACTGAAACACCCAGACTAGAAACTACTTAAACTGCTCATCAACAGTAGACAGGATATATAAGTTGTGACATATTTGTACAATGAAATATTATATAACAATGATAATAAATTATCTACATCTATATCCAACAGTAGGTATCAATGTTGCAAGCATAATGGTGAACAAAAACAGCCAAACACTAAAGAACATATATAAGTCAATTTACCTAAAATACAAAAACAGGCAAAACTAATCCATGCTAGTAGAAGCCTAGATAGTGAAAACACTTTGCCATATTCATTACAGGGGATGCCAAGAACACTTCTGGGGTACTGGTAACATTCTGCTTTTTTTAATCTGGATGCTATTACACAGGTGTGACAGTTTGCCAAATTTATTAAGCTATATATTTCTGCATGTGTGTTTGGATCTATTGTTGCTCAACAGAAAGTTAAGAGAAAAAAATATACAATACAAAAACTCGGTGAAAAATAAAATTTCGATGCTTTGCTAGTAGAGATGAAATTTCCAATTGAATCAAGTAGTTGCTGTTAATTCTGTCCTAAAATATTTCAGAGAGTAAATTCACCTTATTTCCCCAATGACTTAAATTCTAATTTCAAATATGCCTTATTTCATTTCAGTTTTACTGAAAAAATACATTAAAATAACATTTATTTTAAGCAAGTAGAGTTGACGAAAACATTTCTAAAAAGTACAATTTCTTTCATCATGTGCAGTCCTGTTATTTACCAATACAAAAATTTATACATTCTACATCAATTATTCTTTTTTTTTTTTCCTGAAACAGAGTTTTGTTCTTGTTGCCCAGGCTGGAGTACAATGGTGCGATCTCAGCTAGCCGCAACCTCCGCCTCTTGGGTTCAAGTGATTCTCCTGCGCAGCCTCCCAAGTAGCTGGGATTACAGGAATGCACCACCACATCCGGCTAATTTTGTATTTTTAGGAGAGACAGGGTTTCTCCCTGTTGGTCAGGCTGGTGTCAAACTCCCGATCTCAGGTGATCCTTATGCCTCAGCCTTCCAAAGTGCTGGGATTACAGGCGTGAGCCGCCACACCCAGCCAACATCTATTATTCTTAATCAAATTATGCCCAACTATTGCATGGTTATCTATACAATCTTATGTCTTCATCTCAATTTTTGACACAACTATGACATTTACAACTAATGTAGTAAAAACACACATCGTTAACATACACTAAACCCATTCTTTTCCTTGGTCAATGGTTCACACAAATTACAAGAATGTCATAGAAACTTGACTTCACACAAATTACAAGAATGTCACAGAAACTTGGCTTTTATTATAAAGCTTCAGAATTGAACAACTTTTCCTAAATGAAATTCAACTAAATACTGTCACAGCTAAAGTTGTGGGACATAGAATAAACCCGATTAGTTGGTCTTACATATATCTTTGTACAAGACTTGAAAAACACCTATAATTACCTTGAATATTCATATAAAATTTTTTTCTCATATTAAAACTAAGCAGTATAATTCTGCTACCATTTACTGATATGTCTATACAGAAGGCACTGTGTGAAGTACTTTGTATCCCTTTAGACTGCCATCATTTCTTTAGATTTTCACAACAGCCCTGTGAAGTAGGCCCTACAACAGATTGAACATCTCTAATCCAAAAATCCAATGAAATGCTCCAAAATCTGAAAGCTTTTGAGTGTCAATATGATGCAATGAGTAGAAAATTCAACACCTAAATCTTTGCTTTCTGACAGTTTAACATACACAGACCTTCTTTAATGCACAAAACTATTCTAAAATATTGTATAAAAATTACCTTCAGGCCATGTCTATAAGGTATATATAAACATAAATGAATTTCATGTTTAGACTTGGGTCCTATCCCCAAGATCTCTCATTATGTATATGCAAATATTCCAAAATCTGAAAAAAATCTGAAACACTTCTAGCATTTTGGATAAGAAATATTCAACCTGCATTATCTCCATTTTGCTGATGAGGAAAGTGAAAATTTAACCTTCAGAAAGGTTAAATAACTTGTCAGAGTTATTTGGCCAGGAAGTTGAATAGGCATATTTATAATAATGATTGATCTGACTCCAAGTCCTCTATGATTAATCACAATGTAAATATACCTCTCCTTGTCATGTTGGAGTGTGGGGTAGGAAGAGCTAAAATAAATCAACTTTCTTCACTTTCTATTTTCAAAAATCACTTTTCTGACATACTGAATTAATCTTTGGCTACAGCCAACCAATTACAGTTAGAAAGTTATCATCACTTTTTCATAACACAGCCTGCAATCCACAAATGAATAAAAATCTATCTTCTCCAAAATATTTTTCTGTGATTATGGCACAGTACAAGTAAAACTGTCTCTAATGACATAATGAACCATAAATTAGATAGATGCATTTACCCCCAAGCTCTAGCAAAGAATAAAGTTCTTTGACCAATGGGTTTGGTACAAGACTATACAAGGACCTAGTCACTGTAAACAGATAATCCTATATGCAGCTACATTAAGATGGTGGGCCTGTTTGATGACCCTTAAATTATAGTAAACACTTATTACCCACAATATTAGTAGTGCTTTGGGAAATAAAGGAAACCTTGGGCTGTTCTAAGTGTGGAATGAAGCCTACAGAGAAAACAGCAGGAAATAAGGAGGCAACTGTGATCGTTGGGAATTTACTAGAACCATATTACAGAGAAAGAAGTGATCATGAAACTGTAAGCATCCTCAGAACAAATCCTCAGAAATCTGGCAAAGGCACTAAACCTCCAAGGGCAAAGTTTGTGTGTAAATGTCAAGAAAGGAGAAAGACAGGAGACCAAAGATTAGTAGATGCATCTGTTATCCTCTCTCAGAACACAATTTAGGACATACAATGCTAAGATAAGGGACCAAGTATGTTCTTAACTCTATGGCTCAAACAACAAGGTAAGGAACTGATAACCCTGTCCATACTGCATATACGCAGAGTGTTTTTAAAAGTAGCCAGGCACAGTGGCTGACACCTGTAATCCTTTTTGGAGGCCAAGATGGATGGATCACTTGAGGCCAGAAGTTTGAGATCAGTTTGGCCAACATGGCAAAATCCTGTCTCTACTAAAAATACAAAAAAGTTAGCTGGGCATAGTAGTGCCTGCCTGTAATACCAGCTACTCAGGAAGCTGAGGCATGAGAATCACTCAAACTGGGGAGGAGGTTGCAGTGAGCAGAGATTGTGCCACTTCACTCCAGCCTGGGCAACAGAGCAAGACCCTGTCTCAAAAAAAAAAAAAAAGTAAAATAACGTACATATAGGGCCTGAAAATTAATTCTGATTCAAAATTACAATTTATCATCAAAGAATGAGATCAAAACAGATAATTTACAAACTCTTTTTGCATCCACAAGGAGTACTTGATACATGCTTTATACACAATGAACTGTATCTATTTGCTTCCAGGTCTATCTCTTCTATTAGACGGAGTCCATCTGTACATGGATTAAAAAATAATCCACTCTCAGTCCAAAAGCGTACCAATATAATTTACTAGGACCCACAGACATTTTTAACCTTAATTCACCCTTTTATTTGTATCTATCTATATCTGATTGTAAATACGTCCTGTCCTACATACTAGTATATTAAACACTTTCAAAAAATTTGAAAAGAAGAGGAATGATATTATTTGCCATTCCTGCACTAGTGAGCAAGGTAACATTTTTCTTTTGCATTTTAAAATATTTGGATATAATCTTTCCAAAGTTAGAATGAACTGTCAAAGGCAGGTCAACTACACTTCAGTAGGCCATGTTTCCAGACCTTCTCAGATTGTCAGATAGCACCTCAGTAACTGACCTACAGTCAATTCAAACAAGATGTAGTTGTTAAATGCCTAGAGAAGGACAAAAAGATGAGGTACTATTTAATAGAAATAATAATTACTACATGCTTTTAATAAAAAATCCAGATATCACATATTGGTTGATAGTGCTCCAAAGGCCAAAAGGTCAAATAAGGAATTATCAAATATAGCTAGACGGCAATCATAGCGCCTGTGTGAAAGAATTCAACCAGGCTGAACCCAGGAGGCAGAGGTTGCAGTGAGCCGAGATCGCGCCATTGCACTCCTGCCTGGGTAACAAGAGCGAAACTCCGTCTCAAAAAAAAAAAAAAGAATTCAACCAGGAAAGATGCTAGAAGCACAGCCTCTAGATCTACTTATTGGCTGTATAACCAGAGATGAATCACTTAACCTCTCTGTGGCTATGTTTCTTCATCTGTTAAACTTGCCCCTTAGGTTATTTGTAACAATTAAGCAAATTAAGCTCTCAATACCTCTTACCATTCATATTAATAAAATTAATATGCTAATAATCTATGTGTTTAATTCCAGTCTCTCACTTGAGTCCTACATTTCCCATCTTCTATAGCTGCATTTCCCACACTAGTATCTGAAGATCTTGGGGATCTTCAAATTTCCCACAATTTTTTTTTTAATTTTGTGATTTAATTTTGATAATAATCTTGTAAAGCCCTTATAAGCAAATGTGTCCAAATCATTTCAGTGGCCTTCATAAGTGAACTGATATTAGATTATGTGCTATGCTAGCAGAAGTGTATGAAGCTATGGGACCCAAACTATTGACACTCATTCAAAATTGGGAGGCTGAAGAAGAGGTATCTAGGATTCCAATAGGAGATGAAACATCATCTGACATGCTGAAAGACTGAGGCAGGAACTGCTAGGATGGGAAACTCTTTAGAGAAGTAATATTTTAGGTAGAGACAGCAGCTTGTGCAAAGTCCAAGAGGAAAAGGGGGAAAGAGAAAGTGGGTGGGAGAGAGAAAGGAGAAAAGGAGTGGGGAACAGAAAAAAATGCAGGTCAGTGGCAAGAGATTGGTGAACTGGAAATTGGTACGGCAGGGATATTGAGACAAGACTTGTTTGACACACTGAGTTTGCCCTTAATCTTACGGGCCATGGGGAACAACTAAAGGTGACTGTACAGAGAAATAATGTGAGAAAGATCATTTTGTCTGCATCTGGAGAGTGCATGAGGTTGTAAGTAAAGCACTCAGAAGTCTATTGCAACAGTCAGGTAAGAAATTATGTGACTTAAATGAAGGTTATGGTTGTATAGCTAAGGAGAGGAGACTACCAAACGTGTCACTGAAGCTAAAGGAAAATTAACATTCAAGGATGAAGTAGTCAATAGTATTGTATACTACAGAGAGATCCAGGAAAATAAGGACTCAAAAAGGGCCCATTACTCCAAGAAAAAGAGGTTATGGTGACATTGGTGAGAACAGTTTTAGTGAAAACAGTTTAGCAGAAGCCAGATTAGCAGTGTCTTGATGTGTCATATGTACAAATTAAGAATTCAAGAAAGTTGTTGAAAGAACAAATACACTTTGATTCTATTTGTCTGCTCTAATCCAGTCACACTAGACTTAAGCTCTTTGAGGTTACTGCAAATCAAACTGCATTCAAACAATAATTATCCAAGAATCATCCCACCATTAAAGATGGCGGAATCAGAAGATGCAACAGCTAAAATTATGAGCTAGGAGAAAAAAATCAGATTTATTTCAGCTGATGTACTTAGTGCAAAGTTAAATAGTTTCATTTCTGCTTCCAGTCTCCCCCCTCAAACTTATCCTTCCCCAATTTATCCTTCACACTGTGGCCAAAGGGATCTCTCTAACACATACCTGATTACATCATTTCTCTCTAAAAATTTCTTCGAAAACTCCCTATCTTCTTCAATTAAAAAAAAAAAAAAAAAACAAAAACTCAGCCCTGAAAATGACATACAAAGCACTTCATGATCTGGCCTCTGCCTCTATGTGCCGCAAGCACACTCAGCCACATGTGGTTTCCTAAGTGCAACATACACTCACCTGCTTCCCTGAGTTATTTGCATTGCTCTGTTTGCCCATGGCACCTTGACATGTCTCTAATAAACACTTTATCATGCTGTATACCAACTGCTTACTTACTTGTCTTTACCACCACTGCTCAACCTAGTTCTTAACTCATAATAAGCACTCAATACATTTTCCTGGGGTATTTGTTTGTTTGTTTGTTTGTCAAATGAAAGTTTCTTACTCCTCTGTTTAAGCAGCATTTGAAAATCTGTTTGTTTAACTCCAAAGAGCTAAGCATATGTACCAAAATGTTTTCAAGCATCCCCATGAGGTAACTGATTTTAAAATATGACTTTTACTCATAGTAAATACTGAATTTTTTAATACAAAAATACTGCTTTGTGAGACAGAATCTGAACGTCACAGACAATCTAGTTCTGAAAACACCTCTCTTTTGTATGACAGTTGTACTTTATTTAAAACCACAATCAAAACAAAGTCCCGATGAGGTGGCTCACACCTATAATTCCAGTACTTTGGGAGGTCTAGGTAAGAGGACTGCTTGAAGCTAGGAGTTCAAGACCACCCTGGGAAACATGGCAGGACCTTGTCGCTACAAAAATATAAAATAAAATAAAATAATTTTTTTTTTAATTAACCAGGCACGATGGCACGTGCTTGTAGTCCTAGCACTCAGGAGGCTGAGGCAGGAAGATTGCTTGAGCTCAGGAACTGAAGGCTGCATTGAGCTATGATTATGCCACTGCATATCAGCCTGAGTGGCAGAGTAAGAGTCCTGTCTTAAAAAAAAAAAAAAAAAAAAAAAAAAAACAGGTAAAATAGAGTCAAACTTAAAGTACCTACAGATCAGTGTCAGTTATACATTAGTAACTAGACAAATCCATATTAAAATATGTGGAATTTTGAAAACTGCTCAGGAAGAAAGCAGCTGCTACAGCTTGAGCACCAGTGCTTTTCAGTGGAAAACTGGCTCTGCATAATGGAAAATCTGAATGCTAATAAAGAAGATACCCTCCATTTCCTCTATTAACCTGAGTTCTCTCAGAAAAGACATCAGTAGTATGAATAGTATGAAATCCATTCAGTAGCCATACAATAATAAATACCATAGCTAAAATATACCAAGCACATATTTTATGCCAGAACTATGCTACGTATCTTTCACACATTACTTACAACATCTGTCTGATCTTAATTACTAGTATTATCCCTATTTATAGATTTTAAAAGTTAGGATTGAAGGGCCGAATAATTTGCCCAATCAAGCTGATGTCAGTAGGGCAATTTATAATTGATATTATAAGCATAATACCAACAAGTTTTTCAAGAGCCTACAAAAAAATACTTTAGGTTTCCAAAATATGAAAACTGCAAAATCAAAATGAATGTTTACCTAAATATCTGCAAAACATGTCATAATAGTAAGTAATCAACTATCATCCAACTCTTAAGTATGGACTGTGTTGAATGTGGGCTGTAGTATATTTTAGTATATACCTGATACGATTTAGCATGGGGCCTTAAAAAATAAAAATGACCAAACTTCACAAACATCTTAAAAATATCACTGAGACCCATTACAAAATGGCAAAAGATACGAACTGATATTTCACCAAAGAGGAAATACAGGTGGCAAATAAGCATATGGAGAGGTGTTCAACATTATTAACCTTTAGGGAAACACAAATTAAAACCATGATGATGCTGATTCAAAAGGCGGAGAGAAAAATTTAAAAATTAAGAATAAATATTAAAAAATCATTAGCTATTAATACATACTTATTACAACAGCTAAAATAAGAAATAATTATATCACCAAATGCTGGCAAAGATGTAGAGAAACTGAACCTCTCACACATTGCTGGTAAGAATGTAAAATGGTACAGCTACTATGAAAAACAGTTTAGCAATTTTTTTTTTTTTTTTTTTTTTGAGACGGAGTCTTGCTCTGTTGCCAGGCTGGAGTGCAGTGGCGCAGTCTCGGCTCACTGCAACCTCCACCTCCTGGGTTTAAGCAATTCTTCTGCCTCAGCCTCCCGAGTAGCTGGGACCACAGGCATGTGCCACCACGCCCGGCTAATTTTTGTATTTTTAATAGAGACGGGGTTTCACCACGGCCAGGATGGTCTCGATCTCTTGACCTCATGATCCGCCCGCCTCGGCCTCCCAAAGCAGTGTAGCAATTTCTTATAAAACTTATGCACTTACATATAACCTAGTAATCACACACTTGGAAGTCTATCCCAGAGAAACAAAAATGTATGGTCACATAAAAACATGTATATAAATGTTCGTAACAGCTTTACTGGTAACAGCAAAATACTGAAAAGAATCCAAATGTCTCTCAATGGGTGAATGGTTGAACAAATTCTGGTACATCTGTACCATGAACTACAGCTCAACAATAAAAAGGAATGAACAGTTATTGAATTAATATATATATAACAATCTGAATGGCCCTCAGGGCATTATGTTTAGTAAAAATAAAAGGCAACCTTAAAAGATTACATGCTGTATGATTCCATTTGTATGCCTTTTTAATTATTATTAATACTATTTTGATTGACAAATCATTGTATACATTTATGGGATACAATGTGACGTTTTGATATATGTATATGCAATGTGCATGATTAAACCAAGCTAATTAACACATCTATCATTTCACATCTATCATTTTTTATGGTGAAGCATTTGAAATCTACTTCCTTAGTTATTTTGAAATATATAATACATTATTATTTATTACAGTCACCGTGTTATGAGATAAATCTCAAAACCTATTCCTCCTGTCTATCTGAAACTTCATAACTTTTGATCAACAACTCCCCATTCCCTTCCTTTAATCCCCTTCCAGCCTCTGGTAACCATATTCTCTACTGGAAGTTCAATTTCTGTGGCAATGAAAGCAAAAACAGAGAAATGGGACAGCCATTTCTCACAAAAAGACATACAAATGACCAACAAGTACATGAAAAAAAATGCTCAGCACCACTAATCGTTAGGGAAGCACAAATGGAAACCAGAATGAGATATCATTTCACACCTGTAGGAATGGCTTTTGTCAAGTTCAAAGATAACAAGTGTTGGTAAAGATGCAGAGAAGAGAACTCCTGCACACCGTTGGGAATATAAATTAGTAGAGCCATTATGGAAAACACCATGGAGGCTCTGCAACAAGCTAAAAATAGAACTTCCATATGATCTATTGATTCTACTTATAGGTATCCAAAGGAACTTAAATCAGTATGTCAAAGGGATGTCTGTACGGCATGTTCACTGCAGCATTATTGATTATGTATTTTTAGAATTATATACCATTCTAAAAATGACAAAACCATAGAGATGAAAACAGGGAGGGAGGCAGATAGGTGGATATAAACACAAAGGTGGCAGCATAAGGGAGTTTTTTATGATGATGGAATAGTTCTGTATTTAGATTGTGGTGGTGGTCACATGTATACATGAAATAAAACTCCAAAACTACACACAAATATACACACATTCACATGAATGCAAGTTTAAAAATGGTTAAAAGTGAATAAAGTCTGTAGTTTAGATAACAGTAATGCACCAATATCAACTTTCGGTTTTTGACACTGGGTAAACATGAACGTAAAGATGGCAACCATACACACTGGGGACTACTAAGGGGGAAGGAAAAGAAGGCGCAAGAGTTGAAAAACTAACTATTGGGTACTATGCTCACTACCTGGGTGACAGGATCAATCATACCCCAAACTTTGGCATTATGCAATATACCCATGTAACAAGTATACAGGTACTCCCTGAATCTAAAATAAATGTTGAAATTATTTGTTAAAATCTGCTTTTGATATTGTACTATAGCTATATACAAAGTCACCATTGGGGAAAGTTTACACAGGGTTCATAAGACTCTGCATTATTTTTGTCTTTTCTATAATTATTTCAAAATAAAAAGTTTAAACAAAAAACAGCCTTGGTTATAATAACCTGAATTTGAACCCAGGTCTCCCTAACTCTAAACTTGTGCTACCATCCTGTGTACTATACTGCCTGCAAAATCTGTTTTATTAAAACATATTAAATATACATAATTTCCTAGAGAGAAACATATAATACACAAGAAGTCCATCCTGGGTCACATTTAAAGAAATTAAGGCAATTCAGAAAAACACTTTATTAGAAAGAAGTTTAAAATATCGAATCATTTCATTCATAGCAGCTAAGACCAAGTGTTCCAATGTACTAATCTGGTCATGAAAAGAGAACATCAGAAGTCTAATAGGAGGTGATGACTGGGCTGCTTTGGCATAATGACCAGGGGTACTTTTGTTTCACTCCCTTCTTAGTAGAGGTAGCTCTCTAGTTTCCTGCCATGTTAACTTGTTCACCTGAAAGGTTAACAGCTGCTCCGCTCCTTCCATACCAGGCAAACAAGCTGCACAGTAAAAAGCTGTAAATAAAGCCATTACAGCATACATTCACTTGGCATCCCTTTCCCATTCCTGATGAGACTATCCTTGTGAGATGTAAAACACGGCCAAATTACAATCATCACAGCCAGAAAGGTGAGCTAAAATTACCAAATCATTTTTGGGAGTAAGCAAAAGTTGCTTCCGGTCTTCATATAAACTTACCATACCCTTATACACATTATGTAGCAGCTATGAAAAATTACACATTTAGGCAAGAGCAAGATAATAATATTTAAAAAACAAAATAGTGATGTAGTTAATGACGTTCTGCTTTGCACCATTTTATGTTATTTCAATAATTACTCTCAAAATATTTTTATTGATTGATCAGATAAATAACAAAACCAGAGCCAAATGGTTCACTGTGTCAAGTCTCCAATGCTGAATGTCCTATTAGTCAGAGATGCTACAAATTCAATTACATATATTACATAATTCAATTTAACAAATACACAATATTAAGTATTTTTAAGACGAAGACATTGCTTTGGGAGTGGACACAAAAAGAGAAAATGGCACTATTGTGTGGCTCCCATGGGAAGACAGCAAAACCCAAAAAAAAGACCATTATCACTGTTATTAAATGTGTGCTAACACAGCAAATTCAATGTTATCTTCATAACGAGAAGAAGAAAACTCGTGAGAGTGATCTTCAAGTATTTTAAAATGAAGTAGATATCATCAGTTGTACTTCCTCAGGACAAAACTAGGATCATGTGTATATACATATATGTGTGTGTATATAAAAGATCATATGTGTGCATATATCTTTTATATATATATATAGACAGATAGGATCTTTTAAATTTTTTAAAATTAAAGCTCATATATTTATAGAATTTAGGGCATATACATTAACTTACTAGCTAGAGTGGTATCTTGCTAAAACTACTGGAGAGGACTTCCTGAGACCCTTTCCAAGGGCATGTGTTCCCCAGAGGCCCCACAGGACAGAAGAAAGCATCTTGATACCCAGGGCCACAAGTGAACAATCCATAGATATCACATATAACAGAGACCTGTACCCTATGAGGTAACCTGAGGATGGAGTGAGTCATATTGGGTGGTGATTAAATGACCCAGCCTCCTCTTTCAAGCAGTTTTACATTTTAGACAGGAAGCAGAAGCAGCAGAGGAGAAAGGAAGTGTAGAAGCATCAGAAGAGAAGGTGAAAACTGAGCCTTGATAATATGGCAAAGCAGCTGGTACAAAGCAACTGACACCCACCTCTTTTTTTTTTTTTTTTTTTTGAGACAGGATCTCAATTGTCACTTAGGCTGGAGTGCAATGGTATGATCTCAGCTCACTACAACCTCTGCCTCCCAGGTTCAAGTGATTCTTCTGCCTCAGCCTCCCAAGTAGCTGGGACTACAAGCGCTTGCCAACAACATACCCTGCTAATTTTTGTATTTTATGGTAGAGATGGGATTCACCACAGGCTTGTTTTGAGCTCCTGACTTCAAGTTATCTACCCACTTCAGCTTCCCAAAGTGCTAGGATTACAGGCGTGAGCCACCGCACCCAGCTGTAACTGATACCCAATTGTGAGGGAACAACAAGCTGACCAGTATTCTGAACTTTCTGTTAAATTGCCAGAACTGTACAATATCCTTGCACAATGTTTCAGTTCTCCATAAGACCCTTCTGTTCAGCTGCCAAAGCATTTTCCTACTATCCTGTGTGAATTTATTATCACCACAGGGAACCTGGAGATAACAGTGAACTTCACATGAACTCTGTACTCTTGGAAAAAGGCACAGTCAAGAAATTACCCCCACACTTTTGTGTTGTGAGAAAGGACTTGCTAGATAAAACTGACAGATGACCACTTTGCAACCAATGACAAGGCCAGACGTAGACCTTCCAAATTCCCATTCTCTGTCTTATACATGATTCGCCGAACTGTTTGTCCCCATTTACCATTCTGGTTGGTCAATGCCCACAAACAACCTGACCAAACTTTAGTCAGGCTCCTCTTCTTCCTGGAAACCCCTGAACTTTGGTCCAGCCTGGAGCAATGGAAGGTGAGCAACCCTTCCTTAACAGCCCTTCCCAGAACCAGCTGACCTCAGGGAAAAACATTCCCTGATAACTGTTTCATCAAGCCACTCCCTCATACAATTCCTCAGCCCCAATTCTCTGTAGCCTTGTTTACTCCTTACTGTAAAAGAAAAGCCCTTTTCTGCTTAACCCTTGAGACACTTATAGCTCATAGTTGAAACAGTTATCCTGCTGCAATATTCTGCCTCCCCCATTGCAATCATCCTCTTCCCTGTATTGTAACAGTCTATTTAGATAAAGACTCTCCTTACCCAAGTCCAGATTTGTTTTTGACATTTTCAACCTTCAAACAGCCTAACTTTACAAAAGACAAATTCAAACCATTAAATATCCTCTCATTTACAATATTTTTTATAGAATCACAGCTACTATATCTTTTTTGATATATAACCACATAATAAAATATAACATCTATTATATTTTTCCCAATGTTGAAATAGAAAAATTAATTAGACAATTACTTATTAAAATAATTAGAATATGCTGGTTAAAATTAAGCATTTCATGATGAAAATGAAAACCTGAACCCAAACAACTTAAGTTTTGAAATCGCTCAAATAATTTCTTTATATTTTCACTTTTGTCTTACACAGTTCAATCATTGCCTGACAACCTATTCAAAAGAAAAAGTTTGATGAACTTGTATTTATGTTGGCCAACTATTAATTTGAGCTATGAAACTAACAATAACATACTTGCTAACATTCTGTCTGAATAACTTTCTGCAACAATCTGTCACTTATCCAGTGGTCCAGTACCCTCATCTCAGCCTAGTGCTTTTCACTGTAGAGGGTGCTGTAGATTGCACATTAATTGAAGAACATACAAAAAAAAAAAATATAGATCTCCAATGTTTTTAATCAAGAAGAGAAATATATTAGACATTTCTACATCAGAAAGCATTTTTTCTAAAATACTTATTTTTATTTATTAAAAATATTTTGAAATAATACTCACATAACAAACACATCACAGAAAAATCAACTACTCACCCGCATTGACTATAGCATCTATCTCTAGCAATGTGATGTCACCTCTATAGAGAGAAACTTTTTCTGCCAAACTTTTCTTCATCTGGGATATTTCCTGAGTATTTTCTTCTGTAATAGAAAATGGATACATATTAATAATATTATTAATTAATTTAATCAAGATAACTTTTTAGTCAAGACCACTACCAAACCCAATATGTGTCATGCTCTATTACAAAAAACAAGTGGAAATAAGAACATAGGTACTGGGGGTATGGTTTATTCTCTATTTATTTTGTAATCCTCAAAACAAACACACTATCACATACAAAATGGACATACAATAAATTTTGGCATGTTATATTGGTCAACAAGAAATTCAATACTTATGGGTAATTTTATTTAAATATCCATTTAAAAATAAAATTATGTACCATTACATTCACAAACAGGTAAGAAAAAGATATACTAATCCTTAATCTTAGCTAAGAAGAACTTACCTAAAAGGCATTCTTGAAAAGAATATATATATTTGAACAAAAGAACATTTAGGCTCAGCTGTTTGCTACTTCTTTTTTATTTTTTGAGAGGGAGTTTCACTCTATCGCCCAGGCTAGAGTGCTGCAGTGGTGTAATCTTGGCTCACTGCAACCTCTGTCTCCCAGGTTCAATAAATTCTTCTGCTTCAGCCCCTCCACCAAGTAGCTGGCATTACAGGCATGAGCCACCATGCCTGGCTAATTTTTGTATTTTTAGTAAAGACGGAATTTTGCAATGTTGGCCATGCTGGTCTAGAACTTCTGACTTCAAGTGATCCACCCACCTCAGTCTCCCAAAGTGCTGGTATTACAAGCAAGAGCCACCATGCCTGGCCAGCTCTTTGGTACTTCTAAGTAACAAACTATCACACAAGATAGGAAAGTTTAAGAATATTTGAATTTGTGAAACTATTCTCTTATCAATTTGTATTTTACTTTTTGCTCTAGAGGGCGCTACTAGATTTAAAAAAGAAAGCTCTATCTTCAACACACAACAGCCAGCAAGCAGGTATATTTAAAACAAGCCAAAAACGTTACATTCTGAAATGTGATTTTTAGAAAATGATTTAGAGCAAGACTATAAACTTGAATTTCCATTTATTTTTAACAAATAGTAATAAGATAAATTTAGTAAAAAAGCTGTACAAAATAAATGCTTTAAAATATATTAAATTGCTATTCATAAAAAGGTTTTTAGCATATTTATAGGAAAGCTGATTTATATTTTTGAATTTATATTAAACTCAAACTTTTAAAAGTATTTATGATATGTGTAAATCTTTCATGCAAGGAGATACCGCTATTCACTCACTGAGATATTTTCATTTTCAAAAGTGTTTATGATATGTATATATTTTTCATGCAAGGAGATACTGCTATTCACTCACTGAGATACTCTTACAGGCATGCAATTTTGAGACATCTGGGGGATTAGAGGTGATAGCTTATGAGTCATTTAAATTGTCTTTGGACCACAATAGCCCCCACAAAAAAAGTTTAGCCAAGACTAAGAAAATAACCTGTGACCATAAAAATGTTCCTTTCTCTCTCTGTCTGTAAAGCATTCCCTTCTTAGTAACTGCTTCTCTCCCAGAAAGATTCTAATCAAGATACTCACTGGTTGTAGTAATAATGAGAAGAATAATGTGGGCAACTTGTATATTAAAGAAGCAGAGAAATACTTTAGGAAACCTCAAAATATGAAATACTTACACTTGAATTGACCTCCAGGAACTCCTACAGCACTATTTATCTCTGCCAGATAGTGGTTAAGAGCAGACTTTACTACCAGACTGGCTCTGTTCAAATCCTAATTTTGTCAATTAACAGCTGGGTAAGTTTGGATAAGTTATTCTCTCCATGCATCAGTCTGTAAACCACTGGCTCCTTCACAGTTAACGTGAGTTCATTACACTTAGAATGTTTGCCTCATAGTAAGTGATCAACAAACATTACCTTTTGTGTTTTTTTTGAGACAGAGTTTTGTTCTGGTTGCCCAGGATGGAGTGCAATGGCATGGTCTCGGCTCACTGCAACCTCTGCCTCCCAGGTTCAAGTGATTCTCATGCGTCAGCCTCCCAATTAGCTGGGATTACAGGTGCCCACCACCACGCCCAGCTAATTTTTTTGTATTTGTAGTAGAGACAAAGTTTCACCATGTTGGCCAGACTGGTCTCGAACTCCTGACCTCAGGTGATCTGCCTGCCTTGGCCCCGCAGAGTGCTGGGATTACAGGTGTAAGCCACCACACCTAGCCAACACAACCTTTTTTTTTTTAAGAAGGTGACAAATATTATTTCAGCATCCATGGACCACAATACTAAAATTTTTAAAAATAATTTATTTTAAATAAAATATATATTATTATTTCTTATCAGTGAAAGAGACTGTATTTTGTTTGTGCTCTTATCAAATTGTCAACACCTGACCCAATGACAAAGCCTCCAAGCCACAAGTCCTTGAGTTCCACATCCAACTAGTTTCAATTGTGATTATTTTAACCAAACTATAAACTCTTGATTCCCCATTAATGATTATAAAATGACAATAAACATTCGGTGGCTTTGTCAGGGACAACTGGGTATTTAGACTATTGTGAACCTAAAAATTATAAAGAATCATCACTAAAGATATTTCAGAACTCTATCAGGCATTACATTGATGGACCTATCACAAATGAATGCAGAAAGATTGACCGTTTCAACTTGGGAGACAATGTAAATAGATTTCCTAATCATTCTTTAACTGTTTTTAGCTCTAAAAAGTATTATTTCCTCATTTTCTCATGAAGCATTATGTAAGTAACATTACATTTGTAGTGATAGAATTTTTAAACATATGAGACAATAAATCATGTGTTTCTAAAAAGTAAAGAAATTATAAAAGAAAGGTATGGGAAAACATTTAAGTTTAGACCATTTATACCACTGTTCAGTTTTTTTGTTGTTGTTGTTATTTCTTTTTGTTTTGTTTTGAGACAGAGTCTCGCTCTGTTGCCAGGCTGGAGTGCAGTGGCGCGATCACAGCTCACTGCAACCTCCACACCCTGGATTCAAACAATTCTCCTGACTCAGCCTCCCAAGTACCTGGGACTACAGGCACATGTCACCAAGCCCAGCTAATTTTTGTATTTTTGGTAGAGACAGGGTTTCACCATGTTGGCCAGAATGGTCTTGATCTCTTGACCTTGTGACCTGCCCACCTTGGTCTCCCAAAATGCTGAGATTACAGGCATGAGCCACCGCACCTGGCCCCTGTTCCATTTTTTAAAAAGAAACTCTAATCTGTCATCTGCAGATTTTTTTAAATGGAATATTTTGAGACTGAAGTGAAGATTCAAGCAATTCAACGTATTGAATTAATATACTGCTGTGACATGTCGCTCAATTAAGTTACTCAAAATGGTCTTTACTCGAATTATCAGCATTATGAAGGAATATTTTCATTGTCTCTCATTTCAAAAACTAATATGAGGCTCTTTTTACCTCAATAGTCAGATTATACTTACAGCCCAATTCCTCACATTGTATGCCAAAAAGATATATACATACTTAAAGGCTACAGTTTGATAGTACTAATAATTAGCAGTATTTCCTTCAATCATAAATCAAAATCTAGTGCAGTATTTTTGACTACCAACTATTATTTGCAAATACACAATATAAATTTCCACTTAGAGGCCACCTTTTTAATTTGCATAGCAATACCTTGCCTTCCTTTTCACACACAGATCTCATTGTATCTTTTTCCATATGTTAGGTTTTCAATAATAAATAGAACAAAAAGTTGCCAAGTATATCTCCCTCCTGGACATTCTGTAAGTACACAAAGCACCAACTCAAACTTTGTACATCACTGGATTTATTCAACTGTAAGTTGAAATATCTGTCAGTGTAAACACATGACAGTAATTGCTCTTCCATACTGTATACTTTCGATATTGTCAAAGAAAACCAGAAGTGGCAGTGATTAAAGCAGTATAAACAGATTTTATTCAGAAACTATTACAATAAAGGTAAAAAGACCTCAGTATAGAACTGGGATCCATTCCAAATCCAGCAATAACAAGCAGGGATTTATTACCAAGGAGCAGGATGAAGGCCAGTGGATGTACAATAACTACGAGGAAATATAGGGGATTCTGGTTATGGCAGCTTAACAGTATTCTTGCTGAAGGCAAGCCAGGGTGATCACATATTGCCTGGTGAGGGATGAGCAATTTGACCAAATATCAAGGGTGATCAGATATCAAGGGTAAGAGATTTTCTCTTAACAAACTTAGCAAGATTTTTGCTGAAACTGGGCTATGAAGGTATTACAAGGAGGGGCCTAGAAAAGAAAAGGGCTTAGAGAACCCTGACTAAAATTTGGTTAAGAAGACAGTCTTTGTCAGTCCCTCTTCTTGTTCAAGGAAAGAGATTCTCATGAAGTCACCCATATATGAAAAGTTGTGGTGATTTCCAGTTTATACCAGGTGGTACAGCTTCAACTTCTTGGGTTTTAGGAAAAGGATAGTTTCAGTTCTCAGTGACGCCAAGTGAGGAAGGTGGGGAAAAATCAGAAATGTTAGTTCGGAGACTTGTAGTCAGCTATCAGAGGAAACTAGAAGAAATGACAAAATGTATAAGCTGGCAGGATCCAGTCCAGTGTACAGGTTGACAACAGAAAGCTAAAAAAAAAAAAAAAAAATGAACAGGACTAGAATTTAATAACCCACAAGGGTACACTATAATATTCTCTCTCCAGTCACCTCCTTTTAAAATTCTTGTTTACAAAATAAGTCTGGTCTCATTAGATTTGGCCTGTTGATTTACATAATTGCAGCAAGAATGACCACTTAGGCCTTTTTGAGTTTGTTTTGCTGGAATTTTTCATGAGGAATCTCAGATTAGACTTTTAAAAGCCTCTTGAAGCTTAAAAGTCAAGCCAAGCACTACCATACTTTTCCTATAAGAACTATAGATTTGGGTGAATTCCTCTCTTCCTGAGGTTCCCAAAATATCCTGAGCTTCCTGGACCTGCCAGGAAGTGACCTTCCTTACCCACCTGTAAGTCTGGGAACCCTGTAACAACAGTCCCCAACCTTTTTGGCTCAATGGACCAGTTTCGTGGATGACAATTTTTCCACCGACTGGGGGTAGGGAAGATGCTGGCTCACCTGCCGCTCAGCTCCTGCTGTGTGGCCTGGTCCACGACCTAGGGATTGAGGACCTCTGCCCTATAAGCCAGGTAACAGGCCAGTTTGCCCAAGAGGACTTTGTAAGCATTGACTCCATGAAGTCTTTGTGCTTTGAAACTGTCTGGATATATCTGATTCGATATATCATTCTCAAACACGACATTCCAGTCAAAGCCTTGGTTACGAACTGATCTTTCCAAATATGTCCTGTTACAAGGAAGACAGAACCTTATTGAACTTATGCAAATAAGTGTATTGCCATTGAGAATAAGAATAATCAATAAGTGTTTCTGCATTCTGCAGGAGTCAGGTTGGAAGAAAAGATGTTTCATCTCTTTTTACAAAAGCATAAGCTACTAAATTGTCATGAGTTATAGAAAGCATGAGAAAACAGAAAAAAAGGTCCTTAAATAAGACATTAAAGAATGAGAAATGTTCCAAAACAATAGCCATAAAAATTATAATTATTTATTAGTTTATTTGGCCCCATGTAATTGATTCCTCTGCTTTATCCCAGGTTAGCATTTTATGAACCTATCAGCTTCTCTACTAGCTCTGGAAATCCATACTCATTCCAGTGGTATGGTCTACAAGTATCTAAACAATACCAGTAGAAGGCTCTACCCCTGAGTACCTGGCATAGCCCTTTCCATGGATCTCTGAGACAATCAGTTTTGTTGAAAATGAAGCATTCTGGCTTATAAACTGATTATAGGAGCTTTCAAGAAGAATCAAAGTTAAAAAAAAAAATTATCTGTGGATAATAAAATACATAAAATGTCTCTGTTTAAACATCTGTTCATTATAAAAATGATAAAATTGATGAGGGAATTGGTTATTTTTGTGGCACACATTTAAATAATAGTTGGCATCATGACTGATAACATTATATACCAGGACATATGATGGACAATAAGGGTATTGGCAAATGTTTATGAAATTCACATAATTTGTGGAATGTTTTTATTATTAATATTTACCCATAAAAATATAACCTAGACGAGCTTAAGCATCACTCTTTACTTGACAATGTTTCCCACATAATTTAATATATCAAACAAACAATATTTTTACTAGGTGAAAGAACAAATCCTTTGAAATTTTCCAGGGGACCTAGGGGAAATTTCAAGGTCAATCCAAGATTAAGAATTCATTTAGGATTTGATTTTGGAAAACTGTCAAAAATGTGAAAAGATTTGAATGCTGATTAAACAGGATCATAGATCACTATGAAACAATACTTAAGTTCTCTTAAAAGGAGAAGACAGCCAGGCACAGGGCTCACGCCTGTAATCCCAGCACTTTGGGAGGACGAGGTGGGTGGATCACAAGGTCAGGAGTTCAAGACGAGCCTGGCCAAGATGGTGAATCCTCGTCTCTACTAAAAATACAAAAATTAGCTGGGCATGGTGGCTGGCGCCTGTAATCCCAGCTACCTAGGAGGCTGAGGCAGAGAATTGCTTGAGCCTGAGAGGCAGAGGTTGCAGCAGTGAGCCGAGATCATGCCACTACGCTCCAGCCTGGGCAACAGAGTGAAACTCTGTTTCAAAAAAAAAAAGGAGAAAATATAGAAAACACAAAGCACAATAAATTGTTTTGATAAGGCACAGAATCTTGGTTTCCTAGGCAAATTACTTAAAAGGTAAAGAAAATGCTTTCACAATCTCTTATGAAGAACAGACCAATATTCCAAGAAAACTTTGTTGTTTTAACAGAAAGAAAACCAAGTTCTAGTTTTGTATCAGCACACTATTGGGCTCATGTTATTAAAAAAAAAAAAAAAAAAAAAAAAAAAACCTTTATATAGACATCAATTTAATCTTAGCCAGCTTGAACACATAAAGAATTCCTTTTCTACAAACCTACAGCTTTCCATATCCACTCAGATTTCATCCTACATTTTCTTCTTTCTTATTCTGGAATAACCAGTAATCTTATTTTAGGACAAAATTACACACTTTTTCCCTTATCAACAACAAAAAAAAGTCCTTCATTCTTCACATGCTTTGCATACAGAATTGTTTCTCCTCACACTTATTATTTTCAGTAGTTTAACTTACATGTATTAAATGTAATTTTAACAATCAATACACTTTTACAAAGAAAACTAAGAAGTAGACAGCTGTAAACTGTGTCACATACTAGCATTCTACAGCAAACTAGCATGTTTTATGAATATATCATCTTACAATTTCTAGAGATATCTGTTTCTTTATAGTGTAATTTTTCAAAAGAACCTTTTATTGGGCCAGGCATGGTGGCTTATGCCTGTAATCCCAGCACTGTGGGAGGCCAAGGTGGGCAGATCACCTGAGATTAGGTGTTTGAGACCAGCCTGGCCAACATAGTGAAACTAAAAATAGAAAAAATTAGCTGGGCATGGTGGTGGGCACCTGTAATCCCAGCTACTCAGGAGGCTGAGGCAAGAGAATCCCTTGAATCTGGGAAGTGGAGGTTGCAGTGAGCAGAGATCGTGCCACCGCACTCCAGCCTGGGTGACAAGTGCAAAATTCTTTCTCAAAAAAAAAAAAAAAAAGAATATTTCATGAATATGAATAGACCTAAATATATATAGTTTCTTTATGCCATATGAAAATAAAAAGCTAAAATACATAAACTTAAACTTAGATTTAGTACTTTTTATTTTATTTATTTATTTTTTATAAAGACAGGGTTTCACCATGTTGGTCAGGCTGGTCTTGAACTCCCGACCTCAGGTGATCTGCCCGCCTTGGCCTCCAAAGTGCTTGGACTACAGGCATGAGCCACCACGCCCTGCCAGGTTTAGTATTAGTATTTCAATCATTTATATTTCTTATAAATTATGTCGATTTTTAAATAAATATCTATTAATTTAACATAAGTTTAAAGTTGCAAATTACTGAAAAGATTTTAAAAACAATTTCCAGGCAGACATACTATAACATTAAACAAAGCTAGCCATCATCTCAAGTTATTTCCCTGTTAATGATTTATACAATGCATGCATGTTAGGCAAGTATTACAAAAGCAAAAACCTAAAAAAGTTAATTACATGGATTTTTTGTTTTACTGCTGTGCTTGATATATGAGAAGTCATGGCTATAAAGCAATTCCATTTTAGTGCATGTTTACTTGTACACTGGTCCTTAGGTTAAATTTTTAATTTTTATAATCTTAAATATCTAGTAGAGGTAAGTTTATCTGACCAGTAAACCTAAGTAGAATAAAATCATGTCTGTATTATACTTAATGCTGACAACTCATTAAGACAAACACGTTTTCATTAAACAAATAATATTAAATTAATCCTATTTACTGAAGACTTAGCAAAGTCATATGAACTTTTTTTGTGTGTGTGGGAGGGGCAAGGTCTTGCTCTGTCGTCCAGGCAGGAGGGCTGTGGTGAAAGGTCAAACTCCCAGGCTCAAGCTACCCTCCCACCTCAGCTTCCTGAGTAGCTGGGACTACAGATGTGCTCTATCAAGCCAGGCTAATTTTTGTATTTTTTATGTGTGTGTTGAGTAGTGGGGTGTTTTTTTTTTGTTTTTTGTTTTTTTTTTTGTAGAGACAGGTTCAGCATGTTGCCCTGGCTGATCTTGAACTCCTGATTTCAAGATTCTCCCACCTTGGCCTCCCAAAGTGCTGGGATTACAGGCATGATCCACCACATCCAGCCCATATGAACTTTAAAACACATTTGGGTTAGTTTCCACATTTCTGGGAGTTTTTGGAATATTTAACTTAAAAGAGCTCATTAATCTCCAAGATAATTTGAACAGTGCTTCTGTATGAGATTTTATGAATTTTGTTGGTAATACTATCCTTAGGTAGAAAAATATCACATATATATAACACATACATATGTAAACATATGCAAACATATATGCAGATAGCTGCAAACAGATCTTACAGCTTTTATTCTAAAATTTTAGCAATTAATCAAGTAAACAAAATAATATAGTTTTATCTTTGGTCTACTTTACATTTTTGTTAAAATTGTATTTTTGATAAATGGAAAAAATTAGGTTACTTGTTCTATATGAGGGTTAATGTTTTTTTTAAACAATATTTATAGAGAAGATATTTAAGATTTTCCCATGTAATCTTACGGAGGCTGTGGAGTAAATTTTAGGTACTAACTGAGGTGACACCAAACAGCTATCAGGATATCTCCAAAGCCCATCTGACTGGATAAAATATTCAGTGTTTCCAATTCGCATTTTTTTCATTTTCAGCCTCAGGTGGTTGCTTTTGGGGATCCTTGAGTCCCTTGAAAACCCTCAATGATGGACAGTGTGCTTAAAGTGGAAGTGCCTATAGGGAGTTGGAGGCACTGAAGTAGGGAAGAAAAAGTCTGGCAGATATGGACAGAAGGATGATGAAAGAGGTAAGGGCTTGAAGGGAGACATCAAAAGATTCAAGAGAATTGAAGGGGAAATCAAAGCTGGCAAAAGGAAAGAGGAGAAGCAGAAGCAATGGGAAGGGAGAGGTCTTAGAGGAGTCAATTTGGAAAGATCTTAAGTTTCCTAGAGAAGCCAATGAAGTTCTAAATTATTACTAAATTATATACTAAGTCAAATTCTTAGTCAAAGAGTTAGTGAACACATACAGTAGTCCCTCCTGTCCACAAGGAATATGTTCCAGGACCCTTTGTGGATGCCTGAAACCTCAGATAGTACCAAACCCGACTGCTGTCAGTTAGAACACATTTCTATTCATGTCTCACACTCACAAATTGAATGTCTTTTCCATCGTAACTATTTGTGATTCACAGTGGCTCTAAATTTTGCAATTTGAGATGCGACAGCAAAGCTACCACAAATTGTTCTCCTTCTTCACAATTTCATGGATAGAAAATTTGTTCTCACATTAAATCTCAACATACAGATTTTTTTTTCTTAAGTACAGGGCTTTCACCTTTTTATACCCAAAGAACTATAAATTGTTCTACTATAAAGACACATGCACACATATGTTCATTGTAGCCCTGTGTACAATAGCAAAGACCTGGAACCAACCCAAATGCCCATCAACGATAGACTGGAGAAAGAAAATATGGTACATATACACCATGGAATACTATGCAGCCATAAAAAACGATGAGTTCGTGTCCTTTGTAGGGACTTGGATGAATCTGGAAACCATCATTCTCAGCAAACTGACATAAGAACAGAAAGCCAAACACCACAAGTTCTCACTCATAGATGGATGTTGAACAATGAGAACACGTGGACTCAGGGAGAGGAGCATCACACACTGGGAGCAGTTGTTGGGGGGGGTTGGAGAGAGACAGTGAGAGGTGGGGAGGGAGGGGAGGGTGGGGAGGGATAACATGGGGAGAAATGCCAGATATAGTATGCACCTAAAGTGAAATAAATACATTTTTAAAAAATAAAAGTAAAATAAATTAATTAAAATAAAATGAAGCACTTTATGGCTTCTCTTTGGCATATCTAAATTGCGACCATCACTACTCTTGTGCTTTGGGGCCATTATTTTGTAAAATAAAGGTGACTCAGGCAGTACAATACAAAGACAGTGAATCTGATAACTGAGATGACTACAAAGTGATTTAATGGCCATATAGCTAGCATCTACCATTTGGATACATTGCAAAACGGATGATTCACTTCCCCAGCAGGACTGAGTACATGGCTAAGAGTTCATAAAGCTACTCAGAATGGCACAAAATTTAAAACTTACAAATTGTTTATTTCTGGAATTTTCTACCTAATATTTTCAGACCAAAGTTGACCACTGGTAATTGAAACTGTGGAAAGCAAAACTAAGGATAAGGGGAGACTGCGGTAGTCAGCAGAGCCTTAAAAAGAGGGTTTCAGTGAACTGAGAAGTTCCCATGGGAGAAGCAGGTTCAAATAGAACAGGGAGACCTCACCTCATAGAGTGCCAGGAAAAACGTTTCCACCTCAGGAGTCTCAAAATGAATTCCCACTTGGAACAAAGAGCCATGAAGAAAGACTTCCAGCCAGCCCAGTAGTTACCTTTCAAAAAAATCACAGGTCTCTAACCCAGCTTCAACCAGTAAACTCAGAATCTTAAGTATGAAAATCTGTTCCTACCATGCTTTAATGAACTATCATCTGGGGCAGTGGCTTAGGAGTCAGACTTATCAACGGATCCCAGGTCAATCGGTCAGGAGTGAAGACAAAAGCTTCAAAGGTATACAACTGGGTCCTAGATGAGAGATCCAGGAATCCAATAATAAATCTAATCCTACCCATATCACAGGACCAGTAACTGTTAAGGAAACTAGAGCTGGACAGCAGTTAAAGCAGTAAAAACATTATTCAGGGAGTATTACAGTAGGGGAAAAGAGACTTCAGTACAAAACTGAGCTGAGTTTCAAATATAGCAAAAACAAGTGGGAATTTATAGCCAAGGAGCAGGAGGGGGTCAATGGTTGGAAAATTACTAAGAGGAAACATTAGGGGTAGGAGTTGATACTTGCTCAAGGTAGGCCAGGATGATCATATTTTGCCTGGAGGATGGTGAGGGATGAGGAATTTGATCAGATACCAAAGTGATTAGATATTTGGGATGAGAGATTCTCTCCAAACTGACTTAGCAAGATTCTTGCTCAAACTGGACAGTGAAGGTCTGACAAGGACAGAGTGTAGACAAGAGAAGGGCTTAGAGGGACCTAACCAAAGTTTGGTTAAAGAAACAGTCTTTGTCAATATCATATGCCATTCAAAAAGTCATATTTGGGGGAAAATGTCCCTTCTACTTCTTCCTCTGAGTATAATATTATTAACTCTGCACTGGTTTTATAATTGTTTATAATAGTGTATTATAACTGTTTATAATACATGTCAGAAAAAATGTGAAACACTTTCAATATAAGCCTACTCCAAGAAATCAGTGGGTGTCCTGTATAGCTTACCTATTATGGTGATCTCTACTTTCCACTGTCTTTGAGCTATTTTAAAACTCTGTAAGTTGCAGAAAATGGGTAATAATGTAATTTATTGTCCATATAAATGCAAACAAATTATATTCCCTGGAATACAACTGAATATTACCCTGAGGACAATTTATATTTACTTTCATTTATTTTACATTACTTGTAAATTCATTTCAGTATTCTTTATTGCCTATATATGTGTGGTTCTTTAAATTCTCCTTTCAACCTGAGTTAAATGTATTGATAAGTGCTCATTTTACATTTGCACGAATCATAATCTCATGTTTTTTTTGTGTGAGACGGAGTCTCACTCTGTCACTAGGCTGGAGTGCAATGGTGAGATCTCGGCATACTGCAATCTCTGCCTCCTGACTTCAAGCGATTCTACTGTCTCAGCCTCCCAAGTAGCTGGGATTACAGGTATGTGCCACCATGCCTGGCTAATATTTGTATTTTTAGTAGAGATGGGGTTTTGCCATGTTGGTCAGGCTGGTCTCAAACTCCTGACCTCAGGTGATCCACCCCGCCTCGGCCTCTCAAAGTGCTGGGATTACAGGCATAAACCACCACACCCAGACATGTAATCTCATCTTTATAAAAAGGATTTCCCTCTCATAGACATTTTTATTTAGTGCTAATGCATGTTCTTAATATTTGTATAGCATTTACAATGATCTACATGCTCTTTTAATGCTTACAAATATTATCTCCTATAATTCTCATAACATATGTATATAGTACATAATACTACTATTCCCTCAATAAGGATAATGAAGCTGAGGCATACAGAAATGAAGTGGTTTGACCAAGTACACACAGCTGGTAAGAAGAAAGCTGGGATTTGAACCCAGGCACCCCATGATCTTAACCAACATGCTATGCAGACTCTCATAAACCTTTTTATTTCAGTGTCCATCTCTGAATGAATTGCCTGTTTAGGTCCTATCTCTTCCTTTAGTGGCAAAATGCAGCAATTTCATCCTTATCTCATCACTCCCTGTATGCATACACACACACCAAGAAAAAGCATTACTTGCTTTTGCCCTAGATGAAAAAAATACATAAATGGTTTTCCAGAGTAGTTATGACCCTTTGAAAACAATACAAAGGTCTCAGTAGTTTCTGCTACTATTCGACAAAGTTTCATAACATACAACACACCAGGGACTAGAAAATAACATAATAAAATCGAATTTGCAGATATTAATCATGTATCTTCTATTTATGTTTTCTCATTTGCTTGTTTAAACAAAATGATCAAACTCTCAGATTCCTATCCCAACAGATATACTTCTTTGTTTACACTGAAATTCTGTTTAGTATTTATATTTATGACCTTATTCTGATTTTTAAAAATTGTTTTGTAGAGACAAAATTTCACTAAGTTGCCCAAGCTGGTCTTGAACTCCTGGCCTCAAGCAATCCTTCTGCCTTGGCCTCCGAAAGTGCTGGGATTACAGGTGTACGCCACCACGCCTGGCCTATGACCTTATTCTGAGTTCTGGTATTATGTTACTCTTTCACCTCTATTTTAGGCATCAATAAACCACATTAGAGATAGACTGATTCATTTTATGAGGCAGAGATATAACATAATCCTATTGTAACAAGAAAAACAAATTTAACAAAATATATAACAATTCACTAATGATATGAGGTAGACTAGGAGAAACAAAGTCTGTTAATTCAATTTTAATCAAGATGAAATGGCCAACACTGTTCTTATAACTTTTAAGGTTGTAATTATCATTTGATGATATAACAGAATTTTTATTAAAATCGTAAGTATATTTTACATTTCAAATTTTTAAAATATCTTTTTAAAATTGTTTCATCACTTTCCCTATGGAACTATCAAACTGCCTGAAGGTCATCTGATAAACAGCTAAGGGATCATCACTAGGTATGGAGCAATATAAACCATGTTGTTTTAAACTACTATGTTTTGGAAGAGTTTTTTGCCCAGCATAAGCTAACTGTAGGAGGAAGCTTTGAAGATTTAGCCAGATTTGATGATCTTTTGAAGCTCATCAGTAGGTCCTGATGACCCCTTAGTTGTCACACTTAAAAGAATAAGACGCTGAGAGATATTCACACAAAATACATGGGAATACTCCAAATTCTTATTTTCCCCCATATTGAAATCCCTGTATTTTGGCACCCACAGACAGGATCCAGAGGAGCCACCAAGAGTACCAGTGAGCTGTCTAATGATACCAGAAGGGGCCTGCTGCCAGTGAACCTGTTCCCTTTCGAGGATAGCTGAAAAGTCAGTTTAATCTTAATCCAGCCATGTGGATACAGATTTAAATTAACATTCCCTCTCCCCAAAAGAAAAACAAAATAATTAGCAGGATACCATGCCCCTCCCCCCCCAAAAAAAAAATCTATAGAAATTAATGTGAAAATGAAATTATAATAAATTTATTATCAAGATGATCAGAAAAATAATTTGGGGTTCATTAAGAGGTTTTACAGATATACAATCAGGGAACTTAGAGGAATCCCAGGAGTCAAGCTGTTTCTCAGATCATTTCTTGAAACCAGCCAGTTGATCTCCACACCTCCATCTCCTATCTGATCATTGTTCCAGATTACACACACACACACACACCTCTCTATACTCCAACATATCCGTTTACTCTCAAATACATAGTTCTTTTAGGTATTATAAATATTATACTAGAAGATTCTTTCTCATAGGCTAATTCATAGTAGCTAGTGTGCGGGAGGTTTACAACTTGATTTTTTGGGCTAAATCTTCAGAGCTTCCTCCTACTGTTAGTTTCTGCTGTGCAAAAATCCCTTCCAAAACTTGGTGGCTTGAAACAACATCCTTTATATTGCTCCTTAGCCAGTGGTTAACCAGGCAGTTCTACAGTCAGCTGCTGGGGTGACTACAGCTAGATGCTTTTCTAAATGGCCTCACTCATATCTGGCTGGCAGTAGTCAGGCTGGTTGGTCTAGAGGCCTCAGCTGGGATGATCTGTCTCTGCTTCACGTGGCCTCTCCAATACACTAGCTGGGGCTTTGCATGGTAAGCAAGCACAGACACCAATGTGCAGGCACTCTTTAAGTCTCTGGTTGAGTCATGTTTGTTGCAGTCCCTTTGGCCAAAGCAAATCATATGCAAAAGCCCAAAGTCATTGGAAGAGTGGTAAATAGAGCATAGACACAGGGAAGTGTCATTCTTTGGGGATCTTTTTGGCCCAATTTACTAAGCACATTCTGAGCTACCGAATTTTCTGCATACTAGATCCCAATATTTACTTTGATTGCAGTTTTGTTCGATGTACAAATATTTATTTGTGACATATTTTGATTTGATAGAAACTTGGTTCATACTGGTTCTTTTTTTTTAATGCCACTTCAATAACTATTTTCAATTTCTAATACATTTCTCTACTGCAGAAATCTAATATCCAAATGGCTATAGGAGACAGGCAGGCAACATAACTGAGGCCAGCCTGGTGTTAATATTCACAAATATACTGTGTTGTAAATCTGAAAGCATAGAATGCCCTGTCCAAAGGATGTTGCCTCTATTCACATGTGATGTGAGGATGTGGGCCTAGTACTTCCAGATCTCCTTGTTTTACGGTAAAAGAAGGAAATCTAAGTTTTAATATAAAATCCCGTTTTTAAATACTAAAATTTAAATAAAAGTTTAAAATGCAATTTAACGGCCAGGCACGGTGGCTCATGCCTGTAATCCCAGCACTTTGGGAGGCCGACGCAGGCAGATCACTTGAAGTCAGGAGTTTGAGACCAGCCTGGCCAACATGGTGAAACACCCATCTCTATTAAAAATACAAAGTTATCTGGGCATGGTGGCAGGGGCCTGTAATCTCAGCTACTTGGGAGGCTGAGGCAAGAGAATCGCTTCAACCCAGGCAGTGGAGGTTGAAGTGCGTCGGGATCGTGCCACTGCACTACAGCCTGGGCAACGGTGTGAGACTCCATCTCAAAAAAAAAAAAAAAAAAAAAAAGGCAATTTAAAAACAACAATAATGGTACTGGTCAAGTTAAAAAAAATCTATCTTTGGGCAGAATTCAAGCAAAAACTACTAATTTGTGACTTCTTTAATGGATCCCAAACAGCCCACCATCAAAGGCTTTCCATCACTTGTTTAAAACCTGGATAGTCCCAGTCTTATCTGCCCCTATTCCCCAATTTGTATACTCTCTATATTTCTCATCATGGTTAAATTCTTACTTTTCCTCAATACATCCTCTATTTCCTTCCCCTATCACTTTAGAATGCCCTTTGCCTGGTCATCCTCGTCCCACCCTAAAGCCCTCTGATCCTCTTAATGATCCTTTAAACTCTGCCTGGATGTCTCTACCTTCCTAAAACTTCCTATCAATGTTATTTTTCCCTCTCTGAATCCCAAAGCACTTTGGGTCATCCTCGTGGCATTTATCATATCCTTCACAGCTTGAAGTTATCTGTGTATGTTTTACCATCGTTCCACTAGAATAAGGAGTTCATATTCTGGCTCAACTTTGTGTTTTCTGTATTACTTAGCAAGCTTATCATGCCTGGAATGCTGTGAGGTTACACTCAAATATGAGCTCCTTATATGAAGGGTTCCTTGATTTTCCCTGCCAGGATTAGTTTGGAATCTCAGAAACTGGTGGGAGGGTGGTATGGGGGGAAAGAGAATCTGTCGCTCAGATTTTCATCCAAGGAAGATCTGTGAAAGTTGGAGCTAGGAAGAAAGGCAGGGGAATTAAGTCTTAGGCCAATGAAATAAGTGAGCCGCTGAATTGGAATGGCAAGCACACAAGAGAAAGAGAGCATGTGCGTAAGAGTTCAGCATTCTATCTTTGATTGTAACCACCCTCCTGAGGTAACTTAAGAAAACTGAGACACAGAGAGATCAATCAACTAGCTTGCCCATGGTCTTAAAATTGACAGAGCTGAGATTTGAACACTGGAAGTCTGATTCTAGAACCCATGTGATGAATCACTGTGCAAAACTGCCTCATAAGGATCAGTCTCACAAGGGTAAAAATAGATCCAGAAGTTCTTTAAATAAGGACACACTTCACTCTCACAGGATTTTTTAAATTTAATGAGACTATCTGTGAAGATGTTTGGGATGGAGCTTAGTCATTAAAAATGTGCATTTTATCCTACTCCTATAATCTGCTAAAAATCAATTTAGTTAAAAAATTGTGATATGAATACACAGTATAGCTCTTAGTCTAAAGGTTATATAATAATGCAACCTAATTCTTCAAGTAATCTTGAGTAAAAATAAAGTTCAAAAGGTTTACTCCAAAGAAAAGGAGAAGCACATTTCTGCCTTTTTAGTAAAATGTATGAAATCCTCATTTATAAAAAGAGAAATGCTGATTAAAATTTAAAAATATTTTAAAAACTAAAAAATCAGTAAAATAGCTTTCATAATTTTGCCATCTCAGTAAAGTGTACGATTTTTAGCCTGTAGGTTAAGAGCTTTAGAGCCTGTGGAGTTAATTTGACAGATTGCAACCAACACTTGCACAAAATAATATGGACTAGATCTGAAGTATTACAGTGCATCACATGTAGTAAATAATTGTTCCATGAAAACTGTCTCAGTTACATGTACATTAGACACACATTTATAGGTCATAATGTTTCTTACTGTGGGTCTTGGGTAAAATATTGAAATTTTTGAAATCAGTGTTTGTCTCTACTCTTTGACACAAAAATAAAATGTTTTAAAATGTTGTCATTTTATTTTACCATTTCACAAAAATAGACAGATTTTCAAGACTGTGTATCAAAATACCATACAGTAAACATTTCTGTAAGAATTATTGAGTGCAGAACCAAAACTAAGACATTGACTAACATACGAAGATTTTACAGGGTCTAGCAAAGAGTAAGATACATAGTAAATGCCCAATAAATACAGAATTGACTGATTACCGAATGTGTTTATGCTTAAGAGGACCTGGTTTGTTCTATATGAGTCCAAATCTGCATAGTAAAGCACAAGATAATGGACTTCTCTACAGAATCACATACAAAGCTGAAACTCTCTGGTATCACCTAAATGGAAAGTCAAAATTTTCAAAAGATGTAATTTAACCTGCAGTAGGTACTTATATTTAAACACAACAGGGAAAAAAGCCTAAATTAGTAAATTATTAAAAAAACATTTTTAGATTAGTTTAAAAAAATGGAATTCCACAGAACTTCAGAAAAAGACCTTTGAACTCTATGGATAATGAAACTAAAGTACTGAGAGGTTATGCTACTTGCCCAAGGTCACAGAACTAGTTGATGGCAGTTCAATATTCCTTTCCCCCCACAATGATGACTCACATATTTTGCATGTTGTCTTGTAATTTAATGTGATTTTTAAAATCATCTCTATTTGTGTTGTAGCTATGCATGCACCATATTAATCCCTCTTCTAAGAGTCAGTAAAAAATGGAGGCAACAGATTCTGGAAGCATTATGCCTAGATTTGAATCCCAACTCTGTCACTTACTAGCTCTGTAGTACTGGTCAAATATAACCCCTCTAAGCCTTCGTTTCCCCATTTACGGGGATATTACCTAACTCCCAGCAATCCATTGTTGAGAATGGATGAAGACATAGTAAAGCAAGTGAGATAGTGCCCTAGACATAGTAAAAGCACAGTAAACATCAACTGGCAGGAGGAGAACAATTATTACTAATCTGAGAGTTTGGGTAGAATCACTTCTTTGTGCCATATATACCAGCCAGCACAATACCCTATACATAATTTGTAAAAACACTATGCCCAAATACTCCTTTCTCCTGCCACGTAAGCCAGAGATGACTCAACCAAGGATCATGAAATAAAAAAGAAAGCTGCTTACTTGAAGCGCAGAAGACATTAAAAAATTAGGTGAGCAAATATGGTTAAGGACCGCAGAGTCATGCAAGAGTCAAATAAATTGTGAGAGAAAGTGTGAAGGATCACCATAGATCGGACACCAGGAGTCCTGACACCAAGAGGGAGAATGAAACAGGTGTGTCAGATGTCCACACATAAGGAATCTAAGTTAACTGGCCAGAACAAAAATGGCAGTCTATAGCTTTGTTATGTGCAGCCTTGGTAGGACCCACAGGAGTCCAGCCAAATTTAAAGGTGCAGAGGTTGAACTGACATACTGAGTTCAGGAACTATTTGTTCTTTCTTTCCTTGAATAATGCTAATCTCTGCAACAAATGTCTTTGGTTCTGTGATTCAGACAGTGTGTAAAGTTAAACGTTAAAATGCCAAAATCATTTTCTTTAGCTCTAGTACTTTTTTCCCATGTCAAAGTAGTTTCTAATTTTCTTCCAGATTTCTTTGAATATTATGGTAATAATTACTAATTTGTCTTTATTCACAAATGTTCTTCCTTTATTATCATTAGTATATTAACAGCTGAATTGCACTCACTCAGTAATGGGCCAGATAGCATGCAATTTAAAATTACAGCTGCTGCCCACCAAACACCAGTAGAAGAAAATCATAGACCCATTTAACCAACAAGTAAGATCAAAAGGAAGCTTAAATGGAAACACAGAGCCCTGAGGAAGCTCTTAAAATAATCTTGGCCTGAACCAAGACCGTGGCAATGGAGACAGAAAAAGGGAAATGTCAGCAGTAATATTCAAGAGGCATATTTAACAAAGTGTTGAGGTCTCACTGGAAGAGGAGGGACAAGAAATTGCTAAGGTTGACTTCCTGGTTTCTGATCTAGGTGACTATGAGAGGTAATGTAGGTGCAAGAGCCAGCTTGGGAAAGAAGATAAAGTCAGTTTTGGATATGTTAAATATTAATTTCCTGCAGAGTACTCAGGTAGAGAGGCATTACATGTACAGGTCTTGATGCTCAAAACAAAGGTTTTCATGCTAGAGATGTAGATTTAGGAGACACATCAGGTGGTAGTGGCCCTGGGTGAGATCACCATGGGTACACATGTAAATGAAAATGGACCAAAGACAAAACACTGGAGAACACCAACCATTATAGGAAGGGCAAAGGAAAAGAACATGTAAAAGACACAGGAAACAAATACTTAGAAGGACAGAAGAGAAACCAGCAGAAGTCCATGGAGGAGAAAGTTCATCAGCAGTTTCAAATATCACAGTGAAGCAATAGAAGGACTGAAAATGTACTATTTTATGTATTAATTACAGGTTGAGTATTCCTTATTCAAAATGCATTGGACAGGACAGGCCCGGTGGCTCATACTTCTAATTTCAGGATTTTGGGAGGCCAAGGCACAAGGATTACTTAAGCCCAAGAGTTTGAGACAACTCTGGCCAAAATGGTGAAACTTTGTCTCCACAAAATATACAAAAATTAGCCAGGTGTGGTGGTACACACCTGTAGTTCCAGCTACTAGGGTAGCTGAGGTGGGAGGATCACCTGAGCCTGGGATGTCGAGGCTGCAGTGGGCCAACATCATGCCACTGCACTTCCAGCCTGGGCCACAGAGTGGGACACGCCTCAAAAACAAAAAAAAATGCTTGGGACCAGAAGTGTTTTTGGATTGCAAACTTTTTCAGATTTTGAAATATTTGCATACACATAATGAGATATCTTGGGGATGGAACCTAAGTCTAAACGCAAAATTCATCTATGTTTCATATACATCTTATACAGTATTTTTAATAATTTTGTGCACGAAACAAAGTTTATGTTAAGTACTTATATGGAGAATTTTTACTTGTGGCATCACATCAGCCCTCAAAAAGTTTTGTATTTTGGAGCATTCAGTTTGAATTTTCAGATTAGAGATATTCAACCTGTATGTCATTGCTGGCAACCACGGCAAGAAGATCCAATAAAGCCAGAATATGATGTGCCTAAAATTGAGCATAGATCATTAATGCCCCACGAGTTGGTAGAGAAATAAGATGGAAAGAGCCCAAGTCCCTGAATGACCACAGTAGAACAACTTCTAGTTGACCTGAAACTCCCCCATAAAGAAATAAATTTCAGTGTTTTTTTAAACCATGCAATCATTAGTAAATCTCTGTTACAGTAGCCCAGCCTTTCTCTAACTTACCCATTCAGCAAATAGATTATTAATCAGTTCCTTTTTTTGAAAGCCACACACAGACTTTTGAGTCACACGCAGGCATTTGAAGCAGACTGCAAGATCATCCAGCTTTATTTATGTAGGGGTGAGAGAAAAACAAACGTGGCTTCAAACCATAAGAGGGAATGTTCATATGCCAAGATGACTTCAAGAAGAATAAGCCCTGAAAAGAGGCTATCAGATTAAAAGGTCCTTGTTTATCCAAATACGGTGGAAAATTAAAGTCAGATTTCATTAGATTCTGCATTTTCCTTAACTATTCCAATTAGTCACTCTTGTCTCATATAACTTTAAACTCTAAGTCATATCCAACTAGTCTCTAAATCCTACCAATTGTAGTTTCTAAATATCTTTTTGTCTCCCCTTGACATTCACTGCAACTCCCCTGGCGTAAGTTAAACAGTAAAATAAATTAAAAGATAAAAGTCCTGACCCTAACTTATTTTAGCCTCATTTTCTACAACTTACCCGCCACCCTGATCTCATCAAATGTCTCTTTAATGCTTCCACGTCTTTGTAAATATTGTTCTCACTGGAATGCCATTCCCTTCTGTCCTCTTGAGAAACTCCGATTCATCTTTTAGGAGCTCCTACAAAATTGTTTTGCGAGTTTTTCACTACTCTGAATGACTGTCATTCAACATGTTATATGATTATCACTTGTTTTATGAATGACACTCAATCTCTGAAATGAGAACTTCTAGGCTACATCCATGTGTTTTGCATATTTGAGTCCATCCAGATTCTTCGCACAGTAACTGACACATGGTAAACACTGAAGTATTTATTAAAGGAAGCAAAGGAAGACTGAAGGGAGCATGACAGGAAAGAATGGAATAAACAGAAATTAATACAAAGGACACTTTCAAAGCCAATCACTTAAAATATTTTAGTGAACAATAATAGAAAGGCTTATGTCAAACTAATGCAAGTTTCTATGCAGAAATGTTAATGACTTAGGCATGATATTTTAATTTCCTGCTTCATAAATCACTAACCTCCAAAGCTTCTATTTTTTTATTCTTTAATCTCTAAAATAGTTTCAAGTGTATTCCACAGAACCAAGCAAAGCTCTTGGAACAAGGGCCAAGATATCAGCATTTAGCAAGTTTTAAGATCATTCTTAAACCCATTAAAGATGGAGGACCACCCCTCAAATTATTTTATATATAAGTTCACTAACATAATTTTATAATATTGGAAGCCCAACAGACATTTATAAACTACGCACACATTCAGAGAAAGTAAAAGCTATCAGGTTACTGACTCAATGTGTCTTCGTGAGCTTCTCCAAGTTGTCACAAACACGGAAGGATATATAACTACTAGCTGTGCTTAAGATGCTGGTAATACTAAATTCCATAACTATACTTACATATCATTATTTTTGAGGTCATCAATCCACAGAATTTAAGACAAATTATGAAATAACCACCTCTAAGATATTTAGTGGAAATACACATCTGTCCTAGAGTACACACCTTCCTGAAATTCTGGGCCAGCACCCTTGCAACCTTTTCTTTCAATGATTTTTACATGATTATGATCAGACTTTCAGTACTGATATGTGAAACCATAAACATATGCACAACCACCAACCTGTATTAGAAGCAGCAGTCCTGAAGGATAAACATTTACCAAAACTCACATTTTTTATAAGAAATTTTATTTCTTCTGTTATCCTGCCAAAATACTGTACAGATTATTTTTAAACTTTTTCACATATTTCCATGTAATTTTAAAAAAGAACTTTAAGCAAATTCACTCAAGTAACTAATAAAAAATTTAAATAGAATTTTCCAGCATCCAACTCATTTCAGTGGAATATTCTATTAATAGAAGATGTAATCAATAGTGTACCTACATGCAAAAATATCTCAAAATACATTTCAAAGGAAAAACCATCATATTTAGCAATGTTTTTCAGTGTGACAGTGCATGATGTTCATACCTCTATGGTGTACATACATATATAAATGATTAGTAAAACTATCAGTGTGATAGTTTTAAGGTAACATGCTTTATATATGCACTCCCCCCTTTTTTGTTTAGTGTATAAGATTACAAATGTTAATATTTTCATGGCTATATAAGACACAAGGTACCTAAGGACATAAAATTTGAATATTTTAAAATCTTTGAACTAATTCAAATATTAGAATCAATGAAACAAAGGCTACTGAATTTTCAGGGACAAAGACTACACTCAATGAATTCATAGCTGGCCAAAATATATAAAAGCTGAAGATTTTTACCACTCTTATGCACATCTAAAATACTGTTAAAAGAAAGTACAAAGCCAATCTATATATAAATCACAATAACCCAAGAGGAATAACATCATAGCATGAGTGGACTGGCACTGAAACTGTTAACAAATATATTCAAATTCTCCTTCTGAGCACATATATTACATTTCCCCCATCCTCCAACCTAGGTCTCAAATGATTTAACTGTGCCTATCTTCTGGAACTGCTCTGAGATCAGAAATGTCAGATATCTCCTCAGCCTATTCTCTGAATATTTCCTTGACTTTCTTGATTTTACTGAAACCTAGGTGTCCCCTATGAGTATCAATTCACTTTTATGGAAGCCTTACAAAAAAAAAAATTCACTACATATTCCTCAAAGCTAAAAGGTCCAGTAATGTTTCCCACTCCTACATGTGAAACATTTCTGTCCCTTCCTCCTGTACCTTAAAGTAAGTTGCTAGTCTTTCATCCCCTTTCCAAAGTTAGAAATGTGAATCTGTAAATGGTGAGGTGGCTTGGACCACAAAGACACAGGTAACTGCTTATCAGATGGTTAAAGACTAAGATAGAGGGAACCAGGGTCTTTAGACAACCTTGTGGAAGGAAAAGAGCCAGCTTTGGACTGAGTTATTATATGAAAGAAACTTCAGTTTTGTTTGGTGCTCTATATTCAAAGGTCTTTTTGCTACAGTAATTGAATCTATAGTCATAACCCATAGTTTTCCACCATAGTTGGAATAAGTTCTAGGCTTATCATAAGCATGTAAGGCTCTAAAAGATCCAACCCATCTTCTCCCTCTGCTCCAACGCAACTAAAACGCTACCCTAAATGCTGTTGCCTAGATTTACATATGGCCGCGTCTATTATTAAGTTCCAAGTTCTTAATTCAAATGTCACCTCCTCAGAAAAGCTTCCCTCATTATCCTACCTAAAGTGGTCCCCTCTCCTCATTCTAGCATTTAATCTTCATAACACTCACCACATTCTGAAATTATTTGTTCATCTATTTGTCTGTTCTAGGTAAAATGTAAATGCTTTGAAAGCAAAGATCTTGTTTTGTTCAAAACTATCTCAAATGCTTGACAAAATTCAATCAGTGATGTTGAATACATGTTCTTCTAAAAAATGAAACCTCATCAGGGCATTAGGTAACCCCTCTGCCTGAACCACTCTAACCAGCTTCATGTCCCATTGTATTCAAGTCTCAGCTTATTTATCACTGCTTCAAAAAGGACTTTTCTGACCAACCTAACGTAGCCTTAATCCCAAGTGCAGTCATTCATTCTGTATCACTTCACCCTTATTCTCATCATACTACTACCCTTCAAAATATAAAGCATCTTATTTACCTATTTACTGACCATCAACAAGTTGATGAGATCAGGGGTCTCATCTTGTCTTTTTCTCTTATATTCTTATTTGCCTAGAACAGTGTCTGGTGCTTAGTAGGTACTCAATAAATTTTTGACTGAATACTGATTGTAAATATGTTTACAAAAAAGAATGTTTGCAATGAACTCTTCCAAAAATAAAAACTTGAAAATGAGGTTTAATCTGAATCACGAACTACATCATAGTTCGTGGCCAACATAGTGAAATCTCATCTCTACTAAAATACAAAAATTAGCTGGGCATGGTGGCTCGCACCTGTAGTCCCAGCTACTAGGGAGGCTGAGGCAGGAGAATTGCTTGAAGCTAGGAGGTGGAGGTTGCACTGAGCCGAGATCACACCACTGCACTCTAGCCTGGTGCCTGGTGAAAGAGCAAGACTCAGTCTCAAAAAAAAAAAAAAACAAAAGAGGGCAAAGATATAATCAGCAAATTAAAACGACAGGGGTGAGAGGAAAAAAAATGGAAGAAGTTAAATTGTTTCACCCTAAACTGGGGAAATTAATTTATCCTTGATAGTGATAATTCAAAAAATATAGGCTCAAATATATGAGAAATGTAGAAATAGTTTTCGGCAGAATTAAAGTAACCCTCTACACAGAAAGAAAGAAAACAGTTTGCATAACAGCAATAAAGCATGAAAAACTAAATGAATAAGCCAGCAATTAAACTATGAATGAAAATGAATTGAACTTGTCTAGTAAAAGTCAAAGAAAAAAGGAGTCAAAGACTCTCAATATGGGAGGAAATTCTGTAAGGAAACTTTTTTTTAAAAAAAGAGGGCAAACGGCCGGGTGCAGCGGCTCACTCCTATAATCCCAGCACTTTGGAGGCTGAGGCAGGTAGATCACGAGGTCAAGAGATCGAGACCACCCTGGCCAACACAGTGAAATCCCATCTTTACTAAAATACAAAAATTAGCTGGGCATGGTGGCATGCACCTGTAGTCCCAGCTACTCGGCAGGCTGAGGCAGGAGAATTGCTTGAAGCTGGGAGGTTGAGGTTGCAGTAAGCCGAGATTGTGCCACTGCACTCCAGCCTGGCAACTGGCGAAAGAGCAAGACTCAGTCTCAAAAAATAAATAAATAAATAAATAAAATAAAATAAAAAGAGGGCAAAGATATAATCAGCAAATGAAAATTTAAAAACCAGAATATAAGGAAATTTTTCTGGTATTTTTTTAAATGCACCTCTGCCATACAGAGGACAGAGAAGAGGCAAGACTGAATATGAGAACATATAGGCAAATGATTAGCAGAGGATATTATTCACTGACATTTTCAATAGGTATTAAAATTGTGGTTAAGTTTCACTCAATTTCTAGTTATTGTAATATTATTTAGCACTAATATCCTCACACTAAAGCAACATTTTTTGCTTAGCATAATTTAAGTTTTATTGAAGCATTACATGCAGAAAAACTCACAAATCATAAATTAGACAACTCACTGAATTATCTCAAAGTCAGTATACCCATGCAACCACCACCCAAGTCAAGAAATAGAACATTACTAATACCTAGAATCCCAGTACCATTTCCCAATCCCTACTCCTTCCTCATCCATAAAAGTAGCCACTAACCTGAGGTCTAATAACCAGTTTTGCCTGCTTTTGAACTTTATAGTTTTAAAATTTTCAGTTGTGCCTGCTTTTGAATTTTATATATGGAATCATACACAGTATTTGCATCTAATTTATTTTGATCAACACTGATTCATGCAATTTATCTTTGTTGTTGAATAGGGCCGCAATGCGTGCATTTTTATTGCTGTACTCATTACTATATAGCATTGAATTAGATCTACCATAATCTGTTTAACCATTTTACTGTTGACGGCCATTTTTGTTTCCACTTTTTGGCTAATACAAATAATGCTACTTTGAACACGATTGTACTTGCCTTTTACTGGGTATCTGCATGAATTCCTATCAAAGTTGCTGGATTGAGAATATGTATGTATACACATACCCAGTTTTAGTAGGTGTTGCCAGTTTTCAAAAGTGAGTTCCACAATTTATATTTTCCCACCAGCAGCAAGAGAGAGTTGCATTGCTCTCCACATTCTGCTAACACTTGGTATTGTCAATCTTTTTAATTTTAGCCATTCTGGTGAGTGTTAACATTATCTCTTTACAGTTTTAAATACTACTTCCCAACTGATTAAGCTGAGTAATATTCCACATATTTATTAGCCATTTGAGTATCCTCTTGTGAAATGCCTGCTCAAATCTATCTCCCATTTATTCTATTGGGTTGTCTGTCTTTTATACTGATTTGTAGGAGCTTACATAGTATGGATATAAGCTGTTTGTCAGATATCTGTATCACAAGTATCTGCTGTTACCACTTTGCTTTTCTCTTACTGGTAACTTTTGATGACAGAGATTCTTGAACTGTCAATGGTCCAGGTTATCAATCTTTTCTTTTATACCTGTGAGTTGTGTGTCCTGTTTAAGAAACATTTTCCTACTTCAAAATAATGATAAAGTACTGATATATTCTATCAGTTTGATAAAAAGATGTAAGATTATTTTACATTGTCCTCTAAGGGCTTAATTATTTTACTTTTCACATTTAGATCTTCAATCAAATGTGTGTGGTGTGACGTAGAGATCAAGTTTCATTGTTTTTCCCATTTGGATATCCATACGATAAGCAATGTTTAATGAAAAGACTGAATATTTTTAATTGATGAAAAGAAAAATATATTATGAAGATATCACAAACTCCTAAGAATCAAATAATGTAGCACCAAAACATGTTAGAAACAATGAGAAAAATGACAAACACACAACAGTAATGCAAAACTTTAATACAATTCTCATAAATACATGATAGCTGAAGCAAGTAAAAAAAAAAAGAGGAGATCTGAATAAATAAATACATAGAACTGTATACCCTACAGAGGACTCACCTTCTTTGTCAGTGCTTGGGGCAACTTTTAAATACTGATCTTTTATGTATCACAAAAAAAAACTTTAATTCTCAAAAACTGGGAATTGTACATTCTTTATTCTCTGATTATAATAAAACTAGAAATTAACAATTATATTTTAAACACATACATTTCATCATTTTTAAATAACCTCTTAAGTAACTTTTAGATCAGTGCAAATCGCAGCTACATTTTATTTGAAAACCTAGAAAATAACAAAAACAGCATCTATTATATGGCATTTACTCAAATCTGTAATTTAGAAGCAAATTTAGAGTAATAAAAGCTTTTGCACAAAAAGAAAAATGAAAGTACTAGGTTGTTAGAAAAACCTGGAAGACAAAAAAATAGGTAAAATTATTTTTTCAGTTAGCAAGCAGAAAAATAAAATTCAAAGCAAGTGCTAGTGCTTAAAAAAAAAAAATAAAATACACATATACCTCCAATCTAATTACAATCTAAAAAGAGACAACACAAGACATAACATAAATGTAATGATAAAGGGGCTTTCATCACAAATGGAAGTCAAATATTATAAGAAAATTCTATACATAAGTGTTTGCTAATAATTTTTTTAAACTGAATAAAACTGATAAGGAAAACAGAAATTATCATATTATCAAAAACCTGAGAAGACCAGTAACTACAGATGAAATTGAAAAAGTCCTTAAATAAATAGCTCTATGAAAGGCCATGGGTAAAATCTAATTTTATCATCTATTACCCATTTACAATCTGCATAATTAATCACTATCAGAAACACTGATAACACACAGTGGGGTTCCTATTAAAAAGTGGCATCCACTAATTCATTCAGTCATTTAACAAATATATATCCAATGAGGACCCCGTGTATACCAGACTCTGCTAAATACTAGATACAAATATGAACAAGTCAAACATGATACCTGACCTCTAGAAGTCATAGAACATGGACAAGCAAACGGCTAATTACAACAAATTGAGATGTTGTATAAAAGAAGTGGCAGATTAAAAAAAAAAAAGAGAGTACTGATCCCTACTCTAGGCAATGATGGGGAGAAGACAGTGGAAGAGACAACTGGTATATGTTGAATGCCTGCTCTTTGCTGTCTGTGTCAGTTGTCACACAAGACATTCTCATTCATTCCCAGTAAGAACTCTGAACAGCTAACTTGCCCTATGCCCAGGTTGGTAAAGAGGCAAATTAAAAGGATTCATATTCAATTTTTTTTTCTCCTGAGGCCTCTCATCCTTCCCTAATGCCATTAAAGGAGAATAAGAAGTCTAAGTAATGGAAAAGCAATAAAAGAGAACACCAAACAAAGGATATGGCAAAGGATCAGTAGAGTCAAAAGAGGAAAGACTGGACAGGCTTTTCAACAAGTTAATTAATGCTTTTTTGGAAATCTATCACTAGAGGGCGGCATTGCAAAGACTATGAATAACAAGTCAAAAAAAAAAAGAATTAGGGTAAAACTATGAAGAACTCCAATGTGTTTAACCCATTTATAGGTACTTTTTAGAATGTTTAGAACACTATTTCATGTTTAAGATAAAATAAATGTATGGTTTTCTTTCTTAGCCTGAAATGTGTAGAAAATAGCTCCTTGGGAGTTTCACAAAACAAAGACTATTGTAACATAGTAAATGAGTAAGTCCATAAATACAAAACCTTACTTTGTCAACTAGCGTTGGTTCAGCAGCATCTCAGTTTGAAAATAATAATATCTACCTTTATATTTTCTTGACTTTTGTCAACATAGTAATATTAATAAAATAAACCCATATAGAACTATTTTCAGATAGGCAGCCTATAAATAATTAGATCGGTCAGTCAGGAACTTGAGTTTTGAGAAAGGGTCTTTAAATGAAAAGCAAAGACAAAGAAATAATTCTTCTAAAATAAAATCAGTGCCTGCATGTTCTCATCTCCAAGTACTTCACAATCCAGAGTTTTGTAGCCCCATTGAAATTGCTCTGGACAAATTTACCAGTGGCAACTCTACCACATCTGAAGGATTCCTTGAACCTTTTATGTTTCTGCACCTCTCTGTGACATCTGACACAACTGAATGTTCTTTTTTTTTTTTTTTTTTTTTTTTTTTGAGACAGAGTCTCACTCCATCAGCCAGGCTGGAGTGCAGTGGTGCGATCTCGGCTCACTGCAACTTCCGCCTTCCAGGTTCAACCGATTCTCCTGCCTCAGCCTCCCTAGTAGCTGAGACTACAGACACATACCACCACGCCCAGCTAATTTTTGTATTTTTACAGGGTTTCACCATGTTGGTCAGGATGGTCTCGATCTCTTGATCGCATGATTCACCCGCCTCAGCTTCCCAAAATGCTGGGATTAAGCCATAAGCCACCGTGCCCAGTCCTGAACATTCTTCTTTAATGAAATACTAATTTCTTGCATCCAGCATAACCCTAACCATCGTCTTTTACTTTACTGGTCCTCTCACTGGCCATTTTTCAAGTTTAAAACCTCCTTGGGGAGTTTAAAACTCAGCCCTTTTCTATCACATCTTTTTTCTTCTTTAAACAAATCATTCCATGACATGGAGGGCTTGCCAAATCTAATTCTCCAGCCAACTTCTCACAACTGTGTACAAGCTATCTCTGCTTGGATATTCCACAAACATCTCAAATCCAACATGTTGAAACCTAACTCTTCACTTGTTACAAGTGTGTGATTCCTCCTATATTCCCTTGCTGTTAGCAGATAACACAACCAACCATCCAGTCTCTCAAGACAGAAATGTTATTTCCATCATCACTGCAACCATCTTGGTTTTGACGAGGAGATTCCAATGTTAAAGTTGTTTTATTTGGTACACAATGGTATTTAAAATTTTGAATGTGAATTCCTTGGTGAGGGTGAAAGAAATACATGCTGAATTCCCTTTTACCACAGAACCAGTCTCTCTCTAAACCTTAGAGTACACTCATTTTTACCCGTCTGATCCCTTAAGGAATTTGAGTTTGGGGTTTAATTATTGGACTTATACCACAACCTTAAATAATCAACCTGGGCTTCAAGTCCCAAGTGTTTTCTCTCTCTCCAATTCTTCTTCCACACTGGCACCAGAATGTTCCCTTTAAGATGCAAAATGAAAAACTACTTCAGGTACATACTCCTTTTACAAGGTAAGGGGCTACAGATGGCCAGGAAGACTTCTTAGATCAGACACCCTGCTTACCTCTGCAGCCTCCTCTTCTACCATCCAGCCTTCTACTCTAAGATGTTGCTACTGTAAATGATTACAACTTGCACTCAGCTGGAAACTCCCCTCCCGAAGCTCCCCAATCCACCTGCTTTTGGAATTCCTCCTCATCCTTACACATCTTGCTAAATTGTCACACACTCTAAAAGTTTCCCCAATATTCTCCAGGAATCATTCCCACTCTGGTAGCTTTCATTATTGGGTAGATTGCACTAGATTCCAAATATTCATTTGGTTTTATCTCCCCACTCCATGTGGTGGAAGAGGCAGAAAAGTAAACAGCCAATTACAATAAGTGCTTTAGATAATCCTCTATAGAGAAAACGAACAGTAGAGAGAGGTAGGGCTAGAAAGGAATTATAACAATAGCTAACATTACGTGCGAAGCAAAGTACTGAGCTCTTTCCATTTATAAAATCCCCAACCGATAAGGTAGGTGATTATGCTCATCTTACTTTTGCAAACTGAAATCTAAGGATGTTTAAACTTGCCAGAGGAAGAAAAGAGTGATTTGATCAGATTTGCCTTTAGAAAGATCTCTTGGAGAATGGTACGAATTGGATAAAACAAGACTTGATGAGTGAGGCTGCCATTATAATCCAAATAAGAAATGTTTAGGGCAAAAGCGATAGAAACAGAGGCACAAAAATCAAGACATTATAAAGAATGGCCCTGTTACTGGAGAGTAGTAAATAACTTGAAAGAACTGGATGGATTGAGAGGTCATTGCCCAAAATAAGGGCAAAGGGTGATGACACTTGGAAATGAGATGAGATTATAGTTTTAACCAAGGTGAGCTAGAAACAAAAAAAAAACAATCAACTGTAACATAGTTTGAATATCCCTTATCAGAAATGTATGAGACCAGAAGTGTTTCAGATTTCAATTGTTTTCGGATTTTGGAATATTTGGAATATACTTAGCAACCAAATCCAAAAATCCAAAATGTCTAGTCACTCAAAAAGTTTCAAATTTTGAAGCATTTCAGATTTTAGATTTTCAGATTTGGGATGCTATGGTCTCAACTATGGAATAATGTTGGTTATTTTCATAACCACTTATAAAAACATTAACTACTGTGAAAAAGTCTTATGGAATCTGAAATCTGTCTGATTTTTTCCAAAATTTTTGGATGTCTTGTATATTTCCACATCTCATTATATAGCATTATATAATACTATCCCAACTACATTTTTTTTCCTCAAGTAAACTGTGGTTAATTTTTTTAAAAAGTTACACACACAATTCCATACGCATAATACAAAATAAATTCAAGGCTCTTGCCTACAACATTATAATAGCCGATACTTCTGAGACTTCCAGGTCTATCAACTGTCACATCTTTTTCCTCTCTTTACTGTTGTATGTTACTCTGGTACCTGCTCCTGTATTTTAAATGGTTATATTTCATAATGTATACACTATGAACTCATGATGTTAATTGTGCAATCCCAAACAGCCACGGGTATTTGTTACTGTAATAATTTTCCCTATGTAGCAGTAATCAGGCTTTAAGGAAAAATATTTGAATATTCTTGTTGATCAACATAATGCACAACTTCACAACTACATGCATTAAAATTCCACTCCCCAAAAAAAGGTAAAGTTATTCAGTTTTGTTGGCAGGTGAAATAATCTGTTTCTAAATCAACTCTCTATTATTCAGGGGTTCTTTATTATGCAATCATTTTCAGGAGGACTCTATTTGTAAGTCTCAACTTCTTATCTTACAGGAGGACTCTATTTATAAGTTCCAACTTCTTATCTTCTTTACAAATGCAAGTCAAAAGAAATTTTTAATCCCAAGAGCAAAGTTCACATAAGCTTATTAATGCCAAAGGCAGAACTAACACCTGGGTCTATTCAGTGTGTTCTCCTGAACAGTATTCAAATAACATTCATCTTCCTCACTTCACTGTTCGGTACCCCTCTTTTGCCTGCTCCTTTTTAAGAAGGAGCATGGAGAGATGGGGTAGAGAGAAAGGATACTAATAAAATCAATAAATTCTATCGGGCAATTTAGTGTCCTGAACATAAAAGTATTAAGACTAAGGAGAGAAAGCAGGTTAAATGCAACCTACTTACTATAGTAAGAGTTTCTACTACATTTGAAATGTCCAAACTAATCCTTACTCTCTCCTCTCCTGTAGGTAAAGGTGACCCCTACACCTTTGGTGTTTCCATGGATAACAATGTTGAATCCTCTTTATTTTACAGTAATAGCAAATCATGTATTTTTTATTTTTCTGTAATTATTCTATAAAGTTATAAAATTACATTTACGGATTTTTCTATAATTCTTAGAACTCTTCCTCAAAATTTATAAAATAATATTCTCACTGAAATCAATGTAGTAATATAAAAATAAAAATTCATCCCTATTCCTTCTTTATCCTCCATCCTATGTATCAATATAATTATACCTCTCTTCAGGTTCAATTATATACAACATGTTTTATAGAAATACAAGGTTTTTGGGCCAGGAACAGTGGCTCACACTTGTAATCCCAGCACTTTGGGAGGCCTGAGGTGGGCGGATCACAAGGTCAGGAGTTGGAGACCAGCCTGATCAACATGGTGAAACGCCATCTCTACTAAAAATACAAAAATTAGCGGGGTGTGATGGCTACTGTAATACCAGCTACTCAGGAGGCTGAGGCAGGAGAATCACTTGAACCCAGGTGGCAGAAGTTGCAGTAAGCCAAGACTGAGCCACTGCACTCCAGCTTGGGTGACAGAGAGAGACTCCGTCTCAAAAAAAAAAGAAAAAAAAAAAAAGAAATACAATGTTTCTTAAAATAGGATACTTTATGAATTATAACTTGCTTTTTTCACTTATTAAAATATCAGTCCTTAACGACAACAGACAGAACCAACTTAAGAGCTCCATAATGTTCCACTGCAACCATTCTCCCTCTTGATGTATATTAAAGTTATCCCTAACTTTTTACCACTATAAGCAATGCAGTGATAAACATGTTTGTGCAAACTATGTCAGTTTATATTAAAGTCACACCCTTATGTATACACATTCGCTCACATTTACTCTGTCCTGCCAATAAGAGAGCATTCAGAAGAGAACCTGATGTACAAGGGGGACTTTCAATCAAGAAATCCTCTTTGGAGAAAGACTGAAAATACATTTTTTATTATAGAGATATTATGTTCAAAATGAATCACAATTGTTTCTAAATGACTGAAGAAGGAGAAACAAATTGCAGAATTCTTTTTTTTTTTTTTAAAAGACAGAGTCTTGCTCTGCCGCCCATGCTGGAGTGCAGTGGCCCAATCTCAGCTCATTGCAACCTCAGCCTCCTGGGTTGAAGCAATTCTCCTGCCTCAGCCTCCTGAGAAGCTGGGATTACAGGCGCCCACCACCATACCAGGCTAATTTTTTGTATATTTAGTAGAGACAGGGTTTCACCATTTTGGCCAGGCTGCTCTTGAATCCCTGACCTCATGATCCACCAACCTCCGCCTCCCAAAGTGCTGGGATAACAGCGGCATGAGCCATCGTGCCCAGCCCAGAATTATTATTATTATTAGCCTGGAGAGCTGAAACAATTATAGCTTGAAAAACAAAGTCTTCCTCTTGTCTTCCACAGAAAAGTTACCTGAAAGAGTATAATCACATACTAAAAAAAGATTTTTTAAATAAAAATTAAATTTAAAAAACACCCACACAAACCAATTCGCAAGATGCTTTCTATATAACATAGTTACATTCTTATTAATTTCCAGGTATTTATTTACAATTTAGGATCAGAGTTTATACCAACACCAAGCTCAACATTTAATAGAAAATCAATATCCTTAGTACTATAGCATATTAACTATGTAAAAATTTTTATTTTGACATATACCCTAATATAAGATCTGTTAAGACTTCAAGGAAAACAAAAAAATTATATGATTATGTATCATAAAAAACATAGCTATTTAAGTGTAAAAAATAAAATCTAAGTTCCATCACAGTATCTATGGGAAAGAAAACTGAGAAAATTGACTACAAAAATGGATAGAAATCACCATACTTCATCTTGAAAAATATTTAGTGACAAAAATCCACAACGATTAGTTTTGAGCATTAAAGAATTTTAAACTGCAAGTGAAGTACCTTACAAAGCCCTAGTGATAAACAAACTGTACTTTTTAGGTTTTGGCAGATGCTATGTATTTTCATTCATTCTTGGAAGCACTGATGAAATAGAAGCAAAAGTGCCATCATTCACAGAGGACAAAGAGTGGTTCTGATTGTGAGAAGAGTTTATGGTAACTGCCCATAGCAGAGACATAATTCCTAGGACTGAAGCACCAGCTGTTTTCCCACATTAAAAAAAGACCAGCGTTTTTCCATCAAGACCCACAATATTCAGTCATTCCTTAATTTACTCCCTTTTCAGTTCTCAACTTTCACTCTAGGAAGGTCTCTTAGAGTTACATATACAACAAAAATGCATGTTTCTATCATCCTTTTTGTCTGCCTTCTCTCAAAGTGTTTCTTTTTCCTTCTTCAACACAGATTCTTCTCAAAGAAGTCCTCAACGAGTCTTTCTTGATTCAAAATGGACTGGAAGACAAGATGGGATAAAAGGCTCTTTTCCTAGAGCCCAAGCTAGAAAAAAAGAAGAAGAGGAGAAAATAATACAAAATATTCTCTTAAAAGCAACATTACTTATTTCAATGAAACAGAAAAGAAAAAAAAAAAACTCTACCATTATATGGTTTCATTTCACTTACTTTACCTTGACCAATTTTATGCTGACTTATCTTGGTTTACTTCCACTTAACAGAGTTGTTACAGAAGTTCCAACTGCTTTAAGTTTTTCAAAACAATTTCTCCCACATACTCATGCATACTTTTTATATTATCATTTAAAAAGGACAACAGAATTATCAATTATCACCAATACAACTGAAGATAGTGTTTCTAAAACTTCAAATAAGAGAATTTCTAGAAAACTTCTGAGAAATTCCCTGACATATGGTTTACAAAAAAAAAAAAAAAAAACTCCTTGCAATTTTTTTTTTTTTTTTTTTTTTTTTAGACAAAGTCTTGCTCTGTCACCAGGCTAGAGTGCAGTGGCACGATCTTGGCTCACTGCAACCTCAGCCTCCCGGGTTCAAGCGATTCTCCCGCCTCAGCCCCCCGAGTAGCTGGGACTACAAGCGCATAGAACCACGCCCGGCTAATTTTTTGTATTTTAGTAGAGACAGGGTTTCACCATGTTGGCCAGGATGGTCTCGATCTCCTGACCTTGTGATCCATCCGCCTAGGCCTTCCAAAGTGCTGGGATTACAGGCGTGAGCCACCGCACCCAGCCTCTGTTTGCAATTTTTTAAGCCACAGTAGGGCTACAGCTGTCCTGGAAGCCATTCTCTGAGCTCTTGGCACTTAAGTTTCTGGTATTCTAGAGAAAAATCAGGAACTTAAGATTTAGGGAGCCTCAGTTAATTAACTACTTAATTAAAATACATAGCAGTGTTAACATCTTCAAGCCTGAGAAATAAATCAGAATGTCAAATGGTTAAATAACTAATTAACATAACCAAAGAAGAAATCATCAACAAGTTAGTTACAAATAAGATTTGTAAGCATATATTCAAAATATTTAAAGTTTAGTACAATTCACAGACCTAAACATTTCCCATTGGTTTCTAAGAGTTATTGAAAGCTAATACTATTATGTCAGTATGCTATGTACCTAAATGTTCCTGATGAATCATATTATCATGTGAGTGAGTCTGCAATTCAAGAACTCTGATACAACTTAGTTATGAAGATGACAGAAAAGTTGTCCGAGAACAGAAAAAGAAAAAAAGACAGAAAGACACTAATGTTCTTTCCTAATTCCTCTACCACCCTTGGAAAAGAAGACCACTGCTCTACTCCAACCCATCCATCTCCCTCCTCCCGCCAACCCCTGCCAACCCACTCTCTCCAGAAAGAGAACTATTTTATCCTATAAAAACACAGCAACCAAGTAAAATACGTAAGAAGAATACCTGAAAGATTTTCTTTCCATAACTTGTTCCAGGCAAGGATCCTCAGGCACTCTCTCCCATGCCATCCTCCACAACTTCTTCAACCATGAGAGATGCATCCTGAATGATGGTGGAGGGTTCAGAAGTTTATAGTAGATGTGGCATATTGAAACCAAGGATCATATCCATCTCCTCACAAACAGGATGAGCCTTTCAAGTGGTCCAGAATACCACTTCATGATTATACTTACATGTTACTATTCTGATACCAATCAGTTCCTACTCTCAATTCAAAAATACCCACCAGGATATACCTCTTGAATATATTATTCTCCTTGTTTTTTCTCTTTACCATTCATTATTTTATTTATATGCTGACTCATTCCACAAAAGATGGATTCATACTATTCTTTATTAATAAACCAATATCTAGAATTTAAAGACACCCTTACTTTAAGTTATTCTTCCCATCTATATCATCTCTCACAAAAATCCATGTGCAATAAGGGAATTATCAGTCACACCCCCACCTCCATCATACTTTGGGTAAAAGGGAAGGTTCAGAGAAATGTGTGAAAATATACTTCTGTGAGTGTCCAGGAATAATAGGGGAGGGAGATAGTTACTAAGAGGTAACAGAAAAGTACATGTTATTATTAAAAAAAAACTATAGGCTTGAGATTATGTGTAAATTTAAATGGCTTATTTGGGTAAGGACTTCTACCCTCATGTTGCTCTTCTCCCTTCCTCTCCAACATAACTTTGAGTTCTTTCATTTTTTAAAATAAAAATGTTCCTTTCAAAACAACATTATGTATTTAAAAATAATTCCTCTCTCATTCTTCCATCCTTTCCCCAAACGTAACCATTATTAGTGTTTCATATCCTTTCACTCTTTCTCATACACATTTGAATATGCATATACCTTTAACCACAAATACCATACTATGCATACTGCTCTCACAACCTCCTTCTTCACTTAATATATCTTGACCATCTTTTCACGAATATGTTAAAATCTCACTCATCTCTTTAAATATTTATGTAATACACCATGGCATTAGGTACTGTGCTCTGTTATTTCTTTTCTCCCCACTCCTGTCTTCTCTAAGATTAAAATACCTGGTTCCATGCCTCATGTCACTTAATCATTTGTTCATATTTTTTATCTCCATCTTTCTATCTTTAGCTTCTAGAATGTTTCTTCAACTTTACTTCTAAATCACTGATTCTATTTTCAGTCCTTCTTAATATATATTTTTTATTTTAACCATCAGATTTTTAGTTTCTGAGAACTTCACCTATTGCTTCTTTCAGAATAGCCTGATTTGGATTTTTAGCTACCTTGTCCTCTGAAATCTGAGGATATAAATTACATTTAAGTTCTATGTATTTCTGGCATCATTCTCATTTTCCAGGGGTCAGGTTTTCCTTAGTTCACTTTCTATTTGGTACAGTTGGTTTTATGGTGATCCCTGATGGCCAAATTTGTGAATAGTGTTCCAGAAAAATCTAACTGGTCTGGGTTTCTCCTATACTTCTACAGGTCTGTCCCTCTCTGAAGGCATCTTCCCTGAATGGGAGAGCAGATTTCACACTAAATGTGGGTGGAACATATCAAGCAGCATGTTTTAGAGTGTGTGCTCATAAAGCAGATTTATGGGCTGGAACCCCCAAGACTGCCAACATAAGGAAGACTTTACTTTTGAGATAGTGTGTTTCATGTATTACACACATACAGAGCCATCTTTCCTTTCCTTCTTCCCATGAGTTACTGATAGAGTTATCAGGCTCTTTCCAACCCCAACACATGTAACAGAAGCCTTCTCTAGAATCATCATATGCAGAACAGAAGCCATGACTCTATCCTTGAGAAAATATCCTGCTACTATCATTCAGTATGAATAAGGAAGTGAGGAAGGGAAGAATCCAGCAACTACAGGCAGTTTTGGTTTTTGTTGTTGTTGTTGTTTGAGATGGAGTTTTGCTTGTCGCCCAGGCTACAGTGCAATGGTGTGATGTTGGCTCACTGCAAACTCTGCCTCCCAGGTTCAAGTGATTCTCCTGCCTCAGCCTCCCGATTAGCTGGGATTACAGGCACCCGCCACCATGCCCAGCTAATTTTTCTATTTTTAGTAGAGATGGGTTTCACCACATTGGCCAGGTTGCTCTTGAACTTCTGACCTCAGGTGATCCCTCTGCCTGGGCCTCCCAAAGTGCTGGGATTACAGGTGTGAGCCATCGTGCCCAGCCTTGGTTTGTTTTGTTTTGTTTTTGTTGAGACAAGTCTTGCTCTTGTCACCCAGGCTGGAGTACAATGATGCAGTCCCGGCTCACTGTAACCTCTGACTCCTGGATTCAAGTGATTCTCCTGCCTCAGCTTCCTAAGTAGCTGGGATTACAGGTGCTCGCCACCATGCCTGGCTGTTTTATTTATTTATTTTTTTTAGTAGAATCAGGGTTTCACCATGAGGTGAATACAAACTCCTGACCTCAGGAGACCTACCCAGCTTGGCCTCCCAAAGTGCTGGAATTACAGGTGTAAGCCACTATGACCAGCCTACAGGCAGTTTTTAAATTAATTACTCTGATTATCACATCACCACCTCCCATCCACTCCAGTTCTTTCAAACTGTTAACACAAATAGAGTTCCTTGAGGTCCACTGAACCTCAGAAAGTTTTCACTTTCAGTTGTGGTCTTCTCTGTTCTTATTCTTCTGCCTCTATCAGTCCATCTACTTTCTATTATCAGGGAATTCCCCCAAGTTTGCTGCACCAATGTCACCCTTTCTTAATACCCAATGCTGTTACAGGCTTTTTTTCCTGTTTATTTTTAAAGACATTTTTAGTTCTTTCAAACAGGTATGAGAAAGTTTGAGTGAGCTGATCATTTGCCTTCTTTTAACAAAAGTCTCCTCAAATTTTCAACACGTATTTCAGTCTGTATTTTGTCATAAACATCAAGAAGTATAAAATACTCATTCCTATGCATAGAAACTCTTTGCATAGTATATCATCGATAGTATTCTTTTACCTTCCCCTCTTTGCTCCACTCCCACTTGCTGTAGCACAGCTTGTATTAAATTACCTAGAATTTTATCTCCCAGTTGTCATTTCTTTCATAAGCTCCATCATATCAGGAATATTTTCTCAAAAATTACATTATACCTCAAAGTATATTTTTAATAATTCTTTATATTTAACCTTAAATGTTACTGTTTGGGTTTTGGCTTTTTTTTTTTTTTTTTTTTTTTTTTTTTTGAGACGGAGTTTTGCTCTTGTTACCCAGGCTGGAGTGCAATGGCGCGATCTCGGCTCACCGCAACCTCCCCCTCCCGGGTTCAGGCAATTCTCCTGCCTCAGCCTCCTGAGTAGCTGGGATTACAGGCACGCGCCACCATGCCCAGCTAATTTTTTGTATTTTTAGTAGAGACGGGGTTTCACCACGTTGACCAGGATGGTCTCGATCTCTTGACCTCGTGATCCACCCGCCTCGGCCTCCCAAAGTGCTGGGATTACAGGCGTGAGCCGCCACGCCCGGCCTTGGCTTGTTGTTTTTGTTCACAAATGCTTAACATAAACCTTTCTCTTTTTTGGTCCAGAATTCTCCATTCTGATTCATTTCATTTTGCTTAAGTATTATAGGTTCACAGTCCTTTGGAAATAATATATTTTGCCTTTATCCTCAAAGAATAGTTTTGTTGCACAAAGGCCTTTAGGGTCATAATACTGAAACTGACCCAACAGTCCCATAGATAGTTTTTGTTTTGTTTTGTTTTGTGTGTGTGTGTTTAACTAAACATAGAAACTGATCCTCTGGTCTTAAAGTCTGAAAATTGTATTTGTTTTATCTGAGTTCCTTCCTAAGGAAATGACTTTCAGGCCTCCCAAAAAAAGTATCAAATAAGTGAAACTCACCAGATCACCACAACCAGACAATGAGATAGATACCAGACTCCTCATTCATCATGATTGCTTCCTTGCCCCTCTCTAATTCCTGTTTTCTTGCATATTGTTACATTTCTTCCCTGCTATATAAGCCCCTAGTTTTAGTCCATCAGGGAGATGGATCTGAGACTGATCTCCCAGTTCCTCAGCTGCAACACAGGATTAAAGCCTTCTTCTTTGGCAATAATCATTATCTCAGCAACTGGCTTTCTGTGCAGTGAGCAGCAGGACCTAGACAAAAACCCATGACATTCATTAACAATACTTGTATCTCAGAATTCTACAGGAATGTTTCTACTGTTCCTTAGTATTCAGTGCAGCATTTAAAAAAAAATTGTATGTCAATCTGATTATTTATTAGGGTATACCTGCTGTTTATCTGGGAACTTCATTTTCTTTTGATACTTGAAATTTAAGTTTTATAAATATTTGATTTTACAAAATGTGATTTTGTAGGTCTTATTTTAAGGCTTTTTTCAGCTTAGAACAAATTTATACTACCATTTTATTATCTACTTCTGCCACATGCAGTGTAATTTTTATTTCTGGAATTCCTATTTCACACATACTGATATACCAGATCTATTCTACAGGTCTCAAACTTTTCTCTCATAATGTTCAACTCTTTCTGCTGTATTTTCTGAGAAATTTCAATTTGTTTATATTGCCACCTCCGTTTAAAACAAATTTTCCTTAAAATATTTTAGATATACACAGGAGTATAAGATATTATTTAATAAACACCTTAGTGTTCACTACCTAGCTTAAGGAGAAAAAAAAAGCATTATCTGGATAACAGAAATACCTTTCTTTTTCACTCCCAGGGTTTGGTGTTTACCATTTCCATAAATTTCTTTATATGTTTTTATATATGTGTATACTAATAAAATTATATATACCATTGCTTTGCATTTTTAAGCTTCATGTGAGTATCATACTATATACTCTTCTGCAATTTGTCTTATATACTCAACATTGTATTTGTAAGGGTGTTCATTGAATATGGGCATTATAATTCATTGATTTATTATAATTTCTCGTTCAAGATCCTTAGATATACCACAGTTTATTTACCCATTTTCCATTTGTTTCAGCTTGACATGGCTTCAAGTTTTGCACTCTTATATACAATATTGCTATGAATATCACTATCTTTGTTCTCTGTTTCTCTGAGGCAGTGTTTTCCAAACTGCAGTTTGTAACCCATCAATAATATCACATTAGTGAGCCAGGATCACAAACAGCTTAAAAAAAAGAGAGAATGATGGGAGTGAAGGTGGAAAAAAAGGTGAACAAAGTGATGAGGCACAGAGACAAATCAAAGGTACTGCCTGTAGGAAGAATAAATTTTGTTTACCAAAATTTTTATCTCAGTTATATCATGGTGAAAACAGATCAACAAACAATGCTAAGATATACATGTATGCATGGGTAGAATTCCTGGATTACTGGAGAAATGTACACTGAAACTTACTAGACATTACCAAATTACTCTCAAAAGCAGTTGTTTATACTGCCAACAGCTCAGTTCCCATTGTTCTACATACTCACCAACACAGTGTAGTCAGATTTTTATCAATCTGATGTTGTCTGAACAATCTATTTCAAAATCCTTGTTTTTGAATGATTTTGCCAATTACAATCTCTAGGATGACATTTGTTTTTCTAAGCATTTGATGGCCTAGCTCTACAATCTCTACCATGTATTGTTATAGTTTAGAAGTCTGCTGCCAGTCTAATTTCTATAGCTTTGTAGATAATGTTTCTGGCTGCTAAAAAAAGGTTCTCTTAGTTTTCAGTATTATACAGTTATTTTTCTTCCTCTGCATTAATCATACTTCTTCAGTCTAATGATTCCCATTCTTTAATTTTGGGACCTTCTCAATCATTCTTTCTTTGGATACCAACTGTCAGTCCCTTCATTATCTCTGAGTAATTTGCTTTGCTTTAGTACAAGTCCTCCCTTTACAGTTAAGTTTTCCTCTAATATCCAGTGTTTCTTCATTGTCTTCGTCTTTTTAAATCCAGATTGTTCTGTACTGATGGCTGGTGAAAGTCACTGCTTTACTTCCCTCAAGAGTCTCCCCCATCTCCATCAACCCCATAATGGAAGGCTATTGGATTTTATGAGTAGGCTTTGCCTTTAAATGTGGTAAAGAAGAGAAAGCAACAGAGATTTTTCTTCAATATTCATCAATTCTGCAGTATTCTAATTACCTTGATACTGCTCACAGGGCCATTTCTCTGCCCTAGCCCTCTGTAAGCTAGATGAATTTGTAAGCAAGTCTACTTTTCTACTTAGAAACCAGATACTTTCCCTTATGTGTGGTACAAGCTGTTTAATACTAATGGTTTTCAGTAATCTAATCTTGTCTGCCTTACATCTTTCTAGAAAGCCTGAATATTTTCTGGTTTATTGATTTCATCTTTTCCTGTTTTCCAGAGCTGCTATAGATGTTTTTCTAATTCCTACATTTCTTTCCCATTGCAATCTGGACTCATATTCTTATCATATTTGCCATTTTTTATTATGGTATTTATCATGTCATAGAAATTATACCCTCAAAACAAAAAATTTCCCCTCCAAAATAGCAAGGACAGAAAACTGATGGAGCACTTCGTTAGACGAGCCTCAAACATTTACTATCACATATCCGGAATTTCCTGTTTATCAAGCAAAAAGAAAAACCAAAAAACTCTCAAACAATTTAATTTATACTTCCGGTTCATCTCCTACTTAAAGCACAAGAAACTTCAAGATACAAGTTCCTCTATCATGCATAATTTATTTTGTTTTAAATATTCATCATTATAAAAGTAATTGGCCACATTATGAAAATTTGCAATCTACACAGTTTTACAGATGAGGTAAATTAAACATGTTTGGATGAGCAATGAATATAGTGACAAATCAGAAAACTAAGAATCCAAAACCTGAGAACGACGCCAATTCTACCAACTGCTATTTTTCTTCTTCATTAAGTCTAAATCGCACTAAAACCAAAAGAACAAAGTATACTCTTTCTGACTTTTCTTATTTTTTAGGGGGGACAGAGTCTTGCTCTGTCACCCAGGCTGAAGTGCAGTGGCACAATCTCAGCTCACTGCAGCCTCTGCCCCCCAGGGTTCCAGTGATTCTCCTGCCTCAGCCTCCTGGGTAGCTGGGATTACAGGCATACACCATGCCCAGCTAATTTTTGTATTTTTAATACAGACAGGGTTTCGCCATCTTGGCCAGGCTGGTCTCCAACTCCTGACCCTCAGGTGATCTGCCTGCCTCGGCCTCCCACAGTGCTAGGATTACATGTGTGAGCTACCTCGCCCAGCCTCTGACTTAACTTTCTACTAAAAGAAAATGTTTTATACTTCTCTCTGCTATTAGATGGCAAATTCCACAAAGAAAATACACTCCCGAATAGCATGCCCACTACGATCATGTGCCACATGACATTTCAATAAATAACAGGCCACATATGCAACAGTGTTCCCATAATGTCATACCGAAGCCAAAAAATTCCTATTGCCTAGTGACACTGTAGCTGTCATAATGTCATAGCATAATCATTTAATTTTTTTACAAATGTAGTGTAGCCTAAGTGTAGTGGTTATAAAGTCATATAAATAACATCCTAGGCCTTCACATTCACTCACCACTTACTCACTGACTCACTCAGAGCAATTTTCAGTCTTGAAAGCTAACTGCCCTAAACAAGTATACCATTTTTGGGTGGGAGAAGGGTGAGGGACAAAATATTACACATTGGGTACAGTGTACACTGCTCAGGTGATGGGTGCACCAAAAACTCAGAAATCACCACTAAAGAACTTATTATTCATGTAACCAAACACCTGTTCCCCAAAAACTTATTGAAATATTTTAAAAAGAAAAGATTAAGCTAAAAAAATTGCACCTTTTTTTCTTTTATATCATTTTTTACTGTACTTTTTCTATGTTTAGATACACAAATACTATTGTGCTAGAACTGCTTACAGTACTCAGTATAGTAACATGCTGTATAGGTTTGTAGCCTGGGACTAACAGGCTATGCTATATATAACCATATACCCTAGGTGTGTGATAGGTAGCTAAACCATCTCAGTTTGTGGTAAATAACACTCTATCATGTTCGTACAATGACTAAATCACCTAACTACACATTTCTCAAAATGTATCCCTGTTGTTGGCAACACATGACTGTACTTAATTTGCTATTCCCACAATTACCCTATTGAAAGGTTCCCCAGATACCCTCCTAAAGTCTACCTTCTTTCTGAAGTCACTGAAATAAAAAAGCATTGTGCCACAATTTCCATCTGGATACTCTAAAGAATACATTTATGTCACTCTACAAATCAAATGATTCTTGTTTTAATAGTCACACTTAATAATAAAAAACAGATGGCAAATTCAATCCCTAAGTTCAGTATTTAGAATGACACAAAAGAAAATTATATCAATATTGCTTATACACGCCAACCTGAAAAACACAATGGCTATACAGGTTTCCCAACTTATAACCTTTTAATGTTTTTACTAGAATGTTTTATAATGATAAAAAACTAAAAATCTATCACCAGCTTTCCCTGCGCAGGCCTGAACATTATGAATATAATGAACATTTGTAAACTGAAGAAGCAAGCTATTTAAAGGAATATCACAATTAATCCTGTTATAAATTAACAACCCCAAATAAATCTGCATTTTACTAAGGATTTATTTAAAAGTAGAATCACAAGGAAATGTGAATGAATGAATGGCTCCTGGTTTTTTAATGGTGTCAATTTATATTCACTATACATACACTTGCTGAGACAAAGGCTTCTCCCTCACAATATTCAGTGATTACTAGCAATTCTATTATATACAACAACTTTACCTTTTCTAATAGTTTGTTAAAAACATTGTGGCATTATGAATTATAAACCATACAAACTATATAATGCACAGTATAAAATACCACATCTTTCCAAAAATCAAATATAATTAGTAGTAAACACAAAACACATAAACACACCAGCAAGGCTTTCAGGAAACAAAAGGCAGCATTAACAAACGTTAAAAAGATAGGTCTAGGTCCAAATCCCAACTTTTCCACTCAACAGCAGTATGACCTTGGGCAAATTTGCTAACTTCTCTGTGCCTGTTTCCTAATTTGTAAAAAGAAATAATAATTGTACTTACTTCATAAGGTTATTGTAGTGATTAAATCAGTTAATATTTGTAAAACACTTAGAACTATGAGTTTTACAAATAGTTCTGGCATACAAGTGCTTTATTTGTCTAATAAACAGAAAGAATCTTTTTTTTGATACCAAGTCTCGCCCAGGCTGGAGTGCAGTGGCACGATCTCAGCTCACTGCAACCTCCAACTCCTGGGTTCAAGCAATTCTCCTGCCTCAGCCCTCAAGCAGCTGGGATTACAGGTGCCTGCCACCATGCCTGGCTAATTTTTGTATTTTTAGTAGAAATGGGTTTTCTCCATGTCGACCAGTCTGGTCTTGAACTCCTGACGTGAAGTGATCCACCTGCCTCAGCCTCCCGAAAGGCTGGGATTACAGGTGTGAACCACCTGCACCCAGCTTTTTTTTTTTTTTTTTAATTGAGACAGTATCTTGCTCTCAGGCTGCAGTGCAGTGGCAAAATCACGGCTCACTGCCACCTCACGATTCTGGCCTCAATCAATCCACCCACCTCAACCTCCTGAGTAGCCGAGACTATAGGCTCGAACCACCACGCTAGGCCAATTTTCTTGGGTTTTTTTTTTTTTTTTTTTTTTTTTTTTTGTAGAGACAGGGTTTCACCACATTGCACGGGCCGGTCTGGAAATTCTAGGCTAAAACCATCCACCCACCTCAGCCTCCCAAAGTGCTGGAGTTACAGGCATGAGCCACTGCGCCCGGCTAGGAACAATCTCTTAATTCCAAGGGAATATTTCCCTTTATCGCTAACCTCAGTAGAGGTTGCAGTGAGCCGAGATTGCACCACTGCACTCCAGCCTGGATGACAAAGCAGGGGGAAAGAAAGTAATCAACCCATATTTACTAAGTGGATACCAACATCCCATAACTGTGCTAAATATACAGAATCCTCTTAAATAAAAGCTGAAGTTTAAAATAAAAGGCAAAGTTACCTTACTAAGCCATGAAGATTACGGTGAACCTCCCTCCCAACCAAAAATTGATTTTCTATGAGATGTATATAACATCTCTCTTTAGAAAAATTTTCTTTGTACTTATTAACAGAAACCACAAGAAAACACCCTGAGATGCTTGTTAACAGTGCAGATTCCTGGGTCCTAATTAATACCTGTGACATGGTAAAAAGCCCCATAAACCTGCATACCTCAACCATACCTCAGCTTTCTGTTGAAACTGCTCTCTATAACCCAAATGTGAATAAGTAATTAAGGACTGTAATTGCCACCCTACCCAGACAACGTGTAAACAAATGCTAATCTTGACTTTTGTGAACCACTTAAGTAACAATCAGAATGTCAAAAAGTCCCCTGGCCCTCAGAATGTCCGGAGCCCCTCACCCTCATCTTCACCCAGGAATCCACTGGAATGTCCCGAACCCCTCACCCTCATCTCCGCCCAGAAGGTGATTTACAGAATCCACTAGCCCTTGGAATGTCTGAAGCCCCTCACCCCCACCCCTGCCCCTCACCCTCACTCCCAAGGTAATTTTTACGGGTATAAAAGGTCTTAACACCCTCCTTTCGGGGCCAAGGGTTAGAGAGACACGAGTCCTCCGTGGCCGCCGGCAATAAAGACCCTGCAATTTGGCATACTTTTGTCTTGGTGTTAACTTTCTATGCTTGCTCCACTACAACAGTACCTACTGAACCAGAATATGAAGGAATCTGTATTTTTCATAAACACTGAAGTTCAAGTACATTAAGCAAAAATGTACAGATAACCCAACAGATTCCAAGCATTGTGCTAGGAATGGGAGACTACTAAAATGTTAGCTTCAGTAAATCTCATTTGGGAAGACAAGTAAAGGCTATTTAACCTCACATACAATTCAAAAAGGCAGAAATTGTGTCTTATTCATTATTAAGTCACTGGAGTCTGCTATCTTAATGGTGTATTTCAAAAATGGGCAGGTGATTAACAATTTTGTTTATCTATACTACTTTACCCCTCCATTTCCCTAAATAATTTTGGGAACTGACAGGAAAGAAGTGTAAAGGTTTGAATAAGCTTTCTTTATATTATGCTGATGAAACATATACATTACTATTCAGATCAGCCATTCTGAAAAATTCAGAGCAAAAAATCTTCCACAAACTCAGAAGCCATACCCCAGTGTAAAAATATCCATAAGCACTTGAAAATAACACAACAAATGGCAACCTGTCATATGATGATACTTTAATATGTGGGCTCTGATATTTTATATATTGCTTAGTAACTTATAGAAATTTTACATTATAGGTTAATAATTATCCTTACTATATAAATGGAAGAATTAAGAATACAATGGTTGCACAAGACCACATACTGATATAAAAGTTAGGTATCTTTACCTTCTTGTTAGTGTCTAATTACTAGGCTACTTTCCCTGAAAATAAGTGCTCCTAAACAGTAAAATAACTATTATATTAATTAACACATGAATAAATCTCACAGAAGAACAAAATGCATTACATTAAAGTCAAAGCAAGAATGCCTGCTATGAGCACAATTGTTTAACCCTGTACTGGTGACCTTAGCTAATACAAAAGAAAAGAAAAAGAAATAGGAGGTACAAAGCCACAAAAGTATTTGCAGAAGCTTTTATCATCTATTTATAAAGCCCAAGAGTATGCCTTAAAGACTGTGATCAATAACAGAGTTCAAGACCAGTATTTAAAAATCAACTTACTTGTACCTGAGCAATAGCCAATCAGAAAATTACATGGTAAAAATGATCGTATTCATGTTTTTAAAATCTACTAAATAAATCCAGCAATAAGCTTAACCAAAATTGGTAAGACCAAAAAGAAAAAAATTATAAAACATAATCTGAGCACAGAAAAATGTAAAATTGCATATAAAATGTATACATACGTATCATTAAGACAGTAAGGAAAATGGAAAAAATCTACAATAACATATGACTAAAGGTAATTTTCTCAATGTACAATGAATTCTTGGGAGTTCACTAAGAAAAACTTTTTTTTAAATGGGCAAATGATGTGAGGAAACAATTCATTAAATGAATATGCAGCCCATTTAGAACAGCGCCTAGCCCATGGTAGGTGCTCAATAAATGTTAGCTGGTGTTATAATAAATGGCTGATGAATGTTAAAATAGGTTTAATCTCACTCATGATTTTAAAAATAGCAAAACATTCAGACTGGCAAAATTATACAGTTGATATAATCCAGCGTTGGTGCTAAGAAATATGCATTTGCATACACTAAAAGTGGGAATATATTGAAACAGGTTTGTTCCATGAAAAAAAAAGTGGGAATATAATGTTGGTTCAACATTTTTAAAGTGGAAACTAAAAACGTCTGTCAATTTGAAATTGTATACCCTAGCAATTCCATGGCTGGCAATTATTCTTACAGATATAAACAAACACAAGAAGACAAAAATAAATCAATAAGAACATACTGTATAATATTAGTTATACTAGCAAAATGAAAATTATTATAATTGGAATGCCTATGAATAAGGGGTGATTAAATAAAACCACAGTACTTCCATACAATGATAGACAATGAAGCCTTTAAAAATAGGTGAGGTAGATCAATACAATTTCTTATTAAAGGATTTCCATAAAGTGGAAAAAAATAAAAGTTACAGAAGAGTGACAAATATCAGAGCATGATTCTGTGTGATAAAAGGAAAGGAAGGGTAAATTCTACATATACATTTATAGATTTTTCGGAATATAGCAATAAATCAACAATAGAGTGCTTCATTGAATAAGGTCATGAAGCACGCACACACTTATACATGAATACTAACGGTGATTATGGATTTGGAATGTGAGCTTGAAAAAACGACTTATATTTCTTTTTATGCTCTTCTGTACTAACTCTTTCTCCAAGAGCATATACCATGTTCATTGATTTTTTGGGAAAGATATATCCTTGTCTAGGAACACTCAACATTGTAAAGATATCAACCCTTTCAAAACTCGACAGAATGTTTTAATAGAATATGAATAGAATGCTATGAATATTCTATGAATAGAATAGAATCTACAATCAGTCTGGAAAAGTGTATCGAAATAATCATGACAAATCTAAAACAGAAGGATGAGAGGGGATTTTTCCAAAATTATCAAAATATATAAAGAAACTATACTGTTTCATAACAGTGACATACTGACACAAGAGTTAATAAACACATCGCAAGGGGAATAATGAAATAAAGAATCTAGAAAAAGATTTCAAAATTTTAATATATGACTAAGACAAAATTTTTAATCAGTGAGGATAACTAGATATCTGAGGGAAAAACAACTAAGACAACCTACCTCCTACCACACAAAAAGAAATTCCAAACCGAAAATAAACCAAAAGTTTTTTAAAAAGCTTTTGAAGAAATTTAAACTATAGCTTCTTTTTATAAATATAAGAATAGAGTCTTAATTTAGTAAAAAGACAGTTTTTTAAGACAGGTGACTAAGGGAGCGGATCACAAGGTCAGGAGTTCGAGACCAGCCTGGCCAGCATGGTGAAACCCCGTCTACTAAAAAACACAAAAAATTAGCCAGGCATGGTGGCGTACGCCTGTAGTCCCAGCTACTTGAGAGGCTGAAGCAGGAGAACTGCTTGAATCCAGCAGGCAGAGGATGCAGTGAGCCGAGATCATGCCACTGCACTCCAGCCTGGGTGACACAGTGAGATTCTGTTTCAAAAAAAAAAAGGTGACTAAAATTAAAAATTGTGCTAATAACAAGATAGAATAAATGACTAGAGCAGCAATCATTACAAAAGCCTAGCACTAAGGATTAGAGAGTTGTATGCTGTTTGTAATTAATAATTTATTTAATCCTCACAATAATCTATTGAGGTGTACCACCACTAATCCCACTTTACCAATTAAGAAATTGAGGTACAAAGATTAGGTACACTCCCAAAGAAGTGGCAGAGCTATAATTTAGCCTATCTGGTCTAAGTCTGTATTCTCAATCACTATAGTGCTTCCACAGCCAACTTATATAGTGTTCAACAACAAACTTAAAAATATTGTAACATAAACAAAGTTAAGACACAAAAACAGACAATGCAATAGAAATTTAAATGGCTAAGAAATTAAAAATGTTAAGAAATGCAAATAGTAACAACAAGGTGTTACTAGTTTTTATCCCCCACTGGTAAATATTTCAGGGATTAATTGTACCTTTTGTTGGCAAAGTTATGAGAAACAGGTACTCATATAATCCTGATGTGGGCATAAACCTTTTTGGCCATTCTGAAGGGTCATTTGGAAGTTTTACTGAAGTGTTAAATATGCACTGCCTGTGACCCAACAACTTAATTTTTAGGAATTTGTCTCACAAAAAATCCTCACACGTATACACAAGGATAACAAACATATTCACTGCAACCTTGCTTGCAATTCTGGAAAAAAACTAATAGTTCATTAAAGATAAAATAATTTACAGTAAATAAAATTTAAAAAGTTATAGTAAAACATATGTGGCCATTTAAAAATAACAAGATCATCAAAATATAGTTTTAAGTGAGAAAAAGCAAGCCCCAAAGCACCATATACAATAATAAATGTTTACACTAAAAGCTAACAAAATACTATATATAAGTACATGTACCAATAGCATATTCGTAAGAGCATAAGAGGCAGCATGACTAAGAGCACAGACTCTAATGCCAGACTGTCTAGGTTAACCATACATTTAGTTAACCTCTCTGAGCCTCAATTCCCCGTATTATTACTTACTTCATAGGGCTTTTGCCTCTTCATATAAACTCTCTCCTATTTGTTAATCCTTAGAACAATGTCTGGCACAATGTTGTATTAAATAAACTAAAAATGCATAAAGGTGTGGAAAGATAATCACCTAATTTTTAACAGTATTTACTCCTTAGGGATTGGGTGTTTAGGGAAGGAGAAGCTATCATTTTTTAACTGCATGTTTTCATAACTTTGTAATGCTTTGTAATGACCATGCTTTCATGTATTTCTTTATTTTATAAAAATACAACAAAATATAAATACAGTTGAAAATGTATAGCAGTGATCACCTCTACTGCTTTCCCGTACCGTTATGTCATCACACAACATAAATCAATGCCCAGAATAAAAATTAGATTTGTCATTTTAACATATCATTTAAAGTATTTGTAATTAATACAACCAACATTTAAAGTTACTTGTTGTTTAATTATAACTAATTAGAATCCATTTTAAGAAATAATTACTGAGTCTCAAATTGCTAACATTAATTTATAGATAAATTCAGATGTCAGCATATTTAAGCAATTTTTCATTGTCAAAGTAAGCATCCAAGCCATATGCACACTGAGATACTAGACACTGTACTTACTTTTAAATAAAAAGTACTTCATATAGCATGTTAGAAATAAAACCAGAGAAATCTAGAGAGATCTGTCTGAGAGAGAGAGACATGCACGAAATATTTAAGAGAATGTTACAACCCTATTTAGAAAAAAAGACATGTTTTATGAAATATAAAAGAGTCATATTTATCCAATCATAGCATTCCATGAACATAGTTAAGCTGTCTTTAAAATCCCAGGCTAGAGCTGTTAGCAAGTTATATATAGCCAAAACTAAATTAGGAGTGTTAACTTCACTATGTCTGGTGAACTAAAAAGCAAATCATGGATAACCTGCTATCTAAATTTGAGTATGTGGAAGAAAATAAGAAAAAGATATATCTATGCCTATCTCTCTTCCTGAAAGTTGGCTGTCCTTCATTGATTTAATTTACTCCCCAAAAGTATACAAAGAATCCTGGTAAGGACCATTTGAGCTACTAAACAGAAAGATCAGAAAATTCTTCATTCAGCTGATTAAGTACTGGTAATTCCAAAGAGAGTGACCACAAGTCCTGTGGAGGGAGGGAGGGAAAGGTGAGCCATTTCCTTAAAACCTTTTTTTGATTAAAAATAAAATTGTGGCTCAAGCCTGTAATCCCAGCACTTTACGGGCAGATCGCCTGAGGTCAGGAGTTCGAGACCAGCCCGGCCAACATGGCAAAACCCTGTCTCTACTAAAAATACAAAAATTAGCTGGGCATGGTGGTGTGTGTCTGTAATCCTAGCTACTCAGGGGCAGGAGAATTGTTTGAACCCGAGAGGCAGAGGTTACAGTGAGCTGAAATCACACTACTGCATTCCAGCTTGGGTGTCACAGCAAGACTCTATTTCAAAAAACAAAAATTAAAATTAAAAAGTAAAACTCATAATGACTCTTTCACCAACTAGACCCTGAAAGAACCAAAAATTAACAGATAGAGTATAGGCTGGACATGGTAACTCATGCCTATAACCCCAGCACTCTGGAAGGCTGAGGCAGGTGAATGGTTTGAGCCCAGGCATTTGAGACCAGCCTGGGCATCACAGCAAGATCCTGTCTCCATAAAAACTAAAAAAAAAAAAAAAAAAAAAAAAAAAGCCACATGTGGTAGCAAGTTTTTGTAGTCCTAGCTACTCCAGAGGCTGAGCTAGGAGTAGAAGTATGGTTTAAGCCGTGGTATTGGAGGCTGCAGTGAGCTAAGATCGCATCACTGTACTCCAACCTAGCTGACCTCAAGGAAAATCAGGTTACAATACTCTGCAAGTAAAATCTGCAAAGAAAAAGGTACTTTTTCTTAGCTCCATCCTCCCACTGTGCCAATCAGCGTTTCAAAGAATGACCTGGCTTAGTATTTAATCACGTAATTAGAAACAGAACACTAATTTGCATTCAGTTGCCTGTCTTACATTAAGTAAGAAGTTCACTGTGTTCCAATCAATAACAGAAACTATTGATAAATTACGTTGTCAAGTATCTGAAAAGGGAAGACCACTTAGTACAAAGTTAAATTATTTTAGCATAGGAATCTCCATCATCAGAAAAACACATTAAACAACATCTTGTTCAATTACCACGCAGTGAAGAAACTCCCTTTTTTTTTTTTTTTTTTTGAAATGGAGTTTTTCTCTTGTTGCCCAGGCTGGAGTGCAATGGCACGATCTCAGCTGAATGCGATCTCAGCTGGCTGCAATCTCAGCTCACCGCAACCTCTGCCTCCCAGGTTCAAGCAATTCTCCTGCCTCAGCCTCCTGAATAGCTGAGATTACAGGCATGTGCCACCCCATCCAGCTAATTTTTCATATTTTTAGTAGAGACGGGGTTTCTCCATGTTGGTCAGGCTGGTCTCAAACTCCTGACCTCATGTGATCCGCCTGCCTCGACCTCCCAAAGTGCTGGGATTACAGGCATGAGCCACCACGCCCGACCAGAAATTGCTTTTATTATGTCTGAGTGATTTGCATCTAGAACCCCTCTGAATACTTTCAATAACAGCAAATTTACTATAAGAGTCCACTTTATTCAGAAGTAACTAAAATTTTTAAAATTTTTTCTTATATTGTTCTAAAATCAGATTTCCATAACTTTGACACAATGCTCCAAATTGTTGCTTTCAGCCCTTAAAGTCACTGAAGTTACCCATCTGGCCCCTCATATCATCTCTTTTTCTAAACTATGGATCATGATTAACTGTAATTATTTTAATAAATTCAAATAACCAGCATTTTGACTAGGCTAGGCATCATAAGGGAAGGAAGAAAGCCTCAAATATTATAAGACACAAAACCTGAATTTCAAAACAAATTCAACATCCTGTATATGTTCAATTATACAATGCCTTTTTTCCCCTAACATGTTAACATCTCTAAAATTGGCAGGTGCCTTACAATTGAAGACATTTATTGTGGCTACTGAAGAAGTGGTGACAATGACAGTTCTCTCTGCCTGTGTAAGAACTAGTTGTTTTTTCCAGTGATATAACTACACAACTGCAACCTCTTAACATTACAGGCAACAATCCATTTAATAAACAGTTGAGGAAAGAATATGAGTCCCAGTAACTGTCTGAAAACCTTTCATTAACACTATCTGGTAACATGAAGAAAACGCCAGCATCAACACTTACAAAACAGATATCACTGGTTAAGAAGAAAATCCCAGCTCAAAGTAGAGTAGGTTAAGTATGCTGTATCAACTTTCCTAACTGCACAGAAAAGATACCCTGTGGAAAAACACACAACTCTGGGTAAGGAAAAAATGACAGAATATACATTCTTCTCAGTATCACATCACATCTATTCCAAAATTGACCACATAATTGGAAGTAAAATGCAAAAACACAGAAATCATAACAAACAGTCTGTCAGACCACAGTGAAATCAAACTAGAACTCAGGATTAAGAAACTCACTCAAAACCGCACGACTACATGGAAACTGAACCTGCTCCTGAATAACTACTGGGTAAATAACAAAATTAAGGCAGAAACAGTTATTTGAAACCAATGAGAACAAATAAACAACATACAAGAATCTCTGGGGCACAGCTAAACCAATGTTTAGAGGGAAATTTATAGCATATTAAATGCCCACAGGAGAAAGTGGGAAAGATCTAAAATCTACACCCTAACATCATAATTAAAAGAACTAGAGAAGCTGGAGCAAACAAATACAAAGCTAGCAGAAGACAAGAAATAACTAAGATCAGAGCAGAACTGAAGGAGATAGAGACACGAAAAACCCCTCAAAAAAAAAAAAAATCACTGAATCCAGGAACTTTTTTTTGAGAAGATTAACAAAATGCATAGACCGCTAGCCAGACTAATAAAGAAGAGAGAATAACCAAACAGACACACAAAAAATGATAAAGGGGATATCATTTTTCTATAAAAGATGATAAAGGGGATATCACCACACAATAAAAAATGATAAAGGGGAATTTTGTATTTCCACAGAAATACAAACTACCATCAGAGAATACTATAAACACCTCTATACAAATAAACTAGAAAATCTAGAAGAAATGGATAAATTCCTGGACACATACACCCTCCCAAGACTAAATGAAGAAGAAGCTGAATCCCTGAAAAGACCAGTAACAAGTTCTGAAATTGAGGCAGTAATTAATAGCCTACCAACCAAAAAAGCCCAGGACCAGACAGATTCACAGCCAAATTCTACCAGAAGTACAAAGAAGAGCTGATACTACTGCTTCTGAAACTATTTCAAACAATAGAAAAAGAGGGACTCCTCCCTTAATCATTTTATGAGACCAGCATCATCCTGACACCAAAATCTGGCAGAGACAAAACAAAAAAAGAAAATTTCAGGACTATATCCCTGATAAACATTGATGCAAAAATCCCCAATAAAATACTGGCAAACCGAGTCCAGCAGCACATCAAAAAGCTTATCCACCATGATCAAGTCATCTTCATTCCTGGGATGCAAGGCTGGTTCAACATACACAAATCAATAAACATAATCCATCACATAAACAAAACTAATGACCAAAACCACGATTATCTCAACAGATCCAGAAAAGGCCTTCGATAAAATTCAACACCCCTTCATGCTAAACACTCTCAATAAACTAGGTACTGATGGAATGTATCTCAAAATATTAAGGGCTATTTATGACAAACCCACAGCCAGTATCATATTGCATAGGCAAAAGCTGGAAGCATTCTCTTTGAAAACCGGCACAAGACAAGAATGCCCTCTCTCACCACTCCTGTTCAACACAGTATTGGAAGTTCTGGCCAGGGCAATCAGGCAAGAGAAAGAAATAAAGGGTATTCAAAGAGGAAGAGAGGAAGCCAAATTGTCTCTGTTTACAGATGACATGACTGTATATTTAGAAAACCGCATCATCTCAGCCCAAAATCTCCTTAAGCTGATAAACAACTTTAACAAAGTCTCAGGATACAAAATCAATGTACAAAACTCACAAGCATTTCTATACACCAATAATGGACAGAGAGCCAAATCATGAGTAAACTCCCATTCCCAAGTGCTACAAAGAGAATAAAATACCTAGGAATACAACTTACAAGAGAGGTAAAGGACCTCTTCAAGGAGAACTACAGACTACTGCTCCAGGAAATAAGAGAGGACACAAACAAATGGAAAAACATCCCATGCTCATGGATAGGAAGGATCAATATCATGAAAATGGCCATACTGCCCAAAGTAATTTATAGATTCAATGCTATCACCATCAAGCTACCATTGACTTTCTTCACAGCATTAGAAAAAACTACTTTAAATTTCATATGGAACACAGAAAGGAGCCCACAAAGGCAAGACAATCCTAAGCAAAAAGAACAAAGCTGGAGGCATCACGCTACCTGACTCCAAACTATACGACAAGTCTGCCGTAACAAAAACAGCATGGTATTGGTACCAAAACAGATACATAGACTAATGGAACAGAACAAAGGCCTCACAAATAATGCCACACATCTACAACCATCTAATCTTTGACAAACCTGACAAAAACAAGCAATGGGGAAAGGATTCCATATTTAATAAATGATGTTGGGAAAATTGGCTAGCCATATGCAGAAAATTAAAACTGGACCCCTTCCTTACACCTTATACAAAAATTAACTCAAGATGGATTAAAGACTTAAAAGTGAGACCTAAAACCATTAAAACCCTAGAAGAAAACCTAGGCAATACCATTCAGGACATAGGCATGAGCAAAGGCTTCATGACTAAAACACCAAAACCAATAGCAACAAAAGCGAAAATTGACAAATGGGATCTAATTAAACTTAAGAGCTTCTGCACAGCAAAAGAAACTATCATCAGAATGAACAGGCAACCTACAGAATGAGAGAAAATTTTTGCAATCTATCCATCTGACAAAGGGCTAATATCCAGAATATCCAGAATCCATGAAGAATTTAAACAAATTTACCAGAAAAAAACAACCCCATCGAAAAGTGGGTGAAAAATATGAACAGACAGTTCTCAAAAGAAGACATTTATGCAGCTAAAAAACATATGAAAAAAGGCTCATCATCACTGGTCATTAGAGAATTGCAAATCGAAACCACAATGAGATACCATCTCACACCAGTTAGAATGGATTAAAAAGTAAGGAAATAACAGATGCTGGAGAGGATGTGGAGAAATAGAAATGCTTTTACACTATTGGTGGGAGTGTAAATTAGTTCAACCATTGTGGAAGACAGTGTTGCGATTCCTTAAGGATCTAGAACCAGAAATACCATTTGACCCAGCAATCCCATTACTGGGTATATACTCAAAGGATTATAAATCATTCTACTATAAAGACACATGCACACATATGTTTATTGTGGCACTGTTCACAATAGCAAAGACTTGGAACCAACCAAATGACCGTCAATGATAGACTGGATAAAGAAAATGTGGCACATATACACCATGGAATACTATGCAGTCATAAAAAAGAATGAGTTCATGTCCTTTGCAGGGACATGGATGAAGTTGGAAACCATCATTCTCAGCAAACTAACACAGAAATAGAAAACCAAACACTGCATGTTCTCACTCATAAGTGGGAGTTGAACAATGAGCGCACATGGACACAGGGAGGAGAACAGGGGCCTGCTGGGGGATGGGGGGCTAGGGGAGGGGTAGCATTAGGAGAAATACCTAATATAGATTGATGGGTTGATGGGTGCAGCAAACAAACCACCATGGCACATGTATACCTACCTAACAAATCTGCATGTTCTGCACATGTATCCCAGAACTTAAACAAAAAATTTTAAAAAATTGGGCTCTGAGAACAAAAACATTTTAGGAATACTTTAACCACTTTATTTCACTTAAACTTTCAATGTATGTTCAAAGATGATACATAGTAAAAGTATATAACTCAGTAAATCTAAAATAATTGTTATATTTACTGAAAGAGTTTTATATTTATATTTATTAAAAGAAATAATATTTTATTGTAAGAAACCACTGTGTAACAGTTTAATTGGCAATGCTTTTTCTTTTCATTCCTCCTTAATGATGTATAAAATGTGTGTCTTATCGTGGCTTCAGTAAAACATGGAAGTTCAAGGAAGCTCTGTGTGCAACTGGTATGGCTGAAATTACTAGCTATTCACCAAAATCACTTTCCAGTTTCATCCTCTTCCTACAACATATAACTACTTTACATTTCTCAGCCTCTCTTACAATTAAATATGGCCATACGACTGAGATCTAGCCCAAGACACATAAATCAAAATCAGATGTACCACTGTACTTCCATGTCTAGCTCATAACTGCCTCCAACTCAATCCTTCTCTTGCCCGTTTTCCCTAAGGTTCTCCAGGGCAATATGTTAAAGACATTCAGCTCTATCTCTGAAAGACTACATGAAGTAGAATGCCCCCACCCCCAACGCACAAACACACTCCTATACCTCCACTACCTCTTCACTGATATCAATCATATACACCCACCCTGGACTGTAAGGTAAACTAGAATAAACTTCAACTGGGTTAAGCCTTGAGGGTTTGTTATATCACCTAGTGCTAGCCAAACTTAACACAGTTGCTTTTCACATTAAAAATAATTAAGTTCAAAAAAATAGTAAAATAGGAAGCTCTAAGGTTTCACTCCCCACAGAGAAACATCAAAAAACAAAGAGAAACTGCCTGAACCAATTTTGTTGAAGCACTGGAAAACAGTCTAAGAGCAGGAAACTTTTGTAGCATTGTTATCTGCCCATGTCCCATCCCCTTGCTAGCACACCAGCGGCCTTGCTTTTCAAACAGCAGCAGCCTGGTTTCCAGTTTCCTCCCACAAACCAGAGGGGCAGAACAGCCCTGATTTCCAAATCATTGTGCAAGTCTGTTTTCACCTTTCTGGGGGATACCTGAAGGCCTGAGTAAGACTTTCATTTCTATTTAGCCAAACAGAAAACTCAGGTGAAAAAAAGCAGCAGGCCCTGCTCATAACAGTTCAAAAGCCGCTACAGACGCACCAACACCTGGGACAATACAATAGACTGTGTAAGGCCCCAAAGAGAAGATAAGGTGAGGCTCTTTGGGAAATAAGAATTTCCAAAAGCAGTTGTGTATACAGGGGAATTTAGGAAGTCATGTACATGACCAAGCAAGATTCATGCTCAGAAAACACCTAAGAAGACCTTAGGCTTGCATCTCAGGATGGTCCCTATGTTCAAAGGAAGCCTACCTAAGAGATGAATGAGTAACCCAACACAGAGCTAACTGCAAGAACTGGGAGAACTTCTGAGGAAATCTCTGGAAAAACTTAAGCTGAACACATGCTAATGGAACAGACTTCAATAATCACACACAACAAGGACTAGTCTTTGCAAAAAGAGTTTGGAAAGTCTCAGGACAAAGGAACTACTACAGCCTTCAATAAGAAGCCAATCAATAAATAAAGAAAACCCAGAAGGGAGAAATCTGATTTCGAGAGTTACCACATAACAGTCAAGTGTCTAATTTTCAACAAAAAACAATGGCCCATTCGAAAGAACAAATAAGATGACAAACAAGCCCAGACAATGGACTTCCTATAATTACAAACTGCAACTGACCTCCCAGGTTGTAAGTCACATTACCTGGGCATGTACAGATTAATCCATCATACCTGACTGGTGTACCCAGGAGCCAAATTTACTCCTAGTTTAACCTCCAAACTGCCCTGGGTCATTCCTGGGCATGGCCCAAGCTAACTTTGGGAGAAATTTAGTTTATATTTTAAATTATAATAGCCTTCCCAAAACTAAACCACTTGTAAAACTAATAAAAGGGCATCTACCAGGTTAGGAGGATGACAAAAGAATGAATTCTAAGTTGTAGATGTAGTTAAACAATTACCAGCCATTATTTCAGAGGATACAAAATTTGCAACCTCCCCAATTACTCCAGTAAATAACATCACTATTGTAGAACCTAAGACTTGCCTTTTCAGATTGCAAATGTCTTTTCAGACTTTCGCATTTCAAACAGGATGGCTCCACCCAGACCCAAGACTCATGACTCAATGGTCCTAAGGCAGACTCAGTGTATGAGGACCATTTTCCACACCCCTATGTTACTTCCCCAACCAATCAGCAGTACCCATTCCCTAGCCCTCTGCCCACCAAACTACTTTTAAAAAACACTACCCAGCCAGGTGCAGTGACTCATGCCTGTAATCCCAGCACTTTGGGAGGCTAAGGCGGGCAGATCACAAGGTCGGCAGATCAAGACCATCCTGACTACCATGGTGAAACCCCATCTCTATTAAAAAAAAAAATGCAAAAAAACTAGCCAGGCGTGGTGGCACATGCCTGTAGTCCCAGCTACTTGGGAGGCTGAGGCAAGAGAATCGCTTGAACATGAGAGGTGGAGGTTGCAGTAAGCCGAGATCGCGCCACTGCACTCCAGCCTAGGTGACAGAGCGAGACTCCGTCTTTAATAAAAAGAACACTACCCTCCAAATTTATGGAGAGGCTAATTTGAGTAATAATAAAACTCCAGTCTCCTATTTAGCCAGGTCTACATGTACTACACTCTTTCTCTATTGCAATTCCCTTGTCTTCATAAATAGGCTCTATCTGGGAATCAGACAACAGGAACCCACTGGTTAGTTGCAGAACCTCAGTACCTGAACCCAGGGTGCAGAGCAAATTAAGAAGCAAAGAATGCCCTGTTTTGCTGCAGTGTTAACTTAAGGGCCAAGGACCCAGCACTACCTCCTGCACAGCTCAATGAGATGTCTCATTGTATTTTCCCGTCTCCCTCGTTCATACTCTCTGCCTATAAAACCTGTCCCCAGACCCCAACTCAAGGAGACAGATTTGAGCATTGCTCCTGTCTCCTTGCTGGTCAACCTTGCAATAAAGCTTTTTTGTTTCTCAAAGGCTGGTGCCATAATATTTGCTTCTACGCACACTGGGCAGCAAGGCCACTGCCCAGTGACAATTCTGGTGACCCAGATGGGATGAGTGACATTAAAAGGAAGATTTGATAACAACCATCTTTAAGAGAAAATTAGGAAAACAATGTATAAGCTGAATGAGACCAACAAAGAGAAAAGAACCAACTGGAAACTCTGGAGCTAAAAAGAATAACTGAAATGAAAAATTCATGAGGGGTTCAACAGCAGAATTTAGCTGAAATAAGAAAGATAAAAATCAGTAACAGAAAACTAGAAAATACGTGGAAATGAAGCAACATACTCCTGAAAAATGGGGAAAGGAATCAGAAAATACATTGAGACAGAGACAGCATATCAAAACTCAGAGCATGCAGTGAAAACAGTGCTAAGAGAAAATTTAGAGCTATAAATGCATACATTAAGAAGACTAATTTCAACAGCACAGCTTTGCACCTAAGGAACTTAAGAACAAACTAAACCCAAATCTACCAGAAGGAAGGAAATGCTAAGAATCAGAGTGGCGATAAATAAAATAGAAATTTTTTAAAAATAGAGAAAATCAACAAAACAAAATTTTAGTTCTTTAAAAAGATCAACAATATTGACAAAATTTTAGCTGTATTGATTAAGAAAATAAGAAAGAGTACTCAAATTACTATGATCAGAAATAAAAGTGAAGACATTACTACTGATTCTACAAAAATAATTATAAGAGAATACTATGAAAAATTATATACCAAAAAATTGGATCATCTAGATAAAATAAATATATTCATAGAAGCACACAGTCTACCCAAACTGACTCACAAAAAAACAGAAAACTTGAATAGACCTGTAATTAGTAAGCAGATTGAATCAGTAACCAAAAGCTTCCAACAACAACAACAACAAAAAAGGCCAGGATCACATAATTTGACCAATGAATTCTCCTGAAACATCTAAAGAATAAACACCAATCTTCTTAAACTCTTCCAGAAATTTGAAGAAAACAGAATACTTCCTAATTCATCCTGTATAGCCAGCATTACCCAATTAACAAAGGCAGAAAAATATACGAGAAAACCAGAACAATATCCTTTATTAATAACAATGAAAAAAATCCTCAACAAACCACTAGCAAACTGAATTCCACAGCATCTTAAAAGGAATATACAATGCAACCAAGTGTGATTTACTCCCAGAATACAAGGATGGTTCAATATAATCAATGTAATACTCCAATATAAAGAATGAGAGATATAAACCACATGATCATCTAAATTGATAACAGAAAAAGCATTTTACAAAATTCAGCACCCTCCCATGATAAAAATCCTCAATAACCGAGGAATAACTTCAACATAATGGAGACATATGAAAACCCCACAGGTAATGCAATACTCAATGGTAAAAGACTGAAAGCATTTTCCTTGAGATCAGAAACAAAATATGTGCTCTTTCACTTATTCTAGCCAACAGAGTATTGGAAGTTTAGCCAGAGTAATTAGGCAAGAAAAAGAAACAAAAGGCATTTAAATTAGAAAGGAAGAAGTAAAACTATCTCTGTTCACAGATGACATGATCGTAAATGCAGAAAACCTGAAAAACTGTTAGCTTGAATACATCAAACCTGCAGGATACAAAATCAATACATGAAAATCGATTTCATTTCTATACACTTGCAATGAACATTGATAAGAAAATTAAGAAAACAATTCAATTTACAATAGCATCACAAAGAATAAAATAATTAGTAATACACTTAACCAAGGATGTGAAAGATTATTCACTGAAAACTACAAAACAGTGCTAAAAGAAGATAAAGAAAACATAAATAAGTGGAAAGACATCACACGTTCACGGATTGGAAGTCTAAATATTGTGAAGATGACAACACTACCCAAAATGATCTGTAGATCCAACGCAATCAGCATCCCAACAGTATTCTTTACGGAAAGAAAACCAATCCTAAAATTCATTTGGAATCTCAAGGGACCCCAAAGAGCTAAGCAATCTTGAAAAAGAGAAAGTTGAAAGACACACTTCCTGATTTCAAAACTTACTATAAACCTACATTAGTCAAAAGAATGTGGTTCTAGATTAGAAGAGATTTACAAATCAACAGAATATATTTTTCAAACTGATTATCAACACTCATGCCAAGATCATTCAATGACCTTGGAAAGAATAGTCTTTTCAACAGAAAGTACTGGAAAGTTGGGTATCAACATGCAAAAAGGATCTTTACTTAATATCATATACAAAACTTAATACAAAATGGATCACAGGCCAAGTAAAAGATAAATGAGACCCTTAGACAAAAACAAGACAAAGTTTGGGAAACACTGGATTTAACAATGTCTTCTAGAATGTATACCAAAAACACAGTCAACTAGAGAAAAAACAGATAAACTGAACTTCATCAAAACTAAAAACTTTTCAAAGGACACTATTAAGAGAGTGAAAAGACAACCCACAAAGTGCGAGCAAATATTTGCAAATAATATATCTGATAAGGAATTAATATCCAGAACATACAAAGGAATTTCTACAAGGAAATCTAATTCAACAAAGGACAAAGGACTTGAATACATACTTCTCCAAAGAAATATACATAGCCAATAACCATGTGTAAAGATGCTCATCAAAAGCACAAACAACCAAAAACAAAAACAGAAAATATGTACTGGCAAGAACATGAAGAAACTGGAACCCCTATGCATTGGTGGTGGGAACAGCACTGTCAGTTGGAATGTAAAACAGTATAGCCACTAGGAAAAACAATTTTGTGTCTCCTCAAAAAGTTAAGCAGAACTACCATGATTTAGCAATTCTACTCCTAGTTAACAACCAAACGAATTGAAAAGAGGGACTTAAAAAGATACTTTACACTAATATTCAGAGCAGCATTATTCACAGTAGCTAAAAGTGGAAACAATCCAAATATCCAACAGTTAAATAGATAAACAGAACGTGGTGTACACATATAGTGTAATATTATTCAGCCTTAAAAATAATAAAAATTCTTACACATACTACAACATGGAGGAATCTAGAAAGCATTATGTTAAGTGAAATAAGCCAGGCACAAAAGAAGATAAATATGATTCCACTTACATGACTGTACCTACAACTGGTAAATTTATAGAGACAGTCGAGAATAAGACGGGACAGGTAAGAAGGAAGAATGTGTAGTTATTGTTTAACAGGTGCAAAGTTTACAAAGTTTCTTCCGTTTCTTTTTAAGAGAGGAGGTCTACTCTGTTGCCCAGGCTGGAGTGCAGTAGTGCAAATCACAGCTCACTGCAGCCTCAAACTTCAGGGTTCCAGCAATCCTGAGTAGCTGGGACAGGAGGCACACATCACCAACTTTTTAAATGTTCATTTTAGAGATGAGGTCTCACTATGTTGCCAAGGGTAGCCTCAAACTTCCAGCCTCATGCCATCCTCCTGCTTCAGCCTCCTGAGTAGCTGGGATTACAGGAGCAAGCCACTGGACCCAGCTCCAAGTTTTTATCTGGGAAGATGACCAAGTTGTGAAAATGGATAATGGTGATGGTCGCACAGCACTGTAAATGTACTTGATGTCTCTAAACTCAACATTTAAAAATAGTAAAAATGGCACATTTTATGTTATGTATATTTTACCACAATTAAAAAGCTTACAGTTAGAAGAGTAGGCTGGGAAACAAGAGAACTCAAGAAAAGAGGCTGGGCACAGTGGCTCTCACCTGTAATACCGGCACTTTGAACAGCCAATTGCTTGAGCCCAGGAGTTCGAGACTAGCCTGCGCAACACGATAAAACCCCACTTCTACCAAAATAAAAAAAGTTAGCTGTGCATGGTGGTGCGCACCTGTACTCCCAACTACTCAGGAGGCTGAGGTAGTAGAACAGATTGAGCCCAGGAGGTCAAGGCTGCAGTGAGCCACGATCATACCACTGCACTCTAGCCTGGGCGACAGCGAGACCCTATCTAAACACACACGCGCGCGCGCGCGCACATACACACACACACACACACAGACACACACACATAGAAACGAAAAGCAAGTAAAGATTAATCAAGAAAGAACAGACATATTGGGTTATTGAAGGAAACAGAGAAAATTAAATGAGGAACTGGTATACTAAGTGAACATATAAAAGCGGTATGAAAGAAAAACAGATTTATCTGCAGAAGGAAAAAATGACAAGTGAATAACTCTGAAGAAGAAAAAAGTATATTAAGGGGTGGAATGTGCATACCCTCTAAATTATTATATGAATTGCTGCCAAATTATTCTCATCATATTAAAGTTTATGTAGCTCTCCTGCTCAAAAACCTTCGTAAGTTTTCATTGCCCTGGCATGATATTTTGTTACTTATTTCATCAGCAATCCCCAAACTGGTTCTCAATCAAAGGCTCAGATAAGACAATAAGTTATATTTAAATTCCTGTTTTAAATATTTTCATGAAAATTCAGTAACTAAATATTTCAGAAAAGACAAAAGCATTAAGAAATACAATGTATCTGTCAACTTAAAAATATAAACTAATGAATAAATTTGAAAGAAGTCAGTAAAAAGACTCTCTCATGTACAAACATTATCAGGGGTGGGGGAAGGGGGAGAGGAAGAAAGAAAAAATTGTCTTTGGCTACCAGCAGTCTGTAACCCATGTCAAAGTATCTGTTTACACTGACCAAAATGTATTCAAGGAAAATCCTTATTTACTAACATAATTCATTTAATATGTTAAAACTAACAGAATATGTGATGAAGTTACAGACTTAGGAAATATAAAGAACTTTCTATCTTGTGACAGTACAAAGTCATGTTTACATATATCAAAAAATAAAAGCCTTTTTTTGTTTCTAAATTATTTTTAAAAACAAGCTTCTTTGGGAGGCTGAGGCAGGTGGATCACTTGAGGTCAGGAGTTCAAGACCAGCCTGGCCAACATGGTAAAACGCCGTCTCTACTAAAAATACAAAAAATTAGCTGGGCATGGTGGCAGGCACCTGTAATCACAGCTACTCCAGAGGCTAAGGCAGGAGAATCACTTGAACCCAGGAGGCAGAGGTTGCAGTGAGACAAGGTCATGCGCCATTGCACTCCAGCCTGGGCAACAAGAGCAAAACTCCATCTCAGAAAAAAAAAAAGTCGTAATATAAGAACAATTTACATAATATTTAGTGTTACATACTGCAATACACAATGAAATTGATGTGTTGTCAAAATAATCTTGGAAAATAGAGTTGACCTTTGAACAACACAGGTTTAAACTGCACAGGCCCACCTACGGATTTTTTTTTCAGTAAATATATTGGGACATTTTTTGGAGACTTGCAACAACTTGAAAAAAAACGGACAGACAAACCATAGTCTAGAAATATGAAAATTAACAAAAATTAAGTATGTCATGAATGTATAAAATACATGTAGACACTAGTCTATTTCTTCATTTACCACCATAAAATATACCCAAATCTATTATAAAAATGAATACTTACCAAAACTTATGCACACACTTACAGACCATACATGGCACCATTCACAATCAAGAGAAAAGTAAAGAAAGGTAAAGAGGTAGTATTAAATCACAACTGCACAAAATTAACCACTGAACATAGTGTACTACTGTAATAATTTCTCAGCCACCTCCTATTGCTATTGCAGTGAGCTCAACTTTTTAGAGTATCCACTTAAAATGCTGTGTGAGGCTAAACATCTCTGCATGAGCTGTCTATCTCACCAATAAATTGCATAACACAGTAAAAATAATGATCTCTTGCAGTTGTAACATGTTTTTCATCATGTTTAGTGCAATACCATAAACCTGAATAACATTACGGACCCACACAAAGTGCCACTAGTGATGCTGGAAGTACTCCCAAAAAGCAGAGAAAAGTCATGACGTTACAAGAAAAAGCTGAAGTGCTTGATACTGAGGTCTGCAGCTGCAATCCCTCACCATTTAAGATACATGAATCTAGCCTAAGAGTTATCTTAAAAAAAAAAAAGGAAAGATAATTTGCGTTGCTACAGCTATGCCTGCAGGCATGAAAACCTTGCACTTTTTGCAAAATATCTTTTAATCTCATACTGATAGTCTCATACTGAAAATGTAGCTTTTACATGAATGCAGGATTGCTATAACAAACAAACAAAAAAAAGAATAAGCATACCTATACACTCTAATAGGATCTGAGAAAAAGCAGTCATTATATGACAACTTAAAGCATTAAGGAAGATGAAGAATCTAAAGCTGAAGAAATTAATGCCAGCAAAGGATGGTTTGATACGTGTTAGTAAGAAGTCTGTCTTAAATAAGTCACAGGCAGAGTGCAGTGGCTCATACCTATAACCTCAGCACTTTGGGAGGCAGAGGAGGGTGGATCACTTGAGGCCAGGAGTTCCAGACCAGCTTGGCCAACATGGCCAAACACCATATCCACTAAAAATACAAAAATTAGCTGGGTGTGGTGGTGCATGCCTGTAATCCCAGCTAACTGGGTGGCTGAAGTACGAGAATCACTTGAACCTGGGAGGTGAAGGTTGCAGTGAGCTAAGATTATGCCACTGTACTCCAGCCTGGGTGAAGTTACCTGCCTCTCCTGCCTCCCTTCTACCTTCCCTACACTTCTTCTACCTCTTGAACCTGGGAGGGGTTTTTGTTTTTTTGGTTTTTATTTCATGAGACAGAGTCTCACACTGCCACCTGGGCTGGAGTGTAGTGGTGCGATCTCGGCTCACTGAAACTTCCATCTCTTGGGTTCAAGTGATTCTCCTGCCTCAGCCTTCTGAAGAGCTGAAATTACAGGCGCTCACCACCACACCCAGCTAATTTTTTGTATTTTCAGTAGAGGCAGGGTTTCACCATGTTGGCCAGGCTGGTCTTGAACTCCTGACCTCATGATTCGCCTGCCTCGGCCTCCCAAAGTGCTGGGATTACAGGCATGAGCCACCCACTTGGCCAGGATTGCCTTTTCAAGTTATTTTGAGGTTGTACAATGCCCCTGGCCACCCAGAAGCCCATGAGTTCAACACCAAAAGTATCAATGTGGTCTACTTGCCCCCAAACATTGCATCTATAAATTTAGCTATAGATCAGGGGGTCATAAGGACCTTTAAGCATCACTACACACAGCATTCTATGGAAAAGACTGTGAATGCTACGAAAGAGAACCCTGACAGAGCGAACATCATGGAAGTTTGGAAGAAGTACACCACTGAAAATTCCACTGCTGATACAGAAAAAGCCATGAAAACCACCAAGCCCAAAACAATATTCCTGCTAGAGAAAACTGTGTCCAGATATTGTGCCTGGCTTCACAGAATTTATGACACAATCAAGGAAATCCTGAAAGAGATAGGGAATATGGCAAGAAAGGTAGGAGGTAAAGGGTTTCAAGATGCAGATCCTGGAGAAATTCAAGAGCTAACAACCACCACACCAGAGGACAGAAGACAACTCGATGGAGACGAGTGTTTCCAAACCAGTGCCAGACAATAAGAAAGAAGACACATGAGACGCAGTGCCAGAAAACAAACTGACATTAGACAATCTGGCAGAAGGGTACCTGTTATTCAAGACTGTTTCTGATTTACTTTATGACATAGACCCTTCTATGATATTGGCACTGAAACTAAACAGTGGAAAAAAGATTAAAGGATTGGTACCATACATTTTTAGAGAAATAAAAAAGCAAAAAAGTCAGAGAGAAATTAAATTTTATTTCTGTAAAGTTGCATCAGGCATGCCGCCTCTCCTGCCTCCCCTTCTACCTTCCCTCCACCTTTTCTACCTCTGCCACCCCTGAGAGAGCAGAACTAACCAGCCCCCGCTCCTCCTAAGCCTATTCAATGTGAAGATAATGAAGACTTTTGTGATGACCCACTTCCACTTAATAAACAGTAAGTAGATTTTCTTATTGTCTTAATAGCATTTTTTCTATCTTCCCTTATTACAGCATATAATACATATAAACATATGTAAATGTGAAATATAAGTCTTTCTAAATGATCAATTATTTTTTAAATTTCCAACTTTAAGTTCAGGGGTACAGGTGCAGGACATGCAGGTTTGTTAGTCAGATAAACGTGTGCCATAGTAGCTAGCTACACAGATCATCCCATCATCTAAGTATTAAGTCCAGCATCCATCAACTGTTCTTCCTGATGCTCTCACTCCTCCCACCCCCACCTCTGATAGGCCCAGTGTATGTTATTCCCTGCCATGTGTCCATGTGTTCTCATCATTCAGCTCCCATTTATAAGTGAGAACATGTGGTATTTGGTTTTCTGTTCCTGCGTTAGTTTGCTGAGGATAATGGCTTCTAGCTCCATCCATGTCCCTGCAAAAGACATGATCTTATTCCTTTTTATGCTTGCATAGTATTGCATGGTGTGTACGTACCACATTTTCTTTATCCAGACTATCATTCAGCGGCATTTAGGTTGATTCCACGTCTCTGCTATTGCCAACAGTGCTGTAATGAACGGGCACATTCTATTATTATCTTTATAACAGAATGATTTATATTCCTTTGGGTATATACTCAGGAATAGGATTGCCAGGTCAAACAGTATTTCTGCCTCTAGGTCTTTAAGGCATCATCATACTATGTTCTTCCACAATGAACTAATTTGCATTCCCACCAGCAGTGTGTAAGTGTTCCTTTTTCTCTATAACTTCAGCATCTCTTGTTTTTTGACCTTTTAATAATAGCCATTGTGACTGGTGTGGTATCAATTTGCATTTATCTAACGAGTAATGTTGAGGTTTTTCTCATATGTTTATTGGCCATATATATGTCCTCTTTTGAGAAGTGTCTGTTCATGTCCTTTGTCTATTTTTAATGGGGTCGGTTTTTTCTTGTAAATTTAAGTTCCCTATAGATGTTGGATGTAAGATCTTTGTCTGATAGATTGCAAAAATTTTCTCCCATTCTATAGGTTGTCTGTTCACTCTGATGATAGTTTCTTTTGCTGTGCAGAAGCTCTTTAGTATAATTAGATCATATTTGTCAATTTTTGCTTTTGATGCAATTGTTTTTGGCACCTTCATCATGAAATCTTTGGCCATGCCTATACCCTGAATGGTACTGCATATGTTGTCTTCCAGGATTTTTAGTTTTGGGTTTTACATTTAAGTCTTTAATCCATCTTGAGTTAATTTGCATAAATGGTATAAGGAAGGGGTCCAGTTTCATTTTTCTGTGTATGACTAGGCAGTTTTCCCAGCATCATTTATGAGAGAATCCTTTCTCCACTGCTTGTTTTTGCCAGATTTTTCGGAGATCACTTGGTTGTAGGTGTGCAGTCTTATTTCTGGGTTTTCTATTCTGTTCCATTGGTCTATGTCTGTTCTTGTACCAGTCCCATGCCATTTTCGTTACTGTGGCCTTGTAGTATAGTTTGAAGTCAGGTAGTGTCATGCCTACAGCTTTGTTCTTTTTGCTTAGGACTGTCTTGGCTATTTGGGATCTTTTTCAGTTCCACATGAATTTTAAAGTAGTTTTTTCTAATTCTGTGAAGAATGTCGACATAGTTTAATAGGAATAATACTGCATCTAAACACTGCTTTGGGCAGTATGGCCATTTTCATAATATTGATTTTATCTATCCATGAGCATGGAATGTTTCTCCATTTGTTTGTGTCCTCTCTGATATCTTTGAGCAGTGGTTTGTAGGTCTCCTTGAAAAGGAGATCCTTGTTAGCCATATTCCTAGGTATTTTATTCGAGATGGAGTCTCCCTCTGTTGACCAGACTGGAGTGCAGTGGTGCAATCTTGGCTCACTGTAACCTCTGCCTCCCAGGTTCAAGCGGTTCTCCTGTCTCAGCCTCCCGAGTAGCTGGGACTATAGGCATGCACCACCACACCCAGCTAATTTTTGTATTTTTAGCAGAGACAGGGTTTCACCACATTGGCCAGGATGGTCTCAATCTCCTGACCTTGTGATCCACCCGCCTCAGCCTCCCAAAGTGCTGGGATTACAGGTGTGAGCCACTGTGCCTGGCCTGTATTATATTATTTTTGTGGCAACTGTGAATGGGAGTTCATTTGTGATTTCCCTCTCGGCTTGCCTGTTGTTAGTGTACAGGAATGGTACAGATTTTTGCACACTGATTTTGTATCCTAAGACTTCGCTGACGTTGCTTATCAGCTTGCAAAGCTATTGACCTGGAATGATGGGATTTTCTAGGTATAGGATTATGTCATCTGCAAACAAAAATAGTTTGACTTCCTCGCTTCCTAGCTAAATACTCTTTACCTTGTTCTCTTGCCTGATTACCCTGGCCAGAACTTCCAATACTATCTTGAATAGCCGTGGTGAGAGGCATCCTTGTCTTGTGTTGGTTTTCAAGGGGAATGCTTCCAGCTTTTGCCCATTCAATATGATATCTGCTGTGGGTTTATCATAGCTGCTCTTTAAATGATCAATTTTTAAAAATTACTTGAGTAAGACAATTTTATAATTTTCACCAAACTCATCCTCATTATTATTTTATTTTTGCCCTGTTGCTGTTCTATACAAGCATTCAAAGTAATTATTAAAAGACAATCTAAACTTATAGCCATAACTGCTTTCCCTGACACTAGCCAGTCATAGAAAATCAGCATAAGCCTGGCAGAGACTCTGCCAACACTGCTCCATTCTAAAAGTGTAACAATAACATTGCTTCTCTAGATGGTATTCTAGTGGAATCTTAACATGGTAGTAGCAAAGGAGATGAATAGAACACACAACAATTAAACTCGAGAACTGGAACTCTTGTCTCTACAAAGAAGTAATGCCATCTTTCTATCATATCTATCCATCCACCCATTTATATATCTACCTTTGTCTCTCTACCATATCCTGGGCCTACTGTTTAGTAATTCTATATATTTTATATGGGAGCTATAAATACATAGACACGCATGCATACAAACATGTGTATGCCTCCTTTGTAGTCTGTTAACCACTAGGATATTTCATTTAACATACACGATCAAAGGGAGGAAGAGGGAAGAAGAGAGAGGAGAGAAGAGGAACAAATTTAAAATGATAGTCAAAACTTTTAAAAGAACTCTTTGGTCACCTTTGGAGGATTTTAGGGAATGAACTCAATCTGAAAATCAGTAAATAAGGTAAACACAGCATTTGTTCTGCTTTCCTATATACTGTACTGCATAATAAAAGACTTAATAACAGAAAGTTCCTCTTTATAGAAGTCCAACTAATTAATAAGGAATGATAAAATTCAAATAACACTATTTTGCAACCCCTAATAAAGTAATGGATCTAAGCAATAATCATGAGTGGCTGCTAAAAACATTAGGTAAAAGGTTGTCAGGGAACTTTACACTACACAGTTTAGTGACAATATTCAATGGACAATACATGAACCCAGGGATCAATCTTATCACTACTGACAGAGACAATGAGGCATTATGTGCCTCGTGATATGATGCAAAAAGATGCACAATTTTCTATATTCTTTCAAAAAAATTAAACCCAACTCTGAACAAACCTCTGGATTTAACTACCAACTCATAAGAAATAAAGGGGACAGAGGAACATGTTAAATGATACCACAGAGATGCAGTAAGCAAAATTCAAACTATGAAAAATTCTACAGGACAGCCAGTATATTCGAGAAATAAATTATAAAGGAGGAAGGAAAAAAAGGACAGAGAGAGATAAGTACAGATTAAAAGTGACTTAAGGAACATATCAATAAAATGCAATATACGGACCTTGATTAGATATTGATTCAAGCAAATCAACTGTACAAAAACAAATCCTTTATGAGACGATGTGGAAAATATGAATACTAAACGGATATAAAATTCAATTTTAGCAGTAATATTTTAGTAAAACAAGAAAAATATGCCCCCATCTTTTAGAGATACATACATATGCATACATATAGATATTTATTTATAGATAAAATTGATATGACATGTGATTTCATTCAAAATAGTCTAGGGGGAAGGTGTAGGGAGCACTGGTATAGATGAAATGAAACTGGCCATGTAATAACTGTTGAAACTGGGTAATGGATGCACTGCTACAATCACACATTGCTTAACAACGGCAATATGTTCTGAGAAAGACATTGTTAGGTGATTTCATTGCTATGCAAACATCATAAGGTATACTTACAAAAATCTAGATGGTATAGTCTACTACACACCTAAATTATACGGTACAGTCAATTGCTCCTAGGCTAAAACCTGTAGAGCATGTTACTCTATAGAATACTGTAGTCAACTATAACACAATGGTAAGTCATTGTGTATTTAAATCTACCTAAACACAGAAAAGGCATAGTAAAAATACAGTATTATAATCTTATGGAACCACCATCATATATGCAGTCTGTCTATCACCAGAACATAATTTTGTGACACTCTGTATTCTAGGTTTACATGTATTTTTAAGTGCCCATTAAAAGTGTGGGAAAGAGGCAGGCACAGTGGCTCACGTCTGTAATCCCAGCACTTTAGGAGGCCAACACGGGTGGTCACTTGAGATCAGGAGTTCAAGACCAGCCTGGCCAACATGGTGAAACCCCATCTCCACTAAAAATACAAAAATTAGCCAGGTGTGGTGGTGCACACCTATAATCTCAGCTACTCAGGAGCTGGGCAGGAGAATCGCTTGAACCCAAGAGGTCAAAGCTGCAGTGAGTCCACATCGTGCCACTGCACTCCAGCCCAGGTGACAAAGTGAGTAAGACTCCGTTTCAAAAAAAAAAGTTTGAGGAAAGAACTGTCCCTTGTAGACATATTAACTCATGAGGCATTCTTATTTAACATACTGATTAAGCATAAGGCACCATTCCAGGTGCTACAGACTTAGTACAATAGGAGACACAGGACTTTTAAAATCCCTACAACATAGCAACTGACAAATGATAGTGCATTATTACATAACTGCTAATACAGAAGAAGTAATTAGAAATACATAAATCCAGAGATTAGCTAATAATAGTTGACAAATATGAACATAAACAGCAAGCAAATTATGTATTTAATTGGTTTTTCTGGGTGGGGTTTTTGTTTTTTGGTTTTGTTTTTATTTTTAGGTAGTCATCTCTCATTCTTTCCTCTTCTAATCCATGGCTTTTCGATATTACCAAAGGGGTAAGTCAAAGTAAAAATATTATCTACTTGCTTCCCCCTTTCCACACAAACACTGATTTTGTGTTGCTTGGCAATATTTGGTTTCCTTTTGTTTCAAGAAAGCCTAAAATCCAAATTGTTACAAATACATTTGGCCATTCCCCTCTTTTTTATTTAACTTTCTACTATAATAACATGCAGTATTTGGGTAAAGTTAAAAAAAATCTGAACAAAGCAAGAAAAAAATTAAAAGCAACAGTCAAGAACTTTTCAAGTACCCATGGATATCTAGAAAAAAATGGCCCTCTCTGAAAACATAAGTAATGATAAGCCACTCAATTTAAAACTGATATACTGTCCTACCCCAATAAATATTGTTCATTTCCTACAATTAGAAACTAAGTGACAAGGAACTATAGACTTCTTTTAATACTTAGTTTAAAATCCCACACTGAATATAAATATCAATACCTACTTACACACATACATGTATAAGCAATGACTTAAAACATTTCAAATACAACTATATGTATAGTTGTCCTTTATTATTTTTTGCAAGTTTATATTTGTAAAGGCTCTTTTAAACTGTTAAAACACTAAAACTCTCGACTAATATTTTCTAATAACTGAGCACTGAATAGGTAACACAAAAAGTACATATGAAAGATTTGTATCGTATAGAAATATTTACAAATATTACTTGTAAAATAAGCCATTCCACTTCAAGAAAAAAGAAGACACCAGTCACCAGTTTGTAGGTCACAAAAGAGAGGAGCAAGTAACATTTCAGGTATTAGACAAAAAAAAATAGAAATATAATTTTGATCACATCACCTTGTTCCCCATGGAGGACTTTCAAGTTTAAAACAGCATAAGGGGAAAGAAACACACAGAGCAGTTGTAAACCACTTAAAAAGCTCATATTGGGAGGCAGGATTAAATATACAGTATCTTGTTGGAGGATAACTATGTCAGGTGTTATTCTATTCAATGTATTCTCTTCTGATTTGGGGAACATTTACTACAGGTTGAGTAGTCCTAATGCAAAAATTCAAAATCCAAAATGCTCCAAAATCTGAAACTTTTTGAGCACCAACATGATGCTCAAAGGAAATGCTCACTGGAACATTTTGAATTCCGAATAAGGGATGCTGAACCAGTAAGTATAATCCAAACAATCCAAAACCCCAAACACTTCTGGTCCCATGCATTTCACATAAGTGATACTCAACCTGTAGCCATTTAAAAGAAGAAAAAGCTGCTGAAATATTTAATACCAGGTACGTATAAACAAAAAAAAATTACTGAGACCCAAACATGAAGAAGCACATAGCCTTAAGTAAGACAAGGCACCAGAATTCTGTTCCCCTGATTTCTAGCCCTGCATTCTTTTCATTACACAGCACTCTCTTCTCTTTCAATGATGTCTTTTTTTTTTTTTTTTTGAGATGGAGTTTCACTCTTGTTGCCCAGGCTGGAGTGCAATGGCACGATCTGGGCTCACCACAACCTCCACCTCCTGGGTTCAAGCTATTTTCCTGCCTCAGCTCCCCCAAGTAGCTGGGATTACAGGCATACACCACCCTGCTCCGCTAATTTTGTATTTTTAGTAGAGACGGTGTTTCTCCATGTTGGTCAGGCTGGTCTCGTACTACCGACCTCAGGTGATCCACCCGCCTCGGCCTCCCAAAGTGTTGGGATTATAGGCGTGAGCCACCTCGCCCAGCCTCAATGATGTCTTAATCAGACCATTCTTTTTTCTTCTTTGTACAAGATTTTATTAAAGGCCTTTACAGAGCAACATCCAGACTCCAGAATACAGCTGCCAAGGAGACCCTGTTACGCTGTGGGGACTGGCTGGTGCACGGCAGGCGGCTCCAGCTTTCCACCCTTCTGTTCCGAGATGGGGGAGGTGGGCAGTATCTCATCTTTGGGTTCCACAATGCTCACGTGGTCAGGCAGGGGCTTCTTAGGGCCAATCTTACCAGTTGGGAATCAGACCATTCTTAAAACAAGTTGCCTTTACAGAAGACACTGGGCAGACAGGTCAGATATGCACATCCCAATCATCTTGTCCAATGACCCCATTAGAACTGGGGGTACAGCAGCTACCCCAACATCACACGTTTCCAGGATATGTAAGGTCTAAAAGAACCCACATCTTTTCATTCCCAATCTCATATGCTTTGCCTTCATAGAAAAACAAAGTTCTGTCTAAAACCTGTATCTTCAGGTCATGTTCTCTTCACCGACACCAAAGCCTAATCTTTCCCTTAAGATTTTATCCACAAGAATTCCATGCTAATCTTTACTTTCTGGGCCCATAGTACCCTGTGTAGTTCCATCAATCTAAGACCAAACCTGTGAAATTAGCATGTTCCAAGTCCCTTTCATAAAGTCATCTTTCTCAACTGTTAAGTACCCTAAGAAGTACCCTGTTTGTCTAAATTTCACATCCAGATCATTAATACCAATGAGTGTGAATTCAAAGAAAAGCATATTAAACATCCATAAAATCTATTATGTTGTTTTTAGAAGCTTTTTCATGTACCTTTTTAATCATTAAAATTTCCTTTATATTCTAACATAATCTAGACTCTAATCAAATCACAAAGACTTTGAGAGTAAATTCTGTCATACAAATACTTTACATATAGACATAACACACCATACAAAATATATTCCTCTCTAAAATAATGAGAAATGTTCTTTGGTTTTTCTATTTTTCCTAATATACTCTCTTTCGACTATATCCAATCCTTAAAATAACATTAAGGAAATCCATTATAAATGAACTTAAAGCAAACTCAAAGGGCCACACCACCAAAGCAGCAAATCTCTAATAGCATTTGCTCCAAGAACTATCACAGAATAGAAATAAAAAAAAAAGACCTGTAAAAAAGAAGTACCATATTATAAATGTGGTATATTTCAGAATACAAATTACGCTAATATATTTTCCTAAGTTTAAAAAACACCATGGTTACTAAAAACAATTAAATTACAACCAAGCAATAATTTCAAATAGCAAAATAGTAATCTCTTTATTGAATGCCAATTATTCATTTCTGTCAACAATTGTCCTTCAGGAGTCATAAATAAATGGGAACAATATCTACCTAAAAAATGTTCGGAGAAACTTACCATCATTTTGGCTCTTGCCCTTCACCTCCTCCTTCCACGACAGAATGGTGTTCAGGGGAACATAGTCTCTTAGGTATTCTTTGCGCCTCTCCTCTAAGGTCATCTTCAGTAAACGTTCTTGCAAAATAAAAGCAGAATCTCCATTTGTATTTAACGTTTAAACATGGGAATTACTTTTATACTTTAAGTAGTAACCAAGTTAAACAAACAAAAGACTTGATACAGTTCTAAAGAACACAATGCAAATCCAGTGACTCTATATTTAAGTGTTAAAAAATGTTAAATTTCATATTACCAGGGGAGAAAAAAATCAAAGCCTGATGAAGATTCTCTTGTGATAGTCCAAGAAATAACTCATTTACGCTTTCAATCAACATCTACAGTCTACTACGTGCCAGGTGATATGCTGGATAAGTGATATGGTTTGGATATATATCCCCTGAAATCTTATGTTGAAATGTAATCCCCAATGTTGGACGTGGTACGTGGTGGGAGGTGACTGAGTCATGGGGACAGATCCTTCATGGTTTGGTGCTGTCCTCAAGGTAGTGAGTTTTCGTGAGCTCTGGTTGCTTAAAAGTGTGTGGCACCTCCCCCCACCCTTGCTATCGTTCTTGCCATGTGAAGTGCCTGCTCCTGCTTCCTCTGGCCCCCCTCCCCCTCCCCCCGTAAGTAAAAGTTCCCTGAGGCCTCCCCAGAAAACCTAACAGATGCCAATGCTATCCTTGTATTGCCTGCGGAACCATAAGCCTATTAAAGACATTTTTTTAAGAAATTGCTCAGTCTTAGGTATTTCTTTATAGCAACTGCAAGAACAGCCTAACGCAGTAAGATACAAAATATTATCTATATAAATAAAATCCTAAGACAGGTATGTACAAATAGTAAGAGCACAAAAAAGGCAACCACCAAGGTAATTCCTCAATTGCACCCTCAATTTTCTTACAGCTTTGTGTAGCTGATATAAGAATCGCTTTAAATATATATATGTATCTTGATTATAAAATGAAAATATTTTACAAATTGCATCTGAGTATTTATTACATTCGATGCCATTTATAAAGAACTCATTATGTGCTAGAAGTTACTTCACATGTAAATCTCATTAAAATAATCTTCCTAAAAATAAAATTGATAGTATTATTATCCCAATTTTGCAGATAGGGAAATGAAGCACAGCAAACTAAGCTGCCCAAAGCAAGAGATCTTTCGGGAAGCGAAAATTAAAATTCAGACAGACATCTCCATTAGTCAAAGACTACACCCTATGTTATTTATTCCACTGTACTACACTACGTTCTCATGAAAACACCCCCAAAAATGTAATATGTATGCTGATTCATGGAGGACAGGAAGAGTGTTACATGAAGAAGTAAAAAGAACATTTCAGACTAACAAAACAATGTAAACAAAGGAGCTATGAATACTATAACTAAATGAAACTGTAAGATATGGTATGAGAAGAGGAATGGCCACAGAAGTGAAAAGTAGCCAGAACAAAGTAAAACAAAACTGTATAGGGATTTGTACACCCTAGGAAGCAGTTTAACCTTTATCCTATAGACTACTAATATTGAAAGTTGATGATGCATATCCCAGATAGCATATAAAACAACCCACTAGGACACAGGAAAACATGTAAAAAGTTCTATTTACATTTGTTTTTAACCTAAACAAGGAAGAAATATTTACCAATATTCAATGTATAAACTGACACTGGCATTCTCACTCTGTATGTCAGTTGTCATGTCTCACATACTGTACCAATGGTCTCCACAATGCAGAGAGAGAGACAGTTATTTATCATACTCTCCAATTCTCTTTTAGTGTATCACAAGGTACTGCAATTTAGGTAAATGGATTTAGGGACAGTTAGTATCTAGTTTAAGGTAATTGAACCTTACAAAATAACCACTTTAAAAGATTATTTCACAGAAATAAACTGCAGAAGTATTAATGTAAGCACAAGTGAAAATGAGGAACCAATATTTTTCCCACTCCTGTAACTAAAACTTCAGACACACTGGGAGACCAAAAATAAAGATATATATATACTTTTTTTTTTTTGAGACGAAGTCTCACTCTGTCGCCCAGGCTGGAGTGCAGTGGCACGATCTCAGCTCACTGCAACCTCCGCCTCCCAGGTTCAAGCGATTCTCCTGCTTCAGCTTCCTGAACAGCTGGGACTACAGGCACATGCCAACAGGCCCAGCTAATTTTTGTATTTTTTAGTAGAAACAGGGTTTCATCATATCAGACAGGCTGGTTTCAAACTTCTGACCTCATGATCCACCCGCTTCGGCCACCCAAAGTGCTGGGATTACAAGCATGAGCCAATGAGCCTGGCCAAAATAAGATATCTTAGTCAGAGGTGACATATTCACACAAATTGAGTTTAAAGTACCTATAGGACACTCAAGAAGTTGAAATCAAGAATCTGGAAATTTGAAGAGTGGTCTAGCCTAGAGATTTTAGAAATTATAACCTAAACTTCTAGTCCTAAAGAAAAAAGAAGAGGGAACGGAAGGGAGCATCAAACCTCAAAATACAGTATTTAGGAAGTGGGCACAAACAGGAAAACAATACAATAAATCTTAGTTGTCACCAGGGGTACAAGTTCCTAGTAATGTGAAAACATTCAGGAAACAGTTTTAATCAAAATTCTAGAAAAAGGGAAATACCATCAACTGCTACAGGAAGGTCAGAAAAAGTGAAAATTACTTAGCCATTAACCTGCTTTTATCAATGTGGTTACCAACAGCATGGAAAAGAGGAAATGTGGTTAACAGAGAGCCCTGTTTGGGTTCTAATGTAAATCGTGCAAATCTGTGTGATCTTGGGTAAGTTACTTAAACCTCTTTACGTTTCAGTTTCCCTTTGAGGTAAGTAGGTAGGTTATCATTCCCAACTTAAAGATAAGAAAACTAAAAACGATCGGTCAAATAACTTACCTAATATCCCACAGCTAATTAAGCAGTATAAGTAGGATTCAAATCCAGGCAACTGGTATTTAAAGCTCTTAACCTCACAATATTCTACCTTATACAGTTTCCTACCTCATAGGGTTGTTGTGAGAATTAAGTAAGATTATCCAGCCCGGCACAGTGGCTCACGCCTATAATCCCAGCACTTTGGGAGGCTGAGGCGGGTGGATCACGAGGTCAAGAGATCGAGACCATCCATCCTGTTCAACAAGGTGAAACCCTGTCTCTACTAAAAATACAAAAATTATCTGGGCATGGTGGCGCGTGCCTGTAATCCCAGCTACTCAGGAGGCTGAGGCAGGAGAATTGCCTGAACCCAGGAGGCAGAGGTTGCGGTAAGCTGAGATCGCGCCATTGCACTCCAGCCTGGGTAACAAGAGCGAAACTCCATCTCAAAAAAAAAAAAAAAAAAAAAAAAAAGATTATCCATGTAAACTACTAAGACTAGTACTGAGCATATAAATGGGGCTTAAATATTAACTATTCTTATATGAATACTATCATGATTGTTACTACTGAATGACTTCAGAAACATTCGTTTCATTAGAATGTAATGGAAATCCAGTAGACTATGAAAGACTGAGCAAAAGAAGTAAAGTGAGAACAGCAACTCCAAGGTGAAGCCCTATGAAAGAAAAGTGACTCTAAGGTAAAAGATAACCGAGCACTGTTACAGGCAATAGAGAAGAACCTGAAGACACCAAGAAATTAAACATACTCAAGAGAGAATACATGATGGTGTAAGAACTCAAAGAATACAAGATAGGGGATAAAGAGCGCAAGCAGAAAGGTTAATTTTACACACAAGGAAGAAAAGTGCTTCCTCTAAGAACAAAGTCAAAAGGACATGTAAAGGAACAGAACAATGAGACTACAGAAGAGGATGTTAGGGCTGTTTACATTACATGGCATTTATTTTCTCTTTGAATTAAAAAGACAAAGTCAATTGTTTAGTATGGGGGATAGGGTCTTGGGAGAATTAGAAACTTAAGAGAATGGTTAATTTAGAATTATCACATAAAGACAGAAAAGGGAGATGACTAGCAGTATGCCAAAGCAGTACTAAAAAAGCTCAGATCACAAATAAAAAATTATTACAATATTACTGAGCAGGTGAAAAGACATTATGAAGCAACTTACAGTTTCTGTAAATGTCAAAAGGTACATACAGAAATGCAACCGGGCCTCTGTTGCTCCATTTATTTAAAAGTTGAAGTGTGAACACTTAAAACAAAAACGAAATCAATTTAAGACAAAACAATGAAATAAGTTGCAATACTTGAAAATGCACATTAAGTGGTTCTGAATTAGGACTCAAAATACTAGATCAAAAATGTTTATTTAAACATATGTGATCTTCAGAACTCCTTAATTACTTGTTTAAACAATGAAACAAACTGAAGGCCACAAATATGCACTTTTTGTCATTTCATAAAACTTTTCTTTAAAGAATGCTTCACCTTTACAATGAATCCTTTCTTTGTGAACCAAGCACATAAGTAGGCAGATCTACTTATTAAATGGTATACTGAGTTAAAAATATGTTTATAGAATGCCTTGACATTTCAATGAGGTAAGTAAGCCTTCCTTTAGCTTTAAAGGACAGTTGCAAAAATACTATATCCAGCTCCCCAGTGGGATGAAAGGAAAAAGGTCATGCATCCCATCAGCTTCTCTAATACTAACTGTGGTACTAGAAATCCTTAGCTCCTCCTTGGGGGTATAATATATATTTTTACATTTAAATATTCAAAACATAGACATCCTGAAAAAAAAACACTGAGACATGCATTAAATTCTTCAAATCACCGTAATCTTTTAACATTAAACTTCATGCCAAAATAACTTAGTTTTAGATAATTACTTTGTTAACTGCCTTAATTGTGCATTTGCTTACTTAGAAAAAAATTGGTTATATCTTCTCCATTATTAACAGAAATAGAAGAAAAGAAATCAAGACATTAAAAAAGATTCTTAAATGCCTGCTGGTCACAGTCCAACTGTGTAGATGCTAAATGAAGGAAACATTATAATGGTATTATTACTTGAGGAACCTTGTTTTTCTATTATGACAGAAAAATAGTTCTTAAGTACTCACTATAATTTCATCAATGATTCATGTTAGTGAAAACAATGTCTATGTCTTCCACTGTTTTGCCCTCATGAGCATCAATAATACACAGCTAACATTTCAATATCATCAATAAATATGGGCATAAATGATTTTTCAATGCTCACAAGGTAAACCCTTATTGAACGTACGTTGAAACTAAAGTAACTACTACTGAAAAAATGAAGCAAAATTATTTTACACTACTATATCAGGCTATTATTCTCGACAGCATTTGTTTTATGACACCAGAAGTGTTAGCTCTCTATATGCCCATAATTATTAAAACATAATGAAATGATTAAACTTTCAGTATTTTTAAAGACCATTTTAATTGTGTTGTTCAGTTAACTCTTCCTGCAGTAAATTTGAAAAAAATCCCTTCCTCATGCCTTTGTTCATGCAATGTAGAAGCAGATCAAGGATTCCTTTTACACATTAATTCTCTTTCTTACCTCCACTATTTGGCCTTCATGTTCACAAAGGCCACGACTTGCAATAAAATTCTACAGGTCTTAACGAAATATTAACAAGGAAATCAACTTTCTACCTAGTCACACTATATCCTCTGTAACAATGAGGTACCCAGGAGAAATGTGCACTACTACCCTCAACAGACCTCACCCTTGCTATACAGGTTTTAGTGTATTTCAGCAATAGGAGTGCAAGAAGTTTTTGCTGCGTTTCTGTAAATAGCTAAAGAATGAAAAGGAAAGGGATGTGAAAATGAGGGTGAAAAAACGCCAGAGACACTCCAGTTAGAATTATCTAACTGTGATAGGGTAAGGGGGAGATCTTGAGGGGAGAGGCTGGATCGCACACTTCAGTTTCTTAAAGAATCAGTGCCACTGTCAATCTAAAAGATTTGGATAAACCTTCATATGCACAAAATTCAGAGATGGGTTCATTCACAGTGATATTAGTCACATAATCTTACTCCGAGCAACTTCATCCCATGAATGGGGATGGAATATCGAGAAACACATTGTTGGGAGAAAAGCTCATTCAGACTTCTCTGAAGGCACTTATCCTCATGGGCAACAAGCTCGTTTTAGGACTGCCCTAGAGTTCCAGGTTTCAAAAAGTCATGCAGCGGCGTTGAAAGAGGAAGACCCGGACAAGGGGTAAACACCCGATGGTAAGGACACTTTGCCATTTCAGGGTTGGGGGGACAGAGGCGAGGAGGAAAGGAATGAGGGTGCAGGGAGGAGGGGCTCAGAGGCACAGCTGCAGCTGCAGCCTGAGCGCCCGCCGGCGGGCACGTGTCCGCGGGACACCCGGACCGACAGTACCCAAGTCCCAGCTGAGAGGCACAAGAACTTGTGCCGCCCCGGGACTGCCCACCTGGGAGGTCCCCGCTGCGAGCAAGGCGAACGCAGCACCGCCTCGGGAGAAGGTGACCGAGCACCGAGGGCGGCAGAGGGGCGTGCGCCCACACGTGTGCGAGCTGCAGGTGCCCGGGGGCGGCGCGTGCACGCCGGAGTGCGCGCGCGTGTGCGCGTGTGTACACACGGACACCGGAGGGAGGCGGCACCGGCCGGGAGGGCGCGAGGCAGGAGCTCGGACGGAGGGCGCCGCGGCACACACACAGCCTGACCCCCGCCCCCACCCCAACCCCCACCGCCCGCACCCCCAGAACTCGACGGGCCGGTTACCTTTCTCCTCTCTCCACACCTTTTTCTTCTTGTTGCTGGGGTACATGTTGCCGTGGGGGTGGCTGGCTTTAAGCTGCAAGTTCCCCAGGCTCACGGGCAAACAGGGTGTGTGTGGAGTGGGAGGGGCGGGAGGGGGCACTGGGGAGGGAAAAAGTGAAAAAGGCTCCGCGTGCTGCGCTGCTCGCCGCTCGCCGCTCTCCAGTCGCCGCCCTCCTCCCTCAGCCCGCGCTTGGCTCCGGCTCCCACCCGCCTCAGCCCCGCGGCCGCCGCCACAGCAGCACCTCAGAGCCTGTCAACTAGGTCACGCCTCGCGCTAACCTAACACCCGCGCAGGCCCCGCCTCCCAGCCGCTAGGCAACGCCGCCTCCCATTGGCTGCACGGCCCGCCGCTCTCCGCGTTCTAGCCAAGGCGCGCCCCAACTTGGGCCCCAGGGCGCACGCGCAGGCGCAGGCTCCGGCCCGACGCGGAGGACGTTAGGGAGCTGGAACGGGCGGAGCCAGGGAGCGCGAGGGCCGGAGCTGGCCTCGCGACGGAGGCGGGGCATGAAGCAGACGCCTAGGAGGAGCAGGAGGTGAACCGCACTTTCTGCTGGCCTCATGGACGACTTGAGGGCGTGGCCTGTAAGGCCAGGTGAGAGAGTGAGCAAAAGCCGCCTCAGGGACGTAGAGAATGTACTATTGGGAGGTGAAGACTTGAGGGCGTGGCCTGTAGGTCCAGGTGACAGAGTGGGCAAAAGCCGCATCAGGGACGTGGAGGATGGGAGGAGGCCAAGGGTCAGCACGAATTGTCCGTGCTCACAACAACTGCCCCGTTGGTGAGGATTTTTACCAGTTAATCTGATGTTGTCTTCTGTGTGGGCAAATAAAAAAGACCAAAAGAAGTGAAAGTGTTGGGAAATGGTTCCACACCATATGCAGTTGGCTCCTCAAACTTGTAGTGAAAATTACAAATTTCATTGGAATTTGGTGAAGTTTAGAAAGAACAAATGTAGACTGGGATACTCAAGACAGTATTCAGAACCAAGAAGTTGCAGACAACCAAAATGTTATGTTAGAAACACGTCTTACATCAAAACAAATCGAAATGCTTGTTAAACAGAGCCAAATGGTCTTACTTTATTCTTCCAATTGTGTAAAGTTAAGACGCATGTCCAAAAACCTGGCTTGATTCTGGATAATACTAACCCGGCAGGTTCTGCAAATCCAGTTCACTGAAGTCCACTCCCCCCAAATTTCTTGTGATTCTATATATCAGATCATCCTCAACGCTAATTGAGTAGATGTGGTAAATCCACATTTATTTGGCAGTTTCGGTACTGTGTTATATGTATTGGGCAAATAATTGTTTGGAACACATTTTTTAAAAAATAGAAGAGAAAAGGAAGAAAGGAGGTGGCCCCAATAAGAATTGTAAAGAATGGAATATTTTTAGTAGTTGGACACTCGCCTAAGGATGATTCACAACATGGTAAGGTAATTTTTGTGTTTTGGTTTTTTTGAGACAGAGTTTCACTCTTGTCATTCAGGCTGGAGGGCAATGGCTCCATCTCAAATCACTGCGACCTCCACCTGCCAGGTTCAAGCAATTCTCCTGCCTCAGCCTCCAGAGTAGCTGGAATTACAGCCATGTGCCACCATGCCTGGCTAATTTTGTATTTTCTAGTAAACATGGGATTTCATCATGGTGGTCAGGCTGGTCTTGAACTCCTGACCTCAAGTGATCCCAAAGTGCTGGGATTACAGGTGAGTCACCATGCCCAGCCTATTTTTCTTTTAATGCTGTGAAATACGTAAAAAATGGATTCGGGAGAAATAAAGAAGGCTTCAAGAAGGAAGTGACATTTGAGCTAGTAATAAAAATATGTACTTATTTATTGGCACTAGAAATAGAAAGAGGTATTTGATTAGAGACATTACCAAGGAAGAATAAATAAAACCTGATAATGAAATAAATTTTGAGAAAAAGGTGAGGAGAAAAGCATTTCATAGGATGGGTAAGGTGGCAAATAGCAATATTAATATTAAGCCATGCAGGAGCAGTTGCAGATTTTGTAGGAAGGATATTGACTTCTTATATAGAAATGTGAAAAGTGCTGGGCACAGTGGCTCACGCCTGTAATCCTAGCACTTTGGGAGGCTGAGGCAGGCGGATCACAAGATCAGGAGTTCGAGACCAGCCTGACCAACTTAGTGAAACCCCATCTCTACTAAAAAAAAACAAAAAAGTATCCAGGTGTGGTGGCAGGTGCCTGTTATCCCAGCCCCTCGGGAGGCTTAGGCAGGGGAATCGCTTGAACCCGGGAGGTGGAGATGGCAGTGAGCGGAGATTGAGCCACTGCACTCCAGCCTGGACAACAAGTGCGAGACTGTCTCAAAAAACAGTATGCAGAGGGCATTTGTTCCAGCATTTAGTATTAATCACTCTGACAAAATACCATTATCATTCAAAAGTGTTAAATATTTAACATCCCTGAAGTACCTGAAATGTTCCTGGTACCAAACTGAACTCATGCTCCTTCTCCCAGTTTTCCCTATCTCTTTGAATGGCTCCATTACCCATTTAGTTGAAAAATCTAGAAACCTAAGCACTATCCCTGATACCTCTTATAACTTCACTTTCACATCGAATGGGTTGCCATACCCATGCAATTTTATTGAGTAGTCTGTATAAGTCTGGAATCACTCTACTTTCCAATAGCATTGCAGTAAACTTAGTCTGAATTTAACTGGACTATTGCAAAGACTTCCTAAGTGGCATTCATACCCACTTTTGCACCTCTTCTGTCCATTGTCTACACTGCATCTAGGGATATCTTGTCATGAGTGATCACATCTTCTCACTTCTGTAAGTCATTCAATGACTTTCTGGTGGTCTGTACTATGGACTGACTTACGTGCCTCCAAAATTCATATGTCGAACCCCTAACCTCCAGTGCAACTAAATCTGGAGATAAGATCTAAGGAAGTAATTAAAGTTAAATGAAGTCATAAGAGTGAATGAGGCTAATAGGACTGAGGCCTTATAAGAAGAAAGAGATCTCTTTCACTCTCTCCCTGCATCCCCTTTCCCTGCTATGTGAAGACACAGCAGGAAGGTAGCCATCTGCAAGCAGGAAGAAGGCCCTCACCAGAAACCTGGTCTCAGATTTCTAGCCATCAGAACAGTGAGAAAATTAACTTCTGCTGTGTAGAGTCACCCAGTCTATATTATTTTGTTGCAGTAGCCTAAGCTGACTGATACAGTCTTTTTATAACAAAGTAATAAGAATGGAGTGACTATCACCTATTAATCCAGTCTTATTTTATACTATGCTCCACTGCCACCCCCATTCCCCAGTCTCTGGTTCCAGCCATACCAAACCATAGAGCATTTCATGTTCTGGGACACCACAAAACCTTTTAACATGTTCATTGCAACACTTGGGACATGATTTATTTAGCTGACCCACTCTCATTCTTCATATTACAGTTTAAACATCACTCCCTAGCAAAGCCTTCCCTGACTCTGACCCCACCTGACCTTTGTCCTGTTTCCTCTTACATGCCTTCATTGATCATTGATTTTCCTATAAAGCAGTTTAGGTTTGTTGTTGTTGTTTTGAGATGGAGTCTCGTTCTGTCGCTCAAGCTGGAGTGCAGTGGTGTAATCTCTGCTCACTGTAACCTCCACCCCCCAGGCCCTCGTCCCCAGGATTCAAGCGCTTCTCATGCCTCAGCCTCCTAAGTACCTGGGACTACAGGTGCCCAGCACCACACCCGGCTAATTTTTGTGTTTTTAGTAAAGACAGGGTTTTGCCATGTTGGCCAGCCTGGTCTCCAACTACTGGCCTCAAGTGATCCACCTGCCTCAGGCTCCCAAAGAGCTGGGATTACAGGCGTGAGCCACCATGCCTGGCAGACATTAAGGATCTTGAGAGAGAAAGAGATTGTCCCAGATCATGTTGGTGGGCCCTAAATGTAATCACAAGTATATTTATAAGAGGAGGACAAAAGGAGATTAAATTACAGAAGGCAAGTGATGACTGAGCAGAGACTGAAATGATGTGGCCACAAATCAAGGAATGCTGGCAGCCATTTAGGAGCTGAACATTTCCAGGCCAAGAATGGATTCTTCCCTGGAGCCTCCAGAAGGAGCTAGCCTTGTCTTTGATTTTAGCCCTGTAAGAATCATTTTGGAATTCTGGTCTCTAGAACTATGAGAGAATAAATTTCTGTTGTTTTAACCCATGAAGTTTGTGGTAATTTTTTACCACAGCAATGGGAAACTAATAAAAAGAGTAAAACTGTAAATTCAAGACAATAAAATGTCTATGTCTGAAGTAATTACCTGGACACGCTGTAAAAGTTGGATTTTTTTGTAGGCATAATTTCTCAACTAGCTCTGTGCCTTGGATATTTTTAATATTTATATGTTTTCCCTAAATATTCATTTTGGTTTATCGTAGCTTTAAAGGTATCCACTTGTGAAATGTCTGTTTAAACAGTCTTTGTTTGCCTTTGTTCCAGTAAATCCTCAGCAGTTTCTAACTTAAAAATAGGATAAAGGTTTTCATCCAGATTGGGAACAAAGCAGAGTTGGCCCATTGTTTCTTGTCCACCATAGCCTAGAGATGTCAACTTAAAGGATGATGTCAGATCATTTCATGTACTTAATTGTGTTTTTACGTAAGTGTAGTTCATACCTCTAGAGGCAACATAAAAATAAGAACTTCCAGCACCTCTGAACAAAGTTGAATATGTGGACACATACAAGTTGGATTTCTAGTCCCTTCGTTTCATATTAGAGAGTCACCCCTATTTATTCTAGCCTACTCTTTGTCTTCAGCCAGAGGAATAGCAGTGGATCCTTCCCACAGCCTACAATCTCCAGCAGCTGCCTTCATTCCAGCTTGAAAGGAATTCCCTGGCAGCCCATTGGCCCAAGAGTAAGGAAATGGTTGCTTAGCAACTGACTTCTGCCCCCCCACAGCCCTGAGAAGAGGCGCTCTTGGGCCAACCACCTAGTTTCTGCCTGTGCTACAGTGAAGAGGAGCTGCTTGAGAGAAGATGAAGCCCTTGTCTCTGTTAATAGGGATATTGATAATTCTTGCGGTCACAATTAAAAGTAAGTCTTTTGTCCTTACAGTCCTTTATGAGGGTCTTTTCTCTTTGCTCAAACAGCAATAAGGGTAGAAGCCAATTAAAAGATTAGAAGTAACTTTACTATATCCCTAACACCATTTTTGTACAAGTATTTTTAAATGTCCAGTAAGAAGAATAGATGGTAATGATACTCTCACTTGGGACAATGCATAGGAAGCATCGGGGGAATGGGGACAGAACAAATCTCTGAGAAAAGCACTACAGTAATTGTTATAAAGTAGCGATATTTACGACAAGTTGTTAAGTGTTATTAAATCTAGAATATTATGAAGTTCTAGTTCCAAGACTTTAAAGGAAAAATATAGAATTCAAAGAGTGTGAAAGATCTATAAACATGTTCTTTTAAAATATTTACACAATAACAATTTCAAAGTTTCATTGTTTCCTAAATACCTACTATCTGAAAATGGAAGTTGTTTTCCAATCTTGTTTCTTTGGCCATTTTTTTGAGTTACTTTTTACCCAATCCTGATATCATAATGTGCTCATGAAGAGAATTCGGCACTCTCACTGCCATGGCCCAAGTTCAATTCCCTGTCAAAGAAAAAGAAGAAATATTTGGATTTATCCCAGAAATGTAAAATTGATTTAGCATCCATAAATTAATCAATATGACCCAATCACATCAAGATAATAAAAGACAAAGATCACAGTCATTCTAATCCAGTAAAAGCATTTGACAAAATTCAACACCCTTTGTGATAAAAATGTGTGACAAACTAAGAATAGAAGGAAACTTTATCACCCTGATACAAGATACCAAAAAACCCAAAGCTACCATATTTAATGGTGAAAGACTGGATGCTTTACTCCTAACATCAGATGTCCACTTTTGCCATTTCTATTCAACATTGTACTAGAAGTTCTAGCCATGGCAATTACACAAGAAACAGAAGTATCATGTCATCAGTGAATACAGATCATTTTCCTGATAATTAGCGATATTGAACATTTTCTCCTTTATCTGTTGACCATTTGTATGTCTTCTTTCTAGAAATGTCTGTTCAGGTCCTTTGACCATTTTTTAATCAAGTTATTTGTTTTCTTGCTATTAAGTTGAATTTCTTATATATTTTAGATATTAGTCCTTTATCAAATGTTTGGTTTGCAAATATTTTCTCCCAATTCATGGGTTGTCTGTTCAATCTATTGTTTTCTTTCTTGTGCAGATTTTTAGTTTGATGCAATTCTATTTGTCTATTTTCACTTTTGTTGCTTGTGCTTTTTGGGGTTATATTTAAGAAATCACTACTGGCCAGGCACAGAGGCTTACTCCTGTAATCTCAGCACTTTGGGAGGCCAAGGTGGGCAGATCACAAGGTGAAGAGAAAAATTAACTGGGCGTGGTGGCACACGCCTGTAGTCCCAGCTACTCAGAAGTCTGAGGCAGGAGAATCACTTGAACCTGGGAGGCAGAGGCTGCAGTGAGCTGAGATAGCACCACTGCACTCCAGCCTGGACGACAGAGTGAGACTGTCTCAAAAAAACAAAACAAAACAAAACAAAACAAAACAAAAAAGAAATCACTCTCTACCATTGATAGCCGTCTGCCAGGCCAATGTTGTGAGGCTTTTCCTCTATATTTTTTTATTAGTAGTTTTAGAGTTTCTGGTCTTATGTTTAAGCCTGTTTAAATTTTTTTGAAATGACAAAGTGACTGGGTTTATTTGTAAGTAACTAGGTTCAATTTTCTTTCATTGTGCCAATATGTGGCCTAACCCCGAGATTAAGTGCCAGTTTCAGGAAAATAAAGTTATAGTTGTGTACAGCCTTGAATGTATGACTTCTGAATATTTTTTCTTTTGTTTTTAGTTGATATATAATCATTGCACATATTAATGGGATGCAGTGATACTTCAGTACATATATACAATGTGTAATGATCAAATCAGAGTTATTAACATAGCCATCACCTCAAACATTTATCATTTCTTTGTGTTGTGAACATTCAAAATCTTCTCTTCTAGCTTTTCCAAAATATGCAATATGTTATTAACCGTATTTATCCTACAGTACCATAAAATACTAGAACTTATTTCTCCCATCTAGCTGTATTTTTATATCGATTAACCAACTTCTCCCTATCCTCCCCTCTTCCTATCCTTTTATTCTCTAATAACCGCAATTCTATTCTATTATTTATATGAGCTCAATTCTTTCAGCTTCCACATGAGTGAGAAAATGTGATATTTGTCTTTCTGTGCCTGACATTTCACTTAGCATTATGTCCTGTGGGCTAATCCATGTTGCACAAATGACATGATTGCATTTTTTCTTTTGTTTATTTTCCTTTTTTTTTTCAGACTGAGTCTCACTCTGTTACCCAGTCTGGAGTGCAGTTGCCCGATCTCAGCATCCTACATTCAAGCGATTCTCATGCCCCAGCCTCCTGAGTATCTGGAATCACAGGCGTGCGCAATCACGCCTGGCTAATTTTTGTATTCTTAGTATAGACTGGGTTTTGCCATGTTGGCCAGGCTGGTCTCAAATTCCTGACCTCAAGTGATCCACCCACCTCAGCATCCCAAAGTGCTGGGATTACAGGAGTGAGCCATCATGCCTGCTGATCTCATGGTTTTTCATCAATTTCATTCTTTTTCATGGCTGAATAATAGTTCATTGTGTATATATACGCCAATTTTTTTATCCATTTATCTGTTGATGAATATTTAAGTCAATTTCATATCTTGGTTATTGTGAATAGTGCTGAAACAGACATGGGGGTTTAGGTATCTCTTCAATATGCTGATTTCCTTTTCTTTGGATAAATAGTAGTAGGATTGATGGATCATATGGTAATTCTATTTTCAGTTTTTTGGGAAACCTCTATACTACTTTCCATGATGGCTGTACCAATTTACATTCCACCAACAGTGTTTAAATGTTCCCTTTTCTCCGCATCCTTGACAGCATTTCTTAATTTTCGTCTTTTTAATAATAGAGCCACTCTATTGTGTTTAAGTTTTCAGTATATTTTGAGCTGATTTTTGTATGTGTTGTGAGATAAGGGTCCAATTTCATTCTTCTGCAAGTGGACATACAGTTTTCCCAACACTAATTGTTAAAGATAGTGTCCTTTCCTCATTGTGTGTTCTTGGCACCTTTGTTGAAAATCAATTGACCATAAATACATAAGTTTACTTCTGAGTGCTCTATCCTGTTCTGTTGATCAATGTGTCTGTTGATTTTTTTGGTTTTTGTTTTTTGGTTTTTTTTTTTTTATATGGAGTCTCTCACTGTTGCCTGGGCTGGAGTGCAGTGGCACAATCTTGGGCTAGAATGCAGTTTGTGTGTTCTCGGCTCACTGCAGCCTCTGCCTCCCGGATTCAAGCAATTCTCCTGCCTCAGCTGCTCGAGTAACTGGGATTACAGGTGCCCACCACCATGTGTGGCTAATTTTTTTTTTTTTGTATTTTTAATAGAGACAGGGTTTCTCTATGTTGCCCAGGCTGGTCTCAGACTCCTGACATCCACCCACCTTGGCCTCACAAAGTGCCAGAATTACAGACGTGAGCCACTGCACCCGGCCCAATGTGTCTGTTTTTAGGCCAATACCATGCTGTTTTGATTACTATAGATTTGTAATGTATTTTGAAGTCAAGTAGTGTGATGTCTTTAGCTTTGCTCCTTTTGCTCAATATCGTTTTGGCTATTTGGGGTCTTTTGTAGTTCCACACAAAATTTATGGCTGTTTTTTTCTATTTCTGTGAAAAATGACTTGGGATTTTGCTAGAGATTATACTGAATCTGTAGATTACTTTGGGTAATACAGACGTTTTCACGATATTAGTTTTTCCAATCCACTAATATAAGATACCTTTTTATTTATTTATGATACCTTGAATTTCTTTCATCAGTGTTTTATAATTTTTAGTATACAGATCTAAAAGGTTTCTATATCAACCAATTACTACTACTCTCTGGATCTATTCAGTAGGATAGCACTTATTGGAGAGAGGACAGCCCTCGGCCTGGGGAGTGGTAGGGGAACAGACCCCCTTGCCAGACCCATAAATTCTCATGCATCAGCTTTATCTCAGCTTCACTGAGGAACTCCATGACATGTTCTTTTTGTCTGCCAGGAATCACTCTTCCCAATTCCACTCTATTTTTTTTTTTTTTTGCATATAAGTGTTCATAAGTCTCTCCCATTTTGTGTATATCCAAGAATTTTCTCTGCCAGTAATAGCCCTCTACCCGCTTCTGATGAATCCCAAGATCTATCCCCCCATCAATTGAAACCGCTTTCTCAAAGAACACCAACAGCTCATTGATTACCAATCCAGTGGCTTCTTGCTGTTCTTTCTCCTAGACCTCTGTGCACCATGCTACATTATTCACCAATTTCTCTTTCCCTCTTCCTCTGTAGAGCCATCTCAGGCTCTTTCACTGGCTTGTCTTCCTCAATTCTCCTTTTGAATGTTGTGCCCAAGATTCAGGGCTTGGCTTTCTTGCTCTTCGTATTCTATGCTTCTTGCTCTCACCCAAATTCCACAGCTTTGTTTACATATGTGTCTATATCTCAGACCCTCCTTCTAATCTCTAGATGTGCATGTGCAGCTATTTGATAGTCATGAACAATGTATGCAGATTCCTTAAATCAACATTTATTCTCAAAGTTACTTCCTCCTGTGTTTTCTTCTTGTTAATGGTGTCAACTATCCTTCCCTGCAAACCTTGTTCTCAAGTACTCCAAATTGCATGATCATACAGTTCTAATCCCCTAAATAACATTTAATTAAGTGATTTTGCAGATAAGACTGAGGCCCACCATAGTGAAATTGCTTCCCCCAGGTCATCCTGCAAAGCTAAATCTAGAACCGGAATCTCCTAATCGTTCATATTTATTCATTCCCTTATTCTTTTACTAATTCCTGTCAATTCTACATTCTCAGAGGTTTTCCCATCTATGCATTTTCACTGTCTCAATTTAAAATCTCATTTTAGTATCTTTTAACTACACTAATGCACTTCTAACTTGCTTTTCTCTTATCCACATACACTACTGCCAGAAATAATATTCCTCAACTTCAAATCTAATCATGATGTTCTCCTGCTGAGACATCCACTTTATATAGAATAAAGTTCTAACATCTTGTCCAGTAGTCAAAATCCTATGTAATTAGATCCTAGCTTCCTTTCTATTTTGTCTTAGCTACACACTTATTTTATTTTAAACAATTCAAACTGTTATCAGCTATTCAGTATACCTAGCTAAATCTCCCACCTCCATGTCTTTCTCAATCTGTTCTGCAGATGGTCTGTCGACAGGGATGGTCTGTCGACAGGGATGGTCTATCGACAGGGATGGTCTGTCATCCAATTTTCTTCCCCATCACCACCATAAATCTAAAGCATAGTATCTTGTTCATCTTTTAAGGTCTATCTCAAATTCTACTTCCTCTTTAAAAAACAAACAAGCAAAAGCCTTTGTGGCTCATACCTATAATCTCAGCAGTTTGGGACTTTGAGGGCTGAAGGATCTCTTGAGCTCGGGAATTAAAGACTAGCCTTGGCAACACAGTAAGACCCTGTCTCTATAAACAAAAAACAAAACAAAACTTTCCCAACCCCTTCCTCATAGCACATTGTGCCTTTATTGTCCTATGCATCAAAGTCTCTTGAGTTAGTTTTTAACTCTCTTAGCAGATTGCTAACTATATGAATAAAGAGATTGTGTTTTACTTGCCTTTTAGATCTTCTCTAGTTCATTGCAGAACTTGACATTTAGTAAATGCTCAAAATCACTTGTAAAATTAAATAGTAATTAACATCCATATAATGCTAAAATCTGTAAAATACACTCTCAAAACCTGTAGGTCATTCAAATGTTTTTATCATTCTAAATTTATGGATATTTAAAACTCTGAAGAACAGAATTTAGTAAGACCTGAATTCTCTGGTGGAAATCAAAGGTTTTTACTCCATATTACCTCTGTTATTCTAAGTCTGAATTCTCCAAAGGACTGTGCTGGGTATTTTCCTCATAATTATATTTACTTGCTTCAGGCTGTTTGTGCATACTATCAAATAGCCAGATGAAAAATTAAAAATTCAATCAATCATCCAAATATTTTAAAATGTAATATACATGTGTTTGCTTTCATATAGAACAAACAGCCAGGTGATTGATTGAGCTATTTGGTTTTCAACCAGTTGTTTTGGCAGTATGATTATTATATAAACTCCAACAGTGACATTTTATCAGTTTTTTTGTAGATTTTCTAATTTTACTTGATTCTTCCATTTATTAACTATAGTCATCTAGTCTTATTTATATCATTTATCAGGCAATGAAACATGGTAGGCAGAAAAACTGGTTCTTAAGATTTCTTTAAGCCTGTCCCCACAGACTTGGAACCAAGATTATAATGTTGGGATTGAAGAGAATATTCTGAGATTGGATAAAGTGATTTATACCCTGCAGCTTCCATGATTGAGAGATTTGGGGAGAAAAAAACAAAAACTCATTAACTCTGGAAACAAGCAGGAGTCCCTCTGATGAAAAAGAAATCATCAGGAAATCCCAAGAGACAAAATGATAGGTGAAATTGAACTGAAAGGGAAAACCTTTGCCCAAAATGTGCAAAAGAGAATACCGCTAGGAAAGATGGTATGAGTAGGTTCAGGGGAAAAAAAAGGAAGGAGCCCTGGTGCAGTGGCTCACGCCGATAATCCCAGCACTTCCAGAGGCCGAGGCAGGGGGATCACCTGAGGTTGGGAGTCTGGCCAACATGATGAGACCCTGTCTGTACTAAAAATACTAACATTAGCCAGGCATGGTGGTGGGTACCTGTAATGTCAGCTACTTGGAGACTGAGGCACGAGAATCTCTTGAACGCAGGAGGTGGAGGTTGCAGTGAGCTAAGATCCAGCCTGGGCGACAGAGTGAGACTCAGTAAAAAAGAAAAGAAAAGGAAAAGAGAAAAAAAGAAAAGAGAAGAGAAGAGAAGAGAAAAAAAAGCAGTAGGAGCAGCCTAGCAGTTCTGACACCTGTTCCCCTCCCAACTGCCACTACCACTGTATGCAGAGGAAAGGGCAAGACTTATGAAAGGCTAGGTTACTAGGTTGTAGGACCAACCCTCCCACTGAAATACATGTAAAATACAAACTTCTTAAATGCATCAAAAAGTTGAGAAGGCAGTGAACTACAAGATAAAAAAAAAAACAAAAAAACAACAAAAAAATACCTAGAGAAGGCCAGGCGCGGTGACTCACGCCTGTAATCCCAGCACTTTGGGAAACTGAGGCAGGCAGATCACAAGGTCAAGAGATTGAGACCATCCAGGCCAACATGTTGAAACCCCATCTCTACTAAAAAATACAAAAAAAAAAATTATGGGTGTGGTGGCGCGCGCCTGTAGTTCCAACTACTCGGGAGGCTGAAGCAAGAAAATTGCTTGAACCTGGGAGGCGGAGGTTGCAGTGAGCAGAGATCATGCCACTGCACTCCAGCCTGGTGCCTGGTGACAGAGTGAGACTCTGTCTCAAAAAAAAAAAAACCAAAAAAAACAAACCTAGAGAAAATCTAGACTCTAGAGAAGTAAGCACAGTGCCCCTGAACGAGGCCCGGACTTGTCCCATCCTGGTCCCAACCTGAACATCAAAGCAGCTTTTGCCCCTATGCTAGACAAGTGTAGACTTTGGTTTTAATGGCCACACAAAGAGGATAGAATCCAATACTCAAGACCCATCCAAGTTGAGAAGTCTAATAAGAGACCTTTTCCACATTAACCTGGGACCAGAAAATGCTATACTCTTAAAACTACCCACCCCCTCCCGAGTCCGGGGATCTATAGGACTTAACACTTAGCAGAGCAAATAGAAAAGGATAAAGAAAAATATATCTCTGAGAAGTTGTGTGGGCATGGGCCAGCCCTCACAGCTTGGGTTTACATTGCTTAGGGATTCCCAGGTACCCCAAGCCTAGAACTAGATCTAAGATTAGATCTAGGAACCTAGGTTAAACGTCAGGAAACTGGCAAAAGTAAATTCATGTTTTCTCCATGGAAAGACAACTTCATCATAGGCCTCAAAGAATCCACTCAGGTAAAGTTCACAGTACACAGTCAAAAATAAGTGCAAAAGGAGATAAGTCACCGTAAGATGGGAGCATCTGTGGTCGGCATTTGTGCCAGAGATACAAAATGCTGCTGCAAATGGCTGGTGATATTGATGGAGTCTCTATTCCTAGAACATTAGCTCCTGTTACACTCTGATAACACACCCTGCAATACTGGTAGAAAGCTGAGGCAATTCATTATAGCATTCACAGATTAACAGGGAAAATCCAAGCCTAACATGACATTAGAACTCAGCAGTGCTTACATCTCCTTCAACTTGAACAATTCAGAGAATATTAGTATGGCCCCTGCACAAAGATGACCCACAAATTTGTGAGGCATTCCATATTTTTAAAAAAACAAACATTTGAAGAGTTTAAAACATAAAATACCACAATATGTATTTAGAGAGGTTACTTTATCCATGAAATAATAACAAGCTTTAATGTAAGAAAAAATAAGATATTTTAGGAACGAAATATCTGATAGCAAAAGTAAAAACATTAAGGCTGAATAGCAAAATTGTCATAGCTGAAGAGCAACCAGGATGCTCAAGATCAAACTGAGAAATTCTCTCAGATCATAATACAAAGAGACAGGGAGATGGAGATGATAAGTATCAAATAAAGGTTAAGGCACTTGGAGGATACCTCCAAACATTACAATATCCATATCATAGGATTTCCAAAAAGAGAAAATAGAAATCAGAGGAAAAATAAATCAAATAAAATTCCCTAGATATGAAAAAAGACTCAAGTTTTTACATTAAGGCCCACTTTGTGCCAAGCAAGAAGACTGGGAAAGACCCATTCTAGAAAATACTGGTAAAATTTTTGTACTTTATGGATAATGAGAAAATCCTAAAAGCTTCTAAAGAGAAAAACATGTTATTTACAAACAAAAAGCACCCTCTTGACTTCAGATTCTTTAGCTACATTAAGTATAAGACATTAGAGAAATATTTTCTAAAATACTGAACTGAAAATGATTTTGAACTTAGAATTCTGTAATCTGACAGTCAGACAAGTGTAATGACATTTTCAAACATGAGACATTTTCAGACATGAATGGATTCAGAAAATTTATCTCCCACAAACCCTAGCTGAAATAATAGCTAGAAGACATGCTCCAGCAAAACGAAAAATGAATCCAAGAGATGACTGGAAGTCAGTGGTAAGCCAAGTAACCTTTAAGACTTAGGATAAATCTAAATAAAGGTTCATTTCATCTTTTAGAAACACAACAATCACCAAGATTTATTTTTTAAAATCCTTTTCACAGTAGCAACAAATATTATAAAATAGCTAGGAATAAATTTAATGAAAGTGGAGTAAAATACCCAAGGAATAAAAATTAAAATTTATCTGGAGAACATTAAACAAAGAAACCTGAATAAATTAAAGCTGTACATCTGAATGAATCTGTGTTGTAAATATGCCAAGGTTTTGTAAATTAACATGTAAATCCAACACAATACCAGTCAAAATATCAACAGATTTCTAAATGAATCTAACAAGCTTATTCTAAAATTCACCTAGAAAAGAAATTATGCTGGAATTCCCAAGGTAAGTTTCATAAGGAGGAACATGGAGGGTGTGTGTGTGTGTGTGTGTCTGTATGTGTGTCCCCACACAGAGAGGTTCCTGCTCAACCAGATAGTAAAATATGCAGTTATGAATATACAGTAATTAGGGTATCACCAGAAGAATAGAGGAGTAAATCAGGAAAATAAAACAGAAAGTTAAAAAATGGACCAATGGCTGGGCGTGGTGGCTCACACCTGTAATCCTAGCACTTTGCGAGGCTGAGGAGGGTGGATCACGAGATCAAGAGATTGAGATCATCCTGGCCAACATGGTGAAACCATGTCTCTACTAAAAATACAAAAATTAGCAGGATGTGGTGGCGTGCGCCTGTAGTCCCAGCTACTCGGGAGGCTGAGGCAGGAGAATCGCTTAAAACCGGGAGGCAGAGGTGCAGTGAGCAGAGTTCACGGCACTGCACTCCAGCCTGGGGACAGAGTAAGACCCTGTCAAAAAAAAAAAAAAAAAAGGGACCAGTGTATGAATAAGAATTTAGTACCTGAAAAGAGATTTTTCAATGCAATAGAAAGAGATGAATTATAATGAATGCTAGTGAATTGTCCATTCATTTAGAAGAAAATGATAGATCTCTCTTCATAGGAATCACAAAAATAATTCCAGATGGATTAAAAATGTAAATTGTAGCAGGGCAAAGTAGCTCATGCCTGTAATCCCAGCACTTTGGGAGGCTGAGGTGGGTGGATTGCCTGCACTCAGGAGTTTGAGACTAGGCTGGGCAACATGGCGAAACCTTATCTCTACTAAAACACACACACACACACACACACACACACACACACACAATTAGCCAGCTGTGGTGGCACATGCTGTGGTCCCAACTACTCAGGAGGCTGAGGTGGATCACTTGAGCCTAGGGGGTGAAGGTTGCAGTGAGCCAAGATTGTGCCACTGCACTTCAGCCTAGATGACAGAGTGAGAACCCATTTCAAACAAAACAAAACAAAACAAAAAAGTACATGTAAAAGCAAAACTATAAAAATAGTTTAAGGAAATACATGAGAATATACATTCAAATGCTTGATAAGAAAACCTTCTTGAACAAAACACAAACAAAAAGGTTATAAGTAAGGAAAGAATTGATAATTTTCACTGCATCAGGATTTAAGACCTCTACAGTGAAAAGAACACAAAATACAGTTAAAAGGCTGAAAACAGACTGAAGAATGTATTTACAACACACACACCAAATCAAATAACATCCAGAAAACAAGAATTTCTAAATAGTTTTTTAAAGCCTAATAGTTCCTTAGAGAGGAAATATAAATGCTCCCAAATGCTCTCCAGTCTTGTCGGCCTGGCTGGAGTGCAATGTTGCGATCTCGGCTCACTGCAACCTCCGCCTCCTGGGTTCAAGGGATTCTCTTGTCTCAGCCTCCCGAGTAACTGAGACTACAGGTGGCTGCCACCATGCCCGGCTAATTTTTGTGTTTCTAGCAGAGATGGGGTTTCATCATGTTGGCCAGGCTGGTCTTGACCTCCTGACTTCAGTTGATCTGCTCGTCTCCGCTTCCCAAACTGCTGGAATTACAGGCGTGAGCCACCATGCCTGACTGTGGCACTATTATATATAACATACATATACTGTGTGTGGAAGTAGAGTAGCTTTTTGGTATGCCAATTTGGTATTATCTATTAATATTAAACATGAGCATACTACCTCTCATTTACTTCTTGTTTTGTCCACCCTAGCAAACCATACATGTTTCATAGGAAACATGTTAAAGGTTATCCCTTTCAGTATTGTTTGCCATGACAAAATTATTTCAAACATCATAAATATCTATCCATATTTAGTAATTAAATGACAACCACTGTTTTAGAGACAACTGTCTTCTAACCTTGAGATTCTGGATTTTATTTCACAGCATGTCAGAAATCGTCAAGAACATGATTGGCAAATAATTCTGACACTAAAACACAATTTCTATTTTCTACATTCGATGTATGTTGAACGTTACCTCAAGTGCTTACAGTATCAAGGTTACTAGATATTTCTAAGATCACATGCATAATTTTACATTTTATACATTTGTATAAAAATGTACCAAAATATTTAAAAATACAAAAACCTTAAGAATTTTCTACATAGTTATTCCCTGTGTTGGTTAATTTATGGTACCATATAAAGTACCTATCTTTTTTGGAGTGGGGGGGCAGAATCTTGCCCTGTCACACAGGCTGCAGTGCAGTGGCTCAATCTTGGCTCACTGCACCATCAACCTCCCAGGTTCAAGCGATTCTCCTGCCTCAGCCTCCTGAGTAGCTGGGATTACAGGCGCACCAGGCATGCACACCATGCCTGGCTAAGTTTGTATTTTTAGTAGAGATGGGGTTTTACCATGTTGGCCAGGTTGATCTTGAACCCCTGACCTCAAGTGATCCACCTGCCTTGGCCTACCAAAGTGCTAGGATTGTAGGTGTGAGCTACCACACCCGGCCTAAAGTACCTATCTTTAAACCTCTGTTGTTTTTAATTCTCATTGCATCAATTATTTAAATAATACTTTTAATTACTCCAAATTATACTGTGGTAATATCAGGTGATTCTACATGATGCAACCAACAATCATTTTGATTGCTGGAGACGACAAGACATAGTACTTATTAGTGCCTTGCGCAAAATCAGTTAGTACATCCATTTACAAAGGGGACTAAGACTAGAACTGAAGACTTCTGAATCATATTACCTGCTCTACTGATAATCCATATTTCTTTATTCCTAAAGAAAGATACACTGATAATGAAAGAACAGAAGAACTGGCTCTAAGAATTCTAAACCTGCTTTGAAACTAGTTCTTCTAATATTTAGGGTAAATCATCTACATCTGGTTGCCTAAAGTAATTGCTCAATTACTTCTCCAGGTTCAGTCCATCAGTCATACATATGTAAATACATATAAACTTAAGCACCCTAAATCCAGTCAGCACATTCCCAAATTTGTAATGGTTTAATGGTGAAGCAGTGTGGATGAAAAGTCCAGCTCGGAAAAAAAAAAGGAATAATAATATTACACTCATGTGCTACCTCTGTTTTTTTAAATAGCATATTATATAAAGATTAAAAACTAATACAACTTCATGGTTAAAACTACTTAAGATTGTTGAGTTATGCAGTGATGAAGCACTAAACACTAAAAACATTTTGTTTGAAGAGAAAAACCAGTCTCATTATGTGTAAAAAAAAAAATAGTTCTTTATGGCTATAGAATTCAATTTGACAATTCCAAACTTGAGATTCTTTGACTCTTAAGTTTTCAATTGTAACTTATAAGGCCGTTTGGTTAAATTTTAGATCCAGGAGCAGAATGACATGCTGTGTTATAATAAAAGTATTTAATCAACCAAGAGGATGGAACTCTTCCTTCAGAGATCTTACAATCCATAGAATAAAATTTAATTAATAATTGGATGCTAACGTAAGTGACATGGGAGTACCACTTCCTGAAGACGTACCAAGAACAGATGAGTCATTGAAGGCTGGAGTATCCAGGGAGACCTACAGGTATGAAGGCAAATGTATTTAGTCATTTAACAGATATGTTTGAAGAATCTGTTATAGGACAGGAACTATGGTAGGCATCTGGCTCTAATGTTGAAACAGGAAAGACATGTCCTGGAAGAATGAATAAAAATTGGATATTCAAAAAAGAACAGGAAAGCATTCCAAATTAGAAGTACACAAGTATGTAAAATACTTGGGTGTGAGAATGAGTAGAATGTACATATAGGGTAGGAGGATACTACCACTTCAATAAGAGCATGGTGTATGGGAAATAAATTGGCTAAGAAAAATAAGATTGGATTATTGAAAGGCTTAAACTGCCAGACAGAATAAATTAAAAGAAACTTTATTGAGTGCCTAGCAAATGTCAAGCACTTTCACATCCATGATCTCGTTTAGTTCTCAGAACAACGCTTCACACTCCCCATCCACGAAAGTGCAATTCAAAGAAAAGCAAAACACAACAATGTTTTGCCTGTTCTTGGGGATGTTGGCATGGAATGAGTAAAACATGATGGAAGATTTGGAGCTTGAGAGACTGATGATCCCCTTGACAGGGGTAGAACACTGGAGAGAGGAAGGTGACTTGGGAGGGGGCACATGAGAAATAATGATCCAGTTTGTGGGGACATTGGGACTTAGAAATGACAAGAATATATCCAGGCCACCTCACTGCCTATTTAATCATATTTCAACCACTTCAGCTACTGACAACAAAACAGGTAGTCTGAGTGTTTCCACTGTCCATCAGAACCCTAAGTGGAAACTTTCTATCTATTGCAAAATTTCAGCCTTTCAACTAAAGTCACTCCTTGTTTCTAAGCTTAAAAGCTTTAGTGCCCTATTTCTAAAGGATAAAATCATGTCTTACAGTCACCATTAACAAAGGCTTCATACTTTGTATGAATAGAATTAACTAAGTTATTGTATCAATTATAAACTTTAGTTCATAAATTCGAGCATTCAATAAATATAACAATTTTTTTTTCCTTTTTTTTTTCTTTTTTTTTTTTTCGAGATGGAGTCTCACTCTATTGCCCAGGCTGGAGTGCAGTGGCACAATCTCGGCTCACTGCAACCTCCACCTCCCAGGTTCAAGTGATTTTCCTGCCTCAGCCTCCTGAGTAGCTGGAAATACAACAATTTTTTCAACATATGAATTTAGTTTCTGTTTAATGTCAAGCTATTACATTTAATGTCAAGCTATTGTAGTGTTCATTTCTCTTTACCACCCTTCTAGCTTTTCTCCCTACTCCTAGTCCAGGGAATGTTTTCGCATTTTGGGAAGTGAGCACAGAAAGCCTTGAAGTTACGCTGATGTTATATCCTAGGTGTTCTACGTTTATTCTATTGTCCAGATTGTAAGTCCTTACTTTTCCCCCAACAGCCAAGAAAATTCCTTTCTTTCTACCACATTATTATGATTTTCTGAAGCAATGAGCAACTTAACTGACTAAATTGGGAAAAGGCCACAGATACAAAAAATACGAAGAAAACCATCATTTAATATTGTCATCAGTTAATACGTTCCACCATATATTCTCACTTATAATTTGCATTTCTCCAAAATTATTTCTCATCTAATCAAGAATTAATAATAAAAATAACATTTATTAGGCACTTGCTATGTGCTAGGCACTGTGCCATGCACATTGCATAAATTCTTCAACTATCTTTCAAGGTTGCTGTTAAGCTCTTTACTTGTATCTACAGGAGGTAATTAGGCTTCTGGAAGGAATATTGTCAGCAATGCTGAGTTATCTGGCCTTCTCAATTACACTTCATAAAAATTAAAATAAATAACAGAACTATTCCAGAAAAGAATAAATAAAAGCCTAGTCAAATAAAAGCCTCCAGTAACTTTAGTTTTTATGGAAATTTGGCTATCTTTGCACTTGAAGAAGGATATGATGAGAAGAATAAAAAGCTACGAAATACCTTTTCAAGATACTGACACTAAATTATAGACTGTTTCAGAATATCTACTACATGTTAATTTATATAACTAAGCCATTAGTCTATTACCAAATATATAACAACACATCAAAATGTATCTGTACTTAGAGACCTTGAAATATCAAGGTCTGGTCTAATTATGTAGAAATAATGATTATACATCATTTCTTTTAAGAGAGGAATGGAATAGCTCCCTTCTATGCAGGCAATTCTTGCTGTATGGATGTTACAATTATTATATGATTGAGATGGCTCTCTAGGGAACCAAGGTGTTCTCAGAACATAGAGGTTGGGGGCAATAATACCCGTCACCCTCATCCTGTCAGGGCTCCGGGAAAGAGAAAAGCTGTGTCCTTCAAAAGGGGAAGAGCTTAGGTGAGTGGTGGAGTTAGAATTTGTATTCTTGCCCTTAATGCCAGAGAGAACCAGGGTGTTAAGGAGAGTTGCCCCCATATGGTTGAAAGTAAGATGGCACTCCCACCGGGGAGTGGGGAAAGAAAGGTTCTTGTGAAATTCTACCAGGAAAAGGAATGAGCTGGGACCAGGCAGAGGGCAGTTGAGATATTATAACCAGAGATTTGTCAATGTGAATTGGACTATGTCTGTGCCTTTTGTATATTTTTTGTTCTTTCTTGAATTACTAAATCCGTTTTGAAAATACCAGTTAGTTTTACTTATGATAAGAGTAACCGGCCGGGCGCGGTGGCTCAAGCCTGTAATCCCAGCACTTTGGGAGGCCGAGGCGGGCGGATCACGAGGTCAAGAGATCGAGACCATCCTGGTCAGCATGGTGAAACCCCGTCTCTACTAAAAATACAAAAAATTAGCTGGGCATGGTGGTGCGTGCCTGTAATCCCAGCTACTCAGGAGGCTGAGGCAGGAGAATTGCCTGAACCCAGGAGGCGGAGGTTGCGGTGAGCCGAGATCGTGCCATTGCACTCCAGCCTGGGTAACAAGAGCGAAACTCCGTCTCAAAAAAAAAAAAAAAAAAAAGTAACCAAGAAAACAGATTTCAAGAGAAAGGTGATAGCAGCAGTGATCAGAGCGAGAAAAAAGCCAAAGAGAAAGTAAAATTCAACAGGAGCTGCTGCTTCTAGTGCTTACAAAGTGTGGCTTCTTCATTGTATTTCAATGAGGGAAGTGCTCTTCTTACAGATGCTAATGCCACTTGCTTTAAAAAGATAGATCTCTGCCAGACACCATGGCTCATGCCTGTAATCCCAGAACTTTGGAAGGCTGAGGCGGGTGGATCACAAGGTCACGAGTTTGAGACCAGCCAGGCCAATATGGTGAAACCCCATCTCTACTAAAAATACAAAAATTATGTGAGCGTGGTGGTACGTGCCTGCAGTCCCAGCTACTCGGGAGATTGAGGCAGAAGCATCGCTTGAACCCAGGAGGTGGAGGTTGCAGTTAGCCAAGATTATGCCACGGCACTCCAGCCTGGGAGGCAGAGCAAGACTCCCTCTCAAAAAAGAAAGAAAGAAAGAAAAGTCACATATCTCTCACTTTAAATCAAAAGCTAGAAATGATTAAGGTAAGTAAGGACAGTACGTCAAAAGCTAAGATAGGTCAAAAGCTAGTTCTCTAATGCCAAAAAGCCAAGTTATGAAAGAAAAAATTCTTGAAGGAAATTAAAAGTGCTACTACAGTGAACATACAAATGATAAGAAAGTGAAATGGCCTTACTGCTGATATGGAGAAAGTTTGAGTGGTCTGGATAGAAGATCAAACCAGCCACAATATTCTCTTAAACGAAAGCCTAATCCAGAGCACGGCCATCTCTTCATGTCTATGAAGGCAAGGAAGCTACAGAAGAAAAGTTGTAAGCTAACAGATATTCATTTATGAAATTTAAGGGAAGAAGCCATTTCCACAACATAAAATACAAGCAGCAAGTGTTGATGTAGCAGTTGCAGCAACTTCTCCAGATAATCTTGCTAAGATAATTGATGAAGGTGGCTACACTAAGCAACAAATTTTTAATGTAACCAAAACAGCCTTCTATTTTTAAAAATGCCACCTAGGACTTTCATAGCTGGAGAGAAGTCAATGCCTGACTTCCAAGCTTCAAAGGCCTCCTTGTAGAGGCTAATGCAGCTGTTGACTTTAAGTTGAAGCCAAAACTTATTCACCATTTTAAAAAGTTCTAGAGCCCTTAAGAATGATGATAAATCTACTTTGCCTGTGCTCTGTAAACGGAACCACAAAGCCTGAATGACAACACATCTGTTTACAACATGGTTGTAAACTGGATATTTTCAGCCCACTATTGAGAACTCCTGCTCAGAAAAAAAGATTCCTTTCAAAATGTTACTGCCCACTGACAAAGCATGTACTTACCTAAGAGCTCTGATGGAGATATACAAGGAGATTAATGTGGTTTTTTGTGCCTGCTAAAACAACATCCATTCTGCAGCCCATGGATCAAGGAGTAACTTTGACACTCAAGTATTTTTATTTAAGAAATACATTTCATAAGGCTATATCTACCCTAGTTAGTAATTCCTCTGATGGACCTGGGCAAAATACACCAAAAACCTTCTGGAAAGAATTCACCATTCTAGATGCCACTAGAACATTTGTGACACATAGGAAAATGTTTTTAAAAATTCATTAACAGGAGTTTGGAAAGGTGGATTCCAAGCCTCATAGATGACTTTGCAGGATTAAGACTTCAGGGGAGGAAGTAGCTGCAGATGTGGTAAAAGATAGCCAGAGAACTAGAATTAGAAGTGGAGCCTGAAGATGTGTCCGAATTGCTACAGTCTTGTAATAAAACTTGAATGGATGAGAAATTGCTTCTATGGATAAGCAAAGAAAGTTGCTTCTTAAGATGATACCTACTCTTGGATGAAGATGCTGTGAACATTGTTGAAATGACAGCAAAGGATTTAGAATGTTACCTAAACTTAGTTGATAAAGTAATGGCAGGGTTTGAGAGGATTGACTCAATTTTGAAAGAAGTTCTACTGCAGGTAAAATGCTATCAAACGGCATTGTATGCTACAGAGAAATCTTTCATGAAAGGAAGAGTCAATGGATGCTGAAAACTTCACTGTCTTATTTCAAGAAATTGCCATAGCCACCCTAAACTTCAGCAGCCACTACCCTGATCAGTAAGCAGCCGTCAACACTGAGGCAAGACCCTCTACCAGCAAAAAGATGATAATTCAAATTTCTTAGCAATAAAGTATTTTAAAGTTAAAGTACGTGTATGTTTGACACAGAGTCTGGCTCTGTTGCCCAGACTGGAGTGCAGTGGCAAAATCTCCCCTCACTGCAACGTCCACCTCCCAAGTTCAAGTGATCCTCCTGCCTCAACCTCCAGAGTAGCTGGGACTACGGGCATTTGCCACCATACCCAGCTAATTTTTTTGTATTTTTAGTAGAGACGGGATTTCACCATGTTGGTCAGGCTGGTCTCAAACTCCTGACCTCAAATGATCTACCCACCTCGACCTCCTAAAGTAGATTACCAGTGTGAGTCATCGCACCTGGCCCATGTTTTTAAGACATAATGCTATTTCGCACTTAATAGACTACAGTATAGTGTACTCATTAATATGCACTGGGAAACCAAAAAAAATTGTGTAACGTCCTTCATTGTAATGTTCACTTTATTGCAGCGGTCTGAAACCAAACTTGCAATATCTCTAAGGTATGCCCATATTTAGGTTAATTAGAAATTTTAATAATTTTCAGTCCATTAAATAGGAATTGTTGAGGTTTCAAAAAATGAGGACGAAAACTTTCAAAGCAGTAATAACAAAATCAAGATTATTTGGATTTGAAACTTGGTAATGTGGAGTTAAACTAGATTATAATGGAAACTAGAAGTTAACAGAGAGATTCAATATTTATACAATAGAGACTTGTAGGTTTTTAAGGAGATGAGTGTCTTGATGAAAACAGTACTTATGGAAAATTATTCTGAGGGTAGATGGAAATTAGATTAAAATGAGAATAATTATGATTAATCTGTTAGGAGGCTATTGTATGAATGCAGGCATGAAATGATTGGGTCTGATTTATGCTGTGCTTTCCTCAGAAAACTAAGTACTCACCTGACAAAAATCTTATTGGGAGAATTTTCTCTGGACCCTTGTAGTGTAAATCCTCTCTCTACTTCTATGTTTTGCCAGTTGTCTACCCATTTCTGGTACTTACTGTCTGCACACTTCTAGTCATTTATTCCCAGCCTGACCTGCTCTCATAACTTAGTCCCAGGTTTTAGAATCATCCTTGTTGCTAGGTTGGCCTCTTACTATTTGTCTCACCTCTGTCAGCCTGCACGTCTTCTCTGGATTCTCCTATTACCTGTGTTTTTCTGCGTTCCATTCATCACAGTGTGATTCCCAGGGCTTTACTTCTTAAGTGACAGCCCATGTGGGAATCGGCACATTATCCCTTCCTACTTCCTGACCTCCTGCACCCACCAGCTGTCCACTCCAAACGCCCCACTGGCCTAGCTCAACTGTCAGATCATGACAGAGAGAAGAGGTGAGGACTGAGCATTGAGAAATACACAATCATTAGGGAACTCAAAACAAAAGAGAAACTCTTAAATAGGGGTTTGAAAGGAAGAAGGGTATCCTAGATAGTATAAAGTCACAGAAGTTGATGTACAACAGAATCTGAAAAGAAAGACTATAAAGCTAAGCAAATATGTCTAGGGAGAAGATGTCATTGAAGGAGACCAAAAAAAGAGGTCATTTCTGGCCTTTGAGAAAGAAGTTGTCTATGTGAAAAGGTTAAAAGCCAGATTTCAAGGATTTAAAGTAGAAAAAAAGGCTATTAAGAAGCAGAGATAGCAGAGCACACCACACATTTACAAAGTGCTCATTGAAAAAGGGCAGGTTGCAATTGGAGGTAGGGCCGGGTCCTTGGGCTGGCTCTTCCCATATTGTCAATTTCTTTTTTTTTTTTTTTTTTTTTTTTGAGACGGAGTTTCGCTCTTGTTACCCAGGCTGGAGTGCAATGGCACGATCTCGGCTCACCGCAACCTCCGCCTCCTGGGTTCAAGCAATTCTCCTGCCTCAGCCTCCTGAGTAGCTGGGATTACAGGCACGCACCACCATGCCCAGCTAATTTTTTGTATTTTTAGTAGAGACGGGGTTTCACCATGTTGACGGGGATGGTCTCGATCTCTTGACCTTGTGATCCACCCGCCTCGGCCTCCCAAAGTGCTGGGATTACAGGCGTGAGCCACCGCGCCTGGCCCTTATTGTCAATTTCTTACACAAAACCAAGGATTACAAAGACTCCTAATTCAAACTTGGCCTCCCAGGTTTTTAATAAAGATATATTTGAGAAAATAGGGGATAGAACACATTTTCTTTAACTGTTAGCTTGATTGATGACATTTAAATATTTAGACATATAGAATGTGGACTGCCGTTTGTATTCCTACTCTAGGCTGTGCAAATATTAGGGCCAGGCCTGTGATGACATGGGTAAAGGTAGAGAGAAACGGTTTTTTTGCTTTTTAGTTGTTATTCTCATTTTTATTTTTATTTTTTATTTTTGATAGAGAATCTCACTCTGTTTCCCTGGCTGGAGTGCAGTGGTTCAATCTCAGCTCATCACAGTCTCTGACCCCCAGGTTCAGACGATTCTCCTGCCTTAGCCTCTTGAATAGCTGGGACTACAGGCATACATTACCACACCTGCCTAATATCTGTATTAAAAAACTAAAGTAGAGATGAGGTTTCACCATGTTGTGCAGGCTGGTCTTGAACTCCTGACCTCAGGTGATCTGCCCACCTGGCCTCCCAAAGTTCTGGGATTACAGGCGTGAGCCACCTCATCCAGTCTATTGTTTTTCTGATTTTTTTTTTTTTTTTTTTTTACTGCTCCACATTGTTTAGATTGAGGAAACTGCCAAATATTTCAAGGAAATGAGAAAGAATATAAGAGATAATGAGAAAGTCAAGATATCGGCTAACAAGGGTTGATGAACAGAACAATAGTCCTTGGAAGTTAAGTAAGGTGAACTGGATGGAATTAGCACCAGGGATGACAAGAAGGAAATGAGTCTACACTAGGGGAAGAAATGGTGAAGCCGGGAGTTAAAGCATTTTGAAACTCTCATGAGAAATTGAATCTGGAAAGAACTATAATTGAGACTTTTTTTTGACATTTTATTCTTCTAATCCTTTTCTCAATGCTAGAAATATATTCTATATGATTTATTTTTGGTATTAGTTATTGGTCTACCTTAGCTTCAGAGAATTGAGATTTTTGAACCAAGAAGTCCTAAAAGGCTGAAAACACAGAATCATTTCCATTGTCAATTGCTGCTTTGACAACCCAAAACTTAGTAAGTTCAAACAACAATGATTCATTACTCCTCGTAATCTTATAATTCTGTGGGTTGACTGGGTGGTTTTTCACTGATGTCATCTGGACTCACTCTCATGCAGTTTCAGGCACCTGGTGGTCAGCAGAGACAGCCAAGATGGCTGGGTCTCTCTGTCCACATGGTTGATTATTCCTTGCTTCTTCAGGACATGGTGGTCTCAAGGCATTGCTCCAAAAGGGTAGAAGAGGCTGCAAGGCCTAAGGACTAGCCTTAGAAGTTGAACTGTCATCTGCCATGTTTCAGTTGGTTAAAGCAAGTCAGAAGGGCAGCCCACATGTAAGGAGTGGGAAAAAATAATCTCCATCTCTTGATGGGAGGACTGGGCAAAGTCATATTACAAAGCGATGTGAACACAGGGAGTTATGATTCCCTGGGGGCCATTGTTGTAACAATCTACAATAGTCCACCCTTAGGCCTCAATGATTCATGTCTCTTTCATGAATATCATCCTCCCAAAATTGCCCACATCTCATCTTATCATATCATCAAGCTCAGAATCCATGATCTCATGGTCTGTATGGAGTCAAGATGTCGAAGTTCCTTAGATTTAGTTCTTTAATTCAGGAATCTATAAACTAAAAAGAGAGGCTATTCCCTTGTTCCTTCACATACCCAATGTACACTGGAGAGACAGAAAAACCACATTAGACACTGCTGTCCCTAAAAGGGGAAGGAGAGTCATACTAGTCACTGGTCCATCGCAATTTGGAAATCTAGCCAGGTGCATGTTGGAAGGTTCCTCTACTCCAGGACAGGCAATCTTTATTAATTAGGGCCCAGTTCTACCCTCTGAATGTGGTTCTCTAATGTATTGCTCTGTTTGGCTCTTGGCAATACCTTCTGGGCTTGGCTCTGCCCTCTAAGTTATCCTTCCTTTTACATATAAGAAATGGCCAATGTTTGTGGCTGAGTAGCTTTCTCATGCTGCCTCCTATTCCTAGAAAGATGGAGGCTCAGAGGCTTCTTCTCATTTTGAACTGTCTCAATTTCTTTTAACCCAAACTAATGGCTTTTTTTTTCAATACAACACTTTTAAAAACTTTATAAGTCTTCTATGAATCTGATGGGCTTCCCCTCTATGTCCCAAAAACCACATGGACAGTTCTTTTGGAGGCAGTAGGCTGTAGTGCTAGCTTCTTCCCTACCACTTCAAAATTCTTCTATCTCAGTGGAAGGGGAGAGTAAATCAAAGTTGTAGTGTGCATAGGATGGTGTTTCATGTTATGTAAATTGTTGGTGTGTCTCATAAAATGTTGTGCATAAATCAAATTTTTGTTTTTTAAAAAGTGGAGTTTATGTCATTATAGAAACTTGCCACTTAAAATCAACCTATTGTGAATCCTTTGGTAAGTTTTGGAGTGGCAATGGTGTAGAAAGAAGAACTCTGGAATTAGACCTGTATTTGAATCCCACTCTGCCCTGTGACCTTGGACAAAAGTCTTATTCTTACTTGGTGAGAACACAGATATTCTGTGTTTGCTATTTTGCTGGGTTGTTATGGAGATTGAAGATAAAGTACCTAAAAAATCTAGCATATAATAAATTATAGTTAGAGCTATAATTCTAGGGCTGAGTGAAACTTTAGTCCCCTTCCAAGGCTAACTCCACATCAAACATTTTTGATGGTATATGCTATTATATATAATTGTCTATTCATGATGATAATGAACTACTGATGTATTATGTGCATTATGAGACATATGCCTAAAATAGAGATAATAAAGGAGATTTTCTAAAACCTCGGGCAAGTAGATCTAATATTTTCTTCCAGCACCCAGTAGGTTGTGGTTTTTTACAGGGAGTACTTGAATATGTGGGAATTTCAGCATCCTGTAGGGGAAGTGATAAAACAGTGGTGCAGTTCTCCAGCAATCACTGATGTTTCTCAACTGGTATAAAACAAGCTGCTCAAAGTATAGACGCATTATTTGTAACAGAATGTTTTCCCTAGTAGCCAATGGAAACTTTTTTTTTCTTTAGGTAAAAATCGAAAGGCCTGAAATTTAGAAAAGAAACACCCTTGTAATAAGTTGCAAAACTGTTTTGGCTTGCACATCCTCTGCTGGAAATAATGAACAATCGCTTTTATCTTATGTTATGTTTTAAGCTACTGAATAGTTAATTCCTTCAGTTATATTCTTACATTTCCTTCCATTTCCCTACTTCTTTTATCTACCCTTATCCTACTTTTGATTACTGCTTTTATCCCTGTAATTTTCCTGTTACTCTTTGACCGCTGACAGTTTGATTTTCTGGACTAGTGTATAATATAAACTTTATTCCATTTAATATCTATAATTTTCTCCTCTCACTCAAACACACATGACACTTTGTATTTCTGTGTCTGTACATTCTGTACATACTAACTCTAATTTTATTCTGTATACTTCGGGGAATATAATAATGGGAATCTACCAAATCACATTGCTTTTTCGGGTTTACTTTTTCTAGCTGTGATAATGGAGTTTAAAAACTGCCAGACATTTTCTGTGACTATAGTATCTGTCATGATGTCTGATTTCTAGTACACAAATATAATTAGGCTAAGGAATTTTCTTTGAAAGGTACTATAATTGAGAGATGTCATATTACAGGCAAAGCATTAATAAACACTAATAACATGAATTCTCTAATTATGCTTTACTTGACGTAGTCCTTTTTAAACTATTAACGTTAGGTTGGTGCAAAAGTAATTACGGTTTCGCACTGTGAATTTTAAATCATTGTAACTAGGCTCAAACGCATCTTCGTTAATCAAAATAAGAACCATTGCAATCAACATATTTTTGCCAAGGAGAAATAAGTTTGTTTATTCCCATAGTGTAAACATCCATGCTTCGGGATTAGCATTTTCTGCATCCTGCTGGTTGCGGAGGCATTTAATGGAGATATTTGAAGAAGTGGTAGTTGGTCAGCAACAGGTCAGGTGAATATGGCGGATGAGGCAAAACTTCGCAGCCCAATTCGTTTGACTTTTGAAGCTTTGGTTGTACGACCTGTGGTCAGGCCTTGTCCTGGAGAAGAATTGGGCCCTTTCTGTTGACCAATGCCGGCTGCAGGCGTTGCGGTTTTCGGCGCATCTCTTCAGTTTGCTGAGCATACTTCTCAGATGTCATGGTTTCACTGGGATTCAGATCAGATTGGCAGCAGACCACCACACAGTGACCATGACCTTTTTTTTTCTTTTTTTTTAGACGGAGTCTCACACTATCGCCCAAGGCTGGAGTGCAGTGGCGTGATCTTAGCTCACTGAAATCTCCGCCTCCTGGGTTCAAGCAATTCTCCTGCCTCAGCCTCCCAAGTAGCTGGGACTACAGGTGTGTGCCACCACACCTAGCTAATTTTTTTTTTTGTATTTTTAGTAGAGATGGGGTTTCACCATGTTGGCCAGGATAGTCTCCATCTCCTGACCTCGTGATCCGCCCACCTTGGCCTCCCAAAATGCTGGGATTACAGGCCTGAGCCACCACTCCTGACCGACCATGACCTTTTTATTTGGTGCAAGTTTGGCTTGGGAAGTGCTTTGGAGCTTCTTCCCGGTCCAACCACTGAGCTGGTCATCACTGGTTGTCATATAAAATCCACCTTTCATTGTCTGCCACAATCCGATTGAGAAATAGTTCGTTGTTATTGCTTAGAATAAGAGAAGAGGACACTTTAAATTATGACTTTTTAAATTTGCGTTCAGCTCATGAGGCACTCACCTATCAAGCTTTTTTAACCTTTCCAATTTGCTTCAAATGCCAAACAACTATAGAATGGTTGAAGTTGAGTTTTTTTGGCAACTTCCCATGTAGCTGTAAGAGGATCAATTTCAATGACTGCTCTCAATTGATCGTTGTCAATTTCCAATGGCCAGGCACTAGACTCCTCATCTTCAAGGCTCCTGTTTCTTTTGCAAAACTTCTTGAACCACCACTGTACTGTGTGTTGATTAGCAGTTCCTGGGCCAAATGTGGTGTTGATGTGGCAGGTTGTCTTTGCTGCTTTACGACCCATTTTGAACTCAAATAAGAAAATTACTCAAATTTGCTTTTTGTCTAACATCATTTCTGTAGTCTAAAATAAACATAAAATAAACAGCAAGTAATAAGCAAAAAACATAAAGTAAGAAATGTCCATTAAAATAATGTATAACATAGCCACATTTATTTAAGTAATGTATTCCAATATCAAATGGCAAATTCCAACAGGGCAAAAACTGCAATTACTTTTGCACTCACATGTAATATCCTGAAGGCATCTTAAATCCTTTAAAGAAGTAGGTTCCATATAATAATAACTATTTCATATACCTAACATTTATTAAAAACTATGTATTAAGTATTGTGCTAAATATATAAACTATCTTATTTAATTATCATAACAATGAAATAGATAAAAAATCAAGACTAGAATATAGGCCTGTTTGACCTAAAGGCCACCTGGTAGACCATGAGACTACATTGCCTCTGATGTTCAGTATTCACTGTCCCAAAATAATCACTTGACAAATGTGGGATAAAGTTTTATTTGTAATAACATTGAATATAACTTACTCATATCTTGAAACTAAGGAACAATCCTAATATATATAACAGTATCAGATATGTATCATCTTTAAAAGAATTTGGTATGCCTTAGTTATGTACTGCTCACCAGGCAATTTTTGAATATTTATTTATTTGTTTAAGACAGGGTCTCGCTCTGTCACCCAGGCTGGAGTGCAGTGGCACAATTTCCGCTCACTGCAGCCTTGACTTCCTGAGCTCAATGATCCTCCCACCTTAGCCTCCCGAGTAGCTTGGATTTCATGCTCACACCACTATGGCTGGCTAATTTTTGCATTTTTTGTAAAGTCAGCATCTCACCATGTTGTCCAGGCTGGTCTCAAAACTCCTGGGCTCAAGGGAGCTGGCCACCTCATCCTTCCAAAGTATTGGGTTTACAGGTGTGAGCCACCACACTCAGCTGAATTTTTATTTAGAATTTGCCAGTTATTTCTCTAATTTGACACAGGACTAAATATGAATCAATCTGGGACCAGTTCCTATAAGGTCTAGATTACAAAGGAAACAAAACAGACGTAGAATTGTGAGGCTGCTGCCAAGTACTAAAGTTCATCGGTAAGGAAAAGAATAAAACATCAAATTAATAAATACAATGAGCTGGGTGCAGTGGCTCATGCCTGTAATCCCAGAACTTTGTGAGGCTGAAGTGGGCAGATCACTTGAGGTCAGGAGTTCAAGACCAGCCTGGCCAACAGGGAAACAATTGCCTCTACTGAAAATACAAAAATTACCTGGGGGCAGTGGTGCATGTCAGCACTCTCAGCTACTTGGGAGTCTGAGGCATCACTTGAACATGGGAGACAGAGGTTGCAGTGAGCAAATGTTGTGCCACTGCACTCCAACCTGGGTGATAGAGTCAGACTCTGTGTCAAAACAAAAAAGAAGGTAGAAATAAATTAATTAATAAATACTATGTCAGAAATAACATTAGAAAATTTATGACCTGTTCTTAAAAGCTTTTGACTTTTTGGAAATACAAAATTTTGACTATTTCATATTGGTTCGTGGTCAAATTCTTCAGTCTTTTAAATGTGAACATATCACATATATGCATTTTTTTACTTCCCTAAACATATGATCATTTTTACGATGCATCAAATTAGTTTACAGCAATTGAAAATTTGTCAATACTAGTAATGTAGTAAAGTTGACACATCATGATGTGTTACCCTGTCATCTCACATTTTCAGACTTGTTTCTTTAAGTGAGTGCAGGAATTTTAAGCACTGTGCAAAAATAAAATATGCCAATGATTATGCATATATTCCATATGATATATATAGTATTTATTTAAAAAGATGTATTAAAATTGGTTCATTGAAAATTATTTTCTCAAATTTCAAAGCCTGATATAATTATCAGTCTACATTTCTCAGATGTTTGTATCATTCAATTAATTTTTAGTATCTCTCTGACATGTGGATGAGTCTATAAAAATATAAAAGGTTATATTTCCTCTTCTATGTTTTAATAGCTTCTATTTATAGATGGTATTTATTTATACAGATATGTTTAATGAAATACATTTCTAGCTCAGAAACTTTTCCACTATTGTAATTAGCTCTATTATTTATAGAACTCTTTCATCTTATTAACTCAATTTCAGAATACTTGATTAGAGTATATGGATTGTTTCTGGTGACAAGTTACAGCTTTACAAATTATTAGTGAAGAAATAATTTTTAACACATTTTTAGGAACTTTAAATTGTAAATTATTGTTATTCTTAGCATTCTAAAAGTTTCCTAGAAGTTTTTTAAACAAGAAATTGTATTCAGTGAAATTTCAAAAAGGAAATGTTTTTAAATTTTATAAAAATGTTTTGTATGTTGCAGCTATCAAAGCAGAAAAACATAATAAAAGACAAAAGGAAAGAAATGTCACCACACAGGTAAATATTTTGCTAAATCTTTATGCTTTTTAATAGAAAATTTAGACTATATGCACTATTTTTATTCAGGATACTCAGAATTACTTAAAGAGGTAATTATTAACTATTGTCTGTTATTTTTCTTAATTCTCAATCAATATTATTCTTTCATTAATTCAACAAACTTATCAACTGTGAGAAGATAAGACTGTCATCAGGCCTGAGTCTTCTAAGTTGTGGACTGTCTGATGTCATAAATATTAGGTTGGTGCAAAAGTAATCATGGTTTTTGCCATTGACAGTAATGGCAAAAACCTCGATTACTTTTGCAAAATATTAAGACACAAAGGGCAGAGAGCATCCTGGCTTATGAAGTTACAGATGCTTATTAAACTTTACCAACCTTATGATGTCTTTGCACATGTTGGAAGTAAAGGATTCAAATTTTCAATTTATTCTCAACCCAGCAACGATTTACTCCTATAAAATAAGTCATTTCAAATAAAGCAGTGACTTTCCATTTCACACTGAGTGAAACCCAATTACAATGGCTTGCTCATTGGGCTCCGTGGTGTGGCCCTAGTTTTTTTTCTCTATCAGCTCCTGCTACTATCTCCCCGACATCATTCCAGACACACTGGACTCCATGCTATTCCTCAGAAACCCCAGGCATGTTCCCCCATTCCTGTGCTCCCTACTTGGAAAGTCTTTGCACCCAGATATACATAGGGCTCCCTTCTTTCACCTTCATCTTTTCAGAGGGTCCTTCCCTGAACCTTCTCTAAATTTATAATCACTCTCTCTAAAATTGCAAATCCTGTCAAACACCTTCTTCTATCCCCCTTCCCTGCTGTATTTTTCTTCTCAAAATGATCACCATGCAATATACAGTATTTTATTATATTTGTTGTCACTCTCCCTCCACTAGAGTACAAACTCCATGAGAACAGGAGTTTTTGTTTATGGTGTTCATTGCTCTTATCCTCAGACACTATAGCAGTGCCTGGCACATAGCAGACACTCAATAAATGTTTATTGAATTAATGAGTAAAGCTTAAATCCAAATGGAGGAAGTAAACTGTGAGAAATATTGATGCAAATTTAAAACCCCTCTGTACGTTGCAACCTTTTCTAAACTCCTCTCAATATAGCTCCTCTCATCACTATAACTACCACATCCCACAATTAGCAGTGGGATTATTATTAGCAGAAATAGATGTGAGCTTCACCTAAATCTCAGTTTGTCTTCAGGCAAGTGGAGAATGAAGAAACATCCATTTCATCAGGTCATTTTGCTTTCTCTTGCCGGCTCTTGGCATCTTGCCAGTCAGTGCCTGCTGACTAACACAGGAAATGTCCTTTGGAATTCTCTTACTGCTTGAGAACAAGGATGCCACTCAGACCCATAAGTATCCACCCAATGCCTGGCATTAGCCTCCAGAGTAAAGATGAGAATGGACCCTTCCAACCTCGTAAAGCCTAGGACAAAAGAAAACTAAGAACTATTCTAAGATATTTCAGAATATTGGAAGGTAAAACACAACACAAAACAAAACAAAACACTACCTTTGTGTCAAAGATTAGGGGTAAATGTTCTAGGGTAGCCTGTTTGTAAATTGTATATCTTACTCGATTCCATTGGCCCAAGCACAGATGGCAGAAGTGAAAAGACCAAAGGCTGCAAATACCTCTACTGCAAGGTTTCCATAAATGCATGCTACACTACAACCAGAATAGAGTATCCTCAGCTCACTGAACTTACCAAAGTGTTTCATGACTCCTTGGCAATCAGCAGGATACTATTTGGCTGAAAGCACCCTCTCTCCATCTCTACCCCTAATGTAGGCTTGGCAAATTCTGGTTATCTTCCATAATAATTATCATTTACATTATAATTTTAAAAACACACTCACCTCACCTAAGTAGAGCTGCTCTTTCCATAGTTTTTCTCTCTTTCTGGCTTTACAACTCCACAACTTGCAAAAGAAAATTTGTTTAAAGTCATCTACTTCTCCATTCCCTGACAAAAACTTTTTGAAAACACACACACAGACATAGAAAAAAATGTTTAAGGATAATTTGTACTGTGTTAAGTATCTAATATTTTCAGGAGTTCTGTGTGCTATTTCCTTCCATGTTAAAGAATGATCCTGATTACAGAGGTAATAAACTCCCAGGTATTTAATATACTACCGCGAAGGAACTGAGGCCCCCTAAGGGAGCAACTCAAGTGTATGGCTGACAGATCACTATTGTAGGACTTTCTCCTTAGTTCAGCTAAAAACAGGGTCCTTGTCACATGACCATGAAAAATTAGGCTTGCAGACACTTTGAAGGGTGAGAAGGGCAGGGTTTATTGGGTGAAAAGGAAGAAAAGGGGGGAAATAGGGACTTTCAGCAAAGTGAGAGAGTGTGCTTTTTGCCAGTGGGCTCACAAATTAAATCCAGGTTACCAACCCTGGAATAGGAGAGGCCAGGCTCCTCCTCCCTGCAAACAGTAGGAACTTCCTGAGGCTCCACCCCATTCACCCAGTATGCAGCCCAGTTGGAGTTTCTCCAGGGACCCTTTTACACTTGACTGTCTCATTCCCCAATCTGCAGAATACATCTAACAGCTATTAGAATAAGGATAAGGACCAAGACCAATCTTAACTGCTTCCTGCTGACAGGAGGTGCTGTTCTGGGGAACGGCAGTTGGCGCTCCCTCAGAGGGTCCCGGCAGAAAGGGCTATCCTCCAAGGCTTCAGTTGCATGGCCATTTGGAGTTTGATGGCCAGAAGGTGAGAAGAGACAAACCAGGTTATTAGAAAACATGTATCAAAGTAAGACAAAAAAGATGCATAAGGACACAAAAAAATCCCAAGGCCTTTTACCAGTTTGCACAGGCAGACGGAGGCCAAAATCCTGACTGGTAAAAACAAAACAAAACAAAAAGCTTTTACCCTTTTGCCAGCATATCAAGTTTCTGGGTTCCCTTCTCCTGAGTCCAGTCCTAAGCTAACCAGTCTCAGGTTTGGGAAATTAACCGCCTCTTCGAGTTTGGAGGATGCATCTGACAGGAATATCCTGTAGTACAGAGACACAATTACCTATCAGTTAAGAGAGAACAGAGGAGGAGAAAAAGAAGGCTTTAAAAAAAAAGGAGTCCCGAGATTCAGGATGCATTCAAAAGGGGTACAGACTGAAAATGAATGGCTACCCATGTAGAAAGAGGGGAGCAGTGATATCTGGTTCCCTTCTCTTTTTAGCACATACCTGGAGGTATGTGAGGGAGAGAAGAAAGAGCATCCTTTTTCCCTCTTCTGTCCTTGCATCTTCAAGTCCCAGTGCCCTTGGCAAGTGCTACCCGTAAGTGCCAAAGTAGCTTGCACCCATAAAGCAGGGAGGGCCTAGATAATAGGAATTAGCTGCTCTCACCTATGTCTCTATCCCACCTGCCATCAGTAGCCTTGGAGTTCCCTAGACCTCATTTTTGCCATAGATTCTAACATGACCCTTTTCCATGAAATGAGAGGCGTGGCTTAATTGGCAGGAATTAGCCCTGCTTACCTGCACTGTCTTTTAACCTCTGTTGTTGTCTGCCTCTGGATTCCTTAAATCCAGTTTTCTTTCTTAGGGCTTTGACCTGAAGCTTGGAAGTGAGTTTAGGACAAAAATGTGTCTTGGGAGGGGTGCATGGACTCCTTATCAGAAACCAAATGCTGAGGTGAAGGTGTGAAATTGAATCCTCCTCCAACAAGGGAGAGAAAAGGATGTCTTGTGACATGCCCAGATAACTGGTGGCTATAGTTATGCTTGCTAAGATTTGAGTGCATGGTACTTGGCTTTGGTTAGCTCCCTTGGTCTTCCTTTCCCAAAAAGGAAACCTCTGCGTGATAAGCATCCTGTTTATTACCATCACCTGGCAGGATTTGCAGGATTTGCAGGATAATTGCTCAGAACTAGAATATTGATTCAGATTTTTACATTACCTTTTGTTCAATCTGAGCTGCAGCTAGAGATTACTCGTTGACAGGAACAATTAGGGTTAGTCTAAAAATATAAACAAAAATTTAAAAACAACTAATGAGTTTAAATTTAATGACAAATATATGATAAGTTTTAAAATATAATTTCTTTCTCTCCGGTCCTCATTTTTGTTAAAAAAAAATCATGATAGGACTGAGTTCTTTGCAAAATAGTCTTTAGTTTTATCTTTAGCCTGATTATTTGCATAAAGTGTAGCAAGAATAACTATTTCTACATAGGCCTTTCAGATTTGATGGAACTCTGTTCCACAAGGAATCTCAGATAAGACCTTTTAAATCTGAACCCCACCATGGGTTTGTATCCTCAAATACTTGTGAGTTGTGTGATCCTCTCCTCTTAAGGTCCCAAGATAAACTTGGGGCTCCTGGGCCTGTTAGAAAGTGACATTCTTTACTGACCACAGGTCAGGAACCCTCTACAGGAACTGCATAGATGAGGGTATGAGGCTAGTTTTTTTCTCAAAGGGGCTTTTATCAGCTCTGCAAGTCAAGCTTGGCTCCTTAAAGGGAAGCATATCCTTTCAGTCAAAGCCTTGACAAAACAACCAGTTTCTCCAAATGCATCCTGTTGCAAAAGAAAAGATTCTTATTGCTCTGATGCAAATAACTATATCGCCATAAGTTAAAAATACTCACAGATCATTTTCAAATTCTAGAGAAACTAGGCAGAGAGACAAAACATGCTCCAAATTTTGTTCACAGAAGTATACCTTACTCAATTATTAAAGGCCATAAATAGTTCAAAATAAGTTTTCTTGACCCTGAAAAACGAAACAAGCATTAGCAACAGCAAGCCTGTGGCTGGATCAGATGCACTGCAAGCAGCTTTTGTTTTGGGCCCCTGCCTCTGGATAAAAGGAATGAAGTGGTGCCCAGAAGCTTGGAGATAGCAGAAACTACAGAGCCCCATAGAGGGTGTCACAGACCTGGCTTGTGAGGCCCTAGGTCTGAGCTCCTGGAAGGCCTGCAGCTCTTCTTTTCTTCTCATTGCCTGAAGTGTGGGAGCATGTTTTAGCCCTGTTTGTGTTACAGCTCTTTCGGTCCCACCGTTTAGCTGGTCCCAAGTTCTTGTCTTGCATCTAGGAAGAATGAGGTACACAGACAACTGGAGGGTGAGCAAGGCAAATAGGTACTTCACTGAGTGACAGTGCAGTTTTCAGGAGGCCCAAAGTGGGTAGCACCTTTCTGTAAGCAGGTGGTCCTCATGAGTACAGCTCTCAGTGGAGAGAAAACTCAGAGTGAGTAGTTCCTATCCTCGGGCAGGTCATCCCATCGAGTCTGCAGCCATCAGCAGAGAGGAGACCTGGAATGGGTAGCTCCTATCTGCAGGCAGATCATCCTATCATCTCTGCAGCCCTCAATGGAGAGGAGATATGGAGTAGGCATCTCCTATGTGGAGTCAGGTTGTCTTGATGTCTGCCAAGTTTGGCTGAGTCCGGGGTTTTTATGGGTGCAGAAGAGACAACGTGCATGCTAATTGGTCCATGGGTGGGCCTGGGAAAAGCACCATAAGTTCTTACTCCTAGCCTCAGACTCCACCTGGAACTGACAGCCTGATCCCCAGGCTTCCTGGCTTGCAGGTGGGGTTTCACTGGGGACCTGTCCCTTTCCACCCAGGAGGCTGTCTGCCTCCTGCTGCCATCTGCATATCATCCATGGTGCCCAGGGTGTTCATGTGGAGTGGCACCTGCAGGCCTTCATTGAGCCACCCTCAGCACCCCCTCAGCCTCCCTCCCATGCTCGATGCCCAAAGTCCTGAGGGGACTGAGGCAGTGGGGGGCTGGCATGTCAGCACCAACCCAAGTGCACACAAACCAGCTGGATTGTAACAGTGCCCAAGCTTGGCCTCAACTTTGCTCCAAAATCAGAGCAGGTACCAGGCACTGGAAAGGCCAGGCAGTGGGAACAAGCACTTCTGAGCCTGCGGGGATGGGAGTGTTTCTCAGCCCCGAGAGCACAGGGATGCCTGGGTCTGCAGCCACAGCTGGGCGGCTACAGCTGCCCCCAGGAAGGTGGGGCTCCCACCTGGCAAACTCAGAATGGGGCATGGCTCCCTCCTGTTCCCAGCTTCCACTGGCTCCATGGAGCACGTAGCTCTGAGCGTGCGTCCTCTGCTGTTGCTGGCATTTCTGCAGTGGCTGCTCTAGGCAGGCCATCACCACCATCATTTCCATTTGTTAGTGTCTTCTTTAATTTCTTTCAGCAAGTTTTATAGTTTTTTGTTTTTGTTTTTGTTTTTTTGAGATGGAGTCTCACTTTGTCACCCAGGCTGGAGTGCAGTCGCATGATCTCGATTCACTGCAACCTCCACCTCCCTGGTTCAAGTGATTCTCCTCCCTCAGCCTCCCGATTAGCTGGGACTACAGGTGCTTGCCACCATGCCAACTAATTTTTTGTTTTTTTTAGTAGAGATGGGGTTTCCCCATGGTAGCCAGGATGGACTCAATCTCCTGACCTCATGATCTGCCTGCCTTGGCCTCCCAAAGTGCTGGAATTACAAATGTGAGCTATCACATCCAGCCTATAGTTTTTTTAATACAAGTCTTTTGTCATCTTGGCTAAGTTTCTTTATAAGTACTTTATTCTTTTTTATGCTATTTTAAATTGATTTTTTTTAAATTTTTTTATTTGCTTCTTTGTTTGTAGTATATAGAAACAACTGTTTTGTATTGATTTTGTATTCTGCAACTTTTTAAAAAACTTTGTTTAAATCTAGCAGTTTTTTTGTGTAGAATCTCTAGAGATTTCTACATATGAGATTATATCTTCTGTGAACAGATAATTTTATTTCTTTCTTTCCAATCTGGATAACTTATTTATTTTATAACTTTTCCCTAGTTAAATTTATTTCCCAATTGCTCTGGCTAGGGCTTTCAGTACTTTGTTGAATGAAAGCAGTATCAGTGGGTATCCTTGCTTTGCACCTGATCTCATAGGAAAAGCTTTCAGTCTTTAACAATTAAGTATGATATTAGCTACTGAGTATGTAACCCTTCATATATGGTATTTATTTATCACATTGAGGTAATTTTCTTCTATTCTTTGTTGAATGCTTTTTATCACAAAAATATGTCAAATTTTGTCAAATTCTTTTTCTGCATCAATTGAGATAATCATGTGTTTATGTCCTCCTTTATTTTGTTAATGTGACATATTACATAATTTCATGTGTGGAACCATCCTTGCATATCAGAAAAAAATCCCACTTGGCCATGGTATGTAATTTTTTTTTTTTGAGACAGAGTCTCGCTTTGTCGCCAGGCGCCAGGCTGGAGTGCAGTGGTGCGATCTCAGCTCGCTGCAACCTCTGCCTCCCGGGTTCAAGCAGTTCTCCTGCCTCAGCCTTCTGAGTAGCTAGAACTACTGGCATGCGCCACTACGTCTAGCTAATTTTTGTATTTTAGTAGAGACGGGTTTTACTTTGTTGGCCAGGATGGTCTCGTTCTCTTGACCTCGTGATCCGCTCGCCTTGGCCTCCCAAAGTGCTGGGATTACAGATGTGAGACACCGCACCCAGCCCAGTATGTAATTTTTTAATATGCTGCTGAATTCAATTTCCTAGTGTTTTGAAGATTTTTGCCTCAGTGTTTATCAGAGACATTGGTCTGTATTTTTCTTTCCTGGTAGTGTCCTTGTCTAGCTTTGGTATTAGGGTAATGCTGACCTAATAGAATAAGTTTGAAAGTATTCCCTCCCCTGCAATTTTTTGGAAGAGTGTGAGGCAGAATTCAAAGTCTTAAAAAACTTCTAGAAATGTAAACATATATCTATGTAAATAGTGTAATAATATAAAATAATGTCAAATGTAGAAGAGAGCGAGAAAGGGAGGGAGAAACATACACACAGACACACCCCTCATGTGTTATAGAATACCCCAGTAGAGATTGAGGAAATACATTGTGTTCATTAATATGTATGCAGCAAAACATAAGAATATCACTCTAAAAGGGATAAAGAACAGAAATAACCTAAAATAAGGTCAGGTCAAGTTTTCACAGCAACTGATTTTGAGCACCAAACTAATGAAAAAGCTTTCAGTGTTCAGATCTGTTTTTTAGATTTGGAAACTGCAGATAACATTGCAGGTGCTGTGAAATCACTTCCTCATATAGATCTTTCATTTAGTTACTCCCCTTGCACTCCATTTCATTTGAAATGTAGTTCTCCATCTACTCAATTCCTGGGTAGCTGAACATGGCTGGGAATAAACAGAATCAGGCAACCAGTCTCATTTTAATTTTATGGCCACAGCCCAAGAAGGCCTTCAGTGTTTCCTAGCAAACTTGAACATCTCCCTAGTCAAATGTATTATTTTACATCTAGGATCACTGTTTCATACCTTCTCCCTTCTCAAAATTCCAACATATCTCACCTGATGACATTTCTGGGTTTTGTTTATTCTCTAGTTTCAGAAAACCATCCTCCTAATGCATTAAGCAAAATGCTTTGAATTGTTCACACTGAAAAAAAGGAAACAGATTGAAGAGCAATTCTATATCCACCCATCAACAACTCTATCAACCTACCAGCAGCTATAACCTGCACTGCCTCAACCTCAGACACAAACTACTTTAGGCACCTATTTACTGCGGTGTGTAAAATGGATCTGAGACTTGACATGTTGACTATTGAACACTTGATTTTTCTCAACTCCAAACCAGTTCCTCTCCTGTTGTCTCCTATGCCAGTAAATGGCTCCTTCATCTACCAGGTGCTTAGAATAAGAATCTTAAGCTCACCCTCTGCTTCTTTCTCTCATACCCAACATACCAATTATCTTGGTCATTAAAATATCCAGAATCCAGTCCCTTTTAACTACTCCACTGCCAGCCACCAGCTCACCCATCTGGACTCTTTGGTAGCCAATTCCCTGATCTCCTGCATTTTTGTTCTATTGCAGCCTATTCACCTCACAGTATGTATTCCATTACACTTAAGACAAAATCCAAACTCTTCATCACGTCCCACGGGCCTTACATGACCTGGTTTGCTCTTTCTCTGAGCTCTAACCATTCTCCCCATTACTCACCTTATTCCAGTTACGTTGGCCTCTATGCTATCTCTGGAGTACCCAAGTCTATCTACCTCAGGGCCTTTGTACTGATAGTAACAGAAGCCAGACAAATTCCTAGGCAGACAGGGACAGGTCCCCGGTGAAACCTGACCTTCAAGCCAAAGAGAGTTTAAAGCCTGAAAACCAAGCTGCCGATTCTTGATGGAGTCCACCACCAGAATGAGAACTTCCATCCCTATCTTACTCTCTCTCTCTGTCAATTGGTTTCTTCTGGATGATGCCTTTTAACCAATCGAATGGTGCTTTTTTCAAGCCCACCTATGGACCAATCAGCATGCACTCCCCCATCCTAAGCCCATAAAAAAATTGGTGAATTTAGACCAGGAGCGGTGGCTCATGCCTGTAATCCCAGGACTTTGGGAGGCCGAGGCGGGCGGGTCATGAGGTTGGGAGGTTCAGACCATCCTGGCTAACACGGTGAAACCCCGTCTCTACTAAAAATACAAAAAATTAGCCGGGCGTTGTGGCAGGTGCCTGTAGTCCCAGCTACTCAGGAAGCTGAGGCAGGAGAATTGCTTGGACCCGGGAGGCGGAGGTTGCAGTAAGCCGAGATCATGCCACTGCACTCCAGCCTGGGTGACAGTGAGATTTTGTCTCAAAAAAATAAAAAATTGGTGAATTATGTTTTGTCACCAATCTAAAATAGCACATCCCTCATTTCCTAACTCCTCTCCCAGACTACTGGGTCTTCATCTGCTTTTAACTGCATGGAATCATGTGTTCTACATACTTGCTCATTACTTGACTCCCCACTTGATTCCTCCAGTGGAAACTGAACTCCAAGAGTACAGGCTCTTTACTTTTTTGTATAGTTCTCAAAGATCTAAGTATCTCTTGATTAGTCACTAAAATTTAGTAAGTGCTTGCTAAATATTTGTGAGAATGAATGTCATTTAGCAATCTGTATCAAGGAATGAACAGAAACTATCAGTAGCCCTAGTAAAATTAAGAGAAAAGAAGTGCTGAAAGTAATGAAAAAAAACCTGAATTCTTTTGATAATTCATGTATTCGCTGTACCATGAAGAGTTGACATGGCTATATGTTTACTCATAATTTTCTGCTTCTTGCATGTAAATACGGAATATAAATACAGACTCCAGGATATATTAGTTGTTAATGTTCTCTGAATTTCAGACAGCATTTAGCAATTAATATAAATTTTATGTTAACACTGTATTATTAATATCACTCATGTCACTTTTTTCCATTTTACTTTCTACTTCACCTTTTCCCTGTATTTCACAATTTACCCTTAGGTAGCTGTCTACTATTCTTATTTATTGACATTAGAAGGTGGATCTGCAAATACACAATAAAATAATAAGCAATGGCTTTGCCAAGAGAGAGAAATATTTTTACTGATAATTTGCTGAAGTAACTGAATGAGTTGCTTCTTCTCTACAAGGAATAGTTATTCTTTTAACTTAGGGGTGGTTATTGCATCTAACATATTTGCTTTGTTTTAAAAAATCTTAGATGTGTTAGAAAAATGTATCCTAAGATTGTTTCATATTCTTAATTGAAAAGCGTAGGAAAAAATAAAAGACATCAAGTCCATTAACAAAAACAGCTTTGCTTCAATGTAAATATCTCATAAATAAAATCTTATTTTGAGAGAGGAAAAACTATTAAAACAGTTGATTTTAACGTTTAAAATTGCCAGCCCCCATTTTTTTCAAACATACATGCATTTATTTAAAACCTAGAAAGCAAATAATCTGACATATTTTAAATTGCTGATGGAAAACCATAATTAAAACATTTGCTTCTATGTGAGTCTTTGCTATATATATATATATATATCTTCACTGTGTTATGACTGATGTTAAATTTTTGCATTATTTAATGCTGAACTTCAATTTCACTCTCATGTGCTGACAACCTTCTTCCACTATTACCTAGGGCAGGGGTTCTTAAACTTTAGCATGCATCAGAATCACCTGGAGGACTTGTTAAATCACAGATTGCTGGACTTCACTCCTAGAGTTTCTGGTTCTTAAGACTTCAGGTGGAGCAGATCATTTGCACATCTAACAGATTTCAGGGACCATACTTTCAGAACCAATGACCTAGGAAAATCTTACTTTCTTACAGAAAAACTCATTTACTTTGTTTTTCACTTCTTCTTGGCTTTCATCATAACCTGGCTTTTCTCTTATGATGTCTGGGGCACTAGTGTTCATACTCTTTGGAAATATAGTGGTTTAAACATAGTATATGGAATCTGTATCTATACATAGTGGGAAAAGTAGAAATTCATTTCTCCCTTTTGTCGAAGCAATGGCAGCAGCCTGTGTTCTCTGCCACATTATAGCTTGATAGCACCTCATTCATTTACCTAGACAAGGCCCACTGGTGAGGAGGTGACCAGCTACTTTTGGTTTGCCACTCCTCTTGTCCTCACTGATGCCTTGTATAAGCTCTTACTTTTCATTTGCTCTTTTTCCCAAGACCTTTTTCAGCAGAATTTAAAGTATTACACAGTGCCAAAGAACAGTGTCTCTTTAGGGGGATATGAGCCAGGAAAGAAAAAGTGACATAGATCGTTAAGGAAAACAAGAAATTTTTTTTTTTTTTTTTTTTTTTTTTGAGACAGAGTCTTGCTCTGTCACCCAAGCTAGAGTGCAGTGGCTCTATCTCAGCTCACTGCAACCTCCGCCTCCCAAGTTCAAGCGATTCTCCTGCCTCAGCCTCCTGAGCAGCTGGGACTACAGGTGCGTGCCACCACACCCAGCTAATTTTTGTATTTTTAGTAGAGACAGGGTTTCACCATATTGGCCAGGCTGGTCTTGAACTCCTGACCTCGTGATCCACCTGCCTCGGCCTCCCAAAGTACTGGGATTACAGGCGTGCACCACTACACCCAGCTAATTTTTGTATTTTTTAGTAGAGATGGGGTTTTGCCATGTTGGCCAGGCTGGTCTTGAACTCCTGACCTCAGGTGATTCACCCACTTCGTCCTCCCAAAGTACTGGGATTACAGGCATGAGCCACCATGTCCAGCCCCTGCTCCCACTCTTAATTCTCTATAATCTGTTCCTCACATGCCAGCCAGAATGGTCTTTTCTTCTAAAACATCAATCAGAGCTTGTCACCTAGGACCACAATATCTTCCTCTTGTCCTTCAGAGAAAATACCACCTCCTTACCATGTCCCTGTATGATATCACCCTCTACTTCTCTCTATGTCTTTCTCTTTGATAATTCTCCCCTTGGTTCACCCTCCTTCAGCTGCTTGGGTCTTATTTCCATTCCTGGAACATACAAATTTGTTCCCACTTTAGGGCATTGGTACTTGCTGTTCTTTCTGCCTGGAATGCTCCGCCTCCATATCTTCGCAGTACTGCTTGTTTGTCATTAAATTCTTGGCTCCAAAGTCACCTCTTCTGTAAAACATTTTTGGGCACCCAATCAAAATTATGCACCATCCCCTCTTCACCCCATATTTCACTTTTTACATTTTCTTGCTTTATTCTCTTCATAGCATGTATTGATATCCGATACTAATTTGTTCATTTATTTGCTTACTATTTCTTACAGACAAATGGGAGCTCCATACGATCAGAAAATGCTTCTGTCTTATCTGTCACTCTGTCTTCAGTTCCTAGTGAATATCTAGCATAAATGTATTGAATGAATGAAACAGTGCTTTTTATATAACTCTTAAAGAATAGGGATGTTGGCTGGGCATGGTGGCTCATGCCTGTAATCCCAGCACTTTGGGAAGCTGAGGTGAGCAGATCACCTGAGGCCAGGAGTTGAGACCAGCCTAGCAAACATGATGAAACCCCATCTCTACTAAAAAAACAAAAAATTAGCCAGGTGTGGTGACAGGTACCTGTAATCCCAGCTACTCGGGAGACTGAGGCAGGAGGATTGCTTGAGCCAGGCAGGCAGAGTCTGCAGTGAGACAAGATGGCGCCACTACTCAGCCTGGGCAACAAGAGCAAAACTCCATCTCAAAAAATAAATAGGCTGGGAGCAGTGGCTCACACCTGTAATCCCAGCATTTTGGGAGTCCGAGGCGGGTGGATCACAAGGTCAAGAGATCAAGACCATCCTGACCAACATGGCGAAATCCCATCTCTACTAAAAATACAAAAATTGGCTGGGTGTGGTGGTGGGCAACTGTAGTCCCAGCTATTTGGGAGGCTGAGGCAGGAGAATCACTTGAACCTGGGAGGTGGAGGTTGCAGTAAGCCGAGATCGTACCACTGCACTCCAGACTGGTGACAGAGTGAGACTCTGCCTCAAAAAATAAATAAATAAATAATAAGAATAAGGGCGTTTCATTTACTTGATTATTTTAGGCCTATTACCTCTCAAAAAACTATTTGAGGAGGCTATTAAAATAGTCCCATTAGCATCAGTCACGTTGCTGCTATTGAAATTCTATTAAAGAATAAGTGTGGAATTTGGGGGCTAAAATATTTATCATCATATACAGCCCAGGCAGCCACAGGGGCTAGGAGATACTAAAATTGCTGTTCGGTGCCTTTGAATGAAATTAGTCCAGAAAATGTATAACATATAAGTATTTTCTACTAGTAAAACATTTTAAAGATATTCTGCTTGAGATTAAAAACACTATATTTCAATAAAATGAACGATATTTACTGATTTCTGAGACTCAGAACACCTTTGTTTACTGACAAACAGAGCAAATTAAATAGCCAGAGGACCCAGATTCTAGTAGTTTAGAACCTGAAACAGAAAAACAGAAAAATGTATTTAGACAGAAAATATATACGGTTAATATAACAGCAGTTAATATTTATTGACTGCTTGCAGTGTCCAAGGCTCTTTGCAAGTATTAACTCATTTGATCCTCAAAAAAACTCAATGACATAGGCAATTTATTACCCCTATTTTATAGAGGGGTAAACTGAGTCACAGAGAGGTTAATTTGCTTACAGTTAGACACAGCTAATAAGTGGTAAACAGAAAATATGATGTGAGGAATGTCAGTTAAAGTTTTACAATCTATAACAATTATTTTGAGATGTGAGCAATTGGGATGGATGATTGTGAATAAGATATCTGTTTATATGCTAAATGTACTTAAAGTTTCTTGTGTTTAAAAAGTTAAATTGTGTGTTGTTTTCAGAATAAAACTAATTTTCATCCAAACAAAACAGTGTAAAAACCCTTAAGACAAATGTCTAGCCTCAGCAGACTGACAGAGTCTTTTAAATCAGAAATTATTAAAAAAAGTTTTCTGGGCCAGGTGTGAAGGTGCATGCCTGCAATCCCAGCACTTTGGAAGGCTGATGCAGGCGGATCACAAGTTCAGGCTCCTACCCTGTGTAAGGCCTGATTTCCCCGTGGTTTCACCCACTTCCCTCAGTGCACATGTCAGGCTCCAGTCCCTCATCTGATATAAACACTTGTGGGGAGAGTTGGAAATTCTCCGACAACCCCTTTATATCTCCCCAGGCATTTGGCTGTCTTATTACTGCTAACCAAGAAGAAAAGAAACTACAAGTTCAGAGAAAGGGCCATCACTGTGGGTCACAATGATACTGACAGGTCTTGGGGAGAAAGATTCTCAGTTGGGCCTTGAAGCAGGAGTAATATTGGAGATAACAGAAAAGAAGAGACAATGAAAACTGTTTAAGTAAAAACAAGGAAGTAGGAAAGAACCTATTCTATCTGTGGAACAGCAAGTAGAAGAGTTTGGCTGTCATGAATGTTTGCGTAGGTGAGGTAGTAGTAAGAAACGAGTTCACTATGACATTTTTAGGTCAGATGCTGAGGAATCTTAGATTTTGTGCCAAGTGGTTTGATTTTATCCTGCTGTTCTTGAGAACTGAAGGCTTGAGTTGGGCAGTGGTATGTTCAAAGGCATGCTTGAGAAAAACATATCCAGCGTGAATCTGTAACCACTCGATGGGTTCATCTTGCCTTCTGCCCAGATAGAGCCAATATATCAAGACAGGGGAATTGCAATAGAAAAAGGGTTTAATTCACATAGAACCGGCTAAATGGGAAACCGGAGTTTTACTATTACTCACATCAACCTCCCTGAAAATTCCAGGGCTAGGGTTTTTTAAGGATAGTTTGGTGGGCAGGAGGGTAGGGAATGGGTACTGCTGATTGGTTGGAGATGCAATCATCTGGGTGTGGAAAACAGTCTCTGTGCACTGAATCCACTTCTGGATGGGGACCACAGAGGAGTCATTGGTCTAGGTGGGCCTCAAAAGACATCTCAAAAGGTCAATCTTACGTTATACAACAGTGATGTTATTTACAGGAGTCATTGGGGAAGTTGCAAATCTTGTGACCGCTAGAATAGTGGCTGGTAATCATTGAACTATGCCTTCATCTTAGCAGAATTCAGGCCCCTGTCATCCTCCTAACCTGGTGGGCTTTTATTAGTTTTATGAAGGTGGTTTAGTTTTGGGGAAAGGCTACTATCATTTAAACTATAAACTAAATTTCTCCCAAAGTTAGCTTGGCCCACACCCAGGAAAGACCAAAGGCAGTTTGGAGGTTACAGGTAAGATGGAGTTGGGTTAGGTCAGCTCTCTTTCACTGTCATAATTTTGGCAAAGGCTATTTCAAATCTCCAAGATACAGGGAAGTGAAGAGGCAAAAGGGCAAGTGAAGATATGAGACTATCAAAACACAGCTTCTTTCTCTGATGAAGAGCTATAGCTAGTCTATAGATGGGCCCAGGAGAGTTTACAACATGCTTTTATTGCATTTGCTGTTTAAAAATTAAAATTCACACAATAAACCCCTCAACAGAAAATCTTGTCAGCAATGTTTCCGGAATATCTCCAGAAACCAACCACAAGCACTATCACCGTCTTCTTTCTTCACTGTCATCATCAACTCTCAAGTGGGTTATTTCAATTGGCTTCTTTTCCCCACTCCTTCTCTAAGATATTATATTCTCCACACATGAGCCAGAATGATGCTTCTGAAATTTAAGTTAGGCAATATCACTCCTCTGCTTGGGACCCTCCACAGGGCTCCCGTTCACACAGACCACGACTCCCAATCCTGAGCCTGACCTCAGCGCTGCCTCTGTGCCTCGTTATTCCCCACTCTCCCCACCCCACTCACTGTGCTCCAGTTACCCTGTCTTCCTTGCACACCTGTGTGCTCCTGCTTCAGCACCTTTGCATTTGCCATTTCCTCTGCCAGAACTCCCTTCCTAAGGTTATTTGCATGGCTAATTCCCTCCCTTTCCACAGGGTTGTACTCAGATGTGATCAGAGAACTTCTCCCTAACTACCCTGTATCAAATAACGGCAACTTTTATCACTTCCCTCCCCTTTCCCTTTTTAAAAACAACCTCCTTTTATCAATTATTATCTTCCCTGGCAGAAAATCGGCTGCAAGATGGCAGATACTTTGTTGGTTGGTTGGTTGGTTTATGGCTGTATCCCTAGTTCTGAGAGCAGGGTCTGAGAGTGATGCTCCATAAATGCTTGTTATTAAAGTATTTAATCTCTGGATGCCTTGGAGAGTCAGAGAAACCCTCCCTGTCTTCCAAGGCCCTCTAATACTTGGTCTCGCTGGCTGTGTTCTGCTGTTGTTCTAGGTGAGAGAGAAACCCAAAGTTAAGAAACACTGACCCCTGTAAAAGAAGGCAGTAGACACATCAGACAATCACAGGCATTTGCCAAATTTGTACTGCCTCCCAACTTAGATGCTAGTTATTGTTGAATTGAAAAGTTAAATGCCATTGTTTAAATGGCAATAACATATGATAATCCCACTATACCAGAGAATGAAGGATGCTCATCAAAGTCCATGTTCTCTTCTTCCAGATACCTCAATAGATTATGCTTCTCAGCCCCCCTGCAGTTAGGTGGGGCTAATAGAAAGTGGCTGAAAGTGGGAAATGCAAATCAAAACCATAATGCCATACCACCTTACTCCTGCAAGAATGGCCATAATAAAAAAATTAAAAAATAATAGATGTTGGCATACATGTGGTGAAAAGTGAACACTTCTACACTGCTGTGGGGATGTAAACTGGAACAACCACTATAGAAAATAGTGTGAAGATTCCTTAAAACACTAAAAGTAAAACTACCATTTGATCCAGCAGTCCCACTACTGGGTGACTACCCAGAGGAAAAGCAGTCATTATACGAAAAAGGTACTTGCACATACATGTTTATAACAGCACAGTTCACAACTGCAAAAATATGGAGGCTGGGCGTGGTGGCTCACACCTGTCATCCCAACATTTTGGAAGGCCGAGGCAGGTGAATCACTTGTGGTCAGGAGTTCGAGACCAGCTTGGCCAACATGGTGAAACCCCGTCTCTAGTAAAAATACAAAAATTAGCCTGTAGTGGTGTCAGGCACCAGTAATCCTACCTACTTGGGAGGCTGAGGCAGGAAAATCGCTTGAACCCAGGAGGTGGAGGTTGCAGTGAGCTGAGATCATGCCACTGCACTCCAGTCTGGGCAACAAGAGTGAAACTCCTTCTCAAAAAAAAAAAAAATGCCCATCAATCAATGAGTGGATAAAGAAACTGTAGTATATATATACGATGGAATACAACTCAGCCATAAAAAGGAATGAACTAAAGGCATTCACAGCAACTTGGATGGGATTGGAGAATATTATTCTAAGTGAAGTAACTCAGGAATGGAAAACCAAACATTGGAAGTTCTTACTCATAAGTGAGAGCTAAGCTATGAGGATGCAAAGGCATAAGAATGATATGATAGACTTTGGGGACTCAGGGGGAAAGAGTGGGAAGAGGGTGAGGGATAAAAGGCTACAAATTGGGTTCAGTGTATACTGCTTGGGTGATGGATGCACCAAAATCTCACAAATCACCGCTAAAGAACTTACTCATGTAAACAAATACCACCTATTCCCCCCAAAACCTATGGAAATTAATTTAAAAAAAACAACATATGCTTACTAAGTTATTATGTACTTGCTAAACATCCAATAAATTTTAGTACAAATTTAAAAAAAAGGAAGTGGCTGAAAGCACTATGTTCCCTTTCCAGGTCTGGCCTATTAAAGAAAGCAAAGCAAACCAAATGACACAAAACAGCAAAACAAAAGAGAAACCTTTTTTCCGCATAGTCTTCCAACCTCTTTCCCTTTTTATCTGCTAGATATTGATGCTCCAGGAGACCTTGGAATCCACATGTTGAAGCGGCACAGTATCTATTTAATATCTGCTTGGGTCCCTGAAGGACAGCATGGAGCATGTTATTTTATTTGGCCATAGAAAGAATTGAAGTGCTGATACATGTTACAACACAGATCAACCTTGAAAACAAATACTAAATGAAAGAAGCCAGTCACCAAAAAAATCACATACTATATGATTCTATTCATATGAATGTCCACAATAGAGAAATCTATAGAGATAAAACATAGATTAGTGGTTGTATAGGGGTGGGGTAGGGAGGATAGGAGTACAGGGAGGGTGATAGCTAAAGGATTTGTGGGTTTTTCTCATAAGGTGATAAAAATGTTCTAAAATTGTGGTAATGGTTGCACATGTCTGCGAATATTCTAAAAAACCATCGAATTATACACTGTAAATGGATTAATTTATAATATGTGAATTAGATCTAATTAAAGTGTTTTTATTTTTAATTTTTATTTTTTGAGAGTCACTCTGTCGCCAGGCTGGAGTACTGTGGCATGATTTGGCTCCCTGCAACCTCCACCTCCCCGCCACCTCCCTGATTCAAGCGATTCCCCTGCCTCGCCTCCCAAGTAGTTAGGATTACAGGCACATGCCACCACGCCTGGCTAATTTTTTTGTATTTTTAGTAAAGATGAGGTTTCTCCATGTTGGTCAGGCTGGTCTTGAACTCCTGACTTCAGGCAATCCAGACACCTCAACCTCATAAAATGCTAGGATTACAGGCATGAGCGACCACGCCTGGCCTAAAGCTGTTTTTAAAAAGTTCTTTACATGGCTTCATGTCTCTGCTTGCTCTGGCCCCTGGATCACTGCTCTGATGTCTTTGCTACCACCTCAAAGGATTTAAGCGTGCCAGGAGGTCATCCTGAAAAGAAAGAGTTTAAACCGTACTAAAAAAAGAAAAAGAAAAGAAGCAAACAAAAAATCTTGGCTATTCTTAGAAGTAATAATTGACAATGGAAAAAATTTAATCTTTCAATATAATTTACCCTGAAAAATATGTAGGTAAATCATGAATATGTACTTTCATAAAGCTTTAATTTTCTCCCTTAATTACTGCATTATATTCTACTGCTCAGAAATAACCCCCTAAACCTATTACCCTACTTTAAAAAGACTGATTGTAATTAAATTACTTCTGAAAAGGACTTTTGGGAAATATTGTTTTAATATTTTGGGAAATACAGTTATTTTAAAGCCAGTTGCAAGATTTTCCATACTTTCCACCCATTATAAATTTGTTGTAATGTGTAAGGGAATGTCTTCATTTTTTGTAGCTAACACAATTGACATTACCATGACAACTTACCAGTGGAAGGGTAAATTGGTGAAATTCTCCTGCTATTTTATTTATAACATTTAGCTTTTAATGCTTGGCTTTGCAGTTCAGATGATAATATAATAGGTTTAAAAGGTTTTTATTCATAAAACATATGGATTCTAAAGTGAAGTAAGCCATCTGTCGTTTTGATTTGAAAAAAGCAAAAATTAGAGTAATTGCATTAAGCTTGTATTATTGCCATGAATATATGAATTTTTCACTATCTTGTTGTTTCATTTGAAAAAACTCACATGTGAACAAAATGAACAACAGTCTTTTTCTTTGTAGGTATCAGCGAACAAAATCAAACAATATTTATCACACATATTGGAACAAAGAACATCAAATAATGTAATCAATAAAAGAGAAAATCTCTTAGAAAAAAAGAAGAATCAACATAAAATAAGAATAAAAGAAATTCAAAATAAAGATATCTTGAAGAGAAATAAGAATAATTGTAAGTAGAATATCTTCTCACATGTAAATTTAAAATGACTATATGCAATCTAAAATCAAATTTTAGAGCTGCTTTCTGAGAAGTCTTAGGATTTAGTCATAAATATTTATACACACAAAAACATTAAATTCTGCAGGCTTCTACCTTTGTTTTATTTTAATTTATTTTATTTTTTTGAGACAGAGTCTCACGCTATTATCCAGGCTGTAGTGCGGCGGCATGACCATGGCTCGCTGCAACCTCCACACCCTGGACTCAAGACACCTTCCTGTCTCAGCCTCCTGAATAGCTGGGACTACAGGCATGCACCATCACACCTAACTAATTTTTTAAGTTTTTAGTAGAGATGAGGGCTTGCTATGTTGCCCAGGCTGTTACCCCCTATTTTAGATTCAGAATTTGTACTGATGATCATAAGGAAGGTTGATAATCAGAAATTGTGTTCTTCTGACACAAGTAAATACAGAAAAATAATCACTGCTAATAAGAGCAATAGATAGAAATTGAGAACCATGGGGTTATGGAGGAGAAAGAGAATAGTTTTGGGGCTGGATGAACTCATCAATGTTAATCTCTGTTTTTTCTGAGTCCTGCTTTGACAAGGATTTTTAAATTTTTAAATCTTAATATTTTAAGGGTATTTTTTTCCTCACATTTACCTCCAAAAGACTGTTCACTGCCCAGCTGAAGAATTGGCTCTAGATATGACATAGAAATGTTGACATGCTTAGCTAACTGAAGTTAGGGATTTAGCAGGAAACAAATTGTACATTTAAATTGAATCATTTGAGAACAGTTTGATAAAGAGACTATTTGTAAAGGTGTAGACAGGATATAGGGAAACCACAAAGTTCCCCCTGGGGCCAGTAGCAGGACTGGCATTACCATCCCATGGCCCTGAAGTGCCACAGGGCAGTAATGGCCACCAGAGATATGTAGGGAAGGCTCTGTGACAGAACTATGGCCTCAGGTCAAGGACAAAGCCAGCCTGCAGAGACCCAGATTGAAGAGACAGGGAAGAAATAGCCTCACCTCACTTTCTGCTTACCTTTCATACCTCCTGCTAGTGATGCCTTTCAGCCAAAGCTCTTCAGAAGCAGGAAGGAAAGGGAGTCCATTGATGTGATGCAGTTCTTACGGGTTAGAGTCCCAAGGCACAGAGCAGGATGGAGTGGGATCTAGAACAGCAATCAGAAGGCTGGCCACCATAGCCTATGTCTGTAATCCTAGCACTTCAGGAGGCTGAGGCAGGCAGATTGCCTAAGGTCAGGAGTTTGAGACCAGCCTGGCCAACGTGGTCAAACCCTGTCTCTACCAAAAATACAAAAATTAGCCAGGCGTGGTGGCATGTACCTGTAATTCCAGCTACTTGGGAGGCTGAGGCAGGAAGATCACTTGAACCCAGGAGGCAGAGGTTGCAGAGAGCTGAGATCGGGCCACTGTACTCCAGCCTAGGTGACAGAGGGAGAGCCTTTCTCAAAAAAAAAAAAAAAAAAAAAGGCAATTAGAAGACATCAAACACACCTGGCTTTCCAGACAGGGGAGATTAGACGGCATGAACTAAAAGGATAAACAGCTTTTAGTGGCCCACAGTAGAAGCATAGTTAGTAAAAGTAAAGTTGCAGGATCTTAGAGTAAAAAGGAATATTAGAAGTCCTCACCTAAGTACTAAGTCAGTGTAGCCATCAGGATTCAACCAGGAAAAAAAAAAAAAAAAAAAACAGTAGGAGATGTCTATACTTCGGAATTTATTGCAAGAGACTGGCTTATGCGACTGTGGGGCTGGCGGGGCAAGTCCCACATCTAAAAAGTGGCCTATCAGGGAGAACAGGCTGGAACTCTTGGGCGTGAGCTAAAGCTGCTGTCCATAGGTGTAATTTTTTTCTTCCTCAGAGAAGCATCAGTTCTGTTCTTAAGGCTTTGCAACTGATGGAATCAGGCCAACCCAGATTATCCAGAATAATCTCCTTTTGATGGGTTTTAATCATAGCTACAAAACAGCATCACAGCAACAACTAGATTCCTGTTTGAATAACTGAGGACGATAGACAAGCCAAGCTGACACATAAAATTGACCATCACAGGCAGGTGTCTCCCAATCCTTATGTGTTTGTCTACATTTTTAAATTTAAGTGCAACACTTTACATTTATGTGTATTAAACTTCACTATGCATATTTTACATTAACAGGCATTTTACATTTATGTGGGTTAAACTTCATATGGACTATTATTCCAACCTATTGATTGCATTAATGAATTCATTAGTTATTCTCTCCTAGCTTTTAAAATTTTGACAAGCATATCACTTCCAATCTTTTACTCATGTTCTTGTTGGAGAAGTTAGCAGGATGGGCCAAATTTAGCACCTAGGGCCCACAATAATCCACCATAAATCTTTAGAGTTTTATTGGTGACTGGGTGTCTTATTGGTGAGTAGGTAGATGTAATCACTTGGTCAGGAATATCTGACCAAATATAGATAAGTTAAAAATCTGCATGTGATGTGGCTGAGAAAATTGTATTTACCAGAATGTCTTACACAATGTGCACTGCCTTGTTAAGACATGCCTGGAGTCATGTCTTAACAAGCATTCATGGCTGGCATACACCCTCCCCTGCTCTCCCACCTCCCCACAACACAGAAGCCCAGTGTCAGCTGATGCCAAGTCTTCAAGGATGGAAAGGCATTGCCCTGTAGAATGAGGGAGAGAAATGTTGCCATTTTGTTTTTGAAAGGGTGAGAAGAAAAGAACAGGAGAGGAACTATGAAAACAGCAGATATGAGGGGCAAGAAAGATGGTGATTGGCTGCTGAAAGTTAGTGAAACTTCAAAGTTGGGGGATTCCAACTGATATTTTAAAATCAGCAATGTCTAACATGACCATGAAAAGTTGGTTTTGTTCCTGGGATAACTCATCTTCTCTTTCTGCACTATAAAATATTAGATAAAATTTGTATTCCTCATAAGTGTTTTGTAAGAATGAATATCCTTTTGGGACAACTCAAAGAGGTATGAATTTTCACTGTGGGTCCATGCAACATAGTTGGGAATGGTACCTGTTTAGTTAGGAGTTAAGAAAGTAGAGGAAGCCATGGAGAAGTTACCTTCCCTAGAGGAGAGTTTGAACTTCATAAACTGTGGAATGAAACAGGAATATGGGTTACATATGATTATCAGACTGGCTCAGAACCTTATTGAACTCTATTCTCATTTAATTCCCATGTCAACATTTTGTGCACAGAATACGTGTGAGAGATATATAGATCTATAAATGCTATTCCACAGACCTACCAATCCTTCACAAAAGAGAAATGGGATTTAACTTACTCTCAAAAATTCTTTCTAATTCTTAGTGATTAAATATTCTTAATGGAAAGCTCACAAAACACATATAATAATCTGTTCTAAAAATTAAAGAGATTAACATCGTTATAATTCCAGAATATAAATAAATTTATCTACATTTTAAAAACAGAGAAAACTGTTTACCCATTTTTGGAATTTTGCCACTTGTCTCTTTACCCAGAATTTCTCACATATAACAAATAGCATTTATACACCCATTGCTTAAAGGGAAGATCTGGGCCTGACACTGTATCTGTCACATAGTTGGAATGAAGAAATATTTGCTGAATTACATTGAGTTGAATTCTTTCTGTAGAGAGCTAGGATATAAACTAGATCTTCTAACTCCAAATTTAGCATTCTCGGTATGCTATATTATAATATAGTGCTACATAAAAATAATAAGGCTTAACATTTTTAGAGTACATTTGGATAGTATTTTATAGTTGAACATAATGCTTTCCCATCCATTACCTTTTTTAAAATGGCATGTTCACTTTTCCTCAGGGTATTTTAACACCGTAGCTTCAACAACTAATTCTTCCATATGAGTCAGAATGAAGTCTAAAAGAATAATTATCTGTATTAAATTGTTAGCAAGACAAATCAAATACCAGTCATACAGTAGGAACAGTAGAGCCTATTCCTGCAGGCCACTGGGACACTACAGGCCATGTCCTTCCTGGCACCCCTTATAATTAATCATCATTAATTTTGATGATCATACCCAATCACTACTGTGCTCTTGATTGAAGGGAAGTATCTTAGAACCTTGTCTTAAGTCAGTCTTGGCATTCCTTTTTGCTGCTTCTGGGGCGTATGACCAGCTAAGCTAAATTTTAACATTTGCATTCCATTTTATTATTTTTTGGCATATTCGGAATGGACACTGTGAAGTGCTGTTCAGACTCCCCTTCAATGAGGAACTAGTTATCCAGTTGCTGGGAGTACAGTCTGTAGACAGCCTTTGGCAGTCAGTCTTTGAAGGGACCGTTTTCAGGTACAGAGAACTGCATAGCTGAGGTCATGCCTCCTTCCTGGGGTAGCTTACTTCCAATGGCCAATTAATACAGGAATATAAAGGCAGGATCATCTCACCCTAACCTGAGATAACGCTAACAGGCCATTTTAGCTCTACAGAGCTCCACCTGTGGGGTCAGCCAGGTGTTTCTCCCTCTGCCTAGTCCAACTTCTTCTTTAGCTGTGGTTCAGAAGGTCACTTCTTACCAAAAACCCTGACTCCTATTCCTAGGATCTGCTTATCAAGGAACACAGCCTGCTCACCATTTTATACCTTTCCTAGTATTTACTAAAAGTTTTTTTTTAATCAACCCACAGTTTTATGTAAGCAAAATGATTTTAAAAGAAAACTACTAAAGATCTCCCATTCTAGCAAAATGGTGGGTTAATCCAATAGGAAAATACTCTTGCTGCGAATACCTAAAAGTGGTGCCTAAAATATACCATAACTTTAAATGTTTTAAAGGCATAACTGGGCTCACAAGAAACTGAAATCCTCAAATGTGAGAAATAATGAAGAATAGGTACGTAGTTGATGTTTTGCCGAGTTGTAATCAGAGCTGGTAAAGGCTGAGCTTTGTATTTTAAGTCCCAGATTGGGGAATGAAAAAAGGCATTAGGAGTTTTGAGAAGGGAATCGGAAAGAAGAGCTATGAATAAAGTTAGGAGTCTCATAGAGCTGTTCAGACACCAAAAGAGAAGATTAGGAAAAACAAAACAACCAACCAATTACCACCCGCCATCATAGGCAAATATCAAGGAAGCTTGCTCTCTACTGAAGCTCTCACAGGGAAAAAAAACTCTCCCTGGTAAACTCCTCACCACAGCCCTGAGCCTCATACAGATTTGGATTTAGATTTATGCCACCTGATTTTTTGGGTGAAAACTTCTAAACCAATATTTTAACATATAAAATTTTTCTTCAATCAATAAAATGATGACTCTGGAAACCTGACAGAAGCAACACAAACTCACTCTGGAGAAACAATCTCACAATTCTCACAAAAGAAGCCTTACTGGGGAGGAATTCACAAGAAAATTTTAGAAAATACACAAGTGAAAAAAAATCTACTCAGTGAGTCAATATTCATGCACACTGCCTGCACATGCACAATAAAAGGCATAGCACCCCAAGTCTTTTTTTTTTTTTGAGATGGAGTGTCCCTCTGTTGCCCAAGCTGGAGTGCAGTGAAGCAATCTCAGCTCACTACAGCCTCCGTCTCCCGGGTTCAAGCGATTCTCCTGCCTCAGCGTCCCGAGTAGCTAGGATTACAGGTGCACATGACTATGCCCGGCTAATTTTTATGCTTTTAGTAGAGATGGGGTCTTGCCATGTTGGCCAGGCTGGTCTCAAGCCCCTGACCTCAAATGATCAGGCTGCCTCAGCCTCCCAAAGTACTGGGATTACAGGCATGAGCCACCATGGATGGCCAGCACCTCAAGTCTTGATAGAGTAGAACAACCTCCAAAAGTCTACAGGATATAGACATTTTAAAATGGTTAAGAAAGCATAAAAACAAGGCATCCTGGCAAAGGAATACACAGCCATGTAAAAGAACCAGCTGGAGTTAAGAAAAACGAAATGCCTATAACACCAGCCATTTGGGAGGCCAAGGTGGGAGCATCACTTGAGCCCAAGGATTTGGGAACAGCCTGGACAATATAGTGAGAGTCTGTCTCTATGAAAAAAAGAAAATTAGCAGGGCATGGTGGCACATACCAGTAGGCCCAGCTACTTGGAAGGCTGAGATGGGAGGATCTCTTGAGCTCAGGAATTTGAGATTACAGTGGGCTATGATCACACCACTGCACTCTGACTTAGGCAACAGAGTGAGACCCTGTGTCTAAAAAAAAAGAAAAAGAAAATGTGCATTCATTCAAATTAAAAATCAAAGGCTGGCTTAAGATCAGACATAGCAGAAGAGAACATTAACAAATTACCAAAAGGATCAGAAGAAATTGTCCTGAATGCAGCCCAGAAAAAAAATTCAAGGTGAAGAACAGAGACTCTTAGACCAAAAGAAAAATATCATACTTGACTATCTGCTGTTTATAAGAAACATTTAAAATTTGACACACAAAAACTGAGGTTAACTGGGTAGAAATAATATCCCATGCAACACTAATCAAAAGAAAGCTCGTATTAACTTCAGACAAAATAGACTTCAAGAAAAAGTCAATAATAGGGAGAAAAAGAGAATCACCATATCATGTTCAAAGGAACAATCACAAGGAAGTTGTGATAACTATATGCATGTATCTATAAACACAACCTCAAAGTATAAAAAGAAAAATTAACAGTCTTGCAATAGGAAATGAACAAATCTACAATTGTTGAAGATTTTTTAACACATCTCTTAGAAATTGATATTCAGCAAAAAAAAACTTACTAAAAATCAAACAGATTTGAATATATAAAGTTCAATTTAATAATATATGGTATTCAATTCAATAAAGAATATATAATTCCTTTTTTTGTTTGTTTGTTTTTGTTTTTTTGAGACAAAGTCTCACCCTGTCGCCAAGGCTGGAGTGCAGTGGCACGATCTCGGCTCACTCCAATCTTCACCTCCTGGGTTCAAGCAATTCTTGTGCTTCAGCCTCCCAAATAGCTGGGACTACAGGCATGTGCTACTATGCCTGACTAATTTTTGTATTATTAGTAGAGATGGGGTTTCACCATGTTGCCCAGGCTAGTTCAATTCAATTCATCCACCCACCTGGGCCTCCCATGCAGGTGTGAACCACTGTGCCCAGCCAAGAATATATAATCTTTTTAAGCAAAAAAAAAAAAAAAAGAACCTGTATAAAAATTGGCCACATGCTAGGCCACAAAACAAGTTTCAACATAAACCAAGGAATCTATATGATTCTGCTGTGCTCTCTGATCCCAAGCAATAAAATTACAAGCCACAAGTAGACAATTTTTAAAAATCCTTTTATGTCTGGAAAGAGTAATAAACACTTCTAAACATTGTTTGAATATGTTAGAATGGAAATTTGAAAATATTTATAATTGTTTGATAGTAAAAATACTACAAAAAAATTGTGGAATGCCACCAAAACAGTAACTAAAGAGAAAGGTATCGTTTCAAATTCATATACCATGTTTCTGTCAAATTTAAGATGTCATAAGCTGTAAGATACACCATTGTTTGATAGCCACTAAGAAATAGAAGTGCTGCTGATTAAATATGATATCCGGGTGGTGGCCTGTGTTGGCTAACTGAGGCGGGGATGTAACAGCCCAGCCCTGTTGCCTGTGGGAAGGGGGAGTAACCCACTAGTGCCATCCACTCTGCAAAGCTCTAAACTTCTCCTGAAAGCCTACACTTGCTTGGTTCTTTCCTATGCCCTGTGTTGCATTTCTCAGTCCTGGGTATGTTTCACCGTAAAATCTGAAACCTTAATACGTAAATTTAAAAATCAATCAATCAATACCATCTAGAAAAATACAAGGAAAAATTTAGTATATTCCATTAGTTTGAATCTCAAGTTATATTTACCTCACAATCCACATAAAGAATCATATAGAGCTAAAAAAATTAACAAGTGAGCAGGGTGAATATCTCTTAGTCTGACTAAAAATCAGGTGCTTTCATCATTAAAATGATACAAAGAGATAAAAATGGGAAATTCTTTTCCTCTGCAGGAAATCTAGCCTACACAGACACTACATCCTTCTTTAAAAATCTAATTTCAATTGTACTTAATATAAACCAGTTTCAGCTTCATATTTTGTGAATAATGCATCAGAAGAGTTCTTCACATTTGCCCTTATGTGTGTCAGGAAGATATACTCCTAGATGAGGAGGAAGAATAACGATCCATTACTAAAAATAACATTTCATCCAAGAAAGAATGACTCAGCAAAGAGCTTAGTCAAATAAAGATGCAATCGACTCAAATATGCTTGAATAAGAGCACAGATATTTACAATAATTAAGTTTATTTGCAATCTCCAGATTATTGTCAAACATAAATAACGCCAGTAGTATTGCTGAGAAATGGTAAACAAATTGTATTGAATGTAGAAAGAAAATATCTCTTCAAATATCTACTCAACAAAATTGGAAATAACAGGGATTGTGTTATTTATTAATTTTATAATTATGCATTATTGTATATTTGTGACAAGGACTTAGTTCATTTTAAAAAACTTTTAATTTAGCAGAAAGAAATATGGTTCATTAAACAAGATTCAAAAGCAATATCAATTATGTTGGAATAAGAGCTGAAACTTACAAAGCACTTAGGTACTAGGCAGTTTTCTGTTCTTGTACTTAATTTTCTCACTGCCCTTAAGAAGAAGGGGCTATTAATTTTCTCACTGCCCTTAAGAAGAAGGGGCTATTATAATTCCCATTTTACAATGAGGTAATGTAGGCACCGAGAGGTTAAATAATCTTCCCAAGCCTGTATAGTTGGTACCTAGTAAATGACATCCAAATCTAGGCAGTCTGATTCAAGTCTGTGCTCATACTACTTCTCAAAGCTACAAACATGCAGAATCATGAGATAGAGAACACAAGTTAATCAATGGATGAAAAATTTGAAAAACAGGTCTATAAATACATTTTTCGTTTTAAAATAAATTTATTGTACGTTGTTACAAGTATTTTAAGTAATGGGTTGTTTATTGAAAGTAATACTTCATTTACATGACACTATTGAGAGTGTTTCCTGTAAATCATTTTTCCCATTAGGTGAGTCATATCCTTTTTATTTTGACTGTTTCCGTGCCCAGCCCTGATGTTGTAAAAAGCTGTATGTGTATGAGAGTGTGTGTGTGTGTAAGTGTGTGTGTGAGAGAGTGTGTGAGAGGTAGTGTGTGTGTGCATGCACACATGCACACCTGGGCACTTTGTGGAAGGATCTTTATATCTTTAAGTCTGACTCTTTCCACAACCAGCTTTCCCCATTTGTAAACTGATGATGATGTTTTAAAAATTACAAAGTATTATACAAACTTTTGGAAAATATCACTGTATCAGGTAAAATTTAATTTCTTCATTTTTCTTGAATTCTACAAAACTGATTTTGAGCCCTCATCCTATGAGGCAAGTTATTATGAGTATTCTCTCTCTGTGCCTTCCCCCAGGTCTTAGAAAGGTTCTGGGAGGTGGAAAAGCCTTAGGTAGAAAAAAAAAATTTTTTTTTGAGACAGAGTCTCACTCTGTTGCCCAAGCTGGGATGCAGTGGTGCCATCTCAGCTCACTATAAACTCGATCTCCTGAGTTCAAGAGATTCTCCTATCTCAGCCTCCCAAGTAAGTGGGACTACAGGCGCACACCACTGCCCAGGTAATTTTTATATTTTTTATTAGAGACAGGGTATCACCATGTTGGCCAGGACTAAACTTGAACTCCTGACCTCAAGTAATCCGCCTGCCTCGGCCTTCCAAAGTGCTGGGATTACAGGCACGAGCCACTGCACCCAGCCAATAACAAAATTAAAGCAATTCCTTCCTCCTCTCCTAGGGGTACACTGGCCATCTTGAAGATGCCTGTTTCCCATGTCCTCATGTTTTTATGGAATCTTGTGGCTCTGAGGTTTACTGTGCTATGCTCAGACAAGAGTGTCTTTGCCAGCCAGGGCCAAGGGAGTCGTTGCCAGCCAGAGCTAAGATCCTGCCCTCTGATATACCAGGCATCTCCTGCCTTTTGCTTGGTGAACCTTGTATCCCTTCCTTAGACCAAAGCATCCCTTCTCTTATCAGAAGTGTCTCTCTTTCCACTTCACCTTCCAGATCCTTTCACAAAAACCAGCAGGGAAAAACTTTTTAGGCAGCTTCTGCCTTCTGACCTACCAATGCTCCTCAGCTAAGGAATAATATTAACAGATCTTGAATGCAGAGGTTAAAAAAGTAGAGCAAAACTCAAACTAATATGCAAACAAATTATATTAACACATTAATTTTAAAATATAGAACATAAAAGTAATACCTTTTTTTATTTTTTCTTGTTTGTTCATATATAGTACAAAAGCAAGCAGAAAAAAATTTTACAGATGAAGGAGACCAGCTATTTAAGATGGGCATCAAGATTCTCCAGCAGTCTAAAAGCCAAAAACAAAAAGAAGAGTAAGTCTTTATCCAGTAACCTCAGCCAAGTTAAGTTTCCAGGTTAAGAACAAAGAAAAATCCCAAATGTAGTTTATCATTAAAAGCTCATTGGGATAACAAGTAAGCTTATTTGCCTATAAGCTTTTGTTTTTAAAAGGATCAAATATGTATTTACAGAATCCCACAATTTATCACTCTAAACAAACAGGAAATCTGCATGTGAGATTACAGTACCCATATTAAGTGAAATTCAGAAATAAGACACTGATCTGACCATTCATGCAGAAATGCTGTTTTGGCTTTAATTTATTAGATAATTCAAATGAAATAAAATGTGTGATTTGAATTAGAGGAAGTTGTTATATTAAAATGCTTTTGTACTGGAGCGAGCATAGAAAGTCAATACCAAGACAAAAGTATGCCAAATTGCAGGGTCTTTATTGCTGGCGGCCACGGAGGACTCGTGTCTCTCCAACCCGTGGCCCCAAAAGGAGGGTGTCAAGATCTTTTATGCCCGTAAACCACCTAGAGGGTGAGGGTGAGGGGCGGGGAGTGGGGGTGAGGGGTGGGAGGTGGGAGTGAGGGGCTTCAGATATTCCAAGGGCCAGTGGACTTTGGACGTTCCGTAAATCACCTCCTGGGTGGAGATGAGGGTGAGGGGCTTCGGACATTCTGATTGTTACTTAAGTGGTTCACAGAAGTCAAGATAAGCATTAGTTTACACATTGTCTGGGTAGGGTGGAAATTACAGACCTTAGTTACTTATTATAAGTCGCAGGGGCCAAGATGGCATGGGTTTGGACTGCTTGCCTAAACATCAGGGTTACAGAGAGCAGTTTCAACAGCCGAGGTATGGTTGAGGTATGCAGTTTTATGGGGCTTTTACCATGTCACACTTTATTCTGCCTGGGTGTTTGTACAGTATCTTATGGTTTTCGAAGCACACTTTCATGTATGTGATTCTATTTTATCTCTAGAACAGTCTTTTTTTTTTTTTTTTTTTTTTTTTTGATACAGAGTCTTGTTCTGTCTCCAAGCTGGAGTTCAGTGGCATGATCTCGGCTCACTGTAACCTCCGCCTCCCGGGTTCAAGTGATTCTCCTGCCTCAGCCTCCTGAGTAGCTAGGACTACAGGTGTGTGCCACCATGCCTGGCTAATTTTTTTTTTTTTTCAGACGGAGTCTTGCTCTGTCACCAGGCTGGAGTGCAGTGGTGTGATCTCGACTCACTACAACCTCCAACTCCCAGGTTCAAGCAATTCTTTTGTCTCAGCCTCTCACGTAGCTGGGATTACAGGCATGCCTTACCATGCTCAGCTAATTTTTGTATTTTTAGTGGAATCAGGGTTTCACCATGTTGGCCAGGATGGTTTCGATCTCCTGATCTCATGATCCACCTGCCTCGACCTCCCAAAGTGCTGGGATTACAGGTGTGAGCCACTGCGCCTGGCCATTTTTTGTATTTTTAGTAGAGACGGGGTTTCACCATGTTGGCCAGGATGGTCTCGATCTCTTGACCTCGTGATCCAGCCACCTAGGTCTCCCAAAGAACTAGGATTACAGGCATGAGACACCACACCTGGCCTCTAGAACAGTCTTATAAGAAGAGCTTCATTTTTCTCCTTTAAAAAGTTGGAAACAGAGATTCAAAAATGTTAAAGTGAGGTGAGCACAGATAGCTGGGAGGTGACCAAGCTGTGGCCACATGGTGTTACTTCATGTCCGTTGTTTCTCTTATCACTTATCTACCTTGTCCAAAGGGGAGGCAGAAATATCTTCTCCCTCCACCCCACATTTCTAGTGGAGGGGCGCAACTTGTGGTCACCCCTCAAGGCTCTAGCTAAAGCCTTGGGATCAAATCCTAGTACTCTCATTTACTGTCTATGTGCCCTTGGATAAGTTACTAAACCTCTCTGTGATCTGGATAAAACAATTGTGCTCTTTGAATAGCGACTGGCTTTTAGTAACCATGAAATACAGGTGTATTAGTTTTATCTTGAGTCCCCTAACTGGTAAGTTGAAGGTATGGGGGCAAAGAAAGCCAAGGGTATTTTGAACCAATAATAGAAAGTATGAGCCCTGGCCGAGCGCGGTGGCTCACGCCTGTAATCGCAGCACTTTGGGAGGCTGAGACTGGTGGTTCACTTGAGGTCAGGAGTTTGAGACTAGCCTGGCCAACACTGTGAAACCCCGTCTCTACTAAAAACATACAAAAGTTACACTTGTGGCATTCCAGAGCTGTGGTAGCCAGCCCAGACAAGGCAGCAACAAAGTCCATGAATTCTTAAAACCCAAGCCTCTGAGAAGTATAAAAATATAAAGGATAAAGAGCACTCAACTAAGATCCTGATTGTAACAACATCAACAACTTTCATTTATCAAGCACCTGCTTTGTGCTAGTTACTGTTTTAGGTACTTTACATGTGTAAATTATTCACTGCTCACAATGATACTGTGAGACATACGTAATTATCCCTAAGTTACAGAGAAGGAAACAGAGAGTCAAAAAGAATTCTTCCCAAGAGACAAGAAAGAAGTGAGGGAGTGGTTCAACCAACCCCAGCAAAACCTGGGCCTCACGCTGAATATCCCTTGGGGCTGTTATAATGAGGATGGGGTAAAACCAGATCCCAAAAATACAATCCAGCCTAATAGGAGCTCATCTCACTAACATGCCCACTGGGTAAGTAAGAACAGAGAATTCTCCAGCCAGCCTAGCTAAAAGAAATAGAAGTGGAGTGCCAGGCAGGGGCTTGTCCCTGAGATTTCAGATGAGCCCTGACTATAGCATGGGAGCCCACAGAGATAAGGGGCCCACTAGGTGTGTTGCAGCAAGTACAGGAAAACCCTCGATTCAGCCTGATGGGAAAAAATCACTCTGAGAAGGTTCCAGGTAACCAATCACTTAACCTTGAAGGGGACCTTCTTCTTTGGCCTAACAGGGATAAAGCCCAGTCGTAATAGCAGACCATCCATCAGTGTGGGGACCTTCATGCCTTCCTGGATGTCATTCAGTCTCAGGCTGTTCTTACCAAGACTGTCCTGCCCACAACGTTGCCCCAAAACTCAGTCTCCTGACCGCCCCCTCCCCTGCACCTTTTTTGAGACAGAGTCTCACTCTGTCGCCCAGGCTGGAGTGCAGTGGCACGATCTTGGCTCACTGCAACCTCCACCTCCCAGGTTCTAGTGATTCTCCTGCCTCCACCTCCCAAGTACCTGGGATTACAGGTGGCCATGACCACGCCTGGCTAATTTTCGTATTTTTAGTAAAGGCAGGGTTTCACCATATTGGTCAGGCTGGTCTCAAACTCCTGAGCTCAAGCAATCTGCCAGCCTTGGCCTCCCAAAGTGCTAGGATTACAGGCATGACCCACCATGCTCTGCCTCCTGACCCTTTTGAGTTGGTAGCAATGGAGAACTGAAATCTAATGGGCTCACAGAAAGAGATCTCAGGAGTTTGTGGGCAAGCTGGGTGAAGTTCTTGTGTTATCAGATGGCCTGCTGTCTCCTTAAGCAAGTCACATCTGTGCAGCCATGACTAAGCTTAGAGCAGGTGGAGAGAAAATGATTGTACACCCTCCTGACCAAAGGAGAATAATTTTATTCCCACTCATTCCTCTATCCTACCCTCTCTTTGCTTTGCCACTTCCTGGGTTGACAGGGCAGGTGTAAGATAATTAAGACTAGTCCTTTTGGCTCCTCCACACCCACATCCTAGACCAACTCATTGATTCATTCAGCCTCTTCTTTTGTATGAGTAGGAAAAATCACTGAACAAGTCATTGCTATTAAAAGTACAGATATTAAACAAGCATATGTCAGCGAGAACAAATTTGTCTGAGTGAGTCAGGAAGCTTCACTGACAGCTAGAATGGTCTTTCATTAAGAATCACTCCTCATCAGCAAAGAAGTTTTGAAGATAAGCCGTTGTTCTACACCAAGTTTCTGATGTGCTCTGCAGAAGCATTGAGCCCTTTCTCCCCCATCACCCACCTAAGCATCCAATGCCAGACCCTGTAGAGATGATCCATATACCTAACTAAATTGTCTTTTGGGATTTGCCCCTGCTGCCCAGTTTCTCCCACCTTTTTCCTCTTGGGCATTATAGCCCACATCTTAATTTTACCTGTCAGCAACTTTCTCCAGCCCTGGATCTTGCTTCTAGTATCCCTTATAGCGCCTTGGTTTTTCTGCCCTTGGAATGCAAGACACCTAGACGGATTTGTTTTGCAGCCTGTTGCTGCCCTCTGGGTCCAGAGACTGAGTATGAAACTGCCGGAGATACTAGACTTACTATTGGAGACCCCTGCAGCCTATCTCAGAATTCTGTGCCCTGGTCCACGCTGGTGCCCCTCCCGTCCCAGCAGGCTATAGAGTTGCAGCAGCAAGCCACGTGACAGGAAGGCTCAAGGGAGTCTGTATCCTGATGCCAGACTCTCTTCCTTATGCCTATCCATGGGTGCCAGACATTTGCCTTTAGTGGCCTTGAGACCATTTACCTTGTTTGCCTTCCTGCCTCCAGAATCTCCACTTGCTTTGACCTGGATTAATTTCTTTCTTGATCTCCTGGACTCCAGTTTTCTACCTCTTTTTGTTCCACTGGAGTACTCACCCTGTGTTTTGACATCCAGGACTCTAATTCCTACCTGGATGTTTCTCTGTCTGAGGTCCTTCTTGCCCAGATTACTCTGCTCCAGCTTCTGCCCAAGAGCAGCTTATTTTAGCCACAGAAAGAATGGATAGGCTGTGCAGAAAGGTGAGTCTTCTGATCTTCCTGAGTCAGAAGCAATGGTAAATTTTTGTGGGTTTTCTTTTTCTGTATTTGAGTCAAGGTCACAGGTAGAGGTTAATGCTTTCTGTTCTTTCTACCTTCAAAAAGGAAGTTACAAAAGTAAAAATAAATTCCTAAAGTACTCCCTGTCTCTGACACATGTTTTGACCTTGCAAGACTCTCCATCACTTCTTACTCCAATCAGGTCCAGGTGACTACCTCTGACTGGGACTTGGAGAATGCAGTGTAGGGTAATCCTGTGGCACCTATCATTTTAATCACTAAATGTTCATACCACTTATCACCTCATTATACGAGAACAATTGCCATACTGTAAAACTTTAGAATCAATGCAACAGTCCCAATAATAATAACTAAATTTATTGAGTGCTGACTCTATACTAGGCACAGTGTGAAACACTTCCCATGGATTATCTCATTTAATCTTCACAGCAACCTTATGAAGTGAGTGGTATAATACTATCTCCATTTCATAGATTACAGGGTTACAGAGAAGTTATATAACTTGGCTGAAATTATCTGACTACTAAGAGGTGGGACCAGGATTTGAACCAGGCAGTCAGACTCTAGAGCCCTAGCCATTAAATTTTGTTTCATTATTGTTTTTCCAAACAGTCTGACTTTGATGTGTTGAAGACAGTATTCTGTTTTAGCAAATTATTTTAAGATATGAAGGGATCATCATTCTCCTGATAATAATTTCCTAGAGGTTACATTCCAATTTTGATTATTCTTACTTTTTTTTAGAATTTATTTTATAAAACAAATATTCATAAATAATGGTGGTGACCATGGGAGTGTTCATTATTTTAGGATAAGTTCCTCAATTTTTCACTTTACTCAGTATATGTGCTTACTAAGTGTATACGATAGTGTATCTTATATATTTCTCCTTTTTAGTAGCTTTATTATTTGTGAGATATATTTGAAATTATAACCTTAGACTGCTTTAGAAATGAAAAAAAACTCTACTGATCTAGATATGTAATGAACTTCAGCTAAACTGTATGACAACTGGTTCCTGCTTGTTAGAGAGAAGTAGTATAAATAGTGTTGAAGAGGGAGAAGAAAATTTCATTTTTGAAAATCAAACTTGACTTCATATTCTTGAAACAGAGCCTACCTACTTTTTGCCAAAGCAGCTGACATGGGAAACTTGAAAGTTATGGAGAAAATGGCTGACGCTTTGCTATTTGGAAATTTTGGCTTGCAAAATATAACAGCAGCTATCCAATTATATGAGTCCTTGGCTAAAGAAGGATCATGTAAAGCCCAAAACGTGAGTTTTGAAAGAAAATGAAACCTTAAATAGCTCCATCCTGAAATAACTATAGACAGTGTGTGAAAGGAGTTGAGCAATAGTATTCCAGCTCTGCTGCCTGAACCCAGTCTAGGGAGGTTACCGTAATGCACTGAAACAGTGGCATCAGAGAAGGAGTGCAGCAGAAGCCCTGGGAAAATTTTTCCAGTTCCATGCATGACTTTCAGGAATGGAACAGAACTGCTTTCAAATCCACTTTTCTATCTTCCGTGACCTTGTACATGTTTTCAGATAATTTGGGACCTCTGAACCCCCAACAGCTAAATTTGATATAAAACGTATTCACCTTTGTGAAGAAATATGAAACTATATCTATTATGTTAGGGTGATATGTTTGCATGATTTTTACATTATAAAATCATGTAAACATATTTATAAGTTAAATTTAATTCCTTTTCTATTTTAATAAATGCATTCCATTTTATTCCAAGAATAACATAACCATTTCATAGAAAATCTGGAAAACAGGGGAAGAAAAGCTTTTTCCAAGCCAACCATCTTGATTCAACTACTGTTAGGACTGCTTGGTACTTGTGCTTGGCTTCTTTCTTTGTGCATTTCTCTTTTTACATCATCCTAATCACAATGCAAGTGCATATATCATTTTGCTTCTGGCTACTTTCACTTAATGCTATAGCAAAAGCGTATTTTCATGTTGCTATAGTCTTATTTATGAAAACCTTTTTTTCTGATTACAAAAAAATTTGAGAATTCAGGAAGTATGAAAAAGAAAGTAAAGTTATCTAAAAGCGTTCCCCCCAGGGATCACATTTGTTACTATCTAGACTTGGAGTCAGACAGACCTAAGTTTGAATCCACTCTTTCATTTGTTTATTGAATAAGCTACTTAAGAAAACTCTTTTCCCTTCTTCTGCATGAAAATTTGACCTTTGTTTCACTCTCTAGTTCTGTTTCCCTGGTGATCTGATAGGAATAAAATGCTGACTATATTTTTAGTTAACTTGCTTGTGATAGAAATGACCTCTGATTGGCAAACTGCCTTTGAATTGGGAGAAACGATCATGAACTGTAAATACAAGATGGAGGTAGTACTTATGGGGACACTGGATACTGTGCCTGTGGAGTTATTACACTGAGAATGAGGCTTTTAAGTCAGGGTGGCTCCTGTAGCCACCCAATGTGGGTCTCATCTCCTTGCATCTGAGCCATCTTCTGAAGGACCAAAGATGATGGCTCCTGGAAAAATTATGAACTGCTGTTAAGAACTCCCACAGGAAAAAAAAAAAAAAAAAGGCCAGATGCTGCCCTGTTGTCACACTGTGGTTACTATGCCATATCTGTCTTCATACTCTGGTGGCGACCTAGCCTGTGGGAGTCCCATGAGTCTGTATGTTTAGTTGAACCAGAAGTTGGACTGGAAGACCCCTGGTGGATGGTGCAACCTTATTAATTTTCATCTGTAAAGTTAGAATAATGATGAAATATTGGGTATTGCATCTTTCTGGTTCATTACTATATCTCTAATATTTAACACACTACCTGGGACAAGAATTAAAAGTTAATGAGGAATTAATTAATTATGAATAAATTTATGGAGTTACTGTGATGATTAAAATAATGTGGGAAGACACTTAGTTTCATACCTGGGACATTGTAATCTTTCATTATAAAGAAAGGATATGTGGGGGGCTGAGGATTAGGGAGATGTTGGTCAAAGGATACAAAATTTCAGCAAGGAGGAAGATATAAATAATATTATTATTCCAATATTATTCTCCTGAAATATTTTCTAATACTCCATAGAATTTTTTTTAATGAGCTAATACTTTAGTTGCTGCTTCCTAACTTGCTCTTTATTCACTTAACAATGTATCATAGATGTCTTTCCATGTAAATATATACAGACCAACATCGTCATTTTTAAAATTCATATAACTTTAATTAAATTAAGTTGCTGAATACTGTTTTTACATCAGGGACTTTCTTGAAATTATATGTGAAATAATGCAAAAAACAGATTTGTAAATGTTATAATAAAATATGAGAGTTGTTAAACCTTCATTCCCAGTACTTGCTTAATCAAAAATACAAAGTTCCAAGACAGACCAAATGTTACCAGAGATAACAGTTTCCTCCGCTAAAAATGGTGTCACTAAAGACCAAACGTTACCCTTACTCCCACCACTAAAAATGGCAACACCTAATTTCTTTCCCAACTAGTGAACATGAATTTTATTTTTTTAGTGGGTGTATACATTAATTAATAAGTCAACAATTGTTTTTTGGATAGCTACTATGTACCAAGCATACTATAATTAATGGGGAGAAAAAGATTAATAAGTCAAAGTCCTCCTAGGTCAACCTGAAATACAAATAATCGCAGCACAATTTATACAGTTAAGGTATGTATAAAATGCTTTAGGCACAGAAGAGGGTCTGGCTAGTTCTGCCTAGGGCAGGTAAAGAATGTTTCAAGGAAGAGGGGACATTTTCACTAAGTCTAGAATATTGGATAAAGGAAATATCAAAGACTTCACTCGTTTGTATTTAAACAAAGCATTTGATACAAGGTTGAAATATTACTCCCAGAAAAGAAGTTCCATACTTCATGAATGGTTCCTAAAACACATGGATTTTAGAGCTGAAGTTGGAGTTTCACTCTAGTTAATGTGGTTATTGCATCTAATTCATGTTACTTTAGCTAATGTAGTTACATCTAGTCAGTTACATCTAGCTAATGTTACTCTAAGTAGTGTGGTTATCACATGGCCACAAATATCCTCAAATCCCAGTTAAGTGACCATCAGTTGCTTGCCTTTTTTTTTTTTTTTTTTTTTTGCCGTTGGTTTTAAGGAGAATCATGTGGAAGAATGTAATTGGCTGAGTGCTAACCCAGTGCCAGGATGAACAACTCTAAATGTCTAACCACTGTCCATAAATTATTACAGCCATCTTTGTAAAGGAAACAGGCATTGTTGAGATAGTGCCCCAAGAAATGTACAGTTACAGACTTCAGGTGGCATGGTGTGGTAGTAGAGAAGATGTTCCCAAATCAGAAGTTTTGACCATATGTGAGTCCATATATTCTACCACTTATAATAATAGCTCTTGCATCTTTTTTTCATTCTTTTAGTATCCCTGAAGAAGTTACTTCTCTAAACCTTGGGTTTCCCAAACCTGAAAAAGAGATTGATAATAATGTCCACATTATTTCACAAAGTTGAGATTGATAATAATGCCCACATTATTTTACAAGGTTGCCATAAGAGCTAAAAAAATATCTACAAGAGTCCTTAGCAAATGTTAAAGAACCTTAATGAATACTGTCTGTAACAATTTTAGTCTGAACAGCATTGTCTTTGGGGTCAGTCAGTTCTGGCTTTACATCTTAGCTCAAATGTTCCCTAATAACTTTTCCTCTCTGGGTCTCAATTTCCTCTTCTATAAAATGGGGATATTTGTTTAGATATGTGTGTTTTGGTCTCAAGGAGAACCAGAAGAAAGAACATGAGTTGAGGACAAACTTATGACCCAAAAGCTGACATTGACCTGGTATGCAAAATTCAGCCAAACTGCTTTTGTTGTTGTTGTTTGTTTTGTTTTTTTTTTTTTTTGAGATGGAGTCTCGCTCTGTTGCCCAGGCTGGAGTGCAGAGGAGTGATCTCAGCTCACTGCAAACTCCACCTTCTGGATTCAAGAGATTCTCCTGTTTCAGCCTCCTGAGTAACTGGGACTACAGGCTGTGCCACTACGTCCAGCTAATTTTTGTATTTTTAGTAGAGAAGGGGTTTCACTATGTTGGCCAGGCTGGTCTTGAGCTCCCGACCTCAGGTGATCAGCCATCTTTGGCCTACCAAAGTTCTGAGATTACAGGCGTGAGCCACCACACCCGGCCTCTGTTTATTGAAATTCTAAAATACTATGATATTGATTGATTTAAAAGTCTCTGCCCAACCCTCTCTATGCCCTCCCTCACAGCCACCCTTATTCCTCACTTGGATTCCCCTGCCCCAAAACTTCCCATAATCTAGCAAGCATATTGTTAATATCTGGATAAGCAGAGAGCCTTCAGGATCCTGCTCTCAACACTATAGCTGGATTAAATTCCAGTGCTTTGATGGATTCAGTTCTATATTTTGACTATCATCCCTGTCACCACTATAGGAAAATCTGTTTCCAATAGCAAGTCCCCTTGCAGTTGATGTTTTTCCTTGTGCAAAGAACAACTAGTTAAAGCGATTCTGTGCCACAAACAATAGTTTGATGGCTGGTTGCTAGGACCAGCCTGGCCACAGGCCATACTGACCACAGCTCTCTAGTGAGGCTGGCCCAGTGACCACCTTTCTTCTTGGGCTGTTTGTGCCAGCCTGTCACAGAAATTCTGCCCTCACTGCTGGAAATATTGGGAACTGTGAGGACAACATAGCAACAGAAATGTGGCTAAAGAAGCTGGAGAGAGAGAGAGAATATGAAAGAGAGATTGAGAGAAGAGAGAATGAAGACACCTGCTATCTCTGGGGTGAAAGGGAAGTACAATCAGAAATACTGAGATATAATAGATGGGAGGAGCCTGGAGTGCCAGAGGTCTGGCAGGGACCCTATTTAATAACAACAACAAAAAGATAAGAATTCTGATTAAAGTGACATTGAGGAGGTAGAGGGGAAGAAATGCAATTTCTGACTATGCACAAAGGGAAGCTGGATGGAGGAAAGGAGGCATAATTACTTCCTTCCATGCACCTTGAGTGGTTTTCCTTGCCAAAATTCAAATAAACTGAAGGAAATCCCCATAAGGGCAACAAAAGCAATTAAGGTTATAAACAGAGTCCATTAAATTGATTTTCACAGAATCTGTACCTTTCAAATTTTAACAGAGTAGTCTTCATGAAAATGGTGGAAATGGAGGAAATTTCAAACAATCATACCCTAGAAGATGTTATGTAAAATATTTTACTTTACCAGGCTGGAGGTAGATAAGTTATATATTTTTCTATTCCTCATTTCTCATCCAGGAGGCAGTAATTAGAATTATAAAGACTCACTCCAAGGCTACAGTAATCAAAACAGCATGGTACCGATACCAAAACAGAGATATAGACCAATGGAACAGAACAGAGGCCTCGGAGGCAACGTCACACATCTACAACCATCTGATCCTTGACAAACCTGACAAAAACAAGCAATGGGGAAAGGATTCCCTGTTTAATAAATGGTGTTGGGAAAACTGGCTAGCCATGTGCAGAAAGCAGAAACTGGACCCCTTCCTGACATCTTACACTAAAATTAACTCCAGATGGATTAAAGACTAAACATAAGAGCTAACACCATAAAAACCCTAGAAGAAAACCTAGGCAAAACCATTCAGGACCTAGGCATAGGCAAGGACTTCATGACTAAAACACCAAAAGCATTGGCAAGAAAAGCCAAAATACACAAATGGGACCTAATTAAACTCCAGAGCTTCTGCACAGCAAAAGAAACAATAATTAGAGTGAATTGGCAACCAACAGAATGGGAAAAAATTTTTGCAATCTACCTATCTGACAAAGGGCTAATATCCAGAATCTACAAAGAACTAAAACAGATTTACAAGAAAAACAAACAAGTCCATTCAAAAGTGGGCGAAGGATATGAACAGACACTTTACAAAAGAAGATATACGTGAGGCCAACAAGCATATGAAAAAATGCTCATCATCACTGATAATTAGAGAAATGCAAATCAAAACTACATTGAGATACCATCTCATGCTAGTTAGAATAGTGATCATTAAAAAATCTGGAAACAACAGATGCTGGAGAGGATGTGGAGAAATAGGAAAACTTTTACACTGTTGGTGGGAGTGTAAATTAGTTCAACCATTGTGGAAGACAGTGTGGCGATTCCTCAAGGACCTAGAAATAGAAATTCCATTTGACCCAGCAATCCCCTTGCTGGATATATATCCGAAGGATTATAAATCATTCTATTATAAGGACACATCATGCACACGACTGTTCATTGCAGTACTGTTTACAATAGCAAAGACTTGGAACCAACCCAAATGCCCATCGATGATAGACTAGACAGAGAAAATGTGAAACATACACATCATGGAATACTATGCAGTCATAAAAAAACAATGAGTTCCTGTCCTTTGTAGGGACATGGATGAACCTGGAAACCATCATTCTCAGCAAACTGACACAAGAACAGAAAATCAAACACCACATGTTCTCACTCATAGGTGGGTGTTGAACAATGAGAACACGTGGACACAGGGAGGGGAGCACCACACACTGGGGTCTGTGGTGGGGAACTAGGGGAGGGACAGTGCGGGATGGGGAGTTGGGGAGGGATAACATGGGGAGAAGTGTCAGATATAGGTGATGAGGAGGAAGGCAGCAAAGCACATTGCCATGTATGTACCTGTGCAATAATCTTGCATGTTCTTCACATGTACCCCAAAACCTAAAATGCAATAAAATATATATTAAAAAAAATAAAAATAATAAAAATAAAGACTCACTCTTTCCTTAATATTGATGAACTGTCCTCAATAGAAAATTTGTTAATTTGCCAAACAAGAAGGTTGGATGAAATCTCATTTGGTTTAAGAGCTGAAAATGGCCAGACACAGTGGCTCACGCCTGTAATCCCAACATTTTGGGAGGCTGAAGCAGGAGGACTGCTTGAACCCAGGATTTTAAGACCAGCCTGGGCAACATGACAAGAATTCTGTCTCTACAAAATTTAAAAAAATAGAAATTAGCTGACCATGGTGGTGCATGCCTGTGGTCCTAGCTACTCAGGAGGCCAAGGCAGAAGGATCAGTTGAGCCCAGGAGGTCAAGGCTGCAGTGAACTGTGTTCACACCACTGCACTCCAGCTTGGGCAACAGAGCTAAAAACCCTGTCTCAAAAAAAAAAAAAAAAAAGAACCAAGAAATTAATCAGCCAGGTATGGTGGCTCATGCCTGTAATCCCAACACTTTGGGAGGCTGAGGCAGGTGATCACTTGGGCCCAGGAGTTCAAGACAATCCTGAGCAACATACTAAGACCCTGTCTCTACGAAAAAATAAATAAATATGTAGTCCCAGCTACTTAGGAGGCTGAGGTGGGAGGATTGCTTGAGCCCAGGAGGTCGAGGTTGCAGTGAGCCGTGATCATGTCACTACCCTCCAGTCTGGGCAACAGAGCCAGACCCTGTCTCTCAAGTTAAAAAAAGAAAAAGAAAAAAAAGAGAGAGAAATTACTCATTTGCATTGTATTGCCCTTAAAACTTAATTTAATGGTAGTGATCTCTAAGTGTGGTACTATTTGTGGCGATTATTTTCTGTTAATTTATTTTTGAGATAGGATCTTGCTCCATTGCCCAGGCTAGAGTGCAGGGGCACAATCATGGCTCACTGTACCCTTAAAACCTCCTAGGCTCAAACAGTCCTCCCACCTCAGCCTCCCAAGTAGCTAAGACAGCAAAAGCAGGCCACCACACCAGGCTAATATATTTTTTTAATTTTTTGTAAAGACAGGATCTCACTATGTTGCCCTGGCTGGTCTAAAACTCCTGGCCTCAAGTGATCCTCCAACCTCAGCTTTCCAAAGCACTGGGATCACAGGCATGAGCCACCTATTTTCTTTCTAAAAATATGTTGCTGGGTTTTTTTCCTCTAAATGTTTTATTCATGGATATGTATTACCTTTGATATCAGAAAAAAATATTTAACTTAGATGTATACACTTCCTTGGTTACATAGTTTAAAATAGTTTTGCTGTGGATTATATTAAAATTCATTCTATCATGCAAAAATAAACATCATTGACATATAAAAGAGAAAGCTATGAGTGCCTATTTTTTCATGCTTTATGATTCTAGAATAATTTTATTTTACTTGCAAAGATTCCATATTTTCTTCATTTATTTCAAATTTGAATTATAGGGCCGGGCTTGGTAGCTCATGACTGTAATCCCAGCACTTTGAGAGGCTGAGGTGGGCAGATCACTTGAGGTCAGGAGTTTGAGACCAGCCTGGCCAACATGGTGAACCTCTGTCTCTACTAAAAATACAAAAATTAGTGGGGCACACACCTGTAATCCCAGCTACTTGGGAGGCTGAGGCAGGAGAATCGCTTGAACCTGAGAGGCAGAGCTTGCAGTGAGCTGAGATGGGGCCACTGCACTCCAGCCTGGGAAACAGAGTGAGATGCTGTCTCAAAAAATAATGTAAAAAATAAAAAAAAATTAAATTATAGAAACATTTCACAGAGGGACTATAGGTTATTAGCACTGTGCTGCTACAGGAAAAAAAATTATTTTTAGTATCCACCTAATGATCATTTTGATAATTCTAAAATTACCTGCATTGAGCATTTCTTCTTGATGTTAATGCTCTTTTTGTATTAAGAGTACAGGCAGTACCTGAGTTGTTCTTTAGGGTTGATTCACACTTTTGTTTGGTATGCCATTTGAGCTAAAAGTAATGATCACAGGTGCTTTCAAGCTTTATGCAATAATTAAAGGAAAATTGCTCAATCTTTTTTGTCCTTTAATAATAATTTCTTATGTAAAAAGTAGAAGGAGGAATATTAATTTTTAAATTGTTATTATGAAATGAGTAATTTACTTTGGAGTATAGTAAAATATTTTTTACACTTAACTCTATTAATTTAAAACCCAGCTACTGTAAAAGTTCCTTAAAAACACAGCACAATGGTTAAGTTCAGAAATAAGTGTTACAGAGGCTGGGTGCGGTGGCTCAAGCCTGTAATCCCAGCACTTTGGGAGGCCAAAGCAGGCAGATCACTTCAGGTTGAGGCAGAAGAATCACTTGAACCTGGCAGGTGGAGGTTGCAGTGAGCCAAGATTGTGCCATTGAATTCCAGCCTAGGTGACAAGAGTGAAACTTTGTCTCAAAAAAAAAAGGGAAAAGAAAAAGAAGAAAGTCTTACAAATAATTTGCAGAGCTTGACCTTTACAAACCACTGAAAGTGTCATTGGTATCATCACTATCATATAGCTTCTCTTTCAATTCACAACATTTCTGTTTTCTGGATTAAGATTTAATCACTCTGTAATCCATCTGATTTTATCTCACCCTTATCTCAGAAAAAGACCAAATACTAAAAACGGGTTATTGTAAAGTTAGTAAGTGACAATGCCCAAGTATAAAAGTATAGGACAGTGCTTACTATAATCAGCATATTCACTGCATGATAGCCCATAACATCTTTTGACTTCCTCTAGTGTCCTGGCATACTTCACGTAGTATTATAAAAATTAAATTAAGGCTGAGCCCTCCAGAGAATTAGTTTCAAAATCACCCATTGCTAGTTTTCTGCTAAAGAGAGTGGAAGTGTAACCCTGAGTTGATTATTTGAGGCTGGTAAAAGCATGGTTTTACTCTTTTTTTTTTTTTTTTTTTTTTGAGACGGAGTCTTGCTCTGTCACCCAGGTTGGATATAGTGGCTCAATCTTGGTTCACTGCAACCTCTGCCTCCTGGGTTCAAGCAATTCGCCTGCCTCAGTCTCCCAAGTAGCTGGGATTACATGCACCTGCCACCATGCCCAGCTAATTTTGATATTTTTAGTAAAGACTGTGTTTCACTATGTTGGCCAGGTTAGTCTCGAACTCTGACCTCAGGTGATCCACTTGCCTTGGCCTTCCAAAGTGCTGGAATTACAGGCATGATTGTAAAAGTAAAGCGGCCTACTCCTTTTAAGAGTGAGCTTTATACTGAGGACTACGCCCCTCCCCAGTCACAGAATGGAAATATAACTCTCACACAACCCACTTCACAACTTCCTAAACTCACAGATTTCTGCAGGAGGATCAGGCCAAATAGTTTGCTAGGCTCTATGTAAGGCCGGTTGCCTCACCAGGAGCTCGAACGCACATCCCCCCCGCTTTTTTCCAAAAGCTCAGATATGCTCGGGTTGTTCCCTTTTCCCCTTCTTGCACAGCCTGGCTTTCCCTTAAAGAACCCAGTATGCAAGCGGGGTCTTGTGATTCTAGCCAATAGCAGCCAAGTCTTTCTAGCCAATAGCAGCCGAGTCCTTCTAGCCAATAGCAGCCGAGTCTTTCTAGCCAATAGCAGCCGGGTAATTCTAACCAATAGCAGCCAAGTCCTGTATGCAAACAAAGGCTTGTAACCTTACCCAATAGTAGTCCTGCTCTCCCACAACCAATCGAGCTCCTTCACTCTCTATAAGACCCCACTTCTGAGAGGAGTCCGTGTGACTTCTCCGGCCCCTCCTGTCGGACCGCAGAACCTCGCCCGGGAGACTGAATAAATTCCTTCATATTGGATCTTCTTGTGTTGGCCTCAGTTTCTTCCTTTTAAACTCGGCAAGAACAAACCTTACACTCTGCACAAAAGGATCCACTGTTGATGAAAGTATCTTAAAATACAAGCCCAACTCAATAGAACAGCATTTTCATTTTCTTATTAAAAAGGTCAGTATATTTGTTTACTGTAAAAATTTCTGCATAGCTAAATTAGATTCTAAATTGAGCAGAATCAAAAATTGCCAAGAGTTGCAAGAAAAATAAAAATCTAATATTGGCAGAAGATATCCTTAAAAAGAGCCAATTTAGCAGTTTATATATACATTACAAGGGTTAGAGGAGTACCAGGATCCCAGACGCCTTCCGTTGGCAGTAACAGCCTTTATGGTCCATTTTCCTAAAATAGGAATGTTTGAGATTAGAGGATTTGGCAGAATCATAGAGTATTTCTTTATATATTTATTTATTTATTTTGAGATGGAGTCTTGCTGTGTCGTCCAGGCAGGAGTGCCATGGTGCCATCTCGGCTCACTACAATCTCTGCCTCCCAGGTTCAAGCAATTCTGCCTCAGCCTTCCAAGTAACTTGGATTTCAGGCTGGCACCACCACGCCCAGCTAATTTTTGTCTTATAGTAGAGCCAGGGTTTCACCATGTTGGTCAGGCTGGTCCCAAACTCCTGACCTGAAGTGATCTGCTTGCCTCAGTCTCCCAAAGTGTTGAGATCGCAGGTGTGAGCCACTGCGCCCAGCCAAATACATATATATTTTTTATTTTTGATGTATATATGAAGGAAATGACACAAATTATGCTTACAAACTACATGTTAGAGCTAATTATGTGTTTAGGAAATGAACTCCATAGTCAATTTGCAAACCTACAGAGTTCTTTGTACTTGAAATTGTAATAAACATAATTGAAATTGCAATAAAAAGCTTTAAAAATTATGTAATTTTGTTTTAATTGAATTGTCAGACCTTGATGTATTTTGATTTTAAGAAGACATTTTACAGAGTCTCACATGATGTTCTTATGAACCAGATGAAAAAATTAAAATGTGGTCTTGGTAATGGCAGTTGGAGAGTGGTAACAGTAATGAGCTAATTTCTCTGAAGTACTGCACAGGATTCTGCTCATGACACTATGGGCTACAAATATTTTTTTTTTTTTTTTGAGATGGAGTCTCGCTTTTTCACCCAGGCTGGAGTGCTGTGGTATGATTTTAGCTCACTGCAACCTCCACCTCCCCACTGGGTTCAAGTGATTCTCCTGCCTCACCCTTACGCGTAGCTGGGATTACAGGCTTGCCACCACATCCACCTGGTTTTTGAATTTTTGGTAGAGACAGCGTTTCACCGTGTTGGTCAGGCTGGTCTTGAACTCCTGACCTCCAGTGATCCGCCTGCCTTGGCCTCCTAAATACTTCTTTGACTAGTAAGTTGAATAGCTAAGACTGGAGTGTTGTTAATATGAAGGATAGAAAGAAAGGCATATTAGCAATGGCACACATAAGTGTGTGGAATGAACTTCTAAGAATGGTGACAGTGTATTCAGAGAAATTATGAGTAGAATATTTGTTAAATCTAGTATTTCCAAAACTCTACACAGACTTTTACAATTCTGTTCTGACAAAAAATGGTGTTATGGCTCTACTGAGAGAAGGAGTGAGGAGGAACAGTGAGAAAGTGACATCGATGATCCAAAGCATCATCTACCATAGCACACCCACAGATAATGTGTGAAATATGTAAATTAAGCAAGAGCAAATAGTAGCGATTTATCTAGAGTCATAACGATGGTAATTATCAGAAGAAAACAGTTGAAATCATTAAAGTGGTTGATCAGCTCTTCAGAACCATTTGAATTTTAACTTTTAATACATGTGCATTAATTTGACAAAAATAATTTAAAAGTTAAATTTAAATATTAACCCTCTCCTCCCAAAAGGATTATTTTTAAAGCAAAAACCAGAAGTCCTTTTCTACTAAAAAGGAATTGGCAATTTGGAAAATGTCAAATTCCATGTGTGAAGAAGAAATATACAAGATGATCTTAAAATATCTTATCATACCTGACAGGAAGGATGTTGTCACGAAATTAGAGTCATGACCAAGGGATGGAGGAGCCAACTCAAATAGGCTCCCAGCGGCTAAAGCTGGAATGAGGAAGCACCAAAATGAATAATGATTGCAATGAACTGAAACATCTAAAATCTATTTAAATCCATTTTGTTCATAATGATACCTAGAAACAACACTCATTCATCACTTTGGGGGATATTAAAGAACCAATTCACATTATTTTGAAAGCTGGTAAAGGGAGTTAAGTATTTATCTTGCCTATTCTGCACAATAGAGTATAGGTGACTTTTTTTTATAGAATTATTTCAGCTAATGAATGAAGAAGGAATGACAGAATTATAATGTCTTCATTGCCACCCCTAATGAATCAGTGGATCTGAGGTAGGAGATGGGACTCAATGACAGAGGTAGAGCTCAGACACTGGACCAAATTGAGGACTAGCTACAACAGGGATGAGATGGAAGCAGCTTTCCATAAGACACACACACCAGTGTACCATGTCAGTTTACCATTGCCATGGCAACACCCTGGAGTTACTGCCCTTTTCTATAGCAATGAGCTGACAATCCAGAAATCACTATCCTTTCCCTGGCAATTTCTGCATAAACCACCCCTTAATCTACATGTAATTAAAAGTAGGTATGAAGGCCAGGCATGGTGGCTTACAAGTGTAATCCTAGCACTTTGGAAGGCTGAGGGGTGGATTACTTCAGGTCAGGAGTTTGAGACAAGCCTAACCACAATGGTGAAACTCCATCTCTACTAAAAATAGAAAAATTAGCTGGGTGTGGTGGTGGGCACCTGTAATCTCAGCTACTTGAGAGGCTGAGACAGTACAATCGCTTGAACCCATAAGGTGGAGGTTGCAGTGAGCCGAGATGACACCACTGCACTCCAGCCTGGGCAACAGAGTGAGACTCTGTCTCAAAAACAAGATAAAACAAAACAAAAATAACAACGAAGTAGCTATGAATATGACTGCGGAACTACCCTGCACTGCTACTCTCAGCACACTGCCTATGGGGTAGCCCCGCTCCTCAGGAGCAGTTATGAAGCTGTAATACTGCCAAAGTTGTAACACTGCTGCTTCCATAAAGCTGCTTTTTTCCACCCTACCACCAGCTTACCCTCCAGTTCTTTCCTGAGCAAAGCCAAGAACCCTCAGGAGCTAAGCCACTTCAGGGGCTTGCCTGCCCTACATCAGACCTAAGTAGTGCTCATCAGTGGCTGCTAGTGTCACAAAGCAGAGACAATAAATTATGCACCTCCTGATGAAAAACATAGCACGTTCTATGAGATAGTCTTGTCAAATAAGTTACACTAAGTTTAATCAAGCCTCTAAGTCTACCTACCAATTTACAAAAAATAGTGTTTCAATCAGCAAAATCATGACTAAGAGTAACTCTACAGGACAAATAAATTGAATGATGCATGCGTATGTTCATTGCAGCACTATTCACAATAGCAAAGACACAGAATCAACCTAAATGCTCATCAGTGATAGACTGGATAAAGAAAATGTGGTACATATACACCATGGAATACTATGCAGCCATAAAAAAGGAGCGAGATCATGTCCTTTGCAGGGACATGGGTGGAATTAGAAGCCATTATCCTCAGCAAACTAACATAGGAACAGAAAACCAAATACCACATGTTCTCACTTATAACTGGGAGCTGAATGATGATGTTGCAGGACTTCCTTAGTTCAGCTAAAGACAGGGTTTTTTGTCCCATGGCCTTGAAAATTCAGGCTCACAGACAATTAGAATGGTAAGAGAGGGTTTTATTGGGTGAAAAAGGAAGAAAAGGGGGAAACAGGGACTCTTGCAAGGCCACAGTCCCTGCGAGAGCACTTCCCACTGACAGTTTGAACCCCAGGTTCCACACAGGAAGAGGAGGGGCCAGTCTCCTCCCTGCTGCAAATGGCGTGATCTTCCTGAGTCTCCACCCTAGTGTGCAGGCTGGTTGGAATTTTTCCAGGGACCCTCTCCCACCTGGCTGTCTCAATGAGAACACATGGACACGTGGGAGGGAACAACACACACTGAGGTCCTGTCAGATGGGGGATTGCGTAGGGAAAAAGAGCATCAGGAAGAATAGCTAATGGATGTCAAGCTTAATATCTAGGTTGAATGTTGAAACATTCTTGTATTTCAGGAGTAAGTTCCTCTTGGTTATGGTGTAAAATCCTTTTAATGTGCCATGAATTCAGTTTGCTAGTATTTTGCTGAGGATTTTGACACCAATATTCAGGTATATTGATTTATGATTTTCTTATGGTGTCATTTTCTAGTTTTGGCATCAGCGTAATGCCAGCCTCATAGAAAGTTTGGAAAATGTGAAGGATTTCTGTTAATTCTTCTTAAATTTTTGGTAGAATTCTCTGGTGGGCCATTCGGTCCTGGGCTGTTCTTTGTTGGGAGGTTTCTGATTACTGATTCAATCTACTAACTAGTTACAAATCTGTTCAGATCTGCTATTTCTTCAAAGCTCAGTATTGGTAGGTTGTATTTTTCTGGCAATTCATCCATTTTTATTAAGTTATCAAATGTGTTGGTATATAATTGTTCATAATAGTATGATCCTTTTTATTACTGTGACATCATTTGTAATGTCTGCTCTTTCACTTCTGAATTTTGGTGAGACTTCCCTCTTGTTTCACTGATCTAGCTAAAGGTTTGCAAATTTTGTTGGTTTTTCATTTGCTTGTTTTGATTTTTTTGTTTTTGTTTTTTGAGATGGAGTCTCGCTCTGTTGCCCAGGCTGGAATGGAGTGGCATAATTTCAGCTCACTGCAACTTCTGCCTCCCAGGTTCTAGTGATTCTTCTGCCTCAGCCTCCCAAGTAGCTTGGACTACAGGCATGTGCCACCACTCCTGGCTAACTCTTTTTTTGTATTTTTAGTAGAGACAGGGTTTCACCATATTGGCCAGGCTGGTCTCGAACTCCTACCTCATGATCCGCCTGCCTCTACCTCCCAAAGTGCTGAGATTACAGGCGTGAGCCAGCTTGCCCAGCCTGTTTTGATTTTTGAAATGGAGTCTCTCTGTCACTCAGGCTGGAGTGCAGTGGTGTGAGCTCTGCTTATTGATATTTCTGCCTCCTGGGTTTAAATGATTCTCCTGCCTCAACCTCCCCAGTATCTGAAATTACAGGTGCCCACCAACATGTTTGGCTAATTTTTAAATTTTTAGTAGTGACAGGGTTTTGCCATTTTGGCCAAGCTGGTCTTGAACTTCTGACCTCAGGTGATCCACCCACCTTGGCCTCCCAAAGTGCTGGGATTACAGGTATGAGCTACTGCACCTGGCCAAAATTTTGTTGTTCTTGATATCAATTAAAAACCTAACTTTAAGTTTTGTTGACTTTTTGGTAATGGCTTTCTAGTCTCTTTTATTTCTACTGTAATCTTCAGTATTTCCTTTCTTCTGCTAACTTTAGGTTTGGCTTATTTTTTTAGTTCTTTGAGGTATAAAGTTAGATTGTTGGCTTGAGATCTTCTTTATTGATGCATTTTATATCATATACTGCTCTAAACTTCCCTCTTAGTATCTTATGGGATACTTTACTGCATCCCCGTAAGTTTTGGTGTGTTTTGTTTTAATTTTTCTCAAGATATTTTCTAATTTCTCTTGTGATTTCTTCTTTGACTCATTGGTTGCTCAAGAATATGTCATTCTGTTTCCACATATTAGTAAAGTTTTTAGTTTTCCTTTTTCTATTGATTTCTAGTTTCATTCCATTGTGTTTGGAAAAGATACTTAGTATGATTTAAAAATTCTTAAATTTGTTAAGACTTGTTTTCTATCCCAAAATGTGATCTATCCTGGAGACTGTTTTGTGTGCCCTTGAGGAGAATGTATACTTTTGCTCCTATAAAATGGAATGTTCTGTATATGTCTGTTTGATCCTGTTGTTATGTAATGGACCTTATCATGTAAATACAACAAGGTCTTTTGTTACTGATCTATCTGGTTGATCTATTTAATATTGAATGTAGTGTACTGAAATCCCATTCTATTGTGTTACTTTCTATTTCTTCAGTTCTGTCAATATTTGCTTCATATGGTTGGATGCGTTGCTCTTAGATACATATATAATTGTTATATCTTTCTAATGAAGCGACCCTTTTATCATTAAATAATGTTCTTCTTTGTCTCTTAGGACAATTTTTGGCTTAAAGTCAATTTTCTCTGATATAAGTAGGGCTGCCCTGGCTCTTTTATGGCTACCATTTGCCTGTGTTAACAAAAGACCAATGAGTTCTGTGGAGGAAAAATAGGAACTTTATTTTCTAAAAGCAATCTGCAGATTGGAGAGATGCAGCCTTCAGTGCAAAATGAAAGTGTGACCTGAGGTGGGAGTTGGAAAGTTAGAGATTATAAAGGCCAAAAACACAGGGCAGGAGAGGGAAATCAGGGGAGTGGGGAACAGAGTCTTGATTAAATGACCTTTAAGCTCCTTTTCACCAGTCTGTCTTAATTGACTGGTTCCAGGTGGTCTCTTGGTGGTCAGTTGAGGAATTTCCAGCTGCAGTTATTTTCAGGAATTGTTCTTTGACTTGGTTGTGGAGGCTTTAAAATGCTTTCCAAGGACACGGAGAGTGTGACCATTTCTTCGCTCTGCCATATACCTCTTGGTTCTGCTTTTAACTTTTGAGTCACAGGGAGTCCATCTTTTCTGTTAACTGAGGGCATAATTTGACACGTGGAATATCTTTTTCTGTCCTTCAATGTTCAGCCTACATATGTCTTTATACTAAAGTGAATCTCCTAGAGACGGTATATAGCTGCATCTTATTTTTTGATTCATTCAGTCACTCTATATCTTTTTATTGGGAAGTTTAATTCATTTACAGCTAAAGCAATCACTGATAAGGAATGAGTCACTATTGCTGTTTTGTTATTTTTTTCTATATGTCTTGTAGTTATTTTGTCCTTTTTCTCTCTTACTGCATTCCTTTGTTTTTAGTTGTGTGTTTGTGTGTGTGTGTGTGTGTGTGTGTGGTGATATGCGTTGATTCCTTTTTTATTTTCTTTGTGGCTCTTCAATATGCATTTTGTTTGTAATTACCGTGAAGAATTTATAAAATATCTTATACTTTTTTTTTTTTTTTTAGATGGAGTCTCACTCTGTCACCTAGACTGGAGTGCAGTGGTGCAATCTCGGCTCACTGCAACTTCTACCTTTTAGGATCCAGCAATTCTCCTGCCTCAGCCTCCCAAGTAGCTGGGATTACAGGTGCCCGCCATCACATCTGGCTAATTTTTGTATTTTTGTAGAGACAGGGTTTCACCATGTTGGCCAGGATGGTTTTAAACTCCTGAACTCAGGTGATCCACTTGCCTCAGCCTCCCAAAGTGCTAGGATTATAGGTGTGAGCCACTGTGGATGGCCAAAATATCTTACAACAATCTATTTTAAACTGTTAATGACTTAATGTCAATCACACACAAAAGCTCGTCATTTATATCTCCCCACCACTGTATGTTATCGATGTCAAAAATTACATCTTTTTATATTTTATATACATTAATGTAGTTTTATAGTTATCATTTTTATGCTTTTATCTTTTAAATTATATACAGAATTAATTTATGCACCACATTACAATACTACATGATTCTGTATTTGTCTACATATCTACCTTTTCTTTTCTTTTTTTTTTTTTTTTGTGACAGAGTTTCGCTCTTGTTACCCAGGCTGGAGTGCAGTGGTGCGATCTGGGCTCACCGCAACCTCCGTCTCCTGGGTTCAAGCAATTCTCCTGCCTCAGCCTCCCGAGTAGCTGGGACTACAGGCGTGCGCCACCATGCCCAGCTAATTTTTGTATTTTTAGTAGAGACAGGGTTTCACCATGTTGACCAGGATGGTCTCGATCTCTTGACCTTGTGATCCACCCGTCTCGGCCTCCCAAAGTGCTGGGACTATAGGCATGAGCCACTGTGCCTGGCCATATTTACCTTTTCATAGAGCTCTATAATTTCATATGGTTTTGTGTTGCCTTCTAGAGTTTTGTGTTGAGTTCTAGAGTCCTTTCTTTTCAACTTAATAGACTTCCTTTAGCAATTCCTTCAAAGGTCTAGTGGTGATAAACTCCCTCAGCTTTTATTTTTCTGGGAAGGGCTTTATTTTTTCTTCATTTTTGAAGGATATTTTTACTAAATGTAGTGTTTTTGGTGGACAGCTTTTTCTTTCAGCATTTTGAATATATTATCCCATCCTCTTCTGGTCTGTAATGTTTCTGCTGAGAAATCTACTGATAATGTTACAGCTTTTCTCTTGCTGTTTTTCAACATTCTTTGCCACTGACTTTTGATAACTTGATTGTAATGTGTCTTGGTTTGGGGCTCTTTGGGTTCATCTCACTTGGAATCCTTTGAGCTTCTTGAATTTAGATGCCTATTTCCTTCCTCAGATTTGTGAGTTTTCAATCATGTTATTGTTGAATAACCTCTCTGTCCTTTTCTTTCTCTTCTTCTTCTGAGACTCTCATAATGTGTATATTGTTCCACTTGATGGTATCCCATAAGTCCCTTAGGCTTTCTTTACTTTTCTTCATTCCTTTTTCTTTTTGTTCCTCTAACTCAATAATTTCAAGTGACCTATGTTCAAGTTTGCTGATTCTTCAGTTTCATCATTATTGAATTCCTTTAGTGCATTTCTAAAATTCAGATATTGTATTCTTCAGCTTCAGAATTTGTTTTTTTTTAAATAGTTTCTCTTTGTTGATATTTTCATTGTGTTCATGCATCATTTTCCAGATTTTGTTTTCTGTGTTCTTAGGGAGCATTGGGCTTCTTCAAGATGATTATTCTAAATTATTTGTTAGGTAATTCATTGGTTCGTGTTTCTTTAAGGTTGATTTCAGGAGACTTTGTTCCTTTCATATAACCATCTTTTCCTATTTCCTTGTGTGCCTTGTTGTTATTATTGTTTTGCTATGATTTGGGCACTTGTAAAAACAGCTATGGCTCCCAGTCTTTATAGACAAGCTTCATATGTGAAAGGCCTTTACCAATCAACACAGTTAAAAATTCTGAAGGCTTCTCAAACCTTTTCTGGGGATTTATCTGCTCTGGGCTTGTGCATGTAATTTCCCAATTAGAGTAGTTTGCCAGTTTTGTTTTGTTTTGTTTTTTTAGGCGTTTATAATCTCTTACTCCCTCCTATGTCTTGTCTGTGGTACTGCAGGTTCTCTGGCACTGCAGTAAGCCACTTGAGCTCTTTTCTCAGTAGCCCCCAGGGTTGGAAAATATACTGGTTCTGTCAGCACTGTGAGTTAGGTGAGGGGAAAAAAAAAACAGTCACTGGCACAGCCCCCTGAAAAGTCAAGTGTTTCTTATTTTCTTTCCCTCCCAAGGTAGAAACTGTCAGTTGGGCTTTTTCTCCTGAAAGCACCAAGCTGTGCTGGCTTGAGGAAGGAGGGACCATGGATGAAATTAAATGACTTTTCATGGACTATTCTCGGCTTTGAGCTTGCCTGCTGTCCTATGACTTCTAACTGGTTTCTGCAGTTCTCAAAAAGGCTTTTTTGATCGTATGTAATTAAATCATTGTCCCTGTGAGGGAACACAGTCTGAGGTTTCCTATTCCACCATCTTGCTCTGTGCTCAGTCTTTCATTTTTTATTCAGTATATTTGTTATTGTTTGAATATATTACATCCATCACATTAAAAATAATATGAAGAAAAGTGTCCAAATCAAAACGTTTTAACTATTGAAGGAAAACTATTTCATTTCCAAGAAAGGAAAGTATATAAGGGCCTTTAGTGTTTATAACTGTAATTTATATTGAAGTACAGTAAGAATTGGCCTAGATTTACATATATTGCACAAATCTCCCACTACTGTGAGCTTTCCCAAATTCCTGCCGTCTTAATAAAAGTACAAAAAGGTTCTTTGTTATGGTATAAAAAATAAAATAACAATGGTCGGGCACGGTGACTCACACCTTTAATCCCAGCACTTCGGGAGGCTGAGGCGGGTGGATTACCTGAGGTCAGCCTGGCCTCAAGTCTGAGACCAGACTGGCCAACACGGGAAACCCCATCTCTACTAAAAATACAAAACTTAGCTGGGTGTGGTGGTGGGTGCCTGTAATCCCAGCTATTTGGTGGGCTGAGGCAGGAGAATCGGTTGAACCAGGAGATGGAGGTCACAGTGAGCCAAGACTGCGCCATTGAACTGCAGCCTGTGCGACAAGAGCGAAACTCCGTCTCAAAAAAAAGAAAGAAAGAAAAAAAGAAATTAACAATGCAACCTATTATGGAACAGACATTTAAGATATCTCTTATCTATATAGATAAGAATAATTATGAAATAAATTGATTTATTGAATTTTATTTTTTCTTTTGTGCTTTAGGCATTAGGATTTTTATCTTCTTATGGAATAGGAATGGAATATGATCAAGCCAAGGTAAAGGTTATTCTGTTTTATTCTGGAGCAAAACTGATTTCTTTAAAAGGGACATTGAATAGAATCTACTCATTAAGTAAAGGAGCTCACTCTACTGTAGTGGTTGAAAGCATCAGATTAATGGTCAAAGAAATTTAGTGTTCTTATGCCATAAGTTTCTTAAACTCTCATAAGTCAACTTCTTCATTAAAGATAGATAATATCTACTTCATAGGGAAATTATGATGATTAAATGAAATATCTTATACAATTCACTTATCACAGACTCGAGAGATTAGTAAATCCCCAATAAATGGCAGCCATCTTTATAGAGGAGAGTGAAGTTTGAAATTTATTTTGAAATAACTCAATGGGTCATTGTGGGGCTAAGAATAAAAAAGGTATAGTTGGTTTAAGTTTCAAATTTAGATGGCCAACCTAGTTTGATTTTGTTGTTGTTGTTGTTTGGTTTGTTTGTTTTTACTTTAGGCACTAATATATTACACCTTTGGAAGTGCTGGAGGAAGCATGATGTCCCAGATGATTTTGGTTTGTAAACAAAATATTCTTGAGACCAAATTTGTATGCCATAAATACAGCATTGTCTTGAATATTAAGAATGTATCTGCTTGTGTTTTAGGGGTACAGATATTTGTCGGGAATCAATGTTCTACAGAATTGTGAAGTTGCCCTAAGTCATTACAAGAAAGTGGCAGATTATAGTAAGTAATCCATATAATTTATTTAAAAATAAACAGTTGCCAAGCAATTAGAGAAATAAATCAATAACAGTGCAATTGATATAAATTTATGATAATATCAAAATGTATGTTTTTAACACGTTATAATACAATTCTTTTAATGCAATCCAGAGTTTCTGTTTCCTGTTACTTTCCAAATAGTTTTAAAAGATTATACTCATTTTTGGCCAGGCAAAGTGGCTCACACCTGTAATTCCAGCACTTTGGGAGGCCAAGGCAGGTGGATCACGAGGTTAATAGTTCGAGACCATCCTGGCTAACACGGTGAAACCTTGTCTCTATTAAAATACAACAATTAGCTGGGTGTGGTGGCGTGTGCCTGTAGTCCCAGCTACTCAGGAGGCTGAGGCAGGAGAATCGCTTGAACTGGGGAGGCAGAGGTTGTAGTAAGCCAAGATCATGCTACTGCACTCCAGCCTGGAGATAGACGAGACTCCATCTCAAAAAAAAAAAAAATAAAAAAAGTTTATACTCATTTTTATATTTTTGTTAATATGTATCCCCAAACAATTCTGTTTTACTTGCATTTGTGATGTTCTTTCCTTTACTAAGAATTTGAATGTAGCACCAATAAATATTAAGCAGTTTCCCTAAATACAGCATTTAGAATATGGGATGACTGGCTAAAAGTTCCTAAAGGAATGAATGTAAGGTACATACATTGGAGGTATCTGTCACCACATATGAGAACAATTCAAGCAACCATTGGTCTAAATGTAATCAGAATAACATCTAAATACACATCTTTGGTACTATTAGGATCTGAGAAAAGAAAGAAGGAGGGGAAAATCTAGTTTCGAATTTAAGATGCTGTATATAACAAGATCATTTCATGTGCTTAATAAAATTGGAATTATTATATGTATTTCAAACTGCACACTTTGTTAGATGTATTCAAGCATATTTATCTTTATATTTATTTTCAGACTATCCATAGGGAATAATTAAAGAGCAGTGATTATTCCTATATTATACGCTTAGTCCCAGAAAAAAAATGGTGGATGGAGTGAGTTGTCTGCTCCTAAAATATCCTCTTTCCTTGAGTCTTTTTGGTCAAGATCTTCAGTAGAGTCTGATACAAGTTGATATAATGCTTGTGTCAGTTGCAAAGAAAAACTAGGTTTCTTGCACTTTTCTCAGAACCCAATAAACAAAAATCTCCAAATTTCTTTTTTCTTTTTCTTTTTTGAGACAGAGTATCCCTCTGTCATCCAGCCTGGAGCACAGTAGCAATCTTGGGTCTCTGAAGCCTCCACCTCCTGGGTTCAAGCGATTCTCATGTCTCAGCTTCCCAGGTATCTGGGATTATCGACGTGCACCACCATACCCTGCTAATTTTTGTATTTTTAGTAGAAATAGGATTTCGCCATGTTGTTGGCCAGGCTGATCTTGAACTTCTAATCTCAGGCAATCTGGCCGCCTCAGCCTCCCAAAGTGCTGGGATTACAGTCATGAGTAACCATGCCTGGCCAAAAATCTCAAATTTTTATTTTTCATGGATCTTCTGTCTCTATTAATTGAACAGATTTCTGCAAAATTTAAGATAAACTAACAGTGTTTTCTCTAAACTGACTGTTATCTCTTGCAGCCTCTGTTTTCTAGCTATTCTCTGGCTTATTTTCATTCACAGTTGCTGACACATTGGAAAAAAGTGAAGGTGTTCCAGTGGAAAAAGTGAGACTAACGGAAAGACCTGAAAATCTGAGTTCTAACAGTGAGATTTTGGATTGGGACATATACCAATACTATAAATTTTTGGCAGAAAGAGGAGATGTTCAGATACAAGTAATGTATACAGATGAGATTGCATTTTTAGAATATGAAAATTACAAGGGGCTTAATTCTTTCTAAGTCCTGGAGGGATAAACAATGCCCCATCCTTAATAAGAAAGGGGAGACACACACCCTCCTCTCACCCACTCCTGTTTTGTTCCCTGCTACTTGCAGTTCCTGTAGTCACCAGAGAACTAGTTGCCATAATAATAGCATTTTAGTTTTGCATTTCTTATTTAAAAATTAATTTTTTAAAGAATTAGATTTTTTTCTTTTTCTGGAGAAGGAGTCTCACTTTGTCACCCAGGGAGTACAGTGGCGTGGTCTCCGCTCACTGCAATCTCTGCCTCCCAGGTTCAAGTGATTCTCCTGCCTCAGCTTCCTGAGTAGCTGGGATTATAGGTGCCCACCACCACACCCGCTAATTTTTTTGTATTTTTAGTAGAGATGCAGTTTCAATATGTTTAGCCAGTCTCAATGTCCTGACCTCATGAGCTGCCTGCCTCCACCTCCCAAACTGCTGGGATTACAGGCATGAGCCACCACACCTGGCCTTTTTTTTTTTTTTGTGAGACATGATGGCTCTCTGTCACTCAGGCTAGAGTGCAATGGTGCAATCTCAGCTCACTGCAACCCCTGCCTCCTGGGCTGAGTCATTCTCCCACCTCGTCCTCTTAAGTATTTGGGACTACAGGAATGTGCCACCACCTTTGGCTAATTTTTGCATTTTTTGCAGAGATGGGGTTTCTCCATGTTGCCCAGGCGAGTCTTGAACTCCTGGCCTCAAGTGATCAACCCACCTTGGCCTCCCAAAATGCTGGGATTACAGGGGGATTACAGGCATGAGCCATCGTGCCCAACAGACTTAGATCTTAATTATAGAAAAAAAGCACCATCCAATGTCGGTTTTAATATGCATAAACTACAACAATCCAGAAGGGTTCTGTCTTTGGGAAGGGGACAATATTTGCATGATCTTTGAGAGCCAAGAGTTAAGGCCCTTAGGTTTATGTGCCTGAGTGTTTCCGTGCCCCAGCAGGCCAGCTTCCAGTCACTAAGAAAGCCATATATCCAGCAGCAACCAATTACCCAATAAATGATATAGTCTGGAATGTTTCCCTGATTTTTTTCAGAACATTGCAAATGCATCCAACAATCAACATACTACAATAAAATCACCACATAAATGTTTTCTTTATTTAAAGTAATACTGTCCTAAAATAATTTCCAAACTCATTGTTCCTAGGTCTCTCTTGGACAATTACATCTAACTCGGAGAAAAGGTCTAGATCAGGATTACTACGTAAGTCAGTCTCAAGATTCAGTCACATGGGGTGGGGAGGGTAGTGGTGAGGGAGGCTGGCAGGGAAGTCAAAGTAGGGAGAGGGAGAGGTTGAAGAGTGCTCAGAAAGTCCACTGCTGCTTTCTTGGTCAACTATGCTACCCAGCTTCTTAGGAAGAACTAAGTTCTCCAGAGGGAGCACTTGCCCACTTGTCTTCAAGAACAAAAAGGGAAGGAAGTTGTGAGGAGCACTCGAGGCAGGGGAGTATCCATGTTCCAACAGAACCTAGTCTCTGCCCACCCACATGCACTTTGGCCTGGGATTAGGAAGAGAATATCCCCATCTGCCAGCCTGCACCCAAGGCCAGCTGCAGAGTTCACCTGGGGGTCACTGCTAAGGAGCCTGAGAAGCAACTTCATTCTCATTTGGCTAGATCAGAAGACAGACTGGTTTTAATATAATCTAAAATATATTAAACATCCTTATACATTTGCAAAGTTCCTTTCAATCATTTTGCTTAACCTTACCTTATCTCAGTAAGGTTGAAAGATTAATTAACCATTCAAATTTATAGCACAGAAAAAAGCAAATGAACTTGACCTACACAGGCTCCTCCTCTGTATGATGCCAGGGTCATGGGATGAGTTCTTGCTTAGATTCTGATAGTGGTTTCAAGGCCCTACATCACCACAGACCTTGGAAATAACCGGATTTTTTTTTAAGATGATTTTGCAGCTCTTTTCATTTATAGGAGACACATGCTCTTTGTCTCAAAGGAAATAGCCTATTTCAACATATTCCCAATGGCTAAGCAATAGAAACTACTACTTCATAAGGCTATTACCTAAAAAAATGATCTGTTATTACTTGGCATTTCATTTTGTGTTGTTATTTTATGAATGTATCTTTGGTACTATAATTTGTATTTTATATGTCGTCCAGTAAACATCAGGTAAATGTCGAAGTAATTTCATAAAATATGATAAAATAGGTAGGAATTTAAATAAGTATATGCACCCCAAGAGAGCTCAGTTGACGATCTGTAGATGTTTTTTCCATCTTAATCGTCACCAAAGTTTTACCTTCTTAGATGGGAATATCTAGATTCTTAATATTACTCTGTCAGATTTCAGCCTGAAATCTCATATTAATCATAGAATGTATAACTAGGAAAAATTCTTCATCTTCCATAAATGTGAAATTTGGATGTGAGGGCACCCTAGCTTCAGCTGTAGGGAAGACACACCAATCTTTGTACAGTGCAGTAAAATCCCACAAAGTTGGTACTTCAGTCAGCTCCAGCCACCGTGATCACCAGATGGCAGCTGCAGCTGCCTCCAGGTGAGGATGAAGTGCAATCCCAGGGCTTGTAATGCAGGATCCCAGAGCTGTTGTGTAGCAGCCAGGCAGCTGAGCGGCACCTAGCCAGGACTTCTTGTGGACTCATTCATGAGATTTTATTACGTCTGCTTCACAAATGAGAAGCAGAGGCTGGAGAGATAAAGTAAATTGCTTCAAGGCTCACGACTGGGAAGTAAGATTGTTTAAGAAGCAGAAATTGAACTCAGGCCTTCAAAAATCAAAACCTGAGTTCTTTCCATTAAACTTTGACTCAGACAAAAACAAAACCAGCTTCGATAATCTGTTCCCTCATTTATAAAGCAAGAAGGAATGACATGACGCTCAGTTTCCTTTAGCTCTTTCTGATAGTGGATTGGGCCTCCTGCTTCCACATATCCCAAAAAGATGAGTTTAATTCCAGAACCATCCTTATGGTTTGGTTACTCTACGAGGGTAAGAACAGGCTGGTTCTTTCTTCTTCCCTCAGCTTAATGAACCTGAACTTGAATGGAGGGCTCCAGTTGAAATCTCAAACCCTCAGACAAATTGACTTACCTATCAGTTATCTTTGTCTGTGTTTTAAAAAACAGTCCCAAACGTAGGTGGTTTTCAATAATAACTATTTGTTTAATTCATGATTTTGGCAGGTCAGCAATTTTGCTTAGGCTCAGCTGAGCAATTCTGATCTGGGCCAGGCTCAGCTAATCTTAGCTGGGCTTGCTCATGCATCTGCAATTAGCTGGAACATTAGCTAGAACTGGCTGGTTTATGATGGCTTCGTCTGTGACTGCTAGAATGACTGGAGCCCCTCTCCATTGGTCTCATGCTCCAGCCAACTGGCCCAGGCTTTCCATATGACAGTCAAAGGTTCTAAGGACACCACAGCAGAAGTCTCTTGAGGCCCGAGCTCAGACTGACAAATCACTTCTGCCACATTCTTTTGGCCAAAGCAAATCACAAGGCCAGCAAGATTGGAGGGGTAGGGAAATGGGCTTCTCTTCCCAATGGACAGAGCTGCAAAGTACTGTGGTCATTCTTGCAACATACCATACTGTAGTTGCATCAGAATCAACTTGGAATAGCAAGGGAGATACATAAAGGAGAGGGAAGATACAAAGATAAATCCAGTTTCCAAAAGGCTATTACTGCAGCTCTTTTCATGCCTCACTTCTCATCTTTCCAAGTCTCACCTCCTCAGAGAGAATAATGTTTTCTTTTCTTTTCTTTTTTAATTGACTCACAACAATTGTACATATTTATGGGCTACAATGTGATGTTTTGATTATTGCATAATGCATACATTATGTAATAGAGACATATTTATACAAATGTAATGTATACATTATGCAGTAATCAAGCCAGGATAATTTGCAAATCCATCACCACAAACACTTGTCATTTCTTTGTGCTGAGAACATTCAAAACCCTCTCTTCTAGTTATTTTGAAATATATGATACCTTATTTTTAACTATAGTCCTCAGCCTGAAGACCACCACTTGAGCCAGTATGCTAATATTTCAGTCCACCAAAGAAAATTATTAGTATAAGGCTCTTTTTATATATGATGCTCCAGTCCACTGTGAAGAAAATTAAATTTCAGAATACCTGGAAATAGCTAGCTTGCCTTTCTTCAACCCCATCCCCCCCCACCGCACTTCACTGTCTGGTTGAACTAATCTCTCTCATGCGTTGTCATCACAGAACACATTTTTACTCTCCCCGACCAAATTCTTAATTATTGAAAAATATTGTATATGCAATTCTTGATTACATTATCTTGCATTTTTTTACACACAGATTTGAATATTATTTGCATTTCTAAATATATGCAGGCTCAGAATAAATTGGATTAGAAAAGCGGGATGTTTGGTTGCATATTATTAAAGTGGATAAAGCATAATTAAATTAAACCCAGCAGAGGAATAATATCAAATTTGTAAGGGCAACTGCTTTGTCTATCCTGCCACGCATTTAAAAATTTTTTTTAAAAAGAGCTAATACCATCTCTTCTCAGGATGATCTACAGCGCCAGAGATGAAAGAAGTATTCATAAATGTTTTTAGAACAATACATTTTCTTGGCATTTTATTTTAGGGGAAATGTTACAAACAGGTTAAACTACAGATTTTCTAAGAGCCAATGAAAAATCATGTTCATTTTTTCAGAAGAGAGCTATGAGTTCAAATAATAAAACTTCACTTACTTAGCATAACACCTGGTACATACTATATTTTATACCAAGACATCATTAATTGTAAGACACACAAGTATTTTATATTCTACTGAAGAAGAAAAATAACCTACCTATATAAATTATAATATGCCATTGACAGTAAGAAGTGTCCTGATTAAAATGAGGTGGGAGAAAATGTAAGTCTTAGAATCAGTGAAATATGATGATGGGTACTCAGTTAATATTTGGAGGATGAATGGATGGATAGATACTTAATCTTAACTCTTTGAGAGAAGAACTCAGGTTGGCTGGTGTATATCCATCAAGGTGGCTGGCTGGGTGGTACTTTCGCGTGGCATTTAATAAAGGTTTATATAATTGAAGCAACAGTGTTAAGGACACGTAAATTTAAAAAGAAAAAAAGGGAATGAAATGCTAAGTAAGTCATGACAGCGGAGCAATGTTTGAGACAGAGTCTCAGTTCCTTTAGGTCTTTATGGGATCATTATATTGAAGGGTGGGGAAAACTCTAGGATTTATATTTGCTTCTGGGGAACAAGTTACTTTCTTTTAAAATTTCACTGATTTCCCAGATGAAACTTTCTTCAGAAGTCTCTATTATAAGATATTTGAGAGCCAAATTACTAAACTGAACTTTGAAAATGATTTTACAGAATCATAATACTAGAGCTGGAAGAGTCCATAAAGATTAAAGTCCAGCTGCCTTGTTTTAGAGATGGATAAACATTCACTCATTTATTCGTTTCTGAAACATTTCCTGGTGCCCACACTACGCTAGTAAAGAGGACTCAACATTGGAAGCGATAAAATAAGTAGATAATGAAATCAGCAGAGGGATGCTGCAATGGGGACAGAATGAGGTGCCCCGAGAGCACAGAGGAGGAGAATCTGAATGAGGAAACCAAGCCCAGGAGATAATATGATTTATGTAATTTACACAGTTACCTGGGGACATATTTTGGTCATGGCTCAGTAGAGATATTCATGAGATACACTTTTATTTTTGATGTTAGTGTTCTTTCATTTAGTAACTTGTAACAATTGCTATAACTTTCTCCTCTCCAGCTGCCACTTTATCTTCAGGATTCCCTAACAGTCATAGATCTTCAGTGGCTTCTGTTTTCTAACAAATAAAATAAAAATCCTTACAGCAGGGCACGGTGGCTCACACCTGTAATCCCAGCACTTTGGGAGGCCACTTTGAGTGGATCACCTGAGGCCAGGAGTTCAAGACCAGCCTGGAAAACATGGCAAAACCCCATCTCTACTAAAAATACAAGAATTAGCCAGGTGTGGTGGTTGAACACCTGTAATCCCAGCTATTCGGGAAGCTGAGGCAGGAGAATCTCTTGAACCCAGAAGGTGGAGTTTGCAGTGAGCTGAGATCACACCACTGCACTCTAGCCTGGGTGATAGAGCAAGACTCTGTCACAAAATAATTTTTTTTTAATTGAAAAAAATAAAATCCTTAGCCTGGTATTCAAGACTGTTTATAGTAATGGCTCCATCTTATTTTTGCAAGTCTTAGCTTTCGGCTGTTCTATTTTAGCCACACTGAAGTAATCACTATTTTCTGAACACACCTGGGCCACTCCCATCTCCATTCCTTTGCTCAGGTTCTTCCCCTAGTCTCTGTACTGGTGACTTGTCACCATCTTTCATGAGGCCTCGATCATTTTAGCCCTCCTCTGTATACTGTGGAGACAGAGTGGCGAGCTGCTTATTGATCTCCAGTACTAACTGCATGACTCTAACATGTTGGTAATAAGATCAGATATTAATAATACCCTCCTGATGGTGCTATTGTGAAGATTAGGTAAGAAAAAGTTTGTAAAAAACTTATTGGCCGGGTACGGTGGCTCATGCCTATAATCTCAGCACTTTGGGAGGCTGAGGTGGGCAGATCACGAGGTAAAGAGATTGAGAACATCCTGACCAACATGGTGAAACCCTGTTTGTACTAAAAAAATACAAAAATTGAATTAGAAGGAATTGTCTTAAAGCTCACTTCTGCATAAAGACCTGATCTCAGCAGCTGGCCAAGTGTGTCTGGTCCTACTCTGCCTATAAACATTAGGATACTGTGTATCCAATTTTGCCAAGCATATTCACCAACCATAGTAAAACCTCTTACTAAACCTACTTTTCAAAATAATGGACTATTTACCTTCATAGCTGGGATTCATCTCTCCCTACAAAGCTGCATTCCCATCGTGGCTTTCCAAATGTAAGAAGCAAATCCTCACATTATACAATTATATGTAAGAAAGATATGTAGAGGCTCTCCCACTCCTTAGGTTATGGTTGAAAAAGCACTTGGTTGGAATAGTGCCTTGAACAAAGTGGGCATTTCACGGATTTTTTTCTAAGCTCAGTGGCAAGAACCATAGATATTTTTTGAATGCACATTGAATGAAATAAAGTTTGGTTCAGAAAGCTGTTTTGAAGGATTTATTTGAAACTAGCAATAACATTGTCTTTTCTCTCCAGAAAGCATTATACTACTTCTTAAAGGCAGCGAAGGCTGGGAGTGCAAATGCCATGGCATTTATAGGAAAGGTACATGCTTTATCTTGATTCATATTTTTCATTTATTAAAAACCTAAGAAATTAAACTGGGTATAGCAGAGTGTGCCTGTTGTGCCAGCTACTTGGGAGGTTGAGGCGAGAAGATCACTTGAGCACAGGCGACCAGCCTGGGCAACATGGCAAGATCCTCATCTCAAAATAATTAAAATTATATTTAAAAATTAAAAACCTGCCAGGCATGGTGGCTTGCACTTGTAATCCCAGCATTTTGGGAGGCTGAGGCGGGTGGATCACGAGGTCAAGAGTTCAAGACCTGCCTGACCAATATGGTGAAACCTCATCTCTACTAAAGATACAAAAAGTAGCTGGGTGTGGTGGCATGCGCCTATAATCCCAGCTACTTCGGGAGGCTGAGGCAGGAGAATCGCTTGAACCTGGGAGGTGGAAGGTTGCAGTGAGCCAAGATCGCACCACTGCACTCCAGCCTGGGTGACAGAGCGAGACTCCATCTCAAAAAAAAAAAAAAAAAAAAAAAATTAAAAACCTAACGAATTAATGATACCAGCTCATTGAACCCATTGTAGAGGGACAGGGCAGCAGGCCTCTTTCACGGAAGCAGCTGAGTGGGACATTTGGCTGCAACCGGAGGGTAGTATTCTTGGGGTGACAGTTTGGGAAGAAGCCCCATATAACAGCAGCCTTTATCTGGGGCACCAAAAACATCCTTAATGCACCTGGGCTAGCACAGTGGCTCATGCCTGTAATCCCAGCACTTTGGGAAGCTGAAGCAGGTGGATCACTTGAGGTCAGCAGTTCGAGACCAGCTTGGCCAACATGCTGAAACTTTGTCTCTACTAAAAATACAAAAAGTAGCTGGGCATGTTTGCAGGCACCCGTAATACCAGCTATTCAGGAGGCTGAAGTAGGAGAATCACTTGAGCCTGGGAGGCGGCGGTTACAGTCAGCCAATATAGCACCACTGTAGTCCAGCCTGGGCAACAGAGGGAGACTTTGTCTCTGAAAATGAAAAAGTGCATCTGGCCCAGGGCTCCTCCTCTGAGTGTAGCTATGAGCCTATGACCACCCCGCTCCCCAATATGTAAGAGGAGATCCAGGTTGGTTGAGCACTGGAGACGGGCACAGGTCTCAGCCCAGTCAGGCCCTTCTCTTTTCTATTGTTGGGGTAGTAGAAAAGAATCAGCTCCAGGCTGACCAGAGCTGTCCTTATGCCACCTCTGATGGAAGGCCGCTTGTGGCTGCAGAGCAGCCTGTAGGAGGGTTCCTCTGGAAAGGCACGTTCTTCTCTCTCCTTCAAAGACTGTTCACTCCCCTGCGTGCCACCCTTGGCTCCCGGTGGCCGATTTGTATTAGTAACCATAGGGATGAATGTCCTGCTTCCTAGTGCAACATACAGTAAATTTAGATGAAAAAAAAAAAAAGAAAAAAACATGAGAAAACACAAACAGAGTCCATTTCTTTGCCCTCAGGCAAGGTCACTCCAGAATTCTGTAATAAATAGTACTCTTACTTTTTCTTGTTGTTTTAAATTGAGGTAAAATGTAAATAACACAAAATTGACCACTCTAAAGTATACAATTCAGTGGCATTTACTCAATATGTTGTACCACTGTTACCTCTATTTCATTTTAAAATATTTGCATTACCCTCAAATTATTTTATTTTTTTCTATTCTCTTTTCATTTTTCTTCCTAGATGTATTTAGAGGGGAATGCTGCCACACCGCAAAATAACGCTACTGCCTTCAAGTACTTCTCCGTGGCAGCCAGTAAGGTATGTCCTCAACGCACCGCTGTAAACACATACACACAAATTGCTTTCATTACATGCACACTCATGCTGAAGAGTTGACTTCAAAGTCCCAAGCCCAGATTATGGGCCTGTAAGGAGTTTTGTGTCCTGGAGAAGTATAATATTGGTGATCAGAGTATACTACGGGAGAAAGGGAAGATACAACTTGTCGTCTTGGAAAATGAAAAATGGTAGTAGCTTGTGCTGCCCTAGCAGAGGCCAGCAGGAGACCAGACAGAAGTTCAGCTTTCCCCTCCCTTATGCAGTAAATGAGGCCATCTAGCTTAGGAACAGGAAACAAAAGAGATGAGGACAGAGGAAGGGAAAACCCAATCAATAACTGCAGGAAGTTCAAGACAAAGACATCTTAGGAATGTCCAGTTTTCTCCAGTTGCATCTCATCCAAAGGCCACAGCTTGTCAGGGAGGAGGCCAGGGCAAGGTATCTGAGAATAGGGTTCTGGAGACAGAATCCCTGGCTTGAATGCCAGCCCTGAGACTGACTAGATGTGCAAACATGGGCAAGTTACTTAACCTCTCTGTACCTCAATTTCCTCATCTATAAAATGGGAATATAAGAATATTTGCCTGGCAGGTATGGTGGCTCATGCTTACAATCCCAACACTTTGGGAGGCTGAAACAGGCAGATTGCTTGAGCTCAGGAGTTTAAGACCAGCCTGGGCAACATGGTGAAACTCCATCTCTACAAAAAATACAAAAATTAGCCAGGTGTGCTTGCACCCACCTGTAGTTCCTCCAGCTGCTCAGGAGGTTGAAGTGGGAAGATCCCTTGAGCCCAGGAGGTTGAAGCTAAAGTGAGCCAAGATTTCACCACTGCACTCCAGCCTGAGTGGAAGAGTGAGACCTTGTCTCACAAAATACATATATCAAAATGTATATATAGATATTTGTCTGATATAGCTGTTGTAGAGATTTAAGGAGTTAATATACATGTGCCTTATATTGTGAAGTACTTAAAGCAGTGCCTGGCACATAATAAGTGTGCTATTATCTTTTGTAGTTTGGGACCAGTAAGGTAGAGTGAACTTTGAAGCACATCCCGGACAGAATGGATTAGCTGTATGAGGGGCTACAGAAATGATATAATATGCCTCCTGCATCCAAGTCTTTACCTCTGTTCCTGGGCTCCATGAGGCTGGTATCTGTTAGATAAGACTTAGTAGTCTCCTCTGAATCCCTTTCACCCTTAAAGAATGCCCTCATTCCAACACCCAGGCCTGCTGTTGGCAAATGGCCTTGGTAAACTCTATTCCTACCCAGTAGGAAGCATTTTGTTGTCTTACAATTGCATACTGGAACACAGGCAGTAAAGATGTGCTCAAATCGGGAATCGTTTCAACCCTTCTCAGTTTTTAAAAACCCACACACTGCTTTAGAAGCCTATTTAAAAGTGACTAGCACCTCGGAGCTGCTGCTATTGTGGTGTAAATTACTGAGAAGGCTAGTACTCGGCTCCTCTCCCTTGTAATTTATATGAAATTGTTGCTCAGCAAGGCAGTTATCTGGAGTACCATTAGATTAGGATGACAAGGAAGAGCAGACTGAAAAGGAGTAACAAGGAAAATCTCTTATAATCTGGCAAATAACACTGATTTGTCAGCCCGTAAGAAGAACGCCAAGGAGATGGGAGTGTAAATTAACTCAGCTCCCAAGCTATTCAGGGTTGTGGAACCAGCAGTGATCTGGGTCTCTGGTGCTCTTAACTTGAGCTCCTTTCCTTTACAAAGGAAATCTGAACTTACAATTAAGGTAATTTTTCTAAATGGCATTAGGTGGAGATGACCATATACTTCTTGATCAGCACCTGGACAATTTATTAGATTTCTCACTCTTACTACTTTTTTAAAAACTGCTTTGTAAATTTATTTTTAAATGACATCAATACCATGACACAGAGCTACAGATTTTACAACCTCTTTTGTCTTGTTTACTTAGAAACAAGGACAGTGACTGTATCTGACATTGTGCCCATGTTGGACTACATTCCTCCAGTTCTCTCTTGTGCCCCCGAACACATCAGGCCTGTCCCCATCTTCATGCTTTTGTCATCTGCCTCCCATTCCCAGCGTCTCTCATTCTAAGTCCTGCCCATCCCCCAGAGCAGAGCCCAGTCCTCCCTCCATCCACAGAACTGCCCCCGCCCTTGCTGGCTCACGTGATCTCTTTCCTCTTCTGAGCTTACCCTGCATTCACTCCTACTGCTGGGATTTAACTGCTTCCTACCTGTGGCTTCTCCCCTCCTGTCCAAAGGCCATGTATCCTCAACTAGAGAAGGGCAAAGGTCCTGCCAAGGGGTTATTAAATAAAGGGGTTCATAACGGGGGTTTATTAAATATTTGCCAAAGAAATGCCTATCTCCTCCCTGGCTTCATGTCAGTTAACCTAAGCAAGAGCATTACACCCTAAAACAGCAGGTACATACTGGGGCGTTGGCTATCCATATGGTTCTTCTGGCCCAGAAAGTGTTTTAAAAATCAGTAAACTTCACATCCAAATCTGAACATCCATCTTTTCTTGAAAATGGCACTAGCTAGCCAGGTATGGTGGCTCACACCTGTAAATCCCAGCACTTTGGGAGGCCAAGGCTGGTGGCTCACTTGAGGTTAGAAGTTAGAGACCAGCTTGGCCAACATAGTGAAACCCATGTCGACAAAAAGTACAAAATTAGCCAGGCATGGTGATGCATGCCTGTAATCCCAGCTATTTGGGAGACTGAGGCATGAAACTTGCTTAAACCCGGGAGGTGAAGGTTGCAGTGAGCTGTGGATCAGTCCACAGTACTCCAGCATGGGTGACAGAGCAAGTCTGAAAAAAAAATGAAAGAAAGAAAGAAAAACAAAGAAAAGAAAATGGCAAAATGGCAAACACTGATGAAATAGGACTGCCATTCCATGTGGCACCAACCAGCTGGAGCAGAGGAGCTGAGAGCTGCTGCTGCCTTCACACAGGGCAGGGACTCCATGTGCCTCCATCTCTACCACTCTCCCCACCATCATCTCCACCACCTGGCATATTTTACTTCTTACATCACCTGCATGGTTTCTGCAGGTATCTGAGCTGGCCACTTCTCACCTGAAAGTTCTAAATAGGTACACTGGGCCTTAAACAGTGATGGGTAATTCAATGATGAGTCCCTGGGGTCTCAGGGACTCCCTTAGAGGAGAAAGTAATTTGTCCCTGCTATTCTAAACTTTCTCCTTTCTCTCTCCCTTCTTCCTTCCCTCCTCTCATTTCTGTTTTCTTTCCTCTTCTGAGCTTACCTTCTGTATTAGTCTGTTCTCACACTGCTTATAATGACATACCAAAACTGGGCAATTTATAAAGGAAAGAGGTTTAATTGGCTCACAGTTCAGCATGGCTGGGGAGGCCTCAGAAAACTTACAATCATGGCAGAAGGGAAAGTAAACACATCTTCTTCACATGGCAGCATCAAGGAGAAGTGCTGAGGAAAAGAGGGAAAAGCACTTTATAAAACCATCAGATCTCATGTGAACTCACTCACTATCACAAGAACAGCAGCATGGGGATAACTGCCCCCATGATTCAATTACCTTCCACCAGGTGCCTCCCATGATGCATGGGGATTATAGAAACTACAATTCAAGATACATCTAAATGAAGTTAGTTAGAAGACAGACTCACTAGGCTTTGCCACATCCATCACACTGAGCCTTACTGCTTCCAGAGCAGAGCAACCCAAGACTCCCAGAATCACAGGAGATGTGGCCAGGAAAGAAGAGGGAAGAAGAGAGCAGTTATACCACCTGTTTTAAGTAAAAATGGATTGTCCTTAAGAACTGTTACAATAGCAGGTCCTTTCATATGCATAGGCTCAAAATTTGGAGTCTTGAAACCATTTTTGAAATATGTCTTCTCTATGTGCTATTCCTGTGTTACTGAGGGTTACTCCAGCTGCATCTACAATAACCAAGTGTAAGTCGTAAGAAGAAATTTGGAGAGCTTTCTATCAGAACATAAGTTCCTGCGGAAATACCAGAAACCTGTAAAACACACCTACAGATCTGCTGAATAAAAGTCAGTTGGTCGGCAGGGCATGGTGGCTCACGCCTGTAATCCTGGCACTTTGGGAGGCCAAGGTGGGCATATCACTTGAGGCTAGGAGTTCAAGATCTGCCTGGGCAACATGATGAAACCCTATCTCTACTAAAAATACAAAAAATTAGCTGGGCATGGTGGCGTGCACTTGTAATCCCAGTTACTTGGGAGGCTGAGGCAGGAGAATAGTTTGATCCTGGGAGGCAGAGGTTGCAGTGAGCTGAGATCTCACCACTGCACCTCCAGCCTGGGCCACGAAGCAAGACTCTGTCTGAAAAAAAAAAAAGAAATTCAGCTGGTCAATCATGGTTTCTTACTGTAGTCACTAGAGGGTGAAATGCATGATGGGAGATGGAAAGAAAGAGAAGTTTTCTTCTTGGGAAGCCACTTTCAAGGTTCACTCTTCATTCAAAATTGATATACTAAATACTCCCTTCCTTAGAGTATTCAGAATATTAATCAGAAAATAAATGGTAATTAATTAGCATCAAGTGGAAAAGAAAACATCAGGGATGCTATAAGCAATAAATTTAAATAAAGAAATAAACCAACAATGCTTGACTATCTGTAGTGGCTGGATTGATAGCCACAGAGTCTTTAAAATGTTATTTGGCCATTTACGTCAACCTCTTCAGACCTGAGTAGGTAGCAAGTGTCCAGATAGACTTCTCCCTTCTGGAAAACTCCTACACATCCTTTAACACCTCGCTCAAATGTCACCACCTCTGACAACAAGATTTCCTTCAGTTCCTAGCCTCAATCAGGCAATAGAGTGTCCATCTTCTAGCTGTTCAAGACACTCTCAATCTATTTTTTTTTTAGACAGAGTTTTGCTCTTTTGCCCAGGCTAGAGGGAAGTGGCACAATCTCAGCTCACTGGAATCTCTGCCCCATGGGTTCAAGTGATTCTCCTGCCTCAGCCTCCCAAGTAGCTAGGATTCCAGGCTTGTGCCACCACGCCTGGCTAATTTTTACATTTTTAGTAGAGACAGGGTTTCGCCATATTGGCCAGGCTGCTCTCAAACTCCTGACCTCAGGTGATCCGCCCGTCTTGGCCTCCCAAAGTGCCGGGATTACAGGTGTGAGTCACCGTGCCAGGCCTCAATCTATTTCTACTTTAGGACTTACCACATCTGACAGGATTCTAAGAGGTCTGACCTGCCCCTCCCCTTTGAGATGGTTCAGAGCCCACTAGCTTGTGAACTCTCCAGGGCAGGTATTATGGCTTCTTCATCTTTTACCTTATACCTCTGCCCAGTGCCTACTATAGAATCATACACAAAGCAAATCCTAAATAAGTGTTGAATACAAGAATGGAGGAAAGATTTGACTTTTGTTTCCCTCTTCCCTTTTCTAGCCAGAAGGGTTTATGAAAGTATGAAAGGAGAAACTAGAGTGGGTCAGAATAACCTGCCAACTGCCGGGTTAGCCTGTTTTGATTAATCTTTTACTCGGTGCATGTCAAATATTTTGAATAATTTTGCAGTAATTTTCCTTATCATGAATTCTTCTGGGACTTTACTTGGCTTTTAAAAACTCTTCTAGGGCAATGCAATTGGTCTTCATGGGCTTGGTCTTCTTTACTTTTATGGAAAAGGAGTTCCCGTGGTAAGTTAAATTATTTTATTATCTTTTCATTTGTATCAATTTACAGGGTAAAATCCATGGTTATTCATTAGTTTAAAGGAATTCATCTCTATTATCTGGGTGCCAAACTGTTATATCAGATAATAGAGAATAAAATAATCCAGTGAAATCTCTGCCAAAGAGACACTGAAGAACAAGCTTGTGACAGGAATAGCAATTCTAATTATATCTTAGAATCATAGATTCTAAGTAACCTTAGAAATCATCTATCCTCTGAGGACTTTATTGATGGAGAAATTTATCTTCTTAGTCTTTTGAGTGACCTTCCCCCAGTATCTAACAAAACTTACTGTCAAGGTAGAAGAAGACATAATTATGATGAAAATGAGACATTATTTCCTAATAGAATCTAATATAATAATGAAATAAAATATATAATGTTTCTGATACTATTTTAATTAGCCTAAATCACAGAGGGCACTGTCTATACTCTTTTTAGAAAGTGGAAGGCAATTGTTTCCATGGAGTTACACTTGTGCCTTTGAGTAATAGAGTGTAATTATCTTGCAGAATTATGCCGAAGCACTTAAATACTTTCAGAAAGCTGCAGAGAAAGGCTGGCCCAATGCACAGTTCCAGTTAGGCTTCATGTACTACTGTAAGTGCCACAAATATGGCTGCTTTATTTAGAATGACATATGCATTATTAAGTCTGCTCCTTTTATAACAAAAATCAAAGGGTTGGTGTGAGTGGTTTAGAAAGAACATTTAGGCAACAAATTAGAATTTGAAAAAGACTAAAGGAAAGGATGCTAGTTGAGGGAAGGGACAAAGAGGTACAGAATCAGGAAGCTCACCTTTGACAAAGTTAAGCTGGAGGTGCTAGTGATATCCAATGCACATCCCCAGAAGCAAGTACAAAACTCACAAGAAAGGTCAAACTTACAGAGAAGGTTCGAGAGGCGCATCACACACTGGGGTCTGTTGCGGGGAACTAGGGGAGGGACAGCAGGGGGTGAGGAGTTGGGGAGGGATAACATGGGGAGAAATGCCAGATATAGGTGATAGGGAGGAAGGCAGCAAACCACATTGCCATGTATGTACCTATGCAACAATATTGCATGTTCTTCACATGTACCCCAAAACCTAAAGCGCAATAAAATATATATTTTTTAAAAAAGAGTAATTGAGGTTGCAAAAGGAAAGGAGCAAGAGGGTGAGAGAAAGAGCAGTGGGCCATGATAGAGAACTAGTGATCCTCTGCGCTGTATTGAAGGATAGGCAGGGAAGTATACCACTGAGAAGAATGGAAAGGCATGCTCAGTGGGATAGGAAAAAAAAAAAAGAGAGATTCATGGAGCCAAGGGTAGAACTTTCAAGAAAGAGTGAATGAGCACCCCTGTGAAATGCAGTGAGAAACCTGGTTTAAAAGAACAAGTAAGAAAGAATGAAACATCTATGGAACTTGGCAATATGGAGAATGTGGGTGAGGCTGTTGGACTGCGTGGGGTGGAAGCTGGATGACAATGGCATGAACGGAAGATCAGGAAGTTGAGAAGTAAAAGTGTTCTTGCAAGCAGTGTGTCCTTAAAGGGAAGGAGTGAGAAGGAACTCAGCATGAGGGGGACTAAGAAGCCAGAGGGAGTTACTTTTAAGGTGGCAAGAGACCTGAGCATAATTATAATTGATGGGAAGATATTCTGAAAAACATTGGTGGTCTTAGCACTTGAGTGGGCCCAGATAGGTGGAAGCCTCTTTAACCTTGATAGACAGGATTGCTCACCCTCAAAGACTGGAGGGAAAGTGGAAAGGATGGTGTGGATCTAAGTATGAGGGGATGAGATGGGGAGAGAGGCGAGTGAGGAAAGACAATGTGAAGTCTTCTTCAATGATCTAGTAGGTACAAAGTTGACTTCTGTGAACAAAGGTAGAGCGGTTGGCTAGGAGGTCTCAGAAAGCCATGAAGGTTTGTAATAATCTCTGTGGGGAGTGAGAGAGGAAGTGGCCAAAACAAATGCCGGGAAATTTGAACACACCTGAATATCCCCGCCAAGTTCTTCATGTCAGAGGTGGAGCCAGGGCAGCAGCAGACCGCGTCATCAAGGAGGTCACATCTAGTCAAGGGGTCACTGGCATTTTCCACAGTGGCCCAGCAGGAGCACCTGTTTTGTACTCTGGGTGGTTGAGGTTGCCTAAGATGCCCTTGTTCTTCTAGTTCATTCCAAGTCCTTCGCTCGGAATCTACCAGATTTCCCAAGTTTCTAGAATAAGAATAATAGTCATGGCTAATGTATATTAAGTCTTTGTATGTTTTAGCTCATTTGATCCTCTCAACACATCTACGGGGTATCCCACAGTGGATAGATGAGCAAACTGAGCCAATGTGGTTGGACATCTTGCCCAGAATCACATAGTTGTGGAGCTGGAATTCAAACTCGAGCAATTTGCCTCCAGAGCTGTTGCTCTTAATCGCTACATGGCACTGCTTCTAAAGACTCCAGTGTTAGAGCTCGAAGATAATTTAAAGACCATCTAAGGAAAGCCCCCACTTTTGCAAATAACATGCCTAAATGTGCCCAACTCACAAAGGAACTAATGAGAGAGCCAGGGCAAGAATCCTGGCTTCTGGGAGTCTGCTGGTTCTCTGCTCTAGCTTCAAGTGCCTCTTCTTGCCCTAAGCAGGAGTTTGATGAGAGTTGGGCTTCTTGGAGCTGGGATTTACCTGTGGCATACTCCATAGTTGTGGCTGGGAGAAGCTATGTGGGTATCCTGGTATGAAAGGATGGCAAAGATGATGAGATGCATCATGATGGGGCTTCGGCTCCTCAGAGACTATCACTTTGTCTCCTTTGCATTAACTTTAGTTATGCCATAGTGAGGAGATATTTTCATAAGACTGAGTAGTTCTTGCTGGGCACAGTGGCTCACGCCTGTAATCCCAGCACTTTGGGAGGCTGAGGCAGGTGGATCATGAGGTTAGATCAATACCATCCTGCCCAACATGGTGAAACCCTGTCTCTACTAAAATACAAAAAATTAGCAGGGCGTGGTGGCATGCACCTGTAGTCCCAGCTACTCGGGAGGTGGAGGCAGGAGAATCTCTTAAACCCGGGAGGCGGAGGTTGCAGTGAGCCAGGATCATGCCACTGCACTCCAGACTGGTGACAGAGCAAGACTCTATCTGAAGAAAAAAGAAAAAAAAGTAGTCCTTCTTTCCCAGTATTTTATTTTCAGAATGGCTCAAGAATGTAAATTTCCATATTCTTACTTAGAACCAAACTCACTATTCACCTCCACCTTCACAAACAGTGGATTTATAATAGTTTGACTTTTGGTTGGCTTTTCCCATCATATTTAAACGGCAGACATCACTATGACCATTATATCCATAGATTATATGTAAAAATAAAGTCAATAAAGCGTGGCTCAAAACGCTTTAATTTTCAGCTGGCTCTGGAATACGGAAGGATTATAAACTTGCCTTCAAACATTTTTACTTGGCATCTCAAGGTGGACAGCCCCTCGCCGTTTATTATCTGGCTGAGATGTACGCAACAGGAACAGGAGTAGTAAGATCATGCACAACTGCCGTGGAGGTAAATACAATATGAGGCTGTTTTTAAAAGCACTTGTCATATATGACACAGAGGAGGCAATACTCTTCTTACATTGTTGGTGTCTTCGATTTTATAAATATTACCTCTTTTCTTCTAGCTGACAATGTGAATACTGACATTTGTCAGAGGAGAAAAGCAGTGATGCAACTCGGGCTGGGGAAGGCAGACAGAGAAAAGATCTTTCCTCTCTCTGACATTTGGCTTTTCATCAAGTTCAGAGCTCACCTCAGCATTCAGTTAAGGAGCTGTTTCAGCACTCAATCAAATCACTAGAGCAATTTGGCACTTCTAGTGGGCTTGGGAGTTGCTACTTGGGAAATGAAAGGCTAGATTTAGCCTGGAAAATGTAGCCCACTTCTTCCCAGAAAGCAGCATCCTTTGGTTTTCAATGATTTGGACAATTGAGAAAGTGGATTCTTTCAGCCTGAGTCAAGGATGCACTTTCCAAAAGAATGCTTTTAGGACCTTAGTGTCCTTCATTGATTTATTAAACACGTCTGCTGCACCAGCATAAATACTCTATGTGGAAATCCGGCCCCTCTGAAGCTCATTTCAAAAGCTGCCAGCTAATGATCTATCTTTAGATTTGCTCCTTTGCCAACTTCCTAATGAATTATGTATGGCTAACCTCTTTTGGTTACATAAGGGCTATTCAGCTAAGTTGACATTTGTCCCCTTAGAGCTCTGCACACCTCTCTCACACTTATGTCACCTATATCCTGCGGCACCGTCTTCCCTTCATGCTCTCCCTTTCACTTCACCTGTGGTCTTATTACTTGCCCTCACAGAGCAGCAGTGCCCAGAATGTCCTTTTAAAAGACACACACACACACACACACACACACACACACACACACACACACATCGATACATTCTACATTCTTATTCTTCCAAATAGCCTCCAAGTCAGGAAAGTTAATTATACAAATTTAAAATTAGGCTCAGGAAGTTTCCCTCGAGACAAAAACAAAACAAACAAACCCAAACACTTCTGATCTTTGTTTTACCCTAAATATTTCTTTACCTTGATATTTCTTTACCCTAAATAATTTGCAGAAGCCTTGCTTTAGACCAAAAATCCTTCCCTGGCCAGCCGGTAGGAGCTGAAGACTGATTTCATTTCTCATTTGCCCGGGGTGAAGAATACTGGTTAACTAGTCTCCTTGATTTCTCTTCCCATGTACAGCTTTATAAAGGTGTCTGTGAACTAGGCCACTGGGCTGAGAAATTCCTGACAGCTTACTTTGCCTATAAGGATGGTGATATAGATTCTTCTCTTGTTCAGTATGCACTGCTTGCAGAAATGGGATATGAAGTAGCTCAAAGCAATTCGGCATTCATTTTGGAATCTAGTAAGATAAGTTAAAATTCTCTGCAATCCCCCAATCATACATATGCATATATGGCTTTACTACAGAGGCATTTTAAGCCTTCCTAATGGAATGTCTCCTTTTTTTTTTTTTTTTTTAAGAAAAGGCTAACATTCTTGAAAAAGAGAAGATGTATTCGATGGCACTTCTCCTATGGAATCGAGCTGCCATTCAAGGTATGGAACCCAGTTAAAAATAAGCACATACCCAGTCCCTGTCCTCTGTTATTCATCAGGTTTGCTTTAGCTGCGTTTTTGTGCACATAGGCAGCAAGGGGCAGAATACCTAGTAGGTGGCATTTCAAAGTATACTGATGTTAGGATCAGTCTCTGGTTAGAGATCATTTCCAGGAATTTATTTTCCTCATTATTATCAAGGTCCCTGGTTCAGCAAGCCATAGGAATTTTTCTATGGCTCTGTCTCCATGGCACCAGAACAGTTCCTTGAAATATACAATTTTACTCAAGAAACCAGTTTTCTTGGTCTGGCTTCACTCATTGCTGCGTTCTTGACTGAACTAATCAGAGACATGACCCATGTCTCAGTGAGTTTATAGGCAAAATTACTTATGTATGTATCTGAGGCTCATGTGATTTCTCTATTAAAATATCACATTGACGACTACCATAAACTTCAAATCTTTACTACAATCATTAGTACATAAGAAAAAGCAAAACAAAACAAGACAGATACATAGCAAGATCCTCTCCCTTTTCCTTGAGTTTCCATATCTCGCTTGCTGGCATCACATAGATGAGGAATATAAGATACCCGTGGTGGGGAAAGCATTGGCAGGTGGTATTTACATTGCATTGCGATGTCTCTTACTATTTTTCCCCTAAAATTATATTATTAAAGGCAGAGAAATACTGCAAAGCTGTCACCATTGGCATTTGGATATGTGAGAAACTCTCTTGCAATAAGAGCAACTTTGCTTCCAATTAGGTTTCTTAAAATTGTCTTATGATAAGGCCAAATCATCCCTTTTCACAGGAAGTAAATAGGATAAAAAATGATTCTCAGCTGACACTAATACGAAGCAGAGGAAAAAGTCACAGTGGTGCTTTCTCACATCCAGCTGAGCTGATAGCACAGCAACAAGCCGTCAGTGAAATTTTAGTGAGACATTCCCCTTAAAAAGTCTATGTTTTATAAAATGCAATGAAGACCTCATTTAGAGTGGGGAAACAATACCTGCAATCTCTCAGCTATGGCCAATCAGCTCAATTATAACAAATACAGGTTTACTCCAAGCCAGGAAATGGTGTGGAAATTGCAACAAGGAAAAGGGACATTGAAAACAAGGGTACACTGATATTAAACTGAATTCCTCAATATAAAAAAGTCAGGCTGCTAAAAATAATCATGTGTGATTAAGAGAGGTCAGGCATAAGTGTCCCTGAAGATATGGCTGCTGAGTGGCCCACTTGGGGTTAGGAAATCTAATAATGAAATTTTCCAATTAGTCACTGACCACGCTTATTTTAGCAGTTACTCATGTGAAGAGGGTGCTGAGCCATCAGGACTCAGTCTCTGCCCTGTGACTGTGAAATTGAGGCGGAAATCCCTCTGCTGTCAGTTGATCCCCACAGGAGCCGGTCTGGATCACCACATGCTGCCAGTCTGCCTCCTCATTAGGGTGGAGCTGAATCCTCCCAAGAACCAGCTTACTCACTGCCTTCCATTCTTAGAGGCTTCGGGGATCCTGCTTACTGCTTGTAAAACTTGAAAATGCACAGAATTGTCCTATTTCTTTGTGGTTATAGCCTAGGAGGAATCTTAGGTTCAAAGGAGGGCAACTTTGGACAAAATTAGAGATGAATTAGACTTCTCTTTAGGGCCCCTTTTCGGGGCACCATTCTTACAAGTTCTTGCTCCCAGTTACTGACCTGTACATTTGGAAGCATCTGGAAAGCAAGCCCTGATAACTAATGTCTTTGCCAACTAAGAATTTTATAGACCAGGTGCGGTGGTTCATGCCTGTAATCCCAGCACTTTCGGAGGCCGAGTTGGGAGAACTGCTTGAGGCCAGTAGTTTAAGACCAGGCTGGGCAACATAGTGAGACCTCATCTCTACAAAAATAAAACATAATAAAAGGAGTTGGGTATGATGGTGTGTGCCTATAATTCCAGCTACTCAAGGGGCTGAGGCAGGAGGATCTCTTGAGCCCAGGAGATTGAGGCTGCAGTGAGTTGTGATCACATCACTGCACTCCAGCCCAGGCAACAAAGTGAGATTCTGTCTCAAAAATAAAATAAAATAAAATAAAATAATAATAAAAAATTTATAATGTTAGCTGTACTCAGACTTAAAGATGGCATATGGTATTACATCTTTTAGAAGTATCTGCATTTTAATAGAAGATTCTAGAAGATTAGAATTTCAGTACCTAAAGGAATAAATTCCAAAGGATGTAGTGCCTAACATCCTTTGGAATTTATTCCTTTAGGTACTGAAGGAAATAAAACATGGAGATGAGATAGATAACTTCTGGGGTTGGGGCTGAGGGGCACTTTAGATAAGACAGTCAGAGAAGGCCTCTTGAAGAGAAGTGGCATTGGCACTTCTGAGAATGATGAGAAGCCAGCCACATGAAGAGTCAGAGAATTCCAAAGCTACCGGGCAGAGGGCCTTGAGGAATCGAATGCAGGGAGCTTGTGAAGCGGGCAGGTGAGACATGACTTGTAGGTCATAAGGAGTCTGACTATTATTCAAAGGGCAAAGTGAAGTCATTGGGGGATTTTACACAAGGAAATAACATAACTAGATTTTACATTTTAAAAAGATCACCGTCTAGCTAAACAGTATGAGGTTTCTTTTTAGAATGATTAAAATATTTTAAACTTCTAAAATTGTGGTAATGCTTGCACATCTCTGTGAATATATGAAAAACCATTTCATTGTACCCTTTAAATGGGTAAAGTGTATGGTATGCAAATTGTATCTCAATAACACTATTACATATATAATATATATATTACATATACATATATTTTATATGTAATATAAAAATGTAGGTGTATATATACATATTTTAGATGTAATATAAAAAATATATATATACCGTGATATATGTGTGTGTGTGTGTGTGTATATATATATATATCATTCTGGCTGGGCGCAGTGACTCACACCTGTGATCCCAGCGCTTTGGTAGGCTGATTTGGGAGGATCACTTGAGCCCAGGAGTTCGAGACAAGCAAGAACAATATGGTGAATACGGGCACAGTGTGCATGCCTGTAGTCCTAGCTACTTGGAGGCTGGGATAGGAGGATCTCTTGAGTTTGGGAGGCTGAGGTTGCACTGAGCTGGGATCATGCCATTGCACTACAGCCTATGTGACAAAGCCAGGCCCTGTCTCAAATGAATAAATTTAAAATAATTAAAACATCACCCTGGCTGTTGTGTGGAGAATGGGTTGGAATGTGAAGATAAAAGAAGAGTTCGAAGCCTATTGTAGTATTGTAGGCTTGAATAGGTAGTGGAGGAGATGTCAAGAGTTAAGTGTGTTTTAAAGGCAGAACCAACAGGACTTGATGAATTGGCTGATGGAGGTGAGGGAAAAAGAACTAGGAATAATTCCCCTAGACTTATTGCCTGAACAATGGTGGCACTGGTACTGAGACAGGGAAGAAACTGATGATTTTGTTTGGAGGAAGGGGTGTAGGGTGCTAAGAAATCTCTACTGGGCATTTTAAGTTTGAAATCCACGTGGAGACATCAAGAAGGCAATTATGAGTCTGCGCCTCAGGGAGAGAGAGATAGTAGATATAAATTTAGAAATAGTTAATAGAGGCTGTCAATGGAACTAAACGAGGTCACCCAGAGAAAGAGTTGAGATGGAGCAGAGTGTTGGAGAGAGGCAGGGAGGAGAGGTGAGAGAAGAGAAAGAGGGGAAAGAAGAAAGAGAAAAAAAAGGAGTTAGGAACAAGCCCTTGACATTCCACATTTAGGAAGTGGGTAGAGGAGGAGTCAGGCAAGAGTCTGAAATAAAGACCCCTTGAGGTAGAAGGGAAACCAAGAGCAGGCAGTGCCATCAATGCTCCGAGAGGACAGTGCTTGGGCAGCTGGATCCCATCACTCCAGTGCTGATCGGAGGTCAGGTAAGATAAGGACAGAGATATGGCAGTGGGCTTGGCTGCATGGAGGTCATCTGCCGCCTTCAAAATAGCAGCTTCACCGGCGGCAGGGCAGAAGCCGGGTTGGAATGGGTTGAAGAGTCCGTGGGAGGTGAAGCTTTGGAGACAGTGAGTATAGAACACACTTTTGAAAAGATTCAGTGTGAAGGGGAGCAGAGAAATGGGGCATGAGCGAGAAGGAGACACCACAGGATAAAGAGAGGGTTTATTTTTGTTCATAGAAGATGCCAGAGCATGTTTGAATGGTGGATGGGACTGATCTGGGAAAGAGGGAGACAGTGGTGACGCAGGAGAGTAAAACTTCAGGAGTGACGTCTGAGAATGGGAGGGATGGGGTCCAGCTTTCCAAGAGTTGACCTACTTTAAAAAATTAAAAGGCAAAATTGGTAATTTTTCATTTTTTAAGAACATCTGTACTATACCATGGATGTCACACTATCATGAAGACAGTTAGCACTGAGTGTTATATTTGTATTCCATAAAGTATATCTAATTCCAATTCTGGGGTTCTGAGTGTTTTTTTATACTTGATTATAGATACATATATATTTTAAAGGACTGAAATAAGATCATTAGGCTGAATTCCTGAGAATTATATGTGAATCATTTGAGTTTTGATTCTTCTTTTTTTAATATTTCTATCAGGCAATGCATTTGCTAGAGTAAAAATTGGAGATTACCATTACTATGGCTATGGGACTAAGAAAGACTATCAAACAGCAGCCACACACTACAGCATTGCAGCCAACAAATACCACAGCGCGCAAGCCATGTTCAATCTGGCTTATATGTATGAACACGGCTTAGGCATTGCAAAGGTAATTCTGTTGGTAATGATAATTCAAACCTAGTAATGACAGCTGTGTGGGAAGAGAAAATGTGTAAATGTTTCGAATTTCATTGATGTCGTCAACGTAAGAGGATGGAAGGAAAGGACTTAACATTTGCCAAATCTCTCCCATGTGCCAATACATATTACTTACCGTAATATGAACCCTATTAGATAGACGTTATTTTCTCCATTTATGCCAAGGACATAACTAGTGAGTAGAAGAGATCTAATCTAGGCCAATTCAATTCATAAGATCCTGCTTTTTCCAGCACATGCTTTTCCCAGCAGGCCCTGTCTCCATTCCCCTTCACCTCTGGGCCTTTTTTTCCATTAAAATTTCCACTGGTTCTCAGGCTCTCAGGAACGAGGACAAAGTAAAAAGAGACCAGAGCTGGATACCAAGGTGGTATTAATCCAGAAATGTCTTATCAAGCACCCACTGTGTACATGACCCAGTGCTAGATACTCTAGAAAGGCCCAAGAGAGTGAATCTCCAGTCCCCCGAAGTTACACTTGAATTGAGGTGATGAGTCATATTCATTTAGAAAAAGAGCCAGCACTACAAGGTGGTATTGAATAAACCTCTTAGACAGTGAGTGAAACTAAGGCAGAAGATGACATTAGGGTCTCACAGAGTGAGAAAGGTGTATTCAGTATCAATAATGATAGTAATAGCCAGGACTGGGTTAAGTGGGCTGTGTGTTTCTGTCATTTGCATCACACAACCACTCAATGAGATAAGCCGTAGAACTGTTCACAGTGTATGCATCAGGAAGCCACGGTGCAGAGAGGTTAAGTCATTTGGCCAAGCAGCTTGCAGAGCTCATCAATGGTGGAGCCAGAATTTGAACCCAGCCCTGCCTGCCCCTGTTTTTTGGTGAAAGAGTGGTCCTCACAGTGTGAGTCAGTCTTCGTGTCAAGCATGTGTTTCTTTTCAGTGTTTATATTCTTGGCTGCATTTCTAGAGCCAAATAACGTGGGAATTATCGGCTCTCCTATGCTCTCTTCTTTCTTCCAGTTGTGCTGGTAATTGAGAATTACTGGTAGGGAATTTCCTATTTGAGAACTGCTAATGGTGCACAGTACAGCCAAAGGTTTCTTATTCAGTGGTATGGATCCCTGCTGTCCTGTCCTCCCCTGCAGCCTGCCTTTTGGCTGATCATTTTTCATTAGTCCCAGCACCCTAAGCAGTGGAAAGAATGTCAAATCCAAATCCAGTCTATTTCCCCCATTTCTAGCAGGTGTAAGCTTCCTATGTTTGTAAAATGTGGGTAAGAATGGGACAGGATGAATTAGCTAAATTGGATGATTCTTGGGATGTTATTTAGCCATCCCTGATCCCCTGATCCATTATCCACCTCAGTAAAACAAATACCTGCCCTGCCCCAGGCTTTAAGGATAAAATGAATAAGCTTTTGTGAAAGGGCTTTGTAGTCCAACAGTATGTAGAATGACTGTTATTTAGATCAGAAGGGAATTAGAGCAACTGCTAAGTAAGGCTTCAATAAGATTAAAGCCTTTCTTTACTCATCATTCCCCGTGCAAAACGTAATAACACAGGAGAAGCACTGTCCATAGAAGGGACAAAGTGACCCCACTCCATGTGTTAAATTCATGTTAGCTTTCCTATCCCACCACCACCATGTTATTCAAAAACGACTTGCTCGCCCTGACAGCTGTTTTCGCACCAAAGCGAGGCCATTTTGCCTGAGTCCCTGGGGGACAGGCAGGGTGTCGTCTCAGGAAACAGAGCCAGCAATGGCGGGGAAGGCACACTGCGGGCCAGTGCCCGGCTGGCGGATTGTCAGGGGGTTTGGTTTTCCTCTTTGGAGTCACCACTGATCTTTCTCCTAAGCACTTTCTTCACAATGTCAAATAGGAGTTGTCGGGACATAGCCTTTCATACATTCAGGAAAACACTTGGAAGTTTCTCTCTGGCCAGTTTTCTGTTCTTTTCTGCCAGGGTTCTTGTTAAATCATGGATAGTTCATTTGATCAGTCTATTTTCTTCCTACAGAAAGTCTCTACATTTAAAAAAAATCGGGGGACTACTCTTAACCTCCTACCTGGATGTGAGAATTTTAGATTGAGCTAATGAGGAACCATTGCCCTTTGTTTTTATTTGGTTTCTTTTGTTTAGCAATTAGGAAGTTAATAACTGAGTACCCAGGGGTATCTTGCCATCTCAGAGTCAAATTAACAAGGAGCTATCGCCTTCTCTAATTCTTAAAATGAATATCTTGATAATTAAAAGCTCAAAGCTTGTTCCAATGAAAGCGAAGAGGATATAAGAATAGGCCTTCCCAGCCATTAAGTCATCAAGTAATTAAGCATTTCTTCAGCCAGGCACTTCGAAATCCTCTTTCGTAGTTAATCCTCATGCAAACCAGTGAGAAAGATGAGTATAATACTACTACAGTATCTTTGAGAATCAAAGAAGGTGATATGGAATAATACTTTATAAACATGCAGACATTCAAGACCTCTGGGGAAGAAAGTTAGGTATAAATCGTCTCTTGATTAATCAAGATTAAAATATAGGTCATGGTTGTTATCATCCGTCTTTCAGAAAAAAAGTTGGGGCTGGGATGATGCAGGTGAGTTATCCTAGTAGCTTCACTGAGAAGAATCTCAGCCAACGAGCTTCTTGACTTAAATTGTGGGCCAGGACTGACTGCATCATTGTTCTGGGAACACTTAATAATACCTGGGGAGGAATTGGGAGAGGACCTGAAGTAGTTTAGAAACACAAGCACTCACACACAAGTTGTTATGAAACTGTGTCTCAGGGGGCCAGGTGCAGTGGCTCATGCCTGTAATCCCAGCACTTTGGGAGGCCAAGGTGGGCAGATCACTCGAGGTCAAGAGTTCGAGGCCAGCCTGGCCAACATGGCGAAACCTTGTCTCTACTAAAAATACAAAAATTAGCTAGGCAAGGTAGCATGTGCCTGTAATTACAGCTACTTGGAAGGCTGAGGCATGAGAATAGCTTAAACCCTGGAGGAGAAGATTGCAGTGAGCCAAAATCCAGCGTGAGTGACAGAGCGAGACTCCCTCTCAAAAAACAAAAAAACAAAAAAGAAACCATTTTTCAATTGACACTTGATTTGTAAGTACTTCAGAAATTGCACCATGAACAAAGCCTGTTGGCCATACCCCTGGCCATTCCTTTTTTCTTTAACTTGGCTCAGATCTGACTTTCTGCTCACCTCAGCTTGTAGCAAAGACTACTCAGGGGTCTTCAATTTTAGTGTTCTCCCTTTAAATCTGTGACCAAGATGACTCTGTTTACCAAAGATTTGTAATCCCCCCTCTGTAGTGAGGACTTGTAGCTGGGGTGTGCCTGTCTAGGTTCTCCAGCCCCCTTTGATCCACATGCTAGTTCTCGCAAGGGCATGGAAGTGAAAGTGAAGCGTGTCATTTCTGGGCTAAGGCAGCCAAGAAGTAGATGGAGCTATCCCCAGTCTCTTTCCCAACCATTGCCTGAAGGCAGCAGGAGGTTCAGAGGCTTTAGGGGACCACAAAACCATGTGATGGAAGGAGCTTGGGCCCCTCAATTACCACATGAAGAAAATTTGCCACTGACCAGGAACACACACATTGGAATGCTGAAAAAGGGAGAAATAAACTTCTATTTGGGGATTTGTTACAGATGGCATTATCTTAATACATAATTCATCTAACAAAGCACTGCCAGGTCATTCTTGATAAAGTATAACTCTGATATTGTTACTTCCTCCATCCTACCCACCCTTATATCTACCCTCTCCCCCAGATAAAACCACCAAAAAATACAAACAAGCAAACGCACAAATAAAAAGAATCTTATTTCCGTTTTTTGCTAAATGAAGTCCAGACTTCTATTCCACATTCAAAGCCCCTGGTGACCTAGCCTACCTTGATAATAGTGGTGTCATATACTACTTTGCCCTATATAGATTCTAGGCTACTTACTCCTTTCCCTCAAAGATCTTGACCTGAGCCCTTCTGAGATATCACTCTTTTTGCTGGAATGATCTTCCCCCATATTTATGCCCATTGAAGACCAGTCCATTTTTCAAAGAATAGCTCCAGTGTCATCTCCTCTAGGAATCCTTCAAGGAACCCTAGATTTTAAAGGTATCTACTTCTTTTTTTTTTTTTTTTTTTTTTTTTGAGACGGAGTCTCGCTCTGTCACCAGGCTGGAGTGCAGTGGCACGATCTTGGCTCACTGCAACCTCTGCCTCTCAGGTTCAAGTGATTCTCCTGCCTCATCCTCCCAAGTAGCTGGGACTACAGGCATGTGCCACCATGCCCAGCTAATTTTTGTAATTTTTTAGTAGAGACGGGATTTCACCATGTTGGCCAGGATGGTTTTGATCTCTTGACCTCGTGATCCACGCGCCTTGGCCTCCCAAAGTGCTGGGATTACAGCTGTGAGTCGCCGTATCCAGCCAAGGTATCTAATTCTAAACCACCATGGTATTGCATTCTGCTTTTCATTCATTCATTAATTCACTTGAATATTTACCATGAACTGTTTCCTATGTCAGGAAGCGCTGTGCTTGGTTCTGGGGATACAATAAGAATAAGACAGCCTTCAAAGAGCTCACAGTCCACTACCAAAAAGACATGTCCATAGCTATGGTAAAGCCTAAAATGACAGTCATGTATAGGCATCTGTACACTTGAAAGGAATTTAAAATAAAGTACTATAAGAATGTTAAAGAGGAAACAGTTAACTCAGGTAGGGGAATAGGACTGTCAGATCCTGTTCAAAAAGTATTTTTGTACCGTGGAGTATGAGAATCATATGACAACGTTTTTAAATGGAAGAAAGCAGGCCTGTCTAAAGACAATGGATAGGAAAGCTGTCCTAAGGGAAGGCAAAAAGGTGGGGGGAATTATCCTTTGGGAAAGAGTTTCAAATACATATATGTAAAGCTGCTATATAACATGTATTTTTGGATTCTGCAGAGAAAACAAAACCACATCTACCAAATAAATTATAAATAAACCGCCAAAAATAAAAGTAATTATGACACAATGCATTTTTATTTCTCATTTGTCTGATCTGACCACCCATGGAGTGTTACAGCTGAAGCTTTAAACACCAGAATTATTTTCTGGAAAGGATAAGTTAAAATTAGGTATTTAAAACGGCCCTCTCAGAAATATGACAGGACAGAAAACACATTTCTTAGAAATGATCATAACTTTTCATGAAATAAACATGAAATATCATGAATATCACCTAGGGAAATAATCAGAAATATGCAAAAACAGTATTTTGTGTGTGTATAGCTTTATGAGTCACAGAACAAATTTCTACAAGTAACGAGAATGCTCCAAAATAGAAGACCTATTATATATGTTACTGTGTAGTGGTTTACCATTCCACAGTGTACTTTATGGCCTAGTAGTTAAATGAGAATACTAGAAGCAGACAATCTAGGGGCAATCTGGGATTTGAATCCCAGCTCTGCCACTTGCAAATCATATGAATTTGAGTAAGTGACTCTCTCTCTGTGCCTCAATATCTTTATTTTCAAAATGGAGTTAATAGTATCACCTGTCCTATAGAATTGTCCTGAGGATTAAATGACAGTGGTAACTGGCACACAGTAAGTATTTAATATATATTAACCATTATTACAATATACTATGCAACCATTAAAAATATTATCAAGTAGGCTGGGCACAGTGGCTCATGCCTGTAATCCCAGTACTTTGGGAGGCCGAGGCGGGCAGATCCTCGAGTCCAGGAGTTCAAGACTAGCCTGGATGTCATGGTGAAACTCCATCTCTACAAAAAAAAAAAAAAAAAAAAAAAATCAGCCAGGCATTGTGGCGCACACCTGTAGTCCCTGTAATCCCAGCTACTTGAGAAGCTGAGGTGGGAGGATAGCTTGAACTCAGGAGGCAGAGGCTGCAGTGAGCCAAGAGCCTGCCACCATACTTCAGCCTGGGTGACATGGCAAGACCCTGTCTCAAAAAAAAAAATTATAGACTAGTGGAATATATTAGGACACAGCATATTATTTGAAGTATACTGTTAGGTTAATAAAGCAGAAGATGAAATATTATGCTGAGTAAAAAATTTCTAAAAGTATGTATATATGAATATACATAAAAATCTGGAAGAATGTGTATAAAATATTATCAGTAGTTATCTCTGTACAGTGAGATTATGGGTGGCTTTTTTTCTTATTTGTTCAGTTCTATATTTCCAAAGTTCCCTCTAATTAACATATGGTATATTTATATAAAAAAAAATAAGACTAACTTATTCAAAAATGACCTTCCCATTCACATGCTATGTCCCAGTATAAGAATTTTTTTTTTATGACATTCAAAGATTTGGGGCTGAAAAACTCCTGCATTGGGTAATTGTACAATTTTCATAAACCAGCTACTTTGTTGCAGGAGAATTCTGTATCTTTGAATTAAAAGAAGCTATTTTGAACATCTGAATATTGGGCAGTACCCACATAACATTTTTGATAGAAACATGTTTTTTTAACGAGAGTCTGCAGCTTGGTTTACATAACCTCTTTAATCACTGAACTTAAAGCAAAATAAACTCAAACGTACCACAGAAATGTTAAATCTAAGTGGACTGGGTATGCAGTGACTTCTCATTTAATGAACTGTGGTCATCATCAAAACACCATCAAGAGGAGATTTTTTTGTTTACATGACTTAGATTTTTTTACTAAATAGGATCAAAGAATGAGGAGTCTTTTCTAGTCTAGTACTAAAATTTCTTTTATATGAGTTGCCCTAGTTAGCTAGAAGCATTCAGGAATTTCCTTCTCTGGGAATTTTAAAGAAAGGCTTTCACATTCGCCACCCCCCAGCCCCACACACACTGCAAATTGTGAGGTCTCCTGGACAAGGAGTGAGTTCATCCCACTTTAATGGTATTTCTTACTATTTTTTTAAATATAAAATACTAAGTGACTGAATTGTAATGCTTCTACCTCAAGAAATAAATGAATAACTATTGATTGCCTCAATACGAGAAATAAGAATTAATACCTAAGATACTGACAAAGGCTGCTTTTCCCCGAACGTCTTATTGAAGTCATTATGCCTTTCACATGTGCAGCTGACCCAGCTGTTATCATCTGCAGGGTGCTTTCAAATGAACACTGAATTTGTTGGAATCAGAGACACAAATTAGGGTTTTTACAACATCTATTTTATGTTGCCAGGAAGATTTGCTCCAATCTCCTGAATTGTATTTTAAGCAAGAACATTCCTCTTTCTTCAACAAATCAATTTACCAGACCATAAAGCTTTGGAAAAAAATTTAGGCCATAATAAGCAGAGCACAGATGAGGGAAGATACCCCCCCACCAAAATAAACAGTTTTAGCAGAGACCTCAAAGATTCACAAGTATCAAAGTTGAAGTAATGGAGCAAGAAGGACAGATATTAGGATGACCACAGTTTGTGAAAAATTTCTCTTCCTCTTCCCTTTCTTTTGAAAATAGCCCATGGGCACCCAAGCAAAATCTAGTTCTGGGACTGGCCCAGGGCACTTTCACCTATGGTTACTCTGTTTGGGCAAACCAAAAATGAAGCAAACACATAAAACAAGGCATGAGTAGATGAAAAAGAAATCCATGGCATAATTCAATGAAAAAAAGTTCCTGAAAATATAGTCCTATGTCATTTGAGGAATCTGTCTTCAATATGAAAGCCAAAAATAGTTTCTTCAACATCCTGTAAGTATTATCAAAGACCTACTGCATACTAGGCACTTTATTAAGAACTGGGAATTCGGAGGTGAACAGACAGTCCAAGCCCTTGTTTTCGAGGACCTGGAGACAAACAAAAGAATAAATTCTAGCACTTAGGGTATGATAAGTACTATGAAGATAATGAGAATTTTAGATCATGATTACTAACTACCTGTATTCTGATTTATTTTAGAGAACTGTAAAATTAGTATCTAGTGTTCTTTGCCATTTTTTTTTCTCTTTTGAGATGGAGTATCACTCTGTCCTCCAGACTGGAGTGCAGTGGCACTCCATCTTGGCTAACTGCAACCTCTGTCTCCCGGGTTCAAGCTATTCTGCTGCCTCAGCCTCCCAAGTAGTTGAGACAACAGGCATGCATCACCATACCCAACTACTTTTTGTATTTGTAGTAGAGACGAGGTTTCACCATATTGGTCAGGCTGGTCTTGAACTCCTGTCCTGAAGTGATCCACCTGCCTTGGTCTCCCAAAGTGCTGGGACTGCAGGTGTGAGCCCCTGTGCCTGGCCCTATTCTCCACCCTTTTCGCTGGAATCGTGACTAGGAGCTGTTCTATGGGTATCCAAGAAAGCTTTTTGGAGATTGCATTAGTTTTCTATGCTTGCTATAACAAATCACCACAAATTTAGTGACTTAAAACAACATAAGCTTATTATCTCATAGTTTCTATAGGCCAAAAGCCCAGGTGATTTGACTGGGTCTTCAGCTTGAGGTTTTGCCAGGCTAAAATCAAGGCTGTTCTTTACTGGGGGCTCTGGGGAAGAATCCACTTCGAGGCTCATTCCGTTTGCTTGGTGGAATTCAGTTTCTTGAGGTTGTAGGACCAAGATCCTTGTTTCTTTATTGGCTGTCCAAATTCCTTCTTATTCTATGTGGCCCCTTCCAACAATGGCAAGTTGAGTCCCTCGTGCTTAGAATCTCTCTGAAGTCTCCCTCCACCATATCTCTCTCTCTTCCACCTCCAGCCCTGAGATAACTCTGTTTAAAGGTTCATTTGACAATCCGAGGTCCACCTGGCTAATCCATGATAATCTCCCTATCTGAAGATCTGTAACCTTAATTACATTTGATGTTTTGAACAATGGTGTCTATTTATTTACCCCTACAGAATCTAATGGGTATGGGCTGCTTTTCTCCTTCTAGGACATTCACTTGGCCAGGAGATTGTACGACATGGCTGCTCAAATGAGTCCAGATGCCCACATACCTGTGTACTTTGCCCTCATGAAACTGGAAACGATGCATCTGCTCCAAGATATCCTCTTTTTTAATGTAAGTTCGTCTCGAACAGGTCCTGAATCTCTGAAAATCTCCAATGAGCAAACCCTTAGGGACAAAGTGAGAAGGCCCATTAAGGGAGTCTCTTGTGGACTGGCTTTCCTTTGAGAAGTAAAATTCAAAGTCTTACACTTGCCATGCAGAGTAATTCTGCATGTTTTATTGAGTATGTGTTAAAACTTCATAGTATAAGCAATTAATTTATTCAGCAGATGTTCTTTTCTAGCATATAGTACATTCAAAGCCTTAAGCACAGTGATATGTGCTATATATACTTATCCAAAACAGTTATTACTATCAATAGCTGAGACTGGTAGGCAGGCAGCAGGTGGCAAGGGGTACCACAAAGAGCTACAGTTTGAAAAAAAAGTAAAATGTCTAAATCTTTGGGGCTATTCTAAAGATGCTATTTTAGCCCCCTATGGAAGCTGTAAGCAAGCAAAGATTATGTCTTCCAAGACTGAAGGAGGCAAAGGGAATGGGTGGAAGAAGGGTTGGTAGCAGTGGGTTTGGGACGAGATGATGGCTGTGAGTAGAGGTGGGAAGCTTGGATTGTTTTTGAGAGAATATTTTTTGCCAGCAGTTCACAATGAGATGGAAATGGCTGAAAATGGACACCACCATTGGACCACACTGGGACCTATTTGTGATTGGCCTCATTGTGACTGGGCTGATTTTCTTGCTTAGAAATCACCATGGATAGGATACGGATCATGGGAAAATCTGCTCACAGGAACCAGTTCACTCCAAGGTATCCCCACTAAATAAACAGTTTCCCTATCCAAATCAAGAGTCTGTTTCAGTTTCCCGCTCAGGCCTGTGATGGAAAATGGACAAGATTTGGGGACCATCCTAAAGAAACAACTTCAGACTTCCTGCTTAGTAGAGGGGACCCTTTGGGAGATGCTGGGCACTGGTCACCTAAGACCTTTTTACCAATTTGTCATCTTGGTGACCTAGTCCCACGTTACGAATAAAGACCACCCATTTTCATGTTGTTGGAACAACCTCCCCTCTGTCAAGAGGACACACTGGGTTTCCTGATTGCCACAGACAAACCAAGTTGAGGAGAAGGGGGAGTTTGGGGAAGGCAGAAATCCAGATTCCTCAGACTGTGATAAAGACGTAAATGTACAAATAGACCTTGTACAAACACATCCTATAGGAATGACCTGTGAGAGACTCTGGAGCCCTAATGAGACACAGCTTCCCAGGGCGTGTTGTACCCGAACAAGGGAGTGGGGATTGACTCGGGTTCTTCACTGATAGGTCTCTATCAAAGCTCCCTTAGTAGCTGTGTTAGTGAACAAAGACAGTACAGCATCACACCCCTCTCCTCCAACCCTCATCAGAGCCCTGTTCTCCCTGGGGCATCTCCCTTAGGGCCACCTTAGAAGGAGATGATTCCAGCTTCCTAGGATGAAAGCTAAAAGGTCCAGATTCTCTGACTTCTCTGACAGGCAAATCAGGGCCCCAGGCCTCAGGTAAGGAGAGTGCAAGAGGCCAAGCATGTATGACAAGGGCCAGGCTTGAATCCTGGCTCCAGAAATTTGATGACTACTTCCTCTTCTTCTTCTTTTTTTTTTTTTTTTGTGACACAGTTTCCCCCTGTCACACAGGCTGGAGTACAGTGGCAAGATCTCAGCTCACTGGAACCTCTGCCTCCCGGGTTCAAGTGATTCTCCTGTTTCAGTCTCCCAAATAGCTGGGATTACAGGCACCAATCACCATGCCCGGCTAATTTTTGTATTTTTAGTAGAGACAGGGTTTCACTATGTTGGCCAGGCTGATCTTGAACTCCTGACCTCAACTGATCCTCCCAAAGTGCTGGGATTACAGGTGTGAGTCACCGTGCACAGCTGATGTTTGACTTCTTGAGCCTCAGTTTCCTGGTGTGCAAAATGGGAATAATGCCTATCTTAGACAGCTGATATGAAGATTAAGTGGGATAATGGATGTAATGAGAGTAGCACAGGGCCTGGCACCTAGAATGAGTTCCATAATTGGCAACTTTTAATATTTTTTTAAAGACTCATGGCAAATACATTGGAATGGGTGGGGAGACAGCTGAGTTGGTAACAATCTGTGTGGCTTCAGCGCTTTGCAATTAGTTCTCCAGCTAATTTGCTAGGTGCTTAGGTAGGAAGAGATCTTGTTTGCTTACTTAAAAATCCAATTTAGGGATATGAAAGCTTAATTTCTAATGTCAATCAGAATCTGAAGGTAGAATGAAATGGTGGGCGTGCACTGAGTTTGGGATCAAGCAACTTGGATTTGAAGTCCCACTCTGTCCCTTAGTAGCTGTGTAATCTTGGGCTTAACTGTTCCAAACCTCAGCTTTTCCTCCATGAAACAGGATTATTTCCTTCCTCACTGCAGAATTGTGAAGCTTAAATAAACCTAACATCAAAAGTGCTTTATTTATTTATTTATTTAGAGACGGAGTCTTGCTCTGTCACCTAGGTTGGAGTGCAGTGGTGCGATCTCTGCTCACTGCAACCTCTGCCTCCCCCGTCCAAGCGATTCTCCTGTCTCAGCCTTCCGAGTAGCTGGAACTATAGACCCGCGCCACCACACCCAGCTAATTTTTGTCTTTTTAGTAGAAACAGGTTTTCACCATGTTGGCCAGGATGATCTCAATCTCTTGACCTCATGATCTGCTCACCTCAGCCTCCCAAAGTGCTGGGATTACAGGTGTGAGCCACCACATCTGACCCAAAAGTGCTTTATAAACATAGCACACACACATACTGGCCAGTTATTTATCTGGCCATGAAAAAATCCAGGCCTGTCTGACATCCAAGTGTTTAGAATTTGGGGGTCATGCCTCTGCCTTATTAGGGAGTTCGAGTTCCCAGGGATGCAGCCTAATTTACACAAATGTGCAGGAAGGGACAGCATCCAAATCCCAGGTCAGGGTGTAATGGAGAGGGAAGCTATGCTACGACATCTCACAGGTGTCAGGAATGTGAGCGCATTAAGGACCAGGATGAGAACAGGCAGGGGAGCACAGAAGGTAGCATTGGTGAGCTCTGGCTGGAAGTCTGAATGAAAATGAACTCCTTAGAGGTAAACTTGTGAAAATTACCACAGGCAGGAAAGAAAGGAAGACCTGTTTTGGGACTTGCTGTGTACAGTAGGACACTGCCTGGAATATAGGAGGGAAGGTAGCCTGAGTTGATTTCTTTCCCATTTCAGCTCATTGTTCCACATCAATGTGAGACATGGAGCAAGCTTTGAAAGCAGGAGTGGTTTAGGGAGTTTCAATCATTGAAATGTCCATTTCTGGGCCTCTTCTCCAGAGCCGCCACTGTAGTGGTTCTTGCCACCTCTGTGCCTGGTTAGGCACCTGCCTGCCCCAGGCATCTCCAATATGACTGACAGAGGGAGGGAGAGAGTCTCCTGCCTGAAAGCCGCTGATGCTTTGCTGTTATAGCAAAATCCCACCTGCTCTATGGGCACGCGGAGCCCTTCTTCATTTTCTTGCTTCTGATGCCTTAAATAAAAACAGATAGCCTAGTTTTTTTGGTTTGTTTGGGTTTTTTTTTTTTAAATGGGGTCTTTCTATGTCACCCAGGCTGGAGTACAGTGTCACATATTGGCTCACTAAAACCTCTGCCTCCCAGGTTTAAGTTCTTCTGCCTCAGCCTCCCGAGTAGCTGAAACTACAGGTGTACGCCACCACACCCAGCTAAATTTTGTAGTTTTAGTAGAGATGGGGTTTCACCATATTGCCTGGGTTGGTCTAGAACTCCTGACCTCAAATGATCTACGCGCCTCAGGCTCCCAGAGTGTACCTCCCAAACAGAGGTATCTGTTTTTTTAAAAATCTAATTCTCTTTTGTAACTCCCTTAATTTTCTCCCCTGATTCTTCATTAAATTGGAGTGGCTCTTCAAATAAATCTATTTTTTAAAAGTCAAGTCAAGTAAATAATTTTGTTTCTCTGGAGCAGGGGTCCAGAGTCATTTTCTCAGTAACATTCCCTTGGAATTATTTTCTTCAAAATCCTGAGTGGTGGAGGTGCTGTAGTTTGCTGCATTCCTCTCCCTGGGCATCCCAGAAAGCCTTAGAGAAGAGGGTGTGCTGAGGCCTACAGGACAGGAAGGAAAGATTTTGGAGCACCTGCTGTGAGCCAGGCTCTGTTTTCCATTTGTTTTCTCATTTCATCTTCATCATGAGGCTAGGAGGTAGCTAGGATGGCCTCTATTTAACACAGAAGGAAACTGAGGCCAGAAGAAGCTAGAAAAGATCACATAGCTGATAAATAATGGAGCTAGGATTTGAGTCCAGATCTAACACCATAGCTGTTCTTTCCTCTATGTTACGGTTCCAGTTATTGCTTGCTTCTTAACAAACTTCTCCAAAAGTCAGTGGCTTAAAACAACAATCGCTTCATTTTATCTCATGATTTTGTGAGTCAGGAATTTGGGCAGAGTGTGGTCAGGTGATTCTTCTGGTTACTTAGTGGATGGACTGTTCTAGAATCCAAGACAGGTTTACTCACATCCCTGGCACCTTTGCAGGTCTCAGCTGTGAGTGTTGACCGGTATACCTACATGCCAGATGTGGCCTCTTGGCATGGTGGACAGAGCATTTGGGCTTTTTACACTGTAGCTCAGCATTCCCACAGAGAATGTTCACAAAGACCCAGGCAAAAGCCACAGGTTTTCTAAGACTAAGCCTCAGATGTTCTAGAACATCACTTCCACCACCTTCTATCAGTCAAGCATTACACTCCATCTCTCAGTGGGAGAAGTACCAAAAAATTTGCAGCCATATTTAACATACTATAAAGATGCTGTTTAAGAATCTACCAATGTTAACATAAATTCCAGTACACAAATTGGCAGAAGAAGAACACAGCCCAAGCACTGAACTGCCTATCTTGGAAAACAAGGATTGAAGAGCCCAGTCAGATGTGTGCCTGGCTTTCTTCGTCTTCCCACCTTCAGACTGAAGAAATGCAGATGTGTGATGGTAAGTGGAGGGAGGAAGAGATGTCCTCCTCTGTTCCTTAGCTAAACGCACGCACCCCCTCACATTGGACACTCCACACACACACTTGAATAATGCTCAATTCTTTGCTTTGGCTCAAGTGACATGAGCCAAGAGATCTAGAGTCTTAGGATGGTTGGGACTCTCTTCCTGGGGCACACTAGGTGCAGGCTCCACTCCTGTGCCTCAAGACCCATTCCTGACACACAGTGGGTGGGAGACACACCCCAGACCCTATCCACCTCCTCCCATCCTCATTCATTTTCCCTTCCCGAACACACAGTTCCCTTAAGTCCAGCTCCTGTGCCTCAACTCCTGGCTAAGGTCCCCCGTGGGGATGTGGCCTTTAGCATGGGTTGCTGTCACCATCCTGTGCCCTAGAGTTCTGCTGCTGGATGGGGGGACATAGGAAATTGTGCATCCTTGGAGTGGAGAGTGGGAAAGCAGCCCTCACTATGGACCAGCCTCTAGATAGGACTGTATCGAATAAATTGATCTTCTCTTACACTGACTTCTCTTGTCAATCTTATGCTCATGTATCCCTTAAGCCTTATTTTGCAAAAAGAGCATCTATTTCTTCCCAGTTTTTTTTTTTCTTTAAGAGATGGGGTCTCGCTATGTGGTCCAGGCTGGACTGGAATTCCGACATTCAAGTGACTCTCCTGCCTGAGCCTCCTGAGTATCTGAGACTACAGGCACACACCAGTGTGTCCAGCTCCCAGCTTTGGGTTTTAATATCACTGTTGCCCTCTTATTAGTTTAGCATTGGGTGGCACTGGGCTTGGTATTAAAATGTGGGAAAAACCCTTCCAAACCATCCTACTAGTCAGGTAGTTACTGACTGGAGACTCGTGGTCTAGAAAATTCATGGTTTTTAATTTTCAAATTTTAACATTGCATTTTATACTATCTTAGAGTGAACAATTAGAAAACCCAGAACTCCGATTTTTAAAAATAAACCTTCACAAATTGTCTGGCCATGTATATCGTCTTGACGTTGTTCAATTTTCAGCAACTTCAATGAGCTTACCTGAAAATTCCTCCAAGTTCTTCCAGGCTCTCCCACCATCTTGTACTGTTCCCCACATCATCTGGCAACAAGAACACAATGGCCAGTGGCTGGGCGCGGTGGCTCACACCTATAATCCCAGCACTTTGGGAGGCCGAGGTGGATGGATCACCTGAGATCAGGAGTTCGAGACCAGCCTGGCCAACATGGTGAAAACCGAGTCTCTACTAAAAATACAAAAATTAGCTGGGCATGGTGGCAGATGCCTGTAATCCCAGCTACTTAGGAAGCTGAGGCAGGAGAATTGCTTGAACCCAGGAGGTAGAGATTGCAGTGAGCCAAGATCATGCCATTGCACTCCAACCTGGGTGACAAGAGTGAAACTATATCTCAAAAAAAAAAAAAAAAAACATTGACCTACAGCAGATGCGCTGGGAGGGAGTCTCCAAAAAGATTCACTCGTATTAAGAGAACCAAGGAGAAAGGTAATAATACTCAGCCACTGCCTTCACAATAGCAGGCAAATCAGGCCAGGACAATGACGCCTGAGCAACATGAGGACTTGTGTTCCTACAACAACCGTGAGGCCACACCGGGGCCCAGCCCCAGCCAACTGGGGAAGTGAGTATCTGCCCCAGCCAGCACGGAGCAGCTGTGGACTGGCATGTGTACAGGCCTGGAATGAATCGGAGGTAGGCCAAGTAATTTACGCTGAAGGAAACCAAAATATTTCTCCCTAAAATATTGAAGACTGGTGAGCTAAAGACAGCTGAGATGTAGAGACTCTCTGCCTCTCCTTTGTTTGTCTAAAGGCAGGACATAAATCCTGTCTTACTGGAGACAGCCACTTATCAGCCTAACGAAGGCATTAGCAGACACCAGAGAAATCTGTGAGCAGACCTTACTACATTGGTATCTTCCCACAGCTTTCCCGCTTTGAGAGCCTGGAACTGCTCTCTTCTTTGTGTTGTCACTGGACTAAAATGCATTGCTTTTTGTTAAAATGCTATTTAAGCAAAGCTCAAAGCCTCACGTTTCCAGCCAACACTTTGAGAGTCACTTTGCAGAGAGTTACTTTTCTCCCGCCTATTAACATGGCATACATTAATTAAGCTTACCTGTTTTTCCCTTGTTGATCTGTCTTTTGTGTCAGGAGTGTGTCTCGATGAATTTATGAGAGTTGCAAAAGGTTATATCATTTTCTCCCCTTCTACACATTACACAGAAATCTGAAACCACGCAGGAAGAGGAGTCAATGCTATGGGAAGAAAAGGGCCTCCCTTAAGAAAGCCTCGTATGCATTTCAAATTTCAGCGATGTGCTTGTCTTCGTTTAGCTTCCCCCAGAAGCTGACCATGAGACAAGGATTTTGCACGCAAATAGTTTATTTGGTGTTATATTCAAGAAGTATAAATAAGGGATTAGCTGGGCGTGGTGGTAGTGCCTGTAGTCCCAGCTGCTCCAGAGGCTGAGACAGAATTGCTTGAACCGGGAGGTGTAGGTTGCAGTGAGCCAAGATCATGCCACTGCACTCCAGCATGGTGACAGAGCAAGACTTAGTCTCAAAAAAAAAAAAAAAAAAAAAAAATATATATATATATATATATACACACACACACACACACACACACATATATATAAAAAGAAGGAAGCCAGTACAGGGAGTTATCAAAAAAGTTGCCAGACTGGGTGTGGTGGCTCATACCTCTGATCTCAGCAACTGGGAAGCTGAGGCAGGAGGATCACATGAGCTCAGGAGTTCAAGACCAGTCTGGGCAACATAGAAAGACCTTGTCTCTACAAAAAATAAAAATAAAAAACTAGCCAAGTGTGGTGGTACATGCCTGTAGTCCCAGCTACTCAGGGGGCTGAGGTGGGAGGATCACTTGAGTCGAGGAGATTGAGGCTACAGTGAGCTGAGATCATGCCACTGCACTCCAGTCTGGGCCACAGAGTGAAACCCTAGTCTCACAAAAAAAAGGTACCACTGTGAGTCACCAGAGCTCAGTCCCACTGGGAACTCTGGTAAAGAACATGCACCTTATGGTTATCCCACCCAACAGACAAGAGAGCAGGACATTTATTCACCACTGCTAGCAGTCATTGGTTGAGGGATGCTTTAAGTGGAACATCAATTTTCCATACCTCCAACCCCCTATGTAGGAAGGTGGAGCCAACAGAGAAAGTCCTTGGGCAAATAGATGCAGGTGCTTGCAGGGCAAGCCCTTGGGCAAATAGATGCCGGGCACTGGCAGCATCTGGAGCAATGATTAAGAGCTGCTTTCCTGACTCTCCACTCTTTCCTTCAATAAACAATTATAGTGTCCCAAGCACTCTGCCAAGAACCTGGGGACTAAGAGCTGTGGTCAGCTTGCAATGTGTGCTGTAGAAGAGAGACGACCTCATTATTAGGCCATCCACCCTGTGCCAGGCACTTTCCTGGAGCTAGCTCATTGCCTCTGCCCAGACATTCTGTGAGGTAAGATTCTTCTTCTCCTTTTATAGACATGCCATGCAACCATCTGATTACTTCTTCAGAACAGTATAGCCATCAGCAGAGAATGTTTAAAAGCAGGATCGTAGTATTATGATGCTAGCTGATGAACAGTTTCTGAAGAAGAAACGCAGATGCGATCAGAGTAAATGGGCTGTCGAATGCAGGCTGTGTGTTGAAAGAGCTGAATGCAGTAATTGGGCTGCAGCCAGCACCTGCTTCAGCCTGGAACCCTGAGTGATGGGTGACAGGAGTGTGGGACATGGTCAGTTCTGCCTGTTTCCTCTCCTCTCCCCACCCTACCTGCCTCTGGCTCCTCCGTGGTTGAAGGGAGTGGGGGTGGTGAGAGGATGGTTTAAGGAATAGGAAAAATTTCACTAAGCTGGCACGGAACTTATCCAACAAAGGTGCCTGCTGCGCATGGAAGTTAATCGTGTCGACTCCCATGAAGCACTTTTGCCACTTTCTTGGGGATTCCCTGCTGGAAAACTTATGTTCTTGTTTGGGATCTACTAAAAGCACAGCCTGAATCAAGAATTTGAGTATAGATAGCTCATTTGGGAAGTGATCCCAGGACTCAGAATTGAGGGAGAGAGAAGGATGAAAAGCCGTAAAAAAGCATGCGTTATTGAAATCACTGCTGAGGGTCCTATTCTACTAGGACCTGGAAGGTTTACAGAATACCTCCCAGAATTGTCTGCCTGAAAGACAGGAGGCTGGATCACTTACCCACAGGCTCCCTTCTCTGTTATTTGAAGATTGCTCCCGGGGTGTGTTAACTACCATCTCATCCCTTCTAGGCTGCTTCTCAGAGGCTTTGGGGATGTCTCTGAGGCAAAGCCGTGCCTTCCCTTAGTGTTAGGTACAGTTAGCTGGAGTCTGGGCTTGCACAGAAAGGTCCTCTGCAGCTGCGGCGAGAATCACTGGGCAGTCAAAGTATCTGCTTCATGAATGAGGTCTCCTGAGCCCTGAAGTCACCCACTGGTCCATGAGCACACTCAACTGGATGGGACTCTACCTGCAGCAAGCTGAATAATGACCTCAAAAGACATCCACATCCTAATTTCTGAAACTGAATGTTCCATGTCAGAAAGGGGCTCTGCAGACGGAATTAAGGATCTCAAGATGGGGAGATTATCCTGGATTATCCAAGCAGGCTTCAAAAGCAATCACAGGTATCCTTATAAGAGGGAAGCAGAGAGAGAGTTGACACAGACAGAAGACGAAGAGGCAATGTCACTATGGAAGCGGAGACAGGAGTGATGTGACCACAGACCTGGAATGTCAACATCACCAGAAACCCCAAGGGGCAAGGGATGGACCCCTCAGAGCCTCTGGAGGCAGCGTCTCAGCATTCTGGCCTCTAGAACTATGAGGGAATAAATGCCTGTGGTTTTAGGCCACAAATTTCGTGCTGGTTTTTTTATAGCAGCCATAGGAAACTAACACACTGTCCACCGGCTCCTCTATGTCCTTTTTCTGGTTCCTGAAACACACACTCTTGCTACTGCTGGTGGTGGAGGGGCAGTTAGCTCCAAGGGCAGCCGGTTTCTCTTGCTGTCTTGCTTCTAGTCTCACTCTCTCCTCAGGCAAGTAGTCTTAGCCTCTCTGCATTTGGCAGGTGTCACACCCCAGTCCACTCCATCCCCCACATTCGAGGATCACAGAGGAGGCTCTCCCAGTGGGTCTTTTATAGCCCCTCTCCTTTGGCCAAGGTTAGGGGAAGAGCTCTCTCTCCCCATCCCCAGTGGGAAATGCAACAGTAATCAGAAAACTCCAGGAAAATTTGGCTTCTGCCCTCCTACTTCAACCTTCAAATGCCCTGCCCCTCACCCCCACCCATTTGCAAGTTCAAGCTCAGAACATCCGGCACCTCGGTATAGAACATAGGAGCCAGTTGACTCTCTGTTAATTCTCAGCCTTTGGGCTTCAACTCAAACCAAAGCTCAAAGGTTCCCATTTTATCACCCAAAATGTCCTAACAATTTCACAGTTGAGACCTATGCCCTGGGCTGGGATGCAGCAAATGGCTCAGCCCCAGACGCTCCAGGAATAATGTTGTGGCCTCGGTCACGTTACCTCTCCAGCTTCTGGATGAGTCTACAATTTCAAAGCCATGAAACTGTCAACAGTGTGCACATCCATCTACAACTTCCGAACTAAGACGGGACTCCCTACCTGTAGGAGGTTAGAGAGAAAAGTCTCCCAAAGCCCGAAGAAATTATGTCTGTGGCCTGGCTAAAGTCCTATGCCATAAGTTTGTAATGGCTTCCTAAAAATAATGTTTGCTCACTCTATTCCGTAGTCACAAAAAAACCACCTGAGACATCAGATAGGGAATTTAATTTTTTTTTAATTTAGAAGAAATCATTACCAACAAAAGAAAGAAGAGAAAAGGAAGGTGGAGGAGAGGGGAAGAGACAAGGCTTGGATTCTGTGTGAGATTCTGCTCCATGTGGGGCTGTAAGTTCCTCTACCATTTCTGCCTTCCCATCATTTCTCACTCTGCCAGAATGAATTCTGCCTCTCAGAGGTTTTTCTTGAGACAGAGTCTTGCTCTGCTACCCAGGCTGGAGTGCAGTGGCGCAACCTCAGCTCGCTGCAACCTTCGCCTCCCGGGTTCAAGTGATTCTCTGGCCTCAGCCTCCCGAATAGCTGGGATTACAGGCATGCACCACCACACCTGGCTAATTTTTGTATTTTAAGTAGAGACAGGGTTTTGCCATATTGGCCAAGCTGGTCTTGAACTGCTGACCTCAAGAGATCTGCCAGCCTTGGCCTTCCAAAGTGCTGGGATTACAGGCCTGAGCCACCACTCCTGGCAAAGAGTATTTTGTTTGTATATAATTAATACAGAAAAACTACTCACCTCCTTTAATACACATTCTTTTTGTGAGAAAAGTAGCAACGCATTGAAACAATAAATATGCCATTCTAACAATAGCTTGTTATTAACAAGAAAAATCATAAAACTGAAAATAGGGATTTCAGTAGAAGGAACTTGAGTGAGGGATAGTCCTGGGCTGATAGGCATTTCCAGAGGCAATCCTTTAAAGTTTTCAAACTCCTGGGCATGGACAGCCTCTCTTCTCAGGGTCTGCTTCTGGGGAAACAAGAACTAAAGCAACCTGTTAAAGACAGCATTGTTGTCTTTTCCAGATAAGAACACCCTGGCTGGAATCAGCAACTTGCCTCAGGTCACACTGCTAGTTAGTGGAGAAACTGAGGATTCGAACTCAGGATTCACCCCAAAGCCAGTGCTCCTTCTTCTATGCTACCTTCCCCTCGTGCTATCTTATTATCTTATTGTCAAATGTAGCTTTCACTGAAATATCTATCATATTTCACTTTTCCCATTAAAAATGTCAAAGTGGGCACAAATACTACAACCTTATTTTGAACAATCTTTTTTAAAAATTTTTTTTAAAAAATCATGTTTCAAAGTATCGTAGAGAAAACTTGACCAACATACAAAACCCAGACAGGCATCATCAATTTTGCTATGTGATTTACTAACAACTCAAAATGGAATGTTGATTGTGATCAATCAACACTATTGACCAATGATTGTGACTGCTTTCTGAGCTACACTAACTTTCCACAGTCTGATTTCCTCTCCTATTACTGCCCCTTCCCACTCTATGTAAATGTGCTTTCCAAAGATAACTCCCTTTCCTCTGGAGTAGATAGCTCAGTGCCCTACCCATGTGTCCTCAGCCCAGTTCTGACACCACCGACATCTTCCAGGGCAGGCCCCTTGCCATCTTTGGCTTTCCACCTCAGACAGCACCTGAGGAGGTTCTCTGGCTGCAGCAGCACTGTTGGCCATGGGAAAGGTAGACCAGAAGTGCCCAGGAGTTAATGCTCCCAGGAGCGCCCCTCCACCACTGACAGGCAGGAACAGTTTCCTTGCCCCTTGGTAGGCTGATGTGCAGAGTACGTTCTGTAAACTTTCTCAGAAAGTGTCCAGCAGGACTTTGCCCCAGCTGTTCACTGCAGAAATCTGCTCATTAACGCACTGTTATTGGTTTTCTTCCCTCCTATTTTTCCACTCCCTCGTCTTCCCGCTCCTTACCAAAGAAACTACTGCACTCAAATCCTTGTCTCAGAAAATGGTTTTCAGGGAACCCATAGCAAGAAAAAAAAGTCTAAGGAAAGATCATGTTAAACATTCCAGAAGACACGGAGATAACTACCAGGTTGGGAATAAAATTTGTTTATATTGGGAATAAAATTTGTCAATATTTGTTTATATACCCGGTACATTGTACACTCTGTGGAAGCAGGGGCCATTGTAAAATTTGCTCACCACTGTGTTTGCCGCACCTCGCATTGTGCCTGCACAATGAATGAATAATGGATGAATGAATAAATTAATGAACAAGTAGAGGAGGATTCCTAGCTCTCTCCTAAGGTTAAAGTGACAAGTTGTTCTAATTAATGCCAAAGAAAGGACTGGGATTATAAAAAAGAAATATGAAATAAAATAAACAGACTTTGTTTTCCTCTATCCTCTATTCTCACAGAACACTTCTGACATCAAATATGTAGGAGGTTTCCCCACAGCTACTAATTCTCTAACTCTCTGGACACCAAATGAGTGTCCTACATTTCAATTCAATTCTGACACTACTTGGAATTAGCTTTAGATCCCACAAATCAGAGGGCTCAGTCCCACAAGACTGACTACCCGTTCATATGCCAATCACAAGTAGTGGATTTCTAGGTTACCTGTCACTTCTGTCTGCCCTGGCTACACATTGGGAGTTGCCACAAGCCCCTCCTCACGTTTAATAATTTGCTCTAATGGTTCACAAAACTCAGGGAAACATCTATTTACATTTAGTTGTTTATTAAATAATATTGTAAAGGAGAGAAACAATCAGTCAGATGAAGAGGACATAGGGTGAACTCTGGAAGGGCCCCAAGGAGTGAAGGAGTTTCTCCCTCTGTGGAGTTGGGATGTGCTATTCCCCCAGCACATGGATGTGTTCCCCAACCCAGAAGATCTCTGAAGCTGCCTGTGGTGGATTTTTATGGAGACTTCAACACATAGGTATGATCAATTATTAACTCAATCTCCAGCCCCTCTCCCCTTCCTGAAAGATGTAAAGTGGGGCTAAAAGTTCCAAGGTTCCAAGCTCTTAATCAGGGCTTGATCTTTCCGGCGACCAGCCCCTATCCTGAAGCTAACCAGGAGCCCATCGAGTCACCTGATTAGAACTAAAGATACGCCCATCACCCAGGAAATTCCAAGGAATTTAGGAGCTCTTTGTCAGGAACCAGAACTGGGGTCAAAGACCAAATATTAGTGTAAAAGACACCCAGCACCCCAAACACTTAGGAAATTACAAGAGTTTTAGGAGCTCTGTGCCAGGAACCAGGGATGAAAACCAGATATATATTTCTTATTACATAATATCACATGAAATGACGTAATCATTTAAACAATCATCTCTAAAATGTGAATAAATGAAAACATACAATTGTGTTCGAACAGGACAGTGCCAAAATGTAGAGGTTAATTTTCCCAAAATTAACCTTTAAATATAATACATTCTTAATAAAAATACCAACAAAGTGCTATTTAAACTAGGTCAGTTGCTTACAAAGTTTATAAGGAAAAATAAACATAGATGACTAGCAAGGGCAATTCTGGAAAAGGAGAGTAATGAGAAAGAAATAGCTAAACAAGCCAATAAAATATAAAACTATAATTAAACTATTTGAATAAGACAGCATCCAGCATCCAGAAATGACCCAAATACATAAAGTGGCATTTCAAATCAGTAGAGAAGGCCGGATGTGGTAGCTCATGTTTGTAATCCCAACACTTTGAGGCAAAGATGGGAAAATTGCTTGAGGTCAGGAGTTTGAAACCCATCTCTACAAAAATTTGAAGAATTAGTTACGCATGGTGGCACATGCCTGCAGTCCTAGCTCTTAATACTTGGGAGGCTGAGGTGGGAGAATTACTTGATCCCAGGAGCCTGAGGGTGTAGTGAGCTATGATTGCACCACTACACTCCATTCAGCCTGGGTGACAGAGTGAGAGCCTATCTCTAAAAAATAAAAAGGAGCCATGGTAGGTTATTCAGCATTGTATTGTAGTATAGGGTAGCCCACTGGAAAAAAAAAATTCAAATCCCTATCTCACAAGTTTTATTGAAAGAAATTCCACACAAACAAAGATTTAAATGTAATAAATGAACCTATATAATGATTACAAGAAGCGTGGACTTGGTTTGCTTTTACAATCTAGAACGGGGTTAGGCAAATGCAACTGCTCTAGGCACAAATTTTGTAATTTTAAGAGCAGCCTGTGGCCAAGCCATCTTCCCAATATGTTCTGTATCAGGACATGCCAAGAAAACAGAGTGCTGAAAACTTCGGCACTCGTTAGGGAACTAGAATCCTCAAAAAATCAAAGCAGCAAAAGCAAAAGCTTGTCTGCCCTTAGGCCTATAATAATTAGCCCAGGGCTGGTGTTTCCTGGGACAGTTATTAACATAAGGTCATCTGTTTATGATTTTAGTTCATAATAGGATGCCATTAAATTAAAACTTCATCAAGTTGACTAAGAAAGCAGGAGACTACATTATTGAGCTACCGGGGGTGAACCGTCAAGGCAAATATTCCCTCTAAGTCCAGGCTGCCTTTTACATCTGTGTTATTTTTCAATGATCTGATAAAAAAAGACTGAAGTGTGGGAAAACTGGCACTCTGGCATGCTGAGGCTAGAGTGGGTGGTTAGGGAATTTATATCAATACTACCTCTTGACATTTACAGTAAATAATGTCCAAATACATGCATAAAGTTAGCTATGAGGATGCTGTTTCCCTGGTGTTATTTATAATGACAAAAAATTGGAAATCACCTAAATAATATACTAGAAAAATAAGTCGTCATACATCTAGTCAAGACAACAAAGAGCAATTTAAAATGATGCCATATATGAATATTTACCAACTTGGAAATATCATGTTTTATTGTGATGTGGAAAAAAACGTATTTCAAAACAGTTTATAAAATTTGATCACAGTATGTAAGAAAAAAAAGAGAGAGAGAGATGTATCAATGTATGTAATATGGTAGAAAACTATGCAAATGCACACATGGAAATGGATGTTTCATCACAGTGAATATCTCTGATGGGATTGGCAGAATTAATTTTTTAGAAAGCATGATTTAACCATATGTTGTCTACAAGAAACACACTCTAGATTCAAAGACATGAATAGATTTGAAGTAAAAGACTGAAAGAAGGCATACCATGCAAACAGTAACCTAAAGAGCAAAAGTGGCTATGCTAGTATTAGATAAAATAAGTCTGAAGACAAAAAATGGTATTAGAGAGAAAGGGACATTTTATAATGAAAAAGGGGAAATTTATTAGAAGATATAACAATTGTAAATATATATGCACATAACAACAGAACTCCAAAATCCATGAAGCAAAAACTGACAGAATTAAAGGAAGAAATAGAAAATGCAACATTTGTTTAATACTCTTTTTAATAATGGATAGAATAACTAGGCAGAAGATCATAAAGAACTAGAAGACTTGAAAAACACTACAAACCAACTAGACCTAATAGTTACCTATGGAACAACAGCAGAATGCATTATGTAGAAAGCAACCTGGCAGTTTCTCAGAAAATTAAGCATAGAGTTACTATATGACCCAGCAATTCTACTGCTTAGTATATACCTGAGAAAATTGAAAACATGTTTACATAAAAAGTTGTATACAAACATTCATAGCATCGCTATCCACAATAGTAAAAAAGTGGAAACAATCTAAATATCCACCAACAGATGGACACACAAAATGTGGTATATCCATACAATGGAATATTATTCAGTAATAAAAAGTAATGAAGTAATACATGTAACAACGTGTATGAACCTTAAATATATTATGCTAGGTGGGTCGGGCGTGGTGGCTCATGCTTGTAATCCCAGCACTTTGAGAGGCCAAGGCAGGCAGATCACAAGGTCATGAGATGGAGACCATCTTGGCCAACATGGTGAAACCCTGTCTCTACTAAAAATATAAAAAAAGCTGGGTGTGGTGGCGCACACCTGTAGTCTCAGCTACTCAGGAGGCTGAGGCAGGAGAATCACTTGAACCTGGGAGGCAAGTGCAGTGAGCAAAGATCATGCCACTGCACTCCAGCCTGGTGACAGAGTGAGACTCCATCTCAAAAAAAAAAAAAAAAAAAAAATGCTAGATGAAAGAAGCCAGGCCACATATTGTATGATTCCATTTATTTGAAATATCCAGAATAAGTAAACTCACAGAGACAGAAGGTATTTGATTAACTGCAGTCAGGGCCTGGGGGTTGTTGGGGAGTGGAAAATGACTGCTAACGGACATGATACTTCTTGTGGAAGTGATGAAAAATGTCTTAATGTTAAATATTGGTAATGGTTGGACAACTCTGTGAATATACTAAAAACCACTGAATTGTTCACTATAAAAGGGCAAATTTTGGCCGGGCGCGGTGGCTCACGCCTGTAATCCCAGCACTTTGGGAGGCCGAGGCGGGTGGATCACGAGGTCAAGAGATCGAGACTATCCTGGTCAACATGGTGAAACCCCGTCTCTACTAAAAATACAAAAAATTAGCTGGGCATGGTGGCGCGTGCCTGTAATCCCAGCTACTCAGGAGGCTGAGGCAGGAGACTTACCTGAACCCAGGAGGCGGAGGTTGCGGTGAGCCGAGATCGCGCCATTGCACTCCAGCCTGGGTAACAAGAGTGAAACTCCGTCTCAAAAAAAAAAAAAAAAAGGGGCAAATTTTATGGTATATAAATGACATCTCAAAGCTGTTATAAAAAATAAATGGTGACAAATATGACAAAATCTTAACAGTTGTTAAGTTAGGACTTGGGGGGATATGAATGTTATTTTATTCCTTAAACTTCACTGTAACTTTTAACAATCTCTAACTTAAAAAAAAAAAAAAGATCCTCGGATAGTTTAGGAAACAAATAGATTATTCCTTCATCTGCTCTCACAGAGACAGTGGGTGCTCATTAATCAACATTCTGCGTGCTCCCCTAAATCTCCCAGCCTCCTGGTGACTATGTTGGGCCCAGGTAACTAGTTCTGTCCAATGAACTGTGAGTGCAAGTGGTATTTGTCGCTTCTAGAAAGCCAAAGCAGTGGAAAGCTGGTGTGCTTCCTCCACCCTTCTTTTTTCCTGCTAAGAACTTAGAAACCACAGGATGAGAGGGCGCTAGCACCAGATGGAGGGCGGGCGGGTGGGTCTCCCATTCACTAGATGGTGATCCCCTCTCCAGCTTACATAGACCAGGCCTGAATGACAAAGAAGCTTTTGTTATGCTAAGCCATTTCAGAGTTTATTTGTAACTGCTGCCTAATCTAGGCTAGTCTAATTAATATATGCCACACCACAGACAAAAATAAACAGTAAATTAAACCATTTTGTGCAGGACTGTTTAAAAAAGGCTAGAAAAAACTTAAAGCAACCTAAAAAAATAATGTGTAAGATCCCAGTGTGGGGAAACAATTTTTAAGCACCAAAGCAATGAAAGTCATCACGAAGGAAAAGCTGCACAAATATGAGTGGAACTAAAATAAAATTTTGGCACATTAAAAAGCTACTGTATACAAAATGACAGAAATGAGGGAAAATGTTATAATAAATGTGTCAGTGAGTTAAGGACTGTAATACTTTATGAACTAGAAAGAAATGGGCAACAGATGTGAAAATATAAATAATCAATTTAACACATACCCAACATTTATTTGTGCCACTATTTACAGATACAATGAGTAGTCTGTGCATATATCATTCATCCTCACAGTGATTCTGTAAGGGAGATACTACTATTTTAAAAACACTGCCCATTTTAAAAACACTGAAGCAAGACTCAAAATCACACAGCTAATAAGTGTATTTGAACTTGGTCCTCATCAAATGCCAAAGTTAGCCATTATCCTTCCATAGGAAAGCATGTGAGCTTATACTTAATAATCCAAGCAATGAAAACAATAATCTCATGTTAAAGATCTAATAAATAATTATAACCAGTACAGTGAGGGTATGGCGAGACATTCATTCACTTGCTCTTTGTTCATTCACAATTTTTGACTATTCAGTAGTTACTGAAAGTCTACTAGGATCCAAGAACTTTCTAGGTCCTGGGAATATAGCAATGACCAATACAGACCCAAACCCCTGCCCTCTGGAGCTGACCTGCCCAGCTAGTATGAGATGTACAGAGGCACAATTACTTTGGGATAATAAATATCAAGAGCTCTACATATGTCCGCACACATTAGTTCAGCAAGTCTAGTCCTAGTAATTTATTCTACTCATCATGTAGCTATCTATAATGGAAAAAATGTTGGAAAGGACATAGTCCTAAAAGCAGAAATCATCAAATAATGTGTGGTACATTCACACAATGAAATATTATGTAGCCATTAAAAATCATGCTTTTTAAAAAGAATGACAGAAAAATGCCACAGCATAATATTATGTGAGGAAGACAGGATGCTGTGCAGTATACAATATGGTTTGATTTTTATTATTTAGGTAACCAGCTGTTAGTAAAATCTGGAGGGATACACACTGAGATTTTAATAGTGACTCATAGTATTACAGAGTTTAAAACGTTCCCAAAATGTGTAACTTTTATAATGATGGTGGGGGTAATTAGGAAAAGATATTTTCTGCCTACCTTTTTTTTTTTTTTTTTAAGAGGCAGAGTCTCGCTGTCACCCAGGCTGGAGTGCAGTGGTGTGATCATATCTCACTGTAGCTCAAACTCCTGGGCTCAAGTAATCCTCCCACCTCAGCCTCCCAATTAGCTGGGATTATAGGAGCATGCCACTGTGCCTGGCTAAGAAAAAGTGTTTTCTAAAACGTCTTTGTCATCTTTCAAGGGCCAGCTCAAATGGGAGGGAAGAGCCCTCCTTGTGCGCTATTTTCTCCTCCGTCTCTACGTTCTCCCAGGACAGTTTCATCCAGCACTCCCCATCCTTCCCCCACCTCCAAGCCAATCAGTCAATCAATCATAAAGTCCTACTGATTACCCTCCCTCTCAGTCCTCATCCCTGGTCCTCATCCCTGCGTAGGCTGCCTCCACCTCTCCCCCGGGCTCTTGTGACTCTAAATGTTCTATCTCCTCGATTCCGTTCTCCACATTGTATCCAGAGAGATCTTGTTTTATTTTTTAAATTTTTTTATTTTTTTGAGATGGAGTCTGACCCTGTCACCCAGGCTGGAGGGCAGTGGTGTAATCTTGGCTCACTGCAACCCCTGCCTCCTGGGTTCAGGTGATTCTCCTGCCTCAACCTCCCAAGTAGCTGGGATTACAGGTGCCCACCACCGCTCCTGGCTAATTTTTGTATTTTTAGTATATACAGGGTTTTGCCATGTTGGCCAGGCTGGTCTTGAACTCCTGACCTCAGGTGATCCACCCACCTTGGCCTCCCAAAGTGCTGCAATTACAGGTATGAGCCACTGTGCCCAGCCCAGAGAGATCTCTTTTAAAAAGAAATTACTTGCCACTCCCTCAATTAAAACTTTTCAGTATTAGCCAGGTATGGTGGCTTGCACCTGTAGTCTCAGCCACTCAGGAGGCTGAGGCAGGGGAAATCCCTTTTGAGCTGAGGAGTTCCAGGCTGCAATGAGCTATAATTGTCCTCCTGCACTCCAGCCTGGGCCACAGAGAAAGGCCCTATCTCTAAAACAAAAAACCAAGAACTCTTCAGTGATTGTACATTGCCTTCAGGATAAGGTCAAACTCCCTCTATTAGTTCCAGTTCTCCCAGAAACTGACCCTGGGATAAGAACTTGGGTGCTGGTGATTTACTTGGCTTGGAAGCACAGTGAGGTGGGGATGGGAGAGAGACAACCGCAGTTTGAGTAGGTTTTGGGTCCTCAAACCCCAGTCCTTATTTAGGTCTCATTAGTGTGTATTGCAAATATGCCTCCTTATTTCAGAGACTGAGAGGAAACTAATGATTATCAAAATCTAGTGTACATAAGAATCATCCAGAGAGCTGTTTTTAAAGTAGGAATTTTTGGGTCCCACCACAAGAATTTCAATTATTTGCAGACCGTCACCAAACTCCAAATGCAATGAATGGATCCTGTTTTCCTCAGGAACTGACAATTTGCAATGGGAACCTCGCTCAAAATGAAGTTAGCTCTCTGAGCAATAATTTAAAAGAGTAATAGTTGGGTTTTTTTGTTTTGTTTTGTTTTTAAGAGACAGAGTCTCACTCTGTCCCCCAGGCTGCAGTGCAGTCTTGAACCTGGGAGGCTCACTGCAACCTCCGTCTCTCCCGCCTCCCGGGTTCAAGCAATTCTCCTGCCTCAGCCTCCTGAGTAGCTGGGATTACAGGCACGCGCCACCACGCCTTGCCTGTAATAGTATTTTTATTCTTTGTATCTCCTTTCTCCCTCACAATACACACACACACACACAGTGTGTGTGTCCCACTGCTTCTCTGGACTTGTTAGAAGTAAGGACTGGGATCATTACTGAGCTATCTATATCTATCTCTTAGTGGTTTCCTTAACAACGCTGAAGTTTGAAAATTACCATTTGTAAGGATCTAAATTCTTAGACAAGGAACTGCCTTCTCCAGATGGTCTAAGGCTGGAAAACAAAAGGTTTATTAAGGGTTTATTCTTCTAGTATTTATTCATTCATTTCCTCATTTATTCACTATGTTTCCCGAAAGCCACTTGTCACTACACATAATTGCCTTTTATTAAATAAGTAAAAAGTGATACACATAAGCACTTAGGACAGTGCCTGGTGGACAGTAAGCGTCTGAATTATTTATTACTCCTTTATTTTGTTAATTCTAAAATACATCTTTTTCCAAATTTTAACATCTACAAAATCAGGATAAAATTTGCAGTCGAAGGTACTTAGATCGAAGAGATACTGTAGTTTTTATTGTTGTTCTGTTCTACTTGACTGGAGGTTTCTTAATGGCTGGGGTTTCTTCCTTCTTACACCCCACCACCTGGCATGGTGAGGTTTGGGTGGAATGAATGGAAAAATGGATGAAGCCTTCCCTGATACCATCTGCTCCACCACACAGACAGCACTCACTCTCCTTGGAACTCATAAGGCTCATGGTCAGACATCTTTTCTGACACTTCTTATATTCTACCTTGAACTACGGTTGAGTGCCCGTGTCACCGTATACCAGTGAAAGGAAGGCAGGGACCCTGTCCTATTTATCCAAGTATCGGCATTGCACAGTCCCTTCCACATTGGTGCCTCAATCAAAGTACTTTTGGTCCCAAGAAAATGCACGATATCAGCTTCCCTGGGCTCTCTAGTCGGCTGGCTGGGCTGTGAGCTCTGTGAGGGCGGTGATCAGGTTCCTCTCATCTCTCGGTGTCCAGAGCCTTGTATATAGTAGGTGCTCAATAAGTACTGAATGAAAAACTTGTCCACACCCACCCTGCTTCACTCCCAACCCAGTCTACACAACTTCCCTCTCTAATGTAAGTCCATCGTGACGTGTGCAATGGCACGTGTTTCCATAACCAACCCAGCAGCAGCAGCAGTTCTTCAAAATTCCTGACTGCAACAGAAGTCAGGGGTAGGTAAAAAGAGGTCTGGGATTCATGTAGAAATTTTCTCTGCTCAAAAAACTCTTGTTCTGGAGCGGGGTCTATAGCTCTTAAAACTCCCAGTGCCAAATTTAATCAGCATCTCTAGGAGGGAGACCCAGGAAACAGTACTTTTTGTTTGTTTTTATTCTCAACATACAGCCCCTGTTGAGGTCTACCATAACCTGCAACACAGAAATTTGCTGTAAACAAATTCAATGTGGGGTGACTCTGGATTTTGTAAAGGACTCCGCACTGGAGGTCCTGGGAATGGAGAGCTCCCTGAGGGACTACGAGAACATTCACACCTTTCTCTACACCTCCTGAGGGCAGGTGCACTAGCTGGGCCGGGGGCTGAGCTGCGGTGCGTGACTGACTGTCAAGCCTTCCATAGATTTCCAGGCAAGACTCTGGGACACCTATGTCCTCTTTCTCCACTCTCAGCTCTGACCTCCAGCAAGTCAGTCCCTCTCGGTGGGACTCAATTTCCTCATTTGCAAACAAAGATTGCTCTAATGTCTTATAGCTCAAAATTTTATAATTCAATCTAGCCTCTCAGTTGTTAAGAGGTGTTACAGTTATCTATAACAAAAATTTTAAAAAATCTTTTCACGTGTGGCAATAATAGAATTATTTTTTAGGCTGTGAGATTTGAATTCTTAGCTGTTTTTTGGCCATCTAGTTAATTTCATCCAGTATTTTTATCTGTACTGATATAGAATCATTTACTTCCTATTTTTTTAGGTGCATGCTGGTGTGAAATGAATTATCCTAACTTGTATTTTCATTAATCAGAAAATAATTCTAGGTAAAGATGAAGTGCCTCTAAAAGAAAAAATGTTCAATCTTCACCTAATAAAGCATTAAAAAGAATCTCTTATATTTGAATTATATTTAGACTTTGCCATAGAAGCAAAATAGCTGAGTCAAGTAATTTATTGGTTTTTAAAAAGGGACAGTGACTTTAAGCAGTCCCGGTTTATTAATCAGTCTTCCAATGTGAGCAAGAGGCAAGTGAATGTAGAACAAATGGTAAGCTAGCACTACAATGGCAGTCAATAACTTATTCTTAAAAGCGTCCCTGAAATTCATTCTGTCTAGAATAATAATAGCTAACATATCATGCTTATTATGGCCAGGCACTGTTCTAACTGAATATGTATTATTAGCTCATTTGATCTTCACAACTGCCTTCTGGGAGAATTCTGTATCAGCATCCCTCTTTTCTTTTCTCTCTCTCTTTTTTTTTTTTTTTTTGGAGACAAAGTCTCGCTCTGTTGCCCAGGCTGGAGTGCAGTGGTACGATTTTGGCTCACTGCAACCTCACCTCCTGGGTTCAAGCGATTTTCCTGCCTCAGCCTCCCAAGTAGCTGTGATTACAGGTGTGCACCACCATGCTTGGCTAATTTTTGTATCTTTAGTAGAGACAGGGTTTGTCATGTTGACCAGGCTGGTCTCGAACTCCTGACCTCAAGTGATCCACCTGAGCCTCCCAAAGTGTTGGGATGACAGGTGTGAGCCACTGTGCCAGGCCCAACATCCCTCTTTTACCGAAGAGGAAGCTGAGATCAAGTAACTTGTCCAAGTACCACATAGCCAGTACTTAACCATTGCACTGACTGCCTTGAGAAAGTTCATAAACAATTTTGCAGGTGAACAGATTCTGATAACTGAATGTAGATTTTTCTAGAATTATTCAAATTATTTAACAAGCCTGTACAATAACTAGCATTGTGCTAGGCTAATGTTTCCCCCAAACGGGTTCAAGGTCTTGCACGATGCTCCTTGATAAAAGGGTTACTGAACCATTAAGTCTGGAACACGTCCTGAAACTTAGCCTGCTTTGGTAGATTCAGAATTACATCAAAGGTTCTGAGAAGCCTTACAGGCTTCTTGCTTGTATCCACTTGCTTAACTCAGCTTTGCCAACCATATTTACCTCCGGAAATTCTCTCCATCTCCTCTCCTTCACCTCTACTTTCTTTTGTAACACGTATAAATGTAAGAGTTATTGTACCAGACACTTATGGTATCTAATGAGCTTGGCTTCCTAAGCCTAAGAAGTAAGGGTGATACTAATTCTCTGCTAAGTGTTATACTGATGCTTTGAACAATGGCTCTCATTTCACAGCAGTTGAGTAACTTACCAAAGGTATGCTAGTTTGTGGTAGAAAGGGGATCCAATGGGAGGGTCTGATTTCAGAACTCATGCTAATCATAGCCACTACTCCATTGTGCCTCCCTGTATCTTATAATAGCTAAACATCTTGCCTCGATGGGAACCTACCCTGCCCCATAGCATAATGCCATCAGCTGTGCTGCAGACCCTGCTTTGACCTCACATCATTGTTCTAGTCTTACTCTCTAAAGCCAGGCCCTTCCCTGTCTCCCAGTCCCAGCAACTGTATTTCTGCCCCATCATTCATGTGCGGGGATTAAAAGAATCAGCCGCCCCAGCACAGTGGCTCACGCCTATAATCCCAGCACTTTGGGAGGCTGAGGTGGGTGGATCACCTGAGGTCAGGAATTCAAAACCAGCCTGGCCAACACGGTGAAACCCCATCTTTATTAAAAGTACAAAAAATTGGCCAGGTGCAGTGGCTCATGCCTGTAATCTCAGCACTTTGGGAGGCCGAGGCAGGCAGATTATGAGGTCAAGAGATTGAGACCATCCTGGCCAACACAGTGAAACCCCGTCTCTACTAAAATACAAAAAAAATTAGCTGGGTGTGGGGTGGCGCGCACCGGTAGTCTCAGCTACTTGGGAGGCTGAGGCAGGAGAATTGCTTGAAGCTGGGAGGCAAAGGTTGCAGTGAGCCAAGACTCTGTCTCAAAAAAAAAAAAAAAAAAAATTAGCCAGATGTGGTGGCACACACCTGTAATCCCAGCTACGCGGGAGACTGAGGCAGCAGAATTGCTTGAACCTGGGAGGTGGAGGTTGCAGTGAGCTGAGATTGCACCTTTGCACTCCAGCCTGGGTGACAGAATGAGACTCCGTCTCAAAATAAACAAATAAAAAATTTAAAAAGTTAGCTGGGCTTAGTGGCATGCGGCTGTAGTCCCAGCTACTTGGGAGGCTGAGGCAGAAGAATCGCTTGAATCCAGGAGGTGGAGGTTGCAGTGAGTCGAGATGGCACCACTGCACTCCAGTGACATAGCAGGACTCCATCTCAAACATCAATAAAATGCATTATTGAGCTGGGCGTCGTGGCACGTGCCTGTAAAGCCAGCTCCTTAAGAGGATGAGGCAGAATTGCTTGAGACCAGGAGTAAAAACAAAAACAAAACACACCAGCATTCGGACTCACTTTTTAAAGATTAAGAGACCCAAAGCAAATCACACTGTGCTTCCTTCTTAAATCTTATCCTCAGGTGAAGTCAACGTTTACTTTGAAGGGAAAAGAAGTCCCCAAAGGTCAACAGAAAGTCTGAGAAACTATAAAGATGGGAGGGTGTCCTGTCCACTTTGCCTTGGGACCCAGGTTCTGGGGTCAGGCTGAAAAGCTCCTCTGAGATCATCCAGTCCAATGGCTCGCAACCAGTTCCCACCTCTGACATGAGCTCCCTGTGGCTGTGACTCTCAACCAAGGAGAGAAAGGCAGAAGTGCTGTGTTTGAAAAAGCCCTTCAGAAACGTGAAAGGCAGGCTTGTAGCCTCCTTTGAGACTCACCAATTAGCAAATCTGTGATTTTACAGATGAGGATCTTGAGGTCAGAGAGATGGAGTCTGCCTCAGCATTAGGTTCAAAAGGCCAGCGCTAAACCCAGACCACCTGACTCCCAGTTCCTGACCTTTCTTCGACTTCCATAGTCTTTTACGGCAAAGACTGGCAAATCTTCCTTTGGAATTCTCTCCCCAATGTCCTACTCACAAGCTGAGCACACACACTCCTAACAGTACACCTGGTTATTGCTCCTGATATTCTACCACCAGACCTGTTCTGACAGAACTAGCAACAGGCATCCTGGCCACATGCGTGACATTCCTGAATGAAGAGTCTAGATGCTGGCTGGTTTACAACGGCCACTTTGAAAATGCAGGCAATTTACTTTTGCCTGGTTTTAGCAGTGGCTAACAATGCAGGATGAAGTCTGGCTTTAGAGAGCCCTTGTTATTTCCACAGCTTTGTGTTCATTTGCGAGCCTGGTTACAAGTATGCAGTGTCAACTGTCCATCCTACTGAGCTGTCGCAACTCAACAGCTAGGGCAGAAGGGGACTGGCTGAGGAATCTGTGTGCAGTTGTGTAGCTCACTGAATTCTCACGGTCAGTCTTCCCAAATTCTCTGGTTTCATTTGGAAATCAGCCCATCGAGGCTTCTAAAAAATGTTTCCTAATATTCCCAGGAAATAAAATATGAGGCCTACTAAACTTAACTTGGGAAGTTAGTTCTATTTCAAGATATCACGGAATCAAACCTCCAGGCAAGAGCATTTCGGGTGTTCTCTGAGAACAAAAGTAATACACTTTATGTTAACTTTACCTAATTGTAAATAAGCGGGCTGTTTTATACTTAAAACAACAACTCAAACTACCCTGCCCACCCTAATACACCTCCTGAAGAGAGTGTATCATCTATCAGTTATCCACTGCTATGGAACATATTACTCTAAAACACAGTTGCTTAAACCACAAACATTTATCATCTCAGTTTCTGTAGATAAGACATTTGAGAGTGGCTTAGCTAGGTGGTTCTGGGTTTCTCATGAGGTTGTGGTCAGAGTGTTGGCTGGGACTGCTGTCATCTAACGTTTGACTGGGCCTGGAGAATTGCTTCCAAGATGGCTCCCTCATGTGGCTTTTGGCTGGAGGCTGCTGCTCCTTACTTCTAGGTCCTCTCCATGGAGCTGCTTGAGTGGCCTTATAATATGGCCGCTGGCTTTCTCCAGAGTGAATGATCCAAGACAGAGTAAGGAGGATGCAACCAATGCCTTTTATTACCTAGTCTCAGAAGCAACACATCATCTATTTGTTGGAAAGAAATCATTAAATTCAGCCTGTACTTAGAGGGTAATGAAGTGTCCTGTCTTAAAGAGAAGCATATCAAAAATTTGTGGATAGACTTTAAAACTACCATAGATGGCAAAGCATCATTTCCTTATTTGTTAACAATAACTTACCAGTACTCACCCCACCTTCTATTATTTTCAAATTAATGTTTTTAAAACCAGCATGGTAAAGTACCTGTCATGTATTCAGGTAGAGAATTAAAATATACAAATATCTGGAAAGGCAGGTCTGCTTATGATAAATTTCCTGAAGATTAATTTCACATCATTAACCACAACTCCTCCTCCCCCAAAAAGCTCAACACATTTCTTAAGCAAGAAAGGCTAATGGCAACTTACAAAGGAACAGAATAATTGACTACACCAAGTGCCTTTCTTTTTTCCAAGTATCTACTAATATTCACTTCTTTCCTTGACAGAAACCAATCCATGGTAAAATACTTTTATTCCATTCCTACTTAAGGAATATGTAATCAATATAAAAACTGTACTTTTTTTTTTTTTGAGACGGGGGTCTTGCTCTGTTGCCTAGGCTGGAGTGCAGTGAGTGGTGCATCAGCTTGCAGCAGCCTTGACCTACTGGGCTCAGGCAATACTCCCACCTCAGCCTTCTAAGTAGCTAGGACCACAGGCATGTGCCACCATGCCCAGCTTTTTTTTTTTTTTTAATTTGTAGAGGCAAGGTTCCACCACGTTGCCCAGGCTGGTCTCAAACTCCTGGGCTCAAGCAATCCTCCTGCCTCAGCCTCCCAAAGTGTTGAGATCACGGGTGTGAGCCACTGCTTCTGACTAAAAAACTGTATTTCTTTCATGCAGGTCATATTGTAGCTGATTCCACCTAGTGGATGAAAATGGTACTAAAGAGTTTGAAAAAATATATAAAACTTCCTTTACAGGTACTTCATGAGTTACACATTTCTGCAACTTTTTACAATCATATCACATACTTGATGTATGTAGGTAGCTTAAATCTCAATAAATCCTACAGAAATTCTTCCTATAAAGCAAGCACTCTTTGTTTTGTAGATAGAAATTTTCATATTTACTGCCACCTTTGGAATTCTTCAGGCCAACAAGCTGGAATATTGCTAAGAACCAGGAAATAAGCCAAACAGTCTCCTGGCAGCCAACAGATGTTACAGTGTGTACATACTAGAGCCCTGTCAGGCTGATAACTATAAAAGCAGACAGTAGTTGGATGCCTGGCACATGAAACTCAATGAAGATCTGTTAAAGGAACCAATAAAGCTCATGATTTTATTCCAAAGGAGAGTCTTTCTCCCAGAACCTAGTTCCTCATTCCTACCTTATTATACAAGTCCTAGAAATCTTTCAGTATGAATTCTAATCTTAAAGCAGATCAGAGAAGAAATAGGTCAAGAAAGTTCATTTTGGTCAAGGTGTTGAGATTGACAACTGACAGCAAATAAGGAAAGTGTTGTAAGAGATACAAAACAAACCACAGCCTTCTTGGGGCCAGTCTGGGAATAAGCAATATGGTATAACTTGAGTTCATATAATAACTGTGGAGTTAGCAAGAAATGGTTATTGGCCAGGCACGGTGGCTCACGCCTGTAATCCCAGCACTCTGGGAGGCTGAGGTGGGTGGATCAAGAGGTCAAGAGATCAAGACCATCCTGGCCAACATGGTGAAACCCATCTCTACTAAAAATACAAAAATTAGATGGGCGTGGTGCTGTGCACCTATAGTCCCAGCTACTCAGGAGGCTGACGCGGGGGGGAATCGCTTGAACCTGGGAGGCAGAGGTTGTAGTGAGCTGAGAGAGTGCCTCTATACTCCAGTCTGGCAACAGAGAAAGACTTGTCTCAAAAAAAACCACCAGAAATGGTTATGGTTTTTTATCTCATACACCATTTAAGAATGTAACATATTTTTGAAAATTTTTTGATAGAGACTTTTTAAAAGTTTCATTGCTTAAAAGGATAAACTCTTAATCATTTGGAAAATGTGGTTATTCAGGAAAATCAATTTTCTCAGGGTTCCAAACAATAAAAGCTTGATAGCATACTTCGAACAGATATTAACTAAAAAAATTTTACTAGTGTCATACACACTAAAATAAATATTTTCAATATAGTCACTTACATTGAACAATAAGGGTTCTCAATTAGCTGTGTTAATTTTTCTTAATTTTTTTAAACAAATGGAGTTTTTGAGGTAGCCAGTGTAGAGTAATCCTCAGTTCCACCCCACCATCCACATATAACTCTGTTGACTTTAAATAAGCAAAAGTAATATCCTTGCTTGGAAAATTCAAAATTTATAAGAAGCTTAAAATGTGAGAAGTACAAGTCTCCCTCCTAGTTTCTATACGCCAGACAGATATTCAAACAGAATGACACAGACACACTGAGTTCCTCAGTCCCCTTCCTCAGCAACAGCCACTTTTAACACTTTCAGATGCGTTCTTCAAAAACAGATATTACTGCATATAAATACATGTCCTTTTGGAAATATAGACCCCTGGAATTTACCCATTCCTCCATCATTAGTCTGCACTTTAATACACAGGGTTTTTGGTGGATTTTTCTTAAGATGAGGTTTCCTCTTTTGCCCAGGCTGGAGTGCAGTGGCACAGATAGCTCACTGCAGCCTTGAACTCCTGGGCTCAAGTGATCCTCCTGCCTCAGCCTCCCAAGTAGGGACTACAGGCGGGTGCCATTGCAGCTGGCTAGCAGAGTTTTTTGTTGTTGTTCTCTCTCTTCAAGTTCTGAAAATTAAGCTAAAAAAAAAAAACAAAACAAAAAGCAAACCTCCTCAAATTGTACATCACAAGTTCTTTAACTTTGTGTTAAAATACAACAGAAAAGCTACCAAGAGTATCCCAATTCCAAATACTGATGATTTTTCCAACTGAAGAGAATAGTTTCTTTTGTTCCTACAAAAATCTTTGTTTTTAACTATAACTTAGTCTTTCAAATGGCATGTTTTTCATATAATCAGTTCAATTCAAAATGTAACTGAATATCTACTATGTGCAAAGCACCATGTACTATGTACAGGTTAAGACATAGCCCCGACCCATGAAGAGCTTGCTGTTCCTACAGTAAAGGAAGGAAGGAAGGTGGAAGAGAGAGGGACTGAGAGGAGACAGAAAGAAATGCTATCATAAATCAATGAGGCCAAAAATGAGGCTGGGGCCGTGCCCAGGTTAGATGGAAAAGACAGCAAACAGCTAACTAGAAACAACACATTTAGTGCGCACTCCTGCTTCCTTCTTTACCACTCTCTATGTTCTTCCCACCTATTCTAACCTGTCTGAGTGTGATTATCTCCAAATGATTTTGAACCCTCCGCAACAAAAATGGGATGGTGAACTTGGATTAGGATAGTAAGTCCTGAACTTATAAAGGAAAGCCTAACGATAAACTGATGACTGTGTAGAGACTTTTACATGTGATTTTGCTTCTGCAATTCTTTAAAATGTTTTCTTCTTACCCAAGGTAGGGTGAGATGTAAAACCATGGTAGTCCCATACAGACCAGGTAGGTAAAAAAGAAATAAGGTTAAATTCAGACGCTTTAAAAAAAGAGTTGAGGAAGGATTTAATAAAGATACATGCTCTTCTAAATTCTAAAACCACATAACTCTGGAGAAGGTGCACGTTCTTCTGTTTCTCTTCAAGGCAAAGAAAACAGTTTAACAAATAAAATTTTCCCTTAAGTACTTTACAATAGTAATTATAAAAAGTCTGTGTTTTCATTCTAAGTGAGCCAGAACTCTAAAGAACCTACCAACTTGTTTCTCTTCTCATCTCCATGGCTGTGGTCCTCTCACAGAAGTAATGAAAAAAACAGCAGCAGGAGAAAAAGGTACAAAATGTCAGCATGAGTAAGGTTTCCCATCAAGTCAGGTATTTACACATGTGAACATTATTTGCAAATATTTTAGGGAAATATTTTCTTTGCTTTCGGGCTGAATCTGCAAAGACACTCAAGTCCTAGGCAGCAGTATCCTTATGAAAATAGAAACAATATGAAACTGAAATGTTTACTATAGATGTGTTATTAGGTTTTCCTAATTATATCAAAAGTCTATTAGTAAATAGCTTAAGAGTGCTTCTTGCTTCAAAATATAGTAATTTTAAATGTGAAAGCTATCCATTTCTGATGAAAATTCTGGACGACATTAACATTGAGTAAACATTTATTGTGACTTCTCCCCCTCTGGTATGTTTAATTTTCCTAGCTCTCCAAATGACACAGTTGCGGAACCTCTTTTAGCTGGTCTTGCCTGAAAATAATAAAGATTAAAGATATTAGAAATAGAAAGATAATACACAGCCCCAATTAAAGCCCTTAATGCTGTCTTACAAGTTAGTATTTACCCCCTCCCCCAAGTCAGTAAACAAAAATCTGAACATGAACCCACTAAGAACAATGATCCATCTTGATAACATTACCTGTGACTCATGGTATTTCCATCCTATCATGTAATAGATCTGATATGTGGCAGGTACTGAACCATCCTCATTTCTATACATTTCTAAAAAGACAAATAATGGTTAAAGTCTGAAACAACGCAAGAAGGAAAAAATTTCTGCTCAACAAGTCATGTTCTTCAAAAAGAAATGGGTAGCAGGATACTTGTAAGATTCTGAGAAGGCCTTCCATGAAAAATTCTTAATACAGAGGGTAAGGAGATAGAAAAGGCTGTCTGGAAAAAAAGCTTCAGGATCTGTGTCTTGACAGGAAGGCCGTGAAGTCTGAGGGAGCCTTAATGGGAATGGAAAGTGCATTGGCAATGTGACGGGAATCAACACAATCCAGCACAGTGCTTTGCTGAGGCGGGTGGAAAGAGTGGTCGCCCTTACCTCTGTATACCGCTGCAGCTGCCAGCATTGTGTTTCGATGCAGCAGGGCTTTTCTGTTCCAGGAACAGTTACTCTCACCCATACCTAAAAACACACTACAAGTAGTTTGAGATAATACAGCAAATACCCAGAACAGCTCAATATCACAGACTTACTCCCATCTCATCCAACAGTATACCTGTTCTCATTCTCTGAGAGTCATGTAAAATAGCCTAAATCTCATTTCACTTTCAGATAATAGCTAGGCTTCTTATTGACTTTAAAGACTACTTGAAACTCCTTGAATATCAAGACAGGCAAGTGAAGTTTCAGGAGGCAGCCCCACAATGCTTTACTTGTCAGCAATGGTCTAAAGTAAGCCAGCTGGGCAAAAGCCGGGTGACTGCCACCCCAGGTGAGTCGTCAGTAGTTGGCAAGAACTTTACCAAGGATGTCACATCTCACGCTCCTTTTAGCTGCTCTTTGGAGAAGGACAGGCCAGTGTCACAATACCTCACTCCTAAGCTATAACGTAAGTATGATTGTGAAACATAGAAGATGGCTTTGAGACTCCTTAGATAGTACCAAAGCTACTATGTGTTCTCAGATTTTACAGTATTTTACTAATCCCACATTAGGAAAGAATTACGTGCATTCTTTTAGAGGCACTTCTCTTAATGTTTAAAAAATTTTTAGACTTCTTTCCTTCAAGTCGATGGTGAAAAGCTAGGATAAGCATTATTCTATTATTCATTTAAGATCAACGTTGTATATTTGACTTCTCTTTATACAAATACTTAAAATTACTTTGAGCACATTTTAGGTCTGTCTGCAAAATTAAAAGAATTTAAGAAATAAAAATCCTTTATATGTATTCTCTATATTAAACTTTACTACATGATCAAATGTTAGTTTCTTAGTTTTTCTTCTACTTTCATAAATCAAGAAATGAATAAATTAACCAGTATCAGTATTCTTTCACAGTTTAAAAGTAATAATCTACCACATTTTCAATGGTCTTATTAAAAACAATCAACAAATTAGCTGCACCTAAACTTTTTTCTTCTCTTCAATCCCAAAGGATTTCTACTATTCCCTAAAATAATGAATCTCTGCTACAAAAATCCTGTAAGTGTAACAGCCCCAATTCGCAAGGAACGACAGATACAAACTAGTTGGTTAACCATCATCAAGAAAAAGGAGAATCATATTCTTGCTGTCACGAAGCAGCTGAATGACCTTGGGCCAATCATCTGTGGTCTTCAAAGTGACCAGACTGGATGCTCCATAAAGGCTCCTAGTGCTCATATTTTAACCACATCAAGTGACCAGAGGTAACCCGGGACTTGCACTGAAGGGTCTGTTACTCAGGTATGGTGCTTTCATTTCTGCTCAACTTCTTGCTGCTATGGCTTAATTATGCATTAGTTATGGACAACACCAGTAGAAAAGAGATTTACTTTTTTAGACGTAAATATGTGATGCACTAGAAATTCTAAAATGCCTTCGAAACAATCAGTATTAGGATATACTAATTAGGATTAGTAGGCATAACACTCTCTGAAGGTCTGACCTACATCAGCCATACAGAAATTCAAGAGCACTACTGCAGAGCACAGGGGGTAACTGTGCAGTAATCCAACCTTCCCTCACAAGCCACTCACACCGCCACTCTGAACCTCCCTTCTCCTTGCGGAAGCAGCGTGAGGTACCGGAAAGAGTCTGGACTTTGGGATCATACTCCCAGTTTCAACTCTTACATAACCTGGGGCAAAGTCATTCAACCTCTATCAAATTCCAGTTCTGCCATCTTCAAAAGAATAATACTCCTAACGCATCATGGGAACCTCTACTAAAGACCACCTGGGAAAAACTGAAACTTTGGGACTTCTGACTCACCCTGGGCTGAGATAACAGGAAAATCTGGCTAGTAGGTTAACTGTTTAAGACTCTCACAGTGTTTTTAAGGTGAAGTTCAACTGCTTATTAAAAACAAACCTAATTTATTATGGTTTACTAAAAACAATACTGAGTATTGTTTAAAAAAAGTAACTGAACTTACCTTAAGACCACTGTGAAAGCCTTGAAAATTTCTCATGCATTCATCAGCTGATATGCAGCTTGTTTTGTAAAATTAGGTCAAGATTCTGGACTTTTTTTCTGTGAATTAATAATAACAGCTTAAATGAGACACACCACAACCATTAAGAAAAAAAAATATAACACAAATGTAAAATACCAGAAACAAATTTGGAAGTAACATGATCTTCTAGTCGGCAGAACAGCACACCTGAAAGTCTCCCAGGGTCTCCCTGCCTTCATCATCCCCTGACTATTCGTCCCATCTCATCTGCCTCTAACTTTTTCCATGGTAGAATGGGTAAGATTTCAGCATACAAATCAGGCTGCTTGACCAGGTTTAAATCCTGGCTCTACTACTCATTAACTATATCATCTGGGACAAATTACTTAACTTCTGTCTGTGCCTGGGGTTTCCTCATACATTAAAAAAAAAAAAAAAAAACCAGATTAACCATGTTAGCTGTAGTCTTATCTTCCTCATAAACTATGCCTTATAAACAATGCTGGAAGATAAGCTTTCTAACATACACAAGTCTATCTCATTTTCTCTCCTCTATGCAAAATTCTTCTAAGACATTACAATGCTAATCTGAAAAAAATCCAGAAGCTTCTGATCCTTTATCATTTCCCATCATCTCCCCATTCTACATACTCAAGGAATACTGGATTACGGTACTGTTCCTTAATCAGGAGAGTGAAGCATGTCCATATCCTGTTCTATCGCCACGTGGAATGCCATGTTAGCTCCCCTAAACCTCCACCCACCCTTTTGTTCGCCTGGCAAACTCATTCTTGCTTAGGTGCTGCCTCTTTTGCAAAAGATTCCTGACCCCTAAGCAGATTTGGGGCCTTTTCCTCCTGGGTTTCTCCTTGTGCTTTATCATAAATGACTTCATTTTACAGTTGAATGCATGAGTCTGTCTCTCTCTACCTTTGCGTGTTTCTTTCTCCCCACTACAATATAAGCTCCCTGAGATCAGGAACTATGTATTTCTACCATTGGCTCAGTGGCTGGCACATGGGTAGATGCTCAATAAGTAAGTGAATGTGTATAAAACCAACCTATTAATGCTTATATCTATTTTGTTAAATATAATTTTATAAGTTTAAATAACTTCTCTTAATATTCCTAAGGATAAGATATATCAAAAACTAAAACATCTGATTTCTGTAACAAACATTACAGTAAAAAAGAGAAGTACTAGCAATGCATCTGAAAGTTAAGTATTAGGCCATAGTCACAGAAAATATATGGTCTATTTAAAACCTTTAGGAGACTCACACCTGTAATCCCAGCACTTTGGGAGGCCAAGGTGGGAAGATTACTTGAGGTCAGGAGTTCGAGACTAGCCTGGCCAACATGGTGAAACCCTGTCTTTACTGAAAATACAAAAATTAGCCAAGCGTGGTGGTGCATGCCTGTAATCCTAGCTACTTGGGAGGCTGAAGGAGGAGAATCACTTGAATCCAGGAGGTGGTGGTTGCAGTGAGCCGAGATCACACCATTGCACTCCAGCCTGGGTGACAGAGTGAGACTCCATCTGAAAAAACAAAACAAAACAACAACAACAACAACAAAAAAACCTTTAGGAGAAGAGGGGGTTATCAATTTGAAAGGAGCACAAGGCTACCTTCTGGGACACTGAAAATGCTCAATACTTTGGTCAGGATGGTGGTTAAAATGCAAGCAGCTGTACCTTTAAGATTAAAACATTTCGCTGAACATATGTGTTAACCTGAATTTAAAGAACCACATCCATATCAAATATGCAGTATAGGACTCTGAATTCAAATTGTAACTACAGATTCAGTGTGACCATGGACAAGATATTTAACTACTCGAGGTCTCTGATTTGCTCACCTGTAAAATTAGAGTATTAGAAAAACCTCAGAGAATTACAATGAGCACAGAGTAAGCACGGTGCATATTTTTAAATCAGTGAGAAGTAATCTTTTCCAACGGAGAGGTCTAATTTCTAGTATTTTTCTCTTTTCTTTCATGAAATGAATCATGAACACAGATTCTATGGCTGCACAAAAAGAAATGGTGTATTTGAAAAATAAATTTATCATTAGAGCCTGAGTGATGAATCATCAGCCCACCATCATCTCTCAAGCCTTTGGATAAAGGGGCTCCCTGATTACATCTGGGTGAGGTTAAGTCCTTGGGGTAGTGCTGGGGAAGGGGTGTGTGTGACTTATTGTTGATCCGCTGTCATCTTGACCATGCACGCCATAGGCTGCCAATCCCTCTACTAATGAATAAAAAGTGACGGCAGTGCTAAGATTTCAGCTACACATCTTTCCATCTGCAGAGTCGACAGAAGCTCCACACTCAGGAGGCTGCACGATAGGTAAAATGAACCTTGTTACGGATGGGCAACTACAAGAAGGAACACAGTCAGTTCAGACAGCGCCAGGGCAGAGTCGAGAAGCATGAGTTTGGCATCTAATTCTGCCACTTAACAGGCAACTGTTCTCTTTGGCCCTAATTTTTCTCACTTGTAACACAAGGAAGCAAGTACAACAATGCTCACAAAAGACTATAAATCTGTAAGACCAGATACTTATTTGTGTAGCCCTCTTTCTTTAAATCATCTTACAATTTTTCAGGATCCAGATGAAGGCTCCTCTAGGTAAATGTAGTTCTGGATTCACAGAAAATACCTTTAATCCTTTTAGTTTCCCCTATTAATCAAAACTATTTTTGACATTAGTATATATATAAAAGAACCACCTCAAAAATTTCCACAAAGGAGGAAAGTTGAAGCTCTCCCCTTTAATTTTTTGACATAGAGTTGCTCTGTCACCCAGGCTGGAGTGCAATGGCATGGTCTTGGCTCACTGCAACCTCTGCCTCCCGGGTTCAAGCAATTCTCCTGCCTCAGCCGCCCAAGTAGCTGGGATTACAGGTGCCCGCCACCACACCCCTAATTTTTGTATTTTTAGTAGAGATGGGGGTTTCACCATGTTGACCAGGCTGGTCTTGAACTCCTGACCTTGTGATCCGCCTGCCTCTGCCTGCTGGGATTTCAGGCCTCAGTCACCAGGCCCGGCCTAAGTTGAAGCTCTTTTTTGAGGAAATTGCTTTTCCAGCATCCCTTTCAAGTAGCAGATGTTTATTTTTGCATAGCTCACCTATTTCAGAGTTGGGTCTGTGTCATTCTTAATCCCTGAAGCCTCTTCCAGACCATTACTTCCCCACCCTATTATACACCTTCAGCCTGCTGAGGCCCCACATCATAAGGCTGTAATGTTCTCCTAACTCCTGCTTGCTGTCTGACATCAGGCTAGTCACTCCCCTCATTCATTGAAGGGTTTGGCACTTGGCTCAATTTTCCTCTATGCTCCCAGTACTGCCACCATCCTGGGTGACTTCATGTTAATAACCATCAAGTCCAGACTTTAAAACCTCATCTCTAATCAACCACTCCATCACTCTATCTCTGCCTTGACATCTGAGACATGTCCCAGGCCTAGTTATCACTTACAACGGCTTTACTTCCAAAAGCATCAAGCATCTCATTTTCTGACCATATCCTCCTGCCCCTCCAGTGTGTCCCATGACCATTCCCTGACCGCCTTGGAGTCACCTGTGCACAGCTCCTCTTCTTCCTCCCAATTTATCAACTCACTCTTTTTTGTTCTCACTTCCCTTTTCGTCCGGCTTAGATTCTTTAACCTATTATTTCAATTACACTCCTAGAATTGTCTTTTGCCTTCGTCTTTTTGTCATTTTTAACTAGCAAACCCCTAACCCAAACTAATTCTACTATCTGATTTCTGTGCCTGGTCCTGAGCTGCCTGCCACCTACTACTGATGGTCGGTTTACCTTCTCATTCACTGTAATGACTATTTCAAATGGTTCCATTCACTTCTCAAATCTCTGACTCTTTAATTCTTAGCATATATATTACTTCCTGTTTGACAAAAAAATAGACCCACCAGATGGGAATTTCTTGCTCTCAAACATAAACACCTACATCCATTGGCGCTACCTCTTCTCCCTTCCTGCTGTAACTCCGCCTCTCCCCTTAGCAAGGTCAACCCCTCCACTGGCCTTTGTATCACACCCCTCCCACCTTCTCAGTCACCTGTAATCATCATTTGTTACCTTTTTTCTCTCTTCTAGAGTCACCTCTTCTAGGAAAGCACTTGGATTCTTCCAGTCAGTAGTTAAATAAATTCAAGTCTTAGAGAAAAAAAAAAAAAACAACCTCGTTCCAACTCCTATTCCTCTCCTCTCTTCTGACACCTGTCACCTTTCCACCCTTCACCTCTTCTTCACCACCAGACTTCTTGGAAGAACAGCATAGATTTGCTGGCTCCAGTTCCTCACCTTCCACTTACTCCTCAGCCTACTCCCTTCTACTCTCCTCACTCCAACGAAAGAGCTCTCATCAGGGTCACCAATAACCTTCTTGTGCCTAAACCTTGTGGACTTCCTTTTCAGTTCATAGTTTGCTTTTAATGCTGCTAAGTGCTTGCTTTGTTTTGTAACACTCTCTCTTTCCTTTGGTTTGGGCAAGTCTACACTTTTCAGGTTTCTCCTTAACACCTTGCTGGCTACTCCTTTTCAGTCTCCCTGTATGCTCAGCTGTCGTCTGTAAAAGGATCAGTACCAAGCCACTTTCTCTGTTCACTCCATGTTCTTATTCTAGGCAAATGCTCTGAATATCACCTGTTCACAAATGACTCCCAACTTTTTAACCAAGCCAGTCGCTTCCTCTGAGCTACCTACCACATACTCCACTGCCTACTTGACGTCACCTCAGGTATTTCAAAAGCACTTCAAACCCAATGTATCCAAATGTGAACTCAAGGGCTGTACCTGCCCACACTCGGTATTATTCTATTGTTTCCTCCATCAATGAAGGACACCATCTCTTTTTGTGAGCCAGAAATTCAGCAATTATGCTTCAAATGTCTTTCTCCTTCATCTGCCCACATCCAATCCACCAGCAGGAACCGTTAAATTTACCTCCTAAACATGTCTGGGATGCATCTGCTTCTCTTTGTCTCCATTGCCACCACTTTCGTACAAACCACCATCATCTCACAGTAAGCTTTACCAAAATAAATCTCACGACTAGTTTATCTGTCAATATAGTCGTTTCAAACTACAAGTCTGATATTGTTACCTCTGTAAGATACCTTGGGGCATTTTAAGATGAGGGCAAACAATTGTAACAAGGTCTATAAAGTACTCCTGCGTTTGATCTCGGACTCACATTGACCCACCAAGGTCTTCACTTAACTTGCTCCTTCTTACTCAGTGTACCCCAACCAAAATGCCCTTCTTTCAGTTCTTGCTATGTTCATTCTCACAGGAGGGCCTTTGCATATGCTGTTCTCCTTGCCTTGGACTCACTTGCCTACTCCGTCTACCTAGCTAATACAGCTCCATTTTTTTTTTACAGCGTAGCTCAATTGCCTCTCCCTCAGATAAGACTTCTTTGAGTCTCCCAGACTGGGACATTTTCCCCTGACAAACCCTACTCCTAAACCAAGCAACTACCTTCTTTCTTGAGCCTGGACCTCAGCTGCCAACTGTGGCTGAAGGAAGTCACCAATGTGTTCTATCATCCTAAGTGCACCCTTCAAAAAAAGTCCCAGCATCCTTTTACAAGCAGCTGTAGCACTATATGTGCCTCTACTTCATGGCACTGACCACAGTTCTAATTTAACACTTATCTTTGTGACAGCCGCCTGGTGCCTGCCTCCTCCATTTTATATCAGAAGCTCCACGAAGACAGTCTGCTTTCTCCTCAACGATGGATCCCTAGTGCCTAGCCCAGTGCCTGCCAAAGACCTGGCTCTCAAAACGTCTCTCTCACATGGAGTTGAAAAATTCTTTTTTTTTTGACTACCTTTCCCAATGGAGTCTAAAAATTCCTTAAAGTGCCTTACCTTGTAAATCCTCCATCAATTCAAACATTCCAGGATAGTTAACTTGAATTTCATCAGTGTCCTATTTAAAAAGACAAAGAAATATTCATTTGACATTTGTCATACAAAATTCTAGATTTAAAAAGGGGCTGCAGAGATTACCCAGACCAATCTCCCACGCTACGCAAAATATCTTTATGATATTCTTCATAGATGTCATCTGGCTTACGCTTGATTTATGAAAGTCTCTAATTGCTGATTAAATATCCTCCAGTGTGACAGAAATTGTCCCAAAAACTCCATCATTGGTTCTAGTTCTCTCCTTGGGAACCACACAGAATAAGAGATTAAGAGTATTCTGTACCCTACAAACCATTGCCCTCTTCTCCAAGTCTTTGAAAACTTTCAGGACACTGAAATCTGTAGATCCTTACATGTTCGGACTACATGTCCCTGGACAGCGTCATTATCAACCTTTCCTAAAATGGGGTACCTAGAATCAAAATACTTCATCTAGTAATGCAGCTAATAGGCTTGTTTGGGAAATGAGCACATTGCTGGTACATGTGGAGTTTGTTTCTCAGATGAAAAGTTGGGCAATGACTTCCTCTTCTTTCTGATGCCTGATACACGACTTCACTGGTGGTACAGTGGCAGAGACCACGGATGCTCTCTTAATATCCAGGTGCTCCTTGACACTTCCCAGTCTCAAACACATATTTCTTTTGGCCAAAGAAAGGAGAGGCAAGACGGTTAAGAGTTAGAGCCTCTTCCAGGCCATCTCTTTTGCTGCGGTGACCTTACAGAACACAAGACCAGATGGCACAGCTACAAGACGGAGATGGGCTCTCCCACCAGCATGCAGCTGTGATGTGATAAAATTTTATTGTGTTAGGCAGTAAAAGTAGGAGTTTGTTCTGACTGGAAACTAGCCTAAAATAAATCTTTTTTTTTTTTTTTTGAGACAGTCTTGTTCTGTTGCCCAGGCTGGAATGTAGTGAGGAGATCTTGGCTCATTGCAGCCTCCGTCTCCTGGGTTCAAGCACTTCTTGTGCCTGAGCCTCCCGAGTAGCTGAGACTACAGGCACACATCATCACATCCAGCTAATTTTTGTATTTTGAGTAGAGATGGGGTTTTGCCATGTTGGCCAGGCTGATCTTGAACTCCTGACCTCTAGTGGTCTGCCTGCCTTGGCATCCCAAAGTGCTGGAATTCCAAGCATGAGCCATGATGCCAGGCAGGAAACTAACGTAAAATAAATCTAAATATCATTAATAGAGGATTGGTTAAACAAATTTAAAAAATGCACTCTACAAGATACTGTACAGTTCTTAAACATTAAGGTAGATACATGTCTGTAGGAAAAAATCTCCAAGATATGTTACTGACTTAAAAAAAAAGAGAAGAGTGCATGTACTATTGTGTAAGTGGGTTTAAATGACGTAACTGTATTCTATAGGTCTATGAAAAAAAATTGTTCTGAAAGGATATCTAAGACACAGCTAACAAATCTTTGGGGAAAGGGACCAGGGTATTAGAAGTCAGGAGAAGGGCGGGCATGATGGCTCATGCCTGTAATCCCAGCACTTTGGGAAGCCGAGTTGGGCAGATCACCTCAGGTCAGGAGTTCTGAGACCAGCTTGGCCAAAGATGGCAAAACCCTGTCCTTACTAAAAATATAAAAATTAGCTGGGTGTGATGGTGCATGCTTCTAGTTCCAGCAACTTGGGAGGTGGACGTTGCAGTAAGCAGAATTCTCACCATTGCACTGTAGCCTGGGCAACAGAGTGAGATCCTCTCTCAAAAAAAAAAAAAAAAGAAAGAAAAAGAAGTCAGAAGGAGGAGACTTCGTTTCACTTTACACCTCACTCTGTATCATTCTTTCTCTGTATGTATTTTATTCTTTCTTTCAAAAAAAAAAAAAACATATACATGTATCAGGTTGTATATGCGTTTTAATGAGACCTCTGGGTGGTGAGACCATGAACATTTCATCTATATACTTTTCTATATTAACAAGATATTTTTAAAAAAAGATCCTAAGATTAAAAACAAAATTCCTTCGAGACTGTTATTTAGCCATTAAGCAATATTCTTTGAAAACAATTCTTCAATAAAACCAACTAAAAGCACTATCTCTACCTCAATCAAAAGAATGCCACAAGAGCTTTGTTGAAGGCCTTATTCAAATTAAGGGGGACCGTATTTGTATCATTCTCCTTTTTTGTTTTTTTGTTTTTTTTTTTGAGATGGAGTTTCACTCTTGTTACCCAGGCTGGAGTGCAATGGCATGATGTCGGCTCACTGCAACCTCTGCCTCCTGGGTTCAGGCAATTCTCCTGACTCAGCCTCCTGAGTAGCTGAGATTACAGGCACGCACCACCATGCCCAGCTAATTTTTTGTATTTTTAGTAGAGATGGGGTTTTACCATGTTGACCAGGATGGTCTCAATCTCTTGACCTGTATCATTCTCTTAAAGTACTAGTCTGGTAGTTCAATTCTAAAAGGAAAACAGCTTTACCCCGAATGCCGATTCTCTGAAATTAATTCATTAATATGAAAATACAACATTAAGATGTAAATACAACTATATGACATTAATTTGACTCGATTTCACCTTAAAAATGAAAATCCATTGTAGCATAAAAGCAATATATCTAATGTATGCAACATAAACCGGTATAGCTGATTATATAAAAGCTTTTTTGGATGGAAACTTTTAGAAAATGAATTAGAACTTTTTTTTTTTTTGAGACAGGATCTTGCTGTCACCCAGGCTGAAGTGTAGTGGTGACATCATGGCTCACTGCAGCCTCAGTCTCTCAGGCTCAGTCCTCACACCTCAGCCTCCTGAGTAGCTGGGACTACAGGAATACCCAGCTAATTTTTAAATTTTTTTTGTAGAGATGGGGTCTTCCTATGTTGCCCAGGGTGGTCTTGAAATCTTAGGCTGAAGTGATTCTCCCACCTAGGCCTCCCAAAGTGCTGGGATTACAGGAGTGAACTCTGCCTGGCCAGCACACAATATTAATACAATACTTCAGAAACAAATATATGCCTCAAAGGATAAATTTAACGATTCAAGAACACATTCTTATAACTTTATTAAATCAGCAACTCTCTAATTTTATAAACTAAAGAAGATTCTATACTAATATCTTTGTATTATATTACAGTTTGAGTCATTAGGCTCATTTTTAGAGAATATGGATAGTATATTGAATTAGATTTCCCAAATAATAGAAATGTAGGCTTTTAAACGTTTTAACATCAGGTTAAAACATTTTTAGTAGAAATCTTTCTAAAATTCATTCTTTATAACCATAGAAAACCATGGGTAGTTCACATAATTTAACTTTCTTCTGGTGATCAGCAGAAATCCCATGTTTTTCCTAATGGGCAATAACTTTTGAGTCCCTTAATATTGCTGACTAACCCATATGACTTCATATAAATTTTTTAACATCACCTCATGAAAATATGCACCACACCTCTCCACATCATCCCAGCCCTAGACCCCTTCTATACTTTTTAGAGGCTTTATATTCCCAGAGATTCTTTTTTCATCTCAATAATAGGTTGGTGACACAGCAATATAGGAGAAAATTCTCAAGAGGGTAGACTATAAAGGAAATTCTTCCCATGTTATAAGTAAAATAAATATTATTGATAAAGACTTTCAATAGGCCGGGGGCAGTGGCTCACACCTGTAATCCCAGCACTTTGGGAGGCCAAGGTGGGCAGATCACCTGATGTCAGGAGTTCAAGATCAACCTGGCCAACATGGTGAAACCCTGTCTCTACTAAAAATGCAAAAAAATAGCTGGGTGTGGTGGCACGTGCCTGTAATCCCAGCTACTTGGGAGGCTGAGGCAGGAGAATTGCTTGAACCCAGGAGGTGGAGGTTGCAGAGGTTGTAGTAAGCTGAGATCGCGCCACTGTACTCCAGCTTCGGCGACATAGCGAGACTGTCTCAAAAAAACAAACAAACAAAAAAGACTTTAAATCACTGGTTCCTAATCTATTTTTAGTTATATCAGATCTCTCAAGATCTGGTAAAAACCATGGGCACTTTCCTCTATTTACAAACAACAACAACATAAATTTTGTGTACAACATCCCAGTGCTATTGGAACCTCTAAAGTTTACTAACAGGCCCGCTATAAGCCCAAAAACATCAGACAGGGATTTCCGTTTTGTTCACTGCTATATTTGAAGTATCTAGGATAGTGCCTGATACATAGAAGGTACTCAGTAAATGTTTATTGCAAGACTGAATAAATAAATGAATTTGTGTAGAAGGATATTCACTGCAGCATTGCTCCTACTGGCAAAAAAATCAGAACAAACCTAAAGGTTACTCACAGGGAAACAGTTAAGTAAAACTGTGGCGCATTCATACTAGGAAATAACATGCAGAAATTAAGAAGGAATGCAAATATATCCATGCCGATTTAGAAAACTCTCTAAAATATACTGTTAAAAATAAAACAATTTCAGAAATGTATGAATACATATGAATGTCTATATAAAGTAAAGTAGTTCTTGTTAAAAAAGAAAATCTGGAAGGTTACACACTAAACCGATAATAGTAGCAACCCCTAGGGCAGCAGTTCTCCGGTGTGGTTTGAAGAGTCCTGGGGTCCCTAGGATGTTTTTGGGGGTCCACTAAGTCAAAATTATTTTCATAATAATACTAAGATATTATTTGGCTTTCTACCTCTTATTCTGCAATGGGCTGTTTTAGAAGTGACATGACATGACACGTCATATAGCAAGAGACTTGAATGCAGAAGCAGACATGAGAATCTAGCTCTCTTACTAAGGTACACATTAACCGGTAAAAATGGGAAGCAATGTCATTCTTCCCTTTCAGTTATTTTTGTTTTAGAAAATATGGCCAGGCACAGTAGCTCGTGCCTGTAATCCCAGCACTTTGGCAGGCTGAGATGGGTGGATCACTTGAGGTCAGGAGTTCAAGACCAGGCTGGCCAACATGGTGAAACCCCATCTCTACTAAAAATACAAAAATTGCCGGACGCGGTGGCGAGTGCCTGTCGTCCCAGTTACTCGGGAGGCTGAGGTGGGAGGAACGCTTGAGCCCAGGAGTTCTGGGCTGTAGTGCGCTATGCCAATCAGGTGGGTCCACACTAAATTCAGCATCAATATGGTTACCTCCCGGGAGCAGAGGACCACCAGGTTGCCTAAGGAGGAGTGAACCGGCCCAGGTCAGAAACGGAGCAGGTCAAAACTCCCGTGCTGATCAGTAGTGGGATCGCACCTGTGAATAGCCACTGCATTCCAGCCTGGGCAACACAGCAAGACCCCGTCTCTAAAAAAAACCGAAAAAACAAAAAAACAAAAATTAATGGGGCAAGGTGGTGCATGCCTGTAGTCTCAGCTACTCAGGAGGCTGAGGCAGGGGAATCGCTTGAACCTGGGAAGTGGAGGTTGCAGTGAGTCGAGATCACGCTCCTGCACTGCAGCCTGGGTGGCAGAGCAAGACTGTCTCAAAAAAAAAAAAAAAAAAGAAAAGAAAATATAGTTATTTTTCATTAAAAAACGTCATGTTAACAAGTAACAGGTAAATTATTGTTAACTTTAAATGAATACTAAAACAAATTCAGTTTAATGTCTAATAGTTAATACTGACAGATGTTAACTCACTAAAAGAAAGCCTTTTAAAAGTTTCTCAATAATTTTTCAGTGTGTAGTGGAGTCCTGAGACAAAAATTTTGAGAACTCTTATGCTCAAGAGAGAGCTAAGCATTTTTAGGATGAAGGGGGAATGACAGACTTTCGCTTTATCTGTATAGTTTAATATTTATAACCAAAATATATTTATGTGCTACTTATATAATTACAAATATAAATACAGTGATCCTTGAATGTACAATTGCCTGTATTAACAGTGTTTATTTTCATTACAAAGTAGAACACTCATGTGAAGCAGTTTTCTGATTTCCAGCTGCAATCTCTCAGAATGCAGTTTCTATGGACTCAGGCCACTTAAAAGTTAACAAAAGGTCACCCCTAGACACAGCTATGAAGCCTTCAGGGTTCTCTTTAGGTCCCAGCCTAGTCCTCCAGCCTGTTAATTCTTCCCCTCCCTGGAGGCTCCTTTCCAGCATCAGGGGCTCTGCTTGTCCATGCCCCTTGCTTTCTACCAAAACAAGGAAGGATCTGACATAATCTATTTCTGGTTGGTTGATTTCATGAAATATATTCATACAAAATCATGCCAAACAGCTTTTTAACATTTAAGCTTATCATCTCTAATTATGTAGTGAGATGCTTTCTTCATCAAGAAATTTCTATTTCCACTAATCAGGTTTAGGGATGTTTCTAGGCCTGAGGGGTGTGGAAATTCACAGTAAGTCTACTGGACTGATCTCTGAAGAGAGGAATGACACTCTGTAGAAAGACTGTTAGTGGAGGGAAGAGGGCAATCATTCTCTCCATTTGGCTGTCTCTTGGAAGCCTAGTTCTAGAAAATGCTAGGAGCACAGGGATGGGGAAAGAGAAGGCAGGAGCAATGTAAGCTGGGCATCTACCTCAGTCCTGTACTTCACATCCTTTATCCCTTTAAATACTAATAGCCACCTGAGGGGAGTAATATTTGCATTTCTAGAAGAAGTAAGTGCTTAAAAAGGTAAGTAAATTACTCAAATTTCCCTATCTAGTAAAGAGATAGGGGAAGGATCCAAGTTACTCTTGTTGGACACCAATGTCCCACTGTCCTACCCTGTCACTGTACCATGCTGACTTCATAGATATTACTCACTGACTGCCTAGGGCTCTTTTGAGCTTTCTCCAGCCTTAATTGGAGTACAGCACCCTGTCCCACCTTCTCTGGCCTTGATTTCACCCTAGGCTTGAGAACACAGATTCTCTCCTTTCTGCTTCATATGGCACTGTTTGGGGGTAATTGTTGGTGGTAATACTACAGCTTCCCCTATGTATCTCCCTTTTCTTCCTATTATCTGGAATACTCTAAGGCCCTTTTTACACCTAACACTGGATTTGAAGATTCTGATGGAGTTGTATGTTTAGAAACTTCTCTTCTTGTTAACTATGATACATTTTTTGAGCTACTTTTTTAGATAACAAACTAAAAAATTATACATTCCTACCTTGTATCAATTAAGATGTGTTATACCAACTAAACATTGTCAATCAGAGCTTTTCCCTTAAAAAAAGAAAAAAAAAGGAGAGAAAGAGTGCCATAAAACCATGAACACATATAATTTTCTATCTTTAAAATGAAAAGAAGTTATTTTTGAACTATGTAAGTAATGGGCAACTTGATTAACTTGATAATTACCACAGTCAGAGTATTAAAGCCAGCTCTCCCAAGCAGATGTCCCAGGTCATTGACAGCAGTGAAAGGAGAAATGTGTGGAGAAAATCCTCCTTCCCTTTCCATTTCTGCTAACTGTAAGGAACACCGAAGTTCATAGAGTGTGTCGCCTCCAAACATGGCACCAATAAATACTCCATCTGGTTTTAAAACATAATGAATCTGTAATAAATACAACAACATGATTCAAAATTGTACACATATAAATGTTAAAAATATATAGTGTCTAATCAACATTTTATGACTACCATTCTTATTCTGCCAAATTAATAATCAGATAATTTAATAAATAACATCCAGTGCAACCAGCTGTCAGAAAATCATGATGCATAATATAGTTGGAAAGACAAGTATACATTCACTAACAATCTTAATGCCTATAAAAACGTTGTATGTTTTCAGGTTTTCTAATTGATACCACTTAGTTTTATAATCAGAAAAATACTGAAAGAAAAATTTTAATTGGGATAGGCTGCAAAAATCATAAACCAGCCTGTATCTATGGCCTCTGAAATGTCATTTTCTAACAAGTTTCATCAAGATAGGGAGTCTATTACCCCTCTCCTTGAGTCTTGGCTGGCCTTGTGACTTGCTTTGGCCAAAAGAATGCAGTGGAAGTGACAGTGTGCCAGTTCTAAGTGTAGGTCTCAAATGTGTTGCATGCTTCCACCTGCTCTCTTGGAGCCCAGCCCAGCCATGATGCGAGAACAAGCCTGAGCTAGCCTAGTGGAGGAGGAGAGATGTGGAGCAGAGATTAGCCAGCTGTGCGCGCCGAGGCCCTCCAAACCAGCCAGCTCCCAGACAATCTGGCAGCTGATCACAGACACATGGATGAGCCAAGCCAGACCCAGGTTTCGTAACCAAATCCAGCCCCAACTGCCAACCCACAAAATCGTGAGCTACATAGTTGTTATAAGCCATCAAGTTAGGGTGCCTTATTATGTAGAAAAAGCTACAGAGAAATCATTATGATTCACAGCATTAACCTAGTAACACATTCGTTTTCTTTCGAAAGAAGTAATTTATTTTCCAGCTTTAAAACAAAACCAAGTTTTAACTGGTAAGTTAAGAAAAATAATGGCCAGAGTGAATTCCAGAATCACAAGATTTGCTTACTCTCTTAGACTACAAGCTGTAACTGAACTCTGACTATTCTCAGCTACGAGGACCATTATAGGAAAAGGTAGATTCTGAAGTAAACCAAAATCCAAATCACAGTAGGCTCTTCTAATAAAAGCACTGTCTTAAATTTATATTTGATACATCATGAAGCAATTAAAAGTAGTATTACGTAAATAATTTGTAAAACCTTCGGTTCCTTCCCTTCTTCACCTTTTGTGTTACTTCCTCTTCATGTTATCAGACTCTACTAAACCAAGTACCTGAGACTTAGTCCTCAGCAGTCTGCAGCCCTCGTCTTCCTCAGACGGCTTACCAACTCCCATCATTTCACAATGACCACTTTCCAATCTCTATGTTCAGCTTGGCCATCTTCCCAGAAGCCTAAAATCATCTTCAACTCCCTATTCCCTGGACATTTGTCTCTCAGCATACTTACCACCCCTGCTCCCTCCAGTCGCCACAAGGAAAACACGTATTTATCAAACCAGTTCCCCTCTCCAGCTGCCATATTTCTATTACCATTTTCTACTCCCTTTATCTGATCATTAACATTCTTTCCCCTACTTTTACTAATCTAGACTCAAAACTTTAAAGTGAGCTTTGGCTTCTCCCTTTGATCTTCAGATCTAACCAGTCACCAAACTGTTGATTTTTTCTTTGTGGAGTCCTAATTACTTTTCCTTTTAACTCCTACCATTACCACCTAGGTTTAGTTTATCTCATGCTTGGACCACTGAAACAATCTCCCTTGAATTGAAACAACACCTCCAGGAATCAGTTTCTTTTCTTTTTTTTGAGACGGAGTCTCACTCTGTCGCCCAGGCTGGAGTGCAATGGCGCCATCTCAGCTCACTGCAACCTCTGCCTCCTGGGTTCAAGAGATTCTCCTGCCTCAGCCTCCCTAGTAGCTGGGATTACAAGCACCTGCCACCATGCCAGGCTAATTTTTGTATTTTTAGTAGAGGCAGGGTTTCACCGTGTTGGCCAGGCTTAAACTCCTGACCTCAAGTGATCTACCGCACTTGGGCTCCCAAAGTGATGGGATTACATGCATGAGCCATTGCACCCGGCCCAGGCATCAGTTTCTAATCAGCAAAATAAATATATCTTGCAGAGCTATTTAACACAAATGTAAAACAAAGCACAATAACTGGAAACTAGAAAATCATATGTGTTCAGATATGGCCATTATTATTTTGCCCACCAGCTTTGTAATTATGTCATTCTCCTCTTCAAAGTTCTCCAGTGGCTCTGAATTGCATCAACCCCAAATTCTTTAACCTGGCACTCAAGTACCTCCTAAATCCTGTCCCAATACATCACACCTCATTTCCCAGCACTATACTAGTCCCCTAAACAGGTTTCCTCTTTGTTCCTTCATGCTGATGAGGTTCTTGTACCTTTCCACCTATCCTGTGATTCTGCCTTCTTAGAATGCCTTCCCCATCCAAGTCTTATCTACCACTAAGGCCTTGTTCAACTACTTTCCTCTTGAAGCTTTTCTAGGCCACTTCAAGCCACAGTAATCTTGTTCTCTCCTTTGAACACATACTTTTTACCTACCTCTCACCTATTTATTGATAAGTGTCACAATAAAAATTTACCTAGCACTCTCTGAGTATAAGACATGGGGGAAATACAAATATAAATAAGTAGGTTCCTACTCACAAAAAGTTTATAGGCAATTAAGGGCTAGAAGAAATCTACACAGAAAATGTCTTATGATATCAACATTATTTTGCACAGTTCCTAAGCTTTTCATAAATATTTAAAACTTATCTCTACACTTAGATTTCTTAAATTCTCAGGGAAAGGAGAGTTGCCCAATGTACTACTAATATGCCAAGTGGCACCAGGTGATTCTACTGATTCCATTCTCCAACTGTCAGACCTACAAGTAAATAGTTTGTGAAATCTGAAACATCTGTAGGTTTCTAACAATAAAGAAAATAATACAGGATAGTTGAATGAACAAAAGTTTTCTTACCTGCTCAAGTGCTCTAGGAAGGTCATTCACCCAGTGCAAACTAAAATAAGAGAATACAGATTTGTTTTAGCTTAATTGGCACAATTAATTAGTAAAATTATCACCAGTATAATGATAACCCATAAAAAGGTGTTAAACTTAGAATTTTGAAATTGCCTATCAAAATCTACTATTTTCATACACATTTCAAAATTATAAATATTCCTAGAGGGCCAGGTGCAGTGGCTTACGCCTGTAATCCTAGCACTTTGGGAATCCAAGGCAGATGGATCACCTGAGGTCAGCAGTTCGAGACCAGCCTGGCCAACATAGCAAAACCCCATCTCTACTAAAAATACAAAAATTAGCTGGACGTGGTGGCTCATGCCTGTAACCCTAGCACTTTGGGAAGTCAAGTCGGGTGGATCACTTGAGGTCAGGAGTTCAAGACCAGCCTGGCCAACATGTTGAAACCCTGTCTTTACTAAAAATACAAAAATTAGCCAGGTGGGATGGCACATGCCTGTAATCCCAGCTACTTAGGAGGCTGAGGAAGGAGAATCACTTGAACCCAGGAGGTGGAGGTTGCAGTGAGCTGAGATCACACCACTGTACTCCAGCCTGCACGACAGGAGTGAGACTCCATCTCAAAATAAATAAATAAATGAATTAATTAAATAAGTAAATAAATATTCCTAGGGGAAAACCTTCCTTGTGTCACACCAGAAAATTCCCCATGTCAATATATCACTTTGCTTAAGTAAAAGAATCTAATATGATTATTTTCTAATTCTTCATCACTGAATTATGTAAAAGTCATTTGTACTTAGGCATTTTATCTAAACGGTACTATTCTGAGACCTTATTTGTAAAAAGTAGCAAAAATGCTCAAAGCATATCAGTTAAATCAATTAAGCTACAGAAATATAGTATTATTCTAAGCCAGATTTTTTTAGAAAAAAGAATTATCTGCAGACCTAAATTTTCTCAAGCCAAATAGTATAACTCATCAAAAGCTTGATTCTGTGAGTTTTCCAATTAACATCTCATTTTTTAAAAAATCGATTTTTAAGACTTTATTTTTAATTATATTTTGGAGCAGTTTTAGGTTTACAGCAAAATTAAGAGGAAGGCACAGAGATTTTTTTACATACTCCTATTCCCACACATGCATAGCCTCCCCTATTCTCAATATCTCCAGAGTGTACATTTTGTTACAACTGATGAACCAAACTGACATGTCATTTTCCCCCAAGTTCATAATTTACATTAAGGTTCACTCTTGGTGGTGTATATTCTAAGGGTTTGGACAAATGTATAATGTCATATATCCAATATTATAACAGTATCATAGAGTAGCTTTACTGCCCTAAATATCCTCTGTGCTCCACCTATTTATCCTTCCCACATACCACCCCTGGCAATCACCAATCTTTTTACTGTCTCCAGAGTTTGCTTTTTCAGAATGTCACAGTTGGAATTACACACTGTATAGCCTTTTCAGATTAGCTTCTGTCATTCAGTAGTATGCATTTAAGTTTTCTCCATATCTTTTAATGGCTTGACAATTTCTTTTTAGTGCTGAATAACATTCTGTTGTTTGCATATAACAAAGTTTTTCCACTCACCTAATGAAGGATATCTTGGTTGCTTCCAAGTTTTGGCAATCATGAATACAGCTGCTATAAACACTTGTGTGCAGGTTTTTGCATAAACATAAGTTTTCATCTCTTTTGGGTAAACACCAAGGAGCATGCAATTGCTGGATTGTATGGTAAGATTATGTTTAGTTTTGTAGGAAACCACTGAACTATCTTGCAAAGTGCCTGTGCTATTTTGCATTTCCACCAATAATGAACTCCACATCCTCGCCATTTATTAGTGTTGTCAGTGTCCTGGATTTTGTATGTGGTACATCCATTTTTTTTAAGGTAGTGAAAATAAACAAAAACCAGAGCTATATATACTGAAATTTAATAAATCTCTTGAAGTTTCTTTCTTTTTTTTCGAGATGGAGTCTTGCTCTATTGTCCAGGCTGGAGTGCAGTGGCACAATCTCGGCTCACTGCAAGCTCCGCCTCCTAGGTTCAAGCAATTCTCATGCCTCAGCCTCCGAAGCAGCTGGAATTACAGGTATATACCATGACACCTGGCTAATTTTTGTAGTTTTAGTAGAGATAGTGTTTCACCATGTTGCCCAGGTTGATCTTGAACTCCTGACCTCAAGCGATCCGCCCACCTTGGTCTCCCAAAGAACCGGGATTACAGGCATAAGCCACTGCATCCAGTCCTTGAATTTTCTTTTGACTCTACTCTCACTTAGAGTATAGTCATGTGTGACAGTAAAAGTCATATTCTCAGTCTCTGCAGAGTATGGTCACACTTTCCTGGTAGAACTGCATCCCCTTATGCTGAGTTCCAGGACAAAATTGAATGTCCATTTCAAACCATACTGTGTTAAGCTCGTATTTATCATTCTTAAGGCCTTCAACAAGTATTAGATACTTTAAAAACTAAGGAGATCATATTATAGCTCTGTCATACTTATGGGAAAACTGAAAGTAACATAATTAGTCACCTTCAAATAGCAAGCAGATGAGCTAATGTAAAAACTCAGGTTCAAAACCTTTATGACATAAATGATCTATTTATAACATATGGCTTTTAAAAAGTGGATTACCAACCTTAAACTGCTAACCACCAGGTCAAATGTATTTTCTCTGAAGGGAAGGAATTCTTCATCAACTAAAATGCTGACAGTAGGAATTTCTGTTTCTAAGGAATTTTTCTAACAGTAAGAAAACAAAAGATCAAAACCACATTTATGTAGACTCTCAATTAATAATAACACAATCATCGTTAAATTGAAGTCAATATTCTATTTACTTGGCAGTTTCTACCCGCTTTCCCAAAGGTGGCACAGAGAAGGCACCCAAAAAGCATTTCTTAAATGACGTAACATCAGCCAGAAATAAACAGCTACCTAGTTGAAACAACATAAACAGGATACCCACGTCACACCAAACAAATCTCAGAAGGCCGAAAGTTTGGCTGGGCATGGTGGCTCACTCCTATAATCCCAGCACTTTGGGAGGTCAAGGCGGGCAGATCACTGAAGATCAGGAGTTCAAGACCAGCCTCGCCAACATAGTGAAACCCCATCTCAAATAAAAATACAAAAATTAGCTGGATGTGGTGGCATGCACCTGTAATCTCAGCTACTCGGGAGGCTGAGACAGGAGAATCACTTGAACCTGGGAGGCAGAGCTGAGACAAGATTGTGCCACCATGCTCCAGCCTGGGTGACAGAGCAAGACTCTGTCTTAGAAAAAAAAAAAGAAGGCTGAAAGTTTTAATTAAATAACTGGAGTACTAGATGAAAATATGGGTGGACAGGACATTATTTTACCCTTCGATGAAAAAGCCTAGGTAAACATAACAGCCAGAAACTGTAAAGGAAAAGACTGATATATTTGACGATAAACTAATTAAAAATTTCTTTTTTTTTTTTTAAGACTGGGTTTCACTGTGTTGGTCAGGCTGGTCTTGAACTCCCGACCTCAGGTGATCCGCCCGCCTTGGCCTCCAAAGTGCTTGGATTACAGGCGTGAGCCACCACGCCCAGCCAAAAATTTCTATTAATACAAAACATTAAACGATGTAAACAACTGAGGAAAATATTTACAACATATATAATGAAGGATTAATATCCCTAAAAACCAAGCTCTTACAAATCACCTAGAATAAGAACACATGACAGCTAAAGTAGATGAAGGACAAGGTGTAGCCATGTCACAAAATTATTTACAAAATTCACAAGAAATATCAATCGTCAAAAGACATTGGTAGCTGTCAGATTGACGAAGACAAAAAGACTGGCCCAGTGTTGCCAAAGCAAAGGAGGAAAAGGTACCTTTTTCATCATCCAACCTTTCTAAGGACAGTCTGAAGATGTATGTCAAAAATTTTTAAATGAACATCAAAATGAATCCATAAATTCCGCTTCCAGGACTTTATACCCAGGGAAAAACTAAATCAAACATACAAAGTTGCTTCACATAAGGATGTTCACTGCAGTGTTGGTTAAAATGTAACTGCCTTTCAATAGAACGTTTAGCTAAAAAAACTATGAAGTATTCATATATTAGAATACCATGTAGCCATTTAAAAAGATGATATATGACACATATATGTACAAATACACTGACAAAAAAATGACGTGCTGTAAATAACATGGAATATTAGCATAGTAATGGTCATAAACAATTGTGTGTGGGGGTGGGGACAGTTATGTCTGCAAATATAGAGACCAACTGTCACCAATGGTTGCCTCTGAATGGTGGGACTAGGGGTGATTTTTCCTTTGTCCTTGATATTTCCTGTATTAGTTCCTTTTCATGTGTCAGAAAAGAAAGATAGTTTGAAGAAAATAAAAATGAAGAAATAAAGTACGAAGAAACAAATCATGAGATTAGAAACCAAAAGTGTTAAAAAGCTACCTACCAAAGCATTTTCTGCAATGTCGGCTTGGAAAAACTTTCCAATAGTTTCCTGCAATGGAATAACTAAAGCTGAAACAAACAAATCCAGTCACAAACAACTGCTGACATTTCTAAAGGTAAAAGTATTAATTATAATTAATTACACTTATAAATATTAATTATAAGTATTATTTATATTTTATAATTTTATATTTATAATTAATTATAAGTATAATTTTCAGCTTTGTAAGGGTATTTTTCGCATAAAACCAGTATGGTACACAAATACTTTTAGTAACACATATCTTTTGCTATGTTTAATTATATGTAATAAAATAGAGAACATGAATATGCAGATTCAACATCCTGAATTTACTAAACTGGGGGAGGGCTTCTGTATTAAGTTTTACATGGCATAACATGCTAAGAGCCAGTTTCCCCATCTTGTGCCACAAAGGACCCTCAATGCGTTTCCTGCCTTTTAGTTGTTCATTCATGGTGTTTACAGAGTAATGAAAGACTTCCAGACACAAAGGCTTAGGGTGGGGCTTAAGGAGACTGTGCTATTTCTGTACTAGAAAAACACTTTCCCTTCAGCCCTCTTTTCTCCAGGATCCTGCTCCCCTATCTCCATCTATCAATCTCTAATCTCTGTCTTGCCTCCTTCCTTCACCTTACAACAGGCATAAGCTTTCCAATTATCAAAAATCTCCTCCCTCTAGGCACCTTCTGGTTGTTTGGTTTATAATCCACAACTCTACTTCTTCCTAAATTCTTTCTCCCCATTCTGAGTATCTCTTGGCTTTCACTGCACTCCTAATGCTACCTGCAGTCTCTGCTCACTACTCTCAGTCTGGCTTCACCTGACCTCTTTGAAGCACAGCATTGTCAACAGCCTCCTAGAAGCTTCTTTAGAAACTTCTATTCTGGCTGCCCTCCTCTATTAGGGAAGCCAATGCTTTTTTACTTTATCCACACCCACTTCCCTGCCCCCAACTTGGAAAGGGATCTCTCCTACCACAAAAACTCTACCATCACTTAGTCACTGCAGATTATCTGAGGGCAACTGGTATGCAAGTCAATGTTTAAATACGGGTTCTCAAAAAAAAGAAAGAAAAGAAAAGAAAAAGAAAAAAGAAAGAAAAGGAAGTGCCCTGTTTGCCAATTTCCATGATGCACTCAAACAACAGTGGATTTCATGCTAGCAACACGATGTTGCTAAGTACGGAGCTGGGAAGAGATGTGCTCAATGGCTCTCACGAGCCAGCTCTAGCACACTCCTGTGAAGGGTGAAGAATTAGATCAATAGGACTATCTATCACCGTCTCTCACTTGAAAATTTAAACTAAGAGACTTCAAGATAATAGCAGAGGTCCCTGGAGTTGGAAGAGCACTTAGACTTCAGGATGAAGGCAGGGGTGTGCTGGCTCTTGGTGGGGGACTGCTTTGTAGCATTTGCCAACTTCCATGGTATAAATATTCCCACCAGGGCTGATGTCAGGCTATCAATACAATGTCACAGAACAGAGGTTGGGAAGAGATGCCAACGAATGGCTCTCACAGGCTGGCCTAAGCTAGCTTCAGCTCACCACTGGGTGTAGGGTATTCATACGGAACCACACACAATGATGAACACTACTGGGGATAGACTACAGGGAGTAAAAAGAATGAAAGCAACCAGGCAGCATGCATGTAATACCAGAGTGCATGTGAACAAGAGGAATGTTGTTCCGGTGTTTCAAAGTTCCCATCTCTTGTGAGGCCTGACTCTACTTCTGGATCCCTGAGTTACATAGGAGCCTCTCTGTAACAAATGTCTCTGTGTTTAAACTGGCTTCAGTGCATTTTCACTTTCAACAATCAAGTTACCTTACTAAGACACTTTCCATCTTACTATTACTGGCATCTTTGTTGGCTCCTCCTCTTTCTACCAACCCTAAGTACAATTGCAGAAGGTTGTTTGCTATATTCTTGCTGCAGAGAGCTTACCTATTTCTTCTCTTTTTTCTTTTTTTAGTAGTTTCACCATGTTGGTCAGGCTGGTCTTGAACTCCTGAACTCAGGTGATCCACCTGCCTCGGCCTCTCAAAGTGGTGGGATTACAGGCGTAAGCCACCACGCCTGGTTGAGCTTACCGATTTCTATGGCTTCAGTTGTCACTTCTGAAAAGGACTTCCAAATAAAAACCATAGCCTCCCTTTGACAGATTTACCTTGTCTCACTTCTTGCCAAGCTGTTGCGATGGGTTTTAGTGACCATATTTTATAGAAAATGAGGTCTAGAGCAATTGATTGGTCCAAGGTTCAAGGGCACAAGACAGTGGCAGAGCTGAAGTTTGAAGCCCTATCTGACTTCAAATCAATGCTCTTAACCTCAATATCCCAATTCCACATTTCCAACTACCTGCCAGCTATTAATACTAACATATTCAACTGTCACCTCAAACTCAAATATCTAAAATAGGAATGATCCCATGCTCCTTGCCATATCACATCCCCTGACTTTTTCCAGTCACAAAAGGTATAACTTTAACTCTAAAGTTATCTTGCAATAGTCATTTAATAAATCTTCATTGTGATTTAGGTACTAGGATTTAATGGTGATCAAAAATGAGCAAATCCGATAAGAAGAAATACACTAAATATACACCAGGAGCTTGCAAGTACTATGGAAACAAATAAAGCAACTAGTCAGCAGAGAGCAGGGCCACTATTTTCTAAAGCACTTACAACTTACAGGAGGAATCTTTGATGCAGTCAGCTGAGTAAAAATCTGACAGGTGAGGAAGTGAGACACACAGATATCTCGGGGAAGAGCATAGCGAACAAGAGCAATGCAGAGCCCTGGCCTACTTGAGAAACTGCAAGGAGGCCAGGATTGCTGAAAAGTTGGAAGTGAAAGGAAGACAGGACCAGAGACATGATTAAAAAAAACAGAATCCTGAGGGTCTTATGGATTAGGACTCTGGATGACTACTAAGTCAGATGAGAAACTAACAGTTCTGGGCAGAGGACTAACAATGATTTGATTTGTGTTTTAAGAGGATTACTTTGTCAGGAGAACAGACTACTGTCAGGAGAACAGATTACTTTGTCAGGGACAAAGGTAGACACAGGGAGACCAATAGAAGGTTACCACAATAATCTAGGCAAGAGGTGATGGTAGCTGGACAACATGGTGACAGGGAAGGTGGCAAGAAGAGGTAGAGTTTGGTTATATTTTGAAATGAAATAAAAGCTGTTGATGGATCTGATGTGAAAGAGAAAGAGATAAGAGAAATCAATAAAAATGTTTTTGGCCTGAGTAACTAAAAGAACAGATTTGCTCGCCTACCGTATCTGGTCAGTCATCCAGTTCTGTTGATGCTTCTAGATCTCTCTCATACATCCCATCATTTATATGTGCTGGCTCTTAATGGGTGGCAGGCCTTTATTTCTCACTCTTGTAATGTCTTTAACACAGCCTTCTAATGGGTTTGTTTCTCTATCCTTTTGTGTCTTCAATCTTTCTTGAATGGCATCCCCAAATCAATCTTCCTTAAACATCACTAGATCACACCCTACAGCATTCTACCTCTGTGCCTTTCCTCCTGCCACGTCCTGACTTCCAAAGCCAGGAACCACCAACTCAAATTCTTTCAAATCCCAGGTCAGATTCTGTGCCCTCTGAGAAGCCTTGACCACATGAATCCCTACTGATTTTTCTTTTTCCTTAATTCCTGTTGCACTTTAATAAGTGCACCATTTCTATGGTATTTACTATTACCAATAACAGTGTTTTAAAAGCCTCACCACACCCTTCCCCACCCTGGCCCAAGTGTATGTTTTTATCTAAGCAGATTTTATGTAGAAATTTCACTTTATGGCCGGGAGTGGTGGCTCACGCCTGTCACTCTAGCACTTTGGGAGGCCGAGGCAGGCGAATCACTTCAGGTCAGGAGTTCAAGATCAGCCTTGCCAACATGGTGAAACCACATGCCTACCAAAAATAGAAAACTTAGCAGGGCATAGTGGTACACCTCTGTAACCCCAGCTACTTGGGAGGCTGAAGCAGGAGAATCGTTTGAACCAGGGAGACAGAGGCTGCAGTGAGCCGAGATTGTGTCACTGTACTCCAGCCTGAGCAGAGTGAGACTCCGTCTTAAAAAAAAAAAAAAAAAAAAGAAAATCCAGTTTAATCTTTGTGTCCAGCACAATATCGTATACATAGGAGCTAAAAGAATAAATTAATGTCTTTATGGTCTGAATTATAAAGTACAAAATAAAATAAAATGTTATAAGCATTAACAAAGCTACTTATATTTAATCATACAGAAAGATTTCTAGTCAACTAATAAAATATTTTTCTAGCTAAAGGTTAGCTTAATCATATTTTCTATATGAAATCTGATTTTTATTGCAATTATCGAAAATGTGAACAAAGTGGGAACAAAGAGAAATATATCTTATGTAGATTCAAATAAATTATCAATAGAAACGTAACATAAAATGGATACAGAGAAAAAACACTTAAAAAAAAATTCTAAAGCGGAGAAAACCACCATTGGTTCTACCACTTAATAAAAAACAAATTAACAATTCTGATATAATTAAATCTAAATATGCTGCAAGCTAAACTGATTAGGAAAGTCTTTTTTTAAAATTAGCCATTTTACTTTGCAAAGCAAATTAAGTCATTGAATAAATATACCTTATTCAAATATTGTGCAATGTAACCTCTTCCACAACCAAGATCCAAAGCAAGGGAGAAATCTCTAAAAAAAAAAAAAAAAAAAAAAAAAAAAGACACAGAAGTTATGCTCTGTCCATAATATAGTCTATAAATTAAGAACTATTTTTTCTTCAGTAAAATCATTTCAGTAAACATAACTTCCAGAAGGTTACATCATCTGCCTTTTGGCCTCACCTTACAAGTTATATATACCAGAGCCTATTTCTCAGACTTGTTGAAGCAGTGGAACACTTAGAAATCATCATGGGAAATACCATTAAGTATTAATGTTAAAGTAAAAAAAGAACTTAAATAATAGTTAAACTTTTACTGAAAATGTACCAGGTTCAAAGTACTGAGCTAAGTGTCTGAAGCTAAGTAAGTCAAACTCAACTAAAAAGGAGCAGTCAACACTTGAATTCAGTCAGTTTGAATCCTGAACTGGAACTGCCATCCTCCACGCCATGCTGTCTCCTCTAAACATACTTTGTTCTGCTACACTGGTACAGACATCTAATTGTAGGACATAGGTTCAAAAAAACATATAACAAGAAAACTTGAATTTTATCTACTAATAATATTCTTCCTGAAAAACTGGAACAGAAAGAGCCCCTTTGCAATTTGTTTTTAAAAAGCTTTGTCAAAATTATAGAACATTAGTATACAGCTGGAGAATCCCTAGTGGTAGATAACCCTATTTACCTAATGACCTAATGCTTGATGATGAACACAGGCAATATGGCACACTTAGGTACAGAGGCTTTGAAACTAGAAGGTAAATCTTAAAACTTCGCATGTTGTTAAGTATCTCAATTTTTAGAGCAATCTTTCTATTACTGGCTTTTGGCCAAATCAAGTGGATTCAGACTTGGAAATAGAAACGAGTTGTGCTTCCATACATTCTTTTCTTTTTTCAGGCAACAATGAAGAAAACATTTTCTCTCCAGACACGAAAAAGGAGACTTACAGAGTGATTTAAATCACCAGTCAGAGTAAATTCTTTCAGATTCTGCCATTTCAGGTATCAAGTTCCCGGCATTTAACCGCTTGAATTTCCACTCAAAAGCTGATGGTATGGTATTATGTTCACCACCACTTACCTGGGTATGTCATATACACGGTCTGCAATTCGACTTCCAACCTGAAGAATTACAAGACGCATAGGTTAACAGGAAAGTGATACTCTTTTTCCAGTATTCAACAATCCACAGGTTACTTATGTTTTAAAATAAGTACTTCCCTTTATCTCCTTTTCAATTTCACCACAGGAACTTTCTTCTCAAATCACCAGGAAACAAAATTGAGGCGAATTACTTCAGAAGTTAATTTAATTAAATCAAGAGTAAATATTCTTAAAAATATTCCTACATACACATACATATATATGTGGACTTTACATTCCATGTGACGTAAGATCACAAAAACAAAAAGCAAGGAACACAAAAGGCACATTATTGTCCACAGATATTAGCATGAGGTATATAAAGTGAAAAATGAGTTACTTGCGGTTTATTGCAGATCAATACATAAGCGGTCACTTAAGAAAAACGCTACTATTTGATGACTAACAAATTTTGTGGAACTCCTAAATGATGAAGTTTTCTGAGTGACATTCACAAGTTAGAAAAGCTAAATCTGAGGTAAGGACACCTCCCCGGCCCCAATCCCATCCCAATTTAAGAGTCATAAGATAAGCACCACCTTTTGCTGGGCTGGCTTCATCTGGCAGCAATAAAGATGTGGGAGTCTAGTATTCTCCACATTCCACTCACTCCCTCATAAACACCCCCAGAGTTGCTATTAGGACTCCCAAACACAGGTGTACTTGCCTTTTGGAAGAAGGGCAAGGGAGGAAGGAGAGTGGATGTTTTTTTCCCAGGAGTCCACTTTGTATGTCATTCCTAATATGAACGCCCTATGTTTATTATAAAAAGAACTCTCACATACTTTATTTGTTCTAGTCCCACAAATTGCCTAGGCCTCAATTAAGTTGTAATCCAGGTGCTTTTCTTGGAGGAGAAAGGGCTACGAGCATACATCTACTAAGTACATGACATCAGCAGTGTAGTAAGTGCACCATGCCTTACAAATGGGATACAAACAATTTATCGGTAGTAAACTTCCTATATCTATAATAGACATTACCAGTCTCTCTTTCTATAAGACTTCCTGAGAACAAACTGTCAATCATCTGATCAGACCTGTACTTGCACAGAGCTCTGCCCAAGCTAGGGGTTCATTAAGTGTTTGTTGCATTATACTTGACTCCAATTTTGTTCTACTTCTGAATAAACATTTACTGAGGCCTGAACTTGGGAATGTATGTCCTGAAAGTAGAAACTCTCAGTACTGGGCCCACCTGGGCAGGGAGAAAGAGTTTTCTCAAACAAGCAAAGACCAGAGACCTTAATTTGATATTCCTAAAACATAAATCAGATCACTCCACCGATTAAAACAAGAGCTTCACATTTCTCTAGAGCAGTGCTGACAAAAAAAATCATGAGAGCTACACATGTAATTTCAAATTTTCTAGTAGCCACATAAGGAAAAAAGTAAAAATGAGAGAAATTTAATTTTAAATTTATGTTTAACCCAATATATCAAAAATATCATTGCAACATGTAATCAGTATAAAAGCTCTTAATGAGCTATTTTACATCCTTTTTTTCATACTAAGTCACTAAACTCGTGTGTATTTTACACTTCCAACACCTTTCAAGTGTTCAACAGCCACATGTGTGGCCGGCAGTTACCATACTGGCTGGACAGCGCGGATACAGTAGAAATACAGAAGAAAACCCCAAGTCCCTATCCCGCAAGGCCCTGATGATTTGGGCTCTCCTGACCTCCTCTCCCACTCTCTCCCTCTGTGGAGTTTCTCTGGAGGCCCCTGTAAGGTCCTTTCGGCCTCAGGGACGTTGCTGAAATGAATGCAAGCATGAATGAAAAGCATGTTACAAATATCCGAGCCTAGGCCTTGCGTGATTACAGTAGAGGCCGAGAGGCAGGGCTGCTGGTCAAGGTCAGACGGTGAGGTCGGGGCCCAGCCAGAGCTCGCGGAGAAGACGAGGACTGGGATCGCCCCCCAACCCCGCCGCCCAGCGGGCTCACCTCCTCCTTCAGGTAGTCAAACTTCGTCGGCTCGGGCTGCTGGGCCGCCCAGTTCTTCTGTTTCCTTTTCAAATCCCGATCGAAGATATTCAGCGCTCTGGACGATGTGCCGCCCCGGGGAGAGACACCAGAGGTGACCTCCCTACGGCCCAGGTTCTCCGCTGGGACCCTCGCCGCCCGAGGTCGCCGGCAAAAGTGCCAGAGACCCGCCGGCCGCAGCATCTCCAGCCACGATACCAATTACCAGCACTTTTTGTCGTGCGCATGCGCCAGAGCGGCGACGACCACAAAGATCTTCGCAGAGGAAACGTGCAAGTAGTTTGGCCTATTTCGCTTGCCATTACGGCAGAGCGTCATGCGGAGGATTGTGGGTGCGAGTCCCACTTGAGGTTTGGAAAGGACTACGGACGGTGAGTGGTGATGGGCTCGAGTTGAAGAGCTCGAATTGAAGGACTCGAGGAGGGTTGTGTGTGGCCCGGGGGAAGAACTAGTCTCTGACAGGATCTCTTTCGCATCTCCGAGGGATTTTGCCCCTTCCTCCTGAGCCTTTTCGACCACCTTCTTCAGATTTCATCGATCTTCATCAGGGTCGCTTCTCGAGTCAGTCTGTTAGCTGTGGGAAGGAGACTCTCGTTCAGGGGCCAGCCTTGTATTCTGTGCATCAGAGAACGTGCAGAAGGGGAGGGTGGGATACAGTTTTTCCTGGTTAGTGTATAAAAGGCCTTGTTTTTAAAATAAGGAATACCGCCCTTTTAATCAATCCTTTTTTCTTTCTTTCTTTTTTTTTTTTTTTTTTGCCATTAATCAGTGACTTTTGGCTCTTTGCAAAACTCCTATCCAGAGATGCTAAAACATTAGGGACTAATTCACAAGGGAACAGTATTAATTTATACACACATATGTGTATGTTCTAATATGTTTCGGTGGGATCAGCTCATTTGGGACTTCATCACTTGTAGAATAAGAGATTATAGAAAGAAATGATATTTATTAACTGGAGTGAGACTTTATCTGGAGAGTCAAATTTATTTTTTATTCATTTTTAAACTTTTTTGTTTGTTTGTTTTTGAGTCTCCAGGCTGGAATACAGTGGCGTGAACGTGGCTCACTACAATCTCCACCTCCCGTGTTCAAGCGATTCCTCTGCCTCAGCCTCCCGTGTAGTTGGGACTGCAGGCGCCATCACCAGGTTGTCTAATTTTTTTGTATTTTAGTAGAGACGGGGTTTCATCATGTTGGCCAGGATGGTCTCGATCTACTGACCTCGTGATCCACCTGCCTCAGCCTCTCAAAGTGCTGGGATTACAGGCGTGAACCACTGTGCCCTGCCTAAACTTTCTATTACTTTTGAAGGATGATTGGATTTAAAGACGGAACATTGTGAACTAAACCTGAGTTGATTTTGGTCTGTTTAGTTAGGCTGCTAGTCTTATAGAACTAAACGCTGTTTGTTGGCAGTAGCAGGAGATAAGGAGTAGCAGAATGAGACCAGAATGTGAAGAAACAAATGAGGCCAACTGAAGCTAGGGAATCTTATTTACTTTTTTTTTTTTTTTTTTTTTTTGGTAGACAGGGTCTCACTCTGTTGCCCAGGCTGGAGTGCTATGGTGCCATTACAGCTCACTTTAGCCACGATCTCCTGTGCGGAAGTGATCTTCTGTCCCCAGCCTCCAGGGTAGCTGGGACCACGGGCCGGTGCCACAAGCCAGGCTCATTTTTTTTTTTTTTTTTTTTTGAGACGGAGTTTCGTTCTTGTTACCCAGGCTGGAGTGCAATGGCGCGATCTCGGCTCACCGCAACCTCCGCCTCCTGGGTTCAGGCAATTCTCTTGCCTCAGCCTCCTGAGTAGCTGGGATTACAGGCACGTGCCACCATGCCCAGCTAATTTTTTGTATTAGTAGAGACGGGGTTTCACCATGTTGACCAGGATGGTCTCGATCTCTTGACCTCGTGATCCACCCGCCTCGGCCTCCCAAAGTGCTGGGATTACAGGCAAGCCAGGCTCATTTTTGTATTTCTTGTAGAAATGGGGTTTCACCATGTTAACCCAGGATGGTCTTGAACTCCTGGGCTCAAGTGATCCGCCCTCCTTGGCGGATCCCAAAGTGCTGGTGAGCCACCGTGCCCGGACTAGGGAATTTTAATTACATTTGCTTTCAGTTAGTAACACATAGAGGTATACAGATAGAAATTCTAAGTGGGAACAGTGGACGAACAAACATTTGTTCCCCTCCATAGAGCCCTGGGATTCTGCTTTGTTTCCTTTAAATTTAATCCTCTAAATGATCTGTAATGGAAAGAGGATATTTTGTTATGTTTCTGCTTTTTGCATGTGACCCAGAATAAGTTGAAGAGATGAAATTAAAGTTACCTTTATTTTATGTACATTTAACTTAGAATATATTGTGAATTCATGTGTTTTTAAAACATTTAATTATAGTACTAACCATTATTACCATTAAAACATTTGTTTTATTTTTAGTATTTGGTTTCTTCAAGCATTTGTTCAGCAAGATTAAAAATTAAAAATGTCATCCAAACAAGAAATAATGAGTGACCAGCGGTTTAGACGGGTTGCAAAGGACCCGAGATTTTGGGAAATGCCAGAAAAGGATCGAAAAGTCAAAATCGACAAGAGATTTCGAGCTATGTTTCATGACAAGAAGTTCAAGTTGAACTATGCTGTGGATAAAAGAGGGCGCCCCATTAACCATAGCACTACAGAGGATTTGAAACGTTTTTATGACCTTTCAGATTCTGATTCCAATCTCTCTGATGAAGATAGCAAAGCATTGAATCAAAAGAAAACAAAGAAGAAAAAACCTCCAACTAAAAAAGAAATAGATTCAAAAAATCTAGTTGAGGAGAAAAAGGAAAAAACCAATGCTAATCAGAAGGGTTCTGAAAGTAAAACTGATTTAGATAATTCTGAAGGAATTAAAAAAATGCAAACCTCATGTAAATCTAAGATAGATTCAAGCATAAGTTTGAAGAAGGATAGCAAAGAATTTATACAAAAAGGCATGAAAGAGAAAAAAAACATTGTTCAACATACTACAGATTCTTCTTGCAAAGAAAAACAAAGGACGTTAGATTCGGGCACCTCTGAAATCGTGAAATCTCCCAGGATCAAGTGTTCTAAGACAAGAAGAGAAATGCAATCAGGTAGGTTGGAAAAAATTAGAGATTTTGGGTGTTACGTTATTTATTTTTATACTGATCTTTCAAAAATGTAAACACGTTAATAAGTATTTGCATAGTATGATGGAATGGTCAAATGCTTATCTGGAAATACAAAGCTGCAAAAGAAATATGCAGTGATTATTAATTTTTTATGTGGTGCTAGAAGACAGACATGAAAATTTGAATCTTGAAGTTGAACAATGATTTTGATTAGTGGTGAGCCCTGGTGAGAACTATAGTCTCTCTCTTTTTTTTTTTTGAGACGGGGTCTTGTTCTGTCACCTAGGCTGGAATACAGTGACGTGATCTCGGCTCACTGCAACCTCTGCCTCCCGTATTCAAGTGATTCTCCTGCCTCAGCCTCCTGAGTAGCTGGGATTACAGGTGGGCACCATCATGCCCAGCTAATTTTTTTTTTTTTGGTATTTTAGTAGAGACAGGGTTTCATCATGTTGGGCTGGCTGGTCTTGAACTCTTGACCTCAAGTGATCCGCCTGCCTCGGCCTCCCAAAGTGCTGGGATTACAGGAGTAAGCCACCACATGGCCAAGAACTATATTCTCTAACCAGATAAAGTGTTATATGTCATAGCATGATAAGAAGAGATGTGTCTAAAGAGGGTAAGTAGACCAAGTGGTGGCTCATGCCTGTAATTCCAGCACTTTGGGAGACCAAGGTGGGTGGATCACTTGAGGTCAGGAGTTCAAGACCAGCCTGGCCAACATGGTGAAACACCCCGTCTCTACTAAAAATACAAAAATTAGCCAGGTGTGGTGGCGCGCGCCTGTACTCCCAGCTACTCAAGAGGCTGAGGCAGGAGAATTGCATGAACCGGGAAGGTGGAGGTTGCAGTGAGCCGAGATTGTACCACTGCACTCCAGCCTGGGTGACAGAGTGAGATTCCATCTCAAAAATAATAAAATAAAATAAAGAGGGTAAGTAGGACTCTTGTCTCAAAAATAAAATTAATTTGTTCAACTGCTTATTAACTAGTATATGGCAGGTAAAATATGGTCACCCATCTCAGGGCTGTCGCTAGCTTATATGATACCTTTATGCAAATTAGAAAAAGGCATGCTCTCTAGACACACAGAGCTCCCAGGGCTCACACTTTGGTGAAGAGATGGCACCTTTGAAGCAACAGCTTTTTGTACCTGAGCAGACACAGCCCCCTCCAGAATGCATGGCTTGGTTAGTGGAGGATGGCCTTGATGTTAGCCCTTCTTGTCCTTTTATAAATACTCTTGTGCAGATAACAGCCTGCCAAACTCTGTGCAGTGGCCCTTGTCTAAAGCAACATTGTCCAGTAGAAATACATAATTTTGGATTTTCTAGTAGCCACTTTAAAAAGATGAAACAGGTAAAATTCTTTTAAATAATTTTATTTAATCCAATATATCAAAAAATTAATATTTAATATAAAAGTCAATGGTATATTTTATATTCTGTTTTCTAATTTCTTACTAATATATTATTTTCATATTAATGTCAAGTTGGACAAAATGCATTTCAGGTGCTCAGTTACCACATGTGACTGGGATTACAGACGTGAGCCACTGCGCCCAGCCACAACACTTTATTATTATACAACCCAAAGTGTGTTATGTGTACCATTGTCATAAGTGAGAAGATTTTTGATGATACTCAAACTTTTTAAATATTAATAGTTATGTACTATGTCAGCATCTTAGAAAATAGTGTAATTACCCCATCACATCTGTCATTTAAGGAATATTGTTCAGAACAAAACTAATTTTTAAAAAATTCAATTTAATAAAAATATCAATGATATTTAAAAATCATGAAAATGGTATAATGACTAACAATTGAGAAATATTGCAATACTAGATAGACCGGGTCTGTAAGATGTTATTTCTAAGCTTGTTGCTTAAAAGTGAGTTTTGTTTACCTCGTAGTAGCTTTCGATGTTGTGTTTTTCTGATCGCATATACAGAACCTATGGCAATGCCTTCGTTTTGGCTTTTTATCACTTCTGTTGGAATCTTCTCTCTTTTCCCTTATTCTAGCTCAATTCTTTGTATGTAGTAGATACTCAATAAATATTTGGTCAATGAATCTTACTATTGTAAGATTATAGGACCAAGAGAAACTTAGTTCCAATTTCATTCTAAATCTTAAACTTTTAAATTTGCTTTTAACTGTCCAAACTTAGAGCCTGTAAGCAGAAACATAAGCTCCAACTTAAAGATTAATGAAATGCATAAGATATATCTACACATCCATTAGATAGAAGCATGTGATTACTTTAGAAGTAAGAAATGATCCCTTTCAGAGTTGTGAGGACTAAAAATTCCAACTTAAGCAAAAACAATCTTTTAATCTTGGTGTATGGCTAATCATAATAGTCGATTACAAAGTTCAAGACCTGGCAGAAAAGTTATAAATATTATTTCTCTGTCTTTGTAGGTGATCTCATCGATATAACAACTTGTGTTGTCAACTACATATGAATGAATCACTGATCTCCAACCCAGACTTCTCTGAGCTGTACACTCTTGATACTTTCTTTTAGATGACTGAGTGGCATTTCATATTCAACATATTCAAAACTGAACTCATGATTTCCCTCCACCAAACAGACTAGTTCATTTCTCATGTTCCTTTTTCATCTATCCATCTGCTTAGCTAGCTAGCTCTGAAAGCTAAGAAGCTGTAACTCATCTTTGACACTTCCAAAACTTCCATTCCTGATATCAAATCCCCAGTCGGTGATTATTATTATTGGTTTCACTTCCTAACTGACTCTGAAATCCATGTACTTCTGTGCATACATACTGCCACCCAATTTAGTGCTACTTTCATTTCTTGCCTTGCATACTGTATGACCTTTACTATATTCACATCCATTCTTTACTTTCCCCAGTCAGTTTTCTACAATATAGTCAAGGTGATCTCCTCAATATGCAAGTCTGAGGATGACAATATCCAAAAGAAGATGACATCCTCTTTTTTGAAAACAGCAGTGTCTTCTCATTGCTTTTATGAAAAAGTCCAACCTCTCTCTATGGTTTTTAGATAGCTTGGCCTCTACTTAACTCTTTATTTCCATTTTTTACTTGATCATGTGCTGTCTGTGATCTGGGCATGATTGTTGGCTTTTTCCTATTGGCAGATTTTTATAGGTACCTTCCTTGCTGTTTCAAACAAATTTCCATCTATTAGTCTAACTTTATTTAACTCCTCTTCCTCCTTCAATTAACAGCTTAGTTATCACTCACATAGGGACCCCGTTATATCTCCTTAGAAAATATTCTTTCTTGGATGGCTTAGTTGTTATTTTAACTTTTTCTGTATATTAATTTTATTTGATATCTATTCATGTATTCTTTTCACTCAGCTAGAAGTTTCATTGAGGGCACTGTTTGCTTCTCTATTGCCAACTATTGTATATTGAGCACTTAGCACGTAACAGGCACACCATTAAGTACTGAATGAATGTCTGGATCTACTTGCATGATGAGGGCATGTGTTAGGATTTTCATTAAATAACTTGGTTAATTGTCTACTGAATTTATATTTTCCTTTACTCTGTTTCGTAGAAGTTATGGTTAGGATTTCTATCATAAAAATTGACCAGGCATTTACTGAATTTATATTTGCCTTTACTGTGTTTCATAGAAATTATATTTTTACTGGATTTGATGTCAAAATAATTTGGATTTAGTTTAATTCAGTGTATATCTTTTCTTAATTTCTTTCCCCTTTAACATTTTACAGTGGTTCTACCCATAATGACGAGAGACAGTGATGGTTATGAAAACTCAACAGATGGTGAAATGTTTGACAAAGATGCTCTGGAGGAAGATTCAGAAAGTGTTAGTGAAATAGGAAGTGATGAGGAATCTGAAAATGAAATTACAGGTGTCAGTAGAGCTTTAGGTGATGATGATAATGGAAGTGACGATGATGAAGATGAAGAAGAGAATGAAGATGAGAATAGTGGGGATGATGATGAAAGTGACAGTGGCCCTGATCTTGCAAGGGGTAAAGGAAATATAGAAACTAGTTCTGAAGATGAAGATGATATGGCAGATTTGTTTCCAGAAGAATCTGGTTTTGAGCATGCTTGGAGAGAATTAGATAAAGATGCTCCTTGTGCTGATGAGGTAACCTTTTGAATAAACAATATTATTTGTGAAAAACATAGTATAAGCAGCTTTTATGACTGGTAGAATTGATGTTATTAAGTGGGAAAAGCTTATTGGTAATAATATTCTTGATGATTCTGATTAAAATTTGGTACGGAATATTTATGAACTAGAAGATGTCCAAGCAGATAAGGAAGAAGCTCTGCGTAAATAATGAAAAGTTGCATGAAATTTTTAATACTTGTTTTAGTTAGTAGTTTATATTTCTGTTCATATGGCGCCTAATAGAAATGCTACAGGGTAACATACTCAACTCCTTCCTCATGCATGCATGGCAAAATGGCTTAGCAAACTTGGTAGTTAAAAAATCAGCTCATGATGATGTTCTGATTGAAGAGTTAAGAACCAAGTAAGAGAAAATGCTTATCTGTTATGGTTTACTATTGTTTGGCTCATTCGGAGTTCTCCTTTATATACTGAATTACACTTAGGTAACTACTGTACTGTTAATTTCAGAGCATAGGGGACAGAAGGCATTACATTTTTAGAATCTTTATTTTTCAAGTATTGAGAATGATATGGATTATGTACTATTTAATTCTCAGATTACACGTCGATTAGCAGTTTGTAACATGGACTGGGATAGATTAAAGGCAAAAGATTTGCTGGCTCTGTTCAATTCATTTAAACCCAAAGGAGGTGTTATATTTTCCGTCAAGGTGAGAATTGATTTCATTTTGAAGTAAATATTTCTAGGCATTTTAAGTTAAATCTGATTTTTTTTTAAGCCATAGTTTTCCTTTTAAGGAAAATAATATTAAAGTTGTCCAATACGATTGAGTATGAAACTTCTATAACAGGTATAAATGTTAGAAAGGAAGAGGTAAAATTATTATTGATAGGTTATGTGATCGTTTACACTTTAAAAACCCAAAGAAATAAAAGCGCACTAAAGGGACAGGGTATAAGAAACGTTTTTTAAAATAAATTGCATTCCTTATTGCTAACACTGGCCAATTTTTAAAAAATTCTAATTTTACTAGAAACAAAACCATATAAAGTCCTTGGGAATTACCTTAATAAACACAAATGACCTATGTGAAGTAAACTGTAACACTTGATAAATTTGAAAAACTTACATAAATTTGGGGACACAATATTTCAAGCCAACCTAATGATTAAGAATCCAGGCTTTGGCCGGGCGTGGTGGCTCAAGCCTGTAATCCCAGCACTTTGGGAGGCCGAGGCGGGTGGATCACGAGGTCAAGAGATCGAGACCATCCTGGTCAACATGATGAAACCCCGTCTCTACTAAAAATACAAAAAATTAGCTGGGCATGGTGGCGCGTGCCTGTAATCCCAGCTACTCAGGAGGCTGAGGCAGGAGAATTGCCTGAACCCAGGAGGCGGAGGTTGCGGTGAGCCGAGATTGCACCATTGCACTCCAGCCTGGGTAACAAGAGTGAAACTCCGTCTCAAAAAAAAAAAGAATCCAGGCTTTGCATTATTACAGATCTGGGTTCAAATCTTGATTCTCATAAGTGCTATGTGATCCTGGATCCTTTATTAATTAATCTCTCAATCTGTCAAATATGTTTACATCTTTCCAACATATCCAAATGGATATAACAATAGTATTGGTGGTTGTAAGGATTAAGTATAAAAGAGCTCACAGTACGTATTTAGTGCAGTGCCTGAAATAGCCCTGCCCTCAATCATTAGAGATTGAGTCTCCCTTATCCAAAATACTTGGGACCAGAAGTGTTTAGAATTTCAGATTTTGAAATAAAATTGCATTATGTATCTGTTACTCTCCAGCCAAAGTGATCTATTTTTTTTTTAATTAATGTTTGCTTTATTCATGAGCAATCAAGATATTCCATAGTGGGAGATACACAAATCAAAATCACTTCATCTTTCTAAGTTATATTACTGTTGATTATGTGACTTTTTAAATCTGAAAATATCAAGAATTGTTTATTTATTTATTTATTTTTTTTATTTTTATTGCATTTTAGGCTTTAGGGTACATGTGAAGAACATGCAAGATTATTGCATAGGTGCATACATGGCAGTGCAAAGCGATCTATTTTTAAAGAAAATTTATCAGGATGCTCTAGCTTACTATAGTGGGTTTGGAAGTGAGTCACCCTCGCTGTTTTTATTGAGTCAAACTGGGTTTGGAAGTGAGTCACCCTTGCTGTTTTTATTGAGTCAAACAGGTCTAGATATTCGTGATAATGAATGCACAAATTACATTGATTCTGTTTTTTCTTTTTAGATATATCCTTCAGAGTTTGGAAAGGAGAGGATGAAGGAAGAGCAAGTTCAAGGACCGGAAGAGCTATTAAGTATTCCTGAAGATGCCCCAGAAAAGGACTGGTATTAAATCACTATAGAACATAAAACTAACCCTCATAAATTCATGTCATTAATTCAGAATTCTGGTCACCATAGCACTTAAAACTAAAGTTTATATTTGTGCCATTCATAGTTAAAACAGGTTGCAAAACAGATTTAAAGTCTGTCAAAAGTGGTACATTATTCCAAGAAGATTTTTTTTGTGGGTATATTTATATTTCTGTATTCGTAAAAATAATTACTGCAGTTTTGTAAAATATTTCATGATTTAACTGTTTTGGAGTTCTTTCAACTTCCTTCATCCTTGTTGCTCTGAATTAGTACGTTTTGCTTTTTTTGAGACATCATTGAAACTCTGTTTGCCTTGAAATTATATAATTTTTCTTATTTGAGAATCAAATAGAAAAGTGGAAGAATGATACAATGTTTTTTATCATCGTGGTGCAGTATAGAAAATAATTTAAAATAGTTTTTAAGCCACTAGGTGGCGCTCTATTTGCACTTAAAAATGAGGGTTAAATATATTAGTGACAGAAGAGAGCTGATGAAGAATGTGTGTTATCAATGTTTTGTGTGGAAACTTAAAAGAGTGTGTGGTATCAATGCTTTGTGTGGAAACTTACAAAAAAAAAGGAATATGTTGTAGTTAAGTGAAATTAAACTTACAGATTCTTAAGCGAACACTGCAAGATCAGAAATGTCTTTGTAGCTAATGCTTTTCTAACATATTTTATAATAATCCTCATTGGTTTTATTTGAGAAGGTGATATGTGGTAGCAAAATAACTATTCTATGAGTTAAATTATAGATAGGCACATGTAATTCCCACACTCTCCTTTTTTAGATACCAAATTCCAATCCAAATACCTGTACCTTGTGAGAATAAGTTGAGCTTTTAAGTATTTAATGTTCATAAAGGCAAAGTCATGAAGGAAATATGGCTTGGAATGAAGAGCAGCTTGTGATATGTTTTTCCTGGAAAAAAAGCATTTATTTTTTAAAGGGAAATTTTTGTGTTTCTGTATAAGCATGCTTAATGAATTTTTCCCACTTTAGGACCTCTAGAGAAAAATTGAGAGATTATCAATTCAAACGACTGAAATACTATTATGCAGTAGTAGATTGTGATTCTCCAGAAACGGCTAGTAAAATTTATGAGGATTGTGATGGCCTGGAATTTGAAAGTAGTTGTTCTTTCATAGATCTAAGGTAATCCAGTGTATGTATTACCAATTTAATCTTTTAGTACAACATGATTATGAGAAGTGAAATATTTGAACTAGTAATGATCTCTGTTTTACATTCTAAAATGATTTTTTGCTTTTGGGTGAACTTTATCGCATGGAGCATCACTCCTAAGAAAAAAACCAAGAAAATGCTAAAGTATTAACGTATGAATCATCCCCACATTTTTGTCCTTTCAAACATATTGGCTCTGTTTTTAAGATGTTGTAACCTACATGATGATATTTCCTTGCAACTGCCTTTTAGAGCTAGGGACCAGATGAGGTAACTTTTAAAAATGCATGGAGGGGCTGGGCACAGTGGCTTACACCTGTAATCCCAGCACTTTGGGAGACCGAGGCAGGCAGATCATAAGGTCACAAGTTAAAGACCAGCCTGACCAACATGGTGAAATCCTGTCTCTACTAAAAATACAAAAATTAGCCGGGCAGGTGGTGCATACCTGTAATCCCAGCTACTCAGGAGGCTGAGGCGGGAGAATCACTTGAACCCAGGAGACAGAGGTTGCCATGAGCAGAGATGGCGCCATTGCACTCCAGCTTGGGTTACAGAGCGAGACTCAGTCTCAAAAAAAAAAAAAAAAGAATTCATGAAGGAAGGGGCAGAGGAATTTGCTAACAGACTGGTATCTCTACATCCATGCTATCCAGTATAGTAGCCACTAGTCACGTATGGTTATTTTAGTTAAATAAAATTTAAAATTTAATTGCATAGTCACATTTCAAATAATTAATGATTACATGAACAGAGCAGATACAGAACATTGCCCTTGTCACAGAAAGTTCTGTTGGACAACACTTCTCTGAATGTAAATGGCTAAATGTGCAATGAGGAAATTGTAAGAATCAACCTTAAGCTTTCCCTTATTTTCAGTGATACTTTATGTATATGATATTTTGTATTTGGAATGCTTACCTATTAATAATAGTATTTGATCTTCAAAATACAATATAGCCAGCTGGGCATAGTAGCTCACACCTGTAATCCTAGCACTTTGGGAGGCCTAGGCAGGAAGATCACTTGAGCCCAGGAGTTCAAGAGCAGCCTGCGCAGGATAGTGAGACCCTGCCTCTACAAAAAATTTTGAAAGTAAAAATTAGCCAGACATGGTGGCACACACTTGTAGAGGATCGCTTGAGCCCAGGGCATTGAGACTTCAGTGAGCCATAATTATGGCATGGCTCTCCAACCTGGGTGACAGAGCAAGAACCTCTCTCTGACAACAGTAACAACAAAAAATATGTAGTCAGTGACTGTACTATCAGAAGTCTGGATCTTTTTGAAACCTGAGGGACCCATATGTGCTTGCACCTGACTCATTAACTGACTCCTAAAGCAGGATTTCTATCTATACAGCATTCCTTTAAATTTAGTGGAATTATAGAGTTAGCTTATGAATTTCAGAAATTCATACCAAGATGAATTCATTCAGAAATATACAAAGATTATGTCTAACATTGTTTGCCTCTTAAACGTGTTTTTTTAGAAAGTTTTATGTATGTATGTATAAACTACAACTAATTAGATGAGAATCTAAACTGGTTATCACTGTGGCGTATGTTTAAATTTTCTTTTTCTTCTTAGATTTATACCAGATGATATTACTTTTGATGATGAGCCTAAGGACGTTGCCTCGGAAGTGGATTTAACAGCATATAAACCAAAATATTTCACATCTGCTGCAATGGGAACATCAACGGTATTTCTTAACTTTGAAAAATATGTAGCTGGACTCTATGGCTTTATGAAAAGATTTTGTATATCATAGCATCTTTAAAAATGGAAAATATTAATTTTATTGTTGCTTTTTCTTGAGACAGAGGCTTGCTCTCTTACCCAGGCTGGAGACGATTCTCATGCCTCAGCCACCCAAGTAGCTTCGATTACAGGTGTGCACCACTACACCTGGCTAATTTTTGTATTTTTACTAGAAACAGGGTTTTGCCATGTGGACCAGGCTGGTCTTGAGCTCCTGACCTCAAATGATCTGCCCACCTTGGCATCCCAAAGTGCTGGGATTATAGGCATGAGCCACTGCTCCTAGCCTCAAAGTATTCAAAATTTTAATGCAAGGGTACAAATAGAAATGAGACACAAGTATGTCTGCATCTACCATATCTGTGAACCTGTTTTCAGATTCTTATTATGCCTTTAAGCCTGTGTCAGTTACCTGCTGATGTTTCTTTTTTCTCTTCTGTCTTTCCTACACACTCTACTAAGTAATACATTAGTTATTAATATCCTAGGGAATGAGGAGAAGTGTGTAATAAATTACCTGCCAGCACAGTTAAACAAAACTAGTGAAAATTTAAAATAGGAGTACCTTTTTCTGCAGATATGATTCAAAATTATAAAAAGAATTGATACAGAATTATTAAGGTATAATATCATATTACTACATAGTAACAAGCAGCCAAAAGGTTTTTGTCTGTTGAAATAGTTTATTACTTAGCTGACTACCTTCTCCTTTTTTTTTTTTTTTGGAGATGGAGTATTTCCCAAGCTGGATTGTAGTGTTGCAATCTCAGCTCACTGCAACCTCTGCCTCCTGGGTTCAAGTGATTCTCCTGCCTCAGTCTCCCCAGTAGCTGGGATTACAGGTGTGTGCCACCATACCCAGCTAATTTTTGTGTTTTTAGTAGAGACTGGGTTTCACCAGGTTGGCCAGGCTGGTCTTGAATTCCTGAGCTCAGGTGATGCACCTGCCTCCGCCTCCCAAACTGTTGGGTTACAGGCGTGAGACACTGTGGCTGGCCCCTTCTCCCTTTTGTTTCTCCCAGTAACCCTTCTGTCCACAGCTGTACTCTGTAATAGCTGTACTAGCTTCCCTCTGCTTTTCCTGTATGATAAATCACTGTGCTTCTCTGAGGAGGGACTGGTAGCAGAGAGAGTAGCTGTATCTGTCACCTGCTATGCTGTGGTGGGCACAGATGGCATTGATTAATTACTGGGTACAGTAAAACTCTACATAGTAAGCAAAGTCTAAAAAAATCAGTCACATGAAATGTAAAGTCATGTTATTTTCAGGAGCAAAACAATGATTAGGGCCAGCCTGTCCAGGCAGCCAGTGTAGTGGTCCTGGGTCCTGGCTGTATCATCGACATCTGTCCTAGTTCCAGCATTGGTTTGGTGGTTATCAGCTCAGGCTTAATTATCAGAATAGGGATTGTTTCTGAATCCTGTGACTAGCTGGAATTTCTGAGATAGGTGACAGTGATTTTAAGGATCTTGATTCATTGCTATCTCTTTTGCTCTCCTTTTCTGGGGGGATTGTCCTGAGGAGAAAAAACAAAAACCGAGGATGTGGGATCTACCCTGTGATGAAGATAAAATATCTAGCAGGGCCTTGTGTGATAATAGGGGCCATGTAGAGTACAGGAGCCAGTCATCACCGCATCAGTCATGTCATAGATGAATTCATGTATCATGGGAGTGTAAGCTACTTCCAACTAATAGATGCTTTTCTCATCAGTGGCTCTTAATCGTTTTTTAAAATGTACCCAACTGAGATTGTGTTGCTTTATCAACAGATTTCATATAGTTTGCACATCTCCTGAAATCTTTGAACTCTGGGTGACAAACGTGTTTTCACTGACTTATAATGTTAACTTTTTGGTTTGAGATGGAGTTTTGTTCTTGTTGCCCAGGCTGGAGTGCAGTGGCGCAATCTTGGCTCGGTGCCACCTCTGCCTCCCCAGTAGCTGGATGACAGGCCTTCTGATTCTCCTGCTTCAGCCTCCCACGTAGCTGGGATTACAGGCACCCGCCACCACACCCGGCTAATTTTTTGTGTTTTTAGTAGAGATGGGGTTTCACCATGTTGGCCAGGCTGGTCTTGAACTCCTGACCTGAGGCGATCCACCCTTGGCCTCCCAAAGTGCTAGGATTACAGGCGTGAGCCACTATGCCTGGCCCATAATGTAAACTTGTTTACCAGTACATTTTCTTAGTTTTTTTCACTGTAATTAATTTACATACTGGTTAATTTTTACTATCAATAATGGAGTATCCTATAGATAATAGAGAATTGGGAGGAGATAAAAGTTAATAAAAATGATGCCCTTTCATAAATAGGATACTATTTATTAATCATGTCATTCATATATATGTTTTAATGTGTCTTAACTTTTAACTTACTGTTAAACATCCAAGTTAACAACATATATTCTTTAACAAGTTTGACTTGACATTTCCATTTTCTTGTGTTATTTTTTCTTATTCATTGGTGAAAGGTGGAAATCACTTGGGATGAGACTGATCATGAAAGAATTACAATGCTCAACAGGAAGTTTAAAAAGGAAGAGCTTTTAGACATGGATTTTCAAGCCTACTTAGCTTCCTCTAGTGAAGATGAAGAGGAGATAGAAGAGGAGCTACAAGGTACTTGTTAATCTTTTAGTGACCATTAGTAGACAAAGGTCTTTGGCAGTAGATTTAAAGGAAGAGCCAAATTCTGTCTACAGATATATTCACATGCACAGTATTATATATACTTGTAGACAGTGATTGATTTTTTTAAAAAATATTTTCTTTGGCTGAATTTAACTATAAACATTTTGTTTAAAACCGTGACCTAACCAAGCATGACCTTTTAGGCTTGTCCTGATTCATATGGTTGCACAGTTTCTTAGTAAACCAGTAAAATGATCTTTTAGGCACCCCTCCCCTTTGCCTTTTTAAAAATAAGAGCATCATTTAGATTAATTAAATATTTTTACATTCCATTTTTTCTATTAGTTAGAAAGTAGACTCTCAGTGTCTATAATTATTCCTGTGACTGCTTTTAAAGTTTTCTCTTTGTTTTTGTCTTTCTGCAGTTTTACTATGGTAAGTCTAAGAGTAGATTTCTTTTAATTTATGGAGTTTGAGGTTTGTTGTTGGGTTTCATTTATTTGTGGAGTGGTATCTTTCATCAGTTTTGGAATCTTCTTAGCCATTATGTTTTCAGATGTTGTTTCTTTATCTTCCTAGGATATCAACTAAATACATGTTAGATCTTTTCATTGTATCTTGCCTGTCTCTACTCTTATTTTTAATCTGTTGTCTCTGTACTACATTCTGGATATTTTCTTCTGACCTACCTTCCAGATCACTAATTATCTTTTCAGCAGTGTTAAATCTGCTGATAGGCCTCTCTATTGAGTTCTTAATCTTGAGTATTATATTTTTTACTTATGGGGGTTATTTTACAAGGTATTTGTCTCTTGTTTACTTGTATGCCTAGTTAACTTTATGTGCTACTTTGATATTTGAAGTTAGGGTATCTTTGATCAGAGAAAACTTTAATTTACTTTGGTTGGTCTAGAACCACATTTCTCCAAGTGTTAAGGCTTGAGGTTCCCTGGCTTCTGCAGTGATTAAATTCTGCATGAGGGCTGGTTTACTTCAGATTGACCATTTCCCTGGGAGTATATCCCTCTGGGTGCTAATATTTAATGTCAGGGTACTAATTGAAATTCCCTCTTTTGTTTGGGCTTTAACTTTTGTCTTCTTGATCCTTTAAAGCTGCTAAAACCCCAGTTATGTTTCACAGCTGTTTTTTCTATGGATCAGGAAACAGGAAATGATCTCAGAGCAAAACAGGTCTTTAACCTTGGGGTCATCCCTCTAATATTCCCTTCTTGTTTTTGACAAGTAATTCTTCTCTAACTTGACAGTTCAACTTTATAAAATATTTTAAAAATATTTAATCCGACTTAATTCCAACTTAAGGTCTTCAGTGAAAGGGTTAGTCTGAAGTACTTAGCTTGCTCTTAAGAAGTTCTCAAATTATCTTTATGTTTATTCAAGTCGTTTTTGTTTTTTGAGACGGAATCCCAGTCTGTCACCCAGGTTGGAGTGCAGTGGCACAATTTGGGCAACCTCTTCCTCCCAGGTTCAAGCAATTCTCCTGGCTCAGCCTCCCGAGTATCTGGGACTGCGGGCACTCGCCATCATGCCTGGCTAATTTTTGTATTTTTAGTAGAGGTGGACTTTCGCCATGTTGGTCAGGTTGGTCTTGAGCTCCTGACCTTAAGTGATCCACCCACCTCAGCTTCCCAAAGAGCTGTGATTATAGGCGTGAGCCTCTGTGCCTGGCCTTTTTTTTTTTTTAGTGACCGAAATGATTAATGGTGTATAGATGACTCTTGAACAACATGGGTTTGAAATGTGTGGGTCCACTTATAAATGGGTTTTTTTCTGCCCTTGCCACCCCTGAAACTATAAGGCCAAATCCTCTTCCTGCTCTTCCTCTGCCTACCCAGTGTGACGACGACAATGAGGGTGAAGACTTTTATAATGATCCGCTTCCATGTAATGCATGCATAGGAAATACGTTTCTCTTCCTTATGATTTTCTTAGTAACATTTTATTTTCTGTAGTTTATTATAAGAATACAGCATGTAATACACATAATATACAAAATATGTGTTCACTGACTGTGTTATTGGTAAGGCTTCCACGGAACAGTAGACTATTAGTTTTGGGAGAATCAAGTCACGTGGATTTTCAACTGTGCCTAGGGTTGGCGCCTCTAACCTCCATATTGTTCAAGGATCAACTGTACTTTTAAATGTATATGCTCTTGCTTAACATAGCTCACTTTGTAGAAATAAAGCCCCCAGACCCCTTTTTCCCTGGATTTGATCTGTGTCTGTTTGGAAATTGGCTGCCTGGTTGTAATTTCTTGTCAACTTTTGGTTGATGCTGTCTACCTAATACCCTCACATCTTCATTCTTATCTAATAGGAGAATTCCCAGTCATGAAAAATTATGAGTAAGAGGTTTAGTGCTGACAGAAAGTGAAGAACCCATAAGTGTTAAACATAGGTATAAGTATTTTAAATTAACAAGAATGAATATTCTTTAATGTGTAGCTTAACATTTTTCGTAGCTTTTTTGTTTTCCTTTTGCATCTGTGTTATTTTTATAGCCTAAATGTTAAATTAAATAAATTCTAAAATGGTTCTTTAGTATTGCCATAGTGCTATTAAACCTTGACTTTCTTAGATCCTGTGATTGGTCTATCAGTTTCTTTTAGACTACTGAAGATAGTGCTTCATTTTTCTAAGCTTTTCATAAAATACTATTCTTGAACAGTATGGAAAATCATGTTTCATCATTCTGGTTTCTTTGTTCAGACATCTCATATTAATGCAACCACATAATTGCTTAACTATTTAATACTCTTGGAAAATGAGTATTTGCAATGGGAGTTAGTTGGGCACAAAGAGACTCACATTTTTTTTAAGGTCTTAGTGGCTGAGCTTGTTAATTTTTTTGGCATTCCAAATAACTGGATGACCATTTTATTTTTTATTGTTCACAGACCAGCTGAGTTCTTTTTACAGTTGTACTCTGTCTTTTCCCCTCATAGATGTGGAGGAAGACATAATTATTTATCAGTATTTCGTTTTCATTTATATGCCTTTATGGGCCTTTACAACTTTTCTGAAAATTCTGGATAGTTTTTCCTCACTATCAGCTGTAAGATAAAGGAAAAAAGATAACTTTTTATACACACGTGTGAAGATTGGATACAAGTTTTTCAAATAGATTTCTGTTTTGGGAGAACTGAAGTTTAAAATGATGTTTTTGATATTAGGGCAGCTAATATTGTGAATAATAAGCATTAATTTGTTAATACTTTCTGATTAAGAGCTTGGGCTCTGCTGGTTTCAAATCCTAACTTCACTGTACATAGATTAGGTTTACTAAACCCCCTATGTCTTTCTTCCATAGCTGTGAAATGAGGATCATAATAGTACCAGGCTTATGGTTGGAAAGATTGAAATGATGTACCATGTATCATGTATTTTTATTTCTTAAAACTTTAATAAATTATGGCTTTTTGTTTGAGATACACCACTTTTTTTAAAGCATGTATTTTTCTTCAGCATTTTAATTGATTACAAATTTACCATAATCTGTAATTTAGTACCTGTCATAGATACATTAGTATATTTGTATACCTTGGAGTTACTGAATGTTTCTGCTTATTGTTTATAAGAGAGCATAGCAGGGTGGCTTACTGTTAGGATTATTATTTTTTCACTCCTTATATAGTGTTAAGGCTTTCACAAACTAGTGTCCTTGAGTTGCAAAAAAACAGAGCTACATGACTTATCCCACATTTTAGAGCTTCAGAAAGTAAAATTTCAGTACTGGAAAAAATCAGTTTAAAGTAAGCCATCAGAGACTTACCACTAAAATTTTAACCTGGAAGGAGCTTGCTTCTAATTATGTTTTCAGAAGTAAGCTTTTAATAGAAAGAAATACTCTGCCATTTGTTAATGTGTTCCTGATGTTTTATCCATTGAATTATGAGATACATGACAGCATTCCATCCAACATTATTATTTTGGCACAAAGTATAAACAGGAAAAAATTGAATTTCAGCTGTTTGAATGAAAATAAAAGTGTGATAGTATAGAAAGAATGTCCTGAACCATTTTTTATTTATTTTAAGAAAAAAATATATAGATACAGAAATAGTTACTTAACCAATTTTTTTCTATAACACCTTTTTAAGAAGTAAGGACATTGATTATATGAACTTGCTGAAGAAAGAAAAATATAAATGAATTTTTAAAATTAAAAAAGATACAAGAACAATCTGTTAACCCTTGTTTCCCAGCTAAATGCTTAATAATGTCAGACATTTTTGGTGAGCAGTTAGCAATAGGTTATAGAGGAGAGGGACTTCATTATCCTGCTTGTAGAGTTTCCTTTAGTTGAGACAATCAGTTCAATAAGTCTGTATGTTTTGCATTAAAACCCAGGTTTCTGATTTGTTTTTGATTCGGAGACTTGCAGTGGAAATGTAGAACAAACTTTTTGGTGTATTAGTTTTCTTGGGTATTTATTGCCCATGATTCTTATACTGTTTCTTTGTTTGTATTCTAATTATTTTTACAGAACTAGGAAATGCAAATGTGAATATTTTTCCACACAGTGAAATTAATTGAAGTAGCTCCCAATTCATTTTTATTCTTAATATATTAATGAAATCATTGGAGTAAGCATGCTTGCTTAAAAATGGAAAGGTTCCGTGGGGCATGCCTGGCCATGCTCTCTGGGACTTGGGTCCCGTGTCCTGGGAAAGTGGGGTGCAGCCAGAAAGATGGTCGCCCCTTGCCCATCACACGACACACATTCGTGGGGAACCTGACACTAGACCATTCATAATCGACCTGCTTCTGGGTCATGGTTTCATACGTAGCAGAGCAGCTACCTCGCTGTGATCTATTGAAAGTCAGCCCTCAACACAAGGGTTTGTTAAAAAGAAAAAAGGAAAGGTTCCAGTATTGTTAGGTTTGGATTATAAACAACTGCCTTTATCTCTTCTCTTCGGTCTGAACAGCTAAATCTCCAAACTGAGTTCATCCCAACAATATTCAGCCTATATTTATTCAGTGTAACATTTTAAAGCACTGTGCTGGATAGTGGAGGACATAAGGAGGGATAAAATGCCATCTTCATTGTCTTGCAGTTTATAGGAAAGAGAAGTCCAAAGGTGTTATATGACTGCAGAATTATCAAATATAAATTTTAATGAAAAGGGTGATTCCCAATCATACTACCATGACAGTGCAAATTTATATTGCAACTGATTTTTATTCTACGTGAGACCCTAAGTCTTTCATTTAATATTCAGAAGTTTAAGTCTGATTTTGATATCCTGTGGTCTTAACAACGTCTTTTAAAAGAAAGTGACTGTGAGATCTGAACACTAGAGTTAGAAGTGAATTGTTTTGTGTATTGTGAATTTATTTTTTCATTAGGTGATGATGGAGTCAATGTAGAAGAAGATGGGAAAACAAAGAAAAGTCAGAAGGATGATGAAGAGCAAATCGCTAAGTACAGGCAGCTCTTGCAGGTTATTCAAGAAAAAGAAAAGAAAGGCAAAGAAAATGATATGGAAATGGAAATTAAATGGGTTCCAGGTAAGAATTAGATACTAAATGTTTTCTCTTTTTCCAATTTCAGTATATTGAGTACATTTTAGATATGAAGGAACCGGAAATGTTTTAGTGAGGATCTTAACATCATATTTGCATACACCGTTTAACTAACTTAATGACTAGCAGTTTAGACTCTTACCAGCTTATTCTTGATTAGTTTCTTGATTGATTTACTAACTTATAAATTATTCCTGTCCATTTATCAGAGTAGCCTTTCCTAGGTTTGAGCCTATATTCTCAAGCTATAGAAACTTGAATGAATCCAGGCACCATGTGTTCTAAAGTTATTACACTTCTTTTGAAGATGTTTAATTCTTTTTTTTTTTTTCTTTTTTAAAGATGGGGTTTCACCATGATGGCCAGGCTGGTCTTGAACTCCTGACCTCAGGTGACCCACCCACCTCGGCCTCCCAAAGTGCTAGGATTACAGGTGTGAGCCACCGCACCCAGCGAATATGTTTAATTCTTAAATGACCTTTTCTTCCATAACCCCTACTAGGCCTTAATTCATGAAGTTTCACTAACACAAAATATGTATTACATAGTCTCCCATCTTCAATCTTGCTTCGAATAGTCAAAGAAATATAGCATAGTAGAGTAGAATAATACTAGCACAAAACTAATTACAACCATGTCAAAGATAAAGATAGAAGCTGGGATAAATCAGGATTATTCTGTAGTAAACAGCAGTTGCCCCTTTTTCATGGTTTCACTTTCTGCAGTTTGTTACCCAGGATAGTACAATAAGATACTTTGAAAGAGAGAGAGGAAACAGACTATGTTGATACAACTTTTATTACAGTATATTATAATTGTTCTATTATTGGTGGTGTTAATCTTTTACTGTGCCTAATTTATAAGTTAACCTTTGTCATAGCTATAGATGTATAGGGAAAAACATAGCATGTATAGTGTTCAGTACTATCCACAGTTTCAGGCATTCACTGTGAGTCATAGAATGTATCTTCCTCAGATAATAGGGGACTACTGTACACATTTTTTTCAACAGTGCTGGGCATTGCAGCCAATACTGTTTGTATATTACTGCTATTTATATTATATATAACTTTTAAAACCAGGTACATTTTTGGTTAAGGGTTTAGTTCTTTAGCCTTTATTAGTCTCTAGGAGAAAAAGTACTAACCAGTTATAAGAATACCATTGCTTAAAACTTAAAAGTGTTCTGTTATCAATTCTATATTTTATAAGCAGCATGCTTTTGTATTGGGAATACAACATTTGTTTTCATGGGTTTTTATTTGGGGAAAAATTAGGGTGTTTGATATTTGAGGATTGACTGTCTATTGTAGTAAATTTGCTAGGATGGACACATGTCTGCTGCATATTCCTACAGGAATGAAGTGCTGTGTTGCAACCCATTTGTTTTAAATGTTTGGCTTCTGCAGGAAGTGGTGGTAAGAACAAATGAAGTTTACTGGTGTATCATATGACAAGTGGTTGGGAGAACTCAATTGATTTGGCCTGGAGAGGAAAAGTCTAAAAAGTGACTTTAACAGCTATTTTTAAGTACTTGTGGGATATATAAATGAAGACTTAATCTCTTTTATTACCTCACTGGTTAGCACTGCTACCACTGGATAAAAGTTGAAGGAAGGCAGATTTTAATTTAATAATATAAAGAGGAATTCTCTATATTATTAAAATTTTCTGGCAAAAGAACTAAAGGCTGCTTTAAGGCTGCTCTCTGTGTCAGTAAATTTCCACAATAAGGCTATATAATCATGCCACTCAGAGATGTTTGTGAAGAAATATTTTACTTGAGTCCCTTGACTTTATGATTCCAAGAAATGTTAAATTCTGTCTTTTAAGTTGAATACATTGTAGTTTAATTCTAATCTTAGAACAAGCTTATTGAATATATTTTAATATGAACATTTTTAAATTGAGGTGTTCAGTTATCTGTTTGAGAAAGCAGATCTAAAATAAACTGGATTGAGGTGTTTCATAGCAAGTATTTCAGAAATATATAATGCCAGTTATAAGGTACAGATATATGATATAGGTTCCCACACTAAGTGGACCACATCTAGATTGTGTCTTTATTAACATAGTTATGAGGCTGGGAGCCGTGGCTAACTCCTGTAATCCCAACACTTTGGGAGGCTACGGTGAGTGGATTACTTGAGCCTCAGACATTCGAGACCAGTCTGGGTAGCATGGCAAAAGCAGTCCATCTCTACAAAAAAATACAAAAATTACCTGGGCATGGTGGCGTGTGCCTATAGTCCCAGCTACTGGTGAGGCTGAGGTGGGAGAATCACCTGAGCCCAAGAAGGTTGAGGCTGCAGTTAGCTGTGATCATGCCACTGCACTCCAGCCTGGGCAACAGAATGAGACCTTATCTCAAACAAACAAACAAAACATAGTTATGTAGGGCAAATACCTAAAAGTATTTTTTATACCTGTATCAATAACTGGAAGATTTAAGCAATGCTTATGTTTCCTGGGTTAAACCTTAGGTCATGGTACCTTAATATTTTTTTTAATATATTCCTAACTTAATTTAGTAATATTTTATTAGAAATATTTGTACTTGTGACAAAGAGTAATACGATCTGTAGTTCTCATTCCTTGTATTGGTTTTTGGTGTCAGGGTAATGTTGACCTTATGAAGTGAAAATGTAAAATGAAAGATTATTGTCTGTGATTCCACTATCCTAATTCAACCACTGGTTAAGAAGATTACAGTTTAATTTACCATTTCTCTGCTGTGGAATATTCAATCAGATTTCTACTCTTTCACTACAGTGGACATATAACATTGAAAAAAAAAAAAAACAATAGGACAGATGCCAAACCCACAAATATCAAGCTTTTCTTAAATCTCTTCATTTTCATCAACAGCCAAGTAATTGACCTGCTTTCTTAGGGCCTTTTAATTTTTAAAACTTTTAAAACAAAGATGTGTTTTTCTCTCTCCCAGGTTAGAAATGTTTCCAAGCATGTTAGGACTAGTAGAGAACAGCCAGGCCACAATGAGAAGCTGATGCTAGCATTCAGGCTTAACTCAGTAGTTAGTTAGGTGACTTCCTTCCTCACACAGCAACTTTACATGTGCTGTAGATCAACCTGTGGTTCTCTCACAAGCTCTTAAAACTACCAGTGTCAAAACCTAAATGTTAAATCTCAGATGCCAAGTATCTGGGATGTTATAAATAATCTATAGCTTTTTCTATATTTTGAAGTATTTTCATAGGATAGTTTCCCAGAAATAGAATTACTAAGAAAGGGCATGAATACTTTTTATGTCTTGAAGTTACTGCCAAATTGCTTTCCAAAAGTGTTGTACCAGCTTATAATACCTTCAGCAATCAGTAAGAGTGTCAGTTTCACAGAATTATTGTCAACATTGGGCATATATTTTTTACTTTTAATTGAATAGGGAAAAATTGATATTTTAAAGGTAAATTGCCATATTTTTGAAGGCCCCTAGTGGGGTATTATTACCTATGAATCCTTGTGTACATGCACATGCAAGTGTAAAGGGTTTTTCTGTGTGCTACACATACATATGAGATCATTGAGCAGTCTTTCTGTACCTCAGTTTATTCGTGTGGAAATTGGAACTAATAATACCTTTATTGCTTAGAGATACTTGTTATAAACTACAAAATACTTTCATGACGTGTATTTCAGTGAATTTATGTCTTAAAAAATGTGTGTTTTCAGTAACAGTTACCCTGAATCTCAGGACTTCTGTCATGTTATACTTCAGTAAACCACAGAGGGTCAGTATGAGATTATACTATATATTCACTGGTTTTGTGGCTTGGATCTCCAAAATATTAACCTCTTCAGGAAAATAAGTACTCTTTTTTTTTTTTTTGAGACAGAGTTTTGCTCTTGTTGCCCAGACAGTAGTGCAATGGCGTGATCTCGGCTCACTGCAACCTCCGCCTCCTTGGTTCAAGCGATTCTCCTGTCTCAGCCTCCCAAGTAGCTGGGATTACAGGCGCATGCCACCATGCCTGGCTAATTTTTGTATTTTTAATAAAGACAGGGTTTCATGATATTGGTCGGGCTGTTTTCCAACTCCTGATCTCAGATGATCCACCCGCCTAGGCCTCTCAGAGTGCTGGGGTTACAGGCACGAGCCACCGTGCGTGGCCAGGAAAATAAGTACTCTTAGTCGCTCACATGTGTTGTGGTTTGGTTTGATTTTTTCAAAAGAAATTCTAGTTTAGACTATTTAAACTTTATACCTTTTTACATTGTGTTATACAGTATAGTAACATAAGGAGTTTAATTTCTTAAGGGTAAGTATTAAGGGAACTGATAACAGGTTCATGGGTATAACTGGAATGAACTCTATCAATAATTTCTATGGAAATGTAATAATGCAATTTTATTAATTAGGATTATAAGTAAGTAAAAATGTTGAATAAGATTTTTAAAGAAAGTTATACTTAATTATTTTGATGTATGCAGAGTTATATTTCCTATCTCAATGCATTGCTAAAGGTATCCTGCCAACTTACTAATGAGTAGATAAGGTGATGTATATAATTAACCAGTTGGGCCTTCATGAAGAAATGTACCTCACTGGGGAATTTTTAATGTACATATAAATGAAGTATAATCAGTTTTCTCTCTTTATATAACCTCCCCTGTATTCATAGTCCAATTAATCTATATAATACTTTTTGTAGATAAAACAAGCTGAATATAAACATGTATGAAATTCCATCCAGAAAGGAACAAATAATGATGTGTTTCTTTGTTTATAATCTTAAAAGATTAAATATGATAAAAGTCCTCTTTTTCTTAGCTATCTCAGGTTTAATAGATACTAGTGAAATGGATAGCTGGTCTTTTTTCTACTCAACATTCTACAGTACCCCAACTTCCCTTCATTACTCCATCAAATACTTAGTGAACACCTACTCTGTGCCAGGAATTGTTCTATATACTATGTGAACAAACCATAAAAATCCCTGAACTCATAGATCTTATAATCTGGTGAAGGAGAGACCAAACAGGTGACAGATGTATAAGAAACATATTTTGCCAAGAACTAAAGGCAGTAGAGGTGAGGGAGTGAGCCTGGCCCAGGAGACTGTGTGAGCAGAGGAAGTAGCAAAGGAGTGTCCTTGAAGCTATGCTTTATCTCTTGTGTTTGAGGAATCCGAGGAGAACAGTGTGACTAGAGTGGAAGAGAGAAGTAAATGAGATCAGAGAGGTAGTTTGGGGCCAGATAGGAAGATTTTATAAGCCATTATAAAGACATGAATTTCTGTGACTGAGATGAGAAACCATTGGAGGGTTTTGAGCTGCGAAGCAGTCAAATCTGACTTTTATGTTTAACAGGATCCCTCTTGCTGCTATAGAAAAAGCGGGGAGCAAGGACCAAATTGGGGAGATCAGTCAAGAGGCTGTTACAGTAATATTCAGATAATGAAGCTTGTGGATGGGACATGTATGCAAGGGAGCATCGAGAATTCTTTTTTTTTCCCCATATATTAAGTTCAAGATGCCCATTGATACCTAAATAGACATGCCAAGGAATCAGTTGGTTATACAATTAAGAGTACAGGGCTGGAGATATAAATTTGAGACCTCCATCATATAAATCTCTGAAAGTGAGTAAGAACAACAAGTAGTAAATATAGGCAAAAAAAAAAAAAGGTTCAAAAGCTGATCCTTGGAGCACTCTAGCATTTAGAGGTAGAGGACATGAGGATGGACCATCCAGAGCAGCTGGAGAGGCTATCAGAGAAGCAGGAGGAAATTCGTAATTGCTGGGTATTCAGCCAGCCATTAAAGAAGACATTTCAGTGAGAATATGGGTCAATAAAATGCAGGCTGAGAATTACCATTGGATTTAGCAATGTGAAGCTCATTGGTGATACTGAATGGCTTTTGTGGGATGATGGGGGTTAAAAGTGACTAGTATCGTTTGAAGGGAGAATGGGAAGAGAGGAATTGGAGACAGTACAGGCAAGTCTTTTTTTCTGAAATATTTGACTGTTAGAAAGTTGCAGGCATCATGACACTAAAAAAAAAAAAAACTTCAAAATGTAACTTCCAAAAACTAAGATATGCTTCCATTATAAGCATGGTGCCATTTTTATACCAAGGATATTGTTAGTCTCAGGTTACCTAGATTAATTTGTGCCTAGTGTTCCAGTATTGGAACACTAAGCATATGGGAGTTAATTATATCCCACTGCTCAAGGTCTGATTGCAGAAATTCAAAAAATTGCAATCTCAGGCATAAATGGGTTAAAATGAAAAGATTGGAGCTGTTGGTAGAAGAATAGGATGCTTGGAAAGTAAGCAGAATGCTTGGAAAGTAACTTTGGATAACACCTGATCTGTTTACCATCTGGCAGTGAGTTTCTGAAATGGGGTAGAGTGTAGAACCATAGGAGAAGAGGAGGTCAGTGAACTGTGAGGCCAAAGGTATGTTCAGAGGGTCATCTGTGTGGATAATGGAGTCACCAAGAATCATGACAGGAGTATTGGAAAGAGTGGCAGTGAGCTAAAATTAAAATGAGGGAACAACTGCAGTCATTAGATACCTACATCTCAGGATATGGAATAATTTGCTTAAAAAAAAGATGTCTACAATAAGGAAGAGTGTAGTCTATCTAGTATAGCCTGAAAACGTGACATTCAGAGTGGAGGCATTGGGAAGGAGGGCTAGCCAGTGGATGGGAATTGGCAGTGAGTTGCATGGACAGTGGGAGAGAAAAATTCACCTCCTAAAAGAGATAGAGCGGAAGCAGTGTTCTCAGAAGAGCGCCAAGTTTTAGGGAAGCTACAGTTAGCAGATAAATAGGTATGGGGGCTTTCCTTAATGACTAATGACTGGCTGTAACTTACTAGTGAGTAAAAAGGCTTTAGTCCTTGAGGGTGTTCAGCATTGTTTTGGGAGAAGGAATGATTTGGGAGTTGTAAACTTCTTGTGGTGGTAGATTTAAATATGAATAAAGGGATTTTGAGATTAGTTCTGATGGTCGTAAAGGCTTTAGTAGTGGTGGGGCTGTGAATGTCATTGGAATATCTTGTCAGGAGCACACAGAGTTCTAGAATACTTACTCTTGGGAGGGAGGCACAGAAGCCAGAAAACTAGGGGCGCCTCTTACTGTCTCACGCAGGCAAGAATTTCTCTTATTGCTTCACCCAGCAAGAGGAGTCCCCATTTGATTCCTATTCCTTGGGCATGGAGTGGGGGTGTAGCTCTTTCTTTGTTCTGCTTTTTCCTCCTCCACTCTTCACAGTTTCATTTTTATTCTAGTATCTGCTCTTTATCCCTTGTCCTCCCCGCCACCTTTATTTTATCTCCCTTTCTCTGTTCCGTTGTTCCATTGGGTAGCTTAAACACAGAGACATCAATGACATGCATATGTGGCCATTGTATTATTTATTCTTTTTATTTAGAAGTAAAAATGTTTTTGAATTAGTGGGACATTCATTTTGTTAGGCAGCCCAGTTTCAAGCATCTTGATTTTTATACGTCTCACAACCTGTTCACTGTTTAGTTTTGGTTCTATTTCCATTTATTGCCAATGTACTCATTATTTGAAATATATTCACGAAAATGTTGTTTTGGTCAGAACTTTTAAAATAACCAGATGTTTAAAATTTTGAGTTGAGTGTAGAAGAGGGCATTAAATGGAAAACCTGAACTTAAAAATAAGCTAAAAGAATTTGTAGTTTGCCTCATATTTTGGTGGTGAGGAGGAAACCAGATCACAGTGCACTCTTGTAAATTGTGCAAGGTCACACAGCTAATAAGTGACTAGAATTTTAAGACCTAAGTGTGCGCTCCGTCCTTGAATCATCCAGTTAACAAGTTGATATGAGGAGTTTGTAAGGTAATAAGCTGTAACTTCATACTCTGCAAAAAAGACTGGAGTCATGTTTGGAATGTGTAATAATAGTGAGAAGCAGCTAGAGTTATCTAAAAATGATGCTAATACATTTTCTCCATATGATTGCTAGTAATTTTCTCAGTGCTTCTCGAATTATTTGATAGACTGTTTTCTCTCTTAATAATACTGATGTAATTTTTAAAAAGAGACTTTCCAAGAAGCTTTGTAAAAGATTTAATGAAAAAGCAAAGATTTTTTAATACTAGTAGTTTCAGAAAGTGCTAAAATTGCAATGCCTTATGAAGTTCCAGGTTAATTGATCTGTTTCCCCCAAATCCACCCCCACAGGATCCCAGTTAAAATATGTGAATTAGCAAGATCCTCTGGTTGCAAATATCTAGGATGCTTCTGTTAATATAGTCCTTCCCACTGTTTGCATGTGTAGCCACTGTTTCTAGACCATACTATTAATACTTTTTTTTTTTAAACTTTGCCTTAAACTTGCAGTCTGCCCCAGAGCTCAGGAAAAGAAAACTTGGCACATGTACTGTTTTCCCATAGCTCACAGCTATGCTGATTTGAAGTTCTGAACTCTTTGATCTGTAAAGCAAAACTTTTGCTATTCTATTTGTGGTTGTCTTTCATCATTCTATCTGTATTCTAACTGCCTGGCTACCAAACTGTCATTTTTCATTGCACACGTTCTATGTGTTATTTTGGCAGAACTCAATAGTATTACTTGCTTTCAACAGTTTCATTATTGCAAAATTGAAAAGTTGGTCCTTGATGTTATGCTGTGAGTTCTTTATAATGTTTTGCTAAATGGATAACATAGTAACCTTTTATTACATTTTCTCACAGATACATTTCTGAGTATAGCATCTTCATGTCTCTTATCAAGTATTATTTATTTATTTATTTATCTTTTTAAGAGTCAAGGTCTTGCTGTGTTGCCCAGGCTGAAATGCAATGGTTTGATCATGACTTATTGTTACCTGGAATGCATGAGCTCAAGCGATCCTCCTGCCTCAGCCTCCTAGGCAGCCAGGGCCACAGGTGTGTGCCACCATGTCTACCTGGCTGATTTTTTATTTTTCATAGAGGCAGGGTCTTACTACATTGCTCAGGCTGACCTTAAAATCCTGGTCTCAAGCTGTCCTCCCTCCTTGGCCTCCTAAAGCACTGAAATTACAGGCATGAGCCACCATGCCCTGCTTTTTGAAAGGATTCTATTAATTTCTTGTGCTAACTGAAGAACTTTTTATTGTTTAACCTTTGAATGCTCAGAAATACTGATAAAATTATACACAAAATAAAATCTAATTTCTACCATAGATTCAGGTTTTAGAACCATGTAAAGGATAGGGCATAAGTATTTTTCTTTTTTGTTTGTTTGTTTTGAGAGGGAGTCTTGCTTTGTTGCCCAGGCTGGAATGCAGTGGGGTGGTCTCAGCTCAGTGCAACCTCTGCCTCCCGGCTTCAAGCGATTCTCAAACTGCCTCAGCCTCCTGAGTAGCTGGGACTCATGCCACCACACCTGGCTAATTTTTGTATTTTTTGTAGAGACAGGGTTTCACCATGTTAGCCAGGCTGGTCTTGAACTCCTGACCTTAGGTGATCTATCCGCCTCAGCCTTCCAAAGTGCTGAGATTACAGGGGTGAGTGAGCCACCAGGCCCAGCCCAGATAGGGCATAAGTACTTTTCTTTAGATCTTTGGTTTGATACAAAACTTAATCTCACTCTGGGACCATATTGACATTTTCTGGGCTCTGAAAGATTTGCAGCCATTCTCAGTGTCTTTTTGGTTAGACTGTTGTAGACAGTTGCTCACTGTGTGCAATATGTAGTGGTAATTTTCAACATTGAGGTCTATGGTGAAACTAGTAAAAACTTCTGTGGCTGGAACTGGTGGCTGGGCAAACTGAATCTGCTGGTTTTGTGTGGGAGTGAGACAATACTTTCCTTCCTCAATTTAATCTTCATTGAAGGTGGATGGTGGGATAGCTGTCATCAAATGAGCTATCAAAAGATATACCTTGCCAGACCTGGTGGCTCACTCCTGTAATCCCAGAACACGGTGAGAGGACAAGGTGGGTGGATCACCTGAGGTCAGGAGTTCGAGACCAGCCTGGCCAACATGGCGAAACCCTGTCTCTACTAAAAATACAAAAAATTAGCCAGGCATGGTGGCTCGTGCCTGTAGTGGCAGCTATTTGGGAGGCCTAGGCAGGAGAATCACTTGAACCTGTGAAGTGGAGGTTGCAGTGAGCCGAGATCATGCTTTCTTAACAATTGGAAGTCTGGGCCGGGGGTGGTGGCTCACACCTGTAATCTCAACACTTTGGGAGGCCAAGGCGGGTGGATCCCCTGAGGTCAGAAGTTCAAGACCAGCCTGGCCAACACCAACATGGTGAAACACCATCTCTACAGAAATACCAAAAAAAAAAATTAGCTGATGATGGCAGGTGCCTGTAATCCCAGCTACTCGGGAAGCTGAGGCAAGAGAATCCCTTAAAACCTGGGAGATGGAGGTTGCCATGAGATCATACCATTGCACTCCAGCCTGGGTGACAGAACAAGACTCATTTCAAAATAATAATAATAATAATAATTAGAAGTCTTTCTGTGTAGGACTTAACCAAACTTTTCCTAAGCATTGTCAGCTTTGAGTGTCATAAAATACATTTTATTTTAGGATCCTATTGTTTCTTCTTTCTGTAAATAGGGAAATTTTAAAAATTTAAAGTAATTTTTAGATGCATAATTTTGATTCAGAAGAATTACATTTTAAAATATCCTCTGAGTGAGGAAGGGGAAGTTTGTACTTATAAGATGCCTGTGCTATATCAGGAACTATTCTAGATGCTTCACACACAATACTACATTAAGTTCTTCAAAGTGGTTAGTGCTGCATTTGCAGAAGAGAAAACTGAGGCATAGACTTGCTTAAGATCACAAAACTAGGAGAAAGAAGAACTGTAATTCAAATTTTGGTCTGAATTAGAATTTTTAAAGGGTATTTCCCTAGGTTGCTGATTAAATCTGGGGCCTGACCTCTTAGTATAGTGTGCATGTGTTTATCATTGTGTACACAAAGATACACAAGACCCTCACTGAATTTTACTTGAAAATTTGGGGAAATTTTAATTTTATTTTAAAAATAATTATAAGTGCTTACCTGGGATGACCCAATTTGTACTGTCATAGACTTCTCACTGTGTGAGAGCATTTGGTCTGCAGCCAGGGTCAAATGTGTGACAATGAGAAGCCTGTGTTCTCATAAGATGTTCTGAAGGCTGAAAATAATAAGGCAAAGGAAGGCTTCTGTATGTTTGCTGCTGAACACTGCAGGCTTCTAAACATGTGTGTTATTTAAGATTCTGACAACTTTTTATACCCAGAGAATGCTTGACCTGTCACAAATTCTTAGTAGATTTTGTCATCAGAGAATTGAGAAGAATAGACACAGAGCTTTATAAGACAAGCTGTGGAAAATATAGTCATACCCTGTATCATGACATTTCAGTCAACAGTGGACTGCATACACAACAGTGGTCCCATAAGAGTTATAGTGGAGCTGAAAAATTTTTATCAACTAGTGCTGTCATAATGTTTTTGCACAACACATTGCCTTTTTTATGTTTAGATACACAAATACTATTGTTTTACAGTTGCCTACAGCATTCAGTATAGGTTTGTATAAGTATACTCTATCATGATGTTCACATAATGATAAAAAGGTCATAACATTAGCCCATATCATCTAGGTTAATGTGTCCCATCATTAGCTGACATGTGACTGTATTGAAGTCCTAAATTTCAATGTTATTTTTATTCTCTATTACCTATACTTTCTCTCTTTTTTTAATATACAACTCACATTTCTCTGGTATATTCTATCAAATACTGTATAAAAGACACTGCCAATGAAGTAGCCAGTTAATTACAAATACGAAAGTTGGAAGAATAAACCTTAAAGGTTTACTCTGTTTCAAGGATTCCCAACCAGCATACCACCAGTGGATGACAAAGTAGCCACAATCTTGATTCCTTTCATCCTTAGGCCCACCAGAGCCCCTAGACTGTTTTCTTCTCTGGTTGCTTCCTCCAGTTTGTCTGTTATGCTGTACATACATTGTCATTGTCTATGTCTACCATGTAAGAAAATGGTTGGGAAGGTATTGCTTTCTTAGTAGTTATTTGGAAAGTCTTTTTAGAAGTAGAGGAATTCTGGTTAACTTATATAAACTCACCCTAATAAATATGGAAGAAACTACTTAGATTGCAACAACGGAAATCTAGTTTGAATTTAGTTGTGACTGTTATAAATGTTTTTAAATACTGGAATGCTAGGGAAGTTGAAGTGTTTATCATTTCCTTTTGTTTTTTATAACAAATAAGTTTTTGAAATTGACTTAGAAGTGCTGTTTTGGTTGTAACCCGGCCTCAGTATATCCTTCTATATTCATAGCTTCTGTGGACAGGAAACTCTTCTAGGGAGGAAAACAATTAGGCACACCTGAATGTCAAGCCATCAGTTTACAGGGGGATTTTTCAAATGCAGTGTGTAAATTGGGGCCTGCTTATAATGAAATTTGGGATAGCGTTAACAGTTTACTGCGATGATAGAGCATAGAGGCCTTGAAGTCAGCAAATTTAGGTTTAAGTACCTATCATTTTGATGGGGATTAACTGACCAAAGGCAGATAAAAGCTGTTTAGCACACAGTTGTCAAAGGGTAAACATTCTTTTACTGTCTTTTAAAAAATGTTTATACTTCATTGTGGGGAAAAAAAATCATAGATTAAAATAATACAATATACATGTGTATAGTTACATAGTAAAATGTATATTTAGAGTTTAAAGAAAAATAATGAAATGGGCTGGGTGTGGTGGCTCACATCTGTAATCTCAACACTTTGGGAGGCCATGGCAGGCAGATCACTTGAGACCAGGAGTTCAAGACCATCCTGGCCAACATGGTGAAACCCCATCTCTACTACAAATACAAAAGTTAGCTGGGCATGGTGGCACATGCCTGTAATCCCAGCTACTTGGGTGGCTGAGGCACAGGAGTCTCTTGAGCCCGGGAGGTGGAGGTTGCAGTGAGCTGAGATCATCCTATTGTATTCCAGTCTGGGTGACAGAGTGATACTGTGTCTCAAATAAAAATAAAATGAACCCGTATAGCCGCAGACATTACCAATGTCTACAGTCCTCTGTGTGACTTCCCAGTTATATCCCTGGCATTTCCCTACCAGAGGAAACTATGAAACTACGTTTTGTGTTAATCATTCTTTTTCTTTTCTATGTAGTTTTACCACAGATATATCTATCCCTCAATAATCTATATGTAGTTTTGTTAATTTTGAACTTTGTAAAAGTATTCTCTGTATATTCTTGCTATTTGCTTTTTTAAAACGTAAACATTCTGGGTGGGGTGTGGTGGCTCATGCCTGTAATCCCAGCATTTTGGGAGGCTGAGGTGGGCAGATCACCTGAGGTGAGGAGTTCGAGACCATCATGGCCGACATGGTGAAACCCCATCTTTAAAAGGAAAAAGGAAAAAAAAATTTTTTTAATTAGCTGGACATGGTGGCAGGCACCTGTAATCCCAGCTACTTGGGAGGCTGAAGCAGGAGGATCGCTTGAACCCAGGAAGGGGAGGTTGCAATGAGCCAAAATCACACTGTTACATTCCAGCCTGGGCCACAGAGCGAGACTCCTGACCTCAAGTAATCCACCTGCCTTGGCCTCCCAAAGTGCTGGGATTATAGGCATGAGCCACCATGCCCAACCATGAATGTTGAACTTTATAAGGGTGGTGATATTACTTGACATTCCCACCACCAGTTGCTTGATTTGCATTTTTTGTCATCAATGAGATTGAACAAATATGTTTCCTTCTTCATGAAATACTAATAGATGTTTTTTGACCATTTTTCTGTTGTACTGTTTGTGTTTTTCCTGTTAGCTGTTAGCAGCTCTTTATTTACCTCTGATACTGATCCTTTGTCTTGTATAAGACAACAAATATCTTCTAGTTTGTAACTCCTCTCTTCCACTTTCTTCTGTCATCTAATGAACAAGAATACTTGATTTTAATATTGTCAAATGTATCTTTTTTTTTTTTTTTTTTTTTTTTTGAGACGGAGTTTCGCTCTTGATACCCAGGCTGGAGCGCAATGGCGCGATCTCGGCTCACCGCAATCTCCGCCTCCTGGGTTCAGGCAATTCTCCTGCCTCAGCCTCCTGAGTAGCTGGGATTACAGGCACGCGCCACCGTGCCCAGCTAATTTTTTGTATTAGTAGAGACGGGGTTTCACCATGTTGACCAGGATGGTCTCGATCTCTTGACCTCGTGATCCACCCGCCTCGGCCTCCCAAAGTGCTGGGATTACAGGCTTGAGCCACCGCGCCCGGCCTAAATGTATCTTTTATAGTTAATAGTTTCTGTTTTCTCTAAGAAATACTTTTTGTCCAGATGAGAAGAATGTTCCCTTTGATCCTTTGATTTTTTACTGAAAGATGTAAGGTTTGGGACAATTAAGTCCTTGATCCATCTGGAGTTGTTTTTTTTAATATGAGGTAGGGACCTGATTTTATCTTGTGCCATATAGAAAATCTTTTTTATCTTGTTCCATTTGTTAAATTATCTCTCTTTTCCTTTAGTAATCTGACACGTCTCCTCTCTTGTACCAGAGTTTCAGAACTGTGTGGGTTTGTTGCTTGACTCTGTGTTGTACTGGTCAGTTGGTCTGCCTGTCCCTAGACCAGTACCACACTTCAGTACCACCATGTTGGCCAGTTGGTATGGGGGTTTTGTGAAGAAAACAAATAAAATACAAACCAACAGCAACAATTGAAAGGACTGTAGTATGTAGTATCCTTGGTGGAAAGCCAGATTTCAGTTAGAACAAGATAAAGAAAATGTTCAGAGATATAATGAGATTCTGCTGATGAAGTACTGTGAATTCCATAGAATTTAGCAGTAGAGAGTTGTCAGGGAATGGGGCCGAAGAATGGATATATCTTTACCTTCTGGGGATGAGAACATTGGATGTTAGGGGGAACATGATGATTAGGGGCTTTTTGCAGTAACCAAAATGAATAGGGAGAAAAGGCATAAAGAGATTATTCCTGGTGGGATGATTCCTGTGGGTAGATTGTGATAGTGAGGCTGTGAATATTGAGAATTTGGGAGGGAAGGGTATCTGCTGTTATCTTGGATGCACCAAGCCAGTCCCCCTCTTAGCCTCTTTCTGGGAAGGGGCAATTTTACTGTGAGCTCACAAGGCTGCTTCTTGACTCCTGTGCAAGTCAGGAAGCCAGTGTGACTAAGAACAAGTATTATAATCCCTCGGGGTCCACTTTTGTTATCCTGTCAGGAGAGATGTTGTCTTGCTCTACAGTGCTGTCTGGGTACTTGACCTTTAAGATATTTTCATTGTCTTAGGTATTCTAGGGTTGCACTCTGATGTAGGTCATTTTTTCCTTGTTAGCTTTAATCTTGCGTGGAATTAGATACCCAGAATCCTGAAGATTATCCTCTTTCATTAGTTCTGAAAACTTTTCCACCATTTTCTCTTAGAGTATTTCCTAATCTTTTCTGTTTTCTCCTTCTGGAAATCCTGTTTGATATGTGTGGTACATTCTAACTCTGAATCTGATAACTCATATATTTTCTATCCCTTTGAATCTGTATAACATGCTAGGTAATTTCTTCACTTTTGTCTTTCAGTTCATTAATTCTTTCTTTACCTCTGTCTGGTGTGCTGTTTATTTTTCTCCTAGTCTTACTCTTTTGTTAGTCTGATCTTTTAATTTCCTCTTTTGTTTTTTAAAAATGCTGATTTATATTCTGTATCTGATAATTCCAATATTCGTAGTCTTTATGGTTCTTATAGTTTGTTTCTGCTTATTCTGATTCACAGTGAAGTTTGATTGTGATCTCACTGTTCTTGACTCTTTCAATACCTAAGAGAATTAGAGAAGCCTGGGTCAAAAGTACTTCTTTTAAAAAATATTTGCCAGATGCCTAAGGGCACTTTGAATCCAACACCAATTAAAACTAAATTTTTGGATTGGAGTATTTTGGGCCACACAAGTAGTGTGAATTCCAGCCACAAACCCAGGGATTTGTGGCTATAAATTCTATAGGGAAAAAATGTATTTTTACTTCCCATGTTCTACCCATAACCAAAGCCCAAACAGGCATGTGTTCCCTCTGATTTAGGGGGGAAGGAACATCACCCACTGAGAGCACCCTTAGGCATCTAGGCTTAATGTAGTGGTCTCTGATGGGACCTCCCGCCATGATCAGGCTTCAAACTCTGTGTCCTACCTTCTTGGCCAGCAACCCATTACAACCAAATATCCATATACGACCATAGCAGATTAGTGTTTGTCCCCATGGAAAACTCCTTGCTTCTAATCTAGTTTAATATTTCTGTTTGAGCTTTCTTACTGTGACTGGATTCCAAGAAATTCCTTTTGTTTCCTTACATTTAAAAATTTTTCATTTATTTTCTACCTTGCCTATAAACATGTATGAAAATAACAGTGGAACAAGTAGTTCTTCAGTCTTCTTTGTCATAAGCTAATTAGCAGAATGGCTTCACAGACTTGGCCAGAATTGTAGTTTGTCAGTACTAGGACAGCTTGATATTGTGTACATTGGGATTACAAACTACTTGAAAGGCAAAGAACATATGCAAATAAAGTACAGGCAAATACTGGAAACAATAGCTCCCTAATGAGGCCCAAATGTTTCGTAATTGAAGTTAGCTTTTCAGAATATTTGATTCTAAGAAGCAGGGGAAGCTTGATTTACAGTAAACTGAATATGCTCGTAAATGGAAGACATCATTTCAAGAGAGAGAAAAGATGATTTAGAAGAAGAGTATCATAAGCTCAAATTTAAGACAAATGTAAAGCAATTTTTACCCAGTTAAATAGCTTTTAGACTATCAGCAACAAAAAAAAGCATTAACGTGTTCATTCATCACATACTTCGAGCATATTTTCTATGGATACTTCATTGAATGTTTTGGAAGATACAGAATTAAGGGTTATATAAGAAGTAATTGTCTATCTAAGCAGCGCCCTGTACCCTCATCTTTATTATCTTTATGGCTATATGTATTGTTTCCATATAACACGGTTGTCACAGTGTTAAGTGCAACCAAAGAGTATTTTTGTTGGCTCTGGTTGATTGGTCATTTTTGCTGTTTACCATTATTCACCAAGCTAGTTGTTATTTTACTTTTTAATTTTATGCATTGTTGTTCCTAGTCTGTAAGGTTGGGAACAAATTTGACTCATTTTTTTCTTTTATTTGCTCTTTTATTCAGCAGACATTTATAAGATGTGTGCTGTATGTCACACCTTTGGCCACTAGAATTACCATCAGAAGAAAAACAGGCTGTGACCTCTGACCTCATGGAGCTTGCAACCTATTAAGAGAAATAGCCATTAATAATAATTTATAAAATTCCACTAATAAATATATAATTGCAACTGTGACAAATGCTGGAGACTAGAAGACCATGGTACTATAGAAAAAAATTAGCTGGGTGTGGTAGCATGCGTCTGTAATCCCAGTTACTAGGGAGGCTGAGGCAGGAGAATTTCTTGAACCTGGGAGGTAGAGGTTGCAGTGAGCTGAGATTACACCATTGCACTCCAGCCTGGGCAACAAGAACTATGTCTCAAAATTTTAAAAAAGCCTTATACTCAGAGTGGTGGCAGTGATGGTGGTGAGTTAGATTTTAAAAGCTACTTTTGGAACTGGATGTTGCAGTCAGATTTAAATAAAGAGTGCTGATTTTAGCCTATATCAGAAATGTTTAAATGTACATTTTGTTTTTATGACCAAAGCCAGTTATAGTACCTAGTGGAGTTATTTTAAGTTACTCATCTCCTGCCGTTTGAAGACTTCAGATATTGCAAATGAATTAGGTAGGAGGAATGTATACTCTTATTTTGGTGGGTTTTGCAAGGATATTTAAAAGTATTTTTATATGTATGCAGACTGCCAGAATATTTCTGAATGGATTGTGCTTAAATTATTATTGCCATAATTGAGTCATCTGTGTTTGTGGTTTAGCTTTGAAAGAGGTTTTTGCCCTTTATTTGTAGGATTATTGACGTTATTTTTAACTAATTTAGAAGTCCTTGGATATGCACTTAAAATTTTTTAAAGTAAATTTGTGCAAAACTAAAAACAGTTATAATGAAGTTGTTTTTCAGTCACATAGTGACTGCTCTCAAATGAGGCTAAAACTGTCTCTGAAGAATGTTCTTGTGCTTGGGCCAAGAGGCTTCTGGGATAGGCATATTTTTAAGAACTTAGAACATAAACAACTGTAATCTGTGGCAAGAGATTTAAATGACCTCATGATGACAACAAGAACAAAGCATTTTTTAAGTCATCATGGCGGTGTGTGAATTCATTGCAGTGTGTTTCTTATGCTACTATTTGGGTGTATTGAGAGCCAGGCAAAAAAATTACAGACTGTATTAAACTGAACATACTGTTTCTTTATTGTTGTAAATAAAGTACCAGAAAAATATTATTTCCTAAGAATAAACATTTCGTGAATTATTTTAGAGTTTTAGGTCTTTTTCTTTTTTTCTTTTTAACCACATGAACCACGTGAGGATCAAGGCCATTTATTTAGATCCTAAAGTTTTGATTCATTTTCTGTTGGAGAGAATATGTTCCAAATAGGAAAGATCAAACAGTTGGCTTGAAATAAGAATCCCTCCTTTAAGACAGATCAATTAAGTGTTTATTAAGTATTTACTATGTGTCTGGCACTATGCTAAATATTATGGAATACTAAAGAAGGTGACTTTAAGCTGCTTTTGGTCTAGTTAGAAGAAAGGACTGCTCAGATGAAACTTATAAAGTGGGAAGACATTATATTATCAAGCACCAAATAAAATAACCTCACTTCTGTGGTTCAAATAAAGACATAGCCCCCTTTTTTTTTTAGAAATGATTTTTAGTCATTATCTAAAACAGTGATTCTTAACTAGAGGTAATTTTGCCCCCCAAGAGGATATTTGGCAGTGTCTTGAGACATTTTTTATTGTTACAGCTGGGGCTGCTAGCATTTAGTGGATAACCAGAGATATTGCTAAATCACTTCCAATGCACGGGATAGCCCATCACAACAAAGAATTATCTGTCCAAAATGACAATAATATGGAAATTGAGAAACCCTGATGTAGAACCTACAAATGTCAGTGCTGGTAAGCTTCAAAGTTATGGGAATGGTCTTTCGTCTTCCCTGAGGCTAGACCTCTTCATCTCCTACAAATGTTCTTTACCTTAAACTCTTGGATCCTTACACATAGATGATATTTGGATAGTCATAAACCTCCTGAACATTGTACACAAGTTTTTCCAGTACAGTGTTCCAGGGAGAGAGTCCGTAACTTTTGTCAGTATCTCAGGTTATCCATGCCTCCAAAAAAGGTTGAGACACGTCAACCCAGTGCTCTAGTCACCTAAGAGACAACAGTGCAGGACCTCCTTAGCATCGTGGTGATTTAGAAGTAGAGCTTGGATCAAAATCAGAAAATAACTTTTTTGGTGAAAAATTTCTGTATTAGTATTTTTAAGTAATCAAATCTTAATATATGAGGAAATTATAGTAGAATACTTCAAAGAGTATTATTTAAACCTCACATATAATAATACAGTACTGTACATTTAAAATTTTAGACTGAACTGTTTGTTGATCTACAGGCATAACACATAAATTATTTTGTTATTTGAAATCAACTTGTTTTATCAGAATTTGCTGCTTTCTCTCAAATGAAGATCCCAGTTTACATTTCTTAGGTGCTGTTTATCTGTTGAATCAGAAGTCTAAACATGGTTTTATATATTACATATTTCTCCTGAAAACTGTTTACTGAAGTGAATTGTGTTTTTCTTATAAGAAACATTTTGATTTGAGAATTGTTCTGATTTGGCATCTTGTAAGTTAGAGATACTAACAGCAGTATGTCATAAAAACAAATATGTGTTACCATGGGTGTACATATAGGTTAATATTAATACTTTTCTAAGTTATAGAAATTTGGAGATTAAGTCTTGGGTTAAAAACAAAGGAAAGTCTTAAAGATCTATTTCTATTTCAAACTGTTCTTTGAAGCTCAAGGCAGAAAAGCACTGCTTTTAGTTGTTTTATATATTTGGATGTTTACCAAATATTTTGTTGGGGGATAGGGGGAATCATCCTAACAGCAGTATGTTATTTTAAAAAAATCTGTATTACCTTGGTTGTACATATAGGTTAATATTAATACTTTTCTAAGCTATAGAAATTTGGAGATTAAGTCTTGGGTTAAAAACAAAGGAAAGTCTTAGAAATCTGTTTCAGCTGTTTGAAACTGTTCTTTGAAGCTCTAGGCCCAAAAGCACTCCTTTTAGTTTTTTTATATATTTGGACTTTCACCAAATGTTTTGAGGGGGGGAAATTGGTGCATGTGGGAGGAAAGAGTTGCGTACTTCTCTGATCTAAACCATTCATTTTGCAGATAAGGAACCAGAAGCCCAAAGTTTTAGATTTTATTCTTGGGCTATGTATTTCTTTATTCTGTAGGTCGAACTAGCATTTTAGGTGTATCTGGTAATAGTAGAGAGGATGACCAGGCATTCAAAATTCAGCTGTGCAGCTTCCCACCTCCATGTTCTTAGACAAATTACTAAATGTTCTCAGTCTCTATATACTCATCAGTGATAGAGAATTGCAACATATTTAGGATTGTTTTTACTTTCTTAGAATTTAGAATGTATCTGGGAAGATAATCTGGATTGATCATGTCTCATTTTTTTAAAATGGATTTTTGCGTCATCTAAATATTTGAAGATCCACCCAACCATGTCCTCTAAACACTACTATAAAATTTTTAAAAAATCTTTATTATCAAAGGGAACAACATGGTATTTACATTTCCTTTACTTTGGCAATAATGAGGGTCTTTGTAAACTGATGGATCAGTCTTAGGGCTTTTTCTCCCACTTCTTACTTCTCTCTAGTTATTGCATAAGACACCTAGAAATGTGAATCGGGAACAGCAGACTATAGGAACAAAGACTTTTTGAGATGAAATATAAGAGCAAATAGTAGCATTGAAAGAACTAAACCATATGAAGTAGAATCTGAACTTGGTGGTCCTTTTGATCTTAACCGTGTGGCCTCATAGAGTACTTAGGGAAAGACTGAGAGTCCTTTGCTCATGGGATATTTTAACAGGGATTCCTTACTAACAATTTTTGTTTGAAACCTGTAGTTCCAAAAAAAGGAAAAAAAAAAAAAAGGCTGGGCGTGGTGGCTCACGCCTGTAATCCAAGCACTTTGGAGGCCAAGGCAGGCAGATCACCTGAGTTCGGGAGTTCAAGACCAGCCTGACCAACATGGTGAAACCCCATCTTAAAAAAAGAAAAGAAAAGAAAAGAAACCTGTAGTTCCCAGAGAACACAGGCTTTCACTTGGATGACAGAAGCAAGTGGGGATAAAGTTAAAGATAAGAGAAACCACTTGTCTTTTGCTACAAAAATTAATTAGTATTCTGAGAAGAATTAGTTCAGAAGTTTTCTTAGCAGCTCAAAACAAAAAAGTTTAGAGAAATGAAGGCTGGGCCTAAATACAATATTTTTCTTTAGTGGCTTGACCATGTATCAAGTTGCTAGGTTTGTGTGTTGGTTTGTTTTGATTTTGTTTGGTTAGGTTTATTATTGTTTGTTATTAGGAAATAACTTTTATAGAAGTTGGTCCTATGTCACTGTATGATTTTGGGGTAATACAGATACTTACCATTGCCTATTATCTTTGTTACTCTATTAAATATGCATAAATTATATTTGTTTTTGTAAATTACATGTTTAAGTGATTTCAGACAATAAGACATTTTAAGCTAAACTATTTGGATTTTTCCTCAGGTCTTAAAGAAAGTGCAGAAGAGATGGTCAAGAACAAATTGGAAGGAAAAGATAAACTAACTCCTTGGGAACAATTTTTAGAGAAGAAGAAAGAAAAAAAAAGACTGAAAAAGAAACAGAAGGTATCAGTGATAATTATGACCAAATGTTCATTGAACACCAACCATGTATCAGATGGCACCAGATGTTTGACATCCATTATCTCAAAATGTAACTACTTACTGAAGTAGGCCTTGTTATCATCCCAATTTTGAGAAAGAAGAAAGTGAGAACTCAGTAAGTTAAGTGTTTTCAGCAAGGCGACATAATGGTATGCAAAGCCTGGTCATAGTCCAGAAACACTTCCATTGCTACATTCTGACATTTACGTGCCACCTTCATAAAACACATAGTTTAGTTAATGTCTTGATATAAGCAGTATGATTCTGTTCTGTGTTTTTGAGCAAGAGAGGTGCATACAGACTTTGTTCCTTGAGGTTATATGCACATAGAGGTTTTTAACATGAGTGAAATTAAGCCATACTTTCCATCTCTCAACCTGTGTTTTTCACCTTGCAGTATTATCATATGGCTCGTTTATCACCTTATTGTCATTAAATTCCTTTATCGAGTATTTCCTGGCTGGGTGCAGTGGCTCATGCCTGTAATCCCTGCACTTTGGGAAGCCAAGGCAGGTTGATCACCTGAGGTCAGGAGTTTGAGACCAGCCTGGCCAACATGGTGAAACCCCGTCTCTACTAAAAATATAAAAATTAGCTGGGTGTGGTGGCGCACATCTGCAATCCAGCTACTTAGGAGGCTGAGGCAGGAGAGTGACTTGAACCTGGGAGGCGGAGGTTGCAGTGAGCCCAGATCACGCCACCACACTCCAGCCTGGGAGGAGATGGGGCAAGACTTTGTCTCAAAAAAAAAAAAGAGTGTTTCCTCTGTGTTAATATGGTGTCTGTGGACAATATGATTTGACTCACATTGTTCAGGGAATAACATATTTTTCAGAGTTAGAGTCCTTAGTAGTAGCACAGATCACTTAGGTTTTTGCCTCTAAAATGGTCTTGTCATTGAAATGCAGTGTTCTGGCAGTGGTGTGCCTTATAGCATTATCACTGATAATCACAAAATTTTGCAACTTGGCGAATCTTAAAATTATTAATTCTAGTCCATTTTTACAATTTTACAGTTGTAAAAAAACCTTAGCTGATTAGTCTGAGGTTACATAGCATACCAGTGGCCAAGCTGAGACCAAAATCCACAGTTACTCAGACAAGTGTTCTTTCTTCTGTTCTCTACTATATTATTTCTTTACTGTGTGATCTTGGTACGGCTTTGGCTTTTAGTGCTGTAAAGATAGAGAGATATGCAAAGCTGAATGATGCAGTGGAGTAATTTTTATACTTCTATGGTAGTCAGTGTTTGTGGAAATGGATAGTAAAATGGAAAAATTGGGTGTTTTGGGAAAAACTCTTTCAGACTGTGCTTTTCCTCTGCTCTCATACTACAACTAACTAACAATACAGAAGAAGACTTCTGTGACCAAATGGGTAGGAAGTTTTCTCCACACACTAACCAGTATACACTAGCTGGGTATCCTCCAACTCCAACACTACCTGGAGATAGTGCCAGATCCCACAGGTTGGGGACTCAGTCCCCAAGACTGCCCCTGCCCTTTCAGACAACAGTCTGAAGTCTGGACATCCAGAACTTCTGACTGACTGGCTTCAAATTGGGATTTCCACGATCCCCTCTTTAGTTTCAATTAATTTGCTGGAGTGGCCCACAGACCTCAGGGAAACACACATATTTGCTGGTTTATCATAAAGAATATTACCAAGGATATAGATGAAGAGATGCATAGGGTAAGGTGTGGGGGAAGGGGTGTGGAGCTTCCATGCCTCCCTGGGTGCTCCACCCTTCAGAACCTCCATGTGTCCAGCTATCCAGAAGCTTTCTGAACTTGATTTTCTTGGGTTTTTATGGAAGCTTCATGATACCAGCATTCCTTCCTCACAGAGTACAGGACAGCACCCTTTCTAAGGAAAATCTTAAAACGCACAATCAGAAAGGTCAGGGAAGAGTACAGTCCTGCCCTTGAGGCTGAACAAAAGACTATAGTAAAGGCTGTGGAAGTTACGAGCCAGACACCATGGGTGAAAACCAATAGACATCATAACACTACATGGAGTAAGAGCCCTGCTCCCATTGATGTGTACCTAACTCTCTTCTTCCCTAGAACTTCTTTTAAAACTAAGTAGGCAGTAAAATATCTTCTAAATGAAATAACTCCATAAATGTTAAGCTATCAGTTTATTGGAAATGTCTCAAGTGGGTCCTTATGGGGTCAATAAAGGAGTCACTCTGAGAATTGTAGCAGCTATTCTGTTTGATTTTCATTTGCTGAGAGCTTTGATCTTGTGCTTTTATGTTTTCTGTTCATTTGAGCTAAGTCTAGACTCATTTATCAGCAGCATTCAAAGTACATTGTTGAGTGTCTAGGGTGTTCTAGACCCTACAGTACTCTGTACTGGACCTGACTTCAACAGATCCTTTCCGACTCCACAGGTTCTTTGTAGATAGAAGAATTTTCTTCAAGTTAAAAATATTTTTGCCCCTTTGTTCCTCAGTGGTTTCAATTTTGATACTGAAAAATTATTACTGAAGAAATGAATACACGTTATGTATAGTGATATCTAGTATTTTGATCTAGCTGTTGTTTAGATCTATAAAGCAGTTAAGGAAATGTGTGAGTAGATACATAGCAAATATTCTTTGTTAAAAGCATGTTACGGCTGAATCCATATAATAGTTTGGTAAAAAAAATTATTAGAAGCACTTGGTCTTAAAAGGACATTAATGTCAAATATTCTTTAGGGTAAGGGTCTTTTTGCATGCAGAATGTTTAGCAATAATGGCATTCTAAATAGTTGTGTTAAAATGACTTGAGGTGTTTTAGATTTCTAGAGATAAACCCAGTCTGGTTAGCCTGATCTTAGTTCACATATATTCTATTTATATTTGTTTTGTTTTGTTTTGTTTTGAGATGGAGTCTTACTCTGTCACCAAGCTGGACATGCTCTTGGCTCACTGCAACCTCTGATTCCCTGGTTCAAGCGATTCTCCTGCCTCAGCCTTCTGAGTAGCTGGGACCACCACGCCCAGCTAATTTTTTGTATTTTTTAGTAGAGACGGGGTTTCACTGAAGAGTCTGTTCAAATTAGATTAGGAAAAATTTAACCAACAGACTTACTTAAAAATAGCCTAACAGTTTTTAGGGGTGGAATATAGGTAAAACAAGATAATTGTTGAAATTGGGTGATGAGAATGGGATTCATTACATTGTCTTAAACTAGTTTTATTTTTTCTTTCTTTTTTTTTTTTTGATTCTTCTTCTGTAGCCCAGAGATCCAACTAAACTACTTTTATGTATGTTTTTAAATTTCATAATAAAAATTAATTATTTTCTTTAAACCAGCAAATTGTTGTAACTAATAATTTAAGAGAGAATTCACATGTACTACTTCAAGTTATTCAGTCACTGTCACTTTGCAATTTTATGAGAGCAGAGGCCACCTGTCATCACTGATCACCCATCTAAAAGTATTCTCCTTCAGATCTTCTCCTTCAAATGTCTGCATCACTTTGTCTCTCCTAACCCTTCCTATCTTGAATTATTTTTATTTATGTATTTGTCTATTTATGTGTTTGTGTGTCTGATTTCCTTTAATAGATGGTAAAATTTTTGAGGGCAGGAACCATGTACCTGATAACTTTCATTTCTCCCCAAAAGCCTACATGGTTTCCTGCATTTATTAAGTATTCTATATATATATTTTTTGAGATGCAGTCTCACTCTGTTGATAGGCTGGAGTGCGGTCACACCATCTCAGCTCACTGCAACCTCCGCCTTCGAGGTTCAAGTGATTCTCCTGCCTTACCTCCTGAATAGCTGAGATTAGAGGTGCCTGCCACCACAGCTGGCTAATTTTTGTATTTTTAGTAGACATGGAGTTTCACAATGTTGGCCAGGCTGGTCTCAAAGTCCTGACCTCAAGTGAGCCTTGGCCTCCCAAAGTGCTGGGATTACAGGCATGAGCCACTGCACCCAGCCTCTATAATTATTTGTTGAACAAACAGAATTACTTAGGTGGGAGTTGTTTTATAAACTGGTCCATTTAAATACTGGTTTACTTTTAGATTGAACTACTTCTTTTAAAAGAAATGCATACAGTTTTTCTTTGCATGCATATATTATAATGCTTGTAATAATTCAGCTTTCTATTTTTATGTTCAACTTTAAGGCTCTTGCTGAAGAGGCCAGTGAAGAGGAACTTCCCTCTGATGTTGATATGAATGACCCATACTTTGCTGAAGAAATTAAAAAAATAGGTAAGCCAGCTCATACCTGTAGTTTTTAGTTGGAATCTAAAGAAAAAGGTGAGATGCATGGAAGCAATATAAACTAATCATTCTTTTAAAATTGCTAGTGTTTGTGTAGCTTCCTTAGTGACTTATAAGCAAATCTGTCCTGTGGCATACAATCATTGATCTGTTTGGAAAGTGTCAGCTTGTCCCTTCTACATACAGGGAATAATTTTAGTATCGGTGGCTTTTGATACTGTGGTTAATAGTTTACTGGGGATTTCTTTCTGGGAAATATCCTTAATGCCAGTCAAAGTGACTCTATAAAAGCATGAGAGGAAATAGAGGAATAATCATTTTCTTATGTTCTTTCACTGATTTTTAATAACATATCCATTCTAGGTCCCTCTCAGGAAAGTCTATGAAGAATTAAAAGTACGAAACAATTTTGTTTTTATTTGCATGTTGATATGTGTATAATTTTTTTAAAGGTATGCATGAAATTATCATATAAAGGCTTTTTCTGCTGAAGTATACAAAAGCATCTATGATTCATTTTATCCCTTTTGTACTTTTTATGCTTAATTATAGCTAAAAAGCCAGCTTTCCTTACTCCTCTTTTGCCTTGAATCCCTAAATTATCTGGTACGTGATTTCCTATATCCAGGGAGCCTTGTTTCCATCTCATATGCACCACTCATTCTTTCTTTCCTCCATGGTATGTGTAAATGTGTTTAGTAAGGTTCAGGCCATACTTGGTTAAGTCAGTACAGAAATCACTGTAAGCACTTACCATTTGTTCTCATGTATTTTGCCTTCCCCTGATCTTTATACCACACACAAGAACCCCAAAAGGCTTGCTCCTGGAGCCATCCAAGCTGGCATTGTAAAGAAGGATTGTAAAGAAGGATTTTATGAAGTTTCCCTGTTTTTTTTTTCCCTTGTGACTAGTGGGCCAGAATAGTTCTCAACAGGAAAGTCAGAATTGCTCAAAATTATTTCCTGATTGTTACAGCTATTTAGTACTGACATTTTATTGATGAGAGGGAGATTAAGATAAATAAAGTCTATTATAGAATATAAGATTCTTGGGAATTGGACAGAGAAGTGGAAACTTAGCATATTCTGCATTTTATCATACCTGAGTGGTGATTTCTAGAAGATGATGGATTTTAGCCTTATCCTCTGGTTTCAGGAAACCAACTTTATAATGGAGAAATGCTAAGCATTATCGTTTCCTTGTTCTCTATCCAAAGTGTTTCCTTTGGCATGTGAAATCGGGTCAAATTGCAGAACTCAGAATAGGATCCAAAGAGTAAATTAAATGGTTTGATGGCTTGGGGTAGCGAGTTTCTTGGAATCAACACATTTAAATTCAGAGTACGCTTTCTCTAAAGTTATTGTCAGAAGTTCCAAAGAAAAAAGTTGTAGGTAAAATTTGCTTGCTTTTAATTTTCTTTTGATTTCAGAATGTTCTCAAAGGGTAATTGTTTCTATCTGGGCTTAAGTTTTCTCTATTTTTGTGTTTTGTGGTAGGTTTTGTTTTGTTTGGATAATGAAAAACAGCAAGGCAAGAATTTTTTACATAATAAAATTTAGGACAGAAAGCTAGTGTCTTGCCATGTTTGTTTATTCATTCTTTAATAACTGTTTTGATTGTTTACCAGGTGCTGGGCTCTCTGCTAGGCTAGAGATACAGTAGTAATAATACAAGCAGGATTGCATCCCTCATGGAGTCTGGTTTGAAGGAAGATATGTCAGACAGATAAATAGTATAAGAGTATGGTAAATGTTTTAAAGGAAAGAAATAGAAGATATAACTGGGTAGAAGTAGGAGATATGAGAGTATACATTGGGTAGGCAAAGAAGGCTTATCTGAGATGATGACATTAGAGCTGAGACCTGTGGAATGGGGAGTCAGGCATGAAGAGCTGGGGGAAGAGCGTTTGCATATGGGGAAAGAGGGTAGAAAGACTGCAAGGTGAGAAACAATGCACCCTGTGGTGTTAAGAATTGAAAGACATCAGTGTGGCTGGAGCATTGTTAGAGAGGGAATTGGCATGAAGATACGCTGGAAAAACAGCGGAAACTACCCCTGCAGAGCTTTGTTATCCTGACAGCAAATTTAGATTTTACTTTACTGACAGTGGAAAGCCCAAACAGTCTTCAAGCAAAGATGAGATATGATCTGGTATAGATTAACATTTTACTCTGAGCCTGAAAAGAGAACAGTTTGAGGACTGGTGAGGGCTGGGAGACCAGACTTGCCAAGGTCTAGACAAAAGATGATGGTTATTTAGCTGCCATTCATGGAATTGGACAGAGAACAGAATGGAATTCTAGATATATTTTGGAAGTATGCTTGCTAAATCAGGAAGAAATTTAGCATAACTCCTGTTTTTGGTTTGAGTCTATGAAAGAATGTTCTTCCATTTACTGAGTTAGGAAGAAATGTAGGAACAATAAGTTTGAGTGGAAAGCAAAGTAAATAGGTCCATTTGTGGCATAATCACTTTGAGATGTCAATTAGATATACAAATGGAGGTGTTTGGTTGATATTGAGATCTAAGTCTGAGAGATGAGCAGAGAAATCGGAGTCCAAATATAGACTTAAGGATCAGTAGCATATAAATAGTACTTCAAACCATGGCAGTGGGAGTAGAGAGCAGTGATAAGAGACTAGGATACAGGATGGGCCCTGAGGTCAGGTGAAGTCTACATGAGGCACTTTTACTCTGTCATACTAGAGGAAGTGCTACTTGAAAAGGTGGGAAAAGCTTAAGAAGCCGAGAAAGAGCAGCTGGTAAATAGGAGGAACGGTATTAACGTAATGGCTCTGACACTTGGTGAAGTGGTAGAGGTTTCAGTAGATTAGTATGGGTTAAAGTTTAAGGTGAAGGTGAGGAAGTAGAGACAAAAAATGTAGATCATTTTCAGAGATTTCACTGTGAGGGGGAGCAGAGACGTGGAGCAGTACCTGAATGTAGGTAAGGAGAAGCTATTTTTTTTTTAAAGATACAAGCTTTTAGAGCTTATTTTTTTTTCCTTTGGGATTGCTTCAACAGAAAAGAAGTTACTAAGATACAGAAAATGAGGGTAATAAACGTAAATACAAATGCAAGTAAATTTGTATATTTGGTGGTAGAAAGATGAGAGATTTGCCTGATTGGTTTATGGATTTATACTGTTCATTCATTTGTGGAAGTATAGATAATCTGCATGAGCAGATAAGGTAAGGACCTAGAAACAGATCATTGGAGGGGCTGGGTGTGGGAGGTTACTGCCTAAGGCAGTTGATTAAATGAATTGTCAAATTTAAGGGGAATGTACAGGTCAGGATAGCTGAAAATGGAGAAAGATGGGGTGTATATATCTGAAGGCCAGGCCACATACAAAACCACAGAACATGCAGCAAGAGCAGCGGTGTAGGGGGCCTAGACAGAGAAAGAGAGAAGCAGCTGAGCCACACAGTCAGCCTGGGCCACAAAAGGAGTGTGTCCTTTTTAAATTGTGCTGGACATGGCTTTTCAAAGGCACATTACAAAGCTGTGTGCCCCTATTCATGCACGTGGCTATTCAGTCAACAATTATTGAGTAGCAGAATCACCCTGTCCTCCCATATGACTTTCAGCGTGTTACAAAATATTTAAATATATGAGAATGATACAGTTTTCCCATAATTCACATTTTAATCTATCTATGGTATAACTGGACTTTTAAAATATGTTAGATATATATCATGTATATGCTCAAATAGGTGGATTTAATGAGAAGTTCTTACTCAGTTCTGAACCTTTTCCTCCCCAGCAAAAACTAAATTTGTGCTTAACAGTATCCAGAAGATACAAAGAAGAATATATTAAATGTTAACATTTTGTACTCATGATCTGGGAGGACAGTTTTAAGGATAGATAGAAACATGCTTGTAACTTTAGGGAAATAGATTCCCATAAGGGAGTCAGAAAGAAGTTAGGAGAGTTTTTTGTGTACCCTCCAGATATAAGGATGTATAGGGGGTACTCTTAAAGAGACTTGGACTTTGGTTCAAATTTTACCAGTTTGTAATTTTTATTTTTATGTTTTTAAATTTTTTATTTTGAAACAGAGTCTCACTCTGTCGCCTGGGCTGGAGCGTAGTGACACAATCTCTGCTCACCACAACCTCTGCCTCCTGGGTTCAAGAGATTCTCTTGCCTCAGCCTCCGAATAGCTGGGACTACAGGCAGGTGCCACTGCGCATGGCTAATTTTTGTATTTTTAATAGAGATGGAGTTTAACCTTGTTGGCCGGCTGGGATTACAGGCATGAGCCACTGTATCTGGCCAGTGTGTAATTTTTAAAATGTAGGAATGAAATAACTCAATTGACCTAAAATGTAGAAATAAAATAACTCAGATGACCTACATTGGTATATTGACTTATTACCACAGTATTGCCTTAATTATTAATTTGTCAAAATAATTTTGGATTTTAGTACCTCGGAAGTGAAATATAGTCATTATCTAAGGATATAGACCTTGGTTTTCCGAAATATTTAAGATATAATGAATTTGGCATACCAGTGTTTGGGTGTATAGTTCAAGTTCTGTAGTTAAACAGGACAAAAACATTGTAAACCAGATGGATCTAGGTACATTTATAACATTTTTGCTCTAGGCAATCCCATAGAGCTAAACTTATGGACCTTCGAAATATGGAGGAAATGAGTTCATTGATGCCAGACCTGGTGTTTGGCACAGATTAGGTGCCAGGGTGAGTGTTAGTGATCTTTTATAATTTTTTTCTTCTATTTTTTATGATTTTTCCTTCGATTTCCTTCTAAGTTTGCAATTTAGAAGGAAATCGAAGGAAATCGGTATCAAATGAGAGTTTTTAAAACATAATATGCTTCTAGGATGAATACATTAGTGAGATGAAATTGAAATGAAATACTGGAAGAATCTGCTAATTTTCCAGTGGTACCTGGCAGAATCTTGAGTCCTAGTGGTCTTCCCTTTATTTTTTGTAATTCTACAAGTAACATTGTAAAGCAGCTCAGAATGTGGTAGCCTAGAGGGAGATTATCCTTAACAGACTGCATCTGATTATAGGCAAGTGAAGCAGGAACTTGCTACAAAAGACTAACTAAATCACTAGGGTACTTGCCATTCCCATCTGGTCGGTACTGAGACCACATCCATCTGCCCTACAGTGAACTTTCTTAGCTTCTTTCTCACATGAAGCGCTCAACTAAACCTTCTGGAAGAAGTTTGTTATGGGAACAATTCTCTGACATTATAAGTAATGGAAAATGAAATTTCCTTTGCAGATATTCCTTTTACAGATCTCTATTTTTTATACACTATCTTTTTCCATGGGTGTATTCTGTTACATTTTTTGCTTAAAAGGATTCTGGCCTCAGTAAGGATTGGTTAGATTTATTTAACTGTAAGTCTCCGTTAGTATACTAAATTGTTTTAAGAAGGGGAATCATATAATCTAAATTCTTTTTTTTATGGCATTTTAGGTTTTGGGGTACATGTGAAGAACATGCAGTTGCATAGGTGCATACGTGGCAGTGTGATTTGCTGCCTTCCTCCCCTTCACCTATATGTGGCATTTCTCCCCATGCTATCTCTCCCTAACTCCCCACCCCCTGCTGTCCCTCCCCTCTTTCCCCCCAACAGACCCCTGTGTATAGTGCTCCCCTCCCTGTGTCCATGTGTTCTCATTGTTCAACACCCATCTATGAGTGAGAACATGTGGTGTTTGATATTGTGTTCTTGTGTCAGTTTGCTGAGAATGATGGTTTCCAGGTTCATCCATGTCCCCACAAAGGATGTGAACTCATCGTTTTTGATGGCTGCATAATATTCCATGGTGTATATGTGCCACATTTTCCCTGTCCAGTCTATCATCGATGGGCATTTGGGTTGGTTCCAGGTCTTTGCTATTGTAAACTGTGCTGCAATGAACATTCGTGTGCATGTGTCCTTATAGTAGAATGATTTATAATCCTTTGGATATATACCCAGTAATGGGATTGCTGGGTCAAATGGAATTTCTATTTCTAGGTCCTTGAGGAATGGCCACACTGTCTTCCACAATGGTTGAACTAATTTACACTCCCACCAACAGTGTAAAAGTGTTCCTATTTCTCCACATCCTCTCCAGCATCTGTTGTCTCCAGATTTTTTAATGATCACCATTCTAACTGGCATGAGATGGTATCTCAATGTAGTTTTGATTTGCATTTCTCTAATGACCAGTGATGATGAGCATTTTTTCATGCTTGTTGGCCTCATGTATGTCTTCTTTTGTAAAGTATCTGTTCATATCCTTTGCCCACTTTTGAATGGGCTTGTTTTTTTCTTGTAAATTTGTTTTGGTTCATTGTAAATTCTGGATATCAGCCCTTTGTCAGATGGGTAAGCTGCAAAAATTTTTTCCCATTCTGTTGGTTGCCGATTCACTCTAATGACTGTTTCTTTTGCCGTGCAGAAGCTGTGGAGTTTGATTAGGTCCCATTTGTCTATTTTGGCTTTTGTTGCCAATGCTTTTGGTGTTTTGGTCATGAAGTCCTTGCCTACGCCTATGTCCTGAATGGTTTTGCCTAGGTTTTCTTCTAGGGTTTTTATGGTGTTAGGTCTTATGTTTGTTTAAGTCTTTAATCCATCTGGAGTTTAGTGTAAGGTGTCAGGAAGGGCTCCAGTTTCTGCTTTCTGCATATGGCTAGCCAGTTTTCCCAACACCACTTATTAAACAGGGAATCTTTTCCCCATTGCTTGTTTTTATCAGGTTTGTCAAAGATCGGATGGTTGTAGATATGTTGTGTTGCCTCCTAGGCCTCTGTTCTGTTCCATCGGTCTATATCTCTGTTTTGGTACCAGTACTATGCTGTTTTGATTACTGTAGCCTTGTAGTATAGTTTGATGTCTTCCACATTACTGATGTCCAGTAATGTGATGCCTCCCGCTTTTTTCTTTTTGCTTAGAATTGACTTGGCTATGCGGGCTCTCTTTTGGTTCCATATGAAGTTTAAGGTGGTTTTTTCCAGTTCTGTGAAGAAGGTCATTGGTAGCTTGATGGGGATAGCATTGAATCTGTAAATTACTTTGGGCACTATGGCCATTTTCACAATATTGATTCTTCCTAACCATGAACATGGAATGTTTCTCCATCTGTTTGTGTCCTCTCTTATTTCGTTGAGCAGTGGTTTGTAGTTCTCCTTAAAGAGGTCCTTTACGTTCCTTGTTTGTTGTATTCCTAGGTATTTTATTCTCTTTGTAGCAATTGTGAATAGGAGTTAGCTCTTGATTTGGCTCTCTTTAAGTCTGTTATTGGTGTATAGGAATGCTTGTGATTTTTGCACATTGATTTTGTATCCTGAGACTTTGCTGAAGTTGCTTATCAATTTCAGGAGATTTTGGGCTGAGATGATGGGGTCTTCTAGATATACAATCATGTCGTCTGCAAGTAGAGACAATTTGACTTCCTCCTTTCCTAATTGAATACCCTTTATTTCTTTTTCTTGCCTGATTGCTCTGGCTAGAACTTCCAGTACTATATTGAATAGGAGTGATGAGAGAGGGCATCCTTGTCTAGTGCCAGATTTCAAAGGGAATGCTTCCAGTTTTTGCCCATTCAGTATGATATTGGCTGTTTGTTTGTCGTAAATAGCTTTTATTATTTTGAGATATGTTCTGTCAATACCTAGTTAATTGAGAGTTTTTAGCATAAAGGGCTGTTGAATTTTGTCGAAGGCCTTCTCTGCATCAATTAAGATAATCATGTGGTTTTTGTCTTTGGTTCTGTTTATGTGATGAATTACATTTATAGACTTGTGTATATTGAACCAGCCTTGCATCCCTGGGATGAATCCTACTTGATCATGGTGGATAAGCTTTTTGATGTGCTGTTGCAGTCGGCTTGCCAGTATTTTATTGCAGATTTTTGCATCTATGTTCATCATGGATATTGGCCTGTAGTTTTGTTTTCTTTTTGAGTCTCTGCCGGGTTTTGGTATCAGGATGATGTTGGTCTCATAAAATGATTTGTGAAGGATTCTCTCTTTTTGGATTATTTGGAATAGTTTCAGAAGGAATGGTACCAGTTCCTCTTTGTATGTCTGGTAGAATTCGGCTGTGAACCCATCTGGACCTGGGCTTTTTTTGGGTGGTAGACTCTTAATTGCTGCCTCGACTTCAGACCTTGTTATTGGTCTATTCAGGGTTTCGATTTCTTCCTGGTTTAGGCGTGGGAGGAGGCAACAGTCCAGGAATTTATCTATTTCTTCCAGGTTTTCTAGTTTATGTGCATAGAGTTGTTTGTAATGATCTCTGATGATGGTTTGAATTTCTGTGGAATCTGTGGTGATATCCCCTTTCTCGTTTTTTTTTTTTTTTTTTTTGCATCTATTTGGTTATTCTCTCTTTTCTTTTTTATTAATCTGGCTAGTGGTCTGTCTATTTTGTTGATCTTTTCAAAAAACCAGCTCCTGGATTTATTGATTATTTGAAGGGTTTTTCGTGTCTCTATCTCCTTCAGTTCTGCTCTGATCTTAGTTATTTCTTGTCTTCTGCTAGGTTTTGAGTTTTTTTGATCTTGCTCCTTTAGCTCTTTCAATTTTGACGATAGGGTGTCAATTTTAGATCTCTCCTTGCTTCTCATGTGGGCACTTACTGCTATATATTTTCCTCTAGAGTCTGCTTTAAATGTGTCCCAGAGATTCTGGTATGTGGTGTCTTCGTTCTCATTGGTTTCGAAGAACATCTTTATTTCTGCCTTCATTTCGTTGTTTATCCAGTCAACATTCAAGAGAAAGTTGTTCAGTTTCCATGAAGCTGTGCGGTTCTGGGTTGGTTTCTGAATTTTGAGTTCTAACTTGATTGCACTGTGGTCTGAGAGACTGTTTGTTATGGTTTCCGTTCTTTTGCATTTGCTGAGGAGTGACTTACTTCCAATTATGTGGTCGGTTTTAAAGTAGGTGTGATGTGGTGCTGAGAAGAATGTATATTCTGTGGATTTGGGGTGGAGAGTTCTGTAAATGTCTATTAGGTTTTCTTGTTCCAGGTCTGAGTTCAAGTCCTGGATATCCTTGTTAATTTTCTGTCTCATTGATCTGTCTAATATTGACAATGGTGTGTTAAAGTCTCCCATTGTTATTATCTGGGAGTCTAAGTCTCTTTGTAAGTCATTAAGAACTTGCCTTATGTATCTGGGTGCTCCTGTATTAGGTGCATATATATTTAGGATCGTTAGCTCTTCTTGTTGCATTGATCCTTTTACCATTATGTAATGTCCTTCTTTGTCTCTTTTGATCTTTGTTGCTTTAAAGTCTATTTTATCAGAGATGAGAATTGCAACTCCTGCTTTTTTTTGCTCTCCATTTGCTTGGTAAATCTTCCTCCATCCCTTTATTTTGAGCCTTTGTGTATCCTTGCATATGAGATGGGTTTCCTGGATACAGCACACTGATGGGTTTTGGCTTTTTATCCAATTTGCCAGTCTGTGTCTTTTGATTGGGGCATTTAGTCCATTTATGTTTAGGGTTAATATTGTTATGTGTGAATTTGATGCTGCCATTTTGATGCTAGCCGGCTCTTTTGCCCGTTAGTTGATGAAGATTCTTCATTGTGTGGATGCTCTTTACCATTTTGTGTGTTTTTGGAGTGTCTGGTACTGGTTGTTCTTTTCTATGTGTAGTGCCTCTTTCAGGAGCTCTTGTAAACAGGTCTGGTGGTGATGAAATCTCTGAGTACTTGCTTGTTCACAAAGGATTTTATTTTTCCTTCACTTATGAAGCTTGGTTTGGCTGGATATGAAATTCTGGGTTGAAAGTTCTTTTCTTTAAGGATGTCGAATATCGGCCCCCACTCTCTTCTGGCTTGTAGGGTTTCTGCTGAGAGATCTGCTGTGAGTCTGATGGGCTTCCCTTTGTGGGTAACCCAACCTTTCTCTCTGGCTGCCCTTAGCATTTTCTCCTTCATTTCAACCCTGGTGAATCTGACGATTATGTGCCTTGGGGTTGCTCTTCTTGAGGAATATCTTTGTGGTGTTCTCTGTATTTCCTGGACTTGAATATTGGCCTGCCTTGCTAGGTTGGGGAAGTTTTCCTGGATAATATCCTGAAGAGTATTTTCCAACTTGGATTCATTCTCTTCGTCACATTCAGGTACACCTATCAAACGTAGATTAGGTCTTTTCACATAGTCCCATATTTCTTTTTGACTTTGTTCATTCCTTTTTACCCTGTTTTCTCTAATCTTGCCTTCTCGTTTTATTTCATTGAGTTGATCTTCGACCTCTGATATCCTTTCTTCTGTTTGGTCAATTCAGCTGTTGAAACTTGTGCATGCTTCGCGAAGTTCTCGTGTTGTGTTTTTCAGCTCCATCAATTCACTTATATTAAGTTGTCCATTCTCGTTAGCATTTCATCAAATATTTTTTCAAGGTTCTTAGTTTCTTTGCATTGGGTTAGAATATGTTCTTTTAGCTCACAGAAGTTTCTTATTACCCACCTTCTGAAGTCTGATTCTGTCATTTCATCACACTCATTCTCCATCCAGTCTTGTTCCCTTGCTGGTGAGGAGTTGTGATCCCTTGTAGGAGGAGAGGTGTTCTGGTTTTGGGTGTTTTCATCCTTTTTGCGCTGGTTTCTTCCCATCATTATCCACCTGTCGGCTTTGTAGTTGTTGACTTTCTGATTGGTTCTCTGAGTGGACGTGCTGTTTGTTGATGATGAAGTTACTTCTGTTTCTTAGTTTTCCTTTTAACTGTCTGACCTCTCTGCTGTAGGACTGCTGGAGTCCACTCCAGGCCCTGCTTTCCTGGGGATCACTTGCAGCAGCTGCCGCCAAACAGTAAAGGTTGCTACCAGTTTCTTCTGCTTTGTCCCAGAAGGATACCTGCCAAATGTCAGTCTGAGCTCTCCTTTATGAGGTGACTGTTTGGATATATGGGGGTCAGGGAGCTGCTTGAGGAAACAGTCTGTCCTTTATATTATCTCAGGTGCTGAGCTGTGAGCCCCGTTGTTCATTCAGAGCTGCTGGGCAGGTAAATTTAAGTCTGCAGCAGCAGAACTCATAAATCCCTTTTTTTTCCCAGGTGTTCTGTCCCAGGGAGTTAGAGCTTTATGAGTTTCCGCTGTGCTTGCTGCCCTTTTTTTTTTTTCTTCAGGGCTGCCCTTCCCACAAGGAGGCAGCCTAGTCACTCTCAGCCTGCAGCAGCTTAGCTGAGCTGCTTTGGGCTCCGCCCAGCTGCCATGTGAACTTCCCTGCAGTCCTGTTTATATGGGTGTAGTTAGAACTGCCTCAGCAATGGGGGCCTGCCTCTGTAATGACGGACTCTCTCTGTAATGGCGGGTTGCCTCGGCAACGGCAGGCTGCCTCAGGAATGGCAGACTGCCTCCGTAGTGGTGGAGTGCCTCGGTAATGGCGGACGCCCTCCCCACAGAGCTGGACCATCCCGGGTTCAGCTGTCCTTGCTGTGAAACTCTCAACCCAAAGCGTTTCCAATTGCTGTTTTTTTTGTTTTTGTTTTTGTTTTTGTTTTTGTGCAGGTGGGACCAGCTGGGCCTGATCATCTGGCTCCCTGCCTCAGAGCCTTTTATTTTTTAGTTGAATGGTCGGCTCTCTCCCAGGTGTCCTGGTCGCCTGTTGAATAGGCGCCGGGAACTGTGTGATTTCTCGTGCGGCGACCCACTGGGCCAGCTGAAACCGCGGCTCTGAGATTTGTGGCGCTTTTTTGCCCGGAAATCTCCTGGCCTGGCTCCCTGTTTCAGCTCCCCTTGCTGGCTAAGTGGGGACACAGTCCCATTTACTCTGCACTGGGAGCCGCTGCGCCAGGGCGCAGGCAAAATAGCCGCGCCGGCCAAAACAGCCGCGCTGGCGACCTGTGGGGCTCCTCTGCCTGGGAATCTCCTGGTCTGTGGGAAATAAAAATCCGTCTGGAAATGCGGCGTCCACTCACCCTCTGCGCTTTCACTCGGAGCTGCAATCCTGAGCTGCACCTAACCGGCCATCTTGGATCTTCCTCTAAATTTTTTTTTTTTTTAATTTTATTATGGAAGCAGGTATATGTTGCCCAGGCTGATCTGAAACTCCTGACCTCAAGCAGTCCTCTTACTTCAGCCTCCCAAGGAGCTGGAATACAGGTGTGAGCCATCATGTCCTGCCCATATAATCTAAATTTTTAAAAGATCACTCTGGCTATTGTGAGGTAAATGAATTGTACAGAGACATAAAAAGCAGAAACATCTTGTTTTTGAATGGTACCATGATGTTTGCATGCTGATATGAATTATCCAGTAGAGGAGGGGATATTGTATTAAGCAGGGAAGAAAGGGAGTACTGCTAGAATGATGTCCACATGGCAGCAAGAGGAGATAAGTTTCATTATACCAATCAGGGGATTGATTTCGATTGTAGCATGGACAGTTCATTTGTTTAGGTAATAATCAACCCCCACACAGTATTGACTGTGTGTCAATCACTGTTCTGAGCACTCTACCAATATTACTTTATTTGATGCTCACAACAGTCCTCTGGTAGGTATGGTTATTACCTCATGTTATAGATGAATACATTGACACACAGAGAAGTTAACCCCCTAGTTAAGACCAGCCAACTTGTAGGATTTTGGACTCAACTATCTAGTTCCAAAATCATTATTTCCTGCACTATAGAGTAAACTTTTATTGTAGAAACCTCTGAAAGTTCACTTTTATTGTCTCTATTTTCTCAGCAAAATGGGACTAAGGTCATTAGCCGAGATCAGAGTTTCAGATGTGTGAGTTTGGGGAGAAAGGATAAAGTGTGCCCGCTTCCTGCCTCTCTGATCTCTTCTTCTACCCCCTTCACCTTTCTCTGATGAACCTCACAAGCCTTCCTGCTGCATCTCGATCGTTCCCTTCTCCTGCTATACCCTTCTTCAGGTATTCTCACATATTACCTCGTCAGTTCATCCAGATCATTGACGAGACCTTCCTTAGCTACCCTAACGAAACCAGCCTCCCCATTCAGTCTCTATCCTTTTTTTCCTGCTATGCCTCTGTCTTTCCCAACTTGAAGGTACACTGCATGAGAGAAGATTTTAACCTCTTGTTCACAGCTTATATCACCAGCACCTGGAGCTGTGCTTGCAAAATAATAAGTGCTCAGTTAACATTTGTGAGATAGGAGAAATAATTTCCTTCTGTTTATTGACCATTTGTTTTTGTTGGTGAATTCTCTTTGCTCTGTTAGTATTTTCATTTACACGAAATATTTATAAGTGAAAGATTAGTATTATAATAGTAGCAACTATTACTTTTTTTTCTTTTTTTTTTTTCTAAGACAGAATGTTGCTCTGTTACTAGTAGAGACAAAGTTTCACCATGTTGGCCATGCTGGTCTCAAACTCCTGACCTCAGGTGATCCACCCGCCTCAGCCTTCCCAAAGTGTTGGGATTACAGGTGTGAGCCACTGTGCCTGGCCATTTCTTGTTGTTGTTGGATTTTTTTTTTTTTTTTTGAGATGGAGTCTTGCTCTGTTGCCAGACTGGAGTGCAGTGGTGCGATCTCGGCTCACTGCAACCTCTGCCTCCTGGGTTCAAGCAATTTCCCTGCCTCAGCCTCCCAAGTAGCTGGGACTACAGGTGTGTGCCACCATACCTGGCTAATTTTTTGTATTTTATTAGAGACAGGGTTTCAGCATGCTGGCCAGGATGGTCTTGATCTCCTGACTTCATGATACACCTGCCTTGGCCTCCCAAAGTGCTGAGATTACAGGCGTGAGCCACCATGCCCAGCCCATTTCTTGTTTTTAATTATGAAAAATTTATACATTGAGAAAAATTGAGAGAATAATACAGTGAACAGCACCTGCGTTTGGCACTTGGTAACATTTTGCCATTTTGCTTTTGTATGCATATACTTTTATGATACAAAATATGTTTATACAAGATATTACTATATAATAGACATATCTAGTAGTAGTCTCTTTAGTTCACTATAGTCTAGAAGACATCATATACACTTCCCCCTCCCATAACATTTGCCTTTCAAGAACCCAAGCTAATGATCTTTTGGAATGTCTGATATTCTAGATTTATCTGTTCCTTGCCCCTCGGTCCCTTACATTTTCCATAAACTGGAAGTTAGATTCATGTTGAACAGTTTTGGCAAGAATACTTCATGGACAATGTTGTATCTTTTATATTATATCACATCTTGGGGCATAGAATGTCATATTGTTCCAAAGACCACTTGCTGAGGGTGGTACAGTGCCTAGCAGGGGATTTTCTTAGACTCTACTAGGCAGTCAAACTCAAAAGGCTTGAGTGGGTCACACTTGGCTCTCATAGCTAGTCAGGCCAGGAAACATAGCAGGGCAGTGTCGGGTATTTCTCTTCATCAAGTCTTCATGGCCATTCACTCAGCAGTACAGTTGGGTTCAAGGAAAGGAGAAGCAGTGTGCCGTAGTCACCCTGGACTAGAAGTCTCCTGTCTCAAATAGGAACTGAGAGCTTTTTAACAGTGCCTAAGCATAGTTTCTGGATCCCTTTTATACCAGTTACAGGAGTCATGGTATTCAGAGAAGCCCAAAGTTATAAGCATTTAGAGATCTCAATACATGTTATTTTCCAGTCAGGAACCGCTTTGCCAGTAGTATTGCCTGGTAATAGAGTTAGAAAGTTCACTAAAGGATCAGATTTTTCTTGAGAGAAGGAGAAAGGGTTTTTCAAAACTTATACTTACAGGTAGTGACTGTCAAATTATTATTATAAAGATAAGTTTTTCATTTTGCAGATAAGAGTTTGATATATAGTGTTGAATTTATATAGTCAAATCACTTGGGTTTTTTTTTCCTTGTCTCTTCCAGTGTTCTTATACTAAGAAAATATTTCTTCTATTTAAGATCTGGTAGCTGTTCCCTTATATTTTCTCATAGGGTTTCTTTGTTTTATTTTGTTTGATGTTTAACTCTTAAATTCACCTACATTTTAATTTGTTATATATTATGAGATAAGGCTTTAACTTGATTTTTTTTTCCAGAATGAAACAAATTGCTCAGCAGCAGTTACTAAACAATCTTTTCTATTTCTACTGATACTATATTTATTATATACTGTTTCATTATTTTTATCACATTGTATAGTAATTTTTTGGTTATTTTCACTTTTCAGTACATGTTAATGCAGTATATCACTAGTACATGGAATCTACGTAATCTTTGCAAAGATTTCCTTGAATAGAATTTTCATTTAGAATTTCGTTAAATGTATATATTACTTTTATTATGAATGGATGTTGAATGTTAATCAACATTCTTATGTTTATTGACATGCTTATTCTGCATCTGTTGAATTGATCTGTGGTTTTTCTAATTATTAATGTAATTATACATTGCTTTGAAAGAAATTCTTCCTTTATAACATGCAGTCACTCCATGCAGAAGCATTGTATTTATTCTATTTATATACCCACAGTCTTCTTTCAGTAACATGTTTTTTCTTCCTTTAGTTTCAACAAGTTTATTAAGATTATTCCTAGATATCTTTTATTTTTGTTCCTAGTATAAACAGAATGTTGCTGATAGTCCTGTAATTTTTATCTGTCTTATGTTGGTTTGTTGTGCCAGGTATAAAGAAAAAATCAGTAAAATCTGCAAAAGATGGCACATCTCACAAAGAAGAAACTGAAATAGAAAGACAAAAGGTAAAATATGGTTATTTTTACATACTTAGTGAATAATTGTTAGATACAATTTAAATTGTAAATTAAATACAATTTAAGTTGTACACATGTTGCTAATTTAAAAAAAACTTATTTTAGCAGTGGCATTTATAACTAAATTGTAAGAGACACAATTAAATATTTTAGCAGCATAGTTTCTAGTGTTTTTTTTTTTAACCAAACATAATTTCTTCAACTAGTACAAAGTTAAAATTTATCTCCAACTCAAAGATATTTTCCTTTATAAATTAAGAGGAAAATATCTCATTATTAAAAGCCTTTACTATGCCTGAGACAGAAAATACTCTTAAAACCTTAAAATAATATTGCCATAAATTTTAATTCAATCTGAATCTGTCCTATAATACAGAGTTTGTGGTTATGGCTTATCAAATGCAAATTTCTGTTTTTCATGTTGTGAATATGTAAATTTAATGTACAAAATTAGATTCTTTCTTAGAAATGCAGTGAGCCTTATGCTTTATTGACCCCCATGTCCAGAGTCATGTGTAGTTTTGGCACAGAGTCATATGTGCATTTGCTGAGGCAGGAATTGAAGGCAGCAGTGCCCCTAGGGCTGATGTTCATGTCATTGTCCAGAAGTGTGCCTGACTGGCCACCTAAACTCTGCATTTTAATGTATCTTCTATTTTCTATTCATTGCATATACAGCAATACTCAAAGTTGTCTAAATAGCAACAAAGAAAATCAATTTTTGTGGAAAATGTCTCTGAAAAGAAAGCAGCTACAAGAGACAGTGATGAAAGGAAATCGAGGCAGTCTAAAGTGGTAATACAGGAAGAGCTACAAAGGTCTAACGCATACTCTGTATTTTCACTAGTGTACATGGTTGTTTAGGTGATTCTTGAGGGTTCCTGTTTAATCCCATGGTTGGTAGAAAATACCCATTTAGTGGGAAAAGCCAGTTACTAGATTTCAGTAGCAGATGCTAAGATCCTACCTTCATAGAAATGTATCAGTATTGAAAAAGTAAAGGCAGAAAAGAAAAACTACTTGATAAAAGTTACACATTTAGAAAGTATAATTTGCATCACAAAATAAACATTTGCTAGATTTAGTGTCATTGCACAGAAAGAACAATGTGAAAATGAGAACTTTTTATTTGAGGATACTTGAGGACTCTTGTTCCTGCAGCCTACCAGTGAGTCACACAAGTGAAGTGGGGCCTGGTTTTTAACTACAAGGTTTTATCTCTCCTGCTCTCGGTAATGTTGCTTCCAGAGATTCTACCTTATTGCTATACAGAGATCACTTTGTTTTGGTAATCCACAGTCAGTTTACAGATGACAGGTGGTACCCCAGTGTTTTAACAATTGAGTCTTCCTTTCCTAGAAGGGGTATTTTGTGCCCCATACTCCTTTTTGGGGGGGGGAGAAAAAAAGCACTGTACATTTGAATTTTTTTTTGCTCTCCACAGGCTGAAATGGCTTTGCTTATGATGGATGAGGCTGAGGATGGTAAGAAACACTTCAATTACAACAAGATTGTAGAGCACCAGAATCTGAGCAAAAAGAAGAAAAAGCAGCTCATGAAAAAGAAGGAATTAATAGAGGATGACTTTGAGGTAACCATGGATACCAGTCATTAGCCTCTTAAAGATGGAATTGAATCTGAAGTCAGCTGTGCAGATAGAAATTGAGCATAGTCAAAGTTACCCTTGGAAAAGTCTTAGGGCAGGTGCAATGTCTCACGTCTATAATCCCAACACTTTTGGAGGCCGAGGACTGAGGATCACTTGAACCCAGGATTTGGAGACCAGCCTGGGCAACATAGTGGGACCATCATCTCTATGAAAAATAAAAATTAGCCAGGCATAGTGGCACACATCTGTAATCCCAGCTACTCAGGAAGCTGAGGTGGGAGGATCACTTGAGCCCAGGAGGTCAAGCCTTCAGTGAGCCACGATCATGCCACTGTACTCCAGCCTGGGCGACAGAACAAGACCTTTTCTCAAAAAAAAAAAAAAAGAAAGAAAATGTCTTCATAAAGACTGATAGTGGAGCCAAAGCTACTCTCTTTTAGTCCAGCACAGCCAGTTCATCCCATGGTGGATGAAATTATTGTTTCTTTGGTTGAGCACCAGGTGAAATAGTTGACTTGTATTTTAGTAGCCATATTGTACCAAAAATGTGTAGTTTTTTTTTTCTTCATTGTTTTGGCTTCCCCACAATGTAAAAAATGTGTAGTTTTTAATGTTAGAATCACATATAGTGATCCTCAGACCAGGAAAGGTATGCTTGAATAGCAGTTTCATGTCACATTGGGCCACACTCTCACTGTGTGCAGTGGCCAGTGCAGTAAGCCATGCTTTTTAAATTTCTATGGTTTTTGTTCCATTACTCCTTCCTCTTCTTATTGAGTACATGTTCCTAATAGCTATAGAGTCCCCTAAGCATGAGCTTGAGCTCTCTACTGAAAATCTACAAACAGCTATTAGGAACTGCTTAATGACTTTCAACCATTAATGTGGAAGAACTGACCCTGAATAAGATAGGGGATATTTGGGAAATTTTGAATTTGTTCAAACAATGGAGGGTAATATACAGATGGCTTCTAAGTAGTGTATAGAAGGATTTAAGGGCTACTCTGTAGCTTCCATTATTTGAGTCAGTTTCATATATCCTCCCATTCCAGTGAGGTTTTTATTGAGTTAGTTTCCTTAGGAAAAGCAAAGAATGATGTTCAGTCATTCTGCCTTCAGACATTAATAATCATGCATAAAGATATATTTTATGAGATTTTTTTTCCTTGTCCTGGATATTGAGTCTCTTGTCCTGACAATAACTATGTAGAGCTGTGGTCCATCTCCAGGTGGACTTGCATTTTGCTTTCTTGCTGGTTACTCCCTGCCTGGCAACCCTCAAAGGTTGGAGGGAGTTAAGGGTATACTCTTAAATGTGGAACCACAAGTTTTTGTAGAAAGAAGATAAATTTGGGGCTTGTGTCTGATCAGTCCTTGATCTTGGATGGATTCTTTGCCATAGTGATCTTTTAATCTTTTTATCTATGAATCACCTTCAATCGTTCCTTATTTTTGGTACCAAGATTAAAATTTCTTAAAACCTACTCAGAATGCAGGGCCTCCAGCAGAAGATGTTCTGATTGGCTTATTTATGCTGGTGAGAAATTGATTTTGTAGTATAAGCATGGGAAAGCCCTGCCTCGCAAACCAATCCTACAGTCAAAGTGGTCATTGTAGTTACCAGCCGTAATATATATATGGCCCACTAGCATTCCCTTTGAAATAGATTGTCCTTGCATGATAAGAACAGGGTGCCCTACACATTGTGGTCCAAAGGTGGGCCATAAAGATCTATAGAAAAACAATTTCCTAATGAATCAATAAAAATGCTCAGGTTTGTATTTTATATAATCAATTCACCAACTTTCTAAATTTGGCCCCATTTCTGGCCTTTTGCTTTAGTAATTTTGTTTAATTTATTTATTAATTATTTATTCTTTTGTATTTGCAGGTAAATGTTAGTGATGCACGGTTTCAGGCAATGTACACTTCCCATTTGTTCAATTTGGACCCCTCAGATCCCAATTTCAAGAAAACAAAAGCTATGGAAAAAATCCTTGAGGAGAAAGCCCGGCAAAGAGAACAGAAAGAACAAGACCTTACTCAGGCAATAAAGAAAAAAGAGAGTGAGATTGAAAGGGAATCACAAAGGAAGTTCATTGATCCTGCCTTGTCAATGTTGATTAAATCTATAAAAACCAAAACAGAGCAGTTTCAAGCAAGAAAAAAACAAAAAGTCAAATAACTTGATGTTACTTATTTTTGAATTGAATACATCTTTTCCTAAAATATATGGAAATAGTAGGAGGAATATTTATTGGGAACAAAGCTATCTTTCAAGAATATGAATAAAATCTTTTTCTGAACATAGTAAAATTTTTCTCCATAATTGTTGTTCTTAATTGTGGTTGACAAATATATATTCTATATTCCTACAGATTAGTCATAATTAAATCAAATGACCTGAATTATGGAGTCTATAAAATTTTTGTATATTATGATGTTCAGTTCTGACTAGTGGAAAGTTATTCTAACTTTTTAAAAGGCTGTTTAGAGCACAATTGGGCTAGAGCTCAGGATCAAGAAATGCACTCAAACCCGCACAACCACTTGGAAACTGAACAACTTGCTTCTGAGTGTCGACTGGATAAACAATGAAATGAAGGCAGAAATAAAGATGTTCTTCTAAACCAACCAGAATGAAGACATAATTTACCAGAATCTCTGGGACACGTTTAAAGCAGTGTCGAGAGGGAAATTTATAGCGATAAATGCCCACCAGAGAAGAAAGGAAAGATCTAAAATCGACACCCTATCCTCAAAATTGAAAGCGTTAGAGGAGCAAGGTCAAAAAAACTCAAAAGCCAGCAGAAGACAAGAAATAACTAAGATCAGAGCAGAACTGAAGGAGATACAGACACAAAAAATCCTTCAAAAAATCAATAAATCCAGGAGCTGGTTTTTTGAAAAGATCAACAAAATAGACCACTAGCCAGATTAATAAAAAAGAAAAGGGAGAAGAATCAAATAGATGCAATAAAAAACAATAAAGGGGATATCACCACTGATCCCACAGAAATACAAACTACCATCAGAGATTACCACAAACAGCTCCTTATTCAAATAAACCAGCAAACCAGGAAGAAATGGACAAATTCCTAGACACTTGTACTCTACCAAGACTAAACTAGGAGGAAGTTGAAACCCTGAATAGACCAATAACAAGGGCTAAAGTACAGGCAGCAATCAATAGCCTACCAACCAAAAAAAGCCCAGGTCTAGATGGGTTCACAGCCGAATTGTACCAGACATACAAAGAGGAGCTGGTTCCATTCCTTCTGAAACTGTATCAAACAATACAAAAGGAGAGAATCCTTCCCAAATCATTTTATGAGACCAACATCATCCTGATACCAAAACCCAGCAGAGACTCAACAAAAAAAGAAAACTTCAGGCCAATATCCATGATAAACATAGATGCAAAAATCTTCAATAAAATACTGGCAAACCAAATCAAACAACACATCAAAAAGCTTATCCATCATGATCAAGTAGGCTTCATCCCAGGGATGCAGGGCTGGTTCAACATATGCAAGTCTGTAAACATAATCCACCACATAAACAGAACCAAAGACAAAAACCACATGTTATCTCAATAGATGCAGAGAAGGCCTTCAACAAAATTCAACAACCTTTATGCTAAAAACTCTCAATAAAGTAGGTATCGACGGAGCAGATCTCAAAATGATAAAAGCTATTTATGACAAACCCATAGCCAATATCATACTGAATGGGCAAAAACTGGAAGCATTCCCTTTGAAATCTGGCACTAGACAAGGATACCCTCTCTCATCACTCCTATTGAATATAGTATTGGAAGTTGTAGCCAGAGCAATCAGGCAAGAAAAAGAAATAAAGGATATTCAATTAGGAAAGGAGGAAGTCAAATTGTCTCTATTTGCAGACGACATGATTGTATATTTAGAAGACCCCATTGTCTCAGCCCCAAATCTCCTGAAACTGATAAGCAACTTCAGCAAAGTCTCAGGATACAAAATCAGTGTACAGAAATCACAAGCATTCCTATATACCAATAACAGACTTAAAGAGAGTCAAATCAAGAGTGAACTCCCATTCACAATTGCTACAAAGAGAATAAAATACCTAGGAATACAACTAACAAAGGATATAAAGGACCTCTTGAAGGAGGACTACAAACCACTGCTCAAGGAAATAAGAGAGGACACAAACAAATGGAAAAACATTCCATGCTCATGGTTAGGAAGAATCAATATCGTGAAAATGGCCAGACTGCCCAAAGTAATTTATAGATTCAATGCTATCCCCATCAAGCTACCTATGACCCCCTTCACAGAACTGGAAAAAACCACCTTAAACTTAATATGGAACCAAAAGAGAGCCCACATAGCCAAGAGAATCCTAAGCAAAAAGAACAAAGCTAGAGGCATCATGCTACCTGAGTCAAACTATACTACAAGGCTACAGTAATCAAAACAAACATTCCCTGTTTAATAAATGGTGTTGGGAAAACTGGCTAGCAGTGTGCAGAAAGCAGAAACTGAACCCCTTCCTGACACCTTACATTAAAATTAACTCCAGATGGATTAAAGATTTAAACATAAGACCTAATACGATAAAAACCCTAGAAGAAAACCTAGGCAAAACCATTCAGGACATAGGCATAGGCAAGGACTTCATGACTAAAACACCAAAAGCATTGGCAACCAAAGTCAAAATACACAAATGGGATCTAATTAAACTCCAGAGCTTCTGCACAGCAAAAGAAACAATCATTAGAGTGAATTGGCAACCAACAGAATGGGAAAAATTTTTTGCAATCTGCCCATCTGGCAAAGGGTTAATATCCAGAATCTACAAAGAACTAAAACAGATTTACAAGAAAAAAACAAACCCATTCAAAAGTGGGCAAAGGACATGAACAAACACTTTTCAAAAGAGGACATATATAATGCCAACAAACATATGAAAAAATGCTCATCATCACTGGTCATTAGAGAAATGCAAATTAAACCACATTGAGATACCATCTCATGCCAGTTAGAATGGTGATCATTAAAAAAATCTGGAGACAACAGATGCTGGAGAGGATGTGGAGAAATAGGAACACTTTTACACTGTTGGTGGGAGTGTAAATTAGTTCAACCATTGGGGAAGACAGTGTGGTGATTTCTCAAGGACCTAAAAATAGAAATTCCATTTGACCCAGCAATCCCATTACTGGGTATATATCCAAAGGATTATAAATTGTTCTATTATAAAGACACATGCACACATATGTTCACTGTGGCACTGTTTATGACAGCAAAGACCTGGAACCAACCCAAATGCCCATCAATGATAGACTGGACAAGGAAAATGCACATATACATCATGGAATAGTATGCAGCCCTAAAAATGATGAGTTCATGTCCTTTGTAGGGACATGGATAAATCTGGAAACCATTATTCTCAGCAAACTGACACAAGAACAGAAAATCAAACACCACATGTTCTCACTCGTAGGTGGGTGTTGAACAATGAGAACACATGGACACAGAGAGGGGAGCATCACACACTGGGGTCTGTTGGAGGGGGACTAGGGGAGGGACAGTGGTGGGTAGAGAGGTTGGGGAGAAATGCCAGATATAGGTGATAGGGGATGGAGGCAGCAAACCACATTACCGTGTATGTTCTATGCAACAATCCTGCATATTCTGCACATGTACCTTGGAACCTAAGGTGCAATTAAAAAGATAATATATATTTATATATATTATTATTTATATATATATATAATTAATGAAACCAGTTTTTCTCATAGGAAAGTTTTCAACTAAAAATTCCATTTATTATATAGGATTATTCAGGTTATTTCTTCTTGAGTGAATTTTGATAGTTTATAGTCAAGGAATTAGTCCATGTCATTCAAGTTGTTGAATTTATAGGCAGAACTTTTTTTAATAGTATTTCCTAATTATGATTTTAATGTGATACCTCTTTTTTCATTTATGATACTGATAATTTTTGTCTTTGCCATTTTTTTTTGTCAGTCTAAATAGAGGTTTATTAATTTTCTTGATCTTTTTAAAGAACCACCTTATGATTTTATTCATTTTGCTCTGTTGCTTCTGTGTGCAACTCCTGTGGAAGGTTTCTCTTCTGCTCTCCAGAAGCCAGATTCTCATCAAGTCCTGCCAGTGTGGAACCCCAGTGACTTCTCACAGTCCAGTGTGCCACAGCTGCTCCCTCACCAATGAGGTTCAGACCTCAGCCCACAGGGATGAAGAGGCTTATCCAGGTTTGCCTCTCATTTGAATGCTCTGTCTCAGCAGGAGGGATAGTGGATGTTCCCTATATCCATGATTCCTATATTCTTTAGAGTTCTCTCCCCAACCCCCAGTTAATCCTTTGTCATCAATTCCCTGTTACTCTAATACCATTACAAAGAATAATTATTTAAGCTTACCTTGTTTAAGCTAGTGTTTCTGTCTACTAATTGGATCCTGATGATACCCAGGTGTACAAAGATAATCTAGTCACCTGACTCATTAGATCCTGAAAGGCCCTCCTGTTCCTCAATGTATATATTCCAGTACACATTAAGACCCAGCTATATTGCCCTTCCTGAAAATGGATGTTTCCTTGAGTTCTGACTGTTCTCGTTACTCATTTTTATAGCCCCCAAACTTGAAAGCTTAAAACAACCACGATAATATATTTTCTCAAGAATCTTTGATTTGCAAAGGGCTATAGGGGAATGCTCACCTGTTCCCCACATGGCATCAGCTGAGGTGGCGTCCCTGAAGCCTGGAGGATTTGCTACCAAGATGGCTCCATCGCATGGGTTACAAGTTAGTGCTGGCTGGCAGCTGGGAGAATAGTGGCTCAGTTCCAAAGGTGATGGAAGCTATTACTTTTTTTTTGAGATGGAGTTTTGCTCTTGTCACCCCCACTGGAGTGCAATGGTGCAACCTCAGCTCATGCAACCTTCGCCTCCCGGGTTTGAGCAATTTATGTGCCTCGGCCTTCCTAGTAGCTGGGATTACGGATGCCTGCCACCACGCCCGGCTAATTTTTGTATTTTTAGTAGAGACAGGGTTTCAGCATGTTGGCCAGGCTGGTCTGGAACTCCTGACCTCAAGTGATCCACCCACCTCAGCCTCCCAAAGTGCTGGGATTACAGGTGTGAGCCACTATGCCCATGCAAAACTATTACTTTTTATGACCTTGCCTGAGTAGACACAGAGTATCACTTCTGCCATTCATACTCTATCCCAAAGTGCTGGGATTACAGGTGTGAGCCACTATGCCCAGGCAAAACTATTACTTTTTATGACCTTGCCTGAGTAGACACAGAGTATCACTTCTGCCATTCATACTCTATCCCAAAGTGCTGGGATTACAGGTATGAGCCACTATGCCCATGCAAAACTATTACTTTTTATGACCTTGCCTGAGTAGACACAGAGTATCACTTCTGCCATTCATACTCTATCCCAAAGTGCTGGGATTACAGGTGTGAGCCACTATGCCCAGGCAAAACTATTACTTTTTATGACCTTGCCTGAGTAGACACAGAGTATCACTTCTGCCATTCATACTCTATCAGTCAAGGCAATCAAAAAGGTCTTCCCAGGGGAGGAAATACACCCCTTACTGGGGGAGTGGCAAACTTCCGAAATGGATGTCTGGAAATGTTTGGTAGGCATATTGGAAAAATGAGATCTGCTTCACTGGCCATTTGATGAACATCTACCCGCCACCTTTCTAGTGTATTACATTATAGTAAATGTCCTGTTATTTGAGCTTACCTGAGTAAATCTTTATTCTTTGCAAACAGAACACACTGGATCAGCAGAAAAAACTCTTTACCAGCAGCTGGGACATAGTACATAGGATCACTGAGCAAGTCAGACCAGGAGAAAGGTTTTGCATGCTCTCCAAGGAACTTGAAGTAACAGTAAATGAGAACAATGGTTGTTCCCAAGTATTTCTTCTCTCTGTCTTCCACAGTAACAGAACCTGTTAGTTGAGCATAGGGCTTTCCATAATAAAGATTATTTTACTCATTCTTCTTTGTATACTGGTGTAGATGCAAATGGTAGCTTCTAGGGATCTTCCTTTGAAGTCAATGGACTAGTAAATTTTGCCTCTTGCTGCCTTCTGTCCTTTTGTTCTACTGCCTGGAATGCAAATGTAAAAGCTAAGGCTTTAGCAGCCATCTTAGGTCCTAAAGACAAAAGCCACACTCTATGATCTAGGAACAATGACTGGTAAGCTAAAAGAAGCCAAGATTACTGAGGATTTAGTAGAGCATATCCACCATTTCATCCATGGACTTTTCCAAAAGTTCTATGTGATAGAAAAATTAAATCCTATCTTGTTTAAGTCCCTGTTTTCTCAGGTCTCTGTTACTGTCCTATCTATATCCTAACTAAAACAAAGACAAATATGGTGGCCTTTGGCTATTGTCTTTGTGGGTTATCTTGCCTTATTTTGAGACCATTGCAGATCATTTCTCCATATTATTAAACAAACTCTTTATACTGCATTGTAGTCAGAGTGCTTGCAACTTGACTCTCCTGGAATAGAATACTCAATACTATTTAAGGTTCCCACCTTTCTGGATGTGGACATGAGTCAAGAGAAGCAAGACAAACCCCCTTAGAAGGCAACTGGGACCCTTTGTTCTATAAGTACTACTGGCAGAAGAGTTATAAATTGTTTTCAGCGTCTCTGGGTTCACATGATCACCTTCTTCTAAGAGTTTATGAAGGAGCAGTTGCCAGGAGCAAACTAGAATCAGGCACAGGGGAAAATGAAAAAGTGCAAGTGAGAGTCTGTGCCCAGCCTTAAGTGTGGGTCTACATTACCCAAATTTGACCAAAATGTGGAGATGAAAACTCCATGCTATCTGACAGTGCCAAAACAAATAGACTAACAAATTATATTGTGTTAGGGCAAGTTGTGAGAAATTCCTGCCTTGGGGTTATGAGCTGTTTTCATGAAATTTTAAAAATTAAAATTGAGTCATTATCCTTCATCACTACATATGGTTTTTGTCTTGAGCAGCTATGGTTTGATTTGTCCCCACCAAAACTCATGTTGAAATTTTATCCCCAATGTGGCAGTGTTACATTTTTGAAATGTCTTTTTACTAAAATCTGAAATAAATTAGCAGTGTCTTTTCTCTTGAATTAGTAAGAAATAATGTACTCAATCATACTTCAAAAAGTTCATCTGATGAGCAGGACAGGAAATGGTCAATAAAATGGATTGAATTTTTTAATTTTTTTGGAAAAATTATTGAACTAAACTAAGAGGAAAGACATTTTACTTAGAAGTGGAACAACTCTAAAAGATGGAACAGGTTAACTCTGACAACAGCTTATTTTTCAACTACACAAAAACTCTGAAAACAATTATTTGATTTACATCTTTTCCTCCATTTGGATCCATAATTTAGACTTGTAGATCTGTCACAGTCTTTCAGTTCTTCTGGAGAGCTCAAGCAGTATCAGAAACCATGTTGGAGCCAGGCACAGCGGCTCATGCTTGTAATCCCAGCATTTTGGGAGGCTGAGGTGGGCAGATGACCTGAGGTCAGAAGTTCCAGACCAGCCTGGCCAACATAGTGAAACCCCATCTCTACTAAAAATACAAAGATTAGCAGGGCGTGGCAGTGGGCACCTCTAATCCCAGCTACTCTGGAGACTGAGGCAGGAGACTCGCTTGATCCTGGGAGATGGAGGTTCCCGTGAGCTGAGATTGTGCCACTGAACTCCAGCCTGGGCAGCAGAGTGAGACTCCATCTCAAAGAAAGGAAAAACCAAACCACATGGGAATTGTGTTTCTTCAGATTTCTTTGGACTCAAGTGACCCTCCACTTCCCTATCCATATTAGGAATGTTGCACATAACACAAACCAACTCAAACTAGCTTAAGCAAAAATTTAAGAGACATGAGCATGGATATTTATTAAAAGGATCCTGTGATGTCTTATAGCACAGACTGCAAAGGCAAGAAAGCAATCAGTGCTCAGGAAGGGACCAGGAGCAGAAACTAGCATGTCCTCAGAAACATTCCTCGCCTCATCTCTGTTTCCTGTATTCACATTCATATTTGCTAATATTGCTGCCAACACGGTGTCTCTCCTTAGCCCATTGGGCAAGTGGAATAAGATGACCACATCAGAATTTCATGTTTTAAGTTATAGGTCCATTTTCTATGTTATTAAAGAAATAGCTGGATGTGGTGGCTCTTGTTTGTATTCCAGCACTTTGGGAGGCTGAGGCAAGAGGAATTGCTTGAACCTAAGAGATGAGACCAGCCTGGGCAACATGGCAAGACCCCATTGCTACAAAATTAAAAATTAGCTGGGCATGGTGGTGCACACCTGTGGTCCCAACTACTTGAGACGCTGAGGTGGGAGAATCACTTGAGCCCAGGAGGTCAAGGTTGCAGTGAGCTGTGATCGCACCACTGCACTCCAGCCTGGGTGACAGCAAGACCCTGTCTCAAAAATAAATTTATAAAGAGTTTGTGCCTTATAGTTAAGATTCAGTAATGAAATTTGAATTTTTCACCTTGATGTCATTAAGATGAAAACATATTATATAAATAAACTTACTGTATATAATGCAACATTAAGAACTGCTTAGTTTACTTGTGAATATTATATGTCTAACACAATTTTAAAGACAATGTTTACGCTACTATTTTATAGCTTAGGTAATAATCTGGAAGATGTTCCAAGCATTTGAAACAACTAAATGACAAAGAATCCCTAATGTCTACAAAGAGAGAAGTAAAATGTCAAATGTATGACAATGAAAGAATTTTTATCTTCTCCAAGTGAATAGTGACCTGTGTTATAAATGTGAGTAGATATATTCACTTGGAAACTCTTTTTAACCTTTGTCTTAATGACAAACAATAAAGTGCTTAATAAATATTCAACATTCTAACAGAAAGAACTAACTCCTAGATCTGATCTTATTTTTCCCTGAACTAAGAGAGGCTTGGACATCCCTCTTCAACAATGTACACAACTAAATTAGCCGAGCATGGTGGCCCATGCCTGTAATCCCAGCTACTTGAGAGGCTGAGGCAGGAGAATCACTTGAACCAGGGAGGCGAAGGTTGTGGTGAGCCGAGATGGCACCATTGTACTCCAGCCTGGGCAACAAGAGCTCAAAACTCGGTCTCAAACAAACAAACAAAAAACAATGTACACAACTGTGCTTGTGTATGGTAGATGGTCTAGAAGTACGCATGAGACACTGGTAAGAGGGATTGCCTCTGGGCATCACACAAGAGGGAAGACTTACTTTTCTCTGAATATCTGTTTATATGACTTTGTTTTACTGTGTATCATTTACTTCCAAAATTCTTTGAGTTGTCTAATCCCTAATGAAGAGACATATAATGAATGAATGTGAACTGGACCCTTGTATTAAAAGGACATTATTGGGACAGTGGTAGAACTTAAATGAGGCCTGAGGATTAACTGGTAGTGATGCATTCGTGTTAATTTCCTGATTTTGCTGACTGCATTTTGATTGTATAGGAGAATGTCTTTTTCTGAAGGAAACAAACACTAACCTGCCCAAGAGTGTCGGGTCATCATGTTGGTAGCTTACTCTCATATGGTTTAGAAATAATAAATGCGTTCGGCTGGGTGCATTTTGGGAGCCCAAGGTAGGAGGATCACTTGAGCCCAGGAGTTTGAGACCAGCCTGGGCAACATAGTGAGACCCTGTTCTATAAAAATTTTTTTTTAATTAGCAGGGCTTGGTGGCTTGCACCTGTAGTTACAACTACTAAGAAGGCTGAGATAGGAGGATGGCTTGAGCCCAGGAGGTGGACGCTGCAGTGCCGTGATCACACCACTGTACTCCTGAACTGCAGCCTGGAGTACAGAGCAAGACCTTGTCTCAAAAAAAAACAGAAAAAAGAAAAAAACTTTTCTGAAAATTTAATATTTTTTTCAAATTTTTAAAACATTAAAATGATTTTTTAAATATTCTGAGCCCTAAATTTGCAGAGAGACAATGTGATTGGGCAAAGGTAGGGCTCAGCTTATATCTGCTACTCACCCCATTAGCTGTGAACAGTGGGAGCCAGGAGGCAGTTCTCTGAATAGTTTCTACAACAGAGAGATTGGGGAAAATGCTCCAGCAGATGACTGCTGCACTTAGAAGAAACTATCTCATGGTTTACTGGAACCATTCCCTGACAGACCACTGTAATTTCACATTTTAAATCAAAACTATGTAAAGGCCAAATTTTTATTTAATTTCTAACATTTAATAAATCTTTACGTTTTTATAACATAAATCTATTCACCTTTTAGGCAAGTGTAAAGGATTGGCACCACGCTTCACTCAAGTGACATCTAGACTGCATATATACAACATGTAATACTCCTCATCCACCATGTGAAACTCCACCAAATAGTGAGTACTCATGGAACATGAATTAGCACTCAAAGAGAAGCAAGAAAATGGATACTAAGCACCACTAGAAAACAGCACTTCATGGTGCAAAAACCCACTGCATTTCTGACATGGGGAAAAATATAACAAGTTAAAGAATGTGTCTTTTCTCCCATCTAAGAACTCTGCTGTCAAATTCTCTCAAAATTCTATCATTGTCTACATGGATGATAGTGCTGTCTCTGGAGTGACAGAGGCACCCATGTGTCTTTTAATAAGTTTATTTTTTGTTGTCCGGGCACAGTGGCTCACGCCTGCAATCCCAGCACTTTGGGAGGCTGAGTAGGGTGGATCACTTGAGGTCAGGAGTTCAAGACCAGCCCTGTCAACATGTGAAACCCCCATCTCCACTAAAAACACAAAAATTAGCTGGGTGTGGTGGCAGGTGCATGTAATCCCAGCTACTCGGGAGGCTGAGGCATGAAAATCGCTTGAACAGAGAGGGCAAAGGTTGTAGTGAGCCAAGATCACGCCATTGCACTACAGCCTGGGCAATAGAGTGAAATTCCATCTCAAAAATAAATAAATAAATATATGTTTATTTTTTGCATGTGTCTATTATATGTGATGCTCTCTAAGTATCAGGCCCACCCAGGCTGGAGCCCCTATTGCCTGGGTCTAGGGGCCATACTACCAGTGGCTCCCATTGGCAAAACCCAACAAGAAGCAGTTTCAGGGAGCTCTGGCGAGCAAGGATTGGCTTCCCAGGCTCACAGCAGGGAAAAGAAGGTGGAAAATGGATGGGAGTAGGAAGCAGCGAAGCTGAGGAAGTGGTGGACAAACACGGAATAGTTTATACCAGTGTACCCTGACAGCTAGTCCGTGGGCCTGTCCAAATTGTCACACAGGTCATCTCTGGAACTGTGCTGAAGGTCACTGACCTCATCCTATTTCATGCTTCCATGGTAAACCTTCTCTCATCACAAGATAGTTCACCATTTAGGTTTTAGATTATGCACCACTTCAATTCACTCCCAAAGACTTAGACTTTTATTTATAGTGGTTTTAACACAAGGGACAGCCAGAGCTCTCAGCCTGAGGTTGAGTGTTGAATGGTTTTTCTTCTTTTTTTTCCTTACCATATAATAAAATCATAAATTGCCACCATTGGGATATGAAAATGAAAACCTTTTCATAGGCACAGGAGTATGTTGATTTAAGAAATAGTAGTGATCTGGTTCAGTCTTAAATAATTCCCAAATTAATCTGGGAATTTCAAGTCTTCTAGAAGTCTGCCTCACCCAAATGGAAATATTTTCTTCCAGCTGGAAGGCAGAGAAAAGCATTTTGCTTTACTAGCCTACTATCAAACAAAGATTATTTTCTACTCAAGGTGTTCATTCTCTAAAGGGCAAAAGAAAATTAATATATATTTATTTTTATTTTTTATATTTATTTTTATGTATTTATTTTTTTTAAGACGAGTTTTCACCATGTTGGTCAGGCTGGTCTTGAACTCCCAACCTCAGGTGATCCGCCCACCTTGGCCTCCAAAGTGCTTGGATTACAGGCGTGAACCACCACACCCGGCCGAAAATTAATATTTATTAAGTGTCTAGCAAGTGATTCTTGGGAATTTTTAGTCTTATTGGGTACTAAGTAAATTAATATTTATTGAGTGTCTACAAAGCATCTCCTGGGAGAAAGTAATAAAGTGATCCAGCTAGCCTGGAGGGTCATATAGACAAGGGCCAAAGCTATCATTAGGGGTTGACTGGTGACACGCTGGCTAATAAGCAATTGGAGAGTCAGGCATCAAAGAGAAACAAGAGACGGAATGGCATTCAGAAAGATGCAGAGATGAGCCACCATGCAGCTCCAGAAACACAAAAGAATATGGTTGTCAGGTTGTAATTCCTGTAATTAAGATCTGTGAGATTCTCTGATATCATTACAGAAATCCCTCTTTACTTGAATTAGCTTGGGGACATTTCTGTTCCTTAATATTCAGTGTTTTCTTTTCTTTTCTTTTTTTCTTTTTTGAGACAAAGTCTTGCTCTGTCACCCAGGGTGAGGTGCAGTGGCACAATCTCAGCTCACTGCAACCTCTGTCTCCTGGGTTCAAGCAATTCTCCTGACCCAGGCTCCCAAGTAGCTGGGATTACAGGCACCTGCCACCATGCCTGGCTAATTTTTGTATTTTTAATAGAGACTGGGTTTTGCCCTGTTTCATAGATTGGTCTCAAACTCCTGGGCTCAAGCAATCCTCCAACCGTGGCCTCCCAAAGTGCTGGGATTACAGGCATGGGCCACCGCACCTGGCCCATCATCAGTGTTTTCTGAGACAGTCAAATGGTATTAGTTCTTAACAACTTGCCTGGTAATTTTGCCTATGACATGAGATGTGGGTTTACTGAAAACACTACATCTTCATAAGAAAATTGTGTAAGCCATTCTGAGAACAGATAAAAATTTCCATGTAAGTGAATTTTCAGTTAACTTCAGTGGGTTCTGTTCAACTAATCTAATTTCCTATTCAGATGCTAAAATAGCAGCACATAAAGCTGAAGGGTTAAATTCGTACCTGTTTCCACTTTGGAGCAATTTCATACAGGACTGCTATGAACACTTTTGAAGTGCCTATGGTGGACATAAACAACCATTTCTGATGGGTATATTCTAAGACAGGATTTGCTGGGTCACTAAGTACACATATCCATATATCCATATATCCCTTGGAATGATGGGAAATGAGGAAAGCAATGCCTTTGCAGGGCAGAGGAAAGGTTGTTATTAGTAGCTTCCCAAGCCCTATTGGACTCTTGAAAGAGGCACATGGCTACCCAAAGACAGGATTTAGACTTAGGCATATGCAGAAAAGAGATATCTTTTTTATTTTTAAATCATAAAGCAACATGACCAAAAAGAGAGGTTCTATAATCCTAGAAGTGAGCTTTGCCTGGAACAATATAAACCTCTTTCTGCTTCACTGTACATCACAACATCCAGATTTCCTGGAAGAAGTTCCCACTAAATTTGCTTCCTCTGCTTGGAAAGCTTAGATATGGGTGGCTGGCTCCCAATGTTTCTTTCTGACTTAGCATCAGACTTTGTTCTGGACAGCAGAGACTATTTTTCATAATTTGTTCCTCTCCGGAGCTTTTAGGGTCAAAGATCATAAGCTGGGAGTTGGCAACACACAGCATTAGAAATACCATCTCCATGAGGATTGCCATGGGCTGTGGAGAAACTATGCTTCCTGTGGGTTGTATTGTTAGTGCTTGATTCTGTTTTAACAACCAAGGGTACATTAGATGGGATAAACTGTTCACTGAATATCTCTGGAGGCACTGACATTGTTTTCCATCCGAATATTTTTCCTTCTGTATATCATTCATGCGGCCCTAAAAGATATCAAGCAGCTGCCTAAGAGAGTATAGGCCACCAATTTTTAATAACTCTGGAAAACAAGGAGGGTAAGCATTTTTATTCTCGTTTCACCAGTGGGGAAACTTGAAACTTGGAGAAATTATGTAATTTCCCCCAGCTCATACAAATAATTCACAGAGAAATGGGATTAAAAGTAACACCACCTCTCTCTGTCCACTAAACCACTGTGAAAAGTCCCAAAACAGAATTTAAGCATGCTGGGTCCAGGTTATCTCATCAAGCATGGCCATTTGGCCCAAATCAACCATATTCATTTTTCGATATTTATTAAGTTTTAATGATGTGCAGAAACCCATTTTAATAGTTGGCAAATATAAAGCCAAACCATCAAATTGATTGTATTCATAGACACAGTGATATTCCATTTTTTCCACTGATCAGTTTTCTTAGTGTCAGTGGATGATAGTTATCTTTCTAGGGGTAGTAGAGTCTCATCTTAAAAATCAGCAACACTTCCCTCAAAAGCCACTAAGAAAAATATTATATTGCTGTAGGAATATTTATTAAAAAAAGAAAAATAAAATGTCTTTTAAAAAAATATTCCTTGATCTGGCAGAAGACTTTTCTATACAGTGAAAAAAAAAAGAAGAAGAAAAGTATTCCTTGAAAGTCCTTTAGGAAAATCATCTTTAGAGTCTTTCAGAAACATGCCACTTTGGGGAGTAACATGCTTAATAAGTACTGCTTGGCCAGTTATTTCTCCAGCCATTTCTGTTCCTTTTCATGAGTACCAGTTAAAGCAATGGCTGGTGTAGGGCCATCTTTTATGAAATGTATACTTGAATCATATTATAGTTGGCAAGATGCTCATACCATGGAGGAAAGACAGAACCAAGCTGGTTAAGGGAAGAGCCATTCACATCTGCCATCTCAGATGGGGGGCAGAGCCACCCAAGTAGTTTACATTGTTACTGTCTTCTTACGTGAGCTAAGTGTCCATGTGATGTAACTTCACCGTGTTCAGCCTTTCCCCTGAAACTTAGGCCACTGCTATTTTTTCTCTTTTCACTATTCAAGTGCGAGATCTTTTTTTTTCCTTATGACTAAGCAGGATCTTATTAGTGAGAGATCTTAGTGAACACTCTTTGGTTGTAAGTACAAGAAGCCAAGTCAAACTAATGTAGATAAAAAGGAGGAATTATTAGTATTAGTATTAGTATTTTTTGAGACGGAGTTTCACTCTTGTCACCCAGGCTGGAGTGCAATGGTGCAATCTCAGTTCACTGCAACCTCTACCTCCCGGTTCAAGCAAATCTCCTGCCTCAGCCTCCCAAGTAGCTGGGATTGCAGGTGCCTACCATCATGCCTGGCTAATTTTTGTATTTTTAGTAGAGACGGGGTTTCGCCATGTTGACCAGGCTGGTCTCTAACTCCTGACCTCAGGTCATCCACCTGCCTCGAACTCCCGAAGTGCTGGGATTACAGGCATGAGCCACCACATCCGGCCCAAAAAGGAGGAATTATAAGGAAATGGAGTCATTTGGCCAAATGGAAGATCAACATGATGGACATTTGTTGACTTTCTTTCCAGTATACACTTCTCTTACCAGTAGTTGTAGGTTTCTTTTTGGGAATCTGTGTGCATCTCGGGATGCTGACTCCAGCTCTTACTCTAGGGATGGAACATGTGACCTGACCTAGATCCATCCAGTCAACATAATCCATCCCATCCCCCACCCCCCGTGGCCACAGTGATTGATCGGAGACAGGCATGTGAGCCATGTCAGTCCAATCAGGGCGACTCATGGAACTTTAGTGGGAATTCTGTATCTCTTGCCTCCTAGATAATAATTTTTTGTATTTTTAGTAGAGATGGGGTTTCACCATGTTGGCCAGGCTGGTCTTGAACTCCTCAAGTGACCTCAAGTGATCCAAAAGTGCTGGGATTACAGACATGAGCCACCATGCCTGGCTTCCTTTTACTTTTAAGACCATGTTCACTGATCATATAGCCAAACATAGTTTCCCAAAATGACTGAAAGTTCCTAAATTCATCTCAGTTTAAGTTGCACCAATCTCACATTTCTAGAAGCAAGAATGTGATTGGTCCAATCCACAGTAGCCTGGAGGGAAACCTAAGAGTGGAGAGATTTGAGAGGCAGAAGGAATTGCAAACTCCATTGCCGATCCACCACAGCAGTTACACAGAGGAAAGCAGGATGGATCTCAGATTAAATTTGTATCCTGATTAACCAGGTGAGTCAAGAACCCCCAAATCAAAATGAACTGAAGGTGATGGATTTTTTTTTTTAGGTTGTCATCAGATAGATTCGCTCATTACTTGGTTTTTCTTCAATAAAAATTGGAAGAAACAATGTGGTTTTGAAGACGTGTATGTGGTACAAGATTTCACCCAGTAAACCAAAGGCAATTCTTAGAAATCTTTTGAAAAGAAAATGCTAAAATTCCTATGACCACAAGAGATGAAAGTTGGATGACAGGAAGCAGACGGTGAAAGAAGGAAAGAACAGTGTTTGTGTTTTGGGGACTTCTGTTCAGATGGATTGCTAAAAATGATTACCCTTTAGGAAAGGTTTGTTTTTTAAAAAATAGAATTATTTTACAGTTAAGGCACTAAGAATTTCTTTAAGTCTGGCACACACAAAAACACTTCTGGTTCAAGACTGCGTTACGATTGTCCTGTTGCGGTGGCAGACACAGTTCAGGAATGTTCTGTGCTTAGCTGAGCTCATTCTTCTATTTCAGAAATGTTTCAGATTCATATTCATTTCAAGTTTCCTTGGGGACAGGAGAGCTTTGAACTTCAGAAAATGTTACTTGGCCTTGTTTCAAAAAGTTATTGTTAATGAGCAAATTCTTTCCATAGATCCTAAAGACTGTATTTTGAAAGATATTTAAAAATTTTGTAGTAGTCAGGATTCTTTCAAGTTAACAGAAACCCAATCTAAACTAGCTTAAGTACAAAAAGGAACTTACACATCTGAGAAGTCTGTTTCATATTATTCATAGGCTTCTGGAGGGGACTTATATTTTAAGTCATAAATGGACACTAACAAACATCAAGTTTTCATGTGTTCTAATACATGTATACCACGTTTATGGCAGCACTATTCACAATAGCTAGAAGGTGGAAACAGCCATAGATATATCAGCAGATGAATGGATAAATGAATTGTGGTATATCCATAAAATAAAATATTATTTGGGCCGGGCGCACTGACTCATGCTTGTAATCCCAGCACTTTGGGAGGCTGAGGCATGCAGATCAACTGAGGTCAGTTAAGATGTTACCTTTAGGCTGGGTGTGGTGGCTCATGCCTGTAATCCCATCATTTTGGGAGGCTGACGTGGGGGGAACACTTGAGGTCAGGAGTTTGAGACCAGCCTGGCCAACATGGCAAAATGCCATCTCTACTAAAAATACAAAAATTAGCTGGGTGTGGTAGCACATGCCTGTAATCCCAGCTACTTGGGAGACTGAGGCAGGAGAATCACTTGAACTCGTGAGGTGGAGGTTGCAGCGAGCTGAGATCGCATTGCTGCACTCCAGACTGGGTGACAGAGCAAGACTCTGTCTCAAGAAAAAAAAAAGGCTGGGCGCAGTGGCTCACACCTGTAATCCCAGCACTTTGGGAGGCTGAGGCGAGTGGATCACCTGAGTTAAGGAATTCGATACCAGCCTGGCCAACATGGTGAAGCCTGTCTCTACTAAAAATACAAAAATTAGCCAGGTATGGTGATGGGTGCCTGTAATACCAGCTACTTGAGAGGCTGAGTCAAGAAAATCACTTGAATCTGGGAGGTGGAGGTTGCAGTGAGCCAAGATCAAGCCACTGCACTCCAGCCTGGGGGATAGACTCTGTTTTCAAAAAAAACCCAAAAACACAAAAAAAAGGTATATTATTCAGCCAGAAGAATAAATGAAGTATTGATACATGCTATAGCATGGATGAACCTTGGAAACATCCCAAGTGAAATAAGCTAGACACAGAAGGACAAATATTGAATGATTTCATTTATGAAATATCCAGAATAAGCAAAGTCATAGAGACAGAAAACAGATGTGTAGAGGCTGTGAGGAGGGGATGGGGAATAACTGGAACACTTGGCATGGGGTTTCCTTTTGAGGTGATGAAAATGTTTTGGAATTCGATAGAAATAGTGCTTATACAGCTTTGTGAAAGTATTACATGCCACTAAATTGTTCACTTTAAAAATGGTTAATTTCATGTAAATCTCACCTTGACAAAAATGAAAAGGAAAGGAAAACCGTTTTTTGTTGTTTTTTGAAACAGAGTCTCGCTCTGTTGCACAGGCTGGAGTGTGGTGGAATAATCTTCGCTTACTGCATACTCCATCTTCTGGGTTCAAGCAATTCTCCTGCCTCAGCCTCCCAAATAACTGGTATTACAGGCACGGGCCACCATGCCCAGCTAAATTTTTTGTATTTTTTGTAGAGACAGGGTTCCAACATGTTGGCCAGGCTGGTCTCGAACTCCTCAAGTGACCCCAAGTGATCCAAAAGTGCTGGGATTACAGGCATGAGCCACCATGCCCAACCACAAATAGATCTTTTGTTTTTTGTTTTTTGGGTTTTTTTGGAGATGGAGTCTCTGTCACCCAGGTCGGAGTGCAGTGGCTAGGCTCACTGCAACCTCTGCCTCCTGGGTTCAAGCCATTCTCCTGCCTCAGCCTCTCAGGTAGCTGGGATTACAGGCATCTGCCACCACGCTCAGCTAATTTTTTGTATTTTAGTAGAGACAGGATTTTGCTGTGTTGCCCAGGCTGCTCTCGAACTCCTGACCTCATGATCTGCCCACCTCAGCCTCCCAAAGTGCTGGGATTGAGTCAGGCATGAGTCACCGCACCTGGCCACAAATAGATTTTTTAATAGTTAAAAAAGATTACTAATTGTGATAATAATTATACATAATTATACCAGTGTTCTAATAATTAGTTTACTTATTTATTTTTAATTTTGAAATAACATTTCAACTTACGTGAAGGTTGCAAGAATGGTCTCAAAAACTTCCATATGCCCTTCATCCGTATTCCCCAATGTTAAAATTTCACCACATAACCTTGATTGTTTCCTTCCTTCCTCCTTCCCTCCTTTCCTCCTTCCCTCCCTCCCTTCCTTTTTTATCTCTCCCTTTTTTCTCTCCCTTTCTCTCTCTCTCTTTCTTTTCCTTCCTTCCTTTCTTTCTCTTTTTATTTCTTCTCTCTTTTCTCTCTCTGTCTCTCTCTCTCTTTCTTTTTTCTTTATCTCCCTCTCTTTCTTTTTCTGTCTCCTTCTTTCTCTCTCTTGGTTTTTTTCTTTCTTTCTCTTTTTCTTTATTTCTTCTCTCTTTTCTCTCTCTGTCTCTCTTTCTCTCTCTCTTTCTTTCTTTCTCTGTCTCTTTCCTTCTTTCTCTCTCTTGGTTTCTTTCTTTCTTTTTCTTTCTTTCTTCTTTCTCTCTCTCTCTCTCTCTATGCCTATATATAGAGATACCTATCTAGTATGTGTGTATGTTTATATACATATTTATATTATAATTTTTTTGAGGAGGCTGCACCTCTGGTATTCTTTGATTCTTTGAATAATTGTGGAAATTGAGAAGGAGGGGTAAGCAAAATATAAATCATGCTATGGTCTTAATGTATCGCCTCCAAAATTCAGGTGTTACCAATGTGATGGTATTAAAGGTGGGGGCTTTCAGAGGTGATTAGCCAGTGGAAGCTCCTTCCTGATGAATAATATTAAAGCTCTTACAAAAGGGGCTTCACACAGTGCTCGGCTAGCTTGCCCTCCCACCTTCTGCCACGTGAGGATGCACTAGGAAGCTCCTCAGCAGACCAAATGCCAAGCCTTGACCTTGGACTTCCCAGCTTCCAGGATTGTAAGTGTAAGGTTTGTTAAGTTCTCACCGAGTTTTAAAGGGAAGAAACTGAGGCCAGCACAAGAAGATCCAATGCAAAGGATTTATTCGGCTCCCAGGCGAGATTCTGCGGTCTGACAGGAGGGGCTGGAGAAGTCACACGGACTCCTCTCAGACGTGGGGTTTTATAGGGAGTGGAGGCGTATGATTGGTTGTGGGAGAGCAGGGTGTGGGAAAGACAGGACTGCTATTGGGTAGGGTTACAAGCCTTTGTTTGCATACAGGACTTGACCGCTATTAGCTAGAGTTACAAGACTTCGTTTGCATACAAGACTTGACTGCTATTGGCTAGAGTTACAAGACTTCATTTGCATACTGGTGGGGTTTTTTAAGGGAAGGTTAGGCTGTGCAAGGGGGTGGACGTGTCCAAGCTCTCGGAAAGAAAAGCTGGCGGTGGGGGGTGTGTGCGTCCAAGCTCCCGGTGAGGCGACCGGCCTTACAGTGAGAAATAAATTTCTGTTCTTTATAAATTATCCAGTCTCAGGTATTTTGTTATAGCAGCATGAATGGAGTAAGAAATTGTAACAAGCCACTGCCTTGTCAAGTGAGCCCTAAATGTGTGGTTTGGGGGAAGAGCAACAGAATAGGGGAAGGGTGATAAGGTGTGATGAGAGAGGAAGTTCTCAAACCACCTTGCCAGTGATGGGTTGTTGCCAAGATGAGAGCTGTGGCCACCACCATGGGAAACGGAGGACATGATGGCTCTCATCCAGCTCCCTAAGTATGCTGGCCGGCTAATCAACCCACCAAGCCCTTCAACCCACATTTCTGGTGCTTCTTTGTGCTGTGTTTGCTGTCCTCTGCTTTTGAAGATGACACTACCAGTAACGATCCCCAGCTGGCAGTGCAGGTGTCACTGGTAGACCAGTGGGGCCCAGCAGTCTTCCCACACTGGGAACATATGGTGTTTCCTCTTCGTTTTGGGGCTGTGGTTGCCACTCAAAGACTGGTGTTGGACAAAGTTGGTTTTAAGACTTGTGAATTGGCTCCTTATGCGTCATCTCATTTCTCATCCTTCCGTGTGCAAGAGCCTCTCTAAGCCACAGAAAATACTTTTCCACCATCAAAACATGTTCTGTGGAGCTCTCGATCATTGTGTGGAAATATATTCCAGCTTCATTCATACCAATACTGTTTATGGAATTGATTCTATAAAGGTGCACATACTTTCAGCTGTTTTAAGGCAAGATTATGTGTACAGGAGCTTTATTCTTTTATCTACAGAATCCACTGAATAGTTGTTTTAAAGTAAAGACAAGAACATCCCAGTGGGATGAAGCTTCAGTTGCCCACAGTAGTAATCTGCCCATCAACAAACACATCTTTTGTTGGCTTTCTTTATATATATATATATATATATAAAATTGTACTTTAGGTTATGGGGTACATGGGCAGATCAGGCAGAATTGTTGCAAAGGTACATACAGGGCAATGTGGTTTGCTGCCTCCATCCCCCTGTCACCTATATCTGGCATTTCTCCCCATGTTATCCCTCCTCGACCTCCCTACCCCCCCACTGTCCCTCCACTAGTCCCCCCCAACAGACCCCATCTTTTGTTGGCTTTCTTCTCTTCCCTGACACACTCCCCTACTACTCTATTGGTGCTTTCTGGAATCTCATTGCAAACAGACTACTGTCACTCAGATTTCTATCTCAGGGTCTGCTTCTAAGGGAGCAAAACTAAAGAAAGTTACACCTTTTCAATGCCTGGCAAACACAAATCTCTCTGTGTGATTTGCCCGTGATCAGGACATGGCTGAGTTATCACTGGAAGAAGAGGTTTATACTCAAGTCATCAATGCACATTGACAGGCGTGAAATCTGTGACGGCTAATTTCCATCTAAGTTTCATCCACGGACCTCACAGACAGTGCCGTGTCTGGTATTTCAGCAGTGACTCAGCAGTTCAAAGGCTCAGTCACAGAATTTCAGTATGCTACCAACCTACGTTCTTTCTGTTCATCCAGCTCAGACAGGGTATATATGATTCTTGCTCCATCCCAAAGTTCACCGTTGGGTAGATGTTTTTTCATTTTGCCTTAAAAGTTGATTTTCCTCCTCTTCTTCTTTTATTTATTGCTCAGTGTTTATAAAAAGGCCTTTAGGAATAATAAAAGACCAATGCAATTTAAAGACCTCAAAGCCAAAATACTTTGGAAGAAAGAGTTTAAGGTCTTTGAAGCATAGATGGCAGCCAACGGCTTGAACTACTGAGTTTTTCTTGGGCAAGAAAACTTTGGAATACTGGAATAAGACTTTTCCTCTCTCTCTCTGTCCTCTGTCTACAAATTGTTCCATAGGTCGAATATTGAAATGGAGGAGACTTCTAATGTGGTCTTCAAACCTACAATTTATCTCCAAAACTTTAGAGGAAGGAAAAACAAAGAAAAAATCAAAACAGTGAAATTGTGCATTCGTGGTATTGGAAAGAGCATGGGATTGGAAGCCAGGAGACTCAGATTTCTGGTCTCAAATCTGCCACTGGCTGTGTGATCTTGAACAAAGAACTGACAATTTCTTGGCCTCTTCTGTAAAAGGAAGAGGACTGAGCATGGCTGTCTTTAAGTATCCCCCCACCCCCCGCACCCCCTACCATCAGCCCTTTGCGAAACACACACTACCACCATTACCTTCTTCTTCTTTAAAACTTGTAAAGCAGACATATTCCTGGTTCCCTGTCATCCCTTTAAGTCTACTCAGTGGAGCTGGGCTGTTTTCTATCCCTGGAAAACCTGAAGGGGCTTTCATGGTTGTTTAGAGTCCCACTTCGGCAGCCAAAGTAATTTCTGATAACTTTGTAAGATTTTAGTTTCCTAATCTAATTTTCCTTTCAATGATAAGATCCTATTATTTACATTGTCGTGAGTAACAAGAGCTCACACATTTGCAGAGTTATCTTGAAGTCAGCAATGTGCTTCCATAAATAGTAACTCATTTGAGTCTCACAAATGTTAACAGAGCTATTGAGGTCGGCTGGGAAGACAGTAAAAGTTTTTACCATTTTGTTGCTTGAGAAAGAAGTTTAAAGACATTTAGTGTATCAGGGTTCTTCCAGTTGCAAGTTTTTCCTAGAAATCCAACTCAAAACTGACCCAATAAAAAAAGAGAGCTTATTGACTCATGCAATCACAAAGGCCAGGGTAGGTCTTCAGGTTCAGTTGGATCAAGGAGCTTAAACTATGACATTAGTATCTTGTCTCTCTCTATTATTTAACCACTCTCTTTTGTGTATTTTTATTGATTGAATTAACAAGTCTTTATTAACATCTTATATATGTTAATTATCATTATAGGCATAAGAGGTACAGTAAACAAAGCATTGTGTTTAAAACAGTGACTAAACATACATAGCTGCATTAACAAAATCCATGGAATTTACATTCTTACATTCATGGGAATACTCATAAAACTTATATACTAGGGATAGGAGAGGGCATAAACAAACGGATAAATAATATGTACTAATGGAATAGTCTATGCAAGAAAAAATGAAGGATTGTAACAGGATAGTAGAGGCAATGAAAAATAATTTTTTTTTTTTTGAGATGTAGTCTCACTCTGTCACCCAGGCTGGAGTGCAGTGGCACGATCTAGCTCACTGCAACCTCCACCTCCCGGGTTCAAGCGATTCTCCTGCCTCAGCCTCCTGAGTAGCTGGGATTACACGTGCATGCCACCATGCCCAGCTAGTTTTTGTATTTTTAGTAGAGATAGGGTCTCACTATGTTGGCCAGGCTGGTCTAGAACTCCTGACCTCAGGTAATACACCCGCATCAGCCTCCCAAAGTGCTGGGATTACAGGCTTGAGACATTGTGCCAGGCCTATACTTGTGTTTCTATATGTTGGGTAGCCTTAGCCAGGCAGTTCCTTTGGTCTGGCTTGGTTCACAGTTAGATGTGGCAAAGACTGGAGCCATCTGGAAACTCAGCCTGGGATGCTGGACAGCTGCATCTCTTTCCCTCTCTGTTGTCTCAGGGCCTCTTCTCCTTATGTGGCCTCTCCTCCTTATGTGGCCTCTCCATATGGTCTCTCCAACAGAGTAGCCAGATTTCTTAAGTGGTAACCCAAGGATCCCAAAGGTAAGTATTCCCAGAAGGAGAAAGTGAGAATTGCCAGTTGTCTTGAAGTCCAGGCCTGCAGTGTTATTGATGTTCATTCTATTGGCTGACACAAGTCTCAGGCCAGCCTAGATTTAATGTGAGAATGGGGAATGAGCCAAAGCAATGCTATGGCTACCAGGAATGGCTCATGAGGAGTCACTCTTGGAGACAGCCGCTACAGTCACATCATGTGAGGCCCAGGGTGTTCAGTCTAGGCCAATCTTGCCCAGAATGTGTCTACAGAACACTAGCCTCACAAAATGTTCATGAAAGAAAAAGTATTGCAATGTCGATAAATTTAGAGAATACTACATACTATAAACAATTTTAGTGTACCATTGCTGCCCATTAAACAATAGGGATTTAGGGAACTCTGCACTAAAATAACTAATTGTTTCATCCGGAGTCTTAACCTAGGTTACTCTAGAAAAAGTTATCCAACCCAAATGTCAATAGTACAGAGATGGAGAAACCCTGGTATAGAAAAGCAGAGCCTGAGACAAGGGTTTGTGTGTAAGTAGTTTCGTTTGGAGACAGGGTCTCGTTCTGCCACCCACGCTGGAGTGCAGTGGCACAATCACAGCTCACTGCAGCCTGAACCTCCCTGGTTCAAGAGATGTTCCCACCTCAGCCCACCCACTCAAGTAACTGGGACTGCAGGAACATGCCACCACACCCAGCTAATTCTTTAGTTCTTTAGACAGCGTCTTGCTATTTTGCCCAGGATGGTCTCAAACTCCTGTGCTCAAGTTCTTCTCCCACTTTGGCCTCCCAAAGTGCTGGGATCACAGGTATGGCCTGGCCTCATTTTTGTTTTTGTTTTTTGAGATAATGTCTCACTGTCACCCAGGCTGGAGTGCAGTAGCACAATCTCATCTTGTTGCAATCTCTACCTCCTGGGCTCAAGCGATCCTCCCACCTCAACCTCCCAAGTAGCTAGGACTATAGGCATGCACCACCACACCAGGTTAATTTTTATATTTTGTTAGAGACAGGGTTTCACCATGTTGCCCAGGCTAGTCTTAAATTCCTGGACTCAAATGATCCATATGCCTTGGCCTCTCAAAGTGCTGGCCCTGTTTGTATTTATTTATTTATTTATTTGAGATGGAGTCTTGCTCTATCGCCCAGGCTAGAATGCAGTGACATGATCTTGGCTCACTGCATTCTCCACCTCCCAGGTTCAAGCAATTATCCTGCCTCAGACTCCTGGATAGCTGGGAATTACAGGTGCACACCACCATGCCCAGCTATTTTTTGTATTTTTAGTAGAGACAGGGTTTCACCAAGTTGGACAAGGCTGGTCTCAAACTCCTGACCTCAGGTGATCTGCCCACCTTGGCTTCCCTAAGTGTTGGGATTACAGGCATGAGCCACTATGCCTGGCTGTTTTGTTTTTGAAGTGATCCTGAGGAGCAGGAAGAGCAGAAAAGAGAAAGAAAAAAAAGGCCAATCCAAGGGTGTGCTATTGAGTAGATAACCACTGTGGGGCTCTACATGGATCGGGCTCTATGGAGGAGCTGCGTAGAATGCACCTTAGAATTTCTACCAGAGAGAAATTGTTTTCTTTTTTTTGAGACAGAGTTTTGCTCTTGTCACCCAGACTGGAGTACAATGATGCAATCTTGGCTCACTACAACCTCTGCCTCCTGGGTTCAAGTGATTCTCCTGCTTCAGTCTCCTGAGTAGTTGGGATTACAGGCACCACCACTACGCCTGGCTAATTTTTGTATTTTAAGTAGAGATAGGGTTTCACCCTACTGGCCAAGGTTGGTCTAGAACTCCTGACCTCAGGTGATCTGCCTACCTCAGCCTCCCAAAATGTTGGTGTTACAGGCATAAGCCACTGTGCCTGGTCAAGAAATTGTTTTCATTGGCTTCATTCCACATTTATCAAAGCTTTCCCCTTAGATGTTACCTCTTTCACATGTCCAGGATTGTACATGCATTAGAAGCACTCAACAGATTCCTGCAGGCATCCCAGCCTGTAGTGACAAAGAAACCCCGAGGCAGAAAACAAGAGGAGCATGGTGTGGCTGAGATGAAGTACCTGCCCATGGCTGGTTGCCACAGCAATGGCTGGAGTAAAACTGTGGGCTGAGAAACATCCATAGTTTGATGGAGGTAACATTTCTCAAACCTGTCTGCTTGAGGACCCATATTTCAAATGGCACCTATCATTATTCCAAGTTGCACAGAACACTTGTGGATGCATAGGTCTAAATGCCCACCGAAGACAGTGTTATACAAAAGCAATACAGCCCACCTTCTCCCAGGTTTCATGCTTAATTTCTTTCAGATTGTGTTCTTTCTGTCCTTCTTGCTGAGTCCATCTTAGCACTGAGCATCTGCATTGGAACAAATGGGCACAGAATCTCCTGCCCCATATGTATACTTGTCTGCAATTCTACCACTAAGGATTTCAGCTTGTGGGGGACATAAGTTAATTGTCTACATATGTATTAGTCTGTTTTCATGCTGCTGCTAAGGACATACCCGAGACTGGGCAATTTACAAAAAAAAAAAAAGGTTTAATGGATTTACAGTTACACGTGACTGGGGAGGCCTCACAATCATGGCAGAAGGTGAAAGGCACGTATTACATGGCAGCAGACAAGAGGAGAGAGCTTGTGCAGGGAAACTTCCCTTTTTAAAACTATTAGATCTTGTGAGACTTATTCACTATCACGAGAACAACATGGGAAAGACCACCTGCACGATTCAATTACCTCCCACCAGGTCCCTCCCACAACACGTGGGAAATCAAGATGAGATTTGGGTGGGGACACAGCCAAACCATATCAATATAGCATCCATTTCTCCTTTTCCCTTCCTAACAGCACCCAATATGTGATTTGGGTGACAGTGGTCCTATTCTTGGCTCAGGGGAACAGGTGGTTTAAGGCAATTAAGTATTTCATCTGCTGGCCCTAGTGACTGGGTTATGATGTTCTGGATGTGGATGAGAAGGCATGTTGCCCTAGTTTTTATTGATCGCCACCTTGTGACCATACAGACAACCAGCACTGGGGTGAAGCCAACACTGTGGCAGGTAAAGTTAAGGTTGAAAGACTCAGGAGGACCTGGGTCAGCATTTGCCTGAAGTTCAACTTACCACCAGATTTTTCAGGTAAGTATGCCAATAAGCCAGCTGTGGTAGTCCCAGCTACTTGGGAGGCTGAGGTGGGAGGGTCACTTGAGCCCAGGAGTTCTGAGCTGTAGTGAGCTATGCCAATTGGTCGGCACTAAGTTAGCATCGGCACTAAGTTCAGCATCAATATGGTGACCTCCTGGGAGCAGGGGACCACCAGGTTGCCTGAGGAGGGCTGAACCGGCCCAGGCTGGAAATGGAGCAGGTCAAAACTTCCATGCTGATCAGTAGTGGGATTTCTCCTGTGAATAGCCACTGCACTCCAGCCTGGGCAACATAGCGAGATCCCGTCTCTTAAAGAAAAAAAAGTATGTCAATAAATCTTTGTGGCTTAAGCCATTTGAATTTGGTTTTCTGGATTTTTTGTAACTGATCGTATACTACATCATGGCTTTGAAAAGGATAACTATGCCAGGGTGTGGTGGCTCATGCCTGTGATCCCAGCACTTTGGGAGGCTGAGGTGGGTGGATCACAAGGTCAGGAGATCAAGACCATCCTGGCCAACACAGTGAAACCCCATCTCTACTAAAAATACAAAAAATTAGCCGGGTGTGGTGGCAGACGCACATAACCCCAGCTACTCAGGAGGCTGAGGCAGGAGAATCACTTGAACCCAGGAGGTGGAGGTGGCAGTGAGCCAAGATTGCGCCATTGTACTCCAGCCAGGGTGACAGTGCGAGACTCTGTCTAAAAATAAAAAATGAAAAAGGAAAGGATAACTACATTTCAGACTTACAGGCTTCAAAAGATTAATTGCATGAGGCCTCATTTTTCAGTATGTTCCTATAGAAAAAATAAGTATTTATTTGCCATTATTTCACTATTTATCCCCCTAGCCTACATTTGCTCACAGAGGTAGAACCCCAACACCCTTCCGGAAATGTGGTGAGGGGTGCGTGAGAGGTCATTTTCTAAGAAGAGATATCCCAAACTGAAACACAATCTACAAAATAACTGGCCCCAAATAACTGACTTTTAGAAGTGCCAAGGTCATGAAAAATGAGGATGGAATAACAGCCCTAAATTAAAGGAGGAACAACAGAAAAGAATAAAGAGAAACAACAACTGAATGCAACATGTGATCCTCAGTTGGATCTGGGACCAGAAAAGGAGATTAGCAGGACAGCTAGTGAAACTGGAATAAAGTTTATCACTTAGGTAACAGTAATGAATCAATTAATGTTAATTTTCTGATTTTGGTAATTGTTTATGTAAGTCGTTAACTTCCGGGAAGCTTGGTGAAGGACGTACATGCATCTTGGTACTATTATTGTGATTTTTTGAGAGTTGGAAATTCAACTGAAAAATAAAGTACAGGTTTAGAGTGGCCCTTTGTTAATGCATTGATTAGAATTTCCACTGCTATGATATCTTACAAATACAGAGATAATGTGGATCTCCAAAACTTCTCTGGCAATCCATTCATTAGCAAGACTCAGAATTCACAGGTCTGCGCTGTGAGACGCTCAGCTGAAGGCAAATCTGTATTTTTCATGGCTTATTAAGGAGATCTGACTTGGTCTTGGAAGAATGCAAAAAATGTTTTGGTATGGGAGTAAGACATATGGCAATCCAGAAAAAGTTTTAAGAGCAGGCAATTGTTCAAATGAGACTTTTGGTCTCAGATTAGAGAGGAAAAGGATTTGGCAGAGAAACACTGAGGAGACCCATCTGAGTGGGTTGTTTTGGCACCCATGAGTGAGCTGTAAGCCCATATTTAGAATGGGTGAGTCTGGAAAGTAGATTTGGTGGAAAAAGAGAATGATTCACTCACCAATAATAATAGTAATAAATACTGCTGACAAGGTACTTTTAATTAGCAAATGGAAAATAAGCTCAAGGCACATACACCAAGTCCCTTAGAGGTGAGGTCAGAACACATTCTTTTCAAAAAATGGGAATATTTCTAGTAGCTACTGGCCCTGGAATTTATTGACCTTTTTCTTCTTTTTTTGCGATGTGGGAGATATGTTCTCCTGTCTTTCAGAGGAAATCCAATTGCTTCCCCATTGAGTTAATATGAAGATTATTCTGGAATGTATCCGAAGAGCACTGCACAGTATATTTATTTCTTTCTCCAAGTACAAAGAAGCATCTGAAGTTTCATTTTTCAGAATCATTAGCTGATTCATATTCTGTAATTGGAAAAAGAGGCCAGGACCAAATTCTGGGAAGTGAGCTCAATGAAAACCCTTAATTTGGAAACTTGTTTGAAGAATTTCCTGCCTCAGAAAGAGGCATTGCCTGGGGTAGAGGGGATATCACTCTCAGGGCACCGGGGGAGAAGGGTTAAAGTGCTGTCCATGAACCTTGGATTTCTCAATCAGAAGTGAGGCATCCTGGCTTCCATGAGATCATTTCTGATTATCTTTTTCCACCTTCTAACAGCAAATTCCCCAAACTTTCCTCTTCTATTCCTTTTGTTATCTCCTTTTTTACTTTGTCATCTTCAGCCTTCTTTGATCCTGTCTGTAGAGTTTCATGTTGTATGATCCTAAGGAATAAGATGTTGGGAAAAGAAAAGAAGAAAGAAAGAAGGAAGAAAGGAGACAGGCAATAAATATTAAAAGTCTTCCTTCCCTTCAGGCTTTTTGGATCCTCCAACTCCAACTTCAGGTCCCATCCAGAGTTTGGTACAGCCACAAAAAATCATTATCATTTGATCATTCCCTTGTGAGTCAATGCTGATTTCCATTTTGGTTCCACCCATTGGTCCTTCTTTTATGCCCTGGAGGGTCTGGGACTGATTGGATTATTGTTTCTGATTCTTCACTGTTTATAATAAAATTTCTATACTGATGCTCTTTACCCAGTGACTTTCCAATGCCTCGCAGCAAACTATAGGCAGGGACTTCTGCTTTCTTGTCTGACATGTAAGGATCTTGGAAGTCACCACTCTGTCCTAACAGCAAGAAAAAGCTGAACAGAATGAAAAATCAACAACTCTTCATAGATATATGGGAAAAGTGAGGTCACAGGGCAAACAGCTGCCCCCAAAACTGGAGTGATAGATAGGCAGATACAGAGAATCACAACTTACTGGGGCAGAACCCTCAGCTGGCACCAGTACTAGGGTCGGAAAATCTGAACTGTAATTGATTAATTGCTGGAGGCTCAGTGTGGACAACTCTGACAGTTAAACTTCAAGGGGACCCTGGAGTTTAACAGGGTGGGGGACTCATAGTTTTGTGTGGGGGTGGGGAACCCATGGTTTTGTGAGTTTTACCTCCTGAGTCTCTGTCAAGTCCTCACAGTGAATATTGGAGAAAAAACCCCTTGTGCTTCTGGCAGGTGGAGGAGAATATAAACCACTTTAAAATGCACCGGAGCATTCTGCTTTTTCTAAAAAGGCCTGCTTTCAAGAGAAATGGTTTTATTAGAGTTCAACCTTCTGAGGTTTCATCAGAGCCTAATCTACCATAGGGGAAATACCCAGCTCCAGCCAGCTCCAGTCATCCTGTCCCACCTAAGGGTGGAGGGGTCCTGAGAAGCACTGAAGAAGTTCACAGTCTGGGCACAGGCTCACCACGAGACTGAGACCTAATCAAAGGACATGGAGCTTCCCCTCCCCCAACAACTCATCACATTAGTAAAGGCCCATTTATTGCAATTCCTCTTTTTTTTTTTTTTTTGAGATGGAGTCTCGCTCTGTCACCAGGCTGGAAAGCAGTGGTGTGATCTCGGCTCACTACAACCTCTGCTTCCCGGGTTCAAGCTATTCTCCTGCCTCAGCCTCCTGAGTAGCTGGGACTACAGGCATGTGCCACCATGCTCAGCTAATTTTTGTATTTTTAGTAGAGACAGGGTTTCACCATGCTGGTGAAACCTCAATGTCTTGACCTCGTGATCAACCTGCCTCTGCCTCCCAAAGTGCTGGGATTACAGGCATGAGCCACCATGCCCAGACAGAAAAATGTTTTAAAACTTTAAACAGCTACACAGACGGAAATTGTTGCTATTACATTCTAAATATTCAGAATGTATTGCTATCCCCGATCTCAATGATGGGGTAAAAAAGAAAAACTTTATGGAAAGATTGATTGCTAATGGCTGTTTCTGGCAAGAGATGAACATTGCAGTAAGAATTAACAACAACAAAAAAAGACAGGCTCAGGCTTCTGGGGTTTTTGACTCAGCCTTCAGCTAATCACGACTCCAAATGCTGGCGAGCAAAATAACACAATCACATTGAGTTAGGCTCTTTTGCGATGTTATGGAACATGCATTGCAAAGGGCACCTGGGACTCCCAAGAATGCTGCTGAGGTTCAGCCAGGAAAGGCTGTCGAGGCATTCTAGTCATGTGAAGGGAGTACTTCGGTGATCCAAGAGTTTCTACTTGGCTGTACATCAGAAAAATGGCCCAGCTAATAGGAGGTTAGGGTAGTGCGCCTGCAAACTCAGACCTATCCTGAGTGACTTCTCATCGGAAGCACTGCCAGGCTCTCGGTAAATCACGTGTCCTAAGACACAGACTGGCCATGTTGGCTGTCCTTGTCTTCCCAGCTGCATCTTTGTAAAATAAACCCTCATATGTAGCTACTTTAATGAATGAATCTGTTGTTACAGATTAACAGACTCCTATTTCATTTTTATTTCGAGACAGAGTCTCACTCTGTTGCCCAGGTTGGAGTGTGATGGAACAATCTTGGCTCACTGCAACCTCCGCCTCCCGGGTTCAATCGATTCTCATGCCTCAGCCTCCCCAGTAGCTAGGAGTACAGGCATGTGCCACCACATCCAGCTAATTTTTTTGTATTTTAAATAGAGACAGGTTTTGCTATGTTGGCCAGGCTGGTTTCGAACTCCTGGCCTCAAGTGATCCTGCTGCCTCAACCTTCCAAATTGCTGGGATTACAGGCATGAGCCACCATACCTGGCCCAGACTCCTATTTAAAGTCAACAACTGATCAGACACAGTGGCTCACGCTTGTAATCCTGGCACTTTGGGAGGTCAAGGTAGATAGATCATGAGGTCAGGAGATTGAGACCATCCTGGCTAACATGGTGAAAACCCATCTCTGCTAAAAATACAAAAAATTAGCTGGGCGTGGTGGCACATGCCTGTAGTCCCAGCTACTTGGGAGGCTGAGGCAGGAGAATCACTTGAACCTGGGAGGCAGAGGTTGCAGTGAGCTGAGATCATGCCATTGCATTCCAGCCTGGGTGACAGAGTGAGCCTCCATCTCAAAAAAAAAAAAAAAAGGCAACAACCCTCTTCCATACATATCAGTGGTTCCTAAATGTGTTCCCTAAGCCAGCAGCATCAGCATTACCTGGGAACTTAATAGAAATGCAAGTTCAGCTGTGCGCGGTGGCTCACGCCTGTAATCCCAGCATTTTGGGAGCCTGAGGCGGGTGGATCACCGGAGGTCAGGAGCTTGAGACCAGCCTGACCAATATAGTGAAACCCTGTCTCTACTAAAAATACAAAAATTAGCTGGGTGTGGTGGTGTGCGCCTGTAGTCCCAGCAACTCAGGAGGCTGAGGCAGGAGAATTGCTCGAACCTGGGAGGCGGAGGTTGCAGTGAGCCGAGATCTGCCTGCACTCCAGCCTGGGTGACTGTCTCAAAAAAAAAAAAAAGAAAAGAAAAAGAAAGAGGTGCAGGTTCTCAGGTTCCACTCCAGACCAATTGAATCAGAAACTCTGGGGGTGGGGGCCCTGCAATCTGTGTGTTTGCAGGCCCTCTAGGGCATTCCCACTCACACTGAAGCTTCGGAACCACTGCTCTGTACCGTCTCCTACAGCCTGTTCAGGAACATAGCTCCAACAGCTCTTCCCTCTGCACCGGCATCAATTTCTCTCCTTTCGATCATTCCTGTCAGCACATTTATTCGTGCTGTTATTTCTCCTATTGTAAGAGAAACACTCTGTTGACTTCATTCCTGCTACAACTTCATTCTTTGCTTCCCTTTAGTGTGGACAAACAAAACTCCTCAAAAGATCTGTCTGTGTTCCCTACCTCCCCCTGGTCTCCTTTTCTCAAATTAGGCATTGCCATCAGAACTCCAAGAAGGTGCTCCAGTTAAGGTTAACCAATGACTCCAATGGCACTAAATCCTCAATGCGGACAAACCTCAGTCTGCTTCTTGATCACTTTCTCACTTGGGTTTCCGGTCTCCACACTCTACTGGTTTTCCTCCTGCATCCCCTTTCTTTCTTCTTCTTCTTTTTTTGAGACTGAGACTTGCTCTGTTGCTCAGGCTGGAATGCAATGGCGTGATCTTCACTCACTACAACCTCTACCTCCTGGGCTCAAACCATTCTCCTGCCTCAGCCTCACAAGTAGCTGGGACTACAGGCATGTGCCACCATGCCCGGCTTTTTTTTGTATTTTTAGTAGAGACGGGGTTTTGTCCTGTTGGCCAGGCTGGTCTCAAACTCTTGACCTCAAGTGATCCACCCGCCTCAGCCTCCCAAAGTACTGGGATTACAAGCGTGAGCCACCGCAGCCTGCTTGACTTTTTCAACCTTGCTTGTAGGATCTTCTCATCTCCTTGACCTCTCACTGCTAAGTGCCTCCAGGCTGAGATTTTCACCACTTCTCTGTATCCGCACCCATTCTCTTAGGTGATCTCTATTTTATTCTCACTTTAAATATAAAGTATATGTTTATGATTTCAAAAGATATGCTTCCAATCCAGAAATGTCTCCTGAATTCCAGGCTCATATCTCCCGCTGCCTAGTTGATATCCCCACTTGGATATCTGTTAGCTGTATCAGAATTAGCATGTCCCAACTTGACCTTCTGATTTCTTCCTACTCCACAAAGAATCTTCTCTTTATTGTTTTCCATATTTCAATGCCTGAACATGCCATCCTTCTAGTTGCTAAGGCTAAAGAGCTTGGAGTCATCTTTTATCCTTTTCTTTCTGACATAGTTCATGCCCAGTCTAACAGGAAATCATCTTGGCCCTACCTTCAAAATCTAACCAGAATCTGATCACTTCTCACCCCTGCTGCCCATGTCTCCAGCCATCATCTCTCAGCTAGGTTACTGAAATTGCTTCATGCATGGTGCGGTGCCCCTCCTCTCTCTATTTCTCCTCCACAATAGATTCTTAGCAACTAGGACAATCCATTTATTACTTACTTTGAGACAGAGTTTCCCTCTGTTGCCCAGGTTGGAGTGCAGTGGTGTAATTCTTGGCTCACTGCAATCTCCACCCCCAGGTTAAAGTAATTCTCCTGCCTCAGCCCCCTGAGTAGCTGGGATTATGGGTGTGCACCACCATGCCTGGATAATTTGTTGTTTTATTTTTAGTAGGGACAGGATTTCACCATGTTGGCCAGGCTGATCTCAAACTCTTAACCTCAGGTGATCCACCTGACTTGGCCTCCCAAAGTGCTGGGATTACAAGTGTTAGCCACCGCGCCTGGCCAGACAATCCATTTAAAATATAATGAGGTCATGTCACATGTAATGGTTCCCTATTTTTCATCGGGAGTCAGAGTCAGAATCCCCCCCTCAATTGCTTTTCTGCTTTATCTCCTAACCCTTTCCCCCTTGTTCCTGCTCTAGCTACTCTGACCTTGCTACTCCTGGAGCCCTCCAGGCTTGCCCTTCACTCACAGCCATTGAACTGGTTGCTCCTCTGTCTGAAATGATTCTCTCCATTTCTCCAAGTATTTTCTCAAATACCACTTTTTATTTTTATTTATTTATTTATTTATTTATGTCACAGTGTCCAGGCTGGAGTGTAGTGGTGCGATCTCACTGCAGCCTCCTCCTCCTGGGTTCAAGTGATTCTTCTGCCTCAGCCTCTGGAGTAGCTGGGATTACAGACAAGTGCCACCGCGCCCGGCTGATTTTTGTATTTTTGGAGAGAGGTGGTTTCGCCATATTGGCCAGGCTGGTCTTGAACTCCTGATCTCAGGTGATCCACCTGCCTCAGTCCCCCAAAGTGCTGGGATTATAAGCATGAGCCTCCATGCCCAGCCTCAAATGTCACTTTTTAAAGTGAGGCTTACCCTGTCCACTTGATGTAAATGGCAGCACCCATACTTCATCATGCTTATCCTGCTCTTTGATCTCACTGCACTTAACATCATCAACCTATTTTATTACCTGCCTATCTAGTTGATTGCCTACTTCCCCACACCAGAATATAAATTTCACAAGGACAGAGATCTCTGTCATGGATGAATCCCCATAATCGTAACTAGAGCAGTTTCTGGCACATGGTCAGCACTCTTAGATACTTGTAAATGTTCAATTGAATGAATAAAGGAATAAATTAGGGTATAAATAAGTGCATATGGAATTATTTGGGGCCTTGGTGATACTGATGCCATCACTCTGTGTCTTTGATCTTAATGTATTTTATCCAGAAGAGTTGGTAAATTTCTTTTTGTTGTCATAAACCCATCTGTATTTCATTTTTTTATTGCTATCATCACTGAACATCATATCTCCAAAGTCTCAAATGAAACAGACTGTAAAAATGGAAGGGAAAGCAGAAAAGGAAGCTGGAGACCACAAAGTGTAAATTGCAAGGGGAATTAACACTTTTAAGCTGGAAAATATTTATTATTGTTGGTGTTAGTTTTGTACTCAGGCCAGAAGACTGCAGTAGAGCTCAAATATAGATAGAAGACCCTGGTGACAGCCATAAAGAATGGCAGGACATTTCAAATACAGGTAGGGGAGTCAAAATTGAGTGATGACATATGAATTACGCAAAGGTTTTGTGGCTTCTTCAGATGCAGCAATAAACCTGGAAAGCAGACGGTGTATCAATTTCCTATTGCTGCTGTAACAAATTATCACAAAATTAGTGGCTTAACACAGATTTGGCCAGGCGTGGTGGCTCACACTGGTAATCCCAGCACTTTGCGAGGCTGAGGCAGGCGAATCAAACCCCATTTCTACTGAAAATACAAAAATTAGCTGGGCATAGTGGTAGGCACCTGTAATCCCAGCTACTTGGGAGGCTGAGGCTGGAGAATCACTTGAACCCAGGAGGCAGAGGTTGCAGGGAGCCAAGATCGTGCCATTGCACCCCAGCCTGGATGACAGAGCAAGACTCCATCTCAAAATATCCCCAAAACAACAAAACACGAATTTATTATTTTCCAATTTCATGATATAAAATGAGTATTACTGGCCAGGTGCAGTGGCTCACGCTGGCCAGCACTTTGGGAGGCTGAGGCAGGTGGACTACGAGGTCAGGAGTTTGGGACCAGCCTGATCAACATGGTGAAACCCCCTCTCTACTAAAAATACAAAAATTAGCTGGGCATGATGGCATGCACCTGTAATCCCAGCTACTCAGGAGGCTGAGGCATAAGAATTGCTTGAACCTGGGAGGCGGAGGTTGTGTTGAGCCGAGATATCCAGCCTGAGCAACAAGAGTGAAACTCCATCTCAGAAAAAAAAAAAAAGAGTATTATTGGGCTAAAATTAAGGTGTTGGCAGGGCTGTGTTCCCTTTTTGGCAAGGCTCTAAGGGATAATTCATTTTCTTTTTCAACTTCTAGAGGCTGTCTTCACTCCTTGGCTCATGGCCCCCTCCCATTTTCAAAGTTAGCAGTGGCCACTTAAGCCTTTCTCACATCCCATTACCCTGACACTGATACCCCGATTCCCTCTTCCACATTTAAGTCATTGCGTCGTGCCCATCTGAGTAATCTAGGAAAACGTCTCTATTTAAGGTCATCTGATTAGCAACCTTAATTCCATCTGCAACTTGAATTTCCTTTTGCCATGTGAAATTACATGCTTACAGATTCTGTGGATTAGGACATAGCTATTTCAAAGGGATCAGTATGCTGCCTACTACAGGTAGTATCTGAATTGTAACAATTATTTATTTATTTATTTTGTTTTTTGTTTGTTTAGAAATGAGTTCTAGGAAAAAGACCAGCTTGGATAGCCTCCCTTTATCTGTTCTTCACTGACAATTCAAAGTGCTGAGTACCCAGGGACTGTGCCAAAAAAAATAATAATAATAACATGGCTGATTAGGAGGTAAGCCGTATGCAAGGCTCTGTAAATATTTATTGGATGAATGATTAAAAAGTAGAGTGGGAAGCCAGGTGTGGTGGCTCACGCCTGTAATACCAGCACTTTGGGAGGCTGAGACGGGTGGATCACTTGAGGTCACAAGTTTGAGACCAGCTGGCCAACATGTTGAAACCTCATCTCTACTAATAATACAAAAATTAGCCGGTTGTGGTGGTGCACGCCTGTAGTCCCAGCTGCTCAGGAGGCTGAGGCATAAGATCCCTTGAACCCAGGAGGCAGAGGTCGCAGTGAGCTGAGATCACGCCACTGCCCTCCAGCCTGGGCGACAGAGTAAATTTTGTCTCAAAAAAAAAAGTTAGAGTGGGAATAGAGGTGTTTTTACTGGAAGCTTGCCATATGAGTGTTTAGAATCTCTTTGGGACAAATACAACCACTTCCCAACAGCAATTTCTTGTCATGTTTTATATTTGTAAACCTTAGGGATATAGAAAAAAGAAGAAAGGGATATTAAGAATGAAATAAGATGTTTAATAGTTTCTGAGCGAATGCTGTTGGACTCAGGTAAAGGTTTGGATATCTTCCTGCTGCCCTACTTTAGGTCGGAGTAGATGACTTACATAATTTTCCAATTAATCATTTTAGGTTTCTCCCTTTCCCAGCTTCCATGAGTGTTGTTACTGGATAATGCCTGAATGAATGCTGAAATGCATGAGATAATTCACGTACTTGTCATTGGTAACACCTTCCCCTGGACTCTCAAACTGGCCCTGACAGAAGATAATGTGGGTCTGGGTCAAAAGACGGTCATTTCCATGTCCCTAGAGATCGGCACTTCTCCACCCCTAAACCATGCCCAGAACATGGTAGGCCTTCAACAAAAACTTGTTGATTGATAGATTGAGCTGAGCATCTATGAAATGAAAGGATTGGAGCAGGTAAACTTCATCTCAGGTTCTTACATGGGGTTCTCTGGAAGCAGACCCTGAGACGAGGAGTTGTGTGCGATGCTCTGGAGTCCAAATTACACCTCCGAATTTGTACCTTCTTGAGGGGAGGGGGCCGGGCATCAATATTCCACTACCAGCCACTTGTTGATCAAAGGCCATTCTGGGTGGATGTGAACTCCCAGGCACTTGTAGCTCTCTGCAAAGTGGTCAGAGTGGCCCTGTCAGGCCAAGGGATGGCTTTGAAGTGTCACAGACGCTGGCTGTTAAAAGCAGAAACATAGAAGCTAAGGGCAGGACACAGAAATGGTAAAAGGCACCCAGTGGAATCCACAGGGTTTATCACAGTTTCTTCCAGCTCCACAGTTGTAGAAACATTGCTGTAAAGTCCAACGCGTCAGTATTTGCCTGTGTAAACATCTGCATTTTGAGATCCTGAAAGAGACCTATTCCTGGACTTGAGATACATTTGTCTTTAATAAATATGACTTTGCTCTGAGGAAAGTTTTCCAGTGGTAATCTGGTTTTAAATGATCATGTTATATAGAGTTTCTCTTTTTAAAAATTTCCATTTTGTTGTTTCTAGGAATGTTTAGGACTTTTCTGGTCCAAATTCTACTACATTTGTAGAATTGGACCAGAAAAATGCAGTTTATCACCTATTAGATTCAAATGTCCCCTTGTCAGTCATGGTATTAATTTAGTTTAATATTGATGTTTTGGACATTATTCATGGCGTAGTTAAAAATAACCCATAAAAATAAAATTTGAAGCATATGTTCTCCAGTTCCTTTCTGAATAAATATCTCAATAAAGAAAAAGTTACAGAAAATAAAATAAACTGAAGATGCCCATTTTCTCATTATTTTGGAACCACTAGGGCAGAATGGGAAGATTAAGACATTTCTCTTATAAAATTTTAAGTTAATCTGGTTTCCACTGAGGGTAGGTCAAAAAGGCACTTGAAAGCAATGCAAAGTGTTGGTTTTGGATCATTTTAACGCTAAAACACATATTTAAACCATTTACACAAACTAAACTAACAATTATTTGGCTAAAGTGTTAAAACAGCTGCATAAAAAGCTATGCGTTGTTTGGGATGTAATTTGAGCCTGTTCTTTGGACAAGGAAAATCTGTGAAAGCCTAGTATGTTTCTGTTTAGGACCAGCTTGTTTCTGCAGGCTTACAGGGCTTCTGTGTATCCAGACTACTCTTAGAGCTGTTTGTCTAGAGAGTGACTAGCAGTTGCTTATAGCCATTACTGGAGATAGTGGAAAAAAAAAAAAAAAGGATTGGGAGGCTGAGGCGGGTGGATCACAAGGTCAAGAGATCGAGACCATCCTGGTCAACATGGTGAAACCCCGTCTCTACTAAAAATACAAAAAATTAACTGGGTATGGTGGTGCATGCCTGTAATCCCAGCTACTCGGGAGGCTGAGGCAGGAGAATTGCCTGAACCCAGGAGGCGGAGGTTGCGGTGAGCCGAGATCGCGCCATTGCACTCCAGCCTGGTTAACAAGAGCGAAACTCCATCTCAAAAAAAAAAAAAAAAAAAAAAATAGATACAGCCAGGTGGTGTGGCTTACGCCTATAATCCCAGCACTTTGGAAGGCCGAGGCAGGTAGATCACCTGAGGTCAGGAGTTCGAGACCAGCCTGGCCAACATGGCAAAACCCAGTTTCTACTAAAAATACAAAAAAAAAAAAAAAAAAAAAAAAAATTAGCTGGGCGTGGTTGTGGGCGCCTGTAACCCCAAGATCGCACCATTGCACTCCAGCCTGGGCAACATGAACAAGACTCCAACTCAAAAAAAAAAATATGTTTATTATAAAACAATTTTAAATTTTTTTAAAAAAAGATGTTTACAGCTGGGTAGAGGAATGGCTGGGTGGATAGGTGATAAAGCAAGAATAGGTAAATGTAAATGGTAGAATCTAGGTGGTAGGTATACAGGTGTTTGCTTTTTTTTTTTTTTTTTGAGATGGAGTCTTGCTTTGTCACCCAGGCTGGAGTGCAGTGGTGTGAGCTCATCTCACTGCAACCTCTGCCTCCCGTGTTCAAGTGATTCTCCTGCCTCAGCCTCCCAAGTAGCTGGGACTACAGGTGCCCGCCATCATACATGGCTAATTTTGTATTTTTAGTAGAGACGGGTTTTGCCATGTTGACCAGGCTGGTCTTGAACTCCTGACCTCAGGTGATCTGCTTGTCTTGGCCTCCCAAACTGCTGGGATTACAGACAGACGTGAGCCACCAAGCCTGGCCTGCTTTTCTCACTTTCAAATTTTCAGCATGTTTGAAAATATTCATCATACAAAGGCGGAAGAAACATGAAATAAAAGAACTGGTTTGGAGTCGGGAGATGTATGACCGTATACCACCTCTGCTACTCACTCACCAAGCGAGCTTGGACAGATTCCAAACACTGAGAATCAGGTTCCTCATACTAAAAACAAGGTTTGACCATGTATTTGTAAGGAGTCTTTTGGTTGAAAGTGACAGAAAGCCATCCTAACCTATCTGAGAGTGGCCGGGCATGGTGGCCTGGTGGCTCCAGCACTTTGAGAGGCCAGGATGAGAGGATTGCTTGAGGACAGAAATTTGAGAACAAAACTACCTGAGAGAGAGAGAGGAAGAGGGAATGAGAGATTAGTGAACATAGCTGGGAGGAAAGGGGCTTCAAACAAGGCCATTTTAAATATCTCCTTGGCCAGGCGTGGTGGCTCATGCTTATAATCCCAGCACTTTGGGAAGCCGAGGCGGGTGGATCACGAGGTCAGGAGTTTGAGACCAGCCTGGCAAAGATGGTGAAACCCTATTTCTACTAAAAATTCAAAAATTAGCTGGGCGTGGTGGCAGGTGCCTGTAATCCCAGCTACTTGGGAGGCTGAGGCAAAGAACTGCTTGAACCTGGGAGGCGGAGGTTGCAGTGAACCAAGATCGCGCCACTGCATTTCAGCACGGGTGACAGAGACTCAGTCAAAAAAAAAGGAGATGCAGGTAAGTTACCGTGGTCCAAGTGACTGTTGCTATTGAGGACAAAAGGGAAGAGTTGCTGGAGAGAGACAAGGAAACAGATGCTGGTCTCTCTAAGGAATCTTCTATTGTTAATGTTTTACAAGTGCTAATAAGACTGCTGTGCACATAATAGATGCTCAGAAAATATTTGTTAAATGAAAGAATGTATAGAATTCATAAAATGACAAATTATTTAAAATGTTAATAATAAGAAAGTTCTTTAGTGATCAGTTAAGTCTAATGCCTTCATTTTACTGAAAAAAGAAAATGAAGCCCAAAGGGGCTGATAGTCCCAAAAACGTGATTACTTCTACAACTCAGCCATCCTGATCTCCCATACTACATCCTCATCTCTCTTAAAAGCAATCTCTTATCAGGCCAGGAGCGGTGGTTCACACCTGTAATCCTAGCATTTTGGAGGCTGAGGCAGACGGATCACTTGAGGTCAGGAATTCGAGACCAGCCTGGCCAACATAGTGAAATCCCATTTCTATCAAAAATACAAAAATCAGCTAGGAATGGTGGCATGCACCTGTCATCCCAGCTACTGTGGAGGCTGAGGCAAGAGAACTGCTTGAACCCGAGAGGCAGAGGTTGCAGTGAGCTGAGATCGCACCACGGCACTCCAGCCTGGGCGACACAGAGAGACTCCATCAAAAAAAAAAAAAAAAAAAAAAAAGGATTCTCATTTCAAACAAATTTCCTTTGCCCCTAACTCTCAATAGATTAACCATCAGCCAATACCACCCCAGGTAACCATCAGCTAATACTACCCCTGTTAGCAAAAAGAAAATAGAAGCTTTACAAAAAAAAAAGAAAAAAAAATCCTACCTTTGTTTAATTGTTATTCTAATGGATTCAGCACAGGCAGGCTCTCCTAATAGAAAAGAAGACAGATCTGTTGGCTGCCCCTACAACCAGGCTGTGGATAAAATGTGTTTATACAGCTGGATTGGTCCAGAAGAAGCCAGGGCTGAAAACATTCAGTGAGCACGCTGATGGCAGGCTACAGCTAGGAGCATCTGTTTCTCATTAGAGACAGTGGGCTACGATAGTGCTGTCCTCTGACCTCTGGGTCCAGCTTCCCTGGGGGCCTGGGTGTGTTCCCAGGTCTCAAAGTGGTGACAGCCAATTCACTTGCTAACACATCTTAAGGATACCCATGGATTAGAAGGCTCTAGTACAAGATTCAGAGGTAAAGCTCAGAATTAAGATTAAGTGGGTGAAGTTTTTTATGTTCAGCTCCAAAAGTACACTTAAATTCTGCAGCAAAAACTGTCAGGAAGAACAGCTTATTCATTTCCCTTTTCTACTTTCTTCCTTCCTTCTTTCCTTCCTCTCTCCTTCCCTCTCTTTTAACTAAGCAAGAATATTGAAGAGAGTGCTACTCAATTTCCGTAGAAAAGCAAAACATCAGGCTGGGCGCAGTGGCTCACGCCTGTAATTCCAGCACCTAGGGAGGCCAAAACAGGTAGATCACCTGAGGTTGGAGTTCGAGACCAATCCGATTAACATTGGGAAACCCCGTCTCTACTAAAAAATACAAAATTAGTCGGGCGGGCTGGCACATTCCTTTAATCCCAGCTACTTGGGAGGCGGAGGCAGGAGAATCACTTGAACCCCGGAAGCAGAGGTTGTGGTGAGCCAAGATTATGACATTGCATTCCAGCCTGGGCTATAAGAGCGAAACTCTGTCTCGAAAAAAAGAAAAGAAAAGAAAAGAAAAATATTGGGAGGCTGAGGCGGGCAGATCACCTGAGGTCAGGAGTTTGAGACCAGCCTGGGCAACATAGCGAAACCCCGTCTCTACAAAAAATACAAAAATTAGCAGGGCATGGTGGTGTGCACCTGTAGTCCCAGCTACTTGGGAGGCTGAGGCAGGAGGATCACTAGAACCCGAAAGATGGAGGTTGCAGTCAGTCGAGATTGTGCCACTGCACTCCAGCCTGGGCAACAGAACGAGACTCTGTCTCCAAAAAAAAAGAAAAAAACAGGCCGGGCGTGGTGGCTCACGCCTGTAATCCAAGCACTTTGGAGGCCAAGGTGGGTGGATCACCTGAGGTCGGGAGTTCAAGACCAGCCTGACCAACATGGTGAAACCCCATCTTAAAAAAAAAAAGAAAAGAAAAGTGAAATAATGCTACTCCTACATAATGCTGTTCTCTACAGCACTTAGTTACATCAGCCAACATCTTGAAAAAACACCTTGAGTTATGTCTGCAAATGGGTTTCATATAAATCAATATTAGATGTTGCCAGTAACCAGAAGATATGACTGGATAAAGGATGCCAGTCTAAATTTGGGTTCCCGTGAATACAAACCCCTAGACACGAGTGTAGGTGCAGGGAGTTTTTTGGGAGGTGATTGCAGACAGCAAAGTGAGAGGCTATGAAGAGTAAGGCAGATAGGAAGGAAAAGCCAGTGTCAGGATACTTCATCCTTTGCTGCAAGACTCAGTATCCCAAGAACTCCGAGAAGTTCACAGTTTGCCTCTCAGAACTGGCCTGAAGGACTTCAGGCTGGAGCATTTAAATCTCCTCTTTGGTTGAGGGTATACACCTCGCTTGGGGGGCGTTCAGTTTCATACACCCCCAGGTTATGCTTGGGCATTGGAGCTGGCTCTGGGACAGAAAGCAGAAGACAGGGAAGCTGATGGCGCAGGCTGGAGCTGCCTGCCAGGGCTGAGATTAGAGGTAGCCAAGTAGCTGCGCTCTGCGCACCAGCAGCATCTGCTAACAAAGTCTGAGCAGCCAGATCAACTCAGATAAACTGAAGACTAACTGGTGACTGGAACATGGGATTTCATTCAAAAACAAGGAAGAGTGAATCAATGCTGTAAACTTCATTGTTGTCTTATTTTAACAAATTCAAAATTTTTTCCATAATGGGCCAAGCGAGGTGGCTCATGCCTGTTATCCCAGCACTTTGGGAGGCCGAAGCAGGTGGATCACCTGAGGTCAGGAGTTCGAGACCAGTCTAGCAACACGGTGAAAACCCATCTCTACTAAAAATATGAAAATTAGCCAGTTGTGATGGCACATTCCTGTAGTCCCAGCTACTCGGGAGGCTGTGGCAGAATTGCTTGAACCCGGGAGATGAAGGTTGCAGTGAGCCGAGATCCCGCCACTGCACTCCAGCCTGAGCAACAGAGTGAGACTCTATCTTAAAAAAAAAATTCCATAATAAAATGTTTTTCAAAAGTTAGTGTCGGGCTGGGTGTGGTGGCTCATGCCTATAATTCTAGCACTTTGGGAGGTCAAGGTGGGAGTACCACTGGATCCCAGGAGTTTAAGACCCGCCTGGGCAATATAGTAAGACCTCATCTCTAAAAAATAAAATACAATAAAAAAATTTAAAAAGTTAGTTAAGTATACAAGTTGCATCCCTTCAACGTTATCCTCACACTTAAGAGAAACATAGAAATAGAAGCTAAATACATTTTTTCCTAAGTACTATCAGGTATACTCTTCTTCACCAAGATCATAAAGGATAGAGAAATATTGTTAGTTCCTTTTTTGTTTTGTTTTTGAGATGGAGTTTTGCTCTTGTTGCCCAGGCTGGAGTGCAATGGTGTGATCTTGGCTCACCACAACCTCTGCCTCCTGGGTTCTAGTGATTCTCCTGCCTGAGTCTCCTGAGAAGCTCGGGTTAGGCATGCGCCACCACACCTGGCTAATTTTGTATTTTTAGTAGAGATGGGGTTTCTCCATGTTGGTCAGACTGGTCTCGAACTCCCGACCTCAGGTGACCTGCCCACCTCAGCCTCCTGAAGTGCTGGGATTACAGGTTCAAGCCATTGCACCCCGCCGTTAGTTCTAAACTATATAAAATAACAATGATTAATAATTTCAAACAAATAATATATATATATATATATATATTTTTTTTTTTTTGAGACGGAGTTTCGCTCTTGTTACCCAGGCTGGTGTGCAATGGCGCGATCTCGGCTCACCGCAACCTCCGCCTCCTGGGTTCAGGCAATTCTCCTGCCTCAGCCTCCTGAGTAGCTGGGATTACAGGCACGCGCCACCGTGCCCAGCTAATTTTTTGTATTTTTAGTAGAGACGGGGTTTCACCATGTTGACCAGGACGGTCTTGATCTCTTGACCTCGTGATCCACCCACCTCGGGCTCCCAAAGTGCTGGGATTACAGGCGTGAGCCACTGCGCCTAGCCCTGATTTTTTTTTTTTTTTTTTTTTAGGATATTATATGGAGTGGAGAAAACCCTGGCTGGTCCTCTTATTTTAGGTAAAGTTATACCCAAAGCATCCTGGACAATAAGCATCTGTTGTTTTGCAGCCTGGCATCCATGTTTCTTTCTTTCTTTTTTCTTTTTTGTTCTCAGCCTATCGATGAGACTGCCTTTTTTCTTTAGATGGAGTTTCACTCTTGACGCTAAGAGTGTCACATAGGCTGGAATGCGATGGCGGGGTCTCGGCTCACTGCAACCTCCACCTCCAGGATTCAAGCGATTCTCATGCCCCAGCCTCCAGAGTAGCTGGGATTACAGGCATGTGCTACCATGCCTGGCTAGTTTTGTATTTTTAGTAGAGATGGGGTTTCACCATGCTGGCCAGGCTAGTTTAGAACTCCTGACCTCAAGTGACCCACTCGCTTTGGAAGTGTTGGGATTACAGGCGTGAACCACTGCACCCGGCCCATGTTTCTTTTCTTGGAAATAGTTTCTCGATTTTCTTCTCCCATTTTATGCAGTTTTAGTGGGAGTATGAGTTCAGGGATCGTGTCCTCTCTTGGACAAGGTGCAAACACATGATTCAATTATGCTGTAACATGTTTTTAGCTTAGAATTTGAGCAGGAAGACAAAAGCATGAGAAACACATAAAGTCGATTTATCCTGCAGCTGCATCTTGAAAACATGTCCGTTAGTACTCGCTAGCTAGACCTTCTCTAGTTCCTATCTTTTCTGAGAGTCTTCTTTTTGATTTTGTGAGCTACTCTCATCCTTTTAATACATTCAGATTTTTTTGTTTGTTTGTTTTTGTTTAGTAACCAAAGGGGATCTTGGGGACATGCCGCCATTGAACCTTTACTGAGTATGGCAATTTGTCTCCAAGAATGCCACCATTAATTCCCTGCCTCCCTTCAGGCACATGCCACTCTGCCCATCAAAAGGTGGCCTTGGTCGGGCACATGGCTCACGCCTGTAATTCCAGCACTTTGGGAGGCCAAGGCAGGAGGATCATTTGAGGTCAGGAGTTCGAGACCAGCCTGGTGAAAATGAGGAAACCCTGTCTCTACTAAAATATAAAAATTAGCTGGGCATGGTGGTGTGCACCTGTAATCCCAGCTACTTGGGAGGCTGGGGCAGGAGAATCGCTTGAACCTGGGAAACGGAGGTTGCAGTGAGCGAAGATCATGCCACTGCACTCCAGCCTGGTCAACAGAGCAAGACTCTGTCTCAATAATAATAGTAATAATAATAGTAACCATCTATGACAAACCCATAGACAACATCATACTGAATGGATAAAAGCTAGAAGCATTCCCCTTGAGAACCGGAACAAGACAAGGATGCCTACTTTCACCACTCGGTCTCAGAACAGAAAAGCTAACATTTATTGATTACTTATTATGGGCCTGATACTTTTTTAAGTAAGTGGCAGGGCTCAGATAGAAACTCGGATTCTCTTGGTTCTAGAATCCTTTTTCTTAACCTCTGCACTACTGCTGTTTATCTTTTATTGACTTATGAATTAAGCACTTTTTTTTCTTTTTTTTAAAATCCAGTTTCTGTGGAAGTTTTTTTTTCTTATTCAAACCATTTAACATAGGTTCCTACATTCTCTTTCAAATCTAAAATTCTTTTTTTTATAGATATATTTCACAATAGCCTTTGTTGTTGTTGTTGTTGATAGAGTCTTGCTCTGTCGCCCAGGCTGGAGTGCACTGCAGTGGAGCGATCTCGGCTCACTGCAACCTCCACCTCCCAGGTTCAAGCGATTCTTCTGCCTCAGTCTCCCTAGTAGCTCCTGCCTCAGCCTCTGGAGTAGCTGGGACTACAGCCACCATGGCCCGGTTAATTTGTTGTATTTTTAGTAGAGACGGGGTTTTGCCAGGTTGCCCAGGCTTGTCGCAAACTCCTGACCTCAGGTGATTTGCCCGCCTCAGCCTCCCAAAGTGTTGGGATTACAGGTGTGAGCCACCGCGCCCAGCCTATTTCACAATATCAACTTTTCTATACGCAAAAACTTTAAAGTTTTTGCGTATAGAGAAGAATATTAGCAAAAAAAAAAAATACACTGAACAGTACAAAAATTATTAAATATGGATTTGGGATTACTAGCAGTTGAGCAATCTTTTCTATTCTTTTTATTTTTTTGGACGGAGTCTCTCTCTGTCACCCAGGCTGGAGTGCAATGGTGCAATCTCAGCTCACTGCAACCTCCGATTCTCAGGTTCAAGCGATTCTCCTGTCTCAGCCTCCCAAGTAGCTGGGACTACAGATGAGCAGCATGCCCAGCTAATTTTTGTATTTTTAGTAGAGACGGGTTTTCACTGTGTTAGCCAGGATGGTCTGGATCTCCTGATCCAGTGATCCGCCCCAAAGTGCTGGGATTACAGGCGTGAGCCACCGCGCCTGACCGAGCAATCTTTTCTTTACAATGAATACATTTTAATCTAGGAATCTCACAGTAGGAATCAGCTCCAAGGACTCTTCCCCCCTCTTAGCCACAAACTGCCTTCCTGGCTTTTTTCCTCGATTGCTCAAATTCTCGATTGCTCCTGTCTCTTCTGAGGAGCTCATTCCTTCATCCTCTCTACCCAACTTCTACAAATTGGCTGAGGAGAAGTCCTTTTAGATCAGTGGTTCTCAAATTTTAGGTGCATCAGATTGTTAACACAGATTGCAAGCCATGTTAACACAGAAAACTGGGCTCTAAACCCAGTTTCTGATTTAGTTAAGTCTGAGGTGGGGCCTAAGAATATGCATTTTTCAGCAGATAAGGTGGCTGACGCCTGTAATCCCAACACTGGGAGGCTGAGGCGGGCGGATCATCTGAGTTCAAGGCCAGCCTGGCCAACATGGTGAAACCCTGTCTGTACTAAAAATACAAAAATTAGCTAGGAGTTGTGACACACATCTGTAATCCCAGCTACTCGGGAGGCTGAGGCAGGAGAATCGCTTGAACCCGGGAGGCAGAGGTTGCAGTGAGCCGAGATCGTGCCACTGCACTCCAGCCTGGGCGACAGAGACTCCGTCTCAGAAAAAAAAACTGCAATTTTTGTAAGAGCCCAGGTGATGCTAGCTTGCTGGTCTGGGGACCACACTGAGAAATACTGCTCAAATCCTTCCAATCTCTGCTTTCCCAAAGCAGGCTAAAGGTGGTTACATGTGAAAGGATTCATGGTAATAGTTACAAAGAAACATTAAAATGATTACATAAATGTTACTGGGTTTTGGTTTTAGATCCCAGACGATAAAAGTAAGACCGCCAACTCTTTCCTTTCCCCTAGGGCAAGCAAGGCTTGTGCCCCAACTCCTACAAGCAACCCAGGCAGAACCTGTTTTCCCTACTGTTTAAGAGAGCTGTAAGGATTGAAAGGAAGTAAGCTCTTAAGCGACGCCTAGATAAATGATGGTCAGTTTAATTTCATTTAGTATCACAGTATTAGCCAACCACTCAGATACAATCATATCTTGCTGGTTTATTCAGGGGCGGCGTGGGGAGGAGGGGGAGAGAGAGGGAGAGAGAGAGAGAAGAGAGAGAGAGGAGAGAGAGAAGAGAGAGAGGAGAGAGAGGAGAGAGAGGAGAGAGAGAAGAGAGAGGAGAGAGAGAGAGGAGAGAGAGAGGGAGAGAGGGGAGAGAGAAAGGAGAGGAGAGAGAGAGAAGAGAGAGAGGAGAGAGAAAGGAGAGGAGAGAGAGAGAGAAGAGAGAGAGGAGAGAGAGGAGAGAGAGAGGAGAGAGAGAGGAGAGAGAGAGGAGAGGAGAGAGAGAAGAGAGAGAGAAAGGAGAGGAGAAAGGAGAGAGGAGAGAGAGAGAGGAGAGAGAGAAGGAGAGAGGGAGAGAGGGAGAGAGGGGGAGAGAGAGAGAGAGGGAGGAGAGAGAGAGGAGAGAAAGAGAGAGAGAGAGGAGAGAGAGGAGAGAGAGAGAGAGAGAGAGAGAGAGAGAGAGAGAGAGAGAGAGAGAGAGAGAGAGAGAGAGAGAGAGAGAGAGAGAGAAAGAAAAGCGCATGCGCAGTTCTGAATGAAGCCCCAGGTGGAGCTCGTGCTGCACCTCTGAGGCCAGGTGAGCCGCTCCTTAGCGGGGGGCGGAGTCAGAGCCGCGAGTGGGAGCCTGCTTCCGGCCACGTGGTACCGTGTACAACCAATGGGAAGACTTCATGTCACCCCCGCTTCCTCACCCTGGCAACGGGCGGGTGACTACTTCCGGTGCAGTGAGGGCTCGAGGCTGACGCGGGTGAGTGTCCCTCTTTCTCACGCTGTCCGCGCCGCTGCTGCCTCTGCGCTGCTGCCTCTGTGTGGGCCCCGTACGCTCGCTGGGACGTCCTCTCCGGGTCCAAGAGGGGGCGGCGCGCAGGACACCCCCTGACCGGGGCGGGGCTAGCGGAGGGGGCTAGGATGTCCCTAGTGCCCTGGTCTTGGTCGCTCTTGGCGGCCCCGTCGTCCCCCTTCCGAGGGGGCTTAGCGTCCTCGTGGCCACCGGGGAAGGACTGTCTGTATGTGGGGAGTTCTCGCAGTCCTTCACCTGCTTTGCAGTCTCGGTCTGGAGATGTCTCAGAGTCCGAGGTTCACAGAGAACCGAGAATGTGCGCCTTGTCCTGGGTGGCGGGGTGGGGGCAAGGTAGCTCCTTACTTAATTAGAGAGGCCTGGTGAGAGTCCGCGGGTCGTTAGTATTTACTACTGAAGTGGAGGAGGAAGAGGAGGAGGCGGAAAGGACCGAGAAGATGGAGTAACTGGAGAGGAGGGGGAGAAGCAGAGCTGGACGTGTCCTGGAAATCGAGGGCATCATGTTTCCGGAAGGAGGGAGTTCAACTTTCCTGTCTTCTGTAGGAGAGGAGAGGGAAAGGTATTTTAGGGACCATTAGATTACTGTATTATTATTATTCTTTTTTAGCTAAGGAATTTTTTACTTATATTCTTGGGAGTTTAATAATTTATCTTTTTGTTGTAAATAATTTTTTCCCCACCACTTACAAAAAGCAGTGCTTATTAAGGAATATCTAGAAAATGCAGAAATAGTTATGAAGAGATCACCTAGTTCTGCTAAGCCAGCATTTTGATCTTTTTTCCAATATTTTATTCATATTAACCTACTTATGATCATAGTGTATGCGTGTAAGAAGCACAGTTATGTACATTGTATCCATTGCACGGATAGATTGTCTTTTTTCCTCTTGAGAAAGTCTTATTAAGGTATTCGTACACCAGAAAATTTATTCTTTTTTTTTTTTTTTTTTTTGAGACGGAGTTTCGCTCTTGTTACCCAGGCTGGAGTGCAATGGCGCGATGTCGGCTCACCGCAACCTCCGTCTCCTGGGTTCAAGCAATTCTCCTGCCTCCGCCTCCCGAGTAGCTGGGATTACAGGCACGCGCCACCATGCCCAGCTAACTTTCGTATTTTTAGTAGAGACGGGGTTTCACCATGTTGACCAGGATGGTCTCGATCTCTCGACCTCGTGATCCACCTGCCTCGGGCCCCCAAAGTGCTGGGATTATAGGCGTGAGTCACGGCGCCCGGCCAAATTTATTCTTTTAAATTGTGAATTTCAGTGTTTTTTCTCATATTCACGAAGTTACACACCCATCACCACTATATGCTTTCAGAACATTTTCATTACTCTCAAAAGAAATCCTGTACTCATGACAGTCACTACACATTAGATTCTCCCCTTTCTCTCCCAGGACTTGCAACCACTAATCTACTTTCTGTGTTTATGGATTTTCCTATACTGGCATTTCATGTAGGTGGAATCATAGAATATATGGCCTCACTTGTCTCATGTCTTTCAGTTAGTATGTTTTCAAGGTTCATCAATGTCTGCGTATCATTATTTCCTTTTTTGTGGATGGGTAATGTTCCAGTGTATGAATATACCACATTTTGCTTAACCATCATCAATTGATGGACTTGGCGTTGTTTCCACTTTTTGGCTATTTGGAATAATTCAGCTATAAACATCTGTGTACAAGTTTTTGTATGGATGTATGTTTTCAGTTCTCTTGGATATATACCTAGAAGTGGAATTGCTGGGTCATATGGTAACTATGTTTAACTTTTTGAGTAAGTGACAGATGTTTTCCAAATTGGTTGCACCATTTTACATTCCCATCAGCAGGTTATTGGAGTTCTGATTTCTTCATATCCTGGAGAGCACTTGTCTTTCTTTTTGGTTATAGGCATCTTAGTGCTTATAAAGTGGTAGCTCATTGTAGTTTTGATTTTCATTTCCCTGATGGCTAATAATGTTGATCATCTTTTAATGTGCTTATTGACCCTTTATATATCTTTGGAGAAATGTCTATTTCATTCTTTTGCCCATTTTTAAGTTGAATTGTCTTATTTTAAAGTTGTATGAGTTCTTTCTATATTCTAGATATAAGTCCCTTTCCAGATTCATGATTTGCAATATTTTCTTGGATTTTCTCCCATTTTATGGGTTGTCCTTTTACTGTCTTGAATGGTATCCTTTGAGGCACAAAACTTTAATTTTTGTGTGGCGACTCACATCTGTGATCCTAGAACTTTGGGAGGATGAGGTGGGCAGATTACCTGAGGTCGGGAGTTCGAGACCAGCCTGACCAACATGGTGACACCCTGTCTCTACTAAAAATACAAAAATCCATGGGCATGGTGGTGGATGCCTTTAATCCCAGCTACTTGGGAGGCTGATGTGTGAGAATCCCTTGAACCCGGGAGGCAGAGGTTGCAGTGAGCTGAGATCAGGCCACTGCACTCCAGCCTGGGCAACCGAGCAAGACTCTGTCTCCAAAAAAAAGAGAAAAGTTTAAAATGTTGGTGCAGTCTGATTTATCTGTTTTTTTCTTTGCTTGCTTGTGCTTCAATGTCATATCCAAGAAACCATTGCCTAATCTGAGGTCATAAATATTTACCCATGTTTCCTTTTAAGAGTTTTATAGTTTTAGCTCTTACATTTAGGTCTTTAATCTACATAGTAGGGAGGATATTTAGAGTTAATATTTCTGTATGATGTGAGGTAGGAGTTCAGTTTCATTCTCTTGCATGTGGATATCCAGTTTCTTAGCATCATTTGATGAAAGGACTGTCCTTTCCTCCATTGAATGGCATTGACACCCTTGTTGAAAATCAGTTGATCATGAAAGTGCAGGTTATTGATTTCTGAACCATTTTTCTGCAATGGACATTTAGGATGCTCCCAGATTTTTGTTCTTCTAAATTATCCTGTGTTAAACACAGTATAAAAGGCATAAAACCGGCTGGATGTGGTGTCTCACGCCTCTAATCTCAGCACTTTGGAGGCCAAGGTGGGCGGATCACGAGGTCAGGAGATCGAGACCATCCTGGCCAACATGGTGAAACCCCATCTCTACTAAATACAAAATACAAAAAAATTAGCTGGTGGTGGTGGTGCGCACCTGTAGTCCCAGCTACTCAGGAGGCTGAGGCAGGGGAATCACTTGAACCCAGGTGGTGGAGGATGCCATGAGCCAAGATCGTGCCACTGCACTCAGCCTGGGCAACAGAGCAAGACTCCGTCTCAAAAAAAAAAGCATAAAACCTTTTCTTTGTTAGTTATTTTGGTAAAAAATGTTCTCAGAAGTGGGATTACTGGTTCAAAGATGAATTTAAGTATGTCCTGGAGTTCATTTAATGAGGCAGTAAACCTTCAATATCTTGATGTGAAAACCAACAACACAAGGCCAGGTGTGATAGCTCATGCCTGTAATCCCAGCACTTGGGGAGGCCAAGTCGGGCAGATCATTTGAGGTCAGGAGTTTGACACCAGCCTGACCAATATAGTGAAACCATGTCTCTACTAAAAATACAAAAAAAAAAAAAAATGAGCTGGGCATGGTGGCGCACACCCATAATTCCAGCCACTTGGGTGGCTGAGACATGAGAATTGCTTGAACCTGGGAAGCAGAGTTGCAGTGAGGTGACGTCGTGCCACTGCATTCCAGCCTGGGTGACAGAGTGAGAGTCTGTCTCAAAAAAAAACAAAAAAAAGCAACAGCACAGTTCTTTATTCGTGAGTTGTAATAGCTTAAGGGCTGGATTTCTGTCAAAGCCCTTTGCTGTAAGATGGATGAATTCCATTACTTCCTTTTTCAACTGCTTCTTAAAGAATAAGTGAACCTACGGTGAAAAACTTTACCACCACACCAGTAGGACCTGTGATAGTTTTCAAAATGGTGTAAAGAAAAAAAAATAGTTTCATCATATACAGTAGGAAAATAATACAGTCTTTTAGAGAGATGAGGCAAGATTTAGACATTAAATTAGTGCCATGAGAGTCCCTGCAGAAAATACAATGTTATAGTCTGTTTCTTTCCTGGCCTTGATAATCAAATTAATGTAAGCTCATCTTGGTCTCAGAGATGGCCTACTTAAATCATCTCTTTTTAGTAGATTGTACCAAGTTAAAAAAAATTGAAATACAAGAGATTATTAGGAGAAGATTAAGTTTCCCTTTCATCCTTGCCCCTCAGTCTGCTAGTTCTCCTTAGAGGCATCTGTGGTAATTTGTGTCTGTATAGACTTGCTTCTACATAGAGTATCTCTGGAAAGATAGCATATGTATTGGCCAGGAGCGGTGGCTCATGCTTGTTATCCCAGCACTTTGGGAGGCCGAGGCAGGTGGATCACGAGGTCTGGAGTTCAAGACCAGCCTGGCCAACATAGTGAAACCCTGTCTCTACTAAAGATACAAAAAATTAGCCAGGCGTGGTGGCATGTGCCTGTAATCCCAGCTACTCGGGAGACTGAGGCAGGAGAATAGCCTGAACCTGGGCGGCAGAGATTGCAGTTAGCTGAGATCGCTCCACTGCACTCCAGCCTGGGCTTCAGTGATAGTCTAAAAGGAAAAAGAAGATAATATGTATACACAAAATTATACATTTTAAGGGTCTTGATACTTATGGACAAATTCGTTTTTAAAATGGTTACAGGAGTTTATGGTGCCAGTACAGTGCTAGCAAGAAAAATTTCATTTTCGTTTGTATTTCTTTGAATATTCTTTCTTTAATATTGGATGCCTAATTTAAATGTCCTCTTTCATGTATTGCCTGATCATGTCTTTTGGCCTGGTATTTGTTTTTTTTTTTTGTTTTGTTTTTTTTTTTTTTAAAGAGAAAGAGAGAGAGAGAATAGGAAGGAGGAAAAAGGAAGAGAAAGAGAGAGAGAGAATGGGGAGGAGGGAGAAGGAAAAGAAAGAGGGAGAGAGAATGGGAGTATTGCTTTCTTGCCCAGGCTAGAATGCAATTTAGTAATGGGTATTGAAAACCTCTTTTATACTGATAATTATACTTAATGATGTAGTCAGGAAGGAATAAGGGAAGAAGATAACAAACAAACAGCCAACCAATATTTAATTTAAACCTATAAAATGCTATGCGATTACTGAGGAGTGATTTACTTCCAATTATATAGTCACCTTTGGAATAGGTGTGAGGTGGTAATGTATGTTTTGTGTATTTGAAGTGGAGAGTTCTATAAATGTTTATTAAGTTTACTTGTTCCGGGTCTGAGTTCAAGTTCTGAATATCCTTGTTAATTTTCTATCTCGTTGATCTATAGAATCGTTAGCTCTTCTTGTTGCATTGATCCTTTTGCCATTATGTAATGTCATTCCTGGCCTCTTTTGATCTTTGTTGCTTTAAAGTCTACTTTATCAGAGGCGAGAATTGCATCTCCTGCTTTTTGTTTATTAGTTTATTTTTACTCTCTGTTTGATTGGTAAATCTTCCTCCTTCTCTCTGAGTCTTTGTGTATTGTTGCATGTAAGATGGGCCCGGATGCAGCATACCGATGGGTTTTGGCTTTTTATCCAATTAAAATATATATAAGTTTAATACCGGCGTTTGATGCTAGCTGGCTGTTTTGCCCATTAGTTGATGTAAATTTTTTATTGTGTTAAAGTTCTTTGCTTTTTGATATATTTTTGGAAAGGCTGATATTGGTTGTTCCTTTATATGTATAGTGCTTCTTTCAGAAGCTCTTGTAAAGCAGACCTGGTGGTGGTGAACTCTCTAAGTACTTGTTTGTTCGCAAAAGATTTAATTTTTCCTTCGCTCATAAAGCTTAGTTTGGCTGGATAGGAAATTCTGGGTTGAAAGTTCTTTTCTTTAAGGATGTTAAATATTGGTCCCCACTCTTTTCTGGCTTGTAGGGTTTCTGCTGAGAGATCTGCTGTAAGTCTGATAGGTTTCCCTTTATGGATAACCTGACCTTTCTCTCTGGCTGCCCTTAGTATTTTCTCCTTCATTTCAACCCTAATAAATCTGGCAATTATGTGCCTTGGGGTTGGTCTTCTTGAAGAATATCTTTGTGGTGTTCTCTGTATTACCTGGAGTTGAATATTACCCTGCCTTGCCAGGTTGGGAAAATTTTCCTGAATGATATCCTGAAGAGTATTTTCCAACTTGGATTCATTCTCTTCATCACATTCAGGTACACCTATCAAACATAAATTAGGTCTTTTCACATAGTCCCATATTTCCTGGAGACTTTGCTCATTCCTTTTCATCCTTTTTTCTGCATTCTTGTCTTCTCGTTTCATTTCACTGAGCTGGTCCTCGACTTCTGATATCCTTCCTTCTGCTTGATCAATACGAATGTTTAAACTTGTGCATGCTTCGCGAAGTTCTCGTGTTGTGTTTTTCAGCTCCATCAATTCACTTATATTCTTCTCTAAATTGTCCATTCTCGTTAACATTTCGTCAAACCTTTTTTCAAGGTTCTTAGTTTCTTTGCATTGGGTTAGAACAAGTTCTTTTAATTCACAGAAGTTTCTTATCACCCACGTTTTGAAACCTGCTTCTGTTATTGGAACACACGTGTAATCTATTAAGCCTTGTTCCGTTACTGATGAGGAATTGCAATCCCCTGTAGAGGGAGAGGCATTCTGATTTTGAGTATTCTCTACCTTTTTACGCTGGTTTCTTCCCTTCATTATATATTTGTCCGTCTGTCGTCTTTATAATTACCGACTTTCTAACTGGGTCTCTGACGTCCAACTTGTTGATTCCCTGTGCCGAAATCTGAGCAATCCACTGAGCCGGCCAAAACAGCGGTGTTAAGATTGATGGTGCTTTTCTGCCCGGGAATCTCCGGACTCTGCACCAAGAACTGGCGTGCTAAGGCACCAGCAAAACCGCCACGCCGGCCACAAGAGTCGCCCTGGCGACCCGTGGAGCTCCTCCACTGGGAATCTCCTGGTCCGTGAGCAACTAATATTCGTCTGAAAGTGTGGCGTCCTCTCGTTCTTTGCGCTTTCACTGGGAGGTACGTGCCCGAGCTGCTAATCATCAGCCATCTTGGATCTCTCTCCTGTTTTGATTGGAGTTACCGTTTATGTGCTTTCTTTCGGCAGCCTTTTTTAGATGGTTTTTGTTACGCTGGCCTGGATTTGGTGAGAAAAGTTAACATTGCTTTTGCAACATGCTAAGAGAGGTGTATGAGCTGAACAAGAGTTGAGAAAAAGGAAGTTAAATGCTGTAGGGAGAGATCTGTGAGCTTTGGAAAGTGGAGAGCAATCCAAAGTGAATTTAAGGTGAGATAGAAAGGGATAGTGCTATTGAGAAAAAGGAGTAATGTGGAAAGAACTAGATTTTGGGGAAAGGTGAGCTTGTTTTGGTTAGGCTAAGAGTGAGGTGGACCCAGACTCAGCTATCCATAAAACCTGTGGCTAGAGCTAAGACAGAAGATAAAGTTAGGAATCATTTGATTTGCGGAGAGGATAGTTTTGAAAGATTGTGAGTAGATGAAATTGCTGAAGGGTGGCGGGGAGTGGTGGCTCACGCCTGTAATCTCAGCACTCTGGGAGGCTGAGGTGGGTGGATCACCTGAGGTCAAAAGTTCAAGACCAGTTTGGACAACATAGTGAAATCCTGTCTCTACTAAAAATACAAAAATTACCCAGGCATGGTGGCGTGTGCCTTTAGTCCTGGCCACTTGGGAGGCTGAGACAGGAGAATTGCTTGACCATGGGAGGCGGAGGTTGCAGTGAGCTGAGGTTGTGCTACTATACTCCAGCCTAGGTGACACAGTGAGACTCTGTCTCAAAAAAAAAAGGAAAAGAAAAGACATTGCTGAAGGAAACATTTGAGATTGGGGTCAGAGGTAGGTTATGAAGAGCTAGGATAGTAGATTTGAATGTTGCCACAGAAAGCAGGTGATCAAGAGAATCAAACGTTGTAAGCAGAAGATTAAGAAAAGGCCATTGGGTTAAATAACTTGGAAAAGGTACAACTTATGGGAAGCTTAATAAGATAGAATTCATGTATCAATTTACGCATTTAAAGTGTACAATTCAAGGGTATTTAATATATTTACAGAGTTGTACAGCCATCACCAAATTCAACTTTAGACCATGGCACGATCTTGGCTCACTGCAACCTCTGCCTCTCGGGTTCAAGCGATTCTTCTGTCTCAGCCTCCTGAGTAGCAGGAATTACAGGGGCCCGCCTCCACACCTGGCCAATTTTTGTATTTTTAGTGGAGATGGGGTTTTGCTATGTTGGCCAGGCTGGTCTTGAACTCCTGACCTCAGGTGATCCACTCGCCTTGGCCCCCCAAAGAGTTAGGATTACAGGCATGAGCCACTGCGCCCGGACCTAGAACATTTTTATCTGCCCCAAAAGAAATTGCTCCCATTAGTCACTCCCACAAGTCCCTCTCCATCACCCTACCCTGCATCCCTCCAGCTCTAAGCAATCACAGATCTACCTGCGGCCACTTTAGATTTGCTTATTCACAATATGTGTCCTTTTGTGTCTGTTTTTTTTTTTTCTATTGTTTTCTATATTCTTTAGTGGCGTAGTATATGTCAGCTCTGCGTTCCTTTTTATGGTTGAATAATGTTCCATTGTATGACTACACCACATTTTGTTTATCTGTCATCAGTTGATGGACCTTTGGGTGCTATGAATAACATTGCTATGAATATCCATGTAAACATTTTTATGTCGTATATGTTTTTAGTTCTCTTGGGTGTATACCTAGAAGTGGAATTCTTGGGTCTTAACATAACTGTTTAACTCTTTGAGTAACAGTTGCGGAGGTTAGACAATTTACCAATGTTATTTAGAAATAATAATCATGATGAATTTTAATATCATTACTAGGAGGAAGTTGCAAAATGTTTGTGTTCAAACATCTTATTCAGAAATAAAGCCATTATAAAAATGATGTATAGAGTTGTTTTTTGTTGTCTAAAACTATTATATGCCTATATTTCTCCTTTCATTGGAAACCTTTTGTTTTGAGTGTTACCTCATAGCTTAGCTGAAGTATTAGACATTTTTCTTGTTGATCTATGTATTGATATAAGTACCCTTAACCAGTTTCACATGATTTGTAAGAATGATTACATACACAGTACTAGTCTTAACTGTAGAGATCAAATACTGTGATTCGCCACCCCCCGCCCCATTTGGATTTCCTGTAGTTTATGCATCCCAGAAGTTTGATACTCAGAGAAACATGCTTATCCTATTTTGGTTCTTTGGCTTAGCTTATTACCTAGTGTTCCTATAACTGAAAACATGAATAAAAAATTTTTGTTGTAAGTAATTCATTCAGATGGTTCAAATTTGAAAGGTTCAAGGGGGTGAACGGTGAAATTTCTATCCCATCTTTTGCTATTGGTTACCCAATCTCCTCTGGTAATGAGTATTGTATGACTTTTTGTTTATCCATCCAGATTTATACTTTGCATATATGTTTAACTGTGTTCTCCCCTCCCTCCTGCCCATATAGTACTGCAAATACTTCTGTACCATACCTTAAAAAATTAGTTATTTCCATTCCATTTTTACTTACCAAGTATGTTTGAGACTGTTACATATATGTTTATCAAGTTTTGTCATTGTTTCCGATGGCTGCTTTTACTTTTAACCACTTCCATCAAGACATTTTGGATCTGTATCTTAATTTTGATTGATTTTGCCAAATTGCTGTTGTTGAGTTGTACCAATTTATAATGCCACTAGCAACTTAATGAGAGCTCCTGTTTTTCTGTACTCTCAAAATGTCATTTTTTTTGATATTTGCCAATCTAAGTTAAAAATGGTATTTAAGTGTAGTTTTATTTTGCATCTTTCTTTTGAGTGAGATTTAGCATTTTTTGTCTGGTTAAGCTATTATGTAATTTTTCTGCAAACTGAGATTTGTCCATTTGCCCCTTTTTTTGTTTTTTTCTTTTGTTGGCCCTCTTTATTTATTAGACGTCAGACCTTTAATGAGTTCTGAGTTAAAGAAAAACTGACGTTGGAGTAGCAGTTGCTTCAGTTCTAATTGAATAAGAAATATTTCGGTAACCACTGGGAGTATACTGATAGTTCATCTAGTCGAGCTCCTTTCCCAGTCCAGTGAAACTTTAGGGCCAGCATTTTTGGAGGGGTTTGTTGAGATTACATGGTTTTCTAAATAAATATATTTCAGATGGTCTCTGAAGGAGGGTAGATTGCTCAAGAAATGGAGTATTAATCACCTTCCACATTTTATTTCTTTTTAGACAATATTGAGAAGCAATTTCTAAAATCTATCATGTATACTAAAATGCCTGTTACATCAAACCATATAAAAATGTTGATATTATAATTATGCTTGTATTTTCTTTTCTTTTTTTTGAGACGGAGTCTCACTCTGTTGCCCAGGCTAGAGTGCAGTAGCACGATCTTGCCTCACTGCAACCTCCGCCTCCTGGGTTCAAGCAATTCTCCTGCCTCAGCCTCCTGAGTAGCTGGGATTATAGGTGCTCACCACCATGCCCGGCTAACTTTTGTATTTTTATTAGAGACGGGTTTCACCATGTTGGTCAGGCTGGTCTTGAACTCCTGACCTTGTGATCCACCCGCCTTGGCCTCCCAAAGTGCTGGGATTACAGGCATGAGCTACTGCGCCCAGCCATGTATTTCTTATAAAATGGAAATATTATAATTTTTTATTTATGAAAAAATACCTCAGATGATAGTGAGTCAAAGTAGCTTGAGGTTTCGTAATCTGTACTGCTTGGATGTGTTTTCATTTTAGCTGAAGCTCTTAATTTTCCAAAGCCTGAGTTTTCACTCTGTGTGTGTTTGTGCTCCTAGAGTAATGCACCCAAGATCATTTCATGGCTGGGCCAAATATGATGGCATGATACAGACATAATGGCATGTATAGGCTGACAGATGAACCACTAAATCCACTTTGTCAACTCATACATGGCCAAATGATAGCCTATTTTGGAGAAATAACCAAAAGAAAATAAAGGTAATTGAGGCAGATTCTCATGAAGTCTTAGCAAGAAAAACATGGTTAGGAAGACAACCACCACCACAAAACAAAACGAAACCTGTTATTTAATAAAAATCAACACTTTCATAATAAAATTTTTGTCCTGCATTTATGAATCTATGTAAATATTTCAATATGAGTGTGTATATATAATTTTAAACTATTTGTCTTATAAATAGAATGTTATATAATAAAAATTAAATGGACTCTGTTAAACCAAGAATTAAGGGAATTCAAAAATGCCACATAGCAGTGCTTCTCAGACTATCTCTGTTATAAAAGACCAGCAAAAACTTTCAATCCATTGTGGACCAATACTTACGTAAAATATAAACCAAAAACTGCCCAAATATCACCAAAAAACCAACTTTCAAACAAATTTGAAACTTAAAAACAAAAGCTGAAATCCTTGCTTGATATAGCAGATAAAATTATTTAAAAAAAAAAAAACATGAGGTACTAGAAAAGAATTGTGACAACTACCAGTGTTGTTTATTGAAAATGTGCTTTTAAAGCAACTAACATGAATAAAATAATACTCTCTTGTGAGCTGGTAATTAACACTGGGATGCAGACTGTGTTCAGAGTAACCTGCTTTTTTTTCGGAGTAGACAGCTAAGTGACTTCTTTATGTTTTCTTTTTTCTTCTTTTTTTCTTTTTTGACATAGTCACCTAGGCTGGAGTGCAGTGACGCAATCTCGGCTGACTGCCACCTCCGCCTCCTGAGTTCAAGCAATTCTCCTGCCTCAGCCTCCTGTGTAGCTGGGATTACAGGTGTGTGCCACCACACCAGCTAATTTTTTGTATTTTTAGTAAAGATGAGGTTTCACCATGTTGACCAGGCTAGTCTTGAACTCCTGATCTCAGGTGATCCACCCACCTCGGCCTCCCAAAGTACTGGGATTACAGGCATGAGCCACCACGCCCGGCTGCAAGTACTTTTTTATTTTTAATGTTTTTTTGAGACAGAGTCTCGCTCTTGTTGCCCAGGCTGGAGTGTAGTGGCACGATCTTGGCTCACTGCAACCACTGCCTCCTGATTTTAAGCGATTCTCCTGCCTCAGCCTCCTGAGTAGCTGGGACTACAGGTGTCCACCACCATGTGCGGTTAATTTTTTGTATTTTTAGTAGAGATGAGGTTTCACCATGTTGTCCAGGCTGGTCTCAAACTCCTGACCTCAGGTAATCCACCTGCTTTGGCCTTCCAAAGTGCTGGGATCACAGGCTTGATCCACCGTGCCCAGGCCCAAGCAGGTACTGTCAGTGGACAGAGAGATTTAAATTCTAACCTTTTTATATTACGCAGTTAAATAATTTTATCCAACTTCAATGGGAGCAAGAAAAAATAATTTTAATAAATAACTTTGATAGTTTTTTTGTATTGTCCAGTTAAATAACTTTAAGAATAGGACTTTTGAAAGTTATCTTTACTTGAATTTGTGTAAGTAACTTGTGTTTTGGTAGAAAGAAATGTATACCATATTTGCCTGTTTTCCTCTAGGGTAATTCCTCTTCTGCAATTACTTTTGGATGGAAGTATGCCCCTTTCTCAATAGAAGATGGTAATCTTGGAGAATGACCATGGAGAAGGGGATGAGTTCTGGAGAAGGGCTGCCTTCCAGATCATCTCAGGTTTCGGCTGGTAAAATAACAGCCAAAGAGTTGGAAACAAAGCAGTCCTATAAAGAGAAACGAGGAGGCTTTGTGCTGGTGCATGCAGGTAAGCTTTGTGGATGGCTTGGAAGATACCAGTAATGTCGATTTTTCTTTTTCTGCCTTGAAGTACACTGAGAAACGCATTTCACATCTGGAGGAGGCAAAACTGCCAGAGAGGAATTGAAACCAAAGCGTTTGTTTGACTTTGATATAGTGAGACCCTCCTTTACTCCCCAGTTAGAAGGTCTTATAATGGCAATTCTTCCAGGTCTTCACGTCCCTACCCCATTATTTATTTTAACCCTATATAACAGATGTATTTAGGTTATGTAAGTATTAAAGCCAGACAAAGTAATTTTTTTTTCTGAGATGGAGTTTTGCTCTTCTTGTCCAGGCTGGAGTGCAATGGGTGTGGTCTCAGCTTACTGCAACCTCCGCCTCTCAGGTTCAAGTGACTCACCTGCTTCAGCCTCCCAAGTAGCTGGGATTACAGACGTCTGTCATCATGTCTGGCTAAATTTTGTATTTTCAGTAGAGACAGGATTTTACCATATTGGCCAGGCTGGTCTTGAACTCCTGACCTCAGGTGATCTACCTGCCTCGGCCTCCCAAGGTGCTGGGATTACAGGCGTGAGCCACTGCACCTGGCCCACCTTCTTAATACTGTAAGTGAGGAACTTTAAGACCAGAGAGATTAAGTGACTTAAGTGACTTCAGCCACACTGCAAGTTGGTGCTAGAGCCAGCCTAAGAAACAACTATGTACACCCTTATGTCTCATTCTAGTGCTTTTGGCACTATGTCAGCCTGCGATCTCTCTACTTCAGAGGACCATGAGGACAGACACAGTTCATCCCCTGGGCCTCCCATCTTTGAAAGGTCTTGGGTTGCCCAGGTTTCCTCAGCGGGCTCTTTTTCCTTTGGCCATTTTTATTTTCTTGCATTCAGAATCCACTTTCTGTGACCTCCGTGAAGAGAGAAGGAATGTTTGGGTTTCATTTTAACATTCCCTGGGTAGTCAAGCAAGATGACAGAAGGATTACTTTGATATGGAATGAAGAAAATAACTGTTTCCTCTCATGAGACTGGTGTCCTGCCTGGCCATTAACCTTTGGCTGTATCTAGACTGACAATCTGAGAGGCCTTATGTGAATTTAATCCAGAGTATCTAAAAAAAAGAAAAATTCAAAAACCAAAAACCAGGTTTAATTTCATTGTCTCACAGATGCTTTTACAAGGAGGAGAGGTAAATTTACCAGAAATAACCTAGCTAAAAGTAGACCTGGAACTAGAGCTTCTGCCTTCAGACTCCTAGTCCGTGTTCTCTCTACTACACTACGTTGATGGTGCATCTTCCATAGTACCAGTGAGTTACTGTATTCAGAGTGAGTGTTTGGAAAGTGTAAAAGAAAGATCTGAACATTGTAACAAGCAATAACATAAAACTTCAATTAGTTGGAAGCCTTATTTTCCGTTACTATCATGACCCTGTCCCTCCTCTCTTAGACAGACTAGACGATAATGGCTCTGCCAACCTTAAATAATGGGATTCAGCAATTCATGCACAAAGCTTGAGGATGCCCACCTGGGAAACACTGACTCCAAACAAATGAAGTCAGTTTTCCAAAGTGGATAACAACATTTTCCATAGGAGACCGGTGCATAAGTTACAGCAATTTGATGGGTTACAAATTGTTACATCCTAAGTGAGATTACGTTTTTTTTTTTTTTTTTTTTTTTTTTTGAGACGGAGTTTCACTCTTGTTACCCAGGCTGGAGTGAAATGGCGCAATCTCGGCTCACCGCAACCTCCGCCTCCTGGGTTCAGGCAATTCTCCTGCCTCAGCCTCCTGAGTAGCTGGGATTACAGGCACGCGTCACCATGCCCAGCTAATTTTTTGTATTTTATTTTTTTATTAGAGATGGGGTTTCACCATGTTGACCAGGATGGTCTCAATCTCTTGACCTCGTGATCCATCCGCCTCGGCCTCCCAAAGTGCTGGGATTACAGGCATGAGCCACCGCGTCTGGCCCTGAGATTACTTTTTACTTTGTGAGGAGGGGCAGTGATCTGAGAGGGTCTTATCTCTGGTGTTGTTTGGTTTTCCTAATTATTTACAGGAAAAAGGCAAAAGTTGCAGCTGCACGTTGTGTGACTCAGGCTGCACAGCCACATTCCTCTCAAGGCTCAGAATGATTTAATGGTTCAACAGTTTTAGGTTTGAATTATTTAATTTCATACTCTCAGATAAAGTTGGTGCTGGGGACCAGCAAGAAGAGTAGGTACTCAGAGTTATGGTAGGATATTGTGTGAATTAAGGGTGACCCTCACTTCTAAATTATTAGAAAGTCAGATAGAGTGAGTGATTGTGCAGAAGGATATATCTTGCACACTATTTAAGGGTCAAAAATTCACATCCTCATTCAATGTAGAGCAGTTTCGTTTTTTAGCACTGGAGTAGACTTGCCCAAACTTTTATGATTTGTGTAGTAGATTCTTGATTTTTCCCACTGCCTATACTGTTTTATCTAATATTCAAACAACTAAACTTTTTTCATCTTAACATTTGAAAGGTGAAGTTCATGGTTACTTAAATGAAATAGCAGTATCACTTGCCATAAAGAGAACATAACTTTAAACACAGTGCAAACAAAACACTCCAAGTTTTAACTGGATCCTGTTTGTCAGTGGCTTGGATTATGAGCCTGCGTTTCCATTGTTAAACGGGGAAATTAGCAAGTGTTAACAGGGAATTAAAGATACACTGGGGAGACTTTTATTCTTTCAAAAGGATTTACATGTTAAGACTATTTAGTGCCCTTGTCCATTATGCTGGAGTCATCTATTTGGAATAGTATCCCATGCTTTAGGAAATGCTGCTCAAAGATTGGGGCCTCTGAGATGTAAGACAGCCAACTTGGTATCACCTTTTCTTAGAGAACCATAAAGAGAGGCCTATTAAATATTAGCACAGGCTCTGTGAATGTTCAGAGTTCTCTTGAGAAACAGGCTTAGGATTTGGGTATATTGTGGATTCTGGTGGCTTAGGCATCTCTGCTTTCCTGGGTCTTTGTATGACAGTTTGGTGGGCGAGTGCTTTCTCTGACTTGAGGAAAGGTGGGTTAGATTTGTGTCAGAGTTTGCAGACCTGTAGGAGGAGTCCTAAGGCCTAGAAATGTAGCTTTTTTTCTTTTTTTTAATGGGAAACATGTTTGTTTTGTTTCATTTTGTTTTTGAGTCAGAGTCTCACTCTGTTGCCCAGGCTGGAGTACAGTGGCACGATCTTGGTTCACTGCAACCTCTGCCTCCCAGGTTTAAGCAATTCCTGTGCCTCAGCCCCCTGAGTAGCTGGGATTACAGGCATGTGCCACCATGCCTGGCTAATGTTTTTTGTAATTTTAATAGAGATAGGGTTTCTCCATGTTGGCCAGGTTGGTGTCAAACTCCTGGCCACAAGTGATCCTCCCACCTTGGCCTCCCAAAGTGCCGGGATTACGGGCATGAGCCCCTGCACCCGGCTGAGATGTAGTTCTTAACCTTCCTTAGATTGGACCCCTATGAGGCTTTAGGGGTGGCTAGGGATAGGTGGTTCAGTGCTCTGTTAACAAACTTTGATTAGAGAGAGGCCTAATTAAGAGTTTAAGGGCTCTTGTCTTTGTTTCCTTCTTGTTTAGATTATTCTTAAGTCCCTAACTAAGCAAGTTATGAATCCTTGTAGGGAAACTTTTATTTGAGCCGTTCTCTTGAGAAAGTTCTTGGGTATTTGATTAAAAGACAGAGACCACCAGAAATTCTCATAGACAGTCATGAATGTGCTGTCACTGAGCTTTCAGAGACACCCTGAACTACATTCTAGTGGGTGAGAAGATGTGAAGTGTTAGGTTAGGAATGGTGTGATTTGTGGTGGTTATAGACATGTGAGATGTAAGATGCCTCAACTTCAAATATTACTCAGAAGTGATCCAACTTTCTGAATTATTCTTATGAATTCTGGATTTGGAACAGTAACTTCCCGAATGGCAGGTGCTTTCTGAAGGTCAACAGAGAGGACCCGAAGGGACCCTGTTTCTGATACCTTCTGGGTTATCAGTTCCAGACCAAAGGAACTCCAGATTTTGGAAAGAAGTTCTTGAAAGGAAGAGGGGAGGTGACCTTGGTGAAGCCTCTTTAGGGACATGAGCTTTTGGCAGGAAAAGAGCTTTTGAGAAAGGAGATAAGTCATGGTATTAAAAAGCCTTACCCTGGAGAAAGAAGTCATAAAACTTCATACAGTTAGGGCAATAGTTTTGTTTTTACTAGGACAGCACCAGTTTATATGGACTATTTATGTAACGTAAACAAGGTATCTTGATATTTTAATAATTAACGACTGGATTTTATATTCTACTGCAGGTGCAGGTTATCATTCTGAATCCAAAGCCAAGGAATATAAACATGTATGCAAACGAGCTTGTCAGAAGGTATGAACACAATGTGTACGATCTAAGCATTTCAGTTTTGAACACAAAGCTGTTTTACCTTGAAATTCAACATTTTAAAGTTTCATTTCTAGGACAGTCTTCTTCCAGTTTGTACCACAAAATTATTTTGCTCATTTTTGTAGCAGATTGTTTTGTGTTTTTAATTTTCCACATGATGCTTAGCCCTTTATCTTCCTTTCCCAGATTAAAGTCTGTATTTTTGTAATTGTGGGCACACAATCATATCTCTTTTAATCTTTGCAATGATGTTGAACTTCTGTAGACAGGAGGATAGAGAAAACAGCTTAAAGACAGTCAATATGTTTTTCCATGAAGGAAAAAAAGAAATAAAAAAATTAAAATGAGTGCTTTTTTAAGAGAGATTATCCTATATGTTTTCATTCTGTTTTTCATTGCATAGTTTGTAAGAGCAAGTTCGTTGTCATTCCCGAGTTCAGCTTTGCCCTTGTACTCAGTTGTGGTTTTTTGCCCATTGGTTTTGAGTTTTTGCTAAATTGCTGAATATTTAATGTGGGAGTAGGAATGGACTCAGAAGAAATGTTTGTTTTTATTTTGATTCTGACTAGTCTTGTAGGCAAATGTTCCATTACTTTTTGTGCAAATAGGATCTAGTTGGATATTGTATATCAAGTAAATATGTGTCTCTTTCTGCTCTTTTCATTGATATTTACAGAACATTTAAAAGATGATTACACTTTATCAGAGATTCAAGCTTTTTCTTATGAATGAAATCCTATAAATAAGAATATTTTGCTATAGGGATTTTGTTCTTTTGAAATTTATTATAATAAAGCTAAAAGTTCTCTAAGTTATTTTATATTTTTTCTTATTTTTCAAAGTGTGAAATTTTTCTATCATCTGAAATAAATAAGTTTTATACAACTGTACTCCTAAAAATCAAATACATTTGAATTGTATGCTTAGCCTCTTCAGTATTTACAATGAACAAACTTCTTAAAAGTTTAATGAGGTATACAACTCTTAGTTTTGAGCTTTCTCTTTGTTGACCAAATTGGAATGTTAATAATTCATTTATAAAAGACTTTCCCTTCTCTCTCTTTTTCTCTCTTAATTTATGCTCAAGGCCAGGTGATTTTATAGACCTTTAGTCTGTGTAGTTTATATTACAAAATAATATGATTCATCTTGATTTAAACTTTACATTAGAGTATCAAAAATGTTTTTGTCAAATGAATCCTTTTATCCTCAGATTCTGGCATGCTCCTGTGACTGAGAGTCACATTTCTTTTTTGATGTGGAGAGTATTAACAGTGGGAGAAGAAATGATTAGTTTGAGATTTCTGTGGCTATTTTGAATTGCCTTACAATGAATGAAGCTTACTAAATTCCTTGTACTTTTTATTTAATAGCTAGATTTTATTGTTTTAATTTGAGTAATATTAAGTAAACCATATCACCAATTAACCTGAATATAAACACTTGCTGATTTTAAATCTGAGTATTTAAAGTATGGAATGGAACGAGTGGTCAATTTTTATTAATCTAATTGTCTCCCATACTTCTTTAAGCCTTTGGAAAGTTTGAGAAGTTGTGATTTTGCAATGATTAATCTCTCTCCCCTTGGTTTCATAGGCAATTGAAAAGCTGCAGGCTGGTGCTCTTGCAACTGATGCAGTGACTGCAGCACTGGTGGAACTTGAGGTATTTCTTTTTTCTTTTATTTAAAATATTTGTGAATTTATCTTTATTGTTCTTAAATGACATGAAACTGTTGAGTTAGTCAACCATAAATTATATGACCAGTGTTTCCCACCAATACTAGCAAAGTTACGAAGAAGTCTATGGTATTGTTGTTTTCATTGGTGACTTTTCTGAGTAATATAGAAGTTGGTTAAATTCCTTTCCTTTCTTTCTTTTTTTTTTTTTTTGTGAGATTCATGAATACAAAGTTAATGGTGATTGGATACTTAAGTTTCCCATTTTCAGCAGGAAAATCCTTGAAGTTAACCCCCCAAAAGTGATGTATGTTCTGTTTAAAAATAAAAAAAATTCCAGTTGTCTAGAAGTGGCTAAAGTAGAAGGAGAAGATTCTTCGTGATCCTAGCAGTTAAATGTATATCCTGGAATTGTGTGCTGTGAAGTGTGCCTTGTCCCAGTGTGATGTTTAGGTTTATCCCCAATTTACCGTGGACATTGAAGACTTCAGTGGGGAGGCTCTCACGTTTCTAGAGTGAGGTTCTCTCAGTTAACTCTTGATTTGGAAGCTTGATGAATTGGTGCAGGTGATATTGAGGTCTTCAGAAGATTGACTTGCTGCTCAAACTTCGAGAAGATAGATTTGAGAGGATTATTGTGAAAAATATTTTTCTGGTTGAGAATACTACTTAGGGAATCAAGTAAGACATGATGATAAAACAATGATGAGTTTGAGGGAGGAGATGATAGTTAAAGTCGACATTTCCAGATTGACTGGGTTGTGGCCCTTGTATTTAGGCTCTCATACCAAGGCACATACCCTTCATGCCTTTCCTTGTGAAAATTGCCCCGGTGTTTACCAAAAGTCCTAGCCGTATTTTCTGTATATTCTCATGCTTAATTATGGACCTGAGCTTTTAATCATGCTTTGTAGATTAATTTCTCTTGGTAATGTCAGATTGGTCCTAATGTAGTCAAGGAAGGTGAAAGTATATGGTGGGCACTTAGTTCTATTGAATCTGACATGCATGTGACTGATACATTTCATACCAGCTCTACCAGTCATTAGCCATGTGTCCCTGGGTATGGCACAGTCTGTCCTTGACTCATTTTCCCTATTTATTATATGAGGATAATAATTCCCACTTCATAGAGTTGAGTTGTGAAGATTAGCTGAGTTAATATGTGACCAAATATATGACAATCTCTTAGAACAATGTGTGGTACGTAGTAAGCACCCCATAACTGTTAGCAATTATTACTGTTATGAGGTGCTTTGAAAATGGTATGTATGAGGTGAATGTTTATGGCAACTATTAATGACAAGTTTTACAGCATCAAAGAAAGTTTAATTATATGTTGAGGATAAGAGGAGAAAAATGACATAAGAAAGAAGATGGATGTATTTACCACCAAATGTTACCTTTACTCAAAACAGACCTCAAAGAGGGCTTTGTCTACTTAATTCAATTGTTAGTTGAAAATTACTGTTCTTTGTGCAGAAGGTGATATCCTGAATTACTGAGTGCATGGAGTCAGTGTAGGTCTGAGGAAAGAAGGTTAATGAGTAGCTGGAAAATATACTAGAATGACAACTGTGAATGGAAAACTGAATAAAATTAAGTTTCTCTTTTCATGTTAGAATAACTTTAATTTTCCTAAGTCATACTTCTATATCATGTTTAATATTTTATTCTATTTTCCCCAGTGTTGAATCCTACTTTTAAAGGGTTTGCTTATTTATACTTAAAAATGATAAAAATACATTTTGAAATAATGAGGTTCTCCTAAGTAAGTGGATTTATAATTTTGAATAACTTGTGTTTTTTTGAGTGTGGATATGAATTTAAAAGGAAAAAATTTTTGTTCTATTATTTTTGATTGGAATAAGTCTTAAGGACAGTGGCAGCATAGAATGCCTCCCCAAGTGACTTTAGTGCATCCCACACCTCAACTTTTAATTGTTTTATATATATATATATATATATATATATATTTTTTTTTTTTTTTTTTTGAGATGGAGTCTCATTCTGTTGCCCAAGCTTGAGTGCAGTGGTGCGATCTTGGCTCACTGCAACCTCTGCCTTCCCGGCTCAAGTGATTCTCAAGCTTCAGCATCCCAAGTAGGTGGGACTACAGACATGCACCCCCAACCTGGCTAAATTTTGTATTTTTTTTAGTAGAGATGGGGTTTCACCATGTTGGCCAGGATGGTCTCAAACTCCTGAGCTCAGGTGATGCCCCTGCTTTGGCCTACCAAAGTGCTGCGATTATAAGCATGAGCCACCATGACTGGCCTTAACTTTTAATTATTAAATTTGTGGAAGAATTTCAATTAATTTTCTTTAAAAATTCATTTTTCTATGGACTCTTTGACTGAAATATATGTTAAGAGTTTAAAGCTAAGCTTACACTAACAAAGAAGTTTCCTAAATCTTAAGAATTACTTTGGAAATCATGCTTACACTACCCCCTGCAGTTTCTGTCACCTTGCATAATTGTGATTCATTACCTTAAAACAGGATAGATTTTCAGATGGAGTTCAGTTGGGGAAGTATTGTAATAGCTTGGGTCAATAGAAAGATATAAGAAGATTGGATTCTAATATTTGCTGTACTTAGAAAAATATAAGTAACAGGCTGGGTGTGGTGGTTCATGCCTGTAATCTTAGCACTTTGGGAGGCCAAGGTGGATGGATCACGAAGTCAGGAGTTCGAGACCAGCCTGACCAACATGGTGAAAACCTGTCTCTACTAAAAATAGAAAAATTAGCTGGGCGTGGTGGCACACGCCTATAATTCCAGCCACTCGCGAGGCTGAGGCAGGAGAATCGCTTGAACCTGGGAGGCTGAGGTTGAGAGTGAGCCGAGACCATGGCACTACACTCCAGCCTGAGTGACAGAGAGACTCTGTCTTAAAAAAAAAAAAAAAAAAAGAAAAATATAAGTAACAATAAGTAACAGTATTAAGTCCTTTCAGAATATTGAAAAGTGCTGAGAAAAATTCTGGAGAGCCTTGTTTATAATGTGTTATGTTTGAGAGTAAATACTTATCTTTAGTTCTGGTCAGTCTGTTCAGTTAAGTCATGTCTGAATTATTGAACAGATGTGAACAATCATTATACTTTTCTCTTTAGATTTTGGGATATACTTTCTGATTTAAAAAATGATATTTTCTTGCCACTTAAGGAAACAATAAATAAATAAACTTAAAATATTTTAAAAACTTTCTGTTATATTATTACTTAGGCAGATATTCAAATTGATGTTAATTCCTTAAATACTAATTGTGGATTGAAATGACTGAAATGGTTTAATTGCCTAGAAAGAGTATCTGGCCTTTTATTTTAAAAGTGTGATATTTGTATTTTCCCAAATAGTGAAAAGTACACTGATCTTAACTCGATGCAGTGGAGGAGGAAGAGAAAAGGCAAAAATATGTGTATGTATATGTGTGTGTAAATGCCACACGCATACTAAAGGGCCTTATGGAGACATATCATTTTTTAACTTTTCTTAGAAATTATTTTGTGTGGTTTCATTTTTCTTCATCACCACTGTAGACAAGTGGTGTCATCTTAAGACTGTCATTTCTGGACACCAGAATGAGGTGTTTTCTTCATTTAAGTAAAGGGCGGGGAGCGGGTGCAAAAGTTTCTGCCTATTAAATTGACCACCTTCTCCCTTTAGAGTTTTGGGAGGGAAGGTGGCTGCTCCTGTATGAGAGGTGTTCTGCAGTGTGGAAATGCAAATGACAATACTCCAAAGTGTATTTTGTCTTCAAAATGTAGGGAAGGAAATGAAAAGGTCAGTTTATAGATCATATTTTAATGATTTATTGTTGATTCATTCCTGCTGTTTCATATAGCTTTTTTGAGATTATCTTAATAACTGATGAGAAAGTGAGTTCTGTTCACTGGATGGTACACTCTGGTTTCACTCACAGCAGAGAAGATTAATATTGTGAAACAATTTGGTCTTCATGTCTCAGACTATACACTTGGATGACAGTTGCTTTTCTGGCTGCTTTCAAAATAGCTTTGGATCAAGTAGTGACAGTGGATTTAAGATTCCATAATTTTGCATATTTCACATGGTATAACTTCTTATGTGAATTTCTTTTTTGAGAAAATTGGATATAGAAGTGGGTGACTCATGATGCTACTATTTTCTTAGGATTGTTTCTAAAGTAGAAAGTGTTTCATGGATTATGATAGAAAATGAACTATTTATAAAATACTGCCTGAACCTCCTTTTGCACATAGGTGTTTTCCTGAAAAAGCACTAAGACCTGGTTTAAAAAAGTCTAATGAATAATAATAGGTGAAATATAAATGACAGACTTTTGGGAGGTAATTTATAATCTTTTGTGAGAAAACTGATGAATCTGGCAGATATTTTGAAGATCTTTTTGTAACCTTTGAGAAATTTTGGTTAATTCATTCTGAAAATGGATTATTTTGGTAGGCAGAATATGTGTGTTAAGAATAGTGATAGAAGTAACTTTATTTATTTATTTAGAGACTTAGTCTTGCTCTGTCGCCCAGGCTGGAGAGCAGTGGTGCGACCTCAGCTCACTGCAACCTCTTCCTTCTGGGTTCAAGCAATTCTCCTGCTTCAGCCTCCTGAGTAGCTGGGATTACAGACATGCACCACCATGCCTGGCTAATTTTTGTATTTTTGGTAGAGATGGGGGTTTCACCATGTTGACCAGGCTGGTCTTGAATGCCTGATCTCGTGATCTGCCCTCTTTGACCTCCCAAAGTGCTGGGATTACAGGTGTGAGCCACCGCGCTATTTCACTATATGAAATTTAAAAGCCTGGAATAGCTTTTAAATTTCATATAGTGAAAGGCAAATTATACAGTTTCCTTTGTTAAACATCTTTTTTTGAACTTATGTTATTAAAATTGGACTGTGAAGTTTCTTGTTCACTTGATTGATGCTTTAAAGCTCCCTATGGTCAGTGGAGATTCTAGTTCATGCGTTAGTGTTATTGTCCAAATGCTTTAGTGTTTATAGAGCAGATTATATTGGGCCAAGTTTTTATATCATTCTGTTAAAAACAGTTCATTGTCTTTGATCTCTGTGTAATCCAAATATTGCTTGCTTATGAACTCCAGCGAAGTCCTTTAAGAATAACTTCTTGGCTGGGCGTGGTGGCTCACGCCTATAATCCCAGCACTTTGGGAGGCCGAGGCGGGTGGATCACAAGGTCAAGAGAGCGAGACCATCCTGGTCAACAAGGTGAAACCCCGTCTCTACTAAAAATACAAAAATTAGCTGGGCACGGTGGCACATGCCTGTAGTCCCAGCTACTCGGGAGACTGAGGCAGGGGAATTGCTTGAACCCAGGAGGCGGAGATTGTGGTGAGCTGAGATCGTGCCACTGCACTCCAGCCTGGGTAACAAGAGTGAAACTCCGTCTCAAAAAAAAAAAAAAAAAAAAAAAAAAAGAATAACTTCTTATTCAGATGACCAATATTTTGGTATATAAGAGAAAGAAAGTACGTCTTTTTTCTTATGTATTTATATTATTATATATGATACTGTTATACATTTGTCTGTATCTCTACATCTTTTTTTTTTTTTTGGCTAAGACAAATTCTTGCTCTGTCGCCCAAGCAGGAGTGCAGTGGTGTGAATTTGGCTCACTGCAATCTCCATCTCCTGGGTTCAAATGATTCTCGTGCTTCACCCTTCTGGGTAGCTGGGACTACAGTGTGCGCCACCATGCCTGGCTAATTTTTTTATGTTTTTAGTAGAGAAGGGGTTTTGCCATATTGGCCCAGGCTGGTCTCGAACTCCTGGCCTCAAGTGATCCACCTGCCTTGGCCTCCCAAAGTGCTGGGATTACAGGTGTGAGCCACTGCACCCAGCCAGCTTTGCATTTCTTTAAGGCAGGGATCTCTAGAATGTTTTTGGTCTCACTTGAGTAGTTCATTGTGAGTGAACCCCAGCCCAGGCCTCTTGTGCAGCTGCAGGAATAGGCCCTATGCCCTTCCCTGGGCTTTATACTTCCGGCTGGAATTGTCTGTGAACCTCAGGGGGGTAGAAAAACCTTATAAGGCCTGCCAGTACTTGAAATGCCTAGTGGTCATGGAGATGATGTGGCTTCCTGATGGCATATGGACATACCTAGGATGGAAGGGGACATTGGGAAGGGCTGATACATTTCCCTTTTCTCTCACCAAACTTATAGCAAGTTTTCTTGTGAGCAGATGCTTAACCACACTCTGCTTCTTACCCAACTTCAGTTATTTAGTTTTTATTGCAAAAAAGGAGGGGCATCTGCTTTAAGGTCATTTCTGATATTTGGGAAGTTTAAAATTATTTAAATAAATGAGCATCTCCAGTTTCCTGTACATTTTTGTTTTTTGTAGAAATTTCTTTTCATAAGCAGAGTGATCCCTTGCTCTTTCCCCGCCGCCGCCCCCTGCCCCCCAGTAGAGCTGACCACATTGGAAAGACAGCTTGATGCATTTAGCTCACATTTACATAAGTGCTCATTAACTATAATGTCGATTCTAAGTTTAGACCAACCACCCTTGAAAATCTCGTTTTTCTCTTCCATTGATAATACTTTTTATTCTCTGTAAGTGGGTTGGTGGCGGGGGGGTCTGTTTCTATGTATGTGAAGTAGAAGATTTACCCTTTTTCTTTTGTAGTACTTACAGTGTTTTCATTACACGAAATTTGCGTTTTGACCTTAGATGCTCTTTTTCCTTTTTTTTTCTTAACTTGGTATTATTGATTATTTCAAAGATCCTATTTTGCCTGTCTGTTTAGCAGTATTTCCAGTGGTGCTTCAGTATTTCTGTGTATTCTAGCTATTTATGGAATCTTTATGTTTCTCTGCATTTTTTGTTTTATTTTTTGAGGTGTATACACACAGTTACACTTCATGGAGTTGCATCCAGCCAAGTATCCATGTTCTTCTTGTGAAGAGGCAGAGAAAATCACCTCTCCCAAGAATTTCCACCTTCTGAACAAGGGAAATGTGTCCTGAAGAGCTGTACGCAGATGGGAGGCAACTTGTTTGCTTGTTCTGCTGCTAGAGCATTGATTTAATTAGAAGACAGGCTGTGGGTGGCCATGTGCAGACAAAGAAGCACCAGACAGAGCCCATTTAGCCTGGGACAGTAAAAGTAAGTTACGCTTTTTTTAAAACACTTTTTTGAGTACTGATGCTGATTCTTGCCTTTAGTACTAAGGGGCAACTTGTAACTTACTGTTTATGTTTACACATAGATACATCTGTTCTTTTTCTGAGACCCTAGAAATGGCACATGTTCTCTAGCACAAAGTACCTGCTTAATGGAAAAGCAGTAATTTTTCCCCCCACCACCATTTTTTTTAAAGATTACATTCTCGATTAATTTTACACTGTACCAAACCCGGTATTAGCTTTTGACCAAGTCAAAACACTTAAGCATAGAGCTTGTCATGCTTTTACTTTGTAGTGATGGGAACATGAAGAACTGTTTTAGCCTTTTCTGGTCATTTCCTGATGAGGTACATGGACCTCATCAGATATATTCATCCCGGCTGAATGTAGTAGAAGAGAGTGTCCAAGATCAGACCTAGCAGTTCCTGAGGAGCGTAAAACTTTATATGTGTGACCTTGTTTTTCTCTGGGAGTTGTTACTCTCAAAAATAGACTTCATTTTGGAATTGAGTTTTGAGCTACTTAAAGCCACATATGGTAGTGTGGTGGAGTTGGTGGAAATCCTGTGTTTTGACTATGTGGAAGCAATTTAGACTTTTGGATTTTTGAGTGTAGTATGTCTTCTAGTCCCATATTAATAGGGATATTACCCAAATGGGATTTAATTAGGTTCGTTGGTAGTAGGATTTATAGTGTTGTAATTTTTGAATCATTCTTTCTGTGTGTGTATATGTATATTTGCGTTTGGATCTATATCATTTGTGGCATCAGTTTTATACTTTAACATCTCCTTTTTTTGTAATGAAGGAGATAGGCTAATAAGATTTTTCTGTGTTTAGAAAATCACAGGCTGGTATGATAGTGTTTAATTTCAAAGACTACCTTTTGGTTTTCAGTTTTTTTGTTTCTCTCAAACCCAGGCTTTTATTCAGAATCTGGAAAACAATGAGGAAAAAGTTTAAGTTACATGATTTTTAAGATTCTCATCAAGATTCTAAATCTTACTCTTTTCTCTCTCTTTCTGTCTCTTTCGTGTGTTCTCTTTCTCTTTCATGTGTTCTTTACCTAAGTGTTAGAATGATGAAGGATTGTACCTCACTATAGAAATCAGCTTAATGTTGAATCTTAGGCATACCAGTTGACAGCAGTTCTTTGGCCATTCCCATTGCCAGGAAGTTTTGACTGGGAGTCATTCTCACTCAGGGTCGAGCCTCCTGTATCATGTACATATTTCCTGACAGTTCATGACACGCATATACTGTAACACTGGACATCAACACTATAACACATTCAAAGTGGGGAATTTCTTTATGGTTCCCTTTTCTGGAGTATGTGCAAATGTTAGCAACATTTTCTAGTGGGTTAGAAGTCTTTTTGTTAAACACAAAAAGCTTAGTAGAGGACTTAAAAGTTAGCAGTATCCTCTTTCCTCTCCAGTTCTGACCATGTCATTTGATAAAAGGATGGTTTAAATTATTATAATTCCATGGTCTGTTAGGTTCTTTTTGAGTGATATTTCCATATTATTGTCAATATGGTTGAAAGGTATAATTATTTAGGTTGAAGGGAAGTTTAAGTGGCTGCCAAATTTGGCAGTACTGGAGAAACAGCTACATTTGTGTTTTCTATTGTAGCTCATATGGGAAGAAAAATTTCAGGTACTGTGTGTGCTAACCTCTTTCTGGACATCATAATGGATCCAACTAAAACAAAGTTTAAAATATTTCAGATGTGATAGTTTATTGAAGCCAATATTTTATTTTAGAGATTTGTGTTATGTCTGATAAATAACTCTTTGTACTGCAATTCTGTGGCTTTCAATTTAAAAAATGTGAAAATAAACTGTTGTGATATCATTTTTCTGCTTAATTATGTTATATGTGTCTTTGTAAATTAGGCAGATTAGTAATAGGAGGTAAGTGCAGATGCGTGATACCTTTTTATGAAAATATTTTATTTTTTATTATTATTATTATTTTTTGAGACAGAGTTTCGCTCTTGTTACCCAGGCTGGAGTGCAATGGTGTGATCTTGGCTCACCGCAACCTCCGCCTCCTGGGTTCAGGCAATTCTCCTGCCTCAGCCTCCCGAGTAGCTGGGATTACAGGCACGCGCCACCGTGCCAGCTAATTTTTTGTATTTTTAGTAGAGACGGGGTTTCACCGTGTTGACCAGGATGGTCTCGATCTCTTGACCTCGAGATCCACCCGCCTCGGCCTCCCAAAGTGCTGGGATTACAGGCGTGAGCCACCGCGCCCAGCCCTATGAAAATATTGTAAATAATGAAGAAAAATATCTTGAGCTTATAGTGGGTAGTGTAAGACAAAGTAAAAAAAATTCCATTTTTGGACAGAATATTTTGTTTCAGCTCAACAAATGCTCTAATGAACAAATATTAACACTAGTTCCGTTTTTTCTGACATTTCCAGAAACTCTTGGGCACTTTAAGAAGATCATAAAAAGCTGTAGTTTCTACTACATATGTTGTCGTGTGAGGGTTTTTTTTTTTTTTTTTAAATAAAGTATGCTATCTTTTATGAATTGAACAGTTAAAAAAAATGAACTGTCTGTAATCCCAGCACTTTGGGAGGCCGAGGCGGGTGGATCACGAGGTCAAGAGATCGAGACCATCCTGGTCAACATGGTGAAACCCCGTCTCTACTAAAAATACAAAAAATTAGCTGGCACGGTGGCGCGTGCCTGTAATCCCAGCTACTCAGGAGGCTGAGGCAGGAGAATTGCCTGAACCCAGAGGCGGAGGTTGCGGTGAGCCGAGATGGCACCATTGCACTCCAGCCTGGGTAACAGGAGCAAAACTCCGTCTCAAAACAAAAAAAAAAAAAAAGAAAAATGAACTGTCACAGATACTAAAACCTGGTATTCAACATACTATATTTGACTCAAGTGTTCACACAGTGTGATGCAAACAAATGTTCTCTCAACTTACATCCAGGATAGCTAAAATATTACTTTAACACATGTTAAAAGTAGAGTGGTCTAACTATTTGGCTAGATATAATTCCAGGCTGTCTAAGTTGAGTAATTTCCTCAGACATTCCAACTTTGATCAACTGCAGCAAGAACTTTTAGCATGTCTGTAAAGCTGCCAGTGCATCTGTAAATATGTCCTGAGATAGAGAGAAAAGAGAGAAAGTCAAAAAATAAAGAATATCTTTTCATTTAGGAGCAGTTAAAGAACAAAAATGGAAAGTTTTTTGTTTCTTTAGGAACTTTTTTTTTTAAACATAATTGAGCCTCTGATTCCTAAGTATGCCTTGTGATTCTGTATTAATGAATGAAAGATACTTCATTTGGGCCTAATAAAAGTGTTTTGTGGCTAATCCTGCTGAAACTTATTGGATAAAGTTCATTAATTCTTGAAATTTTTACTCTTTATAAATGTAATATTAATTGGCTAAAACCTCAAACATAATATATAGCTTAGTAAAGCATGTCCTAATTGTTTATAATGGGAAAGTATTTGGGTAAAAATGTTTTTATGTGACTGTTTGAGGATAAGTCTAAGAACAGAACAGGCAGCATCACTACAGAAATAATCTCATGTACCTTTTTTTTTGATACATAGATGAAAATAGGCTTTCTGGCTTTAATTTTCAGTGATCTCAAAATGAATTTGCAAATATCTACTGATTTTCCTATGCAAGGATTAACTTGAGTGTTTATAATGGCAAACCGCCCTCTGCTGTGTGAGAACTGCATGTTTTCTGTGTTTTTGGCACAACGTGTTCATATTCGCGTGGGTATATAATAACTTCCCTGGAAATATTTTAAGTTGTAGTTAGAAACTACTTGCAAACTGGATATTAAATTGGATGATATGTCTAGCTTCTTTCTGACCTGGCTTTCTGTAGTCCCATGATAACAAATAATGTGACTTCCAGTTAGCTCCAGTTATGAAAACTCTGCTTCTTAGATCAATCTTGTACCAAAACTTGGAAGGAATTAATAATCCCCTTGTGATTTCTATGTTGTAGATCTCTATTATTGCTCACATTCTGTAATTATTTAGTCATGGAAAACAACGTTAACGCAGTTAAATTTACTACTAATAAAGTTTTGCTGTAGTTTTACTTTCTTTTCGTTGAGCATTTTTTCCAGAACTGAACTAAGTGAAGTACAATTGATAGAGACACATCCTTTAAGCCCATCCCCTATATCCTAAAATAAATGCAGAGAAATGGTAAATGGGCATGCTGAGAGAGAAGATGGAAGGGCAAGTCCTAGGTCTAGTAATTGTAATTTCATGGGCAGGGTACTTGAACAGGTATCTGAGTTGGTTTCTTGTTACTGTTTCTATGTTTACTAGAGAATTTTTCTTATGTAAACCCTGTCCATCTGAATGCCAGAATTTCCTCAAAATTTAATACTGTTTTTTGTCATATGCCTACTTTTGTGATCTTGAAGTCACTGACATTCATGGTGGGAATGGAAGAGTCAACTTTGCATATACGGGGGCTGGTTATATAATTTATAGACAAATTCTAATCCTATAATTATTTTACCTGTTAATCTCTTTGCTGTTTTTGCATGTTGCCTGAATGTTTGTAGCCCCACCTCCCATATACCTCTATGTATGGGGAATGTGTGTGTGTTTGCTACAAATTACTAGTTCTAAAAAGAATATCATGTTTTATCTTGATAGGCAGTTTACCACTGGGTAAAGTTGTCGTTGAAATTGTCTGTACTAATGATATTTGAGAAAGATACCATAACATTTTATGAGTTTTCTGATATTTTGACAAAAAATACCATGACTTCCTGTGGATTCTGAGTAGAAAGCTCATCTGACTCATTATTGAGAAGGAAAAAAGTATTTCAAATTTTATTTGTTGTAATCAGAAGATATGTGGCATTTCTGACCACTAATCTGGCTTTTTTAGTAAAGGTGAGTTGGTACTTGGTAGTTAGACTGCAGTGCAGGTTAAATGGCTTACTTCTGTATTAATTGTTTCTTCTTTAAGTAGTAAGAGGTAATTCAAACTTTAAATATTTAAGCATTATAGTAAAATTTGTTGTTAGGGCTGTCATTTGTGTCAAAGAGTTACTTTGCCCGAAACCTGTATTATGTGGAAAACTGAAGACTTATGCAAGCTTCGATTTTGCATCTGGAGATGCTTGAGACCTTCTTGATCTTACAAAGTGATGTAGGCCAGAGATTGCAAAAGAGACATTTCACAGATATGTGTTGATTGGCCCATAGACTAGCTTTTAAAGATTGGAATTTGTTGTCAACATGTAAAAATGAGGAGACTAATATAAACAAACATCTGGACTTCTAACTTCTCTTGGCAAAAATGAGATCTGGCCACATGGAGCATGCATTCTCCCAGGGCCGCAATCTGCCAGAGCTGAGTGACAGCTGCTGCTTTTGCCTGTAGGAGCTTGTGTAGTACTGCACTTCATTTTAAGGTACAGCTCGAAGTAAGTCTTGGACAGAGATGCCAACTTTTGTCTTGTTGAAAGAGCCTGGGAAATGAATGTATGGTTTAATGCTAATTAATTTAATGGTCTAGAGTTTGCCAACTGTTGTAATAGGGATTTCTACCAAACTAATCATAAAACTGGAATGAGCTTTAATTTTTCAGAATAGGAATTGGACTTAGATATTAACTTACTGTTTTGAAAATGAACTTCAAATCAAACTAGACTTTTAAAAAAAATTCCTCATTGAAACAATTTGAACTAATGCCAAAGTATAGTACTCCAAAGAATTTTGACCTGAAGCAAAGCTAATAAAAAAAACTCTGACCCAAATAAGGTTGAACCAAATTGTTTATTTACTTCTAGTCCCAGGAGTGAAATATTGTTTTTATTGTTTGTGATGAAGAATGTACTGTAAGTCCAAGCATATTGCACTGATTTTTAGACTTTGTGCTTATAACTTTCTAAAGGATATTTAGCTTTCAACATCATTTGTCTTATCTTGATTGCATTATTTATTAATGGAAAACATAAGAAAAATCACTGGTGTGTGCATAATATTTGTGACTGTATTTGCAATGATTGCTCAGAAAGGTTTCTATGTCTATTTACCATTGACTGTCTCCCATTTTATTCATTTTTTTTTCACAGTTCATCTAGTTTTTCTCCAGGGTTGCATCCTAGCCTCAGAGTGGTTAGCTTTTGCAGTTTCTCATGGATCATTTGTAGCTTTTTTACTCCCAATATCCTCTGTGCTGTTGTTGATAGATGCCTTTACAAGCCCCCTCAAGATGAGGTTCATGGAAAATGTGAAGTTAAGCTGCTGATGGAGTTCATTTAAATTGGAGTTTCTCAAGGTGAGGGCTGGATCAGAATTGTTGGAGGTAGCTTATTTTAAAAAAATGATGATTCCCTAGCCTTCAACTCACATGACCTGGACCAGAATCTTTGGGGATTGGAGTTTGGAAATTTTAATTCTTTGACTCTTTAAAAAAAACTTGGTGAGTTAATTGTGGATACATGCAGTCATCAGAAACAATACACAGAGATCCTTTGGACCCTTTAATTCACAATGGTAACAGTTTTTTTAAAATTTGCAATCTTATTTTAAAAAGTTTATAGTTTCAAAACTTTTTTGTATGTATAGTATACATATGGAAAACTACACACATTTATTTTAAGGGGACAGCTCCTGGAATTTTTTCAGAGTGAACATGGCCCTGTTTCACTAGCACCCAGATCAGCAAACGGAAGATTTCTGCCCTTCAGAAGGCCCTTTGTGCCCCCTTCAGTCACCTCAGGGTAAACCTGTTCTGACCTCTATTGCCATATGTTGGTCTTGCCTGTTTTAGAACTTCATATAAATGGAATAATATGTATTCTTTTCTGTCTGCCTTTTTGGTTTAATTGAAGTGAAATTCGTATAACACAAAATGAAGCATTTTAAAATGCGTAATTCCATGGCATTAAAATGTTTACAGTGTTGTATAACTACCACTTTCAGTTCCAAACATTTTTATCTCCCCAAAGGAAACATACTCATCAAGCAGTTGCTCTTCATTCTCCTATCCTCTGCCCCTTGTGAACCACCAGCCTGCTTTCTGTCCACGGATTTACCTATTCTGGATATTTCCTATAAATAGAATCATGCCATTTATATGGCCTTCTCTGCCTGGCTTTTTTCAAATATTTTTGAAGTTTGTTCACAGTGTAGCATGTATCAGTACTTAATGTTTTGTTGGAGTAGTAGTATTCGACATTATTCGGGTATCGATCACAATTTGTTTCATTCCAAATCCATTCATCCATTGATGGACATTTGGGTTGTTTCTATCTTTTGGCTATTGTGCATAGTGTTGTTGTGAATACTCTTGTATAAGTATTTGAGTAACTTTTTCAATTTTTTTTTTTTGAGACAGAGTCTTGCTCTGTCACCAGGCACCAGGCTGGAGTGCAATGGCGCGATCTTGGCTCACTGCAACCTCTGCCTCCCGGGTTCAAGTGGTTCTCCTGCCTCAGCCTCCCGAGTAGCTGAGACTACAGGTGTGCGCCACCACACCCATCTAATTTTTGTATTTTTTAGTAGAGACGGGGTTTCACCATGTTGGCCAGGATGGTCTCGATCTCTTGACCTCGTGATCCACCCACCTCGGCCTCCCAAAGTGCTGGGATTACAGGTGTGAGCCACCACGCCCGGCCTTTTTTCAGTTCTTTTGGGTATATACCTAAAAGTGAAATTGTTAGGTTATATGGTAATTCTGTGTTTAACTCTTTTTTATTTTGAGTTGGAGTTTTTCTCTTGTTGCCCAGGCTGGAGCAATGGCGTCATCTTGGCTCACTGCAACCTCCGCCTCCCAGGTTCAAGCGATTCTCCTGCCTCAGTCTCCCTAGTAGCTGGGATTACAGGTGCCCACCACCATGCCCAGCTAAGTTTTAAGAATATTTTTCGTAGAGACAGGGTTTCATCAGGCTGGTTTTGAACTCCTGACCTTAAGTGATCTGCCTGCCTTGGCCTCCCAAAGTGCTAGGATTACAGGCATGAGCCACCATGCCCAGCCTATACTTAACTCTTTGTTGAATTTTTTCTGTGGCAACTGAATGAACTCTTTTTTACATTCCCAGCAGCAATATACAAGGTTATACTTTTTCTACATCCTTGTCAGCACTTGTTATTTTCTGTTTTTGTCATCACAGCTGTCCTTGTGGATATGAAGTAAAATCACTGTGGTTTTGATTTTCATTTCGCTGATGACAATGATGTTGAATATATTATCATGTGCCTGTAGCCATTTGTATATCTTTTTTATAGAAATGTTTAGTTGAGCCGGGCGCGGTGGCTCACGCCTGTAATCCCAGCACTTTGGGAGGCCGAGGCGGGTAGATAACGAGGTCAAGAGATTGAGACCATCCTGGTCAACATGGTGAAACCTCGTCTCTACTAAAAATACAAAAAATTAGCTGGGCATGGTGGCGCGTGCCTGTAATCCCAGCTACTCAGGAGGCTGAGGCAGGAGAATTGCCTGAACCCAGGAGGCGGAGGTTGTGGTGAGCCGAGATTGCGCCATTGCACTCCAGCCTGGGTAACAAGAGCAAAACTCCGTCTCAAAAAAAAAAAAAATAAATAAAATGTTTAGTTGAGTCTATTCAAGTCTTTTGCCTATTTTTAACTTGCCTTTTTTTGGGTTGTTTTTGAAATTTGGAGGTCTTTATATATTCTATTTACTAGACTGTTATACTTTTTGTAAGTCTGAAATTATTTCAAAGAAAATAAATAAAAGGAAAAATAAGTTGTAACTACTGCTATAGTTTCTTGTCTCTTTTTAGTAAAAGCCCTCTGATCATCCCCATTACTCCTATTGCTTACCTGTTTTATTTTTTCACTCTTGTATTTATGGTTATCTGATACGTTATCTAATGTGTTTAATTTCTTATTGTCTCCCTTAGCTAGAATTGAAGCTCCATGTAGGTAAAAATGTTTTTCTGTTTTGTTCACTGCTATATCCCCATGGTTTAGATCAAGGATTGGCCAACTATGGCCTGAAAGCCAAATCTGGCCAGATGCCTGGTTTTGAAAGGCCTGCAAACCAAGAATGATTTTCACTTTTTGAAGTGGTTGAAGCAAAATTAAAAGAAGAATAATATTTCATGATGCCAGAAAAGTATATGAAATTCATGTCTCAGTGTTATAAATGAAGTTTTATTGAAACGCAGCCGTGCGTATTGGTCTGTGTGCTTTCTCTGGCTGTTTCTGTGTACAGTGGCAGTTGAGCAGTTGTAACATTATCTGTGTGGCCCACAAAGCCTGAAATAGTTAATAGATCTTGCCCTTTACAGAAAAGATTTGCCTGGCACATTGGTGCCCAATAAATATTCGTTCAATTAATGAATCTTAACCTATACTACCACAGAGGAATCTAAATTGGAAATCTTTTAACCATCCAGTTCTTGAAAATTTGAGCTTAATTGGCTGCTAAACAAACAAAAATCCCCAAATAATTTTTCAGTTAGTAATACAGTTTCATTGACTTCCATTCATCCTATAAATGAAAATTGATGTTGAGATACCAGAAAACTAGTAATTCTTAGAATAGTGCTAGCTAAGATAGGTATATTGTACACGTTTTACTGGTGTTAGTTTGAAAAAGAGTATAATGACATGGAGTCTTGTTTTTGTAATTCTTTTTAAAAGATGCAAGAAAGTTCGTTTCAAAAACTTTTCCCCCACTTTTCTCAGCTTTAGAAGAGTAAAGGTACCTGCCTATCAATGAAGGTAGTAATTTAAATGATTCTTTTTTTTTTTTTTTTTTTTTGAGGTGGAGTCTTGTTCTGTCACCCAGCTGGACTGTGCAGTGGTACAGTCTCAGCTCACTACAGCCTTCGCCTTCCAGGTTCAAGGTTCAAGTGAATCTCCTGCCTTAGCCTCCCAGGTAGCTGAGATTACAGGCACACACAACCACACCTGGCTAATTTTTGTATTTTTAGTGGAGATGGCGTTTCATCATGTTGGCCATGATGATGGCTGGTCACAAACTCAATTAAAATGATTTTGACAGGACACTTAATTTTCAACAAGAGTTATATATTCTACTTTATTTCGTATATCTAATGATGTATTTGTTGAATTTGCACTTGAGTGACAGAGGTTGTACAACATATTAGTAATTTCCTGTTAATGTCTGACTTCTCCTTAAATGAAGATTGGAAATTGGATAAACATAAATCATTTTTATATAAAAATGATTCTGTAATGTGCCAGTTTAGTTTTTGTACAGCATTTGAGAACTAAATTGTTTGCATCTGTAAGAGCTGTTAATAGAGGTCTCATAATAGATCCTCAGAGGTACAGTGTACCCTATAGCCTTGCAAACAGTTCTCATTTTATTTATGCTTTCAGCAAAGGACGTTAAACGGGTAATATAAGTTGTGGTTTATAGTGAAAGAGTAATACTTTGCAGATCTTTGCCTTGGCTTGGGAGTTCCAAAATTTCATTAATAGGAAAGGGTTTTTATGTCGTGGTGGGAGAGTAGCTCCTGACTTGCCTCTTGGCCTTTCTGCCCTACCTTTGCGGGGTTGGTTAGTCAAAGGGCGTCTCTTGTTTTAAAGCCTTGTCTCCTTGAAAAGTTATGAGTAAGCTTAAAATATATTTTGCTTTTAGAATTCCATCTTTTACAAACAGAAAATATTATTGCCTATGTTGTTTAATTTCTCTTGTTTTAATCATGAAAAGGTTAGATTCTTAACACTCCATTTCATTGTCCTGACATTTCTCTGTAGGAGCAACCAGTAAGAGTTAATAAGTATCACCTTGCTTGAGGGGTTATAGCTCACAATAATTATTCTGTTTATGTTTAGTTATAATTAACTGCTATTCATTCATTCTGCAAATGCTTATTGATTACCTACCTACCATATGCCAGGCATTGCCTTAGATATTGGGATATAACACCTAAAAAGACAAATTCTTATACTTAAGGGGCTTATATTCTATTTGGAGAGACAGACAAATAAAAATTATATATAATGTCAAGTAGTGGAAAGTGCCATAAAGAAAAATAAAATAGAGAAAAGAGAATGGTTGTGAATGGCTGGGGAATGCTATTCTAGATGAGTCCTTAAGGGGAGCGCTCTCTGATAAAGTTGTCTTTTGAACAGAGACATGAATGAATTCGGGGAGAAAGCCACGTGAAGATGTTGGGTAAGGGACTTCTTGTTCAGAGGGAAAAGCACCCCAGTGTTCGTTCATATACCACTTCATTCTTCTTTATAGTACCAATCACCATGGGACCTCAGGTATTTATACATACATGTACATGCACACACACACACGCACACACGCACATGCAGTCCATATTTATGGGTCCTCTTCTTTCACTGGAATCTCTCACCAAGCTCAACATCTCAAAGGAATGAATGAACAACAGATGTGACAGCCCTGAGGTAAGGGTGTTCTTGCTGAGCTCAGGGAATTGCAGTGTGGGTTGGAGTGCGGTAAGGGAGAAGAATGGGGGGAGTAAACTGGAAGAGGGAGGGAAGTGTCAGATCGTGTAGGACCTTGTAAATGTTGAAAATTAGGACTTTGGATTTGTTCTAAGTGTGATGGGAAACCATAGTAGGTTTATGAACAGAGGAGTGATAGAGTCTGACAGATTTTGAAAGAATCACTGCTACTTAGTGGACATGATTATTAATTATACAAAATGAGTTACATAAGAAGATCAGCAGATGACCACTTAAGTTTCTATATATTATTTTAAATTATTTAAATTTATTATTTGTTTTTAGAGAAAGGTCTCACTCTGTTTCCCAGGCTGGAGTGCAGTGGTGCAATCATAGTTCAAGCAGTCCCCCCAACCTCAGCCTCCAGAGTAGCTGGGACTACAGGCATGCACCACCATGCCCAGCTATTTTAAAAAAATTTTTGGAGAGATGGGGTCCTACTGTGGGGCCTAGGCTGATCTCAAACTCCTGACCTTAAGTGATCCTCCTATCTCAGCCTCCCAAAGTGATGTTTATTGTTTATAAGGGGCAAGTTAGTATATGGATTGATTGGTTTATGTCACGTAAGCGGTATACTACTTTTTTGTCAGCTTTATTGAAATATAATTTACATATAACAAAATTGATCAATTTTAAATGTACAATCTGTTGAGTTTTGACAAATATATACAATTGTGTAACCACCAATATAATCATGATATATAACATTTCCATTACCCTCAAATTTCCCTCATACCTCTCTACAGTGAATCCTCTCCCTCGGTGGCTCCTGACAACCATTATCTGCTTTTTATCACTATAGTTCAGTCTTTTCTAGATTTTATTCTAAATAGAATTATATAATTTATGATCTCTTGTGCCTGGCTTCTTTCACTCATGTAATGCTTTTGAGATTCACTCATATTGTTAGGTATTTTAGGAATATAAATATATATGTCTTTATGTAGATTTTATGTGAATTTATCTGAACATATGCTTTCATTTCTCACAGATAAAGTAAGAGAATTGCTGAGTCTATGGTACGTATATGCTTAACTTTAAAGAAAACTGCTAAACAATTTGCCATTTGCGTTCTCACTAGAAATGTATAATTCATTCAGATTTCCATAGATCTGCAGTTTTGCCAATGCTTAATTTTGTCACTCTTTTAAATTTTAGTGGTTACATAATGCTATTTGGTGGCTTTAATTTGCATTTCCCTAATGACTACTATTAATGAAAAAATTATTTATGGTCCTCGTGAAAGGTGGTAAGGCAGGCTTTATTCAAGGGAGGAACTATTGTGATAGCTGTAGGACCCGCTGCTGTATTAGTTTCTTTCGTGTTGCTGTAAAGGAATACCCGAGGCTGGATAATTTATAAAGAAAAGAGGTTTATTTGGCTCTTGGTTCTGCAGGTTGTACAAGCGTGGCACCAGCATCAGCTCAGCTTCTGGTGAGACATCAGGAAGTTTAAAATCATGGTGGGAGGCAAAGGAGGAGTTGTATCACATGGTGAGAGAGGGAACAAGAAAGAGAGGGAAGAGATGGTAGGCTCTTTTAAAAAACCAGATCTCACATGGACTCATATAGTGAAAACTTACTCATTACTTTGAGAACAGCACCAAGCCATTTATGAAGGATCCACTCCATGACCCATATACCTCCTGCTAAGCCCACCTCCAACATTGGAGGTCACATTTCAACACAAAATTTGAAGGAAACAAAACATTCAGACCATATCAGCTGCTATGGGATTTTGCAGTGAGGGAGATAGATTGGGCTCAACTCTGAATACAGCATGGACAAGTGGGAGTTTATAGTTAAAAAACTGTGTGGGGGGTCAGTGGTTGGAATATGACTAAGAGGAAACATCACTGGTAAGGGGAGATTTTAGCTAAATCCATCTAACAGGATTCTTGCTGGAGACAGACCACAGTGATCAGATGTCACTTGAGGGATGGTGGAGAATGAGGAATCTGATGAAATGTCGAGGGTGACTAGATATCAAGGGTGGGAGTATCTTGTCTGATTTAGCAAGATTCTTATTAAAATTGAACAATGCAGAGGTAAACATGGAAGTTCAAAAGTCTAGCCCAGTTGAAAAATAGTGCAGGGGAATTTGAATAGAGTTTGGTCAATAAGAGACTCTTTGTGGCTAATGATGCTAAGCATGTTTTCATGTGTTATTTTGCAATCTTTATAAAACTATTTGCCTTGGCTGGGTGCGGTGGCTCACAGCTATAACCCCAGCACTTTGGGAGGCTGAGGTGGGTGGATCACCTGAGGTCAGGAGTTCGAGACCAGCTTGGCCAACATGGTGAAACCCCGTCTCTACTAAAAATACAAAAATTAGCTGGGCGTGGTGGCGGGCACCTGTAATCCCAGCTATTCAGGAGACTTAGGCAGGAGAATTGGTTGAACCTGGGAAGTGGAGGTTGCAGTGAGCCAAGATTGAGCCATTGCACTCCAGCCTGGGCAACAAGAGCAAAACCCTGTCACAAACAAACAAACAGTTTGCCTCATAAAACTTTGCATTGTTTGTCTGAGTTATATGGATTTTTAAAAATAAAGTCTGGATAGAAGTCCTTTAAGATATATATATATATATATATATAAAACTTACTTAAGATTTTCTTCAATATTTTATTTATATAGAAATACTTAAAAAATGAAGTAGCACCATTGCTTAAGTTTTATTTTTATCATGTAGAACTTTAAATGTCAGAAAAATAAAATTCTTGATACAATTTCCAATCTTGTCTCAGCAAATATTAGTATTTGGCTATGAGGTTAAAGACCTTTTATCATAAAATAAAATATACTTTGTTTGTTTTTTTTTTTTTTTTTGAGACGGAGTTTCGCTCTTGTTACCCAGGCTGGAGTGCAATGGCGCGATCTCGGCTCACTGCAACCTCCGCCTCCTAGGTTCAGGCAATTCTCCTGCCTCAGCCTCCTAAGTAGCTGGGATTACAGGCACGCGCCACCATGCCCAGCTAATTTTTTGTATTTTTAGTAGAGACGGGGTTTCACCATGTTGACCAGGATGGTCTCGATCTCTTGACCTCGTGATCCACCCGCCTTGGCCTCCCAATATACTTTGTTTTTTAAACTTTGCTCAGTAAAGTACATTTAAGCTCAAGTAATGTCACGTACATATACATAAACAAGTGGTAAACAAATGTATTAAAATATAAATCCTAAAACTGTACTGGTGCAACAGAATTTTTGTAAGTCGCACTGAATTCTATTTATGTAAATGTTAGAAAGCATCAACAGTTCTTTTGATATGTTTATATATTTCCATTTTTGTTATAATATAAAATAAAATATGCTTTATATCACTGAACAGAAAATATCCTGGGTGAAGCAGATCCAGAAGACTTGTCTGAACCAATAAAATCTTCATCCCAACAGAGTACTGTTCAAAGCATTAAACATTTTATGGTTTGTAATTCTGTCACAACTGTGTGATTATTAAAATAATACAGTGTTCTTTGCCATAAGACCATACTAAAAATAAAAAGATTTAACCCAGCTACAAAAAAGTTTACTGAGAGATGTATGTTTTATAAAGTTTTTCTCCAAGGCCGTGGCTTGATTTTTCTTTACCAAACTTACTTACTTTATTTATTTATATATTTTTTGAGACAGGGTCTTGCTGTGTCTCCCAACCTGGAGTATGGTGGCATGATCATGGCTCATTGCAGCCTCGACTTCCCAGGCTCAATCGATCCTCCCACCTCAGCCACCAGAGTAGAGGGGACTACAGGCATGTGCCACCATGCTTGGCAAAGTTTTGTATTTCTTTGTAGAGACTGAGTTTCATCATTTTTCTCTTGAACTGCTGAATTCAAGCTGTCCTCCTGCCTCGGCTTCCCAGAGTGTTGGGATTACAGGTGTGAGTGACCACACCTCACCCATTTTTCTTTCTTACGTTGTTTTTGAAATGGAGTCTCTTATCTCCCAGGCTAGAGTGCAGTGGCATGATCTCAGCTCACTTTAACCTCTACCTTCCGGGTTCAAGTGATTCTCCGCCTCAGCCTCCTGAGTAGCTGGGATTACAGATATGCAGCACCATGCCCAGCTGCTTTTTGTATTTTTAGTAGAGAGGGGGTTTTACCATGTTGGCCAGGTTGGTCTTGAACTCCTGACCTTAGGTGATCCACTACCTCAGCCTCCAAAGTGCTAGGATTACAGGCATGAGCCACCATGCCTGGCCTCATTTTTCTTTAATAAACTTATTTTAGAATAGTTTAAAAATTTACAAAACAATTGTGAAGATAGTTTAGAGCAGGGGTCTGCAACCCCAGGGCCCTGGACCAGTATCAGTCTGTGGCCTGTTAGGAACTGGGCCACACAATAGGAGATGAGTGGTGGGCGAGTGAGAGTTACTGCCTGAGCTCTGCTTCCTGTCAGATCACTGGTGGCATTAGGTTCACATAGCAGCGGGAGCCCTATTGCGAACTGTGCATGCGAGGGATCTAGGTTGCGCACTTCTTATGAGAATCTAATGCCTGACACTGAGGTGGAACAGTGTCATTCTAAAACCATTCCCCGCCCTGTCCATGGAAAAATTGTCTTCCACAAAACTGGTCCCAGTGGTGCCAAAAAGGTTGGGGAATCACTGGTTTAGAGAATTCTCGTATACTAATATCTATTTTCTCTAATTAGTATCTTAATTAGCAGGTGCATTTGTCATAATTAACAAACCTACATTATTAACTGACATCTATACTTCATTCAGATTTTCTTAGTTTTTGCCTAATGTCTTTTTTCTGTTCCAGGATTCCATCCAGGATACCACATTACATTTTTAGTTGTCATGTCTCTTGGCTGTGACAGTTTCTCAGACTTCCCTTGTTTTTCATGACCATAACCTTTTTGAGGAGTACTAGTCAAGTGTTTTGTGGAGTGTCCCTCAGTTGAGATCTGTATGATGTTTTTGTCATGATTAGAATGGGGTTATGGGTTTTTAGGTGGAAGACCTTAGAGATAAATTGTTATTCTCATCATATGATATCAAGTGTACGTATTATGACCATGACTTATCACTTTTGTTGTTGACTTCTGTTACATGCCTTACACAGTGTAGTGTTTGCTAGGTTTTTCCACTGTAAAGGTAATTCTTTTGTTCCTCTACACATATACTGTATTCTTCAGAAGGAAGTCAGTTTATGTACCTCACGCTTAAGGAGTGGGGAGTTATGCTTCACTTTCTTGAGCGTGGAGTAACTATAGTTTTGGAATTCTTTTGCAAAAAAGATTTTCTTTTTCCCCCTATTTAGTAATGAATTTATATCAGTATGGACTCATGGATATTTATATTTTATCCTTTTAGTTATAGTCTAATACTGCTTTATTTAATTATTTTGTTTCTCGGATTGTTTCTGCTTTGGCCATTGGGAGCTCTTTCAGTTGGCTCTTGCGATACTTTGATATATCCCCATCATTGTGAGTTCTTTTTTTTTTTTTTTTGGAGACTTCCTTACTTTCTGGTGGTGTAAAATGATCCATACTTTTTCTTTCTTTCTTTTGTTTTGTGAGTGACAACACTGTCTCACTGTGTTGTCCAGGTTGGTGGAGTGCAGTGGCATGATCACAATGATCACAGCTCACTGCAACCTCAGCCTCCCAGGCTCAAGCCATCCTCCCACCTCAGCCTCTCAGTAGCTGGGACTACAGGTGCCTGCCACTATGCCTGGCTAAATTTTGTATTTTTTTTTTTTTTTTTTTAGAGATAGGGTTTCGCTATGTTGCCCAGGCTGGTCTTGAAGTCCTGAGCTCAAGTGATTCTCCTGCCTGGGCCTCCCAGAGTGTTGGGATTACAGGCATGAACCACCACACCCAACCAGGCTTATCTTGTACATTTCTTGCTTCAGTCCTAGAATCAGCCATTTCTCCAAGGAATACTGGTTACCTTATTGGAGAATAATATTAGAATCCAAGGCTTGGGTGCTAGATGTGCTCTTTGCTACTGGAGTATCATTGTTTATAGGGCCTCTCAGTTGACAGAGCAAGGAAATATATGTTTTATACTAACCTATGTTAGTACAAAACATGTATGTATGTGTACATGCACATATGTGTGTGTGTGTGTATATATATATATAAAATGGCTTTTTTTTTTTTGAGATGGAGTTTCGCTCTTGTTACCCAGGCTGGAGTGCAATGGCACTATCTCGGCTCAACGCAACCTCCGCCTCCTGGGTTCAGGCAATTCTCCTGCCTCAGCCTCCTGAGTAGCTGGGATTACAGGCACGCGCCACCATGCCCAGCTACTTTTTTGTATTTTTAGTAGAGACGGGGTTTCACCATGTTGACCAGGATGGTCTTGATCTCTTGATCTCATGATCCACCTGCCTCAGCCTTCCAAAGTGCTGGGATTATAGGTGTGAGCCACCGCGCCCGGCCCTCTTTTTTTTTTTTTTTGAGATGGAGTTTCGGTCTTGTTGCCCAGGCTAGAATGCAATGGCGAGATCTTGGCTCACCACAACCTCTGCCTCCCAGGTTCAAGCGATTCTCCTGCCTCAGCCTCCCAAGTAACTGGGATAACAGGCATGTGCCGTAACGCCTACCTAATTTTTTGTATTTTTAGTGGAGCCGGGGTTTCTCCAGACTGGTCTCAAACTCCCAACCTCAGGTGATCCGTCCACCTCTGTCTCCCAAAATTGCTGGGATTACAGGTGTGCCACCTCGCCCAGCTGCTTTTTCTTAATAATTTTTTTTGATAAAAGTAATTGATAAAATTCAATTTGTTTTTTCTTGTATAATTTATGTTATTCTGTGTAAGAAATTCTTGCCTAGTGTAAGGTCACATACTTTATTTTTTCTTTTACAGTGTTTATAGGTTTAGCCCCTACATGTAGATGTATGGTCCTTTTCAAAAACAAATTTTCCTGAATACTAATGTGAGGTAAATGTCTTTTATTTCCTTTGTATATTTTTCTAGTACAATTTCTTGAAAATATTATTCTTTCTCCATTGAATTGCCTTGCCACCTTTGGCAAAAATTGACCATTTCTGTGTGTGTCTATTTCTGGACTCTATTCCATCTCTTTCATCTATATATCTAAATTTATGTCAATACCACACTCTTGAAATCTTGAAATCAGTCAATGTGAGTCCCTAAAGCTCTTTTCCAGAAATTTCTTTGCTATCTTAGTTCCTTTGCCTTTACATAAATATTTAAAAACTGACTTGTCAATTTTTACAAGAAAAGAAAGCCTGCTGGAATTTATATTGGGATTGTGTTGAACCTGTTGATCAATTTAATAATATTGAATTTTTCAATTCATGAATATGGTATTTCTCTCCACTCATTGAGATTTATAAAAATTTCTCTCAAGATTATTTTGTGATTTCCAGTGTACAGATCTTGTATATATTATGTTTATTCCTAAGTATTTCATGTTTTGATGCTATGATAATTGATTTTAAAAACATTTAATTTCCAATAGTTTGTTGCTACTATATAGAAAAATGTTTTTATTTACATTTTGATCTTGTATCCTACGGGCTTACTAACTCAGTGGTTCTCTTAGCTTGTTTTTAAAATGGAGACAAACAAATATAGGAATAGCTGTTTGTTTTTCATAAATAAGTTTTTATGTGGTTGAGAAGGTTCCCTTCTATTCCTTGTTTTCCAGGATCTTTTTTTTTTTTTTTTTTTTTTAAATCACAAATGGATGTTGGATTTAGTCAGCTGCTTTATCTGTATCTACTGAGATGATCATATGGTTTTTCCCTTAATACGGAAATCAGCCTTGCATTTCTGGGGTAAATGCTACTTGGTTATGATGTATTATCATTTTTAAGTTAATTAGGTTAAGGAAATTATCTTCTATTCCTAGATTTCTGAGAGTTTTTAACATGAATGAATACTGAATTATTTTAGGATGTTTTTGCAGCAACTATTGTTATGATCATATTTTTTTTTCTACTCAATTGATTTTCTAATGTTGGACTAGTCTTGTATTATTGGGATGTATCTCACTTGGCTGTAATATATAACTCTTTTTATATATTGCTGGATTCAATTTGTTAATATTTTGTTAAAGATTTTTGCGTGTATATTCAAGAGGGATAACATTCCTTATTCTGAAGAAATTCATAGCATTCAGTGCTTATTTTCCCATGTTTAGTTTTCCAAACAAACTATAGTATCACTTTATCAAAATAAAAAAAAGGAAGATCTCAAATCAATTATTTAATCTATCATTTTAAGAAACTAGAAAAACAGAAGCATGTCATATCCAACGTAACCAAAAAGGGAAAAAAAACATAAAGATGAGAGTAGAAATCAATGAAATAGAAAACAGAAAGTCAACCAAACCAAGAGTTAAGTTAGTTCTTTAAAAAGATTAATAAAATTTATAAACATCAAGCCAGACTGATTAGGAACGTAAAAGAAGAGTCACACATCACTAATACTAGCAATGAGAGAAGGGATGTTTTGATATATTTTTGGTAATAGCTTCTCATATGCTTTTACTTTTAGCTATCTATGCTTTTATATTTAAGAAAATCTTCTTGTAAGGTTTTCTGAGTTAATAAGCTTCTATTCACGTGCTTAGACAATTTGAATTAATGTAATTGTTGATATGGCTGCATATAAAGTGATCTTGTTATTTTCTATTCCGTGTATCTCTACTTTGTTCTTATTTCTTCTTTTTATGCTATCTTTTGAGGATTTAAAAAAAAAGAATTATTTTTTCCTCCACTTTTGTCCTATTAGCTATGCTTTTATTTTTTAGTAGTTGATCTACCATTCGCAAAATATGTTTTTGGATTATCACAGTCTGCTTTCAAATTATATTACTATTATAGGCCTTCATGTATAATACCAGAAGCTTGTAACAGTACACTTCTATTCATTCCCCACAATCTTTGGGCTACTTGTGCCCTATAGTTTGCACCTGTATGTGTCATAAACCCCATGATACATTGTTATTATTTTTGCTTTAAACAATTATTTGAATCACTTATGAGATAAAAGTTCTTTATATCTTCCCACTTATTTAGAATATTAATCACTTTCATTCCTTTGCGTATCCCAGATTTACATGTGGTGTATTTTGTTTGGCCTCAAGTATATCCGTTAACATTACTTATAGTTTAGGTTTGCTGGTGAAAAATTACCTCAATTTTTGTCTGTCTGAATAAGTCTTTATTTTGCCTTTACGAAGACATTTTGTAGTTTTCTCAGTTTTAGTTTGTTTCTCCTCTTAGTTCTTTAAAGAGATTTCTACATTGTCTTCTGTCTTGCATCGTTTCTGACCAAAAATCTTTAATATTTTTGTTCATTTTCACGTGTCTTTTTGTTCTTGTTGCTCTTAAGATTTTCTCTTTATTATTGGTTTTCAGCATTTTGATTATGGTGTACTCTGATATATTTTTATTCATGTTTCTTTTATTCGAGGATTGTTGAGCTTCTTGGATTTGTGTGTTTATTAAGTTTGGATAATTTTTGGCTAATATTTTTATTGTTCATCTATTTTTCTACTTTCATTTGGGACTCCAGTGACACTCATGTTGGATCATTCGATATCTCCCATTCTTCTCCAGTACTGTTTTTTTTTTGAGGTGGAGTTTCACTCTTGTTGCCAAGGCTGGAGTGCAATGGTGTGATCTCAGCTCACTGAAACCTCCGCCTCCCAGGTTCAAGGAGTTCTTCAGCCTTGGCTTCCAGAGTAGCTGAGATTACAGGCATGCGCTGCTGCACCAGGCTAATTTTGTATTTCTAGTAAAGATAGAGTTTTTCCATGTTGGTCAGGCTGTTCCTGAACTCTTGACCTCAGGTGATCCACCCTCCTCGGCCTCCCAAAGTGTTGGGAGTATAGGTGTGAGCCACTATGCCGGGCCAATACTGTTTTTTTCTTTCTTTTCCTCCTCCTGTTCTTTTTCCTTTTTATAGTATTTTTTCGCTTTGTAATTTAGTTTGGATAGTTTCTATTGCTATGTTATTACATTTATTACTGTTTTCTTCTGCAGTGCCAAATTTACTGTTAACCATTTTCAAAGTGCCTTTACCTTAAATTAGTATATATTTCATTTCTACAATTAAATTTTTTTTTTCTTTTTCTAACTTTTTTAAAAGGATTTTCCCAGCACAATTTTTTTTTTTTTTTTTTAAGATGGAGCCTCATTCTGTCACCCAGGCTGGAGTGCAGTGGCTTGATAACAGCTCACTGCAACCTCTGCTTCCTGGGTTCAAGTGATTCTCCTGCTTCAGCCTCCTGAGTAGCTAGAATTATAGGCATGTGCCACCATGCTTGGTTAATTTTTATATTTTTAGTAGAGATAGGGTTTCACCATGTTGGCCAGGCTGGTCTCGAACCCCTGACCTTGTGATCTGCCTGCCTCGCCCTCCCAAAGTGCTGGGATTACAGGCATGAGCCACTGCACCTGGCCAAACATTTTTATAGGATTTTTTCTTTCCTCCATTTGCTAACATTTTCATATACCTACTTGAACATATAGAGTATGTTTATATGATATAGTTTAACATTGTTAGCTAACATTAAAATTGTTTGCTAATTTGGTCATTGGTATCATTTCTGCGTTTGTTATTATTTGAGATTTCTTCTGGGGTTGTGGGCCATGTTGTTCTGCTTACTTGCATGTCAGTACATCCTTAGCAACATATGTTATTATCTGTGTAATTATAACCATCCTTGTGGGTTTGAAGAAGTATTTTGCTGTGGGTTTTGATTTGCCTTTTCTTGAGGACAAAAGATATTGAACCTTTTTTTTTTTTTTTGAGACAGAGTTTCGCTCTGTCACCTAGGCTGGAGTGCAGTGGCTCAAGATCTTGACTCGCTACAATCTCCGCCTCCTGGGTTCAAGCATTTCTCATGCCTCAGCCTTCTGAGTAGCTGAGATTATAGCTGTTCACCACCATGCGTGGCTAATTTTTGTAGTTTTAGTAGAGACAGGGTCTCACCATGTTGGCCAGGCTGGTTTTGAACTCCTGGCCTCAAGTCATCCACCCACCTCAGCCTCCCCAAGTTCTGGGATTGCAGGCGTGAGCCACCATGCCTGGCTACATTTTTCTATTTTAAAATTGATTTTTATTTATTTAGTTTTTAGAGATAGGGTTTCACTTTTTTGCCCAGGCTGAATGCAGTGGCATGAACATCTTTTCATGTACTTGCTGTTGATTTATAGATCTTATTTGGAGAAATGTTAGTTCATATTCTTTTCTCGTTTTTAAACTGTGTTGTCTTTTTATTTTAGAGTTGTAGAATTTTTTTTTAATATATATTCTGGATATAAGCCCCTTATTAGATACATGACTTGTGATTTTTTTCTTCCTTTTTTTTTTTCTTCCTACTTTATGGTGTTCTTTGAAATTAAAGTTTTAAATTTTTATGAAGTCCTGTTTACCTAGGTTTTTCTTTGGTTTGTGTTTTTCGTGTCAAATACAAAACTATTTTGTTATCCAAGATAATGAATATTTGTCTTCATGCTTTCTTTGAAGAGTTATGTAGCTTTAGCTCTTACATCACTTTGAGTTAATTTTTATATATGGTGTGAGATAGGGGTCCAACTTCATTTTCTTACATATGGATCTCTAATGGTTTCAGTGCCATTTACTGAAAAGATTATACCTTCTGAATTTTGTGGCAACCTTGTTGAATTGATTATAAGGGTGTATTTCTGGATTCTCAGTTATATCAATTTATCTATCCTTAGCTATATATCTGTATTACACTGTCTTGATTACTTTAGTTGTATAGTAAGTTATAAAACCTAGAAGTTTGAGTCCTTTATTTCTGTTCTTTTCAAGATTGTTTGGTTATTATGGGTCTCTTGCATTTCCATATGAATTTTAAGATCAGCCTATCAATTTCTGCCAAAAATGTAGCTAGGATTTGATAAGGGGTTACTTTGAATTACATCAGTTTGGGGAGTACTACCATTGTAACAACATTGAGCCTTCTGGTCCATGTACTTAGAATGTTTTTCCATTTATTTAGGTATCGAATTAAACATTTTTTTCAATGTATTTTATAGTTTTTAGTATACAAGTCTTATACTTCTTTTTTAAATTTATTTCTATTTTATTGTTTTTGATAGTATTGATTGAGATTTTCTTGATTTCACTTTCAGATTGTTTATTGCTAATATATAAAAATCCAATTGATTTTTGCATATTGATCTCATATCCTGCAATCTTCCTGAACATTAATTCTAATAGTTTTTTTAGTGGAGTCTTTAGGATTTTCTATATACAGGATCATGTTATCTTGAAACAGAGAGAGTTTTACTTCTTCCTTTCCAATCTAGATGCTCTTTCTTTCTTCTTTCTGTCTGCTTATCTGGTTAGATTGTACAGTATATTGATGAATAGGTACTCAGAGTAGATATCCTTGTCTTCTTCCTGACCTTAGGGGAAGGTGTCCAGTCTTTCACTATTAATTACAATGTTAACTGTGGACTTTTTTTTTTTTTTTGGGTGTGATCCTGGTGTACTAGAGCCTAGATATCCCAGGATGACTTGATCCTCCCACCTCAGCCTCCTGAGCAGCTGGGACCACAGATGCATACTATCATGCCTGGCTAATTTTTAATTTTTTTGATATAGATGGTGTCTTACTGTGTTGCCCAGGCTGGTCTTGACTAGCTAGGCTCAGGTGATCTTCCCACCTTGGCCTCCCAAAGTATTTGATTACAGGTGTGAGCTACTATGCCTTGTCTGGCCGTTTCATTAATCCCCTTTATCAAGTTAAAGAAGTTTCCTTATCTATTTTTCTGTTTTTCTTATGAAAGGGTGTTGGATTTCGTCAGATACCTTTTTTCTGTGTTTTTTGATATGATCATGTTTTTCCCTGTATTTCATTAATACAGGGTATTACACTGATTTTCAGATATTAAACCAATCTTGTTTTCTTCTTGCTTGTGATATTCAGTCTCTTTTATATTTTGCTGGATTTGGTTTGCTGGTATTTCTTTGATGACTTTTTTTTTAAAATCAATATTTACAAAGCATATTGATCTGTACTTTCCTGCTCATATCTTTGTCATGTTTGACATCAGGGTAGTATTGACATACGATGAGTTGGGGAGTATTCTCTTACCTTCTAGTTTTTAGAAAATTTCATGAAGGACTGGCATTAATGCTTTTTTAAGACTAATGATATTTTAATTTTTGTTTTTGTCTTTTAGGATTCTCCTTTTACAAATGCAGGAATGGGATCTAATCTAAATCTGTTAGGTGAAATTGAGTGTGATGCCAGCATAATGGATGGAAAATCCTTAAATTTTGGAGCAGTTGGAGCACTGAGTGGTATGTGGGCATTATGACCTACTATCCTTGGAAAACTATGCACATGACCATTTCATGCCTTCTAAAGATGATTACAGTCTTTTTCACCATTCCTGCTTGGAATAGTGTTTATAACAAATGTTCTTTTTTTTAAATTGAATTTAAGTCATAAAATCTTAATTATAAGTAGTTTTTGATTAGAATTTGATCATTATCCTCTATCCCTTTGAGAGATTAGAGACATTTAAGACCTGATTTAGAATATTCTGGTCTTAAATAACTTTAAAATTTGAAATACACATTATATTTTTTGTTGTAAAATATTTCAAGTAATATAAATATAATTTAACTTTGATCCTCCAAATCTTTTCTTTCTCATTTCCTTTCTCCCGGGGTTTAACCAGTAAAAATATAGTGCTTTAATCTATATTTTTATGTAGAACCACAGTTTTATCTTGTGCTTGTATTTGTTTTCTTAAAAAGTAAATGTGTTAATTATAAACTTTTTAGATTTAAATATAATGTTTTGGAGATTTTTTCCACATCAATACATAAAAGATATGTGTCGTGTTTTATAATGTATTTATTTTCAAGCAAAATATCCATGAAATGTATTTTATGTGTATAGCTTCATGAATTTTTAGATGTTTACAGCCTCATAAGTTACCACCTAGATCAAGACATTAAACATTTCCATGTCAAAATGTAGAACATTTTCATAATCCTGGAAAGGCACTTCTCCTTGGTCCACACTTTTTGTGCTGTCTTCCCCCATGCTAACTGTGGGTACCATAGATTCATCTGCCTGTTCCTAAAATTTACATGTATGGAATCAGACACTTCTGTGTCTGTTTTCTTTTGCTTAATGTTATGGCTGTGAGATGGATCCATGTTTTATGTTGGTAGATTTTTACTTTTTACCACTTAATAGTATTTCATTGAGTGAATATACCATAACTTATGTATTTACTCTTCTTTTAATGGACATATGAAGTTTCTAGTTTTTTCCTTTTATGAGTAAAGCTTCAGTGAATATTATTTTATGTGTCTTTTTTTTTTGAGATGGAGTCTCACTCTTATCACCCAAGCTGGAGTGCCGTGGTGCGATCTGCGCTCACTGTAACCTCTGCCTCCCGGGTTCAAGTGATTCTCCTGCCTCCTCAAGTTTTTGCTTGCTCAAAGTTATGAAGATAGTCTTCATTCTTTTCTTTCAGTAATTTTATTGTTTTTATCCTTCACATTTTGCTTTCTTATCAAGCTCAGATTAATTTTTGAATATATAACATAAGGGTCAACATTTATTTATTTTTTTTCTCATATGGATATCCAAATGGTCTATTGTCCTCTATTGAAAGGAAGTCTTTTCCTCACAGAATTGTGTTGGGAAATTAGGTGACTGTATGTGTGATAGTTTGTTTCTGTACCATGTTATGGCTGCTTTCATAAAATGAGTTGGGGATTTTTTTCCCATCCTTTGAAAAGATTTGTATATAATTGGAATAATTTCTTTTTTAATTGTTTGAAAGAATTCATAAATTGTTTCAAATTAATGGGGTTTTCTTTGTGGGAAGTTTTAAAAAGTAGGATTCAATATTTTTAAATTTATATGATTATATTTTCTTTTTCATGTGTGTTTTTCTGGGAATTAGTTTATTTCATATAAGTTGTCAAGTTTATTTGCCTAAAAACATTTTAGTTAGCTTTCTTTATTGATTTCTAGTTTAATTCCACTATGGCCAGAGAACTGTGTGTGGTACCAACCCTTGAAGCTTTTAGAGACTTGCTGTATGGCCCAGCTTATAGTCTGTTTTGATAAATTTGCATGTGAACTTCAAAAGAATACATACTCAAAAGAGTATGTATTCTGGAGTTGTTGGTTGCAGTGCTCTGTATGTGTCACTTAGGTCAATTTGGTTATTTATTTGTTTTGGTCTTTTATATCCTTTCTCTTTTTTTATTTTATTTTTTATTTTATTTTTAAAGACGGGGTTTCACCATGTTGGTCAGACTGGTCTTGAACTCCCGACCTCAGGTGATCCGCCCGCCTTGGTCTCCAAAGTGCTTGGATTACAAGCCTGAGCCACCATGCCCGGCCTTGTATCCTTTCTCTTTTTTGTGATAGTTAAGAAAGCATGGTTCACTTAGTTTTAATTTTAACTTCTTTTATTATGAAATTTTATTGGTATTTAATACAATTTTGTGTGTTTGAAGGCCGTTAACATTTCTTCGTGTACTGCCTGTTCATACCTGTTGTGTTTTAACTTGTCTTTTAACTCTGTTTATAATATCCTTAATCATGTTGGAATTAAACATGTTTATTTGTCAAACTTACTAATTTCTCTTTTGTTTATAATATCTAACTCTGTTTATAATATCCTTAATCATATTGGAATTAAACATTTCTGTTTGTTAAACTTACTACTTTCTCTTTTGTGACTATTATATTTTGTATTTCTTAAAGGCCCTCATAATTTATAAGCATAATTTACCTGTATTTTCTTCTAACACATGTATAGTTTATTTTTCATTTACCTCTTGAATACATTGTTTGCTTTTTCTGAAATGACTGAAAATTGTTCCTACATAGTTAATTGAATAACAATAACTACAGTTTATTGAATGACTGTAATACCCTAGGCATTGTTCTACAGTGGTTTACATATTTTATTTTATTTTATTTATTTATGAGAAGGAGTCTCACTCTGTCAGCCCCAGCCAGAGTGTAGTGGTGCTATCTTGGCTCACTGCAACCTCTGCCTCCTGGGTTCAAGTGATTCTCTTGCCTCAGTCTCCTGAGTAACTGAAATTACAGGTGTGCACCACCACACCTGGCTAATTTTTATATTTTTAGTAGAGATGGGGTTTCACCATGTCAGCCAAGCTGGTCTTGAACTCCTGACCTCAGATGATCTGCCCACCTGAGCCTCCCAGAAGTGCTGGGATTACAGACATGAGGCACTGTGCCTGGCCCAGTGGTTTATATATTTAAATCATTTAGTTCTCATGATACCCTTATGAGGTCTATGCTTTACAGATGAGGAAACTGAGACACGAGAGATTTAGTAGTTTGTCCAAGGACATTGTATTAGTCTGGGTAAAACTGGAAGACAGAAACCATACCGTAGTTTAAATATAAGTTTAATATAAAGAGTTATTAAGCAGCGATAGGAGAGTAACTCTATAAACATCAAAGAGAACTATAAACATGGGAATACAAATCAAAAATGTATTCTAGAGCAGAGGGAGAATACCCAAAGACGAGCACATTTGGAAGTAGGTTCATACCTCATTGAAGAAGGTGTGGCTATCATCCACTGTATGGCAGAGAAGTCGCCGGGTTACCCAGGCCAGAGCTGGTCTGTAGTCATTGTGTGAGCAGGATCAATCCTGTGAGGCAAAGGGAAGCTCAGACTGGGAAGTGGGCACACAGAGGTCAAGGTGCTGTGGGAATTAAACCTCCCTTGGGCAGGATAAAGATTGGGCTTTGGCTTGCTTCACAGGCACCCCATGGAACACTTGTTATGTGTGCCTATGGGGCTGAGGAGTGGGTGTGGGGATCAATGACCTGGATGGAGTATGGTCTTATTCTTTTTGGAGCTCTCAGCTATGCTGCTATGGCACAGATCAGGAGCTGGAGAAAATGTGGTGTTCAAATGCTGGAGAAAGCTGCTCCCTGTGGGTGGGCACTTAGCACAGGAGAATACCACATGGGCCAAAATGAAGCCTGGTGAGCAAGATACCCTTTCCTCCTACAGTGTTTCTTCAGTGTCCTATACTGACAAAGTTTACCCATTGTGCTAGCTGGCAAAGGAAACATATTTAGAGGGCCCATATCCATTTTCACACATCAGGCAACAAAGGGTGAATTTGTAGCTGAGAAGCAATAAATTGATTAACTGAACAGTTACAAAGTAGTCTGACTCCTAGGCTTTTACCTCTGTGTTCTTTCTCCCTCTTATATGTAGTTTATTCTTTTCCTACTGATTTGAAATACTAGGCATATTATATATTAAATACCTAAGTTCACAAGTGTCTGTTTCTGAACTTTAGCTTTATTCTGTTCCACTGATAAATTTGTTTATTTTGTACTAAACCACTCTTTTTGAATTATAATAGCTTCAAATAAAAAATGATATCTTGCAGGGTAAATATACCTCTTCATTTTTCTTTTTCAAAGTTTTCTTTTCCTGATTTAAGAGTCAGCTTCTTATGCATCATGGAAATCCTTTTGAAAGTTTTGATGGATAATTTATAAAGATTGGGATTTATAAGTTAACTTGGAAAAGGTTGATGTCTTTACAATATTGAAGCATCACATCCAAACTAGCAAAGATATCTGATTTGGGCTTTTCTTTTTTTGTTTTGTATTTCATACTTCTTTGGAAGATTTGGTATTGAGCTAAATTTCTACAATTGGTTTTGCTTGGAGTCATCTGGTAGCCTTAATTTAAATTTTTGTAGTCTCTTTATATCCCACTGATTATTTGTTTGTATTCATAATGTTCTGAAAGATAGACATAGATTATGATGGAAGGTGTGGTCTCTGATACTAGCTGCTTCTGTGTTAAAACTCAGCGCTGCGATCTTGGGCAGGCAACTTAACCCTCTGTATAAATGTTTTCTTATTAATCCAATAGGATTAATAAGTGTGGTTATATGACAGAATTGAAGGATCAGTTGGCTCATCCAGTACATTTTAGAATTTGGCACTGGGCCTGGAGCATATTAGGAAGTAGTTACTTTCATTGCCTTCTACCATAATCATCATTGCCATTGTCTTTGTCATTGTCATCCTGACAGCGTTTATCACACTCATACTGTCCTGTCATTTTCCTGGATAAGGACTATTGCCTCACTTGTACATGCTGGTTAGCCTCCCGGAAACAATCTGAACCACATTGTACGTTACCATCTTTTACACACTTGGTCTCTTTTCCCACCCTTACCCAATTTGAAGGACATTTCCCCTGTTCTGTCTCTCTCGTAGGTGACATTTAAAATTTTTGGCTCATTTTTTCCTATTAATTTTTCTCTCTAAGGTCAATTTGAAGCTGTTTATAATCATGTTTATCCTTTAAAGGGAATTTATGGTTTTGTAGTCACTAAATGCTTGGAGCATATATATAGTTTTGATAGTAGGAGAATACCACATTTTCAGTTCATTTTAAAAACTATTCTGAAACCTATTAAAAAGGAACCTAATTTAAATATGTAGTATTTCAATTCAGCCTTTGTTCTTTAGCACATGACAAAACATGAGAATATGTATTTTATATTTGATCTTTTCTTCTAGGTTTTCCATAGGTTTTTTGATTTAACTCTTATTGCTCATGATTATTAAGGGTTTTCATTAGTATTACTTGATATATTGAAAGAGAATTTCCAAGATATATTCGAGTTGTTTTATTGAAACAACTGCAAAACTGAGTGGGAAACTGAAAGACATTTCTGACATCTTTTTTGCCAATCTTATTTTATAGGAATCAAGAACCCAGTCTCAGTTGCGAACAGACTGTTATGTGAAGGGCAGAAAGGCAAGCTCTCGGCTGGCAGAATTCCTCCCTGGTAACCACTTTGTTCTTCCTGACTTTTCCTGTCTTTAGTGCATTTTTATACACACAAGTCTGATGCTGTTGGTTACAAACCAGGTAGCATGCCTTTGAGAAGAAGACAAACTTTGTTCTGTGATCTTGGAATATTTTATACAACTGATAAAGTCCTGGATGGAATAGAATATTATGGATTAAAGCAGAAAGGGGATCAGTGCTCAATTGGGCTCATTTTATTGTGAAACTTAAAAAAAACTTGCACATTATAGTTGGAGTCTGAAATAATTTTTAATTTTGAGAAGTTTTTAGAATAAAGTACATGGAATATAGTAAATAGCCCTTATGAACCTGAGATCCAGCTCCAGTAATTTCCAGTGTTTTGTTCTTCATCTATCTCATGCATCTCAGTTTTTTTTCCTGTAGGGTTTTTGGTTTTGTTTATTTTTATTTTATTTTATTTTATTTGAGACAGAGTCTCACTCTGTCACCCAGGCTGGAGTGCAGTGGCACGGTCATGGCTCACTGCAGCCTTGACCTCCTGAGCTCAAGAGATCCTCTTGCCTCAGCCTACTGAGTAACTGGGACTACATGCATATGCTGCCTTTCCTAGATATTATTTTTATTTTTTGTAGAGGTGGCATCTTGCTATGTTGCCCAGGCTGGTCTCAAACTTCTGGACTCAAGCAGTCCTCCTGTCTTGGCCTCCCAGAGAGCTGGGATTATAGGCACGAGCCAACGTGCCTCGCCCCTATAGCATTTTAAAGCAAATCCCTGACATTGTAGTTTACCCTTAAATAGTTTTATAAGTAATTCTGTGTTTGCAAAACATGGCCCCTGTACTGTTAGCATGCCTAACAATATTCAAACTTATGCTTTAATACCATGTTATACTTAGTCTATGCTCAGCATGCCTGGTTGTGGAGGTTACATTAATGTTCTTTGTTCAAAGTTGTGGTGACAGTGCTGTAGGAATTACTTTGTTTGATTCTACTGTGTTTTGAAGTTACAGAAAATAAATTAATATAGTTAAAAAAAAATCTCAAATCCTTTACCCAGATAGATTTAAGATTTTAATCATATATGTCCCAGTTTAATTATTGCACTAGAGAGTCAATTATGAAAACATTCTCAAATATTAATTTTTAATATTATATGTTTTTGATAAAGCAATGGTAACGGAAAGCAAATCTGATTTCTTGAGATCATTTCCAATATGTGTTGGATTGATTTCAGTAAGTTTCCTGATAACTCTGAAAATGAGAAAAGTGGTTAAAATAATCTTACATGTGTTTCTGTCATGATTTATATTAAACCCATGCTATTTTTTTAACTGATATGAAAGTACCAACCCAAAATTTGCTAAGTGTTTATTCAGCAGGTACACACAGAGTCCTTCTATCCATACCTTTTTTTTTTTTTTTTTGAGACGGAGTTTCACTCTTGTTACCCAGGCTGGAGTGCAATGGCGCGATCTTGGCTCACCGCAACCTCCGCCACCTGGGTTCAAGCAATTCTCCTGCCTCAGCCTCCCGAGTAGCTGGGACTACAGGTGCGCGCCACTGTGCCCAGCTAATTTTTGTATTTTTGGTAGAGACGGGGTTTCACCATGTTGACCAGGATGGTCTCGATCTCTTGACCTCGTGATCCACCCGCCTCGGCCTCCCAAAGTGCTGGGATTACAGGCGTGAGCCACCGCGCCCGGCCTTACCCATACCTTTTTAAGGGAGTGTTAAGTGCAAAGAGATTGGCTCTGGTTTTATATTCTCTGTAATGTGCATTTAAACATGACTGTGTTCTTTCACCCAATATTTCCTTTTGTGTGTAGAACCTAATTAACATGAACTAAACAATTTAGAAGACATGTACCCAGTAGGGAAGAAAAGATGTAGTTGTTTGGTTGGCAAGAAAAAAGCATAAACAGTGTAAAAAGTATTTTGAAGTTCACCTACAAATCTATCATAATCCCATTGCCCCTACTCCTCATGGTATTTACCAAGCAGTTTCTCAAATTTGTAGGGAGGAACAAGTGTTCAAGAATAGTCAAGGCAGTTGTAAACAGCTTAAAGAGTTGGATGTACTTCATGGATAGCATACTTTTATATAATACTAATTAAAACAGGTTGATGTAGGTATAGATAAAAAGATGAATAAGAGCTCCAAGTCTAGAAGCACTCAGTGCATGAGGGAATTTGGTCTATGATAACAGTATCATCTCAAATCAATGTGGGGGAAAAGAATGGTATATTAAATAAATTGTGTTGGGACAGTTAACTACCTAGTTCAAGAACATTAAATTCCGATGTCACATCACTAAGAAAAAGCCCAAACCCAAAAGTAAAAAAGTGTAGTATAAAAATACTAGGAAAAAATATGGAAGAGTATTCTTATGACAATGAGGCAACAACAAATTTATTAAGATAAAAAATAAAGCTAAGTATTGAAACATATGACAAGTAAAGATATATACCTATGATACAACTGAAGATACTATGATCAGAATTAAAAGGCAGTATGTCCTTTGGAACTGAGAAAAATTATTTGCAGGATATGTAGCAAACAAAAAATTATCCAAAGTGTTTATGAACTATAAAATATCAATAAGAAACTGACAACCCAAATTTTAAAAATTAGTAAAGGATATAAATATGCAATTCATGGGAAAAAATTAATGGGATATAAATACATGAAAAGATGCTCAATAATATTAATCAAGGAATTATTAGTTAAAAAAAAGGGCAATATTTTTATCTTTTTAAAGTAGCAAAATTAACAAAGACCAACAATATACAGTATTCAGGGCATAGAAAAACAGGTTCTTCTGCTGTTGATGGGAACATAAACAACCAGTTGAGAGACATTTTGATGTTATTTATTAAATACAAATTGAAAATGCACATTGTATGCTCCAGCATTTCTATCCTGAGACAAAATGTCTTCAGAAGAAGCCTTGTACAACACAAGAAGGCTATAGCATTGTTGCTTGTAGAGTATAAACATGTAAGCTACCTAAATATCCATCAGTGGCTAAATAAACTGTTTTCTAGTTATATTATTAGATACCCTGTGGCATTAGAAAAAAGGAGAGAAACGTTTGTGTGTGGCACCATGGCTTACTGTTAGAATTAATTTACTTGAGCTGCCTTAACAAAATACCTTAGATTTAGTGGCTTAAACAGTAGAATTGTATTTCTCACAGTCCTGGAAGTTAATAAGTCCAAGATCTAGGTTTTAGCCTGTTTGGTTTCTGGTGACGGCTCCTTTTCTAGCTTGCCTTCCCACTGTGTTCTTACACTAGAGATAGGGGTGTAGGGAAGGGGTTGTTGAGAGAGAAACATTTCCTTCTTATAATGACACTAATAACATCAAGAGGACCTTACCCTCATGACTTCATCCAACTGTGATTATCTCCCAAAGGCCCATCTCCAAATATATCACATTGAGGGCTAGGGCTTCAACAAATGAATTTTTGGGTGAACACTATTCAGTCCACAGAAATAGATCTCTACATTGTAGAGTAAATAAATCAGGTTGCTGATGATATGTTCATTTTGACTTCTGTTTTCTTAAAAGAATTACAAAACAATATGATGCACACTTGTTCTCTGCCACCTAGGATAGGAAATAAAATACCACCAAAAGATTTGGAGCTAGACTAAACTCTGCCAATTTACATTTCTACCTATAGTGTCTTATGATCATTTAACCAAACACTTACCAGGAGTAATATGTTTTTAAAATCTTTAAAAAGTTAAGAGGGAAGAGATTTAACATATACTCCTTGTCCTTTCCACTGTCCTACATGCTCACCCTGACCCCCATCTCTGCCTACACCTGGGTAACAATAATCCTGATTTTAAACTTTTCTCATTGCCATATAGTCTTTCATATTGTTACAGTATATACAATACTCTGATTTTCTGTGGCTACATAAATATGTGCATTTATGTACAAAAAAGACTTGTAACGTATTACTACACCCGCTGTGATTACTGCAGGGGAAGAGGGAAGAGGGACTAAGATGAGGCAATGGTAAAAGGGGACCTATGCAGTATTTCAATATTTTACAAGGAGAAAACATGGGAAAAAGTGATGGCTACCTCTTTATTAAAATCATATTATATAGTAATGCTACACCTGTCTGGAACTAGCTGGTTTTCTTTTTTTTTTTTTAATTTTCTTTTTATTATTATTATTATACTTTAAGTTCCGGGGTACATGTGCAGAGTGTGCAGGTTTGTTACATAGGTATACATGTGCCATGGTGGTTTGCTGCATCCATCACCCTATCATCTACATTAGATTTTCTCCTAATGTTATGCTTTCCCTATCCCCCCATCCCCTGCTATCCCTCCCCTAGTTCCCTTCTTCCCAACAGGCCCTGGTGTGTGCTGTTCCCCTCCCTGTGTCCATGTGTTCTTATTGTTAAACACCCACTTATGAGTGAGAACATGTGGTGTTTGGTTTTCTGTTCTTGTGTCAATTTGCTGAGAATGATGGTTTTCAGCTTTATCCATGTCCCTGCAAAGGATGTGAACTCATCCTTTTTTATGGCTGCATAGTATTCCATGGTGTATATGTGCCACATTTTTTTTATCCAGTCTATCAGTGATGGGTATTTGGGTTGGTTCCAAGTCTTTGCTATTGTGAACAGTGCTGCAATAAACATATGTGTGCATGTGTGTTTATAATAGAATGATTTATAATCCTTTGGGCATGTACTCAGTAATGGGATTGCTGGATGAAATGGTATTTCTAGTTCTGGATCCTTGATGAATCACCACACTGTCATCCACAATGGTTGAACTAATTTACACTCCCACCAACAGTGTAAAAGCATTCATATTTCTCCACATCCTGTCCTGCATCTGTTGTCTCCCAATTTTTTAGTGATTGACGTTCTAACTGTTATGAGATGAATCTCAATGTGGTTTTGATTTGCATTTCTCTAACGACCAGTTATGATAAGCTTTTTTTCATATGTTTGTTGGCTGTATAAATGTCTTCTTTTGAGAAGTGTCTGTTGATGTCCTTCACCCACTTTTTGATGAGGTTGTTTGTTTTTTTCTTGTAAATTTATTTAAGTTCTCCGAAGAGTCTGGATATTAGCCCTTTGTCACATGGGTAGATTGCAAAATTTTTTTACCATTCTGTTGGTTGCTGGTTCACTCTACTGATAGTTTCTTTTGCTGTGCAGAAGCTCTAATTTAATTAGATCCCATTTGTCTATTTTGGCTTTTGTTGCCATTGCTTTTGGTGTTTTAGTCATGAAGTCCTTACCCACCTATGTTTTGAATGGTATTGCCTAGGTTTTCTTCTAGAGTTTTTATGGTGTTAGGTCTTAAGTTTAATCTTTAACCCATCTAGAGTTAATTTTTGTATAAGGTGTAAGGAAGGGATCCAGTTTCAGTTTTCTGCATATGGCTAGCCAGTTTTCCCAACACCATTTATTAAATAGGGAATCCTTTCCCCATTGCTTGTTTTTGTCAGGTTTGTCAAAGATCAGATGGTTGTAGATTTGTGACGTTATTTCTGAGACCTCTGTTCGGTGGAACTAGCTGGTTTTCTCACAAAAATAATTCTTTATGTTTTTGAGTGTTTTGATATTTTAGGTGTTTTATATTTTCTTTTTTTTTATTTTTTAATTTAAAAATTTTTCTTTTTATCACTAGATTCAGAAGCTGAAGGTGTTTTACATTTTCATATGAATTTTAGAATTTTTCCATTTCTATAAATACACTGCCAGAATTTTGATTAGGATTCTAATATATGCATTTATCAAGGTTTTAACTTTTATAGTTTCAGTGTATAGATCTTGCACAGTGTTTATTATGTTTACACCTGGTACTTCATTCTTTTTGATGCTGTGGTCAATGGTATACTTAAACATGTTTATTTCCAATTGTTCATTGTCAGTATGTAGAAATATGATTGATTTTAACATATTGACATTTTATGATGGGAATTTGGTAAATCCATTTGTTTTAGTTTCATTTTTTATAGATTCCATAAGATTTTCTTTCTTTCTTTCTTTTCTTTTTGAGATGGAGTCTTGCTCTGTTACCCAGGCTGGAGTGCAATGGCACGAACTCGGCTCACTGCAACCTCTGCCTCCCAGGTTCAAGCAATTCTCCTGCCTCAGCCTCCTGAGTAGCTGGGATTACAGGCATGTGCCATAATACCTGGCTAATTTTGTATTTTTAGTAGAGATGGGGTTTCTCCATGTTTGTCAGGCTGATCAGGAACTCCTGACCTTAGGTGATCCACCCGCCTCAGCCTCCCAAAGTGCTGGGATTATAGGCGTGAGCCACCTTGCCCAGCCAAGACATAAATATGTCTCCTGGGAATGAATATAGTTTTATTTCTATTTCTATACTGGATTCTTTTAACTAATTTTTTTTTCATGCTTTATTGCATTGGCTGGAATATCCAATGCAGTGTACAGTAGAATTATGAGAGTGGACATCCTTCCCTTGTTTGTGATCTTAGGGAAGAAGCATTTGGTCTTTCATCATCAAGTATGATGATTGCTGTAGGTTAATCACAGATGCTTTTGATCATTTGAGAAATTTCCCTTGTTTTTATTAGTCCATTTTTGTACTGCTATGAAGAAGTACCTGGGACTGGAATTTATAAAGAAAAAGAGGTTTAATGGACTCACAGTTTGACATGGCTGGGGAGGCCTCACAATCATGGCAAAAGGTGGAGGAGCAAGGGCACATCTTACATTACATGGTGGCAGGCAAGCGTGTGTCTGCAGAGGAACTGCCCTTTATAAAACCATCAACTCTTATGAGACTTACTCACTATCACAAGAACAGCATGGGAAAAACCTGGTCCCATGATTCAGTTACCTCTCATTGGGTCCCTTCCATGACAGATGGGTATAATGGGAGCTACAATTCAAGATGAGATTTGAGTGGGGTTACAGCCAAACCATATCACGTAGTGTGCTGAGAATTATAGTAGAAACAGGTGTTGTACTTTGTCAAATGCTTTTCTGCATCTATTGAGATGATCTTATGATTTTTAAAATTTAATTAGCTAATTTAGTGATTTGTTGATTTTTGATTGATAAAGCAGCAGTTGCATTCCTGGGATAACTTCTACTTGGTCATAATGTATTATTTGTTTTATATATTGTTGGTTTCAGGTTGCTAATATTTGGTAAATAATTTTTATATGTATGTTTATGAGTGATATTTGTTTATAGTTTTATTGTAATAACTTTGGTTTGGGTTCATTTTGCTTTTTAAATGTATAGGGATATATTTCATCAACTTTGGGAAAAAATTTCTCATCTCTTCGGATACTTTTTTCTGAATCCCTGTCTCTTCTATTCAGAATTCTGATTATACATAAATTCAGCCTCTTGTAGTTTACAGATCACTCATGATTTGTTTACTTTTTTCATTGTTTTTTTCTCTTTGTTTCATTTTAAATAGTTTCATAGTTTCCACTGCTGTCTTCAAGTTTACTAATTATTTTTCTGTCTATTCACTTAATGTCTAGTTACCTGCTAAGCCCATTCAGCTTGTTTTTTATTTCTGACATTGTTATTTTTATCTCTATGAGTTGATTTGCATCTTTAAACAAATGTCTTCCATGTATCTACTTAACATGCTTAAACTTTCCTCTAGCTTCATGAACATATGTATAGTATTTTAACAACTATTTTAATATCTTTGATAATTCTGTCATCTTTGTTATTTATAGATTGTTTTCAATTCAATAACTTTTCACTTCATTACGGGTTACCTTTTCCTCCTATTTTGCGTGCTTGGTGATTTTTATTGGGTTTCAGAGATTGTGAATTTTACCTTTTTGGGTGCTTTGTATTTTTGTATTTTAATAACTTTTCTTACTTTTTATTCTAGGAGGTGGCTAAGTTACTTAAAAACAGCTTGAGCCTTTCAGGTCTCACTTTAAACTTTGTTACATGAGACAAGAAGTATCTGGCCTTGAGCTAGCCTTGCTATTGAGGCAGATTCTTTCAAAGTATTATAACAGATGCACCTAGAATAAGGCCTTTGCTTTCATTGGTGAGAGCAGGAGCTGTTCCTGGCTCTGTCTGAACTTGGGGATTTATTATTTTTTTTTAGCTTTCATTGTATTTGTTCCAAGGCTTTGGGTAATTTCTTCTTAAACATGCACTGATCTCTATTTAGCTGAAGACCAGAAGGATACTCAGCAGATCTCTAGAGAACTCTCTGTATGCAGCTCTTTCCTTTCTGGTACTCTCTTTTGTGAACTCTGGCTATGTGGCCTCTCTGGATGCCCAACTATGTCACTTTAACTCAGAGATACTGCTGGAGCTCCTGTGCTGTGGTTTAGAAACTCTCTAGTAATGAAGGTGAGCCCTATGATTGCAGTAAGGCAATCACAAGGTTTACTTTGTTTCCTTTCTCTGAAGAATCACTGTCTTATGCTACCTAATTTCTTATGTCTGAAAAATGTTATTTTCTATATTTTGTCTTTTTTTTTCACTGCTTCAAATAAGAGGCTTTGTTCCCTGTTACTCCATCTTTTCCAGAAGTGAAAATCTCTCACATACCTGGAAGCTCACTGTTTAAATTATTATAGAAATTAGATGACTAGAAATATTTGGATCACATGTAAGTAAGCTCAAAGTAAAAACATGATAAATTTGGTTATGTTGATTTAGGGTACTCAGGGAACTTGAAAAAAAACAACAACAACTGTATTACATTTAGGCAGTGAACTCTAGAGAGTTTCTGCCATAAGAAAACACCTTAATACCATAAACTAGGTAGCTTATAAACAATAAAAGTTTCAGCCGGGCACTGTGGCTGACGCCTATAATCCCAGCACTTTGGGAGGCCAAGGTGGGTGGATCATGAGATCAGGATATCAAGACCATCCTGGCCAACATGGTGAAACCTCGTCTCTGCTGAAAATACAAGAATTAGCCAGGCGTGGTAGTCCCAGGCTGAGGCAGGTAAATTGCTTGAACCTGGGAGGTGGAGGCTGCAGTGAGCCGAGATTGTGCTCCTGCATTCCAGCCTGAGTGACAGAGTAAGACCTTGTCTCAAAATAAATAAATAAATAAATAAACATAAAGAAATAAAATAAAAGTTTCTCACAATCCTGAAGGCTGGGAAGTTCAAGATCAAGGAGCTGGGGAATTCATTGTCCCATTAAAGGGAGCATTCAAGAGGGCTAATCCCGCTTAAGAGGGCGTCACCCTCATGACCTGATCGCCTCCCAAAAGGCCCCACCTCCTAATGGCATCCCAGTACTTTGGGGGTGAGATTTCAGACTGTGAATTTTGGGAGAATACAGTTGTATATGTTAGAACATTTCAATAATGAAGAATTTAAAACAAAGTCCAAAAGAGAACAGTTATAATTTGGTTGTTACGTGTTATTCCAAATACAGCAAGTTTTTCTTTATTTGCATTTTATGTGTTGATAAGCTTTAAATAATCAATAACCAAAGTTATCTTTCTTCAGTTTTGTGTATTTATGATGAGCAAAGAAGTGAGATAAAGTAGAAATCAGTTCTGGAATCCAGAGAATTAGTTATGTTCTCCTATATCTTTCTCATTGAAAACAATGTATTTTGATCATTGGGGTTCCTGAAGATCCTTAAGGATCCTTAAGTGCTTTCTGACTCACTGACTTACGCATTTTAGACTGATTATAGAGTCATGGTTCTTTAAAAATGGGAAGTTCCCATCTATGAGAACATCCATGAGATTGTAATTCACATGAGTACATCCATGAGATTGTAATTCATATCACCATATTTGCCCAGATAGTCCGTTTCAGGGTGTTTTCTCTGTCAGCATTTGCAGCTCAGTTATTGAGAGATTTTTTATTTACTTTTCTTCATTTTTTTAGACAAAGTCTCACTCTGTCACCCAAACTGGAATGCAATGGCATGATCTTGGCTCACTGCAACCTCTGCCTCCCAGGTTCAAGTGATTCTCTTTCCTCAGCCTCCTGAGTAACTGGAATTACAGGCATGCGCCACCATACCTGTCTAATTTTTTATATTTTTGGTAGAGACAGGGTTTCACCATGTTGGCCAGGCTAGTCTCAAACTCCTGACCTCAAGTGATGCACCTGTCTTGGCCTCCCAAAGTGCTGGGATTACAGGTGTGAGCCACTGTGCCTGGCTGAGAGTTTTAATTACCCCACCTCCATGCTGGTTTTGGTAGAGTGTTGCTTTTTGTTTTATAACCATTTAGATCTGCTTTAATGTAAATGAAGATGGGTATAACACAGGGAAAAATGCTGTTCGTTAATCTAGGGAAGTTTGACATTCTATTATTTTGTTTAATATCTTGCCAATTTTTATTTAATGTTTAATATGCTTCAAGTACTGTTCTAAATGCTTGAGATATGTTGATGAATAAACCAAGATCTCCACCCTTATGAAGCTTGAAGCTTATAAGGAATTTATACAGAAATAAACCAATAGATATAATATGTACATTTTAAATTATATAATATGTTAGAAGGTGGAAAAAGGTAAAAGCAGGATAAGGGGATTGGGCGTACTGGGTAGAGGAGTGCAGGGTATTGGGATGCATTTTTAGGAGGCCTCATCAGGGAGGTATATTTGAGGATGTGAAGGAATTTCCCCTTTGGGAACTACGGAAAGAGCCAGACAGAGGGAACAGTCAGGGTAAAGACCCTGAGGCAGGAGCCTCCTTGGTATGTTCGAGTAGAGTACACAAGGTGGCAAGAGGAATAAGAGATGAATTGGGGAAGGGGGAGGATCCGATTCCATGGGAGCTTATAGATTTTTAAAAAGACTCTAGTTTTTGCACTGGTCCTCACAAGAGGTTTTACAATATTTTGAAAGAGGAGTGCCATTACCTGACTTGTATTTTACAAGGATTTTAGTGTCTGGTGTGTTGAGAATTGACTGGGGTCATGGGGTCGGGGGTACAGGGCAATGCAAGGCAAGCATAAAAACAGTGAGGCCACTGCCGCGTTGTAGGTATCAGATGATGGTGGCTCAGACCAAGTGAGAAGTGGTCAGATTCCAGATATGTTATAAAGGTAGAGTCAGTGGGATTTTGAAGTAGATTGGTGTGAACCTTTTCTAGAAGTTTCTTCCTTGGTGAATCAGAAGAATGCTTGAGAGAAATTTGAATTGGTACAGCATTTAATGTTTGGGAATGTGATTTGTGTGTGTGTGTGTGTGTGTGTGTGTGTGACATGTCAGTGTAGTTTTTAGTAAAAGCTTGTACTAAAATGATTTCAAAAGCAATTATATTTTGTGTGATGATGACCTACTATACAATAATTGTTTATATTAAGGAAACGGTAGATATTTAGTATGCTTATTCATAAGATGATGTCCAAATATTTGCCTTCCCATGAATATTTTACAATGCCTGAAGTATTTAAAAACTTACGTAGTTGACAGTAGCAAATTGATTTTACTTAGAATCAAACCTTTGAATGATTAAAAAACTATAAGATAAAGCTAAATATTTTGTAAAATGCTACTCACTGATTCCAGATACTGGAATTGAACCCAAAATGACCAGTGGGAGTGCTGAGAATACTAGATTCAACTCCAAACTTTTGTCTTGATCATTTAGTTTACTACTTCAGCTTCTCTTTTACTTCTCATGAAGAGAATGATTTCTTTTATCCGTTTTTTTTTTTCTAGAAGGGGGAACTGCTAAAAATGCCCTCAGGACAGATATGCATCCAAGTTCCTATTTCAGTTATCCTAACATTTGAACTTTATGTGACAGCTTTTCTTTGCAGTGGATTTCATTTTGTACAATAGGAAAAACTGTTTTCTTAGCATCCTTTAGAATTTTATTTTTTATAGAATTTTGAAGAGGTAAAGTTGTTCTCATTGGCCTTCTCTCCTCTCTGTTTAAAACACTCCCTCCATCCCCATCTTTATGTATATTAGAAAACAGTTATTGAGGTTAACCATTTGGTTTCCCATTTGGATATGTTTCTGAGGGTCTACTTAGATTTTGTTTTGCCAGTCTGTCACTGGTCTTATTAACAGTCAAGTCTTTTGACTTCTATATATATTACTTTTAGTTTTTAATGTTGGAATGATTTAAATAGCAGAAACCAAAAATAGGGAGTGGAAAACTAACAAGTAGGCACAAGTTCAAGGAATCCATTCCTAGCTGACTGAGATCGTTAAGAAGTTGGCTGTGGAAGAAGATGAAGTGATTAATTATTATCGTAACTGCTTGCCATTACTATTTCCTTAGTCAAATTACTTGGGGAATGGGGTAATTATCCTACATGCTATTTGAAATCTTTGAAAACAAGTCTTTTATATTTAGCTAGCAGTGTCCTTTTACCCACTTTGTTATGTTAAAACTTGCGATTTAGTACTTAAAAGTTACTTTTGGGACATACCATAGTATTTACTACAGTAAATATGATTCTGAGGGTTATGTATATATTTCTATTGCATCAAGGCCTAGAAATGTAAGCATACATGTTTGGGCATTTCTAGATGTACCCACTAACTTTGGATGGATCCAGGTATTGTACTAGGCAATAATCCAAATCTGAAGACATTCACTTAATTGTAAACTGTTAATTTGATTAACCAGTCTTGTGACATTAACTGAGAACCTTGTTGGTTCAAGATAAATCTTACTATTTTCTACTGAGAAGTCAACTATTTTTACATCTTATTATGTTGAATTTTGCCAATTTTTACTTTTGAGTTATTGCAAATGGTATTGTAACATTCCAATTGTAAAATTTCTAATTTGGGGACATTTTTTCAGGAATTTCTTAGTATGCAGTCATCTTTGAGGTAAACCTGGAATTATGTCCATATGCAATACTTTTTTTCAATTGCCTTACCATATTACCTATATTTATTGAATGTGTAGGAGAAGATAACGCTGTGAATCTTAAAAATAATTTTTCTGTTGTTAGCTTTTTAGTTGGCGAAGGAGCCTACAGATGGGCAGTAGATCATGGAATACCCTCTTGCCCTCCTAACATCATGACCACAAGTGAGTAAAAACTTAAAAAAATTAAGCTATATGAGCATATATACCTAAAAGTATAACATTGCTTCTGTTATGACCCGTGTAGTACAGATATTTATGGAAGAAAACTTATATGTTGAAAGATTTATAGTTAAATGATACAAAGGAAGTTACTTCATTTTAAACCACCTTTACATTCCTGACATCTTCTCACTGATTCCTTATACTTTTATGAAAGGATTGATAATGATCCCTTTTAGAGATTATTTAAAATAATTACTACTAATAAAACCATATTACCACCCTTCAATGAGAGAGAGATGGAGAGAGAGAAAGAGAAGAAAATATGTCAATATTTAATAATCCTTGACCTGAGGGAAGGACTTTTTAGATACAAGTGCAAGGGAAGGAAAAACAAAGGTGTTACTACATAAGAATTAAACTGAAAAATAGTTATCACAAATATGACAAAGGGATAAATGTGCTCAATCTGTGAAGAAATTTACCAAATTAAAAGTGGCCCGTCTCATAGAAAAATGATTAAAAGTCATAAGTAGATAATGTAACATAACTAATAGGCCAATTCAAATTAAAATGAGTACATGTTAAATTTGTTCCCTTTTAACTTTTGAAATATTTAAAACATATTACTCCTGGTAAGTATTTGGTTAAATAATCATAATACGTTGTAGGTATAAATGTAAATTGGCAGAGATTTTAGCCAGCAACTAAGTAGTATAGATAAAAAGTGTTAAAAGCCTTGTTCTGCTCCTAGGAACCTGTCATTGGAGATATACACAAAGATTTATATAGAAAGGTGCTCAAGTGAGCATTGTTAAGGATATACAAAATTTTGAGAAAATCGTATACCCAACACAGAGGAATATGAGTAAATAAATAATCATATATTCTTACATTGAAATGTTATGAAGTAACTAGAAATTGTTGTGAAGACTAATCTCTGATAATGATTAAATCTAACTAATGACTTTGAAAAAAATGAAAAATGAAGTTATAAATATGTATAGGTTTGTTTATATTACATACCTATTTAGAAAATAAATATTTGTATAAAATGAGAAATACTAAAAACATACACTAATTATTTTTTAAATAAAACTTTTATTTTTATCACTGAAATCTAAGAATATAATTTAAATAATCAAATGAAAAAATGAGGATTAACTCCAAGGAAACCCAGTTAATTAAATAGGATATAATTAGCCAGGTGTGGTCGTGCACTCTTGTACTCTCAGCTACTTGGGAGGCTGAGGCAGGAGAATCCTTTGAGCTTAGGAGTTTGAGGCTGTGGTGGGCTATGATTGCACCACTGTACTCCAGTTTATGTGACAGAGCGAGACCTTGTCTCTAAAAAAAATTTATATTCAGCATGAATATTCATGTAGTGCTGAAAGTTGTAACATAGGGAGGCTAGACGGAAGAGAAATGTGTGTGTAGCAGTAGGGCTGGAATATGAGGGTTTTAAATTCTTATGGTCGCTGTTACTAATTATGTCTTACAGTCTTTCCAGTGGAACTTATTTTACAGTCCTCAGGCAAACAGATTAGGTCATCTGTCAGTTCCCTTTTTTCCCCTTGGAGACATGCCGCCTGGCACCCTCCAGTCTAGAGTCTTATTAGATCTGCTTCGTGGCTGCCATCCTGGACTGCACCTTGCTTCACCTTGTGATCTCCTCTGCCTCTCTCCAATATCAGGTTCTCTGTTTCCTGGATCTCATGTGTTTTTCTTTCTTGTTTATTTCCTTATTCAGTACATGCGAGACTGAAAATCATTTTCCCTTAGGTTTTTGAGGAAATTGTTCTCTTGTCATCTGGTTCTCAATACATCATACAAATGTTGTGGTGTATTTTTTTCCCTTTGGAAGGAAGCTTAATTCCCATTTTGATTATCACAATGAAGCATCTTGCTTGGGGCAGTTTTTTTTTTTATTCTTTATGTTGAATACTCATTTTGTACATTCAGTCTGGACATTTGTATGCTTCAGATTTGGAGAAATTAAAAGAAAATTTTGGGGTAATTTTTTTCTTCATATTTTCTATATATTATTTTCCTAATATCTATTTTTTAAAGACTTTTAAGTTTAGGGGTACATTTCAGGTTTGTTATATAGGTAAACTCATGTCACAGGGATTTGTTGTACAGACTATTTAGTCACCCAGGTATTAAGCCAAGAACCCTTTAGTTGTTTTTGCTGATCCTCTCCCCGTCCCACCCTTCACCCTCAGTTAGACCCCACTGTCTTTTGTTCCCCTCTATGTGTCCATGTGTTCCCATCATTTACCTCCCAATTACAAGCAAGAACGTGTTATTTGGTTTTATGTTCTTGTGTTAGTGTGGTAAGGATAATGGCCTCCATCTCCATCCATGCTCCAGCTAAAGATATGATCTCATTCTTTTTTGTGGCTGCATAGTATTCCATGGTGTATATATACCATATTTTCTTTATCCAGTCCACCATTGATGGATATTTAGGTTGATTCCATGTCTTTGCTACTGTGAATAGTGCTGCAGTGAACAAATGCATGTATGTGTCTTTTTGACAGAACAACTTGTATTCCTTTGGGTATATACTCAGTAATGGGATTGTTAGGTCAAATGGTAGTTCTGTTTTTAGCTCTTTGATGAATTACCACACTGCCTTCTACAATGGCTGAATTAATTTACACTCCTACCAGCAGCGTATAAGCATTCCTTTTTCTCCACAACCTCACCAGCATCTGTTACCTTTTGACTTTTTAATAGCCATTCTGAGTGGTGTGAGATATTATCTCATTGAGGTTTTGATTGGCAGTTCTCTAATGATCAGTGATGTTATCTTCTTTTCCACCTTAACCCCTGACAGCCACTAACATATTTTCCATGTGTACAATTTTGTCATTTCTTTCTTTCTTTTTTTTTTTTTTTGAGACGAAGTCTTGCTCTGTTGCCCAGGGTGGAGTGCAATGGCGTGATCTTAGCTCACTACAACCTCAGCCCCCTAGGTTCAAGCAATTCTCCTGCCTCAGCCTTCCGAGTAGCTGGGATGACAGGCACTTGCCACCATGCCCAGCTAATTTTTGTATTTTTAGTAGCAGCAGCATTTTGCTATGTTGGCCAAGCTGGTCTCCAACTCCTGCTCTCAGGTGATCTGTCAACCTCAGCCTCCTAAAGTGCTGAGATTACAGGCATGAGCCACTGTGCCCAGCCAATTTTGTCATTTCAAGAATGTAATATAAATGGTATCATACAGGCTGTAACCTTTTGGTATTTGCTCTTTTTTTAAATTTTTATTTTCCTCCTCACTGTAACTCTGGAGATAACAACCAGGTTGTGTTTCTCAATAGCTTGTTTTTTTTTTTTTAATTCCTGAGTGTTCCATGGTATGGAGGTACTGCCACTAAGTTTAGCCATTTATCCATTTATGTCTGGGTTGTTTCCAGTTTTTGGCTATTTTGTGTAAAGCTTCTCTAAACATTCTTGTACTTTTTCTGTTTTTTAAAATTGTGGTAAAATACCCATATAGTTTACCATCTTAAACATTTTTAATGGTATAGTTCAGTAGCTTTAAACATTTTCTTTTTTGTTTTTTTTTCTTCTTGAAATGGAGTCTCGCTCTATCAACCAGGCTGGAGTGCAGTGGTGCGATCTCGGCTCCCTGCGACCTCTGTCTCCTGGGTTCAAGTGATTCTCGTGCCTTAGCCTCCCGAGCAGCTGGGATTACAGGCATGCACCACCACACCCAGCTAATTTTTGTATTTTCAGTAGAGACGGGGTTTTACCATGTTCGCCAAGATGGTCTCAATCTCCTGACCTCATGATGATCCACCCGCCTCAGCCCCCCAAAGTGCTGGGATCACAGACGCGAGCCACTGTGCCTGGCCGCTTTAAATATTTTCTTATTGTGGAACTAACCATCATCTATAGAACCCTCTTCATCTCATAACACCAAAACTGTACCCATTAAACAGTAACTCCCCATGTCCCTTCCATCTAGGCCCTGGCTAGTTCATTTTTGTCTCTGAATTCTGCTTTTATAAGTGGAATCTTAGAATACTTGTCCTTTTGTAATTGGCTTATTTCACTTAGCATGACTTCTTCAAGGTTCATCCATGTTGTAGCATGTGTCAGAATTTCTTCTTAAGGTTGAATCATATTTCATTGTATGTATATACCATATTTTGTTTGTCTACTCATCCATTGATGACTACTTGAGTTACTTCCACCTTTTGGCTATCATGCATAATGCTGCTGTGAACATGGCTATACAAATATCTGTTTGAATCCCTGCTATCATTTTTTTCTGAGTACCCAGAAATGGAATTGCTGGATCACATGGTTATTCTGTTTTTAATTTTTTGGGAAGCTACCATGTTGTCTGTTTTCCATAGTGGCTGCACCATTTCACATTCTATCAGCAGTGCACCAGAGTTCCAGTTTCTCCACATCCTTAACAATACTTGTTCTTTCCTTTTCTTTTTTAAAAATAGTTGGCATCCTAATGGGTGTGAGTTGGTATTTCATTGTGATTTTGATTTGCATTTCCATGATTATGCTGTTGAAGTGTTTTTTCTTGTGCGTATTGACCGTTTTTATATGTTGCTTAGAGAAATGTGTATCCTAGTTCTTTGCCTATTTTTCTATCAAGTTGTTTTTCTTCTTAAGATATAGGAGTTCTTTGTATGTTCTGGATATTAACACTTACCAGATATGACGTGCAAATATCTTATTTCATTCTGTCAGTTGCCTTTTCACTACATTGATTGTCTTTCACTCCATTGATTGTGTCTTTCAAATTTTTATCTATTTTTTTCCTTTTATTGTCTCTGTTTTGGTGTTATATCCAACCTTTCCCTCTATGTTGTTTTCTAAGAGATTTATAGTTTTAGCTCTTACATTTATGTCTTTGATCCATTTTGAATTAATTTTTGTATATGGTATAAAGTAGGAGTCTAACTACATTCTTTTGCATGTGGCTATCTAGTCTTTCAAACACAGTTTGTTGAAGACTATTGTTTCCCTGTTGAACGGTGCTAGTACCCTCATCAAATCATTGATCATATATATGTGAGAGTTTATTTCTGAACTGTTTATTGCATTTTTCTGTATAATGGCCTTTATGGCATTTCCATATGGCTTTTTTTTTGTTTGTTTGTTTTTGTTGTTTTTTTTGCTGGGGGGATGGAGTCTCACTCTGTTGCCCAGGCTGGAGTGCAATGGTGTGATCTCTGCTCACTGCAACCTCCGCCTCCTGGGCTCAGCCACGGCATGCCTCAGCCTCTTGAGTAGCTGGGATTACAGTGGTCCACCACCACACTCAGCTAACTTTTTTGTATTTTTAGTAGAGACAGGGTTTCACCATATTGACCAGGCTGGTTTCAAACTCCTGACTTTAAATGATGCATTCGCCTCAGCCTTCCAAAGTGCTGGGATTACAGGCATCAGCCACCAAGCTCGTCCTCCGTACTGTTTTGATTGCTGTAGCTTTACAATAAGTTTTGAAATCAGGAAGTGAGACGTCCGACTTTTTTTTTTCCCCAAGATTATTTTGATTTTGTAGGGTCCCTTTAGATTGTATATGAATTTTAGGATTGATGCTTCTATTTCTCAAAAAAAATACCATTGGAATTTTGTTAGGGATTACACTGAATCTGTAGATTGCTTTAAGTAGTACTGACATCTTAACAACATGAAAGCTTCCACTTGATGAACATGGGGTGTCTTTTCATTGTTAATGTCTTTAATTTCTTTCAGCAATGTTTTGTAGTTTTCAGTGTACAAGTCTTTTGCCTCCTTGGTTTTAGTTTATTTCTAAGCATTTTATACTTTTCGATGCTATTGTAAATGGGATTGCTTTCTTATATTCTTTTTTAAATTGTTCATTGTTAGTTTATAGAACTGCAACTGATTTTTGAGTGTTGATTTTGTATCATACAACTTTGCTGAATTTATTAGTTCTAGTGTATTTGTGTGTGTGTGTGTGTCGGGGAGGGGGGCGCAGAGATCTTTAGGATGTTCCAAGTATAAGATCAAGTCATAATTTTATTTTTTCCTTTCCAATTTGGATGCCTTTTAATTCTTTTCCTTGCCTGATTGCCTTGGCCAGGACTTCCAGTACTTCTAGGACTTCTAGTTCTAGTACTTCTAATATTAGGTTTGGACTTCTAGTACTTGAAGTAGTGAAAGCACATGTTCTTGTCATGTTTCTGATTTCAGGGGAAAGTGTTTCAGTCTTTCACCATAGAATGTAATGTTACCTATGGGCTTTTCACTTTTTGCTTTTTTATGTTGAAATAGTTTTTTTCTGTTTCTAATTTTTTTGGTGTTTTTATTATGAAAGAGTTTTGAATTTTGTAACATGATTATTTGTGCATCAATTTATGATCATGCTGGGTGAGATGGTTCATGTCTATAATCACAGCACTTTGGGAGGCTGAGGTGGGAGGATTACTTGAGGCCAGAAGTTCAAGATCAGCCTAGGCAACATAGTGAGGCCCTGTCTCTGCAAAAAAAAAAAAAAAGATCATATGGCTTTTTCCTTTCATCCTGTTAATCAGTGGATGCATACCATTGATTTTCATATGTTGAATGACCTTTGCTTCTTAGGAATAAATTGCACTTCATCATCGTGTATTATCATTTTAATATGCTGCTGCATTTGGTTTGACAGTATTTTGTTGAGGAATTTTGCATCAGTGTTCGTAAGGGGTATTGGTTGGTAGCTTTCTTATGGTGTCTTTGTATGGTTTGGGTATTAGGATAATGCTGGCCTCATAGAATGACTGAAAGTGTTTCCTCTTTGTTAATTTTTTTGGTGTTTGTTGTTTAACTGTTGGGTAGAATGCTTCAGTGAAACCATGAAGTCTGAGGATTTTTTTTGCCAGGAGAGTTTGGATTATTGATTCGTTCTCCTTACTAATTATGGGTTAATTCAGATTTTCTGTTTCTTCGTGATGCAGTCTTGGTAGGTTTTGTGTTTTTGGACTTTGTTAATTTTGTTTAGGTCATCCAGTTTTTGGGTATGTAATTGTTCATAGAACTCTCTTTTATTTATGTGTGTGTGTATGTGTGTATACATGTGTATGTATATGTATACATACATAGGTATTTACACACACATACACACATACAGACACACACACAGACACACACACACATATATACATGCATATATAGATACAGTTTTTTTTTTTGAGAGACAAGGTCTTGCTCTGTTGCCCAGGCTGGAGTGCAGTGGCGCAAACATGGCTCACTGCAGCCTTGACTTCCCAAACTAAGATGATCCTCCCACCTCAGCTGCTGGAGGAGCTGGTAATACAGGTGCATGCCACCATGCATGGCTAAATTTGTATTTTTTGTAGAGACAGGGTTTCACCATGTTGCTCAGGTTGATCTTAAACTCCTGTGCTCAAGTGATTCACCCACGTTGGCCTCCCAAAATGTTGAGATTACAGGCATGAGCCACTGTGCCTGGCCTAAAATACCTTTTATTTTTGAAGAATCAATAGTAATGTGCCCACTTTGATTTCTGATTATAGTAATATGTCTTATTTTTTCTTTTTTCTTTTTTTTTTTTTTTGAGACAGAGTCTCACTCTGTCACCCAGGCTGGAGTGCAGTGGCACGATCTTGGCTCACTGCAACTTCCGTCTCCCGTGTTCAAGCTATTCTCCTGCCTCAGCCTCCTGAGTAGCTGGGATTACAGGCGCGTGCCATCATGCCCAGCTAATTTTTGTATTTTTAGTGGAGACAGGGTTTCACCATGTTGGTCAGTCTGGTCTCGGACTCCTGACCTCATGATCCGCCTGCCTTGGTCTCCCAAAGTGCTGGGATTACAGGCGTGAGCCACTGCTCCCGGCCTTCTTTTTTTCTTAATCTAGCTAAAGAGCTTAAATTTTGTTAATCTTTTCCATGAACTCACTTTTGATTTTATTTTTCTCCATTGTTTTTGTATTATCTATTTTATTTATCTCTACTCTGATCTTTATTTCCTTTGTTCTGGTAACTTTGGGTTTAATTCTTCTTTTTCTAGTTCCTTACGTTTTAAAGCTAGGTTGTTTGAAATCTTTCTTCTTTTTTTAAATTTTGTTTTGTTTTTTTCGAGATGGAGTTTCGCTCTTGTTGCCCGGGCTGGAGTCCAATGGCATGATCTTGGCTCACTGCAACCTGTGCCTCCTGAGTTCAAGCAATTCTCCTACCTCAGCATCCTGAGTAGCTGGGATTACAGGCATGCGCCACCACACCCAGCTAATTTTTAGTAAAATTTACTAATTTTTAGTAAAAATGGGGTTTCTTCATGTTGATCAGGCTGGTCTCGACCTCCTAACCTCAGGAGATCCACCTGCATTGGCCCCCCAAAGTGCTGGGGTTACAGGCATGAGCCACCATGCCCGGCTGAAATCTTTCTTCTTTTTTAATGTGCATATAGCCGTAACATTTTTCCTTTATAAGGCTTTTGATGTACTTTATAGGTTTTGGCATATTAATTTTTATTCACATCTAAGCATTTTCTAATTTCCATTGTGATTTCTTTCTGTATTTTAGTTTATACAATTTGTGCATTTTCCAGTCTTCTTCTATTGATTTCTAACTTCATCTGTTTTAGCTGGAGAAGATACATTATACAATACCTGTCTTTTACAGTTTATTGGGATTTGATTTGTGCTCACACACAAATGGGACATTTTGGAAAATGTTCCAAATGAACTTGAGAAGAATGTCATTTCTGTTATTGAATAGAATTTTCTGTTTATGTCTTTTAGATCTACTTGGTTTATTGTGTTGTTCTCTTTTCATTTTCTTTTGTGTATATTATCTTGCCTTGTGGTTATGATGGGGATTACATTTAACATGCTAAAATTATAACACTTTAATTTGAATTTAGACCAACTTAACTTCAATAACAAATAAATATTCTGTTCTTATACAGATTTATCTCAACCCTCTTTTATAAAATTGTATCTTTTCCCATTGTCTGTCCCAAAACAGACTGATAGGGTTTTGATGCTTTAGTTTCTAAAATCATGTAGAAAATAAGTGAGGTGTGATGGCTCACTTCTGTAATCCCAGCACTTTGGGAGGCAGAGGCGAATCACCTGAGGTCAGGAGTTTGAGACCAGCCTGGCCAACATGGTGAAACCCCATCTCTACTAAAAATAAAAAAAATTAGCCAAGTGTGGTGATGCGTAACTGTAATCTCAGCTACTTGGGAGGCTGAGGTAAGAGAATTGCTTGAACCTGGGAGGCAGAGGTTGCAGAGAGCTGAGATTTCACCACCGCACTCAGCCTGGGTGACAGAGCAAGACTCTGTCTCAAAAATAAATAAATAAAATAAAATAAATAAATAAAATAAAATACAATCATGTAGCAAACAAAAAACATAGTTAGAAACCAAAATTACAATAAGACTAGCTTTTACAGTAGTCAATGTATTTATCAGCAATCATTATTTACAGCTTTGAGTTCTGTGTAAGGTTCTTTCATTTTAACCTGAAAGATTTCCTTTAGCATTTCTTGCAGGGTAGATCCAGTAAAAATGAACTGTCTCAGTTTTTGTTTATCTGAGAGTATTTTAATTTGCCCCTCATTTTTGAAGGACCGTTTGGCCACAGCAAGGATTCTTGGTTGATGCTTTTGTTGTTTCAGCACTTTGAATTTATTAACTCATTGTGTCCAGCTTCCAAAGGTTCTGATGAGAAATCTGCTTATAAGTTTATTGGGGATCCCTAGTAGGTGACGATCTGCTTTTCAAGATTCTCTCTTTGTCTTTGACCTTTGACAATGTGCCTTGGTATAGATCTCTCCGTTTTCATACTTGCAATTTCTTGAGTTTCTTGGATGTTTATATTCATATCTTTCATCAAATTTGGAAAGTTTTCATCTATTATTTCTTCAAGTTAACCATCTTCTCCTTCTCTCTTTCTTTTCCTTCTGGGACTGTACAGTGTGTATATTTGTAAATCTCTGCAAGGGCTGCACGAGACCAAAAGGTTTTCAGAGATAATTTTCTTTCCCTGCCTCTTTCAAATACTTTGTTCTTTCTTTTTCTCTACCTTCTCCCTATTTTCTCCCCCAACCTTCTCTTGGTCTCATGCTCTGCTATAATCTGGGACAATACTGCCTGCATGTGTTTGCTTTTGAGATAGAGGGAATAATGGACTTAGTTATGGATTAGCTTTATTCTAAGAGTATTAGCCCTTTAAATTCCCAGTTTATTGTGAGAAGTGTCTCCTATAAAACTCTCTACTCTTAATGGGCTCTGGGCTTGATGTATGCCTCTCCTTGACGCCATTTAATCAAATGCATGTGTGCTAGTGTTGGCAAATGTTAGCAGTGCAATAACACCTTTAGTCCTCAGTTTATCCAATAATTTAGCTTAGTAGTTGTAAGGTTTTGAATGCTTTTAAGATGGTATTTTAAATATTTTACCTAACATTTTTAGGAATATTCCATGGATAATTACTCTGAATAATTTAGTCTGCCATTATCAGAAAACTTTAGTAACTTCTTCAATGTTATATTCCAGTTTGTAATTTGTCTTATTAGCCAATTGGCTGTTAAAATTTGTATATCAAGTTTAAAAATTTTGATTATCTTATTGATTGATTGAAGCTCTATTTGTTCTTCAGTTCAGCCTGGTCAGTTTATCATCTTGCTGCTTAATCCTATTTTTGATAACTTTATTTCTCTGAGCATAAACATGTTATATTCTGTATTTGATTATTCCAATACCTGAGGGTTTTGCAGGTCAGATTATGCTTTCTGCTATTTGGCTGGCTTTTATTCTTGGTAGTTTATTTCTTACGTGTTTTATGAATTTTTCTTTTAAAACTGTGAGCACATGTTGATGGAAACATGGGAATTCCTTGAGGTCTGGGTAAGTTAAGGCGAGTTTATTTTTCTAGAGAGTATTTGCATTTGTGTTTGGAGGCCCTTTGAAGCACTGTTATGCTGAGATCACTTTTTTATCTCCAAGTCTCACAGGTAATAAGAATTCTACTGGAAGCCTATCTAAATGCCCTCATTAGTTACATGAAATTTCTAGGGAGATGTTTCCTCTTTACATCTAGAACCAAAGCTGAGATTTACAAGTTTTCTGGTTTAAAAAATGTTTTCTCTATTTTTTATTATTTTTTGGTGCCTGGTGGCTTTTTTCTCATTCTCCTGTCCACTGGGCATATTAATCTTTGTGACTCTCTCCTTTCTTTGTGGATAATCTCCAGTGTGTTTTCTCACACTGCATTGTGCCCAAGTTTCATCCCTTGTCTTGTACATGCAGAGATCTTTAAAACCACAGTTGGAGGAGGCATGTATCATTAGATGCCCCGAGGTGGTGTCTACCTACAGAACTCCTTTTTTTTCTCAGGGTTTGACCTTTTTCTTAATTTTAAAATCTTAGTTTATTTCTCTTATTCTCCAACTATCTCTGTATACATTGAAAAGACTTTTTAAACCCTTAATTTAACATTCTTAAGGAGTTTCTTCTGGGAAGGCTCTTCAGATATCTTATTTGATCCATTGCCCTAATATTTCTTAAGTGTTATATTTAATGTTTTTTTATTTTATTTTATTTTATAGGATTCAGTTTAGCTGCATTTAAAAGAAACAAGAGGAAACTAGAGCTGGCAGAAAGGGTGGAAACAGATTTTATTCAACTAAAGAAAAGAAGACAATCAAGTGAAAAGGTCAGGAGGTGTTTAAAATATTCAAATTAATGTATCATAATGAAATATCTTCTGCATTTAGGTACAAGCTTTAGGGCAGTACTATTCAGTAGAAATAGTATGTGTGCCACGTATGTACTTTAAAGTTTTTCAGTAGCTACATTCAAAAAATACATGTTTATAAATATTAGGCTTATAAAAGAGAAAAAGAAACTGGAAAGAAACAAGGGAAATTAATTTTAATAATATATTTTATTTAAACCAGTGGATCTAAAATATAACTTTGAAATGTAATTAGGGAAATAATTATTAATGAGCTATTTTATATTTTACATTATCTTTTTTAGTATTAAGTCTTCAGAACCAGTTTGAATTTTCCACATCTCAATTATAACATTAAATTTTTTTTTTTATTTTTGAGAGGGAGTCTCGCTTTTTTGCCCATTCTGGAGTGCAGGGTGTGATTTTGGCTGACTGCAACCTCTGCCTCCTGGGTTCAAGTGACTCTCCTGCCTCAGCCTCCCCAGTAGCTGGAATTATAGGCATGTGCCACCACACCCAGCTACTTTCTTTGTGTTTTTAGAAGAGATGGGGTTTCGCCCTGTTGGCCAGGCTGGTCTTGAAGGGATCTGCCTACCTTGGCCTCCCAAAATGCTAGGATTACAGGCATGAGCCACCATGCCTGACTGACACTAAATTTTTATTAGAAATATTTGATCTATATTTATATTTCATAAAAATTAACTGTTGAAGTAGAAATTTACATTCAAAGTTATTATAGGTATACTTAAATCTTTCTAATAGTTAATATATTATAAATTAAAATTTTACAAAAAATTAAAAATTTAGCTTTCCATTTGTCCTTCCCTCTTTTTAATTTCTGAATAGCTGCTTGTGGCTCGTGGCTACTGTTTGGTTCTTACAGTTCCAGATAGTGATTCTTAACATGACTGTTTAGGGAGTAGGGTGTAAGTAAAAGAAAATATACATGTTGGATTCAGATGTTTTTAGGGATAGAAATAAGTTGAAAACTACAGCATTCTTGCTCAGCCTGTGGCTTAGGGGTTCCTTCCATACAGCTCATGGTGGGTGTTCCAGGTCACATAATCATTTGATGTACCTTAGCATCTATCAATATGCTTTATTGTTTAGTTCTTCTATAATGGATACATGCTGTTTTGTCCTTTTTGTCATAGTTTTACATGGTTTGCCTATATATAAATGCATAATCATCTTTTGTAGTGATTGATATTTTCTTAGTGTGTTGCCATGAGACAATCAGTTTGGCACAAAGCTTTTTAATTTTCTGCCAGCAAAGAGCAAGAATTTAGAAGAATGAACAAATTAATAAGTAGATCTTGATATGACGGTGGATAGTCTATTTCTTGGGTATCTGACTTGGATGTGATGTGTGGGTGAATGAATTCAGGACTTTTTTGCCTTTTAAATTTATGATAGGCTGAGTGCAGTGGCTCATGCCAGTAATCCCAATACTTTGGGAGGCTGAGGTGGGTAGATTACTGGAGCCCAGTAATTGAGACCAGCATGGGCAACATGGGAAACCCTGTCTCTACAAAAAATACAAAAAATTAGCTGGATGTGATGGTACATGCCTGTAGTCCCAGCTACTCGGGAGGCTGAGGTGGGAAAATCACCTGAGTCTGGGAGGTCAAGGCTGCAGTGAGCCATGATCATGCCATTGTGCTCTAGCTTGGGTGATGGAGTGAGATCACATCTCAAAAAAATAATTGTAATAAAATTTGCAGAGTAAATGATCTAATCAGTTTTTACTGACATATATACCCATGTAAACCATACACCTATCAAGATATGTAATATTTCCAGTTCTTCTATGCTCCTTCCCAGTTAATATCCAACTTATAATAAGCAGACACACACACACACACACACACACACACACACGTAAATAGCCATTTGCCCATATATAAATACATCATAAATCATCTTTTGTAGTGATGGATATTTTCTTAGTGTGTTGCTGTGAGACAGTCAGTTTGGTACAAACCTTTTTAATTTTCTGCCAGCGAAGAGTAAGAATTTAGAAGGTAAATGAACAGATAAATAAGTACATCTTGATATGATGGTGGATAGTCTTATTTCTTGGGTTTCTGCGTCGGATGTGATGTGTGAGTGAATGAATTTAGGACTTTTTTGCCTTTTTAAAAATTCATGATAGGCCAGGTGCAGTGGCTCAGGCCTGTAATCCCAGTACTTTGAGAGGCCAAGGCAGGTGGATTACTAGATCCCAGGAGTTGAGACCAGCATGGGCAACATGGGGAACCATGTTCTGATTTTTATTACAATAAATACTTTTTCTTGCTCTGAATGTTATATAAATGGAATTATACAGAATATACTCTTTTCTGTTTGGCTTCTTTCACAAAAAGCTTTTATTATATGTTGTATCACTAGTTTATTCTCTTTTATTACTAAGTAATATTTCCTAATATGAATACACATTAATTTGTTTACCTGTTTTCATGTTGATGGACATTTGGTTTGTTTCCAGTTTTCTATTATGAATAAACCTGCTGTGAAATTCTCATACTGGTCTTTTTGTGGACATCAGGTTAGGATTTTTATGTATAGACATTTCACTGCATCTCATAGAGAAGATCTTCAGCTGGAATTATTCAAGTAGTTCATTTTTCCATTCAGGAAATGGTACTGAACTGGGTAGTAAGAAAATAATGGTGAACAAGATGGAGGAATCTCATGCTCTAATGAGATCTTACATTTTAGCAGAAGGAGACATATTAGCATATAATTAAGATAGCTGGTAACTGTTATGAAGGAAAAAAAGAACAAAATGATGTGATATAGAGTAACTTGGATGTGAGAGTCTGAAGGAAGACTTTATTAAATAGAATGATCAACAGAGACCCCTGTGAGGAGACAACATTTGAGGTGACATCTGAAACTTGAGTGACTTTTATGAAGAGTCAGTGGAAGAGTATTCCAGGCAGAATGAGCTGCATGTGCAGAGGCTCTGTGGGGGTTTGGCATATTAAAGGAATGCAGAAGGAGAGTCAGTGTGCCCAAAGCAGTGAGCAAGGGGAGAATGGTATGAGATGAAGCTGCGGAAGTAGGTATGGGTAGCTCCTGGTAGATCATGGCAAGGAGTTTTAATTTTATTCAAGAATAATGGCTAGCCACCGAAGAGTTTAAAGTAGGGAAGCAGTGCTGTCTCAATCACATTTTGCAAACTTCTCTATGGGCTACTATGTGAAGAATCAGTCCAAGGGGGAGGTAAGAAGAGAAGTTGGTAAACTAATTAGGAAGTCATTACAGTTAGGAGATTATGGCACCTTGGACTGTAGGTGATGGGGTGGAGATGAAGATAAGTGAACATATCCGGAAAATATTTTGAGGTTTTCTAGAAAGACAATGTTGTTGCCTTAGTTATTGGTAAGACAGAGAGAGGAATTAAGGGTTTTAGCTGAGCAGAGGATTTAAGGGTTTTAGCTGAGCAGCTGGATATTGCCATTTACTAAGAGAGTAGAACTGGGGAAGGGCCAGGCGCAGTGGCTCACACCTGTAATCCCAGCACTTTGGGAGGCCGAGGCGGGTGGATCACGAGGTCAAGAGATCGAGACCATCCTGGTCAACATGGTGAAACGCCGTCTCTATTAAAAATACAAAAAATTAGCTGGGCATGGTGATGCGTGCCTGTAATCACAGCTACTCTGGAGGCTGAGGCAGGAGAATTGCCTGAACCCAGGAGGCGGAGGTTGCGGTGAGCCGAGATGGCGCCATTGCACTCCAGCCTGGATAACAAGAGCGAAACTCCGTCTCAAAAACAAAAACAAAACAAAACAAAAAGCTTCCTGGTGGTGGAAGTAGGCAGTGGAAATCAAGACCTTTCTTAACTCATCTCCAACTTAATGGTCTCAGATTGACCAGTGCTTTCCATTTTCACCATAAAACATATTACTTAATGCCAATAGCGCCTTAAACACCCAAAGCTAATAGAATACCTTTTGGTGTGCCATCCGCCTCTGTTCCTTTCAGTTGAATTGTGTGCCACCAATATCCTCATTATGCTTGCTGTTTTAATCATTGTTGTTACATAATTCATCGTTTCAAGTAAACTGATGAGCAGTAAGTTTAAAAAGAGAATTGTCTGAAAACTAACTTGGAAAAGCAGAGTTGTTTTATGAAAAATTGTTGTAGAATTAAATATGGGCAAGCCCACTATAAAAGATTGAGAAAAATAATAAAAATCTGGAAGCATTCTGTATGTGGAATGCTTTGTTGGTGTCTTTATGTTCTTGTTCTATTTAAGATAATATGACACTTGAAATCATGGGAAATTGAATGTGTTATAGTTTATGCAAGAAAGATGATACGGAGTATTTATCTGTGGGCCCACATTCCAAGAAAAGGCTTTGGTCCTCTATGAAGAGATTGACAAATGGAATGAACCTTTGTGTTTTAAACAAAAATAATATGTGTAAGATATATGTCTTTTTCTGTTTTTGAATGAATCTCTGCTTCACACTGAGAATTTTCAATTTTAAAAAAATTTAACCTTTCATCGTACTGGATAAGAGGATTTCTGATAGGAAGTTTCCTATGACAGGCAGAAACATTAGCTCTGGAGTTGGTTATCTGAGTGCCTCCATGCACATGGGCATAAGCTCCTGTTTTATGGGGGGGTTGGGAGAGAGATACCCATTTGGAAATCATTGGCATCAAAAGGAATATCAATCCATGTCACTAGATGAGGTCACTAAGGAGTGAGAATAGACAGTGGTCAGAAAACCGAACCCTGGGCCAGTTTAATACGTCAAGACTGGGAGGAGGAGGAACGAGCAAAGGAGAGAGAAGGAGTGGCCATAGAGGCAGAGCCACAACCAGGAAGAGTGTCTAGGAAGCCATGAGAGGAACATTTCAAAGAAAGTCATCACCTGGTCAAATACTGCTGAGAAGACGGCTAGGAACACAGATGACTGGACATTGGATTTGGCACCTGGAGACTGTTGATTGGGACAGGGACAGTTTCTGTGGCATAGTCGATTATAGACTGGTGTGGAATGGGATGATTAGGGAGAACACGGGTGGAAATAACTCTTGAGAAGTTTTGCCATGGAGTGGTGAGAGAGGTATATGGGGTAAGAGATTTTGTGAATTAACTGTCAGTTGGTTAGTTCTGTGAATCCACTCAATAATTTAACATTTGAAGCCTCAGGTTTTGTTTTTAAATGAAAATAGTGATATTCTGTTCCCTTAACAGGACTGTTATAAGGGACAAAAGTGATCATGGATGTTCAAGTGCTATATGATTACCATTGAGTGAGTCACCATCACTATGGTTTTTCCCATTGTGGCTTTCATCTTTAAAGTCACTCAGCAAGAAATCTGCACCTATGTTGGTTACCCTGGGTAGAATCTTGTGGTAGAAAAAGGGAGGATGGTGAGAGAGGTTTATGGGGAGAGAGGTAAGTTGTGGTGAGTAGAGAGACTGGAAGTTTCTTAATTTTTTAGGGCTATGACAGGAAAGGACAACTCACTGTTTTTTAGTTTGTTTCTCCCTGTCCTGTGTGTATAGTTTTAGTGTAGTATTAGTTAGCAAGTATGTGGACTAAGGCTGACTACTACAGTTTGTTGTGGCTACATAGAAGCAGCTATGAGTTGGAGATATAAATATAATAAAAGGAATATTTGGTAATGTTCCTAATGTTTACATTTTTGTTACTCATTATTGAAGGAGATTAACACTGAAGGAGATATACTTCTTAAAAGAAGTAGACAGTAGGTTAGTACAGACACACCTCGTCTTACTGTGCTTTGCTGTCTTGTGCTTCACAGATACTGGGTTTTTTACAAATTGAAGTTTTTGGCAACCTGGTTTTGAGCAAGTCTATTGGTGTCATTTTTCTAACACCATGTGGACACTTCATGTCTCTGTCACAATTTGGTAATTCTTGCAGTATTTCAGACATTTTCGTTGTTATTTTATCTGTTATGGTGATCTGTAGTCAGTGATCTCTGATGTTTCTATTGCAGTTGTTTTGAGGCTCCAGGAGCTGTGTGGATATAAGATGATGAACTTAATCAATAAATGTGTGTTATCTGACTGCTCTCCCAACTGACCAGTCTCCTGTCTCCCTCCCTCTCCTCAGGCTTCCCTATTCCCTGAGACACAACCATATTGAAATTAGGTCAGTTGGTAACCCTACAGTGACCTCTAAGTGTTCATGTCACACATCTCTCACTTGAAATCAAAGGCTGTAATAGAAATCATTAAGCTTAGTAAGGAAGGCACGTTGAAAGCCAAGGTAGGCCAACAGCTAGGCTTCTTCTGCCAAAAAATCAGCTAAATTGTGAATGTAAAGGAAAAGTTTTTGAAGGAAGTTGAAAATACTACTCCAATGAATACATCAATGAAAAGAAAGCAAAACAGCTGTATTGCTGATAATAGAAACATTTTTAGCTGTCTGTATAGATCACCAGCCACAATATTCCTATAAGCCAAAGTCTACTCCAGAGCACGGCCCTAACTCTCTTCAGTTCTGTTCAGGCTGACAGATGTGAGTTTGAAGGTAGCAGAGGTTGGCTCATGGGGTTTAAGAAGCCATCTCCATAACATGAAAGTGCAAGGTGAAGCAGCAAGTGCTAATAGAGAAGCTGCAGTGAGTTATCCAGAAAATGTAGCTAAGGTTATTGATGAAAGTGGCTACACTAAACAACAAACAGATTATCTGTGCAGGCAAAGCAGCCTTCTATTGGAAGAAAATGCCTTCTAGGACTTTCAAAGGGGAGAAGTCAATGTCTGGCTTCAAAGCTTCAAAAAACAGGCTGACTCTCTTGTTAGAGGCTAATGCAGCTGGTGACTTTCAGTTGAAGCCAGTGCTCATTTACCATTCTAAAAATCCGTGGGCCCTTAAGAATTACGCTAAATCTACTCTTCTTCTGTTCCATAAATGGAACAAGAAGCCCTGGGTGACAGCATATCTGTTTATAACATGGTTTACTGAGTATGTTAATCCTATTGTTCAGGCATACTGATCAGAAGATTTTTTTCAAAATATCATTGCTCACTGACAATACACCTTGTCACTCAAGATCTCTGTTAGTTTCATGCCTGCTAACGCAACCCATGAATCAGGGGGTAATTTCGATTTTCAGGTCTTATTACTTAAGAAATACATTTTGTAAGGCTAAGGTTGCTGTAGATAGTGATTCCTCTGATGGATCTGAGCAAAGTAAATTGAAAACTTTCTGGGAAGGATTCACCATGCTAGATTCCATAACATGTATTCCTGATACATGGGATATTTTGATATTCAAAGTCAAAATATCAACATTCAAAGGTGTTTGGAAGAAATGGATTCCAAGCCTCATGGATGACTTTGAGAGATTCAGGACTTCAGTGGAGGAAGTCCCAGCGGATGTGGTAGAAATAGCAAGAGAACTAGAATTAGAAGTAGAGCCTGAAGATGTGGCTTGAATTGCTACAGTCTCATGATAGAACTTTATAGGTGAGTAGTTGCTTCTTGTGGATAAGTAAAAAAAGTTATTTCTTGAGGTGGAATCTACTCCTGGTAAAGATGCTGAAAGCATTGTTGAAATGACAAAGGATTTAGATTTTTTTTTTTTTTTTAGAGGGAGTCTTGCTGTGTAGCTCAGGCTGGAGTGAAGTGGCCCGATCTTGGCTCACTGAAACCTCTGCCTCCTGGGTTCAAACAATTCTCCTGCCTTAGCCTCTCAAGTAGCTGGGGCTACAGGCACCTGCCACCACACCCAGCTAATTTTTTGTATTTTCAGTAGAGATGGGGTTTGACCATGTTGGCCAGGCTGGTCTCAAACTTCTGACCCCAGGTGATTTGCCCACTTTGGTTTCCCAAAGTGCTAGGATTACAGGCATGAGCCACCGTGCCCAGCCAGGATTTAGAATATTAGGTGAACTTATTGATAAAACAATGATGGGATTTGAGAGTTCAATCCAGCTTTGAAAGAAGTTCTTTGGGTAAAATGCTGTCAAGTAGCATCATGTACTACAGAGAAATCTTTGGTGAAAGGAAGGGTCAGTCAATGTGGTAAGCTTCATTATTAGTTTGCTGAATAAATTGCCACAGCCACCTCATCTTTCAGCAGCTACCATCCTGATTAATCAGCAGCCATCAACATTGAGGCAAGGCCTTCCACCAGCAAAAAGATTATGAATTGCTAAAGGCTCAGATGATTGTTAACATTTTTTAGCAATAAAATATTTTAAAGTTAAGGTATGGGCCAGACACGGTGGCTCATACTTGTAATCCTGCACTTTGGGAGGCCGAGGTGGGTGGATCACCTGAGAAGTCAGAAGTTTGAGACCAGCCTAACAAACGTGGTGAAACTGTGTCTCTACTAAAAATACAAAAATAGCTGGGCATGGTGGTGCACGCTTGTAATCCCAGCTGCTCGGGAGGCTGAGGCAGGAGAATAGCTTGAACCCGGGAGGTAGAGGTTGCAGCGAGCTGAGATCGTGCCATTGCATTGAAGCCTGGGCAACAAGAGCAAAACTCTGTCTCAAAAAAAAAAAAAGTTAAGGTATGTACATTGTTTTTTTAAACATAATGCTATTGTACACTTCATAGACTATAGTAAAGTATAAACATAACTTTTATGTGCACTCAGAAACCAAAATATTTGTTTGATTCAGGTTATTGTAATATTTGCTCTATTGTGGTAGTCTGGAATGAAACCTGCAATATTTCCAAGATATGTCTGTAATTTAAAGTATAAAAAAAAACTAGATAATTTAGAATTTTTTTTATTGCATTGATGTTTCCTGTTTTTTTTTTCCTTTTAAGGAAATTAATTGTACAAACATCACAGTACAAGTAATAATACAAATTAAAGCAAGAAGAATTTATTCTGCTTGCTATTCTACTTCTATAAATTAGAGTGCTTTTGTTTTCTTTAGTCTTTGACCATTTATACTTACATTAAATTAGCTTTAAATAAGAATCAATCCATGGAATGCTTTTGGCTGCAAACAATGGAAAACCTGATTGTAGTTTAAGAAATGCATATTTGTCCCCTTGCTCTTTGGCCCTTAGCCACATAGTAGTAAGTTTGGAGGTGGTTGATTGCTGTCATTAGATTTCTGACAATGCTAGGGCCAACATGGCTGGTATTCTCTTGTGCCTTTTTCTTATACCTTGCCTCATGGATGTGATATGGCTCCTGAAATTTTAGATGTCACATTTGCATTCAAGGTGAGAGTAAGGCGGAATGGCAAAGAGAGAGTAGTGCCAAATGTATGTTCCTTTTATCTGGGATACAAAGCTTTTCTGGAATCTCCCTCAGTAAACTTTTCCTTAGTATTTGAAAAAGGGTACAATTCAGTCGCATGGCTATTTCTGGCTACAAAGGAGCCTAGGAAATTGAGTGAGTTGTCATAATTACCATCTCATTGTTCATGGCTTGAGGATAGACACATTGTCGTCCCCCCAAAAATAGCCATTTTATTATCAATGGTAGTGGTTATTTGGTAGGTAATTTACAATATATAGCATTAATGGAGATAGGTTTCTATAATCTCCTTCCCCATGATTAACATATCCCTTGTTCCTACGAAGTAATATTGAGTGAAACAGCTAGTCTATAGATAAATTGAATATTTTGCTACTTTTAGGATATATAGATTTTAAAATAAAATGAGGAATATAAATTCTTAGTAATTATGCATTCTTAGTAATTGGCATCTTTGTTTCATCCTTGCTTATTTTTTTGTTATTTACAGGGAAGACATGATGGAGAAGGAAAAGATGACTATTTAGCTGTAGTATTATATTGTGAAACAAAAATAGTAGTCCTTAAGTTCTGTTCTACTTCACTCTCTGGGTAGATCTATCTCTTCTGGGTTTTTCTTTTATCTCTTTCTTACTTTTATGATCTACAGACAATCCATACTTTGCATGATAGTGCTGGACCATAAAGTGACCATGCAAGCTGAAACCATGCAGAGTGGTCATAATGGCAAAAATTTTGCTTGTTCCATGACCTTTAAATATTTTTGTCGAAACCTTAAAAACTCTTGGCTGAGTACAGTGGCTCACACCTGTCATCCCAGTGCTTTGGGAGGCAGAGGCAAGAGTTTTAAGACCAGCCTGGATAACATAGCAAGACCCTGTCTCTCTCTCTCTGTAAATATAAAAGAAAAACTAGCTGAGCATGGTGGCATGCACCTGTAGTCCCAGTTACTCAGGATGCTGAGGTGGGAAGATAGCATGAGCCTGGGAGTTTGAGGTTACAGTGAGCCATGATCATGCTGCTGCACTCCAGCCTGGGCAACAGAGTGAAACCCTGTCTCAAAAAGAGGAAAAAAGAAAAACAGAAAGAAAAACCCAGAAAACTCTTAACTGTTGGTTACAAATGTATATGGAAACAGAAAAAAGTAAAACCAGTATTTACTTATCACAGTAAAACATTTAGAAGCATTAACAGTGTTTTATTTAGGATAAAAATCTGGGACATCTTCATCCTTTTTTGTCACAACTCCACTCCTTGATAAGATCCTCTTTAGTGAGTTCCTCTGACTGTATATCTAGAGACTTAGCAGCAGCAGTGACAGACATTCCTATGGCAACTTATTTCTTGTATAACTTCATTTATCTTTCATTTGAATTTCACTTCCAGCATTATCACTTTTTTTTTTTTGCTTCACTTTCTTCTGTAGCTTCATCACATAGAAAGAGTAGTAACATTTCCACCCATGTCTGTGCACAGTGACACGTCACTGACAGACTTTCAAAGAATACCATAATCAGTCACTGATCGTGATGTGCATCTCTGATGTTTGCTGTGGTTTGTGAACTGAGGAGCTGGAGGGGGAGTGTATACTTCACGCAATTACTCACAGTTAATATACCATGGTAATTGAAATTTGAACCATGTTGTTGAGGGACTGGTGTGATTTAAATAAACTCTGGTAATTGAAATTTGTATATATTAGGCAAAGCAAGGGGTATTTTTCTGTCAAGTGACCTGGACTGTTTGTCCTGTGAAATTTCCTTCAATCTGAGTTTTGCTTATTGTATATACACGGTGCGGTTCAGCATGTTCCTGTATCTTCCATAATTTTTGCAAATTGACATTAGGATTTCCCCTGACATGACCTCATTGTTGGAATACTTATCAGTAAGTTCATGTGGTGTATATAATGAAGTGATTACCTGTTTAAAATTTAGTTTTTGTTTTGTTTTGACACAAAAAGAAAAAAGTAGTTAGTTGTATTGGTTTCTAATCTTTATGATATTTGGAAGAGGAAACCTTACTTTTTGAATGAAATAGTTAACTCATTAACTCATTGGTTAGTTGCTGTACTTGGCTTTGCTACAGAACTGACTGAGTTGCTACATGACTGAGAGTTACTTGCTTAAAGAGGAGACCCTTGTATTGGGAAAACAAACTGATTGAATGCATGGCATAATCTAGATTTCATAAATATCAGTTTCAAACAGCCAGGCCTGGATATGAGTGGAAGGGACTTTTAGAGTATTAAAAGAGGTTGGGGTATTGTTTGCTCTCAACATTTTTGATGTTTCAAGCCTTTTTTCTTTTCTCTTCATTTTTCATGAGCATATTGTTGAAATAGTTCCCATTCCTTTTTTTAATAACAGATTTTACAGTTGACTGTACATAATAATTATTTGCCTCCTCCTGTGATTTCTATGAAGTAATTAAATTTTTAATTAATTTCATTGGTATTTAGGTAAAGCAGTACTTATATAGGATAGTGAAATGAAAGCTAATCAGACATTTTCCATTGTGTGAATGAATATCTTTCCATTGTGTGAATAAATATCAAAATGAATATTTGATTTTTAATAAACAAGCTCAGAAAATTTCATAATGCTTTTGATGCTCTTATACAATGTTGTGTGTTTAAAACTACTCTAAAGAGATGCTACAATTTTAAATTTTGTGTTCTTTAGCCACCACATAGAGACATCAAATTGGCCACATGTTTCAGAAAGGAAATGTTGGGCCTTGCTTTGTGTGCTTCATATAAATATATTCTTTTCTTTTGAAGTATATTGTGGGTAACATTTTTCCCTTTTATCCACCATCTTGAAATTATTATGTAAACGCTTAACTGTATCATACTAAATCATTGTAGTTTTTGGGTGAGAGGTAGGCTAAGATCAAAGAAAATAAATGCGCAACAAACAACATGTTTTCCTCAGATTGTTCCACTCGTACTTGTGTACGTGTCTGTGCTTGCTACAAGAGGAGACCCTCATATTGGAAAAACAAACTGACTGTACGTGGCATAATCTAGATTTCAGAAATAACAGTTTCAAATAGCCAGCCCTGGATATGGCTGGCAGGGACTCTTAGAGTATTAAGAGTGCAGAGAAAGAAGTAATTAGTCTTCTCTAGAAATTGACTTTGCATGGTCTAGAGTTTTGTCTTACTGCTCAAGGAATTGATTAGTATATGAATATATGAGTAAACAGAAGTAGGAAACTTCTTTGACTTCTCTTTTACATAAAGAAATATACTTTATGTATTTTTTAAAAATAAAACTGAAAATTCATTCTGTGAAGTGATTGTCTTGTATTTGAAATCATTTTCTTGAGTTGTAGGTAATATACTGAAAATTATTTTGCCTCACATAAGAATATCTTGATTACTGGATGAGCCTACAGATTTTACATGTAGATCAGTAGATAGGTCAGCAACTTAATTAGAGTATTATTGGATCACCTCCATCCTACGTATTTATTTAGGTTGTAAAGCCTGATGATCAGCATTCTTTTCAGTATAACTTGATGAAGATTTTCTAAATGTTAATGGTTTGTAGTACTTTATGTCAGTCATCAATATCTGAGTCTAAAACTTTCAAACTTTGATGGCTGGACAATTGCAGTGTCTGTGTATGGATATGTATATATTCCTGATTTAGGAAAAGCTTCTAACTTATATAAAGGTTCAATACGTTGAGATTCTTCCCAGGTCTTCCTTAAGAAATGGAGTCTTAAAGTGAATATCACCACTGATCCCACAGAAATACAAACTACCATCAGAGATTACTACAAACAACTCTATGCAAATAAACCAGTAAATCTAGAAGAAATGGATAAATTCCTGGACACTTACACCCTCCCAAGACTAAACAAGGAAGAAGTTGAATTCCTGAATAGACCAATAACAAGGTCTGAAGTTCAGGCAGCAATTAATAGCCTACCAACCAAAAAATGTCCAGGACCAGGGAGGTTCACAGCCGAATTCTACCAGAGGTACAAAGAGGAGCTGGTACCATTCCTTCTGAAACTATTCCAAACAATACGAAAATGGAATCCTCCCTAACTCATTTTATGAGACCAGCATCATCCTGCTACCAAAACCTGGCAGAGACACAACCAAAAAAGAAAATTTCAGGCCAGTATCCATATCCATGATGAACATTGATACAAAAATCTTCAATAAAATACTGGCAAACCAAATCCAACAGCACATCAAAAAGCTTATCCATCATGATCAAGTTGGCTTCATCTCAGGGATGCGAGGCTGGTTCAACATCCGCAAATCTATAAATGTAATCCATCACATAAACAGAACCAAAGTTACCACATGATTATCTCAATAGATGCAGAAAAGGCCTTCGACAAAATTCAACAGCCCTTTATGCTAAAAACTTTCAATAAACTAGGTATCAATGGATCATATCTCAAAATAATAAGAGCTATTTATGACAAACCCACAGCCAATATCATACTGAATGGGCAAAAACTGGAAGCATTCCCTCTGAAATCTGGCACTAGACAAGGATGCCCTCTCTCACCACTCCTATTCAATATAGTATTGGAAGTTGTAGCCAGAGCAATCAGGCAAGAAAAATAAATAAAGGATATTCAATTAGGAAAGAAGGAAGTCAAATTGTCTCTATTTGAAGATGACGCAATTGTATATTTAGAAGACCCCATTGTCTCAGCCCAAAATCTTAAACTGATAAGCAACTTCAGCAAAGTCTCAGGATACAAAATCAATGTGCAGAAATCACAAACATTCCTATTCACCAATAACAGACTAACAGAGCGCCAAATCAAGAGCTAACTCCCATTCACAATTGCTACAAAGTGAATAAAATACCTAGGAATACAACTAACAAGGTCCTCACATGTGTGATTCCAGATCCAGGGAATGTTGCCTGTCTCCTTCCCTCTTCTCTCTCTTTAAGCTATCATGCTGCTCCAGTTGTCTCTCTGTCATTATTAGTGTGGTTATTTGATGTCTTTATCTTTCAAGTAGAGTGAGGTTCCAGGAGGACAGTGATTATATGTGTCTTATTTACCATGGTTTCCCAGCTTGACATATAATAAATGCTCAATGAACATTTGTTTAATGAATGCATGCACTACATTTTTTTTCTTGTTTTCTTTTAGTAGATTTACCACCACTAAGCCTTTGTCTTCTCACCCTTAATGGCTGGACCGTTGCAGTATCTTCACGTCTGGCTTCTTTGCTTCTAGTCCTGCCCCATTCTGTTTTAATTCTGTGTGCTATCGGAAGATACATTTCCCTAAAAATACCTGCACTGGTTTTGTCTCTCTCCTGGAATAAACTTTAATAGAATCTTTACTCTCTGTGGGTTAAAACCCAAACTTTTAAGCTGAATTTTATAAACCCTCTTGAAACTTAGTCACAAGGTACTTTTCTGTTGGTTTCCTTTGGGAATTATCTTTTTTCCTCATCATATTTATTTCTCTTTTCAGTTTTTCATGAATTTGCTGAACGTTCTCAAGTCTAAGTTTTTGTTGATATCCGTTCCCTTAATGGAATAAGTAGTAATTAATAATGGAATATCACTTACTTCTTTGCTTCCTGGAAATTCTAATTCAACTCTTCCCTTATGGGCTAGCTCCAATGCCATGCAGATCAGATTTCTTTCTTCTAGTTAGTGCAGATAATAGGTACTTAGTGTTTATTGAATTGAAATATCTGCTTCATACGTTTGCCATTTTGAGATTGGTGTATGTGGTTATTTTGTTTGTGTAGGTCCACAGAAGCATGAGCTTTTTTTTTTTTACTTTATCCTTATCACAGTCCCTAGAAATAGTGCCTTTACTCAGTTGACATTACTAACTTAAACATCTACAACTGAGGATTTGAATATTTTTGAAATAAAAAACCCATACAATGATATTTCCTTTTAATAGTAAATTTTGCAGTCTTTGAATAGGTTTGAAATCTATTATTTAAGGGCTTCAAACATACCTGAGTCTAAAAACTATGCTTGTTTTAACAATAAGCTTGTATTTGGGGAAATAAGGAAAGAAAAGGGATAGGTTATCTGAAATATCACTAAATAATATTATGCTTACTCAACATTATAGATATGTAAGATAGTATGTAAGTAAGGGAGAGAAATGAATGTTGAATAATAATACCTTCAAACAGTCCGCAATCTCCACTGACCATTCCAAAGAGGTAAATCAGGAAGTGACCACAAGGGGGCGTGCTCATCTAGAGAAACTTGACCAAGTGCCTTTTCTGTTAATGCAGGTAAAACTGCCTGTTTTACAAATGTACTTCTAGACCATGTCTTTTATCCCACTGCCAGGAAAAAGAATGGACTCTCGTCACAACAAGAATTCCTATACATTTTGTAGCACATGTTTATTTTGGATGTATGATTTTCCAAGGGGAATAGGAGTCTTACAGAATGGAAATAAGAATTGCCTTGTGAACTCAGACAAGTTTATGAAGCTTCTGATTGTGCCTTTTTTTGGCTGTGCTGAGAGCATTTTTATATTGTAAGCATTGTCGTCTTTTCTGTGAAGAAGTGTTAAGGTTTGTAAAATATCCTTTTTGGATTATTAACCCAAGAAACAGGCAGTGCTCTATTTTCATTGCTCCATCAATTTTTGTAGCTTGAGGAATTACCAGTGAGTCATTTGGAGAAGTGCATGGGCTTTGACTGGTGTTTTTTTCCACCAGAAGTCACGACTTCATGCAGTCATTGGTTTTTCTTATCCAGCCCTCTTTTTTTTTTTAACCTTTGGCCTCAACATTGTCACCAACAAACATTTATTGAATGTTATTTATGTACAGGCTTTTAAATAGATCTTAGAGAATGAATAGAGGATATGGCACCTAGTCCCTGCCCTTTATGTATTTGATCCTAATGAATTAAACAATAAAAAAAAATGCCATTTGGTTTGTGTTAGAACAAAATCATCAGTGAGAGCCACAGGAATTACTGGATGGAGAAATCACTCTAAGCTCTGCTAAGTTTCACGTGGCAGGCTTAATGGAATTGGAGGAATTTAAGCTGGATGTTGGATAAAGGGTCAGACTTAAATGTCTGGGTAGAAAGAAAGATAGAAGTCCTGGGTTCAGAGACCTGCAAATGGATGAGTTTGGTTGCGCCGCAGGGTTTTTGCAGGACAGTGGTTTCAGACTCAGTTTCGTTATTATGGAGACCAGCCAAATATTTCATGGCAGTTGTTTAAGGATGTGCTTTTGAGAATGAACTCATTTAAGAGTGATGTGCAAAAACATTACATTTAGAGAAGATCTAAATATGAAATAATCAGAAATGTGACATTCATAATGTGACATAATAGAAAACTGCTTCAGATAAGCTGAGTTTTAATCATGTGTCCAAATTGAGCAAGATGCAGTTTCAGAGGGAACAGAGTTTGAGTTATTGATGAGATTCAAGTAAAGAATATTAATGTTATGATACTTTGTTGCTTATAGATGCATGAGGGGCAAGATAAGCCAACAAAGATTCTGTAACAAGCCAGCGTATGGTCTTCTTGTAGTGGGAAGAAATGTGTGTGTTAGAGGTTGAAAGGCACAAGGGCCTCCTGTTTGGTTGGGAAGTGATTCAAGAAATGTTTTGTTTTTTTTTCTGAAATGGGAGTTTTGCTTGGTCACCCAGGCTGGAGTGCAGTGGCGCAATCTTGGCTCACTGCAGTCTCTGCCTTCTAGGTTCAGGCTCTTCTCTTGCCTCAGCCTCCTGCGTAACTGGGACTACAGGCACATACCACTGTGCCTGGATAATTTTTTTGTATTTTTAGTAGAGATGGAGGTTCTCCATGTTGGCCAGACTGGTCTTGAACTCCTGACCTCAAGTGATCTGCCTACCTTGGCCTCCCAAAGTGTTGGGATTATAGGCGTGAACCACCACAGGTGGCCAAGAAATCTTTTTCTGGAGTTATTTGAGCCTGAATCACTTGAAGATGTGCAGTTTGTTTGTTTGTTTGTGAGTGCAATGGTGCGATCTTGGCTCACTACAACCTCTGCCTTCTGGATTCTAGTGATTCTCCTGCTTCAGCCTCCCGAGTAGCTGGGATTACAGGCACCTACCACCATGTCTGGCTAATTTTTCTATTTTTAGTAGAGATGGGGTTTCATCATGTCGGTCAGGATCGTCTCAAACTCCTGACCTCAGGTGATCCACTCACCTTGGCCTCCCAAAGTGCTGGGATTGCAGGTGTGAGCCACTGAGCCCGGCCCTAAACGTGCAGTATTTTAATGTGTGGTGTGGGTGGTGTGGGGATGAAGGTAGGGGTGGGAAGTGACAATTGCCCTGTATGATGTGCAAGTGAAGTAGAGATGCCAGTGTCTGTTACCACTTGAGAGAGCCGAGTCTAGTGTTGGAGGACAAGGCAGGAGGGAGGGGCTTTTGCTGAGATTTAGATGATAGAGAAAATGATTGCCAATCAGATTGAATTCATTCAAGTATTTTGTCACAGAACCAACTTTGCCTTTTTTTGGTCTCTTTATTTGAAGTTTATATCTCCTTCAGTGATTTTTCATTTTTTATTTCCCCCCTTTTTCTTGGTGTTTATCTTGTCCTCTTTCTAATTTCTTTTGTTGGATACTTAGCTTATTAATTTTTTGTTCTTATCTCAACATTTGGACGTAAATTTTCCTCTCAATACTACTTTTACTGTATCCCACAAGTTTTGAAATGCTACATTTTTGTTATCATTCATTATTATTTGTGTTTCTATTTTGATTTATTTGATCCATAAATTATTTAGAAGGGTTTTTAAAAAATCATTTAATTTCCAGATTTTATCTACTTTTATTGACTCCTAAGTTAATTGTATTATAGTCAGAGAATATAGTTTTTTTTGAACTTTGTTAATGATTTAGTTTATAATTTAATGTGTGATCAGTTGTGTTCCTGAAAAGAAAGTTTCTTTTCTAATATTGAGTACAGAGATCTATCAGCGTTATCAAATCAAGCCTTTTAATATGCTATTCACATCCATTTCTACTGATTTTTCTTGCTTGACCTCTTCATAATAGAGAGAAATGTGCTGAAATATTTCATTGTGGAGTATAATTTGTTGATTTCTCTGTTTTTGCTTTATATAAATTTGAGGATTTTTAAAAAGTACGTACAAATTTAGAATTATTATATCTCCTTGGTGACTCTAAACTTTCAGGATTTGTCATGTAAAGCCCTGTATCTCTATTAATGCTTTCTGTCTTGACACTTACTTTGCTCGATGTTAACATAGTTTCATTGTTTGGATTGGTATCTGCTTGGTATATCATTTTTTTCCCCCATCCTTTTACTCTTGACTTTTCCATATGCTCATGCTTTAGGTGTATCTCTCATAAATAACATCTAGCCAGATTTTAAAATCCAATCTGACATTCTAATAAGACATTATTATTTTTAAAGACAACATGTTTTATGCAGGTTTGCCATTGTATTTGTTTACCTATTCCTTGTTGCGTGTCTGCTTGTCCTCCATTTATTTCCCTTCCTGAAACATATCATTTATTTATTTATTCATTCATTCAACAAGTGTTTATTGAGTGCCTAAGAGGTGTCAAGTGCTTTTCTGGGTGCTTGACATATGTTAAGGAATAAAACGTACAAAGGTTCTTGCCTTCATGAAGCTTACCATCTTGTCAGGGAGATAGGCAATTTAAATGATATGAGCGTTGTATCATTTTAGAAGGTGATGTGATGTTATGGAAAAAATATAAAGTAGAGCCAAAAAAGGGAGATTAGGTGTTTTGTGTGTGGATGGTAGGGAGGACGCAGAAGGAGGACAGGTTGTAGTGTTAAGACTTTATTAAATGCAGTCCTCCTGGGAGTGAACTCATTTTATTTATTTATATATTTGATTTTGTTCTAAATGGCAGTTTTGTTGAGTACCATTTCTAAGTTTATAGTTAGTTTTCTTTGAGGATATTATACCAACCAATCATAGCCTCCTGGCCTACGAGCTTCCAGGAATTTGGCTGTCATTCTGCTGTAGGTGACATCTCTTCTCTATCTGGCTTTTCCCTTTTACTCTGGCTTCCTGGAGATCAGGATTCTTGTTTCCTATCAGTTCTGAAAAATTTGAGCCATTTTGCCTTTAAATATTTTCCCTCTTTTATTCTGTCTATTCTATCTAGTTAGACACAGATTAGACTTTGAGTCATATCTCTTAATATCTCATTCATATTTTTCACGTTTTTCCCCTTTTTCTTATAGTTACAACCAAATGTGTATTAAATATGCCTTATACCAATAAGAAAAAGCTGGCCGGGCGCGGTGGCTCAAGCCTGTAATCCCAGCACTTTGGGAGGCCGAGGCGGGTGGATCACGAGGTCAAGAGATCGAGACCATCCTGGTCAACATTGTGAAACCCCGTCTCTACTAATACAAAAAAATTAGCTGAGCATGGTGGCGCGTGCCTGTAATCCCAGCTACTCAGGAGGCTGAGGCAGGAGACTTGCCTGAACCCAGGAGGCGGAGGTTGCGGTGAGCCGAGATCGCGCCATTGCACTCCAGCCTGGGTAACGAGAGCGAAACTCCGTCTCAAAAAAAAAAAAAAAAAAAAAAAAAAAAGAAAAAGCTGAAAAATTTGTTCATGATCTGATGTTTTGAATATTTGGTTTTGTTTTTTAAGATAATACATTACTGCCGGGCGCGGTGGCTCACGCCTGTCATCCCAGCACTTTGGGAGGCCAAGGCGGGTGGATCACGAGGTCAAGAGATCGAGACCATCCTGGTAAAACATAGTGAAATCCCATCTCTACTAAAAATACAAAAATTAGCTGGGCATGGTGGCGCGTGCCTGTAATCCCAGCTACTCAGGAGGCTGAGGCAGGAGAATTGCCTGAACCCAGGAGGCGGAGATTGCGGTGAGCTGAGATCGCGCCATTGCACTCCAACCTGGGTAACAAGAGCGAAATTCCATCTCAAAAAAAAAAAAAAAAAAAAAAAAAATTGCTATTGGGTTTTTTTTTTGCCTTTTTTTACAGGTAAAATTTACATACAGTGAGATGCATGCATCTTGAATATATAATTTGGTGAATTTTGACATGTGTATATAACCATGTAACCAGTACTCCTATCAAGATATAGAATATTTCGGTGACTCCAGAAAGTTTCCTCCTGCCCCTTCACTGTTATTGCCCCCCTCAATGAAGACAACACTTTTCTGATTCTTTTTCACCATAGTTTTACTTGTTCATTAAAACGGAGTCTATACTCTGTGTTCTATTATGTCCAGCTTCTTTTGCTTAGCATATGTCTGAAAGATTATTCATATTATTGCATATAGCATGGGCTCCTTTTTATTGCTCAGCAGTCCTCCAGTATTGACAATATCATAATTTGTTTACCCATTCTCCTGTTGATAGAGGTTTGGATTTTTCCCAGGTTTTGGTTATTGCACATAAAGGTGCTATGAACACCCTTGACAAGTCTTTTTATGGTATACATTTTGATTTCTCTTTGGCAAATACTTAAGAATTTTGTTGCTGGTCATAGGTAGGTTTATGTTTAATGTAGAATTTATAAATTTTGATGTAGAATTATAAAATTGTGATTATTCATTTCAGACAAATAAGCCAAATTGGACATATTTATCATTAAATATTTAAACTAATATTTGAAGTCCTTGAGATGTGCTCTGTAAGTATTTTGATAGGATGAATGCAGTTTAACGACCTAGTTATTGTCATCTTAAGGAACTTGCTGTAATTTTTATTTTAACTTCAGTATATCCTAGGTTCTCAGTCTTTAACCAGTGGTTCACTATGGGTATAAGTTTAAAAATATTAAACTGCATATGAGTGAGGACAGAAATGATTTAAAGCTGGATAAAACTACTTTTGTGGTGGTATTTACTGTTTAGCTGTGTAAGCTATGTAAGCTGTGAGTCTGATCTCTACCATCACTTATACACGCTCATTCAACATGCACTCTGAGGCCCTTCAAACTATTCCATTTTAAAGAGAAAACCTTAAAATTCATTTTTTAAAAGATTATCTTAAAAGCCAAGATGAAAACCATTGCCTTTTCCACCTTTAATGTTGCAATCCCAGAACATTGTATAGGAATTCTGCCAGTTAGAAAACATTGTCCTTTGCTATCTTTGAGGGTTTGGAAATTTTAAGTCATCTTTTTATAGTATGAATTTAATTCCTCTAACCCAGATATGTTAAATCCCCTTAAAAGCATGGTTCAAACACTTTTATTTTTATTTTAACCTGAAACTGTTTCTGTTAATTTTTATAGAGTGATTTAGGAAATAAATAATATAAAGATTTTATTGTTTATTTTTTATTTGTTTAGTGACAGTGTCTTACTCTTTTGCCCTGGCTAGAGTGCAGTGGTGCGATCATAGCTCACTGTAGCCTTGCACTCCTGGGCATAGGGGATTTTCCAGCCTCAATCTCCTGAGTAGCTTGGACTACAGGTGTGTGCCACCATGCCTGGCTAATTTTTAATTTTTTTGTAGAGACAGGGTCTGCTATGTTGACTACTGTGTTTAGATTTTTATATAGTATACATTTTTTTCCTCTTGCTCTATAAATATATTTGGTAACAATTTGTATAGTGTTGCAAAGTTATTAAACTCATACCTGTTAAAGAAAATAAAAAATTACTTAAGAATAGACATCTTGATTGTAGTTTGTAAGAAGCATCATTAATAATATTAGGCATCAGAAGATGATTTTCTAAAAAGGAAAGATAATATCATTGAATGCTCATATGTTCAGATTTTTTTGCTGGTTTCATGCAGTCCACATAGGTGAGAGTAGATAAATCTAGCTAAATTATTATTATTATTTTGAGACAGAGTCTCACTGTGTCAGTGAGTGCAGTGGTGTGATCTCGGCTCATTGCAACCTCCACCTCCTGGGTTGAAGTGATTCTCCCACCTCAGCCTCTGAGTAGCTGGGACTACATGTGCGCACCACCATGCCTGGTTAATTTCTTTTGATATTTGTAGTAGAGACAGGGTTTCACCATGTTAGCCAGGCAGGTCTTGAACTCCTGACCTCAGGAGATCCATCCACCTTGGCCTCCCAAAATGCTGGGATTACAGGCATGAGCCACCGCGCCCGGCCTAGCTTAATTATACTTTGTTTACACATAGTTGATAAACCGTAGCCCACTGTGGCCCTGCTGTTGGAGGGCTGAGTGTCAGGGATATAGAGCTAGGTCTAGATGTCCTGTAGCCAGATCCAATCTCTCCATGTTTATGATACTCAGAGATGTGAAAGCTTTATGATGACATTGTTGTACTGTCATGTGGGCATAAGTCATCTACGTTTCTCAAGTGGAAGCTCACGCCAGTTATAATGCTGCTCTCAAACCTAACAAAGGTATGCTAGGAGGGCTTGGTATGCTTTCAAAGAATGTATTTCTGTCTTTATCATTATATTCAGATAATCCCATAATATACCTATTTCAGAATGCATTTATACATTTAAGATTTATTATTGTATTTTAGCTACTTGATATTTGAGTAATTCTGGACAAAAAAGACCAAGTTAATGAGATAAAAGACTGATAGATGATGTCTCTTAGCAGATTTCAAAGAGTACAGATTAGAGGCTTCATTTTCTGGTGGGAAGTGCCTTAACTTTGTATTAAGAGATTTATTCCTTTTAAAGTAGTTTACATGTGTTACTTAATTCTTATAATAACTATTTAATAACCATCTCTTATTTGGAACAGAGTAAACAGGGGTTACTAATTTATTGCTTACTTCAAGAAAGTTTTATTTCAGTGTTTTCTTTAACACATGTAACTTCTATGCTAACTTTATATACGTGCTTATTTTGAAGAGGACTATGGTTTTATACAGTTGCTTTTTAGTTATAATTTTATCAAAAAAGTAATACAAATAGCCTGTTTTAGTCAAGGACAATAGGTATATATGTATGCATGTAGTGCACATATTTTCAAGTATTTATAGAGTGTAAAAGTGTAATAGTAGCTCTGTATAGTAACATTCACTGTATGCTTTTTAACCTTTCTAAGATTTCATTCCTGTACAAATGAGCTCTATGAAATTATTATGGCCAAAATACCAATGTTTATCTTTCACCTAATTTATCTGCACTTCATAAAAATGCTTAAATATTACTTCATCATCCTTAAATTTGCTTTGCAGTATGTGAAGTCTATGAACTAATTCTTGAATATTTATGAAGTAATCCTGATTTTTTTCAGGTGTTACAGGCTCTTAGGAATATTTAACTTAATTTGGAACAGGTTTCTCTATTTTTTTCATGATTTTTCATTTTTGAAAACCAAGAAACAGTAAATCCATCTATGTATAGTCCAGTTATACTGACATCAGTTTTTGTATTTTTCTACAGGAGTTTGGTTAGGCATAAAAGTTCTCATGATTCATAATATCCTGACTGAAATGTTAGGAAAATTGCTTTACAGAGAATGCGTATCATTGTGTGTCCCCTCTATAAAATTCTATTTTACAGAATGCTTGAGTAGTAGGAGCAGCAGTTGCAGTTTATAAAAAAGAGCTAATGAAAAATACCCTTAAGAGAGTAGATTGTAAGCATTCTCACCAGAAATAAATGATTATGTGAGGTGATGTATACACCAATTAGCTTGATTTTTGCCATTTTACAATTTATGTCTATATCAAAACATCATGCTACATACCATAAATATATATAATCTTTATTAATTAAAATAACAAAAATGTAAAAAAGAGACATACTTTCCCTCAAAGGTTAGATGGAAAATAGGATGAAAGTCACAATTTGATTATTTGCCAGAAGCAATTATCCTTATCTGCTAGGCCTGATGAAGACAATCACTTTACATTATGCCTTACTAGGGCTAGGGAAAAAAAGTATGTAAAAATTTCCAGAATTTTATAACAAAGAATAAGGGCAAAAAGTACTGGCATATGTCTCTCAATAAACACTCAGTATTTCAAAAAATAATCTTAAAAGAATATTGTTGAGGAAAGTTACTTTGCAGTTCATTTATTTGTATAAGATTTGTTTTTTAAAATGAAAGATCCAGTATTTTAAAATATACATACCAAGTCCATGTAGTATAATAGTGGTGATATGCTGTCAGTTGACAGTTGAGCAAGATAGAACTTAAATCTTTTATACTGGTACAATGTTAGCTGTAGGTAGTTTTAAGTTTCTTCTTCAGCAGATGTGTGCCTATAAGTACTTTGCTTCAGAATGAATGGAGCAGGTATTTGGTGGATAATGATCCCCTGGGGTGGTATGTGTTAGATCATCAGCATAATGTGGAAGATTATTAGATGTACAGCCTTGGATAGTTTCCAGATTGTTCCATCAGAATTTGCATTTAAACAAGTTCTCCTGATGATTTGTGTGCACATTAAAATTTGAGAAGCCTTCCTAAAGAAGACATCAAACTTGGCATCTGGGGAACTAACACTTCTGTACCCTAGATTGCAAGGATATACAGATTTAGAAATTATTCATTAGAATTATAAAACAAATATTCCCCTTAAAACTATATTTCTCTTTAAGATTACCCATCTTTTCTGGAGTAAAATGTCTTTAATACATTTCTATACTGCTCTTCTTAATCTTACCTACCAGAGAAGGTAAACTTTGCTTTGTCCAACCTGAATGAACAAGTCTGGTTATTGTTAAGTCTTCCCTAATATGGCGACAGCATGTGGATTTGCATGAAGTCAAAGCCTGAGAAATGGAGGTAGAAAACTGGCCCTGACATTGGAGTAGCATGGCATGTTATTCACTACTGGGCATGTTTTGTAACACCAGGGATACAGACATCCTGTATCTTAATTAAAAAATAAGTACGTCCTGAGTGTCTGTTGCATTCAGGATGATAGGGAGTGGATCAAACCTTTCCTCAAGGAGTTTATGGTCAGGCTAGGAAGTATTCTTGAAGGCACCTGCCTTGAGCAGAACTATGGAATTCTGAGATAGGACCATGTGGATTCATTGGCTAGCCTTTCTCCAGCTGTGGTTAAAAGAGGGATTAGTAATATAGCATTCATTTCAGCCAGTTAAACATTTCCTATCAAAGTAAGTACTGTCATAGTGTATCAATATACTTAAGGGAAGTTAGAATTTAGAACAAGAAATATAAATTCTGGATGTAAATACCTTTTCCTAACAGACTTGATGTAAAATTTTGTTGTGGCACACTCTACTTCTGAGTTTTCCAGTTTGCTTTAGGGAAAAATCTCTTGTTTGAATTCTGCTTCCAATATTTAGAAACTCTTCAATGTTGCTCAGCTTCTGAGATGGCCCCAGGAACTCATTGACTTTTCTGGTGCTAGCCTTAGTGTGTCATTTTGCTTCTTAGGGATCCCTCAGTACCAACCAAGTCCTGCTCAGTAGTGTGAGCAGGACCCTTCTTTTTAATATATAAGATTTTTTTCCCATGATTTTTTTTTCTTGCCTCCCTTAATCATTATTTCTATCCAGTAGTGTAGTATTTGTCTCTCTTTCACAGGTGACCCAGAAACTTTGGAAGTAAGAGACAGCTGCTCATAATCACTAAATGTCACTAAGTGCTTTAAACATGTGGGACCTGGGACAAAACATCAAAACACAAAGATGCTGTCTAAGAACACTTTTCTGCCATACAATTGGCAAGCATATTACTAATATGGGAGAGAGGGGAGCTTGCCAAAACGTTTCTTACAAACAAGGAATTGTAAGAGAAAAATGACGGTGTGGTATACTTCAAGATTGTAAATGCCATTTTATTCACTTATTGTATGGATTGTATTTCTATTAGATGCTTGTATAGAATACTTAAAGATATACTAACAAGAGTATTTATTGGCTCATTTATGCCACAGATCTTTTCCTCTACACATTCTCAAACATGAACTTAATTCTTGAGAATGAAGAGACACTGTTGTATTCTGAAATTTATATTAAATTGTGATATTTCCTCCATTAAAAAGATACTATAACCTTATTATTAGAGAAAAGCAGCAGGACACCTTTTGTTCGGAATTTTTGGTGGAAAATACATTTGGATTTAAATAGAATTTAAATGGCAACTCGATAATAGATAATTTTAGGAGATTGCTCAATGTTCCGCTTAAAGATTAGTTTAGATTTTGTCTTGTCATGATTATACAGAAAAGCGCTATGTAGTCATATCAGATTGTCCCACGCCATGCCTAGTGAATACTTGTGCCACTTTTGCTCTGCAGGAAAATGACTCAGGCACTTTGGACACGGTGGGCGCTGTGGTTGTGGATCACGAAGGGAATGTTGCTGCTGCTGTCTCCAGTGGAGGTTTGGCCTTGAAACATCCGGGGAGAGTTGGGCAGGTAAGTAATTATAGGTTTTTTAAACTAACCTTTCAGAGTAAAGCATGGAATTTTTAGCTCACAGTTTTTTAACCAGTAGGAACATTTTTTCTTTAGAAAAAATGCATATCATTGTTTTTTAACATCTAGTATAAATCATCAAACAAATACCCTTTTAAGATTCTTTTTAAGAAAACCTATCTCGTAGTAATTGGTTTGTTTCTCATCTTTACAATTGGTGATCCTAGTTTTGCTACTTTCAGCAGGCCGGGCACTGGCCTGGGCATTTAGTAGACATTTAATAAATGTGTGCCGGTTTCCATTTTCTCTCTGTAAATATCACTCTCTTTAGGAACAAGCCCTACTTGATTATACTGCTTGCTTTTTAGTTGGAGAAATGATTTCAGAGTTACATTTTTAATTTCCTCTATTCCATGTATGGTGACCTTTGGCCCTTTACATCCCTCCTCTAATCAAGCATTTCAGCCATTTTATAAAATAACCAGTATTTCAGGTCACCAACACATGATACCACTGAAAAAAATCTAGAAATGAAGATGGTCTAATTTATGTAAAAATTTGCTCGTCCAAGTTCACTTGCACATCCTCTTCACTTTGCCCCTCCGTCCCCCATCTTTAGTTTTATACTGAGAATGAAATTTAACATTCCATTTGATCTAGGAAGCTTTCTGAGGATAAACCAATTTTGGCACATTGCTTGTCAGCTTCATAAATATTTGTTAAGTGAACAAATGAATTGGATACTCTCATGGAGCAGTTGCAAGGGTTCATTTAAACTCAGTATTTGGGTGGCATCTTATAGATGGAGTATGTCTTGGTACGCTTTGTGTACTTTGTCATATTCGAAGAAGAGTCAGTGTCACAATTACTTTGTTCATGATGGTTAGAACTATTTGAAACAGAGAGATCGAATTCATGGAGAGTCACTGCACACCCCTAAGTGATGTTGCTTGATCTCCTTTGAGCTGTTGACATTCCTAGACTAGGAAAAAGGGGAAGGGAAGGATAATTAGTTTTGTGCTACTCTGCCTAGTGTACAAGGGGCTGTGTAGGGAATGATTATTCAACATGTGTACAATGCTTTGAACTCATTGTAAATGCCTTTGTTTGGTCATGGTATTTTTCTACATCATAAAGTCTTGCGTATTTGTCAAGTTTGCAATAAGAAAATCAAGCTTGGCATATCAGATGCAGACACCCTAGTAGAGAAGGTGAGAGAAAAGCCAGCAGAGTCACCCTTGATGCATTATAGTCCCCATGACTTTCTTACTGTTTTCTGTTTGTTTTAGTTAGCAAAATAGCAAAAACAGAACCAAGGATAGTTCTGGGCTATGTTAGCAGGATATTACATCTAACATTCTTGAAGCCATTCTGCCCCTGCACATAGCACTGTCCTAACAAAAGAAATACTTCTGTAAAAGTTATGTGTTGATTTACCTCACTTGGCTAGTTTATGAATACATAGCTTCTGGAGTTAGAAAATCAGGAAAGAGTGTGGAAGAAAGGAGTCAAAGCGCTTATAGGAAAATGCAGTTGCTTAATTGGATTATATTGCTTGGATAGAGGAGATGTAAAAAACCTGAAATTATGTAAGTATCAGATGAGAGGTAAAGAACAATTCTTTTTCACAGGTCCAAATGGAACATAATACAAAAACAAATTATATCAAAGCCTAATTATTTTTTAAGTGTGCTGAAGCTAGATACTTTTAATGTATTTTAAATGTACAATTAACTATTTAAAAATTTTAGCATATTACCCTGCTGTAGATACGTGCTAGCAGTGCAGATGGTGAGTGGCAATTTGAGGCCAGGTGCGGTGGCTCACGCCTGTAATTTTAGGAGGCTGAGGTGGGCGGATCACTTGAGGTCAGGAGTTTGAGACCAGCCTGGCCAACATGTTGAAATCCTATAGAGAAATAGAGAAGGTGAGTGAAAAGCCAGCAAAGTCACCTTTCATGCATTATAGTCCCCATGACTTTCTTACTATTTTCTGTAATCCCAGCACTTTGGCTCATGCTGTCTCTACTAAAAATACAAAAATTAGGCCAGGTGCAGTGGCTCATGCCTGTAATCCCAGCAGTCTGGGAGGCCAAGGTAGGTAGATCACTTGAGGTCATCAGGAGTTCAAGACCAGCCTGGTCAACATGGCAAAACCCCATCTCTACTAAAAATACAAAAGTTACCTGGGCATGGTGGTGCAAGCCTATAATCCCAGCTACTCGGGATGCTGAGGTAGGAGAATCGCTTGAACCCAGGAGGTGGAGGTTGCAGTTACCTCAGATCTCGCTACTGCATTCCAGTGTGGGTGACAGAGTGAGACCCCGTCGCAAAAAACAACGAAACAAAAATTAGCTGAGCATGATGGCTGACACCTGTAATCCCAGCTACCTGGGGAGGCTGAGGCAGTAGAATCACTTGAATCTGGGAGGCTGAGGTTGCAGTGAGCTGAACATGCCACTGCACTCCAGCCTGGTGACAGAGCAAGACTGTCTCCAAAAAAAGAAAAGAAATGGTAATTGGAATTAGGACTTATTTGCTTCTTTAGCTTACTGTAATAATTAGAATTTACAATTTGGATGTGAGAAAGGAATTATTCTATTTTACTTATTCCCCTAAACTTCACCCCACCCCCACACAAATAGGCGGTTGAGTTTACTGATTAAGTGTGGACCTTTGATTCAGGTAAACCTCTCTTCTAATCCCACCTCCCCACATACCATTCCCCTTACTTTGAACAAGTTACTTAACATCTTTAGGCTCCACTTTCCACACTTTCCACCTCTGTAAAATGGGGTTAACCAGCTTCCTTGCAATCATTATTAAACCAGGCTTTATTAGATGGCTATGATTTCTGTTGAGAATTAATAATTACATATGATATTTCTGAAATATTGTATCTATTTTCCTTTTTCTCCAGGCTGCTCTTTATGGATGTGGCTGCTGGGCTGAAAATACTGGAGCTCATAATCCCTACTCCACAGCTGTGAGTACCTCAGGTATTTGCTGCTTTCATAACCATTTTTCATAACTTCAGCCTTTTCAACCATTTAATGATAAAAAGCAGTATTTGTAGGTAAACATAGAGCATGTGCTATGATGGTGTATAGACAAAAGCATGGATGTGGGAAAGATCTTCAGTATTTGGGAGGTTTTAAGGGTTGTTTAGTATCACAGTGTAAATGCTTTGCTAACATTTTCTTTTTTTTTTAGGCAGAGTCTCACTCTGTCCCCAGGCTGGAGCAGTGGTGCGATCTCGGCTCACTGCAACTTCTGCCTCCCCAGGTTCAAGTGATTCTCATGCTTCAGCCTTCCGAGTAGCTGGGATTACGTGCATGTGCCACCACGCCCAGCTAATTTTTTGTATTTTTGCTAGAGACAGGGTTTTGCCATGTTGGCCAGGTTGGTCTTGAACTCCTGGCCTCAAGTGATCCACCCTCCTTGGCCTCTCAAAGTGCTGGGATTACAGGCATAAGCCACTGTGCCCGGCCCATTAACATTTTCAGTACAACTCTGGAATTAACTATGGTTAATTATATTTTTATAGGTACATATTTTTTCTAATGATCCATGATGGTGCCAAACTTAGGTCACAAAAGACATAAAAGTAGCAGGCCATTTTGAAAATAAACAGATAATCTCTTGAGTTAAATGTTGACATAAAACTTATAAGGTGTATTTCCAAATACATAGTTTATGATATTCAGTCCTTGAACTGTGCTTTCAGTGTAATACAGGTCCTCTTTTTATATCTATATTATAAAGGCATTATCATTTAGTACTGTGTGTGTGTGTGTGTGTGTGTGTGTGTGTGTGTGTTTGTATGCAGGGGATGGGGAATGGTGGACATGGAGAGTTTTAATAGGCAGAATGGTTATTATCTATTTCCTGACTTTAATCCTGCCTATGCCAGATGTACGTGAAGCCTTTTCTCATTAGGTGGTGATACCTCTGGTTGACAAAATAATATTGATTCATTCCTTTTTCATGTTGTTCCTCAAGTTACAGTCCTATCCCTTTCTCTCTAAAAGCCTCAGGCTTTATCAGGAGAGTGGACAAAAATGGCTTCCTTTCCTACCTTTCTCTCGCTGATTTCTTACCACATTGGTTTCTGCTCCACCACATTAACAAAGCGCCCAGTCCAGTAGCCCTGTTGTCCTGCTATCTGCCTCCTCTTTCTGTGCTCTCTGATGCAGGTGACTTTTCTTTTTGCATGTAGCACAGATCCTGGAACTCTCTTGGTTTGTCTGTCTCTCTGCCCCGTTCCATCTTGGCCTTCTTCACAGATTCTTATTCCTCTGTCCTCCCATTGCCAGCAGCCTCAGGATTGGGCCTCTGGTGAATTCTCTTCATCTCCCTGATGTGCTTTCTCCTGCTGATTTCTTGTTACTCCTGGTGATCTCATGTTCTCTCTCGGGATTGGCTTCCATGTCTGTATCTACCTTGGACTTTTGAGGTGCATGTGAGTCCTTTCTGACTTCCTGGTGAACATGTCCCTGTGAGTGCTATGTATGCGTATCAGACTCATCAGGTTCAACAGAACATTTTATTCTTCATCCCCACCCTGTGCCACCTTTCTCCTGTGTACCCTGTCTCTTTTATTGCTCTTACTCTCCTATCCTTTGCTCAGACTTGAAATCTTGGCACCAGTCTCATATTTGTGGTCTCTTTCTTCTTTCCTGACTGTTCTTTCAGACTCATATTCCCATGCCTTCCTATCTTAGCAGCCTCCTGACCTAGCTCCATTTCTTGCATCAGTGGAAAAATATGGTTGTGAGCTATTGTCCTATCAGAAGAAGTCTAAACATGAGTCAATGTTAATTAAATCCATACTAATAAAATTATCAAAAATTGTTTTTCATCATTATTTTTTGAAGAGATGAGCATAATGTAATAATATGAGTTAATCTCTACTTTTAATTTAATATTGGTGGCACATGAAAACCTTGAAGCATAATGTTTACAAATTAGGCTGTGAACCTCATTTACTATGGCCCTGTGTCTATGGAAAATTGTAGTATTTGAACAAACCAGACTAATTTATGGTTTCAATTTGATTTTCCCAAAGAAATCTCAGTTGGAATCATGTATTATAACAGTTTTGTTCTGGTCAATATGATGTTCAGTGAGATAGTTTGTTGTTTAGACATTACTTTCATATCTAGTTGTTAGGAGAATTGGATTCTATTTTAAACTGAAATCTTGAGAGCCTGCTTGCTTGTATCAATTTGAAAAAGACATTTCCAAGCCCAAAGAGATTGTTCACCACTCTCTACCCTTATTTTAAAATTGGTGGTGTGCAAGTTGGAATAAGAACGTTCTTCATAGATTTGATTCTAGTAAGTAGAATGCAAGGAATGGGTAGGTAAAGTTAAAATTGTAAAATTGAGATTTTTCTCTATTGCTTTTGAGTATGTCCTGCTTTGCCTGTCCTGCATCAGTTGGAGATAGTTTCATATGACTAAAGATACCTTTAGCTTTCCAGTTTTCATGACATCCAGTGTAGCTTTTTAACTTGGATACCCAGCTTGTCATATTATACTCTTTCCAAGCTAAAAGACTAACTACCATCAGCCCGCAGAACCTGGGGATGATAGAGTAAATCTGCCCATTGGACTTCGTGTGATTGCGTCACTCTTGTTTCTCATGGGCCTGTTGCCATGAAGTTGACAATGGAAACACATGGCAGAGTTGTGAGATCAAGTCAGAAGAAATGTAGAGCACTAAATTTTGCAACTGTTTGGCCAAAATAAAGAAGACTTGTGCCTTAGGCTGCTGCAGAAAAACCAGAGACCTGGCCTGCATTTTGGGTTTATATATCTTAGAAGGTGCTAATTGAAAGGCAGAGAAAAGGTAGTTCGTTATGGTTAAGATAGGGCTCTCCCAAGGCCAGGTGGTTGATTTGGTCCTTAGCCTGAGGGATAAACTCTAGCATCTTGTTTTCATCACTGGGTGGGGAGAAATGAGTAAGGGCTGGGGGACAGGGGTGGGGTAGCAGGAGCTGACCTTTCAAACTCAGACTAATGTTCTGGCATCATAGGAATTTGCCTAGCTGGAGATAGAGTAGAGCAGACACATGAGTTCCTGTCCAGACTCTTGCAGATCCACTAGCTATGGAGCCTGGGAAAGGGGTTATTTGTAAAACCGGAATAATATCTACCATTACTGTGACAGGTGAGTAAGTTGACATATAGAAGGCTCTTAGTGCATTTCTTGTCCCAGAGTAGGGGCTCAATGCTTACTGTATTTCATTGAATCTAAGTCATCATCTTTTATCAGATACAACATTATTTTTATACCACCAAGGAAACAAAAGACTGTCAAAGTATAACACACTGAGTTCTCATCACTTAATTCATGGTGTTTGCTTTACAGGAAAATAGAGAATTAGGGATGTTCCACCAGTGAGAAGTATTTGCTTCAGTGATAACAAAGTCATGCCTCTTTGCCATTTCCATACCCTTCTATGTGTACAGTTATTTTTAATTTGAATTCTGTATCGTGCTGTAATTCTTCTGAACACATTTTAAACAACAGTTTAACCAACACATGTAGTTCCAGCATGGCACATAACTGAAGGGTCAAAAAATGGGAACACCTTGCATCTAGAGGCAGTGGCAGCTCTGTCACCACTGCAGCCTGGAGGATAACATGGGAGGATGCCATCAATTATAACACACCTCCTGAATCCAGAAGTTTAAAAATGTGGAAAAAGTATATTTTAGAACTGATAAATTATAGTAAAATCTTTTCTTATTCTCAGCTTTTTCTTGAAAATAAATGATTTGTTTCAGGCTCTCTTAAGGCAGTAAGATAAACTCTTGAGGAAAGGAGGGTTGTGGGTATATTTGTGTCTCCTGAGTGCCTGGCACACAGCCTTGTATAGGGTAAGTGCCCAGTATACAAATAAAAATTAAGAAATGCATGTGTGGCTCCTCCCTCTTTGAGAAGAATGCTTACTTTTTCAAACAGATTATTTACCATGGATTTTCTTTAAATAGGCTTTTAAAATATGATTCAGTATGCCAAATTTGAATTCACACATAATTTTTCAGTAACATGTCAAATGCATAATGTAAGATATATCTGTGATCTGTCTCTGACTCTGGAAAGGAAGAGCAGATTGAAGATTAGAAGATCAGAAGGAGGGGGGAAAAAAGCAAGAGATTCTTTTTTTTTCCTTTTTTTTTTTTTTTTTTTTTTTTTTAAGACAGAGTCTCACTCTGTTGCTTAGGCTGGAGTGAGTACAGTGGTGCGATCTTGGCTCACTGTAACCTTGGACTCCTGAGTTCAAGTGATCTTCCTGCTCAGTCCCCCAAGTAGGTAGGACTACAGGTGTACACCATCACATCTGGCTAATTTTTAATTTTTTTGTAGAGACAGAGTCTTGCTGTGTTGCCCAGGCTGGTCTTGAACATCTGGGCTCAAGTGATCCTCCTAGCTTGGCCTCAAAAAGTGCTGGAAACAGTGAGTACAGGGGTATTGATGGCAGTTGACTAAGGTCAGAAGATGTAGGCTTCATTCCTTCTCCTTAAAGTGTTCTGGCATGAAGAAAGACCTCTTGTTTCTGCTATGAGGCCAAACGATTTCTGATTTTGTCACTGCTTTGCTTTTCAAGGTCTTGGCTCTGGGCATTTCTAGAAACCTGAGGGCCGAGAGGGTTGTGTTCAGGACTTGCTAGGAGTAGCTTTGAAAGTAGATCGGATTTAAAAAATACACATATTGAGAACAGCCTTATGCCTCAGTATTTCTGAGCTAGTGATTAGTTTCTTCCTCAAGGGCTGGGAGAATATGCCATTCCTTTTTGATTTCTCAACTTAATGAACAGCCAGAAGTCTTCCTCTGCCCCTCTGTGGGAGATTGTCTACTGGACTGTGGTAGAAAACTTGTGCTCAGAGACCTTGTGCTCAGAGACAGCCTTCTCTGTGAGAGGGGAGTTATGTGACAGCAGGAGCCAATGGGAGACAACTGCTGAGACATTTACAAATGCCATGCGGTCATTGCTCTTTAAGGGTGTGAGGAGGAATCCGAGGCAGGTAGGAATCCATGCTTCAGCTTCTGTTTAGCAGCAGTCATTCTCTTTCTTTTGTACTCTGTGTGTCATAGGCACTCTTGGTGAATACAAGCCTTATTCTACTGAGGACTCAGTGCAAATCATCTAGGGTTCCAGTCTTCGTTCTATCCCTTTCCCTGTTTCTTAGCAACCCTTCAAGGTGAAACCTCAAGGAATTTTCTATAATCAAGGTTTATTATTTTTCTTAGTTCTCTTCTCTCACTCACTTTTATTCTACTTCAGTCAGGCCTTCCCCTCTACCACTCCACCAATTTGTTCTTGTCAAGATTAACAATTACCTCTAAAGTCATGTGATTATCTTTTAGTCCTATAAGCAGCATTTGACACGGTTGCTCAAATAACTTGCTCCTCCTGTAAATACTGTCCTTAATAGACTTCTAGGGGACTACACTCTCCTGTTTGTCCTGCCACCTCACTGGCTGCTCCTTCTCAGTCTCCTTTGTTAATATTCTTCATCTCTTCGACCTCTCAGTGTTGGAGTGCCTCGGTGCCTAGTCCTTGAACCACTTCTGCCTTTCTTTGTCTACCTGCTTCCTTGGTGTCTCATCTAGTGTGATGGCTAAGTACTATCTATGTGCCGATGATTCCCACAATTTTATCTCCAACCTGGGCCTCTCTCCAGTACTCAGTTATAATCCAAATGCTTGTTAAAATCTCCACTTGTATGTATAAAAGGCATCTGTTTAGCAGGTCAAATACGAGCTCTTGCCTAACCCTAAACCCGTTCTCTTGAAATATTTTCCCCACGGCAAGTATCAATTCCAGTGGCTCAGGTCAAAATCTTGGGTTCATCCTTGATCCTTTTTTCTATCCACTCACATCCAATTTAAAAACAAACTCTATCTACTCTCTTCTCTGAATCTATTTAAAATCTGACTACTACTCAGCACGTTCATGGCCACCAAAGTTCTATGGTGCCATCGTCTCTAATCTGGATTGTTGCTAGCCTACTAGCTATCTCTTGCTTTTTGCCCCTTTCTTTATTCAGTTCTCATCCCTGGAGTTGGTGTTCAAACCGTACTCAGATGCTGTCATACCTCTATTTTGAACTGTTTAGCCACTTTCCATTTGAATAAGTGGGAAAGCCAAATTCCTTATGAAGGGCCTATAAGGCCTTATTGGAGATACTTCCCAGCTTCCCCGCAGACTTTAGCTCTTGCTTTTCTTCCCTTGCTCAAACAATTCCAGCTATGTTGGCTGCCTTGCAGTACTTCACACATGCCGTGCATACTCCCGCCTTAGGGCCTTCGTCAAGCTGCTACTTCTCCTTTAGCTCTCCATCCTCAGTGTCTCAAGCCCTCACACTCAACCTCATCAGGCCTTTATTCAAATGAGTCACCTCTATGAGATCTTCCCTCAGCCAACATTTCCTGTCTCCATTTCATGTTTTATTTTTTTCCCATAGCAAGTATCATCATCTAATATTTTATATCTTAAAACTATTTTCCTTTTAAGAATTGGGTTTTATTTTCTAATTTGAGTTGTCCTTTATTTCTTTTTCTTTCTTTTAATTTCAACTTTACTGTGGATTCAGGAGTATATATGCAGGTTTGTTATATGAGTATGTTCCATGATACTGAGGTTGGGGTATGAGTGATCCCATCACCCAGGTCGTGAGCGTAGTCCCAATAGACAGTTTTCCAACCCTTGTGCCTCTTCTTGCCTCCCCGCTCTAGTAGTCCTCATTGTCTGTTGTTTCTGTCTTTATGTCCATGTGTACCCAATGTTTAGCTGCCACGTGTAAGTGAGAATGTGGTATTTGGTTTTCTATTTCTGCATTAATTTGCTTAGGAATACAGCCTCCAGCTACATCCATGTTGCTGCAAAGGATATGTTTTTTTGTTCTTTTCTTTTTGATCCACGGTCAGACTCGTTACCCATTGCGCCACTGGTACATCACGTTTTTTTGTTCTTTTCTATGGGTGTGTAGTATTCTATGGTATATATGTACCACATTTTATTTATTTAATTCACTGCTGATGGTATCCAGGTTGATTCCATGTCTTTGTGATAGTGAATAGTACTGTGATGAACATGTGAATGCCTTGTGTTTTTGGTAGAACAATTTGTTTTCCTTTTGAGTATATACCCAGTATGGGATTGCTGGGTCAAAGGGTAGTTCTATTTTTAGTTCTTTGCTATTTTATTTTTATTTTCTACCCTGCTCTAAACTCCTGAGGGAGTTGGGATTTTCATCAGCTTTGTTCACTGATGTGTGAATGTTGCTTATCACCTAGAACTGCTGAATGAGTGTGAATGAATATGAATGACAAACAAATACATTGTGGTGGGGTGAGCCAGTGAAGCCCAGGTAAGTGAAGGCACAGGAAGGCAAATGAGGGGCTAAGACTAGTATATTCTGGATAAGAGCAGAGGATGCCTGAAGATGAAAATTGAGTGTGAGGGGTTTGGGGCTTAATTTGTGGTCTTAGGTGGTAGTGTTTAGACATTTTCTTTTGTATGAAAGGGGGACTCTTGAGTAGGGAGATGCTCATATCTTTAGAAGATACATGAAGATAGCTGTTTCTTCTCTGAGATTGTTCTGGAATGATGAGCAATGATCCAGACACTGAGAGGCAAAACTAGTTGAGGAGTTAAATACGTTGCTGTTGGTCCTGCTGGTGACATCCAGACTATTTAGTCCACTTTGATTCCTTAATCTGTCTTGTTGGGCAGGCTGACACTGGCTTCTCAGAAGTTTCTTGTCCTCATGAAAGAATAAATCTTCATGATTTTGTCACACTCAATAAGATTCTTAGAATGCTGAGAACAAGGAGCTGCCACTGGAGCTGAAACAATTTGAGACATAATATGTAGGTTTGGGAATAATGCCATGGGAAATCTTTTTGTGGATTATGACTTCTAGATGTGAGCCTAGATAAAACCCTAACATTTGTAAACATTATCATCTTAAAAGCACTTGACTCTTTGGACTGTTTGGTTATTGGGGATGGGAAAAATATTATTCATTTACAGATAACAGAGTATATAAACCACCAGCACATTTCTAAGAACTAAAGTAATTATCTGGGATGGGAATTCTATTCTGAGATTGCTGCATACTCTAATTACGTTACTTCATATCTGGTTAACTTTTAATATACTGCTTCTTGCTTTGTACATAGGTAAAGTCACTGATGGTGTAAAATTACATAGAATTCTGAATTATGCCAGATCATTTTCTAAGAAACCAGTTCACTGTGACAGCAATTGATTTTTAATGAGGGGATTTTTCCCTTTCATTAATGTGACATGTTACATGTATATTGGAGATTTTGAATGAATAGATTTTTTTTCCTGATTGTGAAATAATGCATGCTCATTGATAGAATTTGAAAAATGAAACCGATAATTTTTGCCATCCTGTGGTAGTCACTGTTAATGTTTTTGGTGGATTTTTGCCATTAAACAAAAGTGAAATACTGCTTAGCTTGTATTGCACTTTGTTCATTTAATATTGTGTAATGAACGTTTTTATGTATTATTCTTCCAAACGTAATTTTAAAGGATATGCAGGATGTCTTTCCATGCATCATGAGTTCATGTGTTTTGCTCCTCAGCAAGATGACTTGTAATTGGCCTCAGGCAATAAAGCAGCAGCTGTTTTTGAGGCTCTTATTCTATGTTCTAGTCTGGCTATGATAAAAGAGAATTAAAAACATGGTCTTTGTTCTCAAAGGACATGAAAGCTGGAACCTTGGTGATATAGGAAACCTTCTTGCCAATGTACAAATATGTTGAAATATTGGCTATAGCAAAAGGCTTGTTAGCACCGAATGAGGCTCTGCTGTATCCATTCACCAGGGAATGTGCACTATGATGCCTCTCAAAGGTTCACTTGCAGGTGCCTCAGTGTACCTGATGGCTTGACTGTTGTTGCAGCCATTAGTACATTTCCTCCCTTCTTGCCACTTTTCTCTCCTCAAATCTCACCAAAACCAGTTGTTTTTAATCTTCACACTGCCCAACAGACTCCTATACTCACTGAAATACCTTCAGCCCCTAACCTCTAGAGGAGCTGAGGACATCATGGAGGAAAGGTAAGTCTTTCTCTGAAAGAGATTGTAGACCTGGGATATAATGGCTAAAGTGATCCCCAAGATGTTCTTTTGATGTTTGTCATTTCTCAGATTTTGTTTTTAGATACTCACTTTGCATTGCTTTGTTGTTGTTTTGTGAAAGAACAGACTTCTAATTTTAAAACACAAGGTGGAGAAATGGTAAAAACAGAGGCATAAGATCAAGTGATGGGTTAAAATGCCGGTCCTGTGATCCTTGATGTAGTTCTCCCTTTGATTGTTCTCACTTGAAAGAATGCCTTTTCCTTCCTATTGTGGAGTACTACCTGCTGTCAGTTGGAGAGGGGGTAAGTTGAGCAACCTGTCAAAGACTTTCTAAGTTCCCTTCATATGGTTTGCAGAAACAGGGCTGGATTTTCATTTCTTCTTTCATTCAACAGGAGTCTCTTTCATGTTTGAAAATTGAAAACGCGTGGTTTTCAGTGTGGAGCGAGGATGTGTGTGCCCTGTGGCACACCTGTTTCTAATTTCCTGACTTGAAAGCATAACCCATCAAAAGGAGCAGAAAAACAATTTCTTTGTGACATGCTGCTTCATGGCCCTTGCTGGACTCACGGCCTTCGTGGCTTTGCCGTCTTGGTTCCCTCTGTAGAAGGTTCTTGTGAGACGCAGAATTCACTAAATAGAACTAGTGCCTTTTATGGCACAGGGCTGTTTTTGGTATTATTTTGTTGTAGTTCTTTTCAGCTCAGGAAATTTACTTGAAATAAGATTTATTTAAAAAATATATTAAATTTAGCTGAGCAGTATATGTTGGAAGGAAATCTGTAAGCTGATGAGTGAGCCGACTGGCTAGGAATAAGGTTTGGTTGAGCATACGAATGTTTAAATTCCATAGTGCTGCTTAACATAAACCAGATATTTCCAATGAGTTGCTTCGTATTTGTGTGTACTTTAAAGTCATGCCAGCATAAATGACTGTGAGGCACAATATGTTGATTTTGAGTTTTGTAAATTGAAAATTTGTTGCTATGAAAGTGGTACATGGTATAACTCATCACTTTCCGAAGGTACTTAGTGTGTCTGATACTGGCAAGGTGTCATGAAAAAATAGATGCCCAGGGAATTCTGGGCTTCTGCTTTCAGAATGCTGGAAGTGTAGATATTTAGTTCTTCAGATTTCCTTGGACATTGTCAGCATAAGGATGGATCCTTAAACACAAACTTTAGTTTGGGTTTCTGTTTGAAGTGTTCCTTGGGATACTAATCTTAATGGTGTATTCTCAAAGTTTTTTTTTTTTTTTTTAAGTGTATGAATCACCTTGGGGAGCTTGTTAAAAGGAAGACTGTGATTCAGTGGGTCTGGGATGAGTCCTGGGATTCTGCATTTTTTACAAGCTTCCGGGTGATGCCGATGCTGCTAGTCCACAGACAGTACTGTAAGCAGCAAGGCGACACTTTGATGGGCAAAGTGGTGCTGTGCCCACAACACCCATCACATACAAATTACCGGCTGCTTTCCCCATTGTGTTTTGGTGCCTCTAAAGCTAAGATGATCTTAGGTGTATATTCTTGACTCTCGGGTATCCCTGTGAGCATTAATTAATAGTTTAACAAGTGACCACTGGGGCTAGCATGGATGGGGACTACCAAGACAGGCTTATTGTGTTGGAAGAAGTGATGCTTATGTTTTCAGACTCTTATGGAATATACAGATTCCTGTATTTGAGCCAAGGTTCTTGCTGCAGACAGAAGTGAATACAACAAACTGCTAACTCGAAAAGGTACTGATAGAAGGGCTAGGAAGGCATAGTGCTGAATCGAATGTATTTTATTTTAGCCAGCTCTGTTCATGTTGGCTGGTTAATTTGGGCAATGAATCATGGAGAAAAAGTGGGAACATGTAAATGTAAAATGCAGAAACAGTTTGCCTTTTTATTAACTTGTTATTGAATATATGTTATGGTTCTTATTAGTGAATTGCGGCATGATCCAGCCCACAGTATAAAATGTCATGATTAAAGGTACCTTACATTTTTATTTTCAGAATGTTTTGTTCATATCATGAAAAGTACATTTATTTATATGTTGTGTTTTTCTCTTAGTTTTGATGAAAAAGAATTGAAATAAATGCTGACTAGTAGAAAGCATGGATAGTTGGTTAAAAAAATCTGAGTTGGGGCCGGGCACGGTGGCTCACGCCTGTAATCCCAGCACTTTGGGAGGCCGAGGCGGGTGGATCACGAGGTCAGGAGATCGAGACCATCCTGGCCAACATGGTGAAACCCTGTCTCTACTAAAAATACAAAAAAATTAGCTGGGCATGGTGGCGCGTGCCTGTAATCCCAGCTGCTCAGGAGGCTGAGGCAGGAGAATTGCCTGAACCCAGGAGGAGGAGGTTGCGGTGAGCCGAGATCACGCCATTGCACTCCAGCCTGGGTAACAAGAGCGAAAACTCAGTCTCAAAAATAAAATAAAATAAAAAAATCTGCGTTGGGTATTGAAGAAATAGAGACTTCAACTAAAATTCTACAGTGGTATTTTAGGTCTGCCTGTACCTACATTGAATGGAAGAGCAGGTACACTCAGGGACACATTGAGGTGAGGGATTTATGGGCCTCGGATTCAGACTTTGGTTTGAATCCTAATAGAGGGAGCAGATTGAAAGGATTGGGCCCACCCATCCCAGGATTGGGACACCTTTCCTTATGGTGGAGAGACACACAGCTATGCTCATTATCATGGATGTTCTCACTTGGCACCATTGAATTTCCTGTTGGTTGAGATTCTGTTATGGCTGTGTTTAATAATGCTGAGGAGTTCTGCTTTCTCCTTTTCTGTCTTTCTATCCTAGGCCTAGAATGTTTTACTGGTTCTTCAGAATTTCCTAGTAAATTATATATGTTGTAATCTATCATAATTATCACTGTTTACTAATATTGGTGATAGAATAATTAATAGGTTCCCAGTTGAAATCTGCTATGATAATGTAGTGATGTGTTCTCAGAAATATAAAAGAATATTTACAGCAGTATAGCTAAGATAGCTAGTAAAATTCATGTCAGAAGATAATAAGGATTTGAAGATTTCCTGCACATTTGTTTTGCCTGAGTTCTTTCTTGTCCTTAAAATTTAGATTTGCCTCTGTTCTACCTGTTATGCTTTCTTTCTCATGCAAAAGTAAATTTAGTGGGATATGGTCATATAATATTCTCAAGTTAAAGATTTTTTATCTTTGTTTTAAATATCCTCCTTTGTCTGATTCATCTTACCTGTTTTGATTTTATTCTTCATCTTAGTAGCAGGTCTTTCTTTGTAGCTTTTCATATCAGAATTATAACATTTGTATATGAAATAAGCATAAACAATGTAGTCCTGGACTTTCCTCAGAACCACCTCTGCAAGTTAAACTCTGCTCGTACCAAGTTCATAGAGTTTTCAGCAACTTACTATGTGAATTGCACAGGTTTATCTTATTAATCTACAAGTCTGTGCAACTCTTACTATTTAATAGAAAGTCCTAGCTACTATCATTCACTTTACTTTTTCTTTCTGCTATAATTGCAATATAAACAACTTAGCACAATTTCTTAAGGAGGAGTGCATGTTTCTCCTTTTGCTCTTGTTTAGACTCCCTTCTCCATAGCCATGTGGTGAAGCCTGAGATGAGCTCAAATATCTTCTCTTTTCTGCAGCCATTCTCCCTCCCTCTCTCCCCATTTCTTGCTCTTCCTTCTGTCTCTCTTCCCCTCCCTCTTTTCTTTCTTCCCATGACCAGCTCCAAAGATTTCTTCCCCTGCCCTCCAAAATCAGTGGTGCTGTGATGTGGCACGTATACTACTTGTATGGTTGTTCTCCACAAAGCCTAGGAGCTCCTTGAGGATGAGATTATTGGCTTAAAGATTTAGTAGATACTCAATAAACATGTGTTGAATTGAATTCAGGAATCCTTTGCCTTTTTTGAAGCACCATCAAACAGATTCTGATTGCAAAGCGACTGACTTGTTCTGCATTGGTAAACCAGAACTAGTGTTCCTGTTTGCTTAAGAACTTCAAGTATTCATGGTAGAGGCTTTGTTCTGTGAAGTGAAGGGTAGTTTAAGTTTGGATTGGTGTAGTTTTGATAAAATTGATTACCCTTTTAATACTTTTTCATTACTATAGTGCTTAGGTTGCTTTGGGTTGTGGTTAACAGAAATTACAACACAAATGGGCTTGAATAATAAGGAAGTACATGATTTTATGTAAGAGGAAGTTCAGAGGTAGGTAGACTCCAGGCTTGATTGGTTCAGGGGCTCCATTGATGAGATCAAGGACCCAGTTCTTCACTTCCCTTGCTTGCTCTGTTGCCATCATTGTTGACTTCTTTCTTGGGCTGATAGCACAATGACTACTGCATTGCCAGAAAACTCATCACAAGAAGATCTCCAGAGGAATTTAAAAAACAATGATTTTTGTAGTTTTTTTTTTCCCTCGGAATGAAGAACACTTTCTTTAGAAGCTCCCCAGCAAACTTCTCAATCAGTGTTTTGCTAATTGACTAATGTTGTATGCTTATTTGTGGATCAATCACTGACAGAGGAAAATGGGATTATGAACCAGTGATAGGCACATGACTGTGGGTAGATGGAAAGCAGAACAAAATCAAGTTTCATTCTGGAAAGGAGAAGGGAGTAGACGTGTAGGTGGAAGCCACCAGTGTCCTACTAAACTTGACATTTGTCATCATTTTGTGATCAGTAATAAGGGTGAACAAAAAACTAAAAAAAGATAGTAATAAGGATGATAACAGTAGTTAGCATTTGTTGAGCATTTACCATGGTCAGGTACTGTGCTGAGTACTTTTTACATAATGATTCTCATTTTCAAATAAATCTGAAGTTCAGAGAGGTCAAATAGTGCTGGAATGACTGAGGAATATAAAATGTCTTCACTGAGTGAAGGTGGAAAAATGTGAGAAGGAAGAAGAAAGGCTAAATCTAAATTTAATTAGCTACTTTTATTTTTACCAGAAAAGTTATAGACTAGGTATTTAGAGAGTTAAAAGATAAAAACCCATGCAATTATCATTTAAATCTGTTCTTACCAAAGCCATGCCTCTTGCCATTACTTCTGACTAACTGGCAGCTGGCCATACAAAATGGATGTCTTTGGTTTTGTTTTGTATTTGATTTTGTTGAAAAATCAAATGCAGGAGATAAAAAAATGCCACCACAAAGTTTGTTTATATCTTCATTTCACTTAAATTAAGTGGATGAAATGGAATCTGGCCTTTTTCATATTGTTTATGTTCTGCTTTGCTTCTTGGTTTTGGGGCAGGATTTCTAGTTGTGTTTGAATTTGTTTTCCTCTCAAGTATCATTTGCAAAATTAGTGTGGAAATTAATAAACTCTTTCTATTCAATAAGTGTTGTAATTTTCCTAATATGACAAAATATCATACTGTTTCATTAGCATAATATAATTCAAATATGTGCTCATTTAGCCTTATCTACTTTTTTTTTTTTAAGTCTAGAAGGAAGAAAGATGCCTTGCATAAGTAACCAATATAATCTTTATTTAGTAACTTTGATTTTAGGTTCAGTGGTACATAAACAGGTTTGTTATTTAGGAAAATTGCAGGGGTTTGGTGTACAGATTATTTCATCACCCAGGTAATAAGCATAGTACACAATAGGTAGTTTTTTGACCAGGAAGGTGAAAGATCTCTAAAACAAGAATTACAAAACGCTGCTGAAAGAAATCAGAGATGACACAAACAAATGGAAAAACATTCTATGCTCCTAGATAGGAAGAATCAATATTGTTAAAATAGCCATAATACCCAAAGCATTAATAAATTCAGTGCTATTCCTAATAAGCTATGAATGACATTCTTCATAGAATTAGAAAAAATATCCTAAAATTCATATGGGACCAAAAAAGAGCCTGAATAGTCAGGGCAATCCTAGTTAGAAAGAATAAAGTTGGAGGCATCCCGTTACCTGACTTTACTACGAGGATACAGTAACTAAAAAAGCATGGTACTGGCACAAAAACAGATATATAGACCAATGGAACAGAATAGAGAGCCCAGAAATCAGGCCACATACCTACAACCATCTGATCTTCAACAAAGTTGACAAAAACAAGCAATGGGAAAAGGACTCCCTATTCAATAAGTAGTGCAGAGATAATTGGCTAGCCATATGCAAAAGATTGAAATTGGATCCCATCTTTACACCATATAGAAAAATCAACTCAAGATGGAAAAAGACTTAAATGAGAAACCTAAAATTATAAAAACCCTGGAAGATAACCTAGGCAATACCATTCCGAACATAGAGTTGGGCAAAGATTTCATGATGAAGACTTCAAAAGCAATTGCAATAAAAACAAAAATTGATAAATGGGACCTACTTAAACTAAGGAGCTTCTGCACAGCAAAAGAAACTATCAGCAGTAAACAGAATAGGAGAAAATATTTGCAAACTGTGCATGTGACAAAGATCTGATATCCAGAATCCATAAGGAAATTAAACAATTCACAAGCAACAAACAAACAAACAAACCCATTAAACCTGTGGGCAAAGGACATGAATGGACACATTTTAAGAGAAGACACTGTAATACTTAAAATGAAGGCTCATTTGAGTATCTCATTCTTTGTGTGTGTGTGTGTGTGTGTGTGTGTGTGTGTGTGTGTGTTTTGAAATGGAGACTCCCTCTTTCACCAAGGCTGGAGTGCAATGGCGCAATCTCGGCTCACTGCAACCTCTGCCTCCCAGGTTCAAGCAATTCTCCTGCCTCGACTGCCCGAGTAACCGGGGTTACAGGCATCCACTGCCACTCCCAGCTGATTTTTGTGTTCCTAGTAGAGACGGGGGTTTCACCATGTTGACCAGGCTGGTCTCGAACTCCGACCTCAGGTGATCTGCCCACCTCAGCCTCCCAAAGTGCTAGGTTTACAGGCGTGAGCTACCATTCCCAGCCATCTCATTCATTTTCATCTCAATATATGGGCAGAGTTAGATGCTTGATCTATGTTTCATTTTTGTGTTATAAAAGGACCTATGTAAATAAAGTACAAAAAAATCAAAATGACTAAAGTTGTTTTAATGAAACTGTTACATATAAATGATGTCATTGTGTGTGTGTGTGTGTGTGTGTGTGTGTGTGTGTGTGTGTGTGGTGTGTGTGTGAGAGCCCTGATGAGTAGCTTCTGGTTATCGTTTCAGCCATTCTTTTTTTTCTTTAATTGCATTTTAGGTTTTGGGGTACATGTGAAGAGCATGCAAGATTGTTGCATAGGTACACGCATGGCAGTGTGATTTGCTGCCTTCCTCCCTATCACCTATATCTGGCATTTCTCCCCATGCTATCTTTCCTCAACTCCCTACCCCCCAAAGTCCCTCCCCTATTTCCTTCCCGACAGACCCCAGTGTGTGATGCTCCCCTCCCTGTGTCCATGTGTTCTCATTGTTCAACACCCACCTATGAGTGAGAACATGCAGTGTTTGATTTTCTGTTCTTGTGTCAGTTTGCTGAGAATGATGGTTTCCAGGTTCATCCATGTCCCTACAAAGGACATGAACTCATCATTTTTGGTGGCTGCATAATATTCCATGGTGTATATGTGCCACATTTTCCCTGTCCAGTCTATCATCGATGGACATTTGGGTTGGTTCCAGGTCTTTGCTATTGTGAACAGTGCTGCAGTGAACATTTGTGTGCATGTGTCCTTATAGTAGAATGATTTATAATCCTTTGGATATATACCCAGTAATGGGATTGCTGGGTCAAATGGAATTTCTATTTCTAGGTCCTTGAGGAATCGCCACACTGTCTTCCACAATGGTTGAACTAATTTACACTCCCACCAACAGTGTAAAAGTGTTCCTATTTCTCCACATCCTCTCCAGCATCTGTTGTCTGCAGATTTTTTAATAATTGCCATTCTAACTGGCATGAGATGGTATCTCAATGTGGTTTTGATTTGTGTTTCTCTAATGACCAGTGATGATGAGCATTTTTTCATATGTTTGTTGGCCTCATGTATGTCTCCTTTTGTAAAGTGTCTGTTCATATCCTTCTCTCAGTTTTGAATGGGCTTGTTTTTTTCTTGTAAATCTGTTTTAGTTCTTTGTAGATTCTGGATATCAGCCCTTTGTCAGATGGGTCAGCTGCAAAAATTTTTTCCCATTCTGTTGGTTGCCGATTCACTCTAATGACTATTTCTTTTGCTGTGCAGAAGCTGTGGAGTTTGATTAGGCTCCATTTGTCTATTTTGGCTTTTGTTGCCAATGCTTTTGGTGTTTTGGTCATGAAGTCCTTGCCAACGCCTATGTCCTGAATGGTTTTGCCTAGATTTTCTTCTAGTGTTTTTATGGTGTTAGGTCTTATGTTTAAGTCTTTAATCCATCTGGAGTTAATTTTAGTGTAAGGTGTCAAGAAGGGGTCCAGTTTCTGCTTTCTGCACATGGCTAGCCAGTTTTCCCAACACCATTTATTAAACATGGAGCCCTTTCCCCATTGCTTGTTTTTGTGAGGTTTGTCAAAGATCAGATGGTTGTAGATGTGTGGTGTTGCCTCCGAGGCCTCTGTTCTGTTCCATTGGTCTGCATCTCTGTTTTGGTACCAGTACCATGCTGTTTTGATTACTGTAGCCTTGTAGTATAGTTTGAAATCCGGTAGTGTGATGCCTCCTGCTTTGTTCTTTTTGCTTAGAATTGACTTGGCTATGTGGGCTCTCTTTTGGTTCCATATGAAGTTTAAGGTGGTTTTTTCCAGTTCTGTGAAGAAGGTCATTGGTAGCTTGATGGGGATAGTGTTGAATCTGTAAATTACTTTGGGCAGTATGGCCATTTTCACGATATTGATTCTTCCTAACCATGAACATGGAATGTTTCTCCATCCGTTTGTGTTCTCTCTTATTTTGTTGAGCAGTGGTTTGTAGTTCTCCTTGAAGAGGTCCTTTACATCCTTCGTTAGTTGTATTCCTAGGTATTTTATTCTCTTTGTAGCAATGGCGAATGGCAGTTCATTCTTGATTTGGCTCTCTTTAAATCTGTTATTGGTGTATAGGAATGCTTGTGATTTTTGCACATCGATTTTGTATCCTGAGACTTTGCTGAAGTTGCTTATCAATTTCAGGAGATTTTGGACTGAGACAATGGGGTCTTGTAGATATACAATCATGTCGTCTGCAAATAGAGACAATTTGACTTCCTCCTTTCCTATTTGAATACCCTTTATTTCTTTTTCTTGCCTGATTGCTCTGGCTAGAACTTCCAGTACTATATTGAATAGGAGTGGTGAGAGAGGGCATCCTTGTCTAGTGCCAGATTTCAAAGGGAATGCCTCCAGTTTTTGCCCATTCAGTATGATATTGGCTGTTGGTTTGTTGTAAATAGCTTTTATTATTTTGAGATACGTTCCGTCGATACCTAGTTTATTGACGGTTTCTAGCATAAAGGGCTGTTGAATTTTTCGAAGGCCTTCTCTGCATCAATTGAGATAATCATGTGGTTTTTGTCTTTGGTTCTGTTTATGTGATGAATTACATTTATAGACTTGCGTATGTTGTACCAGCCTTGCATCACCGGGATGAATCCTACTTGATCATGGTGGATAAGCTTTCCCTACCCCCGCCCCGAGACAGGGTTTCACCGTGTTGGTCAGGCTGGTCTTGAACTCCTGACCTCAGGTGATCCGCCTGCCTTGGCCTCCAAAGTTCTTGGATTACAGGCGTGAGCCACCACGCCCGGCCAGTGGATAAGCTTTTTGATGTGCTGTTTGATTCGGTTTGTCAGTATTTTATTGAAGACTTTTACATCTGTGTTCATCATGGATATTGGCCTGAAGTTTTCTTTTCTTGCTGAGTCTCTGCCGGGTTTTGGTATCAGGATGATGTTGGTCTCATAAAATGATTTGGGAAGGATTCTCTCTTTTTGGATTGTTTGGAATAGTTTCAGAAGAAATGGTACCAGCTCCTCTTTGTATGTGTGGTAGAATTCGGCTGTGAACCCATCTGGACCTGGGCTTTTTTTGGGTAATAGGCTCTTAATTGCTGCCTGAACTTCAGACCTTGTTATTGGTCTATTCAGGGTTTCAACTTCTTCCTGATTTAGGCTTGGGATGATGCAAGTGTCCAGGAATTTATCCATTTCTTCCAGGTTTTCTAGTTTACGTGCATAGAGTTGTTTGTAACAATCTCTGATGATGGCTTGTATTTCTGTGGAATCTGTGGTGATATCCCCTTTATTGTTTTTTATTGCATCTATTTGATTATTCTCTCTTTTCTTTTTAATTATTCTGTCTACTGGTCTGTCTATTTTGTTGATCTTTTCGAAAAACCAGCTCATTCTGTTGGAAAATATTAGGTTCTTCATTAGATGAAGTTAGTCAGTCTGAAATAACAGTCTGTAGCTGTTTGATTACCTATTACCGTCCCTAAACCTTCTGGCTTAACACAACAACAATTTCTTTATTTCTCATGACGTGTGTATTAACTGAGTTTGGTGTGCACAGTTCTTTTGCAGTTATGCCTGGAGATTCTCATGTGACTGCAACAGATGGTAGTTTGATTATATCTCCATGGTGGCTTCACTCTCATGGTTGGTGCCTTTGTGGTGACAACTAGAAGACTGAGCTCAGCTGGTATGCTGGGATGCTTTGGTCTTGCTCTTCTCTGAGAGGGTATTGGAGATTCTCTGTATCTAACATGACCTCTCCAGCAAAGTAGCTGCATTTTTTATATAGTAACTCAGGACACTCAAAAGTGCAAATGTGAAAGCTGCCCAGCCTTCTTAGGGTTTAAGCCTGAGCTGACATTGTGTTTATTAGAGTGAATCACAGGGCCAATTCTTATTCAGTGTAGGAGGGAATCATCTTAGGGAATGAATACTAGCAGTTTTGTTCACTGAGGGCCATCTTTGGAAACTAGCAACTGTAGTAATTATTTTTTGGAGTAACGTTTCTCCCTTAGAGAATTATCTGGATTTGTGGATTATCTCCCTAGAAACATAGATGTGAACGTAATTACCTGCATAAGTGCACACACAGTTCTAAAATTTCATGGTATTCTGTATCATGGATTGTCAAACTCATAAAATTTAGAAGTTTGTTAACTCCTTCATTAGTGATTTAAATGACTTTATTGTTTTACAGCAGTTGCACAGAATTCTGTTGTATAATTGTTCTATCCCCTTGGAATGACAATTGGGTTGTTTCCTAGTTTTTGGTTTTTTAATTTTTATTTATTTATTTTGCTATTTTAATAGCAGTGATTTTCTTTTGCATAGCTGTTGTGTATGCGTCTGTTTCCTTACCACAAATTCCTGGAAATACATTTTCTGTCTCAAAAGGAGGGGATATTTTAAAAGATTTTGGTAGATATTGCCTAACTTCCCTGTTTTCTCCTAGGGATTTTACAGTTTTAGTTCTTGTGTTTAAATCTTTATTTGAGTTGATTTTTGTATATGGTATAAGGATGCAATTTTTTTATGGGTGTGTTTAAGATAGATACTTTTTTCATTATTATGAAGTATTTTTAAATTGCATTATTGGTTATACATAAAAATATCTATATTACATATGTAAGTTATAAAACATAAAAATATAACCAAACCCCTTGAATTTGCCATCAGCTTAATGCAAACATTTGCAATAACATTTATCTCAGCTTTGTTAGGGTATAATTACAAATAAAAATTGTATTTTAGGTGTACTACATGATATTTTGATGTACATATACATTGTAAGATGATTGCCACAATCAAGCTAATTAACATAATCCATCCACTCACAATTACCTTGTTTGGTGTGGTGAGAATAAAGATCTACTCGCTTAGCAAAGTTTAATTCTACAATACGTTATTATTCACTGTAGTCACAATGCTATATATTAGTCCTCCAGAATTTATTCATAGTGGTACCCTGTGACCACTATCTCTTCATTTCCTCACCCCCAGTAGCCATTCTTCTATTATCTGTTTCTATGAGCTTGACTTTAAATTTTATATGTAAGTGAGATCATGCAGTATTTGTCTTTTTTTGTTTGGCTTATTTCACTTAGCATGAATATCCTCCAACTTCATCCATATTGTCACAAATGACAGGATTTTCTTGGTTTTAAAGGCTGCATCACACACACACACACACACACACTCTCTCTTGGTTTTAAAGGCTGAATCACACACACACACACTCTCACTCACTCTTGGTTTTAAAGGCTGAATCACACACACACACACACACACACACACACACACACACACTCTTTCTTCCTTTATTCATTGATAGACGCTTAGGTGGTTTCCGTATCTTGGCTATTGTGAATGCTGCTGCAGTGAAAATAGGAGTGCAGTTATCTCTTTGAAATATTGATTTTTCCTATGGATGTATACCCAGAAGTGGGATTGTTCAGTCGTATGGTAGTTCTGTTTTTAACTTTTTCAGGAACCTCCCTGCTGTTTTCCAGAATGGCTATACTAATTTATAATCCCACCAACAGTGTACAAAGTTTCCCTTTTCTCCACATCCTTGTCAACACTTGTTGTTTTTTGATGTTTTGATAGTAGCCATCCTAAGAGTTGTGAGGGAATACCTCATTGTGGTTTTGATTTGTATTTATATTTACCTGATATAGTGATGTTGACTACAGATTGAGTATCCTTTATCTGAAATTCTGGGGACCAAAAGTTTTTGAATTTTGTGCTCCAACTGTGTTCTAAAACTTCTCTGTTGGTCTCTGGGCTTACACAGATATATTTTCCTTTGTAGGTAGTTGTCAAATTGATGCTCCTGTAGGGGATTGATGATAGAAAGTTTCTATTGTACCATCTTGCTTATGTCACTCTGATTAATAATACTATTGCATCCTCTCCTACCTTGTCACAAATTCTTTTCCATAGGTAACCACTATTCTGAAATTTGTGTATCATTCCCTTACTTTAAACAGAATGTTTAGTCATATATATATGCATCCCCAAATAATATATTGTTAGTTTTATGGTTTTTATTGACCTATAAGTCTCTGGTATCATATGTTATATAGTCTTCTGTGTCTTCCTTCTTTTAGTAAATATACTTTTATAATTGTTCATATAGTTTCCATGTCACTCTAGTACATTTATTTTAGCTGTGAATACTCCATTGTGAGTATAGTCCAGAGTTTTACGCTTTCTCCTGCATTTATTAACTGTAATTCTTCTAAAAAGATGACCTTTTGCTTATCATCTATTTGGCTACACAGAGGTATAGTTCATAAAGGAAAGTCAGAAAAGATGTTCACATCTTTTTTTAATATACTAATTTTCAAAATAAAGAGATGATGCAATTCATCTAATTCAAATAATTAGATAATCTCCTAAGACACCCAACTAGGTTTCATTTTATATATTAAAAAAAATTTCCTATTTATTTGCTTATTTGTGAACTTGTTAATTTATGATTTTTATATATTTGATGTGTTTCAATCTATTACATCCACTACATTTTTTCCTGCTTTGTTACTAAGTGCATACACATTTAGATTGTTATGTCTTCTACTAATTGACACTTTTATTATAAAATATTCTCTTTATCTCTAGATAATTCTTTTTGTTTTGATGTCACTTTGTTTAATATTAATATAGTCAGAGCAACTTTCTTATCCTTAGTATTTGTCTATGTTATTATTATCTGTTTTACTTTTAGCCTGTCTTGTCTGTATGGTAAAGTATGTTTCTTATAAACAAACAATGACTGAGTCTCCTGTTTATTAATAAAAAGATTATTCTAGATTGATAACCTGTGCCTTTTACATGGAGTATTTAGTCCATTTACATTTAATGTAAGTATTGATATAATTGGGCTAAATATACTGTCTTGCTTTTTGTTTTCTATTTTTTCCTTTTTATTCTTCTCCAGAAATATTTTGCTGTTATTCTATGTATTATATTTTCTGTAGTTGCTATAGGGATTGTAATATGCACCATTAATTTACCATGGTCCACTTTAGGATAATATTACTTTATGACAATGTAAGAAACTTTAAAAAGTGTAAGTCCAGTATTTCTTTCTTGTTCTTTGAGCTCTGGGCATATTTTAATGTCCATATTATGTTATAAGCTCTAAAATATGTTACTGTGTTAGATATTCAGTTGTCTTTTAAAAAATTTACACATGCACTCACACATACTGAATATATATGCTTTTAAACTTATTGAATGAGTTCCACTTTCTGGTGCTTTCTTTTTAAAGAAAGAGCTCAGGGTTCTCTCTCTGTGATTGTTTTCCTTTAACCTAAATAAATGGCCTTTAGTAGTTTTATGTTCCATGTTTCCTGATGATAAGTCTTCTTAGCTTTGTCTATCAGAAATGTCTTTACTTCCTTTTCACTTTTGAAGGATGTTTTCTCTGCCTAGAGAATTCTGTGTTGGCTTTTTTCTTTCAATAATTTAAAAATGTCATCCCACTATCTTTTTGCATCCATTGTTTCTGGTGATAAGTTTTTGTAGTGGTCTCTTTATATGTAATTTTTTTTCTTTTTCCTGTTTTTAATATTTCATCTTTGCTTTCCAGTAGTTTTATTATGGTGTCTTTAAATGTGATAATGTTTGCATTATCCATTTTGGAGTTTTTTGGGGTTATTGGGTTGTTAGATATGGAAAATTCTCAGCCATTATATTTTTAGATATTTATTCTGGCTTGCTCTCTCTTTTACTTCTGGGACTGCTGTTATATGCATTTAATATTGTTCTACAGATACTGGGTACTGCGTTCCTATTTATTCATTCTTTTCGTCTTTGTATTTCAGTTTGGATAATTTCTCGTGACTGTATCAAGTTCACCTATCCTTTTGTTTGTTATCTTTTGCTTGCTTTAAAACCCCCTGAATGCATTTTTGTTTCGATACTTTTTCATTTTGTATATTTCTATTTGGTTTATTTTAATAGATTTTTCTGTGTTGGAATTTTCCCATCTCTTATGAAGATTTTCCACTTACATAAATTGTTGTTTTTCTTTTAAAAACCTTATCTGATAATTCCAACATCTGGGCTATTAGGCTACTTCTACTGCCTGTTCCTTCTCTTGTTTCCCAGTCACATTATTTCTTACTTTTTCATATGTCTTATAATTATTGGTTGTATACTAAAATTATATTTGAAAACAGAAGAGACTGAAGAAGGTATTTGCCTCTAAAAACGGGTATACTTTTTCTTATTCCATGCATCTAGGATGACACATTGATTGTGTCAATCTCATCCATAGTTGAGTTGGGACTGGGTGTTCTTGCAGCAGTAGATTCAGTTCACTTTGGCCTCAGATATATATAAAACATATATATAATAAATACACACATTAATATATATATAAATCCTTTATTCATATAAACATATATAAATGTTTTATATTTATAAAATATATATGTGTTTTTGTTTTTATAGGTTCAGGGTGTGTGTCTGCAGGTTTGTTACATGAAATGTCACATAATGGTGAGGTTTGGGCTTCTAGTGTATCCATCACTCAAATTGTGAACACTGTACCCAACAGGTAGTTTTTCAACCCTCATCCTCCTCTCACCATCCCCTCATTTGGAGTCCTCAGTGTCTATTATTTCTTTCTGTATGTTCATATGTACTCATTGTATGGCTTCCATTTATGAGAGAGAACATACAGTATTTGATTTTCTGTTTTTGAGTTATTTCATGTAGGATAATGGCCTTGAGCTCCATCCATGTTGCTGCAAAAGGTGTGATTTTATTCTTTTTTATGGCTGCAGAGTATTCCATGGTTTATACCAATTTTTTTTTTGGCTTAAATACCAAGCATTATTATTTCACAGGAGAAATTCTAAAGAAAAGTGCTTCAGTGGTCAGTGTTTGGTTTTTTCAGCATCGAAGACTCCATTCCTTTCCATCTTTCTGCTCCGTTATTCTCAACTCTTTGATACTCAGCTTTGATACTCAGCTTGCCCCTTTATGGTCATAAGGTGGCTGCAGCCGCTCTAAGTATTACAGTCTATTCAACAAAATTCAAAGACTGGGTGAAGTAACAGCTTTGTCTTGTGTCACCTTTTTTTTTTTTTTTTAAATGAATTAAGCTTTTATTTTAGATTCTTGGGGAACATGTGCAGGTTTGTTACCTGGGTATATTGTGTGACACTGAGTTCAGGTGTACAAATGATCCCATCACCCAGGGAGTGAGTATACTACTCAATAGGTAGTTTTTCAGCCCTTGTATTCCTCCCTCAATCTCCTGTATAGTAGTCCCTAGTGTCTATTGTTTTCATCTTTATGACCATATGTACCCAATGTTTAGCTCCCATTTATAGGTGTGAACATGTGGTATTTGGTTCTCTGTTTTTGTGTTAGTTTGCTTAGGATGATGACTTCCAGCTACATTTATGTTGCTGCAAAGGACTTATTTTCATTCTTTTTTATGTCTATGTATTTTCCAGGGTGTATATATACTACATTTCTTTTCTAATCCTCCATTAATAGGCACTTCGGTTGATTCAACATCTTTGCTATTGTGAATAGTCCTGTGATGAACATTTGAGTGCATGTGCCTTTTTTGTAGGACAATTTATTTTCCTTTGGGTGTATACTTGGTAATGGGATTGCTGGGTCAAATGGTAGTTTTGTTTTTAGTTCTTTGAGAAGAACTCTCCAAACTGCTTTCCACAGTGGCTGAACTAATTTATATTCCCACCAATGGTGTGTAAGTGTTCTCTTTTCTCTATGGTTTTGCCAACACCTATTTTTGTTTTGTTTTGTTTTTTTTTTGCCTTTTTAGTAATAGCCATTCTAACTGGTGTGAGATGGTATCTCATTGTGATTTTGATTTGCATTTCTCTGATCATTAGTGATGTTGAACTTTTTTTTTGGTATTTTTTTTGGCCATTTGTATGTCTTCTTTTGAAAAGTGTTTGTTCAGGCTGGGCACGGTGGCCCAATCCTGTAATCCTAACACTTTGGGAGGCTGAGGCGGTTGGATCACTTGAGGTCAGGAGTTCAAGACCAGCCTGGCCAACATGGTAAAACCCTATCTCTACTAAAAATACAAAAATTAGCTGGGCGTGGTGGTGGGTGCCTGTAGTACTAGCCACTCAGGAGGCTGAGGCACTAGAATCACTTGAACTTGGGAGGCAGAGGCTGCAGTGAACTGGTATTGCACCTCTGCACTCTTGCCTGGGTGACAAAATGAGACTCTGTTTCAAAAACAAAAAAAAAAAGAAAGGAAGTGTTTACTCTTGTCCTTTGCCCACTTTTTAATGGGATTGTTAGTTTATTAAATTCCTTATAGATTCAGGATATTAGACATTTGTCAGAAACATAGTTTGCAAATATTTTCTCCCATTGTGTAGGTTATCTGTCTACTCTGTTGATGGGTTCTTCTGCTGTGCAAAAGCTCTTTAGTTTAATTGGATCCCACTTGTCAGTTTTTGTTTTTATCACAGTTTCTTCTGAGGTCTTAGTCGTATATTCTTTGCCAAGGCTGTTGTCCAGGATGATATTTTCTAGATTTTCTTCTAGGATTTTTATAGTTTGAGTCCTTACACTTAAATTTTTAATCCACCTTGAGTTAATTTTTGTATATTGTGAAAGGTAGGGGTCCAATTTCATTCTTCTTTGTATGCCTAGCCAGTTATCCCAGCACCATTTATTAAAAAGAGAGTCCTTTTTTCGATGCTAATTTTTGTTAGCTTTGTTGAAGATCAGATGGTTGTAGGTGTATGGCTTTATTTCTGAGTTTTCTATTCTGTTCCACTGGTCTATGTGTCTGTTTTGTACCAGTACCATGATGTTTTGGTTATTGTAGCCTTGTAGTATAATTTGAAGTCAGATAATGTGATGCCTCCAGCTGTCTTCTTTTTGCTTAGGATTGCTCTGGCTCTTTGGGCTCTTTTTTGTTTTTATATGCTGGCTTAAGACTTTTTTTTTTCTTGAGATGAAGTCTTGCTCTGTCGTCCAGGCTGGAGTGCAGTGGCGTGATCTCGGCTCACTGCAACCTACACCTGCTGAATTCAAGCAATTCTTCTGCCTCAGCCTCCCGAGTAGCTGGTACTACAGGCATGTGCCACCATGCCTGGCTAATTTTTTGTATTTTTAGTAGGGAAAGAGTTTCACCACGTTGGCCAGGCTGGTCTCGAACTCCTGGCCTCGTGATCTGCCTGCCTCAGCCTTCCAAAGTGCTGGGATTACAGGTGTGAGCCACCATGCTCAGCTGACATAAGATAATTTGATGGGAGTGTCAAATCTTATCATTCAGCAAAGACTGGGATCCCAGCACAAGCAAAACTCCAAATATCTCTTTATCTATTTATAGACTGGTTGTCAGCTTTAGGAATCACGGGGGAACTTCTTTTTCTCTTGCTCTCGGTCTTTTACAGCCTAGCTTTCAGATTATTGGGTCACTGGAGTGATTTTTACTTTCACCCTTCTATGTGATCTTCCTTTGTCTTACCACTCTGCTCTCAGACTTTGGAGGACAGTTACAGTGCACTTAGGTAAGATCCAGCATGCTTCTGAGGGATTTATCCAGCTCTTTTTTGCTTTTCCCATTGTTTGGTGACTGCTGCCTTGCAATAGGTGATGGCTCTGTGCATCCAGGTGGGCTCTTCTTCTTCAACTGTCCTGTTTTGTCCCCACTCTTCAGAATGCTGCTGCTTTTCACTTGCCAAAGGACTTGTGCACCTCAAAGTGTGGATATCTTTCAGCTCTCCTGCTTTACCCCACAGTTTTGGAGCTATTAGTGAAGACCTGTAGGAAAGAGTTGATGAATGGATTCAGCCATGTGTAGTGAATGGGGTTTCTTTTGATTCTAATTAATCATGTTAGCACATATATGGTCATTTAAAGTTTATTAAAGTTCAACTAGTTTGTTATCCTCATCTACAGTATTTATTCTTTTTCCACTGCTTCCTTAGGAATTAAAGAGACCATGGCTCTGTTTTCTCATAAGAAAGGCTTATCTTTTTCGGAAGTTATGTTCATTGAGATATTTGTGCATTTTCATCTTTCTGAGTTTCAGAAAGACTGTGGCTTGCTATTGTTATTACGGTTACAGTGATGGACTCTTGCAAGTTCTCCATCCTAACTAGAAGTGGAAATTTCAGGGATCTGTTTTGGAGGCCTGTGAGACATGTTAGAGGATTTAGAACCATTATTTTAGCTGGTAGAATTGTCCATCTTTTGGCAATGAAGCACCTTTTGGTTGGTTTCTGTGATCTTTGACCTGATTATCTTTGGTAATTTCCTTGTTATTAGGTAGAACAAGATGCCTCAGACTCCTTTTCGATGCATCTTTCACCAGACCCAAGGACCCAGAACCAGTCATTTCTCCAATGATCCTCCTCCTCCTTTTTTTTCAAATTAGGAAATGTGAGTTTAATATAATAATCTAGTTTCCAAATTTTCACTGCAATTTCCATGTTAGCCTCTAGGCTTTGATAGTGTCACTGTTGCCTTTGTCACATGGAGTTCATTATTCCAGCAGCAGTATTAAAAATCAAAATCAGGCCAGGTGCAGTGGCTCACTCCTGTAATCCCAGCACTTTGGGAGGCTGAAGAGGGCGGATCATGAGGCCAGGAGTTCGAGACCAGCCTGGCCAACATGGTGAAACCCCGTCTCTACTTAAAATACAAAAATTAACCAGGCATAGTGGCAGGTGCCTGTATCCCAGCTATTCAGGAGGTTGAGGCAGGAGAATGGCTTGAACCTGGGAGGCAGAGGTTGTAGTGAGCTGAGATCACACCAGTGCACTCCAGCCTGAGCAATAGAGCAAGACTCCATCTCAAGAAAAAAAAAATCAAAATCAAATGGAAACCTTAGCCTACAGGTTCAAAACCATATACTTATGGATTTTAAAATAAAATTATAGCTGTGTGGTTTCTTAATTTGGGATTTGTAGATCCTGTGGAATCTACATATGGGTTTTTGTGGAGCATTCTGTGAATTACCTGAGACTATATGAAAAATTTTAGTCAAAGTTGTCTTTTTCTCATAACCTGAGGGAGATTAGGAAGCACAATCTTAGGTGATTTTGAATAAGCTTGTAAATTAACTTGCTGGATAAAATAAATTAAATAAATAAACTTAGCAAGTAATACAAGTGGATGTATTTCCTTCTTTTCCTGGTATTATTTCTCAGTAAGTGTCAAATGAAAACCTTGAAGAGTCCCAAATTTTATATTGTCTGTTTGTCTTTTGTTACGTAACTCATTTGAGGTGGCCTTCATGTATTTTGCCCCTTTCTTCTTTTGTCTGCTTCTTTTATCTGATAATTTTTCTAGTTGGTGGTAAGATAGCTTTTTCTGTATTGATATTCCTTAAGTTCTACCCAGATGTAGAGAATAAAATATGATTACCATTTTCTCCTTCCTCTTTCAGAACAGTTGTGTCTTTCCCTACCCTCAAAACTTCCCTTGATACTGTATTGAATAGAGAAAGGGATAAGCAATGACTGGTGAGCAGATTTAAGACTTCTTTCCATGGTACTTTATTTGGCCTCTAAATACTGAATGCTGTTTTTAAACTTTGGGCACAGCTTTAAAATTGGTGAAATGGTTTATATCGCCTCTCCTTTGTACAGAGAAATTTATTGAGAAATAACATCAGCTCAGCCTTCCTTTTCAGCTTTTAAAGAGATCAAAATCACCCCTATAAATCACTTCTAAATTTTAAGTCATTAAGAAAATTATTAAATATTTAATATATATGGCTGGTTTAGTAGTTATAGGTTAAATTTATGGTGTAATATAACTATCTTGCTTATGTTCTTTCTGTTTGTGGGCTTTATACCACATGTATAATCAATACATATAGTGAAATATTTATTTTACATGACATCTACGTATTTGTAGATGTTTATAACTGCATTTGGCTTTTTTTTTTTTGGCTCATGAAATGCACATTATGCATACCATGGCTTAGAGGCAAAATAAAATCTTTAATTTTATTTCTTTGGGATGTGTTTGGTGACTTACTATTTATAGGACTGTCTGGTTAAAATTGGGGGCTGTCTACAGTCCTAAGTGTTAGTATCAGAACCTATTGTGCTACTTATTTGTAGATAATTATTACTGTGATCTTGTCCATGGTCTCAGATTTTTGGGGCTTTGGGTTTTCTTTGTTTATATCTCCTTTATTCATGTGATGATATTAGCCTGGTTTCTACAGTGGCGACTGGTAGGAAATAAGCATGTCACTAGGAGTCACAATACTTGGATCTTAGAATCTTAGTTCTTCCAAATCACTTTTCTTATTTGTCAAGTGGGGAGATAATAGTACTTTCCTTGCAACTTAATTGTAAAGCCTCAGATATGCAGTAGTTGATTATTATAGGGAATCAGTGAGTCAGTGACCTTTTCTCACTAAAAAGTTAAGTTTTCTATAGTTGAATTTAATCTAAGTGTATTTTTTCATTAATGAACAGCTTTTAAAAAGGGTTTTTCCATAAGTCATCTGCCTATTGCAAGCCTCTTAACTAAATTTTAACCAGCAAGTTATTAATGTTCGAAAAGGACATTCAGGTGTAAATATTTTGTTTTGTGAAAAATATAAAACTACTAAAGCTAAGCCATTTAGTTTTTCAAGTGAGGAAACTGAAGCATGGATGTCATAAGTGACTCATTTCAGGTTCTACAGCCAGAGCTGGTTCTCCTCATATGTGATCCCTCTCTCTAATGGAATAGGAATCCAGATAGAAGATCGACAAGAATGTGAACTGAGCATTACAAACAGTGTTGCTTCTTTTATGGCTACTTTCTTAATGAAATTCTCAGGTGTGGATAAATCTAATGCTTATACATATGCTCTGTTTCCCAGATAAATGCAATATAATGATGCAATCTTAGGGGTACCACCATAGATAAGAATACCACTTTTACTGGTGGTGGTTGCCTCTGATTTTTTTCCCCCTTCCCTGTGTTCATTTGTCCCTGATGCTCTAATTAGAGTGCTGTAATTTAGATAACTAAATTTAAATAATTTAGAACAGAAAGCAAAGTTCTGCTTTATCATCTGTATTCAGACTCAAAATGAATATTGGGTAAATTTCTACACTGAGGTGTGTATTAGTCAGGGTCCTCCAAGAGGGACAGAACTTATAGGATATTTGTATATATGAAAGCGAGTTTATTAGGGAGACCTGGCTCACATGATTACAAGGTGAAGTCCCACGATAGGCCATCTGCAAGGAAGAATCGAGTAGTGGCTTAGTCTGAGTTCGAAAGCCTCAAAACCAGGGAAGCTGACAGTGCATGACAGTGCAGCCTTCAGTCTGTGGCAATAGGCCCAAGAGCCCCCAGCAAACCACTGGTGTTAAATCCAAGAATCCAAAGGCTGAAGAACCTGGAGTCTGATGTCCAAGGGCAGGAGGAGCAGGAGGAAGCATCCAGTATGGGAAAGGGAAAAGCCAGAAGACCCAGGAAGCGAAGTTATTCCACCTTCTTCCACCTCCTTTGTTTTTGCTTTGCTGGCAGCCAATTGGATGGTGCCTACCCACATTGAGGGTGGATCTTCCTCTCCCAATCCACTGATTCAAATGTCAGTCTCCTCTGGCAGCTCCCTCACAGAGACACTCAGAGGAGCAAGGAATAGAAAGAATGGCTGAAGTTTTGAGAACCGCAGACTTCCTCTGACTTTGTAGATTGGATGAAGGGTGTTCCCTACTCATATTTGTTGAAGGGTTTTTTTGTTTGCTTGCTTTGATATGTTTTAGTTTTTTTTCAAAAAGATTTTAATCTATGAAAGTATTTGGATCCCTAAAACTGGAACTTTTCCCATTTATGGAGCTACTTAGACAGTTGGGATTTTGTGTGGGTGTGTGATTTGGTTATATCCTCTCAATAAAATTGGCAATAGTGATAAAAACTAATATATATAAAGCACTTAGTATATGTACTATATGTCTAGCACTGTGCTCTAGATATCTGTATTTAATCATAACTGTTATATTTCTCTATATTAAAAATAATTATGAAACAGTAATGCATATATCAATCACATCCTACTTTGTAAGAGATGATAGCTCTATGACATAATTATAAAATTGGTTTTTCTTTTGGTTATTATTTGTCACAGAAAAAATGGAAAAGCTTGAGTTGTTTTTAATAGATTACAATAAATATCCAAAGTGTGAGACAAGTTCTGGATTACACAGAACTCAATATTTGGGAAACACTAAATGTGTGTTGGTGAGCTATAACGTTAAGACGTGACTGGATTAGACATCTTCACCACTTATTCCATCTCATTATGAAGCTCCTTATGTTTTTCCCTTGTGTGTAATATATTCCAGGTTTGATAACCATAGAGACACTGTAAAGACTAAAATCATGTGTGTCCTATCACTTTTAAGGTCGCTCTCTCTTTAATTTCACAAGACAGGCTTGAAAACCAGGAGTAACCTAACTCCAAAATTGGCAGTAAATCCTTTGACAGGGAAAAGGTGACGTACTGTGTAATAAATTCCTTTGTTGAAAAAGAGATGTTGCAATACTGGGAACTGAAGTACCAAATGTTTCCTTTTAAATTTGGAAAGGCCCTTTCTTATTACTTATTCCCTGTGGACTTCTAACAGGGGATGTGTTGAAAGATTTTTCAGATGCCCACTAGCCACAGTGAGAGTGAATGGCAGCATTTATAAGATGACATAAATACTTAAAAATCATCAGTAATCCTTGGAGATGTGTGGTGTGCCAGGGGTACTGAATGTGAGCTTTTGTTATTGTTGAGCCTGTGCTTTTGTGGGAGGCTGCCTAGGAATGTGGGTTGTGTCTCTCCTGTGAATGCAACTTCACTTTTTTCCCTCTGGGGCTCTTTGTATTAGAATTGAGGTGAGAGTGGTTTAGAAGACAAAAATTCTGCAAGGATAAGAAAGATCTGTGAGATTATAAAATCCTAATCTTATTTTGAGGTCCTGTGGAGCAATTATATTATCGTCCTCAACCATTAGAACACTACGTTAATAACTGGACACACAAAGGTCTTTTAATTTTCATTCTGTAATAATGTGGCTCATCCCAACACTGCTGCTACTACTACATGAGATAAAGACAAAAAAGATTGAAAATAATCTAGAAATGCAATGAAGATATAATAAAGACAAAAAAGATTGAAAATAATCTAGAAATGCAATGAAGATATATCTTATATGTTAGCCAAGAGTTGATAAATTTTGATGTTTCTCTATTCTTGTTGCAAAAGCTTTTTAGTTTTTTGTTACTTTTTACCTTTTGGAACTAAAACATAATTTGAAAATATGATTTTGTTGGGCTGTCACATTACCTATATTTAATTATCTTGTTTTGAAAGATGCATCTATCACTAGGGCTGAAGTTAAAAAAATTATAAATGTTTGATGAAGGTCAGGTGACATACAACACCCATGGCATCTGTTCATGTTTACTCTAATCAACTCGTGTACTCAACATACAGGACAGTGAAGTGAATGGGGCCAAATCCCATTATGGGAAACTTTGCTTTGCCCTTTACTAACTTGCCTTAAAAGAAATATATTATGAAAAGCAGGAGTGTAATCTTCAGTCGGGCAATAAACCTGTTGGAGAAAAAATAGGTATTTATTACAAATACTGTGGAAAATAAAGTGAGTAAATAAGAAAAATCAAGCATAATCCACATTTTCTAGATAACCACAGTTAAAATGTTTCCTGCCAGACTAAAATAAATCTTTATCATACTATGTGCTTTGTTTTGATATGGAAGGTTTACTCAGATGGTCATCTTTACCCTGTGTGAAGACTTAGCTTGATTTGAAGCAGTAGCCTTCATTTAGAATTAATTACAAGGCAAAGGATAAACTTTCAAATTCTGTTTTAGGCTCCCTCAGTGATGATTGTCATGCTAGCTGAGAATCACCTTGTTTTAGAAGGAACATACAGAGAATAGGATGAGGGGCATGAAAGTAATAGAAAACTTTTCTTAAGATGGCTGTTATCCTCTTTAATAGTATTTATTAAGTGTTTACTCTGTGCCCAACTCCATGCTCAATGTGAATTTTCTCATTTTGTCCTCAAAACAACCCTGTGAGGTAGTTGGTATCTCATTCCCCATTTTACAGCTAGGGAAACTGAGCCCTAAATAAAGACTCCCAAAGTCACCCCACTGGATTCAAACACGAGTCCGACTGCAGAATAAATACTATTAACCCTTATGCTATGTAGGCCTTCAGGTAAGGGTGTGTGTGTAAGAGACAGACAGGGTGGTGCAGGGAGAGGGAGGAAAGGAGGAAAGTGAGAATGAATGAATGGAGTAAATAAAATGTACAAGGTGTCCTCTTAAAAAAGACCCTGCTGCTTGACCCAGAAATCTCAGATTTCTCCTAAAGATACATAAGCTTTTTGTAATGTAAGCTAATGTATTCACTAGAGAAATAATGGCATTGTTGGAAAGATTTAGATGACAGGAAAATAAAGATACTTATTAACTCTTCTAGTTTCCTTATTAACTCTTCTAGTTCCTTGGGGTTTTGCCAACCTTTTCTGGATTGAGAGAAATCCACAAACAGATGATTTAAAAGTGGCTTCACTGAAGTGGTGTCACATGATTGAGGAAAGTGGTCATTCTAAAAGAATGATAAATACGCAGGATTCCATTTTTTAGACAATATAAAGTATTTAATCAAATTATTCTTTTTTTATTCAAATGACCTAAAAAGAAATTCTGTAGTTGGAAGCAATTCAATATATCTTGGGTTCCTCCCGCTCCCGCCAAAAGGTCAGTTAAAATAAATATTCTCAGATCAAATGATCTTTTTCGTGTATTGCTGCTAATGGCATCTGATAAATATATGTATGTGAGCTTATCAAAAATTGTTGGAATCAACATAAAGTTTTATATTTGAACTGGAGAAAGTAGCTAGATGTCATAATATTTCAGTGTAAAGTTTTCTGAGCCGTTCTCAATCACCAGCAAAGAGCCACGTATATAGATTAAGAATGCATTTGGCCCCATATATTCATTGACAGATGAATGAATAAAAAACACATGGTATATGCATACTTAGAGTTTCCATTCGGAAATATGAAAAAGTTATGGAGATAGATGGTGCTAATGAGTATACAACAGTGTGAATATACTTAATGCCACTGAATTGTATACGTTAAAAATGGTTAAATAGTAATTTTATATTATTTATGATAGGAATTCATCTCGATTTAAAAATAGAACTAATTGCAGTGACTAAAGAGGCAAGTTTTTAAAATTTAAACTTAAATTTTAAAAATCTCATATAACAAGATGCATGGGAAGAGACTGGGTTTAGGCAGGCTACCCAGCAGTACCCTCTGGTTTTCAGGTCTGTCCTTTCTCTCCTGCCTTCCTCAAAGTATGTGGTTTGTTATTATGTCACCCGTCAGTCACACTGCTGTGCCTCATGCTTAGCTACGCAAGTGCAGGCATAGAAAGTTGTATTTAGTCAGATATGGTAGAGACATTCAACTTAATTCTCTCTGAAGATCCATATATCCCCCCCATATTTCACAGGCCCCATGTGGTTCCCTAGGAACATATAGCTTTTTCTGGCCAGTGGACTGAAATGGTGATGATATTTGTCACTTTCAGCCTAAAGTGGTAAAACAGCCCTCTGGAACAGCAGGGTGGCCCTCTTGTTCCTATGGAGGGGAAGTGTGTGATTCAGGTAGTGCATTTACAGGTGATGGAGTCTGTCTGCATGGGTTTGTTCTTTTTGCTTAGGTTTGAATGAGTGAATGTGTGAAGCAGATCTTTAGGTGATGCAAGTATGACCTATAACATTAATGAGAATTATATTTTAAGCCACTAAGATTTGGGCATTTTTTTTTGCAGCCCAGAATAACTATTCTGACCGTTACTCCAGGGTGGGCTTTTGCCAGACATGTTTGATGAAGTGAGAGAAACAGGGAGGCTTTCAGGTTTAAGGGAATGGATGTAAGTTGATGAAGCACAGAATTTTAGTTGGGTAAGAATAGAGGTGAGGACCTGAGTGGGTTGAGGAATAGTTAAAAGGCAGCAGAATTAATGGATTGCAGTTTTTGATGAGATGGAGGGAATGTTGGAGTTAGAGGGAGCTAGAAAGATAGAAGTGAGATGACTGCGATTGAGATCCCTCAGGAGTTCATATTACTGCTAAAGATGGGAGTGGGTTTATCAGGTAGTGTGGATAACTGGAGGAGAGGATATCAGAATACCTAGAGGCCAAAATATTGGGAGAATCATCTAGATTAATACTAAATTCAGCAAGAATGATGACAAGTAGTAGTGTTGGGCAGAGTAAAAGTGAGCTGGGAGTTAAAAGCTCTAAGAAATGAATTTTACACATCTGAAACTGCCTCTATTCACCCTCACTCTAGACTGGTAGTTTAACTGATTCCTGGTTGGCAATGTTTTTTCTGTTTGTTTTTTGCCATAGCATCTTTAAGATACTAGTCTTGTGGCTTATTTTGTTGCTTGGAGATATGTAGTTATCAGTTTAAAATTTTTGCATTTTTTTGTAGGTGATTTTGTTTCACTTTTCTTTTTGGTTAGTTTTTAAATATTTTCTTGTTGTCTTTGGTCCAGGGCTTCAAAATGATACAACTAAGGATGGATTTTAATTTTTATTCCCCTTTTTTGGAACTTTATATGGATCTTTAGTTTAATAACTTAAATTCTGGAAAATTCTTACTCATTATTCAAATATTAGTGTTTTCTTCTCCTTTCTTTTATCGCTTTCAAAATGCCTAAGGGCATTATCATTTTACACTCTGGGCCTTTTAACTCCTCATTTTCTTTTTCTTTATCATTCTAGGTTCCCTTTCTTTTTCTTACTGTATTACAGTTTGCTCTGTTTCAGGGATAGGCAAACTATGACCTGTGGGCCTGTTTTTGTATAGCTCATGAGCTAAGAATGATTTTTTAGTTGTTAAGACTTGTTGCAAAAAATTAAGAAGATTTGATGGACAGAAATTACGTGTAGCATTCAAAGCCTAAAATGTTTACTATTTGGCCTTTTATAATTTTTTTTCAACCTCTGTCCAATTATTTTTACTTCTTGAAATGATAGTATTTTGTTTTGTTTTGTTTTTTTGCTATTGCTTATTCTTCCTTATGGTTGTATATATATGTGTGTTGAAGTTGGGGGCTGCAATTTTTTATTGGGAGTCCATCTTCAGTATGGGTTTTGAAAGTTTAGGTATACCCACAAGAGAAGACATGTATTATAATTCAGAAGTCTTTGAGCATGGGACATGCTGAATTCTCAGCAACAGGAAACATACTGGGAAAGAGTGAACTGGGGCAGGAATAAGGGTTAGGATTAATCTGAAATGACCTGGCCATAGAGACTGGCATTCCCAAGATTGTGGGAATGTCCAGGATTCCTGCTGAATCCAGGGTTTTTATATGAACCCTTGAGGTTGGTATGTGAAATACACAATCAGGGCATTGACATCAGGACTGGCCAGAATGACAGTTAAGTGAATACTAAGTAACCAAGCAGAGGTCTGACGCTTCTGGGGAGGTCTGACAGTATGTAATAGCACCCCTGTTAAGTGCTGTGTACTCTGGGCTTACCAAAGAGTTGTGACTCAGTAACAGCCTGGCAAATGAATGGATGGGGAAAGAAATGAAGGTCAGGTCCATATTTTGAGGACGGTAAGTACCAGGCAGGTATCTTCTGCCAATCTTTGTCCTAGACTAATCAGACAGGAAGAATATGGAGAGATACCTCTAATAGTTGTTTTGTAGATCCCTTGGGATTTTCTACATAGACAATTATGTCGTCTGTGCATAGAGACAGTTTTACTTCTTCGTTTCTGCTCTTTATGCCTTTTTCCCCCTTTGCCTTATTACAATGGCTGAAGTCTCCAGTACGTTGTGAAGAGAAATGAAAGCAGACACCATTGCCCTGTTTCTGATCCTAGGGAGAAACAGTCTTTTGTCATAAAGTATTATGTAACTGTAGGGTTTTTTTTTTTTTTTTTTTTTTTTTTTTGCAGATGTTACTTTACTTCTGGAAATTGATAACTGTATTTACAGGCCTAATCTGATTCAAGTATAGTTTTTTTTGGGCAGTGGGCCAGACTACATAGTTATGATTTTCTCAAGAGATACATAGTGTTTGGTATCTTTCTGTGATATTAGCAGCCACTGATGATTGCCTCTTATCAATTAAAACATTATGGGTTACAAATGGTTATATCCCAATTCTATTAATTTCTTTTTTCTTTTATTATCTGGGATACTTCTATAGAGAAAATATTCCTTCATAAATTGTTTGGTTACTCTGGTATATAGTTCCTATAAGAAAGAAAGAAACATGGTTGCTTGTTTTCTTTTATCAGCTTTCAGAATACTGATAGGTTTCATCCATCCTCCAAAGGTGACTAATGCTTTTAAAAACATGAGTTATGAATTTATTATGTGTTCTAATCCATTCATTTGTCATGCTTATTGATACTAAATAAGTGTGTATTTTTCGTTTTTTAAGAACTTGGTATTTTTCACTTCTGGTTTCTTGTCAGGTCTTTTATAATCTATGTTTTCTGCTAAGATGTAAAAACATACACATACCCTTACTTGGATAAGTAAGGACAGAAAGAGGATGTAAGGAAAGACTTATTTCTAATATTAGTGATTAAAGAGTGGAACTGTTTGCCTTTGAATCATACTTTAGCTCTATGGCAGCGTATTCTAAGAAACCTTGGGATTTTGTAGGTAACACCACAGAAGTCAAACTTTCTTTGAATGGAACCTACAGGAGGATAAGCTTTGGTGTCATGACTACTTGTTAAAGATGACCAATGTCAGAGAATATAAGTAGTAATTTTAAAAGTTTCCTGGTAAAAAAATCAATCATTAGTAAATTTCTGTATCACAACAGGATACAGGAATTTACAGGGGATTTCTGATATACATTGTGTATAATGTAATCTTAACTTCATGTGGTTTAGCTGTTTGACTTCGGGCATGTGTAGATAACCTTCTGAACATTCATTTAGTTTATAATATGCCAATTTCCTAGCAATTGTTATTGTCTTAAAGTATAACATTTCACCGTTCAACATCAAATATGTGCACAAAGGGAATTAAACTTTATGGTGTGTCGTGAGCTTAGCACAATGTGCATAGTAAGTGTCAAACACGGTTTCTTTCTGTTAGCTTTATTGTCGTCTTTTTCACAATTAAAAAAACAATATTGCAAAAAGTTACTGAATAGTAAATGCCACAGAGTTATATATTGAATTATGTATTTAGATCTTCCTTTAAGTATAGATATTCATTCACATATATATATTTAGATCCTGAAAGATGTTTACATTTGCTCTTTATCAAAAACTACAGGGAAGCCATTTCTGGCAAATATCTGGCAATTTCTAAAAAAAATTCATACTTTTATGAACTGATAGTATTTGTGGCAATGAGTGTATATTGAAATGCACCAATGTGGTTTAACAATTACATATAATATTTTTTAGGAGCATTTTTTTCGTTAGTGCCTAACACCAGTCATAATACATATTAGCTAAACAGAGAACTATGTATCATATTAATTTGTATTGTTTTGTTTTTGGTTGATAAACTTTGTGTGTAGTTTCTTCTGAATCTCTTTATTAAAATTACAGATTGCTCATGAAGTCATTTCATCCCTCGCTGAATTATCTTCCAAGCTAACTACTCTCTTAAATGATGCATAAGAGTGTTCTAAAGCTATTGAAATAAGCAGGGTGTTCTGTGCTGATTTTCTTCAACTGTTGGTTTCTTTGGATTTCTAGGATGTGGAGAGCATCTTGTGCGCACCATACTGGCTAGAGAATGTTCACATGCTTTACAAGCTGAAGATGCTCACCAAGCCCTGTTGGAGACTATGCAAAACAAGTTTATCAGTAAGTATAACATTAAGAAGGTTACATTCTTCTAAATATAGATTATTTCACTGCTTTAAGCACTATGTGTCAGGTACTTCATTTGTATTTCTACACCTACCTCTAGGGCCTAGCAAAGAGAAAGACCCACAGTTAAAATTGACTGTGAAAAGAAATTCCATTACAATAGCTAGTACAGAATGAAATCTTCCATGTAACTAAGCTAATCCACAAGCTGTAAGACACCGACAAGGCTTACAGTGATATATAGTAGGACAAGTATATAACTATATGTTAATAAGAATTGCCCAGTGGCAAAATGTGAGCTGAGAAATGGGGCATGAATAGGCATTTAAGGTCTATCTCTAGTGATTTATCAGAAAAAGGTTGATTATATTCATGTTACTATGTCCTCAAATATATCAGAATCAGACTTAAGTTTTATTGTTATTTTGTTTTAACAATTACCATTGTTGAATGCTGTTTTAAAGGAAAACCAGATTCTTTGGCTTAATAGCATATGTTCTTTACATAATAGTTATTAGTTATTAGATGCATTCTATTATGTTAATGCATCTAAATAGATGCATCTATGAATGTTAATGAGAAGGAATTATGTTAAGTGAAATAAGCCAGGCATAGAAAGAGTAGAAAAGTAGATGCTCATCAGAAGCTCACTACCTAGAAAGATCTCTATAATTAAAACTATAAAACACTAATGAACAAAATTGAAGAGGACATCAAAAATGGAAAAATACTTCATGTTTATGGATTGAAAGAATCAATACTGTTAAAATGTCCATACTACTTAAGGCAATCTAAAGATTCAATGTAATCACTATCAAAATACAAATGACGTTCTTCCGAAATAGAAAAAACAATCCTAAAATTTATGTGGAACCACAGAAGACCCAGAATAGCTAAAGCTATCCTAAGCAAAAATAACAAAACTGGAGGAATCATATTATATAACTTCAGATTATACTATAGTAACCAAAATGGCATGGGACTGGCATAAAAACAGACACATAGACCAATGGAACAGCGTAGAGAATCCAGAAACAAATCCACACACCTACAGTAAACTCATGTTCCACAAAGGTGTCAAGAACATATGCTCTGGAAAAAATCTCTTCTATAAATGGTGCCGGGAAACTGGATATCCATATGCAGAAGAATGAAACTAGACTCCTATCTCTCACCATATGCAAAAATCAAATCAAAATGGATTAAATACTTAAATCTAAGATCCCAAACTATGAAACTCCTACAAGAAAACATTGGGGAGAATCTCTAGGACATTGATCTGGGCAAAATTATATGAGTAATACCCTACAAGCATAGGCAACCAAATCAAAAATGGACAGAAGAGATGATAACAAGTTAAAAAGCTTTCCGTAGCAAAGGAAACATCAGCAAAATGAAGAGACAATTCATAGAATGGGAGAAAATATTTGCAAACTATCCATCTGACAAGGGGTTAGTAACCAGAATATAAAAGGAGTCCAAAAAACTCTATAGGAAAAAACAATCCTAAAATTTTATTATTATTTTTAGAACTCTTGCAAACTAATAATCTGATCAAAAAATGGGCAAAAGATCTGAACAGACATTTCTCAAATGAAGACATAAAAACTGCAAACAGGCATATGAAAAAGTGCTCAACATTATTGCTCATCAGAGAAATGGCAAATCAAAACTACAATGAAATATTATCTCACTGCAGTTAAAAGGGCTTATATCCAAAAGACAGGCAATAACAAACTCTGGTGAAGATGCAGAAAAAAGAGAAACCTGGTACACTGTTGGTGGGAAGGTAAATTAGTACAACCACTACGGAGAACAGTTTGGAGTTTCCTCAAAAAACTAAAAATAGAGCTACCATGTGATCCAACAATCCCCCTGCTGTGTATATCCCCCAAAGAAGGGAAAAAGTATATTGAAGAGATACTTGCACTCCCATGTTTGTTACAGCACTGTTCACAATAGCCAAGATTTGGAAGCAACCTAAGTGTCTAGCAGATGAATAAGTAAAGAAAATGTGTCATATATACACAATGGAGTACTATGCAGCCATAAAAAAGAATGAGATCTTGTCATTTACAACAACATGGGTGGAACTGGGGGAAATCATTGTATTAAGTGAAATAAGCCAGGCACAGAAAGACAAACATCACATGTTCTCATGTATTTGTGGGATCTAAAAGTCAAAACAATTGAACTCATGAACATAGAAAGTAGGATGGTTACTAGAGGCTCATAAAGGTACTGGAGGACTTGGCAGGAGGTGGGGATGCTTAACAGGTACGAAAAAATAGAAAAAATGAATAAGACCTATTTGATAGCACAACAGGGTGACTATGGCCAATAATAACTTAATTATACATTTTAAAATAAATGGAATAGTATAATTGGATAATTTGTAACACAAAGTACAAAAGCTTGAGGGGATTCACATTGCATTCCTGTATCAAAACATCTCATGTACCCCATATAGGTATACGCCTGCTGTGTACCCACAAAGAATAAGAAATAAAAACATTTATTTCCTAGAAACCCTGTGATGGATGTGTAATTATGGCACATGGTAACTTTATGGTTGTGAAGAATGATCCAAAGTACTTTATTGAGTCTAAAGCTACGGATTAGCTAGTTCTACTTCTCCCAGTTTGGGTTTATGCTAAGGAGTTCCTGCACTCTACTCTTTTCTGTTGCTTTGTATAACTCTATAAAAGTGTCCATGAGTTGGACTGCAGTATTTCATCTTGCCACTGGGATGATGCCATTACCTAATAAATATTGAGCCCCATCTTAGAAATTCCAAACTTGTGGAAAAGAGCAAGAAATGTCAGAGCTCACCTAATTGACCCTATTCCTTTAATAGCTGAAACTTAGTTTGCAAGAGTTCAGTGACTTCCCAAAGTCATCTCGTTAGCTAGTGGGTGTTTGTTGTGCAAGAACACACTGCCTTTTATTTAAAAAATAAAAAATAAAAGGTAAAATGGTAAGAAATACAGAAGAACAATGTTCTGGGAGTCAAGACAGTTTTTCCACTCTGAACTTTTTGTCTGTCTCATTGGAAATAACAAGTTGCTTCAGCAGTTTTATTAGGAATAAAAGCAGGAATGTTAAATAAGAAGCAGTTTCTAAATGCCTTCGCCATGCTAAGTTCTATGTTGTCTCTACTGGATTCAGCCCATAAATGTGAAATTCTTTTCAATCAGATAATTTGGAAATGGGATTGAAAAAGGAAAAATTTCAGGAACTACTTAGGAAGCACAGATGATATTTGCAAGGTAAATGGAAGGAAGTAAATTGGATTTATCAGAGGACTAGACTAGAGGCAAGGAGGTTTTTTTTCCTCTTTTAACACACAGATGGTGTAATTAGTTGTCTGTTTTAGGACAGATCTCTTTACTCTTAATTTTCTCATATGTAAAAGAAGGGGACAGATCTGGATGGTTTCTAAAATTCCTTCCCCGCTCCAAAATTCTGTTTGTTCCTTGGTTTAGTTCACAAACCAAACTAAACTACCTGTATGAAGAATAGTTGTAGGCTGGGTGCTGTGGCCTGTAATCCTGGCACTTTGGAAGGCCGAGGCAGGTGAATCACCTGAGGTCAGGAGTTCGAGACCAGCCTGGCCAAGATGGTGAAATCTTGTCTCTACTAAAAATACAAAAATTAGCCAGGCATGGTGGCCGACCTCTGTAATCCCAGCTACTTGGGAGGCTGAGGCAGGAGAATCACTTTAATCTAGAAGGCGGAAGTTGCAATGAGTCAAGATCGTGCAACTGCACTCCAGTCTGGGCAACGGAGCAAAAACTCCGTCTCAAAAAAAGAAAGAAAAAAAAAATAGTTGTAAATCAAATTAGTCATTAAATGAATGAAATTATAAATTAAAACTGTTAGTGGTGGATCTCAAGTTTCTATTTGAAATAATTTGGTTGAAACCCTTTCAGCCAATGATGGAAATAAGCTAGCAACCACTTTCTTTGTTTTGTGGAAACCATGATATTCTTCCCTTTTTGCTTCCTTTGTTTTTTCTTTTTTAAAAAAAATTTGTATAAATAATATATCTAGGGATTCTCATTACAATGCATATGTAGAAAAAATTTATTATGTAATAATAAAATTTTACGATGCATATGGAGAAAAAATTTATTATGTAATAATCAAGTCCAGTAACTCCTTTTCATTCATTCTGAGAGTAATTTCTCCTGCCAGAAAGAACCACTGCTCACAGTTTGGTGTGTATATTTATGGCTTTCTCTTACTCCTTTCCTGCCTTCCTCCTTTTCTCTTCTTTCTTCCATCATTTTAAACAATCATATAGAAGAGTATACTGTATTTTTTTGCAGTATACTTTCCACTTACCATAACTTAATGCTCTTAATATATCAGTATACTAGTTTTATAGCCAAATATTTCATGGTTCCGTAATTTATTGATTCCTCTACTGAAAGAGATTTGTCTGTAAATTTTATCTGTGTTATTTTACTGCATATAAATGCTTACTTCTTTATATTCTTTTAACTAAACATTTTATATGATTCCATTTTCTCTCTTTTTTTAGCGTATCAGGTATATATTTTTTAGTGGTTCCTCTAGAGTTTGGAATATATATTTACAATTAATCTAAGTTCACTGTTTTTGGTAAAAATGTAAGGGGTACAAGTGCAGTTTTGCTACGTGGATGTATTGTGTAGTGGTGAAGTCTCAGCTTTCGGTGTACCCTTCACCTAAATGATGTACATTGTACCCATTATGTAATTTCTCATCCCTCATTTTCCCTAACTCTCCCACCCTTTTGAATCTCCACTCTGTATTATTCCACACTCTATGTCCATGTGTGCACATTATTTAGCTCCCACTTATAGGTGAGAACATTTAGTATTTGATTTCCTGTTTGTGAGTTGTTTCACTTAAGATAATGGCCCCCAGCTCCATCCATGTTGCTCCAGAAGACATGATTTCATTCTTTTTTGTGGTAGAATAGTATTCCAGTGTGTGTGTGTTTATATGTGCGTGTGCGTGTGTATATCACATTTCTTTATCTAGTCATCTGTTGATATACACTTCAGTTTATTCCATATCTTTGCTATTATGAATAGTGCTGTGGTAAACATAGGAGTGTCATTATCCTTTTTGTATAATGAGTTTCCTTGCGTGGACACCTATTAGGTTGATGCAAAAATAACTGTGGTTCCAGACCGTGAATTTTAAATCATTATAACTAGGCTCAACCATTGTTACTTACAGTTTTAATAATTTGTCTTTAGGTATTTTTCCTGAAGTAGCCAATAACTTACTAAAGATTTTTTTTTTCTCTTATTGCAATTTGAAACAAACTCTGTAACCATCTTAAATATAGGGTTTGTTTAAATCTATTTTTGATAAACAAGAATTTAATGTGATAGACTGAATGAAGTAAAATTGAAAGGCATTTCAGAGAATGAAATGTTTTTGTTTCCACTTGCATTACCTTATGGCAAGATCAGGGCTTTGGTTTGACTTAATATTGGAAGCATAAAAAAGAATAACTAATCTGCACATTTCTTTAAAAACCACCTTTCATGTAACACACAAAACTCATAAAAATGGGTACTGTAAAAATAGTGCCTTAATAATACTTCATGCTAACCAGCTGATTATAGACTGAATGCTTAGTTAAGTGGGGGAAGAAATAAGTAGTTTCCTTTTTAGTTGTTCTTTTTAAAAGATTATACAGTTATACACATATAAAGCCTCTTTCAATGATTCAGATGTGACTTTTCCTCTTCATGGTTATTTTTAAACGAACTTGGTTTTGCGAATTATTCGTTTTGATGCAAACCTTGGCTGCATGTGTGGTATGTGAACTGTGGGGTGGCATTATAGCTTCCTGTTTAGTACTTAACAACTAATAGTACATTTTTTTTTAGCTGGTTTCTGCTTATTACTAAGTATAATGATTGATAAAATGTTATCTGTGACAATGACTTCTTTTTTTCTTTGAATGTCTGAACGAATCTAATCTCATCAACCTACAGTCTTTGTGACTATTGTTGGAAAATTCCATGTGGATTATAGTATTATGATTTTGCTCTATATTTTACTTTTTCAAACAAATCAAGAAAAAAATAATCCTATCAAAAAGTAGACAAAGAACATGAATAGACATTAATGCAAAGAAGATAGATATACAGCCAAGAGACATGAAAAAATGCTCAACATCACTAATCATTAGGGAAATGCAAATTAAAACCACAGTGAGATGCCACCTTACTCCTGCAAGAATGACCATAATTTAAAAGTCAAAAAACAATAAATGTCGGCTTGTGTGTAATGTAAAGAGAACACTTTTACACTGCTGGTGCGAATGTAAATTTGTGCAACCATTATTGAATACAGTATGGAGATTCCTTAAAGATCTAAAAGTAGAACTACCATTTGACCCAGCAATCCCACTACTGAGTAGCTCCCCAAAGGAAAATAAGTCATTATATGAAGAAGACACATGCACATACAAATTTATAGGAGCAAAATTTATAATTGCAAAGATATGGAGCCAACTTTAGTACCCATTGACTAGTGGATAAACAAAATATGGTGTATACAAACTATGGAATACTACTCAACTATAAAAAAGAATGAAATAATGTCTTTTACAGACACTTGGATGGGGCTGGAGGCCATTATTCTAAGTGAAGTAACTCAAGAATAGAAAACAAAATATATATTCTCATTTATATAGGAGCTAAGCTGTGAGGACACAAAGGCATAAGAGTGATATAACAGACTTTGAGGACTCATGGGAGAAGGCTGGGAGGGGAGTGAGGGATAAAAGACTACATTTTGGGCACAGTGTATACTGCTTAGGTGACAGGTTCACTAAAATACCAGAAATAAGCACTTAAAGAATGTATTCATGTAATCCCAAATTGAAATACCCTCAAACTATTGAAATAAAAAAATTAAAACCTTAATAGTTAAACTCCTTTTCTATTTTTATTTCTTTTTAAGACTAGGTCTCCCTCTGTCATGCAGGCTGGAGTACAGTAGCACTATCATAGCTCACTGTAACTGAAAACTCCTGGGCTCTAGCCATCTTTGTGTCTCAACCTTCTAAGTAGCTAGGACTATAGGCACTTACTACCACATCCAGCTGAAGTTTTAATTTTTGTGTGGAGACAGGGTCTTAATATGTTGCCCAGGCTGGTCTTGAACTCCTGAGCTCCAGTAATCCTCCTGATTCTACCTCCCAAAGTGCTGGGATTACAGTCGTGAGCCACCACACCTGGCCCATAAACTCTTAATATGGTAAAGTAGGAAAAGCTGAAGAGTTCAAAAGAAGCAGAGCAAGGTGTCGTATCTGGTAGACCAAGGAAAGAGTCATGAATGAAGTGTCTTCAGGAGAGAAAATCTTGGGGTTTGTTTTATGTTCAGCAAGTTATCTAATTTAACAGGTAGACAGAGTGTAGTCAAGAGTGGTACAATTACAAGTGAAAAAGCAAACAAGCAATTGGACTTAATATATTGGACAGTCACATAAGGCTTTTGGCAATAGAGTTTTATTCTAAGATGTAGGATGGATTGGAGTGAAGAGACCTTGGAGGTGAGGTACTGATATGTAGTCAGTGGCAATTAGAGAAGCAGAATTAGTTGGATAGAAAAGATCATGTATTAAAGACTCTCAAAGAGAATCTCTGGGGCTCAATGGCTGATAGAATGTGACAGGTGTGGGGAAAGAGGCATCGGAATAGCTGGAGTTTTGATTCTGAAGGACATGGTATTACCTGCCAGTCAGAAATTATAGGAATGTCATATATGAAACATTGAATATGTAAAGAGAATGGATTTGACCATGTTGGTATAGAGGTATTTGCAGAAATGACAGTTGTCATATGTGGGGCTAGACCTTGAGAGATTTGAGACTTTGGGGTTGTCATCACAATTTATGATACTTCTATATGCAAGATTCAGCTGAGAGGCCTGATCTGCTCACATGTCATTTTTTCAAAGAAGCTTTCCTATCCACCCTACCTAAAATTTTACTCCTCTTCCTGCCCTCCTATTCTGGTTTATGCTTCTATCTAACCCTTCTTGATTTATTCTATATTTACTTGTTATTATTGTCTGTCTCCCTTAAGCAGGGCATAAACTCTAGGAGACCAGAGATTTTGACTATTATTTTTAACCCCCATTGCTAGAAAAAGAGTATCCTTTAAAGGGGATAGAAAAGAGAGAAAGAATGAGGGAAGAGAATAGGATACTTGTGATTTGGAAGCCAGAGATAGAAGGGATTTTTTTTTTTTTTTTTAACATAACTGAAAGGATTGCTGTGTATTTAGAGATGTAAAAAAATATGCAGAAAAAGCTTTTGGGGTTGGGTGTTAAGAGGGTACAGGTCAACTCTGAAGTTTGTGTAGTGGCAGAGTAAGAAAAGAACTTCATCAGGAATGATGAAGAAGGGGACAAGTTAGATGCTTTAGACTCCAAATCATCTTGTCAATACTTGACTGACATCCAGCAACTTAACTTCTAAAATGTGTACAAGCAGTACACAAACATAAACCTTGTGTTTTATCTTCAAGTAGACTATGTCTTATAGGGGGTCACAAAGTTGAAAAATAAAATCATATTTTTCTTTCTTTGTGACATAAGTATAATCCCATAATATTTTTAAGTGTATAGAAGTTTTATAAAATGTATAGAATGCATTTAAGTGAGTAGGTGGATTGGGATTAAAAGGAAAAAGAAAAGATGGGAAATTTCTATAAGGATGACAGTCACTTAGAAAATGAATGTGGCTTTGTAAGAGCTATCAAGAATATTCATTAGGAAGTTCATGGTAGAATTCAATGCCTTTTGCTTGCCCCTTTCTGGGTTGTTGTTATGGTGAACTCTGAAGTATCTCTCAGAGTGCCTTCCCTACCCCTTTTTAAATTGAGGCTTAAGAAATAATTCATTTGAAACAAGATGCAGAAAGTTTGTGTAGGAATGTCAGGAGGATGAAGAATAGGAAGAGTGATTAGATAGATAATCCTCAGTGGAATTATTGAAGGTGATAAACATTTAAGAGTTTTTTCCCTCTGGATAGAATGGATAATTAAAAATCATATTTAGAAGCCCAGGCAAGGCAGATCATTTGAGGTCAGGAGTTCGAGACCAGCCTGGCCAACATGGCAAAACTCTGTTTCTACTAAAAATACAAAAATTAGCCAGGCGCGGTGTCAGGTGCCTGTAGTCCCAGCTACTTGAGAGGCTGAGGCAGGACAATGGCTTGAATGCAGGAGGCAGAGGTTTCAATGAGCAAAGATCATGCCACTACATTCCAGGCTGGGTGACAGAGCAAGATACTGTCTTAAAAAAAAAATCACATTTATTGACCCGGACAACTGTCATTTGAAAATACATAGTTCATCTGCATGTTATATTGAGTTAACACCTACATTTGATTTTTTTCAGTACATGTTGATTATGAAAAACAACCATCACAATTTCCAAAGAACCTAGAAGTTACCTTCTTTGATATGGTGGATGCATTTTTATCTTGGGATGATACTGAGTCAGTGTGTGGGGGAAGTCCAATTATTTTTCTCTTCTTCCTTTCTTCTTACAAATAAGAAAAAGAAACAATTTTGTTACTGCATTAAATTACTAACAGTATTGATCAGCAGCAGACTAATAAGATGGACTTATCAGAATCAGTGGAAATGGGTAGCTGGCAGCAAGAGAATAACTTCTTGGATTTGGGGCTCTCAAAATAGAAGTTAGTTTTCTCCCTGTGGCTAAGGTTTCATGTTTGCGTGAAATCCTTCTAGAGCCTGGAAATTTCATATATTTTGTACACTTGGAGGTTTTTAAGTAGCAGATAATGATTGTATCAACCACAGATGTATTCTTCACCCAGGCCTTTGGGGAACCAAACCAAAAAGCCATTTAAAATAACTACTAAATTTTGATAACTGGAAATAATTTTGTAACATTATTTGGTTGGAAAGCAAATAAGCATACTACTAACAAAGGCAAAACAAAAAACCAAACTCCCAGACTCTGTAAACAGTCTCACGTTACGTTAAAAACAACTTTTGTTTTGTTACTGGTTTATTTGATTTTAAAAGTGATCAGTTTGGGGGACCATGGACTTGATTGTAAAGGTTGGTGCCATCCCACAATTGGGAGCTGCTGAACTATTCACAGTTGGTACTTTATTTTTATGTTAAAATATGTTTATGAAGTATTAGGATGTAATTTAAACCATACAAGGAGTTTGTTTTATTTCATGCAGAAAAAAAAACAAAAATCCTTGTTTCCGTATTAGCAATTGTTATTTTCTCCTAAGAGTACTGATTAGGTGATCAAAAAGCTTTTTGTCTGTTCCTTTAGTTTGTAAGCATATGGGGAAAACCACTAATATTAGTTACAGTAAACTCAAAGTATATAATTATAACATCGGAAGAAGCAAAGGGAAATTAAATCATATGACTCTGAAGGTTGAATTGTACAGTATATTGACTGATTAGTCTGAATAGGGCCTAAGCTGCATTCTGTGGATTAGGTGAATAAATCCATAATTATTATAATGCTCATAACATAATTTAGAATTATTTTATAGTTGTGAAGTTGCTTCCCCTCATTATAATCACACTTTTTAAAACCTGTCAGATATTTGAAAATAACTATGACTTTTGAGCCTGTGGAAACCACATATTCATGAGGGAAGAATGAAGTGTATTAAACAATGTTATCTTAACCTTTTATGAATATGGTAAAACCTAGCTCATTCATCAGCATCTACGGGGGGCAGTTTATGCTGAGTGCTTCTCAAATAGTCTGTCTGAGGCTTAATGACATTAGTAATTTTCTGGTATTTTACTGTACTTCTGAGTTGATTTTTAGTTTCAAATTGGGTAAGCTCAGAGTATCTTTAAGTAGCAAGATTTCTAGTCATTTAAACTACTTAAACGAAATCAAGCAGCAGGCTTCATTTGAATTTGTGATTAGGAATTCTGTAGTTGTATTTGTTAGGAAAATTTTGAATGTGTTTGCTGTAAGTTTGTGTGTGTGTTTGTGTTTTTTTTGTTTTGTTTTTTGGTTTTTTTTTTTTTTGAGATGGGGTTTCACTTTGTTGCTCAGGCTGGAGTGCAGTGGTGCGATCTCAGCTCACTGCAACTCTGCCTCCTGGGTTCAAGCAATTCTCCTGTCTCAGCCTCCAAAGTAGCTGGGATTACAGGCATGCACCACCATGTCTGGCTAACTTTTTGTATTTTTGGTAGAGATGAGGTTTCACGATGTTGGCCAGGCTGGTCTTGAACTCCTGACCTCAGGTGATCTACCCACCTCGGCCTCCCAAAGTGCTGGGATTACAGGCGTGAGCCACCACGCCCGGATGTGTGTGTGTGTGTGTGTGTGTGTTTAGGGGACCTTTTTTTTTAAAGGTCAAAAATAATCTTGCTTATCTTTCTTCCCTTCTTTTTCTTTTTTTCTTGTAAAATATGTACAATTCCAAAGAGCTTCTTATATTCTGTAATATTTAGAGACAAAGATGCAAAACACGTGACTATGTTATTAATATAGAAGTCAATGTTTAAAGAATCCAACCCAAGTACCGATTGATGGACAACCAGTGCTAAAGGTAAAAATTAGCTCCTTTGGTCAAATAATTTTGAAACAGTGATACTATAAACAAGATAATTTGGGAGTAATTAGCTTCTGATTCTGTTTTTCAGGAAGACATTTTAAAGATGGTTGAAGAAATTTTAATAGTTTAGATGGAAATTTGAATTACTATTTATAGTCTTAGGCGTGATGATTTAATTGTGGTTTAGGTAGGAGAATGTCCTTGTTCAGGTCTTTATTTAGGATGAAGGGTTATAATGTTTGACAATTACTTGCAAGTGCCTCAGGAAAAAAAAGTATTTGTGTGTATGTGTGTGTGTCCACGTGGGTGTGTATTGTGTGTATGTTAATTTCAATCTCTATATCTGTGAGAAAACTCAAATGTAGCAAAATGTTAATATGAGAATCTAGGTGAAGAGTATATAAATCTTCATGGTATTACGTTTTCAGCTTCCCTGATGATTTGAAACCTTAAAAAGCCATAGGAAAACTGACTTAAAAAAGTAGTATTAATGTTTCTTGAACATATTTTAGTTTTCTTTTGAAGTCATTTTTGTGGCTTAAAAAAGCACAGATAAGCCTGCTTTGCCTACCTCACAAAGTTACTATGGATAAAATGAGATTAGGTCTATAGAAGCTGAGAAAATTCTGTACACATGTGAGCTGTTGCTGCTGTTCTTCATGAGATAGTCATGTCCACATTTTAGTAGTATGATGTCCTGATTTTGGTCTCTGATGATGAATAACGAAGTTGCTTTTTTGGCTTTCTTTTTTTTTTTTTGAGATGGAGTCTTGCTCTTTCACCCAGGCTAGAGTATAGTGGTGCGATCTCAGCTTACTGCAGCCTCTGCCTCAGCCTCCTGAGTAGCCGGGGTTACAGGCACATGCCACCATGCCCAGCTAATTTTTGTATTTTTAGTAGAGACGGGGTTTCATCATGTTGGCCAGACTGGTCTCGATCTCTTGACCTTGAGATCTTCCTGACTCGGCCTCCCAAAGTGCTGGGATTACAGGTGTGAACCACCACAACCGGCCAGAAGTGGCTTTTTGATTTTAAAGAGGACTTACATAACTGGATTTTTATAAGGTGATCAAAACTGGAGTTTACAGATTCTTTGCATGTTTGCTCTCATCAGTGCCAAAATAAAGGTACACAAGTCTTATTTTGTGATATAGCTGCTCAAAATAAGATTTTACAGGTTTTTATGAGTTTTTAACATATTTTATTAGCTTATTTTTCTTCTTTATGTTAACCTGAAGAACATTCAGTGCAGGTTTCCAATTTGAAGTTTTTTTTTTTTAATTAAACTTTTTATTTTGTCTTAATTGTAGATTCACATGCAGTTGAAAGAAATAATACAGAGAAATCTATATACCAGTTACTCAGTTTCTCCCAATGTTAGTGTCTTCCAAAATGATAGTAAAATGTCACAACTGGGGTAGTGGTATTGATTCAGTTCGCCAGTCTTACTCAGTCTTCCCCAGTTTTACTTGTAGTTTGTGTATGTGTGCATGTGTGTATGTGTATTTAGTTCTATGCAGTTTTATCATGTGTGGGTTCATGTATTCAACACCAGTGATGATACAGAACCCCTTAATCATCACAACGATCTCTCATTTTCCCCCTTTATAACCACATCACCTCACTGTCCCTCACCCACGCACCCCGACTTTAATCTCTGGCCACTAATAATCTTCTCTCTGTTTCTACAATTTTGTCATTTCAAAAATGTTATATAGATGGAATCCTTCAGTATGTTACTTTTTAGGATTGTCTCTTTATCCTCAGCAAAATTCTCTGGAGATTCATTCATGTTTTGGTATATATCAGTAGTTCTTTTCATTACTGAGTAGTATTCCCTGGTGTGGACACACCATAATTTGTTGAACCTTTACTCACTGAAGTACATCTGGGTTGTTTCTAGTTTTTTAGTATTATAAATAAATTAATTTTGAGTATTATAAATAAATTACTGTGAGTACTAGTGTACCGATTTTTGTGTTCACATGAGTTTTCATTTCTTTAGAATAAATGCTCAAAAGTATGTTTGCTGGGCCTTCGGGTATTTAAGGAACTACCAAGTTGTTTTCCAGAGTGGCTGTAACATACCATATTACCAGTAGCAAGGGATGAGTGTTTCAGTTTCTCCACATCTTTGCTAGGTTTGTCGATATTTTTTATTGAGCTATCCTGAGAGATGTATAACGATACTGTTTTTTTTGCTAGTCATCTGCCTTTCTGCCTTTTAAAAAACTGGTAAAATACACATGGCATGAAGTTTATCATCTTAACCTTTTTTAAGAGAGAGAGAGGGTCTTGCTCTGTCACCATGGCTCACTATAGACTTGACCTCCTGGGCTCAAGTGATCCTCCCACCTCAGCCTCCCAAGTAACTGAGACTCCAGGCTTGAGCAACCATGCCTGGCTAATTTTATTATTATTGTTATTTATGTTTTAGAGATAGAATCTCTCGCTATTGCCCAGGCTGGTCTTAAATTCCTGGCCTCAAGCAATCTTCCTGTCCCGGCTTTCCCAAGTGTTGGGATTACAGGCATGAGCCACACTGTGCAGGCCTGGCCTTAACCCTAAGTGTACAGTTCCATAGTGTTAAGTATGTTCACATTCTTGTGGAATTAATCTTCAGACTCTTTTCATGTTGCAAAACTGAACTTCTATATCCATTAAACAACTTCCCTTTCCCTCCTCTCTGTAGCCCCTGGCAACTATCATTCTACTTTTTATCTTAATGAATTTGGCTACTCTGGGTACTTCTTGTAAGTGGAATCATGTAGTATTTAACCTTTTGCAACTGGCTTATTTCACTTAGAATAATGTCCTTAAAGTTCATCCGAGTTGTTGCATTCTGTGTCAGAATTTCATCCCATTTTATTTCTAAATATATTATTATAGGTATATACCACATTTTGTTTATCCATTTATCTGTCAATGGACATTTGGGTTGTTTCCTCCTTATATTAGGTTGCTAGGGCTACCATAACAAAGTACCATAGATTGGGTGCCTCAAACAACAGAAATGTGTTTCCTCACAGTTAAGGAGGCCAGAAGTCCAAGTTCAAGACATCAGCAGGGTTGGTTTCTAATGAGGTCTCTTTCTTCTTGGTTTGTAGATGACTGTCTTATCCCAGTCTTCTCATGGTCTTTCCTCTGTGAGTTTCTGTGTCCTAATTTCCTCTTGTAATGGCACAAGCCATATTGGATTAGAGCCCACCCTAATGACCTCATTTAACCTTAATTAAGTCTTTAAAAACCCTGTCTCCAATATAGTTATATTCTGAGGTACTGGGGATTAGGACTTCAAAATATGAATTTGGGGAGCAGAAGATACTGTTTAGCCTGTGGCTGTTGTGAATAATATCTTTGGCTATTGTGAATAATGCTGTGATTAACGTGTGTACAAATATCTCTTTGAGACTTTGGTTTCAGTTCTTTTGGGTAAATATCCAGAAGTGGAATTGCTGGGTTGTATGGTAATTCTGTTTTTGGTTTTTTGAGGAACTGCTATACTGTTTTCCTTAGCAGCTGCACATTTTACATTCCCACCAACACTCCTTTCCCATTTCTTTACATCCTCACCAATACTTGTTAGTTTCTGGGTTTTTTCTTTTTCTGATAGTAGCCATCCTAATGGGTGTGTGTTGCTATCTCTTTGTAGTTTTGGTTTGCTTTTTGCTATTAATTAGTGACATAAATATGTTTTCATGTGCTTATTGTTCATTCGTATATTTTCGGAGAAGATGAGTATGAAGTCCTTTGCCCATTTTTTGATTGGGTTGTTTGGTTTATCTGTTATTGAGTTACAAAGTTCTTTGTATATTCTAGATATTAACCCCTTATTATATATATGATTTACAAATATTTTCTGTTATTCTATAGATCATGTCCTTTGATGCACAGAAGAACTTTTTAATTTTAATTTTGATGTAGTCTAATTTGCCTATTTTTACATTTGTTGCCTGTTCTTGTGGTGTCATATCCAAAAAGTCATTGCCAAATCCAATGTCATGAAGCTTGCCCCCTGTAATTTATTATAGGAGTTTTATAGTTTTTACATTTATGTTTAGATCTTTGATTCATTATGAGTTTATTTTTGCGTATGTTGTACAACAAGGGTCCAACTTAATTACTTTGCATGTGGATATTCAGTTTTTCTGGCGTCATTATTGAAAAAGACTATCCTTTTCTCATCAAATGGTCTTGACACCTTTGTTGAGAAATCATTTGACCTTGCATGTGAGTGTTTATTTCTGGGCTCTCTATTCTATTCCATTGATCTATATGTCTGTCTTTATGCCACTACCATACTCTTTTGATTACTGTAGCATCATAGTAAGTTTTGAAATCCGCAAGTATGAAGCCTCCAATTTTGTTCTTTTTTAGTATTGTTTTGGCTATTTGGCTATTGGGTCCCCTGAAATTCCATATGAATTTTTGGATGGGTGTTTTTATTTCTGCCAAAAATGCCATTGGGAGTTTGATAGAGATGGCATTAAATCTGTAGATCATTCTGGGTGGTATTGACATCTTAACAATATTAATTGTAATCCATAAACACAGGATGCCTTTCCATTTAGTTGTATCTTTAATTTCCTTTAACAGTGTTTTGTAGTTTTTGGTGTACAAGTCTTTTGCCTTTTTGGTTAAGTTTGTTTATAAGTATTTTATTCTTTTTAATGCTATTGTAACTGGCTTTTTTCTCCTTAATTTCCTTTTCAACTTGTTCGTTATTAGTACATAGAAATTGAGTTCAAAGTTTTAAGAGCATGCATGCATTAATTTTCATTTCAGATTGTTCATTGTTGGTATATAGAAATCCAATTTAAAGTTTTGAGAACAGGAATGTGTAAGTTCAACATCTCTTGTGATGTGTAGAAAATCTATAAACCAACAACACTGCTCACTGCTGGGTGTGGGGCAAGAACTTGCCAGAAATGTGGGAAAGGCAGCTATTCCCTTTTCACCATGCTTCGGAAAATAGGATTCATGCCTTTCAAACTACTATCAAAATCAATGTCCATGCCTTATTGTACTTTACTTCTCCTTAACAAACAGTCAAAAGCTGTCCTGTCCCGTGTAGTAGTCATTAGTCACATGTGGCTATTTAAATTAACTAAAATTAAATAAAATTAGAAATTCAGTTCCTCAGTTGTACTAATCACATTTCAAATGCTCAATAGCTGCATCTTGCTATTGGATAATGAAATGGACAAGTGCAGATTTAGAGCATTTTCCTCATCACAGTTCTGTTGGACAGTGCTGGTCTAGAGAGTCTCAGTGAAAGAATGATACTCAGTGAAGCTAAGTACATACAAGATTTTTCTTAATTGTTGCATGCAGCTCCCTAAAATCGTTCTTTCAGATGACATACTCATACATGCCCACACCTAGTGCACAAACACACACATATGTGCATGCACAAACACATGCACACACAAGCACACACACACACAAAATAGAGTTTTACCTTTTAAGTTTATTTCTTAGAGGTCACATTTGAGTCTGTAATACTTTTACATGGTAGGCTAATATTGATTCTATAGGGCAATTAACTTTCTTTGTAGGAATACTTGTGATGAAAGTAGCAAATCTTCAGGACTTCAGTCTGTTTTAACAAAGCTGTTTAATGTCTAACAAAGCTGAAGGAACAGGACTGGTTTGTAGATCCTGAAAAATTAATTAAAATTATAACAGACCATTAAGCAAATGCAGACTTCAATTTAAGGAAAGATATGTAGAAAATAAATATTTGTAACTATATATTCTCTTTGTAGGAGAATTGCATTTTTTTTTTTTTTTTTGAGACAGAGTTTTGCTCTTGTTCCCAGGTTGTAGTGCAATGGCGCGATCTTGGCTCACTGCAACCTCTGCCTCCCAGGTTCAAGCGATTCTCCTGCCTCAGCCTCCCAGTAGCTGGGATTACAGGCATGTGCCACCATGCCTGGTTAATTTTGTATTTTTAGTAGAGACGGGGTTTTACCATGTTGGTTAGGCTGGTCTCGAACTTCTGACCTCAGGTGATCCACCTGCTTTGACCTCCCAAAGTGCTGGGATTATGGGCGTGAGCCACCATGCCTGGCCATATAATTGCATTTTATTAGGGAAGCACATACATATAAATAAACGGCTTGTATGTTACTTTTTAAATTTTGAATTTATGAAAAGCCCTGAAAATTTTTCACTTTTCAGCTTATGCATCTAATCTGAAATCCACCACATTGTCATAATGGAAAATATCCTTAAAATGGGCAATAAAATAATGTAAATTGTCAGGACTCATACTTCACCTCTACATTCTTTGCACCCTATCAGAGTGTTTGTGGCATACACTGTGGGCTGGCTTGTTTAGTAAGCATTCTCAACTTCCGTTACCTTCTATGCCTCTATTATGTAGAGTATAAAAACCAAATATTCATATTTTAAGGCTCTCTTGCAGCTAGGAGTGGCCATACAACATGGGTCAGGCCAATGAGTTGGAGTCTGCTGGCGGGTTTGCTTGGGTTGTCAGTGTTGGAAATGGCTTAGGGGCTGTCAGCTATGGGAATCCACCTATGTTTGGAGCCAGATGAAATCCTCAAAATTCCTAGTTATCTGAGCCTGGGAAATAATTTTTTGGGGGAGGGACAGAACAATACCTGTCTTAATTTAAATGCTGTCTACTTTGCACAGATCGCATGTTGTGTCTTTTATTCTGAAACTTGAATTAAGTTTTTCTATTTTTTCCCAACTATTCAAATAATATATGTAAATGCAACAAAATTAATTAAAGCCAGTGGCTGTTATTTATTTTAGCAGATTAAGTTCTATCTTTGAAAGAGAAGTGGCATGAGATAAAGACTACTCAAGTGGAAGTCACTGGATCACTTTAAGTTTCCATTCTGCCTTCTTGCTGGCTTTTAAAATCTTGAATGATTCATTTTCTCTCTTTAAAAGCTACTTATGTGGCTTAATCAAATATTTATTTTCTCTGTTTAAAAACCTCTCTTTAAAAGCTGCCTATCATGGATTAACCAGAGATTTATTTTTTTCTCATAATAAGATGTCCAGAGGTCCTATGTGCCAGCTCCATAATGTCTCTGATGGTCCTGCCTCCTCCACCTGTCCCTTTTCTGCTAGTCTTAGAGTCAAGCTCTCACCACTCCCTGGGCCTCACATCTGCGTTTCAGACAGGAAAGGGTAGAGAACAAAAGGAGTATGTCACTGTGTCAACCCCCTTTCAAGGGCCTTTCCTAAACGCCCCTCCAAGTGGTTTCTCCTTGTGTCTTATTGACCAGAACTGTGTCCCATGATCTCCTCTAGTTACAGAGAAACTGAGAAATAATTTCTTAGCTGGGAACATCACTGTCTCCTCCACAAAATGGGACGTCTTTTAGACAGAAATAAAGGAGAAAATGGATACAGTGTAAACATCTGCTGTCTGCCACAAGGGTTGGACTAATCCTTGATCTAGATGACTCTTTCTGGCTCTGGAAGTTGTGAACTTTGTTTAATAAACTATGGGAGAATTGGTGGTTAAGGCTTTAATGCTCAGTGTAGTAGAATAACTTACACTGGGGGTTAGCAAACTATGGCCTACAGGTTAAATCCCACCTACCAACTGATTTTGTAAACAAAATTGTATTAAAACATAGCCACACTCATTTGTTTACCTACTGTCCATAACTGCTTTCATGCTACAATGGCAGAGTTGAGTAGTTGTGACATAGACTGTAGGGCCTACAAAGCTGAAAATTTTACTGCTGGTTGTTTATGGAAAAAGCTTGCCAATTCCTGGCCTAGATAATCCTGGAGAGCCATTCCCTTGGGGTGGCTCCAAAACATACATTTTTTCATTACTCAATAAGGATTTGCACATACAGTATGTTTCAGGCATCAGACCAGGCACTAGGAATACAACAGTGAATAATAACATACAGTCTATATTCTTACGGAAGTTATATTTTATCAAGTCAGGCAGACAAACAGATAGATAAAACTTAGTCTCATGCAGTAATAAAAGCTACAGAGAAAAATGAAGTATAAAAGGTGGATAGAAAATGCAGGAGAGAAGCTTGTAGTTTTTGAGCATGGTCAGGATAAGTTTCCCTTAGAAGGTGACTTTTGAGCAGAAATCCAAAGGTGAGGGAGGAAGCTATATGGCCAGTGGAGGGAAGAATGTGTCAGACAGAGGGAACAGCATGTGCAAAATGAATTAGCAATGTGTCTAGAGTGGCTGAGGGATGGCAGGGAGACCCATGTGGCTGGAGCGGTGTGAGTAAGGGGAAGGATGGTTACGGATGAGCTGGAAGAGGTAATAAGGGTCATCATGCAAGGCCTTACAAACCATAATAAGATAGGAGCCTTAAAGAGTTTCGAGAAGAAAGAGAAATAACGTGGCCTGACTTACATTTTAATGAAGTCGTTCTGGCTTGGGTGCTGACAATAGGTTTTGGGAGGCAAGAGTAGAACCTGACAGACTAGATAGGAGGCTGTTAGGCTAATTCAGTTAAGAAATGGTAGTGGCTTGGACCAGGGTAATGGAAGTAGAAGGGAAAGTGATTGGATTCTGGATAGTTTTTGAAGGTAAAGCTAGTAATTAATATACGGTGAAAGACAAAGAGAGGAGTCAAGATGACTTAAGGATTTTGGGCTTGGGCAAGGAAGAGAAATGAGGTTTCTGTTTACTGATCTAGGGAAGCCTTCAGGAAGAGTCAGTCTTGGGGGAAAGATCAGCAGTTCCAAGAGATGCTTATAAAATGAACAAGTGGAAATGTTAATTAGGCAATTGCATATATAAATGTCAAGTTCAGGGATAAGGCCTAAGCTAAAATAAATTTGAGAATCAGTGGTGTGCAGATGATATTTTCAAGTGATAAATGATATGAGATCAGGGAAATTGATGCAGATAAAAGAGAAGACCTTGAAGAACTCTGGAACATTCCAAAGTTAAGGTCAAGAGATGAAGAGGAACCACCAGTGAGATTGAGGAAGAGTGGCTGGTGCTCCTCCTGGAGAAAATCTAGGAGTTTGTGAAGTCCTGAAAGTCAAGTAAAGGAAGTGCTTCAAAGCAGCAAAGCATGATCAGCAGGCCAAACCCTGCTGATGAGCAGTAAGAGGAGGACTGGGTGACTGATCCCTGATTAGCACTCTGTGATGATGATGGATGACCTTGCACAGTGGGTTTGGATGGAGCAGTGGGGATAAAAATCCCAATTTGAGTGAGTAAGGGAAGAGAATGAGGAGGGAAATAGGAGATAGTGAGTACAAACACATCTTTTAAGGAATCTTTCCTTTCTTGAAAGGAAGAAGTGAATATGGTGGTAGCTGGAGGAGGAGTGTTTTTTTGTTGTCCATACAGAGGCAAATATGTATGTTTTTCTATAGATGGGAAACGAGAGCAAATGATCTAGGACAGTGGTTCACGAGAGAGAAAAATTAATGATGTGTGTGTTTGGGCAGAGGTGAAGGTCCCTGAAGAGGCAAGAAGCAGTAGTGAACAGGTGAAGCTACTGACCTTGAAGGCATATGAGCAATTCATCGGTAGTAACAGGAGGCAAGTCTTGAATCAAGATGTGGTGGGGGCTTATGAAAATTTCCTCAGGAAATGGCCTTGCTGTGCCCAGAATTCTCCGACAGCTGTCCTCAGGGCACTGCACTTGATATTACATAATGACAGGGGGACATATAAATAATCTGGTTGAAATGACAGGTCGAGGTCAGTAACCACTTGCACACATTTGGCTGTGGTACATGGGCCCCTGATGGGGAGCATGCTCTCTTCAGTGGAGCACCTGGCTTCAGTCCTCTGTCACATTTCTTCTTGTCCCACTTCTACTCTAAGCAGCATATGCTATGGCATATACTAAGCACCGTGGGGAGGGTTTGCTCATTCAGCCATGCTGGGATACCTCCCAGGGCCCAAGGAAAGGGAGGCCATCCAGGGGACATGGAGGTCTCTCCACACTCACCGAGGAACTCACTCTGGAACTACCACAGAAGTTTCCTAAGCAGTTTTCCTGCCTCTTCTCTTGACAACTACTCCCACCTCATCATTCTCCACAGAGCAACGTGTTTCAATTCATTCTCTAAAGATTTTATTTGTATCTTATTTCTGAAGGGTCTTATCCCTTTGATGACCCTCCACTGAAAAGAGGATAAAATGCAGACACAGCCTCATGATTTCTGGCGTGATTACTGTCTGTCTACTCAACGTCATCTCAGGTCACTCTCTTGCTCAGGACACTGGCCTCCTTGTTTTTTTTTTTTTTCTTTTCCTCTTAATTCCTAGGTTTCTTCTGAGGACCTTGGCATGTGCTATTTTCTTCATCTGGAACGTTCTTCTTTCCAACCTTCATTTTCCTCATCTTTTCCAATCTTCCTTCTTCCTCATCTTTTAGTCAAAATTGAAATAACCACCTGCTCTGAAAGACCATGCAGTGTTGGGTTCCTCTTGCCCCTATCAGTCTCCATCTCAGCCCTTTGTTTGTTTCCTTCATGGAACTATTACCATTGTAAATGATGTGTGTGTGTGTATTTGCTTGTTTGGCCATTTCTGTCATCAGAATGTAACCTCCCTGTGAGCTGGAACCATCTGTATCTTGTTTACTGATGTAATCCCAGCACCCAGAATGGGGTTCAGTATGTAATGAATCTAGTACTTAATAACTAGCTAAAGAATAAATAAGGAAAAGTAATGATGCTATCCATGCACTCTTCTAGGTAATGAGTCACCATTTTGTGATCTCCCTCCCTTTCAGTTTAGCCTCTTAAATCCCAGTGTAAGCATGTGCCACTCCCAAGTGGGAAGAGAATGTTTACAGTGCAAGTCTTCCAGCATGAGAACTTTAGGTCTAGCAGTGCTTATGTGACTTACCGAAACACCTAAAAATCATACTGGAATTTCATTAAATAGTTAAGTCCCTGATTAATGTGACCACTGTGTCCTCAACATGCTAAGCAGACCTTGAAGACGACACACTCTCTTCAACTTCTTAGTCACTAGTGCTGTCTTTTATAGCAGTTACCTCATCTCTTCTTCTCTTTTGCCACGAGATTCCTCAAATCTATTTCTTCCTCTGCTGTTTCCATTTCACGAGTTCCCCTGTTCTCCACGACCAGTTCTTTGCCATTCCTTTCTGATGTTTCCATTTTAGTCCATTTGATTTTTCTTTTCATGTTGTTTCTCCTCTGCATAGACGTCAGTGGTCTTTACATTATTGTCTCTTGGATCTCCAGACTTTGTTCCTGTACCTTCTCTTTGTGGCTCCTTTTATTAATTATTAGTTTCTTGATTTGACAAAACGATTCCATGTCTAAACCCAGTTGGCTCTTTTCCCAGTGCTGTTTATGTTAGGGACTTCATCCTTCCACATGTCCTGGCCACGCAGCCTTCAGCATTTCTCTAGATCCAGGTCGTGTAGCAGATACTGTGTTCTGCCATATTCTGAGCACTCTTCTTTGTGATCTGTATCAAAGTTCACATTGTCCAAATAGTCAAGAGCTGTGACTGATTATCTAGTATTTGCTCAGCACCATGATGTTGGACCAAGTTCAATCCATTATCCAAGGACAGATGTTCCTTCTTTTCTCCATCCTGAGGCCTTCCCCTCATAAAGTGAGTATGCCCTTTTCAAGTTCCAAAAGTCTTCACACAAGGCCCACTATTGGGCTTCTCATTTATTTACTTAAAAGTATTTGTTGATCACCACCTACTATGTGTCAGACACTTCTGGGTGGTCAATGGTGAACAGATAGTCTAGTTGCCTATAGATTCCTTGATCTTAGCTAAAAGGCCGAGAAGCGATAGTTGCCTATAGATTCTAGTGGGATGTGTACATATTTATAGTATGTGTGGAATATGTATATATATCTATGAGTTTGTATATATAAAAATTTAAAATATATTACTATATGCTGTTCACTAGCTTTATATAAGTAAATTGTGTCTGGCCAGCAGAGTTGTAAGTTTTTCAGGAACTTTTTTTTTTTTTTAATGTTTGTGTACCACACTGCCTGAGAGAGCATTGAGTACACAGCAGGTATTTAGTATGTTCAGCGAGTTCACTAAGAATAGAATAGAGGCATACCTCATTTTATTATGCTTAGCAGATACTGCATTTTTAAAAAACAAATTGAAGATTTATGGCAACTCTGCATTGAACAAATCTATTGATGCCATTTATGTAAAAGTGTATGCTCACTTTGTGTTTCTGTGTCACATGTTGGTAATTCTTCTAGTATCTCAAGCTTTTTAATTATTACTGTATCTGTTATGATAGTCTGTGATCATTGATCTTTGCTGTTACTATTGTAATTGTTTTGGGGTGCCACAAACTGTGGTCATAAAAGACTGTGAACTTAACTATGTGTGATAAATGTGTGTGTTCTGATTGCTCCACTAACCAATTGTTCCTCTGTTTCTCTTGCTGTCCTTGGCCTCCTTATTCACTGAGACGCGATAATATTGAAATTAAGCTGTACGTGTTCAAGTGAATTGAAGAGTTGCAAATCTCTCACTTTAAGTCAAAAGCTAGAAATGATTAAGGTTAGTGAGGAAGGCATGTCAGTAGCTGAGACAGGCTGAAAGGTAAGCCTCCTGTACCAGGTAGCCAAGTTGTGAATGCAAAGGAAAAGTTCTGGAAGGAAATTAAAAAGTGCTACTCTAGTGAACACAGAGATGATAAGAAAGTAAAACAGCTTGATATGGGGATAGAACATCAGCCATAACACTCAGTGTTACAGCTTAACACTCCCTTAACCCAGATTCCAATCCAGAGTAAGCTCCTAACTCTTTTATTCTATTAAGGCTGAGAGAGGTGAGGAAGCTGCAGAAGAAAAGTTGGAATCTAGCAGAGATTGATTCATGAGGTGTAAGGAGAGAAGCTGCCTCCATAATATAAAAGTGCAAGGTGAAGCAAAAAGTTCTGATGGAGAAACTGCAACAAGTTATCCAGAAGATCTAGCTAAGATCACTGATGAAAGTGACTACACTAAACAACAGATTTTCAAGACAGACAAAACGGCCTTCTATTGGAAAATGATGCCATCTGGGACTTTCATAGCTGGCCAGGAGAAGTCAATGCCTTGGCTTCTGAAAACATGCTGACTCTCTTGTTAGACACTAATGCAGCTGGTGACTTTCTGTTGAAACCAAGGCTTATTTATCGTTCCAGAAATCCTAGGGCCCTTAAGAATTATGCTAAATCTACTCTTCCTGTGCCTTATAAATGGAACAACAAAGTCTAGATGACAGCACATCTGTTTACAGCACAGTTTACTGAATATTTTAATCCCACTGTGGAGATCTACTGCTCAGGAAAAAAATACTCCTTTCAAAATATTATTGCTCATTGACAGTGCACCTGGTTGTCCAAGGGCTCTGATGGAGATTTGAGGAGATTAATGTTTTCATGCCTGCTAACATCCATACTACAGCTCTTATTATTTAAGGAATACATCTTACAAGGCTATAGCTGCCATAGAATGTGATTCTTCTGATGATTCTGGGTCAAGTACATTAAAATCTTATTGAAAAAGATTTGCCATTCTCGATGCCATTGGGAACATTTGTGATTCATGGGAGGAGGTCAAAATATCAACAGTCACAGGAGTTTGGAAGAAGTAAATTCTAACCATCACGAATGACTTTGAGAAGTTCAGGACTTCATTGGAGGAAGTCACTGTAGATGTGGTAGAAATATCAATAAACTAGAATTAGAAGTGGTGCCTGAAGATGTGACCAAATTGCTGTAATTTTATAATAAAACTTTAACAGATGAGGAGTTGCTTCTGTGGATGAGCCAAGAAAGTGATTTCTTGAGATGGAATCTTCTGTTGGTGAAGCTGTGAACATTGTTGAAACAGAAAAAAGAATTAGAATACTGCATAACTTATTTGATAAAGCAACCTCAAGGTTTGAGAGGATTCACTTTAATTTTGAAAGCTCTACTGTGGATAAAATGCTATTAAACAGCATTGCATGCTACAAAGAAATCTTTCATGAAAGGAAGAGTCAATTGATGTGGCAAACTTCATTGCCATCTTATTTTAAGGAGTTGTCACAGCCACCTCAGTCTTCATCAGCCACCACTCTGATCTCTCAGCAGCCATCAACATTGAGGCAAGACCAGCCACCAGCAAAAGGATATGACTCATCCAAGGCTCAGATAATCAGCATTTCTTGTAATAAGGTGTTTTTAAATTATAGTATTTACATTTTTTTAGACATAGCCAGTGTTATACACTTAGTAGACTACAGTATAGTTGTGTAAACATAACTTTCATATACACTGGGAAACCAAAAAACTTGTATGACTCACTTTATTGTGATTTGCCCTTTATTGTGTTATTTGCCCTATTGTGGTTGTCTAGAAATGAACCTTCAGTGTCTTCAAGATAAGCCTTTATGTAGAGAAGTACATTCAAGTGAGATGCAAAACCCTATATATCATTGCACTGATACATCATATAATTGAAGTATAGCTTTCTATGTAAATCCCCAGCTGCATTAATGGGTGACTCCCTATTATAGGGTTCAGGATACAGTAATTCACTATATAGGGATATATGACAGTTTCGTGTAAAGTTCACAGTGTAAACATTGCAGTGTTTCTAGACCTAGAGTTGTAAGTTCAACAATATGCATTTATAATTATATAACTGTGTAACCTTTCCGTACAATCATAGAAGTGGAAAATGTTGAAGTATCCAGAAACTTGATAGGAACTGGAATATCAGTAATACCATTTTATCAAGCTTCCCACACAGCAGGTGTGCAAAGCCATTGTTGTCACAATAAAATAGATAAATCTAAGTTTATGAGAGCACACAAAGCTACATTAAACTGATTTTACAATGGAATTAAAAGCATGCTAGAAGGCTTCTGTGTTATGTGCTTCTGCACAGTAAGTGGGATCTGACCCTACAAAGTAAAAGTGAATAGAGTTGCTCTCATGGTAAAATTGAGTATAAAAGGAAATAACTCAGAGAAGGAAATACAACGAACCACAGCAACTAAATGTATAATGTTCTTTAAGGTCTGATGTCCTTTGAAGGTCTTCTTGCAATGATTGCTGTAGACAGTCCCATGTACCTGAAGTCGCTCACCTGCATTATTTGGCCATATCAACTTTGTTTACCAAGTCCACATAGAAGATACCAGCATAGTCCTCCTAAAGCAAAAGGCATTGCTCAGGAGCACTGGTGCCTTTGGACTGTATTGTAGGTACCATAAGATTTTTAGCACACATAGAATCTAGAATTTAATGAGCAAAGACTCTATTCATCCAGAAATTTATTTTTAATTCCGTACATGTTTTAAACACTGAATCAATGAATTCTTCCATATACACGTGATTAATTGACCTAAAAATTAACCAATCCTGGCTGTTTTTACCTCGCTCAAAGACAGCTTGCCATCTGACCCCTCCTAAATGAAGGGTTTTTGTTTTGTTTTGTTTTGCATTCTTTCTGTCCTGTTTTTTGGGATTGGGTGAGGGTTGCTGAGAATGATTTTCTTGGGAGTATTATAAATGGTGATTATAGCCTGTGGCAAATAAGACAGATTAGCAGAGTAAGAGCTGACCATGAAAAAAAAAATTGGTGTTTCATACTGTGTACATTTCAGAAGACATTCTACAAAGATAGTTATTTGATCAAAGGCGTAAGAGATCCTTTCAAATTATGTACCAGTATATTTGCATATTTTATTTTAGAGTACCATGCCACGTTTCTTTGTCTAAGAATATACTTGATCCCAGAATTTTGGAGTGTCAAGGCTATAACTGACCTATCTTTAGGCTTTCCTGGGAAAAATTTATCAGGATATTCTGATTCTAAAGCAAAATCACTATTAATTAAATTATGATCATATGAAAATTCTAGTTAAAGCAAAGGCAAGTGTATTTGTCACAGCCTATGTTTAAGATAATGTGGAAAAATGATAGCAAAGAATATTGTGAAAATAAAGCCATTTGAAATCTATATAGGAATAATTTCATCCATGGAACAGGAGAATCTAGGTATAGATGCAAATACATATGGGAATTTACTGTGTGATGAAAAATGTATTTCAAGTCAATGGATAAGAGAGGTCTTTTTCAAGAAATTTATGTTGGGCGATTGGCTGACCATTTAGGAATATAAAACAACAAGATCTTCATTGAAGTCTTTATAGCAAAATTAAGTCCAGAAGGACTGAAGTTTAAAAATTAAAAATTATAGTTGTAAAAGCACTAATAGAAAACATGGATAAGTTATTTTCATAATTTTTGATTAGAGAAGGCCTTTCTTGTCAAACTGCCAACACAGAAGCCTTAGAGGAAAGAGACGAAATATTTTGACTACATAAGCATTAAAAACTCTGTATTACCATAAAAGGCCATAGACAAAATTAACAAATATATGATCAACTGGGGAAAAGTATTTGCAACACGTAATAGCCAAGGACTTACTGCCTTAATAAGTAAAGAGTATAGTAAATTAGTAAGACAAAATACAAGATAGAAGGGAATTTTCAGTTTGGGCTTATGTTGGATTGATATAACAGGAATTCAGATAGAAGGGCTTAACAAAATGAGGGCTTTTCTTTTCTCACATAAAAAGTCTGAAAGCAATCCAGCCTTTTAGCCTGGCACACAGGCTTCATAGTGCATTTGGGGCTTAGCCTCTTTCTGTTTGGCTGTCTTTAGTAGGTGGCTTTATTCTTCATGAGAACAAGATAGCTGCTCCATTTCCAGCCTCTACATCTGAAACAGATGGCAGCAGCCAATAAAATTTGTGCTAGTCAAGTGTGCCCTTTAATCTCTGCTAGAGAACTTTGCCACTTAGCTAACCAGCCACAAAAGAGTCTGGGAAGCTAGGCACTTTTCTGCCCCAAACAAAATTAGGGATTGCCTGTAAGGAAGAAAGGAAGAGTGGATAATGTGTAGGCAGCCAGTTTTGTATGCTGCAGATATGAAAGCAACTCACAGATAAAGAAACACACATGACTTGTAAACATATGGTTAATTACCTTATAAATAAATGCAAATCAAGACAACAGTGTGATACTACTACTTTTCATGTATCAGATTAGTAATTATCAAAAAGTTTGCTAATACTCCGTTTTTGTAAGGCTGGCATTTCCTTATGGGGAAAATAGGTACTCTCAAACACTGTTTCTTGTGGGTGTAAATATTTTTTTTAGAGGAAAGTTTAGGAATCTGTAGTAAATAAATGTGTATGCTGATTGATTCATCAACTCTATGTTTAGAAATATATCCTGTAGATATATTCATACATGTGTGAAAGGTAAATATGTCCAGATGTTCACCGTGGTATTACTTATAATAGCAAAAAAAAAACACACACACACACACAAAATTGGAAACAATCTAAATGTCCATCAGTAGGATACTAATTAAAGAAGTGATGGCATCTATGTCCAAGAGCATATTCATTATTGAAAAGTCTGAGCTAAATTTGTGTATGTTGAGATGGAGGATCTCTGAGTTATATTGTTGAATTTGAAAAGTCAGATTGAGAGTAGTTTTTGTAACATGATCCTGCTGAATAAAAAATTTTAAAAAAAATGCCTGGATTAAATATGGACAATTTCAGAAAGGATATACAAAGAACTCCTTTTTTTCCTGACTAAAACTTTTTATTTGTGACTTTATTAATAAGAAGAATAATAGTTTTTAGGGCCAAGTGACAGTGAATATAGTGCATTGAAATTGCCTTGGTGTGGCTTTTGCCTGCAAGGGACTCTTGATGGTACTTACATCTATAGAATAGGCCTTGGAGTAAGACACTTTCATTTATATAATTTTGTGGGGTTTTTTGTTATTGTTGTTATTTAAAACCTACAGGGGTGGTTTTTGTGGTACATTTCTTAGAAGAACAGTAATTTTTGAAAATTTACTTTTTTGTCATGGGATAGTCAAGACAGTTAACAACCATTAAGGATGCCAACTTAACAATCAATCAGCTGAATACCAACCACCCCTCCTTTTCTGGATGTAAAATGAGGGATATACCTGGTCATTGAGCATAGTATCTATGCTATGTAGATTGTATATGGAGTTATATTTCCTTATTACAGTAGAAGTATTTTTGTCCCAGGTCTCCACTACCTATGTTGTTTGTTCTCTTACTTGCTGGGGTTTTTCTCTAAATTTTACCTTTATCAGAGAGGACATCCTTGACCATCCTGATTAAAATGCTGTCTCCCTCCATACCTGTCATACAACTGTATCTCTCTTGTCCTGCTTGATTTTCCCTTCTAGCGTGGCTTGTTTATTGATTGTCATATCATAGATGACTTGAGACCACTGATTTTGCCTGATTCATTGTATACACTGTAGTTGGTACAGAACTGATTAAGTATTTTAAAGTGGATTTTTATAAAATATGAAATATTTGTTGAATGAATGTTGTACTTCTCAAATTCATGGCGTCTAGTTTAGTATTAACATGCAAATGTGCATCTGTACCACCCCACCTGCTCCCACAAGGGACAGTTTGCCTTCTGCCACTACCTGGCTTTATTTTGCCCTTTTCTACTTTGTGATACTCCTGGAGATGGAGGTCTAGTAGCTGGAAACGGGGGAAGGAAGGTGTTCACTACATTCTCTGCATCTTTTGGGGTGTTGGCAGGGTAGTGGATTCTGAAGGCAAAGAACTTCTTCTTACCTAAAAGTTAATCATGGAGAATGCTGGAACTAGGGCTGGAAACCTAGGCCCACTTGGCTTCCCCTCCACTGAGTCTTCAGTTCTCTGTAGGACATTCTCACTTGTTCCCTTGGTCAGCAATTCACCTGTCTCAACCTATCATTGTTGCTAGATGATGGGTTTGTGGGATCCCAGGTCCCTCCACTTGCAGATAGAATGCTGGAATGGAATATTCAAAAAAAGATGATGCTTTCTGATTCTTCCTAGACTACTTTATGATTTTCAAAATACGTTGTTTTTTCTCCTCAACTGAAATATTTCCTTGAGGACAGAGACCTTAGGTTAAACTTTTTAAAAACAACAACAACAACAAAAAAAAACTGTTGTCATTTCTAGTATAGTATCAGTTATATATATGATTGACTAAAGCAAGAAGCCGAGGCTTTAACTGAATTCTCAGTTTGGTTTCTTACTCCTAATCTTTGTGGCAGAGTCAGTAAATTTATTCAAAGATTGAATATCTCTCCCATATCTATAGGCTCTGATTATAGTTTGGAAGTTTGGAATTTTCTGTTCTGAAACAAGTTGACTCTTCCTATCTTTTAAATTTTGTTAGATAAGGGATTTCAAAATGATTATTGGCCAAACTTAACTCAGTTCTCAATTCAGCTCTCCTCTCCTCTTTAAATTTAAGTTGAATACCTTAAAATTATGCTTATCACCAGAAAATGACAGACAGTGATGATACCTGGAGTGAGGTGGATTCTTGAGGAGGTGTAGTCCTCAGGATTTGCAGACAGAGACCTGGGCCAGTGCTGTAGCGTGCAGCTCCCACTTCTTCATTGTTTCTGTAGGCTCATTTACCTCCATGTACTTGAGGATCTTTCTTTCTTTCCTTTGGTTTCTCTTCTATAAAGTGAGTGTAGTGAAGATCATTCCATTGGGATTTTCGTAGAAGCAGCAAATGGTAGAATGCAGTTAACTTAATATACATCTTATAGGATGATGGAGACAATCTTATAGACTTAATTAAGTGCATCTTAAGAGAAAAAGTCCTTGATCTTCCAGGAAGTGTAAACTGTTATCCTACTTCTGTATTTAAATAAGGTATTCATAATCTCTTGTTGTGGAGTTGGGGAATATGTTTTCAGTAAGGAATGGTCATCATTCCCCAGTTATTTATTTTCTTGCTCACCTGACCTCCGAACGGTTTCTCTCCGTGTGTCAATATAATTATTTTTCTCAATACATGTGTAATTCCTCGAAGAGAAAATGGCATTCAAGTGATTTGGTGCATAGGCATTCGAAAGAAAAAAGAAATGCACAGAAATGTATTGAAAGGACGGAAATTCTTTATTAAATGTAATGGGAAGGTGGAACACTAGCAGCTACCTTCTAGCTACAGAATCCCTCTCTTGATAAATTCTTACATGTTGAAGAGGAACCTTTGTGTCAGGTTTTGCAAAAGGAACTCTGATGTTTTAGCTTGTCTGGTATTAGATAATACTGGTTGCTGCTTGTGGGTAGAGAAGAATCTTGAATACTAAAAACACTCCTAACGCTATACACGCACATCAGAGACTATTAGTCCAGTGTCTAATTTTTCAGATGAAGGAAAAAAAGCAAGGTTCAGAGAGATAAAGTGTTTTATTCAAGAAGACAGCACCAAATTGGAACTCTGATTTCCTGGTTTCCTGGCCCTGTGTTCTGCCCATTTGTGTGTTGTGGACATCAGTGGATTTGTTTGTCTAATCCTAACTCTACTCCACTGGCCTTGTGGTTCCAGTCGATCATACCAGGGTTAACCCCTTTGGTTTTTTCCCTCTTAGATTTTATGAGACGGCAAATTTCTCTTTTTGTTCTAGGTTATTCTAATTAGGAATCTGTTACTAGCAACCAAAGTAATATGCATTTAAATTCTTGTTAACTTCTCTGTTTTAATATTTGTCGTAGTTCTTCTCTCAAATTTCTTCGGTGTTTTCATCCTTAGAGTTTATAGCACAAATACAGTAAGTAGGTCTGTAATTTGTTTATAGTCTGGATTTGCAACCTAAGTGAATGTCCAGATTACATACATTTAATCACAGTGAGTGTATCTCACCATCTGTAGTGACAGTTTCATTCCATAGCAGTTACAGGCTTAGGTATTTAGGGGATCTAGTTGAGACAATTTTATTATAGTGACTAAACGTTGGTCTTCTTTCTTACTTCTTTATTAATCCACTTGTTTTATGCAGCTGCTTGCACATATGTTAATGGAATTTAGGATTGTCTTAGTTTATTAAATTGTATCCCTGGTTCTCTATGTGGGTATAGAAAGCGCTTAGGCAGCGCCCCACATGTTACTTCATGTTAATTTTTCTTTTTTCTTTACTAGTAAGAAATAATGTTTCCTTTTATATACATACTTTAACATTTTTAACTTGGGAAATTGATACCCTATCACCACCACCATCTAGTCAGTCGAATGCTGGCTCCAGCTGTTGTAGAAGATTAGCCAGGCTGGTATAGTAATAGATCTTATTCCACATGATAGTCTTTGAAAACTAACAAAACGCTGAAGGGTCTTTACCATCAATGTTACTGCCACCAAATGTTTAAATAGCATCTTAGAAGTTAAAAAAAGTTCATACATATAAATTCAGTCCTCACAACAGCCTTCAAAGATGTCTTTTAATATCCATTGTTTATAATGAAAAAACTGAAGAGTGCAATTAAAAAATTATATCTTAATAACACATAGTTGCTATCCCAAGACTAAAACAGGATTTTCTGCCTGTGTTAGTGTTTTTCCAGCACCCACGGTGATAATGTAAAAATCTGAGTATTTTCCACAAAAAATGTGGAATCTTCAAATATACTATAACCATACTTTCATTAAATAATTGGATGAGTTCATATCAAATGCAATGTTGATATAAGCCTGCATGGTAGCCTGGAGCGCCTACTCTCAGAGCACTTGTGTAAAAGTTCCATTCTCTTCTTTCTTGCCATTCTCTTTGCCACACTGCAGTGATATAGGCAGGAGTGTGTGTGTGTGTGTGTGTGTGTGTTGGAATCATTTTGCTAATCACTAGGATGCTTCAAAGGTGCATCAGATACCTTTACCCCAGAAGGCTCGGATCTGTATAAAAGGCACTAGAGCTAAAGAACAGACAGTTTATGGGAAGAAAGGGCGCCAGGAAGGACAATTCACAACAGTGGGCCCAGGTGGAAATCTTAGGGTAGTGGAGTATGGGAAGTCCAAATGATGTGTAAAAATAAACAGTGTGATAAGATTGGGCAGGATAAGAAAGGCTATGCTAGACTGAGGAATTTTGGGCATCATTCTCGGACAGTTGGGAGCTATTACAGGTTTTTCATTTGTTTAATGATGTGGCCATGGCTGGGATGCATATCTCTTATTACAGTAAACTTTGATGTCCCTTCCATGAACAACTCTATTAGTTCTACTTGCAGAATATATCGCAGACCCAGCTTCTATAGACAGCTTTCATTGTCACAAGGCTCAGCCAAGCCACTGTTAACTCTTAACTGGGCTGCCACAGCAGCTGCTTTAGTGGCTTGTTGCTTTTATGCTTGCCTTGTCATTACCTTCTGCATAGCTAAGTAACTTTTACAAGTCCAAATTAATGTTATCACTGTGACCTGGCCTTGCCTCTCTCTTAAACTCATGTTCTATTCTCTCTCCTCCCTCCCTCCCTCACCACAGAGTCTCTGCATTTGCCAGTTGATCTGCCTGGAATGTTCTTTCCTCAGATTATCACATGGTTAGCTCCTTACCAAAAGAGGCCTTATTGCTCTTTGATGTAGACGAGGCCCAGCCCCAGTGACAGTCTCCATCATTTACCTGGATTCATTTTCTTCACAGCACTTTCTGCTATTGGGTTGATCTCCCTGTTGTTCTGTGAGTTTAATACTTGTCCCCCAAGCTGCTCAACTAGATGTATGCAGGGACTTTGCTCACTTCTATATCCACAGTGCCTAGAAGAGTCCTGGCACTTAGTACATTTTTATTGCATTAATTAATTTAGAGATTTGAACGACTAGAGCAGAAGGCTGATTGGAGCTGATTGCAGGGTTTCTAGGACAATGAGAATACATTGAGGGTCTTGTCAGTGGGAATGAAGGAAGGGGGGCAGGCAAAAATGAGGTCACAGGGAGACCTAACAGATAAAAGCATTTAGAGCTTAGATAAGCTATAGGAGCCCAGGAGAAGTTTCTGGATTTGGTGGTAAAAGGAACAGTTTTAGAGGTGCCAAGTTTGAGTGCTGCTGGAGTGGAGGTGTCCAGCACACAGTTGCATTTTGAGATTATTCAGAGATTTTTTTCATTACCTGAGAGGCATTGCTAGCAAAGTTCATGGCTCAGAAGATGCTAGGGGAAGCCATATTTCCTGCTCAACGATAGTATGGCTATAGCAAGTGATTGAAGCTCTCTGAAGGTCAGGTTCTTCATCTGTAAATGATAATAAAATGTCTCATGGCAGAATTGTTCTGAAAATTAAACTCCTCCTCTCAATGTATCATATTTCCTCCCCCACCCTTTTTTTAGCTCATCAGTATGAGAGTTTATATTTGTTTAGCTATTCACATCCTAACTACATAGTATACTGTGATTCCATTTCATTTCTTGTACAAGTCTTGTTATTATTTTTTTGGTACCAGTCACTCTTTCATCTCCAAACTTTCCTCAAAATCTGAAACATTTTTTTTCTCAATAATTTCAAACCAACATGTATTCGGTTTATTTTTCCCTGCCCTTGGAATTACCTTTCCTGGCCTCCTCTGGCTTCATGCTCCAATTTGGACAGTTTGCTCTCTCAGTTTGCTGCATAGCAGTGTCTTTGGAATCCCATTATCTCCTTTTGTTTTGGATCCTCTGCATCCAGATCTTATTTCTTCTTCATTATATTCACTCCTTCATTCTGTCAAGGCACAGTCATCCTGTAGCTTTCTGAGGAGGAATGCATGGGAGGTAAACTCTTTGAGACTTTGTAGCGTTTTATTCTGCTTTTATACCATATTGACCTTTTGACTGAATATAGAATTCTAGGTTGGAAATAACTTTTCCTCAGCATTTAGTGCCTCATAATCTTTTAGCTTCAGGTGTTATTGTTGAGAAATTTGATATCATTATAATACCCTTACTTCCCATGTGATCTTTTCTTCCCATTTGAAAGTTTTTAGACCCTTCTCTCCTTCCTTAGTATCTTAATATTTCATAGTGATAAATCTTCATGGGGCTTTTTTTCATGAGCTGTACTGGGAGGTTGATGAACTTTTTCAATTTGAACACTCATTTTCAGTTCTTAGAAATGTTTTTGAATTATTTCTTTGAAATTTTACTCCTTTTATTTTTTCTAGTCCCTCTTTCTGAAACTCCTGTTATTTGTTTATTGGATAATTTTGGCCTAGTCTTATTATTTTCTTATATTTTTCACTCACTTTTCATCTGTCTTTTTAAGGTTTTTTTTTTTTTGAGACAGAGTCTTACTCTTTTGCCAGGCTAGAATGCAGTGGCACGATCTCAGCTCACTACAACCTCCGACTCCCTGGTTCAAGCGATTCTCCTGCCTCAGCCTCCTGAGTTGCTGGGATCACAGGCACACACCACCATGCCCAGTAATTTTTGTATTTTTAGTAGAAACGGGGTTTCACCATGTTGGCCAGGATGGTCTCAATCTCCTGACCTCGTGATCTGCCCGTCTCGGCCTCCCAAAGTGCTGAGATTACAAGTGTGAGCCACTGCACCAGCTTCAAATTTGTTATTGTTGTTGTTTTACTTTTCTTCTGCTCAGTACACCTGCCCAAATTTTCCCTGTGTTACTATTTTATTTTAGTCTCTGTCTTTCCTAAAACAGAGGCCTAACTGATACACCTGGTAATCCTAGATTGTCTGTGCTTTTTTAATAGTTAAATGCCAACCGTTTGGTATTAACTATTTAATAAACACCAAGCTGAACTAAAAACCTTTTGTGTATGAATCATACTTGTCATCTTGAAGCCCTTATTTAGGCAAGGACACGTCTTTTCTTTTGCGGGGGGTGTAGGACAGTCTCTCAAGTAGGTCTTTACTCTTTAGTTGGCTGGGTTGCCAGAAAGGGATTATCCCGTCTCTTCTTGGAGGATATCAGCTTGATTTCTTGCATCCTAGGAACTGGTTATTTCACTGTTTAGCATAAAGACTTACACCTCAGCAACCTGTTATCAGTGTGCAGCCTCTTTCCTGCCCTGGGCTAACCCTGATGTTCCCAAGTCTCAACTCTCTCTGGTTCACCTTCTCTAGAGACTAAATATCCTGGCTTTCTCAGGGTTAGAGAGGAGTAACTTCCTTTTTGGAAAGGAACTGCAGTTCTGATCTTCTCTTCTAGATCAGGAGTTGGCAAAATTTTTCTGTAAAAGAGCCAGAGAATAAAGATTATGGGCTTTGCAGCCTATAGCACGGTCTCTGTGGCATATTCTCCTTCTCTGCTTCCTCCTCCTCCTCCTCCCCGCCTTTTTTAACAACCCTTTCAAAAGTAAAAAGAGAACAAAATAATGGCATTCTTAGTAGGACAACCTCTGGTCTAGAGAATTCTTTTGGACACTCTCAGCCAACCATCTTTTATCATCTCTACCCTGTACCCATGCCCAAGTTCTTCAAGAGAAACTTGAAGCCTTCAATTTCTGAACACTTTTGCATTTTATGGCAAAACTGGCTTGGTTTCCTGTGGTTTTTCTCCACTCCAATTTCCCCCTGCCTCATGAAAACTTAGGTTTCAGCTATCTTGGGTTTGCTAGGTGAGCAACCACTTACCTGTCTTCTTACCATTTTCCAAAAGGTCAGTTTTTTCCTTGTCTGCCTCTTTCTCTGCCCTTATTGGGCTATGGCTTTTTTCTTCCTTTTTCATCAGTTCACTAGGATTTGGGGAGGGACAGAGAAAACTACACGTGTTTAATATACTAAGTTTAACCAGAAGCTCCCACCAAATCCAGTTTGGTTGGGTTTGATTATTATTACTCTCTTTGATAGTGCTTGGGTTAATTTTGCATTTGTTCTCCGTGTGCTCACTTGCTATGCCAGATGTTTGAAGAAGATGTCCTTGGAGAAGAAAAATGAGGGGGTTTTAAAATATAATGTAATTGAAATGCTCACAGTGGTTGGTTCAGCGTGTGAGATCTCAAAGAGGCCCAACTCTTTCTAACCACCAGACTCTCATCATAGAAATTCAGTTTCACCCTTATTTGTGTGAACCATCAGAAGCATTTTAAAATGTTTATAATAAAGTTTGTGGCTTATTGTTTCAAATTACATTTAAGGTAGTAAACTGAAGCTTTTGGTGGTGTGTCCCTGACAGCAGGGAGACCCTGTAGTAAGTGATCTCTCAGAGTTGATCAAAAGGAGTCATTGAGCATTTTTTCCTGGATTTGTGTTTTGGTCCTTTAATCTGGTAGTGTTTCCAGTTCCGTTCTGAATACAGTAAGGCACACTCTCTCCTCATCTTCTTGGCAGCGTGTGGCATTTTCTTTGCAAAATGGCCACTGTTCAGGCATAAACCTGCCTTTGCCATCGAGTGTATAATGAAATATGAACAAAGGTGATTGTCAGAAAATAGGCATCTTTCAAGATCTTATTCATGCCACATTTTTGTTTTAGTAATGAAATGAAAATTGAAAATGAAAAAAAAATTCACTGAAAAATGACTACTAGTCCTCTCTGCCTAGGTTCACCTTTCCTCGCCAGTGAAGATGGCGTGCTTGGCGGAGTGATTGTTCTCCGTTCGTGCAGATGTTCTGCTGAGTCTGACTCCTCCCAAAATAAGCAGACACTTTTAGGTAAGTGAGACATACGCATTGTGTGCATCTTTCTCTTTTATTTTCTTCAAGAAAAAATGAAAATATTTGTATCCTTAAGTCAATAATTTTAAACTGCAGGAGGGTCAGCATGCTTTATTGCTATCTGAACATCCCCATTCTACTGATCTTTTTCCATAAGTAAGCACATAAAAGATGAATGTTCATTTTAAAGTACAGGCTTAGAGAATATATTTCAAATAAGCTTAGAACCAAGGACCTTTACTAAAGTCCAGTAATAAGAACATTGGACCATACATTCATGCCCTATCTTATCCCAGAAAGCATTTGAGGTGACCCATAACAAGGTACACAGTAACGGAGAGAGAAGCTTCTTCCTGTTTCCCTTCTCCAAAAGGAATGAGAAGCGTGTGAAGAGCTACTGGCCTAGAAGTCAGTCCTGCCTCTGTGGCTCGTTAGCCATGACACCTTCATGCATTGGTCTTACTGTTCCGTGCCACTTCCTCATCTGTAAACCACAGACGTCTGCCCTGCCCTCCTCTTAAAGCTGTGGTGAGGGAGGGTCAAATGAGTGTTTTTGCAGATTTGCAGATGTCCATCCAGATGTGTGGTTTTGTTTCTAGCCAAGCACCAGTGGGAATGAAACCCAGCCCACCCCCTGTTTATGAAGGTGCAGACTTGTGGGGCTGCCGCTGACCACAGGATTGCCTTTTTCTAATCCATCTCTCCAGAAGGGACACATTAAAAAATTCTGCACAAAGGTGACACATACACTAGCAGGGGCACCATATGTTATTTTTTAAGTTAACTTTTAACTGAAGTATGCATATATTTAGAAAAGTGTACAAATCATAACTGCAACTGCTTGATGAATTATCACAAAGTGAACCCATCCCCTGTAACCAGCACCTAGATTAAAAGAAACAGAACTTCACCACAACCCCAGAAGTCCCCTTTTGACCCTTTCTGATTTCTGTCTCCTCCAAAGTTAAACAGTGTGCTTACTTCTAACACCATGGTTAGTTTTACCTGGTTTTATTTCTTATATAAACTGAATCAGGAATATATATCACTTGTGTCTAGTCTTCAGTCAATGTTAAGCTTGTTAGATTCATCTGTGTTACTTGAAGTAGGAGTTTGTACATTTTCATTGCTGTATTCTATTCTATTGTATGGAGATAGCGCAGTGTATTAGTCCATTCTTCTGTTGTTATTTTGTTTTGTTTTTTAATACAGCACTGTAGGTCATCCACAGGGCTTATGGTAGTTTAACCCTTCCTATAAATTTCCTTACAGAAAGCGTGAGTGGTGCCTGATGTATATTGTGTGATTATTGTCAATTGCTATAGTACACCTCCCTTCATAGTTTATAAAATAGAAGACTGAGTGTTTTTTATGGGTATAAAAATGCTTTTTCTGTAGAAGCCCAAAACATTTTCATAAAATCTTTTTGTTCATTCCTCAGATAAAAAATGCACTTTTATGTAAGAGGCCTTTTTCTCCACCTAGATGCTAACTACCAGCTGTATGTTTTGTTTTGTTTTGTTTTGTTTTGCTATAGTCTCTCTCCTTCTACCCTCTTTATGTAGTACTTAGGTTGCTCCAAGGAGATGTGTTTTTTAACAGTCATGTTTTGTTAAACCAAGACAGGTAGTAGTTTTTTCCTTTGGTAAAACTACTATTAATCATTGTTGAATCTTTTGAACATTCTTCCAGTTAGATAGTTAAACCCAACCTGGTTGGCTTTAAATATATACAGAAGATGGACATGGGCTTTCCATAAAACCTTTGCAGGGACATGGATGAAGTTGGAAACCATCATTCTTTGCAAACTAACACAGGAACAGAAAATGAAACACTGCATGTCCTCACTCATAAGTAGGAGTCGAATAATGAAATCACATGGACACAGGGAGGGAAACATCACAAACTGGGGCCTGTTGGGGCATGGGGGACTAGGGGAGGGATAGCATTAGGAGAAATACCTAATATAGATGATGGGTTGATGGGTGCAGCATATCACCATGGCACGTGTATACCTATATAACAAACCTGTATGTTCTACACATGTATGCCAGAACTTAAAGTATTTTTTTTTTTTTTTTTAAAAAAACCTCAGAAGAATAACCCTTAGTGTTTGGGCAGTGGCGGGTGGGGGAGCATTAAAATTGCTTCATTGATTATTCCTAAAAAGGAGTATCATAGTACTTTGCTGAGCCTGGAATCCTGCCCATTCACATTAACCCTGAAAACTGTAAGGTCTTTCGGTTGTCTTTTCACTTTTGGTGGTATAAAAATGCATATTTAAGGATAAGTTATAGTATTTTAGCTCATGTTATATAGTTTTTATTACCAGTGTAGTGATTTATAAACTGGTTCCTACTTTTTATTTCAAGAGGAAGCATTAAGTGTGAAGTGCCAATTTATGAAATAAGTGAAATCTTGCCATTTGTTAACTGGAGGGGTTGATGCTTGTGAAGCTTATATCTACTAAAACCTGTGAACATAGGCTAATGTCAACTTATAGATGCTACCAATTATGTGGACTTTTTATTTTTCACTTAAAAAAGTTACGAATGTTAAGTATGTGGTAAGAAAATAAATTCAAACAGTATCGAAGGATAGGAAACAAAGTAAATTCAAACAGTATCGAAGGACAGGAATCAAAGATGTGAAAGTCACCTTTTACACTCCATTTCCAGAGCCACCAGTCATTCTTCGTTTCTGGTTAATCTCATGGGAAGCACCCTCACTGTGTAGAATGTGCTCACACATCCATTTCTTGATTAGTCGGTAACTTGTGACCCCTTGCTGTGAAAAAATTAAAAACTTAGCTCACACCATATACCACTTCCCTTCCTTCCCGATTTTTGTTGGAATTCTACTCTAACTTGAAATAATACTTTTAATTTTATTGTACTCTAACACACTTTTTCTTGATTTATTAACTGTATATAATGTCTATCAAACATTCTTCACCACTTCAACGATGTAAGTTGAAGAAAGTTCATATGCTGTTTTCTGTTATTTATAACAGAATACCTAAAACTAACAGAATACCTGAGTAATTTGTAAAGAAATTAATTTATTTCTTACAGTCATGGAGGCTGAGAAGTCCAAGGTCAAGGGACTGCATGTGATGAGGGCCTTCTTGCTGGTGGGGACTCTGCAGAGTCCCATAGGGGCACAGGGCATCACATGGTGAAGGGGCTGAGTGTGCTAGCTCAGGTCTCTCTTCCCTTCTTATAAAGCCACCAGCTCCAGTCCCATGATAACCCATTAATCATGAAGGTATTAATCCACTTCATGAGGGCAGAGTTCTCATGACCTAATCACCTCTTTAAGGTCCCACATCTTAATACTGCCATATTGGGGAATAGGTTTCAACACGGATTTTGGAGGAAACAAACATTCAGACTCTATAGTATTCACTTTTCTCCTTTTCTTTTCCTCCTTCACTCCCCTACCTCACCTCAACCTCTGTCAACAATACCATTGTTGTTGTTATTATCATTTGCCTACTTACATCTCTACTTATCTCTATGGTTTGATCAGAGGTTGATTCTAAATAGTGTCAGTAACCAGTATTGACAGTATCAAGATTATAGTATAATATTGCCCACTGCATACCCTGGAAGTGGAAGATCAGACCCATAAAGAGCAGTGTTTGTCATAAAGCTCTGCCTGTAGAAGGAGGCTATTTCAGTCATTGAGATCAAGTGGATTCTACTTTTTATCAATTTCTCCAAATCAGGCTACAACTTAATTTGCTTCATGTTTGGACCATGACTTCCCATTTATTTCTTTTTCACTGTCATGAGAGTATAACTTTATAAACTCATGGCTTCTGAATGCTCAATAATTTCTAGTAACCAGGAAAGCTCAGAAGTCTTTATTTTCTACACGTCCAAATAAAGCAATTTCCAAAATTTAAAAAAAAAAAAAAAAAAACTACTGTATGTTGTTAATCACTTTTTTGGTCCCAAGAATAATATAATCACATAATCTCCTACTGTAGCCTTTTCTATGTTCACTTTCTTTTCTCAAAATCATAATGTTTTCATTACACCACAAAAGCAGTTTCAGTCAAACCTCATTGCCACTTGATGGAGTTTCCTTGAAGCCATTATGTAGGCTCTCCTCTTGACAAATACATTATCAGAGCTTCAGTGAGCTGCTTCCAGGGTGATATGACTCAAGTACTGGACACTTTTGAGGTTTGTCCTTTGTCTACTGATTGATGAATAGAGTAGGAAAATCTCAGGTATGAAGGAACTTTCAAAGTCTACTTGTGTGACCCTGTTCCAGGTGCTTTATCTATAGATTGTTGAATACACCTCCCTTCAAGAGGTGGAGCTCAATTCCCCTGTCCTTGACTGTGACCCAAACACTAGAGACTCGCTTCCAACCAATAAGATTATGGCAGAAGTGACAGTGTGCGATTTCTGAGACTAGGTTGAAAAGGCATTGTGGCTTCCTCCTTGGGCTCTCTGTTGAATCACTCCCTCTGGGTGAGACCAACTGCCATGTCAGGAGGACACTCAAGCAGCACTATGGGGAAGCCCATTTCGCAAAAAACTGCAACTTCATTCCCAACAGCTGCTTCTGAGAAACTAGGGCTTCCTGCCAACAGCCTCAGAGATCTGAGTGAGCCTTTAGATGACAGCATCCTTGGCAATATCTTGACTGAAATCTCATTGGAGGCCCTGCAAAAGAACCACCCAATGAAGCCACTGTGGAATTTCTGACCCACGGAAACTGTGAAATAACTGTTTGCTGTCGTGAACCACTACATTTTGGGAGAATTTATTATGTAGCAATAGATAACTAATAAACCTTTTAAGCCCTTTCTTCTAATAAGCCACAGTGACAAATCAGGGTGCTCTGTTGCCATCTTCAGGCAGCTGTTGGGTTTTGATTTTCATCAGTAAATCCTGGTTCTTTTTTTGGGGACCCTCTGGGATAAATCTGATGAGTGTCTTCTTAGATTACAGTCTCTAATCAAGTTTCCCCGACCTCTTAAGCCTCCTCACTTCCAACGTTTCCTTCTCTATTTGTCCCCTCAGTCCCATCTTTATTATTTCTCCCAGAGTTCTTTCTATATAACAACTCTGCAGCTGGCCCAGAGAACATAGCCATAGGTCCCAAACCAGGGACAGGAGAGAAGACTTCTCCAAAGAAGAAAGGGCAAAAATGAGAACCTGACCTAGAGAGCCACACCAGTCCCAAGATCAGAAGGACACTGTTCAACCCAAGAGTGACATAGGTATATGAAATTAGTTTACCATGTGTCTAAGCTAAATGTTGAATCTTTTTATGTATGCTACAATAAGACAAACATATAACTCTTACTGTTACTTCCATGCTCCCTACTTTAACATTTCAACAAGAGACACACACACACACACACACACACACACCCTGTGCTGGTGAATATCCTATAGGACAGATGGGAGACACACACACACACAGACACACACTCACACACCCTCTGCTGCTGAATTTCCTATAGGACAGATGGGACATACAGACACACACACACTCTGCTGATGACTTTCCTATAGGACAGATCACACACACAAACACACCCCCCCACACACCCTATGCTGGTAAATTTCCTATAGGACACATGGGAACTACCTAACTTGATGAGAAATGCCATCCCCTGATCTGACCTCAGAATATGGTTTCAGTGTTATTTCTTTTTTTTTTAAATTAATTTATTTTACTCTTGGTGCGTACTATATCTGGCATTTCTCTCCATGTTATCCCTCCCCACCCTCCACTCCCTCCCCACCTCCCACTATCTCTCCCCTACCCACCCCAACTGCCCCCAGTGTGTGATACTTCTCTCCCTGAGTCCACGTGTTCTCATTGTTCAGCACCCACCTATGAGTGAGAACATACAGTGTTTGGCCTTCTGTTCTTGTGTCAGCTTGCTGAGAATGATGGTTTCCAGATTCATCCAAGGCCCTACAAAGGACACAAACTCATCGTTTTTTATGGCTGCGTAGTATTCCATAGTGTATATATTACATTCTCTTTGTCCAGTGTATCATTGATGCACATTTGGGTTGGTTCCAGGTCTTTGCTATTGTACACAGGGCTGCAATGAACGTACGTGTGCATGTGTCTTTATAGTAGAACGATTTATAGTTCTATGGGTATATACCCAGTAATGGGATTGCTGGGTCAAATGGAATTTCTATTTCTAGATCCTTGAGAAATCGCCACATTGTGTTACACAATGGTTGAACTAATTTACACTCCCACCAACTAGGTAAGAGTGTTCCTATTTCTCTACATCCTCACCAGTATCTGTTGTCTCCAGATTTTGTAATGATCACCATTCTAACTGGCATGAGATGATATCTACTGTGGTTTTGATTTGCATTTCTCTAATGACCAGTGATGATGAGCATTTTTTCATATGTTTGTTGGCCTCATGTATGTCTTCTTTTGAAAAGTGTGTGTTCATATCTTCACCCAATTTTGAATGGGCTTGTTTTTTTTCTTGTATATCTGTTTTAGTTCTTTGTAGATTCTGGATATTAGCCCTTTGTCTGATGGGTAGACTGCAAAAATTTTTTCCCATTCTGTTGGTTGCTGATTCGCTCTAATGATGGTTTCTTTTGCTGTACAGAAGCTCTGGAGTTTAACTGGATCCCATTTGTCTATCTTGGCTTTTATTGCCATTGCTTTTGGTGTTTTAATCATGAAGTCCTTGCCTATGTCCATGTCCTGGATGGTTCTGCCTACATTTTCTTCTAGTGTTTTTATGGTGTTAGGTTTTATGTTTAAATCTTTGATCCATCTGGAGTTAATTTTACTGTAAGGTGACAGGTAGGGGTCCAGTTTCTGCTTTCTGCACATGGCTAGCCAGTTTTCCCAACACCATTTATTAAACATGGAGTCCTTTCCCCATTGCTTGTTTTTGCCAGGTTTGTGAAAGATCAGATGGTTGTAGATGTGTGGTGTTTCTTCTGGGGTGTCTGTTCTGTTCCAGTGGTCTATGTCTCTGTTTTGGTACCAGTACCATGCTGTTTTGATTACTGTAGCCTTGTAGTATAGTTTGAAGTCCAGCAGTGTGATGCCTCAGGCTTTGTTCTTTTTGCTTAGGATTGTCTTGGCTATGGGGGGTCTTTTGTGATTCCATATGCAGTTTAAAGTGGTTTTTTCCAGTTCTCTGAAGAAGGTCATTGGTAGCTTGATGGGGATAGCGTTGAATATATAGATTACTTTGGGCGGTATAGCCATTTTCATGATATTGATTCTTCCTAACCATGAGTATGGAATGTTTCTCCATCTGTTTGTGTCCTCTCTGATTTCATTGAGCAGTGGTTTGTAGTTCTCCTTGAAGAGGTCCTTTACATCCTTTGTTAGTTGTATTCCTTGGTATTTTATTCTCTTTGTAGCAATTGTGAATGGGAGTTTGCTCTTGATTTGGCTCTCTGTTTGTCTGTTATTGGTAGATAGGAATGCTTGTGATTTCTGAACATTGATTTTGTATCCTGAGACTTTGCTGAAGTTGCTTATCAGTGTCAGGAGATTTTGGGCTGAGACGATGGGGCCTTCTAGATATACAATCATTCATCTGCAAATACAGAGAATTTGACTTCCTTCTTTCCTAATTGCATACCCTTTATTTCTTTTTCTTGCCTGATTGCTCTGGCTAGAACTTCCAATACTATGCTGAATAGGAGTGGTGAGAGAGGGCATCCTTGTCTAGTGCCTGCTTTCAAAGGGAATTCTTTCAGCTTCTGCCTGTTCAGTATGATATTGGCTGTAGGTTTGTCATATATAGCTTTAATCATTTTATGATACCTTCAGTCAATATCTCGTTTCAGGTTGTTAAGAACTTGCTTTATGTATCTGGGTGCTCCTGTGTTGAGGGCCTATATATTTAGGATAGTTAGATCTTCCTGTTGGATTGATCCTTTTACCATTATGTAATGCCCTTCTTTGTCTCTCTTGATCTTTGTTGATTTGAAGTCCATTTTATCAGAGACTAGGATTGCAACCCCTGCTTTTTTTTGTTCCCCATTTGCTTGGTAAGTCTTCTTCCATTCATTTGAGTCTATATGTTTTTTTTTATGTGAGACAGGTTTCCTGAATACAGCACACCGATGAGTTCTGACTTTTTATCCAGTTTGCCAGTCTGTGTCTTTTGATTGGGGTGTTTAGGCCATTTACATTCAATGTTATTATTGTTATGTGTGAATTTGATCCTGCCCATTTTGTTACTGGCTGGTTTTCTTTCCCATTAGTTGACTCATTTTCTTCATTGTATTTTTGGTCTTTGCCAACTGGTTTGCTTTTGCAGTGACTGGTACTTGTTCCTTTCTGTGCTTAGTGTTTCTTTTAGGAGCTCTTCAGGTCTGATAGTGACCAAATCTCTCAATAATTCCTTGTCTGTAAAGGATTTTATTTCTCCTTCACTTACGAAGCTTAGTTTGGGTGGATATGAGATTCTGGGTTGAAAGTTCTTTTCTTTAAGGATGTTGAATATTGTCCCCCACTCTCTTCTGGCTTGTAGGGCTTCTGTGGAGAGATCTGCTGTGAGTCTGATTGGCTTCCCTCTGTGGGTGACCTGACCTTTCTCTCTGGCTGCCCTTAGCATTTTTCCTTCATTTCAATCCTGGTGAATCTGACGATTATGTGCCTTGGGGTTGCTCTTCTTGAGGAATATTATTTTTGTTGAGTTCTCTGTACTTCTTGAATTTGAAATTTGCACTGCCTTGCTAGGCTTGGGAAGTTCTCCTGGATAATATCCTGGACCATGTTTTCCAGCTTGGATTCATTCTCCCCATCATATTGAGGTACAGCGATCAAGCATAGATTAGGTCTTTTCACATAATCCCATATTTCTTGGAGGCTTTGTTCATTTCTTTTTACTCTTTTTTCTCTTGTCTTGCCTTCTCTTTTTATTTCATTGAGTTCATCTTCAATCTCTGATATCCTTGCTTCTGCCGGATCGATTTGTGTTTGTTTCAAGTAGTTCTCTTGCTGTGTTTTTCAACTCCATCAAGTCGTTTATGTTTTTCTTTAAGCTGATTATTCTAATTAGCATTTCGTCTAACCTCTTTTCAGGGTTTTTGGTTTCTTTGCATTGCGCGTTCCTTTAGCTCAGAAGAGTTTGTTTTTATCCACCTTCTGAAGCCTGTTTCTGTCAATTCGTCGCACTCCTCAGTCAAGTTGTGACCTGTATTGTTGAGGAGTTGTGATCCCTTGAAGGAGAACAGTTGTTCTGGTCTTTGATGGTTTCATCTTTTTTGCACTGGTTTTTTTTCCCATCTTTGTGGATTTACCTGGCTGTGGTGTCAGGGAGTTGCTTGATGAGGTCGCTTCTCTGCCTGTGGAGGCACTACTGGGTTTCTAGGGACTCCTTCAGGTTACTAGGGAAGCTTCCTGTGTCTTTTTTGTTTATACTGGGAGATTAGGCCTACCTCTTCCACTGACCTGTAAACTGCTGGGTTGTCAAGAACACTGTCCCGTTGCTATGTAGGCTTCCTATGTTTTTTGTTAAACCATGTAGCCCAGTCTTGCCCCTCTAGTGGTGGGTTGTGCCCTTCCTCCACTGGGCTGGATCATTCAGGGTTCATCTCAGACTGTGGCACTGGCTGCGCAACCTACTAGAGTCAGAGCTTCAGCCCTCTGGGGTTTATTGGGAAGGGTAGGGACCCACTCAGCTCCACCCGTCTCTCCCTTTCAGCTTCCTCTCTCTCAGGTCATGGGGTAGGGACCTGCCCAGCTGCTCCCGCTTACAGCTCCCCCTCCCTCCGGGCAGGGGGAGGGGGCAATAGCTCAGTCTGCAGGCTCTTACTCAACTCCGAGCTTGTAGCTCTTGGTGCTTGACTGGCAAAGATCCCCTGTTCTGTGTGTTGCTGAGGCTTTGAGGGAAGCGCTGTATCTGGTCTGGAGTGTCAGAGGGGGGCCTCCAACTTGCGGGTCAGATGGACTTTCTGGGTGAAGCAGCACCCCTCCCTGCCTCTGTCTGCCCTGAGTGGGCTTTGCTCACCATGGGACCACACCCATGCACCTGGTACCTCGGTTGGAGCTAGGAGATCTCTGAATTTCTGTGTCTCTCTTGCTAGGTGTTGTGTGCTGGAGTTGTGTCTAATCGGCCATCTTGGATCTTTCCCCCTTTCAGTATTATTTCTGACTACTCCTTTTTTTAAAAAGTTGACAAATAATAATTGTAATAATTGTATATATTCATGGTGTTCAACTAGTTTTCTTTTCCTTCATTCACTCTCAAAATCTCAACTTCTGGCCACTCCAAATCCTTGGTCTTCCAAAGAGTTATGTTTTTTCCCCAATAACTTGCACATGCTCTTGCTGTGCTAAACCCTCGGCCAATAAAAGTCTTTAAAACCCTGATCAAATGTGAATCTTCTTTGAATCTTCTGGAAGCCCTCCTCCCAGGTAATTTGCTCCTTCCTTGTGCTCTGTTAGCACCATGCAATTGACGTTCCTTCTAACACTGACTATGACACATCCTAGTTAGATGTTAAAGTGTCTGCCCTTCTCCCAGGCCAGCACTTCTTAATCTTTTTTCAGAACTCAGATATTTGAGAGGAATAAATCATAGTCTTTGAGTCCCAGTGACACACACAGCAACTACAGAAGTCTGAAATGTCTTTCTAGGTATTGGAAAATTCCACTGCTTCTAAGAATTATACTGCCAGATTATGAACTATTTGAGGGCAGAGGCCATGTCATACTGAATTTATTAGGTTCCCAATAATTATTGGATGGATGAATTAGTTGCCAAATATAGTTTCCTTATTGATTATTTAGCAGAAATGTTAAAAGAAGTTGACTGTTCTTCCAGAAAAATGAAATATCACAGAAATATCCTCATGCTCTTAAAAAACAAAAAGTATTGGTTGGAAATGTTGGATAATGAAGAGCATCGAAGAACAGGACAATTTTGAGGCAGTTTAAAGGGATCACAGAGGAAAGCCTGTGCAAATATCCTTGTAAAAGGACAATTTGGACGCGAACATGTTTGCAACACCCATCCTGCCACCTCCTGCCCCCAGATCATGAGATGCTGACGAAGCCCAGCCTACAAATTACTGATTTAACACAAAGCAAATGCTTGTGCCTGGAATGAAACAGCTGAAAAGAATTAATTTTCTCTCTGGTTTTAGAGAAAAAATAAGCCAATATATTTTTACCTGCTGAAGTACAATTACATGTACTTTTCAGGCCTCTACAGAAGTACTTTATTGAGGCTGCTGTGTGATTAATAAATGGATGAACAAAGGCACATCAAATTAAGTCTTCTGGTGAAAAAATGAGTCCTTTACCATTTTAAGCTTGTAATTAGAAACAGGTAATTAGAATATATGCAAATACATAGCATAAACAGTCAGTCAAACTTAATATATGGGTTAATTTCCTGTTTTGTACCTTGTACCATGTGTCTTGTTGGGGACCTGGTAGAATGTATGAAGTTCAGGGGTGTCTTCTAGGGAGTGGTCAGTAGGAAGCAGTGAATATGGGGATCAACAAGAAACAGATTCCATATATTTAAGAAAAATCTAAAGCAATCCAGGATAGGAGGCATATGGGCTCGTAGGGGTAAAAAAGGCTGTGTGTTTAGCCAGTGGCCTTTGTGCCAAGCTTGTGTTGGAGTTCTTCATCCTAAACCGATTTGAGGCCCATAGTTCATCCAGAGCCTGATTATGTGATGAGCACACATGGTAATTGTTACCTTGCCATTAAGTTAACCCCACCTTACCCAGAGAATAACTTCAGGTTCTTTCCACAAATGTGTTCATAATACTGATAATTACCTTTTGTACATGATACTGCTTCCATTTGTCCAGCAACTCTTTTATCCTGTTTGTTTTTCATCTTTTACTATGAAATTTTTCATGTATTTTTACAAGAAGGATGTAATAAATTTGTGAGTTATAAAGGATAATAATAAAATGAACATCTGTGGACCCGCCACCCAGCCTAAGAAATTGCCCATTACCCGTATGTTTGAAGTCCCCATGTGGGCCTCTCTGATCTTATTACTGTGCTTTCTCCCCATCCTTTACTTTGTGTTTACCCCCTGCTTTTCCTGAAAGCCTTTGCACACTTTTATGTATCTCTAAATGATATATTGTTTAGTTTTGCTTGATTTTAAACTTTACATAAATGGTATATCATATGATTCATTCTGTGAGAATTTTTGTGTGTTCTTACATAATTACCTGAAAGGATGAGTTATTTTGTCATTGTAGACATAGCTCTATCAAGTCAAACTGTTCCACTGTTGCCAGTTAGAACTGAAATGCAGTATTTTCCTCCCTCTTTTCACAATAGGCAAAGTTCTTTATCGAGTACTTTGTTTTGTTGCTGTTACCGAAGTATGCTGTGGTTTCAGAATAAAAAATGCTTAATTGAATTGATGCTTCCTGGAACATTAAAAAGATAAAAGATTATTTTACTGTAAGTTAAAATTCCAAACCACCTTTTGGTTTTACTTGTATTAAAAATTTGACGAGCACATATAAATACATGTACTTCAAAGAAGCTTCATTCTCAGGGCACCAGCGATATCGCTTATTTCATTACATGGCACACACCACTGTGAGCACTTATGACTAGGCATTTCTGCTGGACTCACATGATCATAAAATAACTGTCAAAGAGAAGGCAAGTTAGCTTTTAGGCTGGTAGTGGGAAAAGAAATACTTATAGATGTTTTTCTGATGTTAATAATTTTATCTTGAAAATAGAATTAAAACTTTGTTTTACGTGACAGTCCGTTGTCACAGTTGGAAGCTCATTTCTTTAGTGCCTCAGCAATGTGTTGGAATTGTTACATCTTCACTATAGTGAAGATACCTCTTAAGAGATAAGCTGCATTTTAGTTCTTATTTAAGGATCAGATGGAAAGAAGAACATAAGTAACTTAGATGCAAGGTGAATAAGGCAGACATGATATTTAAACTTTTCAGCAATGAAGAGTAGCATTAATCCGATGAAGTAATGCTCTGAGATTAATAGTTTCAGAATTAGTTTTGGTTTTACAATACAGAGATGTTGATTGCAAGTATCTATAATCTGCCACTTTGTTTATAACAGAACTTTCCTTCCTTTAAATCATGAACATATCTCTATACATTGTATCACTAACATACTCTGAATATTAGAAATAGATATTCATCTGTAATTTTCTTCTCCATCATGAGAAGTATAGTTCTAGCTATTATCTTACCAAGAAGTATTTTTTGGCCCACAAAGTTTTCCATCTGAAATATAGAATACAGAAATTTATGAATAGATCTAGTGACTATGTAATTGTTATTACACTCAGGAAATTTTATAGTCAGTTTCATCTGCTCAAAAAGTAATAGAGTTTACCATGAAATAAACCCTTAAAAAGTATTTCTTGAATGAATAAAATCATGTTTCAGTAAAACTTGTTTTACTGAACGGTTTTCTGTTCACCAGAGAACTTGCAAGTTCCAATCAAGTGTCCCTTTGTTTCTGGCAGTTTTTAGTACAATAAAAGGATAAAACAGAAAGATAATTGAACTGTCCTCCAGGGCTTATGTTACTCTTTGACCCACATCCTCTTTTCAGTCAGCATCCTTCATTAGTTAGTCTTAAACAAATTTGAACAAGCCTTGGAAAGAGGGAATGATTATTTTCTTGGCTTAGTGTAACCAGGATTCTATAGAACTCGATCGCCATTACTCCAAAGACAGTTAAGTGGTGAAAGTTTTTCAGGGAAGTACGCCAAGTCAGAGTTTCTTCACGGCCGTAATGGGACGTGCGTAATATGAGTCTTAAGGATTCCATGTCAGGACAGTCCAGCATCTTTTTTTTTTTTTTTCCTAAAGATAAACTCCCTACTGGTTATAAAGACTCTGACAATCGGGGGGGAAATCTACAGCGATAAGAGGAGGTGGTTCTATTTACAGTTCCTCATTCTTCCCATTTAAAAAACGAATTTCTCTGTTTTTAGTAAGGAGTAACTTAAATACTGTGCAGAATGTCCTAGGACATGCCATTTGACCTAAGGCTCAGGAGTGGCAGCTAACTTGGCAACTGCCCAACCCAAGACAGTTCTGATTTTAGAGTTCTGTTTTTCTTGCAAGCAAGTCTGGGATGTGAAGCCAAGCAGAGACATTTTAAGTGGGTGCAGGAGCCAGTGCAGCTAGGCGTTGTTAACGACAAATGGAGGACAATATATGTATATTGTTTTTAGAGGAGGAAAGTGGCTGATGACTTCTTTCTGTTCAGAAAAAAGAATCCATTTGGGTAGAAAAAACTTACTTGCAACCTGGTAAGGAAACTGTTTTGTCTGACTTAATTTGAACAGGATGATATGTGGATGATTTTGAAAGCAAAGTATCCTAGGGACAGCATCATGAGAGAGGTAGCTTGTAGCTCTTTAAACCCATAAAGCTGGTGATTTAAATGCTACTAGGAGGCAAAACCATGCATTCGGGATTAAGGGAGGCTTTATATAGCAGAGCTCCACCAAGACCGAAGGAGAACCGCTGTTGGGCATATAAATTTAATTGCTCCAAATTCTTAAATACAACTTTCTGGAAAGGCTAGCCTCTAAGTACAAATACATCCTGAAGGTCCTTATAATCCACCATTTTTGAAGCACACATGCAGCTCATCCCTGTCTAACCCATTCTCTGATGTTGGAACAGGATCAGTAGTGTGTACCTTTTTTCACATTGCATTTGTATGTCATGACGTGTGAAGAAGCCACCTGATGGAGAAGAATTCTGCCAGATCTGTGTCCATGTTTCACATGGTAAACCTCCTCAGAACTTATTTTAGTGTGTCATTAATGTTTTCTGATGAGAATCTTTTCATGGTCTGGGCATCTCCAGTAGTCCCACAAATCTCTGGGCTTTGGCCTTCTAAAGAACACAAGCATTTTTCAATCAGTAGTTGAGGTTATAAACAGTTACTAGTCACTAACAAAGGAAAATGGTCATTACTCAAAGACTAGAAGCTTCTCTAGATGGAAATAAGCTTGAGCTTGACCACACCGAGACTGTTACAGCCAGTGCTATCTCAGGCTCCGATACGTTACGTCAGGCCACTCATTTACCCTGCATACTGCCTGAGTCCATGGTCTCCTACATGTAATAGTTACACCTGGAAAAATTCCAGTGCTATGAGGTAGGATTTCCCAGGTTTGCTGTATTTTAGAATTATCTTTTCATGCCGTTACCATAAACTTCAATTTTTAGTATATGGAAGAATTTCAGAATAAGTACTCAAAAATCAGGAGACACATTGTAGATTTCTAGATATCACTGATGGTAAATGCTACTCTTTTACTGAAATTTTAAATTTTTCTATGTAACCGTATTTGAGCAAACTTTGTACTACCCTTTGCTTAGTTTTAATTATAAATTAGGACTAATATTAAAACATTTTAAAAGCTTTTTTTTGTGAGATAAACCTCACTCACAAATGTCTCTACTTATTTTTTAAAACTTATGATTTTGAAATTTGTTTTTTTTTGTGATTTTGAAATTTTTAAATTTCTTATGGAAAAGCAGCTTGGGGAAGTTGTCAGGTACAGTGTGTGTTTGTTTGGCTCTGTTTGTTTTGATTGCTCTGTGAACATAGCAGATTTTGCCTTACGTGTATGTGTTCAGTGTAAATGGAAGTAGGGGCTTCTTCATGCTCTGTCCTAAGATGTGCTTATGTTTTAGATAATCATGAGAACAAGAAACAAATTGGAAGCTTTAGACTTGTTTCACATCATGATAATACATTCTAATGAAGGACAATTAAAAATATATTGTAAGATCTGAATATCTTAACCTAAACAGGGAAGAAATTATCTTCATAGATATTGTAGATTAACAGGGTAATTGATTTGGGAGTCATTAAAAAATACGAAATATATGAAAACAGGATCAAATTCAGAAGTTTCAGAGTTGGTAAAGAACAGGTTGCTGTTCATTCAGGTTCCTTACTCAACTAGTTCCCTCTCCAAGAGCAACCATTGCTGCCAGTTCCTAAGATACTCTTCCAGAGAGTCCCTATGTGCTTACAAGCATGTTCATACATGATCCTCTTTTATTTCACAAAAATGGCAGCACCATCTTTATACATTATTCTCTACCTTACCTTTTTTTAGCCAACTATCTTTAGATTAGTGTTCTTACAAACTGCAGCGTGTCATTTTAATGAGTTCTAAATCAATTTAGTGAATCACAAGTCGAATTTTTAAAATGCCATACGTAGACTATAAAGAACCCAGTAGAAGAGATCACTACATTGCAAGTAGAAGAGCAAATATTATTTTGTGAAATTTTAGTTATAAATAGATGTGTGTACTAAATGACAGTGTGTGGGGTTTTTGTTGTTGTTGTTTGTTTTGATTTGGTTTTGGATTTTACTGTGGTTTGTGGTCAAAAAGTTTGAAAAACAGTTTAGTTGTTCCAAAGCATTCATGTAGAGCTTCCTCATTTGTTTTTAATTGTTACGTAGTATTTCATTGTATAGAGTACCATAGTTACACATATGCCTAATAGGCGATTAATTGGTTTCTAATTTCTTGCTAATTAAAGCTACTTTGATGAAGATTCTTATAAATATGGTATTTTATACATAGAAGGGCATATCTGCGGAACAAATATCTAGAAATAAAATTGCTAGGTCAAAAGGTGTGTAATTTTGATAAATACAGTCAATCCTCATTATTCCTGGATTCTGTATTTGTTAATTTGCCCACTTGCTAACATTTATTTGTAAACCCCAAATCAGCATTTCAGCACTCTCATAGTCACTTGTGGACATGCATGAAGTGGTGAACATTTTGAATCACCTGATGTGCACATTCCCAGCTGAGGTGAACAAGATGATGCTCTGCCTTCCTGTTTCAGCTATCATACTACAAACGTATCCATTTTGTGGTCTATTTTGTGCCATGTTTTCCACATTATTGCACTTTTTAATGATTTTGCCATTTAAAATTGCGCCAAACATAGTACTGAAATGCTGTCTGGTGTTCCAAAGTGCAAGAAGATGGTAGTATCTCATGGGGAAAAATGTGCATTTTGGATAAGCTTCATTTAGGCAGAAATTGTAGTGCTGTTAGCAGTGAATTCATGTGAAATTAATACACGATATACTCAGATAAAAGAAGAGAAAACTCACTGATCTGTATGTGAGGCTGCTCCAGAAGGTGCTAAATTAACATCTATAAATGCAGTGATGGAAAAGATGGAAAAGCTGCTAAATTAATGGATTCATGGAATGATGACCAGTTACAAAAAGCATAGAGGACAACATTGTTGTGAAACTTAAAAGCCAAAGAAATTTATAGGCATGTTACCTAGCATCAGGAAAACATTAAACCCTTCTTGGCTAGTGTTTTATTATAAAGAAATACTGCATATAATGAATTGTAAATGAATAAGTAAATAAATATTTTTAAAAGATTAAACAGAAACACATATAAAATAAGGTTATTTGTTGATACGTTATTAAAATGTTTTGACCAGACATGTGCAGGAACCTAGCCTTGTATTTTCCCTACCAGTAATGGCTCATTATTTGCTAATTCAGTGTTCATCAACATTATAGAACATAATTACCATAGATTCAGAGAGTATTCTTCCAGATAGCCATACTCCCACCATTGTTATATGAATCTGATCTTTTCTCCACTCCTAGCTAACACACATGTTGTTTCAAACTTTTTGATATCTGAAAGCTGATAGTCTGATAGTAGTCTGAAATTTGACAATGGTATCTTGTGATTTTAATTTGCATTTGTTTTAGTATAACGTAGATTATCTTTTCATATATATTTTAGAACCATTTATATTCCCTTTTGCTCATATCCTTTCTGCGTTTTCTTTGGGTATTTGTCTGTTATTGATTTATATCGGATCTTTATATATTAAGAAAATTAGTCCTTTGTTGATGTGATGAATTGCAAGTATTTCCCCAAATTTGTCATTCATCTCTTGACTTCCATTTTTCTCCACATGGCAAAAACAAATACTATGAACATGCCAGGTGAGGTGGATCATGCCTGTAATCCCAGCAATTTGAAAGGCCAAGGTGGGCGGATCACCTGTGGTCAAGAGTTCAAAACCAGCCTGGCTGACGTTAGTGAAACCCCATCTCTTCTAAAGATACGTAAACTACCCAGGCACGAGAATCGAGAATCACATGAACCTAGGAAAGGGAGATTGTAGTGAGCTGAGATTATGCCACTGCATGCCAGCCTAGGTGACAGAGTGAGACTCTTTCTCAAAAAAAAAAACACTATAAATATTTTTAAACTAGTTAAATATATTGATCTTGGACATCTTTTTTGGTCTCTGGGTTTCGTTATGGTTCAAAAGCTTTCCTTAAGAGAGATTTAAAATGTTGTAAGAGTTGTGTTTGGTGTTAGATATTTTGTATCTTTTGGTGTTTTTAAGGAATTTAGTCTTCTTAATATGTGACAAGTATAAATCCTTATCTATACTGAGTAGATTTCAGAGTAATAGAACAATGAAATACCACAGGCTTTGTGATCCCAGAGTCCGGCTTGGAATCCAGCTGGTGCACCTAGTAAAATGACTGAAGCCATACTCCTTCCCTTCTCGGATCCTCAGGTTCCCCATCTATGCTTTGCTGAGTTCTGCTATGAAAGACAATGCCTGGCACATGATAGACCCTCAACGTTAGCCCCTCCCTGTCTTACTTCCTTGAGGTCTTCTACTAAGAAATAATTTTTTAAATTAACTTACATTATGTGTGTACTACAAGTAATAATTTATCTTCAAAAGTGTTTTATAATTTAAATCCTAGACAGTTTCTTCAGAGATTTTCAAGCTAGCATGAATTAACAACTCATAATTATGTACAGATTTGAGTTGTCATTATTAAAATATGTGGCAGTACAGTGCTTTGCCTTTTACTGGTGGATAGGATAAATGTTTGTGAAAAACAGTGAAGAATGAATTTTTAGACATTGAGATATGCTTTAAAAACTCCTAAGCACTATATCTAGAAATTTTATTGAAAACCCTTCATATAAAAATAATTAATGAAGTTAATCAATGTACCCTAATGTATCATCTTTTATAAGTCTAAATTTTTATGTTTATTTCATTTTCCAAAAGCAGACTACATTTACAGGAAGAATAATACATTTAAAAATCATTAAAATGATCTTTAATAAAGGGTAATGTCTTTACCCTTTGCTCTCATGGTCATATTGGCTACATTTTTATCTATTTTTCTTGGCTAATTCCTGAGCAGTTGTCCCCTTAATATTTGGGACCCAAGGAAGAGGTACAATTTTAGGAATGCCTTAACTTTGTATTTGAATACAATTTATTGTCAGTACTCTAGGGAACTTCAGTAAGACTTGAGTGCTTTTCCTCTATTAGGCAAATTAGAATATCCCAGACCTTGCTCTGGATGTCAAGATTTTTGAAGTTCAAAGCAGATGTGTGTGGAAGGAAAAACATCTGGTGAAGAGAATTTGTTTCATTGCGTGACACTGTTTCCCTGTACTCCTCAGTGGAGCGTCTGTTGAGCAGGTTGGCAGGTTTGATAATTAATTAATGATGAGGGAATAAGCCATTTATCTGAGGAACTCAATTTTGCCCCTTACTGCCTCTTTCTTCCTCACATGTCTGGCAAAGCCTTCAGAGGCTGGGATCATGGATCACACAGTTGGGTCTCAACTCAAACACTTGTCTCCAGGCTTAACTAGCTTAGATATATAAACAGACGAATGTCCTGGGGGACAGGGTTTATGTTGAGCAATACAGTTGTATTATCAGGGACTTTTGAAATTTTTATTGGAGTACATTACAACTTTAAAGCTGCCTTAAAAAACTCAGAATTTTGAAGATATGTACTTGAATGTGACAGAGCTTTGCGTGCATCCCTGGATGTTTGTGGTTTTCTTTTGGTAACTTTTTATTTAGATATAATTTTACACATACAGAAAAGTTCCAAGAATAGTACAAGGGACACTCATGATTCCTTCTCCGAGATTCAACCAGTGTTTTCATTGTCTTCTATTTGTTTTCCCATCCTCACTCGCTTCTTCCTCTACACGCACACACATGTGCGCTCATTCACACACACACACACACACACACACACACATATAAACAAATGCATTTTTTTCCCTGAACTATTTGAGAGTGAGGTGGAGACATTGGACTCCTGTATTCCTAAGGCTTTGGTGAGTATTCCTTAAGAATAAGGCCATTCTACTAAATAATCACAGTGCAGTTATCAAAGTCATGGATTTTAATATTGATATGACACCACTGTCTAACCCACAGTCCCTTTTCCAACTTTATCAATTATCTCCATAATGTCCCTCATGACATCTCTCCTCTCACCACCGAGTCCAGAGTGTAATCCAGGATGACACGTTGTGTTCAGTTGTCATGTCTCCTTTAAACAGGAAGTTTCCCAACTTTGTGTTTTCTGACTTTGGCATTTTTGAAGAGTTCAAACCAGTTACTTAGTAGAGTGTTGCTATTTCAAGTCTCCTTGATGTTTTCTCATTCAATTCGGTTATGCATTTTTTTTCCTTTTTTTTAATTGCATTTTAGGTTTTGGGGTACATGTGGAGAACATGCAAGATTGTTGCATAGGTGCATATGTGGCAGTGTGATTTGCTGCCTTCCTCCCCTTCACCTATATCTGGCATTTCTCCCCATGCCATCCCTCCCCGACTCCCCACCCCCCGCTGTCCCTCCCCTATTTCCCCGCAACAGACCCCAGTGTATAGCGCTCCCTTCCCTGTGTCCATGTGTTCTCATTGTTCAACACCCGTCTATGAGTGAGAACATGCAGTGTTTGATTTTGTGTTCTTGTGTCAGTTTGCTGAGAATGATGGTTTCCATGTTCATCCATGTCCCTACAAAGGACGCGAACTCATCGTTTTTGATGGCTGCATAATACTCCATGGTGTATATGTGCCACATTTTCCCTGTCCAGTCTATCATCGATGGGCATTTGGGTTGGTTCCAGGTCTTTGCTACTGTAAACTGTGCTGCAATGAACATTCGTGTGCATGTGTCCTTATAGTAGGGCGATTTATACTCCTTTGGATATATACCCAGTAATGGGATTGCTGGGTCAAATGGAATTTCTATTTCTAGGTCCTTGAGGAATGGCCACACTGTCTTCCACAATGGTTGAACTAATTTACACTCCCATCAACAGTGTAAAAGTGTTCCTATTTCTCCACATCCTCTCCAGCATCTGTTGTCTCCAGATATTTTAATGATCGCCATTCTAACTGGCGTGAAATGGTATCTCAATGTAGTTTTGATTTGCATTTCTCTAATGACCAGTGATGATGAGCATTTTTTCATGTGTTTGTTGGCCTCATGTATGTCTTCTTTTGTAAAGTATCTGTTCATATCCTTTGCCCATTTTTGAATGGGCTTGTTTTTTTCTTATAAATCTGTTTTGGTTCATTGTAAATTCTGGATATCAGTCCTTTGTCAGATGGGTAAGCTGCAAAAATTTTTTCCCATTCTGTTGGTTGCCTATTCACTCTAATGACTGTTTCTTTTGCTGTGCAGAAGCTGTGGAGTTTGATTAGGTCCCATTTGTCTATTTTGGGTTTTGTTGCCAATGCTTTTGGTGTTTTGGTCATGAAGTCCTTGCCTACGCCTATGTCCTGAATGGTTTTGCCTAGGTTTTCTTCTAGGGTTTTAATGGTGTTAGGTCTTATGTTTAAGTCTTTAATCCATCTGGAGTTAATTTTAGTGTAAGGTGTCAGGAAGGGGTCCAGTTTCTGCTTTCTGCATATGGCTAGCCAGTTTTCCCAACACCACTTATTAAAAAGGGAATCCTTTCCCCATTGCTTGTTTTTGTGAGGTTTTTCAAAGATCGGATGGTTGTAGATGTGTGGTGTTGCCTCCGAGGCCTCTGTTCTGTTCCATTGGTCTATATCTCTGTTTTGGTACCAGTACCATGCTGTTTTGATTACTGTAGCCTTGTAGTATAGTTTGAAATCCAGTAGTATGATGCGCCCTGCTTTGTTCTTTTTGCTTAGAATTGACTTGGCTATGCGGGCTCTCTTTTGGTTCCATATGAAGTTTAAGGTGGTTTTTTCCAGTTCTGTGAAGAAGGTCATTGGTAGCTTGATGGGGATAGCGTTGAATCTGTAAATTACTTTGGGCAGTATGGCCATTTTCACGATATTGATTCATCCTAACCATGAACATGGAATGTTTCTCCATCTGTTTGTGTCCTCTTATTTCGTTGAGCAGTGGTTTGTAGTTCTCCTTGAAGAGGTCCTTTACGTTCCTTGTTAGTTGTATTCCTAGGTATTTTATTCTCTTTGTAGCAATTGTCAATGGCAGTTCGTTCTTGATTTGGCTCTCTTTAAGTCTGTTATTGGTGTATAGGAATGCCTGTGATTTTTGCACATCGATTTTGTATCCTGAGACTTTGCTGAAGTTGCTTATCAGTTTCAGGAGATTTTGGGCTGAGATGATGGGGTCTTCTAGATATACAATCATGTCATCTGCAAATAGAGACAATTTGATTTCCTCCTTTCCTAATTGAATACCCTTTATTTCTTTTTCTTGCCTGATTGCTCTGGCTAGAACTTCCAGTACTATATTGAATAGGAGTGGTGAGAGAGGGTATCCTTGTCTAGTGCCAGATTTCAAAGGGAATGCTTCCAGTTTTTGCCCATTCAGTATGATATTGGCTGTTTGTTTGTCATAAATAGCTTTTATTATTTTGAGATACGTTCCATCAATACCTAGTTTATTGAGGGTTTTTAGCATAAAGAGCTGTTGAATTTTGTCGAAGGCCTTCTCTGCATCAATTGAGATAATCATGTGGTTTTTGTCTTTGGTTCTGTTTATGTGGTGAATTACATTTATAGACTTGCGTATATTGAACCAGCCTTGCATCCCTGGGATGAATCCTACTTGATGATGGTGGATAATCTTTTTGATGTGCTGTTGCGATCGGCTTGCCAGTATTTTATTGAAGATTTTTGCATCTATGTTCATCATGGATATTGGCCTATAGTTTTCTTTTCTTTTTGAGTCTCTGCCGGGTTTTGGTATCAGGATGATGTTGGTCTCATAAAATGATTTGGGAAGAATTCCCTCTTTTTGGATTATTTGGAATAGTTTCAGAAGGAATGGTACCAGTTTCTCTTTGTATATCTGGTAGAATTCGGCTGTGAACCCATCTGGACCTGGGCTTTTTTTGGGTGGTAGGCTCTTAATTGCTGCCTCGACTTCAGACCTTGTTATTGGTCTATTCAGGGTTTTGACTTCTTCCTGGTTTAGGCTTGGGAGGAGGCAAGTGTCTAGGAATTTATCCATTTCTTCCAGGTTTTCTAGTTTATGTGCATAGAGTTGTTTGTAATTATCTCTGATAATGGTTTGAATTTCTGTGGAATCTGTGGTGATATCCCCTTTATCATTTTTTATTGCATCTATTTGGTTATTCTTTCTTTTTTTTATTAATCTGGCTAGTGGTCTACTTTGTTGATCTTTTCAAAAAACCAACTCCTGGATTTATTGATTTTTTGAAGGGTTTTTCGTGTCTCTATCTCCTTCAGTTCTGCTCTGATCTTAGTTATTTCTTGTCTTCTGCTAGGTTTTGAATTTTTTTGATCTTGTTCCTCTAGCTCTTTCAATTTTGACGATAGGGTGTCAATTTTAGATCTCTCCTTGTTTCTCATGTGGGCACTTATTGCTATATATTTTCCTCTACAGACTGCTTTAAATGTGTCCCAGAGATTCTGGTATGTGGTGTCTTTGTTCTCGTTGGTTTTGAAGAACATCTTTATTTCTGCCTTCATTTCATTGTTTATCCAGTCAACATTCAAGAGAAAGTTGTTCAGTTTCCATGAAGCTGTGCAGTTCTGGGTTGGTTTCTGAATTCTGAGTTCTAACTTGATTGCACTGTGGTCTGAGAGACTGTTTGTTATGGTTTCCATTCTTTTGCATTTGCTAAGGAGTGATTTACTTCCAATTATGTGGTCAGTTTTAGAGTAGGTGTGATGTGGTGCTGAGAAGAATGTATATTCTGTGGATTTGGGGTGGAGAGTTCTGTAAATTAGGTTTGCTTGTTCCAGGTCTGAGTTCAAGTCATGAATATCTTTGTTAATTTTCTGTGTTGTTGATCTGTCTAATATTGACAATGGTGTGTTAAAGTCTCCCATTGTTATTATCTGGGAGTCTAAGTCTCTTTGTAAGTCATTAAGAACTTGCCTTATGTATCTGGGTGCTCCTGTATTAGGTGCATATATATTTAGGATCATTAGCTCTTCTTGTTGCATTGATCCTTTTACCATTATGTAATGTCCTTCTTTGTCTCTTTTGATCTTTGTTGCTTTAAAGTCTATTTTATCAGAGATGAGAATTGCAACTCCTGCTTTTTTTTTTTGCTCTCCATTTGCTTGGTAAATCTTCCTCCATCTTTTTATTTTGAGCCTTTGTGTATCCTTGCATGTGAGATTGGTTTCCTGGATACAGCATACTGATGGGTTTTGGCTTTTTATCCAATTTGCTAGTCTGTGTCTTTTGATTGGGGCATTTAGTCCATTTATGGGGAAGTTTTCCTGGATAATATCCTGAAGAGTATTTTCCAGCTTGGATTCATTCTCTTCGTCACATTCAGGTACACCTATCAAATGTAGATTAGGTCTTTTCACATAGTCCCATATTTCTTGTTGACTTTGTTCATTCCTTTTTTCCCTGTTTTCTCTAATCTTGCCTTCTCATTTTATTTCATTGAGTTGATCTTTGACCTCTGATATCCTTTCTTCTGCTTGGTCAATTCGGCTATTGATACTTGTGTATGCTTCGTGAATTTCTACTGTTGTGTTTTTCAGCTCCATCAATTCACTCATATTCCTCTCTGTTGTCCATTTTCATTAGCATTTCGTCAAATCTTTTTTCAAGGTTCTTAGTTTCTTTGCATTGGGTTAGAACATGTTCTTTTAGCTCACGGAAGTTTCTTATTATCCACTTTCTAGAGGCGGATTCTGTCATTTCATCACACTCATTCTCCATCCAGTCTTGTTCCCTTGCTGGTGAGGAGTTGTGATCCCTTGTAGGAGGAGAGGTGTTCTGGTTTCGGGTGTTTTCATCCTTTTTGCGCTGGTTTCTTCCCATCTTTGTGGATTTATCCACCTGTCGACTTTGTAGTTGTTGACTTTCTGATTTTGGTAAGTTTAAGTCTGCAGCACCAGAACTCATAAACTGCTTTTTTTTTCCCCAGGTGTTGTGTCCCAGGGAGTTAGGGCTTTATGAGTTTCCGCTGTGCTGCTGCCGTTTTTTTTTTTTTCTTCTTCTCCTCCTTCAGGGCTGCCCTGCCCACAAGGAGGCAGCCTAGTCACTCTCAGCCTGCAAAGGCTTTGCTGAGCTGCTGTGGGCTCCGCCCAGCTGCCATGTGACCTTCCCTGCAGTCCTGTTTATATGGGTGTAGTTTGAACTGCCTCAGGAAGGGTGGCCCGCCTCTTTAATGATGACTCTCTCTGTAATGGCGGGTTGCCTTGGCAATGGCAGGTTGCCTCGGCAACTGCAGGCTGCCTCCATAATGGCGGATGCCCCTCCCACACAGAGCTGGACCGTCCGGAGTTCAGCTGTGCTTGCTGTGAAAGTCTCAACCCAGAGCATTTCCAATTGCTGTTTTTTTGTTTTTGTTTTTGTAGGGGTGGGACCAGCCAGGCCTGATCACCTGGCTCCCTGCCTCAGAGCCTTTTGTTTTTCAGTTGAACAGTCGGCTCTCTACCAGGTGACCTGGCTGCCTGTTGAATAGGCGCCGGGATCTGTGTGATTTCCCTTGCGGCGACCCACTGTGCCGGCTCAAACCATGGCTCTGAGATTTGTGGCGCTTTTTTGCCCAGGAATCTCCTGGCCTGGCTCTCTGTTTCAGCTCCCCTTGCTGGCTAAGAGGGGACACAGTCTCGTTTACTCTGCACTGGGAACCACTGCGCCGGGGCGCAGGCAAAACAGCCCTGCCAGCGAAAACAGCCACCCTGGTGACCCGTGGGGCTCCTCCGCCTGGGAATCTCCTGGTCTGTGGGCAGTAAAAATCTGTCTGGAAATGCGGCGTCCACTCACCCTCTGCGCTTTCACTCAGACCTGCAATCCTGAGCCATCTTGGATCTCTCTCCCTGGTTATGCATTTTTGTCAGGAAGACTGAACACCACAGAAGTTTTGTGTCTCAAGGTATTTTATCAAAAGTCATATGGTCCTGATTTGTACCTTCACTGGTGGTGTTAGCTTTGTTCAATGAGTTAAGTTGGAGTCTATCAAGTGCTTCCACAGTGAACTAACAGTTTTTCCTGTTAAAAGAATTTTTTGGAAAGATACTTTGAAGCTATGTAAATAGCCTGTTCCTCTTCAAATTTCCACCTACTAGTTTTAGCAACCATGATTTTCTGTTATTTTTCTATACTTATTAGTTGACATTCTGCTGAAGCATGAGCTTTGTCTTCTTATTTATTTGTTTGGATCAGTATGGGTTCATTGGTTCTTTCTTTGTTCAGTGGTTATCATTCATTACGCTCATTATTTTGATAGGCACAGGTTTTTCCAGTGAGAGCCTTTCAGATTGACCCCTGGGTCTTTTTGATAAGTCCCCTTTATTCTTTGAGCATTGTCTTTTCTTTTTCTTTTCTTTTGTTTTTGAGACAGAGTCTCGCTTTTGTTGCCCAGGCTGGAGTGCAGTCGCATGATCTTGGCTCACTGCAACAACCTCCACCTCCTGGGATCAAGCAATTCTCTTGCCTCAGCATCCTGAGTAGCTGGGACTACAGGCGGTTGCCACCACACCTGGCTAATTTTTTGTATTTTTAGTGGAGATGGGGTTTCACCGTGTTAGCCAGGATGGTCTTGATATCCTGCCCTCGTGATCCACCCGCCTTGCCTTGGCCTCCCAAAGTGCTGGGATTACAGGCGTGAGCCACCGTGCCCAGCCTCTTTGAGCATTTTCTTTCTTTTCTGTCACAAGATGTACCAGATCCATTTTATATTTTCTCTGTGCCAGCTCTGGAATGGACATTTCTCCAAGGAATTCTGGTTCTTTTTTTGTAGAGAATGGCATTTAGAAATTAAGGACTGGGTGCAGTGGGTCACACCTGTAATCTCAGCACTTTGGGAGGCTGAAGTGGGTAGATCACCTGAGGTCAGGAATTCAAGACCAGCCTGGCCAACATGGTGAAACCCTGTCTCTACTAAAAATACAAAATTATCTGGGCGTGGTGGCACATGCCTCTAATCCCAGCTACTTGGAAGGCTGAGGCAGGAGAATTGCTTGTACCCGGGAGGCAGAGGCTGCAGTGAACTGAGATCGTGCCATCGAACTTCAGCCTGGACAACAAGAGCAAAACTGCATCTCAAAAAAAAAAAAAGGAAATTAAGATCTGGGGTGTGTGTCATTTGTGTGTGTGTGTGCATGTGGTTTAAAAAAAAACCATACTATGGAATATTACATTTACTAAATCATCGTATACAGTGTGTATGAGTGTGTGTGCATTTAATGTTACAGATTCAAACAGAAGAGCATTTATTTTACATGTAATAATCATAAGTTTTGACAGGAAAGAAATACATTTTTCATTTCACAGTAAATGGCATTACACAGTTTTGAGTGATAAATCATCTTGACATTTATGAAGGAGCAAATGGAAAATGAGGAACTGAGTATGTTAAATATAAAGCTATCTTTAACTGTTCTATTAAAAAGCAAAGATTTATTTTCCATCTGTGATCTGAATGTGCCTATTTGTGTTCTCTTTTACGGCAGTGGAATTTCTGTGGAGCCACACGACAGAGAGCATGTGTGTTGGATATATGTCAGCCCAGGATGGGAAAGCCAAGGTAAGCGGGAAAGAACTGGGTCATAACCTGAGAACCTTGTAGCCATTGCATAAACCTCTAACTAGCTAAGTTGATATGGATGAATTTTGTCAGCTTTTCTTGGGCAGTGGCTCTATGATCTTTATAAGAATCTGAATAAGAACAGTTAACAATGCTAACGGCCCCAGAGAAAACCAGTATATCTATTTTGCTTTTGGTGACAGAGCAAGGGAGCATTTAGGAAAAGCCTGCCCCCCTTCCCCTACAGCTCCCATCTTGTTCCTTTTTGCCCATTGCAATTAAGTGGAAAAGAGGAAACTGGAATTTGGGAAGAGAAAATGGGAGTGAAGCTGATAAGCTGACATAGGTGGATGATTCTGCAAGGAGTGTTAGAATAAAGGAAACTGAGTCAAAGCAAACTTTGACTGTAGAAAGCATCCTGCATGTTTGATGGCACAGGTGGCTGACATGCTTGCAAGTGTGACCTGTCTCATCTTTCAGTGTGTTCTGTCATGCCCTGACGTGATGTCTTCATGGGCAGAAGCAATGGTCTTTGTCTACATGCCACATGCCTGTGGTACACGTCCCTCAGTGAGTTACAGTAATCACATAGGCATCCACATACCATCTCCGGAGTTGCTTGGCTTCCCTGGGTTCTTGATGGTTGAGCCTAGGAGTAAGCAACATGATTTATGGATTTTATTTTATATTGACCTCATGTTCTTCTTCTTCATAAAATTTTTAGGAACAGCTGTGGCCTGTGATGTTTACTTGGCATTAAAGTACCTCAATTGTAAAGCTGTGAAGTTGGGCAGCCTTGTTTTTAAAGGAAATGATTTATTTTGTACATTTTGACTTATAAAATAAGACTTCTGATATGAAGTGTCTGATACACATTGAATCATAAAGGATAAATACAATAAAGAACACTTTATTGCTTATTTGTTATATAATACCCATCTAGACTGTCCTCTGTATATTATCTGGCCAGCCGGTAGCTCCACAAAACTTCTGTGAGTAATGTAAAGAGCATTTAATCAGACAAGGATTGGCTTATATCGTGAAAATATTACCGAGATCCCTTTGCTTAACCTTCACCTGGTACAATATTCATATTGTGTTAGTAGACCTATTTCCTAAGAGGATGCATAAAAGATTGTTTCATAATTTATGTAGAATGGAAATATGATGGCCCATTTTAAAGGTGATTTAAGGGTTTAGAACAGCACTGTCTAATAGAATTTTGTGTGATGTAAACATTTTATATCTCTATTTTTCAACAGGGAAGCTACTAGCCACATGTGGTTATTGAGCACTTAAATGTAGCTAGTTTGATTGAGGAACCAAATTTTAAAATTTTACTTAATTTTAAATAGCCACATGTGGCTCGTGGCTACCATATTGAACAGCACAGGTTTAATAAGTAAGTGGGAAAATGGTTATTCATATTTTCAGATTCATTTCTTCTCAGTGACAAAAGAGTTCCCAAATATAAAACAGCCTGATAAACCCCAAGAATCCTTGCATAGGAATAGCTTGCAGTCATTTCAGTTTCTCTGTCCCCTTACATATTGATTCAGAACTAAGATTGCTTTTTAACAAAAGATCATGTCTGAGGTGGACTTCAGCACTGAAGCCAGTCTGGTGGGGTATGATTATGTTATTAGGTCCCTTGTGTGGAAATCTTTTTGTTATCCTTGCTGGTGGCCCGTGGAAGACACTTACTATTTAATGTGAAATACAGGTAGTAAAGAGTGGAGAGTCCTGCTATGAGCCCAGAGATATGAGCCCAGAGATATTTGGCCTCCAGTTATATAGCTTGACATCTGGTAGACATGGTTTTCTTATTGTTGGTAAATTCACCAGTTGGTAGTCAATTTGGCAAGCAGATGAAGCTGGTCCTCTTGCCTCTCTTGTAAATTATGTTTTTGACCTTCCTTGAGGAGAGTTAATCCCTTTTCTTTTTGTTCTCCTTTGAGCCTGTGACTACAAATACTTTCAAGAAGAAAAAAAAAAAGTAAGACAACCCCAAAACAAAAACACTAATGATTTGGCTGCCGAATTCTACTGATCAAAAAGAAAAATTATCTCTTTTGTTATAAAGGCTAGAATTTTATTGTATTGCAAGTAAGACAATGCAAGTAAGACAAAGTTAGTTATAGATGAGAGGCTGAGCCCAAAAGAGAAAGGGGGTTATAAAAAGTTTGTATTCTATTTAAGCTTTGGATCTCTCTCTCTCTCTGATTTCCTGACTTCTATAAAAGAATAGTTGAACCACTAGTGGCATACCTGTTCAGTGTCATGACTGGTTTGTGAAGCATGTTCCTCCATAATGTTGAGAGCCATGGTAGCAAAATGAGTAAGACGGCATCTTAAAGTATTTAAAATTTAAAAACTATTTTTAAAAGTTAAAAAAAATGTGCCCTCCTTTTCAAAAATTGTCTTCTTTCTGTGTGTTACCAAACTCAGAAACTGAAGCCACTTGGCCGTTTGAGCATATATAAGGTAGCTGTGTTTAATCCAAGATAAAGCCTTGAATTAAGGCTTAGTTCAAAAATCATACTGCTTAGAAAAGGCTGGATAATAATCAATATCATTGTAACAAGAATGCATAGATAATTTGAATAAGTAGAGCTAAGTTTTTTTACAAGTCTCTTTTCCTTTTTTAAAGAACGTTCTTGCAATTATATCATTTAATTTAATTTATAAACTGCTTTGATAGCATAAGTTAAATATATCTTTTTAAGGAGCCAAAATTAGGGCATTGGTACCTGTTGGATTTTAAAAACAAATTGCCCATATCCTTCCCAGATAGAAGACAGTTAATGAAGAGTTTTTAATAAACACCCAGTGTGCATGGACTACTGTAATAGAAACAGATGTTAAAACTGGCATGGAACTTATTCAACTATAATACATGAAATTAGGTGTCTTTTATTATATAGAGGTCACTTTTTATAACTGTAGTGTTATAAAAATTTCCTTGAGGAGGAGCAGACTATTTTATTGTCTTTAAGTGTCTCTCCACAGACTTCTTATTAGTTATAGGGGAAAATAATAACTATATAATGGTAAAACCAGGCAACACCTTGACCATGTGGTCAAAATTAATAGCACCAATGAGGGGCAGATGGACAACATGTGCCTCTGGCTATGATAACTTGAGGATACAGTATCACTTGTGTAGTATGACATCTGGAAATGTATAACCTGAACCTAACTAACTGTGAAGAAACATCAGACAAATTTAAAATGAAGAACATTTCGTGAAGAAAGAAAAAAAGAACCATGTTCTTCAATAATGTCAATGTCATAAAAGACAGAGGTTGCAGAAATGTTTCAGAGTAAACAATACTAAAGAGTTGTGACAACTAAATGCAGTAACTGGTCCTAGACTAGATTCTATATTGGAAAAATGCTATAAATGCATTATTAGGCCAATTTACAAAATTGGAATATAGATGGTAAAAAGTGTCATGTCATTGTTAAACTTACCAAAGTTAATTACTGTGGTGTATAATATTTTTATTCTTAGGAAATATACACTGACATATCTAGTGGTAAAGAGCCATAATATAGACAATATTTTCTCAGTGCTTCAGAAAAATGTATCATGTGGATGGATGGATATACAACAATAGCAAATTGTAAAGCAAATGGAGCAAAATGTTAACAGTAGGTGAACCTTGTTAAAGGATGTATAGATCTTCCCAAAACTACTCCATAATTCTTAAATTATTTTCAAATTAAAAATTTTTTAAATGCACTCTTGGGTATTGTGGCACATTTGATTAGTTCTTTGGGCCTTGTACTTGAAATGATACAGTTCAAAAAATATCCTTGGTTTATAACTGAGTCTGCATCAGATGAGTGATTACATTCCCCCCCAAAGTATTGCCTTTTTCTCATTTTGAGTTCCTGACTAGAATGACCAAATATTCAGATAATAACACATCTCTTACAAATATTTTGCAAAAACATTTCTGTAATAGTTTCTTGTTTTCCAGTGGTACAAAAGAGAGATTAAGCTTTTTCATGATCAAAGTGCTGTCCTCTTACAATGTTTTTTGTTATATTAGTCAGCTTTTCTAAAAAAAAAAATTTACTCAACAAATATTTGTGATGTTTCTCTGCCTTGTGTGACAAACCCTATATCATACTCTGACACATGGTAGTGAAACAGGACAGATGTTGCCCATACCATATTTCCCTAACCTAGGGAAAGCACAGGGCACTGGATGATAACTCAATGATATTTACATTTTGTTTTTAACCTTTTTCTATTTTAATACTGTTAAGTCTTCCAAACCTCATGAAGTCATGCCAAGATTTCTATTCTTGGCATATCTGACTAGTTCTTTTGGCCTTGCAGTTAAAATAAATAAGTATTGGGATAGGTGCAATGCCAGGAAGTTGGAGCCTGGGTTGCCCTCCCACTCCATGCACACTGTGATCTGTGGTTTGATCACTCTGCCTCTGGATCCCAGAGACCTCATCTGTAATATGAGAATAAGAAATCCTTATTTCACCTTAAGCCCTTCCTGTGATAAGATATGATAAGAATGAAGAAGCAAAACATTATCTGTCTGAAGACTGATGACTAGACCCCATTAAGTCCTTGATGTTGCTTCCAATCTACAGAATTCCAACTCAACATTCCAGATTACATGAACAAATATGTTGTCATTCAATTTTCAGTAGGATTTTCGCAATACCACTTTGTAGTATCTACTATGTTCCAACATGTTTTATCATCACGAAGATGGTTTCCAGGGCTTTTTTAAAACTCAGTGAATGTATATTTACAAAGGATAGCAGAGATGAAATTTCGAGTGCTTTTTGCTAGGCTTACAACTTACCTCTCACACAAAGCTATGGGAAGAAGACAAATATAAAACATGACATGCACAAGAGGGAGCTATCAAAAGAAGTGAAAAGAATCTTCCACTTCTAAATAGAATGAAGAAATTTACAAGAGACTGTTGCTTCTACTCCCAACTATGTTAATGAGCTGCATAAACTATAGAATCATAAATTTTTTAAAAGTGTATCCAGAGAACTTAATACATAGAGGAAAACCTAAGTAAACTATTTCCAGAAAGAGACAAGCCCTTCCTAGGAGACAAAAAACTCTGATTGCTTTATTCCCTGGCAGAGCAGCAGCAGGAGTGGTCAAACTCAACATAGAGGGATATAAAAGGAACCAGCCAAATATTTAATGAACTCTTTATGGCCATGTGTGATCTGGTGTGACAGATTAAAATCCTGAGATGCTCCAGTCACAGAGAACTTATACCCACCACCAGTTTTTCTTTATAAGGCCTTCACCAAGTGGCAGCACACCAAAAACTTGAAGCAGAGCAAAGAATTGTGTGTGATTCATTAAGGTACATAAGATTTTCACCAAATACATGGCAGTGGTCAAAGAAAGACTAGAGGCATAGCATAAGGCTGCAAGACAACTCGGAAGCTTACTGATCCTTTATCAAGTGCAACACAGTTGCAACAGAAGGCTGGGTTAAAGCAAAATAGATTTTTTAAAAAACCTCTCCTGCTCCCAACGTGTACAGGCCCTTCATCAAGGGCAAGGCAGTGTTGTACAGAAGCCTAATGCCAGGGTAGGAGAGTGAAGAAATATTCCATGGCACAGAAATCTGGGGGAGGTTACAAAGAGCAAAATGAACACCTTTGCAACATGGAAAGCTGATGGCTTGCCTATAAACAAAGAGAAGGTCTCCCGTGGTTAGAATGCTGGTGCCTGGACTATAAGAATGGAGAATTCTCTAGAGTTGCACCTGGGCTCAGATCCCAAACCTTGCTTAAGGGAAATTCCTGATCCAGGATACAAAATCAACATGTAAAAATTAGTAGAATTTTTTTTTTTTTTTTGAGACAGAGTCTCGCTCTGTCGCCAGGCACCAGGCTAGAGTGCAGTGGCACAATCTCAGCTCACTGTAACCTCCACTCCCGGGTTAAAGCAATTCTCCTGCCTCAGCCTCCCGAGTAGATGGGACTACAGGCGCACACCACCACACCCAGCTAATTTTTGTATTTTTAGTAGAGACGGTGTTTCACCATGTTGGCCAGGATGGTCTCGATCTCTTGACCTGGAGATCCGCCCGCCTCGGCCTCCCAAAGTGCTGGGATTACAGGCTTGAGCCACCACACCCAGCCAGTAGCATTTTTATACACCAATAATGAACTTCCTGGAGAAAAAAATCAAGAAGCTGAAAAGAAATACCTAGTAATAAAGTTGACCAAGAAGATGCAAGACCTCTACTAAGGAAAACTACAAAACACTGATGAAAGAAATTGAAGGAAATGGAAAGACATACAAATGGAAAGACATCACATCCTCGTGGATCAGAAAAATTGGTATCTTTAAAATAATCCTATTGCCCAAATACCAATGGTATTTTCCACGGTAATAGAAAAGACAATTCTAAAATTTATATAGAAACCCATAAGAGCCCAAATAGCCAAAGTAGTCCTTGGTAAAAAGAACAAAGCTGAATACATCACACTACCTGACTTCAGAATACCTTACAAGCCTATAATAACCAAAATATTATGATATAAACAGACATATAGACCAATAGAACAGAATAGAGAATCAAGAAATCCATACCTTTATACCCAACTGATTTTTGACAAAGGCTCTAAGAACATACATTGGGGAAGGGACACCCTCTTCAATTAATGGTGCTGGGAAAATTGGATATTCATATGCAAAAAATGAAACTGGATGCCTCTCTCTCTCCATGTATAAAAATCCACTGAAGATTGATTAAAATCTTAAACATAAGACTCCAAACTATAAAACTACTAGAAGAAAACATAGGGAAAATACTTCAGGACATTGGTTTAAGCAAAGATTTTCTGGCCAAGACCTCAAAAGCCCAGACAACAAAACCAAAGAGAGACAAATAGAAACTAAAAACCTTCTTCACAGCAAAGGAAACAACTGACAGAATGAACTACCAGTTGAATGGGAGAAAATATTTGCAAACTTTTCATCTGACAGAGGACAATAATCAAAATATACAAGGAACTCAAACAACTCAATGTTTAAAAAACAAAACAGTCCCATTAAAAAGTAGGCAAAAGACATGAGTAGGTATCTCTCAAAAGAAGAAGTCATACAAATGGCCAACAGACATATAACAGAATGCTCAACATCACTCATCATTAGGGAAATGCAAATCATAACCACAGTAAGATCTTACCCCACTTAGAATAGCAATTATTAAAAAGACAAAATATAACACGTTCTGGTGAGGATGCAGAAAAAAGGAAACTCATACACTGTTGGGAGAAATGTAAATTACCACAGCCACTATGGGAAACAGTATGGCGATTTCTCCAAAAACTGAAAATAGGGCTACCATACAATCCAGTCTTTCTACTACTGGGTTTTTATCCAAAGAAAAGGAAATCAGTACATCAAAAGGATGCCTGCGGTGTACTTGCATGTTTATTGCAGCATTACTCACAATAACAAAGATAAGGAGTCAACCTACGAATATATCAACAGATGAATGGATCAAGAACATGTAGTGTATATAAACCATGGAATACTATTTGGGCATATTTAAGAATGGAATCATGTCATTTGCAGCAACATGGATGGAAGTGGCGGTCATTATGTTAAGTGAAGTCAGGCACAGACAAATTTAGCATGTTCCCACTCACATGTGAGAGCTAAAAAAAGCTGATCTCATGGAGATAGAGAGTACAATGATAAATACCAGAGACTTGGAAGGGTATGTGAGTGGGAGGAGGGAATAAAGAGAGGTTGGTCAATGGGTACAGTCATACAGTTAGATAGAAAGTATGAGTTCTAATTTTTGATACAGTAAGGTGACTACAGTTAACAACAATTTATTATATATTTCCAGTAGCTAGAAGATAGAACTTGAAATTTTCCTAATACATAGAAATGATAAATACTCAAGGTGATGGATACCCCAAATACCCTGACTTGATCATAACACATTCCGTGCGTGAAACAAAATGTCATGTGTATTTCATATATATGTAAAATATTATATATCAACAAAAATAAAATAATTAGTATGTCAGTTGAAAAAATTAGTAACATAAAATAACTGATATTGGGTACATTCACATCATTTAAAAGATAAATTCAAACCCAGGAAGGATGAAAAGTAATTGAAAAAGTTCAATGAGATAAAAATTAAAAACAAAATAATTTTCAAAAATGAAACCTGGTGTGGCTATATTAGTGTCAGAGGAGGTATGAGATAAAACAGGACGTTTCATATTGAAAATGTGGTCAATTCAATTAAAAAGATATAAAACTTCTAAATGTTTATGTGCCTGGTAAAAGAAGCAAAAATTGAGAGTAATAAAAGGAGTAATAGACAAGTCTACAATCATAGTTGGAAACTTTAACATCCTTTTTTCTCTCAGCATGAAACAAGATATACAATAGTAAATGACTTGAATAAAAATTAATTAGTTAGAATATGAATGATAGACCCAACTTGACCAAAGTGATATTTATAGAACATTACATTCAACAAGTTATTATTTTCAAGTTCATAAGGAATATTGACCAAGAGAAACTAGCAATTATTTTCAACTGAATGGTAATAAAAACAATATCAGAATTTATAGGATGCAACTAAAATATTAAAAGGAAAAGTATGTTCTTAAATACTTACTGTAGAAAAGAAAGATTAAAATAAACGAGTTAAGCTATCATCTTAAGAAGCTTTAAGAAGAATAAATAGAAAATAATCAAAATAAGAATGAAAGCAATAACAGAGAAAAGAAATTTTAAAATGAAGGAAAACAAAGCTAGAAGGTTATTTGACAAAAATTAATGAAACTGATAAAACTTTATAAAGAATGATTAGGAAAGAAAAAAAAAAACCCACAAATTACCAATACCAAGAATGAAAAGGAAATAGTCATGCAGGATCACAGATTGTCTAGGCATTAAATGCATAACTTATTTCAACAGAGGCACCAACTTGGATGAATTTATTGAAAAAAAACCAACTTTACAAACACGTAAACCAGAAAATTTAAATAACCATTTACATATTTAAGAAACCAAATTTCTATAAGCAAAACATTCTCATAAAGTAAATGCCCAGATAATTTCACTGGTATCTTATATCAGATATTTTAGGAAGAAATAACATTAATCTTATGCTATTTCTTTCAGAAAATCAAAGCAGAGGGATTGTTTTCCAACCCATTTTATGATACAAGGGTAACCTCAGTATTTGACAAAGATATTACAAGGAAGGAAAACTACAGACCAATAGCCCTCATGACTATATGTGCAAAGAAGTTTAATAAGTTATTGCTTAGGGATGAACAATCTAGCAGTATTATTGCATGTGGACACCAAATAAGGATTTTCCAAGGAATGCACAGTTGACTTAACATTTCAAAAGTCAGTCCATGCCAATAAATGGTACTGGGACATAAGGATATCCACATGCAAGAGAATGAAGTTGGACCCTTTATCCCATGTATAAAAACTAACTCAAAATATATCAGGAACCAAAATGTTAAGAGCTAAAACTATAAATTTCTTAGAAGGACTTAGAAGTAAATCTTTCTGTCCTTGGATTATGCAATTGTTTCTTAGATATGATCCCCAAAGCACAGGCAACAAAAGAAAAGATGAATAGGACATCATAAAAATTTAAAACTTTTATGCTTCAAAGGATACCATCAAGAAAGTGAAAAAGCCCACAAAATAGGAAAAAATATTTTCAAATCATGAAATTGATAAGAGGGACTTGTACCAGAATATATATAGAACTCTTACAACTGAGCAATAAGAAGGCATAAAATGGGCAAGAGATCAGAGTGGACATTTTTCTAAAGAAGATAGACAAATAGTAAGTACAGGAAAAGATGCTCAACATCAGTAGTCATTAGCGAAATGCAGATCACAACCACAAGTAGATACTACTTCACATCCAACAAGATGGCTATAATAAAAAAGATGAATAATAACAAGTGTTGGTGAGGATGTGGAGAAATTGGAACCCTCATATATTGTTGATAGGAATATAAAAATGGTGCTGCTACTTTGGACAACAATTTGGCAGTTCCTCAAAAAGCTAAACATAGAGTTACCATGTTACCCAGCAATTCCGTTCCTAGGTATATACCCAAGAAAATGAAAAGATATGTCCACATAAAAACTTGTGCATAGATATTTATAGCAGCATTATTTATAATAGCAAAAAAGAAGAAACAATCCAAATGCCCATCAACTGATGAATAGATCAACAAAATGTGAAATATTCATACAATGGAGTATTTTCAGCGATAAAAAGGAATCAAGTGCCAATACACACCATAGCTTGTATGAACCTGGAAAACATTATTCTAGGTAAAAGAAGCCAGACACTAAAGGCCCATATTGTATTACTCTGTTTGTATGAAATGTCCAGAATAGGAAAATCCATAGAGGTAATGTGGATTAGTGGTAGGGGTAAGGGAATGGCGAGTGAGTGCTAATGGGCAGAGGGTTTCTTTTAGAGGTGATGAAAATGTTCTGGAATTAGAACATTGCACATTTTGCAAATATATTAAAAACTACTGAATTGAACAGTTATTTCAATGGATGAATTTTATGATATATGAATGATATCTCAGTAAAGCTGTTAAAAATATTAATTGATATAATTTACTGTGTTACCAAAATAAAGGAGAAAACCCATATGTTCCTCTTGATTCCATATGATCATCTCAACTTGCATTAATGATTAAAAAACCTCAAAATATGAGACATCCAAGGAAAATTCCTTAATGTGATTAAGGGCATCATCTATCAAAAACCTACAGCTAAAATCATACTAACTGGTGAAACACTGAACACTTTCTTTCTAACAGCGACAACAGACAAAGGGGCCCTCCACTCATCACTTCTATTCAGTTTTTTACTGGATGCCCCAATAGTACAGCAAAGCAAACAAAAGATAAAAATTGGAAAAGAAATAGTAAAAACCATAGTTATTCTCAGAGGACATGAAATGAATCTGACGAATGATGTACAAGACCTGTTCCCTGAAAACAATAAAACCTTGCTAAGAGAAATAAAAGAAAACCTAAATAGAGAAACATGCCATAGTCATGGATTGGAAAGCACAATAATCCTAAGATAGACATTCTTTCCAAATTTAGCTATAGATTCAAAGCAGTCTCAATGAAAATTCCAGCAGATTTTTTAAAATAAGAAATTGACAAGTTGGTTTTATAATTTGTATGGGAATTTAAAGGACCTAGAACTGCAAAAATCAACTTTAAAAAATACCAGAGTTAGAGAACTTACACTACCAGAGTTTAAGACTCACTGTTAAGTTACTGTAATGAAGGCAGTGTTCCTCTACAGAAGAGGCAACCCTAAAAATCAATCTATCAGCTTTGAAATCAGCAGGAATACCATCCAACTCTTCTGCAGTTTCACAGCATTCTGAGGGAAGGGAATTACCAGATTTGTTGATGCAGCAGGGTCCACCAGACACTGCAGAAATTATTAAACATTGTCTTAGAATTATAGACAGAAATCTGTCTCAAGAAGAAACCGGCCGGGCATGGTGGTTTACGCCTGTAATCCCAGCACTTTGGGAGGCCAAGGTGAGCAGATCATGAGGTCAGGAGATCGAGACCATCCTGGCTAACATGGTGAAACCCCCGTATCTACTAAAATTACAAAAACAAAAAATTAGCTGGGCATCGTGGCACACACTTGTAGTCCCAGCTACTGGAGAGGTTGAGGCAGGAGAATTGCTTGAACCCGGGAGGCAGAGGTTGCAGTGAGCCAAGATCACGCCACTGTACTCCAGCCTGGCGACAAAGCGAGATTCTGTCTAAAAAAAAAAAAAATTTATTCAATGTGGAGGGCCAGAACAGAATAATCACCAGCAATGTGGATGCTGTTTGTCATCAGATGAAAGAATTGTCTTTACAATAAAGATTTCCAAAATGAGAAATTGTACATTCAACAACCTTAATAAAATATTCTTTTAAAAAAATGAAAGAGGAAATTTAGATGGACACATGTTTCTCCTGATGTATGTATTTTGGTCACCTTCTTCACAGGTTTTTCTAATTGCTTATGTACTTTAAACTTTAATTAAGTATACATTTTAAAATGTTATCCTATTAGTTTACTCTTGGCCTTCAAGAATTACCAGTGTTAAACTACTAAAAGCACACAATATCTAGTAAACTCTCAAAGGTTTCTCATAATTTCAGTTTTCTTTCAGTCCGTTTAGGGATATAAAGAATTTTTCAGGCGAAGTTACTGCTTTAGGGATGTGATTTTTCTGAAATTGGATGAGGCTTAGTGAAATGATAACCCCCTTATTTGTTCTTAATTCTCATTTTTTTGATTCATAAGGTTATTGGAGTATAACTGGGTTAGTAAGTGTATTGTGCTCTTAAAGATAAAAATACCAAAATGGTCACAAAGGAGTTCTTTCTAAAATCTGTCTGATAGAGGTCAACCACGTTGACAGTGCCACAACTTAGGTTTTTAAATCAAATCTAAGGTGCGCCTTTAGTATTTCTTTTAAGCTCACTCAGCCAAGTAATTTTCCTTTTGAAAGCAGAAGGGAGAATATTGCTTACTAGCTATGTTAAATTTCTCTTGTGTGAACCTTGATTACAGGCAATCTTGTATTCCACTGAGCACTGGACAGTGGACCACCTATAGGATGGATCGACCATGACTTCCTGAAAAGAGACTTCAGTTTCACAATAGTGGCCAATGGCATTTAGCCATTGAATGGATGTATTCAACCAAATGGATTTATTGGACCATATTTTAGATTTGTCAAGAACCACCTAGATACAAATTGGCCTTAGTTTTAACCAAATTTTAACTGCTTTTGGTAATCTAGTTCTCATGTTATCCAATAACTAAAGGCATCTGATCCCGGGCAGGAAGCCAACTGCCTCTGGCTGGTAGGTAAGGTGGCACCAATAAAGCTATGTACTAAGAAAACATCCCAGACAGCTAAGTTTGGCAAGTGCACTTATAAGCCACAGGAAAAGTGGTTAATCACTGATTTTACTTGTACTTTTTAAGACTGCCCAGAATTCCAAATGTAGAAACTTGTGCTTCTTTTTGATGCTCTTAGGGCTGCCAGGATGATCCCATTGGGTTTATTTAGAAAGTCATTTACACAAACAGGGGAAGATTGCTGAAGACTGAATGTATGAAAAACAGTTTCCTCAGCCTCAAGTTAATTTCTTAGAGTTGGTAATTTTATTTTTGCCTAATTAGCCTTAACCATTAATTTCTTCCAAATGTTTCATTCAACATTGCTCCAAAGCAATAAATAGAAAAACAAAGAGGGAATTTACTGGGTTGTAAAGAGTATAAATCTTCTCAGAGGTGCAAATAATGTGTATTCAAATTATTCTCACTTTAATCATGGTGTAGGGTAAGATTTTTGCAAAGATAAATTGTATTGTCTGTTACTTGACTTGTAGACCCTCCATGTTAGTTGAAATGAAGTGAATAACTTTTTTGTTATAGCAACATGAAAAGTAATGAAAACGTTAATTTCCCTATCTCTACATACTTCTGTAGTTATCAGTCACAAATGTGAACTTAGAGTATCACCTTGTTACCTTCTAGTACCCAGCATTTTAGATAAATAGGTACCTTCCCAGCCAGACTCATGCCTGCTGTTTGTTCACAGGACATATAACCATGACATGTAAATGAGACAAGTGTACTTAAAAATGATTGACTTTATTATGCATAGCAAATGAGTAATGATTACCTATGGTGTTTTTGTTTTTTGTTTGGGAAGCAGTAGTCAAATGATAAAAGGAATTTTCTCTTGTTTTTTCAATCTCGAGATAAAAAAAAACCCTGTAATCTTGGTCATGTCATTGTTTTTTCATGTTAACTTCCTAACTTGAGAAAAGATATTGGTTTCTATGATTGTAAATATTGAGAATCCTTCATTCACTTCATTCTGTAACAACTCTTATTACATTATTTTATTAAATGGGTGAGTGACAGATATGGACTCTACTAGGTATATATTATATGTACAAGTACTAATGACAACACAGTGCCCAACACATAGTAGGCATTTGGTGGACAGCTCTTTAATGAGTGACTGCATGTTGAGCTTTAGGGTAGAACTTTGAGTCAGGATGGTTACTTGGATACAACATTTTGTCCCCATGTCCTTCCTTCCCAGTAATCTCCAGATTTGAGATTAAAAGGCTGTATTAATCATATCAGCTTTAAAAAAAAAGTTAAAATATATATAAAATACAAATTTTATGGAAAAATCTCTCTTTTTAACATAAAAAATCATATTTTATGTTAAAATATGATTTTTAAGTTCTGGTTTGTTTTCTTCTGTAAGAGCAGACGATTTGACAACATTGGAACCCACTTCCTATGCAGCAGTGATTGGTTGGAACCAGGGGTGGTCTCCCTGTTTGGTGAGGCTTGGGCACTTCACTTCCACAGTCTTACACCTGGCCTGCTTCACAGGCATTTGAGACTAACCTGTGTTGTAGATTTTGAACCCTAAGCCAAGTCTATCTGCTAGAATACATTTTCATTCCAGTATGATTCATTCAAATATAGTTTATGTTTTTTAAAAAGTCTTCATCTTGGAGTGCTCATTCTGTTTAATCCTGAGGATTAAAATTCTTTTATGCTAATTACAATGTATGACTTCTATGTTCTGTAAGTAAAGCAATACTGAAAATTGATGAAAACTTAACATTTTGGTATTAACTAATTGAGACATTTGGCTACAGTTGAGCTATTCTCTCTATTTACATCTCTTTCAAATACTTCTGGATGCAGTAAGTGGTAGGTACTGACAATTTGCTTTTATGCTCTTGAGCTGTCATCACTGTGCTGTACATGTTTGGACTGCACTGTCTGCTGCCATGTTTAATGGGTAGAATGAAACTTAATTTAGGATGAGGGTTATGTTAACAATTCACTAGTAAAAGATGCTCAGAGGACTTGGAAATAGATTTTTCTTCACTTGAAATAGAAAATTAATGTTATTTTAAATGTGCTTCCTGAAACGTATTAGAACCCCAATAGTTCCCTGATTTCTTCCATTGATGACTTTTGTGACTATCATGGTAAACTTTTGAACAGTTAAGAGTTAGTCAGGCTTATTACAATAGCTAATAATGACTAAGAAGGAAGCCTTATTATTTGGTTTGAGATTTCAGCTATTAAAAAATCCTCAGTTTACTTAAGAGTAAAAGTTTGATGAAACATAGTGTCTCATTTTTTGAATGAATTGTTTATTAAACAATATCATTGAATGCCTGCTATGTTCAGGTACTTTTCTGGGGACGTCATAGTGAACACAGCAGTCATCCCTATACTTGTGGACTTACATACTGGTGGGGGAAATGAACAAGATATGTAAGGCCTATACTATGTTTGTGATAAGTTCTAAAAGGTGATGTGAAGCTAGGGAAGGCATTAGGAGGTACAGGCACTCCAATGGTAGGTTACACTTTCAAAGACGTCATTCAAGTAAAGTCCTGGAAGAGTTATGGGAGCAAGGCAAGAACATTCCGGGCATAGGGAACAGCAGGTACAAGCACTCTGAAGTAGGAGGGTTCCCAGTGTGTTGGAGGGACAGTGAGAAGGCCAGTCTTAGTGGGTCAGAGTAGGCAAAGGAAGCTAGATATATTACATAGTTTCTTATCCATGGTCACTATTTGGGCTTTTCCTCTGAAATGGGAGCCATTGGGGAGTAATGAGCAGTGGAGTGATATGAACTGACTTACACCTGAAGAAGTGGCTCCAGCTGCTGAAGGGGAGGCAGGGTGGAAGGTCGTTGCCATAGAGGTGAGTGATAATAATGCCTTGGACTAGAGCATTAGCCACATAGGCTGTGAGAAGTAATTGGCTTTTCTGTGTATTTTAAGATGATAGAGCCAGTGGGGTTTGCTGAGAATAGAAAAGGCAATGATGACTCTTAAGATTTTGGCCTAAACAGAAGAATGGAATTGCCATCTATTGGAGTGAGGAAGAAGGTGAAGTGAGGGAAGAAGACTTGAGGGGAAGTAGCAGAAAGTCAGTTCTGGACATGTTAATTCCAAGATGACTGTTAGGCATCAAATGGGGAGGCCCAAAAGGTAGTTGGATATATGTGTCTGGAGTTTAGGAGAAAGGACTAAGATGGAGATACATATTAGGAAATCTCAGCATATAAACATTTTTTAAAAAACATTTGGATGAGATTACCAAGGAAGTGAACCCAGACAGGAGAAAAGATCCCCGGAGAACTTTTGTAGTTATAAGTTGGGGAAGCAGCCAGGGAGACTGAGAAGTTATAATCATAGAGGTCAGAGGAGAGCCAGGTGAGCCTGGTGTCCTAAAAAACAAGGGAAAAGGGTGTTTCAAGGAGAAGCAGGTGATCAACTTTATCAGATGCTGTTGCTGGGCCTTGTGAAATTAGATCTGAGGACAGGCTATTGGATTTGGCATTGGAAATTATTTCTTACTTTGATAAAGAGGGGTTTTGGTGGAGAGGTCAAAGCAAAAAGCTGATTATAGGCAGCTTAAAGAGAAAATGAAAGGAAAGAATTTGAGGTAACAGATGTAGAGAACTCTCTCAAAGAACTTTGCTGTAAATGGAAGTAAAGAAATGGTATGGCGACTGGAGGAGGAGGTAGATCTATAGAGTTATTCCAGCCTCAGTTTCCAGTGCAACCAGATGCTTTACTTTGTATCAAAAACACTTCACAGGCATTTTTCTTCAAAATGAGTGGAAGGAAAGTGGTCTAACTGTTGAGTCCTAGGATATTCCTAGGGAGATGAGGAAGAATCAGCAAAGGAAAGTGAGGTTAAGTTTTGGAGTAAAACGAAAGGAAAGTTTGATGTATTATTTGTAGTAGTTTCAGGTACAGCTACTATTTAGGCATTCCTTGACATTTGGGATGAACTGACTTTTACAGAGTCACACAGATCTTTTGAATGGAGGATGTCTGAACCTTTCTGTGCTCATGTGCCTGTCTCGCTCTAAGAAGAGTACAACAAGGTAGAGCAATAAATTTGCAGCTTTTGCCTGTGCTTCCCCGCTGCCCCTGCCTTTTTTTTTTTCTTTTTGAGACAGAGTCTTGCTCTGTCACCCAGGCTAAAGTGCAGTGGTGCGATGTCAGCTCACTGCAACCTCTACCTCCTGGGTTCCAGCAATTCTCCTGCCTCAGCCTCCTTAGAAGCTGGGACTACAGGTGCATGCCACCATGCCCACCTAATTTTTGTATTTTTTAGTAGAGATGGGGTTTCACCATATTGGTCAGGCTAGTCTCAAACTCCTGACCTCGTGATCTGCCTGCCTCAGCCTCCCAAAGTGCTGGGATTACAGGCGTGAGCCATTGTACCTGGTGACCCCTGCTTTTTTTTTTTTTTTTTTTTTTTTTTAAAGAGAAAGCACCTCCCGGGACCCAGAAGAAGTCAGCTTGAGAAATGCTGCTATCTGGGTCTTAATGCCTTAACAGTTCTTTGGTGGCATGGGTCAGATCAGCAAGTCAGGAAGCACAAGATTTTGACAAAGAGAATTTTCTTCAAATAAGTTGGTGGTGGTTTTCATTTTTTCCCCTCCCAAATTCCTCACTGAAAGATTAACTGAGATTCTCAGGAAATTGTCCATTACACAAATGGATAGTAGCTTCATTCTTAATGATAGTTTAAGCGTTAGCCTTTCATTTCTTTTTAAATAGAAGATGCTCTTTTCAAACTATAGTAAGATTCATGTTATCTGGCAGCTTACCAACCAGAAGACCATAAATGACATTTTGGGTTTCACCTAGTACAAATCATCAGGATGTTGAGACCTCCCTACCAGGTTCCCTATGAAGAGGAAACTGTGCTGTCTTGACCAAGGAAATGGTGACCCAGAGCCTCCCCTTACAGACCCAAAGAGAAACCCTCAGTAGTAAAACTCCATCGAATGTCAGAATCAGAAAGGACTCTGAATATAACTGAGTTGAAATTTTCCACTTTTATCTACAGAGACATTGAAACCCAGAAAGCTAGTAACTTCCTGATCCAGAAACTATTCAATCTATCAACAGCAGAGTTAAGGCTTAAACCAAGTTAAGTCCCTGAATCATCCTGAAATTTGTTTGTAAGATTTGTGACAGTAGCTTTCCTGAGCAAGCCCTGTTTCACCCTGAAAACCTGCTTTGTCAAAAGCCTCCTGCAGTTAAAGGCATGTCTCTTAACAGAGCCAGATTTAGAATCCTCCTTCATGTTAGGTCTTCGGGAGGAGTCAAGATAGCTCTAAATTTGGAGTCCAGAGGCTTTCATTCACATATCAATTTTTCCACTTCCTCTCTGACCATAAGCAAACCACATCACCATTCTAAGTCTCGTTTTTTTTTTATCTGAAAAAAATAGGTATAGTATACATCTTGCTGTCTGACATGGTATTTTGAGATCTCATTGATGCAGAAGTGCTATGGAAACTAAAGCATTATGCAAATATAGGGATTGATTGTTAATATTTCACAAGGAAGTAGTTTCTGCATCCTTCAAAGACATAATTGCATTCAGAGCAAGATTCTTGCATTTTGTTATTCTGTTCCCCAATAATAACTTGCAGAATAGGTATTTCTTAAATAATGGAGCACTTTTATCATCTGTAGCAAGATTCGTGATAATTCTCCATGTGAGTGGTGGCGTAATAGGTACTGTGGGGCTTGCCATGTTTATGTGAGTATCTTCACAGGCTTTTAACTTAAAAATAGGAGGGAACTTTTGTCTGATGTTGCCTCTGACTGAAGTGTGGTGTCAGTAAGCCTGGTAATAGTAAGAACCAAAGTGGCCTTGAGGTTGGAACAACATGCTATTCTCATCAGACAGCATTTTAATCTTATTGTAAATGGACATGATATTTATACGTGAGAACAATAGAACATTTTGCCCCTTACATACTTTATATATCCCTGTTTCAGTGCTAACAATGAAATTTACCCTAATGTCATTTTTGTGTTTTGTCTACATTTGCTAGTGATCTTTTATGGCATCCTTGTTTTCAATGTGGAGAATGAGGTATGAGCAACACACAGTAAGATGAATAACATATGGCATTCCTCTCTCATTCTGTTGATATTTCTGATTGGTTGGTTGAACTTGGCAATTATATCTTCAAATTGCTCTGGCCTCTTTAATACTTTTAATTCAAGATAATGATAAAATGGAAGTAAATACTTTTTTTTTGATTCATTAAATGAAGTCAGCATCAGAGATTATCCAAACTCTGAAAGAATGCTCTAGAGATCGACTAACCCAGTGTTCATTTTCCATCGCCCAATATCACACAAGCTTAGGAAGTAGGCACCCAGATCTTTTCAACTATAGTTAATGGATTTTTATTCTATAAAATATATACATTATTCCAGAGCTATATTAAGAAAGTTCATGTGAAACTGTCAGTAAGTTGAGTACATCTGCTTTCAGGATGAAGGCTGAAGACCAAACTCTATTTTTAGAGCAGTTAACTACATTCCAAGGTTTAATGCTGCACACAAAGAATGCGTAGAATATACTTATTCACAAATTGCATCTTTTTGAAAGACAGCTCTTAAAAAGCGATGAGCAGGGAACTTCTGGGAAAAGGATGGACGGGGAGTGGCAGTACCTCCTGATTCAACTCATTGAGAGAGAAAAAAATTTAAAAGCCCACAATAGAAACAAGGCAATAAAAACCAACCAGACACACTTCCCCAGCCCTTCTCTTGCCTTTCTCTCTGGACTTAGTCATTAAAGGTCTATCACATTTGTGCCACTAAAAGAAAGCTGAGGCCAGTCACGCTCAGTGGCTCATGCCTGTAATCCCAGCACTTTGGGAGGCCAAGGTGGGCAGATCGTGAAGTCAGGAGATCGAGACCATCCTGGCTAACACTGTGAGACCCCCGTCTCTACTAAAAATTTTGAAAAAACATTAGCCAGGTATGGTGGCACTCGCCTGTAATCCCTGCTACTTGGGAGGCTGAGGCAGAAGAATCGCTTGAATCTGGAAGGTGGACATTGCAGTGAGCCGAGATTGCACCACTGTACTCCAGCCTGGGCAATGGAGCTAGACTCCGTCTCAAAAAAAAAAAAAAAAGAAAGAAAGAAAGAAAAAGAAAGAAAGCTGAGGGTGACTATTACCATGTCAGGCAAGAATTCACAAGACAAGGATGTAAGGTAATTTTCAGCTCACAGTACAATCTCACAGTACCATATTTACATTACCCAAGTAGTGATAAATACAGAAGGGAAACTTAACTTGTTGTTAAATGGATTTTTATTCTATAAACCATACATAATATCCCAGACTATATAAAAGTTCATGCAACATTGTTAGTGCATGAAAAATTAGATGTTTTCTATGACTCAGCAATTTGAAAAATAAGAATTAATGGGAGAAGGGAAAATGCTAGAAAAAAAGGGTATCTGTTTCTTCAAACGTACATGGTAACATAAAATTGAGCTGTACACACTTGTGTCTCCGGAGACCAGAGTCCTGCTTTCCAGGAGGGAAAATGCCCATGCAGACAAGTTTACCCTAGTGTTTTTCATGTTCCTGCTGGTGTTGGATTTGTCAGAATGTTATTATGCAGCATAACACAACAAATGTACAAGACTCAGGGCTGCCATTTGACTACTGTTTAGATTGCTGATGACTCTAATGTTCTCTCTCTGAAGAGGACTTTTAAAATTAAGTCATGTACAGTTTTCCTAGAAACCATACAAGAGCAGTTTCTAAGGTGGTCTTAAAAGATCTTGAGATCCAAGATGGCCGATTAGACACAACTCCAGCTCACAACACCCAGCGAGAGAGACGCAGAAATCCAGAAATCTCCTAGCTCCAACCAAGGTACCAGGTGTATTTCAACAGATCTGGTCCAGTGGTGAGCAAAGCCCACTCAGGGCAGACCAAGGCGGGAAGGGGTGCTCCTTCACCCAGAAAGTCCATCTCACCGGTGAGTCAGAGGCTCCCCTCTGGCACTTTGGTCCAGATACAGTGCTTCCCCCAAAGCCTCAGCAATACACAGAACAGTGGATTTTTGCCAGTCAAGCACCAGGAATTACAAGCACAGAGTTGAATAAAAGCCTGTGGACTGAGCTATTGCCTCCTCCCCCTGCCTGGAGGGAGAGGGAGCTGTAAGCAGGAGCAGCTGGGCAGGTCCCTACCCCATGACCAGAGAGAGAGGAAGCTGAAAGGGGAAGACAGCCAGGTGCCGCTGAGTGGGTCCCTACCCTCCCCCACAAACCCCAGAGGGCTGAAGCTCTGACTCTAGTGGGTTGCACAGTCAGTGCCACAGTCTGAGATGAACCCTGAATGATCCAGCCCAGTGGAGGAAGGGCACAATCCACCAATATAGAAGGGCGAGACTGGGCTACATGGTTTAACAAAAAACACAGGAAGCCTACATAGCAACGGGACAGGAAGCCATTCTTGACAACCCAGCAGCACCTACAGGTCAGCAGAAGACGCAGGCCTAATCTCCCAGTATAAACAAAAAAGACACAGGAAGCTTCCCTAGTAACCTGAAGGAGTCCCTAGAAACCCAGTAGCACCTCCACAGGCAGAGAAGCCACCTCATCAAGCAGCTCCCTGACACCACAGCCAGGTGAATCCACAAAGATGGGAAAAAAACAGTGAAAAAAGGTGAAACCATCAAAGACCAGAACAACTCTTCTCCTTCAAGGGATCACAAACCCCTCAACAACACAGGATCACAACTTGACCGAGGAGTGCTACGAATTGACAGAAACAGGCTTCAGAAGGTGGATAAAAACAAACTTTTCTGAGCTAAAGGAATGTGTTCTAACTCAATGCAAAGAAAAAAAAACCTTGAAAAAAGGTTAGACAAAATGCTAACTAGAATAACCAGCTTAGAGAAGAACATAAATGACTTGATAGAGTTGAAAAACACAGCACTAGAACTACATAAAGCAAACACAAGTTTTAATAGCCGAATCAATCAAGCAGAAGAAAGGGTATCAGAGATTGAAGATGAACTCAATGAAATAAAAAGAGAAGGCAAGACAAGAGAAAAAAGAGTAAAAAGAAATGAACAAAGCCTCCAAGAAATATGGGATTATGTGAAAAGACCTAATCTACGCTTGATCGCTGTACCTCAATATGATGGGGAGAATGAATCCAAGCTGGAAAACATGGTCCAGGATATTATCCAGGAGAACTTCCCAAGCCTAGCAAGGCAGTCCAAATTTCAAATTCAAGAAATACAGAGAACTCCACAAAGATAGTCCTCAAGAAGAGCAACCCCAAGGCACATAATCGTCGGATTCACCAGGGTTGAAATGAATGAAAAATACTAAGGGCAGCCAGAGAGAAAGGTCAGGTCACCCACAGAGGGAAGCCAATCAGACTCACAGCAGATCTCTCCACAGAAGACCTACAAGCCAGAAGAGAGTGGGGGACAATATTCAACATCCATAAAGAAAAGAACTTTCAACCCAAAATATCATATCCACCCAAACTAAGCTTTGTAAGTGAAGGAGAAATAAAATCCTTTACGGACAAGCAATTATTGAGAGATTTTGTCACTACCAGACCTGCCCTACAAGAGCTCCTAAAAGAAACACTAAGCACAGAAAGGAGCAAGTACCAGTCACTGCAAAAGCAAACCAGTTGGCAAAGACCAAAAATGCAATGAATAAAATGAGTCAACTAATGGGAAAGAGAACCAGCCAGTTACAAAATGGCAGGATCAGATTCACGCTTAACAATATTAACATTGAATGTAAATGGCCTAAATGCCCCAATCAAAAGACACAGACTGGCAAACTGGATAAAAAGTCAGAACCCATCGGTGTGCTGTTTTCAGGAAACCCGTCTCACATACAAAGACACATATAGATTCAAAGGAATGGAAGAAGATTTACCAAGCAAATGGAGAACAAAAAAAAGCAGGGGTTGCAATCCTAGTCTCTGATAAAATGGACTTCAAACCAACAAAAATCAAAAGAGACAAAGAAGGGCATTACATAATGGTAAAAAGATCAATCCAACAGGAAGATCTAACTATCCTAAATATATAGGCCCCCAACACAGGAGCACCCAGATACATAAAGCAAGTTCTTAATGACCTAAAACGAGATTTAGACTCCCACACAATAATAGTGGGAGACTTCAGTACTCCACTGTCAATATTAGACGGTTCAACAAGACAGAAAATTAACAAGGATATTCAGGACTTGAATGCAGAGCTGGACCAAGCACACCTAATAGACATATACAGAACACTCTACCCCAAATCCACAGAATATACATTTTTCTCAGCACCACATTGCACTTGCTCTAAAATTGACCACATCATTGGAAGCAAATCACTCCTCAGCAATTGCAAAAGAACAGAATTCATAACAGTCTATCAGGCCACAGCACAATCAGACTAGAACTCAGGATCAAGAAACACACTCAAACCCACACAACCACTTGGAAACTGAGCAACTTGCTTCTGAGTGTCGACTGGATAAACAATGAAATGAAGACAGAAAGAAAGATGTTCTTCAAAACCAAGCAGAATGAAGACACAACTTACCAGAATCTCTGGGACACCTTTAAAGCAGTGTCACGAGGGAAATGTAAATGCCCACCAGAGAAGAGAAACAAGATCTGAAATTGACACCCTACATCAAAATTGAAAGAGCTGGAGGAGCAAGATCAAAAAAACTCAAAAGCTAGCAGAAGACAAGAAATAACTAAGATCAGAGCAGAACTGAAGGAGATAGAGACACAAAAAAACCTTCAAAAAATCAATAAATCCAGGAGCTGGTTTTTTGAAAAGATCAACAAAATAGACCACCAGCCAGATTAATAAAAAAGGGAGAAGAATCAAATAGATGCAATTAAAAAAATGATAAAGGGGATATCATCACTGATCCCACAGAAATACAAACTACCATCAGAGATTACTACAAACAGCTCTACTCACATAAACCAGGAAACCAGGAAGAAATGGATAAATTCCTAGACACCTGTACTCTACCAAGACTAAACTAGGAGGAAGTTGAAACCCTGAATAGACCAATAACAAGGGCTGAAGTAGAGGCAGTAATCAGTAGCCTACCAACCAAAAAAAGTCCAGGTCCAGACGAGTTCACAGCCCAATTCTACCAGACGTACAAAGAGGAGCTGGTTCCGTTCCTTCTGAAACTGTATCAAACAATACAAAAGGAGAGAATCCTCCCTAACTCATTTTATGAGACCAACATCATCCTGATACCAAAACCTGGCAGAGACTCAACTAAAAAAGAAAACTTCAGGCCAATATCCATGATGAACATCAACACAAAAAATCTTCAATAAAATACGGGCAAACAGATTGCAACAGCACATAAAAAAGCTTCTCCATCAGCCGGGCGCGGTGGCTCAAGCCTGTAATCCCAGCACTTTGGGTGGCCGAGGCGGGTGGATCACGAGGTCAAGAGATCGAAACCATCCTGGTCAACATGGTGAAACCCCGTCTCTACTAAAAATACAAAAAATTAGCTGGGCATGGTGGCGCATGCCTGTAATCTCAGCTACTCAGGAGGCTGAGGCAGGAGAATTGCCTGAACCCAGGAGGCAGAGGTTGCGATGAGCCGAGATCGCGCCATTGCACTCCAGCCTGGGTAACGAGCAAAACTCTGGCTCAAAAAAAAAAAAAAAAAAAAAAAGCTTCTCCATCATGACCAAAAGATGCAAGGCTGGTTCAACATATGCAAATCCACAAATGTAATCCATGACATAAACGGAACCAAAGACAAAAACCACATGATTATCTCAATAGATGCAGAGAAGGCCTTCGATAAAATTCAACAGCCCTTCATGCTAAAAACTCTCAATAAACTAGGTATTGACGGAACATATCATAAAATGATAAAAGCTATGTATGAGGAACCTACAGCCAATATCATACTGAACAGACAGAAGCTGGAAGAATTCCCTTTGAAATCAGGCACTAGATGAGGATGCCCTCTCTCACCATTCCTATTCAACATAGTATTGGAAGTTGTAGCCAGAGCAATCAGGCAAGAAAAAGAAATAAAGGGTATTCAATTAGGAAAGGAGGAAGTCAGATTGTCTCTATTTGCAGATGAATGATTGTATATTTAGAAGACTCCATCGTCTCAGCCCAAAATCTCCTGAAACTGATAAGCAACTTCAGCAAAGTCTCAGGATACAAAATCAATGTTCAGAAATCACAAGCATTCCTATATACCAATAACAGACAAACAGAGAGCCAAATCAAGAGCGAACTCCCATTCACAATTGCTACAAAGTGAATAAAATACCTAGGAATACAACTAACAAAGGATGTAAAGGACCTCTTCAAGGAGAACTACAAACCACTCCTCAACGAAATCAGAGAGGACACAAACAGATGAAGAAACATTCCATGCTCATGGTTAGGAAGAATCAATATCGTGAAAATGGCCATACTGTCCATAGTAATCTACAGATTCAATGCTATTCCCATCAAGCTACCAATGACCTTCTTCACAAAACTGGAAAAACCCACTTTAAATTTCATATAGAATCACAAAAGACCCTGCATAACCAAGACAATCCTAAGCGAAAAGAACAAAGCCTGAGGCATCACACTGCCAGACTTCAAACTATACTACAAGGCTACAGTAATCAAAACAGCATGGTACTGGTACCAAAACAGAGACATAGACCACTGGAACAGAACAGACACCCCAGAAGAAACACCACACATCTACAACCATCTGATCTTTCACAAACCTGGCAAAAACAAGCAATGGGGAAAGGACTCCATGTTTAATAAATGGTATTGGGAAAACTGGCTAGCCATGTGCAGAAAGCAGAAACTGGACCCCTACCTGTCACCTTACAGTAAAATTAACTCCAGATGGATCAAAGATTTAAACATAAAACCTAACACCATAAAAACACTAGAAGAAAATGTAGGCAGAACCATCCAGGACATAGACATAGGCAAGGACTTCATGATTAAAACACCAAAAGCAATGGCAATAAAAGCCAAGATAGACAAATGGGATCCAGTTAAACTCCAGAGCTTCTGTACAGCAAAAGAAACCATCATTAGAGGAAATTGGCAACCAACAGAATGGAAAAAAATCTTTGCAATCTACCCATCTGACAAAGTGCTAATATCCAGAATCTACAAGGAACTGAAACAGATATACAAGAAACAAACAAACAACCCTGTTCAAAATTGGGCGAAGGATATGAACACACACTTTTCAAAAGAAGACATACATGAGGCCAACAAACATACGAAAAAATGCTCATCATCACTGGTCATTAGAGAAATGCAAATCAAAACCACACTGAGATACTGTCTCATGCCAGTTAGAATGGTGATCAGTAAAATATCTGGAGAATCTCAACAGATGCTGGAGAGAATGTGGAGAAATGGGAACACTCTTACCTAGTTGGTGGGAGTGTAAATTAGTTCAACCATTGTGGAACGCAATGTGGTGATTTCTCAAGGATCTAGAAATAGAAATTCCATTTGACCCAGCAATCCCATTACTGGGTATATACCCATAGAACTATAAGTCGTTCTACTATAAAGACACATGCACACGTATGTTCATTGCAGCCCTGTGTACAATAGCAAAGACCTGGAACCAACCCAAATGTGCATCAATGATAGACTGGACAAAGAAAATGTAATATATACACTATGGAATACTACGCAGCCATAAAAAACAATGAGTTCGTGTCCTTTGTAGGGACTTAGATGAATCTGGAAACCATCATTCTCAGCAAGCTGACACAAGAACAGCAGGCCAAACACCGTATGTTCTCACTCATAGGTGGGTGCTGAACAAGAGAACACATGGACTCAGGGAGAGGAACATCATACGCTGGAGCAATTGGCGGGGGTAGGGGAGAGAGAGTGGGGGGTGGGGAGGGAGAACATGGAGAGAAATGCCAGATATAGTATTCACCTAAAGTAAAATAAATAAATAATAAAAAAAAAAGATCTTGGAGTATGAATGATAGGAAATTTCAGCTACTACTTATATTGTGATTAGGATATCAGGTAATTAAATACTTTCTATATTTTAATTTTCTTGTTTTAAAATCTTTGAGCTAAATGTGTTAATCCAGTGTTTGGTTTTATAAGAAAGATACAGCCCTAATAATATTGGCTTTGGATAGTCAGTTTAATTTACAAGTTGATAGTTTTTCAAGGTGTGTTAACCTCAAGAATTGGTCTGTGCGTCTCAGGGAATTAGCAAGAAAGCAGCAAATTATACTACACAGCCAGTGAATTCCATTGGTATGGAGCTGTTCGCATCTGAGAATCTAAAGCTCCATCCCTATTCTAACAGCACCATCAGTTGGAAGGTGGAAAATTTGGCCTTCACCTTCACCAGGGATGCAGCTACTGCCGTATGAGAAGCTGGGCTATCTCTTGAACAGAACGAGCAGAGTGCCTTAAGATTCTGCATGTTTACATCAACATAGCCCTAGAGTGGTCTGTTTCAGTCATTTACCCACTCAGCATTTCCAGAGTGTGCTTCTGTGTGAAACACATGGTCAGGTACAGGGAAACTGAGATACATGTAATACAAGCGTCTACCTACAACCAACTTTCAATTACAGAAACCTAAAAACTTGAAACCAAGACTGGTTGAGAAATGCTCATATAGGTGCTATAGGAGCTAGAAAAAGAGCTTCTAAGTTGAGTTGGGCCTGGTCAAGGAGGTCTTCCCTTGAGAAAGGGCCAGAAAAAAGGTATTAGAGACGTGGAATCACAGAGAGATGTGTGAGCAGGGCATGCAGCAAGGAGTGGAAGAAGGTGACCCAAAATGGATGTCTGCTGCTTTTTCATGTACCATTTTCATGTGTTATTTCACATTAGTTCCAAATTTGAATAAAAGTACACTGCTATTTAAATATTGTAAAGGCACCTTAAGTTATTCTGCTTGTAGGATACTCTAGAGTCTACACAATCCTTAGACACTTGCTCAGTGTAAAACAGTTCATTGTATTTTTTCTGCTGACGTCCAGGTTTGTTGTAGAAAGTGGTCTATTTTAGGCTAAAAAGAAATTTAAACTCACTTCTCTAAAAAAGAACTTTGGAGATAAGCTCATATAAAACATTTTCTTAAACAGCTCCCACTGTTTATATGATTTGATGCCCCATGGAGATCTCCACAGGAAGCTTCAAACACATCTTGGCTTACACTTTTTCAGACCAAGGTTACTTGTCTTCCGATGAGACTCACCATGTTTCAGTACTTAGAGGAAGCTCGTTTAGAGAAACAAGTAGAGAAGATTGCCTGAGTTTATGCAGCCCCTCTTCTTAGAAATTCCAGACATTTATCTGTCCTTGGATTAAGCCAGTTCACCAAAAAGAGGAATTCTTAACTGACATCATCCTGACCCCTCGTGAAACAAAGTGAAGTGCTTACTGCCTTCTACCAGAGCCTCCAGCCCCAGCCTCCTTTGGGTGATGTAACACTCAGCCCTACAAAATCCCCTGTCGTAAAGCTAATGTCCACTCAGTCACTAAACACAGTGCCCCCTTTACAAAGATCTGTAGGAGAAATGGCTCTTTGGTCTCAGTGCCAGGAACAATTGTTCTCATCGGAACAATGGGTTTGCTGTGATGATGCTACATGAATCACCTGCCTGATCTGTGCTACTAGGAAACTGAGAGACAGGGCAGCAGTCTTGCCTCCGGCACAGGCACCAACTCCTCAGCTTAGATTTGTGTGAACCCCACTTCCGTCTTTATTTTGTAAGCTTACTTTTCTTCTTATTTCCTCTCCTACTTTAGGCTATTGAATTATCTGAATTTTTGTAAGCTACTTAAACTCTTTAAGGAATAAATTTAGGGTATGAACATGTATTAAGTATCCTTAGTTACTCTGTTTAGAGGACAAAACATGTATAAATTATTAGTTTTCAGATAATGAATATACTCAATATAGCTGACATTAAAACTGCTACTCTTGTGAATATGACTAACTATACATTCTGTGTGGTCGGGGTCTTGGCTAACTTGGTCACTTCTGTATCTCAAGTTGCTAGTGCTGTGCTTGGCATGTAGCAGATGCTCAGTAAATATTTCCTGAGCGATTTGAACACAGATCTTTCAGTAACTGAAGTTTACCAATGATGCAGTCTGTGGATGCTCAGAAGCAAAGTGAAGGCCTCATGCTCTGACATTTTCTCCACCTTTTTTGGACATGGGTGGGGGTGTAGCAAGGGACACAACTGACCCCTCTGATGCTCTCCTGTCTCTCTCTCTCTCTGCAGACTCACATTTCCAGACTCCCTCCCGGTGCGGTGGCAGGACAGTCCGTGGCCATCGAAGGTGGAGTGTGCCGTCTGGAGAGCCCAGTGAACTGACCCTTCAGACCGAGTGCGAAGCGTCCGAGAGGCATTTCAGAACCTGAGCTTTCTGGGGTTTTTAACTGAAGTTGGCTGTTTTATCTTCCTTGTTTTATAATTCCTATTGCAACCTCGTGCACTGCTCGAGACACAAGTGCTGCTGTAGTTAGCGCTTAGTGACACGCGGGCCTTTGGCGGGTGAGCGGGACTGTGTGTGTGTGTGTGTATGCGCGCACACATGTGTGCATGTGTGTATGTGTGCAGTATGTGTGTTCGCTTCTCCCTGGATGAAATAGAAACTCCTTGTTATGTGACCAGGAATGGTTAAATCATCTTTACATAATGTATGCTTTAACTGTTTACAAGTAAAACCTAAAGTTGCAGGAAACATTTTTTATTTCGTCAAGAGGTACCAGCTGTCACTGATGTAATGTGTCAGAACTGAAGAGTAAATCTACTTGTTTAAATGACTTGACAGTGGTAGTGCTTCATTTAATAACAGTAATAAGTAATGAGGTGTTTTTATTTGTTAACCAGTTTAAGTGGATCCTGTGGTAACTTAAACTGTTGTTCTCATCCCTTATATGGGGCATTTTTCTTTAACAAAGAATGGTTTCAGTGAAACAATCTAGCAAAGAATTAATGTCAGAATCTTTTAAAATAATAGTCTGATTGATACAGTTTGTACTTCTTTCATCGAGCTTTTCTAAGCTTAAATATTGCATAACTTCGAGCTGTATGGGCTATATTATGAAAGAATATGTAAAGAGAACATACAGTAATGCACAGTCCTTAATTTGTGTATAATGGAATGTTATTTACAATATAACACTGTAAATAAGAAAGCAAAGTTTATGGGAAAATTCAATATTATCTTTGTTTTTGTTTAAATATATTTTTAAGATAAAGGCACAAAAATAAAAGAAGCATATTACTGGGTATAGTATGTGACTCCTCTTCTCAGACTAATAAATTATCTTTTGAATCCCTGATTGGAGAGCTGTCATTTATTTTGTTTGTAAAATGTTCTTCCAGAAATCACACCATTATCCATCTTGCTGTCATTCTGATTGTTCAAAGGCAGTCTTATGCAGTAAAGAAGACACTGGTGAGATGGAAACAGACCATGGTCCCTGACTGAATGGTCAATATGGAAGTCCCTAAAATTTCTGTTGCAATTTGATAAAAATAACAAAGAGTAGGAATAAGAACACTTTGCTTTGAAAAATTGTAGTGGCAGCTAAAAGCTCGATAGTTTCAGTTGATAAATTACTTCTAAATGTTATATTCAGGGATTCTGGAGCCACTTAAGAAAACCAAGACTTTCCTTTTGATTTTTTTGTATGTAAGATTGGTTATCAAGAAGATATTACAGATAGACTCACTCAGGGGGAGGAAGTTCCCTGCACCATGTAATCATGGCTCCGGGCAGTAACTGATAAAGGCCAGATAAAATTATACACTTGACATCAATGTATGGCCAAATTATAAAGGAAAGACAACCAAACTGGAGTGGGTGTAAATATGAATAATTTGAGAGTTGCTGATTTGTATTCCTGGTTCAGGCAATTACATTTGTCTCGCTGTGCTCTCATAGACAGGTTGGTGCCGTGGTATCTGTTTCTCATTCTTAATGAGGCTGAGAACTTAGTGAGAGATGGGCTGGCTGGTGGGGAGCCTTTGGCTTCAAAAGCTTTCGAAGACCTGTTACCTGTTGGCAGAGATTTTTCAGGAACTGGATTGGATCACATGAAACTATCAGGACGCTTTGGAGTCTGAAAATCATCTGACCAATTTCACCAGGAGTGCCACTTCTTTCATCTCTTTTTGCCTTTTTTCCATTTGTATTTAAAAGTTGAAGACCCCTTTTATTAAGAGTTTTAAAACTGGCCAGTATAAAAGAGCACAGCTCCTCCAAGAACAGTATGTGAAGACTTTACTGTTCAATTTTCTAAATATTTTTTCTTAATTTAAAGAATATTGTGAAGCCAAGAGGGGAACATAGTGATATTCAGAATCATGGAGGCAAAAATGTAACGGGTAATATAAGTTCCTTCCTTGTAAGATCAGATATTAAAGATCAGCTACTGGAACCAGAGGATACTGAGAGAGGTAAAATCAACTTCGTTTCACACTAAAGTAGAAAAGGTAGAAATAGATAAGAAAATAACCTCATTCTCTAGTCTGGCTTATATCACCAAGACTCTGAAGCTGCATTTTAAGGTACACACTTTTTAGCATGGATGCTTTTATCTGTGTGCCTGTATTTGATTTCTTTGCAAGGCCTGAGTGTGGGATATCTGGTTCTCTTGAGTAGAATTAGGCCTGGTCTGGATTCCTCAAGGTGGCCACTGTGACCTAGCTCTGGATTTGGGAACAGGGGCATCTTCAGGGCTTAGTGAGGAGATAAGAGCGTGTGCTTTTGCTTAACGCACCTGGAGCACCTGTGCTGATTGGGCTGTCTTGTCAGCCCTGCCATTTTTCTCTCTGCCTTCAATATGTCTGCCTATGGCAGGCCCTGTCTTACCTTCTAACTGACACTTGTAAATGTGAACTTGATGTGGAGAAGAGAAAACACTTATACTCTGCTGTTGGGAATGTGAATTATGTCAGCTACTGTGGAAAGCAGTCTGGAGATTTCTCAAAGAACTTAAAATGGAACTACCATTCAACCCAACAATCCCATTACTAGGTATATACCTAAAGAAATAGAAGTCATTCTACTGTAAAGAAACATGCATGCATATGTTCATTGCAGCACTATTCACAATAGCAAAGACACAAAATCAACCTAGACGCCCATCAGCGATGAACAAGTTAAAGAAAATGTGGTACATATACACCGTGGAATACTATGCAGCCACAAAAAAGAACGAAATTGGCTGGGTGCGGTAGCTCGTGCCTGTAATCCCAACACTTTGGGAGGCTGAGGTGGGTGGATTACCTGAGGTCAGGAGTTTGAGACCAGCCTGGCCAATATGGTAAAACCCCATCTCTACTAAAAAAATAACAAAAATTAGCCAGGCATGGTGGCAGGCTTCTATAATCCCAGCTACTTGGGAGACTGAAGCAGGAGAATCTCTTGAACTCGGGAGGCAGAGGTTGCAGTGAGCCAAGATCGAGCCATTGCACTTCAGCCTGGGTGACAAAAGCAAAACTCCATCGCAAAAAAATTTTAAAAAGGACAAAATCATGTTCTCATGGCAACATGGATAGAGCCGGAGACCATTATTCTAAGCAGAAAATCAAATACTTCATGTTCTCACTTAAAAGTGAGAGCTACACTGAGTACTCATGGACACAAGGGAACAAGTGACACCAAGGCCTGCTTCAGGGTGGAGGGTGCGAGGAGGGTAAGAATTGAAAATCAGTCCTATGCCGATTACCTGGGTGTACACCAAACCCCACAATACCCATGCAACAAACCTGCACACGTACCCCGTGAACCTAAAAGTTGGAAAGACAGAAAATTCATGTGAAATTGAATTTGGATATCAATATCTGTTAGAATTTGTACAAAGTATGTATAAATAAGTCCTAGATGCTAGTCTGAGGGGCTTGTCTGTGAGCAAAGTGAATGAATTTTGGCTTATGGATATGAGGACATCTCTTGGGGCTACTCAAAAGCATTCTTTGCATAATCCCCAGTTTTCTCCCACATTTGAGAGTGGTAATACTGCACACCAGTGACCTGCAGGTAAGTGAGGTCACTCCGTTCTGACACTGGATGGAGGGAGGAAAGGAGGAGGGGAGAGAGTGAAGAAGAGGAGATTTAGAAAAGAGCATCATTCGTGAATCTTGAGATTGTATTAATAATTGTGGGATCTTTTATTTTTTGACTTGGCCATTTTTATTACAAAGGCAGTCTGTACTTATTAGGAAAAAAATTAGAAAACAGATAAGAAAATTTAAAAGTTTTAAATTTTAAATAAAAAGTTAGCTCACAATCCTACTTCCCTAGAGGCAACCCTTAATAAACATCCTATACACTCCTTTTATGCATGAATTTTCTGTTTTTAACACACCAAAAATGGGGCTATATTGAACTCCCAAAATGGGGTTGTATGTCCTGCAGTTTTCATTTAATCATATCATGAAAACATGACCAGACTTACAGGTTTACACAATCCCTCATTTACTGCTTTCCCATGCAATGCTGGCTCAGCCTAATGATGATCAGTACATATATTCGTGTCCTTAAACTTTTGGGGAAATCCATGACAATGCTGAGCAGAATAGCCAATATCCGTATTTTCAGGCTACAGGCATGTACGACGAGCACTGTGGGAAGGTCTCGGCCAGTGAAAGCCAGCCTGGCATGCCCTTGGACCTCACTGTTTCAGAACCCCCCACACAACTTCTACAGGCTCTTCCAGAACAATGGAAAGCTGTTCTGTCTCCGGGGGCTGCAGGCCACAAATGCCAGGGAATCAGCACTCCCTAGACGTTGGCATATAAATTGGCTAGCTCCTTTGCTCCTTGGGTGCAATAATACCGAATATGTGTTTTGCAATTTTTGAGAGTTCCCACGGGAATTAAGCCTGTTTCCCGCTCTGGTGGTTAACTTATCAGTACACCTCGGTTGGCTTTCTTCCCTTTTCTGGCTCCTTCTCAACTCTCCTACCTGTGTTTACTGAAATCATCTCCCAAATGAACTACTTGGGGTCAACTCCTTGTCTCAGGGTTGCTTTTGGAAGACTTCAGACTGAAACACATTCCACTCCTATTCTTGGCCACGAGGCCTTAGTGAGCTTTTAGGCCCTCCACAGAGTGGACTCACCCATCTGTTTATGCCCCTCCCTGTGGCTCTCTCCCTGACATCTGTTCCCACTCAACCATTTTCATCCATAACATCGGAGAACATTCTCCAAGTGACAAGGCTGGATGTGCCACAAAAGTTTGGGAAGAGTTTGCCACTAAGTCACTGTTAACAGGCACCGCACTTCTGGAGGCAGACACACACTTTTAAGGATATGGTGAAGTAAACAGGAGCTGAAGAGCGACAGTTCGTCAAGGATTGGTGGCTGCCTTCAAGGAAATGACCTGGAATTGTGTTAACAGTAGTCGGAAGAAGCTTTAGCTAAAGGTGTTTCATGACTTTAAGAGATTCAAGGAGACCGGAACAGTGTCCTGGTCATGAGCACATCTTCACGACGTGCGTGCCGTGGCAGCCTCACACAACACCCATTTCCGAAAGGCCATCTCTTAAGTCTGCATGTTAGTAACATAATTTCATGGTAAAATTTTTTAAATGTCTTCCAACTTTTCTCTTAAAACTAAATGTTTAAGTAAGGCACATCAGCTTTGTCCCGACATAAATCCTATAAACGCTCAACGCTGGGAGTCTCCTCTGGCTGCAAAGCCCCGTCTTCCCGTTCACCGTAAGGTGGCAGGGGCCGGTGGAGAACTTTCAGAGGGAACAGAGGTGGGAGCCACCACCCCTCCCAGGAACACTGGCCCAAGACGAGGCTGAGCCCCGCAGCAGTGAATCCCTGTGTGTATGATTAATTTGTTTTCCTCTAGTTACATTGTAAACCTTTCCCAGAAGTTGATTAACCAGGGGAAGGAGGTGTAAGCAGGTGGATGTAGTGTGCTACAGTGGGAGTGAACGGGAAGTTGGAAACATAAAGGTAGTAATATCACATTAATATTTGTTCTGGGGCCTTCAGAATTCTTAAGGAATATACCACCTTTCCCCAGCACTTAATTTGGGTTCAAGTCCACAAGGTATTAGCCAGATGTCTATGATCAGAGACCCACAGGCTGACCAAATTGTCCAGGCAATCTCTCCCCCCACGCACCCCCCTGCTTCTGTCTCTGAAGTGTTTGGCCACGGGAAGGATTCACTCTAAAACCGGCAAGGGCTTCCCTCAGAGGCGGCACACTGAGCTTCAGAACACCATCAGCCAAGCCCAAGGTGGTTCATTATGACCGGCTGTGGAAAGCTGAGAGGGAGAGTGAGTTCAGTGGTTCCTCCTTTACATGGTGCAGTTGCTGAAGCCCTGAAACCACAGTGGCAATGCCAGAAAAACTTTGTGGGTGAGAGTTTCTTTGCCTTCGATTGCCATGGGAATTTCTTTGATTGTCAATGGAGTGTCAGAAGCTTGAAAGAAAAAAATTCAAAACAATTCCTTTAACCTCCACTGTCACTAGTATGATAATGAACGAAAGAGTTACTCCTAAAATGATCTTTCCTGGCCCTGGAAAATCCAGTAATGCTTAAGAGGTAGAGGACATCTTCTAATATATTAAGAACAATATGTGCTCTTTTCCATGTACAAGTAGTAAGATTTTAATCTTTCCACCCAGGTTCTTCCCCCAAACCTGTTAACTAGCAGTCTTTCCCATCTGGTAAATGGTAGTTCCATCCTTCTGGGCACTCAGGCCAAAACTCTTGGGGTCATCTGCCTCATGTTCTATGACTGATAACAAATCACCACAAGCCTCAGTGGCTTAAACAACAACTGTAAATTGAGCCACAATTTGCCCACAATTCTGTAAATTGAGCTTGACATCACTCAGTGGTTTTTCTGCTGTTCTTGCTGGTAGTCACTGGCGTGTTGCATTTTGCTGGAAGGCGCACTAGGGGATAGGCCAAGGTGGCATGCTGGATTGCTGAGTGTCCTTCTTACTCCGTGCAGGCTCAGAGCTTCTCTACAGCATCTTTCTACACCACATCCTCAAAAGTCACGGCAGTCAAAGCGTCCCGGGAGCACAAAAGCAGAAACTGCCAAGCCTTCTACAGGTTTAAGTCCATAATGGCCCAGCATCACTTTTGCTACATTTATTACTTAAATTAAGTCACGTAGTTCAGCCCAGATTCAAGAGGGAGGGACAGCCTAAGGGCAGTGGCAGCAGAGGCTAGGTTCACTCGGAGCCACCAACCTGACATCCTTGAATTTTTACTTTCCTTCTGATTCCACAACCAATCAATTCACTAATTCTGTTGGCTTTCCTTTGAAGTGTATGCTGAATCTAACCGTTCCTTACCGCCTCCACTGCTACAATCAGATTGTCTTTTGCATGAGTTATTACAATAGGCTCTGCACTGGTCTCCCTGCTTCCACTCTTGTCCTGACAGTCACCTGTCAGGCAGCCAAAAGGAGTAAGATCATGGCACCTGTCTGCTTAAAACCTTCCAGTACACCTTGCCACAGAGTTCCTACAAGACCTGGGATCTGCCCCTTCTCGTTCTCTGACCCCCTACTATTTCTCTGGCCTCCTTGCTGTTCTTCAAGCAGCCCAGACACCCTCCCAACTCAGAAGCACTGCAGATGCTTGAACCCCCCACACCGCCTTGGAAAGCACTTTCCAGATGGCGTCACATGACTTACCCTTCCCTCATCTCCTTCCGCTCTGCTAGAATGTAGAATGTTACCTTCTTGGCAAGGTCGTCCCTGAGCACCCTCCTAACCGAGCACCCTCCTAACCGAGCACCCTCCTGAGCACCCTCCTAACTGAGCACCCTCCTAACCGAGCACCCTCCTAACCGAGCACCCTAACTGAGCACCCTCCTAACCGAGCAGCCTCCTAACCGAGCACCCTCCTAACCGAGCACCCTAACTGAGCACCCTAATTGAGCACCCTCCTAACCGAGCACCCTCCTAACCGAGCACCCTCCTGAGCACCCTCCTAACCGAGCACCCTCCTAACCGAGCACCCTAACTGAGCGCCCTCCTAACTGAGCACCCTCCTAACCGAGCACCCTCCTAACCGAGCACCCTAACTGAGCACCCTCCTAACTGAGCACCCTCCTAACCGAGCACCCTAACTGAGCACCCTAACTGAGCACCCTCCTAACCGAGCACCCTCCTAACCGAGCACCCTCCTAACCGAGCACCCTAACTGAGCACCCTAATTGAGCACCCTCCTAACCGAGCACCCTCCTAACCGAGCACCCTCCTAACCGAGCACCCTCCTGAGCACCCTCCTAACCGAGCACCCTCCTAACCGAGCACCCTAACTGAGCGCCCTCCTAACTGAGCACCCTCCTAACCGAGCACCCTCCTAACCGAGCACCCTAACTGAGCACCCTCCTAACCGAGCACCCTCCTAACCGAGCACCCTAACCGAGCACCCTCCTAACCGAGCACCCTCCTAACCGAGCACCCTCCTAACCGAGCACCCTAACCGAGCACCCTCCTAACCGAGCACCCTCCTAACCGAGCACCCTCCTAACCGAGCACCCTCCTAACCACACCCCCTCCAGCACTATGCATTCCTTTTCTGCTTTTTCTGTCACATTTTACTTTCTACAAATATATGGACACTTAATTTTCAACAAATATGCATGGCAAAGCTGTAGGGAGAAGTGTATTTTTAAATGTTCCTAGAGCAAGTAGATATACAAATGAAAAAATGTGAACCATATCTCATGCCATACACAGAAATAAATTACAGGTAAACTGTAAATCTAAGTATAAGAAACAAAACACATTTATTTATTTATTTTTGAGACAAGGACTACCTCTGTTTCCCAGGCTGGAGCACATTGGCACAATCATGGCTTACCATAGCCTCAACTTCCCAGGTTCAAGCAATCCTCCCACATCAGCCTCCCAACTAGCTGGGACTATAGGTGTACACCACCACACCCAGATCACTTTTTATATTTTGTAGAGACAGATATTTGGCATGTTGAGACTGATAGTTGGTCCCTCTCTGAGGCAATTTCTGTTGATGACTTTGTGTGTGTGTGTGTGCATGTGTGTGCGTGCGTGTGTGTGTGTGTGTGTGTGTGTGTGTGAGAGAGAGAGAGAGAGAGACAGAGAGAGAGAGAGAGGTCACTGTTGCCATGTTGCCCAGGATGGTCTTAATTTCCTAAGCTCAAGCAATCCTCCCGCCTTGGCCTCCCAAAGTGCTAGGATTATAGGTGTGAGCCACTGTGTCTGGCCAAAACAAACTTTTAGAAGATAGTTTGAGGGTATTCTACTTCTGGGATGACAGCATGAGAAGCGCCACAGATTCCCACTCCCCAGGGAAACAAGCAAAGATAGTGAAAAAGACGGAAGAAGACAACCACTTAAAGTCTTTGGAAATGTTCTAAGAGCATATAACAAATTATGTTTTTACTGATACTGGCTAAAAACAGCTAATTTGTGGCATTTGGGCCATGACCCAGTCTCTACCACCCAAATTCCAGCACGTATTTATAGAAGGTTCACTCTGGTTGAGTGTGGCCAAGAAGACTAGAACCGCCTCTCCTTTCAGCTCCCAACCAAGTCCTACCGTATCTCACCAGGAGGAGCAGGCTGCCGGCATTTCTCATCCTCTCCAACTCCAAGTTGAAGAGGCTGGATCCTGGTGTGCGCATCTGAGACATTGGAGGCTACTTTCTTCTAGCCATCATTTATCCGTAGATAGAGACTCTACCCCTGGCAACAAGTTTCTTTTCCCAAGAAAACTGGGGTCCCAATCACCCTTGCCCCCCAAATCATGTATAGGTCAGAGGTTTCATTCTGGGACAGGCAAACAAAGAAGATGAGAGGCTACCGCTCTGCCCAGCACCCAGAATGATGGCTTCGAGAGCCTGCTGAGGGAGAGAGAGGCAGTCTGTAAGAAAGGAGCACTGATGCTCTTTCCAAAGAAACTGAATTTATGTAAAACAGAATGTGGAGAAGTGCAAGCATAAGGGTGCTCGCAGGGTCAAGAACAAGCTAAAGAATATATATGCTAGCTAGTTCATCAGAAGAAAGCAAAAAAGAGGAATCTACAAAGAGCCCTTTGGCATCAGAACAAACATTAAAACTATCCTTAAAAACTACCCCAGCCTGGGCCAGGCAAGTTGGCTCATACCTGTGATCCAAGCACTTTGGAGGCTGAAGAGGGTGGCTCATAAGGTCAGGAGTTCAAGACCAGCGTGGCCAAGATAGTGAAAGCAGTCTCTACTAAACATACAAAAATTAGCTGGGCATGGTGGTGGGCACCTGTAATTCCAGGTACTCGGGAGGCTGAGGCAGAAAACTGCTTTAACCTGGGAGGCAAAGGTTGAAGTGAGTGGAGATTCCACCACTGCACCAGCCTGGGTGACAGAGTGAGACTCCATAAAAAACAAAAACAAGCAAACAAAAAACTACCAGGTCCAATCTAATTGGATTATACTGCTGAGCAACTTATGTCACGGGTCATTTTCCAAAACAGTAGAACAATTATTGGTGATTAGTGGAGCCTAATTGCTGGGTATAATATCAAAAGAACAGACAGTTTAATAGAGAGATCAGGGGGAAGAGACAATCAAAGAAAACTGCTAAAATTACTTTAATTCCAGGGTGACTCGGCATCCTATGACAAGTGACAGCCAAGGCTTTACACCACGAGAGAAACAGACTTTATCAAAATAGCCCAGCCAAGTCGCAAAACAAACGAGCAAGGAAACAGCAAGAAAAACAAGACCGAGACGGGGAAGAGAGGAGCTAGTAACCAGAGTTGCTAGAAAATATTACCTAAAATGGCCACTTAAAAAAAATTATAAGACAGCAAAGAAACAGGAACAGTGACCTCTCTGTCTCTCTCTCACACACACACACACACACACACACGCACACACACACGAAGTCATCAACAGAAACTGCCTCAGAGAGGGACCAAATATCAGATTTAATAAAGACTTTAAAGTAGCCATTATAAATATGCTCAAGAAATTTTTTAAAATGCTTAAAGAAGTACAGTATGAAGACAATATCTCATCAAACAAAGAATATCAATAAAGAGATAGACATAAAATAGAACCAAATGGAAATTCTTGGGCCAAAAAGTACAACTGAACTAAAAAAAATTTATTAAAGGGGCTCCATAGGAGATTTTTTTATTGGCAGACTAAAGAATAAGCAAATTTGACAGATTGATAGAGATTATACAATCTGGAGAACAATGAGAAAATAAAATGAAGAAAAAAGAGCCTTGAGGAACGTGGAACAGCCTGTAAATAAGCGGTCACATGCATAATGGAAGGTGCTAGCAGAAGAAAGAAAGATAAAGGAGAGTAAGAAGTATTTGAAAAAACAGCAGCTGATAACTTCCCAAATTTGCTGGAAAACAGACAGGAAACTCAATAAACTCCAAGTGGGAAACATAAAGAGATCCATTATTGTCTGTTTGACACATCATAGAAAAAATGCTAAAATTCAAAGACAAGGAGAAAATTTTGAAAGCAGCAAGAGAAAAATGTCATTTATAAGGGAACCACAACGAAATGAACAACTGTTTATAAGAAATCATGGCAGTCAGAAGGCAGCGGACTAACCTATTCAAAGTGTTGACATAAACAACAACAATCAACCAAGAATCTTATATTCTAAAAGACTGTCTTTCAAAAATGAAGAAAAAAATCAAGACATTTCCAGAAAAAAAAAATCAAAGAATTTTCTATCAGACCTGCCTTACCAAAAATACTAAAGGAAATGTTTAGACTGAAAGCAAGTAAACCCAGATGGAAATGGAGTCCATAATGAAAAACCAAAGAGGCCTGATAATTACAAATACAAAAAATAGCATATATATATTTTTCTTTCTTCTCTTAACCGATTTTATTAAACAAGTGTATAAAAGACTACATGTTATTGTATTGTTGGAGCTATAACAGAGGGAAATGCAGTATACTTGACGACAGCCACGTAAAGGAGATGGGTGGAAGCAGCATCGTGCTGGAGTGAGGAAATGATGCTAGATGGTAACTTGAACACATGGGAACAAATAAAGGTAACCAGAAATGGTAAGTAAGAAAGTACCTGTATCAAATGCTACATATATACTTACTGTTCTTTGTGATCTCACTTTCTTTAATAGACAAAAGTTCCGTTAAGTAATAATTATAACGATGAATACATCGTTTAGGTTTGTGGCATCTACAGGTGTAATAGACATGACAATGAAGGCACAGAAAGGAAGAACGGTTAATAGAGCTCTGTAGGAGTAGCATTTCTGTTTCTTGATGGACTTGAGTTAGTATGAATCTGAAGTAAATTGTGATGAGTTTAATGTATATGGTAAGCCCTAGAGCAACCACTGAGAAAAAACAAACTGAAAGAAGCTATAAAAAACCATTAAAGGAATTAAAATGTTCCACTAGAGATACTGAAAATGCAAAATAAAGCAGCAAAGTAGGAATAGAGGGACAAAAGAGACATGAGACATGCAGAAAACAATTAAATGGCAGAATGAATCCAACTATATCAGTAATAACATCAGATTTTCTATTAGAGTTCTCCAGAAAAAAGAACCATTAGCATGTATGTGCTACATATAAAATTATGTGTGTGTACATATATATGACATTATATGGTTTTATAAAATAAGTTATATATATATACACATATAAGGATTTGGCTCAAGTCAATATAAAGGCTAGCAAGTAAAAATTTGTAGTGTGAGCCAGCAGCCTTGAGACTCAGGAAAGCCCATGATACAATTCTAGTCTGAAGATCAGCAGACAGAGACCCAGGAAAGCCGATAGTGCTGATGACGCCTGAAGTCAACCTTCTGGAGAATTCTCTTTTTTTCAGGGAGGGCAGTCTTTTTATTCATTCAGGCTGTCCATTCATTGAATGAGGTACCCATAGAATAGGTCAATCTGCTTTATTCAGTGTTCACTGATTTAAATGCTAATTTCATATTAAAACACCCTCCAGGTTGACACATCAAATTAATCATCACAGATGTGAGTGTATTAAACAATGCAGTCAAGAGCTGAGAGGGTCTCAGATGAGACTGAAAAACAAGATGCAATTATATGGTCTCTACAGAAGATATACTTTAAATTCAAATATATGTTAGTTGAATGTAAAAAGATGGAAGACGATATATCAGACAAACTGTAATCACATGAAAGTTGTAATGGCTAAACTAATATCAGACAAAATAGATTTTAAAACAACATATATTACTAGAGATAAAAAGGGTATACAATACGATGATGAAAGGATCAATATATTAGAAATGTATAAATATTATAAACATATGTGCACCTAACAGCAGAATCCCAAAATACATGACTAACATGACTGAGGGGCAAAACAGACAATTCAACAGTAATAATCAGAGACTTAAATATTCCACTTCAACATCGGATAGAATAATGAGGCCTAAGATCAACAAGGAAAGACAGGACTTGCACACAAAGCAGACCTAATAGACATCCATAGAATGCTCTACCCAACAACAACAAAATAAACATTCTTCTCAAGTGCACGTGGAACATTCACCAGAATAGACTGTGTGTTAGGCCACATGACAAACTTCAATAAATTTAAAAGGACTGAAATCATACAATATATGTCCTCTGATCATAATAGAATAAAATGAAAAATTAGTAACAGAGATTTGGGAAATTCACAAATGTGAACATTTAACAGCACACTACTAAATAACCAATACATCTAAGATAAAAGCAGAGGAAAATAAGAAAATATTTTGAGATGAATGAAAACAACGACACAACATACCAGAACTTAGGGAGTGCCGTGAAAGCAGTGCTTACGGAGAAGTTTAAATGCCTACACTAAAAAAGAAGAAAGATCCCACATCAACAACCAAACATTCTACCTTAAGACAATGGAGAAAGAAGAGCAAACTAAGCCCAAAGCAAGTAGAGGGAAATAATAAAGATTAGAGAGGGAATTAATTAAATAAAGAATAGAAAAACAAAAGAGAAAATGAACCCAAAAGTTGGTTTGTCAAAAAGATTAACAAAATTGACAAACTGTCAGCTAGAGTGACGAAGAATAAAGAGAGAAGACCCACATGTCTAAAATCAGAAGTAGGAGTGGGGATGATATTGATCATACAGAAATGAAAAGAAGATAAAGGAACTGCCATGAATAACTGTACACCAACAAACCAGACAACTTAGATGAAATTGACAAATTCTTAGGAAAAACACGAACTACCAAAACTGACTTAAAAAGGACTAGAATATCTAAATATACCTATAACAAGTACTGATATTAAAGTACTTATCAAAAAACCTCCCAGGAAGAAAGCCTAGTACTAGATGGCTACACTGCGGTGAATTCTGTCCTAATTGCCTTTTCTAATAAGGACATCAGTCATAGTGGATTAGGGTCTACTGTAATGATCTCATTTTACCTTAATTAGGGTTAGGGTTAGGCATTTGTGCCTACCCCAGGGTTCGCTCCAAAATGCAGAAGATTGCTCTGGCTGTGGCAGGACAGAATTCTGAGATATTCCTTTGAGCAGCCCTCAACTCATGGCTCCCAGGAGTTAGTAATAAATATCCCCAAAGCACTTTATAAAGTGCTTTTATTTTTGATGTCTCATTTGACCCATACAACAATTCTGGAAGGAAGGGAGTTATATTACACAAGATGAAGAGTGGATTGTAATCCCTGTATTCTCCTTTGTTCTCTCCTCTATTTCAAGAATACTGCCCAGAAAATTATAGATGCTCAATTAATAATAGATGAATAATGGAGGAAACTGATGCTTCTGTGAGTAATTTAATTAAATTGACTATGATAGCACCAGGGCTTGAATGCTGGTCTTTTGACTCCAAGAACAGTGCTCTCTACTATACACCTGGGGGTTTCTGTTCTTAACCCTGTGGTCTCAGACCATGGTTTATGAAAAAACTTAAAGATGATTGAAATATGCCAATATAATAGGCAGCTTTACACCATGGCAATGTCAATGGTTTCAGAGCCCATGGAATCAAAATATTTGTGAAAATATTAAAGATATTTATGGCACAAATTGTCAAGTCTGCTTGCTTATGTATTGCAGACCTTTGGTGGGGGTCACATCATCCCCACAGTGGCCATTTGGAGATGCAGTACGCCATAAAATAGAGCCAAATCGTTTTTCTGAGCTCCAGGGCATCTGAAACACATCCTGGTCCAGCCTTGTTTTTAAGTTTTTCATTTTTTTTCTCATCATCTGTGCTGTGAACAGTTAAAAGTCAGTTTACTTGGAGGAATCTTCCTTCAGCATTCTAATTTGAGCTTCAGAAAAATCAGCTGATATCTTCATTAAGGATTCTAATGAGTGCTTTAATAAACAGTCACTTGTAGATAAAACCATGTTTAGCAATATGAACAAATAATTAATACCCATTGCAGTTAGCTATTAGATTAAATCTAACTCATTCATCAATTTTTACATAAGTCATATGCCTTTCCCCAAATGAATGGTTATTCTGTGAAGCCATTTTGATTCTGGAACACTGCTTTCCCTAAACTCCTTAAAGTCATCAGGCATATTAAAGGATATCCAATTTCATTGGTCTAAGCTGAGTGATCGCAATTCATCAAGGCATGAAAAGTCTGTCCAGTTTTGTGGAATATCATTAAATGGTTCAAGGACATTTCCAATCTTAACGATGGCCAAGGGGGAGCAATTATTATGATGATGAATGGGAATGAATATCTGGAAAAAGTTCAGGGCATGTTATACTTACAAAGACTAATACATGTTGTTTATCTAAATCATCCAACTGATTAAAGAAACACACAAAGCCCAAGACAGTTAAAAGCAGAGAACGAAACAGGGTTTGACCTACCCTGGTGTATTTATCACTAACCATGTCATGCGTGTAAAATGTATTGCTCTACCAAGATGCTGTGTATATAAAATTGGGAGGGTCTTTTGAGGCTGATGTTGAGTAATACAGGCTGTCCAGTTTATTGCCTGGCTAAATATTTATGTAAAATGAGTTCATTGATGATGGGGAAGCCTCCATAAAAGGAGTCTTTCAATGTTACTGATTAGCTACAATGCCCAAGGCTTAGCAAGAGCTGGATGGTGGTAGCATTTGGTACTTCCACTCCTAAAGCTAATTCCTGAGCTGCTCAAAGTTTTTAATTTCTGACCTGAGTGAGTGTGTGTGTGTGTGTGTGTGTGTGTGTGTGTGTGTGTAGTCAAATAAGGCAAAACCCTCTTGGTACCAAGAGAAATGTAGAGTCTGCAAGGGAAGGGGAAATGCTTTTTGGTACGCAGCTATAAGAATGTTCTCTGGATCCCATCTTTTGTCTGAGAGAGTATACCTATTAAGTGCACATTTTCTTAGTACAGAGAAATCAATGCTGGGTCAAATGAAGACCTGTTTCACATTATGCAGAGGACTTGTATTTGGCTGACCTTTCCCTGGGCAGGAGAAAGAAAAATCAACCACATAGGTGGCTAGGAGGATGTTGGGCCATGGTCCAAAGACTTAATCACAGTAAATATCTTTTCAGTAGGTCTGGGTGTGGCGGGTTGTGGGGCTGAAATAGTGCAGGCACTGCTCACAGGATTGTTCACAGATAAAAGGTAGAAATTAGAAGTAAGTAGGAAGCAGTAGAAGGTTTAGAATTATAGGCTTTCTTCACTTGGGTTCTTAGACACTTGGTTTCCTCATCCCTGCCTGGTTTCTCCTTCTCAGTATCCTTTGATGATCTCTGTTCTCTTGCTGACCTCTGAACATTGGTGGTCTCAGGGCTTGGTTCTCAGCCCTCTTTTCTTCATAGATGATCTTATTAAACCTTATGGCTTTATCAAATGTCATGCCTCCAAAAATATTCAGCCTGAACTGCATCCAAACTCCAGATTATCTACTTGACATCTCTACTGTGACACCTGTGACATGGTAACTACTCCATAAACTGCATACCTCGACCATACCTCGGCTTTCCATTAAAACTGCTCTCTGTAACCCTAATGTGACAGACAAGCAGTCAAACCCACACCATCTTGGCCCCTGCTACTTGTAATAAGTAACTAAGGTCTGTAACTTCCACCCTACCCAGACAATGTGTAAACTAATGCTTATCTTGACTTCTGTGAACCACTTAAGTAACAATCGGAATGTCCAAAGTCCCCTGGCCCTTGGAATGTCTGAAGCCCCTCACCCTCACCCCCGCCCAGGAGGTGGTTTACAGGCATAAAAGGTCTTGACACCCTCCTTTCAGACTGGAAATCAGTGGGGGCGGGGGGCTGGTCTGTCAGGAGCCTAGGTCAGGAGACTGGACATGGTTGTTAATCTCTGACTAGGCAAGCCTACCATGAGACGTCACTGGAGGCTCGGGTAATTCAGTTTTCAGTTGTGTTCTGTTACCCCGGTGTGGGTGAGAGAGTGAGTGCATGTATGTGTGGTCCCACGGCCGGCGGGCTACGGGACCTGTGTGGTCCTTCACCCGGGGTTCCACGGGGACGTCATAGGGCATAATGCCGATTCACCTCTGCGGTGACCAGGCCTGGGGTTTATACGGGTACAACTTAGCCAAGATGCTCTGAAATATCCCTTCGGGGACGTGGCCAGGCAGGCATCAGATTGGTCTCCCCCGGGGACACCAACCCTGTGTCTGTCTACCTTTCATGTGGTCCCATCTTTATTGTAGATTCTCTAGTTTTCTGAGGTGCTTATTAACTAATCTGCGGTGGCTTAGGCCTGCCTCACTAGGGCCAGAGGATGTTCTCAATTGGTTAAATACGCATTGGTTGCAGGGGACTTTCACTGATTTTATGCCCCTAGAAATAACTTTATTCTCCTTCCTTTTCCTCTTCTTCTTTCACCATTAGGCCCCTCCTTTTCTCCTTTAAATGTCCAGGAGGCAATTCTGCCCCCTGTGACTCAGTTGTAGCTTTTTCTGGAATCTTAAAAGTTAGATTCTAGGAAAGACAAGCAAGGACTCCTTTTCTGCCTAAAGTGAAAAAAGAGAGACCACTGTGTATTCTGTCAGAAAGTAGTTAAGTAGTATTATGGGTCCTGCTCCTATCCTCACCTCATCTCTGGCTTTTGGCATCACCCTCGGTGTTGGGAGGCTGACTGCCACCAACCAGTTGATACTGACTGGAAAAGGTTTTGTGATCTCTTTAAGCCGTGAATTCCAAATTCGCACCTGGTTAATTTGCTGGCCCATTTGTTCATTTGTTTTGTCACTTTCCAAACTTCCCTAAGTCCTTGGACTCCAGGGCACATCTAAGGGAAGATCCTACCACAGCAGTTTTTATCTCCTAAAAGCTTACCATTCATGGCTGTGGTCCCACACAGGTGACATCGACCACACCCCTGGCCGCTTCCGCCCGGCTCCCTGCCTCACGCCAGGTATAGGCCTATCAAGCTTGTTGCCCCCTCCTTACAAGAGCTTGCTACAGAGGCATGCTTAAAAGCGGTGCTGGAAAGGGCAAGGCACAAGTACAGCGCTTTCCAAAACTGAGAGTTCTATAAAAGCAAACGGGTCCGGGTAACAACTGGTAGGTTAAAAAAAAAAAACAAAAAAAACCAGTGGGATCATCTGGTTCCCAGCCCTGCACCCGCCTCCAGTGCATGATGGCCAATTTCAAGGCTGGATTTTCAGGCCAAGATGGGGTAAAACCCCAAAAAATCTCCGCACCCTGTGTAAATTGGAGTGGCTATTGTTTGGGGTGGGGTGGCCAGACACCGGGACATATAATCCCAAGGTAACCCAGACTGCATGGAAATGTGGTGACAGGTCCCCTGGGCACCCAGATCAGTTTCCATACATTAACCAGTGGCAAGGCTTAGTTCACAGCTCCACCCCTTCATGGCTTAAACACTGCATAAAACAAGCTAGGCTACAAGTTATGCTGGCAGGCCCTAAAGGAGCCCCTTCTGTGTCAGCCGTACTTCCCTTCCTGTTGGAGGATCAGGAATTACCTCCACCTGACTCAAGGCCCTCTAAACCAGGGCCTCAGCACCCCCCTGGACAGCACCAGTAACTAAACCTCATCCCCCCTGCACACCCGCAGCCGGGCCCCACGCCCACCAGCGGTCCTTCCTCTCCGAGAGGCGCCCTCAACAGGAGAAGACAATCGGGGTCGCCCATTCTTTGTTCACATCCCCTTCTCGCCAAGTGACTTATATAACTGGAAGGTAATAAAAATTAAAGAAAGGGCTGAAATACCAGGTGCCGAAACAAGCTTTATTAAGAGCAGGGGGAAAGCTGCCAGGCTGCACCCAAAATTGCGGAGCAGCACCCATGGCATGGCAAAAGGGATTTTTATGGCCTGCAAGCCGGCAGACGCATCCGGTGTGAGGGGCTGTGCAGGAGGGGAGGAGCTGGGGAACTGCTAAGATAGTTCTGGGGAGGGGGTCGTGCAGGAGAACTGCTGAGATGGTGAGAGGGGGAGGGTTAGAGACCTGCTGAGATGGAAAGTTCCCCAAGAAGGGGTCGGGCTGGGAGGCTGGGGAACTTGAGGCTGCGGTGGGGTTTTGAAATGGAGTAAGTTCTGTCAAAAGGCTCAACATCCCCAGTTCTCTGAGAAGCCCCAGGCTTTGACAGGGCTCTTGAAATCTGTACTCCAGACTCATTGCCACACTTGGGACAACTGCCAACAATTATTACTAATTCTTTTCACCACAGAGGAAAGAGGCAGAATTAAATAGAAAGCCCTAAAAGCCATCATAAGTCCAGGGGGAGAAACAGCAAAAAAAAAACGGAACCAAATTAAAAAGGTTTTTCCCTCTACCCAACCCCAATGGGACCCCAACACCTCAGGGTTCACCAGGCTCTGAACACTTTTCACTGGTATCTTTTAGCAGGGGTTAAGGGGGTGGCTAAGTAGCCCATCAACCTCTCCAAGGTAAGAACAGTGACTCAGGGGCCGCAGGAGTTGCCGGCTGCTTTCCTGGAATGTCTGCAAGAGGCGTACCATACCTTACTCCCAGACCCTGAGGCCCCGGAAAATCAACAGGCCATTTTAACTTAGCCTTTATCTCCCAGTCAACCCCAGATATCAGGAAAAAAATTACAAAAACTAGATAAATTCCAGGGAACAAATTTAACCCAATTGCTGGAAATTGCCCAGAAGGTTTTTAATAACAGGGATACTCCTGGAGCCATACAAAACAAAAATGTTACTAAGGCATTTTTGTGATAGCCCTTCAGGAGACACGAGTCATTCCACAAGGGCAGGGGGCCTTGCAAAAGGGCCCCCGGGGTCCCTGGCCCCTGTTAGGAAGAAACCAATGTACGTACTGTAAGGAAGAGGGACATTAAGAAATAAGTGCCCTGAAAGAAAAAGACGAGTAACTGCTCAAGAAAAGCCACTGAGGGCTATCCTCAATTTAGAAGGTCGGGATTGACGGGGCCAGGGCTCTTATTTGTTAAGCCCCCAGGAGCCCAGGGTTACTTTAAAAATTGGGGGCAAACCTATCAGTTTTTTTAGTGGACAGCAGGGGGGCCCACTCAGTCCTTAGCCTCTGGGACCACTATCCAGTAGAAAAACAGTCATCCAGGGGGCCACAAATCAAGCTGTTAACTTTAAAAATGGCACAATTACCCATTCTTTCTTAGTTCTTCCAGAATGCCCTTACCCGCTATTAGGGCGGGACCTACTTCACAAACTTCAAGCAACCACCTCCTGTAAAAATCAGGCCTGCCTCTCTATCCCCCTTTTGCCCTCCGTATCAAAATCACCTGAGCAAATCCTCATCACTTGTGCTCTGTCAGATGAGTATCTCTTGCAGAAAGCTTTATCACCGGAGACAAATCAGGCATCAAGTCAGACCTCCTCCACCAATTCCAGGAGAGTATGCCCGGAGTGTGGGCCAAGACCAATCCCCCAGGTCTGGCAAAACACCGTACCCGGTTGTAGTCCAACTGTTAGCAACAGCCCTATTGGTAAAGGAGGCGGACACACTAACTCTGGGGCAGGAATTAAACCTAGTGGCACCCCAAGCAGTAAAATCACTACTCCACGGGGCTCCAGGAAGGTAACTGTTTAATGCCCACATAGTACGTACAGTATTGGGCTTTACTCTTGAACCAGCCCCGCATCAAGTTCCTGAAGACCACAGTCCTGAATCTGGCCACACTGCTGCCTAATAGTGAGCCAGAAAATCCCATACATAACTGTCAACAAATAATAAATGTCATCCAAACCGCTCAACCGGACCTCACCCACATCCCCTTCTGGAACCCAGAAAAGGTACCGTATACTGATGGCAGCACTTTTACAGTCAACAGAGTCAGGTATGCGGGGGCAGCCGTAGTCACCCTAAAGCAGGTCATCTGGGCCCAGGCCCTTCCTCAGGGGACTTCAGCCCAAAAGGCTGAACTTATAGCTCTGATAAAAGCCTTAAACTGGGCCAAGAGAAAGACTGTCACTATTTATACCGACAGCTGTTATGCTTTCACTACAGCTCTTGTACATGGAGCAATACACAAAGAGGACTACTTACCTCAGAAGGAAAAGCTATTAAAAATGAGGAAATTCTAGCCCTGCTGGAGGCTACATAGAAGCCTAAAACTGTGGCACTAGTCCATTACAAGGGACACCAAAACGGGGATTCACCAGAGGCAAGGGGAAACAGGGCTGCTGACTTGTAAACCAGGCAGGCAGCCACGGGGCCAGTGAAACCACTGACCCTCCTTGTAACCCTGCCCGCCCCAGTTCTGCCCCATACTCCCACGTACTCCTCAGGTAAAAAAAACTTTGCAAAAAAACAGAGTGCCACACAGGACGCCACAGGAGAGTGGATACTGCCAAAAAATTGTGGTCCCCGAGGCTCTAGGATGGGCCCTAGTTAAGAGCACACACCAGGCCACTCACTTAGGACAGACCAAACTAACTAAACTGCTAAAAGCCAAGTACTACATTCCCCATTTACATGAACTTATCAAGGAAATCACTACTTGGTGTGATGTACGTGCCCGAGTAAATCCGGGAGAAAACAGGTCTCGCCAGGTAAAACTCAGAGGGGCTAGCCCTGGGGAACACTAGGAAGTAAATTTCACTAAGATAAAACCCTCAGTAAATGGCTGTAAATGCTTCCTTGTGTTTATAGATACATTCTCTGGATGGGTCAAAGCCTTCCCCACTAAGTCCAAGACTGCTTTGGTGTTCACAAAAAACTATTACAAAACCTTGTTCCTCGGTTCAGCCTCCCTCTAACGCTGGGGTCGGACAATGGGCCCACCTTTACTGCACAAATTTCTCAGGGCCTAGCCAAGGCCTTGGGTATATCCTGGAAATTGCATTGTGCCTATCATCCCCAGAGTTCAGGACAGGTCAAAGGAATAAACCGGACCCTAAAAAAGACCCTGACAAATTTTATCCTAAAAACCGGTGAAAACTGGGTCAGCCTGCTTCCTTTTGTCCTCCTCCGTGTCTGATGCACACCCTATCAAAAAGGTTTCTCCCCTTTTGAAATCATGTTCTGTAGGCCCCCTCCCTTACTCCCCAGACCCACGGAGACCGTGCATGCTGAAGTCTACCTATACACCCCTTAAGTCCTTACAGGCACTCCAGTCTGTACAATCCCAGATACACCAGCTCATTAAGGACACCCGTCCCACCCCATTGGACCTCGCAGAGCAGCCAACACACCCCTTCTAGCCTGGAGACTGTCCTTGTTAAAAAATTCACCCCTCCAGCCTCACCCACGTTAAAAAGAACCCTACACAGTTATCCTGACCACGCCGACCTCACTCAAGGTGGACGGACTAACGGCCTGGATTCATCACACCCACGTCAAGACTGCCCCACCAGAAGGACAATAAAGCATCAAACACTCATCCCCCGATTCACTAAAGCTAAGACTTGTGCGCTCCTGGCGGTTACTATCCTCGCCACCCTAATCCGTGCTGCAAATCCCTATCGTCATCCCTCTACTGGTTAAGTTAGGTATTGCTGGCTCCACCGCAGTTGAAATACCAGCTCTTATAACTGGGGACCAAAATTTTAAAACTCTCTCTCAGCACATAAAAACTAATTTAAGCCACTTAAAAAACTCCATTTCCCAACTCACTGATCAGGTTAAGTCTTTGGCTAAAAAAGTCCTCCAAAACAGGCAAAAACTAAATTTGTTATTCTTAAAACAAGGAGAGTTATGTGCCGCCCTTAATAAACAATGTTGCTTCTATGCTAATAGGTCAGGCCTCATCTGAGAGAGCCTCTCACTGGTCAAACAAAATCGCAAAACCAGAAAACAAATTCAAGAGGCTTCAGAAAGTTAGTATCAAAAAAATGTTTTCCTGGTCCCCTTGGCTCACTTCCCTCCTCACGGGCCTGGTGGGACCTCTGGCCCTGCTCCCACTGGGACTCATGTTCGGCCCCTGCCTCCTAAACCAACTGCTCAGGCTCATTAAATCTAGGGTAGACTCTGTAAAATTAATGATATTAAAGTCTCAATATGGGCCCTTAAAACAAACAAACAATACTAACCTGCTGAGAAATCAATAATTTAATTCCTGTAAGTAAAACGGGGGGGAATGTGACATGGTAATTGCCCCATAAACTGCATACCTTGACCACACGTCAGCTTTCTGTTAAAACTGCTCTCTGTAACCCTAATGTAACAGGCAAGCAGTCCAAACCCACGCCATCTTGGCCCCTGAGACTTGGAATAAGTAACTAAGGTCTGTAATTTCCACCCTACCCAGACAACGTGTGAACTAACGCTTATCTTGACATCTGTGAACCACTTAAGTAACAATCAGAATGTCCAAAGCCCCTCACCCTCACCCCCTCCCAGGCGGTGGTTTACGGAATGTCCGAAGCCCCTCGCCCTCACCCCGCCCAGGAGGTGGTTTATGGGCATAAAAGGTCTTGACACCCTCCTTTCAGGGCCACGAGTTAAAGAGACGCGAGTCCTCCTTGGCCGACGGCAATAAAGACCCTGTAATTTAGCCCAGTCTTTGTCTCAGTGGTGATTTCGCGCTCGCTCGGTTACAACAATCTAATAAAGCATTTCTAAATATGTCCAAAACATATTCCTAGGCTTCTGCCTCCCTTCTGTCCACAGCCTTTTCTCTCCCCAGAATTCACCATTTCAGCTGATGTTGTTCTCGCTCTAAAGGCTGTCTTTGAATCCCGTCTTTTCCTCATCTCTGCGAACATATCCTGAATCTCTGTCTTTCTCAACATCTCCTCCACTGCCATTCCAGTTCAAGCTACGATCTCGTGCTGTCTCATCTTCTGCCTTCTAACTGGACTCCCTGCCCGCCGTTCCTTTCCTATCTCCAGGCTGTTTTCCTCCCCCACAGCCAGACTTTGTAAGACACAGAAATCATTGCACCTCTCCCATACTTAATACTTTCCAATGGTTCTCCATTCAATCAAAATAAACCCAAAACTTCTTACCATACTCTACAAGGTCTTCCACGGCCTGGGCCCCGGGCCTCTTCAAAGCCACCTCTCCTCTCTGTTTTTCGTTGACTCGCCCCTCGCCACAACAGCCTTTCCTAGGCCCCCTCCACACACCAAGCTTGCGCCTTCATTGGCGTTCTCACAGCTGTCTCTCCCTCTGCCTGTCCTGATGCTCTCATTTTCTTTCAATCATTCAGGCCTGCGCTTAACTATCGCCACCTCAGGCCTTTGATAACGCATCACGCTGAAAACTACTCAGTGTGCATTCCAATTACTCTCTATTTCCTTATCCTGTTTTACTTTTTATTGTGGCACTCACAGCTCTCTCCAATTACTATCTTTATTGGTGTGTTCATGTTCCATCTCGTTCATTACTCTATTCCTAATGTCTAGAATAATGCCTGGCACAGAGTAGGAGATCAACAAGATTTATCGAATGAGTAAAGAAAAGATAGATAAGTATAAATATCCAAGTTGAATATGAAAAGTGAATTTGAAACCACATGTAGATTGTTGGCCAGAGAAAGCCAATGGAACACTTTACAGCCAAACATAATATGAAAGTGAGAGACAAAGATATTCTTCGGTCAAACTGACTTTTCCATCATCAATTTTATTTATTCAAGCTAAATTGATCTGTTTGTTCTGAAACTTATCAGTCAAAATCCATCTTTTCACTTGCTCACTCATAATATTTAGGCATGCAACAATTTCAACTTGGCTTAGAAAAAAATAGTTTAATGGAGCATATTTGCTGCTGTAGTCAGAGTGGCAAACGGGAGAAAGTGCTAGGGCACATGCACAGAAACCTGTTGTGGGGCCGAGACATGAGGAACACGCTTACTTAGAAAGGGGCGTTCTAATTTGATCTTGGGAGATGCAGTAGGTACAGCCATCTAATGAACAGCAAACTCCTGTAGGAGATCAGTCAGGGTGGTGGGAAAAATTATAGGAAAGACGCAAATCTTCTTGGAAGGCCAGGACATTTTGCAAAAGCTTTGGGAAAGAATTATTGGTGAAGGCAGCTGAATCCTCTTACCTTGAACTAATGGCAGAGGGCAGATAACAAGGGAGTGCAAAGGAGTTTACCTAGGTAAGTTTGTTCACCAATTTGTCTGGAAACCAACCTTTGATCATCTGCATGCAGAACTGTCCCTACTGAGGGGTAGACAATGTTAATTACCCACAAATGGTGTCTGCTTCAAGCCTTTGTCATTAAATCTGTACTAAAATAAATACAAATGTCTCTGGCTTATCGGGGCCACACTTCCTCATTAGTGGTGCTAAGCTGTGCAGTCCTCTAGCCGCGCTCACAGGCAAAATACCTGCATCTGGGTATTCCTTTCATCTGCTGCTAAGCCAGAGTGTGTAGGACAGACTCGGCATATCCCTAGGTCACTTCAAGTTCTCTGTCCTTTCAATGGATGCAGTTGTGTCAGGGGAGATACCAAATTGATCAGTAAGTCAGATAATGTAGACTTAGCTTCAGTCCAACTATCTTAGGCCTACAAGCAGGCACACAGGGCAGACTGCTATATGTCAGGTGGACCTTTGCGATCTGTTTATCTTTGGTCACTATGTGCACAAATGATGTGGGGAGAACTGGCAAGACCTAATCAGCCTCTGCCCCTCCTCCATGGCCATGGGGCGATTGGTCTCTGGCTCTTCATATCCTCCCATCCCTAAGGAATTACCTCCCCTTCCCAACCTCGATTCACTCCTCATCTCAGAACAGTTGAGATGACATTGTCCTGTCTTCCACAGTCTCCCACACTAACATGTTCATCCTTCTTACTTCATTTTTCATAATCAAACATTTTATAATGCAAAATAGGAAGTCTTTATTTAAATGAAGATGAAAACTTTTCTTATTATTAGAACTACAAAAGCAGTCCATCAATATACCAGAAAAATGTTAATCTGCAGACAAGAAAGAAAATAAAATTCCTTTACAACCCCATCACTGAGAAATAATCACAACAGATAACATTTAAAATGTTTTTTTTTTAAATCTCTCTTTTTTAATGCATGTATATTCGGAAGAAAAAATATCTCAAACTTCATCCGGGATTAAATCTTTTTTGTGAGTTATGATATACAAATATTCTCATAGGAGGAAATTAACATTCTTCTTTTTTTTTAAGATGAAGTCGAGCTCTGCCACCTGGGCTGGAGTGCAGTGGCATGATCTCTGCTCACAGCAACCTCCACCTCCCAGGTTCAAGTAATTCTCCTGCCTCAGCCTCCCAAGTAGCTGGGATTACAGGCACCTGCCACCATATCTAGCTAGGTAATTTTTGTCTTTTTAGTAGAGATGGGGGTTTCACTGTATTGGCCAGGCTGGTCTTGAACTCCTGACCTCGTGATCTGCCCACCTCAGCCTCCCAAAGTGCCGAGATTACAGGTGTGAGCCACTGTGCCCAGCTGAAATTAGCATTTTTGATAAATTGCATGAGTAGTTTTCTGATGGATTCTGATGGGCTGGAGACATTTCCATCACCGCAAAAATTCCTTAATGCTCATTTCTGAGGAAAACCAAAGCTGTTTATTTCCACTCACACTCACTACTCAATATAACACTTCTGACATCAGGTGTATGTCAGTTTCCCCTCCCTGCACTGTCACTAACAAGCAATTCTCCATTGTACACTAACTAGGTGTCCTGTAATTTAACTCAATTCTCATGCTATTACCTAGAGCTAGAGCAGATCCCACAGGCTGAAGGCTCAGTCCCACAAGACCCTTTCCCAACCCTGACTTCTGATGCTAATTGCTAATTGCAAATACAGTAATAGGTTGTCACTTATACTTCCGAGGAACTGGCCAGAAAACACTGGGGGTTTGCATGATTCCTTCTTTTGTTTCAATTAATTTGCTAGAGTCACAGAATTCAGGAAAGCACTTTACTTACGCTTATTGGTTCATTAATAAAGGGTATAATAAAAACTACAGATGAACAGCTAGTTGAAGAGCTATATAGGGCAAAGATTTCTGAGCACAGGAGCTTCTGTCCCTGTGGAGTTAGGGTGCACCACACTCCTACCACACGGATGAATAGACCCCACTGGAAGCTCTCCGAACCCCATAGTTTGGGGATTTTTATGGTGACTTCATCATGTATGTATGATTGATTATTAACTCCATTTCCAGCCCCTCTTTCTTCTCCAAAGAATGTGAGTGGAACTGAAAGTTCCAAGCTTATGATTTTGTCTTTCTGGTGACCACCCCCAATTTAGGAGCCCAACAAGAGTTGTCTCATTGGAACAAAAGATGCTTCTATCACCCAGGAAATTCCAAGAGATTTGGGAGCTCTGTGCTAGCTACTCCCATATTCAGAATCACAAAGGTCTAAAGAGCAGTATGTTAGGATCTGGGGTCAAAGACCAAATATTAGAACAAAAGATTCCCCTGGATTACCCCAATCTACAAAAGTATTAGGGTCCCTGTCTCAGAAACCAGGACAGAGACCAAATATTAGAACAAAAGAAGGCCGGGCGTGGTGGCTCACGCCTATAATCCCAGCACTTTGGGAGGCCGAGGCGGGTGGATCATGAGGTCAAGAGATTGAGACCATCCTGGTCAACATGGTGAAACCCCGTCTCTACTAATACAAAAAATTAGCTGGGCACAGTGGCGCGTGCCTGTAATCCCAGCTACTCAGGAGGCTGAGGCAGGAGAATTGCCTGAACCCAGGAAGCGGAGATTGCGGTGAGCCGAGATCGCGCCATTGCACTCCAGCCTGGGTAACGAGCGAAACTCCGTCTCAAAAAAAAAAAAAAAAAAAAAAAAAAGAAAAAGAACAAAAGATTCTCTTAGCACCCTACCCCTATCTCTCTATATAAGTTATAAAGGTTTTGGGTGCAAGAAACAGGGGCAGAGACAAATATATATATTTCTTGCTATTTCACACCCTTAGCAGTCACTCTCCTTCTACTTCCAATTCTAGACAACCACTGATCTTTTTGCTTTTTCTGGAATTTCATATAAACAGAATCATGCAGTATGTGTTCATTCTAGTCTGACTTTTTAATTGTGTTTGTGAGATGCATCCATGTTGTTGCATGTAATAGTGGTAGTGGATCACTAATTTTCTTTGCTGTATAGTATTCCATTGAATGAATATACCACAGTTAATCCATTCTACTGTTGATAAGCACTGGGTTGTTTTCACTTTGGGCCTATTGAAAATAGCAGGGCTGTAGATATTCATGTGTAAGTCTTTATGTGGGTATATGTTTTCATTTCTCTTGGGTAAATACCTAGGAATAAAAATTCTGGGCTATATGGTATTTATTTTACATTTATATAAGAATATAAGCAATCTCCAGACTTTGTGGAAGAGTGATTGATCTTCCATTTTCATTATGACTTTTTCTTACCAGGAGTGTAAAGAACCTCAGAAAAAAGGGAGTTTAACAGTGAGAAAACATGGATTTGTTGTCTTTTCAATTCTCCTCTTATTTGAAGCACATTTATCTCTTTTTCATTTTTGTGAAAAACAAGTAGCCAGAAGCAACAAAATAGTTATCTGATCCTGAAGATAAAGGAATTAAAGAGCATGCCGATGAATTCATAGCCTAATAGGGTGAGTTGTTCCTTTGGGTTGGAATAGGTCTCCCTTTTCAGAGACTTACCTGGAGAGTACTCATTCTTCCTATCTCAGCCCCAATGGTCTAATCCTTTGTATATCTTTGTAAGCCTATTAAATCTTTTCCTGCCACCCCACACTCTTCCTTTACAGCATTTAGCACAATTCATTACCATCTCTATTTATATGATTTGTTGATTTGTGTCTTCTTTCCCTACTCCATGGAATGAGGAACCAGGCTTCTTATACCCTCGGGCTTACAGTAGAATTCAATAAACATTTGAATGAAAGTAAATAAATGAAAGAACTGGAAAATGGGCTAACAGAGCAAGACTATCAACCTAACAGTTGTGACTCTACAAACAAGGGTGAAAATCTGCATGTGTTTGTCAACTGTCAACTCTCCAAAAAGACCACAGAAGCACCCCACTGATCAACCCAAGCTGGGTTTATTACTTACTGCCATGAAGGAGAGCACCATCTTGACAGACTCTTGGTGGTATTGTGGAAGGAAGAGGTCAAGGGCAGATATGGACAGAGTTTCAGATCTGCTTTTGAGTGGTTTAAGGTAGGCCTTTCAATGTGGGGATTTCAACTGGGCAAAGTTCAAGATTTAATACCTTGGGACTGAAGGACCCAGGAAAGTTAAGTGTTCTAGAATATCTCATGCTTTGATAAATAAGCAAGGTCTGCTCCATGGAGCAATCTGTTGACCTGAGAAAGGAGGCTGATTGAGAAAATAGATTTTCTGGAAGCTCCTGGGGCCAACTTTCAAGTTCTTTATTAGGCAAGAATTTTCTGGAACAAGCAGTAAAGTCATATTGAGCTAGGCTTAGTTTTGATAGGTAAGTTACAAGGCTGGGTTGCAGGCAGCTCCTCAATTCCAAAACCCAGTTTCCTAAAACTGAGTATGGAAAGGTAGATTACTTCTCCAAATTTCCATGCTGAATGACGAGATTGTGCTTTACGACAATTGCTCCTATTGTTCATTGTGAAATCTAGGAAAACCGTAGACATGACTGGGATACCAGCTGCTACATTCCCACCTCTTGAATTTAAGCCATAAAACCTCTTATTATGTAAGATATTAACATCTCAATGGCACATCTTCAAATCAAGGTATGGAATTGTGATGCTTCTCTGTTTTGGTCCTTTCTCTATTTTTTTGATTAAGATTGCTTTACTAGACAAAACCTTAGCTCTCCTGCCAAAAATCCAGTGGGAATAAAGAGTCAGATAAAATCCCAACAGCATGTTAGTATAACAGCAGATGACTGTAATGAGCTGTCACCGTTTAGGAAGGAACAGTGGTTGAGTTACAAGAAAGTTTGCACATGGTATCAACGTGGCTATTTTGTGGCCAATATAAAGAGTCCTGTGAAATCTCCATAGGACTCTTTGGGGCTGGGGCATCTCCCTGACCAAGATAAACAGGTCGAGGGGCTTGGGAGAGCAGAAAGAATTACATAGTGGCAGTTAAGTGCAGTTAAATTAAGCTGTCATTTCCCCACCATCAGATCCCTAGCTATATGGTGAACCATTCACCTGGCTGAAATGGAAGAGAGAGCCAGTCCGTAGAGTTCTCCAAAGCCACCATTGCTGTCACATTACACATAATTTGCAGCCGGGGCTTGACACATCAGAGTTGGAGAAAGCATGCTGAGACTTGTGCAATTCCTCAGTCACATGCGTAGTGGGTAGGGACGTAGGAAACTTTCTAGCCATGGAAAATAAACATCTCACCTTCAAAAGGGTACAGTCCTAAAACACCACGGAACAAAGATTTAGTATTGTGAACTGAGCCAAGAATTTCCCAAAAGAGAGGGTGGAGCTTGGGCATGGTTTTCCCTCTCTTCCCTTGTGTAATATTGTGCTATCATCTGGGGGTAGTGTTGCAGAAGGGAACCTTTAGAAAGATGATTGTGCTGCAATTTATGAGTCCTCTCAGCAACTAAATCTTTGCTTTCTGATCTATACCCCAGGAATCATAATTTATCTCTCTCATTTTAAAAGTTTTTTAAAAATAAAATGTATGGATATAATTTAAAAATTAAATAAATGCCCCATAGTAGCAGGGGCCTTACTCCTTCCTACGCTTTAGTCCTACTGCTCAGAATTGTTTGCTTATATTCTTTCTGTTTATCCATTTTAGACCCTATGTGCTAACTCCCTGCTGTGTTAAGACCATAATACCTCCATACACCCTCTCCCCTTTTCCTTTCCCTCTATTCTCCTGACATTATAGCATCACAATTTTGAGCTAAATGTCACTGTTTTTTATTATTGTGATTGATAAACATGGTTTACTTTAGAATAAAGTAAGGAACTGTGATTCTCTTTCTTGTAAAATGTTTTACATTGTTGTTTTTCAGCTGCAGTTTTGGGATCTCACCTTAATTTTATCCATTAGATATGCCAATGCCCACTGACAGCTTTTCCAAAAGCTCAAATATGTACTTCATTTGTCCTGTTTTTTTTCTCAAAAGACCTCCCTGCCAGACCCCTCCATCATCCTGTTTTGATGCCGTCTTTAGGGCTGCTGTGCAGTTGACATCCTGAAATATTTCTTCACTATCACCTTGTGATCTCCATTTCTGGATTTCCACATCTTCCACTTTTCTTGGTGCACTCCTTCCTTTTGTAGGATTATGTTCTTTAATGGTTTCCAAAGAAAGAACACACGAGAGGCAATTATTTTTTAGCTTAGGTATGTGTCTGGAAATGTCTTTATTCTTCCCCTCACAATTATTTGTAATTAGTCTGTTTGTAGATTTCTGGTTGAAACTCAATGGTTTCATTGCCTTCTGGCACAGGTTGCTGTGACCAGTGCAATGGAAATCTCATTTTCAATCCTTTGTAAGTGACATTTTTCTGTCTGTGGGGCAATGCTTAGGATCTTCTCTTTACTTCAGTGAGTCTCAGAGTGCTGGTCACTTGGTTGACTGTCTGGATCTCAAGACATCTTCTTCAACATGGAATTTTTCTTTATTTCTTTGATAATTTCCTTCTTTTTTTTTTTTCCTCTACATCTTGGAATAACTGTTATTTGGATCTTGAATCTTTTATATTACTTCTCCAAAACTCTTATCTTATCACTCTTTTTTTAAAAAAAGTTGTCTATTTGTTCTGCTTTCTGGGAGTGTTCATCAAATTTATTTTCTAAGCTTTCTACTGATTAAAAAAAAATTAGCCATCCTTTTAAGAATTGATGAGTTTTTTTCTCATTACACAATTCATTATTTTCACAGTACTCTGTTCTTGTCTCATGGATGCACACCTTTTCATTTAAATCTAAGGATGTTAAGTTTATTGAGTTTTTTTTGAAGTTTTCTTCTGATCCCCACGTGATTTCTGTGTCTTTCATATTCCTTTTTTCCCTCTTTCTTTATTTTAGTTTCTGTCTTTTATATGGGAGGCATTCCTCAAACATCTGGTGGTGTTTGTTTCTCTGTTACTATTTATAATAAAGTACTTAAAATAGATTGAAAGCTTTATATATAAGGGGGCTTCCCAGTAGAATCAGGCAGTGGGCCAGCTGCTCTGTGGGAGGACTTTCAAATATCAGAACCTGGACAGTTGACTTACCCAAAGAACAGTCCTCCAATCCCCTGAACAGGACTTGTGACTAATTATTGCAGCAGTAGGGGGCAGATCACCCACTTCCTGGAGGTGTAGATACTCTAGCTAACTATGGAATTCCTGTTACCAAGCTGATGAATGTGTGCTACACTGGCATGTGAGTTTACGTTAGGGCATGAATGACTAAATAGCTTTCTTTATACATACATTTGTTTACTTAATGTGTGTTAGCAAAAATATAACTAGCATGTGAAACCCATGTTGTCACAGATAGTATTACTTAAGACAAACTAAGTGAATAAAGGTGAGCCGAATTCAGAGTATGAAGGTGAGTAATAGTGCAGGAGGGAGAGAGACAGGGCACAAGATTATGAAGATACACAAATGACTGGGAGATTCTCAAATGTTTGGAACATTACAACAGAGACAGGGAAGGCATTTGTTGTTGTTGTTTTTTGAGACAAAACCTTGCTCTGTCACCTAATACGTAACGTAAGCTGGAGTATAGTGATGCCATCATAGCTCACTGCAGCTTTGAGCTCATGGGTTCAAGAAATCCTGCTGCCTCGGCCCCTGAGTAGTTGAGGCTACAGGTGCTCAGTATGCCTGGCTAATATTTTAATTTTTATTTGTACAGACAGCATCTTGCTATGTTGCTCAGGCTGGTCTTGAACTCCTGGCCTCAAATAATCCTCCCACCTTGGCCTCCCAAAGCACTGGGATTACAGGTGTGAACCACCTTGCCCACCCCAGGGAAGGTATCTTTTATCACTGTAAGAGAGAGTAGAAAAGGAACTCCATGTGGAATTGACAGCCAAAGCAAAGCAACAGAGGTGCATGATGGGGAAATTACAAGTTCCTCTGTAGATATTGAGAGTTGTGAGATGTGGTCAGGATGAAATTGTAAAGAATCCTAATCCTGTATATCCTTGTGTATTATCTTAAAACGCTCGTTCAGTGGTTCTACAACGCCTGAGACATGTCTAACCCAAGCCAAAGTCAGCGTACCACAATTTGCTTTTGAATTACTTCTGACAATTAAAAAACGCCACAGATTGGCTTCTACTGCCACCCGACAGGCTAGTGGTGTGTCTTCTGACTGCCCTGGCACATAGGCCTGTCACTTCATTGAATGTGATATGCTGAAGGAATATAAATTTACTTGAGCCCAAATTTCAGAAAACTTTAACCTGCAAGCAACATTTGCTATAAAATCTAAAAGTTAATGCAGTAGTGCAATCTTGGCTCACTGCAATCTCTGCCTCCCGGTTCAAGTAATTCTCATGCCACAGCCTCCCGAGTAGCTGGGATTGCAGGTATGCTCCACCGTGCCTGGTTAATTTTTGTATTTTTTGTAGAGACAGGGTTTTGCCGTGTTGTCTAGGCTGATCTCAAATTCCTGATCTCCAGTGATCAGCCTGCCTTGGCCTCCCAAAGTGCTGGGATTATAGGTATGAGCCACTGCGCCCAGCCTAAAAGTTAGTGCATTCTTAATGAGCACACATGTAATGAATTTTTAATTTCTCATTATTCTAGATATTCTTGTTTTTTGCACCAGCACAAGTTGGATAAGCTCTGGAACACAATATAGAAATTTCAGTGTTCTGTGGGTGCACCGCCCAATACAGTAGCTAGTAGCTACATGTGGCTACTTACGGTTAAATTCAATAAAATTACATAAAATGAAAAATTCAGTTCTTCTGTCATGCTTGCCAGATTTCAAATGCTTACTGGTTATATGAGACTAGTGGCTACAGAATTGGATACAAAATATGGAAGATTATCATCATGAAATGTTCTGTTATAGAGCACTGTTCTATGGTGACACAAAGCTTACTTTTAAATTTGAAAAATTTTCAATTTATATAGAGCGAAATTAACATTTTCATGTGTATACAATATGTGACAAGCACAATAAATAAGCACCATGACAAGTATGGTACAGACAGTTCCATCAGCCCCCCAGATTCCCCAGTGCTGCTCCTTTAGAGGCAAACTCTATCCTCACCCCAAGCAACCACTAATCTAGTTCTGTTCCTATAGTTTTACCGTTTCAAGAACTTTGTATAAATGGAATCATGTAACAGGTAACTATTTGAGACTGGCTTATTTTATGCAGCGAATGCCTTTAAGATTCATCCAGTTTGTTTCTTGCACCATCTTTATTGCTGAATAATATTCCAAATTCGCTCATTGAAGGATGTGTTTGTTTTTCCCAGTTTTGGAAATTTAGGAGTAAAGATGCTAAAACATTCATGACCAAGTGTCTGTGTGAAGATAGGCTTTCATTTCTCTAGGATAAATATCTGGGGATGGGGTTTTTGGGTCATAATGTAAGTACATGTTTAACTAACGTAAGAAAGTTCCAAATAGTTTTCCAGACTGGCTGTACTATTTTGCATCCCCACTGGCAATGCATGGGAGTTCCAGCAGCTCTGCATGTTTGTCAAAACTTGGTGGTGTCAATTTTTATTTTTGCCATTCTAATGTGTGACTAGTGGAATCTTATTGTGGACTTAGTTTGCTATTCCTTATTAGCTAATAATGTTTAGCTTCTTTTCATATTGAATTTTTGAGAGTTCTTTATATATTATGATTATAAGTTGTCAGATATGTGATTTGCAAATATTTATCTCAGTCTGTAGCTTGCTTTTCATTCTTTTTCACGGAGCAAAAGCTTTAAATTTTGATGGTTCTCATTACAATTGCTTTAAAGTAAGTCTTAAAATTGTATAATATGATTTCTACAAGTTTATTTTTTTCAACATTTTGGACCTTTTTTAAGTTTCTTTGCTTTTCCATATAAATATTAGAGTCAGAATCAGTGTTACTATGTGTACAAAAGATTGTTAACTGGGATGGAGATTGAAATTTAGTGAAATCCTTAAATCATCTTGTGGGAAAATTAACATCTTACTATTGTTAAGTCTTCCAGTCCATGGACGCAGTATGCCTCTCCATTTACTTAGATCTTGGCTTTCATCAGTCTCTTGTAATTTTTATCATACAGATTCTGCACATTTTTAAAGTGTATACATAATTATGTCCTGTTTTTGTTTTTGTTTTTTTTGAGACAGGATTTTGCTGTGTCACCCAGGCTGAAGTGCAGTGGTGCCATTATGGCTCACTGCAGCTTCAACCTCCCAGGCTCAAGGATCCTCCCACCTCTGCCTCTGGAGTAGCTGGAACCACAGACACATGCCACTATACCTGGCTAATGTTTAAATTTTTTGTAGAGACAGGGTCTCCCTATGTTGCCCGGTCAGGTCTCAAACTCCCGGGCTCAAGAGATCTTCCTGCCTTTGCCTCTGAAAGTGCTGGGATTACAGGTGTGAGCCACCATGCCCAGCCTACGTAATTTTTAAACTGTATTATTTTTTAAAATTTTGATTTCCAATTGTTGATTGTTAATGTAGAGATAAATGATTAATTTTTAAATGTTAACCTTATATCCCATGACCTCGATAAACTCATGTATTAATTCTGGGTGCTTTTTTGTAGATTTCTTGCAAATTTCTACATAGACTATCTTAAATGTGAATGAATAGAGCCTTCTTTCTAATGTCAGGATTTTGGTAACAATCTACTGAGAGATCAGATAAAATTTCAAGTCATGTAAAACCAAACTGGATATGCTGGTCCTCTTCTCTTTTCATTTGTTTCTTCCTGATTTAAACTCTTTTTAGATTATCTGCATGCTTTCCCTCCCATGACCCCAGTATTAAGGACTATTGTATAAATATTCTCCCAGTGAAATTGACTTACGGCAAAAGTAGTTTCGATGACTCAGTCCTTGTGAAATATTAACTATTCTAAAATCAAAATCAACTTTTCTGGCTATTCTGAAGAGTTTACATCAACTTCATACTCAGGAACTCCCGTGAACAAGTTATTTTATGTAGTCACTTGGGGATAAATGTTGCACCTTTAGTACTAGCAATGATAAAATGAAACTGGAACCAGGCAACTCTGTGGTACGGAGGCCTCCTGAGGGTCTTCAGATGTTAGAATGGAGAGCATCAGTGCCAGCTGTGAGACAGCCTGGGGAGCCAAGGAAGAAGGGAGTTGACATTTCTGTCCCTTCTAAAGGCCCCGGGAACCAAACCACAGTTAGTATCTTCCAGACATTGAGGTTCCATCATTTGTTTATAGGAAAATGGTCCTCCCACCACTGGCTGATCCCTCAAGGATCAGCTTAACCCACGCAAATGACAGGCTGAAGTTAACCATACTGCTCTAATTGAGGACTGTCAAAAATACCAGCATGCTGGGGTGGCAGGACATGGGCGTTTTGCACGTCAGAGTTGCTGGCTCTTCCGTGATGCACTTGATTGGCTGGGTCTGGAACTGTCCTAGGGAATAAGAATAAAGGTGAGGGAAATATTCCTCTAGGACTGCCTTAGCTTACATGCTGTATGTCATGAATCCAGCAACATAACAGGAAGCAGCATAGATGCTCAGAGCCAAAAATAAAGCCTGGGTTCCATGTCTGGAAGTCCTGAAGACAAGACAAAGAGAGTCTTTTAATTAGGACCGGCCAGCCATAATAAATATCTATAATAAAACTAGATGCTCCCTGGCATGCCCCACAACACCCATACAGTGGTGTCAGCAGCTAAAAATTCATACCATTGGAGTGAACAGGAAAAAAGTCAGCCAACATGAAATCCACTAGGCTAGGTCCCTAGGGACAGGTCGCCTTGCCTCAAGTGATCCACCTGCCTCGGCCTCCCAAAGTGCTGGGATTACAGGCACGAACCACAGTGCCTGGCCAATCAGCTTTGTTAATTGCTCAAACTGAGGCAACTGGGGCTCAGGGAGAGCATGAGTGTTTTCACTTAGTCAAGACAATCTGAAACTCTGGAACCAGAAAGAAGAGACATGATTGGGCAGGAAAAGAGCCAATGGCCCTCAGGGAGAGTGTTGGAGAGCCCAGGAAAGGAGGAGTTTCTGTTTTAGGTTTTCAGGCAGAATGACCCCCAATCTACTTGTGTGCTAATGTGACCAATAGGTCATTCTCTCTAAATGGGAGGGTCCCCTCCCAGGTGGGCATTTCCTCCTTAGTACCTGAGAGAGCCAAAGAGTTGGAGGAAGTTCCTGTTTTGTGAGTTGAGGCAGGAACGTGGGAAGCAAAGAAGGACTCCCCACACACAGTTCTTTTCTGTGACTGTATGAACACATATAGGCATTTTAAACAAAAACAGCATCATACTGTACACAGTGTTTGCAGCCGTTTTGGGATCATGCTATGCATACTTTTTCATAACGCCTTTTCAGTTACCACATCAACACTTCTCACATTAAATTATTTAGGACATAATTTTAAATGACAACATACTGCTTGTTGGTACATAATGTATTTAGCCAATTCCTGTTTCACTTCTATGAACACACTCGAACTTCTTTTAAGCGGTTAAGACTGCCCAGGCAGTCCTGATTATCACCTAAAGGCAAATTATTAAGAGTGGAATCATTGGATCACATGGTATGTATTGAAATGCCCTCCTGGACAGGGGCGCCAAATTATATGTAGCTTGAGGAACTAAGATAACTGTGGCATAAACCACAAAACAACGACTTAACAGATGCACCGTATATTTTTCTGGCTTCTCTGAAGCCCTGATGACTGCTGAGGTCTGGGGCCCCTGGTTTCAAAGGCTCCAGCGCTAATGTTCAGTTTTGCTGTCCCCAGCAGCTGACAACCTTGAGGCTGTCAGGAGGACTCTCCCCTTCCATCGCTTGATGCACTGAACTCCTGGAGCGCCCTATGAGCACCGCTGCTAGGAAAGTGCTGTGGGCAGAACCTCTGCCGTCTTCATGATTTGGCTTTGCTAATGAGGTTAGATGCAGGCTTATTGGCTGTGGGCTTACCTGGGGAAGGCTATGGCGCAGAAAACATCTTCCTGCTTGTGAAACTGATTCCCAAGGCTCCCAGCCTTGAGTCGTGGGGATTAGTCATCCTTGAGTGCTTTTGCCATCTTTACCAAAAATCCAGGTGCTGCCATTTTTATTTTTTGTTATCTCCAGCCTCAGGACCCCAGGGGGAGGAGCTACTTGGATTTATCTACACAATCCCTTCTGCCCAAGAAAAGCAGAAAAGTAGCGGCCTTTAACGAGGGTGGATTTTGAACACTGGTACCAGTTAAATACTTTCTAGAAATCAAAAGCTCAGTTGTTCCAGGAGACTTTGTATCTTTTTTCCCTTCACCTCTCTCTTTCCCAACTTAAACATGACCCCAAAAAGCACTGTGTAAGTCACGAAGCAGAAGACAGTCAGATTGCCAAGGTTAATATTTGTGTTTGAAAGCATGGCCTCTGTCAAACGGGCAGTAGCCCTCCAGCTGCCTCCAAGGTTTCTCTTAGCTCGTATGTCGGCCAAATAGTCCTGTTCGTCATTCTTTTTTTTTTTCTTTTTTTAACCTAGTGGGAGGAAGCTGCATGTTATCACCAAAGAGACCAAACTGAGCATGAGGAGGCTGTGACAGTGGTGGGGTCAGTCTGCTGGGTTCTGCTCACCATCCTCAGCTGCCTCCCTACAACCTCAAGCTGAGCAAGGAAAACCCAGTAGGTTTGGGGAAACAGTGGAACTGATGGGGTTGGCTCGGTGAACAAGCATCCAGTGTTCCATTCATTCTGATTCCAGTGCCAGGGGCCATTCTCCAGAGACACTGGTAGCTCTGTTCTACAGGGTACTAGCCTTGCATCACTCAGCCAGGAAAAGGTGTGTGCTAGATCTCCCTCCCTCCCTCCCCCTTGCTCCCTCCAGATGTGCCAGGGAGCAAGGCTGGAGTCATGGCACTGGATACACCCAAAGGTGTCCAACTCAGGGAGACAACCTGGTTTTCCCCCAGTCCCCTGTGGAGGTCAGGGATGCTTAGATTGGCTCCAGGAGGGATGGAGGCACTGCAGTGTTCACCCTTCATTGCTTTGTGAGCTGGTTCCAGGGGTCTGGCACTTGGATGCGGTCCTGCCAGTCACTGGCGAACTCCAGCACCCAAAGACCTTACAGTTAAGATAATGCATCTGACTTGGAGAAAAAAAGCAGCTAACGAAATTCCCACCTTCTGATAATTGCTATTTTAAAGAGTCAGTATGCATACAAATCAGGACTAAACAGAAGTAAAAATAACTGGGTCAGGGTCCATGGACTGAGAATGATGATTTTTAACTCTGTTTTCTTCATTACCTACACTGCGGTTACATTGTCCTTACAATTTTTTTTTAAAGGCAACACCAGTTTTAAGAGGTAGAGTCAGGCAGGTTGATGTTTCTAGGCATCCCGCGTAGTGAATGTGTGTGAACGTGCATGAGCCTGGGGAGGTGGGGGAGGGAGCTTTTAACTGGACATGCTCGCCTGTGTGAGGCGGGATTTCCTTACAGAGATCTGAGCTCAGCAGAATCCAGGGGGACTGTGGGTCTTCGCTGTGCTTCAAGCCAGAGAAACCTTGGAGACCACTGGGGCCAATTTGTGGGCCTGCTGCGGCCATGAATCACGTCGGCTGCTGAGACAGCTCAGTGCGGAGTGAACACGCGTCCCACACAGATGGAGAGGCAGTAGCACCATGGGCAAGAGGAAAGGCGTGTTGGGAATGCAAGGCCCTTGGGGGACGCGAAGAAGGCAGAGGATGCTGGAGAACTTGGCCTCAGGGAACTTCCACCTGACACTTCATATTGACCCCATGGGCTAATCTCACATTTTCTTCCCAGGAGATAGGATGTTATCGAGTGAGGGCAGGAGATCTTTGAGAGAATAAAGAGAGCATTCCAGAAAACCTCTCCTGGGTACAGATATCTTTATATGAAGCTCTTTCCTGAGAATCTCTGATTTTAGCTCTCCCTTTCCCATGAAGATGAAGCCTCTCTCTCCCACCTCTTCCCTCCCAACTCTCCATCCCATTATGTAGACATCCTCCCTCCGCTTTGCCTCCATTTACTTAATTACTTGCATGCTTTTACCAGGATCTAAAACTTGGGCTTGGGAATCCAGTCCAGGCAGGTGTGTGTGTGTGTGTGTGTGTGTGTGTGTGTGTGAGAGAGAGAGAGAGAGAGAGAGAGAGAGAGAATATAGATATTCTGTAATCTTGAGGTCATCCCTAAGACTGTCCCTTAGAGCTTGCAGGTCAAGATCAAGGGTACTTCCAGGCCATCTAGAGGTCATGCTTCTCCCCATACCAGGATGAGAATCCCTATTGGTGTCACACAATCAAAAAGTCAATTAAATACTAGAAAAGAGAATACTCTGCTCTCTAAAAAAATGAAAGGAAGATGGAATAGGTCTGGTGGGAGCAATTGAGAAAAGGGAGGAGGTAGGACATCCGCAAGCAGAGGGGCTACCAGTGAGAGCCTTTCTCGGTGGGGAGTGACAGGAAGTGCACAGAAGCCTGGTGGACTGGGAGGACCCAAAGAGAGGCTTGCCTGGCCCGAGTGAAGACCTTGGAAACGGGCTGCCCAGTTAGGTTCGGGAATCCTCCCAAGTTCTGGATTCTGCAGGAATAGACTCCACTTGTTGGGGTTTCTAATGTCTTTCTTTCTACGGTCAGGCCATAACCGTCTCCTGGGAGACCTGCAGCCAATGTTTGGCAAATGGGAATTGCAGAAGAAAGAGAGGGGTGTGATGCTGTAAGGAGGGGGAGCTCCACATCACAGGACATGGGTGGGCCACCTTGACATCCGGAGCACTTTCCTACCAAGGAAAGCAGGAACCACAGTGCACGGTTCCCTGTGGCCACCTCGAGGCAGTGGAACAGCAGCTCACAGGGAGAAATGCATAGAAAGGAAGTGGGTGGTCTTGCTCCTTGTCCCTCTGTCTGGGTGTGGGGAGTCTCCCTGCCTTTTGGATTTGGAAACTTTCACATGGGTGAGAACTGAACTCAGCGTTGTCTCTAGAGCCAAAAGCCAAGTACCTGGAGAATGAGGCCCAGTAAGGCCATTTTCCAGGAGCCAAGCTGTGCCTCCCTCAGGCGCTGCTGAGCCTCTGCCCTCCCTGAGTGCTGGGTGAGCCTGGTGGAGGTTTCTGGCCTCTAGACTTATCTGATACTGGCCTCCTGCCGGACCTCATTTAACACCTTCTGTGGGCAGAGAGAACTGTAGGAGGAATTTCCATTTTGCCCACTCACACAGGAATGAATGCCACCGAGTCGGGCTCTGCCTGAGGTCAGAGAGGCTGCTGAAGGGACATTTTCATCCACTGGCCAGGACCCTTCTCGGAGGCTTACTGCAGTATTCCCTCAGGAGAAGGCTCTGTTCCCAGAAACTCAGTCAGTAGAGTGCATGAGAGGAAGTTTTTGCTCTTTTTAGGACATTTCTTCCTGTATCTCTGCCAGCCACCATCTCTAGTTTCTCGTGTCCTGGCTCACAGTGGGTTTTTGGAAGAGGGGAGGAGTGACTGGGGCTGGATGGGCACCCACCCTCTACGTGCCCCCATCTGGAGGTGCCTTTCCGGGCATGTGTGACCCCTCCTTGGCCCCATCCAGAAGGGAGGGTGTGATTTCAGTGAATGAGGCATTCCAAGGCCCTTTGCAACCTTTTGTGTCTCCTGTAAAATCTCCAAATGTGCTAGCAGAGAAAACCTGAGCCCAGTGTTTTCATCTGAGTGCTGGGAGTTCTGCTCATTTCTCAGGCTGGGCTGTCTCTGATTAGCTGGTGAGGCGAATGTGCCCTGTCATCCCTGGTCCAGCTGGGCAACCTGGCAGGTCATGCCTGTGCCTTGTGCAACTTTGGCTGTCGAGTAGCTCCAGGCACCTAAGGCTGAAGACCAGTGGCCTCCTGTGCCCCGAGGCCTGTCATGTCTCTGCTGATGCTGTCCCCATCAGATTTCAGAGCCTCTGACCACAAAGCAAAGCTCTCTCATAGCTCATCTTAATATACATGGCAGACAGAACTGAGCTGTTCTCTTCCATGAAAGAAACATCCTGGAAATAGCTAAAAGTCAAAACAAACACAAAAACAAACAACCCACCCAGACCTGCAATATGTGCCCTGATGGAAAAACAAACCCTGTCTGGCTTTTTGGGCAGAGAAGACTTGGGAAGGCCAGCCCACATGTGTGGCGCCAGAAAACTGGCTGAGTAGCGTAATTGACTGCTAAAATGGCCACAGAGTCTTCCTAGCCTTGCATGTGACTTTGCAGCTCTTCTCATCAAGGGGTGGAGTCTAATTCCTCACCTGCTATACCCGGGCTGGCCTGTGACTTGCTTTGACTAATAGACTGTGGCAGAAATGAGCGTGTTCCAGTTCTGAGCTTAGGCTTTAAGGGATGTTGCACACTTTCTCTCACTCTCTCGTGACCACAAAGTGAACCACCAGCCCAGGCTAGCATGTGGGAGGAGGAACACGTGCTAGTCATCCTGCTACACTGACAGCCATCCAACTCCCAGATGTGTGATTGTGGCCGTCCTAGAACAGCCAGCCACCAGCTGTTCCTCCATTTCATCACAGATGCATGAGAGAGCCTGGCCAAGCCAGCTGAGATGAGAAGAACCAACCAATTCATCTGCAGAATTTTGAAAAATGATAAAAGTTGGTTGCGTTAAGTTGCTAGGGTTTGGGATGGTTTAACTCCATAGGATTACTCTGAGGATCAAACCAGATAAAGCCACATTACAAGTCCACAAGAAATGTTAATTAAATCCTATTACAGAGTTACAGAACTGGAAGAGACCACAGAGAATATAAAAAATATGCCCCACTTTGTGAAGCTCACATTATCTCATTTAGTCCCCAGAACTTCCCTGAAATATTGTGACTACTTTACCCTCATGTTACAGAAAAGAGGACTGAATCCTAAGAAGTTAACTTGCCAAGGGTCATGCCTAGTGAGTGGTAGAGCTAGATGTGAATTCAGCTCTGTGTGATTCTAGAGGCCAAGTTCTTAACTATTAGGATAAAAACATTGGTTCATATATTTAAAAACCATATTGGTGGCATACTCGCCCAAACTGGTAAAAGAAATTGGAAAAGGAAAGATAAAAGTATTCTTTTTCTAGAGGACTAGGAAATGTCAGCATGCTTATTCTCTGGCACCATGATGACATTTGATGACATGACACAAGTCCTACCTCCAGCAGAACTCTCTATGCTCTTTCTGGGTGACCTGCTTGAGAAATGAATTTTGCTTTCAATGTGGTTGATAGCTAGGCTGACTTTAGAACTGAGAACTCCTGTTTACTCATTCCCCAAGCTGTAGGTTTGCATATTTGCTAGAACTCACTGAGGAAGACTCAGCGTGTAATATTACTGAAAGAGGAAAGTATTTGTAGTCACAATACTTGAATTTAAGCCCCAACTACTTCCAGGGCAACTCAATCTCTCTGTGCTCCATTTTTCTTACTTCCAAAATGAGGATTGAACCAATGAGATAATGAAAGGTAAGGTGCCATGACAATATAATGTATTGTTACCATTATGAGAGTAAAATCATTACTGAAGTTGATTTCAATGGCAAATTTGAACTGTTTCAGATTAAGCAAAATGACATGTATTTGACCTTCTGTAAAAGCAAAAGCCTTTGTAGTAGCTTATTATATATCTCAAAATCACTAAAAGAATGGAACTGGAAGGCTTATAACCCTAAAAAATGATGAATATTTAAGGTGATGGATTACCTAATTACCTTGATTTGATAATTACACATTTTATGTTTGTATCAAAATATCAACTGCTCCTCATAGATATGCACGTCTATTATATATCCATAAAAGTAAAAAAAAAACAAAAGGTAAATCTAAGCAAAAAAAAAAAAGCAAAAGCACTTGAATAATGTACACTGGTATGATGGAGTTTTTGCTAGGTGATTGGGAGTATCAGTTAGAATGCTACATAAAACAGAAACCCAATCAGTAGTGGTTGAAACAGGCTGTGATTTTCTTACTTGATAAAGCATCTGAAGGTAGGAGGTTGCTGGCATTGGTTCAGTTTTGCAATGATGCCTGCAGGCCCACTCTGTCATCCTTGACATATTGGCTGTCCTCCTCTTGCTAGGCTGGCTAACTGTCTCATGGTCCCAATATAGCAGCTGAAGCTTATGTCAAGGAAGAAAGATGGGAGAATGTGGAATCTCCCCAGAGGTTGATTTGTGTTTATTCCTGTTTTCCCTGTTGAGGTCTCATTAGCTAGAAAGGTGTCATATGCCCACCAAACCTGCAAGGGAGGCTGGATAGTACTGGCCTTTTTCAGACTCTATAGCAGAGACAGCGAGGTGAGAAAATTGGAGTATTGGCCAGGCGCGGTGGCTTACGCCTGTAATCCCAGCACTTTGGGAGGCCGAGGCGGGTGGATCACGAGGTCAAGAGATCGAGACCATCCTGGTCAACTTGGTGAAACGCCGTCTCTACTAAAAATACAAAAAATTAGCTGGGCATAGTGTCGCATGCCTGTAATCCCAGCTACTCGGGAGGCTGAGGCAGGAGAATTGCCTGAACCCAGGAGGTGGAGGTTGCGGTGAGCGGAGATCGCGCCATTGCACTCCAGCCTGGGTAACAAGAGCGAAACTCCGTCTCAAAAAAAAAAAAAAAAAAAAAAAAAACAAAATTGGAGTATTTACGGGTTGTTTGTTCTTGTTTTACTTTTGCTTTCTTGTGCTCCCTGACATATTTGTGTAACAGATATATTTTTTGTTTCTATAAGAAAAAAATGTACTCAAGACTGCTATTAATATTTTTAAAGGAATCAAGCAAAAGACTTCAACATACTGTTTTCATAATCAGCATGAGCTGGGTGACTTGGTGGCATACATAATCCCTCGCTGCTGCCTGCCTCCTTTCATCATCTAAACCAAGCAGAATATGAATGTTCAACACTTATGAAAGGTTGACACCCTGTCACTTGTTATGTTTGGGGGAAGAAAGGTCATGCCCACTTGAGTTATTCTGTATCATAGCCTATGCAGATCACTTTTTGGATGATTGGGGTCTATAAAAAAATCCCATATAAGGCAAGAACAAAGCCCTCAGGCACATGGGAAATCAGTTCAAAATCAGTAATGGCTAAATGTCAAACTTTGGTAAGGATGAAGTGTGAAGGAAAAGTTTATAATCAAAATTCTGTTCTCTGAGACTGGGGAAAGTATCACCAGCTGTTATTAACAAAGTGGCTGCTAAGCAAATAAAGAAGGTGAAAAATGATGGTTCCAGGAGATGTTGCTATCTGCAACATGTCACAGATTAGCTGGCATTGTCCTCACCATTTCAGGGACTGGGCAAAAATGTGGCTTGATTTAGAGCTGATGATAACATGTGTCTAGTCACTGGAGATCAAAAGAAAACTCACCTGTAAAACATTGCTCATGAAGTGGGAGCAAAGGCCAGACTCTTCTCTTGGGTGTATCAAGGGAAGTTTTGCTGTGTACCAGGCCAGTGGGATTCAAGTCACAGTATAGACTCCAGGATGTAGCTGTGACCATCTGACCTCATGTTCAACTCTGCCAGTCCTGAACTCTGCAGATTTGCCAACTGTGTATGATCAATCTCTTTAATAGCTGATGATTTGGTGGCCAAATAACTCTTTTCCTTTCCTGTGATGTATGAATAGAGATCACAGGTATTTTGTTTTGTGCTTAGAAAGTGGCTATTGTATGTATGTATATGTGTGCATGAGTGTGTGCATTTGTTTGTGCATGTGTGTTTGTGTATTGGTGATGCTGATGGTGAGGAGTGTGGAGAAACTGGAATTTCCAATTCTTACTCTGTAAGACCAGATTTGGAACAGCTTATCTGTGATGACTGCTTATCTTTTTCCTGAGATTAGAAACCAATACTTGGAGGGCAAACTACATCTTCCTTGGATATCTTCAAGGGATGCTGAAGGCATTGTAAATTCAAGCAAGTCCAAGAAATGAATGTCACGTTCTTGGCAATGAGGAATTAGTGTGAAAGATGTCGAAACATCTTTAGCCTGAAACCCTACTGAGAGAAAATCCTTGCAACCTACTGTATTTTGGAGCTCAGAAGAACTTCATCATGGTAGGACTTATTATCCTGTGTAAGTGTCAGAGGGGTTTGAACCAGAGCAACTCCATCTTTAACAGGTACTGGTAAAATAAGACTGAGACCTACTGGGCTGCATTCCCATGAAATCAGGCATTCTAAGTCACAGGATGGGCTAGGAGGTTGGCAAAAGGTACAGGTCACAAACGCTTTGCAGATCAAAGGATGTGGTAAAGAAGCTGTCCAAAACCCACCAAAACCAAGATGGTGAGGAAAGTGACATCTGGTCTTCCTCACTGCTCATATATGCTAATTATAATGCACTACCAAGCTAAAAAGACACTCCCACCAGCACCATAACAGTTTACAAACGTCATGGCAAGCTCAGAAAGTTACCCCATGTGGTCTAAAAAGGCAAGAAACCCTCAGTTCCAGGAATTGCCTATCCCTTTCTCAGAAAACTCTCGAATAATACACTCTTGTTTAGCTTATAATCAAGAAATAACAATAAAAATAGCCAACCATTAGCCCTTGGGGCTGCTCTGCCTGTAGGGTAGCCATTCTTTTATTCTTTTACTTTCTTGATAAACTTGCTCTTTCTCTATGGATTTGCTTCAAATTCTTCCTTGCACGAGATCCAAGAACCTTCTCTTGGGATCTGGATCAGGAACCTTTCCGGTAATAGAAGGACAAATGCTTTCTTAAATGCAGTAGAAGCCATCGGCTTTGCTCAACCCCCTTCTGTTAGTTCCATGTGTACTAAATTTCCACTGAATTCCTATTTATAACACGGCAGAGGTGCTGAAGAGCTGTCAGAGCCACACTCAAAGCTTAACTGGAGCACTCACATTTCCTTTCCTTCTGGCCTCTGGTTACTGAAAACATTTGCTGAAAATTGCTGTCCCACTCAAGAACTGTCAAAGGTAATTGTGTTGCACAAAAGTTACCAAGAAGCATGAAATAATATGGTTACCACCTGGTGACCGAGTTAATAGAACCTGTCTGATGAACCACCAAGCCTGCCACGTATGAATCCCCTGGTTTCTGTCTGAAAACCATGACAGCAGAAATAGGTGAGGAAGACGTGGATCAGGGGCCTGTTAGTGGCAATTTACCATATAAATCCCCATGTAAAGGGCAATTGTCAGGTCACCAAATGCAGTGAGGTCTGAGATTTGGGGGTGGCAGTGAGGGGGAAGATGTCGGGGGAGAATAAAATGCTTTGGGAATGAGGAGCTGTGTGAAGCACGTAGTGCTTACTTCAAAGAGCAAGGTCTAGACTTGGCTGCTCTCACAGCTGGCAATGACTTTGGCATCTAAGAAAATGAAAATCAGAGACTCAAAAGATGGGAGGGACTTAGAGAGTCTGCCTGGGTCTCCCTACCTCATTGCCTCTGGCCAAAACTGTGCCCTTCCAGGTGAGCCAGAATATTCCTGTTAAAATTCCCCAGAAAAGGAAATCCTCCTCATTCCTGGAAGCCATTTTCAGGGTCTCAAACCCCACTTGAGATGGTTTTGCTTTAACTTGAGGTTACAAAACCCCAAGAATCCCTCTGAATTCTGGTGCCTCTATTCACACATCAAAAACTTCACTGAACCTGGAAAGCTACTCATGGATTCCCTTGGGAGCATCTAGTCCTATCTGAAACTGTTTTATTTCATCAGAAATGATTGCGGCTGGATGTGGATCTGATGTCTGATGCCAAAATTCAAATCCAGTAGTCAGGGCATGGCTCCGAAGAGACTCATTGGAACTGGGAATCCCCAACCAGGAGGCCCAGGGTTCACACTGGAACCATCCTGGCATGGTCATACATCAGCTAATGTTAGGAGTACCTGCTCTTTTTACCTGTGGTGATACTCACAGTTGAGATTTTTGAGATACACACACACAAAATCGCATTCTTAAGGCAGAAAAAATTAACATGAGGGCTGGGTACGTAATTTGTGGAGCCTAGTGCAAAATAAACACTTAAAGTCTTTTTTACAAAGAACTGGAAAAAAGCTTTTTCCTTTCTATGATGATCTCTCTCAACCTTTCATGATGTTTCGAATTTGCTAGTTAATGTCACACTGCCTCAGGCTCTGGGATACTTGAGGGGTGAGTGTAGACCTTCATAGGCATCAGAGTCCTGACTTGCAGCTAAGTGTGTGGGATGTGCTGGCCCAACCTCAATCCTTCCACAGCGGGCACTGGGTAGCAGCAGTGATGGTTGGGCAGGGATAGGGGAGGAGGTAGCCAAGAACCCATGCCTGGGAGATAAGAGAAGGCAGCGGGCAGGATGGGGCATGAGCCAAGACTGCTCAGGGCATGCACTACTGTGCTATTGGACTTCACTTACAAAACAAATTCAAAGATAAAAGTATTAAGAATTTCAAGATGGTGACCGCACCATTAAAGCCAAGTGCGAGGCCCCTTCTGAGTGTGGGGCTCTAGGTGGTATCACTGGTAGCACACCCAGGAAGCAGCCCTGGTCGAAACTCATTCTCCTTTGGGCCCCCTGGAATCTTACTGTTATTGAGAAGCCTTATGACTTTTGGATTCCTATTCTTTTCTATGTAATCTGTTCTTTTCCTTCCTGGAAGTGTTCAAGACCTTTTCAACCATGTTCTGAAATTTCTCAAATGTGCACCTTGGTGTAAATTTTTCACTTTTTATTGTCTTAGACTTTCAGAGAACCCTTTCAATCTGGAAATTTATTCTCTTAGTTCTTGGGAATTTTCTGCCTGAGTTCTTTGACAATTTTCTCTCCCCTCTCTCTCTGTCTCCCCGTTCTGTCTGCCGCCAACTTCTCTTGGTGGTGGTTGGATTGATCCTCTAATTTTTTTTCTTAGTTTCTTTTTGCTTTTGCTTTTTGCTTCTTTTTTCTGGATTTTTTCCCCTAAACGTGTCAGCTTTCTATTGCATTTAAAAATACTTCAGCAATCATGCAATTGTATTTTTTATTTTCAAGAGCTCTTTTATTTTCACTGTGTTCATTACTCACAACAGCATGTTCTTGTTTGGATGCAATATCTTTTCTTATCTGAGAACACTAATACTATTTCTAATACTTTTATTAATTCCTACGTTTACTCTTTTTTTCTTTTTGATTTCATTCACTCATGTTGGAGACTTGGCAGATCTCTGGTGATATGTTTGTATTCAAGAGTAAGACACTATGATTGGGTGCTCTAAAATTGTGAATGGGGCTTTTCTCCACATTTCATCATAGGGTTATCAGGAAGTGAATCACTGGTTCATTGAAGAACTTCCAAATGTCATTATCTATAGTCCTTTTCTTTGGACTATTTAGAGAGAAATCTAAGTCTCCTGCCACAGTGTGTGTAGGAGGGGCGCGGGGTGTGCATACGTGAGGGGAGAGTTCTGGGAAGAGCATAGGGAAGGGGGATGGGGAGTCCACAGTAGGCTTTTACTTTATCCTTGCTTCATCTATGCTCTTCTCTGGGGATGCTCCCCAAATACAGTTACTACAAAGAATAAACCTTCAACTTTCTTCCAGGAAGCTGGGAAAGAGTTATGTGGATGCACACAACGAGAGGGGAGACCTGATGGGTTCAGCTGTGCTGTGGTAGACTTTCAACAGATGTCTTTCCACAGTGGGCCTTGCTCTCACCTTCCTCTTGAACTACCCAAGGCTTAGAAGCACTGAGCAATTTAGAGCTTCTGCAGAGTGAAGCTGCTCTGTTCTTGTTTGTCTGAAAGCATCTGGTTTTCTCTTTGCTTATTCTGCCAAGGTAATTACCATTCTTCCACCCATTTCTCACCTTCCAAAAATGTGTTGAAAACATTGATGGCAAATGGCCTCTCATTCTCTTTGACTTTGTCTATGAATTTGTTTCTTAAAATTCTTTGACTGTCATTTTAATGAGATTTGGGTAGGAAGAAGAAATAGTCACAGTCAATTCTATTTTTAACCAGAAGTTTCCTTTAGAAATTTTAATCTTTGTTGGTTACTAGACCCATACGCTTTAGTCTGAGGCAAATCCTTGCTTTTTAGTAAGTGAAATAGTAAATAGTCTGGAAAAATAGTAAATTTCAGTCTATTTCTCATAGCCTGTTTCTACTGATTGAAATACAATACTAATATTCTTGGTTATTTAGTTTCCAAGCTTTTAGTAGACTAGAAGCAGAATTTTAGTAGAAAGTCAGATGTAGATGCTAGAGTCATATACCCCGATAGCATTACGAAGAGTTAGTTGGCAGATCAAAAGAGAAAGGTGACAGAATAACCAGTTAAAAGAACACATTAAATAGTACAACGGTTTCAAACAGTCCTACACATTTCAAAATGCATTACTGCATTGAAGCGTAACGCAGGTGCCATCCCCCATTACCAAGCCTTCAACGGCTCCCTGCAGTTTGTAGGTATCAGTTCCACACTCTGCTTCTTCTGTCTATTGCCAAATACGTGACCTGTGGTTCTACAGAAACACGCTGCTCTATTTCACACCCACGAATTTCTGCTTCAGACCCGTGAATTCCATAGCTTGGCACACCCTTTCTTACCATCACAGGTCATCCCTCAAGACCCATTCAGATTCCCATGATGCACTCTCCCTCCTCCGCCCCTACGTGTCCCATGTACTTGTTTAGATTTATATAATGGAACTTGCTGTGTCCTGTCAGGAATTTTGAAATTATGCATCTGCCTTTCCTCTCCAACTGGGATCATAAACACTGAGTAAACACGTGTTGAATTCAATTGAAAGTATCCTAATTGATGTTCAACCTGACGATCTTTAGTCTTCAAAGAAAGGTTAAAGTGGATACTGTTGAGGAGGAAGGTGAGTGCGTGATGCATTTTAAAAGATTCAAAAATAAAAATAATAAAAACGAGGAAAGAAATACATTTTTGTGTTGTGTAAAGGGCATATCACCTTTAACTTACTATAAAATGTATTTTATGTTGATAGAACAATGAGGCATTATTTTTCACGTGAACAACAACCCTATTGTGCTACCAAGCTGTTTAAGTTTGAACATCGCAGCTTAGGTACGAAACTTCAACTACATCATTTTAAAAGAAGGCAGTGTAAAGAGTTTGTGACAGGTGGAAAAAAAAGTGAATATTTTTATTTAAATATGCTTTGGAGAGAGCAGCTCTGTGTTCCTTGACATAACTGACCTGTTCTCAAAATATTTGGGCTCAAATCCTATCTCGCTCTTGAATGATGTTGCAATATCTAAGGTGCCTTTATCTTTGTTCTGCATTGATCTTTAATCAGCTGTGACTTCTGACACATTTGCTTTAAATTTCTCTCTCCTCCCCTGTCAAGTAGTTAATGATCTCAAAATGTCACACTTGATTCCACAGATTTCCCAGGGAGTCAAGTGTGGGTAGAATAACAAAACAAATGAAAAGTGGGGAATGACTTTATCAGCAATTGCTCCATGTACATGCCAAGCTGGCTGCATGGGCATGTGACCCGTGGGCAGTGGCACAGGGCCTGTGCTCAGAAGGGCCCCACGCTTGGTGGAATGTTCTGCTGCTAATAATTTAAGTTGTGTTGTGTAAGTGAAGTCTGATGGAGCAATGGAGCATGTACGTGAGTGGAAGAGTTGTGTACAAAATGGAATTTGTGTACAAAATGGAATTTGTGTGCCTGCTATTCTTTGCTACACATTTGCATATAGGATTCATGATGGCCCACGAGCACAGAATTCTGGTGATGCACAGGAGTTCATGAAGACTCAAAGTATGTTGTACCCACAACAAACAAATCAAGCCACAGTCCTGACAGCCCCAAAGGCCAAACTTCCCATTTACACCAGAATTTGCTTTAAACACAGAAAGAAGAAAATGGCATTGAATGAATCATGCATGATCGAAAAACCTTATCATAGCCCATATTAGCCAACCACATGTGCTGAAAATGATACCGAATGGAAAAGGTAGGATAATCTATATTTTATTTTCCTTTCAGTCCTTCCTTATTTATCACTAATCCCCAGTTAGGGAATGTTGGCAGAAGGTGAGTATACGAATAAGTGAAATGAAAACAGTCAAGTTAGTTTTGTGCAGCATTTCCATTGGTCTGGTAAGCATGAAATACATATGCGTGTATGAGCTATAGATCCACATTTTTTATTTTTGATGATTCTTCACACACATTAAAAGCTTTTTATTTATATTTAAAACTGGCATTGCACAATATAAAGATGAATGCTAAAATTCATGCTAAGATTTTAAAATTGTAATTTAAGTTTTCTTTACTTAGAACAACATTAAATAGCAAATAAAATCATGACAAGTCAAGAGGGATACTGTGGAGGAGAGAAAACAGCTTTATATTTCAGTACCTTTAATGGTGTATCCCGTCTGCTTTTTGACAGGGGCCCCATGTTTTCATTTTGCACTGGGCTCCACAACATACACAGTTGGTGCAACACATATGTATGGATCGTAATACACAAAACTTATGTTAGCACAGTTTTGAGGTAAGTAATCTCTATTTCCAAAAACCACGAAGAACATTGTCAGGAATTGTCCATGAGAGGAAAATCTTTTGGGGGTCTACAGGGACACAGTCAATGCGTGCCATGGCCCAAGGAAATAAGTCATATTGGAAATTACTTGAAGATCAGACCACTTACGGTCATTTCTTCAATGAGACCACAACATTAAAACATGCTCCAGTCTCATTATATTAAATGGGTCAGTTATCTATTTGCAACCTGACCCAAACAAAACCCCAGCTGAAAACTAGAGAACTTTCGCTTATTCAAAAATATGTATTGGCCACAAAATATTGCATGGTGAACAAGACAGTCACAGTTCTTATCTTTGTGGAATTAATTGACCAGTATCATGGAAAATAAAGAAGGGAGTAAATTAAGAAAAATACTTAAAAGCACTGTAGAGTTTCCTGTTACACAAATTTGTATTAGTCACCAGGACTCTTTCAGTGCAAGTGACAAAAAAAAACCCCACAAAAAACCCCCCAAAACACACACAGTAACACCTCTAAATAGCTTCAGCAAAAATGAAGTACAAGTTTATATAACACAAATCACACGAATTATGAATGGAACAGAGGTGATTCTCCAAGGTAAAGCTGAGACCTTTTTATCAGAAAGGGGAAACCGGGTGGTGCTTCAGTGTAGAATTGTTTAATAAATCTTTTGGTGATGTGAAGAATCACTTCTATTCTATTGGAAATGCACTTAAAGTTTTTGGTATAATAACTTTTCTTAAGCAGAAAACTCCTGAATTTTCTTGTTAATTTGAGCTATGTCTTGAATCTGGAGGACATCATTTATAGTTTGCTGGGATTGTCTATCTGAGACTTAGATAAAATGTCTTGGAACACTAAATACGTTTAATAACCCCCAAAAGGCAGGAAGGTGGAATCAGAGGATTGAGAAAACAGAGGGAGCAAACATAAATGAAAATACAACATGCCAAAATAGCATTAAATGCTTATACTAGAAAATACGAAAGGGCTCCACTCAATCAAAGCTCCAACCATAAAACAAGAAAAAAAGAGCAAGACAAACTTACAGCAGAGAGAAGTGAGAAAATCATGTAGATATAATAAAAACTTGATGAAGTTGAAAACAAACAAAAACAATACAGCAAATCCATTAAACCAAAAGCTGTTCTTTGAAAAGATCAGTAAAATTTATAAACTCTAGCAAGACTGATAACAAAAGGAGAGAAGACAAAAATTACTAATGTCAGGAATAAAAGATATAGACTCTGCAAATATTAGAAAGATAATAAAGAAATACTATGAACAACCGATGCATATAAATTCTACAGCCCAGGTGAAATAAAGCAATTCCTCAAAAGTCACAAACTATCCAAACTTGCCCAAGATAAAACAGATACCTGAATAGTTCTGTAACTATTAAATACATTGAGTCCATAGTTTAAAATCTTCCATAACAGGAAATCTCAAGCTCAGGTAGTTTCACTGACATATTCTCCTAAACATTTAAAAAAGACATAATAGTCATACATGATGCCCTCTAGAAGATAAAGGAAGAGCCAACACTTTCCAATTTTTTTATGAGGCCAGTATTTTCCTGATACCAAAATTAAAGACACTACAAGAAGTTAAAACTACAGACTAATATCTCTCATTAACAGAGATGCAAAAGTCCACATCATAATGTTAGAAAATTAAATACAGCAATGTAGAAAATCAACTGAGGTTTATCCAGCAAATGTAAGACTGATTTCGTATTCAAAAATCAATCAATGTAATTCCGCGTGTTAACAAATGAAAGAAGAAAACCATGACTATATCAATAGATATAGAAAAGGAATTTGACAAACATGGCCAGGCGTGGTGGCTCATAGCACTTTGAGAGGCCAAGGTGGGTGGATCACTTGAGGTCAGGAGTTTGAGATGAGACTGGCCAACATGGTGAAACCCCATCTCCATTAAAAATACGAAACTTAGCCATGTCCACGTGTGGTGTCAGGCACCTGCAATCCCAGCTACTCAGGAGGATGAGGCAGGAGAATTGCTTGAACTTAGGAGGCAGAGGTTGCAGTGAGCCAAGGTTGTGTTACTTACTCCAGTCTGGGTGACAGAGCAAGACTCTGACTCGATAAAACAAAAAGAATTTGACAAACATAACATCCATTCATGATAGAAGCTCTCAAAGAACACGGAACAAGATGAACATTCTCAACTTAAGAATGATATTTACAAAAATCACAACAGCTAACTTAATGGTGAAAAATGGATGTCCACTCTTATCCCTCTTATTCTCCTTAATATACTCTGAATACAGTTTGTCAGATATGTGATTTTCAAATATTTTCTCTCGGAATATAGCGTTTCTTTTTATTTTCTTAAGTGTCTCAAAGCAAAAGTTATTAATTTCCATGAATTCTGATTCCTCAATACTCTTCCTTTACGTATTGTGGTGTCATGACCTCTTCATCAAATACGAGGATTGAAAGATTTTCTCCTTTGTTTTCTTCTAAAACCTTTATAGTTTTACATTTTATATTTAGACCCATTACTTATCTTGAGTTAACTTTTGTTTAAAGTGTGAAGTTAGGTCAAGGTTCACTTTCTGCATAGCATGTCCAATTCTTCCAGCACCATTTGTTGGAGAAAAGAATAACTACCCTTTCTCCCTTGAATTGTTTAAGGAACTCTTAAAACTCAACAGTAAGAAAACAACCCAATTTTATTTTGCCTTTTAAAATTAGGTTTTATTTAATTTTTAAACTTTTTTTTTTTTTTTTTTTGAGATGGAGTTTCACTCTTGTCACCCAGGCTGGAGTGCAATGATGCGATCTTGGCTCACTGCAACTTCTGCCTTCTGGGTTCAAGCTATTCTCCTGTCTCAGCTTCCCGAGCAGCTAAGCTTATAGGTGTGTGCTACCACGTGAAGCTAATTTTTTTGTATTATTAGTAGAGATAGGATTTCACCATGATGGCCAGGCTAGTCTCAAACTCCTGACCTCAGGTGATCCACCACACCTTGGCCTCCCAAAGTGCTTGGATTATAGGAGTGAGCCACTGTGCTTGGCCTTAAACTCTTTTTTTAAACTCAATTTTTATTTTAAGTTCAGGGGTACATGTGCAGGATTTGCAGATTTGTTGCATAGGTGAATGTGTGCCATGGTGGCTTGCTGCACAGATTATCCCATCACCCAGGTATTAAGCCCGGTATCTATTAGCTATTCTTCCTGATGCTCTCCTTCCCCCCAGCCTCCTATAGGTCGCAGTGTGTGTTGTTCCCCTCAATGTGACCATCTGTTCTCATAATTGAGCTCCCATTTACAATAAGAACACGTGGTGTTTGGTTTTCTGTTCCCGTGTTAGTTTGCTGAGGATAATGGCTTCCCACTCCATGCATGTACCTGCAAAGGACATGATCTCATTGCTTTTTATAGAGGCATAATATTCCGTGGTGTATATGTACCACATTTTCTTTATCCAGTCTATCACTGATGAGCATTTAGGTTGATTCTGTGTCTTTGGTATTGTGAATAGCACTGCAATACACATATGTGTGCATGCATCTTTATAATAAAATGATTTATATTTGGGGGGGTATGTACTCATTAATGGGATAGCTGGGTTAAATGATATTTCTGCCTCTAGGTCTTTGAGGAGTTACCACGCTGTGTTCCACAATGGTTGAACTAATTTACACTGTAAATTAGTGTGTAAATTACACAATGTAAAAGTGTTCTTTTTTCTCTGCAACCTCACCAGCATCTGTTGTTTCTTGACTTTAATGATCACCATTCTGACTGGCATGAGATGGTATCTCATTGTGGTTTTAATTTGCATTTCTCTAAAGATCAGTGATGTTGAGCTTTTTTTCATGGTTTTTGGCCACATGTATGTCTTCTGTTGAGAAGTGTCTGTTTATGTTTTTTGCTCACTTTTTAACGGGGTTGTTTGTTTTTTTCTTGTAACTCGGTTTAAGTTCCTTGTAGACTTTGAGTATTAGACCTTTGTTAGATGGATAGATTGCAAAATTTTCTCCCATTCTGTAGGTTGTCTGTTCACTCTAATGATAGTTCCTTTTGCTGTGCAGAAGCTCTTTAGTTTAATTAGATCCCATTTGTCAATTTTTGCTTTTGTTGCAATTGCGTTTGATGTTTTCATCATGAAATCTATGCCCATGCCTATGTCCTGAAAATGCCTAGATTTTCTTCTAGGGATTTTATAATTTTGGTTTTTACATTTAAGTCTTTAATCCATCTTGAGTTAACATTTTTGTATATGCTGTAGTGAAGGGGTCCAGTTTCAATTTTCTGCATATGGCTAGCCCCCACTCCCAGCACCCCTTATAAATAGGGAGTCATTTCACCATTGCTTGTTTTTGTCAAGTTTGTGAAAGATCAGATGGTTGTAGGTGTGCAGCCTTATTTCTGAGTTCTCTATTCTGTTCCATTGGTCTATATGTTTGTTACTGTACCAGTACCATGCTGTTTTGGTTACTATGGCACTATAGTATAGTTTGAAGTCAAATAATGTGATGCCTCCAGCTTTGATATTTTTGCTTAGGATTATCTTGGCTATTCAGGCTCTTTTTGGTTCCATATGAATTTTAGAATACATTTTTCTAATTCTGTGAAGAATGCCAATGGTAGTTTAATGGGAATAGCATTGAATCTACAAATTACTTTGGGCAGTATGGCCATTTTCACAATATTGTCTCTTCCTATCCATGAGCATGAAATGTTTCTTCATTTGTTTGTGTTCTCTCTGATTTTCTTGAGAAGTGATTTGTAGTTCTCCTTGAAGAAATTCTTCACTTTCCTTGTTAGCTCTATTCCTGGATATTTTATTCTTTTTGCAGCAATTGTGAATGGGAGTTCATTCGTGATTTGGCTCTTTGCTTGCCTATTGGTGGTATATAGGAAGGCTAGCGATTTTTGCACATTGATTTTCTACCCTGAGACTTTGCTGAAGTTGCTTATCAGCTTAAGAAGCTTTTGGGCTTAGATATAGGCTCATGTCATCTGTAAACAAAGATAATTTGACCTCCCCTCTTCCTATTTGAATACCTTTATTTCTTTCTCTTGCCTGATTGCCCTGGCCAGAACTTCCAATACTGTGATGAATAGGAGTGGTGAGAGAGGGCATCCTTGTCTTGTGCCGGTTTTCAAGGAGAATGCTTCCAGCTTTTGCACATTCAGTATGATATTGGCTGTGGGTTTGTCATACATGGCTCTTATTATTTTGAGGTATGTCCCAGCAATATGTAGTTTACTGAGAGTTTTTAACATGAATGGATATTAAATTTTATCAAAGGTCTTTTCTGCAACTATTGAGATAACCATGTGAAAACAACACAATTTTAAAAATGAACAAATGACCTGACCAGGCATACCATCAAAGAGGATATATGAAGGCAAATACATACATGAGAAATGCTCAACATCATGAAACACTAAGGAAATCAAACTAACAACGTGATGAGATACCACTATATACCTACTCAAATGGCTAAAACAAAAAAATTTTATACCAAGGGTTGGTGAGGATGTGTAGCAACTGAGTATGGAAGGAACACTCACATACTGATGGTGGAAATGAAAATGGTACAGCCACTCTGAAAAATCATTTGGTAGTTTCTTAAAAAGTCAAATATATACATATACTTACCACACGACCCAACTGTCCCACTCATAGGCATTTACCCGAGAAATAAAATCTCAGGTGCACACAAAATCTGTACATAAATGTTTATGACAGTTATTTTCATAATTTCCCAAAACTTAGAATTTAAATATCCTTTAGTGGATGAGTGGGTAAACAAGTTCTGGTGCCTCCATACGTGGAATGCTACTCAGCAATAAAAAAGAATAAACTGCTGACACATATGGTAACTTGGATGAATCTCAAAGGCCTTAGGCTGAGGGAAAGAAACCACTCAGAAAAAGGTAACGCACTGCATGTTTCTTGTTACATGACATTTCAAAAACTGTAGTGATGGAAAACAGATCAGTGGTTACCAGAAGTTGAGAGGGTAGGGTGGACGATTGACTACAAAGAGGCCATAAGATAGGACTAGCTCTTTGTAGGTACCACTTTTTTGGTGGTCGATGTGTGTTTTGGTGTTCTATATTCATAAAGAAGCCTCCATTTTGAACTGCTGGGATTAAAGAACAATGCTTCTTTCGAAGTGAATGTCAAATATTCTTCTTTACAAATAATCTGTTGATAGTTAGCTCTCGGAGTGATTAATGGCATGTAAAAAAGTCAGGTTCAAACTGATGAACCTAGTTTGTCAACCGTAAGGAATGAATGCATATTACCCACATGCCACGGTTTTGATACAGGTGGAATTAGTTGATTATTCTGGGTCTGGCTTTCTTCTGAAAGGAGTTTTGTCTTCTAAAGGGTACAGAGGGGTTGTGTCTAAACCCATTGTCACATCTCTGGGGACAAGCAGGTAACTGTCCCAGGAAACAAGTTGGGTAAAGGTGAACATTATAATCCCCCTATTACCTTTCCTGTAGCAGAAACTGTGGGCCCTCTCATGACATCTAATTACGACTCTCTTCTGCCTTGTGTGGAAATCAAAGTGACGTATTTCTTCCCATTTTATATATGGGGACAGATACCAGAAGAGCAAGCATGCAAAGGCTAGAAACAAATACATCTTAAGCACGAGGTTGGCACGTGTTGCAGATTTTCTTGCCCAATATAGATGCAGAACCTCACGTTTCAGAAGAGACTTGAGATCTCTGACTTCTTGGTGGGAACGAAAGATGACAGTCTCAGTTGTGATACCACGTGTTACCCATGAGAAGGGAGATGCTCCAGGTCCATCCCCACAACCTCACCCCATTTGTCGGGCTGTCCTGTGGGCACCCTCTGGTGGTCACTTAGGTTGAGTGGCTCTCTGTTCCTCGCATCCAGGATCTCCCCGGCTGGAACACTACCTATAAAACAAACAGAAACATTCTGATTTGTTTCTTTGAGGCTGCAATAGAGAAATAGCTGTGTCAACAGGATAAGAAGCAGAAAAGAAACAAATTATTTTCTGATCCGATGGTGTTAAAATGTGGATCCTTGTATTTTTCTTTAGCTGCATGAGCAAGTCTCTTTGCCTCCCTGGCCTATAATTTTCTCATATAGGAAAGAAGAAACTTAAACTAGGTTATTTCTAAGGGTGCGCCCAGCTTCAAATGTATATAATATCTAATATGTTTAGTAGGTGCTAGATGCTGTTCCTGACACCTGGCTTGACACCAACCTCAAGAAGAGATTATGCCTGGAAAATTGAAGACAGTGTGAAGACATTTTGTAGGGATCATCTTGTTTTCCATCTTCTAGCCCTTTTGCCCATTCCAGTGCGAGCTTCCTTAACATTTGAAATAGATGAGCATGATGCAGACATAGTTTAGAAGACCAACTGAAACTTAGTTTAGTTTCTTCCAAAAATCTCTCATCTAATCACAATTAAAACCTGTTAGGTTTCAGTGAGACGTAAGGATGTAAATTTAAATCCTATACCCCTGCCGAAAATGTGGACAAGATCCTCTTTTCTGCACCGTTCGGTACTGCCTATCGTTTTTAAGCTTCACAAGTTAACGAGCTAGAAGTCATATTTAAAACACAGCTCACATTTACTTCTGTCTTGCAGCTGGCGAGGCAGTTGATCCCTACAATTCTGTGAATTTTTAAGCTAATTGATTCCTTGCTCTCATCTTCTGTTCCCTTACCTGTGAGGTGGGGCTGTGAAAGCAGAGACAGCCATGGGGACGTGCTTTGTAAACAGCCACTTGCTGTAAACAGGTACACAAGCATTAGTGAGTATTATGAAAGCTGGTTTCACAGCTAGGTCTCAGGGATAGTACCTGAAACTTACAATGCGTTTTTATAGGGCACCAAGCAATTACTTCAAATACTACTTAACTTATGATAATTTCACATCACTGCAATTTGTAGTCCTTATAGGAAGAGAGACAGATAACAGTTGTTAGAGAAGTACACATCCTAAAAGCAACGAACTAACTAAATAGAAACCAAGAAAGACTCACAAGAAAGAATGCATTTGTTATCATTTAGGCTATTAAATGTTTTTTTGGTTGGAGGAGACCGAAAATATTTTGGCCTATTTATTTATGAAAGAATAAACTAATGATTTTCTGCTGGCTGGTTTATTCTTCCACAAAGAAGCCTTCATTTCAAAATTCTGGAGTTGAAGAAGAAGGCTTTTTTCCAAGATAAATGCTAAATACTCTCATTTAAGAAATTTCTTTTACTAATCAACTCTAGGAGTAGTCCATTACATATATGAGAAAAATCAGATCTAAAGGAATGAAGGCAGCTTAGCAAATGAGAATTATAGCCATATGATAGTTATAAAGATTAAATGAGATACTATATATTTCCTAACAAAGTAAACGGCCAAGAAAACGTAGTTTCATAATATCATACTGAAGCATTTGTCTGTTTTTGGTAGATACTGGATTTGGAAGGATATAAGTTACATTGGGAAAGGAACAGTGTGAGTTCTTTCTCTTTGGTAACACACTGGGTTGGGGGAACCGTAGTTCAGTAGTCTTTTATCCAGGAAGATGAGCTCTTTCTAACTTTGCAGTGTGATTCCAGCTTTCCTGCCTTGGTCCCCTCGAGTCACTGTATTTCCAGTAAGTCACCTCCCTTCCTTTAGACCAGTCCCTAGTCCCTCAAGCCCTGTCTTTTTTTCAGCACATTTCTTTAATGTGTCTCTCCCGCTTTGCAAAAACATACCCCACCCTAACCCTATCCACTCTCTTATTCTTTGCACCAAGGAATATTTGGGGACCGTAGCTCTGTTCTCTTGCCCTCCCTATTCCACGCTGTGGTCTGATTGCTCTTAGTTCCTATGTTTCCTCTGAGATGCTGTGACACAATGCCTGGGTGGTGCCTTCCCCCATAGCCTGCACCTAGTCATTCTGGGACGTGAGGGAGGACTGTGCTGTTTTCTGCCTTGCTCTGTCAAATGTTGTCTCTTTCCACAGTAATCCTAGGGACTCTTTTTATCGTAGGATTTTATTCCAAATGGGATGTTAAGAGAGTTCAGATGCTGAGAGGCAGGTCAGGGCAGTGGGGGTAGGGAGAGGTGTGAGCTTGTCCAGATCTGTGGCTTTGCCAGGACTGTTTTCAAGTTGACACAGTGCTAAATAAAAAGCCCCTTGCTTTGATCTCGGGGACTTCCTGCGTAGACTGTCTGATTAGATAAAGATCACATATGCCCCCACTGTCATCCTTTAGGAAGTAATCTAAGCTTTGCAGCTATTCCTTGTCCTGTCTCCTTCTCAAAGTCTGTCTGTCTGTATCACTGGGTCCCTCCCTGGGTCTGGGGCTTTTCTTTCTGTTTGAGCAGGAAAAGAGAGCCTGAGAAAATAGGGCACGTCTTCCTCTTTGAAATCTTCTTAAGTTGTTTAGAAACAAAGCAAAAGCTTTGTTTCAGAGGCTCATATGGACCTCGTCTGGTCCAGGGCATCAAAGGAAATTGATCTGTTTGCAATATGGTCAGCCGCTGAGATGCTATGAAGCAAGCAAGTTGGCAGGTAGAAGAACTGGGGAGAGAAATACAGTCAGTGCCTGCACTGGGTTCGTTAGCCAAGAAAAGAGGGTAGGGGTGTGTCTTTTCACTTAGAACAACCAGTGACTCTTTAAGCTGGGTCTGGATGCCCAGGAGATGCAGCACAAACCGTCTTTGAAGATGATGAACTAACTCACTCTTGGGAGTACAGCACTTTTAAGAAATGCTTGGACCTAAAAAGCTGCCAAATTGGAAGTCATCTAGACTAGGTTGCAGCTTTTCAGCTCTGCTCAGGAGGAGAATCTCTTTACGACATTAAAAAGCAACTTTGTAAACGGGTACTTGTACTTTTAATATTTTGTTTTCAACACTCCGTGCCAATCACTATTTTAAGTGATACACACGCACAATTTCCACAATGTAAATATTGACTCATTAATTCTTCATGGCAACCCTATGAGCAACAGTACCATTATGATCATGTTTTAGAAATGAAGACACGAAGGCACGGGGAAGTTAAGTACCCTGCTCAAGGTCACATAACCAGCATGCAGCCAATTAGGGCGTCAAACCCGAGCAGTCTAGCCCAAGAACCTGGCTGCTGCCTCTCCTGTCTCTACACACGCTTAGACATTCCCGAGTGAAATACACATGAAAAGAAAAGATGTGAATTCAACACTACTTTTTAATATTTACGTACACCTGAAAAATAGTTGTGCATTTATGTGGGAGGGAGTTGAATGTGGCAGTCATTCATCAGCTTCACAAGCATGCCTTTGAGAGCTCCCTGTGTGTGCCACGCCCTGGGCTAGGAGATGAGGATCAAGCAGTGAAGAAAACACACCAAGTCCCTGTGCTCCGGCTGAGGCGTCAAGGCACCAGGCCCAGGCGGAGAGAGGGAGGACCATGTTCACCTTGCAATGCTAACGAGGGTTTTAGATGCTTATGGGGCTGAATTCTGGAACTTCCTAGAGTGTTTCTCCCCTTGGATCCAAGCAACAACTCCCTCTTACCTAGAAAGACAGTAGGCTTCAGAGGGTTTCTGGTCTACCACACTTGCTGTAAGAATTTTGACAATTGTCATCAGCTTTTTCCTGAAACACGGAGCAGGTGGCTTTGGTCTCCACTCTCTAGGATCCCTAGGTGAGGATCCTGACATGTTCTTGACAGGAAATTCTGTCCCCTATAGCCACCAGCATGGAACATCTCATTCTTTCTTGAACAGTCTCCATTCCTTGGCTCTGAGACTTCAAACCTTTAGGAATCCCTCACTGGTGTTTGCTGGGCCCTGCCAGCCCTGATGGAGGATTTGAAGGCTCTTTGGGAAAAGCTGAATTGGTGGTATGAGTCTTTCTTGTCTTCCCTTTGCAAAGACCTCCCTTTACGTATGTTGATAACACAGGTAGTGAGTCACTTTAGAGGCCCCAAAGGGAATTTTGTCCTGGAAATCTTTGTTTTCGTTTGCTTTTTTTTTTCTTTCTCCTTCTCCATTTGCTGAGCTCCTCTCCAAAGGTGAAAACAGACAAAGAAACAAAAAATACCCACCAAAATCTGGTAGAGAGGGAAATAAAGAAGGGTATAACTAGACAAAGTGAAACTGTGGGTCTAATGGTGTAAAAATTTAAAGTAGTGCTTGTTAAAATTTGCTAACATTCCCTTTCACTAAAGAATTAAAGGCATACTTTATTTAGACTGTTCTCTTCCATGGCAAATAAACCTGATTTAGCCATGACCTTTGTGAAAAATAAACTAAACTGCATAGAAAAAAAATTCCTTTTTCTTTTTTAAAAGTCAGGCTTGAAATTTTTATATCCTTTGAGCCATATTCTTGAAGCAATTGGCTGATTAATTCAAGAAATGTTACTTCCCCAATTCAAACATGACATTTTGAAAATCATCCATGAATTACACGCTTCTAGAATGAAAGGCTTTTCTGTGCCATTTAAAAGGTTTTTTCATTTTGAGGGCAATTGTGAATATCTATAAGGGCACGTTTATTACTCCCAGAACAGATAGAAAATTAGCAAAGTCATAAAATTCTTACCCAGCTTTGCTATTGCAGCTGTGTCTCCATCCCGTCCCCCACCCGTTCCCCTGCCACTAAAATGGTTAAGAAGTGTGATGTTATTTTTGCCATTACAGGCAAGGCACTGGTCTTTTTAGATTGACTTTCCAAATCTCTACACAGAGATTAGAAGAAAAAAAGATATGCATTTAAACTTTGTTCTTTTGGTGGGATTCAACAAGAAATTGTTAGTATCATAAATTCATTCCTTAAAAATCTTACCTTCTGATCCTGAAATATGTCCCTCTCCTTCTGATCTCATACAGTAAACCAATACCAAGCCTCAGAAAAGCAACTGGCTGCAAACTTTCTGCCTTAATTTACACTATCGTACGTGGGACCTGTAGACGTGAATGTACGTTTCTGTATATACCCACCCAGTAATCACTGAGGCAAGCCTTTAATTTGTCTGAAATTGTGCAGGCATAATGGTGACGACCCACACGTTTTTCCATTGGAAATTGTAAATGAATGCTGGAGAGAGAACTCCACCCTCATCTCCTCCTCCCAACACTTCCTGGGACGCTTATTCATAACTCTTCGTATGTCAGGATAGAATTGACACTCACAGGGCTTTTGATCACTGCTGCTCAGTTGATGTGAGCAGTGCCACTCAAGTGTGGTCCTCAGAGTAGTATGGGTCTGCAGTCAGCAAGGAAATTAATTCTAAAATTAAAGAAAAGTGCTGAAAACATTTTAGAGGCATTTGGCAAATTAATTTTCTGCCTGTTGATCTAATCATAAAAACTAGGGGTTTATTTTTATTTTGTAACAACTCAACGGTATTAAAATCTAGTAGCGCTCCTGTCTCTGGCCAGAATGAGATTGACTCTTCTGTTTTGGTAGGTTTGTTACCTACAGCAAGACCATCTTCAGATGTGCATGATGAAATAATAAGCGCTTATCAAATAACATTTGAATAGCACTTATTATTTCACTGTGCACGTTATTAATAAGCATTTAAGCGTGCAGTGATGTCTTGGCTTGGTCTGAGGTCGCTGGAAGCACACCCTGAGAGACAGATCTGAGCAAGCAGCTTATTTGGTAGAAGATTCCCACAGGTACACATAGAGAAGTGGGGAAGAGAGACAGGGAAGGCAAAGAATCTAATAAAGCACGTGTTTTCAAGTAGGTTACCACCACAGGCAACTGGAACTCAATCCCACTGGGAGCTCGTGGACTGGTATAAAACACACTTCACAATTGCCCCACTTGAGGGGTGAGGGAGTTGGGGTATTCGCTGACCGATGAGTGGAGTCTTGGGGGGTTACCGATTCCCCCAGGATCACCAGTTGACTGACAGGCACTCAGTCTTTTCACGCCCAGTACTTCCAGTCTTCCATGCAAGACCAGTGAGCTCCAGTGGCTGAAAAATGCCATCAGGCAAAGACATGCAGGAGCCACTGCTTGAAAGTTGGGCTTGTTTGAACAGACGTGAAAAGGGCTGAGGGGATGCTTGGGACAGCAAAAGCACTGGCCAACAGGTAGGTTGGACAGGTGGACTTACCCCAATTTATAGATAAGGAAACGGGTCCAGCCCAGCACTATAATACAATGTGGAAGACAGTGGGGGAATGAGAAGGCTCTCTCCCCTTCACCACCCACTTTGGGTCCACCCAGAGCCTCTTCTGCTACCTTTCTTTCCTGTCTCGTGCAGTGGGTAGTTGGAAGAGATTGACTGGGTGCTCATACAGCCCATCTCTGCTTCCTAGACCCCTCACCTGGACTTCATTTCCTAGTCTCCCTTGCAGAAAGATGTGTTATGTAGCAGAGCTGAAAAGAGTGACTAGAAGTGATGGGCAGTACTTCACTGCTGGACCTACAAAAAGCTTTATAAGTTTTCTCCCTGCTTTCTACCTTTAGAGCAGACTGGGATTGAGATGAACCCCCAGGGCATCCTAGAGAGTCATGCCTTGATGGTGGTAGAGCCACAAGATGGAAGGAGTCTGGGTCCCTGGGATGTCACTTAGAGGTGGGCCATTTGGCTAGAAACATACTCTTTACTCTTTGGGTTAAGACACTGTGATTTTGAGGATTATATTACAGTAACTAGCATCACCTTAAATAATAAAACATCATACATGTGTGATCCAAAAACTTGTCTTATATCAGTTACCATAATCTCAGATTCTACACTTATTTATTTATCCGCTGTCTCCCCTCCAACAGGAGGGACTTAGATTTGTACACCGCTCTATCTCTGGCATCTGGCATATGTATATGCTCAATAAGTATTTGGCAAATGACTAAACGTTAATGTATGAACTTATCTAACAACTCCCAGCAGGCAAGTGAGAGAGTCAGGATTGGAGTCCAGGCCCACTGAACCCTCACACTCTTAAGCCCTCTGCACATTGGCTGACTATGTATGCCAGGGCTTACGTAGGTTATGTTGCCCCTGAGGTCTACTTAACAGGCAGCAGTTAGCACAGGGCTTCTGTGCGGTGGGGAAAGCAGACCCGTCTGTGTTCTCATCCATGGATTAGGCTATATTTTAGAAATGCTGAATTTTGTGACTTACCTAACCTGAGCAAGGGCTCAGCTATAGAACCAGAAAATCCCTATATGGACTATGAGATAACTGAGCAAAATACATAGAGATAAAGCCAGATCCTCTTTGAACAATCTAAGCAAAGGCAATAAGTCACAAAAAAAGAACGGATCCGGCAGAACTTGGGATGAGTTAGGAGGAGAGGCGAACACAGGCGTTAGGTTTAAGAGCCTGGGCTTTGGTGGTCAGACACAGCTGGCTTCAAGGAGCTCTGTCATTTACCAAGTGGTCTGACCTTGGGCAAGTCAGCTAACCTTGTTGGGCTTCTTTTCCTCATCTATAAACCGGGTGTAATTATGCTGGTCTCCTGTGGTAAAATGATTAACACAGAGACACGAAGTGCATTCTCAAAAGATGGTGTCTTGTATAGTAACTATTTTTTAACTCCTGGTGTTAAGATGGAGAACTCTATCATCTTGGCCACTGAGATATAAAGGCTGAGGCGCTTGGGAGACTATAATGGCGATTACAGGAACTGGGTCAGAAGAGAAAGCTACAGGCTTTCCCGGCCTCTCCTAGGCTGCACTCTTCCCATGTGTGGCCACTAGAGGGCTTTGGGCATCTTTGTTTACCACTACTGCGTTCGGACGTGGCACCCAGGATGCTCAGTGAATTATTAGGGCTCTCTTTCCAGGGGAAGGCAAAAGAGCAGTGCACTTGAAGAGAAGCATTTGAGCAGCTACTGAGGGGTCATATATGTAAGGGTTGCAATGAGACTGCAGACATCTTACTCTGCTACAGGCAAAGTTGGCCTTTGAGCAGATAATCTACTGCCAACTGAGTGAACTGCCTGGGGTTGCCCTAGTACCAGCTTAGGGCCCTGTGTTGAATGAGATAAGGGTCTCCTTGTCTTATTAGACAACGTAGGCAGTGAGGTCTTGATTTCTGAAGATCACTCAGTGGCCCACTAAGGCATTGGGACTGAAAATTGGCTCCTCCTAATAGAGGTGAATTATAGTTCAGCAAATTTCCAGAGGTTTGGAACCATTCCGATGATGCATGGGAGACCAGGGTGTTCTCAGTAGGGCAAGGAGTCCAGGAGCTCTCCCCTCCAAATTCACCCCACCTTCCAACTCCCAGTTCATTAGGTCAGCAAGGTCTGATATTAAAAGGAAAATAGCTCAGGAAAACATTGCTCACATTAGTCATTTTCACTGTAGTATGAAAGTTCTGTTCTCTTTGAGATTCTATGCTAAATCCTTAATAAAAACACCTTAGATATGGCTCCATAACTTGCCACTCTTGTTCCTCACCTCATCACCTTAAATTCCCAGTTTTCAGAAAATACCAAGTACTTTCCTATTTCCTTGCCTTTCTCCACAGTTTTCTTACTACAAATACACCACTTCACCCTGCTCTTTTATGCTTGATAAAATCCCATTCCTTCATTAGAACCAACAGATACTTCCCTGATTTTTGCCTCTATTTCTTCATAGTACTTTGTGCTTACTCTTAACAGAACACATCAGAGGGTTTTGTCCTATACATTTTTGTCTCTCCTTATCATCAGGTTGGGCTGTTCATGTGACTAATCCCCAGCCTCTGCTTGAATACCTGTCCTGAAAGGGAACTCACCACCTCAAAGGCAATGCATCCCATTGCCAGCGAACTCTCTTTGCAAAAAAAAATTTTCTCATTATTAGAAACTAAATCTATTTGCCTGATACATGGAACCATTGATTCTCTTCTTACTAGTTCAGTTACATAAAATTGCTTCAGATAAGGCTTCTCATTCCATAATTAGACACAGATCTTTAAATATAAATGTTCTGAGAGTAGACAATACCTTCTAAAGTGTAAATAATCCATTCTAAAGTGTAAATGGCCAGGCATGGTGGCTCACGCTTGTAATCCCAGTGCTTTGGGAGGCCAAGGCGGGCTGATCACTTGACACCAAGAGTTTGAGACCAGTCTGGCCAACATCTTGAAACCCTGTCTCTCCTAAAAATACAAAAGTTAGCTGGGCATGGTGGCACATGCTTGTAATCCCAGCTACTCGGAGGCTGAGGCATGAGAATCACTTGAACCTAGGAGGCGGTGGTTGCAGTGAGTCGAGATCACGCCACTGCACTCCAGCTTGGGGGACAGAATGAGACTGTCTTAAAAAATAAAAAAAAGTGTAAATGACTGGTAAAAAGCTTTTTCATAAGAATAGAATTGTATCAGGATAACTTAAGGGTGGCATTAGGAATGCCAAAGACATCAGGCATGTAAGGACTTCAAAAATGTGCTACAGTAGAAAGAATACTGGGCTAGGAAATGAAAGATGGGTCCAATGTGCCTTATGTTTTCTGAGCTTTGGTTGTTCTCATCAGAAAAAGGAATACTTTGCATGATGAGTAGTTCTACTGATGACTGCAACTGCAGAATTTTCTGTGGAAGTGGCCCCACTCAACTGGGCTGTCTTAAGCCTTTGCTCTGGCTTGGCTTTCTTGTCTGGGCCAGCAAAAAGTTGCACATGTGTCAATGGGCCTTGGTGTCCTGGGAGTTGGGTAGACGTTACTGATGCCAAAGATGCCATGACTTACACCACCCACAATCATGTCAATCAGTGAATGAGGCTTTTATTCCCACCTGGGTTGACGTTTTCTTTCCCCTACCATGAAGCCTGGCTTCACACCAGCTATTTACAGCATTTGTATCAGAAATGAAGGATGCAGGTAACACATTTTATCATGGTTTTATTATATACCGTCTTTTCTTGGAATTTTACAAAGTAAAATACTGAGTAAGAACCAACTTTATTTTTCCTAAGTTCCACCCTATAGGACCAGGTCATATTAACAATTGCTCGATGCACAATACCCAGTGACTCAATAAATACATTACAAAAATAATGCAGATTTGTTCTTTGCTTAAAACATCAAAAAAGTTAAGATTTCCCAGACTTGACCCCCACCCCCCACCACCTTTTTTAATATTTATTTACTGGGAATATATTGGTGGAGAAAAAAATTGTTAAAATAGTATTAAAATAGGTGAAGTGAGGTCCGTTCTTCTTCCCATTTGTTTTGCTGTTTTTCCTTGGAAAAGCACTACTTCCTGTTTTTATGTCGGAACTTGCTGCAGTCGTCTGAACCTGCTAAGACATGAGCAGAAATTCTCCTATTTTGGGGCCGTTTAGTAGAATGATAGTATTATGGTAATATTGATCTTTTATTTTAAAGCCTACTTAAAACCAGTCCTCGGCTTTGTCCCTAAAATACCCTATTCCCTACCCAGTCTGAGGCAAGAGCGGTTTAGAACCTGAGACTCCAGCAAGGTGCCTCATGACTAAATAACATTTGGTTTAAGGTGGGCGTTTACGTGTTTTGATATATTTCTACTGTGTTTTTTAAAAAAATCATTGCAAAATTCCCTTTCTCTTCCACTTCCCTAAGTCTCTTTCTTTCTGATCTCTCACAGAAGTGATTAAATAGTTTCACAACTCCAGAGAAAAGGTGACGCTTAAGTCACATTTGTATTAAATAAGTTATATATAAAAGCTGCTTATAACGTTTACCAACTCCGTCTCTATCCCCCTTCGCCTCTCTTGGACACTCTGGATCCGGGTGTGAATTGAGTCGCACCCACTGTGGCTTCCAGGTTCTTCTGGCTTCCGAGCTGTCCCCATCCTCCTGCCCACATCGCTCCCCAGGCGCACTTCCAAGGAGCTCTGCAGATGGCGGCGAGGGCGGCTTCACCGGGCGGTCCCCCGGGCGTGGCGCACGCCCCTACCGCAATGTATGAGAAATACTCACGTGGTATATACAAATATACACGACGGCGGCCAAGAAGGTCTCGGCGCCCCTCGGCAGGTCAGTGCAGCTCGTGTGTGCTCCAGAACCAGAGGCGGCGTCCTCCACCTCATCCGTCCCTTTAATACTCCCTGGCCTCTTGGAACTGCTTCATGTAGTCCTCGTCCGAAGGGCTCTCTGTGCACTTGTGTCCGTTGTTGGGAGGCCGGGCCTCGTTATACCTGCTCCAGTCGCCCTTGCAGATAATCCAGGGCAGGACGTCCACCTTGTAGTGGAGCTCCGCGGAGAACTCGGTGCTGATGAGGTTGGGCGTGCCTGCCCCCTTGCCCCTGGTGATGAGCTGCATGTTGTCACCGTAGCAGCAGTGCTGCGCCGCCAGCGTGGTGCTCTCCAGGGACAGCATGGAGCGGATGCAGTACCGGGCCGTGGGCTTGTAGATCTCCAGCTTCTCCTTGGGCCCGCTGGCGTCCTTCCAGCGGAAGTCCTTGCGCTTGATGCGGTCGAAGACGTTGGCCGCGCTGTAGGCTACCTCAGTGGGGTAGGAGCAGGGGCAGCTGGGCAGGTCATTCATCACCTTGTGCATGTACTTCTTTAAGAACTCGCTTTTGCAGCTCATCCAGCGCTCACAGCTGTCCGTGTCTGGAAAAGGCCAAAAAGAAACCCTCTCACAGCATGCACAACTGGCCCACAGGTGGGGTTTCGAGGAGCATGTGACGCCAGGCTGCTCCTGAGGGCCCACAGGAGGACACTAAAGTCAACAACTCCCTGAAGTCCACAACTCCTCTCCTGGAGCCAGAAACCCCTCAGCCCCCTGGAACCACCAGAGGGGGATGGCCTTCCTCACCTCCCTTGAACTTGGGAACTTCATTACTCAACACTTCCTCCCAACACCCCACTTTATGTTAAAAAATTTTCAGACACGCAGAAAAGTAAAGAGAATATTCTTATACAACAACTACCCATACTTCATCACCTGGATTTGACTATCATTATATTTGCCTTATCTTTTAAAAAATTTCGTGGAAATATATAATGTTACCCCTAAATTTTAGTAAACATCTACAAAAAAGAGGATTATTTTCCTAGATAACCATGACATGATTATCACTCTTAACAAACTTAAGAATTCAGAATTATTTGAATCTCCTCTCTAAATAAGTGATGAGGCCAGGCACAGTGGCTCATGCCTGCAATCCCAGCATTTTGGGAGGCCAAGGCGGGCAGATCACCTGAGGTCAGGAGTTTCAGACCAGCCTGGCTAACATGGTGGAACCCCATCTCTACTAAAATTACAAAGTATTAGCTGGGCATTATGGCACATGCCTACAATCCTAGCTACTCAGGAGGCTGAGGCAGGAGAATCTCTTGAACTTGGGAGGCAGAGGTTGCAGTGAGCCAAGATTGTGACACTCACTGCACTCCAGCCTGAATGACAGAGTGAGACTCTGACAAGAAAAATAACAATAATAAAATACAATAAATAAAAATAAAATAAATAAATAAGTGGTGATGTGATGGAAAAGGCCCCAAAGGAAGATTTATAGGACTCAGTTTTGATTTTGCCACCCATGGACTGGTTCCCCCAACCTTTTAACCTTAGGTGTGTAACCATCGCTGTCTGCAAGTTCACATGGCAAGGTGCCTCAAAGAGGAAGGGGCCCGGGGCACTTGCTTTTAGGGAGCTTAAGATTTGGGTCACAGGCCAGTGACCTGTAGGCCTGGGTCAAAATCTACCCCCAGGGGGTTGTGTTTGGTTCTTTCAGTATTTAAAAAAAATTGTTCAGTTGCCAATATTTAAAAATGAGGTTATTCCAATTATAAATGTGGATTCCTGGCTTTATTTGAAAAACCAAAAGACTGATCTATGCTGGTCCTGCATTCTCCCATGGGAGCAACTGACCCTGTGAACAGGTGAACGGTGACCCCTCCATGGACAGGGCAGAGGTCCCCAGTTCAGCACAACTCCTACTTGATCCTTTCACTCATGGGTGACCTCGTGGTCCCTCAGTCATCCAAGTCCAGGACCTCAGGCTTAGTGAGTCTCAGGTTTAGTGAATGTTTTAGTTTGGGTTACCCCAGACCCTGAGACAAAAAGATTCCAGTGAAAATGATTCTTTGGGAGGTGATTCCAGGAAACAGAGGAAGGGGAGCAGGGGAGTAAGACAGAGAAGGGAGAGCAGCTAATACAGGGTGTGGAACAAACAGGTAACCACTGCAAGGAACTGGTTGCTCCCGTTGGGATCTGGGAAACTGCACAGAGAACACGCCTCAGCATTTTCCTATCAGAGACAATGTCAAACTTTACCCAAGTCCTGTGATCCTGGAAAACAGTGAAAGTTAGGAGTCCCCCAGCCCTTCTGCATTCTGGAAATCAGCTTATTGCAAAAAGCCCTTTCCCCATAGGACTTAGAAAAGACTCATGGATGTCCACTTTGTTCATCTGTGACAAGGCCAGAAACACAAATTCCCTTTCTTTGCCTAAAAACCTGCTTGTCCTCACTGATTGATCAGGAAAAAAAAATGGATCTTTTTTTTTTTTTTTTTTTTGAGACGGAGTCTCTGTTGCCCAGGCTGGAGTGAAGTGGCATGATCTTGGCTTACTGTAACCTCTGCCGCCGGGTTTCAAGCAATTCTCTTGCCTCAGGCTCCAGAGTAGCTGGGATTACAGGCTTACGGGTGCCTGCGATTGTGCTCGGCAAATTTTTGTATTTTGAGTAGAGACAGGGTTTCACTATGTTGGCCAGGCTGGTCTTGAACTCCTGACCTCGTGATCTACCCACCTCAGCCTCCCAAAGTGCTGGGACTACAGGCGTGAGCCACCATGCCTGGGCGACAAAAATGCATGTTAGCCAAACTTTGATTAGGCTTCTCTCCTTCACCTAGGTCCCTGGACTTTGGCCCATCCTTAATCTAAACCAGCACAGCCTCTCCTCAAGGGTCCCCGTCGGAAAGAGGCTGGCTTCAGGGTATAGCATTCTTCAATCTACTCTCTGACCATGCCACTCTTGCATCTCACTTTCCCTTATTTACTCCTCTGTAAAAGAAAACCCTCTTTGCCTAACCCCTGAGATGCTTGCAGATCTTATGGTCACAGAGTTCATCCCATTGCAATAATAGGGAGATAACATCCCCCGCCTCCCCTTACTGAGTCCGGATTTGCTTTTATTGATGGGGATCTGAGTTTTTATGCACCAGTTCCCATTCATCACTGACAGGGGGCTGCTCCTGGACTTCCAGCTAGGAATGCCCTGTGCATTCACGGGCAGCTGGGCTCTGGGCCAGAGAAAGACCTCAGGCAAAGGCACACAGGGGCTGCCAGTTGGAGGCGCGGGGACATGCTGTGGGTGGAGGGGATGTGGGCTGGTCACCGACAGCCCAGTGAACTGGGGTAGGCAAGATGAGGCAAACCTAAGGAAGCCAACTGTGATGGAATGTGGGGTGCGTTAAGGGAGGCAAAGGCAAAAAGCCCCAGGGGTGTCCAAAAATGCAAGATCATTTCTGGCAGGGCAAGTCAGGGGTGCCTCAAGGAGCATGTGAAACACCAGGCTGTTTCTGAGGCATGTCAAGGTTGTGTGACAGCCACAAGTGTCCTGCTCAGAGCTCCTACAAGGGAACCTGCTGTGGGTGCTTTGCTGACCGGCAGCCTCCAGGTTATACCTTTGGATCGACTGTAATTTTAACATCAAGGCCCCATCCACCCTCTGGCTGCTCTTGGCCAACGACTGAGCATGGTAGGGGACCTGTCCGACAAGGGGCTCCTCCAACAGGCAACTTTTGCTGGGATTTCCAGTCAGCATGGCTGAGCCTTCCTCTCTCTCTTCCTGCACCTCGGTCTGAAAGTTCTCCCTGCCTAGTCCTGCTGCTTTCCTCTTTATCTTTCCTGGGCTTTTCCTCAAAAAATCTCTTGCATGTCTAATCCCATCTTGGCGTCTGGGTCTTGGAGGGCCCTAATGGACACAGACTGCAATAGCATAGATAGGGGAGGGGAAGGGAAGGCTCTCCAGGTAAGCATTCATGGTGCAAACTAAGGTTAGGCAGGAACAAATCTGCTGGGGATGTCTGGGGCTGGAGCATGACCTATTCAGTTTCATGGGAGCAGAAGGTATAGGAATATAAGATTGCTGGTATCAGATGATGATGGGCTTGTTCAGTTTAGGCTAGTTCACAAGGTACTAGGGAGCCGTGGAAGGTTTGTGAGTGATAGTGAGTTATTCACGGAGTTGTGCAGTAAGAAAATGAATTCAGTGCTGATGATAATGCGGAGGGTCCAGGTGAGATACTCTGGGATCAAAAGCAGTCAGAGAGTTAGAGCTGCCAGGTCTTGGTGGCTGGTGAACTTTGGAGTAAAGAGGGGAAGACATCAGAAGTGACTCCAGCTCTGACCCAGGAACCTGGGAGGCTGGTGGTGTTGTGGGCGGAAATCACACGGTCAGGATGAGGGCAGCTTGCAAGAGGGCTTTGGGTACTTGTCGGTAAAAGGAGGAAGGGAAAAATGGGACATCTCTCATGAGCTCAGAAAGTCCTGGCGAAAGGCGAGGAGTGTGGGATCGCATGCTAAACAGCCTGGGATTGACCTGCAACCCAACTTTCAGAAGCTGTGAGACTTGAGTGAGGTATCTTACCTCGCTGTGCTTCAGTTTTCTTGTCTCTAATTTGGGCATAAAAATAGCACTTCTCTCAAAGCAAAGAGGATTGAGTGGGAGGGAACCCAGAGGGTACACCCAACAGTGTCCGGGTGCTGCCAGCTGGGACAGGCTGTGGCTGCGGCCTCCTCTCGGAGCAGTCATTGAGAGAACGAAAGTTCAATCTTTCCACGCTGCTTGTACCTTTGCGAGCAGTCCTTCAGAAAGGCTCCTCAGTTTTACCTAACTTGAGTGTGCCATATTCTTTCCTGCCTGGCCTCTGACTGAGGCACCATGTCTACACAGCTCTGGTGGCCTTAGCCACACGCTGGTGTGGCCTTGTGCATCTGGGCTGCATTCTGCAAAACAGCTAGAAGCTGCATGCCTGTGAGGTGTGATATGAGGAGGCCTGAGAAACTTTCCATCTCAGGAGATGGCCTTTAAGTTCTACCACTTTATGTCAAAGTCTTGCCTTTAAAGACATTTCTGTTTTTCAACCAAATGCATTGTATTTGCAGACGGCTCCTGTTAAATGCAATTTGATCATGTGTATGTGAAGAAATTGGGGGGGTGAGGTGGAGGCCTTAGTGACACTGAATTTCCAAACTGTATCCAGTTTGGCTCATAGACATTTCTGATCCAATTTGTTTTTAAAATAAAATTCTATCAAGCATGAAAAAATTAAGATACAATCTGGCGAAATCAAGATTTCAGGGCTCTCTTAGAAACGCAGAACATATGGCAATTCTGACTGAGTATTCCATGGTGGCCACATCACGGCTGATCCCTTTGGACAAAGCTGTTCATTTCATTGCAGACCCTACCATTCTCTGCTGCCCCCGACACTGTAGCTGTTTCATTTTCTTTTTTTATTTTTTTGAGATGGAGTTTTGCTCTTGTTGTGCAGGCTGGAATGCAATGGCATGATCTTGGTTCACTGCAACCTCCATCTCCTGGGTTCAAGTGATTGTCCTGCCTCAGCCTCCCGAGTAGCAGGGATTAAAGGCATCCGCCACTACGCCCAGCTAATTTTTGTAGTTTTACTAGAGATAGTGTTTCACCATGTTGGCCAGGCTGGTCTCAAACTCCTGACCTTAGGTGATCCACCCGCCTTGGCCTCCCAAAGTGCTGGGATTACAGGTGTGAGCCACTGTGCCCGGCCACACTGTCTTTTCATCATAGTGCTGGCACCGTTTTTTCCCTCCACACTTTCTTATTTGTCTTTCCTTTTATTCTAGACTTGTTCTACTTAGATGCTTACCTGGTCCCAATAGGCATTTGAAGAACATATTTGTTCAGCGGATTAGCTCCCAAATAGCTGGGCTATGAGAAGAAAGGACTCAGGACTGCTACATTTTGACTGAGGAGGCAGGGCAGATGTGAAGAGGCTAAGTAAGAACTTTTGGGTGGCAAAAAGCAATGGCGGAGAAGGAATTTTACCCTTCTACAATCCTTACATATACAGAGAAGCACATAAAGCAATTTTTAAAAAGTAAGCTTGCACCTTGTGCCTGAAGAGTCACTTTCCATTTTGTTTGGTTCACGTTTATTGCATTTGCTCTAGCGTTTTCTATTGGACAAGTAGCAGAATGTACCAAAGGTTGATGAAGAATTCTTGCAGGGGATGGTGGTGCAACATTTTGAGAAAATTCCCTCCTTCCCTTCCTCCCTCCCTCTGCTGGAGAACCGGGGGTACCTTTTCTTGATTTTATTGAGGACGCTTAATGAAGGCTGAGTAAGAACAGATTCCATGTGGCTTGAGCCCCTGCTATGGGCTTATTCTGTGCTAAGAGGAGAGAGTGGTCCCCCTCTGCCTCTGGCTGTGAAGGCTGCACATACAGCAGAGTGAACACAGACATGCTCGGTCTGGTGTAGGAGGCACAGGATTGTATTTCTCTTGCTTGAAGTATATTCAGCAAGCAAGACACATGTTGGGAGCACTGGACCCCAGAAAAGGAAAATGAAACATTCACGTGGATCCAAGGATGGCATTGCAAAGGCAAAAAGGAATCTCCCAGGCACTAAGTCAATATTTGGATTAAAAAGGAAAAAAAACCTTCTTACCAACTTCAAACAGTCTGGTGGCATTAAACTCCTCGCTTCCCGCAAGCAGACTCACTTCAGTGGCAGCTGTCCTAAAAGTGTCTTCAATTCCTAAACACAGACAAGAGCTCATTTTTCCATCAGTATATGGAAAAAGTTATCTCCCCCCCACAATAAAAAAATAAATACACCTGAACAAAGCCTTTCTTGTATTCATTATTACTCACGGGCAGAAACTTGCCAACAGGGAAACAGTGAAAAGCAGGCGGTAGTGCAGACGCTATATTAAAACCCCAGATACCACTGGCAGCATGAAATCAGATCCAAATGTGCCGGAATGAGTCCTTAGGACCTTAGGCCTGGGGATGGGGTTTTGAGCAGTGGGGGACACATGTCAGGATGGTGTCAAGGTGACAAACTAAACCAGAGGCAGTAGAACATAGTGGTTAATATCTTGTTCTCTCTCTCCTTTTTTTTTTTTTTTTAAATTTTTTATTTGAGACGGAGTTTCGCTCGTTACCCAGGCTGGAGTGCAATGGCGCGATCTCGGCTCACCGCAACCTCCGCCTCCTGGGTTCAGGCAATTCTCCTGCCTCAGCCTCCTGAGCAGCTGGGACTACAGGCATGTGCCACCATGCCCAGCTAATTTTTTGTATTGTTAGTAGAGATGGGGTTTCACCATGTTGACCAGGATGGTCTCGATCTCTTGACCTCGTGATCCACCCGCCTTGGCCTCCCAAAGTGCTGGGATTACAGGCGTGATAATATCTTGTTCTTAATGACTCACTGTGTGAGTTCAAATCATTACTAGCCATGTGACCTTGGGGTAGCCAGTTAACTTTTGTGTGCCTCAGTTTTCACATCTGTAAATGGGGAGAACTAATTGCCCTACCTCCTAGAGTTGAAATAATGAAATGAGTTGCATGTAAAGAAAGTACACAGAGCAGTAAGTGGGAAGTGTTAGGTGATAGATTTTCCTTGAATATTACTTGTCTAGCGCACCGAGGCTGCTGTAATAAGGCATAGCTGAGATGAGCTATCTCAGATTCTCGGACATTTAGCATTGTTGATGATGCTTCAAAAAGAAAAAGCTGGGCTTCTCATAATCTGCTCCGAGGAACTGAACCCAGCTCTACTCAAACTTCTTGGTTCATCCAAACTACCACCCCTAACCAGGCTTCCTTTACAAGCTGCAATCTGGTGCACGGTAAAGCAGTAAGAAGAGGAGGGAGCGCGGCACTGCGGTAACATTTGCTGGTGAGCCTTGGCCTTGCCTGCCGGTTTCCCTGACTTGATTTCTTTTAAGGGGCTCCCTCTGATTTTATGTGAGGCACCTCAAACTTATTTGCAGGGTTGACCTACAGGGCAAACGTTCACAGTGTTGTAACTGCCAGGCCAGGGAGACTGTGCCCCATGATTCTTTCCAGAAAAGCTGAGAATCAACAAATAAAACAATGAAAGAGATCCTGGAAAAGGAAACCCCTCACGTTCCAAGGGAGCCAGAAAAGCTGGAATAGTCAGGAACTGAGAGGCAGAAAGGATGGAAGAAAGGCAAGGCCAGACGAGAAGAAAAGGTACGAAGAGGGCTGCTGGCCCTCCACACGGCTCTCCACGGTGACAGAAAACAAGAAGGAAACGTTTGTAAATGGAGGCAGAGGGGAGCCTTCCCCTGACAAGAGATCCAGGATCTACCACCTTGAGTCTGGATGTGAGGTCTCGAAGAGAAAACAACAGACAAGCCCCCAAACCTGGACTTCAAATGCTGTCTGTGTCCACGTGTGGCTGATCCCGACACCCTTCTCTTGGTGAAGAACAAAGAGTTTAATGATTAAGAATATGAACTCTGTAATCAGACTGTCTAGATTCAAATTCCAGGTTGATCACGTGCTGTCTGTGTCACTCTAGGCAAGTTAATCTCTGTGCCTCAGTTTCTATAGCTGTCAAATGGGTACAATCATAAATACCTATTTCATAGTTACTGTGAAAAATTAAACAAAATAACACCTGTATGGACTTTAGGCTTTTGCTTGATACTTAAGTGCTCAAAAGTCTTCTTCGTCATCACCTATTTTCCTTTTTCTTCTTCACCTTTATCTTCACCTTCTTTTGTCTCATCTTTTTACCTTCATCTTCTTCTTTCTCTCCATATTCTTCTTCTCCTCATTTCCCTCTTCCTCCTCCTCATATCATTGTTATTTATTGCTTATTTCTACACATCCAAATCCCACCTACCAGGCTTCCAACTCAGCTCATTCTAACGAGCAGGGGAAAGTCAGGAAAAGCACCGTAATGGTTACTCCACTGTTTCGAAATCCATCTGCATGGCTGTCCTGGAGCCAGAACCGCCACTTGCATGTCAGCCTCATTTCCTTCCTTCCTTCCTCCCTCTTCTCTTCTCCTCTTCTCCCCTCCTCCTCTCCCCTCCTCCCTCTTCTTCTCCCCTCCTCCCCTCCCCTCCTCCTCTCTTCTCCTTTCCTTTCCTTTTCTCCCTTCAACAGAGTCTCGCTCTGTTGCTCAGGCCTCCCTCCCTCCCTCCCTCTCTCCCTCCCTTTCCTTCCTTCCTTCCTTCAACAGAGTCTCGCTTTGTCGCTCAGGCTGGAGTGCAGTGCTCTGATGATGATCTCAGCTCACTGCAACCTCTGCCTCCCAGGGTAAAGCAATTCTTCTGCCTCAGCCTCTTGAGTAGCTGGGATTACAGACCCCTGTCACCACGCCCAGCTAATTAGTGTATTTTTAGTAGAGATGGGGTTTCACCATGTTGGCCAGGCTGGTCTCAAACTCCTGACCTCAAGTGATCTGCCTGCCTCAGCCTCCCAAAGCGCTGGGATTACAGACGTGAGCCACTGTACCCGGCCATCAGCCCTGTTTCCTACAGGGCTGTAGAAACATTTGCTTGATAACTAAACATTTTGCTAACATACACATTCATTCCAATCTGATTCTTCCTCCCTCTCCTCAGAAACGCCTTTGAGCTTTCATTTCTCCTTTGTTCCAAATGTCTCTGTTTGGAGAACAGAGTGTCTAGAGGTAGAAAAAGGAAGTCTGGGGTGCGGAGATCAGATTTTCTGTCTCTGAAATTGTTTTCAGCTGAAGCCATTTGGAATGTGTGGTTTCTTTAAAGGCTCTAGGTTATTATTTTAGGCTGGTATTCTACCTGGCAATGGGAAATACACAGTAAGACTATACACCAGGCGTTACTAAGCTTTTCTTGTAAAGGGTCAGAGTGTAAATATTTTAGGTTTTGTGGGTCAAATATGGTATTGGCTGTAGCTGCCTCCTCCTCTTCCTCCTCCCCCTCCTCCTCCTTCTTCTCTTCCTCCTTGACTTTCTCTTTCTTTTCTTCTTCCTCCTCCTTCTCTTCTCTTTCTTCTTCTCTTCGCAACATTTTAAAAATGTATGGGGCCACAAAAGAACAGGTCTCAAGCCAGACCTGGCCATAGTTTGATCGCCACTGCACTGCTATAGTCAGTCACAATTATTGTTCACTTTCAATATGACCTCTCACCAAGTGTGCAATGAGTTTAGTTTCTGAAGCACTGACAATGTAGTCTAAAGTGAAAGTTAACTACAAACATGTCCCAGGTTGTGCTCCTGGGAGCCGTTGGCAATTCTCCCGTATTACCGGTGGGGCTAACGGTGTCTTTTTCCTGTAGATGGTTGTCAAGCCTCTCATCCTGGCTGCCTCATCAGATCAGACCATGAGTGTCTGCCTTCATGTGTCTCTTCAAGGCACAACAAATCCCACATCAAAAACCCAGTCTAACCCGAGTCCCTCCTTTAAATTAAATAAGTACAATGCGGCATTGTTGTTTAGGTCACAGCCACCGCAATTGTGGATAAGACTCAGAAAATCCATTCAGCTCATCAATTATCTCCTGACTCACTCTGGTCAAAAATCTTATTAGAAAAATAGTTACATCTTTTAAAAAGACAATTTCACCAAGTTTTTAATAATACATTAAAAAGCTTTCCCCTTGAACTTGGAGCTACACACCCAGGTAAACGCACCCGGGCAGTTTGGACGGTCACAGGTTCTCGATTCTGTCGCGGTGCATGCGTAGCCACAAGACCGGGTCCGTTTCTGGTTGCCGTTCCCACAGGTGACGCTGCAGACAGACCAGAGACTCCAGTCACCCTCACCATCTGTGGAATCTGGAAGACAGCCAGGGAGATGGTCACCAACGTTGCCCCAAGAATCCCACAATCTCCCTCCCCATCAAGCAGCCCGTCAATTACTCACTTCTATCGTTCTTGTTGTTGGAGGGGACTGCTGGAGGGGACCTTTCAGCTGGAGCTAAAAGGCTTATGGCTCCAGGGCTTATTTAGGGATCAGATTTGTGACGGCAAAGAGGTTTTGAGCACTGTGGTGATCTGTACATCCCTAGAAGGTGCCCAGAAAATGCTTACTGAGAATGCATACAATTGCACAGCATGGGATAATATGCTAGGCAGTTTCCAAAAGGAGCCACCATCAGTTCCTTCCTTCTCTGTGCTTTTAGCCACTCACTGACATACAGAGAGAAAGAGAGAGAGACAGAGGAGAACTTATTTGACATTAAGGCCTGGCAGCTTCTGGCTTTTGCTATGGGGAATCCAGTCACTGTGAAAGATGCTTATGGGACGTCACATGGAAAGAGAAGAGTCACATGAAGGACCACAGAGATGCCACATATGTGAGCAAAGCCTTCTCGAGCCTTCTAGCCCTTCCCAGTGGACAACTGAATGCAGCTGGTGCCGCCAGGAGCAGAGTACCTACCCAGTGGCCCTGCCTGAACTCCTGAGCCACAGGATCATGAGAAATAATAAACGGTTCTTGTTTTAAGCCACCGAGTTTGGGACAGTTTGTTAAATGCAGCAATAGATTATTGGTATATTAATGGTGAAGCTAGAAATGATCCCTCAAGGTCATTACTCAACAGCCATCTGGTGATTACCTATTGAGCCCTTTCTGTATGTCAGGCATAATTCTAGGTATATGAGATACACCATTAAGTAAAACCTTCAAAGAACCCTGCCCCGGTGGAACTAATGTTTTAGTGAGAAAAGAGAAACAATCATCAATAAACACAAAAAGTAAGTGAATTAGATGGCATGTTAGAAACTGATGAGTGGTCTGCAAAAAGAAAACTAGGCCAGGAAACAGGGGGGCTTGGGAGTGCGAGGTGTGGGAGAGGCTGGTAACCTACTGATATGGTTCTGTGTCCTGACCCAAATCTCACCTTGAATTGTAATTGTCACCATGTGTCAACGGCAGGACCAGGTGGAGATAACTGAGTCATGGGGGAGTTTCCCTATACTGTTTCTGTGGTAGTGAGTAAGTCTCATGAGATCGGATGGTTTTATAAATGGGAGTTCCCCTGCACAAGCTCTCTCTTGCCTGCCGCCATGTAAGACGTCCCTTTGCTCCTCTTTTGCCTTCCGCCATGATTGTGAGGCCTCCCTAGCCATGTGGAACTGCGAGTCCATGAAACCTCTTTCCTTTATAAATTACCCAGTCTCAGGTATGTCTTTATGAGCAGTATGAGAACACACTAATACACCTATCAAACTGACTTCCTCTTATCAAAAGTAAAGTCCTGGAGTAGTAGGGTGCCTGATTTAAGATATAAGGTCATTGGGTTAACAGAAAGGAAAGCAGGGCTCTAGCATGAAGCACTTGCTCTCTAAAGCATGATTCTTTCTGCAGCATCCCTGCTCTGTGACAGCTTCTCCTGGTTTACCCAGATCTTCCTATGGCCTTGGGGCCTCTGCCAGTGCCAAGTTTGGAGCTACAGGCATGCCCCTTGCCGGGAGGGAGTACCCTCTGTTCATAACAGGTCGTGGTGATGGTTATTACATAGGCCTGACAGGAATGTAGTCCACACGTTTCTACCTGAACTGTGGGCCCGTGCCAGTCTTCCAGGCTGTTGTTTATGTGGTGTTCACTCTGAACGTGCCTCAGGCAAACACAGGGCTGTGGAGCCTCCTCAGTCCACTATGCGAGATTGGAGGAGCTGGGTGGTGGGGGATGGATTTCGTGATTGCGTCCCCCTCCCTAATTCTGAGTGGAGATCTTGCTCCAATCTCACCTGCCCCCCTCCCCGGGGCCCCATCTATTTTCCTCCCAATCCCCAAAAAGGAATTTTTCTGAACTTTGATTTTTCTTCTAAGAAATGGTTTTCCAACCACACAGCTAAGCAGATGTTTGAAACTAGTACTCTGTGTCAGGAAATGGGGCTGCCTTCCCTGGTGTTAGCTTCTTCCATCTCTACCACCTCATGAGGCGTCACACAGTAGGACTGGAGAGACAAGTTGCTTCTGGATGGAGAAACCACGGAGGCAGGGGCAGTCGCTGCTCCCACTGAGGACTTTGCAGTCTGGTATCTCTCAGTCACTGCCCCAAGAGCACCAGAGTGGTGCCTGGAACAAGCACACAATTGCACGCTTGTCAGAGAAGCATCCAGGTGCAGCAGGTCACACGCACATGAGCATGCCCCCAGTCATATCCTGCAAACATGGCTGAGGCCAGATTTTGTTAAAGGGAATAACAGCTAAAAAAAAAAGTTAAAAGTAAAGATTATAATGTTTTTATACTCATATAAAGGGGGAAGTGAGTAAGTCAGAAGAAATCTTATTAAATCTCTTAGGTAGAGTTCCCATCACCTGTGGGGTGGGTACCAGCATAAGACATAACCCAATGACGCCAAGCGGTGTCCTTGGTTTTGCAAAAGCAAAGGGACCTCCACTATCCAGAAATCTCACGCAGCCTGGCCTCTCCATTACCGCAACGTAGAGAGCAAATTTGAAGAGGCATCATCCCTGAACTTTGAGATTTTAGCATTAAACTCACTGTAAGACTTGCGTTGGAATCCCTGCATGAGGTGATTTCTTGTTACAGTCTCTTGGATCTAAATTACGAAATGTTAATATCGTGCCAGATTATGTTAAAAATCACGCCTATAATTCCTCTTTCCAAAGCCACCCCCTTGGCCATTCACCTCTCAGACTGAATCCAGGACAGGCCACATGACTTGATTTGGCCAATGGGATAACAGCAAATAGGATGCAGTTGGGGTATACAAAGTGTCCATGCATTCCCTCTTGCTGCACGGAACTCTTCCTCCAAGTGTGAAGGGCCCAGGCTGGCCTCCTGGAGGGGGAGGGGCCAGTGGAGAGAGGCCCCAGCCAAGCCAGCCCAGACCAGAAGAGTCCAGACAACCCATAGATTCATGAGAGAGAGAAAGAGAAAACTCTTTCATTCCTTTAATTTTGTGGGTGGCTTTTTTTTCCTTCTTTTGGTAGCTGTTTTGGGGTTTCACTCTGTTACCTAGGCTGGAGTGCAGTGGCATCATCATGGCTTACTGCAGCCTTGAACTCTTGGGGTCAAGGAATCCTCCTGCCTCAGTCTCCTGAGTAGCTGGGATTACAGGCGTGTGCCAACATGCCTGGCCAAGTTCTTCAAAAAAATTTTGTAGAGATGAGGTTTCACTATGTTGCCCAGGCTAGCCTTGAAATCCTAGCCTCAGGCAATCCTCCTGCCTTGGCCTCCCAAAGTACTGGGATTACAGACATGTGTCACCGTGCTGGCTTGGAGGTGGTTTTCTAAGTAGCAAAAGCTAACTGTTACAAATACCCCATAAAATCCTCCCTAAAATATGCTCTCTAGACAGCTGCCAGACTCTGAAGCCATCAAGGATTTATTATTGCAGTAAGTGGCTTTCTCCACATCTTTATTTTAAATACTCACAAAGCCATTTTATTTCCAAACATTTTTTTCATACGGGTCCCCCAAAGTTAGGCATAGAACTCGCCATGTGGTTAATTATTTCTCCTGAGGCAGGCAATGAAGTGAAACTGCCTCCTAGGAAGAAGTGTGGATGTGTATGTGAGCTCACTCCCCTGAAGCTCTCCCAGCACACAGGCCCACATCAATGTCCCAGCAAAGACCCTCCTCTTGAGGATTTCTATTTGTTTAATGTCTTCAAAGAACAGAAGGGAATTTCTGACGGGGACAAATCATTGAGGACAGTGTTCCTTTTGCTATAATCAGACAAGCCTGTTCTCAGTTGCTCACTTACCATGGACCACTGCTCAGAGCAGAAAATGAATGTGAGTAGCTGTAATTGCAAAGATAATGACAACAGCAGGAAAATACTGTTCCTGGGAGCATTTTTTATATGGTACTTTGACAGAGCCTGGCTGTGACATCAAATAACTCAAAAGAGGAGATAGAAATACCCCCAATGCAGTGGGCTGAGAGCTGGGTTTCAAGGATGCTCCTGGTGTTTTAAAGTCGTCCTTTCATAGTTTCAGGGCACTAGAGTTCTGTGGGCCAGTGATACTGGTGGGGCAACTGAAGTGACTTGGGTCTTGACTTGGCCACTAGCAAACCTGCACCATTAATCCTAGATGACGGTGCCTACCGACTACTGAGGGCCAGCTTTAATCAGCTGCCCTGTCTATTTACTGATTTAACTCCCACAATAACCCTGTGAGGTAGGTAGAAACATCCTCTTTTTATGGACAAGGAGACTGAGGCTAAGAGAGGTTAAGGTACTCGCTTAAGGTCACACAGCCCAAACTTGGCAGAGCTGGAATTAGATCTGAGATCTGTCTGTTCCCACCACATCCTGTTCCATAGCTTGGTATTCTAGCAGCTTTGATTCTGGACCAAGTTGCTCTGTCTTTAAGATACTCACTTATGTGGCCACAATGCAACGTTACAAAGAAAAACCCCTGAAAAAAAAAATCACTGTGAAATCTTTTAAAATAGGATCACGACCAGTTAGAGAATTTTAAAGAACTGAGTCGTAACCCAAGTAACAGTAAGCAGTACCTATGTAATTTCATTATGTGAGCTTCTCTAAACAATTCTGGAAATGGTACACTACTGTTAGACAAAAAAACGTTTATCTGGAACTCTCTCTTTGCCCTGGATACCCCAAGTATCGACACAGGAGGGATTTAAAATGCAGCATCTCAAACACATACTTTGCACAGTTGAGCTGATTCAGGGCATCATCACATCTGCGTTTTCATCATCACAAGGTATGTCTGTCTTCTGTTGTGTATTTTGTGATTATTCTACAGATGCCATTGTATCCTATTTATTTCATCCAGGATTTTTAGAAATACTCCTTGCTGACAAATATTTTAAAATTCTACCTTCAAAACTCTGAGATCTACCTCCCCTACAAAGGCCACCCCGTGGCCATTTTAGTCTGTCTCAGATAAGGCTGCAAGCCCCAAGATACTGTGACTTGCCCTGCTTTGCTACTGCATGAACTTCCACTTCCTGGGTGAGGGGGTCTCTTTCTGTTTCCTCCACAACAGCACCCAATATAGAGATAAATACGTAGAAATTGCTCAACGTTTCCTGTTGACCGAAATAAGAGTGGGCCTGTGGGATAAAAATCCCAGCACTTTGGGAGGCTGAGATGAGAGGATCACTTCAGCCCCGGAGTTCGAGGCTGCAGTGAGCTATGATCGCACCACTGCACTCCAGCCTGGGCAACAGGGTGAGACCCCGTGTCTTTAAATAAATACATAAATAAATATATATATATATAAATAAAAATAAATAGAAAGAAAAGGGGGAATCTGTTTATTTGATGCCGTATGGAATTCTGGAAGTCACATGTTCTTTGTGGGCTATCCTGAGAAGCAATGATCACTTATTAATTCATTCTGCCAAATGCCACCGAGCACCTACAATGGGCTTAGAGTTTTGCTACTAAAAGTGTAGTTGGAGGAAGGACAGTCTCAGCTTCACTCAAGCTTTTGCACTTTTCTTACACCTACTGCATTGAAGGTGCAATTTACAAGCCCCTGGGGTTATTCAGGAGCACATGAGACTCTGAGAAGCACTGCTTTAGAGGTACTGTACATAACATGACTTTATAAAGTAGCAATCCCGACGTCCAGTCTAATCATGGGGAAGATACTAGAAGGTACTTTGAAATAATACAAGATGGGAACTTCCCCATGACCCAGGCATGCTGTGAGCTCCTGGTGCGGGGAGCAAAATGGTACTCTAGGTCTAGGAGGCTAGGGGTGAGGGTTGCTGAGGTAGCCACAGTAACTGCCCCAGGAGAAGCAAATTGTAGCCTCAAGATGGAAATAGAAGGGGTATTCTTAATGCTCATAAATTCAGCAAACTGTACTTTGTAAAGTTCAGATGAAAAAGTTGTTTCTAGTGGTGGTCTTCAAACTTCAGTGTGCATGAGAATCATCTGGTGACCTTGACTGAAAAAGGGTAGAAACAAAGACGCAAACAACAGACTCCAGGTCTCACTTCTAGACTTTCTCATTCAGGAGATGGAGACAGTGGCCTTCATCCTGGGCTGCACACTAAAGTCATCCTCGGAGCCTTAAAAGACAATGATGCCTGGGACCCATACCCAGAGATCCCAATTCAGTTGGTCTGGAGAGAGGTCTAGGCATCAGGATTTCAAAAAATTCCCCAGGTGAGTATAACGAGCAACCAAGGTGGAGAACCATTCATCTCAAACAGAGGTGCCCAATGCAGCAGAGTGCCTGGGGGGCATGTTCAAATAGGTTTCTGGGTCCTACTCCAGAGTGTCTCACTCAGTAAGTCTGGAGTCAGGCTTGAAACATATGCATTTCTATCTTGTTTCCACGTGATGCTAGTGGTGCTGGTTCTGGAGGCCACACTTTGAGGACTATTGGTATACAGGGAAGGGGTTGGGGCCCAGGATTGGCATTTTTAAACATGCAGCTGAAGGATTCTGATGTCAGGTGTCTGGGCTCTACTCTTAGAAACAATATTCTTTACGGGCTGGGCAAACAGCTGAAGCCACCAACCCTGTGCAATCTCAGGCTGGCATCAAGCAATCCTCTGTGCTTCTCTCATCAATGGCACTGATCTTTTCCTCCCATTCCTACCTTCCAACTTAAGCACTCATTTCTAGATCCTTCTACTGTCCTAAGGGGTATGCTACTGTTTTCCCCAGAGAGGCGGAATTGTACAGTAGTCGAGAGGACAGACCCTGGACCCAGACTGCCTGCGGTGTGCCTCAGGTCTTGGCCCTCCAGATCTAGTTGATAACTTTTCCCAGCTTTAGTTTTCCCATCTGTAAAGTGGAGTGTCTGCCTCAGAGAGTTGAATAAATGAAATAATATATGTGAAATGCCATGAACAGGGACTAGTGCATGGTAAGTACTATTTAAATGTTGGCTAATATTCCAAGTCCTTCCTCCTGGAAAGCAGATAACTTGACTTCCTCTGGGAAAGGTGAAGGTTTCATGAGGCCCCTTGCTGGAAGGGATGCAGAATTCCCTTAGATTTGATGCGCATCTCCACCATGGCACTATTTTGCTCTATTGGTTAATCTTCTCTTGGTCCACAGATGGGTGAGATCCATTTTGGGGACAAACCATGCCTTGCTCATTTTTGTACCCAATACATTGTTGGACACAACACTTGCTCTTAATAAATGTTGGCTGAACAGCTGATGATGTAGCAAAAAATATTTTTGTCTTGCTGTTTTGCAAGTTGCTTAGAATTCTCTATTAATGAGAAGAAATGACTCTCTAATGTACAATTGGTCTTGCTGTTGAAAAATGCAAATGGTAGGAGACAAGCCATCCTCCTCATATACTGCTCACTCCAAGTCCACCGACAGTGAAGCCACAAGAACATCATGATGATGGGTGCACTTGTAAGACATTAAATATTCTTATAAAAAACTGCCTGATTCCCCATTAAGTCTGGCCAGATGCTCGCTAAATTGGTTTCCTCTTTTTCTTGGACACACATAGAATACATTTCCTAGCCTCCCTTGCACTTAGGTGGGGCCATATGACCAGGTCTTCCCAATGGAATTTCAATAGATCTGATGTGTGTCACCTCTGGGCCGAGGCCTTAAGAGTGTGTGTTCCTTCTCCAGGCTCCCTTTCTTTCCCTGGATGCCAGCTGGACACAGAACATCCAGGGAATAACTCTCAGGCCCTAACAGTTGGTGGAGCTCCAAAATGGGAGGAGGCTGGATCCCTGAATGACTGAGTGGAGCTGAGTTCTCCTACCCTGTCTCCCATCACAACTCAAGTGAGAAATGAACTTTTATTATTTTAACTCACTGAACTCAGAAGGTGTTACCTCACCTATCCTACTCCAAAAACACAGGAATCCAGAAGTCCCAACTTGGAGTTTTGAAATTTATTGGGGGAGGGCTTACTTTAAAAACCTGAGACACACATGTTCGTGTGAATTCTCAAGGACCACTTCACTGCCAATATCAAATACAACACAGTTGCCTGATCAAAGGAAGCAACCATACACATCTCTTTTACTATCTTGATTTTCAGTATGAATTTTTACAGTAAAAATACAAGGAAGTTAATTGGACAATTTCTTCATTTTTAGAAATAAAACTAAAATTTGAGGGGTGGGGGAGGCAGAAAGAACCCCAAAGACCCTAAAAAAATTCTCTCCAGGGCCGGGTGCAGTGGCTCAAGCCTGTAATCCCAGCACTTTGGGAGGCCGAGGCAGGTGAATCACGAGGTCAAGAGATCGAGACCATCCTGGTCAACAGGGTGAAACCCCATCTCTACTAAAAATACAAAAAAAAATCAGCTGGGCATAGTGGCACGTGCCTGTAATCCCAGCTACTCAGGAGGCTGAGGCAGGAGAATTGCCTGAACCCAGGAGGTGGAGGTTGCGGTGAGCCGAGATCGCGCCATTGCACTCCAGTCTGGGTAACAAGAGCGAAACTCCGTCTAAAAAAAAAAAAAAAATTCTCTCCTAGGATAATTGGTATAGTGATTATGGTTTGATTTAAAATTATAGTCTTTCCAGAAAAATGTGGCTGGTGGTGCCTCCTTGGGGCTTCTGCGGAACACAGCCTTTGTGAGGTATGCCTCACAGAAGACCAAAAGCCACATGCTGTAAGCAGGGTTTTGCTTGGCTCCATGTCCGAGGCATCATCCTCATTTACTCTTCCCATCAATTTTACATTACTGGGTGGTAAACTCACCATATTCTGGTTGCTCTTTGGTTTGAAAAGTCCGGTGGCCTGGGGCGGTATGGTCCCACCCCCTGGGGGTGTTGAGGAAGTTGCCGTCGTCTGAGGTACTGTCATACTTGTAGTCCTGGTCCCCGCTGTTTGCCCTGGCCAATGACAGAGACCTCTGCCACCAGGCCCGCCAGTCGGGGGATGGGACTGACCAGCTGGGCTTATTCTCCGGCTGCTGATCTTTATCTGCTTCGGAGTCAGGACCGTCGACCACCTCTATGGTGACCTGAAGAATTCAGAACAGGCCAGGGTCAATGTGGAGTCAACAGTCTCTGAGCTTCATGACCCTTGGAAGAAAGTCTGAGAGGGCAGAGGGAAATGATGGACACATCCCTTGTGAAGGAAAGCTGGGGGTGACACATGATGGAAAACCTTCAGGGATGGCCCACAGGAATTCCATGACTAGACGGAACATGTCCTTGGGTTGGGAGGGGAAAATTCATCACTGGAGTTCCTGATTTACCGATGACTAAAAACTTAATAGCTGGAAACAATGACTGTTGGACTGCTGTGTGGGTCAGTAATTTGAGTAGAGTGGAGCCTGGAGTGTTTGTTTCTCCTCCATGTGGTACTGAGAAGCCTTTCATTCAGGAAATAAACATGTACTATATTTGTTCCTGAAGTGATTCTAGAATAATCATATTATAATAAAACATAACATTTACGAACACAAACTGTGTACCAGGCACTGTACTAAATGCTCCACCTATATTATTTAAGTCTCGTAAAGACCTCCCATCTGTGTTTGTGTGTGCCACATTTCCCATTGAGAGGGGTGGAGCCTATTTCCCCTCCCCAGAAAGCTACACGGGTCATGTGATTCACTCTGTCCAGCAGAACGGGTAGGAGTAGAATAGTGACAGGTCTTAACGGAGGTCTTACAGCTTTCATTTTCATTCTCTTGGAATGTTCTAACCACTGTGTGCGGAAGCCTAGCCTAGACCACTGGGTGTATAGAGACAATGTAAAGAGAGAGGCTGCATGGAGGAGAACCAAGGTCCCTTGGCCCACGCCCAGCTCTGAGGCCTCAGTCATGTGAGTAGGGCCATCTTGGATCTTCCAGCCTCAACTGGGTCACTCTAGCCAACACCACATGGAGCAGTGATAAGCTCTCCCAGCTGAGTCCTAGCCAAATTCCTGACCCACAGGAATCCCGTGGTCATGGTCTCAAACTATTAAGTTTTGAGATGATTGCCAGATAACTTTTACAGCCAGGGAAAACTGGTGCACGGAGACATCAACAACTTGCCTAAGGTCACAGAGCTAGTAAGCGGCAGACGTGGGGAGTCTGGTTCTAGAGCCTATGCACTTCCTAACTTTGCCACACTGTCTCTCAGAAAGTGACAGAGCTACTGTCCCCTCATGAGATCAAAGAAACAACAAGGCCACAGGTGCAGGTCGGGGCAGGTTGCTTCAGGGTGTGTAGAGACATGAGCACAAGCTCCTCAAAACCAGGCTTTCCAGCTACGGTTTTCATTCATCCCATGGTTCATCACTAGCCTGCACACTCCTCAACCAACCCGTAGGGTCAGAGTAGACAGTCCTGGAGCCAAGGCTAGAACTTGTTCTCAGATTTACGAAAGTCTCATTTTGAAGTCTGTCACGGGGCTGGAAGAATGAAGTTTCTTGGCTCCAAGAGACAATCAACATAGAGAGACTTGTTTAAAAAACATAATAAAAGACGCATTGGGTTCCTTTGGCCATCACACAGCTCTTGCAACACCCCCTGGATGAGTTATGTGCAAATGAATCAGAAACACGCGTTCCAAGTCATCAACCCAAGATGTACTGGGCAGATGCATTTCCAGTTTTGCCCTAACCTGACATCTGAGAGAGTTGCTGAGATGTTCTGCCAAATCACACTGGGGTGTGGCCATCCCTGAGACAAATAGCCCCTTCCTTTTGTTTTAGGAATGGCGAGGTTTGAATTCTGCTCACTTCAAAGGAGGTTGCTCAGCTAATGGGCCTGGGATGTGGTTTTACGGGGTCCGGACACATGGTCAAGAGGGTGACTTTCAACCCCAGAGTCTACTCAGCCTGCAGCAGGCCAAGTGCACCTTTCCCCTCTGTCGTGGGACACCTAGAAGGGCCATGCCACCACCCTTCCTGCAGTCTTGTAGGCATCTCTTGCATATTTGGAAATAATTGTGGAGCTGTTTAGTAATCCCAAAAGTTAAAAAAAAAAAAAGGGAAACAAAAGCAAAGGAATACATCATACATCTTCTATCATTGCTATTTGTTAGAATGAATGGCTGCCAGAGAGTAATGGTAACTGGGACCCACACAGAAGCTTAGAAAGACAAGTGAACAAGGAGCACACAGCCAGGTGGAGCCAAGCCAAGCTGGGCAGTGGCAGGGCGATGCTGAGCCTTTGGAGACATAACCTTTCTTCTCTGCAGCCCCGTCTCCCTCTGCCTGGAGATGGAACAACTGAGCTGCAAGGCTATTAAGGGTCTTGGAGGGGAGAGGCTGCCAAGAGCCAGGCAAGCCTGCAATTATGGTAATGAAATCAGTCTCTGGGTAGGAGATAAGAGGAAATGTGCCCAACACTTTTGGTATTCCATTTGTATTCAGACTGGAGTCAAAGGGATTGCTTAAACAAAACGTGCCCTGCAATTTCTCCAAGCTGGGAATAAAAACAATTTCATGTTTCAAGCTATTACCGTCAATACGATTTTTTTTGTTTCTCCAAACTGCTGCTCAGATCCAAACAAAACAGATTTGTTGCCTGGCCAGGCGATGAGTAGCAAAATACAAATTTACTCCAAAAGCTGTATCAACGACTAAATCTCAACACTTAGAGGCTTATTTTTCCCTCTAATTGCTAGCCACTGCCTCAACTGAATTAAAACAAAAACAAACACAAAACAAACAACTCTCAGGATCCACCCTTCCCTACAGTTAACAAAGTGAAAACCTCATGCTGGTATCAAAAGAAGAAATCTAATCTTGAACCTGAGGTTTCATAGGCATCCAATTAAAAAGACTTAATAAGTGTGATCAATGACTTCTCCAATGGTGAGGGCTCATTTGATGTTTCCTATCGCTCTCCTTTTATTTACATGTTTTTTAGCATCAAAGAATCCTTTGATAAAGATGTCTTGAACAATGATCAATGTGATGAACGGTAGGTGTGGGAGTGAGCACAGATTTCCAAACTGACAAAGACTCTAGATCTTACCATCCTTTCTCATCCTTAACACATAATTGAAGTGTCTTAGTATATTTTTTTCTTCTGGACTTTTCCACACTCAAGTCATGATGATAAAAGAATGCCTCCAGGTCAATTCCTGGCAGATTCTCCCCAGCTCCAAGAAAGAGAGTCCAAAACAAGTGCCAATTTGGAAAATTCTGTTTAAAATCAGAAAATGAGGAAAAGATCCAATGTACCTTGATCAGCTTTCCTTCTCTTGAAAATTAATACATTGATTAGAAACAAACTCTTGATTTTTGCTCAGAAATGCACTTCCCATAGGGAAACCAGTACCATTCTCAGTCTAGCTGATAACAAACGAATGCCACTGAGAATACAGAGGCCATGCTCTTCAAACTCAGGAGAAACTTCTTGCTTGCTAGTCCTCTAAGCCTTGTGATCTGTGGAAATTGGTGGGAGTGGGCAGGTATTTTCCAGAGGAAAACGATTTCCTTGGGAGCACAGAGGACATGTCTCCAACAAGGGTTTTAAATCCAGAACATTCCACCCATTCTTCCTCGACAACTGCCATGGAAAGAACACGAAATGGACTGGGAAGATATCTAATTCCCTCTTCTCAGAGCCGCTGATGCTCTAAGAACAATGATGGCAACCCCAGCTAACTGTGGTTACTGCTTTGAGACTTGCAGAATGCCAGTCCAGGCACTACTGTCCATCTACACAACTTAGACCCAATTTTCAGGCACAGAAACTGGCTTGGAGAATTTAAGGCCCCAAGATAAACAGCAAGGAAGGTATAGTATCGATCTCAGAACCAGTTCCGATTCCCAGTTATTTTTATATATACATTTCCTCTGTCTTCTTCATCTCCAATATCATCACCAACCAGCATCTATCAGTTCTGGGAAGCTTATCCTATATGGGGCCCTGTGCTAAGCACTTCATATGGATAACTTCATTGAATCCTCATAATCATACTTACATGCAGTATTATACTACATACCTACTCATAGGTAGTATCATCATTCCAATTTTATAGACAAGGACACTGAGGCACAGAGAGGCCCAATAACACGCATGGGGCTACAGAGGTCAAGTCCGGCTGACTAAATGGCGGTACATGATCCTAAACACAGGCCGATCTGCCTCCGTATATTGACAGCAGTGCCCCGTGAGAATCTGGGCTGAACAGGCTTGTCTTTATAGGGGCATGGGTTCACATCTTGGGTAGAAATGTCTTGATTCCAATCTAGCCAGACCTGTCATTCCTCTAAAAGTATTTTAGAGAAAAAGGGAAAGGGGAGATCAAACGTAGAAGCTCGTACAACTGTAGCGCTAGTGAACTCCTCTGATTGTATCTTGTGGCACTCAAGAGGGCCGTGGCCATGTTAATAAGTCCCTGCAAGGACAAAAAGGCCTATTTTTAAGTTCCTCTTAATGGGAGAAAAGAAACAAGTATATTGGCTGAAATGAACACTAATATCAGCTTGATCCAGAAAAGAGAGTATTTGGTTGTGTCATAATGAACTGATACAGTAAGCCCAATAATGGATTTATTTCAGAGATTTTTGCCTCTGCTATCTGACTATCAGCTGTAGACTGAAAACCCAGCAAAGCTGAAGTCTAACTTGTTTTGGGGGCATTTACTTTCTTTCCTGAATGATTTTTGTTTTCAATAAAACCCAACTTCTTACATTGTTTTAAATTTCATATGGAGATTCAGTTTAGGAGTTTGAGGCCATTTCTTTCTATTTTGTGCATTTTTTTCCCTCCTCATTTCCACAGCTTGAAGTCAGTCTTAAAATAGAAATGTCTGATTCACTTGGGACAGCGGCTGCCTGACTTCTGGGAGTTAAAACGCTCTACAGAAGCAGATGTTGGGGCTTTTATTAGGATTTCGTATCCTGAAAGTCAAGAGGCCCAGGAGGGACGTGGTGTCTTGCATGGGCTTAGCGATGGCACTTCAGAAAGGTGCAGGCTGTTTCTTTAGCCCTGGAGCATGGGAAACAATTCCAGAGCCTGAAGGGGTTGGGTGGTGCGGAGGGCGGGTATCAAGTTCCCATTCAGCTCCCAGGCTCCAGCTAGGGAGAATCGGGTGGGGGCTGAGGCAGGTTGCCAGGGGAAGGGGCAGATGAGGCCAGAAGCCCTGGCAGCGGAAGCCGACCCACTGAAGGGCCCCTCACCTGACTTCACTCTGCTACCCAGGGAGAGGGAATGCTTTGACCAGGCCCGCAGGGACCAGCGGGGCTGTCTGCTGGGCTGAATCCACCCTGTGTCAAACCAGTGGATTTCAACAAAAGAACAGTGCTTTGAGGAAAGGGTGAGGGCTACTAACACGGAAACCATCACCTCCTCGTAGAAAGCACCTCACGTTTTAAAGGACCACCAGGGAACTGGTTTACACAGTGCAGTGGTGCATGGGGCTGCAGTGGCTAGTGCTGTGGTATGTGGGTATGTGTGTGTGCACGTGTGTGTGCACACACACATACAAGTACACATCGACAGAAGGCTGGGGCTCCCAGGGGTAGCAGTTGTTTTATTCTTTCTTCGAACATCTTTCTGAATGACCAATACTAACCTTTAGTGGTATTCCAGAAACAGAAGGCCAGAAATGCAGCACAATTTTATTTTCTTTAGGGCCAAAATGTCATCAGATTAATTAAATGCAGGCCACCCCTCCCCCGTCAGAAAAGTAACAGATAGGGATTGTATAGAGCAGAAATAGAATAATTCAGCTGGGCAGTAGACAAAAAGAGATTATTGGCTTACTCCTTTTGGGTTTTTGCCTTTGACAGTATTTAGGCTGGAGTTGTATTAATTTTGAGTCCATTTGGCCAATAACCTTCATGCCTGGAGCTATGGTAAACCTTTAATCTTGGGAGTTACGGTGAACTTTGCTGTACAAAGGGTAACTCAGAAAAACATGGGGATTTGGTAGGAGTAGCCCCATCCCGCTCCCTACCCTGTCCTCCAGAGCATCTCTTTCGGAAGCACCACCTGGAGGTATGCTTCTTGCTCTTGTGCTGGGGGTAGGAGTAAGACAAGGGAAAAGAAAGCATGGGCTGTGACTTCTCACCTGCTTGAAGTCCACATGAGCAGGTAGCTTAGGGGCTCAGAGGAGATGCTGGCAAATCGTTTCCATTCCTACCATCTCTGCAACTACACTTTTGTAACGGCTCATGAAGACATGCATTTTATAAAGGTCCCAGCGGCACTGCCGGAGAGCACCCCATGCCGCAAGCACCCACGGCGCAGTGTGGCCTTCTTCTAACGCATTCTATGTTTATTCTCTGCTCCCTCCCTCACTTCACTTCCTTCCACATCCACAAATCTGACGGCCCCCCTCCCCTTAGGAAGCCAGGTGGCACTATTCCAAAGCATTCTCTACTTCTTGTTTAGTTAAACAACACAGCAGATTAGGGTGAGAAATGAATTGTAAGCTTGGCTGCTCCACGGAGCTCCTGCACAGATCCATCACATGGGCTACAGAGGGCCCAGCACTTAATGTTCTCCCCTTCCATTCTTTGGAAAAGCAATCTGGGGTTCCCAGCTCTGGGAGTCCCAACTGCCTTTACACTATTGCTTTTCCCTAATATTTAAGTAATATTTTAAAAAGACAGGCCAGTTGCAGTGGCTCATGTCTATAATCCCAGCACTTTGGGAGGCTGAGGCATGAGAAATACTTAGGCCAGGGGTTCGAGACCAGCCTGAGCAACATAGTGAGGTCCAGTTTCTACAAAAAAAAAAAAAAAAAAAAAATTAGCTGGGCATGGTGGCTCATACCTGTACTCCCAGCTACTCAGAGGCTAAGGTAGAGGATCACTCAAACCCAGGAGTTCAAGACTTCAGCAAGCCATGATTGCACCACTGCACCCCAGCCTAGGTGACAAAGAGAGACCTTGTCAAAATAAAATAAAATAAAGACCCCAGTGAGGACGAGGTAGGGAATGGGAATTTCCAGACTGATGGATTTATCGAGAAGATAGAAAGGGAATCCCAAGAAGTTCCGTCTGAAATTGGGTTTTTAGGTCAAGCACAAAGCACTCAATAACTTTCAATGAGGAAACAGTCCCCAGCAGCCTTCCATTCTCCTGCACACACGCACTTTCCTGCGACTTTACACTAGTAATTCTTAAATCGATTACACTGGTGTTATAGCTCAGTCCTCAGCATTATAGCCCAAGTGACATTCCCACCTCTGGGAAACAGTGCTAGCAACAGTAGGCTTCAGATTGTTTTGGGCATGGCCCAAACGCCCTTGGGATGAGGGCTGCCTGATTCTGGAACCAGAACATCGACAAACATGTGGATGAGCCATGATAGGAAGCAAGCTTGAGCAATGGTATGAAGTCAGTGCCTTTCTTGCCAATCTGCACCTATTCCAAAGGGCTCCATTGCTCTTTATCCCACCACGTGGTCAGTCCCTTGAGAGGGGACATTGGAGCCAAAGGCCTGTTTTTCCAATTTATCAGTTAAAACAATACAAAACTCACCAGAAATATTAACTGGGGCATGCCGTGATTTCTGCACGTGGGTTGTTGAAGAGTGATCTCCATAACATTTTTCACTCTGTGCCATCAATAGAGCCTGCCCGACTTCTTCCCACCTATAGAGATCCATCCCCCTGAGGACACAGTGCCTTTCCTCCTCTGTCTTCATGATCCTTCTGGCACTATTTTATGTGGTTGCTGGGATCTTCACATCTACCTCATTTATTGGAGGGAATGGGCCTTACATTTTTCAGTTTCCTGTAATTTAATGCAGCATTTTATATACAACAGGGGTTGGTATTCTAATTAAGTATTCTCAGTGACATTTGTCTGCCACCATGACACTGGTGTTAAGAGCAAAACAACTCAGGTCAATGAAACCTGATCTAAAACTGTTATCACACAGAGGGTGTTAGTCCGGGCAGAGAGAGAGGCAGTTAATGAAGGATCAGTTGCTCTGAGTCCAAGTTCAGGAACTTTCTGCTATATAAACAAATTGCCATTTGGTACATAGAGGAAAAAGTACAGAAAAGGTGTCCCTATACAAATAGAAAGAATTGGAAGCAAAGCTTATAAGTATGGACTGGCTGTAGTGGCTCACACTTGTAATCCTAGCACTTTGGCAGGCCGAGGCAGGAGGATTGCCTGAGCCCAGGAGTTTGAGTCCAGCCTGGGCAATATGGCAAAACTCTGTTTCTACAAAAAATTAAAAAACGAGCTGGGTATGGGGTCACACACTTGTAGTTCCAGCTACTCGGGAGGCTGAGGTGGGAGGTTCGCTTGAGCCTGGGAGGTAGAGGCCACAATAAGCTACGATCATGCCATTGTATTCCAGCCTGGGTGACAGACTGAGACCATCTTTTTAAACATGTATGGAAGCAGGCACATGAGGACGAGAGCTGGGTAGGGGCTGGGTTGCCTGGAGGATGAGCCTCTCTTAGCCATCACTGGGCAGAAACAAAGGTAAAAATAACATTCAAAATTAGGAGTTTGTCTCTGAATGTGGGTTGGGAGTCAGAGCCTGGGTTTGAGCCCTACAACTACTATTTACTGCCATGTGACCGTGGGTAAACTAAACAGTAACTTTCTGAGTATCTGGTGCATTGCTGATAGTATTAGAAAAATGACATGGGCTTTGTCTCCTTCATGAGGGTGTTGGGAGGATCAAATCAGATCAACATTTGCTTTGTAAAGTATACTGAGCTATTGCAGTGTAGATGGAAGTCATTACTTTTAATCCCAGGCACCCTTTCCCTCCCCTCCCATTTCCCATTGCTTCATCAGATCCCATCTTAATGGAAGACAGTCATCTCTCCCCTAGGAACTCCTGTTCTCACCTTCCTTCCTCTTATTAATTTTTTTTATAAGTCATGTATACTTTAGAGTAACGGAAGCTTGTCTCTGTGAAGGAATTTCTGGTGTCCAAGGCAAGTTTAGAGGGGCATTAAGAGAAAGAGCTTTCCTGAGTGCTTTGAAATCATATGTGAAATCATTTGCCCAGTCTGTTCGCAGGTGAGATTGGCCTTTTCCTATAACTACCACATTTCATCAGTCTTGATTTTATATTTGACTGTCTCTGAAGTTAGTATGTATCTTGTCATCCTTGGTGTGTCAGACTTTAATTAGTAGTGTTTTCTTCTTTTGAGTGGTTCATAAAATAATGGTGCATCTCACAATCAAGGGTGTCACTTAATGAAATGCAGCACTGTTCGTATGGAGATAACATGATCTTAAGGAGGAATCATTAAGGGGTTAAGTAGAAAAGTGAGGTAAGGCAGCAGTTAAGATGGACTGTTTTGTTATCTTCTACCTTCCAGCTGCCAAGAATTACCTGGATATTTGGATTCTGCCCATTAATATCAGCTTTGGAAAGATCCGGAAAGTTTGGTAGATCGAGGAGAAAGGATCTGGAGCCATCTCCTTGCGACAAAGGGTGCCCAGTCTCTTGTCGGAATCTCGGTCTGGGGAAGGGCTGGTGTGCAGCCTGGCGGTCCAGATGCTCCCCTGGTGCTTCTTTGGAGAGAGAAAAGCTGGTTTCTGATGTGGCATCGCTTCCCACGTTGAGGTTATTCTAAAACAAACAAACAAGCAAACAAAAGACACGTGATTTAAAAATGTCACCCTTAACAGTCCATTACATTCAGGAGCAAGGACAATTCCAGTGACTGAAATTAAGCCAGCATGGTATTCCAAACTCATTTTGCAACTCTATGGTTTAGTTTCTTCATATCTTAAAAGCCAGATCATCAGAAAACTTCTCCTAACCTGCTACTTGGGAATGTTCTGAGGGTTAATGAGTTATAAGCTATTCATTAAGCTTCAAAGTACTTTAAAAATGAAAATGCTATTTTGAAGGAGAATAGGTGTGCATTTAAAGCTGGAACCAAATGATGTTTTTCTTCTCACAGCTTCAACTGATTAACCACCTTGGCTTTAGTTATAGCTCTAGCGTCCAGAGTTAGTTTCTTTGGTGTAGGCTATGGAGCAAAAGATCTGACCACGCTGGATAAGATTCTTGAGCCATATTATTGATCATATCCATTCATCATTTGTCTTTCCATTTGACCATCAACCCATCCATACATTTATTCACATATCCTTCCTTCCTTCCTTCCACCCACACACTCATCCATCCATCCATCCATCCAACAAATGCCAACCATGCTAGGTACAGGAGATACAGCAATCAACAGGATAGACATGAGACCTATTATTTTGAAGTGTACGATTAGGTGAGGGGAATAAACAACAAATACATAGATAAATAAATAAGATCAGAACAGAGAATAGTGACTGCCGAGAAGATAATGGGAGTGTCTGGGGAAAAACCTTAGACAGGTGGCCAGGGAGAACCAGAACCCCTCAGAGAAGGTGACACTTGAGGCAAGATCTGAATAACAGAAGGTGGCACCCTGCAATAATCTAGAGGAAAGACATTTTAGCAAAGGGAGCACTCAAGTCCAGGATGGGAATGAGCTTGGCTGGACTGAGAAACAGAATGACCAGTGAAGCTGCTGTAGAGGGAAGGAGGGAAGAACTGTAGGTGATGGGGATGAAGAGACGGGGCTAGCCAAAGAAAAAGTCACAAAAAGGCATTCTGAAATCTAATGGTTTTATTCTGGAAAGTACAAGCCCATTGTTTTTTCCAAGTTGTGAAAAATATCTCCTTTTGTTATCATGAGGGGGAGATTTCTCTAGTGATTGAAGAGTATAGAAATTGCTGGACTCCTTTCCCAAACCAGCCTTTCTTTTTCTCCCCAATTCCTCTCACAGAAGACTTACTCCAGCCTTCAGGGATGGCATTTTCTTGTTTACTGGTGGAGAGAGACAGGAGATAGAGTTTCACCAGCGTTTGGGTCAGTGGTTAATGTTCTTGTTATTCTTGGATATGTTTTCGGTTTGGGAGTATATATTCCAGCACACTGTCTCCACACACGCCCTCTGCCCCCCACCACAGTGCCTCTGTCCCAGCCAAAGGGTTACATCTGGTATAAAAACACTCATGACTCTGAGCACCCAAGGTCAAGAGTACTGAGGCCGAAACACACTAGCAGATACAGATACATTAGGTTAGCTTAGATAAGGTTAGCTTCTTGGAGAGCTAACCTTAGGGAAGTAGTTATTATTTTTACTTTGATTTATGTGTCATTTTTTAGAGACAGGGTCTTGCTCTGTTGTCCAGGCTGGAGTGCAGTGGCACAATCAAGCTCACTGCAGCCTCAGATTCCTGGGCTCAAGCAATCTTCCTGCCTCAGCCTCCCGAGTAGCTGGGATTACAGGCATGTTCCACCATCCCCAGCTGGAAATGGATTTATAAATATATGTTTAAATAGGAATGGGGCTTAGGAAAAAACTCACTGGTGCGGAGACCACCTCTGAATGTTCTAAGAGGCCAAGGAGTGTGGAGATAGAAACCTCATCTGTCTCCTCTTGAAAACACGCAGTGACAGCGGAAAGCTGGATGCTCTGCGGCATGTTTTTGCTTGCCCTTCCACAGCGCAGAAGATGTGGCCGGGGGCTGTGTCTTTGTTCACCTTTCCAGCCACCTCTCTGCCATGGTTTTCGTCTTCTGGCGCATCCTGATAGAGGGAGTTGCCTTGACGTTTTGAGACATTACTCAACGCAACAGAGGCCAAATGTATTATTGCTTGAGCCTAGGAGGGAGGGAGGGAGGGGGAGTGAGAGAGATTGAGGGAGGGGGGAGGGGAGGGGAGGGGAGATCATGCCATCTTTCCTCAACATAAGATTTCTCTATGACATCCCAAAGGGAAGACAGCTGAATGCGATGGTTCCCTTGCTTTTTTCCATTAATCTCCAACCGTAAAACTTCCACAACAGCATTAGGGAGGACAGTTAGATTGTCATGGAGAATTTCCTGTGCAGGATTTAGGATTACAAATCTTGGGAGGGGCCAAGAATTTGCTTCCCTGCTTTAGTACTTCTTGTGAATCAAGCCCTAACTTCATTGCCACAATGGATACATACTGCTTAATAAGGTTCAAAATAGAAAAAATCTATTTCCTTTCCCCTGTAATAAAGTACTCTTTCTATGAACGCTTATATGTTAGAGGAAGTAGAAAATGTGTTTTTGCTACTTTTTGACATTTTGCTTAGATGTCTGAAAAAACAGGGACTAAGTCTGATTGATTGACGTGACTCTTGCATTTTTCCTGATAGGAAATCCACCACCCCAGAGTGTTTCTGGCTTAGCCCCAGACCAAGCAAACTCCTTAAACTCTCTAGGACTCAAAGACCTTGCATGTAAAGCAGATTAGATAATAAGAAGAGCCCTGTACTTTCCCCACAGGATTAGTCAAGATACTTGGGTTGGGTTTGTCTACACATGGAAAGAGAAGCGTCAAGTTAGGGACACTGGCTGGGCAGTTGAGGCCACAAGTACCTCTGCCGGGAATAGTCACACAACTGGGGCTGAAGTATGTTTTGGCTTCAGTTTTGCACACAATTGTGGCATTTCTCCATCTCTCCCAACCACCCTGCCCCCCAGACACAGGCTTGGTGTTTGTAAAATATTTGGAAGATGGGAAGTAATAAAGACATGCTAATCATAGTCTCTGAACATCTGAGTTACTCTTGCACCTCTTCCAAAACATACTTAACTGGAAAACTTGGCTCCTTGCAACGGTATACCCCCAAGCTGTTAAGATACTGGAAATCCTAGGGTAGGGAAAGTGTGGCTAAGGATGAGCCATATAAAATGAAATCATGTTTTATTCAGTCAATAACAAGATTTGAGAGTAGCCATTATTGTTATCTAGACTTTAGGGTAGGAGACAACAGACAGAATATCCTACAAGAAAACACTTTCATCTTTTCTCAAAGGGACACACTGTGCATCCTCCTTGCAGAGCTCCCCTTGGACGTCAGTCCAGCTATCACCAAGTTCACTTACTGAGTATTTCACTTAAATTATTAGAGCAGAGTGAAGATTTTCAATAGGGGTGGATCTCAAGGTTAAAAGTGAAATATTTTATGTTTTATTCAGGCAAGAAACATTCCTCTCTGAAAATGATACCTTAGGAAAGTCTGGGAATGTAAGGAAAGAACCATCGCCATTCTTTCTAAAATGCCGTTGAATTCATTTTGCCTGAGTTAAAGTGATACAAGGGGGGCCTGCTCAGTTTGGAAAAATATTTCTTTACCTACAATGTGTCTTTGAGTTGAACATCAATCTGTGAGTTAACATTGAAAATACTGCAGCCCCAGCAGCAACGTTTCCTCTTGTGGCTATAAGTTCAGAGTTATGACTACCAATGAGAAGGAAAACAGAAGAACTGAAGCTATTGAATGGCTTATGCATATGCACTGTTCAATCGCTGAGGCAGGTGATCTGTGTTGGTCAAATTATTTAGCTACTGTGTGATGCTCCTCTCCTTCTATTATTTTAGAATTTATCTAAAACAGGAATAGTAATAAAAATATCCTGTTTTTGCAGCCTGGTATTTTGCCTTAAATGGCAGTACTGTGGCAGACATTGCAATTGCCTACCCATTGTCTCCTCCCCTCTTTTTCTTGATGTTTGTTTCAGGTGGCTGTCGACCTGGCAAAAACTACATTTCCCAGCATCCACTGCATCTGAGTATGACCATGTGACACACTCTGCCCAGTGAGGAGTAAGTGGAAAGTTCTGGACAGAACTGCTGAAAAGGAGTTTTCAGATTCAGTTTTGCTGTTTGCCTTTCTCTCTTCCACTTTGTCCTGCCTGAAATGAGGATACCGGGGTTGATGTGAAATTAGGCAGCTGGCAGCCATGAGGATGGAGGCTGTAGTCTAAGCGTGGCTGACTGGAAAAATGATGGGCTTAGCATTATGGAGCTATCACACTGGTCAGTCCTGGAATGGTGACTCCGTATGTCTTTTACTGTTATCACTAATCTTAACATTGACAATGCTGCAGTACCAGTAGCAATGTTCCGTCTTGGGATCCTAATTTTTGAGTTGTGATGACCAAGAAAAAATGAAAAGGCCCTGTTTAGCTAAGTGGCTCTATGTTAGATATTCTGTTCTTTGCAGTTGAATACAATTCCCAAACAATAGAGGTGCCAACAGGGCATTTAATAAAACATCACAGTGAACTTCACTATGGCAGCCAGGACACAGATGCTGGGTTCTGCTGCCAACTTTCCTGATATCCGATTCCAAATCTGCCATTGATACCCTCTGCATATGTTGACAGACTCTTTTCATTGTTTCAGCATCTACACATTACATTACTCAGCTGTACTGCTCACTGAGTACTGTAATGTTTCTTTTAAGTGGTCCTATTAGGCTGGTGCAAAAGTAGTGGTGGTTTTTGCCATTGAAAGTAATGGCAAAATCCGCCATTACTTTTGCACCAACCAAATACTATCAATTGCAAGAGGTTTTTCCTTGCCAAGAGGAACCAGTGTTCCTTGGACAAATGGATTGAGTGCAGAGCTTGGGTGGGGAAGGCACAGATGAATTTGGGATACCTTCCTGCACCAAGAGGCAAGGAAGCTTTCAATGATTAACAGGATCCTCTTGAAAGAACACAGGAGCCAGTGTGACAGGCCCCCATTTCTCACAGATCAGAGAATTTGGACAAAAAAAAGAGATTGTCCTTGACTGATGTACACTGAATCTATCCAGATCCATAAGGACACTCACAAAGGAGAGAAATCCAGAAAAACTACTGGTGCCATTTGAGGTAGGTATTATAAAACTCCTTACTTTGCAAATTGGTATTAAAAAGAAAGGTTTTCAGAGGAAGTGATGTTTGAACTGAAATCAAAAAGGCTGATAAACGTGCAGCAGACGTATCAGGTTAAGAGAGCAGGGAGCTGGGGAGGGGTCCAGGAGCTTTGCAATCCTGGTGAAGAAGTCTCTGAGGCTTGACAGAGCTGTGGTTTATAGATCCAAAGGGTTTCAGAGCTGAAATGCAATGAGAGTAACGATCAGAGATAACTGCTGTTTTCATATGAAATAATGGAAGTAAATATTATACACATCGGGCCCAACACACAGTCTCAGTCCACCATTCTTTGGCCTGAGAGGCTTCTATCACACTGTCCTCTGACTTGTCCACTAGGCTGCCACTTCCCTGGTGGCATCCTGTGGGACATGTGGAGGTTTGCTGAAGCTACATGGTGCTGGGATCTCATCCCTCCTTCCTCATTCTCATCAGCTGGCGCTGAATGCCCTTGGGAAAGCTCTGCTGAGATGAACTGAGAAGAGAAAATCTCTCATCTTTAGGCTGGGTGCAGTTTTACTCAAATGACAAATTCACATGTTTTAACCACTTGTGTCCTTTATACTGAGTACATCCTGGTCCAGCACCAAGACTGTCCAATCACTGCCTCCAGTCACTGAATAGCTGGAGCTGCTCCTTGTGGCTGTGTCTGTGACAAAGGCGGGTGGCCATAGCTACATCTAGGGTCAGAGTGGTCAGAATGGCCAGAGTCCCCAACAGGTCATTTGGCACAGACAGATAAATACAAAGGAGAGGGAATGAGGTTTTTTGGACAACCAAGCCACAGGGCAAATGAGGATGAGCACTACAATTGGAGGAAGATGAAGCTATGGAAATGGGTGATGCATCCTCTTTTGGAAAAAATGAGCTAAGTGTCACTGCCCCAGTCTGCAAATAGCCACCTACCCTATCCTGCAAACACCAATCAAGGACTGGCATCTGAAGAAGAGAGATGATTTCACCACTTTCAGAACCTCCAGAAGAGGCACAAATTAGTAACAAACTGTGGCTGTCTAGAAAAGTTTAGTATTTTTTTCTCTTTAAGACAAAAACTGGTAACTATTCCCCAGATTAACACAACCAGGCAGACTTCTTGGAGGCAGACTGGATGGCAAATTTCTGAAAGGCAAAGAACAGGCCCTATCTTCAGTCTCCAAACTCCTCCCTCCCCCAATTTCACAAGCTCAGGGGGCAACCAATAAGTACTATTTGATGATAATGATGGCTAAAGTTATCATTGGCTAACAAGGGCCTCATTAGATTTTGTTTTAATTAGGCTCAGGCTACAGGCCTCATTACCCAAAATGTGGCTTTTATGTGGGATTCTAAAGGAAAAAACCCTAGGAATCTTCTGTTGAAGATATTAAAGAAGATATTATTAGCAATGCATTTGGGCTCATAGACTTTGAACAACAAACAACAGAGATTACAATTAATGTCACTACAGCCTCTCTCCTTAAAACAAACTAGCAATATAGTTAATTAGCAATATGTCCTCATTTGGGGCTGGACATCTGCACATTATTATCGACAATGCTTGTTTCCTTTTTCCAGATGAAAGGAAGCCATACCGCACCCAGGCATATGGCTGTGTGTTTTCGACATTCAAACACTCCATTTTCTTCTACCCACGATAAACACACTCAGGGCTTTATCTGTGCCGAGCATCGATTTTGTCTGGAACACTCCCACACATCTAAAAATAAGTTCAAGAATGCCAGTAGTGGTATTTCAAAGGGAAAAGCAAAAGTTTTTGCCGTTTGAGGAGATAAAAGAATAAAATGGCACACTGATTATCGTTAACATGATTGAGGAGCAGGCACTGCTAAGAAGAGAAAACCAGGAGAATGAATAACATGAGTTTTAGAGCATAAAATAAGATTTCTAGAAGGGGCACATTTGTTCTTAATGCTCAGGAAGATGGATGGAGACCACAGTCCTAGGAGTGGAAGCAGGGGGTGGCGGGAGCTTGTTGGGGCTTGTGCTGAGAAGTTTTGGAAAGAGGCAGCCAGGATGCACTGGGGACAAACTGCACCATGAAGACACGGATGACAAGGCTGACCAGCTGCTGCTCTCACAGAGCCCGGGTGTGATGGCATTCATTCCCCTTCAGGCAGCTGGAACAGAGCAAATGTCAACGGCTGTATTTTATAGCAAGCATGACAATGCAATGCCCTTTAGGAACTATTCCTGGCAGAGGGGAAATGGCCATATATATGCTTCAATCTTTGCTGGGGACTCTGACGACAGTCCTGAGGGCTAGTGACACAGGCCCATCATGGTTCAAGAATTCAGGAGGGTCTCTGCCCTGGTTTGGGAATGGAGCCTGCTGTGGAGGTCTGACTAAGAGCTGAGGAATCCCTAGTTACGATGGCAGAAATGGCAGAATGTATCATAAGGATGTTTACTTTAGGCCTTGGCTGTGACCTCATTTATTATCTTAGGCTTCAGAAGAATGGTCATCTCGTTGCATTTGGGTAGCGAGCTGGCTCTGGGGTGGAGGGGCCACCCATCCCTGTGCATCTTTCCTCACTGAAGGTTCTTGGGGCTGGCTGACAAATCATCAATCAGCACTTCACCGGCTTGTCTCGAATACTTCTGTAAACTGCTTTGATCTTGAAAATGTGTAAATTATTGGTGAATTTTTTCAAGTTATGCTTTCTCCATTGCTGGCAAAGAAAACAGAGTGGTAACTTTTCCAGGACCCATTTATTTTATGTCCTATTAGGCTAGAGAATGAACTGAAATGAAAGAGAAATTATTCTTTCAAGCCTAAGAAAACATGTAAGAAGTAGAGTGCAAGAGTGGAAAGCAAGTTTGGCTAAAAAATAAATAAATAAAAAAGAAAAAAAAACAAACCCTTCACTCATCACCTAAAACGTCCCTGCAAATGTAGGGAGAAGGAGAAATGATACTTTCCAGAACCACTTTGATAAACTCCTTGTGGTGTGAAGCCATCCATCCTCAGCATGCACTTAGGGGCAGGGCTTTGTATATGTCTTCGAGGCTACAGCTAACCTGCTCAGGGTAATAAAGGCCAGGCCACCAGTGGCCACCAGGGGGCTTCAGTCCCTGCTCTTCAGGCCAGCGAGAGCTCAGCCACCTCTTTAGGTCAAACTTTGAACAAATATTAATGAGTATGGATTATCGGTGACTTTCCAAGTTGTGCTTTCTCCATTACTGGCAAAGAAAACAGAGTGGTAACTGCCTAGGACTCGTTTTCCAGGACCCAATTTGAAGAGGCACCAGATCATGAGTGCACCTAAAAGGCCCAAGTATCTAAGTCCTCCTGTGACCAGAGGGAGACGGCGTTGAACAGGACACCAGAAGGCGAACATCTCCTGCAGCGATTCTGTGTCTTCCCACATAGAATGATGGGATCCAAGCCCCAGGCCAAGGCTGGTGTTCTGTTGGTGAGAAGGAGAACCAGGAAATTAAGCCAAACATGGATGGCAGAGTTCAGAAGCTGAGGTCTGGGGTAGGGGTGGCCTGAGGAGCCCTGCCAAGTTATTATTCTAATTAAGGAGATGGATCTTTCTCAACACTAAAGTTAAGAACCCCCACTGGAAACTATCACTAATCTCTCTGCTGCAAGTACTTCTAAAATGGGTTTTAAAGGTCATTGGACCTTAACCTTGGAATCCTGAAAAGGGCTCAGGGCACTGTGGAAAGGACCTGGGCTGGGAGTGTCAAGGTCCGGGTCTGGGTCCCAGCATTGCCTCTTCCTCCTGTTTTGTAAGCTTTGGTAAGTTATTGTACCTTTGCACCTATGGGAGAATGGTTTGCAAACATTTCCACAAATTTTTCTTCTCTCCAAATATCTATGCCTTAGGTAGTTGCTTCCCATACTCTTTGAGCTGCTGCTTCTTCTTTTTTTTTTTTTTTTTTTTTTGAGACAGAGTTTTGCTCTTATTGCCCATCTTATTGCAATGGCATGATCTCAGCTTACTGCAACCTCCGCCTCCTGGGTTCAAGTGATTCTCCTGCTTCAGCCTCCAGAGTAGCTGGGATTACAGGCGCGTGCCACCATGTCCAGCTAATTTTTTGTATTTTTAATAGAGACGGGGTTTCACCATGTTGGCCAGGCTGGTCTCGAACTCCTGACCTAAGGTGATCTACCCACCTCAGCTTCCCAAAGTGCTGGGATCACAGGGGTGAGCCACCGTGCCCGGCCTTCTTTGAGCTTCTTACTGCAGCCAAAGGGTCAACAGTTAAACAGAGACTTAAAAATTGCTTATGCCTTACGATTGCCTATATTTGTTGCTCTTTGGAATGCTGAGAACACTCCGTGAAGAAGGCCAAGTTAGCCTGTTGCACGGTGACACATGTGTGTAGCAGAGATAATTTATCCCAGATCTGCCAGCCGGCCAATGCCAGTCACTCAGATGGAGACCATCCTAGACCATCCAGCCCTGGCTGAGCCTACCCTGGCTATGAGAGCCACCCTGCTGACCCAGAGAGTCGTGAGAAATAATAAATCCTTGTGAGTTTAAGCTAATGAATCCAGTGTGGTTTGTTACACAGCAAAATCTGACTGATATAGGACCTTAGTTATTTCTTCTGTAAAATGACCATGGTGAGATCGAATGAGATTTGCAGAAAGCCTCTCACCCCTTTCAATTCTGACCTCCTTGGAATGGAATCCTAAAGAGACACTTGCTCTGGAGAAATTATTTCACACTAATTAAAAAAAAAATACTTTATTTCAAATCCTGAAAACATCAAATTGAGGTTGGGGAGATTAAATAAAATCCAGTGGTTCACAATGACTAGAATATCATCTCCTTTCTCTCTAGCCTTCTACCTATTAACTCAAAGCTGGGTAAAACCTGTTGGAAAGTTCCAAAACCCTGCCAACTACTTCCTTCGTTGACATGTGCTTTTTTGGTAACAGCTTCAATGCTAGTTTTTCAAAGATCCGAAGCCGAGACTTAACAGTTCTCCCTTGTACTTTCACGATGCACCTGTACAGCTCTGTGTGCCGCTAGAAACTAGTAAGGCTCATTGATTAACAGGACCCCTCCTGACACTGTAAAACAATTATAGAGCTGTCATGTTGCCACATATAGCCAGAGGTGAAGAGGAAGCTGCTGCCACCGGCACCTGCTCCCATCCCCACCTGCCTGTACAGATCGCTCCTGTTTGGACTGCTGTTCCGTTCTTCTCCAGGGAAATGGTGTGATTCCTGCTTGGAAAACTGGCAGCTGATGCAATTGTGGGTTCTTGACTTAGCTAACCTTTCTCTATAAGTAGCTTATAGAGATTCATTCAACAAACACTTCATTGGTATTTATTATGTACCAGGTACTGTGCTAGGGTGAGACAGTGCCAATAGCACATGGCTTGTTAAGACAACTTTTCTAAAACTTGGAAATGAAGCAAAAGGATGACTGCAAGTTTATCACTTCGTCCTGGGGTACAGGCCTGCCCCAAAGTATTTAATTCTGTAGGAGCATGTATCTTTGCTCGGCATATTATTTACTACTGATTAGGGCCCAAACTAAAAGTTACATGCTAACTTGTAGATTTTCATTCTGTAGATATACAAACGTTTTTGTCTAGTGGAAACAACAACTCAACGCTGACTGGTTTATGGCTCTACAGGACATTAATCAGCTTTATTTATGTTTACACATTTACTTCACCATCATTTTCCCCGCTAACTTTATAAATACCTGTCTCTCAAATGCTCTGACGCGGCATTAGCATCTTCCTCGTCCTCTCATCATTTAGTTAAGTAGTTGACATGTGCTTCTGCTTTATTTGTATGACATTCACATTTTTATTATAAAAATTTTATGTGGACAGTTTTTTGTCTTCAAATTTAGATTCCAGAGGGTAAGTTAAGAAATGCTTATATCCATATAAAATGCAAAGTAGAAAGTGGGAAATTCTGAAGGAGTGGAAGTTTTCAATGTAAGGAAGTAAAACTATCCAGATTTTTAATTATGATACCACAACTCACCATCTATAAGGTCTTCAACATCACCGTCTTATATTCTATCGCTTTCTCTAAGAGACTCCTCTCTGGATGTTGGTCTAATACACTAACAAGCCGAAACCAGTGTGGAGAACCATGGCTTGTGAGCAGGACTTCCCTTGGGTTTCTCCTCTTATGAGGATCCTTACGGGGAGAACAGAAGCCCATGCACCAGAAGGCACCCAAACTCCTTCCGTCCATTTCATTTTCCCCCTGCCCCCATACAATTCCCTCCTCTGATCCTAGAGAACAAAGCTCCTCCCAGTTTTATTCTCACCAATGATAATTCTACCATGAGAACCTCAGTTAACTGAGGTTCAAGAAAAGAGAATCACAAGTTCTCAGAGGCTTTCTTTTGGGATGTGGTCATGAAGGGGGAGATGTTCAACAGAGAACATGTTTATTATTCTCCTCAGTATAAACATCATAATATTAGGATGTATCAGTTTGGGTCTGAGCAGGAAATGAATGGCACCCTCCAAGTGGGTAACTATGGAGAGCTTAATACAGGAACAACTTAACATAGCTGGACAAAGTGCCCAGAAACCACCAAGGATGCTCTAGTATCCAGCGCCAGTAGAGCCAGGGGGAGCTCACATTCTCCAGGCCTGAAGATGCAAGAACAGGGAGAGGCTACTGTTAACCAAAGAGAAAGAGAGAGTTGTGGGGTTGGAGGTAAGGTGGGCTTTCATTTCCGGCCATGCCTAACGTTGGCCAAACCCAATCAGAAGCCAGACAGCAAGGGAGTCTGTTGATGTAATACATTCAGATCATGTGCCCAAGGAATAAATCAGGATGGAGAAAAGTAGAAAATGGGTTGAGAGAGGTAAACAGAACATTTGGGGTACACAAGACATGCTTGGGAGAAATCACAGCTATAGTATCACCCATTCCAGGCATTAAACATTGAATCTGGTCTCATGACATCCATGTGAGCTACATGAGTACCCCTATTCCACAGATGAGGATATTGAGACTGAGAGGCCCCTAGACAGTAAGTAGGCTCTGAAATCCTTGATCCTTTCACCATACGGTGCTGTCCTAATGTCTACCCTGCAGTTGGCTAGAACAAGAGAGTCTGCAGCCACTCTGAATTCCCTGGCCTCCCCTAATGCTGCTCCCCTCCAGAATAACAGTTCTCAGAGGACTGGCTCAAGAACACTGGCCCACAGCATACACACATACAGATTTAATTCTCAACTCTGCTCCCGACTTGGTTTGGTAGGGGAAGTCCTGGCCTCATTTTTTTTTTTAAGGAAAATACACATCTAGATAATAGTCCAGCCCAATATTGCTTTACTTGTGCAGTGTAATGACTTCTTAGGGTTAATCAGGTCTCGTTAACAAAATCCATAGACATAGTGATGATAAAAAAATGGATTATCACTGATTCAAGAGGGAAGAAGTTGGGAATGAAATGGCACACAGTACGTTATGTAAACATGAGAGCTATTCAGTAGGTCAGATGAGGCAAAGAACAGAGGAAGTAAGACACAAAGAGCCAGGCCCAACCTGGATTGCTTTGGGGTCATCACATTGCTAAACTTGCTAAACCAATGGGTAGAAATTTAAAAGTGATGGGGCCAGGCTGAGCGCGGTGGCTCATGCCTGTAATCCCAGCACTTTGGGAGGCCGAGGTGGGTGGATCACGAGGTCAAGAGATCGAGACCATCCTGGCCAACATGGTGGAACTGTCTCTACTAAAAATACAAAAATTAGCTGGGTGTGGTGGTGCGTGCCTATAGTCCCAGCTACTCTGGAGGCTGAGGCAGGAGAATTGCTTGAACCCAGGAGGCGGAGGTTGCAGTGAGCCGAGGATTGCACCACTGTACTTGGGCCTAGCAACAGAGTGAGACTTCATCCCAAAAAAAAAAAAAAAAAAGTGATGGGGCCTAAATGGCCATCCATAGAAGGCAGAAGTCAAATAAATATAGAAAATAAATACTCATAGAATGAAACACTATCTGGCAATGAGAATGAACAAACTATGACCACATCCAACAACATGAATGAATTTCAAAAACACAATATTGAGCAAAGGAAGCCAAATACAAAAGAGCACATGACTTGTGATTTTATTTAAATACAGTTCAAAGGCAGGCAAAACTAATCAATGCTGTTAGAAGTCAGGGCAGAGGTGATGTGGGGGTGCCAGTGACTAGAAGGAAGCCCTTGGGGGCTCCTGGGACACTGGCCATATTCTGTTTTCTGATCTGGGAGCTGATTACACAGGAATGTTCACTTTGTGTAAATTCAGTGAGCTGTACACATATGATCTGTGCTCCCTACTATATGTTATTTACACATAGAACTTACATAATTACCAAAAACACATGCACACAAGAAAATAGAAAGAAAATCAGAGAGAAATGGCAATTGGTACTTTCTTTTTTTCTTTGTCACTCAGGCTGGAGTGCAGTGGCACGATCTCGGCTCACTGCAACCTCCACCTCCTGGGATCAAGTGATTCTCCTGCCTCAGCCTCCTGAGTAGCTGAGATTATAGGTGTCCACCACCACGCTTGGCTAATTTTTTATATTTTTAGTAGAGACAGGGTTTCACCATGTTGGCCAGGCTGGTCTCGAACTTCTAACCGCAGGTGATCCACCCACCTCGGCCTCCCAGAATGCTGGGATTACAGGCGTGAGCCACCGTGCCGGCCAATACTTTCTTAAAGAAGCCAAGCTTCTCCGTTACTGTTATTTTATTTTCCAACCAATAAGGCATACAGGGAAATACATTGTTTGAAAAAAGAGGAGCCTCTTGTTGGGCATGTTATTTCCCTGTGGCTCAAGCTTTCTTACCTGTAAATGGGTAGCATCTGTATGGTAAGAACACTTCTTTTCTCCTCTTTATTATTCCCTTCTCTCATTAGTCTTTCCTAGCACTCTCATATTGTTGTATTTTCTCTTCCCTGTTTTTCCCCTCAGGCCCAGCCCCTATCTTCTCTAGTGAGAGCCACACCTCCACCTCCTTCACCTTTTTCAAATGTCTTCTCAGTGCCAGTCTTGCCCAAACACTTTTATGTATCACTTCTACCAACTGGCTCTCAAAGCTTCCCACCAGGTGGATATAATTATCACCCCCAATGTACAGATGACAAAACTGGGGTTTGAAATCCTGCCAAAGTCACCCGGCTCATACTTACTAGGGGTGTGTGAATTCTGGCTGACTCCAGGGAGGCTTTAAAGCTGGACCAGCAGGGCCAACAAAAGGCAGCCTGTGTGGGCTGCAGCTGCCAGAGAGTGAATACCTCTTCCAACAACCTCAGTGTAAAGAGAGTGCTCAGAATGCAGAGAAAGGACCAACACCACCAATTGCCAACCTCTCCAAAAGGGTCCGCCTTGAGGATGGAATGAGTGATTAGTGTTTCAGTCATTTGAGTTTTAAAGCCATTTTATCTCTGTAATCCCCTATTAAAATATAACTAGTTTCGAGAATAGTCATGCTGGACCTGCCTGGCATGTGCAGGGCACAAGATCAGGGGCAGGGCACAAGATCAGGGAAAGGGCACAAGATAGGTTTTGGGATCTAACTCTCCTTTTTAACAAAGCATAATCTAAAGGGTTTATTTTTTTTTTGAGACAGAATCTCACTCTATCACCCAGGCTGGAGTGCAGTGGCACAATCTTGGCTCACTGCAAACTCCGCCTCCCAGGTTCAAGTGATTCTCCTGCCTCAGCCTCTTGAGTAGCTAAGATTACAGTGCACACCACCACACCTGGCTAATTTTTAGGTTTCTAGTAGAGATGGGGTTTCACCATGTTGGCCAGGCTGGTCTGGAATTCCTGACCTCAGGCAATCCGCCTACCTCAGCCTCCCAAAGTGCTGGGATTACAGGCGTGAGCCACTGCGGCCGGCCTCTAGAGGATCTTTGAAGAGGAGGGTGACACAGGAGTCAGGGCCCAGAACACAGGGTTTTGAACTCCCAGCCTGACGCTCTCCCACTGGCTGCTTTGGTGTCACTACCTGGTGAATCTTCATGGTTTTCCATGACTAAATTACAAACTGTCTTTCCCTCTTTATAACTGCAGTCTCACCAAAAATACCGACAAACTTTGCTAAACATCCTTTGAATGAATGAATGGCTGGTTGGCTGGCTGGATGAACAAACAAGATTTCAAAGCCTGCTAGGCATGGGAACTGTGGACTCCTTGTAGTTTCCCTTAGGTCTACCATGCCATGTACAGTGTACAATTTGTGCATGGTACAAAGATGTCTGGTGAGGGGGCAAGTAAGGGCTGAAGTTCAGACTGGAGGAAGGGATATTGTCTTCCCAGAGGAAATGACTTGTAATTCATACAGAGGCTTATAAGTGCTAATAGATGCACTAGGGTCACACTTGTGTCTACGCTACCTGCAAAGTCTTTCCTTCCCTTAGCCGTATAGAAAACCCCTATGCATCCTTTAAAACCCTTTTTAGATACTAGGTTCTCTGTAAACCTTCCCTGACCTTCAGCAGAGTTAATCCCTCCTCGCTCCTCATTACTTCTCTTCCTTATACATACTTTTGTTTTTCTATACATTATTAGACATTTACTCACTTTTTTCCAGTTTCTGGCTAAAAACACACACACAAATAATGACTGAACTGTCAACTCAACTGTACAATGGGGTAAATGATATTAGCCATGTTAACATCTCCAAGTCCTTTTATACCTGCCTACAACAAAAAGAGCATTTTATCCATTTTTCAAATTCCTCTGCCACTGTCCTAGTCCAGTTTGCCATCATTCTCTCTCCTATCCTTCAAGTTTCAGCTTAAATGTCACCTCCAGAGAGAGGACTTCCTGATCATCTTATATAACCAGTGATCTTTCCTACCCTTTAAAAGCTCCCCTCCATCATTCTGCTTATTTCATTTATAGTATTTATTACCTGAAATTATTCTACTTATGGGCAGTGCCCAGCTTCTCCTTTTGCCCAGAGAGAATAGAGAGACTGTGCTGGTGGTGCCAATGGCTCCTGCCATCTGCCCGTGACCAAGTCACCAATGAGCACCCAGCAAGCGCACCAAGGGGCAGCCCTGGCAGAGCCACAGAGAGCAGGAGGGGCAGAAACCAGACTCAGCAGGAGATGTGGGGCAGATTTTTTGCTCGCTTGAATTAATTCTGATTCTGAACATTTTCTGAATCTGCTTGCTTTTCTTCAAAGTCAAATATGAATTCAAATATTTTATATCTATATGTACAACTGTGTATACCTATATACACACATATTTACAAGTATGTGTATATGGTTTTATAAATATAAATATATACTCGCAGACATAAATACAAATTTAATTAAGTTTTGAGATGGAGTTTTGCTGTTGCCCAGGCTGGAGTACCATGGCATGATCTCAGCTCACTGCAACCTCTGCCTCCTGGGTTCAAGTGATTCCCCTACCCTCAACCTCCCGAGCAGCTGGGATTACAGACATGTGCCACCATACCTAAGTTTTGTAATTTTTTTTTAGTAAAGACGGGGTTTCACCATGTTGGCCAGGCTGGTCTTGCACTCCTGACCTCAAGTGATCCAACAGCCTCGGCCTCCCAAAGTGCTGGGATTACAGGCATAAGCCACTATGCCCAGCCGATAAACACACATTTATTAGTGTGTTTTTTACATGTGTGTATAAACAAACATATATATTTATATATATACGGATATGGATATGTATGTGTCATTTTAATTTAGCTTTGTTTTTTAATTTTAAGATATTTGAAACAGCCCATTGTTTCCTAACTGAGCTCACAGAAAAATGGATAATACTGAGTTATTACTTTCGTTCATGTGTTCCCAAAGTAGGGGTCCCAGACCAGCAGTGTTGGAATCGCCTGGAAATGTTTAAAATGCTGATTCCCCTGTAGAATCAGAGCCTCTGGGGTGGGGCCTAGCAGTGGGTGTTTGAGCAGGGCTTCCTGGCGATTCCCTGCAGGCTCACACTTGAGAACCTCTGCTCTCACCAGGAGAAGGTGAGGAAGAGTGGCTGATAGTAGACAAGGCGCTATCATTCTGAAGGGCACTTTGGCAAAGGGAGATGCTTTCCAGGAAACACAGGGCTCTCAAAGAGTGCACTTTTATCTTGGAAAAGCATAATTAGATCAACAGCAAATGAGCTCCAAAGCATCCCTTCCAGCCTGGGGAGACCCTCTGAGTGGTCACCCATTCCTCAGAGATGCCCCTATGATAACACCTTGAGGGAAGGGAGAGTTCCTCACCCTCTGGGTCACTGGGTGAAGAAGGCTGCCCGCTGATCAAGTGACATAAGAGATCAACATGCAAGGTGAAAAGGTCAAACACCCTGAAGGTAGGGGGTGAACTGTGAGACTTGGCTCCTTCTTGCTTTTCCTTGTGTCAGTAAATGCTAGCTTTGCCAGGCCTGCTTTGGTAGGAAGTACCACACATGGGGCAGCAATGGTCCTCCCATGATTTCTCCCTCGCTGTGTGTCTGTTCTAATAATTAAGCCACACAGGTCCATGGGGAAGGACAGGTTGGGTCCAGATTGGCTACTGGATGAGATAAACTTTTCTAGCTCAGAGGTCTGGCAGAAGATTAAGCAAGACCTGAGAGGGGGCCCGGGAACCCCAGGGGGGCCTAAGAGATTTGATAAATTATCTATCCATACATGAGAGAAGTGGGAAGACAGAAGGTGGGAGACAGAGTGGAGAAAAACAGTTTCCTTCAGGTGCCCCAAAGGCCAAGTTACTATCACCATGGTTTTAAGATGGCTCCTCTTTTTTTTTTTTTCTTTTTTTTGATATGGAGTCTTGCTCTGTCGCCCAGGCTGGAGTGCAGTGGCGCAATCTTGGCTCACTGCAACCTCTGCCTCCTGGGTTCAAGAAATTCTCCTGCCTCAGCCTCCAGAGTATCTGGGACTATAGGCATGTGCCATCATGCCCGGCTAATTTTTTTGAATTAGAGATAGGGTTTCACCATGTTGGTCAGGCTGGACTCGAACTCCAGACTTCAAATGATCTGCCTGCCTTGGCTTCCAAAGTGCTGTGATTATAGGCATGAGCCACTGCGCCCAGCCAAGATGGCTCCTCTTTAAACTGAAGAGCTCCCTGATGCCGCAAAAGCCTCCCTACGATGAACCCATCAGCAAGGATAAATCTCAGACCATCCAACACCTAATTTGTGGTTCTCCTGATTAAAGCAGTGATTCATATATGAAGGTGAAGGAGGACACTCTCTTTGTTCCCAGCATGTACACAGCAGCCATCATCAAAGCCAAATGGTCCCCACTCCCAAGGGAAAAGTGTAACTCCCTGAGTTGTATTCATTCACCAACTCCCCTGTGCACTTGCTCCTTATTTTTCCAGGGACATCTTCTGGAAAACAGGCCTGAGGGATCCATTCACACTCTTGTGTCTTAAGGCTCCACAGACAGGGCCAAGTGCTGCCAAGAATCCAACCCAAGAAAATGCTCTTTTTAGACAAATTTAACATCCTCCAACTGGAAACCTCACATAGCAACCAGAGCTTTGCTTTCCTCCAGCAAATTTATACTTCACCCTGTGAACATGCCATTTGTTTGCTTCAGCTTGGACTCTGCCACTTACTCCCCAAGTCTGTAGCTATAAAGATTGACTTTTTAGGTAGAGCCAAACCCATTTTTAACCAGAGTCCTGGGTATTCAGTTACTAAGAGGTCAGCTCCAAGTTCTAAGTGCTCACCCTCCCCAGTGGTGTACAGAAAAGTCACATGATAAGCAAAACGTTCTCCAACATGGCATGCTATACAAACTTATGAATGGCTTCTTTCAAAATCCTGACTTTTGAAAGCAGGCTTGAGAAGGTAAGAAGATAGAGTTGTTACAACTCTTGCTTGCTCTCTGACCAAAGGAAATATATTTCTAGCTTCTCAAAAAAGAAAGTCTTATGATCTCTACCTCCCACATATCGCGCTGGTCCCCTTGCTCCCTGCACCTCACTTTCTCTCATGCCAGATCATGATCTCAGGCCCTTAGCCCGACTCACAGAGGATCCCATCCCCAGGGATCTGCCTTCCCCTGCAAAGCGGAATTTCTCCCATTCCAGGTTTTGAACAAAGATTCCACGACGCATGTTTGATCTCTTCACGCTCCATTTTCATTAGTCCTTCACACTCTCCATCACTTGGAAAAATACAAAAAGCATAGTTCAGTTTGAAGGTTAAGAACTGACAGTCTCCATAAACATTTTTTTTTTATAATAAAAGCTGACTTATCCACTGCCAGAATTCGATGTCTGTGGAAGGGGGGTGAGATGGGATGGAGGCAGGGCATGGGAAGTGAAAACCTTCAACATCAGAAGGAGAGGACAAGTGCTCACCATTCAGCTATTGGGTGAAAGAAATCCCCAGGGCTTTACTGGCAAAAAATTACTGGGTTGATCTCTGAATAATTAAAAGTATTATAGGGAGGGATGCAGAAATCCAAGGAGTAGAACAACTAAAGTATAAATTCCTGACTTATGGAAAATACAAAGCAATCAATGGTCATAAGTTATAAAATTTCTGGGTCATGAATATTAAAAGTGATCTACAAAGAGATGATAAAATAATTCTCAGGACGTTTTCAGTAGGGAGAACCAGAGGGTAAAACAGATGAGGGCAAAGAAGACCTAGAATGTAAGCCACACTCCATTCTAAACCACCCAACATACTTAAAGGCTGAAATCACTTAATTAGCTAGGATTCATGTTGATGATGTGTGAGCAGATGAGCTGCAGGGCATGTATTCATTTACTCATTCAATATATAATCACCAAGAGCCAATTACGCTGTTCCAGAGACTGGAAATACAATAGGGAGCAAGATAGACATGAATCTTACCCTCAGGGAGCTTACAGTCCACAGCAGGGGTTCCCAAAGGTACATCTTGATGCCTCAGTCATATCAGGGAGTCTGGGGAAGGGTCCAGGCACCAGGACTTTAAAAAGATCCACAGGCAATTCCAATGTGCAGTGAGTTTTAGAAACTGCTTGGCATTCTTAACTGTGCTGCCATGGTTTGCCCAATCAATGAGGACCAAAGCCTTGCCCATTACTCGTGACTTTTCCACTCTGTTTGCTAAAACTCCATATGCCCCCAAGGACTTCAGTCTAACAACTTCAGTATATGTGAAATTCTCTGCAAGCTGAATCTACTCTGAGCCCTATCAGGGGAGTTTCTTAACTGAAAGCACCCAGCCACATCCTTGAAAGCTAGTAGGGGCCCTCTTTATTCCAAACCTAAAACTGGATACAGTACCCACTGCCTAATCTGATAATGGCATAAAATATTTGAAACCTAGGCCATCCTAGAAATTCTAAGCCTTCTGGCTGCCCTATCAACATGGTCATTTCATGGCATGAATCCTTGGAGCCGAATATGAGCAGTTTTCAATCTCGAGATTTCTTTGTTAAGGTAGAAAAAGAGATCGTGCTTGATAGCTCTTCTCCTCTGTTCACTGTGAGCTTTTATATCCAGTTCGCCTTGAAGCGATCAATGGAAATCCATTATAGACTTTCTTGGGCCTCCTCTTGGATTTTCATCAATTTGGAAAGGAAACATTACATTAAGCCTTCTTCTGGAAGGCCCCAGGAATTTTTGCAAAGGAGAAAAAAGGAAAAGAGTATGCAGAAAGGAGTCTGCTTTAAAGTTGTAATGAACATGCCAGGAAACAAAACAAAACAAAAAATGATGGAGCCTGAGAAAAATGGTTCAGGAGAAGTACTTCCCTTTGCTTCCCATTGTGTGTTCCGAAAGGCAAAGTGGTCCCCACTCAAACCACCAGAGCCTGCCAGTTGGCCAATTCGGCAGCATTCCACTGCAGAGATTAAAACCAACTTTATGACTGTGGTGCAAATAATAAGAGCCTGGCGGGGTTTCCTTCCAAAATGAAAGCTCGTTTACTTTCCGAGGTGTATAATTTGGTTATAAATGTTTCCTTTGGTCCAAAACATCTTCGACTGGGTTTTTGCCTGGAACACATCACTACTTTGCTGGAGAAGAATGGACTCCGTGTGGTCCCTGCCATGTCTGTCCACCGGGGCACAGAAGGGTTCTAGCTGGCCTGCCTGTTTCATGTCTGGTGGCAGTGGTCTGCTGGCAGAACTAGGGGTGGGAGGCAGGGGAGGCTGGCCTGGAATGGCTACACCAGGTTCCCAGCCCTGGTCCATCTGTAAAATGGGCAGATTCACAGCTGATCTCCCTTATGCCTGTTTTCAGTACCTTCAGTGGTAGGGAGAACAGTTCATTAGGAACTTGATTCCTGTGAGATTTGACTTTTCTCCCCCTAGGTCTTTGTGTCCTCATTTTGTTTATGTTTTCAAAAATCATCCTAAAAATTTCCACCCAGCAATGAGTAATATTTGGATAAAGCAACAGGTTCTTTTCAGGGCTTCTGAGCTGACCACATGTACGTGGGGCACATGAACTTGACCATGATGTTTATCCAATCTTACCTAAACATAAACAGCTTTTTTCCTGCACAAGGAGCTTAGTAAGTCACAGCACTTTCTACCAGTATTTTCATGTTGATCAACTCTCTTACGTCATATACTTTCACCTTCCTTTCCATTTGCTCCTTCATGTTAATTCAAAGCCAGTGCTCGGTTTTGCAGATAGAAATATATTTATTCCACTGGCTTCCTTGCCTCACCCCCAAACGGCAAGTCATGCAGAACAGGAAAACATCTGGGGATCGAGGGAATGGCCTCAAAAGTCATCATGTGCCATCCCTTTAGGTTGTTTCAAATTGTCCCTCTAACCCCGGGTTTGGGATGAAGGAGAGGAAAAGAAGTGAACTGAAAGGAGAAAACAAACTTAGCACACTTTACCCTGGGTACATGTGAAGAACAACTGGTAGAAATTAGTATTATGAGGCCTGGCTCAAGAGGTAAAGTTCAATGGTCTTATTTATCATGAAATCACTTGCTGGGAAATGATGCAGCATGCTTTTGTTAAACTCAAGATTCTCCTGAGATTGATCTCGAAGCAGAATGTCAGGCAAGATGTTGCATTAAAAAAATAGCTTTCTATGGAGTGGAGACATCTCACTGCTAAGGCCTATCATTTTTTCAAAATAATATCAAATTTTCCAGTTGACATGGTTCTTCCAAGACATTTCATACACCAGCAATGCAGTTTTTTGGATAATGCTCAGATTTTTGGATAATCACCTGCTGCTGGACATCAGACCCCTTGTTGCTTCAAGTGGAGCAACAAGAAATGGTCATAAAGAAGAATCAAGCGACTAAATGCTACAGAATAAGAATATTTGACAATTTGTGCACACAAAGAAACGTACTACTACGAATCAGCGGCCGCAACCTCAGTCTGCAAGTAACTTGCTGGCTCTAGCTAATTTCTTCCACACTTTTGGATGCTGCCATCACCCACATAGCCCACCTGGAACTTGGAAAATCAGGTTTGCACAGCACTTGGAAACCACAATACTGACACATGATAAACAAGTCAGAGGAAATTCTGACTTTCCTCTGTATCAGGCCCACAAAGGCAAAGGATTTAGACTACTCCTGTTGCATGAATGTCACTTTTGCACCGTGGTTAGAGTATTTTGTTCTAGGACACACACATCATACTGAGATAAAAGCAAAACCAAGATCCTACTTCTTTTTGAAAACCATAATTCTTTCCTACTTCACTACCTTATGTCAATACATCTGAGCCTCTGGGGCTGTAAGTCACTTCCTGTCACGGTCAGGTTTCATCTCCTTTATGAAGCTTTCAATACTTCTCACAGTTCCCAGGTGCAAACACGACTTGGCTGAAAGTCATTTTGAATTCAAAATATTGCCTACAGAGGTCTGGATGGTGGGTTTTGAGAAATAATTATCCCTCATGCGAAAGTCTCTCTTTTAAGTTGCTCCTCCTACCTACCTACCTACACACACACACACCCCCCTCACTTTACTGCCAGCAATGCTGTAGTTTCAGCCATAGCATCCAGCAAAGGTGTCCTGGGTCATTGGAACCCTCCAGACGTGTACAGGCTACAAGCTGCTGATAACTTCATTAGAGGTGCAGCTGTGAATCAGGGTCAGGAAGGGACACACTGACACTTAAAGATATAATGTTTCCTGATGCTGTGTTTTCAGTAGGTTGAAAAGGTTACCTCACAGAAGAACAAGAAATTGTAGACCCAGACCCTTTTTCTGCCTCTGAATCTCTCCTTTTTATCTTTCTTTTTTTTTTGAGATTTTGCCCAGCTGGAATGCAATGGTGTGATCTCGGCTCACTGCAACCTCTGCCTCCTGGGTTCAAGTGATTCTCCTGTCTCAGCCTCCCAAGTAGCTGGGATTACAAGCATGTGCTACCATGCTTGGCTTTGTATTTTTAGTAGAGATGGGGTTTCACCATGTTGGCCAGGATGGTCTTGAACTCCTGACCTCAGGTGATCTGCCCGCCTTGGCTTCCCAAAGTGCTGGGATTACAGGTGTGAGTCACCGGGCCCAGCCCTTTTTTTCTTTTCTTAAAAATATCTGTCTCACTCCCTTCTTTCTCCTGGAATGGTTTTAAAAATAATAAAAGAGAAGGATATTCATTACAATGCAGGAGTTATCAAGTGACTCTAAATTGCTTTATTAAAAACCAAGTCCAGTCAGGTGGTTTTACATTGAAAAGAAAAAAGAAAAGATATGAATGGAGAATCCCAAATCAGTTACTTTCTTCCTATAAGGCCAGGGCATTGGGGGATTGGACAAGGCCCTAGAATTTGGGAATTTAATCATGGCTCTGCCATTGTCCATTTCAGGCAAGTAGATAAACTTTCTGGGTCTCAGGTTTCTTACGTGTAAAATGAAAAAACAGTGTCTGCTCTGCCTTCTTGAATGTGGCGAAGGCATTTTGGAAAGCACAATACTCCCTGACCTTCCAGACTTTGTTGGGCACTTTCCATTTGCAGGCAGCTACACTGAATGCCGTGGGTGTAACAGGAGCAAGCTCCTATTGCTGGTCTCATGGCCCTTCCTTTGTCCTGGCAGGCAGAGTGGGGAGTAGGGATGCTTCATACCCACAGATAGGCATGGAGCAGGAAGAATGCAATATTTACTCAGTGGATAAACCATGATGTGAGGGTTTAGAAGTGGGCCCATTTCTACCTCAATAGTTCACAGAAAAGTTTTTGGTTTTTTTTTCTGAGACGGAGTCTGACTCTGTTGCCCAGGCTGGAGTGCAGTGGCATGATCTCGGCTCACTGCAACCTCTGACTCCCGGGTTCAAGTGATTCTCCTGCCTCAACCTCCTGAGTAGCTGGGATTACAGGTACATGCCACCATGCCTGGCTAATTTTTTTTTTTTTTTTTGTATTCGTAGTAGAGACAGGGTTTCACCATGTTGGCCAGGCTGGTCTCGAACTCCTGACCACAAGTGATCTGCCCCGCTTAGCCTGCCAAAGTGCTGGGATTACAGGCATAAGCCACAACGTCCGGCACACAGAAAAGCTTCTGTGGGCTGTCCAGAATTTTTGCAACTGGAAAAAGGGCAAAGAACGTTGGAGTGGGTGGGTGCAAGGAATAGTGAGAGTCTCATTTGGCTGCAAATGCAGCCTGTAAAGCGAGGGGCAGGAAAGGTGGATCCGTTTCAGGTATGGAGTTCTTCAATATCTGTTTTGAGGCATGGAAAGGCGAATGATTAGAAGTTTGTTAGCAGAGGAGAGCAAGAGTTTAGAAGATGAAACTAAGCATTATTTTGAATTGACATGAAAGGAGAGAAATTAGAAATGAAATGAAACAAAGGAATTAAGGAAATCTGGAAAAGGATGGACCCAGGTAACTACACTAGAGCGTGCAGAGGAACTATCCCTATTGGGACAAACAGAAATGGGCAGGTACCCATGTACGTCTGGAAGGGGTATGGCAGGCAGCTTCTGAAATGGCCCTCAATGACCCCGTCTCCTGGAATATTACGCAGCCTTATGCAATCCCCTCCCTTTGAGGGTGGGATGGAGCAAACGACTTGCTTCTAACAAATAGAGGATCGCAAACATGATGGAATGTTACTGAGATTAGGTGACAAAAGACTGTGGATTTTGTCTTGCTCATACTCTTTTCTGGCTTTATTCACTTACCTGCTCTGATAAATTCAGCTGCCATCCTGGGAGCTGCACCACGGAGAGGCCCACATGGCAAGGAACTCAGGGCTACCTTTACTGTAGCCCGTGAGAGACCATGGGCCAAAGGACTCAGATAAGATGTGTCTGAATGTCTGACCCACAAAGGTTCTGAGATAATAAACGTGCTCTTTTCAGTAGCTATGGGGTAAAACAAGTATGGGGTAATTTGTTACATAGCAATAGATAACTAATACAGGAAGGAAGGTATTTAACCAACATGGAATGGCAGGGAATAAGTGCTTTTTGATATTAAAATCCCAGACTCATGGCCCAAAGTTGTGCATACTCTTTCTTCTAGACTTTTTTTGATTTTAGGAATGTTTTATAAAAAGAAACCTCTCGACCACTCCTTTCTTTCACTGTTTCCTAGAGTTGATTAAAGAAACATGACTTGATGTTCAATTTCAAAAGACTCAAGGGGTCTTTCAATAGAAAATTGGCAGGAAATTAACGCCATACACACCAGGCAAAGCAGATGTTCCTGAATACAACGCTTAGGTGAAACACACCTTTCCCTTTTACACATCTTACTCCGTTTTGACTTTGTATAGGCAGTTTGTTTCTAGGGGAATGAAAAGGGAGACACATATTCTCAATAGAAAACGGGGTCATCCCACAAATGTATATGACACCAAAATACCTAATGATGGTTAAAAAAAAAACTGGTCAAGGATTTTGAAGCAACCACATTATCTCTTTATCTGTGTTGAAATTGTGGCAGTATACAGTAAAGGTAATACCATGCTTGTGAACTGTGGAATAACCCTCATGCTAAATAAATCTCTTTGATATGTTTTCATATGAAATATGTTTGCTTATCATTAAATTCTTTTCACTAGTTATCTTGCTGTGTGAAAAACAAATAACAAAGCTGCCTTACCACATAATTTGTTGGACTTTAGGACATGTAATGTCCAAATAAGTAACAACTGCATATTTTCATGAGCTTAGGCTAGTTTTTGGCATAGGACATCTTCTACAGCAGTGGTAACCCTCCATATTTCAGCTGACAACTCTATGTGAGCTGTGGTCAGCTTAGTGCTGAGAGATTCCCCTCTGCCCACATAAACACCAGTCAGAGATGAGCTGTTTTGAATCAAGTCTTCTGCTCTTGTAGACTTTTAATTCTACCTTGGAATCTGCAAGCAGACCACTGTATTTAATCCAAGATTGAGGCAAATTTTCTCTTTGCCTAGGTTTATCTTGTCTGTCTGTGAACAAAAGAGAGGATAGCAAGGTACCTTGTTTGGATTTGTCTATAAATGTGACCTTCCTAAACTGGCCAACAGGGCTCTCTTGCTGACCTGCAGATGAATCACCAATGTCTACATTGGAGATGTGGTAATAGACAAACACTCCCTTCTGCAAATACCATGAGCATTGAGGTCTATCCCCATTCCACTAAAGCAAATATATTATCTGGAAAATTGAGAAACAATTCCATCTTCCCTTCAAATATCTAACTATTTCAGGAAAATTGTACCTGCTGTTCTAATTGCAGAAATACTGTGAACCTCTAAGTCTTGTCATTCCATATCAAATGGATTGTAACAATTCCTACTGAAACTATGTTTTGGTGATTAGTTAATGGATAGACATAGTGCAAACAGACACTTAAAGGCAATGGATATTGCTTAAAATTCTGGGCACGCTTAATTTCTTCCCTGGGTTTTGGCATTAGGGAAAGGCTAAATTTTTGATTCATAGCTTATATTTGAAAAAGTGAGGGGATGCATGCAGTTAATGGCATTCAGATGATCATTCTACTGCTTTTATAATAAGAGAGACCTAGAGGTCAGACAGGAAGAAGACAAACAGCTGAGAGTACAGCCCTAAGTGTGGAGCATGGCAGAGTCCTAAAAGCCATATTGAGCCTATAAGCCATATTGAGTAATGAGGCAGAGAGGGCTAGCTTTCTACCAAAAACACATGTCTCTGTGCCAAGCTAGAGGCAACCCTTGTCAGGGAATGCATTTCCCAGTCATCTCGCATCAAGGGATGACCTATGTGGGCAGAAGTGATGTGTGCCACTTCTGAGCTGGGAGCTAAGAAAAGACATCATGGCCTCCATCATCTTGGGTCCCTGAATGACTGCATGGAACTGACCACTAAGAAAGCTGACGGTGAAAGATGTTAAATGTTGTGCCCATGGTCACAGCCAGTTAGTGACAGAGTAGGGACTCAAAGTTATGTCTTCTGGCTTTCAAGGCAAGAATTCTTTTTGGTAATAAAGAACTTTTTCCCCAAGCTACACAGTCACAGTGATTAAAAGCATGGACTCTGGGGTCCAGACAGCCAAAGTTCAAATCTTGCCTCTACCTCTGCTATCTGTGTGACTTGGACAAGGTACTTAACCTTATTGTGTAAAATGAGGATAATACTAGTGCCTACCCCAAGGAGTTGTTTTGAGGGTTAAATAAGTCAATATTAATCAAATACTCAAAATAATTAATATTAATACTCAATATTAATCAAATACCCAAAAAAATTAATACTCAATATTAATCGAATACTCAGTCAATAAAAATCAAATACTCAAAAATTTGAATATTAAGCAAATAATCAAATACTCAATAGGCCCATGGTAGGGACTATTTTAAGTATATGACAAAAACAAGTAGATAAAATCAGGTGAAATCTGTATAACTACCAGCTTCCATCACTTAACACATGAACGCTAAGGGACCCAATGTCTCAAGCTATGGCTGCCAACCTCGCCAAGCGAGGCTCAAATAATTCCTTCCCCTTATCTGATGCTTTTATACCAGCCTAAATAAGCATAGAAACAACAGCCTTGAAGCCACCATGCCAATGAGAAAAGTGTGTCACCTCCATTAAAGAGAAGCACAGGACCGTTCCCATCATGGCTCCCCCCGTTGCCTTCAAGAGACCAGGCTCTCCACTCTACACATCCCTGAACACTTAATTGGACTCAGCCTGTCTTCCTTCACCTTCCCAAACCTGTCTTTTACTGGACCTTCTAGGACTTTTACTCCATTATAATCAACCTCTCATTTTCCACTTCTCTGAACATCCCCTCAACCTTCTCCTAGATCCTCCTGGTCCCATGGCTATCTCCTTTCCTTTTCTCCCCTTCCTCCCGAAAAATAAAAACAAAAACCAAACAAGTAAATCCTGCTGCTTTCAAGAAGCTAGATGTTCCAACTGCTCTGTGGAGTTTCTGGGCATTCTCCATTCATTGAAAAGTCCAGCTTCTGGCTTAGTCATCTTTACCAATGAGCTCCTGTTATCCTTTTTGGTGACTTCAACATCCACGTAAATGACCTCCCAAGTTTGTGGACCTCCTCACTTCCCACATCCTTTCCACGCCTTTTCCCTCTACTGCGTCTCAACCACCCTCTTCCGTAGACCTTATGTCAGTAAACCTTCTACATAAAGACAATTCCTGTTCTTTTAGCTCATTTTTCCAGTTTTAAAACTTGTTGCACTCTCCAAGCCAGCACCATTTTCTCACCTCCCTTTAGCCTTCTCTTGCTTTTGCTTTACTTCTTCAATATGTGCTCTTTTATCTTAATCATTTCCTTACAATGCCCTTCAACTCTGCTTGCCCCTTCTCTTCTCCTTATGTATTTGACTGGCAATGCCTCCATTTTGGTTGAACCCAGTGATCCAACTTCTGTAGGTTAGTAGCCAAGCAGGTGGGTGATGGGAACAATAGAAACACCCAACTTGACAAACTTGCTTTTAGATTCATGGCCTTAAATCCTCAAATGAATACTAAGCACTGTTCCAAAATCCAACTGCCCTTCCTTCACAACCTTACTTGCTCCAGTACCCAAGATGACCATTTCATATCTACTCTCCTCAAATGTCCTACCTGTCCTCACCTCACATTTCACTGATGGAAGAGGAGTCATGGGATGGCAACTCTTTTATTACTATCACTCTATCTGTACTCCTGTCTGCATAGCTCATTTTCTCTTCCCAATTGTTACACAGAACAAGCTTTCCTGCTTCTGTGAAAGGCCAATGCTCACACTTAGTCTCTTGCCTTCTTGAAGAATTCACTCCTCATTTCTCCTCTCTCAGTTTCACATCAACAATCTCTCCCTTTCTACTGGATCATTCTCATCAGCATCACGATGCCCTGGTATCTCTAATCTTACATGAACCGAAAACTCTTCTTTGACCACATGTTTACACATCTCCCCTTCATAGTAAAACTTCTGCAAGACTTATCTATATATTCTATCTCCACTTCCTCGGCTTCTATTTGTTCCTTTACCCAGTAGATACTGGAGTCTGTTCCCATGATGCCCCCGCAACTGTTCTCATTCAGGCCTCCAGCCACGGCTGTGTTGCCAGGTTGAATGAGCACTTCTCTATTCTCATCTTTTTTGTATTCACAGCAGCATTCGATAGAGGTCCTCTCTCCGTAAGGCATTCTTCTCCCCTGGCTTCTGTGATACCACCCCTCTTGGTTCTCCTCCTCCCACTTTGGTCATGACACCTCACTCTTGGCTCCCTGTCCACTTGACAACTTCCCTGCTACTATCTTCACTTACATGTCCCATAGACATCTCATGTTCCACTTGTCCCATATAAATCCACAGACACGAACCTACCCTTGTAAAGCTAGAGCTGTCTTTGATTCTTCACTTCTTAACTCTGAAATGCAATCCACCAGCACATCCTGTTGGCTCTGTCTCAGAAATGTGTCTTGAATCCATCCACTCCTCTCTAGTGGGTCCACATCCCATCACCTCTTACCTGGAATATTATGAAATTTTCTAACATATCTATGTTCTTCCCTATCATTCTCCACTGATGAGATGGAGCCATCATTCAGAATCTCTTCCATGGCTCCTTCCTCACCAATCCTAGAACAGCCATATTCTTTTTTTTTTTTTTTTTTTTTAAGACGGAGTTTCACCATGTTGGTCAGGCTGGCCTTGAACTCCCGACCTCAGGTGATCCGCCCGCCTTGGCCTCCAAAGTGCTTGGATTACAGGCGTGAGCCACCACGCCCAGCCCCGAACAGCCATATTCTTTATTATGACCTGCAAAGCCTTTGCTTTTTTCTACAAGTTCATGGGCCACTTTCTTCCTTACACACTGTTCTCCAGTCTCTTTTCCACCCTAGTCATGCCAAAGTCTTTCCGACTTCAAGGCTTTGGTGTCTGTGATTCCTTCTGCCTGACTGGCTCTCCCAGGTTCTTTGCAGAGCTGGTCCTTCTATCCCCTAGCTCAGGACTCAAGTGTCACTTTTCCAGCAAGTCCTTCCTTGACCACCCTCTATTGATAGGAACTCCCAGTTATTCACTATCTTTTCCTGCTAAGTGCCTATCACAATCTACAATAATTTATTTTTTATGAATCAATTATTGTCAGTTTTCTTTCTAGAACATAAACTTGTTCTCGATTGAATCTCCAGTGTCTTGCACAATATCTGCTCATCACAGCCACATGCGACATGAAAGTGCTGAATGAATGGATGAATGGAATTGTAGAATGCTAACTACGTGGCTGGGCAGTGCTCAATACTTATATGTACATTATTTCATTTGCCTGACTGCGATTTGTTTGTATATTAAACAGAAGAGACAATTCACGTCCATTTAATTACTTTTCTGCTCCTGTTACAACCTAATAGCAACTGCCAGGTAGCAAGATCCCGACACTTTAGATGTACCTTTACTCCAATACTCTTCAGCTAGGCAGGGCTATCAAAACTTTTACAGATGTTCAGCAATGGGGGGTTGTGTGGCTTCATGAAAGATGACTTGCCTTGGAGTCTGGTACTGGCTATAGGATGAATGAATAGTACGGTCTTAGCTAAATTGTTTAATTTCTCCAGGTTTTAGATTCTTTGTCAATTAAATGAGACATTGGGGCTTGGTTTTCTTGCCAACAACAACATTGTAGAATTTGGTGAGTGTCTGCAATCTGCCTTCTAAGCAGAGTGCCTCCTCAGGGAGTGAACGCAGGTTGGGGCACAGATGAAACCCCAGTCCAACCCAGTGAGCAGAGCAGCATGCACTCCTGCAGCCACGTGCAGTGACCCTTGTGTATGTGAGTGCCTGTCACGTGCCCACATAAACTGGTGGCACAAAAGGTACTTCACTTAGATTTCCAGGACTAAGACACAGAACCTTCTGGGGACACAATCCTCCCACTAGCATTCACCTTAAGATGAAATTAATAAGTAAAAACCTCCTCAGATCTCAGGGAGGAGCCTGCAGCTAGATCCCTGAAAATTTAAGGCCAAGACCATTTATGTCCATTATTGGGTTAGTCTAGATCTTAGCATTAATCCTGGCCTTGGAGAATAAGCCATGAAAGAACCATTGTGGGGCATGAGAGAACCACACTGGACAGAATTTTAGGGCAATGAGTCCCTGGGGAGAACCTGGAACAGAACTTTGAATATCTTGTCTGCCACAGATATTTTCCTTAGAACCTGCCTTTCATTATTTCTATTTAATACCTGCTCTTCAATGTTTAGACTCACTCTCTTTGTGATCCCAAGGCCTCTTCAAATGTTTCCAGTTTTTTTCTAGTTGATGTGGATTCCCCAGATTTATCTCATTTCATGATGTTTTCAAAATCGCGTGTTGTGCTGCCATCACACTTCACACTCTCAGTAAGGAGCTCCCAGTTGTCTCACCCGGTTTGTGTCTTCCTGAATGTACCAGAGAGGGGAGCAGGGAGGGAAGGATGCACTCAGTTGTTAGCCTTTTTCCAGCAAACTGTGGAGAGCTAAACCTTTTAAGGCATAATGGGTTAAACAGAAGTGGATGACTTGGCCACTCTTTAGAACAGTTGTATCCCCTAGGGGCTGATCAACTGCTATCGTGAGTGAATTTGAAAGGATTATTCTGGATTGGTCAGTTTTGAGCAGGCTGATCATTTCGATTGTAGATGTGACTTTCTCCACCATGTGGATCAGACTCCATATGAGGCCAAAAACATCCTGTGTGTTATAAGTAATCTTACTTTCTTCTCTCTTGCAAAGTTAATACAGTCTTCATTTTCTGATAGGCATAGAAACAACTTTGCTGTTTTCTAGTTGAGTTGTAGTATCTGGAAATGCTAATAAGTCTGTGAGATTTTCACACTGGAATTATGGGGAGTGATGTCCATGTGAGGATTAGGGAACTATGTGTAATTGATCCAGGTGTTTACTTTGGCCTCAACCCTTCAAAAATGTTTACTTCACTGAAGGGCAGCTCCAAATAAGTTAATGAGTAATGGGCTATGAATTCTGCCATTTTGCCTGACTTTAGTGAGGTGGTCCTCTGGTTTGAAGTAGACTGCCTCTCATTAACGACATTCTTAAGAATTTTTAGAGCCTGGGGAAAGGGCTGGAGCATAAAAATATGATTTGAATTAGTCCCCAAAAGTCACCATGTCCAGTAGAAGGTTCTCAGGCCCATGGCTGAACTTCTGTGAATGTTTGGGCGGTGTAACCACAGTGATGTTTATTAAATGGAATGTCCCTCTCACAGTGCTCTCAAAAGTATTTTTTTTTAAATTTTCAGTTATTGCTCCTCTTTATTGTACATGATGTCCTATAAAGAAGATATATGTCTATAATTGAGCTTTGAAGGAGGACCACGGAGCCAGTTCCTTTTAAAGGGAATGGAGTCAAGCAGTAAATTTGCTGGTCACTCTTTTCATATGGACCGTATCTTAGCCAGCAGTTGGTCTTTGATGTTGTAACAATGGCACTGGGCCCTGAGGCAGAGGAGCACCCCGCTAATACTGAAACTAGTCTGCATTCATTCCAATTTGGAGAACAATCCGTGTGCTAGCACACACATCAGGGAGCCCAGAGTGAACTCCAGGGCTGTGAGTTATCTTTCTCAGTGAAAACCAGCCATCTCTTCTACACCATTTACCCTGCCTGCTGCATTCTTTATTTTTTAAAAAAGTATGATATTCCTACAGAAATATACACATATGTAACTCTACAGCTCAATGAGATTTCACAACCTGAAAACACCTATGTAACCAATGTCTAGATCAAGAGGCAGAACATTACCAGCACCCTAGCTGCCCTCCTTGGACTCCCTTTTCATCACTTCCTTGACAAGAGTAACTCTCTTCCAACAGCACATATTCCTTTTTCCTGGTTTTGAAGTTTACCTAAACAGAATCCCTTTTCCTGGTTTTGAATTTTACCTAAACAGAACCCTGTGCCTGGTTTCCTTCACTCAACATTACATTTGCGAAATTGTGCGTGTTGCCTGCAGTGGTCATTTGTTAGTTCCCACTGTATACACTTAACTACCTTATTATCCATTCTGCTGATGGCATTCGGGTTGTTTCCAGGTTGGGGCCATTTTAAACAGTGCTGCTATTAACATTCTTTTTTAGATCTTTGAGTGCATTAGTGAATAGATTTCTGTTGGGCACATACCCAGGTGGAATTGCTGGGTCAGTGGCATGTTGATATGTTGGCTGCATCTCCATTCAAATCTCGACTGAATTGTATCACCCAGAATTCTCGTGTGTTATGGGAGGGACTTCATGTGTGCTGCAGGGGCAGGGTCCTCATGGAGAACCTCTGCTAGGGCAGTGCAGAAGGGAAATGTGGGGTCGGGGCCCCCACAGAGAGTCCCTACTAAGGCACTGCCTAGTGGAGCTCTGAGAAGAGGGCCACCGTCCTCCAGATCCCAGAATGGTAGATCTATCAACAGCTTGCTGCACCATGAGCCTGGAAAAGCCACAGACACTAAACAGCAGCCCCTGAAAGCAGCTGGAGGGAGGCTGTACCCTGCAAAGCCACAGGGGCAGAGCTGCCCCAGACCATGGGAACCCACCTCTTACATCAGCGTGACCTGGGTGTGAGACCTGGAGTGAAAGGAGATCATTTTGGAGCTTTAGAATTTGACTGCCCCTCTGGATTTCAGACTTGCATGGGGCCTGTAACCCCTTTGTTTTGGCCAATTTCTCCCATTTGGCACGGTCATATTTATCCAATACCTGTACCACCATCATATCTAGGAAGAAACTAGCTTCCTTTTGATTTTACAGGCTCATAGGTGGAAGGGACTTGCCTTGTCTCAGATGAGACTTTAGACTGTGGACTTTCAGCTTAATTCTGAAATAAATTAAGACTTTGGGGGACTGTTGGGAAGGCATGATTGGTTTTGAAATGTGAGGACATGAGATTTGGAGGGGCCAGGGGAAGAATGATACGGTTTGGCTGTGTCCTCATTCATATCTCAACTGAATTGTGTCTCCCAGAATTCCCACGTGTTGTGGAAGGAACCCAGGGGGAGGTAATTGAATTATGGGGAGCGGTCTTTCCTGTGCTATTCTCATGATGGTGAATAAATCTCATGAGATCTGATGGGTTTATCAGGGGTTTCTGCTTTTGCTTCTTCCTCATTTTCTCTTGCTGCTGCCATATAAGAAGAGCCCTTTGCCTCCTGCCATGATTCTGAGGCCTCCTCAGCCATGTGAAACTATAAGTCCAGTTAAACTTCTTTTTGTTCCCTGTCTTAGTCTCAGTGAAATGGTTCAGCAGTTAACTTTGGAAAAACAGTCTTCCAGAGTGTTTATGTCAATTCATACTCCCACTGGTAGTTCTGCCTTCTCGCCACCACTTGGTATCGTCGGGTTTTGGTTTTCCTTTTTGCCATTCTGGTAGTATACATTTTTAAAAGTTTTCTTTTTCTTTCTATTTCAGTTATCTGTTCAACTAGTGCTGAATTCTCTGATCACTGCAAAATGAGTCAATTATTAAGACAGCTGGAATGAGACTGGTCCCAACTCAAACTCTAGGGTGTAAAGAGAGAAGAGAGAGGATACTACAGAACACATCTGAAATAGGATGGGTTTGAAGAGGTTGTGCTCAATAAACTAGAGACACAGTCTATGAAAAACAAAACAAAGGATAAACTCCACTGAGAACACAGGGAAATCAGGGACATGAAAAGTATGACAGAAAAAGATCTGGAACCAGAGTGGCCCACAAGCTGATTCATTATCAGCAAGATAGTATCATAACTAAAAAAGAAGATATGATACTACGTCTCAGGTAGAAGAAACATCTAAAAACCCTAACTGCCTGTTTCCCAGAAGACTATGAGGAAATAGTTGTTGTGACACACTGAGAAAAAGGAAAATCTGATTAGTCACAAGAAAGAAACTCTTCTGGCCAGCAACAGTAATTAAGAAGTACAATAAGGCCGGGTGCAGGGGCTCATGCCTATAATCCAGCACTTTGGGAGGCCTCGGTGGGCAGATCATCTGAGGCCAGGAGTTCGAGACCAGCCTGGCCAACATGGTGAAACCCTATCTCTACTAAAAATACAAAACTTCAGTAGGCATGGTGGTGGGCGCCTGTAATCCTAGCTACTGGGGAGGCTATAGCAGGAGAATTGCTTGAACCTGGGAGGTGGAGGTTGTAGTGAGCCAAGATCACGCCACGGCACTCCAGGCTGGGTGACAGAGCGAGACTGTCTCAAAAAAAAAAAAAAGGTACAATATACAATGCGCAGAGCCTGTGGAACTCCTGTCCCCAGGCATGTCCTGTTTCTCTTGTTGCATCTGGGGAAGGAAGGTAGGAAACGGTGCCCTTTCATCAGGGAAAGTGGTCACAGGCTTAAATTTTCCAAGCCCCACGAGTGATGAATAACATATTTGCAGGCACAGTTCCTACCACGTAGCACAACATTTGTAAGCAGTGAAAAGGGTGACCATTCAGAAAAAAGATGGAAAGAGATGGGCGTGTATTTCTTGACTCAGAAACAACCCTTGGTGGGGGCTGAATCCTGTGTTGCCAAGCAACCCACAGGGTGACATGTGGGAACTTTCTCTAGCTCTAACTTCTCAGCAGCAGGCTCTCTGGGACTCTTCCTCTTGGCCTGACTCTGGCCCCAGAGCCAGACTGAGCAGCTTCTCAACACACGCCTGGTGATGTAGCTATTCTTATCCCATTTTACTGAACGGGACACAGAGACGTAGAGAAGTGTAAGGATTTTGCTTAAAGGCAGAGACTTAACTGAGGAGCAGAACCGGAATCAAAGCACTCCAAAGCCCATGACCCCTTGTTGGCTAGTCTGTTGGATCTTGTGACTTGTTTTGGCTGATGGAATGGTAACAGATATGACCCAGGTGTAATCCCATCACCAGGAGAGAAATGTGTGGCAGGTAGCCCGCTGGTCACAAAAGAATGGGAGACCCATGGCATAAACCTAGACCCAGTCCATAGCTTAGAGCCATGCCCTGCCTAGATCTGCTGAACCTCAGCTGACCCACAGACCCATTAGTGTGACAGTACATGCTTATTATTGCAGGCCACTGAGTTTTGGAGTGCTTGTCCTACAGCATTATTAGGCAATAGCTGGATAACACAGGACCTGTATTAAGTGCTTTCTGGGACCTGTAACTTGCAAGAAAAGCATGCATGTAAGACCAGTGTTTCTCAAACCATGACCTGCATATGATTAACCTGGGGACCTTGTCAAAATACAGATTCGGCAGGAAAAAAAGATTTGCGAACTATGCATCTAACAAAGGGCTAACATCCAGAATCCACAAGGAACTCAAAGAACTCAGCAAGAAAAAACCAAATTACCTCGTTAGAAAGTGGACAAAGGACATGAACAGACATTGTTAAAAAGAAGACATACGAGAGGACAACAAACATATGAGAAAATGCTTTACATCCGTAATCATCAGAAAAATAAAAATTAAAACCACAATGAGATACCATTTTACACAAGTCAGAATGGCTATTATTACGTCTAAAAACAACAGATGTTGCTGAGGATGTGGATAAAAGGGCACACTTACACACTGTTGATGAGAATGTAAATAAGCATAACCTTTATAGAAAACAGTATGGAGGTTTCTCAAAGAACCCAAAATAGAACTACCACTCAATCCAGCAATCCCACTGTTGAGTATATGCCCAAAAGGAAAGGAAGCAATGTATCAGAAAGATATCTGCACTCATCTGTTTACCACAGTACTATTCACAATAGCAAAAACATGGAATTAACCTAAGTGTCCATCAGTGGAAGATTGGATAAAGAAATGTACCATGGAATACTACTCAGACATAACAAAGAATGAGAGCATGTCTCTTGCAGCAACATGGCTGGTACCAGGGCCATTATGCTAAGTGAAATAACTCAGAAACAGAAAGTCGAATATCACATGTTCTCCCTTATAAGTGGGGGCTAAACAATGGGCATACACAGACAAACAAACAGGAATCAGACATTGGGGACTCCAAAATGTAGGAGTCCTGAAAAATTACCCATTGGGTACAATGTTCATTACTCAGGTGATGAGTACACTAAAAGCCCAGACTTCACTACTACACAATATATGCACGTAAGAAATCTGTACCCCCCAAATATACTTAAACAAACATTTTTAAAATTCAGATTCTGATGCAGTAGTTCTAGGCAGGGCTTAAGACTCTTATTTTCTAACAAGCTTTCAGGAGATGCTAATGCTGGTGGTCTGTAGACCGCATTCTGGGTGCAAGGGCTGAAAAGCCATTTTGAGCTTCTTGTCTGTATCTCTGGGCCATGAATGTACCTAGTGAACATTTGGGCAATGGATGGGTTACCTTATGTGTAAGGGAATGACAACATTTGCCCTCATAATGAGAATCCTATGTGAGTCACTAACAATCTGTATTCTCTTATGTCCTGTGTAGCCAGAAAGTCAGAATTTCCTCAACTAATTTCTTGGGCTAAGAATTAGGAACGTGTAAATGGGATCTCCCTTTTTATTTCTGCTCTTTCTACTCTCTGAAATTTTGAAGATTCCCAGCAATAAACTTGGCTTCCAATTCATTTTGAACTGAAAATCCATGCTGGGTTTCTATGTCACAATGTAATTGAGGCCCCAGGCAGGAGATAAAAAATCCATTTCTGGTTTTCTTAACTTCCACTCATGGGGACAAGGAATGGGGACAAGACAATCAAGGAATACTGGACAGCAGGACATGGGAGAAGTAGAGTTTTCTTCTGGGACACTTTTCTAACCTGTTTTTTTTTTTTTTTTTTTTTTGGTCCAGCATCTAATTTTCATTTCACAACCTGCACCATGATGTCACTACAATCAATGTCATCACCATCACTTGGAGAATCGACATTGATGAGATAACTTTGGGCATTCTGAAAAGAAAGGAGACTTCTTTCCAAGGAGACAGTATCTTAACTCCTTCTTTCAGTATTTCAGGATATACTGTAGTTCATACACTTATATTTTAACTATAGAAAAATATTATTTTGGGATTCAACCTTCAAATTCTATAAAGTTTTCCAAGGAAGTACCTGGATTGTTATAGATTCTAACACTTTATGTGAGTGTACCAAAAAGATTTCCATAATTTCTTAATAAGCTAAACATACAACTGCTATATGATCCAACTATTCTGCTCCAAAGTATTCACCCAAGAGAAATGAAAGCAAATGTTCACACAAAGGCTTATACCAGAATGTTCACAGCATCTTTAATAGTTGCCAAATAGGAGATAACCTAAATGGATCAATGGATAAGCATATTGTGGTATATCCACACAATAGAGTATTAATTGGTAATGAAAAGAAACAAATTCTCTATGCATAAAACGACATGAATGAATCTCAAAATTATTATGGTGAGCAAAGAAGCCATATCATGCAATGCTGTGCACTCTGTATTCCACTTATACAAAAGTCTAGGCAATGCAACATTAATCCATAGTGAGAAGGCAGATCAGTGGTTGCCTGGAGATTGCTGAAGCTCGCAGAGGAGCACAAGGAAACTTTTCAGATGGTAGATTTATTCATCATCTTGACTATGGTGATGGTTTTACAGGTGTCAGTATTATCCAATTTTTTATTTAAATACATAGTTTATCAGTTGTCATTGGCACTTCAACAAAGCTGTATTCTAAAGAATAACAAAATGACTGCCACTCTTCTCCTGTCCTCACTGCTATCTCACAGGGTTACCTGTGAGGCAACACATGTCTGTTATTTCTTTGTCATTGGCTCAAATATTCCATCTGGATGCTTGCAGGAGGAAGTTAACACTGGGGTGGGCTGTGACCATTTCCAGCTGAAGTTGACACTGGGGTGGGCTGTGACCATTTCCAGCTCAAGTTAACACTGGGGTTGGCTATGACTATTTCCAGCTCCTCTGAATTCTTCATATAGATTTTGGCCATACCTTGTTATTTTTGAAAATAGATAAGTGGTGTCCAGAGTATAAGGCCTGATCCATCACATTCAAAGTCTACCTGATTTTTTCCAGGTCACTGCTCTTGAGTATCTGGTGATTGGGGTACTCAAAACTACAAATCCGGCAGCTCAGAGACCCAAACTTGCAGACAGAACTCTTCTATTCAATGAACCTCGCGGTACTATCTCTTCCATGAAGAATGTGGGTGTTGCTGTCTAATGGAGGTATGTCAGCCATAGAGAGTGCTCTGTGCAAGATGACTGGGTTTACTAAAATGTGCATGAGTCAGGCCCACAGGAAGAAGGGGTAGGTAACCTACTGTTTTCACTTCTACCAGGGACACATGCTGGTCTGTGCTTAGGGAGTTGATGCTAAGCTATCTGTAACAAGGCACCTTGGCCTCTGCTCATTTCAGGCATTTGATGACAATCCCACACATCTCTGAGGCCTCCCCATTGTCACTCATCCTCCCACCTAAAATAGTAAAGGACCGTGGGATCAGCTTCTCAGGAAAAAAAGGACCTGTTAGATGACAAAACAAAGGAATTTGTAGGCTTCGCGTAGGCGTGACCTTTGCAGCCCATCTCTGCAATTTTGGAATTTCCTTCTTCCCGATGCTCCGGGAGGGCATGGGGTAGCCTGATCCTGTTGCTGCCTGCAACACCTCTCTCTGAGGCTAACAGACTTCCTCACTGTTAATGATAACAACAAGCAGGTGCCTCATGGAAACTCTACTCTGTTACCTTTCTGGAGACTTCCTGTACTGTTGCTACCAAGAGGAGTATCCATTATCACCATGACTACCATTTGGGTATGGTTCATTTAGTGTGGGTTTTCCAGAAGTAGACCCTGAGACAAAGAACAAGTAATTTATTTGAGAGATAACCCCAGAAATCTCTAGTAGGGGAAGAGGAAGGCAGACAGGGAACAGAAGGAGCCAGAAGGGTACATTATCAAGTCAGGGACCACAGTGGGCACTGAGTGCTTAGTCCCAAGAGAAACACTGGGTATAAGCATATTGGTTTTGTCAGCACTGGACTTGATGTAACCTCTTGATCGATATGCCACAGAAGGAAATAAATTAAGTTTTATGTATTTATGTTCAGAGTTTCTTATAATTTTTATAAAAACAGATTGTATAAGCTTTAAATCAGATGTAAAATAAGATATATATATTTTTTTCTAAAACACATTCTTTTGCTGTTTCTTTGAACTCACTACATATAATCTGGGCATTAAACCGACACCTCCATCCCATCTCTAAATTATCTCCTGTCTTTTGGGAAATGAGTAGAGACAGAGGGACACCCTTAGCTGTCACTGAGGAAAGGAGCTTCACTGTCATCCTCTCTTTTACAAATCTTAACATTTGTAAAGAGTAAAATTTGTAAACCCTAAGCCAAGGGTTGCAAAAGAAAGATGCTTTCAGAAGATGAGAGAGAAATAATGGAAGCACAGAAAGCACTAAAATATTTTACTATAAGACTAATGAAGACAAGTTAAAGAAACTGAGACAACAGAATCTGGAGAAGACAAAGGAACTATTCCATAATAATCTTCAAGTTCTGCAGGAGAAGTTTCTTGAAAAGAGAGCAGCCACCTGTTCATGAACACTGAGAAGAAAAAAAAAATGAACATGAAATTAACATGTAGCATAGGCCGGGCGCGGTGGCTCACGCCTGTAATCCCAGCACTTTGGGAGGCCGAGGCGGGTGGATCACGAGGTCAAGAGATCGAGATCATCCTGGTCAACATGGTGAAACCCCGTCTCTACTAAAAATACAAAAAATTAGCTGGGCACGGTGGTGCGTGCCTGTAATCCCAGCTACTCAGGAGGCTGAGGCAGGAGAATTGCCTGAACCCACCCAGGAGGCGGAGGTTGCGGTGAGCCGAGATCACGCCACTGCACTCCAGCCTGGGTAACAAGAGCGAAACTCCGTCTCAAAAAAACAAAAACAAAAACAAAAAAACATTAAGCATAAAGGATCTAATGGGCATATCAGAGGAAAAATATTCTGATATTAAGAGATGTTAAAAAAACACTTGTATGACATATAGAAAATGTTACTGAGATTGTTTGCTTTGGAGGCTTTAGAACCAAAACGGATTCTTCTTGACTGAATGAATAGACATCTGAGGATGCCCCTCAACCTCAAAGATTAATGCCATTTAAACTATGGGTAGAAGTGAATAAATAAAGGAACAGCACAAATGATAGAACTTTATTTTGGTTTATATAAAGGAAAATAAAATTAAGAAATAGAATTGTAGTGCTTCAGTTCAAGGTGGCTGACCAAGGTGGCATTTACCTCTTTCCTACTTATAAATTCCATGGGGGAGGTAGAAGAAATATGAGTCAATCCACAACAGAAGTGAAAAGCTGAAAGAAGGGCCAACTACAGAAGAGAGAGAAGCATTTCTGGTAGATATGAAACAAGTGGCAACCAATTGAAAGTGAAGCACTACAGAGCTGAGAAAAGGGAAGTGAGATCTCCAAAAAGTCAGCTTCCCTAGAAGAATTTACACAATAATATCAAGGGCAGAGACTATGTCAGTTTTACTGCTAGATATTTACTCACAAGAAATGAAAACATAGGTCCAGAGAAAGGCTTGTGCAAGAATCTTAATACCGTCTCACTCATAATATGCAAAGCAATGGAAACAAACCAAATGCCCATTGATGGAGTAACAGATATACAAATTGTGACAGAGTTATACAGTGGACTATCACTTAGCAATAAAAGAGAGAAATCTGATATGCACAAAATAAATGAATCTCAAAAACTATGTAATGAGAGAAGCCAGGCACACAGAAAAATGCAAACAGTACATTTTTATTTATGTGAAAGTCTGGAACAGGCAAAACTAATCTATGGTAATGTAAGCCAGAAATTGGTTGCCTCTGGAAGGAGTAAATTGCCTACAGTGGTGAACTGGAAGACTTTCTGGGGTGATGGGGAATGTTCTGTATCCTAATTTTGGTGGTAGCTACACAGGCATATAAAATTGTCAAAAATGGAACTGAACCCTTAAGATTAATCCATTTTAATGTAAATTATATATAGTTTAAAAAAAAGTTTTAAAAATGCAGAGAGAGAGGGGAGAAAGATAAGGAAGATACAAAAAGGAAGAAAAAGGAAAGAAAAGAAAGGAAAAAGAAGGGGAGAAAAGAGGCTATAGAAGCTAGGAGAAAAGGCTGAGGGCAGAAGTGGAAGAGCTATTTCATTCAGTCCTGGGTTTCAGAGTGGCTGAATCTGACATTTGCATTTGATATTTACAATGAGAGTTTAGTAATGAAATACTCTTAAACAAGACACTGGGTTTGAAAAAGCCAGAAAAATGCCTCAAGACATAAGATACAATCAAAAAGCAGAAGTAAAAGTATGAGAAGAAAAATTAAGAGACATGAAAGACAGATCTTGAAATCTTAATGTTGTTTCAATATCTAACAGGAGTTCCAGAAAAAGAGTACAGAGATATTGGAAATAGCAAAGAAATAACTAAAGAAATTTTTTCAAGCTGGAGACAAAGTTGGGACTTCAGATTGAAAGGGTCCACCATATGCTGAACAGGACTAACAGCTAAAGCCCTGAATCTAAATACAACCTGGTAAAATTTCTGAACATTATGAGTTAAGGAAAAAAATCATAAAAGTGTCAAGTTTTCAAAAAGTCACCTACAAAGAAATGGTATTAGACTTTTCATCTGAAATATGAGATGACATAAAAAATCATATTCTTGAAATTCTGAGGGGGAATTAAGATAGAAGACAGCCAACTGTCAAATCAGCACTTAATTTTGAGAATCAAATAAAGATATGTCTAAAGATATAAGTTCTCACAGAGTTTATAATTAATAAATTCTCTCTGAAAAAAAATTTGAAACTATGTTCTAGCAAAATAAAAGATGAAAGTATGATTTTGAAGAAGCAGCAGCAGGCCAGGCACGGTGGCTCACACCTGTAATCCTAGCATTTTGGGAGGCTGAGGCAGGCAGATCACCTGAGGTCAGGAGTTTAAGACCAGCTTGGCCAACATGGTGAAATCCCAACTCTACTAAAAATACAGAAATTAGCTGGGCATGGTGGTGGGTGCCTATAATCCCAGCTACTTGGGAGGCTTAGGCATGAGAACTGCTTGAACCTGGGAGAGGGAGGTTGTACTGAGCTGAGATCACCCCACTGCACTCCTGCACTCCAGCCTGGGTGACAGAGCAAGACTCCGTCCAAAAAATAATAATAATTAAAAAAATTTTAAAAAAAGGCAGCAGTGGCAGCAGATAAAGAAATAAGTAAATCTTAGAATTAAGTCTAAGTAATTATTGGGAGCATAATAAAACTGATAATAACTGATTCCTAAGATAGACATACTAAAAGAAAAGAAAGAAAAAAGAGATATTAAAAGAAATATTCTAGCACTAAAATTTCAGAAGATTAAAAAATTAGAGATTGCATACAGACAAGACAGAGAAATAGCATATCAGAATCTGGTTTATGTGATGTGTTTAGGTTATAAATACTGATTGATTCTCAGCATTGATAGAAAAGTGTTAGTTAAAATATGTTTGTTAAAATATTAAACATAATAGAAATAGAACAGATAACTTCAAAACTTGATAAAATTTTTTTTAAAAACCTAAGTAATATTTAAATACTTATCAAATGGCCAGGTGTGGTGGCTCATGCCTGCAATCCCAACACTTTGGGAGGCTGAGGCAGGCAGATTGCTTGAGCCCAGGAGTTTGAGAGCTTCCTGGGCAACATGGTGAAACCGTGTCTCTATAAAAAATACAAAACTTAGCTGGGCATGGTGGTGAGCACCAGTAGTCCCAGCTACTTAGGAGGCGGAGGTGGGAGGATCACTTAAGCCTGGGAGGTGGAGACTGCAGTGAGTTGAGATCCTGTCACTGCACTCCAGCTTGAGTGACAGAGTGAGATTCCGGCTCAAATAAATTAATAAATACTTACCAAATTTTTAAATGCCAAGCTCTAATAATGCATTTAGCATTAATTCAATGTTCAAATTTTTATAGTAATGCTGGGAAATAGTTACTATATATCTATTTTACAGAGGAGAAAACCTAGACATAGAGAGGCTAACCCTCTTGTCAAAGGTCATACAGATAAATTGAAGGTAGGGGTGGGGGAGGAAAAATAAAAATAAACAAAAATTTTAGAATAGCAAATAAAATGAAAAAAAATTTCTAATTTATAAATAATCACAATAAATATAAATGGGTTAAATTCACTGATGTATAAACAAAGATAATGTAGCTATAGCTAGAAATTGCAATATTAATATGACACAAAAAAGTATTCAAGACAAAAGGCAATAAAAGAGATAAAGAATTTCACCTTGATAAAAATACAGTCACCAAAAAGGACACTTTATGTCATTGCACTATGGATTCTAAAAATGTAAATCAAGGCCTTTGTGGATCACCTAGCCTACAGGAAGCCAGCAGATGGCCACAGCTACATGAGTAATATCAGGTGAAATCACCAGAAGAACCACTCAGCTGTCATGAGCCCAAGCAAAGTGCTGTCATGCAAATTCATGAGGAAATAAAATGGTGGTTGTGTTAAGCCACTGAATTTTAGGGTGGCTTGTTCTGCAGCAATAGCTGTGTGAGGCAACTGTCCATCATTAAAAAAAATATTCCAGTAAGAGTAATCAGCCTGACTGCAAAATAAGCAGACAAGTCACAAAACAAGAAACACAAATGGCTGTTGACTTTCTTGTATTAAGTACAAATAAATTATGCTTTTGCTTCTACTGGTATAATTGGCTCAGATGAACTCTTAAATCCAAAGCAGTGAATACAAGAAGGTAAGCTGTTTTATTGAAGGCAATAGAGAAATAAAAGATGGAAAGTGCTCATAAAAATGATAGGAAATAGAGAACAAAGACGTTTTACTACATTCCAGAGTCTGGATTGCTTTAATGTTATTGTAAAAGTAATCAAATTGGTGTTTTATAATACTTGCTTAAATCTCACTGCCTTAATGAGTTCTGGCTTACTGCTAATATGTAGAAATTCATGATTCTAAAACTGACTGAGATTTAGTGGGAGGGCAATCATTTGAATTTCAGACAAAGATACCATTATTAGTACTATTATTGCCTATAGAGTCTATATTTTGTCTTCCAGAATACTTTTATTATATATATCTATATCCATAAGCATCTATGTTTTCTCATTAATTAAAGATGCATGAAAGAGCTAATCTATCTGATTAATATGAGACAAACTTATTCTAATAAGATTCAAAAGCAAAAAAAGCTGATGTTTCCATGCATTTTTATGCAGCTATTGTAGACAGTTGTCTAATTTCTTACTAGATATTTTAAAAAATACTGAAAACAGTACAAAGACTAACATTTTTATTTTCATCAACCAGTTAACCAGTACAGATAGAGTGCTCAAAACATTTTACTGCCACCTCATATCATACCTATCAATGTTTTGAGCACACTAGGGCATACTAGGAGAGACGGTCATACAAAGAGTCGAAAATGTAACCCCTAGTATGCTGAAACTACCAAAAGCATGTTAGTTTATACATAAATGTGTATGTATGCATATATAATGTATGTGTATATACATATGTCAAAGTTGACACAGTAAGACTGTCAAGATACAGTTTGAAAATATAAATTGTTAAAAGCCTTTCTCTCTCTTGAGTGCATGACTTTATCAAGAACTTGCAATAGAACTATGCTTCAAAGAGTTCCCCACTATAAAATAATGAAAACAAATTAAGAAGCTTCAAGCTGTGCAACCTTGGGCAAATTACCTAACCTCAGTTTCTCCATTTGAAACAGGGATAATGATAGTACCTAATTCTGGGATTTTTGTGAGGATTAAGAAAGCGAGTATGTGTAAAGTGCTAGGAACATCTGCCACATAAAAGGCACTTAATAAATCTTAGCTGTTATTGTTTTTCTTACTACTACTTTTTTGGGTGTCCTTGATATATCCTTAAATAAGAATGTGTCCCTTTTTAAATGAGTCCAAACATACTACAACTCGGGTAAATTCACCATTGCATATTTCTGACTAAGTCAACCTTATATTTTAGAAGGCTGCACAGAGAGACAAAAACAATAAAAATAATGTATACAGATTAATTTTCTGATTATGAAGGAGGATTTTAGCAGCTCAGGATAGCATAGAACCAACAAATTTAAATGATAAACACTTAAGACTTGGGTTTAAAATGTCTGGTAAAAAGAAAGAATACAGTGTCCACAGTTTTGTCTTCAAATACACCTGCTACTAGAAAATTCAATTCCTGGGGCCTGAAAACGATGGACTAATAAATGGCTTTTGCAGACCTTCTCATCTGGCAGAACATTCTTCATTTGACTTATAATATCTTTGGAGAGTCAGAGGGATAAAGAAATAACTTTCGTCAGGAAGAGTATAAAACTTTTATAATAACAAATTACAAAACAGCAAAATTATGAACTAAACTGCTAAACTCATCATTCTGCTTGGAAAAGTATGTGCATTGAGTGGACAGTATCACCGAACACTCTTACAAGATAAGCTGAGGTTGGTGGATTAACAGCTACTTGGGACTCAAGATATTTCTAGGAGCATAACTCTTTCTAAATCCCCCATTTCTTCTGTCCTCTTGGGGCAGTTCTTCAGCCAAAGCCCCTTTTGAGAATTCAGTTCACTTCCCTTTTAGAACTGCCACTTCCCCAGCTGCTTCTCTCATTACCTTACCGTTGAGTGGAGAAGGCCAACCCCAGGTTACTCTAATGATAGCAAACACCTCATAAAGAAATCTGCCAAATTTACTTTTCCACAGAATATCATTTGTATGGCTTTTCTTGAGTCCATGAGGAAAGAAAGCATCATGCCTAAAATATAACTTCCAGAAATCTTGCAGATATTAAGAATTATCCCAGTGTTAGATTGGTGGGTGCCCCAGTCTACAGGATGGGGGCATCTTCAGCTTCCCCACAGGAATTCCCTCAGTCTGTCACTGTAACTGTTTACCCACAGGAGAAGATGAGAGACCACACAAAGTTAGAACATTTTTAGAAATGTCCCAGAGTTAAAAGAACTTTAAGCTTTCTGCTCTTGATTTTGTAATTGCGTGCAATGATCGATCACCTTGCTTTAGTCTATCCTGGTAGAGACAAAATTTGGTGTAATCAAGAGTTTGGAATGTCTGAACTTTGGCAAGTTTTTTAACTCCACCGTTAAAGTTTTTGCATCTGTAAAGGGCAATATTAACAGGACCATGTAAGATTATGGTTAAATTAAGTGAGTTAAATTTTACTCAGCCTGACTTTGAAGGTCGCTTTAACAGTGGGATTCTGTTTATCCATTTCAGCTCCAGGGCAAGGGGAGGGCGTAGTGGACGGTCAGACACAATGTGAGTTCTGGTTTCCGAACAGAGTTGTCCAGGTAGGCATTTCCTGCTGCTATCTTAGAAAGTGCCTTTCGGCCAGGCACTTTCTAAATGCTTTAAGTGTAAAGCACTTAAAACTGGCACAGAGTAAACATTACGAAAGTGTTTCAGGAGTTTTCTCTTTACGGTAGTTTTTCACACCAAATTGTGTAAAGATGTAAAAAGTGAATTAGCAAAGACAATGAATATAAAGTCCTTTGGGAACAATGAATAATGTCTATTTTATTTTTTGTCTCATTTTTTGAGACGGAGTCTTGCTCTATTGTCCAGGCTGTAGTGCAGTGGTGCAATCTCAGCTCGCTGCAACCCCGAAATTCTCCTGCCTCAGCCTCTGGAGTAGCTGGGACGACATACGTGTGCCACCATGTCCGGCTAATTTTTCTATTTTTAGTAGAGAGGGATCACGTTGGCCAGGCTGGTCTCAAACTTCTGGCCTCAGGTGATCCATCCGCCTCTGCCTCCCAAAGTGCTAGGATTACAGGCGTGAGACACCCCTCCTGGTTCGAGCAGGAGATTTTAGGAGCCAGAGAATCCCCTCTGCTTCCTGGGAAAATCCCTGCTTCCTTTTGTCTATGCGCCAAGTTAACAGTTGTCACACCACTAAACTCAAGGAAAGACTCTTTCTTTATTTTCTTTCTTAATTTTCTTTTTTGAGACAGAGTCTCACTCTGTTCCCATGCTGGAGTGCACTGGCACGATCTCGGCTCACTGTAACCTCCGACTCCGTGTTCAAGCGATTCTCCTTTCTCAGCCTCCTGAGTAGCTGGGACTACAGGCACGTGGCACCACGCCCAGCTAATTGTATTTTTGGTAGAGACAGGGTTTCACCACGTTCGCCAGGATGGTCTCGATCTCTCGACCTCCTGATCCATCCACCTCAGCCTTCCAAATTGCTGGGATTACAGGTGAGAGCCACAGTGCCCTGGCCGAAAGATGCTTTCTAAGATAGCGGCAGAAATTGCCTACCTATTCAGAAACTCTATTCAGAAACCAGAACTCACATTGTGTCTGACCGTGCACTCCCCTTGCCCTGGAGCTGAAATGGATCAACAGAATCCCACTGTTAAAGCAACCTTCAAAGGGGGAGATCCTTGGAAGAAAGACTTTGCTACAAGTTAAAAAACGCCAGGTAACCCCAGTCCAAATCACTACGGGTGCGTTGACTCTGCACCCTCCCTATGACCAAGGGGGCACATGGGGGACCTCAGGCGAGGCCCCTGCAGAAACACTGGCGGCAAGGGAATCCTAAGACTGAGGAAGGGGTGCCTGGCTACTTATTCTCTTTGGGAAATTATGTCCTGACCTTTGGTCTTGCTTCCTTAAGGGGCAGACTCCCGGGAGTTCTTTCTTCCAAAGACTTTAGGGATATTATCCTACAGTCTCCTTGCATCACTCCAGCCTGAGGTAATATTACTCAGCCTCCGAAGGGCAACGAAAGACTGGCAGCACCCCTAGCAAGCACATTTTCCACACTTCCTCTTCTCATCCCAAACCTCCCTCCCTTCCACCTCCCCACCCGTGACAAACACAACTGAAGAAGAGCAGCCGGCAGCCCTCCAGCCGCGTGCAGCCTCCCCGGCACTCGCCTTTGCTCCGCCTCTGCCTAAGTCACGTGACCCAGGCAAACCTACTGCCCAAACACTTGCTCTTAGGTGGGGAAAGAGACCCGCCTCCTTGCACCATCAGGCACCAGCTCAGCACCGCCCCCCACCCCACCACCACACACACACCCAGTCCCCGCAGCCTCGCACGCCCCTCTCCGGCGGCGCACTCACCTGCAGCTGAGCTCCGCTCGCGTTGCTCGTGGCCGCGTTGGACCCGTCGGCGGCTCCCGAGCCGCGCAGCACGGTGATGTGCAGCGTGAGTAGCAGCAGCCCCAACAGCAGCAGCAACTCGGCCGCCAGGCGCACCATCCTCTTGAGACGCGCGGCTTTAGGACCCGGCGCGGCTGGCGGTGGCGCCGGGGGAGGAGGAGTAGGAGCCCGGGAGCCCGGCAGCGCTGCGCCCGCCTCGGCCCCAGCCGGGGCCCCGCTTCCCTGGCCCGCGGGGCTGGCGCCTGGCGTGGCGGGGCGCACGGGGCCTGGGGAGCAGGAGCCGCCGCCGCCGTCGCCGCCGCACCACGGCGGAGCCACCGCGAGGCCGGGGGTGTCCAAGTCGGCAGCGGAGCAAACCCCGGCGCTGCCCGGCGGCGGCGGGGACGGGGTCCCGGGACTGTCCGGGACCCGGGCCAGGCCGGAGGCCACACTGCGGGCAGGGGCCTGCGGGGTCGGCGGCGGGGCGGGCGCAGCCGAGCCCCCGAGCGCACATGGGCGCCCCAGATGTGGCCGCGGCGCCGCAGCTGGGGCGGGAGCGGCCGCCAGAGGAGCGCGGGGAGGAGGAGGAGGAGGAGGAGGAGAAGGAGGAGAAGGAGGAGGAGAGCTTCAGCTGCGGCCGGGAGTTACCTCCACGCTTGGCTCCCCCGCCCTCGCCTCCCCGAGCCACTCACCCAGCAAGCCACTTCCACTCCTCTCCGCGCTCCTCGGGGCGGCCTGCCGCGCCGCCCCGCACACAGAGTCTTGAGAGGGCTGGTTCCAGATGGGGCCCCAGGCACGCCGAGGTTGTCACTGTTTGGAGGTAACCAGGGCGCCCTCGGCGTCTGCGTCCGCCTGCCGGGCTGTACGGAGTGCCCGCTGTCGCTGTGGCGGGCGCGGGTAGAGCCCTTGTGCGCACGGAGGCTCGGGGCTGTGGGTGGGTTGGTGGGGGTGCCGGGGCTGGTTTAGAAACCTTTATTGGCAAAGTGGAGCTGCAGTTGCAATGATGGAAAACGGAGGGAGCGCCGGACAATTCAGGTGTCTGCCTGCGACCCCTGCCTGAAGCAGTCCGGGGAGGGGAAGAGTGACAAAGTGTGGCTCCCGAAGGATCTTGACACTTGCTCGGCCGCCCGCTCGCTGGGCACGGCTGTTCTCGCGTCCGCGGCGTCCCAGAGAGCCTGGAAAGAAAGGGGAGTTCGACTCGCTGGGAGTCCGTCTGGTCAGGAGGGCAGGTGTAGAAGGAAGCTGCAGGGACGCAGTGCCGGCGGCTCAGGCGCTCAGGAACTGGGAGTGAATCTCAGCTTCAGCGGTCTTGCGTCTGGGGGTCTCATCCCAGGGGTGCCGCGCCCAGAGCGTATTTGGGGGCTGGCGTTGCGGAGCCGTGACTCCCGGGCCACCGCCTCATGACCGCTCTGCAGCCTCGGGCTCCCGCGTGCGGCTCATGCCTGCAGGGAGCAGTTGGCGAATGGAAGGGCTCGGTGGTGGAGCTGAAGGCGCGGAGTCCTGGCGTCGGATGCTAGAGCGACCTGGGTTGGTCCGAGGCGCCGCGCGCTTCGCTCCTAGATCTTGCTCGGGCTCCCGTCTTACGGAAGTGGCTCGGAGTAGCGGACGCTCAGTACTGCCTGGCCTTTTATAGTGCGCTTCCCCGCCTCCTACCGGTTCCCCCCCTTCCTCCTCCCCTGCACCAGTCCAGCCCTTCCATCCCTCCCAGAGAGCCAAGTCCTAGTCCTGCGTTCGCACACATCCGCTACGCATGTTTCCTAGCCTTTCCCGCGTCCGGTACCCTAGTGCCTGCGAGAGGGATCCTCCGAATTGTCCCGTGGTGAATGAAATTAAGTAAATAAGCAACAGTTTCTTTCCGGCACGCCTCCCTTCCCTCCTCCCCAATTTCCTACCTTCCTCCTCCGAGTCCTAGAAATTGATGTAAGATTCTTAATTCAACTGCTTTTGAGTTCACTCAAGGCATCTCAACCAAGTATTACCCAAATTAAGACAAACCCTTGCACCGTTCCGAAAGTTCCTCCGGTCACCGCGGCACTTTGCAGAATTTAAATAGCGGTGGTTAATGAAGGGTCTGCTGGCTGGGTTTATTTGTACCAGGGAGAGGAAGGGACGTGATGGCTCTTTAAAGATGCCTAAAGCATCTTTAAAATTCTAACTAGCTCTAGCATCTTATTAATAAATTGGCAGCTGTTTATAGAGCCTGCTATATTTTTTCCTTTTCAGTATTTTTTGGGGGGAGGTGCGGGGGAGGAGGGGAGATGTTTGGAGGGGTGCTTGCTTTGCATTTTTAGGCAGCTGGCCTTTCAGACATCTTATTTCTATCTCCGGGCTCTAAAATGCCAATAATTATCAACTGGAACGTGGGTGTGGGGGAGGGGGGAAACTTGAAAGAGTAACCGTCCATAGTTCAGATGGGAGATCAAAGAGGAGATCTCAGCGGCTTTTAAATCCTGGAAGGATCCTCCTGTGTGTTTTCTAATTAGGATCACTTAAAAGGGAAAGGGCTGGAGAATCAGCGCCGAAATAGAATATATAAATTAAGATGGCAAACTAGAATCCCATACCCAAAGAGTTTTAAGGGTGGCTCTAACCTCCAGTTGTGCCAGATTATGATGTGGGCTTGCAGCAACAAATGACTTTTCTATTGCCAGAGGCAGGCTGGTCTGAATTAGGATCCAGGGGCTGCTGTGTCTTGCCCTTTCATCACACACAGTCTCCACATGTAAGCCTCAGCTGCCTCTCCTCTCATCTAAAAGTAACAGTTTTGGACCCAAGGGAAAAAATAACCTTTAAAAAAACTCTGGAAAGAAACCTTTGCAATGAATGTAAATTCTTGTAAAATTGTAAATGGAGATTTGGGGATCAAAGTCTTTGTAAAATGTTGTAAAAATTGCAAATTGAATTTTGGGGACAGATGTCTTTATAAAATGTTGGACAAATGTATGAATGAATCCTATTAAAATCCCTTCATGCTGAGAGACCCCTATTCCAGGTAAGTTTATGTTCCAGTAAGCACACATAACGAGTATTGATAAACATCCATAATCCATGATTCCAGTTGCCGAGCCAGGCTTGCCAGCAGGACTCTGTTTTTGAGTTAGGGAACACTGGCTTACAATTTTTCTGGAAAAAGAATTAGAAATTTAATAGCCTAAACCAATTATGTTTCAAGCACATTTATGAAATGGTACCCATAGCTGCCGATGAGAATTTTAAAAATCCTACCTCATTCAGCAGAAGGTCCAGAGCACCCTATTCATATCTTTATTATTGATTTTACGACATTTGGGGCATTTGTTTGCATTTCTGTCTTCCCACTAGACCTTGATCAGGATTATCTTTGTGGTAGAACATTTCAGAGCACCTCCCCACCCCCACTCCATCCCAGTATCTCGTTTGCTGTCTGGGTTCATGGCTATGAGACATTTTCTAGGTATACTTGAATCTAGGTTGGACTGTGAAGAGCTCTGTTCCTTCCAGGTCTGACCACAAAACATCCTGAGCAATTATCTGCACACACTCTGTCTTTCCTTTTCTTCCCTTTTTCATTCATTCTCTCTCTCTTTTGTTTTTTGTTTTTTGTTTTTTTTGTTTTTTTCTGAGACAGTGTTGCTCTGTTGCCCAGGCTAGAGTGTAGTGGTGTGATCTCAGTGCACTGACTGCAGCCTCTGCTTCCCAGGTTCAAGTGATTCTCTTGCTTCAGTTTCCCAAGTATCTGGGATTACAGAATCCCACCACTATGCCAAGCTAATTTTTGTATTTTTTAGTAGAGACAGGTTTTCACCCTTTTGGCCAGGCTGGTCTCGAACTCCTGACCTCAAATGATCCACCTACCTCGGCCTCCCAAAGTGCTGGAATTACAGACATGAGCCAATGCGTCCAGCTCTCTCTTTTCTTTCTACATGGCAAAGGACTTTGAGGTGAAAGGAACTCAGATTTGAGTTACTGCTCAAAAGAGAACAATTGGACCAGGAATATCTGCATTGAACCTTGTGCAAGTGAGAGAAAACTGTTCACAGACATTGTGATCTGGGGATGTTTGCACAGCAGCTGGTATAATAGTATCCATCCTGACCAGTATAATCTTTGAGACAATGTCTTGCTCGGAGTAATTGCTAAATCAGTGTTTTTAAACTGCATGTAACAAATCTGGTATTTGTTTATACCCCATTAATAGATTACCTCTTCTTGGAGTGCTTGTACCATAGGTGTCTGACATTACTATTTGTAACTCTTCTGCCTCTTGGTTGTACTATTCTCACATAGATGTTGTCTTTCGTTATTGGTCCCATTTATATTATAGGCAAGCTTATTTGACTGGAATATTTGAAGGAAGTCAGAGAAATTAACAATACCAGAACACCTGTAGTTCATATCATTCCAGAGAACTTTGTGGCCTGTTATAACCAGGATTTTATTTGTTTTCTTTTATTTTGCTAAAGATTGGTGCAAGATAGCAAAGAGTAGTTTCAATGTAATCCTTAAATTTTTTTTTAGTATGCATAGTTTTAAATATATTAGAAAGTAAAGAGAGTAATATAATAAATCCTTATGAGAACATACTCATAAGCCAGCTTCAACAAAACTTACTGGCAATCTTGTCTTACGTATGTTCTCAATATTCTCATAAATTTCCTCCCTTTCAGATTATTTTAAGCAAATTCATTATATATCATTTCATATGTACATATTTCAGTATATACTCAAAAAGGTAAGGGCTCAATTAAGCAATGTTTTTTAAACACATGCATATTGAATGTGAGCTTTAAAACAGGTTTGAGAAGTTACAGCCAGAGACTTTTTCTGGGTATAAAGATGATTAGCACTTAGGGATTGTGGTGGAAGCTGTTCTGTGTTCACCAAAACCTGTTTCCTCTTCTTCCTCGGCATTCTAGTACACTTCATTTCTTAATATCCTATGCACGTGACTGAATTCTGGCCAATAGAATATGGGCGGATTAATGCGTGTTCCTTCCAGATCTAGCCCATAAAAACTTCCTGTGCATGATCCCTTTCGCCCTTGTCTGCTGGCTGGATGTTTTTGCCCTTAGAGCAATGATCAATCTGGGTCTCTGGAGCAGAGTCCCTACCTGACCCCTACATTTGCCCACGAATAGCCTGGCTGGACTAGTGTGTGATTGAGAAATAAATTTTAAAAAAAATGTGTGAAGCCATTAGACTTTTGTGGTTTGTTCCAGGAACTTTCATTACCCTAACTAGGGGGCAGTTCTGAGGTGGGAGGGATGGCAAACTTTTTCTTTAGAGGGCAAGATGGAAAATATTTTTTGTCTCTGTGGGCTGTAAAGTCCCTTTTGCAATTACTCAACTCTGGTGTTGCAGTGGGAAACCAGTTGTAGAAAATACATGAAGGAATGGGTATAACTGTGTTTTAGTAAAATTTCATGTATGCAGCTGGGCAGCTGGACCACTTGACTTAGTTTGTCAACCGATGTTCTGAGGGACTGGCACAGCCTCACCACCTTGTTTTAGGTGCTGTGTATGAAGGAATTAGTCAGATGGACTGCACTTACTATCTTATCTCCTTAGTCTCAGTTTCCTTATCTATGAATTGGGGCTAAGAATGTCTACTCTCAGGCTATTGTGAAGTTCAACTATCACTCTCACGTGGAAGAAAAAACAGGCGATTCTAGGTCTCTATGCTGATCGGTACAGGACTCCATATTCTGTCCATGAGGGCAGGGAGCTTGTTTGCCTTATTCACTTCTGAATTCACATAGTAAATGCTCCATCAGTATCTATTCAGTGAATGAAACTTTTAGAAAACTGCTGAAATTTGGAGCTCCAAGGAGCCTTGAAGGTAAACTGGAAGCCCTTGAGGAAACACAAACAAACAGAAAGCCTAAAATGTTGTTCCATTAGAGCCTCTCCTTTGAATTAAATCGAGCCCACAGTGCTCAGAAGTGAGAAAATCACCACAGTCAGAAGCGCTCCCAGGGTCTCCACCCCTGAAAGCAGCTGTGGGCTTGTGGGACAACTGGACCGCCAGCAACGTTCCACTTCCCTGTGCTCCAACACACACAAAACCTGTGAAGACTGGGGGACACTTGTGGCTCTTTTCATATCATGCTAAAAGCCCCTAGCTGTACAAAGAATCCAGGAGACCACCAAATATGTGAGGTCAAGAAACTATTCCAGGGGAGTGCTGTTCTTCCCCAGAACAAGGCTGGAGTGGTGGTGAAATAGGACTGGCTTCTTGGAAGGATTCCTGATGATTCTCTCTGACATGCCAGGCTCCTTTACTGCCTTTCTGGTGTGATATTAAAATATAATGACCTGCTCCATTGGTGACCTCTTCTGCAAATAGCTAACCCTTATAGTTCCCATCTGCATTCAAAGGAGAGCCCTTTATTGCATTTGCTTTGTTGTAATTATTTCCGTGCAAGTTCTGGAAAGCCAAATAGAATCTCAGGCACATGTTATAACTGGAGGAGAAAAGTGCATCATAACTACAAGGTTATATAATTTCCAGGCAAGAGAGGGAACAAACTATGTGGTCAGAATTAAATCTTGGAGCCCAGCTGTTGGGAGGGGCCCACAGAGTTCATTTAGCTTCCTTTACAAACGCGGCAACAGGCCCAGAGAATTAAATAGACATTCTCAATATTGCACAGGGTCTTGGTGGCAGCATCAGGACAAGAGCCCAGGTTTCCTAACCTCCAAGACCAACATGATTTCTATTATTTCTGTTTTTTAAAGTAAACTTTCAAAATTTAAAGTATGCTATACATATAGAAAAGAGCCCAGACACATAATCTGAAATTAATTCTAGAGAAACAATCCTGGGTGCATAGCCAAGTGGAATTTTTGCTACTGAGATCAAGACACAGAATGTTACCAATACCCCAGAAGCCAATTATTACCTGAATGTTACCAATATTTTGACTTCTTTTGCCATACATTTGATTTGCCTTTAAAAATTAATATAGTTGAATTTTACAGCATACACTCTTGTGTCTGGCTCCTTGTGCCATCCTCTATTGCTCTTCCCAACTCTTTGCTTCAAAAAAAAAAAAATTGAAACCTGTAGAAAAGCTGCAAGTATAATTGAATGAACACCTGTAGATCTTTGTGGTAGACTGTTTAAAATGACCACAGTTTTCTCCCCATTGTCTCCAGGATTTTTACAATGTGTAACTTCTACCAGCACAAAGTGGAAGCCTTGTGATTTACTTTCACTAACAAAATGCAGCTGATGTTGTACCAATTCTGCAGTTAGGCTTCAATAAGCTTTACATGCGCGCTCTCTCTCTCTCTCTCTCTCTCTCTCTCTCTCTGTGAGTGTGTGTGTGTGTGTGTGTGTGTGTGTGCGCGCCCCTGTATCGGAACTTTCCCACTGCCATGTAGATAATCCAGGACTAGCCTGCTGGAGTGAGCCTAGTCACCACTGTTGCCCCAGCTGATACCTGCCTATTCTCAGAATCAGAGCCACCCAGTAGACCTACAGTTCATCACAGACACATAAGAGAACTTAAGAGAACCCAGCTGAAACCAGAGAAAGCACCCAGATAAGCTGAGCCTAAATAGAATAAGGAGCGGAATAAATGATTGCTGTTGTGAATAGGGTAGTTCATCACACAGGGAAACCTGCTAAATACAACCCATCACCCCAAATACTGTAGTAGGTATTTCTTAAGAGTAAGGAGATTCTCCTACTTCATCACAGCTTAATTCTCATACTCAGGACATTTACATCGACACAAGAATATGATCTAATTTATAAACCACATTCAGATGGTTCAAATTGTCCCTGCAGTATCCTTTGCAGCAACGCTTTCCTGTCCAGGATTCAGGTGAGAATCACTCTGCATTTAATTGTCATTGTCATGTCTGTTTATTACCTTCGGTCTTCAATAGTCCCCATCTCCCACTCCTTTTCTTATGGTCTTTTGTGCCATTAACATTCTTTAAAAGCCTAGACCAGCTGACTTTGCAGAATGCCCTTTAGTTTATATTTGTATGATTGTTTCTCTAGGATTAATTTCAGATTATGCGTTTGGGCCAGGTATACTACCTGGATAATGGTGTATTCTCAGTGCATCACAACAGGGAATCCGTGGTGAGATTTTTCCCAGTTGTCGGTGAATCTGTTTCAGGATACTGAGATCCTGAGTATTTCTGTGAGGTTAAATGGGAAGAGTTCTTCTTGATTGACAATATGTCGGTGTGTTGGATATCTTTTTCTTATGTGTGGAGAAAGGGGAAACATGAGTTCATCTAATTTCCTGGGAATTTACTCCACTTTGTTCCAAGTTGTTTGTCAACATCATCCAACTCCCTCAGGGGAGTGGGCTGTGACCATATTAGAGGAGGACTGTCCTCAGGGTGAACTCTATGAATCAGTAATTTTGCTTGCCATAATCAAAAGTCATCATCAATCCATTCTTAAAAGCTTAGCTTTAAATTCTTTTTTTGTTCACTTTTTTTGGGGAGCAAGTCAGGCTTGGTGTAAGATGAAGGAGAAATAAATTTGTTATTAAACAAAATTGCTTTTAGTGATTTAAAAATAATAAATACCTTAGCTTTGCGATGCATTTTTTAAAAGCACAAGGAATATAAATTCTAGGGAAGTCGAAAGAGCTCAGTGAAATAAAGAAAAAAGCAGAAAGGCTGGAAGTTTTAACTTTTTTTTTAATAACTAAGAATAGTTGAAATAATCTTTCAACAACTTCAAGTGAGATTATATCTGAAAGAAAGCTAAAACTGATTAATTTGCATTTAGAAGTGAATTTAATCCAGTAATTCCTCAGTAGAGAAAGATCAAACTGACACCTCTAAGAGGCTACATCAGAGTTATCTCCACTCAAAATAGCTTTGCGACTGGCTGGTTCTAGCATCTTTACTAATAAACACAAGATCTCATCATCAATGCTTGTGGCAAGGATTTCACAGTGACTCAGGGTGCAGTGCCTCATTTGTGAGCCAGATGTGTCTAAACTGAAATCGAAGATTCTCACTTGTAAACTCTAAACAGGATGATGAAAGTTAAATGAGAAATAGCCTTGTGGAGGAATAAACATGAAAGAGCTGCTTACACGTTTTTGGAATGCAAATTTAACGTGGTGGTTGTTTTATAAAGGTTGGGATTTTCCTTTATTTACCTGGTGTCTAACTTGATTCTGAAATTGTAGTTCAGTAAATAACCATCAACTTTTATCCACAATAAGTGACAAACAAAAAGTAGTGTTTTGGAATAAAGATTTTATTTGTTCAGGCCATGAAAGCCAAATAATTAAAACTTTAAAGGGATATTTTGGTTACTCACAAAGATTGAAAGATAAACTGTTCTCACACTTAAGTGTGGGTGTGTTTCTGTGAGTAAACAGCATGTGATGGTAACATCAGGCATGGCAATATTGAAAAAAGTCAGGGCAAGTAACGTCGGTTGCTATAACAATTCCTCCAAAGCTCAATAGCTTAGCATAATAAAAGTTTGCTTTTTGTTTATGCCGCAATACTTTTAATACTTTGGTATCCAAAGGGCAGTCTTCCTTTGATGAGGGGACCCAGGCTTCTGTTTAGTGTCTACACATATTCTGGAAGATTCATACAGCAGGCAAGGGAAGACAGGAAAAGTATACGGAGGCTTAGGATGCTTTAAGGGCCAGACCACTTGCCATTGGCCAGAACTCGGTTACACTGACCCCACCCAACTGCAAGAACTGTTTGGAAAAAAAGAATTCCTATAATGCTTAGGAGGAAAGGAAAATGGGTATGTTGAATGCCCAATGCGGTTTCCACATAGAATTATCTCTGCCAAAACCCCACTCCATTTCACCAGTATGAATGAAGATCATAGTGTCATAGGGGACTAGAGTGAGGGTCAGCAATTTTTTTCCTATTAAGCACTGGATAGATAGTAACCATTTTCAGCTTTGTGCCACAAGAAGAAAAATCAAGGGCATTACTTATGTACTTATATAACCATTTAGAATGCTACCATACAAAAATGTAAAAACCATTCTTTGCTCATAGACCTTACAAAAAGAAACTGTGGGTTGGATTTGGCCTGTTTACTTGACATACTATTCTATGTAACCCGAGCAATAGAGAAAATCCTCTCTCTTACCATAGTGCCAATGAGTCAGGATTGGTATGGTCAGGCCAAGCCAACGTCCTCATATGTGGCTTTGCCTGGACTATTTAATAATTCCACTCTCACGTTATGATTATTATCTAACCGTACAATATTTAGGAAAAGTAACCATTCTAAAACAGAGAGAGAAAGAAGAGCATGGATAATGGTAACATCTGAGTGCTTAACTGAGATAACAGAAGTACTGAGTGAATTGAATAATTGTGTAATTTCAATTTTGTGTATTTTACTAATCCCTGGAGTAGAGAAACTCTAAAAGACAATGTTTAGTGCTGCAGGATTACCTTGTTCTCAGACTCCTTCCTAAAATGATTTTGATTTTGGGTGAGACTTTCAGATGACCACTTATGGCAAATTCAGTTTGAAAGTATAGACTTAATTGAGGTTATGATGATTATGCAGAATAAAACAAGTTATAGTCTCATAAAATTGCATTTAAAATAATGTTTACTGTAAACTGAAAAGTAAACAGCAAAAATCAGGTTATGTTTCAAAATGTGACAACCCTATATGTCATTAAAACAGGATTCATTTCTGCAACATAATACACAGTTAGACTATGCTATTGACTATTTCCCAGGCACCTCATTTGTGATGACTCTAATTGCCGAGATTCCTTCAGTACTTCTGTTATCTCAAGCACTCAGATGTTGCCTTCCTCCTTGCTCCTTTTTCTCTCCTTGTTTTAGATATTGTATAATTAGATAATAATCTTAATGAGAAACTGGAATTATTAAACAGTCAAGGCAGAGCCACATAGGAGAATGTCAGCTTGGCCTCACCATACCATTCCTGACTTATTGGCTCTGTGGTAAAAGGGGTAGGATTTGATCTATTGCTTAGGTTAAATAAAATAGTAAATAAAAGAAAGCACTGCAAAAATGTGGTTTGTCATGTAAGATTTTACTGATGAATAGAAGATTTCTGTTACTTAGTATTTTTAAAGTATTTATATTATTATAAGCATAATATTTTCCCTCTTGAAAATATGGGGAATGATTTAAAATGAAATTGAATTTATACATACTTTTATCACCTAAAGATGATTATTGTTTACATTTGGTATAGTTCTTTTATGTACACACACACACACACACACGCACATGTAAGCACACACCAACCCATTTATCTGCACATGCAAATATACACAGACTACATAGGTATATAGACATTTGTACATAATTTGGGATATAACTGAAACCATACAGCCATTAAAAAGTCTTCTAAAAGAACACTTTTAATGGCTGCAGCATATGCTCTTGTATGAATATATAATTTACTTAGCTTAACCTCTATTTTTGGACCCTTGCATTATACAAAGTTTCCTTCATTAAAATACCATCAGGATGTATATGACGGCAAAATGAGTGCTTATATCAACAAAAAGACATGTGCAAATATTCCTAGAACTTTAGTCCTAAGAGTTCACAGCTGGAAACAATCCAACGTGTATCAATTTTAGAATGGATAAACAAATTTTGCTGTATTTGTACAATGGAATACTAATCATCAATGGAAAATAATTAATGGCTGGCGGCTACATGTAACAACGTGAATGATTCTCACAGGCATATTATTTAATGGAAAAACATAACCAGATACAAAACAATACAGTCTATCATTTCATTAATGTGAGCTTAAAGAAAAGGCACAACTAATCTAAGGTGATGAGAGTTCAGAATATTGCCTGTAGGAAGGGTATAGATAGGGATGGGGTACAAGGTAAGCTTCAGAGTACTGCGAGTGTTCTCCATCTTGATCTGGACGCTTGTGCATATATATGTAAAAGTTAATTGAGCTGTACATTTCAGATTTGTGCACTTTATGTAAGCTGTACTTCAGTAAACACAAATAATAAAAATAGTCTGTGATACATCTCTGAAGGTAGGATTTGACTTTATTTGTTATAAGTTCCTTAGGATAAACTCATACATTCTAAAAAATGCTATTTTGAATCTTCAAAACATCTATGATCTCTTTTCTGTTACAGCACTTTCATAAGCTAGATAAAGGGCAGAATTTTTTAGATAACGTTAGTAACATACAGATTTGTCAAAGGAGAATAAATCCATGAGGGTGTCAGGACTAGGACTCTTGCATTCTTCTTCAGGCTTCAGATAAGTTTCAGTTTAATCTAGCATTGAATATACTACATCTGGAATTTTAAAAAGTCAACACAATGGAAGATCTTTCTCCATTAACTGAGGCTTACAACAAGAATTTATAAAAAAATCTTTAATTTGTAAAATTTCCTAGTACAATTCAATTATGATACAATCAATAAACAATTACATTATGTTTTCAAGGATGCTGCTAGTTTATGGAGCAAGCTAATATGCAGCCTACAGTACATTAACTTTGTATGTGAAGACCGTATATATTAGCTTGGGTTTTCTATGATAATGCTACTTAACAAAAACACCAAAATCCCAGTGGATTACAATAAAAAACATTTTAATTCACACGTACAAATCTGCAGTCAGCTGTTGTTTGATTGATCTTGGGTGGTCTAAGATGGGAATACAGGTTTCAGGTTATTTTCAAGTTTTCTCTTCATGTTTGCATTTCAAAACCCAAGCTCAAAGAACAACAACTTCATGGGACTTCGTAGTAGAGAGCGGACACTCCAAGAGACCTAGCCCACCACACAAGCAAGAAAGTTTAAGTTCATATTGCAGGCTTTTACATGCCATTGGCCAAAGCACCATGGCCATACCCAACATCATTGGTGAGGTAGAAGACTGGGCTGAGTATACTCCGTATGCGTCAGTAACTACTGATGCATAACAACCCAAAACTTAGTGTCTTAACACAGCAAACAACAATTTGTTATTTCTCACAAGTCTATGAGTTCGTTGGGTGGTTTTGCTAATCTGGACTAATCTCAGTTGCGCATCTGTGTGAGATGGCCTGTGGGCTAGGACCTGGTTCACCAAGAATAATCTCAGCTGGGACAAAACAGCTCTGTTCCATGTGGTGTCTCATTCTCCAGCAGGCTAGCTTGGACTTGTTCTTATAATGACGAGAGAGAATGGAAGCTTGTGAGACACGAGCCTATGCTCAGACATTGTAGGACGTCACTTATGCTGAATTCTGTTGTCTAAAGCAAGTCACAAAACTGGCCTTGACTTAAAGTGTGAGCTAATTCCAACTCCTGATAGGAAGACTTACACAGGTACGTTGCAGGGGATATAGATAAAGGGAAGAGTAGGGGAGTGTGGCTGGTTTTGAAGTCTACCACACAGACTGCAGTATAGTTTGTTAAGGATGGGGAGGAAAGGAATATCTATATTCTAAAAAGCATTAAACAAATTTCAACTTAGTTAATTCAATTTCAGCCTAGTTTTCCTATAACAGGGATGCTACTAAAGGAAAAAAGAAAAGCTGAGTTGTTTATCTTATATTAGGATCCCATTGTGTGCTTTCTAAAATCATTAAGTCAACACTAGATGATGGTGTTTTGTCCACTTAATACCTTAGTCAGTTTCATCCTGAGACCTTAGGGAAGTTGTTTATTAGTGTCTTATTATGGCATAGGAAGCTGATGCATAATACTTTGTCTAACTTGTCTCTCTATAATTTTAGTATACATCATTCAGTTAATTGTAGTGAAAGACTGCACGATCAGAGAAAAATGATACTAGAATAAGTTTTGATAATGAATAAAATTATGTAAATAGAGTATAAGTTTTATTCTTATTTTCCCTGATTTTTTTCCCCTTCAAGATTTCTCACTTCTCCCTTGGATATCTTCCAGGAACCCCGTGGTAAATTGGATTGTTTTCCCCAATGGAGTGTATTTCTCTGCCCAACTGATATATCGATACTGGGCTTAGTAGTATGTGATGGTTGATTTTCTGTGTCAACATGACTGAGATATGTGGTGCCCAGATTAGACATTCATTCTGAATGTGTCTGTGGGGGTGTTTCTGGTTGAGATTAGCATTTGAATTGTGGATTGAGTAAAACAGATTCTTCCGCAATGTAGGTAGGCATTAGCCAACCCCTTGAGGGCCGGAATAGAGCAAAAAAACCGAAGGAAGAATTTTCTCTCTCTTCCTGATCGATTGACTGGGGATATCAGTCTTCTCCTGTCCTTAACTGGGACTTACACCATCAGCCGTCCACTTCTCAGAACTATACCAGCAACTTTCCTGGGTCTCTGGCTTGCACATGGCAGATGTTAGGACTTCACATTCGGCATAATTGCATAAGCCAATTCCTTATAGTAAGTTTCACATCTATGTCTGTGTTTGTGACTGTGTCTGTGTCTATGTCTTATCTATCTATACCCATGTCCTATTGGTTCTGTTTCTCTGGAGGACCCTGACTAATACACTGTGTGACTTGCTTTGGCTAGTGTCATGTGGGTAGAAGCAACGGTATGTCAGTTTTGAGGATAGGCCTTCAGAGACTTTGTGCTTCTGCCCTGGGGCAGCCACTGTTCTAAGGAAGATGAGAGACATGTGGTGCAGACCTGGACCTGACTTGAAGCCTAAATCCAAGGTCAATTTGAATCTGAATTTGAGAAGGGACAAACTAGAAGAGATTTCCAGGCAAATGATCCAGCACTTAAAACAGTCCTGGAAGTCGGAAAGGGCTTGGCATGTCCAAGGCATAGAAATGGGGCTTGTGTGAGAGGGGAGTGGAGGAGGAAGTGCTTGGAGAGATGGGCATGGGTCAGATACCTATGGAGGGGTGTGGATTTATTCTAAGAAGTATGGAAAAATGGCGAGAGGTCCCAAGCAGAGGAGCAATTTGACCTGATTTATGGTTCCAGAGCTCAGTACCCGATCTTTCCAGAAAATGCAGGTGCCAAGGCAACCCCTTTTGGTAGAAGGCAATATAGGTACCCCACAAGGTCCTAGGTATACTCCAAGAGGTTCCTCTTGGAGGGGAATCTGGGTCTGAGGGGACTCAGTGCTTCCGTGCACTGTGTAGGGTCACCAGCCCTCTGCAGGCAATTTCCACCATGGTCTGTGTGTTCCTCCTTCCAGTCAGAAGGGGCTGGTGCAAGTGGCCCTGACTGGATGAAGATACTCTCGCTGCTTATAAAACAGATATCTGGGGCCCAAGATATCTGTTAAGACCTTTAAAATTGGCAACTACTTCATACCAAATCCAAAGTGGATTCAAATGGGAGAAAATATAAATTCACTGTGGCTTGCACCTGTAATCCCAGCTATTGTGAGGCTGAGGCACCACAATTGCTTGAACCCAGGAGGCAGAGGTTGCAGTGAACCAAGATTGTGCCACTGCACTCCAGCCTGGGCAACAGAGTGAGATTCCATCTCGAATATATCTATCTATCTATCTATCTATCTTCATGATTAAAAATATATTTTTCCCACACAGTGCCCACATGAAATAAATGTCTTTTTGCACAACACCTTGTTAAAATTATTAAAGGAGGCCTCACTAATATTTCCATGCCCAGGGGAAGAATTCTATTACAAAGGTGGACAATGTGGGCCCTTGAAAACTCCAACAAGGGATCCTGGAAATGGCAGAGGAAAATTGTGAGCTCTCTATGTAAAATAATTGAATAAAAGTGGCCCAGACAGGTAGAACAACTCAGCCCTCTGAGGAGTCTCTGTCACTGGCCTCCCTTTAAAGGTAGGGAATTCCGTTGCAAAAGCAATTAGGTTGTTTCAGCCTTGGAACTGAGACGTCTCAAAATTAAAGTATGGAAATCCAAAACCAATCAGTACTCAAAAGACTGATTAAGTCTGTCTTTAAAGATATAGATGCTTGAGTAATATTATTCAAGTTATTATATTCATGAGGATTCTGAGAAGTCTTATGACGTTATTGTGTTTTATGTGAGATGATTTTAAAGCTGTTTTTGGTGTGCAGAGACGTGAGAAGCTTTTGGACAAACACTTTTGTCCCTCAGAGACACGTTTACTGTAGTTTGAAAATGGATTTAAAGAGTTGGGTCAGACATTATTTTAAAGGGTGAGTTTCTCCTTACAGGTTTTGCATTTCTTACTCTGAATCACCCAGCCCCTAATCCCTCCTTCTAAGTTTAAAAAGATGATTTGACAGTACAAATTACCTTCTTTGTTTTCCATTTAGCAGAGCTTGTGGTTTTTATAGGCATATAAACTAGTTTTATAACTTAATTTTCTACAAGTTGTGGCATGAAGAGAAATAGGCAGTGGCTATAAAAAATGTATGCTAAAGCGCTACTAATTAAAAATGCAGCTATTGACCATGTTAACCAAACTAATTAATTGCTTTTCTGTATTATCATTTAATTAATTTATTTATCCATAAAGGCACATTTTATTAAAATAGACGATAATTTCAAGTGCAGTATGACCATTGAAACTGTAAAATCATTCAGTTGTTTAAAGTCTCAACACGATCCTGAAGTTTGATCCATGACCATTAAATCGAGTGTTTGTATATGAAATAGGTACCTACATACATGTCTATTTATGAGATTGCTGAAAGCGGAGATTTTACTTCATTTTAATTTTTTTATCTCGACATTAGAGCGTTCAAATCATGGCATTATCAACCTTATAATCTTCTCTGTGTTGCAAATTCCCTCATAAAATGGGAATAATAATAGTAGCTCCTTGTAAAGCTGTTGTATACATTAATTCACTTATTAAAGGATCTAGAATAGTGACTGGCACACAGTAACATTTAATACATGTTACTTATTTTCCCCAATCCCTAGTACCCAGGTTTTGTGCAAGTAGTTATTGCTTAGCAACTGCTTATTAATTAATATTCTGACAAAAAAGGAACTTTTCTAGAATTTGAATGATAAAACATATGTTTTCATTAGCTTAGGGAGTCCAGTGAAGCTCATTCCACAAACATTCCTTGTGTTAAATTAAGTTTAGCCTAAAGCTGCCTCCTTACATACGTTGAGTTCTGCCTGCAGGCTTCTCTGTACACAGTGAACTGGAGCTTAACTGGATGTAGGAGCAGACTATAATCTTCTCATAACAAATAGCTGATTCTCAGCCAATCACAGCAGCCGCAGTCATACTTCAGCCACTCACAGGTGGCCAACTGTTCGAACTCTGCTCAAATGCCCAGCTGTACCCAACCCAGCTGTTTGTATACCTCACTTCCATTTTCTGTACATCGCCTTCGTCTTTCTGGCTATAAATCCTCTAAGACTATGCAGTACAGCCCGCCTTGCTCTCAACCTATTCTGGTTTGGGAGGCTGCCCGACTGAATTGTTCTTTGTTCAATTGGACTCTGTTAAATTTAATTTGTTTAGAGTTTTTCTTTTAACAATCAGTATCTATCATGTCTTACAGTGAATCATTAATGGTGTGCTAGAGATGGACATGGTGACTTGTAAGAGCTGAAAGTTAAAATTTCAGAAATTTTATGAGCTGCTTTTAATTGTGGCCGTTATTCAGAATTACATACGTGTACAACTAAAGACATGATATTACAAGCAAAAGTAATACTCAAAACTTATTTCCTCATTACTTTACATTTCACGATTACCTTGAATTTACTCACGTTTGCTGCGTCTATATGGTGGACACACTATATAACCGTGTGTTTCTGCACATCGCTTTCCAACTCCATTGAATGACATCATGTTGGTAGCTTGAAATCAGCCATGGAGGGAATATTTATGCCATTGAAATCGGCAAATGTTACCAGTCAGGGCTCCCCTAACCTGATACCTTCCTCCCTGCAAAGCTCATTGCTAAATATTTGTCAGCACTCCACTGACTGCTAGGCCTGGAGAGCAGTATTGGGTATGGAGGGGTGGGTACCTTCAAAAAGTTTACCATCTCAGAGCCCACAATTTTTTAGTGCTTTATCTCAATTTTTTTTCATTTTTAAATTTTCACTGGCCATTACATCAGGGAAAATGAAACCTATATTTGTGATACTTCTGATCACCCAGAGTAAAAATCTGGATGTATTTCCTTTTCTCATTGCCTTTTATTTTTTTTGCACATAAATATTTAAATAGAACTCCCTATAATAATTAAGTGCTATTTCTTTCTTTTTTAGTTGATTGACATTGTCTAAAGATTTGTGATAATATAGACAGTTATGGTATGCATAATCCAAAATGGTGGCAAATTAAGTACCACCATCCACCCAGTTATTCAAAGTTCTCCTCTCCCTTCTCCTCATTAGCCTATCCAACAGGAAGCCCTGCTGACTTTCTATCACCAAAGCACATCTGGCATCCACCCACTTCTCATCTCAGGGTCAGCCCTCTCAGCCAGGCCTCTATCATCTCTTTTCCAGGGCTCCTTCAACACTCCCGACCCTCTCAGTTTCAGTCTTGCCCTTCTCCAAGAGAAGGCACATTTTCCCCACAGTTGTGGGAATGGTCTTTTGAACATGCAAATCAGGTCGCACCACTCCCGGCTTGAAACCCATTTAGGATTGCGCTTTGTAGTAGGCTTCCTTACCATGGCCTAGAAGGCCCTGCAAGAATCTGGTCTTCCTTGATCATCTTGTATAAAATAGGCTCCTCCAGCTACATTTGTCTTCACCACAGGTCTATATCTCTTTCACTTGTGTTTTTCATTATTTGTAAATATGTATTATTTCTTTATATAATTGTCATTGTCTTTCATTCTCCAACTAGAGCGTAGGCTCTATGAGCTCAGGGGTCATGTTCATTTTGAGAAGCCCCACCTTGAAAAAAACTGGAAAGACAAGTATAGTTATCTTCTTCATGCTCAGGTCCATCTTATTAGCTGGGTTGCCCTGTTTACCTGCTCTCTGGTTACGGTGTAGCCATTTCCTCCCTAATCCCACTTTGCAATATCTCTCCTTCCCTTTGTCTCTTGCAGTCTTCTTTGCCTGTGACTGGCATTGGGGACCGTCATTCAGACTCAGTTTTGTCCACAGCTATGCTGCCAGCTGGCTAAAGCTACTTAGCTTCTGAGCACTTCTGTTTACTTTTCTTTACAAAAGACATCATGGTGCTGGGCTACCCAGGGCTTAAATTAATTAATGTTTATAGAGCACTTCAAGTCTTGGGATAATAGCCTCTTTGAAAATGCATGTAATCATCATTATGGCTAATGAAACTTGCTTTTAACTCCTCCCCCTTACTGGGAAGGCAGGAAGCTGCCTTTGGAAACATAATCCAGATTAGGTGGAAATTGATCTCCAATGTCAGTTTTCTTCTTTGGTCACTCTGTTGGTGTTTTCAGTTTTGTTTCATTTCACTTTATCTTATTTTATTTTGTATTATTTCATTTCTTAAACTACAAATGGGATTTAGATAAATTAAGTCAAGTGGATTTATGAGAAAATAAAACATATTTTAAAGGCAGTGCTTTTTCCAACCACAGATATCACACTCCATTGTTTCTTTTGTTGGGAAGTGGTATTCAACTTCAGAGAGAGAGAGAGAGAAGCTTCACTAGAAGGTGACTTGGAGGTTTATAGTGATGGTTCTAATGCTGTTGAGGTTTACTATTTAGGCTTGGGGTTGACCACCCTTGGAAGAGACAGAACAATTGAAGTAAAGTGCAAGCAATGACTTGACCTGTAAATCCCTAGATTTGTGCACCATCCTGGCCCCTTCTTGAACACAAGCTTCACCCTCTTCATTTCCTTTGTATCCCCCCAGAATGGTTTAAGATTCAACTGTTCACTGAAAATCTTTGAGTCCTAGAAGCAAATACACGAAATCTGTTTTGAGCATAAATATAAATATAAGTATAAGGAAAGATACAGGGCATTGGTCACATTAAGAAGCATTCCTGGGAATCTCCCTTGTACTGCAGGATGAAAAGTGATCCTTGCCTTCAAGGGTTTGCAAATTAAATCTAAAAACAAGATAAACAGGTTTATGTTTGTCTTTTCCACTAGAGAAGCTTTATGAGGACAGGAGGCAGGTCTAATGTTTCACTCACTGTTGGGTAGTAGAAGCACAGAGTGTATTTTTTGAATACGTGGAGGGAGGGAAGAAGGAAGGAAATAAGGAGAAAGGAAGGGAGGAAGACAGGCAATGAAATCAATGATCCATGTTATTATTCAAGTAGAAGCCAGTTATACATAATAAGAATAAGAGAATAGTAAGCATGTGGGTTTGTGAAATGAGGTAAAAATTAATGGCAAAACAAAACAAAAAAGGAAAACAAGAGGGCCAAGTGTCGTGGCTCATGCCTATAATCCCAGAACTTTGAGAGGCCAAGGTGGGAGAGTTGTTTAAACCCAGAAGTTCTAGACCATCCTGGGCAACAGAGTGAGACCCCATCTCTACAAAAAAGAAAAAAAAAATTTAGCCTGTTATGGTGGCACATGCCTGTAGTTCTAGCTACTTGGGAGGCTGAGAGGGATTGCTTGAGCCCAGGAGTTGGAGGCTACAGTGAGCTGTGATCTTAATACTGCACTGCAGCCTGGGTGACAGAGCAAGACCTTGGGGAAAAAAAAAGAGAGAGAGAGGGAGGGACGGAGGGAAAGAAAGAAAAAGAGAGGGAGGGAAAGAAAGAAAGAGAAAGGAAGAAAAGAAAGAAAAGAAACAAGGAAAGAGAAGAAAATGAAAGAAAATAATGAACAGAGCAGTGGGGCCAATTACAGGCATGTAGACATGAATTAGAAAAACAAAGTTACCCTTTATCAGGTCATGTCCACATAATTAAAAACTGAAAAACATAGTTAATGATCCAGATATTGCCTTTCCCATAGTAACAATACTGTATTGTTCACCTCAAGATTTGTTAAGAGGGTAGATCTCACATTAAATATTTGCAGTGGACTGAATGGACTGAATGTTTGTGTCCCTCAAAATTTATGCTGAAATCCTACCCCTCAATGTGATGGTTTTAGGAGGTGGGGACTTTAGAAGTAATTAGGTCATGAGGATGGAGCCCTCAAGAATGAGATTAGTGCCCTTATAAAAGGGACCCCAGAGAACTGCCTCGCTGTTTTCCCTGCCATGTTAGGAGACAATGAGAAGTCAGCCGTCTGCAGCCAGGAAGTGGGCCCTCATCAGGATCTGACCACATTGGCACCTCGATCTCAGACTTCCAGCCTCCAGAACAGTGAAAAACAAATTCCCAATATTTAGAAGATGAAAAATAATTCCCATTATTTATTTATACGGTACTTTGTGATTATAACCTGAACTAAGACACATTTCTTATCACAATAAAAAATAAATCTAGGCCAGGCGCGGTGGCTCACGCCTGTAATCCCAGCACTTTGGGAGCCCAAGGCGGGTGGATCACAAGGTCAAGAGATCGAGACCATCTTGGTCAACATGGTGAAACCCCGTCTCTACTAAAAGATACAAAAAATTAGCTCGGCATGGTGGCACGTGCCTGTAATCCCAGCTACTCAGGAGGCTGAGGCAGGAGAATTGCCTGAACCCAGGAGACGGAGGTTGCGGTGAGCCGAGATCGCGCCATTGCACTCTAGCCTGGGTAACAAGAGCGAAACTCCGTCTCAAAAAAAAAAAAAAGAAACTAGACATTTCAAAATATTTGTTATATATGAAGAGTAATTTTGAAATATTAGGCTAAAATTTTACAGGCTTTTGACAAAGACCGGTAGAAAACCTTAGAGAAATTTTTGTGTTTATATTCAAGACAGATGCTAAGTTTTAAATTTATTCTTTTAAGTAATTTGTGTCTTAGGAAAGGGATAATTATGATAGTTTGTATGTAAAAATCACACTCTTCTTTTTTCTTCATTTTAAAAAAGCATTTTGCAGTGGGGATATCCAAAATCAGGAAACATAAACAGATAAAGGTTAAACCATTATTTAAAGCCTTTTTATAAATCACTAGCCAGGGTAGAATTTGAACTCTAGGCAATCTGGATGTGAGTTCAAAATTCTATACCTTCTCTGTTTCTTGAATACAAAAAATCTAAGATAAGAAGCGGGGAAAATGACCATTCCTCTCATAACTTATGGAGCACTACAGTTGCCCAACCCCTGGATGTTGGCTTTCTATACGGGACAAAGCCAATTCAAGGCAAAGTATTAGTAGGTTACGATTCAGTCTGTACAAAGTCTTTGAGGCTTCAGACAGGCAAATCTAAAAATAATAGTTGTGAGTGAAGAAAGAACTTTCCTATTCATCTTAATAGGGTTGCCAGCTAGGAAGCTTAATTATATCACTTACATAACACTGCTAGCCATTTAATGGCAGTTAGGGGACTCCGAGGCCAGCAATTAGAGGTGACTTCTAGCCCAGCACAGTCCCTCCAGTTTCTTGATTGCCATAATGACTGTTGCCTAAGCAGTAGGTCAGCTAGAGTCTTTTTGGTCCCAATCACCTTAGTTACTGAGTCATTAGTTTCCTACTAACCAGCAAATCCTCTGGTGAGCTAGGTCTGTGTTAGGTGGGTTGGTCACTTACCAGATGAAACAAATAGTCTTACTTTTCTGATGGTGCTATCATAAAGAGAACCACAAAACGTAATTCAGTAACAGCCAGTGAGCAACTTCTGTTTCTTTTGTGTATTGTACGCCTGCCTCCAGGGGGATGAAGTCTAGCTCATTAACCTGGTGACACTCTAACGAGGGGGAGTTGCTACAGACAGGTGGGCTCTCAGGAAAATAGAGCACATAGCCCCTCATTCCTTTATTCCTTCATCTATTCATTTCATCAAGTATGTTTTCAACTCTACTATGTGCTAGAGTAAACTTGGCTGACAAGATCCCTGGAACTTAAGTATACAAGTAAACAACCGGTAATTTACTTTTACAATTGTAGTGAGTGACAAAGTGCTTTGATGACAAACAGTGCCATGAGGTTGATATGGGGATTATTTTAGGTCTGCATTGAATGATAGAGATATGATGTGGGCTATAAACATGGGCCATATATGTATTTTAAAATTTTCTGTGAGTATATTGAGAAAAGTATAAAGAAACAAGTAAAATTACTTTTAATAATACGTATTTTAACTCAATGTATCCAAAAGATCATTTCAACATATAATCAATATTAAAATGATTACTAAAATACTTTACTTTTTTCATATTAAGTCTTCAGAATCCAGCCTATATTTTACACAGGTGGCACATAGGAAGTGCTGACCATCCTCATGTGGCTAGTGGCTACTATGCTGGACAGCACAGTTTTTGATGAAGTTCTTTCTACTGCCCAAATAATGAGGAAGAGCCAGCCCTGCAGAGATATGCACTCCAGGTAGAGGGATATTAACCAAATTTGAATTAAATTGTAAAATAGGAAAACAAATGTAGCTAAACAGTTCACTTTTTAATACTTGTATGCAACACTGCTAGATGGTTTAAAGCTATTCTTTCAAAATAGTCGCATAATACAATAGGCCATCATTTCTTGTGAGCCTAAATGAAACGGCCAGTTCAGATTGATGGTCAGTTTATAGCTTGGTCAGTTTAATAGCTTGACATGGTCAGTTTAATAGTTTGGTTGCAATAGATTTGGCCTCAGATTTATTTTTTATTGTTGTTGTTATTGTTTGTAGTTATCTTGATAGTGTTCTCTGAACTTCCTAGATCTGTGGTTTAGTGTCTGTAATTAGTTTTGAAAAGCTCTCAGCCATTATTATTTAAAATATTTCTTCTGCTTCATGTTTTTTCTTTTCCTTCTGGTGTTCCAATTACTCACATGTTCTACCTTTTGCAATTTTTCTTAAGTATTTCTGTGTTCTTTTCTGCATTTTCACTTATTTTTCTGTTTGCATTTCAGTTTGGGAGGTTTCTAGTGACTTATCTCCAAGCTTGCTGATTCTCTTCTCAGTCACATCAAATCTCCTGATGAGTCCCATCAAAGACATTCTTTATTTCTATCAGTGTTTTTTATTTCTAAAGTTTCCACTTAATTCCCTTAGAGATTTTATCTCTCTGCTTACATTAACCATCCCTTCTTGCATGTTATTTACTTTTTCCATTAGAGCCTTTAACACATTAATCAGAGTTACTTTAAATTTCCAGCCTGATAATTCAAATATCTGTGTCACATCTGTCTAGTTATGAAGATTGCTTTATTTTTCAGACTGTTTCTTCTTTTGACATCCCTTGTAACTTTTTGTTGAAAGTTGAACACATTGTATTGGGTAATAGGAACTGAGGTAAATAGGTCTTAAGTGTGAGGATTTTTATTAGTCTGGCTAGAAATTTGACTTTGTTTAAGGCTTAGCTATAAGTGCAAGATGTTTCAAACTTCTCTAATATCTTTGTTTTTGTCTCAACTTTGGCCTTCCCTGCAGAGTCCTCCTTAGAAAGACTCTGTGTCAGTGGTAATTTATTATTGTCATTATAATGGAGCTCTCTTTGGGGATAGGGCATGTTTTGTAATGATTCAATTAAATCTCAGTGTTTTATTTAGCCTATGTCTTTGGGCAGTGACCTTCACAAATGTTTTACTGGTAATGTAACTATTTTTCCTACATTCTTCCCTGGTTTCAGCATTCCCAATCTACTTTGTTAGAGTCATGTCCCCTGTTGACTATGTTTTCTTCCCCTGCAGCCTCTTTAAGTAAAACAAGAAGACTAGAGACTAATGTAAGAGAAATATCCTTTTGCCAGATAGAGTAAGGCTCTGGCAACATTTTCCCCCCTGGAAAGTAGGTCTTTGGTATGGAGAATGTTATTTACATGTTTTACAAGAATTACTCTTCCTTAACCAAGCCAGAGCCAGGAGGGAATCTTTCTTGGTTTTTCATTGTGAGACCCTGTGGCATTCCTGGAGGTAAGCCTTATGAAACTCTGGCCCCCTTCTAAGACTGAGCATCCCAGAAGTTTCTCACTATCATGCTAGTGTACACCGAGCCTCCACAAATTCACCAAAATTACCATTTGAGAGTTCTTACTACTTTAGGCTTCAACAGCTTTTGTTCCAGGTAAGTAGCTCTTGACTATCACTTCCTAGATGCTCCTGTACACCCACATTTTGAAGTCACAGATTGCCCTTCCATGTCAGTTTTCTGATGAGTCCAAGAAAAGTCATTGATTTTCAGTTTATTCAGACATTTCTTCCTATAAGGATCGGAGTGATGACTTTCAAGCTCTTTACATGTCAGAGCTGAGATTAGAAGTGTCCTTAAGTGCCTCTTTAAGACTTTATCTATAAAAATGAGTATATTTATAGTTCTTTTGCAATGTTGTTGGCCATGACTTTTATGAGACAATAATCTATGAGAAAGTAATATAAGACCCTTATCAGGTCATCAATAAAATGGGATTCTGTACTAAAATTTTAGAGATAATTCCATTGTCATAAAGTCTGTGGAGTTACATGGAATCAAATACAGGTGTGCAACAAAAATTAAGTACACAGAAAATAAACAATTTCAATAACAGGGACAATTCTGCCATTATTCTATGTAGTGACTATATCTCCTAGGGTAAATATGATAATAGTAAAATTATATGCTGTGAACTAGGAGAAAGAGGAAGTGGTGAGCTGGGAAATGAGGGTGAGAAGGAAGAATAAGAAACATCTTTAGGCAGAGGGAACAATGCATGAGAGGTACCTGAGATACCTAAGAAAGAATCTAAGAACATTTAAGAAATACTGCAGTGGAGCTGGAGTTGGGGGAGAGGTGGGAGATGATGTTGGAGTGGGGCTTAGTGGTCGTTGTGAAGTGCTTGGACTCTGCCTTAAGACCAGTGGCCTAGTTTCCCCCAAACCAACTTGTATTATTCATATTTTTAATAAGTAGAGCATTTATTATGGATTTATTCTGCATTTTTATTGCTGTTCAAATTTAACATTTTTCTTTATGTATTTATTATATTAAATAATTGTCTTCTCATGTCTTTTGCCCATTTATTGGTTCTTTTTGATAGTATTTACATGTTATTTTAAAATTTAACATAGTTAAATTTAAAATAATTACATGTTATTTTAAAATTTTCTATATTTGAGGAAAAAAATCTTCCCTAATTAATCTTTTCTTTTAGTTTTTAACCATTCTGTTATTTAAAATGTATAGATCCTCCTATCTGTTGGTGTGATGACTCAGTAGCTTATAACAGTTAGCATTTATTTCATACTCAGGTGTCTGTGGGTCAGCTTAGGTTCAGCTGATCTAGACTGGGCTTAGTTGGGCTTGATTCCAGCTGTGGATTGTTTACCCCATATGTCTCTTATCCTCCTCAGACCAATAGCTTCTTAAATATGTTTTTTTTTTTTTTTTTTTTTTATGGCAAAAAGCAGAAGTCTGGGAGGACACAGCCAATCATACAAGCAGAATTTAAACCTCTGCTTATGTTTTGTCTGGTAACCTCCTGTTGGCCAAAGGGTTTCACATACCCAACCCCAAAGTCAAATGAAGGGACAGAATACTATACCCACCATAAGTCCATGACAACAATGTGGATGTATAATAATACCACAGTGGCAGAAATAATTAAGACCAATAATTAAATCTATTACATGTGCTTGTGGTTGTGAAAGATTAAAGGTTTTAATCGGTTCTTGTAAAAACCTGAAGTGCGATGTCTTAATTCATTCAATCTGAAGGGCTTAGAATAGTATTATTTATAGCTTATGGACAATTGAAGTATGAATATATTATACTGCTACTGATAAGCAATAATATTAAAAAATTAAATTTCTTAAAGTACTTACCTACTATTGCAATACTATTAAATCACTTTTTACATCTTCATTGTTTGGGATAGTTTATTTATCATGCTAGTTTTCGTAGCTACCTGGGCTTATTTGTACGCTTCTCTTTTGTTCTATAATCTGTTGTTTGATTTATAACCTTCATGAGGTTACTGTCACTTGAGCTGTCTTATTTCTTACTGTATCCTAATAGCTAGAACAGTGCTTGGCACCTAGTGAATACTTAATAAATATTTCTTGAATAAGTGTTGAATACAAATGTATAAAGTAGCACTCTATTTCACTTTCTTAAAAAAGAAAATTGCTTGTGCTATTGCTTGATAATCTGCCATTGCACATTGTTATTTTTCAAAATAGTTTTGGTTTTATTAAGTTTATAATTTGGACAGAATTATTTATAAGATTCTCATTTCCTATCTAAGAATATTTTACTCTCAAATCATTAAATTTTTTGGTAAAAATTCTTAACATTAAATGTTTTTAGTAGATAATCCATGTGTATTTCTCTTTAATTTCCAATAAATCTATTTATTTATTTATTTATTTTTTATTTTTATTGCATTTTAGGTTTTGGGGTACATGTGAAGAACATGTAAGATTGTTGCATAGGTACATACGTGGCAGTGTGATTTGCTGCCTTCCTCCCCTTCACCTATATCTGGCAATTCTCCCCATGCTATCTCTCCCCAACTCCCCACCCCCCACTGTCCCTCCCCTATTTCCCCCCAACAGACCCCACTGTGTAGTGCTCCCCTCCCTGTGTCCATGTGTTCTCATTGTTCAACACCCGCCTATGAGTGAGAACATGTGGTGTTTGATTTTGTGTTCTTGTGTCAGTTTGCTGAGAATGATGGTTTCCAGGTTCATCCATGTCCCCACAAAGGATGCGGACTCATCATTTTTGATGACTGCATAATATTCCATGGTGTATATGTGCCACATTTTCCCTGTCCAGGCTATCATCGATGGGCATTTGGGTTGGTTCCAGGTCTTTGCTATTGTAAACTGCGCTGCAATGAACATTTGTGTGCATGTGTCCTTATAGTAGAACGATTTATAATCCTTTGGATATATACCCAGTAATGGGATTGCTGGGTCAAATGGAATTTCTATTTCTAGGTCCTTGAGGAATGGCCACACTGTCTTCCACAATGGTTGAACTAACTTACACTCCCACCAACAGTGTAAAAGTGTTCCTATTTCTCCACATCCTCCCCAGCATCTGTTGTCTCCAGATTTTTAAATGATCGCCATTCTAACTGGCATGAGATGGTATCTCAATGTAGTTTTGATTTGCATTTCTCTAATGACCAGTAATGATGAGCATTTTTTCATATGTTTGTTGGCCTCATGTATGTCTTCTTTTGTAAAGTATCTGTTCATATCCTTTGCCCACTTTTGAATGGGCTTGTTTGTTTTTTTCTTGTAAATCTGTTTTAGTTCATTGTAAATTCTGGATATCAGCCCTTTGTCGGATGGGTAAGCTGCAAAATTTTTTTCCCATTCTGTTGGTTGCCGATTCACTCTAGTGACTGTTTCTTTTGCTGTGCAGAAGCTGTGGAGTTTGATTAGGTCCCACTTGTCTATTTTGGCTTTTGTTGCCAATGCTTTTGGTGTTTTGGTCATGAAGTCCTTGCCGACACCTATGTTCTGAATGGTTTTGCCTAGATTTTCTTCTATGGTTTTTATGGTGTTAGGTCTTATGTTTAGTCTTTAATCCATCTGGAGTTAATTTTAGTGTAAGGTGTCAGGAAGGGGTCCAGTTTCTGCTTTCTGCATATGGCTAGCCAGTTTTCCCAACACCACTTATTAAACAGGGAATCCTTTCCCCATTGCTTGTTTTTGTCAGGTTTGTCAAAGATCAGATGGTTGTAGATATGTTGTGTTGCCTCCGAGTCCTCTGTTCTGTTCCATTGGTCTATATCTCTGTTTTGGTATCAGTACCATGCTGTTTTAATTACTGTAGCCTTGTAGTATAGTTTGATGTCCAGTAGTGTGATGCCTCCCGCTTTGTTCTTTTTGCTTAGAATTGACTTGGCTATGCGGGCTCTCTTTTGGTTCCATATGAAGTTTAAGGTGGTTTTTTCCAGTTCTGTGAAGAAGGTCATTGGTAGCTGGATGGGGATAGTGTTGAATCTGTAAATTACTTTGGGCAGTATGGCCATTTTCATGATATTAATTCTTCCTAACCATGAACATGGAATGTTTCTCCATCTGCTTGTGTCCTCTCTTATTTCATTGAGGAGTGGTTTGTAGTTGTCCTTGAAGAGGTCCTTTATGTTCCTTGTTAGTTGTATTCTTAGGTATTTGATTCTCTTTGTAGCAATTGTGAATGGCAGTTCGTTCTTGATTTGGCTCTCTTTAAGTCTGTTATTGGTGTATAGGAATGCTTGTGATTTTTGCACATTGATTTTGTATCCTGAGACTTTGCTGAAGTTGCTTATCAGTTTCAGGAGATTTTGTGCTGAGACGATGGGGTCTTCTAGATATACAATCATGTTGTCTGCAAATAGAGACAATTTGACTTCCTCCTTTCCTATTTGAATACCCTTTATTTCTTTTTCTTGCCTGATTGCTCTGGCTAGAACTTCCAGTACTATATTGAATAGGAGTGGTGAGAGAGGGCATCCTTGTCTAGTGCCAGATTTCAAAGGGAATGCTTCCAGTTTTTGCCCATTCAGTATGATATTGGCTGTTTGTTTGTCGTAAATAGCTTTTATTATTTTGAGATACGTTCCGTCAATACCTAGTTTATTGAGGGTTTTTAGCATAAAGGGCTGTTGAATTTTGTCGAAGGCCTTCTCTGCATCACTTGAGATAATCATGTGGTTTTTGTCTTTGGTTCTGTTTATGTGGTGAATTACGTTTATAGACTTGCATATGTTGAACCAGCCTTGCATCCCCGGGCTGAATCCTACTTGATCATGATGGATAAGCTTTTTGATGTGCTGTTGCAGTCGGCTTGCCAGTATTTTATTGAAGATATTTGCATCTATGTTCATCATGGATATTGGCCTATAGTTTTCTTTTCTTGTTGAGTCTCTGCCGGGTTTTGGTATCAGGATGATGTTGGTCTCATAAAATGACTTGGGAAGGATTCCCTCTTTTTGGATTATTCGGAATAGTTTGAGAAGGAATGGTACCAGCTCCTCTTTGTATGTCTGGTAGAATTCGGCTGTGAACCCATCTGGACCTGGGCTCCACTTCAGACCTTGTTATTGATCTATTCAGGGTTTCGACTTCTTCCTGGTTTAGGCTTGGGAGGAGGCAAGTGTCTAGGAATTTAACCATTTCTTCCAGGTTTTCTAGTTTATATGCATAGAGTTGTTTGTAATAATCTCTGATGATGGTTTGAATTTCTGTGGAATCTGTGGTGATACCCCCTTTATCGTTTTTTATTGCATCTCTTTGGTTATTCTCTCTTTTCTCTTTTATTAATCTGGCTAGTGGTCTGTCTATTTTGTTGATCTTTTCAAAAAACCAGCTCCTAGATTTATTGATTTTTTGAAGGGTTTTTTGTGTCTCTATCTCCTTCTGTTCTGCTCTGATCTTAGTTATTTCTTGTCTTCTGCTAGGTTTTGAGTTTTTTTGATCTTGCTCCTCTAGCTCTTTCAATTTTGATGATAGGGTGTCAATTTTAGATCTCTCCTTTCTTCTCATGTGTGCACTTATTGCTATATATTTTCCTCTGGAGACTGCTTTAAATGTGTCCCAGAGATTCTGGTATGTGGTGTCTTCGTTCTCGTTGGTTTCGAAGAACATCTTTATTTCTGCCTTCATTTCATTGTTTATCCAGTCAACATTCAAGAGCCAGTTGTTCAGTTTCCATGAAGCTGTGCAGTTCTGGGTTGGTTTTTGAAATCTGAGTTCTAACTTGATTGCACTGTGGTCTTAGAGACTATTTGTTATGATTTCCGTTCTTTTGCATTTGCTGAGGAGTGATTTACTTCCAATTATGTGGTCAGTTTTAGAGTAGGTGTGATGTGGTGCTCAGAAGAATGTATATTCTGTGGATTTGGGGTGGAGAGTTCTGTAAATGTCTATTAAGTTTGCTTGGTCCAGATCTGAGTTCAAGTCCTGGATATCCTTGTTAATTTTCTGTCTCATTGATCTGTCTAATATTGTCAATGGTGTGTTAAAGTCTCCCACTATTATTGTGTGGGAGTCTAAGTCTCTTTGTAAGTCATTAAGAACTTGCCTTAAGTATCTACGTGCTCCTGTATTAGGTGCATATATATTTAGGATCGTTAGCTCTTCTTGTTGCATTGATCCTTTTACCATTATGTAATGTCCTTCCTTGTCTCTTTTGATCTTTGTTGCTTTAAAGTCTATTTTATCAGAGATGAGAATTGCAACTCCTGCTTTTTTTGCTCTCCATTTGCTTGGTAAATCTTCCTCCATCTTTTTATTTTGAGCCTTTGTGTATCCTTGCATGTGAGATGGGTTTCCTGGATACAGCACACCGATGGGTTTTGGCTTTTTAACCAATTTGCCAGTCTGTGTCTTTTGATTGGGGCATTTAGTCCATTTACGTTTAGGGTTAATATTGTTATGTGTGAATTTGATACTGCCATTCTCATGCTAGCTGGCTGTTTTCCCTGTTAGTTGATGCAGATTCTTCATTGTGTTGATGCTCTTTACCATTTGGTATGTTTTTGGAGTGACTGATACTGGTTGTTCTTTTCTATGTGTAGTGCCTATTTCAGGATCTCTTGTAAAGCAGACCTGGTGGTGATGTAATCTCTGAGTACTTGGTTATTTGCAAAGGATTTTATTTTTCCTTCACTTATGAAGCTTAGTTTGGCTGGATATGAAATTCTGGGTTGAAAGTTCTTTTCTTTAAGGATGTTGAATATTGGCCCCCACTCTCTTCTGGCTTGTAGGGTTTCTGCTGAGAGATCTGCTGTAAGTCTGATGGGCTTCCCTTTGTGGGTAACCCGACCTTTCTCTCTGGCTGCCCTTAGCATTTTCTCCTCCATTTCAATGCTGGTGAATCTGACGATTATGTACCTTGGGGTTGCTCTTCTTGAGGAATATCTTTGTGGTGATCTCTGTATTTCCTGGACTTGAATATTGGCCTGCCTTGCTAGGTTGGGGAAGTTTTCCTGGATAATATCTTGAAGAGTATTTTGCAGCTTGGATTCATTCTCTTCATCACATTCAGGTACACCTATCAAATGTAGATTAGGTCTTTTCACATAGTCCCATATTTCTTTTTGACTTTGTTCATTCCTTTTTACCCTGTTTTCTCTAATCTTGCCTTCTCGTTTTATTTTATTGAGTTGATCTTCGACCTCTGATATCCTTTCTTCTGCTTGGTCAATTCGGCTGTTGAAACTTGTGCATGCTTCGAGAAGTTCTCGTGTTGTATTTTTCAGCTCCATCAATTCACTTTTATTCCTCTCTAAGTTGTCCATTCTCGTTAGCATTTCGTCAAATCTTTTTTCAAGGTTCTTAGTTTCTTTGCATTGGGTTAGAACATGTTCTTTTAGCTCACGGAAGTTTCTTATTACCCACCTTCTGAAGCCTGATTCTGTCATTTCATCACACTCATTCTCCATCCAGTCTTGTTCCCTTGCTGGTGAGGAGTTGTGATCCCTTGTAGGAGGAGAGGTGTTCTGTTTTCAGGTGTTTTCATCCTTTTTGTGTTGGTTTCTTCCCATCTTTGTGGATTTATCCACCTGTCGGCTTTGTAGTTGCTGACTTTCTGATTGGGTCTCTGAGTGGATGTCCTGTTTGTTGATGATGAAGTTATTTCTGTTTCTTGGTTTTCCTTCTAACATTCTGGCCCCTCTGCTGTAGGACTGCTGAGGTCCACTCCAGGCCCTGCTTGCTGGGGATCACCTGTAGCAGCTGCAGAACAGTAAGGGTTGCTACCAGTTTCTTCTTCTGCTTTGTCCCAGAAGGATACCCTCTAAATGTCAGTCTCAGCTCTCCTTTATGAGGTCACTCTTTGGTTATATGGGGGTCAGGGAGCTGCTTGAGGAGACAGTCTGTCCTTTATCATAGCTCAAGTGCTGAGCTGTCAGCTCTGTTTTTCATTCAGAGCTGCTGGGCAGGTACGTTTAAGTCTGCTGCAGCAGAACTCATAAACACTTTTTTTTTTTCCCCAGGTGTTCTGTCCCGGGGAGTTAGGGCTTTATTTATGAGTTTCCACTGTGCTGCTGCCTTTTTTTTTTTTTTTTTCAGGGCTGCCCTGCCCAGAAAGGAGGGAGCTTAGTCACTGTCTGCCTGCAGAGGCTTCGCTGAGCTGCTGTGGGCTCCGCCCAGCTGCTGTGTGAACTGCCCTGCAGTACTGTTTATGTGGGTGTAGTTAGAACTGCCTCAGCAATGGTGGCCCACCTCTGTAATGACAGACTCTCTCTGAAATGGCAGGTTGCCTTGGCAACAGCAGGCTACCTCAGCAATGGCAGACTGCCTCCGTAGTGGTGGAGTGCTTCGGTAATGGTGGACGCCCCTCCCCCACAGAGCTGGACCATCCCAGGTTTAGCTGTTCTTGCTGTGAAACTCTCAACCCAGAGCATTTCCAATTGCTGTTTTTTTGTGTTTTTGTGGTGTGTGTCGGGGTGGGACCAGCTGAGCCTGATCACCTGGCTCCCTGTTTCAGAGCCTTTTGTTTTTTAGTTGAACGGTTGGCTCTCTCCCAGGTGTTATAGTTCCCTGTTGACAAAGTGCCGGGATCTGTGTGATTTCCCATGCGGCGACCCACTGCACCAGCTGAAACAGCGGCGCTGAGATTCGTGGCGCTTCTTTGCCCAGGAATCTCCTGACCTGGCTCCCTGTTTCAGTCCTCTTCTTTTTTTCAATAAGATAAGTGAGTGACACTGCCTTCCCGGAGCTTTCCGGAGCTTCCTGGAGCTCCCCTTGCTGGCTAACAGGGTGGGCCCAGTCCCGTGTACTCTGCAGCAGAAACTGCTGCGCCGGAGCGCCGGCAAAACAGCCGTGCTGGCCAAAACAGCCACACTGGCGACCCGTGGGGCTCCTCCTCCTGGGAATCTCCTGGTCTGTGGGCAATAAAAATCCGTCTGGAAATGTGGCGTCCACTCACCCTCTGCGCTTTCACTGGGAGCTGCGATCCTGAGCTGCACCTAACCGGCCATCTTGGATCTCTCCCAATAAATTCATTTTTATGTTGCTTTGTAAATGCAAATTTTGACTAGAGACTTATTAAAATATACTTGTATCGGCCGGGCGCAGTGGCTCAAGCCTGTAATCCCAGCACTTTGGGAGGCCGAGGCGGGTGGATCACGAGGTCAAGAGATCGAGACCATCCTGGTCAACATGGTGAAACCCCGTCTCTACTAATACAAAAAAATTAGCTGGGCACGGTGGCGCGTGCCTGTAATCCCAGCTACTCAGGAGGCTGAGGCAGGAGAATTGCCTGAACCCAGGAGGCGGAGGTTGCGGTGAGCCGAGATCGCGCCATTGCACTCCAGCCTGGGTATCAAGAGCGAAACTCCGTCTCAAAAAAAAAAAAAAAATATATATATATATATATATATATACTTGTATCAGTTAGATTTTGCTACCTAACAAGTCACTCCAAAAATTAATAGCTTAAAGCAACAAGCATTTATTCCTTCTTACAATTCTGTGAGTTGGTTGGGTAGATCTTCCAGTCTTAATGTCTTCAGCTGAGGCTGAATGGTCTAGGATGATTCACCCACATGTCTGGCAGGCAGTTGGCAGGCTGATTGATCTAAGAAGGCTTAGATGAGGCAGTCCATCTCAGTTTCTTGTGGTCTCTCATTATCCAGACTTCTAGCTTGTATGACTTCACATGGTGGTCTCAGGGTTTCTACCAGCAAGAGGGCAAACCCTATGTGTAAACATTTTTAAAGCCTCAACTTGCATCATGTTTGCCCTTGTCCTATGAAGCAAAGCAGGGGATGCAGTCAAACCCCAGATTCAAATGATGGAGAAATAAATAAACTCCACATCTAGTTAGGAACAGTGGCAAATTTACCATCCATATGAATTATTGTCCTGAATACAGAATGGCCAACACTGTATCCATTGACTACAAACTCTCTAGCATGGGAGGAGATTGGTGTGTGGTGGTATTGGGGAAATCAACGGATTCATCCTACAGTGTGACATGGGGTCCAGCTCTGTCATTATCCTCACAGAAGCTAGGTATCCTGAAAACCATATCTGACAGCTCTCTGAGAGGAGCAGACTCTCCAGAGTAGATGATGTTGAAGATAAGGAACACAATGGCCAGGTATATCTGTAAAATCCAGATGTTGACCCTGTATGATGGACACTCCATATCTGAGATCCAGGTTCACTCTGCATGGGTCAGGAGGCCTCTAAAAGGCCTGTCACACTTTTGTCTTGGAATGCAAAGCCACAAACCTCTAAGCAGTCTTGACCATTAACTTCAGGGCCCAGTACCCAGCAGTGGGAACTTCAAATAAAGGCATTAGACAAGAAGGAAGTGTTAATCCAAGAGTGATGTTCTGAGTTATTCCAGTGTGTTGGTATTTTTCCTCCAAATTGTTTATTTTCTAATTCTGGAAAATTACACACACTCTCACACACACAGAGAGAGAGACATACACCCCCTTAATTCTACTTACCCAAAGAAAATCTGGTATGGTTTTTAAAACATATTTACCTATGCATTTATACAAATACTTCTTTTAAATATTTAGGTTTACAAATGTATACTTTCAATGTCAATAGACACATTTTTACAGTTAACTTTTGCCTTAAGTTAATTAAACTTAAATGTCTTAAATAAAAACTTTAAAAATACTAAAATTAAAAAGAAATTCTATTTGTAAGCAATTACATTATTTCCAACATTTAGATTTTAGAAACAATGTTGTGATCCCTGTTGCTAAATTTTTGTAGTATCCTCAATTCATTCTTAAATTCCTTCATAGTTTCTTTCTTTTTAATTTTATTTTTTTAGTTGACAAAATAATTGTGCATATTGATGGGGTACATAGTGATGTTTGGATATATATAATGTATAGTAATAAAATCAGGGTAACTAGCATATTCATCATCTTAAATATGTATCATTTCTTTGTGTTGGGGACAGTCAGAATCCTCATTCTAGCTGTTTGAAATGATATATTATTATTAACTATGGTCATCCTAGAGTGGTATGGAACACTAGAACATATTTCTCCTATCTAGCTGGAATTTTGTATCCTTCAATAAGTCTTTCCCTATTCCTTCTTTTCTCCTACCTTTCCAAGCCTCTAGCATCTTTTGTTTTAGTTTTTACTTCTATAAGATCAACTTTTTTTTTTAGCCTCTGTATATGAATGAGAACATGTGGTGTTTAACTTTCTGTTCCTGGCTTATTTCACTTAACATAATGTCCTTCAGTTCCACTGTGTGGCCCAAAATGACAGGATTTTATTATTTTTGATGGTTGAGTAATATTCCATTGTACATATATACCACATTTTCTTCATTTGTTGTTAGATACCTAGATTGATTATTTATCTTGGCTATTGTGAATAGTACTGCAATAGACATGGGAGGAATGCATATGTCTCTTTAACATAATGATTTACTTTCCTTTGGATATATACCTAGTAGTGGGATTCCTTTATATGTTAGTTCTATTTGCAGTTTTTTGAGGAACCTCCACACTGTTCTTCATAGTGGCTGTATCAGTTTACATTCCCACCAACAGTGTGTAAGAATTCCCTTTTCTTTTACATCCTTGTCAGCATTTGCTACTTTCTGTCTTTATGATAATAGTCATTCTAACTGGGGTGAGCTGTTATCTCACTGTGGTTTTAATTTGCATTGTCCTGACGATTAGCAATGTTGAACATTTTTTTCTTATATTTGTTGACCCTTTGTATGGATGTCTTTGGAGAAATGTCTGCTCAGATAATTTGCCCATTTTTAATTTACGTTGTTTTTTTTTTTTTTTCATTGTTGTTGTTGAGATGTTTAAGTTCCTTGTATATTCTGGATATTAATTCTCAGTCAGGTAAGTAGTTTGCAAGTATTTTCTCCCATTCTGTAAGTAGTCCTCTCACTGTGTTGATTGTTTACTTTGTTGTGCAGAAGCTATTTAGATTGATGTAGTGCTGTGTTTGCTTTTGTTGCCTGTGCTTTTGAGGACTTATTCATAAAATCTTTTCCCAGACCAATGTCTTGAAGCATTTGTCCTATGTTTTCTTCTAGTAGTTTTGTTGTTTCAGGATTACATTTAGGTCTTTCATTCATTCTGCATTGATTTTTTTTACTGGGTGATAAGTAGGGGTCTAGTTTTATTCTTTTGCATATGGATATCCAGGTTTCCCAGCACCATTCATTGAAGAGACTGTCCTTTCCATAAATAGTGTTCTTGGCACCTTATCAAAAATCAGTTGGCTGTAGATATATTGATTAATATCTGGGTTCTCTTTTCTATTTCATTGGCCTATGTGTCTGTTTTTATGCCAGCATCATGATATTTTGGTTATTACAACTTTGTAGTAAGTATATTTTTTAATCTGGTAGTGTGATACTTCCAGCTTTGTTTTTTTTGCTCTGGATTGTTTTCACTTTTGGAATCTTCTACGCTTCCATACAGGTTTTAGGATTTGTTTTCTATTTCTTTGAAAAATGTCTAGTGTTTTGATAGAGATTGCATTGACTTTGTAGATTGCTTTGAGGAGCACATTCATTTTAACAATATTAATTATTCCAATCCATAAGCATGGGATGTATTTCTATTTGTATCCTCTTCAATTTATTTTATTTTATTTTTTTTGAGACAGGGTCTTGCTCTGTCACCCAGGCTGGAGTGCAGTGGCATGATCTTGGCTCACTTCAACCTCTGCCTCCCAGGTTCAAGCAATTCTCCTGCCTCAGTCTCCCAAGTAGCTGGGATTATAGATGTGTGCCACCACACGCAGCTAATTTTTTGAATTTTTAGTAGAGAAGGGGTTTCACCATGTTGCCAACCTGGTGAAATTCCTGACTGCAAGTGATTTATCTGCCTTGGCTTCCCAAAGTGCTGGGATTGCAGGCTTGATCCATTGTGGCCCACCCAATTTCTCTCATCAATGTTTTGTAGTTTTCCTTATAGAGGTCCTTTACCAATTTATTTCTTGGTATTTTGTTGTTTCTGGCAGTCATTGTACATGGGATAACCTTATTAATTTCTTTTTCAGCTAGTTTGTTGTTCATATATGGAAACAGTACTGATTTTTGTATATTAATTTTGTATCCTGCAATTTTTAAAAATTTGTTTATTAGTTCTAAGAGTTTTTGGTAGAGTCTGGGTTTTTCTGTAAAACCCTGATGCCAAAATCAGACAAGGACACAATAAAAAAGCTACAGGATAATATCTCTGACCATAGATGCAAAAATTCTTAACATAATACTAGCAAACTGAATCCAACAACAGATCAAAAACATAATACACCATGATCAAGGAAATTTATCCCAGGAATGCAAGGATGGTTCAGCATATGCAAATCAATAAACATTGTACATCACATCAACAGACTGAAGGACAAAAACCATATGATCATCTTGATAGATGCAGAAAAGCTTTTGATAAAAATCCGACAATCCTTCATGATATAAACTCTTAATAAATTAGGTATAGAAACCTCAACATAATAAAGACCACATCTAACCAATCCAGCTAACATCTTACTAAATGGAACTGGAAGAAGGAAGGATGCCCACTTTCACCACTCTTATTCAACATGGTCTAGAAGTCTTAACCACAGTAAAGAGGAAGAGAAAGAAACAGAGGGCATCCAAATTGGAAAGAAGGAAGTCAAATTATCCTGTTTGCAGATGAACTGATCTTATGTACAGTTAAACTCTCTTATATATTTTCTATCTCCTTATTTCTTTAGACTGCATTCTGAATAATTTTCTTTCATATGGTTCACTAATTTTCTCTTAAGGTTAGTCTAAGTTCCTGTTTAATCCATCTATTGATTTTTGCTATCAATTATTATATTTTAACATTTCTAAAAGTTCTATTTCCATACCAGTCTCATCTTTTCCAATATTTTCAATTTGTCCTTCATGTTTTTAATCATTAACACATGATGTTTTGTCATGTCTATCAGAGGGTGTCTATTGTTATGGTTTCTGGGATCTACTTCTACTTCTCTTTCTCATAGCGCATTATTTCCCCATATCTTTTGTAATTTTGCATGTAAGCTCATCATCTCTAGAACCTCAGTGGGGAACTCAGTGTAAGAATATGCCCTTTAAGAGATATTTTCTGATGGCTTCTGCCAGGTATACAATGGGTGCTATCAGCACAGAACATGTTTTAAGTTAATTTCTTCACACGAAAATTCTAGTATAAATCTAAGTGCCAGACTCATGAGGTCAGGCCTATGGTTTTGATTTCTCAGAATACTTCAATTTTTTTTCATCTAGAGCCTAGTCAGAAAAGCTTCATTGTCATTCCTCTATGCCTTTGGGTAGATTTTTGTACTCTAACTTCTCACCTCTCCCTGGCCTAAGCCTTCATTTTTGTTCCCTATGTGGGAAGAAAGCTGGAGCAAAGAGGGAGAAACCTTTGTTACTAAGACCCAAAAATACTCATAAGACCTCCAAAGTTTTAGCTCAGCTATTACAGCTTAACATTTCAGGTTCCTCTTCATATTTTATCCTTGGGGATTTTCTTTTCTTACGGGCTCAGCCCTACATTTAAATAATCTTCCATTTTATCCAGTATTTCCACTTTGCAATGGGAGGATTTCTAGTTAGATCATAATGTTGCAGAAACTAAAGTTCTTCAGTGTTTCTCTAGTGTAAATTCTCAGAGGTAGAATTGGAAATTTAAGAGTGTATTAGTCTGTTCTCATGCTTCTAATAAAGACATACCTGAGACTGGGTAATTTATTTATTTATTTATTTATTTATTGCATTTTAGGTTTTGGGGTACATGTGAAAAACATGCGAGGTTGTTGCATAGGTACATACGTGGCAGTGTGATTTGCTGCCTTCCTCCCCATCACCTATATCTGGCATTTCTCCCCATGCTATCCCTCTCCAACTCCCCACCCCTCGCTGTCCCCCCCAATCCCCCCCAACAGACCCCCGTGTGTAGTGCTCCCCTCCCTGTGTCCATGTGTTCTCATTGTTCAACATCCGCCTATGAGTGAGAACATGTGGTGTTTGATTTTGTGTTCTTGTGTCAGTTTGCTGAGAATGATGGTTTCCAGGTTCGTCCATGTCCCTACAAAGGATGCAAACTCATCGTTTTTGATGGCTGCATAATATTCCATGGTGTATATGTGCCACATTTTTCCTGTCCAGTCTATCATCTATGGGCATTTGGGTTGGTTCCAGGTCTTTGCTATTGTAAACTGTGCTGCAATGAACATTCGTGTGCATGTGTCCTTATAGTAGAATGATTTATAATCCTTTGGATATATGCCCAGTAATGGGATTGCTGGGTCAAATGGAATTTCTATTTCTAGATCCTTGAGGAATCACCACACTGTCTTCCACAATGGTTGAACTAATTTACACTCCCACCAACAGTGTAAAAGTGTTCCTATTTCTCCACATCCTCTCCAGCATCTGTTGTCTCCAGATTTTTTAATGATCGCCATTTTAACTGGCATGAGATGGTATCTCAATATAGTTTTGATTTGCATTTCTCTAATGACCAGTGATGATGAGCATTTTTTCATACGCTTGTTGGCCTCATGTATGTCTTCTTTTGTAAAGTATCTATTCATATCCTTCGCCCATTTTTGAATGGGCTTCTTTGTTTTTTTCTTGTAAATCTTTTTTAGCTCATTGTAAATTCTGGATATCAGCCCTTTGTCAGACGGGTGGGCTGCAAAAATTTTTTCCCATTCTGTTGGTTGCCGATTCACTCTATTGACTGTTTCTTTTGCCGTGCAGAAGCTGTGGAGTTTGATCAGGTCCCATTTGTCTATTTTGGCTTTTGTTGCCAATGCTTTTGGTGTTTTGGTCATAAAGTCCTTGCCTACGCCTATGTCCTGAATGGTTTTGCCTAGGTTTCCTTCTAGTGTTTTTATGGTGTTAGGTCTTATGTTTAAGTCTTTAATCCATCTGGAGTCAATTTTAGTGTAAGGTGTCAGGAAGGGGTCCAGTTTCTGCTTTCTGCATATGGCTAGCCAGTTTTCCCAACACCACTTATTGAACAGGGAATCCTTTCCCCATTGCTTGTTTTTATCAGGTTTGTCAAAGATCGGATGGTTGTAGATATGTTGTGTTGCCTCCGACGCCTCTGTTCTGTTCCATTGGTCTATATCTCTGTTTTGGTACCAGTACCATGCTGTTTTGATTACTGTAGCCTTGTAGTATAGTTTGATGTCCGGTAGTGTGATGCATCCTGCTTTGTTCTTTTTGCTTAGAATTGACTTGGCTATGGGGTCTCCCTTTTGGTTCCATATGAAGTTTAAGGTGGTTTTTTCCAGTTCTGTGAAGAAGGTCATTGGTAGCTGGATGGGGATAGCGTTGAATCTGTAAATTACTTTGGGCAGTATGGCCATTTTCACGATATTAATTCTTCCTAACCATGAACATGGAATGTTTCTCCATCTGTTTGTGTCCTCTCTCATTTCATTGAGCAGTGGTTTGTAGTTGTCCTTGAAGAGGTCCTTTATGTTCCTTGTTAGTTGTATTCCTAGGTATTTGATTCTCTTTGTAGCAATTGTGAATGGCTGTTCATTCTTGATTTGGTTCTTTTTAAGTCTGTTATTGGTGTATAGGAATGCTTGTGATTTTTGCACATTGATTTTGTATCCTGAGACTTTGCTGAAGTTGCTTATCAGTTTCAGGAGATTTTGTGCTGAGATGATGGGGTCTTCTAGATATACAATCATGTTGTCTGCAAATAGAGACAATTTGACTTCCTCCTTTCCTAATTGAATACCCTTTATTTCTTTTTCTTGCCTGATTGCTCTGGCTAGAACTTCCAGTACTATATTGAATAGGAGTGGTGAGAGAGGGCATCCTTGTCAAGTACCCGATTTCAAAGGGAATGCTTCCAGTTTTTGCCCATTCGATATGATATTGGCTGTCGGTTTGTCATAAATAACTTTTATTATTTTGAGATACCTTCCGTCGATACCTAGTTTATTGAGAGTTTTTAGCATAAAGGGCTGCTGAATTTTGTCGAAGGCCTTCTCTGCATCAATTGAGATAATCATGTGGTTTTTGTCTTTGGTTCTGTTTATGTGGTGAATTAAATTTATAGACTTGCGTATATTGAACCAGACTTGCATCCCCGGGATGAATCCTACTTGATCATGGTGGATAATCTTTTTGATGTGCTGTTGCAATCGGCTTGCCAGTATTTTATTGAAGATTTTTGCATCTATGTTCATCATGGATATTTGCCTGTACTTTTCTTTTCTTGTTGAGTCTCTGCCGGGTTTTGGTATTAGGATGATGTTGGTCTCATAAAATGATTTGTGAAGGATTCCCTCTTTTTGGATTATTTGGAATAGTTTCAGTAGGAGTGGTACCAGCTCCTCTTTGTATGTCTGGTAGAATTCGGCTGTGAACTCATCTGGACCTGGGCTTTTTTTGGGTGGTAGGCTCTTAATTGCTGCCTCGACTTCAGACCTTGTTATTGGTCTATTCAGGGTTTCGACTTCTTCCTGGTTTAGGCTACTGTCCAGGAATTTATCCATTTCTTTCAGGTTTTCTAGTTTATGTGCATAGAGTTGTTTGTAATAATCTCTGATGATGGTTTGAATTTGTGTGGAATCTGTGGTGATATCCCCTTTATCATTTTTTATTGCATCTATTTGGTTATTCTCTCTTTTCTCTTTTATTAGTCTGGATAGTGGTCTGTCTATTTTGTTGATCTTTTCAAAAAACCAGCTCCTGGATTTATTGATTTTTTGTAGGGTTTTTCGTGTGTCTATCTCCTTCAATTCTGCTTTGATCTTAGTTATTTCTTGTCTTCTGCTAGGTTTTGAGTTTTTTTGATCTTGCTCCTCTAGCTCTTCCAATTTTGACAATAGGGTGTCAATTTTAGATCTCTCCTTGTTTCTCATGTGTGCACTTATTGCTATATATTTTCCTCTAGAGACTGCTTTAAATGTGTCCCAGAGATTCTGGTATGTGGTGTCTTCGTTCTCGTTGGTTTCAAAGAACATCTTTATTTCTGCCTTCATTTCATTGTTTATCCAGTTAACATTTAGGAGAAAGTTGTTCATTTTCCATGAGGCTGTGCGGTTCTGAGTTGGCTTCTGAATTCTGCGTTCTAACTTGATTGCACTCTGGTCTGAGAGACTGTTTGTTATGATTTCCATTCTTTTGCATTTGCTGAGGAGTGATTTACTTCCAATTATGTGGTCAATTTTAGAGTAGGTGTGATGTGGTGCTGAGAAGAATGTATATTCTGTGGATTTGGGCTGGAGAGTTCTGTAAATGTCTATTAGGTTTGCTTGGTTCAGGTCTGAGTTGAAGTCCTGGATATCCTTGTTAATTTTCTGTCTCGTTGATCTGTCTAATATTGACAATGGTGTGTTGAAGTCTCCCACTATTATTGTGTAGGAGTCTAGGTCTCTTTGTTAATCTTTAAGAACTTGCCTTATGTATCTGGGTGCTCCTGTATTAGGTGCATATATATTTAGGATCGTTAGCTCTTCTTGTTGCATTGATCCTTTTACCATTATGTAATGTCCTTCTTTGTCTCTTTTGATCTTTGTTGCTTTAAAGTCTATTTTATCAGAGATGATAATGCAACTCCTGCTTTTTTTGCTCTCCATTTTCTTGGTAAATCTTCCTCCATCCCTTTATTTTGAGCCTTTGTGTATCCTTGCATGTGAGGTGGGTTTCCTGGATACAGCACACTGATGGGTTTTGGCTTTTTATCCATTTTGCCGAGACTGGGTAATTTATAAAGGAAAGAGTATAGTTGACTCATAGTTCCATGTGGCTGGGGCGTCTCACAATCATGGCAGAAGGTGAATGAAGAGTAAAGTCATGTCTTATGTGATGGCAGGCAAGAGAGAACTTGTGCAGGGGAATTCCCATTTATAAAACCATCAGATCTTGTGAAACTTATTCACCACCATGAGAACAATATGGGGGAACTTCTCCCATGATTTAATTATCTCTACCTGGCCCTGTCCTTGACATGTGGGAGTTATTACAATTCAAAGTGATATTTGGGTAGGGACACAGCTAAACCATATCAAAGAGATATGTACATTTTTAATGCATCATGTAGATGAAAATTTGAGAAATAATGAAGGAAGTTAATCTTCTATGGATTTTTATTTTTTGCATGTGACAAGATTTCACTCTGTCACCCAGCTGGAGTACAGTGTTCCCATCATGGCTCAATGCAGCCTTGACTTAGCAGGCTCAAGAGATTCTACTGCCTCAGTCTTCTGAGTAACTGAAACTAGAGGCACATGCCACTATGTCTGACTAATTTTTAAATTTTTTTGTAGAGACGGGGTTTCATCATGTTGCACAGGCTGGTCTTGAACTTCTGGGCTCAAGTGATCTGTCCACCTCAGCCTCCCAAAATACTGGGATTATAGGCATGAGCCACTACACCCTCCCTGGAATATCTTAAGAGTATAATTCAAGAGCATGATAATGAACATAAGACAGCTTTCAAATAATTTTTTATTCTTTGGTTGACTAAATCTATGTTCAACTTGCCTCTTTCTTATTTTGAGCTTTTCTTCTTTAATAAATAACATCTATTTAATCATGAAGTTTGGAAGTATAAATCTAAAAGCCCTGAACATACTCTTGGGATATGATGAACAATAATATTCTAAAATCAGACCTGTAAATTCTTACTTCTACAAAGTAGGAATCTACTGTATATAAATTTCATTTTCACATCATTCACATATATACACATTGAAGACTGGATGTGAAAATGAAGAAGGGCACTGGGGATGGGGTAGGAATGAATTGTTGTGCACACTGTTATTTTTAGTGACTCTTCTAGTTCTTAAACTGTCACTAAGAGTAGCTTTGAACAAACTGAAAAGTTCTGAGAGGTCACAACCCAGGAGGGAGAGACTCCAGGAATGTGTATCAAGGAAGATGCAGATAGATAAACAAGACATAAAGTGCACCATATTTTTTCTGTTCCAGCATTTCACCGAAGAATTGACTCCAGGCTATTACCCTGTGAAAGTGAAATTTTAAAAGAGGCAATTCCAAACAAACCTACACCAATCCCCAGTTGGCTCTCTTTCCCCATCATTAATGAAACCCAGCAGGGCCTTAAAGTGAGGTGTGACTATTTGAGAGGCAGAGCAAAGATCACAGAGGGTGAGAAACCTATCACCTCTGTTTTCATATCCTGAGGAACATATGGGCCAGACTTAGCATGCCCATGGTTCTTGTGGCTAGGACTGCCAATGGACAACCACTGCTGCAACTCCCCCTCCTCCAGCCTAGCTCATTCATTTCAAAGGTGGCTTTGCTGAGAGCATTCACATCTGACAGCCACCTTGTACCCTGTGAACAGAAGTACGCATATCATTCCTGAAGAACTAGATGAATGCATACATACTTGAATGAGAGATGAGGCAAGAAGTAACTAGTCTAACCTGCTGACCAGCTGGCTGTGTGGTCATGACTCTGGATTCTGTAACCAGAGAATAGATGAAGCTTATAAGATTTCATCTGTCAGATGTGAGTAAATGAAGCTGGTGTTGGAGCAGCTTTGGGAAAGGAGGGTTAAATCTCTAGGAACTGAGGTATTAGGGCATTCTCTGCAGCAATTTTGCTTCTTACAGATCTCTGTATACTCCTTTCAGATAATGGAAATAGGGCCTGCCAGCCCTCTCAATGTGTCTAAAGAGTCAGTTAAGTCAATCATCATATAGGGTAAGAGGAGGAATCTTCCATGATGACTTTTTTCTTTTCTACAGGCTGAAACCTGGAGCCACAACCACACATGCAATGGCAAAGTGCTAGGGGTTGACGGAGCCACAGGCTGGAAATAGCTTGGGTCCCTGAAACACCATATGGAGGAGAGTGCTTGCCAACCATAGACACTCAATGGGACTTCAGCAAAAAACAAATGCCCATCACTTTTTGGTTTAATCTACTTTAATTATCATTCCAAAATTTCTTTTCATTATACTCCTATATTAATTCCACTTTTTCCTGGATACTATGTCTTTCTTTTACTTGGAAGTGTTTGTTGGAGTATTCATCAAGTAGATTTTTTAAAGGAAGTGTACTGAAATTAACTTTCTGAATCTTTCATGTAAAAAAAAAAAATCCCTGTTTTGCTCTCTTTTTTAGATAGACTTTTCTGGACATAGGATTTTAGATTAAAAAGTATTTTCCCTGTGAATTCTGTAGGCATTGCTTTTTTGTCTTCTAGCATCCAGTATTGCTGATAAGGCATTTACAATAGAAATAATAGCAGGGGATTCAAACAAGTGTGCAAAAGACAAAAGCAAGCAGCTAATATATATATGAAAAAATCACTATAAATGGAGATCAGACATGGAAGAGAACCCATTTTTATTCTATAAGATTGACAAATATTATAAAAATGGTAATATTCAGCATTGGTACAGATTGGAGAAATGGGTAACTTATACACTGTTAACAGATGTGAAAATTAGTATGAACTTTCCATGTTTGTAATATTTGTAAAATCAATTACTTTTACCTTTTTAGGTGAGGTTTTTTTTTTTTTTTCCTAGCTGAAACCAGTTTTAAATTCTTCCTTTTATCCTTGGGATAGCAAAAATTTTATGAAGGTGTGTTTAGATAAAAATCTTTTTATATTCATTCACTTAGTGTTTTCATCTTCCATTTTGTTTCAGCCTCAGAGATATAGTTCTTCTATTATTCCTTTGATATTTTTCCTGCCTTCAAATTTTCCTATTTTTTTCTTTCTCAACTTTTTATTAGATGGATATTGGTTTTCCTGTATGTATTCTCTATGTCTTTTTACATTTTCTCTCATGTTTTATATTTTTTTCTGGCCTTTGCTTTACATTCTGAGAGGGATTCAGACATTTTTTTTGGTTGCTTTCTATTGATTTGTTTTCACCAGTTTAATAGTACATATTTGTAATTTTTATGAACTCTGGCTTTCTTTACATATCAGACTATTCTTGTTTAGTGAATGTGATTTTTTTATACAACCAAGTTGACCTACAAAGATCATAATTTGAACTTTTAAAAAGTTATTTTTTCCAGGAATTGTCTGTTTCAGTCACTAAGATTTTTTTCATTTTTTTCCTCCTTGGCTACCCACTTGGGTATTGCTGCTTTTCATCAAATAACTGGTAATCTCTGTCTTTCTATTTCTGTTCACAATTGAGAGCTATGTTGACTGATGTCAGTACTGGTCATATTTCCTCTCTACTTTGCTATGAATAAATAATTAATTGATATTAATAATTAAAAAATGCTCAGTCAAATAATCAGTGTAATTTTCAAAAGTGTTAGTTTTTATCTTACTAGAAATGGGCCCACTTTAATAAAATATTTTCATTTTTCTATATTATGTATCTGTAATATTGACTGTATATAGCAGTTATAGTCTCGCCTATATAGGACATCTTTAACTTTGATTGGCCCCACTTAGAATTGTCTCATTAACACATCTCTTAAAAATCTATACTTTGAAGTTTTGTTTGATAATTTTTTAGAGTTAAGAATTCTTCATGGATATTTTTTGTTGAAAATCTTTTTGGGAGAACTGAATTACATTTTGAAATATTAACACATTTTTATATATGAAAGAAAACCCATTTTGTTACACATGCTTATAATTTGTGGCTGTGATTAATTGAAGCTTTACATGTGTGATTTTTTTAAAAGACTGGTGTAAATGATATAAAATTGGGATGGACACTATAAAAATCGTTGCATGACAACTGCAATTACTTACAAAATAGACACATTAAGGGGAAATCATGTATTGTTGGCAGAGATTATTTTGCTCTTTTAAAAAAAACTCATAGACTGATTGGCTGCATCAGCCTGTTGAAAACTTTTTATTCAAATGATGCCAAGATCTTTTTCCATGACCTCATATTGCTACCCATTCATTTTTCACATACAGAGCTTTATTCATGCTGGGGATCACAGTCAAGTTGTAGGGTAGATTGATCTCATCACAGTGAAGCCATTACATGTCTTTTGGTCTTCCTTATGCCTTTACTCTATGCAATACTTCAAATCTGGAAAAAAAACCCCACACGTTTGGGCTGGAGAAACAAAGCAGCAGCCATTTCCTTGCCTTAGTTCTTGGCCCATAATGAAGTAAGAGCACGATGTGATGATTGGAGCCAGACCTATCCCTGGCTGTGGGCACTGCAGCTGACCCAAACCTAATTAAGAAAGATCCTGAATAAACTTGGGTGAGGGCCAAAATCACTAGCCCCTTCTTGATATAAAAATTAGCAGCTGGGCTGAATAAAAGGGAGTGCTGTTATATGCCACAGCAAAACATAATCTCCTTTTGCTCCTTTTCTGACCTTCTGTTGTTGGAATATTTTATTGGTTTGTATCTGTGATAACTTCTCAGAGCAGTTGACTTGCAAATGTGAGAATTCAGTCTCCGATTTGGACCAAGGGATGCAATGAAAATTAGAATAACCAGTCCCTACCTTAAACTCAGACTGTCATGGGAATCAAACTTTTCCAAATGCGGTAAACTGGTTTCACTTGTTCTTTTATTCTTGATTGAATTACTCCTGTTAATATACAAAGTTTAGCTGAAATAACTTTTTAAGAAAATTGATTTGATAAAAAAGAGGATGACCATTCTAAGAAAAAACAATCTACATCAGAGTTTTGGAAGTCCTCTTTATGCACTGCTAATCCCGTTATAACTTGAATATTGTTGCTTTCCAAGATGAAGCCATTATTAATCTCTATAAGATTACTTGGAAGATAATGTTTCAGTTCTTAATATGGTGTCTGGCACATGGTAAGTGTCTAAAAATGATTGCTTTATTATCTTTTGAGACTCCATATGTTGACTTTAGAAATAATTCTTAGTTTTGATCCAGGGAATTTACATGCAGGCTATACAATAGAGGAAAAAAAGGGTTAGCATTTGACTCATTTTGATGCCTTTGTTATCCTGAAGACTTACTTTTTAATTAGATTGAAAAGAAGAATAAATTAAGACACCCCTCCCTATTAGAGATACTCAGTAAAGTGTTTACTGAAAATATAATTTCTGGGGTTTGCTTCAAAGTAATCTGGTGAGAGAGGGAGTGAAATGGGTGGGGGAATAGAAGAAAAGATTGGCCATGAATTGGTAATGTTTGAAGCCAGGTAATAGGTGCATGTGGGCTCATTATACTATTCTATTTTACTGTATGTTTACCATTTTCTGATATAAAACTTTTAAAAACCATTTTTTATTTCAGTTAGAAATAATTTTAAAAATAGCAAATCACAGCTGAGTCCCTTCCCAGGCATTGTTGTCAGTCGAATAGAGTTATTCTCCCCGAGGTAATGCCTGGCCCCACACCTCTATTGATAGCTTGCATCTGGCATCCTTGTCAATTTGAGTTGACCCTAAAGGATCATCTCAGTTGCACAGTTTCCATGGAATTGGCTGAGGCCTTTGCTATGATAACATAGTTCAACTTCTCCCTCTTTCCAATCCTGTTCCCTTACTCTTAGGTAGGTATTGTATCATTGTAGGTGGTCTCAGTAGTGTGGTAGTAAATGTTTAACAGCCAGCTCTCTAGAGTCCTGACTTGTAGTGTTTGCCAGTTTTCATGGTGTAAATACTCCCATTGTGGCCAATTTCAAGCTACCAATCTGATGTCACTGAATGAAGAATTAGAAAGAAATGTGCACAATTGGTTTTCATGACAGTGCAAGCCAGCTCCAGCCACCCCTACCAATTTTCCCAGTGAAATTCCTAAATACAAATCTCTATCTCAGTCTTTTTTCAGGGTAACCTAATCAACAGAAAACCATCAATGATTTTTGTCAATTTTGCTAATTTTTTATTGAAGAAACTAACATTTTACAGGCAGAATAAAGTGAAATTGGTCATCTCAAATGTTTCAGTAAAACATTATACATTTTTCTCTCTTTCTCACACACACACACACACACACACACACACACACATATATACACAGGCACACCTCACATACATCATGACACCATAAGACAATGTCTCGCAATAATTGCCTAGAAATATTTAAAATATAGACTCCTTTTAATTTTTTAAACATTACACCATTGAGTAGGGCATTCTGAAGTACAGAGTTCAAATATGTTGTTCTTACTCTTTTGAGACCAGGAAATATTGCCAAGAATTCACCAGGTGCTGTTCTTGTTGCTAGTATTATAACTGTTATTATTGCTATAAATCAAAACATATATTTAAGAGTTAATGTGCCATCATCATCATAACTTAGGTTTTTAAATCAGAGTAAGCCATTTGTAATATTTGCTATCTCTGAAGAAAAATACAGAAGAGTATTGTTTGTTTGAAGCACTGTTAAGACCTTTACCCTACTGAAGAGCTGTTGTTGGAATAAATAAATAATCAGATGTTGAAGGTTGTTTTTTAAAGGGCAGGAAAAGAGAAGAAAGATACCACACTCAGGCCGGGTGCGGTGGCTTACGCCTGTAATCCCAGCACTTTCAGAGGTGGAGGTGGGAGGATCACCTGCGGTCAGGAGTTTAAGACCAACCTGACCAACATGGAGAAACATGGACCAATATGGAGAAACCCTGTCTCTACTAAAAATACAAAATTTGTATTTTTGGTGGTGGCACATGCCTGAATCCCAGCTACTCAGGAGGCTGAGGCAGGAGAATCACTTAAACCTGGGAGGCAGAGGTTGTAGTGAGCCGAGATCTTGCCAAGGTGATGAAAAGGAAATGGGCATCTTCTAGGGAATGATATAGAAGATTGAAGAAGGAATAGTTTTACCCAAATGAATGGCAGATTGTTCTTAAATATTAGATCCATTTTTGTAGAAAGAGAAGTTACTTGGAAAATGGAAACAAAATGTCCCAATGAAAAGTTTGGCTGTGGAATAAATTAATTTTATGAGTATATATACACTTAATTATCAACAAGATAATCAGAATAGGTTCCTGTTATTAGAACCAACTGGTCTATCAAATCAGAAGTTTGAATAATGTTCTTAAATTTGGGGATGGATTAGAGGCTGGTTAAAAATGTAGATTCCTGGGCACTACAACTATTATGTTTCAGTAAAGGTCTGGTGTAGGGCCCAGGGATATGCATTTTAGCTAGCTTCCTAGTAAATTCCAAAGCCTGTAGTCTCTGTCAAATCAAAGCTTGCTAGAAAGCAATATGGGTAACTGTTCATGACACCATCGTTTCTTATTAAGATTAGGAATGACTTATTATGCAGATATAGCCATCCTACAAATATCATCTGGAACCTTTATCTTCTGCTTTCCTGAAGGTCATTTTCAAGAACATCTTCCGTTTATCTCTCAACCAACCAGATCTTCATCTATACCTTTATACACTTGCTTCCTCCATAAAGGAAAATCGTATATGTGTATGTGTGTGTGTGCATTTGTATGCATGTGAACAGAAGGGCTGAGGGTGCATAAAATTATAGAAAATCCTCTTTTCCAACAGATCTAGCCAAAGAGATATTTTTGGCTCTGACATAGTGATCAAGACTCAATAATCCTATTGAATTGAAATCATGAACCTATTAGCCTAGGCTAGCCTAGCATTTGAGAGCTTTTTCTTAAAAAATTTAAAAATCTCATTATTCACAATCACCCTTCTAATGAACCTTATTCTACATGACATATACTCTAATATTGGCCCTATGAAGCCTGAGCACCTTCTCATGCACCCTGGAAGCATTCTACTGAGATTATAGTTGTTCTTACACCTGCATATTCAAAATGGACTCTCTGACAGAAATAGGTCCTTTCATCTGGCACATTGTAGCATAATAAATTGCCCCTGCACCCTTGGATCTTGGTGAAAAGAGACTAACTTCCTCCCTGCCCTCCATACTGGGTGTGTAAGTAGTTTCCCATGATGAATTAGACCCAACCTCCTCCATGAAAGTAGTAATAGTGGACATTCCTGCTCATGAAGACACTCGTCTAGGGGCTTAAAACTTGAAGGGTAGCTGTGAAGGTGTGTGTGAAGATCACAGACAGATCCAGAAAGGAAGGAAGCTGTTTATTGCTTGCCATACCTTGTGGAAGGACTAGATGTCTCTCTGTCTTTTTGACCTCCTGTTTCCTTTATAGAACTCAAGGCATTCACATTTATGACACATTTTCTTTGCAAAAATAAAGCTGCACCAATAAAGCTGCACCAGTTTCACTGAGAAGAGTTGGAATTTTGTAATCAAAATCATTGGATGGGAAACTGCATTTTCAGAACCCACTTCTTTTCCTCTTTCACTAACAGTACTCCTTACAACTTGTAAACATGCAGGAAGAACTCTATCATTGTGATCCATTTTTAAACCAGTGCACCCACCTGGGGTTATTTCCCCATAAAAAACTTTCCATGCTGATCACTTTTTTTCCTTTAATAAGCTTTGAGCATCAGGGCACATTGCTCCATCCATCGCAGGCGCCGCGGGTGGAGTTTCTATCTCAGTGCACAGCATGAAAGCATGGGTCAATCTGTGCCACACAAAGCCAAGCCTCTCTTGAAGTGATTTGTTTACAGTGTCATTTGATGGAGTGGAATGTTCTGCAACTCATTCAAACTGTTACAGAAGCTTTGCTAAAAGGTCACCACTGCTCTTTCGAGTTTCCAGATCTGGGCACCATCTGGGAGCTTGTTAAAGATAAGGTTCTCCACGGGCTTTTTCCATACAAACTAGATCAGATTAACAAAGGGCTACTTTTCCATAGAAGTTCATGTTTGTATTGAGAAGAAGAGAGCGAGAAAGAGAGAACACAAGTAAATTACAGTTAGTTGCTTTGAAGTGTGCAAGCCCACTTTCTCTCAATTCAGAGTGCATGTAACAAGTGATAGTATAATAGGCCTAAACAAGGGTCTTGTAAAAGTCAGTATTTGCTTTTAAATGTCCTTGTTGAATCAATACTTTCTTCAAGTATGGTCTTTGGAGTCAATTCTAAAGGACCTTGAATCTCACCATTTACTCAAAATTCAATAGGAAAATGACAACTAATTCCTTAAGGTGATAGAGGCTATGCAGGCTAAGCATCCACTGTGCCCGGCACCAACAAGGTTCAAGTCATTGTAACTACCGTGTTAGTCTAGGCCTAAAGGTGGCTTGTGCTTGCTTTTCCCTTTCTCATGAAACAAACATCTTGAATTTTTCAAACCTCAAAAGCTCAGCTGTAAAACTGTAGGAGACCAGCAAGAAGAAAAGGAAAATTTCCTTCAAAGACATGTCTAGTCGCAGTTGGCCAGTTCTGCTCTCCCCCTCAAAACATTAACTATGTCTTTTGACACTTGTCTGTAAAAAACATCCAAATGTGACAAATGGTAGTAACAACATTTCTTTACCCTCCTGCCTGGAACGTCCCATGGTACAGATGAGTTCTAGCTGATACTTTTATGAATGGAATAAGGAAGATGGTTACCGTCCACTACACTCAGTCACATCTGCAGATGGAATAAGTAAACACATAGTGAACATACTGAATGAAAATTTAAAATCCTCTCATTTGCATTTGGTTGGAATCTCTGAAAGTGTCTGAACCAAAGAGACTGCACAGTAGCAGCTAAAACACAGGCTCATTGCCATTAAAAATATTCTCAGAAGTGTGTGTGTGTGTGTGTGTGTGTGTGTGTGTGTGTGTGTATTCTAGTAGAATGCTTGGAAGAAGAGAGACTTAAATCTGGAATTGTATTTTTGTCTCTGCAGTCCGAGTTGGAGACATTAAAAACAACAATGTCTCCCTCAATTCAATCAAGCTGGTCTGGGAACCAAAATTGTCCTGAGGAAGGGGGAGAAATCCATTTATATTCCTTGTGAGGCAAGGAGGGAGGTCTTTCTCGGAAAGTCTTTATGTGTCATTCAGGACCAGGAAACTTAATCTTCGAGTTCAAAGCTGGTCTCATCATAGAGCTCAGGACGTGCTGACTTCTTGTGCCGGGAATATTTCAGTTGCAGGAGATCACCCATTTCATCAAGAGCTTCCAAAACCTGCAATGAGATTACTTTCCAATAGCTATCATTGAACACCTAAGTACCCTGTTTACAGAGCCCAGGTTAATAGCAAGCTTCACAAAGATACACAGTCTTATTTTGCTAGCTTCTTTGATTTTAAAGAAAAGAAGCAAGATGCATAGCATTAGGTTGTGGTTTAAGACCCTAGAGGAATGTTAGAGACTAATTCATTTTATTTAATGGTCTAACTCCACACTATTTTATTTTGAGAGTGTGAAGAAAAGAATAAAAACGTGACCATGCTTACCCTTAAAAGCTTTATTTTAAAATGTAATGACTTATATGTAATCTTGTGGAAGAAAAAGATATGGTTGCAGAATGCACGTGAAGTTATAACTTCATGACGCAGCAAATCACCTGGCCAAGAATAACGCGGAATGTTGTGGCAGCTGATCAGCATCATCCTCTGCCCTCTCATGCTACCCCAGGCCCCCTGCTTTTAAATAGTCATCTCTATGTCCCGTAAAATACTAAAACTTAACTCACAAGGACTGAGAACTCGTCTGTTTCAACTCTCTTACGTGAGGCGGGTACACGTATCCTTCACTTTACACATGAAACAGCTGAGATACAGAAGTGAAAAAAGGTCATTTTCGATTGTAGTATATCACGAATCCTATGGTATTGGTCATGCCTTTTTAACCTTTCTAAGCCCGTTTTTCTTAACCTCCTCAAATGAGGAGGAAGATAATATTAGGGTTTAATGATTTGAAAAAGGTAAAGTGAGGGTTGTTAATGTTAGAATGGGTGACTAATGGGCATTATGGACTTTCCTCTTTGGGAAATCTTTCAAACTGATATTAATTAAGATTTCCTCCAACATGTTAAAAGTAATTGATTTCTTGGTGGTAAGAGTGTTAGTATTTAAAATGTTCTTCCTGTTTTTCTAAATTTCCTACATCAAATGTCAGTGCTAGGAAAATGTGACCAAAGTTATCTTTAAAATGACACCTCTCTGGGATAGTTTCTATCAATCTTTGCTGAAGGTGGGGGATGGAATACTTCGGTGGTTTCCAAAGTGAAGGACTTGCACATTTGTGGTATCTGTGAGATAATTTATGGAGAATGTGTGAGAAAACATTAGAATTTCTATTCTGGTTTCTTTTTTCGTTTTTTTTTTAAGACAGTCTCACTGTGTCACTCAGGCTGGAGTGCAGTGACATGATCTTGGCTCCCTGCAACCTCCACCTCCTTGGTTCAAGTGATTCTCCTGCCTCAACCTCTTGAGTAGCTGGGATTACAGGCATGCCACCATGCCCAACTAATTTTTGTATTTTTAGTAGAGATGGGGTTTCACCATGTTGGTCAGGCTGGTCTTGAACTCCTGACCTCAGGTGATCTGCCCACAGCCTCACAAAGTGCTAGGATTACAGGCATGAGCCACTGCACGTGGCCTCTATTCATTTTTATCTCAACCTTTTAAACTTTTATTTGTGTCTCTTATATAATGTACATATATATTGGTACATTATATATCATTTACAAAGAATTTATGTTAATCTCCGCTGATCAAAGACTACCCAGAACACACTCATACTCAAAGTTAGGTTTCTTTAGCTTGCTGGGATAAGAGAGGGAGGACACTGCAGAAGAACCATGGGCATCTTAGTGACAGGAAGATGGGAGAGGCTTCTCACTGCATTTGGGCTTGTGCCTGAGATGACTCTAAGGAAGCAGGGACAGGTTCTGGGTTGGATGCTGTCAAGAAGTAGGACTTCTGGCTGGCTACATATTTATAATTTCTATCTGCAAGGCGAGAGAATTAAAGTGAGGGTAGAGTTGTTGTTGGTAAAGGAGCAACTGTCACACGTGTCAGTTAGGAGAGGGAGACATTAGGTACTGTGGAGTGGCCTTGTCTCTGTCTTGTCCAAATGTGGTCTGGAGTGCATTTATCTAACATTGTTTCTAGTCTATGAGCCTTTAGATTCAGTTGCTACGTTGATGTACTTGTTGTTCATCAGGGTCATTTTTGACTTTCTCTTATAGGTACATTAAGGAACTGCTCAAAATTTTTTGTTGAGATAAGTACATGATCTCAAAAGTTGAGGCATTTATCTAGATGATGTCTCAGTATCCTTTCAAAGCAGGTATTTTGCAGCAATTAAGAACTTGTGAAGAGAATCACATACATGAACACCTCAAAGCTGCTTGGAGCACAAAATTACAAATTCACCCACACTGTCTGTCCCTCCTCCCATCTCAGGGAACTTGCTTCCTGGCCATGTTCTTTCTCTCCCTCCTGTGCAAGGTCCCCTCTTCACTGTCTTCTTCCCTTAATGTGTAAACATGCTCAAGTCTTCTCCATTTTAAAGGGTATTATCTAAACTTATTTTTCTTTCTACAGTCAGACTTCTTGAAAGTTTTGCCTGCCTTTTCTTACCACCAACTCATTTCATTTAAAAGAAACAGTTTATTAAAATTCCCATTCTGGAAATACATACTCATTTTAGAGAACCTGGGAAATAGAGAAGGGTGTAAAGAAAATAAAATTGGCCGGGTGCGGTGGCTCACACCTGTAATCCCGGAACTTTGTGAGGCAAAGGCAGGTGGATCACGAGGTCAAGAGATCGAGACCATCCTAGCCAACATGGTAAAACCCCGTTTCTACTAAAAATACAAAAATTAGGCTGGGTGCAGTGGCTCACGCCTGTAATCCCAGCACTTTGGGAGGCTGAGGCGGGTGGATTATGAGGTCAGGACATCGAGACTGTCCTGGCTAACATGGTGAAACCCCGTCTTTACTAAAAATACAAAAAACTAGCTGGGTGTGGTGGTGCACACCTGTAATCCTAGCTACTTGGGAAGCTGAGGCAAGAGAATTGCTTGAACCTGTGAGGCGAAGGTTGCAATCAGCCAAGATCGTGCCACTGCACTCCAGCCTGGGAGACAGAGTGAGACTCCATCTCAAAAAGAAAACAAAACAAAACAAAATCCCAAAATTAGCTGGATGTGGTGGTGCATGCCTGTAGTCCCAGCTACTTGGGAGGCTGAGGAAGGAGAATCGTTTAAACCCGGGAGACGGAGGTTGCAGTGAGCCGAGATCACACCATTGCACTTCAGCCTGGGCAACAGAGTGAGTCTCCATCTCAAAAAAGAAAAAAAAAAGAAAAATAAAAACAAAGTTCACTCATCTTGAAATCTGGTTAGCTCAGTTATTAACATGCTACTCAGTAATTTTTACTGTGTACCTACTGTGTACAGTACACTGGTTTACGTTTTGAGGTTATCCTTGTGAAGATGAAAAACACAATTCTGCGTGTGTGTGTGTGCACATGTGTATGTGTATAATTTCAGACTCGAATTATCCTCTTCACTCTTATTCTTTCTGTTCCATTCATTCCCTTAAAATGCCTATTCTATGCAACATCAAACTTCTACTAATTGCTAATGCAATATTTTCTTCTCTTCCCTCACTGCATTGAAACGCCTGTAGTTTTCAGGGGCATTTTGATCCTCCTCCTCTTTAAAACTTTCTCCTCTGTATGGACTTTAATACTATACTGAATATGTCTTTCCTGACTGCTCTAGCTCTATGTAAGTGTGGGTCCCCACCTGCGATTCCTGTATCTTCCCTGGAATGTAGGCACTCCCCAGGAGTCTGCCGTGTTCACTCTTGCTCACATCTGGACAATTACATCTTCTACTTTTGGCTGTAATGGTCCCTCAGTTCCCTCAACTATAGCAGCTCCAGCTTTGCATACTCTCCTAAGCTCTAGAATCTTATTTTTCTTCTATAGGTGGCCCCTGGACATACAGTCTCAACATGTCTAGAACTGAGCTCATTCTATTCCCCCACTCCTGTTGAAAATTTGTTGTCCCTTATACCTTCTCTCATTTAAGTGCTTCACCATCCTTCTATTCACCAGGGCTAAAGACCTCAAATTGTCTTCGATTCTCTCTCTTCCCACACATGCACTGCATCCAATCATTTGTCAAGTCATGGCAAGTCCATTCATTTGTAATATTTTTTCATGGATTCGTTTCTTTTGTTTCTACTACCATTAGCCTTGTCATCTCTTGTTTTGTTCAAATAGCTCCATTTTAGGTCCTTTCCTTTTGTCCCTTTCCAATTCATTACATTTATTTTGTAATGACATGATTATATCACTCTATTGATTGGAAGCCTTGAATGATGCTCCATAATCTTTATAAAAAAAGGCCTGGCTCAAAAGCCACCTCCCCTGTCAACCTTCTTCACTATAATAATTCACTCCCACCTTCATGCTCCCACAGCTCTCTCTGTTTCTTTTTCAAGATGAAGTTATTTTGTCCGGTATTATGTGTTATTCATTTATTAGTATCTTCTCCTAGACTTTTTGACCCAAGTTTGCACATAGTTGACTCTCAATAGTGTTTGCAAAACTGCATTTATGTTATGTGACTCTTCCCATTAACTCCAAACTGATTAGATGGCTTTGTTCTCTGATATTACTCATTCATATAAAAATGGAAATCAAGAGACAATAAAAGGTAGTTTTAAACTCATTTCTGCTTCACTTAGGTGTGGCTTCTGTAATGTAGATTTGTTCTTGTTATTGGTTTTCCAACATGTTGCTTACTTGGATCCTATTTTATTATGGCAGATTTTGTGGCTATGAAAAATGTCAGGATACATGTAATTAAGTCTAAAACAGCATTTTTAGATCTGCTTTTGCATTTAAGACCAAGTAAATAGCACAACATACAGCTACTCTGTCAGTCTTTTCTAGGAAACCAAAATACTATTGAAATCTTTGCTAAATGGATTTTCTTTTCTATCTGCTGAGTGTTCACAGTGTTGGCTGTTGTTGACATGCCCTTGTTTGTCAGCAGTGACTTTCGCCAGTGCTGTTTTCCTAAATCACCCAAGGGAAACCCAGAGAACCCCAAGCTGTCTCAATAAAAGGACTTGCTTTGAATCCAGGGTACTGGTACTGAGATCCTGTTGGCCTGTGGCGTACTCACCGTGTCTAACATCTCCCGGGTATGTGCCGCTGAAACACAAAACCGAGCCCGAGCTTCTGCGAGGGGAGTGGCTGGAAATCCCACGACCACCACCCCGATTTTCTTCTCTTGCAACATATGCCTTGCAAAAGCCCTTAAGAAAGAGAGAGAGAGAAAAAAGTGGTTAATTGAGAAAAGACAAAATTATCCTGACAAAAAAGGAATATGGCTAATTGACTTTTTTTCTTTATTATGATAATAAATAGAAGATGATTGAAGTTGTTAAACTGCTGTCAAATACAACTGACAAATAAATGGGCAGGCACTTGGTGCCTCTCATAATGATGCATGTGGTATTACGGGTCTGACACACTCATTAGATAATTATGGATATTGAGTCTCTGACACCAAGCAGAAAATGCTGATGTTTATTACACTGGTTTAACAGTGATACAAAATCCATCTGCAGGATCCGTAGGTATAAAACAGTTCCTATAATGCAAGTCCATAAAGAAAGAATCTATATTAGTTGTAAGGATATATATTTTAAAAACTTAATACAAATAATGTAATGTGGAAATTTCAAGGAGCCCATACTTAGTGAGTATGATGTGAAGACCAGAATCAGAGGGTCTGTAGTATCCAACCCCAAGCCAGTTTACTCACTGCAGGGCCAAAGATTCTATTTTCCATCAAATCAGAGATAAGAAGTAGGAAGGTCCCCTGATTGTTTCATATGTGAATGAACATATCCAGGGATGCACAGGGATAATACACTCAGTGACTGGGTTTAAGAGGAATGAGGCAGAAGGGAGACCAGGAAAGAAATGTTCACACAGAGAACCTTACAGCCTATAGGACATAAGTCATAGAACTAGAAAGCTGTTTGATGCAGGGTAAAACCTTGGTCAGCTATGATTCCTTCCCTTCATCCTTCTAGTCTCTTTCTTTTCCAGAGCTATTATAAGTAACAATTCTAGAATATTAAGCTCAAAGGAAGTAAATCTCTTGTGCTGAGAGCGAAGGTCAGATAAAAAGGCATGTATTCCCAAGTGACTCTTTCCCCTTTTGGGCTCTGTTAGTCTTTGCAGGAAAATTTAACTACTGAATGACTTTACCCATAAGTGAGGTAAATGCCTCAGATCTGTTCTTAGCATTAAGAGATTGCTGGTGTATTATTTTAGGCTGGAAGCTGACAGCACCAGAGAAACCTTCCAATCACAGCTCAGGAAGAATTCTTGAACCAGATGTGGAGAGTAAGCCTGCTCTTCCATTCACTTGTTTTGCTGTTGAGCAGTCTGCCTTTTGGTTGCTTCAGACAGAACACAGGTTATTAGATGAAGCAATAAAGACTGCAAGACCTACAGGACACACAGCCTTTCTGGCCCCCTGGCTTGGGCGAGGCAAGATTAGCCCTTTGATTTCAACTAGGAAGGTTAGAAGGAGATGAAGCTTTCTAGCTGAGAAAGCTTGAAAACAGAGGCTGTTCTTTCTCTTTCTTGATCACCCTATGGAAGGCTGCCCACAGAACTGCACAGAATGAGAGCTCATAATTGTCTGAGAAACAAGTCAAGTGCTTTTATTGCTAGAGTACAAACCAACTGACCCATAATCTCAGGCCAGTTTTTGGGACTCCCAGAAGACCGCTTTCACTGTCTGCATGATTCTCTTTGTACCAAAGGAAGCACATTTTGCCAAAGAATGCAGAGCAAAATATATGACTCTGTTGATTCATTAGCCTAATCTGGCATCTCCCTGGAGCACTTTTGAATTTAAACCTTACACTACTAAAGCTAGTGTTCTTAAGTTAATATATATGATTGCACTGGAAATTTTATATCATGAGCCTCTGTTTGTACTCCCCAAAGCAATTGGCAATAGGTTAAAATAAACTAAACTATGTGAAATAATAATAATAATAAACATTAGCATTGTATCGTATGCAGAATCACTACCGCTTGTGTAACACCATCTTCCAAGTATATTACATGAACAAACCCTTTACCAAGTACCAAATACGATACATTCTTGGTTATTTAAATGTATGCTTTATGGGTGAAATCACATTACACAGCTCTGTAGAAGATTCCAGTGGTAGAGTTATAACAAGGCTTTGTTCAAAAGGATAACTGGCTACAGACTACATTTTCATTCTGTGTAAGAGGACATGTGGAGAGATCATCATTCTTTAATAAAATCAAAGGTTTTTAAATGACCAAATGAAAGAAGTGCTTCCACACTGGCTTATACAATTAACTCCCTATTTTAAAAATGTCTCTACATATAAACTTCCAACAGAGAAATATTACAGAAGGAAACAAAGCCAGACAGCAGGGCAAGCTGTTGCCAGCAACTCCTGCCAGTAATAGGTGATACTACCTTTTGTAACTAACCTGTTCTGTTTCCTTAGGTGAACCAAACAGATTTTTTTTTTTCTGTTTGTAGTGATTGTTGCCTTTTGAATCACCAATGATGACATTAAACATAATGAAATTTATGCTCTGTGTTGCTTTAATGAGCATTTTTTTCCTATGAACTAAAGCTTGGGAGTTGTGCTGTTTGTTTGAAAGAGCTCTAGTTTATGAAGCAAATGGAAATGGCTTTGAATTCTGGGCTCTGGTGCCTACAACCTGTGTGAGTCTTAGAGAGTAATTTTTTTTTTTTGAGACAAAGTATCACTCTTGTTGCCCAGTCTGGAGTGCAGTGGTGCGATCTCAGTTCACTGTAACCTCCACCTCCCAGGTTGAAGTGATTCTCCTGCCTCAGTCTCCCAAGCAGCTGGGAGTACATGTGCCTGCCACCAGGCATGAGCCACCGCGTCCGGCCTTAGAAAGTAATTTGACCTTTGTTAAGTCTCAGCTTCTTCATTTATAAACTACAGCTAAACATCCTACCCTCCATGGGTAATCACTGAGATTGCAAAGCCTTACTTAGCATATATTCAGTATTCTGTGATATTAGCTCTTCTTAAAAAACAATCTTAAGTTAAAAGAAACAGGATGGTTTGACATATTATCCAGTGTCTATATGGCAATATGGAAGCAGAGTATAGCAGGATCTTTACCTACTATTTTTTTCTGGATGTTTTATTTTTAGTAATGCAATCAAGAATTGCAGTAATTATTTTGGAGAGCCATGCAACCATGGTGACTCAACCTAGCACTCAGCTGAAACTGATAATGATCATCATTGTTGCAGAGTAATAGTAAAATGACCACCACTGATTGAATGCTTGTGGCTGCCAAGTACTATATTAAGTGCTTTGTATACATTATTAGCATTATTAAAAATGCCATTATTATTGTCAATGACAATGCTATTAATAATGACAGCTAACACTTAATAGCTCTTATATAAGAGGTAACATGCCAATTCCTGTACAGACACCATCTTGTTTAATCTTCACAGTAACCTTATGAAATAGATATTATATCCTATTTTATAAATGAGAAAACTGGAGCTTCAGAAAGCTAAGTAACTTGTTCAAGAACCCCCAGCTAGGAAGAGTTTTTATTCCAAACCTTTCACCGCACCATAGAACATAACTTTTATATGAAGCATATTGTACATAGCATATTATATGAATTCTTGAAGTTACATGCATTTGTTTTCACTACTTGTGGACTCTTCTCTTTGGGTTGGTTCATTTTTCCAACCTGTACGGATTCTAATTCCAGCTTTTATCATTAAAGTTGGAACTATCCAGAACACTTCCTACGGTCACTGGAATACTCCAGAATTATGTTTTATACCTTGGACAAGTTTGTTTTCAGTGCCTGCTTTTGAGCTAATGATGCAATATTAGATAAACCTGAGCTAAGTTTGGAATATTTCTTCCAACACATATCATTTCCCCAATCATTTTGAATAAGTGTGTGTGTGTGTGTGTGTGTGTGCACCTTCAAAAATCAGATGGTTAAAAGTCTTTGGATTATCTGCTACTTTCAATCACCATTGTCACCCCTCCTTGACATTCTCAGAGAGCAGTGTGATGTACATTTCTGTAGCACATGATCTCCTCGGACACTTCATGCTTTGTTTTCCTGACCCAGATCTGTGAACAAAGGGCCAACTGGTGTGAATGATGTGGCATGCCAAAAAATTCATGTGTGTTTTAACTGCTTGTGATTTTGCTGTGGTAAAATGACTCCAGAGCATACTCTGAGGAATCAGTCTTTTAGGAACTTGTAACAGTCTTGCCCTCCATGACTTTTCACGAGTAAGCCTTAAACCTCTTAAATTGGTACTTTTCTATACTTCAAATACTCTGCCAATCTAGTCAGGTGATTAGAGAGTCAAACAGAAAGTTCTAGCAATGGGTTACATTGGAGGGGAGTTAGGACCTCTAAAATCTGATGCACAGTATGTTGAATATGAATTTCCATCATGTGCTTGGTCAGAGACATAAACAAACATTTTACCTTTAGAAAGGATTTTAGTTAACTTCATTTTTTTTTTTTCTAAGACAGGGTCTTGTTCTGTCATCCGGTCACCCAGGATGGAGTGCAGTGGCACAATCTCAGCTCACTGCAACTTCTGCCTCCCGGGTTCAAGTGATCCTCCTGCCTCGGGCTCCTTAGTAGCTAGGACTACAGGTATGCACCACCATGCCCAGCTAATTTTTGTGTTTTTAGTAGAGACAGAGTTTCACCACATTGGCCAGGCTGGTCTTGAACTCCTGACTTCAGGTGATTCACCTGTCTCAGTCTCCCAAAGTGATGGGATTACAGGCATGAACCATCGTGCTCTGCCAGTTAACTTCCTTTTTATAACAGAGGTAGTTAGTCTCTAGCAGGTTGGAGAAGGGCTCATGTGTAAAACTGTCCCCGCCAAACTGACAAAAAGTCATGTTTTCCTCTTTATGCAATTGTTGCTAATGCTCAATTTCAAAGTTGCAATAAAGAAAACAACCCCAAAGCACGTTTAGAGTAAGGGCATGGGAAACTGAGTATGAGCTTCAATGTAAGCCTCAGTTTGGGTTTTTTGCATCTTACTTTTACTGCTGTTTGACTGGTATGACTTTGGGCAGGTTAACTGCGGTCAGCCTCAGCTTCTCCACGCTTGAAATGAGAGTGTCCTCTTGCCGCAGAGTTCAATGGGAGAAAACACAGGGCCTGATCACATGGCTTTTATGGTAATATGGGGAGAGATGATCTTCAGAAGTTCTCCCTGAGAAAGATCTTGGGTCAGAAGGAGGTTCAGGATTGTGCTTAATTTACAGTTGAGGCTGAGGAGATAAGTGATTTCCCTAAATTAACAGAGCTTGAATTTAGGGAGAGAGGTCAGTCTTAGCACCTGGTTCCCCTTCTATAAGACCTGTGGGAGAAAGTTCTAGCTGACAGGCTGGCAGGTGTCTTCTGAGAAGCCGTACAATTGAATTCTAAACTCAATCACCCCATTCCAAACGCATAATCTAACACCTGTGTCAAAAAGCCATCTTAGGTCACCTTGTGCTTAGGTGTGATTCTGAGATGCCTTGGATACTTACGCTACTTTACCAGGCATGTAAAGAAGCAGAGGAACAACAGAAGCATTCTCATTGCCATAGATAATGAATCCCATTTCCTGCAGTCTTTGTCTGAAGTATCTTGTGTTTTTTGCAAGCTGCTGTACTTTCTGCAGCCCTGAAAAGAGACAGGCATGAAATCCATCAATTCCCACTAGAAAGAGGGAAGTAAAGATCACCTTGGCAAGCATCTCTAAGTCTTTCTGCAGGCAGCAGCACTAGCTGGGAGGAGGAAGTAGGGTAGGGAGATATCTCCTAGGGGGTAATTGTGGGCACTGATGCCCAGGTACTGCCTTGAGCCTGGAAGGCAGGAAAGGAAGGGGATGGTGCTACGAGGTGCTGCAAGCAACTGAAAGCAGGCTACACTGGAGAGCTGGTGGGAGGCAGGGGGGGTACATATTTTGTACTTCTCTGTACTTAAAAACATCAACTCAAGAGAAGGGAGTGTGATAAGAAGTAACATAATTACTTCCCCCCACCCCACACCTCATACCAGACATAGGTAGATGCTTTTTAGCTAAGCTGAATTGGGTCATTAAATTGTCCCTCATTTAAATCTCTAATCAAAGGATCCTTCATCCAATCTTAATTTTTAGGGATAGCATATTCATAGACAAAGACAAGTCCTGCTTGAGACCAGGCCTGTTTTTGAGGCATTTGGTGGTAGACTAAGAGAAGGGAGGAAAGAGGGGGACCCCTGCTTTCCCAAGCCAGAAAGAAGGATAACATTGGCCCGAAACAGAAGGACAGGCAAAGTACATACATGGGTCTATGACAAGGTTATTGGTGCTTCAGCTCTAATTCTTGTATCCTGTGTCCTAAGTGTGTGTCCAGTGCAGAGTTCACGCATGTGAGATGACAAAGTAAATGAAAGAGCAGAAAGTCCCATCCTGAAGATGACTGTCTACTCGGGTCCTGCTTCAAAGTAGGTGGGTAAGCCAGCCAAGCTAGATAGTATTTGCTCAGTTAGATTGAATAGGATTAAACATTTAAGTCCCCTAGAAATCAGCCCAAAGTTTGCATTTGATGCAGAATTGCTGTTCGGCAGGAATGTGCCTCTACAGTCTTAGATCTCTCTGGTTGTCTTTAGTGGACCTCCATCTAAGTGGTGAGATGTTCAGACAACTGGTCAGAGATTCTACTCTAGAGGTTATTCAATATTTTGAACATCACTCATGGGTGTTTGTAACTCTTCAGATGGAAATAGGGTAAACATTTCAGTAAACATGTCAATCACAGTCATCTGGTCCCTTCTTAGAGAAACAGCCCCAGATTGTGCCTTGACAAAGGGTTGAGCAGTGGGCATCTTCCACTCAGCATCCTCCTCCAGAGAACCATACTGTTTGAGTAGGGTTGGCCCTGCCTTTCCTCTTTTCTACAAGGTAGTGTGATGGCCAGTCTTGATCAGTTGGAATACTTCATCCCCCTGATTATTGGTTTGATGATGGAACACAACCAGGGACTATTTGAGTCTTTCTTTTAGATCCACTGAGGAAGAAGTGTAAGCATGAGATAATTCTCAAACTACATCTTTGTCCTCACCTGGAGGAAGCCCACTTAAGAATGACATCGACTCACATAAAAGCCACTGCGCAGGACACTGAGAGTCCTGATAGTATTATCTGAACCTTTGGGTCCAGCTGTGCCTAACCCAGACCATTTTTTTTGGACTTCCCTGCTGTGTGATCCAATACATTTCCTTTCTGCTTCTTATAACCAAATTTGTCCTGAGTATTCCAGGTGGCAGCTACTAATTGGGTCAGGTAGCCTCTAAAAGACAATAATAATATCAATAGCAATAACTATAGCTCACCCATATGTGATGTCACCACTGTTAGAAGCTCTTGACATTGATTGATTTAGTCCTCACAACAACCAAATTAGTGTAAGAACTGTAATCCTATGTTATATACAAGGAGAAGCCAAGTAACTTACTCAGATTTACATAGTTGGTAGGTGGCCATGCCAGAATTGAATTCTAGAATCAGAGATTCTAGAATCTGTGTTGTTAGCTCCTACACTATAATGCTCTGCCGAGGTAAGGGATGGTAGTCATTGGTTCTTCTGAAGATCAATAAAATTCTCATTTCTGTGAGCTCTTTGGATTATAATTGTATCAAAATTTTTTTTTTTTTTTAGTAGAGGAAGTTGAGAGTTGAAGGCTGAGAAAATGCTTGATGGCCTCATCTTGTGAGTGGTTGGATAGGGTATCACTAGGGTAGGATATCGCTAGGGTGGAATCTAGTGCCCCCTTCACTTTAGGTAGAGGTCCTGAAGGGCTGTGTCCAAGGAATGAAGGTGAACCAGGGCTAGACAGGCTCCCAAAGAGCACTTTCTTTACCCAGGCATCTGACATGTTTTCACTAGACTCTATCACTCCCAAAATACTTCAAATGTTCCTTTAAGTTCTCCTTTGCTCATCAGGCCTAAAGGGCCTTAACTTCTGTGACATCTTAATTGTGTTAACAACACAGTATATGTGGAGAAATGGAGATTTAGTTGAGTGGAACATGGATTAAGGAGTAGGATGCTAAATGTCCCAATTGTCCATGCTTGTTTTCTGTTACTTTCTTTTTCCTAACTCCAGTTCTCAAGGATGATCCCTCCCCAACTCTGCCAGCTCCCAGCAGGCAGGCTATGATGGAGAAAGCATCCAGCTTATTGTTCTTTTTTAGGGAAGCCGACATCTCAGCCCCTCTAGCCTGACCACAGACAATGAATGGAGGATGCCTTTGACCCAAAGGCCATCCACTTGGGTGTTAGCAAGGAAGCCATATGTTGGTCTGTCATAGGAGCTTTGAAAAAGAGATAATAAATATAAATTACGAACCAGATCTTCTTGCTATTACAGCATGGATGTGAAAAATTTAGAGAGGATGGTAGTAAAATTTAGTTGGTAGTAGAAGTAGAAATTGAAAGACATAGAAAAAAGCTTATTAGCAGAATCTATGAGACAGAGTAAGTCATTGGTTGGTAGAAACTGTGGCAACCTATGAAGAAGAGAGGTAGGCAGTGCAAGCTTAGTCAGTAACAATAGGAAGAGTAAGATATAAAAACAGAAGAGCTTATAGTCTAGTGGGAGAAATAGACATTAATCAAATAATCATCCAAATGGATGTAAAATTGCAACTCTGATGAGCAGTATAGAGAAATGTTATGTGGTGTTATGAGAGCTCATAAGAGGGAGATTGTACCAAATCTGAAAAAAGTCAATAAAGTGATGAGTGAACAAAGATCCAAAGGATGAGCAAGTATTAGCCAGACAAAAAGCTAGGAGAGTATTCCAGGCCTAGGAACCAGGTGTAATGGTCTTGTGGTTTGCAGAAGAACACAGAGGTTGTGAACAAGGCAAGATGTGGTTGAGGGTGGGACAAGATGAAGCTGGAAAGATGGATGGATTGTCTAAAAAAAGAAAAAATGAGGCAAGACTACAGGGACTGAAGAATCCCACATTTAATGATTGGAAGGAGTAGGAGCAGGATGAATCTAAAAGGGAGACAACATAGCAGCAACCAGAGAGAGAGAAAATAAAGCGGGACATAAAACAGTGTTCTTTGGTTTTACCAACATGAAAACTCATTAACAACCTTGACTTCAGGGTCCCTGGATGGAACTTTGGTTCCAAAGAAACAGGTGGTTCCAAGTATGGTTTCTTAGTTCATATCCATTTTCCCCAATTCTAAATTTTGTAACGTGAATACAAGTAAGGAATCCAGAGAGGTGTAGAAACATCTGTATAATTTTTTGTTGTTGTTGCATAGACACAGTCTCCTTTGTGTTTTAAAAAAAGAAACTTTATAACATGCTGATATGTCCCTTGGAAACTTTTATATTTACAGAGACTATTAAAAGTGCAGGACTAGGAATTAGGAAGGAGAATATTTTCTTTACTTAAGAAAAGTCACCCATACATTAAAACTGTGTGTTTAGAGAATTAAGAATATAAGGAGTAGGGGGAGATTGAGGTCAGAAGGAAAGGAAAAGAGGGCTATGGTAAGGATTGTTTTAAAGGTGATGGAAATCAAGGCACAGAGATATATCTCAGCCACCAAAATGTATTCCATATGGCCTGTCCTCATGTGCGTTCAGCACTCTTGTTGATCATTAGCTACACAATGAACAGATGACTTCATCAGGATGGACCTGATGATTCCTACGTGTTCCCCCTTGAAGACTAGAAGGATTTACTGGCCTGGAAGTGCCTGAATGACTTTAATTGCTTTTGTCAATGGCATTCTCTTTGGTCTTGCCTATAATGATTCATCCATCACTGAATGCCTAGCTACTTAATTGGCCCCTGCTGTCCCTATTGCCTTGATTAACCCAAGAAACTGGATCATCAGCTCATGTCACCATTTCACTGCTTCCAGATTCTTCTGAGACTTGAGCAAACAGATGATACTATTGGAGTCCAGGGGTATCTGACTCCTAAGAACTAAATGTTTTCTGCCTCCTTATCTTTCCTATCTTTGAACCATTTAGCACAGCATGGCTGACATGCCACTATGGTATGCTTTGTGGTCACCACGCTTTCTCATGTAGGTCACTACAAATGCCTTTGAGGTCTTGCATTTGCCAAGATACAGCTCCTTTCAATTACCCTATTGCTCACTCTTTAAAATTGGAAACATTCTTGTACTCTTGGAAGGCCAAGAGTGTTCTATATACAGAGGTATATAAAATGCTACTCATCTAAACAGGATGCAAATGATTGTATTAATTATGTTGGGCTTTGAGATCCTTGCTTGAAGAGTGTTTTGCAAAAGTAGAAGCAATATTTGGTGCATGTCCTTTTGTACAGGGACAGCCATGTCAGGATGGCAAAGGAAGCTTTGAAGATCGGGTACGGCAGCCACATCCCCTTCAAGACACTCAGAGTCTCCAATTAAATAATTTCAGATCCTTCTACATATTACAGAGAAGACAGAGAAAGTCCCTACTCACATAAATAAGTGAATGAAACAATCTCTTACGTAGGCTTCTGGAGACTTTCCATAGGTATTTATTTTGTCATATTTTGGATTTTCTGAGGAGGCTGTTGAGTGGAAAAGGAATAGGCTTTGGAATTAAGTGGAAATCAAACTCCATCTGGACACCCTAAAATCTAAAAATCTCAGTTTTAGCTTTAAATTACAGAGAAGTTTATCTTACAGAAAAATTGGGAGAAATCAAGAAGTTAATGCAAGAAAAGTGCTTAGTTACTCTATCTGGCATTTGGTAGGTCTTCGAAAGGGGAGTTACATTTTCTGCTGGATAGTAGTTCTCTGCAGCCTCAGTGCCACCTCAGAGTCACCTGGAGAGCTTGGCACACCTTATGTCCAGGTTGCACCCCAGACCCATTAAATCAGGATCTCTGGGGATGGGACCTGGCATGAGTTTTTTTTTTTTTTTTTTTTTGAGACAGAGTCTTGCTCTGTTGCCAGGCTAGAGTGCAGTGGCACGATCTCGGCTCCCTGAAACCTCCACCTCCTGGGTTCAAGTGATTCTCCTGCCTCAGCCTCCCGAGTAGCTGGGATTACAGGCATACATCATCATGCCTGGCTAATTTTGTATTTTTAGTAGATACAGAGTTTCTCCATGTTGGTCAGGCTGATATCAAACTCTCGACCTCAGATGATCTGCCTGCCTCGACCTCCCAAAGTGCTGGGATTACTGGCATGAGCCACTGCGACTGACTGAGTTTTGGTTTTAACAAGGCTCATTCAACCAGACTGGTATATCCCAGAAATAGCTGCCATTTCCCGTCCACCCCTAGGGCCATGCATGCCCTTTGCTCGGTATCTGATTGCAGCCTGAGCTATGCTCCTTCACTGGATGTGGCAAATAAAAAATGGGCACATGTGGTAGCCTGTTGTTTGGCATGATCACTGCCCAGCAGTTCCTGAGTGCTCAGGTTCCTGAGATACCTTTTGGGGGGGTGATCTGCTCTCCCGACAGCTACGTGCTCTGAAGCGTTCACTCATCTTAAAATCAACCCCACCCCTCTCATGAGGGTCATTAAATCAAGGGTGAACCTATTCTGGCAGATGACCTGTCTGTTTGTGTTCTGTCTCTTCTGATTTCTGGCCTTGTTGGCTTGGGGGATAAGCTAGGTTAACGGAGGCCACAAATACTCTAACCTCGCCTCTAATGCTGTTAAAACAAAACCAGCTGTGTCAGGGGAAGAAAAACAAATAAAACACAAAGCCTCTTACTACAAAGCTTTGCAGTCCCCTAATAAAAACAATGGTTAGTGGCATTTCCAAAAATATGTTTAGAACAACTCAGTCTTCTAGAGGGCCAGAAGGAATTACAGACGGTGGAAACTACCAGAATGACCTGTCATAAAGAAGGAAAATGTCTTCTCTGTCCAACTTTTGGCATGCAAAAAAAGAGAAAGGCATTTTCCCTGTAATCCTAAGCAAAAGAGATGGATTTGAGGATGAGTTTGTGAGCCAATACCAGTGTCATGGTCTATTTTCTGCAGACTTTGCAATCTCATTTTCTCACAGGAAATATGAATATGCCCAGATGCCATGGGATAACTTATTTTATTATTTCTCAGGCTTGAAAATATATGTCCAGAAATACACTCAGCTCAATCCCTCCTTAAATTATTTAGCACACGACCACTGTCTGGAGTACAGACTGCATGATCTCAAACATGCTCCTAGGCAGCACTGCTTGGAAAATGAGGTCCTCGTCTTTAGAGATGGGAATTCACTTTCCACAAAACATTTCTCACCATTTAAGAAGTAGATGTTTCTGAAACATTAACCCAGGGAAAATCAAATAGATATTAAAGAATGCCTGCAGTGGTCTAAGAATGCCTAATTTCCCCTGTCTCTCCCCCCTTCTCTATCTGCCAGTTTACCCTGGGCTTTTTCCTTTGGCTTGGCAAAGGGGCAGAGGGTGATGGGGAGAGACCTTGGAGTAAAGTTTCAACATGGCAGCAGGAACCCAGCGTCTGTTATTTTAAGCCCTGGACACCAGACAGGACATTTTGTTTCCAACACACTCAGGGGCAGAGAAATCTCAGTAAAGATCAAGAGGCTACAGAGCAGCAAGAATCATAAGAATCACATTAGCACTGACAAGCTTCCCCGTGGGGTGGAGAAAAGAGCATTTGGAGTGGTTTGCTAAGAGGAATGCACATTGTTATCAGGCACTGAAACTCTCCCTTTTGATGTCGGGATTCCAGGGTTACGGCATGTTTTATAGTCACATACACATGTTCCAAGGGCTCTTTGGGCCACTCAGTCTTGCCCCTGTGGAATGTGTGCAGGAGCAGGCTGGACATAAGGGGTGGCCAGCCGTTCGCATGGCCTGATTTCGAGGACCCTTGGAAGACACCCTGCTTCCACCTCCCACCAGCTGCTCACATACACTGTTAGCTATTTAATCACCAAGCAAGGATGAGAATAGACATTTCTTGTGCACCTACTGTGAGCCAGGAACTGGCTTTTTGGGCCCCTTTCACAGATGAGAAAACTGAGGTTTGGATATTATGAATGCCAGCTGACCCGGAAACTGACAGTGCCAAGGAGACTATCAAAGTTGGCTCTTTGGAAAAACTGGTAAACTCACTCATGATGAGGCATGAATTCCATCATTCATGGAGTCATACATTTCACAAATGAAAAGTACTCACTATATACAGGAGCCAGGCCAGCTGCTGAGGTGGGAATAGAAGACGAAAAAATTCTGACACTGTTTGGAACAAATGATCTAACAAGAGACCAGGCAGATATCAAATAATATACAATGAAAAATAGGTGCCATGAGACAGATGTAGATATTTGCATAGTATTATTCCTTCCTGAATACTTATAAAGTGAGTAAGATTTAATGTTACTTTGCAGTTAAATAGAGAGCAATATTTTAGCAAGTCACTAATTATGAAATTTTACACATTAAATGAGGTAATTTGAGAAGCCAAGGGCCTTCTGGGAACCCTTCTAAATCAGTGATTCTTTTTTAAAATTTTAGGTTTGGGAGTACATGTGAAGGTTTGTTACATAGGTAAACACATGTTGTGAGGGTTTGTTGTACATATTATCTCATCACCCAGGTATTAATCCTCGTACCCGTAGTTCTCTTTCCTGCTCCTGTCCCTTCTCCCACCCTCCCCCTTCAAGTAGAACCCAGTGTCAGTTGTTTCCTTCTTTATGTTCATAGGTTCTTATCATTTAGCTGCTTCTTATAAGTAAGAACATGTGGTATTTGGTTTTCTGTTCCTGTGTTAGTTTGCTAAGGATAATAGCCTCCAGCTCCACCCATGTTCCAGCAAAAGACAGGATCTTGTTCTTTCTTATAGCTGCATAGTATTCTATGGTGTATATGTACCACATTTTCTTTATTCCATCTGTCATTGATAAAGATTTAGGTTGATTCCATGTCTTCGCTATTGTGAATAGTGCTGCAAGGAACATTCACATGCATGTGGCTTTATAGCAGAATTATATATATTTGTCTGGGCATATATCCAGTAATGGGATGGCTGGGTCAAATGGCAGTTCTGCTTTTAGCTCTTTGAGGAATCACCATACTGCTTTCTGCAATGGTTGAACTAATTTACACTCCCACCAACAGTGTGTAAGTAATCTCTTTTCTCTGCAACCTTACCAGTATCTGTTGTTTCTTCACTGTTTGATAATAGCCATTCTGACTGGTGTGAGAAGGTATCTCATTGTGGTTTTGCTTTGCATTTCTCTAATGATCCCTGACATTGAGGTTTTTTTCATATGCTTGTTGGCTGCTTGTATGTCTTCTTTTGAGAAGTGTCTATTTATGTCCTTTGTCCACTTTTTAATGGGGCTGTTTTTCTCTTGTAAATTTGTTTAAAAGTTCCTTATAGATGCTAGATACTAGATCTTTGTCAGATGCATAGTTTACAAAAATTTTCTCCCATTCTGTGGGTTGTCTGTTTATGGTGTTGATAGTTTCTTTTGCTGTGCGTAAGCTCTTAAGTTTAATTAGATCCCACTTGTCAAGTTTTGCTTTTGTTGCAATTGTTTTTGGCATCTTTTTTAAATGAAATCTTTGCTTGTTCTTATGTCCAGGATGGTATTGCCTAGGTTGTCTTCCAGGGTTATTATAGTTTTGGGTTCTACATTTAAGTCTTTAATCTATGTTGAGTTGATTTTTGCGTATGGTGTAAGAAAGGTGTCCAGCTTCAATCTTCTGCATATGGCTAGCCAGTTATCCCAGAGTCATTTATTAAATAGGGAGTCCTTTCCCCATTACTTGTTTTTGTTAAGTTTGTTGATGATCAGATGGTTGTAGATGTGCAGCTTTTTCCTGAGTGCTCTATTCTGTTCCACTGGTCTATGTGCCTGTTTTCTTACCAGTATCATGCTGTTTTGGTTACTGTAGCCTTGTAGTACAGTTTGAAGTGGGGTAACATGATGCCTCTGGCTTTGTTCCTTTTGCTTAGAATTGCCTTGGCTATTTGGGCTCTTTTTTGATTCCATATGAATTTTAAAATTGTTTTTTCTAGTTTTGTAAAGAATGTCATTGGTAGTTTGATAGGAATAGAACTGAATCTGTAAATTGCTTTGGGCAGTATAGTTATTTTAATGATGTTGATTCTTCCTATCCATGAACATGGGATATTTTCTCATTTGTTTGTGTCTTCTCTGGTTTCTTTGAGCAGTGTTTTGTAATTTTAACTGTAGAGATCTTTTACTTGGTTAGCTCTATTCCAAGGTATTTTATTCTTTTTGTGGCAATTGTGGATGGGATTAGAACTGCATTTCTAATTTGGCTCTTGGTTTTGCTGTTGTTGCTGTATAGGAATGCTGGAGATTTTTATACATTGATTTTGTATCCTGCAACTTTGCTGAAGTTGTTTATCAGCTGGAGGAGCTTTTGGGCCAGTACTATGGGGTTTTCTAGACATAGAATTGTGTTGTCTGCAGAGATAGTTTGACTTCCTCTATTCCTGTATGGATGCCCTTTATTTCTTTTGCTTGCCTCAAAATCAGTGATTCTTAACCAGAGAAACACACCAAAGTCTTCTGGAATTTTTTTTAAAGAATATACATAGTTGGTCTCCCTCTGCAGACATTCTGCTCTAGAAGGATGAGTTTGGACCTTACAGAAAAACTCACTGGGTAACTGTGGTGTGTACCCCCAGTTAAGAACCACTGCTGAAAGTAACAAATTATATTGTGTTTGTTGGTTCTCTAAAAATAATGATTGATTGTAACTGAAGACACCAGAGAATAATTCAGCCTCAAGGAATTTTGTGCTCAGTCAATGGATTTGTGCATCAGATTCCATCTGCCTCTATATCCATAGAGATGAGTAAGTCACTCATCATCCCTAAGCCTCAATTTACTGATCTGTTAAATGGGGATGATAGTAATAGCTACTCTACCTATTTCCCAGGACTTTTGGAAGCATGACTGATTCAGTGTCTGCTTACTTAGTACCTATTATTTGTAAATGGCTGCTATGTTCAGTGGAAGATTAAAATATCAGTGTGTACACTATTTTCAAGGGGCTTATAAACTAGAAAAGTTAATTATAATAGAATATAGAAAATCAAGTGCCCAGTAAAAAAAAGTACTCTGAGAGTTTGAAGGAGACCTAGAGATGTAATTTAACATCTTATGCAAACAAGTTTAGGGATGGGGAGGAGAGGAATAAGTACTTTCCTAGAACGTTTGGGTTCTAGTTATGAGAAAGATCAGTAGAGTTAGATCATCAAGCTAAAAATGCCACCTTGAGAGTCAGAATTTTTTTGATGCGTATTAAAGACTGTTAGTGAACATGACATATTTTGAAGGGGGTTAGGAAGACAAAGCTCATAGTGTTTAGTGCATGGATCAGGACGAAGGAAAAACTGGAAGCAGCAAGACAAGTCAGGAAGCCAAGGTGGCAGCAAATGTCTGAAATGGGTGAGAAGCTGTGTCAATAACTGTTCCAATTTGTTGCAAGAAGACAAAGGAGTTGACAAAAGACAGATACTAGGTTGAGTAATTGGGTTAATGTGGTTCCTTGAGAGGGCTCTGAGAAACCGTGCAAATAAAGGTGGCCACCAGGAAATCCCATCCAAGGCAGCTACCTGCAGAATTAAAACCTTTTGGTTTCCAGAGCTTTGCTAGGGTAGGATGCACTGAACAGGCCTCAGGGAGGGGGCCATCAGGAAAAATCGATGGGGAATCCCCCCACCCTTTTGCCTTGTGCCCAGGAAAACAATGGCATCTCAGCCAAGCACTCTAATAGTGTGTACTCAATTTCCTGGGTTCAAAATCAACTCTACCATCTTGGGCAAGGTACTTCTCCTTTCTGTGACCTGTAGTCTTCATTTGTAAAATGGCAATCATGACAAGGATAATAATAATAATGCCCACTTCATACTGTTATAAGGATTAAATATTAAGCACTTAGTAGGGTGTCTGACATATGTTGAGTGCTATAGAATACATACACATACAGATACATATATATATACTTTCATACACATTTATTTGAAAAATTCTATGGTTCACAAATGTTGAAAACTATTAATTTGAACCAAGGACTCAACTGACAGACTTGGATTTGCTCTCTAAAACTGGGTCCCTCTGGTTAATGTAACTGACCTGCAGCTCCTCCAGCCAGCCTGACCATCTCTGTCCCCTTCTTAGTCTTTTTGGTACCCAAGACGTGTCCTCTATATTTTTCTATTTTTCAAAATTAAATGTTTATCAGAATAATTTTCATTCTCAGTGCTCATGTTGAAGCAGATGATCATAGAGAATCTAACTACATAGAGTTCTCCTATTTTACAAAGGGCGCAAAGTTCACCAGTAATTAAGCCTTAATTAAGAGAGCTCTGATTAGGTTTTAGCTACAGGGGGACGTCTCTGAAGTTTTGAAAGAGAGTCAAAGAGAAGGGGGTGGGGATTTAAGGTTAGGGAGATTTTCCATTGCTGGCTTTGAGGATGGAGGGGCCCTTATGGGATGCAAACAGCCTCTGGAGAGAGTTCCTGCTGATAGCCAGAGAGGAAACAGGACCTCAGTCCTACAACCCCAAAAGACTGGATTCTGTCGCAGCCACGTGAGCTTGGAGGAGGTGCCTGAGCTCCAGATGAGAGAGAAGCTGCTGATGCCTTGGTTTGAGCATTATGAGAATCTGAGCAGAGAATACACTGTGCCCAGACTCCTGGCCCAAGGCAACTGATATACTCAAAGGGCATTATTTTAAGCCATTAAGTTTGTGGTAATTTGTAATGCAGAAATAGAAAGTGAATACATTCTCTCTAGCCCAGACCCACATGCTGGGATTCCTCAGGCACAAATTCACCTGCCTAATCCTCCCCAGCTGTAGGAAGGAAAAACAAAGGCCAGCGTGGAATACCAGCTCCCCTTCACCCTGGAAGATGCTACAGATGGAATAATGTTCTTTCCTTTCCCAGTTGTACTGAACCAACATGGAATTCCATATATATTACATCACCACTCCCCTATCTCACAGTCCAGCCACACAGAGGAAGCAAATGTGAAGAGGATGCCCCAGCAGGGCTCATGTAAAAGGATATCTTGTTTGTAGGATGGCTGGAAGGAAGTGGCCACACTATCCTTTGCCCCAGTGCCATCTAAAAGACACACATTCTTTTTACATTCTTTATAGGGAACTTTTTAAAAGACTCAAATCAGCTGCAGAATTTAGTGAGCTTTCCTAAAAGTCTACTCTTGGCTAACTCTTTGGATAAAATAAATGAAGGGGCAGAAGGTTCTCGAACAGTTTGCTAGCTATTTCTGCACTAGTAGGCAAACTTTCCCTCCTAACCAGAGTTCAGTTCATTGGCTAATTTAGCACTTATTGGACAAACCCAAGTTGTCATACATGTAGGTAAGCAGCAACAGCAAGGTAGAGAGGCAATGTCTGTCACCTTGATTGCTAACCCTGACCTTAGGTCCACACACACACAAAGACCAGGTGGAACTTTTTTGCTCCCCCAGCACAGGTGATTAATCATGGACTGAGGCAGGCCCTGAAGTGAAAGCCAGTGGAGCATAGCACCAACATCTGTTTTGTATTAGCTATTGCTGAAATACCAGGGGCCTGAAACCATTTAGAAAATGCAGCTCTCCATGCCCTCAGCCTCTTTTGGTCTCTCCAGCTGGCAACCAAGTGGCAAATATATTTAGAAAGCAGAAGCTAGCTCCTCTGTCAATAATGCAAGCAGCCTTCAATGCCGGGGTCCTCGAACAGTGCGTTTTGGGTGGAATTCTCTGTAGATGCCTCTTGTAGTCATTGAGGGTCCTTAGAAAAATGGAGCAAACAACATGTCCTGGCTGAGTTGGATGGAGAGAAAAAAGTAGGAAACCAGTTTTGTATTCACTGAACTCCCTTTCAAGGTAGACACTGAGAAGCTTGAGAAGATTTTTTTAAAACCAGGTGTGAATTATCATGGTTTTATCACCCACGTCACAGTCCTTTTTGCTTTTCATTCCATCTTTCCCAGAGAAGAGACAGAATCTGAGTGAAGAGTAAATAAATCTGCAGTAATAGCCACAAGGTGAGTTTGACGACGTGGACGAATAGTGTAGCTTGCAGCTCCAAACAGTTTGCAATGAAGATAATTAATGTTTTATGAGAGAAGTTTGTGAATGTATCTCATGTCAAAAATAAACAGGAAAGAGAAAATTCCTCTCTTAAGAGCTAATTGCTATCACCCAGTGTACTCCTTTCTTTCTCTGCTTGATGCCCTAAATCTTCTTAGTCCTGTTTTTTTAAACCTATCAGACTCAAGTGTAAAAATATGTGTGTCGTGTTGCAGGGACCAGAGCAAAGGTTATAGGTCACAGCTGGAAGGGGCTGGCTTTCTCCCAGTCCACACTGGGTTGGGGCAGGGTCAATAGGTCACCTGGAAATCTCGTGATGAAGTTTCACAAATAATCAGAGTAAATGAAATAATTCACATAAAGTGATTTAACAGTGAGGCATGGTTGTATTTTCAGTACACATACATTATACTTTAAGTATCATTCTTCTTTATCTTTTCTCTGTCAAAGGGAAATAGAAATGATTGAAATTCAAAAGTAATAACAAAGTTACTTAAAAGACCTTGACATGTAATCAACTTTTTCTCTTAATAACTGAATAAAAACCAGAAATTTAAACTTTAGAATTTTTTTTGAAAAAATCCTAGATATGCTGTAGAATGAATTTATCTGTCATGAATTTGCCCACCTAGACATAACAGAAGCAAACAGATTTTAGGGCTTTCAAAAGTAGATACAATGCAAGTGATGTTAATCAGAATCATATTTTAATATTAGCTCAATCCTGATATGAAGTCTCTAGTTTTATTTCTCTAGACTGAATTTCTCAGAATTCAGTCTCGTGTCTGGTTACCTTAGTCAGTCAAGGGCCGGGTACCAATGTGATGAACCTCAGAGTTTGATGTCTGTTCAAATTTATTAGCTTCCTTTTAGTCTACAGTTCCAAAAGTACCCAAGGAGAGCTGAGTGAGTGACTGCAGTGGACTCAAACTCATTCAATTCAAAGAATTAGCCTAATCAGTTCATGTTTTTGAATTGCAATTTTTAATTTTCTGATAATGATTCCATTTTCTGCCTCATCACATCCCCACTTCCAAGGAAAAAAAAGTCCTTAATGTCTGTGTGTTACTATTTCCAGTATATTCATTTTCCCCTGGCATGACTTCCAGAGCTACTCCAATTTTATGTCATTTAAATTTCTTCTGAGGAATTATTATCCTCACATTCCATTTTCAGCTTCTAGAAAGTACACAGCTTTGGGGAATTGAGCAACAGAATAATAGCAGTGATTATCAGTACCTGCCATGTGCTAGGAATGAGCTCTGTGAAAAGGAAACAGAAGTAGTTGTAGTAAGAGCCAGACTAGTAGCTCCGAGAGTCCCTGTAAAGGGAGGAGAGATCTGTCTTCAGTCCTTTAGACTTTATTTTTCTTTTGTTCTTCGCTACTTTTACTCTATTCCAGGTCAAGAGTTTATTTATGAAGACAATAGGAAAAGATTTGGAAACCATCTAAAATACACAATGTCTTACTACAGTATATATCCATCAGAAAGTCTGAGGAAAGAATATCCTGGGTGGAGGTTAAGTACTGAAGCAAAGTCTGGTTCCTGCTCACCAAACTCATTTCCTCTCTGAGGCACATGGTTAACTCCATTACCCAGGTTCCTCTGTGGTGAGGCAAAATCATGTGACTGAGTTACAGCCAATGGAATGTGGGCAGAAATGCAATGTGGCCTTCCAGCCAAGGCCCTTGAAAATGTCACAGGCACAGTTCTTCATGCTCCTTATCCCTTTGTCAGCAACTTTGGAAACCATATGTTGAAGCTGGAGGAGCTACAAAATGGAAGGAGACTGGATTCTGGGAAGAGAACTGTCTTGCCCAACAGAAACACCAATTTTGGTCTTTATGTTAAGAGAAAATGAATTTCTATTGTGTTAAGCCATGGAGTTGTTAGAATTTGTCTGTTACAACAAGTAACATACCCTAACCAATACCAATCCCACAAAGAAGGATACTACAAAAAAATTTCAAAGATTCAAAATCCCAGTACCCCTTTATCTTTTATTGTCTGTATGGTGTGAAAAGAAACCCAAAGTTTTCTGTGGGAGTTTCAATTTCTCAACATCTCTTTATTAGTCACCAAGTAATGTCATAAAAACATAGTTTCTTGGTTGAAAAACATCCTAAGTGCAAATCGTTATTAAGCTGGAGGAGGAGAAGGAGGGAGGATGGAAAATGTCATTTTGGACGCTTAAGAATCAAGCTACCCTCCTCTACTTTAGCAATGTACTCAACTTGGACAGAGACGATTAGTTGTTGCCCAGCACCTGCTGATTGCTGTGTATGAAAAAGTCAAATACACTTTCGAGTTTCAGATTGTGTCTCCACAGGAAACTCTAAGTGAGGGATTCAACTAACTGCTTGATGATGAGGAAAAACTCCATTTTTGCTTCTGCTATTTAAGTAGCACTGGCTTGAATTATCCAGCATGCTTAGCTCACCTCCGTATCTGATGGAGGTGTCTCTGCCCTCACGGTACTTGTATTCTTCTGGCAAAAACAGATACTAACCCAGAAGGAAAATTCATAATCAAGAAGGTTAATAACTGCTATAAAGAAAAATGATACCGACTGAGGGGGTGGACTGAGTAACTCACAGGAAAGGGGACGATATTTTAGAAAGGTTGTTTAGGGAAGGTCTTCCTGGGATGGTGGCAAGAACTAGAAGGGTCCACTCCAGCATGAATCCCCAAGCTGTTCTGAGTCCAGATTTCCTCTGGTCTCATGTTTGGGCTCTACACCTGTTCTGGGAGATGAGCTGGAGTAGCAGAAAGTCCGGGGGTATGTATGTTTGGGGTCAGGAGCAAGGAAGGCCTTTGTGGTGAAGGGGCAAACATGAAGGAAGGCTGCAAGTCTCTGGGAAATCAGGGAAGGCCTGGATTGCTTTCTTTAATTTTGTAGAGAGATTCTCTTTGTTTGTGAGGATAAGAACAATTTGATCAGCAATAGCTGTTTACTTATCTATGTTTTTAAACATGATCTGACCTACTTCAACTAACAGAATATATGCTTTCTTTCCCAGGGTGTAGAAACCAAATTGTCATCTTTAGCGTCTCTGATGTTCTCTTGTAGAACCAGGGCTTTTACAATGAAGGAACAGAACACTGAGTTTTGATTTTAGTAGGGGACATCATCATAAAATATAACACTATATAGCCAAATATTATATATGAGATATTATAACACCATAATTTAATCAAATATGAATTAAAAATTCATCAGTTCTCCAGTTCAAGAATGAAGAGCCTTCTCCCAGAGGCCAAAACCCAAAGGAAAAGAGGAGAGCCTCCCATTAGCTGAGAGCCTTCATTCCCCAACCCTGCTAAAGGCAGCATGTGATGTGCACATAGAATTCTGCAGCCAAGCTAACAACTTCCCCACAGATAGAAAGCTCTGAGTACTTCCCCAGTCATCCAAGAACTAAAGCCTCAGAAAGACTGACTGTGAGGAGGCCCTCTGCTAGGGAGCATTTCTATTGAATATTTCCTCCTCAGCTCTTGGTCTGATAGCAGTTAGTTTCTAAAGGGTAAAGAAAGTTCAGATTGAGGAGGAATTACTTGTACCAGCACAATGGTTGGGGGACTTAGCTCTGATTTGCAGACTCAATTTCCCCATCCTTTTCTTACTGGCTTTCTTAATAAAGCCCACCAAGACCTGGGTTTCCATTCTGTGATAGGCTAGTTAACCTTTTTCTTCCTATGGAAAGTGGAGAACTGAAGTAATTATCTGGATAGTATCTGTTTAATTGTTAATATCCAAGATAATTAAAAGGATAATAGTTAACAGTGTAACTATGACCTTTTTTGCAGCAATTATCTTGAATACTATATTGAGAAAACATAAAATTAAAAAGAAAATATTGCATTATTTCATCCTGCCAAATTCCTGTCTGTTGCCCAGGCTGGAGTGCAGTGGTTTGATTTCAGCTCACTGCAACTTCTGCCTCCCAGGCTCAAGTGATCCTCCCACCTCTGCCTCCTGAGTAGCTGGGACCACAGGTGTGCACCACCACCTCCATCTAATTTTTTGTATTTTTTCGTAGAGACAGGGTTTTGCCAGGTTGCCCAGGCTGGTCTCTAATTTCTGAGCTCAGGTGATCCACCTGCCTTGGCCTCCCAAAGTGCTGGGATTACAGATGTGAGCCACCACACCTGGCCAAATCCCTCTATTTCTGAGGATCTTACATAGTTATTGTTTTCCAGGAAGAACACAATTCATTACTTCATCTTAATTTTATCTTTAGTTTTCTCCTACCTTTTCTTCCAGACACATTGTCCCCTCCCCTGTTTTACCACCCAGAAACTCCTTCAGTTTAAGGGCGGAGAGGGACATGGGTGACTTTGAAGAAAAATAGAGAATTTCATTTTTCCTAAATTGAAATTCTTATCATTTAAGTTTAGGTGTTATTAACAATGATGCAGATGTATTCTAATGAAATCAGATATTACACATTAGTAATTGAAATTCTGTATGCCTTTTCTCTTATAAGTACATTTCCTTTACTGTTTTCCTTTCTACAGACATTACCGGCCACTTGATTGTAAATGAATCAAGTATTTTTATGCATGTGATACAAAACGTGGTTTTGTGATTCAGAAAGTTGGTGATGATCCCACTAGCCTGGCACTGAGGTAATAGCTGAGAGAGAAACTGATTAAATCACAGACATTGTGATTTTTCTTATAGCCATTTTGGTGAAATTAGGAATGAACTAGTTAATGGAGTATTCCAAATTTAAGTACTGGCCTATTCATATGCTAGAATTGTTCCAACTATTCCTGCCTCTGGTTAAGTGTCGTGTGCAAGAGACTTAATGTTACACAAAAATTCTAAAGTATTTAAACAGATCTTCAGATAAGTGGGTCTGTAGATCTAAAAACATTAGCTAGTAGGCAAAGCAAGCGCTTGATAAGATACATAGTTGCTGTATCATCCTGACATGAAATGGAAAATATAACAAGAACATTAATATCTAATATTCAATAGCTGCATCGGGTTAAGCAGATCATCTTTTTTTTCAAAAAACCTTGCCAATTTCATTTCAACAGCATGTCATCAAAATTGTAACGATCCTGGGAGGAAGATGAACAGCCAAAAAGGAGGGTGATAATTATAGCACAAGTTAAGCAGATCCCACATAATTATAGGCGAAGCCATTCTGAGATAGGAGTATGGAATATTTTGTCATGAGTCATCCTATGATTAATCAACACCCAGCAGTGTTGCCCATTGTGGATTTTTTTCATCAATTTGATCCTACCTATTGAAGATACACTGAAGAGACAAACAATTTAAGAAATTATTATAAATGCTACCCTATTTATCCCAAGGGATAGCAGTTTTTAGAGAAATGGCAGTATCTCTGTCAGATGTCTACTATCAATTCAAACAATAAAATGAATGTTGTGACCATGAACTCTTAATGACTTTACATACTTCAAAAAGTTACGTGAAAGCACAGGCTTAGGGAGGCACATGCATGCCATGAGCAAAATGCTCTTTCCCATTCCTGATGCCGAAGTGGTCATGGGGACTGGAGGACAGGCGAGGTGCTAGTAGTAATTGAGTGGACAGCGTTGATGTTTTGGTTTAAACAGAGGTTTAAAGAAGTGGATACAAACACGTTTCAAGCTTTTCTCATCTGGGGTTTTTCTTACTCTTCTGCCTGCTATTCTTTCTCCCTTTCTGCCAAGTCCTTTACCGTTGTTTGCATTTGCCAGAATTCCATCCTGTTTGCCTTCCTTCTCCCTCTGCACAGATCTGTTTCTTTTCTGTTACGTAGAAACATGGTTATCAAATTTGAGCCTGCACCAGAATCTCCTGGAGGAACGGTTAAAACAGCTGATTCAGAAATGTTTTGTTGCAGTTCTAATAAGCCCCAGGTGACATTGCTGCTGCTGGTCCACGGACCACCCTTTGAGAATCACTGCTGTATGATGACCTTGTAGTCACTCTCTCCCTCCTGTCAGGCACTCCTATCATCATGAAACATTAAATGATGGCTGGGGTCATGTGAGGAACTTTTCCCAACATCAGTGACTCTATAATAAGCAGATAGGCATAATGAGTAAAACTAGACATGCCCGCAGACAAGAATTATAAGGAAGAGGTTGTCCTTGATGAGCAAGTTCAGTTACTCCCATGGCTGATATTATGTATTCAGGATACAATTCAAGTCTTTTGATGAAAAGATGGCCCTGAGCAGATATTTTGTTAGCATCTGCATCATGGCATAACTGGGACTCAACACATTTCTTTCTAATTCAACTTGAAAGTGTGTATTGAAGGCCTATGATGTGTCAGGAACTGTGTGGATTGTTCTCTGGTAGATGCACCTGTGCATGGTGTATGCCCCTGACCATGAGAGCTTAAGCATTTCCTGAGAATGGCCCTGCATGGCAGACACACCTGAATGTGTGTTCACAGCTCTGAGCATGGCCAACTGGAGATACATTCCTTAACTATGACTAATGTCTGAGCCCCCAGCTTGTCCAGTGGGATGCTTGCTATACAGGGGATTGAGGCCCTTTGTTTTGGGTTGACTAAAGGTTGCCAGGTAGAGATTGTTAGGGAAAGGATGTTAAGTGAAAATGCTATTATGAATGACATGCTTTTTATAAGTGGTGGCAGTTCTACTGTCCAGCCTACCATATCTGCATGTAAGTTCCCCTCAATAAACCCCATATCTCATTTGCTGGCTCAGGGCCTCTTTTTTTGCCTCTCAGCCCTGGTGCCACCCCTTATCTCAGCTCACTGCAGCCTCTTCTCCAGGGTTGAAGCGATTTTCTTGCCTCAGCCCCCAGAGTAGCTGGGATTACAGGTGTGTGCCACCATGCCCAGCTAATTTTTGTATTTTTAGTAGAGATGGGGTTTTGCCCTTTTGGCCAGGCTGGTCTCAAACTCCTGACCTCAAGTGATCCACCCACCGTAGCCTCCCAAAGTGCTGGGATTATAGGTGTGAGCCACCGCGCCCGGCCTGATATGGATATTTAATGGTTTCTATCCACAAGAAATCCAAAGCCATTAGTGTCTGATGGGAGGGAAAAAGTGACTACAGGGTCATTATGCAGCAGTGATTCTCAAAGGCTGGTCCCTGGACTAGCAGCAGCACCTGGGGCTTGGTAGAATTCAGCAAGCATTTCCTGCAGAAATCTCTGGGGGTAGAGGGTCTGCAAGCTGTTTTGGAAAGGAAACAGGTGATGGTACTTGTGCAGAGGGAACTGTAAAGAGAACAGAGTGTGGGATTCGGGCAAATACCAATAGGGAAAGAGGCTTGGCAGAAGAGAGAGGAATAACAAATAGAAAAACAAGAGAAAAACCAGAAGAGAAGAGCATCTCTACAACTAAGACAGTTTTTGAAGACCATTTTCAAAGAGTGAATGATGCAGAGAGGTCAAGTTTAATCTGGCAGAGAAGCAGGAGAGTGGGTCTACAGGAGTGGCTTTAGAGGGAGCAGGATCCATGGAGCAAGCAGGCAGAGAAGAGGCAGGGGACAGGCTGCAGGGGCTGGAAACTGCATGGAAAGGGCAGATGGGAAGCCAGCAGAATGGCTCACACTTTTGAGATTTGCTGCAATGGATGAGATGAGGCTTGGTGGCTGCTGTAAGAGAAGGGGCAAGGGAAGTCTTTTTAGGATGAGACAAACCAAGTGCAAGTTTGTGCAAAGAGGCCAGTGTCTTTAGAACGTGGATAGGGAAAGAATCAAGCACAGAGATGTAAAAGAGATCAGAACTGTCTATTTGCTGAGATAAGAGGGATAGAGAGAAGAATTATTTTGATAAATATTTTTGGAATACCTATACTTGCCAGGCACTGTTCTCAGTGTAATAAATAAAATACACAAAGTGCTTGTTCTCCTGGACTTTACTTTCTAGTGAGGGAAAACAGACAATAAGCAGATACATATACAATTTGTCAGGTATTCATAAATGCTATAAAGATTAAAGTGGCAGGGTGAGCTGGCTCACGCCTGTAATCCCAGCACTTTGCGAGGCTGAGGCGGGCAGACTACTTGAGGTCAGGAGTTCGAGACCAGCCTGATCAACATGGTGAAACCCCATTTCTACTAAACATACAAAAATTAGCTGGGTGCGGTGGTGCACCTGTAGTCCCAGTTACTCAGTACCGCTGCACTCCAGCCTGGGTGACAGAGAGAGACTCTATCTCAAAAAATAAAAATAAAAAAATAAAAAAGGTTAAAGCAAGGTAAGGAGAATTAGAGCAACAGGAAGATTTGCTATTAGGATACAGCCACTTCCCTGATAAGGCAGATTTTCAGCAGAAAGGGGATGGCAGGGAGGGAGTGGACCATGCAGATAGAGGTCAGAAGAGAAGTTCTAGAGGGACCAGCAAGTGCAAAGACCCTTCTGCAGGAGCTGCTCTCTGTGTTTTAGGAAAAGCAAGGATGCTGGCTGCCTGCAGTGGGCTGAGCAAGGGGAGAGGCGGTGGGACATATGGAGGACCATATGCTGAGAAGCCGTGAAGACCACAGTCTGGGCTCTATGCTGAGTAAGCTGAAAAGATGATGGAAAGTTCTGAGCAGGGAAGTGACATGGGTATGAGTCAGTTTTTCTTCTCCATTTTAAAAGAGGTAATTTTGGCTTCTGTGTGGAGAACAAACCATAAAAAGGCAAGGGCAGAAGTGGGGAGAATATTCAGGAAGCTACTCCAGGAATCCAGGTGAGAGGTGATAGAGAGAGTAGTGGCTCTGTGAGAAGCGACCTGATTCTGGATATATGTCAAATACAGTGTGCATGAGTTGCTGATAGAGTAGGAAGGTGTGAGTTCTGAGAGAAAGGGGGAACTCCAAGGTGGGTAAAGCTATTGGAAAATTTGCAGATGTAAGGGAAGAAAGCAGTGAGTTGAAACTACGATGTCTTTAGTGTTTAGTGTGTATCAAGCATCATGCTAAGTTTCTTGTCTGTATCACATCACTTAATTGTTCTAACAACCTTAATTTACAACGAAGGAACTGAGGCCAAGAGAGAGAAGATGACCTGCCACTCATGGAGCAAATGTCGGGCCAGGCACCGCTACAGAGCACACTCTGTGAATTAGCCACATCATACAACCTCTATCTTCTCTGAGAAATGGAAGTTTACCCGGAGCTGGGGAAAGAAGGTATAGGAAGGTAAGATCAAGATGGGGAGTTCAAAAAAATGTTGACTGCTTACTTCAAAAATGTTCATCAGGCCGGGCGCGGTGGCTCAAGCCTGTAATCCCAGCACTTTGGGAGGCCGAGGCGGGTGGATCACGAGGTCGAGAGATCGAGACCATCCTGGTCAACATTGTGAAACCCCGTCTCTATTAATACAAAAAAATTAGCTGGGCACGGTGGCGCGTGCCTGTAATCCCAGCTACTCAGGAGGCTGAGGCAGGAGAATTGCCTGAACCCAGGAGGCGGAGGTTGCGGTGAGCCGAGATCGCGCCGTTGCACTCCAGCCTGGGTAACAAGAGCGAGACTCCGTCTCAAAAAAAAAAAAAAAAAGAAAGAAAAAGAAAAAAATGTTCATCAAAGACTTAAATATGAGTAATAAGATGATTTTTGACAATGCTTTCATTAGGGGAGTCGGTGTGGTTTGGGGCTCACCTTCTTGAGGCTATGTGTGTGATGTCTAGATAAGAAAACGACTGAGCTGCAATCTTTCTAGACCTTTCTAAAAGTCACCTCAATCACTGAGTGATCCCTTCCGCTGCCACAACTGATGTGGAACAAATTCCCTGCTCCCAGTCCTATGAGATAAACATCCCTATGATCTCATTTAGCATAAATATTGACCTGAAATGGAGCAGGCTGGCAAGATGGAAGTTGAGTCATGACACATTTATTAAGTTGAGTACTGAGTTTGACACTCAGAGGAACACCAAAATAATTCAAGACACATTTCTTGCCCTAAAGGGGCTTACAGCATTGGCTTGGCTGAAAGACCACCCAACATCCATTAGGATAGAGAAATCAAATCTCCACTTTTGGGCCCACTGCACTGCTCAGAGTGACAGGTCAGGAGATTAAAAGGGTCTTGGTGCATATGGAATGCACACACAGCCTGTAGCCCCTCAGCCTGTGTGCATTACCTCCACATGCAGCCTGGCTGCAGAGTGAAGGTGGCTGTTTGTGCATAAACATTGTCATTTCACTGGGACTGCTATTTCATCTTTGAACCTTGGCATCAAAGGAACACTGACCTTATTCCTGTAGCTTGCCTTTCTTTGAAGCATGTGGCTTTGCATTGCAGATTAAAGTGAAGACATTCATCAAGGAACAGATCTGGCCAACTGCTCCCCAAACTGAACTCGAAACAAAGCCTTGAAAGGCCCCAATCACAGTGGCGTGGAGTGGGCTGAAGATGAAGGCTCAGAGCCCAGCTCTTCTTTCTCAGATCCTGAAAGGCAGCTCTTGCATGACACAGTGCATCCTTTGAGCTCTGGGCAACTTTACCCTGAGAATGAGTCTATCTCTGCAGAAAGGGGTAAGCTAATGCAATATTCCAAACCTGTCCTGCTCATTTGATTTAAGGCAAGCATTGTTGCAAATGAGGCCAGTGTGATCATTCACAGTGTGCCTTTGAATGCTTCAAAAGATGTGTCAGGCAGAACCACCTGAAATTTGGCTGATAATTCTGTCAATTTTCTTTTTCTTCTACTTTCCTTTGTTTCTTTAAAAATAAAGTGTCCTCTATTTCTCCCTCATTCTCTTATCTTGCCTCTAAAAAAACCAGACCATACACATAGCAGTCTCTATTTTTTTTTCTCTCTCTTAAGATGACAAGAGGAGTAAAGTGAGAAACTTTAACTGTGAGGTTAAAAAAAATAACCAAAGAATTCTTTAGGTATAAGGTTAGGAGAGAGAAGCAAGGGAAATGTCTCCTACCTTAAGGAAAGAAAAATTGATGGCACATGATTACTGAGGGGCAAATTATCATGTATTTAAATGTCATCTTTCTGCAGATCTTCCATTGTGATCAGATCAGCAGAGCAAGTTCTGTCTGTGATGAAGTGGTAAGCCAATCCAGAGGAGGGAAAGAAATGATTCTAAAGTTGCATACATATAAAGCAACTGATTTGGATGACATATACACCAAAGGACCCCAGAAGTGAGTGAAAATTTTTGTTGAGACATAGGCTAATTTCTAGGATAACTTTTTCCTAGTCACTTATCTTTAAAACAAGACCAAAGAATAATTCTAGTCATTCTGAGACAATTCACTTAACTTGCAATTTTGCTTAAATCTCAAATAATTGATTTTCCATCAAGAAACATTTGAAGTTTAAGAAGGAATTAATATGGGTTTGTGGGAAGCCAGTGGTTCCAGACCAGTTTTTTCATACAGTGGAAAGCTTGTGTAGGAAAAGATGCCACTCTATATGGCTTCAATTTTAAAAGGTTAAAAGATACCTGTTTAGGACAGGCACAGTGGCTCACACCTGTAATCCCAGCACTTTGGGAGGCTGAGGTGGGTGGATCACCTGAGGTCAGGAGTTCGAGATCAACCTGGCCAACATGGCGAAACCCCGTCTCTACTAATAATACAAAAAATAGCTGGGCATGGTGCAGGTGCCTGTAATCCCAGCTACTTGGGCGGCTGAGGCAGGAGAATTGCTCAAACCCAGGAGGCGGAGGTTGCAGTGAGCTGAGATCATGCTATTGTACTCCAGCCTGGGTGACGAGAGTGTAACTTTGTCTCAAAAAAAAAAAAATTAGCTGGGTGTGATGGTGCACACCTGTAGTCCAAACTACTTGGGAGGCTGAGGGAGGAGAATCGCTTGAGCCAGGGAGGTGGAGGTTGCAGTGAGCCAAGATTGTGTCACTGCACTCCAGCCTGGGTGACAGAGCAAGACTTTGTCTCACATTAAAAAAAAACCCAGAAAACAAAAAAGAAAAAAAGAACCCCCGCCAGAAAAAGGTACTTGTTTGTCCAATATCTGTATCCCTTAATTTATTCCCACCTCTTTTCAGGGGTATGGCCATATGACTTGTTTTGGCCAATAGATTGTAAGCACGGTGATAGGTGTCACCTCTAGGCTGACCCTCCTGTTCTTTTTACCTTGGTAACCCTGGAGGCCATGTATTGAGATTATCAAGCCTTAAGGTGAAAGCAGCCTGAGTCACTGCCTTCATGGATGAGCACCGTATAGAGAGGTGACTGATTGGTATTAGATGTGATGCAAGCAAGAAATACCTTGGTTTTGCTAAGCCACTGAGATCTACAGGGTTAATTTGTTGTGGTGGCAAAACCTCCCTTATCCTGACTAATCCAGGATCTTAGAGGACATCTAGTCCTAATTCACTTCTGTCATAAGGATGCTTCCTACAGTATCTCTGAGAAATGGTTCAAATACTTCTTGATCACCTCAGGAATAACAGCAAATAACAGTAGCAAGCAATTATATAATGCATACTAACAACCGTCTCCAGACACAATGTTAAATATTTTATACAGATTAATTTACCTACTTCTCACAAAAACCTTGACTCACAAAAATTAGTTTTCTCACTTTATAACTGGATGAACTGAAGTACAGGGAAGTTGAGTAACTTGCTCGGGGTTGAACAAATAAGTCACTTGTTGAGGCCACACATGAATGAATAGTATCACCGGAGTCAGATCCAGGCAGCTACCTTCAGTCTCATACCATAGGGCCTTCCTAGACTGGACTGCCACTTTCTTTTCACAAAGACCAATCAATAAGATGCAGAGACATAACACCGAAAAGATAAGCCTGGAAGGGATCCTAGAGATCAGCCAATCACTGCATTTCAAATGGAAGAAAAAATATCCTCCTGCAGGCCTCTACCCAGCTTTAGTGAAAAAGAAAAAGTTCTGTCTTCAGTCTTGGGGAGCACTAGGGCTCAGTAGAAGGGACTCAGGGGCTATCAATATGTGGGTAAGTGAATACACTACTTTAACTAGATCAGCCTTGTTCTAATCTGTTTTACATGGTAGACTTCTGGTAGAATTTGCATGTGAAGAAAGTATTCTGCTGCTTTAATAATATTGAAAACTGATGGAGTTCCCCATGTTTCTATTGAAATAGCAGGTTTGGAGGGTTGCATTAAACAGTGTAGGACTTCAGGCCAGCTGGGAGGTGAGGTGAGGCACATGGATTGTACAGTTCGGTGGTCAATGCTGCCCAGCTTCCCTGGCAGGAAGAACTGCCCTATTCAGCACCGTATCCCCTCTGGCATGTGACATGTGGTAGAATCTCTACAAACCATCTCTGCAAGACAGAGGGAGGGTTCCAAGAGGCTTTTGTGAAACAATTTTTCAAAAAGAGGATTAATTTGAGTTGAGCAAAGTAGCACAGTTTAGCTGTGGTGACCCACTGGCAAAGAAATGGCTGGAAAGTTACTGTGTTTTGTCTATATATCCTCAAATGGCCAGTGGTGGCCTTCCACTGCCCATCCTCTGGCTATAAAAAATAAAAGGACTGAAAAATCGGATATTAAATTGACTACTTCAGTCTTAGGGAAACACAAGTGATACCCCCAAGCAAGCACAGGCACGCATGCACATGTGTGTGCACGTGCACGTGCATGCACACACACACACACACACACAATATTTGCTTCATTTCAACATAATTGATTACACAAGATTATCAGTGAGGTAGATTAGAAAGTTTGCTTTAACAAAGGGTTTTTGTGTGGTGTGGTAATGGCACATGGTAATTTATCACATGGCTTTATTTACACATAGGGTTTTAAGATAAAGTTGTGTATTTGACAAGCGGGGAGATTGATGAAGCAGAAGGGAGACAGAGAGGTCCAGGAGCTGTGCTCTTTGCAGATCCTCTTACCTTGTGTGGTCCCATCCAGTCCCATGATAAGTTTTAGTGATCTGATGATTTGCTCTGCTATCGGTGGGCTCATGGATGTAGCGTAAACAGCACTATGAGAGTGAACCCGTAAATAATCCACAAGGTCCTTAAATGAAGAGGGGAAATCCAAAAAGAAGGCAAATAAATCTCAACACTGGTGATGGGAATTACATTTAGTCCCATCCCCATCCTCATAGCAAAAGACATTTGATCTCAGCTCAAAAGATGAATGGGGTCCAACTTTGAATGGGTTTCACCAAAGTATTTATTTTTTTATTTCTTCATAGTCTCTCCCTCAAAAACCTAGAATCTACAGAAAAAGCAGGATGCTACAAGTTTGGAGTTGAACTTTAAGGCAAAACCAGATGTGTGCAGAAAAAAAAGGATTCCTGAAGCATTTGTTGATTACCTACTACGTGTGTGCAGTGACTTTGTATTCAGTGCCCAAAGCATACAGGATGTGGTCCTTGCCCTTGAGAATATTACATATGATTGTGCCCATGAACAAGCATGGTAGAATAAGTCACAGTCCATGCAAACTAGGACATGCAACAGGGCTGCAAGATGCAGAGGAAAGAGAGAGAGTCCTTCTAGCTGAAGTAGGTAGAGAAGTTTCCAATGAGGAGATATGATCAAGCCTTGAAGAATCAAGATACTTAAGGAGGAAAAGAAAACATGGAGGGAGAGTGGCAGAAGAGAGAAGTTGAACAAAGGAACAGAAGCAAGAAAGCAGAAGCCATGTATAGTAGAGTGTTTACAAAAAACAGCTGTAATTCTTTCACTGTCTGTACCCATGCATCTTTGCAATCCAATTTTGCAGCTCAGAGGTGAATTAATCTGGGCTGGCCTTGTGACTTTCTTTGTCCGGTAGTATATGGCAGAGGTGATGGTGTGGTGGTTCTGAGTCTATGCCTGAAAATGGCTTGAATGCTTTTGTCCTCTCAGAACTCTCTCTAGCTGCCATATGAACAAGCCTGAGCTAGCTTGCTGGAGGATGACAGCCATGTGGAATAGAGAAGGACCATTCCAGCTGAAGCCATCCCAGGCCACCGGTGTCCTGCTGACTCAGCAATGGACTGTCATACACGAGCAAGCCCAGATGAGACCAAAAGAACTCCTCAGCTGAGCCCAGCTCACACTGTTGATGGACAGAATTGTAAGCTGAATAAATGGTGTTTTTAGACACCAAGTTTGGGGGTGGTTACACAGCAGAAGCTAATGGATGGAGTATGCTTGGAGGACAGCAAAGGACAGTTTGAATAGATGCTTGTTGGAAATCAAACCAAAATATAGGTTAGGACCAGATAAACTCTGGTTATGCCTTGAGCAGCAGAGAACTATTGGAATTTTGTGTATTTTGCGTAACACTCTTTGGAATGCTGAGCCGCTACAGAATGCTGGTCTTCAGTGGGAGGAGCCATTTTTCACCTGCCTGCCTGACTCCTGGGTCCAAATGTAGGGTCCTAAGTGAGCTTGCTGAAAGCCCTAAGAAGGTCCCGTAACCTAATGCTGCAGTGGTGAGGGCCTCAGAGCTGGCATCTGCATGTGCTCAGTTGGATTGCAGAGACCCTCCCTCAGCCCACCTACAGTGTCTCCTTGCCTTGGGACTCACAGGGTGTCCTGCAGAAAAGCTAATGAGTCGATGACAGCCCTCTGCATTAGCAGTGGGGTCTTTCAAGGATCAGGTGCCTTCTGTTTAGAATAATGGCACAGCTTAGAATCCCACTTAGGCAGGTGTCTTTGCCTATGTCTTCCTTCCTCATGAAGGTGATTTGGAAAGAGCTCTTGGGAATGGAGATCCTCTGCTTTGGGGTAGATTCATGTCCTCCCCACCCTCCTTCGTGAGTCATATTCATTCCCACCTGCGAGCCTGGGCCTGTTCCCTGCCCCTCACTTTTCCATCTCTCTTGGGTATGTGTGGGCATGGTCGCTCACAAGCATTTTCAACAGTCACAGTTTATCTTCCTCAGTACAGTGTGTGGCCTGCCTTACAGTGGTTGGTGAAGGTTAAATTAATGATGTGATGATTCTACCTGGTCCAAGAGAGGAACCAGGGGATCTGCCCTGTCATTCCTGCCTTCTTCAATGTGTCTTTCATTCTGAATCCTTTCTTCTACCCGTCCTTCTTCTATGACTTCCTTTTTCTATCTTCTCCTTCACTTAAAACTATTGTTTTTGTTTCTTCCTTTCTTTCTAGCTTCCTTCCTTTCCCTTCCCTTCTACTCTGGTTCCCTCTCTCTTTTCATTTTAAATTTTTTTATTTAAATCCTTTTTTTCTCTGTATTTCAAAGTATTCCCTCCCTCCCTCCTTCCTTCCTCTTTTTGTTGCCCCCTCCCTTCCATTTTTCCTTCCAGCAAGTATATACCAATAACTTTCTCTGTCCTAGACATGTGTGGGAGTCCAAGAGAGGAGGGAGGATAGAAGGGGACCATAAGGCTAGTCCCTGGCGTCCATTATCCATTTATATACATAAAATTAAGTTTCTGCTGATTGTTTTATTTGGTGAACCTCGTGTGCATGATGCTGTCCTGACTGAATGCATCAGCCACAGGGTATCTGGGAAGTTCATTTTGGAGCATCTGAGGTGCCTCAAAGAGACAGCAGCAGTCATTTCCCAGAGTAGCTGCAGCCAGGGCTGTCCTTCACAGTTCCATGTTTCGTGCTCCTGGGGAGCAGCGTCAAGGATTGTTTTTCTCTTTTGAGAGTGATTATCTCCCTACAGGATGCTGCGGAAGCCAACTAGGAGAGGGTGGGTGAGTCTGGGAATAGGCTCAAGTGGACGTGTGTCAGGAACAAGGTGTTTCAAGGGTGTGATCTGGCCATGAGGGATGGGGAGATTTGGATCGAAGCAGAGGAGCAAAAAGGCATGGGCCTGTCCTAAGATTAGAATAAGGATGGCATCTTATGGGCACAGAACGGAAGTGTCAATTGGGAGGAGAGGGAGAAGCCAGTGCTTCTGAGACAAGGGGATGAGGAGCTGTCCCCTTGGAGGGAGTATAGCCCAGGAGTTACAGTGCAGCCTCTGGTGTCCAATAGTTTGGATTCAAGTCCTGGCTTTGCCAGTTACCGCTGTGTGACTATGGGCCAGTTACTAAATCTCTCTGTGCCTTAGTTGGCTTCTCTGAAAAATGAGATCATAGTAATACCTACCTCAGGGTTTATGAGGATGAAGTGGGTAAATACATACATGAGATGCTTAGAAAAGCATCTGGTGCACAGTGGATGCCTGATGGAGTTGGTGATTATTGTTAATGAATCGCTGATTGAAAGATTCTTAGAACTGGGAGCATGGGGTGAGAGGAGGGGACCGAAATATAAAAGCTTTTCGGAGGGTCTTTGTTTCAGCTCCCTCATTTCGCACAGGGTTACATTCTAAATACTGGTAGACCTATATATCAAACCAAGGATTTTCAGCCTAGCTCTTCCTCCATCCTTATTGGGAGGGGTGGCAGTAGCAGTGAAAAGAAAGGAAAAGAGAAACATTTTAAATAAGGGAGTACCCAGACTTGATGACATGTTGAATGACCCTGAAGAGATAATAAGGCTAGAAGCTAACACCATAGCTGATCTTCCCTGGTGGCCTGAGGTTCCATTTTAAGAAGTTTGTATGTGTTAATACATTTAAACTTTATGATAACTCTTTCAGGAAGGTACTGTTTTAATCCCAATTTTATAGACAGAACAACTGAATAATCACAGAGAAGTTTATGTAATTATTCCCAAAAGGTGGTAGAACAAGGATTTGGACCCAAAGAAGCTGGCTCTGGCACCCCAGCTTTGGACCAGACTTCTCTACAGAAGAGCAAGTGTGGTGTGGTGTGAGGGGGTCCAGGAGGACACAGACCCCATCGCCACTCTCCTTACCCTGTGGTGCTTTCTCTAACCCAGAGATTGTTCCTCTTTTTGGAGGGGGTGAGAACATCTGATCTACTCATCTATATGGTACTAAACTGCAGATTGAGTCACATTGGTCTCAAAATGTTTCAAGTCTATCTCTCTTGTTTCTCTAAATGGGACTGAAATCTCCTTGAGAGCAGGGATGTAGCCATACACTCTTTTTTGTTTTGTTTTGAGATGAAGTTTCACTCTCGTTACCCAGGCTGGAGTGCAATGGCATGATCTAAGCACACCACAACCTCTGCCTCCCAGATTCAAGCAATTCTCCTGCCTCAGCCTCTCGAGTAGCTGGGACTATAGGCATCCTATACCATGCCTGGCTAATTTTGTATTTTTAGTAGAGATGGAGTTTTTCCATGTTGGTTGGGCTGGTCTCAAACTCCTGACCTCAGGCCATCTGCCCGACTCGGCCTCCCAAAGTGCTGGGATTACAGGTGTGAGCCACCATGTCTGACCTATACTTCTCTTAAAATCCATAGTGGTGGATACCTAGTAGTACCCTGCTAAATACTGACAGTCTAATGGAAAGCAGAGGGGTTTTAGAGACAGAAGAAAGATGGCCAGGGGCCTCAAAGCATAATACGGTATTACTCAACTGCATTCTTAGGGACAAGTGTAGCAATAGTCTCTTAGCTTGGGGGTCATCACCGACAAAGATCAGACAGGGAAACAAAACAAAATTTCCTTTGATCTCAAAAAGGGCTCTTCCCAATGTCCCCAACCCTGATTCATAGATTGAGACATTTTTTAAAGTCAAGGTCATGAGCCTTCTTAGTTTGAATAAATACCTCATCAGTGTAGCATCAGTCTCTTTCAATGTTAAGACTATCTTGTCCACAATTTTACTTTTTTTTTTGGACTGAGTTCACTTTCTCTCAGGGTCTGAGTTTGTGGATGGAAGTTTATTTGCTTGTGTGGTTCAAAAAATGGAGCTCTTTGGGTAACTTCTGGAGAGCATCAGAAATAGCCTTGATTCCTGGCTACTAATTCCTCCTCTCGTTCCCCCATTGGGTGCTGTGAGCCATGAGTTAAGAGGTGGCTTTAGTCTTTTGCAAGGCGCGTCTGGGTCATGTCTTCTTCAGGGTGGGTTAGAGGTCTGCTCATACTGAGGTTTCCAAGTCAATTTGGAAGTTCAAAACCCTCATTGTTTTCTCTACCCATAGGCACGAAGTTCAAGGACAAGGGTGGCTTTTTGGGAGGAAATCAGACAGGCGACTCTTTGGATAAACATTTTAGTGCTCATTCCCTGACCCCTACTTACTTCAAAGGGATGTTAAATTACAGCCAGGGCCTAGCGTGCAGGGCAGAGCTAACTTTTCAGATCAACCTGCCTTTGACTGGCATGCAGGCTGCTGGGGCTAACACTCACTCGAAATGTGTCTGCCCTGTCCCACTTCCCTTCTTCAGAATTCCAGCCCTGAAATCTATCAGTTACAAAGGCCATCATTGCTTCATTCATTTGCAAGTCTCTGGTCAGCCTGTGGAGGCTGTGGGAGCCAGTGTTCAGCGCCAGGCATGCAAGTCGACTCAAGATCCTTGGCTGGGGAAAAGTTTGGGGTTGGTGACACTGACCACATCTTCCCAGCAACAGGATCAATACAAATTTGAAAGAATAAAAATAAGGAACCTAGTCCCATCAGCTTAGGCTTTCCTTCAAAGAAGCCATTCATGGCATGGAGCTCTGACAGCTGGAGAGAAGTAATTATCTGAAATTTCATCGAGAAGGTCTTGAAAGGACAGACTCCTCCCAGTTATGCTGTTCACTGTGCATCTATAGCGCCTCCAAACTCCAAGTGAGCAAAATAGCAAAACTCAGCTGGCTCTGGACAGACTGTTAGCAGTTTCACTGAGGTGGAAAGAGGGGATCACAGCCTGACAGAAACCTCCAATTGGCAGAGGTGAATTTGTAGGACACTTTGTGAGGAAAAGCCTCTGAGGGCAAAACAAAACCTCTGTTTTCTCTGGTAGCATCATCATGCTAAACCACTTTTCTTCTCCTTTTTTCTAAATATATTTCACTACATGACTCATCTGGTTGCTAATATATACAGCTCTGACCTTGACACACTTAAGATTTCCAGAACCTCCTAGATACTGTTCTAGGGAATACAGTCCCTCTATACCAATATTAACATCATTTAAAAAGAGAGTTAAGAGCCAGATGTTTTTATCTTTTTTTCTAGATTTTTGAGCCTGATTACTTTCAGGGTTTACTGAAATCCATGAGCACAGCAAAATTGAAATTATATATACAGCTTCAGAAAAACAGCAAGTCTCAGTATGTATACTTCAGCTTTTTTATGGTCAGTTTTGTTACTTTTGTATACATAGGCTTAGAATCCTAGCTATTTTGCAATATACACTAAATTGAGATATATACAGCAAAGTATCTGGAAGATTATTAATCTATCAACTATCTATCAATCTATCTATCTATCTCTATCTTAAAGTAGTTATCAGAGTTTGAGAACTGTACTCTAATTACTTCAACATACAAGTAGAAGTAGTTTTTTCAAAAATCTTTAGCATTTGCCCAATCCTATGTTGTTTCTGTTAAAAAGCATAATTTAAACAGACTCAAAGTAAAAATTCCTCACAAAATTATCTGAAGTTCATAGGGATAAAATATATAATTTAACTTGAAATTATACATAATGAAAAATTAACATAATTAAAATAATTAAAGGTACAAAGGAACAGATATATACGTTCCATTAAATCATGGACTCATTAGGCCAAAAGGAAGCCAGTTTATCTGGGTTCATCACAGTCCCACCAAAACCGTTTCACATAGGTGTGTATGTGACTGATTCTTAAGTCTTCAGGGATAATACATGCACTTTCTCAAGTGCTCTGCTGTTTTCTGCTCACCGCCCAGGTCTTGGAAACCGCTCTGTTTTTCAACGTTTTGCATCTTGCTGTTTTAGGGCAGTAGATCTCAGGGTAGGCTAACGGGTCTCTGCCAGACACGCTCTAATTCTTGTTGCCATCTAGTGGTAAATTTAGACACTGCGGTGTAACATGAAGGGAAGAGAAGAGAAAAGATGCGGAAGAAAAAGGAGAGAGAGGAGGGGGAATGAACGATGTGGCAAATGGGCATTTTAAAAAAGTTTTTGCATCCTGATTAATGTAAATAGTGATAATTTTCACAATTGCTCAGTATCTACCCCAAATGAATAGAAATTGTGTAGACAAGAGAAACTACACCTTAAACATACTCTAGCTGACGTCAGAATGGAAAGCATGAGAGAGAATCATGGTGAATGGTGTTTACTTCTGCTAGTCACGAGCCTTTGTTTAAGTGGGTATCAAATGAAGGCACTCTGGGGGGAAAAATGTGACATCCACCAAATTTGACAACATTCCAAGGATTGGCTTGCTTCAGTTTATTCAGGTGCCTTTGGTTCAGGAAACAGAGGTACGCTTGGTTAAAAATTTTGTAGTTTTTACTGCTGCTAATCACAAAACTACAAGCTCACAGAGCAGTGTAGCCAGGATCAGGGAGCTCCTAAATTTGAGACTCTCTGATCCTACTGCTTCGACAGTCTAGGAAGGGAACATTTAATTTTTCACCAGATTTAGCTGAATTTTGTAAGATCCTGGGCATTTCCAATGGTTTTAGCATTACCCAGCTAATTCCCACAGGTCAGGGGAGAGGGAATGAAAAACAATGCTTTGGGCCTGAAAGAAAGCAGTAGTTATTGAAGGGTAAAGACCATTAAAAACTCTGAACATTTTAAGCGTCTGTGTATTTCATGGCAGAGCCAGTGGCCAGAATTAAATCTGTTGTTTTAAATCATGAGCTTTCAGTGAGAGGACCGTTTGTGGCTGCACTTCTTGGCTTGTCTAATGGGTTTACCAGAAGTCTGAACTCTTGTTCCTGTTCATCACAATAGGTAGGGAAGCAGGGATTTTTGTTGACACCACTTGCATGCACTAGGTTTGGCCTGGTGTGGCATCCTAGGCTAAGCCAACATCACTGTCACACTGGCTCTTTGGGACAGGTGTAGGTTTGTCTGAGATAGCTGTCAGAATTTGGACAAGGCTGTCCTCTCATAGGTCAGACAACTGGCTCCTTTATCCTTCAAACCCAAGTTTGAATATTGGATTTATTGGATTTTGTCTCCTTCCTTTCCTTCCTTGTAAATCTCTCTCAAATATTTGTTTTCTTTTCACAAACCTCTTGGTGATATTGGCACTAGAATGACAGTGTGAACACTCACTGAACAGTCTACTCCCAGTAGATGAGAATTTTTAAGGCATATAGATAAGATACTGGAGAATGGCAGGATTTGACCTATGGTTTATGCAATATTATGGAAAGAATTGTTTTGCAGAGAAAATTTCTTAAAAGTACATTCCTGCCACTGTTTTAATTAAAACTCTTAAAACCCACAACTTGTAGCACAGGATCAGCCTCCCTAGTAACTAACATTTCCCTACACTTGCTATTACCCTCCTTGTGTTTTTCAGTGCCACAAAACCCAAACTGCTTATAGATTTTGTAATATCCATCCCCTTATCACTTCTGTGACTTGGTATTCATTATTCTCTCTCTGTGTTAAATATGCTCCCCCCACCATTATTTGTCTACAAGACGGACATTCATTCTAAACCCTGTCCTAGATACTACTTAACAGAGTTAATTATTCCTCTCTCTGGTACTTTGCCCCTTGTGTACATGGTCAGTGTTGTCATTTTATTATAATGCGATCATTCATCACATGCTCCTCTTCACTATTCAAGGGAGCTCCTCGACATTCTGGGCCTTATCTGGCTGTGAACCCACTGTAGCCAAGCTGCAGTGATCAGCTGAGGTGTGGTGAACTGAATGGAAGCTTTCATGAAATGCAGAGAAGCCCTACACACTGCATCCCCAGGGTGCTCAGGTTTTAAACAGACATGAAGAGTCCCTCTCTTACCTTCCTTCCAGCTATGTAACCTCCTGAAGCTCCAAAGCTTTTGGTGAATGTGCCCATGAGCACATCAACTTCGTGAGGGTCTAGTCCAAAGAACTCCGTGACACCCCGGCCAGTTGGACCCACGGCCCCAATACTGTGAGCTTCATCTATGTAGAGGTAAGCCTTGTATTTCTTCTTTAGAGCTATGATCTGGGGCAGATGCACGATGGAACCTTCCATGCTAGGGTAGAAGGAGAAATGCTCATAACTAACAAATACCCTCCTGGGAAGCTCTGTCAGTTTCCCCATCAATACATCCTAGACAGTCTGCCCTGATGCACATCAGGGATGACAGAGACAAGCCATTCCTTTGTTCTGAAGGCAGATTTTATTTGGCTGAGACAACCCTCTCAATCTTGTAAGGGCACTTGGGCATTTCTGTGCTACTTGGATAAAATAATTTCAATTCGATGGATTTAAGTGCTTTCAGTTTCAGCTAATTCCCAAGCAGACAATCAGCTCACTGCATTATTGATCCAAATAATTTGTAAAGCTGGCTAGTGTAACTAGACTGACCATTTCGGACTCTAGATATTCTGCTAGAACAGATGAAATTATTCTATGGTCATTCCCTTTATATGCCTGGTTTTGCCTGTTTGGCCAGGTTGGTTTGACCTAAACTCAGTGCTTGAACTGCCATAGATTAAAATAGGGAATTAAAAAGACACAGAATTTTATTTAAGACATCATAGTATTAATTGAAGTACAATAGGAAGTCTTTAAGACCTCTTGTTCAATACCCACTGCAAGTCAAAGGCTGAGGTGTCTCCTTTTTCTCTTCCTTTAGGGTAAAGGAACAGAAAGTTGAGTGAGCATCAGAATCCTCTGAAGCATTTGTTAAAACAGATTGCTAGACTCTTACCCCAGAGTTTCTGATTCATTGGGTATGGGGTGGGCTGAAAATGTGCATTTCTGCCAATATGCTGCCACCAATGGTTGGGGACCACACATAGAGGGCCACTGCTCTAGATGCATTCTTTTGTTTTAACCCCAATTTTATTTTTCATAATACTGTAAGTTGCAAAAGCACTTCAAGTCCTGTGATCTGGGGCAGATACACGATAGAAGCTTCCATGCTAGGGAGCTTCTTGTTACATCCTCTGGCACAAAGGGAAAAAAATGAAGTTTATGAATAAGTAAAATTACAATTTATATTTACATGGCACCTCTAAGACTCAATGGATTAAAAAAACTGACACTCATCAGTTCTTAGAACATTTTGCAAGCTGTGTCTATTTGCACACAGTTTTGACTGTACTGACAGGTGAATTGTATGAAAACACACAGACACACTCAGCACACAAAGGAACTTGTCAGACAATTCAAGCAACCCTTTAAGTTGGTTCAAGAGCTCATTAATTGAATCAAACAGAGGTGAACTTCTCCTTTCCTCCCTAATTATCTATTAGATTAAATTTAATGTATTAAAAAATAAACTTAGGTGTTAGGCTGATTCAGTCAAAACAGTCCAGCTGGTTGTGTGCAGTTACCCAGACCAACCGGTGTTGGTTTGGAGAGAGCATCGTGATCATTGGGTGCAGCATTTGTGTGTTTCACAAGGTAGTTTTGAGTGGCTGAGTTCAGATTTTAATGAAATAAAGGCAAAATAATAGAGTTGTTTTTTCTTATGTAAGTTTGTGAGTTCATTACAACATGTTCTTAAATTAATTGCTTGTTAAAATTGTTTCCATTGAGGGGAAGACAGTCTGGCTATCTGACTGCTTAAGCCTACTAACTGTGAACTTGGGAAATTTGTATGATGTTCTTTGCCTGTTTCCTCATATGTAATACAAACAGGATGATGGGCCCCTCTTCACAGGGTCTTTATAACAATCACTTGAAATCATGCTTGTAAACTACATGATCCATAATGGGCATTCAGTGAATTGTTATGGTCCTTAGGAGGAGAAGCGTAGGAGGAAATGATTGCAATGAGTCCTAACTTGGGAAATTGGGAGCCCTTGACAATGTTCTATGTTGAGTCTTATAGTGGTCAGGCATGTAGGTGTCATGGTGGATGTCATACATAATAAATGGCCCATACATAATAAATGGCCTCAGGTCCTCAGAATTCTAGAATTTTCTTCTCTTTGAAATGTTATAAGTTGGTAACACAAATATACCAAAAACCCGACTTGCCACAAACAGCCATTCTTTGTTCTGGAACTGAATTTGGTGGGAGCCAAAGTTAATGTTCCACAGTGTTTGCAGACACTGTAGGCAGCTAATTAACCATCTTTCCATGGGGCTGGTCTCGCTGATGTTAGGAGCCTGCCCACCTGGTTTATATTTCTTCCTCTAAGATTAATGACTCTACAATACTGCTGACTTCTGGAGTTAATGCAGGGCACACATAGAGTCCTAGGGAGAACTCAACTTTTATAGAGTTATATTCACCCACATTAAGTTTTCATTTTCACAATGTGATCAAATTTGAATTCAGTCTTTTCTCATAGTGGGATATTGAGTGTCATGCAGCCATAAAAAGGCTATCTATGTTATTCACATGAATTGCTGTCAAAAAACAGTGCCAAAAATGACATAGGAAACAAGAACAGCATTTTATTCTTTCTTCCTGAATGGAAGGTTATGTTTTTCTTTCAACTTCAATAGAAGAAATACAACAAAAATACAACTGTAGGTACAGATAATTCCACGATAATTTGAAGCTCTGTGCAGGGACTTGAATTACTTTTAAACCAGCAAGCCAGTGAATAATTCCTTTATATCTTTTCTATTACATAATGTATTAGCTAAGTGACAAGCCTCCTTTTTGAAATCTCCCTCTCACCACCTTTCCCTCCATGTATAAACCATATTAGCCACTGGCAGGATTGAGAATTTAACCACTGGCTAGCTAACTCACATGGTGGAAAAATTTCCTTGGTGGGCCTAAAGTATAACCCAAAACAAGAAAGCAAGGTGGAAAGAGAGAAAAAGGGAGTTAAGATCAATTAACAATGAAGGAACTACCGTTTTCTTATTGTTTTTCTTTATTTGCTTAAACCATAGAGATGAAGTAAGAGTTTACCACTGAAGTTCTCAGTCCTTCAATTTACATTGTTTTGAGGATAGGAGAAGAGCTTACATTCTTAGAGTAAATGGTTTTCTGAGACGACAGTATACGTGCATATGTTTATATATGTGTTTGTTTTGGAAGAGATGACTATCATTCCTTCATTAATTTTATTTTGAAAGTTTGAGCTCCAGCTATGCTAGTGTATGTCCCAGGTTACTTGGGACACCACAAATCAAGGATATTGTTGAATAATTTTGAGATTCTCAATCATTGTGAGTTGACAAGGGATCTAAACTTCTCAGAGACATTAAATTGGAAAAATGTGATTTTAAAATGATACTTAATGAAAACATACAGATCAGAACACTGAAATAATATTATTAAGGGCTCATTAAACTCTGAATTTCAAGTTTCAATGTCCCTGTTTTACAGTTGAAGAAACTGAGCCCTAGATAGGTTAATGGTAAAGGTCAAATGGATGATCTTGCATTTTCCATGTTTACTTCATTGGATATGGACACATAGGCTGACTCTTCATTTACATTGAGTCTTTGTCCCATCAGGGCCACCTGGTTTTAATCCCAGCTCTGCCTCATTTCAGTTTTCTGTCCTGGGGCAAGTTATCTAAGCCTCTGAGCCTCAATTTCTTCATATTCACAGTAACTTCAGGAATACTTGGAGGCTTACTCAAGGTTGCACATGGGAAATGTTTAGCAAGGAGTAGACACATGGTCAATGTGAGTTTCTTTCTCTAACATCCACTTTCTGGATGGAAGAAGAGCAAACAGGCTTGCAACATAGATGACATGTTTTCTGAGTTGCGACTTCTTAGACTGAAAATCAATGTGATGATGAAGACAGTCACTCTTGGTTGTGAGCATTCTATGGGCTTGGGCCTCTGCCAAACACTACCTTATATGACCTCACTGAATACTTATTATTACAAAAATACCCTATGGAGGCCACAAGGATGTAGGTGGTGATCCCAGGATTTGAATCTAAGTCCCAGGCCTGCCTCGAAATCCTGGCTCCTCTATATTCTACATATGAATAATAATACCTATGAATGATGACATTATTATTATTAGTTTTGTGGCATTTTCTGACTTCTCAGACTGGGTATCTAGCCTTTTCTATCTTAATATCTGCCTGAAACTTTCTGATTTGGCTGATTGCTCTCTTTAGGGGATATGAAAAAATTGATATATGTGGGCTCTGTGGTTACATATGTAGGGATACTTTACCCATGGTGGCAGACAACAATTAAGAGAAAAAATCTGGGAGTTAAAATTCAAAGGAGGCTTTGTGCAGGTATCAACAAGATATGCATTCCTAATATACCTCTAAAAGGTAGAAGTGCATTTGTGAACTATTGACTTCACATTCTTAACCTTGGACCTTTGGAAAATTCTATGGAAAATATATATATATTTTTTTGAGACAGAGTCTCTCTCTGTCTCCCAGGCCAGAGTGCAGTGGCACGATCTCAGCTCACTGCAACCTCCGCCACCCAGGTTCAAGTGATTCTTGTGCCTTAGCCTCCTGAGTAACTGGGATTATGGGAGTGCACCACCATGCCCGGCCAATTTTTGTATTTTTAGTATAAGTGGAGTTTCACCATGTTGGCCAGGCTGGTCTCAAACTCCTGACCTCAAGTGATACACCCGCCTTGGTCTCCCAAAGTGATAGGATTTCAGGCATGAGCCATTGCACCCGGCCTTATGGGAAATATCTGGTGGTAGTTGCAAATTAGAACACCTATATAAAGGCTTTTCCTTTGAAGATTAAAGCTCTAGAACTCTTCTCTAGGCTATGTTTATTTTACAGATGAGGAAATTGAGGCTCCCAAGAGTTACTGAGGCTTCTCAAAGAGATGGGACACACCTCCCTTGTCCTATCTGTGAATGAGGCCTTCTAAAGCTTGGTCTCATTTGAAGTCAAGATTCCTGTGTGGGTGAAATGAAATGAAAGGAACCTCCTTGTGAAGGAAAATTCATAGAAAGTGGGGACTTCACTCTGTGTCATCACTAGGTCGATTGAGCCACTATGGTGGATGGCTTCCAAAGATGGCTGCCTGCAAAGCTTCCCATCCTTGTATATACAAGTGGATCCTCCATCACAGGGTAGGGTCTATTTCACCTTCTTTGGAATCTGGGCCGCCTCATGATGTGCTTGGGCCAATAGGTCAGGGCAGAAGTAATAATGTCTCAGCACTGGCAGCCTCCGCCTTTGCTCTGTTGGAAGCCAGCATCATGTTGTAAGACAACGCAATGAGAAGAGACTGTCTATGGAGAAAGCCGTGTGGAAGAGAGCATGTCACTCTAGGCAGAAGCCGGTACCGAGGGCCAGATGTGCAAGTGAGGTCATTTTGGATGTTCCAGCCCCAGACAAACTGTCAGCTGAATGAAGTCCCAGGAGTGCCCTCTAACTAGCACCATGTGGAGCGGAAGAACTGCTCAGTTGATCCACACAACCCACAGTAGCATGGGAAATAATAAACCATTATGCTTTGGGTGGTTTGTTACATGGCAATAGGTAACTGAGCAGTCACCATTGCCAGTGCAATGAAAATTGCCGTTTGGTGCCACTCTGGCTTGGAGCTGAAGTCCACACCTCCCTTGTCCTTCTGAAGTGGTGGGATACAGGCCTGGCATGGCCACTAACAAGTCCTGCTGCCGGAGTGGTTTCTCTGTGTAGCTGATGGGAATATTTGCCAGTAAAATGCTAGTGGTCTACTTAGTTTCAGCCATCATCAAAGTGCTTAAGACCTAACTTTCCTTTAATGGAGCCAAGTTCTGTTTATTTGCAGTTGGGTTTTGTTTACTCTGGTTAAAGGAGATGCCCAGTCTGCTCTCTCTCAGCTAATCCATCCTCCCACGAATCTAGGCCTGAATGACAGGTGTTTAGATAAGGGCTATTTGCTCCCGTCCCAGGCTGGCAGCAGGCACAAAATCACACAGGGAAAAAGATCCATGCTTGAGGTTACGACAGCCCAGAGTCATTATGAGATTATTTCTTAAAACGATAAGTTTAGGGCTAATGAGTTGTCAGTTATACCAGAACAGGTGTTCTCAGCCTTGGCAGTATTGGCATTTTGAGCTAGATAACTGTTGTGGGGGCTGTTCTGTGCATCGTAGGATGCTTAGCAGCATCCCTGGCGTCTGTCTGCCATATGGCAGTCACACACTGCAGTTATAACAAATGAAAATTGTCAAATGTGCCTAGGCTGGGGCAAGGACAAGCTCACCCTGGAGAACTACTGGTCTAGAGTGCTACCAAAGACTTCAACAGTACATACTCTCTGGGCTGGCTGTAGGAGGTACCAATAGATGATGCAGAAAGTGAGCTGCTAGAAACTGGAAATGCGAACTTTGGATTTCCCACAGTAGAACTGGAAACATCCAGAACCCTAGCCATGCAGCCAGTAAGTACTGAAGATAAAAATGTTAAAAATAAAATGAATCCAAGCTCATTATTATTATTTTAAAGTTGGGAGAATTTACATCCCCCTGCCCCCAAAAGGGATGGAGGCGCACACACACTTTGCTGCTGCTTCTTACTCATTCATGTAGTAGAAAAAATGTACACTCAGGGACTAATGAGATTAGCGAGCTGAAAGAAACCCTGTGTCTATTCTCAAGTCTCCTTTGTAGCCACACTCCTCGTCTTAACATTAAACAGCCTTCACTTCCTTCCTTTTAATATTTTTCACTTTTCTATCATTACAGGAGATATCTCCCTCAATTTGTCTAACACTAGGATTGTTTGAGAATTGATTTAGGAGTGGGCACACTGAAATAACATCTCCTTGGTTTATGGACTAGACATCATCCCATTCCTACCCATTGGCTTTGGAACAAGAATTGCACTACAGGTTACTCCTACCTTGAGGAAAACAGGCAGGTCTTTTGTATTCTGATGCCAATCATTGACCAAGTTCACCAAGCAGCTGGGGGTTGGGTGTGCTATCCAGGTAGGGGCATCTGCGCCACCCATCAACAATACCTACTAGTGATAAAGGCAAGGAGTGTTCTGAGCTTGAATAACCCTGCTGCAAAAGGTCTTTGAGACTCTGGGGCAGTCAAAGGTAGCGGTAAGAATCAACTCAAGTTAGCAATGCCTTTTGAGGACATTTCTGAGGAAGCCTTCACAAGTATGCTGGCCTCCAAGCTGCTCTGCCATATATATAGAGAGTCATCAGAAAGACAGATGACACAAAACTGACAGCTCCCATTGGTGGTTATGTCTCAGGTCCCTTTTTAATAACCGTATCTAACTCATTTCTCTATTTTGCTAGGAAAGATCAGCCTTTCCGCACTGGTCAGCTTGCTGCAGGCCTCCGAGTCATAGAATATGTCCGGTTATTTACATACCTGTAGACACCCTCCACCAGGATGAGAATCTTTTTCCAAGCTCTGCGGGTTCGAGGCTGGCCATAGATGACAGCATCTCTCAGGAGCTTCTCTAGGCTTTGTGTGTCTTTAAATAATACCAAAAAAGAAATTAAGTCATGAGAGGGCTTACTTTTTCTTTTCCACTTTCTTTTTTGAGGAGGCATCAGATGTTTTACATTCATACTCAGACTTAAACTTTCAGAGAATGAAGTCAGAATCAGAGAACCCTTTGGGAGAGAAAGGAGTGTCTTATTTTTTTAATAGAGCTTAACTCTAACAAGACAAATAGCTGGATTTGTACAAGTAGGCAGAGTAACCTCTCACCAGTGGGGCATGGTTTCCTAGGCTCTTATGAGGCTCCCCTCACCTGCCTTAGATTGAAATTCCACATTAAATGCACCTCTTAGGACTAAGCTTTGTTGCAGGCTAAAATGAACTCTGAGAGACATACCACCCATCAATCATTTAGACAGGAGTGTGTTAGGGTTTGGCTCAGTTTGCACAGATCTTACCTCCTACACTTTGGGACTTGATTTCTGACATCCCCCAACCTCAGAAGATTGAAAACTTTAAAGCAGTGGGACAATTAAGCCTTTTTTTCAAAATATGTGGAGATCTCTGAACACAATCGTAGCTCACAGTTATTGAGCCCTATTTGTGTGCCAGACACCCTCCTAAGCTCATTTTTTGTTATACCTCATTTAATTCTCATGAGAACCATCTGGAGGAAGTACTAGTAACATTTCCATTCTGTGGGTCAGGAAACTGAGGCACAGAGTTGCGTAAACTGCCTGAGGTCTACCATAAGAAACAGAATCAGGATTTGAACCCATGCAGTCTGTACTGTGACCCACTACTACCCTTTGCTGCTTTATGTGAAAGCCCTTGTCCCTTCTTCCCAAATTAAATGGTGATGTGGAACAACGGAGGATGAATGTTTGGCAGAATAGCCTTAACTTCTAATGTCAAATATAATCAGATGCAGATGACTGGACATGGGCTGACAGACAATTTAGAGGAACCTGCCTACCAATCTTGCTGTTTGGCATGTGTGTATGTATGTGTAAAAACTTTTAAGCCAGCAAGAAGAAAATGGCCGAGGATTATGGGCATACATTTTAGAATCATTATATTTCTACTGTGTATGTTTTGCATTTCCTAAGCTTTCTGTTTTTTGAGAATTTGAAGTTGAATACTTGAGGTCTAGAATCCAATCTTAATTTTAAAAGATGGAGATGCTACTTAACTGCTGGTTTGCTTGTTATGTAATGTTCACCAGGCATTAGAGACACCATTTAAAATGCTCAAAAAAAAGGTGACATCTAGCAAAGATAAATTTTTGAGGTCAGGAGTTCAGGACCAGCCTGGCCAACATGGTGGAAACCAGTCTCTACTAAAAATACAAAAAATTAGCCAGGCATGGTGGTAGGCACCTGCAATCCCAGCTACTCGGGAGGCTGAGACAGGAGAATTGCTTGAACCCAGGAGATGGAGGTTGCAGTGTGTGTGTGTCTATTATTTTGTTTTTATCTTTTAAGCCTAGCAAGAAAAAAAATCTCCGAGGTTTATGGGCATACTTTTGAGACTCATATTTCTACTGTGTATATTTTGCATTTCCTAGCTTTCCCTTTTTTGAAAAACTGAAACTGAAATACTTTAGGTCTATAATTTAATCCCACCAAGTTCGCACCACTGTACTTCAGCCTGGGCGACAGAGTGAGATTCTGTCTCAAAGAAAAAAAAAAAGATAAATCTAACACTGCATAGTTAGTACAGGTTTTGGCCACGGTAGACAAAGCTCTCAAGAAGCAGATGTGCATTGGCTCATCACTCACTGGTCTAGGCAGAAATTAACTGCAGTTCTTGGTCTCGATGGAGAGTCCTTCAACTTTGTCTTTTAGTCTCCCGTCTGTGCCTGGATCTGTTTTAGGGCTTCCCCCAAAGCTGGGTGAATCCATTAGTGGGTGCATTGACTTTTCCATACTGCAACCCTGCCACAATCAATGAAGCCACAAAACAGTTCTTGGAAATAGAGTTGTGAATGTATTTGTGTGTTTCTAAAAATTATTAAGTACATTTAAGCAAACCACATTTTAAATAAAGGTGCCTTCCTGTGAGTTGGAATGGGATAGGACAAGTCAGAATTTGATAGTGCAGTATCAGAACCTCATCTCTGAGTGGCCCTTGTTAGCATGGTACCTTCTAAGCTGTCTTCAGCATCCACTCCTTAGAGACTGGATATCTGGTCCTGAAATTCAGAAAAAGCTTGTGACATGAATAAGATGCTGCATGCTAGCGAGAATTCTTGGGAATCTAAGTAATAGTGCTAATATGCTATTTGACTTCCTTTAACCTGCTTAAGAAAACATCATATAAATAATGGAAAAATGAAGGAAATATGTATTGAAATAATGAAGAATTAAGGGACTAATTCTTTATTCAAATATATAAAGCCTCAGTTATTAGATATAGTATGCTATCAGTATGCTACCAATAATATCTGGCATGATATCAGAACCAACAGGTACAAAAAAATGTCATTTTTCTTTCTTTAATAATTAGCCAGAAATTAACTTTTTAGGTGTTATGTCAGTTTAAATGTGGAATTCATCAATTTCACCATGATCATAAGGACCTGTGAAAGAAGAAATGGAAGGATGGTGGATCTTTGTTTTATTTCATGCCACTTTTCTTTCTTTTTTTTCCCCTTTTCACCTGCGAAACAGGCCTCATGATATCCTGGAATCACTATCATATTCTTTTCACATAATATTCCCTAACTGACAAATTCATAGGGATTTATTGTTCTACTTGACCTGTGAGCAGCATTTCACAAAATTCAACACATACGTATCTTTTTTAATTTCTCCCCTCTGCTGTCTGGATACCATTTTTCATTGGATTTTCTTATTCCTTTTCCCACTATGTTTACTATTCTTCATGGGTACTATTTCCTCTTTTCACCCATTTCCTTTTATGTTTTTTCCTTGACTTTTTTTTTCTATTTTCCCATTAATCTTCCAGTGGTTCCTAACTTTCGGGATGAATAGAAATAATCATCTGGGTAACCAGTTAAAATGCAGATCCTCAAAATTTCTACTCAGAGATTTTTAATCAGTTGGTGTAGGACAGGGCCCAGACATTTGCATGCTCAGTATCCCTGGGCTCTGGAAGCCATAATTCAACGCCAGACTTCTATTTTGATCGATATGTTTTTCTAACCACCTTTTAGACAAATACGGGTGTATGGAACCCATGGCAACTACATTATCGGCCCAATTTTCCACCTTATTTGAGTCCCTTCTTCTGTGGCTTTGCCACCCCTCCCACACACCGGTGGAGAATGCTTCCCTGCCCCTTGGCTTGGGTTCAGGCAAGTAACTTGCTTTGGCTAATGGAGTACAGAGAAGAGACAGTTTGCTAGTTCCAAACCTAGGTCTGAAGAGGTCTTGTGCATTTCTATTATTCTTTCTCTTGTGCTTCTGCTAGTGACAGAAAAAGAAAATGCCCAGGCTAGCCACCTGGTCTCAGGATGGCCCCAGGAGAGGATTAATGGCACATAGGGCATGGTTACCCCAGCTCACCTGCAGTCTCCAGTGAGAAATATGTGCTGATTATTGTATGCCACTGTTTGTTCCATAATAGTTGCCTAATACAATCTCAAATGACCCTTCCTGATCTAGCCTCTGCCTGTCTTTCTGACATAGTTTGTCAATATTCCCCCAAACAGAGCCTCCTGACTCTCCTCCATGCTTATTTTCCTCTTGTGTGTCTGGAGAGTGCTCATTCATTACTGAAGTCTTAACCCAAACTCTTCTTGTCAGTCATACAGAACAGAGTTAAGGGCTTCCTCCTTGGTGTCCCTCCTGACTTGTCTGTTCTTTTTTTTTTCTTGAGACAGAGTCTCACTCTGTTGCCCAGGCTGGAGGGCAGTGGCACAATCACAGCTGACTGCAACCTCCGCCTCCCAGGATCAAGTGATTCTCCTGCCTCAGCCTCCTGAGTGGCTGGGATTACAGGCGCCCACTACCATGCCCAGCTAATTTTTGTATTTTTAATAGAGATGAGGTTTCACTACGTTGGCTAGGCTGGTCTCGAACACCTGACCTCAAATGATCCGTCCGCCTCTGCCTCCCAAATGCTGGGATTACAGGCGTGAGCCACTGTGCCTGGCCGTCTATTCATTTTTAAACACTCATCTTGATGTTTGTTTTTTTGCTTTCATATGTCTCTTCCATGAAGGCAAGGACCTCATCCTTATCATTCTTGCTCTAGTCTTAGTACACAGTACTAGGCTCAATCATTATCTAATGATTGCATCAATGTTCTTTTCCTAGAGAAAGAATGTAGACTAGGAGACAGGAAAGGAAATGCCACTTGTGGCTCTAAATAACAATTATTAGAAAAGATAAATGTCTCCTGCCTGCATTATATTTTAATGACATCTTTTGTTTTGTTTTAAACACAGGCAGGTATTTTTTGAATGTTCCCAAGAGCATGTTTTAGTGTATATTATTAACCACTAGATGGCAGCCAAGGAAACGAAAAGCAGCTGTCTTGTTTTGAAATTTTCAGTTAATAAACTTTCACTTCTTTGGATATCTTCACTTTTGCTTTAGGCAGAGGTCCTAATGTGTTGAAGAAAATCTCGTGACTGGGAGAACCAGTCTTCCTTTTCTATCATCTTTTATTTATTATGTCTATAATCTTTTATACTATTATTCATCATCTATAACCTATAACCTATGAAATAAAGAGATGGTGAATAAAAGCATTCCTGTTAAGATTGCTTTCCCTTCTGGGACTTGGAATTTATAAGTTTTGGTGCAGAAATGATACATGGTAATGTGGCTCCGATGCCACTGGAATAAAAACTAAACCCAAGTGAACTAAATTAGCAGTCATTTAAAAATGAATATTCTGAGATTTGGAAAATAATATGTAAATTCAGAGGCTACTGTGTTGTTTTTGCATCAAAAAGGTCACATACACACTATGGATTAGTCCAGGATTTAAAAATGAACACTATGAGTCCTAAAGAGAAGTTTCTCTCCATTTTAAAAAATAACATGCAAGACATGAAAACAAGCCTTTCAGTTCAGTGGGCATGCTGTGTTTTATACACTTTGCAGAGGAAAGCAAGAGGAATTCCAGTCTCTTCCAAGGCAGGGACCTCATTGTGCTTCACTTGAGTGGAGATTTCCATGGGATGTGGCTTTCGGTGGAGCTCACAAATCCCCAGATCCACACACCAGGATTCTTGAGCAGAAGGAAATTCAATTAGCCTTTTTTTTTCTCTCCTGCAAGGGGTGAACTCCCTGACCTCTTAGAATCATGGAAGCTACACAGGGAAAGGGATGACTGACCTCGGCCTGGATTCTGGTCCCACCTTAGCCCCTGGTACGTTTCTCTCTGATTCTCTGTGGCTCTACAAGGCTACAGTGTGTGGATTACAAACCCGCAGATTTAAGGCATTGTGATTTAGGTTCTGAAGGCCATATGGGATTCTACTGTTTCAGCAAGCTACATGCTCACATCTGCAAAGGATTTTTTAATAATGCTTATTAAAGCACGTACACTTGCATTATGTTAATCCCCATGACACCTCTGAGAAGTAGGGAAGAACTATTAGATTTTTGTTTTTTGCAGATGAAAAAAATGAATGCCAGAAGTTGTGTTTAAAAAAAAAAACTCTCAAAACAAAAGCCCTCCAAACAAACCCGTTCTTGTTGATTTAATAAGAAAATTCTGAGATATGGAAATTAAAATAAAGGTATAAATTTAACACCATCTAGGCACACACACAGCGCTATTATACAGTGTTGTTGTCAAGTCATAAAGACACACCACAGACTTAAAAATCACCATTATTTGAGCATCAATAATGCCTTCGGTGTTATTCAGCACAAAGTCTGACTCACTAAGGACGTTTCCTTTGATCTGTAGCGGACTAAGAGGATTGAGCTGGTTTGGTGGTGTATTAGTCCATTTTCACGCTGCGGATAAAGACACACCTGAGACTGGGTAATTTATAAAGAAAATGAGCTTGAATGTACTCACAGTTCCACGTGGCTGAGGAGGCCTTACAATCAAGGCCTAAGGGGAAACACACATCTTACGAGAGCAGCGCTCGTGGTAGTGAACAAGTCTCACGAGATCTAATGGTATCGTGCTCTCGTGGTAGTGAACAAGTCTCACGGGATCTAACGATGTTACAAGAAATGAAAATATGGAGCCCGCACTCTGGTGCCCAGTGCAAAACAGTCCTAGTCTTTCACCGGCATGGTTAACTGGTTTACTGAATTACTAAATACTTGGAATAGTCCAACTATATGTCCAAAACTACAATCAGGCTTAGGAGACAAATGCTTGTAGTCAGCCTGAGCCTGTGCCTGTCCTTACATTCAAAACCCTAATAATAGCAAGCCTCCTAGATCTGGAAAAGCTGAAGGTGCAGTTTTGTGAAAAGAAGGCACAAGGCAGCAAGGGACCCAGCATCTTCCAAGAAGGTAAGTTGGGCATAGTTCATAGTGTGTCTTCCTGAAGAAAAAATCCAGACATTTAGCTTTCCTTTTATCTCACTGTTGAATGGCGATACTGCTGCATACGCCAGGGCTTCTTCCTTCGTCTTCTCTTGTGGAGCTCTGAGTTTTCCAAAAGCCTAGATCTAATGTGAGATCTTCGCTCACTGCCCATTTCTCAGCGCCCTCCCTCCCTCCCTTCCTCTCCTCTGGATCCAGGGACGGAAGGTTGGGGCTGAAACTCAGCCTCCACTTTCCATATGCTCCTGGTGTGGTTGGTGGTTTATTCTTTGTCATCCAAGGCCCCACAAACTACTTCCAGCTGCATTTAGAGACACCCTTTGGTTACCTATGCTGTGGGTTGCTCAGCAAAAATATTTTTGTGTCTGCCTATCAGAGGCACTCACATTTTGTATGTGAAAAGATGGTTGGATGATGAATGAATGTTACTTTTTACTGTTTCTAGTCCCTTTCTCTCCATCTGTATATCTGCTCCTCTTATTCCTTTGGATGTGCAGTTTTATCCTAAAGATTCAGCCCAAATGTGAAATAGTAAGTAGAGGGTATTTAAATAGCTATGCATGATGACAAAGAAATTATTCTTACTTTTAAGATGGTGGTGAGGAGGACTGCCCTCCTTTTTTAGCCTTTGGGCAAAATCAAAATCATAATGACCAGTGTTGGGAAGCAAAACAATTATTTTCTGAAAGTCACATTTATGGAGTATCTTCTCCATGAGATCACAGGGGTGATCTCATTTTTTGTGCACTGAAAATTTGGTGCCTTTATGTTTTATGAAGCAGATTGTGCAAGGACTTTGGTTCAAGTTTTCTGGATGGCTCTTTAAATATGTGGAGAGTTGTTGCATGGCCTTAGGCAGTTCAAAGAAGCAAAGGGATCTTGTTGGAAGAGTTCAAAAGATAGCCGAGGGCAGATGACCTGGGTTGGGCTTATGGGTGAGGCAGATGCTAGGCACAGAGCCTGTTTACCCTGCAGGAGAAGCGGGTAATTGCAGTAACTTTTGACCTTGTAGGCATGAGATGAAGGATATGTAGAGCCTAGAAACCAGCATCACAGTGTCCAATACACTTGGGCTCTGGGCTTGATGCAACACATAGGCTTCTGATCCTCAGGGAGGAGATTGTGGAATGAGACAAAGTTCTGAGATGGGATCTCCAAATGAGGGTGCTCAATGCATGAAGGTGAGACATAATTCAGGGAACAGTATAGGAGCCCAGTGGTTAGGGTCTCAGCCAGGTGCTGGCAGCATCTACCTAACCAAAACTGCCTTGGCCCTGGGAGAGGTGTAAGGGAGATGGAAGCTACCAAGTATTGCATTCATCACTCTACCATCTAAGGGCAAACAGAGGGTGGAAAAGGCCAGGAAAGGAGGTAGCATGTCATGCTTAAAAACAAGGACGCTGGAGTTAGACTTCCTAGGTTTAAATCCCAGCTCTAACTCTTACTAGCTCTGTGTATCTAAGCAGTCCCTTCACCACCTGATAGATGTTTCTTCATCTGTCAAAAAGGGGATAAGAGTAGCAGGTGAATGTAAATGACTCGTTACAGCAAAGGCTCAATACAGCTGATTATCATGAAAAGATAGGGAGGCAACTGATGTCTTTATTAAGGCAGTTTAGAAGTCCAACTTGGACATTGAGATCTAAAAGATCATGGCTTGCAAAGTAGTCTAAGCCATGTTTATGGGTTTAACTTTTTACTTAACCTCACGAACCCTTGTTATTCAGACTAGGTAGTGCTCTGAGTTTTCTGGCAAACACTGGACTTCTTGTTCTTCCTCCTCTTGGCATTTAGTTGCTGCTTGGTAGCAATTTGGTTATTTATTTCCACTTTTTTTTAAAACCACTCCAAATTCTTGGCTTGCCTGGACCTGTGACCTTATGGCAACTCTCAGCTGAAGAAACGGCTTTTCTGTGAGGCTAGCTTAAGAAAGTCTTTGTGACTCACTTGAGGACTGCTTGCTGCTCTAAGTGTGGTTCTGCATGGCAGCAGCAGCACCCAAGAGCTTGTCAGAATGCAGGATCTCAGGGCCCCACCCAGACCTGCTCAGTTAGAGTGTGCATTTTAACAAGACCCCCAAGTACCTCGTGTGCATACCAAAGCCTGAGAAATATTGGGGAGGAATAACTTCATCATTTGCTCATTTCCTCAAAATGCACCAGAATCACTATGGAGAACAAATGTCTTGGCTCCTGATTGCAGTTGACTCTGAAGCCGAGGCTGTGAAATGGCTGGAGAACAGCTGGATGCCACCAGGGCAACCTGAGGGTTGGCTATTTCACTGAAGCTGCCCACAGTAGATAATGCAAAAAGATATTCTTTGTGCTTAGCCAGCAAGAATGCAGAGGCCAAATGTCAGCATTCTGAATTGAAATTGAGTCTACTGACAGGATAGGGCTCCATTAGCCATCACACTGAATTGAGTTTTACACAAGGGACCATAGCATTCTGAGTCCTACCTATGGGCTGGCAGGAAGTAGCTGGATTCAGCTGGTGGTTGAGAGTGCTAACAAGTGCAAGGCATATCCTGCCTATATCCCCTCAGCCCAGCTTCTTAATGTAAATGCAGGCCATTCTTTGTCTAAGAGCTTTATTTTCTGGCTGTGGGAACACAGCCTGTATAGGGAGCAGCTTTCAATCAGTCACAAATGGGAATTGGTGGATAAATACCGCAGCTCCCTCAGCCCACAGGTGGGGATAACACTAAAGTATCTATCCTGGCACCCAGAGTTTCCTAGAAGAATCGAGGTCCTGTTGTCCACTGTGGTCACTTGCTTGACAGTACACCGTATTGGCTGCCTTCCGGTGCCCTGCTCATCTGCTTCCTGCCATCACTTTCTGAATAAGTGAGTTGTGATTACATCCATGTCTCAGGGTCTGCCGCTGGGGGAAGCAGTCAAGACAAAAGTAATAGACTTGGGTCTGCGTTTTGACCCCTGTGATTTATCATTTGTCTGTCCTTAGGTAGGTCATGTAATCACGTTGAGGATTAGTTTTCTCTTTAAAAAAATGAGGACAATGGAAAGAACTGTGTTTCTGGGTTGCTGTTAAAATTAGATGAACTAATTAGCTAAAGAACTTAATACCAGTGAATGTTGAATGAATTATATAGTAGTTATGACTTAGCTATTGTCCACATTTATTATCGTAGAAGAACTAATCTATGATGATAAAAGATTCTGGTACTCAGGGTTTTGGGTTTTCTTTTGTTACTGTTTAAGAAATGAGGTCTTGCTATGTTGCCCAGGCTGGTCTTGAACTCCTGGCCTCAAGTAGTGATCCTTCCACCTTAGCTAACTGAGTTGGGCTTACAGGCATGAGCTACCACACCTAACTCTAGTACCCAGTTTTGAATTTAGCATCATTAAAAATGCACCTCTGTGTCTTTTCCTGTTTTTTAGGAAATAGATTTTGGGTGTTTCGATTTTGCTCCCTTGCAGAAGTTTCCTTCTATTTAGTCTTCTCAGGTATTCATTCTGACTGTGTGAGAAATGGAGAGAGAGGAATAATGAATAGCTTTGGAGTTAATGAATGGTCAAGCCTATTTATACAGGCTTAAAAGTTTATTATGATGGTCTGAGTGGGTTTAAGTATACCTTAGGTATATTTTTCCTACAGAGAATTCAAAAATTCAAGGGCCCAGAATTCTGATTCATTTATAATTGTCTTAAATAACAAAGGATGTCCACTTCCCCTGGTACTACAAAAAAAAGAAAAAAAAAAAAAGAACCTCCTCCCCTCCAACAGAAGAGTATTGTTAAGGTGTAAGGAGAGGGTGTGAAGCAGAGGACAGTCCTTGGGAGCAGAACAAGTTTGGAGTTGCATGAAATTCCACAATCCCAGTGTTTAAAAATGCTCTGGTGCAGGTGGCAATTCTTAAAACCTGTCTCACAAGTTATTCACTTCTATCTGGACTGGTTGTATGTGTCATATACACAGATGTTCTGCAGATCCTGCACAATCTCTGTATTATCAGTTCAATCTGTGTGGAGGCATATCAAGGATTAAGGCATCACCGCATACCGAAGCAGTTAGTAGTATCCTGGGAATAGCAGAGCAGGAAACAGAGCCAGCAGCATCGGATGCTGTACGTATTATAACTCCATTCAGTTCTTTCACTGTCCATATACGTCTTACTTCCGTCACTTCTCAAGAAAGAAGTCATTCAGAGGACCCTGGAAATAACTCTGCTCTCAAGGGGGCTGTTTCTGTGATGTAAATACATCAGCAGCAAAATATACTCATGTTTCAAAGTTGTATAAACATGTGGGTGGGTAGGAACAAGGACTTTTTGCACCTGTGAGTGAAAGCCTAGTGGTTTCCTATTGCTGCTGTAAGAAATTAGAATAAACTTAGTGACTTTAAGACAACACAAACTTATCTTACTGTTCTAGAGCTCAGAAGTCTGAAATGGGTTTGACTGGGTGAAAATCAGGATATTGGCAGGGCTGTATTTCTGTCTGGAAGCTCTAGGGGAGAATCCATGTCCTTGTTTTTTCCAGCTTCTAGGGAAATACTTCCTGCATTCCTTAGCTTGTGGCCTTCTTTCATCTTCAGAGCCAGCAAGCGCTCTTTAAGTCTTTCTCACTTTGCATTACCCCGTACCTCACTCTTCTGCTTCTCTTTTCCACGTAACAACCCTATGATTGCACTGGACCTGCGTGGATAGTCTCTTTATTTTAAGGTTAGCTGTTTTGCAGCCTGGATTCCATCTGCAACTGGAATTCCCTTTGCCAGGCAACAGAATGTTCACAGGTTCTGGGGATGAGGGTATGGACATCTTTGAGGGGTGAGCATTATTTTTCCTACCAGAGAGCTAAAGAGCAACAGCAGCTCAGGCATAATAGACTCCTGTGCATTAGAAGAGAGACTCTGACCTTAGCTGTACCCAATTCTTAATTAGTTGGGAAGGGCAGCAATTATCCAGACAGTTCCAGGCTTCACTATTAATCAGTTGTATGATCTTGGACAAGTTGGTTAATAACTCTAAGCCTGAATCTTCTCATTTGTAAAGCAGTCCCTACCTCATGGAATTCTTCACAGGGCTAAATAAATAAGAGGCCATTAGCTCAGCATCTGGCACAGAGGACATTCTCAATAAATGCTAGTTGCTAGTATAAATAACTGCAGCTAACATTCATTGTTAGGATAGAGATAATAACTATTATTTATTTTTCACAAGTACAAGGAGGGCATGAAGAATAAGTTACTGAATGTTTTGAGAGCTTTGTAAAATTGAGAGATAACATTTAACTCTTAAATTATGGTTTCAGCAAAAAGTTAAGAATTTGAGGCAAAGTTTTATTTGAAAATAATTTGAAATGTAACAGAAAAATTCCAAGAATAAGAGTACTGCGAATAATACCCACTTTCCTTTACCTAGATTCACCTGTTAACACTTTATCCCATTTGCTTAATCATCTCGACTATGCATATTTATAGCTGTGTTTGTCCATCTGTGTATAAATGTGTTTGTACACACACACACACACAGTTTTTTTCCCTGAATTAAGACTAAGTTGCATATATCATGGTCTTTATCCCTAAATAATTCAGTGTGTCTTCTTTAAGAATAGGGTATTCTTCCCTTTAAGAATGGGGTATTCTTATATGATTAGAGCAAGATTCAGCAAGCTTTTTCTATAAAATGCCAGATAGTATTATTTTAGACTTTGTGGACCACATACAGTCTCTGTTGCATAGTCTTTATTCTTTATACAGTACTTTAAATATGTAAAAGTGTTCTTAGCTCACAGGTCATAAGTTGTCTACCCTTGGACCATGGTGAAATGATCCACTTTGGTATTTTTAATGTTGATTCATGATTCTTTTCTAATATCTAATTTACCACACATCTTCCAATTTTTCAAATTGGCCTAGTAATTTCCTTTATGCATTTTCCTGTCTCTTTTGGAATCTATTCTAGGACCTGCCATTGCACTTGGCTGATACTGTTCTTTCATATCCTTCAATCTGGGCCATTTCCTCAGCCTTCCACTGTCTCTTATGATAATTGACATGTTTAGGGAATACAGTTCCTTTTTTTTAAAAATAGAACATTCCTAATTTGGGGTTGTCTAGTGATAGGATTCACTGCTCTAACCTGCATCCCATATAAACAATGTCAAAGGCTTTTTACGGTATCATATCTGGAGACACACAGGGTCCATCCGCTCCTCGCAGATGACTTCCAAGCAATAGCAAGTGGAAGAACAAAAACAGAACAAAACAGAAAAATGGAGAATAGAGAAATCCTAAAAGAACACTGCTTTAGAGACAGATGATCTTCAGAATTATTGTGTGTTTTTTTCATCCAATGCTGTGCAAAGCTTTAACTTAAAGCTTATGTCTCTGTTTTCATCTCTACTAGACATAGGAGAAGGCAACTAGATGTTTTGAGAAAAACCAGTTCATCCAGGGAACAGCATGGTAAGAAGCAGAACTCCCAGGATCCTTTTGTTGCTTTTTGAAGTACATACATTCTTAGCTTGTGTATACATCTTAATTTTTGTATATTAACTGGCAAGGTCTTATCTTTCAGCCTCTGCTCCAGTAGTTCAGCCCCAAGTTCAGGTCACACTAAAAGTCGTGCTGCTCTCTGCACACTTCAGATTCATTTTTTGCTTGAAATTGTCTTTTCTTCTTCCCTGATTAGAATTATCTTAATTTTTCAACATTTTCTGCTAATGTCATCCATTTCATGCAATTCCCAAGAAGAAATAGACTCTTCATTTTTCTGTAATGTTTTCTACTGTCCCTTAGTGACACTGATGATGACAATGATGAGGCTAATAAGAGTAATACCGTAGCAACTACAAATAATTGAGTAGTTCCTCTTGCCAGGCATTGTGCTAGGCACTTATATCCCTTTTCCAACAATAGTATTATTTATGCATCATAATTATCCTCATTTTTGAAATAGGAAAACTGAGATCCAAAAAGTAGTATGTCTAGGACCACAGTCTCACAGTCTAATAAGCTAGAGAATGAGGACACAAGTATGTGGGTCAAAGCCAGTACTCTGTTTTAAAATATTGAAGCAATCATTTTAATTTTATATATGTTGTATGGTGATAATAATATTGTTAGATTAAATTTACTTACAGGGAAACATACAGATATTAAGTGTACAATTCAATGAACTTAAATAAGAATGTAACCATCACCCCATCAAAATATGGCGCACAAAGTTCTTTTGTGCCTCTTCTCACCAGTTCCCTCCCTCCAAACTAGAGACAAGCATTGTTATGATTTCTATCATCATAAATTAGTTTGGTCTGTTTTTGAATTTACTATAAATGAACTCGCACAGTATGTGTACGCTTTTCTGTCTCGTTTATTTCACTCAAAATAATTAAAATTTTCTTGAGAGTCAGCCATGTTATGTATAGCAGTAGCTTGTTGCTTTTTTTTTTTTTTTTTTATTGTAGAGGAGTGTTCTGTTGTATAAATAAGTAACAATTTTTTTCTACTCTCCTGTTGGTAGACATTCAGATTGTTTCCAGATTTTGGCTACTATGAATAAAGATGCTATGAGCATTCTTGTACAAGCCTTTTAGTGGATATACACTTTCATTCCTCTTGGGTAAATGCCTAGGTATAGGGGTCATAGTATAGGGGTATGTTTAGCTTTATAAAACTTTGCCAAATAACTTTCCAAAAAGTTATACCATTTTACACTCCACAGGCAATGGGTGAGCGATCTAGTGGCTCCATATCCTTGCTAACATTTGGTGTTGTCATCTTTTTAATTTTAGCTATTTTACTGGGTGTGAGAAAGCACTGTAGCCAAAGCCTATACTCTTAACCACTGCTTGATGTCATCATGGCCCTTTGCATTTTATACAGTAACTTGCATACATATCTCCCTTTCCTACTAGATTTCAAGCCCTCAGATAGCTAAGATATTACTTATCATTTTTATAGTCTTTCAGAGGACTAACATAGTGCCTGAATCAGAATAGATGCTCAATAAATGCTTAATACATTTTGGCTTGGAACACATTGTCTGCATTTTTTTGCCAACGTTCGATCAATAGTGTGAAAGAGTAGAGAGAGGATGAGTGAGGATAATTAATATGGCAGATGTCTGGTGATGTATCTGAGGGCACACTGGCAAGGTCTGGGGACAGCTTAGATTAAAGGAAGTTCAAAAATAAGATTCTAGGTCTTGTATATCTCGGTATGCATTATAATCATCTGGGGAACTCTGAAAATAATGCAAATGTCTTAGCTCCAAACAAATGATGGTTATCTTGGAGGATTTCTACCCTAAAAGCCTTAAGCTGGAGAATAGGGAATGCTTGGTCAATGATTAATGAAGTGTGTGCTTAGTCTCCCAGTTGGTTATTTATGCATGTATGTTTACCTATCTATCCATATGGTAGACATTTGGACTGAGTTGATCTGGAGGTGAGCACAGTCATTGATCTTTTATAGATGTTCCCTAGGTGCCACTCTTGGGCAGCTAGCAATATAAGCACTGACACAGTAGAATGAAGAAATAAGAGGTTTACATTGATGATGATAATGTTGGTCTGTTCCAAAGAGGTAACAACCCGACTATGTCTCTCTCTAGAAAGTAGATTATCACATTTAACTACATACATGGATGGAACTACAGTTGAGTGACTGCCTAGCTATCCCCTTTATCCTCTGCCAAGTAGACAGAGCCTTTGATCAGCAATCATCTGTCATGTGGAAGAATCAAAGGGCACAGCACACTTGTGCTAATACCAAAGGCATTCCTTGTAGTCTCTTAATAAACTTACTTGGAGCCCTGAAGGCCGTCTACTCCAAACATGAATTCCCAACCCCGCCAAAATGACTTGAGTCTAAACGTGACAATCCATGATATATCAGGCAGAACTGAAAGAATTTAACTTGGCTTATCAAAGTCTAAAGCCGAAACTGAGTGATGCAAAATGGACAAATGAGGTCAATGTATTTTGAATGACATTAAGCTAGATGTTATATCCACGCTGTAAATCTGAGGGGCCCAGAGTCTGGCTCTTCTGAATGGTCTGGTCCTGAACTTCACTCTGAGTGTTCACTCTCACATAGCTACTGAAGGTGGCTCAGTAAGGCATAGCCAGACCTTACCTCACTCAGTGAGAGCCATAGATTTTTCATTTGAACAACTCTATGAGTTAGACAAGGGAGTTCACTTGAGAATACTCCCATGCATTTTCTTTCCTCCCCCATGGGACAATTGTTCTTTGGTTTGAGATTGCTGTGAGGTGGGCAGGACAGAATTGAAACAATTCTTCCTCAGTTCTCCATCAGCCTTCTTCTCGTCACTTCAAACTTTGTTACCTCCTTGGAGGATGGAGGGGAGAGCTAGGAAAGAGGAACAGGGAAAAGTGAAGGTGAAAGGAATGCAGGAGAGAAAGGTAGTAAGGAAGAAAGAGAAAACAAATTCATGTGTGTACACACGTATGCATGTGTGTGTGCATGCACACATACACAGAAAGAAGAGAATCACAATTTCCAATCACAATAACAAATTAGAATCAGAACCTTTCAACTAGGAGGATCCTTACCTATCACAGAGTTAATCACCTCATTTTACAGATGAGGAAACTGAATGCAAGAAAGATGAAAGGATTTATACAAAGTGACACAGTAAGTCAGGAGCAGAGTTAGATACGAGAACTCAGGTGTCCACCACCATCCACCTCCTTCAAAATGTTTCCTGATAATTTCCATGCTACCTTATCAAGTCTCTAAAAAAGAATAGCCTTCTGCCTGCTTCTCACTACCCAACCACACAAACCAGAGCCTGAAAGGACATTGCAATGAAGTCGAACAGAGGGTTTTGTTGGGTGGGGATCTGAGCATCTGTGGGTGGGCAAAGTAGACATTCTAATAAGAAACAGGCTCATTTTTTTTAACCTGACTGTAACACAAAACTTAAGTCTTCAAACCTTCCCAAGGCAGAGCTGTAGAAAGGGAAGAGTTATAACACTTCTGATAATTAAATGGCAGTCCTAAGAGATCAATCATGTCTTCAGAGGCCACACTGAAAAACCACTAACAGTGGCATTAATGTGTTTGGGTTACACTTAACAATCTGGATGTTTAATGCACTTCAACCATTTGTTCCAGGTCACCAGAGGTTAACAAGCGAGTAGTGAATATAAACATAATTGTGTGTCTTGAGGCTATGTTGTCAGCTTGAAGAACAGAACAAAGCCTCATCAATAATCTTTACTTTCTTCTAGGAGCAAGCCTGTACATGTTGGTAATACATTGATACTCACTGTTGTGTTTGAAGATTCTTATGGTTGCACCTGAGAGTCGGGCCCCAAGCACAAGCGATGCATGGTTTAACTCATCACTTAAAATGAGGCATCCCTGTGCAGAAAGCAAGCACACAAAACACAAGCCAATAAATAAAACAAAGGAAAAACAACTTGTGGGGACAGGAAGACACTCTAAAACCTATAACACAGATTTCTAAAACTCACTTTAATTTTAAAAGGCCGAGAGTTTAACCTGGTGTCTATATGGATAAAATCATGTATAGCAGTTAGCTGATGGAGACGGGAATTGTTTTAAGAGATTACATGTTCATTGCTACATTTACATATAGTTTTCAGTAGAGAAGTTCATCCAAGATCTTTGCTAAGCACCAGGTAGATTGGTAGATTTTTAGGTGAGTTATGAACTTGTAGGGGCATCTCAATTATTTCTACTGAAAGGCAGGGGTCTTTTGTGTAGGACAATTCAAGCTCTTACTTCTGGTTCTCATTTTCCACTGTATTAACATCCCATGTAGGCAAAAACATCACTGTTTACAGTCAAACGCTTGGAAAAGTAGGCATGGCAATTCAGTCAGAGGTATGTGGATAAAGTCAGTCTAACTTACTGCTTACATATTACTCTTTGTAAAATTATTTTTCCTTTTTAATTAAGCATTTCTAAATTGTAAAACTGTTTAAGCATACCAAAAATGCAGGCAAATTATGGCGGACCTTTGTCTTTGGTGGCCTTCCGGAATCTTTGAGTTCTCCTTAATATTTCTGTAGTTTCACACATAGCATGTTTTGATTTTTTTTTTTTTTGAGGTAAAAGCCACAATAGTTCCCATATATTTGTACTCTAGATATATGCATATTTGTATTTTTTTCTGGTGGAACATTTGAGAATTATTTGTAAGCTTCCTATTTCACCATGCCTAAGAACAGGACATTCTCCTACAAAAATCACAATTCAGTGATCACATCCAAGAAGTTCAATGTTTGTACAATGCTATCATTTGATAGACAGTTCAAATTTAAATTTCCCCAACTTTTCTAATGATGTCTTAATGCTTTTTATAGATGTTATCATTCCTTTGATGTTGTTCAATGCAAAATCCAGTCTAAGACCATGCACTGCATGTAGCTGTGATGAGACAGATTTTCAAAGGCATAAATCTGATTAATGTACTTGCTTACTTGGCAATGAACTAGCCAACTTCCCATTTTTTTCTGAGGAACAATTTCAAACACTGGCATGATTTTCACTATATGGCTTATTGCCATTAGGCACCTGCTTTCATCTCTGGTCATTTTGTGACCACCGTTTTATATTCTGGTTCCTCCAAATCTATGTATTTTACACATGCTCTTCCCTCTTTTTGCCCTAAGTAATTAAACTTATTTATCTGTGAAAATTCTGTTCTCCTCTCACCATTTTTACGCAGACATTGCAGACTTTCTCAGGAAGGGTTTTGGGCAGCTCTTTGTCCTTCCTCATGTATGACCATGCCTTTTCTATTTGCCCTGTTTTATCCAGTATATAGTTTTCCCCATTCGACTATAAACTACATAAATTTAAAAGGCACAGGGCTTGTTCATCTTTGTATGTCTTATATCTTCTCTTATATGAGGACATAGTAGATTCTCAATAATTGGTTTATTGAATGAAAAAATAAATGAGTAACATAGGAAAAATATTTTGTCCAAATAAATGCTTAATAAATATTTGCTATAGTAAGTTGCATATGGAAACTCAGGAGCCCAACATTATCACTGCTTTGTTAAACTGTCATTGATCAGCAATATCATGATAAGATTTGCTGGACTAAGCTGGCATACTTATTCAAAAATACCAATATCTAATCACTTTCTCCTAAGAAAAGAACCTTCTCAGCCATACTTCTAACAAGGACCTGCTCAGAGTTACAATTCTTAGGAGTAATAGAGTAGAAGACGATTATGTTAACAAACTTCTCACCTTTCCAACTAACGCAGGGATATTCATTGAGTTAGTTGCAAATCCCATGCCAAAGACCATAGCTGCTTCCACATTCAGGAACTTAGCCACAAGGTCCTCCAACTCCTTGTGCTTATCCAAAGTGCCTGCACATAAAATTGCATGAGGAGTAAGCCTTCTCTTTTCAACAAGGCCAAGATTGAAAACTCAAATTCCAGTACATACACATCACCAAAAGACCTATACAAGAGTGCTTGTAGCAGGAATATTTGCCATTGCCCCAATTTAGAAACAACCCAAATATTCAAATATTTTAGAGTGGGTAATTACAATATGGGATATTTGTATAGTAGAATTTAATACAGCAATAAGAAAGAATGAACTACTGCTCCACACAACATTGTGGATAAATCTGACAAATCTATTGTTTAGTGAAAGAAGTCAGACATCTAAAAAAGTACAGGCTATATGATTTTGTTTACATAAAGTTTGCAAATGGACAAAACAAATCTATAGTGTTAGAAGTCAGGATAGTGGTTACTTTTGTTAGGAGCATGAGGAGGGGTTTTAGAGTCTCTGAATGTTCTATTTCTGCATTTGTTACATAGTTATGTTTGCTTTGTGAAGATCCATTGAGCTGTGTACTTACCACTGGTACACTTTTCACCATGCCATAAATAAAATAAAATTTACAAAGAATACCACAATTCTTCTCTCTTTTTACTCTACATCTCACAAGTAATTAAATTATAACCCCATCAGTTTCCCCACACCTAAATGCAAAACAGATCCCATGACTTCCACAGATACCAGTAAAACTAGTTATAATTTATTGAACCTTTGGAATGTACTAGATACTGTGTTAAGCCCACTATTTAGGTTCTATCATTTAATCTTAGAAGCCCAATAATGCAGGTATTTTTACTCCATAGATAAGAAAACTGAGGCCTAAGAGGTTACCAATAAAAAGCCACAGAGATAATCTAGTCTAACTCCAAAGTCATGTTTTTACCTTTTTACAGTCTCTTATCTGCTTGCCCTTTAATCCCTCCTTAAACATAATCCCCTCATGGTTTGTTACAGGAAATGTTGATGCTCCCTATATTTTGTTTGCTGTCACGTGAACTTCTGTGTCTGCACAGTTCAACATGGTAGCCACCAGCTACATGTGGTTACTGCAATTGAGAAACTGAATTTCAAATTTTATTTAATTTTAAGTAACTTAAAATGTAAAGCTAAAGCGTAGTAAAATGTGTTTCACCAACTGCAAATTTATTTTTTGACAGCATTACATTTCATATTAATTAATGGAAATTTACTGTCTTTATTAACATGTGCTGTAAGTGTAAAATAGGTATCATTTTCTGAAGCCTTAGTACAGCAACAAAAAGAATGTAAAATAGCACCTTGTTTTTTTTGAGAAGGAGTCTCGCTCTGTTGTCAAGGCTGGAGTGCAATGGCATTATCTCGGCTCACTGCAACTTCCATCTCTTGGGTTCAAACAATTCTGCCTCAGACTCCCGAGTAGCTGGGAAAACAGGTGCACGTCGCCATGCCCAGCTAATTTTTCTGTATTTTAGTAGAGACACCATTTCACTGTGTTGCCCATGCTGGTCTGGAACGCCTGAGCTCAGGCAATCCACCCAACTTGGCCTCCAAAGTGCTCAGATTACAGGCGTGTGCCATCATGCCCAGCCTGATATTTTTCACACTGATTACACATTTAAATGGCAATAATCTACATATATTGTGTTAAATAAAATGTATAATTACATTGATTTTACCTGTTTTTTTACTTATTATATCGGCTATTAGAAAATTTAAAATTATACATGCGTCTTGCCTTGTGTTTCTATTGAGCAGTGCTTTCTAAATGATGTAACTGAGAGAACAGAAAAACGTGCAAGCGGAGAGATGTTGTAATTTGCACAAATAGAACGTAGGCACTGTTGCTCAGATTTAAGTTACAGAAGTATTGTTAGCATATTTAGGGCTGCTATAAACATACTTTCTTCAGCCTAAGGATCAACTTAGTTTACTATATGATGTAAGAATTTATTTAAATTGGTAAATTAATTTTCTTACTGTGCTAAATGGTAGGAAGGTATTAAATGGTCAGTTCTAAGATTTATATTGCATTTCACGTTGAAGAGGACACTTGGTGATCTTTGCCCTTCACGAGAGGTCACACTGTTTGAAGGGCCTTTCTTTTCAAACTAGAGTTTATTTATCCCCAAAGTTGTTAGAAGGCATAGTAAAACAAGTATTCTAGTAGTCAGTCTGACTCAAGAATGGTGAAATGTTAAAAGTTTAAATTGTAATTTCAAACTTTGTATTATCACAGGTATATTATAGAACAGAAAGAGAAACTGAAATTTAAGAATAAAACATGGACATATCATTTGCCAGATTTGCTTTTACCTAAAAGAGACTTCTTCCCAGTGGGAATGGTTCCAAGAACAGGCAGTGAAAAGGCCAACAGCCTGGGCATGAGGAGACTTAGGTTCTGGCTCTAGCTCTTCCATTACCAGCTGTGTAGCCTCTGGCTACCTTTCCTGGAAGCTTAAAGAGGGATTGAGAGAAATGCCATTTTAGGCTTTCCCAATGTTACTCATGCTATTTCCTTCACACAAAATCATCTTTTTGTCCTTCATCTTTTTTCTAATGCCTTTCTCAGCTTCCCCTGGGAAAATTGGTCATTTTTCTCTTCTGAGATTGAATAACATCTATCATATGATGATTATAGCACTTATTATGTTGCACTGAGAATGTTCCCAGGGCAACCTTCTCTAGTACAGAAAGAGTCCTTGGGATGCAGACACTGTGTGTGAGATCCCATGACTTCCATAGATACTGACAATAGTATCACAGATGGTCAAAGTGTCAGACATTCCATGATGGTGTCATAGATGTTTGTCTTGGCACACTGCTGACACATAGTAGGTACTTGTAGAGTTATAAGGGGTCCTTTGATGAATAATGAAGACAGGGCTGGGCTTAGTGTAGGAGAAGACACAGAGAGGAAGATCAAAAGGCCATGCAATGACAGGGCAACAAGGTGACTAGGCAGTGAGCACTAGCTTAAAGACATTCATTTCCAGAGAAGTCTTCTAGTAAAGACAGGGTGCCCAAACTTTGCCAACTTGATATAGTTCCCCTTTCCTGCCCAGAGGGTCAGGTGACAACTAGTCCAGTCACCCAGGAGTGCGTGAGCAGAAGTTCATGATGCATCTCCATGGTGTCTTTCTCCACCTTTAATCTTTCCAAAACCTGCTATCTCAGAAGTTTATCTACAACAGTGGCCTCACTAAAAGTTGTTAGGATAATATGGGATGTGTTGTCATGTAATAAAACAGTCAGATAACTCATGAGGAGTGGGTGTGTCTAAGGCCATTTTGAGAAGTTGCTCACTACAAGGTCTTTTCCATTAGACCTGGCTTAAAGAGAGGGAGGAGGCTAGGCACAGTTGCTCACACCTATAATGCCAGCACTTCGGGAGGCTGAGGCAGGAGGATCACTTAAAGTCAGGAGTCTGAGACCAGCCTGGCCAATACAGTGAGAACTCCATCTCTAAAAAGTTAAATAAAAAGTAAAGTAGCTGGGCCTGGTGGTACACACCTGCAGTCCTAGCTATATGGGAGGCCGAGGTAAGAGGATTGAGCTTAGGAGGTTGAGGCTGCAGTGAGCTATGATCACACCACTGCATGCCAGCCCAGGTGACAAAGCAAGATCTCATCTCTTAAAAAAAAAAAAAAGAAAGAAAGAAAAGAAAGGGAAGAGAGAGAAAAAAGGGAATGCAGGTGTCCATCTGAGGTTTGAGGTCCCCAGACACAGTCCTTTTTCAGGATTTCCAGTGGGCATGTGGTTAGCAAAGTGATTTTTAGCCCCTAGATGCAAGACCAATTTCTATGACCAGATGCCTCACAGCTAAGTTGCAAGTTAAGAGCAGTTTTGCATCTAGGGGCTTACCTTCATTTATATAGAAAACAATAATTCCCAAAGTTCATTTTCATGGAGTTTCTCTGTTTAGTGTTCTTAGCTCAGATTTTATAAACAAACTTGAAAGATTCCCAGGGTGGCTGAAGATCTTTCACCACTTCTACTTCAGGAAGCCATGCCTTTGAAAGTCAGATTGGACTGGTCTAGCGTGAGGTGGGTTTTTAAAGGAATAACGAAAAATCTTTCTTTTAGTCAAGTGCTGCTTTCCTCTTCCTGTTCTTCATATTCAAAAAGTAAGAATATAGGAAGAGCCTGGGGAAATAAAGTAGTCACTAGAAGCTTTGCTTCCTACAAACACTCGTTCAGGCCATACCCTGATTGAGTAAAGGTGTCAACTTGCAGTTGGTGGTCCAAGTACTCGGGTAATTCTAGAAATCAAATACATTTTGTCTTTGGTATATAAATATTGGCAATTTTTAAATCCTAAGAAAGCATAGTTATAATGCTAGCTGAAGGTATAAATAAATCCACAATAGTTTTTTTTTTTTATGTTTCTCTCTGTGACATTTTAGTCTCCGAAAGTCAGTAACAGCCATAAATTGGCTATTGACAGTGGATCTCCAAATTGCTGTTACGCATGTAATGAATCTTATTTTTGTCCTGGTGGTTCATTTATCCAGTCTTATACTCAAAATCTACCTATGAATAAAATAATAAACACAAGCTGGAAGTTACCTCTTGTCAGCTTTCTAAGTAGTTTTTTCATGTGCCAAGCACCACATTCGCTGCCATCAGTCAAATCAAAAGTTAGATTCAAGATAAAGTGCCAATATTCTATTTATGGATTATATGCATGTCTACTGAATTTTTATTGATACTGACTGGCTCGTACTCTTTAGTCAGAGATTGCTGGCCTATATATTGACATTGGTTCATAGCAAAGAGTGTGGGTGTTATTAACAAGCCTGTTTCACAACTACCAATTCTTCTTTTGTAGCCCATGTGAAGACTATTTTCCAGATTGTGACGATAGACACTTTTGGTCCAAAATGTCCTGTTTGTAAACCGTTCCTTAGACTTGACCTAAGAGCAGGCTATTGTTTATTATGGGGACCTGGCAGCTGTCCCATCTTGCCCTTCAAACTGTCAGTCAGAGCCATCAGTTCACATCTGTGCCATTTTGCTTGAACTGGTAATTCGTGCATTAAAGCCAGCATTCACATTCTGCCTAAAGAATTCCACCTTGGAGCTCATCCTTCAAAACCATTTGGGGTACTCTGCTGTCTTCCTTGATCCACTCTGTTCCGTCTAATGGAGGTTATGGAGTGATACTGCTTCTTGAGTGACTTTGTTTTTCTGGCCAACATTCCGAGATAGTCTGGAAGAAGCCAGATGTGGTATCTGAAATGGGTCTAGGTCATGCATACAGTTACACTTAAACTAGGCCACTGCTGCTGGGTTAAGAGACACTCCATCCTGATGAGGTCTGGAAAAATGGCAGAAATAACTTTCAACTGCCCACTCACCCAGGGCTTCATTTTAAACAAACCACTCATCACCTTTCAACCAGTTGAAGCATTAGTAAATATTAGATCAGAGGTAAATAAAAACCTTAAGTGGGGCACAGGCATATAATTATGCTGGTCTTTCACATCAAATAATTCTGATGAGACAAGATTTTCTAAATGGACAGAATGATACCTTCTGTCTCATCTCCTGGTCTCAATTTTCTTTTTTTAAAGTTTTATTTATTTTTGTAAATAATGTGTAATGAGGGTTCACCAATGCACCATGGTTGCTTAATTTAATCCTCATACTCTATATCCTCTCTAATCCTCACGCCTACACAAGTGAGCAACTGTTTCCTTATTTTACTAGTGAGGAAACAGGTACCAACATGATGCTACTTACAGGAGACAGAACTGATAAGTGCAGACCATCTGCTTAGCAATATGCCAACCTAATATACTGAAATATTTTAAGCCTTATCTCAATTAATTGTCATCCAATTTTTTGAGGTTGGTACTATTACTGTCTTCATTTTATAGATGAGGACACCAAAACTTCAGAGTTTAGTTTACCCTTAGTACTCCTTGGAGGTTCCAAGGTCACACAGTAAGTTTAGAGCCAAGATTCATATTAGCACATCTGACTCCAGAGATGAAACGCCTCATCGCAGTTCTATGGCTTTTTCCAAAGCAGGAAATTCTGGCAGCTGCTCGCCCAAGGGGTGCTAAGCATCTGTATGTTCTTAAATATATAAAGATTTGTTGTTATAAGCATCACAGGACAATTTATTGAAATATTAATATGCATGTTCTCCTTGAAAAGTTTTCATTCCCCACTTCCATGTTTAGTAAGTAACCAGATTGGGTTTAGTCTTTTACTTATAGAGAGGTTCATGATACAAAGTCCAAAGCAGATATTATTTCCTTCCAGTCTTTACACAGGTTGAAGGGATTACATTAGGAGCACTCAAAGGAGAGGAATCAGGGTATATGAAGCAGAGAGGATAAACAGGATTTAATCAAGACTGGGGTCAACAGATCCATTCATATCTCTTAATGGTAGCTGCCTGGGGACAGTTGCCAGTTGCATGAACATGGCTTGAGTGCTAGATACTGGAGTCTCTATCTTTACCGTAGACTCAGCCTCCAACATGTGACAGAGACGCTAGGTTGCTGGGCCACAGGGCTTCTATTCAGTTAAACAGTGGACCAACAGTGTTGACCAGAGTGGTGGTGGGAACAAGAACCAGGAGACAGCGCTGATGTTTGGGAGTTGCATAATAACCTGAAAGCTTTGCTCCATCTTGAAGAATGGGAGCCCCAATATGGACTAAAGGTAGAAATCCAGACTGGGGATTGGGGCCAACATTAATGTGGTAATAAAAAAGGAACTTGAATAATTCTTGCACTCCTGAGTTTGTGATACACATGGCCTTTCCATTCATTAACTATGTGACCTTGGGAAAGTTATTGAGACTTTCTGGACTTTGGTTTGCTCTTTTCTAAAAGTAAGTTAGACTAAACACTAGGGACCTTGCTGAACCTCAGTTCTGTGATTTCATTACTCCTTCTGTATTTTACTTTGACTAAATGGTAGATAATTAAATCTGGAAATAGTATATGATAAGATTAATACATAGGCACCTTTGTGGTCTTTTAGCTCTAGCTTTTCATTGGAAGAGTTTATTGTGCCCCTTCTGGGCTCACTAAAATAAACTCAAATTATACAGGGGACCCAGGCTGGTGAATAGTTCAGAGGGATATGCACATCTTTACCCTGATGGATGCTGATAGAAACATAAAATAGGTAGAAGAAAAAATAGGGAAAGTCTGAATAAACTCCTAGACTCTGCAACTTAAGTCTTTTCAACTCTGGGCTAGTTAATACTAGGTAAAAAGTCAGGTCACATGTTTAGGTTATGTCCTGTCTGTGAGAAGAAACACAGATGTCAAGCTGATGAGAAGTCACTTCCATTGTACTACCAGATCTAATTCTTTTGCATTATCAGGAAGAGTACAGAATAAATGGATTGGTATTACATTTCTGTCACATGATTCTTTTGCCACCGTCAATGCTCCTCTTCCCAAAGATAATTGCCTGGATATGAGAAATTAGGGGCAGACATTGATGATGTTCTTAGTCTCCTTCAAGTTGTTATCAGTGGCCTTAAAAGATATACACAGGTGCCGATGTTAATGAAGTTTGTATTCTTAATATATTTAGCTGTAATGAGAGTTTTTTAGTCCAAAAGAAGGAGCTTGGTGTTTGGCTGATGTGAATTGAGATTTGGAAATGTGGCTCACTGCTATTAAATCTAGAGGATTTATTTCCTCCAAATCATTGTGATGTTACGTATTTGTCTAGATCAGCAAACTTTTGATAGAGAGTGAATGGTTAGAGAATAAATGGTTTGGGCTTTGCAGGCCATATGGTTTTTGTTGCAACTATTCAATTCTATTGTAAAGTTAAAGCAGTTATAGACAATACACAAAATAATGGGTGTGGCTGTGTTCCAATGAAGATTTATGGACACTGAAATTTGAATTTCATATAATATTCATTTGTCACAAAGTCTTACTCTTATATTTGTTATTCCAATTATTTAAAACTGTACAAAACAGGGGGCAGCTGAATTGGTTTAGTTCCCTCTGATCTTGATGGTTTTGCTGTGAGCAGCATGGGGCAGTACAAATGCCTCTTCAGTGGGACTCAAGAGAACTGATGTCTAGTCTTCTCCACCTACAGACTGTGGGAACATTGATTGACAAGTCATTAAAAATGTCTGGGGCTTCATGTGTCTCATCTTATGGTATTTGTGTGGGAAGGGGGAAGGTGGTAGATCTACAAATTCTGAAATTCTATGAGTTTAACATTGATCATCCAGATACCACCTTGCTGGCAAATATTATACTTACATAAAAACGCTGTCGTATCTTGTTGAATTGTGCTTGGCTTTGTTGAACCTATAGGACTAAATTTCACGGTTGCAGAAATATGCCTGCTAGTTGAAATTGAGCTGTTCTGTAATTTCTGTCATGGTAGGGAGATGGACAATTATGCTGTCAGAACTCTACTAGGTCTCAGGAAAGTGCTAAAAGGCTTTCAGAAACCAAAATACACTTTCATTTTTCTCCTCCCAAACAATTCCTTTAAGAGTCTCCTTCTCCTGACACATACTCTTAAAAGAAAATTAAGAGGCTTGAGAGAAATGCAATAAAATATCATTAATCAGAATCTATAATAATTTGGTTTGAGAGGAATTGGTACTGTTCATAAAGAAAGGTTTTGCTGTGTCCATTAACTAATTGCAGTGGGGATGTTTATTGCTAATTTAATCAAATCCATTGCTTGAAAACATGTTTGTTACATTGATGTACACAAAAATATGTTAATCAAAATTTCTTTTTAAAAGAACGTAAGATTGCTACGTGGTAGCAATTTTTTTTAGAAACTACTCATTCTTAAAGCAACTTAAAATGCCACAAGAATATATTAATTTAAAATATACTTTAGACATTTTGCATATTTAGGCTGCTCCCTTCTTCAGAAGCTCAGGTTAACAAAACTACATTTTCTAGACCTAGCTACATATTTTTGAGAAATAAACACAGGAAGAGCCTTGATAATTTAAATTAAATTAAATGATAGTAGATAATTTGTTAGGAAAATAAATGCTTGGGAGGAGGGCTTTACAGATTCTCTAATGATTAAGAACAATATGTTGGACACCCTATAGTTAATAACCTATAGTTCAACAATGTATAGCTAATTATTAACCAGTGTTATTTCTTTACATTAGTGACAATTCCCATTAGGCAACTTTGTATCAGCCCACTCCTTGTTCCTCTTTGCCTTTAAAAACCTGCTCGTGGCAAAGGCGGGAGAGAGCACTCCCCAAGGCAACTTCGAAGTGTGTCTTGGGAAGTTGTTTTTAACATTGGCCCAAATAAACTCTCTATATTAATTATGCCTCAGTTTCTTTCTTTAGGTCAACAGGAGGAACCAGGATTTGAGTTTGAGCAACTTAATCCCAGAGCTTATGTTCTTGACCATGGTGCTAAAGAACTTCGTTGTAATTTCAAATGGCTAAATAATATTACGCTAAACAGACCCGCCAAGTATGTTTAATCAATTTCTTAATGTTAGAAACATACTTGTTTCCCTAATTTTATCATTATTAGTCTCACTGCAATGATTATTCTTGAATATACTTATTTAAATACTTTATTCAAATTTAAATAATCAATTTTTTAAGACAAAATTTCTCAAAATACAGTTACCAAGTTAAATGGCTGCTTTTGATACCTTTTCAAATTGCTAATTTATCAGTGGTATGAGAGTGCTCTTTTCTTCACTTCTTTGAAACTACTGGATATTATTTTTAAACTTTTGTCAATTAGAGATAAAGAATATCTCAATGTCTTAATCATTCTTTATTATTAATAATAATATATACAGTATATATATGGCCAGTGAGTCTATGGAAAATACTCTGCCCCATTGATAATCAAAGAATGATTAAGACATGTGGATACCATTTTATATATATACATATATATATATATGATATGTATCCCAAATATCTGTGTACTGGATCTACTTTTTAATGTAAAATTTTATTGAACTATAACATACAGAAAAGGAAACATCATAAATATAGAGCTCTATAAATTTTCATAAAGTGAACACATACACGTGTAACTGCACTAAGATAAACAATTATGAACAGCCTTGGGAAGTCCCTTTGTGTCCCCTTCTGGCTCCCATGTATCTTCCTCTACAGGTGACTGCTATCCTATGCATTCTCTACAGAGGCGATGTTGCCCCAAAAAAGGCAAAAATTGGTTCTTGTGGGAGGGGTAATATCTTTATGCAGGTATACCTACATAATACATAATACATATATACATATACATATATATGCTTGTAGGTTTTATACACATATATATATATATACATTTCATGGGGTGGTGTGACAATGACAAAAGATTGAGAAATGTCACACTATCCTGGCTGTACAGTTTTGCCTGTCAAGAACTTGTCTCATTTCCTAAATTGGGATATTCTTTTTTGTTTGTGAGAGTCTTTAAGAATGCTAACGTGTTGTCATATATATTGGGAATAACTCCTCAATTGTGTTCTTTGACTTTTACCTTTGTTAAACTTGTTTTCTATGTACAGAAGTTTAAATGTTTCATTTTGTTGAATCTTTTCCCTTCAGGTTTCTGCGTGTGTTTTCTCTGGTTCCCTGGGGTATTAGGACAAGATAGACTACTGTCAGAATCAGGCTTGAGAAGCCTGAAGGGCAAACAGCTGCGGCAGGTGGTTGGGTTGGGAGCAGGCTGCCTCACCTCCAACAGGGAAGTGCCCATTTTTCATGACCCGGGTGGCCTCTGTGGCACTGAGTCAGCTTGCAGGACCCCCCCCACCCAGAGGATATTCTGCCAGGGTGAGGTGAATTCACCTAGAAAAGATGGGAGGCCAACACAGGTTGTAGAACTGAGCAGGGTTTGGTCGTAAGTGTGACACACTAGAAAAGCAGCATTGTGCACATCAAGGGAGCTACAGTCTGACATTCCTAACTGGGTTCTCTCTGGGAACATACACAAGTGCATTTTGTATTTGAATTGTCTCAGTAATTTTAGTTTACTCATTTGATATTTTTCATCCAAGTTTTTTTTAGTGGTGATGGTGGTGGTTTTATTTTTCCCGTATCAATCTCAAATGTATTTGCAATTTATCTAGGTGTAGTTTACCTAGATGTAATAGGTGAGGTGGGAATGTAACTTCTTCCCTTATACAGCCAGCCAGTTATAACACTAGTTATGAAATCATTGATCCTTTTCTCACTTGATCTGATATACTCTTCTTATTATATACAAATGAGTTTGCAATGTTGCGTCTGTTTTGGGACTTTTAATGTCTACCCACCCACCTCTACCCTGCCTATTAAGCTTGCATTCAATTTACATATTCATTTGGGGAAGAATTAATATAATTACAATAGTAAGATTTTACCTTCAAGGATATGGTATTTGTTTTTCTTTTTTAATGTCTTTAAGTCTTTCATAAAAGTTTTATAGTTTTCTTTCAGTAGGTTCCAAACATTTTGAAAATAAGTTTATTCCCTAGGTGTTTGCTATTTTTGCTTATATTTAGTAGTAATATTGTCTCCCGAGTATATTCTCTTACTGTTTATAATTGATTATTAATTTTACTGTATGAATTAAAAAACTGGTCTTTATTGAATCTCTTTTTATGTCTAATACATTTTTGATTACTTAAATATGTAAGGTGGAGGAAAATGGACCAAAAATCTGTTTCCAGTGGAGTGGAGAGGCATAGTGAGGGATAGGCGCACTGTCCTGCCTGCTCAATTTCCTCTCTCTCTGCTAGCTCCAAGAACAGCCCCTCCACAAGTCCCACTTGCCCTCCATAGATCACAGCTTGAAAACCAGAAGGTGAACAATAAACTCATCTACAAATGATGGCTATTTTACCTCTTCCTTTGTTACCTATATATACTTCTACACACACACACACACACACACACACACACACACACACACACACCTTTTCTCTATGTACTTCTTATTCTGTCACACAAGTCTTTCAATAAATATTCATTAACTTAAAGAATGAATAATGCATTAATTATGTTGTTTAGTACTTCCAAAAATTATTAAAAATGATAGCAAAACAGGCATTTTCATCTTTTTCTTGACTTTAAAATAAATAATTCTAATGTTTAACCAAGAATCATAGTACAATGTCTTTGAGGTAGATGTTTTTTATTCTATTCAGCAATTTCTTGTTTGTATTCTATTTAAAGTTTTAGAGAAATGAATAATGAACTTTATAAATGTTTACTTCTTAGATATTTCAATATTTTAAATTATCTCATAATTGAACTATTATTTTGATCCCTGAATAGAATTACTTGATTATATTATTGTTATTTGAATATACTGTTAGTCTTAATGCCAATTTTTACATATAATATGTATAATATTATATTATTACTTATAAATATTTATATTTGTTTTCTTTTATATATTTACATTACTTATGAAAATATTTAATAGTTTAATAATATTTATATTTTATATTTAAATTTATAATACTTTTGAAAGTGATAGTAATTTATACCTTTCCCTTTATGAAATGCATGTTTGTCAGATTTGGAGATCAGGGTTATGCTAGTTCAATGGTTGTCAATTTGGCTGCTTATCAGAATCATTTCCAGTGACTTATTAAAAATACAGATGTTGAGCTGGGGTGGTGGCTCCTCCCTATAATCCCAGTATTTTGAAGGCTGAGGCAGGAGGATCACTAGAGGCCAGGAGTTTGAGGTTACATTGAGCTGTGATCATACCATTGCATTCCAGCCTGGGCAACAGAATGAAACTCTAATGCTTTAAAAAAAAAAAAAAGCACAGATATCTGGGCCCAGTAGAAATTACTCTTTCAAATTCGTAAGTTTCTGTTCTTAATTCCAATAATTCAATACTTTTCTTTTATTCCTTGCTATGTTGGTTGCCCAGTTTACTAGCTTTCATGTTTCTTGCTAAGTAAAGTAAGACTTACATTTTCCTCTATGCACACAACCAGCTGCTTCCCATAATCTCATACTTGTTAGTTTGCTATTAAGTTTTAGCTTTGTTTCACAGGATTCGAGAATGTGACTTACGTAGATTCTACTGTTCAGAATTTCATGTGGTTTTCTTTGTGGGATAATATGTAGTTGATTTTTGTGAAAATTTAATGAGGATTTAAAAAGGTGAAGTGTATTGATAATATGTTTTAAGGTTTAGCATTCAATAGATAACTATTAAATTAACAATTAATCATTAACAATTACATTGTTAATGTCTTCTATATCATTTATTTATTTTTGGCTTCTTCATTTTCAGCGACTGGGAGATACCTTATGGTCTCCTATTACCATATCGTTTTTTTGTTTTTTGTTGCTTTATTTATGTGGAATGTAAATGACCCATAAAGGAGTCAAAGCCTCCCTTAATTTCATATTCCACTATTTTTTAGTTGTACTCTAAAATAAGCAGTAGTATATAATTTCACATCTTAAGAGCAGCATTTGCACTTCTGTACAGATCTGTCTGAAAATATATCATTTCCAGCTGTATTTTGGGGGCTCAGTTTTAACATTTACAGGTACAGGTTTGGTAAATAGTCTTCCTCCAGGAACCTTCCTCCTGGGCTCTTCCCTTGCTGCTCCTTCCACCGATGCGACCTCCTTTTCCAGCCCCTTTGGTGGTTGCAGGAGGGAGGTGGGCACTAGGTACCTGGTGGGACCTATCTTTCTGTTTTTTACCCTTTGAAATAATTTTAACTTAATATTGTATAGTTTTAAATTACAGCATATAGTTGAGTTTAGGTTTTTGGCCAAATCTCAGTCTTCACCTTTTAATAGACAAATCTGTTTTCAGGACATTCTAATGTTTTACTATGTTTTAAATGATTCCTTGTTATTTTCTTTTCTATCTTTCCTTTTTTGTTACATGGATTTTATTTTCCTTTTTCCCCTAGAGCATTGAAAACTATTTTTTAAAGCTTTGAGAAGTTATTTTTAAGTAATTAAATGTTCATAAACTTGTAGATTCTCAAGAAGCTATTTTAGTTACTAAAAATTGTTAAACTTCTAGATTTCCAATTTTCCTTGTTAACCCATTTGCACTGTTAAATATTCTCTCTCTTAAGACATGTTTCCCAAATGTTACCTGTGTTCATTAGAATAAATGGCTTTCAGAATCACACTACTCCTAATTCTTGCATGCCATGTTAAGATTATTATTAATGTTGCAGAATACTTTAAATGTGCCCTCTTTATTCATTTCCTAACTGGTTGCTTATATTCATGTTTCAGTCATTCTGTTTGCCTAAAGTTAGTAGGGGTGGCTTCTCTTTGGATCTTTCACTATTTCCTTGAAAAATGTTAAAGTCTTCTTCTTAGAACTTCACCTGGAGAGCTAAATGAAATGTGTAAATATTAAAAACTGGGTGATTCAGAAGGATGAGTAGGTGGAGAAAGAACTTGGGCTGAGTTCAGTACCGAACCTTCATTTCTGCCTAGTTTCTTGGGTTTGCTGAACCTGCAGAGTCAGGGACCCATGTTCCAAATCTGGCTTCCCCTGTAAGGGAACCATTGTCTGTATCAAGCAGCTTTGCTTCAGCCTCTACTGCCTGTGATGGGGTGTGTTCTGTCTCACTGAGCTTAGGGGTTGTTATCAAGAATGTGTCTTCTGCCTGGTCATTAACAACCCTGGTATTGGGTGTCACCAGCACCAGAGGAAATATCCCAAATGGTAACTGACCCTGTGACCCTTATGGCTGGAGGTACTGCTCCAGTCTCTGCCCCATCTCCAAATGGGGCATCACAGGTGACCCAGTCTTTTTAAGTGGCATAAAGTCTCCCGTTCCCTGCCCTTCGCACCCTGTTTACATCTCCAGCACTTATGCCTCAAAATGAAGATAAGATGTTTTTCTTCAGAAATCTGTGCACCCACTATAAACTCTAGAGCTAACTGATTATCTAAGAGGGCCATGTGGTTCATAATTCACTAATATAATTGTAAATCCCTTTTAAATCACATTTTCCTTCAATTCTTAGGCCTAACTGACCTGGTAAACCTTGCATGTGTCACTGGGAGGACGAAGTGCTGTAATAGAGAAAGCTGAGTTAGACTGGAAATGAGGTTGGTTATTTAACTTCCTTGAGTGCATCACTTAGGTGGCATGATCTCAGATTCCTCCTCCACAAGATGAGAATAACACCACCTGTGCTGCCTGTACAGGTTTGTTTGTTTGTTGGTTTTTGTTTTTGTTTTTTTAAAGACGGAGTTTTGCTCTTGTTCCCAGGCTGGAGTGCAATGGCACGATCTCGGCTCACTGCAACCTCCGCCTCCCAGGTTCAAGCAATTCTCTTGACTCAGCCTCCCGAGTAGTTGAGATTACAGGCATGCGCCACCATGCCCAGCTAATTTTTTGTATTTTCATTAGAGACGAGGGTCTCCATGTTGGTCAGGCTGGTCTCGAACTCCCGACCTCAGGTGATCTACCTGCCTCGGCCTTCCAAAGTGTTGGAATTACAGGCGTGAGCCACTGTGCCTGGCCAGTTTTTTTTTTTTTAATTAATCAACGCTCCTCCCCTCTCTCCTTCCCTGTCTATCCTCATGCCAAGAATTGAAAAACACTCTATAAGTGCAAGCTTGCATTATTCTTTCTTCCTGAATTGGAGTGGATTTCCTTCTCACAGATGTTACTCCTTTGAGTTTGAGGAAGAGAAAAACATTTTAGCTAAAAGGAAAATAAAGAGCAGTCTGCTGATCTGCTTCACCTTGTCCATTAATTCATTTGTTCAGTGCAACATTCCACAAGTCCAATCCCTCTTCTCACAAAACTTATGTTCTTAGGAGCAGAGACAGGCCATATACAAATACAAATGCAAGATCATTTTAACCAGTGATGAACATCATTAAGAAAAGTGGAAGAAAGGGCAGAAAAAGACCAGGTAGAGGAGGCACAGTGCTGCTATTTTAGATAATATGTGCAGGAAAAGTCCATTTTTGTCTATTCTGGAGAATTGAAACATGTAGTTAATAAACTGCCTGGCCATAGCATAATGCTTGAAATTTCCCAAAATATCTCTTTCTCTTCCTGTATTTTATAACATCTTTTTAAGGCACACAGTCTAAATATGATCTAAATTTGAGAGGCAGACACAAGGAATCTGAGACCTAACAGGAAAAAATTTCAAAACAGTGAATGTACATACCCATTTCATGTCTGGTGCTGGCCACTCCTGTGCCATACACCTCTAAAACATCCTTTATCGTCTTCATAGACTCATCATACTTGTCTGCGAGACCAAGAAAGTTATAGGAGCCCATGTTGATGACATCTTTGATGATTCTTCCAGTAAACCTGCAGGGAAACATGTAAATGAGCACATAATCCCCTCCCCAGGATTATGCATGATTCAAAAAATCCATGGTGGAAGATTTGGATTCCTGTGAAGGAAAAGAGGATGAGGTGACCAAGGAGATGGCAGCTGAGACCCGTGAGGTGGATCAGAGCTGGCAGGAGGTGGTTCAGTCTGTCCTAAAAGTTGGTTTTCCTTGGAGGATCCAGACCCTCTCAGCCAGTGCCAGACCCAGAAGAGAGTTCTTCAGCCCCTGGAAGCTGGAAAGGGATGAACAGCCAAGCAGCTGCCAGCTCACAGCAGCCTTCCAACTTGGACCTGCCACAGCTCCAGAGCTTGACTGGATGGAGACAGGACAATCTCTGATATTCATTGGCCATAGGATATACTGAGTTGGTAACATCCACTCAGGTGCCACACCTCCCTGGATGATCCAAGATGAAGAATGCATCCCTTTGAACCAACAAATAGGACCGTCCTGTAAATAATTTCTTAAAGAAAAGGAGAAGGAGAAGTTGAAGAAACTTTCCCCAAACTGAGTTGGGGACAACTTTGATCACAGCTTCAGGACCAGTGCAGGCTGGCTGCCCTCTTTTGGTCTCATCTGGAATAATGGATACTGCTGGCAGTCCAGGCATCAATTCAAAACTAAAGCTGCAGCAGTGATTCCCTAATGCTCTGCCAACTACCATGAGGCTAAAAGCAAAGTCAGCAAACCCCTACCCACTGTAATTCCTTCCACCAAATTCTTTATCATTGTCTTTCTTAGGAAACAGACATACCCATCCATTTGATTTAATAAAGTTTTATTTTTCCAAATGTAAACAAAAAAAAAATTATCCTAGTGCTGAAGAGACCTTAGGTCTGGCCCAAATCATATCTTTTCTCTCTTATTAACTAGCACTGTTGTCAGCATAAAGAAAAAGAAAGAAAACCTTGTCATTTGAAGCAATTTGGATAGAACTGGAGGCCTTTATATTAAAAGAAATAAGCAAGGCACAGAAGTCAGATATCATATTTTTTAACCATAATGTGAGAGCTAAAAAGGCAGATCTCATGAGAGTAGATTGATTGTTACCAGAAGCTAGAAAAGGTAGGGAGGAGGGAGAGAGAAACAGAAGCTGACTGACAGGTCCAAAGATACGGTTTGATAGAAGAAATAAAACTCAGATCAGTAGGGTGACTGTGGTTTACAAAATAATGTATGGTCTATTTCAAAATAGCTAGAAGAGAATAATTTAAATGATTCTAGTACAAAGAAAAGACAAATATTTAAGGTGATGGATGCCCCAAGTACATTTATTTGATCTTTACAATTTATATGAATGTATTATCATATGTACTCCAAAATAATGTACATCTATTATGCATCAAAAAAGTTGTTAACAAAAAAATCATTTCCCCTAAGAGAAAGGTAAGCCCATAATGAAGTTGGGCAGAGCATTGGAGAAGGACACCGTGAGCCATGGATTGTTACTTAGCCCTGGTTTTCTTGGGCACTGATTTCCATGACACCTATGCTCTGGTTTAAATTCTAGCAAGAGCCTTCTAATGGAACGAGAGCCATGGTCATCACTGTCTCATTCAGCTAGAAGTAGGAGAGTACAATTTGTCAATAAAGCTGAAAGGGGTCTCCCTGGCTGGCTCTGTGTGTCCTGCACCTTCTGACAGAGGTCTTAGGTTAATTACAATATAAAAAAGCCACTCTGGTAGCTACTTAATTACTGTGCCTTCCTCTAGTGGCATTAGGAGGGCTTGCAAATGGCTACATGATGCAAAACTGACGGCTTCCAAGCCTTTGATTTTTCAGATTTGTCATCTAGTGCCCATGCTAGGATTTCCTTGAAAGGATTTTCTTTCCACCAAGCCCCTCCAAGCGGCTGCCTCACCTAAACGTCCAGTTATAGTCATCCGACACTCTCTCCATCACATCAAACAGAGGCCCTGGGGCGCTGCAGATGGGCCGGTTCCAGTTGTCTCTGATTCGCATGTAAAGGTTCCGTGTATAAAAATTTTCAAAGTCTTGATACAGTGGCACAAAATCCTGTTAGAACAGAGGTAGAAGGTTATCTTTGGTTCTTTGCTTTTTGGATTTCATTTGCAATTGAAGCAGGGAAGAAGACCTGGAAGAGCCGTGCAAATAACACATCTGCAGATATATTTGGAGCAAAGGTCAGTAGGTGAAGTAAATCTGTGAGGCCAAAGAACATGCCTTTTAGTGGGGGAATGAAGACATGTGATGAATAGGGGCAACAAAGATGTCAGTGCAATACAAGCCCCAGAGCAAGCGGAGACAACAAATCCCTACAGTTTCTCTAAGCGTAATGACAGTGTCTATGTCCAGAGCAGTTTCATTGGAAAAAAGTGGTTGAGATAATCATGTGTTTTTAACTTTTTTGAACATGAATATATCCTTTCATTGTGTTTTTAGAAGTGGGGATGAACTTGAACTGTCGGACCTGCTGGCAAAACTGTTATTGGGGGTTGGCTGGCTGTTACATGGCCCCTGGGCCTGGAAACTGATCAAAGGAGCTCGTGGAGGCAGTGAGCCTTCTCACAGCTGAGGTAACAACACTGAGTTGCTGTATAGAGTGTAATTCATGACCAAAGGAATCTGCAATCTAGCTGAGGCTTAAAGCAAGGCATGTCTAATGTTGTCATTTGACTCTTAACAGTTCCCTCTTCCCATTTAGAAAAAAAAGTACAGCTTGCCGCCAGTGCTCATTTAATTTTACATAAATATGCTCTTTGAGGCTGAAGCAAATCTAACTGATTTTCAATTTGAAAATAAAATATACAATCTGTTTTTGGAATTAGTTCTAAACAGAACTAACATCAGAATCATGTGCATCAGAACAATCTATTTCGGAAAAATCAGATTCATCAAATGAATCTTTGACCAACAACTACTCAAGAACGACGCTAACAGCATTGCCTGGGAATGCTACGTCTTCTGGGGTTTGACATTTTCTGCTATCTATGGTGTTACTGTATTATATAAGTAGAAATACTACTACTAAAACCAGGATGCTACAAATAGAATGACATCTTTGGTTTTCAAAGTCGATATTCTGGAATGATATGAAAATAATAATACAAGCGAGATATTAATAGTTCATGGCAAAGTTTTCTTAGGATAAATACTGCAGCCTCAAGATTCTCCCATGAGTATTCTTGGGGCAAGCAGGAAGAAAGTTAATCCAAGGCAGAAAATGCAGAAGTGGTAACTGTGGTCTAAGTCAGGTACTCTGGGCATTTCATGGGATTACAGCAGGAGGGAGAGTCCCCCTTTGCTGGAGGAATCAGGGAAGCTTTGTGTAGGAGAGTCCTTGGAGATGGGTGCCAAGGCAAAATGCAATTATTATGGGCAGGGATCCTTGGGGAGTTCTCAGGGGAGTAAGTTTGTATGCTGGGAATGTGGAGTACATTTGGGGGGAATGAATAACAATAAAATATAATGCATACGCTGTCACTCTTTGCTCAGGACTTACAATGGCTCCCACCTCACTCCTGGTTTGAGGTTCTAACTCATATGGCTTCCGGTTACCTCTCTGACCTTGTTCCCTAATGACTCCCTATAGCGTGGGTGAGGCTTCAATGTCAGCTGGGCACAGACAATGGGAACCTTGAGCAACCGAAGTATCTGCAGGAAGAGCTCATCCTTTATGCTTCAGGTAATGAGGGGTCACTGAATAATTGGGAGTGAGCGTTCTCATTTTCCCTCCTATGCTCTCGGAGCACTTGGCTCTCCTTTCTCTTATTAATAGGAGCTGATTTCTCGAGGGAACAAGAAGACCACGGGGAGTGCCTTTGTGGATGATCTTATGCTACTGCTTTGCCCACTCGTTCTCTGCGCTGGTTCATCGCATTAGATAATATAGAGAATAGGCAGGTTTTGATGGCAGGTGGCCGCATCCAAGACACAGACCATTCTGTCACTTCATCCTTTGGTCCTTGATGACGATAGCATCATTTCTTGGGGAAAATGTATAATTTTTTTTTGTAGGAAAGAATGTACATAAGCATATACTGTCTGAATTTGAAGGATGGTTGGACAGTTCTACATTTTAAAATCTTACCTTGAATGCATTTTCTTTAAGTAGCTGTGATGTAGGTTTTGTTATGATTTAAAGCTCCAAGTTTGTGATAATCAATTATACCCTTTATATGTCTTTCTCACAGGGAAGGGGACAGATTTTTGAGGCTACAAGATTATATAATTCTAGAAAACTCATTCTCAAACTGTTTCTTCTTTGATTCAATACATTTTTTTCAGACTTACTGCTTTGTGAATTATTCTATATCCCCAAATGTTATGTTCCTCTATTTATAATTTTAAAAGCCTTATTTGAAATGATAATCTATAAACTCATCCTATGAAGAGAAAAGAGAGAAGTAGGTCTGTAAGTAATATTTCTAGCCTCTGAAGAGGATTATAGTTTTAGGTTTTATGAGGAATCTTATCCAAAATAAAGTAGCAGTTGGTTTTTTAGAGAAGGAGGCAAGAACCAAAATATTCTGTCTATAAAATTAAAATCAATTTCAGATTTGGGACCACAAGATGCATAGGGCACCAGGGGTAGAGGAGCCACAACAATCACAGAGCAGGAGTCCCTAACCCCTGGGCTGCAGACAGGTACCAGTCTGTGGCCTATTCGGAACCAGGCCACACAGCAGGAGGTGAACAGCAGGTGGGCGAGCATTACCACCTAAGCTCCCAGCTCCATGTCCTGTCAGATCAGCAGTGGCATGAGATTCTCACAGGAGTGCAAACCCTATTGTGAACTGCGCATGCAAGGGGTCTAGATTGTGTGATCCTTATGAGAATCTAATGCCTAATGATCTGAGGTGGAACAGTTTTATCCTGAAACTATACCCCTTCACCTCACCTGGCTTTCGGTGGAAAAATTATCTTCCACAAAACTGTCCCTGGTGCCAAAAAGATTGGGATTGCTGTTGTAGAGCTCAAATATCCACTTGGCCCATGAGGAGAATCAGGCCTGGAAAGGTGTGTGACTTAAACTCTGATCAGCCTCGGACCTCACCCACTACCCTAGACAGTCACTTCAGAGTGGTCTCCGTCATACCTAGCTTCCCTCCAAAACAACAGGGATGACAAAAGCCCTGGCCCATGATATGGAAAACTAGGACCAGCAGGTCGCCAGACTATATATTGTAGGAGTGTCCTTTAGTCATAGGGAATTTGGCGTTGGCTTGAAAAAATAGCCCATGGCTTCCCCAGACTATGCCACATGAAGATGCATTGTCATGGCCACCTAAGAGAAGGTTGGAAAATACTTCATCCTGTCTGACCTCTCCATCTCCTGACTCAGAGATTCAGAATTTATACCTATGTAGAAATGGACAGCTGGCTCTTCACTGAGATAAATGCTTTGAGGGCAAGATACAGGGATTCTAATATATTCTGTGGGGTCAGAAAAGACTTCCTTCTAGGGAATAATCTTCATTTTCAATAGAAATTTTATAAAGTAAGTACTTGTAACTCCTCTGCAAAAAGGAAGGGCTAATTTTTTTTTAAAAGTACTCAGAGTTATTTCTTTGTGCATGACATAAATATTAACCCAGATCTGATATTCAACGTCAGTAACCTACATGTTCCTGAGAGGGCCAATTTTGTTCAGAGACCTACTTAGAATTAAAGATCTGATCAGTGAATGAACTGACTTGCTTTTAGGCATGGTCCTCCTCTTCTTCCCACCTGTGAGATTTCCTGTCTGGGTGTATTTCCACTCCACCCCATTCCTTTAAACAGCCAGGAGCTTTCTTTAGGAGCAGCCAACACCTTCCAAAGGTCAATGTCCTCTAGCCTCAGAGAAGCTTCCCACAGCATTTTAACTAAACCAGAAAATGAAGCTGGACTTGATATTTCAAAAACAAAAGCATTGCAATAGGATATATCTTTATTTATCTATAGACTTAATTTGTCATTTGGTTTGCTCACCATCTTTATTTTGCTTTCTGAAACAAATGGCTAGATGTGATAGAAAATACCAGGCCATAAAAACACAATCATTTTGGAGAATGGAGTGGAGAAAGAGGTGAGTTAAACCCAGCAAGACCCACAAAAATAGCATTGTTTCTTCTACAATGTGATCATCTTTATTTTTCCACCTTTATATTTGTATGATAATTTATAATTTTCCAGGTGTTATAGATATTTCCATCAAACTTTTATAGATAAGTTGATGGAAAGTCAGAAAACTTGATTGGACAAAATGGGAATTATTAATATTTCCAGTTCCCAGACCATGCTCTTTCCAATAAACCCTGCTGCAAGGCTTGACATTTGTAAGAAAGTGAAAAGAGCATATCCATAGTGCACTGCTAAAACTACCACCAAATTTGGAAGCATATCCCTTGTTGAGTGAGAAAGAATCTTTATCAAACACAAAGTTACTCATTTGTGTCTACATTGACACTTCTGTTGTCACCGAATACTTGTTTTATATAATTGTCCTTTTGAGAGCCAGCTGTTTCTAAGGTAGAACTTAAAATAATAACAAAATATGTTTATACTTTCCTTTTGTTAATAAGGGTAACTATATTTACTGTGGTTCTTTGAAGTATAAGAAACCTAACATAAAGATAGCCAAATTTAATTTTTATTCTTAAAGAATTAGTTATTAAATGCTTAGAAAAACCATCAGGAATGTCATTAATGAATCAGAAATATGAAACAGTCACAAAGACAGACATAAGTAAGATCTGATCACTGGGGAAATTAAACCACAGGAAACCATGGCTCCTAATATTGGCAGAGAAGACTGGCATGGATGTAAGCTAATAAAGGCAGCTTCAAGTTAAGAGTGAAGAGCTATAGCAAGTTGACATTCATGATGAGGGTAGATTCCTTCATCCTCTTCCTATTGGACTAATAAGTAAGAAGTGGTAATATTGGCCACAGGACAAAGCTTTGTGGTGGGCAGCAGGAAGTGGAGGGAAAAGCAATGCCTCAGTGTACAGAAATGGAGACCCCACGTAACAAGAAGACAATCTGCCAGCCCTGGAAACTCATCCTGTTCCACTTCTACAGTCACTTTCAAGACAGGTGAACATGAAAAAAATATATATATATATCGAAATGACATTTTTATATAAACATAACAGAACAATGTGCCCACTTAAAGAATAAACAGTTCAAAAAATAATGGCCATGACAAAAAGGCAAATTAATAAGCTAGAATATTATATTGATTTTTTTATAAGACAGCGTAAGGACAAATAGAAAATATAAAGGGAAAGTCAAGAGATATATATATAGGGCAGATTCAGAAGAAAAAACATCTCTCTAATAGACATGGCAAGATTGAAAGAAGGAGATTAAGGAGGAAAGGAAGAGAAGGAGGAGAGAAAGAAGGTGAGCTATAAGAAGGAAGAGAAGGGAGAAATTTCTAGAGATGAGGAAAGATTTGAATTTTAAGATATAAAGAGTCCATCAGGTACTGATTAAAGCAAATAAAGTTTCACACTTCATAGAAGAGAATAAGAATCAGATTGCTTAACGCTTGAACTTAAAATTCTGTACTCTTTCAAGTCAGCAATCAAATAAAAACAAAAATACACATTTTTCAGCATTAGCAAAAAGTCACGGGTTTAACATCCACAGGCATTTTCTGTAATAACTGAGAGTGCACTTCCTGATTTTGAAATACAGTACAAAGCTACAGTAATCAAGTGGCATGGTACTGGCATAGAAACAGACAGATAGGCCAATGGAACAGAGTAGAGAGCCCTGGAATAAATTCATGCATTTACAGTAATAGATCTTTGACAAAGGAGCCAATAACACACAATGGGGAAAGGAGAGTCTTTTCAATACATGGTGTTGGGAAAATTGGTTAGACATATACAGAATAATGAAATTTGATTCTTTTCTCATACTACATAGAAAAGTGCACTCAAAATGGATTAAATACTTAAATGTAAGACCTGAAACTGTAACACTATTAGAGGGAAACATAGGGAAAAATCTTTACATTGATCTGGGCAGTGAATTTTTTGCTATGATCCCAAAACACAGGCAACAAAAACAAAAACAAAATGGAAGATGCATCAAACTAAAAAGCTTCTGCACAAGAAAGGAAATAATAAACAGAGTGAAGAGGCAACCTACAGAATGGGAGAAAGTATTTACAAACCCTGTATCTGACAAAGTGTTATTGTCCAGAATATATAAGGAATCCAAACAATTCAGTAGCAAAACAGACAGACAAAGACTTGATTAAAAAATGCGCAAGAGACCCAAACAGCTATTTCTCAAAAAGATATACAAATAACAGGTATATTAAAAAATGGTCAGCATCACAAATCATCAAGAAAATGCAATTGAAAACCGCAATGAGAAATCACCTCATATCAGTGAGAATGACTGTTATTTAGAAGACAGCAGATAACAAGTGTTGGCAAGGATGCGGAGAAAAGAGAAGTCTTGTTCACTGTTGGTGGGAAGGTAAATTGATGAAGCCATTTTGAAAAACAATAGGGAGGTTTCAAAAAAAAAATTAGAATTATCAAATGATCTAGCAATCTCCCTTCTTAGTATATATCCAAAGTAAACGACATCACTATCTCCAAGAGATATTTGCACTCTTGTGTTTATTGTAGCATAACTCACAATAGACAAGATATGTAAACAACCCAAGTGTCCATCATAGATGAATGGATAAAGAAATGTGGTATATATACACAATGGAACGCCATTCAGGCTTAAAAAAGAAGGGCATTTGCAACAACACGGATGCACCTAGAGGACTTTATAGTAAGGGAAATAAGCCAGACGCAGAAAGACATATACCATATGATCTCATTGACGTGTGAAATCTAAAAACACTGAAATCATAGGAGCAGAGAGTAGAATGGTGGTTGCCAGGGCCTGTGGGGGATGGCAAAAATGGGGGATATTGATGAAAGGGTACAAAGTTTCAATAATGTAGCATGAATAAGTTATGGAGACCTAATGTACAGCATGGGGACTACAGTTAATAATATATTGTATACTTGAAATTATTAAGAAAGTAGATACTAAATGTTCTCACCAAAAAAAGAAAGAAAGAAAAAAGGTAACTGTGAAATTATGGATGTTATTTGCTTGATAGTTGTAATTATTTCACAGTGTATATCAAAGCATCATACTGTACAGTATAAACACAATTTTTTAAACGCTCTAATTTTTTTAAAAAGTAAAAAAACTATATATTTATGTTACAAGAAAAACAACTTTACTAAGTATAAAAAGAGAAGTATTTTAAATAAAAAAATAAAAGAAGATATAAATGTAAAACATAAATATGACAGGAATCAGTTTAAACATGTGAGTAATTACAGTATTATAATAGGTTTAACCATATGGAATTGCCTATGTTTGACTATTTTTAACCTATTAAAAACAGCAATTTCATATGGTTTAAATAAGTGTTAATAGAATATATTATTAAAATACAACTTCTGTATTTGTTTAAAATCAATCTATTTGCTGCTTGTAAGAGACATACATTTTCTGGAAATGCTGAAGATAAAGAAATGGCTATTGAAGAAAAACAGGTATATCAATATTAATAGAAGGTAAACTAGAATATAAGGTAAAAAGCATAATAAAAGGAAAAATCCACCAAGAACTATTAGAGCCAAGGACTTTTATGTATCTGATAGTTACACAGAAATATTTTAGGAAAAAAAGAAAACTCTAACAAATTTACAATCACAGTGAAAGGCATTAACATTTATTTTTTAAAAATTCACTAGAGAAAAAAGCCTAGAGGAGTTAAATAACACAATAAGTTTATTGTAATAATTTAAATTGTAATACGGAGGTTTCAAAAAAAATAGAACTACCATATGATCTAGCAATCCCACTTCTTAGTATATATCCAAAGTAAATGACATCAACTATCTCCAAGAGATATTTGCACTCTTGTGTTTATTGCAGCATAACTCACAATAGACAAGCTATGTAAACAACCCAAGTGTCCATCATAGATGAATGGATAAAGAAATGTGGTATATATACACAATGGAATGCCATTCAGGCTTAAAAAAGAAGGGCATTTGCAACAACACGGATGCACCTGGAAGACTTTATAGTAAGGGAAATAAGCCAGACACAGAAAGACAAATACCATATGATCTCACTTATGTGTGTAATCTAAAAACAACAAACCCAAATAGACAATAACAAACCCAAAAGATAATATATACAGTTTTTCATATTGCCCATGAAAAATTCCAAGAAACTCCAGTGTAACTATCAGAAAAGCTGTGAAGGTGGGAATTTATTGAAGTGGCAGCATTTGAGGATAAAACATGAAAATATCCATTGCTTTGCTGTATGCTATCAATAGCTAATACCTATGAGAAAAAGATAGCATTCAAATTATGTCCTGATTAAAAGATTGTGCCCAGTAAGAGAAAATGGTAAGACTTTTATAAAGAAAATTATAAAATGTTACTAAAGAACATAAGAAATACATATAAAATGGAGAGCGATTTCTAAACAGGAAGACTGTTATGAAGACATCACATTTTTCAGAGGTAACCTATAGATTTAATTAAAATGGACAGTTTTTTCCAAATTCTATACCTCTAAAGCTAATTCTAAAGTATACACAGAAAGAAAACCATACAGAATTATCTAAAAACTTGTAGAGTTACCCAAATAATAGAAAAAATAGATAAACATTTCATATAAGTGAGTTAAAAATGAACTAATTAGCCAGGTTTGGTGGCTCACATCTATAATCCCAGCACTTCGGGAGGCTGAGGCAGGCAGATCACTTGAGGCCAGGAGTTTGAGACTAGCATGGCCAAGATGGTGAAACCTCATCTGCACTAAAATACAAAAATTAGCTAGGTGTGGTGGCACATGCCTGTAATGCCAGCTACTTGGGGGGTTAAGGTAAGAGAATCATTCAAACCCAGGAGCCAAGACTGTGTCACTATACTCTAGCCTGGGCGACAGAGCAAGACTCCGTCTTAAAAAAAAAGCTGTCTAATTAATGATATTGGGGAAATTGTTAGAAATATCTTTTTAAAAATTGTCCAGGCGTGGTGGCTCATGCCTGTAATCCCAGCTACTTGGAGGGCTGAGGCAGGAGAATTGCTCGAGCCCAGGAGGCAGAGTTGCAGTGAGCCAAGATTGCGCCACTGTAGTCTCCAACCTGGGCAACAGAGCAAGACTCTCTAAAAAAAAAGGAAAGAAAAAAGAAAACCATTTAATTAATGATATTGGGGAAATTATTAGAAATACCTTTTAAAAAATTGGCCAGGTGTGGTGACTCATGCCTGTAATCCCAGCCCTTTGGGAGGCCCAGGCAGGCAGATCACTTGAGGCCAGGAGTTGGAAACCAGCCTTAGCAACGTGGAGAAACCCTGTCTTTACTAAAACTACAAAAATTAACTGGATATGGCTGTAATCCCAGCTACTCTGGTGGCTGAGGCACTAGAATCACTTGAACTCAGGAGGCGAAGGTTTGCAGTGAGCCGAGACCATGCCACTGCACTCTAGCTTGGGAGACAGAGTGAGATCTGTCTCAAAAAATAAAAATAAAAATAAAAAATTGTTTTTTACCTCACACAGCAAATAGAAATAAACTAGATGGATGGATAGATTTATGGACTAGATGATTAAAATAAACACCCCAAATCACAAAAGTTCTGAATGAAATTATAGCAAAATTTTATAAACATGACTAACACCCCTCCCCAAAGAGATAAAAAAGAACACTAACATCAAAACTAATAACAACAATGAAAACATAAATGTTTGCTATATATGACTTAAGCATTTATGTGTGGCTAAATAGAATGTAAATAGAGTTAAGAGCCAAGAAACAGAATTGGAGAAATATTTTAAACACATTTAGTGGAAAAATTATTGATATAAGAGCACAGAAAAAGAATTCCTCTAAATCAGTTTTCAAAAAGTTTAATAAAATTATGAGCAAAGGGTGGGAACCGCCAGTTTGAGAAGAGTTAAGTGTAAATAACTAAAAAGTATATTTCAAGAAGTGCAGTCCTACTATTAATCAGGAAAATGCAAATTAAGACAAAAATAAATAATGTTCACCCATCAGATTAGTAAAACAATTTTAAATGTTGATAATAATCAACCTGCAATGTGTTGGCAAGGAGGCATGCATTATTAGATAACTGTTTACTGGAGTTGGTCTAGGCAAGTATTTTTGAAAGGCAATTTGGCAGTATGTCTCAGAAGTTAAAATGTGCATGCCTTGGACTCAGAAAGCCACTTCTAGGAATTATCCTAGAATAAATTCATTAGGGCTTGTCTTAACCCACCCTTTCACTGGTTGGCTTTGTGCAAGTGATATGTATGTGTGTAAATATGTATGTGGTTATATTATACAAATAAAAAATGTATTTTATACATATATATATATATATCTACAAATAGATGTTGGTCTCTATTGAATATTCACTGCGGAAGACTGTGATCTGATTTTACCAATGATCTTATTTAGCAAAATATTTCCTGACCTTTGGTATTTTGGGGTTGCCTTCTCAGCCTATGACACATGCTCTGCCAGATACAATTGTGGACAACTTTCACCCCTTCTTGCTTTTTAACCAGAAGATATTTAGATCCAAGCCTGGTTGGGGAGTTGGGGGATTTTGCTGGCCAGTGATTCTGGCTGCATTTAAAGCTATTGGTTTCTTGGTGATAGCTGAGTCAAAGAGTGAGCCATGTGGATACCTGAAGGAGGGCCATTCCAGGCAGAGGACTATGCAAGTGGAAATTACTTGAGGCAGGCATGGGTGGCTGGTGCCTGAGGAATAGCAAGGAGGTCCTAGTGTCTGAAGCAGTGCTTGGGAGTGAAGAGGAAGAAAAGGGATGAAGTTAGAGACATAGCGAGTCTGTGTTCTGCAGAGCCTCTGGCAGCTCTACTTGGAGGGAGATGGGAAGATTGTAAAGGGTTCTGGCCAGACGTGTGCTGTGACCTGACTTAGGATTTTAACCATCACATTTCTTGTTAGTTGAGAAGAGACTGTTGGGTTCGAGGGTGGAAGGAGGGTCATCTGAGGTAAGAGGAGATGGTGGTCTGGACATAGCTTGTAGCAACAGGGATGGTGAGAAGTAGTCTGATAATAAATACACAGTGTTTGAACATAGAACTGGCAGCATTGCTCCACAGATTTGACTTTGGGTGCAAAAGAAAGATCTGAGTCAAAGATGACTCGGAGGTTTTACCCAGAGCACCTGGACTGGTGGAGTTGCCATTTACTTACTTGGAGATTGTGAAAAGCATAGGTTTGTCAGGGAACCTCAACACACAGTTTTGGATGTATCAAGGCTGAATGACTGCTGATGACTGTGAGCTAGAGCACAGGTGGCCTCGATAGGAACCCAGACACCTCCCCTGTGGTGACAGGTGGAAGGCCAGGTAGGTGTTGGAGGGAGCAGGTGGATGTGCTGACCTTTTCCTATTTTCTCAATGAAATAGGAAGTGTGAGACAAAGTAACAAATGTTAGAAGCTATTTTTTCCTTATTTCTGCTTGCCTGCATCATTTCACAAGGCCCCTGACTCTGTGACAATGTGCAGCTTTCTAGAAAGATGCTTCGAAGACAAAACAGGATACAGCGTATGGCCCCCCATGTCTCTTCCCCGAGTCACTGTATTCCTCAAAAGATAAATTACTTCAGAATGTCTGTTATTAAAAAGCTAAATCAATAACAGATGTTGGCAAGGTTGTGGAGAAAAAAGGGATGCTTATACACTGTTGGTGGGAATGTAAATTAGTACAACTTTCATGGAAAACAGCATGGAGATTTCTCAAAGAACTAAAAATAGAATTACCATTTGATCCAGCAATCCCACTGCTGGGGATTTATTATATCAGAAAGATATATATTTATTGTAGCACTATTGACAGACAACAGCAGAGATGTGAAATCAACCCAACAGTCCATCAACTAATGATTGGCTAAAGAAACTGTGGTGTGTAGAGCCGGGTATGGTGGCTCATGCCTGTAATCCCAGCATTTTGGGTAGGCGGCTCATGGGGTCAGGACTTTGAGCACAGCCTGGCTGACATGGTGAAACCCCATCTCTATTAAAAATACAAAAATTAGCCAGGCATGGTGGTGGGTGCCTGTAATGCCAGCTGCTTGGGAGGCTGAGGCAGAATTGCTTGAGCCTGGGAGGCAGAGGCAGTGAGGTGAGATTGCACTATTGCACTCCAGCCTGGGCAACAGAGCAAGACTGTGTGCGCACACACACAATAGAATACTATTCAGACATAAAAAAGATTGAAATCATGTCTTTTGCAGCAACAGGGATGGAATTGTAGGCTGCTATATTAAGTGAAACAACTCAGACACAGAAAATCAAATACCACCTGTTCTTCTAAGTGAGAGCTAAATAATGCATGCACACGGATGTAGAGAGTAAAATGAGAGACACTGGAGAGTCGAAAGCGGGGAGGGTGGGAGGAGGTCGAGGAATGAGAAATTACTTAATGGGTACAATGTACGTTATTCAGGTGATGATTATACAAAAAGCCCATACTTCACCACTGCACAATATATCTACAAAACAAAACTGCAATTTTACCCCTTAAAACCATCATTCTCAGCAAACTGACATAAGAACAGAAAATCAAACACTGCATGTTCTCACTCATAGGTGGGTGTTGAACAATGAGAACACATGGACACAGGGAGGGGAGCATCACACACTGGGGTCTGTCGGGGGGAAATAGGGGAGGGACAGCGGGGGGTGGGGAGTTGGGGAGAGAGAGATTGGGGAGAAATGCCAGATATAGGTGATGGGGAGGAAGGCAGCAAATCACACTGCCACGTGTGTACCTATGCAACAATCTTGCATGTTCTTCACATGTACCCCAAAACTGAAAATGCAATAAAAAATATATATATAAATTCAAAAAATAAATAAAATGGGGCAATCCCCAAATAAATACATAAATAAATACATTTAGTACTTGTCTTTTCCTACATATAAGGTAATGTCTGATGGGATTAGCCATTATGCTTCTGTAAACTATAATCAGATGTTCTCTTGCACCCAAACTTAGATGTGACTTTGCATATACTGAATCTTTACCACTGTATATAAACTCTGAACTGAAATGCTGCATTGGAGCAGTCTGATAGAACCTCTCTGAAGGGCTACTCTGAGGCTCTAGGCCTCAGTTTATGGTCCCCAGGAAGACTGCTAAATAAAACTAACCTTAATTCTTTTTCTGTAGTTGATAGATGCAAGATTATTAGCTGAAAGTCAGGAAGTACAAGAAGTGTTGCTGGTTTGATGGGAAAGAGGAAAGTACGAAGTTGCCAGCTAGAACAGTCAGCGACTGGAGGTCCTAAGTGACAGTGTGATTGGCAGGCAGCACCAAGGGCTATCTCAAGGCTAGTGGTCCTGAATTTGAAGGACAACCAATCAGCATGGGCGTGAGTATCAAGATGAGGCCATTTCGAAGCCCATGGAATTTAAGCTGGTTAGAAGGAAGGAAAAGAGAACCTGGGAGAGGGCAGGAGAATGAAAAGATCTTAAAATCAAGGGATTGTGGGCTCCAAGGGTGGAGTTGTGGGGGTGGTAAAAGAGACATTGGAGGAAGTACTACAGAGAGAAAGCTAGTAATGACAAATGTGTGGGGCAGAACAGCTCATTCCAATGTCCAGCCAAGGTTGTAAAGCATTGATCTGGTATTATCAGCTGCTCATCTGTAATAGTTAACTGCCAAGGTCTACCACAATAAAGTACAGATGGACTGAGACCATCTTTCCTGCAAGGGATAGTAGGATAGTTGTACATGTGAAAGGGGATAGACACCTGGAGGTTTCAAGGGATGGTGCTGCCTGCACCTGAATGCAGGTGATAGCTGAATTTCAAATTGAGAACCTCTAGAATAGCAGTGCTTCTCAAACTTTAACGTGTAGCTGTATCACCTGAGGATCATGGTAAAATGAGTCTGATGTTCTGGACCACACAGAGATCAGATAGGATGGAAACCATTTATTTTGTAAAGAAAGGTAAATTATTAATTTATTTAATTCAATGCCTTTGTCCTGTGGTGCTGTTTGAGCAGTTCTTATAGCAACAGTGGCAAGTGTTGAAGTGTAGGGCTGACATTTGATGTCCATAGCCCATCGTTCAGGACTGAGGCATCTATTCCCCTAGTTGTTAGGAACATTGGAGGCTTACAACTCTATGAGGATTGCCTGAGTCTGAAGGGATCTTCCTCAACTAAGATCCCTGGTGGCAGCTTCTATCAATGTAGGAATCAAAAGATCTAGCCACCTTCCTTCAGCTCAGATGACTCTTGACAAGCCCTCCCATCTCCAGAGCTCCTTGTGGGATTTGTTGAGGCCTTTGCTGGGTCTGCGTCATCTCAATTCACTCCATCCCCTCTTCCCTCTCCAACTGCCCCACTCCTGAGCCATGCTGTTACCTTCTCTGCCTCACAGGTGATGATCCCAGGAGCACAACCCAATAACCTTCCTGCATTCAGGCTACCATCTCAGAGTAGGCTTCCTAGGAAACAGCTTATCATGGGTATTTTTTCTTTTTCTGATAAAATGTAAGAAGTTGCTTTAGAATAACCAAGAAGACTAGACCTGCTGGGTTAATAGAGCAACTATATTGAAAGATTAGAAAATAGATTGTAGAACTGAAGCATAAGCCTTCCAAGAAATGCCACACCTCAATCATTGGATTGAGCCTTTGTCTCAGTGCTCTGAAATGTGCTGATTTATTATGAATTAGTTGCTTGTACCTGGTGAGCAGGCAGGTTGGTCATATGAGCCTCTAAAACAGTGCAGATGGTGTGGCGAGGGGCCATGGAGATCACTGTGAGAATGCCCAAGGAGAATTCCCCTTCGAGTTCCTTTTTCTCAGTTTCATTATCAGCTCTACTAGGACCAGGGAAACCTGCATCTCTGGAAGCATGCTGAATTGCCTCTTGTTTGATTTAACTGTTTCTTTATCCTTTATCATTCAAGAATCTTTATGTCCTCAAAGCTGCCTGTGGCCATCATTTTGCCAACAGAACCATTTCATTGTGATGGATGTGATGTTACTATCCAAATGTAACATCTGATGTATCTGCCCAAACTAGAATTTGAGATTCCCCTATTTTCCTCCTTCCATCTTATCTTCTGTACACTCAGCCACCAAGACTTGTTGATGTCTTGTCTAAATATGCTCTACAATTAATTTTCTTTTCCTTCCATCTGCCTCTTTCCTAGTTCAAGCACAAATAATCTTTTTCTAAACTACTATTAACTGTTTTTCTTGTCCCTTGCTTTTAGCCTTGAATTGGGACTCTGTCTCTGAAATCTATTAAATTCTCTGAAGTTCTTCACTTTCTTTTCATCCTTTCTCTTTTTCTCTATGGACTTTCCATGGGAGTTCTTCTCTACTTCCCTGGCTTTGATTACTGTTGATATGCTGAAGATAAACTGAGTATGCTACAATACCCCACTGAGACTTTTTCCGGAGGTCCAGACCTTGAAGTTTAGCTGCCGGTTCTTTAAACTCAACTTGTTAAAAAATGAGTTGACCACTTTCTCCTTCCAACTGGATCTTGCTCCTCTATTCCCCATCTCAATGAATGACACCACCTTCTGTCATAAACCTGGATATGGTCTTTATTTGTCAATCTCCCTATTTCCTTAAGTCAAATCAACCATCTGTAACTCCACCTCTTAAACATCTCCTGGCCTTTTCTCTTGTCGCCATTCCTATTGTCACTACCTTGGTCCCAGGCCAACTGTCTCATTTAGATTTTTTTAAACCTGTATATCTGCATCAGCCTCATTTCTTTTTTGAGCTCTCCTGTTTTCTTTCTGCAATCCCTTTCTCATAGGGTAGACAGAATGATCCTTCTGTCTACAAATATGCATTCCTTTGCCTGAAGTCTTTCAATGCTTTCCTGTTGTTCCATTGTTCTTACAATACATGTCCATGGCTTATAAAAAACCCATTATAGTCTGGCCCCTTTTTGCCTCTCAAGCAGTCTTTCTCCCCACATACTCCCACTCTCATTCATAACACTAGGTCACTGGAATTCCATGGTTCCTTGAATACACAATGCTTTCTCTAACCTCTGGACCATCTTGTATCATATTCTCTCTTCTTAGAGACTCCCTTTCCCTTCTTGATTCACCTTTTGCCTTACTATTTACTCATCAGCTTCTAGATCTCAATTTAACTTTATCTTTCACCCAGAAGTTTTCATTAAACACCAAATCAGATTAGACATTTGTCTTTGCTCTCATGGTGTCCTGTGCTTACCTCTACTTTGTCTCTTAGCAAATTCTATTGCTTTTTTATGTTTAGCTTTCTGAGGGCAGGAATTGTGTCTGTTTTGGTTATTCTTGTAGCCCTAGGTTATAGCACAGTGCCTGGCACAAAATACATGCTCAAAAATAATCCGACTTGATTAATGAATTAACACATGGCTTGGGACAAGCAGTGCCCTCTTTTGAGAATGTTCTCCATTGCATCCTTGCTAACTTGGCAAACTCCTGCTCACCATTCAAGCCTCAGCATCAGTGTTTCTTGACTCCCTAAGGGAGTTGCAGTCCCTGTCACCCATATCACCCTCTTCCCCTTCATCATTTTTAGTATATTATTTGCTTGTGAGTCTGTCTGGACACGACACTTCAAAATCTCTAATGGTAGACACTGTCTTTTCATCTATGAATATTAGCACCCATTATCTGCTATAGAGCAAATGCTCAAATGCTTGCTAAAGGTTGGAGGGATTATAATAATAAAGCTGGGTCTGATTTTTTTTTCTGAAGATGATACACTTGACTTAGTATAGTTCCAAATAATTCCACATAGTTTGTTCATGAATATGTCCTGTAATAAGTGTTTTTCTTACCATGGGTACTAGTTGCTAAGTTATAGGATTTTCTCAATTCATTGAAGTTTGTATCTCACCTGTGTTCTTTGTTTAGATGTGTTCAAGTCTCCATCACATGGAATGATGCATGCCCATATAATATTCCAAACTAACTTTCAGAAAAAAGAGATTCATGACATGATAAATTCCTTGGATGGACTTAGAAAACACAATGCAGGATCTTTACAGACATCTGAATATTTTCTAGGCTGTCCTCTAGTACTGTGCAAAAAAGAGAAAATGTAGGCTATCTAAAGTACTTAGATCAGTGATTGTACACTGTGGGTGATTTTGTGCCCCATGAGACATTTGACAATGTCTGGAGACATTTGAATTGTCACAGGTGTGAATGTGAGCGATAACGGCTGATCTAATCAGAGGATGCTGTTAAAATTCTTTTTTAAAAAAAATTAATTATTGTCTTCTAGCTTTTGAATTTGTTTGCTTTTGCTTCTCTAGTTCTTTTAATTGTGATATTACGGTGTTGATTTTAGATCTTTCTTGCTTTCTTTTGTGGGCATTTGGTGCAATAAATTTCCCTCTAAACACTGCTTTGGCTGTGTCCTAGAGATACTGGTACATCGTGTATTTGTTCTCAGTGGTTTCAAAGAACTTATTTATTTCTGCCTTAATTTCATTATTTACTCAGTAGTCATTCAGGAGCAGGTTGTTCAGTTTTCATGTAGTTGTGCGGTTTTGAGTGAGTTTCTTAATCCCGAGTTCTAATTTGATTGCACTGTAGTCTGAGAGACTGTTTGTTATGATTTCTGTTCTTTTGCATTTGCTGAGGAATGTTTTACTTCCAATTATGTGGTCAATTTTTGAATAAGTGTAATGTGGTGCTGAGAAGAATGTATATTCTGTCTATTTGGGGTGAAGAGTTCTGTAGATGTCTATTAGATCCACTTATTCCAGAACTGAGTTCAAGTCCTGAATATCCTTGTTAATTTTTGCTTTGTTGATCTGTCTAATATTGACAGTGGGGTGTTAAAGTCTCCCACTATTATTGTGTGGGAATCTAAATCTCTTTATAGGTCTCTAAGAACTTGCTTTATGTATCTGGGTGCTCCTGTATTGGGTGCATATATATTTAGGATAGTTAGCTCTTCTTGTTGCATTGATCCCTTTACCATTATGTAATGCTCTTCTTTGTCTTTTTTGATCTTTGTTGTTTTAAAGTCTGTTTTATCAGACTAGGATTGCAACCCCTGTTTTTTTTGTTTTTTGTTTTTTTGCTTTCCATTTGCTTGGTAAATATTCCTCCATGAACAAAGCCTTCCAGAAATATGGGACTATGTGAAAAGACCAAATCTACGTTTGATTGGTGTACCTGAAAGTGATTGGGAGAATGGCACCAAGTTGGAAAACACTCTTTAGGATGTTATCCAGGAGAACTTCCCCAACCTGTCAAGACAGGCCAACATTCAAATTCAGGAAATACAGAGAACAGCACAAAGATGTTCTGTGTGTGTCTTTGCACGTGAGATGGATCTCTTGAATACAGTACACCAGTACACTGATGGTGTGCTTGACTTTTTATCCAGTTTGCCAGTCTGTGTCTTTTAATTGGGGCATTTAGCCCATTTACATTTAAGGTTAATATTGTCATGTGTGAATCTGGTCCTGTCATTATGATGCTAGCTGGTTATTTTGCCCGTTTGTTAGTTGATGCAGTTTCTTCATGGTGTTGATGGCCTTTACAATTTGGTATGTTTTTGTAGTGACTGTTACCAGTTTTTCTTTTCCATATTTAGTGCTTCCTTCAGGAGCTCTTTTAAGACAGGCCTGGTGGTGACAAACTTTCTCAGCATTTGCTTGTCTGTAAAGGATTTTATTTCTCTGTCATTTATGAAGCTTAGTTTGGCTGGATATGAAATTCTGGGTTGAAAATTCTTTTCTTTAAGAATGTTGAATATTGGCCCCCACTCACTTCTGGCTTGTAGGGTTTCTGCAGACAGATCTGAAGAAACCCCCAAGACACATAATCATCAAATTCACCAAGATTGAAATTAAGGAAAAAATGCTAAGGGCAGCCAAAGAGAAAGGTCGGGTTACCCACAAAGGGAAGCCCATCAGACTAACAGCGGATTGCTGAGACTTTCCGGAGCATTTCTAAGTTTGTCCAAAATTTTCTGAATTTTTGATTGTTTTTTGTTTAAGCCATCTATTTCCTGGAATATTTCTACTTTCACTTCTTGTATCATTTTTTAGATTTCCTTGCACTGGGCTTTGCCTTTCTCTGGTCTCTCCCTGATTAGTTTAATAACTAACCTTCTGAATTCTTTTTCAGGTAAATCAGGGATTTCTTCTTGGTTTGGATCCATTGCTGGTGAACTAGTGTGATTTTTTGTGGGGTGTTGAACAGCCTTGTTTTGTCATATTACTAGGGTTACTTTTCTGGTTCCTTCTCATTTGGATAGGCTCTGTCAGAGGGAAGGTCTAGGGTGAAGCTGGCGTTCAGATTCTTTTGTCCCACAGGGTGTTCCCCTGATGTAGTACTCTTCCCCTTTTCCTATGAATGTGGCTTCCTGTGAGCTGAACTGCAGTGATTGTTGTCTCTTTTCTGGGTATAGCCACTCACTGATTCTACCTGGCTCCAGGCTGGTACTGGGAATTGACTCCACAGAGTCCTGTGATGTCAACCGTCTATGGGTCTCTCAGCCATGAATACCAGGGCCTGTTCCAGTGGAGGTGGTGGAGGGTGCAATGGACTCCATGAGGGTCCTTAGCTTTGGTGATTTAATGCTTTATTTTTCAGATGCTGTTCAAATTCTTACAATGCACCAAAGAATTGGTTCAAAATATTAATAATGTCAAAGGTGAGAAATCAGACTTAGATGAAATAAAAGTCTCAGTTCACTCAAATGCACTTTCCTTTTCAGAATAGAGCATAAATAATACTCAACTTACAACCACAAGACCTAAGTAGAGTCCCACCCAGGAGCCCTTGCTCTTATATTTTGATGTTTTTATCTTTAAAATTTTATTTTAATATCTATCTCATGGGGTTGTTACAAAAATTAAATATTATAAGCTATGGGAAAAGCCTTAGTTCAGTATCTGGCAAATAGTAGTTGCCCATGAGACGTTTGTAAAAACAGGTCCATAAACACATGGGGGATGGGGTTTAGGAGGTAGAGATGAGCACCTCATGCTTTCTAGGATCTACACCTGCATCACCACTTCTGAGAACACTTTAAAGAGGAGTGGGCATTAACAAAGATCCAGGGACAGGCACATACGTACTTTTTGTTCTTTTCGTTCCACAGCTGCGTTGCATTTTTCTATTCCCCAGTTTCTCAAAAAATCTCTGAGATAGCCAAACAGGGTTCCAATTCCATATCCCATGTAAGTGAAAACCATAACATGAAGGGGTGCTTCCTCAAAGGATTCAACAATGAGCTTATCATAAAAATGTGGCTTCCCATTTTGCTGAAAACACAGAAGAAAATCCGAGATTAGCATTCTCCTGCTACACATATACTATGATAAAATTGTGAATTTTCAACCCTTTAAATTAATTCTAAAAACCATATTTAAGATTGTAAAAAAATTAGAAACTGATCATTAAAGAGAGTAATCACAAATGCAAACTTTATTTTACAAGCTTTAGTAACATAATTGATTCAAGCAAAGGTTCTCAACAGAAACTCAAACCATTAGGTGAAGAGTTAATGAGGAATAGAGTGTGTGCAAGTTGCTAAAGTATTATCCCGTAGCTTACTTCCTAATCACAAACTTGGGGTTGTTACCTTAACCAGGTGATCAAATTATATCACAGATGTTGGAACAAGCAGCCACTCTACATTCCTGTCATGTGTGATATTCAATACACAGCGAACCTATGAAATATTTTACCTGAACTTAGTTAAGCTCTTATGTCTAACTTCCATTTTACAAGAAATACTAGGCTAAACAAACATGGTAAACAATCAGATAATATGGAATTTAGAACTTACATATGTATTATCTTCATTCCCTCTACATTTTTGAGAAGTAGAATTTTGGGAATCTGTGTGATTTAGTCACTGGGAGTTTTATCCCAAGCCACGAAACAGATGAAAAGCAAATCAGTCTGGTAGATGAATATTTTAAATCTCTACATTCTTATTCTTAAAGAAATTTTTAAAAGCCATATTTTATAGTGATACCTAACATTTGAATTCTTAAAACACAACAAAATATTATTAAAATTATTTGCCTCCTTAGTTATTTATTATTTCAGGTCACCACTATAGATAACCCAAACTAACACTGGTGGATATTCCTGTCTAGTGTGTCGTCCCAAACACTACTTGATGATATAAAATAATGAAAATGGAAGAGCACTGGTTAATACGCAGTCTTGAGTAAAAGGAAAATGACAGGTCTCATTCTTGACTTATATAGGGCATTTGTCGCATGCCTTCCATGAGCAAGCAATGTGCTCAGCACTGGGGATTAAAAGATGAACAAGGCAGACCCCATTCCTACTCCTCCCTCTAACTATATCCTTACCCCAGTCATGTAGGTCTGACAGATGGCTGATCTTGCTATGCTGTTTTAATACAAACCTTTGGCTCCCTTCCTTGGCTCTGTTCTGCACTTGACCATTGGACTACATCAATCTCCATCCAGCATTCCAGGTGACCTCCTGGCCCAGTTAAAATCCACCATCCTTCTGCATCACAGGTACACAAAATTGGTTTCCTTGCTGGATTTATCCAGACTCTAGCAAAAGAGACTCAGAGTCTCATGAAGGAAGACGTGATGGAACTTTATAACTGATTAGATATAAAGTTAAGGAAGAGGAAAAAGAAAACTATCTGCAAGGAGCAGTATAGTATTGTTGGTAAGAAGAAAGAAGGACTTGGAAGGAGGGCTGCTTTTTGGAGAGAAGACATGAGTCTGTACAGAACATGCTAAGTTAGGGGTAGTGATTGCCTGCATGAATTCCCAGAGGAGTGAGGAATGCAGGAAAAAAGAAAGACCCTGACTCAGTCAATTACTATGGGCCACAGTTTAAGTGATGGTTGAAGGTGAATGTGATAAGGTACAAATCATAAAGAGGGAAGAGCAGTAGGCTTGGGACAGAATTTGTGGACACAGTGCTTTTTTGGGTACCACAGAAGAAAAAGGGTGAATAAAGAGAACCCAGTGTGGGTGACCTCAGAACCTTCATTTAACCTGTTCACAAATTAACCCCTTTGGCTGGCTTAGAGAATGGCTAAGTTATGTGGGTGTACATAAAGAGAGAAAATGTGAGGACATTCAAGTCCAACCCATGGTAGCCAGCAGGTTTTCTCTTTTTCCTTTCCTGGTCCCGTCTTCATTTCTGAGCTTCACATGTAACCAAATCAAGTGGAGTGTTTCTCTTGAAATCCATGGGCAGTTTCTGCTTGAATTAGCTCTGAGGCAACCCTGCACTGTACATCACAGCTGGTCTACCTAGATGCAAATAAACTCACAGTTGGTTGCACAGACTGGGCCTACATGTAACTATTTATTTGCTCCTGTGACTTGTTCTGGTAGCAAGTAATAACACAAAGGAGAAAATTTCAACAATATTCATCAGCCCAAACCAATATCTACTTTTCTCTCATATGAATAGATACATTTTTAATTTAATTTAACAATTAATTTTATTTGGCAGAGAAAAAATGAGATACCTTCCCAGAGTAAAACCTATCTGGAAATGTAGTGGTCTTCCTTAACAGATAGACAGTGACTCATTTACTATATTGTTTTACTTATAATTGAAGTCAGTCACAACAGATTCCTCAATCTGTTGTTGGCTAGTTATTTTGAAACATAAAACTTCATCCTATCAAAGTAAATGAAGTAAGTAAATTTGCTTAATAAGTGTACATTTGTTAAGCACTTGCTATCACGGCAGATAAGCATTGTTTTTGTGTAATATACTTTGGCTTTTTATACCTTTTCTTTCACAGCATTAAAAATAAACAGATCCTGAGCCACATTGCCCACAGTGTCTAGTCATTTGGGATATTGTGACATCCTGGGGTTTGTTTACTTCCTGCACTTCTGTCATATCTGGAAATAAACTGGGTGCTGGAATATGCAGGGAGGACCCACCTTTATAGACAATTACTCTTCCATTCAATGAGTAGCTCTTTTACTGGCTGTCTTAGGCTAATATTAAAGGAGATATGAACTCGATAAATACAGTATGTTTCCCCACAGAATAAATAGTGCGATAGGGTGTGTGTGTGTGTGTGTGTGTGTGTGTGTGTGTGTTTGTGTGGTGGGGACACAAATGTTCATAATATAGAGCAAAACGTGAATGTCATAGGATGATACAAATGAAGGGACCACATCACACTGGGTGATCAGGAGTGGTTCCTGAGGAGGCTGAACTAGAGCCTGGTGTTGCTGGGAGGCTGATAACAATGAAGACGACTTGCTCAGGGGTCAGACTTTCCTTTGCTGATGGTGTGACCTTGTGAAAGTCACTTAATTTTTTGAGGCCTCAAATGTCTCCAGTGTAAAGTGGAGCTAGTTAAGGTTGTTTTTGAAAATTAGGTGAGATAATATATGCAGGTTAACTGCCACAACACAAAAACTCATTAAATGTTATGGTTTTTGTTAAATATTCTGAATAGAGATGATAGATTAAAGTTTTAGAATGAATAATGCTGCTTTTACCGACATATTTGAGAAAAAAGAGAAAGAGAATATATACATGTGTATATATAATGACTGAGGATATATATGGCTTCTTTGCTGGATTTGTGCAGACTCTAGCAAAAGGACTGAGAGTCTCATGAAAAAAGACATGAGACCAAAGATATACACTAACCTAGGATATATTGATAAGAATATAATGTATTGGCCAGGCGCAGTGGCTCACACCTGTAATCTTAACACTCTGGGAGGCTGAGATGAGTAGATCACCTGAGATCAGGAGTTCAAGACCAGCCTGGTCAACAGTGAAACCCCATCTCTACCAAAAAATATAAAAATTAGCCAGGCATGGTGCCAGGTGCCTGTAATCCCAGCTAATCAGGAGGCTGAGGCAGGGAAAATTGTTTGAACCTGGGAGGCGGAGGTTGCAGTCAGCTGGGATTGCGTCACTGCATGCCAGTCTGGGTGACAGAGCAAGACTCCGTCAAAAAAAAAAAGAAGAATATAATGTATCAATACTTAGGGAGAAGGGGCAGAATGAAGGTCCTCTAAGGAGAGAGCAAGCGGGAGAGGGAGGAAGAAGTGGGAGACAAAAGAGTGATACAAAGTTGAGACACTGAAGTTCAACAAGACCATTGTCTATGTGGACTCTCACAAGAAAACTTGAGGGAGTAATTTTATCAGCCCGTTATTCCTGCAATTTTGTCAAACTACAGGGATTTAAGGAGAGACAGAATGTGAAGGCAATGGGACAGGGAGCTGAGAGGACTTATTAAAGAAGTGTAGTGGTAGGGAAGAGGACAGAGAAGGTGAAGGCTTTGGTTACTAATAGAGGAGTTGCTTATTTAGCAATAAAGGAATACTGAGTGTATATAGGAGCTGAGAGAAATATTTAATAGATTAAGCATAATTGTAGAAAAAGGTAAGAGACAGTATAAGTCCTTTGACCCCTTGAGGGATGCAGGATGAAGAGTGCATGTGACTGTCCTTACCACAAGGACACAGACTATCTCAGCACTTTGAAAAATGTGGTGCAGACCCTTCGTGTGCTCTAGCTCTTTAGAATATTAAACAAACGGATGGGCGAATCTAAAACCAACTTAAGACTGCAAATTCACCACCCATTCATAAACAGACTTTTGTTTTCAGAGTGAGGGAGCCCATGTAACATGACACATTCCACTACACAGCTGGGTTAGTCCTTGGGAAAAAAAGGATGAGAATGAGGAGGAAGAGGATGCTTTCAGGCGTTAGTTGCTCTACAAGGGCAGGAAGCTTAGGGATAAGATTAGCTCAGGGAGAAAGAAGGCAAAGGAAACCTAGAGCGCTGGAGCTAACGAGAGGGCCATGTTCCTTTCTGAAGTGGAATGTACGCGGGGTTTTCCACATCATGATCAAGATTGGCATAGATCCTTCTCTGAGGGAGAATACAAACTTCCAAGGATACTGGCATTTAAGAATAAGTTTCTGCCTACATTGTAGCAGTTAGGTTTTGAGAAAGGAAACAGAACCACTGTGAGTGTTATAGAATAAGAGACTTACTTTAAACATTATGTGGTATTCAAATATAGGAGCTGCTTAGGAATCTATGGAAGGTAGATCATTTTTCTGCTGGTGGCATAAAGAACTTCAGAGATCATCTTCACAGTAGAAAAAAAATCATAATTGGTAAAAGTTATAAAAATATAACTTTTTATTTGGACATGGTCTTAAGGGCATATAGCAAATGAAGAAACATTTATTTAATAAAATAAACTAAATATCAAAAAAGAACAGTGAGAGTCTGTGGCATTGAGCCATGACCTACTCTCTCCCTTCACCTCCCAGTTCAGCAAGTAAAAACATTCTACTTTGAGCAGGTGGCCAAGAAGATGGGGCTTTCTGTTCCCTGCTTCAGGCAAGGATTATGGTATTTCCTTGAGAGGGGCAAGCTACCATCTTTTCTTATCACTCTCAGTTCTGTTTTGCAGAGGCTAAATTCTGTGCAAGTGTGGCTGAGAGGTTGAGAGTTTGCTTCCTCCAATGAACACCCACTCTTAGAGTAGAGACTCTATATCAGACAAGGCATGCTGGTATGAATACCCACTCTTAGGGTACAGACTCTATACCAGGCATGGCATGCTGGGAATACTGGGTCCCCTATTACCCTTACTCCAGCTCACTAGCAGGATAGAGGTTCCATGGTAGAAGAGGAAAGCCAAGAAAACCAGAAGGTATTGAGCCACCATCCTTTCCCTAGCTCAGAAGCAGTGATTCATTGTCTTTGCCCAGCGGGAGAGAGAGCTCCAGAGCATTCCCCAAGAGAACTTATTTTATTTGGTACAAAGAGTAGGGAAGTTCTAGATTAAAAGGTGCTCTTGAAAACAGTGGAGATTATGGTGGTTAACAATTTAAAGGAGATTGGTAGCTCCATAAAAGCAACAAACTAAACTTTAGGTAGGTGGCTTAGCCAGAGAGAACCAGGGAAATTGACAGCTATGTAGAATCCTCTTAAGATCAGGATAAATCTCAAAGACTGGCCTCAAAAACTAAACCTACCAAGATCATGAATTTAATTGGATCAGGTTGTGAAGCAATTTATGCCCCAGGGCATTGTCCAAACCAATACAGCAATCAGGCAGCAAGTAGTGGAGACTCACAGTTGGGAATGATACCAACAGAGGAAGATAGCTTTACAGAGTGAGTTGGGAAAGGCACCGTCATATAGAAGCTTTCTAAATTCACTGTCATTTCAATGACATGCTGAAGTCTGCACCCTCTAAGGGGCAACCTTAGAGGTTTTACACTGTGAGGTAAGTCAATTAAAAAATAAGCAAACACAACAAAGACAATCCTCTGTTGGGGGCAGGGAGCAATGATTAGTCTTCAGAGTTGCTGCAATTTATTTTAAATGTTCAGTTTTAAGCCAAAAATATGGGTCATGTAAAGAAACAGAAAAATGTAAATCTACATAAGAAAAAAGTCAGACAACAGATATTACTTATGAGAAGGACCAAGATGTTGGACTTAGTAAATACTGCAACGTAGCTATTACAAATATGTATAAAGAACTAAAGGAAATCATGTTAAAGTAAAAGGAGGTATGATGACAATGTCTTATCAAATAGAAAATACTTATAAAGAGATAGAAATTACAAAAAAAAGAACCAAATGGGAATTCTGAAATAGAAAAGTGTAATAACAGAAACAAAAACTTACTAGAGGGGCTCAATAGCAGATTTAAACTGGAAGACCAAAAAATTAGAAAACCTTAAGATGGATAAGGGGAATTTATACAATACAAAATACATACAAACAACAACAACAAAAAAACCCAGAGGAAAAAAATGAAGACAAATGAATAAGACCTCTGAAACATGCAGGATACCATTGAGTACACCAACATACACACAATATGAGTGCTAGAAAGAGAGGAGAGCAAAAGGAACAGAAAAAAGATTTCAATAAATATTGGCTGAAAACTTCCCCAAATTTGGTGAAAAACGTTAATCATACCTCTGGAAACTTAATGATATCCAATTGAATAAAGGCAAAGAGATCTGTTATTAGATGTATTATAGTAAAAATGTTAAGAGACAGAAAATCTTAAAAGCAGCAAGAGCCAAACAATTGATCACATACAAGTGAACCCCAAGAAGGTGAACAGCTTTCTTTTGAGCAGAAACAATGGAAGCCAAAAGGCAGTGGGATGACATATTCAAAATGCAGATATATTTTTAAAATGTCAATCAATAATCTTATGTTGGCAAAAGTAGCCTTCAAAAATGAAGGCAAAATAAAGACATTTCAGGATAAACCCAAACTGAGAGAATCTGTTAATAGAAGATCCAACTTACAAGAATTACTAAAGGAAGTTCTTCAGACTGAAAGCAAGTGACTCCAGACAGTAATTCAAATCCAACCAAAAAGAAAAAAACCACATGGGCAAAGGTGATTATGAAAGTATAAAAATATAATTACACATTGCTTCTCTTCCCTCTACTTCTATTAAATAATTTTAAAATAAACTGCATAAAACAATATGTATAATTTCATTGTTGAACTTATTCATATAGACATGTTATGCAATAACAGCACAAAGAAATTAGATGTGAGCAAAATTATATCAAGGAAATTATACAACATGGCAATTAGAGTTCACAGCAACTAATGAATAAACCCAGAAATGTTAAATAAGAAGGTAAATAAGAAAGTTAATATAACGAACTCTTTCTTTCTCAATATGTATACACACAGACACACACACAGGTACATGCATACATCCATATATTTGGCATCCTTTCTTTTCCAGCCTCTTAAAAAAGACATAAAATTGTAAAACATAGTATTTATAAAATTGTATCATTGATTTTATAAATATATAGATGCCATTACAATAATAGCACAAAAGAGAGGTAGGCTATATAGAAGTAACATTTCTATATATTACTGGATTTTAGTTTGTATAAATTTGAAGTTGATTTTGGTAAATTAACAAATGTATGGTAAGCCCCAGAGCAACTAAGAAAACTAAAAAAAGGTGAAAATTTATTAAAATAATAAAAATATCATACTAGAAAATATTCACTTAAAGCAAAGAATAAAGCACTAAACTAAGAATGGATAAACAAAAAGGACATGAGATATACAGAAAGCAAAAATACGTAAACGAAATGATCTCAATTATAACAGAAGATGTAAATTGATGAAACAATCCAATGAAGTGCAGATTGTCATACTGGATAAAAACAAAATCAAACATAAGATGTCTAGAGTAGATACACTTTAGATTCAGAGATGCATATAAGTTAAAAGTTAAAGAATGAAAAAAGATATATCATGAAAACAGCATCCATAAGAAAGCTGAAATTGCTATAGTAGTATCAGACAAAATAAATTTTAAAAGAAAACTGTTGCTGGAGAAAAAGACAGATACCTATAATAATAAAATGGTTAATTCACTAGGAAGATGTAACAATAATAAACATATAATAAATATTAAAATCCCAAAATATGCAAAGTAAAAACTAATAGAAATAGAGAAGTAGAAAATTTTATAATAATATTAGAGACTTCAATATCTTACCTTCAATGATGAATAAAATAACTAGGCAGAAGACCAACAAGAAAATAGAAGACTTGAACAATAATAAACCAACAGACTTAAGAGATATCTATAGAACACTTCTTCCCAAAACATCAAAATACACATTTTTGTAAAGCTCACATGAAACATTCTGCAGCTAGTCATAAAACAAGCCTCAATAAATATAAAAGGCTTGGAATTATGCAAAGTATGTTCTCTCCAACCACAATGGAATTAGAAATTAATAACAGAAAGAAATGGGAAAATTCACAAATATGTCAAAATTAACCAACATATTCCTAAATAGCAAATGAGTCAAGGAAGAAATCAAGTGAAATTAGAAGACACTTTGAGATACATAAAAATGAAGACGTGTATACGTGAACTTATTAGATGTAGCTAAAGCAGTGCTTAATAGGACATTTATAGCTCTAATGCCTAAATTTTAAAAAGAAAAATCTAAATAACTTGTCACTTTATATTAAAACAATGGAAAAAAATGAACTAAAGCTAAAGCAGATAGAATCCAATCATAAAAATTAGAGTGGAAATTAATGAAATAGAGAACAGAAAGTTGACTCTTCAAATAAATCAATGAAATTAATAAGCCTTTGCTTGGATGGAGCAAGCAAAAAGAGAAAACAGTCAAATTACTAAAATCAGGAAACGGGGACAGTACTACTGTCCTTACAGAAATAACCCTGATTATAAGGGAATGGTATGAATAATTATATGTCAACATACTAGAATTAAGGTGAAATGGACACTCTAAGAAAGACACAAATTACAAAAAACCAATTCAGTGGGAAGTAGGAAATCTGAATAGAAACATAAAAATGAAGACATTGAATAATTTAAAACTTTCCACAGAAAAAGCCCAATCCCAGATGTCTTTGCTGGTGAATTCTACCAAATATTTAAAGAATTAATGCCTAGTCTTTAAAAATTCTTCTAAAATATTAAGAAGGAAGAAACACTTCTGAATGCATTATATGAGCCTTATATTACCCTGGTGACCAAAATTATGCAAAGACATCACAGGAAAAGAAAACTACAGATCAATATCTCAATGGCAAAAATGATTTTTACACACCATGTGGCAGATAGAATACAGCTAATAATGAAGATATTTATATATTCCTAATTTTCTCTGCATTTCCTAGTCTTTCTTGCAATTATGGTAGGCCATGCGACTCATTCTGGCTGATGGACTGTGAGTGGAAATGGCATGTGTTCCTTCTGGGCTGAGGCAGTCATAAGCTGGTATGCCTCATTCGCCTTTCTCTTCCTCTGTGACTGAATCTTGCAGACTAGATCCAGATAGAAAAGCCTGTTTAATAAACGGTGTAGGGATAACTGGCTAGCCATGTGCAGAAAACAGAAACTGGACCCCTTCCTGACACCTTACACTAAAGTTAACTCCAGATGGATTAAAGACTTAAACATAAGACCTAACATCATAAAAACCCTAGAAGAAAGCCTAGGCAAAACCATTCAGGACACAGGCATAGGCAAGGACTTCATGACTAAACCACCAAAAGTACTGGCAACAAAAGCCAAAATAGACAAATGGGATCTAATTAAACTCCAGAGCTTCTGTACAGCAAAACAAACAATCATAGTGAACCAGCAACCAACAGAATGGGAAAAAATTTTTGCAATCTACCCATCTGACAAAAAGCTAATATCCAGAATCTACAAAGAACTAAAACAGATTTACAAGAAACAAACCAACCCATCCAAAAGTGGACAAAGGATATGAACAGACACTTTTCAAAAGAAGACATACATGAGGCCAACAAACATATGAAAAAATGCTCATCATCACTGGTCATTAGAGAAATGCAAATCAAAACCACATTGAGATAACATCTCACGCCAGTTAGAATGCCAATCATTAAAAAATCTGGAGACAACAGATGCTGGAGAGGATGTGGAAAAATAGGAACACTTTTACACTATTGGTGGGAGTGTAAATTAGTTCAACCGTTGTGGAAGACAGTGTGGCAATTCCTCAAGGACCTAGAAATAGAAATTCCATTTGACCCAGCAATCCCGTCACTGGGTATATATTCAAAGGATTATAAATTGTTCTATTATAAAGACACATGCACACGTATGTTCACTGCTGCACTGTTTACAATAGCAAAGACCTGGAACCAACCCAAATGCCCGTAGGTGATAGACTGGACAAGTAAAATGTGGTTCATATACACCATGGAATACTATGCAGCCATAAAAAATGATGAATTCATGTCCTTTGTAGGAACATGGATGAATCTGGAAATGATCATTCTCAGCAAACTGACAGAAGAACAGAAAATCAAACATCTCATGTTTTCACCCATAGGTGGGTGTTGAACAATGAGAACACATGGACACAGGGAGGGGAGCATCACACACTGGGACCTGTTGGGGAGACTAGGGGAGGGACAGTGGGGCACAGGGAGACTGCAGAGGGATAACATGGGGAGAAATACCAGATATAGGTGATGGGGGGGATGGAGGCAGCAAAACCCATTGCCATGTATGTACCTATGCAACAATCCTGCATGATCTTCACATGTACCCCAGAACCTAAAGTACAAATATATATATCTATAACTACAAGGTGAAAGTGCTTCCTGACATTCAATGACCTTTACATGTTTGATGAATAAAACTCACTGTTAAGCTAGTGAGACTTATGGCTTTTCTGTTGCAGCAGTTAGTATTATTTATCCTGATTAATCCACCCATCTAAGAAAAAATAAAGATGTTTTCAAGGTTAAATACCTTCGGCGTCTCTAAGTCTCATTTTATTCTTGATAACCTGAGGAGTGTTCTGTGTAGGAGATGGGACTTCAAAGATTGTAAGAGATTCAAACTTCATAGTTATATAGGAGCACTTCTCCCTCAGACTCTCAACAAGCCCTATGGTCCAGCTGTCATTACTACAGAAGAAATGAAACATAAAAACAGGGCTCAGTTTGGGTTTCACGAACTTAACACTGAGACTTGAGTGCAAGTGTGGCTTTACAAGACCACAGATTCTCCTTTCAAACAGATCATCTGGTGGGGTTTGTTATGTGATGCAGACTGTTGGCTGCCTACCTCATGATATTCTTTATTTGTTGCAAGAAGAACCTTGATAATCAGTTGAAGGTGACCTTTCTCTAGCCTCAGGGGATAAAGCATAATTAGTCCAAGATAGTCATTGTAGTTTGCCAGTGACTGGTTTAGACATGGGCATGAGGACCAGTCTTGGCTAATGGGAAGTGAGGGAAGATCCATTGGGTGAATTCTGAGAAAGGCTTTATGTAAGGATAAAAATAGTTGGAAAAATAAAAAAGGAAAATGTTTCTGTTTTTCTCCAGACATTGTTGTGTCTGCTTGGGATTTATGAATTGCAGCAAGCTTCCTGTGGCCATAAGGGGAAGGCATTTTGTTATGCATAAAAGATGGTAGAATGAAGAGATGGAAAACACTGGTTTTTATTACATTGTTAAGTTACTGAATCAACAAAGCCAAGGACTACCCAATACTAGACTTGCTATGAGAGAATAACAAAAGCCTCATTTTAATCTACCCACATTTGAGGGTTAGATTACTTGCAGTAGAAAGGATCCATCAGTCAGTTCCCATCAGAGTAACAAAACTTGTAAACTAAATGTGAACCAACTGATGGGTCTCAGTGAGGGAGCAGGACTGATGGCTACCCAGTACATGCTGATATACTCCTTTCAGTTGTTTATGTCTCCAATGCACTGTGATTGGTTAATGAATGCCCTAACCTGATTGGTAGTACTGTCGATTCTTGAACAACATGAGGTTTAAGGGTGCTGACCTTCTGTGCAGTAAAAACTCCATGTGTAACTTTTAACTTTTCAAAAACTTAACTGCTAATAGTGTACTTTTGATGGGAAGCCTTACTGATAAATAGATTGTCACATATTTTGTATGTTACATGTATTATATACTATATTATTATAAAGTAAGCTAGAGAAAAATATGTTATTAAGGAAATCTTAAGGAAGAGGAATTGTATGTACTATTAAGTAGAAGTGGGTCATTGTAAAGTTCTTAATCCTCACTGTCTTCACACTAAGTAGGCTGAGGAGGGGAAGGAGGAAGAAAAGAGGTCTTGCCATCTCAGTAGTGGCAGAGATGAACGAGTTGGATGAGGTGGAAGGGGAGGAAGGAGAGGCACACTCAGTGTAACTTTTATTGAAAAAAAAAAAATCAGTGTATAAGTAGATCGTAACAGTTCAAATTTGTGTTATTCAAGGGCCAACTGTATAGATTACTCACTTCTAGCATGTATTTTAAAAAAATCACCTAATAGTAGGTAAAATTCAGTTCTTTTCTTAGTAGAAAACTCTGCTTTTAGTCGAAAACATTTGAACATCTGATTGATTTCAAAGCTGCCATTTATTTCTCTTCTAAACAGTTTGGAATGTCATTAGATAAGACTGAATTTATACAAGTGATATAGCACCAAAGATCATGAAAATGGAATGATACAATAATGATGAGGGTACAGTTCTATCTTACTTGGAAGGTCATATAATACAACTTAATTAGCCTTACTTAATTAGGGTGACTTAATTTTCCTAAATTGTTAAAATCTGGGGATTTTAAGAAATGAGTACTTTAACAACAGCTTTATGACATGTATTTTATAAATAGAAATGTTTAGAAATTCTTTATAAAACTTAAGTTTCAGCCCAGATTATTTGTTTACAAATATGAGAGTTGCCTCTGTTTAGAGTGTGTCATTTGATTCCACGTATATTTATTTGATATGTTTGATAAATCAATTTGGACACAGCACCTCCCTGATTATTTTATTTTGTTTTGGAAGGCACCAGGTGCAATTAATCATTGACCTGTTGGCAGTTTATTTGTTGATAAATCTATTTGGACACAGCACCTTCCTGATAATTTTATTTTTGTTTTGCAAGGCAACTGGCACAATTAACTGTTGGCAGTTTATTAGCAGACTCTATAATAAAACAATGTTTCACATGATAAAATCCAAGTAGAAAGTTTCTATTTTGCAGAACCGAGTAGCATCGCTGGAGTAGAAGAAATCTAGTTGCTCAGACAACTCAAGTTGTTCAGGCCACTGAAATCTACTAATATATAGAACAACTTATAGTAAAATTTACTTTTTTGACAGCATCAAAACTCCAGCACCAAATCTATTTGAAATATTTTGTTATTGTCATTATTTTCTTCCTACTTCAACACTAAACAAAGTCTGATTGAGTGCCTATGTTACCGATTGTTCTGCCACAGGGCAGGAAATGTCCACAGAGAGACTGCAAGCTAACAAATGGTGCACAGATGTTCAGGGAACAGTTGTGAGAACTGGGAGTAAGATGAAGCAACACTGGCTGGAAAAGGAAGGGGAGGTTTCATGAATGAGGGAAGAATTAACCAAAGGCTTGAAGGTTGAGGGATGTAAGGATAGGCACAGTAGCAATGAATAGAGAGAAAGATCCCCAAGATAGAATTGAGAACATCAGGATAAATACCCATCACCTTTCTCCTGGTCCACTGCAATCACCTTCCTCCTGGTCCACTGCAGTCACCTTCTGGGTGATCTCTTTGTTTGATTTTGACTCCTCAACTCTGCAGGTGCTAGACAACTCTTTCTCTAGCTCTAACATCCAACCATCATTTATAACAGTATTTTTTTTTTTGGTGAATAACAAAAAGCATGTATTTACATGTAAAACTAACACAAATGACACACTATTTAGTTCTTGATTTTGGGTAGTTTAATTTTATGTGTGATGGTAAAGATTTTCTTTGGGTTAAATTTTATTGAAGATCTCTGTACTTCCTATACCTGTATGTTGGCATCTTTCCCCAGATGTAGATGTTTTCAGCCACTATCTCTGCAAATATAATTTCTGGCTTTTTCCCTTTCCTTTCTTCCTCAGAAACTCTTCAAAAGTTAGATCTCCTGATGGTGTCCCATGATTCTTGTGGTCTTTCTTTATTATTTTTAATTATTTTTTCTCCTCTAACTGGAAAATTTCAAATGTTTTCAATTCAAGCTCATTGATTCTTTCTTTTGCTTCATTGAACTTGTTGTTGAAGCTTTCTCTTGAAATTTTTAGTGTAGGTATGGTGTTCTTCACTGCTAGAATTTCTTTTAATGTCCCCCCCGCTTTTTCTCAAACTTTTCATTTTGTTTGAGTATTGTTTTCTATATTTCATTCAGTTTTTCATCTGTTTATTCTTGTGTTTTACTGAACTACTTTAGGAGGACTATTCTAAATTCTTTGTCAGTCATTACATCTCCATTTCTTTAGGGTATATTTATAACAGCAGTTTCAAAGTTCTCCCTAGAGATAACTGTCAACAAAAAGAGTTTTGGGGAAAAAAAATATGTACCTTTGCCCTCTACTGGGGATTTTCATGTACAAAAGCTAGGATGTAACAGTCAGTGGAAACATCTTTCTTGTTCCTCACTGTGTCCCCAGTGTCTGCACATGGCCTCACATATAATGTGGGATAAATATTTGCTGATTGAATCAACTTATTAAGTGCTGTGAGCAATACTGAAGTGAAAAAACATTTAACTTGGGAAACTCAGCACATATGTAAAATATATAGTTTTTACCTTTCATACCAATCTACCTATGTCACGACAAAAACTCTCTTTGGGGAGTGTTGGTTTTCAGTATAAAGTTAAGTTATTTAGCACAGAAGACAATAATCTGCCTGATCTCTGATTTTCCACCTTCCATTTGTTGCCTATGCAGTATCAATGGCTTTCACTTCACACCCTGCTTTTTATTTCTTCCTAGCCTTTTCTCATACTGCCATTTTTCAGTAATTTCTTCAGTTTCTCCTTTTTCTTCCAAACACGTCTCCCCTTTCACCTCTCGCTCATCTCCACCTCACATATAGACACTCTTTGCTTTCCTTAAGACACAGCCCTGGCTTCATTTACTAAAAAGATCCAGGCTACATGTTCTCATTGCATAACACCATCATTACACTTACTACCTTGTATTACAATAATATTTTAACACTACTTTATTAGGCAAGTCACTTAAGTATTTTCTGTTCATTAATGAAAGAACAGAAAATAAAAGATCATTTGCAAAACTAATAGCTTTCATTATCTCTTATTATCTTTTAAATATTTTAATACTAGTGTCTGGTGTGACAAAGACTGGCTGTTCACCAAACCGATTTACCTCTCCTCCTCACAGCTAGGCTACATTTCCAACATCCCTTGAAGACAAATGTGGCCATATGACCCAGTTCTGAGCAATGTGAAGTGAGTAGAAGCAAAGTGTGTTATGCCTAGCTCATAAAAGCCTCTCTCCCTTGTTGCCATCTGAATGTTGATGTCTAAGATGACCTTGGAAGCTACACGTTAAAGATTCCAGAACCTTTGTTAGCCTGGTTTTCTGAACAAATGTGTGGAAAAGAGTCCTTACCACCTCCCAACCCTACTTCTTATCACTACCAATTAGATTTATTATGAATAGAAATAACTTTCTGTTGGGTTATGTCATTGGGTTTTGGTAGCTTAAATATTATCACACCTAGTATTACCTTACTATATACATACTATATGAATATTGTTAAAATTCTTTCCTTTCTAACCTTTGCTTAGAAGTGTTTGGTAGAAGTCTGAGAACTGAGTTACCTCCTCAAGGAAACGTGTATTAGGAAACACCTGGTCTGATCAAAATTCAAATCAAGGTCTGAGGAAGTTTAAGTCATAAAATTAACTCTGTAGAAGACTCAAGTCTTAATTCTTGAATTATTGAGCATGACTTTGTATTGTAAGTGTTAGGCTTCACTGACCCCAGAAGTCAAAGACAGTGACAAGTTACAAATATGGAACTTTTGAAGGGTTGAGTTTTCCTATATTAGCTACTCCAACCCTTTCTTTCTTTTGATTAATCAGGGTAGTTCATAAGAGATTAGTTTAATTTCCCATCATCTTGAGTTTCCTATTCACACCTGAGAAGTGAGCCGACAAGCCTGGGAGGATTTGAGGAGAGCCAAGGCATCAGCGGGATGCAGCCAGAGTGGTGAGTGAAGGATGAAGGATTCCCACAAAAGGCAGGATTGCATGGAGGGGTCTAAATTGAGTCCCCAGCAGAGTGTTGAGTGAATACCTGCTGAGGAAATGAGTGAATGAGGGAGAGCCAATACTGGGAAACTTGGGAGAGGCAGTAAAGACCTTACCAGTGGGCAATAGGAGGCTAGGAGGACCAGTGTGCGCACCCATTGGTGGGTGGAAATAATAGGGCCTTGCATGGGTCTCTGGCTGGACCTTGAATGGTATATACTTGGTGATAAGCTGTACAGAGTCCACTGGAATTGAATAATGGAAAGCCTTTGATAGCAGGGTAAGCCAGACTTTGTCTTTCAGGTAGTGGTAAAAGAAAGGTGTGCTTTCATTGGGATGTTCCCCTATCAGAACTGCAGGAAAAATGCAGGGCAGAAATCTTTGTAAACTGGATCCCACTTGGAATGGCGGCTGGGGTGGAGGCTCTAAGTCAATTGGACTTAATTCAGCCTTAGAGCTAAGTGGCTATCCTTCACTATCCTGCAATAGTTGCATTATCCTGATCTTGTTTATAACTGGCTGGTTCACTTGAAGAACACAGAGCTTTTATTAAGTTATTCTGATAAATCAGAGAAAACAATGCACCACTGGTTTAATGTCTCTGAGAATAACTACTACCTTCTTGACCAATGATAATATACCATGTGAGAACAATGCTTATCTTTAAAGTACCCAAAAGCTTTTATGGACATGCTCTTATTTATTTACATGCTATTCCAAAGAAGTAAGTGGTGGATCACTGTAATAGAATTAGAATTATCTTCACTTAATAAGAGAGACACAGGGACATTAAGCAACTTGCCTAAGGTTATAAAGCAGGAAAAGACAGGACTTAGTTGATTCTCTCAAATCCACATACCAGGGTTGAAGCCAGAAAGAAACATAAAAGTTAGATCTTTGAGACATGGCAAACTGGAACACATTTCAGAAATAGAGTAGCCATGGACTTAGTATTTTTCCATCTCTGGTGAATACTTGTAGCTGCAAAGGTTGACTTCCATGTGCATGTACCTGTGTTGGGTATGGGAAAGATCACTTGGGTAGTCTCTCTTACAGCATCCACCCTCATGGAGGTCATGGGCTAGTGGAGAGATACAATGTGCATAATAGAACAAAAATAGAACCTTTCAGGACTAGAGAGCAAGAAGTCTAATCAAGTGCCGTAGCAGTGGTGAAAAAGAAACAAGGAGTTTGATAATTTATTTCATATTCATACATCTGTTCATTCATTCATTCCAAAATTATATATTGAGCACCTACTCTATACCAGCTACTGTGCTAGGTTCAGGTGACGTGGTATGGGCAAGAGGGACAGAGGACCTGCTCTCACGGTTTAGACCTGTGCTGTTCAATACAGTTGTCACTAGCTATATGTAACTAGTTACATTTAAACTTCAATAGTTAAAATTAAGTAAGTTTAGAGATTTAGATTTTCAATGGCACTAGCCACATTTCAAGTGCTCAATAATCCCATGTAGTTGGTGGTTACCTTACCGGACAGGACATTTATAGAGCATATCCATAGCCATAGGAAGTTTTATTGTTCAGAATTTGGCAAATTATGGCCCACAGGCCAACTCTGGCCCACAGCCTGATTTTATAATAAAGTTTTATTGGAACACAGCTATATCCATTTGTTTATGTAGTGTCTATGGCTGCATTTGTGCTACAATGGCAGAGTGGGGTAGTTGTAACAGAGACTGAATGGCTTACAGAGCTGAAAATATTTACTATCTATCTCTTTACAGAAAAAGGCTGCCAACCCTTGGTCTGGAAGGAAGTACAGATGAACAATACTTACAGAAAAGGAAATGATAAGTGCTGCGGAGTCGTTATAGAATAGGATCTGATCTAGTTCAGAAAAATGTCCTCCCCAAAGAAAATGAAGTTTAAAACAAAATCTGAAGAATTAGTAGGAGTTTACCAGGAGCAAAAAATCTTCCAGGCAGAAGGAAGTGCTTGAGGAATGGCAAGGAGGGTGTGGGGTAGGGGTAGCTCATGAATAGTGAGGGGCAGGCATGGCTGACTGTCAGTTCCAGGAGGAGGACCTCCATCCACTTTGTCCATTGCTAGTAGTACCCCAGTTCCTGGAACAGTGTCTGACATGTAACAAGGGTCCAAAAAATATTTAATGAGTGAAGGAACAAATCTAAGAATGAATAGGCTGGGGAGGTGATGCAGGGCTGGTAAATTGTGCTAAGGATTGCGGCCTTGATCTTAACACAGGAAGCCACTGATGAGTTTAAACACATGGTAGCCTGATTAGGCATGGTTCTTGAAAGTGCCATTGGAAGATGACGTGGTAAACAGATCTCCAGGGAGCCCTCATATTCAGTGATTCACAGTGATTTGTGATTAGTCATTTTAAAATCTCTTCTTTATTCATGGTGGAAGAAAATTTAATGAGGCCAACTAACTCAGTTGGTTCTGGAATATCGACTCTGACCAAAATTCAGAAGGACAGTCTCCTAAATCACACAGGAATGAACCAACAACAGAGGTGTGTTTTGACATCACAGTGTGGTGTGCCCTGTGGTATTTCTTCACAGTAGAGACTGCCAGTGACTCATGGATGAGTTATTATGAGGGTGGGGCTCCTGGAGGCACATGCAATGTGGTTCTGACAGTCATTTGGCTGAGCTCAGTGGACTGAACTTGGATTACAAACCACAGTTTTTCTCTTTGAATCAAAATAAAACAATTTCTTCTTGCACGTCCTTGCTGACCTACTATACCTAGGTCCCACCCAAAACTTCCTGTCCCCTGCTGCTAGACCAAACAGGGACCACTATTCAGCCACATGTAGAAGCAGAAAGCCCTCTGACCTAGAAAGAGAGAAACTTGCCAAGAATTCAGTGGCTGTTCCCTTCTCTGTGTGTTTGTTAGGAATTGGTGTGTGGTTGTACATACCTATTCTGTTTGCTGCCCTGCCTGTCACCCCATATAACCTGGTTCATCTTTTGCCTTCCTTTGAAGACAAAATGTATCCTTACAGATTACACTTAGTTGAAATATACAGATTCCCTGGCTGAAATCTTTCGTTTGCACTGAAAGCAGCACGTTATCTTACTTTCATGAAAGCCTTTTGCTTCCATGAAAAATAAGTCTCCAAACAACTATTTCACTAAGAAAATGACACCACAACAATTTATTCATTTGCTTCTAAAAAGTCTAATAATATCCATCATCACAATTCTCTGATTAATTTTTATCACGTGCCATATAATATAGGAAAAAAGTAACCTCTCCCAAACAAGGCTGATCTTGACTACCTGTTCACCCGAATCAACTACCTTTTATAACCAGGCACGTTTTAGCCACCGTAGCTCCTGAGCCCAAAGAAATGAATGGGTGAAAAGCATGAGTTATCTGACTGGAATATAAAGATCGACATTACACTTTACAAAAGCAAACTAATGTCTGTGACTTGTTTAATTCAAATATTGAATCATTTTCTCAGGTCACCATGTGAAGGGCTTTTATTTCTGAGTACTACAGTACTCAGTGTGTAGGCACGTGATTCAGTTGACTTGCTAAGAATGAACCAATGGGAAGGGTGGCTTCTTGAAGAAAAGATCAGCCCATCCTGTCATAAGCTAACAAACTAACCCGAGATGTACTTCAGTTGTGGGATATCACCAGGTGCTCCAAATCATTTGCATGGGTTGGCAAAAAGTGTTAATGTCAAGGGCTCCTAGGGAGTTTGTTTTTGGTTCTGTCATATGTAAGGGAGTGTTGTGTAGAGGCAAAAGGCACAGGCATATGTTGCCCTGGATAGGCCATATCGAGATATTGGGCAAGTAACTATACCTGTTTGAGTCTCAGTTGCCTCATATTTTAAAGTAATAGCCAAATAGCTTCATCAACAGTAAAGGATGTGAGTGTCTCAAGGCTGTGTTCCAGGTCTGAAACACATTCTCGTGAGAGAGCAAAGCATAAATAATTCAGTTTTAAAAGAAGTGTTAGCTTTGATCATGGTTTTGACAAAATGCAAAACCAGTGGGGAAGAATAGTCCATTCTTATCTTGGACCTACTTGTTGGTTAGTCTGATAATTCCTAAATACTAGTCTACAACACTTTAAAGACATGTACTAAAATTTTCACTGATGTATGGTAAAATAAAAAAGTGATATATATGTATAAGTATATTATGCTTCCAGATATAGGCACATATAGACATCTTTCTAGGGACTGTCTCTTAATCAGACATCATGCCCATAATTTCTTTTAGGGTGAATTTATACATGAGAGTGATTAGCAGATGAGGGGTTATTAGATCTTTTGAATCATGGCAGAATAAAAACTTTGGTACAATAGAATTCACTTAAAACTCACAGGTCTATGAAATTCTGAAGTCTGATTCCACTGGACTGAATCACCAGACATCAGCTCTCTGAGCTTTCATACTTTGTGAACAGAAACTTCTGGTCCTATTGAGAAATGTATTAATAAGATCTTTAAAAAATCAGATAATATGATGTTCTGAGATCTGAGATCTGTTCTGCCATTATTATTTTAATTTATTTTAATATATAAGTTCTGGAGCCAAGTTTCCTTAGGACTGATTGTCGAAGTAGGTAGCTGAGAAACATGTCATGTTGCAAGAACCCAAGAATTCCATCCATGTCATCAGTGCCACTGCCTTGGGCAAACTCAGCAAAGGAACCAAGGAATGAATTGACTTGTGTTCGCTTGCTAGGTCTAGAAGTAAGCATTCATAACGTCAGGTTTTTAAAAATAGAGCTGAGGCTGGTCAAAGACTCAGAAGAAGGTAATTCTAAGCAATATACATCATATAAAACATAAAGATGGGATGACAAAGGCAAATAATTTTTAAGGGAGATTTGTAGAAAATTTTGCTATCTGATATGCCATGAAAAATCACTTTGCTGCCTAGCTGTAAAAATCTTTGGTAGAAATAAATATTATTCTTTGAGGCTTTTAGAATCACATGGATTTGAAAAATTTTAGTAAGACTGATCCCCAAAGTTCCTCTGAGCAATTTAATAATCAAAATGACACTTTGTGTGTGTGTGTGTGTGTGTGTGTGTGTGTGTGAGTGTGTTGAATTAAATTACTGAAGAACAGAGGCTCTGATTTTTTTCCTTCCTACCTGTTCTTATGAGGGGAAGTTGATGGCACTGTATGCACTAAGGGCTTGACAGATGTCTGCTGCAGCCAGCCCTTTGAGACATTCCTGAATGTAGTCAGCATGGCTGGGATTATAATATTCTCTAGCTCTGTCCCTGTCATCCGTGTGGTTTTGATGTCACTTTTCTGAGCTCCATTTTCTCATCCTAAAACAGGTCAGTAGCATTTGTACTATGTACTTCACAGCATTGGATCACTTCCTGGATCACTGAGGGTACAATGAGATCCTGGACATGGAAAGTGATATACAGATATAAGGATCATTATAGTTGATGCTGAAGGTTAAAGGGGTAAAAATTGGCCATGTTTTATAAAAGTCACTGTCTTAATTTTGGGTTCTCCAGAAGCAAACCTGTATACAAGATTCAAATACAAGCTGTTTATTTGGAAGTTTATCCAAGGAAGCACTGTTAGAGGAGGAGAGATGAGCCAGGAAAGGGAAGGAATCCAGTGAATGGTGTGCTCTTAAGGCAGTTACCAGTGTGGGCAGCTGGAGCTCACTTCCACTGGGGTCTGCAGGAGACAGTGTAGAACACACCTAAGAGTCATCTTTCTTGAAGGGTGAGGCTGCTGGGATATTTATCATCCAGCTTCCATCAGTCAAAGGTTGAGCGCTGCTTCTAGGGGGTGTTGATTCTCTGGTACTTTTGGTCTGGTGCCCACTAGGGAAGAACAGCCTCATGTGCCACATAAAGTTCTCAGACTAAGGGCAAGGGAACTGGCCTCTGGAGATGAGGCTGTGCACATGGAAATGGTAACAGCCCAGAGTGGAAGTGGACATGGCACCAGCAGGGTCTGCTATGGTTATCCGAATTTCAACTCTTGACTTTCTTTACATCTAACCTTGATTTCTTTATATTATTACAGTCTACTATTCAGTTGTTTTTATTTGAAGATGTATTGGTGTTTTATACAAGTATATTTCTGTCATTGTGTGTTAAAGGTTTCTTCAGGCCAAGGACATGAACAGACACTTCTCAAAAGAAGACATACATGTGGCCAAAAAGCATATGGAAAAAACCTCAACAACACTGATTAGAGAAATGCAAATCAAAACCACAGTGACGTACTATCTCATACCAGTCAGAATGGCTATTACTAAAAAGCCAAAAAACAACAGATGCTGGCAAGGTTGCAACAGAAAAGGGAAACTTACACACTGTTGGTGGGAGTGTAAATTAGTTCAGCCATTGTGGATGATAGTGCAGCGAATCCTCGAAGAGCTAAAAACAGAACTAGCACTCAACGCAGCAATCCCATTGGCAGGTACGTACCCAAAGGAATATAAATTGTTCTGCCATAAAGACACATGCACACATATGTTCACTGCAGCACTATTCACAATGGCAAAGACATGGGATCAACCTAAATCCTTATCAGTGACAAATTGGATAAAGAAAATGTGTTACATATGCACAATGGAACACTATGAAGCCATAAAAAAGAATGAGATTATGTCCTTTTCAGGAGCAGAGATGGAGCTGGAGGTCATCATCCTTATTAAACTAATGCAGGAACAGAAAAACAAATACCATATGTTCTCACTTACAAGTGGGAGCTAAATGGTTAGAACACATTGACAGGTAGAGGGGAACTATGTGGGGACAGGTAGACTGGAACATACTAGTCGGAATAGCTATTAAAAGTCAAAAAATAAGGCCACACTGGGGCCTAATGGAGGGTGGAGGGTGGGAGGAAGGAGAGGATCTGGAAAAATAACTAATGGGTGCTAGACTTAATACCTAGGTGATGAAATAATAAGTACAACAAACCCCTGTTACACAAGTTTACTTATATAACAAGACCACATATATACCCCTGAACCTAAAGTAAAAGTTTTTAAAAAGGTTTCTGCAGGCCAATCAATATGCAACCTCTCATCATATTCTGGCACTGTTTCACCAAAGAAGGGGCAGAGAGGGACATAGATTCTTGCAAGGGTCAATATTAGTAATAGTGCACATTTGTGGAGAATTTCCTCGGGTGCCTGGCACTGTTCTAAGGCTTTGCATGCATTATCTATTTTTCACAACCACCCTCTAGGGTAGGCACTAGGATGAACCTCATTAACCAGATGGGAAAACGGAGATACAGAGAGATTAAACTGCTTATGCAAGCTCACACCACTGTGACACTGGGATTCAAACCCAGGAAGTATGAAAGTAAAGCCCTGTTTCCAAGTTTTATGTAATGATTCAGGTTACTAGGGTGATAGGGTTATAGGGTGAGGTTACGTGGTGATGTTAGGCGTCAGAAGATGCCGCTTCCACTACCTGCCAGCTGAGTGAGTGATCATCTGATTTCTTCAAACCTTGGTTCCTTATATGTGAAATTTGAAAGTCTATTGTAAGGACTGACAATATTTCAAAAAGGGTGAACATATAGTAGTGTCCTTATGTATGGTAGCAATTATTACCTCTAATAATTATTTTCTCTGACATGGTGATCTGTGTGACATGCAGAAAAGAAAATTTTCCACGTGTGGCTCTTATTTTGAGCAACAGAAAAGGAGTGCCTTTGCTTGTGACAGAGACAAATACAATTTCACAATATCAATTTTGAAATTGATACTAAAGAAATTTGCAGTAGCAGACACTATTTTAAGGATCATCAAAGTATTATAATTCCTGGTCTTTTCTTTAATGGATTGAGGTTTCAAGAAATGCAACTTCCCAGAAAGGATCTTGGACTAGTTATCAGAAGACTAGGGGTCTCATGTTGGTGTGACCTTAGAGGAGAGGTGGTCGCTTAGCTTTGCTGAGCCTCATTTCTTCACGTGTTCAAGAAGACAGGGGATGGAGTGGAATTGTAAAGATTACTGAACTAAGTTCCTTTCCTGCTAGAGAGATTATACGAAAGACAAGAAGGAAACTAGCTCCTTATCCCTGTGGAATTATGAGTATGTAGTGGGGAATTTCTCTAGCAGACAGCCTTCTGGTAAGCCCTCTTTATTTCATTAGATGCTGATTCACGCATTAGCCAGTTCTCTTCTGCAGAGATTAAACTCTAAGTGAACTGTTTTAGTTCATCTTTCCACAGTCAAAACTGTGGTATAAAACTTTATCCGAAAAGTAATCAAAAGCCACTGTAGGTCAAAACTCACTGAATGATATTCTTCAGATTTATACATTCCATTGTATGTAAGTTTTACCTCAAAAGAAAGAAAAACCTGTAGAAAAATATTGAAGTTAATGGTATGGATGCTGAGGGGTTTAGAAGTGAAGTGTATTTATTCCACAACTTCGTTTGAGATGCGTAAAACATATGGATAGATAGGTAGAGATGTAATAAACGCATAGTAAAATGGTAACTGTAGAATCTAGGTAGTAGATATGGTAGAATTATTTAAGGTTGTCTATAAATGTGCAAATATTTACAATAAAATGTTGGAGGAAAGGGCATTTTGTCTAGTGATAAACAGATAGGCTCTGTGACTAGACTGCACTGCTAACCACATGTTTGATCTCAGGCAAGTTTAATTACTTAACTTTTGTATGAATCAGTTTACTCATCTAAAAATGATTATAATAACAGTATCAATCTCACATGGTTGTTGTGAGGGTCAACTGAGTTAGTATTTGTAAAGTTCTTAACATGTAGTGCAGTGTAAAAGTTTGTTAAACAAAAGTTTTAAAGTCATCTCATATATAGGGTCATTGATGGAAAAACAGATCATACTTATTTTCTTGGACACTCGACTCTGAGAATGCAGAATTTTATTAGAAGCTGATGACAGCCCTATACACCTTGCGAGATTAGTCATTTTACCTCTAATCCAGGAATGTTTCATCTCCTGCTAAGAGGCAGCAGGAATGATCTCGATGAATTAATATTTTATTTCTATTTTCGTTTTGTTCAAAAAGTTCCACTTGCTTAAAGCATGCTCCCTACCATCAAGCTTGGAGTCTGTCATATCTGGATTGCAATACAGAAGCATGTTGCTACCTGGTCCCCAAAATAATCCAGTGATTTAGTGATTTTTAAAAAGATGGTAGTAAGTAGTAGCCACGCCGTTCAACAAAGTTTAGGAAATCTGTTAATAAGAGGTTATGTACTTAGAAGTTTACAAAGAAGTCCGTGGATCATATGAGCAGAGCTTTCTTAGTCTCTCAGAGATCTAGGCATGTGAAATGGGAGTTCTTGCAAAGAAGAGATTAGTAAAAATTGTCTTTATTCATTCTGAAAATATTATTGAGTTCCTATTACATTCAGGCTCTGGTCTAGGTATTGGGGATTTAGCAGTGAACAAGACAGGAATTCCTGCCCAGGTAGAGTTCACAGTCTAAAAGCGGAGGCAACAGATAGGAAATAAATTAACGTGTGCACTCATGTGTGTTTATGTGTGTAGGTATATGTGTGAGTCTGTGTGTGTGTGTGTGTGTGTGTGCAGATAGTGTTAAGTGGTAAAGAAAACAATTAAGCAGGAAAGGGGTCAGGAAGTGAGGAGGTTTGCAATTTTAAAAAGCATCGTGAGCCTGAGTCTCACAGAGAAGGCGGCTATGTGGGTGAAGACTTGAAGTGGGAGAAGGGTGAGCCCTGTGGATGTCTGGGGAAAGGGTGTTCCAGGATGAGGGAAGAGGAAGTACAAATGCAAGTGTTGCAGGTGGGAGGACGCCATGGGTGGCCAGCTCCAGGAACAGTGAGGAGGGTGTGTAGCTGGGACAGAGCGAACTCAGGGAAAGTAGCAGGAGATGAGTCAGAGATGATCTGGCCAGGCTGTGGGGCCTTGCGGTCATTGTAAGTATTTTGGTTTTTGCTGTGAGTGAAATGGGAGCCATGAGAAGGATTTGGGGGGAAGAGTGACATCTCTGGATTTTATTTCAGTGGGAGCACTGGCTGCTGTATTGAGAAGAGTCTAGTGGATTGTGGCAGAGGGGAGGGCAAGGTAGAAACAGGGCATGGTGGTTTTTAAAACATGCTTATGAATTTTTTGCAACTCTTCCCATTTAGAGACAGGCTAGTCCCTTTCCCTTGACCCTGGTGGGCTGGTTTATGGCTGCATTGATCCAGTCCACAGTCCCAGCTTTTTCCACCCTTTGGCCTTCCCAGCCCAGGTGTCAGGTGTGAGAGTGAGGATGCAATCTGGAAAGTGGACCCTCCTGGCCCAGCTTCTCCAGTCCTGCCACCTGAGTCATCCCAGCTGAGGCCCTAGACACCATGGAGCAGGGGAGAGCTGTCCTCGCTGTACATTTTCTGAATTCCTGACCAGCAGAATCTATGAGCATAATAAAATCATAGTTTTATGCCACTGTGTGTTGGGCTGGATTGTTATGCAGCAATAGATAGTGGAATACAGAGAAAACAGATGGAGCTCCTACAATATTTTAGGTGAGAGATAATGATGGCTAAGACCAAGGAGTTGCGAGGGAAAGGTGAGAAGTGGTCAGATTCTGGATGTGCTGTGAAGGCAGGCTCATGTTTTACTGAAAGATAGAATGTAGAATAGATTGAAGGAGAAAAGTCACAAATGGCACCAAGGTTTATGGCTCGAGCCACAAGAAGGATAGAGCTGCCATTTATAGAGATGGGAAAGACTAAAAGCGAAGTAGTTTTGCAGAGTGGGAAGAGGAAACATCAGGAGCGCAGTTTGGGACATGTCAAGTTTCATATGTCTTTTAATTATCCAAGTGGGCAGTCAGAAATGCCTATTTATGCATATACATTTATATATCTATATACATCAAGTAGTCCGTTGGAAATGCCTATTTTACACATCTATCTACTTATCTATATCTATCATCTATCTAATCTATCGTGATGAGACAAGATCAGATCTTCATGAGAGATAGGCAGTTAGAAAAAAATAGAGGTGCATAGACTGAGCCTTGGGTCATTCCATTGTTTAAAGGTCGAAGAGAAGAAGAGGAACCAGAAATCAAAAATGCAAAGGAAAAGCTAGTAATAAAGAGGAAAATCAAGAGTGTTATACCCTGGAAGTAAAGAGAAGAATGTGCTTCAAGAAAGAGTGATTATTTTTTCACGAATGCTGCAGACAGGTAAAGTAAAATGAAGATTGAGAAATCATTACTGGATGAAGGATTTCAAGGGTTTATAATTATCATTTATTGAGCACCTACTACATCCTGGGCATCATACTGATTGGTCTTATAATAGTAGTAGAGAAGAAAGAGGTGACTGCCAACTAATGTTAATAGATAATAATCATTCATTGAGTATCTACTGTAGGCCTGATATTTATTGGGAATCTTACATATGCTATCTCATTTATTCTTTACCATAGCTTCATAAAGAATGGATCAGAGAAATAAGTTACCTGCCCAATATGGCCCAATTAGTAAGTAACAGAACTGGGTTTCAAATCCAGTTCTATCTGATATCAAAGCTAGTGGTGTTTCTACTATCATTCCTCCTTAAGGAGTTCATATTTTCCTGGGACATCCTAAGGGGTGCTGGAATATAAAAAGCTACCACATAAACATATTTCTGGGGAGTTCAGTTTTTTTCAAAGTTTTAAAAGAGTATATAAAAATAGTTTTACAGCAAAAGAAATATTAATATGTAATAGAATGCAAGCTTCTAAAAATAAATGACAAAATATAGAGAAAGGTCTCACTCTGTTGCCCAGGCTGGAGTGCAGTGGGGCAATTGCAGTTCACTGTAACCTTGAATTCCTGGGCTCAAGTGATCTTCCCACTTCAACCTCCCAGGGTAGCTAGGACTACAGGTACATGCCACCATGCCCGGCTAATTTTTATTTTTATTTTTTAGAGATGGGATCTTGCCATATTTCCCAGGCTGGTCTCAAACTCCTGGCCTCAACTGAGGCTCAAGGCCTCCTTCCTTGACCTCCCAAGGATTTAGAATTGTAGAAATGAGCCACCACACCCACCATGTAATACAATTTTAAAATTAATGTCTAACATACATGGGGCTTGCTGCCTGAATCATTTTATGTTATGTGTGATTTTCTCTTTTTTGGTGGATCAATTTGTGAATCCTTTACCTTGTCTTCTTTAGAACAGTTTATTTGCTGGTTTTTCTAGTTGAATTGTAAGTGCAGAAATAGCCTAGTTTTATAACAACATTTCACAGCCAAAGTTCATAGTCTGGGGATCTGAGGAAGTCAGGGAATACCTACATTCTCTACATTAAAAATTTGCAGTTATGGACATATTAATTTTCTTTTTCTTTTTTTTTGAGACGGAGTTTTGCTCTTTGTTACCCAGGCTGGAGTGCAATGGCGCGATCTCGGCTCACCACAACCTCCGCATCCTGGGTTCAAGCAATTCTCCTGCCTCAGCCTCCCAAGTAGCTGGGACTACAGGCGTACGTCACCACGCCCAGCTAATTTTTTTATATTTTTAGTAGAGACGGGGTTTCGCCGTGTTGACTAGTATGGTCTCGATCTCTTGACCTCATGATCCACCCGCCTCAGCCTCCCAAAGTGCTGGGATTACAGGCGTGAGCCACGGCGCCCAGCCGGACATATTAATTTTCATTATGAAGTATCAGCTTCTCAGACTGATAAGAAAAGAGAGAAGGATAAAATATACACAACAAAAAATGATAAAGGGGATATCACCACTGATCCCACAGAAATACAAACTACCATCAGAGAATACTATAAACACCTCTATACAAATAAACTAGAAAATCTAGAAGAAATGGATAAATTCCTGGGCACATACAACCTCCCAAGCCTAAACCAGGAAGAAGTCGAAACCCTGAATAGACCAATATGAAGTTCTGAAACTGAGGAAGTAATTAATAGCCTACCAACCAAAAGAAGTCCAGGACCAGATGGATTCACAGCCGAATTCTACCAGAGGTAGAAAGAGGAGCTGGTATCATTCCTTCTGAAACTATTCTAAACAATAAAAAAAAGAGGGATGTCTCCCTAACTCATTTTATGAGGTCAGCATCATCCTGATACCAAAACCTAGCAGGGACACAACAAAAAAAGAAAATTTCAGACCAATATCCCTGATGAACATCGATGTGGAAATCCTCAATAAAATACGAGTAAACTGAATCCAGCAGCACATCAAAAACCTTATCCACCACGATCAAGTCTGCTTCATCCCTGGGATGCAAAGCTGGTTCAACATATGCAAATCAATAAATGTAATCCACCACATAAACAGAACCAATGACAAAAAGCACACGATTATCTCAATAGATGCAGAAAAGGTCTTTGATAAAATTCAACACCCCTTTATGCTAAAAACACTCAATAAACTAGGTATTGATGGAATGTATCTCAAAGTAATAAGAGCTATTTATGACAAACCCACAGCCAATATCATACTGAATGGGCAAAAACTGGAAGCATTCCCTTTGAAAACTAGCACAAGACAAAGATGTCCTCTCTCACTACTCCTATTCAACATAGTATTGGAAATTCTGGCCGGGGCAATCAGGCAAGAGAAAGAAATAAAGGGTACTCAAAGAGGAAGAGAGGAAGTCAAATTGTCTGTTTGCAGATGACATGAAGGTATATTTAGAAAACCCCATTGTCTGAGCCCCAAATCTTCTTAAGCTGATAAGCAACTTCAGCAGTCTCAGGATACAAAATCGATGTGCAGAAATCACAAGCATTTCTATACACCAATAATAGAGAGCCACATCATGAGTGAATCCCCATTCACAATTTCTACAAAGAGAATAAAGTACCTAGGAGTATAACATACAAGAGATGTGAAGGGCCTCTTCAAGGAGAACTACAAACCTCTGCTCAAGGAAATAAGAGAGGACACAAACAAATGAAAAAACATTCCATGCTCATGGATAGGAACACTCAATATCTTGGAAATGGGCATACTGCCCAAAGTAATGTATAGATTTGATGCTATCCCCATCAAGCTACCATTGAGTTTCTTCACAGAATTAGAAAAAACTTTAAAGTTCATATGGAACCAAAAAAGAGCCTGCATAGCCAAGACAGTCCTAAGCAAAAAGAACAAAGCTACAGGCATCATGCTACCTAACTTCAAACTATACTACAAGGCTACAGTAATCAAAACAGCATGGTACTGGTACCAAAACAGAGATATAGACCAATGGAACAGAAGAGGTCTCAGAAATAATGTCACACATCTACAACCATCTGATCTTTGACAAACCTGACAAAAACAAGCAATGGGGAAAGGATTTCCTATTTAATAAAGGGTGTTGGAAAAACTAGATAGCCATATGCAGAAAGCTGAAACTGGATCCCTTCCTTATACCTTATACAAAAATTAACTCAAGATGGATTAAATACTTAACCATAAGACCTAAAACCATAAATACCCTTAAAGAAAACCTAGGAAATACAATTTAGGACATCGGCATGGGCAAAGACTTCATAACTAAAACACCAAAAGGAATGGCAACAAAAGCCAAAATTGACAAATGATATCTAATTAAACTAAAGAGCTTCTGCATAGCAAAAGAAACTATCAGCAGAGCGAATGTACAACTAAAGAATGGGAGACAATGTTTGCAATCTATCCATCTGACAAGGGCTAATATCCAGAATCTACAAAGAACTTAAACAAATTTACAAGAGAAAAACAGCCCCATTAAAAAGTGGGTGAAGGATATGAACAGACACTTCTCAAAAGAAGACATTTATGTAGCCAACAAACATATGAAAAAAAGCTCATCATCACTGGTCATTAGAAAAATGCAAATCAAAACCACACTGAGATATCATCTCACGCCAGTTTGAATGGCAATCATTAAAAAGTCAGGAAACAACAGATGTTGGAGAGGATGTGGAGAAATAGGAACACTTTTACACTGTTAGTGGGAGTGTAAGTTAGTTCAACCATTGTGGAAGACGGTGTGGCAATTCCTCAAGGACCTAGAAATAGAAATTCCATTTGGCCCAGCAATCCCATTACTGGGTATATACCCAAAGGATGATAAATCATTCTGCTATAAAGACACCTGCACACATGTGTTTATTGTGACACTGTTTGTAATAGCAAAGACTTGGAACCAACCCAAATGCCCATGAATGATAGACTAGATAAAGAAAATGTGGCACATATATACCATGAAATACTTTGCAGCCATAAAAGAGGATGAGTTCATGTCCTTTTCGGGGACATGAATGAAGCTGGAAACCATCATTCTCGGCAAACTAACACAGGAAGAGAAAACCAAACACTGCATGTTCTCACTCATAAGTGGGAGTTAAACAATAAGAACACATGGACACAGGGAGGGGAACATCACTCACTGGGGCCTGTTGTGGGGTCAGGGGCTAGGGGAGGGATAGCATTAGGAGAAACACCTAATGTAGATGACGGGTTGATGGATGCAGCAAACCACCATGGGACGTGTATACTTGCATAACAAACCTGCACATTCTGGGCATGTACCCGAGAGCCCCAGAGCTTAAAGTATAATAATAATAACAGAAAAAGAAAGTATCTATCAGCTTCTAAAGGAATTCTTGAACTCCAAAAGACTCACAACCACAAGACAGACAAATAAGAGCTGGGTATAACTCATAGATAAGAGAATATCAAGACTTGTACATAGTGTTTTTCCTGGGCAACTTTTGAAGGTCCAATTAGACCAGATTTAGAGAACAATCATGGTGACCAGACTTTGTAAATACATCACCTAATGAAGGTTTGTTTGTCACTGCCTATGAAATCTGAGAGATGGGGTTTGGTCAATAAATATCACCAGGTCTCTAACACTTTGATGAACACTTTGGGACTTAGTATTTTAGATTCAGGTTATTGAAGGAAATCTAGTGAATGTAGTCAGCGATGAGAGTTCCTCAAACCTGTACAGTGGGTAATTGTTAATATATCAACTCAGGAAAGTTAAGATGGAAGACTCCTCTATCACTTTTTAAAAATATAAAGTAAATTAAATAGAGCTGAGCCAAATTCTCTGAGCCATTTTTTCTAAACAAGTGAGAAAATAGCACTCTATTTAGGACTTTTTAGTCTATTTCCCACACTGTTTGCCTGTAGTTTAGAGGTTACAGATTGGTGTTTATTAGCAGTGTTTTTTTAAAATCCACATGATTTGAATTTTTAAAAATTAGATGCCAATGCTTAGTAATCATGAGACCTCTTTTCCTCAATTTGGATTTCCAGCTTTTTTTAAAAATTGGAAAATCTATCAAGATGGAGTCTGTTCTCTCTTATGGAAACACCAGGCTTTATTCAGTTAAATCCATTCTTACTACTTCCTACAGTCCTACACAAGGCCCTGCTAGCTCCTCTAGGCATGTTCAGTCTCAGCCTCTGCTGTACTCAGATGATCTTCAATGTGTCAAAACTCTTCAGGACAGCAGGATTCAGATAGCACTGTGATAGATAAAGTAGATTGTGGAGAATAATTTTGAGTATTTTTCTGAGCTATGCTTGTAGTGTTTTTCTTCCCAAATATTTCATCTGAATTCCAAATTACCTGGAAAATGTTTCTGTTTTGAATATGGTGGCAGTAATCTTTCTGTTGTAAAGTTATAGATTGTTATACTTTAGCATTCCAGTAAAACTACATTAGTACATGCCAACTGAGAAAAACATTAAATACTTAGTGAAAACATTAAATGTGTTTCAAAATCAGCATAGTTAAGTTCTTGCAAGTAATTAAGTTAATGTCAATTTACCTCAACAGTGAGAGAAAAGTTTTCCAGGAAGCTTTAACAAATGGATAAAATTAATTTTTAATTGATAGATATTAAATATATTTAAAATATGTTAAACCAATAAAACACCTGAACACATACACTTTATTGAGTCAGCTCTTTCTTCATAGACAATGCAATAAATTACAGACCTCTTAAGGATTAATAATACACTTCAGATTTTGCAATATTCAAATGAGTGTGTTTTTGCATTGGTGATATTTGGGTTCATTGTGTTTGGCTTTTACAGCCAGATACTCATCCTTGGTTAAAGGCTTGAGCATACAGTCCTATGCCAAACAAAACAGAAGTTTATAGCTTATGAAAATGCATCTTTGCCCATGATTAATAGCAAATGTGTGGTCAAAGCAAACTCTTTAAATGTAAATGTAAAAAGTATTGAAAACAGTCTGAGAAGATTACAGAATGACTTTTCTAGGCATTTTAAGGAAATGTAATATCCATGTGTTCAGTTTCTATTGCTGCTTAATAAACCACCAGCAAACTTAAAACAGCAATTATTTATTTGCTCAAGAATCCATGATGGATTAAAGCCCAACAGGGACAGCCTGTCTGTGATCCGTGCAGTATTAATTGGAGGAAACATACCCTGGGGCTGGAGGATTCACTTCCAAGATACCTCACTTGCACAGTTTAGAAGTTGGTGCTGCATCTTAGCTAGAAACAGAACAAGGAAACTTGGTTTCTCTCCTTGAGCTTCTTCTTGGGCTGCTTGGGCTTCCTCAAAGCATGGTGGCTGGATTCCAAGAATGGGGCTCTGAGAAGACTGGGTTCAAGCTACCAAGTTTCTTGTAACTGACTCTCAAGAGTCTCAGATTGTCCTTTCCATCACATTTTTGGTCAAGTAAGTCATTAGGTCTAGCCCAGGTTCAAGTAGATTAGAATTAGATTCTATCTCTCAATGGAAAATGCCCCAAAGAATTTATAACTGTCTCATCTACTGCAGTGGTGATCAATCTTTTGGCTTTCCAGGGCCACATTGGAATAAGAATTGTCTTGAGCCACACATAAAATACATTAACACTGATGATAGCTGATGAGAAAAACAAATCACAAAAAAATCTAATAATGTTTTAAGAAAGTTTATGGATCTGTATTGGTCCACATTCAAAGCTGTCCTGGGCCACACGCAGCCTGCAGGTCACATGTTGGACACACTTAATCTATTGCATCATGTCTAAGATATCAGTATTGCCAGAAAATATTGTACTAAGTAAAGTTTCTATTCAGGGAGGCCATGTACTCTTTAAAAAGCTCCTGAAAGCCAGACTATCTCTCAAGCTCCCACTGGGGCTACACCTGTGTCCACATGACTCAGTCACATGAGGTCAATTTTCTTTAGCTTAGAGTTGTTCAAAGTGAGGCCTTGGGATACTGGTTCACTAATGTGGTGTGTCTGTGAGTGAGTAATACTGCATATTGAAAACTCAGATATGTGACAGTTTGGCATCATTTGTGATAAGCTAAAATTTTTATTAAGAATGAAAAGTCAAAAAAACAAAACAACTCACCATTCTTTTAACTCACACTGTCTCTGCCCTTTAAGGCTGAGTCCGCCGGCCCCTGCTCTGTGGAAGTGGTTATGAATTCCATGCCTAACATTATCTTGTGTTTAAGGGGAAGTGTGGACTAAAGGATAAGAACTTAAGCTCTAGGATTAGATAAACTTGCTTTCCAAACCTGGTTTTGATACTTATAAGCTGGTGACTTTGGTTGAGTTACTAAAACTTTCTGTTTCCTCATCTATAAAATGGGTCTGAAAATAATACCTCATAGGAATAGCATGAGATGATTAACATAAAGCACTGAGAATGCCTGGCACTTTGAAGAACTCAAGACATATTAAAGATTATTATAATTATTATATTCTTGATTACCTCCCAAAGATTTAACTATAGGCTAACGTGTTAGATATTGGAGCTTAATATCTATCAATATCTGTAGTCACAGTAAAAGCATAAACACCTTTCTTTTTAAAAATATATTATTGATAGCTTAGACAACTGGTATTTTGTTCCATTGGTTGTAACAACTGGTTCAGTTGTTCAATAAAGGTCTCTAGCCTATTTTCATGGAAAGCAGATAACATCATGGGGTCTCAGACAGTTGTTGAAGAAGTTGGGATAAGGTGGATAGTCTAGAGTTTATGTCCCAGTTTTGTTCCAGTTGTGTGACATTGGGGAGGTTTTCAGAGAATCAGTTTCCTTATCTATATGAATGTGGCTAATAATACCCACTTTGCAGTACTGCTAGAAGAATTAAATGAAGCAAATTACATAGAAGGACCTGACATGTAGCACCCACCAACAATTGACTTGTTAGCTTTACCATTATTATTAAACTGATCAAAATAACTAGATTATTCAAACTAAGTTTCAACTTGATTTTGCAGTTTATGTACACAAACTGAGAACAGGGACTTTTCTCTCTTTTCTCATGGAAACTGATTCTAGCATATTCCTTTTCTTCCATTTCTTAACTTCTCTTTCCTTCTTTCTCTTCCTTTCCTTACTCCTTACATTTTGTATTTCAAATTGTCCTTCCCTTATCATAGCTTTTGTTCATTCTTTTCTCTTTGGCGTTTGGGCTTTTTTGTGGTATTTATTTCTAAAAGTTATTTACATAATAAGAAAATTGCATTTTATGATACAAATTGTAAATATTTTCCTGGTCTATAATTTGCCTTTTGGTTATTTCATGGTGTTATTTTTGTTTTGTTTTTGCCATGCAGAAACAAATATTTGAGTTTTTTGTAGTCAAATTGTTGATCTCCTATTTTATGGCTCCTGGGTATTATATCATGGTTATAAAGACTTTTCCTATGTAAACATTATTTAAAAATTGATATTTTCTAGTACTTTAATAGATTAACAATTACCTATAATATTTATCTATCTGTTTATGCACTAATATAGAACCATTCTAATTCTTCTCCTGTATAACATGATTGCTACTTGGCTGAGTGCTTAGCCCTCATTCTCATTATTTATCATAGTCTATTCGATTATTCTTGCTTATTAATTTTCCACATAAACTTCAAAGTCATTTGTCTGGCTCAAAAATTACGTTGATTTATTTATTAGACTTACACAGGAACTTACGTGTTAACCAGAATTAACACATTTTTCATCCTGAGTCTTCCTCTACATGTGTTGTATGCCCTTCCACTTATTTTCAGTTTCCTTTCATGCCCCTCAGTAGCATTTTCATGCTGCCAATTGATTTTCACTTTACTTAAATCTATTTCCAGTTCCTTCATGTTTTTGGTGCTATTGTAAAGGAGTTTTTGCTTCAGTTACGCTCTCCAATTGACTTTTATGCATTACCTATTACCCTTTATGATATCTTTGCCACATAAAGTTTTACATTTTTTTATATAGTTAAAATTTGCTAAGCTGTTCATGGTTTCTGCTTTTTCATCGTGCTTGAATGCAAAGGGAGCAAATTATGGCAATAATATTTACCCTCGATATATCCCTTTTCTCCTTTGCCGAGCACAGTGGGTAGGCTCTGTTTATGTTGCTTAACAGCATAATCCTGTCTTCTTTGATGATTAGCCCATTAAGTCAGGGCTCTAAAAGTCACCATAAATAAAGCTTGCAGAGGTTGGGAGAAATCATATTTAATCATGCTAATTCTCTTCTCAAACCTCCATCACTTGCACATATAAATGGCTATAAAAACACTCTTGGTGCATCCAGACCTTCTTCCATTCTGGTGATTTCTTACTGCAAGCACCCGTAGCTCAGCTTGAGGGCTTTCTCTGCTAAAGGAGTGTGCTCAGCCCATGTGTGGAAAGGCTACAAGTGCTGAGCATCTCTTAATGATGGAATTGGTTGATATTTATCCTTTTTTTGTTTGTTTTATTTAGACAGCTTTGAGACAGGTGGTACACCGTCTCCCAGATGTCCCCAAGTCTCAGTCCCAGTTGCTAACAATGATAACTTGTTCATGAATGTATCAGCTTCCGTCCCTTCTGTGCCTCACTTCACTATTTTTCCTCTGTGCTTCCTGGTTCACCTTCCTAATAAATTTCTTGCACTCAAATCTTTATCTCTGGGTCTGTTTCTTGGAAAATGTAAACTAAGACAAAGTCATTTGATAATCTTTTCCCACCTGGTTCTCACCATTAAACATCCTCAACTTCCTACCATGAATTCATCTTTCATTGCCCAAAGACATAATGCTCTGATATTTTCTACCCTTCTAACAGCCTTTCCCTCTGCTGGAATGCCTTTCCACGCTTTTACGTCTGACTACTCTGCTTTTGAGACTTGAGTGAAAGGTCTCTCTGAAGCAAGTTGTCTTCCCAGACTAGGTCAGATACACATTTTTCTGTGTTCCCATGCAAGGTCCATATATTTCCATTGTGGTAGACTATTTCTAAAGATGGTCACAATAATCTCTCTAATTCCTTACAACCTTCTTCAATGTGACTATGCAGCTCCTCTCATTAAAAAGTAGCATGTGTTTCTCCTCCCTTTGCATCTTAGCTGCACTATGACTGGCTTTGACTACAGAATGTAGCAGAGATGTCCCTAGGACATAAAAGAGGTCTTATAGTTTCTATTTTTACTCTCTTAGAAGCCAGTCATCCTGTAAAAAAGCCTTGACTACTCTGCAGAATAATGAAACCACATGCAGAGGGTGTCCTGGTGATGCAGACACAAGGTTATTTGGACAACAGCTAGTACCAAGCTCTGGGACATGTGAATGGGGCTATGTTGGATGCTCAGACAAGTTGATCTGCAGCAAACACCATGTGGAGTAGGAAAGGTCAATCCCTAGCAGTCCCTGCCTGAATCATGAACAATCCAATAGTTGTTGTTTCAAGCCATTGGGTTTTGGGCTAGCTTTTACACAGGAATAGATAACTACAACATTTATTACAGTACTTAGCATTAAATACTATAATTGCTTGTCTTTTTTTCTCACTTAGACTGTGAGCTATTTATAAATGGAGGGAGAATATTTTCATCTTAATGACTGCAGCACCTGACACACAAGAATGCTTTACAAATGATGAACCTGTGAAAAAATGAGGATTCCTCGAGGAGTTCATGGAGAAGCCTTGTCACACTGGGGGTTGTTTTAACGAAATAGGAGCCAAGAAACAAAGACATTAGAAAATGAATACCAAAGACAAGAGTAAAATGAAGATTCAGAGCAGTTGAAAGAGATTTCCAAAACTTTTAGTTTATGAATTCTCCTAGTAATTAGAATATTGACCCTATTTCAATCAGGGGGTAGCCTAGGTGAGCCCTACAGACACTGATACTTAATACAGCTGTTAGGCAGCTGCCACTGTTCACGATTAAACTACCATCAGTCATGGCCCTCATTCTCTAGAAGAAGTTTATATCACAGCAGAAGAGGAGCTGTACCAGGATGTTGCAGGCTTCAAGAGGATACAGAAAGGTGGGGAGAACAGAAGTTCAGCTTAAATGGTTCTAAAACTGGAAATAATTTCCATAATGTGGATTAATCCTTTCTCTTCTTCCAGTATCTGCTGAGCACCACCTCAGGCACAGCACTGACTCTCATTGTCTGCAATGAAGCCTCACTGAATTGAGAGAAGTTTCTCAAAAGTCATATGACCTGTTGTGCCTCACAGCTTCCTGGTGTGCTTCATGACCTTTCTTATGCCCTTTGCTAGCAAGTGCTACATTCATCTCCGGGGTTCCTTTCCTGTCTTTTCCTCCTTTGGTCCCCAGGAATAAGCTCTTTCTTTTATCTACCATTATAATGTCTCAAGGTTCAGTTTGAGTCTTCCCTGCTCTGAGAAGCTGTCACTGACTACCCCAACCTGTGATTTCCTACAATGTACTGAGAAAGGAACTGGCTTTGGAACAACGTGGATTTGGGTTCAAATCCTGGCCATGCTGATTGTAATTCTGCAGAAGTTCCCTAGTGATTTATCTTTCCTGATCTGTGTAATGGGCAGGATACCACCACTTCATGGGGCTGTTGTGAAGGTACAGGAGATGTCCACGTAAAGTGCTTAGTCCTTCCTGATACATAGCAGAACATTGATGTTCATTATTATTTTTGTTCTTTTCCAACTTCTAGTACTAATATCTATACCACTCATTTGTCCTCAAGTTATGTCTTCTTTATGACAGCTCTTGTCCTTGTACTAGCATTTAACTTTGATGTCTTATTTTAATGTTGACATAAGCTTTCTCCTAACAGATAAACTATAAACTTCTTATTTATCTTTATATGTCTTAAGAATAATAGATGCTTAATAAATATTGGTGAAAAAAAAGCAACAACCTGTTAGGGCTCATTACCTATACCTGGTAATATGACAACATTCAGGTCAAGAACTCAATAAACCTTGAATTGGAGTAACTCTAATCCCCAAACATTTTTGTTTCCAGGAAAGGAATGATTAGGGAAAACTTTACAATTTTTTTTTCATCCTGCAGGTTTAGTTTACTAGAAGAAAATGCAGACCCCATCCTCTTAAGAAACTATTTCTGGGAAAACGCAATGGAGACACAAGGTCTACCTTCCTCGGTTTTGATTTTCCTGATAAAAGTTTATGGCCAGGTCGGAAATAATTGCTGGGAATTAAAAAGCAATAATGTGGATAATAGTTGCAAGTAATTATATAGAATTAAGTAGGGAATAGGAAATTCCTATTCATTAGAAAAATTTTTAATTCAATAAAAATTATAAGAAATATCAAGTTCATAGATGAAGACATTAAGCACCCATCTGTCTGTAGTGTAGATATGCTCATGAGGAGGGACAGCAAATCCTCTGGTCCAATAGTGTTCTGTTAGAAGTAAGAGGGAGGAGGCCATGTTAGGAATAAACAAGTAAAGGGACTTAATCAGTGATGAAAACCAACTTTTTTCATCCTCTGGGCATATGAAGTTTAAAGAAAAAAAAAGGGAAAAATAATCAATCTCCATAAATGCTCCAGAAAGGAAATCTAGAAGGTTTCTAGAATGGAAAGCCTCTGGTCCTTGCCAGCCTTGAGACTAGGGCAGCAAGCCGGCCTGCTGGAGCAGGGATGGCGGACTATGTTGGACCAGAGGGAAGGAGGACTCCTGAGCACTGCCTAACAGTAATTTTCATATTGTTTGTTATGCCAGGGAACCCTTTGTCAACAGAGACTTGTAGGGTCCCCTGATATATAAAAGAGATAACCATGTCGCTGTGTGGTTGCAAATAAGAGGGAAGAAAAAGGGTGTGAGGATATTTAGAGGGGCTGGTAGGATCTTAGATGCTGCACCAGAGGACCTTAAGCCAGGCAGAAAGTGTCTGGGAGACCAGCAGCCTAGGATTCTGTAAGCCTTTGCAGACTGCTTCTATCAACAGGCAAGGCTTTTAGTCCAGACCTAGTTTGTTAAAGGGCCCCAAGGATCAAAACTAGTGGCCAAGGAACATGAGAGCAAAGACAACTTTACTACTATCATGGAGGGGAAAATAAGCTCTTGTTTGCCCTATTACACTATGATTTCAGCCAAGTTTTTTGTTTTTTTGAATAATATTTTTTAAGCCATAATTGAGGCTCTTAATGAAGGCCAATTGTAGCTTAGTGACACCTAAATATGTCTGAGCCAACAGGCTCTGGCTGGCCCTTCAGAAGGGCAACAGCAGCCCCGATATTTTCGACTGCTCTTAGGGAAGCCACAGTGTCCAAGGATAGTTAGTCTTGCAGCTGCACTTCATAATGAACCTTTAGAATCCAGGGTTTTATCGTTACTCAGGAGTGGTTGTAACTGTCTAAGCTTCTAATCTCATACCTACAATGTGATTATTAAACCAAGATAAAATAAATAAAAGGAAGAAAATTATGAAGGCATCTCTTCCCAAATATCCCTCAGGGTTAGAATAATCAAAAGGATGAATAGGTGAATAGCCTGTGAGTTACAGGCATTCCAGAGGCAAGGACCATTTTGAATAGTGGCCTGAATTGACAATTAGTGATGCATAAGGGGTGGATATTACTGCAATTTCCTTCACACAACTGACAAGAGTTAAGCATCTTCTTTTCACATTGCTCCAGGTTTCAGATCCTCAGCTGGGACAGGCCAATTCTGAGTTCTGAGGTTTCTGATAGACATTTCCCAGGGTTGGACAATGCCTTTTGTTAAGAGGGGAATGCTTTGGGGACCACAGCCTATTTACACACAACTCAGGCCCCAGAGCTTCTTTAGCCTCTTCCAATTGCACACATGAACGTAATTCACTGAGTGGAGGACTGGCCCCAGCCAGACCCACCTGCTCTGTGATCTTAGAACAATCTGCCTTTCCTGTGGGTGGATACCAGCTCTCTGGATGATCAAATGATAGAAGATTGCATGGGGCGCCCAGTGCCACTTCTCTTTCTCAACAGGAGGCTACCTGTTTGACTACTTGGGCTTGCTCCTGAGGCAGATGAGCTCACTGCTCAGAGTGACATGTGGTGTCCTGTGGGCAGTGGGGAATTGCCTTACAGAAGGACCTAACAGACCCAGGCTCTCTCTTACAATAAGCTGATGACTTTCCTTGAGTTCCTCCTGCCTAGTATACTCTGCAAACATCCTGCTGCAACAGGAGCAAAAAAAAAAAAAAAAAAAAAAAGTGTCAAGTTGGAAAATATTTACAAGTCTGTTTCAAAGATGCTGTTCTGTTTTCTGAGTGCAGTGTGTCACAATGAGCCATGCTTTCTGAAATGTTTTGGAAAAGACTGTCTGTGACGTCACATTTCAAAGAACTACTGTGGCCTCAAATCAAGTAGTGAGCTATAACAATGCTCCATTAAACACCAATAATAACTCGCCTTTCAAACAGAGATGCACTTCTCATGGACCTGGGAAGAATGCCATCTCCACCACATAATGTCAGCAAAATGTGCTTTCACTTCCTCTTTTTCTTCTGAAGCATGATGGTTGTGGCAGGTCTTTTGGACTTAACTATATGCAGAGTTGGAGGCATCATAATTCTTCCCTCCCCACAAAATTCTTGAGACAAAAGTCTAGTATGTACATTTTTATTTTAGGGAGACTAAAGCTGTGTCTCTGTGTAATCTCTTTTGCATACAGAAGAAATTTTCTCCTTAATCCACACCTAAACTTTTTGGTAGCCAAGCACTTTCTATTAGCAGAGTCAACAGTCAAAACACCTAAAAACACTTCATAAGTGGAACTTTAAATTAGGAGAGCCCCAGATATCTTCACAAAGACATACTGAAACATTCAGGTAATTCAGAGTAGAGTGGGGGAGAGTGATTCTTACCTGGGCTTCTTTCACTATCCCATTCTTTGTGCAGTTTCTGCGTTGTGAGCCATTGCTCTGTTTCTTGTGATTGTGAAGTTTCCCATTGCAAACAGTACCACCTCCAGGGTTAGCCATGGGTGTGAGGCGACAGAGCTCGGGACGGGTTTTCCTTCAGAGGTCTCCGCAAGCTTTAGTTTTCAGTCTGTGAGGGGATGGGATAAAGCTCTTTGGGGCTGAGTCCTTAAAGGAATCTTACCAATCAGGCTTTTCCAGAAGAAGAGCAACAGGCTATCTTTTTGCCAGATCGTTGAAACTAAAACAAATGGTTACCTTTATACTTCTCAACTCTAGTCAAAATGTGAACTCCATGGCAACAAACCTGCTTCCAAAGCTATAAAGGAGATTGTCCATGCTGGCTCCTTCTGGGGACTGAGGGAACCTGGGGACTGAACAACTCAGTGGCAAAGTGTGAGGAGGCGGGCTGGGAGGCGGAGAGTCTTTTAAAGACACAGCACACAGCACACTCACAGAGTCTTCTAAGTACACTGAGTTCCGAGCTAACCTCTTTTTCCCAACCCCTCCCTCCTGCATGTAGTTGTTGTTTTTGGTTGTAAACCAAGCTCAAAAGTTAATATTTCTTTTTGCTATAAAATAACATTCAGAGGTGGTTGCCAGGGGCTGGCGGGATGAGGGAAAGGGAAGTTATTGTTTAATGGGTACAGAGATTTATTTGGAGCAGATGAAAAAGTTATAATGATGAATCACTGCACAGCAATGTGAATGTACTTGATGCCACTAAACTGTACACTTAAAAATGATTAAAATTATGTTTCATGTGATGTATACATTTCCATAATTTAAAAATGAGTTAAGTTATTTAAAAATGAGTTAAAAAGATTTAAAAAAAAAAAAAAACCCAACATCAAAACCCACCTATATTAAAATCAGTACTGTAATAAGGGGGTACCAACCCGTCAAGAATTCCAGTAAGATAGAAACTGGGGGGACAATATTTGGTGACTGCATTATCTTTGTCTCGTGACCTTGGGGGAGGCATTTACCCACTTTATGCATCAGTTTTTCCAACCATAAAATATCTGCTGAGGTAGAACAAAAATCATGATGTAGCTTGGGTTTCTTACCAATGCAGGTGTGAGGGAGGTGGTGACTGCAGGGTCCCAGTCCTGAAACTCAGTAACTCTTACTCTCTCAATGCATGAATCTTCAGAGCTCTGTTTCTTCCTATCATCATCAAATGGCATAGTAACATGATTTGTTGGAGAGTCATTACATCCTATTGAGTCTTCTGAAGCCTACCCTTGTGGTTTTCCTGAGTCAAGACTTCTTTAGCATCAGACTCTAAGAAACCGATTTATTGGTGCAGCAGAGAAAAACAAACAAACACATACACAAAAATGAAAAGACAGAAATGGCCCCGGTCGCCAGAGCCTCATGTCCTGTACCTCAGCTCCCTTGTACCGGGTTCAGTTCAACTTCAGGATGATGTGGCTCTTGGAGGTGGACATGCTAACGCTTCTCCTGACCATGACTCGCATGCAAGGGTACCCACCTTTCCCATTTCAAGGAATGCTGGAGGAATAAGATAAGGCCTGAGGCCAAAGGAAGAGGTGGAGTTAATACCAAGTGTGTCCAGCCCAGTTGTGTCTCAAGTTCAAAAATTTTATCACGTTTCTCCCAACCTTTATCATCAAAGTAGAAATAGATTTTCACTGGTCTCTCTCTTTCATGGCTGTTTCACTGGGATTTGGGGGCTAAACTCTTGCAGGTTTATTTTCTTCTAAAATTTAGGAAATGGAGAGATGAAAAGGTAGAGGGGAGCACTATTGTTGGCCCGACTGCCTCACATTACTTAGAAAGGCAAGTTGAAGAGAGGGTGTCATTTTCACTGAGCTCTATCGCCCTGTGCAAAGCATTTTTTTTTAAACAAAGATTTTGAAATATAACTAACTTTTTAACATTAGTTGTTTCTTTACTTTCTTCTTTTCTTCTTCTCCATCTCTTTCCTCTTTTCATATTTTTCCATTTCCCTTTCCTCCTCCATGCTCTTCTTCTTTTTTAAACTTTCTTTTTACAGGGACAAAAGGCATATATAAAAAAAATCTCAAAACACAGCTGAATTCTGCTTCCCCTTTTCCTTCCCCTAATTCTAATTGCTAAGGTTAGATAATCACATATAGATTTCTGAGAAATATCTACTGCATGCTCTCACTCTTGAAACTTTTCTACTTTACTTAATATTGGAATATGTGCACTGTTGTGTGCACACGATTATATTAACACACCAACCATTTGGCATCAGGTACTGCTGGTATGTAGAATCAGCGGTGACTCATTGCTTCATACCATCTCCAGTTAAAATAAGTGAGGAGTTCTGTTTAGGTTTAAGGTTTGGGTCAATACTAAAACACAGACTAAATATTGAGCAAGATTTGGCATCTCTGAACAACTAAATGCATTTTGGATCGACTAATAACCTCAACAAATGTTTGAATAAATACTATGTATTTGCCAAGTCCTGGATATCACAAGGAATAAAACATAGTCTCTACCTTCATAGAACTAAGACTTAACAGCACCCACGTGTCCTTCTACTTAGGATATCTTATTATTAAAGGTAAAAACAAATCTTCCCATTCGTACATTAAAGGCGAAGATAAAATTAGCAATGGCCTTGTAGTGTTCTCCAAGGTAACGGTTTTGCTCAGATGCCAGATTCTCAGCTCCTCTCTTGATGAAGTAGCTGAAAAGGGAGATAACAGAATGGGGATAGGCAAGAAAGGGAAGGTCAGAGGCTTGGCAATGTGTTGTGAAAAAGCTCTTGGAACAACTTGGGGATAGAAGTTAGCAAAAAATGGAAGATATGAGCAGAATGAACTCTCAGAATTGTACAGTGTGCAGAAATCTGTTCATTCTCAGTGACTCAATCTTCACTCATGTAATGGAGAGTGATGTTCATGCAAAACTAAATTTTCAACAGGTTAAGTGACTTATCCAAAGCCACAGAATAATATGTGGTAGAAGTGGGGTCACGAACTCTAAGAATGTCTGGGTTTAAGTGAATGCCCTTTCCCTTACACCGTGATGCCTCTCCTTCAGCTGTTGACTTGGGAACCATCAACCACCAAGAAAAGAAATAACGGAATCTAATGGAATCTGTTATTATTTGGGAGATTTCATTGGATTGACCAAATAATGAATAAAAATGCTTTTATTTGCCTTTTTGATCTATTAAAAATTTGCAATATATTAAACAGGTACAAATAACTAATGAGATGTCACTATCTACTAATAAGTCTACATGGAAGCACTTAAATTTCCCAGAGTTCAGTATGGAAAAAATCTCATTGTAGAGACAATTCATTTCCAAAGATTTTCTCATGAATAGTTTGTAAATATGATGACCTAGGAAGCCAGCTATGTGTGACCTAATATTAAATTTGAACTGAACAATAAGTCATGAAAATTAACTGAGAAAACCCAGAAAGTGATCATGTCAATTGATCTGATATCAGGTGGAAATAATAACTCTTAATCAAGATCAAGTTAATTTTCACACTTTTGGGTTTTGCTCACTGTTGAAATTGGAAAAGCCATGCATAGTACATATTTAACATCACATATCTTTGCCCTGAAACAGATTATACTGACACAGTCAGGCCCTCATTCATACCCTTTTGGCTTAGCCTGGAGGTCCCTGATACACAATGTCAGCTGTTTTCTGTATCTCTGTGCCCAAGCAGGTTCTCTGACCATGGGGTGTCTGCTTGTTCAATGTGGGCCAGGTGTGCTGAGAAATTCATATCCTTGGGAGCAACCCTCATCCTACAAGGGACAGAAGTTGGTGGCTAAATACCCCATGTTATTTTCTTCTTTACGGGACAATTCTGAGGTATGCTCACAGCCTCTGTAGAGTTCTCAATGGGACTGTGGCTCTGTTGCCCTCAGTAGTAACCCTCTTATAAAAACGCCGATTTTTAAGTTTTTCTCCCTTCCTTGTTTGACTTATCCATGCTTCCTGAAAACACCCCCCAATAAACTACTTGGATCTAAATCCTTGTCTCAGAGTCTGTGTGTGGGAACCTATATTCGGGCAACCAAGTCCCAATTAGTCCATAAGATCTCATTGATCAGAGATCAAATTAGATCTTTTGAATGATCAATATTAGACTGTTTTGAAAATTGAGAGAGATATTATATAAAAAAACTTGATACATTCATTTGGGTAAAACCCCATAAATTCTGGAGAGAGACAGAAAATCTGTACTCTTGTGTCTCCCAGAGGAAAGATTTGTGGGACTTACGTAACAAGAGGGTATCTACAATTTAGTTGAGGAAGAAAAGTCATTAACTTTGAGTTATAATATCATAAAAGCATGACATATTTTGAATGAGAAGCTCTAGGGAGTCTTTTAGAATATGCTTTATCTGTAGAAAAATTAAAACTAGCTTATTCTTTACTTAATGCTTTGATAAAAAGAACCCTTTTGTGTTTTTAGCTAGGAAGGGATGGTAAATGGAAATTAAATGCTTAGCATTTTTATTCATTTTCTATTGCTACTGTAAGAAATTGTCACAAACTTAGTGGCTGAAACAATACAAATGTATCATCTTAGAGTTCTGCAGGTCAGGAGTCTGACGTGGGTCTCACTAGGCTAATATCAAGGTGTCAGCAGCATTGCAGTCCTCTCTGAAGGCTGTAGGGGAGAATATCTTTCCTTGACTCTTCCAGTTGCTACAGGTACCCACATTCCTTTATTAATGCCCCCTTCCTCCATCTTCAAAGCCAGCAATACTAAATCTCTGTGACTTTTCTTCCATCATGCACCTCTGTATGTATATGGGGCTATGACCAGGAAATGTTCTCTGCTTTTAAGAAATCATATGATAGATTGTGACCATCTTGATAATCCAGGATAAACTCAGAATAACTTGAATTACATCTATAAAGTTCCTTTCAAAAGTAATTAGTGTTGTACAGCATGATGGGTTTTGATACATCTATACATCGTGGAATGGCCAAATCACTCTAATTAACATATGCATTACTTCTCCATAGTTATTTTTTTTTTTTTGTGGTGTGAACACTTAAAATTCACCCTTTTAGCAATTTTCAAGTATAGAATATATTGTTATGAATTATAGTCACCATGTTGTATAATAGATGTCTTGAACCTGTTCCTCCTCTCTAACAGAAATTTTTTATTATTTGACCAATATCTTGCAAAGTCTCTTTTGCTATGTAAGGTAACATGTTCACAGGTTGCAGGGAATAAGGTGTGGACATCTTTGGAGGATCATTCCTCTGCCTACTACAGTCCCTATTACTACTAATTAAAAATTTGCAAATAGTCACAGAGGATCTCATTATTTAGTTTACCACTCTTATTGTTTTCTTCTAAGAAATGTAGAAAATGTATATTTTTAAAGACTTGCATAGGTTAATTTTCAAGTTGAGCATCTGAAATCTTTTTTTAGCAGTTTCTAAAATTGCAGTCTAATTTACATAGACAAAGATACACAGACTAATTGCACAGCTCAATGAATTTTCATAAAGTGAGCACACATGGGAACTGTACCCAGCTGAAGAAATAGGACGTTTCTAGCATCCAGAAGCCCTCCTCAGGCCCTGCCCTACTCTTCTCAATCACACAAAGAAACCACTATTTTAAGTTCTATCAACATAGATTAGTTCTGCCTCATTATTTTACATAAAAGAGTCATTCAGTCCATATTCTTTTGTGTCTGGCTTTTGTCATTCAATTATTATGTTTGAGAGAGTTTCCCACTTTGTAGCATGTAGCAGTAACTTGTTCTTTCTCACTGTTACATAGTATTCCATTTTATGAGCATACTGTAATTTATGTATTCTATTGTGGTCATTCGGGTTGTTTCTAGTTTTTAGCTATTAAAACAATTGCTACTGTGCATTTTTTAGTATAGCTTTTTGTAGCCATATATGTACATTTCTGTTGAGTACATACCTAGAAGTGGAGTCATTGAAACATACCATGTGTATCTGTTATTTGGAAGATACTGATTGACATGGTTCGGCTCTGTGACCCCACCCAAATCTTGCCTCAAATTGTAATCCCTATGTGTCTAGGGGGGGACTTGGTGGGAGGAGATTGGATCATGGGGGCAATTTCCCCTACGCTGTTCTCCTGATAATGAGGGAGTTGTCATAAAATCTGATGGTTTTAAAAGTGGCAGTATCCCTTGCTTTCTCTCTCTTTCCTGCCACCATGTAGGATGTATCTTACTTCTTCCCTTCACCTTCCTCCATAATTGTAAGTTCCCTGAAGCCTCTCCAGCCATGTGGAACTGTAATTCAATTAACTATCTTTTGTTTATAAATTACCCAGTCTCAGGAAGTATCTTTGTAGCAGTGTGAGAACAGACTAATATATGGATACACGGTTTTCCAAGTGTTTGCACAAGTTTGCACACCAACCATTAATGAGCATCCCAGTTGATCCACATCCTCACTGACACTTGCTGTAATCACTTGTTAAAATTGCAATCACTGTGGTTAAAGTGTAGTCATGTTTTTGTTGTTGTTGTTGTTGTTTGTTTGTTGCTGTTGTTTGTTTGGTTTTGAAACTGAGTCTTGCTCTGTTGCCCAGGCTGGAGCTTGGTGACCTGATCTTGGCTCACTGCAAACTCTGCCTCCCAGGTTCAAGCTTGTGCCTCAGCCTCCTGAGTAGCTGGGATTACAGGCACCTGCCACCACGCCCGGCTAATTTTTGTATTTTTGGCAGAGATGGGGTTTCACCCTGTTAGCCAGGCTGGTCTCAAACTCCTGACCTCAAGTGATCCACCTGCCTCGGCCTCCCAAAGTGCTGGGATTACAGACATGAGCCACCGCACCCAGCCTGTTGTTGTTGCTTTTAAGGTAGAATTTACATATGATGAAATGTACAAATCCTAAGGTACAATTCAGTGAATTTTGTCAAATCTAAACTCGTTTGAAATTTAGGGTTCCAAGTTGTATAATTGTGAATTTTCTTATCAAGAGGGCTTGGGGGAATTAAATCCTTTGTGCTAAAGAGGGAAAACTGTACTTACCTTGTGCTGGTGTGGGTGGGTAATCAGGGTCTGTGGACTGCTGGTTTGTGGTGTTAGTATATTTCCTAACTCAGAGGACATTTGCCTACTGACCTGACAGGCATTAGTCCAGAAAAGGAAAAAGGCGGAGCAGTGACTTTTGAGTGTCAAAAATGTTCCATAGTGACCTAGCTTCAGAGAGTCTGCTGTTCTGCCGCAAGATCTTTCTGCAGGTGCCAGGCCACCAGTATGTGATAAGAATGAACCCAAGAGCACTGAGATTTCAAAGTTGCCTCTTTCTTTCTTCCTGTTGCTCTTGTCACATTTCTGTAAAAGTCATATACAATAAGGTATTTATGACATGGTTAAAACACATTCTCCTCCATGCCCCTGTTCATACCGGTCCTGATGCTTCATGCTTAGCTTCACTATAGAAAATGTACTGTGTAGTAGTAATTTGTCTGCAAGTAAGGAAGATACAAAAAGCAGCTGGCTTATAAAAAGATGGTGACCTGATGTTCTCCCTCAAATGAAACACCCTCAAATTTCATTTGAGTAATATGTCAGTCACTCATGGAGGCTGGGTGTCATGGATAATCGGCTCTGCTAAGATTAGGCACATTCATCTGAATCTTGTTTATTTCCATTGTAAAGGAGGATCACAACCTCTAAGGGCTAACATAAGGATTATAGGCGAGAACTTCAGAAAGAATATGGTACAAAATGATACTTTAGTGATTTATAATATAAGCTATTTATTTGTATAAACTGCTACTCTCTTCCCCTCCTTGACTTATAGTCCAAGACAGTTTCTGAAGGTTTTTCCACATTTCATTTAGACTTCACAATAATCTTCACAATAACAGGTAATAAAATTTCCATTTCACCTATTAGAATCTGAGGCTCAGAGAATGGTTTAGTTGTAGCTCCAAGACAGATAAAAAATATTTAGTAGTAGAGCTGGGGTTTTCAGTAAACATTGATCTTACTTCAAAGCCCTTGTGCCTCTCAGGTGTTACTCTGGATCATTTTAAGGTCAAAATTGCTGAGGACTGTACAGTCTTACAGTAATAGTAAAAGTATTGCAAGACCTTATGCTCCTCTTTTTAAGCTTTTTAAGAAAACGCAAATGGTTAACATTGGAGGGTTTTTCTTAGGGACAGGATCTTGCTCTGTTGCTCAGGTTGACACATGGTGGTGTGATCTTGGCTCACTGCAGCCTCGACTGCCCAGGCTTAAGTGATCAGGTCAGATCCTCTGACCTCAGCCTCCTGAGTAGCTGGGCCCACAGGCAAATGCCACCACAACTGGCTAATTTTTTGTATTTTTTGTAGACATGAAGCTTTCATCATGGTGCCCAGGCTAGTCTCAAACTCCTGGACTTAAGCAATCCATCTGCCTTGGCCCTCACAAAGTACTGGGATTACAGGCTTGAGCCACTGCATCTAGCCAACTTTTGAGATTTTAGTTTAAAGCAAACAGCAAAGCAAAACAAAGCAAAACAAAAAACACACAAAAATATAACAAAAATCAAAACAACAACCAAAATTCAAAGCAACATTTGTCTTCCTACACCGTAGAGGCTATATGATGTTGGACGTGGATGTCAGTTGCTTGAAGGAATGTATGGTATTTAAGAGGCTTAACAATCAACAATATCGTGCTGGAGGCAAGGCAGGCATATGTAAAATAAAAATAAAAAAAACACAAGATTAAAGGATTCAGCCAGCATTTTTTTAAAAACTAATGGATAAAACATCGTGATTAATTAGCAATTGGTGATCAAATGTATTGTTTCTCACCTTGGTGGAAAGAGAAAAGCATAGATGATAATGTTTTATATCTGCTTGATATTCAGGTTAAAAGATGGTCAGTTCATCTTGTTTTCCTTTTTTTTCTCCCGTCTAAATGGTGAGGAAGCTATGATTCAAAGATGAATGATACCAGCACTGGGGCACTTCTCATTATGTGCAAGAATTCTTGTTTTTTCAGACTGGCTTGACTACATTGATTAGTTTTTCCTGCTCTGAACTTTTGATACATGACACTTTGCACAGCTGCTATAAAATCTTTTTTCTTAAATTCCAGACCCAGTCAATGTGTTAAATGAGTAGAGTAAGGGCAGGATTAATATAAAATATGCAGACCTGGCACAAAATGAAAACATAGACCCCATTTAAAACAATAAACAGAACGTTCTTAGTGCCCCAGAAGTTCCCAGATGCCCTCTGCACTCCCAGCTTTCCTAAGGATAACCACTTTCCTGACTTCTAATGGCATAGGTAAGCTTGGTCTCCATTTGACTTTATATTCCTGAAATCATGCATGATATCTGGCTTTTTTTGCTTAATATCATGATTGTGAGATTTTTCCAAATTTTTTGTGTGATTGTAATTTGTTTATTCTCATTGCTTGATAAAACATTCATTTCATAAAAATCTTAAAATTGTTACTACTGGTATCATAGTAAGTTTCCCTTTCCTCAAAACACACACACACACACATGCACACACATACACACACACACACACACACACACACCCTGTGCTGAATTCAGTCTACTCAGAATAGTGGCGGGAAAGGGAGGGTTGCATATTAACTGGGTTTTGACTTTCGAATAGGCTATCAGTTTTCCGGTAGCCATCATGTGTTAAATTTCCAGAAGAGATCGGTGACACACTTAATCATATCATCTTCTTTTCCAAATGGAAAATTGTTTTCTCCCAATGAGTGAAATAATGCACATAACTTTAGCTGGTAACATACCAAATCTGTATTCAACCTGTTTTTCCAGTTCTGGGAACCTGACAACTTTCATTTCATTTCCAAGCGGTTGGTTTCTAGTTTTTGCTAATTAATATGATGATTATCATGAAGAAATCACATGTACGTGCCATATAGAAAAACTCACAGAAATGAGCCACAAGCAAGATGTGCATTGATTAGCTTGTTTTGAATGTGAATATATGTCATCAAGCATTTTCTTGTAATATTTATGAGGTTTCTCAGACTGTATTATTTGTATTTTTTAATAAAAGAGGATTGTTGATATATAATTCACATAACCATACAATCCACTCATTTAAATTATAGAATTTGATGGTTTTAGTATATTCAGAGTTGTGCGACCATCGCCACCATGAATTTTTTAAATTTTTTATCACTTCCCCCAAAAATATTATACTATTTAGTATACTAGTCACTCCTCATTTGCTCTCTACCTTTCTTCCCACCTCCGCTTACCTACGCAACCACCAATCTACTTTGTTTCTATAGTTTCACCTGTCCCGGATAGTTCATCCTAATGGAATCATGCAATATGTGGTATTTTTGCAAATGGCATATTTCACTCAGCATCATGTGTTTAAGGTTTATCCACGTTGTAGCATGTATTTGTACATCACTTCTTTTTATGGCCAAATAATACTGCATTGTATAGATATACCACATTTTGTTCATCCATTTATCAACTGATGAACATCTGGATTGTTTCCACCTTTGGCTAGGAGGAATGACAGGTTTTCGTGTAAAAATATGTTTGTATTGTCTTCTGTATATAACTAGAGATAGTTATATACAGAAGTATATAACTTCTATAACTAGAGAGAGAATTTTTGGTCATATGGTAACTTTATATTTAACATTTTTAGGAACTGCCAGACTTTTCTCCAAAGTGACTGCACTGTTTCATATTCCCACCTGCAAAGTATGAGAATTCCATTTTCTCCACATCTTCATTGAAATTTATTATCTGTCTTTTTTGATTGAAACCATCCTAATGCTGTGAGGTTGTATTTCATTATGATTTTGGTTTGCATTTCCCTGGTGACTAATGCTGCTGAGAATCTTTTCATGTGCTTATTAGCCATTTGCATATCTTATTTGGAGTCATGTTTATTTAGATCTTTTGCCCATTTGTAACTTTGGTAATTTGTCTTTTTAGTATTAACTGTAGGAGTTCTAGGTACTAGAACATATTCCAGATTTGATATACAGGTCCCTTAAGAAATAAATGATTTGCAAATATTTATTTCACATTCTGTAGGGTGTGGTTTTACTTTCTTGGTGGTGTCCTTTGAAGCAAAAAAGTTTTTATTTATGATGAAGACCTTCTGTTTTTCTTTTGTCATTTGTGCTTTTAGTGTCATTGAGCTTTATTCTTAAATGTGACTTCAAAGCATTTTTGATTAGTTAATGCTTAAATTTTATTGTATTTTTTTTCTGGAACATGTATGTTTACTATCATCTTAGAAAGGATTTCTGATGCCAAACCAGACGGTGCTTTTATATATGTTTTTGGAGGTTGAAATTCATATTTGTTGCCTAAGGCTGGTTTAAAAATTTATTTTTCTGAAGTAATTTTTTTTTTAAGAAAGGAAGTAATGGTACCCAAAGGATGAATGACGTGCAATCAACTATAGGATCATAATGTCTGCTGGGTGATTGGCATCTGATTATCTTGGCAGTCAAAAAAAGGGCTGGAGATAATTTGTCTAATAATGTGTACTTACTGATTCTGGGTCCCAAGCTGGACGAAACATTGTGGGAGACTGATGAGCAATACAGGACGAGCCCTGTTCTGTTTAGGATCTCATACACTAGTTGGAGGAGACATATGAGGAAGCAGTTCATAAACACACAGGAAGTAATTCATGAACATACAGGAAGCAATTCATGAACAATCTTTTTAATTCCCAGAGTATCCAGTTTAATGCTCTTCAAGTAAGCCTTCAGTAAATATTTAGATAATTAACTGAAATATCATATAGAATTAGGGAATTATACAGTATGGATTGTAAGTGTGGTGTGACCTTGAGAAAGTCGCTTCACTTTCTGAGCCTCCATTTATTCAACTGTAAATGGAGAAAGTAAAAATGCTTAGCTCAAAGGGCTGGGCTCTAAGAAAGGGCAAATGAGAGAGACACTGCCTACAAATGTGCATGTGACTGTCAACACTCACACCTGCAATAGACAGAAGAACAGAGGCAGCAGGCAAGAGTGGTTTAGAACATGGGTTTTGAAATCAAACAGAACTGGATGAAATGTGGTAGCTATGTGCTCTTAGAAAAATCCTTATCTGTAAAACCTACTTTACAGGACTACTGTGTGGATAGTTTAAATGAGGTAATAGGTACAAAACATAAAAGTATGTAATTCTCCCAGGATGACAGTGTGTGTTGGGAAATAACACAAACATAGGATAGAGAACACTAGACTGGGGAAGGTCTAAATTAGAGAACTTAAATCAAACCTGATAGGAAGCCACTGAAGGACTTTAATCGGTATCTTTTTTTTTTTTTTTTTTTTTTTAATGCTTGTCTCAGACAGGAGAGAAGGCAGTCTGCTATATTGAAGAAAGTCATATGATGGTGACCTTGAGACCCGGGTTTGGTTCTAGTTCTGCTACCAGTTAGCTGTGTGTCTTAGACCAATCATTTGACCCCTCTGGGCCTTGTCCCTAGGTGAGTTTATTCTGAGAATAAACTCCAAGTTGATAGGTCTTACTTTCCTAATGGTGCCATAATTAGATTTCTGCTGAAGTTTAGAAAACAAAGAATGTTCTGTCACTTTGGACTGCAGGCCATTTTCTAACAACCACATAGTTGGTGCTTTTGAATATCCTTGATGGTTTATATGAATATATGAGCATAAATAGAAATCTACTTCTGACTGAAGAGACGCTCAGCAAAATGTTCTAGGTTGTTCCTCTTTCTGTGATGTGACTGACATTTCTAAGAAATTCCTGCAGTGAATCTTGAACATTTATGGAAGTATAATATACACAGAGAAAATACTCAAATCCTCAGTTTCCTGCTCTTCTAGTTTTCATGAACTAAACACACCGAGGAATTAGTTCCTCGGTCAAAAATAAAAAATGGCTGGGGCCTTAGAACCCTGCTTGCTCCTTCTTCTAGTCACTATCTCCCCCCAAAATAGCCACTGGTTTCTAAGAGCATGAAATTGTTTTAAAGTGTCAAAGACCTGATTAAAAATAATGATTTCTGGGTCTAGAAATATGTTTAAATGCCATTCATAAACCTAATTCTGTGCTTGTGCAAAGCTAAATGTGTGCAACACATTTGAAAAATAATTTGGCAGTATGTCCCAACATCTGTTAACATGTATATGCTATTCTGTTCTTGGAAATTTATTCAAAGAAAATATTTCAAAAAGAATTATTTTGTATTCATGAATATTTTCACTTCAAAATTACCTCTAATTACTAAACCAGGAGGTCACCTAGACATTCAATAATAGGTGAATTATTAAGTAGTTTGTAGACGCAACCTTAAAATACTAAGCAGCCATTTAATGGAAAACTTAGCTTGTTAATGTTTAGTAAAAATTAAAAGTGAAAAATTGTAATGTGCTAGAACCATATCTATAATACTCAAATGCATATGAGCAAGGTCAGGAAAATATTTAGGAAGGGATGCTCGTTGCTTTCTATATCTGTTCTGTTACAAAATTGTTAGTGTAATTAAAATCTGATGGGAAAAAATAAGCATGTACAAGCTTTTCTATTTAAAATATAGAATATTTTAGTAATTATCTATTATACATTTCAAAATAGCTAGAAGAGAATAATTTGAATGTTCCAGGCATAAAGAAGATGAATATTTAAGGTGATGACTATCCTAATTATGCAGGTTTGATCTTTACACATTATATGAATGTATCAAAATATCACATATACTCTGAAAATATGTGCATCTATTATGTATCAATAAAAAGTAAATAGTAAAACAATAAAATAAAGAATATTTTATAACAGTGCAGTAGGGCCTTTTGGAATACAAAGGAACAAAAGGATTGCAATTGCAAAGGCCTTTTTAAAGCTAAAGGTCAACCAACAGCTATTAAAATGACAAAAATGTTTAAGTACAGCAACATTCAAAACTGGCAATGACTCAAGAAAATAGGCACTTTCATACATTGATGGTGGGTGTATAAATTGCTACAGAATTTAGAAAACAAACAGTCAATAATTGTTAAACTAAGAATGCATGTGCCCTCTCATCCAACCATTTTGCTTTTGGAAATCTATCCCCCCTGTTAGTAACAGTGGCGGACTCAAAGATATGTGTATCAAATTTAGCAAGGTGTCATAGAACCATTTTTTTGTAAAAAAATAAACAGTCACCAACAAAACAAAACAAAGTACCTGGACACAGATTGAATGCCCATCAGCTGTGCAAGGATTGGGTAAATTGTGGCACATCCATAGACTGAAACATTTTGCAGATATAATAAGGAATAATTAGCTCTTCAAGAGTGACTTGGAGGAATATTCATGAATGATTGCTAATTGAGAAGAGAAGGTTGAAGAGTCATGTAAATAATACAAACTCATTTTGTAAAAACATTATAAAACATGACACACATTTGTGGAGTCATGGAGAAATATGTGAAATGATTCTCTGGTTACCTGGGAAATAAGAATCTATATGTTAACTCTTTCTTAATATTATCTTTGTATCAGTGAGCTTAAATACATGTTATTGTGTAATTTCTGAAAATAAGTTTAATTTTAAAAAGTTAAAACTTTTGGCTGGGTATGATAGCTCCTGCCTGTAATCCCAGGACCTTGGGAGGCCGAAGTGGGTGGATCACTTGAGGTCAGGAGTTGGAGACCAGCCTGGCTAACATGGTGAAACCCCATTTCCACTTAAAAATACAAAAAATTAGCTGGGTGTGGTGGTGCGCACCTGTAATCCTAGCTACTGGGGAAGCTGAAGCAGGAGAATCGCTTGAACCTGGGAGGCGGAGGTTGCAGTGAGAGGAGATTCCTCCATTGCACTCCAGCCTGGGCAACAAGAGGAAAACTCTGTCTCAAACCAAAAACCAAAAGCCAAAAACTTTTTAAAAGTCAATGATTTTTCCAAAGCACTTATACTTGAGTACTGTACAAAAAATTATGTGACACAAACTTCTAAATATGGAATTATTACTAATGTGGCTATTTCATCTAATATCATATGGTGTGCATGCCAGAGTGTATATGATTCCACCTGTGTAGTTTCATGAAAATCCAAATACTACTAACATAACATAAAACCAACTAAGAATATTTTTATTGAATGCTTATTTTGGTTCATATGATGATATTTTAAAAAGTAGAATTGGAAAGCATCCTTAGTTTTTAGTTTTTTTTTTTTTTGGCAAATATAACATTTTCCTAAGTGTTAATCTTTTGATTTCTGACATTTACAAATACTCAAGCCTCACTTTCAGTTAGTAAAATGCTGCCACCCCCTTCCTCTGTTTACTTTGGATGGGGTGGGGCAGAAACTTGAACCAGCATCCAGATGTAACTGCTGGCATTCCTGATGCTTAACCCTTTTCACATGGGCTTAACTTGCTTCGTGGGACGGGTGGGGCTCCCATCAGCCTCATCCCCAGCAACCACCTGCTTCATGGTGACAGATAAGAGTTCTTGGTTCCCAGAGCCACAAACAGAACAGAGGAAACATGAATAGAAATTAGATGTCTGGCCCCTGGGGTCTATAACAGGTAAAGGTCCTAAAATTTTTATTTTCCTCTTGCCGAAAGCTCATCTGATGAGGGGCGTCTTGCAATCAGCTAAGGGGCCAAATGGTATCTTTGATTTGCTGGAGAAGTCAGTACCTATGGGAACAAACTTGGTTAATTTCTTTTAAAATTCTAGGAAAAAAAAACATAGAACATAAAACCTGGAGTCTTAACAAATTAAGTGTGTGAGTTAGTTAACTTTTTTTTCCACCTAAATTTATTTTTCAGTGTTTACTCTTCAGGTGAGAAAACTCTGACATGTAATTTTCACTTCTTTATCCTCCAAACCATAAAGCAAAGAATTATGGTATGTATCACCCTGAATTATGAAGTGCCCAGACTACAGAAAAGAGAGGCTCATTGCCTTGGGTCTCAGGGAACACTGGACCTCCCACAGTTCTGCTTCTGTTACTAACATGGGATAGATTCCAAAAAGCAAAGCTGCTCCTCCTGAGGACACAAAGTAACCCCCTTAGACTCCCTGTAGCTATTGAGACAGCTTTGATCCTAAAGACTGGTTAATATATTACTTTGGAATTCAGCATTACAATATTTTAGTTTGTGAGAGGGACTCTTCTTAAAGGTTCCATTTAGCTTTCAATTGATACATTTTTGTTAAAAAAGCGTAATTGTAATACAAAAGAAATACCTTTTCCTTGTAATTTTCCGCTTTATATAATGATATCTTACAATCATCCTGTGAGGGAGAAAAAAGCAGATACTGTTATTTTATGAATCAGAAAATTGAGCCAAGAGAGGTGAAGCTACTTGCTAAGGATCTCATCCTGTGAACAAAAGTAGCACACACAGTTTTATCTGAAAGTACAAGAAGCAATCTACCCTACTCAACAGCATATAGGTGAGAATGATACTTATGAACACTCATCAGTTGTTAATTCTCTCTACATAAGGCCCAGAGCCTCCATACTTTGGTAACTCCATGGGTGTCCTGAATTGGAGCAAGAAGGTGTGGTATAATACACCTAAACCCCCGTTTCTTATTCATATGTATATCAGTAGTTTGTGTTGGAAACTGCCTGAATAAATACATTCACTGTAGAACAAAATAAACAAGAATACAAATGTGACGTATATTCACCCAAACATACACATATTTATAGTCACAAAGGCCAGCCCTCATCAGTATATAGTGAGTGCAATATTCATAGAGGTGATCTTTTAAGCAAAATGTGTAAAGGCCAGCGGATGTATTTTGACAGCCACAGGTAGAATATGTCTTCTAGAACCTCTTCTTGGTGATTGGTTCAGTGCAGTAGAAATTGCTGTATGTTATTTTCAGAATCCACTGACATTTCTCCATTCAAAGAAGTTATTGTTCTCATCTCAGCTGGTGCCTTTTTGTGATGAAATGCTCATGGCAATACACAGAGAAGATGCCGGAGGACCCATAAGAAGACTAGAAAGGTGGAAATCATATTTTATGATATACCGAGCAGTCGAATTTCACAAGTACATTGTATTAAAAAAAAAAAAAAGCATAGGTTTTTTTTTTTTTTAACTTAATCTTGATTTTAAAGGTTACACCGGCACCAGATGCACTGCAAGAACGGCAACCTCTGTCAAATTCCTCCTTCTGACTCTTTTTGGGATGTCCTTACATGTTTCTTACATACATTCTGCAAATAAATCTCTTGTCGTGGGAAGGGGACACAGGAGGACACGTAGTCTACATTTCTTTCCCAGTGAAGAAGGGAAAAAGGAGTCACTCCGCCTTGAATCCTTTTGCTAATCAGTCCCTACCTATCCTAAGGCATGACCACTACTGCCTTGGGCCTGGAACCTGCCGACGTCCTCATGGAATCAGCTGATCTGTAATATGGAGGCTGCTGACATTTGTGCTGAGAGTGCCAATTCCTGGTCTTACTGACCCCAGTGCTGTTGGCTAACTTCTCTCCAAGTGTCATGGAAAGTGTAATAACACAATTTTACCTTTTCACTTGCTCTTTTGTGAGAGTCTCTATCCACCCTTTAATCTCAAACATACTCAGGGGCTACTTCAAGGAACTCACTCCCCTACCTGTGACACTGCTCCAGTTCCCTGAATCAATGTTGTGGCTTAGACTTCCAGATCTCCATTAAATTTGCCTTAATGCTCCCACCTCACACGCCCTCCAAACCTGTGTGGAAACACTTGAGTCCTTAGAACAAATATGGTTTAGACACGAAGAGGACCCATCTCCATGGACTAGATTTTCAGGTATCAGAAACATTCAGTTTTAAAGGTAGCCTTCTTGAGGCCATGAATCAGCCAAAGGGAGAGCTGTCTGGTAAGTCCCCACCCCCAGAGGTGATGGGGGGAGACTTGGCAGGCATATACAGCAGCTGCCATAGGCTCTTTATAGCCACATTATTCTTCAAGGGTAACTGGACATGCCCAGAGGCCAAGCATCCCTTGGCAGAATTGGTGATGTCTTGGGAGCACAGTTTTCTAGAACGAACGTGGGAGTTTTCATTACACTCCTCAGTGCTCCGCTGTTCTTATCCGCGAGCTTGCTGCCTTGTCAGGGAGGTGATGTAGAACAGGGTTTATTTTTCCCCTTAACCTCCTTGATTTACCAAGGATGACTGATTTCATTTGTAATTCAGTATCTGTCTAGGTAAGAGTGCCCTTAGATTTCACTTGCAGAGCAGAATGGAGGCGAGAAAGATATGAGTCTGGAGAAACTGGTTCCACCCGAAGGAGAAATGGCTTTCCGATGTCTGAAGGCTGGAGAGCCTCATGTGCTCCGCCTTGTACCTTTTGGTCACCAGGCCGCCCCATAGCTTGACTTTTTCTCTATATTACTTTGTTAAATGCTCAAGTATTCCATCAAGTCGTGTCTCTCCAACTTAAGTGGCATTGCTATATAAGCTTTGAAATATTTCTCTGAAGTCCTCAGATCTTAGCATTTAAAAACATTCCCCAGGCTTCCTTCCCTTGATACTCACTGAGTTTGTATTCATGAAACCTCTTGCCATTAATACTTTCGTAGATTATGTCAGATGTGTGCTATTGCATTTAAATCCCAAGCATTCTTATCACCATTGTCTCAACTATTAATATGATTATTTCAAATCTGATATGGAGCCATGAGTGTTCTTGGGCTGTCATTTGATGTTTTTGAGGTGATTCATCTTTTTCTCACCCACTGAAGGCACACAGTAGGTGTGTGCCAAATGGATAAATGGGCCTCAATCTACTAATCTGTGAAGTGGGGAGGTTGGAATAGCCTATTTTAAGGTCCTGTTCAGCCCAAACGTTTGATGATTCCTTAAGGCTATGTCATCATAGCTGCTGAGGGGACTGTGCCATGCATTGGATAAACGAGTTAGACATGACAGCACCCTGTGACTGGTGGAGGACACTGACATGCACATACAGCTAAGGTCATAGAATGAAGACAAGTTCATTGTACACAGGATTGGCTTTAGGATGAAAGTGTTTCCTTTTGAAACATGAACAAATGGTTTCAGAGAATGCTTTAGAAAATATAATGAAAAGAGGCCAGGCATGGTGGCTCATGCCTTTAATCCCAGCACTTTGGGAGGCTGAGGTGGGTGGATCACCTGAGGTCAGGATTTTGAGACCAGCCTGGACAACATGGTGAAATCCTGTCTCTACTTAAAAAAAAAAAAAAAAATGCAAAAATTAGCCAGGTGTGGGGTGGGCACCTGTGATCTCAGCTACTCCAGAGGCTGAGGCAGGAAAATTGCTTACCCCTGGGAGGTGGAGGTTGCAGTAAGCTGAGATTGTGCCATTGTACTGCAGCCTGGGCAACAGAGCCAGACTCTATTTCAGAAAAAATAAAAAAGAAGATAATGAAAAGATAGTTTGTTTTTTACATCATGAAATAGCTAAAGCTTAGTTTAATCCTTCCATTGTGTATTGAAAGCATCTATGTAGGACAAGCAAGTTAGAGATCTCATGTACTACCTGAGAACTAAAGTTAATAAAATTATATTAGGCATTTTTGTTAAATACGTAGATTTTAGCTGCTCTTGTCACACATACAAAAGTAACTATGAGATGATAGATATGTTAGTCTGCTCCAATAAGTAACCATATTATCTGTATGTATCCTATAACATCATGTTGTAAACCTCAAATGTATACTGTAAAATGTATTTAAAGAAAGCATCTCAACTTCAATCACTCTCAAGGTGATTGGTTGGTATGTTGGACTGTTATTTATAAGCTCCCAATGAGAAAACTTATATACATGTGTTATGGGACTGTTTCTGATTTGAGATGTTTACACCTAATGTGGGATAAGCTACATAGCATTGGAGGCAAAGCAATATGGGCTTGAATTCTGGACCTGATCTGTTACCTACTAACCCTGAACTCTTAGCCACTGTGAAACTCAATTCCCCCATATAGTATGTATATAATTTCAATTATGTTTCCAGATTTTGAGTATCCTTTGATGTGTTTATTGTACTTTTTTTCCAACCAACAAATACACAATTTTAAATTTAGCACCTATTATTTAAAAATATAACTGACATGTTATTTTAAAATGAGTTTATCCTATGGTTTCCAATTTTTCCGACAGTCAATAGGTAGGAGTTTCCATTTATAGAAGTGAAATGCATGCCAAGGAGAAATAAAATATTATCCTTAAAGAGAGGACAAAAATCCCAGAAAGTGACCCAGAAATACTCTTGGAAACAGTAAGTGTTTAATTTTCCCTAAACTAGAAAACTGGTCATTCAGGATGGAGTGCAGAGGAACTAAGAGAAATAGAAGTAATAATGATTGCTATGGAAAGATCCTATGGTGACACTGATGGCTCAAAACTACCTCCCTTCATGGCCATGTTGAAAAGCTCCAGATGGAACAAAAAGAGGAGGAGCTCTGGACCCATGGAATCCCCACCAGGCCTGCCAGATTAGTGGTGCCTTTCTCTTCATGTCAATGAGGAAAGTCCTGTGGTGCACCAGACTGTTTCCAAAGTCCTCATTTAGTACCACTTTCATCATCAAGTCCCCAGTTACCAGTTTGAGGATGGATTTCCTTCTACTGGGATTGACCTGTTACAAGGACCCAGTAGCACAGAAACCGAAAACCTTAACCTCTCCAATCTCCTGCCTGTTTATAGATGTTAGTTTGGAGTAACTCCCATTAGACTCCAGGAAAGGGATTTCAATTATGATGTAGTCGAACATTCTCCTTTTGCAGTTGGAGACACTGTACCCAGGACAGCCATGTGACTTACACAAGCAACTGGCTAATGGCAGAGCTGGGGTTAGAACTGGTTTCTCCTGACCCTAAGTCCAGGGCTCTTTTCATACAACTGTGCCTATCCTGTGCAGAACATCACTCTACAAAGAGACACAGTTTAAACACTCATCCATGTTGCTTAAGGAAATAGACACTTTTTGTGTTCGTTTGCAGCAGCTTTGGGAGGAGACCTTTTGTGAATGGGCCTACTGCTGAGTGGCTGATTCCCTGAAGTTCCAAGAAGAGATTAGATGCTACAGGTAACAAGGAGAGACTCCATGATGAGAGCTCAAGTATGACTGTTTTTGGGCCTGGTCATGAAAGAAAGCCAGGATGAGTCAGAGCAGGTTCATTAGGGCTGGTAAGCAAGGCCAGGGCCAAGGAGATAAGATTTATTCTAATGAAGCGTTTGGGGAGTGCCTCCTGCCATTTCCTGTGCTCTGTTTCTGTTTTTGGCTTATGCAATCCCACAGCCTATGCTGAATCCTTTGTTGTGATGTGTCCAGGTGGATGCCACACATCCAGAAATTCTTCTTTTAAACAAAAGAAAATGAGGCTGGATGAAGACTGGCTCTCTCTCAAATATCCTTTTATAGGATTTTTTCCTTGGCTATGGCGTTCTAAATTGTGTAGACAAGCGTCTCCTCTCCTTTTATGTATGGAATTCTAAGTTATACCTCATAGGAGCGTTATGTGTCAGCACCATCAGTGGGAGAATGAAGGTCTATTTTTGCACTGTCCTAGAAGGTGGGCACTAGACACAAGTGGCTATTTAAAGAAATTAAAATTAAGTGAAAATAAAAGTACACTTTGAAAATCACGAGTCACATTTCAAGTGCTCGATTACCACATGTGGCTGGTGGCTTCCAAATTGGTCAATTATCATCACAGAAAGTTCCGTTTGGCAGCACTGATTTATTCGATAAAGATGAAAGAAGTGGGTTGGGAAATTTACTAGATTAGATTAGATACACTATTCCAATTGGAGCAGTGAAAATGTTGGATGGAATATTTTTTTTTAAATCACATAGTGCTTTATTGAGCTGGCATTAGGGAAAAAAGGAATCTACAGCTGTAGCCTCCACCCAGAAGTGAAAGCAGAACCCTATAATTCAGGTAAACACTGCAGCTGGAGCTTCCTTAAGGGATTCTAAGAAGCCTGGGGGAACTTGAGCTTTTGATTAGCTCTCCGGGATACAGGGTGTAAGAGGTAAATTTTAGGGCCCACCCAAAGTGAAAGTCTGTTTGGAGATTGCACAATGCTTGCATCCTTAAGGGCTATGCCCATGGAGATAAGGTAAATTGGAAAGAAAATCTCTCTATGCAGAAAGGAACATCAATAAAACTTGTGGTTTTTAACCTTAGTGCTGAATGGAGGGAAAAAGTCTCTTCTATGAATATGTAATCATAAACCAGCTCTGAAGTGGGTTTTAGTTCATTTTACACTGCATGTGCAGTCTAGAAAATGTCACTCAGATCTTCTAATGTAAGTGATGTTAGATATTACCAATTTGGTAATACCCTTAGGCACCTGGCTGATGAAAATGTATATCATTTTGTAAAACCTCAAATTCCAACTCACATTAAAAAATTCCAGAGATAAAATTTCAAATAAAAATGAGTAGCTCACCATTCAAAAATTTACAATGCACCAGGAAAGATGTTATCACCAAGATGCTATCACTTCTATCTATGTAGATAGAAGAAAAATGGCCAGATTTAGAATATAACATAATATATGCCAATTAATTTGAAAACTTAGCTGAAATTAGTAATTTCCAAGAAAATGCAAATAATCCAAATTGCACCCACTATCAATGGAAAATCTGGATATAGCCAGAGGCTTCAAAAGATTTACATTTGAAGTTTAAAATCTTTCCACAAAGAAAACATTAGTCCCAAATTTTCAGTGAAGTCTACTAGACATTCTTAGGATAAATAGTTGGATAAATAGTTCTGGTATTATGCAATCTATAAGAAATACTATCCTATAAGAAATGCTATCCGATTCATTGATGAGACGAAGTAAACTTGATACCAAATTCTGACAAAAACACGAATGTTACAGGATAATTTTACTTACTAGCACAGATATGAAAACCTTCAACTAGATATGAATGAACCAAATCCAGCAAAATATAAAAATTATATTTATCATTGCCAGATTTGTTTATCTCAGCCTGATATTAGATAACTCATCTATGTGATTCATTTCATTAGCAAATTAAAGGAGAAAAAGTATCTGATTATCTCAATACATGCAGAAAAACCATCTGATAAAATTTACCATTCATTAACAAAAACAAAATATAAAACAATCTCTCGGCAAACTAGCAATGGAAGGGAACCTTCTTAATCTGATAAAACGCCTCTATCCAATTTATAGCCTACTTAGTGATAGTAGATTGAAAGCATTTCTTGTAAGAGTAAGAGCAAGAAAAAATGCCTGCTATAGTAATTTCTTTTCTTGATGGTACTAGAGATCTTGGGAGGATCAGCAAGATAAGATAAATATCCGAAAGGCTAAAATAAAATTTTAATTATTCATGGATTATACAATTGTGCATATGATACACCTAAAATAAAGTTTAGTTAAATATTAGAAATAATAAGAGAATTATTAAGGTAGCTGGATACAACTCAAAGTATAAAATTAATTGAATATTCACAAACTGGTAGTGATTAATTGCATGAAGCAGTTTTAACATATGCCATTTAGAAAAAGAAACATAAAAATATAAATTGCTTAGGGTTTAATATACTAAAAGTTGTACAAATGTTTTATGGAAAAATAAAATATACTGAAAAACTTGTTTTTAAAATCTAAATAAAGTGCAGAATATACAACATATCTAGATGAAGGATTCAGTAGAGCAAAGATGTAAATTTTCACCAAATTGATCTGTATATTTAATGCAGTTGCAAGCAAAATTGCAGCAGGGTTTTTTAGGCATGAAGCTTGAGAAGATGATTATAAAATTATCTAAAAGAATAAAAATAGATAAAACACTCCTGAAGACAGAACAAGTTATATTGTTTTCTTTTTTCTACTGAAAGTGAAAAGCATTATTATTATACTAATTGAGATAGCATGCTGTTCATGCTGAAATAGACTAATGGTCCTGTGAAACATAATACAGATCTCAAAACAAACTTCTGCCTGCCTGTACATTTGATTTATAAATCTTGAAGAGCAAGTATATTCAGGGTTAGACCAAACTATGCAGTAGTAGCAAATTCCCCTGCACATTCCTCAGAGTACAAATCCAGTGTGAGTTGTCTGGCGTGGGTGGGGATGGGTATGTGCTCTGCTCCTCAGAATCACTCAGGGATCCAGGCAAACAGAGCTTTCATGGCCTTGTAGTTGTACTTTTTAGAACTCTATGGCTTGTTTTGTCTCTGTGACATGGATAGCAAGAATAGGAAGGTCATGTGCCAGCTCATAAATGCTTTGGTTTAGAAGCGACATGTCATAAACCTTTCCTCATAAATTAGCCATGTGATTCCATATAACTAGAAGGGAACTGAGAAATGTGGAGGGCTATATGGAAATTTCATAAGTAAGAAATATGACTGTTAGTGGGTATCAAGATGATAAGCAAACTGATAGCCCCTTTTATAAGTGGTTTAAGAAAATATTTAAAATCTTGGGGAGAAGTGGTCAGGTGGCATAAGCAAAAGCTTTCATAACCAAAAAAAAAAAAAAATACAGATGGCTCAAAATATATAAAATGATCCTAAAATGAATTCATAGCAATAAAAATTAAAATTAAAACCAAAATTGGACACCATTGTATACTACCACTTTGGTAAGATTTTACATGTTTGAAAATGATTAAGATGTAGGGGAATCAAAACTTTCATCCACTGTTGGTTGGGATGTAATAAATAGTACAAGAACTTTGGAAACCAGTTTAGCATCTAGAATGGTATAGAAACTATGCATTTCTGTAATACAAGAATCTGTTTCAAGAGACAGTTGTGTACAGTACTCACGTAATAGGATATGTGCATAAGAATGTTCATAACATCATGATTCAGGTTAACCCCAAATTGAAAACCACCTAATTTTGATTAAATTAAACTGAATCAATAAATAGTAATATAGTCATGCAATGAAATAAAATTCAGCAGTGAAAAATGAATAAATACATAACAGCTAAAGGCCTCGACATGGATGAACCTCAGAAGCACAATGTTGAATGCAGAAGCAAGTCTTAGAAGAATACTTATAGCATAAGTCTATTTATGTAAGTTCAAAACCAAATAAAACTAAGTTATATGCATACATAATGTCTATCATATAAATTCTGTAAAAATCATATCCAATAAATGTATTTACATATACATAGATAGAAAAACCTTTAAAAACTGAAAGAGAAAAATGATTCACACACAAATCAACATCAGGAATGAGACAGGGATGTGATCTCAAAGAGACACACAGGGAAGGTTCTAAAATATGGGTAATTTTAAAACTGGGTTATGGAAACACACCCAGTTCTTTAAACTATATGTATTACATACCCTTGTATATTTGACCTCACAAACAATAGTGAACGTTCTGAATTACCTGGAGTCATCTAGGGAATAGAACTGCAGCCCATTTTCATCAGGTCAGTTGGCTTCTTCTGCCACATACATTCCTCAGCATCCATTCTAAGATGGAACTTTTCTTCCTTCTTCCTCACTTATTCCTTGGTCATCATTACTTTTTACTAGGTTGGTGCAAAAGTAACTGGTTTTTTGTCATAAAGCAATGCAAAAACTACAGATTACTTTTGCACCAACCTAATAATATGTTACCTATCTTCCAGAAATCTATGGACATCTCTCATTCTCTGACTACAATTTCAACTCCTAGTCTCTTGTTTTAGCATAATATAATCTCTGTGTGTGTGTGTGTGTGTGTGTGTGTGTGTGTGTGTGAGAGAGAGAGAGAGAGAGAGAGAGAGAGAGAGACAGAGAGAGAGAGAGACATAATTCAGGGCACAGAAGAGAACTTAGAAATAGCAATTTACAAGGATAGTGTATCCATAAGGCAAGAGCAGGATGCTATAAAATAGAACACAGTGTATGAAAGAATCATTTTAATTAAAAGAGACAAAAAGTGAAGAGATTCTTAAAATGTAGAACCGCAAGAAAAGAAGACAGAAAGTTGTAAATAATAAGAGACATAGAGTATCTATCAAGGAGGCACAATAACCAGCAAGTAGTAATGCCAGAAAGAAATAACAGGGGGAGTGGAGGATTCTAAATTATCTAAAGCAATATAAAAATATTTTTCAGAGCTGAAAGAAAACAGTTTTATCTAAAATAGAAAAGACTCACATCTGGATCCTGATTATGAAATATGAGAGAACTAAGGATGAAGAGGAAAAAAGTTATTTCAGCAATGGAATTATTAAAAACATAAGATACTGGAAAAATAAAGGAACAGTGTCTTCAGATTGTTTAAAAAAATAATTTTCCTTCTTCCCTTTAGTTTTTCCTCCTCCTTTCTATCCATCCATCCATCCCTCCCTCCCTCCCTGCTAACTCATCTTTCTGGTTTCTCTTTCATAGTCTAAGCATTCCTGAGCCATTTCCTCATAGCAGTTGCTAAGTGCATTATAAGCAGATATGTTAAGTTTTTCCTCTTAAATCCAAACAGTATTATTAGGTTTCTTTTTTTTTTTTTTTTTTTTTTTTGAGACGGAGTCTTGCTTTGTTGCCAAGGCTGGAGTGGAATGGCATGATCTCGGCTTACTGCAGCCTCTGCCCCCGGGTTCAAGCAACTCTCCTGCCTCCTCAGTAGCTGAGATTACAGGCGTGTGCTACCACGTCCAGCTAATTTTTGTATTTTTAGTAGAGGCAGGGTTTCACCATGTTGGTCAGACTGGTCTCCAACTCCTGACCTCAAGTGATCCGCCCACCTCTGCCTCCCAAAGTGCTGGGATTACAGGTGTGAGTCACCGCCCCGGGTCTAGTTCTTCTAGTATGACATTTGTCTGTTGCACTGTTTTTAGATCTATATTGGAATTTTTGTCCTTGTGATTCATTTTTACGAAAATAAATTAATATAATACACATTATCCTGAATCTTGCTTTTTCCTTACATAATATATCACAAACAGTGCACAGTGTCAATACGGATCTAATTAACTACTCATTTGATGCCTAATAGTCCCTTGCAGGGATTTACCACAATTTATTCATCCACTTGCTCATTAAGAGATATTCCATTTATTTCTAATCAAGTTCTAGTTTCTTCATGTAGTAGAGGTTCAGAGAATTAAGTGGCCAAAGTGGGGAGCAGGGAAGATTCAAATAATTATAGTGTATTTCAAAAGATTACACTGCGTGACACTCTCCATTCAATCAACTTTCTACACAATATTCGATTTCAACACAGAGCTTATCACTGCATATTTGCATATCACTGGAAAACACACCTCCAGGTAGCAGCTTAGATTTCCCTCTAGAGAGAGGTACATGAGTTATACATGATGCAAGGATATATTTTCCCTCTTGAATGGACTTCCAACTACTGTTAACTCATGTTTACTCCCCAAGCAAGTGACTAGAATGACAAACTCCACAGATCTCTATCTTGTTTTTAAACATAACATGCAAACCCAACTTCCAAACAGGTAATCTTAAGTATATACATAGAGCTTCTCTGAGTGAGAGATGATGAATTATAATTTAATTTTGCTTCCTAAGCTAATTGCATAAAACTGTATGCTGCCTTTTTTTAAACCTGAGCTCTGTCTACTCAATAGATAGAAAGACACATTTCAGTGAGCACTGTATTACTTTGCAGTATGAGAAATAAGTGCAACCACATCAGTTTTATTTTCAAAGCTAATTTTATGAACCATGAACTTAGTCGAAAAAAATTCACCAGAGTCTACAATAAATACTTTAAATGTAAAAATATAGCATTTGAGAGTAATACTGGCTTTGTCTGCAGCAAGACTAAACTAATGTCCTTTTCTTTAAATTCACCACTGCATTATCTTTTACCATTGACTTTTCAGAATTTTTGGCCATAATCCAAGTATTAATTTTATCACATTAATTGTCTCTTACAGAAATTAGTAAATTAATTAAAAAATCTAAGCACATTTATTTTCACTATAGTTTTCTTATTGCTCACTAATAAGCTTTTTTCCAACCATGATTTCAGCCATTGTATTAATTTTTGTTGATTTCACAGATAATATAATTAAGTATTTTGATTTGTAATGTCTTGTTTTCAGGGAGGGTGAATACTACATTTTCAGTGACCTAGAATTTTTTTAACCAAGATACAACTATTTCAAAAAAAATTGCACAGGTATCACATGTGCAGATTGTGAGTTTTAGACAATTGTCTAATATGGGAACTACTACCCCAAATAAGATGCAAAGCATTTGTATTCCTCCAGGGAGTCCCTCATGCTCCTTCCAGTCCAGTCGCCATCCTTCCCTTCTCATCTCTCCCCAAGAAGCCACTACTTGATTTCTATAATTTCTATGAAAGATTAACTTTCGCTAAATTTAGATTTCAAACACGGTGAAATCACACAGCGCATACTCTTTATTTACTTAACACTGTATTTTTGATACTCAGCTATGTCATTGTGTATTATAGTTCATTATTTTTATTGTTAAACAGTATTAGAATATGTGAATATTCTATATTTAATTTTTATTGCTGGACATTTGGGTTATTTCCAGTTTTTAGATATTTTGAATACAATTGCCGGAACTATTATAGTACAAGTTTCTCTGTGGACTTAGGTTTTTATTTGTTTTGGGTAAACACCTAGGAGAGAAATTGCTGGGTCATAAAGTCAAGTTAAACATCGTGGAAGATTGCCAAAATGCTGAAAAGTGACTTTTTCACTTTATACTCCAAGCAGCAGTGTACAAAGGTCCCAGTTGTTCTACACCCTTGCCAATGTTTGCTGTTAAAATGCATTCCGTGATAAATGTAATTTCCTTGTTCTTCTTCCCATCTTTTATTTTATACTTTCTCAGCTTTTCTTACTTTAATTGATCCTACACTGTGCACCAAGCCTCACTGTTCTAAGGCACAGCTCTTGTAAGATAATAGCTCAAAGTCCTCCTATGGCTTCCTAGTCACAACCTTAGCCTGACACTGAAGATTCTCTGTGATCTGACTCTTACTTACATTTCTAATTTCATTTCCCAATCTCTAATATGTGAATTCCACACACCCTACATTCCAGCCAAACTAGCTGTAGCTGGCTCTTCCCTAACCTGTTCCCCGGTTCTTGCCTCTCTGCTTTTCTTCATGCTATTCTTCACTGTCAAGTCCTTCCTATCTCTAATCTCTGCAGCCTATTTCTCCAGAGTCTCAGCTCAAATTATAACTTGTTGTGATGCTCACTGCCCCAAACAGAAAATCAAGCTTCAGAATCCCGATAGAACTACATTTTTGTGTTTGTGTTAGGCCATTTCACCTTCACATTTTATTAGAGTTCATTTTCTTTATGCCTTCAGGTCCCTTCCTAGCTGCAAGCTAGTTTGAAGGTGAGGATAACATCCCATTTCATTTCTTCCCTTTTCATAGCGGGCCTTCAATAGCTCTTAACTGAAGGAATGAATAAGCTGAGTGAGTTTTAAGTGCAAATCCTGAGTGCTGTTTATTACCAGTGGTGGCTACTTATTTTTAAATGGCTATTATCTGGGTATGGGAAATGAAATACATACCCTACCCTCCTCTCAGCCTGTCATGTTCCTTGCCTGATATGTAAGCCAAGGATACTTACTGAGGTGAAAGTCCGAGCTCTGTTTTTTCCAGTTTTGGTTTGTTTGTTTGTTTCCTTCTCTCTGCCACCCCCTCTCTTCGCATCACTGTAAGAAAGGGATCAGCTCTGAATCTTAGTTTCCCAGCTTCAGTGGCTGGTGGGTCTGTGGAAACAGTAGCTGTTGAAAGTGAATACTTTTCTGTCTTTTGAGAAACTAAATTGGCAGTTCTCAAACTTTTTGGTCTCAAGACCCCTTGCCACTGTTAAAAGTGACTAAGAATCCCAAAGAGCTACGTTCACACAGATTTTATCTATCAGTGGCTTTGTGTTTTTATTTTCTTTCTTTTTTCTTTTTTTTTTTTTAAATGGAATCTCACTCTGTCACCCAGGCTGGAGTGAAATGGCATGATCTCAGCTCACTGCAACCTCTGCCTCCCCAGTTCAAGTGATTTTCCTGTCTCAGCCTTCTGAGTTGCTGGGATTACAGGCAAGTGTCACCATGCCCGGCTAATTTTTGTATTTTTAGTGGAGACACGGGTTCACCATATTGGTCAGGCTGGTCTTGAACTCCTGATCTTGTGATTCACCCGCCTCAGCCTCCCAAAGTGCTGGGATTACGGGTGTGAGCCACTGTGCCCAACCTGTGTTTGTTTTAAGAATCTCTTTAATAGCTTAAAGAAGACAGCCAGATTTTCAGGTCTGCTCTGTGTTCATTCACTCTATCTTGGTATCACATTATGTAGTCTCTGAAAAAATCTACTGTACACTCCTGAAAGAACAAAAATGGCGAATGATGCCTAACATTATAATATTAATAGTTTTGATCTGTCAGACTCTCTAAGAGGGTCTCAGGGACCTCAAGACTTCTTGGACCATGTTCTGAGAACTGCTAGCTTAATTTGAAGCAATTGTGATATCTGTGGCTCGAGTGAGTATAATGGGGAAGGGAAGATGCCTTTAAAGAAGAAAGAAGGGAAAATTTTCTTTACTGGAAAGAGACCTGTATCCTCTGGATGGCTCCATTCTAGGAAGCAGCCGGTGCTTCATGGAGTATGGTCATGAGGTTCATCTAAGAAGGCTAGGTTGGTGTTGATTATCAACCTTGGTAAAGTCCCCCAGGCCCTAACTAAGGCCTGAAATCTCAGCGGTGTCAGGTTCCCGGAGGCAGGCTGGCTTTGGTGCAGGGGCATCTCACTTGTGACCAACATTGACTAGAAGGGCCTCTTCAAGTGTGCTCAAAATTTAAGTTTTCAGGAAGCAGAGTATGGCCTCCCATTAATCACATCTAAATAATTGCATCTTGGATTTGGAAACTGTGTTGCACTGAGGTGTGGTGTGTAGGGAGGAGTCTGTGGGCGGAAGTTTGGGTTCTGCGGGCCGCCTTTCTACTCCAGGGAGGCTGGGTCCCAGGGTAAGATGACAGCAGTTAGGTCTTGTTGGGAAGAAAACACGGCTATCAACCCTGGACCATTTTGCCATCCCTGAACAATAAGATAGTTGTTCGCCTGCTTTTGGGGACGGTGCCTGTGGTTTGCACAGGACGAGGTGGCAGCTGGCTTGCCTGATGGCCTGCTTGGTGGAGGTAAGATGCTCAGACCCACTGCTGCTATTCAGGGATTATGGAAGTAATGAATGCACTTCCCTCTGTCCCCCAATCTCATGTGTGTGTCTCTGGAGCTGAGCATGTATTCTTTTCCTTTCTTCATCTCAATTGAGCTTTTAAATTAAATACATGTTGCTTAAGCTATTCAGAAATGTTTCATATTTGAAAAAACAAAAGGTAGCTGCCTCCATGATTCGTTTGCCCACCCCTACACCGTGGCCTTGTAGGACAGTCCCCCCTTGGCTGTGCCGAGCCCATCTGGAGGGTTTCTGGTTCTAATCAGAAGTGGAACAGTTTCAGTGCAGCTTATGGGTTCATGTTAGTGATGAACTTGGGTGGAGATGGTGACACAGCTTGTTCTCTCCTCCTAGGCTCTTAGTGCATCCAGGATCCTGAGCTGCCAGGGGCCTGGCCACTCCCGCCCAGAGCCCCGCCTTGGCTGAGCTGTCACTGCTGCATGTCCCAGGCTGCCGGCCTGCCTGTTGTCTGCAGTGCGCAGGTATGCATGTCTGTGCATATGTACACGCACCACACACATACCATTCACACCTCACACACACCACACACATACCCCATACGCAGCACACACAACACACGTAGCATACCCACCTCACACACCACACACTACATATATACCATGCCCACCTCACACACCCCACACACTTAACCCATATGCAGCGCACACACACCACACACATACCATGCCCTCCTCACAGACACCACACACATACCCCATACACACCACATGCCACATACACATACCCACCTCACACACCATACACAACATTATACACCATGCCCACCTCACACACCCCACATGTTGAATTTGTACCGATACACCAATATACCACACACATTCTATAACCAACTCACACACACCATACGCATATCATACCCACCTGACACACCAGGAACATATCATATCCAGCTCACACCACACACATACCCCATACACACCACACACAACACACGTACCATACACACACCTCACACACCACATAACACTTATAAACCATGCCCACCTCACACACCCCACACATTTAACCCATAGACACCACATGTCATTCCCACCTCACACACAAACCCCATACACATATACCCACCTCACATACCCCATACATGCCACACACAACACACATAGACACCTCACGCACCACATGTATGCCATGCCCACCTCACACACACCACACACTTAACCCATAGACACCACACACAGCACACATACCATACGCACCTCACACACACCATACACATATTATACCCACCTCATACACCACACATGTATCATACCCACTTCACACACATACCTCATACACATATCATATGCACCTCACACACATACCCCGTACGTGTCACACACAACACACATACACACCTCATATACTACATATATACTCTGCCTACCTCACACATACCACACACTTAACCCATAGACGTCACACGCAGCATGCATACCATGCCCACGTCACACACACCACACACTTAACCATATTACAACACACAACACACGTGTCATATCCACACTGCACACATATTACACCCACCTCACACACATATCCCATACACAGCACATGCATATCATACCCACCTCTCACACACCATACACATAACCAACCACCTCACATCACACACCACATATACAGCATGCCCACCTCACACACCCCACACATTTATCCCATATACACCACACACACCTCCTTCCCACCTCACACACATATCCCATACATGCCACACACAACACACATACCCACCTCGCACACCACATATATACCATGCCCACCTCACATACACCACACATTTACCCATATATAGCACACATACCTCACACACACCACACACTTAACCCATATACACTACATACACACCACACCCATGTCACACCCACCTCACATCCACTACACACATATCATACCCACCTCTCACACACCACAGGCTTAACCCATATACACTGCATACACACCACACACATATCATACCTCACGCACCCCACACACACCCTATATGCACCACACAGACACCACACACATATACCCACCTCACACACCACACACCATATATATGCCATGCCCACATCACACACACCACACACATATCATACCCACCTCACACCACACACATACCCACCTCATACAACACACACATCATACCCACCTCACACAACACTGCACACATATCATACCCACCTCACAAAACACACATCTCATACCCACCTCACACAACACACATCTCATACCCACCTCACACAACACACACACACATATCATACCCACTTCACACAACACACGTATGATACCCACCTCACACAACACACATCTCATACCCACCTCACACAACACACATCTCATACCCACCTCACACAACACACACACACACACATATCATGCCCACTTCACACAACACACGTATGATACCCACCTCACACAACACACATATCATACGCACCTCACACAACACACACATATCATACCCACCTCATGCAACACACGTGTCATACCCACTTCACACAACACACGTATCATACCCACCTCACACAACACACATATCATACCCACCTCACACACACCGCACACATATTATACCCACCTCACACACCACACACCATATATATGCCATGCCCACATCACACACACCACACACTTAATACATGTACACTGCACACATCATACCCACCTCACACACACCACACACATATCATACCCACCTCACACCACACACATACCCACCTCACACACACCAGGCACATATCATACCCACCTCACACACACCACACATGTATCATACCCACCTCACACACACCACACATGTATCATACCCACCTCACACACACCACACATGTATCATAACCACCTCACACAATACACATATCATACCCACCTCACACACACCACACACATCATACCCACCTCACACACACCACACACATATTATACCCACTTCACACACATACATATACCACATGCATATTATAACTGTACACACCACATGCATATTATAACCACCTCACACACACAACATATATACCATGCCCACCTCATACACACCATGCACTTAACCTATATACACCACAGACACCACACACATATTATACCCACCTCACACACACCACACACTTCACACCACATATACACCATGCCCACCTCACACACCACACACACTGAACCCATATACACCACATTCATCACACACATACCCCATGCACACCACATGCATATGACCCTCACACACACCATGTATATACCATGCCCACCTCTTGCACACCACACACTTAACCCATATACACCAGACACCACACAGACATTAAACCCACCTCACAGACACCACATACACCCCTTATACACCACACACATATCATGTCCACCTCACAAATATTACACACATACTTTGTACACATCATGCACTCTTCACATGTACCACACACCACACATATACCCCATACACACCACACACACCTTATATACACAACACACATACCACACTCACCACATAATACATACAGCATATACATTTCATACACACCACACACCCCATACATGCCACACATACAGACACTTCATAAATACCACATACACAGCACACCACACTCCACATACATATTACATCACCCATACAACACACCACATTCCACACAGACAACTTATTCACACTACACAGATACCACACACAACACAATATCAGACATACATATACCGTACACACCTCATGTACACCACACACACCCCATACCCACCACATATACTACACACACCTCATACAACCACAGTTACACCCCATATATACCGCACACCACAAACACTACACCATGCACATAAAACATACATACACACTCAACCCTTCCACATTACATCATACTCCACACATATATCACATTCACATCACACACACCACATACCACACACCATACACAGTACACTCCACACACCACACCCCCCAGGATGCCCCACCACCATACACACACACACACATACACACAGCACACACTCCCTACTCACCACACCACACACACTGTATCTCATGCAAACACCACACACCCCTGCCACACACATTTGCATGCAAACTACTCGTTTTGCATTCAAACTACTCAAATGAAACTGAACGATTTAGTTTTTCCCAAATTAATACTGCCTGTCTGCGCAACCTGGCTGTGCTGGCTGGCACATCCCCTGGTCTGGCCTCCCTTGGGTCAGCACCCCCTCCTGTGTTTTGGGTTTCTCTGGCTGTGCCCTGTGGAGTGCTCGTTTCTGGATCTCGTGCAAGGCTGGCCCCTCTGCTCCAATGGCTGCTTTCCTGGAGGAAACTGGCCTGTTTGCCACCTCTCCGGATGCCCAGAGCAGCGGCTGGTGTAGGAAGTCCCAATTCCTTCCCTCGGTGTCTGCCCTTCCCCACGGGACATTTTGTCTCAGTTCTCCCCAGCTAGAAGAGAGACCCTCAAAGACGTGCAGGTCGGTTTGATTATAATGCTGGTGAACAATCAATGCGTTTTGGTAAAACACTGAACCAGTACAAACATCTTTAATAAAGTATAATGTGCACAGCCCCTCTGCTCCCACCTCGCTCCCCTCCCCTCCCCTCCCCAGAGGACACGGCTGACAAGCCACTGGGGGCTCCCCCTTTCTGTGTGCCTTTGTGTCCACGTGTGGGTTGGGGAGTGTGTGTGTATACTCTAGCCATCTTGACAGAGCTGGAACTGGGATCTACACACGTGCGCTGACTGCAGCTGACTTGCCATTTTCCCTCCAAAACAGGCCTTTAAGATCCCTCACTGTAGCGCATGGCCCTGCCTCTTTAAAAACGCCGTCGACTCTTACAGCGCGCAAACTCTGCCGTCATCTATTTAGCCATTCTTTTATTTATGGGTACTTAGGTCGTTTCCAGTTTTTTAAAAGAATGCTGCAGTGAAAATCTTCAGCTGTCATTTTTCACATTGCTGTGGGAGAATGTGGTGGGAGGCATGATGGGGGTGAGTGACCCCATGTGTGGCCAGGCTTTGTGGGGTTTTGACTCTGTCCTTCCCAATGTTCCTCCTACAGTGGCTGCCCCTGGGTGATGATGGCTGCGTGAGTGCCCGTCATGGCCCACTGGAAGTGTGAGAGCACGGGGAGCGGCATGTTGGACCACAGGGTGAGGCCAGGCCCTGTCTCCCATGACCAGGAGCGAGGATGTGGAGCTGCCCTAGGAAGGCTGTGTGCCCGAGGGCCAGGAGCTGGCTGCCCTGTGGCCAGAGAACCCCATGCCCGAGGAGCGGAGTGCCACTACCACAGCCCCGATGGGGACTCCAGCTCCAACTACGTGAATAACACCTCTGAGGAGGAGGAGGACTACGACAAGGGCCTGCCCGAGGAAGAGGGCATCACCTACTATATCCACTGCTGCCCCGATGATGACAGCTACCTGGAGGGCATGGACTACAACTGGGAGGAGTACCTGGCCCACGGTGTGCCCCCTGTGGACACCAATGAGTGCTAGGAGGCAGTGGAGGAGTGGGCGGAGGGCGGACTCGACGGGCCTGCACCCTTACAGCCACAGGGCTGAGGGAAGCCAGGATTACCCGGACAGCCACCTGCCAATCCTGGAGGATGAGCCCTCTGTCTTGGAGGCCTATGACCAGGAAGAAGATGGCCACTACTGTCACAGCAAAGAGGGCTACCAGGGCTGCTACCCCATGGAGGCCAATGGGAACACAAGTGCCTCCCCCTACCACCTGAGGTGTGGGGACGGGGACCTGGAGGACCAGGAGGAGGACATCAACCCAATCATGAGCCTGAGCAGGACCAGCATCACTAGTGCTAGTGAGGCCAGCATGAGCCTGAGCCGGGACCTGGGGACTCTGCAGAGGCCTGCCTGCCTAGCAAGACCAGCTGCAGCCCCAGCAGGCACAAAAGGAGACCCAAGTCACTGAACCTCCCTCCCAAGGCCAAGCACCATGGAGACCCCCAGAGAGGCTTCAAGCCCAAGATCAGGACCCCAGAGGAGAGGCCGAAGTGGCCCCACAAGCAGGTAGGACTCTGGCTATCTCAGGGAAGGGAGCAGAGGGGCCCAAGAGCAAGAAATGTCCCAGTACAGCCTCACAGATGCTGAAGTGAGGCAGTGGGAGGGGTTGCGTGCCTTGCAGTTCTTTTTTGTTGTTTTTTGTTTTTTGTTTGTTTCTGCCTTGCAGTTCTAATGGTGGCTGAGCTCTTCATTGGTCCAGTTGCCAGGCATGTTTTGTGGATGCTCTGGCCACTCTTATGCTCACCCCTCAGACTCAGGAGTAAAGTCTTGTTGAGGGCTGATTGGTGACTAGATTTTGACAGAAGATGCCCCTCCTCCCACCTAGAAGTGGTTCAATATCTCCCCCACTGCCCTGGGTCTGCTCATGGTGGGGTAGTGTCTGTGGGAGAGCCCCTCAATCCTCAGGGGTGTACTTGTTCCAGTGGGGCAGTGGCAAAGATGCGGCCAGTGGTGGGTGGCCTCGTGGCTGGGGTGGGGCCTGGAGTGTATTTCACAGTGGACACATCTCTGAAAGCCCGGGCACCTTGGCCTGATGGGCAGTTAGCTGTGAATAACTATTTGGAAAAGGATCCTGCAGATCTTATCTTGCAGGATTGTTACATAGATATACACATGCCATGGTGGTTTGCTGCCTCCATCCCCCTGTCACCAACATTAGGTATTTCTCCTAATGAGAATGATGGTTTCCAGCTTCATCCACGTCCCTGCAAAGAACATGAACTCTTTCTCTTTTATGGCTGCATAGTATTCGATGGTGTATATGTGCCACATTTTCTTTATCCAGTCTATCTTTGATGGACATTTGGGTTGGTTCCAAGTCTCTGCTATTGTAAACAGGGTCACAATAAACATACATGTGCATGTGTCTTTATAATAGGTCAATTTATAATCCTTTGGGCATATACCCAGTATTGGGATTGCTGGGTCAAATATACAAGAAAAAAAACCTCATCAAAAAAGTGGACGAAAGATATGAACAGACACTTTTCAAAAGAAGACATTTATGAGGCCAGCAAACATATGAAAAAATGCTCCTTAGCACTGGTCATTAGAGAAATGCAAATTAAAACCATATTGAGTTACCATATCACGCCAGTTAGAATGCCGATCATTAAAAAAATCTAGAGACAACGGATGCTGGCGAGAATGTGGAGAAATAGGAACACTTTCACACTGTTGGTGAGAGTGTAAATTAGTTCAACCATTGTGGAAGACAGTGTGGTGATTCCTCAAGATCTAGAAATTGAAATATATATATATATAGTTCTTTAATATACATAGTCTAAATCTTAGAATGTAGACTATAATTCTTTAATATACACAATCTATATATTAGAATATATTTATAAATATCTTATCAGACATAAGACATGCAAATATTTTCTTTTATTCTGTGGATTGCCTTTCCACTCTTTTGAACATATTCTTTGATGCAAAAGAGTTTTAAATTTCAAATAAGTGCAATTTATCTACTTTCAATTTAGTTGCCTGTGTTTTTGGTGTTTCATCTAAGAAAGCATTACCAAATCCAATATTACAAACCTTTTTATTTTGTTTTCCTCTAAGACCTTAGTACTATTAGCTATTGCATTTAGCTCTTTGATCCAATTTGAGTTAATTTTTTGTATATGGTGTGAGGTGAGCATCCAACTTTTTCTTTGGCATATAGATATCCAGTTTATGCAGGATCACTTTTATTCAAAAGACTGTCTGCTTGGTCTGTGTGTTTTTTCCCCCTAAAGTTTATATGTTAAACCCTAACTCCCTTGATAATGGTATTAAGAAGTGGAACCCCTCCCTGTGTCCATGTGTTCTCCTTGTTCAACACCCACCAGTATACACGGGGGTCTGTTGGGGGGGAGGGGGGGACAGCGGGGGGTGGGGAGTTGGGGAGGGATAGCATGAGAAATGCCAGATATAGGTGAAGGGGAGGGAGGCAGCAAATCATACTGCCACGTATGCACCTATGCAACAACCTTGCATGTTTTTCACATGTACCCCAAAACCTAAAATGCAATAATAAAAAAAAAAAAAGAAGTGGAACCTCAGAGAGGTGATTAGTGAAGTGATTAATTAGGTCATAAAAGTTTCATCCTCATAAATGGGATTAGTTCCTTTATAAAAGGGGCTGAGGCCAGGGGCAGTGGCTCACTCCTGTAATTCCAGCATTTTGGGAGGCCAAGGTTGGTGGATCACCTGAGGTCAGGAGTTTAAAACCAGCCTGGCCAACATGGTGAAATCACATCTCTACTAAAAATACAAATTAACCGGGCTTGGTGATGTATGCCTGTAATGCCAGCTTCTCTGGACCCTGAGGCAGGAGGATTGCTTAGAACCTGGGAGGCAGAGGTTGCAGTGAACTGGGGTAACACCACTGCACTCCATCCTGGGCGACAGAGAGAGATTGTCTAAAAAAAAAAAAACAAAAAATGCGTAAAGAAGCCTGTTTACCCATTCTGCCATGTGAGAACACAGCACACAGAAGGTGCCATCTGTAAGGAATAGGCCCTCATCAGACACTGAGTATGCTGGTGTCTCGATCTTGGACTCCTCAGGCTCCAGAACTGTGAGCAATAAATCATGTTGTTTTCAAATTGCCCAGTCCAAGTTATTTTGTTATAGAAGCCCAAATAGTTTAATACACAGTCCTTTCCTCATTGAATGTTAGTGCCTGTGTCAAAAATCAATTGATTATAAATATGATGATTTATTTTTGGAGTCTCTACTATATTGCATTGGCATATGTGTGTGTTTTCATGCCAGAACCATGCTGACGTGATTATTGTAGCTTTGCAGTAAAATTTGAAATCAGAAAATATGAGGCATACTGTAAGGTATATTGTCGAGTTAAAATGAGGAAACTGAGGCCAGCGAGAAAAAAATGAGAATTTAATTTATTCAGTTCCCGGGCGAGGTTCTGTGGTCCAGGAAGGGGCCAGAGAAGTCGCAATGGGCTTCTCAGGGCTTGGGGTTTTATAAGAAGTGGAGGTAGTTGATTGGTCATTGGGAAACAAAGAGCAGACAATTTTATTGGTAAGGAGATTTGATTGATTGTTAGGGAAACAAAGAGTAGACAGTTTCATTGGTAGGCTGACTGGCTGGGGAGGTTAATGTTAAACTGCCATTGGACAAATCTTCCGCGGGCTTTTTAAATTTTGAAAGGGTTGAGTGAGGAATGCAGGAGTGGGCGTGTGGAGCCTGCATGGAGAAACCAGATAGGAGCAGGTGTGGGGAGCCAGTACAGAGAGATAAGTGTGTCCATTTGGCTCTTTAGTGAGGCAGCCGGCCTTACACATACAACTTTGTTCTTCTTTATCAAGATTATTTTGGCTATTCAGGGTCCCTTGAATTTCATAGGAATTTTTTTATATTTTTTTCTATTTCTGGAAAAACCACTTTTGGGATTTGGATAGGGATGAACACTTTGGGTTGTATTGACATCTTAACAATATTACCTTTTCCAATTCATGAGCAAAGTTGTCTTTCCATTTATTTATATCTTCTTTAATTTGTATCAGCAATGTTTTATAGTTTTCAATGTATTAGTCTTTACCTCCTTGATTGTATTTATCATAAATACTTTATTATTTTTAATAAAATTATTTTCTTGCTTTCTTGTTTAGATTCTTCAATGGTAGTGTATGGAAATGATTTTTTTTTAGTCCCTGATGTAGCCATCCTGGCAATTGATTTTCATGTGGTAATTTTTTTATCCTGCTACTTTGTTTAATTTATCTGTTAGTTATAACAAGTATTATGGGGCAGAATTTGACACAGTAGGATACAGCACTGGGTAGAGTTGTGAGGCTCCCAATCCAGGCCCGAACTCCAAGACTATATTCCTAGACACACTCTGGGCCAAAAGGGAACCTGCTCCCTTGAAGGAAAGGCCCCATCCTGGCAGGATTTATCTCCTGCTAAGAGCCCTAGGGTCCAGAATAACCAGCAGTTATACCTAGGTAGTAAACTATGGATGGTGGGCTCCTAGACATGCTGGCTTCAGGGGTAACCCAGTATATTTGCAGCTGTGATGGCTATGGCAAAAGACCCCTGATGTTTGAGAAAAGCAGAGGGAAAATTAAAGGGAACTTCATCTTGCACCTTAGGTGCCAGCTTGGCCACAGGGCGGCAGAGCAAAAAGCAGGCTCTTGGGGTCCCTGAGTCTAGGCCTAGGCTCTTGGACAGCATTTCTGGAAGTGCTTTGGGCCAGGGGACCGTCTTCCCATGTGTCAGGGGAGGGACCTGGTGAAAGGTGATTAGATCATGGCGGCAGATTTCCCCCATGCTGTTCTTATGATAGTGAGTGCGTTTTCGTGAGATCTGATAGTTTGAAAGTGTAGCGCTTTTCTCATCGTTCTCTTGCTCTCTTGCCACCATGTAAGATGTCCCTTGCTTCCTCTTTGCTTTCCACCATGATTGTAAGTTTCCCATGGCCTGCCAGGCCGTTTGGAACTGTGAGTCAATTAAGCCTCTTTTCTTTATAAATTACGCTGTATCAGGTAGTTCTTTATAGCAGTGTGAAAATGAACTAATACACCAGGCACAGTAAGACAGACTTCACATTTTCTCATTTATTTGTGAGATCTACAAATCAAAACAGTGAACTGATAGAGAAGAAGAGTAGAAAGATGGTTATCAGAGGCTGGCAAGGGTAGTAGAGGGTGAAGGGCATGGGGGGATGGTTAATGAGTGACAAAAAATAGAAAGAATGTAGAAGACTGGTCATTTACTTTTACTTGGTTTTCTTGACTGGTCATTTACGTGGTTACTGAACACATGGTTTATTTTTCAGAATTCCTCTCAAGTTATTTTAGCTAGTTTCAGTTTTTTTTTTGTTTGTTTGTTTTTTTTAATAATACATCTGTGGGTGGTGTGGACTGGGAGTATCCTGGTCTTCCATGTTGCTGATGTCACTCTTCTCAAGTGAATAGATTTAAATGCAATCCACAAATTGATGGCTCTCAACTTACCATCTCCAAGGAAGTCTTACCCTGAATCTCAAAGTCATATCCAATTGCCTTTCTGACATCTCATTTTCAAGTTAACTCATAATCCACCTCATTGTCTTAAATTTACTCCTGCCACCTGCTTTCTCTGAAATTTTGCATTTCTAAAAATGTATAAAAATGAAATCATGCATTATGTGTACTTTTTTCTGTCTTCTCTCATTCAATATAATTCTTTTCAGATTCATCTATATTGTGGCATTGATTAATGATTTATTCCTTTTTATTGCTTAGTAATAAGTATGAATATAACACATCCATTCACTTGCTGATAGAAATTTGGGTTGTTTCCACTTTCTGGCTATTAAAATACAGTTGCAATGAACATTAATATAGGAATCTTTGTATGAACATAGGCTTATATTGTTCTTGGCTAAACCCTTAAGAATGGAATGATTAGATCTTTTTTTTTTTTTTTTTCAAAAAAAAAAACCTGCCAAACTTATACAAAATAGTTGTATGATTCAGATTTCTATTATTTAGTCAGCTTTGGTAGTTTTTGATTCCAGGAATTTTTTCATTTCATCTATGTTTTCTAATTTGTTGTTATACAATTGTTTATTTTATTTCCTCATAACCGTTTCATTTATCTAAGGTCAGTAATAAAGTCCTCACTTTTATTTCCAGTTGTAGTAATTGAATATTTTGTCTCTCTCTCCATCTATCTCTCCCCTTCCTTCTCTCTTTCTGCTCTCTCTACTTTTCTTGGTGAGTCTAACTATAAGGTTGTCAATTCTCCTGATCTTTACAAAGTACAAAGCATTATTTTGTGGATTTTCTCTATATTTTTCTGTTCTCCAATGTATTTACTTCCACTCTAATCTTTACTATTTCCTTCCTTCTGTTTGCTTTGACTTTAGTTGGCCTTTCTTTTTTACTTTTTTTTTTTTTAATTATACTTTAAGTTCAGGGGTACATGTGCAGAATGTGCACATTGTTACATAGGTAAACACATGCCATGGTGGTTTGCTGCACCCATTCCCCCCACCGTCATCTACATTGGGTATTTCTCCTAATGTTATCCCTCCCCAATCCCCCTACCCCCTGCTAACCCTCCCCTATCCCCCCACCCTCTGACAGGCCCTGGTGTGTGATGTTCCCCTCCCTGTGTCCATGTGTTCTCATTGTTCAACACCCACCTATGAGTGAAAACATGTAGTGTTTGGTTTTCTGTTCCTATGTCAGTTTGCTGAGAATGATGGTTTCCAGCTTCATCCATGTCCCTGCAAAGGACATGAACTCATTTTTTTTTAATGCTGAATAGTATTCCATGGTGTATGTGTTACATTTTCTTTATCTAGTCTATCTTTGATGGGCATTTGGGTTGGTTCCAAGTCTTTGCTATTGTAAACAGTGCTGCAAGAAGCATATGTGTGCATGTGTCTTTATAATAATAGAAGGACTTATAATCCTTTGGGTATATACCCAGTAATGGGATTGCTGGGTCAAATAGTATTTCTAGTCCTAGGTCCTTAAGGAATCGCCACACTGTCTTCCACAATGGTTGAATTAATTTACACTTCCACCAACAGTGTAAAAGCATTCCTATTTCTCCACATCCTCTCCAACATCTGTTGCCTCCTGATTTTTTTAATGATTGCCATTCTAACTGGCACGAGGTAGTATCTCAATGCAGTTGGCTGCATAAATGTCTTCTTTTGAAAACTGTCTGTTCATAGCCTTTGGGCAAAGGGTATGATGAGGTTGTTTGTTTGTTTTTCTTGTATATTTGTTTAGGTTCTTTGGAGATTCTGGGTATTAGCCCTTTGTCAGATGTGTGGATTGCAAAAATTTTTTCCCGTTCTGTTGGTTGCCGGTTCACTCTAATGATTGTTTCTTTTGCTGTGCAGAAGCTTTTAAATTTAATTAGATCCTGTCGGGAAAAGCAGCAAAGGAGAAACGGCTTACAGAGTGCCTACATAAATTGGTTATGAGTAACATGTAAACAGGGAACAACAAACTGCGGAAGGCCGCAGGAGGCCTCTGAGGAGGAAGGCCTCTCCATGCCTCATGTTCCGGTGCAGGGTCACCTCGGTTCTGTTACCATAAACATAGTGCTCAAGGACGTAAAACCTCTTCATAGCACTATGACGTAGCCAGACTTGTAGGCTCCTTGTAAGGCCCGAGTTCCATCAGCTGCACATAGATAATAAGCTAAAGATAACCACATGTTCTTGTTTTGTGAAACTCTCAAACCACCACTGTTATCTGTCTTTAGAATGATACACCAGTTCTGGCTCACTGATTCAGTTCTGGCTCACTGATTCACTCCACCATCACCCTCTCCCTACCATCACTTTACCCCTACCCTGTAGATCAAAGCGATTGTAACCCCAATAAATAGAGTGGATGATCAGAGCTTGGGGCCTTCCCTGCCTCCTCCAAAGTAATAAAGTGATGGCACCCTGGTCCCACTGTCTCTTTTAATCCTTTTCTCATTCCTTTGTCACCACTGAACTCGGGGTACCCACAGGTGATATAGGGCTGGCTCTCTACATTCTGGTGCCCAACATGGGGCTCATGGATCCCTACATTCTGGCCCCCACTGTGTGGGTCTCATAGATTCCCTACAGATCCCATTTGTCTATTTTGGCTTTTGTTGCCGTTGCTTTTGGTGTTTTAGTCATGAAGTCCTTGCCCGTGCCTGTGTCCTGAATGGTATCGCCTAGGTTTTCTTCTAGGGTTTTTATGATGTTAGGTCTTAGGTTTAAATATTTAATCCATCTGGAGTTAATTTTTGTATAAGACGTAAGGACATTTTTACTTCCTTGTAGTAAAATTGTGGTAACTTCTTCCTCATATAGGTGCTTACAGCTGTGTATTTCATGCTAAGCACTACTTCAGTTGCATCCCATAAGTTTTGTTGTGTTTTCTTTTTCTTCATCTCTAGACATTTTCTAATTTCCTTTATTATTTCTTGTTTGACCTACTGTCCTTTGAGTTGTGTGTTGTTTAATTTCTACATATTTGTGAATTTCTCTGCTTTTCTTCTGTCATTGTTTTCTAATTTTATTTCATTGTGGTTGGAGAACATACTTTGTATGTGAGGTCTATCAAATTTTTTATCATGAGATATCTTTGAGTTTATTATCTCTGTAATTTGTTGAGCTTTTGGTGTTTCTAAAAAATCAAATTTTGGAAATTTTTAACCATTACCTTTTTCTTTCTGTTACTCTAATTATATAATCTCAATTGACCTAACTTGGAGTTTCCTAATTATTTTTCTGACTGTTCAACTCTGCTGTTTAGCCCATCGAGTGAATTTTTCATTTCAGTTATTGTGGTTGTCCACTCCAGATTTTCTATTTGGTTCTTTTTTAAGAAAACATTCTGTTTCTTTAAACTTTAAGTTCAGGGGTACATGTGCACGTTTGTCACGTAGATACACTTGTTTTATGGGGGTTTGTTGTACAGATTATTTCATCACCCAGGTATTAAGCCTAGTACTGATTAATTATTTTTCCTGGTCCAATATTTACTATTTTGTGAGACACTGCCCTCATACTTACCTATAGTTCTCCTGACATGGTTTCCTTTAACTCTTTGAAGTAACTGATTTAGAATAGCTGACTTAGACTTTAGTCAGTCCAATGTCTAGATTTCCTCAATAACAGTTCTCTATGGACTGCTTTTCCCCCTTGGGGCCATATATTCTTATTTCTTTGCATGCTTTATCATATATTTTTTATGGAAACTGGACACTTTAAATTATGTGGCAGCTCTGGAAATCAGATTTGCCCCTTGCCCCAGGTTTTGTTATTGTGATTATTTAGCATCGTTTGAGTAATATTTCTGAGCTAAATCTATAAAGTCTATATATATATATTTTTTTTTTGAGACGGAGTTTCGCTCTCGTTACCCAGGCTGGAGTGCAATGGAGTGATCTCGGCTCACCGCAACCTCCGCCTCCTGGGTTCAGGCAATTTTCCGGCCTCAGCCTCCTGAGTAGCTGGGATTACAGGCACGCGCCACCACGCCCAGCTAATTTTTTTTTGTATCTTTAGTAGAGACGAGGTTTCACCATGTTGACCAGGATGGTCTCGATCTCTTGACCTCACGATCCACCTGCCTCGGCCTCCCAAAGTGCTGGGATTACAGGCGTGAGCCACCGTGCCCGGCCAAAATCTATATTTTTTGTTGTAATGAAGTTCTGGATCAGTTCACGTAGTGGTCAGCAAACTATCGGAGAGATTTTCTTAATCACTGGGAAGCAGAGTCTCCCAGTTTTTGCCAAGGGCCTCTGACTATGTGTCAGGCACGCCTTTAACATTCAGCCAGGCAGCATGTTTGTAAATTCCATGGGATTTTCTATGTAAACAATGACATAATCTGCAAATAAAGACAGTTTTACTTCTTCCTGCCATTTTCCATTTGTTTCATTTCTTCTGCTTTCCTTATTTCACTGGTTAGAAATCCCAGTACTACTGGATAGAATAGAGGCATCCATTTTTTTTTTTAACCATAGGGGGAATGCATTCATTCTTCAACTATTAAGAATAATGTCAACTGTGGTTAACTGTCACTTTTTTTTTTTTTTTTTGAGTTGGAGTTTCGCTCTTGTTACCCAGGCTGGAGTGCAATGGCTCGATCTCGGCTCACCGCAACCTCCACCTCCTGGGTTCAAGCAATTCTCCTGCCTCAGCCTCCCAAGTAGCTGGGACTACAGGCGTGCGCCACCATGCCCAGCTAATTTTTTTTGTATTTTTAGTAGAGATGGGGTTTCACCACGTTGACCAAGATGGTCTCGATCTCTTGACCTCGTGATCCACCTGACTTGGCCTCCCAAAGTGCTGGGATTATAGGCGTGAGCCACCGCGCCTGGCCTAACTGTCACTTTTATTTGTATATGTCCTTGATTAGATTCAGGAAGGTGTTTTCTAATACTGTTTGCAGGAACTGATGTTAAATTTTACCAAATGCCTTTCTGCATCTATTGAGATAATTATATCATTTTCTTTCTTTTATCTATAGCAATATTCTTTGCTCAGAAATCTGCTCTTTTATTAACAGAGCCACTCTAGCATTCTTTTAAGATGAGCATGATGTATCTTTTTCAAACATGTTTGTCTATACTGTTTGTGAATTTATATATTAAAGTTTCTCTTTCTTTCTTTCTCTCTCTCTCTTTTTTTTTAACAAAAGAAAGAGTTTAATGGATTTACAGTTCCAGGTAGCTGAGGAGACCTCACAATCAGGGTAGAATGAAAGGAGGAGCAAGTCACATCTTACATGGAGGATGGCAGCAGGCAAAGACAGTTTGTGTAAGGAAACTCCCATTTTTACAAACCATCAGATCTCATGGCACTCACTATCACAAAAACAGCATGGGAAAGACACACCCCCATGATTCAGCTATCTCCTGCTGGGTCCCTCCCACACCACATGGGAATTATGGAGCTACACAGTGAGATGTGGGTAGGGACACAGGGCCAAGCCGTATCAACTTCCTTCACATGTGCAACACTCTTGGTTTGCTTAGGTCAACAAATACATATATTTTTTTCTATTTAATATCACATATTTGACAATTTTTCTGTGCAAATGGGCCATGAATTTGTGTGATGGTAAAACTCCTTTTACCATTTCAAAGCTTACCAAATTAATGTCTGACATCATTTTCAGAATATATTTTAACTATATATGTTAAGTAAGTTAATATAAAACATCACAGATCAACTAAAAGTATGTTATCACTGGGAATTCTAATTGTTCAATATAAGAGTCGAACACAGATAACTTAAAAGCACATTCAAGTCACTTAAAAATCCAAGCACAAATTGATCAAGAGATGACTGAGAGCAACACGTACCAACAGAGCGTGTTTTTAGTGGAAGTTGATTGTTTGGAAGAACAGAGAAGCCTCGTGTGAACACTCCTGAGTGGCTGTTTTCTTGAACTACATCTGGCATTTGTTGTCTCCTTTTCTGATTGGCGTTTATCTCATTTCCTGCATCATTCCATCTCCTCATTTCAGCACCTGTGTTTCTTGCATTATATTTCTATGTTACTAAGCAAACAGAGTATCTGTTTATAAAAAATAAAGAGGTCTGCCAGCTTTTTTCTCTAAGTCTATGGGAATTAATTATAGTTTGAGATGATTATAATGATATTCAAAAACAAAAATTTAAATGTAGCTTTTCAAATTCAAAAATAATCAAATTGAAGCTTAGCATAGGAAAAGAAAGCTAACATATTAACACTGTAAGGCTTTTCTCTCTTAAAATTATAGTACTCACACAGTATTGAATAAAAATAGGCTTCTAATACATTATTCTCAGAAAAGTCATTTATATTTACTCTTGTATTTGAAGACAAAATATTCCTAATGTAAATATATTTAGTAAAACATGATTTTGAGTATATTAATTTTAAGGGTATAAATGCCAAAATTATGTTACGTTTTTCTGTAACCAAGTTTATAGAGTTAGCTGATGAATTTTTTTTCTCTGAAGCTTCTTTTATAATGGCATTAATCACATTCATGAGGGCAGAGCTCTCATAACTTAGTCATTTTCAAAAAGTCCCCATATCTTTTTTGTATATATATACAGTTCTAGGGTACATGTGCAGATTGTGCAGGATTGTTACATAGTATACACCTGCCCTGGTGGTTTGCTGCATCCATCCCCCCCGTCACCTACTTTAGGTATTTCTCCTAATGTTATCCCTCCCCAATCCCCCCATCCCCTGCTAACCCTCCCCTAGCTCCCCCACCCCCATGACAGGCCCTGGAGTGTGATGTTCCCTTCCCTGTGTCCATGTGTTCTCATTGTTCAACACCCACTTATGAGTGAGAACATGTAGTGTTTGGTTTTCTGTTCTTGTGTTAGTTTGCTGAGAATGGTGGTTTCCAGCTGCATCCATGTCCCTGCAAAGGACACGAACTCATTTTTTATGGCTGCATAGTATTCCATGGTCTATATGTGCTACATTTTCTTTATCCAGTCTATCCTTGATGAGCATTTGGGTTGGTTCCAAGTCTTTGCTATTGTAAACAGTGCTGCAATAAACATATGTGTGCATGTGTCTTTATAACAGACAAATGTATAATCCTTTGAGTATATACCAGTAATGTAATTGCTGGATCAAATGGTGTTTCTAGTTCTAGATCCTTGAGGAATCACCACACTGTCTTCCACAATAGATGAACTAATTTACACCCCCACCAGCAGTGTAAAAGCATTCCTATTTCTCCACATCCTCTCCAGCATCTATTATCTCCAGATTTTTTAATGATCACCATTCTAACTGACATGAGATCTCAATGTGGTTTTAATTTCCATTTCTCTAATGACCAGTGATGATGAGCATTTTTCATATGTTTCTTGGCCTCATAAATGTCTTCTTTTGAAAAGCATCTATTCATATCCTTCTCCCACTTTTTGATGGGGTTTTTTTTTCTTGTAAATTTGTTTAGGTTCTTTGTAGATTCTGTATTAGTCCTTTGTCAGATGGGTAGATTGCAAATACCTTTTCCCATTCTGTTGGTTGCTGGTTCACTCTAATGATTGTTTCTTTTGGTCTGCAGAAGCTCCTAAGTTTAATTAGATCCCATTTGTCTATTTTGGCTTTTGTTGCCAATGCTTTTGGTGTTTTAGTCATGAAGTCATTGCCTACGCCTATGTCCTGAATGGTATTGCCTAGGTTTTCTTCTAGGGTTTTTATGGTGTTAGGTCTTATGTTTAAATCTTTAATCCATCTGGAGTTAATTTTTGTATAAGGTGTAAGGAAGGGATTTAGTTTAAGCTTTCTGTGCATGGCTAGCTAGTTTTCCCATTACCATTTATTAAATAGGGAATCATTTCCCCATTGCTTGTTTTTGTCAGATTTATCAAAGATCAGATGGTTGTAGATGAGTGGCATTACTTCTGAGGCCTCTGTTCTGTTCCAATGGACATGACTTCACTTCATGTCAGTGAAGTTCTGAAAATCACCAGCTTTGGCTTTCCCCTGCCAGGCCTTCCTCTTATATAATGGAGGTAACACAGGGAAGGAAAAGTGGGTTTCAGAGACCAATAAAATGATAAAGGAGCAGAAAGTGATAGGCTGGAATTCTTAATGGCTTTTAAGCAAGTTTCCCCATGCTATCCTCATCACTGTCCACTGTCCAATTCCACCCCACTTTTACTCTTTCAGTGAAAAGAATATAAAAGCTAAACAACCACTTTTCTATCTTGTTAAGATAGATCTGTATTGCTGAAGAAGTCACATTTTCTTTCTTATGATTTGGACCAATAATTTCTGACACAATTGATTTAACAAAATATATTCAAATACATTTGATCTTTACAAAATGCAGTATCTTTTACTTCTTGTATTTTTTCTCTTTAATCTAGTGAATTCCTTATATTATTGTAACAGATTTTTTTCCAGAGTTGAACTACCCATTATTGATGGGAATGTAGATATATACAGCCATTATGGAAAACAGTATACAGGTACCTAAATAAATAAAAAATACAATTACAATATGATCCAGCAATTCCTCTTCTGGGCATATACCCAATGGTACGGAAATCACCACCTCATAAAGATGTCTTCACTCCCATGTTCAATGCAGCAACATTCACAATATCCATGCTGTGTCAACAACCTGGGTGGCTGTCAATGGACTAACAGATAAGAAACTGGCACAAATACACACACACACACACACACACACACACAATGGAATATATTCAGCATTAAAAATGGGAGAGATTCTGCCATTTGCCACAACATGGATGATCTGTGTGACACTGTTCTAAGCAAAATAAGCCAGACACAAAGGAAAATATTTCATGACCTCATTTATATGTGGAACCTAAAAATTTAAACAGTCGAAATATACAGAGACAGAGAATAAAACAATGATTATTGGGAGAGGGGTAGAGGAGGAAATGGAGAGATTAGGTCAAAGGATGCAAAGCAGCAGATACGTACAATGAACAAGTGCAAAGATTGAGTTTTTAAGGTGGAGACTATAGTAAATGTCCTGCATAATAATCATGACTTTTGTTAAATTTGTACATTATAACTGTGCTTGCTACAGGGAGAAAAAGGAGTAACTTTCTGAGATGATGGGTATGTTAATCTGTTTCTCTATAATAATCACTTTTATGTATGTATCTCATAACATCATGTGGTATGTCTTAGTAAAATTCAAAGTCTAAACTGGTACAACCATTATGGAAAATAGTATGGAGATTTCTCAAAAAAAATTAAAAATAGAACTACCGTATGATCTAGCATCCCATTTTGGGGTATGTTTCTAAAGAAAGGAAGGCAGCACCTCATAGAGATCTGTACTGCCACGTCCATTGCACATTATTCACAACAGCCAAGATAGGGAAGCAAACTAAACGTCCACCCGTGAACAAATGGAGAAAGAAATCGTGGTGTATTCATACAATGTGATAGTATTCAGCCTTTAAAAAAGAAGGAAATTCTGTGATTGTAACAACGGGAATGAACCCGGAGGACATATGCTAAGTCAAATAAGCCCAGCACGGAAAGACACTTTAGGATCTCATTTATATGTGAAGTCTAAAAACAGTTAACACTATTCTCACTACCATGTATATATTCAAAGGAAATAAAATCTGTATGATGAAGACATAGCTGCTCTCCTGTGTTTATTGCAGCACTATTCACAATAGCCAAGACATGGAATCGACTTGAGTGTCTATCAGTGAACGAATGGGGTATGTATACACAGCAGAATACTATCCCAACAAAAAGAAGAAAATCCTGTCATTTGTGACACCATGGATGAACCTAGAGTACATTCCGTCAAGTGAAATAAGCTAAGAACAGAGGGGCAAATGCCACTAATCTCACTCGTGTGTGGAATCTAAAGGAGTTGATTTCACAGAAGTAGACAATAGAATGATGGTTACGGGAGGCTGGGAGAGTAGTGGGGAGATGGATAGGGAGAGATTGATTAATGAATACAGAGTTAAAGTGAGATAGGAGGAACTAGCTCTAAAATTTTATTGCACAGTAGGGTGACTGTACTCAACAACCATGCATTGTATACTTCAAAATAGCCAAGTGAGAGGATTTTGAATGTGCTCACCACTGCACTTGCCCATTTTCACAAAAATAAGAAGTATTGGAGGTGATAGGTATGCTAATTACCTAGATTTGATTATTACACAATGTATGTGTCAAAACATTACACTGTGCCAGATAAATAGTATTATTATGTGTTAATTAAAAACAAAATAAAACTTAAAGCCAAACTCATCAAAGCCAGGAGTAGAATGGTGTTTGCTAGGACCTGTGGGGAGAAGACATGGGGAGGCAATGGTCAAGGGGTATGGAGTGTCAGTTATGCAAGATAAATAAGTTCTGGAGATCTACTGTACAGCACAAGGTCTACAGTTATCAATACCATATTGTATACTTAAAATTTGGTAAAAAATTGTAGAGCTTGTGTTAAGTGTTGTCACACACATGCACTGTAATTACACATACAAGTAATAATAACAAAAGAACTGGGAGAAAACTTTGAGAGGGGTTAGATACATCTGTGCCTTTGATAGTTGTGATAGCTTCATAGCTGTATACTTACCTTTGAACTCATAGGTGTGTATATTAAATATGTACAACTTTTTACATGTCAATCATATTTGAATAAAGTGTTATTTTTTTTAAAAACCAGATTCTTTGTTATTACCTCTTCTAGCCAAGAGAACTTACAACTAAGAAATTCTAGGAGGATTCCAAAATCTACATCTAGTCCAGATGTAAACTTCTAACCTTAGGTTAAAGAACAAACAGAAGACTAAGAGCAATGGAAGAGAATAAGTGGCAGTTTGTATATTTGCTGTACTGGAATGTTCCTTTATGAGATTTTCTTTATTCACTGCTGAATCTCTGATACCTAAAACTGTGCCTTGCTCATTGCAGATTCTCAGTAAATGTTTTTAATGTATGGAAGTTACTGCTGCATAAAAGTCTCATCCAAACAGTATCTATCATTTTAGTATTATATCTCATGGTTCTGAAAAGTTGATTGGGCTCAGCTGGGTGGTTCTTGTTCAAGGTGTGTTTGCAGTTGGATGGTGGCTATAGCTGGAGTCATCTTGAAGCTTCCTCACCACAGATGTAACGTTGATATTGGCTGTTGGCAGAACATGGCATTGGCAGCCGAAGCTCCTATATAAGGCCCTCCGTATGGCCAGGACCTCCTGATAGCATGGTGGTTAGGTTCCAAGGGCAAGCTTCTCAAGGCAACAAGGAAGGTGTACACCTAGCCCTGGAAATCACATAGCATTGCTTCAGTCAAATTTGATCTATCACAAAGGCTGCTCAACAACAAAAAATGCCTGTTCATAAACACATAAGAAACAAACCCAGGAACTCTGAAAACAGGTTACAGGAACTTCAATGTGGAATGACAATCCTTTAATAGCATATATGGCATGTGGTAAATGTGGAAAGCCACATAGTGAGTGTTTGATAAAGTGTGCTATGGTTTGCAGTGATACTGACTCTTCTAGAGCCTGGAGAGATCATATGAGGAGGGAGGGCAACAGGAAGTGGAGCAAGCAGAGGTCTGGCTCCTTCCTCTACTTCAACCAGAGGACCCCGCTTTTGTTTGTACAAACACAGAATTTTGGTTCTGTTTAATGTTTTATTTGAAGAAAGACTTTCTGCTGTTTAAACAGTTGGTAAACCGGGGAAATGGGTAAGATTATAGGCATGCCTATCCTTAGTAGCTAATACTGCAGGCATGTGCCACTGCACCTGCCCATTTCCAGATAATTTGATGGGAAATATTGGGCAGAAATTCTAAGGAAATGAATTGCAATTACATGGCACTGATGCTACCTTTCAGATATCAGAGGTGGCATCTTTCCTCTGATCCCTCATCTCTGAGCTCCTCCTCTATCTGCCACTGCCTTTGGATTTACTGCATAAAAACAACTGTGCACCTGCCTGCCCTTTGCTTATTAAGGTCTCCTTCTTCAAGAACAGTCATTGCTCCTGCTAATCATCATGTGTCACCTTTCTGCTGGTCATTCATTCAGAAGGAGGCCAGAGTGAACACACTGATTTTGCTCCTTATATGCTCCTTTGATAAAAGTGTATGGATATGTTCTTTATTCTGTACCAATGAGTATGAATAACAAAGAGATATTATAAGCTAAGAGAACTACACATTACTAAGGATAATACCCAGATTAGTCAGGACAGGGCAAATTTATGCCATGGTAGCACACAACAATAAGTCTCAGTGGATTAACACAGGAATGATTCTTGCTCATGCCATATTAGTGTAGCTCAAGGTCATCTTCAAGTCTTTTATCCTCCACATGGTCACTCAGCTAAGCAGGCTTCTTTGCTTTGTGACTTCATAATCTCCCGTCTCCATATATATCCTAAAAGAGAAGTAAAGAGACTAAAAGTTAAGTGAGGGCTTTCACTGCCTCAGCCCAGAAGTGATCCTTCAGATCACTGTCCACTGGTTAGAACTAGTTATGTGGCCCTGGCCAAGTGCAAAGGGGCTGGAATTTCTGATCATCCATGTGCCCAAAAAGGAGAGGAAAGTCAAACACTAGACGTGTCTACCATGGAAACAAATGTTATCAACATTTTCCGTAAACCTTCTGGAAAGTAAATGTGAGGATTCTCTTTGACTGGGTGATTCTATTCTTGAACATTTGGAAAATTTTTCTGAAGAAACAATTTCCACCCACTACAAACAAATAAAAGTATTTTCTTTGGTCTCCCATAACAGCCTGGGCATTGATCTGCCATAGCTCACACCACCTTATTTTATTATTACGGATTTCTGAGTCTGACTTCCACATAGGTCTGTGAGATCTCTAAGGCATGGTCAGCATCATACTTATGTTTTGAATCTGAAGTCATAGAGATGAATAAAGTTAACGTACAATGTAAGTTAGAATATAAATGTCTGCAGGGGGGCCATGTGTAAGTACTAAAAACCCAGTCTACATGGATCATGCCTTAGCTATGTAAAGCTGGCAGAAAAGTCTCTGAGATGTCATGTTAGAAAGCATACCACGCTGGTATTTTGTGTTCATTTGGGTTTGAAAGATTAATAAGAGACATGGACTGGAAGGAAAGATGGTATTAGATGCTGCTTTACCTAGATCTTCTCATTCGCAGGCACTAGGTGACTCAGTGAACAAAACAACAGTGGCTAATATATACATATGCAGGGTCAGGTCAGCCAGGGATGGGGTTTAGAATTCTGCTTGTCCTCTGTCAGGTTCCTGGATCCTGGGAAGGAGTGGAGTGGAGGGCGCACACTCCACTTATTGTAACAAATGGCCTGCTTTATCCTTCCTGCCACCCTCACCTCAGATTCCAAAATCTGTGTCAACTTACCCACTCAGTCTTGCACACCTCTGGGCTCTTCAGCCTGTGCAGACATTTATGGCTCCCTAGGGCTGTGGCTTTGCCTTCTAAAACCTTGGATCCTACACTGAGCCAACCAGGCCATCAGAAGCCATGATGCTGCCTCTGATCTGACCCTTGATATTCTTACTGTTTGAAGATGCCTGCCTTTTACCTTGTCCTAGACAACAAGGGGTACCTCACTGTGTGTGGACATTGATACAGAATCCTCCTGGAAACCTGGGTCAGTTGGCATGCAAGTCAGAACCCAATTTTAATCCATTCTACCTCACCTTGGTCTGTATTCCTCAGCCCTTTTAGTCTAAATGTCCTCTCTTCTCCACCACTGAGGTCCCGGCATGAGTCTAAGACAACATACGTGATATATCGTTAGTGTGATTCCAGGTAAAGCACAATATGTGAAAAGGAACAGAGATGAGAGTGCTTGTAGTAGACCAAGAAATAGTGAATAGATTAGAGAGAGAGAAGCAAATGGTTTCCACTGAAATGGTGCAAATTCAAGCTTGGAAGGAAGGTAGGAGCTATGTCCTGGCACTCCTTGGATGCAGAGTTAACAGTGTGAATTTGCCTTGTGGAGGAGAAGTTACCCTGGTGCTGTCAAACAGAAACCAAGATTGTTAATATGCTCACCCTGGGCCTTTACCTTGGCTCTGTGATGCATTTCTCATGTGGATGTCCAGCTGGCTCTACTTTTCTGAACTCATATTTTCCCTTCAAATTAAGTGTGTTCTTTTTTGCTGAGTTGTGAAGGTTAGAGTCAATCAATCTAAAACAATGAGCACAGTGTCTGACACAGAGAAAGTATTAAGAAGGGGCTAAATAATAATAAAAAGGAAGAATATGTTGATAAGAAGAGTATTTTAGAAAAAATAACTGTTTAGTGGGTGGGATTGTAGATGGGACGTGTTACAAGAACAAAGAAAATCAATTAATATACCAATGTAATAAAAGAGACAAGTTCTGGAGTAGGATGGGGCCTATTGGAAGGAAAAATAAAGTAAACAAAGCAATGCCCTGTGTGCGTGCCACCTACATGCTTAAGTAGGAGGATACTGAAGCTGAGAAAACAGGTTTGTGTTGAAGATGACATTTGACTTTGGAGTGTGGAGTTTGACATTGAAGTGCTGAATGCAAAAGGAGACTTATGCCTGAGACAACTCTCCACCGGGAAGGTTAATATTTGGATTCAAGAATTTTCTGCATAGAAATCATACTAAAAATAATGAGAATAGTTAGATCTGTTCCAAGCACCAAACACATGCTTCTAAAAATCAGGAGAAAAAAATAGTCCAGTGAAGACAGACAGACACACACACACACACACACACACACTCAGACACACACACACACACACTCACCCCAAAGATGAAGTGGTAGACAGAGACACTCATGTCTCCAGGATGGAACAGGACTTCTTGTCTCTTACAGAGGTGCTGTCAGGACCGTCCATAAGAGACAGAACTCCTGCTTCTGGAGCCCTGCTTGTATTTACCTATGTTACCACGAGGTGGAGCCCACGCTTCACTATGTCCCCGCCGCTTTCTGCGATGAGCTAATTACAAGGAAAAATGCAGAGCTGTTTACTGTCTATTGACTAAAGAAATTTTGCATGATAATTTTCATAGAATATGTAGAACAGTCTGAAAGCAGGACTGTATGTTTCCTATATTTCCCTAGAATGTGGGCCATTCATCACAGAGAACTGTTACCAGCTGTCTCAGAATCATTAATTGTAGTAAATTAATAATTTAGGTTTGTTTTCTGACGTCACTTTTTTTTTTACATTTGCTTGTTATGTAGAAATTTCACCTTTTACCAAAGCCAAATTCATATATTAACTATATTTTATGCTAAACAGCATGACTTTCAGAAAAAATAACATATAGAGTTCTTTTTATAGCAAAATTAAATTGGCTGCTCTGAACATTCTCAAACCAAGCCAATTTTATTTTGTTTCTTTACATCTAGTAATACCTTAAGCAAAACAGAGTCTCTTGATGGGAACTCCGTGTGCCTCTATCTGGCTAATTTAAAGACTTGTAGAAGAAAAACCTTACATCTATGCCTGAAGCCACTCTCCTTGAAATGTGACTTTTGTTTAATTAACTTCCAGTGAATTCTTTGCATAAATTAAAGTTGAGAAACAGGTCATTGTTCACTGAGAGACAGAGAGGAAGCAGAGAGAAAATAAGAGAAGAGCAGGAAAGGGAGGGTTGAAAATTATATTGAAAATACATAGGGCCGGGTGCGGTGGCTCACAGCTATAATCCCAGCACTTTGGGAGACCGAGGCAGGCAGATCACGAGATCAGGAGTTCAAGATCAGCCTGGGCAATGTACTGAAACTCCGTCTCTACTAAAAATAGAAAAAACTAGCTGGGCGTGATAACAGGCGCCTGTAATCCCAGCTACTTGGGAGGGTGAGGCAGGATAATTGCTTGAACCCGGGACGCTGAGTTTGCAGTGAGCCGAGATCGCGCCATTGCACTCCAGCTCGGGTGACAGTGCTAGACTGCATCTCAAAAAAAAAAAAAAAAAAAAAAAAAAAAAAACCATAAAGTGTCACTACCTTCTAATTAGTGATGACTATTGAGATTTCCTCAGGGTTACTTTACCTGTTTACTAAACTTTGTAATTGATGTGTAATAAACATGCAGAAGATTATTATCATAAATGTATAGCTCTATAAAAATTAAGAGCAGCCCAGTAACTACCCTTAAAATAAATTTGTATTGTATAGAATATACTTTTTTTATTTGGCTTCCTTTGATTAATATTAAGTTTGTGAGAGTCATTATTGACAGTAAGCAATTACAGTTTCTTAATTCTTATAGCTGCATATAGCAGTTTATTTTGTAAATATATCACAATGTATTTATCCATTTATTTATTCAGTTGTTAATGGACATTTGGTTAGTTTCAATTTGGACAATTATAAATAGCACTGCTATGAGCATTCTCATATATATTTCATTGAATGTAGGCATACATTTATGTTGGATATACAATTAAAGATAAAATTGCTGGATTCTACATTTCATTTGTTCATTTTAGATAATTATCCCAAATAATTTTCCAAAATGATCTTGCAAATTTATTTTCCCACTAACAGTATATGAGAGTCCCAGTTGCTCTAAATTCCTGCCAGCATTTGGCTTTTTTTTTTTTTTTTTTTTTTGCTTTTCAGTACAGCCATTCTGGTGAATATGTGCTGTTGTTTAAATATACGACACATTGACAACGTACGGAGCATAGCACGATGTTTTATGTGTATATTGACAAACATAGTTTTGAACTCAGTTCAATTTGTTTGAATATTTTTAAATTGAATTGTCTCCCTTATTTGTCATGTAGTATTTCTCTTTATTTTCTACATATAAATAATGTCAGAAATGATATATTATAAATAATTTCTTCCATTCTGTAGATTTTATTTTCACTCTCTTAATGGGACCTATATATCATAAGCTGAAATTCTTAATTTTAATGTAATTTATATATCCTTTTTTCCCTTTAAACAATTCCTTTTCATGTTCTATTTAAGAAGTCTTTGCTTAATCCAAAACTGTAACTGAGATCTACCTTCACAAGTTTTTCAAGTACAATGTGAGATTAAACTACATTTTTTCAGTATGATTATCCAGATGACTCAGCAACATGTATTGATAAGGCCATTCCTTTCCAGTGAAATGTAGTGTCCTCTTTGTTAATAACTGGGTGAGGTTGTATGTGTAAGTCTGTTTCTGGACTCCATTTTTTCCATTGGTTAGTTGTCTAATCTTGTACCACAACCACACTGTAATCATTACAGTTTTGAAACACATTATGATAGCAGATACTATAAACCCTGTGACAGTGATGTTATGCAAGAAGAATTGGCATGGCTCTTTTGATTCTTTCTCATTCTTATGAAAATTCTGAAAACAGTTTGTCACTGTCTGCTCCAAAAATCTAGCTGGGATTGATTGTGATCATGTAGAATCTATAGATTAACTGGGGAGAACCTAACATCTTTACAACACTGAGACGTTCGGTCAGTAAGCCTTGTATATCCCTTCACCTATTTCAGACACCTTTGATTAGCACTTGTAGTTTCCAGGTAGAGGTTTCACATATAAATTGCTAGATCTTTTCCCCTGGATACGTAATAGGTTTTAATGCTGTTGCAAACAGTGTCACCAAAAATGCATTTTCCACTTGTTTGCCACTGGTGTATAGAAATACAATTGTATTTAGCATACTTGTCTCCAGTGGCCCTGATAATTTTTTGAGTATTTTTGTTAGATATCCAATTGTGCCATCTGGGTCCAGGGACAGTTTTATTTCTTTATTTCTAACTCAGTCCTTTCAGTTGTTTTTCATGTCTTCCTGCACTTTCTAAGACATTTATTACAATGTTGAACAGAAACCATAGTATTAGGCATCCATGTATTATTCCTGATCACAAATAGAAACTTTCAATAATTTACCAGGATGTTTATTGTATAATTTTTGTACAATTTGAAAGTCAAATTAATTAAATTGCCTTTTAGTTATAGTTTTATAAGCATTTTTATTTTATATGGTTATTGAACTTTAGGAAATGTTTGTCCTACACTTAAGATGAATATGTGATTTTTTGCCATTTTCCTGTTTATGAAGTAAATTTTATCACTGATTTCTGAATGTTACAAAAATTTTGCATACCTAGACCCAATGACACTTAATCATAATACGTTATTTCTTTACTATCAATTCTATTTGCTAATTGATTTAGAAATTTTGATGTATACATAAAAGCAATTAGTTTGTAATTTTCTTTTTGGTACTGATATTGTCTCGTTTTGGTATCAAAAAGTTGGGAAGTCTTTCCTCTTTTTTATTTTCCAGAGAACTTTGTCAAATATCAGGGATATTTCTTTAGCCAACTAGATCTGGAAGTTTTGGGGTGGGGGTTTTAAAGTAATAGTTTTGATTTAGGTAATAAATACTGACTTACGTAAGTTTTCTTTTTCTTCTGTTGGCTGTTGCCCCCAGTATTATTAAGGTACAATTGATAAATAAAAGATGTATGTATTTGGGTTGGGCATGGTGGCTCATGCCTGTAATCACAGCACTTTGGGAGGCCAAAGCAGATGGATCACTTGAGTTCAGGAATTCAGGACCAGCCTGGGCAACATAATGAGAACCAGCCTAAAAAAAAAAAAAAAAAAAAAAAAAAAAAATTAGATATTTAAGATGTACAATGTGATGTTTTGATATCTATGTACATTGTGAAATGATTGCATAAATCAAGTTCATTAACACATCCATCACCTCTCTAATTTCATTCCCTTTTGGTGGGAGAACATATTGTGAATAATGTAAATACTTTAAAATTTATTGAGACTTGTCTTGTGGCCCAACTTGTGGTTTATTCACATTTATATACACTTGAGAGGATTGTATATTCTTGTGTTGTTGAGTGGAGTGTTCTGTAGATGTATGTTAGGTCTGATTCATTTTCATATTTTTTTCAAAAATTTTTTCTTGATTTTCTTTTTAACTTTAAGTTCCAGGCTTGTTGATTTTATGTCTATTTTTTTCATCCTTATTGAAGTTTTAACTTTCTGTTCCATAGACTGAATAATTTCAATTGTCTTATCTTAAAGTTGCTTGATTCTTTCTTCTGCCACTTCAAATCTGCTGTTAAGCTGTTTTAGTAAATATTTTATCCTGGTGATTACTATATTCAAAATATATGTTCTTAAAATAATATTTATCAGTTAATTGGTATTATCTCTTATTGAGATGCCCTGCTTATAGTTCTGTTTGGTTATTTAGGCATGGTATTTATTATAGTTGGTTTTTTTTTTTTTTTTTTTGAGACGGAGTTTCGCTCTTGTTACCCAGGCTGGAGTGCAATGGCGCGATCTTGGCTCACAGCAACCTCCACCTCCTGGGTTCAGGCAATTCTCCTGCCTCAGCCTCCTGAGTAGCTGGGATTACAGGCACGCACCACCGTGCCCAGCTAATTTTTTGTATTTTTAGTAGAGACGGGGTTTCACCATGTTGACCAGGATGTTCTCGATCTCTTGACCTCGTGATCCACCCGCCTCGGCCTCCCAAAGTGCTGGGATTACAGGCGTGAGCCACCTCATCTGGCCTCATTGGAGGTTTTTAAATATGTAAAAGAAAATAAAGTCTTGGAACCGGCAAACCTGTTACGCTAAGGGGTGAAGAGAGGTAAGCTTGGGAGCTGAGTCCTGTGACACTGCCGCCATTCTTTCTCCCCCAAACAGATAGCTGCCATTTCACAACCCTGTGTGATGGCATCAGACATAACCCAGATCCCCACTCCCACAAAAGGCCACACACCTTTCCATATGGCCACCCTCACAAATCGCTTACAAGGACATTCCTTGCTAGCCCCTACATCTTTCAGGATCTATGGCCCCCTATAGCATAAGCATGTGCCGGCCGGGCGCAGCAGCTCCGGCCTGTAATCCCAGCACTTTGGGATTAGCCGGGTGTGTTGGCAAGTATCCGGTAATTCCAGCTACTCAGGAGGCTGAGGCAACAGAATGCTTAAACCTGGGAGGCGGAGGTGTCAGGGAGCCAAGATCGTGCCATCGCATTTCAGCCTGGGCAACATGAGTGAAACACATCTCAAAAAAAAAAAAAAAAAAAAAAAATGCAAGTTTCTGTGTTTTAAAAAAAAGAAAAGCAAAGAAAAAGAATGTCCATAATATATTAGTACAAAAAAAGAAAGTTGAAAAAAATAAAAATAAAGAAAGTTGCAGAACAATGTGATTTGGAGGAAAGTACTCATGCAAATAAACTTGCTAAGAAAAAAGACTAGAAGAATACACACAAAAGCGTTCATACTGGCTACATATGAAGAGTGGAAATAGGGCTGGGAGTGGGAGTGCACTTTTGCTTTATGCAAGTCTATAAGGCTTGATTTCTTTTTCAACAAATGTATGTATTCCTTTTGTCATAAAAAGAAATTAATTGGCCAGGTGCGGTGGCTTACGTCTGTAATCTCAGCATTTTGGGAGGCCGAGGCAGGTGGGTCACCTGAGGTCAGGAGTTTGAAACCAGACTGGACAACATGGTGAAACCCTGTCTTCATTAAAAATACAAAATTAGCCAGGTATGGTGGTGCACGCCTGTAGTCCAGCTACTCGGGAGGCTGAGGCAGGAGAATTGCCTGAACCAGGGAGGTGGAGGTTGCAGTGAGCAGAGATTGCACCATTGCACTCCAGCCTGGGCAACAAGGGCAAAACTCTGTCTCAAAAAAAAAAAAAAGAAAGAAAAGAAAGAAATTAATAATAACAACTGCAACCTTAAAGCATGATAAAGCAGAGCAAGAACCACTGGGTCAGTTAGTCTTGGAGGACAGTGATAAACATTAAACAGTGTGGAGGGCCACTGTCGCAGGAGGTGAGAATAATGAATAAATAGTGCCTGCAGCACTAAAGGCTCTCTGGCTGATTTAGAACAAGATGGAATAAACTCAGTCAAACACAAAACAGAAAAAAGGGAACTCACTTCCATATGCAATTGATCTCAAGGCATCATTGAGTCCACAGCCTGGCTGGAAGTCACTCCCATTGGGGTGGATGTCAGTGTGACCCACAGGTATCTGAATATCAATGCTCAAGCAGAAGGAATGTGTGGGTGTGGAGGACATCCACAAAATCTGCATCGTCAGGAGAGAGCCTTTTGTGGATGTCCGCCCCTTCAAACATGGACTCAGCAGGATGAAAACCTGCAGAAGGGGCAACCGCTATGTCAGGTGCACCAAGTCAGTGAGTCCTGATTACAAGTTAAGTCTGCGTGTGCAGAATGAAGATGCCTTCTGAGTCCAGCCTGAAGAATCAAGACATGGAAAGCATGGAAGAAAAGAAGAAACCCATTTCCATATGCAATTGACCCCAAGACATCATGGCAGAAATTAAATTATACTGTTATGGAATTTATACTTTCTTCTGAAGCCTTCATGTATCCCAACACCTCAACCAAACCCCGTAAACTAGCCACAAGGTTCAGGCTGCCGCACAGCTCCAAGGAACTGCTTTTGTTAAAACTGAAGCAGTTCTAGAAAGAACTCAGACTGCCTAAAATCAAGCCATTTGTCCCATTCATTCTGCCACTGAGCACCTTTCACGTCCTTAATTTTAGCCAAATATTTACAGAATAACCAAGCTGCCGATATCCTTCTGGAAGGAGAACAGGAGGGCACTTTGCCAAGAACAGCTGGCATTGCAGGCCAGCTGGCTACTCATAGGTTCCTGGAGCCAGTCAAGTTGCTTTAGTTAAGCCCAGCTCTCAGGGCAGGACAGCCCCCTCCAGGCAGTGGTTGACCAGCATAATTAAGTGTAATTAGAGGGACCTTAGGGGCCAGTGGAGCTGGGCTACTGCCCTCAGGAGAGCCACTTTCTGAAAGCCTGTTGTGTGCCAACATTAATACCACCCTACTGGAGTCCAGATTCCCCCTTAGTGAATGTCTGTTACATTCTTCACAGCTGTCTGAAATACAAGCAGCACACAAGGAAAGAGGGGAAGAGGTTCTGGATTCTGGAAACAACCAGAATTCTTTCTAATTGACCAAAACAAAGGAAATCAAATCTTGTGTAAAGCCACAGAGCTCCCTCCCTGGGCTCAGCATCCATCCGTGAATTATGAAAAAGCAGTGAGCTGTCATGTTGAATCTGCAATCTCCTAAGGGCTGGCTGTGGCCAAGGGAGAGGTAGCATCCTTCATGCTCTGGGTCCTTGGAGGTGCAGAGGTTAAAGCTCACAGAGGGTTTGACCTCAGCCTGTACAGCTTTGGGTTTGTGGAGCTCATCTGGGGAGAGAGAACAGAGCATGGGTGCATCGAGCAGACCTGGGGAGTGAGATTCTAAGGTCTGCTTCTAGTTCAAGAATGAGCAAATTGGTTAAGCCACCTGGATTTCAGTTTTGACATCTGCTGAATGTTCCCTTTCCACCTCCCAGAAAAACTGTGAAGATATTATGAAAAGGACAGCTCATCTAAACTTAATGAGTATTAGTCACTAGTATTAATTACTGTCACTCTGAACTAAATAGGTCTCTCTCTTGCTTTATCCTCTTCTTTCCTATCAAAAGGAGTTCTCCTTCCTTACTTTTTTTTTTTTTTTTTTTTTTTTTTTTTTGAGATGGAGTTTCTCTCTTGTTTCCCAGGCTGGAGTGCAATGGCATGATCTCAACTCACTGCAACTTCTGCCTCCCGGGTTCAAGCAAATCCCTGGCTTTAGCCTCCTGAGTAGCTGGGATTACAGGCATGAGCCACGAAGCCCAGATAATTTTATATTTTTTGTGGAGACGAGGTTTCTCCATGTTGTTCAGACTGGTCTGGAACTCCTGACTTCAGGTGATCTGCCCACCTTGGCCTCCCAAAGTGCTGGGATTACAGGCGTGAGCCACCACCCCCAGCACCTTCCTATTTTTGGAGTACAGGTCCTCAATTATTTTCCTGAAATACATGGGACCAGGTGAGTTTCAGATTTCAGAAGTTTTCAGATTTTAGAAAGGTATTATGGAGCATGCACCATGTATTATATAATGCTGCCAGTGGGCCTGAGCTATCCCCCCAGATCAAACACCCTAATATTTCTGCAGAGAAATACATCATCACTCACATTTGAGGGCAAACACAAAGATAATCAATAGCCTCCTGTCATCTCAGGCCAGGTTTTTGCTGCCAAATGAGTTCAGATCAGGTAAGGCCAGGTCTTTGCTGCTAAACAAGTTACCAAACACGTTTTCCAATTTTGAGAGACTGGATTTTGGAATTGGAGGCAAGAGGCTGTGGACCTGTTGGAAAATAGGCTTCCCCTAGTGTTCCCATCTAGGGAATCTCAGGCATCCTCAGCGCCCTTTCTAGTGGTGCCATGTGCCAGGCACTCATCCAGTTTGTTAAATAAATTACTAAAGCCATGGAGAAACTCCTATGAGCAACAAAATCCCTTCTTCCAGCTTCCCTGCTCATGCACAGTGCCACCTGGGAGATGGCCCTGCTCCCAAAGTGCAGCTCAGGTTACTGATGGCTCCTGTGGCTTAACACTGGGTAGGTGCTGTTGTCATGACACTGTTTCAGAAAGTCATACATAGACCCACCCAGCACTCTTCTAGCCATCATGAATGCATCACTGGACAACTGGCTAGGAAGTGAGAGTATCAAACTCTCCTATCAACCAGCAAGGAAGGATGCCAAATGACCATTTTGGAGTTAATTTATCTCAGCGTTAAGAAGCCAAAGGAGAAAGATACCAAAAGGAAAGAGATATAGTGGTGGAGAGAGTGGAGGGAAAGGAGAGGGAGGGTGGAAGAATGCAGCAGATGGAAGAGGAATAAGGTTCCAGAAAATGCTGCTGAATGCACATGAGCAGAACTCAGGTTAACTGTCTTGAAAGTAATGAACAACCCTTTAAAAAATCAATAAATCCAGGAACTGCTCTTTCGAAAAGATCAACAAAATAGACAGACCACTAGCCAGATTAATAAAAAAGAAAAGAGAGAATAACCAAATAGATGCAATAAAAAATGATAAAGGGGATATCACAGATTCCACAGAAATTCAAACCGTCATCAGAGATTATTACAAACAACTCTATGCACATAAACTAGAAAACCTGGAAGAAATGGATAAATTCCTGGACACTTGCCTCCTCCCGAACCTAAACCAGGAAGAAGTTGAAACCCTGAATAGACCAGTAACAAAGTCTGAAGTCGAGGCAGCAATTAAGAGCCTACCACCCAAAAAAAGCCCAGGTCCAGATGGGTTCACAGACGAATTCTACCAGACATACAAAGAGGAGCTGGTACCATTTCTTCTAAAACTATTCCAAATCATCCAAAAAGAGGGAATCCTTCCCAAATCATTTTATGAGACCAACATCATCCTGATACCAAAACCTGGCAGTGACTCAACAAGAAAAGAAAACTACAGGCCAATATCCATGATGAACATAGATGCAAAAATCTTCAATAAAATACTGGCAAGCCAATTGCAACAGCACATCAAAAAGCTTGTCCACCATGATCAAGTAGGATTCATCCCGGGGATGCAAGGCTGGTTCAACATACGCAAGTCTATAAACATAATTCACCACATAAACAGAACCAAAGACAAAAACCACATGATTATCTCAATCAATGCAGAGAAGGCCTTCGACAAAATTCAACAGCCCTTTATGCTAAAAACCCTCAATAAACTAGGTATTGACAGAACATATCTCAAAATAAGAAAAGCTATTTACGACAAACCGACAGCCAATATCATACCGAATGGGCAAAAACTGGAAGCATTCCCTTTGAAATCTGGCACTAGACAAGGATGCCCTCTCTCACCACTCCTATTCAATATAGTACTGGAAGTTCTAGCCAGAGCAATCAGGCAAGAAAAAGAAATAAAGGGTATTCAAATAGGAAAGGAGGAAGTCAAATTGTCTCTATTTGCAGACGACATGATTGTATATCTAGAAGACCCCATCGTCTCAGCTCAAAATCTCCTGAAACTGATAAGCAACTTCAGCAAAGTCTCAGGATACAAAATCAATGTGCAAAAATCACAAGCATTCCTATACACCAATAACAGACTTAAAGAGAGCCAAATCAAGAACGAACTGCCATTCACAATTGCTACAAAGAGAATCAAATACCTAAGAATACAACTAACAAGGAACATAAAGGACCTCTTCAAGGAGAACTACAAACCACTGCTCAATGAAATGAGAGAGGACACAAACAGATGGAGAAACATTCCATGTTCATGGTTAGGAAGAATCAATATCGTGAAAATGGTCATACTGCCCAAAGCAATTTACAGATTCAACGCTATCCCCATCAAGCTACCAATGACCTTCTTCACAGAACTGGAAAAAACCACGTTAAACTTCATAGGGAACCAAAAGAGAGCCAGCATAGCCACATCAATTCTAAGCAAAAAGAACAAAGCGGGGGGCATCACATTACTGGACATCAAACTATACTACAAGGCTACAGTAATCTAAACAGCATGGTACTGGTACCAAAACAGAGATATAGACCAATGGAATAGAACAGAGGCCTCAGAGGCAACACAACATATCTACAACCATCCGATCTTTGACAAAACTGACAAAAACAGGCACTGGGGAAAGGATTCCCTGTTTAATAAGTGGTGTTGGGAAAACTGGCTAGCCATATGCAGAAAGCAGAAACTGGACCCGTTCCTGACACCTTACACTAAAATTAACTCCAGATGAATTAAAGACTTAAACATAAGACCTAACACCATAAAAACCCTAGAAGAAAATCTAGGCAAAACCATTCAGGACATAGGCATAGGCAAGGACTTTATGACCAAAACACCAAAAGCATTGGCAACAAAAGCCAAAATAGACAAATGGGATCTAATCAAACTCCACAGCTTCTGCACGGCAAAAGAAACAGTCATTAGAGTGAATCGGCAACCAACAGAATGGGAAAAAAATTTTTGCAGCTTACCCATCTGACAAAGGGCTGATATCCAGAATTTACAATGAGCTAAAACAGATTTACAAGAAACAAACAAACAAGCCCATTCAAAACTGGACAAAGGATATGAACGGATACTTTACAAAAGAAGACAAACATGAGGCCAACAAACATATGAAAAAATGCTCATCATCACTGGTCATTAGAGAAATGCAAATCAAAACTACATTGAGATACCATCTCACGCCAGTTAGAATGGTGATCATTACAAAATCTAGAGACAACAGATGCTGGAGAGGATGTGGAGAAATAGGAACACTTTTACACTGTTGGTGGGAGTGTAAGTTAGTTCAACCATTGTGGAAGACAGTGTGGCCATTCCTCAAGGACCTAGAAATAGAAATTCCATTTGACCCAGCAATCCCATTACTGGGTATATATCCAAAGGATTATAAATCGTTCTACTATAAGGACACATGCACACAAATGTTCATTGCAGCACAATTTACAATAGCAAAGACCTGGAACCAACCCAAATGCCTATCAATGATAGACTGGACAGGGAAAATGTGGCACATATACACCATGGAATATTATGCAGCCATCAAATATGATGAGTTCACATCCTTTGTAGGGACATGGATGAACTTGGAAACCATCATTCTCAGCAAACTGACACAAGAACACAAAATCAAACACCGCATGTCCTCACTCATAGGTGGGTGTTGAACAATGGGAACACATGGACACAGGGAGGGGAGCACTACACACTGGGGTCTGTAGGGGGGAAATAGGGGAGGGACAGTGGGGGTGGGGAGTTGGGGAGGGATAGCATGGGGAGAAATGCCAGATATAGGTGAAGGGGAGGAAGGCAGCAAATCACACTGCCACATATGCACCTATGCAACAATGTTGCATGTTCTTCACATGTACCCCAAAACCTAAAATGCAATTAAAAAAAAAAACAAAACAACAACAACAACAAAACAGAAAGTAATGAACAAAAGCCCCCACCAGCAGAAATGTATCATGGATATAATGAGTTTGATAACTCCCCACCTTCTACCCACATAGCCACTGACGTGGAGACCAGTTGGGGAAGTCTAGGAGAAAAGGAGGCTGCTGGCTTCCTGAGACAGATCTGTGGATAAACCCACATATGGGACAAAGACTCTTCCCCCTGGCATCTGACCCATTCTGGCCCCAAAGTTCTCTAGCTGCATTCCTACTACTTTTGGACTGGGTCACTTCAGCCTCTGGGACTTTCTGAGTGTTCTTTACCCAGATGTCCTCGTGCCTCCTTCAGCTCTTTACTTAACAGTCAACTTCTCCATAAGGCCTTCCCTGACCACATCCTAACATCGCCACCTTCCCCCACCAGCATGCTGCACTTTGCTCCTCTGCTTGATTTTTCTCCATAACACTGAGCACCATTGATATTTTAATCAGTGCACTGTCTTCCCACCACTGAAAGGTAAACGTCTGGAAGGTGGAGATTGCCATCTGTTTTGTTCACTGCTATCTCCCCTGCTCCCAGAATAGTGCCTGGCACTAAGTAGGCTTGCAGTAAATACTTTTTGGAATGAATGAAATGACTCACATGTACTCAGAGGCACAGAACAAAGTTAGAAGGAACTTTAGCATTTTCCAGGTGAGGAGCCAGAGATGAGACCTGCCCCAGGCAATGCTTCTAGTTAGCACCAGAGTTGGAAACATGTTGGGTAAAGGCAAGGCTTCCCATTCATTCAGTCACCCTCCTCACATGCAGAAGCGGACACAGACCATTTGGCACAACCTCAGCAGATTCTCAGTAGATGAGATGATGGGGGTTCAGTTGAGGTTCTCCTGAGCCCTGCCTCTGGCTCCCCCAGGGCAGGCTGCCTCCACTGGAGAAGGCTGCCACACAGAACCCAAGAGGAAGAAAAGCTAGAAGCCAGGAGGAGGAAAGGGGGGAGGAGGAGTGGTGGGAAGAGGAAGAGTGAGGGGAGCACAAGCGTGTTGAAGAGGAAAAGGCTGGCAACATGGGGAATCAGCCTGCAGCTTCTATGCACAAGTAACCCATGGTCGCTCCCTGCAAGCGCTAATCAAACCAAAGCAGCTACCTTTCCACCTAAACTTTCAAGACACCTACACCAAGATTAAAAGGCAGCTCCAGGACACAGAGCTCTTTCTAAGAACCTTCTTGACTGTCAAACCTCCAGGTTCAGGCATGAGGACAAGATTTCAGAGCTGCTGGCAGGTCTCTGGGCTGGCTGGACAACGCCAGCAGGGGCTGAGGGAGCTACATAAGGGAAGGAGAGGGCTGGCAAGAGCCAGCGCACCCTGCCAGCCTTTGCCTCTGGCATGACTTGCCCGGGATGCCCCCATCAGAAGCGCAGAGAGACCAGCGGACTCTGAGGTGGATTGGAGGAGAAAATGGGCAGCGCAGTGGGAAAGGAAGAATTTCAGAGGAACAAGGAGGGATTGAAGAATCGGGGAGACAGAGGGGACCCAGCACAGAAAAGAAGTGGCAGGGGGTCGGGGAATAAAAATAAATGCACGTTACCTTTCAGTGTCCCTTCGGATCAAAAGGTGCGGGGCTCCCCGCAGCAAAGCAACAGTAGAGGCTCCAGAAACAGAGCAGAGGAACGGAGATTCTCATCCAGCACCGCCACACCCCCTCCCCTGAAACAAAAGTTTTACAGAACAAAAACCACCTCTCGGTGTTTCCAGCAGTCCCGGCTGGTAAGACCAGAAGAGGGCAGCCTTCTCTCGGCCAGGGGCTGGGGAGCTGGACGCGGAGAAGGTGGAAAATGAAAACTTGGCGGCACGAAGCCGAGGACGGTGGCAGGGAGCGAGTGAACAGCTTCCACCAGAACCAGATCTGCCCTTACCCCGGAGCCGCTTAGCGATAAGGGCTCGCTGCTGTCACACTCCTATAGAGGTAGTTTTTAAAGTATGGGAGTCATCTGACCCTTCGCCAGATGGTGATTTCCATAGTTTATTCCCATCTCTGGACTCTGATTGGTCACACCTTCGCTGACGCCAGAATCAAAACTGGAGAAAGGTTGAATGAAAGCACTGTCCACTCACCGCTCTGACTCCGCGCGCTCCGCCCCGCTTCCTCCCGGGCCGCTCCGCAGGCAGCTGCGACTCCAGCAACCCTCCCCGGCCCCCGAGATCCTCCTCTCGACCCTGCCACCTGAAGTGGCGGGGCAGACTTTCCCCCGAAACCCTGCGCCCGCTGGGGACCCGATCCCTGGAGAAGAAGGAGCAAAGCCACACTCTCTCCGGGCGTGGTCTGCCCGCTCTCCGGTCGGGAGTCCGTCAGGGGAGCCAGCTGGTAATCCCTTGGTCCTTCTCTCTCCCCTACCGCCCAGCGCTGGAGGACCACACAGTCCCTGTTCGGGGTCCTTGCTCCGCCACTAGCTGCAAAACTCCAGGCAAGCCAGCCAGCTTCTCCGAGGCAGTTCTCTCCTCCGCAGTAAGTGGGTGACAACGTATCCCCGGCTTAGGGATGTTGGGAAAACTAAGGGTTCGCATAGCAAAGCACTTAGCATGGCGCGGGGCTCGTGGCAGGCGCTGTCCTCCGGTGGGGCAGCCTTCGTAAAGGGATCAGTGAGCCAAGATTTGGGGGCTAAGACCCGCGGCCAGCAGTAACTCCTTGGTGAGTGAAATCAAGCACCTCCTTTCTTTTCCCCATCGTTTCCCCCCGGCTCTCTTTCCCTTTACTGATCCGGGTCCTGGGGCGGAAAGCAGCCAGTGAGGCAGAACTTGGTCCGGAGTCTGCATCTGGCGCTGGGAGCTGGGACTGAGCCCAGAACACTGGTGGGGCGGCTGCGCCAACAGCCACTGCGGACGCTCAACGAGTGCGAGAGGCTGAGAGGCTGAGCCCCCACATCCGGCCTCGCTCCAGCCCGAAGGAGCCGGCTCTTCAAGGAGACACCCTTGACCACGAGTAGCCCTGCAGTCTCCTGGAACAGGTCCTGCCCTGCCTGGGGAAGCAACCCCCGCCCGCCCCGCTGCAGCCCCGCACCCCTTCCTCCCTAGCGTCGGGGCTCCAGCTGGAGAGACCTGTGTGGGGAAACGGAGCCCCGGCCAACAGAGCCTGTTCCGAGACCACTCCTCCTTACTTTGTTACTCCAGCTGCCAGCAGAGCAGATTTGTCCCTGGCGTGTGCTATCATTTATCAACGAGACGCAGGCTGGTTTTAGTTTTTGAGTATAGAACTCAGTGGTCTGTATGGGATGGTAAATGTCACCCCCAGATGTGTTGTTCTCTCTCTCTCTCTCTCTCTCTCTCTCTCTCTCTCTCTCTCTCTCTCTCTCTCTCCATCTCTCTCCATTGGCAAACGATACAGACATAGGGCTGATGTTATGTCCATTTTACAGATGGGAAAACTGAGTCATGGGGACAGGCTGCAGATTCGAAGAAGGTCTCAGGACAACCAGGTCTCGCTCCTCTACTCTAGGTTTGATTTGGCCAATTGACCTTTAAATATGAGCCCTTGGCAATTTGGTCTTCATCTCTTTAGTGGGTGAGCCAGGGGGCAAGTTGAAGTCAAAAATTTTCTTCCCTAGCCCTGGCAACATAAAGAGACACTGTTCTCTACCAAAAAAGTTAAAAGAATTAGCCAGGCAAGGTGGTACACCTGTAGTGCAAACTATTAATACTTGGGAGGCTGCGGTGGAAGGAGTCTTTGAGCCCAGATGTTCAGGAGTTCAGGGCTGCAATGTACCATGATCACACCACTGCACTCCAGCCTGGACAAAGAACAAACGAGAAAGCTCCTTCTCTGTTCTGAGTTGCTCACAGCCATGGTCCCTAGAACATTAACTGGATAATGTGAAGGGTGTGTCTTGAGAAGCTTTGTCATAGGTGAGATAGCCCCATGGAAGCTAGGTATTTTGCAGGGTATTTTTGCAAGGTGGTCCCGCAAAGTTGGTTATCCTGCCTAGAAAAAGAGAAAACCTGTGTTTTACAGGTTCAACAAATTCAACATCCCTTTTTTAACAGCCAAGTCTATGAAACCATTTAGGTTTTATTGCTAATTGGTTAGAGAGCCCTCCTTTGTCTCCATATTAAAATATGCAAGAACTTTCAAAGGACATCATGGAATTGTGAAGGAGATCCAGCTGAGGAGTCTTGGTGGAAACTTCTGCTGTGTTGCAGTCAAAATTTCAAGGTCTCAGGCAATACACGGAAAGGGTTCCAGTCATTATTACTTGGCAGCCCAGCATCTAAAGACTCTTCCTATGTTAAAGGAATGAATCTGCTTATGATAAGAGCCCACTTCTTTCTACTTAAAAAAGCTCAAAAGAAATTGCTCACCTGCCCAGCCACCCTTGCAGCTAGAGTCCCCAATTCAAACTCAATCCTTTGAACTCTGAACTGAAAGCTAATGAGGCTGGAAGCACATACCCACTCCACTCTGACAATGGGCAGGCAGCTCTGGTTCTTTGCGGCAGCAGTGGAGTCACTCCCACGCTAGTCTGCAGTGGGATTTAGGACATTGCTATCTGCCTGAGTATATTCTCCATGCCTGGTTCTTCTGCTCTGCAGAGATTCCAAGTGTTACCCAATATTCTCTTAATGAGATCCTCTTTGACATTCATTATCCAGAGACTGTTTACATTCTTTCTACTAAGAAAATGACTTAATTGCCAGATGCTTATTGAGCAGCTACCAAGGAGGAAACACGGGCCTGGAGACCACCCCTGTGCTGTCACAGGTACAACGCAGAAAGTTACAAGTGCCAGAAGGCTGGCTGCTATGTAGGAGTTCCCAGACACCTGGACCAATGCTGTCCAACAGAAAGATATAATACGAACTGCATGCCTTGGTCAGCTTGGGCTGCCAGAACAAAATGCCATAGACTTAGTGGTTTCAGACAACAGAAATTTATTTTCCCATAGTTCTGGAGGCTAGAAGTTCAAGATCAGCGTGTCAGCATAGTCGGTTTCTGGTGAGGGCCCTCTTTCTGGCTGCTAGATGGCTGCCTTCTCACTCTGTCCTCACATGGCAGAGACAGAGAGATTGACAACGCTGATGTCTCTTCCAATAACACCTCTAATCCCATCATGGTGTCTCGCCTCATAACCTCATCTAAACCTAATGGTCTCCCACAGGGCCCATCTCCACATACCGTCATAGGGAGTTAGGGCTTCAACACAGGAATTTGACAGGGTCCCAATTCAGTCCATAGCAGCACATATATAATTTTATGTTTTCTAGTAGCCATATTATAAAGGTAAAAAGAAACACATGAAATTAAAATTAAGTGACTGGGTGTGGTGTCTCATGCCTGTAATCCTGGCACTTTTGGAGGCCAGTGAGGGAGGATGGCTTGAGGCCAGGAGTTTGAGACCAGCCTGGACAACCTGAGAACACTTCATCTCTACCCAAATAAATAAGCTAAAACATTTTTTAAAAGAAATAATTATTAATAATATATTTTACTTAACCCAACGTATTCAAAGTATTATCATTTCAATATAAAAAATTGCCAATATAAAAAATTGTTGAGATATTTTCCATTCTTGTTTTGAAATCCAGTGTGTATTGTACACTTACAGCACTTGGCAGTTCAGACTGGCCATATTCAAGTGCTCAATAGACACATGAAGCTGGTCGCTACCATATTGGACAGCATCGATCTGCAGTGTTAAAACTAAAACAAACCTTAGAGATCATTTAGTGCAACATCCCACTTTACTGATAATGATCCCAAGACCCAGCCAGATTCACTGACTTGCTTAAGGTCACACAGTTGGTGAGAAGGCAGAGATGGAATACAAACTTGGGTTACTAATTCCATTTTTTTTTGGGGGGGACAGTGTCTCATTCTGTCACCCAGACTGGAGTGCAGTGACACAATCATGTCACTGTAGCTTCAAATTCTGGAGCTGAAGTGATCTTTGCACCTCAGCCTCCCAAGTTGCTAGACTACCAGTGCAGGCCACAATGCCTAGCTATTTATTTTCTTTTATGTTTCTGTAGAGACAGGGTCTCGCTATGTTGCCCAGACTGGTCTCAAAGTCCTGGGCTCAAGTGATCCTCCTGACTGAGCCTCTCAAAGCAATGGGATTACAAGTGTAAGCCATGGCACCCCGCCTCTGATTCCAAGATCAGTGCTTTTCCCATGGCCTCTCCCCATTCAAAGACAGAAGAGATGATGAAGAACTGAGAGGGCCAGACTTAGTGGAAGACCTGAAATAAAGACATACCATTGCCTCAAAAAAGTAATACAAACATGACCCCTTCAAACACTTACTCAACACCTACCGCCTTCCTGCCTTGTGCTAGATGCTGTAGGAAACGCAAAAAAAAATAATAATGATAAAATAAAATAAATAAAATAAAACAAAAAACACCACACAAATATAAATGAATGCAAAGCTTACTCACACTCTGAATTCCAAGTGCAGAGAAGAGGAAAAGTCTAAATGAAGCAAATGGATAGAACAGACCATGGGATGAAGGTAAGACTTGGGGAAATCTTAAAGGATGAAAAACCCTGACTTTTTGGCTCTTGTCTAGCACTTGGATCCTCCTGAGTTATTTGTTGCCTGCAAAGTTTAGAAAGGGAGTGCCAGGCTTCCAGCAAGGGAACAGTCTCTCTATGCTTACTTGGTCTTGGTTCTGGGTAACACATAGCCTGGATATCCCCTCAGCAAGTTAAGAGGCCTGAAATCTCCAACTGCTGCAGAGTTTTTCAGGAGGTTTTCTGGGTTTTTTTGAGGCAGCGTCTCATTCTGTCTCCCAGGCTGGAGTGCAGTCGCTTGATCATATCTCACTACAGCCTTCAACTTCTGAGCTCAAACAGTCCTCCTGCCTCAGCTTCCCAAGTAGCTGGACCCATAGGTGCATGCTGCCACACCCAGCTTTTTGTTTTGATTTTTTTTTTTTTTTTTGAGACAGAGTTTCACTCTTGTTACCCAGGCTGGAGTGCAATGGTGCGATCTCGGGTCACCGCAACCTCCGCCTTGGGTTCAGGCAATTCTCCTGCTTCAGCCTCCTGAGTAGCTGGGATTACAGGCACGCGCCACCGTGCCCAGCTAATTTTTTGTATTTTTAGTAGAGACGGGGTTTTACCATGTTGACCAGGATAGTCTCGATCTCTTGACCTCGTGATCCCCCCGCCTTGGCCTCCCAAAGTGCTGGAATTACAGGCGTGAGCCACCGTGCCTGACAGTTTGTTTTTTTATAGAGACGGAGTCTCACTATGTTGTCCAGGCTGGTCTTGAACTCCTGGCCTCAAGCCATCCTCCTGCCTCAGCCTCCCCAGTAACTAAGACTACAAGCGTGAGCCACCATGCTTGACTCTTGCTTAAGTTTATATTAGCAGCAAGACTTCCTCTAAGTGTAGTCAACTAGAGCAGCATTTCCCAATGTGTGGCCTAGGACGTTGATAGGTGTCACATGGAATGAAAATGGGAACACTGAGTTAAACAAGCAAGAATGGGCCTTTTCAGTGAAGAACTTCTCAGGACTTTGAATGTTTTATGCCATCAGTGGCTCAGCTTTGTGATCAAGACCCTAACATGCCTACACCGCCTTCCATGGACTAGCCCAGGTGAATGTTGGCACCTCGCCTCACCCTTGTCTAATATACCCTTGTCCCTCTGCCTTCCTGCCACACTGGCCTTGCTGCCAGCTCCTCTAGATCCATGTCATCGAGTGCCACATTCATAGGCCATTTGTGGCTACTGAGCACTTAAGACATGGCTAGTTTATGTTGAGATGTGCTGTAAGCATAAAATACCCACCAGATTTTAAAGACTAAAGACAAAAAAAGAATGTAAATTCTCACATTAATAATTTTTATGTTGAATGCATATTGAAATGTCAATATTTTGGACAGACCGAGTTAGGTAAAATATATTAAAATTATTTTTACCTGTTTCTTTTTACTTTTTATAATGTGGTTAATGAAGAAACTGTAATTACATATGTGGATCACAGTATATTTTTATTGGACATCCTAAGCCTCGAGATCTGTCTGTTGGCCTAGTTAATGCTAACCCTGCAAGCTCCAGACATCTGTTTGCATCCTTTCCTCAAAGCCACTTTCCCTGACCCCTTACCTAGGTTTTCTATAAGCATGTTCCTTTCTTTTGTAGAACGTACCTTGGTTTGTAATTATACATTATTGTTTGGCTATTTCATTAATGTCCATCTCCCCATTAGGGCAAAAGATCCATGAAGGCAGCAATTGGGTTTGCTTTCCTTTATTACCATTCTCCCAGAGCCCAGAATAAAGCCCGGCACATAGACAGAAAGAGCTTATTACATGATTATATAGTGTGTTGTGACTCTCCAAGAAAAGGACAGTTTTCAGCTTCTACTAAATTGATCTGACCACAGAACCCTTGCCCCACAAAGAGTTTAGTGAGTGTTAAAGCAAATTAAACATGGCCTGAGAAATACTCCTACTTCTATATTTGAGTCCTTGTGGACAAACCATGACCTAACTTAATAGGTAGACTAGGTTGAAAACTCAACTTAGGAGTATGTGCCTGTAAAGATAGCTGACTTTTGGCCTATCTCCACAGCCACACTTCAACTGTTCATAGACTACTGAGTATTCTGTGCTCAAATAAGGCAAATGCCAACCTGTAACTAATCCAGTTGTTTCTGTACCTCCTTCTGATTTCTATACATCACTCTCCTTTTTTGCCTGTAAATTTTTTCTGACCACAAGGCATCCCTAGAGCCTCTCTGAATCTGTTGTGATTCTGAGGGCTGCCTGATTTGTGAATCATGCATTGCTCAATTAAATGCCTTTACATTTAATTCAGGTGAAGTTTTTCTTTTAATATGAGGGATCAGAATTTTCCAGAAACACAGTCTGGGAAGCATTGGGTGAAAAACTACAGAAGAAGGTGATTGAGCCTAAATCGAAATCTCCATTTGCAGTATGACCTCGGCTTTCCTGAATGATGAAAGTAGCTTCTGATAGATGTGTTTTGGTTTCTTTCTTTCCTTATTTGGTCTATTTGACAGGGTTTCACTCTGCCATGCTCGGCTTTTTGTTTTGTTTTGTTTTTTGTAGAGACATGGTTTCACCATGTTGCTTAGGCTGGTCTCAAACTCCTGAGCTCAAGGGATTCGCTCACCTCCACCTCCCAAAGTGCTGGAATTAACAGGTGTGAGCCACCATGCCTGGCCTGGTTTCTTTACTTTTTATGTTTCCCCTCCTTTGCAAATCATGAGCTCCAATTTCTTGAAGTCTTCCATTCAGAAGACATGCATTGTTGTGTGTTTTTCTCCTGCATTTATACAGACAAGGAGCGGTGAAAAATTAGGTTTAATCAGTGTTTGGGGGAGTTCAAATGGATTTACTTGAGAAACCAACCAGGCCTTGCACATTTCTTTTGGGAGAGGTTGTGCGTGGTAGTTTGTCACGTTATGAGAGGCTCAGGGAATTATTATCAAGCTCCATTCACCCCACCATCTCCACTCCTATAAAACACACACACACACACACACACAAAAACCCACAGCGGTTCAGCTCAGGGTGTCATTCATTCATTCATTCATTTATTGAGATGGAGTCTCACTCTGTCACCCACACTGGAGCACAGTGGCACAATCTCAGCTCACTGCAACCTCCATCTTCCGGAGTCAAGCAATTCTTCCACCTCAGCCTCCCAAGTAGCTGAGATTACAGGTGTGCACCATCATACCTGGCTAATTTTTGTATTTTCAGTAGGGACAGGGTTTCCACATGTTGACCAGGCTGGTTTTGAAATCCTGACCTCAGGTGATTCTCCCACCTCAGCCTCCCCAAATGCTGGGATTACAGGCATGAGCCACCTCGCCCAGCCCAGAGTGTTATTTTAATTTACCAGATTAATAATCTTCTCCTACTTATCCTATACACAAAAGCTAAATGACCACTGATGAGATCAGCCAAGAACTTCATGATTCTGAGCAAGCCTAGAGATCAGCAGCTCCTGTTAATGGCTGATGTAATACCTTGGTTCTTGTCTTCTTGGCTTAAAATAGTTTAAACAGGAGACACACAGCAAAGGAGGTATAGCATAGAGTAATTTATTGCAAAAGAAAAATAATATTTTGAAAGATAGGTGCAGAATAGACAGTTGGTAGGGTATGACTCTGTGTCTGCACCCAAATCTCACCTTGAATTGTAATCCCCATAATCCCCACAGGTCAAGGGTACGACCAGGTGGAGGTAATTGAATAGGTGCAGGTAATTGACCAGGTGGAGGTAATTGAATCATGGGTGTGGTTTTCCCCATGCTGTTCTCGTGATAATTAGTGAGACGCACTAGATCTGATGGTTATATAAGTTTCTGGCATTTCCCATGCTTGAGCTCATTCTCTTCCTTGCTGCCCTGTGGAGAGGTGCCTTCCGCTCTAAGTTTCCTGAGGAACCCCCTGTCCCCCAACCAGTCATTTGGAACTGTGAGTTAAATTAAACCTCTTTTCTTTATAAATTGCCCAGTCTTGGGCAGTTCTTTATAACAGCATGAAAATGAACTAATACGACATTGAAAATACTAATATATTTCCCTTGGTTCCATTGTTTCTGTAAAGAAATCAACTTTAAAGAAAATTTAGCTCTTTGTATTTTGTATTCTTCTATTTTACCATGAGGTATCTTTGTGAAGATTTCTTAATTCACTATGCTTTGGGAATAATTGAATGTTTGAATCCGTAAAGTGATGTTTTTCATTAGCTTTGGAAAACTCTTGGTTAATACTGCCTTTGTTTCATATACTTCTTTCTTTCTGAAGTTCTATGTACACATATGTGGGAACTTTGCACTGTGTCCAATATCAATCTTACCCAGTCTTGTTTCTGTCTCTCCACTATGCTTAATTCTCAATAAATATTTTCTGATGTAATTTACAGTTTTCTAATTATCTCTTTAGCTGTGTCTAATTTACTATTAAACACATCTCATTTTAAAATTTTAGCTCTTGTATTAGTAAATTACAGATTTTTGGTTTTTTAAAGCTGTAAAATAATTATTATAGTTTTGTTTTCTGCTAAAATATTTATTTGAACTCTTAAAACAAGCAGTTATTTAAAAGTTTGTCTAATAATTACAATATATTCAATCTCCCTTTCAATCAGCTATTATTAATTTTAAAATACTTTTTATAAAATTTAGTGTTACTTTTCCTTTGCTATCTCATTTTTATGTTTGTTGAATATTATATTTGAAAATTGTTTATGGACATAATCTGAGGTCTAGAATGGTGTTTTTTTTTTCTTCTGAAGAGGATTTTATTGGTGCCTCTCTTACATATTTTCCAGTTTTTCCATTTGTCCTTAAGAGGAGAGTTAGTCCTCCGCTACAGAAAATGAAACTTTTAAATATTATTTGACCTTTTAAATGCACCTTTTAATATTATTTGACCTTTAAAAAGATAAATAATATATTATAAATATTATAAATGTATTATAAATATTCTTTTAAAATATTGATATCTGTCAATTTAAAGGATAAATAATATATTTATAATATAAATTTAATAAGTATGTTTATATATTATATAATAAATAATGTATTTATATTTAATAATATAATTTTATTATATAATTACATATAATTATTTTATTATAAATAATAAAAATAAATATATTTATAATATATTATAAATATAATTTATCCTTTAAAAATATTAATTGACAGCTGTCTGTGACCACTTTCTACAGTTACCCTAAGCTTAGCAGTTTCTTGAAAACTCCAATAAAGTGATTCGGTGATTTTCTTTGTACGTTATTTAGATGTTGTAAAATGTATTTTTTAGGTCCAGAAGTGGTATTGCTTTATCATTGTTGAACTGAATTTTAAATGTATTAGCCAAGGACTATTTTCATTTGAAATTAATTGATACTGAGTTCTATATGATATCTATCGGCAATGTTTGTTGAAGCCATTTTTAGGGGTGTGCTATTGAGGACATATAATTTACTAAAGAAGATGTTGCTGTTCCTATCAGCTGGCGTACATAATTTGTCTAAAATCTTGGCCCAGGGTTTCTGGCTTTCTAACCTCAATATTAGGGTGGTTGTATGTTGCAGTGACAAAAAGCGGGTGTTGTATCAAGAATGTTTTGAAGTCAGGACTTATTCTCTCATTAGCTGTTTTACATTGGACATGTTCATTACCCTTTTTAAGCCTCAGTTTTCTAGGTTGTTAAATAGGAATGGATAGTGGCTATTTCATGACATTTACATAACAATAAAATAAGATTATGCATATAAAGTACTTAAAATACTGCCTAGCACTCTTTAAAGACTCCGTAGAACTAACCTGTTCATTATATTTTGATAGGGCCTTATTATTTGCCATTTAAGAATGGGGATTGATTAAAGCAGACCTCCTTCCCTCTGGCTCTGATTATTTAGGTAGTACTTATGTAAACACATATTTCTATAGAGCAATCTCTCGCTCAGGCTGTACGTCACTATAATTTTCACAAGGATTAGTTTCAAGGTTTGACTTTCTGATTGTATATATGTACAATTGTCCTGAAACCCAACTTAGAACTTAAATTTATGCGTGTTTCATTTGGCATTATGTCTCTCCTGGATTCTTTTATCTATTACAAAAGTTGTTATGTTTGTCCACAAATAACAATGTGTTCATTCAGGTCGTTGATAAAAAGTGTTAGATTTAGTAGAACCAAGGTGATATTGCAACATGTTCTATGTAACATAATCTGGCTTGAAAATCTTCATATGCTTTTAACAAAAAGAAGCAAATTTAATGTGGCATGAGCCATCGCTGTTGTGGTTCATCGGATCACCATAGTTTTTTCTAAGGGTGAATGAACTTTCATGTTTACTGATTCCTCCAGACGTTTCCTGGGTATCAAGTCAGTGGGTTAATTTGTAGCTTTTATAATTTGAAGACTGGGGCATCATTTGACTATTTGCAAAATTTTTATGCTCTGGAATTTTGCTAGAATTTTCCACAGGTTATTGATTCTGCTTACATTTCCCACAGTATAATCATTTGTGGCTGAGATAATTGCACTTATTTAATGGAATCATGTGGAGTTTTTTGGTACACATTCATAGATAACCTCAAGCTCAGTTCCCCTTTGAAAAATAGCCAATATTTACACTATGTTTTTTAATTGCAAAAAACTAATGCAAATTTTTTGAGATCCATTTTTCTTGATTCTATACCATAAAGTTTTGACTGATGAAGATGACATTATCTTCTTCCCACCCTTTGTCATGAAAGACATCATTTTTGATGGGAAGAAATGATAGGTTTGGTGTGTGTGTCTTTCAACAAACTATATCTTTGACTTTAGTAGAGCAGTTGTGTCATAACTCTTCCCATGACAGCCACGTAGAATTAGATGCATTAAAACTCGTCAGAAGAAAGTTAAGATTACAATATAAAATGTTTACATATGTATTAAAACATTATCAAATAAGAATTGAATGAGGTGACTTTTTAGAAATCATTATTTTGTCACTATGTTTTATAAACTAACATAATTTTAAAAGTATGAAAGACATTAGCAGGCACCCAATTAAGGATTCTTATTTTTCAGTGGACAAAATAGAAACCCAGAGAGGGGAAATAACTTTCCCCCAAATCACATGGTTTCGGTGGTGAGAGGAACGATATCGCTTTCAGTATTTTGACTACTTGCTCTTGTAACCCAAAAGCTTACTGTGTAGCAAGACCTGTTTTCCTGCCTTGGCAGAAGATTTAGTAAGTGTGTCCCGTTCAATCTTATTGTGGGAGGAAAAAAAGGCAAAATAAAACGTATGAAGTAATTGCTAAAGTCAGAAAAAGAATTCACCAATTTCTCCTTTTCTTTGATGTTTGACTTTGCAGAATGACCTTTGGGATGAAAAAAATAAAAGATACATTCCGGTAGCACCAGGTGTAGAAGAGGCAGGATCAGGCTTGTGGCAATAATATAATGTTCCAAGGACTTAAAGGTTTCTTCATCAATTTTCATAGAAAAGCTTAGTTGTTTGTTCTGAACAAAATGAAATGATGGACTGCAGGAACAAAATAAAAATATTGAACTCCTGAGAACTACTCAAGATATTCCTCATGACCTTTATACTGGGCACAGTAAAGTGTAACAGCATGACTGGGTAACATGTTTGACTTCTTTTTCTTCTCTATTTAAACCGTCTCTGCACTCTCTTTGTCTTGTCTCTGTCACACTCTTTCTCTTCTTTTACCTGTTCAGTGCATGTTCAGAATTTATCTCTGACTTTTTATCTGCATTACTTTTTCTGTTGTTTGAGACAGAGTCTCACTCCATCACCCAGGCTGGAGTGCAGTGGTGGGATCTCGGCTCACTGCAACCTCAATCTCCTGAGTTCAAGAGATTCTCATGTCTCAGCCTCCCAAGTAGCTGGGTTTACAGACACCTGCTACCATGCCCAGCTAAATTTTGTATTTTTAATACAGATGGGGTTTCGCCAAGTTGCCCAGGTTGGTCTCAAACCTCTGACCTCAGGTGATCCATCTGCCTCAGCCTCCCAAAGTGCTGGGATTACAGGCATGAGCCACTGCACCTGACCTTATATGCATTACTTTTTATCTGCATAACTTGTTGCTCACTCAGTGTGTTCCCTTCTGCACTGACACATCTTCAAACTTGATCTCTCAAAACTCCTCCCGAAAGCATTTTTTTAGTAGCTTGCCATTCTTGAGGAACAGGGAGAGGACATTCCAGTGCCTGAGAGCTGCGTCCCTGCTCTCAAGCATGTTTCTGTCTTGGAATAATTGCTCCTTTAGTTTTCTAAATGGCAAGTGAGGGAAAAAAATGCAATTTAAGCCAACTGCTGACTTCCACGATGAATTTTATGCTGTTAAGAAAATCCTGATTCCTAAGCCATTATATAAAATGAGTAATTTTTATATCCTCGTTAGCAAGTAGGTAGTAAAATTTCAAGGTGACTGTATCTATAGCAAATATATCACGTGTTTTTTTTTAACACTTGGAATAACTACTTTTTCGGAAGTAGTTATATTTTGGATACCGAGTTTATATGCCCGCTTTCCTTTTTATATTTATATTTTATCCTTAAATAGCATCGACAATTGCACTTAAGTTGCAAATAATAGTGAAGAATGAGTTTTTCTTTTCTTTTTGATATACTTAGCAAAGCAATAATATTGGGTATATTGAAAATGGCAACATTTTAGTTTAATTATGTGCATTTATTCTCATATCCGTATGGTCAATAATTGGTGATAACTATATGACATAGATATTTTGCAGAGATTTGTTATTCAATTACATGAATAAGCAATGCCTTCCTAAATCAAAAGACGTAGAAGCAAAAGGAAGTACATAACCCAGTGGATTTTATTGTTCATAGTTTCTCTCCAGTTGCCTATTTTACATATCAAATGGAGTCTATTTTATCTTCTATATATGTTCCATTTCCCAGTTGGAAAATAAATTCACAGTAAAAGAACGATGACTAAAAAATAACCCCTGCTGGACCATATTTTCCATTTTGACAAGATTCAGTGGAACAGTCCAAGTCTTGTTCCATTTTGGAGTCAAAATTATGTTTCTTATTACTTGTTTGTTTCATCGGAGGGTCTCTGTTGCACTTCAAATCACAGCAAATACAAAGTCAGTGATTTTGTCTATAAGCACAGTTAACTTGACAAGCCTTTTCAAGGATGCTCAAGTCCAGCTGTCATGATTACATATAATCATAGGCCTTCCCGCCTCTTCTCAAACTATTGGGTGAGAAAAAATTTATTGTTTTATGAGCATACTATTGTTAATTCCAGAAAGTTTTAGGTAAAAAGTATATCTATTTTTAATCCAAATACCTTCTTCCCTGCAATTGCTCCATTGAGTCTTCTCAGTTCCTGTTAAGCTGCACAGGCTCCGTTTAAACTGTCTGCCTTGGATGCTCTTGAAAGCAGCTTGTGTGGCTGGCTCTTCAGGGAGGTGGTTTCTGTTTATAGAGTGGCCATTCCATTTTTCCCACTCCCTGCCTTCACCAGAGAAGAAGGAGGAGTACATCAAGAGGAGTTTTTGCTCTCCTCTAGATGCACTTAGAAATAGTGAGGTTTCCTCTAAAGGAAAGAAAAGAAGTGGCATAGAAAGAGACAGAGAAAGATAGGGAGAGAAACATATATAAAAGAGATAAACACAAAAACGGAGAGACAGACAGCCGAAGGCAGAGGTGCCAGGTGGGAAGAGCACGGCCAGGGGCTGTATGAGCATTTGTCAATATTACTATAGACTTCTTGCTCTTGATATTTTAGTTTTAAAATGCAGCCCAAGGTCAGTATAGTTGGGCTATCTCATCACACTGTTGATTCACGTTGAGATTTTAGGCAAAACAGCTCCTTTTTAAAAACTAACACAACAGTAATTTAACTAATATTCATTGAGGGTTGAGTCTGTGACTGACAATCTTTTAAAGTCATTTAATCCAACAGCATTAATAAAAGATCAGTACTGTTTTTATTATACCTGTTTTATGGATCAATAAATGGAAACACAAAGAGGTTAAATGACTTCTTCGAGTTCATGTGGTAAGTGGCAGAGCAAAGATTCCAGACCATCTTTCCTGTCCTGAGCTTATGCTCACATAGTTTTGATAAAGTCTAGACTATATTTATCTAAATTAATTGTATTTTTCATGAATTTGACCAATTTCATCCTGCTATTTTTAATCTCAACTCACCTATGTGTTGGGTATTTCTCAGATTTTTTTATTAGCAAATAATAAGCAAATCACTTTTTTCTTATTCAAAGCATTGATGGACTCAATAAACAGAATGGCCAGAGATTTAGTATAATGGCTTTCCCTGACCACCTACACCCTACTTGTTCCTTCTCCCTAGCCAGTTCTTCTCATTTTATTCTGGTTCACTTTTCTTATAGTTCTCATTACTACCATTGAGATAAATGATAAGCAAGGACCTTGATTTTGTGGTTCACTGTTTTATCCCCCACCTCAATCACTTTGCATGGCATGTGAGAGTTACTTAAATGTTATTTACATAAAGGACTTTTGGGAATGGAGTTATTAAAGTGTTTAATACTTTCTCTGTATTTATCAAGTATTAGGCCATATACAGCCAAAATGAACACATTGGGCTAGTATTATTTTTGCTGTAAAGATTTTATTACTTTTTTCCTGATACTTGCTTTCATTTATTTTGATGGGTATATATGGTAGATGGAGAAATGTGGACAAAGATCAGGACTCAACATAAATAGAGATCAGAATTTTATGTACTTGTTTTTTTTTTCTTTTATATTTTACCAATAAATAGGAATCATGCCACATTAACTTACTCATATAATGTCTACTGTGAGGTTATGTGGCTAACAGATATTTTCTGTTATTAATTGAGGAGAGGAAAGCTCTGGGGGTTCCCTGCAGGAGGCTGCATTTAAGCTGGCTCTTGAATATGGCTCTGAGCTGAGACCTCTCCCTGAAGCTCCAGACCAGGAGCCAGCTGCCAGCTGGACCCCTCCATTTGGTATCTCAAAGGAAGCTTGCATTCTGGAGGTCTAACTCTGGACCCAGAAAATTCCCCCATTTCAGCCCTGTTTCTTCTTAGGGAAATCACCATCTCATACCCAGTTGTGCACCAAACCCACATTTGAGGAAGGGGGCTCCTGCCCTGCCCTTCCCTGCACTGTGAGTGCTCTGGATGAAACAGTGCTGAGGGGAAAAGAGTTCTGAATGCCAAGCAGAACCATGTGAGGCTTAACTCCAACTTTAGCTGTGAGAGCTGTGGGTAGGGAAGGGCCCTAGTCCAGTTTGCTGTAGAAAGACCAGCCTGCCACTGTCTGGTACATGGATGGCAGGGGCAGAGTATGGATGGAGAGACAAGGAGGGCCGGGCTGGGGAGGTACGGACATGGCAGCCTCTGCAGGCCCAGCTCCTGCATCCCAGTGAGTGGCCTCTGCAGGCCCAGCACATTTCTCACAGCTGCCTTCCAGGCCCAGTTCTTGGAAGCCTTTTGGCGGCCCCTCCAGGCCCAGCTCAGGTCTCTCATGGCCTCTCCAGGCCAAGGTGTTGCCTCCCGACTTCCTCTCCAGGCCCAGCTCTTCCTCCCAGATGCTTCTACAGGCCCACCTCCTGCCTCACCTCGTAACAACCTCTGTGGACTCAGTCAGCTCCCACCCAGCTCCTGGCAGCCTCTGTAGGCCTAAAAGGTCCTCAAGTCAGCTCTCCAGGCCCACCCAGCTCATGCCTCATAGTGGCCTCTCCAGGCTCAGCTCCTGCCCTCTGACAGTGTCTCCAGGCCCAAAACTTCCTCAAGTTGGCTTCTCTCGGCCCAGCTCTGGCCTCCTCCTTGTGGCCCCCTCCTTGTGGCCCCAGCAGGCATAAATGGCCCTGATTTAAATGGGCAATAGATTAGAACAGACATTTCTCAAAAGAAGACATACAAATGGCAAACTAATATAGGAAAAAGTGTTCAACATCACTGATCATCAGAGAAATGCAAATTAAAACTACAATGAGCTATCATCCCACCCCAGTTTAAATGACTTATATCCAAAAGTGAGGCAGTAACAAATGCTAATGAGGAATGTAAATTAGTGCAACCGCTATGGAGAACGGTTTGGAGAGTCCTCAAAAAACTGAAAAGAGTGCTTCTTTATGACACAGTGATTTTGCTGCTGGGTGTATACCCAAAAGAAAGAAAATCAGTATATCAAAGAAATATCTAAATTTTTGTATATATATATATTTTCTTTTTAAGATGAGATTTCACTATGTTGGCCAGGCTGGTCTTGAACTCCTGACCTCACGTGATCCACCCACCTTGGCCTCCAAAGTGCTTGGATTACAGGCATGAGCCACCACGCCCGGCCTACATTTCTATATTTATTGCAGCACTATCCACAGTAGCCAAGATTTGGAAGCATTCTAAGTGTCCATTAACAGGTGAATGGATAAAGAAAGTGCGGTACATACACACAATAGAATATTATTCAGTCATAGAGAAGAATAGAATCCCGTTATTTGCAACAACACGGGTAGAACTGGAGATCATTATGTTAACTAAAATAAGCCAGATACAGAAAGAAAAATTTTTCATGCTCCTAGTCATTTGTGGGTGCTAAAAATTAATTGAACTCATGGAACTAGAGAGTGGAATGCTGGTTACCAGAGGCTGGGGAGGGTAGTGGGCTGGAGGGGTGCACAGGAATAATTAATGGGTGCAAAAATACAGTTAGAATGAATAAGATGGAGTAGTTGGTAGTAAAACAGAGTGACAATGGTAAACAATAATTTATTGTATATTTTGAAATAAATAAAAGAGGCCAGGCATGGTGGCTTATGCTTGTAATCCCAGAACTTTGGGTGGCTGAGGCAGGAGGATCACCTGAGGTCAGGAGTTCGAGACCAGCCTGACATGGTGAAACACTGTCTCTACTAAAATTACAAAAATTAGCTGGGCTCGGTGGTGTGCACCTGTAATCGTAGCTACTCAGGAGGCTGAGGCTGGAGAATCACTTGAACCTGGGCAGGGGGTGGGGTGGATGTTACAGTGAGCTGAGATTGCACCACTGCACTCCAGCCCAGGAGACAGAGCTACAGTCCATCTCAAGAAAGAAAAAAGGAAAAGAGCATAACTGAATTGTTTGTAAAACAAAGAAAGCATAAATGCTTAGGTGAGGGGTATTCCATTTGCCCTGATGTGATTATTACACATTGCATGACTGTAACAGAACATCTCATGTATCCCATAAATATATACACCTACTATGTACCCACAAAAATTAAAAGTAAAGCATTTTTAAACCCCCAATCTTGGCCAGATATAGTGTGCAAACCTGTAATTCCAGCGCTTTTTGAGGTCAGGATGGGAGGATCACTTGAGTCCGGAAGTTTGAGACCCACCTAGGAAACACAGCAAGACTCCTGTCTCTAATAACAATGAAAAACAAATTAGCCAGCCCTGGTGGGGTTTATGCCTATAGTTCCAGCTACTTGAGAGGCTGAGATGACAGAATACCTTGACGCCGGGAGAGGTTGAGGCTGTGGTGAGCTAAGATTGCCCCACTGAACTCCAGCCTGGGTGACAGAGTGAGACCATGTCTCTTTAAAAAAAAAAACAGACAAAAAAACCAGTCCTAGCATGATCTGACCCTGCCTGCCACCTCTATTCTTTTCCTCTTGTTCACTGTGCATCTGGCATCTAGGCTTCTTTTCTGTTCCTGTAAATGCCAAGTGGTTTCCCTCTTCAGGATGATTGCACATGCTCTTCCCTGGCAGAAATGGACTTCCCACCCCTCCTGCCATAGCTGGATTTTTCTCATGTTTCAGACCTCAGCTCACACATCACCTCTGCAGAGAAATTCTCCCTTATCCTGTGAAGGGGAATCATCCTCCTCTGCATTGCCTCATCCTGCCTGGTTCTCTCAAAGCAGGTATCACACTCAAAAATCAGCTTGTTATTTATTGAATTGTTTGTCTGCATGTTCTCCTCCCAAACTTAACGCTGAATCAGAACAGAAGCTCCCTATGGCAGGAGTCTCATATTGTTCATTCTCAGAACCTAATCTAGTAATTGCACATAGTAGGCACACAATAAATGTTATTAGAATGAATAAGTATTAAGGGGCCGGTCAAGGTGGCTCATGCCTGTAATCTCAGTGCTTTGGGAGGCCAAGGCAGATACAGGAGTTCGAGACCAGCCTGGCCAACATGGTGAAACCTGTCTCTGCTAAAAATACAAAAATTAGCTGGATGTGGTGGTGCAAACCTGTAATCCCAGCTACTCGGGAGGCTGAAGCAGGATAACTGCTTGAACCTGGGAGGTGGAGGTTTCAGTGAACCAGAGGTTGCAGTGAGCCAAGATTGTGCCACTATGCTCCAGCCTGGGCAACAGAGTGAGGCTCCACCTCAAAAAAAAAGGTAAAAGGTATGAATAAGCATCAAGGAAGGGAAATTTTGTGATTTGTCACCTTTTCATGGAAATCCTACTTAACGTTGACATTTTCTATTTGATGGTATTTCTATAATAGGAAATTGAAACTGAGTTAATTGAAAAAAAAATAAGGCTGGGCATGGAAATTCATGCCCTTAATCCCAGCACTTTGGGAGGCTGAAGTGGGGGAATCACGTGAGGCTAGGAGTTTAAGACAAGCCTGGGCAACATACAGAGATCCCTGTCTCTGCAAATATAACTTTTATTAAGCAGGTATGCCAGGTGCAGTGGCTCAAGCCTATAATCCCAGCACTTTGGGAGGCTGAGGTGGGTGGATCACCTGAGATCAGGAGTTTGAGACCAGCCTGGCCAACATGGCAAAACCCCGTCTCTACTAAAAATACAAAAATTTAGGCAGATGGTGGTGAATGCCTGTAATCCTGGCTACTCGGTAAGCTGAGGCAGGAGAACTGCTTGAATCCAGGAGGCAGAGTTTGCAGTGAGCCAAGATCAGGCCATTGCACTCCAGCCTGGACAAAAATAAAACTCCATCTTGGAAAAAAAAAAAAAAATTAGCCCCACATGTAGTGGCATGTGTCTGTAGTCCCAGCTCCTCAGGAGGCTGAAGTGGGAGGAGCACTTGAGCCCAGGAGATAGAGGCTGCAGTAAGCCATGATTTCACTGCTGCACTCCAGCCTGAGTGACAGAGCTACACCTTATCTCTAAAAACATAAACAAAAAAAAGGCCAGGCATGGTGGCTCACATCTGTAATCCCAGCACTTTGGGAGGCTGAGGCAGGTGGATCACTTGAAGTCAGAAGTTCGAGAACAGCCTGGCCAACATGGTGAAGCCCTGTCTCCACTAAAAAAATAAAAAAATTAGCCCAGCATGTTGGCAGGTGCCTGTAATTTCAGCTACTTGGGAGGCTGAGGCAAGAGAATTGCTTGAACCTGGGAGGTAGAAATTGCAGGAGATGGAGGGGCAAGAGTGGGAGCAGGACATCTGGTGAGGAGCTGCCACATCAACATCTTCTGATCACTCCACGCCACGTTTTGAGCAGGGCCTCTGCAAGAAAGTGGCCCAGCCCCAGAGGCCTTAATTCTGACACTGAGTGCTGGTGGAGGCCCTGTGAGGTCACAGTGTGGAGGCTTCTTGGGAAAGCATCAGCTCTTCAAAATCAACGTTTTGGTTATTCCTTTGATGCTGGAGACAATGACCTGTTTCTCATATGTCTGCTCAAGATAGTTACAAGTTTAGTAAAGATGGGGTTTCACCATGTTGGCCAGGCAGGTCTCGAACTCCTGACCTCAGATGATCTCCCCGCTCTGCCTCTCAAAGTGCTGGGATTACAGGTGTGAGACACTGCACCCTGCCCTTCTTCCATTCTTGCTCAATTTTTCCTTCTCTCTCTTTCTGCCTCTTTTTTTTTTTTTTTCTTGATATCCTGGAAACTATAGGGAATATGTATGAATCATAATTCCAAGGGCAATTTAAAATTTTTTTTAGAGACAGGGTCTTGCTCTGTCGCTTAGGCTGGAATGCAGTGGTGAGAGCTCAGCTGACTGTAACCTCCACCTCCTGGGCTCAAGCTATCCTCATGCCTGAGCCCCCAAAGTAGCTGGGACTACAGGTGTGCAGCACTGCACCTGGCTAATCTGAAAAAAAAAAATCATTTTTGGAGCAATAGTTTTGCTATGCTGCCCGGGCTAGTCTTCAACTCCTGGCCTCAAGCGATCCTCCTGCCTTGGCTTCCCAAAGTGTTAGGATTACAAGAATGAGTCACTATACCTGGCCACTTTTTTAATGGAGAAGAGTCCAAGAAACACTATCTCTGATAAAAAACAGCTAAACTCTTGATGTGTCACTTTTTTTCACTCTCCATTTTTTCTTCTTTCCTTGTCTCTTATCAAATTTCATTGAATGCTTCTAGATACAACTTTAGAATTCTCCTCCTTTTTTTTTTTTTCTGAAGACAGAGTGTTGCTCTGTCCCCCAGACTGGAGTGCAGTGGAGTGATCTCAGCTCACTACAACCTCTGTGTCCTGGGTTCAAGGAATTTTTATGCCTCAGACTCCCCCGAGTTCCTGGGATTACAGGTGCCAGCCACCATGCCTGGTTAATTTTTGTATTTTTAGTAGAGATGGGGTTTCCCCATGTTGCCAGGCTGGTCTCTAACTTCTAACCTCAAGCACATGCCTGTAATCTCAGCTACTTGGGAGACTGACACAGGAGACTAGCTGGTACCCATGAGGTGGAGGTTGCAGCGAGCCGAGATGGTACCATTGCACTCCAGCCTAAGTGACAGAGTGGGACTCTGTCTCTAAATAAATAAATACATAAATGATTTTTTTCTGCCACCCCAGACTTCTGAAAAAGGAGTTGGGAGCTGTGCCCGAGGATGCCAGCCTTTGCCCTCAATTGCAAACAGAGTGGAGTGTCTCTTAGCTCAGGAGTTTGTGCTGCTCACGAGTTGCACAAACACAAAGTTGAGAAACACTGCTTGCTGAAAGGGGTGTAAAAGGCAAAGGACAAACCAGTTGTCCTCTAAAGTGGAGACATTTCTGTTCTATGTTGGGCTAAGATCTTAGAGAATGCAGGCAGGGAACAAGTTTTGCCGGTTTTCCAATGAGAGACCCCTGTGGTAAGAGAGGCTCTTCTTTCTTTACCTGGTGAGTTACTTCCTCTCTTTGGTACCCAATTTTCTCATGGTTAAAATTAGGGAGCCAAGCACCGTTGCTCACACCTGTAATCCCAGCACTTTGGGAGGCCAATGTGAGCAGATCACGAGTTCAAGAGATCAAGACCATCCTGGCCAAGATGATGAAACCCTATCTCTACTAAAAATACAAAAATTAGCCAGGAATGATGGCAGGTGCCTGTAATCCCAGCTACTTGGGAGGCTGAGGCAGGAGAATCTCTTGAACCTGGGAGGCAGAGGTTGCAGTGAGCCAAGATTGTGTCACTGCACTCCAGCCTGGGCAACAGAGTGAGACTCTATCTAAATAAAATAAATAAATAAATAAAAATAGGGAAGTAAAACCACATGTCCCCTAGGCTCCTTTCCTCTTAGTCTTTCTATGAGTTAATTAAAGAGATTTGTTTTCTTATAAGCACACATCCAAAAAGGTACTCATGGTAGGTTTTCCATGTTTTCTAGAATCTTGTAATTGCCCCAAATGATGAGGGAGTATTTGTAGGAGAAGCTCTTCCTTGCTTCCTTTTTTTTTTTTTTTAAAGAGATGGCTCCCTGTCACCCAGCCTGGAGTGAAGTGGTACAATCCTGGATCACTGCGACCTCAAACTCCTGGCCTCAAGTCATCCTCCAGTTCCAACCTCTGGAGTAGCTGGGTCAACAGACACAGACCACCATGCCCAGCTAATTTTTAAAATTATTTTGTAGAGTCAGGATCTCACTATGTTGCTCAGGCTGGCTCAAACTCCTGGCCTCAAGTGATCCTTCTGCCTCAGCCTCCCAAAGTGCTGGGATTACAGGTGTGAGACATGGTGCCTGGACCTTCATTGCTTTTCAATAACCTTAATTACCTTCTTCTGAATATCTTTAGAACTACAATGTTTTTGTCTTTTGAGGCTAGAATTGAAGCTGATTTCCATAAATAGTCACTTTGAGTCAAGTCTTTTGAATGAAGTCGGCGGCCAGAGATGATGACACAATTTTGGCTAAAACAATTTCCGAGAGAGCACACTGTGAACTCTAAAATGTGTGTGCTGGGGGCGGCTGGGGTGTGGGTGGTTCATAAAAAGAAAATATGAAGAAAAAAAAGTGAAATGTGTGTGCCAGTCACCGGGCCACAGTTCACTCTTCTTGCCAAACTCAGAATTGTAGATGAAAATTATTTATTTATTTGTTTGTTTATTATTTTTTGTTTTAGACTCACTCTGTCACACAGGCTGGAGTGCAGTGGCCTGATCTCAGCTCACTGCAACCTCCACCTCTGGGTTCAAGCAATTCTCCTGCCTCAGTCTCCCAAGTAGCTGGGATTACAGGCATGTAACACTACGCCTGGCTAATTTTTGTATTTTTTTTTTTTTTTTTGAGATAGACTCTCACTCTGTTGCCCAGGCTGGAGTGCAGTGGCCTGATCTCAGCTGACCGCAACCTCCGCCTCCCCAGTTCAAGCCATTCTTCCTGCCTCACCCTCCCAAGTAGCTGGATTAGAGGCACCTGCCACCATACCTGGCTAATTGTATTTTTAGTAGGGATAGGGTTTCACCATGTTGGTGGCTGGTCTCGAACACCTGACCTCAAGTGATCCACCCACCTCAGCCTCCCAAAGTGCTGAGATTACAGGCATGAGCCATTGTGCCTGGCCAATCTTTTCTAATATCAAAGGAATCAACAGGGTCTTCCCTTTCTTTTGATTCATTTATTTTCTTGGTTCTGAAATGTTTTTTAAAATATGGAATGCTTCATGCATTTGTGTGTTATCCTTTCAAAGGGAGCATGCTCTTCTTCTCTATTTCATGCCAATTTTAGTAGATGTACTGTGGAAGTGAGCACTGATTCTGTGTTTATTTATTTATTTGTTTGTTTGTTTATTTATGAGACAGGGTTTCACTGTGTCTTCCAGGCTGGAATACAGTGACATGATCATGGCTCACTGCAATCTCTGCTTTCCAGGGCTCAAGCAATCCTCCTGCCTGGGCCTTTCGAAGTGTGGAGGTTACAAGTGTAAGCCACTGAGCCCAGCCTGCAAAGTTTAACTGCTGACTTTGATGCCTGGTTTTGGTTGTACTAGACACTCCCACTACTTTCTTCTTTAAAAATTACTGGTTTGTTCAGCTCCTTCAAAATATCTTTGGTGTTTTATACATACATCCTAATATGTGAGGTGAGGTGTGGTGGCTCATGCCTGTAACCCCAGCATTTGGGGAAGCCAAGGTGGGAGGATCTCTTGAGACCAAGAGTTCAAAATCAGTCTGGGCAACATAGTTTTTGAATGGCAGTTTATTTTAAGCCATTGTTTCTGGAAGAGTTTAATCTGATCCAGTGTTGGATTTTTCTTTCACTCATAGAGACAAAAATAAAGATAATAGCTATAGCATTTATTGAGCACTAACTATGTGCCCACCCCTTGATCCTTGCCAAACCCTCTGAGGCATGGACCACTGTACTACCATCCCCATTTTATGGAGAAGATACTGAGGCAAAGGAGGTTTAAGTACCTTGCTAAGCATGGGCAGCTATTAATGTGGTAAAGCTGGGGTCCGGAACCACTCTTGTAACCAATGCAACACTGTGTCTCTGGACTCCAGACCAATCTCTCTGATGCTCAAAATTTGCCTGCATTAAATGCACTTTTGTGAAATATATTTTTTTATTTCTTTTTTGAGATGGAGTCTCGCTCTGTCTCCCAGGCTGGAGTGCAGTGGTGCAATCTCAGCTGACTGCAACCTCCACCTTCTAGGTTCAAGCAATTCTCCTGCCTATGTCTCCCAAGTAGCTGCGATTACAGGTGGCCATCATGACTCCTGGCTAATTTTTGTATTTTTAGTAGAAGCAGGGTTTTACCATGTTGGCCAAGCTGGTCTTGAACTCCTGACCTCAGGTGATCTGGCTGCCTTGGCCTCCCAAAATGCTCAGATTACAGGCATGAGCCACTGCACCCAGCCAGAATAAAAGATCTTTAAATGGAATCATTTAGTTATATTGAAACATTTACTTTGAGACCAGCCTGGCTAACATGGTGAAACCCTGTCTGTCTCTACTAAAAATATAAAATTAGCTGGGTGTGGTGATGTGCACCTGTAATCCCAGCTACTCTAAAGGCAGAGGCAGGAGAATCACTTGAACCCAGGATGCAAAGCTTGCAGTAAGCAGAGATGGTGCCATTGCACTCCAGCTGGGCTACAAGAGTGAAACTCCATCTCAAAAAAAAAAAAAAAGTTAATTTTGTGTCCTTACTTTTCCCCATTTTCTCATAAATCAATGAAAATTCTGCTGCAAACTTTCATCAGCCTTCCAACTAACATTGCGTTGGTCCTCCCTGCTCTCTTGGTTTAGTATACTGAGCTGAAATCTAAGAGATGCGGGTGGTGGGGAGCAGTGGGGCTTCCAGCTCTCCCAGTTCTTAAACTTGTGGCCTTATGTTCATGGTCCCACAATTTCTTATGTTAAATAGGGATTTTTATACCTACTTAGGGGTTGGCTCACACCTATAATCCCAGCACTTTGGGATGCTGACACCGGGCAGATCTCTTGAGCTCAGGAGTTTCAGACCAGCCTGGGCAACAGGGCAAAACCCTGTCTCTAAAAAGATACAAAAAATTAACCGGGCATGGTGGTGCATGCCTTTAGTGCCAGCTTCTTGGGAGGCCAAGGTGTGAGGATGACTTGATCCCGGGAGGCTGAGGTCACTGTGGAGTGAGCCATGATGGTGCCACTGCACTCCAGCCTGGGTGGCAGAGAGAGATCCTGTCTCAAAAAACAAACAAACAAACCTACTTTGCCAGATGAATGTTAGGATGAAAAGTGATTACATATACATTCCTGAAATAAAGTCTGTCCTCAGTTATAGCTGTTACCATTGATTGGAGATGTTACTTTTATTTTCAGTGTTTGGTAACAAATGCCTTTAAGTATAATAAGTTTCTTGTATACAGTCATTTATATGTTTAAATAATGTTTTAGGTATTTTATTGCTGATCATGGCATAGCATAAAGATGTGTTCATTTAAAACACTTTTGAAGTTGTGCAAGAAAAACTAATATGCAAAATATTCTTTTTTTTTTTTTTTTTGAGATGGAGTCTTCCTCTGTTAACCAGGCTGGAGTGCAGTGGTGCAATCTCAGCTCACTGCAACCTCTACCTCTGGGTTCAAGTGATTCTTCTGCCTCAGCCTCCCAAGTAGCTGGGATTACAGGCACCCACCACCATGCCTGGCTAATTTTTATGTTTTTTTATTTTTTTATTTTTTGAGATGGAGTTTTGCTCTTGTTACCCAGGCTGGAGTGCAATGGCGCAATCTCGGCTCACCGCAACCTCTGCCTCCTGGGTTCAGGCAATTCTCCTGCCTCAGCCTCCTGAGTAGCTGGGATTACAGGCACTCACCACCGTGCCCAGATAATTTTTTGTATTTTTAGTAGAGACAGGGTTTCACCATTTTCACCAGGATGGTCTCGATCTCTTGACCTCATGATCCACCCACCTCAGCCTCCCAAAGTGCTGAGATTACCAGCATCAGCCACTGTGCCCAGCCCTAATATGCAGAATATTGTATGTAGGTATTTTCTATATGTTAGACCCCCTCTAAGAAGGGTTTCTATGTAAGAATAGTACAAATGATCGGGAAAGGTTAATAGGCTTGACAAATTTATGTTTCTTAACACTGTAAAAGTAGTCCAGTTGTCCCATGGCATATGCATAGGACATATACCATACGGTGTTGGTTCCAGGACCCGTATTTCTACCAAAATCCTGGCACACTCAAGTCCCTGCTGTGGGCCCTGCAGATCCCAGGTATGTGAAAAGTTGAGCATCCATATATGCAGGTCTGCATTTAGTTGAAAAAGATCCACATATAAATGGGCCCATGCAGCTCAAACCCGTGTTGTTCAAGGGTCCACTGTATTTGAAAATAAATTTGACAAAAAAGTTGCCTTGTTTTACAAAATGTTGGATTACTACCTCTCTCATATCTTAATAAAAATACCATCTATTTGCCATCCCATTGAGATAATACAACTTTTAGAATAGAACCTAGGGCCAGGTGTGGTGGTTTACATCTGTAGTCCCAGCACTTTGGGAGGCTGAGGTGGGCAGATCACCTGAGGCCAGGAGTTTCAGACCAGCCTGACCAACATGGTGATACCCCGTATCTACTAAAAATATAAAAAATTTCCCAGGTGTGGTGGTGTGTGCCTGTAATCCCAGCTACTCCTGAGGCTGAGGCAGAAGAATTACTTGAACCCTGGAGGTGAAGTTTGCAGTGAGTCGAGTTCACACCACTGCACTCCGGCCTGGGCAACAGCAAAACTCCATCTCCATTTAAGAGGAGTTCATTTTCCCAATCATTAGGAAGAACTTGAAAGGGTAGTAAACTGTGGTCGTTTGAGAAGAAAAGCAAGTGGTCATATTTGAATGTAACATACTCAACTGGGTTGGGAACGAAACGGAATCTAGAGGTTGGTCATAAAAGTGCAAAACCAGGTGTTCTTATAAACCATGTACTCTTGTAAACACTGATAAGACATAGCACTGAGCCCTGGACCTTTCTTCTATAACGTGTTTGTACAGTAAAGCCTGGCTTTAATTCCAGCTCACACCCCCACCCCTAATCAGAGAGGATCAGGGCAGAGGGAGGACCCAAGGAACACTGGAACCTGAAGGGTGGGAATCTGAAGCCAGGACCGATTGTGGGAAATGGTGGGAATCAGGAAAGGAGAAAGTGAGGCAGAATGGAGGGCACAGGGTGGGAGGCAGTGAGCTGGGTTAGGAAGGATTAGAAATCAGAAGCTGAGGAAGGATCCAGAATGAAACTGTTCTTAAGAAGGTGCGAGCTGCAGCCAGGCGTGGTGGCTCACACCTGTAATCCCAGCACTTTGGGAGGCCAAGGTGGGCAGACAACCTGAGGTCAGGAGTTGGAGAACAGTGTGGCCAACATGGAGAATCACTGTCTCTACTAAAAATACAAAAATTAGTCTGGCGTGGTGGTGTGCGCCGCTAATCCCAGCTACTTAGAAGGCCGAAGCGAGAGAATTGCTTGAACCCGGGAGGCAGAGGTTGCAGTGAGCCGAGATTGCACCACTGCACTGTAGCCTGGGCAACAAGAGGGAAACTTGGTCTCAAAAACAAAATTGATTAAGTAATGAATGAGGAAATGTCTTGGAAACAGTTGTTCTTATCGTTTTGGGGGTTTTGTTGCTTGTTATTGTTGCTCTATCTAGGCGCCTTGTTTTTTTTTTTTCTTTTATGACAGAGTCTTGCTCTGTCACCCAGGCTGGAGTGCATCAGTGTGATTTTGGCTCACTGCAACCTCCACCTCCTGGGTTCAAGTGATTCTCCTGCCTCAGCCTCCCAAGTAGCTGGGATTACAGGGGCAGGCCATCATGCCCAGTGTTTTTTTTTTTTTTTGATATGGAATCTCACTCTGTCGCCCAAGCTGGAGTGCAGTGGCACCGTGTTGGCTAGCTGCAACCTCCATCTCCTGACTTCAAGCAATTCTGTCTCAGCCTCCTGAGTAGCTGAGATTACAGGTGCCCACAACCATACCCAGCTGATTTTAGAATTTTGGTAGAGACAGGGTTTCACCATGTTGACCAGGCTGGTTTTGAACTTCTGACTTCAGGTGATCTGCCCACCTCAGTCTCTTAAAGTGCTGAGATTACAGGCATAAGCCACAGAAAATGTTTTTTAAATCACAGCTGGTACACACCCCTAGTCCCAGTTACTTCAGAGTCCTAGGCAGGAGGATCACTCAAACCCAGGAGATTGAGGCTGCAGTGAGCCGTGTTCACACCACTGCACTCCACTCTTAGTGACAGAGTGAGACCCTGTGTCAAAACAAAAATCTCAATGGGTCTCCATTGCATATGCAGTCACCCAAGTAGCCAAGATTTAGAGAAATATCTTTCACAAATGCAGATGTACAAAAAGGACATGTCTTCATTTATTGAGGGAGTTTCAGTGTTTTTTATGTACCAATGCTTACATATGAAGTGAACGTTGTGAGGCTGGGTGTGGTGGCTCATTCCTGTAATCTCAGCACTGTGAGAGGCCAAGGTGGGCAGATCACTTAAGTTTAGTAGTTTGAGACCAGCCTGGCCAATGTGGAGAAACCCCATCTCTATTAAATATACAAAAATTAGCCAGGCATGGTGGCAGGTGCCTGTAATCCCAGCTACTCAGGAGGCTGAGACAGGAGAATCGCTTGAGCCCAGGAGGGGTAGGTTGCAGTGAGCCTATATCGTGCCACTACACTTCAGCCTGGGTGACAGAGTGAGACTCCCTCTTGAAAAACAAAGTTAACATTTTGATAATGCACTTTTGTGGAGTCACGTATCTGATGTCCAAGGCAGTGGAGGGAATGGCTGCCCCAGCTCTAGGAGAGACTGGTCTGCCTTCTGGATTTGTTCTGTCTGAGTCCCAGGCTGATGGATGGTGCCTGCCAACTCAAGGGCAGATCTTCCCTTCCTAGTCCACTCAAACTCACCTAGACACAACCCAAATCATCTTTTACCTGGTTTCCACATGTTCTTTCATTCAGTCAACATGACACCTACAATTTTTTTTTTTTTTTTTTGAGACAGAATCTTGCTTTGTTACCCAGGCTAGAGTGCAGTGGCTGGAACTCAGCTCACTGCAGCCTCAACCACCCATGCTCAAGTGATCCTCCTGCCTCAGCCTCTGGAGTAGGTGGGACTACAGGCAGGCACCACCACACCCAGCTAGTTTTTGTGAGATGGGATTTTGCCATGTTGGCCAGACTGGTCTTGAACTTTTGGACTCAAGTAAACTGCCTGCCTTGTCTTCCCAAATTTCTGGGGTTTCAGCATTTCAGTTGTGAGTCACCTTGCCTGATTGACACCTAAAATTAAGTCCCCAAGCCCATCTGTTGTCAGCAAGGTACCCTTCTCTATCTCCTCAACCTGTGCTTAATTTATAAATAAATAACAAGGTAATCGTTCACCTGTCATGATTCAACTAGCATGATAAAACTATCTGGCATACAACTGAAAACACATCCCTTCCCCAGAATTCATCTCTCAGGATTTCAACATAATGGATTTAAATTTTGGGGGGTTGTAATTTTTGAGATTTTAGATGTGAGGGATTTTGATCTTTTGGGATTTAACCTATTTCACAACCGAGCAGACTGAGTTGCAGAGAGGGGATGTGAACTGCCCAAGGTCTCACAGGTGGTGAGGGTTTGTAGCTGGAACTTGAACCAGGGTATACTTTGGAAAGAGATTCTACACTGAGCCTCCTCCTGAGAAGCCTGCTCTTCGGGGTTTGGAGGAAATTCATGGTCAGTAAACTGTGTCTCAGGAAGCTGTTCCTCTAATGCATCAATCAGGATAAACAAGATTATGAGGCAATAACAAACAACTTCCATTCTCTCTTTTTTGTTTGTTTTTTGTTTTTTAGAGATGGAGCACTCTGTCACCCAGGCTGGAGTGCAGTGATGCAACATTGGCTCACTGCAACCTCCACCTCCCGGTTCAAGCAATTTTCCTGTCTCAGTCTCCTGAGTAGCTGGGATTACAGGCATGACTCACCACACCCAGGTTAATTTCATATTTTTAGTAGAGACAGAGTTTCACCATGTTAGTCAGGCTGGTCTTGAACTCCTGGCCTCAAACGATCCTCCAGCCTTGGCCTCCCAAAGTGTGATAACCTGCTTTTTGTCATCTAAAACTGACTCTCTCTTTCTCAGACTGAGAGCTGTTCAGGCTTCATGTTAACTTCTTGAGCCAGACAGACTCCATCTTACCTTCTTCATTTTAGTTATTTTCCCACCATTCAGTATGTAACTGTAGTACGTAGCTTGGACAGGCTGACATTGGACACCTCCAGGAATGCATTTGTTGATAAGAGGCTGAGTTAAGTGGTAGCAGCAGAGCCTGGGAATGCGGGTGCTGTCAAGCACCCAGAGTCCCCATTATCTATAACAGCTTTACCTTTGCACCTGGCACTGCTTTATTTCTCATGTGCTAGTTTATCTTTTAACTTTTCGCTTACTCTGCTTCTGTGAAAAGTTTGCTTCAGCTAGCTTCCCTCTCCCTTTTAAAACTAGGTTATGTAAGACCACCTAACTTTTTCTTAGGGGCCAATAGAATTTTGGGCATTAGCCACCTCTCAGTCACCAGCTGAAATGAAGGACTCACAATTCAATCTCAGAGTGTGGTGCGCTCCTTGACTCGCTGCAGTATAACAAAAGCGCTGGGATTACAGGCATGAGCCGCTGCACCCAGTGCAACCCCTGTTCTCAATAGCTTACAACAGCCAAGGCTGATTTCTGTCCCACATGACACATCCACAGCAGCCTAATGGATTCGTCTGCATTGGAAACATCAAGAGTTCTGTGGCAAAAAGAAGAGACACCTGGCCACTTGCTGACTCTGAAAGTTTCTGGTAAAAACTGATACAGGTGGCCAGGCACAGTGACTCACACCTGTAATCCCAGCACTTTGGGAGGCTGAGGCCTGTGGATCACCTGAGATCAAGAGTTTGAGACCAGCCTGGCCAACATGGTGAAACCCCATCTCTACTAAAAATACAAAAATTAGCCAGGTGTGGTGGCATGCACCTGTAATCTCAGCTACTCTGGAGGCTGAGGCAGGACAATTGCTTGAACCTGAGAGGCAGAGGTTGTGTGAGCTGAGATCATGCCACTGCACTCCAGCCTGGGCAACAGAATGAGACTTTGTCTCAAAAAAAAAAAGAAAGTGACACAGATTCCTCTCAGCCACATGTCACTGATCTAAGCAAGACACCAGCAAATATTGTAAACACCAATACAAACCAGATAGCTGAAAGCTTTTGTTTCCTTTTGCTTTTCTTCTTTTTCCTGCCAAGATTCACTCTCTACCTCTTTTCTCTTTCAATAACCAGTTCATGGTTTCACTTTCCTTAGTATAAGAAAATGCTGGCTGGACGTGGTGTCTCATGCCTGTAATCCCAGCACTTTGGGAAGCTGAGGCAGGGGGATCACTTCAGGTCAGGAGTTCAAGATCAGTCTGACCAACACGGTGAAACCTGAGTCTAGTAAAAATATAAATAAATTAATAAATAAAAATACAAAATTAGCCAGGTGAGGTCATGGGTGCCTGTAATCCCAGCTATTCAGGAGGCTAAGGCAGGAAAATTGCTTGAACCCGGGAGGAGGAGGTTGCAGTCAGCCGAGATCTCACCATTGCACTTCAGACCAGGCAACAGGAGCAAATCTCAGTCTCAAAAAGGAAAAAGAAAAGGAAAAGGAAAAGCAAAAGGAAAGGAAAAGAAGAAAATTCTTTCTTCCATCTGACACAAGCCGGAAGAAGAAAATGTCATTTATTGTCCTGGGAGGAGATTCGTGCCCAGATTGTCCACCGGTGGAGTCCTGCACCAGCTCTCTCTGACACAGTGTTTTAGGAATCTTCTCTTGCACACTGGCTTTTTCATGTCTCTTGGACTTTGCCTATGTGGGTCTCTGCCAAACAGGCCTTCTCTCCATGTCTCACTATTATCCTCCTGCTTTATTTATTTACTTGTTTTATTGTTTGAGAAAGTGTCTGATGTAGTCACCCAGGCTGGAGTGCAGTGTGCAGCCAATTTGAGTCTCAAATTCCTGGGCTCAAGCAATCCTCCCATCTCAGCCTCCCAAGTAGGTAGGCATCGCCACACCTGGCTATGATTTTAATTTGTGTGTGTGTGGCAGTAGGGCGGGGTGTGGGGTAGAGACAGGGTCTCCCTATCTTGCCCAGGCTGGTCTCTAACTCCTGGGCTACAGCAATCCTCCCATCTAAGCCTCCCAAAGTGCTGGGATTACAGGTGTGGACCACCACACACACCCAACCTCTCCATCTACTTTATTTTATTTTTTATTTTATTTTATTTTGAGATGGAGTCTCTCTCTGTTGCCCAGGCTGGAAAGTAGTGGTGCGATCTAGCTAACTGCAACCTCCATATCCCGGGTTCAAGCAATTGTCTCCCTCAGCCTCCTGAGTAGCTGAGATTATAGGCACCCACCACCACACCTGGCTAATTTTTTGTATTTTTAGTAGACATGGGGTTTCACCATCTTGGCCAGGCTGGTCTTGAACTCCTGACCTCGTGATCCACCTGCCGCTGCCTCCCAAAGTTCTGGGATTACAAGGGTGAGGCCACGGTGCCCAGCCTACTTTATTTTATTTTATTTTATTTATTTATTTATGAGACAGTTACTCCCCTCCCTGATCCCCCAAGCTACAGTTCAGTGGTGCGATCTTGGGTTCACTGCAGTCTCCACCTCCCTATTTCAAGCAATTCTCCTGCCTCAGCCTCCCGAGTAGCTGGGATTACAGGTGTGCACCACCACCCCCACCTAATTTTTCTATTTTTAGTAGAGACAGGGTTTTGCCATGTTGGCCAAGCTGATCTGAAACTCCTGACCTCAAGGGATGCACCTGCCTTGGCCTCTGAAAGTGCTGGGATCACAGGCCTGAGCCACCACACCCTGCCCCATCCACTTCAGAAGGTTCAGCTGAGACATCTAATCTGGAGTATTTTCCTTGACCCCACTGCCACCTCTGACCTGGCTAGGGAAGAGGCTGGCCAGTTGCTCTGTTCTGCCTCACATAGTCTCAGCCTTGGATCAGATTCCAGCCACAGCCCTGGCAAACAGTCCAGGCAGGCTTTGACCTGATTCATGCTTCCCTCATGTCCTGCCCTGTTCCAAGAGAAACCCTCAGTGAATGGGAGACAGGAAACTGGGTCTAAGTGATTCTCCTATTCATTGCTTAGGCAGACAATTATGTACAATTTCTTTTTTTTTTTTATTTTTTTATTTTAAATATAGAGCTGGGGTCTCTATGTTGCCTAGGCTGGTCTCGAACTTCTGGCCTCAAGTGATCCTCACAACTCAGCATCCTAAAGTTCTGGGATTACAGGTGTGAGCCACCATACCTGGCCTATAATACATTTCTAGATGAGTCCTTAGGAATTCTGAAATCACCACTGCAAAATTATAAGTGAGACCGTGAAAGAGATTCGACCTAACTGACTCCATCATCGTGCTTCTAATCTCCAAGCTGTCCTTGTAGGCCAAAGTAACTTTGGGAAGAACTTAGTTAATTGTTTACAATTTGAAACAAAGATGGTAACAGCCCTTTCCTAAAACAAACTACCTTCTTGCCTGGGGACTAGACTGCCTTTGTAGAACTAACAAGTTAGCTAAAAGATTAGAAACTGTGGTTTCTAATAGGTTCATGAAGCTGGAGGCTACAAGATTCCAACCCTCCCCAAATTGCTCCTGGGGATAACATCACTATTGTAAAATGTAAAATCCGTGCTTGAGCTATTTTGCAGACCCTGCACTCAGTGGATCAGCTGGCATGACCCAGATGGATAAACTGGCACATCCGATTTTGTGGGCCCCACCCAGGAACTGACTCAGCTTGCGAGGACACCTTCCATTCCCTATGACTTCATCTCTGACCCAACAATCAGCACTCCCGACTCGCTGGCCCCCTCCACTCACTAAGTCATCCTTAAAAACTCTAATCCCTGAATCTTCTGCTCTAGGAGACTGACTTGAGTAATAATCAAACTCCAGGCTGGCATGATGGCTCACATCTATAATCCCAGCACTTAGGGAGGCCAAGGAGGGTGGATCACCTGCTATCAGGAGTTCAAGACTACCCTTACCAATGTGAAGAAACCCTGTCTCTCCTAAAAATCCAAAATTAGCCAGCGGTGGTGGCACATGCCTGTAATCCATCTACTCGGGAGACTGAGGCAGGAGAATCTTTTGAACCTGGGAGGCAGAGGTTACAGTAAGTGGAGATCGCACCATTTCACTCTAGCCTGGGCAACAAGAGTGAAACTCCATCTTGGGAAAAAAATATAAAAGTTAGCTGGGCATGGTGGTGCCCACCTGTAATCCCAGCTACTCAGGAGGCTGAGGCAGGAGAATCTCTTGAACCTGGGAGGCAGAGTTTGCATTGAACAGAGGTCATGCCGCTGCACTCCAGCCTGGGTGACAAAGTACAACTTAAATTTAAAACAAACTCCAGTCTCCCACATAACTGACTCTGCATGAATTACTCCTCCATTGCAAGTCCCATGTCCTGATAAGTTGGCTCTGTCTAGGCAGTGGGCTAAATGAACCTGCTGGGCAGTTACAATCCCTTTGGGTTAGGCCTTGGTTGCCCTTAGTGTGGCCATCTCTGTGGCACACGCGCTTCTTGCTTTTCTCTCTCCTCCTTTACCCTCCCAGTCCCTCAGTTGGCTCCCTGGATCCATTTCCCCAAACAATCCTCCTGCTCAAAAGTCCTGACCCTAGGTCCTGCTTTGGGTTGTAGGGGTTACCCAGGCTCAGGCCATGAGGACCCACTCTGGGTGCCCACACCCCAGTGCCACTGCCCCAGGCACATCCTCATGTTCCTCAGTGCTTTCATGCCTGTCCCTCCAGCCCATCATGAGCTCCCTAAGGCAGGAGCTGGGCCTGATTCCCTGCTGTTCCCTCAGCACAGGGCTGGGCCTGAGGGCATAGTCAGTCCATGCTGGAGACTAGGTGACGAATGAAGGAAGGAGTGAATAAACTGCATGGATGGCTTTGCCTTTTTCACACTAGTCAATTTCTTGGTCTGTTTCTACCCTGAGCTCAGTTTTCTCATTTGTCAAAATGAACACCCCATTCTTCTCCTTAGGCTTCACTTTCTAGGCCAAAATTTTTGTTGTTGTTTTTTGGTTTTTGGGTTTTTTTTTTTTTTTTTTTGAGATAGGGTCTTGCTCTGCCACCCGGGCTGGAGTCCAGTGACACGATACCAGCTCACTCTAGCCTCAAAGTCCTGGACTGAAGCAATCCTCCCACCTCAGATTCTTGGCTACTTTTAAAATATTTTGTAAAGATGGGGTCTCACTATGTTGCCCCAGCTGGTCTGGAACTCCTGGCATCAAACTATTCTCCTGCCTCAGCCTCTCAAAGTGCTGGGATTACAGATCCGACAGTGGGTGGAGCCACTGCACCAGCTACTCAGGGCAAATTTGAGCCAACGTACTTGGCCATCCAAGATTCCATCCTGGTAGGGCAGCTCTGAGCACTGGCATTGGAGAGAGCACAGCTTCTCAGCTGAACTCTGGGATAGACCCATTTCCCAATGGGAAGAGTATTCCAAGGCTTCTCACTCACATCTTCTACAGCTCCAAGTCTTGGGATGCCTCAAACCCATACTCTACATGGGTGAGCCTTCATTGAGCAGCTAGTGTGTGACAGATAGGACAGGGTGGGCATGCAAGAGGAAGGAGACTCACACTTTGCCTTGAGGAGATTACATTCAAGCAGGGACACAATTACTCCAGAGTGTGGCAGACAAATGGACCAAAGCCTCTGATTTTCTTTCTTTCTCTTTTTCTTTCTTCCTTTCCTTTCTTTCCTTTCTTTCTCTTTTTCTTTCTTTCTCTCCCTCTCTCTCTCTTTTTTTTTTTTTTTTTGAGACAGAGTTTCACTCTTGTTGTCCAGGCTGGAGTGCAATGGCCTCAGGTGATCCACCCACCTAGGCCTCCTAAAGTTCTGGGATTATAGGTGTGAGCCACTGCATCTTCCCACCTCCAATTTTCCCAGAAGGAGGCACAGAGAAATTTGGCACCCAACAGAAATGAGTTCAAATATCGGTGTCCCTAGTTCTTGGCTCAAGCTTCTCTGGTGCTCAGTGACTTCCTATGAAAGGGAATGAGAGGGGTCTGTGGTGACAAAATCATGCTTCTAGTGTCAGGCAAGGTGACATTCACCTGTAATCTCAGCCACTCAGGAGGCTGAGGTGGGAGGATTGCTTGAGGAGACATAGGAAGACCCCATCTCAAAAAAAAAAAAAAAGCCAGGCATGGTGGCTTACACCTGTAATCCTAGCATTTTGGGAGCCCAAGGCAGGTGGATGACTGGAGGTCAGGAGTTCGAGACCATCCTGGCCAACATGGTGAAACCCCATCCCTACTAAAAATACAAAAATTAGCCAGGCATGGTGGTGCATGCCTGTAGTCCCAGCTACTTGTGAGGCTGAGGCAGAAGAATCGCTTAAACCCAGGAGGTAGACGTTGCAGTGAGCCGAGATCACACCACTGCACTCCAGCCTGGGAGTCTCCACAGAGCAAGACTCCATTTCCAAAATAAAAAAAAAGGAAGAGACATCAACAAAAATTGGTGATGAATGGGGTAGTGGTGGCACTGCCAGGCTAAAAAATATATATACATATATATGTGTGTATGTATATATATTTATATATTTGAATTTTTAGTAGAAACTAGGTTTCTTCTCATTGGCTAGGCTAGTCTTGAACTCCTGACCTCTGGTGATCCACCCACATAGGCCTCCCAATGTACTGAGATTACAGGTGTGAGTCACTGCACCCGGCCTCCCCCATTTATTATTATTATTTTTGAGACGGAGTCTCACTCTGTCTCCCAGGCTGGAGTGCAGTGGCAAAATCTCAGCTCACTTCAACCTCCCCCTCCCAGGTTCAAGCGATTCTCTGGCTCAACCTTTTAAGTAGCTGAGATTACAGGAGTGTGCCACCATGCCAGGCTAAGTTTTTTATTTTTGGTAGAAATGGGGTTTTGCCATGTTGACCAGGTTGGTCTCAGACTCCTGACCTCAGGTAATCCTCTGGCGTCGGCCTCCCAAAGTGCTGGAATTGCACACGGGGGTCCACCCCACCCCCATCCAAGTACATTTCTTGATTGCACAGAATGTATGGTGATATTGGTGGACTTAAGGACATCCTCTCCAGCACTGAGTGTTGTCAGTGTCTTGGTTGTGCTGTGCTTTTTGTTTGTTTGTTTGTTTTTTGAGACAGAGTCTTACTCTGTTGCCGGGCTGGAGTGTAGTGGTGTGATCTTGGCTCACTGCAACCTCCACCTCCCGGGTTCAAGTGATTCTCCTGCCTCAGCTTCCCGAGTAGCTGGGAATACAGGTGCACACCATCACACCCAGCTAATTTTTTAAAAAAGTATTTTTAGTAGAGTTGGGGTTTCACAATGTTGGCCAGGATGGTCTCAATCTCTTGACCTCATGGTCCGACTGCCTCAGGCTCCCAGAGTGCTGGGATTACAGGCATTAGCCACTGTGTCTGGCCTGTGCTCTGCTTTTAAACTCTTATTTTTAAAGTGGGGCAGATTGGAAGGTGTGCCTTGTTTTCATGGCCCACATGAAGCTTGTTTTGAACTGTTTTGTGTTCACAGTTTGGGATTTTTGAGGCAATATTGCTGAGCTGCCCTGTCAACCTGAATTTGAGCCCTTTATCTGCCATTAACCTTGCCATGTGACTATGAGCAAAGTACCTAGCCTCTCTGTTCTTCAGTTTCTTTATTTGTAAAATGCAGATTATGTCCAGCTCATAGCACTGGTGTGAGGAATAAATGAAGCTATGTGGAGATCACTTTTACATGGTATGTGACACTTGGTAGGCACCAAATCATTATTGCTGGCAGGATCAGTACATTCTGGCTTGTCTATACACACACACACACACACACACACACACACACACACACACACACAGAGAGAGAGACAGAGAGAGACAGAGAAATTGCAGAGATAGTACAAAGAGTTCCCATGTGTCTGTACCCAGCTTCTCCTATTAACATCTTACATTTGTATGGTGCATTTGTTAAAATGAATGAACAAATATTGAGATGCTTTTATTAACCCAAGTCTGTACTTCATTGAGATTTCTTGGGGTTATTCCTAATGTCCTTTCCTGTTCTAGGGTCCCATCTGGGACACGGCATTCCATTTCATCATCATTTCTCCTTAGGCACTCTCCCTGGCTGGGTCACTCAATGAGTTTCTTTTGATTACATTGAAATAAAATTTTGGTGCAGACAATGAGATCTCTGTTACAGAATTCTTAGGTTAAAATTTAGTCACAATGGCTGGGTACAGTTGCTCATGTCTGTAATCACAACACTTTGGGAGGGCGAGGCGGACTGATCACTGGAGCCCAGGAGTTCGAGACCATCCTGGGCAACATAGTGAGACACCCTGTCTCTACTAAAAATAGAAAAAGCTTGCCAGGCATGGTGGCACACATTTGTAACCTCAGCTACTCTGGATGCTGAGGCATGAGAATTTCTTGAAGCCAGGAGGTGGAGGTTTCAGTGAGCTGAGATGCGACCATACCCCAGCCTGGACAATGAAGTCAGATTCTATCTCAAAAAAGAAACAAAAGGCAAACCTTATTCACAAAATTATTACAGGGCACCCGGTAGTAGCCCCTGAGCTGGATGTGTAGTAGACTCCTGAGATCTTAACCTGACATCTGCCCTACTGTGGTGAAACCTGCTTGTATGCCATAAAGCAGACCCAAGCTGCCAAAAACCACCTGTGCCATATCCTGTCCATTTGTCCTCCTGCAACTTCTGGTAAATAATGTCCATTGAAAAATGCTGGTTGGGCTGACGTGGTGGCCTGAGCGATAACGCATCTCAGGAATGTGGGGGGGGTGGGGTAGGAAAAGGAGGCTACTGCATTTTTTCTGACAGTCACCTCAAAACTGCTGGTAGCTTGGTGCTGGAAGGGTGTCACCCCAGCAGGTTAGCTGAGCCGTGTGGTTTCTCTGAATGTTAGTAACTTTCACTATTTCAGCTTGTGTTTCCTCCCACCAGACAATGGGGTCTGTGTGCTGGGGCAGAGCTGCTTCCCCTTCGACACTGGCTCTTTTCTAAGAACTGAAAAGAAGCTGCAGAGGCTGTGACTTCACTTTTCTTGGAACTGCTTTACATTACCCCAAAAAATGCAGAAGACCCTCATTTAGCAGCTTGTGCATTGCTGAGTTCTCTAATTCTTTCTGTTGCATATTCTTGTAATGTTCAAGTTTGACTGACAAATTCTTCTGCATCAGGCGAAGCGGAAGGGGGAAGGAATGATCGTGTGAAGGAACTGAGTGCTTTGTCACTTGGCCTGTTTGTGGTTTAATGGTTGACAAGAAAAAGCACCTGGAAGAGACACTGTGTAGAATGCCTTCCAATTCCAAGGGTCACAACCCTGCAGTTGGCTAGGGCTGGTGTAGATGAACATCAGGCTACAGCCCAAACTCACAGAGCAGCTGCAAGGACAAGGGGAAAAACGCACTTTCAGCCAGAATGACCTACATTTAGTAGATACTTCAGAGCTCATACCAAAGGACATCTTCACGGGGCCTCTGCCTCCTTGCGATAAGGGAGATAGTGATGTCAGCCAAACATGGGGTCCAGTCCTGGTCCTGCCAGTTCCTGTCTGACTTTGGTCTTGAAAGTCAGTCTGTGAAGTGGAGACCATTCTTCCTTCAAAGGGTGGTACCTAGTAGGTTCTTGGGAACTGAATTAGGTTTCCTCTCCTGAGAGTGGGTGTTGTAGACAGGCACATACGCTGTTCTGAAATCATCTGTTGCTATCTCTATCTCTGTTGGAGGTGCTTCTGGTGATGTATGATTGTGTCTGACTTATCTCAGTATCCCTGCCCAGCATGGGGTCTTAAGTAACATACATGGGCAGTCAGTCAATGTTAGGACTGGCTGGGTTTTAGGCTGGAAGACAGTGGAAATACACAAGCAAAGGCACCGTGTCTTGAATTTACACTTGGCCTGCAGCAGTTTTCAAATGAAAGGAGCCCCCTGCTTAGGAGGGCCTTTTGAATTGGGCCCCCTGTATAGTTTATAGTGAACCTGAAGGTGATGGCTAGACTGTTGGGGAGCGCTCTTTAAGTACAGAGGGAAGACTTAGTAAAGACATAAAAGCATGGAGGAGAAGGAGCTAGACAGCTGCATCCAAAAAATGATTCATGTGGTTTGGGCAGAACCTGAAATGAGAGGCCTTCGAGATTGACTCTTGATAATGAATGCAAATGCAGCTGGGCTCAGTGGCTCACACCTGTAACCCCAGCACTTTGGGAGGCTGAGGCGGGCAGATCACCTGGGGTCAGGAGTTCAAGACCAGCCTGGCCAACAGGGCAAAACCATGTCTCTCTAAAAATGCAAAAATTAGCCAGACTTGGTGGGGTGGTGGGGTGGAGGTGCCTGTAATATCAGCTACTCAGGGGGCTGACACAGAAGAATCACTTGAACCCAGGAGATGGAGTTTGCAATGAGCTGAGACTGTGCCACTGCACTCCAGCCTGTGTGACAGAGCAAGGCTCTGTTTCAAAAAAAAAAAACAAAACAAAACAAAAAGAATGGAAGTTCAACAAAGAATTAAGTGTCAGGGACTGTGCTAGAAGCTGTCTCATGAGTTGCTTCATTTTCCTGTCCCAGTACCCCTGGGAGGTGCATTTCCCCTGTGCCCTTTCACAGCTGTGAAAACTACAGCCATGGAGATGAAGTCCTTTGTCCAAGGGCTCTGTCCAGCCACAGAGCCAGGTTATGAACCAGTACGTGCCCCTCATCATTAAGGACACTCTGTTGTTGTGGGTGGCCATGATCAGTCCCTTCCCTAAGGCAGCTCTTCCCCAGGGCAGCTCTGGGAGCTGAAGTTCTCTGCATGGGCACTGGCACCCTCTGCTTGTCTGTGCTCTGGAAATGGGATGACAACCACTCACCCGATAACAAAGGCACAGAATGAAGCAAGGGAATGAAATGCGGCCATGAGAAGCTTCACTCCTGTTTACCCAGGAGTTCTGCCCATTATGACCAGGCTGAGGTGGGGGTGTGGGCTACTGGATTTGGGAACCAGATGGGTTCTGAAAGGCTTGCAGTGGGGTCAGCCCCACTGTTCATTCACTGGATGACCTTGGGTGGGTTATTTCACTGCCCTTACTTCTGATATCCATAGAAACGGGATGACATGGGGTGAGAGAGGTTAAATAATTCACCCACATGGCTGCTAGCTGGAATCCAGCGCTTAAACATTCACTATAGTGGCTCATGCCTGTAATCCTAGCACTTTGGGAGTCTGAGATGGGTGGATCAGCTGAGGTCAGGAGTTCGAGACCAGCCTGGCTAACATGGTGAAACCCCATTTCTACTAAAAATACAAAAAATCTGGGTGTGGTGGTGCATGCTACTCGAGGGGCTGACAGGAGAACCACTTGAACCCGGGAGGCAGAGGTTGCAGTGAGCCAAGACTGCACCATTGCACTACAGCTTGGGCAACAAGAGCAAAACTCCATCTCAAAAACAAAAAGAAACCACAAAAGTTCACTTTATTGGCCTTGAAAAAGTTCACTGTGGCCAAACACCTGCTGGGTTCCAGGCTCTGGGGATACACGAGGTGAATGAGACACATGGTTGCTCCCTGTGCGGCGTGACTTCTCAGACCTTCATTCCTCCTCATAGTTCCTGTTTAAGTCTGAGAAAGTCCTGTGCTTTTAAGAACATGTGTGGTTAGATTGGGCTCTCCTCGGTATCCAGGCCAATCTCCCCATCTCAAACCCCTTGCTAATCCCACCTGCAAAGTCCCTTTTGCTATGTAAGGTGACGTATTCAGAGGTTCTCGGGATTAGGGCATGGACATCATTGTGTGGGAATGGACAGTCTGCCTACCTAGTCAGCCCTCTAGACCCTGAAGATGTGTGTTCATCCTAAATACAAAATACATCCACCCTGCCCCAAGGCTTCATCCCATTATAACATCAACTCAGGAGTCCAAAATCTGCTCTAAATCTCATCACCTAAAACCTCAATCCGGCATGAGGGAAACTCTGGGGATGAAGCATCCTGAGCAGTTCCTCTCCCTCTGTGAACCTGGAACTCACTAAACCAGTTACCTGGCCCTAAAGTGTAGTGAGTAGCCACTCAGAGGGGTACAGTCTAGTTCTGTCCCTGATCCAAGGGACCTGATATGTGATATGGGCAAGAAAAGGAATAAACAAATAGGCTTCACACCCAGAAATACCAGACCACTAAGCCTCCTTTCCTCCTAGTCACACAGGACAGGGAAAGGAGTTTCTCCAAAGGGTCTGTCAGCACCTAATTCCATGTCCTGTGAGCTTGGGAGAAGGCTGAGCTAGACACTTTCCTTCTGCAGGTACTGCTCATTTTAGAAAATGAGTCAGGCCGGGTGCAGGGGCTCCCACCTGTCACCCCAGCACTTTGGGTGGCCAAGGTGGGCAGATCTCCTGAAGCCAGGAGTTCATGACTAGCCGGTCCAACATGACAAAAACGTGTCTCTACTAAAAATACAAAAATTAGCCAGGCATGGTGGTACATGCCTCTGGTCCCAGCTACTCAGGAGGCTGAAGCAGGAGAATCACTTGAACCCAGGAGGTGGAGGTTGCAGTGAGCTGAGATTGTGACCCTGCCCTCCAGCTTAGGCCACAGAGTGAGATTCTGTTTCCAGAAAAAAAGAAAGTGAGTCAGAGTCAGAGTCTGCCCTGGGGTCTTCCATCGGACGGCTGTGCATTAGTTGCAGGTGAAAATTTTCCCAGAGCACAGCTGAGCCTGGTTGTCCTGCATGTAGGACTATGGCAGATAGCTAATTATCAGCTCCACCTGGGCTGTTTTTTCCTGGTTCCCTACCCATAGCTTCAATTAGGATCCACGTGCTAGGGGCTCAAGAAAGCCTAAGCTTTTAGAAAGCTCTCCGGTGAGTCTCATCATCAATCAGGTTTGGCAGCCACAGATCTACAGCTTTCTGGCCCAGAGACACCCGGGGCACAGGAGGGGTCAGGGCTGCCTGTGACGCTGGTTGTGAACTGGTGAAGGCTCCCTTGAGTGGAGACCCTGGAGCCCAAGGGACCAGGAACAAGGGGTCCCTGCCTGCCCCAGGCTTCTGAGGAGGAGAAGAAAGGGAGGCTGGAAAAGCCCATGTGGAGGAATAGAGCTGCTCTACCTCCTGGATGTCCAGGGCCATCCTTAATACTGGGCCATTGCAAGGTAGTGATATCAAGTTCCCTTTTTAAAAAGCCCTGTGACTGCGCTCTCAGCACTTCGGGAAGCCAAAGCAGGCAGATCACCTGAGGTCAGGTGTTTGAGACCAGTCTGGCCAACATGGTGAAAGCCTATATCTACTAAAAATATAAAAATTAGCTGGATGTGGTGGTGTGTGTCTATAATCCCAGCTACTCAGGAGACTGAGACAAGAGAGTCGCTTGAACCCAGAAGGCGTAGGCTACAGTGAGCTGAGATCACTCCTTTGCACTCCAGCCTGGGTGTCAGAGCGAGATTCCATCTCACACACACACACACAAAAAGCCCTTTTACAGAAAACTATTAAGTAAACGATAGTACAGTGGTACCTGAGTGACCGATGTGTGGGTACTTGCTTTTCCTCGATGTTCTAGAGTAGAGCTGCGCTGTCTAATGTGATTGTCATCAGCCTCGTAGATCTGTGGAGTACTTGGAATGTGCTGGTGTGACAGGCAGAGTTGCCAAACTCAGTAAATAAAAGCTTAGGATGCCTCCACCATCAGTGTGGGCTGTGCACGGTGACTTCCTTCCAGAATGGAAGGGGGATAAAAGAGTAACTTTACAGTGGCAAAACCTGACAGGCTGCCCCAGCCAGCCAGCCAAGGTTAACATCAAGTGATATATCATGTTAATAGCGCACCTGGGTAAGACACCTGAGGTCTTGGGGGGCCAGGACTTAGAAGCTTCAAATTCCACAGACACTCCTCTTCTCACTGCCCTCACGTGGCTCCTGTCAAGAGTAGTGACAGTGCCCTAAGGGGCCTTTAGGAGCCTGATGGGAGCACAGGAGGTCTCTTGAAAGCCTGGAGAAGCATGTGAGGACTTGGTGTTTTCCATAGGTATGACAGCCAGGGTTGGTGCTTGAGACCTCTGGTCAGAGCTGGTAATGCTATGTAATGAATTGCCACAAATTTAGGAGCTTAAAAAAATGTATTGGCCGGGTGCAGTGGCTCACACCTGTAATCCCAGCACTTTGGGAGGCCAAGGTGGGCAGATCACCTAAGGTCGGGACTTTGAGACCAGCCTGACCAATATGGAGAAATCCTGTCTCTACTAAAAATACAAAAAATTAGCTGGGCATGGTGGTGTATGCCTGTAATCCCAGCCACTTAAGAGGCTGAGGAAGGAGAATCGCTCGAACCTAGGAGGCAGAGGTTGCAGTGAGCCAATATTGCACCACTGCCCTTCAGTCTGGGTGACAAAGCAAGACTCCATCGCAAAAAAAAAAAAGAACAGCCTTGTTAAATTCCTCCCATGTGTGGATGCACTTGCTGTAATGTTTATTCCTGCTATGATGAGTCACCCGCTCCCAGGGCTGCCCTGCCCATTGCGAGACCTCTTCTGTCTTCCCAAGTGTGAGATAGTGTTTTCCCTGCCTTTACCTCATTTTCCACCTCTCCGGCCGGTGTCACAGCCCTTTAAGGAGAGTGAGCACATTGGCTCTGGGATCTTGGTATCCTCAGTTTGGCAGCACGCCCGGACTTGGCATGAGAAATAAATGTCAGTGGGGGGGGGCACGTGTATATATATATATATATATATATATGTGTATATACATTCATTTTTGCACTGTTGCCAGGCTGGATGCAATGACACAATCTCTGCTCACTGCAACTTCTGCCTTCCAGGTTTAAGAGATTCTCCTGCCTCAGCTTCCCTAGTAGCTGGGACTACAGGCACGTGCCACCACGCCCAGCTAATTTTTGTATTTTTTAGTAGAGATGGGGTTTCACCGTGTTGGCCAGAATGGTATTGATCCCTTGACCTTGTGATCTGCCTGCCTCGGCCTCTCAAAGTGCTGGGATTACAGGCGTGAGCCACTGTGCCCAGCCAGGAAAAGTCCTTTTAAAGATGCACGTATATAGTAAAATGCATATCCCAACACAAATGTTGCACCTGTTGATGTGTGTCTTAAGAAGCCTGAGGTAGGGAAGTTTGGTGGGTGGAAGTTACTCTCCATCTCCTTTGTCATAGCATGGCACATGGAAGAGAAGATTTTGGCTTTAGCGTTTCACTGTGAGCTTCCTGTTTCTTCCATGGTCATGAGCTTTTAGTACCAAATTTGCTGGAAAACCTTGTGAAATTATTTATGCAGAAAGAAAGAATGAGGAATCTTGGGTAACGAGAAAACAACCAGCCAGGTTTGCAAAAACTCCAACATGGGTGGTTTATAACTAACTGGAAAAACATGTCTCATCTCAGTTGACTTAATCCTTTTTGCAGTGCTGGGGCCTTAAGTGTTCCCAGAAGGTTTAAGGAGCATAATCAGCTCCCAAGGTGGTCAGCACAGTGACAAAAATGGACAAAGGGCTCTGCCTGCATCTGAGGGTCCTTCAGTCATGGCCAGCTCTGTCTAGGGGAGCAAAGACCCTGTCTGTCCTCAGCCTTCCTGGCTATGGCAGGGGCATGGGTGGGGAGAGCAGAGCATGGGCACTTGTTCTGGCTGGAAGCTTAGCCTTGGAAACAAGGTTCCAGAGGCAGAGTTTAAGACCCAAACAGGAGAAGGAGATGGCCAATGTTGATGCTCTCAGAGCAGAGGGTCCTGAACTGTCTGATTGTAAGCGCAGTGCTGGGTCCTTACATATTTTTACAAAGTTATTTTCAGAGACATGGAAGTCAGTGAACCCACTTTCTCTTCCTCATTGGAGTTCTCTGGAAAAGAGTGTTCCCAGGGACAGATGATCTGATGGGGCCATGGCCCCACCAGTGTCCTTAAGAGGGAAAGCTCTGTCATCAGAGGGAAGCTCAGCCCCGGCTGATCACACAGGCTACACTAGGCTGGGATCTGCACACCCCAACAGTCTGCCCTAAGGCTCCCAAGTCAGAGAGGCCCAGTCAGTCCTGGTCCTGGCTTTGCTAGCCAGGCTTGGTCCCTAGCTTCATCTCTTGGGGGGCTGATGTGATGTTGTCTGTGAGATGGAGCAAATGGCATTGCTCCTACCCCCACCAGGGTGGCATCAGGATGAAATTCAACATGGGAAGTGCCCTCCCCCAAGTGGTGATGCTATTAGAATTATATGGGTTTGTGGTTTCCCCTTACTGTTTCCACTTCCTTCCTGAAACCCTGTAAGAGCCTTCATGGGAAAGGAAGTCTTTCAGATGCCTGAGTGCAGCTGGGAATAGCAGTTAGCCAGGCTGGCTGGAGCCCAGGGTGAGTTGGCTGGGTTGTGGGTTTGAACAGCCAGAGCCACTGAGGCACAGCTGGCCCACTGCCAAGTGCTACCAACCATCCTGCCAATGCTACCATTGCTTATGCCTGGGAGATGTTTCATTATTGACTGAAAGGGTTGCTGGGTCTTGTCCTGCTCAGGACAGGCCACTGTAGAGTGATCTATTGTCATACTCTAAGGACAGATTGGGTCCTGTACCTCCCAGGGACCCCAAACACAGAATACTCATGACAGGACCCCAGACCATGGGCACAGCCCCTCTTGTTAGTATTAATTATGCACTTATGTGAAATGCACCTGCTCTTGAAGGAGTGGGACAGCCAGTGATTAAAACAGTTGAGGGCAAGTCACCAGGCTATTTCAGGCTCCATTAGGAAATGGCTCTGAGAGTTACTTTAGAGCAAGGGAAATGTGTCCCTGTTGGAGGGGCTCTGTGCCTGGCCAGCCCTTTACTTTTAAATCCTGGCCTACTCCAGCCACACAAGAATCTTTATTAAGTGGCTCTGAAGTAGGAACTGCTACTTAATTTGCAGGGATCAACACAAAATGAAAATCGATAATTTTCAGAAATTAAGTGGGCTGGGTGCAGTAGCTCATGCCTGTAATCCCAGCACTTTGGGAGGCCGAGGCAGGTGGATCACAAGGTCAGGAGATCGAGACCAGCCTGGCCAACATGGTGAAACCCGGTCTGTACTAAAAATACAAAACTTAGCTGGGCATGGTGGTGGGCACCTGTAATCCAAGCTACTCAGGTGGCTGAGGCAGGAGAATCACTTGAACCCAGGAGGTGGAGGTTGCTGTGAGCTAAGATCACACCATTGCACTCCATCCTGGGTGACAGTGTGAGAATATGTCTCAAAAAGAAGGAAAAACAATGATTCAAGCAGCAGAGCATTCAAGCAAGCATTAGGGACCCTTCTGAGCACAGGGCCCCGGCTGCGTAGTTTGTACACTGGCCCAGTTCTGGAAAGAGTACAAGGCAGGCAGCTGGCCTGCACCGTGTGGGTGAACTGAGTCATGCTGCCCTTTGTCGGGGTTGATGGGGATCTTTTCTAGGCTGTAGGCCTGGGCAGGGCTGATGATATGAGCAGGGCTTGTCCTGGTCTGGGCTGAATATAATACACTGGGACAAGTTGAAGGGAGAGGATCGGAGTCGGGTGATCCAGGGAGCATCATCTCTGTATAACAGGAAGTCCCTGAGCTTGGGCACATGACTTAATCATCTGTCACAAGGTTCAGAGCAAAACCCAGAAGATCAGGCAATGATGCATTGAAACTGTCACTACCCAAGTTAGCATTTTCCAGTATCATTAAAAAATGTTTTATAGATACGAGGTCTCGCTGTGTTGGCCAGGATGATCTCAAACTCTTGGTCTCAAGTGATCCTCTTGCCTTGGCCTCCCAAGGTGTTGGGATTGCACTCATGAGCCACTGCCCCTGGCCTCCAACACTGTTTTGAAATTTTTGATATATCTGTGATTTTTGGATCATACCTGTTTTTTTTACTTCCATTAGAGAAAATTGACCTGGCCAGGCAAGGTGGCTCACACCTGTAATCCCAGCACTTTGGGAGATCGAGGTGGGCAGATCACATGGTGTTTTTCCTGTGAGGGTTTGAGTCCAGTTTGGAGAAGATGGTGAAACCCCACCTGTACTAAAAACAAAAAAATTAGGCATAGTGATGGGTGCCTGTAATCCCAGCTACTCAGGAGGCTGAAGCAGGAGAATCTCTTGAATCCATGAGATGGAGATTGCAGTGAGCTGAGATTGTGCCACAGCACTCCTGCCTGGGCCACAGAACAAGACTATCTCAAAAAAAAAAAAAAGAAAAAAATCCCCTTCAAAATCAGATTTTTTTCACTGCCAGGTGACCTTACTAATCACTAACCATGGGCGTACAAGGACAAACGAAATGAGGGCAAAAGAATTTATGCCTTGTTTTCTTTGCCTTTGACCTTCAGCCCCATGCATTCCTGCAAATGCTTTGCCCACAGCAAATCTTTGAAGACCTTAACTTTTCTAAGTGAGATTTCCAAGTGAATTTATGTTGTCTGGAAAGACAATCCCTTTACTGCAGAGCAATTGGTATTTGAAGAGAATGAGATCAGGTTGCTAAGGACACCCTTATTTTATGTAATAGTTTATATAAATTATTGGTGAATAAGAAAAATAAGTTTATTCTTTATTACAGATGGTAAACCAGAAGGGAAGCATGTTACAGGGTAAAGTGAGTCATGGAGTGTGGGAGGCTCAGATGGAACAGGGCTCTGGGACTCCTCTTTCTTGATTTGGGACCTCTAATTTACCTACCAGACCTCAAATTAAAAGACAAACAAAGGCTTCTAATCTGGTTGAGTGGGAACAGATAAAAGTTCCTCTTGGTGGATGGATAGGGGAGGGAAGGAGGAAGTTTGTAGAAACTGAAAGAGGACATTTTTTGAGGTGAGAAGAAGAAATCTCTTGTTTAATTACAAAATCAAAATATCATTTGCAGTGCCTTCCTTCTCCTCTCAGTCATTTAAGAAATTGACATATAATTCACATACCACAAAATGTAGCAATTTAAAATGTATCATTCTCTGGTATTTGTTTGTTTGTTTTTGAGATGGCATCTCACTCTGTCACCCAGGCTGGAGTATATGGCGTAATCTCTGTTCACTGCAACCTGCGCCTCCCAGATTCAAGCCATTCTCCCATGTCAGGCTCTCGAGTAGCTGGGGTTAAAGGCACCTGCCATCGTGCCTGGCTAATTTTGTATTTTTAGTACAGACAGGGTTTCACCATGTTGGCCAGGCTGGTCTTGAACTCCTGACCTCAGGTGATCTGCCCACCTCAGCCTCACAAAGTGCTGCGATTACAGGCCTGAGCCACTGCACTAACCTCATATTCTCAGTTTTTAATAGTTCCATCAAAGAAATAGGAAGCCCACATATTACTCATCTATTTGTCTAATGTTAATAGAGCTTTCTTATAACTTATGTTTACATAGATATCTTTTTTCATCCTGTTGTTTTCATCTTAGCTGTGTTTTTGTATTTAAAGGGTGCCTCTTCTACACATTATATAAGTGGGTCATGTTTTTTTTGTGTTTCTTTTTTTTTTTTTTTTTTTTTGAGACGGAGTTTCGCTCGTTACCCAGGCTGGAGTGCAATGGCACGATCTCGGCTCACCGCAACCTCCGCCTCCTGGGTTCAGGCAATTCTCCTGCCTCAGCCTCCTGAGTAGCTGGAATTACAGGCATGCGCCACCGTGCCCAGCTAATTTTTTGTATTAGTAGAGACGCCGTTTCACCATGTTGACCAGGATGGTCTTGATCTCTTAACCTCGTGATCCACCCACCTCGGCCTCCCAAAGTGCTGGGATTACAGGCTTGAGCCACCGCGCCCGGCCTTTTTTTGTGTTTTTTAAAATTCAATCTCACTATCTCACTTTCACTTGGAGTGTTAAGTTCACTTACAGTTTAATGGAGTTTCTAACTTATGCCATTTGTGGTGTTTTTTTTTTTTTTCTTTTTGAGACAATCTTGCTCTGTCACCCAGGCTGGAGCGAAATGATGTGATCTCAGCTCACTGCAGTCTACGCCTCCCAGATTCAAGCGATTCTCCTGCCTCGGTCTCCTGAGTAGCTGGGATTACAGATGTGCACCACTGTGCCTGGCTTTTTTTTTTTTTGTATTTTCAGTAGTGAGCCAGCGTGCCTGGCCTATTTCTCTTTTGTTTTTTTTCTTCCTTTCCTGCCTCCTTTTGGATGAATGGAGTGATTCTTCACATATCCTTTCATCTCTAGTGACTTTTTGGCTGTATCTGTTTGCTCTATGTTTTTAGCTGTATGTGCTTTCTTTGGCATTTGTTCTAAGGATTACAACACACATCCTTAACTTTTCACAGTTCACCTGCAGTGCTTATGACACCACTTGGGCAATAAGGCAGTGAAAAGGAATGAAGCACAGACATGGGCCACATGTGGGTGAGCCTGACACTGTATGTCAAGTCCAAGCAGCCAGTCACCAAGGGCCACATATTGTATGATCCGATTTATATGAAATGCCTAGATGGGAAAATCCAGAGAGACAGGGAGCAGATTATTGGTTACCTAGTGCTCGGGTTGGAAGGAAGAATTGGGAGGGGTGATGACTAAGGATAACAGGGTTCCTTGTTGGGGAAATGAAAATGTTCTAAAATTGATGGTGGTGATGGATGCACCATTCTGTGAGTATACAAAGAGCCACTGATGTTGACACTTTATTTTTATTTATTTGTTTGTTTGGAGACAGTCTCACTCAGTTGCCCAAGCTGGAGTGCAGTGGCATGATCTTGACTCACTGCAACCTACACCTCCCAGGTTCAAGTGATTCTTCTGTCTCAACCACCCCAGTAGCTGGGATTATAGGCATGTGCCACCACATTTATTTTTTGTTTTTTGTTTTTTGAGAGAGAGTCTGGCTCTGTCAGTGAGGCTGGACTGCAGTGGCATGATCTCAGCTCACTGCAACTCTGCCTTCCAGTTTCAAGCATTTCTCCTGCCTCAGCCTCCCATGTAGCTGGGATTACAGGCACCCAACACCACATTGGGCTACTTTTTTGTATTTTTAGAAGAGATGGGATATCACCATGTTGGACAAGTTTGGTCTCGAACTCCTGACGTCAGGTGATCTACCCGCCTTGGCCTCCCAAAATGCTGGGATTACAGGCCTGAGCCACTGCATCCGACTCCATAAAGTAAATTTATATTTACCTTTTAAGAAACTGCCAAACTGTCTTTTGGAGTGGCCATGCTGTCTTTTGTCCCCCCAGCATGTGTGAAGGCTCCACTTCCACACCCCCCCACTTGATATTGATAGTGACATCTTTTTGTTTGTTTGTTTTTGAGATGGAGTCTCACTCTGTCAACCGGCTGGAGTGCAGTCACGCAGTCTCGGCTCACTGCAATCTCTGCCTGCCGGATCAAGCAATTCTCCTGTCTCAGCCTCTTGAATAGCTGGAATTCCAGATGCAGGTCACCGTGCCTGGCTAATTTTTTTGTATGTTTAATAGAGGCAGGGTTTCGCTATGCTGTTCAGGCTGGTCTCGAACTCCTGATCTTGTGATCCTCCCACCTTGGCCTTCCAAAGTGCTGGGATTACAGGTGTGAGCTACCACATCTGGCTGTGTCATCTTTTTAATGCTGAACCTTTCTCGATAACATATGCAGTGTGGCTTTCTTTGCATTCAAGGTGTTTCATTGAAAGATTTCATATGGATTGTGTGTGTGTATTTTCACATTTATTTCTGAGAGTTTTGTTTTTTTGGGGTGTGTGGTTGCAAATGGGATGTTTTCTTCTCTTTTCTAACTGCTTATTTGTACATAGGAAGACTGTCTGAGGCCAGGCTTGGTGGCACAGGCCTGTACTCCTAGCACTTTGGGAGACTGAGACAGAAGGATTGCTTGAGCCCAGGAGTTTGAGACCAGCCTGGGCAGCATAGTAAGACCCCGACTCTATTTTATTTTTTTTTGAGACAGGGTCTTGCTCTGTGGCCTAGGCTGGAGTGCAGTAGTGCAGTTCCAGATCACTGCAACCTCCACCTCTCAGGTTCAAGCAATTCTCATGCCTCAGCCTCCCGAGTACCTGGTATGACAGGTGTGTTTCACCACACCCTGGCTAATTTTTGTATTATTAGTAGAGTCAGGGTTTTGCCATGTTGACCAGGCTGGTATCAAACTCCTGGCCTCAAGCAATCTCTGCCTGCCTTGGTCTCCCAAAGTGCTTGGATTACGGGCATGAGCTGTGCCGGGCCCCATCTCTAGTTTAAAAATTAAGAGAAAGGAAGGCTGTTTAGTATGTTACTTTTGTACCTAACTCTTTAGCATCTCCCTCATTTTTCAGAGTAAATATAACTATTTCACCTTCTGCTTTTTTCTTTAATGTCTTACTTTCCTTGCCTAGTTTCATCAGCTAGGGTCTCCAAAATAATAGTGGTAACAGAGGGCATTCTTTTGTTCCAGAGGTTGATGGAAGCTTCTATTGCTTCCATCCCTTACAAATGATGCTGGGCTTTGGCTTGATGGGTGTGTGCCTGGGTGTAATTTCCTTTATCGTGTGTAATTTAAGGATGTATCCCTCTTTCTAATTTGATAAGTTTCTTTTATAAATTTTGTAGTAAATTTTATCAAATCCCTTTTCAACATCTATGATGATTATGATTTTTAACATATTAATATAAATGAAATGAAAAGATGTTCTAATTTTGAGCCATCCTTTTCACACTGTACAAGTCTCACTTGGTTTAGGTAAGATTTTTTTAAGCCCCAGTGGGGTTTATTTGCTAATATTTTATTTTGGATTTTAATACATTGATTTTTATGTAAATGTCTTATCTTGTTTTGTTTTAGAGATAGGGCCTTGCTCTGATGCCCAGGCTGGAGTGCAGTGATGTGATCACCGTTTACTGTAATTTTAAACTGCTGGGCTCAAGTGATCCTTCCACCTCAGCCTCCTGGGTAGCTGACACTGCAGGCATGTGCCACCATGCTTACTAATTTTTAAATTTTTTGTAGAGACAGAGCCTTGCTATGTTGTCTAGGCTGCAGTTCAGTGTACATTGCCGACGTGAATATTTATTGGTCTTTCTGCCGGAATCATTCCCTCTCCCATCTGTTGTCTTTAAATTCTGGGCATACACACACACTCCACCCGCACCCCCTAACTGCAAAATATTGATGTTGTCCAACCTGCCTTGTGAAGGGAGAATTGTTTTTCCCTCTTTGTATCTCTGCTGGTGTCCAGTCCACTGCTGTGTTTTTGGTAAATACTTGACCCACAGAGTGTGGGAGGCAGGAAGGGAAGGCTTCTGCATTTCCTTTGTGGACCCGACATCATGGATCCATTAAGCATATTGGGAAACCAGCAGGTCAGGTGGCTGCACATTCTAGTTGCATCTGACTCTGAATTGCTCAGGCCCCTGCGTGCCAGTGATTTGCTTTTCTTTGTGAGTTGTCTCTTCACCCACATTCCTAGGCTGAGTTCCCCAAACAGTGGCTAGCATGGCACCTGTAACAGTTGGTGCATTTCTGATCTTGCGTGACCTGATTTACAGGGTATTTTGAACAGGAGCTACCTATTATGGCTTGGGATATGGCTAAAGTTTACTTGACTTTCTTTCACAAAGTAACTGGTAGAACATGTGGCATAAGGCTATTATTGCAAAAGCAGAAGTGGTGAGGGGTGATTCAACTTGGGCAGCATTGGGAGGCAGACAGGCCTGTGTCAGTGCCATCCTGGGCTTTGTAGGTTATATGACCTTGGGAGAATCCCCTTAACTCTCTGAGCCTTTGCTTCATCCCTCATTGAGGAGATCATCTATTCCTCATTGGACTATTGTAAGGCTTAAGATCAAACATCTTTCAAGGTACTTGGAGCAGTGCCTGGGCTCTGGGGTCTTTAGGCTGTAACTATAGCAAACACTCAGATCCCAGCCACACTCCCTTCTCTTCCCTCCAGCATGGGAATGTGGAGGATCAACCTTCTCATTTCCATTTACCCTGGAGTTCTTTCTGAACTTCATCTAGCACCTGCTGTGCACTAGGGATTCATGGGTGGGGAGGCCAGGGACAGTCAAGTCTGGCATCTGGCCCTCAGCTTGCCTCAGTCCCCGTGGCTGACACCTGGCCCTTTGCTCTTGAACCTGGACCCTACAATCTCCTACCAAAGGCTCAGCCCAAAGAGGACCCGAGGGCACCCCCTATTGCTGAGAAGATTCCATAGCTGCCCACTTCTCCCCAGCCCCTGAGTGGATGATCAGCCCCAGCAATCCAGAGACACATTCTTGGATTCTGCTAGCTTTATTTTTCAGTTGAAAACTAAAAGGAAAAGGTTATGTTCCAAAAGAAAGTAAAAAAAAAACTTTGAATGCTGTAGCCTGGGGGCCCAAGTTCACAGGTGCCCCTACCAAAACAGAGGCCCTCTGAAACATTCAGTCCCAGTGTGTCTACACTAAAGACAGCAGCTGTCTGCCTGGGCTTCTGAAGAGCTATGAGTTCTCCTCAAAGAACCTCCTGCCTCAGGAGACCCCTGGATCAGGCAGGGTAAGCCAGGACCAGGCAGCTGAGAACCTGGCTTCGTGTCCCCCTCTGCACAGTCAGCGTTCTGAAGTGGTGGCTTTCCACATAGCTGTTGAATAAGTGAATAAATACCTTGGGCATGAACAGGAGCTGGTAGAGCTCTCTCTGCAGGGCTGGGACTCACTGTCTCTTGGTTTACAGTGGAGGTGTGGAGGAAGGGGGAGAAACACCCAGACCAGTGGCTGGTAGAGCTCTCTCTGCAGGGCCGGGACTCGCTGGCCATGCTGTCTCTTGGTTTACAGTGGAGGTGTGGAGGAAGGGGCAGAAATACCCAGACCAGTGGGAGAGTCTCATGTCCTCAGAAGTATTTTGGGTGCAATGGCAAACAGCTCTTCTTCCCTGCATTTGAAACACATGTGGTTCTGAGTTTCCAGGAATTCCGTGCTGGTTATTCTGTCCCAGCCAAAAATCTTGCCCTTGTCAAGGAGCTGGAATAAGAGTAGAAGGTGAAGGAGTTTGAAGTCTTTGGCAGCCTAGTGCTGGCTTAGATGAAATCTCAAACTGTAAAGAAGAGAGAAGAGAAGTAAGGACAGGCTATGGGTCCCAGAGGAGAGGGGTCTCTGCTGTTTCCTGAGATAAATTATGTTGGGGCCCCTATTACAGCTCCTGGCCCTCCTTATTAAAAGGACAACTCTCCATCCACTCCCAGCCATGTTCCTCTCCTCTTTCTGTAAGAGCAGCAGGCATGGGTCGGAGTCCCTACACCTGCCAGGCCTTTGCAGGCAGTGGTGTTAGGCCCAGCCTGCTGAGTTCCTAGGAAATTGAACAAGCATTATGAAGTGCTTACTCCAGCACCCTGGAGACAGAAGACCAGGACATACTTCCCAGCCAAGGGGAGGGTGGAACCTTAGCACATGATGCATTGAGGGCGTGGGATCCATCCAACCCAAAGTGCAGGCTAAAAGGAACTCTCACTGTGTGGGTGGGATCCTCGGTGCAGCTTACAGTGGAGGCTGCTCTACTGTTTCCCCATCAAGTGTGGTGGTCAAGGGCACAGACTGGACACTCAGAGCTACCAGGGTAAGGAAGTGCTCTTCTATCCCTCATCTGCTAGGAGAACTGTTTAAAAGATGGGCGTTAATTTTTTTGAGATGGAGTCTCATTCTGTCACCCAGGCTGGAGTGCAGTGGCTCACTGCAACCTCTGTCTCCTGGGATCAAGCAATTCTGCCTCAGCCTCCTGAGCAGCTGAGATTACAGATGGTTGCCACCACACCCAGCTAATTTTTGTATTTTTAATAGCGATGGGGTATGGCCAGGTTGGTCTCCAATTCTTTTCCTCAAGTGATCCACCTGCCTCAGCCTCCCAAAGTGCTGGGATTACAGGCGTGAGCCACCGCACCCTGCTATTTAATTTTTTTCAGATGGAATCTCGCTCTGTTGCCCAGGCTGGAGTGCAGTGATGCAATATGGACTCACTGCAACCTCTGCCTGCTGGGTTCAAGTGATTCCCCTGTCTCAGCCTCCTGAGTAGCTGGGACTATAGGCATGAGCCACCACGCCTGGCCAGGAAGTGCCCTTCTATCCCTCATCTGCTAAGAGAACTGTCAGAAAGATGGGCTTTAGGTGGCATTTTCTGTCATCTCTTTCTACTACATTCTGGTTCTTTTTCAGTATGTAATTTTCAGTAATTAGTGAATTAGCTGATTGGTTAAATTAATTACTAAACTACAAATTTAGTGATTAGTAATTTTAATAATTTCTAGTTTGAAGTCTATAATCTCTAAGAAGCCTACTCTCTGAGCCCCGTGGGTCTGTGTCTATTATTGTCTGTCTATGCTAGTTTTACACTTAGAATTTTACCTCCCTAAGAGCGCTCTTTATAACTACGGTGTTCATAATCTTATCATCATGCCAGCATGGAGGTGCTCAATAAATACACATTTCTAATGTAAAAAATTTTAAATGTGGTAAAAAACAAATAATTTACCATAACCATTTTAAACTACACACTTCAGTGTAAGTACATTCATATTTTTGTGCAGCCAAACTCTGGAACTCACTAAATCCTGCCAAACTGAAACTCTGTCCCCATTAAATAAGACATTACTGCTCCCTCCCAGCTCCCGGCTGCCACCACTCTTTCTGTCTCTGTGAATCTGATTACTCTAGGTCCTTCACATAAGTGGAATCATACAGTATATTTCTTTTTGTGACTTGTGTATTTCACTTTGTGTAATGTCCTCAAGGTTCATCTGTGTGCTAGCGTGTGTCAGAATTTCCTTCCTTTTTAAGGCTGAATAATGTTTGACTATATGGAGAGACCGCATTTGTTTGTTTATCTGTTGAGGGGCACTTGCATTGCTGCTATCTTTTGGCTGCTATGAATAACGCTGTGCCAAGACCAGCTCAGCTGTGGAGACCCCAACCCAGGCAGTGCTGAAGGAATTAAGAAACAGACACAGAGATAGAGAGGAAAAAGTGCATTCAGAGTGGAGCACCAGGGGTCTCACAGCATTTCCAACTGAGAGTCCAGAGCAGATTCTGACCTATGTATTTATTCTTGACTTTCCAGTGACAAATTTTACAAGCAGATGCTCTGTGTTCTTTCATTGGTTAAAGGTAAACTAACCAGGCAGCTAGTGTGTGTTTACTATAGGTTCAAGACAAATTAGAAAGTGCTCTTTATGAGGGAACAAAGGAAATGGTCACATATCCAGTGTTCAAAGAACTAATTCCTCTGGTGTGAGACATACTTATATTGGTTACTGTTTTATAATACTTTGAGCAGTTTTCTGCTTTGGGGGCAGTTTTCTGCTTTGAGGGGCCAACTAGGTTTCCCTTGCCACCGCTCTCAATAGGATTGCTCAGCAAACAATATGCTTTTTCACACGTTAGAATTTGCTCTTAACAACGCTGCTATGAACATCAGTGTATAAATGTGTGAGGCCCTTTGAATTGTAGGGGGTACATACCCAGAAGTGGAAATGCTGGATTATATGGTAATTCTTTGTTTTGAGACAGAGTCTCACTCTGTCACCCAGGCTGGAATGCAGTGGTGTAATCTTGGCTCATTGCAATTTCTGCCTCCTGGGTTCAAGTGATTCTTATCCCTCAGCCTCCCGAGTATCTGGGATTACAGACCTGCACTGCCACACCTGGCTAATTTTTGTGTTTTTAGTAGAGTCAGGCTTTCACCATGTTGGCCAGGCTGGTCTCAAACTCCTGGCCTCAAGTGATTCACCTGCCCAGGCCTTGCAAAGTGCTGAGATTACAAATGTGAGCCACCGTGCCTGGCTTATTTTTAAATTTTTGGCAAACTGCCATATGGTTTTTCATAGCTGCAGCTCCATTTTAAACTCCCAGTAAGAGTACACAAAGGTTCCAACCACTCAGCATCCTCGTTAACACTTGTTATTTTCTGTGTTGATTACAGCCATCCTAATGAGTCTGATGTAGCCTCTCAATGTAGGTTTTCTTCTTTTTCCTTTTTTGAGATGGAGTCTTTCTCTGACACCCAGGCTAGAGAGCAGTGGTGCAATCTTGGCTGACTGCAACCTCTGCCTCCTGGGTTCAAGCAATTGTCCTGACTCAGCCTCACAAGCATCTGGGACTTCAGGCACGTGCCACCACACCCAGCTAATTTTTGTATTTTTAGTAGAGACATGGTGTTACCATGTTGGCCAGGCTGGTCTCAAACTCCTGACCTCAAGTGATCTGCCCACCTCAGCCTTTCAGAGTGCTGGGATTACAGGCATGAGCCACCATGCCCAGCCTCTCCACATGGTTCTGGTTTGTTTCCCTAATAATTAGTAATGATGAGCATCTTTTTATGTGCTCATTGGCCATTTGCATCTCTTATTTGGTGGACTGTCTGTTCACATCCTTTGTGCATTTTTGAACTGCATCAGTTGGGTTTTGTTGTTGCATTGTGAGAGTGCTTTATCTATTCTAGATGGGAACTCTTTCACATGCAATTTGCACATCTGTCCTGTCATTCTGTAGGTTGCCTTTTCAGTCTGTTAATAGTATCATTCGATGCAATCCAATCTGTCTACTTTTCCTTTTGTTGTTTGGGTCTTTGGTGTCATATCCAAGAAATCATTGCCAAAAGAAGCTCTCCCTCTATGTTTTAAGAGTTGGTGTCTGGGAACGGTGGTTTATGCCTATAATCCCAGCATGTTGGGAGGCCAAAGCGGGTGAATCATGAGGTCAGGAGTTCAAGACCAGCCTGACCAACATGTCCTGTCTCTACTAAAAATACAAAAATTAGCCGGGTGTGGTGGTGTGTGCCTGTAGTCCCAGCTACTCAAGAGGCTGAAGCAAGAAAATTGCTTGAACCTGGGAGCTGGAGGTTGCAGTGAGCCAAGATCATGCCACTGCACTCCAGCCTGGGCAACAGAGTGAGACTCCGTCTCAAAAAAACAAGAGTTGTATAGTTTTAGATCTTACACTTGGGTCTTTGATTCATTATTGAGGTTTTCTTTTCTTTTCTTTTTAACATGATATAAGGTAAGGGCTTAACTTCATTCTTTTGCCTGTGGATATCTAGTTTTCCCACACCATTTGTTGAAAGACTGTCCCTTCCCTGATTGAAAAATCTTGGCATCCTTATTGAACTCATTTGACCGTAAGAGTTTCCTTCTGCACTCTGTATTCCATTCCACTGGTCTCTCTGTATGTCTTTACTGCCGTACCACACTTTTGACCACTGTAGCTTTTAATAATACATTTTGAAATTCAGAAGTAAAAGACTTCCAACTTTGTTATTCTTTTTCAAGATTGTTTGGCCATTTGGGATCCCTTGAAATTGCATATAAACTTTACACAATTTATAAGGATGGATTTTTCTATAATTGAAGAAAACATGTCACTGAGATTTTGAGAGCAATTACACTAAACCTGTAGATCGCTTTGAGTCCTATTGACATCTTAACAAAGCTAAATCTTATAATCTATAAATATGAGATGACTTTTATTTGTTACACAACCGGTCTCTGGAACTTTAAATCCTGCCAAAGTCTTTGCCTCCTGGTTAAGTTTATTCCTATTTTATTCTATTTGATGCTATTGTAAACTGACTTTTTTTCCTTCTTGGATTGTTGACTGTTAGTGTGAAGAAATGCAACTGACTTCTGTATGTTGATTTCATAATCCTGAAACTTGGGCAGATTATTAGTTCTAACAGTTTATTTAGGGCAGTCTTCAGGATTTTCTACAAAGAAGATCATGTCATTTGTTAACAGAGAAAACTTTACTTCTTCCTTTCCAATTTGGATGCCTTTTCTTTTTCCTTTCTTTCTTAATAGCTCTGGCTAGGACTTCCAGTATCATGAAAGCAGGCATCGTTGTTTTATTCCTCATCTTGGAAAACTTTGTCTCTCATCATTGAGAATGATACTAGCTGGAGGTTGTTCATATGACCTTTATTACGTTAAGGTTGTTCATATGACCTTTATTACATTGAGGTTGTTCATATGACCTTTATTACATTGAAGTTGTTCATATGACCTTTATTATGTTGAGGTTGTTTTGATTTCTAGTCGGTATGTTTTTAATCATGAAAGGATATTAAACTTCATTGAATGCTTTTTCTGTACTAATTGAAACAAATTGTCATGTGTTTTCTTTCCTTCATTCTGTTAATGTATCTTACCCTAATGTTTATATGGTAACCTCCTTTCCATTCCAGGAATAACTCTCACTTGATCATGTTGTATAATTGACACTGTTGAATTCTCCTTATTAGTATTTTCTTGAGCACTTTTGCATCTGTATTGATCAGGGATAATGGTGTGTTTTCTTCTGCTGCTTTGTCTGCCTTTGGTATCAGTAATGCTGGCCTCACAGAATGAGTTTGGAGGTATTCTTTCCTCAGGATTTTGGAAGAAGATGAGCAGGGTTGGTATTGGTTCTGTAAATGTTTGGTACAAGTCACCCATGAAGCCATCTGTTCTTGTACTTTCTTGTCAAGTTTTTCATCACTGATTCATCTTCTATTTCATTTATTTCTATTCTAATGTTTATTAATTATTTCCTTCCTTCTCCTAGCTTTGGGTTTAGGCTGTTCTTGTCTTTCCAATAATTTTAGGTACAAAGTTAGGATTGTTGTTTGAGAGCTTTTCCTTTTTCTTTTATTTGAGGGAGGGTCTTGCCACTTGCTGAGTTAGTCTCAAACTCCTGGGTTCAAGCAATGTCCTGACCTCAGCCTTCCGAGTAGGTGGGATTATAGAACAGTGTCACTATGCCTGGCTGCTGCTGCTTTGCTTTTTTGGGGGTTGGTGGGAGGAAATGGAGTCTAGCTGTGTCTCCCAGGCTAAAGTGTAGTGGTACAGTCTTGGCTCACTGCAACCTCCTCCTCATGGGTTCAAATGATTCTCCTGCCTCAGCCTCCCAAGTAACTGAGATTACAAGTGCTTGCCACCATGCCTGGCTAATTTTATGTTTTTAGTAGATATGGGGTTTCACCATGTTAGTCAGGCTGGTCTTAAACTCCTGACATCAGGTTATCTGCCTGTCTTGGCCTCCCAAAGTGCTGGGATTACAGATGTGAGCCAGCACCTCCAGCCAGCTTTTTAAAAATGTAAGTGTGTACAGCTATAAATTTCTCTCATAGCACTGCTTTTGCTGCATCCCATAAGATTTGATATGTTGTTTTGTCTCAAAAAACTTTATAATTTTCCTTATTATTTTTCTTGGATCCATAGTTTTGTAGTAAGTTGTTTAGTTCCCATAGGTTTGTGAATATTCCAGTTTTCCTTCTGCTATTATGATTTCAGTCCTTTAAAATGTATTAAATCTTGCTTTCAGGCCTAATATATGATCTTTCCTAGAGAACATTCCACATGTACTTTGAAGAATGTGTATTCTGCTCCTGGGTGAACTCATCTGTGTATGTCTGGTAGGTCCAATTCATCTATAGTATCATTCAAGCTCTCTGTTTCCTTCTTGATCTTCCATCTGGGTGTTGTATCCATTATTGAAAGTCAGTTATTGGGCCAGGCACTGAGGCTGATGCCTGTAATCTCAGCACTTTGGGAGGCCAAGGTTGGTGGATCACTTGAGGTCAGGAGTTCAAAATCAGCCTGGCCAATGTGGTGAATCCCTGTCTCTACTAAAAATAGCTGGGCATGGTGGCATACACCTGTAATCCCAGCTACTGAGGCTGAGGCATGGGAATCACTTGAATTCAGGAGGTTGCAGTTGCATTCCAGCCTGGGAAACAAAGATTCTGTCTGGGGGAAAAAAAAAAGGTTTTGAAATTTTGTACAATTTTCATAAAACTGTCTGTTTCTCCTTTCATTCTGTCAGTGTTTGTGTCATGTATTTAGGAGCTCTGAGGGGTGTTGCATGCACCTTTGTAACTGTTGCATCTTTCTTTTTGGTGAATGGACTGTTATTATCTCTTACAGCAGCTTTTGACCTTAAGTCTATTTAGTCTGAGATTAATCTAGCTCCTCCTCTTTCTTCAGTTACCATTTCCATGGAGTATCTTTTTTCATCCTATGTGTAAGTCTCTTACTGTCTTTCAATTGTGGAAATAATTTGCATTTTAAAAGATTATCATCTGATGAAACTCAGTAGCATGGTGGGTGATTGTGCCATGAGGCCCACAGCCAGGGACTAAGGTGAGCAGTTGTTCTGGGAGGACCCCAGCACACCATTTACGGGCCTCCCCTGCCACTCTGTGGATTGTTCTCTGCATGGCTTATGTTTTGTTTTCTCTCTCATTTTCCTCCTTCTGCCTTCCTTTGTGTTTGATTTTTGTGTGTGACACACTAAGAATGCCTTCTCACTTCCTTTTGTGTACATTCTGTAGATATTTTCTTTGTAATTACCATGAGGATTATATAAAACATCCTGAAGTTATAGCAATTGATTTTAAACTAGTAAGTTCAATCACATACCAATACTCTACTCTTTGACAGCTCTGCCCCATCCTATGTTGTTGATGTTACAATGTATATCTATATTTTAGAGAGAGAGTCTCACTCTGTCACCCAGGCTGGAGTGCAGTGTCACTGTCATAGCTCATTGTAACCTGAAGCCCCTGGACTGAAGGGATCCTCCATAGCTGAGACTACAGGTGCACGCCACCATGCCTAATTTTTAAAAATAATTTACATATTTAACATAGGCTTATGGTTACACATCTCTTTTAAATCCAATAAAATAAAATCAGAGGTGTGAGTCAAAATTCCAATAATACAGGTCTTTATATGTGGCTTCAAATGTCCACCTAGCATCTTTTTGTTTTAACTTGAAGGACTCCTTTTAGCATTTCTTGCAGGACAGGTCCCAATGTAATGAACTATCTCAGCTTTTGTTTATCTGAGAATGTCTCAATTTCTCTTGTCAGGTGCTAGGTGGAAGGAACACATGAGGTCAGGAGTTCGAGACCAGCCTGGCCAACATGGTGAAACCCTGTCTCTACTAAAAATACAAAAACATGGTGGTGGATGCCTATAATCCCAACTATTTGGAAGGCTGCACCACTGTACTTCAGGCTAGAGGACAGAGCAAGACCCTATCTGAATAAGATAATAAAAACTGTCTTAATATTCTTTTTCTCTATGAGAGTTCATACGATGCCTTTATTTTGTAACTTACAACCACCTTTAAATTTGTCCTTCAAATGTTAACTGTAATTGGTGACTGCTTTTCTTAGATACTTCACTGCTATCCAAGAGAGTGGAAGAATTTAGCCGTTGTTAAAATAAATAAACCAGGCCAGACACGGTGACTCAAACCTGTAATCCCAGCACTTTGGGAGTCTGAGGCAGATGGATCATGATGTCCAATGTTTGAGACCATCCTGGCCAACATGGTGCAACCCCGTCTCCACTGAAAACACACAAAAAATTAGTGGAGCATGGTGGCACATGCCTGTAATCCCAGCTCCTTAGGAGGCTGAGGCAGGAGAATTGCTGGAACCCAGGAGGAGAAGGTTGCAGTGAGCTGAGATTGCTCCACTGCACTTCAGCCTGGGTGACAGAGCAAGACTCTGTCTCAAAAATAAATAAATAAATAAATAAATAAATAAACCCTAAGAGGAAGACAGAGGACCTTAACTGCAGATAATACTCCATTGTTACCCTGTGGCTATAAATCTTCTGAGTTGCCTGTCCTCCCAGATGTTCTGTTAATCGCTGTAGTAGCTGACAGTTTTGTATTTACATGGTCAGGACAATGAGTGCTTCTGCTTGATTCCAGATTCTCCAAGCTTCCCATGGAGCCACACCACCTCCTGTCTTGGCATTCATGAGTCCAATGCTGCTTCCCGAGAGGATCTGGTTGGTAGACCGTGACTTTGATTCCTGCCTCTAAGCCTCATTTTTTCTCATCAGCCACCACCTTTTTGGCACTAGAACAGTGTTTTTTCTAGTACACTCATCAGTGGATGCTGAAATCACAACCTGGCCATTTGGATGTTCAATGAATGCTTTATGCTGCAAAGTCCCTGCAACTCACCAACCCATGCCGGAACTCACTGGAGCTCAGGTGTGTAGTACTACCTTGTTTCTCTATGGCTGGGAGTGCAAACATTGTTCATGCTTTTATTTCCTATTTTTTACTTTGAAGGTTTTGTTTTGTGAGACAAGGTCTCACTCTGTCATGCAGCCAGGAGTATAGTCATGGCTCACTGCAGCCTTGCCCTCCCGGGTTCAAGCCATCTCGCCTCAGCCTCCCAAAGTGCTAGAAATAGAAGTGTGAGCCATCTCACCTGGCCTACTTTTGAGCTTTGAGTTCTTTATGTATTCTAGAGATGAGTCTCTGGAGATGAGTCCTTGGTCCGATAGGTGGTTTGTAAATGTTTTTCCCAATCTGTAGCTTATCTTTCCATCCTCCTAATTGAGTCTTTCACAGAGCAAAAATGTGGTCTCCCTTGCAGATACTCTGCCCCTGTAGCAGGAAAGCAGACACAGACAGTACGTAAATGAACACGTGGATGTGTCCCTTGAGTAAGTGTCCATTTGTGGTAAGGAGATCTCCAGACAGATCAGTGCTGAGAGATTATTTCATTAAGTAATAGTTGAGCTGGACAGAAACTCTAACCTCATGCTTACTTTCTCTTACTCCACTGTCTTCTGTTGCTGCTGGTGGGAAAGCAATTGTCAACATGTTCTTTCTTCTTTCCACCCTCCTCAGTAGCTTTTAGGACCTGTTTTTTGTCTTTTCTGCAATTGTGTTTGGATGGATCTAGGTACGGATGGATTTATTGTATTGGGGATTTTGCCTCCTGACTCTAAAGGGTCCTGGGCCCTGTCTCTGTTTTCATTCTGGAATTTTTTTCTTGAGACAGATTCTCATTCTGTCACCAGGCTGGAGTGCAGCAGCAAGATCTTGGCTCACTGCCACCTCTACCTTCTGGGTTGAAGCATTTCTCCTGCCTCAGTCTCCTGAGTAGCTGGGATTAAAGGCACACACCACCACTCCTGGCAAATTTTTGTATTTTTAGTAGAGATGGGTTTTCACCACATTGGCCAGGTTGGTCTCAAACTCCTGACCTTAGGTGATCCACTCATCTTGGCCTCCCAAGTGCTGGGATTACAGGGATGAGCCACCACACCCGGCCTGGAATTTCTTTGAGACAGGTTGGATCCTCTAATTTTATCCTCCCTTTGTTGTATTTTCCGATTGATTGATTAAGTTTTAAATGTCTATGAATGGCAGCCACTAACTCTGGCATCTGAAGCTCTTGGAAGTCCGCTCCCCTTGTTGCCCCTGACCTCTATGCCCTTGTAGTGCGGCTTTGGCTGTAGCAATCATATGCAGCACTGGCTGAAGAATCTCCAGGTAGCTAGTGTTAAAACTGAGAGGTCCACCCTGGTAGTGGGACAAACCCCACACATTTGCTCACAGAAGTCATCTTCTGTGTTGATGATGATTTTTGCTGTATGAGAGCAGAGGGAAAATGGGCTGAGCATTTTCTCTAAACGGTGGTCAACATTCAAATCCCTAGTGAGACTGGGCACGGTGGCTCACACCTGTCATCCCAGCACTTTGGGAGGCCGAGGCAGGTGGATCACCAGAGGTCAGAAATTCATGACCAGCCTGGCCAACATGGCAAAACACCATCTCTACAAAACTACCTGCCTATATTTTTGGGAGGCTGAGACACGAGTATTGCTTGAACCTGGGAGGTGGAAGTTGAATTGAGGCAAAATTGTGCCACTACACTCCAGCCTGGACAGTACATAAATAAGAGATGTAATTAATTGACTGTACAAGCACAGCTCCAGCATCTCCTTGGCTTCTAATGAGGCCCCGGGAAGCTTACAGGCATGGCAGAAACAGGGGTGGGTGCAAAGAGAGAGAGGAGGTGCCAGGTTCTTTATAAACAAACTGCTCTCATGTGAACTAATAGAGCAAGAACTCATGCTTCACCAAATGGACAGTGCTAAGCCATCCATGAGGAATGTACCACCTCTAACAACCGTGAGATTTGGAGTGGACACACATCCAAGCTGTGTCAGGCTGTAAATGTTTTGTTTTGACTCTCAGCTCCTTGAATGACAATTATTTGTCCTCCCTGATGAGAGAGAGATGGGTTTTCCTCTGGCTGGAAGGCAGATGCCAGACAGGGGGTAGAGTGCCAGCCGGCTGGGGCAGCTTGCCGCACTGTGGAGGAGGGTCCAGGGGCATGAAGCTGCAGGCACAGAGGTGGATGTAGGTGGCCACCAGAGTGCAGGCAGGCTGGAGCTGCTGGGTGCCACAGGGGTCCTGCACACACAGGCTAAGGAATGGTGCAGGCTCCACTTGAAATCAGGGCCACCCAGTCACTGTCTCTAGCCTAGGCCTCTCCTCCATGCCACTCCCCAGGGTAGATTGGGGAAAGTGCTTTCTGTGCCCCAGGGCCCAGGCTCACACCACCCAGAAGTAGTTCCCCAAGCTGGAGCAGGAGTCCTAGAAGAAGGCAGGGCAGACGAGTCTCTGTCCTGGGCAGGCCTACTGAGTCTTCTCGGTGGCCCTACAGTCACCATCCACTTGGCAGGACAGACACAAGACTCAGGCCTCTAGCTGGACCATGTGGCTCCCCCACATCCATCGGCCTCAGCAGGAGACTCTCCCCAACCCTGGGCCTGCAAACACCTCTGCAGAGCCAGCAGGCCACCTGCCTCTCCTGGGACTCTGCAGTGAGCAGCCCTGAAGAGCCTCAGCCAGAGGGAGGAAGGGCAGGTGCCCCTGCTCACCTGCCAGGCCAGGCTGAGCTGCTCCAGGCTACAGGCCACAGAGCCATGCGGCAACATCAGATCATTGCCTGCTTCATTGTTGTTCGTGCCCAGAAGGCCAGCGGATATGCCTGTGGGGAGGAGGGAAGCTGAGGAGGTCCTGAGAGCCCGTGATCTTGCCCCAGGAGACCTGTATGAGAGATGAGCCTGAGGCACACAGAGGATTGGTAGAATCCCTCCACCCTAGACTCCGGGAGCCCAGGGCTCTGGCTCCAAACCCTCATCAGAAGAGGGAGAGAAAGCACAAGGACTGAGGACAGCATGTGTCCCCCACATCCCCTCTCCACATCCTCAGCTCAAGTGGCCAGAATCCAGGCCTGCCCTTTGTGTTCCTTGGCAGAGGGACCACAGAAAGGACAACAACTCCACTTTGGAGCCACATATCCCAGGGATATGGGCAGAAAGCCCTGGGCCTTGGTGCCATCATCTCAACCACAGTGGCTGCCTACAGCCTGGGGACCTGTCGCACTGGAAGCTGAGAATGGTGCATCCCGAAGAGAATGTTGGTGATGGGGCCAACCCTGCCGGGGCCCAGACTCATGGTGCCAGAGGCCCAGAGTCAGGCTGCAGAGGCCAGTGGGCACATCACAGGAGATGGAGACCCCGTCCTCACTGGCCAGCTCAATCTTCTTGGGGACGTCCCTCCTTTTCATGGCAAGAGGCAGCTGGAGGTCTGGACAGCTCTCCCCCGGCAGGGAGGAGTTGTATAGCCTGTAGGCCTGTGGACCAGAGGGGGTGGGCAGGAGGACTGACCCACAGCCAGGGGACAAGCTTGAAAGGGCCATCTCCCCAGGCAACCTGCCACAGGCACAGGCCTCCAGGGGAAGCTCAGGCCTTTCCTCCTTACCTGCAGGCTGGGGTAGAAGATGAAGGTCAGGTGGTTCAGCTCCACAATCAGCGCTGTGAGCCCGAGCCTGTCCGACTCAGCATCAGGGAGAATGTGTTGTGAGCACAGTCTTGGGCCAGCAGGATGCTGCCATACTGGGCACTGAGGTCCCACACCCGGCTGTCAAAAGTCACCACTTGTTGGGGCCCAGGCCACTAGGGCATGGTCTGGGAAGAAGCAGCCCCAAAGGCAGGGTGAGTGGAGCCAGCATCACCCACCGTAGTGGGAGCCCAATGCCTGCTGGGCATCCCAATACCTAGAGCCCTGGCTTAGCCTGCCCTGAGGCCAGGAGTCCCCCTCCCCTGGTGTAGCAGCCAGAGACCCAGTGATCCCTCACCTGCTTCAGGATGACATGAGCTGAAGGGCTATGGCCCAATTCAGCCCTAACAAGGAATGGAGTCCCCAGACCTGCTACAAAATTGCTGTGCTAAGTAACAAAGCCTGGCTCAGAGGCCACATAGTCATACTTCTGTTTACATCAGATGTCCAGAGCAGGCAGACTGGTAGCTGCAGGGTTTCTTTTGAGGATGATAATGTTTTAAAATTGATTGTGGTGAGGCATGCACAACTCTGAATAAACTAGAAGTCACTGAATCGTGCACTTAAAATTCACACATCGGCCAGGCACGGTGGTGCTAAGCCGTCCCAGCACTTTGTGGGGCTGAGGCAGGAGGATCACCTGAACCCAGGAGGTCAAGGGTGCAGGGAGCCAAGATCGCACCACTGCACTCCAACCATGACAACAGAGTGAGATCTAGTCTCAAAAAAAAAAAAAAAAAACATACAAGTCATTCATTTAATCTCAAGGAAGCTACTGTGGGGGGAAAAAAATTGACTGTTTAAGTGGATGGCCAATGGCTCCCTCAAACATGACAGCAGTGTCCTGCAGACCTGCCCTGTTCAGGGTAGGGAAGAGAAGTCCTGTGAAGGAGCAGGTCTGACCAGTCCAGCCAGCACTGCCCCTGAGCTGTGCCTTGGGGGTGCTCGTGCCAGTGGTGGGAAAGCACCATCCATCGTGCACAGTGAGACACCTGATGGCCAGGGCCAGCATCCCAAGGGAGGCACTACCAGCCCTGTGGTCAGCTGTCAGAGCTGAGGGGCACAGAGAAGCCCATGGTCACACACACAGCACTTGAAGACCAGGCTGTTTTCTACAAGATCAGCATGCTGCTTAGACCTGACTACACCCACGCTTCTAGGGAGTTGTAGGCCTCCGTGTGAGTCCCACACAGATAAACTGCTCCTTGCCAAGCCTGGGTACCCTGGCTCCCCCATGGACATGAGGGGCTCCCTCATGCATTAAGAACTGTACATGCCCCTTCCCCATGTGAGTGAGCCACGTGGTTACCTGCATTTCACAGTGGAGGAAGTTGGGTCCACAGAGGTTCACAGACTCACCTGAGCCACATGCAAGCTCCCCAGGAGCCCAGGAGGTCATCCCAGCACCGCCCTTGGCTGCACTGCTGGGCTAGGCCTTATAATCTGGAGAAAAGCAGGATGTGCCACCTCAGCCCTAGTCCCATAGGACCTTGGGAAGACAAATAAGCTCTGGGCCTGGCACTGTGATGCCATGAGCCTCTGCAGGCTTCCCTCTGCCCCCACAGTACCTGCCCCTGCATGGCCCTGCTGCTGTGCCTATGGGGCAGGGGGCTCTCAGGGAGGAGGGTGGCACAACCCAGGGCAGTACTCACACTCCCAGAGACCCTGCAGCAGGCGGCATCTGAGCTGGTAGAACTCGGCCAGCATGTTGGCCCTGGACAGCTGTCGGAGCGGCCACAGCAGCTTCTACTCCACCAGGTAGCTGGTCACCTGGGCCATGTCCAGGGGCTCATCTCCCTGAGGCAGCAGTGGCAACATCACCATCACTGAGCACTTCCTAGAGGGAACACACAGGACAAGTCGCTATGCCTAGCCAAGTCGTGTTTCTTTTGGCTACAGAGGGAGCACCCACAGATCCACAGGAAGAGCTCTGCCATGGAGAGCATTGGGGTGCCTCTCGGGGAGGGGCTGTCCTTGTTCCAGGAAATCCCATAATGAGGTGGAGGAGAACAGAGACCGGCATGACAGCGGAGGTGGGGGGTGAGGCCGGGACAGAAACAAGCTGCCCTATTTTGAGGACACAGATGTCTGATATCATGTCTGATCTGCCCCCTGGGTCTTGGCAGCATTGGCCTGTATGTGTGGATGCCAAGGAAAGGAGGTGGAAGGTGTAGGAAATTGTTTTGTTTTTTGAGATAGAATCTCATTCTGTTTCCCAAGTTCAGGTATAGTGGTACGATCTTGACTCCCTGCGACCTCTGCCCCCTGGGTTTAAGTGATTCTCCTGTCTCAGCCTCCAGAATAGCTGGAACTTCATGCACTCACTGCCATGCCTGGCTAATTTCTGAATTTTTAGTAGAGTCAGGGTTTCACCATGTTGGCCAGGCTGGTCTTGAACTATGGACCTCAAATGATCTGCCCAAAGTGCTGAGATTACAGGCATGAGCCAGTGTGCCCGACCAACAGGTCTAGGAAATTTCTACAGTTGAGGGGAGGACAGGAACATTCTCAATATGTAGAATAGGGTCAAACCTGTGAGATCTGAATGATCAGGGACATCTTGGCTCACGTGGGGGTGGAGTGGGAAGGGGAATATTGCACACTCTATTGTTGATGGGCCGGTGAAGGGGAGGGGCAGGTAGCCTCATTTACCTTTTAGAGAGCCCAGAGGCCCTGCAGCTGGGGGCAGGAAGCAGCTTCAACACCCTTGCTGCCAGTTGAATCCATTTTTTTGGCACCCCCACCAGATCCCACTCACCAGGTAGGCGAATAACCACACAGGTGATTCTTCAACCAAGCCAAAGCCCCGCCCTGAGAGCTCTTCCCTTCCTCAGCCTACATTCTGACCGCAAGGTGGCAGGAGCAGGAACTTGTGTTACATGCAGCCTTTTCCCTATGATGCGGGTTTAGTCCCTATTCTACAGCTGGGGAAACTGAGGCACACAGAGCCGATGCAGAGGAATCCCAGTAAGAGGCAGAGTTGGAGTCCAGACACTCTGCAAGGCCACCAGCATAGAAGAAGGGGTGGCCCCTTGCCTGGAGCCTGGTTCCTGGTGGGCCTCATGGCTGTGAGGGAAAAGGATATTTGGTCCCCAGGCCCCTGCTCTAGACTGGGTTCGCCACTTCTATCCACCACCCCCATGTTCTCAACACAGGGACCAAAGGGGCCTTTTGAATTGAAAGGGTGATCACATCCTTCCTAGGTCAGAGCAGAAGCCAGAGTCCTCCCCTCACCCCCCCAGCCTTGGAACCTCCCAGTCCCTCCCAGTTGCATCAGCCCCACCACCTTGCTATTGAAACAGGCCAGGCAAGGTGGCTCATGCCTATAATCCCAGCACTGAGTCTCTGGAGCCCAGGATTCTGAGACCAGCCTGGCTAATAGAGTGAAACCCCGTCTCTACTAAACATACAAAAATTAGCTGGGTATGGTGGTGAATGCTTGTAATCCCAGCTACTTGGGAGGCTGAGGCAGGAGAATCACTTGAATTTGAGAGGCAGAGGTTGCAGTGAGCTGAGATCACACCATAGCACTCCAACCTGGGTGACAGAGCACAAGACTCCATCTCAAGAACAGGCCAGGCACATCCCTCTCCCAGGCCTTTGTGCAGTGGTGCCCCCACCTGGAGCTCTGTTCCCATACTGGCCCCATGGCTCTTGCTTAACTGTACCTTCTCCTCAAAGCTGGCCATGGCCACACCATAGGATCCCCAGCCCACCATCTCAACAATGTTCCTTCTCTAGCATTTGACACCTAATGTATGGCTCAGTGGTGCTAAATGATGGGCAGTGGGCCACACCCAGCCTGTGGTCAGCTTCTGCATGGCCTGCAAGAAAGAAGGGCTTTTATGTGTTTAAAAGATTACAAAACAGGCTGGGAGTGGTGGCTCATGCCTGTAATCCCAACACTTTGGAAGGCCAAAGGGGTTGCATCACTGAAGGTCAGGAGTTTGAGACCAGCCTGGAGCGGCAAAATGCTGTCTCTACTAAAAATGCAAAAAATTAGCCAGGTGCAGTAGTGCACACACCTGTAGTCCCAGCAACTCGGAGGGCTGAGGCAGGAGAATCACTTGAACATAGGAGGCTGATGTTGCAATGAGCTGAGATCACACCACTGAGACAGAGCGAGACTCCATCTCCAAAAAAAGATGATTACAAAACAAAAGCAAGAAAATGTGACAGAGCAGAATGGCCTGCTTAAGAGGTGACTCTGAGGCTCTCTGCAGGGAGCGGTGCACACCCTGCTGTCGATTTCTTGTGTTCGTGTCTGTCTCTGAGTAAAACTGGGCTTCCTGAAGGAAAGGGTCAGCTTCGCCCACTGTGGTCCTCTGCAGAAGCTCCTAAAATCCTGCCTGCACTGGGACCACACTCATGAGGTCTCTGTGGAGTGAGGAAGAAGCCCCAGCTTCCTCTCCTCTGAGATAGGGAGTGAAGAAGCCTTTGTGTAGGGTGGTCAGAGTAGTCAGTGTGTCAGAGAGTGTCGAAGCATTCAGCATTCCACCTGCTATGTGGCAGGAATGCCGGATGCGCTACTCCCAACCCTGGGTTACCTGGTTATGAGGTCATACAGGTCCAGCAGGGGTTTGCAGAGCCTCTTCAGTGCCCATGAAAATGTGGCCTCAGCCCAGGACAGCATCTGGTGGGCCACCTGGAGAGGAAGGGGACAGTGAGAGCTGTCTCAGTCGTCCTCATCTGCCAGGCATGCCCCATCCTTGCTCTCACTCTCCAGCTCTAGGGTGACTTTCATGGCCCCCAGGGCCATCCTGATGGGCCTGGGACCCTGGTTGCCTGGCATCCTGGGCACCCAGGCCTGTAGCCACCACATGGCCTCCTCTGCTCACTCCCGCCACACCTCCTCCAAGGCTGCAGCATCACTTCCAGGAAGGTGTTCTTCAGTGTGGCCAGGGGCCCTGCAATGAGCAGCCACCACCCACCATGAGGCCTCTGGGCAGCTCAGAGGCCCAGCCCAGGCGTCGAGGAGATAGGACCTGTTCCTGGGATTAAGATGGTGGGGGGGGAGTGGGGTGGGGGGAGTGGGGGAAAAGGAATAGAGCAGAAGGCACTGAAGATTGCAGGCGAGTTGTTACAGCAGACCCGAGATGCCTCTGCATGGCCTGCTCATAAGTTGTCTGGGAACTTGGATTGGGGGAGGGTTCCCACCAATCCTAGAAGTGATATCAGGCTCTCTGCACCTGAACTGTTTGTACAAACATGGTTTATGCCGGACCCCTGCTTGCCTCGTAGGAGTCTCACAGTGTGCTCTGAGCCAAGCAGCACCTGCCAATTAGGCAGCCCCACTAAACACCCTGGGTGACATAGTGCTGGGACAGCAAAGTGCATCCCATGTGAAGGCACAGGGACTGGGAGAGGACACTGGATGCTGGCCCTGATTCCCCCTGGACTCTACCCTGGCCCCCTTCCCTGTGCTGACACTCCTGCCTCCTCTCACTGTAGTCAATGACAGTCACAAACAGCACAGTGTCCCGGGTCCTGGAGCACTCTTCCAAATTCACTGCCCTGTGGGTGGCCATGGAACTCTAGCACAGCAGAGAGGATATGGAGGTGACATTCAATAGCCAGTCAGAAGGACACCCACCCTGGCATTGGGCAAGGTCTTAGCCCCAGATGGTGGAGAGGCTAGAAGTTCCTAGTCCTGCCAGGAGGGCAGTCGAGGCAGCCACTGTGAGCATTTAACGACCACAAGGCCACAAAGAACTCATCGTGGAACCCAAAAGAGACCGTGTGGCAGTGAGCTTCACAGAAACAAAGCTGTACACTCAAAAGAAAGCAGGCAGAAGACTGAAGAAACTGAGGCAGCAGCCATAAGGGATATTAGCTTGGAGACCTTGTAAGAATAAGACAGAGCCCATGAAAAAAAGAAGGTTGGGTCAGGCATGGTGGCTCACACTTATAATCCCAGCACTTTGGGAGGCTGAGGCCGGTGGATCACGAGGTCGAGATCAAGACCATCCTGGCCAAAATGGTGAAACCCTATCTCTACTAAAAATAAAAAATGAGCCAGGCATTGTGGTGCATGCCTGTAGTCCCAGCTACTTGGGAGGCTGAGGCAGAAGAATCATTTGAATATGGGAGGCAGAGGTTGCAGTGAGCCGAGATCGTGCCACTGTGCTCCAGTCTGGTGACACAGTGAGATTCTATCTCAAAAAAAATAAACCACCACCATTTGCAGGACTGGATGTGAAAAGGAAAAAGAAAATGTACAAGATTAAATGCATGCTGTAGAAGAACTACCACCTGTTCAGCTGCTGAGCACACCATCATTCCTAACTCAGCAAAAGAACCCCAACTCCGGGAAAAACTAAAAGTGAACTGCTGTTTCCAAAATGCATTTTTACGGTTGGAAATCTGTGTTTTCCAAGCCTCCTTCCAGCCCTTGGCACTGTGACAAGTGTTTCTTACCCCTGGGGATGTGGGGCTGGAGATGTAAAAGGGAAAGTCACCAAGGCTGAGTTTCAGCCCATGAGGAATTCCCTAGCTCCCGCCATCCACGCTGGACTCACAGGGCATGGCTCTGCTGCAGTGACCGGGCTTACCTCCATGAAGTGATTGCTCAGGATGGGCCCTGAGTCATTCTTGAAGGTCTGGCTGAGACAGAGATTCCTCCTGTTGCTGCTCTGGTCCCAGTGCTTCCCATAGCTCACCCCCAGTTCAAGCGATTCTCCTGCCTCAGCCTCCGGAGAAGCTGGGATTAGAGACACCCACCACTAAGCCTGGCTAATTTTTGTATTTTTAGTAGAGATAGGGTTTCACCATGTTGGCCAGGCTGGTCTTGAACTCCTGACCTTGTCATCCACCCGCCTCAGCCTCCCAAAGTGCTGGAATTACAAGTGTGAGCCACTGCACCTGGCCTTGTTTTTTATTTTTATTTTTTAATTTATTATTTGTTTATTTTAGAGATAAGATCTCATTCTGTTGCCCAGGCTGGAGTACAGTGGCACCATCTTGGCTCATTGCAACCTCTGCCTCCTGGGCTGAAGCAACCCTGGATGAATAGACATAAGACAGGCTGAAGTGCCAGCCCTGGATCCATTCCTATATGGCTGTGCTATTGGGAGCAAGTTCACCTCTTTGGGCATGAGCTCAGGGTACTCACATCACCACTTGCCAGACTCTGGTGCTCTCTCTGGACATCCCACCTGGACTGGGCACCCACCTTGTGGCTGAAGGCCGGGATCTGTGTGCAGTGGAGCTCATGGCCCAGCTCCAGCCTGTAGGCGCCGTCTGAGCCACTTTCTGTCTGCAGCCTCTGGCCGGTGCTGCACTGGTGCACTGGTCACTTTGCCTGAGCTGTGAGGACCGATCAAGGGACCGCTGCCCTCCTCTGCCAGGCAGTCCTCCACCAGGGCTCCAAGAGGAGGAAGGCCCAGCCCAGCCTGTCATCAGCTGTGTCCTCCCACCCCTGTGCTCTGCTTCACCTGTCACTCCATTAGAACCTGTCCATGGGGAGGTCTTAAGAGATGGATGAATGTCCCCTCAACAGACACACCTTTTTTTTTTAATGAGCAGGTACTAAGTCCTACTTAGAGCCCACAGAATGACTAATGGAAAATCCTGTGATGACAGCATATCTTAGTTCACAGAGCCACAGCCGCAGGAATGCCACCTCCACCTGCCCCACAGCCAGGCATGCAGTGCCTTACCCAGGAGGCTCTACTGGATCCTCAGGAGTTGGTGCAGAGCTGGCCATGCTGCTGCAGCAGGCCAAGGGCATGCAGCCTCGCCAGCCCTGGCATGAACACCTCGGCATCCAGGGCGGCCACCCAGCATCCATCCTCCTCCTTCCTCCAGCAGTGCTGCAGGGACAGAGAGCAGGCAGGTGAAAGGGTCAACCGCCAGGAAACAATGCCCCCAGCCCCAGGCAAAGAGGGGACTCGGGATACCCTGGGGGCCTTGGGGTTGGGGAGTTCCTTGAAGAGTCAACACCTGTGCCCTGCACCACAGCCCACAGACAGGCCTGATCACAGCTCACTGCAGCCTTGACCTCCCAGGCTCAAACGATCCTCCCACCTCAGCCTCCCAAGTAGCTGGTACTACAGACATGTACCACCACCTTGGCTAATTTGTGTGTGTGTGTGTGTGTGTATATATATATATATTTTTTTTTGTAGAGACAGGGGTCTCACTATGTTGTCCAGTCTGGTCTTGAACTCCTGGGCTCAAGCAATTCTCTTGCCTTGGCTTCCCAAAGTTCTGGGATTATAGGCGTGGGACACTGTGCTTGGCCCAAGAATAAAGTAGAATGAGGCTGGGCACAGTGACTCATGCCTGTAATCCCAGAACTTTGGGAGGCCAAGACAGGCAGATTTCCTGAGGTCAGGTGTTCAAGACCAGCCTGGCCAACACAGTGAAACCCCGTCTCTATAAAAATACAAAAATAAATAAATAAATAAATAAACCAGGTGTGGTGGTGAGCACCTGTAATCCCAGCTACTCGGGAGGCTGAGGCAGGAGAATTGCTTGAACCCAGGAGACAGAGGCTGCAGTGAGCCAAGATTGCACCATTGCATCGAGTCCCAGCAACACTGTGAGACTCTGTCTCAAAAAAAAAAAAAAAAAAAAAAAAAAAAAGTAGAATGAAACAAAACCAAATAGGACAGATGACAAAAGAATTAACCACACATCATGGGTTTTTGGGTAAATTTCACCTTCTGAAGCTTCTGCTTCTGCAACACTGAAGGTCATCCAGAGCACACAGGTGGAAATGGGCCAGCTGTTATGACTCCCAAGCACCCAGGTGAGGTGCTCAACAGCCACCGCTCCAAGTGCCCCCAGCCCCAGGTCCTGTCCTTACCTTGGAATCTTTCAAAACCCATAAGTGGCACGCCCAGTTGCCACCACCCCTGCTCTGGCACAGGGCCAGCACCTGCTCAGCCTGTGTGTGTGTGTTTGTGTGTGTGTTTTAAATGCCCCATATATTTTAGATTAAAATGTTACATGTGTTTCTTATCATGGGTGAGAATAAAAACAGCCCAAAATCTGCTATTTTAAGGTTCGTAGGGGAAGTTGGAGGTTTTGGGAAGTTCTGGAGGCTCACACTGAGCCTGCGTCTGTCCTTAGATGGGATGTTGATATTGAGAGGCTGGGGTGATGAGGACCATCAGGAGGCCCACCCTAGCCTGGCCACGGAGGAGACAGGGCACAAGAGGTCTCATCTCCTACCTGTCATGTGGTCCTGCTCACTCAGCAGATGGCTTAGCGATGCGGAGAGGCCAGCTTGCTACCCACCTACCACGTAAGGTTCCCTGTAAAGATGACAGGGCTGCCTCCATCACCAGTTTCATCTCCAGCTGTGCCTGGAACCACTGAGCCTTGCTGACCATGGGTGGCTGCAGGTCACTCTTGCCCTGAAAAGGCCTTGGTGTCACCTGGAATGACAGACTTTGCCAGCAAGCCCAGACATGATCACACAAACTGGGACTGGAGAGAGGGCAGGAGGCAGCCCAGCTAATGGCTTTCTATGCTAATCCTTCCCCAGTTTTTGATTTTTCTTGAGACGGAGTCTCACTCTGTCACCCAGGCTGGAGTGCAGTGGCAGAATCCTGGTTCACTGCAAGCTTCGTCTCGGGTTCAAATGATTCTCCTGCCTCAGCCTTCCAAGTAGCTGGGATGACAGACACACACCACAGTGCCCAGCTAATTTTTCTATTTTTAGTAGAGACAGGGTTTTGCCATGTTGGCGAGGCTGGTCTCAAACTCTTGAGCCCAAGTGATCCACCCGCCTTGGCCTCCCAAAGTGCTGAGATTACAGGTGTGAGCCACTATGCCCAGTCCTTCCCCAATTTTTTAAACTCTGAATTTCTCAAAATTAGAAACCTGTGTTATAAACTCAGACATAAACACAAAGGACTCCTCTTCTCTCCTTGACAACCCTTTTGTTAGATCCATCAGGAACTCAGTCGACCATCGCTATGGAATGTGACTAGGGTCAACCCCATCTGCCACCTCCGCTGCACACCAGCCCCAGCCCTGGTTATCGAGCCTGTCTGGCCAACATCCTCCTGGCTCTCCCAGCTCCCATCCTGCCACTGACAACTGATCTCCACGTGGTGACCAGACATGTCTAATGATGGCACACTAGCATTTCTTACAGTACAATCCAAAGTCATTGAGGCCCGTGAAGCCAGAACTTTGTTGGTCACTGGTGCAGACACTGGCAGGTGGGCCACAGGGACAGCTCACTACACTCCAAGGCCCCACAAGGGAGATCCTCTAGAAAAGCCATGAGCAACTACAAATACCATGTTTGATGGCCCTGCCAACCTGCAGACATACCCCACACACCCCTCTGATAGCCACTAGCTGGTCGGTTCACCCAAAAGATGTCAAAACAATACTATTGCCAGACCATCACTATTTAATGCTGTGCTTCCCTGATCCCCACCGACGTGTGTGCAGATGTGTGTGTATGAATGTGTGTGCATCTGTGTACAGATGTATCTGTACATGGGTGTCTGTAGATGTGTATGTATACAGATATATGGAAATACACAGATATGTGTGTACAAATGTGTGGCTATGGATGTGTGTGTACAGTGATGTGTACATGGATGTGTCTATATGTAGACGTGTATGAATGGGTATACAGATGTGTGTGTGGATGTGTATAAAGGCGTGTATATATATGGATGTGTGTATATGAATGTATGTGTATAAATATGTCTACACGAGGATGTAGATGCTTGCAGCTCTTCCTGCTGACAGGCACATCCTAGTGCCGGCTTTATCCAGTGTGTATCAGAGGCTGAGTGGTGGTGTCAGAGATTCCTCAGGGTGTACATGAACAGGGTGAGCACAGAATTTCTCTCCCAAACAATACTTTGCAGTTAAAGAGAGCACTAGTCACAAATGCGTCAGGTCAGCAGGTGTAAACTGGGGCTCTCCAGGTAACCCAGGACCCAACCCCCACACACCGGGGTAGGGGGTGCCAAACAGAACACTTCCCACATCAACCTTAAATCCCACAAACTTCAAGGTTGAACCCAAGTCTCGAACCCCTGGGTCCAGGGATTCGAGGTTGAACCCAAGCTCTGGCACTTTGTATTCATGAGCTCATCTGCCACAGTTTCCTCATCTTGTATGCGGTTACAAAGAGGACTTGAAGAAGGGACCTCCTGTCTGCTGGAACAGGCTCCTGAAAGTTACAGAGCACCAGCTGTACTGTAATTTTGATGAGTCTGGGGCAGATGGAACTAGAATTTCTCCAAGGCAAATAAACATTTCCAGGCTTTAGACAGCTCTATAGGGAGCGGTAGGAAGGTCCGAGGGGAGGTACAGGCAATCTGTGCTTGCACATTTAGCAAATAACAAGACGTTCAAGGGCCCCTGGGAGTTCTGGAAATGAGGCAGAAGTCTCAGCCATCAGACAGGTGGGGCTTTAGGAGGCAGACAGCTCTCCTCTGACATGGGTCTTCTCCCCGCCAGGCTGACAGCACAGGTGGAAGTGGAGACAGTATTTATGCATCAAGACATCCAGCCCGGCTTCAGATGCTCCACTCCAGCCCTCTGAGAAGACACTGGAAACTGAGGCAGAATCGGGTGATCCACTGCTGAACGTGCCCAGTGGTCATGCCTGGCAGGATCAAGTCTAAAGCTGCTATTTGTACCCTGGCTGGAGTGCAGTGGCACGATCTCAACTCACTGCAACCTCCACCTTCCATATTCAAGCAATTCACCTGTCTCAGCCTCCTGAGAAGCTGGGCCTACAGGCGTGCACCACCATGCCCAAGTAAGTTTTGTATTTTTGGTAGAGACAGGGTTTCACCTTCTTGGCCAGCCTGGTCCCAAATTCCTGACTTTGTAATCTTCCCACCTCACCTCCCAACATTCATACACTTTTTGAAGTCACTGATCTGCTTGAAAAGGGCATAGAAGTTTTAAATCTTCTCCCCAGGATGGAGGAGACAGACACAAAACTTCAACACAATGGCAAGGGCTTCAAGTGACTAAGTTCTATCCAGGTACCCTTGGGTAAGAACCCTTGAAAAGTGCCTACTAAGATGAAAATGAGCCTGGACAACATAGTAAGACCCATCTCCACAGAAAAGAAAAAGAAAAGAAAAAAATAGCAGGGCATGGTGGCACAGGCCTTAGCCCCAGCTACTGGGAGGCTGAGGCAAGAGGATCACTTGGGCCCAGGGGTTCAAGGCTGCAGTGATTTGGGATCATGCCATTGCATAGAAGACCTTGCAAAAGAAAGAGGAAAGTGGGGGAGATAGAAAAGATGGGGGAAGAGAAGGGGGAAAGGGAAGAAAAGAGGTAGGAAGAGGAAAAAAGAGGGAATAGAGGGAGGAAGAGAATGAAAAGAAAAAAGAAAGGAAGAAAAAAGAAAAGAAATGAGAAAAACATACAAACCTTGTGGCCAGGGAATTCCACTCTTAAGAATTTACTCTGCAGAGAGAATGGTGTTCACCACAGAATAATTGTAAGAGAGGAAAACTGGGAAAATGTCAAGAGCACTTCATTGTTAACCTAGCTGAAAACATTCCATTCCATGGACTATTACATGGTCATTCACACTACATGGGAGACACTGATTTTTTTTAGGTGGATATATTAACTCCACGTGCCGATTGTGTGCATAGATCATCTCGGAAAGGAATCACCAAAAAAACCCTAACAGTGGTTGGCTTTGAGGAGGGGTGGGAGAGCGGCTTTAAGGCTGCACCAGCACCAACCAATAGAACTTTTTGCAATGAGGACCATATTTCCAGGCCATCTGCAGCTGTGGAGCACCTGAAATGTGGCCCACACAGCCGAAGAACCAAATCCTTCATTTTCTTTAATGTTAATTCATTTAGATTTTTCTTTTCTTTTTTGAGATGTAGTCTAGCTCTGTTGCCCAGGCTGGAGTGAAGCTGCATGATCTTGGCTCACTGCAACCTCTATCCCCCAGGTTCAAGCAGTTCTCCTGCCTCAGCTTCCCAAGTAGATAGGGTTACAGGGGCTCACCACCACATCCGGCTACTTTTTGTGTTTTTAGTAGAGATGGGGTTTCACCATTGTTGGTCAGGCTGCTCTCAAACTCCTGACCTCAGATGAGCCACCTGACTTGGCCTCCCAAAGTACTGGGTTTAGAGGCATGAGCCACCATATCCGGCCTCAGATTTCAATAAACACATATGCCACTGGCTGCCATGTGGAAGACTCAGTTCTATACTCTTTCATAGTTTTTGAACTTTGAATCATTTAAATTCATTGCCTATTGTTTTTAGTTGTAGAATTTAATAGAATAGTATTTAGATTTTACTAATCTAAATGAAATCTACCATAGAATTTAAATTGTACCAGCGAATGCTTATACATAAAAAGATTGCCAAGGTCTGTGTGTGTGTATGTGTGTGTGTGCATGTGTGTGTATGTGTATTAAGTGTGTGTATATATATATGTATGTATTTTTTTTTTTTTCTTGAGTCAGAGTCTCGCTCTGCCACCCAGTCTGGAGTGCAGTAGTATAAACTTGGCTCACTGCAACCTCCGCCTTCAGGGTTCAAGTGGTTCTCCTGCCTAAGCTTCCTGAGTCACTGGGATTACAGGCATGCACCTCCACATCCAGCTCATTTTTGTATTTTTAGTAGAGAAGGTGTTACACCATGTTGGCCAGGCTGGTCTTGAACTCCTGACCTCAAGTGATCCACCTGCCTCGGCCTCCCAAAGTGGTGATGAGGATTACAGGCATAAACCAGCATGTCCAGCTGCAAAGGTGTATTTTTGAGTAAAAAGAACAATGTACAAACAAAAAATAGGGAACAGCTGGGGGTGGTGGCTCATTCCTATAATCCTTGCACTTTGGGAGGCTGAGGTGGGAAGATCGCTGGAACCCAGGAGGTCGAGGCTGCAGTGAGCCATGTTTGCACCACTGCCCTCCAGCCTGAGTAATGGAGCAAGATCCTGCCTCAAGAAAAATTAAAATTAAAAAACCAAAACCTAAGCATGATGATTGGGTTTTCATGCTATTTTATGATATGTGCCTTCCTCAAAACTTGTTACGGTATCATCACATCACCCATCTGACATGAAAAAGAATAAATAAAACCCAGAAACTCAAACTAAAAATATTTGCAAATCTATAGCGTTATGCATTGTCCTGTGTCTCCCCGAAAGATGCTGAAGCCCTATGCCGCAGGGTCTGTGGATATGACCTTATTTGGAAATAGGCTCTTCACATGTGGTCAAGCTAAGCTGAGGTAATGAGGGTGAATCCTAATCCCGTGTGCCTGGTGTCCTTATAAAAACAGGATATGTGGACAAAGACACCTACCAAGGGAAGACAATGTCAAGACAGAGACAGAAGACCACCTACAAGCCAAGGACGTCTGGAGGCTCTAAGAATCCAGGAGCGAGCCCTGGGACAGACCCTCCCTCACGGCCTTCATGGGAAAAACAAACAAACAATAAAAAATCCCTTGATTTCAAACTCCTGGCCTCCAGAACTGTGAGAATAAATCTCTGTGGTTGAAGCCACACAGTTTAGGGTACTTTGTTAAGGCAGCTCTGGGAAATGAATGCAGATTTCTTGGGGTGTGCATCAACACTTCTGAAGGAAATTTGGGATGTGGCATGCTTGAACTTATAATAATTCATACCTTTCTCTACTCTGAATTCTTTTTTTTTTGAGAGACAGGGTCTCACTCTGTCACCCAGGCTGGAGTGCAGTGGCACAAGCATGGCTCACTGCAGCCTTCACCTCCTGGACTCCAGCAATCCTCTTGCCTCAGCCTCCTGTGTAGTTGAGACTACAGGCACATGCCACTGTGCCTAATTTTTAAAAAATGTTTTGTAGAGATGGGGTCTTGCTATGTTGCCCAGGTTTACCTGGAACTCCTAGCCTCAAGAGATCTTTCCACCTTGGCCTCCCAAAGTTCTGGGATTATAGGTATAAGCCATAGTAACTGGCTTGCCTTTTTTTTTTTTTTTAAAAAAAAGACAGAATCTTGCTCTATTGCCCAGGCTGGAGTGCAGGGACATGATCTCAGCTCACTGCAACCTCCACCTCCTGGGTTCAAGCAATTCTTTTGCCTCAGCCTCCTGAGTAGCTCGGCTTACAGGCTTCTACCACCACACCTGGCTAATTGTTTTATTTTTATTACAGGCAGGCTTTCACCAGTAGGTCAGGCTGGTCTCGAACTGCTGACTTCAGGTGATCCGCCCACTTCAGCCACCCAAAATGCTAAGATCGTGGCTCACTGCAACCTTTGCTCCTGGGTTCAAGCAATTCTCCTGGCTCAGCCTCCCAAGTAGCTGAGATTACAAGTTCCTGCCACCATGTCTGGCCAGGTTTGTACCTTCTTTAGTAGAGACGGTGTTTCACCATGTTGGCCAGGCTGGTCTTGAACTCCTGACCTCAGGTGATCCGCCTGCCTCAGCCTCCCAAAGTGCTAGGATAATAGGCATGAGCCACTGTGCCCAGCCTACTTCTATTATTATTACATTGTAATATATAATGAAATACACAACTCATCATAACGTAGAATCAGTGAGAGCCCTGAGCTTGTTTTCATGAAACTAGATGGTCTCTTCTGGGGGTGTAGGGAGACAGTGACAGATCAACAGGCATTGGATTCTCATAAGGAGCATGCAGTCCAGCTCCCTTGCATGTGCTGTTTACAGTAGGGTTTGTGTTCCTATGAGACTCTTAACAACGCCACCGATCTGACAGGAGGTGGAGCTCAGGTGGTGATGCCAGCAATAAGGAGTGGCTGTGAAAACAGATGAAGCCTCCCCCACCCACCCGCTGCTCACCTGCTGTGCTGCCTGCCCAGTTCCTAACAGGTGGGCCGGGCACGGTGGCTCATGCCTGTAATCCCAGCACTTTGGGAGACTGAGGCAAGTGGATCAGCTGAGGTCAGGAGTTCGAGACCAACCTGACCAACATAGAGACACCCTGTCTCTACTAGAAATACAAAAATTAGCCTGGCATGGTGGCTCATACCTGTAATCCCGGCTACTTGGGAGTCTGAGATAGGAAAGTCACCTGAATCTGGGACACAGAGGTTGCAGAGAGCCAAGATCACGCCATTGCATTCCAGCCTGGGCAGCAAGAGCAAAGCTCCGTGTCAAAAAAAAAAAAAAAAAAAGTCGGGTGCAATGGCTTACACTTGTAATCCCAGCACTTTGGGAGAATGAGGAGGGCAAATCACCTGAAGTACGGAGTTTGGGACCAGCCTGGCCAACATGGTGAAACCCTGTCTCTAATAAAAATACAAAAATTAGCCAGATGTTGTGGTACATGCCTGTAATCCCAGCTCCTCAGGAGGCTGAGACAGGAGAATTACTTGAACCTTGGAGGTGGAGGTTGCACTTACCTGAGATCACACCACTGCACAGAGGGAGACTCTGTCTCAAAGAAATAAAACAAAACAAAAAAAACAAAAACAGGCTACAGACTGGTACTGATCTGTGGCCAGGAGGGTTGGGGACCCTAGCTGTAGACAATATGTAGTGATCAAATCAGGGTAACTGAGACAGTCATCACCTCAAATATTTATCTTTTATTTTGGAAACATGAAAATCCTTCTCTTCTAGCTATCTTGAAATATTCAAGTAAACTCTCATTCACTGTAATTTCCCTTGTGCACTATTGATCACTGTAACTTGTTCCTTCTATCTAGGCCTTCTTGTCTTTCATTCATTCTTTTTTAAAATTATTTTTATTTCTGAGACAGTCTCTCTCTTTCTGCCAGGCTACAGTACAGTAACATGATCTCGACTCACTGCAACCTCCACCTCCTGGGTGCAGGCAATTCTCCTGCCTCAGCCTCCCGAGTAGCTGGGATTACAGGAGTGCATCACCATTCCTAGCTAACTTTTTTATTTTTAGTAGAGATGGGGTTTCACCATGTTGTCCAGGCAGGTCTCGAACTCCTGACCTCAAGCAATCTGCCCACCTCGGCCTCCCAAAATGCTGGGATTACAGGCACAAGCCACAGCACCCGGCCATTTATTCATTCTTACATTCATTCATTCTATGAATAACTACTGCCTGGTTATCATATACCCGGCAGGGTTCCAGGCTCTGGGGAAACAGCACTGAGCAAAACAAAGTTGCTGCTCTCTTAATGGATCCATCATTCTAATGAGGCAGGCGATCCATAAACAAACCATTAACACAGACAGCACATCAGGTGGAGAGCGCTATGAAGAATAAATACTAAAGCAAGTACCACCAAGTGTGGTGGCTCACACCTGAAATCCCAGCACTTTGGGAGGCTGAGGTGGATGGATCCCTTGAGGTAAGGAGTTCCCAGCCTGGCCAACATGGTGAAATGCCATCTCTACTAAAAGTACAAAAAACAAATGACCCAGGCATGGTGGCACCTGCCTGTAATCCTAGCTACTCAGGAGGGTGAGGTGGGAAGATTGCTTGAACTTGGGAGGTGGAGGTTGCAGTGAGCTGACATTGCATCACTGCACTCCAGCCTGGGGAACAGAGCAAGACTCTGTCTTCAAAAATAAAAAAGAGAAATCAGGTGCAGGTGTAGAGTGCATTAGCATGAGCAGGGGTGCTGTGGTGGTGGTGAAGGTGGTCAGGAATGGCCTCTCTGTCAAGGTGATAGACATGAGGGCTGAGCCTGGTGACTCCTGGGGAGAGCAGCACGGGAGGGCTCTAGGTGTTGGTCCCATTTGTGGTCCTTTAGTTTAGTTTAGTTTTGTTTTTGAGACAAAGTCTTGCTCTGTCGCCCAGGCTGGAGTGAAGTGGCACAATCTCAGCTCACTGCAATCTCCACCACCCGGCTTCAAGCCACCTCAGCCTCCCAAAGAGCTGGGATGACAGGCATGAGTCACTGTGCCTGGCCTATGCATCAACATGTTTAAATTCTTCTGAAAGCTGTGCTTTAGGAGGAGTGTTCTGACAGCCATTGGAAATAAATGACAGAATGGCAGGACAAGGATCACGTCAGTGACAGGGTGGCTGTGGACATCTGCTGGCCAGCACCAGGAAAGCCACTCAGACCCTGGATTCTACCTCTGCAGCCCACCTGCACCTGAACCCTCATCCCCACATCAGTAGAAGCCTGGAACTCTCAGAACAGCAGACCTCACCAGCCGCTGCCACCTTCACCAGAATGATGTGATTAATTCGTTCACGCAGAAGACAGCAGGAACCCTGAGAGAACAGGATCCAGAATGTGTGGGTTTTGATGGATAAGGTGGTAGGATCTGGAAGGCTCCACCTACCTCACCTCCTGACCCCCACACTCCTTCCCCAGTCCTGCTCTGCATAGAGACTAGAGTGACATCACCAGAAATGTAGACACTTGGAAGGACACCAGTGACATGGAGAAGAGGAGGCCAGAGGTCCACAAGGCACCCAGCTCCTGGCCCCAGATGCCCAGGACTCTGTCCAGAAAGGTTCCCTCCCAGCGATGGAACTTGATGGTCCTTGAGTCCCAGAGGATGGAGTTGGTGAGCTGCCTCATTTGCTCTCCTGGGATTGGAGGGAAGAGAGAGATGAAGACATGGCTGGTCCAGAATTCTCTCCTGCACCCTGACAGTCACCCTGCAGCAAATGCCACTGATCTCACCAACTGCATCCCAAAGCTGTCTGCCTCTTCTGCATCTCTGACCCTCAGTCCTGATCCATCCACCATCATCCTGTGCCTGGACTCCTGCAGGAGCTGACCCGGGACCACTGCCCCGGGGAGGCAGCTTCTGATGCCCAGAGATCAGAGGCTGCTCCTGAGCCCACCTGGGTATCGCACCATCAGGAAGGCTACCTGGAGGTGGGTAATGCCCGAGCTACATCTTTTTTTCTTTCTTTCACATTTTTGGTGGAGTTAGGGGGATCTCACTTTGTTGCCTAGGTTGGCCTCAAGCACTTGGGCTCAAGTGATCTTCTGCCCCTGGCCTCCTAAAGTACTGGGATTACAGCCTGAGCTACACCTTAAATGACAGGAGGTGGGTGCTGGGCAGGCAGAGGATGAGGGGATGGAGCCAGGAAGAGGGAGGTGAGGCTTTGAGACAGGGGCAGTAAAAACCCAGGCACAGGGAGCAGCATGACTCAGAGGACACTCAGTGTGGCCAGAGGAGTGTGTGGGCAGGGTCACTTGGAACTTTAGGGTCAGGCAGTTCAAGGTCTCCTGTGCTTCACCAGGGGAGGGGGCATCATCAGAAGGCAGCTGCCTGGAGAAGGTTTCTTGTTATTGAGATGGAGTCTTGCTCTGTTACCAGGCTGTAGTGCAGTGGCGTGATCTTAGCTCACTGTAACCTCTGCCTCCCATGTTCAAGTGATTCTCCTGCCTGAGATTCTAGAGTAGCTGGGATTATAGGTGCCTGCCACGATGCTCAGCTAATCTTTGTATTTTTTTTAATAGAGATGGCATTTTGCCATGTTGACCAGTCTCATTCGGAACTCCTGAACTCAGGTCATCCACTTGTCTCGACCTCCCAAAGTGCTGGCTTCACAGGCGTGAGTCACTGTGCTCAGAGAAGGCCACGTAGGAGGCTGGAGAAACAGTCTAAGTGACAGATGGACATTGGAACAGCTGGGCCTAGAGAGGAAATAAGTTCCTTCCCTCCATCCCCCTTCCCTCCCTCTCTCCCACCTTTCTTTCTTTTCTTCCCTGCTCCTTTCTGCTGCTCTCCTGCCCTCTTTTTTCCCTCCCTCCTCCCTTTCTTCCTTCCCTCCCTCTTTTCCTCTTTCAACTCTTTCCTTCCCTCCATCTGTCCTCCCCTTTCCTATCTTTCCTTCCCTCCCTCCTTTTCACTCCTCCCCTCCCTTTCTCCCCTCCCTCCCTTCTTCCCTTCCTCTCTCCTACCCTTCTCCCCTCCCTCCTTCTGTAGTTCTCAAACACTCATCCAGCACCTTCTGCATGCCGAGCACTAACTAGATACTGAGTCTGCCATGGGGAATGGTCCGTGCTGCTGTGGAGCTTCCAGTCTAAGGAGAAAAAGGCTGTAGGCCCCTGCCAGGTGCTTTCTTCAGGGTCCTTTAGGAAGTGGAAAGTGCTGGGGAAAAGCAAAAATGAACCCAGGACAGGCCAAGGAAGGGAGCTGCTGGGAGGAGAGGGATGGGTGGGCCATGTCCTTACTGGATGGTGGTGAGGGAGGCAGCCCTGACTGCAGGGGGTGCTGGAGGGGACAAGGGTCTTCTGGAGTGAGGGTGGTCCGTGCAGAGGGAACAGCTAAAGTAGATGCCTGGAGAGATGTGTGAACATCAGGCAGGTGTGAGGATGGGGAAGGGGGATAGGTGGGAAAGGGAGGGAGATGGGTGGAAGGTGAGGCTGGAGGCAATGAGGCAGCTCAGGGCAGGCCTGCTGGGCCACTGTGGGGCCTTTGGCTCAGACCAAGGAAAATGGGGCTGCTATGGGTCTGAGCAGAGGAGGGTGCAATGGATTCAGCTCACACAGGTCTCCTGTGGCTGGAAGTGGAGAGAGGCTGAGGCAGAAGTAGGGAGTGAGAGAGGGCCTTGCTGCTGGATGTATTTTCAAGGTGATGCCAAGCAAATCTGTTGACTGATGGGGTGCAGGAGAAAGATGCATCGATCTGCCCCAGGGCCTGGGGCCTGAACACTGGAGGGAGGAGCCGCCATCCACTGCAATGGGGAAGGAATGGGGCAGGTCTGCACAATGGGCAACTCACAGTGACAAGAACAAAGCCAGACCCACCAGCTCCCACTCAGCTCTCCCCTCCCCATCACCCACACCAGGGTCTGTGTCTTCCTCCCTACTTCCTGCCTGGTCTGTCCCTTCCCCAAAAGCTGAACCTGATAGTGATTCCTCTTCTTGGTGATGAAGAAATTCAGAGGGAGGTGGCTCAGGAAGACAGTGATAGTGGAGGGACCCAGGAGCTGGGGACAGAGGGGACAGAACATAAGGAGATCCTGAGGAGCCCTGCTGCCAGAGGCATGTGAACCACAGCAGCTCCATCTTGAATAGGAGCTGGGTAAAACGATGCTGAGACCTACTGGGCTGCATTTCCAGGTGGTGAAGGCATTCTAAGTCACAGGGTGAGACAAGAGGGCAGCATAGGATACAGGTCACAGAGACCTTGCCAGCAAAACAGCCTGCAGTAAAGAAGCCAGTCCAAAACCCACCAAAACCAAGATGGCGACCAGAGTGACCTCTGGTCGTCCTCACTGCTACATCACCACCAGCATCATGACAGTTTACAAATGCCATGGCAACACCAGAAAGTTTCCCTATATGATCTAAAAAAGGGGAGTCTTGAATAATCTACCCCTCATTCAGCATATCATGAAGAAGAAATAACCCTAAAGATGGGCACCAGCACCCTTTGGGCTGCTCTAGGGAGTAGCTATTCTATCTTTACTTTCCTAAAAAACTTGTTTTTTTAGGAAAGAATAAACTTGCTATGTGGCTCACACCTGTAATCCCAGCAATTTGGAAGGGTGAAGCAGGTGGATCACCTGAGGTCAAGAGTTCGAGATCAGCCTGGCCAACATGGTGAAACCCCGTCTCTACTAGAAATATAAAAATTAGTCAGGTGTGGTGACATGCACCTGTGATTCCAGCTACTCAAGAGGCTGAAGCAGGAAAATCACTTGAACCCAGGAGGTGTAGGTTGTAGTGAGCCAAGATCACACCACTACCCTCTATCTAGCCTGGGCAACAGAGTGAGACCCCATCTCAAAAAAAAAAACAACAAAAGAAAACTAAAACAAAACAAACAAACAAACAAAAATAAATGTGCCTTCACTTTACGGACTCATCCTGAATTGTTTCTTGCATGAGATCCAAGAACCCTCCCTTGCGGTCTGGATCGGGTCCCCTTTCCTGTAACATAGCTGCAGATCCTGAAGGGGTCAGACTTGGGCCCTAAGATGGGGAGTCAGGGAATGTGATAAGGGCAGCCACCAGGTCCCAGGTATCTGGGCTCATGGGGCCCTGCTGGGTCAGGAGGTGCCTGCTGAAGATGGGGTCCTTCAATGTCAGGGAGGGGAATGTCCCACTTACATGATGGGGAGAGGATTATAGTCGAGAGAGAACATACATACACCGAAGTAAGACTGTGGCGTGTTCCTGGCCACAACAGTGAAGCTGAAACCTCTGGAATCAGGACTGGATTCAAATCCTGACTCTGATGCTTGTGAGTGTGGCCTTGGGGCAAGTCACCTCCTTAACATGTAATTTCCTTGTCTGCAAAATGGGAACAGAGTTGTCCTCATTTTGCATGTTTGCTTATTACATTTAAGTATTTTCCTAATCTTCATTTTACCTTCATGAGGGTTGTCAGGCTTAGTAAATCATCATACAGTTGCCCAGTTACCTTTGAAGACAAAGAGTGAATAAGGTTTTAGTCTAAGCCTCGTGCATTATTTGAGACATACACTGAGAGTCCGAAACTCACAGTTCACTGGATGTCCTGTGTTTTCTCTGGCAACCCTGCTCCCTACCAACGTGGTGCTTTTGGAATAGTTATCTCCCCACTCTCAGCTTTGGTTTCTATATCTGGAAAATGTGGAAGTGGGAGGTAGAATAAATGATTTTTAAGTTGCTGTGACTTTCTGAGAGTCCTTCACAGGTAACTTGAACCCATTCTCTCACCAAGCCCCACCCCAACTCCAGTCTGCATGCCTCAGTTTCCCCTCTCAGTTCTTAGGAATACTATTTTTTTTTTTTTGAAATAGAGTCTCGCTCTGTTACCCAGGCTGGAGTGCAGAGTCGCGATCTTGGCTCACTGCAACCTCTGCTTCCCAATGAATTCTGTCTCAGCCTCCCGAGTAGCTAGGATGACAGGTGTGCATCACTATGCCTGGCTAATTTTTGTATTTTTAGTACAGAGAGGGTTTTGCCATGTTGCCAGGCTGGTCTCGAACTCCTGACCTCAAGTGATCTACCCACCTCAGCCTCCCTAAGTGCTGGGATTACAGGTTTGACCCACCCCACCCAGCTCAAAGAAAGTAGAACACTATTTTCTAATGTTGGGTCAGTTTGTTTCATTTATGCAGCAATGGCGTCACCTGGAGGCTTCATGAAGAAGTGCCCCGAGGGTAAGCCACCCACATCAGGGTTTGGAAAAACACTCAAAGGAATCTGACAGAAGATGAGCATCTCTCTCTGGGGGAAAAATGGTTCATTAAACTGTAGCAACCTCAGTATCCACCACTCCTTCACCAGGATCTCATGGTGATGTTAGGAGCTGTCTACCAAGAGGCAGGAAAAGTGCACAGGGAAAGTGACAAGGTGCATTATCTGCAGATATCTTGGTCTTCTCTGAATTATTATTATTTTTTTTTGAGGGGGAGTCTTGCTCTGTCCCTCAGGCTGGAGTGCAGTGGTATAATCTCGTCTAACTGCAATTTACGCCTCCCGGGTTTAAGCGATTCTCCTGCCTTAGGCTCCTTAGTAGCTGGGATTACAGGCACATGCAACCATGCCCAGTTCATTTTTGTATTTTTAGCAGAGACAAGGTTTCGCCATGTTAGCCAGGCTGATCTCGAACTCCTGACCTCAAGTGATCTGTCCACCTCAGCCTCCCAAAGTGCTGGAATTACAGGCATGCACCCCCATGCCTGGCAGAAGGATCAGGTTTTCTCATTTTATTTTTATTTTTTAGATGGAGTCTCACTCTGTCACTCAGGCTGGAGTACAATGGTGTGGTCTCGGCTCACTGCAACCTCCACCTCCCGGGATTCTCTGGCCTCAGCCTCTCGAGTAGCCGGGACTACAGACATGTGCCACCACACCTGGCTAATTTTTGTATTTTTAGTAGAGATGGGGTTTCACTATGTTGGCCATGATGGCCTCCAACTCCTGACCTCCAGTGATCCTCCCACCTCAGCCTCCTAAACTGCTGGGATTACAAGCATGAGACACTGTGCCTGGCCATGGGTTTTCTTGAACCTCCTTGTCATGTTTAACAGAATTGTGCCCCAGCCCTGTCCTTTCCTTGATTCATCCTCCTTTGAATAGCGAACCTCTCAAAAGCTGTAATGAACATGAAAGAGCCACTGGCCATGTGTGCTGGGTGGTGGCAGGGGTCTGGAGTCCCAGCAGTTGGCATCCCCTTTCCCAGGATGTACATATGGCCTCACGTACCTGTCCTTTTATCTCCTAGGTCAGCTCATCGACACCATCTGGGTGAAAAAAGGGAACAGATCTTGTTTTCATCCATGTTCGAAGCCAATATCACCACCCACAACATTGCTGTTGGTGCATGCCTGAGCCACCAGTAGCCTAGAAATATTTAGACCTGGTTTACTAACCATACACCTGCCAGACCCAACCCAGCCAAAGCATGAAATCGACCATGCGCAGTGACCCACATCTGTAATCCCAGCACTTTGGAAAGCCAAGGTGGGTGGATCTCCTGAGATCAGGAGTTTGATACCAGCCTGGCCAACATGGTGAAACCCCATCTCTACTAAAAATATAAAAATGAGTTGGGTGTGGTAGTGCACACCTCTAATCCCAGCTACTCAGGAGGCTGAGGTGGGAGAATCACTTCAACACAGGAGTTGGAGTTTGCAGTGAGCTGAGATTGAACCACTGCACTCCAGCCTGGGCAGAGCATGAGACTCCATCTCAAAAAACAACAGTAACAACAACAAAAACACAAAATCAAACCCCTGCCCTTTTTGTTTTTTTTTTTTTTTTTTTTTTTAGAGATACATAGGGACTTCCTGTGTTGTCCAGGCTACAGTGCAGTGGTACAATCATAGCTCACTGCAGCCTGTTACTCCCAGGCTCAAGCAGTCCTCCCACCTTGACCTCCTGAGTAGCTGGGATGACAGATGCATGCTACCATGCCAAACTAATATTTGTGTGTGTGTGGAGATGGGATCTCACTATGTTGGCCAGGCTGGCCTCAAACTCTGGGCTTCAAGTGATCCTCCTATCTCAGCCTTCCAAAGTGCTGGGATTACAGGCATGAGCCTCTGTTCCTGGCCAAAACCTAATTACACATTCATGAATGACCAAGGGCATGAGCTTCTGTGCCATTTAACAATGAAATGGATTATTCATTGGGTATAACTTTGCTGGGGATGCTGTAACAAAGTGCCAAAAACTAAGTGACTTAGAACAAGACAAATTTGTTGTCTCAGGCCAGATGCCATGGCTCATGTCTGTAATCCCTGTACTTTGGGAACATGAGAGGATCTCTTGAGGTCAGGAGTTCAAGACCAGCCAGGCCAATAGGATGAAACCCTGTCTTTACTGAAAAAATGCAAGGCTGGGTGTGGTGGCTCACACCTGTAATCCTAGCACTTTGGGAGGCTGAGGTAGGCAAATCATGAGGACAGGATTTCGAGACCAGCATGGCCAACATGGTGAAACCCTGTCTCTACTAAAAATACAAAAATTAGCCAGGCCTAGTGGTGGGTGCCAGTAATCCCAGTTACTCGTAAGACTGAGCAGGAGAATCGCTTGAGCCTGGGAGGGGGAGTGAGACTCTGTCTCAAAAAAAAAAAAAAAAAAAAAAATTCATCCTGAGATGCAAGGCTGGTTCAACATACACAAGTCTATAAACATAATTCACCATATAAACAGAACCAAACACAAAAACCACATGATTATCTCCATAGATGCAGAGAAGGCAAAACTCTCAATAAACTGGGTATTGATGGAACATATCTCAAAATAATAAAAGCTATTTATGACAAACCCACAGTCAGTATCATAATGAATGGGCAAAAACTGGAAGCATTCCCTTTGAAATCTGGCAGTAGACAAGGATGCCCTCTCTCACCACTCCTATTCAATATAGTACTGGAAATTCTAGCCAGAGCAATCAGGCAAGAAAAATAAAGCATATTCAGTTAGGAAAGGGGGCAGTCAAATTGTCTCTATTTGCAGATGACATGATTGTATATCTAGAAGACCCCATTGTCTCAGCCCAAAATCTCCTGAAACTGATAAGCAACTTCAGCAAAGTCTCAGGATACAAAATTAATGTGCAAAAATCACAATCATTCCTATACACCAATAACAGACTTAAAGAGAGCCACGTCAAAAATGAACTGCCATTTACAATTGCTACCAAGAGCATAAAATACCTAGGAATACAACTAACAAGGAGTGTAAAGGACCTCCTCAAGGAGAATTACAAACCACTGCTCAATGAAATAAGAGAGGACACAAACAGATGGAGAAACATTCCATGTTCATGGTTAGGAAGAATCAATATCGTGAAAATGGCCATACTGCCCAAAGTAATATACAGATTCAACAATATCCCCATCAAGCTACCAATGACCTTCTTCACAGAACTGGAAAAAAACACCTTAAACTTCATTTGGAACCAAAAGAGAGCCCGCCTAGCAAAGTCAAATCTAGGCAAAAAGAACAAAGCTGGAGGCATCACACTACCTGACTTTAAACTATACTACAAGGCTACAGTAATCAAAACAGCATGGTACTGGTACCAAAACAGAGATATAGACCAATGGAACAGAACAGAGGCGTCGGAGGTGACACAACATATCTACAACCACCCGATCTTTGACAAACCTGATAAAAACAAGCAATGGGGAAAGGATTCCCTGTTCAATAAGTGGTGTTGGGAAAACTGGCTAGCCATATGCAGAAAGCAGAAACTGGACCCCTTCCTGACACCTTACACTAAAATTGACTCCAGATGGATTAAAGACTTAAACATAAGACGTAACACCATAAAAACACTAGAAGGAAACCTAGGCAAAACCATTCAGGACATAGGTGTAGGCAAGGACTTCATGACCAAAACACCAAAAGCATTGGCAACAAAAGCCAAAATAGACAAATGGGACCTGATCAAACTCCACAGCTTTTGCACGGCAAAAGAAACAGTCAATAGAGTGAATCGGCAACCAACAGAATGGGAAAAAATTTTTGCAGCCTACCCGTCTGACAAAGGGCTGATATCCAGAATTTACAATGAGCTAAAAAAGGTTTACAAGAAAAAAACAAACAAGCCCATTCAAAAATGGGCGAAGGATATGAATAGAAACTTTACAAAAGAAGACATACATGAGGCCAACAAACGTGAAAAAATGCTCATCATCACTGGTCATTAGAGAAATGCAAATCAAAACCACATTGAGATACCATCTCATGCCAGTTAGAATGGTGATCATTAAAAAATCTGGAGAAAACAGATGCTGGAGAGGATGTGGAGAAATAGGAACACTTTTACACTGTTGGTGGGAGTGTAAATTAGTTCAACCACTGTGGAAGACAGTGTGGCGATTCCTCAAGGACCTAGAAATAGAAATTCCATTTGACCCAGCAATCCCATTACTGGGCATATATCCAAAGGATTATAAATCGTTCTACTATAAGGACACATGCACACAAATGTTCATTGCAGCACAGTTTACAATAGCAAAGACCTGGAACCAACCCAAATGCCCATCGATGATAGACTGGACAGGAAAAATGTGGCACATATACACCATGGAATATTATGCAGCCATTAAAAACGAGGAGTTCGCGTCCTTTGTAGGGACATGGATGAACCTGGAAACCATCATTCTCAGCAAACTGACACAAAAACACAAAATCAAACACCACATGTTCTCACTCACAGGTGGGTGTTGAACAAGGAGAACCCATGGACACAGGGAGGGGAACACTATACATGGGCATCTGTTGGGGGGGAGGGGGGACAGCGGGGGGGGGGGTGGGGAGTTGGGGAGGGATAGCATGGGGAGAAATGCCAGATATAGGTGAAGGGGAGGGAGGCAGCAAATCACACTGCCACATATGCACCTATGCAACAATCTTGCATGTTTTTCACATGTACCTCAAAACCTAAAATGCAATAAAAAAAAATAAATAAATAAAAAATCTGTACAACAATCCCCAGTGACACTTATATAATAAACCTGCACAGGTACCTCTGAACCTAAAATAAAAGTTTAAAAAAAACCTGATAAACTAAATCAAAAGAAAGCATAAGGAAAGGAAAATGTGAGGTAAAAACAGAAAAATATAGTAGATATAATAAATACTTTGGTACCTTAAAAAAAGGAAATAGACAAATTAGTAAGAAGGGAAATAAGCATAAAAGCAAAAAAAGACAAGAAAAAAATTATAAGTTAACTCTAATTGTAAGGGACTATCTTGCAGAACTCTGTGCAAATACATTTGAAATCTGCATTGATTGCTCTCCAATACAACTTCTAAATCATAAAAATGGCTACATCTGCACTGTTCAATATGGAGCCACTAGCTATGTGTGTTCAGTGAATACTTGTACGCTTAAATGTGGTTCATGTGACTGAGAAACTAAATTTTTTCTAATTATTATTTAATTTCTAATTATAATTTCATTATAATTAGTTTAAATTTGAATGGTCTCATGCAGCTAATGGCTATTGTATCAGAAAGCATAGAAGAAGATGAAATTGAAATTTTCTTAAGACAGTGTTATTTACCAAAGTTAAATCCAAAGAGTATTTATTTAAAAAACAAAAAGCTTAAAGAGACCAACTCTATAAAAGAAATAAAGTTATTAAAGAATCTCATTCTCTCTCTCTGACATACACACATGCACACACACAGGTGTTACAAGGAAGAGCAAAGCTCTTCTTTATAATACAGAACAGGACTTTAACAGACTACTACTCATGAACCAAATCCTGCTTCAAACCATTTTCCTGCAGTCCATTAGCTAATAATTTTTACAAAGCTAAAGAAGAAAGAGAATATGTAACAGAGACCATATATGGCCCACAAAGCCTAAAATACTTAGAATGTGGCTCTTTACTGGAAAAATCTACTGGCTCCTGAGCTAGAAAAATGCCTGAAATTTAAAATCACCATTTTGCAAATACCACCAAAGTAATATGAGATTCTGGCATGAAATTACTCCTAACACTATATACTAACATATTGTTAGGAAAAGGACATTCATATATCTCTATCATCCTTCAAATGTTTATTAAGTACAGAATTTAAAATGGAGAGATGAAACTTAGCTTCACAAATATTGAGATAAAGTGACATTATAAACTTCCCAATGCAATGCAATGGGAAACATAATATTTGCCTAAACATTTTGTCTAATCCAGAAGAACAGTTAGATGAATCCAGTTTGAGAAACACTCTATGAGACAATTAGTCTGGACTCTTCAAAAATGTCAAGGTTGTAAAAGATGAGGGAAAAGGTGGAGGGGAAGCAATATTCTAGACTGATGAAAATAAGAAACATGACAAAAAAATCCAATATAAGATCCCTGACTAATATAAAGAATATTTGAGAGCAAGTGGAGACATTTAAATTTAGACTGTATGCTAGATAATATTAATTATCAGTAGCAAATGTCTTGTGATTGTTATTGTAGTAATATAAAAGAATGTGCTAATTTTGGGAAAAATCCCTTAAGTATTTTTGTATAATCTTTATGTCTGCAATTATCTTTCAAGCAGTTCAGAGCTCCCCAAAATGTGAGTGTGTGCATGTATATGTACATGTGTGTGATAGAGAAAATGAGTGTGCATGTGAAGAGGAAAAGAGACATAGAGACACACAAAGCCAATCCCAGAAGATGTTAATTTGTGAGTCTAAATAAAGAGCACACTGTTTGCTAGATGTTGGTTTCCTGCAGTTTTTAATACTTTTGTGCCACCTGATTGCCTTATGACAAAATAAACTTAGCTATGAAAGAAAAACTGTCTGTGTAGCCAAAAAGCCAAACAATTGCTTCACTGAATAGGAAAAGAAAGTATGAAGTTTATTACAAGTAACATTGTTATAAACTGTTATTCTCCTAATACAGTATAACCAATTATTACCTTGTAATGTTAGTCAGCATCTACTAATAAGGAGAGATCAACAGGCAGTATTTATATACAATTACACTGAGACCCATTCCTTATAGCCTGTAAAACAATATGGCAAACATTAATAGAAGGCACAGGGGGTGTGTTTTCATGATCTACAGGACAAGAAATCACACTATGTTCTTCTACTAGATGATTAACTATTCTGGGAAACATATATCCAGGTTTATAGTTATAATAGACAAGAATACAAGGTGCATAAGCAACCCTGTCATCTTTCATTATTACACACTTGCCAATCTGGAATGAAGCAAAAAATGACACAAGTAGATGGGGCATCGGCCTAAGAGGAAGAAGACCAGAGTTATGGCTTCAGCTCTGCTTCCAAATAGCCCTAATATTTTTTGGTAAATCAATTCCCTTCTTGAGCTTTAGTTTCCTCATCTATCAAATGTGGCAGCTGAACTAAGATTGTTAGATCTGCAAGATCAAGGGCTATTTATTCTTCAAGGACTGGGAGACAAAATGGCAATTCAGAACAATTTCATAAGAAATAAAAATTTAATGTGATGTGAATATTATTCACTAGAATTCAACAGGACACAGGGAGAGGAGACCAAGAGATAGCTAAAAATTATCATCAGCTTCAGGGAGTGACTCCCTTCTAAGACCTAGGGACTGCAGTCAGTGGGGAGGGACACTTCACCAGAGGCCCAGAACGTTTTGGATGAAGAATGGCCACAAGAGGAAGGGTGGAAATTACATTGGGCCAAGAAGATTTCCATTGACTCCTTGTGTGATAGGACTTTTCTTTCAAAACCCACAAAAATCTTTATATTTTTGCTGGATTATACTTTTTTAATGAATTCTAGAAAGAAGTAATATTTGGCCACCAGGTAGCAACAGAAATTGAAAAGTCCCCCAGAACTAGGAGAGGAAACTCTGAGGAAGTAAATCCAGAAATACCCCAAAACTAAGGAATTGGGGTGTATAGAGCAACCTTTCATTAAACTCCATCTTAGAAAAATACTGCATTTTATGTTTCATATAGGACTTTGCCAACAAGGATATTTTGCTTAACAAACAAAAATGTGAAGACTGCATCTAACCAGGTAAGGACATAACAAGCGCACTATTCCACTGTAGGTTCTCACCAGAGGCCTCTGTGACTATATATATATATGTAAAAAGGCAGACCTTCAGCCTCTTCAAACAGCTGCCTTAATTAACTCAGTCTTGCAGTCAGCCATGATAAGCACTTGGCATGCACCTCTAAAGACTCTTCCACATCAAAGACTCCTCCTTGGGAGACCAATGGACCAGACCAGGAACACTTTTGTCTTCTTCGCTCCCACTGGGACTTGCTCATTTACCCTTTCTCCTATCTCTTTCTCCTCTTAATGTTAGTGCTACCTTGTTTGTTGTGGAATATTTAAGCTATAATATTTATATATTGGTTAAATATACTATTGTGTATGGTATGCAATATAGACTGACTTGTTGAATGGATTGAGTCTGTGTTGCCCATGGCTCTGACTGTGGAGTGAATGGGAAGTGCTAAGGAGAACTGTCTCTTTGGGAACTCCATGTAGCTCATGGCTTTTGTGATTAGAAATTCTCTGAAGAACTGAGAGAATTAGGATGAGTTCTACTTCAATAGAAGTCTGAAATGTGGAAAGCCACACACATGTGTGAACCAGGACACCTCTAACCTTACACTGCTGATGACATGGGGCTTTGAGAAAAAATTGCCTAAACTATGGAGGACATAGATGCCACCAAGTGAGGTATGGGTTAAATCAAGCACAGTAAGACCATAGGTGAGTAGAATGCTTTGGAAATTGATTATTGGATTAACTCTGAGTTAATTTGGGACACTTGTCAGTCTATTCAGTTGTGTGTGTGTGTGATTTTGTTAAGTACATAGGCAAATTTTCTTTCTTAAATAGGCACAGTCTCCAGAACATTACTGAATCTTCCTTTGATCATTTTACATTTTATAATATTTCTGAGTCATTATTTTAAACATCATTACCTCTGCATAGGGATTGTAAATATGGGATTGTAACCAAGTGAGGTATGGGTTAAATCAAGCACAGTAAGACCATAGGTGAGTAGAATGCTTTGGAAATTGATTATTGGATTAACTCTGAGTTAATCTGTCATCTTTCATTATTACACACTTGTGTAATAATGGATTGAATCTGTACAGGATTCATGCATCCCTGGAAGGTGATTTTTGGAGGGACATAAATCTCGAGTGTGAATAAGTTTCTACTCTTTGTCTCCTTCTCATGAAATATGAGTATAGCAGCAACAATAACAAAAATTAAGTTAAGGATTCTTGTTAGTTTGGGTTCATAAATTTATCAAATCCTTACCATATTTTGCTTTAAATCAAAGTGAGTGAAAATAAATCTATAACCCCTAGTCTAATTCCCTTTAATGAGACTGCATTCTTTCAACAGCTATTAGAGAAACATTTTTTTGCCCACACATTTTCAAAGAAGTTTCTGGAGCTTACAATACACAGGCCATCATTTAAACTATAAGAATTCAGAAGCAGAAATTCTACTCACAATTGAACTTCACTGAGTTGGCTGGCATGGTGTTTTAAATTCTAATTCTACTGTAGAGCAAACGCAGATTGAAAAGTTGAGGACAAGTCATATGTATTGTTTGTACTGGGAAGCTGCATCATTAGCAGAGTCTTTGATACACAACAGCAAGTTCTGTTTAAGATGTTTATGTTCCCGGGAGCTTTTCCTAGTGTTCTTCCATTAGATGATATGTACACAGAGCAGTGTTCACAAACTCTGAGTGGCACTGACATTAATTTCTAATATGTTTAGAAACATTTGTAAAATTTCTAAACATTATTAGAAATTAACAATTGGGCAGCATCTTCCAGTATACAATGTGCCTGCTAAATCAATGACCATTATTTGATGCACTATCCCCCAAAGACAAAATATATGAGTCTCAGAATTAAGGCATGGAAGCCACAATGGCTCCTGTTACTATCACCCCCAGTAACCCACTTTGGGAATGGATGCTTCCCATTTCCACAATTCTGGGCACCACAGGTGTACAGAACTCTTCTACCAGCAGATAGAAAATACAGCTGCCACCTCAACATTTTGGGCACCTTGTGTCCAGGGCCAACAAGAACAACAACAACAAACAGAATAGGGATAGTTGCCATCCTGGAAAAGGTACATGGCCTAGTCATCAGGAGGAAAGCTGCTATTACACATTTGAGAAGTGAGCAATCAGCTTAACACCAAGGTGGTTGGCACACATTAGTATTCCATCATCTGATTTTAATCATAAACCCATAATTGCCATAGCCATAGCCTAAGAAAAGTAAACATGAACTTGGTCCCCACAGGAAGGAAGTTGTGGGCTATCCACAAAGTTAGCATCCTTCTACCATTATAAGAACTAAGGTAAAGGACTCTAGAATGAATCAGAGAGTTTAGCCTAGAGCCCTGCCTCCCCACTAGCAGCTGGGGTTGCAATTTGTCCTACTAACCTTTTTCCCTTATAACTTTACAAGTTTCTCCAAAGAGAAAGTCCCACCAGAGTCCTAAAGGAGCCACCCTGAGAAATTATATGAGACAAACGGCCACAGAAATATGGAGGAATTGTCACAAATACTGCAGTGCCCAGATCTCTCTGCCCTATTCCCTTCAAGACTCAAGGACATATACCCCAAGCTGGGTATGACATCACTGAAAGAGATTACCTCTTCTCCAGTGAATCCTTACTCAGGTTCTGGGAATAAACAACTGGCTCCTCTCCCCAAAGAGGAACAATTCTTCGAGGATACCCAAGCTTCAGGGCTCTCTTTGGAGTCAGCTGCATCCCTATTGTGATGCATCACAGCCCCAATTCTTCCTATGCCCAACCCTAATTCTTTCCTTTCCCCACACCCCAAGTGCTGAGCCCAAGTCCACTCCCTAAGAAACATCCTTCGCACTCATTTCCATCTGAGTCTGTTTTCTGTGGTAGTCATTCTACAGCAAATTTTAAGTATCCCTGGCATACTAATAGCAAAAAGTCAATATTGCTATTTTACTTGCACCATAATTTTTCTATAGTTTTGCAGTATTTTTTCTCTTAGTGTCATCCAAGAGCAAAGAAAATTCTTCAATCAAATGTGTTTATACACGAACAAGAGCTATATTATACAAAATTATTTTTAAATATGTAAGACATCTTTGATTCCTATAATAAAAATACATGTTTAACATGGCCAAATAATGTTAAGACAGAAAAAAATAAAATTTGATTATGAAATAAAATATTTGGATATATGAAGCAAAGAAATGGCTAAAATATTAATTGTACTTAATTGGCATACAACCTGAGACTGATCAAATATATCAGAAATCAAGTGACTTCTACACTCTGATCAGATTGTAATACCATTTACTAGGATTTCTTGTTTTCTTCTCCCTTTATTTGCTCATCTCTTCATCTCTGGAATCTGTTTTTAAGCCCGAAATCCCAGTAGCTGTACTTTCCCACCCACTGTTATTTATCTCTGAAAACCATCTACCATCCTGGATGTGCCTGCATCTTTATTAGCTATCTGCTGACTTGAGGCAGCTGCTGCCTAGTCCTGAAGTACCTAGCAGTGTCCAGTATCTGCCTGAGACTCCTTGGCCTGGGTAAATTTTATTTCTTCTTAATGGAGAATGCAATGGAGTCACAGCTTACTCCTGGCTTAGGTTCTAACATTAGTCTATTAGGTGAAGAAAAAAATATAGATCACTGATAATACTCCTGCAAATCTTATCAGTTAAGAAAAATGGAAATGTATCTCAAAAATGGCTCATTGCTGGTTTTTTTTTTCCAGCATTTGAAACAATCACTATGAAATGTTTGGTTTTCATTTAAGGTAATACATTATTCAAATCAGTGCTGTGTTTAAATACAAAAATTCCACTTAGCTTAGCAAGATGCTGACACTTTAAAAGGCATGAGGGAAAGAACGTTCCTGTTCATTGAAGGAACTCACTGGAAGATTCCCCTGTGTGATTTAAAGGATTACTTTTCCTTGATATTTTATTTTTGTTGGTTATTATACATAATTCTTTGTAATTTATTTACCAATAATATTTGTACAGTTTTATGGCATACATGTGATACTTTGATACATTCATGGAATGTCTAATTATCAAATCAGGTTACTGATCAGGTATTTAGGATATTCATCACCTCAAATATTTATCATTGATTTGTGTTGGGAACATTTCAAATCTTCTAGCTATTTTGAAATACATATTGTTAATTATAGTCACCCTACTGTGCTATTGAACACAGGTATTTATTTCTTCTAACTAATGTTTGCAACCATTGACTAACCTCTCTTTATCCCCTCCAACACACATAAACCCATCCCAGTCTCTAGTTACCATCATTCTACACTCTACCTTCATGAGGTCAGCATTTTTTAGCTCCAACATATGAGTGAGAACATGTGTTACTTGTCAGGGTCTGCCTTATTTCTCTTACTTTAATGGCCTCCAGTTTCATCCATGTTGCTGCAAATGAAAATATTTTTATTTTCTCTTATGGCTGAATAGAATTCCCTTGTGTATATATACCACATTTTCTTTACCATTCATCTGTTGATGGACACGCAGGTTGACTCGATATTCTAGCTATTGTGAACAGTGCTGCAATAAACATGGGGTTGCAGGTCTCCCTTTGATATACTGATTCCCTTTTCTTTGGAGAAATACCCAGGAGTGGGATTTCTGGATCATATGGTAGTTTCATTTTTAGTTGTTTGAGAAATCTCTATACTGTTTACCTTCATAGCTGTACTAAATTACACTCCCATCAACAGTACATAAGAGTTCCCTTTTCTCAGCATCCTTGCAAGAATTTATTGCCTTTTTAATAATAGCTCTCCTAACTGGGGAAGATGACAACCCTGATTATTAGTGATGCTGAGCATTTTTTTCATAGACCTGTTGGCCATTTATACTTTAATTCTTATGAATTAAAAACACACATACAATATAACCCAGTCAGTTAGGCATGGATATGGTAACTATGAGATCGACTAACCCTGGGAAGTGGCAGGACCTGACCTATGCAAATGCCATATCTTCCTGAAGCCTTCCTCCAGAACTACTTTCATGTGACTAACTCTGTTTCCCTCTTTCATACTCTTTCTGTTTACATATTTCCCCCCACTTTCATGTTCCTAACCACTCCATTTTAATCTCAGTGCATGACTGATTTTCAGCTTTGCTATTCTATGTGAGCACTGACCCCAAAAGGGACTTTCAATCTGTTTAGCTACTAGATGATGATACAGAATAGAGAAATAAACATAACATTGAATTATTATAACTGTATTAGCCTTATACAAATCAGATCAACCATGGCAATGAACTCTCACCATCCATCTTTTGGTTCGTTATTATTATAAGCAAATCTATTCCTCTGGGCAGACATTAAACATGAGCAAAATTAACAAAGCTGCACTAATACAATCACAACGTCAATAATTTATAGTCTGAGAATAGGAACTGGTAAACCACATTTTAATTATACAGGTTCATCATGACACATTACTTATGTGACATTTTAAAATTTGTTCACACAATAATTAATCCAGAAGAGAAGGTTGTAATAAATCATAGCCAGATACATTATACCAGCATACTTTCCTGTCAGCGTATTTCTCCCTAGCCGACTGGATATTTGTAAGAATATCCCTGAGGTCAGATATCTTCATACTCATTCATTTACCAAGCCGTACAAGTATTTTTAAATATATTACTTTAATATGTTACCAATGAGAGAACAAGTAAGTCAGTAAACAAAGAGCTGAAAATATTACTGTGTATTCATGGATTTCATATTTGCTTCCAGATTACAATATATGTAAAGGTAGAGGGTAACGTAGAAATTAAAACCTGTTAAATTCAGGAACATTCTGGATAATTTAAAAAGTTGGAACAGCTATAAAGATGTAAAACCATGTTTCATTTGGGAAAAATAAAAGTTCCTAATAAGAGCATTAAAAATGTGAAGATGAATTTCTATGACTTGTGTTTTGACAGATCTTAAATTCATTATTGTCAACATGCTTTCTTTTGGCAACAGGTCTAGTGATGAATCTAGTTTTAAAACACATAAGACATGCTCAACCCTTTGACATTCTGGTCATCATGTTTCTTTACCAAGTTGGACACTTGAGAAGAAATGCTATTTAACCAGCTATCTGTGTTTAAAAAAAATTTTTTTTTTAAATGCCCATTAAAAAGTACTCCCACATGCATTAGCATTTATTAGCATATCTGGTCATCTAAAGACAATTTATTTGGGACACATATTATCCCAATTTATAGTTGAAGATACTAATATCAGAGACGTTTGGACTTGCCCAAGGTCACACAGTTTTAATTCTGAAAAGCTTCCAATATCATGTTTAGCTTCTATACCACCATACAACTGCTACAATTGGAGCAAATGTGCTTTGTTTACACTGGTATCACTAAGCCATGGAGCAGTGTCTCACACCAAGTAGTTTAATGAATCTTTTGTAAATGAATGACCAGAGAAATGATTGAATGTCTGAGTCACTGTTGGGTTCTGTAAGAGAGATGATTTAGCTACGCCTTGGCAGGAAATGAATCCTTGCAGCTCATTACAGTACATTACTGTACATTACAGTGGCAGCTACAGCTCTAGAGATCTCATAAATTTTGAAGATTCCTAAAACATAAACACCTGAACTCCCAGTTGTAAGCTTCATTTAGAAATTTCCACCTTTTCTATGTGAGTCAAGTTAAGTTGGATATAACTATGAGATGTTTCACATAAGCCTCACGGTAAACTCAAGGCAACCATCTATAGTAGATACAAAATAGAGAAAAAAAATGAAGCATACTACTACAGAAAATTACATAATTACAAAGAAAGACTGCAAAAAGGAAAGAAAGGAACAATCTACAAAATATCTAGACAACAATAAATAAAATATCTATAGTAAATCTTTACCAATCAATAATTACTTTAAAGGTAAATGGTCTAAAATTAATATACAGAGCAGCTACATAAATTTAAAACAGACCCAACTACATGCTGCCTAAGAGAGACTCATTTCACTTGTAAAGAAACACATAGACTGAAAATGAAATGATGAAAATACATAACCCATACATATGGAAATCAAAATAGAGCAGTAGCTGTTTACCAGATAAAATAGCCTTTATATTCAAAACTGTAAAAAAAGAAAATATAACAATTATAAATACATATGCACCACCCAACATCAGAGCACCTAAATGTATAAAGCAAATATTAACAGATATGAAGGGAGAGATAGCAATATAATTGAAGGAGATTTCAATATCACACTTTCAGCAATAGGAAGATGATCCAGGAGAAAATTAATAAGAAAATGTTGGACTTCACCTATACTTTTTTGTTCACCTATACTTTCAATCAAATGGACCTAAGAAACACAAGTAGAACATTCACAGGATACATATTCTCCTCAAGCCCACATGAAACATTCTCCAGGATAGATCGTATGTTAAATCACAAAACAAGATTAACAAATTTAAGATTAAATATATATCAAAATCTTTTCTGACTATAATGGTATAAAAGTAGAAATCAATAACAGGAAAAAAAGACCAGGAATATTCTCAAATATAAGAAATTAAAAACCATGCATCTGAAGAGCCAATGTGCCAAAAATAATAAGAAATTATAAGGAAAATTTATAAATATACAGAGATAAAAATGGAAACAAAGTGTACCAAAACTTATGGGACACAGCAGAAGCAGCTGCAAAAGCAAAGTTTATAGCAATAAACATGTACATCTAAAAGAACAAAGATCACAAATAAACTCCTCAACATTACACCAAAAGGAACTAGGAAAAGAAGAACAAACTAAGCCCAGATGTAGCAGAAGGAAGGAAACAATAAGGATCAGCACAGAAATATATTAAATGAGAATAGAAAATGTATAGGAAAAATATCAATAAAACAAAGAGGTGGGTTTTTTTTGTTTTTTTTTTTTTTGCAAAAATAAACAGAAGTGAAAAATCCTTAGCTACACCAATTAAGGCAGACAGAAGATTCAAATAATTGAAATCACAGGCCAGGAGCTGTGGCTCACGCCTGTAATCCCAGCACTTTGGGAGGTGGAGGTGGGCGGTAATGAGGTTAGGAGATCAAGACTAACCTGGCTAACATAGTGAAACCCCACCTCTACTAAAAATAAAGAAAATTAGCCAGGTGTAGTGGTGCACCCCTGTAGTCCCAGATGGTGAGGCAGGAGAATTGTCTGAACCTGGGAGGTGGAGGTTGCAGTGAGCCGAGATGGCACTACTGCACTCCAACTTGGGCAAGAAAGCCAGACTCTGTCCCAGAAAAAAAAAAAAAAAGAAAGAAATAACAGATTAGAGAGGAGGTCTTACAACAGATGACTCAGAAATGAAAAGGATCATAAGGGACTATTATAAACAGTCATATGCCAACATTAAATAACCTAGAGAAAATACATAAGTTTCTAGCAACACACAACCTAGTAAGATTGAATCAAGAAGAAACAAAAAGGTTCAACAAACCATTAACAAACAAAGTTGAAGTAGCAACCATTTACTGATTAGGAGATCCTTCTCCCCATTGCTTTTGTCAGGGTTGTCAAAGATCAGATGGTTGTGATGTGTGGTGTTATTTCTGAGGCCTCTCTTCATTAGTCGGTGGGTCTATTTTGGCAAGAATACCATGCTGTTTTGGTTACTGTAGCCTTGCAGTACAGTGTGAAGTCAGGTAGCATGATGCCTCCAGCTTTGTTCTTTTTGTTTAAGATTATCTTGACTATACAAGATCTTCTTTGATTCTATATGAAATTTAGGTTTTTTTTCTAATTCTGTGAAAAATGTCTATGGTGGTTTGATGAGAATAGCATTGAATATAAAAGTTACTTTGAGCAGTATGGAATTTTCATGATATTGATTTCTACTATCCATGAGGATGGAATGTTTATTTGTTGGTGTCCTCTCTTATTTCCTTGAGCAGCCATTTGTAGTTGTCCTTGAAGAGGTCCTTCACATCCCTAGTGAGCTGTATTCCTAGGTATTCTGTTTGTAGCAATTATGAATGGGTGTTCATTCAAAATTTGGCTCTCTGCTTGCCTATCATTGGTATAAAGGAAGGCTTGTGACTTTTGTACATTGACTTTGTATCCTGAGACTTTGCTGAAGTTGTTTATCAGATCAAGAAGTTTTGGGGCTGAGACAATGGGGTTTTCTAAATATAAAATCATGCCATCTGCAAACAGAGACAACTTGACTTCCACTCTTCCTATTTAAAAACACTTTATTTCTTTCTCTTCCCTGATTGCCCTGGCCAGAACTTCCAACACTATGTTGAATAGGAGTGGTAAGAGAGGGCATCCTTGTCTTGTACCAGTTTTCAAAGAAAATGCTTCCAGCTTTTGCCCATTCAATATGATGTTGGCTGTGGGTTTGTCATAAATAGCTCTTATTATTTTGGGATATGTTCCACGCAAAGACACACAAAGGCTCTAAACCAAGGGTTCAAGGAAAATTTACAAATCAAATAGAAAGCCAAAAAAAACACACAAAAAGTAAGGGTTGCAATTCCTAGTCTCTGACAAAACAGACTTTAAGCACAGATCAAAAAGACAAAGAAGGGCATTACATAATGCTAAAGGAAACAATTCAATAAGAATAGCTAAGTATTCTGAATATATATGCATCCAAAACAAAAGCACCTAGTTTCATAAAACAAGTTCTTGAGCCTAAGACCTACACAGACATGTAGGCTCCCATACAATAACAGTGGGAGACTTGAACACCCCACTGTCAAGATTAGACAGATCAACGAGACAGAAAATTAACAAGGATATTCAGGACTAAACTCAGCTCTGGATCATGTGGACCTAGTAGACGTCTACAAAACTCTCTACCCCAAATCAACAGAATATACATTCTTCTCAGTGCCACATGACACTTATTCTAAGATCAACCACATAATTGATTTAAACCACTCCTCAGCAAATGCAAAAGAACTGAAATCATAACAATCAGTCTCTCAGACCACAGTGCCATCAAATTAGAACTTAGGATTAAGAAACTCACTCAAAACCACACAATTTCATGGAAATTGAACAACTTGTTCCAGAATGACTCCTGGGTAAATGATGAAATTAAGGCAGAAATAAAGAAGTTCTTTGAAACCAAGAAGAACAAAGAGACAACATACCAGAATCTCTGGGATACAGCTAAAGTAGTGTTGAGAGGGAAATTTACAGCACTAAATGCCCACATAAGAAAGTTAGAAAGATCTCAAATCGACAACCTAACATCACAACTAAAAGAACTAGAGAGGCAAGAGCAAATTAATCCAAAAGCTAGCAGGAGACAATAAATAACTAAGATCAGACAAGAATTGAAGGAGATAGAGACATAAAAACACTCCAAAAAAAAAAAAAAAATCACTGAATCCAGGAGCTAGTTTTTTGAAAAAATTAACAAAATAGATAAACCCCTAGCTACACTAAAGAAGAAGAAAAGAGAGAAGACTCAAAGAGACACAGTAAAAAGTTATTAAAGGAGATATCACCACTGACCACACAGAAATACAAACTCAGAGAATACTATATTACCTCTATGCCAATAAACTAGAAAGTCTAGAAGAAATGGATAAATTCCTGGACACGTACACCCTACCAAGAGTAAACCAGGAAAAAGTCAAATCACTGAATAGACTAATAACAAGTTCTGAAATTGAGACAGTAAATAGTAGCCTACCAACCCCCCCCCAAAAAAAAACCCAGGAAGACAGATTCACAGACCAATCCTACCCAAGGAACAAAGAGGGGCCTGTACCATTCCTTCTGAAACTATTCTGAACAACTGAAAAGGAGAGACTTCTTTCTAACTCATTCTATGAGGCCAACATCATCCTGATAACAAAGTGTGGCAGACACACAATAAAAATACAAAATTTAGGCCAATATCCCTGATGAACATCAATGTGAAAATCCTCAATAAAATATTGGCAAACTGAATCAGCAGCACATCAAAAAGCTTATCCACAACGATCAAGTCGGCTTCATCCCTGGGATGCAAGCCTGGTTCAACAAATGCAAATCAATAAACATACCATATAAACAGAACCAAGGAGAAAAATCACATGATTATCTCAATACATGCAGAAAAAGCCTTTGATAAAATTTAACATCCCTTCACGTTAAAAATGCGCAATGAACTAGATATTCATGGAACACATCTTAAATTCTTCTTAAACTTTTCTAAAGCTTAGAACTAGAGGGAATACTGTCAAACCCATTTTTTGGGGTCAGCATCATTCCTATGTCAAAGCCAGACACAATAAGAAAACTACAGGCCACTAAGATGAACATAGATGGAAAAATCATCAAGATAACATCAGCAAAATGAACTCAAGAACACATCAAATGAATTACACGTAATGACCAAGTTGGATTTATCCCTGTCTCAACACTGATTTTATCATGAAACAATGGTAAAGAGGCTAAAGAGATAACTTAAATACTGGGAGAATAGATTTACCAAGCATAGTCTCTCTTAAAAGGTTAATACCTAAAATATGTAAGGAATTCAAACAACCCGATAGCAAAACAAAATAATAACCTAATTAAAAAATAGGTAAAGGATTTGACCACACTTATCTCCAGAGAAGACATAAAAGTGGCCAACAAGTATATTTATAGGTGCTCAACATCACTAGTCATCACGGAAATACAAATCAAAACCACAATGATTTATCCCCTAACATCTGTTGGGATGCTTATTATTAAAAAGACAAGAGATAAGTGGTACTGAGGGTGTAGAGAAAAGGAGACACTTGTAAACTGTTGGTAGGAATGCAGATTTAGGTAGCCGCTTTGAAAAAATTCACAGAACTTCCTAAAAGAAATTCAATGTAGAACTACCATATAGTAATCTACAAAGAACTAAAACAGATTTACAAGATAAAAACAAAGAAGCCCATTCAAAAGTGGGCGAAGGATATGACAGATACTTTACAAAAGAAGACATACATGAGGCCAACAAACATGTGAAAAAATGCTCCCCATCACTGGTCATTAGAGAAATGCAAATCAAAACCACGTTGAGATACCATCTCATGCCAGTTAGAACGGCGATCGGCGATCATTAAAAAAATCTGGAGACAACAGATACTGGAGAGGATGTGGAGAAATAGGAACACTTTTACACTGTTGGTGGGAGTGTAAATTAGTTCAACCATTGTGGAAGACAGTGTGGCCATTCCTCAAGGACCTAGAAATAGAAATTCCATTTGACCCAGCAATCCCATGAATGGGTAGATATCCAAAGGATTATAAATCGTTCTACTATAAGGACACATGCACACGAATGTTCATTGCAGCACAGTTTACAATAGCAAAGACCTGGAACCAGCCCAAATGCCCATCGATGATAGACTGGACAGGGAAAATGTGGCACATATACACCATGGAATATTATGCAGCCATCAAAAACAATGAGTTCGTGTCCTTTGTAGGGACATGGATGAACCTGGAAACCATCATTCTCAGCAAACTGACACAGGAACACAAAATCAAACACTGTGCATTCTCACTCATAGGCAGGTGTTGAACAATGAGAACACATGGACAAAGGGAGGGGAGCACTACACACTGGGGTCTGTTGGGGAGAAACAGGGGAGGGACAGCAGGGGGTGGGGAGTTGGGGAGAGATAGCATGGGGAGAAATGCCAGATATAGGTGAAGGAGAGGAAGGCAGCAAATCACACTGCCATGTGTGTACCTATGCAACAATCTTGCATGTTCATCACATGTACCCCAAAACCTAAAATGCAATTAAAAAAAAGGAAAAAAAATTCTCTAAAAGTCCTACTAATAATAATGTCTAGTTTGTGGAATTTTTCAAAAAGGATGACTAAAACATTGAATTCTCATCCAACTTAGAACAAAATGGAACTTCTTCAGCCTAATAAAGCACATCTCAAAAAACCCTACATCAAACATTTAATAATAAAAAATCAAATACTTTCCTCTTTTATATATATATATATATATATATATATATATATATATATATATATATATATATATATATAAATTCCTTTTAGGTTTGCTCAAATAAACTGTTTAAATTTATTTTGCCTAAAATTCTTCTAACCCCTAAATCCTAATGCCTAACTGGTAACCCCCCACTCTAACCCTAACCCCTAGCCCTAATCCTCACCCTAAGCCCTAACCATACGTTAGTTTCTACGTTTGCACTGATATATCAGTGCTGATGATTCAAACTGCTGTATCGGCCAGGCCGCATGAGTGGTGCGGGTTTTATAGTAACATTTGTGGACTGACGCCTTGCATTAGCGTCAGAGCTGTTTTCTACATGAGCACTGCGACTGTTGTATTCGCATTTCGGATGTCATATCTGCCTTAAGAACGCTCTATTTGTGTTGAGGCTGCGGTGTGCACCTCGCACTGCAGCCACCTGGCCTTGGGTCGGGAGAACCTCGGTGCGCAGGATTCAGAGCGGCTTTTGGTGTCCAGTTTGCAACACCGAGATCTTCTTACTAGTCTCTGACCCTAAGCAGTCGGGCTGCAAACAGGAAGGATTTTACTAACCATGGATGCAGCCCAGAGTTGTCCCAAAGTAAGGCTGTGCCCGCCATGTCTATGCTGTGGAGAATGCATCTCCGCACTCGCAGTGCCCCCCAGGTATGTATTGAGGAAAATGCAACTGGGCAGACAGCTGTGATGCAATGTACTCCGGCGCCGTGATGCCATCTGAAAAGGCGAGCTCGGGCGCCCCCTGCTGGCGGACGAGCAATGCAGGGCCCTCTTGCTACCGGTGATGTGCCCCTGCCCCCTTCTGGCGGCTAGGGTCACTGCAAGGCCCTCTTACAGTAAGACCCAAGCCCGAGGGACTGTGCTGAGGAGGACGCAGCTCTACCCTCTAAGTGCCCCCCAGGTCTATACTGAGGAGAACACAACTCTGCAGACAGCTGTGACGTGACACAGGGCGGGGCTGTAACGCGATGCACATATGCTGCGGAGCCTCAGGAATCTGAAAAGGCGGGCTTGGGTGCCCCCTACTGGTGGCGGGCCACTGCTGGGCCCTCTTGCTCACAGTGTAGTGAGCACAGGCAACCTGCTGGCAACTAGGGCAATGCAGCGTCCTCTTGCTCACAGTGCAGGGCTGGTGCAGCTGGAATGGGGGCTGTGCATAAATATATAATGTGCACCTATATGTACACATTTATGAGCACTGGGGGTGTTGTATTCGTATTTTGGATGTCATATCTGCCTTAGGAATATGATGTAATATGAATAAGAACATGTGTACATATGTGCACATTATGTACGGATGTACAATACGTACACCTGTACATATATGTGCACATTACATATACGTGTATATTGTACATCTGTACATAAAGTAAATAATGTGCACATCTATGTACATGTGTACATTGTGTATATATGTACGTAATGTGTACATTGTGTACATGTGTACATATTGTATCACAATAAATGTATATGTACATAATGTGTACACAATACATATGTACATATGTGCAATATGTACATTCATAGTGATGTTATATATATTATTGTGATGTTTTGTGATTATATATATCATTGTGATATAACAAATGTATATGCTGTACACATTATGTACATATAAGTGTACATTTACAGATTATGTACATTTACTGTATATATATTGTGTACACAAATGTACATCACAATAAATGTACATATTGTACATATTATATACATTTTTGTAATATCCCAATAAATGTACACATTATGAGTACATTCTGGGATATCACCTTTAGTATATTAGATAAAAATTACTCCTAATATCAAAGTGGGTATACACCCATGTGTATACATTTGGTGATATTATCCACAATATCCTAAGTAGATATTACTCTCATTGTGAAAGCAAGTGTACACTCTGATTGTTCCAACATCACAGGTGGTGTGCACTGCTTCTGGGATGTAGTTCCTAATATCCTGGGGAGAGAGTTTGATTATACCCTCAATATCGCAGGAAGTGAACACCACCACTGTAATATTGTTTCTAATATCCAAAAATGGAGACGATATTACTCCAAATATCTCAGGAAGTGCACAAACTCCCAGTGATATTGTTCCTAATATCTAGGGGATGAGAGATGATATTACCCACTATGTGACTGGGGCTGTACACCTGACCTCTGATATTGTTGCTAATATCCAGGGAAGGAGAGGATATTACTGGACATATGGTAATACTCTCAAAATGGCAAAAGTTATACACCACGCTTTGATATGGTAACGAACGTCCACACAAAAAAGTTATTATATTGAATTAAGCATTGCAAGGGGTGAAACCCCCCTGTGATTTCAATTCAACAAGTCAAGGGGGTTGAGGATGACATTTTTGTCAATATTGCAGAGGTGTAAGTAGAACTAGTGTTATTGTGCTTAATTAAAAAAAATAGAATAACATGATCATCTCCCTAAGATATGGTTCCCAGTATCATATCACAGGAAATGTTAAAAATAGCCGGTCAGTAGCAGCCAGGGCGGCCAGAGGGTCTGTAGCAACCAGGGGGCCAGGGGGGCTGCTATGGGCCCTCTGGGGGGCTGCTATGGGCCCTCTGGCTGGGGCTGTGGGCATGGGCACTGTGTGTATGTACATAGTTTGCACCTATATATACATGTGTACATTTATATTATACACGTGTACATAATGTAAATAATGTGCACATAAATGTACAGGTGTACATATAGTACATAAGTACAAAATATGTACATTATGTACACGTGTACACATTGTATTATCACAGTAAAAGTATAGGTACATAGTGTGTACACTATATATATGTACATAATGTGTATAATATGTACATTTATTGTGATATATATTATATATGTTGTGATTATATGTTATTGTGATTTTATATATATCATTGTGATATTACAATAAATGCATATATTGTATACATTATGTACATATGTATTGTGTACACATCATGTACTTATAAATGTACATATTGTACAGATTATGTACATTATACATATGTATTGTGTACACATATGCACATCACAATAAATGTACATATTGTACATATTATATACATTTATTGTAATATCCCAATAAATGTACACATTATGAGTACATTCTGGGATATTACTTTTAGTATATTAGATGAAAATTACTCCTAATATCAAAGTGGGTATACACCCATATGTGTACATTTTGTGATATTATCCATAAAATCCTACGTAGATATTACTCTCATTGTGAAAGCAAGTGTGCACCATGTTGATTCCAATATCACAGGCAGTGTACAAAGCTTCTGTGATATAGTTTCTAATATCCTTGGGAGAGAGGACGATTATACCCTCAATATCGCAGGAAGTGTACACCACCACTGTAATATTATTTCTAATATCCAAAACAGAGACGATATTACTCTAAAATATCTCAGGAAGCACACAAACCCCGAGTGATATTGTTCCTAATATCTAGAAGAAGAGATGATATTACTCACAATGTGACTGGGGCTGTACACCTGACCTCTGATATTGTTCCTAATATCCAGGGAAGGAGAGGATGATACTACTGGGCATATGGAAATACTCTCAATATGGCAAGAGGTGTACACCACGCTCTAATATGGTAATGAACATCCACACCAAAAAATTATTATATTGAATTAAACACTGCACGGGGTAAAACCCCCCTGTGATTTCAATTCTAATGTCAAGGGGGGCGAGGATGACGTTTTTGTCAATATTGCAGAGGTGTAAGTAGAACTAGTGTTATTGTGCCTAATATAAAAAAAACAGAATAACATGATCATCTCCTTAAGATATGGTTCCCAGTATCATATAACACCAAATGTTCAAAATAGCTGGTCAGTAGCAGCCAGGAGGGCCCAGGGGTCTGCTACCAGCCCTCTGGCAGGGGCTGTGGGCACAGCCCCCTGGCCAGAGGGTCTGGGAGCTGTGGGCAGAGCCCCATGGCCAGAGTGTCTGTAACAGCCCCCAGGGAGCCCGGGGGGGCTCCTATGGGGCCTCTGGTGTAGGCTGTGGGCACAGGAGCTGTGCATATGTACATAGTTTGCACCTGTATGTACATGTGTACACATATTGTACATGTGTACATAATGTAAATAATGTGCACATAAATGTACACATGTACATATTGTATCATCACAATATATAGGTACATAGTGTGTGCACAATACATATGTACATAATATGTACAATATGTACATTTATTGTGATATTATGTTAGATATATTGTGATTATGTTATTGTGATTTTATATATGTGATATTACAATATATATATTGTACACATTATGTACATACATATTGTGTACCCATCATGTACTTATAAATGTACATATTGTACAGATTATGTACATTTATTGTACATATGTATTGTGTATACCACAAATTGTGTACACAATATGTACATCAGAATAAATGTACATATTATACATATTATATACATTTTTTGTAAAATCCCAATAAGTGTACACATTATGAGTACATTCTGGGATATCACCTTTAGTATATTAGATAAAAATTACTCCTAATATCAAAGTAGGTATACACCCATGTGTATACATTTGGTGATATTATCCACAATATCCTAAGTAGATACTACTCTCATTGTGAAAGCAAGTGTACACTCTGATTGTTCCAACATCACAGGCGGTGTGCACTGCTTCTGGGATGTAGTTCCTAATATCCTGGGGAGAGAGTTTGATTATACCCTCAATATCGTGGGAAGTGAACACCACCACTGTAATATTGTTTCTAATATCCAAAAATGGAGACGATATTACTCCAAATATCTCAGGAAGCGCACAAACCCCCAGTGATATTGTTCCTAATATCTAGGGGATGAGAGATGATATTACTCACTATGTGATTGGGGCTGTACACCCCACCTCTGATATTGTTGCTAATATCCAGGGAAGGAGAGGATATTACTGGATGTATGGTAATACTCTCAAAATGACAAGAGGTGTACACCACGCTCTGACGTGGTAATGAACATCCAGACAAAAAAATTATTATATTGAATTAAACACTGCAAGTGGTGAAACCCCCTGTGATTTTAACTCTAATGTCAAGTGGGGCGAGGATGACATTTTTGTCAATATTGCAGAGGTGTAAGTAGAACTAGTGTTATTTTGCCTAATATAAAAAAATAGAATAACATGATCATCTCCCTAAGATATGGTTCCCAGTATCATATAACACCAAATGTTCAAAATAGCTGGTCCGTAGCCACTAGGGGGGCCTGGGGGGCTGCTATGAGCCCTCTGGTGGGGGCTGTGGGCACAGCCCCCTGGCCAGAGGGTCCATAGCAGCCTTCTGAGCAACAATGGCAATGAAGCAGGCAATGAGCTGATGTTGCCAGATGGCTCTGTGGCCCGCAGCCTGGAGGAGTGCAGCCTGGCCTGGCAGATGAGCAGGTGCACCTGCCCTTCCTCCCTCCAGCTGAGGCTTTTGAGGGCTGCTCACTGCAGATTCCCAGGAGAGGCAGGTGGCCTGCTGGCTCTGCAGAGGTCTTTGCAGGCCGAGGGTTGGGGGAAGTCTCCTGCTGAGGCTGATGTATGTGGGGGAGCCACATGGTCCAGCTAGAGGCCTGAGTCTTGGGTCTGTCCCAACAGGTGGATGGTGACTGCAGGGCCACCAAGAAGACTCAGCAGGCCTGCCCAGGACAGTGACCTGCCTGCTGGGCCTTTTTCCAGGACCCCTGGCTCCAGCTTGGGGAACTGCTACTGGGTGGTCAGTGTGAGCCTGGCCCCCGGGCCCCAGAAAGCCCTTTCCCCCATCTAGCCTGGGCCCCTCCTCCTTGCCACTCCCCAGGATAGGGACAGTGACTAGGTCACCCTGATTTTAGGTGGAGCCTGCACCATTCCTCAGCTTGTGTGTGCAGGAGCCCCATGGCACCCGGGAGCTCCAGCCTGCCTGCACTCTGGCGGCCACCTACATTCACCTCTGTGCCTGCAGCTTCATGCCCCTGGCCCCTCCTCCACAGTGCGGTAAGCTGCCCCAGCCAGCTGGCACTCTGCCCCTGTTCTGGCATCTGCCTTCCAGCCGGAGGCTCTCTATCTTGCCAGGGAGGACAAATAATTGTCATTCAAGAAGCCAAGAGTCAAAACAAAACATTTACAGCCTGACACAGCTTGGATGTGTGTCCTCTCCAAATCTCACAGTTGTTAGAGGTGGTACATTCCTCATGGATGGCTTAGCACTGTCCATTTGGTGAAGTGTGAGTTCTTGCTCTATTAGTTCACATGAGAGCAGTTTGTTTATAAAGAGCCTGGCACCTCCTCTCTCTCTTTGCACCCACTCCTGTTTCTGCCATAATTGTAAACTTCCTGAGACCTCGCCAGAAACCAAGCAGATGCTGGAGCTGTGCTTGTACAGCCTGTAGAACTGTGTCAATTACATCTCTTATTTATGATCTGCCCAGGCTGGAGTGTAGTGGTGCAATCTCACCTCACTGCAACTTCCACCTCCCAGGTTCAAGCAATACTCCTGCCTCAGCCTCCCAAAAATACAGGCAGGTAGTTTTGTAGAGATGGTGTTTTGCCGTGTTGGCCAGGCTGGTCATGAATTTCTGACCTCTGGTGATCCACCTGCCTCGGCCTCCCAAAGTGCTGGGATGACAGGTATGAGCCACCGTGCCCAGCCTCACTAGGGATTTGAATGTTGACCACCATTTAGAGAAAATGCTCAGCCCATTTTCCCTCTGCTCTCATACAGCAAAAATCATCATCAACACAGAAGATGACTTCTGTGAGCAAATGTGTGGGGTTTGTCCCACTACCAGGGTGGACCTCTCAGTTTTAACACTAGCTACCTTGAGATTCTTCAGCCAGTGCTGCATATGATTGCTACAGCCAAAGCCGCACTACAAGGGCATAGAGGTCAGGGGCAACAAGGGGAGCGGACTTACAAGAGCTTCAGATGCCAGAGTTAGTGGCTGCCATTCACAGACATTTAAAACTTAATGAATTCAACAGCAGGAGAAAATTAATCAATTGGAAAATATGACAAAAGGAGGATGAAATGAGAGGCTCCAACATGTCTCAAAGAAATTCCAGGCCAGGTGTGGTGGCTCATCCCTGTAATCCCAACACTTTGGGAGGCCAAGATGAGTGGATCACCCAAGGTCAGGAGGTTCAAGACCAGCCTGGCCAACAAGGTGAAACCCTGTTTCTACTAAAAATACAGAAATGAGCCAGGCGTGGATGTGTGCACCTGTAATCCCAGCTACTTGGGAGGCAGAGGCAGGAGAAATGCTTGAACCCAGGAGGTGGAGGTTGCAGTCAGCTGAGATCTTGCCACTGCACTCTAGCCTGGTGACAGTGGGAGTCTGTCTCAAAAAAAAAAAAAAAAAAAAAATCCAGAATGAAAACAGACAGGAACTAGGACCCCTTAGAGTCAGGAGGCACAATCCCCAATACATTAAATTGATTTATACCTAGACCCATCAAAACAAAATTGCAGAAAATACAAAGAAAAGTTCCTAAAAGCTACTGAGGAGGGTGGAAAGAAGGAAGAACATGTTGACAATTGCTTTCCCACCAGTAGCAACAGAAGACAGTGGAATAAGAGAAAGTAAGCATGAGGTTAGAGTTTCTGTCTAGCTCAACTATTACTTACTTAATGAAATAATCTCTCAGCACTGATCTGTCTAGAGATCTCCTTACCACAAATGGACACTTACTCAAGGGACACATCCACAAGTCCATTTACATACTTTCTGTGTCTGCTTTCCTGCTACAGCAGCAGAGTATCTACATGGGAGATCACATTTTTGCTCTCTGAAAGACTCAATTAGGAAGATGGGAAGATAAGCTACAAATTGGGAAATGTGTTTACAAACCACCTAACAGACCAAGGACTCATCTCCAGAAGATATAAAGAACTCAAAGCTCAAAAGTAGGCCAAGTGCTGTTGCTCTCACTTGTATTCCTTGCACTTTGGGAGGCTGAGGTGAGATAGCTTGAACCCGGGAGGTCAAGGCTGCAGTGAGCCATGTTACACTCCTGGCTGCATGACAGAGTGAGACCTTGTCTCACAAAACATAACCTCCAAAGAAAAAAAATGGGAAATAAATGCATGAACAATGTTTTCACTCCCAGCCATAGAGAAACAAGGTAGTGCTACACACCTGAGCTCCAGTGAGTTCCGGCACGGGTTGGTGAGATCCAAGGACTCCACAGAATAAAGCATTAGTTGAACATCCAAATGGCCAGATTGTGATTTCAGCATCCACTGATAAGTGTAATAGAAAAAAACACTGTTCTAGTACCAAAAAGGTGGTGGCTGCTGAGAATAAAGCTAGGCTTAGAGACAGGAATCCAGGGATGGTGTACCAACTAGATCCTCTAGGGAAGCAGCCTTGGACTCACGCATTCCTTCGGCCAGATGCACAACCTACCTAAGCTTTCCTTCTGCCAAACACTCCACTGTGTCCCTTGCTCCCCCTGCCAGGCATCTCACCTTCTCAGGTGTTTTTCCTGCCACACATTTAGTCATTTGTAGGCATTTCAAAGGCAGGTCTTGCAGTCATCCCAGCCCCTCCTCCCACCACCCCGCAATCCTCTTAGATGTTCCCTCCACCCACCAGGCCATCTGCAGAGGCACTCCTGATATCCATGCAGTGTCCTTAGGTCTTCCTTCTGCCCTTCGGCTACACGTTCATGCCTGATGGACGTTTCTTCTGCTGCATGTTCCATCTTCTCGGACGTCCTTCTGCCAAATGTGCAATCCTGCCAGATGTTCCTGTCACTCTAGGTAGCTGATCTGACACCAGCAGGGTATGAGGGGGGTCCCCCAAACCACCACCACCATGAATGTCAGATGACCATCACAGGTTGACGGTCAGGCAGCGCTTGCTGAACAGCACCTATGGGGGGAAAAACACTTGCAGCTGGCCTGTGCCAAGGAAGGGCCATCACCAGATAGACAGAATCGCCGGAAGGGGGATATCAGAAGCTTCCCAGTAAGATCCCACTAGTCGGGCCCGTGGGCTCGGGCAGGCCCCCTAATGAGCCAAGTCGGCAGGCTTGAGCAGCTCCATCGCCTTCCTCTGAGCACACTCGATGGGTAGGGGAAGAACGCTTCCAGTCAGTAAGCCTCAAGTGCGACTCCAGTAACACTACTATGCATGCATGTGACGCCCCCACCACCCACCCCCACCCACAGGCTGACAGGCTGTGGTGCCAGTGGACAGCCCCACCCAAGGAAAGGACCAGGGGAGAAGCAATGCCGCTGCCCCACCAGCCTGCCAACCTAGGAGATCCCCGAAGTTAAAGGTCAAACCCTGGCTTCCTTTCCCTTTCCCTCCAGCTCCAAAGTGTTTCAGAAGCTTTCCCTTCTGCTCTTCACCCTGGCTTCCTGTTACCCCCCTGGGGCAACTCCTCGGGGGGCTTTTGGGGCCGTCTGTACAGTCACCTGCATAGGGCCTCCATTCTGTGGCCCTATGAGGACCCCACCGACTCCCTCCTTTCCAGTCAGTGCCCCTCTGCCAAGAGGGGAGATTCTTCCTTCTTCCTAGCCTGGGTGAGGTTTCACCCCCAGCCACGAGCACTCCAGAGGTTACTACCTTACCTTAGGAAGGCATTACGCCTGGCCCTCTCAAGTCCGAGGGTGAGCTCTTCCGGCGAGCACGGCAAGGCCTTCCATGGATATTCCTCTCTCAATCCCTTCACCTCCAACCTGTAGCCTCCATTTCTCTAGTTACTTCCATGACCTTCTCCAGATGCTTCCAGGCCTCCCAGGTCCCATTTGAAGGGAAGAGGGATGTCCAGCCCCCTTGCAGCAGCCAGCTGAAACCCAGGCTCCTTGTCTAGTGTGAGAACCTGGAAAGTGGGAGTCCGACAGTGGAGATCATCATTTTCTGGCTGGAACTCTGAACCAGGGTCACTCCAAGGTCACGGAGAAAAGGACGGAGGCTGAACCGAGGCTGCAGGCACAAGTGACCCACGGCACAGAGATGCAGGTTGGCCAAATCCAATCCATCACCTGTTTTTTTTTTTTTTTTTTTGGTAAATAAAATTTTCCTGAATCACAGCTATGATCCTTTGCTTACATATTGTGTATAGATACATTTGCACTACAATAGCATACTGGAACAGCAACACAGGCTGCATGTCCTGCAAAGCTAACAGTTCAGTGTCTATCTGGTTCTTTGCAAACATAGTTTGCCAAACCTGCTCTCAGAAATGCTGGCTGAATATGGTGAGAGTTAAATTCCTGCTTCGTTACTTAAGGAGAATTAATGCTGTAATATATAGTGCTATAGAGTGTTTGTATTCCCTTAAAATTTATATTTGAAACCTAATCCCCAATATGAGGATACATGGAGGTGTATCCTTTTGGAGATGATTAGGTCATGAAGGCAGAACCCACACGAGTGGAATTAGTGGCCTTAGAGAAGACATTCAGGGTTCTCCTTCCCCTTCTAGCATATGAGATTAGAGAGAAGACAAGTGACTATGAACCAAGAAGCAGGCCTTTGCCAGACACCAAGTCTGTCAGCACCTTGATCTTGGAGGGTCCAGTTTACAGAACTGGGAGATTCTTTTGTCTCAAAAGTTGAACCTAAATTGTTCAACATTTTTACTCAAAATTCTCAACACTTACATGAAAATACAGATGAGGAAAATGCACTGAAATCTAAAGTAGACTGCAGATTAGAGGTAATTATCCAGATATGATATCCAGATATCCAGAAGAATAAAGCTCACTGAACAAGGGCTTTACTGGAATGAAGTGAACATTAAAAGATGTTAGAGTCCATCGGCACAGTCTTTGGCCCCTTGTCTCTAATGAGAATTTGCCAAGTTAAAATGTTAACATTGGGTCTAACCTGAGAGATCTTGACTTTCAGCCTGAAACTCTTGAAAAGGCTTGATTAACATAGGAGTTCCTGCTACAAAGTAAGAGCCAAGAACCCTCTTCAGCAAAGGTGAGCTGGCCTCAGTGGTAAATGGGAAATGAGCTGGTATACATCACCACCCTCTCACCAATCATCAAGATAAATTTCTTATAACATACATTTATCGTGTTTTTAGGAAGTCTGGGGGTTATCCAAGGTTCTGAGTAACATGCTACCACAGGAATAAGGAGGTAGTGCTCAGACCTGAAGACACACACACACACACACACACACAGTCTAGACACACAACTGATAGTCTCCAGCCAAATACTTAGTAATATGAGGAGGGCTTTTAACACATCCATGCTTCAAAGGAAGAGACACATTTTCCTAATTCACACATCCATTCTCCCTCCTTCGCCCCCAACCCTGCCTCATCCTCAATCCCATGCATTATTACATAGAACACAATTAGGCAGGGTTATCAGGTTAAAGCATTGTCTATGATGCTCCCATTAAAAACGACATCACCATCAAACAGAGAATGCTTTCACATGAAATGTGACTAATTCTTTCAGACATGACTCATGATGACTGGGGCCACACAACCAGGACTGTAGGTCTACTCTGCACTGAGCCTAGCTGTGTGCCTGGCCACCTCCCAAAGTGCTTCACACTCTCTTTTTTATTTTCAATATAATCCCAATAAAAGTACTCATTTATATTGAATATAATCACACTGGAATTACTCTTTTATAAAAATATGAGATGCGATCAATTCTTTCAGACATGGCTCATGATGAATGTAGCCACACAAGGAGGACTGCAGCTATGCTGTGCACCGAGCCTAACTGAGAGAATGGCTACCTACCAAAGTGCTTCACACTCTCATTTCACCCTCAGAGGCAGAAAAGAGGACTGCAAAGGACTCATGGGTCTCCCATGCTCTCTGCAAAGGACTCCCATTTCTCCTGCGGACCAAAAGTAACAACAAAAGTAGCTTTTTATTTGTAGAGCACACAACTTTTGGAAAATACACAGCTAAAACTGTCCCCGCTTTAAGTGCTACAAGCGGGGACAGTTTTAGCTGTGTAACTTGAAAAACTTGCCTCTAAGTGCATAGATGATGAAGTTAGAATGAGGGAACTGTGTCCACTTGCGTTGAGCATTCTTTCAGTGAGAAAGGATTTGGTTGTATTTTAACTCTTTAGAACTGATTCTCCTTCTTGTCAATCAACTGTGAAATTTCTGTGTTAATTTCTAGCAGAGGTAATAGAGTTAATCCAAAATCCATAGGTGTATATAAGTCCAGGTTGACAAGTATACTCAAAATCCCAGGCACTGAGCTGAAAAAGGGATCATTTCCCAGTGGGCCTTACGTCCCACAGAAACCACTGTGCAAAAATCAAGAAACAGATACAGAAAGTGACTGGCCTAAGGCTTGTCACTTGAATGTGAGTGGCTGAATGAGTGGCGGATGGTTGGAAATGAAATCCAAATCTCCCGACCTCTAATTTCAGAGGGTGCAGTGCCTCCCCAATGCCCAATTTTAGAGTTAAATGTCTTAGCAAGAGCTTTACTGCATTGAAGTCACCCTGAAAAGACATTAGATTCCATCCGCACAGTCATGGCCCCTGGTCTCTAATGAGAATTTGCCCAGTTAAAGTTGTAACATTGGGTTTAACCTGAGAGATCTTGACTTTCAGCCTGTAAATTTGAAAAGGGTTGATATACTTAGGAGTTCCTGCTACAAAGTAAGAGTCAAGGACCCCCTTCAGCAAAGATGAGCTGGCCTTCGTGGTAAATGGAAAATGAGCTCCTTTAAATCACCACTCTGTCACCAATCATTAAGAAACCTTTCTAAGAACATACATGTATTGTGTTTTTCGGAGGGCTGGGATTTATGCAAGGTTCTGAGACACATGCTACCACAGGAAGGTGGAGGTCCTGCTCAGCCCTAGAGACAGACACACACATACAAACACACACACAGAATCTTTAGACACACAACTGGTAGTGTCAAGCCAAAGACTTAGTAGTATGAGGAGGGCACTGAACCCATCCATGCTCCAAAGGAGAGACCTTTCCCTCATTCACACGTGCATTCTCCCTCCTTCTCCCCCAAACCTGCCTCCTCCTCCCCCAAACCTGCCTCCTCCTCAAGCCCACGCATTATTACATAGAATACAATTAGGCAGCGCTATCAGGTTACAGAATTGTCAACGATGCTCTCATTAAAACAACAGCACAGTCAAACAGACAGCATGCTAGCATATGAGATGCGATCAATTCTTTCAGACATGGCTCATGATGAATGTAGCCACACAAGGAGGACTGCAGCTATGCTGTGCACCGAGCCTAACTGAGAGAATGGCTACCTACCAAAGTGCTTCACACACTCATTTCACCCTCAGAGGCAAAAAAGAGGACTGCAAAGGACTCATGGGTCTCCCATGCTCTCTGCAAAGGACTCCCATTTCTCCTGCGGACCAAAAGTAACAACAAAAGTAGCTTTTTATTTGTAGAGCACACAACTTTTGGAAAATACACAGCTAAAACTGTCCCCGCTTTAAGTGCTACAAGCGGGGACAGTTTTAGCTGTGTAACTTGAAAAACTTGCCTCTAAGTGCATAGATGATGAAGTTAGAATGAGGGAACTGTGTCCACTTGCGTTGAGCATTCTTTCAGTGAGAAAGGATTTGGTTGTATTTTAACTCTTTAGAACTGATTCTCCTTCTTGTCAATCAACTGTGAAATTTCTGTGTTAATTTCTAGCAGAGGTAATAGAGTTAATCCAAAATCATAGGTGTATATAAGTCCAGGTTGACAAGTATACTCAAAATCCCAGGCACTGAGCTGAAAAAGGGATCATTTCCCAGTGGGCCTTACGTCCCACAGAAACCGCTGTGCAAAAATCGAGAAACAGATACAGAAAGTGACTGGCCTAAGGCTTGTCACTTGAATGTGAGTGGCTGAATGAGTGGCGGATGGTTGGAAATGAAATCCAAATCTCCCGACCTCTAATTTCAGAGGGTGCAGTGCCTCCCCAATGCCCAATTTTAGAGTTAAATGTCTTAGCAAGAGCTTTACTGCATTGAAGTCACCCTGAAAAGACATTAGATTCCATCCGCACAGTCATTGCCCCCTGGTCTCTAATGAGAATTTGCCCAGTTAAAGTTGTAACATTGGGTTTAACCTGAGAGATCTTGACTTTCAGCCTGTAAATTTGAAAAGGGTTGATATACTTAGGAGTTCCTGCTACAAAGTAAGAGTCAAGGACCCCCTTCAGCAAAGATGAGCTGGCCTTCGTGGTAAATGGAAAATGAGCTCCTTTAAATCACCACTCTGTCACCAATCATTAAGAAACCTTTCTAAGAACATACATGTATTGTGTTTTTCGGAGGGCTGGGATTTATGCAAGGTTCTGAGTAACATGCTACCACAGGAAGGTGGAGGTCCTGCTCAGCCCTAGAGACAGACACACACACACATACAAACACACACACACACACACACACACAGAAACTTTAGACACACAACTGGTAGTGTCAAGCCAAAGACTTAGTAGTATGAGGAGGGCACTGAACCCATCCATGCTCCAAAGAAGGAGAGACCTTTCCCTCATTCACACGTGCATTCTCCCTCCTTCTCCCCCAAACCTGCCTCCTCCTCAAGCCCACGCATTATTACATAGAATACAATTAGGCAGCGCTATCAGGTTACAGAATTGTCAACGATGCTCTCATTAAAACAACAGCACAGTCAAACAGACAGCATGCTAGCATATGAGATGCGATCAATTCTTTCAGAGATGGCTCATGATGAATGTAGCCACACAAGGAGGACTGCAGCTATGCTGTGCACCGAGCCTAACTGAGAGAATGGCTACCTACCAAAGGGCTTCACACTCTCATTTCACCCTCAGAGGCAGAAAAGAGGACTGCAAAGGACTCATGGGTCTCCCATGCTCTCTGAAAAGGACTCCCATTTCTCCTGGGGACCAAAAGTATCAACAAAAGAAGATTTTTATTTGTAGAGCACACAACTTTTTTAAAATAAACAGCTAAAACTGTCCCTGCTTTAAGTAGTATAGCTGCTGAAGTTAGAATGAGTGATCTGTGTCCTCTTGAGTTGAGCATTCTTTTAGTTATAAAGGATTTGATTATATTTTAATTATTTAGAACTGATTCTCATTCCTGTCAATCAACTGTGAATTTTCTGGTTTAATTTCTAGCAGAGGTCATAGAGTTAATCCAAAATCATAGATGTTTTGAAGTCCAGATTGACACGTATTCTCAACAAACCAGGCACTGAGCTGAAAAAGGGATCATTTCCCAGTGAGCCTTAAGGCCCACATAAATCCCTGTGCAAAAATCAAGAAACAGAGACAGAAAGTGACTTGCCTAAGGCTTGTCACCTGAAAGTGAGTGGCTGACTGACTGGCAGATGGCTGGGAATCAAATCCAAACCTCCTGACCTCTAATTTCAGAGGGTGCACTGCCTCCCCAAGGCCCAATTTTACAGTTAAATGGCTGAACAAGGGCTTTACTGGATTGAAGTCAACATTAAAAGACATTAGATTCCATTGAAACAGTCTTTGGCCCCTTGTCTCTAATGAGAATTTACCCAGTTAAAATTTAACATTGGGTCTAATCTGAGAGATCTTGCCTTTCAGTCTGAAACTCTTGAAAAGGGCTTGATTAACTTAGGAGTTCCTGCTGCAAAGTAAGAGTCAAGAACCCTCTTCTGCCAAGGTGAGCTGGCCTCAGTGGTAAATGGGAAATGAGCTGGTTTAAATCACCACCCTCTCAACAATCATCAAGATAAATATCTTAGAATATACATGTATAGTATTTTTAGGAGGGCTGAGGACATTGCGCGAATTCATTTTAAGAAGTCTATCCCTATACAATTAACCCATTTTCCATAAGTGAAAAATCTCCTGGAAGTTGTTTCCAGTGTAAGTAGGTCACTAGGCCATGTTCCCTGGCCACTTAACATCTCACATCATATCTAAAAAAGCCTTAGTGTTTGTAGCTGGCATACCTAATGTCCCAACTCATGCTGCGTACTTCTGGTTTCTGCCACTTTCTGGATCTTTACTCATCAACCCACTTCAGGCTGACTGCACTTTGCCTAAAATGAGCCCCTCCACTATTTGCTTTCTGCTCCAAGGCTCCAATACCATGGATGCAGGCAGCTTACTAAGGTTTAAAGAAGTGTGCAGTGACCACATTAAGAACACAAAATATGATACTGTAAAGTTTACAAGTGTTATTCATATTAAATTTAGAACACTAGTCTCTTTTGTGTTCCTAGTTCTTAATGTTCACTTGTTTTGAGGGTAGGTCGTCTGCCTTGAAAGCTTGGATTTTTTGTTACTAAGTCACTTTTGCAGTGTTCTCAGTGGAACTCTGGTAGCATGCTAGTTTTACTGGTGTTTGCATGGTAGGCCTTTTTCTTTTCACTTTCAGCAGTTGTGTCCCCATGCTTCAAGTCTTAAGCAGGAAGTAGTTAGGTTTTACCTGCATGTGGTCCAAGAATGTATACTTGGAACATTCACCCATTTATATTTGACATTGTTACCTTTGTGTTTGTCCCTGTTGCTTGGTTTTCTACTTGACCCACTTGTTCGGTGTTATTTTGCCTCTCCTTTGACTTAAGTCAGACTTCAGTATTGTCACTTTACCTTGCTCTAATGTTTACTCTAGAGAATATCTCATTTGATATACTGATGTCCAAAAACAAGTTATCTTTCTACTTTTGATAGTGTTCTACACTTTACACAAAGTCCACTGACCCTCTTGCATTTTGCAGTTTTGCTGCCATTTTAACTTCCTGTGTTTAAATCCTTCAAGATTGTTGTATACAGTTAATGTCAGTGTGCATTTACACTGATTTGTGGTTTTGCTTTTTCAGTTCTGGGATTTCTTGCAAGACTTTTCTGCCCAGAGGAGCCTTTAGTATTTGTGAGGGATGTAATCCTGTCTGAGACTTTCCATCTTTGTTTTTGAAGGATGTTTTGTGCTAGTTGTGTCTGAGGTTGAAAGTTGTTCTCAGCACATTGGAGAAGTCCATTCTTGTCTATTGGCTTCTGTCATTCTGTCAGAACGGTTGTCAATCTTTAGGATAACGTGCTTTCCCCTACCTCTGGCTGCTTTTAAGTATTTGATCTATAGCAGTCTTGGTATGATGTGCCTATATGTAGTTCTTATTTTGCGGGGGGTTGGCAGAGCTCCTTGAATGTTTAAGCTTCTTGGCCCTTGTCACCCTGCATCTTTTGTCCTCCTGTCCACCAGCCTCTACACACCCCTCAACTATCCTAGTTCTGGGACCCTTATTACGTATGCTGTGTCTTCTCACCAAGACTCATACTGCACATACTTTTTTTTTATATTTTACTTTAGGTGCATACTGTATCTGGCATTTCTCCCCATGTTATCCCTCCCCACCTTCCCCAACCCCGCTGTGTCTCCCCAACCCCCTCCTCACTCCTGCTGTCTCTCCCCTACCCCCAACTGCCCCAAGTGTGTGATGCTCCTCTCTGAGTCCATGTGTTCTCGTTGTTCAACACCCAGCTATGAGTGAGAACATACAGTATTTGGCTTTCTGTTCTTTTGTCAGTTTGCTGAGAAAGATGGTTTCCAGATTTATCCAAGTCCCCATGCTGTTTTCTTATCTTCCATTCTTTAATGTTTATAGTCAGTTTAGAGACTATCAGGGCTGTCTTGCAATCTTGGATTCCACTGTTTCTATAATTCAGTTATAGCCATCTAACAAGTGTTAACCTTAATATTGAGCTTACCAAGCTTTTAAGCAACTTAAAGCTGATAGGAGATGCTCCTCTCAAGCAAATAATTCCTGAATCTAATTGAGCACATCTGGGAGTTCTCAGCAGAATTAAGTGCCCCCGCTGCTCTACTGCCAGCAGAACCACTACCTGTCTCCTCCTGCTTCTCAGGACCACATCCACATTAACTACCCAAACTCCTGTCAGGTTATTTCTAAGGGAATGCAGCCTGCAACAAGAACATTTTATACTCAGCCAGATGAGGTACAAGCCCTCATCTCAGCCCAAATCTGAGGAATATGCCTATATAACCGAGTGAATTATGAATTAGAATTCATTTAACATCAATCAGAAACCCTCTATTTCGGTCAACTAAGTTTCCCAGTGTTGCTCAGGCACATGTTACATGTCTGATCACCTCTAACTTGGAACAAAGTCCTAGGAGGTCATCACCATTAGTCACCCATGTTCTAATCCTTGAGGAGCCACAAACTGGTTAGCCTTAGTTTCAGCACTTCACCACTCTAGCGCACTGATTTGGAAATCAATTGAGTTGATCTCTCCAGTTTAGCTTCCTTACTTGGTTACTGACCATCCTGTAGCTTAGCTTTCCCCTATCACAATTTTCTTAGGTTTGAGGCTTTTAAAAAGCCATTTAAGGGAGCCTGTTTGGAGCTCAACAGCAGAAATGGAATGACAAAAGACTCAACCTGTGAGAGGCAGCCATCTGACAACTCTCTCACAAGCTTCAGAAGGTTGATCTTGAAGTAAATAGTATAGGTGGGCAAATATTAAAGAAGGCCTAAGCCCATCTAATTAGACACTTCAAGGAAGAAGTCTTAGAAAGGTATACTGATGGAACAGTGACAGTGACATCCATTTGGTTTTGTTCATTTCCTGACATGCAGCTTCTAAACTATTGGTATCTCCAGAGTTATAGGCCTGTCTTATAAGCTTATGAGATGATTGGTGGCTGGAGTCCCTAAGCCTCAGTCTTCAGCATCTCTCATGGATCATGCTCCTGAGGCTGACAACGGGTGGGCAGTGTTTAAGCCTATATGATGAAGCCTCTACAAAACCAAGAACTGGGTTCTTACGGTCAAATTGCTGAATACACAGAGGTGCCTGGAAGTGGCACACCCAGAGAGTATAAAGCCCCTTTCCACAGGTCTTGCCCTACCCATTGTCATGGATAAACTTTGGGTATGTGAACTATTCTAGCAAGTTGAACTCAAAAAGGGTGTATTGGGAACCTCAGTTTATAGCCGATTTGTCAGAATCATACATGACAGCCTACTATGTGCAACTGGCATCTAAGGGGGGCAGTCTCGTGTGACTGAGCACTTGGTATGTAGGATGGTTATATTGTCTCCAAGTAACATTAGATTGAAGTTGAGTTACAGGACACTCAGCTGGTGTCTGATGAAAAGCTGCTTGGCGTTGAAAAACACCTTACATACATCTACTGTCAGAAGTGTTCAGTTGTAAGGATAGGAAACACTGGGTTTTCCCAATCTTCATTAACTCCTTAGTGCCAGTGTGGTGGCCCTTTTCAATATGGAATGTTTCAATTCTGAACTTCAGCTTACACACTGCCATCATTACTGTCCTATTCATCAGATGTTAATAGCCATAAACATGGAATTTTGCATGACAAAGTAGCTGAATATTCTGTTTAATTATGCAAGACTTCCCTTTATGAAATTCTGCGCAAAGCCTTTGTTTATACATGAGGTGTTAATAGCTCAAAGTTACCCAATTCCTATGCAATTCCAGCCTTTGAATGCCCTGTGGCAATATTCAATCCTTTCCCTTCAAGGTAACATGAGACTTCAAACTTCAAAAGTTTTATTCATAGACCATCTTAATCTCTATCTGCTAGTTACTTATGGTGTGTGCACGCATGGTGCTTTTGGTAGAGCACTGAGCACATACTCAGGGTGATGTCAGAGTAAATGAAACTGAAGTTTCTTCAAGTATTCACAGGATTCAGCTTAAGGCTTGAGTAGCTTTAAGGGGAGCATGACAAAGGCTAAGTCCAAGGCATATTCATTTGAGGGAGCCAGGATAGCCATTCAATGAAAGTCTGTACAGGCTCGGCCAGTTTCAGAAACCGATTTCCCCACAGAAATCTCATAAGCCATCTTTAAGTGTCAATGTTACTTTCTAGTCCTGACAGTCACCTTTCCAGTCCTTCAAGCTTGAAAGAGGTGTAGGCTTTGCTCTGATCCATTCATCAACAGAAGACAAGGAGTCAGGTAAAGGAAGATAGGGAGAAGCAGATACAACCTAAGTAGGGGCTCATACCAGTAGGGGCAATGAGTCTGACCAAGCAAGAGCTGAGTACACAGACACAAGTGGATGGTTAATAGAAGCCTCAGCTGCTCCTGCCCAGACTCCACTGCAGTTTGCAGCCTAGGGCAGACAGGTACAGAGGGGGCCCCCCCAAGGTTTTCTCAGAGGACACAGGTCTGAGCTTTGCTTCAAAACATCAAAGAAATTAGTTTTGTTCATTTAAAGGTTTGCCACTTGTGCATCTTATTCCAGTCAGTAGGATCCTGAACCTAGTACCTCATTGCACAACAAATACCATAGTAGGGAACCTTTGTTAGCACCATTGTTACGTATTCAATTGAGGCATTTATCCCAATCTTTCCCCTCAGCCACTATTCCAACCTTCCCCGTTCCCTAGTTTCTGATCTGATTCACTTATAACTTTGTCTTCTGCCTGTCGGTGCCTGGTATCATTTCTTTGGAGAACATTCACTTCAAATAGGCAGTTCATATCATTTTAATCCCTTACATACTTGTATGGCTACCTTGCCTGTTTGTCCTAGGCCTTACAGGTGGTAGTTCTTTTTTACTTTACTTTTCTTTTTTTTTTGAGATGTAGTTTCGCTCTTATTAACCCAGGCTGGAGTACAAGGGCACGATCTCGGCTCACCGCAACCTCCACCTCCTGGGTTCAAGCAATTCTCCTGCCTCAGCCTCCTGAGTAGCTGGGACTACAGGCATGCACCACCATGCCCAGCTCATTTTTGTATTTTTAGTAGAGACAGGATTTCACCATGTTGACCAGGATGGTCTCAATCTCGACCTCGTGATCCACCCACCTTGGCCTCCCAAAGTGTTGGGATTACAGGCGTGAGCCACCACACCCAGCACAGGTGGTAGTTATTTCTATAGCAGTTGGAGCTACACAGTGCCAACAAACCTGACCTTCAATGAATTTAGGAACCAAGATCTAAGGTTCCACAGCCAAGACGGAAGACCACAGGAATTGGAATGAAAGTTTACCTATGGAAAGGTATCTATTTGAAGAGGCCATGTCCCCTCCCTGGAAGAGTCAAGTCTTTAATTGACCAGGTCAGGTAATGCACAGCTTCCAGTAGACAAAGCACTTTAAGTTGCTAGCCAAAAGGGAGAACTTAGTCCTGAAGAGCTCTGACAAACTTTCCTAATCACACTGATGATTTCTGCTCAACTTCCACCTATCCAAACTGGTTAATAGAAATCCAAGATTACTCCAGCAACTCAAGGCAACTATACTTGTAGATTAAGGACTTCAGCTCTACTTTTCTTATATAACCAGGCAGAAGAGAACATGGAAGTTCACTGGCTGGAAACAATCAGAACTGACTGCCCAAAGCACAATAGAAAGGTCTGTCATAAGTACACTCCAAGTTCTTTAAGAGCTTTCAGAACAAATTCCTTCAAGTGCCCTTCATTGATCTTATTCCATCCCACTCCAGTCATATGCAATGCTGGCACTGAATAAGGCCAGGTGAGGCTCGTGGATCCTCAAGCTGAAACTTCCCTACTTTTCCAGCAAGGCAGGCAAGAAGCTAGGAAGAGCTTCCAGTTTGGTTTTCTTGATGTAAGGTCAGAATTGAACTTACAAGCTAATTAAAGGTTAGAGTAAGAGCATAAAGTCAGTGAGAAAAGGTTGATGGTTCAAGTAAGTTATTGAAACTAAGTTTAGAGATTAGAGTCCTGTAAGATGGAAGCCTAAACTCATCCCAGGATTCCTTCTATTAACCAAAGGAGGCCTTCCTAAAATGAAATTCAACTAGAAAGCAAGCTACTAGCAGTCTGGGTATGAAGCTAGCTTTTAATTTGAGGTCATCACAAGGGTAAGGTGGGTAGAAAGCCTGCAATATTTCTAGTATGCTCCTTTCTTAAACAAAATTTTTCACCATCTTGTCAGAGTTTAGGTAGGAAAATTAGTTTCTCAACAGAGGTATGATCTGTAGGATCTCGGACTTCGCTGGGGTTTTCATCTTGAGGTAAAAGATCTATCAGTTTAATTATGGTTTAATGAGAAAACAGAAGTGATTGCCAAGTTTATGTGTCCATTAGATTGTGGGGACCTGGAAAACACCAGCCTTGTTTTCCGGTCTACTGGTAGACACTTGATCTCTTGGAAAGTGGTTAGGATGAACATGTATCAAGCCCTGCCAGAGTTTCTGCAAAGAAAAGTCACTCTGGGGTAACCCAGAGCAGTAGACAGGACCAGAGACTGACAAGGAGTGATTCTGAACAGTCCAGTCATGGCAGGGTCTGCCCTCACTTATGGTTTCCCACAGAAATAACTCAATGTATCGCAGAAGGCACTATTTCTTGCCCTGGGCTACCTCTTCAATTTAGACTTTCATGAAAGACTGTATACTATTTCAAGTCACCGAGAGTTTGGGTTATTGTGCTGGTTCTCAAGAAAGGCTAGGCTACACATGCTGTGAGCTAGTCCAAACCTTACTACCTAGTCTATGAAGGGAGGCCAGTTGACCAGAAAGGAAAGGAGCAGTAGTCAAGTGTTCAGACACTCGGCCATCTTTATAGAAACACACAGGCTATGACAAAGTAGGCTGAGAAACGAGAGCCCCTATAGTCAGGGCCTCCAAGAGCATTCCTGCCAGATGCCTTGACTTTGAGAGCCAGCCATATAAATCCCCTTTCCCACTGTTGCTCACTCATTCTAGAATAAAAGTATTGGTTACTCAACAGCTACACAGTTTAGTGGCAAAAGATGGAACACTAGGAACCAACATGGAAGAGAGAGATGCTGCCAAGCTTTGAGGACAGCTTATGCTTGAGGCATGGGGCTATGCAGGGGGGAGCCTCAAACCACACCTGGAACTGAAGCCAAGCAATCTAGGCAGGGGAGGGAGGTCAGGGCCATCAGTCAATAGTTATTATGGATTTGGCAGTATGCCCAGCTTACTTCTAGTTACCATTGAAGCCTCATGGCCCAGAGATACTTTAATAGGTCCAAGTCTCAGCTTTTGGAAGAGCTTAAGTAACTCATCCAAGACAGTAAATGTGGCAGGATCCAGGCCAAAGCTACATCTGGACCTGAAGCCTGTGACCTGAGCATTTTGGCCATATGGCCTATCACACACTTCCCTGCCACTGAGGTTCTATTATGGAAAGCCTAGAAGCCAAGCTTTGTCATGAGTGGCTTCTCTATAGAGGTCTAGAAGTTGTATTCTGCCTAGTTCTGGAGCCATCCATGTAACAGTTCTGGCATGATTAAAGTAGGATACAGGAAGCCTAGACGATTGGGTTAACTAGCTCATTATCAGCAACAACTGACAGCCTTGAGTTCACCCACATCACAAGTCTGCTCATGCACTCAGCATATTCTAGTTTATTAGTTGAACAGGCTGGGAACTTTGTCAGGACTAGAAACTCTCAATTCTGTGAGCTTTAGATTTGAGCTTTGTAGAGCCCAACATCCCTCAACTAATGTTGATTTCATATACATACCATGTAGCTTCTAGGTTCACAAGTTGACTCAGCCATGTAAGGATTTAGGGATCTATGGGACCTGGGTTTAAGTCACTGTCAGTTTTCCTCCACCTTGCCCTTTTGCCTGTCCCCAAGAACTTGCTGCTAAACCAAGTACTAGAGCTGAAGGTCTGTGTGAATTCCTGGCCATGTCCCCAGCCCTTAATCCTAAGTTATAGCCATAGCTGTGTAACCATGAGGCCAAGAATAGCACCTGTAGAATAATCAGCAGTGAGTAGCACCTGTGAAGTTTAATTGCCAAGCCTTCCTCAGCCTGTGAAAGTCAAGAGTCATCCATTCCTCTAGGACTCTTTCGTTAAGGCAGGTAAATAGTTTACGTGAACCCTCCTGGATTACCGGCCCAAGTTTGACCTTACAAGATTCTTTATCACCAACCATACTTTGGGAACCCTGACAAGCTAAACTTTTCATCCATGCTTTAAGGACATTTGAAGAAACTTGAACAGCCATAAAATTCCAGGTGCAAAGTCTGGGCAGGTGAGCACTAAGCAGACAACGAGGCACCATAGCTGGATTTAGAGAACCTGCTGGGCTACAAGGTATGATACAGTTCAGTTTGATGTACTTGTTACCAATGAGTGCTATTCTACAGAAAGAGTGCAGGCACTAAGACATCCGTGACAAGCTCAGAGTAGGGGTACTATACCAGCTAACATTTACTGAGCACATATCAAGATATACTCTGCCCTTTATCCAGAATGTCATCATAAACTTCAGCTTAAGCCTCTTTTGTATGTTTAGTAACTTGCCAAAGTACAGAGCCATCAAATGATAGATCCCAGGTGAACTCAAGCCGACATCCCCCAAGCCACAGTCATATTACACTACTGTGAGATTATTTCCACATACAGGACCAGAGACTGATGCCCCAGTCAAGTAGTTCCACTTCAAGAGATTAGTCCTGAATCCAGGCCCTAGCACTTCCACCTCCAATCTGAAAGTAATTGCTCCTTTAGCACATGAAGTAGCTTTCAGAGGGGATACTTTAGGAGTTTTAAGTTTTCATACTTTGGCCCAGAGCTAGCTCACAGCTGAGCAGACAGCACACTGACTCGCCTTCCCCCAATTTTAAAGGCAGGCCAGCAATTCCACACAGTTTCCCAGTTCAGCAGGCTGAGCCACCCTCCAGGCCTCTGGTTCTCCTGCTTCCCAGGACAGCCGCATCTCAAATTCCTTAGGTTACCATTGTGCACATTTAGGCTTTGTTTGCTTCTCCAAAGCCTTCCACCCATTTGAGTATAATACTGGGTCCCTCCAGCTTAGCTTTACTGCATTAGGACTGTGCTCCAACCCATTCCTGGGAGCTGCCAGGGAGAGTACCCATGTGTAGCTGTTGAGTGGACAAATTCATTCAGGTAGATAACATGCCAAACCATTACTTACAAAGCTCCTCTCAGGTGAGTTCAATGAGTGTGGCATTTTGGACCTAAGTCATCAGGGAATTTCTAGAAGCCATTCAGTTACAATCTTATTAGAGAAATTTCTGTCAGTTCCTAAAGATGATCTATATCCCAGGGTAGTGCCTAAGGAATTTGAGCTACACCCATTGGAGAAAACCCTAGTTTTCAAGGTTGATACTGGAACTACTATGGTGTTCCAGTTCAACTCACACTGGTATTCTCTTCAGCTGGAGAAGACACGCAAGTCTTCAGGTTTAAGAGATTTTGGCAAATTCATAATCATGTTTGGCTGGCTTTGGTAGTACACCTGTTCCCTTTTATCAGTGGCAGAAGAGATTTTAGGACAAGATTTTTCAGAGCAACCCTGTAGCTGCTCGTTTCTAAAGGAGTGTATAAGAAAGCTTAAGGGATAGAAAAGCAAGGGACCACTGTCCACAAGACTTGGTCACAGAAGTCAGAGTACAGGTTTGCTCAAAGGTAGAAGGATGTTGGTTAGAGAGGGGAAGTCTCATTTGTCATCTAATAAGAGGCCAAGAAGTCACTGCCTGCTGGAAGCTTTTGAGTTTTTGGCTTGTGAGTTGAGATAGCAAGTCATCCCCTTAGATTTGAATTGCAACATAAGAACTTATCTATACAAACCCTATTGCCTAAGAAAGCTTACAGATGTAAGGACTTCAGTAGAGCTAGCCTGCCCACTCCAAGTACACACAGGGGCACACCGAGTTCCTAAGCAAACCACTTCCAAATGAGGTTCACTCATGGGAGAAGCAATAGCTTTCCCAAACAGTCTTCATTTTTAGCTACCGTTAGAGTTTTAGGTGTTTTCCCCCATCATGTAATGCCCGTAAGGAGGGCTTCCCCCATAAAGGTACAAGCAGAAAAAGCAGGGGATTGGGAAGCAGGATTCTAGGAGACACTGATAAGGACTCCTGCCTTTAGAGTAAGCCAGCTTGCACGTTAGGACCCTGCAAGTCACATGAAGGAGGCCAACAAAGAGAGGCTGCTTCATACACTGTGGTTTACTACACAAGCAAGGAGAAGAAACTCACCCAAGAAAATTAAAGGAGGTTGGCTTTCAGAGACCAGCGTCCCACAACTCTCTTTTGAGTCTTTATGCCAACAGTTTTCAGCTTTTCCCTACTTTCTTTCCCACAGTCTTCTTCAGAAAGAAAGAAAGAAAAAGGCTTTATACCAACACTTCCCAGCTTTTTCCTACTTTCTTCACAACAACCCAGGCAAGCACCCAACATAAACTATCAGCAATTCAACTCACCCCAGCCACCGACTCTGCCAACTACAGGCAGCTTGTGCTACCCTTTGCCGTTTTATAGACGGTGAAGACTAAGTTCCCGCCCCCCCAGCCCCCAAGCACTCTGGGTGAGCAGCTACTCCTGTGGTTTCTCATTGGCTCTCTCACTCTCAATCAACAGCTCATTCCCAGCCCCTCCAAGCATTTCCTGGTCCACGTGACCAATAGCGGCAAGAAGAATGGAGGTTTATCGTCCGGCTGTACACAGCACGAGCAAGAAAGGTAGGTTCCCACCCCCAGCGGCTGCCGTGATTGGAAAATGAACGTGAGCCTCTTCACTGAAAGAATATATCATTATCCTTCGGGTTCGCCCTGCTTCCTTGTTGTTAAGAATCACCTAAAGTGCCTACAAATTGTCGAGTTTCGGGGCTCTACCCTGGAAATGGTGATTTAGAAGATCTTCAGGGAGGGCCTACGAGTCTGTGGTTTTAATAAGCACCTCCAGGATTTGCGTCTTTGGGGAAGCTGGCATAATACTAAAGAGTTGGTATTCAAACGTTTCTTTCCAAGAAATCGCTTCTGTTACATTTATCCTAATATTCTGTTAGTTGTTCCTTTAGATTTGAGCTTCTCCAGCAGCTCCCACAAATAAGCAGTTTTTCCTAGAAAGGGAAATGCAAGAGTTTAAGAGTCAGCTGGCTAGTATTGATTTTTGCAGTACACCCTCACCCCCTGCCACATCCTCAACCAGTGAGCCACAGATGTGTGTGGGGTATCCTTTACCAGCCTGTTCAGCTGGATCGGTTTGTGACCCTAAAGTGAACCTCCGGATGAGTAGAGCTATAGTGTAGGCAGAAGCCTTTTAAAGGAGGGAACTGGGATGTGGAATGAGAAAGTTTTAGGACCTCACTGGCAGGCCTGGGCAGCTGGAAAACTAGGAATACTTTTGGGAAGAAGGTGGCTTTTTGTGTATCATGGGCTGTGGCAAAAGAACTTGATTTACACCCACCCTAGTATCAGAAATGCTCCAAGAAAGAGCAAAGGTTAAATACCATAGGTTTCTTTTTTTTGGGCAGTAATTTGCAAATTAATTCTGTAATCATCATTAGTTTCCTAACCAAAATAACAGTCAATTCACTGTTTCCCTCAAAGTTTCCTTCATTTTCCTAACTTCCTGTTTCTTCAACCTGGAATGTCCTTTCTCTCATGTCCACAAATTAAAATTCTAGTGATTATTTGAGACTCAGCTGAGATGCTAAATCTTTCTGGGAGTCTTTTCTAATTTCCCAGTTTGGTTCCACCTAGCTCATCAAGTGTTTATCAAACAATTTTTGAGGTGAAAGCGATTTGGGAGTGGAGATGGCCCAGGTCTCTTCTCTCTAGTAAATCTCACGCCCTAATTAATAAACTGCTCTTTGCTTTGCTCTATTATAGCATCACTTCCACCTCCAACACTTCATTTTCTGTTTTTTTTTTTTTTGCTGTCATATTGTCAGTATCACTATATTTTGAGTTCCTGGAAAAGTGGTAGAATGACTTCACCTCTATGCCAAGAATGTGGTACAAATGTAACATGTGTTTCTTGAATAGACAAATGAATGGATGAGAGGAGGAGATGGCTGCAAAGAAATCAAATTCAGCCTTCTTCAATATTTTATGTTTAGCCTCAATTGAGTACTGTGATGACATTAGAGAAAATTCTGAAATTTCTTGGGCTTTGGAAGTGGCTTCGACTCCATAAAGCTGGCCTATAAGATCAGGAAGAGCAAAGATTACCAGAACTATAGAGGGAAAAGATTTCAGGACAAGAACTAGCCCTCTTCTCCCTTATTCCCAATTTATGAGTTCAAGTCCTACCTGACACAGGTATGAATAAACTTTAAGACCTGGAAGGTGGTATACTATAATGCTTAAACATGCAGATTCTGGATTTGTATCCTCACTCTGTGGCTTACTGACCATCTATCCTTATGTGACCTTGTGCAAATTACATAATCTCTCTAGGTTTCAGTTTCCTTATAAATAAAATGGGGATTATTATGATTATAATAGTACCTCCAAGGATTATTAGGAAGGTTAAATAAGTTAATACATAGAAAACATGTAGAACAGTGATTGGAACATAGTACTAAATTATCACCTATAATATAACATTGCATAAATAATACAGCTGAGTAAATTTAGCTGTTACTGACTTATGCTAGCTGAAAAAAGTAGATTCACAAGGCTTTCATCTACACAGATGTGGAAGCCTTCTCTAATTTCTCAAGGCTATAGTCTACACTGATGTAGGCTGAAGCCTTGATTATAGTGGCATATTGGGAATTGCTGGAAAATTAAGAGGCTGTTGGTAAGAGTCCCTAACCAATTGGAGGGGCACCCATACCTTTCCTTACTTAGTCCATGTGCTCCTATTAGACAAGAGCCCTGAACACTAAAGGACCTTGTGTGGCTCAGGGTGGAGAGGCTGATTAATGTGTCTGTGTTCTTGTCACTGGAGAAGATGGCTTCTCATCCCTTTGCAGAGAAAAAACAGAGATCATAAGTGATTACTTTTGTCTGTGATTCATAATGACTTTGCATCATGATGACTGCCATTGTATAATGACAGCAAGACAAAACAATCTTTTTGGTTTCTAATTAGGTTCTGAAACAAGATTCCAGAGTATAATATTATACAAGGGGCATTATGGCTGCCCACTTCCTTCCCCAAGGAGAAACTGACAAGCAACTGTGGACCTGGGGCAGTGTAGCAGGTGGGTATGCATAGGGAAGCAGAAGTAAGTCTGATATCAGCAGGCAGAGTCTGTTCCCCTAGCAAAATTCACTGGGAGAACATCTGTCCCTGAGCTGGGGCCTTGGCAGAAATGGGCAATTAGATAATTATTCATGGTGATGGTTATGGGATGGTGGGAGTTGAGTCAGAGCCTTGAGAAAGCCATTCTAAAGATACTAGTTCCTGTTGTGTCCTTGGCAGTTTGGAGACAGTGGTCACTCTCCTCCTTTCCCCAGCTCTATGTTTATTTGGAACCTCAAGTGCATTCTAAACTTCTGTTTCACATTTGCCTGTGCATACAAATCACCCAGGGATCTTGTTTAAAACATATATTCTGATTCGATAGGTCTGGGATGTGTTCTAAGAATCTTCATTTCCAGGATGTTTCCAGGTGATCCCCTTGCTGCTTGGTTCTAGGAATCTACTTCAAAGAGCAAGGTCAACGACCTGTATCCAGCATCATCATTATCCAAGAAACTTTTTAGAAAGGCAATTTCTCAGGCCACACCTCAACATCAGAAACTTACTTAAACAAGCCCTCTAGGGTATGTTGATGTATACTCAATTTTGAGGACCACTTTGTAGACTATGCATGAACTATTCTTACTAGAAGGACAGATAAAGTTTTAGAAAAATAGTATTCCATTAGCATAGAACCTCAAGTTGGAAAGGTTACCCAAGCCTTCCTCCAGGTCCACTATGGAAAACTCTTTTGCTCAGGGGCTGGCTGGTAGAAGGTTCTGGTGTCCACACCCTTGTCAGAACCCTCCATAGAATGAGCAGCTAGATCACCCAGTCTGATGGAGCTTTCCTGCAATACCAGACCCTGGCCTCCATGAAAGGAAGACTTAGGGTAGGCATTTTGTGGAAGAGAGAAGAGAAAGGAAGATTTCTTGGGGTTAATAGAAAGTGGATGTTAGAGAAAGGGAATTCTCCAGCCTTGCACCACAAACATGATGTGGTATACACAAACAGACATGATTCATGCTTGTGGACAAAACTGACCTCTGTACTGGGGTGAATGACAAACCAAAGTTGCCAGGCCTGAGTGCCCAGAGGAGAAGAGAAAAAACAAAGGAATATTTTTCACTAAATTCACCAGCTATCTTCTGATCCAGTTAATTATATATGTATTTGACATCCATATAACTATGTTATATATATGTATATAAACCAAATTTGATACTTATATTAAATGTATTTGAAATTTAAATAGCATATATGTATATAACCTTGTTTGCCATGTGTATCAAATAGTATAATTGAAACCTACTATTTGAGCTATAGCAATAATTAAAATAGTTTAGTTTTTACTTATTCACTTCTCTTTCTCTCTTTTTGAATTTCTCATGCATACTCTTTATACCTATATTTCTCTTAATCCACTTTTCAGATAAGATCTCTGTTTGACTGTGTTTACTTTTATTTTCTTGGTCCCTATTTCCCTATCCTTCAGCTTTATTATTTTTAACAGAAAAATCAAATATCCTAATCTTTGTCTTATCATTCAGCACATGAAATGTAAACTTTTGCACAAGTGTGAAATGTTATGCGACTTTCATTGGGTAGGGTATTTAGTCATATTTTGAAAGACAAGGATAAATATGTTGTTAGATAAAACAATGCAGGAATTTGAGATGATATGCAAAGAATATGTGCTTGAGATAAATACAATATTGCAAAAAATTATACAATTAGGTCCATAAATTAATGACTCCTCAGGATCATAGAATTTTTTTTAAATGACATCTGTAATTGCTTTTAGAGAGCAATAACTCATAATAAGCTTTAAGTGAATTTTGTTTTTCTCTTTGTCTTCAGTCACCTCCACAGCCTAGGACAGTATCATTTTCTCCCTAATTCCATTATTACTTCTCTCTAAAATATTATTAATTTTTTATCCAGGATGGTCTTTTTTTTTCCCCCCTAACTTTTATTTTAGGTTCAAGGGTACATTGAAGGTTTGATATATAGGTAAACTTGTATCATGGGGTTTTGATGTACAGATTGTTTCATCACCCAGGAAAAAGCTCAGTACCCATTAACTATCTTCTCTGCTCTTCTCCCCCTTCCCACCCTCCACACTGAAGTAGAATCCTGATGTCTGTTATTTTCTTCTTTGTGCTCATGAGTTCTCATCAATAAGCTCACACTTACGAGTGAGAACATGTGGTGTTTGCTTTTCTCTTCCTGCATTAACTTGCCAAAGATAATAGCCTCCAGCTCCATACATTATTCTGTAAAATACTTGTGATCTCATTATTTTTCTACAGTTCATAGTATTCCATGTGTATATGTGCCACATTTTCTTTCTCAATTTGTCATTGTTGGCCATTTAGGTTGATTCCATGTCTTTGCTATTGTAAATAGTGCTGAAAGGAACATACATGTGCATGTTGTCTTTATGGTAAAATGATTTATATTCTTGTGGGCATATACCCAGTAATGGGGTTGCTGAGTTCAATGGTAGTTCTGATTTTAGCTATTTGAGGAATCACTATATTGCTTTTCACAATGGTTGAACTAATTTAAACGCCCACCAAAGTGTGTAAGTGTTACCTTTTCTCTGCAACCTTGCCGGCATCCATTGTTTTTTGACTTTTTAATAATAGTCATTCTTACTGGTGTGAGATGGTATTTCATTGTGGTTTTGATTTGCATTTATCCAATAATCACTCAGTGATATTGAGCTTTTTTCCTGTGTTTGTTGGCCACATGTGTATCTTCTTTTACAAAGTGTCTGTTCATGTCCTATGCTCACATTTTCATAGGGGATATTTTTCTTGAAAATTTATTTTCTTCCATTCTGTAAATTGTCCATTTATTCCATTGATAGTTTAATTTGCTGTGAAGATGCTCTTAAGTTTAATTAGATTTTATTTGTCAATTCTTGCTTTTGTTGTGATTGCCCTTGGTGTCTTTGTTATGAAGTGCTTGCCTATTCATATGTTAAAAACTCTCAATAAACTAGGTGGTGAAGAAACATATCTCAAAATAATAAAAGCCATCTATGACAAACCCATACCAAATATCATACTAAATGGGCAGAAGCTGAGAGCATTCCCCTTGAAAACCAGCACGAGACAAGGATGCTCTCTCCCACCACTCTATTCAACATAATATTTAAACTCCCAGCCAGAGCAATTAGGCAAGAGAAAGAAATAAATGGCATCCAAATATGAAGAGAGGAATTAAAAATATTTCTATTAGTCATGATTCTATATCTAGAAAATCCCATAGTTTTGGCCCAAATCTCCTTCAACTGACAAACAATTTCAGCAAGATTTCAGGATACAAAATCAATGTACAAAAATCCCTAGCATTCCTATACATCAGCAACAGCCAAGCTGAGAGTGAAATCAAGAAGGCCATTCCATTCACAATTGCCACAAAAAGAGTAAAATTACTAGGAATACGGCTAACAAGGGAAGTTAAAGATACCTATAATGAGAATGACAAAATACTGCTTAAATAAATCAGAGAAGACACAAACAAATGAGAAAACATTCTATGCTCATGGACAGGAAGAATCAATGTCATTAAAATGGTGATACTGTCCAAAGCAATTTACAGATTCAGTGCTCTTACTGTCAAACCACTAATGACATTCTTCACAGAACTAGAAAAAAAACTATTTTAAAATTCACATGGAACCAAAAAAGAGCCCAAATAGCCAAGGCTATTCTAAGCAAAAAGAACAAAGCTGGAGGCATCACATTACCTGACTTCAAACTATGCTATAGGGATACGGTAACCAAGATAGCCTGGTACTGGTACAAAAACAGACACGTCGACCAATGAAACAGAATAGAGAGCACAGAAATAAAGCTGCACATCTGCAACCATCTGATCTTGGGCAAAGCTGACAAAAACAAGCAATGGGGAAATGATTCCATGTGTATATGTGCCATGGACATGGTAATGTGTTATCAGAAGAAATAAAAAACATATTTGTGATGCTGAAATTATTTTTTTAAAGATGAGTTTTTAAGATAGGGTTGTGATATAAGTTTTGTTTACATGTATTCTATGAAATTGTAGAATCTATAACATGGAAAATTCAAGCAAAAATGCCACACTTTTCTTTCATTCATATGGATATTTCTAACAATATGCTTTTCTTGCTTTGAAATTTCAGGCAGTCACTGACCTTCACCTCTTTACACCCCTTTTTATAGTTTTCTACTTCAGAAATATAAAAGTGAGAACAAAGTTCAAAACTCACAAAAAAAATATAAGTGGCATAGAATGCCCACTTATACTAGCCAGTGTCCCTCGTTGCTTCTAGTTTAAGTGCATTTCTACATTTAACCCTAAAATGGTATATTTTTTGTGTACAGCTACTGCTCGTTCTGAAGAGAAGTTGAAACTTGTGAAGGTACATGTGGAATAAAGCAGACTCCAGATTTAGAAAGACTGTTCCAAGCTGCAGCATTCCTTGCCCAGAGTTTAGAGAATCGTCATGTATTCCCTAATACTGAACAGAAAGCTGACCAAGAGTGAAAAGGCTAAGTGAAATGATAAAACATAAATAAATACTAGTATGGTTTGGCATTGTGTCCACACTCAAATCTCATCATGCATTATAATTTCTACATGTCAAGGGAGCCACCTGGTGGGAGGTGATTGGATCACGGGGGCGGTTTCCCTTATGCTGTTATCTAGACAGAGAGTGAGTTCTCCTGAGATCTGATGGTTTAAAAGTGTGTGGTGGCTCCCCTCCCCACTTCTCCAACTACCATGTGTGACATACTCTGCTTCCCCTTCACTTTCTGCCATGACTGTAGCATTCCTGAGGTCTCCCCAGCCATGCGGAACTGTGAGTCAAGCAAACCTCTTTTTTTTATTAGTTACTCAGTCTCAGGTAGTTCTTTATAGCAGTGTGAAAGTGGGGGAATTCAGAAGAAAAAGAGGACTTCCAGTCAGAATGACCAGAGTGCTTCATACATAAGTTATATTATGGGCTTCACATCAGATCAATCAGATGTGCATAGATGAGAACAAAAATATTTGGAGAAGGAAGCAGAGGTAGTGTGAGCAAAGTGATGTTTATCACAGAGTGGTGTTTGTGTCAGTCTTACTCATCATTTTGCAGAAGTATTAAATGCTCTACAGATTAGTTGCACCTTAGGAGGTGTCAAAGAAAATGGCAGGTGACAGGGCCAGAAACGTCACCTGAAAGCAGAAGACTGAGGATCTTCAGTGTCACATGAAGGAGGGTGAACTTTATTCAGTGGGCAGTGTGGATTTGTTAAAAGTTTTTGCGAAGTAGCATAAACAGAATAATGCTTTAAAAAATAACCTAGTTACCACAGATAAGATGAATTATAGTACAAAGAGAAAGTTGGGAGTCTAGAGCAGAATCCCAGTGAAATGAAATGAGTGTTTAAACCAAAGTAAATGTGATCTGCATGGAGATGAGAAGATGAATGCAATAGTTTTGACGGAGGTTGGTAAGAAATTAACAATAACTCAGTGCAGGTACTAAAAGAAAGAAGAATTATAAGTTTGTGAAACCTATGAATTTCCATCTAAAAACACATGCATATGAGAATGTAAAGATTTGATAATATGCATTTAATTCGCTCTGAGGCAACCTGGTTGCCTAGTTGTAATATAAGAATAATGACAATGAAAGTAACAGTGATGATGAGAATAACAAAATAATAGCCCCAAATTTTATGGCACTTATTATACAACAGGCCAGGTATTAAGTGTCTTACACGTATTAGCTCACTTAGAACATATGACTGAGTTCAGTAACCATGGATTTGAGTGTAATAACAGAACAGATATAGCTGAAGTCACAAGAGTGACAAGAGAGAAATTTTTTTATACTAAGAAATGTCAGGCTTGACAGCAGAAGAAGAAAATGTAAACTAAAGCAAATGCCAATGTGTATTAAATGCTAATGTTTAAAAAATGCTCATGTTTAATAAATACCCTGCAAGAGTATTTATTATACATGGAAAATAAAGTTGTTAAGAAGGTTTTCAGTGAGAATGGGAGTTCAGGGAATTCAGTTTTCGAATGTGAATCATGAATGTTAATATGACCTGTAAGTCAGCTGTAGCCAGCAAGACATAGGGGCCTGGGTCATGGTGTAGATATCAGAATTGAAACTGTGACTCCTGAAATATAAGCCATTTAAGACAAATGCACATTTTAAAATTCATTTCTAACTGTTCCAGGTAGATATCTTGTATTTCAACTAGATCTTAATCTCCATCAGGACACAGAAACTATATCTTAGTATCTTTCACAACTCACACAAGGCTAGGAAATCAGTTAAGTCATTTCATGTTTTTGATTGCATGTTTTAAAAACAAAACTAGATTTTTTTCACCAATCAATTAAAACAACATAGTGATTCCTATACAGGCTCAGTAAGTATTCTAACAAGTTAAATGTCAACTTTAAAATAAAAACATTGCATTTAAATCACTCGTAATCTTAATAACCCTGTTAAATTAGAAACCAATCGACCAGAAGATGTATGTCATCAATTTAATCAACAAGGGATTCATTATCAAAATATATGAGTAATTTTCACAAATTAACCAAATACAGACAACTTTATATAAAAATGAACAAAAGACATGAACCACCTAGTCACAAAAAAGAATATCCAAATGGCCAATCAGGGACGCATCAGGAAGAGAAAAGGGGAGCCATTGATTATGTTATCATGACAACTGATGTAAACCGGAACTCTCTCTGGCAGACTGCCAACAAACATGTGAAAAGGTTCTCAATTAGGGATCAGTGAAATGTCAACCAATGCCACAATGTAATGCCATTACCAGAATATGTAAAATTAGAAAAGAAATCATACCAATTATTTGTCCCTAGGATGTGGTAAAACTAAATCTCTTACACTGCTAGAGGAGAGCTAATTGTTTACAATATGTTGGAAAACTTCAATATTGTTTACCAAAGTAAATTATGCATTTCCTATGGTTCACCAGTGCTAGTCTTACATATGTGTCCAACTGAGGTGTGTACTAATGGAAACCAAAAGACATGCACAAAAATTGTTCATAACACCATTATTCATAGCAATAAAAACCTGGGGAAAAGCCCAACATTCATCACCAATACTATCAATATCAAAACTATCAATAAATCACGGGGCCAGGCACAGTGACGTCCCAGCACTTTGGGAGGCCATGGTGGGTGGATCACCTGGGGTGAGGGGTCCAAGACCAGCTTGGTCAACACGGTGAAACCCCATCTCTACTGAAAATACAAAAGAAAATATTAACTGGCTCTGGTGGTGGGTACCTGTAATCCCAGCTACTTGGGAGGCTGAGGCAGGAGAATCACTTGAACCTGGGAGGCAGAGGTTGCAGTGAACCAAGATCACGCCACTGCACTCCAGCCTGGGCAACAAGAACCAAAACGCCATCTCAAAATAGATAGATAGATAGATAGATAGATAAATTTAATTTTTGAATGCTTCACACAATAGAAATACTGTTCAGAAAGGAAAATGAACAACTGCTATAGATGATCCTCAGAAACATAATATTAAGACAAAGCCATCAGATTAAAAAGGAAGCATACTTTTGTAGTCCATACACATAACGTTCTCAGACAGCCCAAACTCGCCTCGGCATCAGCAGTGACGATAGCGGTTGTGGTAGAAAAGAGCGAGGGGTAGGGTGACAGAAGAAACTCAGGAAAAGCTGCTGACGTTCCAGCTCTTGATCTGGTTGTTGGTTACCTATTTTCTGGTTGTTGGTTACCTATTGATCATTTGTGATCATTTAACAAACTGCTAATCTTATAATTGGTCCCTTTTTGTTGCATATTTTACAGTTCAGTAAAAGATTCACTAAAATGTTTGATAATTGGATCAAATTTTTCTCTAAATACCATGAAAGAAAATAGACAATCACATATACGTGAACAAAAAGAAAATTGATTAAATGCTCAACTAACTCTCAAAATGTGAACAATAATTTAGGTAAAAATATTCACCAGGAGCTTGGGTTCCATTTGAACTAACTAAAAACTTACTAGAAATTTCCTCATAGGCAGTCTTGGTTTCAAAGAAAAAAAAAAAAACCCACAAATGTAAACATGAAATAAATTCTAAAGATATAAAAATTACTCAAAGTTGTAATCTAGTTTCTGTCATGCTGTAGAGAGTTCAGGAGAAGCACATCTCATTCTCCAGGACTTGCAGAGAGTACATGCCCACAGCCCCATGGCATATGGGCAGAACAGGAGCAATGATCAGCAGAGATCATCTACACAGCCACATCACAGGTGTCACAATGGCCAGGTCAGCAATCTGGGACCTGGTGAGAAGAATGGAAAGATTCATGTTTCCAGGCAAACATGAAGCAGAACCCTGGAGACTCCTTGGAAATAGCTGAGGGCCACTCTGAAGGGAGGTCATTTCTAAAAATGAGACCCAGCAGGACCTCATACTATCATAAGTTGAATATCAAAAGTGAATGTGGCTTTATTTGTTTTTCTTGTTTTTACACAAGCCGATGAAGCTGTTGAGGTCTGAGACTTAGGAATCATAGTAAATTTAAGCATTAAACCCAAATTACAGTTAATAATGGAAACTCCTATTGTCTACACTTTATGTTTTTCTTTTCTTTTGGTTTTGACTTTCTGTTCTTATGGAGGTTTGTTTTTGTTTGTACTCAATTATGATTTAATATCTTACTGCATGTGTTCTTGCTTATAAAATGCTGTGTAGACAAAGGCAAAAATGAGGCAGAAAATTGTTAAAAATAATAATAATAAATAAGCCCCAAAAGTACCATTCTAGATTTTCATCTTAAATCCATTAGCTTTTCAGCTCAATGGAACCTAAGGAAGTACACTTTATATAATTGCAGTCTAATTTCTTTCCCTAAAACATGAGGGTGTTGAGTTGGATACTGCCTGAAGTTCCTTGCACCACTAGGATTCAACCATGGCATTTATGTTGATATAACTCGGTATAATATACTGAAAACATTTTATCTTAAGTAAAGGATTTCAATCCAGGAAACCTTAAATCTAAAAAATATGGACTGAAAATTTCAAGAGACCCTGGGCTATAGTTTTACAGATAGCTAAATTTTAATACTATAAATTTTTTCCAAGAGAAAAATGGTAATAGTTGGTAGTTTGTAGCCATAGAATAGAAATGAGAAAAGCACTATTGGTTTCATTCTACATTTCACTTAATTTGGGAGTCACATATTAGTTTAAAAGAATTTAACACACAGAATATCTGTGAGACATGGTGTGTGTAAACAAAGAAATTGCATCTTGAGATTGATCTAGATAAAGATAAATTCATCCTACATCTTACACACAGAATAATCAAAGGAAAAAGTAATACAGCTAATTTTGTCTGACATTAAATAAATGTTGCCTTTTACTTAAGGTACACATGGAATACCTCATCAAGATATCCATAAAATTGTTTTTATTCACCTGTAGATATATATATCAATGCATGCATTATTTCATCACTCATTCAATAAACAACCCAGTATTGACCATCTAGTATGTGCCTGGAGATCAATATAAGAAAACAATTGTATACAGCTTTCCTTCAATCTAAAAATTATAATATTCTTTGGTAATCTTTCCAGTTGAAGAGGATGTTTCTAGGTTGGCTTAATAAGGGTGTAACAAACATTTGGATGAAACTTTGCAATTAAGATAGGAAGTTAGAGTCACAACTGCTGTGGTTAATACTGATAATGACCATTACTCTTTTGAACAAAGGAATGTCCAGCCTGGTTGCAGCCTGCATTACTTACCCATCAAATGGAGCCCTCCAATAACAATCTTAGAATGGTGTCTAGCTTGCCCCAAGTAGAGATTTAGGTCATGTTTAAATTTGGTCTTCAGGGTTAAGCCAAGAATTTTCAATCCTCAGGACAAGTGTTAAATAATGCTCAAAATGTTAAATAGTATAAAAGAAGATAAAATGAAATCTCTGTTCAGAAGAATCACCACATTAAGGTCACAATTATTTGCAGAGGCTACTCACTCTTCCCCCTTTTTTTTTCTAACACTGCTCCCCCACCATCCTTTTATGTAAGTTATGATGTCACATGGCTTGTGTCTTGAGGTTACTGTCAAATCACGAGGATGAGGAATATCATATATAAAAGAAGACCAAATGGACTTTATGTTGTTACTTTGGTAACTCCAAATACTATGGTTTCTCAAAGAAAGTCCTGATACTATTAATGAAAACCTAGAGCTCTTACTATCAGTTATACATTTGATTAATAATAACTCTTGGAATTCAAATAAGAAAATAAGAATGAGACTAAATGAGGGCTTAAGGATAAGCCCTCCTAACAAGAAAGTTCCTCAGAAGAGAAACTGGACACAACTCAAATTCCTGACAAATAACTACAGTTACTGATTTATTCTAAGGCCTTTGTACAATAAAGAAATATATAATTATTCTTCTTCACCATAGTTCTTGTCAATATATTTGACATATCATTTAGCACTTTTTCAAACTCTAATGAGTCTTCCTCTATGAAAAATATTTGGCTTGAATGGCAACAAATGCAAATGTATATAGCATATCCAAAATATTGACAATTGAGTTTGCTATTTATTAAGTCATAAATATTTTCTGCTTATATAGCATAGATAATTTATCTGAGTCAAAAGATCTCATTTTTTGTAAATTATTATTAACTTCAAACTTCAAGAAGTTAAAAATTCAACACCATATGCAGTTATGTATTACTTAATGATAGCAACACATTCTGAGAAATGCATTATTAGGCAATTTTGTGTTTGTGTGAACATCATAGAGTATTCTTACAGAAACTTAGATGGTACAACCTTTTACACACCTGGGCTATAGGGTACAGCCTATTGCTCCTAGGCTACAAAGCTGTATAACATGTGACTGTACTCGATACTGTAGGCAGTCGTAAGACAATGGTAAATATGTTTGTAGCTAAACATTAAAAAGGTAATGTTTTTGGTCATAAAGTCCTTGCCTACGCCTATGTCCTGAATGGTTTTGCCTAGGTTTCCTTCTAGTGTTTTTATGGTGTTAGGCCTTATGTTTAAGTCTTTAATCCATCTGGAGTCAATTTTAGTGTAAGGTGTCAGGAAGGGGTCCAGTTTCTGCTTTCTGCATATGGTTAGCCAGTTTTCCCAACACCACTTATTGAACAGGGAATCCTTTCCCCATTGCTTGTTTTTATCAGGTTTGTCAAAGATCGGGTGGTTGTAGATATGTTGTGTCGCCTCCGACGCCTCTGTTCTGTTCCATTGGTCTATATCTCTGTTTTGGTACCAGTACCATCCTGTTTTGATTACTGTAGCCTTGTAGTAGAGTTTGAAGTCCGGTAGTGTGATGCCTCCTGCTTTGTTCTTTTTGCTTAGAATTGACTTGGCTATGCGGGCTCTCTTTTGGTTCCATATGAAGTTTAAGGTGGTTTTTTCCAGTTCTGTGAAGAAGGTCATTGGTAGCTTGATGGGGATAGCGTTGAATCTGTAAATTACTTTGGGCAGTATGGCCATTTTCACGATATTAATTCTTCCTAACCATGAACATGGAATGTTTCTCCATCTGTTTGTTTCCTCTCTTAGTTCGTTGGGCAGTGATTTGTAGTTCTCCTTGAAAAGGTCCTTTACGTTCCTTGTTAGTTGTATTCCTAGGTATTTTATTCTCTTTGTAGCAATTGTGAATGGCAGTTTGTTCTTGATTTGGCTCTCTTTAAGTCTATTATTGGTGTATAGGAATGCTTGTGATTTTTGCACATTGATTTTGTATCCTGAGACTTTGCTGAAGTTGCTTATCAGTTTCAGGAGATTTTGGGCTGAGATGATAGGGTCTTCTAGATATACAACCATGTCGTCTGCAAATAGAGACAATTTGACTTCCTCCTTTCCTAACAAAAGCCAAAATAGACAAATGGGACCTAATCAAACTCCACAGCTTCTGCATGGCAAAAGAAACAGTCAATAGAGTGAATCGGCAACCAACAGAATGGGAAAAAATTTTTGCAGCCTACCCATCTGACAAAGGGCTGATATCCAGAATTTACAATGAGCTAAAAAAGATTTACAAGAAAAAAACAAACAAGCCCATTCAAAAATGGGCGAAGAATATGAACAGGTACTTTACAAAAGAAGACATACAAGAGGCCAACAAACATATGAAAAAATGCTCATCATCACTGGTCATTAGAGAAATGCAAATCAAAACTACATTGAGATACCATCTCACGCCAGTTAGAATGGCGATCATTAAAAAATCTGGAGAAAATAGATGCTGGAGAGGATGTGGAGAAATAGGAACACTTTTACACTGTTGGTGGGAGTGTAAATTAGTTCAACCACTGTGGAAAACAGTGTGGCAATTCCTCAAGGACCTAGAAATAGAAATTCCATTTGACCCAGCAATCCCATTACTGGGCATATATCCAAAGGATTATAAATCGTTCTACTATAAGGACACATGCACACGAATGTTCATAGCAGCACAGTTTACAATAGCAAAGACCTGGAACCAGCCCAAATGCCCATCGATGATAGACTGGACAGGAAAAATGTGGCACATATACACCATGGAATATTATGCAGCCATTAAAAATGAGGAGTTCGCGTCCTTTGTAGGGACATGGATGAACCTGGAAACCATCATTCTCAGCAAACTGACACAAGAACACAAAACCAAACACCACATGTTCTCACTCATAGGAGGGTGTTGAACAAGGAGAACACATGGACACAGGGAGGGGAGCACTATACACGGGGGTCTGTTGCGGGGGAGTGGGGGGGACAGCGGGGGGGGAGTTGGGGAGGGATAGCATGGGGAGAAATGCCAGATATGGGTGAGGGGGAGGGAGGCAGCAAATCACACTGCCATGAATGCACCTATGCAACAACTTTGCATGTTTTTTTACATGTACCCCAAAAACCTAAAATGCAATAAAAAAAAAATCCCCAGATTATTCTAATGTGGGGCTAAGGTTGAAAAATCTCTATACTAAACTTAATGTTACATGTTAAATTTGGAGAATAACATGTTATTTCCTGGATCTAATACTCATGTGTGACTAATATGTGACAAGCCAATTGTTTATGATAAAAATTACCCTGATACATAAAAAAAAAAAAGGTAATGTTTTGTGACATGGCATTATGACCACTATAATGTAACAAGGTAATAGAACATTGTCAGTTCCATTATAATCTTATGGAACCGTTACTGTATATGTGGTTCCTGATTGACTGAAAGGTCATTGTGCAACATGATGTATGCGCACTTTTCAAAAGAGACTAAGAGCCTTAAGTATAATGTAGAATATTTCCTAACTTTTTTCCTTTACTGATTTCCCTTTGTAAATATATCAGACATCACAGACATTCACATGACTTTAGACTCTATGGCTTCTTTGTGGTTCTTTGAACTTTATTCACTTTCCTCCAGACCCTACGGAGAACAGTTTAGTGTTCTTGATTACATAACTTCCTGATTTAGTTTTGCTTTGTAATTAGCTGTTCCATCTCTCTTACTTCTACCCTGTCTGCCAATAACACTGGACAATGAATATCTTGGAGTCAGGAGGAAGATCTGCTGGAGAGGCAACAAAAAGCCAAGCCTGGGTGAGACTAGGGAAGTTCAGGTATATACAGTAATAACAGTATTAGCTTGCTCTTATTGAGTACTTACCATCTTCCAGGTGTTCTTCTAAGGACTGAATGTGTACATAATCATTTATTGTATATGTATATTTACACTTAATTTGTTAATATTAGTTTGCCATTTAAACACTAGAAAACAGAGAAGTTAAATAATTTGTCTCAGAACACACAACTAGAAAACGTCAGAGCCAGATTCTTATTTTAGGGTGACAAACTCTAGAACCTACTAAACACTAAGTCATATAACCACTCTAAAAACTTAAAAATATCCCATCCACATCTTCCACTCTGCATGCCAGGTTGGGGGAAGAGTGATGAGAAGAAAAGAAGAGAGTAGAATAAGAAGGAAATGCTGATGTTCTAAAGACAGCCAAAGCTTTCAAAACGTCAAGTGAGAAATGGAAAAACACAAAGCTTCATTTCCAAAGATGGGGGAAGAGGGAGGCTGTAGACCTGTTTAAAACTCCATCTTTCAGTTCAGCACCATGCTTAAGAAAGGACAAAGAGTTGGTTGCAAAAGACAACAAATGGATGAATCTAAAATAGCATTTTTTTCTACATAAAAAGATACAAACAGTCTCTGAGGACTGATGATTGATTGAGACTGACAGGATTCTAGAGTGAGAGAAGAAACAGTAATTCATAGGGAGTGGAGACTCACCAGAGTCTTTAGAGTCACCATTCCAGTGGTCAGTATCATTCACAAGCCACCTAAGGATAGACATATGGGTTAGTGTAAAAGAACTGAGAGTCTAGAAATAAACTATCCATCTACGGCCAGTTGATTCTGAACAGGAAAGCCAAGACTATTTAATGGGAAAAGAAACAGTCTCCTCAACAAATGATGTGAAGACAATTGGATTGTCACTTGCAAAAAAGAGAGAGCTCTTCTCACATAAAACTTGACTCAAAATGAATCAAAGCTCTAGTGTGAATTCGTTCGGATAGTGTGAAACAGTGTGGCAATTCTCCAAAGACATAAAGACAGAAATATCATTTGACCTAGCAATCCCATTACTGTGTATATACACAAAGGAATAAAAAGACACATGCACACATATATAACTTGCAGCACTATTCACAATAACAGAACATGGAATCAACCTAAACGCGATCAGTGATAGACTGGGTAAAGAAAATGTGGTACACATGCACCATGGAATACTCTGCATCATCACAAAGAATGAGATCATGTCTTTGCAAGAACAGGAATGAACCTGGGAGCCATTATCCTTAGCAAACTAACATGGGAAAAGAAAACCAAATGTCACATGTTCTTACTTACAAGCGGGAGCTAAATGCCAAGAACACGTGGACACATAGAAGGGAACAACACATGCTAGAGCCTTTTGGAGGGTGGAGAATGGGAAGAGGGAGAGGATCATAAAAAATAATTAATGGGTACTAGGCTTAATGCCTGGGTGATTAAATAACCTGTACGAATACCCCCATGACAGAAGTTTACCTATGTAACAAACCTGCACTTGTACCTCTGAACTTAATAAGGAGCTAAGAACCATAAAACTTGTAAAATAAAACATGACCTTTTATTTGGCAATATGACACCAAAACAAGCAAGAAAAGAAAAACAACAGATATATTGGACCATATTAAAATGAGAACTTCAGTATATTAAAGAACACCATTAAGAGAATAAAAAGACAACCCACAAAATGAAAGGAAATACTTGCAAATTCTATATCTGACAAGATTCTTGTATCAAGAATCCTATATCCAATAAGAGCCTAGTATAAAGCCACATTTAAACAGAGTAAAGATGCTGACTGATGCTTTTTTCCCTCTGGCAGCTATATGTAAATTACTGGACTCAAGTTATCGTCCTGCCTCAGCTGACCTAGAAGCTAGGTTATTAACTTTTAAACTACATTTTTGGAAAAATATAGAAAGAAAAGTTTTAAAAAAGTTTGTGTTTTAGTGACTTTAGGATTTTATTAAAAGCAAAAAAATCATTCATTTCTTAATTTTTGATTTTAACTGTACCTAACTGGATTTTAAAACTCCATTATTTTGTTTGTGCTGTTTATAATTGAGAGCTGTAGGAGCAAATGGCTTAAAGAATTAAACTTTCCTCCCACAGGATTTTCTTTCTGAGTAGGGAATTTCAGCTGTGAAAGAAAAACAGTTTCCCATTCCCAGAATTATGAAGCTGAAACTCCCACATAGTTACATTTTTCTTTTTCCTCTACAACTAGAAATGCTGTAATAGAAGTCTTTCTGTACTGAGACCAGGTCCTAACGTGTGTCATGGATTATATTGTTTACTGAGAATGGCAAGGAAAACCTAGCCAGGCCCCCAAGTGGAAAACTGCTCAGGGCATTCTAAAATAGTAGACAGTGTTGCATATCATACACTAGTTAAACCAAGTCTTTAAACACAGGATATATGACCCTGCTCCTTTGCTCCCTTGTGGAAAACGCTCTCCAGTATGTCTTTGATTAGTGGTAAGCAGGCACCCGCTGCCTGCCTAGTTTATCTTTGTTCTATGAGAAACCAGAACATCTGCTTGTTAATAAGAATCACTTGTTCAGAGAGACTAACCAGGTGGGTCAGCCTCTGCTTCAGGCTCTCAGCTCAGAATGCTGGTAGCTCTCTGCTCTCACTTTGCACTCTTTGTGTTTGTTAACTTCTTCAGCACTGCCTGGGTTAGGCGCTGCATGACAGAACTGGTCTTGGCATTTCTGAAAGACAGCAACCCCTGGACACACAGTTACTCTAGCTGTTGATTTTCTTCCTGCTTCCATGCTGAAATCATATTTGTCTTTTGCTTCCCTATTTTAAAGAAGTTGTAAGGCTAGGCAGAAAAAAAAAAAATCAAAGTCTTCATTCCCCACCCTCTATATCTTATCACCTCACTGGCCTTCAGCAAGAATCTTGAGTTTTCTAGTTGACTACAGGAGCAGGGCAAATTTAGTACCAGTTATGCCATCATGGCTGCATACAGAAATTCAGAAGTTAATATTGAGAAATACCCTTTTCACTAGAAAGTTTCACAGCAACGGATTACTTTTACTGTTACAGCTCTAGTTCCTAAAGTAAGTGTCTGGTATACAACTGGTTCTCAATAAATTCCTGTTGAATGAATGGTGACAAGGAAGCTAATTGGGAGACCTTTGGGTACACATGAAAGAAATTTCAGTGAAGAGTGGTTTATTCAAATAGGTGCTTAAGCTCTGCACATTGCAAGAAGTGCTGGTGAGGTCAGTTCCTGGCTCTGGCTCAACTGTGGTACTTCCATGAAGACAGTCTTTGTCTTCATTCTATTCTTACAGGTTAGCTGCTCTTGATGCTTGTAGCTACATGGTTAATGAAAATGTGTTATCTTCAGTGGTATCTATAAGCATGTGTGCTGTGGTGTTTGAGTATCTTAATTTTTTGATAAAGGCCAAGAAGGGAAAATGGATGATGTAACTCATAAGTTGTATTAAGTATAAATTTTAAGCAAAAGGGCTTGTGAATCCTAGGAACATCATAGGATGTATAGATTATAAGTAACCCGTATGACACATCAGATACAGGATAAAAGACATGGGTTGATACAGAACTAACAAAACTATTACCTACAGATATAGAAAGGCCAAATAAACCTGAAATATGCACAAGGTTCAGATGTCACCTGTGGTTTGAAAGCTGTGCCCTTCTACAGCCTCCCCTGGGTGACACCCACGTTGCCCCACATGTCATCTGCCTAAGGCATGCGTATGAAAGGCTTGCCTGCTCTTTAGGTAGTTGGGAAGTGATGCTGCAGTGAGAGGGGTGCCACTGCATCAGGGTGGCATGTGTTGGCTGCAGGCACCATCTGCCAGTGGACACCCCTGGCTCACGTGCAGCTCTGGTTCAGCAAGAAGCCTGCTATGGCAAAGAAGGGGCTGGATGAGCAAGTATCATAACACAAGACTCAGAGAGTCTTTCTCCCTCCACCTTTCCCCTTTCTCCTTTCTTCTTATTGTAGGCTTTAGATGGACTTGAGTCTCTGAGATTCAATATCTTAGTTCAGTGTGTGACTGCTGCTCCATGACCTCAGGGACAGCCTTTCTGGTAGTGCAGTCAGGGGCTACTGTGGCATATGGAGGTTTTCCCAGCTGGTATCACTACCTCCACATTGCAGGTAGGAACACAGAGGTGGGCAGTACAAAGGGACCTGGGATTCCTTGTCTTTTAATAAGCAATTCTAATCTTTTCAAAAAAAGCTTCCTAACAGATTTCCCCTGATATTGCACCAGCTAGAATTACATGGTGAAACCCCGTCCCTAAAAAAAAAAAAATCCAAAATTAGCAGGATGTGGTGGTGCATGCCGGTAGTCCCAACTACTTGGGAGGCTTAAGCAGGAGAAGCATTTGAACCAGGGAGGCAGAGGTTTAAGTGAGCCGAGATTGCGCCACTGCACTCCAGCCTGGCCACATAGTGACACTTTGTCTCGAAAAAAAAGTTTTTAATTTGAGGTATAACTTATATTCAGCGAAATGAACAGATCTGAAGTGTACATTTTGATGAGTTTTCACAAATGCATTACACATGCAACCCACCTCCTTTCAAGATATAGAACATTTCTATCATCCAGAACGTTCTGTGCTTCAATCCTGTCCTGCACTCCCCCAGCAGCTGCTGAATGTGCTGAGGACATTGGTACAGGACTCTGGCCTCCCCACAAGAACTGCTTTCGCAAGCCTGTTTCCTTCCCCAGCACCAAATCCCTGCCTGCTCTCTCAAACTTGCCATCTTTAAACTGTTGTACGTATAACCCTCCCTCATCAATTAAACAGATAAACCCTGAAAATAAGTACTCCTTCTTGGCCCAGCAGCCCACAGCCTAATACTCACTGTCTACCCAAGCTTTCAGAAATAGGACTCGCAAGGGTGGGGCTTGGTGGCTGCATCCCCTCCTCCTCCTGATGGCTTCTACCAGCCTACAGGGCCCACACACCAGATCTGGCCAGGCATCCTGAGTCTGGAAGTGTGACGGAGCCTCCTCCTCCTTCATCCTCATGAGGGTGGCAGCTGCATAGCAGCAGCTGGGCTCCCCCATTAAGCCAGAAGCCCTTGGCTAGACACTGACACTCAGGCCCCAGCCTGGGTGAGCCTGGCTGAAAGCCCCCTCCCTTCCTGTCTGACTGTGGAAGGAGGGAGCAGAGGGAACACAGCTCTACTGCCCTCCCCATCCTTCAGCTTCCTCCTGGGAGAGGGAGCTGTTCATTATTTTGGCCAAAGCTGCCTTGAGGGCTGGAGGTTTGATGGGCTGGGTGTGTGGGAGCCAACTGTGCTACAGAGAGGCTGGCGTGTCACAAGGCAGCCACCTGGTCAGAGGAGGGTCAGCCTCCTTGGTGACCTCCTTCTCCCTGCCAGACACAGCATCCTGTACTCTCCCCACATGAATGCTCCCCTGAGAGCTGCTTCCAGCTGTGGGGTTCTAACCTTGAGGGTGGGAACATTGTGTTAGTTTACAATGGGCCATGGTTCCCTCTGACATCTCCAACTCAGAGGCAGTAGAGAGAAGAGAAATTCCCTGCACCTCCTCCCTCAGCACCTCCACCTCTGCACACATCCACATATGGAGACCCTGACATTGGTCCCTGGGAGTGCCGCCATCTGTGCCTCCTTTCCATGCCTGCAGCAGCCACGCCCACTGTACAGATCCTCCCCCACCTGGCATAGTAGGCACTGCACTGCCTCTGGTCCTGCTCCTACACCTGGTCCTCTGTATCCATCAGTTCCCCCAGTCTGGTTTTTATTTTCTCCAAGTAGGGAGCATGTAAGGTCACCTGTTGAGCAAGCTGGGGGAGAGCATAGGGTGGGGCTGTGAGGACGAGGAGGAGACTCAGCTGAGCAGAGTCTGTGCAGGCCCATTGGCTGCTTACCCAGTGGCTATCCCACTCCCACCCTCATTTCTTCTTAACAAAACCATGATTTCATTAAATATTGGACACCTATAAACTTCATGGACCCTCCTGCAGCCTCCCTTCCATGTATTGGTAAGTCTAAGTCAACTCTAGTCATTTCATTCCTCTGGCCAATGATTGCTTAGGGCTTGGATATGAGCTGCCTCTACCTGAGCCACAGCTGCCCTCTGCACCTACCACGCTGATGAACTGGGCCAGGGAGAGCTCCATCTCAATGGTGATGAGCTGTGAGTAGCTGGTGGCTGGGAAGATCAGGTTGTGGTAACAGGTTTTGTTCAGAAGGTTATTCATCAGCTTCTTCTTGGCCTTAGCAACGAGGCAGTCCCCTGGAAAAACACACAGACCTGCTGGGCCCTTGGGCAACTGCCCCCACTGCAGCTGACAGCTATGAAGGGAGAGCCCAGAGGGCCAGGGAGCACAGGTGCCTCAAGGGCTGGCTGAAGTGGTGAATGTGCTAGCAGGCCTGGCTCTTCCTGGGGATTTCAAATGACATTCAAGACAGAGTCATCTATATTCTCCCATGCCAGAGGTCTTCCTCCTTTTCTTATCTTGAGCAATGGATGGCATCCCAAGCTCTACACATCTGATAGAAAACTGAGTGTCTCTTCCTGACCCCTCTCTTGCTTCATCCAAGTAGCCACTGAGTCCTGTTTGTCCTCCTCTCTCCACAGCTACATCCATGTCTGTGCCTCCTCAGCCTGGCCCTCCTTGTCTCTCCATCCATACTCTGCCCCTGCCATCCATGTACCAGACAGTGGCAGGCTGGTCTTTCTACAGCAAACTGGACTAGGGCCCTTCCCTACCCAGAGCTCTCACAGCTAAAGTTGGAGTTAAGCCTCACATGGTTCTGCTTGGCATTCAGAACTCTTTCCCCCTCAGCACTGTTTCATCCAGAGCACTCACAGTGCAGGGAAGGGCAGGGCAGGAGCCCCCTTCCTCAAATGTGGGTTTGGTGCACAACTGGATATGAGATGGTGATTTCCCTAAGAAGAAACAGGGCTGAGGTGGGGGGATTTCCTGGGTTCAGAGTTAGAGCTCCAGAATGCAAGCTTCCTTTGAGACACCAAATGGAGGGGTCCAGCTGGCAGCTGGCTCCTGGTCTGGAGCTTCAGGGAGAGGTCTCAGCTCAGAGCCATATTCAAGAGCCAGCCTCCTGCAGGGAATGCCCAGAGCTGCCACAGCCTCAGATCTGCCCCTCTGCATGCTCCAGATCTTTTGCCAAGTGGCATTTGGGTCTTCATGTCATCTCCCATGCCTGGGAGTAAAGGTGAGGTGCAGGGACTTGAGCATGTGTACTCTGGTGCCATCGGGGAGAATGTGTCAAGTAGAGAAGAGGCAGCTTGCAAAGAGGGAGACTCAGAGGAGAGTCAAGGACATGTGAGCAGGCCAGCCTGGGAGCAGGAAAAGAGATGAGTGAGCAGAGGCACGTGCTGGGGCAGGGGAGCAGGTGGGAGAATTGGAGAATGAGGGCGCTAGAGAGGTGGGGATGGGATGTGGATGAGAGGCTGCCTGGCTGTCCAGGCTCAGAAATCAATTACATCCTCCTGCAAGGGCCAGCTTACCTGGTGGCCCCAAAGCCCTCGCTCTGTGTGTGGGGCCAGAGGGCCCAGAGCACTGATGACTCAATTGAGCAGGACTGAGGCAGACTCGAGTGAGTGCTGGGCTGGACTCCTGGCAGTGGGGAGCAGCGGCCACCCTGCCTACTGCATCCACTTTCCAGCTGGCTGCCTCTCTGAACGGATGCAATATTGGGTGCCTTGTGAAACATGCTCCTAGTGCACCTGCTGCACCTCTGGGACTGCCCTGGGCTCTCCAGAGGGGTTGCTGTGGAGGCTGGGCCTAGATTTTGAGCCCTGCCTCTCATACTTGGTTCCCCTCCCCAAGAGGCCAGCTTCTTGAGTACCCTGGAAGCCAGTCTATCCCCATGGTACAGCTGAGTTTGTTCCACAGCCTTTCATGGTGTATCTATTTGGACTGACTACTCATTTCACAGAGAGGGGTGTGTCTTGCCCCAGCTCATCTAGCACATCTAAAGCAACTGTGGGGTCAGAATCTGCAGCTCCCAGCCCCCAGCCCCTAGCCCTGCAACATTAGGGGAGGCTGGACCCCACATCTCTGAAGTCCTACCGGGCTGGTGTGAGTGGGCTCCCGAGTCCAGGGCTGCTCTGCAGGCTGTGGGGCTCATGCTCCAGCTCCAGGCCCACTTGATATGCTCAGGCTGCTCACCTTTGGGCCTGTCCTGCCTCTCAGGTATTCAGCTGACCCCAAGGGCCTCTCCCTCATCTTGACCACCAGCTATGGACTCTGACTTAGAGGTTCCCAGAACCTTAGACCATTTGGCTCAACTCCTCCCATTTCTCAGCTGGGGAAACTGGGACCAAATAGGGGAAGCAACTTTCTCATGGACCCCTAGCAAGTGAGAGGCAGAACCTGGTCTAGGAGCCTCTTTCTGACAGAGGTCATCCTTGACCTCTGAGCCTTCTTTCATGTCTCATTAACTTCCCCATAAGGAGACCACCCTGTGGAGGCTGGAAATGGTGCGGTCAAGGGAGATGTGTGCCCATGACTGTGCCTGTGCTTGTACTTGTGAGTGCATAGAGGGGCGGGGATAAGGGGTGGGAATAAACGGCAGCATGCTAGGGGCTGGAATGCACTCCAGCTCACCCCCAAAAAAAGGCACGAGGGAGCCCTGCCCAGCACAGCACATGCTTAGGCTTTCCAATCTGCTGAATGCCTGTGAGGCTGGCTGGGCTAAAAGGACAAAGGACAGACCTTTCCCCCACAGATGGCAAGCATAGTCCAGGATAGGTGGAAGCTTCTGCAGCACGTTTGGGGGTCACATTCCAGCCCATGGGCTGACAATTGAGCAGAGAAGCCGTCTCTAGGGGTCAGTCATGGTCCAATGACTCTGATGAGGACGGGTGAAACCCTGTCTCTAATAAAAATACAAAAATGTTAGCCAGGTGTGGTGGCAGGTGCCTGTAATCTCAGCTACTCAGGATGGGATGCTGAGGCAGGATAATCACTTGAACCCAGGAGGCAGAGGTTGCAGTGAGCTGAGATCATGCCACTGCACTCCAGCCTGGGTGATGAGAGCGAGACTCTGTCTCAGAAAAAAGATAGGATGCTGGAGGGTGGGGGAATCTGCTGCTGATCTGTGTCTGTATCCCTGGCTTTATGGGGTGTATACCTCCCCAGTATCCCCAGGACAGGAGCTTGTAAGTGCTGTAAAACCTGAGGCCACTGCAAAACTGTATAAGTCAGACTAGCAAAGGTGATACAATTTAATAGGTTTTTATAACAGTTTCATGAGTATTTCTATAAAAAAAGGAAAAGAGCTATCTAATTATCTACTGAGAATAATATAATCTTGGTACAAAACTGGAACAAGGATGTATAAGGAAAGTTCATGATAGAACAGTCTGAATGATGGGTCTTTGTCACAGGTAGAGGGCACAGGGCAGTGCTTAGTGATGGCCTCTGGAGCCAGACAATCTGGATTTGTATTTCTGCTGCCACTACTTACCTTCCCTGTGACCTTAGGGAAAATGACTTGCCTTCAGTGCACCTTAACTTCCTCATATATAAAGGGGAAATAACCTTTACAATAAGCCTTCTAGGATGAAATGAAATACTTCAAGGAGAGTAACTTAACAATATCAAAAACATAGAAAACCAAATAGAAGTTAGCTGCTAACTTTTATGAACATGAATTCCAAATTTTATATAAAATGATACCACGCTTGAATACAGGAATGTACACACACACAAATAATGCATCATGGAGAATTAGATTTTATTACAATAATGCAAGGGCAGAGTCAACAGATAATGCACTATTAAGAAGCTAGCATCCTTATTTTGTTTTGTTTTTTGTTTTTGTTTTTGTTTTTGTTTTTGTTTTGAGACAGGGTCTCTCTGTCACGCAGGCTAGAGTGCAGTGTCAAGATCTTGGCTCACTGTGACCTCCTCCTTTCCGGCTGAAGCAAGTCTCCCCACAAGCTTTCCAAAGTGCTGGGATAACAGGTGTGCACCACCACACCTGGCCCTATTTTCCTTAGTATATAGCAATTATCACACTTAGTGGCAAAAATTTTAGAAGGAATTTTCATCAAAGTTAGGACATAGACAAGGGTAGCTTCTATCACTGTCTCTATTGAACATGGCACTGGAGGTCCTAGGCAATGTCTTCAGCTGATACGTATGAAGTTGCCATTTTTGTTATGAGATGCTCAACATCAGAAATGTATGTGAGTCAACCTATAATAGAAATCTGCCGGGTGAGATGGATCATTCCTGTAATCCCAGCACTTTGGGAGGCTCAGGTGGGTGGATCACCTGAGGTTAGAAGTTGGAGACCAGCCTGGCCAACATGGTGAAACCCCATCTCTACTAAAAATACAAAATTTAGCTCTGTGTGATGGCGCATGCCTATAATCCCAGCTACCTGGGAGGCTGAGGCAGAAGAATCGCTTGAACCCAGGAGGTGGAGGTTTTAGTGTGTAGAGATCATGCCACTGGAATCCAGCCTGGGCAACAGAGTGACACTCTGTCAAGAAACAAAGAAACAAATCTACAGGTGTGGTGGCTCACACCTATACTCCCAGCACTTTGTGAGGTCGAGGCAGGAGAATCGCTAGAACCTGGGAGGTGGAAGTTGCAGTGTGTGGAGACCGTGCTACTGCACTCCAGCCTGGGTGACAGAGTGAAACTCTGAAAAAAAGAAAGGAAAAGAAAGAGAAAGAGAGAGAGAGGAAGGAGGGTGGGAGGGAGGAAGGAAAGGAGGGTGGGAAATCAACCAGGCACAGTGGCTCACATCTGTACTCCTAGGACTTTGGGAGGCCTAAGTGAACAGATGACCTGAGGTCAAGAGTTGGAGACAAGCCTGGCCAAAATGGTGAAACCCTGTCTCTAATAACAAACATACAAAAATTAGCCAGACATGGTAGTGGGCTTCTGTAATCCCACCTACTCAGGAGGCTGAGGCAGGAGAATCTCTTGAACCCAGGAGGTGGAGGTTGCAGTGAGCCAAGATTGTGCCCCTGCACTTCAGCCTGGGTGACCAAGTGAGACTCTGTCTCAAAAAATAAATAAATAAAAATAGAAAGAAACATATGAAGAAAATAAAAATTTTAAATTGGAAAGAAAACTACTTATATTTGTAGACCTTATGACTGTCTATGCAGAAAATCCAGAAGAATATACAGATACATTATTTGGACTAGTAACAGTTTGCAGGTTTTTTGAATTCAAGATCAAGTTTAAAAAAACTATTAGCATTCCTGTACATCAGAAATAACAAATTAGAAAATGCAATAGAAAAAGAGATTCTATTCCCAATAGCAACAAAACCCTGAGAATATATCTAGCAAAATGTCACAGACCTTTCACGAAGAGTATGGCTATAGCTGGAATGCATCTCCCAAAATTCCTGTTAAAACTTAATTGCCAGGATGACAGTATTAAGAAGTGGGGCCTTTCAGAAGTGAGTAAGTCATTAGGGTGAGCCCTCATGCATGAGATTAGTGCCTTATAAAGGGCTTGAGGTGGTGGCAAATCTGTTCCTTCTGCCTCAAGAAAACATAGCATTTGTCTGCTCCAGAGGAACCAGCATTCAAGGGACCTTCTTGGAAGCAGAGACCAGGCCCTCACTAGACACTACCTGCTGGAGACTTGATCTGCTTCCCAACCTCCAGAACTGAGAGAATAACTTCTGTTGTTTGTAAATTACCCAGTCTCAGGTGTTTTGCACTACAAAAAGACAAAGACAAATATAAAAATTACCCATGGACTTAAAAGAAGAATGAAAATATATGCCATATATATTATGAATGGTAGGACTTGATGCTATAAACATATTACTTCTTGCTGAATTAATCTATAAATTCAAGCAATTCCCAGACAAATCCCTATAGAGTTGTTTTTGGAACTCGACAGGATGATCTGAAAATTCATGTAGTCATTGAGGGGCCAAGAATAGTGTAGCTGGCTGGGCTCGGTGGCTCAGAACTTTGGGAGGCCAAGGTGGGCCATCACCTGAGGTCAGCAGTTTGAGACCAGCCTGACCAATGTGGTGAAATCCCATCTCTACAAAAAATACAAAAATTAGCCGGGTGTAGTGGCGTGTGCCTGTAGTCCCTGCTACCTGAAAGGCTGAGGCAGGAGAATTGCTCAAACCCAGTAGGTGGAGGGGGTAGTGAGCCTGGCATGGTGGCTCAGCACACCTGTAATCCAAGCACTTTGAGAGGCTGAGAACGGGTGGATCACGAGGTGAGGAGATCGAGACCATCCTGGCCAACAGGGTGAAAACTTGTTGCCACTAAAATACAAAAAAATTGGCCAGGTGTGATGGCACACGCCTGTAGTCAGAGCTACTTGGGAGGCTGAGGCAGGAGAATCGCTTGAACCCAGGTGGCGGATGATGCTGTGAGCCAAGATCCTGCCAATGCACTACAGCCTGGGTGACAGAGCAAGACTTCGTCTCAAAAAAAAAAACAGTGTAGCAGACACTGTTGGTGCCATCCCCATGGCCCTCAGCATTGCCAGCCACATACATGATGCCAGGGGCTGATGCCTTTGAGAGCACCCTCAGTGTATTCATCATGCCTTTTCATTTCCTGTATTTCCTGATGTCCTGACAGCTGAGGACTTGCTGATCCTGGAGAGTCTGCTCCACCCAGGGCAAGCCAGTTACTAGAGGCAGTAAAGGACTCACCTGCAAGTGCACCTTCCATCTGCAAACCAGCCAATCCAAAGCCCATACCCCCAACCACCTCCTTCATTGGGTTCTTACACTGGGCCGCTGTCCATCTGCTTTCATCACCCCAGGGCCATGAACCAGACAACTAGGGACAACCCTATGCCCCAGAGATGAGCGAAATTATTCAAACTATTCCTAGCTAATCCTGTGCCTGCTTACCCTACCTTGCCTTGCCTTTCCGTTGGATGCCATAAATAAAGCTCTTGCCCATGTTTTCCCCTGGCTCCTTTGACTTCTTGACTGACCCTGGTGCCTCCCCATGTATCCCTGCATAGCATGCCATGGCACTTGTTTCTAGGGACCTCAGTATGAAAAACTCCTTCCTTAGGGACAGTCATTTCCATATCTGTGTGTCTTAGTATATCTGATTAAAGTAAATCTTGTGTCCATTTTAAAACATCCATGAGGAATGGGAGTTGGTGGATAAATACGGCAGCTTCCCCTCCCCTCAGCTGCAGTATCTTTGAAGGGCCTAGTGAGATTGAGCCCCAGTTACTCTTTGTGGCAACCTGCTTATAAACACACCATCTGTTGGCTTTCTTCCCTATCTCACTTCCCACCCTCTTACCTGTGCTTCTTGGAAGCACCTTCTTAACAAATGCTTGTACCTGAATTCTTGACTCAGGCTCTGCTTCTAGTAGAACTTAAATGAAGATATTTTCAAAGAATAAGAATGGCATAGAGGTCGGTGGGTAATGGAAGGTTGAAGATTTGTGTGCGTACTATGATGGCAAAGGAATTAGGACAGGGAAATGTTCAGGGATGCACAAATCAGCCACTGGAAGAGAAGAGGAACCCAGCAAAAGATCCATGACATGGAAACTTCAAATGAGACAGAAGTTGCCTTGTAGATTATTGGGGAAAGGGCGGAATATTCTACAAATGATGTTTGCACAATTGATTATCCATATGCAAAGTAAATACAACTAGATCATTCACATCATAACAAAAATAAACGCCAGTTGATTAAAGATCTAGTTGTGAAAGGCAAAACTGAAAGCAGGCTGGGCGCGGTGGCTCACGCCTGTAATCCTAGCACTTTGGGAGGCTGAGGCAGGCAGATCACGTGGTCAGGAGTTGAGAACGGCCTGGCCAATATGGTGAAACCCCACCTCTACTAAAAATTAAAAAATTAGCCAGGCATAGTGGTGCATGCCTGTAGTCCCAGCTACTCGGGAGGGTGAGGTGGGACAATCTCTTGAAGCCAGGAGCGGAGGTTGCAGTGAGCCAAGATCATGCCACTGCACTGCAGCCTGGGTGACAAAGTGTGACTCTGTCTAAAAAAAACAAAACCTTGAAAGCATTTAGATGGAAACGTAGGGGGATATCATTATGATTGGGGCAGTGTCTTAGATTGGGCTACTCTAACAAACTAAGACCAAGCCTGGGTGGCTTAAACAACAAACACTGATTTCTCCCAGTTCTGGAGGCTAGATGGCCAAGATCAGGGTGTCAGCATGGTTGGTTCTTGGGGAGGGCCCACCTCCTGGTTCACAGGGGGCCATCTTCTGGTATCCTCACATGGCAGAGAGCAAGAAAGACAGGAAGCAACTCTCTTGTATCCCCTGGCTTTTTTTTTTCCCCCAAGGTTGTGTCTCACTCTGCTGCCCAGGTCGGAGTGCAGTGGTGCGAACCCGGCTCACTACAACCTCCGCCTCCCGGGTTCAAGCAGTTCTCCTTCCTCAGCTCCTGAGTAGCTGGGATTACAGGCACCTGCCACCATGCCTGGCTAATTTTTGTATTTTAGTAGAGACAGGGTTTCATCATGTTGGCCAGGTTGATCTCGAATTCCTGATCTCCTGATCTGCCTGCCTCGGCCTCCCAAAGTGCTGGGATTACAGGCGTGAGCCACCTCGCCCAGCCTGATTTTTTTTTTTTTTTAAAGTTTACTTTAAGTTCCTGGATACAAGTATAGAACATGTAGCTTTGTTACATGGGGGATATGTGTGCCATGGTGGTTTGCTGCACCTATCAACCCGTCATCTAGGTTTTAAGTCCTGTATGCATTAGCTATTTTCCTAATGATTTTTTTTTTTTTTTTTTTTTGAGACGGAGTTTCGCTCTTGTTACCCAGGCTGGAGTGCAATGGCGCGATCTCGGCTCACCGCAACCTCCGCTTCCTGGGTTCAGGCAATTCTCCTGCCTCAGCCTCCTGAGTAGCTGGGATTACAGGCACGCGCTACCATGCCCAGCTAATTTTTTTTTTTTTTTTTGAGACGGAGTTTCGCTCGTTACCCAGGCTGGAGTGCAATGGCGCGATCTCAGCTCACCGCAACCTCCGCCTCCTGGGTTCAGGCAATTCTCCTGCCTCAGCCTCCTGAGTAGCTGGGATTACAGGCACGTGCCACCATGCCCAGCTAATTTTTTGTATTAGTAGAGACGGGGTTTCACTATGTTGACCAGGATGGTCTCGATCTCTTGACCTCGTGACCCACCCGCCTCGGCCTCCCAAAGTGCTGGGATTACAGGCTTGATAATTTTTTGTATTTTTAGTAGAGACGGGGTTTCACTGTGTTGACCAGGATGGTCTCGATCTCTTGACCTCGTGATCCACCCGCCTCAGCCTCCCAAAGTGCTGGGATTACAGGCGTGAGCCACCGCGCCTGGCCTTTCCTAATGATTTTTAAAAACTTCTCTGAATACTGGCAGTTGGTTCAAGCCCACCAGATTTGGGTCCTGAGTGAGGCTGGGGGCAGGCCTGTACCTTTATTTTTAAACTTATTTAATTTTCATTTTTTAGAGCGATAGGGTCTTGTTCTGTCACCAAGGCTGGAGTGCAAGTGGCATGATCATAGCTCACTACAGACTTGAACTGCTGGGCTCAAGTGAGCCTTCTGCTTCAGCTTCCAAAGCATTGGGATTACAGGTGGGAGCCACTGTTCCTGGTCCTAAGCCTGTACCTTTCATCCTGTGGACTGTGGACACCAGCCACTCACTCCCGGGTGCTGGGATGGGGTTTAATTTCCAGTGACTGGCCCAAAGCCTTCCCATAGGAAGATCTCAAGGGAGGCAGTTGAAGGAGCAGCATGCAACTTGCCTCCCCGCATTTGTTCACACAGATGGGGGTGGGGGTTTGAGGAGGTGGCGGGGGGTTGTGTGGATCAGCTTCATCACAGCTGTCTGGTTTCCTATGGGATGTCACCACATAACGGTCAGGCAAGAAGATGACTGAATTTATCTGCTTGGAATCATTGCTTCGTTGTTGCTTCCCACCGCTGGCATTGGATGAAAGGCTGGGCCACAGGAGGCTGGATGGACTTTGTTTTGGCCAGGTAAGCAGAATGAAAGTAAGGTAGAAAGTAAGCAGTGAAGCTATGCTCACCTGAGCGGGGAGGGGGTCACGAACCTCGCTGGCCTGCCCCAGCTCTGCCTTTGGCCCTGTGGCTACAAAGCTGCCCTACCAGGAGCAGCCCCCACTGGCAGCTCTGGCCCTGGGGATTTGTGAGTGTTTGGTGGGGGCAGAGTGTGGAGAGGCCAAGTCCACACTGCATCTAACGCTAGTGCAGCTCAGGATTCGGCTTCCCCCAGCCCCTTCTTCTCAGGGTCTCAGCTCAGGCCCTCAAGGCCGCAGGAAGATGGGCTCTCCTCACCCCTTAGGTCCCCTGTCCTTCTTTACCCCCGACTTGGGACACAGCTTCACCTAATCCAGCCACAAGGAGAAAAGAGGGCAAATCACTCAGGGACGGAGGCAGCTGAGCCCCGCTCTGCCCGGACAAGGCACCCTGTGCATCTCCCACGGCTTTCCACATCTACCTGGGACTCGACGAAAGGGCCAGAGGGCCAAGGGTGACACGAGAGTCTCCAGCACCACCTTCCAGAGCCCCCAGGGAATCTCTCGCTCTGTGGGGGTGGAAGACTGGCTCCCCTGGGGATGTGCGTGTGTGCTCCCCAGGGCCCCTTGGAGGTCAGGGTCCTCTCCATTCAGGACAGCAAGGAAAGAATGGCCTGCAGTGAGGCCCTAGGGTTGGGGGCTAAAGCAGTACAGGTATGGGAAACGGGGTGCTGGGGTGGTTAGAGGGAACCGGTAGGGAAGACTTGGAGTCTTGCATGTGCCTAGGGGAGCTGCGGTGGGGAGGCAGCAGGGGACCTCTTCTGCAGGATGGGGTTTTCTGAGGCCGCGATCCCCGAGGGTTCCTTGCTTTAGGGTCGCCTCCTATAATTGCGGTGGTGGGGGGATCGAGTGAGCAGGGCGCAGTGAGGCGGCCGTGGCACGGTCGGAGCCTCGTGTTTAACGGCTCTACCCGTGGGACCAGACCCCTGAAGCTCCCCAGCCAGCAGGGCCAGGGCTTGCCTCGGGAATCTGAGTGCTCCCCAGGGCCCGGAGCATTCGGGGGCGCCGAATGCCAGTGTCTGAGCTCCAGCCCCAGTGCGGGAGACCAGCCCGGTGCACCCGGGTCCGGGTGCACCCGCCCGCCCTGACTACTGTCCCAGTGGGACCAGGGGGCCAGGGCCTCGTGCACGCCAGGCTCCGACGTATGTTTGTATTCCATCTCTTCCCGCTGCGTTGTGTCGCCGGGAAGCCTTTCCCGCCCCAGTAATCCAGAGAGGGTGAGGCGGAGTGAGTGGTTGGGGGGGCGTGTCCCGCAGGCTCAGGTGAGTGCGCATGCGCTCGGTAGAGGTGGCCCTGCGCGCTTGCCGTACGCCGCTCTCGGGACGCGCCCAGCGGCTACTCCGGTGTGGCTCGGCGCGGGCTCGCTGAGGCGCTCTGCGGCGCGGGCGGAGCGGGCTGTAGCAACCCCGAGCTCTGGCCAGGTAAGCTGCGGGACCCAGGATGCCTGACTTGCTGGTGGCAGCCTGCGGCCACGCGGGGCGCCTCAGGGACCGGGACGAGTGGGGCACGCGCGTAGGTGGCTGCCCTTATGCTGGGAGCGCTGCCCTCTGCACTCCACGGGGTGCCGGACGGCTGTTGCTGGGATCTGGGGGCGTAGCCCGGCGGCTCCACTCCTCTCCTACGGCCACTTCCTCCTCCCAAGACCCACAGGCGGGTGCAGCGGAGACAAGGCGGTGGCTGTCGCCTCCCGCGCGGGGGTGGGGGCACTGCAGCGACGGGCTACTTGGCTGCGGCTACAGGCGCTGTCTAGTGGGGGGTGAGGGTGGGGGGTAGTGGTGCAGGAGGGAGGGCACCTGCTCGGGTCCCACCAGGCTGGCCAGGCCGCTGGTGCGTTCCGTGGCCGGACAACCCGAGCCCGGATCTTGCCCCATTTCCCTTTCCTTTCATAGTAAGGCCCAGAGGGAAAACCTTCTCAATTAAAAATCCGACACCCTGTCGCCCCTCGGCCTCAGGCGCCGCCTTGGGTGCGTGCGGCTGGGCGCGGGCTCGCCGAGGAGCCCGGCTTCGCAGCCGAGCGGGCGGTGTTGGCGCGGGGACGGCAGCGCGTTGAAGCAGCCCCTCGCCCTGGCCAGGAAAGCTGGAGGGCCCGGGCTGCCTGACTCGCCGGCGGTGGCAACCTGGGGCCTCCAGCGGGGCTGCAGGCACGCGGATGCGTGGGGGGCGGCCGGAGGTTGCGGCCCCAGTGCTTCCGAGCGCTGCCCTGTGGACTGGGCTGAGCTGCGGGGAGGCTGTTGCTGGGATCTGGGTTTCAGCCCAGCGGCCCCATTCCTCTCCTACCGGCTACTTCTCTCTCCCACGACCAGTGGGTGGGTGCAGCGGGCACTAGGCGGCAGCTCTCGCATCCCCGGGTTGGGTCGGGGGGTCTTGCAGCCAGTGGCCACCAGGCGCCGGCTAGAGGCGCTGTCTGGAGGTGGAGGGGCACTGGGGTCCCGCCACCGGACTGGGCGGGCCACTAGTGCATTCCCCCGCCCTCGCTTAGCGCTGGCATCAAGTCCCGGTGCCAGGTGGCAACTGGGTTGGGGTCACCTCTGGGTTAGCTGTCCCCAGAGATCCCGAGCCCGGATCTTTGCCCCCTTCCCTTTCCCTTTATAATAAGGCCCAGAGGGAAAAACTCAAAGACCCCATACCCCATTGCCCCTGGGTTGCAGGCGCCGGGCTGGGGACACGGCAGGAACCTGTCCCTGGGCCAGGCCCCTTCCCCAAGGCAGGCACTGCCTGGCAAGGCTGCTGGTGGTATATCTGTCCGCAGATGGTGAAGGAGAACATTGAGGACAGTTCCCCCCACTCTTGGCTGTGCCGAGCCCATCTGGAGGGTTTCTGGTTCTAATCAGAAGTGGAACAGTTTCAGTGCAGCTTATGGGTTCATGTTAGTGATGAACTTGGGTGGAGATGGTGACACAGCTTGTTCTCTCCTCCTAGGCTCTTAGTGCATCCAGGATCCTGAGCTGCCAGGGGCCTGGCCACTCCCGCCCAGAGCCCTGCCTTGGCTGAGCAGTCACTGCTGCATGTCCCAGGCTGCCGGCCTGCCTGTTGTCTGCAGTGCACAGGTATGCATGTCTGTGCATATGTACACGCACCACACACACCATGGCCACCTCACACACCACACATATACCCCATACACAGCACACACAACACACGTAGCATACCCACCTCACTCTACATACATACCATGTCCACCTCACATACACCACACGCGTACCCCATACACACCACACACAGCACACATATCATACCCACCTCACACACCAGGCACACTTAACCCATATACACCACACCTCACGTATGTACCGTGACCACCTTACGCAACCCACACACTTAACCCATCTACACCACACACACAGCACACACATATCATACCTACCTCACACACACCCGAGGCACCGCACACATATCATACCCATGCCACACACCACATATCTGCCATGCCCACCTCAGACATACCACACATTTAACTCATGTACATCACACATCACACACATATGATATGCACCTCACACACACCATACATGTATCTTACCCACCTCACACACATAGCCCATACACACCACACACAACACGCGTATCATACCCACCTCACACACCACAAACCACATATACACCATGCCCACCTCACACACAGCACACACTTAACCCATGTACACCACACATACACCACACATATACTTCATATACACCATGCACTCTCCACACATACTACACACCACACATACCCCCTACACACCACACACCTTATTCACACACACCACAATACCACACACACCACATAATACCATACATACACACCATAAACATTTTGTATACACCCACACACCCCATACATGCCACACACCTCACACGCTTCATAAATACCACACACAGCACACCATACCACACATACGTATTACATCACCCATACAACGCACCACCTTCCACACAGACAACTTACACTACACAGATACCACACACATCACACAATATCGTATACACCACACACATCTTTTACACACCACACACACCCCATATACACCACACACACACCATGCACACAAAACATACACACTCAACCCTTCCACACATCACACTACACACATACCATACATACATCACAGACACCACATACCACACACCATATACAGTACACTGCACACACTCACCACACCCTCAGGGACGCCCTGCCACCACACACACACACACCACACACACTACACACTTTCTACCCATACCACATACACATCTCATGCACACACCACACAGCCCTTGCCACACAAGCTACTCATTGAATGAAATGGAATGATTTAGTTTTTCCAAAATTTATACTGCCCATCTGCGAGGCCACAGCTATCCTAACCAGCACATCCCCTGGTCCTGCCCTCCCTTGGGTCAGTGCTGCCTCCCGTGTTTCTGGTGTCTCTGGCTGTGTCCTGGGGCGTGCCCACATCCTGATCACCTGGGAGGCTGGTCCCTCTCCCCCTGTGGCCACCTTCCTGGAAGAGACTGGCCGGTTTGCCACCTCTCACGACGACCAGAGTGGCGGCTGGTGTGGGAAATCCTGCTTCCTCCCCTCGGTGTCTGCCCTTCCCCATGGGTTGTTTTGTTTCGGTGCTGACGTCTCCCCAGCTAGAGGAGGAGACCCTCAAAGGTGCACAGGTGGGTTTGATTATAATGCTGGTGAATAATAAAATGCGATTTGGTAAAAGACTCAACATCTTTAATAAAGTAAACATCTTTAATAAAGTAAAATGTGCAAGCCCCCTCTGCTCCCACCTCTTTCCTCCCATCCCCAGAGGATATGGCTGACAAAGCTTTTGGGGGGCTCCCCATTTCTGTGTGCCTTTGTGTCCACGTGTGGGTTGGGGAGTGTGTGTGTATTCTCTAGCCATCTTGACGAAGCTGGAACTGGGATCTACACACGTGCGCTGACTGTAGCTGACTTGACATTTTCCCTCCAAAACAGGCCTTTAAGATCCCTCACTGTAGTGCGCGTTGCCCTGCCTCTTTAAAAACGCCGTCGACTTGCAGCACACAAAGTCTGCCGTCCTTTATTTAACCATTCTTTATTTATGAGTACTTGGGTCGTTTTCAGTTTTTCAAAAGATTGCTGCAGTGAAAATCCTCAGCTGTCGTTTCTCATTGCTGTGGGAGAACATGGTCGGAGGCGCCATGAGGGTGGAGTGGCCTCGTGCATGGCCAGGCTTTGTGAGGTTCTGACTCTGTCCTTCCCAATGAGTGTTCCTCCCACAGTGGCTGCCTCCAGGAGATGATGACTACGAGAGTGTCTGCCACGGCCCACTGGAAGTGTGAGAGTGTGAGGAGTGGCATGTTGGACCACAGGGCGAGGCCGGGCCCTGTCCCCCATGGCCAGGAGTGAAGACATGGATCCGCCCATAGAGGACTGTGTGCCCAAGGGCCTGGAACTGGCCGCCCTACGGCCAGAGAGCCCCATGCCCGAGGAGTAGGAGTGCCAAAACCACTACCCTGATGGGGACTCCAACTCTAAGTAAACAATACCTCCGAGGAGGAAGACTACGATGAAGGCCTCCCCGAGAAGGAAGAGGGCATCACCTGCTACATCTGCTACTGCCCCGAGGACGACAGCTACCTGGAGGGCATGGCTGCAACGGGGATGAGTATCTGGTCCATGGCACTCACCCCGTGGACACCAACACATGCCAGGGGCATCCACACAACATGCCTCTTAATTGGACCAGTGAAGAGCTCTGCTCCCATTAGAACTGCAAGGCACCCAGCCCCTCCCACCACCTTGCTTCAGCATCTGTGGGGGCTGTACCAGGAGGTCCCTTCCTCTCAGGCCCCTCTGCTCCCTTCTCTGGGACAGGAGAGGAGTGGCTAGACTCGGCGGGCCTGCACCCCCACAGCCACTGTGCTGAGGGCAGCCAGAACTACCCGGACAGCCACCTGCCCATCCTGGAGAACGAGCCCTCTGCCCTGGAGGTCCATGAACAGGAAGAAGATGGCCACTACTGTCCCAGCAAAGAGGGCTACCAGGACTGCTACCCCACAGAGGCCAATGGGAACACCGGCGCCTCCCACTACCACCTGAGGCATGGGGACAGGGACGTGGAGGACCAGGAGGAGAACATTGACCCGATTGTGGCAAAGATCAAGAGGAACCTGAGTGTGACCAGCATCACCAGTGCCAGTGAGGCCAGCATGGGCCCGAGCCTGGATCTGGGGACTCTGCAGAGGCCTGCCTGCCCCGGAAAGCCAGCTGCAGCCCCAGCAGGCACGAAGCGAAACCCAAGTCACTGAACCTCCCTCCTGAGGCCAAGCACCGTGAAGACCCCCAGAGAGGCTTCAAGCCCAAGACTAGGACCTCAGAGGAGAGGCCGAAGTGTCCCCACAGGCAGGTAGAACTCTCCTGTCCCAGAGAAGGGAGCAGAGGGGCCTGGGAGCAAGGGACCTGGCTCTGCATCTCTTCTTACAGAGGTGCTGATCCATCATGAGAGCGCCACCCACCTGACCCAATTACCTCCCAAGGGCCTCACCTCCTAACACCATTACATTGGAGGATTTCAACATGTAAATTTTGAAGGGACACATTCAGTCCATAGTACATAGAAAGTAATTTCTGAAAGTACTGAAAGTGGCTGGGTGTGGTGGTTCACACCTGTAATCCCAACACTTTGGGAGGCTAAAGCAGGAGGATTGTTTGAGCCCAGGACTTCCAGACCAGCCAGGGTAACATAACAATACCCTGTATCTCTCTCTCTCTCTCTCTCTCTCTCTCTCTCTATATATATATATATATATATATATATATAAAAATATATATACACACACACACACACACACACACACACGTGTATCCGCTGCATGCCTGTAGTCCTGGCTACTCAGGAGGCTAAGGAGAGAGGATCACTGGAGGCCAGGAATTTGAGGCTGCAGTGAGTTGTGATTCAGCCACTGCACTCCTGCCTGGGCAGCAAAGTGAGACTCTGTCTCCAAAGCAAAAAATATTAAAAGCATAAGCTCAAAAGAAAAATGGTGGTAGATTCGATTTCGCCTAAGTATTTAGACTTGTATTCAACCAAACATACTGCAAACAAAATTTAAAAAGAAACTGTAGATCAGGAGCAGGTATTTGTAATTCATATAATCAACAAAGGATACATATGTAGAATATTTAAGGAATTCTTATAAACTAATATTTTTAAAAGTCGGCCAACCAAAAGAAAAGTGGGCAAACAATATGAACACGTAATTCATAGTAAAGTTAACTTGGCCAGGCACAGTGGTTCATGCCTGTGATTCCCGCACTTTGGTAGGCCAAGGTGGGCAGATCACCTCAAGTCGTCAGGAGTTTGAAACAAGCCTGGCCACCATGGTGAAACCTCGTCTCTATTAAAAACAAAAATTAGCCGGCCATGATGGCTCGTGCCTGTAGTCCCAGGTACTCAAGATACTGAGCCGTGCGAATCGTTTGAACCCAGGAGGCGGAGGTTGTGGTGAGCTGAGATTGTGCCACCATGTACCAGCCTGGGAAGCAGAGCAAGATTCCATTTCGGAAAAAAAAAAGAAAGGAAACTTGAGTGATCTGATCTGCAAACATAGCAAGAGGTTTAGCATCAATAGGAATGAGGGAATTGGACATAGAAATGACAAGGAGAGGTCGGGCGCAGTGGCTCTTGCCAGTAATCCTAGCACTTTGGGAGGTTAAGGCAGGTGGATCACGAGGTTAAGAGATGGACACCATCCTGGCCAACATGGTGAAACCCTGTCTCTAGTAAAAATACAAAAATTAGCCGGTTATGGTGGTGCGTGCCTGTAATCCCAGCTACTCGGGAGGCTGAGGCAGAAGAATCGCTTGAACTAGGGAGTCAGAGGTTGCAGTGAGCAAGGTGGTGCCGTTGCACTGCAGCCTGAGACAGAGCGAGACTCTGCTCTGTCAAAAAAAAAAAAAGTTAACCAAAAAAAGTAAGTTTTGAATAATATGTACAAGTCATGTGTCATATATAACAAATAGGAAATACACATATTAGCTAACATTTAGAAATATGTTTAAAGACATCCACGTAAGTAGCAGAACTATAAAATGTTGCACAGGAGTGATGAACTCTAAATTCAGAGGAGTGGGTACCTCTAGGGACTGGTAGCAGAATAAGCCTGTCAGGGGAGGTTCTAGGGGCTTTATTTAATATATAAGTTTGCTTTAGTTCATGAAACAAGAAAAAGTCTGAAGCAAGTATCACTACATATGAGTATGTTCTGATATCCCCACAGAGTGGTACCCAGGCGTTTGGCATATGGGCTCCTACAGATTTACGTATGTTTGAAATATTTATTTATTCTTGAGACTGAGTCTTGCTCTGTCACCCTTGACTCACTGCGGCCTCCACCTCCGGAGTTCAAGCGATTCTCCCACCTTAGCCTCCGGAGTAGCCGGGTTGACAGGCACATGCAACCATGCCGGGGTAATTTTTGTGTTTTTAGTAGAGACAGGGGTTTCACCATGTTGACCAGACTCATCTTGAACTCCTGACCTCAAGTGATCCACCTGTCTCAGCCTCCCAAAGTGATGGGGTTATAGGCGTGAGCCACTGCATCTGCCCTGGAATATTTGATAATATATTATATTTTGTTTTAAGGAGTGCCTTTTGGTGAGTGTGCCCAGGAGGATGGCTGTGGAGATGTGCAGGTACCCTCCCTGCTGTACCCCCAGCCCCATGTCTGGTCTAGCCAGGCCTCAGCTGCAGGCTGAGCAGTTGTCCACAGGCCAGACAGGCTGACGTCCTGGCCTGGGCTCTGCCCACGACTGCCGCGTGCCCTTTTTGCAGTTGCTTGGCAGTGGGTGAGCCCAATTTGCTCCACCAGCTGAGGCCCAGGCTGCAATGGTGCTGGCCACAGAGGACAGAGGTAGTGGCCTGGGACCTGCCGCAATTCACAGCAGGAGGCAGAGCCCGATTTCCCAGTCTGCAGAGTGAGAAGGTGGATCTCATGATCTCCAAGGATTCATCCAGCTCTGTTTTCCTTGGCCCAGGGTTTGTCCCGATGCCTGTGGCTGATGCCCTGGGCTCCAGTCTCTCTAAGCAAGGGAGCAAAGCTGAGCAGAAGTCGGCCTCCACATCCCTGGCTTTTCACCCCCATCCTGAGCTTCCCCTCTCTGGCTTCCCCATCAGTTCTGGTGCCCCTTGAGGAGGGGCTTCCCAGAGGAAGAGTTGGCCAAAAGGGGCCTTGATGTGTGATGTGGAAGGCGGAAGGAAAGGCAGCCGTGGCCGTCCGCAGTGTCACTGGCCAGGTCTAGGTCTGTGCTGCCTGTGCACAGCAAGTCCATGATTGTGACATGGGTTTTTCAAAAGAAAAAAGATGGATTCACAAGGCAGCCAGAGGAGGAGGCAGGAGAACAGCTCTCAAATCCACCTCCTCAGCAGTAAGGCTGGGGGTTATTTCTAGGTTAGGGAAGTGTGATGCTCTAAGATGTGGAGGGAGGTGATTGGCAGTGGGGAAAAATGAAGTAATAGGTTCATTTTGTGCAGAGCAGGCCTGGCACGGTGGCTCATGCCTGTAATCCCAGCACTTTGGGAGGCAGAGGCAGGCGGAGGCAGGTGTGTCACACAGGAGATCGAGACCATCCTAACATAGTGAAACCCCATTTCTACTAAAAATACAAAAAATTAGCCAGGTGTGGTGGCATCCCAGCTACTCTGGAGGCTGAGGCAGGAGAAATGCTTGAACCTGGGAGGCAGAGGTTGCAGTGAGCCAGGGGTGCACTACTGCACTCCAGCCTGGGCAACAGAGCCAGACTGTGTCTCAAAAACAAGTGTTCAGAGGAAGGCAGTCCAAGGCTCTTGTCAGTTTCCCGGTACTTCCTTAGCCATGTAGCTTTTGTTCTTGTGGTTACAATGTGGCTGCTGTTTTTCCAGGCCTTGGATTGCCTTCCTGGGAGGGAAAGGGAAGGTTCAAAGGCCGAGTCTGTCTCTTTGTAGCTGAAAACCATAGATTTCTCAAAAGTTTTAAGATTATATTTCAATTTTTATCTTTCAGCTGCAAATAAGTTGTGTCATTATTCTCAATTGCAGGAGTGTTTAACTGGGAATGTTCCTTCCTCTCTGCTAGCTCGGTTTTCAAATTTATGAATGGGTACTGAATTTTATCAATTGCTTTTTCCTTTGTTGATTGAGCATTTTTTTTCTTATCTTTTTATGTTGATAAGGTAGCTTACAGTGATTGGCTTTTGAATGTTAACTAACATTGCGTTTCTGGAATTCAATCAACTTGGTTGTGATGTATGATCAACCCCATTTTATATGTGGTTGAAATGGGTTTGTTCATAGTTCATTTGGTAGTTTTGTACTTACATGTTCACAAGAGGAAGTGGAGTGTAAGTTGCCTTTCTGGTGATGTCCTGTTTGGTTTCAATATGAAATATTAAGGCTATGCTGGTTAAACAATTTGGAAACTGTTTCTTCTCCTATTTCTGGCAGTTTATGTAAGATGTGTGCTATTTCTTCCTTTAGCATTTGGAAAGAATTCACTTAATAGGCCATGTGAGACTAGTTTTCTTTATAAGGTTTTTAATTACAGGTTCAATTACACATATATGACTATTCATTTTGCTAAGCCGTGTTTGCTGAATGAATTTGTTCATTTTATCTCAAATTTCAGAGTTGTTCTAATATTTATTTATTTATTTATTTTTGAGATGGAGTCTCATTCAGTCGTCAAGCTGGAGTGCAGTGGTACAATCTCGGCTCACTGCAACCTCCACCTCCCAGGTTCCAGCGATTCTCCTGCCTCAGCCTCCCGCCGAGTAGCTGGGACTACAGGTGCACATCACCACACCCAGCTAATTTTCTGTGTTTTTAGTAGAGACGGGGTTTCACCATGTTGGCCAGGATGGTCTCAATCTCCGGACCTCGTGATCTGCCCACATAGGCCTCCCAAAGTGTTGGGATTACAGGCATGAGCCACTGTGCCTGGCCTCATTTATCCTTTTAATATTGATAAGGTCTGCAGTTAGAATTTGTGTCTCGTCTTGTTTTTTTGAGACGGAGTCTCACTCTATCATCTGGGCTGGAGTGCAATGGTGAGATCTTGGCTCGCTGCAACCTCAGCCTCCTGGTTCAAGCAATTCTCCTGCCTCAGCCTCCCCAGTAGCTGGGGCTACAGGCACCTGCAGCCACACCTAGCATGAGCCACCTCGCCTGATCCTACTTCTTTTTGAGAAACAGTCGGTCTGTCACTAGGCGCCAGGCTGGAGTGCAGTGGCGCCATCTCTGCTCACTGCCAACCTCCGCCTCCTGGGTCCAAGCAGTTCTCCTGCCTCAGCCTCCTGAGTAGCTGGAACTACAAGCATGCGCCACTACACCCAGCTAATTTTTTTATTTTAATAGAGACAGGGTTTCACTATGTTGGCCAGGATGGTCTCGATCTCTTGACCTTGTGATCTGCCCGCCTTGGTCTCCCAAAGTGCTTGGATTACAGGCGTGAGCCATTGCGCTGGCCTTTTTGTTAATTTTTTAAACCCATTTAATGGATTCCCCACAGTGCTGGGATTGGCCTCCAGAAGTGCTGGATTACAGGCGGGGCATTTGGGGCCCCACGCCTTTTGGGGCTCCAGCCCTGGTTCCGGACACCAACTCATGGACCGGTCCGGGTGCACCTGCCCGCTCTGCTGACTGTCCCAGTGCCAGGGCCAGGGGGCACAGGGCCTCCCACACACTCTGCGCTGTCACAGCTTTATCTTCCCTCTCTTCCCACTGCTCTTTGTTTTTGGGAAGCTTTTCCCACTCCAATGATCAAAGAGGTGAATGAGCGCCTCTGGTGAGGGGAAGAAGCGGGGACAGGGCGATGGGTCAGGGGTCGCAGGTGAGTGCGTGTGCGCCCAGTAGCGGAGGCCCTGGGGGCTTGCCACGCTGCACTTTAGCTTGGGGGCTCCTTAGCAGTTGCTGGGCCTTTATTAGTTGCAGTGTGTGGCTCTGCGGGGGTTCGTCAGGAGCTAGGCTTTCCAGACTGAGCGAGCGGCGGCGGGCGTCTTAGGCAGAACACTGGAACAGCCCCATGCCCTGTCCAGGTAAGCTGGGGGGCCCGGGCTGTCTGACTGACTGTCTCTACCCACGGGGTAGACACATGCGTACCCAGACAAGACGGGGGTAGCATGGAACCTGCGGCCAGAGTGCTCCGAGCCTTGCCCTCTGGACTCGATGGGGCCGCGGGGCTGCGGGGCGGCCATTGCTGGGATCTGGGGGTGCAGCCTGGCGGCCCCTTCCCCCTCCCATGACCGGCAGGTGGATGCAGCGGGGACCAGGAGGCGGCTCTCACATCCCGGGGGGGGGGGCACTGCAGCAAAAGGCCACCAGGCGCCAGCAAGAGGCACTGTCTGGGGGTTCCCAGGCGCCCTCTCACGTCTCGCCAGACTGGCTGGGCAGTCGGTGCATTCCGTGGCCTCGCTTGGCGCTGGCATGAAGTTCTGGTGCTTGGCGGCAACTGGATTGGGGTCGCCTATGGATTTACTGCCCCCGGGGGACTCGAGCCCGGATCTTCACCCCCTTCCCTTTCCCTTTATAACAAGGCCCAGAGGGAAAAACTTCTCAAACACCCCGTTGCTCCTGGTCTGCAGGCTCTGGGTTGGGGGCTCGGCGCGGACCTGCCCCAAGGCCGCGCCCCTAACCCACATCAGGAACTGCCTGGCAAGGCTGCTGGTGGAAGTCTGGCTGCAGATGGTGAAGGAGAACGTTGAGGCCCTGGTCCCCAAGCAGGACTCTACGGACCGGGCAGTTGGGCCTCGGTGTGCCCAGGCCTGGGTGTACTTTTTTCCTGGCCCGATGTGGAGGGAGGATGAGGGTGAGGACACCTGCGATGGGTCTGCCCAGCGGGACCCCAGTGAAGAGCAGAGCCATAGAGGAGGAGCCAGTGTTAACTTAGTATTTACTGGAAGGAGGAAGGCTTATTTTTTCAGATCCGTTTAGATAAGGCTTGGCAGGGACCAGACGTAAATCTTGGTTGTCAGCTCCTAAATGGGCATGCAGAGGGTCAAGCACCCCAAACTCCATATCAGGTGTCTGGCACTTTTTTTTTGGGCGGGGGAGGAGGGAGCTAAACTGCCTTTGGCCTCTTCAACCTCCTTTGCCTCTTTTTGTTGTTCCTTTTTTTTTTTTTCTTTTTCTATTTTCTGACCTCTTTGAGAAAAGTCAGAGGTTTTAGAAGTTAGGACCTGAGAGCTTTGCAGGTTGAAGCGGGACAGGTTTTCGACTTGGTAGGTGCTGGGAGCCTGCAGGTGGCTTTTTCTCAGGCCTCTGGGTCAGGGTCTCTCCATTGTGATGAGGCAGGGGTTTCTCCTCCCAGGAGGTGTGGCCACTACGTGGGAGACAGAATCTGTGTTTCCAAGTCTGAAGCGTCCAGGACACCCTTCCCTCTGCACTCACTCCTAGGTGACCTTGGGGGCTGCCTTTCCCTGCAACCTGGGCTGGAGAGGGTCTCCTGAACTTAGGATCTCTTGGGCAGGAGAGCTGGGGTGACATGGACATGGAACCTGCTGGGGCTCTGAGCAGTGTCCAGGGCGTGAATGGATAAAGCTGGACTTGTGACTGTGTGCCGGCAGCCCTCCCTTGGTGGGTGCTAGCAGCACTGGCAGGGGGGCCCTTGGAGTGGGCTCCATGGCTAGGCTGGGACTGGGTGATGGCACTAGTGATGGGGCACCGAGTCTTCCCTCTCATTCGTTAGGAAGGGAGGTCTGTGCCTCTCCCCACTGTCCAGCTCCTGGGCTCCTGGGCTGGGAGAAGCTACAGGCTGAGTTCCATGGGGTGTGAGTGTTGGTGAGCGTTAGAGGTGGGGTGAACGGGATGCTGGAAAGAGGTTAAGCTCTTCCTTCCATCTCCCCCCAGCCCCTGGCATCCACCATTCTACTGTCTGTCTGTATGGTTTTTTGAGACAGAGTCTCGCTCTTGTTGCCCAGGCTGGAGTGCAATGGTGCGATCTCAGCTCACGGCAATCTCCAGCTTCCGGGTTTAAGTGATTCTCCTGCCTCAGCCTCCCGAGTAGCTGGGATTGCAGGTGCCTGCCACCACAATGGGCTATTTTTTTCTATTTTTAGTAGAGATGGGGTTTCACTATGTTGGTCAGGCTAGTCTCAAACTCCTGACCTCAAGTCGATCTACCCGCCTCGGCCTCCCAAAGTGTTGGGATTACAGGCGTGAGCCACCGCGCCCAGCCTCTACTTTCTGTCTCTGTGAGTTTGACAACTCTAGGTGCCACATCTGAGTGGAATCATATAGTCATTTTTTGTTTTGCAACTGGCTTTCTTTTGCTTTGCATGATGTCTTCAAGCTCCACCTGTGTTGTAGCATGCATCAGAATTTCCTTCCTTCTTAGGGCTGATTACTGTCCCCGTTGTATGGATAGAGGATTTTTTTTTTTTGCTGTTCATCCCTCAGACATCGAGAATATCTCACATAGTATAAACAATCAAAGAAGCCTGTGAGGACTTCATCTTGGCTGCTCTTGCTGTCTGCACCTCCACCCTTTGTGAGAGTTGGGTGGACAGCCTGAAGCTACCTGCTTATCCTGCATGGAGCAGATCGGCCAGGTGCTGGGCACAGAGGATGCAAACTGGAGCAGGAGCCAGTTCCTGTCCTCAAAGTGCGGCAGTGACATGCCATGTTAGTGCCAGCCTTTCTGGGGCTTTGTAAAGTGAAGAAAGGAGCCTATATCCATCCTGAAGGCTTTGTGACCACAGGCCTTCTAATGGAAGCTTCTGTGTTCCCAGAGTTAGGTGAGAGCTCTTGGAAGGATCTCTTTTACCCCAGGTCTGCTAAGAATGGAAAGCCCCTTTGTGTGACTGTGACTGTGACTGCAGTAGCTGGTGCGATCATCTGGTCATTTACACCAGAGCCTGGGAGTTCGTGGCCTGCCAGGCTCACCTTTCATACTGAGATGCCAATAAATACTATCCAAAGTTGATACCCAGAAAGAGTTTAAAAAATAGAGAGGTGGAAAATAGCCACCAGTAGAATTAAAATCAGAAATAATGACAAGCTTGGCCAGTGGAGTTGATAAGTCCAGATTGGGGAATGTGATGTTTCATTATAAGCTCTTTCAGCATTTGCTTACTTTGGTGTAAGTGAAAAATTGTCTCATTTTTTCTAGGGCCATGTATAGCAAAGGACTCACCATCTCTCAGACATACGGGTCAGTTTTCCAGTGTGTCTGACACTCATTCATATGTCCTCATTCATAAAGAAGAAGGAGTTCATGTCCTTCACAGGAACATGGATGGAGCTGGAGGCCATTATCCTTAGCAAACTAACATAGGAATACAAACCAAATTCTGCATGTTCTCATGTAAAAGAGGGAGCTAAATGATAACACATGGACACAAAGAGGACAACAGTAGGCACTGAGGCCTAGCTGAGGGTGAAGGGTTGGAGGAGGGAGAGGAACAGAAAAATGTAACTGTTGGGTACTAGGCTTAGTACTCGGGTTAAGAAATAACCCGTACAATAAACCCTCATGACAAAAATTTACCTATATAACAAACCTGCACATGTACCCCTGAACCTCAAATAAATTTTTTTAAAAAAATTTTATTTTTTTAAGAAAAGAAAAAAATACATTACATCCATCATTGAAGAGTGAATGGTGAATCATTTACTTTGGACTTTTATTACTGATTCCATTCAAACCTAGAAATGCATCTCAGTTCTGTCCTGGACATTCACTGTCTTTATCCCTACTAATAGCTGCCTGTATTTCCAATGCAGACTAGTTTAAACCAGGAGGCCAAAGGCAATGGCAGCTCTAAATGATTGAAACGGGTGATTTGAGAGTCTAGTAGCCTGCTGAAAGAGGGAGTGTATATTGTTTCAAGGAAGGTTTTTGTTCGTGTAAGTTTTCAGAGATTATTTTAAACTAGTTATTTAGAAAGTTTTCAGGACCACTTACTAGATACCACTTTGTATCAAATGCAGAAGGAGTAAAGGGATTTTTTTTTTTTTTCAAAAGGAAAGAGTGAAAGAAAAAAGGGCTCTAGAATCAGATCTGTGTTTCTGTCCTGCTCACTAACCCTTAAGACCCTCAACAGGTTACTGAATACTTTCTGAGCTCAAATTTTCCTCATTTATCAAGTGAAGGTGATAGCAACTTCACTGTCTTGTTGTGACAACTAGATCAAAAAGAGTAAGTACTCAAAATAGGTTAGAGTTTTTCTCTTTTCTTTCCTACTGCACACTGATCCACCAGCCAAACGTTAAGTTCTTTTTAATAACTGTTCTCAGTGTGAAATGTAAAAGATGCTGAGGAGGACATTCACCATGGCTCCGCCTAGGCATCAATGAACCAAACCTAAGGATAAAGTGAGTTAAATGCCAACCTTCTAAAAGGGGTTGCAAACCATTGAGTCCAGTCCCTGCCCTGGGCTGGCCAAGAGGAGATACATTTCTGTACTATCCCTAAAGGTCTCTGCAGTCCCCTCCCCAGCGTGTGAAAGAATTGAGAGAAGTGGGGGATTCACAGGAAGTAAGAGTTTCAACCTGATGAGCAAGAGTTCATGACAAAGTTGCCTTCTCCTCTGTAAAGCCAGGTGATGGGAGTCCCTTATAAGGTTGGGGGTGCCTGGGAAAAGGAAAGGTAGGATCTCATTCCTGAATGGTCATCTCGCAAAGCACGCAGGATTACTCAACTGCCCCAGAGCATAGTTGAGGAGGAGGAGAAAAGACAGGAGAGAGCAAGGACCAGTGGTGGAGATCTGTGCACACCCACACTTGGGAGTGCAGTTTCCTGGGTGATGTCACAGAAAGGAGCCAGTTTTGGGTTATCTTGTGAAGTCTCCACTGAAGATGGCTGGTAACAGGCATGAAGAGCTCTAAGGACTAGCATCTGCTGTGGCTGCTGCATCTAATTCTGAGGGGTCATGAGCTTCTCAAACTTTCTCTTGGTCATAAAAGTGAAAAAATGGAGTTGTTTCAAGAGCCAGGAAAATTCAAAATGACCAAGCTTTGGCTGACATCTTGTGGTTCAGTATGAAATAAGCGCTTCACTAAGAAATTATTTGTCAGACTGGCAAAACAGGTGGGCGGCCTGCGAACAGAAGAAAGACATAAAATCTCACTTATTTTGGACAATATGAAGCTGTCCTTTGAAGGCTATCTGTGAGGAAGATGATATGTAATTACAGACTTAAAAAGTTATTTTTGGCTCATTCACAGGGCATAGACGAGGTCCTCTTTCCTCTGCTGTCCACTGGTCTACAATCTGATCCCTCTGTGATGTCAGCAGGTATTCTGAGAACCCTGAGGAGTGCTGGAATGTTCCATGTGCCATCTGTGCCCTCAATACATCATGCTCCAGACTGAGGCGCCATCTGTCTCCTTTTTCAGGTCTGTGACCCTTCCTTTCATTTTTTTTTAGATAGATTCTCATTACCCAGGCTGGAGTGCAGTAGTGCAATCTTGGCTCACTATAACCTCCACCTCCCAGGTTTAAGCAATTCTCCTCCCTCAGCCTCCTGAGTAGCTGGGATTACAGGCATGCACCACCTCACCAGCTAATTTTTGTATTTTTAGCAGAGCCAGGGTTTCGCCATACTGGGCAGGCTGGTCTAGAACCCCTGGCGTCAAGGGATCTGCCTACCTTGGCCTCCCAAAATGCTGAGATTACAGGTGTGAGCCACTGCTCCTGGCCCTTCTGACCCCTTTTTCACACCATAATTATTCTCTCTGGTCTCTTTTGCCAAAGGATATGCTTGGAAAGAGTGAAAAGTCCCAAAAAGAGTCCAAGTTTTTGTGTTCTCCAGAGAAAGACTCCCAAGTCCTGCCTCTGGTTATTGCCCGAGGAAGGGAAACATTAGTTTGCATTATTAATCTCTTGGAGGATGCACCTACCACAACCATGTCACGCACATTTTAAGAACATTCTGATGCATTTAAATTTAGAGACTTTTGACAATGTTCAGTTTCCCCAAGGATAATGGACTGCTATTTGATTTACATCTCATGATGAAAGTGGTTCACGAAGAAGGTTCTCAAAGCTGTGAGTCTAGCCCAAATTCCTAGTTTCAGTTTTTACCTTCAGAGTTACATGAAAAGTGTGTTTCAAAATAAAAGGTTCTTTTTTGAGCTCATCATATCACTATATGCCGGTGGCAAATAGTTTAGCCTTTGTCAGCCTCCAAATGAACACAGCAAAACTTCACTTTGTGAGGATCAAATGAGATAATTTATTGAAAGCATCTTTAAATTATAAAGGATTGTATACACAGGAAGGTCTGCTGCCTTTTTTTTTTTTTTTCAAATCTTAATGCTTCTGAAGCTAGTGAATTAGAGTTCTTTAGTTACAATGTGTGGTTCTGCATAAATGCAGGAATATTGGGGGAAATGCTAAAATTACTCTTCGTGCAATTTACTACTTTGTGTATGTTGGGTTTAATATTTTGAGACATTCATTTTTCTCTTTTATGTTTCTAAGTATATGGCCTTCTCCATAGTCGGCCTGAAGCATCCATTGCCTTGGGAAGATGGTGAAATGGAGAGCAGGGGGTGGGAGGATGAAGAGAGATGAGATTTGATATGGTGGAAATCCAAAGAGAACAACATGACTTACAAAATTGTTGTTTAATAAGAATCTTGAGAGTCAGCCTCTATTTTGAGAGAAAATCTTTTCTAAGGGTTCTTTAGGCCCCATTGAGCAGACTAAGAATTGTATCCCTAGGCTCAGATCACAGGCTTTCTTCTACAGCAAAGAAGACCCCTCCTGACTAGGACCACTAAGAGAGGAGTGGCTGGATATGCAGTTGAAGAAAAGCTCCATGGGATAGGACAGGATAGAATACAATACAGATGAGAGCGAGGCCTGAAGAGCATGACTTTACATATCCAAAGTCATAAGAGGAAGGAAGGCAGATGTTGGAGGGAGTGAACATGTCAGTTCCTGAAGTTCTTATTCCCAGGAATGTGGCAGGTTAAGTTCATCCAGAAAGGTATAGAGGAGCCCCAGATTACTGGGCCTGCAGCCTGTTTCCTTGGGCCTTCTGCATAGACTCTTAAGGAAGGCAGGCTCTGCATGTGGCCACTTTTAATATGGCAATGGGCAGTGGTGCGCCTACAGTGGCCAAAGATGGATGTAATGGTGAGATGTATGGTCAGACGTGTATCTGATATCCCTTTCTTTTCTTTTTCTTTTCTTTTCTTTTTTTTTTTTTTGAGACAGATTCTTACACTGTTGCTTGGGCTGGAGTGCAATGGCTCAATCTCAGCTCACTGCAACCTCCACCTCCCAGTTCAAAGCAATTCTTCCACCTCAGCAACACGAATAGCTGAGATTACAGGTGCCTGCGACGAAGCCCGGTAAATATTTTGTATTTTTAGTAGAGACAAGGTTTCACTATGTTGGCCAGACTGGTCTCAAACTCCTGATCTCGTGATGCACCCACCTCCCAAAGTGCCGGGATTACAGGCATGAGCCACTGTGCCTGGCCTGTGATATCCCTTTCAAGACCTATTTCCCACTTGGGATCCTGGGAGGAGGAAATGTCATAGTCATAAAGGCACAAGGAGAGAGGGCTTGATGCTGAATATCCTCAAGCTGTCCTCAGTTCCCAAATGACATGAATGGGATCCAGATGTACCCACATGTTCTTATAGAGGGGAAATAGAAATAATGTTGTGAATGGTCAAGGATGTTGCAGAAGGATTATCATGGTGGGGAAAGGAAGCACCAGCTTGGAATAATCTGGGTTGGGATTATGACCTTGTCCTGGGAGAAATTCACAGCTAATCATTTGGAGCTAATGTAGTTGAGAGGTAACTGGGTTCTGTTCAGCTGTGCATTACCTGAGTGACACCTACCAGCAACTGGTGAGAGCAGGGTGTGCTTGACTCTTTTCCTAGGACCAGAATGAACTCTCAATGTTGATCTGAGATGTTCCTCCCCATTCCCTGACCATGAGATGCTTGTGCCCTATATCCTCCATGTCCAAATGCCCAGATGCTCTTCTGCTGAGGGCAGAGAGGAGAGAAAGTGGCACGGTCTGACAGATTGGGTGTTTTACATAATGAATAGTTTATGTATGATTAAGATATTAAATTAGACCTAGTTTACTGGACTGGATTATGTCAATTACTCCCACTCCAAGATATAGTAACGGAAAGGTGTTGGGGGTGGTGGTTCTGCCGTGCTGATGATGTTCTATTTCTTGCTCTGAGTGCTGACTCCCTGTGTATGTTTATTTTGTGAAAAATCATGGAGATGTACATTTAAGACATTTGCACAATCCTTTAAATACATTATGCTTCACCCAAAAGTTTGAGAATTCTGATGTCTCTGAACTTACTTGTACGTTCATAAGAACATACACATACAGCCCAGTAGATGGCACTTATGAGAAGATAAAAGTCCATTTTAGAAAAATAAAGATGCCATATTTTCTCCACGCGTTTGAGTGCAATGTGAGTAAATGTGTGACTTTACTTCCCAAGCTTGTGCTAAAGAAAGTGAGTCAAAAATCTGTGAACCTAGAAGACTCTCCAAATGCAGTTGGCAATGATGCCATAAGGAAAGGTTCAGGCTCGTTTTGTGTTTAATACTCTCCAAGCAGTAAGTGCTCTAGGATCAATTTCAGATGACAAAAATTAGAGATTTGGTCATCATCGTATCTGTATATTATAATTATCAGTGTGTCAGAAACTGGAACACATCTTTTATATTTTCTCATTTTTATATATTTTTAGATATAGCACATACTTTCAAATATTATTGGAGTCCTTAAATTAACTTTAGCTAAAATATTCCCTGAACTGGCAGTAGCCTTATAATGAAGCAAAGTATAGTGGGAAGAAGAAAAGAGAAAGAAGAAAGTGGGTCAAGTCTATACCTCTTGGTGTGACATTAGTTGAACTGTGTAACCTCTCAGGATGCTTCTTCACCAGTGAAATAATCCTCACATCTGCACACCCTGCAGCCTTGTGGTGAGAACAAAGGAGATGCCATGTGCCTAAGTCCTTTGCAAACTGCATTCACAGGACGCCTCTTGATCATTGCAAATCTGTCTTGAGAAATGAAAGGCAGAACACGTCCATCCTCTGCAACTCCAGTGGTGGAGCAGCTTCATATTTCTAGAGCTTTTGTGCCCTGCTAAGTCACTAAAGGAGGCAGTATAAAAATTCAATTGGCCCCTGTTTAATTGTGCTTAATAATCTGTGTAACACGAAGTGATGTATCTGTCAAGTAGCTTGTGGAACGTAGAAGTCAGCCACTTTTTGGGTTATGATGCAAAGCGGGAGTTGGAGAACCTTTCTTTATATTTAGCCCTGTGCAACTGTAGCTGACACTGCTGGTGTCCATCCACCCTCCCTTCCCTCACTTCAGTATATTCTCAAAGACTCCAGCCACCACCACCAATATTACTGTGCCTGAGGGCTTAAGCCTGGCTCAGACTGCTAACGGACAATGCTAAAAGTGTCAAAATGAATACCCCTAGAAGCAGCAGCCAATGAGTATCCCAGCTCTCTTACCCACAGAAAGGGAAGATCTTTGAGGCATCTGTTCTACTAACTTTCAGAATTCTCCAATAGGACTGAATCTCAGTCACTCAGTGCTGGCTGGATTTTATAATCATCATGGTTGATTTCCCTTCTGTGTCTCACTTCCTCACTGTCGTACTTGTGTTTCCTTTGCCTCCAAGATACACTAATTGTCCTCAAATTGCTGCATCAGGGTCTGCCTCTGGGGGATCCCAAACTAAGACAACAGCCAGCAATATTAGCTTTAATTTTTCACTCTTGAAGTTGGATTTGTTGCCTCACTTGTGGGCTTCCTTAGGTTTAGGAACTTTCCTTCCCACTGCTATGGTTTCACTGTCCCCTCCAAAACTCATGTTGAAATTTAACTGATGTTGTGATGGAATTAACAGGTGGGACTATTAGGAGGTGATTAGATCATGAAAGCTTTGCCCCTATAAATGGGTTAATGCTGTTATTGCAGGAGTGGGTTAGTTACCTGTTTGGCCTCCCTTTTCTCTCTCTGTCCCTTACCCTGTGTTGCCTTCTGCCATGCTGTGACACAGCAGGAAGACCCTCACAATGTGGCCCCTAGACGTTGGAATTCCCAGCCTCCAGAACCACGAGTCAAAGAAGCTTCTGTTCATTATAAATTACCCCGTCTGGTAGTCTTTTACAGCAGCAGAAAATGGACTAAGCCATTCGCCCTTCATGCTCCTTGAGGGAAAATGAGATTGCCTATGTATGCTAATTTATTAGGGAGGAATGAGACATTTTAAGACCTGTTTAATTGTTGTCTCTTTCATTGATTCTCTCTCTGTTCTTTCTCTCCCTTGTTTTTAGTGCTTCACATTCCTTCCCTATTTTTTCTGTCTCTGGACCCCAACCTTCCACTCCATGTAAAAAGAAGACAAGTATCGAATGATGCTTCCAGAAACTTATCACAGGATAAACACACTCTTGAATAATAGTATGATTCTCAAAATAATTTTTTTTTAGTGCTAAAAAATGTAATGACTTTAGACATTGACTTCTGAATACATCATGAGCTGAAGTTTTGTTAGTTGGCATTGTCTTTAATTGAACAGGCTCTTCTGGAGTCACATGTTACAGTCTAAGATCTCAGGTAACTTAGGAGAGCTCAGACCCAGATGTCCTAATGGAGAATAGACACACTGGCTTAATTAAGACATAGACAAAGGGCAATGCATTTCCTAAATGAGCTACTCTTTCTTTCCTTCCCTTTCATTTGAATATCATGGCAAACTTTGCCCGACTTTTGAGTAGCTTTATGGGAGAATAAGGACTGGCTTATAATCACTAAATCACTTGGAAACTGATCCCTCCATAAGCAAGCAGCCACCATGAAATAAGTTTTCTTTGTTTTAGAAAAGAGGAAGAAAATACATTCTATCCCTGAGCTGAGGGGATTTAACCAATAACTGACACCAAACCTGGATATGGCTTTATAACTGAAATGCCAGGAAGAGCTATTTATTTATCTTTTAAATTGTGTCCACTAAGTAATCCAGATTGATGTTTGAAGAACTGAGACCTTTTCAACAAAAGAAGGAAACTTTTGTTGTTGCTGTTGATGTTTTCTCCAGAATCAGTCAATCAGAAGGGGTGGTTGATGGCCTCATAAAGCTTCTTCTATAAAGTTCAGTAAAGGATCAGCTCTTTCAGAGTTCTTAAATTCTCCCTTTGAGGATTAGGGGGTAGTATTTTATGGAGGTGATAGTACCTCTAAGTTTTCAGTGGGGAAAGGAATTTCCCATAAAAACATAGGGTGTATAACTAAAATATAGTTTTGTTGCTGTGAGCATATCTTAAAATTTTATGGCCTGAAGTTTTATTTCTTTGCAAAACCAGTATTAACTGTTTTGCTTAGTCAAGCATGTTTGCATAACTCCCTTACAAAAATGCTAGAATTTCTGAAATCTGCTGAACACAGAGGGTCTCTTCGATGAGGAGAGAATCAGCCATCCCTGTGGTATGAAGCCCACTTCCCACACTGTGGGAATTTTCATTTGGTGGGACTTTAAGTTCCTTTTGTGCTTCAAGTGTTAATATTGGTTAGTGGAAATGGCATTTTCAACAGCCTCCATGAGCTGAAAAGTTGTATTTTCATTTGACATGACCATGTTTATAAGGATCCTTAATCTCCTGTGTTCATAATTTGAGTTTAGCTCTCCTGCAATCAAGCATGCATAATAAACATTCTTTCCTTTTATGGGACATGCAAGAAAATTAATAAATGCTGGAGAAAAGTGAACATTTAGGTTTTTAAAAAGAACTGAGTTTTTTCTCTGTGCTATTTTTCAATTAAAGGAGGTTAAAAACTCCTCTTTTATGATCCACAACTGAAAGGAAAAGGTGAAAGTATTCAGAGCACATCACTCACTGAGAAATTATGTTCAAGCTGGGAAAGCATTGAGGGAGGCGATGGGATTTTCTATCCTTGGGTTTTTCATTCAGACTTTCCTCTGTAGTGTTCAATAGCTCCTTAAGCATTGAGAAAACAAAGACTTTGTAGTTGTATGGCTTGACTTCTTGAAGAGGCATGTGCCAGATGATCAATAATGTTTTTGACTCTCTTAAGGGCATTTTACTGTTTCTCATCTCCCAACCTTTGTGATCTCCTTCCTTTTCCACCATGCCTAAGAAAGAATTTATTTTGATCTCTCTCTCTCTCTCTTTTCTGAGCATTTACACAAATAATACATGAATATATGTTATTTGTCTTTATAAAGGTTTTTTAAATCCTATTTTGAAAACCTGACATGATCAAGTGCTACAAGAATACATATTAGTATTTATATACCACTAATGAGAGTGGAAACTGTTTAAAAGCTTTGAAGAATTATTTGCTATATTTGGTAAAATTGAAAATTTGCATCTCATCCAGCAATTGCCCACTTATGTTTTTTATATCTGCAAAATGGTGACAATAATTTTGTCTCTCTAATAGCACTGATATGGAGAATAAAGTGATTTAATATATGTGAAATACTTAGAAGTTACATTTTTAGCTTTTGATATGTTGCAGATTTTATAATTAGTGGTAGTATTAATGTTGTTATCATTAATTTCTCACTTTAGAGAAACTCTTGCAATGTCCACAAGGAGACTTGTATAAAATGTTGTTTGTAATAGGAATAAAATATGCAAAGAATATAAATATTAATAAAAAATGAAATGGATGAAAATATTATGTTATAGTCATACATTGAAATACTATATATACAACAGACACATGTATCAGTAAGGCTAAACTTCAAAAATGCAATATTAATGAAACAGTTTGCAAAAGAACATCCAAATTATGATACCAGTTACATGAAGACCATAAGTTTTTAAACAATACTGTATATTTTAAGGTACAAGTATATATGAAGAAAAGTATAAAGAATCACATAGAAATTATAATCTCCGAAGTCAAGGGAGTTGTTATTTCTAGCTGGAAGAAAGAGTTCTGTAATCAGGCATAAGACCTCTTGGGACTTCAGCTGAATTGAAAATGTTTTATTTCTCAAGATGGGTAATGTGCAAATACATTTTCATTGTATCATTCATGATATCTTTCAGTAAATATTAAATATTGCACAACAAGATAAAAAGCTGGCTTACTGTCAGAGACACCATGATTTAATTGTTCGAGGCTATAAAATCTGGAGGAGCTAATGTGGAGCTTTTTGAAAGGGCATTTACAATGAGTAATTGGGGTCTGCTAGCATAAAGAGTGCAAAGGCCCTTTCTCATGACCACAGGTGAAGTTTCTAGAATGGAAAGTTGCCTTAGGAAAATCTCTGCAGTCATGGTAAAAATTTACTTGTTTTTTTCCTGCCATCAGCTCAAATTCCCTTGAGTAACAATGGCAGCAGAAAAGGATTTTTAGAATAGAGAAACTAGAATACGGAAGTTGTAATGGACCATCCAGTGCAGGGGTCGATGACTTTCTGTGAAGGGTCGGATAGTAAATATATTTATAAATTTCCAATATTGGATATATGTACTTACATAAATAAATATATAATTAAATATTTTATAAATAAAAAACTAAACATAAATAAGTTACCATTGATTCTGCAACTTGCTTAAAATGTAAAATTATATGTATAAACTATATTCAGTTGAATGAAATTATAATAATATATGTCTTTTTAACATTTTTTATTTCCACGAATTTTGGGGGAAGAGGTGATATTTGGTTACACAAGTAAGTTATTTAGTGGTGATTTGTGAGATTTTGGTGCATGCATCTTCCAATTTGTAGTCTTCTATCACCCCCTTCCCATCCTTTCCCCCCGTGCCCCAAAGTCCAGTGTGTCATTCTTATGTCTTTGCATCCTCGTAGCTTAGCTCCTGCTTATGAGTGAGAACAACTGATGTTTGGTTTTCCATTCCTGAGTTATTTCACTCTAATAAGTCTCCAATCTCATACAGTTTGCTGTGAATGCCATTAATTCATTCCTTCTTATGGCTTTGCAGTATTTCATTATATATCTATTCCATTTTATATGTATACATACATATGTGTATATACATATAATGTATGTATATATATATGCATATATATGTGTATATATGTATTTATAAGTATGTATGTATATACATAAAATGGAATAGAGAGATATATATATATATAGATAGATAGATATATGCTTGTTGATTGATGGGCATTTGGGTTATTTCCACATTTTTGAAATTGCAAATTGTGTATACTTAGTAGTATTTCATTATATATCTATTCCATTATATATATATATATATATTTATATATATGCTTATTGATTAATGGGCATTTGGGTTGGTTCCACATTTTTGAAATTGCAAATTGTGCTGCTGTAAACAAATATCTTTTTCGTATAATGACTTATTTTCCTCTGGATAGATACACAGTGGTGGGATTGCTGGATCAAGTGGTAGTTCTATTTTTAGTTCTTTAAGGAATCTCCACGTTGTTTTCCATAGTGATTGTACTAGTTTACATTCCAACCAGCAGTGTAGAAGTGTTCCCTTTTCATCTCATCCATGCCAACATCTATTTTTTTTTTTTTAATTTTTTGATTATGGCCATTGTTGCAGGAGTAAGGTGGTATCGCATAGTGGTTTTGATTTGCATTTCCTTGATCAGTAGTGATGTTGAGCATTATTTCCTGTTTGTTGGCAATTTGCATCTCTTCTTTTGAGAATTGTCTATTCATGTCCTTAGCCCACTTTGTGGAGGGATTGTTTGTTTCTTGCTAATTTGTTTGAATTTGTTATAGATTCTGGATATTAGTCCTTTTTCAGATGTATAGATTGTGAATATTTTCTCCCACTCTGTGGGTTGTCTGTTTACTCTGCTGTTACTTTTAATGTGCAAAAGCTCTTCAATTTAATTAAGTCCCAGCTATTTATCTTTGTTTTTATTGTTTTTGCTTTTGGGTTTTTGGTCATGAAATTTTTGTCTAAGCTAAAGTCTAGAAGGATTTTTCAATGTTATTTTCTAGTTTTTCTAGTTTTAGGTTTTAGATTTTGTTCTTGATCCATCTTGAGTTGATTTTTTTATAGGGTGAGAGATGAAAATACAGTTTCATTCTCCTGCATGTACTTTGCAAATTATTCCAGTAGCATTTGTTGACTAGGATGTCCTTTCTACACTTTATTGTTTTGTTGTTTTGTCAACATCAGTTGGCTGTGTTTGGATTTATTTCTGGGTTCTCTATTCTGTTCCATTTTTCTATGTGCCTATTTTTATGCCAGTAGCATGCTGACTCAGTGACTATGGCCTTATAGTATAGTTTGAAATAACATCATGGCTCCAGATTTGTTGTTTTTGCTTAGTCTTGCTTTGGCTATGCAGGCTTTTTTTTTTGGCTCTATATGAATTTTAGGATTGCTTTTCTAGCTCTGTGTAGAATGATGGTGGTATTTTGATGGGAATTGCATTGAATTTGTAGACTGTATTTGGCAATATGGTCATTTTCTCAATATAATTCTATCCATTCATGAGTATGGGATAGGTTTCCAGTTTGTTTATGGTCTGTGATATCTTTTAGCAGTGTTTTGTCATTTTCTTTGTAGAGGTCATTCACATCCTCAGTTAGGCATATTCCTAAGTATTTTATTTTTTTACAGCTATTGTAAAAGAGGTTGAGTTCTTTACTAGATTCTTAGCTTAGTTGCTGTTGGTGTATAGCAGAGCTACCAATTTGTGTACATTAATTTTGTATCCCAAAACATTGCTAAATTCATTCATCAGTTCTAGGAGCTTTTTGGAGGAGCCTTTAGGGTTTTCTAGCTATATGATCATAAAATCAGCAAACAGTGACAATTTGACTTTCTCTATCTATTTGGATACACTTTATTTCTTTCTCCTGTCTGATTGCTCTGGCTAGGACTTCCAGTACTATGTTGAAGAGAAGTGGTAAGACTGGCCATGCTTATCTTGCTCCAGTTCTCAGGGAGGATGCTTTCAACTAATGAGATGATCATGCAATTTCTGTTTTTAATTCTGTTTACGTGGTTTATCACATTTATTGACTTGTGTATGTTGAACCATCCTCGCATCCCTGGTATGAAACCTACTTGATCATGATACGTTATCTTTTTGATATGTTGTTGAATTTGGTTAACTCATATTTTGTTGAGGATTTTTACATCTATGTTCATCAGGGATTTAGCCTGTAGTTTTCTTTCTTTTTTTCTTTTTTCCTTTTTTTGTTATGTTCTTCTGTTGTAATGTGTTTAATAAAGGAAAGCATGAATAAACTAATGTTGTATCTATTAAATGACTGGGGTTTGCCAGAGCAAAGCCACATCCCATGACCACGAGCGGGATTTCTGGAGTGGCAAGTTTCCTTAGGAAACTCTGCAGTCATTGTAAACATTCACTTGCTTGTTTCCTGCCATCGGTTCAAATTCCCCTTAGTAAAAATGGAAGCAGAAAAGGATTTTGAAACACTAGAATATGGGAGTTGTAGTAGATCAACCAGTTCAGGGTTCCATGACTCTCTGTAGAGGATCAGAAAGTAAGTGTATTTTGTTTTGTAGGTCACATAGTTTCTGTATCAACTACTAGACTTGGCAGTTGTAGCATTAAAGCATTAAAGCATTAAAGTACACAAATGAGTGGGTACAGCTGTGTTCCAGTAGTTTATTTTCTTTGTTTCTTTTTTTTTTTTGAGATGGAGTTTCGCTCTTGTTACCCAGGCTGGAGTGCAATGGTGCGATCTCGGCTCACCACAACCTCCGCCTCCTGGGTTCAGGCAATTCTTCCTGCCTCAGCCTCCCGAGTAGCTGGGATTACAGGCACGCGCCACCGTGCCCAGCTAATTTTTTGTATTTTTAGTAGAGACAGGGTTTCACCATGTTGACCAGGATGGTCTCGATGTCTTGACCTCGTGATCCACCCGCCTCGGCCTCCCAAAGTGCTGGGATTACAGGCGTGAGCCACCGTGCCCGGCCCAGTAGTTTATTTTCATACACATGTACAGGGCCAGATATGGCCTGCCTGCAGTAGTTGCTGAATACTTATCTAGTAAAATCTATTTTTTTAATATAAAAATAATAGTAGTATGCCAGCCAGGCCCATGCTCTTGGAGTGCTCTAGAGGAAGAGAAAAACTGAGAAAACAAGAAACAAAATTAGATGTAACACAGTAGTATTAACTAAAATTAAAACATGAGGCCACATTATAACACTACAGATATGTAACAACTCTTAGAAAATAAAAGACACACAACATATGACTTCTTCTAGGGACGTCAAGAAAATTGGGAGTGAGAAATTGGAAAAAAATATACAATACAATGGAGTAAACTTTGAGGGATCAATGAGTATATCTTTTTTTGATTGGAACCTTTAATGAACTCAGGCCCCTGCTGCTGAGTTTCACATCCAAAAAAGAAATGCTCAAAATAATATTTTAACATACACACACACACACACACACACAAACTTGTATCTTGATTTGAATCCAAAGTAAGACAACTATGTGAAAAGACTTCTACGATGTACAAGATCACTTCCCAACGTGTAACTAATGACATGGCTGCATCACTTAATTCTACTAAATATTTCTAATTCTAATAAACATTTGTTGCATGCAATCTAAATGCAGTGTAGTGTCCCATAGTATGATTTCACAAACTGTAAATAAATTAAATATCACTTCTAGGAATTCCCCATATGTTGATGAGGAGAAAACAATACTCACATGCATGAAATTCAAGATGTGGTCTGGGAACCACTGCTATGTGGTGAATATTTAACTACTGGCCTGGGATAGGATTAATACAATGATTGAGAGCAAGTGTTTCAAAACTTTTAGTGCAATTTGACTGTGTCACAGCAAATGGACTTGCTTTATTGAATGGGATACAGAGCAGGACAGATGTCAAATTCATGTGGTGAGTTACAAATGGAAGGAGCTATGTAATTGTTGAGCACAGTAGGGCCATATTCTGGAATAAGTAGCCAGATTTAGAAGCTTTTGATAGGTTATAAATCAATATAATGTTTTCTTCATTGAGAAATTCTTGTTATTTATATAAAAGCAAAAATCTAGTTTAAACATTGTGATTACAGAAATAGTAAAACATACGCATCTCATAAAGGGTAATAATTTTAATTCAATTTTTTTTGTAGGCAATAATGTGGAAGCTGGTTAAAAACATACCTTAACGGTATATGGAGATACATTGTCATTGAGGGGAAAGGTTTGGTGGAGAATATTTGAACCATGGAATAAACTCAGTGTTTCCAAGTTAAGCAGCCAATTTGATACTGACCTAATATGGAATAGGACAACCAGTCTTTCTCATTTGTCTAATATTTTAGTCATTTAAATTATCTTAATACTGCTTTGCAAAGAAAAAATTCAACATGTTTTTCCATGACTGATAAGGTTGAAAAGCAAAATCTCAAGTTAGAAGCTTGGAAGAAGACTGTTTCTGCAGAAAAGTTCCATGACTTAAGGACAATTATTATTAAGGTAGTTGGTGGTCTTGATAGTGCACATCTGCCAAAATTTATCATAAAAAACCTTACAAATTTAGATAACACTTTGATGTTTTTCCATCAAAGGAAACTCCATGACTAATATTCCTGCATCCAGATTTCATTCCTTTCATTAAAATATAATTTAAATATCATCTTACCTCAGTTAGAATGACTATTATTAAAAAGACAAAAAATATCAGATGCTGTTGAGGATGTAGAGAAAAGAGAACTTTTATACACTATTGTTGGGAATATAAATTAGTAAAAACTAAAAGTAGAACTACAACATTATGCAGAAATTGCACTACTGGGTACTTATCTAGAGGAAATAAAATCAATATTTCAGTAAGATATCTGCACCCCCACGTTTATTGCAGCACTATTCACAATAGCAAAGGTAACCTAAGTGTTCATCAATAAACCAACGGATAAAGAAAATGTAGTGTCTATATGCAAAGGGATATTATTCAGTCACAAAAACATAAATCATGTCATTTGCAGTGGGATGAATGGAACTGGAGGTCATTATGTTAAGTGAAATAAGCAGGCATAGAAAGATAAATATTGCATGTCATCACATTTACATGGAAGCTAAAAACATTAATCTCATGGAAGTAGCGAATAGATTGATACCAGAGGCTGAGAAGAGTGTGTGTGGCAGCAGTGCAGGGAGATGAACAGAGGATAGTTAATGGGCACAAACATAAAGTTAGATAAAAGGAATAAGTTCTATGTTCGATAGAGTAGAATCATTATAGTTAACAATGTATCGTGTATTTCAAAATAGTAAGAAGAGAAGATTTGAAATGATAAACACAGAATATCACAAATACTCAAGGTAATAGTTACCCTAAATATCCTGACTGGATCATCACATAGTCTATGCATGTAATAAAATATCACACTTGTTCCATAAATATGTGTAGTATTAATTACCAAAAAATTTTTTAAATAGCATTTGCTTTTATAGTTGTACGGGAAAATTATGTAACTGATTATTGCTGAAGGATTGAAGATACATTTTGAAAACACATTACTGTTTTATTTTGGATTAAGGCTAAAAATTATTGTCATGAGCTTGCTAAAATGGCTCAGAAACTCAATTGCTATTTCAGTCAAAATTTTACTTTAAATATAGTTATTGAAGGACAAAAAGTGACAACAGTAGCAGTTTTCTCTATTAATCGCTTGTGAGATATACATATATACGTATGTATACTTTTTTATTCATAGTTGTTCGCTCATAACTTTCATAGTCTTCTGTTGTAATATTGGAGTGTTTTAAGTTTCAGGAGCAGACCTCAGAAGATATATTCTCTCTTTCTGACCGTCCCCTGTCCTCCCTAATCTTCTCCCACCTCTCTGATTATGGGCCATAAGATCCGCCTTTCAGAAGGGGTCCTGCCATACCCTGGAGGAAGGAATGCTGCACAGAGATGCCAAAAAGAATCTAAATAGACCAGCCTTGCTGGGTTTCCCTACTCGGTCTATCAGCATTATAGTAGATATTAGAGATCATACCCTTTGATCCAATCACATTTCTATACATTTGTCAATCATGCCTATCCAATGGAGTCCTCATAAAATGCCTAAGAGGACAGAGGGTGTAGAGCTTCTGGAGAGCTGAACATTTCGAGGTTGACAGGCAGGTGGAGAACTTGTCCGTGTGCCAAGAGGGTGGCACACCCCAAATCCATGTGGATAGGAGCTCCTGTGCTCTTCCAGGCCTCACAGTATATGTGTGTATATATGTATATATATATATTTTTTTATCTGACTTTTCATATGTTTCATAAAACATATCCTTTAAAACATCCTTTATTATAAATTGATCAAGATAAGTGTTTTCTTGTGTTCTGTGAACTGCTCTAAGAAATTAGTCAAACTCAAATAGAGGTTTGTGTGAGAATCACAACTTGAAGCCAAGTCAGTCAGAAGCTCTGGAGGTGTGGAGTTTCAACTGGTTATAATGGGGTGTTCTTGTGTAACTGAGCCCTCAACCTGTGGTTTCTGAGGCTATCCCCTGGTAGATAATGTCAGAACTAAATTGAATTGGAGAACACCCAGGTGGTTTTCACTGCAGAATCAATTGCTTGCTTGGGGTATGGAGAGAAACCTGCACAGATTTGGTCGCAGAAGTCTTCTGTGTTGATTGTTGTTGCTGAGAGAAGAGAGGAAAAACACAGCTTGAGTTGTTCTTTCCCACACTCATTCCCCAATGTATACATTCAGCAACACCAAGTATAGTTTCTGAAATCATTTTTCATCTATATATTTGTTCTCATATGTTTTTAAGTTTTGTTTTACATTTGCTAAATTTATCAGTAAACATTTTTGACTTGTAATGTGTATAATTTTCTGTTTCCTGTAATTTTTTTAAAATTTTCTTTTATAAAAGTATTTACCTGAAAAGGACTGGAAATTTTGAAAATAGTCCTTAATGTAGTTAGTGTTAGAAGCATGAGCATAAATAACTTGAATAAACAACAGATCATGATAAGTGCTAGAGTAAATGTAAAGACTATATCACCAAGGCCTGAAGAGAGAGGGAAAGCACTGCTCGCATGACTTGAAAAATGCTCCAAGTGGTGGTTGTTTTTCTCATTTGATCCTCTGGACAGAGCCATGAAGTTGACAGAGATCACCAAGCTTAAAGTTGTCTGACTCAAAGCCTTAACCATTTAGCAGGTTATAAGGAAGGGTAACACTTACTGAGGGCTCTTTGTGCTGCCAGTGTATGAAGCTGGGGTCAGCTCTCCCTTTTGGAACTTCTTCCAAGTGGCCTATGCTTGCTTCCTTTATGTGGGTTCCAGATATTGTTTAAATGGAAACATGACTTATTAAAGAGGAGACAGTTTTATTATTTTTAAAATTTTTAAAAATGGGTTATTGGGGAACAGGTAATATTTGGTTGCATAGGTAAGTTTTTTATTGGTGATTTCTGAGATATTGATGCACTTATCACATGAGAGCTGTATACAATGCACCCAATTAGTAGTCTTTTATCCCTCACCCCTTCCCACTCTTTTCCCTTGAGTTCCTAAAGTCCATTATGTCATTCTTATGCCTTTGTATCCTCATAGCTTAGCTCCCACTTATGAGTGAGAACATACAATGCTTGGTTTTCCATTCCTAAGTACTTGGCTGGGAATAGTAGTCTCAAATCTCTTCCAGGTTGCTGCAAATAACATTAATTCATTTCTTTTTATGACTGAGTAGTATTCCATTGTATGTGTATATATACCACAGTTTCTTTATTCACTCATTGATTTATGGACATTTGTGTTGGTTCCACGTTTTTTCAATTGCAAATTGTGCTGCTATAAACCTGCATGAGCAAGTATCTTTTTTGTATAATGACTTCATTTCTTCTGGGTAGATACCCAGTAGTGAGATAGCTATATCAAATGATAGTTCTTCTTTTAGTTCCTTAAGGAATCTACACACTATTTTTCATAGTGATTGTACTGGCTTACATTCCCACCAGCAGTGTAAAAGTGTTCCCTTTTCATCGCATCCATGACAACATCTATTATTTTTTGATGATGGTCATTCTTGCAGGAGTGAAGTGGTATCACATTGTGGTTTTGATTTGCATTTCCCTGATCATTAGTGATGTTGATCATTTTTTATATGTTTGTTAGTCATTTGTATGTCTTCTTTCAATAATTGTCTATTCAGGTTCCTATCCCACTTTTTGATGGGGTTGTTTATTTATTGCTAATTTGTTTGAGTTCATTGCAGATTCTGGATATTAGTCCTTCATCAGATGTATTGATTGTGAAGATTTTCTCCCACTCTGTCAGTTTTCTGTTTACTCTGCTGACTGTACCTTTTGTTGTACAAAAGCACTTTAGTTTAATTAAGTCCCAGTTGCTTATCTTCGTTTTTATTGCATTTGCTTTTTGGTTCGTGGTCGTGAAATCTTTGCCTAGCCAATGTCTAGAAGAGTTTTTCTGATGTTATCTGCTAGAATTTTTATAGTTTCAGGTTTTAGATTTAAGTCCTTGATCCATCTTGATATGATTTTTGTATAAGGTAAGTGATGATGATCCAGTTTAATTCTCCTACATGTGGATTGTCAATTATTCAAGGACAACTTGTTGAATAGTGTGTCCTTTCCCCACTTTATGTCTTTGTTTGCTTTGTCAACAATCGGTTGGCTGTAAGTATTGGGTTTATTTCTGGGTTTTCTATTCTGTTCCATTGGTCTATGTGTCTATTTGTATACCAGTACCATGCTGTTTTGGTGACTATGGCTTTATAGTATAGTTTGAAATCAGGTAATGTGATGCCTCCAGATTTGTTCTTTTTGGTTAGTCTTGCCTTGGCTATATAGGCTCTTTTTTGATTCCATATAAATTGTAGAATTGATTTTGTAGTTTTGTGAAGGATGATGTTGGTATTTTGATGGAAATTACATATACATATAAGAAACAGCACTATGAATGGAATAGTACCTCACATCTCAATACTAATATTTAATGTAGATGGCCTACATGCTTCACCTAAAAGATACAGAATGACAGAATGGATAAGAATTCACCAACTATCTGCTGCCTTCAAGAGACTCACCTAACCTTAAGGTAAAGTAGTGGAAAAAGACATTCCATGTAAATGGTAACCAAAAGTGAGCAAGAGTAGCAATTCTTATATCAGACAAAGGAAACTTTAAAGTAACAGCAGTTAAGAAAGACAAAGAGAGACATTATATAATGATAACAGGCTTTGTTAAAAAGGAAAATATCACAGCTCTAAATATATATTCACCTAACACTGGAGCTCCCAAATTTATAAAATAGCTACTACTAGACCTAAGAAATGAAATAGACAGTGACACAATAATAGTGGGGGACTTCATTACTCCACTGATGGCACTAGACAGGTCATCAAGACAGAAATTAAACAAAGAAACAATGGATTTAAACTATACCTTAGAACAAATTAACACTTATTTACAGAACATTCTATCCAGCAACTGCAGAATATACATTCTATTCATCAGCATATGGAACTTTCTCCAAGATAGAGCATATGATAAGCCACAAAATGAGCCTCAATAAATTTAAGAGAATTGAAATTATATCAAGCACTCTCACAGCCCACAGTGGAATAAAACTGGAAATCCACTCCATAAAGAACCTTCAAATACATGGAAATAACCTGCTCCTAAATGATCATTGGTCAACTATGAAATCAAGATAGAAATTAAAAAAAATTTCAAACTGAATGCAAGTAGTGACACATCCTATCAAAACCTCTGGGATACAGTAAAGGCAGTGTTAGGAGGAAAGTTTAGAGCTCTAAATGCCTACTTCGAAAAGTCTGAAAAAGCAAAAACAAACTAAGTTCACACTTCAAGGAACTGGAGAAACAAGAACAAACCAAACTCAAACCCAGCAAGAGAAAGGAAATAAAAAAGATCAGAGCAGAACTAAATGAAATGGAAACAACAACAAAAAACAATACAAAACATAAACAAAAAGTTGGTTCTTGAAACAATAAATAAAATTGATAGACATTAACGAAATTAACCAAGAAAAGAAGAGAGGAAATTCAAATAAACTCAATCAGAAATGAAATGGGAGATATTACAACTGACCCCACACAAATACAATAGGTCATTCAAGGCTACAATGAACACCTTTATGCACATAAACTGGAAAACCTAGAGGAGGTAGATACTTCCTGGAATGATATAACCCTCCTACCTAAGAAGAGGAAGAATTAGATACCCCGAACAGACCAACAAGTAGGGAGATTGAAAATGGTAATAAAAAAAGTTTTATATTTTAAATCTCTGCATGTATAGCTCTAATTTTTACTCCAAATAAACAAGATACATTAGTGTGTGGGAAATGGGTATATGTTTGATGTTCATGTAGGAAGTAGTATCCAAGGAGAGCACAGATTGAATTGTGACCTTATGTGTCATCTATTAGAACAGGAACGAGCCAATGTTTTACCTTTTGAGGTGAGCAGATTGCTTGAGTGGAGTTAGAATCCTTACATATGTCTTAGGCACAACAGTTTCACAGACTGCTGAGCAGAATTTAGACAGTACAGGGAAGTGATGACAATGGCTAGAAGAAGAGTAGAAAGGGAGAGGAACAGGTGAAAATGACACACATTCAGGAGGTGGGTCAGTGGGAGCAAAATATAGCACCACAAAAACAAGATCTACAGAATAATATAGTATAAAGCCATATTTACAATTTATGGACATGCAAAAATATTCAATATATTGTTTAAGAGTACAGAAAGGTTAAGCCAAACTACAAAGAAAGGCAGTTGATTCATGAACATAAAATTTAGGAGAGTGTCTACCGAGGTGGTGATTCTTTGGTACAGCGGGTGGGGCCCACAGAAGGAGGCTAAGGTAACTACTGCTGTGTTTCTTAAGACACATGATGGCTATGCTGGGTTTCTTTAGTTAATTCTCTTTCTGCTTTGAGTACACAGTTTGTGTATTTCTTCTAGTGAGTCAGATATTTTATTTTACTTTATTGAAATAAGAAAAGTAACCAACATAGAAACCTTAACTCATACTGATCATTTTTGAGAGCCTGGGCTATAGTACTGAACCTTTTTCTATAATGCTCTTTTCTATTTTTATTTAAAAAATAAAAAATATTTTAAATAGGAAATTTCTATAAAGAACTGCTCCCTTGATCCCCAAGTTCAGATCCCAAATGTCAGAGCCTCTTCCATCCATATCAACATCCCGAGGCTGCTCTTCGCCAAAGCCAAGCCATTTTACTCACCTGGGAGTTCCAGTCCTCCCTGCTCCTGCTCATCACAGCTGCACACCTTCGCTGTCAGCCCCTGAGTGGCCAATAAGGTCAGGAGTAGGGTAAACACAGCAGAGATGGCCAAGGCAGTGGAGGCTTGTTTACTCTCACAATGGGAACCTCTAAAGGTTCTTTAAGGGGGTGGGGCCAAAAGCTGGGGCAGAGTCAGAACAGCTGGGGCAGCAGCGAGTCTCTGGTCCCTCCCCACACAGTGATTTTGAGAAGCCTTTCTGCTTGGCTCCTCAGACCCAGCTCACCCCTCTGTCCTGGAAATGTGCCTCAATTAATTTCTCCCAAGAAGGTGGGACCTCTGGCTCAACTGAACAGATAGAGGTGAGATGAGTGAGAGGGAAGCAAGGGTGGAGGGAGTCAAGGGCTGTTGCTGGGTGAATGTCTCTGGATCAGAGGCCACTTGAAAAGAGCTTCAGGTGATGTAATCACAAGTGGGGTGGGGGAGCAAGAGATCACAAGGGTCAGATTGTGACACACCTGGAGTGGAGCTGGGGATTGGCCAGGCAGAGGGACTTGATAAAAGCCAGGTTGCCAGGGAGTGAGCCTGGCAGAGAGAAGCTGGGCATGAAGGGATGGGGTGAAGTGATGGTGATTGTGTTCTGGCTTCTACTCCAGGGCCCTTTCATGGAGACTTATTTCCCATGGTCTTCTTCCAAGGAAATTCTCTCCACCCTCTCACCTGCATCCTGCCCTGAGTCTCAGGCTCTGATTGCAATCTATAGTCTACAGCTTCCCTCTCCCCGTGTCCCAACCACAGCTTTCTCAGTTCCTGGCTGCAAGGGTTTTACATCCTCTACTCAATTTCAAAAATTTCTCCTGGCACCAGCTTCTCTACCCAGCATCTTTGGTCTACCTGTCAATCTTCGTGTCCTGTCAGTCTGGAAGTCCAGATGACTGTGATGAATATGCTGCTTGCATTTTCTGAATCACTGTGTTGATGAGAAATGCGTCCTATCAGAGGTAACGAAGCTTCACAGCAAGGTCATTTTGAAGATGACAGTAAGGAGGACATAAGTGCTCTAGGATCAATATGTGAGGCTGCCACAACCATGCTGTAGTTTGCACATTCTTGCAGAGAGGCAGAAGAGCCTGTTTGGGAGAGAAGCCACAAAATCATGGCTGGTGTCTTGACAGAATTTATTCTGGCCCCCAGGATGGTGTACAAAACACCCTCATGAGAAGGTATTTTGCTGGCCACTCTTAACCCCTAGAAGAAACAGATGCCGTGACTTTGAAATATTGGAAAGTGAATGTAAAATGGAGAACCTCTGAGGACAGCAGAACCCAATGAAGGTAAGTGGCATTGCTCATCATTGAAGTCAGGTAGCATGATGCCTCCAGCTTTGTTCTTTTTGCTTAGAATTGTCTTAGCTATGCAGGCTCTCTTTTGGTTCCCTATGAAGTTTAAGGTGGTTTTTTCCAGTTCTGTGAAGAGGGTCATTGGTAGCTTGATGGGGATAGCGTTGACTCTATAAATTACTTTGGGCAGTGTAGCCGTTTTCATAATTTTGATTCTTCCTAACCATGAGCATGGTTTGTTTTTCCATCTGTTTGTGTCTTCTCTTATTTCCTTGAGCAGTGGTTTGTAGTTCTCCTTGAAGAAGTCCTTTACATCCTTTGTTAGTTGTATTCCTAGGTATTTTATTCTGTTTGTAGCAATTGTAAATGGGTGTTCCCTCTTGATTTGGCTCTCTTTAAGTCTGTTATTGATGTATAGGAATGCTTGTGATTTTCGCACATTGATTTTGTATCCTAAAACTTTGCTGAAGTTGCTTATCAGTTTCAGGAGATTTTGGGCTGAGACAATGGGGTCTTCTAGATATACAATTGTGTCATCTGCAAATAGAGACAACTTGACCTCCTCCTTTCCTAATTGAATACCCTTTATTTCTTTTTCTTGCCTGATTGCTCTGGCTAGAACTTCCAATACTATATTGAATAGGAGTGGTGAGAGAGGGCATCCTTGTCTAGTGCCAGATTTCAAAGGGAATGCTTCCAGTTTTTGCCCATTCAGTATGATATTGGCTGTGGGTTTGTCATAAATAGCTTTTATTGAGATATGTTCCACTGATACCTAGTTTATTGAGAGTTTTTAGCATAAATGGCTGTTGAATTTTGTTGACGGCCTTCTCTGCATCTACTGAGATAATCATGTGGTTTTTGTCTTTGGTTCTGTTTATGTGGTGGATGACATTTATAGACTTGCATATGTTGAACCAGCATTGCATCCCTGGGATGAAGCCTACTTGATCGTGATGGATTAGCTGTTTGATGTGCTGCTGTAGTCAGTTTGCCAGTATTTTATTGAAGACTTTTACATCTATGTTCATCATGAATATTGGCCTGAAGTTTTCTTTTTTTTTGTTGAGTCTCTGCCAGATTTTGGTATCAGGATGATACTGGTCTCATAAAATGATTTGGGAGGGATTCCTTCTTTTTGTATTGTTTGGAGTAGTTTCAGAAGGAGTGATACCAGCTCCTCTTTGTATGTCCAGTAGAATTCAGCTGTGAACCCATCTGGACCTGGGCTTTATTTGGTTGGTAGGCTATTAATTGCTGCCTCAACTTCAGCCCTTGTTATTGGTCTATTCAGGGTTTCAACTTCTCCCTGGTTTAGGCTTGGGAGGGTGCAAGTGTCCAGGAATTTATCCATTTCTTCCAGGTTTACTGGTTTACGTGCATAGAGTTGTTTGTAGTAATTTCTGATGGTAGTTTGTGTTTCTGTGGAATTGGTGGTGATATCCCCTTTATCATTGTTGATTGCATCTATTTGATCTTCTTTCTTTTCTTTTTTATTCATCTGGCTACTGGTCTGTCCATTTTGTTCATCTGGATAGTGGTCTATCCAGCTTCTGGATTTATTGATGTTTTGAAGGGTTATTTGTATCTCTATCTCCTTTAGTTCTGCTTTGATCTTAGTTATTTCTTGTCTTCTGCTAGCTTTTTTTTTTTTTTTTATCTTGCTCCTCTAGCTCTTTCAATTTTGATGATAGGGTGTTGATTTTAGATCTTTCCTTGCTTCTCATGTGGGCATTTATTGCTATAAATTTCCCTCTAGACCTTGCTTTAAATGTGTCCTAGAGATTCTGGTGTGTTGTGTATTCATTCTCAGTGGTTTCAAAGAACATCGTTATTTCTGCCTTCATTTCATTGTTTATACAGTCAACATTCAAGAGCCAGTTGTGTGGTTCTGAGTTAGTTTCTTAATCCTGAGTTCTAATTTGATTGAACTGTGGTCTGAGAGACTGTTATGATTTCCATTCTTTTGCATTTGCTGAGGAGTGATTTACTTCCAATTATATGGTCAGTTTTAGAGTAGGCACAATGTGGTGCTGAGAAGAATGTATATTCTGTGGATTTGGGGTGGAGAGTTCTGTAGATGTTTATTAGATTTGCTTGGTCCAGATCTGAGTTCAAGTCCTGGATATCCTTGTTAATTTTCTGTCTTGTTGATCTGTCTAATATTGACAGTGGAGTGTTAAAGTCTCCCACTATTATCATGTGGGAGTCTAAGTCTTTTTGTAGGTCATTAAGAACTTGCTTTATGTATCTGGGTGCTCCTATATTGAGCGCATTTATATTTAGGATCATTAGCTCTTCTTGTTGCATTGGTCCTTTTTCCATCATGTAATGCCCTTCTTTGCCTCTTTTGATCTTTGTTGGTTTAAAGTCTATTTTATCAGAGACTAGGATTGTAACTCCTGCTTTTTTTTGCTCTCTATTTGCTTGGTAAATCTTCCTCCATCCCTGTATTTTGCACATGAGATGGGTTTCCTGGATACAGCACACCGATGGGTTTTGACTTTTTATCCAATTTGCCAGTCTGTGTCTTTTAATTGGGGCATTTAGCTCATCTACATTTCAGGTTAATATTGTACATGAATTCGATCCTGCCATTTTGATGCAAGCTGGTTGTTTTGCCCATTAGTTGATGCAGTTTCTTCATTGTGTCAATGGTCTTTACCATTTGGTATGTTTTTGGAGTGGCTAGTACTGGTTGTTCCTTTCTATGTTCAGTGCTTTTTCAGGAGCTCTTATAAGGCAAGCCTGGTGGTGACAGAATTTCTCAGCAATTGCTTGTTCATAAAGGATTTTATTTCTCCTTGGCTTATAAAGCTTAGTTTGGCGGATATGAAATTCTAGGAATTCTAGGTTGAATGTTCTTTTCTTTAAGGATATTGAATATTGGCCCCCACTCTTTTCTGGCTTGTAGGGTGTCTGCTGAGATCTACTGTGAGTCTGATAGGCTTCCTTTTGTGGGTAACCTGACCTTTCTCTCTGGCTGCCCTTAGCATTTTTTTCTTCATTTCAACCCTGGTGAATGTGGCGACCATATGCTTTGGGGTTGCTCTTCTTGAGGAATATCTTTGTGGTGTTCTCTGTATTTCCTGGACTTGAATGTTGGTCTGCCTTCCTAGGTTGGGGAAGTTCTCCTGGATAATATCCTGAAGAGTATTTTCCAGCTTGGATTCATTCTCTCCATCATATGTCTATATTATTTATATACTGGTAAGTTAGCTTTTTAAAAAGCTATAGGTAAAAGTTTTAACTATTACTTATTTTTATATTTGCCTCTGCATGCCTAAATACATGTCTTTTACTCTACGTTATTACAAAAATGACATAAAACAGGAAAAAAATAAAATGAGTCATTTTTAGATAAAATGACTGGCCTATTTTAGGCTTGGATTGTAGACCTTTCTTTTTGTGATTTAATTATTCTGTTAAATTTTGGTGCTTTTTTTAATGCTCTTAAATCAGTTTTTAAGAAATTTTATGTTTATTTTTCTTAATTTATTTTTAATTAGCATAGTTATCTACAATGTATTTATAATGTCACCTGAAATTATCTGACTTTAGTTATGATTTATATCCTGCCTTTTTAAATGATTTTTTTAACCCTTCCAAAATTCAGAATAATTTTGCTCTTTCACCCTATAAAATAAAGGAAAATTGGAATAATTAGGTTTGTTGAAACTCTTCAGATTTTAAATAACTCAAAACTGTTACAGGAGTCCTTCAACTTTGGGATTTAGAAAGATACAAAAAATTCTCCAAATCTGTCAAATTCGGAAGGGAGCTGATGTTAATTTTATATTAGTAAAAAGTATTATTAGGATTAGCTTTTAGTAATTGTATACTTTTCAAGTTAAGAGAAGTATGTTCCTTTTTAAGCATAAAGATTTTTCTCCAAGATTCTAGATTCACAAATCCCTTTTTACTTTTTGTTTATAAAAATTCTCAGTAAGTGCTGGCCCAATTATGTGGGAATCATTAGGGACCTATTGCTTATTTTAGTCTTTCGTTAGCACTGCTAGCCAAGCTATATCCACCTTGTTTAAGATCTATAACAGCAATAACAAAATGTATGAAAACTTCTATTGACTTAGTTCTAGGATCTCTACTACAGTTACTAGTTTCTTATCCTACATAGATTCTTTTATTGACAGTCATGTGACATCTATGAAATATTACCGCCTTACCCTTCAGAGGTCTGCCTCCATCACTGCTTCACTCTGAACTTAGTAACCATCTTTTTAAAAATTTTTATTTTTATTCTATTTTTTTAATTTAAGTTTTATTGGAAGAAAGAGGACCCAATAATTATCAGCCTTTTGGGAACTATTCACAACCATGCAAGCCTTCTAGCCAAGATAACCGTGATTTTATTTTGATTTTATGTGGTTCATACTGAAAAAGAAAAACTAAAAATCATGAAGCTGTGTATGCAGTCAGAAACTTAAATTTGGCCTTGAAATATAGGCTTCTCTCAGAAATTAAATAATTCCAGTGGGATAACTTAATTGCCCTCACCCAGATATGTTTGCTGCCCAAAGATAAAGAAGGTGTTATAGAAGGTATGATTTTTAGGTTAGTTCATGAATGCTTTAGAAACAAACAGTCCAGACTGCTACAAACACCAGATTAGCAACATCTCAGCAATGGTGGAGATCAATGATATACATCCTGATGCCTGACTATTTTGCTTTGGCTGAAAGAGGGTATAAAGAAAGAGAGAAGCAACCCTTCATATTTGGGAACTGTTCTGGCACTGTTAGACCTTAGTGTTGCCAGGAGTGAAATGGGCACTCACAGGTAGGTCCTAATATTCTCTTGCTGAGTATAAACAATTTCACAGAGTACCAGCATCAGAAAAGGCCACTCTATGATTGTGGTGGATCAAGACAAAAAGACCACTCCACAGTCATGTCTGAATGTGAACAGAAACATGAACGTTATCTAAACTATACAAGTGACCAAACACCCCTCACTCCTGGCTAATATGTGTAACAGTGGCTTATTCACCAATCACAGCTTTAACCTTACTTCCTCCACAATTTTAGATAGTTTTTAAAGATATTCAGTCATAGAGTTAACACCACTTCCTGACGGCCTCCACTTCAGAGCAAAAGTCCAGTTCCCTAAAACTTCCCCTAAAGTACTGGTAAGGACTGAATGTTTACATTCCCCCAAATTCATATGTTGAAATTCTAACCCCCAAGGTGACTGTAGTAGGAGATGGGGCCTACGAAGGTGTTTAAGGAATGAAGGTGGAGCTCTCACAAATGGAATCAGTGTTTTTATAATAGGGACCCCAGAGAGCTCTCTCGCTCTCTTTTTGCCATGCAAGTAAACAGCAAGAAATTGACATTCTGCAACTCAGAAAAAGATCCTCCCTGGACCCCAACCGTGCTAGCAGTGTGACCTTAGACTTCCCAGCCTCCAGAACTATGAGAAATAAATTGCTGTTGTTTATAAGCCACCCAGGCTAGAGTACTTTGTTACATAGCAGCTAGAGCTGATGAAGACAAGACTCTTACTTAAGTCCCACATCTTATAATGTCTTCTTTAACATGCTCTTACTGAGAGACACCACAGTTCTTCATGGTGTTTTCCCTTATTTCAATGATTAACAGACTCAGCTTGTTCAGCCACAGGTCTCTTTCTGTTGATGTTACCATAAATTGCTACTCTGGGCACACTGTCTATGGGTTAACCTTGCTCTGTAAGGAGCAGGCCTCTGTTGCTATAGGCTACTACTTCAATGAAGTTGCTGTCTAACACTGCCAGCTTACCCTTACATTCTTTCCTGGGTGAAGCCAAGAATCAGGCTAAGCCCCAGTTTGGGGGCTCTTGTGTCCTGCATTGTTTTGAGGAAGGGTGAGACCCCTAAGACTCAGAGAAAGCCTCTTGCTCAAAATTAGAATAGCTGGTAAATCATAGTAAAAATAATAATAAAATCAAACATTTACTGAGCAGTCACTGTACCATGCATTCTTCTGAATCTTTTGTGATTTTAACCTTGTCAAAACCCAGGGGCAGATACTAATGTTAGCCTTAAGGGTAAGACTGAGCTACAGAAGTGTCCAGGGAGCTTGCCAGAGGTCCCAAAAGTAGGAGAAATTATGCAGGGCATTGGACTGGACTATTCTGGCCCAGGGTCCATGCTTTTACACACCACAGTATGTGTCCCAGTGAGAGAACCTGGCCCTTCCCTCTCCTTCCATGTTCAGAGCTCTCAGCCTGGCTCACAAAGCCCTTATCCTTAAATTTCCCTCTTTGGAAGTAGCAGGACAATGTTGGGGCAGTGAGTAGAACAGGAAATTGTATTGTCCAGCCCTGGCACAGACTCCTTCAAATTGTGACATTTCACATTGCTGCCGAATTCTCTTTTGCATAAAATTGTGGACTAAAAGCAAGTCTGAAACCAAGGGTGGCTCGTAGTTTTGATTCATTCCTGTCAGAGGCTGCAGTTGATGTGAATGTAACTGAGTTTCTCTCACCCACTTACCTACCTCTGCCAGTGGAAGCTGGCCCACTTATGATTCAAGTCTTAAGTCATTAGTTTCCTTCCACACCCATGGAAATGACAACTGGGTTGATTCCCAGTGTGTGTCAAGAGGAAATCTGGTCCTTTGTGGTGTTTAGTGTTCCTGAGGCCCTGAGCCCCCAGTAGGGGATGCATCAAGGCTGTAGTAACTATTCATGGGGCATCAACATACTGACAGATGGAATGCTTCTTTCTGCAAAAAAACTGATTTTGAAAAGAGAAAGCATTGCACATACAACCCAAATTTATATCTCGTTTCTTTCTCTTCCTCCTTCCCCCAGGGTTGTTGCATATCACAGCCTTGTACACATAAATACCTTTATTACACAGTCCTGTCTAAGAAATGATAAATCAACTTGTATCCCATTTTATAGGCATGAACAGGAGTGGCCTTTGTTTCTGTTCCTCCCAGGCCCGCTTCCTTTCCTTTTACGTGTGTGTGTTTTATCCCCACAGGTCGGCTCCAGGAGGGGTTCTAGAAAGTGGGCATAGAAGTCCCTTTGGTTGGAAATTACTAGCTCCCATGACTCTGGTGGCCCAGTGGCACAGTGAGAAACATAAGCATGGGCTTGAGCCTGCCTGTTTCCATGGAAGGTCCATAGCCCAGGCTGGTTCTACTGCTGTATCTCCTGGAGCTGGCTGCATTTCTCTGAAGTAAATGGACCCAGAGGGCAGAGAAGTTCTCAAACAGTCTGAACAGAGCAGGTCCCAGAACCCAGAGCTACTGCACTGCCCCCAGGCCTCTTGATGCCAGAGGCAATATAGTCACCATAAGAATTAAAAAAGAGAGAAACACAAAAGGTGATTTTACAGTCAACAGGGACAAGTTTATTTTGAATAAACCTGAGAGGGGCTGCTGGCTGAGTTAGGTCAGAGCCACAAGCTCTCTTACAGACTTGGAGTTTTTAAGGATTCAGGGTGTTTATCAGAGACTTGGACTGCTTCTGTGTCTCTTTGTTGTGCTTACCTGGGAGGGAGAGTTGTGTGTCTGTTCCCATACATCTTTCTGCAGCTGCAGGTATCTCTCTCGAGTCTGCTTTTAGTTTCCCTATCTTAGTGCACGTGAAGGGAAAGGAATGTGCTTATGAAGGGCCACTGTTTTACTGGGCCCATTATATGAGGGTGAAGTTTGGCAGTTGCCCAGGAGACTTTCTGCCTACTTCCCTCTGTGCCCGAGCTGTCTTATCTGTGTTTTACTGTCTGCTCTTTCTGTCTGCTTGTAGTTAGAACGTAAGTGATTTCATTGAAATGCATGAGGCTAGAATGGGAGCTGGAACTTAGGGTAGTGGTGTTTGTCTGAGATGACGCTGCTCCTGCTCAGTCAGTCACAGCAGCATTTATCTATTTTTCCTCCTCCTCCTCCTCTTCCTCCAGCAAAGGGCAGGTAATTTAGCTGGTGGTTTCCTCGCCTTTCTTTAGCAAAACTGTAGCCCACTGCAAATCTCCCTGGGCAGCCATGATTGGACCTGTGTTCACTCAGGCCGTGGGAGATGGGGCTGTGTCCTGAGTTCTGGTTCATCACTTCAGGTCCTGGAATTCAGCTCCAGGAGTATTGATCTCTGGCAAGAGCTATGTGCTTAAGGAAGGTGGACTCTCCCAGGCCCAGGAGATGGATCTCACTAATCTAAACCAGTTATGGCATCCCTACTCCGCTTACTGCTGACTGTTTCAGGGACAGGCAGGCGACTGATTTCTGGCCAGTGAATTGTCAGTGTATGTTTGCTGGTGTGTGTAGGAGGGTGTCTGGAAAATATTTTTTTCACCTTTACAAAAATCCATGGGGAAAGAAAACTCTCCCATGTTTTGCCTTCACCAATGTGGTGAGAACATGATTCTTAGAGTTACTACAGGCATCTCATACCCAGGTGAGGTATCTTGTCCTCAAATGCTGATGCATTGGAGAAGACAGGTTACAAGTGAGAAAGCAGTGTTCACCCTTGAAGCTTCCCAGGGCTGCTGAGCCAACCAGAAATCACCCTCATCAACTTCCTGGGAGACAGGGTTACAGCATTCTCTCCTGAGGGTCACAGATTCTGGAGTTTTTGTCCCTGTGTAGGCAGTGCCAACACATAGATACCCTGGGCCTGAGAGAGGACAACGGCCTCCCAGGCTTGGGGACTGCAATGGAAAGGAAAGGGGGGTCTCTTCCTGAGACTTTGTGGAAGCTGCTATCAGCAGAGGCCCTGTGGATGCTCAAGTTACTCTATTGTTATTCACTTAGTGCCCACAATCCAAAAGATTATTCATTTACTCAGAGCCCAAGGATGAAATGAAAGGGAAGAAATGGGTTGGAGGCATGGAAAAATGCACAAATGCTAAGCTTAGGCTGACATCTTGTGGCTAATCCCAAAAAAGGCACTTCACTAAGAAATGAATTGAATGGCTGGGCAGCTCAGCAGGGGGCAGCCTGCAGTCTGAAAACTGGGAACAGGAGCCTTTTAAATCCACTCTCACTTTTTCATTTTCCTTTTTATTACATGTCAAATTTCTTCAGCAGTCATTTTCAGTACTATATAGCTATTAGAAAGAATAGTTTAATGACTACAGACTTAAATTTATTTCGACAAAAACATTGTTATTCTGACTAATCCTACTTCAAATTAAAACTGTTCACCCATTATCAATAGATTATCATTTTCTTTAAATTAGCAATGACATGCAATTGACCTGAGTAACTATATAGTTTTCTACCTAGAAATTAATAAGCTGTGCCTCATGTATTACATTCTTAATGAGTAGAAAAGCACTTTGTTTTCCCATTTTACACAGGTGGAAGCCAAGCAGTGGCCAGGGTCACAGTGAGCAAATGGTAGATGGGATCTTGAATGCTGGTCCTTCAGAACTCACAGTCTGGAGGTGGAGTTAATGGTCACCACTTCCTTTGAATGCATAGGCCAACAGGCAGTCTTCATGTTGTCTCTTGTAATCTTTAAAACCACCCTAGTAAGGTAAATATTATTTTTCCTGCTTTACAAATGAAGACACAGAAATCGTGCTCTAATGGGTTGGCTCCCTGGGAATCTGAAGCAAGCTTATCTACTTCTAAAACCCATCCTTCTCATTAATCTCCACTTTTTTTGTTTTGTTTTGTCTTTTGAAAGAGAGTCTCACTCTGTCACCTAGGCTGGAGTGCAGTGGTGCAATCTCGGCTCACTGCACCCTCTGCCTCCCAGGTTCAAGCAATTCTCCTGCCTCAACCTCCCAAGTAGCTGGGATTACAGGCATGTACCACTATGCCCGGCTAAGTTTTTTGTATTTTTAGTAGAGACAGGGTTTCACTATATTGGCCAGGCCGGTCTTGAACTCCTGACTTTGTGATCTGCCCACCTCAGCCTCCCAAAGTGCTGGGATTACAGGCGAAGCCACCGTGCTGGGCCCTACCTCCACTTTTAGAGATAACTCACTCTTCTCCCAACCCCTTCCTCCCTATCTTACATATACCTCTCCTACATCTGAGCTTCCAAGAAATTATTAGCATTTGTTGCTATGGTTCTCCTTGAAATATTAGCTGATGAAGAATTACTATTTTTTTCCCAGGGACATTTGCATTACAATAGATAAGGAGCTCTTGAACACAGAAAGCCTTTGGGATTTAAAGGGAGCATGTCAGATTGCAAGAAGTAATGAGACAAAGGCATTTGGGGGCAGTGAACAAAAATTTCCTTTAACCTCACAGAGACTGTTTTGTCCTTGGTAGCCCAGGGCTTCCAGACAGCAGGTCCCATATCTAATGTAACTGAATATCCAACTGAAGGAAAGCAGTTGTTTATTTAGCATCCTGGCTGGATTTACCACCAGACTAATGCAAATACCACTTGATAAGGGCTGGAAGCTGGCCCTAAGGCAAACAGAGGGTCTTCCCCAACCCTTCTCACCACCATCATTTTGAGAAACAATATCTTTTATAATTCCAAAGGACAAAGGGTCAGAACATTTTAATTCTAATGAACTTGAAGTTTTCATTTTTCTTAAAATAAATTTGAAGAACAATGGCCAATTAGCTGGTGAGCAATACTTGATCCTTGGCACAGAATTGAACTCGTGAAATAGTTATTAAGGGCCAGGCAACCACTCACCCTGCTAAGTACTTTTTCTAAATTAACTCATTTAATCTTGACAAAGCTACCTATAAAGTAGCATTGGTGTACTCATGAGAGAATTGACTGTCAGCTGGACTGAGTGGCCCATCTGAGGTTACATAGCTGGTAAGGGCATGGCTGGGATCTAAGTGGGTTCTAGATTCCAAGCTCTTGCTTTCCTTACATCCATAGTATTAATCTCTTTTCTTGTGCTAAAATGAAATATTGACACTGAGCTTTTTATTTTCAGAATTGCCCTCCTTCCTCTTTGGCACGTAGGTAAGAAGGGTGGATAGAGACACAGGCTCAGACACTGGAATCCTTTTTGTTATTTGTAGTTATAACCCAGCCCTGCATTAAAGGAGCCTCCTTGTATGAGTCAGTTCTTGCATTGCTGTACAGAAATACCCAAGACTGGGTAATTTATAAAGAAAAGAGGTTTAATTGGCTCACAGTTCCGCAGACTGTACAGGAGGCATAGCAGCTTCTGCTTCCAGGGAGGCTTCAGGGAGCTTTTACTCATGGTAGAAGGTAAAGTGGGATGAGGTGTCTTACATGGCAGGAGCAGGACCAAGAGAGAGAAGGGGGACGTGCCATACACTTTGCAACAACCAGATCTCATGATAACTCTCTCACTCTCATGAGAACAGCACTGAGGGGATAGTGTCAAGTTATTTATGAGAACTCTGCCTCCATGTTCCATTCACCTCCCACCAGGCTCCACCTCCAACACCAGGGTTTACAATTTGACATGAGATTTGGTGGGGACACAGATCCAAACCACTGAATTCCACCTCCCGCCCCTCTGAATGTTATGCCCTTCTCACATTGCAAAATACAATCATCCCTTCTCAGCAGTCCCCTAAAGTCTTAACTCATTCTAGCATTAAATCAAAACTTTAAATTCCAAAGTCTCATCTGAGACAAGTCATTTCTGCCTATGAGCCTATAGAATAAAAAACGAGTTACTTCCAAGATACGATGAAGGTATAGGCATTGGTATACTTCTGTTCCCAAAGGGAGAAATCAGCCAAAAGAAAGGGGCTGCATGGCCCACACATCTGAAACCCTGCAGGGCAGTCATTAAATCTTAAAACTCCTAAATAATCTCCCTTGACTCCATGTCTCACATCCAGGGCACACTGGTGCAAGGGGAGGGGTCTCAAAGCTTTGGGCAGCTCTGCCCCTGTGGCTTTGCAGGGTTCAGCCCCTGTGGCTACTCTCATGGATTGGCATTGAGTGCCTGTGCCTTTTCCAGATGCATGGTGCAAGCTTCTAATGGATCTACCACTCAGGTCTGGAGGATGGTGGCCCTCTTCTCACAGATCCACTAGGAAGTGCCCCATGGGAACTCTGGGTGGCTTCTTTTTTCTAATGCAAATTTCTGCAGCCCACTTGAATTCGTCCCCTGAAAATGGGCTTTTCTTTCTACCACATGTCGAGGCTGTAAGTTTTCCAAACTTAGTCTTTATTTCCCTTTAAAATACAAGTTCCAGTTTTAGGTCATTTCTTTGCTCATGCATATGAGGTAGGTTGTTAGAAGCAGCCAGGCCAAACCTTGAACACTTTGGTGCTTAGAAATTTCTTCCACCAGATACTCTAAATCCTTATTCTCAATTCAAAGTTCCACAGATCCCTAGGGTGGGGGCACAATGCAGCCAACCTCTTTGCTAATGCATAACAAAAGTGGCTTGCTCCAGTTCCCAATGAGTTCCTCATCTCTATCTGGGACCTCCTCAGCCTGGCGTCTATTGTTCATATCACTATTAGCATTGTAGTGACAATAACTTTACAAGTCTCTAGGAAGTTCCAAACATTATCTCATCTTCCTATCTTCTTCTGAGCTCTCCACACTCTTCCAACCTCTGCCGGTTACCCAGTTTCAATTCTGCTTCCACATTTTCAGGTATCTTTAGAGCAGTGCTCTATTCTTTGGTACCAATTTTCTGTATTAGTAAGTTCTTGTATTGTTATAAAGAAATACCTGAGACTGGGTAATTTATAAAGAAAAGAGGTTTAATTGGCTCATAGTTCAGCAGACTATACAGGAAGCATAGTGGCTTCTGCTTCTGGGGAAGCCTCAGGGAGCTTTTACTCATGGTGGAAGGCGAAGTGGGATGAGGTGTCTTACATGGCAGAAGCAGGACCGAGAGAGAAGGGGAGAGGTGCCATACACTTTTAAACAACCAGATCTCATGATAATTCACTCACTTTCATAAGAACAGCACCACGGGAATGGTGCTAACCCATTCATGGGAACTCTGCTTCCATCATCCAGTCACCTCCTATTAGGCCTCACCTTCAACACTGGGGATTACAATTTGACATGAGATTTGTTGGAGACACAGATCCAAGCAATATCACCCCCTTTTCTTTATTGTCTAGGGTCCCCAAGTCTGAGCCCCTTATGGTTGCTAGTGGGTTTCTGGGAACCCTGAGGAGTACTGGAATGTTCTATGGGTCCACTTGTGCCTTCAGTATCTCCTGATCCAGATGGAAGCTCAATCCTCTCCCTCTATCTCTTCCTATAAGTCTGTGACCCCTTTTCTACTTCATAATTATCATCTCTGGTCTGTTTTCCCAAAGCATTGAACAAAAGATGATTTCCCAAGAACAAGTAACATGTAGTTTTTGAACTCAACAGACCTCATTGACTCTTGATAATACAAGGGAATTGCAATGCAGAAAAGGGAAACTTAAAATAAAATACCAGGATACCCTTTTTGTAGAATTCAACATCTTGTTCCTTCTCTGGGACACTCTCTGTGGCCCACTCTGAAAGTTGAAGCTATTAATGGCCTTCAGAGTGGGAAATCTACAACCCCTGACTCTGATCCCTGTCTAGAAAACACAATCTCAATGCACATCACAATAGTCTCAAAGGGAGCACTCTACTGAGAAGTTGGGAAGATGGTGGACTTTTATGTTCTCCTAAGTAGGGCACTTCCTTTAGGCATGCACAGTTGGCATTTAGCTTACTTCCCCTGCTGAGTGCTTCTTCAGGGCACATGGAGTGGGCTTGTGCTTGTTATCACCTGAACAACTGAAACAACTTGATAAAAATATCTCTTTGGAAAGACAAGAAAGTTTGTCCCAAATACCCATTTCATTTCTACCTTTAGATCACAAGCAAGACATGTTTAGAATGCACTGTTTTTGTTCTCACATTATAGCTCTATGCAGGTCGCAAGTACTTGAATTACTCTAGGTCTCCAAATGAAAATGGTAAAACATATCCTACAGGGGTCCTGTGAGGTTAAAATAAGGCAAGTGTTCAAAAGTGTCTCATAAACTATAAAACACTACAGTTTAAAAACTACGTGTAACCATATAAATGCAAGACATTATTATCCCCCTTTTGTTTTCAGAGTTCCTCAACTCAGTGCTTCTAGACTTGGTGATTGAGACTTCATTAGTTACCAAGTGTGGTACTAGGTACATGCAGGCGTATTAGCTGAAACCACTCATTGTATATTTTACATAAATGCATTTTTTGGAGGGTTGATATTTTAAACTATGTGGATATGCTTTTCAATTGTATATTTCTGTGTCTATGACTTTTCCCTCTTTGTAAAGCAAATTTATTTTTTATTTCTTTGGTTTCAGAGGAGAAAAATGGAGTGATGAAATTAGGATTAGGATTATTACAGAAGATATTTAAAGAGAAAAAAATAATATTCAAGTCTTGACATGAAATATAATGTCTCTCTTATCCCTCCTACAAGGCCAGAATCTGGAAAATCAGGTTTTGTTGGGCCAGAAAGTATTTCCTAACTTTGGAGGACTCTTACCAATATATTTCCAAGGTAGTGAGTATACTCTTTTTGTTTATGGCCACCAGAATGGAAGACAGATAAACCAAGTGAAGAAAAAAGAAGCTCCGGTAGGAGAGTTAATGTCCTGGAGTAGAAGAGTATGATATGGAATAAAGGCAATTAGAAGACTCATGCTTCTTGGCCCATAAGATCAAGGTTAAAAGATGGAAAGGAAATGGAGAGAGTAACGGGTCAGGTGCCTGAGATCTGTTATGAGCTGATGTTAGATCTTGTGGTGGGGCCAGGTTTTCCTAAACTCACCCTAAGCTGGGTGTGCAGCATGCTTCCACATTACACTGGACGGACAATGCAAGCCTCTGGCTTTGCATATGGCCATCATCAACAGGTATTAGGCAAAAACAGAGGGAAGTAGACAGGAGTACCTAATTGTTTCTCTAAGACTGATATAGGGCAGGCATCGCTCACAAAAGTATTCAAGAGAGAGCTTGTCATGGAAGAAAGGACCCATATTAAAACAGCTGTATTACAGCTCTGTGATTGCAGGGTTAGCCCATAGGCAATGCACAGAGAGTAGCTGCATGGGATGCTGGTGGTGGTATTTACACCCACTTTTAATGACATGCAAATTAAGGGACAGGTTATTCAGAAATCACTAGAAAATGGGGAGTAACTTCTGGGTGTTGCCATAGAAATGGGTGGCAACTTCTAGGCATTGCCATGGCATTTGTAAACTGTCATTGCACAGTGGAAGTGTCTCATGCTGATGGGTAGTGAAAGGTTGCTTTCCTGCCACTTGCAGTTTTAGTTTTGGCAGGTTTCCAATTTGGACTGCGAGATAAAATGAGTCCTGGTAGCCTTCTGTCTCAAGACAAGCAGCTGCTTCCAAGAACACCCTGACCCCAATCTGGGTGGTCCCATATAAGCGGTTTTCATGGTACTGCATTGTTAGTCAGAAGGAGAGAGAGCTTGAGTTTGGGCATGGCATGGCTGAAACGTAAGTGTTTCCACCCCACCTAACTCCCCTTTTCAAAGAGGGAAAGGAGAAATAGTTGGGAAAATAGTGGAGGCTCCTTCCAGAGGGTGTCACTGTGATGGAGTGTGGATTCTGTCCTGGAGGGCTGCCAAGTGACCACATGAGCCACAATCACAGGAGAATCACTGCAGTATTCCTGGGGAGGGAGGGGTTCACAGCTCCAACCAGAGCTGATGTGGGGCCCAGTAAGCAGGGACTACTGATGGGTGCTGCTCAGTTATGCTGGCCAGAGATGGTCGCTGATGATCTCTGCCCTGGAGACCACAACCAAGGACTCTGAATGCAGATATGAAAGTCTATATCACCCCCTACCACCTTGACCAAGATAGGGTGCCATGGGAGCTCCTAGGGTGCTGGTCATGCTCTATTTCTTGATCTGAGGGCTGGTTATGCAGGTGTGTTTACTTTGGGAAAATTCACCCAGCTAGACACATATGATTTGTACATATTTCTGTATATATATTATACTTCAAAAAAAGGGGACTTAAAAAATCTATATAAATCATCTATACTCTCCCCCTAAAAATAAAATGCTGCACATTTTATTTTTAAATAAACACACCCCATAAGGCAGGTAGTTATGAGAAACATGAAGTCAATTATAGAGAAATGAAAATATATTATTTTCTCTGGACATTTGAGATTAATGTGAGCAAGAGGATGTACTTTATGCTCTTTTGCTAAAGAAAGTGAAACAAAAATCAGTGAATCTGTGAAAAACCTCAAAATACAATGGTAGTGATGCTATAAGTAAGAAGTTAAGCTGGCTTAATATTTAATTTTAGAGAAGTATCAGCAAAGTTCTCTAGATTAACTTTTAGGCTACAGGAGTTTAAGAACAAATTCAGGCATAATTATATCTGCATGCTGTCTTTATGGATAAATTATTTATTGAACCAAATTTTATTTTTTTTGGAAACATTACATACCTTATAATATTCTTGGAGATCTTAAGCCAGCTTTTACTAGACTTTTCCCTGAACCTAGCCCGAACCTTTCCTGGAACAGACCAAAATTCAGCAAGGGGAAGTAAAAGGCACTTGTAATTAGAGCAAGGAAGACTCATGTAAACTTCTGCCCCATTTAGCACTCAAAAGATCTTAGATAAATTGCATAAAATTTGGGCTGTGCAGTGTAATTCTGACTGTAACTATCTGAAGTTAGGTCAGATTTTCAAGTGAAGGACAAAGTGCTATGCAAGACAATATTCACTTCAGACACCGGCTGCAAGCTTAGGGGTTCCTGGGCCATTTCTGATAATTTGCTAGTATGTGTCACAGAACTAAGAACATCACTATGCTTACTGCCACAGTTTTATTATAAAGGAAACAAATGAGTAATAGTCAAATGAAGAGATGCACAGAGTGATGTCTGGTAGGTAAGTTTACCCAAGTGGTAAACTTACAAGTCCTCAGGACACATTGTCCTCTTCTAACACATCAATGTGTAATTACCAACCAGGGAAGCTCACTTGAGCCTTGGGTGTCCAGATTATTTTTATTAGGGTTTCATTATGTAGGCATGTTTGATTGAATCATTGTCTACATAATTGTACTCAATCTTCAGCTCCAATTTTCTCTCAAAAAATTGGGCTGATATCATATGGCTCAAATCCCCAGCTTTCTAATAATGTGGTTGGTTTTTGCAGCGTGATACCCCATCCTGAAACTACATTGAGGGTCCTCCATGAAGCACCTCCTTAGTGCAAACTCAGTGTGATCCAATACACCCCTCATAAATAACAAAGACATGCCTATTACTTAAGAAATCCCAAGGATTTAGAGGTTTCCTCCCAGGAACCAGTGGGAAAGACCAGCCAAATTCTGTATCCTATAATTAGATGTTTCCTCACATAGTGTGGTTCATGTGATGATTCTGTGAGATGAGGATTACAGAACACAGGACACCTTTTCATGACTTTAGATCCATCTTGAGATATGAAAAGACAAAGCACATCTAAGCTCTGTAACTTGAGTATCGCTTCATCATATTCTCTTTGAGCATCTTGCTAGAGAGTGGAAAGCAAGCTGAGTTGGTCACATCAAATTCAATTGTCCTCTGACTTCTGGGCTTAATAGCCTGCCTTTGAACGAGATGACCCACACAATGTTTCAGTCAGGTGTTCTGTGGAATGTGGGGTAATTCTTTCCTTATACTCCGCAGTGTTGAATTTCTGCATGAATATAAGCACATGATGTCATGTTCCTGTACCCCTTTGCCCTTGCAGCCACAGTTCACAGGGTCCAGGACTCACATTCACCTCCAAGTATCTAAATTGCTTTGCCTGAGGCTTTCTGTAGCCATTGAAGCCTCTTTTACCCATTGGAGATGACTGGGAAATAATACACCCCCTCCCCTCATCCCAGCTACTCTCAAACAGTGACTTACAGGAGTTGGTGTATGGATTCCCTAGTTCCATCTCTCCTTAGATAGTCTAATTCTGAGGCACTGTGTTTTGTACTTGTCCCCAAACTTTCCCTAGGCATGCTCTGTGACAACTTGTTTGACAAAGTGTTCTTTATTGATAATGTTTCTTCTTGTCCTCCTTCCCCACTCCTCTTTCTGTTGTTTCCTTTGTTACCCCAATAAGCTAAATGCCCCCCTTAAATTCTTATCTCAGGGTCTGTTTCTGGAGTAATCCACCAACAGCCAATAATATCAATTTTCCATTGTCAGCTCCTGATAATTGTGGATGTATTATCTCATTTAACAGTTATACCTGAAATCCAGCAACTTGTTCTTAAAACGACCATGTCCTATAGCCGGTAAACCGCACAAAAGAGAGCTGAGGATCAAGAGAGGTATTGGTTTATTTTGGTAGATGAGTGTGTGTGTGTGTGTGTGCGTGCGCGCGCACGCGCACGCACATGCATGGCCAGTTCTTTTTCTAAAATTAAATCATTAGTTAGCATTTTGGGGTACAGCAGCTTTTCCCTTACTGATATTTGAATACTGATATATCCATACCCATATTCTGGAGTTTAGTGTAGTTCCAAAGAAATAAATCTCAAATGTGCTAAAGAAAGGAAAATTGTATGCTGCTTTCAGGAAAATTATCAGTTTCTTATCATATTCATTAATCAAGGAGAGCTGTGATGAAATGCAGCCTACTTAACTTTTTTTTTTTTCTGTTCTTCCTATTGTTCTTTCTCCTCCTTGCTTCCTCTCCCTTTCTTTTGTCAGTGTGCATTCCTTCTCACCCCCTAAGCCTTGGTCTTTCTCTGGACCTCTCCCATCCCTCACAAACACATTAAAAACAAGACAAGCTCTAGATGGCTCCTCTAGACATCTGTCTCAAAAGAAACACATTTTTGCATAACAGCATACCTCCCAATATCTTAACCTCACACTAAATTATTTTAAAAGACACTATCTTCTGAGAAAAAACCTCAACTACTGCTAGTTGGAATATTCTTCAGAAGTTGTTGAGTATTCTTGGAATCACAGGTTATAGCTGTGAGTGTCATAGGGTAATTTAAAAGGCTTCAGAATAAATTTTCTAATGGAGAATTGTTATATCTTGGTTTGGTCAAGAATCAGATGGAGAGAAATACCTTTTAAAATTACAAGTACTCTTTTTTTGTTTGAAAATTATAGCGGAAGATTCTGTCCACCTTATGAAAGAGTAAGAGCTGGTTTATGATAATTAAATAGCTTGCAAACCCTTTCAATTGCCAGAGATCTACCATGAAACTTGTTTACTTTGCTTCAGAAAGAGGGAGTAACAAGACATTCTTCCATTCCTGAGCTGAAGTAGCTTTATCAGTAACAGTGACGTTGAACCAGGGCTTCTCTTTGAAATTGGAATACCAGAAAGAGATGTTGAATATTCTCAGTATTTTCCACTGGCAATCCTGGTTTGATATTTTAGAAACTTAGGTGATATCAAAATGGGATAGGACTGAGAAATGAAAGAGAGGAGGTTTTTTTTGTTTTGTTTCATTTTGTTTTTGTGACTGCAATGTTTTTTTCTGGGGTTGCAAGATCGGAGTAGGTGGTTCATATACAGTAAAAATTTTTAAATCAACTCTAATAGGAACCCAGAATTTCCAGAGTTCTAAAATTCTCTCCTTGAAAATTAAGGCATAGTGTTTTATGGAGGTGAGAGTATCTTCAAGTCTTTTAGTGTGTAAAGGAGTTTTCCACAAAAACACAGGATGTAGAAGCAAAACATAGTTTATTCTGTTGTTAGAGCCTATCTCAGCATTTTATGTTCGGAATTTGATTTTTAGTAAAACAAGTCTTACCCTTTGATCTGGTCCAGCATGTTTTCATACCTTTCTACAAAAGTACCCACATTCCTACAATCTGCTGAACGCAGAAGGCCCTTTGATAAAGAAGGAGTCCGTAGTAGCTACAGTGAGAAGCCTGCTTTCCACACTCTGGGGATTTTCCAGTTGGTGTTACTTTAAAGTTCCTTTGGTGTTAGAGGGTTAATGCTAATAAACTAGTGAAAATTAGTGTCTCCAATGGCCTAGTAAGTTATATACTTTTTTTTGAGGGGGAACAGTTGTCTGATTTTTACTAAGGCCTTTAATCTCTTTGTGTTCATAGTTTGGGTAGTTTGGGAATGTTTGCCTATTGATCAAGCATACATAACAAACATTTCTTTCTCCTAGAGGAAACAAAAGAAAATGAAAGAATGCTGGTGAAAAGTGATAACTTTAGGTTAAAAAGAGTGTTATTGATTTGCTCTGTGCTGTTTGAATTATTCATAACAAAAAGGAGAGAGTAGAGGTGCTTAGGGACACAGCATTTATTGAAAAGTCATAATGTTAAAAGTAGGAAAGAATTGAGAGTTAGAGATAAAGGAATTTTCCATTCTCTGATCTTTAATTCAGATATCCCCCTGTAGTCTTTGACAGCTGAATGAGTGCTGGGAAAATGAAGAATTAGCATGTGTATGACTCTATTGCTTGGACGTGTGTGTATAAGACTATCAATTAGGTGTCAAGCTTCAGATAAGGTGTTTTTGCTGAGTTTTCAACTACTAACTACTTTGATGACCTTTCCTCGTTCTGGAAATAATGTAGAGGCGAGGAGAATTTTCTTATTTTCTTTCCTTCCACTTCTTGAGGTTTGATAAATTGAGTCTACAAAACAAACTGGCAGATTAACAATAGACAGATTAATAGGAAAAAGTGGGACCCAAGTATATTAAAGTATGTATTGACACAAGGGCCAGACACAAATAAGAGATTCAAAGAGGAGCCAGATGTCTGAGTTTGGAGGTTACATTGGGAGGTTACAGAAAGAAGAGACACTTGTTGCTTCTTGGGAGAGTGGTGGGATGAGAGTAAGGGAGGAAGGCATGGAAGACCACAGCTGCCTTGCTATGAAGATGACAAATCTCAGAGCTGGTTTCCGAAAGAATAGATGGGAGCCTGTGGTAAAATTTTCCTAGCAGACCCTTAAACATTTCAGACTTTTAGTCTCTTTTTTTCTGTGAGCTAATCATTCCTAGGTTGGGACAAGGAGACAAGGAGGGCCTCAGAGAAAGCCTGTCTGCATCTGCTGTTCGCTTCATTGGTGCAGATTTCCCTTCCAGATGCAAAACTCTGCCCCAAAAGGACAGCACTTCAAGATATTCCTGTGGTTTGCAGCCCCTCTGAGTAGCCATCTTGAAATATGCCAAAGCAATACATTTTGGGGTGAAATATTCCAGTTTCCTTCCATAGACTTGCCTTTCCTTTGATTTGTTCCTATGTCAATTTCAGTCTACCTCCTTAGTCTTTCTTGATCTATGTTTCAAACAGTCAGTGACTACATCTCTTTACATTTATCTCTGTGTACACCTTTGGAGACAAATTTTAAGTCTGCCAATACTAAGATTTGGTGAGAATGTAGAGCAATAGGAACTTGTATACATTCCTGATGAGAAAAAACATTTTTATAAGAACCCAAGAAAACAATTTGGTAATATTTCCATAAGATAGAAAATGTTCATTCTACAGCTAATGATGCCCCAAAATATTTTCTTCATTGTTAAAACTGAGTTAACAATTGTATTTACTTCACAGATATCTTAGGATTAAATGAGTTAATCACTTTAAAACAAATAGGCTAATAAACGTTAGCCTTGTTATCGCCAGTAGTAGTAGTTGTAACTGTAATAGTATCTTTATTATCCTTGTTAACTATGTACTGTAGAAAACTTGCTCATCGCCCCCAGAAGACCTGTATAAGAACTCTTATAACATTAGTGTTTACAAGAGCAAAAAAAAAAAAAAAAAAAAGGAAAAAAGAAAACAACTTATTCATTTAAGAGGGAATAGATAAGTTGTTGGTATATTCATATAATGTCATATGATAGAATACTGTATAGGAGTTACACATATCATGAGGGATAAACCTCAAAACTGTATTACTGCTTAAACATTTTTAGGGGGAGGAAAAATAAATTATGATACCAGTTACACTTGGACTGAAATATACAGACAAACTGTATATACTTTTAAATGGATAATTACAAATGTTTTAGAAAAATATATGGTAACAATAATCCCCAAATTAAATATTATTGATATCTCTTGGGATAGATGGGTCTGTAATCAGAGATTGAGATTTCAATCAAATCATTGTTTTATTACTTAAGTTAGGTGTTCACTGTACTGTTCTTTGTGTATTTTGTTATATCCTAAATGTTTCTCCCTTAAATAAATGATCAAACAGCAACAGAAAAGACTAAATGGCATACTAGTGAATCAGACATTTGTTTAAGTATTTGCTGTGAATAACAGTTATTAGTTAGCTTAAGAAGATTAAACATTGAATATTAGAAGTGTAAATACATATAAGTCTGAATAGAGCTTGATTGAAAGCAAACCGAGCACACTGTGGAAATTCATCCATCAAGCATTTATTGGTACATACCTATGAAGTTAAGGAAAGCAGGATAGTTGACCTGAAAACCAAAACAGTGATTGGCTTTGCCGATTAAAATGAGCTTAGTTGCTCTGTCTGCACTGAGTTAAAAACAAAAACAGAAACATTTTGTTGTTCTGTGGCCCTAGGGCAGGTCTTGTCCATTTATGTCTGAACTATTTTTACACTGCTGTCTGGTTGCCTTTTATAATTTCCAGGTCAGCATTTTCTCTCATTCTTACATTTCTAGAGGGTGATATTCTGTTTGAAGCACATATCAGAGCCCACTCATCTATTCAGATAGATATTTATTAGGAGTCTATTAAGATGCCAAACATTGCGAGACATTGACCCAATCCTTGTAAATTGAGTGTTTGGTAAACACTGAAGGTTAACTGTCCAAATGAGAGATATTCAACCTAAATGGGACAGAAAGATGGGGAGGGAGGATGGTCTGAGCAACCTCTGACATGTTTTAAAAATATCCCCCAAAGCCCAGGGCCTTTTACATTATGCTGGGATTATCAATAATTATTACTAAAAATATTTTTAAGGTCACAGTTTTAGTAAAAAAGGGTGAGAGACAGTTCTAAGATTAATTTTATCTTTCTACATAATCATGAGGCTGATTTTAAATCCGTTTTCAAGTCTTACTGTGGCTTAATTGTTCCAACTCATAGTCCAGAAGTGTTAATATGAAATCACATTGCATGTTGAAAAAGCATTTCAAAGGACCAAGTCTCTTCTACCAGCACCAAGGGTGTTGTCACACGACAGTGAGTCAGGTTTCTGAAGTGGAAATTTGCCTTGGGAAAATCTTTGCAGTTGGAGGGATTTCTGTAGACACAGTATATGGTGGTTTGTTTGTTTTCTCCAATTGACTTATCCACAGCTTCTATCCTTGGCACAGCATCATTGTCCTTTTATTTGTATTTACCCACAGAGTTTTTACTACTAATAACAGTTATTATCATTGTATTTGTTGTTATAGATAAGATTAAATAGAGTATTGCCACTTGGCAGTCTCTGTTCAAAGCACTTTACGTTCTTCCATCTCAATCAAAGACCACCCGGGATAAGCCCCTAGTCCCACTAAGTTGGGTTGCTGATTCATTGCAATGAGAGAGAGCACACATCAGAGGAAGTGGGGGACATCTTACCAAATAGAGGAAACAATGCAGTTATTATAGGAGAAAGGTGGAGTTTCAGGTAAGATTTAACTGAAGGAGTATTCTGATGGGCTCAAAGCCCAGCAGGGCTATATTTAATTGACCAACATTAAGTCTGGACACAAAGTAGATCCAGGGTTAGTCCTGTTAATTACTTTCAAACACCAAAGTTAAGTTAGATGTGAAATATTGCAGCCAAAAACCTCTTATTTGAAGGTCTGCACATGAATTGTAAGTCCAGGCTGCTTTTTTAAATATGAAGTCTTCCAGGTAAGAGGGGGATGTTTTTGTGAGAAACCTCCAAGAACAGAGACCAGCAGGCTCACAGCCAGCAAGGAAGTGAGACCCTAGTCCTACAACTGCAAGGAACTGAATTGGGCAACAACCTGAATGATCTTGGAAACATTCTTCCCCAGAGACTTCAGCAAAGAATGCAACCTGGCCAATACTCCGATTTTAACATTGTGAGACCCTTAGCAGAAGACTCAGGTGAGCCCACCCAGACTTCTGACCTACAGAAACTGTGTGTTTAAAAAAACCAGAGCCCAAACAAAGCAACCAAACAATCAAAAAGTGAGGTGTTTCATGCATACTGATACGATTTCAAAGTCATATTTCTGATAGTCTATGATTTCAGAGAACAAAGTTTCTCAGTAAATAAGAAAGCAGTTGTTGCCTGACAAAGAGGATTTTATGACACTTTACAACAGCAGTGTGTCCTTGCAAGAAATATCATTAGCCGTTCACTTTGCAGCTGGTTTTATCTTTTGTCTGTTATCCAAGCCTAATGAATGGCCAGACATTTTTAGTTTCTCAGTCCAAGCTAATTTTTACTTTCTCAAAGTATTAACTTATTTAATCTTCAAAACAATGCTTTGGAGTAGGTGATATTACAGTTCCCCCTACTTTATAATGAAGAAACTGAAGTATTTGCTTAAGGGGCAGAGGGGGAAGTCATAAGGAGTGGTACCAGGCTTCAACTCAGGCCATCTGCTTTCAAAAGCAAGTACTTGGTTGTACTGCTAATTGAGCCCTTACACACAGGCCAATAACAGGTAGTACCTTAGCAAATGGAAATAAAATTCCTCTTAGGGAAGAAAAATTAGTTACAAACATTTTTCAGGCTGGAATGTGAAATGGGTTAGTTCATGTGATGACACCAATAAAGAATATGGATGAATCTGGAAACCATCATTCTCAGGAAACTGACACAAGAACAGAAAACCAAACTCTGCATGTTCTCACTCATAAGTGAGTGTTGAACAATGAATGAACACATGGACACAGGGAGGGGAACATCACACACTGGGCCTGTCAGGGATGGAGGGATTAGAGGAGGGATAGCAGGGGGTGGGGAATAACATTAGGAGAAATACCTAATGTAGATGACGGGGTAGGGGACGGGGATTGGATGCAGCAAACCACCATGGCATGTGTATACCTATGTAACAAACCTGCACATTCTGCACATGTACTCCAGAACTTAAAGTATAATAATAATTTTAACAAAGAAAAAGAAGATAATTGAACCTCCATATTAACAATAATGAAAGCCCTAATGCTTGCATGCACTCATATATGCTAGGGGCTAAAAATATGTATTAATTGACTTTAAAAAACATTATATGCTGGGCATGGTGGCTCACGCCTGTAATCCCAGCACTTTAGGAGGCCGAGGTGGTTGGATCACCTGAGGTCAGGAGTTTGAGACCAGCCTAACCAACATGGTGAAACCCCATCTCTACTAAAAATACAAAATTAGCCAGGTGTGGTGGCAAATGCCTGTCATCCCAGCTATTTGGGAGGCTGAGGCAGGAGAATCCCTTGATCCCGGAAGGCAGAGATTACAGTGAGCTGAGATGGTGCCATTGTACTCCAGTCTGGGCAACAAGAGTGAAACCCCAAAACATTATATATGTTAACTCATGTTACAAATCACTTCTGAACTAGGGTGATTCCTATTTCACAGACACACAAAATGTGGCCCACAGGTCTAAAGTGACTTGTCTAAGGGCACATGAATTGCAATGGGTAGAGCTGGAATCCATACCCCAGAGGCTGGTTCCAAAGCCTGATTTCTTAGCTATTTTGCTATATAGGAATATATGAGAATTAGGGGACTCAGGGACAAAAAGAAGGGAAAGAGAAATAGAGGTGATGGGGTGGCTGAGCCCTATTGCAAGAGAATAGAAGGGTTTTGAAGCTCAGATGGCAAATATTTATTTTGAAGTTATTTGCATTGCTGTAATATAAACATTCCTCTCTCTCTAAATATGCTATACATATAAAGGTCTTATGTAAATGAGAGTCTTTTGTAGTGGAGGTGGTAGTCAGGGAAAAACTATGAGTTTCACTTTTGATTAATAAAAAGTCCCAAGGTATATAATGGAAAGTGTATAATTCACATAAGGTTGAACATAGAAGCCAGAAGGAAATAGAATTTACTATTTTTTTTGGTGGGGCGAGGATTTGTAACTTTCCAGAACATTTACAGAGATTTGAGTCAATCCTACCAAAGTCTTAGGGAGTTACAAGACTTTAGTTAACACTCAAGTTGCATTTCCATTAAACAATTTCAGAGAGAACACTCTGAGTTGAGTTTAATCAAACCAGTAGCAGGTGACATACGATTAACTGTTAATTATTTCTGGCATCTAGCATAGTATCAGGTACTTGGTAGTCATTGAATAAATAAATATTTGTTGAATAAAAATAGTGACGACATTAATGATGAGTTATTTTTAAACCACAATGATCAATAAACAGAAATACATTAATTATTTTATTCTGTCGTGCTTATAGGCAATCAAAAACTCTTTGCCACCTGTACACTATTTACATCTTTATCTTATGGGTTGTAGTGTAGACGGCAGATGGTGGCTAGTGCCCTGCTGTCTATGACAGTAGCACCTAGTGCATGTGTTGTGACTAAAAGCAACAAGCTGGTGGTACTTGAGTCATCAAATTCTATATAACTGAAGTTGATTTGATGACATAGTGTATGTAAAATGGAAAGCACAAAGTCTTTCATGACTTTTCCTAAAGTTTTACGTTAAACATTTTCTAAAATGGAAAACTTTTTATAATGCAGCGTAATCTTTAAACCTCAGTTTTCTGAACATATTGAACTATTCTTTGTTTTCGGTAATTAATTTTTTTGAACTCTCATTTACTGCACAAATATATACTGAGTGAAGCTTTCTAGGCTGTGATGCAATGGTGGTCTTAAGTGCAGGTAATTGGTGGCATTCTTGGTTCCAAACAGCAGAATCCACTCTACCAGTTAAATAATAAAATACACTTACTCCAAAATACTAAATAGCTTGTAGCATTACAGAGGGCAAGAGAATTAGGCATGGAGACTATGCAGTCAGGTATGATGGCCAGATGACCCCAACGGCTGCCCTAGGAGAGACCAAAGTGCTGCCACCATCAGGCACCAACTCTACAGGTTTTACTCTCTGTGACTTGCCGTCTCAGCTACTGCTTCCTCTAAAGCAGGCATTCTCTCTTCCACAATTAGCCACTGTCAGCAGAGAATGGGTTCTTCATGGTAACTGCTTTCTCTTCCAAGTCCAAGTTGGGAATATATGATGGGGTGGGGTTGAGGTCACATGTCCATGCCATAGTTACAAAGAAGTCTAAAACAGCAAATAAGTGACTCTAGCTTCTACCTAGCAGACTTATAAGAGGAGACATTATCCAAAAATAGAAAGGCCACTTTAAATAAGCTAGGTAGTAACACAGATGGCACATGCCCACTCCAGCCATGGTGACATGTGGGAGTATAAGCTGAGGTGTTTCCTCGACAAGGAGAGCTCTCCTTTAAAGGCTCTTAGCTTGCTGCTCTTGATCCTCTCTCTTCTTTACTGTTAGTTGTCATTTATTTCCACTGCTGATTAACAAGGGAAAAATATTCGATTTTTAATTAGTTATGATAGGTATAATTTGTTGAGCTCCTAGTACGTTCTAGGCTCTATGTAAGAAAGTTTTACATATATTTTCAATTTATTTCTCAAAAAACCTTTATAAACTCATGACATAAATATTATTCTCCCAACCTTGAATTTTATAGGTGAAGAAACTGAATCTCAGAGTAGTGGAGGTATGTGGTTGAATCTGTAGGAGAGACAGAGTGACAGAGGTGATATCTGAGTCCAGGCCCCCAGGACTCCAGCTCCAATACTCTTCTTGCCCATTATGTTAAATCTTTCTCTTACTGGTCAATCATCCATGAACTGTTCTCCAGGTTGACTTATTACTTACAGGTAACCATATTGACTTCCTCTGCTAAGAAAGTTAATGAAGTGCCCCGAATTCATTTTACTTACAAGAAATTCAAAAATACGAGCAAAGTGATTGCCACACCATGCACCCCTTTGAGAGAGAAAGACAAAACACAATAGCTGCACTGTGTCAGAGTTAATCTTATGTGAGTTCTGCATTAATCAAGTTAGGAATACTAATCTTTCAAGAAATGCAGCCACCCTGCACTGATTCCTAGGGATTCAAGAATGCATAGGACTCCATCTCCACATTCGGGGCTCATAGTCAGAAGGAGTCTTAACTGATAACTCTGTGGATCTGATTTCATCAGTGTCTTCTAGTGTCTCTATTTCCTGTCCTTTGACTCATCCCCCAATTTTCCTGACCTTCCTCTTATCTACTGTATTAGTCAGAGTTCTATAGGGAAACAACAAACAGGATGTATATACAGTCATGTGTAACTTAACAATGTTGATACATTCTGATAAAGGCATCCTTAGGCAGCTTTGTTGTGTGAACATCATAGAGTCCCCTCACAGAAACCTACATGGTGCAGCCTACTACACACTTAGTCTATATGGCGTAGTCTATTTCTCCTAGGATACAAACTTGTATGTCATGTTACTGCACTGAATACTGTAGGCAGTTGTAACACAATGCTAAGTATTTGTATATCTAAACATACCTAATTGTTGAGATACTTCAGGAAAAGATTAAAAGATATGCTACAAAAGATAAAAAATTGTGCATCTGTGTAGGGCACTTAACCATGAATGGAGTTTGCAGGACTGTAAGTTGCTTGAGGTGAGTCAGTGAATGAGTGGTGAGTAAATGAGAAGTCTTAAGACATTGCTATACGCTGTAAAGTTTATAAACATTGCACACTTAGGATACATTAAATATATTAAATTTTTCTACAATAACTTACTGTAACTTTTTACTTTTCAAACTTAATTTTTTAACTTTTTGAATATTTTATAACATTAGCTTAAAACACAAAAATATTGTACAACTATACACAAATATCTTCTTTATATCTTATTCAATAAGCTTTATTTATTTATAATTTTTTTTCTGAGACAGAGTTTTGCTCTGTTGCTCAGGCTGGAGTGCAGTGGTGCAGGATCAGCTCACTGCAACTCATTCTGGGTTCAAATGATTCTCATGCCTCAGCCATCCAAGTAGCTGGGACTACAGGCGTGTGCCACTACACCCAGTTAATTTTGTATTTTTAGTAGAGACAGTCTTTCACCATGTTGATGAGGCTGGTCTCGAACTCCTGACCTCAAGTGATCCACCCACCTTGGCCTCCCAAAGTGAGCTTTAATTGATATCATTCATTATTTATTAAACTCTTTGTTAAAACGTGTGGCACACATATGTACATTAGCCTCGGCCTACATAGGATCAGAATCACCAATATCACTTCTTTCACCTCCTCATTTGTCCTTCTGGAAGGTCTTCAGCGGCAGTAATACTCATGGAGTTGTCATTTCCTGTGATGATAATGATTTCTTCCGGAATACCTCCTGGACATGCCTGAGGCTGTTTTATAGTTAACTTTTAAAACATAAATAGGAGTGCACTCTAAAATAGCAATAAAAGTATGGTTTAATAAATACATAAACTAATAACAGTCATTTATCATCACTATCAAATATATACTGTATATAATTGTATGTGCTAGATTTTTATATGGCTGGCAGCACGGTATGTTTGTTTACATCAGCATCATCAAAAATGAGTCATGCACTATGCTGTGATGTTAGAATGGCTCTGACATCATTAGGTAATAGAAATTTTTCAGTTTCATTATAATCTTATGGGACCACTGTTGTCAATGCAGTTTGTCATTGACTGAAACATCGTTGAGTGGCACATGACTATAAATCTATGTATATATGTGTATGATATTGACTTATGCAATTATGGAGCTGGAAAATTTCACACCTGCTGTCTGTTAGCTGGAGGCTCAGGAAAGCTGGTGGTGTCATTCGTAGACCTGAGAATCAGAGAGCCAGCCATGTAGCTTCCAGTTCCATTCTGGAGGTCCAGGAACCAGGAGAGCTAAGAGCAGGGAAAGACCAAGTCCCAGCTCAAGCAGTCAGGCTGAGAGAGAGTGAGTTCAATCTCCCTCTGCCTTTGTGTTCCATTCAGGCCCTTAATGGAGTAGATAAAGCCTATCCACATTGGAGAGGGCAATCTGCTTTACTCAGTCCACCAATTTAAATGCCAACCTCCTCTGGAAATATCTTCACAGACACAATGGAAAATAATTCTTAACCTATTATCGGGGTATCCCTGACCTGTTATCTGGGTATCCCATGGCCCAGTCAAGTTGACAGTAAAAACATTACCTATCCTGTCTGCCAATACTAAATAGGGAAGCTGCAGCTTGAAGTTTATTTCCTCATTCAAACTTCAATGACTATAGATTTTTCCATCCACCCATTTACCTCATGGATAAAGGTTAACACAACTTAGTGTCCAAAACAGAAAGAATGATTATCACTATCCATCATGAGCTATCTATGGATCCTCAAAGATACCTCTTACCATGACTTATGCTTTCTCCAGAGATGCTGATTTTGAGAATATTAAGTCTACTCCCTGTAAAATTCACGTATACACTTAAAATTTAGACTCTTGTATTTCCTAATGGACACTAAATTTGGGAAAGATGTATTGCTATTTTTAAAAAATAAGTTTGAAAAAAGAAGTGTAAAACTAACTTAAAAAATGCTTTTTCCTTACACCGAGATTGCCTTTATGTATTTGTGCAGAGATACTCAAACCTGTGTTCCATGGCATATCCAGGACATGTGTGAAGGGTTCTGGGGGTGACAGTTGGAAGGAGCTGGGAGTACATGCAGCCTCATAAGTCCTTATCTGCTTCTCATGGCCACTCTTCTTGAACTTCTTTGTATTTGGGTCTCTATGTAAACTTTCATTTGCAAAAAGGGATTCTACTATTCACAGAGTTTGGAAACCACTGAGGTATGAAAGGGTTAAGAGAAAGAGATTTGCAAAGAGCTAAAAATAGACTTGCCATTGGATCCAGCAATCTCACTACTGGACATCTACCCAAAGGAAAAGAAAGCTTTATATATATATATTTATTTATATATAATATTTATGTATAAATATATATAATATATATATTATATATTTATGTATAAATATATATATAAATATTATATATAATTATATATGTTATTTATGTATAAATATTATATATATTATAAATATATATATTATATATAAATATTATATATAAATATTAAATATAAATATTAAATATAAATATATATTTATAAAAATATAAATATATATTTATATATATGTATATATATAAAGACACCTGCACTCAAATGATTATCACAGCACTGTTTACAATAGCAAAAATCATGGAATCAAATGTCCATCAATGGGTGATTGGATAAAGAGAATGTGGTACCTATACACCATGGCATACTATGTGGCCATAAAAAAGAATGAAATCATGTCTTTTGCAGCAACGTGAATGAAACTGGAGGCCCTAGTTTTCTGAAATAGCTCAGAAACAGAAAGTCAAATATCACGTGTCACTTATAAGTGGACGCTAAATAGCATGAACATATGGATATATAGAGTGGAATGAGACACTGGAGACTTGAAAAAGTGGGAGGGTAGGAGAGGGATGAAGGATGAGGGATGAGCAATTACCTATTGAGCACAATACAATATACATTATTGGGGTAATGAGTACACTAAAAGCCCGTATTTTACCACTATGCAATGTATCCGATGTAACAGAATTGCCCTTACTCTTGTACTTCTAACTCCATAGGTTTTGTTTTGTTTTGTTTTTAAAAAGAGAAATATATTTCTCCTAGTCACTGAAAGGTGGAGGGAGCAGGTTAGGCTGCCCTTCGCCATTGGGTTTCAGTTAGTTTCATTTTTTTTTTCTCTAAGATATGAATTCTTAGCATCTAAAATATCTATATTCATTCCTCAATTTAAAAATGTGCCCAAATTTTTATGTGTGTGTGTGTGTGTACATATATATGTACACACACACACACATATACACACACACATACATATATATATATATATATATATATATACACACACACACATATTTGACTTTTTCTGAGACAGGGTCTCACTTTGTCATCCAGGCTAGAGTGCAGTGGCGTGGTCTAGGATCAACCTCTGCCTTCTGAACTCAAGTGATCCTCTTACCTCAGCCTCCCCAAGTAGCTGGGACTATACGTGCACACCACCACGCCCAGCTAAATTTTGTATTATTATGTAGAGTCAGGATCTCACTATGTTGCTCAGGCTGGGCTTGAATGACTGGGCTCAAGGGATCTACCTACCTCAATCCCCCAAAATGTTGGGATTACAGGTATGAGCCACTGTGCCCAGCCTCAAGTATATATTACTTGAACAAATCTGACATTTCAGATTTCCCTTAAGTGATCTTGTCCGTTAAGACAAACACTAAAAAAGTTCTTTCTCCTCAAATAATTTGGATGTGGGATTTTCTCATGGCTTAGACTGTCAGGTTGGCTTCCCAGTTCTTACTCTACTTTATTTATTTATTTATTTATTTATTTGCATGTAGCAAAAGGTCTTCTGCTCTTTTTAAAAGGTAAAGATAAGCCAGGTGTGGTGACTCACACCTGTAATCCCAGCACTTTGGGAGGCCGAGGGAGGAGGATTATTTGAGCCCAAGAGTTTGAGACCAGCCTTGGCAACATTAAATAGAAAAAAGAAGAAGAAAAGAATTATTTTTTTTTTAAAGGTGAAGGTATTGCCTTGAAAACTCCTGAGATAAGACCCAGTGGTCTATTTATAGCTACCCTCAGCTCACTTGCTCAGGGCTGACACAAAAGTCTCAGCTTTGAGTGAGCACAACGTCTCCTCTCTGTGTTTAGGTGGTTTTTTGTGTGCTTGGCTCTGAATTTGAGGTCAACCAGGTGCTGGAAATGTTTGTTTGGCATTATGTTGCACATGGCCCGACTTTAGCCTGACAACATCAGTCCTGGCTATATGTGTCACCGATGGCAGTATTCATTTCATTCCTCTTCCGTATTTGGATGCTTGGCACTCTCGCGGTTTGCCCTGCACATATACACAGCAACCAATGGACTTCTCTAGCTCCTTTCACAGTGCTGTGGCTGGGCTCTGAAATATAGAGAACCATTGGGTGACCATGCAATGAAAAATGCAAAACCCCTCAAATGATGCTGGGCTCATTAGCAGCTTCTCTGCTCGGGTCCCCTGCACAGTGCAGACTTCTTAGTAGGCAGAGAAACAAGGTAGGATCAGAATGAGGTCCTGAGTCAGGCCCCAAATTATTGCTGAGTTTTGTTCATGGCAGAAAAGTCCTATACCTGACCCCAAGCATCAACCTGCAAATTGGCCTTCAGGGTTCTCCTCAGTGGCTCAAGAGAGACCAAACACTGCAGTTAAGCCTGGGCCAGGCATTCCATTATCCTGTTTCTTTTCCACTGCTCTGGTGGCTCTGGATTGAAGGGAGTCCCTGTGCAGCCACAGAGGGCAGCCCTATTTTGATTGCTCTGCTCAGAGGGACAAGCTGCCATTTGAGTCTTGATTTTTTTTTTCAAATAAGTTACTTTTAAAGCAGTCTTTAAATGATTCTTAACAGTCTTGAAAGCTGTGAAGGTAGATTCTTCTTTCTTCACATGTGGGGAGGAGAACAGGGAAGCCCCTTGTAAGGACCAGTGGTTTATATCTGGACTTTGAAGTATTCATTCATTCATTCAACAGATATTTATTGAGGACACAATATGGGCCAAGAACTTATCTAGGCCCATCAGGGTATTCATCAGCAAACAAAACAAAGCTCCCATACTCCTGGCACCTGCATTTTGGCCATTAAATGTATTAAGACTCACCCAGAAGGAAACAGTGACCATTGCCACACACTGATTCCCTAGTACTGTGAAACCAGCACCATGCCTACCTTGCTCAGGGTCCAGCACACATTCATGTTCACCACGGCACACAGCCAAGCTTGCTGGCATCTCCAACAGCTCACAGTTCCTCACAGCAGCGTAGATGAAGGTGACCCATGCCCAGGTATCAGGGGCTTCACCAGGACACCTCCAGCAGCTGACATTTTGTCCCTTCTCCCACCCCCTGGCTTTGGTATGTTGTGGAGGACAGCTTGGTGCCAAGTTTCATAGATCTCCTGTTAATTTTTCAGCATTGGGGTTGATGTTTGTCTAAAAACAAATAACCTAATTTTTAAAAATGGACCAAGAGTCCGGGTGTAATGACTCACACCTGTAATTCCAGCACTTTGGAAGGCTGAGGCGGGCGGATCACCTGAGGTCGGGAGTTTGAGACCAGCCTGGCCAACATAGTGCAACCCTGTCTCTACTAAAATATAAAAATTAGCAGGGCATGGTGGCAGGTACCTGTAATCCCAGCTACTTGGGAGGCTGAGGCAGGAGAATAGCTTGAACCTAGGAGGCGGAGGTTGCAGTGAGTCAAGATCATGCCACTGTACTCCAGCCTGGGTGACAGAGCAAGACACCATCTCAAAAAAAAAAAAAAAAAAATTGGGCCAAGAACCTGAACAGACATTTCTCAAAATAAGCTACATTAACGGTCAACAACAATATTTTAAAAAGTGCTCAATGTCACAAATCATCAGGAAAATGCAAATCAAAACCACGAGATGCCACTTCATACTTGTTAGGATGACTATTATCAAAAGCCTATAAGATAGCAAGTGTTGGTGAGGATATGCAGAAAAGGCAATCCTTGTACACTATTGGTGGGAATGTCAACTGCTATAGCCATTATGGAAAACAATGTGGAGATTTCTTTAAAAATTAAAAAGAAACTGTCATGAGATCCGGAAATCCCACTTCTGGGTATGCATCCATAGAAAAGGAAATCAGCATATCAAAGTGACACCGATACTCCCATGTCACTGCAGGATTATTCGCTATAGCTAAGAAAAGGAATCAGCCTGAGTGTCCATTGATGGATGAATTTATAAAGAAAATGTTGTATACATATACACACAAATTAAATATTATTCAGCCCTATAAAGAAGGAAATTGTGCTATTTGCAAAAACATGGGTGAAACTGGAGAACATTATACTAGGTGAAGTAAGCCAGACTCAGACAGACAAATACCACATATCTCATTTATGTGGAATCTAAAATAGTGAAATTTATTGAAGTAGAGAGTAGAACAATGGTTGCCAGGGGCTGGGAGGGAGGGGGAAAAGGGGTGATGTTGGTCAAAGCATACAAGATGAACACATTCTGAAGATCAAACGTACGGCATGGTGACAATTGCAATACTGTATTGTATACTTAAAATTTGCAAAGACTGTAAATCTTAAGTGTTTTCACCACAAAAAGGAGAAAAAGAAAAAATATAACTATATGAGGTGGTAGATATATGTAGTTCTCATTTCATAATGTATCCACTTCAAAACATCAAGTTGTATATTTTAAATGTATATATTTATTTGTTAATTATACATCAGTAAAGCTGAAAAACTTCTATCATCTATCTACCTATCATTTATCTATCTATCTATCTATCTCCTACCTACCTACCTACCTATCATCTTCCTCCCATCTTACATGCTCTTCTCATAATGTGACAATCACTCCTCCTGCTGAAAGTTGGAACAACATTCTCTTCCCTTGAATGTGGGTAGGGGCGGAGAGAGGGCCTGTTACCACAACAGATCATGGTGGAAGTGATGCTGTGTGACTTCTGAGGCCTGGTCCTCAAAAGTGATAAAGCTTTTACTTTCTCTCTCTCTGTCGTTCTCTCATTGTCCATGAGACTTGGGAGCTCTGAGCCACTGTGTAAGAAGACTACCTGCAGCTGCCATGTTTGTTAGACCTTGTGGGGGACTACATGTAATGTTGCTCCAGCCCCTACCTGTCTGAGATGACCCCAGTCTCAGTCACCACCTGACTGCAATGTCATGAGAGACCCTGAGACAGAACTGCCCAGCTGAGCTACTCCTAAATTTCTGTCTCACAGAAATCATGAGGTAATCAGCGATTATTGTTTTAAGCCACAAAGTTTTGGGGTGGCTTGTTACATAGCAATGGATAAATAATGCAGAAAGTTTCATAGTCAATAAACGTGGCCCTTAGAAATTGGTTTATAGCCCATTTTGGTTGAATGTCTGAGATTCAAACATTCAAAAATAATATTTAACTTTTATTGTGAACTTGGGATGTATCCAGCAGGCTCTGTTTTAAGTGCTTTGGATCAATTAACTCATTCAATTGTAGCAACTCCAGACCTCAATGGGAAATAGGTGTAAAAAGGAAGTGCAGAGAAGTGAGGTAACTTGCTTGATGTTGCACAGCTAGTAAATGGCAGATGAGGAGTTAACAAATCACGTACGGGTATTGCTCCATCAAATCTAAAATCACAGAAATCACAGAATAATTTATTGAACCTTGTTGGGACTTAAATAGAATTTAAACTCAAGATGTACTGTCATTTGGGAAGGAGAAACTGATATCAATGTTCTTCATTTTGGTGACATTTCAATGAAAATAAAAGTAAAATTAAGCAGGAATTTAGAATCTTGTGTATATACATCTGTCTCTCTACAATATGAGAATAACCCATTTTTCTTGACACTTTAGGTCACTAGCATGGGAGCCACCTGAAGGCAGAGACTGTGTCTTGTTCATTCTGTTTTCTTTGTTTCTAGGACATAATAAGTGCCCAGCATGTAGTTGTGAACTAAATAAATAGATGTGAATTTTTATATAAAAGAGATTACAGTAGTACCTCCTTATTCATGGTTTTACTTTCCACACTTTTAGTTATGTGCAGTACAATACAATAAGCTAGTTGGAAAGAGATAGTGAAGAGATACCACATTCGCATAACTTTAATTACAGTATATTATAATTGTTTTATTTTATTAGTTATTGTTAATCTCTTGCTGTGCCTTATTTATAAATTAAACTTTATTATAGGTATGTATGTATGGGAAAAATTATATAATATATAGGGTCCTATATTATTCACTGTTTCTGGCATCCATTGGGGATCTTGGAACATATCCTCTTAAGATAAAGACAACTTTAAATATTATATAGCTTTATATTCCACTACTTGACTGTGTCTGGGGATATAGCAAGTGCTCAAAGTGTTGCTAAATGAACTGGTTCAGCAGATTACAGGTTTTAGCTAGAGTGCTAAGAAGTAGCAATTTTATGGAAAGTAGTAAGCTTATGTATCTCCAGAATGAATACATTTCTTTTAAAGCAGCTTTAGAAGCCAAATGCCCTTGCATTCTGGAGGGAACAAAGATATTTTCATTTTATACCTAATGAAGAATACGATTTTTTAAACTTTTTTTTCTTTCAAAACTGGTTCATTAACCTACAACACTGGTCTATGTCATTGGGAATTGAAATTAAGCTTAGAGCCGTACCTCTATTTCTTTGACCTCTATTTCATGTCGAAAGAAAATAATTAGATTCCTAGTTTTAAACTCCCAGGTTGCTGAAGGCTGGGTATGATGAGGAAGCAACCATGTGGGCCAATGGGGGAAATATGCTTACTTAATTTCATGATCATAACAGTTGGCCATGATAGATTGGCTGGTACTAGATCACCCCAAAATAATGTTCTTCTATAGTCACAAGACCATGGAGTAATTACATTGTCCAATCCCTTGACAACTGAAGAAAACAGACTATAGAGAGGTGAAGTTACTTGCCCAAGGTTGCAGTTACTAGCAGAACTAGTAATCAGGTCTCTAAAATCTAAGTGGCATTTGCATTATTTCAGCGTATTTCATTGTTGTCCATAAACTAAAGTATGAGCCTCATACAGATTTATTTATGATAACAGCTATGTTTCTCTCCCCTAATTTTTTCTGATATCAAGGATCAAGCTCTACATATCATGAGCTCATTCCATCATGGGTCTATGCAAAACAACAGAAAAAGGGGTTTCCATCACCTCCACTCATTGCATAATAGAAAGGGAAGTTCTCCTGTGCACCTGCATTTCTTCTCATTAAATAATTCTCCCAAGGCCTAAATGACCAAAATCCGCTGTTCAGTCAGTCCTCATGGAAAAATCATGTGGCTTCACCTAGATGTTGTCTGTCCTGAGGGAGGGGATGATGCTGGCAGAAAAAGGGCAGAATGGATGCCTTGGAGTCTTCCATTTGAAACACACTGAAGCCCATGTTTATCCATGTCTCCCTGGTATTAAGTATGATTATGTGTCCTTCTACTTTTGGGGCACAGTTTCCATTCTGTTTTTCCAAAAATGTGTCTTCTCCCTTCATTCCTCTTAATTCTCTGTTTGTTAAGGTTTTTCGTTTTTTTTAATTTCAAAGTTGTTTATAGGAATTAACTTTGGTTAACTTAAGAGAAAGTGGTTCATTGGGAAGCTCACAGAACGTAAGGCAGTTGGAGACTGAGAGATAGCAGGTGGGAGCATCTCGGTCAGGAGGCTGCCACAGGACTGAGCTCTCTTTGGTTTAAGGCCACTCGTCTGTCTATTTAGGTTTTATGCTCCATGCTGTGACTGTCTGGTGGTTCAGGCTTATGTCATTTGACTCAAGTAAGTGATTCTAGCTAAGGAGAGCAGGGCTCTGGTCATATTCCAGCTTAGTTTGATTTCCCTGAGAAGCAGACCATGAGATAAGCACTCAAGTACAAGTAGTGCATTTGGAAGATAATTCCAGGAGTCACTTGGAGGGCACTGGGAAACTGAGATAGGGAAGGGAAGGTAGCTGGTAACCAGGCTAACTAACCCTGCTGCTGCCACTGGGCCACCTGGAGCTTAATCCCACTGGGGAACTTGGAGAGCTTGTTTAGAACCCACACTGCAAAGTTATTCCACCCAAGGGCAAGGGAGCTGTGATTTGTATTCGCCAGCTCTCATCAGTCATTGTTTGATAGCTCTTGGGAGGAGGTGGTGACAGTCACTCTCCAAACACTTCTGGCATGCCACAGGCACATGTGGTCTCAGAAAGCAAAGCAGAGGCTGATAGCTGGAAGCCAAATGGTCTTACAATAACATAGTGTCTTAGTTTCCTATTGATTTCTATTGCTTTCCTATCAATGTTCTAATTATCACAAACTTAGTGGCTTAAGACAAAAATTTCATTTGCAGTCTGGAGGTCAGAAGTCTAAAGTCAAAGTGCTGAAGGGCTGAATCCACCTAGAGGCTCTAAGGGAAAGTCTACTTCCTTGCTTTCTCCAGTCACCTATATTCCTTGGCTCATTGCCTCTTAGGATCTCCTCCTCCTGACTCTGTACATCTCTTCTTCCATCCTCACGCAGCCTTCTCTTCTGATTCTTACTCCTCTTGCCTCCTTATAAAGACTCTTGCAATGATATTGGGCCCACCCAGATAATCCACAGGAATCTTCTATTCTCAGGATGCTTGACTCCATCACATCTGCAAAGCCCCTACCTATGTAAGGCAACATAGTCACAGTCTCCAGGATTAGGATGTGGTCATCTTTGAAGGACAGCCTTCCACACATGGTAAGGCCTGAGGCAGGTCAGCCTTTCCCCTGGATGGGAGGGCACTATGACATAACTAGTCTTGCTGACCAAGAAATAACACATTTCTTTTACAGAAAAACATTTTCTCCTTTTGTCGTAGAGTAAGTTGTCCTCCCTATTCTCTCTACTTGATTTAAAAACAAAGGCAGATGAAGAAAAATAAAAGACTCTAAATCTTTGATCCTAGACCTATGAAATGATTAGCGACCCAGTCTTGAGCACCTTTGGGATTTCCACTAATGATTCCACAGGGTTCCTATTGATTCCCACTCAGCTGCGAGAACTTCAAAATGCTCACAGCCTCTTCTCCTTATCCATTTCCAATTAAGAGCTTATTTACACCCATTTCCAACAGCACCTCTAAACTGATGCCTTGACTACCAGATAAATTGTCCAGAATGTAACAAAAGCTGTCTAATATTTGGTAGAAGAAAGGAAAGAGGAGAATTCAGATGCTGATGGAGAGTGTGTGTGCACATACACACGTGTGTGGACTCACACTTAGGTCCTCTGACATCTGAGTAAAACCCTGATGTTTCAGCTGTTTCAGCTCCAAGGCAAAAATGTTATTCTGGGTTACTCTGGGAACAAATTATAAGAATCATTTCCCCAAATGCCCTTGCTGACAGAGTTCCCACACAGTCAGAGGAAATGAAATCTCCCTCAATCAATTTCACTGGTTTGGTGTCAAGCTCCTAAGCCCCTCTGAGCTCCCATACCACCTGCCTCCTCGTTCTCTGCACACATTACCATAAATCACTCTCCAACCCTGACCCAGGCGATCCTGTTCATACTTAGGGAGCTAAATGAAAAATGCCTAAACTGTGTGTATTGGTTTATAAATGGAAATCTATGCTGTTCAAATATCAAATTTTGGCTAATAATAGTTTCTTGTAAATATAACATTCTAGGCAAGGGACAGACCCTAAACCTTCTACCTCCCTCCTCCCCTCTGAAAAAAACCACACCACTGTTGTTGACTTTTTTTGTGTGTGGTCCTGGTCCTAAGCTATTACATAGAAAAGGCTCCTGAGGAATAACTGGTTGAAACTATAAGATATTTTTCCAGCTACATTTTCCAAGGGAAGTTCATTTTTATTTTATTTTGTGTTATCAGAGTTCCCATGATATCTCATGAATGTCAGAGAGGCCATAGACCTTCAAGTTTGCTTTGCTCATTCAATGGAAAACTGAAAAGGAGATGAAGATTTAAGTCATTTTCCCAATGCCACACCGAGGGCTGGGTGTAGAGCCTGTGTGTTAACCAAGAATAACTCAGGTGATTTTTCAAGAAACACCTGGCCTGGCAAGGAAGACACTGCATCACAACGTGAGGATGTTTTTTTTTTTTCTTTTCTTTTCAGTCTTTGAGAGCTGTGAGAGAAAGAGGCCTTGTGTGCAGTCTCTGGGACCACTGCTCCCCTCAGTCAGACACTCCTGAGACCCCTGAGGGATGTTTCCAGTCTCTCAGGGGTGTGGCCAGAGAGAATGCATCCACCCTCAACTTCACCACTTACTGCATTTGTAAAAATTTAAGTGCATCCGAAGGCTCTCCAGCTTGAAATCTGCAGCGCAGGACACGGCTCCCTGAGAGCTGTGGAAGCTGCAGCATCATTCTGATACACAGTGATTCTTGGAAACAACACTGCAGCCTAAGCAGGTAGCTGCACACTGCTGTTTCTTAAATGACTCCCCTCTGCGTTAGGGATAACGTATGATCCTTAAAGTGGCTCAGGAGGCCAAAAGAAGCAGACACCTTCGCAGTTCAGCTTCTTAACTCCCACCACACTGAAGCTGTTTAGTCACTGTCAATCTTCTCTCCTTGTGTACAAGCTCTGGGAAGGAAAGGACCATGGTTTTCTCGTTTACATTTTTGTCCTCAGAGCTCAGCAGAGTTCCTGAAGGCTGGCAGGTGAGTAATTGTTGATTGTTGGGAGAGTGAATGAGATCAAATGACTTCAGTTGACTGAAATGTGGACAAATGTCTAAAGTCAGGAGAACCTGAGGAAGCTCAGATCACTTGCCAGGGTCAGACCATAATTTTGTGGGAAGGGACTTTGACCCTGGAGGTCTTTGCTATGCTTACTCTGTGTCCACAATGAGAAAATAATTTGACATACACAAAAGGAACATATAAGCTGGAGTTTCTGGTTGATTTATAGAAGTACGTGGAACAGAAATGACCACCACCATCTTTCCCCCTGTAGATGGGCAAAAATTGGGCTTAGTTTCTACCCATTTATTGGAACAGGATTACATCTAATATCCTTGGCTGTTTAATCTAGGGGTGGGCTCAAGCTAGATAATATTTATCCCCCAAAAGGTGAAGAGCACCTGCTGCAAGCCAGTAACCACATCCGGTGACAGAGCTCGTGCACCTGCTGCTCCCCACCCTTGAGGGTGCCCATCTATGCTCAAACTGAAACTACCCAGGTAAAAACACAACATCCCTTTCTGTTGGGACGTAACTTCAAATGTTCCTAGGGAAGCAGTAGGCAGGCCTATGACACCTGGGATCCATTAGATGGCTGTATTGCATTTCTTTCCATTAACCAAAATGTTTCTTTTCCCAGTGCAGGTGGTGAGCTCCTTTGCTCCCCAGAGTCAGCCTCTAGACTGTGTGGGGAACAAACATTAGGAAAACTAGAGTGAGGCTTCCTATCTCATGTCTGCATGGAGCACTGTAATATTCTGGGCTCATCATCCTTCCTGTTAGGGAGTGGGAAGATGTGCTGGAACTTTCCCCTGGAATACAGCTGGGATCCAGCTTGTTGGCTTCCAGACAACGTGAAGACAGTGTGGCCTGATGCAGAGGCACTGGGCGAGTTGTCAGGAGACCTGGTTTCTGTTTCACCTCTTACACTAATTTGCACTAATGAGATTGTATTGTATGTCCTAAGTTTTTCCTCCCTGTCCACTCTTGCCATTGTTCACTGGGGGTAAAGTATCTTTCCTGGTCCATTGGCTTTGGCCTTGGTCAGTTGACTTGCTTTGGCCAATGGAAGGTGGATATGACAGGTTGCTAGTTACAGGCTGAGGCTCTAAGGGCTGTCGCTGCTTATTTCTCTTCTTCTTTTGCCAGTGCCATGAGAAGAACTTGCCCTAGGTGGCTGCTATAGCCTCCAGATACAATGACTCCCCAAGTACTACTGGTCAACCTGCACACTTGTGAGCAGGAAGCAAATGTTTGCTGTTGTAAACCACTGAGTTCTGGGGTTGTTTGGTACTTGGTATTAGTTTGTTTTCATGTTGCTGACAAAGACATACCTGAGACTGGGAAGAAGAAAAGGTTTAATTGAACTTACAGTTCCACATGGCTGGGGAAGCGAAAGACACTTCTAACATGGGGCAACAAGAGAAAATGAGAGAGATACAAAAGCGGAAACCCCTGATAAACCTGTCAGATCTCATGAGATTTATTCACTATGATGAGAATAGCCCAGAAAACACTGGCCCCCATGATTCAATTACCTTCCCCAGGTCCCTTCCACAACATGTGGGAATTTTGGGAGATACAATTCAAGTTGAGATTTGAGTAGGGACACAGCCAAACCATATCAACATTATTGTAGCAATATTTGATTAATGTAAAGACTTTCAAATTCCTTAATTTTGTCTGAATTTTTCTACTTTTGGTCTGAGGTATGATTTGCATACGGTAAAATAAAATGAACAAATTTTACTGTTTGATGAGTTTTTACGATGTTCCACACTCATAACCACCATCTTCAACAAGCTAATGACCATTTTCTATCACTCCAGCAAATCCCCTCATGTCCCCTTCTAGCAATTCTACCTCCCCTACTTTTTTAATTTCTATCACTGTAGCTTAGTTTTCCCATTCTTGAGTTTCCTATAAATGGAATCACACAGTGCAATCTCTTTGCATTTGGCTTCTTTTGATCAATGTGATGTTTTTTGAGATTCATTCATGTCATATATCTCAGTAGTTTGTTCTTTTTATTGCTGACTAGGATTCCATTGCATAAATACCCACAATTTGTTTACACATTTACCTGGTGATAGACATTTGGGTTGTTTCCAGATTTTGGCTACTGTGAGTAAAGCTGCTTTGTTTTCAGCTGATGTTTTCTTTTCTCCTTGGTAAATAACTGGAAATGGTATCACTGGGTTATGAGGCAAATTGTTTTCCAAACTGGTCATAATACATTACCTCCGGTCAACAATTTTATTAGAGTTTCCGTTCCTTCATATCCTTGTCTTTTGGATTGTGGCTTTTCCAGTAGGTGTGGAGTGACATCTCACTGCGTTTTTAATTTTCATTTCCGTGATAAGTAATGCTGATGAGAATCTTTCCATGTACTTATTGCACATTGCTGTACCTTCTTTTATGATGTGTCTATTTAAGTCTTTTGTGCATATTTTAAATTGGATGGATTTTCTTCTCTTTCCTTATTGAGTTGTAAGAGATTTTGATATGCTTTTTATATAAGTCCTTTATCACATATATGCCTTGTAAATCTTTCCTCCTAGATCTCTGATTAGCATTGTAGATTTGACTATTTTTTCCTTCAGTTGTGTTAGTTTCTGCTTAATAAGGTAACTGTAAGGTATATTGCCGAGTTAAAATGAGGAAACTGAGGCCAGTGAGAAAAAATGAGAATCCAATTTATTCAGCTCCCGGGCGAGGTTCTGTGGTCCAGGAAGGGGCCAGAGAAGTCGCAATGGGCTTCTCAGGGTGTGGGGTTTTATAAGAAGTGGAGGTAGTTGATTGGTCATTGGGAAACAAAGAGCAGACAATTTCATTGGTAAGGAGATTTGATTGATTGTTAGGGAAACAAAGAGCAGACAGTTTCATTGGTAGGCTGACTGGCCGGGGAGGTTAATGTTAAACTGCCATTGGACAAATCTTCCGCGGGCTTTTTAAATTTTGAAAGGGTTGAGTGAGGAATGCAGGAGTGGGCGTGTGGAGCCTGCATGGAGAAACTAGATAGGAGCAGGTGTGGGGAGCCAGCACAGAGAGATAAGTGTGTCCATTTGGCTCTTCAGCGAGGCAGCCGGCCTTACATTCCGACCTTTTTGATGATATAGGACGTCGCTTCTTTCTGGCTACTTCCTGCTGAACAGGGGCGGAGTGGGGGGGGTCAGTTGGCCAGTGCCTCAGTTGGGAGTTGGACGTAGGGGTGAAGTAGCATTTGATTTATCGCTACCCTGGAAATTTCTTTCATGCGAGCTTGTAAAAACCTAAGAAAGAATGGGACCAGCATTAGTAGAAGACAAACTATGATTAGGGGAATGACAACAGGAGCTAGCCAGGTGAATATGGGAGATTGCCACCAGTTAAGAGGAAAGTTTGGCGCACTTGGCGTTCCTCGGAGGTCTTCCTTGAGGCGATAGAGAGTATTGACATTTTCTTTTACTTGGTCTGTTTCATTGATGTAATAGCAACACTGTTCCTGGAGAAACAGACAGGTACCTCCTTTCTCCGCCATTAGTAGGTTTAGAGCCTGTCGGTTTTGGAGAGTTACCTGGGCTAGTGACGTAATTTGTCGCTGAAGAGAGGCCAGAGAGGCAGCTGATGTTTCAATGGCTACATGGAGTTTGTTTTTTAGTTGAGCAGCTGAAGTGATACTGTAGCCTAAGGCGTCGCCTCTAATTCCAGCAGCTGCTAAAGAGGAGGCTAGGGAGAGGCTAACTACTATGGGGAGGAAGACAGCTCGTTTGTTTCAGCCTTGAGGGGAAGATGGAAGGAGGGATAGAAATTCAGCTTGCCCATACACCTCTAGTTGTGGGACTAGGGTGACGGGCACACAGGGGAATGGGGAAGAGGTTTTCATAATTTTGGTTAGGGTTCTATTACACTAAAAGTACCCCCCTTGAGGCGCATGAAAGGAAGAGTTTATATTTACTGTGGTGTTGCACTTAAGGCTGTGGTTGCTAGGTGTCTCATAACATAGAGATAGAGAGTGGGAGTGTCTTTTGAACAAGGGGATCCCCATTAAAGTGGTCTCAGGTCCTGTGGACTTTAGTGACAGGTTGAATCCAGTTTGGAGGGGAACTGCGGCTAAGGGGGGTTTGTTAACAGAGGCACATAAAAAACAGTTGGTGAAATTTGTGGCTTTGGCTAAGTTTAACATATTAGCTTCCTGCTGCACTAACGTTAGCCAGGAGAAAGGTTGGGAAGTGTTACCTGAGGGTTTGAGCTGTTTAGTTAGGGTGGCTTTATTTTGCAGGATGGTGTTGCCTACTGAGTTGAGTTGGTTTATTTCTACTGGCACAACGCGGATGTAGGACCGAAATATTAGCCACGTACCACTGGGGCGGCTGTCTGTAACCCAGGTGTAAACTTTACCTGCAGTTCCCTTTTCTTATCACCCATCCTAAGGATTACGGATAGTAAGGGATACTACACCCTGGTGATCGTTACCGGAGAGTAATACACTTTTTGGGGTATTAACGGGTTTGTAGGTTGTGTGTGTAACACATGAAGCATATGGGCATCTGCTATAGGTGGTGCTCCACCGGTGACAATAATTTTTGGTTTGGTCATATAGAAAGCAGAGGGCAAAATTATTCCAGGAGTTTTTTATGATATGGGACTTGGATAAAGGGAAATTAAATCGTATAGCTGATTGGCAGCCTGAGGGCTGGCAGTCAGCTTGGGCAAGGTATTGAGTTTTAGTAGTGGGGCCATCTGTCCAGAACTCTTGGAGATAGAACCGCCAGACATAATGGGGACTGGAATTAAGGGGAAGGACTAGAAGGGCCACAATGAGAAAGGTTTGGAGAGTTAGAGGGCGGTAGGCAGGGGCCACGCATAAGGCGGAGCCGAGTGGGACCCAAGGATTTGGACCTCCACTGGCAACTTTTAGGGGCCAGCTTGAGGCGGGACACATGGTACCAAGAGATGTGGCTTAAAAGTTTGGCAGCAGTTGGGGTGGTTAGGATAACAATGTGGGGTCTTGACTACCTGGGCTGCAGAGACCTTGGTTTGAGTTCTTGAAGGAGGACACTGTCCCCTGGCTGAAGAGGTACTGTTGGATGTAAGTCCTTTAATTCCGGGACTACAGGGAGAGTGTGATCCGCGTGTTCCCTGAGTAAGTGGCGGAAGAGGGAGAGATATGGGAGATATGAGGCCAGAGGGGGTGGTTGTACTGGGAGGTTGTTGGAAACCAGGAAAGGCTTGCCGTACAGTAACTTAAAGGGGCTGAGACCCGTTGGCTCCCTTGGGGTGACTCAGACCCAGTCCAGGGCAAGAGGTAGAAGTGTGGGCCAGGAAAGTTTTACTTCTATGGCGAGTTTGGTTAGGTGGTCCTTGAGTATGCCGTGAGCCCGTTCAACTTTACCTGAAGACTGAGGGTGGTATGGGACGTGTAATTTCTATGAAATGTTGAGAGATTTAGCGACCAGCTGGACCACCTGAGCAGTGAAGGCCGGGCCGTTGTTGGACTGGATGGTCACTGGCAGGCCGAAGCGAGGGATGATTTCTTGCCCTGTGGGAGCGTGAGAGCTCGGGTTAAAGCAATGAGCTCTGCTTTTTGTGAGGTGGTTCCATTGGGAAGTTGGCAAGCCTCAAGGGTGGCTGAATCTATGACTATTGCATAAGCTGCCTTTTGCTGTCGCTCAGCCATTATTATAGAACTCTTATTTATATATAGAGTGAGGTCTGGATTAGGTAGAGGAAGGTCAGTTAGGCCTTCACGTGGTTTGGTTAATGTATTTATGAGTTTAGGACAGGAGTGGGCTGGAGAGGGAGAGTGAGACAGAAGAGGAAGCAAGGTAGCCGGGTTGAGTAGAGAGGTAGGATGGAGGCTGATTGAGGGATTTTTAATGAAGAGTAGGTGAAACTCCTGTAAACAGGAGGGTCTTAGGTGCACGAGAGACTTGTGAGAGAGTAGGTCAGTTAGCCGATGGGGAGAGAACACTGAGATGGGTTGGCCTAGGGTAAGTTCTAGGGATTCTTTGGTTAGTTCCATTGCTGCTCCTAGGGCTTGCAGACAAGGCTGTCATCTTCTAACAGTAGGGTTAAGCTGTTTTGACAAATAGGCTATAGGCTGATAGGTGGGGCCCAGAGGTTGGGTTAAAACCTTTACTGCTATTCCTTGTTTTTCATTTGTGAATAAGTGGAATGGATGAGTGAGATCCGGTAATTGAAGAGGAGGTGCCTTGGACAGGGCAGCCTGCAGGGTTTTAAAGGCTTGTTTGACAACTCCTGGCTGGGAGAAGGGTCCCAGGGGGGTGTCTTTAGCTGCTGTATATAAGGGTTTGGCCAGAACAGCAAAGTTAGGAATTTAGTGATGGAAAAATTTTACAAATTTTAAAAGGGAGAGGATTTTATTGGCTGTTTCTGGGGGCTGCAGTGTAAGTAGTGCCTTTTTGTGGTTTACTGTTAAGCCCTTAGTTTGGGGAGTAAGGTGGACACCCAAATAGATTACCGAGGTGGCTGACAGCTGTGTTTTGGAAGGGGAAACCCGGTAACCCCTAGACCTCAGGAAATTAAGGAGAGCGGCAGTATGCTGTTGTGACATGGAGAGGTAAGGGCTGCAAAGCAGCAGGTTGTCCACGTACTGTAAGAGGAGACTAGGCTGAGGGGGGCAAGAGGTTAGGTTAGCTACTAATGCTTTTTTAAATATGTGAGGGCTGTCTCTAAAGCCCTGGGGCAGGACCGTTTAGGTTAACTGCTGCGAGAGGTTAGTGTTGGGATTGGTCTAAGTAAAGGCAAAGAGGAAATAGGACTTAGGGTGAAGAGGAATGGTAAAGAAGGCATTCTTGAGGTTAAGGACTGTAAAATGAGAAGTAGTGGAGGGAATGTTTGATAATAGTGTGTATGGATTGGGAACTACAGGGTGGAGGGGAATTACTGCCTCATTGATAAGGCACAGGTCCTGAACCAGGTGAAAGCCGCATGGCTTTTGGACTGGCAATATAGGAGTGTTGCAAGGGGAACTGGTAGGAATGAGTCCCTGTGCTAGGAGTTAAGTGATAATAGGCTTTAGGCCTTGGCAATGGGTTTTTGAGATGGGAAACTGAGGACAGGAGGGAAAATGGGTAGGGTCCTTGAGGAATATTTTGACTGGCATGTGATGAGTGGCAATTATGGGCTTGGAAGTATCCCATACTGAGGGATTAACTGTTTCAGGAGGAATAGGGGGTTGAAGCGAGGAATCGTGACTGGGTGCATTGTTATTTAAAGTTAATACCAGGAGATGGGTAGAAGATGGGGAGGACTGTGGAGAGCCAATGAGTTGGAGGGTAGCCCCTAAAGTCTGGAGGATATCTCATCCCAGTAAGGGGACTGGGCATGAGGGTATGATTAAGAAGGAGTGGGTGAACGGATGTCCCTCTAGGTAACAAGTTAGAGGATGGGTCCGGTTGGGACAGGAGGGCTTCCGGTTAATTCCCACAACCGAGACCTGGGAAGGTGTACTAGGCTCTGAGTAGGAAGGCAATACAGAATAGGAAACCCCCATGTCCATTAAGAAGGAAATGGACTTACCCGCTCTTCGTAGCGCCCTGGGCTCAGCAAGGGTGATGGGGGTCTTCGAGTCCGGGTTGCGTTAATTATTCATGAGGCCAAGGAGTTCAAGTGAAGGGACTGTATCCTTTTGGACTGGCCTGCCTCTCACATGGAGATGCAGGGGGTGAGCCTGTAGTCCAGAATGGGCAGTCTACCTTCTAGCGTCCAGTTCATTTGCAGATTGGACAGGGTCCGGGAGGTGGACGTGGACAGGGGCACTGCTGGGCCTAGTGTCCCTTTTGGCTACATTTGAAGCAGGGCCCAGGAGGGACCTTTGAAGTAGTCTGGGTGGGTTCTAGGGGACCTTTTTGGAGAAACTTTGAGGAGTTTTCCCCACCAGATGCTGGGCGTGCTGCCGGCCTTAGGGCTGCTACGATAGCTTGGGTTTGGAGGCTTACCTGTTGCTGTAAATGGACCTGGTAGATGGTCTTAGCCTTTTCCTCCCGGCCATTAAAAAGTTTAAATGCCAAGTTTACCAGGTCTCGTATGGGAGTTTTTCATATTTTATACCAGAATGCTTGGATGTAGGGAACCTCGGCCTACTTGCCTTTTTTTTGGCAAAAATTGTTTAAATTAGTGAGGACATTAAAGTTAAGTGTGCCCTCTGGAGGCTGCTTGGACTGGTTGTTTAGCGGATACTGTGGCCAGGCTACGGTGGAGAGGAAGAGTAGCCTTTTGTTTTTTATAGAGAGGCCTAGCTTGGGTAGGTTTAGAACTAGGCATCCCAGTGGTGACTTAGGGTTTGGGTGGGATTTTTGGTTACCCATGATTTTTTTCTTTTCTTTTCTTTTTTTTCTTCTTTTTGTGAAACAGGAGGATTTTATTAAGGTGGCTACTGGCTTAGCAGATTAGCATTTTAATATTAAGCACTTAACAAAGACAGGGCTTGGCTTTTTATATATGAAGTACACAGTGGCACTAAAACAAGTTTGCAGGCATAGAACAAAGGCAATTTATTAAGCAGTAATAGGTACTTAACTTAGGCTTACATGTGATAGTTGCTATGTGACCCAGATGTTTGCTATCTGTAGAGCTCAAGGATTTTAGCACAGGCCTTATCTATTTCTTTTTGATACAGTGTTTAGAAAGCTAGAGTCTTGCCTGCTTGGGCATTTTTATGACCTTCACTGTAGAAACTTACAGTTATTAGCAATAGAGAACAAGAATACAAGAATTTGTAAACTTATAAAACTTGCAAAGCAGGATACAATTTTACTGGAAGGGAAAAAAAACTTACTCACACACTCACTCAGGAACAGAAGGAGAAACAGAAAGAGAAATTGAGAATATAATTAAACGGGAGCTGATTTGCCAAAGGGCAGGTTTTGGGGTTAGGAGCCAAGGTTTAATTTAGGCCTTAAGGGCCTGGAGTAGTAAACAGGGCTTCTAGTCACTCAAGTCTCGCCCGCTGCCGCAGAGATGACCGGTAGGCGTCCCGGACGACACTACCGGACACCAGAGAGGGTTCAGGAAGAAGGGGACGTCTCCCTCAGGTTCCTGACTCTCCGCAGACCCCTTACGGGGGGAAGACAAGAGCGTAGGGACGTCTCCTCTACACTCAGGTCCTCGAGGCGGAGCTGGAGCCCTGGACCCTCAGCTGAACAGAGCCGGGGCCCTGGGCCCACGGCAGAGAGGAGTCCCTGACGCAGCCGCGGTTACAGACAGGGAGTCCGGAGTCAAGCAGCGGGAGAGGCTATGGGTAACAGAAGTCTTACCTTGCGGCGCAGTGGCTCCCTGGTTTAGCTTCAGGTGGAGGAGTTGGTTTCCCCTTTAGGAGGGGGTCTCACAACCCTTCCCGGGTTTCGGCACCAGCTGTAAGGTATATTGCCGAGTTAAAATGAGGAAACTGAGGCCAGTGAGAAAAAATGAGAATCCAATTTATTCAGCTCCCGGGCGAGGTTCTGTGGTCCAGGAAGGGGCCAGAGAAGTCGCAATGGGCTTCTCAGGGTGTGAGGTTTTATAAGAAGTGGAGGTAGTTGATTGGTCATTGGGAAACAAAGAGCAGACAATTTCATTGGTAAGGAGATTTGATTGATTGTTAGGGAAACAAAGAGCAGACAGTTTCATTGGTAGGCTGACTGGCCAGGGAGGTTAATGTTAAACTGCCATTGGACAAATCTTCCGTGGGCTTTTTAAATTTTGAAAGGGTTGAGTGAGGAATGCAGGAGTGGGCGTGTGGAGCCTACATGGAGAAACTAGATAGGAGCAGGTGTGGGGAGCCAGCACAGAGAGATAAGTGTGTCCATTTGGCTCTTCAGCGAGGCAGCCGGCCTTACAGTAACGTATTTTGACGACCTGTTATTTGATGAATCACTTATTCAGGAGTATGTCTTCTGGATGAATTTCTTTTTCATCATTATGAAATGTCCCTTTTTAGCTCTTGTAATACTGCTTAAAATTTACTTTAACTGATAATAATATTACAGCCAGCTTTCCTTTGCTTATAGTTTGCTTGTCAGATCCTTTGCCCACCTTATATTTTCAATCTGTTTGTGTCTTTATATTTAAAGGATTCTCTTAGACAACAAATGCTGAATAGTTGGATCTTGCTTTTTGTTTTGTCAGTCTCTGCCTTTGAATTGTATCTTCTTCCCACTTAAATTTAATGTAATTATTGCTGTGGTTGAATTTATGTCTATCACCTTAATATTCATTTTTATTCTTCTCACCTTTTTTTGTTTTTGCTTCGCTTCTCATTTCCTGTCATCTTTTGGATAAATGAAGTTTTTTCTCCCCATCCCCCAGTATTCCATTTTTCTAGTCTCTTTGTTTTTCTTAGCTATACATTTGTATATACTTTAAAAATAGTTGTTCTGTGTTATAATGAAAAATTGTAATTGTCACAGTTATGTCTCTTCCCATGCCTGTAATGATTTGTAAGAGTATTGCTATCTTCGCTTCTCTCCTAGCCTTTAGGCACTTGTCATTTATTTTACTATTATGTACCATAAACCCTACAGTATACTTTTATTATTTTTTGTTTCAGTCAATAGCCTTTTAAATGCATTTACTATAATATAATACAGGTAAATTTAAAAGTATCTTGTTTACCCTTTTCTGTATTCCTCATTCATTACTATTAATCCGAGTTTCTGTCTAATACTTTCCTTCAGCCTGTAACATGTCTTTTAGCATTTCTTGTAACTCAGTCTTCTGTCTATTGAGGAGTCCTTTTCTTCCCACCACTCAACTGGGGACACAACAATCTTGAGTCACTTCTCTCCTTGGAAGTGTTTGCTACTTTCTAGATATTATTTCATTTGGGTTCTTAGTGTCATCAGCTCTCTGATGGGTTGTAAAAATAATTTAGAGCTTATTCTTTTTGCTTTTTTGGCTAGGGTGGGTGGCAGTGACAGTGTCTGGCAACTTCCTGAATCTGAACGGAAGTCCATGAGTTAGTTTCCTTTTTTTAAGGTGAGCAGTTTAGATTCTATTAATTTATTTGATCATAAACATTTCTGAGCAGCTCTTCCAGAAGCTCAGCATCCAGACTATAACAAAACATAAAGCTTTTCTGTCTATGACTTCTTAGGCTAAAGTTTACATCATTAATATGGTCCCAGATACCCCACTTTCATATGCTTTTTTATACTTTGCACTTCTTTATCTTGATACTTGACAAGATAATTTTAACACTTTTTAATTTAATATTTGTTTACCTGCTTGACTCTCAGCTACATAAAGGGATAGTCCATTTATTTTTACATGATTAATTTGTGCTTTCATGTGCATTTTCTCCTCATCCTTCCTCCTACCCTGGAAATGCTTTTTTCTTCTTTATTCCATGATCATTGTCACTCCCCTCTCTTGAAATCACCCTAAAACATTTCTTTCATTCATCTCCATCCCCAAATCCAAACAGACCTATCTCTTGAAGTTTATGCCTCATTATTCAACTGTTTCCAGGCTTGAATTAAGAAGGAATATTCCAGGGTAACCCTACTGCCTAGAAGGGCTGGAGTACATTTTGTGATCAGTGTGATATTGGTTATTAAATATTTTTGTAAATTGTTCCAACAGGACTATCAGTGCATTGCATGGCATCTGCCTCATAATATGTGCCTAGCATATATTTGTTGAATAAATTAAGGACTTCTAGACTGATTACGTGGGATGGCACAGATTTGCCAGCTACTAGGTTCTGGTTTATGCATTAAGGTACAAAAATAAATGAGGCCTCGTCTCTAGCCTTAATTGGGATTCGTACATGTGTATTAGACATGTACATCATCCCATCCCAACTTTTCGCTCTGGTCATTGCTGTGGACATATGCTGTGTTCAAACATATTCCAAGTGTACTTGCAACACACCACATCTCTTGCTGTCTGCCTCATTGTCACTACTCCCTGAGCCTACCTTTGATCACTGGGGATAGGATCTTTTAGAGAAATACATACTCTTCTATTTTCAGGTGGATAATTCTAGGCATGCTTTCACAATCTCCCAGATGACTCCATCCCCCGTTGATGAAGCCCAGTTGCCCAGCTCAATAATTACCCCTTGGATGACTTTCCCTCCTCCCATATTTGATTCTTCCCAGTTCCCCCACTCCTGTTACCTGAAATCACTTTTCAAAATAAATTCCCTGAGTGCATGTTTCATATCTCCTTTTGGAAGGTCCCAAGCTAAGACAGTTTGTAAACAAGTAATCACTGTAAGGCAGATGGAAAGATTAATATAAACATTCTATGAAGAGAGAGCAGTGTATTAAAGCAAGTATGGGAGCCAGCCTCCAAGATGGTCTCCAGTGAGTTCCGCCTCTGGTATGTCTGGTACTCACACCCTTCTTTAGTCCCCTTCTCCCACATTGTATCAGGATTGGTCTGTGTGGCCATTGGAATATGACAGAATTGATGGCTTGACTCTTCTGAGATTAAACTGTAAACTTCAGCTTCCGTCATAACTGTATCCCTCTTGGGTCACTCGATCTGGGAGAATGCAGCTACCATGTCCTGAGGACATTCAGGCTGCCTATGGTGAGGCCCACATGGTAAAGAATTTGAGTCTCTGGCCGAAAGTCAGTGAGAAGATGATGTCTGTCAGCAACTGCATGAGTGAGCTTGGAAGCTGATCCTCCAACCACAGTGAAGCCTAAAGATGCCTGCAGCCCTGGCTACCAGCTTGACTTCAACCTCATGGGGACCCTGAACCAAAGCCACCCTGCTGAGCTGCTCTGGATTCCTGAATGCTGTAGCTGTGTGGGATAATAAATGTTTGGGATAATTTGTTATGCAAAAATAAATAACCAATGCAGAAGGTAATTGTAAGAAAATATGATGCACTTTGAAATTCCAACTAGACATTTAGGCTTCTGCCTGCAAAAACTATGATTGCATCATTATTTAAGCCAACATTGTTGAGATTAAATGTGTTGTCTTTGGAGACAAACCACCCACATTACATTCTGCCTCTGGCATGTACTAACTTTGTGATCTTGGGCAATTTGTTTGACTTCTAAACTAATTTACTCATCTGTAATATGGGACTGGAATACATATCTATCTCAGAGAATGGAGAAATTTAAATGAGATGTTAATGCATGCTTTTATTATGGTTCTGGCATGTGATAAGTACTTAAAAATCATTAGCTATTATTCTTACAAAATAGTCCCAAAACTATACGGACAAAGAGGTTAAAAAATAAGGTCACAAATTCCCTTTTCTTGGTTTATTTGTAGTCTCTTCTAGCTATTTTCAAGGAGAAATCCAACATAAACTTTCCCCCTTTCTTCTTAATCAACCTAGCTCAGGAGTCCAAGAATTTGAAGAAGTGCAAAGGTATATTCAATACCTTTAATTAGTAACCACTAATACATTTTCCCCACGCGCCAACAAAAAGGTTGAACGTAATCAGCTGGGGGAAGGTTAATTAACTCAGTCTCGTATAATTCAGAACAGGCTGGTATGTGCTTCAAAACACTTCATTTTGGGCAGAGAGCCTTATGCCCAAAACAGAAAGAGAAAGAAAACTCGGTCCAAATTAAAGCTGCGAACACACAAACAACGAAGCCAAAAAGACTGACAAACAACTCAGCCTGCGCTCACTTTTTTTCTGAAGACGTCCCTATTCCCACTCTCGTAATGGAGGCAGGTGCTGGGATTGTGGCTGAGATGATCCAATTGGAGGAAATGAGTAAGTCAGTTTCACCCAGAACAAAATTTGGATAGGCAAAGCAGGTGGGAGAACTAGTCTGTCTTGAGGAAAGTCAGTGGTCACGTCAGCCACAAGATGACGTTTCTCTGAATGGCTGTGCTCTCTCCTTTTGTATCTTTCTCCCACATCTTGACTTTCTGTGATTCCCTTAAAACTCTGCATCTGGCAGGTATCTTTCCTCTCTGTCATTTAGGCTGTATGGATTGAAGTCACTGAACTGCCACTCATGAGGACATTTGTGTGTAAAATTTCTCCATCCTCCCTGACAGGATTTCAAGTATCAGAGGGACACTTGGGACAGAACTTCTCAGAACCCAGGGAACCATTCTGGGTGGGCTAGTACCAAGAGCATCATAAAAGAACTTATAGCCCAGAACTGCAAGGCAGGGCTAGCAGGAACACGAGCCCAAATGAAGAGTACAGTCTCTTGGGAAAGAGGTTGAGATCTACAGTTATTAGGAATCTCAACTAATCCCATTGACATTAGGGAATTTATTTAAAGGCAACAACCCCTAATCCTTTTCCCCACTTTTTTTTTTATTGTAACACTTACAGCCTGGGGTTCTTTGTGTCAGAATTTAATAATTAGATCAGATCAGCCTTACAAGACAAACCTTCATGGCCACCTGTCCTTTTCTCCCAACCTGGCTGTGACTATATCTTGGCCTTCTCTTATTACCCATTGCAGTACCAGCACACAGTGGTTGCATAACTGTGTACCTCTGAGATGCATGAAAAGCCCACCCCATCTTGCTGGGACAAGAGGCCATTTGAGATAGTGAGTGCAACTTGAAGACATGGTATCTAGCCTGTGTCCAGGCTTAGAATTTGAAAAAACAAATTAACATAAAGGAAAAGACTCCCTTTTAACTTTCCTTTCTACTTTTAAACCTTAATCTAAAATCTTATTTAATTTTTAATGCTTGTGGGTACATAGCAGGTGTATATATTTTGGGAGTACATGAGATGTTTTGATAAAGGCATGCAATGTGTAATAATTACACCATGGAGAATGGGGTATCCATCCTTTCAAGCATTTAGTCACATTACAAACTGTCCAGTTATACTCTTTTAGTTATTTAAAAATGTATAATTATTGACTGTAGTTTGTGCTATCAAATAGTAGGTCTCATTCTTTCTATTTTTTTTAATACTCATTAACCATCCCCACCTTTACTCCATACCCCACTACACTTCCCAACTTGTGGTAACCATTCTTCTACTCTCTATCTTTATGAGTATTATTGTTTTGATCTTTAGATTTCACAAATAAATGAGACCATGGGATGTTTTGTCTTTCTGTGCCTGGCTTATTTCACTTAACAAAATGATTCCATCCATGTTGTTTCAAATAAAACATCTTCTTCAGAGAGAGGAGAAGAGTCTTGAAAAAAAGCAGACAAAAATTGAGGAGAAGTAAAAAAAGTAATGGGTGGAGTACACAGAAGTTTATTCTGAAGGGGTTTGCATCCTAGCAAGGATCAGGCTTGCAATTGACAAAAGATGTGTGACCACTCTCCCTACTCCTCTCATCATCCGTCCACCCAGAAATTGTGCTGTGACAGGAAGTCACTTCTTAATTTTTCTTCCATACTTGTGGGAGCGTGAGTTCTAAGAGGATACGATGGAAGTGTATTGTTTCTTTGCCAATCTGTATCACGTGGTGATTCTGGAGGCTGGGCATGTCTTTTTTGACTGACCGTCTGGTCTACTGACTGATGCCATGAAAAATCTGCATCATCTCACTGCCTTATCGAGTACAAGGAGAATATGTCAGGTCTAAATGTGTTTCAGCATGACCATCAACCCTGCTGGGACCCTGGCATAGTGGAATGAACAATACATCCAGATCCTAGATGTGGCAAGTCCAGACTTGATTCTGACATATGAGACAGGTCAGCTGACTCTTCCAAGGCACCAAATCCACTTGTGCTAAGTAGGGGCATCATTAGATTCGATGTACTATTCCTTCCCTTGCTCTTCTATGAAAATTGATGTTTACTTTTCATCAGTTTTTTAAAGATCTAAGTTAAACATCAATGACAAATTCATTTCTATGTTCGGCTTCAACCTTTGGAATTAACTATCTTTTCAGGTCTTATTTTGTTAAACTTAGGTCATGATCTGCGATTTTCTCACCAGCTTCATCTGCTCAAGTCACACTTAGCTCATCATCACTTATTATTTCTGTACTACTAGAAAAAATTCTGAGTAGGATTTATAGTTTCTTGGAATACTATCAAATACTTGCTCTCATATACAGACAGCTATGGATCTATAACATAAATCTCTCTACAAGCAGATGTGGTAAAATGAATCATTAGGCAAGCAACATAAAAATAAACAGGTCCCACTCATTGGATGCTTTCAATGTGCCGGGTATATGTGCCATGTGCATTGCATATGTTAACTTTTTAAATTCTTACCACAACCCTAGGAAGTGGGATTTATATTTTTACAGTTGAGAAACACACTGCACGTTGGCAGTCAGATTGTGTTGGACAGATATTGGGATAGTACCTCTAGGTTCCTCCAGACACCCTTTCCTATCTCCACAGTCCCCGGAATCAGTTTCCATGTACATCCTTAACTAGCCAGCAGGACCACAGCCTACAGGCTTTGGAGTCATCTCGTCCTGGGTGTGAGTTCTGGCTCTATCTCTTGTTAGCTGTGTGATTTCCGGGAGATTTCCAAATCTCCCTGAAATGCAATTACCTCCCCTGTAGAATGAAACTAATCTCATCTATCTGTCAGAGTTTTAATGAGGCTAAGTGAATTCATAGGCACAATGAAGTTGCCCAATGAATGCCAATCTACCCCTACTTTTTCCTTCCTTCTCCCACATGCCCTCTCTTCTCCCTCCTGACTCATCTTGCTTGCTAAGTCATTCACTGTTTATTTCTTGTGTCTCCCTGGAATAAAAATGACATCTGCTTCTTGTCTGTAAGCTCTTCTTGTGATTTGTTCTCTTTTCTCTACCCTCAAATATTTCCTTTCTGGACTCACCACTTCTTTAGGCTGGGATGCACCAACCTTCACATTCTTTGCAGAATAGCCTGTGGGGACTTCATCCTACTGCTTTGAGCAGCTTATCCCTCCTTGCTCAGTCCCTACAATTACACACTAGCATCCAAGAGTAGCCTAGTAACATCAGCACACAGACAAGAGTCAGAGGAAGTTACTGGATTCTAATTATAAACAAAGCAAGCCATGAATTGTATAATTAGATTGAAAGGAACAGAGTTACGGCTGTTTTAAGGGTTGTGACCCAAACTGACAAAAAATAGGAAATTCTAGGAGGCAGATGCCTCATCAACTTTGCCTTTGAATGGCTTTTTTTTTTTTTTCTGATACACATTGCTCCCCTTCAAGGCACTTTGAGCTTCTAATTTCTGAATTTTCATTTTTAAGGCATTCATAGAACATTATACCTGGGAGACTGATGGACTCCTTTGAAACTTAAATAACCCAAAGGAGCCATCCAAAACTATGGGTGGAATATGTATTCATGCGTTTTTGAAAAGGTATATTATATACATCAGAGACTTGGATGGCTCATTGGGAAGAGTTTGATGGAGTGTGTAATTCAGGATTTAATGTGCTGTCCACGAACTAAGCTTACTGGGGCTGTACTAAAGCTGTTTTATTTTATTTTCCACAGTAATGTCTAAAGCCTAAAGCATTTACACAAAATGACTGACTAATCATTTGCATAGTTTCATTTTTGAAATCGAAGATTTTTTCAAGTTAGATGAAAACCAGACATACCTGATGTCAAAATGCCTTCTGTGAAACTTAAATAATTTTTGTACAATCTTCTTTTCTTCTTCTCCTTCCTTTTTAAAATAAATTATAATTCAACTGAAATGAGCGATTTTAACTTTTGTCTCTTAGAGTTTTTTTTTTTTTGGTGTGTGTGCTTGGATCCCTGCAGTACAACTTTTGTGATTCCCCATAGAAAACAAGGTTAATCTGAATTAAACTATATAAGCAATTATTAATAATTTTCTCTGAAATACTAATTCTTTTATATTTTTCAGGATTAAAAAACATAGGATGGTAGTAACCAGGATTTAGAAGGAAGCTAATGTGATGACTATCTGTTCAAGTTGTGGAAGGACTCCTTAGTTGGAGAGAGACAAAATTGACTTTCTGTACCTTGTGTGTTTTTCAAGACCCCCATTTTCCTAGTCCTTGCCCATCTACCTCTCTTCATTTTTTTTTTTCTGCAAAATGTATAGATAGAAAACATTTCTCACTTTGATGCTATTTCAATTGACCATATAGAAATATCCAAGCTTGTAGTGGGTCCATATGGACTACTGATTGTCACTGAACATTCATTCTTCTAACTCCTGGGGAGCTGCAGAGAGAAGCAAATTCAATTCTCGTCTGAATAGGGACAACCTTTCCTTTCTTGCAATAGAGAGAATGGGTCACATTGAGGGTGAAAGGCTGAGAGCCACAAGCTCTTATCCTGTGCCTCCTGGACCTTCTAGGGTATCACAGCTGTGAAAGAAGATGCTGGGAAAGGTGAAGCATATTTAAGGAGCAAAATTAAGCACATCTAAGCTATTTAATAGTCTAACTGTGGATAGAACATACAGAAACATATTCATCTGAAATATAGTGGACTCTGAAAATTTCTTTCTCTAGGTGTTCTTGAAACTGGCAAATATTTATGTTTTCTTTAATCTGTTGTTTCTCATAGCATTAAGTAATGCATCATGTCATGGGTACAAGAAAGGGAAAAAGAGATGAGACCAAGTTTTAAAACTTCTGCTATGTGTCAATCAAGCAAATCCCTGTGGTAGGTACTTTACATACATCAATTATTTTGTTCCCTGCCACCCAGCAAAATGATCATTATTATATCTACTTACTAATGGAGAAGATGAGGCTCAGGGTGAGAAATCGATCCATGGCATGCTGGATTACTCATTCTTGTCTTGGTTTTGCACCTAGCTAGTTGTGCAACTCACATAGTATCTCAATTTTTCTCCTTTGATAAATGAGTGAGTTGGACTAGGGCTTTGTGTACTCTGGAAGGAAGGTTCTCGATTCTAATATTCCAAGTATTTTCTGTGAATTCTGTGATCTCCTCCAAGAGGAATAAGTTAGAGGGCTCCAGTGTTCCACAGAGCCTGCAAACCCATCTGGCAGAGCAGGTGTTAGTGGTCCCCAGCACACTGGAAAACCAAAAGTGTTATCTGAAACCTTCATTGTTAAGAATTGAGGCAAAGGAGGCTTGTCTGGATGGAGAAAGTGAGGGCTCAGATGACTGTTCTGTTGTTGTTTTAAGTGATGAGTCAAGGAATTGCAAGTTACCTTGCAGGGAAAACACAAGGTGTGAGATTTGTGGTCAGAAACAGAAGTAACCTCTTGGTCACTTCTCATATGTTTCTGGCTCTCCTTCTCACTTGCTCTGACTGCCAAATCCTTCTATATTATTCAAGACTTTGTTAAAATAGCTTAGACTTGCTTAATCTCTGCCTGTTTTTTAGTTCTTTCTAGCTTTCTTGCTAAGTCTTCCTCTTAACTCTGGCCTCGTTTATTTTGCATATGACTGCCCAATAAATCCCAAGATTACTTTGCCACTCTTAAGACTATAAACTGGGTAATATGCTGTGAATAAAAGGCCATGGCGAGTTAGTCTGCATGAGACAGAAATGCAACGTCATCTGACACAAACCACTCCAGATCCTTGTGTTGTGAGTGAGCATTTCCATTTCAAGCCCTGGAGTAAATTATTTTAAAGTACATTTTCTGCAAAAACTATAGGTTTGGTTTCTGACATGCTCCTCTTATAATCTTCGGTTCAGAGGAAAGACTGAGCTCAGCTTTGAGCTTTCCTCTTAACTAATCTCTGCTACATTATCAAATAGCCCCATCCCTTGTGTAACTAATCCCTTTAATTTTTCTTTAGCTTGCATGAGGATTTTCACCTTACATTAGAAACGTAATATCTTTATGGACTAACTCATTTGTGATTTTACTAATTTCTGGGTCAGGTTCTTCTATCTTTAATAACATATTGGTAATGCTAGGAACTTTTCAGCAATGTTTCAAAAAAATCAGGATCTCAAGTGGAAAGCACAAATTGAAGACTTCCGAGCTAGATACAGTGTTAGGTGCTGCACAAAATGCAGAGAAGCGCTGTTTGTTCCCGCAAGAAATGTACATTCTTGTAGATGAATCCAAAAATTGCTTCTATAAAAGGCATGCTGATGTACTATTGCTGGAGTTCAGCTTCAAGGGGACCGCAGGTGTTGGGTTCGTGTAGAGATGAGAACACTAACTGCTTCCTATCCAGAGAGTGCTGCTTGCAGGAACATCATGCTCTGTGGAGACTTGGGGATCTCTAAGTGTATCCATCTTCTTCTCTCTTTTCATCATGGAAGAAGAGTTCATACTCCTATCAAAGTCTAAGTCCTGCCCTCAAAATTCAGCATTCAATCTCCTCATGCCTTCAAAAAGATTTAAGTAAATTAGAAGCTTTATTGAGGTAAGACTGCCTTTATGTTCACATGCTATTTGGTTTATCAGTAATACTTGAGACGGTTAGCACTCACTCCTCCTGAGAGAGTCTCCCGTTATCCTGCCTGTGGACATTACACCTCCTGAATGCCCACTTCCTTTTGGGCTGCATTTCCTCTGTCCCCATTAAAGATTCCCTTGCTTTAACTCAACCCAATTCTAGGATTTCTAAAGACTAAGAACTGAGCCAGAATCTTTTCTCTTTCTTTTCTTTCTTTCCCTAAGTCACCTAATCCATTTTTATAATTTTACATACAGTCTTATAATAATAGCTTCTAATTGCGTTTGTCTAAGCTAGATCTTTCTTTTGGACTTTTGTCTTACTTAGACAACTGCCTATTTCATATTTTCATTTAGATATTTCACAGACGTCTGAGACAGTCATCCAAAATGGAATGTCTAATTTCCACCTTCCCCAAGGCCATTGTTGCTGATCTCAGTTTTGGCTCTAACAACTAAATGACTATTTTCTCAAGACAGAAGTTGAGGTGTTTACCCATAATTCATCCCCTCCCTACATAACAGCATCAGTGAACCTAGTAGATCTGTCTAATAAATGCCTTCAACCTCACCATTTCTCATCATCTCTACTAGCATGCCCTTGGCTGTGCTCATGATATTCATCTGGATTAATGCAACTGCCCTCTCTATTCATACTCCCATCTAAAGGCTACATAGAAGCAGTGATTTCAGCATGAAAATTTTACAGTTCTAATTTACCCTGCATAAATAACTGTGTTGTTTACCTTTTTTTCCATGCACAGACACTTAATTATTCCACTTTTTGATTTGGGATTCTGCTTTTCTGCTCTTGCTTATGACCCCATGTGGTTTCTAAGGGGTTTCCCAGAAACAAAGGGAGCTTCCTTTTAGGGAGAAATTCTGGTAAAATTTTTGGACTAAGAAAGTGTTCATATCATCAGAAACGGAAACAAAGGAAAAGGTCCTTTGAAATGTGGAGAGATATTTGACAACCTGAGAGGCTCAGGGAGCATGTCACACAGAGAGATTACACGTGAAACACAGGACTGATGTTTGCAGGGGTCATAATGTTGGTCTGAGGAAAAGTGAGTTTCTCTGGCTTAGCTGGGAGAAAGGTGTGCATGTGTGGCATGTGAAAGATCCCTAGGAAGATAAATTGATGCCCTACTGCAAGCATCCTTCAATACCTGACTCAGAAATTTGAATCCGGTTCCGCACAAAGAGTTGGAAGCCACTGAAGAGATTTCGAGCTTGGATGGCATGCAGTGGATGTTGTGCTTTAGAAATACCAGGCTGACAATAGTGGCAGGGATGGATTGGGATGGGGGAGTCAGAAGGCAAGAAGGTCAAGAAAGAGGCTAATCCAGCTGTGCAGATGAGATGTATTGAGCGTCTATGCTGGAATGGCGACTTTGGGTCACTTTTATTTGCTTTAAATATTTTTACACTGGACTAAATATCTGTTTTCATTGATCTAGTTCTTCCCTTTTGTTCAATAGAGATGCCATTGGCCCTTTAGATCTTTGCTTTACACTAAACATCGCCAGATACTGCAGCCTTTCTCCATATAACCTCCCATTTTCATCTGCCCCTCTGGAGACCACCTGTTTATCAATATCCTGCCTAAATTTAAGTGTCAGAATTAAGCCAGTTCCTTACATGTGGTCTGCTTAGTATAGACTCTCATAAGTCATATCAAATCTCTGCTCACCTCTTTCAATATGTTATCTATCTGTCTGTCTGTCTATCTATCTATCTATCTATCTATCTATCTATCTATCTATAATGCCCTTGAAAACAAATGATGTTTTAAATGATCCCTTGCAAAGAAGCAAGAATTTCCTGCTTTTCATTCCTTTGTCATGGCAATTTAGGTGGTTCTTTTTTTGTCTGATTTTGCTTGTCCTTACTTATTTCTTGAAACCATCCCCTCTCTACTGTTTCTATTTTACATGTTATGAATCAAGTTTGTTTCAGCTTTGGAGAGCATCAGCAGTGTTTACTATATACACAATCTAGTGTTTATTGTGAATTTATTTAACAAGTATTTATTGGATGCCTACTGCCTCTAGGCACTGTTCTAGGTGCTTGGAATATTTCCATGAACATGATATTAAAGGTCCCTGCCCTTGATTCCCTGCAGTTCCATGAGTTACTCTATGGATAACAGGTACCAACAAAGCAACATCAATTTTCACTACAATAATGATTTTAAGGCACTGATTCAAAGGAAGGTATTTCAAGGGAAGCAGATTCTTTAATATAAAGGTGAGAATTTCCTATCTTTATCTAGATTATCTTTGCAGTTGGCCCTCTCCTTCATCTAAATTTCACTATTACTGGGGAGAAGAAAGAGATGTTAGCCTGGCTCCATATGGAAATTAATTGATATTCTTCCTCACACTGGCTGGATAATTTAAAAATTAATATACTGTGCTGACAGTAGTACCTAAAGGTTACAGAGGCCCACTGGTGAGCTGCAGGCATTTGAGTCTGCCAAGCAGACTAAGAAATAGATAAAGCTAAATTACAGACCTATTAAAAATAAATTAGTAGTGTCTAAAAAGCAAATTAAGATGCAGATAATCAATCTAATTTTGGGGTCTCTGGTGAGTGTTAATAATGCTTAATTCTTCTTGTGTTTGAAGGCATCTATTAATTAAAAATATTTATATTAAAACGAGCCTGCATAAGGTCTTTATTTCAAGAGGAACCAACTTCAATTGATTTGACTCTCAGAAGATGGTCTTGATTTTGTAATGAAAGGCAAGATCTGCCTTCACACAGTCTAAATCAGGGCAGATTTTGCTAAAAATATTTTTGCCAGCTGGAGTGAACATTTGCCTTCACTTTTTTTTTTTCTCCACGTTCTCTTCTGGCTTCTTGTGCCCAACTCCAGATGATCCATCCTGCTTCCTTCTACTCCATGATTGCTCTCCATGCAGGGGTTGCAGCTGAGCACCAAAGCAGAGAAGAGAGCTGGGTACATTACAATTTTTGGAGAGGGAAAGGGGTCAAATAAGAGAGGAAGCACAAGCAAGGAGAAAGGAAGGTGCACTTCTAGAAGGAATGGGGCAGAGCAGGATGCAGAGGCCCTGAGCAAACGCATGTGGGGGAATTACAGAAGCATCTGGAGTCCTGGGGGTGTCCTGCAGTGTTGAAAAAGCAAAATTATGGTCCAGATAATCAGTCTAATTTCATGGGGCTCTCTGGTGAGTGTAATAGTTAATTATTCTCGTGTTTGATGAAGGCATCTATTAATTAAAAATATTCATATAACACAAGCTTGCACAAGGTCTTAAAGAGGAACAAGTGTCGATTGAAATAGAAAATTGTGAGAATGCTGGATCTGATGAAAGAATGGGCTATCTTACTATAATTAACTATCCTTTTGCTTCTGTCTACTCAATATATTGGGTAAGATGATTACTACACAGGTGTTGAAAGCACAGGCCAAAATAAGTTTAGCCTTTCATATCCATTCCTCGTACCCAGCCTCTGACAGAGGGTCAGAGAATAATCCTGCAGGGGGGCCACACAGAGCTGTGTCCTGTGCACTAGGCCTTCTGCAGTTAAAGAAGCTCACAGTCGTGCAGCACTGGAATAAATGGAGCAAAGGAGGCCAGTCCTGCTGCTATATCTCGTTGCCCTACTTTGTAGCAGAAATGGGATTGAGTCAGAAGCTAGAATCAAAGCAAATTTTCCCAGCCAGCTACAAGTAGTGCTTGGGTCTATCTCTTACTAATAATATTGGTGGGAAGACTAGTGGAAAGCAACATGTAGATTTTTTGTCTTTTCAACTCATTTTTTAATTGGAAATGTTATACAATTCACAGGAAAAAGTTTTAAAACAACTTAGAAAAAAGGATGGATGTAGAATGAAAAGTCAGTCTTCCCTTATTCTCTCAGTCTAGGCCTGATTTCCACAGAGGTAAAAGGGTTTGCATAGGAGACAGAAAGAGAAATAAATAAGAAAAATGGCATGTTGTTCCAGCCAAACATTGAGCACCTGCAGCTCAGAGTGATCAGTGTCACAGGGTGAAATCAAGGTGGCAAAGGCTTTCATATTCTTCCAGGAGCAAAGCACTGTCATCACAGCAGGACAGAGCTCTGGCCTGGATAGGCCCTGCTCTGTGGCAGGGGCCTAGCACGTTTCTAGTCATCTCATATGGCTATGTTTTTGGGGAAAGGTCACCATTTGTTTCCATCAGCTGTCTCTAGGGAAGTGCTGGGCAAACCTTACCAGGCCACCTCTACCTGGATTCCTGTCCAGGGACTACAGGCCACAGGCTCTTCCCATACTGAGAGTTTGACACCTAAGAATTTTCAGTTTAGCGCTCTATTTTATACTTAATGTATATAACAACAACAATGAAAAATTCGGCAAATATTTATTGAAAACCCGTTATGTTCCAGGCTTATATATATGTTTCAACCTATTATGTTTCAGGAACATATATATATTCCCATATATATATATATATATACACACTGCCAACTTGGAGAAATAATTTCTCCAAGGCAGAGTTGGGGATCCTTATAAGGTACCCCAGCACTACTGTACTTCCTCTTTTTTTCTTAGCATTTATCATACTATATCTCTTCCTCACTCTCTTCTCATTGTCTCTCTATGTAAGTGTGTGTGTGTGTACACACTAGCCCTGATATGCTTTTCTGTTTTGTTTTCTTCTCTTCTGTCATCCCCATGCCTTTCATGGCTCTGGAAGGATTATTTTCTTTCTCTTTCACAGCACTTAATTTATTTGAGGGAAATGGCTTATTTTCTGGGCAGGTCTCAACCGCTGTATAAATTCTAAGGATCTCAGGCTACTCTGCCCACTTTTTTTCCAGATATTCTCTCTGAAGCATGAGTCAATGCGGATGAACAGCATGGTTAGAATAACCTCAAAGATGAGCCACATGCTGATGGGCCACGGCACTATTTTTATGTTTGTGTTATTTTTATGCCTCTTTATATGTGCATATAAAAAATAATGCTACTGATTTGGGGCAGCTCTGAGATGTAAAGATATCTGCCAGGAGATTGGCAGATGACTCAAGAGCCTAAAACTTGTTTTATTCTGCAATTTCTCTGTGGCTTCTGCAGCTTTAGCGGAAAAGAGCAATAAGGTTTTTGTCAGCTTGCAGGAAACATCCATCATCAATTTCCACCTAAAATTAAGATATGGCCTTAGCCTTTTTTCTGCATTGTAAGGTATGTTGCATTACTGCTGGGGATGGGGGTGGTTATAGCAGACGGGACTATTTCCTTACCTCTTGCTCTTTGCTGCTGTAACAGCTTCACATATTTCTGCAGCTTTGCTGCTCCAGCCACCATGTACCTTTCATTTATTTATATCTGATGATTCCTAAGAAAGAATTAACCAATTTGAGAAGACCCGTGAGTTTCCTTTGTCCCTTCAGATCCATTGTCTGTCCTTCCTTTGTCTTAGGAAGCTGACCTTGACAGATAACATATGCTGGGCACTCTTGCTCTCTAGTTTCTGGGTTCGCTAGAGTGAGGGACTGGGAGGAGATCATTGGGTAGATAGAGAGAGGCTCCAGCCATGACTTTAGCCACAGCAGAGCGGCCTTTCTCCCATAGATGTAGCTCTCCCCAATGTCTGGCAATGCTCCCTTTTACCCTAGCCTCTCTAGTGGCTTCTCAGTGATGCTAAGCCTGGGAACTCCACTGACCCTGGCTGGCTCCCTTCAACCTGGCCCTACCTCTGAAAACAGTCCTTTTAGCAAAATCTTCCATTGCTACTGTGAGTATCTATGTCCCGCCAGGACTCTGAGTGATGCAGCCATCATGCTTCTTAGACAACTAGCTAAGTTGTAGCCTTCAGGTGGCAGCCAACTTCAGAATAAACTAAAGGCTTATAAAATAGGAGGTCCTGGCCTCTTGAAGAGTCTTAAGCCAAGATCTCCAATGTCCTCACATTTATATATCATATATAATATATAAATAATAGATAAATGATATATAAATGATTGTCTATATCATATATAGATGATCTTGAATATGAAATCAGAGCGATGTGGATTCAAACAGTAACAAACAGTAGTTTTGTTAGCAGGTGCTTGCCTGCTCTGAAGCAGTCCGTATCAGAAGAATGGGTGTAGTCCTGCCTCATCCATGCAGCGTTCTTGTGGAGAACAGAGATGATGCTGTGAAATCCACGGAGCTGGGAATGCCTGTTTCCAAGCGTCCTGCTTGCCATGGCCCTACTTATTCACTCACACCCCCTCCGCACACACTGGCACACACACACTTAGTGTTTTCTTTCCAAATCTGCCTTGGCTTTAGCCTTGAGAAGAGCAGTTTTGTATCCCATGACTGCAGCCTAATGGAGTTTCGCACTGTGGGGTTTTGCACTGTGTCACCATGGCCAGGTTCAGCTGCATCTCTCAGAATCCCTTTTTCTGTATGGCTCCAGTGAGGATGTGCTGTCAGAAATTCTTGGGTGAGATCCAAAGCCTGGAAGAGAGACAGCAGTTGTTTTGTGGCTTATTCACATTGTCACTGAGCTGCTCACTCACCTCATCCTCGTGAGAAAGGAACCAGGCCTGTGACTGGCATCTTCCATGGTCCTGCTGCAGCTCCTCTGACTCAGGGGCCAGGTGTGTGTATAAAGTCCATGGCAATGGCCTGGGGATCTGTAAGCCACCATAGGCCACCGTACCACCAAGGTAAGAAGTAACGAGAACTGAGATCAGTTTCAGTCCATTTCTGTGGTCTTCAGCTCAGGTTTGTGAGTTCCAGTTTGTTCTTTTCCTTCCTCACCTTCTAGCCATCCTCCCTCCCGAGCAGCCAGGTATTCTGTGGATTTCAACCTTCAGCATCAGACTCAGACCTGTAACATGCACACTCACTCACACACACACAACACACTCACACACGGACACGCACACACACATACACATACACATACATGTACACATATACACACATACATCTGATAGAGGGAGTGTCTCAACAGGAAATAAAGAGTGGGGCTTCAGGTTTGCTTGAACTCTGTTTCTTTGCTGAAGCAAGGAATGGTCTCTTGACTTCTATGAAAGTCGGAGTCAGCAGCACTCAGACCTTCCTAGAATTCAAATCTACCAGGAGTCCAGACCACAGCTGGAATCATTCCCTGTCCTTGTTTGTTGGTGGTGGCAGGAGGGATTGATAGTGTGGCTGAGCAGTCAGGGGCCACTTTAAGAAGTGACATTCCTGGGTCTGCAGAAAATTACCAGGCACTTATCAGGGATGGAAATGGATGCATGTGTCTCCTCAGCACCTGCAACACACTGGACTCTGGTTTTCTTTTCTGGACAGACTTCAGGGTCCAATGCTGGACACAGAATAAAAGACAGCAGTGGCAAGAGGGCAATGTTCAGGGGCTTTCAGGACTGAACAAACAGTGGGAACCTGACCTTCTGCTAAGTTGCTGATATCCACAATTATATATTTAAGGAACAGCCTCTTGTTTAAGAAGGGTAATTTTTTCACTGAATTTTCCTCCATCATGCAGGTGGCAGTTGCTTCAGAGGAGGGATGCCTAAGGCAGGGCCTGGAAACCAGAAATAGGCTGCAGATCTCCCAGGCTTTTGTGTCCTAAACCCTAGACTCCTAGGAAAAATTAAACATTTGTAGTTAAGAAAAATACAGATGACCAGATCTTTGATTCCATCGTTAGACTAGAAAAGCATTTTCCCTTGTTCAGATTCCTGAAGAGCAGGAAAAAATAGTGAGGAGGGTCTGTAGTTGCTCTCCCAGAAATGCTTCTGAAACCTGGCAAAGCCTTGAAGAGAAAGTGGCCATGTTGTACATTTTGGGGAGGTCCTGGACAGGCTTTGAAGGGAGGTTCCTGGGTCCCTGGTGTGGCTGATAGACAGTTGAAGCCATTTGGCTTGAAAAGTCTCATTGACCAAGGGGAAGATCTCTTTTGAAGCCTGAGAGCAAAGACATCCTCTCTGTGCACAGCTCTGCATCCTTCATTATGCCAGGACTCTACATGGTCAACATTTTGTCATAATGATAACGTAATAACAAGAACTAGCTTTTAGGCTGCAGGTACTATGTACTAGCTGCTTTACATATGTTAACTCGTTTAATTGTCATGAAAACTGTATGCAGTGGCTTTTTTTTTTTTTTTTTGAGACAGAGTCTCACTCTGTCTCCAGGCTGGAGTGCAGTGGCGCAATCTCAGCTCACTACAATCTCCACCTCCCCTGTTCAAGCGAATCTCCTGCCTCAGCCTCCCAAGTAGCAGGGACTACAGGTGTGTACCACCACACCCAGCTAATTTTATGTATTTTTTGGTAGAGATGGGGTTTCACCATGTTGGCCAGGATGGTCTCCATTTTGTGACCTCGTTATCCACCCGCCTCAGCCTCCCAAAGTGCTGGGCTTACAGGCGTGAGCCACTGCACCTGGCCATGCAGTGGCATTTTTACACCGTATTTTATAGATGGGGAAGCTGAGGACACACAACCAGAATTCCAGCCTAAGCAGTTTGGCTCTAAGATCCATGCTTGAATTGTGATAGTCAAGGGAAGTGATATTTCTTGTCCAGGCATAACCTCGTACCAGCTAAATGAGTAATCATATTTGCAATGAATATATTTTATCTTGGTAGTTCCACAAAGGAGAAAAAGAGTACTCCTGGTCTAGGGGTAAAATAAAGAGGGGTATGCTAAGATCTGCTCATAATCTTTTGGCAGGCTGGCAGGGGTCATAAGTGAAGATTTAAGATTCTCGAAGGAACCTGTCTGTGGCTTCAATAGTATGCTCTCAGCTAAGTGTCTGGAACATAATAAGCTCCCAATAAATATCAGTGGCTTTAGTGATTATGATGATGATGATTATGGTTATTATCACCCCCAGAGAAGGCTGCACAGAACCAATTTCTCAGCACAGAACTGCTGCTTCTTGAGATCGAAATCCTACTTTTACAGAATTGGACACTTTGAGATCATCACAGTGATTGCTCCACCCCTGGCACAGGTGTCCTTCATCGTTAATTGACTGCTCCTTCCTATTGAGGAGAAGCTAAATCTAATAATCTAAATTAAAAATTTGGTGTATTAACACTTTCAGAGGTACTTGCATTTACAAGGAGAGGGCAGTGCTAAAAACTGAAAGCATATTTAACAATGTAATCACAAGATTTCCTAAATATTTACTAGTATAACAGAAGGATTTAATATCCCCGATAATGTGAAGGTGATAGGCATACTGCGCCTTTTCAGGTCTTACCCTTTGTTTATTTCACACATTTCTTCATGTCCTCCTTATAGGTAGGCTGAAGCAGTATGGCCCAAGGATTGAGATGCTGCTACATAAATATGGGCAACTATGAGTATTAAGGACAGAAAAATTTCTTTGGCAATAAACACTCTAAAACATCATGACCTCATGAAACCTGCTAGGAAGTAGCTCTGTTTCCCCAAATGAAAAGGGAGCTGATCTATTGAGTTTTTATTAAATAGGAGGTACTAGTGCAGATAAACTTTGCCCACTTTGTATCTTAGAAGGTACAGGTATGTGTCATGGAAGGGACACTCCCCCAAACATGTCTGTGCATTTAGAGAACTGTCATCTTTGGAGAGGAACACCATGAATAATAGGTCTCAGTGATGTTAAATTCCCAGTGGACCACACACTGATTGGTAAAGACCAGTTGATTTATTTGATCCAAATGAGGACAGACAGTGTTAAATCATTCTCGTGGCATCTAGTACAGCGCCTTAATCACACATGATGTTCAATAAAGATTTATGGGGTCAGTGACTGTAATGCATAAGGCACAGGTGCTAGGAAGATTGACAAATACAAACTCAGGATGCCCTGAGTTCTATCCATAGCACAGCCCCCTGAAGGGCTATATGACCTTGGCTCCATTCCACAGTATCTCAATCCTCAGATGCTTCCTCTGTAAAATGAAGGGATGAGGCTAGATAATAAGCAGGGTCCTTTCTATCTAGACAGTGATGTAGAGGTACATTCTGTGCTTGGGCATCTTCAAATGAAAGTTGATAGTTATATTACTCTTTGGAATCTAATGCCTCTCCCTGGGGTACATCCACCCTCTGATCAATGGCTTCTTGGTGACAGTCTATTTCCATGTCCTGCCTCGAGTCTCTTGCAATGATACACTGTGAAATGATCCACCTATCAATTGCTGAGTCAGATTAAACCGTTTCCAGGTTTCTAATTTTGTTTCTACTATAAGTTTATAGATGACAGATGATACAAAATCCATTCCCTTAGGTTCACTCATGTACTATATGTCTATTTAAACAACGAGTAGAAATGTAAGAAATAACATGGATTTTTGTGGCAAGCCTTGAATTATTTGTTTTGGAGGATGTGTTCATAGATAATAAGCTTCCTAAGACTCTGATGTCTGCACTTAGACATTAAATTTTCCACTTTAAGTCTTCAAACCTTATTTGTTTTGAATTTTCTTTTGGATAAAATGACTCATAATTATACCTCTTCTCTCATTCCATGACATTACCCAGTAAATAAACAGTCCAATGATATTAATATTTCCCACTTAATATATCTTTTTCTGTTGATTAATAGAAAAGTGTTTAGTCTTAAATTTGATTTTGTATTGAACTTGGAGAAATGGCAATTTTTAGCTCTTTCTTTTCTGGAAAGAAAATGTTCAAATGTCAGGTCTTTGTGGAGTTTTCCTGACTATTTGGCTCATGGCAGATATATGAGAAATTTGACCACTGTGGTTCTTTAACAGCCCATCTTGGAGGTGATAAATAAAATGAGTTGACATGAAATTCATCACCTTAATGTATATCTGTGGGTTAATGGGAGACATCAAGCATGAGATGCCAGAGTGTCCCCAGTGTTTGACAATACCTGGCATGTGGGTGTCCATGGCAAGGAGATGAAGCTGTCAATCAGTTTGTTTTAATGCTGTCGGACAAATAGCCACACCACCTACCTGTCTGAACACAGCTACCCTCACAGAAAATCAATGAACTGGTTCTCAGTAGCCATGAAAATTAGCACAGCTTCACAGGCCGAGTGCAAGGATCATCTCAGATTAGCTTAGACAACTAGATAGGAGAGAAAACAAGGGCTGGGTCAGTCCAGGAAGATGACTGGTGGTTCGTTTGGGGTTTTCTATAGATTACAGATGCAACAAGAACAAAGCCTTCTCATGCTTCTTTCATATTTTAGAACATGATGAAATGCATTGCTTTGGTTGACCTTTATGGTGGTGCAGGTAAAAGCCACAAAGTGAGAGGTATGGTGTTGAAAGCAGCTTTCCCTGGGGTTCCTCAATGTGGTCCTGAAGGAATAAGGGTAGAGCTTCAACTTCACACTTCCCTTCCCTGCATCATGGCTTGCCAGCTCTAAATGGCTGCACAAATGCAAGCTGGAGACAGTTTGGTCTGTGGAATGATAATGCCTGGATGACCGTGTTAGAGCCTATTGAGGGATGGAAATGAAATGACTTATAAAAACTGCTAAGAGATTTAGAAAAGTGCAATAAAAAATAAGAGTCTGTTTGGGGTGTTTAGAATCTCACTGTTGTGTTGACATACAGAAGTACCAGTTATAGCTGGTCTATTAACCCCATATTTTCACCCAAACAGTTTGTCCTTTTCTGATCTCCTCTCAGAAGATGGCACAAGCTAAAATATGAAAATTGTCCTAGACCCATCCATCTACCTAGGGCTAAAATGTGGAATATGCCACATAGTGAAGCATATACCAAAGCCTACTGTAAAATATGCCCTGATTAGCCTCCACTTCTTTATATCTCTGATTATATTTCCTTTAGCTTAGATTTGTCCAGAAGTTTCATCTCTATCCTCAATACTCTATTATAGCTACAATGATGACTTTAAATGCAAACCTAATCACATTTCACCATATTTAACACCAACTTTTATTGCTTAAAGAGCAAATCCAGACTTCCTAACAAGGCTTAGGAGGCCCTTTGTAATCTCAGCCTCCTTACCCCTTCCATGTATTCTCTTCTCACTCCTGTCTCATAATCTCAAATCTCTGCATTTTAGCCAGAAGAAATAGCTACCATTCCTGGAAGGCACTACAGTTTCCCTCACCTCCAGCTTTTTGTTTTGGAACACTCTTTACTGCCTTTGACAAAGCTCACTCCTATCAGTCTTCCAGAATTCAGTGTAGCCATCCAGGAACTTTTTCCCAATCATCTAAACCAGTGTCAGGGTTTCCTCACATGTGTCTCCTCAGTAAACTCTATCGAAGCACTCATTACACTTTATTTCCTTTAACACTTTCTCATTTAAATATAGCATTCATGCAGAAAAGTGCACAACTCATAGTGCATGGCTTACTTGTTCTAAAGTGAATCTACCCATATGATCAACACTCAGGCCAAGAAGCTGAACATAACTAGGACCTCAGAAGACCTCTTAATGGTTTCTTCTAATCAATACAATTTCTCTTTCCCAAAGATAATCATCAATCTTGACTTTTTATTATAGTTACTTTTTTCTGTTTTAGAACTTCATATAAATGGAATTGGGTACTACAAATAGTTTTCTGTCTGATTTCTCTTACTCAATACTATGTCTATGAAATTTTTCTATGTTGTGTATAGCTGTAGCTCTTTTATTTTCATGATTGCATAGTATTCCATTGTATGAGTAGATTACTATGTGTCCCTTTATTCTACTATGGTTAGACATTTAGGTTGTTTCTGAATTTTGTTTTTTGCAAATAATGGTGCTCTGAACATTTTTATTCCTGTCTTTTGGTGAAAATATGCATTCATTTCTCTTGGGTACATATGTGGAAAATGCAGAGTAGGCATGCATCTGGCTTTAATATATGCTGCCAGAAATTTCCAAAATGATCTTACTAATTTACTTTCTCTGGCCGTGTGCATAGATTATAATTGTTTCCCATTCCTGTCAACAATGGACATTGCCAGTGGTGAGTCATTCTGTTAGTTATATAGTGGTGTCTCACCGTGGTCATAATTTTCTTTTTGTGCTTTACAAATATTTATTGGCTATATAGTTGTCCTGTTTTGTAAATATAGTTGAAGTGTTTTGCACATTTATCTATTGGAGCATCTTTTTTATTCTTATTAATTTGTAGGAGTGATTTGTCAGGTACATGTAATAAAAATATAGTTTCCCACCATGTGGCTTACTTTCTCACTCTTTTAATTGTGTCTTTTGATGAACAGAAGTTCTTATTTTTAATGTTATACAATTTATTAGCTGTTTTCTCTATGATCATTACTCTGTTGCTCTGTTTATGAAAACTTTCTTTAGCTGGAAGTAGACAAAATAATTTTGGTCACTTTTTTCTAGATTTTTTTTTTTGTTTTCCCTTTCACATATGTATCAACAATCTATCAGGAATTGTTTTTCATGTATATCCGCCTGCATTTTACTTATCCTGTTAGTTGCCTGTCTTTCCAACTAGGCTGTAAAGAGCTGGGAGGAAGAATGTAAATTGCAGCTTCCTAAGCTCCAGCAGAGGAGCCATCTGTGTGGTGTTTAGGTTTCTGCCACTCTTAATCAGTAGAAATTTTTCTTACTTTCAGTTAATTTTTCTCTCTGAATTTAAAAACTTTCTTAGATTCAGTGAAAATTGCATCCTAACATCTTACCTAAGAAAACATACACACCATTCCTTCCCCATTGTGATGCTCTTTTACTGTTGGGATGATTGTCCTGTTGCACATGGTATGTTTTATTTTTGTGGTCATTGATGTCATTTTCAAATCGATGCTAAGAAATTTGGAGCAGAAAATGGTATGACAGTTATTTAAATTATTTATTTTAGTAATTGTTTCCCAGCAGTTACTGATTTAGCCTTTTCTCCTTTTAATTATGCATTTTAAAAAATAGCATATCCTTATTGTTCAAACATCAGATATACACATTGAGAAATCTTTTTCTACCTCTGTTCAGGTCAGCCCACTACTCCTATTCCATCTTGGTCTATCACTTTCGTGGATTTCTTGTGTGCCATACCCTGGTTTATTTATACGCAGAGGGAAGCTGCATAACAACCAAGGATGAATGACCTAAGAACAAACACGGCAGGTTATCTGGAAAAACACTTATTGGGAAACTCATAGAGACTTTAGAGGGTAGTGCCTGTGTAATCCCCCATTATGCTGTGTGATAGCAGACAAGAATCCTGAAAGGCCAGTTGTCAGATTTCGGAATCAGGTCTCCAGCCAGTGGGTGGTGGGTTGCAGGGCTCCTCTCCCCTGGCACGATCAGAGGGCTAGGGTCCAAATCTTGTGGCCGAAGCTATGTGACAATAGTTAATTGTTCTACATCAGGACCAAGTGTTCTACCTCAGTCCTTTCCAGGATTAACTGCCTAAGGCTGACAATTATTATGGAGCCCTACAGGAGGTTATTACCTTTTCTGAGGGGCTAGCCCACAGGGAATCAGTAGAATTAAACTTTATGTCTCAGCTCACCTCTTATCACAAGGGACAGATGCTTTGCATCATTACCCTCTCAATCAGGAACTCATATCATTTTAATCTGTAAGATCATGAGGCTAGTCTCCAGTATTGCTATAGGAGATAATGGACTATGGTTATGATATAAATAAGAAAATGGGAGCCCTGGGGAGCACTGGAGAACACTGGGAAGTAGATTTCACTGAAATAAAACCCCCCAGCAAATGGCTATAAATACCTCCTGGTGTTTATAGATACGTTCTCTGGATGGGTCGAAGCCTTCCCCACTAGGCCCGAGACTGCTTTGGTGGTCACAATAAAACTATTAGAGGACCTTGTTCCTCGGTTCAGCCTCCCTCTAACGCTGGGGTCGGACAATGGGCCTGCCTTTACAGCACAAATTTCTCAGGGCCTAGCCAAGGCCCTGCATGTAACGTGGAAATTGCACTGTGCCTATCGTCCTCAGAGTTCAGGGCAAGTCGAATGAATGAACCGGACCTTAAAAGAAACCCTGCCACAGTTTATCCTAGAGACTGGTGAAAACTGGATCAGCCTGCTTCCTTTTGTCCTCCTCCGTGTCTGATGCACACCCTATCAAAAAGCCTTCTTCCCTTTTGAAATCATGTTCGGTAGGCCCCCTCCCTTATTCCCCAGACCCACGGATACCGTGCATGCTGAAGTCTGTAACTATACACCCCTTAAGTCCTTACAGGCACTCCAGTCTGTACAATCCCAGATACACCAGCTCATTAAGGACACCCGTCCCACCCCATTTTACCTTGCAGACCAGCCAACACACCCCTTCCAGCCCGGAAGCTCTGTCCTTGTTAAAAGACTCGCCACCTCTGGCCTCACTCCCCTTTGGAAGGAACCCTACACGGTTATCCTGACCACATCCACCATACTCAAGGTGGACGGACTAACTGCCTGGATTCATCACACCCACATCAAGACTGCCACACCGGAATGACAATGGAGCATCAAACCCTCATCCCTCGATTCACCAAAGCTAAGACTTGTGCACTCTTTGTGATCACCACCCTCGCCACCCTAATCTGTGCTGTAAATCCCTATAGCAAACTGCTCCTAGAACCCACCTGCTATCAATGGGTCCTCACCAAGGGCTCCACTGGAGGATATGTTAGTTCCTTAACCGGGAAGGGATCCACCCTGGTCAACTTAACCCTGGAGTACATTCCGAAGACCCCCATTACCTTCTCCCTAGACCTCTGTGCCCTCCTGGGCCGCAACCTAAATTTCAGAACAAGTGGAGGTGTAGCCAAGTGCGGCAGTTCAGGGGCAGAGCAACAACTATCTGCGCCCAGGATCCACCTCCCCCCAAAAAAAAGATGGAACTGTGGAGACTTAAATGAATTATTTTGCCCCCATTGGGGTTTGAAACTATCTCCACTATATCAGGGTACACCAAAAACATAGACTAATGATATTAAGGTCTCGATATGCGCCCTTAGAACCAACAAACAATACTAGCCTGTTGGAGGAATCAATGATTTAATTCCTGTAAATAAAACAAGGGGGGAATGTGACATGGTAAAAGCCCCATAAACCTGCACACCTCAACCATACCTCAGCTTTCTGTTGAAACTGCTCTCTATAACCCAAATGTGAATAAGTAATTAAGGACTGTAATTGCCACCCTACCCAGACAACGTGTAAACAAATGCTAATCTTGACTTTTGTGAACCACTTAAGTAACAATCAGAATGTCAAAAAGTCCCCTGGCCCTCAGAGTGTCCGGAGCCCCTCACCCTCATCTTCACCCAGGAATCCACTGGAATGTCCGGAACCCCTCACCCTCATCTCCGCCCAGAAGGTGATTTACAGAATCCACTAGCCCTTGGAATGTCTGAAGCCCCTCACCCCCACCCCTGCCCCTCACCCTCACTCCCAAGGTGGTTTTACGGGTATAAAATGTCTTGCCACACTCCTTTCGGGGCCACAGGTTGGAGAGACTCGAGTCCTCTGTGGCCGCCGGCAATAAAGACCCTGCAATTTGGCATACTTTTGTCTTGGTGTTGACTTTCTATGCTCGGGCCAGTACAACATCTCTACTTAAAAAACCTGCTGAAAGGAATGCAAATGACTGATAGCCTACTATAGCACCTTCAAGATCTGCTGCAGTTTCTGAGCTGAGAGTACACTGTTCCCAAGCAGTCTCCAGTCAGTGTCTGCATGCCAGGGAGGGACTAAGGTCTGGGCTTTACTATTTGTTGAAAGACTCCTCTACAGCCATTCTTTGCATTGGAACTCCCCACTGGGGAGGCTGAGACTTTCTCAGACTTTTTGCATCACAGTTGTAGCCTCTTCCTGTGTCATCCTCCTTTATTCCCTTCTCCATTCATGGTGTCAGGCCTGCATAATGGTCCGAAGGTTTTCTCTCACCCCTTTATATTTCACAGGTTTTACCTCAATAAATCCCTGAAACTTCTACTCCTGTTTTAGTGTCTTCTTTCTGAAGGTCCTTAATTGGCAAGCATACATCAGGAGGATTATTGCTTCACACTTGGGCCAGAGGTATGCATAGGGTCCTGGAAGACATTGCAGGAAAATATGAAATGATTAGTTGACCACCTGCACCCTGGGCTCAGATTTTGTTCAACTGAGGTAGAAAAAGAAAGGCTGCTGATCCATAGGGGGATAACAGCTCAGGGGAACTACATTTGCCAGCCTGAAAAGTGTCAGGTATAGTCATAAGGAACAACCAGTCAGTGTCCCTTTTCCTCATGGGTGAACCTAAGCCGTGAATGGAGTTGGCCAGAGTCAGTGTCTGCAGCTGCAATCCAGAGGTTTAAGACTTGAATTCAGGTATTGAGAATTGGTCTCAGTCTCTTTTACTTATTAGGGATACTGTGTCATCCTAGAAGGCAGGGAGATTTTATTGGTGTGGCATGCTTGGCCTTGGGATCTAAGGTGCTTATTGGACAATTGAATTTGCTGGCAAGTAATGAGTGATATATCTCAATTGAATATTTCAGAACAGGGGAGATACTGGAAACTGTTTTAGAAGATGTGGGAATAGCTGTCAACTCTTCCTAAGATCGAACACAGTGTGGCAGATGCAACAGCAAAACAGTGAGAGGCCCTCAACTGGTTAAAATGGAGCAAAGAATGAAGGATGGCCTGGGTGACAATCCTGATGGAGCAATCCTGGTGAAAGGTAAATATTAAGCATTAGCCCTCCCACCACCACCGTGACTGTGGCTTCCTGAAGTTTTAAGTATCCCTGTTCTACCAAGCAATAGGCAAGGTAAGTAAGACCTTATGTCTTACAAGCAAATGATAATACAAACATATTCTTATTTTTAGATGAAACACTAAATATTGATCTTCATATAACTTTGTTCATTAAGAATATGCCCATATCATTAGATAAACAAACAGTTCCTATGTTTTCTTCATCCCTGTAGAAATTTCACAGGTAAAAATACTGGACAAGCATGAAAAGAATCTACAAGGATGGCTACCTTTGTCCCTTTCCATTCTTAACTTTCAGGTTCTATTTGAGAAAATAGATATAGTACAGGCAGTAATTAAGTCTTTTCAAATATGAGAAAACTATTTTTAACATCAGAAAGGCTTATAGATATCTGTCTGATTAAAACTGATCTTTTAGAACTGATTGACAAAATACTCCATGACCAGTACTTACTGTGAGTTCATGTGAGTTAAGTGATGCTTTCTGATTATTTTTCTTTTATGAGTCATGATAACATCTATATGTGCATGTGTGTGTATGTGTGGGTGTGTATATATATGTACATATAAAAATATTAGCACAAAGAATGGTGAGATATAATATTTATTCGGATGGCAATATTTGGTGGCCATGTGGAATATTAGAGTCTCTTATAGTCACAGAAACAATGGATCTATCATTTTGACAGTTGACATAAGAAATTGTTTTATGGAGAAGAATCTTCTTTGAAAAAATGTCTTGAAGAGTTTCTCGAAATGGAGAGACTCTGAATCATGATGACAGAAAGATCAAAAGCAATAAGAGAAGACTGAATTGCTCTGTATGAGATGAAGAGAGAAATTTGTTTTAACTCTGGAGAGGTGTCAGGGGTGGGGTAAAGCGGGGGCCGGGAGCTTGCTGTGGCTTTAGGAGAACCCATGAGTGACGTCTTCTAGAAGATGGAGACTGAAGTCTTCGTAAGAATAATGTTACATGTTTACTCTAATAAAGATTTTCTTTACAACATCTCGATATCAACCTACCTTAGATTGTCTATAAGTCTTTGGTAAAGTTTACCAAAAACACAAGTTTCTGTATATGAGAAGGTTATTTTTTTTTGTGTGTGAGCCAAAGATGGAATGGAGAGAATGACAAGATGATTCATAAACTAAGAAATCAGGCAGTCAGAACTAGAGATGCCCTGAAAACATATAGCGTTGGAGAATCTCAGAAGTCTTGGGAAGGGTTCTGGAATCTATCGGTGTGTGGGGGATGGTAGTGGTAGAGTGGTGGAGTCACTTAAGAAAACCTTAACTCAGTTTCGAAATATTGTGAGTCTCAGCAAATATTTAGCTTTCATTCATCATTTACTCGCCAAATGCTTATTGAAGACCTACAACATACCAGGTATGCTTCTAGGTCCTGGAGATAGAATAATTAAAAAAACATAGTTCCTGCCTATGTAAGGCTTACCTTTTAACAGGAAAGGCAGTTGATAAATGAAAGAGCAGAAAGATGTGCAATATGATGTCAGTTAGTAAGAGGTGCTATAAAAGAACAAAATTGGAGGGTGGGTAGAGTCTTGTGAGATGCTTTCTCACAAAGGTTGGTAAGAAAAGGCTTTGCAGAGGAAACAAGGTAAGGTGAGAATATTGAGCAGAACCTGAAAACAAATCTTGGAAAGAGCATACTAGATGAATGGCCATTGAAATGGCAAGAACAGAGGCCCCGAGTTGGGAGTTTGCTTGATATGCTTCAGGAATAGCAGGGTCAGAATGGCTGCAGAACACTGAATGAAGGGGGAAAAAGCTGTGAGTGAGTGCAGAAATGTTACTGTCCACCACCTTATTAGGTCTTGCAAACTTTGGAAAGGAATTTGAGTTTTATTCCAAACGTGATGGGAACTCACTGGAATGCTTTAGGTAGGAGTGTGATGAACACTTCCTGATTTATATTTACAAAAGCTCACTCTGACTGCTGCACAGAGAATAGTCTGTAGCAGGCAAAGGTGGAAGGAGATTAGTTAGGTCTACTGTAATTGTCTAGGAGAAAGAAGATTGTGCACTCAACTAATCTTGTTGTTGAAGGAGTTGTTGAAGCAGTCAGAAGTTGTCTGACCGAGAGTATATTGTGAAGGATTATCCAATAATCCACTTATGGATTTCAAGTGAGTTGTATGAATTCAAAGTGGGTTGTAGCAAAAATTTAGACACCAAAGATAGTTTTACAGCTCCTCAGGTTATAGGTTATATTCCAAACAATGAGAATCACATGGGTAAAAGTTTTGATTTTGAGATGCTTTCTATAAATCTACTAAAAAAGGTAAATTGGCACTATTTCCACTTTAAAATTATGCTTTTAATGATGATGATCGTGAGTTTAGTTTATAAGAAAACAAGTACTTTTTATGATGTACATATGATATAACTACTATTCTTAGTGGGTGAAGACTTTATAAATTTATCATTTAGTATTTGTGATGTTAGTAATATAGAACACTCAATTAAAATATTACATAAAATAGCTTATTTTCTATGAACTCTTCAGTTGTCACATAGTTTTATAGCAAAGGGAGACCCAATAAAGCAGAGTGGAAATGATTATAATAATCAGGAGTCTTTATAAATGCTTTAAGAGTATGTTTTATTACTCAAAGTGGATTTTAAGTTGAAGACGTCAAATTTCAAATCCGAGTTTTACTCTTTTTATCTTTGTGACTTTGAACAATTCACTTAGCTATAGCTTATTTTCAGCATTAGTAACATGAAATAATGCTACCCACTTGGCATAGTAGTTAATAAGGATTTAAGAAGGATTTGCCAATGCTTACCATATAAAAATACCTGATCAAGTTTATTTGAATGCACATTTATTTATACTGATATCAAAAATATATATTTTATTAATGATGTTTTCTATTTGGCAATTGACAATATTTATTGTATAGTGGATGTTGACTATTTTTCTTAAATTGTGGTTCTCAAGGACTGACAGTTTTGACCCCAGGGATCATCTGGCAGTGCCTAAAGACATTTTTGGTTAGTATCACTTGAGAGCATTGTTGGCATCTAGTAGGTAGACGCCAGGAATGTGGCTAATTATTCTTCACTGAACCAGAAAGCCAACCCTTCCACCACCTTACTCCCAGAAACAAAGTATGCATTCCTAAATGTTAATAGTGCCAAGGTTAAGAAGCCCTGGTCTAAAACATAGCTGAGTTATACAAAATGTTCTCAGCTGTAATTATATTTTTTGATCTCTTGTTTTAGTCATTTGAGAATGGTGAAATTTCACTAGAGCATCTGGCATCACTAGAGCCTTAGGAAATACTAGAAAATTGTTTGCGATTTGTCAAATATTATATTAGCGCTCAGCAAACACCCACTCTCCTATCCTACTGTGGGCATTTTTGGCCACTTTGTTGATGCTGGGTTCGGGCATATGACTTGGCTTTGGTCAATGCAATGTTAATAGGTGCGATGCAAATGGAGGCTTTAACTGGGTCTGCGTAGCTTGGTTTGCCTTTTACATCTCTGCCATTTACTGTTAGAACTTTCTCTAAGCAGACTTTGGCCCAAGGATACAAGAGACACTTGGATCATCCCCAAATCCAAGCCATGCCAAGTCTACCTGATGTTCAGCTTAAAGCTGAACTACCCGGCTGTGCCCAGCCAAGGTCAGCCCAGATACAGATCTGGTCTTGGGAAATGCTCATTGTTGTAAGACACCCAGTTTTGAGATGGTTGATTATACAGCATTATTGTGGCAATAGCTGATTAATGCATGGTATTGACAAGACATCATTTATTAAGTCTACATGTTCAGTGGATCTGAACAGGTAAGGAAGATCAGCATTTTGAATATGGGAAGAAAACAATGCAATAGGCCAGGCGTGGTGGCTCATGCCTGTAATCCAAGCACTTTGGAGGCCAAGGCGGGTGGATCACCTGAGGTCGGGGGTTCATGACCAGCCTGACCAACATGGTGAAACCCCATCTTTAAAACAAACAAGCAAACAAAAATAAAAACAATGTAATAACATGGAGATGTTTTTAATTAATAACAGTCCCCAAAGATCCTGGTAACAAATATGGCTATCACCAGCTCAAGGATTTTTGAGATGTGTTTGATATTTGTCATCTCATCATTTGGATATTATCACATCTTGAATGAGCATTTCTCTAAAACAGGTCAGAGAAAATGGTTCCAGCAGTGATTATATAGTTTTGATCAATTGAAAAATGTGTATGTGTGTATTTTTTGGAGGGCGGAAGTGGGTCCAGAACTTTCACTGGATTCTCGAAAGCATTTGTGGCCTTCTTTATCCCTCATCAAACCAAACCAAACCAAACCAAACAAAACAAAACAAAAACAAAGTAACAGAATGTCCAGAAAGAACTCTTAATCCTTGGATCTAGATGCTATAATACTGGACCTCAGATGTACCTTTTTGGAATGCTATTTCTTCATTCTTTGTGATCTCACTAGCCAACAAAACCTGCTTTCTTTTTCTCTCAATTCCATAATACTTCTTTGAAACATGCTTACCAATATGTTTACTAGGCAGAAGAAGTTGGGGGTAAAAACCATGACATGTAAGCCATCTGTTGTGGCATATGTGCTGCTATAGCCACTCAGTGTTTGGCAGTGTCATACTCCTGATTTAAAACTTTATTTGAGTGGAAAATATGAATTATGATTATTTAGCACTTGTATGTATGTATACATGACTTAGAATTTGTATGTACATTTAGAGTGAGTGAAAGATCAAAATATAGTCTTGAGTTAGAACCTTCTGGGTCTGGAAGAAACACCTAAGTGTAGGCAGGCTGAAAGATGATCTCTGTGCAGATGGTGGAACTTCTGTTTCATGTGCCAAGTAAGCTTACAGAGGCACATCTTCCCCCAACAGTGTGTGGTAGAACTGAGCCCGTACATTTCTAAGACCAGTTATGACCAATAAGCCTAAGTTTGACTTAAAAAAAATTAAACCTTTTACTCTGAGATTAGTGTAGATGCCTATGTATCTTACAATGAAGTTGTATTTTACAACATCTTGTGAGAAATAACAAGATATTGACATAGATACAGTTTAGACACAGAGTATTTTCATCAGTCAAGGCTCCCTCCTGTTTGCCCTTACATAGCCACATCCACTTCCCTCCTATCTCACTACTCTCTTAACTCTGGGCAATGGTTATTCTGTTTTCCATTTGTAGAATTTTGTAATTTCAGTTATGTCGAATGAATAGAATCACACTGGATGCAACTTTTGGGATGGGCTTTTTTTTCACTCAGTGTAATTCTCCGGAGATTCATTTAGGTTGCCATGTGCATCTGTAGTCTTTTCCCTTTTATTAGAGAGTAATATCATTATGCAGATATAGCACAGTTAGTTTCACCATTCACCCATTGGAGGACATCTGAGCTGTTTCCATGTTTTGGCTTCTATGACTAAAGCTGCTATAAACATTCACTTTAAGGTTTTTGTATAAACACATTTTCATTTCTGTGGAATAAATGTCCAGGAGAGGAATTGCTGAGTTATATGGTAGTTGCATATTTAGTTTTTAAAGGCTTCGACAACTGTTTTCCAGTGTGGTTGTACCATTTTGTATACCCACAAGCAATGTAAGAGTGATCCAGTTTCTGCACATCTTCACCAGCATGTGGTGTTGTCACTTAAACAAACAAACAAACAAAAACAAAACAAAAAATCATTCTGATAGTGTGTCGTAATATTTTATTGTGGCTTTATTTTGTATTTCCCCAATGGCTAATATATTGACCATCTTTATATGTACTTATTTACCATCTACAAATTTTTCTCAGTGAACTATCTCTTTATGTGTTTTCCCCATTATCTTTTTGTCTGCTGAGTTTTATGAGTTTTTTATATATTTTAGATAAAAGTCCTTTGCCAGATATGTGAATTGCAAATATTTTCTTCTAATGATCTATAGCTTGTCTTTTTTATCTTAACAGTCTTTCACAGATCAACAGTTTTTAATTTTGATAAAGTCCAATTTGTCAAGTTTTCCTTTTACTGATTATGCTTGTGATGTTAATTACTAAGAACTCTTTGCCTAGTTCTGGATTGGGAAGATTTTATTTTATTTTTTTCTAAAAGTTTTACAGTTTTATGTTTTGCATTTAAACTCATGACACGCTTTGAGTTACTTTTGTACACAGTGTGAAATATGTGCCAGGTTTTAAAATTTTTTCATTGGTTCTTCTTTGTTTTGTAAATTTTTAATTTATTTTTTGTTTTAAACTTTTATTGTAAATTCAGGGGTACATGTGCAGGTTCGTTACATAGGTAAAATTGTGTCATGGGGTTTGTCGTGCAGATTATTTCATCACTCAAGTATTAAGCCTAGTACCCATTAGTTATTTTTCCTGATTCTCTCTGTCTTCCTACCCTCCACCCTCTGATAGGACCCAGAGTGTATTGTTCCTCTCTGTGTGTCCATGTGTTCTCATCATTTAGCTCCCGCTTGTAAGTAAGAACATGTGGGATTTGGTTTTCTCTTCCTGCGTTAGTTTGCTAAGGATAATGGCCTTCAGCTCCATCCATGTTGCTGCAAAGGACATGATGTCATTCTTTTTTATGGTTGCATAGTATTCCATGGTATACATGTACCATATTTTCTTTATCCAGTCCATAATTTATGGACATTTAGGTTAATTCCATGTCTTTGTTGTTGTGAACAATGCTGCAATAAACATATGTGTGCATGTGTCTTTATAGTAGAATGGTTTATATTCCTTTGGGTATATACCCAGTAATGGGAATGCTAGGTCAAATGATATTTCTGTCTTTAGGTTGTTGAGGAATCACCACACTGCCTTCTACAATGGTTGAACTAATTTACACTTTCACCAACAGTGTATAAGCATTCCTTTTTCTTTACAACCGTGCTAGCATCTGTTATTTTTTGACTTTTTAATAACAGACCTTCTGACTGGTGTGAGATGGTATCTAATTGTGGTTTTGACTTGCATTTCTCTAGTGATTAGTGATGTTGAGCTTTTCTTCATGATTGTTGGCCACATGTATGTCTTCTTTTGAGAAGTGTCTGTTTATGTCCTGCCCATGTTTTAATTTTTTTTCCTGTAATTTTGTTTACGTTCCTTATAGATGCTGGATATTAGACCTTTTCAAGATACATAGTTAGGAAAAATTTCCTTCTATTCTGGAGGTTTTCTGTTTACTCTTTTTATAGTTTCTTTTACTATGCAGAAGCTCTTTAGTTTAATTATATCCAACTTGTCAATTTTTGCTTTTGTTCCAATTACTTTTGGTGTCTTCCTCATGAACTCTTTACTCATACCTATGTCATCCTGAATGGTATTACCTAGGTTGTCTTCCAAGGATTTTATAATTTGGGGTTTTACATTTAAGTCTTTAATCTATCTTGAGTTAATGTTGGTATATGTTGTAAGACAAGGGTCTACTTTCAATCTTCTGCATATGGCTAGCCATTTATCTGAACACCATTTATTGAATAGATAATCCTTTCTCTATTGCTTGTTTTTGTCTGGCTTGTCAAAGATCAGATGGTTGTAGATGTTCCCTCTGATTTCTGTTTCTCTATTCTGTTCCATTGGTCTGTGTGTGTTCTTGTAGGAGTACCATGCTGTTTTGGTTACTGTAGCCATGCAGTCTAGTTTAAAGTGGAGTAGAATGATGCTTTCAGCTTTCTTCTTTTTGTTTAGGATTGCCTTGGCTATCCAGGCTGCTTTTTGGTTCCATAGACATTTTAATATAGTTTTCTCTAGTTCTGTAAAGAATCCAAAAGGTAGTTTAATGGGAATAGCATTGAATCTATAAATTGCTTTGAGCAGTATGGACATTTTAAGATATTGATTCTCCCTATCCATGAGTATGGAATATTTTTCCATTTGTTTCATCTCTGATTTATTTGAGCAGTGGTTTGTACTTCTTCTTGTGGAGATCTTTCTCCTCTTTTGTTAGCTATATTCCTAGGTATTACATTCTTTTTGTAGTAATTGTGAATAGAAGTTTACTTGAGATTTGGCTCTCAGTTTGCCTGTTGTTGGCATATAGAAATGTTAGTGATTTTTGGCCAGACACAGTGGCTCATGCCTATAATCCCAACACTTTGGGAGGCCAAAGCAGGAGGATCACAAGATCAGGAGATCAAAACCATCCTGGCTAACATGGTGAAATCCCGTCTCTACTAAAAGTACAAAAAAATTAGCTGGGCATGGTGGCACATGCCTGTAATCCCAGCTACTTGGGAGGCTGAGGCAGGAGAATCACTTGAACCCAGGAGGTGGAGGTTGCAGTGAGCGTAGATTGCATCATTGCACTCTGTCCTGGGTGGCAGAATGAGACTTCATCTCAAAAAAAAAGGAAGATATGTTAGTGATTTTTGCACATTGATTTTGTATCCTGAGACTTTGCATTGAAGAATGCAGATGGTTGTTTATCAGCTTAAGAATCTTTTGGGCTAAGATGATGGGATCTTCTAGATACAGGATCACGTCATCTGCAAACAGGGATAGTTTGACTTTCTCTCTTCCTATGTGGATATCCTTTATTTCTCTCTCTTGTCTGATTGCCTTGACCAGAACTTCCAATACTATGTTGACTACGAGTGGTGAGAGATGACATCCTTGTCTTGTGTGGGTTTTCAAGGGTCATGCTTGTTTATTTTTTCTGCCTATTTGTGTCCATTTATACCGTCACCACTTGTTTATAAGGCTATTTTTCTTCCATTGAATAATTTTTGTATTTTGTCAAAAAATCAATTAAACATGCTTGTATGGTTCTATTTTTGGGTTCTCTGTTCTGTTCCATTGGCATATCTGTCTGTCCCTTTACCAATACTACTACACAGTGTTGATTAGAGTGTGTGTATGTGTGTGTGTGTGTGTATTTGTGTGTGTGTGTGTCCTGAAATCAGGAAAACTGACTCCTTGTACTGTATTCTTCTTTTTTAAAATGTTTAAGCTATTTCTAGTTATTTTATTTTTACATTGGGATATTAGAATTCTCTTGTCTCTATCTACAAAAATTTTTGCTTGGACTTTTATGTTAATTGTGTTAAAGATGTATACCCATTTGGAGATAACTGACATCTTTACAGTGTTGATTTACCCAGTACGTTGTATGAATCACCATTTTATAATTTATTTGATGTATTTAATCAGTATTTTGGAGTTTACAGAAAATGAGTGCCATATATATTGCTACATTTATACTTAGGTATTTCATTTTTGAGCAACTGAAATGATATTACATATTTCATTTCAGTGTTCATGTGTTTATTGGTAGTATACAGAAGTACAAAAGATTTTTATGTATTTATCTTTGGTTCTGTGACCTTGGTGAACTCACTTAAAAATCTTTTTTAGAAGAGATTATGTAAAATTGATACTATTTCTTCGTTAACCATTTGGTATAATTGTTAAAGTGAAAATATCTTTCTGAGCCTGGAAACTTATTTTTTGAAAGTTTTAAAAATTATGAATTTTATTTAACTAACTTAATAGTTACAGGGCTATCCAAATTATCATTTTATATTTAGTTATTTGTGATAGTTTTTTTTTTTTCAAAGAATTGGGTTGTATTCATATTCCCTGTGTTATTTCTGATATACTTGTGTCTTTTTCTTTGTCAGTTTTTGTGGTGGTTAATTTTTGGTGTCAACTTCATTGGACTGAGGAATGCCTCATACATGGCTGATGAGGCACTGTTTTTCATGTGTCTATACGAGTGTTTTTGGTGGACATTGATCTTTGAGTCAGTGGATTGAGAGAAGCAAACTCACCCTCAACATGGACAGGCACCATCCAATTAGCTGAGGGCCCATTTGGAACAAACAGGCAGAGGATGGGGATTTGCTCCCTCTGCCTTCTCTCTCCCTTCCAGAGATAATGCTTTTCCTCCTACTGCCTTTGGACATCAGACTCTAGGTCTGTGGGTTTTGACTCTCAGACTTTTACCAGTGGCCTCCCAGGGGCTCTTGGGCCTGACTGGAGGCTGCACTGTCAGCTTCTTTGGTTCTGAGGCTTTGGACTTGGACTGAGCCATGCTACCAGCTTTTCTGGTTCTCCAGCTTACCTGGTTCTCCAGCTTACAGTCAGCCTATTGGACAACTTCTCTGCCTCTGTGATCCTGTGAGCCACTTCCCCTTAACAAATCCCCCTCCATATATCCTACTTGTTCTGTCTCTCTGGAGAACCCTGACACAGTCCTGATAGAGGTTTGTCAGTTTTATTGATCTTTTCAAAGAACCTGCTCTTTGTTTCATATACTTTTCTCTACTGTTTCTGTGTTCAATTCAGTTCCGTCGTTTTCTTCTCTAATCTTTATTAACTACTTTCTTCTACTTCTTTTGGATTTATTTTGATGTCCTTTTTCTAGTTTATTGATGTGGCTTAGGTTATTAGTTTGAGACTGTTTTCATCTTTTTGAATACATACATTTGGTGCTATAATTTTTTCTCTAAGAACTGCCTTAGAAATAGCCCACAGATTTTGATATGTTCCACTTTTTTAATTTAAATGTATTTTTAAATTTTTCTTGAGAGCTTCTCTTCAATTCTTGGATTATTTAGAAGTGTGTTGTTTAGTTTCCAGACATTTGAAGGTATTCTTGTTATCTTTTTGTTATCGATGTCTATTTTATTCCTTGAGGTATAAGAATTTATTCTGTGTGATTTCATTTCTTTCAAATGTGCTCAACTGTGTTTTATTGTTCAGTATTTTATCTGTGTCTAGTGAGTTGTTCTATAAATGTCAATTAGATCCTGATGTTTAATGGTGGTGTTGAGGTTTGCTACATCCTTGCTGATTTTCTCTCTAGAACAGAACTATCAATTGTGGAGAGAGGGATGTTGAAGTCTCCAACTATAATCATGGGGGCATCTATGTTTCCTTTCAGTTCTATCAGTTTATGCTTCACATGTATTGCAGTTCCGTTGCTTGATACATACACCTTAAGATTGACAGATTTACTCTTCTATTATTATATAATGTTATCTGATATTAATATAGACATTCTTGTATTCTTTTAATTACTATTTGCATAATATATCTTTCCCATTATTTTACTTTTAACCTACCTATGTTGTTATATTTGATGTGATTTTTTTTGTAGACAGCATATAGTTGAGTTATGTTTTGAATCCCCTCTTCCTATGTCTTTTAATTGGTATATTTGGACTATTTACATTTAATATATTTACTGCCATGAGTGGGTTTACAGTTTATACTTGGTTCTTTGGCTATAATAGTATGATTATCGTCTAGAAATGATCTTTCTTTCTAAGATTCCCCTTCCTGGTCCTTTGGCTAGTGAAAAATGGTTTGTTTGCTTGTTTTCTATGCTCATTGACATTTTCAGGTTGCTTCCTTTTTCAAATCCAAGTCCAGAGAACATACCACACATTGTTCCATGAGTTCTAAGGTCCCTAGCTTATCTGCCTTATTTTATTCAGCTTCCAGAGCTCTCCTTTTTTTTTTTATATGTCACGTCCAGGATTTTTAGTTTACTTAGTTCAGTTGCCAATGGTAACTTAGAGAAGAAATAGAGAACAGTATGTTTAATCCATCTTTCTGGATGTATAAGTCAACTTAAGCTCCATATTCAGACAGACTTTGATTCAAATCTTGGCTCTAGCCCTTGCTAATTATATGTATTTTGACAAATGACTTACCTCTGAGCCTCACTTTCTTCTAGTGCAAACTGAGTGAAGCAGAGTTGTGAAGATGAAGTGAATTATCTAAAATAAGCATGCAACACAGTGAAAGCACATAGTAAGCTCTCATTAAATGTAATTTTTGTAATTATTGCTATTATTACTATCATCATTACTGTTGCAATTGTTGCTATTATTACTACAACTGTTACTACTTATAAACACTTCCTTTTGGTTCCATGAACACAAGATGTTTTCAGTGACTTATAGTTCAAAGCCTGGTTTCCTGAAACAACAATTAACAGAGAGGTCAGGATAATCCCCTTTGAGAAATGAAGGTGATGGTAAAGATGTTAGAATTTCTTGCTTCTTTGGTCAAAGACTATGGTATGTTCAAGGACACCCAAGCCCACTTGGTGACTGGACTCTCATAATTACAAAATTTGCTCCTGAACTGCTCTTATTCCACAGTGGTGTCCCCCAGTCTTTTGCTCTTGCCTCATTATATGCCTGATTTTTATTGTTTTCTCTCTGTTTCATTATTTTTCTCTTCCTCCTTGGATTGTTCCCACTCTCTCTGGCTGGGGCCCCTCTCTCTGAAATAGACAGTCTATGTTGTTCTGCGCCCAACACTGCTTGGTGTTTTTTGGATGTGTCACTCATCTTGGTGCTGGAATTAATGGCTGAAGTTTGGGCAGTGCCAATGGTAACAAAGGATTGCTTCAAATAACCAGTGAGAACTGTAAGGAGAGGAAGCAGGGATCAAAGAGGTGCCTCTTAGTCCAGATTCTAGTCCTTTTAGGTATAAACTTCTGATCTCAGAAGTAGATATTATTCCTTTGAGAAGATAACACACTCTTGCATTTTTCTTCAGTCTTTCTTTTTATAACAAAAAATTTGGGAAAAGCTTAAGTTAAAAAAAGCTTATGTAATCTCACTCCTTTCACTCCCTGAAGATTACTTCTTTTACTTCTTGAACGTATATTCTTCCATCTCCCTCCCTAATATTTTCTGTTCTCCAACTTCTGCATCTTAATGTTGTTGATACATTTTGGGGGGACTAGAATTGTTGTTTAAAGACAATTCAAAATGAATCTAGACAAAGATAATATAGAAAATGGCAATTTATTGTTCCAATCTTATCTGACAGACTGGCTAAAAACGAATAAATTTCTAAATAATGTAAAACCCCTGAGAAACCTCTGGTTGATATGCAAGAAACCTACATTTCACTTTATTCTTATATTTTGTTATGGTAAATTAAATGATTCAAATTTTGGGGAGACAGCAATAAGAAAGCCTTTTTGCTTTTTCTGTTAAGACAGAGTCTCACTCTGTTGCCAGGCTGGAGTGCAGTGGCATGATCCCTGCTCACTGAAACCTCTGTTTTCTGGTTTCAAGCAATTCTTCTGACTTAGCCTCCCAAGTAGCTGGGATTACAGGCATGCACCACGACGCCCGGCTAATTTTTTTTATTTTTTTAAATTTTTTGTTTTTATTTTTAGTAGAGATGAGGTTTCACCATGTTGGCCAGGATGGTCTCCATCTTTTGACCTCGTGATCGAGCCACCTCAGCCTCCCAAAGTGCTGAGATTACAGGCATGAGTCACCGTGCCCAGGCTTTTTTTTTTTTTTTTTTAAACATTGAAGACCACCAACCATTTCCAACCAATGTGGATGTTTTCCTGTTTGTTGAGTAGGGATAACAATTGCCTTTACTTCACAGAGTTGCTTTGAAGACTAAAATAATGGTAACATTTACCATAAAGAACACGATCACACAGGGGTTTGTGATTATTATTGTTGCAGTTGCTATTGTTATTACATTATTTAATCAATGTCCTTTAACCAACAAACACGGTAAGGGAAATTAGGTTAACAAAATTGTTCCAAATCCAATGATTATGTTTCTTACTGTGTGAGAATTCACAAATTTCTGGCAAATATTTTCCCCATAAGATAACAACTATGTAAGATGTAGAGTACCCAAAACCTCAAGTAGGAAAACCTTTCCTATAAAATGTATTAAGAAGAACAAGAGGGGTGTCAGATGTTTTTCAGGGTTGTTCTTGCTGGTTTTACTCTAGCAGGTACAGGTTGGAGGCTGAAAGCTCCTGAACAATTTCACCCCAGTCAGAGGGCTGAGTGGATACAGCCAGTGGGATGGGGAGTTTGATGCACTATCTCAAACCAAGAAAAAGGAAGCTCACTATGAACTTGAAAGACAGATAGCATTCTTGAAATTAAGTTAAACCAAAACTTAAAATAGTTTAAAGTTAGGATATGGGTTGACTTTCTTTTTAACACTTGACTCTAAGCTGACACAAGGTGAGTATACCAGAATGTTTATTCCTTTCCAAAACTAGTCTATGAAAATGAAGACAGAGAATTAATTACCATTTGAATAAAGAAAACCCAGTCCTTCCCTGGACTTGGCAGAAAATGAAAACTATGAGCACCTATTCAATGTTCTTCCACAGGCTTCTCATATAAAGCTGACATTTCCTGTAGCAACAATTTCTGCCTCATCCTTTCACTGTGCGTCACTCTGGGGTTAGATCTAACAAACCGTGGATGTTTCTGCTTCACTCCCCAGGACCCTTTTTTTTCCTTCTCGATAGTCTTTGTGGTGACAGACTTCCCTTCCATCTTTCCCTAGCCCAGATTGTTTTAATTACCACTGCTGTGTTTTGTTAGATGGTAAACTGTGAAAGTGGCTTCAGGTTGCTTAGCTTTTTTTTTTTTTTTTTTTTTGAACAAAATAAAACAAAACACAAACACTTGCGTGGGTTAAAAGGCGGTGCATATGACCTAAGGATATGATTTACTCATTTATTCACTTCGGAACTAAAGATAACAGGTAATTCATCTGCTGTGCTCACCACATTTTGACTACAGAGATTTTTCTTGGTTCATACTCTGTTGACAGTGTCTGCAGGAAGTGGGGAGAAGCTGGAACTTTGTCTTTCTCTAGGAAGTCTTAGTCCCTAAATTATCTTGAACTGTTTTCTTTACACAGTTTTGAGAAAGGGGAGTGGGAAGAGGTCAGTACCTCTGTAAACGTGGGCTACTCAAGAGTGAGGTGTGAGTACAGATTAGACATTGCCAAGTCCTTATGGCAGAGTGCCTAAGGCAGATCCTCCCTCTTCTAAGCCTCAGTTTCCTCACCTGTAACATGGGATAATAATAAAACCTGTTTAATCTGTGTATGTGGGGAGTGGGGTGGGTGTTTGCTAATGTGCAAATGTACTATAGGCTGTGTTTACAGTAGCTCTTGCTATTAATGAAAGAGGACCTTTAAGCTCCTTAATTGGCTTCTTTTAGAAACCTAGTCTAGCACCATGCCTAGTTTATTAATAGGGCTTGATATAGGAGCTTTCTAAAATAAAGGAATTAAGAGTTTGAAAAAATGGAGCCAACTTGTGACCTCTAAAAAATGGGAAACATCTTTAGGGAAAGAAACTGTCCATTCTACAGAAACAAAAGTATTATGTAACTAACACTGTAAATAAAAGTTCAGCTTAGCATTTAGGTTTTGCTTTGGTAATATTTATATGAATGCATATACTTCACATGTCCTTAGTTGGGAAAATACCTGTCATTGATATGTTACTAATACCAATAACAATGAATTTTTTTTAAGGACTTAGTTCTTTCTTGGTTTTTGTCCTAATTGCATTATATATCTTAACCTACTTAATATCAATTTAATGTTCACACAAGGCCAAAAAGTAGACACAGTTGTTATCCCATATTATAGACAAGAAAACAGAGAGATAAAGGTAGCAATGACAAATTGGTAATGCCAGAATTGGTAAGCCTCTGGAGACAGATCTAATTTTGGAGTTTTGTTTTGAACATTTTCTGTTTTTACTATACGATGATGGAGTTCTTTTTGCCTAGCTGCACATACTCTGCCACCTCTATGCAGGCAATCTAAATATGTCACTGTTCATTAGCTATTTGTACTAACGATCATGCTGCATTTTTAGAATCTCATATTTGACAATGTGTTAAATAGCCCTCTGCTATGAATAGCCCTCTGTATGAATCAGCTTGCAGACTGGCAGGCTTGTTCTTGTCAAATCAGTTCTAATCTAGACTTGCCTAATCACAAACCTTCTTCTTTTTCTTTTTCCATGGCTCTCTAGCAACTTTGGATAAGCAATGCTTTAGCTAACGAAAGCTCCTGCCTCCATCCTGGGCATAGTTTCTGGCTTGAAGCTTGGTTGCTCTGCTGTTAAACAAGCAATAGCAGTTTCAGCACCAGGGACAGCATATTTTAATGAAGTGGTAATGGAATGTAGAGTCAGACATGCCTTGATTAAAATGGAGTACTCTGATTAAAGATTACACTCTATTCCCATTTCTTCATGCAATTCCAATTTTTCTTCTGGTTACCAAGCTTCATTCCCAGTCATAGAAGACAGCAATGCAGTTTGTGTATGCTGTGCTTCCAAATAACTTTTAATTAGACATTTAAATTAGACTGGTGCTGGTTCACAGAATCCCGAGTTTTTATATTTCTCCAATCTAATTATTAGATGTTTTAATTTACCAATTCATGGTTTGCTATTTATTTTGATATTACTTATAGTGGCATTAAACCTATAATTCCTAGATTTTCTCATAAAGAAAATGAGATATAAATGTCCGAAATTAAGAACAAAAAATCTTAAGCAGTCAAATTTATAAAAAATATAAATAAAGCAAGCTTAAGTCATCAAATCTATAATCAAAAATAGCCATTCTCTAGATAGGTGTTGATGAGGGAGAATGAACAAAAATACTGTAATGTGATGGGGAGGACATCTGGGAGATCCTAAGGGATTTCCTTATACTTTTTGTGAAGGTGAAAGTGAATATGGGCTTTCCTGATGAGATGGGCTACTGCACGAACCCATTTTTGTCTCTACTGGCCAGAATTGGGTCGTAGTTAAAGGCAATTGGAGTCCTTTCAGGGTAGGGGAGACTGGGGCATGAGGTGTGGAGTTAAGGAGATGTGAGGAAGGTTGATATGGCCCTTCTGAACATATACTGAGTACTTGAAATATATTGGGCATTTTCTGGGTGCTTTTGCTCATTGAACACAACACTGTTATAAAGTATGAACGATTACTATCTCCATTTGTGGAAGAAAAAACAGAAGCACAGAGAAGTTAAGTAACTGATCCAAGGTCACACAGACAGTAAGCACTGGGAGTGAGAGTTGAACTTAAGCTGACTGGCTCCTGAATTTGCACTTTCTATCCTCAATTTGCCATACCTCTCCAAAAAGGCAGATAGTGAAAAAGAAGAAAAAGCTGGACTCAGCTGTCAAACCAGTCACAAATGGTAAGAGTTCTTGCCTAATGTAGTCATTGTGAGGATTAAATTGGATAATTCATGTGAAAATGCTTAGCTAGTACCTGGCACAGAATGTTGTCCATAGTGGATATTAATTGAGAGCTTGCTGCATGCCTTCAAGAAGAAGGAAACCATTTAGTAACAATGACAATGATGATAGTGAAACAGAAGTACAAAGAGGATGCAGTCTAAAGCCACCCTTTAGACATGGCTTCAGGCATTCCTATCATTATGCAATGCTCTCAGTCTCAATGGTGGTTGATGGAGTCATGAGATGAGAGGATAAAGGGTAATTGAAGGGGGTAAAGGATTTGTCTTTCCTTCGTGCTCCAGTGCATAGAAACTGGGTGTTAAGACTAAACAACCCACAATCCCAACCATGGTCTGGGCCTCGGGCCATCCATGTGCATCTTTTTAACAGTCTGGGGAACCCTTCTGGAGCAGTGCCTGGCAAAAGTCCAGTGGGGACTCACTGTTTCCACTCACCAGCAATTCAGAGAAAACATACCCAATTCAAGTATCTTCTGGGCTCCTTATGAAGTTGCATGCTCTGCCCTCAAAGCATTCATTATATACGAGTAAAAATAAAGTATGTGTATATTTAGTGAAGCATGTGAGACTGGGAACTGAGGGACAATTAGTTTGTCTCTTCTGGCAACAACAATCAAGGTCTTTTTCAAGAATTTTTATCTGAGGATTTGCATCAGACACAAAATCGAGGTTTTGGTGAACTTTCAGTGAGACATCTTGTGTAGTCTTGGTGGGAAATTTTTAGGTACTCCATGCCTACTGCTGAAGCTGAAATGGGCCATATTCCTTCTTTTTTTGTCTCCTATATAAGTTTATTTTGTGGGAAGGGAGGTAGTCTATGATCTGAGCTTAGCCAATCAGATGATCTTTCCTAGAACTTCACGCCTTGAGCCTGTCATCCAAGAACACAGTGACTATAGGTCATACATAATAAAGCTGGTACCCTGACTAGGGTTTTCTATTGCACTAGAAAAGGAGACAATTGCTCTGCTGCCTGCATCCTGTTCTCTGTCACTCTTTTGGCTCCTACTTCTTCCAAAACTTAACGATTCACTAATTCTTTGAGTCCCCAGTAATTTTCCAATAGATACCTTATTATTTAAATTAGAGTCAGTGTTTGATACTGAAAACCAATAACCCTAACTTACTAATAATACTGCTAATAGTGCCTCAGAAAGAAATTTAGTTATAGAAACAGCCACAGTCCCATTAGGGTTTTATGGGGTGCTATTATTAATATACCGTATTGGGAACTGCATGCCTGTGCCTCTTAGGGTTCTTTTTATATCCCTAACATTGGATATGAATTTGTGATAGTAACCACCCTAGCTTTCAGTTTTACTAAAGTGCATCAATAAGGCTTTTGAAGCCATAGGGATCTTTGAATTTCCTATAGTGTGAGATAAGGCTCTTTCTCATTACTCTAAGAATAGCCCAGCTCCTAAACCCATTCAGAAATCCACAGAGGGAGATCTGGCTTGCAGGCCTTGCAATAAACTCTTATTAACACTATCAAAAGTAATCTGCTTTTGTCTTGACCTCACTTTAGATTCTTGGCAGGTATAATGGACAGATTTGTAGGGTTTCCTTTTCCCTTTTAAAAGACTAGATAAATGTACCTTTCTCTCATCAGATTATAAAAGTCCAATGTAAATGGAAAGTTCATTGCTCTCCTTGATAACAGACGTAATCTTCCCAATGGATGCCCTCCTGTCAGAGGACGTGTGAGATAGACCTAGAGATTGTTTTCGGTTAAAACAGTCTGAAAATAAGCTTAATTTCCCAGTTTGTGCACTTTAAACTCTCTCTAATGGATGTAATAGGAACATGCTTTGTATAAACTTTCAGTGAAGAAAAGTTGTATGCTTTCTACTGTTTCCAGTTACACTTGGCTGTGTTGGTCCTATCTGGGTTGGTTATAATTGGTCTTGATGTTCTACTCATCAATTAGAACAGTCTCCTTATTATTTATTTCTTTTGGTGGTAGATAGGTGGGAGCAGTGGGAGGAAGAGTGAGAAACTGTTAACATCAATGTCACTTTTACATTGAGTATTAAAATAAGCTCAGGCTCAAAGCATAGATAAAAGCAAATAAAAGCAGCACTCGCTGAGTATGTTTAGCATTTTATACCTCACAACATGTGTTTGTTTTTGTCATCTTGGGTTCTGTAGCAAATAGGAAACCTTCATACACCTTTGACCCAAGGGAAAACCAAGGCTTACACACACATACACACACACACACACACACACACACACACACACACGGACATTTGACTCAAGTCACACAGCTAAACCAACACTGTTACGAATGAGATTTTGGATATTAGGCTGTTGGCTTATTTTCCTTGGTTAAACAACATGGCAGGTAGGAGAGCCTAGAAAAGAGAGATGAGATTTGAAACTAGCAGACCAGAGCTATGCTTCCAGCTGTGTTCCTTCCTGGTTAGTTGTGTCGTGGCAAGAATAAGCCTTAGGTTTTCATCTGTGAAATAGGAATAATAACCATGCCTGTTTTCATGAAAAACATTTGTAAAATGCAAAGTACTTTAAAAATACAATTATTATATATTTATGATAATAATTGATTATGTACTGAGCATTTACTATGTGCCAGGTACTGACACACATTATTTTCTTTTTATATTATGAAATAAAATATATATCAAAAAGTTTCCAAAACCTCATTATATTGTGTAAGAATTTGTTGTGAAGGTTACATCTGTGAACTACTACCACATCAAGAATCAGAATGCTATCAGCAAACCAGAAACTGTGAGTACACATCTCTCTTCTTCCTTCCCCTAGAGGTAACCTCTATTCTTTGGTGAAAGCAATCATTTGTATGCTTTTCTTTATATTTTTAATAATCCACAAATAATATAGTTCAGTTTTGACTTTTTAAAAATTTTTTGATGGAGTCTTGCTCTGTCACCCAGACTGGAGTACAGTGGTGTGATCTCAGCTCACTGCAACCTCCGCCTCCTGGGTTCAAGAGATTCTCCTGCCTCAGCCTCCCGAGTAGTGGGGATTACAGGCACCCGCCACTACTCTGAGCTAATTTTTGTATTTTTAGTAGAGGTGGGGTTTCAACATGTTGGCCAGGCTGGTCTCGAACTCCTGACCTCAGGTGATCTGCCTGCCTCGGCCTCCCAAAGAGCTGGGATTATAGGCCTGAGTCACCATGCCCGGCAGTTTTGCCTTTTTTTGAACTTTATGTTGATGGAATCAAATAATATGTATTGTTTTGCGTTTGGTTTCCTCTATTGACATGGTGTTTTGAAGATTCATTCATCTTATTCTGTATAACTATAGTTATTCATTTTTATTACTTATAGTATTCTACTGGGTGAATATATAATAACTTATTTAAACCTCATACCATTGATTTTTAGATTGTTTCTCACTTTTTGCTCTTGAGAATAATGCACTTATAAATTAGTACATGTATCTTGATGCACAAATGTATGCAATTTTGTGGGCTGTGCATTAGCAGTAGAATTACTGAGTCAAACACAGGTCATATATATCTTTAATTCTATTAGACATTGTGTTACTGCCTGTAAAAAAAGTAGATGTCCCAATTTATACTCCAACAAGCAAGTATAAGAATTTACATTGTTCCATACCCTCTCTAACATTCAATATTTTGGTATGTTTAAGTAATAATGAGTCTGGTGTACATATAGTGGCATCTCACAGAGGTATTAACATGCATTTCCCTGATTGCTACAAAGGGTGTATCTGTTTATGAGTTCATTTTCTTTTTAAAGTGTTTGTTCACAGGTAATGCTTATTCTCTATTGGGTTGCCTATCTTTCTCACTGATTTATAGTTTTTAGAAAATTATAGTCTAGGCACAAGCCCTTTTTCGGTTATCCATGTATCAAATATCCTCTCCCCTCCATGCTTTGCATTTTCTTTCTCTTACGATGTCTTTTGATGAACATACTTCTTCTTTTAAACGTCATCTAACTTATCATTTCCCCCATGCTTATGGCATTTTATGTCTTGTTATATAAAACCTTTCATTTCACTGAAGTTGTGAAGACTTCTAAAATACTTTTTTGTAAAATCTTCCAGTTAAGGTGGGGACACAACCATTCACCATCAGGCAGCTGAAGTTAAGCCTCTAGTGAGGAAGAGGAGAAAGAAAATGTAGATTTCAGGTTAGTGACTCCCATTTTACTTTTCGGGACTTAGAAGGATCTGTTCAAGGAAGCAAAAGTGTATAGAAAGCAGAATAGATGCAGTAGGCTGGTCCAGGGTTCTATGGTTAGGTTGTGAAAGGTATTTCCTGCCCCCCTCCATTTCAGGCACAGGCACACTAAAAAATAAAATAAAATAAAATAAAACACAAAAAACATAATGAGGTACTTTTTTTGAGGGCGGTGGCTATTCTGATCGAGTTACTGTTTGCAATAAAGAAAAAAATTATGGAGAAGACAAGGATAACTAGAGCTTTGATATAATGTTTCTCCTAGCATGGAAAACACAATTTGCTTAAGACATGAAAGAAGATGGAAGAAAATTTGAAATTGAGGTGTAGAATGTTTTGCAGCTTTTTCATTCAAGAGCAAGGGTTACCAAACATATGGGAATTCTTTAAGTTTCATAGTATCTCTTTTACCCTGTTCCTTGCCCTTCCAAGTAGCAGACTTATTAGTATGTTATAGAATATTAGAGCTGGACAATCTCAGATTCAGCTTTTTCATTTTTCAGGTGGGGATACTAACACTAAAGAAGAATGAAATCTTTGCCTGTGGTCACAGAGCTATTTAGTAAAATAGCAAAAACTAGGTTTCTGAATATCCATCCATGGTTTCTACAAGTGCTGTCGAGTATACTTTTGAATAAAATTAATTGCTTGGAGAAGTTTCTGACAATTTGAGATGCCATTAGGGATAACTGGAGACATTTATGGTTACTATAAAATCAGGACAAGTGGTAGAAAAGTCCATTAAAGTGTAACCAACTCTCCAATTCTAGTCTTACATAAAAAGTTAAATCTTTTAATTAATAAAAAACTTCTAAAATAAAATATTAAAAGGTTTAAAATATATGAAACACTTTAATAGTCACTTTACAAAAGGGATACACAAATGGCCAATAAATATGTGTAAAATATGCTCAACTTCATTCATCATTTGGAAAATGCAAATTAAAACTATATGAGGTACAATTACACATCCACTAGAATGCCGAAAAACAAATGATAATATAAAATCAAAACACCATAGACAATACCACGTTTTGATGAAGACACAGAGCATCTGGAACTCTCAGGCTATGATGGTGGGGGCATAAAATGGTCCATCCATTTTGGAAACTAGTACTTTACTAAAGTTGAATATATGGATACCCTATAATTGAGCAGTTCTACTTCTAGGTATGTACCCAAGAGAACACATATATGCAATATAAGACATGCACAAGAATCTTCATAGCAGAGCTTTTCTTAAAAGCCTTACTCCAGGGATATTCCAAATGTTTTTTAACAATGAAATGAATAGTGGCATATTTATACAATAGAACTACACCCAGCAACGAGAAAACCTGAAATACTATGACATACAACAGTATGACTGTATCTTACAAACATAATATTCAGTGGAGGAAGTCGGACAGAACAGAATATATGATATAGAATTTTATTCATACAAAATTCAAAAACAAATTTATAGTTTACTGTTGAACAACACAGGTTTGAACTGCAAGGCCAACTTATACACAGATGTTTTTCAACCAAATGCAGATAAAAAATAGTTTTCCTGGGATACCAACCCCATGTATACTGGAGGTCAGCTTTTTGTGTAGGTGTGTTTTGCAGAGCTGACTGCAGGACTTGAGTATGTGTGGAGTTTGATATACCCTGGAGTCCTGGAGCCAATTCCCTGCATATACCGAGGGAGGAATGTATTTTGTTAAGAAGTCAGAATAGTGCTTACCCTTGGGGGAGTGACAGTAGTGGGTAAATAGAGCTCTAGTCATGTTTTCTTACTTGGTTTGGACAGTGGTTACACACGTGTACTTAGACTGTGAAAACTCATCAAGCCATACATTTGTGATGTGTACATTTTTTTCTGCTTGTATGCTATGCTTCAATAAGATGTTAAAAAACTTACTTTTCTGCAAAGTTCCTGAGCCAGAGGTCTGAAGGAAAACAACATTCTACCATTTATATGACAACCTGAATACATTTTCCATTTGACACACTCTTTCCACTTAGTGTGGCATTTGCTGCACATCTGTATCCCCCATGGCAGCAATAAGTTAAGCAACCCAGATGCTGAAGAAAAATCATAGCAATAGGAGATTGAACTTAAGGCTCATAGACGAGGGAGGGCAGGTAAGTTTTCAAATGACATTAGGAATGAATAGGAAAGTTGATTGGGAAGCAAAGAAGGAGAAAATGATAATTTTTGGCAGGAGCAAAGACAGATTTTGCCATGGAGTCTGGCAGATTGTGAACTGGAAGATAACAGGACAAAAATAAACAACAGTTAAGAACAATGTAGAGAACATGGCTGGGGAACTGGTGAGTTCTCTGCTCTGACAAAACACACGGCTGTCACTAGCTGTCCCTGCCAAGGAAAGGAGGACTATATTCCTGTCTCATACATTACTTTTGAAAATATGTGAGAGAGAGAGAGAGAGAGAGAGAGAGAGAGAGAGAGAACACCCTTCGTCTTGAAATACTCTTTCTTCTGTACCAGAAGGAAAGTGGGGAGTTGCTTTTATAGCAGAAAAAGAAAACTAACTTTGAGTATCACAGCATGCATGGAACATCCATAGGTATCCTAACATTTAATCCTCATAGCGACCTGTGAGTTGGTGAGGGTTATTCTCATTTATATATGGGACTTTACACTCAGAGAGTTTGGGAAACTAGCACATTGTACCATTAGTTTAAGACAGAGCTCAGCTTTGGACACACAACTGTCTGACTAAAACTCTACTTTCTTTTCACAAAAAAAACAAGTGCTGTCTTGTGGAAATAGCTCTGCTTCCTCCCCTCTGCACTGATATCCAAGGAGGAGGAAAATTCTATCAGGAGACAAGCGGTCTGTGATATCTGTCAGGGGAATCTGCAAGAGGAGGGATGGGACTGTTTTGTGACTTAAAAAGGAGGGGCACACTGAATCTCAAGCATCATGGCAGGGGGCTCTAATGTATACCTCAGTTCACTGAGGATATACTGGGCTTCATTGCAGCCTAGTAGCCTTGGCTTCTTAGGACAAACTACCATCCTTTTAAGTGGGATCTCAGCCTGTAGGTTGAGTAGGTGGAATATGTTATATAATGTTATTTGGGTTACACTACAGATCTCCAAAGGAACCCCCAATTCTCCTACACCTACTCCAGTGACAGAAGTTTCCACCCCAGCTGTGTCTCTGCATGAAGGCATTGTCTGAGGGTAAGTTATAACTTGGAGATAAATCACAGCTAATAATCACATAGGCCTTCACTGCTTCATTGGGAGAAACCACTGCTCTTTTGGTGGGCAGACACAGACTCTGGAGGCTGAGACCCCAGAGAAGTGTGTTTTGGTGCTGCTGATTTGGAGGTTAATCTCATTGCATGAGGCAGTCAGGGATGGGTGTTGAAAATGGAGAGATAGTCACTGGACCTGGGAGTGGTAGTGGGAGGGATAGTAAGAAGCCACATACACACATACATGTACACATACAACACATGCACACTGTGTTCACATGTGCACACACACATACATACACATGCACACCACACACACCACACCTCACCCCAGATACTCTGGGTTATATAGAGTCAGATATTCTGTGTTTGAGCTTCACTTCTCTTACTTGTCAGTCTATGACCCTGGCCCAGTTACTTAACCTTTCTGAGCCTCATTGAGCTCATCTGTGAAGCATCTGTAGAGACTGAATGAAAGAAAAATCCACCCAACCCCTACCATGCTGTGTAAACAATGTCTGATCCAAGGCACTTGTGGATATGGCTGAGTGACACTGCAGAGGTGGAACTGGAGTCTAGGGCAGGCCCAAGAGGGAGCAATGGGCCAGAGGGCAACAGAGGGGAGCATGGTGGAAGTCACGGGAATGCAGATTTTATGGTCATGCCAGAACTATAGAATAAGCAAGACTTTCTGATGATGGAAGAGGCTGCCTTGTGAGAGAGTGTGCCCCCTACTGGTGGAAGAATTGCACAGGCTGCAGGGACACCTGTCTGGCAAGATGAAGTTTGCATTCCTGTACTCTAGGAAATTATTTTGAGTTCAAATCCCCCAGGGGGGAAGATTCTAGGGTTACTTTCTTTCTAAGCATTAACCATGGAATTAGAAAGTGAGCTGTCCAGAGATGAAAGTAGATACTCAGGTGGGCCAACCTTGGAGAGGGCCCAGAGATAAGCAAAAGTATGCTGTTTTCACTTTTGATTGTTTCATTGTTTGATGTGTGACTCCTGATTTGAGTGTGTAATAGACACCAGTTTGAGTGCCTACCTGAAATTCATTTTATCTCTTTTCCCTTCTTACCTGCACCCATATGTTTATTTGAGGAACTTACTCTCCTCTTACCTTGGGTAGTTATAGCAGATGGAGGATACCCAAACCCCATCTGTATGCTCACAGGATGTACTTTGGGTTCTGGTCCTTTTGCTGAAAATTGTATTTGTCCTGACTTCCAGCTCTTGGCTTCTGCATTTCTTTTGCTGAGAGTTTTCTTTGACTTTTCTTTGTCACATAGGTAATTGCAAAGAAGTAATGTTCTCTAAGACCAGTCTTAAACTAATGACTCAGAGAAGTAGTTGGATAAAAATTCCAGCTCCCTCACCCTTCAGACTTCTCTTCCCTTCCTCAGACCTCACTCCTGTACTAGTGTTTTCCAGAATTGTCTCCAAGATACGCTACTTGCATTTAACTCTTTGTTTTCAATGTAGGTTTTAGGGGAAGCAACTCAAAGTAAGGCAGTATTACTCCTAAGATTTGAGCACAAACAAATGAGTATAATCTCATATATCCAGCCCTCTGCAACTGGCTCAGAAGTGAATGGGCAGCAGTCAAAATCTATATAAATCTTTATAAATCCGTATATGATTTTAAGGGTTGCTTTAGGCATTGTCCAGTCAGCAGGACAGGGATTCTGACTTGTTTGCTTCTGTATCTACAGTTCCTAGCAGAGCTAGGAGCTCTAATAGGAGGCCTCTGTCAATGTTGGGGCCTAATCTATGTTAAAGTAATAATGAATTATAGAATCATGTTATCAACCTCTCAGGAAGAATTACACTTTAAAAGAGACAGAAATAATTTAACTCCAAAGCATGTATCATTACTTACGAAAACCTAGTTGAAATGGGAACTCCTGTTTTGATGCTCAACGACATAGATTAATTTTGCCTGCTTATATATTTTATATGAATGAGTTCACAGAGGGGGTATACTTGGTTGTGGCTTCTTTTGTTCAACATGATGTGTGAGAGCAACATTTATTTTGTGGTAGGTAGCAATGATTGACTTATTCTCCTTGCTGCATAGTATCTCATAGCATGGACATGCACAATGTATCTATCCAATCTTCTCTTCATAAACATTTGGACCCTTTTAACTTCTGAGATATAAATAGTGCTTCTGTGAAGATTATAGTATATATGTGTTTTGATGCTCTAATTACATAGTGTTCTTGAGTATCTACCTGAATTGGAGTTGCTTGGTCATAGGGTTTATACACATTAGTTTTAGTAGACACCACTTAAGGGTTTTTTGCTGTTTTGTGTAGCGTGTTTTGTATTTTTTGGAAGTTTGGGCAGGGCATAGTGGCTCATGCCTGTATTCTTAGCATTTGGGAGGCTGAAGTGGGAGGACTGCTCAAGTCTTGGAGTTCAAGACCAGACACACACACACACACACACACACACACACACACACACACACACACGGTGGTGCATGCCTGTAGTCCTGGCTACTTGGGAGGCTGAAATGGGAGGATCCCTTAAGTCTTGAAGGTTGAGGCTGCAGTGAGCTATGATTGTACCACTGTACTCAAGCCTGGGAGACAGAGTGAGACTCTATTTCAAAAAAAAATTCAAATAAACAAATATGATTTGTTAAAAAAAGAAGTTTAAATTAATTTTACATATCTAAAAATCAGATTTCCCACAAGAGAATTTGACAAATCAAAGGCCATACTGCCAAATGAAATCAAACAGGCTGTAGCTAGTTGTAGCTGCCCACTTCAGCAAGGGAGCTCACCACAGTCCTCAAGCAGTTGCTTTGCCCACAGTCTCCAATCAATCTGCTTCAATACTTTGTTGAGGTGAGCAGGCCTCATTCATTGGTTGAAGACTGCTGAGGGAGTGTTGCTCATTCCCCAGGAATTCAGGCCTGGTGTACTTCTGTGGAAAGTGAGCTCTGGAGGTCTGAGGATTTCTTGGGCAAACAAAAGATGTTTGCTGGCATTTCAAAGGCAAGGACTGACATGATAAGACTGGAATACAAGTGAGGCAATAACAGTGGCTCCTATGTCATTATATTCCACATTTTCTCTCAGGTCTCCCATTCCTAGAATCCTGTATCCTAGAAGCCTGGTTCTTACAGCCTCAGCACATACAGTTGGAAATGCGTTCCTGTCTTTTTTGCATATGAAATTTCCACTCCCATTTCCAAAGGTCCATCAACCCCTCTCCTTTACCATCCCTTTACTAGGCATGTCCAGGTATCTACAGACTGTGGCAGTTTTATTCCCGTTACAATCTAGAGTATTCCAGGTCTCTGCCAAAAGCCTTTCTTTCCTTGTTTTCTTTCTACCCAGGTACATAACATCTCCATTGTCTCTGTGCAAGCATATTTAAGATATTTTAATAATACATTTACTGAGATAGAGTCATTTTCTGTTTGCATATCCTATGACTTGCAATCCAGTAGAACAAGTAGATTGTTACACAGCCCTTTAAAATGCAGTAGGAGTTTCCTGGAGATGGAAAATCTGTATGGAGATAAAGTAGAAATTATATTTCTTTTTATTGCTCTTCAATTTTCAATTTATATTCCAAGGTAATTTTTAATTTTTTTAAAAAAATTTTTAGATTCGTAGAATAGAATCTGTGTGAATAAGAGAAAACCTACTTATGTATCAGATTTTGTGTTAATGAAATACACTGCAAAAAAGAACAGAAAAAGTTGGAAATGGTCTCTTCGACAAATAACCATATGGGATATTTTTGCAAAAGATGGAAAAATCTAACTTATTTAGAAAATAACAAATATTTGGCCACTGACTGAGACTTAAGTGTATCTATTCCAATCACAATAATTCTTAGAGGAATACTATCAGTACCAAATCACTTTTCATTTTCATTTAAAAACAGCTAAGGTCTAAAAACAGGCATTCCAAAACCCCCCAAAATGTCTAAGTAATTTAAAAAATACTATTGGCTACAATTCCCATGTTAGCTAATTTAAAAAATTTATTTGAACATGGCATAGAATTAAAAGATAAAAAAAAAAATGAAAAGAACTTGGTGAAAATACCACATGGCTAATATGTGTGATAAGAGAGTTTGACCTAGAAGTATTAAATTTCTACATGCAGAAACTGGAAAAAATGTTCAGTTAATCTAGACACACATAGGCTATATGCAGAAACTAGAAAACTTTTCAGTTAATACTAGACATGCATAGGCAATTATATATATATATATATATACACACACACACACACACACATACATACATACACATATGTATTTTTTTCATTGCTATTCTTTTCTAAGAATTTAAGAACACTTTTTTAAAAAATAAAAAATCACCTTGGAATATGAATTGAAAATTGGAGAGCAATAAAAAGAAATATAATTTCTACCTTAGCTCCATACAGATTTCTCTTCTCTAGTAAACTGTTAGTACTGTTTAAAGTGCTATGCAACAACCTAAGACATCACACACATAAACACACACACACACACGTACACACACACACAGCTGGTTTTCATTATTCACAATAGATACGTTTTATAAAGTTACTATGGACACTGAATTAGCTAATACTGAACAATTGCTCCTAGAGGAAACACAGAGTTAGGTTCCTGAGAGCCTCTGATCACCATACTTTGATCAACCAAACATTGATGGGCCTTTTTAAGTTCATTTGATAACATTCTTCTAAGACAAGACAGACTTTTCATCATCAAAAATCTACTCTTCCACATAACACTTAGTAACTATTTAAACAAATTCTTTTGCAACCTCTAGACCTGCAGAACCTGTGTATTTAAAATTTTTTATGCTATATTGCTTTTTGAAGCATGTAAGCCAGCCAGCAATAGTTGAGGAGAATTTGACATTTTCCTGGCCCGGAGTAACATGACCATAAATTTCTTTGTTTTTTAGCCTCATGATAATACTGTCCATTATGCATTTTTATCACATGTAATCTAATAAATTCAAAAATTTAGCTGCTTTTTCATTTTTTTTCCATAACTTTGTCATACACTGCAGATGTTACTTCAGCACTTGCTAAAGCAGGAAGTTTCTTTTTTTTTCTTAAATGTGCCATATTGTTGATTTACTAACATTGAACACAGTCAATAGCACTATAAATCATGCCTGAAGTAAACTTATCTAGTACACGTATATTTTCCGTAAGACACATTCAGTCTTCTTAAACATAGAAATACTTCTTGCAGTTAGACAACACTTCAGCTTGGGGTCCTTTTAAACAGCATCATTGCTAACTAAAAGCACAAAGGTATGAAAAACATGGGATTAAGTAGACTGCCAAAGAAACTCTTGTTTGCAGTATTAGAGCTGAGACAAGAAAGCATGAAGTTACCCTCTTTGGCCCGAGTTGGAAACATGCATGTCTGGTAACAAATTTTCACCACTCTTTACATGTCCATGAGTAACTGTGAAGGTTCCATGGACATTGGTTTGGGGCTTACTAATGTGTCTTAGTGAATAGATGAATTAGCAAATACCAAATCCACAAATAATGAGGATCAACCATATATTATTGCTACTTGATGCATAGTTCATCAGATATGAGTAATTAGAATAATGTTTTTATTAGTATTAATGCTTTTGAAGGAAAAATTCTTGGAATAGTGGAATAGTGTGTGAGTACCTTCCCTTACTGATTATCTCCAAGTTGGCTTTCCTTTATCTCCTTTGACTTTTAGAATAAATTTTTGTTCTAATCCTTAAGTGCTATATCTTAGGTGATATCTTGGAAACCTGTCAAACAATCTTCATTCTGAATTCTGATCCTGGCATGTATTTAGCTATGGTTCAGAATTCTGTTTCTGGCATATTTTTAGTTTTGTGACCATTGGGAATCTACTTAACCTCAAGAAATTTTATTTCCTGATAGCCAGATGGATATTACAATAATACTTCTCTCTTAATACCACTATAAGAGTTAAAAAATAAATTAAAATGCTTCGCGTATTGTTAATTAGATGAGAATTTCTTGTCTGTATCCTTATGTGAATGTGTTTGATTAGAGAGGTCTATAAAGTAGTGGGGTAAAAGAGCTGATCTGAGAGTGATTTGCCTTGTTCCGGTCACCCACAGTGAAAGTTTGGAAACAAGTGCTGAGATGAAGGTCTCCCCCATCCTGGGTCCTGGAGTCACTAAAGATTTTGGAATAGAGAAGTGATAGTAGCAAAACTAGGCTCTTGAAAGATTAGTCAATCATCAGTACTGATCTGTGATGGGAACAGATGGATAAGCAAGAAGAGCAGTTGAAGGCTCTCTTCTCACATTATCTACATGCAAAATTAAAACATCTATTCCAGGGCAAGGGAAGAAATGGCTTTCAGAGTAATTGAAGAAAGAAGACATTGTATTTGCTGTCAGCAAAGCGTAATAATGCTATGTAATAACCATAATGAACACAATAAATAATCAGAAATTCAGTAGCTTATAGCCACTATTTTATTCATTCATGAGACTTCCAGTTAGTTGGAGTTTGGCTGATCTTGGTTGTATTCAGCAGGATTTTTCTTCAGGCTACACGTTAAATTCATGTTTATTCTACTTGTCTCATTCTAAGCGTAGGCTGGAGGAACAACGGATATCCAGAATATTTTCTTTTCATAACAATGGCACAAGTGCAAAAGGAAAAACCAAACTTCACAAGTACATTATAAGTCTTTGTTCACATTAAGACTATTCACATCCTATTGGACAAAGCAATTCATATGGATAAGCCCAAAGTTAAAGGGTGGGGAGGTGCACTCAGCCCAACATGAGTCCACAGTTGGGTGAAGCATTGAAATCAGTTGTTGAATCTGTCACAGTGGATACTGGAAAAGGAGAGATCAAACTCACCCTGAAATTTTGGACCTGATTAAGTGGAAGACTGTCTGTCTTCTGTAATTAGTTGCTAGAGCAATATGCTATTAAATATCAGATATCTGAGTCTTGCTCCAGCTGGGAAATAGATCCAAACTTATTTTCCTCCAATGAAAGAAGGTGCATGGACTTCAGGAAATAGCTTTAGGTTTCAAATCTTTATTCTTTATTTAACTGCTTCCTTTTGAAGACTGTAATTGTCTGAGACCCTCTGGCTTTAGGAAGGTTTCTCATAACTTAGGAGTTATGAGACTGTTGGCAAGTTACTTTAACTTCACTGTCTCTTAGTGTCTTGATCTGTAAAATGTACATAATAATTCTACCTGCTTTTTACTAAACAAGGTAATACAGGTAAAGCACTTAGAGCATTTCTGAACTCTAAGTAAGTGTTTCATATGTATTGTTATTATTAACTCATTTAATCCTCACAGCAACTCTTATTATGTAGGTAATTTGAAAATAATTATCATATTATAGATAAAAAATCCAAGTTAGAGTAAGTAACTTTTCTGGGGTTACATATCTAGTGAGATAAGTCTAAATCTAACTTGACCACTATCTCCACACCCAGTTTCATCGTAAAGAATAATTGTTTATATTATTCAGTGGAATGAATTCCAGACCATTTTATATGTATTTATCTTTACATTTATAAAAGTATAATATTGTTATATATATGTGTGCAGATTTTCTTTTAAAACATGCTATCTTATACTCATGTATTCTATTACTTGCATTCATTCAACTCGACACTCTATTTTAGAAGTCTTCTGATGTTGCTAAAATAAATCTATCTTATATAAAGTTTCACAAATAATTCAATGGCCTAAATATACTCGTACATTATTTAGCTCTTCTACTCTTAGTAAACATGTAAGTCTCTTCCGAATCTCCACTATTACTAACAATACTGTATTAGTCACCCTAGTACAAGCACCCTGGTGTGATAGATGTGTGTTTCTCTGGGTAAGATATTGAGAAATACACTTACTGGGCCATAAATGTACACAGTTACAATTTTAGGGGATACTAGCAAGCTTCTCTTCAGTGTGGCTCTGTGCATTCACTCTACCATGGGCAGTGAAGGGGGTTTGTTTCTCTGGCACTAAGAAAGCATCAAGTGTTGAGGAGAAAGGAAAGGTATGGGGGAAGAGGAAAGGCCCCAGGAACCACAGGAGGCTCCAAGCCAGTGTCTGCTCCTTCTCGGCTTTCATTGCATCTCCAGGATTCAGTTTGGTGTCTGATTTCCCAACTACTTCTGGGGTAAAAACAAATCAAAGGAGATTCTTCTCTTTTATAATGGATATAATATAATTTTCTATTTGCCTGTACTCAGGAGGCTTCTAAAATGTCACTTCTTTATTAAAAAGTAGATTTGAGTCTTTTGTTTTTAGTAGAGAGAACGATATTCTTCCCATTGGCCATTCAGGCTAGTAAGCCCAGCTGGCACTATTAGAAAACCCTTCTTGGTAGCCATTCACCCTCCTGATGCTCACATTGTATTTAGAGTTGCAATTCGACACTATAAATTTCTGTTTACTAGGAAAGTCTGGGTATCTTCAGAACTTAAAAAGCCATGGGAAAAAAAATGAATCTTTCCATATGGTCAAAAGAGCAAACAGAATTTATCATGAGGTATTTCCCTTCTAGCAATTGATAGTAGTCTTTGTAACTATCTACAATAGTTAGCAGACAGTTAAGAGAATGCTGTTCTTCTGACAATTTATAAAGTTCAGTCTTTGGAAACTAGACAGGAAAGCTCGGTTCTAACCTAGTAACCAAAGCTATATAATTAATTAGTTCTTGCAGGTTTCGGGCGGAAAATGGTGTTGCTGTGTTACAGTAATAATCCCGGTTGTCATTGACTTATCAGCAAACTGCAGCTCCTCTCCCGGGGGAAGAAGCTCTGTAATTTAACAAATCACTGTATTTTGGGTTTTGACATTGCACATGCTTTTCAATTTCCATCTGTTCCTCTGGTTCATTAGTATTTTATTGTTGCTACCATCAGAAACATTTTAATAGTTTTTCTCCCTCTAAAATAAACACCATCAACTATTTTCTGTCATCCCTTTGGACACCTAAAAATGGCATGTCCATTCCAATTTCAAATAGCTTTTAGGAAGTATTATTTTGGACATTTTCCCAAAAGTTCAAGATGGCTACCTTTGGCTATGCACCAGAATAATTGCCTCGTGTGTGAAAACAAATATTCAAAACCTACTTCAAACACAGATTTTTAAAATATGAAATAGAGCAATGCCCTCTTAAGATGTCTCTTTATTAGATCAAAACATGATTAACAAAGTCACAAATGCATATGAACACAATTCTGATATATATACCACACACCCCTCAAACACAATACACACACACACAGTGGACACACACACACCATACTTGTATACTCACCCACACTCTATATATACACACATTCCATAGTCCTACAAACACAAATACATGTATCACACACATATATACTACAAATATATTAATACATACAAACACATACATACCACATATATACACACAACCTTAAACAGGCACACCATAATTGCACACATCCCACTTTGCCTCAAACACCGCATACGTACACACACACACACACACACACAGACACACACCATGCATGCACATAAACACATGATTCACATATACACAAACTACAAACACACACATACACACAGATGACTAGCCTGTGGTGGCACAATAAAAAAAAATTTGTCAAGAATGATGGTGAAAAAAATTTATACATAAAAACAAGTGAGTGCACACACTAAAATATGTATTGGGAAGTATTTTGAAATGGATCTTAAGATTGTTGCAGATATTTTAGTAACTTTCCAGAGAGTCAGATTTTGGGGGCCAAGTGAATGGTTTTTATTTATTGGTCGTGTCTAATCTGTGAAGACTCACCCATTCCTCCTGAGTGGAAATGAAAGGTCAAGGCCAAATCAAGAATGAAATCAGGACATCTGACCAACACACACATTCACACACATCAGTAGCCATGGACAGATGGTGGAGAGCAGCACTGATAGCAGAATGTACTAGGAATATACCATGTGTGCTGAAAAGAAAGGGCTTTTTCTGAGGATGTGGTTGTTCCTTGCTGGAAAGGATGACGTAGTCCAGTGTGGAAATCCCCCCCTGGAATATATAGGCCTATCAGTCTCAGGCTCCTTTGTTCTGCAGTACTAATTTCTAGCTTCTGGAAAACTGAAGACCTGGGGGGCCCAGTGCCACTTGGAGTACTGCTCAGTGGGAGTCTGAAAGCCTTCACCCCTGGAACTAGTCAGTGGTTGCCTCAGGAAGACAGAGGCCAGCCCAGTGCCCATGAAAGCTCAAAGAAATGTCAACACACTAAAGGCATCTCTCAGCAGAAGGCTAGGCCTCCCATCAGGATCCACAGCACATACTCTCATGTCCTGGTAGGAAACTGTCCTTTCCCAGTGTCAACTTCAGAAAATGTTCTGAACACACTGCAGCTGGCTGTCAGAACTGTAAATGTGAAGCTCAAGTGCAGAGGAGGCCTGAACTGAGAGCGAAATCTGACTTCACAAGTTTAAGGACTGTCCAAAAGCTCTGATGGGAAATCAATTCACAGAAAATGCTGTGAACCCTATTAGACTTTTTAAATAACTTTTTTTGCACACCTTTGTCCCTGTCTCTACTTTTTTTTCTTTCCATTTTTTCCCCGCCTGCTTTTTTTTTCCTTCTGTAGTCTTTACTGTTTTTGTTAAGACCAAAGGATGTTACTGCATTATGTTCCATGAGAAAGGGCAGCTTTCTACTCAAATATAATCTACATCAACTGCATGTCTGGTTGTTTAAAGTATGATTGTTTCAAAATTTGTTATAAAATTTATTTAACCAATGAACAGGCATTGAGTATTGACTTTTAACCAACCCTCCTAATAGAGAACTGTCTTTAACCAATAACTATTCTATTATTGTTTAGGGACTCTTATAGCCAGCTGAAGTCAGCTTAGATGCAGGCATTTAGGCTATAGAATCTTAATTTTTTCATCCGAAGGGTGATTGAAATATAAAATTTATTCTTCATCCACCATTGTAATTGTCCCACAATTGCCGCCAAATTTACCTTCTTAAAACTCTCCCTGGATGTCAACTCCTTCTTTAGCAAGTTCACACTCACAGATGCCCTTTGCAAGCTAGCTTCAATTCACTATTGGTTTACATCCCAAACTCTAAAATGTGGTCACAAGTCTCCAAATGTTAGCCCTTGCTTTCCTTTGGGCTCCTCCCTATTCTGGAATTCCTAGCAGGCAGCTTGTGCTTTCACTTGGCCTTGCACAATAATTAGAAGTCTAGTGTCTCTCTCTTGTGAGGACTGGCACTATTCATCTTGGAGCAACCCAATCACAAAGTGCGATTGCAACAAATGCTGCTAGAAAGATAAACATGAAAGACTGTGACAAAGTACTAGTCATCTGCTGTTCTTGCCTGCCTAACACTTCCCTCTCTTTCAAGTAAGAGTATCTGGCTTTTCCTCTGGAAATCACATTTTAAAAAGCAATTCACAGGTAATGGGACACTAGTCTTACCTCATCGGCCAAGAGATGTACATGTGACTCGACCTGACCATTCAGATACATAGTGATTGCTCCAGAGATGAATACGTGGCTTAATCAGGCCTACTAAAGTGAATCTTAAATGATTTTGTTTAAATGATTGGAAAAGGAGTTCGTTCCTTTGCTATTGTAGTGAAGCTATTAGCCACGTTAAGGGGTACCTGTTGAGAGAGTCTGCTTTTATAAGATGCTTGGGTTAAGAAAAGACCCAAGAGCCAAAGGCCACATTATGAATGACAAATTTGGTTTCAGTCATGCTCGAAGTTACATGCCCATGTCCATTTTGTTATATAGCCCAACGTATTCCTAGTTTTGCTTTAACCTGTTTAATTTTTCTCTGTTATTCCCTTCCTCGTTATTCTTTATTTTTGTTCTTTGCATCTGAAAGATTTCTGGCAGATATAGTCATTTAGAGAAATAATAGAAATAAGGAGATATATGTCCCTTAAGAAGAAAAGATCAGGTAGGAAAAGTTTGTTTGCTGCAACTTCCAACATCATATTTCTGAAGCTCTTTTCCTGGATTCCAATGATCCCATGTAAGTTAGAACACTGCTTTTTCAAGTTGAATATACACACAAATCCCCTGGGCATCCTGTTAAAATGAAGATTTTGACTAAAGAGGTTTGGGGTGCACCTGACATCCTGCATCTCTAATAAAATGTGGGGGAAGGCAATGGTGCTGTCAATAAATGACATTTTGTGTAGCAGGATTCTAGGATGCCTCATTGCCAAGGGTCATGATTAGCACCCAGGTCCTCCTGTCCAGCTGAAATTATCTCTTAGCATGTCACTGTTGGCTTAAAGTGGCGATAGTTGACTGTGCCACTCTTTTCAGATATCCTTACTTTTAAGCTGATATTCTGAAGAATAAGAAATAGAGCCAAAAGCAGGATTACGCATGGGAGGAGGAGTGAGCAGTTTGCGAAGCCGGTGCAAGAGCAAGTGGAATGACTTGTTTAAAATGCTAGGGATCCACAAGGAACATTTTAAAATCCTGCCTTCTCCCATTCCTGAACCACCGATTTGTCACATTGGAAGCATTTACTGCAACATAGCCTGTCTCTGCTGGGACTCAGCAGGATTATGGCACATGCTTTCTTCTGGGACTCATCCGGCTGTCCAACAGAACAACTATTCCACCTGGGCTGTGATCTAATTTATTTCCTTTCCTTAGTGCCAGATTCCTGGGTGCTGGCACGAGGAACTGAAGCAGCACCATTGCTCACCCATATCTAAAGTTGGCTGCTTACTGACAATGCTGTGTGGTTCCGGATAATCTTTGCATGTTATCCTGCCTGATGATACGGTGAGTTGACTTCAGTGTAACAGAAACATATGCCTTGTGAGTTAGTTATGTTTGGGGACTATTAATAACCACACAGAAGTATTTAAGCAGGCATGAACATCTCATCTCCCTGTAAATATGTCACTTTCAAATCCAGATTCTGCTCCCACGTATTCATAAACTCCTTTCATCAAAATCACTTTACTTGTTGAGACTGGGCATGTCTCCCATTTTCTAGTACATCCTCTCTGAGTCTCCAAGGTTTTCTTTCTCCAAATGAAGAGTTAGTTAAGCAGAGAGATAGCATTAATTGGTCCCGAGAGCATCTCTTTTATCGGCAGAGGTAAATGTGAGGCACAGAATCCTCCTCGAACCCCTTCTCAAGCATCTTGAGTAACTGAATGGTGTAAGATAAGGAAGGAAGCTTTTTATTTATGTTTTCAGAAACAAGTGTGACTTCAGATTTCAGGAGAACTGGATTCAGTGTCCCATAACTTAAGAAAGATACTGTTTGGTTAGTTCTTAATCTTCCGGAAAAAGAATGTGATGGCAAGAGTATCAGAGCTAAAGGAAGCAGGAGGAGAAAATAATTAGAAAAATCTGTTAGACTCAAGTTTGTTTTTCTCTTATCAGTATTGGGGGAGAGAGAGAGCTTGAACTTAGTCTTTGGAATAAAATGTGATACTATTTGGCAAAGAGGGACACTGTATTAAAGTCACCGTGAAAGCAGAATGAGCAGCTTTGTGGAATGAATAAAGCTGGCTTTGAGTCAAGAAAAATTTGCTCCTGTCTCTCAGCAGGCTTTCTGGAGGCTTCTTCTGCTAGCTGATGGGTGAATGCTCACAGAGTGCAAACTGATTCATTTACTAGATTAAGAAAAATCCAAGCAGTAAATTAGATATTTTGTAACACTACTACACGCATTGCATCTTCTACACAAATGTCAGTTATAGTTGATGAATTGGTGTTCCTATTGATTAAATATGTCTAATAATAAGAAAGAAGAGACATGTGGCAGTGCCAGGGAGTAGGGGAGAGAAAATGGCCTTTCCTCCAGATGACGTTGGCTTCATTCCAGAGCCGGCGCCCTTAATTTAGCCTTGTATGAGTGGAAAAATCACTTTATCAGTCTGTAGATATTTGTTGTGAGGTTTCTTTTCTTATACATAAACAGAAGTGTTGTTGGCAAAGCATCCAGGCTTAGATCAAATAGATTGTGAGGATCATGGGGGAACCAAGTCTTCTTTTCTTCAGAGTGTTGAGATTACTCAAGGGAGCTTTGCTGCTGACAGCCAAATAGCTCTATAGACATTATTAGAGGAGTGGAAGGTACATTTGTGAGAAATGTCAAAGTGATAACTAAGGAGAGAGGAATAGAATGCATTATTCATTGTACCAGGGACTTTCCCATCCGTACATGCACCATTACTGTCATAAGAAGACTCCAAGATTTTTCAGAGACTTTATTATTTATCAATAAATTAAAAAGGAAGCCTGCTGTTTATACCTTTCACAAGAACATGGCTATGGTCCGGGATTGAGTACTGCTACCAAGGAAAATGTCACTGCTCTAAACAGAGAAGGGGCCTTTTGTGGTAGGACTGGGGCACAACAGGGATGCACACACTTTGTAGGTTCTTATTCATGGCCAGGTCTGTACCTGGTTAGATTTTGACTCAGGTCCAGGGAAGTGGGTGTTCCCCATCACTGGAAGTGGTCAGTTGGTTTCAGGGGTCACAAACTAGGAGCCCTGGCATCTAATCCCAGATCAATGGGGCAAGTAACTCTAACTCTCTAGGCAAGTACTTCAAAGTCTCTTTTTTCTAGGCTCAGGCTTCTCAACCATAATATGAGAGGTTGTATCTAGAGTAGCAGCCCTAAGGCTTTATGTTCTATGACAGTCTATGATTCTCTTCTATCCCTTATCTAGACTCTTGGGAAATACTGTCAATAATCACCATACAGCCAGATTCTGTTTGACATCTCCACTGCCACCCCCGGCACAATCTTCTCATTTTTTGCTTGAATCACCACAGCAGCCTCTGAACTGAACTCGCCGTTTTATCCTCTGCCCTTCACAGTCTGTTTCCAACCCAGCAGAGAGTGAGCTCTTTAGAATCCTGCCACGCCGTCCCCCAAGTAGCTCTCCTTTTCTCCCTATCCGTGTAGTGTCCCATAGAGCCTGAGAACTGACCCACACTTATCTCTCTGATCTTAGCTCCTACCCACTCTCACATGATTATTTGTATAGAGCCGCACAGTCACAGCCTTCCCTACTCTTTGACCCATCTCCAGGCCTCAGGTAGTCCCTTGGCTGGAATGCCTCTCCTGTTCTTTCCCGAACTCCCCTCCCCCAGATGCCTGCATGGCTGACTCTCTCACCTCTTTCAAATTTCAACTTAAACGTCCCCTCCTGTCCTTGATGAGGTCCTTCATGGCCATTGTACTTAATCCATTGACCCCATGGCACTTTCCAATCCCCTTATTCTGCTTTTTATTTCCTCAAACACCAACCGTCCAGCATTTCATAAACATGTATTAATTATGGATTTTATTCTTGTTTCCTCTTCCAGAATGTAGGCTGCATGTGGGCAGTGGCTTTTGCCTATTATTTTATTTTTATTATTGCGTCACCAGTACCTAAAGACTTCCTGGTGCGTAGAGGTGCCTAATAAAATCTTGCTTTGCAGGGACGTGGATGAAGCTGGAAACCATCATCCTCGGCAAACTAACACAGGAACAGAAAACCAAACACCACCTGTTCTCACCCGTTAAGTAGGAGTTGAACGTTGAGAACACATGGACATAGAGAGGGGAACATCACACACCAGGGCCTGTCAGGGGGTAATAGGTGCAGCAAACCACCATGGCACACATATACCTATGTAACAAACCTGCACGTTCTGCACATGTATCCCTTTATTTTAAAAAGAAGAAATGAAACAAAAGAAAAAAAAGAAACTAAAAAGAAAAGCTTGTTGAATGAATGAGTTAATCCTTGAAATTCTGAATTGATTACTCGTCACGCTCTGGAGGCAAGTGATGCTGATAACCAGCAGCAGTAAAAGTTGGGGAAGAGAGAATGCCCTGCTAGGGGAGGGAGGGCCAACAGCATTTTTGCACCTGGAAGACTTTGTAATTATTCCTAAGCCGATGGCTCTATTAATTTGTAAATCTACACCCTCTGCTTTGTCACACATGCTGTCAGAGTCTTTTCTCTGGGTCCTGGCATTTGCAGTTTCTCCATTACTGCACTTGTGTCTCTCCTCATAGAAGCCTGTGTGGGTCTGTGAGAAGGCATCGCTCACAGGGTCCGGGAGTTAATGCCCCCAGGAGTAGCCTCCAATGAGGAGGAATGGGAGGTGATTGCTAAACATCTCAGCTTCCTTGTGTCTTGGGTGGGACTATTTTTACCTATGGTTACCTGTGTCCCAAAGGTCTTTAGTAGAATAGAGACCCTGTTGCCCAGGTGGTGACATGTTCTTGACCATATGCTGGTTTGACATCTATCCCTTCCCTGTCTCACTTCTGTACCCCCTTTTCTACCAGGGTTTTCTATGGTTGCCTCATGAATAAATTACATTCTTGTCTCATGGACTGCTTCTGACTGAACCCAAATGTTTACAATCGTATAATAAAGACCCTCCTCATCCCTCAGGCATCGTTCAGGGCCTCTGCATGTCAGGCAGATCTGATTCCCCATGCAATTTAAACCTTGATTGGGGATGTGGATTCCTTCATACTCTCATGATCCAAGATTCCAGTTTGTGAGAGACCGTGCCATGTGCAATGGTTAAGACTCCAGATTGGAGCCTGACATGGGAGCCAGACTGTTTCAGATGGGTTCAAGCTGGGACTGTTTCCTATCAGCTGCGTGACTCTGGGCATGTTACTTAACCTTTCTGTTCCCTGGTTTTCTTATCTGCAAAACATACCTGATAATAATGCCGTACCATGGGATCAGATAGATTCACATTTGCAAGAGATCTAGCCAGCACCTCGCCCAAAGTAGGTGCTTCACATTTAAAATAATTAATTGCCCCATCTTGGCAACAAAAATGAAAACACTGAATCAGAGAAGTTAAATTCACCGATCAAGGTCATACCACTAAGACACTCCAGAATGTAAAAGCAGCTCTTTGAAACCAAGTAGAGTGTGATTTTTGTTACATTTCACTCAAGAAAACTGAATCCATGTGTTCTTGAAACATATTCCATAATACAGGGTGAAAGTTTTTTTTTTTTTTTGTATAATTACTACTAGCTAATTACTGAAAAGCTACAAGCAATCAAATATGTGATAGAAGCTAATTTGAAACAATATTAGCTTTATATATTTGGATTGCTTTATACTCATATATAGAAGAGCTACTTGTGGGTAAATATTTCACTTAAATAACAAATCAATTTCTCTCCCTCCAGTACTATGATTCTCAAATATAAGACAAGTTTTGTGTACAGGAAAGCAGTGCCCTTTGCTCATTTTCTGTGGAGCAGTGTAGGAAAGGATTGAGGTTGAATTTTGCTAGAAGGAGTTTCATTCAGATAGAAGGCAGAAATTTCATTTTATTTTTCTCTTCCATTTCACTGAAGTATAATTGACAAAAGTTGTGTATATATAAGGTATACAATGTAATGATTATATATATACACACACACACACATTATGAAATGATACCACAATGAATCAGCTCATCCATTATCTCATGTAGTTACTATTGGATGTGTGTGTATGTGTGTGTGTGGTGGTGGGGTTGTGGACATTTAAGTTCTACTCTTTTAGCAAATTTTAAGTAAATAATATGATGTTGTTGAATTATAATTACCCTGCTATGCATTAAATTCCCCAGAACTTACTCATATTATGACCAACTGGAAGTGTGTACCCTTTGATCAACATTCCCCATTTCCCCCACTCCGCTAGCTGCTGGCAACCACCCTTTGGCCCTCTACTTCTATGAGTTTGATTTTCTGAGTTCTGTTGAGTTTCATATGTAAGTGAGCTCATGCAATATTTGTCTTTCTGTGTCTGGCTAATTTCACTTAGCGTAATGTCCTCCAGGTTTATCCACCTAATGAAATAGTAGGATTTTCTTCCTTATTATGGCTAGATGATAATTTTCTTTATTCATATTTTCCCATTGATAGACACTTCGGTTGTTTCCATATCTTGGCTGTTGTGAATAATGCTCCAGTAATTATGGAATGCAAATATTTTTTTGAGATGTTGCTTTTATTTCTTTTGGATGTATACCCAGGAGGGAGATTGCTGGATCATGTGGTAGTTTTAATTTTTTAAGCGATGTCCATACTGCTTTAAATAATGGCTGTAACAATTTATATTCCCACCAGCGATGTACAAGGGTTCCCTTTTCTCTACTCGCTTGACAATACTTGTCATCTCCCATCTTTTTGGTAATAGCCATTCCAGTGTGTACGGTGATATCTCATTGTGGTTTTGATTTACATTTACCTGATGATTAATGAAGTTAATTACCTTTTCATGTACCTGTTACCCATTTGTACTTCTTTGGAGAAATATCTATTTACGTTCCATGCTCATTTTTTGATCTGGTTACTTGGTTTTTGGCTAATGAGTAGTTGGGATTTCTTGTATATTTTGGAGGTTAACTCTTTGTTAGAGATATAGTTTGCAAATATTTTTTTCCAAGTCTGTAGGTTGCCCTTTCATTTTGTTGAATGTTTGCTTTGCTGTGCAGAAACATTTTTTTTTTTTTTTTTTTTTTTTGACACAGAATCTTGCTCTGTTGCCCTGGCTGGAGTTCAGTGGTGTGATCTGAGCTCACTGCAGACTCTGCCTCACTATATAAATTAAATGAATTAAAGCTATAAAAATTAAATGAAATAATGTATTGAAGATGCCTAGCACATCTCTGGACACTGCACCTCAGCCTCCTGAGTAGCTGGGACTATAGGTGTGCACCACCACACCTGGCTAACTTTTTGTATTTTTAGTAGAGATGGGAGTTTGAGCCCGGGATGGTCTTGAACTCTTGAGCTCAGGCAATTCACCTGCCTCGGCCTCTCAAAGTGCTAGGATTACATGCAGAATCATTTTAGTTAATGCAGTCCTACTTGTGTTTTTTTTTGTTGTTTGTGTCTGGTATCTGTACTTTTGGTGTCATATCAAAAACATCAATGCCAAGACCAACAAAGGAGCTTCCATTCTTTTTAAGCAATTTTACAGTTTTAGTTCTTACATTTAAGTTTATATTTCATTTCAAGGTTACTCTAGTTTGGGATATAATGTAAGATAAGGATTCAATTTTATTTTTTTGCATGTGGATATCTAGTTTTTCCCAAACTACTCATTGAAGAGACCATCTTTTTCAGATGTATATTTTTAGCACCGTTGTCAAAGATTAGTTGACCATATATACATGGGTTGATGTCTGGGATCCCTGTCCTCTTGCATTGGTCTACATGTGTCTGTGAGAATTTCTGACAAATGCAGGTCAGAATTAAAGTTAGCTCAAATTCAATTCTGGAGTTTGAGTTACACTTGTACTTCTATTTTATCCAAATGTGTCTTCAATACTCAGCTTGTATTTCCACTACTAGAGATTCATTATTTTGTTGAGTTTAGTTCAAACATTGTGTTAAATATTATCCATGAAACAGTCACTGCACTATATGCTAGCTGAGATTTAGTTATCTCTGAGACCCTCAGAAAATACAAACATCCCTGAGCAGGAAACACGTTATGCCATTATCAATAATTAACACTTCAGTGGAGACTACTTTGATAGGTCTTGTGTCAGCTATGAGAGCTGCTTGAGAACATAGCCCCAAGGGAATAATACACAAAATTTTTGTTTTGGGCAGGGAGATGACGGAGAGAGAAGCCAGTGTCCCTGTCATTACTAAAGAATGGAAAGCAACACTTGCTGAGCAGACACGGCATAGCTCCATGAAGGCACTATTTCAGGTGTCATGTGACTGTTCTGAGGTGAGCCTGGGCAGCCATTGTAATGGGTGTTTCTGAGACCCCTCATTGGATTGCAGTGAGAAAGAATGAATAGTTACCTCCTGTGTTAGTTCATTTTGTGTTGCTATAAAGAAATATCTGAGACTGGATATTTTATAAAGAAAAGCAGCTTATTTGGCTCACAGTTCTATAGGCAGCATAAGCATGGCATCAGCATCTGCTTGGCTTCTCGTGAGGACTCAGGAATCTTTCACTGATGGCAGAAGGCAGAGGGGGAGCAGGTGCATCACATGGTGAAAGAGTAGGCAAGAGAGAAGCCAGGCTCTTTTAAACAACCAGCTCTCATGTCAACTAATAGAGCAAAAACTGACTCCAAAAACACACTTGTTACCACAAAATGGGCACCAAGGCATTCACAAGAGATCCATCCCCATGATACAAACACCTTTCACTAGGCCCCATATCCAAAATTAGGGGTCACATTTCAACATGAGATTTGGAAGGGCAAATATACAAACTGTATCACCCCTTTTGACTCACTTTTGAGATGGGAGAGAAACTCAGAATATGACAAAATAGAGATTCTGTTGTGGCATACAGAATTCTTAACCAATGTGCATGGAAATTCTTCATAGAAACAACGATGTTGGAATGAGTGTTGAGGGTTGCCCAATTTCTTTCTACCACAAGATACAAGCTTTATGACAATGGATGGTATGTAGATATATTCTTGGTTGAAGAGGATGTATTCTTGTTTGAAGTCTGATAATTCATATTTAGTATAGAGAAACCTGTTTTGAAATTTATATTGTCTTTATTAAAGTTATATACTAATAAGTTTGGCAGAAACAAGAAGTTTGTGATCTTTCTACCATGTGCACTTTTATACTTTTTTGTTCTCCCATTTTGTAGTCATTAATTCAGTAGGTTTTTATTGAATATATAGTTTGGGTCACTTAGTCCACTTAGAAACCTCCTTGCTTTGCCTCTTGCAGGTTAAAATAAGACACAGCTTTAGAATTTGCTTGAATTGCCATTAGATGGAGCATTTGCTTCCCCTATCATGCGAGCAAGTGAATAGTTTCTCTTTTGATGAAAAACTTGAGATTTGAGCCTTTAGCAAATACTTAGTAAAGCTCATTTCTAACAGATACAAGAAAACATAAATATCAATTCGAAAAACATTTAAGGCATGAGGACTAATGTCAAACCATTATCTCTAATTGGACTTTTAATCTTCTCCTAGTTTATTCCTCTTAACCTTCATTATTTCTGCAAAGTCCTCAATTTCTGTAATATATTCCTCATCTTGTTCCACTTGCTCATGTCTTGCCAGATTTAGAGGTAGGATTTCACACGTTAGACTAATATGACTTTGGCCAGGTTACATAACCTTTTCAACCTTAGTTTCTTCCTCTGCACAATGAAGATGATAATATGTGATATGCTAAGCTTGCTGTGAAGCTATTAAAATTAAATGAAATAATCTATTGAAGGTGCCTAGCACAGCTCTGGACACAAGTTTGTGCTCAAAAAGCAGTGATTATTTGGCCATCCCAGACTTTGGACACTTCTCAGAGCACTGCATCCTTGCCTGCCTTCATCTACCAGCCCTGATATCTCAGTATCTCAGTTAACCTCTCCTCTGAGATCATTTCTTGCTGTTTCACTTAGGGTACAAGCTCAACCATTTCACTTAAAGGTTTTGGCTTTATTCACAGTTTTGCTTTTCCAAATCAGAAGAGAAAAGTTGAAGAAAAGTGCTCTTTACCATTTTACCATGGCAACCAGCTGTTTCCTAGTCTGAATAGAAAATCTATAGTTTACAATCTATTCTCTCCCCCTCCTACTCCTGATGGGTTAATTTCAGCCATTTGACTGAATCTTCTCTAGTATTCATACAAAATAAATAATTAGCTTCAGACTATGACCCTGTTGATATTTAACATATTCCTGATCGTTCCTCTCCAGTTTATAAAAGAAAAATAAGAAAATAAATAAATAATGGCGTTGAGTCTGACCGGCCTTTATAAAGAAGCTCAATGTAAAATTTCTATCACAGTGTATCGTTCTCACCCTCCTGCCTCCAGACACTGTGCAGAGCTCTGACCTACACAATGCTGTCCTTGGCTCTAAACTTCCAGGCAGGGCTGGCTTCTCACACAGGACTCAATGTTTAGAAGGATCCCATGCTTGATTTAATGTTTTGCCATTGCCATCTTGAAATTCTTAATCATTATTGAACAAGAGTCCCAGTATTTTCATTTTGCACTGCCCACCTCTCCCCTGCCCCATGTAACCAGCCCTGCTTCCAGGACCCCTCTCTTTTGCCCTGGCCACCACCTACAGCCACCACCCAACACCTACTACGGTTATAAGCACCTTCTACTGCCACCATGACTACAATACTCAGTTCTCCACCAAGACAATGCTGAGATCAGACTTAAATTCACTTTTACTAGAAACTCTAGTGAGAAAACAGGAGGATCCCCAGTGGTGACTCTGTACCCACCATGTTTAAAATGAAAATGAGGATAAGTAATAAAATACAAACATATGTTTATTCATGCTAGCTTTCTAGTTGTGGTAGATTTAGCTAGATGGTGCAGCTCTTGATAAACTTCCTTTTTCATTGACACAATAATTGTACATATTTATGGAATACATGTGACATTTTGATACAAGTGTAGCATGGGTAATGATCAAGTCAAGGTAATTAGGTTGTATATCTCCTCAAACATTGATAATTTATTTGTACTGAGAACATTTTAAATCTTTTCTATTTCTTTTGAAATGTAAACCAAATTATTGTAAACTATAGTAATCCGACTGTGCTATTGAACACTAAAACTTTTTAGTCCTATGTAATTTTATGTTTGTACCTATTAACTAATTTCTCTTTAGTCCCACCCCACCAAACACAAACCCAGCGCAGCCACTGATAACTACCATTCTCCTCTCTACCTCCATTAGATCAACTTTTTAGCTCCTACATTGCAGTGAGAACGTGCAATATTTGTCTTTTTGTGCCTGACTTATTTCACTTAACACAATGACCTCTAGTTCCATCTATGTTGGTGCAAATGAAAGAAATTCATTTATTTTTTTGGCTGAATGGTATTTAATTTGTGTACATATGCCATATTTCCTTTATTCATACATCTGTTGATAGACACTTAGGTTTACTTCATATCTCTGCTATCATGAAGAGTGCTGTGATAAACATAGAGGTACAGCTATCCCTTTGATATATTGATTTCTGTTTTTTTGGACAGCTATTACCCAGTAGTGGAATAGCTGGATCAAATGGTAGTTCTATTTTAGTTTTTTGAGAAATTTCTATTTTGATTTCTATAATGGCTGAACTAATCTACATTCTCATTAACAGTGTATAAGAATTTCCTTTTCTCCATATCATCACCAGCATCTGTTATTTTTTTGTCTTAGTAATAGTCATTTTATCTGGGATATGGTGATTTGCATTACTCTGATGCAAATAATGATGTTGAGCTTTTTAAAAAATACACTATTGGCCATTTGTATCTCTGTTTTTGAGAAAGTTTTGTTTAGATTATTTTTTAACTCTTTAATGAGATTATCTCATTGTTTTACTATTGAGTTTGAGTTGGTTTTATATCCTGAATGTTACTCCCTTTTGGGTTTCATAGTTTGTAAACATTTTCTCCCATTCAACAGGTATTCTCTTTACCGATTGTTTCCTTTGCTGTGTTGAAGCTTTTTAGTTTAATATAGTCCCATTTGTCTACTTTTGCTTTTGCTTTTGTTGTCCATGCTTTTGAGATCCTAGCCATAAAACCTTTGCCTAGACCAATATTCTGCAGTGTTTCCTCTATATTTTCTTCTAGTAGCTTTATAATTTGGGGTCTTTCATTTAAGTCTCTTACCAGTTTTGAGTGGAATATTTTAATACAGTGAGAAATAGGGATTGAGTTTTATTCTTCTGCATATGGATATTCAGTTTTTCCAGTACCATTTATGGGAGAGGGTGTTCTTTTTCCAATGTATGATCTTGATATCTTAGTCTAAAATCAGTTGGCTTTAAATACATGAATTTATTTATGGGTTGTTTTATTCCACTGGTCTATATGTGTGTTTTTATATCAATGCCATGCTGTTATGCTTACTATAGCTTTATATTTTGAAGTTAGCTAGATATCAGATAGAAGATATCAGATATCAGTTAGATGATATCAGATAAAGCTGATATCTCCAGCTTTATTCTTTTTACTTAAGATTCCTTAGGCTACTAGAATTGTTTTTGGTTCCATATGAATTTTAGGATCATTTTTTCGATTTCTGTAAGAATTACACTGGTATTTTGATAAGGATTGAATTGAATCTGTTGATTGCTTTGGGCAGTATGGTTATTTTGGCAATATTAATTCTTCCCATCTGTTAACATAGGATGGTCATCATTTTTTGTGTGTTCTCCTTAATTTCTTTTATTAGTATCTTGTAACTTTTCTTGTCTTTTACCTCCTTATTTAAATTAATTCCTATTTTTTGTGGCTATTGTAACCAGGCTTGCCTTCTTGATTTATTTTTCTGCTAGTTCATTATTGGTATATAGAAATGCTACTCATTATTGTATGTTGATTTTATATCCTGCAACTTCACAGAATTTGTTTATCAGTTCTAATAATTTTCTCGTAGAATTTTTAGGTTTATTTATATGTAAAATTATGTTGCCTGCAAGGAGATAATTTGACTTTCTCTTTTCTAATTTGGATGCCTTTTATTTCTTTCTCCTGAGGAATGATAAATCATTGCCTTTTTCCAGTTCTTTGAGAAAAAACTGAAAGCTCTTCCCCATTCAGTATGATACTAGCTGTGGGTTTTCATATATGACTTTATCATGTTGAAATATAGTCCTTCTATGCCTGGTTTGAGAGTTTTTATCATTAAGGGATATTAAATTTTGTCAAATGATTTTACTGCATCGTGAGATGATTGTATGGTTTTTGTTTTTTATTCTGTTGATGTTATATATAAAATATATTGATTTGTATATGTTGAAACATCCTTTCATACCTGGGATAAATCTTGCTTGCTTGATGTGTTGTTGGATTTCACTTGCTAGCAGTTTGTTGAGGAGTTTTGCATTTATGTTTGTCAAGGGTTAGCCTTGTTTAATGAGTTAGGAAGAATTCCTTCCTCTTTTAGTTTTTCAAATTCTTTGAGAAAAATTTGATCTTAGTACTTCTTTGTAAATTTTGTAGAATTCAGCAGTAAAGACACCATCTGGTCCTGGGCTTTACTTTGTTTGGGGGCTTTTCATTATTTTTCAATGTCATCATCATTATTTCTCTATTCAGCTTTTCTATTTCTTTCTGGTTCAATCTTGGAAAGTTGTATATGGCCAGAAATTTATCTATTTCTTTAGGTTTTATGATTTGTTGGTGTTTGTAATAGTTTCTAATGATACATTTTACTTCTGTGATATCAATTTGAATGACTCCTTTTTCTGTTTCTGAATTTATTTGTTTGGGTCATTTCTATTTTTTTTGTGGCCAGTCTAGCTAATTATCCATTTCATTTATCTTTACAAGAAACCAACATTTTACTTTTCAAACCTTAACCCTATTTTTTTTTTCTTCATTTCATTTAGTCTGTCTTCTCTGATCTGAGTTTGGTTTGTTCTTTTTTTCTAGTTCCATCATGTGCATGATTAAATTGTTTACATACAATCTTTGCCCATTTTTTTGATGTGAGCATTTATTTCTATAAATTTTCCTTTTAGCACTGTTTAGGCTGTATCTCATGGGTTTTGGTATGTTGTGTTTCCATTTTTGTTTTAATAATTTTTCCTGTCTTGCTCATTTCTGCATTGACCCGATGGTTATTCAGGAAAGTATTTTGTTTAATTTTCATGTATTTGTACCATTTTCTAAGCTCCTCTTATTATCAATTTCTTGTTTTTGTCCACTGTGGTCTGAGAAGATATTTGATATGATTTCATTCTTTTTAAATTTGCTGAGACTTGTTTTGTGGTCTCACATGTAGCATATCCTGATGAATGTACCATGTGCTGATAAGAAGAATGTGTACCCTGAAGTTGTTGGATAAAGTCCTCTGAAAACATGTTAGGTCCAGTTTATCTATAGTTGAGGTTAAGTTCAATGCTTCTCTGTTGATTTTCTGTCTAGATAATCTGCCTAATGCTAAGAGTGAGGTATTGAAGTCCTTTAGCTCTAATAATGTTTGTTTTGTATATCTGGGTACTTCAGTGTTAGGAACATATATATTTAGGGTTGTTATGTGCCCTGGCTGAATTAATCCCATTATTATTTTATAGTGATATTCTTTGTCTCCTATTCTTTTTTGACTTAAAGTATATTTTACCTTATGTAAGTATAACTACTTTTGTTTACTTTTGGTTTCTATTTGCATGGGATATCTTTCTCCTTCCCTTCAATTTCAGTCGACATGTATCTTTACATGTGAAGCAAGTTTCTTATAGGCAGCATATAGTTGGGCCTCTTTTAAAAAAAATTCATTTACCCAATTTATCTCTCTTAAGTGGGGAATTTAATCTACTTACATTTAAGGTTACTGTTGATGGGTGAAGATCTATTCCTTCCATTTTGTTAATTGTTTTCTGTTTGTTTTTTCTATCAATTGTTGTTTTTTTGAGACAGAGTCTCACTCTGTTACCCAGGCTGGAGTGCAGTGGTGCAATCTCGGCTCACTGCAAACTCCACCTCCCAGGTGTAAGTGATTCTCCTGGCTCATCCTCCCGAGTAACTGGGATTCCAGGCACTTAACCCCCATATCCAGCTATTTTTTTGTATTTTTAGAAGAGATGGGGTTTTACCATGTTGATCAGGCTGGTCCCAAACTCCTCTTTCTTTCTTATCATTGTGGTTCAGTGATTTTCTGTAGTGCTAATATTTTTTTTTCTTTCTCATTTGTGTATTACTCTACCAGTGAGTTTTATATTTTTGTGTGTTTTTCTGGTAATATATATCATCTTTTTTGCTTTTGGATGTAGGAGTCACTAGAGCATTTTTTGTGTCATCAGTCTAGTGGTAATGAATTTCCTAAGGTTTTGCTTGTCTGGAAAATCACTTCATTTTTAAAGGATTGGCTTAGGTTTCTGGATGATAAACATGGGCACCACTATTGGAGGCTACTCCTGAGGCAAATCTGTCCTCTGGGCCTCTGATGATGCACTCAGATGCTGGCTGCAGTGTGTGGGGTGGGTCAATCCCCAGGACCCTGGATGGCATATGAGCACGCCAATCCCTGGGCCTTCTGAAAGTACATGAATATGTGTAGTGGACCTGCTGCTGGAGAAGGAGGGGTTGTTGTCAGTGTAAGTGTCCTCAGGCAGGCAGCTCTCAGGCTCTGGAAAATGCAGGCTCTGCCTTCTTTTGTCCAGGGAACAGCCTTCCTGCGGTGCTGCAACTTCTTGTTACTCAGAATTCCTCATTCCACTCCATGGGCTAGAATGCTGGGAACCCAGCTACATTGCTGGGCTCAGCCAGTGTTGTGATGCCATTACCTTCTGGGTATATCAGCAGGGCTTCGATAATGTGGGAGTGGAAGGGGTATTGGTCCTCAAGCAGGATGTAGTCTGGTGGGAAATGGGCTCTCAAAATGACACTGTGCTGCAGCTACTTGGATCTTTGGAGGTGTGGGGGACCCAGTGTGAGCTCCCTTTCTGAAATAGTCCTATTGCATGGACTCCAGGCAGCTCCCTATACAAGCCTCTGGGCCAATGAGGGAGGAGTCTGTGATGGAATGTGAACCACTGGAGATCCCTCCCTTATCTTTACCATGCAATAAGAAGTTTGTCCTGGCTCTGAGCCAATCCTGGCCAGCTGGCTTCTTTGCTTTCCTCTCTCTCTCTCTGTGCCTCAGACATTCCCTGTCACTTTCCTGCTGAATGTCAGTGTTCTCTCTTAGATGCTCTATTTTATGTATCATTATCTACTCACCATTTTTTGTCTCTTTGTGAAGGAGGCCAGTGCTGGGTGCCTCTAGTCAGCCATCTTGAAGCTCTGACTCTAGATACCCTGATTAAAGTGGAACATGTGAGATGAACATACCTGTTTAGGTAATTGAATGGAATTTACTGGCCCTAAGATCTGCAAAGCCTCCAGTTTTAAGTATATAATTTCTTATAAAACAAGCACAATATTTCATCTGCCAGCTGCATAATAAAAGCACATTATTTGTGCCTCACTAGGTTAACACTCCCTGACCAGAAGCCTAATGTGTAACAATTCAAGAATCATGAGATCATTGACTCCCAAGATCCTTTCTCAGAGTACCCATAGATCTAAAAAGGGACACAGGACATCAGGCTGAGTTACTGAATTGGAAATAAAGATATTTAATGTTAAGACCCAAGGAACCAGAAGCTTATGGTAAGGAAACATCTGCTAATAAAGATGATGTGAATTTGCTTTGTCAACAAAACCCCAGAGACTAGCACCTGCAAGAGCATGTAGAACATAGGTCTCACCTGTCATCAGAGACAGGCAAAGAGGGTGAGAATTTGTTAGCTGAGAGGCTTGGGGTCACAGCAGGGCAATTAGCAATATCCCCACAAGTAATAAATCAAAAGGTAAGTTAAAATGGGATTGATGCTTTTCTAAAATTATCTTTTGGTTGCAGGTGAGAATTGTCCCTTGTTCATTATTTTCTAATTATTAAGGATTATGTCGTTTCCAGTTGACTGTGTTTTATTACATTTTAATCCTAGGAAGATTAAGAAGCCACATGTGGTTGATGTAGGTTGCTGTCTTTAAATCTAGTTCCCCTAATGGTTTTATTTGGTTTTGTTTTTTAAACACAAATCTGACTGGATGGCTCAATTGTTGGAAACTCATCAGAGGCTTCCCATTGCTGTTAGAATAAGGTCAGAATCCTCAACCTGCCAGAAGCATCCCTCACCTTTGTGTCCACATTCCTACCTTTTTACAATTAGCCTGGCTTATAAGGGCTGCATATGAAGAAATAAACATATTTTGTTTTCTACTGCTAAAATTCTCACTTGCATTCTTGGTGCTGTGAGCAGGGGTGGCATCTGCTGTGTTCACTCCTTAAATACATGAGCAAGCACTGTGCCTGATACATAGTAGATGCTCATTACAAATATTTTTTTAAAAATCAATAACTGAGTACAACAATCTTCCGTGTTAATAATGTGAGCTGAAGTTAAATCATTATCCAGATGATAGTGCTATAGGAGTTAAGAAGAAATTACTTAGGCAGATAGAAAGGGAATGGGAGTCCTCAGTAAGGCTTCTCTTTTTAATGAAAAGCAGCCCCAAATCATTTTCTAACAAAAAGTAGCATGTAAAGTCGAGCTGCAGACAAGACAAGCAAGCTGGGAGCTTGCACGGTGAATGTTGGCAGGAACTAAGGACTGGACATGTTCAAGATAGTGGCTCCATCTTCCCTTCTCTGCCAGTAAGGTGAACAGTAAGAAACAGACAAGATGGCCCCATCAACTGGAAAGCTCATTTGCATAAGAAGATTAGGGTGGGGTGACCAGCCTTCCCCAGGCAGTATGTAAACATCATACATGATCGAACCAGTCTATGAGCTCTATGTAAATCAGACACCACCTCTTCAAACTGGACTATAAAACTCAGCGCATTCACGGACAGCCAGTCCTTTCCCCTCAGGGACCCTTTCTTCTACTGAGGAAGCTGTTTCTCTTTCTCTTCTCTTCTACATATTAAACCTCCACTCCTAAACTCCTCGTGCCTGTCCCTGTCCTACATTTTCCTGGCGTGTGACAAGGAACCCCACGATACATACCCCAGACAACATAGCCACTTCAGTAGCAGCACAGAATAGTAGATTAAAGGAGGAAGATATGGGTCCGTGAAAAGAATTTAGTGTTGAAGACAGAGGTTATTTATTTTTCAACCATTTATTTTCTCTAGCTAACTAATACAGCTTTAAGTAATTGTTATTAAATTTTTAACTTATAAATTTTTTTATAAATATTTTTCATAAAAAAAATTTATGTATTACTTTCATAAATAACACATGAAAATATCTGCTTGATTGCTAAATAAAGTCAAGTATTTTCAGATGAACTTGAAACTTTTTTGTCTACCTCCTTTAATGTCTGGGATGTTGTTAAACTGTTTTAAAGTTTTATGTGCATTGCTCTGATTTGAAGATCCCCTCCAAAACTCATGTTAAAACTTAATTCCCAATGTGGCAGTACCGAGACATGGGGCCTTTCAGGGATGATTGGGTCATGAGGGCTCATGTTCTGTTTGTTAAATAATTTTAATATTGTCTTTGATTTTTATCTAATGTATTACTATTATTATATACTATGCAACAATAGGTCTGCCACTCACTACTATGCAATTTTATTAAGTTACCTAATTTCTCTATGTCTCAGTTTCCTTGTCTATAAAATGGAATATATAACAGCACCTATCCCGTAGGATTATTATATTAACTAAGTTACTACATGTAAAGGGCTAGAGCATTTTCTAGCACATGGTGTGAGTTGAGTAACTCTTATGATTATTATTGTTGTTATCATTATTTTCACTGGTACATGCTTCTCTATATTTGTAAGTAGTTGCCCTGGTAGTTAGAGAACATGCTCTCTAGAGCTACAATGATGTTACTCAAAAGGCTTAAAATTAATAAGACCATTGCAGAATCAGACTCCAACTATAATGGATTGGAATAGAGATGTGCAGGCATTGTAATCGTGTCCAGAGCACTAAGATTGACTGAAACTTGATTAAACACATGATAAACCCAAAGGAAGACTTTATCCCCTGGAGAGGAGCTGGTTTATCTTTGAAGCATTGGAAAAGGAGAGCTCAATTCAACAAAATACACCAAGCACAGGATCTTGACTGTTGGAAGCACAATGTGTCTCCCCCCTTGAAAATTGCTCCCTCTGGTAGGTAGGGTCTGAGGGTGAAATACAAAGAGTGGTATGGGTGATACCTGCTTAGGACCCTCTCAGAGGGAGGCCCCCTGTGGGGTGTGACAAGAGAAGGCAGGTCAAATCCTTTTGCAGGGGGGAGCGGGGGATAGATGCTATGGCTCTTAGAGCCTGGGTGCCAATCCACCTTTGAATCTGATTGTTGACGCACAGAGAAAATGCCTCCTACCTATTGTAGTTCACTCCTGAATCCTACCAAGAGGAATGAAAGGCAGTGGCCAGTGGATTATATCCTTGAGTGATTACTGAGGTTCCAATCAATATCTTGCACTATTTGACCTGCTGAAGATACAATGTGACTAAAACAAAAACAAATCCATAGCCTCCCAGGGCACTCATCCTAGTCATAGAGTCAGGCAAGAATCCATATACAGTATATGTTTTGTGAGGTCAAGGACAGAAAAGCCCTGGAGGTTGAAATTTTTTTTAAGTTTTTTTTTTTGGCGGGGGGAGGGCTTTTGATGAAACACCCATAGGAAGTGAAGTAGCACATGGTAGGGAGATTCTGGGAAGGGCTTCCAAGCAGAGGGAACAGCTAGTCTGGGAAAAGCCAGGTGGCAGAGGTTGTGGCTGGAGCAGCTTGAGGAAGAGTGAGTGCAAGGAACAGGCAGGCAGATCAGGTGGGACCTGGAGCAAAGCAAAGAGTGTACAAGAGGTAGGTGGCTCAATACAGATTTTTAAATTGTTTCTATTTTTTTAATAAATGTTCTTTATCAGTTAGAAATCGACATAATCACTTAGATACACATGATCTTGTAATAGATGTGACTTTTACAAGCTAAGTGCTCAGGTGTGCAAAATGTAACTTGTTTGTTTGTATAACGAAATCTAATTTCTAGTTAGAGAGCCATTAATCCCAGTTAGTTCCAGGCAAATTTAATCATGCAGCTTTTTCTAAGGAATTTCTGGGATTTCTCATTTAGTTCCAGAATTTCTCCTGCTCCTTCTCATGGTAGGTCTTTTATGCCACTTCACTCTCCCTCCATTAACATGTCTGCACTTTGTTGTTTTTGATGTCCTAGGTTGGTGTCACTGAGATAACTGTGTTTCTAACTGGACTTTGGACATTGGTCCCCTGTATTCTGGGATGCTCAAACTTCTCTAAGTCCTCTCCCATCATGTCCCACGTTAGCAACCAACAGTCTAGTTCTCATGATTTTCCTGGAAAATTTTACTCTCCACTGGCTGTGGAATTGTTGCCAAGGCTGATGAAAGAAGGGAAAGAAGCTTCTGTCCATTTTGATGTCTTCTCCCATGTCGATCTCTGAGATGAGGAGCAACTTGAGTAGAGATTTTTTTCTCATCTAGATTCTTCAAGGATTTAGTCTTACAAGTCTCAGATTCTTTTCTGTCAAAGTTGTACCTGCCATGGGCTTCAGAGGTTTTTGTGTGTGATGGGGGTTGGCGGGGGGAGCATGTCTATAAAGAAAAGAAATAAACTATGGATAAATAAAACAATATTTGTCTAAAATTCTAGACAATAAAAACAAATTGGTAGAACAGAAAGCAGATCAGTGTTTGTTTAGGAATAAGGCAGAAAGGGAGAGATTTTAAAAGGTCATGAGGAAGATTTTAGGGGTGAAGAATTTGTTCATTTTTATGATTGTGGTAATAGTTTCACAGTTGTCTACATATGCCAAATCATCATATTGCATATTTTAAATATATTCAGTATTGATATGGCAATTATTACTCAATGAAGCTGTTAAAAGAATACTTTAACGACAGGTTCTCACTGCAGCTGTGTTGTAAGCAGCAGTGTATGAGCAGCTGAAGCCATGCCACTTCGCTCTCTACATCTTGTAGCTCTAGTCCATCTGTAATGGACTCCATGGGAGAAAACCTTTTTATTTTATTTTATTTAGGTTTTTAAGCTTTAAATTGAATTTTAGTGCCTGGGCCATGGGAAGATAAAGGGTATTATGGTTTATCACTTACAAGTTGAGCAGTCTGAGTCATGGGAATAGAGATGAGTGATCAATAGGCTGTCTGAAGTTGCTGCTGTCAGCCACCACCTCTGTGTGTATAGCCTGTGTTTTTGCAGAGTCAGTTCTCTGGTCATAGAGATAACACTCCCATAGCAATGTTCTGCTTGTGAACAATCACTAATTCATTTTTCTCCTTTCTGCCCGCTGCAGGGCCAGGTTCTGCAGGGTTGGGGCTCAGTATGGTGGGTACATCACTACCATCAGTGACAACTAGTCCAGGCCATTGGCTCCTTATGCACAATTATCTTGTTGATGATTGGACTGCATGGAGGACAGAAAGCATTTCCATGCTGCTGGATCACAGTCTCTGCTGCAGAGGAAAAGGTGATTATGCAGGCACTCACCATGTATACTTTTTGCCAACACAGGGTGAACTTTGTCAGTCTTGGAGAACAGGTCTCACATTTGCACCGTCTTGTTGATGAAAGCAACTCTGTTGGGTTTTTCAGCCACCCATCTTAATGGCTTGATGAAAGCAACTCTGTTGGGTTTTTCAGCCACCCATCTTAATGGCCTTTAGGGCTACAGTGACATGTTCCCTTATTGAGACAGAGGACCTAGGAGGGCCTCTGCCCTTTTAATCACAGCTGGAGATGGACTGGCTTGTCACATGTTGGGGACCCCCAGCAGCATGGCAGATACCTGGTAGACATCTTCTGGCAGCTCTAGGTTGATGCACAGGCAAAGGCCACTCACTGGTGTCATTCCACCATTTCCCCCAAGCTCTATGTTGAATGTGAGGACTGTACATTAAATTATTCTCTCTTTCCTTCTGTACTTTTCAATGATAACACTGAAGAAGGAGTAATCTAACTGCCAAAGATGGAAGAAAAGACCATGGGAAAAAGGAGAAGGTGGGGCTGTGGGAGTCAGGTCATTCCCTACAGTATTATCCCACCACTGTAGATTTTATACTTACAAGGTTGAGGACCATCACCTAGACCTTCCTTGATAAATTTATCAAGGACCTGTCACCTAGCACCTGGAAGCCTCCATAACTATATCCTGGATGATGGTTTTGGCACTGTAGAGAGTTCCCCTGGCATGGACACTCTAAGTATTGTTAACAAGACAGTTTGTGTTTATAAGATGGAGGGGAATTTGCTAAGATTATAGAACTCTAATGCTGAAGTCAATCTCTTTTCTCAATGCCATTTGGCATTTGTCTATATATAGGATACAGGAAATGGGGTGAAAAACTCACCTTTGTGGCTTTCTTTGTGCAAATTGTGTGGTGTAAACTTTTGATTGGGAACCTCAGGGAGAATCTGGGTTATGCGAGAGGAAGGAAGAGACATTGTGAATATGACCATCACTCTGATAATAATTCACCAGGACTTTTGGGCTTGGGTGATCTTAATATAATTCCTGCTCTAAAATGTTCAGCAAGGGATTTTATTAAATTGAACTTCTAATCACCAGAAGACATTTACCCTGAGTGATGGTCATGGCCAACAGAGGCACTAGATTGTCTGGAATCCTTAAATGGGAGTGTCAGAAATGCTGTTGGGGTAAGGGGTAGGAAGTAAGGCAGGGCTCAAATTCCCAAATATACTCACCAAGACAAGCATCTAGCTTGGGAAGAATTATAGCATTGTCTTTTCTTTTTGTAAAGCCTTTCATTGAAATATAACAGTGTGGTAATAGCTAAAGCATACCTTGAGAATGACCCTATGGTTTAAGAAGAATGTGTGTTTGGAGTTCCCAGCTAAAGAATCCAGGAGTGGCCAATCCAGAGATTCACTCTTTATCTACAAAGGACATCTTAACTCCCAGCTCATTCCTTAAAATGCAGGCTGTGTAAGGGACCAAGTTCATTTGTGTTGGGTTAAATGGAGGTTACTAGGTGAAGAGTGCTAAGTGAAAATGCTATATAAACTGCATGCTTTTTACAAATGGTAGTGGTTCTCCTTTCCATCCCACCACCACAGGACCACCCTTGTATGTGAGTCCTCAATAAACCCCGTATCTTATTCACTGGCTCAAGGTCTCTTTTTTCCCTTGTGGACACGGTGCCAGATATAGAGAAAAGTTCATGTATCACGAGTGTAAAGGGTGATACGTTTTGAGAAATAAAGCATACCCATGTAACATTCACCGAGACCTAGAAACATTTTCAGCCCTCTAGGCACTCTCTCCTTACATGCCTACTTCTAGTCACTTCTTACTCATTAGATTGCCTAATCACAAACCTGGCTTTGAACACTACAGGTGGATTTTTGCCTATTTTAGAACTTTATCTAGGAAGACTTATATAAGTTTTTTGTTTCTGGCTTCTTTTGTACAATATTATGTTTATGAGATTCATCTTTGTTGCAAATGACAGCAATTCATTCATTCTCGTTGCTTATTTCCATTCTCTAAATACGCTGCAATTATTTTAAACTATTCTGTTATCGATGGACATTTGGGTTATTTTCAGGTTTTAGCCATTATCATGAAAGCTTCTATAAAAACTTTTTTGCATGAATTTTGGTGAGCATAGCCCACCACAATGTTTACTGGCTGTTTGTATATTCTCTTTTATGATGTGGGTCTGTTCAAGTCTTTTGTCCATTTTTTCTTTTTATTGGGTTCTCTGTCTTTTTTTGATTGATTTGTAGGCATTGTTATATATTCTGGATGGGAGTTCCACATCAAATATATGTATTGCAAATAGCTTCTGCCATTCATTGTGTTAATATACATTTTTATTAACCAAGAGATTTTGAATCTTTCTCTCATGCTTACAGGCTATGAGATCTTAGGGTATTCACCTATACTTTCTAAATGAAACCTTTCTCATTAGTAAATGGAGACTGTGGTATCTTAATCTTTAACATTTTCTCTTGAGCCTGTATTATTTTACTGATATGACTTGGATCTGTTTCTCCACTCAAATCTCATTTTCAATTTTAATTCCCAGTGTTAAAGGTGGGGCCTTGTGGGATGTGATTGGATCATAGGGGTGAATCTTTTATGAATGGTTTAGCACCAATCCCTTTGGTACTGTATGAGTGAGTTATTGTAAGATGTAGTTGTTTAACAGTGTGTGGTACTTCAATTGCTCGCTCCCTACTGCTCTGGCCATGTAAGACATTCTTGCTTCTCCTTCACCTTCTGCCATGATTGTAGGCTTTCGGAGGCCTCCCCAGAAGGCGAGCAGATGCTGGTATGCTTCCTGTATAGCCTGCAGAGTTGTGAGCCAATTAAACATTTTTTCTTTATAAATTACCCAGTCTCAGGAATTTCATTATAGCAATGTGAGAACAGACTAATGCAATTACTTATGTACTTTTACAAAAGTTGAGTGAGATTCTAAATCCCAATTTTTGGGCTCCCATCAACTGGTTTGAAGTGGAAGAAGGATAAGCAAAGAAGCTGTGTTAAGTGTTGGGGTGGGGATCAGGTGACATTGCAAGGACATATCCAGCCTTTTATCTCCATCCCCAAATCGCTTGCCATTTAGGAAATAGCTTGAAAGTTCTATGCAACTGAAATAATTCCTGCTAAAGAAAATTTACTTCCCATTAGGATAATAATGGGTCACTTCCAAGTGCCTCTTTACTAGAGTCTCATTCTCTAAATGTTTCACTCTGTGGCCTAGAACATTTCCTGCTTGTTTTAAAAAACAGACTGCTGCCATCTTGTCCCCAAAATAAGCATCTGCCGTAATACTGATGCTTAATAGATTGCTTTTAAAAGAGCAAAGAAGATTCTTGGCAAAAAGTGAAACCCATGTGGAGATTGTGATAGAATATTTGGTGGAATTTTGCTTCCTTAATTTTGTTGATCTCATATTGGCTTTTGAGAGAGGTATGTATTATTTCTGTTTTCTCATGAAGAAGCCTCAGCAATCAGTGTAGGCTGGCAAAATTATACAGAGGCCAGAGTGAGAGAGAATTGGTTTAAAACATGAATTCCTGACCAGTTATGTACTTCTCTGTGTTGTATTTTTCTTCTTTGTAAAATAGAAATGATGCTGTCAGCTTTTCTGTGGAGCTCTGAAGAATATAACCCTGCATTGTCCGACGCAATAGCCACATGTGGCCATCAAACATTTGAAATATGTCTCGGTCATATTGAGATGTGCTTTAGCTTTAACATACATACTGGATTCCAAAGACTTGATACAATTGACTTCATGTTCCTGACATATTACGACAATAACATTTGGAATATATTGGGTTACATTAAAATATGTTACTACATTTAATTTCACCTGTTTCTTTTTACTGTTTTAAATCTGGCTATTAGTAATTTTAAATTATAGATGTGGCTTACATTTCTATTGGAAAGAGTTCTTACAGGTTATGGCTTATAAGAACTATATCCATGTCTGTGAGATCACCACTACCTCACAGTGGCAGATTCTACTAATTCCATTCTATTGGAACACACACACAGGCACACACACACAAAGAGAGAGAGAGAGAGAGAGAGAGAGAGGAAAAGGAGGCGTCTCCCACAAAAAGATTCCAAGTTTCCCACCCTCTCTTCAGGGGCACTGATGTGAATCAAGGGAAGTCCTTCCTTAGTATCTCTTCTACTTGTGGGCCCGGGCCCCCGTGGGGAAGATTTGCTTTCTATTTCACACTGTGAGCGCACCTAATCCCTGGAGCCATTTCCGTTGGATGCTTCTCTGCCTTTCTAGAAGTCCCAGGCTTTTTTGTTTCTGGGAGAGGAAAAACTAGCAAATAGGATGTATTCACCAGCCACTTAAATCTTGAAATGCTTGCCCCTGTTTGGTGTGGGTGGGAAAGAAATCTGCTCTCTGGAAGTACCCATGAGAGAAGAGGGAAAGGAAAAAAATGCAGAGAACACTCTGATTTATGATTTAAGAAATAATGTTGCTGCATAGCAATCTTTTGTAGAGCGCTGATCATACATTAGAAGTAAGCTAACAGTGATTGATAACCAGGCAATATGCCATAGACATTCAATACATTATGTCATTAATCCTTGAAACCAACCAATGAGGCTATATACCATTAGTATCACCATTTTACAGATAAGGGACTAAAGCTTTAAATCTCTAGGTACCAGCTATGGTTTCAGTGTTCATCCTCTTCAAAATTGATGTTGAAACTTAATTCCCAATGTGACAGTATTGAGAGGTGGAGTTTTTAAGAGGGGATTGAATGGGCAGAACCCTCATGAGTGAATTATTCCATTCATTCATGAATGAATTAGTGGGTTAATAGATTAATGGGTTATGAGAATGGGACTGATGGTTTTATTAGAAGAAGAGAGACCTTTTGCCATGTGATGCCCTGTGCTGCCTCAGAACTCCTGAGAGCGTCTCCACCAGCAGGAAGTTTCTCACCAGTTGTGACTTCTTGACTTTGGCCTTCTCAGCCTCCATAACTGTAAGAAATAAATTCCTTTGCTTTATGAATTACCCAGTTTCAGGTATTCTGTTATAAGCAATAGAAAACAAAGTAAAATTAAGATCTTTTCTGCTAAGATTCAAACTGTTGACAGTGACTACAGATTTAATACCCTGCTCTCTACTGCACTGAGGAAAGCACCCAGCAGAATACCAGGCACACCATAGGGACTTAATAAATGGTAGATTTTAGTATGATGGTGGTCACTGCTCCTGTTAGCATAGCTTTTGAAGCCCAGTTCTAATCTTGTTTTTCTGGTCCTTTTACCTTCAAGCCCACTCTTGTTATCCCTCATGCCCTTTTTGACAACTGCTTAATAGACAGGAGGTGGTGCATCATTTAATCTATTTGCCAGCTCCCACTGGTCAGTTGGGAGTGTTGACGATGAGTCCGGGGACACAACTGACTTACTGGAGAGCAATGCTATGGTTGGTCAAAACGCCTTCTAGGGGATGGACAGGATAAGTGGGCAACATCGCTGCAGTGTCATCTCTGCTTTCCCGCTCACCATACTCCCATTACTCAGAGGTGTCTAACTGCTGCTTCTGTCATCCTGCTGACCAGACCCTTCTTGTATTCTTTCAAGAAAGCTAGTTTTCAACTAATTTAAGCTCTTTGTATGAAGAGTAGGTCACGATTCTGAGACACTATTATAAAGAATTAACTCCAGAGATGTTCTTCCCTAATTAATTTTTCTAGTTATAAATGCCGTGTACTCCCATAGGCCTTGGGGAAGCAAGAAGGTGATGAGGAGAAAGGGAAGTGTTTGTAAACAACCTTCCTTCCCTTGTGTCCCATCACATGGCACCCCCCTGTGGGTGAAGCTCACTTTAGTAATAAATAGATTGTGGAAGGAAAATAAATCTTTGGGACCCTAAATCATGAAGCTAAAGGGAAAAGTCAAGCTGGGAACTGCTTAGGGAAAACCTGCCTCCCATTCTATTTAAAGTCATCTGTCTGGTCACTGAGATAAATGCACATCTGATTGCTTCCTTTGGAAAGGCCAATCGGAGGCTCAAAAGAATGCAACCATTTTTCTTTCACCTACCTGTGACCTGGAAGTCCCCTCCCTGCTTCAGCTTGTCCCATCTTTCTGGACTGAGCCAATGTACATCTTGCATATTATCGACTGGTATCTCATGTCTTCCTGAAATGTATAAAACCAAGCTGTGCCCTGACCACTCTGGGCACATGTCCTCGGACTTTCTGAGTCTGTGACACAGGTGTATGTCCTCCACCTTGGCAAAATAAACTTTCTAAATTAACTGAGAACTGTCTGAGGTATTTGGGGTTCACAATATTAAAGCTCCTAGCAAGATTCAAATGAACAAATTTTAAATGTTTGTGAGGTTGCCCTTATATTTGTACTCAAAGTAGAATCCATTTTCTCTCCATAACCAAGACAATTTGGAAAACAGACATTATCCTACAGACAGGCCCCAGATATTTTTTATTACATGGTGTAAATACAGAGCACTGATATTTATTTGAAATATGCCCTCAAACCCTCCAAAGGGTAAAAAAAATGTGTGTGGAAATGGCATGAATTAGGACAGGCTATAATACTCTGAATGTACAGTCTGTCCTCAGTCTTGCTGTTTTGCAAAAAGCATCTAAAATTTATGCACTCAGATTTGTCAGTTTAAAATTGTGAACTGTGTGTTAGCCTAGCTTGCTAAAATATTGAAGGCATCACCGTAGAAGGGAGAATGGGGGTGGGGAATGTAATACATCAAGATCAAAGGCATCATGCAGACTTCATAAATTCTGCAGAGATTTTATCCCGCCTCATTTGTGAATTTCAAAAAGCTTTGCATATCTTCTTTTCTTTTTTACCCTTAGATACTGAGGAAGGACAACAAAAATATTGTTTTTCTGTCACTTTCAGAGACAGGCTGTCAATGAACAAGCTATAAATAATGTAATTTTCTTAATAAATAAGTGTGGACAAATCATGTTGCAAAACAAGGTTAGGAAAAGAGGCAATAAATGGTCGATGACTCATAGCAAACTAATAAGGAAGCATGGGGATACAAGTCCCCTTATTCTCTTGTGGAGCAGTGTTCTTACAACCGTCCTTATTCTGCTCTGCAGATTTAACAATTTTAGCCTCGCAACCTAGAGGCATTTAAAGGGAAAATGCAGCATCAAGTGCTGGAAAGGAAAAATGCTTCTGGGCCTCATTTAAACAAGTACTGATGCTCTTCACTTACAGAACATCTTGGTGGTGAAAAATGAAGATCTCAAATAGGATGTTGAAAGAGGAGAATCCAAATTAAGGCACATTTTTATTTTTACTTTTCCAGAGATGACATCCCAGGCAGCCTTTGCATTTTGCTGTTCTTTTCCTCAAGCCAAAACCAAGAAGTCTTTACAATCTGCCTGGGGAGCATGGCCAGTCCTCATATCCCTTAGCCATAAACTTGAAATGAACTTGATTAAATCAAATGTGATTATATTATCATTTAAAAATATGTCTAGGGACCCTTGAAATTTTGTTTATGATTATTTTGGAATATGAGTAAGCTTGTTCTATTTGATATAGTTAGGAATTTAATTGGGGAAAGGAAAATCCATTCCTTCAAAGACTTCTATAAGCCTGTCTAATTGGTATATATGTTGCTCAAAAAAGCATGCCGGGCACAATCCTATTGTAAGAAGCAGCTTTTATAATAGGTATAGTTCTTGCTATGTTGCTCTTCTACTTCAAAACATGTACATGGAGATATGCCCTGTGTCTGTGATAGAACTATGGCTGAATGTTAGCTAGCCTCGTAGATGAATAAAGAAGATTTGAGCAACTCATCAATTGGGTTTCTGTTTGGCTGTCAGTTATCTAAACTGTTTTATGTTTTCTCCTGTTCACTGGCACTAATTATATCTATTATTAAAGATTTGACATGTATCAAAGGAGTCTCCGTGCCGGCCATTCTGCTGCATGCCAGGAATGTTGGGATATTATCCTTAGAGGGCTGAATGTGGGGGAAATGTGGGGCATCTTTCTCAAACCATTATGTTATAAACCTGAGATCTGAAGGGCAAGACCTGGTGCAGTGACTACTTCCTGAATTACTACTGTTTTCAAGGCACCATGAAAGCATAATGAATGTCAAGTAGATGCTTATAAAATCCAAGGACCACAGAGCCAGAACTCACAGTCTGTTCTGTTCTCAACAGAACTTCAGCATGTTCCTTAATAAGGGCGTATTAGTCAGTTCTCACACTGCTGTGAAGAAATGCCCAAGATTGGGTAATTTATAAAAGAAAGAGGTTTAATTGACTCACAGTGCCACATTGCTGGGGAGGCCTTAGGAAACTTACAATCATGGCAGAAGGCAAAGGAGAAACAGGCACCTTCTTCACGGGTGGCAAGATGGAGTGAGTGTAAGCAGGGAAAATGCCAGATGCTTATAAAACCATCAAATCTCCTGAGACTCACTCATTATCAGGAGAACAGCATGGGGGAAACTCCTCGGTGATCCAATTACCTCCACCTGGTCCTGACCTTGACACATGGAGATTATGGGGATTACAATTCAAGATGAGATTTGGGTGGGGACACAGCCAAACCATATCAAAGCGTGTGTTAACTCAGCTGACAAGGGCTCCAGCAACAAGGTGCTTCTGATAATGGCAGTGAACATCATTCTGAGGCAGCAACCTGTTTATTCTCAGCCTGGTAGGGGAAAAGGAGGACATGCTGCGACATAGGGTGCCCTGGCTCCAGCGTAGAGTAGTTATATCAAAGCCTCTGGCATAGAAGAGAATTTGGAAGAGGAGACAGAACAAAGAAAACAGTTGCAGGAAGCATTACAGATGTATTTGCCTTTAATTTGCAAGATTGTAGTTATTTTGTTATTTTTCCACTTTCTAGAAACAAGTATTTTCCCTCTTAACAGAGTATGGAGGAGAGATGATAGAGAAACAGCCTGTCTTTACAAGTCACACCAAAAAACAGTGACTCCTTTTAAAACCTATTTTATCTTGGAAAACACACACTATAATGAAACTCTACTGCATTTCCCAACCATAGTTACAGAGCGGTGGGTGTGGCTGAGGCAGCTGAACATTTGATTGTGAGAAGTCCACACATCTGCATGTGAGCTGATATCCTTCCCATCACTTGGTGCCAAGAGCGTAACCTCTACACTCTATAATGCAGTAGATCCAATAAACTTTTGCCTTTCAAAATGGCCACTTTTTTTTAAATGAGTAGGCATATTGCTGATGAAAGCAAAATTTAGTACCATTAGTTTGGAAAATTTTTGACAGTATCTACTAAAGTCGGATAAATATATATGATGATGTGCTCCAGAAAACTTCCACCTAGGAATATATCCAACAGCAACATATGCATATATTTACAAAAGGATACATACCAGAATGTTCAGAGCAACATGCTCAAGGACCAAAAAGAGCCAATGGATAGAGTTTATTCTCACAATGGAATGCTATATGGCAGCAGAAGTGAACAAACCCCAACTACCTGTAACAACATGGTTGGGTCCCAAAGACATAATGTTGAGTAGGGAAGCCAGACACAAGAGTTCACACTGTGCATACACTTCAAAATACAAGCAAACATGTTTCTAGGTGTCAGAGTAATGGTTACCTTTGTGGAGGTGGTAGCTGCAAAGACACACTAGGGGACATTTGGGGGAATAGTGATGTTCTGAAAATGGGTGCTATTAGGTTGGTGCAATGTAATTGTAGTTTTTGCCATTACTTTTAATTCCAAAACCACAATTACTTTTGCACCAACCTAATAATTACATGGCTATATTAACTTCATGAAAATTCATAGTTGTATGCTTATGCTTTGTGCTCTTTTCTGTATGTGTGTTATATATTAAAAAAATAAGTAAGAAGTGATCATTAGTCCATAGGCCACTGTGAGATGTTTTGTAAAGCAAGAGTAGTCAGTATAAGTCAGTTAAGTGTTTTTTGTTCTCAACCAATCAACAATTTACTGAGCACCAACCTTTGCCTGGCACTGTGTTAAGCTTTAGAGAGAAATTAAAAAACCAAAAAGTAGAATATATGGGCCTTGCCCCAAGTGAGTGTAAAATCTAATTGGGGAGATAAACCAAATTAATGTATTAGAAAATTTCTTAGGATTATATAGAGTTGGAACAACAATTAGTATACTTGGAAAAAATTAAGCCAGGAGTTCTGATTGGCTAACAAAAGCTCTTTTTCCCAGCTCAGAGTTAACAGCTGCTTCCACTTCTGTTCCAGTTTCAATGGCACTCTCTGGGAAACCCTCTGTGATCTGCCCCTGTTCTATACTCCCATAATGTTCCAAAGCAATGCCAGGTAGCCTGCATCACGATGAGTTGAATTAATCATATTCTATTTCGTTTATTGTACCACTCTCCATGTGGCAGGGACAGTTCTGCAAATGGCTTTATCCCTGGGCCTAACTCATACTTAGAAAATTTTCTAGAATAAATAAGAGTGGGAAAAAAAAAGAGTTTAACATGAGCTGACAGTGGGACCTTGTCTAAGTCAGACTTTGAATGATGCATAGGAAATGAATCAGTGTACAACATAAGGAAAATGAATACTAACTGAGCAAACGAGAATGTCTCAAGCTGTCTGCATGTGCACCTCTTTTAATTATCACAATAACCCTATGATACTGTTCATATGAGGGAGATCCCATTTTACTTATCTCTCTTCAGTATTCAGAGAGGCTAAGTAATTCGTTCTGACTCTCACAGTTAGTAAGTAACCAAAATTAGAACCTAATACTTTGGTCCCTTTAAATGGCCTCTCTCAGGACAAGGAAGGAGGCTTAGCATATATAGGTGTGTTCAGCTGGGTCAATAGAACTCCCATGGTACTATATGAATCATTTGTTCCCTGAGAGATCTTTTGGGTGGAAGCTATTTTGTTCCATTAAGCAAACAGTAGGACATTTTCACTTTGATTTTAAAGAAAGCCAAAAGATTTCTCTACAGGCTAATCCATTTGACCATATAAATCCTGGACAATTGTTAAGGCTTAAAATAGTCTTGACAATATCTAAAAAGGAGAGGTTTGGGTATAAAATCAATATAAGCAATCAAAATGCATTTCACATATAATATCTGGAGAGACCTGCCGGGCGGAGAGGATCGGAGTGGCCAGAGTGATGGCTGATTCTGTCATGCAGGTAACCAGGCACTCTGAATCCTGCACTACTGAGCATGCTGTCTGCTACCCTATGCCAAGTCCATCTGTGTGCTGCTGCCTGTGTTGCCAAGTACCTGGGTGTTTATGCTGCAACTAATGCCCATCAGCTCTCTAGTGTCCGGCAAATTAATATATCCACTTTGAATTGTTTCATTTCAGCTAAAAACCGTAGAAAAATGAAGCTGGGAGGAAAAAATATATGAAACAATAAACACCTTAACATTATTTTATTTAGTCCTCTTCTCTGCAGATGACAAGTTTGAGGCTCCAAGATGTTATATCATCAACTTTTGTTGCCTAGCAAAATACTCCAACCTCCATAGCTTAAAATATGAACTGTTTTTTTATGCTTTTGAATCTGCAGGTCAGCTGGGGAATTCTTCTGATTTAATTCAGAGCTGGGTTCTGGGTTCATTCATGTATATGATGTCCATCTGGTGAGTCAGTGGTGGTGGGCTGATCTAGGATGGCCTCACGCATATGGCTGGCTGAAGGCTGGGGTGATCCTTCCACAGGCTAACCTGGGCTTGATCACAGACAGTGTGTACAAGGTATCTGGAGGCCATCATGTCCACTGTAATCTGTTGAAAACTCAAATTACAAGGCCAGACTAGATTTAAAGAGAAGTGAACAGATGTTAACTCTTGATGACCAGGAAGAAAGGCCACATTGGCAAGGATGTGAATACAGGGAGAGATGGAAACTTTGGGATAATTCTTAAACAAGTCACCAAAGAAGTGAAATGGGGGGACTGGTTAAATGTCATTTGGGCGAACACAGCCAGAGACAAGGCAAACTCAATGTTCCAAGCTGTGCCAGGCCCTTGTGTTCCGGTTATGACTGAGGTCCTCTTCTGGGAATGTTGGCAATTTGGCACAGTGTTGGTGGTGTTCAAAGAGAATGGTTCACATGGTGTCTGTTTCTTCTTCATATTAGCAGGTTTGGCCATTGAAGTTTAAAAAATTATTTCTTTACCAGGATGAGAAGCCATAATGAGAATGATTAATAATCCTATCTTCAGATTGAAAATAAAGGGGAAAATGCTTTGTTGCTTGAACTCAGAGGGATATGGTGGTATAATAAACTGACAAGACAGGCTTTCTAGAAGTCTAGCTGTAAGGAGGCTCAGATAACTTCTCTTTCTACCGAGAGAAGAATCTGGCAGGTAATCCTGACTCAGTGACCTTGACATAGGGTCACTGAGTGACACTATCTGTACACGTGGTGGTACATAGTATCTGACTTTCAATTTGTTTTCTGCCCAGGCTCCATTAAAATAGTTTCCATGAGGGGAATGGGTAATTTAAACAAAAACTGAAATTTTTTCAACATTGAAGAGAGATACAGACTTTTGGTGCCTAAGACGATGTGGCAGCGGCCAGCAGATATATCAGTGGAATCTGGTAGAATGATGATGCATCCATCACATGCCTGGGACAGACTCTGAGGCGTCTTGATGTGTTTCTGTCTAAACAGCTAGTGACCATGGCTGATAAAATTATATTATTTCTCTTGTTGCAACTCTCCTTTTGCAACAAGGAGGGAAACTGTTTCTGTTGCCATGCACCTAAACCTAGAAGTAGTAGATGTTGTCAGTGTCCCCCATAATCCATCCTCTCAGTCAACTTTGGATGTCATCGCAGGCTTGGGGGATAGTTCCTGCACACTTTCTTGCTACTTGAAGCTCCTGAGGAGTCTCTCTGCCTGATGGGTTTCTGTGGCAATGTGGGCTTGCTTCACACAAAGAAGCAAGCCACAGTTTCTGGGGAGTTGACGCACCAATAAACAACCCTCATTAAAAGAGAACTATTAATAAAACATAGTGGGAAATTGCTTAAAACTTCTCTTCTCTTAGTTGAGACACTTGGAAAGTGTGTTCTACATACCTTCCTCAGGGCGTCTCCAGCAGATTTGAGCATCAGTTTCTCAGAGTGATAACCTGCTCATTAATCATCCTGTATTCGCCTTCTTTTTACCCCTATTTCTCTGTATGTCTCTTTTGGTGCACTTCCTGCGGTTGCCTCCATAGTATACCTCTTTCACCCAAATCATTGTCTCAAGTCTGCAAAAGAGCACAACAACCACTTACAGAGTGTCACTGGTCATCCAGCTGCCAAACTCAAAAGTTACACCTTGGCCACAGTCTGGGGGACCGTTTGAGGCTTGTGACATGGCTGACCTTTTCTCCTTGGTGGACTACTTTCTCTAAGCCAGTGGGATATGACTTCAGTTCTTGTAGCAAGTCTCTGATCCCTCACTTTAGACTCTTCTTTTTGTCACTTGCTTTTTCTAATGCAGGCAGCCCTACAAGAATGGGTTGTCATTTGCTTTTCTTCTCTTTACTTTCTCCATTGATGACTTTAGTTTTTAGTTAGCTTTTACTGCCATATCTATCTGGATGCACCCCGAATTTGTCACTGACCTCAGGTCTGAGAGGTCCGAGGTCTCTCCCAAATAACAATCCCAAATTACTAGATCAGTCCTGTTCAATAAAATATACTTGCAATGATGAAAAACTCTCAGATCTGTGCTGTTTAAATGGTAGACAACAGCCACATATGGCTACATAGCACTTGAAATGTAGCTAACCAGGCGGAGACATTGACTTTTTAACTTATTTAGCTTTAATTTATAATTATATCTAAATAGTCGCATGTGGCTACCTTATCAGACAGCACAGTTTTTCACAATTCTAGTTGCCTGTGGGGTGTGTCTTTTTATAATTTTATCTCTTTTATTCTGTTTTCTCATTGGTAAAATGAGAAGATAGATCAATTCACTTTTTGAAGTATTCAAATGGAATTTAGACAGAAGCCCCACATATAAAATATAAATATATAATAAAACCCTAAAAACAATAAAAAAATCCTAGGAACAATAAAAAAGATTTTTTTGATGTCTGAAAGATATCAAAATACTCTCTACAGGTATGGTTATTAAAGAGGTAAGGTACTTGAGCAGTAACAATAAAATAAATGGAAGGAATTGAAGTTTAGAAACAGACTCATAAATATATACAAATTTAGTATATGAAAAAGGTAGTATTTTAGAACAGTAAGAACAATATAAATAGTATTAGGACCACTGAGATATCCCTTTGATTAAAAAAAAAGGCGAATTTCAAATTACATATAGTAAACTTCAGATTGATTTAATAGATAGATAAATAAAAATTAAAGACTTAACTGTAAAATCCAAAACTAGAGAAACCCTGGAAATAACCTAGGTAATACCATTCAGCACATAGGCACAAGCAAAGAGTTCATGATGAAGACACCAAAAGCAACTTCAACAAAAGCAAAAATTGACAAGTGGAATATGATTAAACTCAAAAGATTCTGCATAGCAAAAGAAGCTATCAACAGATTAAACAGACAACCTACAGAATGGGAGAAAAAATTGCAAACTATATATCTGAAAAGGTCTGGTATCCAGCATCTATAAGGAACTTAAATAAATCTACAAGAAAAATAACAAAACAACACCATTAAAAAGTGGGCAAAGGACATAAACAGACGCTTTTCAAAAGAAGACATACATGTGACCAAGTATAAGAAAGAAAAGTTCAACATCAATGATCCTTAGAGAAATTCAAATCAAAACCACAATGAGATACCATCTCACACCAATTAGAATGGCTATTACTAAAAAGTAAAAAAACAGGTGCTGGCAAATTTGCAGAGAAAAAGGGACACTTATATGCTGCTGGTGGGAATGTAAATTAGTTCAACCATTTTGGAAAGCAGCATGACAACTCCTCAGAGACCTAAAGGCAGAGCTACCATTCGACCCAGCAATCCCATTTCTGGGCATATACTCAAAGGAATATAAATCATTCTGTTATAAAACACATGCACATGCATGTTCATTGCAGCACTATTCACAATAACCAAGACATAGAATCAACCTTAATGCCCATCAATGATAGTCTGGATAAAGAAAATAGGGTACATATTCACCATGGAATAGTATACAGCCATAAAAATGAATGAGATAATGTCATGTGCAGGAACATAGGACGGAGCTGGAGATCATTATCCTTAGCAAACTAATGCAAGAACAGAAAACCAAATACTACATGCTCCCACTTATAATTGGGAGATAAATGATGAGAACACACAGACACATAGAAGCGAACAACACACACTGGGGCCTACCTGAGGGTGGGAGGAGCAAGAAGATCAGCAAAACTGACTAATGAGCACTAGGCTTAATACCTGGGTGATGAAATAATCTGTACAACGAACCCCATGACACGAGTTTACTTACGTAAAAAACATGCACTTGAATCCCTGAATTGAAAATGAAAGTTAAAAAATGACATCAACATAATTAAAAGATAAATAGAAGGTTTTTATAGTTGTAAGTGGGGGAAAAGTTTTTAAAAATCAGTAAGTCAGAGGCAACCTTTCAATTTAAAACTGGACAAGTCAACCAGTTCAGTCCTGTTTTCCATCCACTCTTTTCAGGCAGTGGGCATCCCAGGTCAAGTCTCTACTCTTTTGGAGCTGACATTCTGCTGGGGGAGATGAACAATTACTTCCTTAGAGTGACCTACCTTAGGTGACCAAGGATTCCCGTCTATGCCTATTGTTCTGGCATGATTATTGATAGTGTCCATCTTTACTACCAGCAGGGTCCCAGTGAAATGATAAATTATGTGGTTACCATACTTAGAAGGCATCAGGGTGTGAGGGACTCTAGTTAACAGGACTTTAAGCTTCTTACTCCAACTATCATAAGAGCAGCTGTACTTCATCTATCTTTCCTTTTTGCTGTAACAAGGGTTTTTCACTTTTGAATGAGCATAATTAATATACCAGCATATTTTCCTAGTCAGTTAAAAATATACAAACATATGTAATAAACTACAAGAAGCCCCTCAAGTCCTTTAATAAGCCCAGACCCCTTCTCAGATGTATTCTCTGTCCACTCATGTTCCTCCATTACTTCCATTTTTAAATGTATGTATATGTTCTGTTTCTAATTTATAATAATTTTTATATTTTTAAATTAATAAGGTCATAATGTGTAATATGGTACAAAATATTAGTATGAGGCAATATCAGAACAATTGAATTCTTGTTTTCATTTTATGTGTTAGAGATCTTTCAGCATAAGTAATTTGGGTTTATATTTTTGTTTTCAATGACTGCAGAGTTTTCCACAGTAGAAATGGTGTGGGGTAGCCTAATGGACCCCAAGGATGTCCCTGGGTCTGTGAATATGTTAACTTAACGTGGCAAAAAAGACTCTGAAGATGTGATTAAGGGCATAAACTTTGGGGCTTGAGATGGGAGGGTTATCCTGGATTATGTGGCTGGGCCCAATCTAAGCACAGGAGTCTTTATTAATGGAAGAGGAAGGGACATAGATGGGTCAGGGAGATGTGACACAGGAAGGACTCAACCTGCCCATTGCTGGCTGTGAAGATGGAAAAGAGGCTAGAAGCCAAGGAATGTGCCAGCCTCTGGAATCTGAGAACAGCCTTCAGCTTGTAGCCAGAAGAAAAATAAAGATCCCAGTCCTACAATTTAAAGGAATCAAATTCTGCCCACTAATGAGCAGAAAACTGATTGTCTTCTAAAACCACCATAAAGGAACACAACTTGCTGCCATCTAAATTTTGGCCTTGAGCCCAAGTAGGACTTCTCTGGTCTATACAACTGTAGGATGATAACTTTGTGTTGTTTGAAGTCTCTAAGTTTGTCATACTCTGTATGGCAGCAATAGAAAACTAATACAGATGGTAAGCCGTAAGCCGTAACGTATCTCTTCTATTGATAGACAATAAAGTTATTTCCAATTTTCTTCTATTACAATGTTGGAAATGAACTTGCTTCTCCATTCATCTTTAGGCATATGTGCCAGTAATTGGTTAGAATACATTCCTCCATAATGAAACTTTTTTATCAGAGAATAGAAACAGTTAGAGGTTTTGCTAAGATTACCACATTTTCTCATAAATGTCATAACCAGTTTACACTCCTGTGAATGATGTATTAGTCTGTCATTTGCCTTTTCTTTCACCTTCCTGAGAACTGAATATTATTATCCTTGTTATTTTTTGCCAGGTTGTTGAATGAAAATGTTTTCTTCTTATTTGAGTTTGAATTCCCTTGGTTACTAGTGAGATTGAACATTTTTTGAATTGTAACTAACCCTTGGCGAATATTTTGTAAATTGTCCATTTCAAGTTCTTCAAGTACTACTGTGTAAATCAGCTGCTTTTAATGCCTTTTGAAGTGAAGCAGATGATCAGTGAATCCCCCGGTATCACAGGGCTGAAGTCTGGACTCATGTTTCACTCCTCCTTCCCTGTTAACGCCCAAGATTGGTCCACATCTCCAGGTGTTGCTCCTTTCTAGTTCCTCTGCTGCCTTCCAATTCAGACCCCAGTTACTCATATCCTAGTGGCTCTCACTGCCCCTCAGTCCTCTCCTACCATCCAACTCCCCGTATTAAATGGAAATTCTGATCTTACTGATCCTAAGCTCAGAAGCCTCAGCAGTGGCTGCCCCGTGTATCCAGAGGCACATAGTTTCCCAGGTTGATTGGCCTTGAAGTCTCTGTGGTGTGACCCCAGCTGCCTTCTCTCCTCCCTTTTCCCTTTAATGTTTTACCATGCAGAAATGTTTCTCGTTCCCAGAGCACCCTTTAACTTTCTTAGGCCTCTGATTTTGTTACTGCCTAAGTAGTGAATGCCCTTTATTTCTGTTTTTAACCACTCAAAATCCTTTTTGTGTTTTCAAAGTACATTTCAAAATTCCTCCTCATATAGGAGGTTGTTTTTTCCCACCATTTAGTATTAAAACTTTCTAACATACAGAAAATTTGAAAGAATTGTATCGCGAATGCCCATATATCCCACCTAGTTTCTACCATCAATACTTTACTTCTGGTGTTTTAGCCATGAAATCCTTGCCTACGCCTATGTCCTGAATGGTTTTGCCTAGGTTTTCTTCTAGGGTTTTTATGGTGTTAGTTCTTATGTTTAAATCTTTAATCCATCTGGAGTTAATTTTAGTGTAAGGTGTCAGGAAGGGGTCCAGTTTCTGCTTTCTGCACATTGATAGCCAGTTTTCCTAGCACCATTTATTAAACAGTGAATCATTTCCCCATTGCTTGTTTTTCTCAGGTTTGTCAAAGATCAGATGGTTGTAGATGTATGATGTTGTTAAAGCACCAAAAGCACTGGCAACAAAAGCCAAAATAGACAAATGGGATCTAATTAAACTCCGGAACTTCTATACAGCAAAGGAAACAGTCATTAGAGCGAACTGGCAACCAACAGAATGGGAAAAATTTTTTGCAATCTACCCATCTGACAAAGGGCTAATATCCAGAATCTACAAAGAACTAAAATAGATTTATAAGAAAAAAAAAACAAGCCTATTCAAAAGTGGGCAAAGGATATGAACAGACACTTTACAAAAGAAGACATCTATGAGGCCAACAAACATATGAAAAAATGCTCATCATCACTGGTCATTAGAGAAATGCAAATCAAAACCACATTGAGATACCATCTCACACCAGTTAGAATGGCAAGCATTAAAAAATCTGGAGACAACAGATGCTGGAGAGGATGTGGAGAAATAGGAACACTTTTACATTGTTGGTAGGAGTGCAAATTAGTCCAACCATTGTGGAAGACAGTGTGGCGATTCCTCAAGGACCTAGAAATAGAAATACTATTTGACCCAGCATTACTGGTTATATACCCACAGAATTATAAATTGTTCTATTATAAAGACACATGTACATGTATATTCATTGCAGCCCTGTTTGCAATAGCAAAGACCTGGAACCAACTCAAATGTCCATCAACAATAGACTGGATAAAGAAAATGTGGCACATATACACCATGGAGTACTATGCAGCTATAAAAAATGATGAGTTCGTATCCTTTATAGGGACATGGATGAACCTGGAAACCATCATTCTCAGCAAACTGACACAAGAGCAGAAAATCAAACACCACGTTAGCACTCATAGGCGGGTGTTGAACAATTAGAACGTGTGGACACAGGGAGGGGAGCATCACACACTGCAGTCAGTTGGGTGGGAGTAGGGGAGGGACAGCAGGAGGTGGGGAGGGTGAGAAGGGATAATGTGGGGAGAAATACCAGATATAGGTGATGGGGGAGGAAGGCAGTAAACCACCTTGCCATGTATGTACCTATGCAACAGTCCTGCGTGATCTGCACATATACCCCAGAACCTAAAGTACAATAAAAAAAAAAAAACTTTAGTATGTTTCCTTTATCATATATCTGACCACCCATCTATCTTTTATTAATCTCTCAATCCATCTTATTTTTTATGCATTTCAAAGTAAATTGCAGACTGTATACATTTCTTCCTCTTCAACTTATGATGGGACTACATCCCATTAAACCCATTGTAAGTTAAAAATATCATCATAACTCAAAAATGTATTTAATATACCTAACCTGGTGAACATTGTAACTTAGCCCAGTCTACCTTAAATGAGTTTGGAACACTTACATTAGCTACAATTGAGCAAAATTATTTAACAAAAATCCTATTTTTTAAAGTCTTGGTTATGTCATGTTTTGAGATATCTCATGTTTTGTATTGAATACTGAAAGTGAAAAACAGATTTGTTGTATAGGTACTTGACATACAGGTTCTATTGAATGCATATTGCTTTCGCATCATCATAAAGTTGAAAAATCTTAAGTTGAAACATCGTACGTCGTGGACCATCTGTAGTTTCCTATAGAGGTAAGATTTGCATGCACTGAAACACACACATGCAAAGTATGTCATGATGAGTTTGATAAATGCATATAACTGTGTAATCCAAACCCCTACCAAGATAGAAAATAGAAAGTGCCATCAAATCTGTTCTCAGCCACGTCCATGCCCCAGAGGCCATCACTATTCTCATTTTTTCAGCATAGATTAATTTTGCCTGTTCCAGAACACCATATAAATGATTAGAATGGTTATGTTATATAATTTTTAATATATATATCCCAAATATATATTTTGTATTTTGTTATAACACTTCTGAGTCACCCTTTCTTTGTTCATAAAAATGCTTTCTCAAATCGCCTCATATAGGAGTAACATGTATTCATCTCTTATGCCTCCTACTGTATAATTAACTCTATGAGGTCGGGCTTTGCAGTGCACATCTCTGAATATACTGTTGTATCAAGCATCCTACCTTACTTGTAATAGGGAATCCATACCCATTTGCTGAACTAGAAAGCAGAGTGCTTAAAAGAATCCAAAATATTAGAAGCACACTTCTTGTGTTGTGCTATCTTGGATTGAAGTTAAGAAGAGCAAGTGTTCTTAAGTCTCTACATTCTGTGAGAAGTATGTAACAAATATCTGATTTCCCAGTTGCTTTTCATTTTGCAAAACAGGACGCTGGGTACCCTCCTGGTAGCATCCTCAAAGTGGGTACATTTTATGGCAGAAAGCACTTTATACCTGCACACTGGCAAAGCTCCTTACAGCGTTTAGAATCCCCAATAACATGAATAGATAAAGTTCATGGTCAGAAGCACTGTCATAAATAGAAATTTTGAGTTAAGACTGTGAGTAGGTAAAGAAAAACAGGTATCAATAAGTGCTCGACCGTGAAGAATCAGATCTGCATATCCTACAATTCCTACTAGAAATTTCCATAATAATAATTCTGCATTTGACTTATTTGGAAGAATCAGCTTTGTGCATAACAATGTGCTGGAAGGTTTGGAAGATACAAAAACACAGTAAGTGGTTCCTGTGTTTGTCTTCCAGGAGCTTAGTGTCTTACGGGGTGAAAATGTCATTGAAGAGCACACAGTAATATACTGGGGTCAGCTTGATGACCCACAAGAACTGATTAACCTTCCAAAAGGTGCCAATCCAGAGTATGTTAGTTCTTTCTTCATGTATTGGGTGTTTATTTGACATTATTGAGGAAAGGGTGAACTACATTTTTTAAAGAGTTATATATTTATTAATTATAAAATTAATACTGTCGTAGCTGCCTCTATTTCTCCCATAGAATTCAGTTGCTAGAATGAAATATTACTCTTATCGTGTGCCAATCACAAGGCACATTTGGAGCCAACAAATCAAGCATGATCAAGATCAATGTTCATTTCTGGGGCTTAAGAAAGCACTTTATTTTTGTTAAAAAAAATAAATTGAATATTTTTTCTTGAAAATGGAGGCCTCTGCTCTCCTTTTCACTTTGCTCCATGTCTTTTTCTGAATTGTTATTTATCTTTTTTTGGTAGCATTTATACTTAAACAGAAAACGACTTTTGTAAAGGAGGCCTACACTACAGATACTGTTGGGAGGCCTCCTGGATGATGGGACAGATTATGTTCTCTCAAAGAGCAAAAAATCATTCACTCTGCTCCAAGAAAATTACTCACAGGGGTCTTCACAGAGAGAGCTCACATCAAAGCCTGTTCATTTTTCTTCTCTCTGTGCTCCTAATGTTGTTCTTTGAATCTTCGTTTGTGCATTCATATTCATTAGGAGTCAAAGCAATCTGCCACCCTAGTTAATTTCCCCATGCAGACGGCAATAGAAATTCCTGATATTGCCTGTGATAGGTAGTGAGGAGTCCCTAACTCAACTTGGTACTTTTCCCCACTGGGTAAATGATTCTTCAGAATAGTTAATAGGGTGTTGAAATCTGCACAGACAGAAATGCTAATGCCTCTGCCAAATACCTACGATTATCAGCTCAATCTTTAGTGGCTGGAATCTGACATAAATCCTCTGAATGCATTAAAGTCAGCCATAGTACCTGGCAGAGAGGCTTGTTATGTTGACCTTGAGCAAAGCCTTCCCTGACAGCAATTCAGTAGAAAGATGGGTGCCAAGACTGTATTTTTATAAAGATAAAGAAGCAGCTGTTTAAGTTAAGATTTTACTCTCAGGCACCATAAAAGCCTCCTGTGTATAAGCTACATTCCAATGAGACCCTGAGAAAGAGTGACATTATTCCAGGTCAAGAACGGGGGACATCTGACTGCCCATTATTGCTTACTTCACTGTAGGTGCTTAAAGTACCTAATGACTTTGTGTTCCCTTCAATAGAGTTTTATTGCTATAAACTGTGATATTTTGGAACAATATGTGCAGGAGATTATGTCTCTAAAGTTTCTCGTACTCTGTACATAGGAATATATTGAATAAAATCCATAGAGATTTCTCAATTAGAATTAACTGCTAAAGTTGAAATTCCCTGCATAAAACATGAACTAAAAAGAGTATCATTTATAAAATAGCTAAAGACCCAATTTTCTTTCTAATGCACATTAAAAGTTGTCAAGGCCAAATATCATAATAATATTGAAATAATATTTTAGAAATGTTGGATTAAATATAAATAAAATTAATTTCATCCATTTCTTTTTACTATTTTGATGTGGCTACTAGAAAGTTAAAATTATATTTGTGGCCCACATTGTATTTCTAATGGACAATCTTGCTCAGGAGGAGGGGTTGGCAAGGTGGGTCATGAGCCATATCTGGCCTGCAGCCTATTTTTATAAATAAAGCTTTATTGAAACACAACCACACTTGTTTACATATGGTTTATGTCTGCTTTTCTTCTTTATATCATCAGCCTTTTTAATTTTAGCTATTCTTTTGTCCACTGTGTTTTGACCAACTGTTTTGTCTCCCTTTCTTACTATATGTTACAATAATCATTTATGATCTTTTCTCATTTCCTCCTCCATTGGACTTGAAGTATGACAGGGCAAGGGGCCCTGTCTTTATTTTTCACAAAGTGTCAAAACATTATAGAAATATACCCTGCTATGTATATTCAGTGACTTTGAAAAGTATTGCAATTTCAGGAACTTGAATCTCAGTCACAGAAGAGAGAGAACTATGATAAAACAATTTTGATAATTTCTAGGATGCCAGGCTACCAGACCATGTTTTAAAAAAAGAGTCAGCAATGGATGCTCTATTTTTAGAAATTAATGAAGATTCAATATCCTTTAAAGCCAAGGGCCATTGGAAAAACTGAGGCAAGAAAACCACAGAGCCAAGGTTGAAACTGAGGTCCCTCAATTCTACCACTTACGGCATCCCGAAATTTTACCTCTTATTTCACAGTTCATCTTTTACCTTGTTACAATGAGAAAACAAAAGTTGTAAGAGAACAATCTCATCTGACTATCAGGAAATCTATCAGCCCACATACATCTATGCTGCTGTACATTACCTTCCCTTCTGCTCCAATCGATGAACTGTTCCTTTCTTATTTTAGGATGGAACTTCCTCTTCTGTACCAGCTCCTGTGTTCTCTTGCTTACTGAAGAACTTCATCCTTAAACCCCTCGCTCTTCTCCAACATTAGTTTCTCCTTTTCTTGGATGATTCCTATCACCAATCATTTTACTTTAAGCATCTTAAAAACCAAACAAAAAACACTTTCCCCTAACCCACCAATAGTCCCTTCCTCCCAACAATTTCTCTGCTTCACTTTGCAGCAGCAGTCCATGAAGAGCTATTTAAATTTACTGTTTCCCAAAAACAAAGATAAATAACTGGAACTTAATTAAGTTAAAAAGCTTCTACAGAGCAAAAGAAATAATCAGCAGAGTTAACAAACAACCCACAGAGTGGGATAAAATATTCACCATCTATGTATCTGGCAAAGGACTAATATCCAGAATCTACAAAGAGCTCAAACAAATCAGCAAGAAAAAAAAAAAAAAAAAACATCAAAAAGTAGGCTAAGGACATGAATAGACAATTCTCAAAAGAAGATATCGAAATGGCCAACAAGCATATGGAAAAATGCTCAACATCACCAACAATCAGGGAAATGCAAATCAAAACCACCATGTGATACCACCTCACTCCTGCAAGAATGGCTGTAATCAAAAAATCAAAACATAATAGATGTTGGCATGGATGTGGTGAAAAGGGAAAACTTTTACACTGTTGGTGGGAATGTAACTTAGTACAATCACTATGGAGAACAATGTGGAGATTCCATAAATAACTAAAAGTAGACCTTCCATTTTATCCAGCAATCCCACTATTAGATATCTACTCATAGGAAAATAAGTCATCCAGAAAATACACTTGCACATGTATGTTTATAGCAGCATAATTTGCAACTGAAAAAATATGAAACCAGCCCAAATGCCCATTAATCAACAAATGGATAAAGAAAATGTGATGTGTGTGTGTGTGATATATATGTGTGTCTGTATATATATACACTATGAAATATTACTCAGCCATAAAAAAGAACAAAATAATGGCATTTGCAGTAATCTGGATAGAATTGGAGACAATTGTTCTAAGTAAAGTAACTCAGGAATGGAAAGCCAAACATTGTATGCTCTCACTCACTTGTGGGAGCTAAGCTATGAGGACGCAAAGGCGTAAGAATGATAAAGTGGACTTTGGAGACGCGAGGGAAAGGGTGGAGTGTGGTGAAGGATAAAAGGCTACACTTTGGGTACAGTGTGCACTGCTCTGGTGATGGGTGCACCAAAATCTCAGAAATCACGACCAAAGTACTTATTCATGTAACCAAACACCACATTTTGCAAAAACCTATTGATGTAGAAAATAACAAAATAAAAATAAATTTACTGTTTCCACATCCTCAGCTGTTTTCTCCTCAGCCCATGCCTGCTGGCCCTTCATTCCCACCATGCTACAGAAACTGTTCTTGCAAAGGTCCATACCCACCACCGTCTGGCAATCAGATAGCAGAATTTCAATCCTCATTCTATTTAACTCTTCATTAGTTTTTGACACAGTTGCACATTCCCTCTTCTAGATATACTTTTCTTGCCTTGGATTCCAGGATAACACTCCTCAATTGTTTTCCTCCTACCTCTTTGGCCACCTTTTATAAAATGTATGTGGGGATACTCCTTCTCTTTCAGACCTCTAAATATTGGAGTCCCATAGCACTTTCAATCTCTACATGGTTTTATCAGTCCTATCACCTTAAATACCACGTGTGTGCTAATAAAATCCAATTTTTTTCTCTCTTCTGACTCCGACTGCCAACTTAACACCTCCAAGTATATGTCTCATGGATAAACAGAAATTGTTTGTGATTTACAATTTAGTATCTCCCATGTCTACTCCCCAAATTGCTCTTCTTCCATCTTTATTATGTTGGTAAATAACATTAACATTCACTAATTTGCTTAAACCAAAAATCTATGAGTCGTTATTTATTTTTCTCTTTTCTGCAACCTTCCAATTTAAAACTAAATTGTTAGCAAGTCTCTGCCTTCAAAATGTATCTGGGTCCCAAGGACATTACTCCATTTGCACAGCTGCCAAACCAGTCCAAGATACTCTCATCTCTTGTGTGGACTCAGCAATGATGTGTTTTCTGGTATTCTTATGTAAATGTTTTACCTCTATCACACTGTGCTTCTGCAGCCTATTATTCATATAGCATCTAGGAGTAATATTTTAAAACATACATCAAACAATGCCACTCCTTGTATAGTGCTCCCCTCCCTGTGTCCATGTGTTCTCCTTGTTCAACACCCGCCTATGAGTGAGAACATGTGGTGTTTGATTCTGTGTTCTTGTGTCAGTTTGCTGAGAATGATGTTTTCCAGGTTCATCCATGTCCCTACGAAGGATGTGAACTCCTCGTTTTTAATGGGTCTGTTGGGGGGAGGGGGGGATGGGGGGTGGGGAGTTGGGGAGGGATAGCATGGGGAGAAATGCCAGATATAGGTGAAGGGGAGGGAGGCAGCAAATCATACTGCCACGTATGCACCTATGCAACAACCTTGCATGTTTTTCACATGTACCCCAAAACCTAAAATGCAATAAAAAAAAAAATGCCACTCCTTAAGCAAAACCTTGAATAACTCTTTAGCCTATTTATATTGAAAGAGAAAATTCTTATCATGGCTTCCAAGGGTCTACATGATCTGCACCTTGATGGTCTTCTCAATGAATTCTCCTAGCGTCCTTCCCTATGCACTTCACTCTAGCCACACTGGCCTTCTCGCTGTGCTCTGAATATATAAAGCCCGCTCCTCCCTCAAGGCATGCATACACTATTCTTTCTACCTGCAATGCACTTTTCTAGATTTTCTCGTTTATTACTCCTTTAGTTAATTTATGTGACAGATAGCCACTCTGTCAGAAGACTTCCTTATTCACATTACTACAATAAAGCAAATTTTTCTGATGCTCGATATACCCTTAACTCGACTTTGCTTTTCTTTATGATACTAATTACCATCAGACATTTTGTTAGACGTTTATGTTACATTATTTTTTGCTTTACTTCTTGCTTAATGTTTTGTTTATATGTTTGTTTTCAGTATCTTCTTCTAGAATGTAAGTGCCATTAGAGAAGGGACAGTGGCTTATGCTGTATCCGGCTTGTACTAGGTTGCAAGAGCCAATTCTCATTTAAAAAAAGTAATAAAAAAAAAAACTGTCTTTTATTTTCAGTTCAGAGGTACATGTGCAGATTTGTTATGTAGGTAAACTCGTGTCATGGGAGTCTGTTGCACAGACTATTTTGTCACCCACATGTTAAGCCTAGTACCCACTAGTTATTTGATCTGAACCTCCCTCTCCTCCCAGTCTCCACTTTCTTGAAGACTCCAGTGTCTGTTTTTCTCCTCTATATATCCATGTGTTCTCATCATTTAGCTCCCACTTATAAGTGAAAACGTGGTATTTGGTTTTCTGTTCTTGTATTAGCTTGTTAAGGATAATGACCTCCAGCTCCATCAATGTTCCTGCAAATGACATTATCTCATTCTTTTTTACAGCTACATAGTATTCCGTAGTGTATACATACCACATTTTCTTTATCCAGTCTACCATTAATGGGCATTTAGGTTGGTTCCATGTCTTTGCTATTGTGAATAGTGCTACAATGAATGTACGGGTACATGTGTCTTTATGATAGAACAATTTATATTCATTTGGGTATATACTCAGTAATGATATTGCTGGGTTGAATGGTAGTTCTGTCTTCAGGTCTTTGAAGAATCATCACACCGTTTTCCACAATGGTTGAACTAATTTACACTCCCACCAACAGTGTATAAGTGTTCCTTTTTCTCTGCCACCTTCCAGCACCTATTATTATTATTTTTTTTGACTTTTTAAATTCTAGCCATTCTGACTGGTATGAGATGGTATCTGACTGTAGTTTCAATTTGCATTTCTATAATGATAAGTGATATTGAGCATTTTTTCATATGCTTGTTGGTTGCATGTATGTTTTCTTTTGAAAAGTATCTATTCATGTCCTTTGCCCACTTTGTAATGTTTTTCTTTTTTTCTTGTAAATTTAAGTTTCTTATAGATGCTGCATGTCAGACCTTTGTCACATGCATAGTTTGGAAACATTTTCTCCCATTCTGTAGTTGTCTGTTTACTCTGTTGATAGTTTCATTTACTGTGCAGAAACTCTTTGGTTTACTTAGATCCCTGGAGTCTTCATGAAATCTTTGGTCACTCCTTTGTCCACAGTGGTATCGACTAGTCTGTTTTCCAGGGTTTTTAGTTTTACATTTAAGTTTTAAATCTAAATTGAGTTGATTTTTGTATGTGGTATAAGAAAGGGGTCCAGTTTCAATCTTCTGCATGTGACTAGTTAGTTATCCCGGCACCATTTATTAAATAGGGAATCCTTTCCCTATTGCTTGTTTTTGTCAGCTTTGTTGAAGATCAGATGGTTGTAGGTGTGTGGTCTTATTTTGGGTTCTCTATTCTGTTCCACTGGTGTATGGAATCCATTTTTGTACCAGTACCCTGTTGTTTTGGTTACTGTAGCCCTGTAGTATAGTTTGAAGTCAGGTAGAATGATGCTTCCAGGTTTGTTCTTTTTGCTTAAGATTACCATGGCTGTTTGGGGTCTTTCTTCTTTCTATAGGAATTTTTAAACAATTTTTTCTAGCTGTGTGAAGAATGTCATTGGAAATTTGATAGGAATAGCATTGAACCTATAAATTGTTTTGGGCAGTATGACCATTTTAATGACATCGATTCTTCCTCTCCATGAGCTTGGAATGTTTTCCCATTTGTTTTTGTCATCTCTAATTTCTGTGATCAGTGTTTCATAGTTCTCATTGTAGGGATCTTTCCCCTCCCTGGTTAGCTGTATTTCTAGGTATTTTATTTTACCTTTGTTGTGACAAGTGTGAATGGTGTTCCATTCCTGACTCGGCTTTCAGGTGGACTGTTGTTGGTGTATAGGAATGAGAGCCAATTCAAATTTCCAAAAAAATTGAGAACTGGTCTTAAAAAGAAACAGGCAGTATAAATTAAATGATAGAAGCTTATAAATTCATCATATTGAAAACAAGTGCAATACTCAATCCTCATCACTTTCTAATTGCTTTATTACATTTTATTCTTATCAGTGTGCTTGCGGTAATTTGCACCTATCATATCTGCAGATTAAACATTTGACATAATGTACTACGGCACATCTTTTGCCAAATCTGAGTTCACTTATGTTGGTAGCTTGAAACTGACCATGGTTGGTGTAGTCACACCATGGAAATTGGCAAATGCTACAAATCAGAGCTTTCTTTTTGGGGGTTTGGAAGAAGTCCTTAAACACAACCTGGACATCCTTAAATACAACCACAACACTTGGGTCAATAGGAGGAATAAATGTAATTTTAAAATATTTGAAAGATTTAGTAAGGATCAGTGTGTATGTGTGTGTGTGTGCATGTATGTGTGCTTATGCACATTTTTAGTCAAAGCAACTAAAAAGAAGTAAAAAAATGTGTAATTTAAAATGAGTCCAGGGGCTATGAACAGAACCATTTGTGGTTCACTAAGGAAGAGAGGGATGAGAATAATTTCTGCAGGCTGATGATGGGATTTTAGTAAAGCTCTGTGTTTCTGAGCAAATGAATGCATGTGGACTCACGCCTGTCCTACTGATCCATGATCCCTGAATTGGCTCACAGGTGGCCCCTCCACCTCTTTTTCTCTCCATTCTCTGAGGGCGCCTGGATGTTTGTGCACCTTCTGCAGGTCATTTTGGTCGACAGTAATGAGCGTTCAGGCCCAGAACATTGTAATTTCTTGTAGGCTGCTGTTTTTTTTTTTAGCTCATCAACTCTACCCACCTGTTAATTCATGCAGAAGTTTTAGATGCTGTGAAATATTATTCTTCCATACTTAAAATAATGTAGGCCCAGGCAACTCTGTGTTTGAAAGCCCATATCCCACCTGCACCAGTTGTCAGTTGCTTGTTTGAGCAATATAAATGTGGAAGAGCAGCACCATCCTTTCTTTTTCTAGATTTTAGTTCATTGCATCATACAGACCTCATAACCATTGCAGAACTCTTCAAGGCCCCACCACACAGAGAGAAGCAGCTAAGATTCGCTGGAGTACAAATTCCCAAAAACTCAAACCAGACTGGCTTAATAAAAGAGAAAATATACATCACCAAAGAAAATGTACAGATGGCAAATAAACATATGAAAAGATGCTCTACATCATGTGTTGTTAGGAAAATGCAAAGTGAAACAACAATGAGATACCACTACACAACTATTAGAATGACCAAAAGCCAGAACACTAAAAACAACAAATACTAATGAGAGCATGAAGCAACAGAAACTCTCAGTCATTGCCGATAAGAATGCAAAATGGTATAGGTACTTTGGCAGATAGTTTGGTGGTTAATTACAAAACTAAATATACTCTTACCAAATGATTCAGCAATTGTGCTTTTAGGTATTTACCAAAATGAGTTGAAAAATTATGCCTGCATGAGAACCTGCACATTGGTGTTTATAGAAGCTTTATTTATATTTGTCCAAATTTGGAAGCAAGCAAGATGTCCTTCAGGAAGTGAATGATTAAATAAACTGTGGTGTATCAAGCCAATGGAATATTACTCAGGACTAAATAGAAATGAGCTATCAAGCCATGGAAAGACATGGAGGAAATGTAAATGCATATTACTAAGTAAAAGGAGCCAATTTGAAAAGCCTACTTGCTGTATGACGCCAGCTATATGATATTCTGGAAAATGTAAGCCTATGAAGACAGTGAAAAGATCAGTAGTTGCTAAAGGTCTCAGGGAGGGAGGAATGAATATGCAGATCTGAGGATGTTTTAGAGCAGTGAAACTCTTTTGTAGGATACTATAATGGTGGGTCATGTCATTATAAATGTGTCCAAACCACAGAATGTACAACACCAAGAGTGAAGCTTAATTTAAACTATGGGCTTCCTGATGAAATGATGTGTCTATATAGGTTCATCAATTGCAAAAATTGTACCACTCTGAAGAGTGATGTTGATAATGAGGGAAGCTGTCTATGTGTGGGGGCAGCAGTTATACGAGATATCTCTGTACCTTTTACTCAGTTTTGTGGTGAAACTAAAACTACTCTAAAAATTCTATACATATATGTAGACACACACACACACACACACACACGTGTCATGGAAAAGGGCATGCTTTAGGCACAGCTTGATCTGTGTCTCAAATAATATAACCAGGACCAGTTTTCACTCTCTACATGTCTCTTCTCTATCCTCATGTACACTTTATTTTCAGACATTTGCTCTCCTAACAGACCTACGATGACTAGGCATTTCCAGACTTCATATTTTCTGGGCTACAAATTCCATGAAAAAGGATAGGAAATTTTTCAGAGTCTTAGCGGGGAAATGATAACTGATACTTGAATTTATTTTTAATTTGTTACATAATATGCAAGCAATTTATCTATAGTAACTAATTTAATTTTTTATCTTCCATGTGAGAGGTGTGCTTAGATTATTTCTGTTTTAGAAGTGATGGAGCTGAGGTAGAGAAAGGCTAAATAATATTCTAAGGCCACAGGCCTAGCAGGTGGCAGAGAACAGATTTAATTCAGACTGAGGATCTCCAGGCTGTGAGCACATGACCTCCCACATGATCTGCTACACCACATGATCATCCAGAAGGCCTTTTGCTTCTCATTGGCTCTGATAGGCCCATGTGCGTCAATTCCTGAATTAATGCCTGTGGCCGTAGGCAGGGTTGCTCAGCCCTGAGTCCAGTGTCATGTCCCAAAGTTGCAGTACCCTTCCCTGTCCACATTGCATGGACAAAAATAGCAGCCAGGAGGTCTCCGTAGAGCTCTTAAGTAAAGTGAAAGCTGTAATGTTCACTATGGAAGACTCAAGTTTCAGGGCTTGGTGATTGTCACTGGGGCAGGATGGACTCCCCTACAGATATGCCACAGGTTCCCTGAAACTTGAGACGGTGAGGGAGGGCCAGTCCCTCTGGCAGAGTGAACAGGCTGAGTCCTCTGTGACCTTAGGAAGTCGGGGAGACTCCATCCCACTGTAGGAGCTAATTGGCTGCTTGGATCAGCCAGCCTTCCCTCCCTATAGGGCTTTATGCTCCCAGCCACAGTGCAGACATTTGAGAACTCATTGATGGAAGCCATTTCTGCTGGGCTTTTGAGGGATGCGTAGCAATAAACCAAAAGTGGAGATCGCTATTGAGAAATAAGGGAGTCACATCTTCACCAAATGAGTCTCCCCGGGGCACAGAGACGACCCCTCAGGCAGTCCAGACCTTTCCACCTTGTCGGTTTAATGAATTTCAGCACCATAGCCTGCTGGCAATTGCTGGTGCTTGGAGTGAGACAGTGATGTAATCCTGATTAAAATATTTAATAAGGATATAATGAGAGGTTATCTCCTTGTCTTCAATCATTTCCTGGTGAGAAGATTCTTGAGCAGAACTCATTAGAGCTGTTCCTTTGCAGCTACTGAAATTACACTATTTTGAAATTACGCAAGGTTTTCAAGAAGCAAACTCATTTCAAGTCATTATTTCCTAGTAAGATTCTATAGTATAAAAAGTGTTTTTTCCCAGATCTATCTAGTGTAACTTCTGTGTTGTGATAAGTGTAATGTTTAAGATACAAAAACAAAAAAGCATCCTCTACAGAATCCAGTTCCTGGGGTCACCCTGGTTACACTGGAGGCTAGAAATCTCAGTCCCAACATTGACCATGTTTCGTGAACATAGGCAATGAATTTTAAGTTTTTAAGTTTGTTCGTGGTGGTTTTCTGTTCTTGATTTGTTTGTTTGTTTTCGAGATGAAATCTCACTCTGTCTCCCACGCTGGAGTGCAATGGTGAGATCTCAGCTCACTGCACTCACTGCAATCTCCGCCTCCCAGATCCAAGAGATTCTCCTACCTCCACATCCTAAGTAGCTACCACTACAGCCACAGGCCACTACATCCAGCTAATTTTTGTTTTTAGTAGAGACGGGGTTTCACCATCTTGGCCAGGCTCGTCTGGAACTCCTGATCTCAAGTGACCGCCCGCCTCGGCTTCCCAAAAGTGCTAGGATTACAGGCATGAGCCACCACGCCTTGGCCTGATTTTAGTTTTTTTAAATACAGAAAATGGGGTTAAAGGTAATACTTGCCTTATAAGATTTATTTCAGGAATGAAAGAAATAATCTGTAGAAAGTATTTAGAAAAGTTTCTGATGCACAGTGCGAGCCCAAAGGGTGTGTCTGATTAAAAAGCCTGGATTACATTAAAGCTAAGTCAGAGAACTTTCTGCTTGGAAGGCTGACAAAGTATAAGGACCACGATCTGGTCAGATTCTGCCAGCAAATTGCATTTTATTTCAGGTAATCTTAATGGCTCTCCAGGAAGCTGCTCCTGTTAGAGCATTTGGAAAATTACATTCAGGTGTATAGGGAATTTATTATATGACCAAGAGTGCATTTTTACTCAGAATAATTTCCTGTATATATGCTAAAATAATTGCTGAAATAATTGCTACCTATATGGAAGAAATAACAATATGTTGAAATAATTGCTACCTATATGGAAGAAATAATCCCATGCTGAAATAATTGCTACCTATATGGAAGAAAACATGAGGTCCTTTCCTCATTCCACATACATATGTAAATTTCAGATAGATAAAAGAGCTAAGTAAAAACAAAAATAATCTTGGAACAAATTACAGGGAAATATTTTCATAACCTCGAGGTCATGGGGCATTCTTAAGCAGGGCAGGGATCGCAGAAACCATCACAAAATGGAAATATTTGACTAAATATAAAAAAAATGTTTAATATATCATTAGTAAAGTGAAAATGTAAACCATATAGACTGTTAACATAACTACAACAGAATTGGCACAATAAAGATGGCTGGTACTGATGTTCAAAGAACTCCTTCAACTGATAAAATTTTAAAGAAAGATACGTGAGTCCAGTAAGATGCTTAACCATACGCAGGAAATTACGACTGACAAATGAATTACCATTTTTTTCAGTCTTCATAATTGCAATCCAATGGGGTGAGATTAGCTTTGTTTTGTGGGAGGAGTGTAGTAAGGCAAGGAGACACTGCCATACATTTCTGGTGAGAGAGTAAGTTGCTAACACATTTGGGAAAATTACCTAGAAATATGATTTAAAATTGAACATACTGATATTCTTTGTCCATGCCATCCCACTTTAGGGAATGTTGCCTACAGAAATAAAAACACAGGAAGGTAATGATATATAGAGGAGAATGTTTATTGCAGCGTTGCCAAGGAAGAAAATGAAAAGTAAGCTGGAAAATGCATCAACAAGGTAAAGATTGAATACATTCCAGTGCAGACATGCTATTGAACATTATGCAGCTTTTAAAGAAAATGAGTTAAGGATATTTATTTATTTTCCCATCTCCCAAATATGTTTTGCTAAGTCTCTCTTGCTTTTCATCTAGCTTTTCTCAGCCTCAAAAAGGAGGCTTTACTGTGGCTTTGTTTACATTTTTTCCACATCAATAGCAAGGGAATTGGACCCTGGATGAAAATTCACCTGTTAGATTCATATTCTGCGTGGCATGAAATTGCCGCCTGAGACAGAGTTGAGGGAGCAAGAGGAATGAAATATTGAAAACATATCAGGGCTAGTAGGGAGAAGAACACAGGTAGCACAGAAAGTATTCACTTAGTCTCTTTGCTTCATGATGAGTATTAAGGGGGTGACTTCTGCTATGGGGGAGGGTACCTCTATACAAGATCATAGAGGACTTAGCCTTAAAACCTAGGCTTGTTCTCATGACAGCATAGTTAATGTGACTATCTTCTGGGACCTGCCAGCTACAGTCATGACTACTTGCTACCTCATCAAGATCAATTAATTATTTTCCTAATGGCTTTATTACGGTGCCCTGTGATGGCTGCAAAAACAGTTCTTATAATATCTGATCTAATTCCTTCCTGCTGTCATGTCTGCAAATAATTATTAAATAACTGATCTATGTTATACACTATTTTGGGCACTGGAAGAGTGAATCAAACAGACCAAATCTGTACTCTTAGGAAATTGATATTCTAATAAGTGGCAGAAGTATAAAACAGACAACAGAAGAGTAAGTGAATGGATAGATAAAAGAGGATGATGAGTGAATAAAAAAATAAAGTATATAAGGAGATGGAGAGTACATACACGTGGGTGTGTGTACACATACATGCATTATTTAAAATCGGGTGGTAAGATAGGTCTCTCTGCACACAGACCCTAGAAAAGTCAGACCCTAGCGAAGAAAAAATATGGATTAATGGGGATTCCCAGGAAGGAATGTTTTAGGCAGAAAGAACAGAGAGTGAAAGTCTTCCCAGGCAGGAGCATTCCTGGTGTTCATGTTCCCAGGTAGGATGAGATGGTCAGTGCATTTGGAACAGAAAAAGGGAGGAGGAGAGTGGAGAGAGATCCCCTCATGGAGGAATGAAGTCACCAAAGTCCCTCTGGCTGTGGTGAGAATTACGAATTTTACTCTGCTTAAAGCCATCTTTTTGAACAGAGGCTGATGAGATCGCCATTAACATTTTATACAGATCCCTTTGGCTGCTTGAAGAAACAGGCAAGATAAACAAGGGTGGGGAGCAGCAGGAGTCTGCTTAAGAGGCTCTTTCAGAGGTTCAGGGGGAGATTATGGAGCCTGGACCAGGATGGAAGCTGTGGAGGCAGCGAGCAGTGGTCTAATTTGGGACATCCTGATGATGGAGCTGAGCAAATTTGCTGATGGCTCAGATACGAGGAAAGAGGAGTTGAGGGCAACTCTCCAGGTTTTGGCTGAGTCTCTGGGAGGGCTCCTTTCACAGACATTTCTAGTCTCCTGATCTGTATCCAGAGGGTTCATTAATCAGAAAGCGGTGGACATTTTGCACTCCAGACTTCGGAGTGAGCTCTGGAGAAGGCTTGCTCAGTAGGGTCTCACTCCCTGAGTTCTCTAGATGAATTACAAAACTCACATTTCTGGCTTCCTTTAGAAGTGAACAAAAGTTGACCTCATTCAAATAAGTCATTTAAAACTCAGAAGTATCTCATGTGGTCTTTTTCTTATTCCTAATCTTCTTATTCTGATTTTGAGGTTGAAATACCAGGGTCAAGTTCTAACATGGTTTCTTCAGTTCGGCAGAGCTATGATTTGAACCCAAACCTTCTGATCTCTGTGCCTCACCATGTGATGTCCCAGGTGAACCTGCCAAGCCATTCCCATGCCTTATCTAATCTACAGTTCCCAATGACCTTGCCCATCATGTGGAGCAGATAGAAATAGCTATATGGTGTGAACAAGAAAAGTGAAGTTGAGAATGATGTACTGAGATGCACAGAGATCATGCTGTTTTGGGGTCGTGGTGAGGACCTGAGTCTTCTGTTACTTAGCACCGTGCTGATGTGTCATGGTCTAGGGACCTGGAAGTCTACTGAGAACAACAAAGCATTAACAGACAACTCATTCTTTCCCCCAATCTAACATCTTGCTAAAATACCGAGTTTCCTTAAAATAGGGTTTTCTGGGAAGCTAAATGCAGCAAGGCTCTGTTCTTGCAGAGTCTGCTGGCTTACTTAATCCCTCTCAGAGAAGATTTTGGTAAAGTGCTGCAACTCAGAGTTCCAAGCTCCCCACTGACCAGCAAGGGTCAGTGCAGAATGCACAGCCTCAGTCAAGAAAAATGAAATTTCCTAAGTCTTCTCTGCACTAAAAAGCTGAAGTGGTTGCTCCACCCCACCTGGAGCAGGCTGATCAGAGAAGGCTGATCTTTGAGGGAACAAGATCCCATCCTTTTCAGGGAATCACTGCTCCATGTCAGCTGAAAACTCAGAAGGCACAGAGGCACCAGGGAAGGCACTGAAGCCTTTCATTCCTGCCGCCTCCTTGTGCTTGCCTCCAGCCTGCTGCTGGAGATGAAGCTGGCTGGCTTCGCTCTGAGGTGCTTTGCAGCCCTGTCTGCTCAATTTCCGGTGGACCCTCAGTGCCCAGGGAGAGCGCATGTTTTGCTTGTGATGTTGGTAATGAACTGCCGCTGGGAACAAATTAATGAGTGTGTCAGAAACTGCAGTGGAACTGCATTATGATTCACAAACACCACAATGAAAATGCCAGTTAAGATCTGGTATAAATACACACAGACTCTGAAGAAGCAAACTCTTTTTTCTTTTAATGAGAGAAGAATTTAAAATAACATCATTCTGCCCTGAGCAGCATTGCCAGGGGAGAATTCCTTAGCAGATAGTTTCTTTAAAAATATATATATATATAGTTAATACATACAGAAATATTAGAGAAATTTAATTTCACTTTTTACATATGGGTATATACATAGTATACTTTGAAATATACATAGCACATATGCCATGTATGGGTTTACAGTGTACAAAAATGCAGAATGTCAACTTTATAGGTTATGTACCATGTTTATTACATTTTAAGATCTTTTTTTATTGACTATCATATGTTTCCATGGCCTTTCATTAATATCATTCCTCAATATTCTGAGTTTTTGGAATTTAGATTCACAAATTAAAATTCAATGAAAAATAACCCCATTGGTTCAGAGACCTATAACTTTAAAGCTCATGACTAGGGAACGTAAAGAAACTTCCATCACTCCGAAGGTGCAGCAGGACTGTGTTGGGGGAAACTGTAAGCCTCTGAGTTTGTGACTCACCTCTGATATACATACAGATGCTTGTGTTTATGGAGCAAGATGTTGCTAGGATTGAAGGCCTAACACAGGGGTTCCTCAGAGCCCCAAAAGAAGGCCAACTATAGGGTTTCCTACAAAGCCTCTCTGTAGCACCAGGGGCTGCTACAGGGAGGGTTGGGAAAAGGAGAAGGAATCTAAGTAGTCAGGCTCCAGGCTTTCTCCTCTCAATTCAACCAGAGCCTCTTTTCTTTTGTCTGCTTTACTTATTAGGGTTCCGGGTAAGTTTTTATTGTATATTATAAATTAAAGTTAGACAGCTATAGGTTAGTAGTAGGTTGAGCATGAGTTTTGCAACAGGTAAGATTTGACTTCCTAAAGTAACTTTAGGATTTATTAGCTATTCGATGTGGGGCACATGTAACTTCTTTGAATCTTGGATTCTGTCTAAGACAGAGTAATCATAATGCCCATTTGTCTGGTTGCCATAAGGATTAGAGATAGTGAATTAAAATGCCATGAACTTAATTGATTTTATCAAAAAACTGATTATTACAACACATTCTAGCCGGTCACTAGTCATAGATTTAAGTGGTTTGTTTTCTTCTGACAACTGCAGAAGATGGCTAACAAGGTAATTTCACCTTGAGTCAGAGAATCTATTTTAGCTAATAACTATCTCAAACATTAAATAGAGTTTTATAAAGGAGAACAAAACTTGTTTGAAAATATTACTTGTCATCAGTGACCAATTTGAATTTAGAATAATTATGGGATATGGTTTTCTCAAGCTTGAAGAAATAGTTTAACCGTTCTTTTTACCACCCCATTTTCAGTTACGTAGTCCTCAATTGTTCTTTAGTAACTCCTTAACATTGTAACCTGTGAATTTCCATTCAAAACACTATGCAAACGAGAAATCACAAGGACTAAATCAGGAGTAGGTGGCTAATAAACTTTTCTAGCATAAAGATTTGTCTGTGTTAATGTTTGTGTGACTTCAAAAATTGGATTTTTGTAGGGGCCATGTCAGTGTTCTTCCCTTTGCCTGCAGCCCTCCAGTCTTATTACAGACATGCCCTGTTGCATCACATGTTTTCCTTTATTCCTTCTCAACACATTGTCTTCCTATTGGGCGTTTTTTTGTTTGTTTTTTGTTGTTGTTTTTTAGAGATGCAGATCCATTGTTAATGAATTGCTCAGTGATCAGTATAATGGAAAGAATGACAAGGAATGCACTGCTTTTAATAAGGGTCTTAGTCTCTAAGGGATACGAAGTGAGTTATATTTTAGAAATTAGAGATGATAATCCAAACTGAATGACACTGGCCAAGGGAAAAGGGAAGACAACTTGACCCTTTCCCACTTAGCTGTTTTTTGTTTGCTTGTTTATTTGTTTCAAATAGATTTTTGTCTTTTGGGCAGCTTTTGGAAATTCTACTACCCAAATTGAACTATCTCAGATTAATTTTATGCAGTTCAAAAACCAAAGAAAATGAGATATTGTATGACCTTTTCAAACTTAGCAATTCAAGGTGCAATTTTAATGGATGGATTCCATTTCACATGGGCAGAAGACCTTAAACATTCTATTCACAAAGCATTACTGAATGTTAAGTTCTTGCATAACCTGGTAGGTCCAGAAATGGGACACTCATTTTGCTCATTTAATGCTGAAAAATTGGTGTTATAGATAAAAATGGCTTCTATCTGTCATGAAAATTTATCCTTGAAGGGCAATTAAGACATAAGAAAGGACTTTAATGAATCCTTCCAGACAGAATTAGAGAAAGTTTGAGGATTCATTCAAAGGCACACCTACCAGGCTTTCAGAAGTGCTTGTTGGCTATTGAGGACCATCTTAGTACAGCTGGAGTGTTTCACACCAGCCAACGTAGGGTCTAAGCTCAAGGTTCTCAGATTACTTTTCTGTGTAATGCCTGAAATGAAACAAAATTGAGAGGCAATGGTAAGTTACTCAGCAAAGAGGAGTGATTTGTAGGTAGTTAAAGGGTGAACCCCAGCCTGTTTTGTGGACCTCTATTCAGCTCCCCTAGGAGAGCAGTTTATTTTACAAAGTTCTTTTGCTATGACACTCATTTTGGAGGAACATATTTTAGTAATAGAAGATATCATTCACTGTCAGGAGACCACCAGGACACTGATGTCAATTAAGATACTGATATGTTTTGGCTGTGTCCCCACCCAAATCTTAACTTGAATTGAATCTCCCAGAATTCCCAAGTGTTATGGGAGGGACCCAGTGGGAGGTAATTGAATCATGGGGGCCAATCTTTCCTGTGATAGTGAATAAGGCTCATGAGATCTGATGGGTTTGTCAGGGGTTTCTGCTTTTGCTTCTTCCTCATTTTCTCTTGCTGCCACCATATAACAAGTGCCTTTCACCTCCTGCCATGATTCTGAGGTCTCCCCAGCCATATGGAACTGTAAGTCCAACTAAACCCCTTTTTCTTCCCAGTCTCAGGTATGTCTTTATTAGTAGCATGGAAGCTGTCTAATACAGATACTATCTTAGTTAATTTTCCTAGAAGCAAATTCTGAGATGAGGATCTAAGAGCAAGTGGTTTATTGGGAAAGCATTCCCAGGAAACACTGAGGCATGAGAGGAAAGGTATTGATAAAGCATGAGTTTTTAATCTCACTGGGAAGCTCTAGGAAATGCTGTGGAATATGCTTCAGATTTACTATATATGAGGAGCAAGGAGGGTCAGGGTAGAAGAGAAACAGGAGGCAGTGGCAGGATGTGCTACAGACGGTGACATTTTCATGAAGAAACTGATATCAGAAGAGGGCTTTGGAAACTGAGATGAGTTTGGAAAGCACAGGAAGAAATCCTGTACATAGAAAGATAAAGCAAAAAGAGGGAGCCAAAAAAACATCACAGGCATGTGAGAACATTGGATACATTGATTCAGGAGTGAGGGACAGTACTGGGTTAATGATAACCACCCACTATTATTAATTTTTAAATATTCACAGAATGGTTATTATACATGTAGGTTTTCCAATTCCTGATCCTTTGTTTCTTTCTGTTGGCTTCTTTTTTTTTTTTTTTTTTTTTTTGAGACGGAGTTTCGCTCTTGTTACCCAGGCTGGAGTGCAATGGCGCGATCTCGGCTCACCGCAACCTCCGCCTCCTGGGTTCAGGCAATTCTCCTGCCTCAGCCTCCTGAGTAGCTGGGATTACAGGCACGCGCCACCATGCCCAGCTAATTTTTTGTATTTTGAGTAGAGACGGGGTTTCACCATGTTGACCAGGATGGTCTCGATCTCTTGACCTCGTGATCCACCTGCCTCGGCCTCCCAAAGTGCTGGGATTACAGGCGTGAGCCACCGCGCCCGGCTCTGTTGGCTTCTATTTGACTAAATCTGTGATGACTACCACTGGAGGACAAGTAAGGAAAAGGAAGTGAAGGAGGAGGAGAAAGGTGAGAGAAGGATGAAGGGAAGAAGATTAAGAAGGAGGAAGAGAGGCCGAGCATGGTGGCTCACTCCTGTAATCCCAGCACTTTGGGAGGCCGAGGCAGGTGGATCATGAGGTCAAGAGATCGAGACCATCCTGGCCAACATGGTGAAACTCCATCTCTACTAAAAAAATACAAAAATTAGCTAGGCATGGTGGCGCATGCTTCCCAGCTACTCGGGAGACTGAGGCAGGAGAATTGCTTGAAGGAGGTGGAGGTTGCAGTGAGCCGAGATTGCGCCACTGCACTCCAGCCTGGTGTGTGGCGACACAGCGAGACTCTGTCTCAAAAAAAAAAAAAAAAGAAGAAGGAGGAAGAGAGCAAAAAGTATGTAGACAATGTATTCTAGATCAGAAGTCTTTGAGAATGGGTTTATGGACCAACGTTAAATTGTGACAACTGTTTTTTTTCTAGTCCACAGCAGAAAGAGAAATAAAAAGGCAATGTAGTAAAATTGCCATAAAGCTAAATCTAGTTTGATATCTTCTCGACATTTTGACATTAAAATTTTCTCTCCTTTATGTGACAATTTAATGGGTGGGTTTTTGTTTGTTTGTTTGTTTGTTTAGAAAAATACATTCCCAAAGCAAAATAAAGAGTTAGAAACCTCATGCTCTTCAATAAACAAAAACAGTGTCTACATATTTTGCTGGTAGGAGAAATCCAGAGTCCTAGGACAATTAGCCTCCTCATCAGAGGTATTCCTTACATCATTCTAAAGAGTCAACAAATGTTAATGACTGCAGGTCACTCCTTAACAAGGTTGCACAGAGAATACTGTATATTAGAGTGGATCAGAGCACAGGCTGAGGCTGGAGAAATTAGGACTCAGTCCCGTGTGGCCGCTTGTTGTCCATGAGAACTTTTGTGGATTATTTAACCCTTTTGTGTCTCAAATTATTCATCTATAAAATGGATCAAATAATTACATGTACTTTAGAAAGTTGATATGAAAATAAGCCAGTTAATACAAGTACAATGTCTAGGACAAGATCTTCCACACACTAAGCAAGCAATAAATGTTGCCGTAACAGGAAATTTCCCAAATTGAGTTTCTAAAATAATGCTTTATTGCTAAGTTACTTGGTCTATATATGCTACAACAGGTAGAGAAGTATTTTTAAACAAAATATTCAAATAAATAAACATAATTTTACACACTGAGGGCAGAGATATCATTTATTAGAGGTAACAACTTTTAAATTCTTGAGATGAAGATGATGATGATTTGAGACGGAGCCTCACTCTTGTTGCCCAGGCTGGAGTGCAGTGGCTCGATCTCAGCTCACTGCAACCTCTGCCTCCCGGATTCAAGCAATTCTCCTGCCTCAGCCTCCCTAGTAGCTGGGATTGCAGGCATACAACACCAAGCCAGGCCAATTTTTGTATTTTTAGTAGAGACAGGGTTTCTCCATGTTGGCCAGGTTGGTCTCTTGACCTCAGGTGATCCGTCCAAAGTGCTGGGATTACAGGCGTGAGCCACTGCACCCATACATGTACTCTTTAGATGGGCTCTACTGTAAGAAAGTTACACTTGTATGAAGGCATTTGTAAAGCTTTTAAGATTTAATTAAATTAATTAATTAATTAATTTTTTGAGACAGGGTCTCACTCTCACCCAGGCTGGAGTGCAACAGTATAATCATGGCTCACTCACTGCAGCATTGACTCACCCCAGCCACCCCCATCCTGGGCTCAGGTGATCCTCCCATCTCAGCCTCCTGGGTAGCTGAGACTACAGGTGTGCCTCAGCATGCTTGGCTAATTTTTTTTTTTTTTTGGACAAGGTCTTGCTATGTTGCCCAGGAGAGGCAACAAGGGATCTTCCCACCTTGGTTCTCAAAAGTACGGGGGTTACAGGTATGAGCCACCACACCCAGTCAACACTATTTCTTGACTCCTTGTTTTTACTGGCATTCTTTGCAAGCGTTTCTTATTCTAATTGGCATGGAAAACAATGCCATTTTCTTCTTAGTTAAGACACTCTGGAAATTTGTAACTATAGTAACTACGTAATACTATACTGAGATGGGATAGTTCCCGGGATAGTTCCCTTGATCCCTTCACAGGCCGGAACTGTAGTGGCTCATATCACAGCCCCCTGCTGGCCGTTCCTCACAGAAGGGAGTATGTGAGTGAGGGTCGGCAGGAACCAGAGGGAATGAATGCTAGAACCAGTCAGTGGCTCCTCTGGTGGGAGCAGGCTCTGTGCAGACTCCACAGCAGCCTTCAAGTGTGTTACAACCAATGCTATTTCAGCTCTACCATTTAGGGATGGCCAAGTGTCAACCAGCTCAGTGGAGGGTCAGGGCGGCAACCCCTGCCCTCCTGGCACCTGAGTTCTTGACAGGCATCCAGGAAGATTTAGGTCACACAAATGTTTGAGAGGTGATGAATGTGGAAGTCTTTATTGAGTGGTGGGTGGCTCTCAGCAGAAACGGAGGCTGGAAAGGGGAAGGGAGGGCCATCTTTCCCTGAAGCCTGGCTATTTCCCATTGGGCCACTTTCTGAGGCTGCATCTTCTGAAGTTAGTCTCATCTATCTGTAGCCTCCAACACTTAGCCTCTTGTATCCTCCATGCTCGGCCACTCATATTGCTCTACCAGGTGAAGTCTTTTATGGGTACCAGATGGGGTGGGCAGGCCAAAAAGGCAACATTTGGGCAGAAAAACGGGGTCAGCTGTTTTCACTTAGGGCCGTGGTTCCAGTCTTAAAAGTGGGGTTTAGCCGGGAGTCCAACTCTTCTGGATCATTTCCATAACAACTGCATTATAGAATAAAAAAGCAAGTTAACGTGGTCAGTTTTACAATTTTAGATTTTTCCTATTGTTTCAGTAGCATTTTATTGAACAGGGAAGTATGTAAGTAGAGATTTGGGAGATGACAATGGTTATACCATGAGAATAGTTTGGAACCAGTCTATGAAAGACAGAATAAGCAGAGTCTCCACAGGAAAATGAAAATGGAACAGATGGGCTAATTCTGCATTTTCAAGAGTTCTTTCCAAACATGAAAGCCATCCCAGTGGACAAAAGAAAAGAAGTTTTGTCTGAACTCAGCACCTGAAGCAATAAATGCTGACTCTTTTCCCATTATCTTAAAGGAAAATCTTGGCCAAGATAGTGGGGAGAGTGATGAGAGGAGGGAGACAAGACAGGTTTAAGATACATTTGCTTCTTTATCTCCTAATGGACAGAATACAGTTTGATTTAAATTCCAAGCAACATCGCATTAGCTGAGTTAAGCAGAACTCCTGAGAGGCGATTATTGGCCATCTCTGATCACTTCTGAAGCAGTCACTTGGCTGGACTTTCAAAAGTCAGCTGGTTTCCAGGTTTCCTGGCGGTGCTGGCTAGAGTACCTGGGAGAGACTCTACACTCTTAGCTTGTTTCTTTCTTGTATTGTCCCTATACTCAAGGAAGCCACAAGCAGTTGTTTGTGGATGTCTACCATAACTTGTTGGGAAAATGCAGTTCACAATTATGGTTTTCAAAATGACATTTTCCAGTCTGACAAAATACATTTATATTTTAATTCTTGTCTTAAGAATGTGGAAGCCGATTTACATTGCCCTCCCCCTCCCTGCCCTGCACCTTCTCTTCATTGCAGGTGGTAGGGTTGATAACATCTGGATGTCTACCCTGGATGGCTAATTGTAGATCCAGATGGTTACTTACATTTAATTCAATATGATCACATCCTTTTAGCGGGAATACCATGTACTTCATATTTTCAACTTATTAAATTCCTACTATGTGCAAACAATTCCTTTTCTGGATGCCAAGAAGAACGTCAGTGAAATGCAATGTACAACCTATACACATACACACAAACACACTCACATACCATGGATACTTGATTAAGTAAATTCGCCATGAACAGTGGATTTACATATTTTGAGAAATGGTGATTAAAGTTAGAGTTTGCAGAAATGGTATTACTTAATGTTGAGTAGCTTCTAAGATGAAAATGCTGAATGCATGTTTCAAAAAAGATGATCTGCAAAAATATAATTTGTAGAATACAACATTTTTAACCAAAGAGCGAATATTGTGATGTAGACTGAAAATCAGAAAATTAAAAGTGCATGAAATTTGCTCTGAGTTTATAGGTTTTTCAGTTGCTGGTTTATAATTACCAAGTATATGTGAGGCCCAGAGTCACACAACAAAACTGAGTACAAGATTAAATTTGCAGATATAGCATTTCTGAATCTGCAGATTTCTCATCAAATACTAAAACTCCCCCAAGGTTTGTATTGTAGGTGGTGATTAAAGAATAGTCAAAGAAATACTCTCTTTTTTTTCTCTCTCTCCCTCTGTCTCTTGCTGATATTATTACCAGAAGTTAAAACTGATGTAACTCTAGGCTAGTGTGGTAGGCACCGTGTCAAAGAGTTTCAGCAATACAATTACCACTAATTGGGGGAATAAAGAAACCCTGCTGTTTTCCTCTCTGCCTTGCAGGGGAGAGAAAGAAAACCAGACCCCATGGGCTCCCTTAACTTTCTGCCACAAGATTGTACAGGTCTGGCTGGAGATCTCAGTCTGGTCTTGTCCCTCTCACTTCTGCACATGCTCCTGTGTCACTGCCTAATTGGACAATCAAAGAGTTCTCTGTGTAGTTGTTTAGCCTTGGCCCAAGATGTTTCTTGATATCCTATGTCTATGTCTTCTAAATCCAGCTTATGTTTAATTTTTTGCGATGCCTTTCCTAATCACCCCCAAGCAGATCCCATCATAGCTGCCCTCCTCCATACACACATGCACTTTGTGGGGTCCTAAGACAAATCACCAGTTCTTCCTTTATGAAGTGATACTATGTTTGTCTCCAGCACCAGACTGTGTGATACTTAGTAGGCGAGAACCGTGATGCGTTTAATCATCTGGTCTCCTGCACTTTGTAGGCAGTTCCACATGGTGGAAGCTCAAAAGATGTTTGCTGAAGAAATCAGGAATAAAGGAAGACAGTTATCTAAAACCCTGGCACCTAGGAATCTTGAAGTAAATCCAATATTTATTAGCTGTTGTGGTTTTTTCTTTTCTTTTCTTTTTAATTTTTTTTTCCAGTTATGAAGAATGTAGCCTTTCTTTTTTTTAGACGGAGCTTTGTTCTTAGTGCCCAGGCTGGAGTGCCATGGTGTGATCTCAGCTCACTGCAATCTCCACACCCCGGGTTCAAGCAATTATCCTGCCTCAGCATCCCAAGTAGCTGGGATTACAGGAGCAGGCCACCACACCAGGTTAATTTTTGTATTTTTAGTAGAATCAAGGTTTCACCACGTTGGTCAAGCTGGTGTCGAACTCCTAACCTCAGGTGATCCTCTCAACTTATCCTCCCAAAGTTCTGGCATTATAGGCATGAGCCACTATACCCGACCAAATACAGCCATTTCTGACATGCCACCCACTTTCAAGTCATAAGTTGTGAACCCTTTTAGCATTTGAAAAAATGTATATAATAGAGGCAGGGCCTCTCCATGTTTCTCAGGCTGGTCTCACACTTCTGGGCTCAAGCAGTCCTCCTACTTCAGTCTCCCAAAGTACTGAGAGGACAGGTATGAGCCACTAAGCTCAGCCATGGGCTACTATCTGGAAGAAATTGTAGTATAGAATGCAAAGGAGATGAGATGCCACCTCATCTGCTTTTTCTTTAGTCCTTAACTGCAACATCAAATCTAGGGCCTTTAGCATTTGAGGAGGAATAAAAATAACTGTATCTGTGGACCCCATCTTGCACTCCATTTCCCTGTGTGACTCTGGACTCCATGTTTATTTGAGGATTAAGAGAGAACAATTGAAAAATTTATACATTCAAAGCAAATTTTATTCACCTTTGCTTTTCTGATTTGCAATCCATATTATAATACTCATTCTTTGATTGAAACTGCTGCATTCTATCAATTATATTTTAACTTTGACTTAAGAAGTCTTCAAGGCATATTTCCCCAGAAAATAGCAATCTATGAAATGCTGGATCCATAACATCTTGTTTTTATGTCAGTACAAAGCAAACGTATTATTTCTGAAGCAACTAAGCCAAATATTAAGAAAGTATGGAGCAGGCCACTGCAACTTACCACTTCACTGTATATCTTACTGGACTATAGATTTTCTTCCAAAAGTTAAGCATTTAAAAGGGCAACTTCTCAATTTCACCAGTAGGTATTGAGGGAAGCCCCAGTAGTAAATGAACTAGACAAACAGGAATCCGAATAAAGTTTCTAAAGCAATAATAGTAAAATTAAGGGTTGCATTTCACATCGTGGACTCTGTATTGAGTAAATCTGAAAAATCATGAACAATTGCTGTAAATAGTGAACACATAACAATGATACATCATGAAAAGAATTTAAAATAGTGACATGTTTTATGCTCAGCGGGCATATACATAGGGCAAACATTTATGTTTAAGTTCCTCACGGAGTCATAAACTGCAGAGACTGTTTCAGTCAGTCTCAAACACTTAACAGCAGAACCCATTCTTATTGACATCTTCTACTCAGAACATGAATCAGCTGAAAAAACTGAGCACTTCCTTTTCCTTTCCTTTTTTTTTTTTTTCTTTCAGTAGCTTAGTGGGTACAAGTGGTTTTTGGTTACATGGATGAACTGTTGAGTGGCGAAGTCTGGACCACTTTTGTTTTGTTTTCATTTTTGTTAAGGCAACAACAAGAATGACCAAGCCTCTCCTTGCCTTTTGTAGTCATCTCTCTGAAACCTCAGAACTTTGTTAGATCAAAGATGTGACCACCAAATTAGAAAGGCTAAATAACCAAAGCTAAACATTTGATGTTTCCTTATTTTGTTTTAAAAAATCATTCCTACTTATCTTTAACGGGTGATATATGTATGTGGTGAAAAGTTCAAAAGGCACAAAAGGAAATAGAAACTTCCAGTTTGGAGATGACAGCATTTAGCTGCTATGTGCCCTCTCTCTTTACACAAATCACTTGAGACAAGAAGGAAAAACAAGAGGGACAAATGGAAAAGCCAACTCCACATTAGACAAAGTTGGGGACAATTGAAATATTGAATTAGAGTGGATGGAAAGGGCATCAAACGACTATTTAAGCAAATTACTGTGGCTATATAATATTCACATTACTGTGGCTATAGAATAAACTTCGGTTTTTGTTTGGTCTAATCCTCCACCCTCATTATTGCCCCTTGATATTCAAGGGTCTTTTTGCTTGCCTATTTTTTCATATGAAGTTTAGAGTGATTTTATCTTGTTCCAAATAGAATACCACTTGTCTTTTTATTTAGATCGCCTTCAATTTATAGTTAAGCCAGGAGGGCTTAGTAGCTTTGTGATACTAAGAACATGGGACTTTTTTTCCATGTTTTTGTGCTACAAAGTGTTTTTAACAGATTGCTCATATTTTTTGTTAAATTTATTTATGTACCTATTTTTTGGTTGTTACTTTATGTGATATCTCTTATTTCATCATATGTTCTAATAATTTCAATGTATGAAGGTTATTATTTGTGCCCAGATACTTTTTGAATTCTTGAATTGTTTGTTTTAGATTTTTTTTTTTTTTTTTTTTTTTTTTGAGATGGAGATTTGCTCTTGTTGCCCAGGCTGGAGTGCAATGGTGTGATCTCGGCTCACTGCAACCTCTGCTTCCAGGTTCAAGCGATGCTCCTGACTCAGTCTCCTGAGTAGCTGGGATTACAGGCATGTGCTATCATGCCGGGCAAATTTTATATTTTTAGTAGAGACAGGGTTTCTCCATGTTGATCAGGCTAGTCTCAAACTCCCGACCTCAGGTGATCAGCCAGCCTTGGCCTGCCAAAGTGCTGGGATTACAGGCATGAGCCACTGCACCCAGGCTGTTTTAGTTTTAAGTTAAATTATTTCCAGTTTCTTATATGAACTTCTGCAATGACTATTTTATTTCTTGGTTTCTCACTGTCATTTTTTTTTTTTTTTAAAGAGAAAGAGAGAGAGAGAATAGGAAGGAGGAAAAAGGAAGAGAAAGAGAGAGAGAGAATGGGGAGGAGGGAGAAGGAAAAGAAAGAGGGAGAGAGAATGGGAGTATTGCTTTCTTGCCCAGGCTAGAATGCAATTTAGTAATGGGTATTGAAAACCTCTTGTATACTGATAATTATACTTAATGATGTAGTCAGGAAGGAATAAGGGAAGAAGATAACAAACAAACAGCCAACCAATATTTAATTTAAACCTATGAAATGCTATGCGATTACTGAGGAGTGATTTACTTCCAATTATATAGTCACCTTTGGAATAGGTGTGAGGTGGTAATGTATGTTTTGTGTATTTGAAGTGGAGAGTTCTATAAATGTTTATTAAGTTTACTTGTTCCGGGTCTGAGTTCAAGTTCTGAATATCCTTGTTAATTTTCTATCTCGTTGATCTATAGAATCGTTAGCTCTTCTTGTTGCATTGATCCTTTTGCCATTATGTAATGTCATTCCTCGCCTCTTTTGATCTTTGTTGCTTTAAAGTCTACTTTATCAGAGGCGAGAATTGCATCTCCTGCTTTTTGTTTATTAGTTTATTTTTACTCTCTGTTTGATTGGTAAATCTTCCTCCTTCTCTCTGAGTCTTTGTGTATTGTTGCATGTAAGATGGGCCCGGATGCAGCATACCGATGGGTTTTGGCTTTTTATCCAATTAAAATATATATAAGTTTAATACCGGCGTTTGATGCTAGCTGGCTGTTTTGCCCATTAGTTGATGTAAATTTTTTATTGTGTTAAAGTTCTTTGCTTTTTGATATATTTTTGGAAAGGCTGATATTGGTTGTTCCTTTATATGTATAGTGCTTCTTTCAGAAGCTCTTGTAAAGCAGGCCTGGTGGTGGTGAACTCTCTAAGTACTTGTTTGTTCGCAAAAGATTTAATTTTTCCTTCGCTCATAAAGCTTAGTTTGGCTGGATAGGAAATTCTGGGTTGAAAGTTCTTTTCTTTAAGGATGTTAAATATTGGTCCCCACTCTTTTCTGGCTTGTAGGGTTTCTGCTGAGAGATCTGCTGTAAGTCTGATAGGTTTCTCTTTATGGGTAACCTGACCTTTCTCTCTGGCTGCCCTTAGTATTTTCTCCTTCATTTCAACCCTAATAAATCTGGCGATTATGTGCCTTGGGGTTGGTCTTCTTGAAGAATATCTTTGTGGTGTTCTCTGTATTACCTGGAGTTGAATATTACCCTGCCTTGCCAGGTTGGGAAAATTTTCCTGAATGATATCCTGAAGAGTATTTTCCAACTTGGATTCATTCTCTTCATCACATTCAGGTACACCTATCAAACGTAAATTAGGTCTTTTCACATAGTCCCATATTTCCTGGAGACTTTGCTCATTCCTTTTCATCCTTTTTTCTGCATTCTTGTCTTCTCGTTTCATTTCACTGAGCTGGTCCTCGACTTCTGATATCCTTCCTTCTGCTTGATCAATTCGACTGTTTAAACTTGTGCATGCTTCACGAAGCTCTCGTGTTGTGTTTTTCAGCTCCATCAATTCACTTATATTCTTCTCTCAATTGTCCATTCTCGTTAACATTTCGTCAAACCTTTTTTCAAGGTTCTTAGTTTCTTTGCATTGGGTTAGAACAAGTTCTTTTAATTCACAGAAGTTTCTTATCACCCACGTTTTGAAACCTGCTTCTGTTATTGGAACACACGTGTAATCTATTAAGCCTTGTTCCGTTACTGATGAGGAATTGCAATCCCCTGTAGAGGGAGAGGCATTCTGATTTTGAGTATTCTCTACCTTTTTACGCTGGTTTCTTCCCTTCATTATATATTTGTCCATCTGTCGTCTTTATAATTACCGACTTTCTAACTGGGTCTCTGACGTCCTACTTGTTGATTCCCTGCGCCGAAATCTGAGCAATCCACTGAGCCGGCCAAAACAGCGGTGTTAAGATTGATGGTGCTTTTCTGCCCGGGAATCTCCAGACTCTGCCCCAAGAACTGGCGTGCTAAGGCACCAGCAAAACCGCCACGCCGGCCACAAGAGTCGCCCTGGCGACCCGTGGAGCTCCTCCACTGGGAATCTCCTGGTCTGTGAGCAACTAATATTCATCTGAAAGTGTGGCATCCTCTCGTTCTTTGCGCTTTCACTGGGAGGTACGTGCCCGAGCTGCTAATCTTCAGCCATCTTGGATCTCTCCCCCTCTCACTGTCATTTTTAAAATTTTCTTTACCTATATTAGTTGGTATTTCTTAAGCAATGTTATCTAATAATGGTGACAGCAGCATGTCTTACTGCTGACATTAATGAGAATGCTTTTTAGTATTTCCCCAATAAACCTATTGCTGACTTTAGGCTGTAATCATTCATATTTCAAAGCATTATTTTATTTCTACTTCATAGTGTTTTTTGAATCAGGAGTGGATTTTGATATGGTGTGTGTGTGTGTATGTGTATATATAAAAATTATTATATTAGTATATATGTATGCATATATGGCATTTAATGTGTGTGTAGGACATATATGGCATTATATATGTAGGTATGTATATATATGGATATTATATATATATATAATAATGCCATTCATCATAAATTTCATAAAGGCATTTTGTAGAATTTATGGTGATGAATGTCCACTTTTGGTCTATTTATAGGATAAGTTATGTTAATACATTTACTAGTACAGATGCCTTGATAAATTTTTCTGTTGAATTTCATCTTGTTATTTTGTGTTATTTTTTGACATGCTGCTACATTTTGTTTACTAATTTTTTGTTGAGATTTTTGTATCACTTTTTATCATGGACTTGATCTAGAGTTTTCTTTTATTGTATTGAGTGTCAGGTTTTGGTAGCAGTGTTACAGTATTTTCAAAGAAAAAAATAACTTTGAAGTTTTGTTTTTCCTTTTTTCTTGTGCTTTAGTCAAAGCTAAAATGATAAACATTAGAATTATCTGTTCTTTCAAAGTTTAGTCCAAGTGCCCTGGGAAATCATCTGTGCTTGATGATGTTTTTGAAAGGCAAGTCTTTGAAATATTTCACCCCCTATGGCAATTGTATTGCTTGGATTCTCTATCTTTTCTCGAATTGGTTCTCGTCAAGTTTTGCTCAGCAGTGGTCATGGAGAATCTGTTAACTATACAGAAAGCATGTTTTTGGAAGCATTGTTGACAGCTATATGGGCACTTTGTATTTCTTTGGTGAGCTTTTATAAAGTCAGAGATATAAAAAAGCATAAATTCAAAACATGTGCCACAGAATTGCTAAAACAAGCATAGGGGAGTGTCTCGACTGTAAATGTGCTACTGTCTTCCAATAATGGAAACTGGCAGAAATATCTGAATCACAGGATAAGACAGGGAAGGTTTTCAGAGCTTATCGAAAGCTCTTAAGATGTGGCATAGCCCACAAAAATAGTCAGTCTTCTTTGTGAGAAAGCTGCTTGGCAGAAACCAGTATTTCCATCGCTTATTATTTTAAAACTCAGTTTCTCACCCTGGGGAATCACTAATTTCTGGATGTTTGTCACAAAGCTTTGGCACATCCTTGTAAACACCAAAAAGAAACCCTCTCCTGCCTCTGCTTACCATCTCCGATCATGAGCTCATTCCTATAGTGTCACGTTTTTGAACTACTCAAAATGTATTGTGCTGTGCAGGCCTAGAACTGAGTTAATTAGACAACAAGGAAGTAAAGAAAGAACGCAGAAAAATTAAATCATTTTTAGCCACCTACTATGTATATGATATGATAAAAACTCTTCATATGCTACGTATTTTTTTAATCACATCAGTTTTACAGAGAACTAACGAGGTCAGTGAAGTTAAATGACTTCCTTTAAGTCACATTATTAATGCATAACTGAATTGGAACACTAACCTATGTTTTCTACTACATTATCTTGTAACTCAAATGACAAAATGAAGAGCTTCAAAAAAATAAAAGTGCCATTAGTAGAGTGAAATATCTATGACCCTAAGTAAAGGGGTTAAAAAATTCCATGGGCAACAAAAGCTGAGAATATCAAAATTTCACATCTTAGGCAATCATTTTAATTCCTGTTTTATCAGCCTTTTATCACATCAGGGGAAATAAGCATTCTTATTAGTTTCTATTTTAAAGTTGTTAGGCACATTAAAAAGAAAGAAAGAAAATTATGGCTTTGTTTCTGCAACTTTCTGGTCAGAGAGGTAATTTTCCAGGTCGGCAGTTAGTTCCTAAATGTGAATGCTATTTTGGTCTGACCTAAACATCAGCCCACCATCCATAAGAAATTGTCAGACACTTCTCCAAAGACCTTTCTGTGAAAAGATAGGCTTCACAGCAGTGTACAGGAGACATTTAACCTAGGATGGTTTTAGAAAATAAATTGCAGCGGGAAAACAATGCTTCCCAGTGTCACACTAACCAGGACCCACTCTTTCTTCTCATTAGTTCACTCATACCCCTCAGTAATTTTCTTAGAACTCAGACTTTATTTCATTATTTAATGGGTACAACGTAAGCTATTTGGGTGATGAGCACACTAAAAGCCCAGGCTTCATTGCTACACAATACAGCCACGTAACACAATTACACTTGTACCACTTAAATTTACACAAATAAAAAGGGCTGTTTCCAAGCTTTTATGGAAACCGCTATCTCCTTAAAATGATGTTGTAAATAATATTTCTAAAGTTAGAAACACTTTTAGGAAATACTGAATACCACATTCATCTCTTGGAATCTGCAACATACATTCACATATTCAAGGCCCTGAGAAGTCATGCAATAAACAAACTTGCTTAATTTTGTTTAATCCAGCACTTTCAAAGTAATATTTGAATAAGATGCGTCATAAACTGTTTTCTTTCATTGAATGGAAATGTTTGACAGAAAAACAGTTTTGTAAACTAACTTTGAAAAAATTGGAACATGTTTCTTTCTTCATTTGGCCCCTTTAGGATATGTTGAGAAACCTAGGAACATAAAGCAAACATAGGCATGTCAAAAATACTAATAATAATAACCATATTTTACCAATAATATTTCCTTTTATTCATGGAATATCATTAATTTTTCATCCTACCATGTATTCTGTATATAAACTTTTATTTTAAATCAGGAGTTGGCAAACTATAGCCTATGAACCAAGTGCAACCACAGCCTTATTGTACATCCTGGAGCTAAGAATGTTTTTTACATTTCTAAAAGAGTGTAAAAAGAGGAGAAAAAAAAAGAAAAAAAGGAAAAGACAAAAAGATAAAAAGAAAAGAAAAGGAAGAATGTACATCATGGACATTCAAACCCTGTATGTGACCCTCAGACCCTAAAATATTGACTCTGGTTCTTCACCGGAAATTTGCCCACTCCTGTTAATCTAAACCAAACAGTTAACATAATTGTGGTCAATAAAGATATATCACTTGTTATAAATTATATAGAAGAATAAAAGAATAAGGTAACAGTTCATCTTTTAATTTAAAGATTACTCTTAGTCTGGGCTAAGTACAGTGGCTCATGCCTACAATCCCAGCATTTTGGGAGGCCAAGGTGGGAGAATTGCTTGAGGCCAGGTGTTCAAGACCAGCCTGGGCAACATAGCGAGCTCTTATCTCTACCAAAAACAAAAATAAAATAAAAATGAAATTAAAAATAAAAACAAAAAATAACTAAAAATAAAATTAGCCAGGTATGATGGCAGAGGGATCACGTGAGCCCGGGAATTCAAAGCTGCAGTGAGCTATGATTATGCCACTGCACTCTAGCCTGAGCAACAGAGTGAGACACCAACTCTAAAAATTAAAAAAAAAAAAAAAGATTATTTCATGATAGAATTTAAAATTGAATTACTCAAATAATAAGCATGACAATGAAAAGGTAAGAGGGTTCAGGAAAGTCCTAAATTTGGGAGTCTAAACCCTCAAATTTAAATTCCATATCAAGAGGCAACATTTCATAGGATGAAATAAAGATTAGCTTTAATTGACTCAAAATAATTTTGAAACCTATACCAATTGAAGAATTTCCAACCTTGTAGAATCACTTACAATTTCATAGTCTATTATTTATAAAATAAGCAGACTGAAGTCACTGCTTCTTAGTTTAAGGAGAGAGTGTCACAATTATCTAGCAATATGTGAGGTTAGCAAGCTGCAGCTCTGTTTCACATTAACTAGGTCTTCTCCAAAAGTCACTGAGTCCAGGACACTTTTTAAAAACACGGATCTCTTAGTTAGATCCTCCCTGTTGAGATATGTCTTTTCAGTGTAAGGTAGGTCTTATAATTTGATAGACTTTCCAGGGACTTCTTTTTTGCTCTCCCCTCCTCTTCTCTTCCTACTGCTGTGTAACAAACCACCCTAACATTTAGTGGCTTAAAACAACAGTGTAATATACCCATGTATTAGTATGTCTTATGGTTCTGTGGGTTAACCAGGCTGGGATTCTCTCTTTGAGTCTTTCATGCAGTTGTAGTCAGATGGCACATCAAGATATGGTCATCTGAAGGCTTAGTTGGGCTGGACGTCTAAGATGGTTTATCTGCATGGCTGGTAGTTGACTGAGAGCTCCTCTGGCACTGCTGACTGGAAAATCTACAGGTGGACCTTTCATGCTGCCTGGGCTTCTTATAGCACAGAGTTGGCTTCCAAACAAGTATCCAAAGTCCCAAGTGGAATCTTTTAGAGACCTAGCCTCAGAAGTCCAGAATGTCACTTCTACAGCATTCTATTGGTCAAGCAAGTCACTAAGGCCAACTCAGTTTTGAGGGGAGGAGAATTAGGTTTCATTTCTTGATGTGAGGGGTAGAATGAGGGCACTGAGAATTTTTACTTACATCTTTGGAGGCATCTACCATACTCCACAGCTAGATGGTGCCCATTCATCTAAGAAGCTTCATTATTCCCAGCCTAGAAAGAATAAAGGATGGCATATCCCCTGTTACTTTCTCACTGACAAGATATTGATACCACTACTGCCAGTGGAAAAGTGGAAACTACAAACCATGGAGCACTATGTTTTTTTTTTTTTAAGAAGAGCTGCATTAGGATGGCTTAAGGTTGCAATTGCGTTATTTTTCTGTGGCAATTTCTTGTCAAGTAACTCATTTTTTTAACTTCATCAACCATGGGATAAACAGTCTGGATTGTACAGTGCAGAGTGTTTCCTTAATGCAAGATTGATGTGATTCTGCAAGCATGTATAACACACACACAACAAGGCAGTGTGCTCATTGGTGGGGGGTTTTCAGGACTTACGGGATTGAATGAGAGCAGAAATTGGACAGACTGATTTATTGCTCAGGGAAAATCCTGAAAGCAACTTATCTGTGTAAATGCGTCTCTCCATTCATTTAGCCAGGCTGTATAGTTTCCCCTTAATGCTCTGTGTTTATATCTAGATCTATCCATATATTATATTAATCAATATATATGTAAGAAATGTTCTTATTCAAATAAGAATTGATCTAGCTGTTTGGACTGATCCCTACTCAAGGGATATTATGATGAGGGGTAGGTACGGGAAAAGGAGGGCTTTTAGTAGGGCTTCACATTCACAAAGATCTTAAGTTTAGATCTAGATGTTTTCTGACTGTAGGCATATATATAGTCAGAAGGATACCCTGGCACAGATTACAAAGACGTTTATTCTAGTACTGGACTCAAATTCATGATCAGACCATAACAAAACTGTAGTCCATAAAGATTTTTTTCAATTAAAACTAAATCTTTCTACTGTTTGTGAACAGCACCATCATATTGTTACACATTTGTATGTACATGTTAAAGTTGTTGACTTTTTTTTTCAAGATAAAGACATCCCATTGGCCATAATATTTGAACTCTGTTTTGACCTTCTTTTTCCATTTTTCTTAATATGTATAGCATTTTAAGAGTTGGCAGGGCCTTGTCTTGGCTTTGAGAAGCCACATATCTCCCTCATATGAATTTTCTTGGGGCCAGGACAGTGGTAAAAATGGCTGCTCTCTCTACCCAATACCAATTGCTCTCCTTAACTTACATATGTCACATAGGAAAAAATGTTCATCTTAGCAGCAGATGAAAGAAAGTCATTTTTTGGGAAATCTATATCTTCTGAAAAAATTCTTTGATGTGTGGCTGTTGCATGGAATTTATTTTTTATTTTTATTTTTTTGAATATCAAAGACATTTTTATTCTCCAAAATTAATGGTGACAAGTTTATCTATTTGGTGGTAAAGTTATATATTTGAATTTTCTACTTATACAAAGTTAATCATTCATACTCTGCAAGAAGCCAAAACAAAGTTGCATGGAATTTAGCTTTAAGCTGGCTTCCACATTCACATAAAAGATGGAAGAGAACTTTAATAATTTTGTAGAAAGAAGCAGCAAAGCCCAGCTGAGCAGTGTATACAGAGGAAGTTCAAGGAGAGAGATGACCCCTACACTTAAAGAGACTTGTTGTGTTGTCCCTATATAAATCGTTGTTAAAATGTGAATTCTACACTGCTAGGAAGTATTTTTGTGTGAGTGTTCTTTCTGAGAACCTTAGAAGAGGATAATAAAATGGCTGCTATTTGAACCACATATGGGAATACTGTGACTGAGTGAGAGTGGGTGCTAGAGCTTGAATGTGTTCCCCATGGTTCAGGTGTTGGAACTTTAATCCCCGGTGCAAACGGAATTGAGAAGTGGGAACTTTAAGAGGTGATTAGTTCTAGGGCACTACCCTCAAGAATGGATTAATGACATTATCTCGTTATTGTAGGAATGGATTCCTGGTAAAAGATGTGTTTGGCCCTTTTTTTCTCTCTCACCTGTGTGATGCCTTCCACCATGTTATGACACACCAAGAAGGCCCTCACAGATGCAGCCCCTTAATCTTGGACTTCTCAGCCTCCAGAACCATAAGCCAAATACATTCCTGTTTATTTTATTTTACTCATTTTGTGGCATTATTGCCACGGCAGAACATGGGCTAAGACACAGGATTATACAGCATGACCCCAGCAGGGCAGAAAGTGAACAGCTGTGTTCTGGGCTGCTGTAGCAACAGCAATAGCCTTGATAATGGGAAAGAAGAGACAGAGGTTTGCTGAGCCTAAGAGGCTTTTTGTAACTGGGGAAAGTAACCTGGACTTTACCTTTTTCCCACCAATGCTAGGAAGCTTTGCCCAATGTCTTCCCTATGAAGAAACACAACCAGAGTGTGGTTAGAACCACTCTTTGGTACCAGATAGATTAGAGCCCATAGTCTGCCTCTTTCACATGGTAGCAGTGAGACATTTGCCAAGTTCCTTAACTCTGTCTGCCTTGTTTCCCCTACAGTGTATTGCAGTTAATGGTACCCACCTTAATATGTTTCTATGAGACCTAAACGAGGTAATGCATAAAACATCCCTGTTGGAGACCCACACTTAGTAAGTGTTCAATACATGATGATTTTTACTGTTATTAGTAACAGTATTGCCATAACTATGAAAAACGTTCATACGTTGGTTAAGGACACTATAGGAGTACCATTTGTTTTGAAGGAACATCATGCTCTGGCAGTTCCACATTTGTGTGGAATTTGGCAGTAACAATTCAGAACAGAAATAGCTAAAGCAATAGACACAGACTTGGTGATTTTTCAAAACTGAACTCCGTCTTGGAGACACAATGTCCTCTGGAATTGGAGCACAGACTTTGGATCAGAAAATAAACATTAAGACACAAACAAGTAAGACCTATGTGGAACAGGGACCAATGGAGGCTCTTAAGAGGAACAGGAGAGGAACCAATAGAATCCATGGGATTCAGAATTAAAGAAAAAAAAAAAAACCAACTGTGGCTTAGAAAGTTTGTTTGTTAGATCATGTCTTCAAGAATCACACCCTGAGGTCAGAATTTGTGGGCTCCCAAGACATACTGGTGAGGACGTGGGGAAGAGAGACAGGGCAAGGGAAGGGCAGAAGCCAGGCAAAATCACAATATTAGAAACCCCAACCTCAGCTGGATCTCAGGGGAGCTCTGCAACTTGGCTTGCTCTAGGATTTTGCTTCTCTTGAGGTAGGGAAACTGGCTTTTGTTACTCAGCACTGGTAAGTCATTGTCACTTTCCAGCTCTCACTATATGGCAGCAACTAGAAACAGAATGGAGAATACCTGATGGAGGTCAATCACCCTGGCCAGAGCCGAGATATGACCACTCATGGCATAATATTCAGTTGGCACCCACTAGGATGGTCAGACTAGTTGTTCTATTTAAATGCTTCTCTACAGCCACAGGGTGGTAAAGGGCCATTGCTTCGAGCCCCCTGAATGCCTGATAAGCACCCCGCTGCCTCAAGTCCACCTCCAAGGCCCTTCAGATCTCTCTAAAGGCTTCTGGCTACTTATCTGATTGTCCAGTAGCCAATCACAGAGGGTGAAGGAAGTTCAGGATATCGCCCATGAATGGGGTTTTCTGTATCATCAGGGTATAATTTGTTAAGTTGCTAGTCTATCCTTTAATAAAATTGTATCCAGGTCCCTAAACTCTGCCCTCATGGGGATAAATTCCAAAGCATGATGGGAGCAGCAAAGGCAGCACATTTTGGGATTTTCGTAGGTAAATTTCTTTTCCTTATCTAGGAAGGCTGGGACATTTTTAGTAATGTCCTTGGACTGGTTAAGTAAAGTTTCTCAATGGCAACTAGGTTCACTGAATCACTCTTAAAGTGACATACCCTGAGAAGGGGAAGATAAAAAAGGGAGTGTGTCACCACTTAGTACAATGCAGCTTATAGCTGTGTGTTCTCCTGTGAGTTCCATTGAGTTGTCTATAATCACTGTTTTGACAAGCTAAATCTGTCTTTCATCCAAGTTGGCAAATAGAGCTGTTTCATAGTACAGTGGGGGGGAGGATGCACCTGTAAAGGGATATGGAATAACTAGAGATGCATTGCTGAGATCTATGGGTTTAACTCTTTCCCCACATCATCTGCCTCCTAGTCAAATTTCAGTGGGATGTGAACAGGTCAGGGCCCTATTCAGTCATGCTTAAGGAAAGATGAGATATTTATTTCCTAATTAGCTTCTGGATTAGCTCTAACTGGTGTATGTGATAACATGTCTTCTGGTATTTGGGATATATGATCAGGTGTGTGTGAGTATGTGAAGAGGTTGTCAAAGATTGAGTTTCCCCAGAAGCAGACCCTAAAAAAAAGTTGTGAGTGCCAGCAAGGTGTTTAAAAAGTGATCCCACACAGCACTTTTTGAGATGTGGGGAAGGGAGCCAAGGAAGGAAAAGGATGTGTTGTTGAATGGTAATCACTGTGGGCCACGGGGGTTGGAATCCATCTGGGAAAGCCTGAGAGCTGGTGTAGAGCGTGTTCCTCAGGGTTGTTCCTAGCAGGGTGGTGGTAGAATCTCTATATGGATTGATGCTCTCCAACCCAGGCTGTTTCTCTCCTTATTTATCTGTCTCCTCCGGATAGACCTGTGAGTTTGAAAATCTGCAGTTGTGAGGCCAGGAGTGGTGGCTCATGCCTGTAATCCCAGCACTTTGGGAGGCCGAGGTGGGCAGATCACCTAAGGTCAGGAGTTCCAGACCAGCCTGACCAACATGGTGAAACCCTGGCTCTACTAAAAATACAAAAATTGGTTGTGCATGGTGGCATGCACTTGTAATCTCAGGTACTCATTAGGGTGAGGCAGGAGAATCACTTGAACCTGGGAGATGGAGGTTGCAGCTAGCCAAGATTGCGCCATTGTACCCCAGCCTGGGTAACACAGTGAGACTCTGTCTCAAAAGGAAAAGAAAAGAAAAGAAAGAAAATCTGCAGTTGCTTGGTAAGTTGGAACAAATGGGGTTAGGTGTAAGTCTTAGGTATTATTTGACATTCCAGAAGTTGGGCATTAAAATGGGCATCTCTGTAACTCAAAATACAGAAACATTGGAAAGTTTTCTGAACTGTTGCTTTCTATCTATATGAAGTCCTTAATGTTATCCTTCCATGAAGATATTCATAGCAGCCATTTTTATATTTCTAGGTTGATATCCTTACTAATGACTCTTCAGGATGGGACAAAAATGGAAAAACCCTTAGACATCTCCACAGACGTACCCAAGGTGAAGGAGAGATATAGGGAAGCAGGACCATCTCTCCAAATTCCATTACTTGATAAATCACGAACAAAATTTTCATAACAATCTTTGTTATAAGAAAAACAAACAAAAAACTAGAAGGGCAATCTAAGAAGTACCAACCAGCAGGGACTAAGAAAATAAAAACAGGAATCCTGTTGCTTTAATCCAGTGTAGGTGTATTAGCGAACTCTAGATTGGGGAAAGAAGACTTCATTTTGAGTCCATAATCCACTCTGTCTACAGCAGTAACCATGACCTACCCCTCATGTCTCCTGGCCTCAGTTTTAAGATGGAGACGAGAAAAAAAGCTGCATTATACGATCACTTTTGGTGCCAAAAATTCAGCACATTTGTTAGCTTCTTTGTCTGCTTAGATTTTTTCAGGGGGAAAGATAATTTTTCTTTTTGTTTTATATCCCTTTTTTTTACCCATTACCAAAGCAACATCACAAACTTAGAAAACATTTGAAATATAGAGGAAAAAATTCATATCCCCTCTACTCTATTTTAGTATGCCTCTTTCATTCTTTCTTATGAACACGGTTTTTACATAGTCAACATGATAATCTGTATATATTTGCATATTTTTATACAGATGTGAGAAAGAGAACAGAAAAGACGGGGATAGTTCTTTTCAAATACTTGGGAGACTGCCATTTGGAAAATATGGCAGACTTATTTTATGTAGATTCAAGGACTGTGTGAGATGAGGCAATATCAATTCTGTCTTGCTACAGGGAAAAGTTTCCTTTTCTGTGTCTCCAGAGAGTGGTGTTGTTCAAAGGGGATGGACTAGGGAAATAAAGAAAATTTGAGACATGCTAGGATGAGATGATGTCACTCCATTTTGGGGAAAATATAGCTCTCAAGTTTCACCATTTAAGGTCATTTTCTGACATTCTGACTAGTATCTTCCATCCATTGAAAACTCCTAGCAGCCATTTAGCCATTGCCAAACTTCTAGGTTGATAATCTTACTAATGACTCTTCTAGAGAGGACACAAATGTGAAAACCTGAAGACATCTCCACACCTGTGCCCAAGGAAAAGATGAGATACAGGAAAACAGGGCCTATTCATAGGCTCTTTAATTTCTAGTTCTTTAATATCTATTACCAGTTACTTTAAACTTCGCTGACTTTGCCTTGTACATTTCTCTTAATCAGCCCAAACTGGTTTATTTCAGTGCCTTTTCATATGCTGTTTCTGCAAAAGTTTCTATTCAGATTCATGATATTGATTCTCTTAGATTAATCACTGATGATTTGGCTCAAATCACCTGTGGGTAACGTAGGTGGCAAATGCAGCAAGGCATGTAATATCACTTCCATTAAACATTGCTCTAAAAATGGATTTGAATTATTCTTGAGAAATGGGTAAAAACAAGAACTCTAATTCTTACAAGCTTTTTCCCTATAATTTCTTTTTTTTCTTTTTTACTTCAGTGCAGTTCTTAAAAATATCTTTTAGTGTGCCCAGGAGTTAAATTAATCATCAACCGGAAGCCAACTCTGTTCCGCTTGAAGAACCATCTAGAAGGGGACATTTGGGTATTCTACATCCTTGTAGGATGAGAGAAGCATAAGCAGGAGGAATTAAATCCTCTCAACATATCATTGCAGAAGGCATTTAGCTAAAACATTTTTCTACCAAATTGCTTTTTAAAGGTTTTATTGAGATTTACAACTGAAAGACTTCAGATGGCAGAGGAAGGAAGGCATTCAGGCATTATCTGGAATAAGCATGCTTAGGCAGGAGACCCATTTCTTACTATGTCTGGTGTTTTAATTTCTGCCTATTGCAATAATTATATCTTAATGATGGATGAGTCTTACTGCAGCATGTTCCCTTTAACTCTTTAAGTTCCATCTATTTTTTTAATTTCATTTGATCTTAAAGCAAAAACTCTAACAGCTGGAAATAAAGACATAAAGCTCATGGAAAGAACATGAGGTTCTGAAAAACAGTGGGATTAATGAAGTCATAAGAATGTTAATAACAGTAATGAGATGTGGTGTTGGGTCTTTTGCTGCAAAAATCCATTTGTTTTGGCTTTGGTTTGTTTTAGATTCGGGGTACATGTACAAGTTTGTTATATAGGTAAATTGTGTGTCATGGGGTTTTGTATACAGTTAATTTCATCACCCAGGTAATAAGTACAGTACTCACTCTACTCCAGTCGTCCACCCTGAAGTCGGTCCTGTGCCTGTTGCTTCTTTCTTTGTGTCTATATGTACTCAAGGTTTACCTCCCACTGGTAAGTGAGAACATGTGGTATTTGTTTTTGGTTCGTGTGTTCGTTCGCTTAGGATAATGGTGTGCAGTCCATTCATTTACTTTTTGCTCCCTCTATGTCAGGTTGCAGATGGTTATACATATATGTCATCTTTTTAGTTTTAAATAAATTATCTATGAGTGTAAAGCAGAAGTAATGGAAATAAGGTAGAGCAATACTGGTAAATGACTTACCATTACCTCTGGAAAGAGACAATGTAGTACTGTGGAAAAAGCTTGAGACTAAAGACTGAAAATGGGCTCAATTATTAGCTCCATTTTCCTTATGGGTTTTCCCTTCAATGCCGAATCCTATTCACCTAATTCATCTGAGCATCAAACTCTACTTCTTTTTAAATTCTTTACAAGGTGACCCATAATTGCATATCAGTTGGCAATTCCTATCTGGTTGGAATGGGGACCAGTCGTTCCGTGGCTGCCAAGTAAAGTGGAATTTTCTAATATTTCATAAAAGAAGTATAAACGGAAAATGTCCATGATGTAGTTACTGAATGTCTGTAAAAATTCAATCTCAGTTGCAGTCTCTGTAAGGCATCTCTAGGTTGGCGATTGTATTCATATCATTATTTTGTGGGGCTACTTTGCTGTTTAAATGATGTATAACTTGCCTAAGCTCATTGTTTCTAAATAAAGTTGCCAAACAGAATCCCTGCTCTGCAGGACTTAGCTTCCCTCTATCTGGACTGCCAGGGGTAGTTCTGAATTTGTAGGGTGGCACAAATCTTGGGAATCCATGGTAGATAAATATGCCATTCTTATTTTTTCCTTAAATGGATTTCCCCCAACATTTATAAATTAAACATTTTACTTTGAGATAATTGTAGATTCACATGCAGTTGTAAGAAATAATGGAGAGATCCCCTGTACTCTTTACTCAGTTTTAGCCATTCTAGTCACTTGTCTCTTCCTTAGAAATTCTAGAATAATCTTTTCTGTATCTCCAAAACCTTGCTGTGATATTGCTAGCAATTGCATTAAACCTGTATAACAATCTGGGGAGAACTGACATCATTGCTATGTTGAGTCTTCCAATCCACCAACATGATATTTTCATCCGTTTATGTTTTTGTTTATTTCTTTCATTAGCATTATGTAGTTTTCAGCAAATAAGTCCTGTAAATAGTTTGTTACATTTACACCTAAGTAGTTTAGTTTTTGAGTGACTGTAAACAGTATTTATTTAATTTTGGTTTCCATATATACATTGTTAGTGCATAGAAATACGATTGAATTTTCTATGTTTATCTTATATTTTTCAAGCTTTTTGAACTCATGTATCAGGTGTAGGAGTGTTTTTGTAGATTCCTTGGGACTTTCTACATAGACAACTATATTATCTCCAAATAGGGATCATCTTATTTGTTTTCTTTCTGATCTATATGCCATTGATTGGTTGATGAGTTGATTGATTGATCTATATATGCCTATTGACCTGGCTAAAACTTCCAGTGCCATGTTGAATAAAAGTGATGAGAGGACATCCTTGCTTTATTCTGCATCTTAGACAATAAGCATTCAGTTTTTCACTATTAATCATAATGTTAGCCATGGGGTTCTTTGTAGATATGCTTAATTGAAGAGTCTTCCGTTTTGCTTATTTGACTAAGAATTTTATTATGAATAGGTACTGAATTTTTTTAAATGCTTTTTCTTCATTGATGTAATCATGCAATTTTTCTTCTTTAGCCTGTTAATATGGTGGGCTATATGAATTTTTAAATACTGAACCAGGCTTGCATCCCTGAAATCAACTCCACTTGCTCATAGTGCATACTTATTTTTATATATTGCTGAATTCTATTTACTAATTTTTGTTTGTTTGTTTGAGACAAAGTCTTGTTCTGTCGCCCAGGCCGGAGTGCAATGGTGCTATCTCAGCTCACTGCAACCTCTGCCTCCTAGGATCAGATAATTCTCCTGTCTGCCTCAGCCTCCCAAGTAACTGGGATTATAGGCACCCGCCACCATGCCCAGCTAATTTTTGTATTTTTAGTAGAAATGGGTTTCATCATGTAGGTCAGGCTGGTCTTAAACTCCTGATCTCAGGTGACTTGCCTGCCTCGCCCTCCCAAGGTGCTCGGATTACAGATGTGAGCCACTGCCCTGGCCATCTATAATTATGAGGGATAGTAAACTGTTGTTTTCTATTTCTGTACTATCTTTGTTCTGCTTTCGGGGTAATATAGATTCATAATATGAATTGAAAGTGTTATTTCCTCTTCTATTTTTCTGGAAAAGATTGTATAGAATTAGTATCGATGCTTCTTTCAGTGTTTGTTCTTGTTACTTCTGAGCAGGAGGGGGATTTCCATTTCTCCTCATGGTTTCTGCTTATAGGCACAGTAGGGTGTCATCCTCATTTTGCATGGTATAAAAGACGAAATATACAAGAACACCTCCTTGAATGTACTGGTACTGCTTCCTGCACTAGATATGATTTTCTAAGTCTGATTCTTCAGGGTGCATGGAAAAGATAAGGATGATGATTATCAAGTAATTCTCATTGGTATATTGATGTTTAAATCAAGTGATTTACTGACTTTATCTTTTTTTTTTTTTTTTTTGAGGAAGACTGTGCAGTGGCAAGTCTCAGCTCACTGCAACCTCCACCTCCCAGGCTCAAACAATCCTCCCACTTTAGCCTCCTGAGTAGCTGACGTAGGTGCTTGCCACCACTCCTGGATAATTTATTTTATTTTTATTTTTTGTAGAGATGAGGTCTCACTACATTTCTCAGGCTGATTTCAAACTCTAGGCTCAAGCGATCTTTCCTCCTTGGCCTCCCAAAGTTCTGGGATTACTGGCCTGATTTTATCTTAATGCTAAAGAAGATGTTTGTAAACTGGTGACATGGAAACTCAGATATTGTAATGTTGAGAATGTCTTAATTTTCTGAGAAGTTTCTGTGGACCCCAAATTAAAGGTTTCTGTGGACCCCAAATTAAATAAAATTACTACTATAGAGAATATAAGCTGCACTTCAGCAATTCGGCACCAGTTTAGTAGAGCTTAGCAGTAGGTAATGTTTCAAATCATGTCCCCACAAGGAACAAGGTGTGGTCCTTAATAAATCATTCATTGGCAGAAACCATGTTTTGGCTTTCTTGGACAAATTGAATAGGCAAATCCTTTCATGATGTCCCCTCCCAGGTAAGATTCATTGAGTCTGAATGGATTCATTACTGATCAATCTGCCCCATATCAGAGTCTTTACATCTCAGTCCTCTGTACACAGTAGCTTTCTTCAGGTAATGGTCATGTCTGACTCACTCCTACCCCTAGTTTTCAGCATAGAAAAACAATAATGTTGGCTCTGTGTAAGTTATGGTCCAATTCCTGAACCATATGCATGAATCTAGCTCATTTCATACTTTGATAGCCACAGATGTGACCTAACTCCTAGCTGACTATCTGTAAATACCTATCACTGATCACAAAGGAAGGCTGGAGAGGGAGCAGATTAAAGTTGTGTCATGCAAGGATTAACAGCAGGGCCTGCCTCAAACTACTCATGAGATCTTGGAGAAGTTGCTTTGTTTCTGAGCCTCAGTTTCTTCATCTATAAATGTGGATGTTAGTAGCATCCATCCGCCTTATAAAATTTTTCTAAAACAATGAGTTATTTTACATAAAACTCCTAATGCTGTGCTCATCACATAGTAAACAATCAGTGGGTTATTTTTTTTTCTTTAAGTATTTGGTGAAAATTCAAGCTCAGTTTTTGTAGTAGGCAGCTTCTACAGCCTCACTAGGATGGAACCCAGTGACTCCTGCCTCCTGGAATCCGCACCCTTGTGTAAGCCTCTCCCTTTGAATGTGGACTGAACCTGGTGCCTCACTTTCAATACACAGAATACAGCAACAATGATAGCTGTCACATCCAAGATCATGCTACAAAAAGATAGTGACTTCCAGCTTGTTCGCTTCCCCTTACCCTCTCGCTTGCTCTGAGAGAGGTCAGTGCCATGCTGGAGGAGTCCTATGGAGAGATCCAGGTGGCCAGGACCCAAAGGTGGCCTCTGGTCAAAATCCAGCTTGTAGTCCAATATCCCGAGAATAACTGAATCTTATCAACAGCCACTTGAATGAGCTTGGAATTAAATCCTCCCTCCCTTGAGCCTTGAGCTGACGGCAGCCCTTGCCAACCTCTTGATTACAGCCTATGAGAGACCCCAAACTGGAGCACCCACTAAGCCATACCCAGACTTCTGATTCACAAAGTGTCTGTTGTTTTAAGCATTAAATTATACGGCAATTTTGTTCCAGGGCATGGATTAGCATAGTATTGCAAAAAAGACTAGGATATAAGACCTATTGGTGATAGCTCATAAAATATTTATATTCAGAAAGCTGCCCGTTATCACCATGTTTGTACATTTAGCCATGGGACAACTATGGAAGGTAAAAACATGCGCTTCCTGTGTGCTGCCCCCCATTTGATAACTCAACCTGATGTTTACCTGGTTGAACACAATTTATAATAAGCACAATATCTGAGGCTGAACAGCAACATCGTGATGATGGGGTGGGGGGCATAGAAGGGGAGGAAAAAGAATTAGGACTGACATTTTATGTCTTTTAAAAAATCTGACCTTTTGGAAATATCACTGTGTACATTTAAAATATTAATAAAGGCTCTTACTCTTGGTAGGCAAAAAGGTTTGTTGTCGTGTGTGACCTTTTATTGAAGTAAAAGAAAATTGACAGTTTTATTAGCAGCAGAATATCACATGAGCAAATGAAAAGGAGGAAGAAAAGCTGCCACAGTAGTAATTAGTTACATAAGCTGGATATTGTAAACAGCTGAGATTTTAGACAAGGGAAGCCTAAATGTGTCTTTTGAGCTTCCTCCGCTGAAGCCAGTGTTAATTACGGTTAGATTGGGTAAGCACTATTCATAGACTATTCTCTTTGCAGGGATTATTTGTGGATTTTTATGTTTCCTTTTTAAAAAAATTCAACCAAGACATTTTTCCCCAAGAAAAATAACATAGAAGAGCCTCTAATCCCCTATCCACAGATACTCATTTATGTATTCATTCAACAGATATTTGCTAAGCATTCACAATGTGCATGACATGTTTCTAGTCTCAGAGGAATCAATGATGAATAAAAGAGTAAGGTCCTTGCCCTTGGGGAGCTTATGTTCCAGTGAGAATGATGGAAAATAAGCAAGCACTTAAATGTATGTCACTACTATGTTGAAAAAGCAAGATCTAGAAGGAAGAATCACAGTAACTCCATTCTTTCTCTTCAGAACTTATCCTAATGGTGTGATATTAGTTTGTATCATTTCCTGGATGAAATGTTGGTCCAACCCTAAAATGTCTTTAATTTATATCATAACTCAGACTACAGAAATTCTCTAATCACTTTACAGCACAAAACAGTTTAATTTCAGTAATGAAAATACCCAGCCCCATGGACTAATCAAAATTCTTAACTACTTCAAGTATAGCTAAAGCTTCTCACATCACCAACCGATAGAAGCCCATAATAGGGCAAAGGGATTGTAGACAACTATTGATCTGTTTTCTTATCTTGTGCTTCTCCTTTCTTCCTTCTTCTCCTTCCTGCCTCCTCTGATAGTTTCATACTCCTTTAGAGCTGGATGGAGGGAAGAAGGGGAGGTCTTCCTTGTGAGACTGCCATGCCATGGTTTTGCTATGCTCTAGGCTTGGCCAATGCACAAAGCTTATTCTGCACATGCACTGAAGGAATCTTCAGGGGTCTTTGACATGGTTGACACTAACTGCCAGCTTTTTTCTGTGGGGTGCAGCCTGCAGCTTCTAATTGCTAAGATCCTTTCAACTAAGAGTCTTGCCTCTAGTTCTGCTTCAGAGGAATTCCATTTTAGGCACCTTCTCTGGCTGGTCCTCTTGGTCTGTGGGAAATGTGGGAGTCCAGGCCATTTCCATCATGGCTGCCTCTTCTTGCTTCACTGTTAAGGCAGCTGGGGCAGCCATAATCAGTTTCTCTTCCTGAGACTTTCCACCTGAGGGTCTAGCACCACCTAGGGGACACAGTCTCTACCAGATTTCCTGAAGCCTCTTTGAGACTGGGATCAAGCCACCCTGCTTCTCACCAACACTGAGTAAGGGAGGGAAAATCCACAGCAAACCAACAACTCTCCCCATTTCTTTCTTTGATAGTTTTCTCTTAATTGACACTTCCTTATACTTGAGGTGAGTCTTGGGCTCAGGCCATGACAACTTTTCTTTTCCCCAGTCTCTTCTGCAAGTCATGAATAAATAGCCCAATACCTCATTTTAGAATGTGCAAGTGCCTGCCACCTATTATTTTGTTCTTAGCTATTTATGATTATAGCAAAACTAGATATAGATCAGCAATTAAAAAGCTATCAATCATTCATATTTTCCAGGTATTGATAACAGCAATAAGTAAAAATAATAAGGCTAACTGTAGTATATTATATTATTGAGGTGATAGGAAAGTCTTTTTAAGGAAGCAATCCACTCACCCTAAAGGGATTTTGCAAAAAGGAAATAGGGAAGAACAGTGGCATTGAGATGACCTTGGGCTTATTTCCCAAAACAAATTATTCTGTTTTTGAGATAGGGTCTCACTGTGTTGCCCAGGCTGGAGTGCAGTGGTGTGATTACAGCTCACTGCAGCTTTGAACTCCTGGCCTCAAGAAGCAGTACTCCTGCCCTTACCTCCCTAGTGACTGGGATTATAGGAATGAGCCACTGTGCCTGGCCCACATAGAACTTAAACAACTTGAAGGAAGGAGGAAGGGATTATGACTTAAGCTTCTAGAGTGCTCCACATTGCCCCTAGTCCAGCACTATTCGATGGAAAATACTCAGTATTTTTTTTATCTATTGACTAAGTGACTGTGAGGTAAAAAGCAGAGCTATCCCTTTGATAGTCGATTTGTTAGCCATGTGAATTCATACCCATTAAAATACGCCATTTGTGTTGGTCAAGTTGGTGGGTGCAGTGTTTTGGGTCTACTGACCTCTGAGAATTATTTTTTTTTGCTCACAGTTTTCCTTAGTTTGTACCCAGCCTTTCTTTGTTTAGAAAAAACATTTTTAAAAAGCACTAGAAAAAACAAACTGTGATGTACATTTTAGAGATTTTTAACTTCACAGTGAATCTCAGGCTGAAGTTTGAAACCTGTCTTGGTTTGATATGTGATTCTTCTTTTACCGATATATTTATGGATACTGAAAGGAAACTTGGACATTTACAGAAAACTTTATGAATATTTGAAGAAATGCCTATCAAGTGGAGTTAGGAGACTAAGTGCTTTTATAGCAGGAAAAAATAGCTAGAACTGAGAGTCAAGTGGGAGTTTTAAGTGTAAACTACATGAAATCCGTTTACTGGGAAATAAATATATATCCTTAAGAAGGACCCTGAGGCAGCCAAGGATTGTCCTTAGCAGGCACTCCTGGCTATTCCAACACTAGCCTCAATGCAAAAGTTACTCTGTGTGTAAGGAATTTCTGTCTTTAAATCAGCTTCCAAGTAGAATTGAGAGACAATTATGTACTAAATTAATGATTAGTTTTAAGCCACCAAGTTTTGGCATGATTTGTTATGCAGCAAAAGCTAACTGATAGAGTCCTTGAATTCTTTTATGTCCCTCCCACACAATAGAACCTAAGCTTCTAAAGTTGGGTGACTACTATTGATTAGCTCCTTTGTAGCTTTCAAGTAGCAAGACTATTTAAATATTGAAGACATATTTCTTGTTCAGAAAACAATTTAATGTTAGATGATACTGACAATTTAGAAGACAAGAAGGTGGGAGGCTATAAATAGTCTAGTTTTATGTGACTTTAATGTCAGTTGATTTTCCAGATTCTAAAACAATTTTCTCTCTAGATAAGTTATCACTGAAAAGACCTGTTATAAAAATATATATATTGGCCCAGCGTGGTGGCTCACGCCTGTAATCCCAGCATTTTGGGAGGCCGAGGCGGGCGGATCATGAGGTCAAGAGATCGAGACCATCCTGGTCAACATGGTGAAACCCCGTCTCTATTAAAAATACAAAAAATTAGCTGGGCATGGTGGCGCGCGCCTGTAGTCCCAGCTACTCGGGAGGCTGAGGCAGGAGAATTGCTTGAATCCGGGAGGCAGAGGTTGCAGTGAGCTGAGGTCCCGCCACTGCACTCCAGCCTGGCGCCTGGTGACAGAGTGAGACTGTCTCAAAAAAAAAAAAAATATATATATATATATATATATATATGTATATCACATCCTCAGTGATTCTGATCATTTCAGAATGTTTTTCACTATTTTATTATGCCCTCCGAAGATTTGAGTTCAGTCATTAAACTTCATCCCCTAGCAGACAAATTGCTGATATTATTTCCGTTTGAGTGGGATAATGCCATAATCAGGGTGCTCTTTGGAGTTCTATTCCTCTTCAGCGAAATTGTGCCTGCTTTAATGTGGCTGGAATTGAATGAGAAGGTGATGTGTCATATGAAACTTGGCTATACTAAAGATTTGAAGAAATAAGCGTTCTACTTTAAATACACATGGAAGGCAGAGGGTTCTTACAGAAACTTTTCCTTTAAATAAAAATCTGAATTAACAGATGGAGATACAGGTCATGCAAACCAGCTGTGGCTTGACATTTTTTTTTCTCCTTATAACAAAAAGGAATTTGGGGTAGGAGTGCTGGGCAGTAGTTTACATAGTGTGGTACCTGGTGGGAAAGATGTGTGCTAGGAATATGGATCTTTGGAAGTTAGCAGAAGATGGGCAGAAAGTGGAGGAGGGAGTGATTTGGTAAGAGCTGAACCCATGGCTAGAGAATCCCTGTTTCCACACAGGCAGGCTGTTTCTTGAGGGTGCTGGCAAAGGGAGTGAGCCTAAATGGCTGACATAGTCGTAGTGGGTATGGAGATGAGAGAAAACCACAATGAGATGGTAACATGGAGGATTTTATGAAAACGTGGGAGAAGAACTGGAACCATCCACATAGTGAAGTTGAATGTTCCCATTAAGTTTACCAAAATTTCTGACAGGCAGCATGATTCCAAGTTATTTATATAGGCAATACATTGGAGGGGGTTTCTCCAGAATATGGATCTTAAAGAGCAATGTCCAGCAGTATCATTAAATCACTCTCCTGGAGCTGAGTGCACCAAAGCTCAGCTGCACAACTGCAACTCATTGTGCAGGGAGTAAACATTGATTCATAGAGGACATGGTTTTCTCTCTAACAGGAGAGATGTGGAAACTATTTTATTATGAGCATTAAAGCCCCCAGGGAAGCACTTCCAAGACTGGATGCTTCAGAGGGACGCAGGTGCATGAGAGAGCCAGGTGAGTGATGTAAAATTACCAGAGTGACTCATGAAATTTCAAACTGGAAGTTGGTAATGTTTAAGTTATTTTATTGTAGTAGAAACTGGAGAGCATTCTAGAAGGAAAAGGAGCTTCACAGTGGGTCTTCATTAGTTGGGAGAGGATTCCCTGTACCCTAGGTACTGGACTGTATCAGTCCCACGCTGGTTATCAGCAACTGCTGGGCCCTGGTGAAGGCTACTCATTTCCAGAAATTGGAGATATTTATTTGCCAGGAGTACACTGTCAGGAAATAGGATATTTTAAAACTGATGTTAGAATAGTATCAATCAAACTGGGGTTTATGAATTCTTTAGAAGAAATTTTCCATTTGTGGTTTTCATTTGGTAAGTGAATAAAAGAGTAACATTTTAAAGCCTACTTTGGGTCCCCCAGATGAACCCATATAAGTAAGTCTTGTCCTGCAATTGCAGTGTCAGCGTTTGCATTTATGGAGACAAGTAATAGCTCTAAGATATCTTTACATGCTACCAATAAAAATTTTGTGGCTGTTTAATAAGAGAAAACTGGAGGGAGAATTGAGCCATCACTTTTACAGGAAACAATAAAGGCATATCAAATTCAGAGGCAATACTATGGCATAGAAATTCTATTTTTCTTTAAAAGATATCTATGTGTTCCTCATATTTTGGAAATACTGGCTTAGAATATGCCACTGAAATGCTGCGAAGGGGGCAGGCTTCTGGGCAGAAGGTGCTGGAAAAGCTGTGTGCTCTCACTTTGGGAATGCTTCCTGCTGCTTCCACCATCCAATATAGAAGCCCCTAGCCATAGGGGTCTATTTAAATGTAAGTATAAATGCACTAAAATAAAAATGAAAAGAAGTGAAAACTCAGCTCTTTAGTCCCACATTTCAAACACTTCAGTTGTGAAACCTCACCCAGCCACACTTCATGTGTTCCGTGTCTACCTGTGCCTAGTGGCTGCTGCATTGGACAGCAAACGTAGACAATGTTTGTCATCACAGACAATTCTACTGGACAGTACTGCTCTGTGGTCTCCAAGTTTCAGATGCCTGTTTCTTTAGGGAGATGCCTAACAACACATGCCCAAGTGTGTAGCAATTGAAAGAGCTGGGTGGGTTTTTTATCTATTTGTGGATCACAAATGAGCAGGGAGGTGAAAGTCCATATACATTAAGATGTGAAACTGTGTAGCAAGTATGACACATGCACGGAGTATATATTTTGGATAATCAGGCTGGTCTGGAATTATTAGTTCCAAGAAGAATGCTGGACAATTTGGATGTCATCTAAGAATTTTCTAGAATTCTCACTCTCTGTGGAGTGCAAATGAGAGAAAGAAAGAGGGCTGTGGTACCGACAGCTTTCAAGGTATAAGATGGATTGGCTAGCAAAGTTTCAATAGAGAGCCCTGGTCCCATGTTCAAGCAATTCTGCCTCAGCCTCCTGAGTAGCTGTGATTACAGCCATGTGCCACCACACCTGGCTAATTTTATATTTTAGTAGAGACATGGTTTTTCCATGTTGGTCACGCTGATCTCAAACTTCCAACCTCAGGTGATCTGCCAGGCTTGGCCTCCCAAAGTGCTGGGATTACAGGCGTAAGCCACCTTATCTGGCCCTGATGCCTTTTAAGAAGAGGAAATTAGGACGCAGATACAAAGAAAAGACCTTGCAAAGGTAGAGAGAGAACATCTACAAATAAAGGAGAAAGGACTTAGAAGAAATCAACTGTGCTGCCACCTTGATCTTGAACTTCTAAATCCCTGGACTTGAGAAAATAAATTTCTGTTTCTTTAGCCACCTAATCTGTCATACTTGCTTATGACAGCTCAAGCAAACTAATATAATTTCTTATTTTATTATATAACATTGATCCAAACTTGCCGTTATTCTACACGTGTTTGCTTATGAGCTTGTTGCCCATTACCCCAACTAAAATGTAACATTCTTGAGAGTGAGACTGTGTCAGTGCTCCTCCCTGCTCTGTTTCCAGCACCTACAGCAACAGAACTGGGGACTCCATAGCTGGTTAATAATTACTTGTTCACTCAATAGTAAATCAATGAATTGGGAGGGATTCTAGGCAAATAGGGAAGCAAAATGTGACTCTAAAGTTTAAGTTTTAATACCAAAAAGATGATGCTTCCATTGATAGAAATGATATAGTTCAGATGTTGACCTAGTTTGGAGAGTGATTGCGCATTGGTTTCAGTGGTATTAAATTTGCAGCAATAAACACTATACCTAGGTAGAAAAGTCCAGAATGCCGTTATAAATATGCAATTGACCTTTAAAATGAAGGTTAGGGCTAGTGACTAATTTAGGCATACAACAAAACCAACAGTGGCCTAAATAAGATAAATAAAGGCTTATTTTTCTTTCACAGACAAAAAGTCTGAAGGTCAGCTATTTAGAACTTAGGTGACAGCCTAGAGATGCAGGGATCTTCTATCCTTAGCACATGACTTCCTTCCTTAAGCTCTTCTAAGATTATAAGTGGACTGTGGAAGTTCCGGCCATCAGATCCACATTTTAGGTAGAAATGAGGATGAAGAGCTGAAAGGACCTGCCCCTCAGCTGAATCAGCCCGTTTTAAGAACTTTCAAAAAAAAAAGAAGTCCTATTTAATGACTTTTGCTTGTATTTCATTGGTCACCTTGTATGCAAAAGAAGGCAAAAAATGACATTTAGCTGATCATTGATGTGTTTAAAAATATAAGAGTTCTATAACTAAAGAAACAGGGGAGGTGAATATTATAGTCTCTGTCCCTAGCAGTTTATATTACATTTGTATGGAAAGGAGAGGGTTTCATTTGTGGGTGCTGTGTTATGGTCACAGTATGACACAAGGGATACCTTAGGACAACAGAAATTATTACCTCAGAATTCTGCGGGCTAAAAGTCCACAATACAATCAAGATGTTGAGAGGACCATGCTCCGTCTGAAACTGGAAGAGAAATTCTTTCTTGCATTTTCCTAGCTTCTGATGGCTTGCCAGCAGTCTTTGGGATTTCTTGGCTTGTAGATGCATTGCTTCAATCTTTTGTCCTCACATGGCATTTGCCCTATGCATCTTCACATAGTTTTCCCTCTGTGTCCATCTGTCTCTATGTCTAAACGTCCCCTTTTTATAAGGACAGCAGTCATACTGGATCAAAGCCCACCCTGATAACCTCATTTTAACTTGGTTAAATCTGCAGAGTCAGAAATAAAGTCATATGCTGAGGTACTGGGGTTAGGAATTTATATATCTCCTCTGGGGAAAGCAATTCAACCCATAACAGTGCATATTGTGTGCTCAAGACAAAGCTTTCCAAATCCTGCACTGAGGAAACCCACAGTGCTGTTGCGAACTCACAAAGGTACAGTAGGATCTTTTAAAATTCCAGGGGAAACACAGACCTACTTAATATGTGTTGGACCACACAAATTACTAAATCAAAGTAGCTCACAGTTTCAACATTAAATCATGCTATGTTCTTGTTACTGATGCCATAACTTTAAAAATCCAAGTTTGCAAATAAGCAAGCATAAAAAATCAATGTGGAAAATAAAGTGAATGTGAGGATGTTTGATCTGATCCTAAATTTTGGAAAGCTTTGCAGTGGTCAACAGGTACACACAAGCTATTAGTAATTGTGCTTGTTTAGAACTAAGCCGATATTTAAATGTGTTATGTTTTCAAATTGCTACTAATTTGTTAAGGCATACATACTTATTAAGTTGCTCAGATATAACTCTTTAATGAATGGAACCATTATTGTTTCCTTTGGCCTAATGGCATTGTGTAACAAATCACCAAGCTACTAAGGATGCCATGAATCCATGAAACCTGGGAGTGTCTGAACAAGGAGCTCATTAGAAGGAGACAGGACAGATGAGCAAGCAAGCACAATTAAGTGTTAGATCTGAAAGAACTCTATACTGGCAGCAAAGCAGATTGTCCATATTCAGAAGAGAGATGGCACTTTTTCTGAGTTTCAAAAACAAGGGAGAGTGAACATCATAACATCTTGCAGAATAAAACAGAAAGGAGTCTGGAAAAAGCACATGGAATCTGAAATAGAAAAAAATTCATTTCCTGGCATGGGTTTTGGGAAAATGCATCAGATAGAGATCATCTTTTCTTTCAAGTATGAGAAGCCACTAAGAGGTGAGGAAATGAAGAAAGTGAGTACATAGTCATCGAGGTAGCTGAGGCTAAAGGGAGTGAGGGAAACAGGACAGTAGCTCACAGTCTCTGGGACTCAGGAAAGGTGTTTGTTCTGATTCTCTTGAAAGTAACATGTAGGGCAAAGGCACTGGTGAAGGTAGGTTATCAGAATGTGACCTGGGGATACGAGTGAGGAAAGTGAATGAGACAGGGAAGGTGGAACAGCCAATAGGAATGTGCCGTATCAAGGGCACCACCTTGATTCCAAGGGCCACATTCCCTTACAGTAAACATCTCAGCATTGACTCCATGACTAACAGGAGTCTGGGACACATGTCCCCCCACTCTCATGCCTCATGGACATTAGCTCCTCTATACTTCTGTGCTATGTGCTAGGTAGCTCCTGACACTTTGAAGGTGGCTCCAAGACAGAAGTGCAGAGAAATTCCCAGATGAAGGGGGCCTCTGGCAGCTTGAGACTTGAGTGCAACTGCCCAGCACATCTGTGGTTAAAATCTGAGAGGGACAGAGAGGATGTGATAAAGGGAAATATACTTGTTTGCTGCAGAGAGCATTTCTGTGTAGAGGGAAAAGCCATAGAAAGGAGAAGACACAGGTATTAGAGCAGTGATTTTCAAAGTGTGGTTCCTGGACAAATAGCATGAGCATCACCTGGGCACATGTTAGAAATGCAAATCCTTGGGCCCATCTCAGACCAACTGAATTAGAAAATCTGGTCTTGGGCCTAGTAATAAATGTGTTTTTGAATAAGTTTTCTAGATAATTCTAATGTGCACTAAAATTTGAAAGTCATTGTATATGTGTTCACGTGTATGTGTGTGTATGTACATGAAAGACACACGAAGAGAAAGAAGGATGGAGAGAGTGAGAGAGAAAAGAGAGAGTCAGGTGAGATGTGAGAAGTGTATGCAGTCCCGCCATTATGCATCATTCATTCAAATATTACTTATTGAGTATGCATGTGTGCAAGCCACATTCTTTTCATCATGTGAAGAACTGGCAAAAGCAGGAGAACGTGGACCCAAAGGAAAGACAAATATTCTTCTCTCAATTTTTTAGTCAGTAACTTCAAAATCCATTTCTATTCAGCCTTTTATAAGACATATTAAATGTGACTAAACTGATTATTCTGAATTTTATTATCTCTTTGTATCTCTCTTCTGACATGATAAAAAATGAAATGGCAAAACCGTGGATAAATGAGAAGATAATGAAGAGGAGGGGTATGATCCACCAACTAGTTAATTGGTACTTGAAAAAGGCAGAACTGAAAATGTGCTCCTTATCCTGCTGTCCGTCCTATATTCTAGTGACAACTAAAAAAGTAGTAAACTGTCAGTGCTTCAGACTGGGGTGAATAGTTTTTTGATGTCACACAGGCACAAAGCAGTTATGAACAAGCATAATACATCATCCTCCATGCCTAATTTCTAAGAAAAAAATAAGCATGAGAAAATTTCTATTCATTGCAATGACAAAGAAAAAATTTTCTTAGAGTGTGAAATTTAGAGTTATGAACTGAATACTAATCTGAAAACCAAGCCCATCTTCTTTTTAATGGAAATATGTCCTGTACTATAAAAAAAAGTACTGTAAAACTTTTCTTTAGAGAGGACACAGATTTCTATGGTATTTCATGACCATAGAAATAATTCCTCTCACTATTTATCGAACTCCACTTACTCATGACTGAATCAGTTTACGATACTCAATCTTACAAAGAGCATTTTATCTGGAATGACGTTGGCATTGGGAGTGGGAATGTTCCTCTGACTATGAGAGAAAACTACTGCCTTCCATTCTCTCCTCCAAGGTGAAGAGAATACCCATTACTCCGCTTTGTCTAATTGTCCAGTGAGGCAAGAGTATTGAATTTCTTGCCTTGATGGAATACATTATCTGACTGTGCTGTTTTGAGGCATGCTTACCATAGCCAGAGGCATAGTCTATCTGTAAATATTTCAGGACCTGTCTATTTCTTTTGTGTGAGTTTTGATGGAGGATGGCTTTTGATTTAAAAAGCCAATATAAAACCAATGCTGCTGCCTATAGCCAGGAGTGGATGCTCAGGAGACAGAGAAAATGAAAGAAATGAACACTTCAATATGTAGCATGGATTATATCAGGATTACTAGCAAATAAAAATGTATACAACAGGGAGAATGCTCTATTAGAGATTAAATTTCTTTTCTTTTTATTGGCTATGCTCTGGAGAGAGATGATCCCTCATTTTTGAAGGCACAAAACCTATTTCTTTCCATCACCCATGATGAAGTAGGGAAATTGTGTGTGTGTGTGTGTGTGTGTGTGTATGTGTGTGTGTCTCCCTCTAATCTGCCTCCATGAGTCAAAGGGAGAAAGTTTGCAGGCAGAAAGCTTTTTTGATCTAAGAGGAGGTAGTATGGCATCCTAAAGGGGGATAATGAAAGTTAAGTATTGGAAGATGCTGACCTGTAGACTGACCACAGAAAGATGGGGTCAGTGAGCAGAGAAGGCCTCAGAGGATCTCAGCTAAAAGAACCCCTCTCAGCAGTGATTTCTCTAAGCATGGCTTAACAGGTAAAAGACAGGTGTCCCCCTGGTCTTGCTTCCCCCAAAATACCCATACTCTGGGCATGCCATCTGAGTGTCCTCCAGGTGCCTGGAGGCACAACCACATTCTATGCATCAGAGATGCCCCAGGGACATAGAAAGATGTGCAGGATTTCTTAATATTTAACAAGGTAGAAGGCTTGGTGTGTTCATTTTGACATCACTAACGAATCCCTGGAAATCCCAAGTTCCTACACTCTGGTCACAGTTTGGAGTGTGTTGAGAAACAGAGGGTAGGAGGAATCTCTGCTACCAATGCAGACCCTGACAACAATGTGCATTAATAAATATCCACAGGTATATGTCTTTAAAAATGAAAAATCTGGAGTTAAAAAATAAATAGATTACTGATTTTTTTTCTACTTTAAGTCTTACTCTACAGCTACAATAAATAAGACAGTCTCATATTGGTGAAAAATAGACAAGCAGATCAATGAAATGGAAGAAAGGACTGAGAAATAGACTCACACAAGTAGCAACTGATATTTGAAAAAGAAAAGCAAAGGCAATTCCATGAAGAAAGAATAATCCTTCCAGCAAATGGTGCTGGAACAACTGGATATCCACAAGAAAAAAAATTAAATATTATGTCTTTCACAAAATTGACTTAAAATGGATCATAGACCTAAGTGTAAAACATAGAACTATGAGACTCCAGGAAGACAACATTGGAGAAACCCAGGTCGCCATGGTTTTTCCAATCACATTTCAGATATAATAACAAAAGCCTCATCTATGAGAGAAAAACATTGACAGATTGGCCTTGATTAAAATAGAAAATTTCTGCTCTCTATAAAACCCTGTTCAGAGAATAAAATAACATGCAATAGACTGGGAGAACATATTTACAAAGCACAGATTTGATAAAGGACTGGTATTCAAAATATACAAAGAGCTCTTAAACTCAATAATAAGAAAACCAATTATCTGATTAAAAATGAGTGAAATATCTTAACAGAAATTTACTAAAAACATACAGATGGGAAAATGTATATAAAATAATTCTCAGCATCATATGCCATTAAGGAATTTCAAATTAAAACAATGAGATACCACTACCCACCTATTAGAACGGCTAAAATCCAGAACACTACAAACACCAAAGGCTGACAAGCATGTGGAACAACAAAAACTCTCATGAATTGTAGGCAGAAATGTAAAATGGTACAGTCACTTGGGAAAACAGTTTGGCAATTTCTTACAAAACTAAATATACTGTTGCCTATGATCCAACCATTACACTACTTGGTATTTGCTCAAATGAACTGAAGACTCATGTATGCACAGAAACTTGCACATGAATATTTATAGCAGCTTTATTCAGAATTGCTAAAGCTTTGAAGCAACCAAGATGTCTTCTAATTGGTGAATGGATGAACTGTGCTACATGCATGCAATGAAATATTATTTGTTGATAGAAAGAAATGAACCATCAAGCCACAGAAAGACAAAAACAAACCTTTAATACAAATTTCTAAGTAACACAAGCCAATCTGAAAAGGCTACATCTTGTACAACTTCAAACTGCATAACATTCTGGAAAAGGCAAACCTGGGAAAAACTGAAAAGACTGGTGATTGCTAGTTATTTGTGGGGAGAAAGGGAGAGAGGAGTAAGTGCAACACAGGGGAGTTTTAGGACAGTAAAACTATTCTGTATGACACTGTAAGGCTAGAAAGATGTAATTACACATTTGCAAAAACTCATAGAATATAAAACACAGTGAACTTTCATGGAAACTATGGAATCTAATTAATAGTAATTTATCAGTAGTGGCTTGTTAATTGTAACAATTATACCACATTGATGCAAAATTTTAATAATAGAGAAACTTGGTGGGGAAAGGTGAAGATACATGAGAACTCTGCACTTTCTGATTATGCTCATATTAAAAATTTTTGTAAATTCAAAACTACAGTCTATTAATAACAAAACAAATAACCTGTTTTTTTTTTAAAGGACAGAGAACTTGCATAGATATTTCCACAAAGAAGATATGCAAATTGCCAACAAGAGCACAACAAGATGCTCAATATCACTGATCATTAGATAAATGCAAATCAACACCATCTCATACCAATTAGGATGACTACTGTAATAAAACTAAGGATAGTAAATGTTGATAAGGATATCGAGCAATTTTACCTTTTATGTGCTATGGTGGAGAATATAAAGTCATGCAGCTGCTATTGAAGACCGTGTAGTGGTTCCTCAAAATACTAAAATAAAATTACTTCATACTTGAGAGCTTCACTTCTGGGTATATACTCAAAGTAATTGAAAGCAGGGTCTTAAAGTGACATTTGTACATTTAAGTTTATGGTAGCATATTCACAGTATCCAAAAGGTAGAAGCTACCTGAATGTCCATCAGTGGATGAATAGATAGACAAAATGTGGTACATATATACAATAAAATATTGTTCAGTCTTAAAAAGGAAAGGAATTCTAAAACATGCTATAACATGAATGAACATTAAGGACATTACGTTAAGTAAATTAAGCTAGTGACAAAGAGACAAATACTGTATGATTCCACTTATATGAAGTATAAGTAATCAAATTTATAAAGACAGAAAGTAAAATGGTGGTTGCCAAGGGCAGTAGGAAGGGAAGAATTAGGAGTGTTTAACAGGTATAGACTTTCCATTTTATACAAATAGCTTGAAGAGAAGCTTTGAAATGTTTTCAGCAAAAAAAATGATAGATGTTTAAGGAGATGGATATCCCAGTTACTCTGATTTGATCATTACACATTGTATGCATGTATCAAAATGTCACATGCACCCCATAAATATGTACAACCATTATGTATCGATAAGTTTATGCATCAATAAAAAAATTTTAAAAAATTTAAAAATAACTACAGAAGGAAAAGATAAAAATTCTGGATGTTCACGGCACTACAGTGTGAATGTACTTAACACCAATACACTGTGTACGTAAAAAATTGTGAAGTTGGTAAACTTTGTGTTGTGTGTGTTTTACCACAATAAAAATCTATTAATGTAAAAATAGATAAGTAAGTAGACTTCCAGTTTTAGCTTTCATAGGCAAAGAGATACTAGTTGTTACCCTCATGTTTACAACAACAACAAAAAAGCTGAGAAAAGTATGTCAGGGACCTTTCTTGGACCAATTAGAGAACTGAGGTTGCAGGATAAACCATCATCCTGAAATTTGGAAAAAAAGGTAAATGAAGAATAACAGCTAAGGTTTGCATACTTGGAGGAAAAAACCATGTTAATTGTAAACTAGAGGAAGCTCGACTGGTAATGTTGAAAAATTGCTGGAAGCTGAGTATCTACTATTTGTGAAAAGAAGAACCTCCTGGAGACCAGTCTTGAGAAGACCCCAAATTTTCATGAGATTTTATCCCCATGAGACCCACCAGGTTCCTGGGATGAAGATCTAAGAAAGATCCCCTTTAGGGCCTGGCAAGGCAGAGAAAAAACAATTATTGTACAATGCACCCAGAACGTTCTCCATAAGAAAACCCTACTCTCCAGGGAAAAATGCTTTTTGAGAACCTTATCAGCTCAACATGGCTTTCTTCTTATTCCAACTTCCTCTAATATTCCTATCTTACCTAAGAGGGAATGAAAACACATAGTCGACAGGGATCGCAGGCTGAAGAAAACAGATTTGAAATGCCTTTAACTAGGGAAAGGAGTAAGGGAAAGAGGTGGGAAATCTATACCACTGGAGTAGCACATTTGAAGGTTACCATCTAGAGACAGGCAGACGTTTAATTACAATACTTTAATATATCCACCCCCCACCACCATCACCACACATACAATCACCTTACCAGCACAACAATACCATTCCAATAAGGACAGTGGATTAAAGTTGAAACAGTTGTAAGATGCAGACTCTGAGGAAGAGTACTTAGGGAAGCCCAAAGTAAAAGAAGGAGACCAAAACAATGACACCAGAGGTCTTTGAAATCTCTGGCACCTGCAGCCTCAGAAAACATTAAACCATGGTCCAATTTCTAGCTAGATTAAACAAATGCTTTCACTAAATGACTATTTGTCACTCTTCCTATTAACCAATGCATGTCCAACTCTCAAGAAAGAGTTAAAATACACAACAAAAAGCAAAAAGTAGATTAGTGATTGCTTAAGAATGGGGGTGATGAGGGGATGGTTGTAATAGCTAAAGAGGATGGGGTTTCTTCTTGAGGTGATGAAAGATTTCTAATATTTCATGTGATAATTTTTGTACATATCTATTAATGTACTAAAACTCAGTTAATTGTGTATTTTAATGGAAAAATGCATGGTATATGATTTCATTAAAAAACTGTTGGAAAAAGATTTAATTTTTTTAAAAGTGAAAGGATAGAGAAAGATGTATGATGCTAAAAGTAAACTAAAGAAAGCTGAAGTAGTCATAGTAACTTTAGACGAAGCAAACTTCAGACCAAGATAAATTATCAGGATTAAAGAAGAGCATTACATAGATAAGTGAGTCAATTGTCCAAAAAAGACACAATAAAGCCAAATGTGTATGTACCCAACAGCACAGTGTCAGAATATATGATGCAAAAACTGATAAAACTAAAAGAAAAATATGAACAAATCCACTATTTTTGTTGGAGGTTGATCACACCCCTCTCAGTAATTGAGAGATCAGGAAAAAAGAAAACCAGCAAGGATGTAGTTGACTAGATCAGGACTATCACTCTACTTGATCAGAATGACATTTATAGAATACCCCAACCAATCACAAAAGAATACACATTTTGCTCAAGCTCAAATGAAATAGTCACCAAAGCTGATCACATTCTGGGCCACAAAACACACCTTAACAACTTTACAAGGCTAGACATCATAACATGTATGTTCTCAGACCATAATGGCATTAAACAAGAAATTACTAACAGAAAGACAGCTGGAAAATTCCCAAGTATTTGGAAATTAATCAACACAATTCTAAATGACATATGCAAGTAAGATATCTTAAGTAACATGAAAAAATAAATCAAATAAAAATGAAAATAAAATGTATCTGTATTTGTGGGATGCAGCAGAAGCAGTGCTTATGGGGAAATGTGTAGTATTAAATGCTGATATTGGAAAGAAAAAGATTTAAAATCAGCAATCTAAACTTCTCTTTTGAAAACTAGAGAAATCAGAGCAACTTAAGCCTAAAATAAATCAAATAAAAGAGACAATAAAACTTAGAGCAGAAACCGATGACATTGAGAAAGGAAAAAAATAGAGAAAAAACAATGAAACCAAAAACTAGTTTTTGAAAATATTAATACAATTGATAACTCTCTAGCCAGACTTATGAAGAATAAAGAAACAGGTCATAGATTACCAATATCAGAAATGAAAGAAGGATTATCACTATTGATTCAATGGAGAGTAAAAGATTAGAAGGAATACTACAAATACCTCTGTGCCCACAAATTTAATAGCTTAAGTAATGGGCCGAGTCCTTGAAAAACACAAACTATAAAAACTCACATAAAAAGAAACACTTTGAATAGGCACATATATATATATATATATATATATATATATATATATATATATATAAAATATATATGCCATATGTTATATATGTGTATAATATGCAAACTATGTATAATATATACATATAATTTTAACAAAGTCCAGTATATCAATATTTGTATTGTGCGTGTGTGTATGTCTGTGTGTATTAGAGCAACATGTAAAAATAAAGCACCGGTCTCTCAAGGGGCTTCACTTGTGACTTCTACCAAATATATATTTTTAAATACTATTTATCTTCCACAATTTCTTCCAGAAACTATTAGGCTGGTGCAGACATAATTGTGAATTTTGCTATTCAAGAATAATGGCAAAACTCGCAATTACTTTTGCATCAACCTACAGTCAGAGGGAGAACATCCTGACACATTCTATGTTACCCTAGTACTAAAACTAAACAAATAAATTACAAAAAAAGTACAGGTTAATATATTTTGTGAACATATTTGCAAATGCTCCAAACAAACTATTAGCAAATTGATGCCAACAACATATAAAAATAATTGTACACCATGAGAAAGTGATATTTATCTGAAGCAGGCAAAACTGATTCAGCATTCAAAAACCAATAAATGTAATCTGCCACATTGAGAGGCTTTAAAAAAAATCACATTATCATACCAAATGATGCAGAGAAAGCATGTGACAAAAATCTAACACTCATTCATGATCAGTACTTTCAGCAAACTAGGAATGCTGTTAAATTCCCAGCATGCTAAACGAAAATAATGCCCACAAAAACCTACATCTAACGTCATGCTTAATGGAGGCAATGTGGACGCTTTCCTCATAAGACTGAGAACAAGCCACAGATGTGCCTTCTCATTACTCATATCCAATTTCCCACTTGAAATTCTAGATAATACAATGATATAAAAGAGAAATATAAACTTTATAAACTAAAAAGAAAGACAGAAATTGTCCCTATTTGCAGATGACATGATAGTCTATGTATAAAATAGCAAAGAACTGACAAAACAAAACTCTTTGAAAACAGTGAGTAGGGATGTCAAACTCACAGGATACAAGGTTAATATGTAAGTCAATTGACTTTCTATGTGCCACAATGAACAATTGGGATTTAAACTTTGAAAAAATAATAGCACTTATGATAACTCCCAAGTGACATATTTGTATATAAACCTAACAAGATATGTACAGGATATATAAGTAGGAAGCTACAATACTATTACAAAAGAAATAAAGATCTTAATAAATGGGAAGATATTCCAAGGCTACAGTAAAAAAGTTAGTACAGTATTAGCAAAAGAACATACACATAGATTGATGAAACAGTATGGAGTCCAGAAATAGGCCCCCTCTTTATGGTTAACTAATCATTGACAAAGGAGTAAAAGCAATAAAATAGACAAAGAGTCATTTTGCCAAATACTTCCTGATAGATTGGACATCCATGTGCAACTAATAATAAAAATTTTTAAAAACTACACACAGATCTTATGCAAAAATTAACTCAAAATAAATCATATACCTAAATGTAATATGCAAAAGTATGAAACATTTGGAGAAAACATAAAAGAAAATATTTATGACCACTGTGTTTTGTGATGAATTTTTAAATGAAACACCAACATTGCAATCCTTGAAAAAATATTAATGCATTGGACTTTGTTAAAATTAAAACTTCTGCTCTGCAAAGACACTTAAGAGAAACAAAAGGCAAGCCACAAACTAGAAGAATGTATTTGCCAAAACATATATCTGGTAGAGAACTAGTATCCAACATCTATAATGAATTATTAAAGCTCAATAATTAGAAAAAAAAATTAAAAATGAGTGAAAGATCTGAATCGATCCCTTACCAAAGAAGATATTCAAATGAAAAATAAACATGTGAAAATATGCTCAATATCATTTGTAATGAGTGAATTTCAAATTAAAACAACAATGAGCTATCATTATACACCTAATGTATACTGCTTTAGAATGGCAAAAATCCAAAAATCTGACAATACTAATTACTGCTAAGGATGTGGAGCAACAGGAATTCTCATATATTGCTGGTAGGAATGCAAATGGTACAGCTACTTTAGAAGCAGTTTGGCAGTTGCTAATAAAGTTAAGCACAGTCTTACCATACGATTCAGACTTCATTGCTTAGATATTTACCCAAATGATTTGAAAACTTTTATCCAGATAAAAACGATCTCATGAATGTTTATGTTAGCTTTATGATTATGAAGTCAGAAAAATATAGAGGCAACAAAGATGTCTTTTAATAGGTGAATGGCCAAACAAATCCTGGCATATCTATACCAGGGGATATTATTTAGTGATAGAAATAAATTATCTGTCAAGTTATAAAAAGGCATGTATAAATATATTTCCAACTGAAGTTTCTATCCCTAAGTAAAACCTATTCCCAAACATATTTCTCAGTGAAATAAAACAATGAAAAGACCACATACTGCACAATTCCAATTATATGATATTCTGGAAAAGGCAAAACTATACTAAAACTGTCAATTGTTGTCAAGAGTTTCAAGGGAGAAGAGAAAGGATGAACACGTGATACACAGGGAAATTTTTGGGGGCAGTAGAATTTTTCTGTTTAATACTATAATTGTGGCTACATAAAACTATGCAAATGTTAAAACCCATTTATATTTACAGGAAAAGAACAAACATTAGTGTGTGAAAATTTTTAAAAATCATTTAGGAGTTTGGGAGAGTCTGAGATGGAATGCAGCATGTGACCAAATAATTTACCTAAATTACAAATCTATGAAACAACTTCACTGAGCAGGATGGAGGAAAGGTACTGAACTCAATAACTTTGGATATCAGTGGAGTCCACTTCATAAATGGAGTAGTCTATAAGACTAAAGACAAAAGAGAGTATACATAGACACTGTACTCTGGTGGATAGAGTTGATTTTCATGAATATATGGGTTAACAATTCTGTTGCCAATACATATGTATCCTGGACTTGAACAATTAAGTGGATGGTAGGAATCAGATTTTTAGTTGTTGAGGGGAAGTTATTAATACATAAGGAGAGGAGAGTAAAATATTCCACATGGTAATAAATTAGAGTAGGAGACATCAGTGGAAACTCATGTTTAGCTTAATATAGATACATATGGCTACATATATAAAGTTTATAAATAAATGAATATACTCCTGAAAGCAATGACACCACAGTAGCAATGAGCAAACCTACGACCCAGATACTGGTTTATAATATCATTCACCATTAACAGTACAGTGTTGCTTGTACAAATGGTAGCTCCTAGGATTGGCAAATGAAGTATACAGGATGAGCCTTAAAAATGTGGTATTGCCAAAAAGTACAAAAGTACCTGGAAAAATACCTCACTCTGATGGGGATATGGCAAAGGGACATAGAAGCCAACTTAAAGGGTTCTCAATGGTCAAAGCTAGAGAAATTTAAACAATAAAATCAATAGAAAAATATTGGATTATAACTCAAAGTATAAAGAATTTATGATCCATATTAATATAAATAAATGATTGCATAAATAATTAAATGGCAGAAATGAACAAATCTCAAGTACAGAATAATTCTAAATAGTTTATATAAATTCTCAACCTTCAAGGAGGAGGTGGATATAAACTTTTGCTGTTTGGTATAAGCTGTGCATAGTTACTTTCTTCAAAGAGCACAGTATAAAAATTGTGAGGAAAAAGGTAACTTTATATGGGAGAAACCTGACATATAATTATATAATATGTAAAACTATTATACATTATAATTATATAATGTAACCTATAATTATATAATCATCATATAAATATTATAAAGGAAAGTTACACCAAGAACTTTTACCCTATCTGCCTAAAAATTATTTCTTAATAACTCCTGTATTAGTAATAAGTGTATATCTGTGAAATGACAGACATGGATGGGTAGGGTATAGCCCACCTGGCCTATGGCACTGGGAGTTCAAAACAACATGGCAACTCTTTTACAATACCAGAGACCATTGGAACCAGTAAGCATGGACCACCGAGATGGCTGAAACAATGCTTTCCAGAGCAAAAGTCCATATACTCAAACCGGTGATGGACTCAGCAGAGCCACACAAATACCATACCCTTAACATTCCTGGGAAGATTGTTGTGATAGATACAGTCCCTGAGCTCAGGACCCAGACTCTGACACAGACCAACGTGGCTTATTTCTTCCTGGTATACTGACTTTGATCTCCTGTGCTGGCTGGCTTACTTCACTAGCCAGTACCATTAAGATCATCTAGAAACCATTAATTCTCCACAAACCATTAGACTTTTGATTGACCTCCAATTGCAGCCCCTGGTTCACAGTTCAGTAAAACTCAAAGGTGAAGAAAATGGTTTTAGATCAGTGATTCTTAGTTCAACTCCAGGAGGCCTCTGCTTGATCTCACAGGGTGGCAGTATACTGCAGTGGTTACCAGTTCAGACCTGAGAGCAGACAACTGCCCTCCAAGCCTAGCCCTGCTACATCTCACTGTGGGATGTGAAGCAGATGCTTATCTTTTCTCAGCCTTTGTTTGTTCAGCTACATAGTGGCTGCTTTGTGGCATTGTTGTAGAGCCTATGAAAGAATCCATTAAGTTGCTTGACGTGGCTTTCACCATCATCTTTTCCTACTTCTCCAAGTAAGGAGTTTCTTACTACTCCAAGGTGAAGACTCCACTATAGGAGGCAGTCTCATCATTGTCCCAGAGCTCTGGGTACAATGTCTGTGAATGTTGTAATACCCACATAGATCATCTTCTTTTCTCTTATGTTAAACTTACAGAGTACGTATTTGGAGTAGATTTCCCCAAGCACTGTTTATGAGTTGTCCTGTTTTCTTAACTCTTAAGATACTTAAAATCTGTGCTGATGCAGATAGAACATGCTGCCATACATTCTAGTGCGTTCCCATTTATTCATGACACACTAATGAAATGTCTACCATATGTCAGTCACTGTAATGGCTGCTGAGCTTACAAACAAGACCTTCCTCTTTCCTTAGAAGCTTCCAGTCCACTGGACTACAGACAGGTGAGATGATCCCCATGCATAGCAGCCGCTAGATGAAGTGCATCTAATTCTTGCTGGGCTAAGGCTAGAGGCCTCATAGAGATGATGCCCTTCATGTGTTTTCTCGCCCTAATCATTCTGCAAGTTCCTTGAAGCCAAGATTATCTCAGGTCATTTATAATGTTTTATATTGAAGATTACACATAGTACGAGCTCTGTAAGGCCACCTGACTAAAAGTAAATAATATCAACTAAAAATTATAGTTACAACAATTGTTTAAAATCTCAATTATAATAATTTAAAATATAAAAATTTTTCTAAGAAAGACTGCTGGCACAATCTTTAGATGAACAGATGCAGCCCATCTCATAGGCAAACTGGGTGACAGCCTGAAAATGTGCATCTCAGTGTCCAGCAACACCCACAGAAATGTCCTCTGAAAACTGAGGCTCCCCACAGATCCTAGGCATGAACCCCCCCTTTTCAAGGAGGTCTTGTGGTCCTTTAGGTCCACAAGAAGTTTCTATTGCCCACAGTCTCCCCCGCCTCTCCCCACCCCCCACAGGTTCACAGATTGGGCATAGACCCTTGCCCAGTTTCCTTAGACAGCTGTCCCAGTAAATTGATGAGCTGAAATCTCAATGCAGTTGTTATGGTTTTTGCTAAAGGATATTTATTTTTCTTGACTAATTATCCAGTTTGGAGATTTCCTAATCTGTTCTGTCTGACTTAGTGTTTAGAAAAGCTTTTTCTCATGACCGATGGCTTTTCAGGCCACTGCAAACCCTGTTTAAGCCACAGAAGGAGAGGCAGGCAACAGAATGGCTTTACTTCCAGTGTACACTATTTGTGAAACTTGGATCAGCTGGGAGAGAAGGTTGTTCTGTTTAGGACACAGAAATGCATCTTTGCACCCCAAAAAGATGAGAAATGATTAAATCAATATATCCAGGAACATGGTTTTTACCTTCTTCATCAGCAATGAGCTCTACTGAGGAATTGTCATCAAATGTGCAGCTTGCCCTCTCAGTGTTAGCCAGTCACCCAACACTGTCACTTATAATGTGAATAGGATTGAGATAGGGCAGTGGTTTTTAAAGTATGGTTCCCCAGATCAGCATCATCTGGAACTTGTTGAATGCAAATTGTTAGAAAACACTACTGAGGTTTAATAAACCCTCCAGGTGATTCTGATTCATGCTTAAGTTTGAAAACTAATGAACAAAAAATGACATATAAGGGATAAGACTGCTGACTTTTTATTATCTGTAAAGGTTCAGAAAAGTTTTCTGTATTTAGGGTGTTCAGAATAGAAAAGAGTGCTTTGATTTTAACTTTAGCACATAATTCAGAAAGCTGAAGAATGTTTCAGGTAAATTTGAGAACTTGTAACTCCTTTCTCAATTCTTTTTCATCACACTTCTGACCCCTAGAAGTTGAGAGATACTGTCTAAGCCAGTATTCTCAGATACTGTCAAGATCTCTAGAAGTCATCTTTGCTGAGTTCAGTGTGGTTCCTGCAAAAAGTAGGGGTTCACCCCCCATCTCAGGCATATTCTAGAGAATCCTATATATTTACTATGCCTCGATTTGCACCAGAGAGACTGAGATAAACTTCAACACATGAAAGAGAACCCAAATCAACCCACTTGCATTAGAATATTTCTTGAAAGATCTACTCTTAAAGAAAATTTCCAGCGGGTTATGGACATGAGTAGGTTGTATTTAGAATTCCTGTGTTAGTATGACACTTGGTTGTAGGTAACAGAAAACTTAGGTCTAGTGAGCTTAAACAAAAAGGAGTGTGTGCTTCATTATGTAAAGTTCAAAATAGCCCTACTTCAGCCACAATGACAACTGTGTCTTAGGAAAGCTTCTCTTTATCTCTCAGTCCTGCTACTTTCCTCTGCTGAATTTATTTTTAGGCAACATCACCTCAAATAAGGACAAGGATGGCCCCTATTAGCTCCAGGCTCATGTGCCACCAACATAGGAAAAATAAAGCCTCTCTTTTCAGGTAGCTCTGTCAAAAGTCCTGGTGAGGGCACTCAGGGGCTTGCCTTGGTTCATGCACCTATTTTCTAGCCAATTACTAAGGTCAATGCTGAATTGGTCTGACCTGGAGTAAAGGCAATGCCAACTAGGAGAATCAAAAGAAAAGGAGGGGTTCATCTGAGTGGAAATTAAGGACTCTGTTGTCCATCAAGTGGTATAAACTGACAGAAACAAGTGATTTCTATTGTAAACTCCAAGAAAATGTGTAGATCTCAGGGTTTAGGAAGAATGCTGCCTTCTGACCTTGCCATCTACAAGCATAGTAGGTAGGACCTTTCACTTCTTTGCCAGAGTACACATTTAGGGAGAAATCAAGACTATTAAATTCAATGTGGACCACTACAAAGTATTTTGCTAATTGCTTAATAAATCATATTTATATGGTATCATGCTAGCTGTGGGAAAAGAGGGCTATATTGCTATGGTTTTTACTCATTTATGAGAACATTCTAGAAAATCAGGGGAAAAAAGGCACAGAAATAAATTATCTAAAGATTTCAGGACTAAGTGGTCTACAGAGAACTCAGTTTTGAAAATACATTCGACAAGTCACTGTTTAAAAAGTGGTTCATAAGGTCATATAAACAGCTTTTCCATCTCCAAGCACATTTTCAAAACAAATACTTAACTTGCAAGGGGCAACCATGCCCATTCCTCTTAATCTGAGGACTCACTCATTCCAGCAAGTATTCCATAACTTTTAAGACCCCAGAGCATAGCACATCCAGGCTAAAATACATAAACTCTTTGATGCATAACAAGGAGTCACTTGCATTTTCATTGCAGGTGTGAATGGTAGGTATGGAAGAGCAAGTGTAGTAAGCAAGGGTTTGATGAAGCGTGGGACCACAGTGTGGCCCATAACGCAGTGAGAGGCCATTGGGTGCAGCTGCTGCGTTGATGACTTGTCTTTGAGGAAGGAGAATGAGGGAACTCTGGCTGAAACAAAATGCCACAGCTCACTGGACTTCTGTCAGATAGAAGCCTACTGTGGATTAATTTTGTCACAGGAGAATCTCAGCCTCGCCAAAACATAGAGGGACGAACCCTCCCGCTCTGGTACTGCCCATTGCCCCCTGCTGGCTTGAAGGGGGAAAAACAGGGCCAGGCTACTTTGGTTGTCAGTGTTGATATACCCCGGTGAAAAGGTCACTGCAGGTGAATTTTAACCCCTTCACTGTGCTGAGTTCACAGGTACTGCAGAGAGATGAGGTGTGTGGCAAGAGGGAGAGAGGAAAATCAAATTAGAAATGGCAGATATAGAATGTTCAGACTCTAGACTCAGAGGTACTTGGGATTAGACCCCAGATCTACTGTTTATTCACCATGTGTGGTCAGGAAAGTTAAACTAATGCTTTACTTCAGATTCTTATCTACTCAATGAAGTCTCAGATTTGGAGGTGAGATTAAGAAAGACAGGTATATAAAGTGTCTACTTGGTGAGCCCTCAGTTGATGGCAATTATTCTGAGCAGTATAATCTGAAGCAAACAATGGTCACTTTTCTTCCAGTTCTGGAACTTTGCCACAAGTAATCCCAGAAACACAGACAAATTTTAAAACTGTGTACCATAAGTTGATTCTAAGGAAAATTTAGAAAATTCACGTTTATTTGTTTTCAGTATTTTTTTCCTTGAGTCATTTCTGATTGCTTTATGCTATTTGACACTGGCAATAAATTGTCAAATTTTGATGCCGTCTTAAAATACTTAACCGTTGTGTTCATTAGGTGTATTTTTGTAGTGAATTTTTGGCTTATTTGTCAGACTGTTTCTATGATTATTTGAAAATAAGATATAGTTTGATAAAGGTTGCTGGTGAAAGAATTTTCCTTAAAATATTGTTTTACTTTACAAAGTCAAAAATAAATTAATATATTAAATGTTAAAAGATACCACCTTTCCTTAAAATATATTAGCTTTCACCTTATTTTCACTTTCTATGAAGTTTATGGGCTTAAAAAGAGAGTTCCAGGTTTGAAGTAACTGTTGAGAAAGCATTTTCAATTTGGTTTGGGAGAATGAGTGATCTGAACACAGCACATAATTACAGCTGGAAAAAAAAAGTGTTTCTGTAGTGAAATAAATAAAATGAAAAGAATCATAAAAAAGATAAAGGTAATAAGAAAGACATCTTGTTAAGATTACAAGAATATATATAAAAAAAGGAAAAACTATACTAATATCTAAATCCTAGAGCACTTTTAACTGCAAGATACAGAAAGCCAGGCTAATCAAATTGACTTAAACAAAAAATTGAATTTAGTAATTTATTCACTCACATATCCTGAGAAGTTCCAAAAGTGAGTCAGGATTCATGCTTCACATAGATATCAGTTTTTCCTCTACCATTAAGTCTTGTGTCTTCTCAGTCGACATTCATCTTTGCGCTCTGCAACCTAGGAGCAGCTCTCTTTCCTAACAGCTGAACATGTTTATTAGGCGTCATCTTGTGGTTTCAGTCAAGTCCTCATCCAAGAAGCAATCCTTGTGACCAAGGGGATGTGATGCCTTGTCCAGTTAGAGCCGAGTGTTATGGGCACCCTTCGAGTCTGGGATATAGTCCCCATCATAAACCACATGTGTTGATGGTGAAGGAGGTGAGAGTTCTGCAGGAGGAAATCAAATGCAATTATTGGAAAGGAGAAGATGACTGGATTCCTCAATGTCCAGTTTAAATCCTACTTTCTCTGGCAAATCTTTCCAGAATATATCTTACACAGTGACCACTCTCCCTCTCAACACATAAAAATACTGCAAGTGATATGCTTGCCTGACAGCCATTTTCCTAATTCCTTGTACTGTTCTTTACCTCTTACATCATTCCAGGGGATGCTTATCTTACTCCATTTGGACCACTGTACCAAAGTATCATAGGCTGAGCCACTTATAAATGACAGAAATTTATTTGTTATTGTTCTGAAGGCTGGAAGTCCAAGATCAGGGTGCCTGCATGGCCAGGTTCTTGTAAGAATCCTCTTTGGAGTTGCAGACTGCTAACTCTCAGTGTATCCTCACATGGTAGAAAAGAGCAAAGGAGCTCTCTGGAGCCATTTTTATAGGGCACTAATCCCACTCATGAGTTCTCCACCCTCATGACCTAATTACTTCCCTAGGACCCCATTTCCTAATACTATCACTTTGGACATTAAGATTTCAAGATATGAATTTTGGTGGGCCATGAACATTCAGACCTTGGCAATGCTATTGGTGCCTCATCCAGATTCCCTTTACTAGCCAGTGCACCCTTCCCCCAGCTGCTGTGAGAGTTGACTGCTAATATCTCACAGTTGCTCTCCTTCTTCAGAGAACTCAGCTGAACTTAGCCCTTTGGCTAGAAACTTGTGTCCCATACTTCCACTCAGGAGCAGCCCAAATGTCCTCAGCTCATTCTCTTGCATGGAGAACAAGAGGCTGATTCCCTTGCCTCGAGGAAATATCAGCTCTGTGGCACAATTCACATTCCAAAGCTCCCTGTGTGATGAGGCTCAGGCTGAGATCCTCGCTGAGCTTCTCTCCTGCCCCATCCTGTTTCCCTCACTTTTACTCTTGTTCTTCTGAGATCCTCTCTCAGTAAGAGTCTCAAATCTCTTTTTCAGGTTCTAGGTCTGGGTAACTTGATATAAGATAATTGTCAAACTTGTCACATTCATTTATAGCTAATAAATGTGAGATTCCTGTGAATAGGAACCATGTTTTGGTCTAGCCCTAATTTTTAATATAATTTACATTTTTATATACGTATGTGGTGCTTTTCCAACTGCTTTGAGAAGGCAAGACCATATCTTCTATTGCAATATTTCTCAATCTTTAATATTCATACAGATCCTCTGGAAATATTATCAAAATGGCTTTTGATAAATAAGGCCTGAGATCTGTAGTTCTAAGAAGCTCCCAAGTGATGCTAATGTTGTTGGTCTGTGTACCACATTTTCAGTAACAAGTTCAACTACACATAAATTATTTTAAATCACCCACAGCATTTAGTACTATGCTTTCTATCCCGTAAGCATTCAGTAAATGTTTGTTCTTGACTACAGACTAATTGAGAAACATAGGAATTGAAGGCATTTTGATTGAAAAGAAAGCTGATTTTAAAAATATGTTCTCTAAATTTAGATTTTCTTTCCTACATCAATGGCTCTCAGTAAAAGTTACTAAGGGAGACTTTTTTTTGTTTGTTTCTAGATAGCCTGCAACAGAAATATTTCCTGAACCTAATTTCTTCTGTTCCAGGACAGAGAGCTAAGGGGTCAATTAGCAACAGGCCAGTATTTCTCAGATATGCTAACAGAAATTGAAGATGGTAATTTTGTGAAGCATTAGAATATGATTTCTTTCTTGGCATGGAAAATTTAATGTCCACACTGGGCCTCAGCTTCTGACCTTAATCTTAAAGTCGCTCACACTTGGACATTTGCTTCATTTCCTTAACAAGGATAATGGCTGAAGTCAGGCTTCTGCTGGGATGTGCATTTCAGATCTTAGAGCTGTAGGTGACTTCATCCCAGGGTTCACAGTTCAGCTGTCCTTCTGACATTCATCCTATTAATTATAGATGAGATACCAATCAATCTCTTATTCTGGAATTCTGCAGAATCTAGCTCTGCTCTCATCAAAGAGTGAGAGTTCTTCAGTTTTAGCATCAGATCTTTCTTTTGGAACAAAGATTTGTGTTCATTATGTTTCTCTCTGAGAGGGAGAAAAACTGTGTAAGCCTGATAAATCCTGATGTACAAACACTGAAAGTGTATAAAGCAGTACAATTTATTTTGTGTAAATATGTGGTTTTCAATCCTGAGTGCATCAGAATTGCCTGAAGAGCTATGTTGAAATACCGTTTTAGTAGATCTGGGGCATGAGTCTGGAATCTCCAGTTTTACTTAAGCTCTCCAGAGGATTCTAATACACAAAGATGAACATCATCGGAGTAAAATGCTAATTCCCAAATTTTCATGAGCATCAGAATCATCTGGAGGGATTTTTATGACACAGTTTCCTGAGTTCACTTCAGATGTTCTGACTCAGCAGGTCTAAGGAGGAACATAAACATTTGCATTTATTATTGTTAGTTGTAGAGATAGGGTTATGGCTATGTTGTCCAGGCAGGTCTTGAACTCTTGGGCTCAAGTAATCCTCCCATCTAGGCCTCCCAAAGCATTGGAAGTGCAGGCATGAGCCACTGAGCCCAGTCCATAATTTGCATTTCTAAAAAGCTCAGGTAATGCTGATGTCACTTGTTCATAGATTACATGTTATATATGATATGGTTTCGCTGTGTTCCCATACAAGTCTCATCTTGAATTATAGCTCCCATAATTCCCATGTGTTATAGGAGGGACCTAGTTGGGAGATAATTGAATCAGGGGGGTGATTTCCCTCATAGTGTTCTCATGGTAGTGAATTAGTCTCACAAGATCTGATGGTTTTATAAGGGGTTTCCTCTTTCCCTTGGCTCTTACCTCTCTTGCCTGCCACCATGTAAGATGTGACTTTGCTCCTCCTTTGCCCTCCACCATGATTGTGCGGCCTCACCAGCCACATGGGCTGTGAGTCCATTAAACCTTTTTTTCTTTATAAATTACCCAGTCTTGGGTATGTATTTCTTAGCAGCATGAGAACAGACTCATACAGCATAACACTGGTGTAGATGCATATTAGAATCACTGCAGAAATTTAAAAATTCTGTGCTCAGAACAAATACCAGCATCTCTGGGAGTAGAATCAAGGCATTTTAGAAAATCAGGTTATTTCAGTGTTCACTTAAGGCGGAGAACCACTAGTGGAGAGCAACATAATATCAGTCTCACCTTCAATTTTTAGAGGGAGCCACCTATGGAAATATGGAATAGTGAAAAGCATTGACTTTATGATAGGTAGATTCGAGTTCAAATCCTGACTCTGCCATCCAATAACTGAAAGCCTGGTTGCACTTTACCTACCCCTTTTAAACCTCAGTATTCTCATCTATAAAATGGGTATACAGCAGTAGTACCCTCCTCAAATAAATGAGATAAAAAAAAATCAAAGCTTTTGCCACAAAGGCTAATACACAGTAAATGCTCAATAAATGCACATGGATATTATTGTTGCCATTGTGTCATTTATCATTATTGCCATTATCTAAAGAATTTTAATGAGCATATTTCTGTTAATTATTTTTTAACTTTTGTTTTAGGTTTGGGGGTATACGTGAAGGTTTGTTGCATAGGTAAACTCATGTCACGGGGGTTTGTTGTACAGATCATTTCATCACCCAGCTATTAAGCCCAGTACCCAATAGTTATCTTTTATGCATCTCTCCCTCCTTCTGTCTTCCCCCTTCAAGTAGATGCCAGTGTCTATTGTTTTCTTCTTTGTGTTCGTAAGTTCTTATCATTTAGCTTTCTGTTCCTTCATTAATTCTTATTATTTGGTTTTCTGTTCCTTCATTAATTTGCTATGGATAATAGCCTCCAGCTCCATCCATGTACCTGCAAAAGACATGATCTTGTTCTTTTTTGTGGCTGTATAGTATTCAATGGTATAAAAATATCACATTTTCTTTCCTTACCATGCAGAATGATTTCCCAACTACTTACTTATGCCTAATATTGTTTATTTTAGAGTCTATGCTGTGGATATTTTGGGGATTGGGGACAATTCTTTAGCATTATTTAACATATAGACAGATAGTACATTTAGCTTTAAATGTCATTCATTTCTCTGTGAAATATTTCTCATCACAAGTTTTAAAGAGAAGTAGGATGTAGACTGAAAATCTTGGGGTTACAGAACACCTGAAAAGCTAGAGGAGAGACTATTTTCAAAAATGACTCCAACCTTTTCACCCTTTCCTGTGTCTACACTCTGCAATGTGACTGCAGTTCTTCCCATGAGGAGAATAGATCTCTTTTTCCACTTCTTGAATCGGGGCTGTCTTGTGAATAGTTTCGCTGATAGAATGTAGTGGAAGTGATTGGCAGCAAGTTCAGAGCCTGGGCCTCACGAGCCATTACATACATCTGTTCTGTCTTCTGCTCTTCTGTCTTCATCATGAGAACATGTTAGGCTGGCCTGGTGGAATATGTGACATGGGGAGCAGAGCCAAGTCAACCAAGTTGTCCCAACTGAGGCCCCAGACACATGAAAGAACCCAGCCAAGTCTCCTGGTCAATCCATAACTCACAACAATGCATGAATAGTCAACTCAGATCAGCAGAACTGTCCAGCCAACTCACAGAATTGTGAGAAATAATAAATCGTTATTGTTTTAAGTCACTATGTTCCTGGGATAGTTTGTTATACGACAGTAGCTGACATAGAAGATTAAATACAAAGAATTTTTTAAAAATAAGTGATGATAACAGGGAATAATGGAAGCTTCATTTCACTACTTCAAAAAAATTGTTTAGAGTTGGTCATCTGGGCATATTACATAAAACCTGAATGAGCTAGCATTTATTTACTTTCACAAAAATAAATTATATCACATGGGGGCTCTGAAATGATATTTTTTTCTGATCTTTTCTGGTAATGTACTTGAAGAATAGAATAGGTGTGATGTGATGTGTGTGTGTGTGTATGTGTGTGTGTGTGTTTATATTTAATCAACAGTCTGTAGACACCCAGGAAATCTCTAGGAGGGAAGACTTCCTGGTAGATTCTGTTCCAGACAAGAGCCAGATGACATTTCTAGTGTGTAGGTCATAGACAAGGCTAAAGCAATAATAGATGGTGCCACTTTCCTATTTTAGGCTTATAAGATTTATCAGAAGCTACAAGTTACAGGCCTATCAACAAAGTCACCCAAGTAGTGGGGATTGAGGAAAGGTGGCAGAAAAGAAACTACTAATTTTGCTTTTTAAAGCAGCTGCCTCTCAGGAGCATGGACACACCACATTTATCTTCATGGAGCCATTGGAAACCCCACAAAGGAAGGTACTTTGAGGTCATGAGCTAGTGTCACTGTGCATTTATCAGTGCTGAAATACCAGGTGATCTCATCCACCCCTCATAGAGATAACAAGAACTACCAACATTCTTCTTCAACACAGAGTCCTTTTGTAAATGTGCTTTAACTGCTCAACTCTGTAAGACAAGTGGCTAAGAGTGTAGCATCTAATTATTCCACACAAAAATTGAGTTGGTATTTAATCTTTTTAAAGTCTGTGAATAAATTTGGCAAGCAAGCTTATGGATGGCAATTTGACACATAAAATATTTCATTTGGGGGTGTTGGCAGTGCAAGTAATTTGATTTAGATACTTTGCAATCCACAATGTGGGAGACAGGGACAACTAAGAAAGAAAATTGTTCTCTCAGGTTAGTTTGATCCCAATGCCTATGACAAGAATGCCTCAACTCCAGGAGTCATGATGACTGCACACATGATTTCTAGTTCACAATGGATATTTACTGAGCATCTTCTGTGCGTAATGGGACCCTATGTGGGCCAAAGCAATTGAGAAACATTCCCTATCTTTAGAAACAGGTAACATTAGAAGGAAAATCAGACAAAGTAACAAACAGTTAAACTATAATGTTAAAATTACTATTAGAAGCAGAAAGCAAAGGGCTGGATTGCAAAAGGGGTGAAATTAAGAAAATTGTCACTGGGATATTGAAACTACTTTTGAAGGAAGAGCATGAATTTGCCTACCAAAAAAGCTGGGGAAGACCAGCTCTGGTGAGAGAAACAGCTTGTGCAGTATTATGATGCCATGATGGACCTTTGTATATTTGGGACACAGCAATTTCTTGAGTATGGCTAGAGGTTGCATTCACTAGGAAGAACAAGAGGAGTTGGAGCTGAAGAATCAGGTCTGGGTTAGATGGTGGATAACCTGGGGGTGCCATGACAAGGATTTTATCCTGGAAGAAATGGAGAGGGTAAGGCTAGAAACAGGGAGGCCACATAATGGCATATGGTGGGAGTCTACATCACAGATGGTGAGAGCCTGAAATAAGGTATTGTGCTGCTGCTTGTTGGGAAGCAGACCCTGAGCCAAAAATCTGTGTGTAAGTGGTTTATGAAGGCAGTACTTTCAGCAGGATGTGTGAGGGAGTATGAAAAGCAAAACATAGAAGGCGAAAAAGTCAAGCAAGGGTGTGAGTTCAGAAATAGCATCACCCTCAGCCTGGTCCTAGGATGAGCTCTGTAGCATTCATTACTTCTCACTCTGTGTCCCCACCAGCTAGGCATGGGCTAGAATCCATCCTAGGAGAGATGTAAACTCTGAGGCACTTCTGACTCTCTGTATAGGTGAGGCTGGTTACAGGCCCAAGGTCAGTCCTCTGAAGGGCAAAGATAAGAACTTTTAATGGAAAGAGCACAACTGGGTGATGGTGAGATAAAGTTGGTTAAAAGACCCTAGAGGATCTGAATGGGGTACCAAGGGTGTCTACTACACAGTTGTACTGGGGAAAGGGGGACAAAGAACAATAGCTCCCAACCTATGTTTCTGGGGACATTTAATTCTGTTAAATTTATACAGGTATTAGCAACGGGAATGGTGGTTATAAGTTTGAAATTGCTGGGTTACATGAAATTAAAAACCTTGTTTACTGCAGAAATTCTCAGATTCTTTGATAGCCCAAGAGGCCAATAAAATACAAAGCATTTCCAAGCTCATTTAACCAGAGTACACCTTGGGAAATGCTTGATTTGGGAGATATTAGGAGTTTGCATTGATTGAACTAAGGAGATCAATATAAATAGTGAAAGTGAGGAAGGGGTCTGGGTGACTTTCGTATTTCTGACTTGGAAAGTGGGATGGTAGGGCAGGTTGTGGGTAGAGGAGATGAATAGTTCAATTTTGGACCTGAGCTCAGGACCCAGATCTGGCTGAGCAGAGATGAGCCATCCTCAGAGTGCTCTGTCTGAATTCCTGACCCACAGAATCCATGCAAACGTTGAAATTTTGCTTTACACCACTAAGTTCTGGGATAATTTATTATACAATCTTTAAAGAATTTTAAACTACAGGGTAAATACAAGTTGGTAGACAGGATGGAAATGTGTCCATTAACAGTGAGAGTGATGTAGAATAGCAATAGGAGCAGAAGTAGTATCAGTATCATTTCAGCAGTAGTAACATTGCAGAAATAGTAGCACTACATTCATTTTTTCACATAACAAGATAGTGCTTTTATTAACCCTGTTTTACGCGTAAAGAGACAAAAAATCTCCAACTTGTCGGTAAGTGGTAGAGACAGGATAATGCTCCAGGTAGTCTGGCTTCAGGGCCTACACTCTTAAACATTTGAGTACATGGGTAAAGTTTGGAGATAGTAGAAATCTTAAAATTATTGCTACTGATAACTAGCATTTACTTAGCACTTACTCAGACTCTCTACCAGGCACCATGCTTAAGGACTCTAAGTGAATTGTTTTAATAGGCCATGCAAGTTGGAAGGCTGGCTAGAAGTGTAAATGAAATGTACTCTTTTTAGGAGGCAAAAGAGACAGGTTTGAAAATTGTTTTTCCTTAGTCATGAATTTTGGAACTTATTTAAAATGCCGCAGAATAGAAATGCCTAAGAAGGTCATCACAAGCCTTATAAGCAGAGAAGCAGTCAGGAGTGTAACAGAAATAGCAGTGTAGATTGCGAATTAAACCCGAGTGCTCCAAATCACTGACAATCTATGTGGCACATAAGCAATCACTCATGAATGTCCTTTTATTTTAAGCCGACATTCTCAATAACTGAATAGCACTGGAAGAGAATCCAATAAAGACCCAGCCTGCAGGCCCACTGTAAAAATTGTTATTAATATGTAATGGTGCAACATTATTGTGAGTGACTCATGATAATTTTCAGATTCAGAATAAAATTAAGTTCTTTTTCTCTTTAGTAGAGCAACTCTCAAAAATTAAAACAGATGCAAATGTGTGGTCTGCCCACGCACATTCTGATTCTGCTATCAGATATTCATCTGACAAATCAAAGCCTTCTCAGGAATTAACATTTACTGCATGATGAATCTGAAATCTAGGAGGACAGAATGAGAAATTCTTTTTCTACAACATATGTAAGGTTTTGGTTTTATTTTATTTTTTGTTTTTTACTTTACCTTAATTGTGATGTTTGATCTCTGGATTAAATTATGAACTGTTAGAAGGCAAGCACTGTCCTATCTGATCTATTCCCCACATCCCTTAACCAGAAACCTTATGTGCAAAAGGTTTGGGAACAAAGTGGCTTGACATTTGGGAACCGGTGGCTATGGTGCACAAGGTGGCCCTTCTCTCCACAGCCACATCCTTCTTCATCTTTGTAACATTATGCAGGTTTGTTTTTTTTCCAGATGAACCACATGCCCAAACCTAGGAAATAAAACTTGATTGATTGGAGCCAATCCTGTCTACTCTCTACTTTTTTTCCATCCCCCACTGCAGCCATGGGTAGAAGAGGGCATCCAGGAAAGACTCTATCCCAGATGAAAAGACAGCTGCTTTCTGCCAACTCAGTTCTTCCTTCCTACCTGGCCTGCCATGATAAGAATGTAGAGATAGCCCAGAAAGTGAAGGGAATGAGTCCAGGAGCAGTGGCTCATGCCTGTAATCCCAGAACTTTGGGAGGCTGAGGCAGGTGGATCACCTGAGGTCAGGAGCTTGAGACCAGCCTGACCAACATGACGAAAACCTGTCTGTACTAAAAAAATACAAAAATTAGTCTGGCTCAGTGGCGCACACCTGTAATCCCTGCTACTTAGGAGACTGAGGCAGGAGAATCATTTGAACCCAGGAGGCAGAGGTTGCAGTGAGCCGAAATTGTGCCATTGCACTCCAGCCTGAGCGACAAAAGTGAAACTCCATCTAAAAAAAAGAAAAGAAAGAAAAAGAAAGAAAGAAAAAAAAGAAGGGAATGGAATGGGCTGGAGGAGCATTGAGAGAAAGAGACTGGGTCCTATCACCAAGTGGCTGAAGCTGCCCTAGACTGTTCACCTCCAGGCATCTTGCTTTCAACTTCCTGACTTCTAATTTTAAGCCACTTTTGGTCAATTTTAATGTTACTTGTGGTCAGCTATATCCTACAGGAAATAATGATGCTCTGAGTATACCAAGAAAGATTTTTAGTGAAACCAATATTTATGGATGCAAATAAGAGTTATATCTCAAAACTATAACCCCTATATGTTTTCAGGAAATATCAGAGACTTAAAACCTATACCAGGTCTCATTATAGCACTCTCTGCCCTCCTGGCTCAATCAGCTATATAATTGCCTTAACTAGGCAAACTTTCACTAGCATGTAGATGGTCATCCGGGATACAGTCAATAGAATTTGTTACTCAGCATGTTTTATGGGGATTGTTATGTTGCTAATAGATAGAAAGGGAGGTCGGGGAAGAGATGCTTCCAGGAGAACTCAAAATCGTCATGAACATATAAGGAGAGGGAAAAATATAATCCAATCTCTTACAATGTCAAGGTAATAGAAAACAAATTGAGATACTAATTCTGGCTATGTCACATGCTAGATTTTTGCATTTAGACAAATTTCTTTCCCTCTTTATGCCTCAGTTTTCTTTATCATAAAGTGAAAATCATCATAATACCGGCACTATTTGATTATTGTGAGGATTAAATGAAGTAATGTTCTTATCACAGTACATGGCACATAATATACATTAGATATGGCAACTATGGCTTTAAGAAATCCAAATGTATTTCCTGACTAAGGTGATTCCACCAGAATTGGTCTTTTATCCTTCAATTTCCCAGGTAAAGATATCTGTTTTTCTTTAAATCCCTGAAATTTGCCTTAGGAAGATTTTTCCTGCTTACTTCTTTGTCTGATGAATGGTTGGCTTGGCTTGATTTCATCTTTGTAAAAAAACATGGGGGGATTACTGAGGGTTTCGTATTTCTTGTCCTAGTCCTCACCTCCTCTTTGATGCAGGCCTAGTATAATAGCAACTATTCTTAAATCACTCCATGAGGCTTCCCTGAGCAACGAACAAGATGGTAAAAGAAGCAGTTCCAAATTAACCCTGATTTGTTTTAGGCTCACTGCCTGGTTCTTCATAACTCTCCTGCCTGATTTTATTTGTATCAGAATTTATAAACAGGAAGTTAATCTGCCCCGCAGACACTATGTTTGTGTGAGCATGTGTGCTTGTTCCAGAGCTGCATTATTTTTTAAACTTTTTGTTGTGTGATTTGAATGCTTTTATGAAGGATGTGTTCTCTAATTTAGCTCTTTTTATAGGGTGCTCCATGATTCTGAAACTTGTAGGAAGGCAAGTTCCTGGCCCACCCCAGATCCGAGGGTAGGCCCAGGTCCAGGGACCTAGTAACTACTCCCGACGTTTCCAATACATGCTTAAGTTGAAGAACCGCTGCTCTCTTTTGCCCATTATTTCACTTTCTTCTCTCTGACAAACTGTTTCTCTCCTTCATGTCACCTATAATCAATTGACTTTATGACCCCTGGTTTAGAGTCTGAACTCATGAACAGTTTTTATTCCTACATTTTCTCTGTACCATTCACTGTATTGCCATACACCTGCTGTATTTGTATCCCTTAACACAGAGCCAGACACATTAACAGACCCCAATCCAGCCAGGAGTCAAGCTAAATCAAGTCTAGGAGAAAAGGCCTTGGGAGGAGGATGTGCCAAACAGTTACAAGAGAAAAGCCCATTAAGTAAAGTTTATCAGAACTATAAATGTGAACAAAAGGAGTGTGAAATTTGAGGGTGGACAGAAATTTCTGCAACCTCACCAGGCAGATAATTTTATCTAAATGTGGGTGAACTGTAGGGCTCATTTTGCTCTGACTCTTTAATACAGATTTATTTCAAGAATTTCAGCCTTGCCTCAGTGTCCCTGCCTCCCCCTGCACCCCAGCTCACACAGAGCTGGGAGATGCAGGTTATCCTCTTTCTCCCATTCTAAGCTTCTCTGAAACACTGTCATCCCAGAAGCTTCCAATTTTCAAAACAAAATCTCCCATAGGCCTTAGGGACATACAATTATGCTTTAAAGACATCTCTAATTTAATTATTAAATGGATTTTTTTTTTTAAAAAAAGCTTCTGAAATAGCTAAACATATACAGGGAGGGGCAAGTGTTTGCCACACAAGCAATCAAACAAATTGATAAACAGGAACAAAATGACTATGGAACTATAACTGTTCTATTCTTAAGTAGCAACCTGCATATTTTCTCCCAATTAATGCCTAGAATGGGATCTGAGTTCGTTGAAACCTAATTACTGGCATATCACTTTGTTTATTCAAAGCCCTACAACAGTCACTGCTCATGTTTAATTTGCATAAACTCTGCAAAAACCACCCCTAGGATGTCAGTGCTTGCTTTGCCACCAGAAGTCTATGCTGAAGCTACAACTTTTCGGGCAAATGCACAGCACTTTTCCTGTCACTCCGCTGAGTAAATGTTCTGGCACTCAAAGTCCTCATTCATTTACGAAGACGTGTCTCTTGTAAAGACTTTTTCCGGGAGCTATTTTTACTAATGGTGTAGTGAGGTAATTTGGGGAGATTCTCATGATGTGATTAAGAATAAGTGTGGAAGACCTGACTTCTGTAGCTGGTGTCCATCCTCTCATTTTAAAATTTTGCTTTAGAGACAGGATCTTTCTTGTTGCCCAGGCTGGAATGAGTGCAGTGGCATAATCATAGCTCCCTGTTCCCCTAAACTCCTGGGCTTAAGCAATCCTCTCAACTCAGCCTCCTGAGTATCTGGGACTGCAGGCACACACCACCATGCCTAGTTAATTATTTTCAGATTTTGTAGAGATCAGGTCTTTCTAAATTGCCCAGGCTGGTCTCCAAGTCCTGTCCTCAAGCGATCTGCCTGCCCAAAGTGCTGAGATTACAGGTATGAGCCACCATGCCTTGCCCATCTTCTCACTAAACAAACATAAATAAGCAAAGAAAACGCTTCCCATTGAACACTGACACTCCTCAGTTTCCCACTGCCCCGGGAATAGATGGCACAGGTTTTATTACCCTCATAGTCCCAGCTCCGCTTGCTTGTCTCTCCTCCCATTGCACTCAACATGGGTGGGTCCCAAATGACCTCCCCTGAAAATACTGAGTCAGACATTATATTCATAGCTCCTTTATTAATTAGGCCTTTTGATGTCTGTGCTTCTCACTTAGCTCTTGCTGGAATGCCCCCACACTAGCTATTGTTGTCTTCTGCATTCTCCTCAGCATCTAAGCTAACCCACAGGGGAGTTCCTTACCCAATTCAAGGAGAGAATTGAAGCTGGTGGGGAAGCAGAAACATCTTATCTTCCTGCATCTGCTCTGAAGATTTCTCCCTATTGCAGCTTCCTCTTTTTCACTTCTTCCATGGAGTCATTCACCCAGTCGTAGAAAATCTGATGTTAGTATCTCTGCAATTTATTTACGTTGCCAAGCACCCTTATTGAGGCCAGAGATATGAGTAGAGAGAGGAACCAAGTGTGGACAGAGGCTGGGTGGAGTGGCGGGGATGAAACACGTTCCAACGCATCTAGTACACAGGGTGTTCATGGTCTGAGCCATGTCTACTTTTCCAGGTCTATCCTCGGCCAACTTCCTCACTCTGTGTACACAGTGGCCCACCTTGACCACCTGCTGGCTTTGCTCTTCTCTGATGCTCTTGTCATGGTTTCAGTTTCTCTCGGCCTCAGGTACTCTTGCCTGGAGCCCTTGTCTTCAGCTCACTTAATCCTGCTCTTCCTTCACAACTCAGCTCAGGTGTGAGCCCCTCTGAGATGTCTTTTCTGACCCCTATGGGTTGTCTTAGGTACCCTCTCATGTGCACAGCTGCATCTTGGGGTCACCTATTCCAATAAGCTTTTGAGACATTTCTCTATGACAGTTGTTCATTATCTTGTTAGTGTAAGTTCTTTCACCTACACCACGACCCATTAAAAACAAGGATTTATCTTTTACATCGCCGAGATTCCTACCACTATGCACAGGGCATGCCATGGGATAGGGACTCAATACATAATTCACTAACAAGTGAGTGCATGTGTAGCCAAAAGCCCCAACCCAGTTGTGTGAACTTGAGAAAATCACTCAATCTTTTTGAACTTTAGTGTGTTTCATCTCTCAGACAGACTTCTAAGCAGTACCATTTGTTTTCCACCTCCCACTTTAATAACCCAACAAAAAGGCATTTAGCCTGAAATTATGCATAGAAAACCCCACTTCAAAAAGAAAGTGGTCTCCTTGATAAGGTAATCGGGGAGGGTTTCTGAGAAAGATTGTGGAATCAAATTCTTTTGAAGAATTCCTCATTCATGTCGGATTAGATTAGCAAGAATCTGCATAAAGATTGGAGGACAGATGAGCTCTTTGTAGTCCTAAAGACCACTTTTATACTATAAAACTTGAAAGTTACCTTAAAGTTTATTCTAGTTTAACCGACCTCTTTTACAGATAGAGAAACTCAAGTCTCTTGATCTGTAATCTGTGTGAATGCTTTTATAAAATCTTACACAAAATGTACTATTATTGGCAATAAACCAAAATGGCATGCTCCTTAGCAGTGGGGAAAATTAAGAGACTCTCCAAAAAAATGCTGCCTTTGCAGGTTGTAATTTTTTTTTCTCACCGATAGACCTTAAAAAAGTGACTCCCAGAAGCAGAGTGTGGAATGCAATAATGTCAAGTCATGGGATATGCATTCCTGTCATTTTCTGACAAGGGTTTTTTTAAATGTAATCACAGTTATTAGTTGCAATCTTGCACAGGCAATCCAAGCAATGATAGCAGTGCATAGCAAGCCCCTTTACAGATTGTGTGTGTGGCAAAAAGCTCCTTCATAAACCAGTTAGTATTTACATTCCATGGTACCTCAAATATTGCTTCATTGCTTTTCAACTGGCTGATGGCAGACTTTATACACTGGAGAAAATATTTAGTGAACTTGATTCTTATTTTACTAAAGCTCTAATCCTGAAACACTGAGGTGTCTCACCCAGAAACATTTGCAGGCGATTTTTTGTTTGTTGTTTTCTGTCATGACAACACAGAAGGCAGTGGGGAGTGGGACTCACTTTAAATTGCTAGTGAGAAAGGGAGGCAGTGGCTCACTTCTCAATAGATTTTTATACTGCTCAAGACTTGAACGTTCTGCTTAGTGTGCCTGGGAGGTAAATCCTAAAATAGCCAGTGCTGCTCTGAGTTTTAAGCCTTCAGACAGGCACAACAACTATGGTCAAGTTGTTCTAGAAAGGCAGTTTAAAGCAGTTTTCAAGTGCATAAAATAAAGTGAATTAGGGATTGAAGTATTGATTTGTAGGCAATTCCTTACGCCAACAGATAGGAATGATTACCAACATGTCATAATTAGGCCTTTTAAAGTACTTGAACCTAAGCTATTCCTTTAACTAAGGTGAATGGCAGCTCTATGTTTTCATTTACTCCATCAATTTATTTAGCAAACAGAAAGAATTACCCCACCCCACAGAAAGATAAGTTTAATTCTGTTTTTTTAGATCAGTGGATGTCAATGGGATAAGGTCTGGGGCATCTCTTTGAGGCATTCTCTAATCCAAACTGTTTGCAAATCTGAGACATTTTTTCCTCTGAGTTCCCCCATGTAATGCCTTCTCCCTGGCACAATCAGTTTAGCACGGGAGCTGAGGCAGTCTGTGTTCGCTGTTTTAGTACTGTTCTGGAATTTCCAATAAAGGTTCACAATCTGGACAGGGACGATTCTCTGACAAAGGACAAACAAAGGTAAGTGGGATACTCCTATAGCAGCATCTACCAATGTGCTAAAGTGAGTCAGTTTCCCTGGGCTTCGTCGATAGACATTGCATTATTCTATATTGTTTGATAATGGCAACACAGTCTTGGTAGTAAGCTCACTATTTCTACCTAAAGAACCCTGTTTGAGTCTCCTCTAGTTCTCCATTTCTTCATTCAAGGAGATCTGCTAGGACAGTTATGTCACAGTTACCTGGGCCCTGCCCTGTGTTGATAGGAGTTACAGCTTTGTCCCTGGATGAGTCTTCTCCAAGCCTAGGGGGCATTTCCAGCATGGTCATTTCTGGACTCTCGGACACTGTTGCCTACATTGGGTCCTGAGAAATGCACAACCAGGATGGCAACATTAGAAATAGGGCTCTGCCTGCATGTTCTCTGGACCTCAACCTTTCCTACTGAGGAGCTGCCACCATGGCAGAGCATGTGATCAACTGAGAGCAGGAAGACTGGGCTTTGATACTGACGGATCGCTTATGACATGAACAGTGCGAAGTTCAATGGAAAACATCTAGTAAACTTGCACCTCTTATTTTTCAGTCGGGAACTTGGAGACTTGAGGTGGGACATAATGCTGGCACCAATAGCACGGGAAATTGTGATCGTGGAGTTTTGAGGACCCTTTGAAAGAGAGGATCTAGTCCTATGTCAGAATTGGGCTAAAAGTGTAGGTCAAGGTTAGTGAGAGAATTTTTATATCATAGCCTTCATAATAAGGACACAGGACTAAGACACTAATTTCCTTTTTCATAGTGTTTCTCTAAATATTTTGCCATCTGATCGATAATTGAGTCTGGGATTTCTGTTTGCTAGTTTATCTGTTTCCTCGTCAAAAGCTTCAAGATTTACTGTTTCTGGGAACCAGAAGGGGTGTTTTTTAAGCCTCTGGGGTGTATGATTTACAAGATATTTTCATCTGACTTAAGCATCCAGGTATATGTGAGATATTTTGATCTTAGCTTTCTTCTAGCAAGTAGGGCACTCAAAAACAAAGAGTAATACAACTGACATGTCGTCTGGTTGACAGTTACTCTTACCTTTCATTTGTCTAGCCCCTTAGCAGGGTCAAAGTTGTTTGGCTGTTTTGGTTAAACACATAATCCCAAAACAAGGTTATTAGCTATGGATCAGATGAATATTGAAAAATACCACTAGAGTAAGTATTAAAGATGAAATCCAATCTCTCCATAATGGTAGGACTGTGGCTATGATTCTGAAATAAGAAAAGATTTTGGTTCATGCACCCCTACTGTGATATATGCCATGCTCTGCCTCATAGGGGAAGGTAAAGTTCCTGTGGAAAGTACCTAGTGTCCATTATATTGGCTGTAAAAATCACTATGGATATGACTAGCTTTGAGAGTCAGAAACTCTGATCATTTGCCAAGGCTCTCCACTGGCAAGAAAAAAGTAATCAATTTGTGAGAATGAAGTTTATGATATGGAATAAAGCTAGACTCTTTGATCTTGAGATGAGAAGATATCCTAGATCTTGGGGGTCATCCAATTAAATCAAGGATGTTTTTGGCTTTGTCTTTTCAGGTGAAGGCAAAACTGGGGACTGATAATCTTCTGATTTCCCTTTCAAGGTTGAAAATATGGATAGAACAGCCCAATCTTTGCTACTGATGTTCTTTTTAGCCAAAAGGATGTTGTAAAATAAGATTCTAGTATGTGTTTCTTTGTCTCCTGATAGAATCCCTTAAATGAGTCTTTAAATTGGTACCATGCATGTCAGTGGTACATTGACTTACCCCATGGTATTAAAAGACTAAGGCTGTGTCCTCTTACAGAGACAATCGAAAAACGTGGAGTGTTTACTTAGCTAGTAATGGCATCAGAAATGCTTCAAAAACCTTCTGCCCACTGGTCCATGTACCTAGGCTGTAGTCTTCAATGGCTATTTTTGCTTAGTCATTTAAGCTGGAAGGAGAACATTTATTTCCCTTCCTACCTGAAGTCTCTTCCACTTTTTTTAATTCAGAGAGCGTTACTGAAAAAAGACACTCTGATGTTCAACCCCCTTGTGCTGGGAGCTCCAGAACTTTCACAGAGCTGTAAACTCTTTAGCTGGAAAAGGCACTAGCATGAAGTTCAGATGTCCTGTTACAGAGGAAAACAATGGGATGAAAAGCTACTAGAAAAGATACTATTCATGAAAACTCTAAGAATGAAGAGCTACAGGATGTTTTATCCTGAACTAAGTAACCAGATACTTAGTAAATGTCAGATATTCATTTACTTACAAATAAATATAAATATAAATATGAATACAAACGTAGTTGAATACATCTAGCATTGAGTGAAACTTCTTCTAATGAGACAAAATTATAGCTAATTCTCAAAGCAGAAAAGGACAGATAAAATGTGGTATCCCATTGTTTTTTTGGGAAGTCCATCTTGAAGTGGATTTCAAATGTAAGTGGTTTATTTGGGATGTGATTTCCTGGGATCCATCCCAGGAAATCCCAATGGGGGAGTTAGGGAGGGAGAGGAAAGAAAAGAAAACTCAGCTAAGTGTGTGTTATGGAACAGGATACCACTGAAAACAGTTGAGTCCCTGTCTTTCTGGGGAACTCCAGGAGACAGTATGGAATATGCCACCGAGTTGTCCTACCTGAGGGGTGTGGAAGTGGGAGTATTTAAGCACCAACTCCTATCCTCTTTCTGAAGGCTGTTCTCAGTGGTGTTAACATCTCAAAATTCCTGATCTGCCCCACATAAGTTTGAAAGAAAGCCCTTGGATGAGAGTCAGGTGTCAATAGGATGCTGTACCTGTGTACTGGAATGGTGGCAGCCAAGAGGATGAGGCCATGGCACTTACAGCCTCTGCTGCAATTCTCCTACAATAAGCAAGAGGAAAGGTAGAAATCCATCCTAAGCTCTAAGGCCAAGTTTTGGGACTCTCCAAGGGAAGACTTATAAAGTCTTGGGCTGCTATAGAAAAGGATACCTGATATCTCAGGATGGATTTTTACCAAGGGTTAGGACCTACAGAAACTTTCTGATTGAAATAGAGTATATTGTCAGAGTTCATGGAAGTTCTTGTCATAGGTTCACAAGAGTTTGGCATTGTACATGAACATAGAGTCCAATGTCCTCTTTTAGTTCAATGTCCTCTAAAATGGTTCATGCATCAGGCTTGGGAAGTAGTGTGTAGTACTATTGTTTTCTGTAACCCTTGGAGAGTGAGAACAAGAACTTTAACAGCCTAGGAGCTCCATGTGTAGGACCATGGAGGTTAATGGTGGAAATGCAGGAGTTAACAGGGATTCTAGTCAAGTAGTGGAATCTTTACCATAAACATGAGTTAGGAGCATGGAGAGACCAGTGACAGGGCCAAATGAAGATTCAGCTGTCTCTCTTTAAGGCAGCTTTCCACAGAAGAGCCAGGGCAAACCTGAGTATTATACCAAGAAAACCACAGATACCTACTGGAAGACCAGCTGTATCAGATGGAAACAGATCTGCTGAGAGCAAGAACAGAGACACATCCCCGTAACAATAACAGTTACTATATCTCATCATTAGGAGGCATTTTCCATTTTCTACTGGAAAAATTCAAATCTAGAAGTGTTGAGAGAAGAAGAGATCTTCACGCAGATCATGAATATGAAGAGTCAAACCAGATTCGATCAAGTTTAAAAATGAAAATTGATTAGGACGGTTATGACATTGAGCCAAAATTGCAATGGGATAGGAAAAGATGATTTAAAGTGTTGTGTTTAATAACAGTTATTTAAAATAAAAGAGAAGGGTTTTCAATGTTTTACTGCTCTCTAGAATGTTTTCTACATTTATAAAATATTATCTGTACATAGTCAATGTTTAGAAAATGTTTGCTGAATGAATGAATATATATTTCCCAGTTAGTTAATATTGTCCTGTTTGTCGGACCATACAAACCAACCAAAATATAAATATAGTTGTTCATGATAAAAGTATTGTTGTATATCAGGGGTTCCAGTGTTTCTGTTCCTAAGGTCATGTGATGATTTTCTTTCTTTTTTTCTATTCTCCAGCCAAACTTCCCCCCTTGGAATTCCCCTTTAAGTGCCCTACTTTGTTTCTTCCCCAAGACTTTAACTTTTACTGGCTTATTTACCTGAACTCTTTTCTTTTTTTTTTTTTTTCTTTTTTTTTTTTTTTTTTTTTTGAGACGGAGTTTCGCTCTTGTTACCCAGGCTAGAGTGCAATGGCGCGATCTCGGCTCACCGCAACCTCTGCCTCCTGGGTTCAGGCAATTCTCCTGCCTCAGCCTCCTGAGTAGCTGGGATTACAGGCACGCGCCACCATGCCCAGCTAATTTTTTGTATTAGTAGAGACGAGGTTTCACCATGTTGACCAGGATGGTCTCGATCTCTTGACCTCGTGATCCACCCGCCTCGGCCTCCCAAAGTGCTGGGATTACAGGCTTGAGCCACCGCGCCCGGCCACCTGAACTCTTTTCTAAAGATCTCGGCAAAGTTTACCCTTTCTCCATTTTCTAGTTTTGCTCAATATTTCTTCCAACAGATGCTCCACACCCACGTTCTCTCCCACTATCCTGTATTACATCTTCACTCCACAGTACTCCTGATGTCTTCTGTTTTGAATTGTTTACTTGGTTGAGTTTGCTGCTTCCACTTGGTGGTAGTCTCCAGAAGAGAAGGAACATTTTCTGTCTTGGGGCAGATACTTTTTCTCTCATGCATAGATCATTCCCTTGGGCAGAGAAGATGGCTTGGTTTGAATACACAGAGACAATAACTTTGATTCAGGTAATTTCTTTGAGATGCAACCCAGGAAGCAGAGGTGAGGGATTGGGAAAGTGAAAGAGGGAAGAGAAGACAGCCAATCAAGGGTGTAGTGTTAAGTAGGTCTCCATCATGTGCAACTGGATCTTAACCCCCCTGGGAAAATTGCATGGGACGCACCTCAGAATTATTTCACTGAGGCAGTGAAAAGCTAAAGTTCTTATCCACCGGTTCCCATCTCTCACCGGTTGATGCTTGCTACGGGGAACATTACTCCTCACCACTTCTGGTCTATCCCTTCAGCCCGTGTTTGCAGCCACAAAAAGCCTTTAAGCAGAGAGTCCCAGATCCTGAAAGTGGGAATTGTTTAGTAAATCTGCAGACAATTTCCAGGGAAGGTCAAGGGGCGATGGTGGTGCACTGAAAAATCTACTGCAGTAGGTATTGGGTAAATGTTAAATGAGTAAATAAATCACCCAATTTGAAGGAAAACATAAAATGAATGGTTTATAAAGACAACGTAGAACTTTTTGTATTAATATATAATGTGTCCTTAAAATTACAGGCCAAGTGTTATAAAGGATTTTCGTTTGTTTGTTTTTGGTGTGTGTTTGTGTGCTTGTTTTCAGAATGGCCTTAGAGTAATTAAATAGTTAAAGTTCAGAGCTAAAAAAGTTTTCGGATCAGTTACACACAAAAAAGTAAATTACTTGTTAACAGACTTGCATGTAGCTCTAAGAGTTTTATTTGACAGGGGTGTTTGCATATGTAGAAAATGAGAGCTAATGTTACTGGATATTTTATTGTTCATTTAGGAGCACTGTTTGGTTCTAGTAATTTCTTTTTATGACATGACTTCTATGATGCTAACTCTGTTTCAGATAGTCTCAGCTCATTCCTTGCTCTAAACCTTGTGCTGTATTTGCTCTTTGTTTTGGACCTTGCAGTAATATCTGGGCAAAAGAAATAAATCTATTCTAATGTATGAACCAGCAGCAGCACTAGTAAGTGTTCTTCAGGGGCTTATCCCCTTATTGTCTCACTACCTCCCAAGGCACTCCTAAACATTCATCCAATGCAGTCTGTGGCCTCTAAACTCCCATCATACAGAAACTCTGGAACGACTGCTTTATCTGGATCTAGTTTATGATTGCAGCGTACACTCTGGGCTCTGTAGCTGTTCTGCAGTGCTCACCTTTCTGAGAATAATCAGCACATTCCAGAAGTGGAGCAGATACGAGACTGTTCAAGTTCATGCAGATGTTGACATGGGACCCCTGGAGTTTGACGTTTTATAGGCACATAGGATTTAGTGCCCCCTTGTGGTTCAGAGAACTCCAAAAGCAGATACTCATTAGCATGGGCCCTGTAGACCTGCTAACAAATCTAGAAATGTAAGGTCCTTTTTAACTTTAAAAATATGTGTAATAATTTCAAGTTCATAGAAAAGTTACAAGAATAGTACAAAAGCTTTCATGCACTCTCTACCTATCTTCATCAACTTTTACCATTTTGCTATACTAGTCTTTATTTTTTTTGAACTATTACATGGTAGGTTGAAGACAACATGCTCTTTTATTTCTTGATGCTTTAATACATATTTCCTAAAATAAAAAACAATTTATCACATAAAAACTAAACAGTTACCAAAATAAGGATATTTAACATTAGATTTAACACTTTCACATAATCTGCAGTCATAGTCCAATTTCAATAACTGTCCCAGTACTATTTTTCATAAAAAAAAATTTTAAAGATTGAATCTAGCTCAACATCATTTACTGTTTTTAACTGTTATTTATTTTTAGAGCTTAATCTGGGATAGCTGCTCAGCTTTCGTCTTTTGTAACACTGACGTATTTTAAAAATACAGGCAAGTTTTGTTTCTTTGGTTGGCGGGTTGGCTGGTTGGTTATTGGTTATATGGCATGTTTCATGGATATGACTGCGGCTCCCAAGGGACTTAAAGAGAAAGAAATTCAGCACAAAAAGCAGATCTAAAATTGGAGAAGAAAACATGTCCTAGGTGCCTTGAAATATCACGGAATTCTATAACAATGCACGTTTTAGTAAGAAAGCTAACATCTAATGTAAAGATTCTCTCAGAAAAATATGGGATGTTTTAATCCATTGCTGTCTCCTCCAAAGGTGTCACCATCTCTTTTCCTAGACAAACTGGCATTCTCATCCTATCGTCTTTTGACAGGCCTTAAATTAACTCTTGTCTCCATGAATCTCATTGCTCAAAATGTACCTCTGAACAGTCATGAAATTTGAGTATCTCCAATGCAACCAGCTGCTATGTTATTTATAGAGCAGCTGATAGCTCCTCTCCTTCACAGCTTATGTGAAAGTAAAAGGTATACAGTATAGAAGTATTCAAATGCATTCCTTGTTTTTGTTCATTGTTTTGTTTGTTTGTTGTTTTTTAATGCCAAATAGTTCTGCTTTCTATAATTAGTAGTTATAAATATTAAATTACTATTAACAGTTATCAACCTGGCTTTAACTTCAGGTAAGAGCAAAGGCATTATGAGATATAAACAAGGTCACACAAAGAAATGCTGATACTCTCAATTGAAGTGTTTCACCAAGATTTCATCAATAGCTTCAAAATGTCCCAGTCCTGTGCTAGGCATTGGAGTTCCAAAATTAACCAAGCAGATATACCTCCTGCTCTCTGGAAGTTTACAGTTGAGTTAGAGAGAAAGAAAATTAATTATGCAATTATAATTGTTAAGAAAAACTATTAGGGAAGTACATCATGATGCTGAGGTACATAGGAGGATATGTTATCCAGATCTCAGAGGAAGGAAGTCATTTTGGCAGAAGTTTCTTCAAAGCTGGGACCATGAAGATAAAGAGAAGATAGCCAAACCAGGAGTGGTAAGAGGACAAGTGTTTCAGGCAAAAGTTATGGTCTGTATAAAATCCCAGAGAGAAATAGAGATACAAAAGTGATAGGAAATGAAAGGCTGGTGATGTATCAGTCAGCTATAGCTCGAAGAATGCTGTGTAACAAGTCACTTGAACTTTCAGTTATTTCCTACCATAAGCATTTATTCTCACATTCATAGGTTGGCTGACCTACAATGTGCTCAGAGGGATGTCTCAGATTTAGATGGTTATTCTTCTAGGTCTAGGTCCAAATGTGGTTTTCAGTCAGGCATTATTCCATGTGTTAATTCTGGGGGCCATGCTGAAACTGCCCAGCAGTTACTGGCAGCAATCACTCAGACATATTCTTCTCATGAGAGATCATTGTGTTTAAGCTCAAAGCCATGATATGGAAGAATACACTCTTCCCTTATTGAGGAGGTGTGTATGAATATTTATCGAACATAAACCTAGACTATTGCATATGATACAATTGAATTATGTAATATAAAGAACTGAGGTGGTAAGCAGTGGCCATACCAGTGATTCACAGAGTTCAGACTTTATCCACAAATGTTTTTTAACTAAGGAGAGAGAGAATCATATTTGCACTGTAATGTGATCATGTTGGTTGCGGTTAGGAGACGAGACTAACACAGAACTACACTGAAGCTGGGGAAACTATAAGAATGGTATTATAAGGACACATTCATCTTTGAAATCATATCAGATAAACTATGAAAAATATAAACTAGCAAGACATTCAAGCCTACATTATTGGTTATTTTTTACTTCTTCAGTCTAACAGGTCAAAACAAAAACCAGGATTAGCAGAGGGTTCAAGGGCCATACACATTGGATTGTAAATGGTGGTGGGAATTGTAGTGAATTACCTTGAACACTCTGACTTTAACTATTTTGTTGGTTGTTTTATAGATATTAGTTTGCTTCATAGTACTCTCGCTGTAGTATTTTAGGGTTGAGCCCCAAGAAATGTGTCTTATAGGAGGTTATTATGCAAAGTATGGTCCCTGGATGAGAAATATCAACATCACTTAGATGCTTAGAAGTCTGTCAAAAATTCAGAATACTGGACCCAAGATAGACCTCTGAAATCATAAACTACTAGCATTTTAATAAGTTACCCAATTTAGATTGAGACCACTAAATTAAGTTTCCAAACATTTAACTAATCTGTCTCAGTTCCATGCATTGAAAATGGATTCCTATGCACAATGAAGTCTAAACATCCTCTTATAGAATATTTGAAGAGTGACCTCAAATCAGGAAAAAGGCATCTTCACAGTTATTCAGTCAAAGCCCTACATTTATAAAATGTTATTGTCAGCAAAATTGTGCATGCAAAGATGTATTATTCCAGACCTCTCACATCTAAGGAGCTTGCAATCTTGTTGGCAGAAAGTCACATGAAAATTTCATACCTAACTATTGTGGTGTATGCTAACAGTGTTAATATAAAGTGTTAGATCATTAGCAACAATCTGTATTGCCTTGGAGTTGGAAACCTTAGTTGAAGGTATGATATGCAGAATAGGCTTTGAAGTATTGCTGGGCTTCTGAGAGGCAGTCATGAAAGGAGAAGACATTCTGGGAGGCAGTTCAATTTAGAGAGTTGAGGAAAGGCTGATGTATTAGTCTATTTTACACTGCTGCTAAAGACCTGAGATTGGGGAGCAAAAGAGCTTTAATTGGATTTACAGTTCTGCATGGCTGGGGAAGCCTCACAATCATGGTGGGAGGTGAAAGGCACTTCTTACGTGGCAGTGGCAAGAGAAAATAAGGAAGAAGCAAAAGTGGAAACCCCTGATAAAACCATCATATCTCATGAGACTTATTCAGTATCATGAAAACAGTATGTGGGAAACTGCTCCTGTGATTCAAATTCTCTCCCACCGGGTCCTTCCCACATACATGGGAATTATGGGAGTACAATTCAAGATGACATTTGGGTGGGGACACAGCCAAACCGTATCAGCAGGGCATATAAAAAAAAAATGGCCAGTTGCAGTGACTCACACCTGTAATCCCAGCACTTTGTGAGGCCGTGGTGGGCAGATCACTTGAGATCAGGAGTTCCAGATCAGCCTGGCCAACATGGTGAAACCCTGTCTCTACTAAAAATACAAAAATTAGCTGGGTGTGGTGGTGGGTGCCTGTAATCCCAGCTACTTGGGAGGCTGAAGCAGGAGAATTGCTTGAACTTGGGAGGTAGAGGTTGATGTGAGCCAAGATCGCACCACTGCACTCTGGCCTGGGTGACAAGAGCAAAATTCTGTCTCAAAAACAAAACAAAACAAAACAAATCAATAAGGATCCAAGACAAGTTTAATTGGATCAACCAAATGTGAGGGAAAGCAGAAGTTAGAGTATGCTTTGGAAACAGCTGGTTTAAAATGGTGCGCAAAGGAAACAGAAGTTAAAATTAAAGATACAAAGGTAAAGTGGCTGGTTTGAGGTAGGGAAAGCAGTGGGACTCCAGAGAGAGTGGTAGTCAAGAGCACAGGCTCTGGAGCCAAAAGATTAAGGGTGAACTTTCCATTCTGCTCTTTACTAGCAATGTGAACTTTGGCAAGTCATTTAATTCTTTCTAAGCCTGGGGTGTCTTCATTAGTAAGAAAGGAAAAGGTTATACAAATCTTGTCATAGTTTTATACAGTAATGGCTCCCAGAAAATCTTACCTCCTGCTTTCCATTTGCTTCTATTGACCCACGTTGACTCTCCTGTAAGTCATGAAACTTATGAATTTGAAGCAAGCTGAAGCCTGCTAAGTTCTTGTGCATCGAGGTTTTTCTTTTAGAATGCTGTCTTGAGACCACCATGATATGGAGAAACCCACCAGGAAGGAGCCCAGGTGAAAGGCCCTGTGGAGAGAGAAGCCCAGTCATTCCAGGCTTTCTAGATGAGTTTAAACCCTGGCCAATTAGCCAGCTTAATGTAGCATATGAGGGATCCCAGTTAAGGCCATCAGAAAAACCACCCAGCAAACTGACAGAATTACAGGAATGAATGAATCCTTATTGTTTTAAACTACTTAAGTGTTCAAATGTTTTGTTACATGGCAATAGATAATTGGAACATATCTCATGGGTTGTTACGTGCATCACCTCATTTCATCTTCATGATGGTCTGATGAGATACATATTTACTCATAGGGAGAACTAGATAAACGTTAGATACTATTTTTTAACCTTGAAAAGGCACCTCATAAAATACAGAAGCATAATGTGTAAACTCTATATGCTAGCCTACAATTTGTCTTGTCTTTCTTCTTCTTTTCCAATTTGAAAATGTATCTCTTGGGGATTTTTTCCTTGTCAGCATACAAAGCTCTACTTCATTCTTTGTAATTATCTAGTATTGTATTGGATGGATGCTTCGTAATTTATGTAGCCATTCCCCTGCTTATTGGCTTTACGTTGCTTCTCATTTTTTAAAAGATTACAGACCATTTTGTAATTAGCATATTTATACATATATTTCAGTGCACATTTGTGAGTGTTGTTGTAAGATAAATTCCTAGAAGTAAAATTCTTGGCTTAAGGTATATGCACATTTTATTTTGTGATTGATTTTTAATTATTACTTTGCTATCCAATGAGGTTGCAGAAATTTATACAATCATCAAGAGTAAATGAGACTGCCTGGTTCCTTTAACAAATTGTTAATAATACTATAAATTATTACATCTTTCTATGGCTTCCAATTTGGTGGGTGAAAAATCTCATTTTTTTGTTTTAATGTGCCTCTCCTTAATAGGAATGATGTTGAACAACTTTTTACAGGTCTATAGACTACTTGTAGTTCTGTTTTTTGGTCTTATCTGTTGTATATTTTCTATTCTGGTTCTAGCCTTATATTATTAATTTAAAAGAGTATTTTTTTTATTCTTTTACTTTAAGTTCTGGGATACATGTTCAGAGGGTGCAGGTTTGTTACATAGGTATACATGTGCCATGGTGGTTGGCTCTACCCATCAATGTGTCATCTAGGTTTTAAGTCCTGTGTGCATTAGGTATTTGTCCTAATGCCCTCCCACCCCTTACCCCCGCCCACGATCACACAGGCTCCAGAGTGTGTTGTTCCCCTCCCTGTGTCTATGTGTTCTCATTGTTCAGCTGCCACTTGTGAGTGAGAACATATGGTGTTTGGTTTTCTGTTCCTGTGTTAATTTGCTGAGGATGATGGTTTCCAGCTTCACCCATGTCCCTGCAAAAGACATTAACTCATTCTTTTTTCATGGCTGCATAGTATTCCATGGTGTATATGTGCCACATTTTCTTTATTCAGTCTATCATTCATGCGCATTTGGGTTGGTTCCAAGTCTTTGCTATTGTAAATAGTGCTACAATAAACATACGTGTGCATGTGTCTTTAAAGTGGAGTGATTTATAATCCTTTGGGTATGTACTTTATATATTATGGGAAATCTCTCTTTCTTCTTATGTGCTAAGATATTTTTTCCAGGTTTGTTATTTCTTTTCTGACCTTTGTTTATGGTGTGCCATTGTTGCCACACTGAAATTTTGCATTTTGCATTGTCAAGTTTATCAGTCTTGCCTGTTTTCTTTACGTAGTTTTACCGTTTCACTTTATTTAAGTGCTCAAATCTTTGCTGCGTGTGAGTTTTTAAAATTATTTTTATATTTTTATAGATTCGAGAAGTACAAAGGTATTATATTGCATAGTGATGAACTCTGGGCTTTTAGTGCACCCATCACCTGAATAGGGTGCATTGGACCCAGTAGGTAAATTTCCAACCCTCACCCCACTCCCACCCATCTGGATTTTTTTTCCATGCAGCAATTTAGGTCGACATCCTTTACATTATTTCCAAATATCTAGCTAATATCGTCTCAATTCCGTAAACTAAAATATCAGTTCACACTGATTTAAAATCTTATTCTGACGAAATAGTGAATTCAGTCTCATTTGTGAGCTCTTTTCTCTTTCATTCGCCCTGTTCTTATGCATACCCCTGTACCAAAATGATTTCATCATAGAGTCTGGTAGACCTAGGCTACTGAATTGCTCATATAAATATATGAGAACATATCATTCATATATATTTATGTTTTTGTAAGAAGTTTAGACTAGTCTACTCTAAGGAAAGTACATTTTCTTTTTTTTGAGACACAGTTTTGCTCTTGTTACCCAGGCTGGAGTGCAATGGCGTGATTTCAGGTCACCGCAACCTCTGCCTCCTGGGTTCAAGCAATTCTCCTGCCTCAGCCTCCCGAGTAGCTGGGACTACAGGCTGCGCCACCATGCCCAGCTAATTTTTGTATTTTTAGAAGAGACGGGGTTTCACCATGTTGACCAGGATGGTCTCGATCTCTTGACCTAGTGATCCACCTGCCTCGGCCTCCCAAAGTGCTGGGATTATAGGCGTGAGCCACCACGCCCAGCAGGAAAGTACATTTTTATAGGGATTTACAGGTCAATTTTGGAGTGACACCATAAAGTAGGGAACCTCCCTCACCACAAACTGTAAGTCTTCTCCATGTCCCTTAGGCCATGTTTAAAACATCCTCAGTGGTGGCCAGTACTGACCCTCTGAAGATACATTTATATTTTGGAAATGGCAGAAGTCCTTCAGAGTCAAGCAAGCTTAATACTTATGGGTAACTAGATTAATCCTTTTATGATCCAAAGCAATATTAAGGCTGAATAACACTGCTATTCTAGAACCCGTTCTCTAAAACATGCATAAAACAGGGCTAATGGAAGAGAAAAGAACTCACAAATGAGTTCGAATTTAGTATAAGAATGAGATTTTAAATCAGATAATTTTTCAAAAGAGGTATTCTAAATATGTTTGAGTAACTCCCTTGCAAAGGAGTAGACAGCCTCTCAAGGTAATTATATTGAACTAATAACACTCAGTTGCACATGCGTATCTTAGAATGTTTATTTAACCATCATCAAAATAATGCAACCTAATGAAAAGTACTCAATATGTTAAATAAAACTGAACACAAATTCTACATTCACCACAATTCCATCCATTTATAAATTACTATGCCTTTGACAAAAATGCAAAAAGAAACCTCTGATGAAATTGAGAGATTTAGAGAGATGTACTTTTTTTCTTTAAAATTGAGTTAATGCTGTTATAACAGTGTTTCTCTAATAAAACAAATTAAGAGCTTAGTGACTTTGTAGTCATATCGCCTAAAGAAGAATCTTATGAGAAGTACAAAGCACAGATACGAAGAAGATGCTTTTCTGGCTGACATGTAGAGTTGCACCATAAAGTAACAGCTCACAAACAGAAACCACAGTCTAATGGTCTGTCTTCAGGCCTCCAGCTCTGTTGTGTTACCTGGGGCTGATGTGACTCTCAAGATTTCTTATCTGTAAAATGAGATGGTTAGAATCACTTCATAGGCTGATTTAGAACCTTGCTCCTCAAAGTGTAGTCCTTGGGCCAGCATTGTCAACATCACCTGGAGCTTGTTGGAAACGCAGAATTTCAAGCCCCAGACCTCCAGAATCACAATATCTGAGGGTAACATCCAGCACTCTATGCTTTCACAACCTCCCCAGGTAGCTCTTATGCATGCTGAGGTTTGAACAGTGCTGATTTAGAAAACTAAATGAATCAGATATAATTACAAACACTGCTTTCCATGAGTTCATTATCATTAGGTAAATCAAAGTTAACCATGTGTATTGGAGACCTGGGAATAATCAATTTTCTCTTAATTTCAGAAATTTGTTTCCTTTTCTTTTTTTTAAACTTAGCATTATTTGGTCTTAGATAAGAAATTTAAACATTTAATAGAGAAATATTCTGCCTTATAATTTCACAAATATTTGTTGACTACTACCTATGTCCTGGGCCTTGCTTTACATGCTGGGGATTCAGCAATAAAGATTGCAAGGGAGAAAAAGTGACATCTTTTCTTTACCCATTGCAAGCTTCATGGCTGACACCCCTATAACAAAAGACAGAGTAACAGGAGAAAAGACAAATTTACTTAACAATGTTCGATGTGACATGGGATCTTCAGAAATGAAGACCCAAAGGCCCCAGGAAAACAATGTATTTTTATACCAAGTCTGATGAAATAAGTGATGGTTGTGGAGAAATGTTATTGACAAAAAGGGGTATGATCTAATGGTAATGAACTGTGGGACACTTTAGCAAGGCCTGTACGTTCATGTGCTTTTCTGTGTCTCTGCATGGCATTCTTGGCACTAAGAACAGGATACCTGTCAAAAGAGGATCTTCAAGGGAGCATAAAGGAGGTCAGACAGTGACCTTTCTAAGTTGTATGGCTTATTCTCTGGAGAAAGGAGTTCTAGTTTTTATATCCAACAGTGGGAGAAGGAGGGCAGGAGACAGTAGGGTGGGAGAAGGGCAGAGAGATCTTGTTTCTGCAACCCTCACAATCTCCTTCACCTCAAAAATATACAGCATCCCAAAGCACCATGCCTTGGGGGTATCATGTTTGGAGCCCAGATTACATGGCCTCTGCCTTCAGAGAGCTTATAGGCCAACCGGAAAGACAGACAATAAACCAACAATAACAGATGTAGAGAGGCTTATAAAAGAAACATCACTAGTTGCTATGAAAATATCTAACTTGGGGCTCTTACCTTTGAGTCGGAGGGTGGACATTCGAGGATCCGTAAATCCCTTACATGTCATTTGGATTGGAACACATACGTCTTCATATTTTCATTGTTGTGGAGAGAAAGTTTCAAAGATTTTTTGAAACCCACACATTTTAGGACCCCTGCTAAAATCAACATTATTGGCCAGTTCATTATCCTGGCGTTTTGAATCCATTGTCTGAGTAAGATTTCTTCCCCCTGCTCTCGCTCTCATAAGAGTGCTTATTTTGGCTTGAATTACCCAGGTATAGATTCAGAAGTGTGTCATCAGCAGCATGGATATATCCCTCTTTCTTCTTCCATGAAAAATTGAAAGCAAATTATCTCCAGACATGGGCTTGATCAAGTGCATGGCTGCACTGCTTAATTACAAGACATGGTTGTAGATGAAATGTCCTAAGATGAGCTCTCTTAAAAGGACCTTCCCTGACATCTGTTCAACATTTAATTCACTGTTCTTGGAGATGAACAAGAAGTTCTGGGGATGTAGACGTAAAAGCCTCCAAGTTGATTAAAAGCTGTGCTTAAATCTGGACCAATTAATAAAAAGCCCCACAGGGTTAATGTTAAGGGTGGCTCTTATTATGTTTTTCATCTTCATTTCAGGGTTTCTGCAAGTGGATTAATCAGCCCTTGTGTATTTATTCTACCACCAGAGCAACAATTCATTTTGATTATTATGTTCCAAATACCAGCGACATTCAATAGACCTTGCAGAGAAATTTATATGAATTTGGGCAAATATCCACTGTAGCATGTGAGGCAGATCAGATAATAATAGCAGCTGCAGGTTCTGGAACATCACAGAGTCCCTCCATGATATGCATTGAATTGGAATATCAACCTAGTAATGTAGTTCATCCTTATTATCTAAAGCATTCTACAGTAAAGGCAAATATAGCACATGTGTTTAAAAATCAGTATTCATTTCACCTTTTATACAGTCCAAATAGCTTTAATAGCAAATGTCAAAGAGTCTTAATTACTAAATGCCAAGAGTAAGAAAGTAAATGGAATTTAACCCAAACCCTCCTCAGGTGCTGTGGGACTTTAAATAACCCTAAGGCTATTAAAAATAGGCATTAAATCCTTATTTTTTATTTTCTTACAAATAAACTACTGTCTCAATGGACCTCAGTTTACCACAATTGCTTGTGAGTTAACCAAGTTTTAAATCAAAGTCTCAGTTGGTAGTTTGGTCAACCTCTTGGTTGACAAAATGGTCATTTCCATTTTTATCATGTTTCCTCCACACTTCAAATGAAAAAATAAGAGGAGTGGCCTTTGCAGTTTGTGTGGCCAGGACATCCCTTGCTGTTCCAAGGTGACTCCAGCCATGGGTCCTGCCTGGTCACATCCATGCTCTCCCCCAGCTTCCCAGCCATTCTCACGACTTCAGCTTCTGGTAATTTTATGACCAAGAGAATAAGGGAGAGGCACTATTTCTATTTTTTAATGTCCTGTGTTGGACATTAACTGGCATCATTTCTCCGTCTTCCCTAGAAACCCACTACTGTCTCCCTACTCATGGATGTATCTGGGATTTTAGGAATATGGAAACCAAGCCAGTGTGCTGCCTCCCTGCCGTGGACATCGTCAGTCCTCTTTCTCTGCGGAAAACTCCTTGCTGCTGCTTCTCCCTTTTCTTCCTGACCTGTTCTGAAAGGCACATATATGTCCTCTAGTGACAGGAAAAGAATTGCAAGGAGGCTGGTGCCTGTTCATTGGGGAAGACGGCTGTCTTCCCGCCTGGCTTCAGCACCTGTCCCCAGTACACTGGTTTCTTGCGTTGGCCCAGAGGCAGCTTCACATTTCCAAGAATCACCAAGACTGCCATCAAGAGAAAAAGGGAAGACCTATGGCGTATTTATTAATAGTTGGTTAAGAGACATCACAGATTAATCTGACTGTTATTAAAATTATCCTCATTAATAATAATTGACAAGCAGTACCATTAGCAGAACACAAGACACATGATAATTGAAAAGTGCATCCTTTTAAACAGATTTTTTTTTCCCAAGCCTGTTGTCACTCTGGAAATTGCATGGGCAAATTCTCTTTCAGGCAGTCTCCCTCCGTTACCCAGAGAGGGTATAGCCTAAAAGAAAAAAAGTCACAGACTCAATCACAGCAGCAGGAGAAAACTAAAAAAATGAGAAGCCTGGCTCAGCCACTAGGAAAGACACTTCCAGTTCACCTGCTCCATGGCTCAGCTGAGATGCTCAGTTGACAGTCATGATGTGGAACTGCCATTGTTTCCTCTTCAGTCAAACTTCTAGAAAGAGAACATAAGAGGAGTTAAAAAAAAAAAAAAATGAGGCTGCAGAAGGCAGGTGGGGCGTATCTGTGTTAAACTGTTGTGTGAAAACTGCCAAAGGAAACAGGACTCTTCTCTCTCTGACCTTCTTTCTCTCCCTTCCCCCCTGCCCCTCCTCCTTTTCTTCCTTCCTGACTTGTGGCACTGAGGAAACATATGGATTACACATCCATTCTACGCTCAGTAGTTAGAAGTTGTTGAATGTACAGAAGAAACACTATGCATTTCGCCAGTTTAACATCTATAAACTGTAATGCTAGCCTTCTGGCCGTCCATATCCCAGATTTACAGCAAGTCTGGCTTCCTTCTACCCTGCCAGACTCTCATGGTTTCAGTCACATGTGAGCTGAGGGAAATCTGGGTCATTTAGTTAAGAGCAAAGGATGAGCAGGGGAGAATGTCCAGGTGTGTGGATCTGTGTATCTGAAATGACGTTCTATAAATATAAATTAAGATACGGTCTGGTTAAAGAATCTGTTCTAAATACAACATAAGATATGGTCTGGTTAAAGAATCTGTTCTAATGTGTAATTGTTTACATCAAAAGACTTATAAAAGTATAAATAGCAACCCATGGCTATAGATAAAACAAATCACCTTTATGAAAATAGCACAGTACTAATTTACAGAACCAACCTAAGTGCCCACCAACTAATCAGTGGAGGAAGAAACTGTGGTCTAGGTACACCAGGGAATACTACTCAGCCACTAAAAGGAATAAAATAATGTCTTTTGCAGCAACTTGGATGGAGCTAGAGGCCTTTATTCCAAGTGAAATAACATAGGAGTGGAAGACCAAAAACTGTATGTTCTCACTTATAAGTGGGAGCTAAGCTATGAATATAAAAAGGCATACGGAGTAATATAATGGACTTTAGAGACTCAGAAGGAGTCTCTAAGGAGGGAGGCCAGGGACGAAAAAAATGACACATTAGGTACAATGTACCCTCTCTGGATGATGGGTGCACAAAAATCTCAGAATTCACTACTGCATAATTAACCCATGTAACAAAACACCACTTGTACCCCAAACGTTATTGAAATTATAAATATATATATACATATATATGAATGTACATACACATACATATCTATACTCACTTATATATATACAGAGAGAGAGAGAGCATGATTATCCAAGATTTGGAATGTTGTGAGAATTTTGGGATAGGAGATTATGTAGCTTTATGCAATAGTAGCTATAGCCTGAAGGATGATTTGATTGCAGAGACACCAGAAGGTTGCCTGACCCAGAGAGCTCAAGAGAACTCTCTCCTGCACCTCATGTCCTCCTCAGCTCCCCCTTTGGTGCAAGCCTTTCTATCTCTAGAAGGTGTCAGGTAAGGATAATGAATGTCTTGGGAAGGGAAACCTCCTAAGCAGTGGGTGAAGCACATGGGTTGATATTCCAGTTATCACACAGAAAGCAACATCTCTGGAGGAAATAGACAGATATGTTTGAAGGAGTGTTTGCAAGGGGCATGGGCGGCCCAAATGGACTCTCTGGGACATAGCCCTGGGTGGTCAAGAGAGAGTGGGAGTACCAACGGAAGCTACATTGTAGTGTCTTCTTGCTCCAAATTCGATTCCACGACCCCAGTACCCAACCTCCACTTACCATTTATTGTCTCCATCTACCCTGCCCAATATCTCCCAGAAATACACTGATAAATAGCTTCATATGTAATGTGCCCTATGTCTCAGTTTCACAGGCTTTTTGCTTTCCTTTCTACCTAAAATGTAAACTACAATTTAATACTTCTCCCAAAGAACTCAGAAATGTAAAAGGATGTAGTACTAAGAGGTGACAAAGCAATCATCACTGAGATTGAACCATTCCGAGCAGCATGGCCACATTCTCCATGCACCTCGAGTAATCACAGCACATGCTTGGGAGTCGGCAATAACACTCTGTCCTTTTCCATATTTAGATTTTAGTGAAGGGCAGAAAGCTCTGGTGTACCTTCTATTTGAGTTTAACACAGAGAGAATACAGATCTCTTTGACTTATGATGGGGTTGCGCCCTGATAAAGCCATCATAAATAACCCTAATCCTAACCCCCCAATAATAAATAAATAAATAAATAATTCCCTAACCCTAAAAAAAAGCCATCATATTAAAAATATCCTAAGTCAAAAATGCGTTAAATACATCTAACCCACCAGACATTATAGCATAGCTTAGCGTAGCCTACCTTAAATGTGCTCAGAACACTTACGTTAGCCTGCAGTTGGGAAAGTCATCTGGCAACACAGTGCACGGTAGAGTGCCAGCTGGTTGCCTTTGCAATTACATGACTGACTGGGAGCTGTGGCTCGCTGCCACTGCCCAGCATCAGGAGTGAGTATCCTCCCCCATATTGCTAGCCTGGGAAAGGGCAAAAATCAAAATTCAAGTACAATACATGTGTATCAGTTTTGCACCATCATAAAGTTGAAAACTCCTAAGTCAAACAATTCTAATTTTGACACTGTCTGTGTAATACAATATAAATATAGTATAAAGAGGCCTGAATGCAAAGTCAGAAGATTTGAGCCACAGTTTTGATGCCACCACTTTGTAGTTTTGTGACTTTGGGGAAGGCAACTAACTTCTTGAAGAATTGAGTCTCCACATATTTAAGCCAGATTTAATAATATGGGGCTCACAATGATGTGTTAAGACTCTGTAGACATTAAGTGATTTGGAGACACTGTGGAAGCAACATTTATAATTATTGCTCTTCTTGATTCAGTCCTGAATGAGGTTGGGTGAACCCTGCCTGGGGCACTAATTGCTCTGCCCATATGGCTGTGCTCTTATGGACTCAGGGCATGCTAGTCCCACTGCCACCACCAGCACCTGCACTTCCTTGCCTGAGGTCTTTTTCTGGCTGCTGGAGCCTCCCTTGACACCTGTGCAGCATGCAGGACATGCCGGAAAGCAAGGCACCCATTTTCACCAGAGCAGCCTTCAACTAGTGAGTAATGGAAATTGCTATGTAAATATACCGGGTCCCTCATGCTTTAGGTAGGAGAGCCCTCGGGTGCATATCTATACATGTTATCAGTGTTCTCTGGGGGTATTAAGTTCCAGTCACCTGCAGTGTAACTTGATTGAAAACTTAGCTTTCGTTGGCATCCCCCCTTCACTGTCTCATCTAAGATTCTACAATGGGCCATAGTGATGAAAAGAAATGGTTCAATTTTGACAGTTGCTCTACATGTTCAGATCCTTGAAAGACCATTCAATCATTACATTTGTCAAGACATACTCTGTCTTTTAATACTTATCTTTAGTCCATTTTCCATTGTCTATAACACAATACCTGGAACTGGGCAATTTGTAAAGAAAAAGAATTTATTTCTTACAATTATGAAGGTTGAGAATTCCAAGGTTGAGGGGGACCATCTGGTGAAGGGCTTCTTGCTGGAGGTGGGGTGACTCTGCAGTATCCAGAGACAGCGCAGGACATCACATGCCAAGGGGTGTGATGCTAGCTCAGTCCTCTCTTCCTCTTCTTATAAAGCCACCAGTTCCACTCCCATTAGAGCAACCAGTGGATAACTAACTAATCCATTAACCCATTAATCTATTAATCCATGAATGAATTAATCCATTATGGGGGCAAAGTCTTCATGATCTAATCACCTCTTAAAGGCCCCACCTCTCAGTACTGCCACATTGGGGATTAAGTTTCAACATGAGTGTTGGAGGGAACATTCAAATCATAGCAGTATTTAACTTAAGCAACCTAAGCAGCTTTACTTGATAAACAACACTTACGCCTTCTTATCTATGAATCTCTTAGTATTTGTGTAAGACGTCCACGCAATATCATCCTTTAAAAAAAAAAGGTCGTCGATTGGAGATCCAAGATGGCCGCTTAGGAGGAACTCGGGAATGCAGCTCCGAGAGAAAGCACAGAGGGTGAGTGGACGCCGTATTTCCAGACTGATTTTTACTGCCCACAGACCAGGAGATTCACACGCAGAGAAGCCACACGGGTCGCCAGCGCCGCTGGCGCCGCTGGCTTGAACGGCGCAGCCGCTGGGCCAGCACCCTGAGGCAACGGCTCACTGTATAAAGTGAGAGAGTCTGAGTCCCCTATAAGCCAGCAAGGGGAGCTGAAACGGGGAGCCAGGCCAGCGCCACGAATCTCAGAGCCGCGGCTTTAGCCAACGCAGCGGCTCCGGAGGCAGATCAGATGAGACGGTGTCCCCTCTTACCCAGCAAGAAGACCTGAAACACAACTGAAACCGGGACGGTCCAGCTCTGTGGAGGAGGGGCGTTCTCCATAGGCACCCTGCTGTTCTGTACCAAGGCAATCCGCCACTACAGAGACTCCGTCACTACAGGGGCGGGCCAACATAGCGGAAGCAGTTCTAACTACACCCAGAAGTTCACACGGAAGCTGGGTGGAGCCCACAGCAGCTTAGCGAAGCCTCTGCAACCTGAGTGTGACTAGGCTGCCACCTTGTGGGCAGGGAAAACAGCAACCGCACAGGGGAACATCATAAAACAGTAACTCCCTGGGACAGAACACCTCGGGGGAAGAGCAGGGGGTTTATGAGTTCTGCCACAGCAGACTTAAAATTACCAAAAGCAGAAAGACAACAACTACAAAGTCAGCAGGTGGAAAAATCCACAAAGATGGGAAGAAACCAGCGCAAAAAGGATGAAAACACCCAAAACCAGAACACTTCTCCTCCTACAAGGGATCACAACTCCCCACCAGCAAGGGAACAAGACTGGACGGAGAATGAGTGTGATGAAATGACAGAATCAGCTTTCAGAAAGTGGATAATAAGAAACTTCCGTGAGCTAAAAGAACATGTTCTAACCCAATGCAAAGAAACTAAGAACCTTGAAAAAAGACTTGACGAAATGCTAACAAGAATGGACAACTTAGAGAGGAATATGAGCGAATTGATGGAGCTGAAAAACACAACACGAGAACTTCGTGAAGCATGCACAAGTTTCAACAGCCGAATTGACCAAGCAGAAGAAAGGATATCAGAGGTCGAAGATCAACTCAATGAAATAAAACGAGAAGGCAAGATTAGAGAAAACAGGGTAAAAAGGAATGAACAAAGTCAACAAGAAATATGGGACTATGTGAAAAGACCTAATCTACGTTTGATAGGTGTACCTGAATGTGACGAAGAGAATGCATCCAAGCTGGAAAATACTCTTCAGGATATTATCCAAGAAAACTTCCCCAACCTAACAAGGCAGGCTGAGATTCAAGTCCAGGAAATACAGAGAACACCACAAAGATACTCCTCTAGAAGAGCAACCCCAAGACACATAATCATCAGATTCACCAGGGTTGAAATGAAGGAGAAAATACTAAGGGAAGCCAGAGAGAAAGGTCGGGTTACCCACAAAGGGAAGCCCATCAGACTCACTGCAGATCTCTCAGCAGAAACCCTACAGGCCAGAAGAGAGTGGGGGCCGATATTCAACATCCTTAAGGAAAAGAACTTTCAACCCAGAATTTCGTATCCAGCCAAACTAAGCTTCATAAGTGAAGGAAAAATAAAATCCTTTGTGAACAAGCAAGAACTCAGAGAGTTCATCACCACCAGACCAGCTCTACAAGAGCTCCTGAAGGAGGCACTACACATAGAAAAGAACAACCAGTACCAGCCACTCCAAAAACACACGAAAAGGTAAAGAGCATCAACACAATGAAGAATCTGCATCAACCAAAGGGCAAAACAGCCACCTAGCACCAAAATGACAGGATTGAATTCACACATAACAATATTAACCCTAAATGTAAACGGACTAAATGCCCCAATCAAAAGACACAGACTGGCAAATTGGATAAAAAGCCAAAACCCATCAGTGTGCTGTATCCAGGAAACCCATCTCGCATGCAAGGATACACAAAGGCTCAAAATAAAGGGATGGAGGAAGATTTACCAAGCAAATGGAGAGCAAAAAAAAGCAGGAGTTGCAATTCTCATCTCTGATAAAATAGACTTTAAAGCAACAAAGATCAAAAGAGACAAAGAAGGACATTACATAATGGTAAAAGGATCAATGCAGCAAGAAGAGCTAACGATCCTAAATATATATGCACCTAATACAGGAGCACCCAGATACATAAGGCAAGTTCTTAAAGACTTACAAAGAGACTTAGACTCCCACACAATAATAGTGGGAGACTTCAACACACCACTGTCAATATTAGACAGATCAACGAGACAGAAAATTAACAAGGATATCCAGGACTTGAACTCAGACCTGGAACAAGCAAACCTAATAGACATTTACAGAACTCTCCACCCCAAATCCACAGAATATACATTCTTCTCAGCACCACATCACACCTACTCTAAAATTGACCACATAATTGGAAGTAAATCACTCCTCAGCAAATGCAAAAGAACGGAAACCATAACAAACAGTCTCTCAGACCACAGTGCAATCAAGTTAGAACTCAGAATTCAGAAACCAACCCAGAACCGCACAGCCTCATGGAAAATGAACAACTTTCTCCTGAATGTTGACTGGATAAACAATGAAATGAAGGCAGAAATAAAGACGTTCTTCGAAACCAACGAGAATGAAGACACCACATACCAGAATCTCTGGGACACATTTAAAGCAGTCTCTAGAGGAAAATATATAGCAATAAGTGCCCACATGAGAAGAAAGGAGAGATCTAAAATTGACACCCTATCGTCAAAATTGAAAGAGCTAGAGGAGCAAGATCAAAAAAACTCAAAACCTAGCAGAAGACAAGAAATAACTAAGATCAAAGCAGAATTGAAGGAGATAGAGACACGAAAAACCCTTCAAAAAATCAATAAATCCAGGAGCTGGTTTTTTGAAAAGATCAACAAAATAGACAGACCACTAGCCAGACTAATAAAAAAGAAAAGAGAGAATAACCAAATAGATGCAATAAAAAATGACAAAGGGGATATCACCACAGATTCTACAGAAATTCAAACCATCATCAGAGATTATTACAAACAACTCTATGCACATAAATTAGAAAACCTGGAGGAAATGGATAAATTCCTGGACAGCTGCCTCCTGCCAAGCCTAAACCAGGAAGAAGTCGAAACCCTGAATAGACCAATAACAAGGTCTGAAGTCGAGGCAGCAATTAAGAGCCTACCACCCAAAAAAAGCCCAGGCCCAGATGGGTTCACAGCCGAATTCTACCAGACATACAAAGAGGAACTGATACCATTCCTACTGAAACTATTCCAAATAATCCAAAAAGAGGGAATCCTTCCCAAATCATTTTATGAGACCAACATCATCCTAATACCAAAACCTGGCAGAGACTCAACAAGAAAAGAAAACTACAGGCCAATATCCATGATGAACATAGATGCAAAAATCTTCAATAAAATAATGGCAAGCCGATTACAACAGCACATCAAAAAGCTTATCCACCATGATCAAGTAGGATTCATCCCGGGGATGCAAGGCTGGTTCAATATACGCAAGTCTATAAATGTAATTCACCACATAAACAGAACCAAAGACAAAAACCACATGATTATCTCAATTGATGCAGAGAAGGCCTTCGACAAAATTCAACAGCCCTTTATGCTAAAAACCCTCAATAAACTAGGTATCGATGGAACGTATCTCAAAATAATAAAAGCTATTTACGACAAACCGACAGCCAATATCATACTGAACGGGCAAAAACTGGAAGCATTCCCTTTGAAATCTGGCACTAGACAAGGATGCCCTCTCTCACCACTCCTATTCAATATAGTACTGGAAGTTCTAGCCAGAGCAATCAGGCAAGAAAAAGAAATAAAGGGTATTCAATTAGGAAAGGAGGAAGTCAAATTGTCTCTATTTGCAGACGACATGATTGTATATCTAGAAGACCCCCTCATCTCAGCCCAAAAGCTCCTGAAACTGATAAGCAACTTCAGCAAAGTCTCAGGATACAAAATCAATGTGCAAAAATCACAAGCGTTCCTATACACCAATAACAGACTTAAAGAGAGCCAAATCAAGAACGAACTGCCATTCACAATCGCTACAAAGAGAATAAAATACCTAGGAATACAACTAACAAGGAATGTAAAGGACCTCTTCAAGGAGAACTACAAATCACTGCTCAACGAAATAAGAGAGGACACAAACAGATGGAGAAACATTCCATGTTCATGGTTAGGAAGAATTAATATCGTGAAAATGGCCATACTGCCCAAAGTAATATACAGATTCAATGCTATCCCCATCAAGCTACCAATGACCTTCTTCACAGAACTGGAAAAAACCACCTTAAACTTCATATGGAACCAAAAGAGAGCCCGCATAGCCAAGTCAATTCTAAGCAAAAAGAACAAAGCAGGAGGCATCACACTACCAGACATCAAACTCTACTACAAGGCTACAGTAATCAAAACAGCATGGTACTGGTACCAAAACAGAGATATAGACCAATGGAACAGAACAGAGGCATCGGAGGCAACACAACATATCTACAACCACCTGATCTTTGACAAACCTGATAAAAACAAGCAATGGGGAAAGGATTCCCTGTTCAATAAGTGGTGTTGGGAAAACTGGCTAGCCATATGCAGAAAGCAGAAAATGGACCCCTTCCTGACACCTTACACTAAAATTGACTCCAGATGGATTAAAGACTTAAACGTAAGACCTAACACCATAAAAACACTAGAAGGAAACCTAGGCAAAACCATTCAGGACATAGGAGTAGGCAAGGACTTCATGACCAAAACACCAAAAGCATTGGCAACAAAAGCCAAAATAGACAAATGGGACCTAATCAAACTCCACAGCTTCTGCACAGCAAAAGAAACAGTCAATAGAGTGAATCGGCAACCAACAGAATGGGAAAAAATTTTTGCAGCCTACCCATCTGACAAAGGGCTGATATCCAGAATTTACAACGAGCTAAAAAAGATTTACAAGAAAAAAACAAACAAGCCCATTCAAAAGTGGGCGAAGGACATGAACAGATACTTTACAAAAGAAGACATACATGAGGCCAACAAGCATATGAAAAAATGCTCATCATCACTGGCCATTAGAGAAATGCAAATCAAAACTACATTGAGATACCATCTCACACCAGTTAGAATGGCAATCATTAAAAAATCTGGAGACAACAGATGCTGGAGAGGATGTGGAGAAATAGGAACACTTTTACACTGTTGGTGGGAGTGTAAATTAGTTCAACCATTGTGGAAAACAGTGTGGCGATTCCTCAAGGACCTAGAAATAGAAATTCCATTTGACCCAGCAATCCCATTACTGGGCATATATCCAAAGGATTATAAATCGTTCTACTATAAGGACACATGCACACGAATGTTCATTGCAGCACAGTTTACAATAGCAAAGACCTGGAACCAACCCAAATGCCCATCGATGATAGACTGGACAGGAAAAATGTGGCACATATACACCATGGAATATTATGCAGCCATTAAAAACGAGGAGTTCGCGTCCTTTGTAGGGACATGGATGAACCTGGAAACCATCATTCTCAGCAAACTGACACAAGAACACAAAATCAAACACCACATGTTCTCACTCATAGGCGGGTGTTGAACAAGGAGAACACATGGACACAGGGAGGGGAGCACTATACATGGGGGTCTGTTGTGGGGGAGTGGGGGGGACAGCGGGGGGGTGGGGAATTGGGGAGGGATAGCATGGGGAGAAATGCCAGATATGGGTGAAGGGGAGGAAGGCAGCAAATCACACTGCCACGTATGCACCTAAGCAACAACCTTGCATGTTTTTCACATGTACCCCAAAACCTAAAATGCAATAAAAAAAAAAAAAAAAAAAAAAAAAAAAAGGTCGTCAAACACCTGGCAGCAGGTTATGGAGAGAGATTGAATGGGGAGTCAAAAGGCCAGGGAGTTAAGTGCAGAGAATCTTTTTTTTTTTTTTTACAAGAAAACTTTTATAACAGCACTTCTATATGGAGAGCTGTACAATCTTCATCTGTAACTACCAGAACCAATGTGCTTAAGGTGTTTTTCCCTGCATCTTTGAGGAACACAAGAAAGTAAGGACCCTGGTGTCTTCAATGCCTTTTATGGAGATAATATCCAGTTTACAAAATTGTCCAGGGTAGACTTGAAGGAAAAAGTCCTGGGCAGTAGATAATAGACAGATTCAATGTGTATGAGGAAAGAAGTAGAGAAAAGTTGCTAATCAAACTGCATTGCTCTCGAGAAAGCTCAGATCATCTTTTCCTTGACTCTTTATTTTGTGGGTATCAGGAGTCTTCTCAGGAGCAATATTGGAAGCTCCATTAAGGCAAAGAAAAAAAGACTTCTATCTGTTATGTATATCCAGCTATATTAGTTTCTTCCCATCCACCCATTTATTCATCCATCCATCCATCATGCCTCTAGCCCTTCTTTCTTCCATATTTTCATCCCTCTTTTAAGTCCTCCCTCAATGCTGCTTTCTATTCAACCTTCCATCCTTTTTTACAGTACTTCTTTCCTCCTTTCCTTCTTTCTTTCATTCTTTTATCACCTTTTAAAATCTCTCCTTTCATTCATTCATCCAGCCTACTGCCTTCTTCCCTTTTCTCATTCATTAATATTGTTAATAGTGGCATTGGGGCACAATAATTAACTTTCACACTCGAGTCAGGCTACCTGGATTCAAACCTATTTTCATTATTCATTGGATTTGTGCTCTCAGGCAATTTACTTAAAGTTCTTCTACTTGAGGTTCCTAATTTCTTTGTCTATAAACTGGAGTTAAGAATAACCCTTATTGTATGGCTTATTCTGAGGATTAATGTACATATCATACATAAAGACTGACTTACATTAAGTGCTCTATAAATAGTCATTGTTGTTATAAGTATATTTCTGGTATTGGGTTAAAGTCTGCAAAGATAAAATTTAAGACATAGCCCTTGTTTATAAGGAGATTCCGTGTCTGGAGAAAGGTAATACAGCATCCAAAGATGAGCAAGTAATTCACTTCTCAAGAGGAAGATTAGCTCACTGTGTTCATTTCCTAAAGTGTATAATTCTACATTATTGCCTCTGACAAATGGTGAAATAGTTGAGGGTCCTGTGTTTCCAAAGCCCTGCTACTCTCTTATAAATCCTGACCTTTGCCCTGTTTCAGTTATTTTCTATCAAGTGTGTCCATCTGAAGCTTGATTTGCACACTGAGTTTCTTGCCAGCCTCCTGCAATACAATTTAACCTGAGAGGCAATATAATATTCTTGTTGGGCATAGCAGCAGTTCAATAGAATAGATTGGGAACTCTCGCCAATGGGAATATGATTTAGGTCCCCTTGTTATTGGGAAAGCTCTGCATGCTCTTTCAGCCCTGTTGAGATGAGTCCTTTCAAATAGTAACTATGATTCTGATACACTCAGCTAAATTTTTTTTTATTTCTAATAACTCACTACACTTTTTATTTAAAGCTCAAGGACTTTAATACTCAGAAAATTTCAAATGAGTACTTAATAACTGTCAGACCTAGTTTGAAAAATTAACCAAAAAAATAAAGTTTACTTTGGAGATCTACTGAAACTCCTACAAGGGCATTTGCCTGCCTAGTCTCCTAAGTCCCAGAAGCAGAACTTTACAAACTTGTCTCTACAGATGCACTGAGATCCGACATCTTCATGATCAGTAAGAAAACAAAGATTTATAACCCTCAGCTGGTACCTATAGTTTGAAGTGATTACAAGTGGAGTATTAGGAAAAAATAGCTTAGATCATGCTGTGGCATCCAAAAAAAATCATAAGATCTCAGTGGTTCATCACCAAACTTTTATATATAAAAGTATATTTCTGGCTCACGAAGGACCTGAGGTAGGTTGATGGGAGCACTCCTCCACCTTCTAACTCAGGGATCCGCAATCCTTGCATGTCCCCTTTCCACCATCTCAACATGCAATTCCCAAGGTTACTGAGGAAGGCCACAGGGTAAGAAGGAGCTGAGAAACTCCTCTTTCTTCTCTTCACTGCCTCAGCTATAAATTGACATCCCTTACTGCTACTTATGATCCATTGATCAAAACTTACTTGTCTGCATCCTAATGGCAAGGGCTGAGAAATTCAGATGAACACATAAAGTATTTGTTGCCCCTGAACATCTCATTCATAATCGGTATAGATATAGACATTCTAAATGAGAAAAGAGGTGCCAAAATGATAAAAATAATGAGGGATGTAGATTGCTTTTAAATGACAATGAAGGGGCTCAGGCAAGAATTGTTGAGACCAGAGGCTCCATCCTAAACAGCCCAGCCACCAGCACATCTCTTGAAAGTCTCATGGCCTGTCTTTAAAACTAAACTTTTCATGAGTTAAAAATATAAAATTTCAACCTTGTTTCAGCAGTGCTGAGAAGGAGACACATATTTATGCTTAGACTGTCTCCTAGCACAACGTATGCCCTCCCAGGAATCTGACTTCCCTAGTTTAATGAGAACGCTCTAAATGTTGAGTGTTATTTAATGGTGGTGATGAGGGTGCATTTAAGTTACAAGGAAGCATCACCATTAATTTGAAGAAACTGCACCATTGTTGAGTATTTGTCTGTATACCTTGCGTGCCACATGCCAATTAGAATGCTTTATACTCTTTTTGATTAACTTATATCTTGTATCCCCCTTAGTGTCCAGTCATGAATGGCCATGAACCCAGAGGGTCGGAATCTGTTCAAAACCTACTGAAGATTAACAAGGGCCTGCTATTAGAATTTATTCCTCTCTCCCTATTTCTCTCCCTTCCAGCCAGGGAATTTCATGGAACAACAAAGGCAAGCCTCACACTAGTGAGTCCTAGAGATATTTTACCTTCAAAGGACAAATAAAGCTAGAAACCTTCTAAGATGAAGCATGAGTTTACTTGTTTCTAGGTTTTTCTGGTCTCGGTTGCCTCAGAGCTGCTCTCACACTCCTCAGTGTCTCCCAGACACTTTTTACCCCAGAGTCTAAATCCAGATGGTACCTCCTCCATTCTCAACATCCTGATCACCTGAGTTCTGAGGCCTGCCCAGTTCTGCAAGACTCCTCCCCTCGCTTCTACAACCCAACCTGATGACAGCTCTTTGAAAAGAATTAAGCTATTACTACCACATATGAAATAATTACTTCATTAAGCAAATCCTTATTGTATATCTCCTGTCTTCTAGGCGCCATTGTAGGCGATAGGAAAAACAAAAGCAACATCGGGCCCCTTTTTATTGTGCAGTTTACTTTCTACAAGTGGGAAACTGGTAAAGAAATTAAGATGATTCTGGATGATGATCAATGCTACAAAAACAAGAAAACAGGATGATGTGATAGGAGTGACTGGGACCAGGAGCGCCACGCACAGAGTGGTCAGGGAAGGCTGCCCTGCCCAGAAGCAGCCGCCCTGCCCAGAAGCAGCCGCCCTGCCCAGAAGCAACCACCCTGCCCAGAAGCAGCCGCCCTGGGAGGATGGGTGGGAAAGTCAGGCAAAGGTGCTAGGAATGAGCTTGGAATACAGGATGGAAAGGATAAGATTCCCTTCTTCCTCTTTCTACACCCATAAAGTAATGCGGTGCTTCTTTTTCTGATCTCCATTTTAGTGGCCTAGATCCTTTGTGTAAGCAAGGCTATAAATTTCATATTTAGTGTAATAACAGCAGAGCATCTGGAAGACAGCTCTCATTTCTCTCTTTCCCAAATTAGCACCTCTCCATGGGGCTAAACAAAACACCTGCCTTGATCTGTGGTCAAGCTGCTGTGACCTAACTTTCTCTGTTTAGACCAATGGCTGATGACAAATTATAATCGAAACAACTGCTGATTTTCAGCTTGCTCTCAATCAGGCAGATGACATCTCCCTGCCTGAATAAGACACTGGAGGAACTATTTTCCCTGTTCCCAGTGACTGCTGATGGACTGCACTGACATGTCATTGCTGCCCAACCCTTCTTCTAGGAGACATCAATTTCTGCGTATTCCTTGGCTGAATTCACGGGTGTTTACTTCAGTTGCTGGAAGAATTGCCTCAGAAGTACAGTGACCGTGTACCCAGTGGGAGCTCAATGAAAATGATGAGGACAGGATGGGAGAGGTAGACATGACACAGACTTACCAATTAGATCAGCACTGCACTCGCTCAGAAGAGGTCAGCCTCATTACTCTTTTTTACACCATAGCTTCTTTCTCTCTTCATCTTTTCTTGGTGTGGCCCTGTGCTGTATTCTCAAGGCAAATGCAATAACAAGGAAGAAAAGGAAAGGAAAGATGGATGCCACCCGACGTGGGTTGGTGTGGGCACAGTTATGTCTTCTAAAAATAAGGAACTTTCTCAAAGAGGCTTACCTGGAAGAAGATGATTTAATAACTAGGAGTTCCTAAGTCCGTACTTTATGTAAAACAGATTCCTGCTCCTCCCTCCCCTTTTTTCAAAACAAATAACTTGAAAATCTGCAATATGTGACATGAACCGAGCAAGGAACAGAGTCTTGAGGTGGTTTAATTCAGAGCCCTATTCTGTCAATAGCTCCTAGGCAGCCTTGGGCAAATTCCTCAGCATCTCTGGTTTTCAGCCTCTTCATCTGCAAAGTAAGGTCTCTTTTTGTCCTACAATGCTATGATTCCTATGCAATAAGTACGATTTAATTTAACTGAAATAAAGAACTTTTTGACATATACCAGTTTAAAAACTTTGAAAAAGGAAGCTTTTTAATGTCTTTTTCAAAAAACAAGTTATCCAATATATCCACGTTAAGCTCTGACTTCTTAGTGTAGGGACACTCTGCCTAGGTCGAGATGGGACAAGTGGGAATCCTGAAAACATTATAAGAAACATTTTTATTTTGTCTTGTTTTGAAGAACACCTTTAAAATGATTCTGAAAACAGTATTATACGGGCCTGATAAATTAGTGTTATTAATTCATTTATCTACTTATTTGCCAATTTAAAATTATTTAATTAATTTATTTTCTATGTTGTTCTAGAAAAGGTTTAAAGTGACAGAAGACTTAATTATCTATCCATTAGCTGCTGTTTCATTTTGTTTATCAAGACCTAAAGATCTATTTGTTTATATTTTAAAGGCAAAAGATCTTCATTATCCTGTAAAAATGAGTGATATGTTTAAAATGTTTCTTTCTGGGCCTGCTTAAAAATTTTAAAATTTGCATGGTTCTATCTGGTCCTCAATCATACTCTAAAGTTGGTTAGAATCAAGCACTTTTGAAATGCATTTCAGGAGAGCGTCCCAAATCTATTTCACAAGGTTTAACTGGGTGTTTGAGAAATGCCAGGGAAGCTCAGAGTCTAGCTGGGGAGACAAGCATAGAAAAAATAAATGACAATCCAGGGCTAAGTTGTACACCCCAAAGGGCCCCATGCCAAGTGCACGCTGGGGTCAGGGGACACTCAGTGTCCCTCCCAGTGTCCTGAAATGGCAGGTACTCCTAGGGTAGACCCCGAAGATTTCCTGCCTGAAGATGCTGACTCTTTCAGTGGTCAGAGGTCCTGCAGCCCTCCATGAAATTTCTTAACATTGGCCCAAGTGTTTCCTTCCATGATTGGAAGGAGAGTGCTTCTCAATCTCGGAATCACTTCTGCCCAAGCAGCACCTATACTAATTATAATTCACCATTCCTTGGAAGTGGAGGCCCAGGCATAAAATATGCTAGATAATTCCAATGTGCATCTGAAACTAAGAACCTCTGGCTTACTGTACATTAAAATCTGAGTAGAGTGGCACTTAGAATTAAATTCATGCTAAGGTGGAAATGACTGATATCATTCGCTTTTATAAGAGGCTTTGTAAGTTTAAAAAATTGATTGACACACCATAATTGTACCTAGTAATGGGCTATGTAGTGATGTTTCAATACATGTAATGTACGGTGACAGATCATGGTAATTAGCATATTCATCATTTCAAACATTTCTCATTTATTTTTGTTGAGAACATTCAATATTCTCCTCCTAGCCATTCAAAACTGTATATTATTATTCACTGTAGTCACCCTACGGTGCTATAGAACTCTAAAACTTATTCCTACTAGTTAGCCTTAGAGGTTATTTTTGAAAGGGGGAAAAGGCAAGTGTGGAAAAGTAGCAAACATTCTTAAGACATTCACCTGATCTCTCTGAGTCTCTGTAACTTGGGTTAATGATAAAACCAACAAAACATTAAAAAACCTAGGAGACTTCTAATGAATGCTACATTGCATTATTTTAACCCTCAGATAACCTTAAATGTAGGTATCTTGAGTCTTTTGAGGTGTGGAGAGGTTAAATAATTGTACAGGAGGTTATAATGAGTAAATTGGAAAGGATTCAAAGCTACGTAGCTCTGTTTATAAAGTCAATGTCTTTTAAGAAACGGGGTCTAATTCAAAGGATAATGGGATGGATCGTGTATTGTGTCTTCCTCTTAATAGCTTCTGAATAGGCTGGGCTCCTTCAACACTCCAGGGAAAAGGATTTTCACACATATACTCCCGTGGAAGAAAATTCCTTAGTAGGTCGTTCTGGGAGACGGCTGGGGCGATGAAAAGAGCAGGTGCTTAAGATTTCTTCAGCATGACAGAACAACAGGGCTCTAGGCTAACTGGAGGGGATGACTTGTACCTGAGTAGCATATGTAGGAGCAAAATGGAAGGGGCCAGGCTCAGAACTGGGTAGCAACCTGTCAAGGTGAATTAGGGTTATGCTGATTGCTTACTGAAAGGTTCTAAATGCAGCATAGAGGCCGCCTATAATCGGTAGAGTTGTGCTGCTGCTTTAACTGACACGCCGTCTGGCTCTGCCCATCTAGCAGTGATCACATTAGAATCAGGCCTCCAGCTCCAAGCCGTCAAGGAGTATTGAATTTGCTGTATTTTCTGAGCAATAAAAGCAGACTTCTAATTTAATTAATCTTATCCTTGATTGCATTAACTATCCACATGGCCAGAAAGTACAGCTTGGACCTCAGGCAACCAGACACTGTCCACATTAACCTCTCAGGCATTGAGGTTTCAGGGTTCCTGTGAAAGGACTGATTCATTTTGCTGTTGATCAGAAGTCTGATCAACAAAGAGCCAGCCAAAAGAGCCCTTCTGTCTTTGGGTATTCGATGCTCTAAAATCAAATTCTAAATTGGGCTGGAGGAAGATCCAAACATTTCTATAACAGTCTTTTGATCTGAGGAATACAGAACCATTTTCTTTGAACCAATGAAAACTTTTATCCTCAAACTTATATTTCCAAGAAAGCAAAATGATAATTTTACAGTGATAGATATTCACTGGGTTTGATCTTGACAGTCTGGATACTGGGCCATTGGTATCTGTGATTGAACAGACATTATATGCTGCTGACAAAATCAGTCTGTTTTTAACTAACTAGGTACACATGAAATTGGATAACTTAGAGAATACTGGAAGGCAGCATCCAAAATAATGCAGGAATAGAAGACAAAAATGTAATGAGATGACACACAATGGGGGAAAGCAATGTTTTCTACTTAAGTTACCAAACTAATCTGTACAAAAGCAGAAAGAGGTATATAGCCTTGAACAGCAGTAGGTATGGAAAGATACTTATTGATTGTAGTAAATGAGAAAGCCAATAAAAATAAAAAAAAATAGGATGCAGCTGATAGAAGCCAATGTTATACTAGGCACTATAGAGTCACTGTTGGTGCCCTGCCCAGATCTGCTTTATTAGGCTCCCATCCCCTGGTTCCTATGATTGGCTGCTAAATAGCTCAGAGCTGACCCCATTGACTGGGAATTGCCTTTGGCTGCTAGGAGCCACATTGCCTGAAAGGTAACACTTTTCTCTGGTAGTCTATAGCCAATGACTGACGGAATTGCAGATGTAAGAGGCTTACAGGATCCTTTGCCTTTGGAAATGGGGTTCAATTCTGTGCTGCTGTTCACTGTCTAGAGCTCCCTATGGGATCAGCATGGACTCCAGCTGAGATAGCATCCTTGCTTGGCTTTCTCCTAGCCAACATGTTTCCCTTACTCTCATTCTTATGAAAGCAACTGCCCAGTAATTACTTCCCCATGCTACTATTGCAGGCTCTGCCACCAGGAATCAGGCCTAAAACTGTCTGCATTGATGAAGTGCTTTGTCCAGAATGAGAGGGCTATCTTACCAATCTACCTTGCAGCACCTGAAAATTGCTGGATTTGTAACAAGCCAGATCACAAGCTAGACTTCCACAGGGAGGCTACCCAGATGAGGAAAAATTGAGAAATTTTTAATGTTTAGGAATTGTTTTGAAGATTGAGATTATGGAACATATTTGGAAAGGCCTAGAGCTGTATGGGTACCAAAAAACTATTTGTTTTGTTTGTTTGTTTCTGGAAGAAAGGACACTTGTTAGTCGGTCGAAGAGGGTAAGATTTATTTATGCAGCTCTAGAAGGAAGAAAACACTACAACAGGACTTCTAGAGCACAGATTTGGGCTCAAAGTGAAAGTTTTCTGCAAACAGTTATCCTGTATTACAGAATACAAATTCAGAAAGAAACCAAAGCTATTTCTTATATGACCACTTGCTTTACTCAGAGAGCTATGAAAGTCACGGAGATTAAGCATCTTGGTCACCATCACCCTGCTTTAGAATAGCCAAGCTGAAAGCCGTACCTCTCAGACACCTGTGCCTCTCCCTTGTATGCCATTTATCTCTACCTCACTCCCAGATAACTGGACCATCTTTTTTTTAAGGTCCGTTGTGTGTAAGACGAAGTAAAATTATAGCATATTCCAAGACCTCTACTCACTTAAAAACATTTATTGAGCATTTATTTTGTCTTAGGTAGTTCAAGGCACTTTGTGTTAAAATTATTTTAAAAATGGAAACTGGATATCCTAGATCAATTTGTATGCGTCCATATCTCAAATAAGGTAAAGACTCTTGCCCAGAGAGGAAACCTTCCTTGTGTCCTTAAATGTATTTGGAAATGAAGTAGAGTGAGGTCTCAGTTTGAGCTGATAGAAACCTGAAGAAAATAAAGATCTTTGATACCAGTCTGCTGTATCAAAATAAAAGACCTGATAAAAGTAAACTTAAATATCCAATTTCTTATTCTGTAATTTTTTTCCTCTTCACTGTTCGAGAAGAAGGAGGAGGAGGAAGCAAAAGGGAAGGAGGAAGAGGAGGAAGAAGAATAAGAGAAAGGAGGAGGAGGAGAAGGCAGAGGAAGAGGAAAGAATTGAGTGATATGATCTGATTTCAAGTGAGTCAAGAGTCTTATATTCACCAGTGTGCTCTTTCTCTCTCCTGATGAATTAGCTACCATTCAAAATTCTCTGTAAGTCAGAGTATTTACTTACAACTGTGGGTGTTCTGCCTAGCATCTGGTATGGTAACCATTCCACGTTGGTTCTGACAGGAGCCTCAGTTTGGCCTCTGTTACTTACTCAAGATCCTGGCTTCCCCCCTGGAATCAAGGGAATTCATCTTTAACAGCAGCACCTTTCATCGGCTCTCTGATTACAAAGTTCATAACTCTAGTTCTATTCCTCACCATTGGAAGTTGCAAAGTTCTAATGAAGGAAGCATCTTCTGGGCTCTCTTGAAGGGCATCATTTGGAAGGGCCTAGCAAGTCATATTCAGATCCAGATTTCGGCCAACCAAACCGTCAGCGCCCCTGACAACCGTGTGAATATTCATCCATGTTGATAAAATTGGGCAGGCCAAAAACTGTTTTTGTTTCTTTTTTTAATCTCACCTTATTGAAATCAATTCTTACACATATTTATTAACATTTTTGATGGAACCTAGCATAATATTACACTTTGTTTGCTACGTAGTCATTCCTTTCTTTATGTGTCTTTATAAATGGCCCCTGAAATATGTTGGAATCTTACTTTGTCTAAAATTTAGAGAGATGATGAAGTGAGGCGAGAAGAGATTATTTCTCTTTGCAAGAGGACTTCCTCAGGTGAGGGTCTTCTACATGTCCAAACAGCTCTATCAGAGAGGAAAAAAAAGCTTCTTTCTGGCCATGTGCGGTGGCTCATGCTTGTAATCCCAACACTTTGGGAGGCCAAAGCGGTCAGATCATTTGAGGTCAGGAGTTCGAAACCAGCCTGGCCAACATGATGAAACCCCATCTCTACTAAAAATACAAAAAAATTAGCTAGGTGTGATGGTGGATGCCTGAAATCCTATCTACTTGAAAGACTGACGTGGGAGAATTGCTTGAATGCAGGAGGCAGAGGTTACATTGAGCCAAGGTCATGCTACTGCACTCCAGCCTGGGTGACAGAGCAAGTCTCTGTTTAAAAAAAAAAAACAACTGTTTCTCCCAGCCAGAAAGGCTCAAATGAAAGTGAAGATTTAGGATCCTATGGGAGATTTCAGATAATTCATAAGATCTTAAATACTCACTCTCATTTGAGTAGGTTAGTAGAACTATTCTAGTTCTTATTTTCCCTGACCAATTCTCTAAAAGACCCGATGACACCACAAAGTAAGTGGGAATTGTAATTTAACAACCACCAGAATTCAGACTTTTTGTTTAGTTTTTAGACCTGGAGGTGTAAGGAAGAGGAGATTAAAAATTCATAGAAAGTGATAGTAATTCTATCAGTTGAAAGAAAGCTCCTGGCTTTCAGCCTAAGTTTCGAGGTAAAAATTAAGAAATGTGACCTTGTTGGTATCTTTTCTCAAGTCCAGTCCTGAAAGACACAATACTTTTCATTCTTTGAAATATTTTTATATTATTTTATAGAAGTAGCCAACTGATCTCCCAAAGCTGTGCTTTTATCTTTAGTGACCAGAGGTGAGCATTAAATTGACTTTTTTCCATGCTGTTCCTGAGCCCATCCTTGAATTCTAATTGTACCTTCACCACTAAAAACCCCAGCCAAGGTCAGATGATCAAATTATTCTCAAATTTCTTTGCCAGTCTGTTGACTATATACTTAGGCTACCTGCCTACTTTTGTTACCATTTTCCCTATCAATGCCGGCTATGATATTAACTGGGCAATATTTAGGTAGAAAATACAAATTTAAAGAGAATGCTGGATAGCTTACGAAACACCGGAGAACCACTCTCAAAGCTTTGCATCCAAGGGTGATACGCAAACCATATAGCAGTGGAAGAAATAGCTATTGGTGTGTCCTTGACACGGGTGCATGCTTTGTTCCTAGTGCTACCCCAAGAAACTTGACTTACTGCATTCGCATCCAAGTCTCACACTGCTTTTAAAGCTACTTCAGATATTGCCACGGCAGCTCAGTTGTCAAATAAAGTACTCTTTGTGGAGCTTCATTTTCAGTAGCACTAACTCTATAGGTTAAAGACCTATGGGTAGAAGTGGGATTGACTTGCAGAATCTCATTTTATGCCCAGGCCCTAGCTTCAAAAACAAAAAAATAAGCATATAGGATGTTCCGCTTATAGGATGGGAGGGAGCTCAGAATCCATATGAAAAGAATCATCAATGCGGCAGAGGTTTGAGTTTTTATCTCGTATGGCCCAGCCCTTGGTCCAACATTTTCTGTTCCTATTTCACGCTTCATTAAGCAATCCACTTTTTGGCTGGGAATCTGTCTGTTAGAAAGTCCAGTGCAGTGCTAATTAGGTACTTTACATATTGGGTGCTATTTGTAAGGAAAATGCCAGGCATGGTGCAAGATGCTTCATTTCATTAGCTTGACTTGATCAAGATAAACTTATCACTAAGAAGAAGGTAATGTTCACCAAATTTAGAGAGAATAAATGTTGTGTCCAATATTATATAACTAGTAGGTAAAATACTAGCTTGAATGAAAAAGCTCTAATTCCTGACACATTCCATAATCAACTCCTTTTTCATGTGACTTTGCAGTTTATTTCTCTAGAAGCAGACTAGATTTACCTGACCCTTAATTTCAGGCTTGACCATGTGATTTAGTTTGACAATTGGAAAATTAGCAGATATGATACAAGCAAAGGCTTCAAATGTGCCTGTGAACATGGAGTTGCATCCTTGTGCTCCTGCTGTAGCAAGGTGGAAATCAAGCCCCAGGCAGTTTGCTGGTGTAAGAAAAATGATAAAACTGTGGAACAGAGCTATCAATTCTGAGGCCCACCTAGCTAACCCCAAGCTAATTTTCAGGCTGGAGAGGGAGAATAAACGATTGTTCTTGTAAGCCCAGAATTTTGAGATGATTGTTTACACAGACTCATTATGGCACTAACTGACTGATACTGAAAATCAGGCAGATCTAATTAACTTGCATTGAATCCTGTGGTCCCTGTTACAGAGTAATAGAAAATAATTTTAATTAAAAAGGATATAAAACAACAGAATTTGATTTGTAATTAACTAATGAAATGGTTGGCACAGGTTTTTTGTGCTAATAAGAAAGCTCAAAGAATTAGAAGAGAAGCAAGTGCTACAGTAATCAGGTGAGGCTTTATCAAGGAGGCGGAACATGAATGGGCCTTGAAGTATTGAGAAAATTATTGTTGGCATTGTTCAGGAAATTTAAAAAGCAATGTCAGGAGTAGTATCAGCAAGATGGCAGAGTAGGAGATCCCAGCCTTTACCTTGCCCCCAAAGAAAATAATTAGACATGTACCCATGAGCACAAATAGCTCTAAAAGTTCAGGAGTCGAGTTAAAAAAAGGCAGGAATATAGTGGAACAAAGAAAATGGGGAACCACCATACAGAAAGTGTAGTAAGAACAATTTTAGTTTGTTGCCATCACCCCACTGCTAAGCTGGCGTATCTCAGCACTGAGAGGGACCTCCCCAGGCCATGAGTTTTCTTCATGGGGAATAGGAGTGCAAGGTGAGCAACCAGCTTGCTGAGCCTTTCGGCACCTGAACCCTAGGACCTGCTTTGGTTTTACATCATCTAGATCACTGGGTATATTGGCATAGCCCAGGTGTTTAGGGATAGCGGCTAGGAACATAAAAGAAGGTCGAGGCTATTAGTATCGGCCATACAGTTGGTATCACTGGGGACCACAGCATCCTTTATTCCTGAGAACCTCAATAGTTATTACAGCTGTGACAAACCCCTTTTGCCCCAAAAACAAGAGAAGGAGATACTGCTGTGCCAGTCCAGGCTGAAGCCACCAGCACCCCTGACCTTCTGCCACTGCCACAAACATACCTGGGCATGGCTCACTCCATGCACACCCATGCTCCTCACCCCAGCTCTGTGGCTGCTCTGGGAGCTGCTGAGCCTTGCAACTTGTGCCATTGCTGTAGTGGGAGCCTGATCCTTGGACACTGGTGCCACTGCCAATGCAAATATGCCCACATGCCAGACCTAGTGCCAACAAGAATCCCGTTAGGCATTAATTTCCCCCATTATGGAAAAGAAAACAAGTGGACTCATGTAGCCTTCACCACAGTGGACTCCAATAGCCCTCACCATCATTGCCTGCACCCACAACCTTGACCACTGAGGACTCCCATAATATTTGCTGATGTTGACCTCAGCTGATAGATAGAAAAATTTTTAAAGCCTATTGATGCCAAGTGCGGTGGCTCATATCTGTAATCTTTAGCACTTTGGGAGGCTAGAGTGGGCAGATCACTTCAGCTCAGGAGTGTGAGACCAGCCTGGGCAATATGGCAAAACCCCATCTCTACAAAAAAAAAAAAAAAAAAAAAAAAAAGACATTTACAGAAAATTCCATTCAACAACTGCAGAACACACATTCTTCTCAAATGCAAATGAAACTGTCTATCGGATAAATCATGTTAGATCATAAAACAATGTCTTAACAAATTGAAGAAGCTAGAGATTATATCAAGTATCTTTTTATAACAAAAAGGAATAAGACTAGAAATCAACAACAAGAGCAACTTTGGAAGCCTTATAAATACATGGAAATTAAACAACATGTTTCTAAATAACCAATAAGTGAGTACATTAAAAGAAAATTTAAAAAATTATTTGAGACATATGATAATGAAAACACATACAAAAATGTATGGGACACAGCAAAAGCAGTTCTAAGAGGAAAATTCAGAGCAATACATGCCTACATCAACAAAGAAGAAATGTTTCTAATAAACTAACCATGCAACTCAGAGAACTAGAAAAACAAAAGCAAACTAAACTGAAAACTGGTAGAAGAAAGGAAATAATAGATTAAATAAGAGATGAAATAAGCAACAGAGACTAAAAAGCTAATTTTAAAAAGATGAACAGAACAAAAAGTTGTTTCTAAAAACGAAACACAAAAGTGACAACCCTTTAGCCAGACTTAAGAACTCAAGTAAAAGATAAAAGACTCAAGTAAATAAAATCAGAGATGTGAAAGGAGACATTACAACTGATATCACAGAAATATAAAGGATTGTAGGAGATTATTATGAACAACTCTACAGATTTGAGAACATAGAAGAAATGAATAAATTTCTGGATACACATGACCTACCAAGATTCAATTAGGAAGGAACAGAAAATGTCAACAAATCAATAATGAGTGAGAAAGTGAAATGAGTTATAAAAGTCTTCTATCAAAAAGAAAACTCCAGGATCTGACCTGATGACCTTCCTGCTGAATTCTAGCAGACATTTCAAGAAGAATAAATACCAATTCTACTAAAACTATTTCACAAAATTAAAGAGAAGGAACTACTTCCAGGCACATTTTATAATGCTAGTATTACCCTGATTTCAAAACCAGACAAGAACAAAACGAAAAAGAAATCTATAGGTAATTTCCCTGATAAAGATATATGCAAAAATTTTCAACATGATACTAGCAAAGTGAATCCAAGAGCACATTAAAAAATCATTTACTATGAACAAATGGGATTCATTCCAATCATGCAAGAATGATTCAACATACACAAATCAATAAACATGATACACCTTGTAGTGTGTATAAAATATAAAAAATTATATTATCATTTCAATAGAAAAAGCATTTGACAAAATTTAACATCACTTTATGATAAAAATCCTCAACAAATTAGGTACTTGTTTTAGTACCTCAAAGCAATTACGGCCATATGTGACAAAACCACAGCTAGCATCATACAGGAAAAGGAAAAGCTAGGAGCCTTTACTCTATAATCAGGAACAATATGTGGATCCCCAGTTTCACCCCACTCCTATTTGACATAGTACTGGAAGTACTAGCCAGAGCAATTATTCAAGAGAAAGAAATAAAAGACATCGATATTGGAAAGAAGGAGGTCAATTGCCCTTGATTGCAAACGACATAATCTTATAAAGACTTATGAAGACCATAAAGACTTCTCAAAAAAATTCTATTAGAACAAATAAATAAATTCGGGAAAGCTGATACAAAATCTATATACAGAAATTAGTAGCAGTTTTATATACTAATAGCAAACTACCTGGAAAAATAATCGAGAAAATAATTCCATTTACAATGGCTACAAAATAAATCAAGATACCTAGAAATAAACTTAAGCAAAGAGATTTTAAAAAGCCTTTACACTGAGAACAACAATACATTGATAAAATAAATTGAAGAAGATATATAGACCAGATGCAGTGGGTCATGCCTATAATCCTAGCATTTTGGGAGGCTGAGGTCAGTAGATCACTTGAGCCCAGAAGTCTAAGACTATCCTTGGCAACATGGTGAAATGCTATCTTTAGAAACAAAAAAACAAACAAAAAGTTAGCCAGGATGGTGGTGTGCACCTGTAGTCCCAGCTACTTGGGAGACTGAGGTGGGAGGATTGCTTGAGCCCAGTACCTCAGAGATACTTGCTTTGTCATGTTCATTTTATCGATATTCACAATAGACAAAATACAGAAACAACATAAATGTCTGTAGATGGATGAATAAATAAAGAAAACATGGTGTTATATATAACATAATGGAACCTTATTCAGTCTTAAAGAAGGAAATCCTGCCATTTATGACCATGTAGATGAAAGTGGAGTACATAATCCTAAGTAAAATAAGACAGACACAGGCATATAAATCCTGCCTGATTTATATGCCTGATATTGTCTACGTGTGAAGTGTAAAAATGCATAACTCATAAAAATAGAGAGTATAATAGAAGTTGCTAGGGGCTGTGGGTAGAGGGATATGTGAAAATGTTGGTCAAAAAGTTTTAGTTATGTAAGATAAGTAAGCTCTGGATATTTAATATGCAACAATATAACTATAGTTAATAATATTGTATTTTATACTTGAAATTTGCTAAAAGGGTAGATCTTCAGTTTTCTTAGCGGCCCTCACCCCCACACATACACAGTAACTATGTGAGAAGATTGATATATTGATTCACTTGATTGCATTGACTATTTCAAAATCCAGTCATTAATGTTTACACTTTAAATATATATAATTTTTAGCTGTCAACCATACCTCAATAAAGTTGAAGGGAAATACAATAACAGAAGGAAGTTGCAGCCAGTAGTGTAGGGAACATTTCTCTCATCTCCTCTCCATGCCCAGTAAAAATATATGTAGTGTTTCTCCTCTACCTTATGACAGTCATTTGAAATGCACTTTCCTCCATCATGTCATTATAGAGAATAAAATAAATGGAATTGAATTCTGTGAAAAGAAGCCTTCCAGCCCAGCTGTTTGTGTGTCAGTCTAAATATTTAGATAGAATACTTGTCAAAGCACTTAGGTACAGAAAGAGTTCTATTATAACTTTGGAGCAAAACAAATGGGAGTAAGAATATGAGGTGAAATTAGTTGTTTAGCTCCATTGAATTTGCATCTGAGTAATCTTCCTTTAGCCACTCAGGAAGCAGTGAGACCATTTACCATGTGTATAGTACTGCAAGAGTACAAAAATTATAGAAAACAGTATATTGTAGAGCTATTTGAAAATTGATAGTCTTACTAAAACACAACTGTCTCAGCTTTCTTTAAAACATTTTAGATGTATTATCTCCTTTTTCCAAATGGGAAATCATAATCAAGCCCGTTAAATTATATTCAAACCTATTAAAAATTAAGCATTAATTATTTGAGAATATAAGGTTCCTGAGGGCGCTAACGGTATGAACTCAAGTAAAGGGATAGCATGTGTATTCCCTAAGTGCTCAATACATACCTTCTTGTTTAGAGCACACTATCCCCTTGAAGCAAGGATTTAATTTGAAAATGGGATCTGTATACATTTAGAAAAACAGACTGTTGCATGGCAAGAGTGACACCATCTTGAAGCAACACTGCCATGATGACTAACGTTTGACCCCTGCATACCAGGGTTTTCTGCAGCAAGGCTTTAAGCTGCCTGTAGCATAGATAACTCCTCATAAATGGTTTTCTAGCCTACCCAGTGGTCACAAATTTTGGAATAAAGTCTGAAACATGACCAGCTGTCTGTTTTTAACCACTAAAATCTTTCTATATAAAATATATTTTCTATAGGTACAGGGATTCAATCTCTCATGGCTGCCTGAGAGATTGTGTCTTTTCGTTAGTCTTTATTATTATTTTTTAAATTATTTATTTTCATAGATTTGGACGGCATATGTGCAAGTTTATAACATGCATATTTTTTGTGTAATGGTGAAGTTAGAGTTTCTAGGGTAGCCATCACCTGAATAGTGACCATTGTACCCAATAGGTTTTTTTTTTTTTTTTTTTTTTGTGAGACAGAGTTTCGCTCTTGTTACCCAGGCTGGAGTGCAATGGCGCGATCTCGGCTCACAGAAACCTCTGCCTCCTGGGTTCAGGCAATTCTCCTGCCTCAGCCTCCTGAGTAGCTGGGATTACAGGCACGCGCCACCATGCCCAGCTAATTTTTTTGTATTTTTAGTAGAGACGGGGTTTCACCTTGTTGAACAGGATGGTCTAGATCTCTTGACCTCGTGATCCACCTGCCTCGGCCTCCCAAAGTGCTGGGATTACAGCCCAATAGGTAATTTTTAAACCTTCATCCCCTGCCCATTCTTTTTCCTTTTGGAGTCCCCAGAGTCTATGATTTTCCTCTGTATGTCCACAAGTACCTAGTGTTTAGCTCCCACTTGTAAGTGAGAACATGTGATATTTGATTTTCTGCTTCTGAATTATTTCACTTAAGATAATGGCCTCCAGCTTCCTCACATGTTTCCTTCTAAGAAACTGGAACTATCAGCCACTGTCTTGCTCACTGTAAAATAATACAGTGTAATCCACTCCATTGCACACCTTTCCACCTGGCCTTCTCCAGCAAATACATCATTTGGAAACTGGTATATGTAGCCTTCAAAGTTTATCCCATTATTTCACACCTAACTTTAGCTGCTACAGCATTGGCTTCCTTCTCAAAAGAACATTTCGTTGTACCAAATGAATTCATTAGAAAAAGCAGGCCCATGATTAACCAGCAAGCTAATATCTACATCATTCACCGTAAGCAATATAAACAACTAAGCCAAACAGACATTTTAACCAGGGTCATCTTAGTCTCTGGCACGGGGAGGAAAGACAATCATTCTTTAAAGTGCCTTGAGGTGTGATGAGAAAACTGGGCAAAGCATATAACCTCTATGGGCCCCAGTTTCATCCTCTAAAAATGGGCATTAGATTCTAATCCTCAGTGATTTTACAATGTACCACAAATATGGTAATACTGTGGGTTAAATCCTGTCCTCCAGGTACGTGGCAGCTTTGTCACTGTAGTGTAGCTCTTTGCCATAGTTTCTGACTCAATCTGCTTAAAATATATTTGTCTAGTTTGGCCTTTTCTTATAGACAGGGCTTTTTTTTTTTTTTTTTTGCAATTTGAATTTCTTTCTTTACACAGGTTACACCTTAAAACATTATATTGCTGAGGTCCTATTTTTTTTCTCAAACCTAGCCTTAAGTATATTATTTTCTTATTTCTCCTTAATTTAAAAAGCGCAGCCCTTTTAATGAACAGTATCCTATATGGGGAGGTGGGGGTGGGTGGAATATGGTATTTTTCAGTGGCAATTTGGAAAAAGTCTGCGTTAAATAATAACTCCCATGATTATTTCCTATGCATAAGTTACAACAATAAAATGTATTCAGTGCACCCCAATTGTTTTATATTAAGTTAAGTTCAGCTGTTTGGGGGAAGCTGAAATTATTTGCCAAGTGATGTGTCACAGCCTCTTGGCCATAGGGGCTTAGGACACTCTTGTGGACGCTAATTCTGCAGCAGGTAGTGTCTCATTAGGTGGACAAACCAGTTGCAGTGATAACGGGAGGAAATAAAATGTCTGAGGTTATCTCTTTCATGCTCTGGCTCAGTATATGGGGAGAGAATTTTGACCAAAGACTTATATTCGTTGCATGGTGCCTGAACATTTCCTGTCAGCACCAACTATTCAAGACCCAAACTCTTGACCAAAAGAGAAATGTCCTAAGAAAACAATGTCAGGTCTCAGTTGGCCCAGTTTGCTGGCATTTAAAGATTCATGAGTTTATGCTGAGTCAGGTTTATGGGTACTCTATAGAAATTCTTTTTAAGACGTCTTTATGGTAGACCCCCACCCCCAAATAAAAAGGGAATGGAATTATCACAGTATTAAAAGTATAAAATCACGATATTTTGCCAGTGTTGAAGGTTTCCACTAACTGAAGAAAGAGTAAGATAGGACGTAATTAAGAAATGATCATTGGTTGATTTAGACAAGAAGAAGCTTGGCTTTCACCATTTCCTATCATTAGCTTAGAAATCCAGGGTATACCAATGTGAACACGCAATTGTCACTATTTCATGAAATTGCTTCCTGGGGTGGCCAGAGAGCATTGGCCCAGGAGTGCCATCAAATGAATATCTACTAGACTCTGAAATGTGAATAGAGGTAATATACATGCAAATGTTGGAAATGCAGGCGGGAATTTTGTCCACTCTCATGAAGAAAGTGAAGATAATGAAAGAGAATCTAAACATTATTAGCATTCTTTATTCAAGGAAAAGGCAACTTTCTCAGCCTGCAGTATGGTGACCCATGTGAATTAATACAATGAACACCCTCTCATGAAAAGACAGTTAAAAATATTTTAAATGCATTTTTTAAGTTATGAATATACGGGATTCTTCATTGTTCAAAACAGTAAAAGCAGAAATCCAAAGGAGTGAGGTTGGTGAGTGTTTTGAAGATTTAACCTATTTCCACCTGCCTTAAGTTTTGATTTTTAAAAAAATTCTATTAGTTGTTTCTTCTTTTAATTGTTTTAAATTTAATTTTTAATTGAGATATCATATTTGTATGTATTATGGGGTATATGTGATTTTTTGTCACATGCATAGAATGTGTAATCATCAAGTCAGGCTAGTTAGGATAATCATCATGATTATTTATTATTTCTATGTGTTGGGAACATTTCAAGTCCTCAATCCTGGCCATTTGAAATATACAATACATTGTTGTTAACTATAGTCACCCTATTCTACTATTGAACTATAGAACTTATTCCTTCTGTCTAGTTTTATGTTTGTACACATTAACCAATCTTCCTTCATCTCTTCCTCCTGCCACCCTGCATACCCACTCACATCCTTCCTAGCCTCTGGTAACTATCATCCTACTATCTATCCATGAGATCAACTCTTTTAGCTCCCACATATGAGTGAGAACATTCAATATTTGTATTTCTGTGTCTGACTTATTTCACTTAGAATAACGACCACCAGTTACATGCATGTTGCTGCAGATGACATGATTTCATTCTTTTTTCTGGCTGTACAGTATTTCATTGTGTAAATATACCACATTTTTCTTTATCCACTTATCCACTGATGGACACTTAGGTTGATTCCGTACCTTCAATATTGTAAATAGTGCTGCAATAAAAATAAGGTGTATGTATTCCTTTGTTATACTAATTTCCTTTCTTTTGGATAAATATCCATTAGGGAGATTGCTAGATTGTATGATAATTCTATTTCTAGTTTTTAAAGAAACATCCATAGTGGTTATACTTATGTTTCCAACAACAGTGTATGAGAGTTTCCTGTTAGCACTGCTTTTGCTGTATCCCATAGGTTTTGGTATGTTGTGTTTTCATTTAATTAGTGTGAGACTTTTAAAAAATTTATTTCTTCTTTATTGACCAGGTGGTCTTTCAGGAGCATGTTGATTAATTTTTATGTAGTTGTACAGTTTGCAAAATTTATATTGTTACTAATTTCTAGTTTTATTTCACTGTGCTCAGAGAAAATACCTGACATGATTTTGATGTCAGGTATTTAAATTTATTGAGGCTTGTTTTGTGCCCTAACATATATTCTATCTTGGATAATATACCATGTGCTGATGAGAAGAATGGGTGTTCTGTAGCTATTGAATAATATGTTCTGTAAATATCTGTTAAATTCATTTGGTCTAATGTGCAGCTTAAATACAATTGTTTTCTGATTGTCTTCTATATTCTTTGTCCTTTTTTTATCTTTATGATTTAGTAGTTTTCCATACTGCTAACATAGCTTTTTTTCTCCTTCATATGTTCGTTTCCTCTACCAGTGAGTTACATACTCCAGTGTGTTTTCATGATGGTAGATTTTATCGTTTTGTTCCAGGTTTAATAATCTCTTGAGAATTTCTTGTGGAACAAATCTAGTGACAATGAATTCCCTCGATTTTTGCTTGTCCAGGAAAGTGTTTCTCCTTCAATTATAAAGAATAACTTTGCTGGGTGTAGTATCCTTTGCTTACAGGGTGTTTTTCTTTCAGCACTTTGAACATACCATCTCGTTTTCTTCTGGCTTACAAGGTTTCTGCTGAGAAATCTGCTGTTTATCTGACGGGGTTTCCTTTATGTGTGACAACACACTTTTTCCTTGCTGTTTTGAATTATCTCATTGTTATTGACATTTGACAGTATGATTGCTATATTCCCTGGAGAAGACCTTTACTATTTTATCTATTTTGGAGTATCTAATCTTCCTGTATGTAGATGTCTAAATCTCTTTATAAAGTAGAAAATGTTCAGGTATTATTTTGTCATATAAGTTTTCTGTGTCTTTGCCCTTTACTTTCAGGAACTCTCAGAATTCAGAAATTTGGTCACTTCATGATGTTCCATACATTATTGAGGCTTTCTGTAGTTTTTAAAAAATTCTTTTTTTTCCTTACTAGTTTATTTCAATATACCTGTCTTCAAGTTCTGAAATTCTTTTTTTCTGTTTTATCTATTGTATTGTTGAAGCTCTCAATTGAGTTTTATTATTTCATTTATTGAATTCTTTAGTTCCAAAATTTCTCTTTGTTTTTTTAAATGATATTGATCTCTTTAGTGAATTTCTCATTTATCCTAAGTTGTTTTGTGTGTGTGTGTGTTTTTTTTTTATTTCTTTGTATTGTTTTTCTGTGTTCTCTTGCAGGTCACTGAGCTTCTTTAATATCATTTTAAATTCTTCTTCAGGCTTTACCTAAATTAATTTTTCTTTGGAATCTGTGCTGAAAAATAATTCTATTATTTTTGATATGTCTTTTTTTTTTCTTTTTTTTCTTTTCATTTTTCTTGTACCCTTTCATTGATATCTGCATATCAGGTTTAAGAGTCACTTTTTCTAAGTTTTTAGATTGGCTTTTTTAGGGAACTACTTTTTCCTGTAGATAAATTTATGGTGTTGGCTTGCTAGGGCAATTTAGCTTTGATTCTGGATGTGTGCAGTAGTATAATCTTCACATAATATCTTCAGCATAAATACCATCGTGGTTTTGTGATTTCCTCAGTGTCTTAGGCTGTGGCTGTTTTGGAGGCTATCATGAGGTTTAGCTGGGGACCAGACACCAGGTGGGCCAGTGGTCAGGCCCCAATGGTGGCAGCATCATGCCAGGTGTGCCTGTTCTTGGGCCCTTTGGTGGCATATGTGGGCAACAGTGTTAGCAAGCCCAGGAAGGGTAATTCTTAGGCCTACGGATGGCTTGCTCAGGTACAGGGTATGGCAACAGTTGGTGAGGTGGGTGGGCTAGTCCTCAGGTCCCTGGGCAGCATGCATGGTGTTGGCAATGGTAGTAGCAATAGCAAGACAAGCGTTGGACTTCTAGTTAGCACTTGCTGTTGTCAGAGTTGGCTGCAACAGGGCAGGGAAGGCCGGACCCTAAACCCCTAGATGATACATATGAGTGGTTGCTAACAGTGGTGGTGGTGGCAGGCTGGCTGAGCCCATCTTGAGGACCCCAGGAGTGCTCAGTGCCAAGAGTGATGGATAGTGTGGAGTTATCCCCAGGCTTCTGCATGGCATGCTTGGACACTGGCAGCTGATTTTCTGAGCCTATTGTTAGGACCCTGGTGGTGTGTACATTTTTGACCCAAGTGGCCTTTTTTGGCACTGAGCACAGTGTCAGCAAGGCAGACCTATTTTTAGGTTCCTTTGATGGTGTACACAGACATAGGCTGTGATGGGCAGGGCAGGGCAAACCCCAGGCCTCTGGAAAGCTTGTTAGCCATGGTAGGCTGTTGTTATAAGGATGCCTGGTGGGGTGTGTGTGTGTGTGTGTGTGTGTGTGTGTGTGTGTGTGTGTGTACTACCTGCTGTTGCAGAGCAATCTCAGAACCTCTAGGCAGCATGCTAGGCACTGGGAAGGGCAGTCACACAAGACTGTTCTCTTGTCCTCTGGTGGTGTGCATAGGGACAGGATGTGGTGTGAGGGCGGGGCTGTCCCCAGGTTCTAGCAGCTGGGGTGCTTGCGTGGTGGTGGTAGTTGTTTCAGTGAGTGGGGAAGGGCGGTTCTCAGGATGTGTGTTTGTGCATGGCAGCCCTGCTGCTGGGAGTTGGGGCAGAGTTGCCATCTGTGGTAGCCTCCCCAGGCAGTGGGTTTCAGGCTCTGGGGTGTACACATTTTGGACCCTGGTGGCAGCAGTGGCTGTAGTGGCTTCTGAAGAGAACCAGTCATCAGGCTACATGCAAGTGCACAGAAGCCCTTCTGCTGAAGGACACAGGGTTGCTGTCACTGTCAGTGGCCCCAGGCAGGCAGGATTCAGTCTCTGGGAAGTGAATGCTTTGGCTCTCTCCCCAGTGTACTGCACTGCCCTTTCCTTGCCATGCAGAAAACTGTGTGGGCTAGAGTGCTGGGGACCCTGCAACTATACTGGGTTCAGTCAGTGTCTCTCAGCACTGCAGCTCTCTTGGTGGACACAGGGGCATGTCAGTGGGGCTCCAGAGATTTGGAGATGCAGGGGGTTTTGGGACCTAGGAAAAGAAACAGTCTGGTGGGGGCTGGGCTCTCGAAATGGCACCATGCTGCAGCTACCTGGTCCTCAGGACACATGTGGGACCCAGTGTGAACTTCCTCTCTGGAGCAATGCCATCTCATGGACTCCAGTGAGCTTCTTATGCCAGTCTCAGGACCCATGGGGTTGACAGAGTCTCCTATTGCTAGGATTACAGAAATCTATGGTAGAAATATGGTCTACTGGGGATCTCCACTTTACCCTTTCCCTACACTGGAGTGGCCGTCTGGACTCCTGTTCAATTACGCACCTCTCTCTCCTCTTATGCCTCAGGTCGTTTCTGTCACCTGTTGGATTCCAGTGTTGTCTCTTAGATGTTCTATTCAAAGTGTGATTATCTACTCTCTATTTGGATTCTCTTTTGTGGAGAAGTCAGGTATCCTTTGCCATTCTGACAAAGTTCTAAGTGTTTTTCAGTATCAGCATGGTAATGAAGACAAACCTAAAGGCCACCCAAGATATAATAAGGCCAGAACTCCAAAACTATATAATTATTTGAAGAGTGAATGAGATGTATGGAAAGAAAGACCCTCCGTATAGAGTACTAGTAAAGAATTGGCATGTCTTAAATTTGAAGCTACGTGGACAAAAAAAAAATGACTTAAGATATACTAACTATAAGCAATTCCTTGCCAGGCTTATCCAGATTCATACTCCCTGTGTTGTGTGCAAAAGAAATAAATCAAGTTGAGAATTTATTTCACAGATTTGAGGTGGTAGTATTCTTTTAAGCTAGGCATGAATAGAACCAATAATTTTTGGATGAATATACTTCATGCTTCTCTTCAAACAACCATCACTGATAAAATTCCCAAGACTTTGATTTGCAGTAAAGCAATCTCAACCACACTCAAAAAAGTGGGTCAGGAGGCTTGAGAGGCAATATAAATAACTAAATAATAGAGGAATGAGTGACTATGAGAGGGGAGAAAGAGACTATATGAAATGACCAAGCAGTTTTGAAAAACAAAAACAAATTAAGTATATGTAGATGAGAAAAAAGCATGATTGAAAACTAAAGGTAGAGAGGAAATTCAATACGACACTCCAAAACTTTCTCATTTTATAGTGCTCTTAGTGTCTCAGTAATTTTTTTGAGGTAACTTTAGGCCAAAAAAATCACCAATAGTTTATATGTATTAAATTATTAAATAATCTATTAAATAGCCAGATTTAGACGTTAATGAGTATTTGTCATGAGAGACTGGTAGCCATTGGAAATTATTTTTAAAAATTAAATTAAAAAATAAATAAGCCTCACGCCTATAATCCCAGCACTTTGGGAGGCTGAGGCGAGTGGATCACGAGGTCAAGAGATTGAGACCATCCTGGCCAACATGGTGAAACCCCGTCTCTACTAAAAAAATACAAAAATTAGCTGGGCACGGTGGTGCGTGCCTGTAGTCCCAGCTACTCAGGAGGCTGAGGCAGGAGAATTGCTTGAACCCAGGAGGCAGAGGTTGCAGTGAGCCGAGATCACGCCACTGCACTCCAGCCTCGCGCCTGGCAACAGAGCGAGACTCTGTCTCAAAATAAATAAATAAATAAGGAATAATTATTTCCTAAATAACCATTATTTATTAATGACATATGTCTATCTATTGGTCACTGTATAACTTTTCAAACTGTTGACTTAGATTAAAAATAACCAGTCTCATTTCTTGTTTCACATTGATTGTGCATGACATTTGTTTTTGATCACAACTACTGCAAAGACGTGGCTTCAGCCAAAGAGATGTTGAAACTGTGAGCTCGCTCTAGGTAGTGGCACAATTGTAACTCAGCACACAGTTTTGCTGTGGTTCCCTCAAACACCTGAAATATTCTTTGGTGCCCCTATGAGACAAATGCGGCACCTCAGAGAAAATCAGCGTCACTGGGTTTCTTAGTTTGAAAACTAAATATTTAGACAGTGCTGAATAGAACATTTTGGAGAATTCAAATATAGATCTGAACATATTACCCAGAATGCAGCTCAGAGTATCAAGAAAAGTCAAGCAATAACTCAACAAGATAGATTTGGTGAAAAGATTTTACAAAACTGGAGAAAAGAAGTGAGATACAGTATAAAGGCAATATTTAGAACATACTGTCTGATTCTAATTTTTTAGAATCAAAAATCCAATAATCGTTAAATTTAAGAAGTGAATTTCAAGTAAAATTAGTAATTAAAAGAACAGTACCACCTGGGCATGTAATACTAAAATTGAAGGATATACATTTTTTTTTAATTTCTAAAAATTATAGGGAACAGAGATAAATTAGATTGGTGCTTAATTGTTCCACATTAACAGTGGAAGCCAGATACAGAAAATAATGATATTTTGAAAATATTGAGAGTTAAATGCCTGTCAACTAGGCTTTTCTCAACAGTGACATAGTCTTTTAGAAATAATGGCAATATAAGGACCCTTTAAACAATAACAAAAACTAAATGTATTACTAAAATACTCTCATTAAAATGTCTTCTGAAATATGGTCTTTAGGAAGAAAGAAAATGCAAAAATAAATTATGAGTAAATAATTGTTCTGGTTGTGGATAAATATAATTGAACACTGCGTGTCAAAATATTAATGGCAGTGCCTTAATCTATGATGACTGATACGGTTTGGCTGTGTCCTTATCAAAATCTCATCTAGAATTGTAGTTCCTATCATCCCCACGTGTTGTGGAAAAGACCCAGTGGGAGGTAATTGAATCATTGGAGATGTTCTCATGATAGTGAGTGAGTTCTCCTGAGATCTGATGATTTTATAGGGGGCTTTGCCCCCTTTTCTTGGCACTTCTTTCTCCTGCCACCACGTCCAAAGATGTGTCTCCTTCCCCATCCTTGTAACATTCCTTAGGCCTCCTCAGCCCTGTGAAACTGTGAGTCAATTAAATTTCTTTCCCCCATAAATTACCGAGTCCGAGGCAATACTTTATAGCAGTGTGAGAAAGGACTAATACAATGACACAGTAAGTTATCTAGTATTTTAATTCTAACAACAGCAGACAAATGAAAATGGGAGTTAATCAATATTAAAATATTCTACATTCTTTACAGTTTTAGGAGGTGTATTAAAATATTGGTAAATTTCAAACTATTTTAAGATAACCATAGATGATAAAATGCCTAGGGTTCCTACTAAAAGATTATATAAAAATGCTATACTTTCAAATCTAGTGGAGAGAAAAAAATAAAATCAGTGAAAATACACATACACACACACACAAATACACAAATTATCCTCATTAATAAACTAAAGGAAAAATTAATATAATTTTAACAGACACAAAACATGTTTTTGTTAAATTTTTACATTCGTTTATGATGAAAATTCATTGCAAATGGACACTTAAAGGGAAGTCCTTAATCTGTTAGTTACAGGTGCATAAAAACTACCACACAAATAAAGTAATATTGAAAATTTAAAACATTTCCTTTTAAGAGAGAAGAAATATACTTGCTCAGTATCACTACTTGCATTCTATGTTGTTCTGAAGATTCTAGCTTATTCACTAAGACAAGAAAAAGATAGAACAATTGTTTGCTGATTGGAAAAGAAGAAACAGAATAATCATTAATCACAGTTGATACAATTGTGAACTTATAAAATGCAAGGAGTATATAGATAACTTATACAATTAATAAATCAGTGTAGCAAATTCTCTAGCAATAAAATCATTATACATAATTATATCATGATTGGTATAATGAAATTGTTGCATATAATTGTGCAAACAATTGCAATTTTATTCAACAGCAATAAATAATTGGAAATCATGATTTCAAAATGATTCAATTTACAATTGTTAGGAAACATAAAGTACCTGGGAATAAATCTAACAAAATATATAAAAGCCCTTTATGGAGAAAAACTATAAATCTTTATTAAGAAGTATTTAAGTGGAACCAACAAATGACACTTATATCATGGTTCTGGATATAAAAGTTCAAAGTCATAAAAATATAATTATTCTTCCTGAATGACATGTATCAAGTATTAGGAAACTTTATAAAAGGCAAGATAGTAAATATTATATTCTCTGCAGGCCACAGGATTGCTATCACACCTACTCAACTCTTTTGTACCTTGAAAACAGCTGTTGACAATAGGTAAAGAAATTGATGTGGCTGTGTTCCAATAAAACTTTGTTTACAAAGTGAGTCAAAGAGACAGCAGGCCAGATTTGGCCCATGAGTAATTGTCTTCCAACTCCTTATTTAGTCTATGTAATCTATCTTTAGTGTAATTCTAATCAAAATCTATAGGGGTGTGAGTGTGTGTGTGTGCGCGTGACTTAATAAGATCATTCTAATTGCTCTGTGACCAAGTGCTGGGCAAAAGTGACCAAGATATTCCCAGAAAATAACAAAGTTATTTATCCTACCATAGATAAAGGCATTACAAAACTAGAGTTATTAAGACCGTATGCCATTGACATAATATTGTCAAGAAGATAGATGGAATAAAATATAAAGTACAGAGAGATGGAATAAAATATAAAGTACAGAGAGATGGAACAGAATATAAAGCCTTTTCTATACGAGAGAAGTGACATTGCAGATTCCAGCTGAGTGGATCGGTCACTTGATATTTGGTGCTGACATAATAATTTATCAATACAAAAACAGAATGAAATTGGATCCTTACCTTAATTGATAGACAAATTTAATTATGTGTGAATTATAGGTTTTAAAATTCAAGGTACATTTTAAATGTTGAGAATAAAATATGAGGATATCTTTTTTATCCTAAAGTAAGGGAGTATTTTTTAAGACAGTAAAGAACAAATCTTAAAGGAAAATCTTAAAATTATGTTAAAATTACACCATCTGTTCACTAAAAACACTTTAAGAGATGTTAGAAGATAAACAACAATTTGTGGTGAAAATTTTTACACGTACAAGAAAAAACAAGCATTTATTATCTGGAACATATTAATAACTGCTACTTAACACTAAAAACGGAAAAACAGCATAATCCAAAAATGCTGAAAAAACATAAATGGGCATTTCACAGAATGGGTATCATAAATGGAGGAAAAACTTTGAGGAAGATGGTCGTTCTCAATAATTATCTGAGAGGTGCAAATGAAATCCATAGGCCAGTATTATACAACCTACATGTTGTCGAAAAGCAAATAATGATAATAAACAACTAAAACAGAGTATCAAGATTTGACAGAGAAATGATGTTGTTGAGAATATAAACTATTAGATTCAATTTAGAACATACTTTGGAAGTAACCATTAAAGTTGCAGGTATTTATAAACTATGATCCAGAAACCCCATTACTGGGCAAATAGAGCAATGATTGCTTGACTATACTAGGTACACATAAAAATTTTTTTAAATATTTTTTTCAAAATCAAAATACTACGAGTTACCCTAATGTAGTATCCATTTTACAGAATGGGTGAATAAATTGAGGTATATTCATATAATGGAATTCTATATAGCCGTGTGAATAAAATAATTACAGATACCTACTGATATGAGTGGATATTAAAATAACAGTATTGACAAAAGAAAACAAGTCTCAGATATAACAGAAAAGGTACATTGGATTCTATATATTTAATGGTTAAATATGCAGAATAAAACAATGTACATTTAAGGATGCATTAATATAGGGTAAGACTAATTTCAAACAGGAAGCATCAGTACAGAACACAGGAAATTGATTAACTGTGGGTAGGAGGAAAGGAAATGTGTAAAGAAATACCGAGGAGAGTTTCAAAGGTTTTGATAATTTTCTGTTTTATAAATTGAATGGTAGGTACACATGTGTTCATTGAATTATTCTTACATGTATTATAAATTCTTATTGTGTAAATTAGCAATAATAATAAACTATGGCATACCATGAGCCACAAAGAAGTAAAACCTTAAACAAAATGTCAGTGCCAAACGAAAGCAGCAGAAAGCGAGGAAGCATTACTTGCAGTATGCTAAGCTTCAACATATTTCTAAACATTTAAAAAACTGTTTTCAGTTTAAAAGTTCACCAGGATAGGAGTGAGCCCATCTCCTGCAACGTTACTCTAAAACGCCTGTGGAGACTCAGCAAGAAATGGAAACTTGCAACTTCACTGAAATCTTAGATTACAAACAACATGCTACCAGCATCTGAAAGAAAGGCTACTAATTTTAAATTGATGCAACAGTATTAAGAAAAAACAATTTGCAGACGAAGGTTTGCAACATACGGTAGATTAGTCACTAATCAAAGTGAAGATAAGATGTTCCATACCTTTAACACCTTTACGCACATCGGATTCTATGAGGAGTTGTAAAAAAAAAAAAGTCTTAATAGCTGATGTTCATCCTGTTTTGTCCTAACAAATAGAATCAGAATCTGAGAGTGAGACTCAACTTTTTAAAAAGTTTCGTGGTGATTCTAATGTGGATCTAAGGTTGAGAACTATTTGCTGGTCTAAGTGTTCCAGTATTGTCTCTTTAAAGTGATGAAAGAAACTCATAGGACTTGCAATGCAAATATGATTGTGGGAGACGTATCTGGGTGTGTATACATATAATTTTATTTTCAAATCTTTTATAGTTTTCTCACAGATCTCTAAATCAAATGCAGCATTGCAATTTTAAACAATTTTCCTTTGAGTCTTTTGGAAGTAATCAGCTTTGCTCTCGTAATAATAACTTCCTCTTTATCCTTCATATTTCACTGTTCTATATAACAATTGAATTATATATAGTAACAAATATGTTAACAATTATAATAGCAACTATAGATGGTGATACCAGTTTGGGGAACAAATACTGTTAGTCTTGGGAAGCATTAAAGAGAAGCACAAGAAATCCTAGAGAATAAGCCACTAACCACCAATTCTTGGCATCCTGTGGGCATTGGTATTTTTGCAAAAGAAATAGAATCTTCATTGGTAGAGTGTAGAGATTATTTAAGAGAGTAAACAGTACAATAAAATATGAGTCAACATGGTATTTTAAAAATCATTTTAAACAGGGGTAGAAAAGAAATTTCAGAATGACCCCATTGGAGTAGGGTATGGGGAGAATACAGCCCCTTAGGGACACAAAATTCCATGACATGTGAGGAAATTTGCTGGGACTTAAGCAAAGCAACCTGTTCTGGAAGTGTGGGTCTGAGGACGGGAAATGAGCAGACTCAAGGGGAGAAGAGCAGAGTTAGGGGCAATGCACACATGTGGTCTGTCTGTATTTCCACTCTTTTGGGGGTGAATTAAAATGGAATCAAAATTACATATAAACTATAAAACATAGTGCATTATCAAGAAAGTGAAAAATCTTTCTGAGCTTAAAGGAGGAGAAAACCTTCAAGACATTTGTTAGGTAAACATAAACCAGTGGATAGCTTTGCTGGTGACATGGTTTATGGAACTTCACCTAGGTTTTGCTAGTCATGCATTTTTGTCTTTCTGGTTGTAGCTGTTTTGGTTGCATCCTTTCAAAAGCAGACCTAGAGAGAATTTCAGTGCACATGGTTTACTGGAGTGGCCATCTCAAGAAACAAAGGTTCAGGAGTAGAGAGAGGTGAAGCAGAGGGGTAAGGTAGTTAATAAACAGTAAGTTATATCAAGTTTTTTTTTTTTTTGAGTGATTAAAATGTTCTAAAATTAATCATGGTAATGATTGCACAACTCTGCAAATACCCTAAAAATAATTACATTGTCTAAAGTGAGTAAATTTTATGGCATGTAAATTATGTCTCAATAAAGCTGTTACTTTCTGTGTTTTTAAGAGCAAGCTGGCAATGACTTTACCACTGTAGCATCATTAGCAGCATCGTGCTGGGAAACTCTGTAAAACAGTGTAGGGCACGCCACTGGGTTCTCCCCACCTAATGAGAGGAAGCTGGGGCATTTATCCACCAAATCCTCATTCATTGTTGATCCAAGGCTGTTTCTGGGGTTATTAGCTCTTAAGGCCACATGTGTATTGCTCGGAATTTAGGCTAAGTGTGCTCCTGCAGGCCAGGCAAAGAGTCACAGGTGTTCATTCTAAGTTGCCTTAGGTGTGTGTGCCTTAGGGCCAGGGCAATATGAGAGCCCTGGTGGCATCTTTACCATAAATAACATCTTGTGTTAAAAAGAGAACTCTGAAGAGTCCTCTGTATCCTCTGCCTAGTGGTGCTTTTGTGATTGTGGCTTTCTTAGTAGTGAGCTATGTGTAGAAAAAAAAAAGGCTTTCCTCTATCTTTCTAGGTTCTTTAGATAATCTACAAAGTAAGCTGATGTGAAGCAGATTAAAAGGAGAAAAGGTATACAAACGTATTACATGCACTGGGGCATCACACGAGATAACAGTGAAATACCCAACACCCCAGAGAGATCTAGAAGTGCATATACCCTGAGTTAAAGGAAAAGGGACTTGGGGCTTCTTGGAGAATGGTGGTGACATGAGTTATAAGATGGTGAGGCGAAGAATTGTATGTTGAATAAAGGTTGTCTTGTTATGTAGATAAAACATCTCTTAGGGAATAAAAGCGGTCTGAAGCAGCCCACTTCCCGATACACATACTTTACAATGAAGATTTCCCTTACAGATATAAATTTCTTTTACAAAAGAACAGCTTTCCAGAGCTACTCCTGTGTCGGCAGTTTCTCAAAATAACCAGCTTGAAACGTGTCACAAGAATATATTTTGAGTTGACATATTCTGGTCTCCTACAGGCATATTTTAGGGTGGTGTGTCCTGAGTCCAAACAAATAGGATACACCACATGGACTCCATTCTCTAGAGCCATGCAATTTTGGCGTCTGTATTTTATTTAATAGTTCACGGAGGACTTGATGGAGACAACCAGGTGTGTTGTATGACTGTTAAGAAGTTATTTGCAGGTAAGTATTTAAATAAAACCTTCAAAATGTCAATTAGGTGATCTTAGGTGGCTCAGTGGCATACACATTTGGCATACAATTCCCAAAAATAAACATTAAAGCTGTTGCCATTTGCTTTTTCTGATTATTTTCCTGTTTATTACTTATGGGAGAACAGAATATGTCAGTGATAGAAATGGACATGTGGATGAATTGGGGTGTTGGAGGTGCCTTGATCTAATCATGGACACTCATATTATTTATTTTGAGGATGCCAATAGATATCACAAGTTTAAACAATTTCCCGAGTGACTTCAAGCCACAGAGAAAATATACAAATGAAAAGATAAAAAAATAGATATGTAGACAGAGAATGAGCCTAAAACTTGGAAGTGTAAGGATAAAACATTGCAAATTAAAACATAAGTAGAAATAAAAATATATATATATGAAAAAAAATATCTCCTGGCCCCAAACCAACCTGCATAAAAACACTGAAACGTGTTAACATATTTTGGGTAAATGTCAACAAACGTAGAAAAATTAATTAAATAATACAAAAGGATTTTGTCAACTTCCAAGGAGAAATAACAGGTCTCAAAAAAACCCCAAGTTTAGCAAAATGGAGATTTCTTTTGTAAAACAGTAAATGACTGAAAGTAAAGCAATCGCAACTGACCAGTTTTGTGGGAAAAATGTTATCTAATTCATATTTTGCAGCTACTCTTTATTTAATGCATGTAAGCTACAGAAAGGATGTTATTTATTGAAGAGGTCAGATTCTAAAATGCCTGTGTACCATCCTGGAAAACCTGACTTCACTATGGTGCCAAGTAACTAGAGGAGAAACCCTAATCAACATTCAGGAATGCGTAGGCAGGGCGTACAATTGCAGGTGATGGTCATTGAGAGAAGTTAAAAATAAAATGATTTATTCTGAAAAGTTTGGTTGCAAAATTGAATGCCAATTTAGTTTTCCTTCTTGAAGGGTACTGTTACATGAAAATATTTTAAAATTGTAATTATGTGGCTCTGAACATATATATCATAAAAGTAAGTAGCAGAACATCAGAGAATAGCAAGTAGAACAAAGAAGTGCCAAATTGCTCTTTTATCAGGGAAGAACATCATAGTTCATTACATTGTTTTTAACTTCGATGCATAAAGGATTGCAGGTTGAAGAATATTTCTGAAAATCTTAAGTATAACCATGAAGGATTTTATATAGAAAATGTATATATCAAAAAGAGGAAAAAATAAAATCAAATAAAACATAAGCCATATAGCAAATGAGAAAGAGCAAATGAAACCACAATGAAGCATGTAAAAATAATAAGCAGAAAGAAAGTTGTCAGATATAATAAGCATATCAATTCTGACAATAAACGCAAATGAGTCAAACTCCTACACTAAGATGTACACGTTCACAGATGGGTCATAAAGCAAAAGCCCAACTATTTGTGGTCTACGACTGATATCGAAAATAAAATGATTCAAAAGGTTAAAAAGAAAGTGATGTGCAAATTTAACTGGAGAAATGCAATCTAAGTAAACAGAGAGATGACAATATAAATATCAGACTAAGTAAAATTCAAGGTAGAAAGCATACTAACAGCACAAAGAGAGTTGTTGCATGCAAATTATAATCTTCATGAGTCTGTATGTGCTGAAAAGCAGAATGTCAAAATAGATACAACCCTAACTGACGAAACGAGATATACACAGAAACACAACAGATTTGGGAGGATTTATTCTACTTTTTAAATTTTTGACAGATCAACTAGACACTAAAACAAATAAGAAAATAGATGATGAGAAATAGATTGGTGAGGAGAGCCACAGCATCCCCGAAGAGCGCTGATATTGCTTTTCTCTGCGGGCCAGATCTTACTATAGGAGCCACAGTCACTCAGTTGGAAAACTTAAGTGCAGTGGGAATAATTGGATCCTGAAGTGGGGTCAAGTGGCAGCACTCAACCGTCAAAGGCAAGGTGGGTGTAGTTACTGTAATGAACAACAGAGGCAAAGAAAGAATCAGAATACTCCGACTCATGCAGATCTATAGCGTTCTGGTTAATTACGGTGTTCTTAGAAATGGAATAAACAGAAAGCCTACTAAAATCTTACTTGATCTGTAAAAGCAGAAAACTTTCTGGTCAAGTGAAGAAAAGTCTAACTTGAATTATATCAACAGAGAATCACGACCCCTCAATTAATTCTCAAACTTGAGCCAGTTTACAGACCTACAACCCCTTAAATGAAGGAGAGGCTGGGTCACCTCTCCATCACTTTCAAAAATGTATACAGTTACTCTTTCTCTCGTCTTTCCTAAAAGAAACCCTGTAGCCTTTTACCAGGGTACCTGTGCATTGGGAAAAGGGAAAGTATCAGACCTTTCAGGTACTGCTGGGACAAAGGCTCTGAAGCGACCTTGATTCCAGGAGACCAGAAATGTCACTGTGGCCCTCCAGTTAGAGTAGGGGCTCATAAAGATCAGGTAAATGATGGCGTTTTAGCTCAGACTCACAGTGGGCCCAGTGGGTTCCTAAGCCACTGTGAGACTATTTCCCCAGTTCCAGGTATAAAATTGGAATAGACACACTTAGCTGCTGGTAGAATTTGCACATTGGTTCCTTAACCTGTGAAGTGAGGGCTACTATTGTGGGAAAGACCAAATGGTAGTTAATTAAAACTGCCTCTAATGAGGAACATGATAAGTTAAAAAACAATACCACATACATCAAGGGCTTAAAAGATGCAGGGGTGGTGATTCCAACCACATCACCATTCAATTCTTCTACTTGGCCTAGATCTTAGAGAATGATAGTGGCCTATTGTAGGCTTAACCAAGTGGTGAATTCTACTGCAGTGGCTGTACCAGATATGGTTTCACTGTTGGAGCAAATTAACACGTCTCTTTGTACTTGGTACATAGCTATTGGACTGGAGAATGCCTTTTTCTCCATAGCTTTCCATAAGGCCCACCAGAAGTGGTTTACTTGTGTCTGGCATGGCTAAATATACCTGCACTGCCCTACCTCAGAGGCATATCAACTCTCCAGCCTTATGTCACAATTTAGTTTGCAGGGGTCATGATTATCTTCCCTTTTCACAAGATATCACCCTGGTCCATTATGTTGATGACATTATGCTGATGGAACCTAGGGAGCATGAAGTAGCAATTACTCTAAACTTATTGCTAAGACATTTGCAAATCAGAGGATGGGAAACAAATCTTACTAAATTTTAGGGGCCTTCTAACTCAGCGAAATCTCTAGGGGGCCAGTGGTTTGGGCCATGTCAAGATAGCCCTTCTAAGATGAAGGATAAGAAGCTTCTGGCTGCTCCTACAACCAAGAAAGAGGTACAATGTCTAGTGGCCCTATTTATATTTTAGAAGCAGCACATTCCTCATTTGGGCGTATTACTCCAGCTTATCTACTGAGGGACCTAAAAAGCTGCCAATTTCGAGTGGGGCCCAGAACAGGAGAAGACTCCACAACAAGTCCAGGCACAGTGCTCTGCCATTTGGGGCAATGGCCCAACAGATTCAATGGTGTTTGAGGTGTCAGTAGAAGATAGGGATACTATTTGAAGCCTTTGGCAGGTGAATCACAGCAGAGTGCCTTAGGATTGGGGGACGAAGCCCTGTCATCATCTGCAGATACCTACTCTCCTTTTAAGAAGGAGCTCTTAGTTTTCCTTAGAAAATGAACACTTGATCATAGGCCACCAAGTTACCAACTGACCTGAGCTTCCTATAATAAATTGGGTGTGCACAGCAGCACTCCACCATCAAGTTGAAGTGGTATACACAGGGTTCTGGGACTCAAGGACTTACACCAGAGTTTTCAGGCCTTTAGCCTCAGACTGCAAACTACACTATCAACTTCCCTGGTTCTGAGACTTTCAGTGGCTTAAGTTGAATGATGCTACCAGCATCTCTGGGTCTCCAGCCTGCAGACAGACTTTCATGGGACTGCTCACCTTCCATAATTGCATGAGTGAATTCCTCTAATAAATCCGCTCTTTATCTGTCTATCTATTTACCTACCTATCTATTATCTATCTATCATCTATCTCTCTATCATTTCTTTGGAGAATACTAATACAGATTTCTTGTATAAAAATGAATGAGATTGCTTTTCTCCCAAATATTTATGAATTGTTGATTAAAGATTATTTATGCATTTGGTTCCAAAGAAAATAAATGCCAAAACATAGGTCTGGATGTGGTGGCTCACACCTGTAATCCCAGCACTTTGGGAGGCTGAGGAGGATCACTTGAGGCCAGGAGTTCCACACCAGCCTGGCCAACATGGCGAAACCCCATCTCTACTAGAAATACAAAAATTAGCCAGGCATGGTGGCACATGCCTGTAACTCCAGTTACTCAGGAAGCTAAGACAGGAGAATCGCTTGAGCCCAGGAGGCAGAGATTGCAGTGAGCAAAGATCGCACCACTGCACTCCAGCCTAGGCAACAGAGGGAGTTGTTGTCTTAAAAAAATTTAACATGACTGGGATAAAAATGTTAACAGGTCTCTATCCTTCGCTCCAGGACTATTCAAACTGATTTTGAATTCATATAGAAAACGAACCAGCAATATTAGTCAGGAAATCTCTAAATATGAAGAGCAGTGAAAGGGACCAAGCTCTATCTCAAGATAAAGATATACCAGGAAAACTCACTGTTTAAAGTAGGACAGTATTGGCACATGAATAGTCAGACCAAAGGAACATTAGTAGGATGTTCAGATACATGTAGTTTCAGATACACGTAATATGTAGAATATGTTTAAGGCAGTATCTCAATCTAATGGGAAAGAAGATATTTTATATATATATATATGTATGTGTTTAGCAAATGATATTGGTAAATGTTGGAAAAAGAATGGTGTTGGGGCCATGCTTTATGTAGTAAACTAAAATAAACCTCAAACAGAGGGAATTATTGAAGGAACTGAAGTAAAATATGGTCAAATCATTTTACAAGTTTGAAGTAGAGAATTCATTTATAGATATGGCTCAAAACCAAAGATATAACATATAAATAAGGGTGATAAATACAAAAAATTAAAGTCCTATGTGAAAAAAATGGGAACATCAAGTGAAGAATAATAACCTGTTTTAAAATGTCGGTAACTGATATAAAAGACAAAGGACTTGTGCATGGATATACATAGTAAAATTCCAATAATCTAAAAAGACAGCAATCTGGTGATAAACTAGGTAAAGATACGAACAGCTCAGTAACAGTTAACAGAATAAAATACAAATGGTCCTTAAACCATTTGTACACTCTTCCTCATAAAAAGTGAAATGTACATTAAGACCACAGTGAAATGCCATCTTTTATTCACATCATATGGCAGTAATATATAATTTGGTCAACATAAATACTTTCACACATTGCTAGTAAAAATGAAAAAGAGTACGTAAAAAAGTTGGCAATATTTGTCAAAATCACAAATTAATATATCCTTTGTCTCATCAATCTTACCTCTAGGTATATATTTTATATATGCGTTTGCTCACACAAAATATAAATATGGTTACAAGGTTATTCATTGCAAATTTGTTTTTAATAGTGAAAAATTGGAAACAAAACAAATGTCCATCACTACAAATTTGATGAAATAAAGTACATAACAATCACATGGTGGAATACTACACAGCTGTAAAAAAGGAAATTGTGAGATTGCTTTCTAATGATATGGAAAGATCTCTAAGATGTTTTTCTAAGTGAAAAAAAGCAAGAATATTTCAAGTCAAATTTTTCTTTACAAAAGAGGAGGAAATAAGATTGCATATGTGTATTTGCTTATAATTACATAAGGAGATACATATACAAGAAATGATAAACATACTTACCCACAAGGAGGTGGTTAGGGAGTAGACAGCGGCAGGCATGAAAATGAGTGAGACTTCTTAATTCATAGCATGCATGCATTGTTCCAATATTTAAACTAGGTAAAAGCATTATACGTTCAAAAGAAAAGTAATATAACAAAGAGAAAAATGATGAAATACAAACTGAGAGAAATGTTTGTGAAATGTTTCACTCTCTAAGGGTTAATTTATGAAGTCATTAATATAAAAAATGTTTTGATAAATTAGTCAGAAAAAGGCCTTTTTCTCCTGCAAAAAGGATGGCTGAAGAAAGTAAACAAACAGTTCACTAATAGAGATACAGATGGCTTTTAAACATGCAAATATGCTCAGATTCACTCATAATTAAAGAAATATATATTTAAATAGAAATAGGCTACTAATTTCCAACTGTCAGATTATACATTTCTGGGATTGATGATATCTTAATACAACGGGGATATAGGAAAATCACAAGTCTTATAAACAGTTTGTGGGGTGCTAAACATCTATGGTGTTTTTGAAGAGCAATTGGTGAAATCCATCAAAATTTTAAATGCTCCTTTTCTTGGAACTGATAACTTTACTCATAGGTTTTTGTTTTACAGATAGATCCACATGTGTACAAACACGTGTGCAGAGAGATATTCATTGCGGCATCATTTGGAATAGCCAAATAAAACAAAACAAATTTTCATGCAAACATACAAAAAATATTATGAGAATATTAAAAACAATAAGGTGGATCTCTCTATGTGCTGTTATGGGATATTTAAACGTGCTAAAAAGCAAAGGGCAGAATAACACATAACAAAAGTTTATTTTAAGATATAAACAAATACATGCACACACATATACGTTAGACTACGTCTGAAAGGTTATACAAAATATAAAATCTATTAGTAGCGATTACATCTTAGAATGAAATTAAGTACGTAGAATGAGGGCTTACTTTTCTATATCTATCTATATATATGTTTATGTATATATTTACGCTTATGCTTTAAAAAATTTTTACTGTGTGCCTGTTACTTTTTAATAAATTAAACTACCAAAATTATGTAATTAGAAATGAAAGGAGATCCAGACAAACAAATCCCATCCCTTAGAATTAATTTTTGGGTGTTAGTCTTACAAACTATTCAACTATATCTTGGAGGAATCTAAATATTCTTCTAGGGAGAAAAATTTTGATAGTTTGTGTTTATTTTGTTTTGTTTTGTTTTGTAAGCAAGTTCTCTTTTTTTGTATACATTTGTGAGGTACAAGCGGAATTTTGTTACAAGGATATGGTGCATAGAGATGAAGTCTGGGCTTTAAGTGTATACTTCATCTGGAATCATGTACATTGCGTTCATTAAGTAATTTCTCACCATCTATCTGTTCCCACCCCCGCCCAGCCTTCTGAGTCTCCAATGTCTATCATTGCACACTCTATGCACATAGGCAAGTTCTGTTTTTAAAAGAGCTTCTTCCTGGCAGCTGGATGCCAGTACCTTCCGAAGCACATGCTAGTGCTTCTCAAGCCTTGAAATCCATACAGATCATCTGGGGATCTTATTAAAATGCAAGTTGTGGTTCATAATTATCTTGGTTAGTCAGAGAATCTGCATTTCTAACTAGCAGGTGATGCTGAGGCTGCACCACACTTTGAATTGCAAAAAGTCATCTTCCCAAAAAACATAAATGAAGCTTTTTTTTTTTCCAGTGTGCCCTTAATTTATTTTGTTCTTTCATCACAGATAAGAACTGTTCACAAACTCAGATGAGAAAGCTATCACCTTCAGCAAAGAGCAAATACTGGATTAGAATCTTTCCAAATTGGCTTTTGGCTTGTACTCTGCCGGGTAATGAGATGGTTTTCAGCAGAATTCTGTATCTTATTTCCCTGAGCAGAGGGGTTGTGTACTTATTATTCCCTCCAAGCCTGGATAATGGCATGCAACAAGCCATCAGTCATTTAAATTGCCAAAGACATGATTGAAGAATGGAGGTCCGTCTACTGAGGGGGAGAGCAAGAAATAAGAAAAAAAAAATGGAACCTGACCAAGGTAGATTTGGGTTAAGGAGTGACCCACTCCCTGCTTCTTCATTGGCTCTGAAAGATGGGAGTGCGTGGGGAGGGGACATAACAACAAGGCCTCTAATTGCCATGATTGATTGAGGCACAGTGATCAGGGGGAGCACTATCTATGTACACACTGCAAATGTTCTGCATCTAACCAGGGGAGCCTCTGACAAATCCACTTTCTACCTGGTTACGGCACATCCAAATGGACCGAAGTTCAAGATTTTCCTAACAGCTCTTTCCAAGACCCATGAAAATAAAAGATGATAAGATTTCAGAGAACAGCCCAAGGTGGACCCCTCCCATCTGTGCACGCAGGTAGGTGAGTGAATGCAGCCTAGGAATATTGAAACAAAAAGTGCTCATTTTCACTTTCTTATCAATGACTCCTGACATATGAACCTGTTGAGACCTGGACAGCTTCAGGTGTGTTCACTTCCTTCTTCAAGATGACCCAGGGTTTCATGTCAGAGACTGTACATATTTTGACTGTTGGAACTCAGGATAATGAAATTAAGAATAATGTTAGAGTGCACACAACAGTTTAGGTACAAAGATGATCATTACGGCATTTTTATAAGAATAAAAATCATAGCAACAAAATAAATGGTTCATGATAGGGTATTGACTAAAACAATTATGGTGCATCAAGCAATGGAGTACTAGGAAGTTACTAAACATCACGGTTCCAAAGAATATGTGATGGAATTTTTAAAAAGTAATGAGCTTATACTTTATATATGTATAAGTAATGAGCTTATAGGGCATATTTATTTATTTATTTATTTTCTCTGTGCAAAATGGCAGTTTCTTTTTTCTTCTAATCAGAAAAGAAACATAAATATAAATAACAATGCCATTAGAGTTGGGGAATAAGGTGAGATTAGCATTTTAGGGGCAGGTAAGTGACCTTCTTTTGAATAAGGGCTAGGTTATATCAGTCCCAAAGTGTATCAGGGCTGCAATCCTACCTGTGTTCATCTGAGTGGAAATGCAGAATAATACAATATTATGTGTCAACTTCTGCCATAAGCTATAAAAATAATGTATTCCAAAAAGACAATAAGCATTCCAAACTAATGTTGTGCTAAATGCTACTTTTGGAAAGGGGATGATAATTTTGCCCTGGGAGTGCAGCCAATGAACCCAATCCCATTTTATTTATGTGTGACTCTGTTTAGGATTGTTCTTCCTGCCCCCAATGTTCCAGAGGCTCTTTGATATTTACGAGCTTTAAATCTCTTTCTCTAAGCTGTTTGGCATTTAGCGCCTGGCATTCTCAGGCTGCCTGTTTTTTTTTTTTTTTTTCCGAAAGGTTTAGGAAGTTGCTGTCCCTGCAGTTTTCTCTGAATCAGAAACTTGTTTCCTTCCAGCACACAAAACGTTGTAGTGGCAACAAGTTGATGAGTTGACAAAGATAAGAGCAAAGCTTGAAATACAAGAGGTGGGTCAGGCAGAATATTCATGAATTTGTATGAGTTTAACATGTGTTGAAATGTATCCTCCCAAAAGAGATACTCTATCCCCTGGTTTCTGTAAATGTGACCTTATCGAGAAATAGGATCTTCACAGATGTAGCCAAGTTAAGATGAGATGATTAGGATGGCCCTTTGATTTAGTATGACTGTTGTCCTTATAAGATGGGAAGATACTCAAGAGAAAACACAGACTCAAGGAGAAAACTATGTGAAGAGAGCAGAGATTGGAGCCAAGAGCTGTAAGTCAAGGAATGCCAAGCACTGACAGCCGCCACCAGATGCTAGGAAGCGGCAATGAAGTATTCCCTGCTATCGGTTTCGGAGAGAGCATGGCCCTGTTGACGCCTTGATCTTGATTTTGGACTTCTAGGCCCCAGAATTGTGGGACAATAAATTTCGGTTGTTTTAAATCACCCCATTTGAGGTATAGTACTTTGTTATGGCAGCCTTAGGAAAATAATGCAGAGATAATGAAATATACCAAGTCAGTGATAAAAATGATGACCATGTACTGAGTATATTGGCATTTAGCATTTAGGTTCCTTAATATTTTCCCAATGTAAAAGAAGCCCCATCTGTGGATATTATCAATGAATGAGGAAACTACAGCTCACTGAGGTTAAGAAAAACATTAGATACAGAGAGTTTATTTGGGAGGTGATTTCAGAAGCAGGGTGAAGGAGTGAAGAGATAGAGACAGGAAAAAGGAAAGGTCTGGGCAAGGTCTATCATAGCACTGGTTTCTAGAGTGGACAGCTGGAACAGACTCCTGCTGGGACATTCTAAGAAACTTTATATATAATATACTTAATAACTTTCCTTTGAAAGATTGGAGGTGGGGCATCCATCCAGGAACTCCATCCCCCATTGATTAGGACTTGCTCTAAGGGCATCAACCCCATGCATGCCCAGGCTGCAACTAAGCTCAAGCTGAGAGAGCTCTCATGGCTTTGAAGAGACCCCTGAAGCAAACAAACAAACAAAGAAACAGACAAGGCAGGTGCTTGAGGACTGAAATTCACGGGCAGGTCCAGATTAATTTAAACTGGTTGGATATTGCATCCCTAGGGTTACAGTGAAAACGGGGACTGGCTCAAGACAACTGTGTGACTCAATTATAACCAATAATAGAAACAATTTTCAACGGTTGATGGGAGAAAAGTCTGTTTTGTCTGTTGGGCTTGGAAGCATGAGAACATAAGGTCTGGAGTGTCGGAATCCATTTGTGGCCATGAGAGAAATATCAACACGGGAAATGAGCTGCAAGAGAAAGAGAGAAAAGCTGGACCCTCAGGATATCACTTGAGCTGCTGGAGTTCATGGTGCCTAAAAACAGACTGGCAGCCTGAATTTTTACCTAGTGCAAGCCTATATATTTCCTCTTTGCTAAATCAGCTTGAGTTTGGTTTCCAATGGAAAGACCTTTGATTCTGTGTTAATCAGAGTTTGGCCCCAGACCAGCAGCATCAGCATCACTGGGGGCTTGTTACAAATGCGGATTCTCAGGCCTGACCTCAGCTCTGCTGACTTCCTGAGTGTGAGGCTCAGGAATCTGTATTTAAGAAGCCTCCCAGGTGATTCTTGATGCCTGCCAAACTTTCGAAACTACGGCCCACCAGAAGTTAACATTGTTGGTTAAAAAAAGAAAAAAAGCATCAGCATCTAAAACACAAAACAACAAAACAAACTAATGCAATTTTAAGTGTAGTTTGATATTTGGAGCAAGTTACTTTCACTATATACAAAATATATCTAGAATCCAGAACAATCACAATAACTTTCAGAATTTCAGGGTGACTTAGAAGGGCACTGCAGCACCAACTGCATATATTTTTCATTTTTCCTTATTAAAATTTCAGATTTATCTGCACAGCTCTGCCTCATTAGGAGGCGTGAGGGCTGAAAAATGAAGACAAGAGCTGTAGATTTATTTCTTTGTCTTTTACTTATTCTGACCCAAACCAGACACCAGAACAATTACAGTGAATTTTTTAAAAATTCTTTTTCTCATAACAAGAGTGTCTGATGAAATTGCATTTATATCCTTTCATCCCCTTGGGTTTGCTAATGCTACTAAATATGGTCTTCTTTCACACCTTGAATGGTAAAAAATAATTATGTTCTGTTGTCAGATTCCATGAAAATAATCACTCTTAAGAATTATTGGAGGGAAATAAAACCCTGAATTTGATAATATTGCCTCTAAAGCTATATAAGAAAACAAAACTTGATTTATTAGCCAAGCTTATGGATGCAGTCGAATCTTGTGAATTTGGTACTATTTAGGGGAAGACCAATGTTCATTAAAGAAAGTAAGAATTATGAACTTTTAAAAAGAAATAGAGATTTCTTACTTCTATCTATGAATGTATTAATAGATTTTTTTTAATAATCAGAAGTCCAGACAGATCCTTTTTAATTCCTAATTAAGATTCGCAGAATTCACTACATGGAGCATTCAAAGTCCAAAAAAATGGTTGGCTTTCTGAAATTGCTTATGTAATGCTTCTCTCACACATTGTACTATTCAGCTGCAGGCAAAATTCTTTCATCACATTCTGGGCACACAGTTAAACTACATTTCCCAAGCTCCCTTGCAGTTGCTGAGGCCATGTGATTTGACCAATGAAATGAGGGTAAAGTGTTATGTGCTTATTCCATGTCTGGCTCCTAAAAATATCTCCCACACAATCCTGATCCTTCACTCTCTCTTTTCCCTTGTCTGCTGACCAGAGGCAGTAGAGAGCTTCAAGATCATAGTGCAGAAGTCTGCATACTACATCCTGTGGGCTGGCCTTTTGTTTTTGTAAATAAAGTTTTATTGCAATGCAGCTATGGCCATTTGTTCATGTATTATTTATGGAAACTTTCACACTGCAGTGGCAGTAGTTGCAACAGAGACTGCAAGGCTCACAAATCTGAAAATATTTACTTTCCTGGCTTTTTAAAAATCATGTTTGCTGACCTATGTCCTAGGACGTTGTAGAACCAATATACAGGAGCAGCCTAGATCCCTGAGTGACTGCACAAACTAGTCTCCTTTGCCCCTCCACTGACATACATTAGGTTACGATATGGCCATTATTTTTTTAAGTTTTATTAAATATCAAGACTTGGGGTATAAAAGCAGATGCAAATGCTAGTCTTTGTTATAGCACTTGAATTGGGCTATCTAAATGATACTTCAGAATGGCCCCCCCTCCTCAAATATTTAAGCTTTAGTGATGATGATAATGTTGTGAAACTGACCTCTTTATCACCCCAAGCTCTCCCACACCCTGCAGTGAATGCAGAGCCTCCTAGAGCTGTCTTGGAATCGAAGGTATGGAGTAGGTGAAGATATTGGCACCCTGGCTGCTCCCACAGGAGCTGAATCTGCAGGAGGTAGTGTCATTATCAAAGGGGAGGTTGAATGATTGGGGCAAGTGCAGGAGGATACTGATTACTCTCATTATTTATAAATTGTATTCCTGTGTTGGCATCTGTTCACACTGAAAAGAAAACCTTTAGACTAAAACCCGATTACAAATACCAAAACTGTGGGTGGGTCCTTATAAAATAATGTTTTTATATGTTAGGAAATGTCTCAGCTACAGTTTTGGGGCCAGAAGAACTTACTTTTCATAAAAAGGAGAAATATTTTCCTGTTCTCTGTAAAAAGAGCGTACTTTTTTTTTTCTAAGCCCTTTATTTTTCAATTCCCATGGATTCAGTTTGCCCCCAGAGCTCTGAAATGCTTGGATTTTATTTTATGATCTTTACTGCAACACACATTTGCTATATCCTTTTTGTATTTTGCTCGTATCATAACTCCTCTGGAATGAATCCTAGCATCTCCAATGTTATATTCTGAGACGTGGGAAGCAGGCTAGCCATTTTCTCTACATTAATAGGCAGAAAAGTTCTGTCCTCGGGGTAGCTTTCTGATTGCCGACTATAATAACCAGTGTCACTTACACAATAAAAAGTTTTATGTGAATTTTTTTATTGTCTCCTCCTGGAAAATTATAGTCATTGCTCATCCAGCAGATGTGTGAGGCCGCAGGCTGAATGCATCTGTTTCCCCTTTACACGGTCAGTCAGGCCCCTACCCTAGCAGAGAGGCAAATCTCCCAAGTGGTCATTGTAAATCAAGTATAGGTAACAGGACAGAGTTTTTGTAAACTTATTTGTGGCTCTGGTCCCTCTGACAAACTGAGCTTTGTCCATCTTTTGTTAGGTGTGCTTGCAGAGGACTTCCCCGTTTCCTGGTGTCTTAGTAGCAGTTCTACAGAGGCTGACCCCGAGTAAGAATTTTAGTGCAGATAGTTTATCTGAGGGATGATCCTAGAAAGCATGGTAGGAATATGAGAAAATGAGCCAGAGAAAAGAAATCAATCAATAAACAGTATTTTCTCAAGCCAGCCACCACTGTGGACACTGGGGCTCAATCCCAGTGGGGAATTCTAGAAACCTCAGGCAGAGCAAGCCCCATGCAGAGCATGCCTGTCTGACAGCTCTGTCAGTCATAGGTGGAGAGCTGCTTGGTGGTGGTGTCAACTACCAGCTTGGTACAGAAGGGGGCAAAGAAGACTTCTTAGTCTAGAGAAAGCCCTTAAGCCAAGAAACGCAGATCCTGGGCTTTGAAAGTGGAGCTTCTGTTCACTGACAGATAAGGACATGGGATGTGGGCAGGTGCTGACAGCACGTGCTGCACTTGGGCAGAAGAATCACCGTCCCTTTAGGGCTTTTACTCAGGTCTGAGTTAATAATCAATGCCTTAAAGAAAATTATCTCCTGGGCAAAATGGTTTTGAGGGCTTTCTTCCGCCTTAATTTCTCAGTTAGTCAAGAGTGGCTTTGTAGATCAACAGGGTATATCAGTGCCTAAATAATGCACCTTCAGGGGACTTGGAAGGACACTTGTATTCTAGAGTTTTTCCCTCCCTGGGACATGACACCTAAAATTTCAAAGTTCATCAGGCAGCGTTTGTCCCTCAGTTAAATTACAAATTTTCTGGGGGCACAGAAAGTCCATTAGAAACTTAACCCTCATTCATCTAGAGTGAATAAGCCCATTGAAATGCTTTCTGGAGATGTTTGATACGGGAGGGGCAGTGGATGAGAGGGGTGTGTGATGTGGGGAATGTGGTGTATATTTTGTGTGTGTATGAGTGGCTTGTGTGTTAAGTGTGTGTTGTGATATGTCTGAATGTGTTCACATGAGGACTCTAGCAATCAGACGTCGTACATGCGTATGTGGGTTTCACTGAGGGGAGTTCTAAGACCTTATCCCTAAGGACTCTTCCACTTTAACCAAGAGTCCCTTCCAGTGTCTTATTTTGCAATGCTTCTGGTTCTCTCTTCCCTTCATCCAAAGCTGTTGAATTCCTGCTGCTCTCAGATTAGCTTCAACTGTAGCTGCTCCTGACTGGGCTGTGAGGGCAGCTCTGAAGTGCTCTTGCATTCTCAGGTAACTCAGTAATGGATTGTTGTCATGGATCTCCAGAGACCAGGAGAAAAGGCTCAGGCTCTGAGCCAGGAGTCCAGGTACCGTGAATGCTGCCTAATTTAAGTGAAGCGTGTATAAAACAAGTGCCTTAAGGAAGAAGGCTAGACATTTCTAGAAACTTAAAGCAACTGAAGGGAGTGTGCCTGAAGAGTTAGAGTAAACTGGGAATTATCTATTTCCTAACCATAGTGCTTGCCTTGTTTCCAATTTCCGTACATTCAGAAAGCATTCCTATCTTGTCCCGACAACGAGTAAAGAGTGTCATGATCTTTAAAAACTGAAACCACTGATGCAACCGAGCCAGTGGTTCTCAACCCTTGCCACACACTGGGATCACTTGTAGGGTTGGTGCATACTGGGCATCAGAATTTTTAAATATCCCTAAGCAATTCTAATGTGTAGCCAGGGTTGATAGCCACTGCACTGAGCTACCTCAAGTTCAGAGAGAGGATTTCAGAGCGTGTCCTGGCTATTGTTGCTATGCTAATTGTCACTTTAAAGTTAACATCTCCGAAATGACATTCATGATTTACTCCTAAATACCCAAATCTGCTCCGCATAAAGTCTTCCATTTGCTCGGGGAATAAACCTTGGAGTCATCTCTTTCATACCACATATTCCATCTGTCAAAAAATATTGAAAGCTCTGCCTTCCAAAGGCATCTGGGAAATGATCCCCTCTCATCATCTACACCTTTACCACCTGGTTCAAATTAACAGTTGTTTGCTCTCCTGTATGACTGCACTAGCCTCCTAACTCATCTTCTACATTTGTGTTTCTCAGTCACAGCTCACGCAGAAGCCAGGTGGGCCCTATAAATCCTAAGAAATCACACCCTTCCTCTGTTAAAATTCCCTTCAATGGTTTCTTTTCCTACTAGGAGTAAAAGCCTGAGTCTTGTACATTTCTATGTGATCCTCTTTCCCAGCTACAAGGAGGGGGGATCCTTCTATGGAAAAAAGCTTTTTATTAAGAAAGTATGAGAGTTGCAGGGTGAAACAAAATTAAATAATTGTTGTTGGACTTCGCAAAAACTGTGCTATGCTAAGGATCGTTATGAAGTCTCCAAGGATATGCTGTATGCATCAGTTTCTAAACTCAGCAAAGCAAACTTTTTGAATAAAGGTAACACCATCTGCTGTAGTCTGGATGTTTGTTCCCTCCAAATCTCATGTTGAAATGTAATTTCCAATGTTGGAGGTTGGGCCTGGTTGGGGTGATTGGATCATAGGGCAGATCCCTCATGAATCGTTTAGCACCATCTCCTTAGTTACAAATGAGTTCTTAGTTCACAGGAGAGCTGGTTGTTGAAAGAAGCCTGGCTGCTCCTCTTCTCCCTCTTGCTTCTACTCTCACCATTTAACACACCGGCTGCTTCTTTGCCTTCTTGCACAATTGTAAGCTTCCTGAGGCCCTCATGAGAAGAAGATATCATGCTTCCTATGCAGCCTGCAGAACCATGACCCAGTTGAAAATCTTTTCTTTTCTCTTTTTTTTTTTTTGAGACAGAGTCTTGCTCTATCACCCAGGCTGGAGTGCATTGGCACGATTTCAGCTCACTGCAAGCTCTGCCTCCAAGGTTCAAGCGATTCTCCTGCCTCAGCCTCCCAAGTAGCTGAGATTACAAGCACATGCTACCACACCCAGCTAATTTTTGTATTTTTAGTAGAGGCAGGGTTATATCATGTTGGTCAGGCTGATCTCGAACCCCTGACCTCAGATGATCTCCCCACCTCAGCCTCCCAAAGGTCTGCGATTACAGGCATAAGCCATCATGCCTGGTGTAAGGCTTTTTTCTTTATAAATTACCCAGCTTCAGGTATTTCTTTCTTTCTTTTTTTTTTTTTTGAGACAGAGTTTCGCTCTTGTTACCCAGGCTGGAGTGCAATGGCGTGATCTCGGCTCACCGCAACCTCCGCCTCCTGGGTTCAGGCAATTCTCCTGCCTCAGCCTCCTGAGTAGCTGGGATTACAGGCACGTGCCACCATGCCCAGCTAATTTTTTTTGTATTAGTAGAGACGGGGTTTCACTGTGTTGACCAGGATGGTCTCGATCTCTTGACCTCGTGATCCACCCACCTCGGCCTCCCAAAGTGCTGGGATTACAAGTTTGAGCCACCATGCCCGGCCAGGTATATCTTTATAGGAACACGAGAACAGCCTAACACAGCATCTGTTGACACTGGTGTTAACCAGCTTTGCCTGCCTGCAGGAAAGGGAACCAAACAGTCCTCACGAACTTCATGCATTGACAGAAGCAAAAAGGGCCATGAGGAAAGTGGACAAATTTCTTACTTGCATGGCCAGTCAGGGATATGGGCGGAGTGGTTGGGTTTCTGTGACTTTCTATGTTTTGTTTTGTTTTTAAATAATTGAATGTTTTGGTTTCTAGTTTCTGCATTTGATAATAAAAGAATATTCAGTGTATTAATTGATTTTTCTGTATGAAAAAGAAAGAAAAGATTTAGCATGTCTTTTGTTTGTTTGTTTAGAGGGAGTTTTGCTCTTGTTGCCCAGGTTGGAGTACAGTGGCACGATCTTGGCTCACTACAACCTCCGCTTCCTGGCTTCAAGCAGTTCTCCTGCCTCAGCCTCCTAAATAGCTGGGATTACAGGCGCACACCACCACACCCAGCTAATTTTTTGTATATTTAGTAGAGACGGGATTTCATGTTGGCCAGGCTGGTCTCGACCTCCTGACCTCAGGTGATCCATCTGCTTTGGCCTCCCAATAGCCTATCTTTAAGAGTGGTGGTGACATGGTTTGGATCTGAGTCCCCACCAACTATCATGTTGAATTGTAATCCCCAGTGTTGGAAGTGGGGCCTAATGGGAGATAACTGGATCATGGGGGCAGAGTTCGGTGCCATATCCCGTGATAGTGAGTGAGGGAGTTATCCTGAGATCTGGTTGTTTTGTATTTACGTATTTATGTATTTATTTATTTAGAAGCGGAGTCTCGTTCTCTCACCCGGGCTGGAGTGCAGTGGTATAATCTCAGTTCACTGCAACCTTCACCTCCTGGGTTCAAGTGATTCTCCTCCCTCAGCCTCCTGAATAGCTGGGATTACAGACACCTGCCACCACGCTGGCTAATTTTTTTGTATTTTTGGTAGAGGTGGGGTTTCGCCATGTTGGCCAGGCTGGTCTCCAACTCCTGACCTCAGGTGGTCCACCTGCCTCAGCTTCCCAAAGTGCTGGGATTACAGGTGTGAGCCACCACGCCCGGCAATCTGGTTGTCTTAAAAGTGCGTAGCACCTCCCCACTCTCTCTCTTCCTGCTTCGACCATTTGATGTGACTGCTCTGGCTTTGCCTTCCGCTTTGAGTACAAGTTTTCCAAGGCCTTCCCAGCAGCCAAGCAGAAGCAGCTTTTCTTCTTGTACAGCCTGCAGAACCATGAACCAATGAAACCTCTTTTCTTTATGAATTACCCAGTCTCAGGTATTTCTTTACGGCAGTGCAAGAATGGACTAATACATGTTGTTAATATGGGTGGGAGAAGGTGAATGGTTAAGATAAAACAATGACACCTTATGTGTTTAAATACCTTTTTAAATTTGAAAAGACATGTCTCGCAAAAGTTAATAAACATTTTTGCTACCTAGATGGACACAAGAAATACTATTTGAATATGCTAAGAGGCCTTAAAGAAGAAAATAGCACTTAAGTAAATTGGTGTCAATCACAAGTGTTGGTCATGATGAGACTGTTTACTGATAGCTCATTTGTTGGACAGAAATCAGCTGGTTTATGCACTGCCTTGATATTGGGCCTGTTTGTAACTGGTACAAGGTATGAAATCACTGTTTTCTGGGATTGGTGTAGAAAGAATATCTTCTATCCCTGTATGGCCTGAACGACTTCGACAGTGGTAACTTTTTGAAACTCTGAAGTAGCTTTAAAAACCTGCCATTCTAACTCATGGAAAGTAATGGAATTCAACTTCGCATTAACATGCTATGAATTTGACAGCTAAAGCACAAGCTTCCAGCTCCGCATGACCCATCCCTCAGGCCCTTCTCTTTTATTTTCAGGCCCCAATATGAGGCCAAAGGAGCTCAGTCTGAGATCTATTATGTAGCCCAGCTGTTTGCTTCCGAGATCCATTCCTGCAGCTGTTCAAATGGTGCTGTTGTTCTTGTCTTAAAACTCAGTTTCTCATCCCATTCGCCAGCTGAGCTCAAACAAAGAGAAACAGATGACATATTTCTGCAAACAAAATATGTTTGTTTTGTTGTAAATGCATAAAGAGATCAATAAACTTAAGCCAAACTTTGCAAGGCCAGAGGTGTTACCAAGAAAATGACATTATAGTCACTTGACAGAAAAAGGAAATGATGTTTGCCAAAGATAATAAAGAGAGAGCTCACATTTCCCCAGTTAACGTTCTGTAACCAAAGAGGAAAATGCAGCACTGTGTAGAAGGAACACACTTCTTTGTGCCTTTGAAGCCAATGGATTTCAGTGAAATGCCTATTACAACAATTAGGATTGCTTAATGTTTAATTATACAGCAACAGAAACAGGCATTATATTCATTATTTACTGAGGCTACTCTGCTATTTTTGAAATCATCCTCAAATACCATTTGGTTTGCACTTCTCACTCTCTTTGGACAGTTAGTTTTACAAACAGATATATGTACTGGGCTTAAAAGATTAAATGTCTCCATCTTTCTTGTTTACCAATACAATATTTATATAGTAGAAGCTTTCCTCCAATTAATCATACTATGTGAGTGTTTGATCTGGAAATCCCCTTTGAGCAATGGAGAAAAAAAGATATGAGTGAGGTCAATGCATGTGTGTGGCAGATAGTAAGTATGCATTTGGAAGAAGAGCTCAAGAACCTACACTCAGGCATAACTAGAATGTGAGGAAAGGAAAATAAATGTTGCCTAGTGGAGGAGAAATAGGTCAGAAAGAGAAGTTTTTTTCGTTTTGTTTTCGTTTTGTTTTGAGACAGTCTCATTCCGTTGCCCAGGCTGCGGTGCAGTGATGCAATCTCGGCTCACTGCAACCTCCCCAAGTGATTCTCCTGCCTCAGCCTCCCAGGTAGCTGGGATTACAGGTGCCTACCACCATGCCTGGCTAATTTTTGTATGAGAAGTAATATATTCTTTCTATCAAAAAAAGTCTCTTCCCATTGTCCTAAGTGAACTAACACAGGAACAGAAAGCCAAATACCACAGGTTCTCACTGTAAGTGGGAGCTAAACATTGGGTTACATGGACAAAAAGATGGGAACGATAGACACTGGAGGCCACCAGAAGTGGGAGAGACAGAGGGGGCGAGGGCTGAAAACTACCTATTGGATACTGTGTTTGTTACCTAGCTGACGGGTTCAATCATGCTCCATACCGCAGCATCCTGCAGTATGCCCAGGTAACAAACCTGCCCGTATACCCCCTGATTCTAAAGTAAAAATGGAAAAAGAAAAAAGCCTCTTCTTAAATCTTCATTTATGGGATAAGGATTTGAATGCCTACTATGGAGCATGTAAAACTGTAGGACCTGGGGAATCAGCAATTAACAACAACAAAAAACTTGAATACAGAGTAGAGGAAGAAATAACTATAATATTAAATGGGGAGTTAGGGAAGACTTCCTATCAACCATGATATTTGAACAAAGACCTGAAGGAGTGAACCTTGCGGATAATACCTGGAGAAAGAAATTTGAGTTTAGGAAACAGCTCTTGAGGTGAAAGAATGCCTGTCATGTCCAAGGAGTAGCAAGGAGGCCAGTGTGATTGGTCAGAGTGAATGCAGTGAAAAGTGGTGAAGAACAAATGCAGAGAAGTAATGGGAAGGGATCGGGCTGCTGAATAGAGCTAAGACAGCTGTGCAGTGTGTGCACTGCACAAAATGCCTATTGATGGAGCCACCTCTCTACTTGCCAACGTGTGACCTCTGGTGCAAGGTTGCATCTGTCAGTGTGGGTCAGAGCAATTTTATTCTTACAAAGGCACTAGCCACATTATCAAGGTTTAGTCATACAAAGCTGAGAAGGTACAGAGGGGGAGCCACTTTAAAAAAATTGACAGAAGTTACTTAGAAGCTTCTAAGCCATGGTGATGACCTTGATTTTAACTAAAGGGAGATGGGGGCCCACTAGGCAGTTCTGAGCAGAGGAGTGACATGACCTGACTTGTTCAGCAGGAGCACACTCTCAGCTCTGTTGCGGATAAACTGAAGAGGGCGTGATGAGATGCTTGGAAACTAGGTAGCAAGTCATGAAACTAATCCAGCTTAAAGTTAGTGATGACTTAAGTCAGCGTGGTTGTAGCAGATACAGTAAAAGTGGAAGTGGTGGGATTTGAGGTGTGTTTTGGAGGTAGAGCCAAGAGAATTTCTGAATGGCATAGACTTGAGGTGTGAGTAAAATAAAATGATCAAGGATGACACCACACATTTGTACTGATCAACTGGAAGGATAGGGTTCTATTACTGAGATGGAAAGTCTCTAGAAAATCAGGATGAGGAAGGGAGGTGAACATAAGGAGGTCAGTTCTCAACATACAAGGTTTGAGACGCTTCTTAGCCATCCAGATGGAGAGTTAAGTAAGCATTTGTATATATGAGTCTGAAGGTCAGGGTAGAAGTACAGATGGCAGATATAAATTTGAGAATCACTAGTGTGCAGATATCTTTAAAACGAAGGCTGAATGAGGACCGGAGAGTAAGTGCAGATGGATAGAGAAGAGGTATCCACCATGAGCCTTGGGACTTTCCACAATTAAGAGATTAAAGAGATACAAGGACTAGCACAAGAGGCTGAGAAGAAGCTGCCAATAAGACAGAAAGAGGCCGGGCGCGGTGGCTCAAGCCTGTAATCCCAGCACTTTGGGAGGCCGAGGCGGGTGGATCACGAGGTTAAGAGATCGAGACCATCCTGGTCAACATGGTGAAACCCCGTCTCTACTAAAAAAAATACAAAAAATTAGCTGGGCATGGTCGTGTGTGCCTGTAATCCCAGCTACTCAGGAGGCTGAGGCAGGAGAATTGCTTGAACCCAGGAGGCGGAGGTTGCGGTGAGCCGAGATCGTACCATTGCACTCCAGCCTGGGTAACAAGAGCGAAACTCCGTCTCAAAAAAAAAAAAAAAAAAAGACAGAAAGAAAACCTGAAAGGTGTGAATTCCTGGAAGCCAAAGAAATGTTTTCAAGGAGGACTGAGCTGGCTGTGAAAAACGTCAATTAATATTTACCAGGCATCTACCATAGGGCTTGGCAATATAGAGGGAAAGTTTGACCTTGCTGGAGCAGTAGAGAAAAAGCCTCATTAGAGTGGATTTTAAAGAGAATGAGAAGTGAGTAATGGTGGAGCTAGAAGAGTACTGGCTGCTTTTGAAAGCAGTTTGGCTATAAAGGAGAGGAAACAAACAGCGCTGTAGCTGGGGAACGAAGTGGATTGAGATATATTTGTTTTTTTCAGATGGAGAAACAAAACAACTTCCTGCTTCACCGACAAAATCCAGTAGAGAGGAAAATTTTGATGAAGCAGAAGAAAGAAGAAAAACTATTGCAATAATGTTTTTGGAAAAGCATGAAACATGGAATATAGCACCTAAGCTAAGTTTAGCCTTAGCTGAAAATTCGGTTGAATATTCCACAGTAACGGGGAAGACAGCCTAATGAACACAGATGCAGGTAAGTGAGTAATTGCGACGGTGGGAGCTTATGCAAGTTCTCTCTTGAATGCTTGAATGTTCTCATTGAAACAAGGAGTTATATCATCAGCTGAAAGTGAGGACAAGGAAAGATATACTGGATGTTTAAGAAGAGAGGAGAAAGCATGAAACAGTTGTCGAGAAGAGAAGGGGAATAAATTGACTAGACAAGTAGGGTATTATTACCAGGCAATATTACAGGCCAGCTGTTCTCAGCTAAATGGGTACATAAGATTAGTAGATTGGGAGGCAAACTTAACCAGGGCTGGATTTTTGCCAAAATAATAAGTCAAAGCAGAAAAGAAACAAGAGAGTTAAGAGAATAACCAAAGGAGCCGTTGTAATGATTGACTCTACAGCTTAAAACAGGTACATTCAGATATGAGGACAAGAGGAGGTTTGTGACTGTGAAAAGGTGGTAAGAGTTAAAGGTCCTGACCCAGGGGGTGGAGAATTGTTGGAGTAGAGGTACTAGAGAGAAGGCTCAGAGAAGGGAGGGAGATGCTTGAGATGAGATCATGAAGGATTTGTACTATTAGTGATGATAGTTGTGACCACAGGAGTGAGTGGGAGTGAAGGATACAAAGGAGGTCATTGGACTGACAGGCATCCAAAGAATTTCTACAGCAGCGTCTTTCAAACAAGAGGGTTACACTTACCTGGGGCGCGCGTGGGAGAGGTTGAACGGGTGTTGTTTTTTTTTAAATAAACAATTTTATAATAGTTTTACATTTTCAGAAAAATTAAGATAGTACATAGTTTCCAAATATCTCGTACTCAGTTTTCCCCATTATTAATATTTTACATTTGTGTGGAATATTTGTTTCCATTAATGAAGCAATATTGATAGAGTATTAGTAACTAAAGTCTATATTTTATTAGTATTTGGTTAATTTTGATCTGACGTCTCTCTTCTGCTCCAGGATACAATCAGGATTTCACATTCATTTAGTCGTCCTGTCTCTTAGGCTCCTCTTGGCTGTGCTGGCTTTTCAGACTTGCCTGTTTTTTTGCTGACCTTGACAGTTTTGGGCACTACTCATCAGCCATTTTGTGGAACATCCCTCAACTGAGATTTGTCTGATTTGCTTTTTTCTCAGGATTAGACTGTAGTTATGGGTTTTGTAGAGAAACCCACTATACAGAGGCAAAATTTCATTCCTGTCACATATCAAGGAAACATGCTACGAACAATGGCTTATCACTGTTGATGTTGACCTTGGTTACCTGACTATGGCAGTTTCTGTCAAGTTGCTCCACTGCAAATTTACTCTTTTATTTCCCTTTCCATACTCTGTTCTTTGGGATTAAGTCAGGATCTGCAGCCCACACCTAAAGAGTAGGGAGTTATGCTTGACTGCAGAGTAGTTTCCTGAAGTATCTGGAATTTTTGTACATGGAAAGGTTGTCTATTTTTCTCTATTTGTGTATTTATTCAGCCATGTTTATATCAGCGTGGATATTTATTTTATACTTTGGGCTGTAATCTGTTACTATCTTACTTATTTTGTTACACAAACTGCTTCAGCCTTGGGAGCTCCCTCAGTCGGCGCCTGTGATCTTCTGACATACCGCCATTGTTGTGGGGCTTTTGTTTGTTTCTCATCATTTACCTTCTGGTACTAAAGGGTGCTCCAAAATCATCTTGTATTTTTCCTCTAGCAGTCCTAGAATGAGCAATTTCACCAAAGAACCCTGGTTCCCTTCATTAGAGAATGGAACTAGAAACAAAGATCTGGACTCTCAGTTTGCTTTCTGCTCCTGGTGTGCTGTCGCTTCTAGGCTCTCTCAGCTGAACATTTCTGTATGTCACTGTCTGTATCTATAACAAGCTAAACACAAATTCATGCTGATGCTACATGGATCCTTCTAGCCCTCTCCACTTGCTTATTTGAAACCTCCGTCCCTGTTGGGGCATTTTCAAACTGAGAAGTGTTGTTAGCATTTAGAGGGCAGGAGTCAGGGAAGTCAAATGCCTTGCCATTCAAGCAATAGTTTCACGTAAATGAAGAATTTTCTCTCCTCAAATAACAATGGTACCCCCAATGGAAAACACTGATGTTTGTGGACATCAGTAACCCCAAGAATTCCAACAGAAATAGCATTGTATAGAGTCACACTCAGTAGGAAAAAAAGCTGCAAGTTATGAGGGGAATAGCTACGAGCTGGGTGAATGCTTTGAGGGTTCAAAGTAAGAGAAAGACTGCTGATACCACCAACTGGTTTGATTGTATTAGTGGCCTCCATTCTTCAGCACCCCCACCCTCTGTGTTCAGGTCTTTTTGAATGTGGCCCTGCAACTTTTCCTATCAAGGATAGAATCTATTTCCCCATCCCTTGAATCTGTGTTGGTTTTGGGAATTGCTTTGGCCAACAGAATACAGAGAAAGTGATGTCATACTTGTTCTGAGCCTAATCTTCAAGCAGCTTTGGTTGTTTCTGCTTCTTTTCTCATGCCTCCATGAGAACTCCATGAAAACATGCCCCAGCTGTTTTTTAAGAGGATAAAAGAAACAAGGCTCAGAGCAAAATCACTACAGCCAAAGCCATCCTGAATCAGCCAACGGCCAGCTGACTCCCAGATATATGATGGGAATAATCTAACCTAGAGGAAGCTAACCAGCTGAGCCCAGCTGTGGTAGGCAGCAGCTTGCATGGCTCCCAATGGTTCTGGTACGCATGCATTTATGTAACCCTATTTATTTGGATGTGGGCTGGACCTAGGGACTTGTTTCTAAACGAATAGAACACAGCAAATGTGATGGAATGACCAAGAAGTTATGAAAGACTGTGATTTCTATCTTGTTCACTCTTTTCTCTCTCTCCTGTGATCCTTGTTCTGGGGGAAGCAAACTGCTGTGCTCTGAGTAGTCCTGTGTAGAAGCCCACATAGTAAGGAACTGATGTTTCCAGCAAACTGCCAGCAAGAACCTGAAGCCAGCCACACCTATAAGAGTGAGCTTGAATGTGGGTCAACCTCCATCCAAGCCTTGAGATGACCATGGTCTCAGCTAACACCTTAATTATATCCCATGAGACACCCAGAACCAGAGGACCCACCTAAGCTGCACCTGATTCCTAACTCATGCAAACTGAGATGATAAAGTGTATTGTGTTAAGCTGCTGAGTTTTAGGATAATTCAATAGGCAGCAATATATAATGAATACATCAGCTTAAATTGCTAACCTGCTGGCCTGAGAACTAAATAAGTGCTCATTGCGTTAAGCCTTGGGGATGGTTTGATATGCAGCATTACTTTGGCAATAGAGGGCCTGGTGTGGTGGCTCACGCCTATAATCCACTTTGGGAGGCCAAGGTGGGCAGATCACAAGATCAGGAGTTCAAGACCAGCCTGACCAACATGGTGAAACCCTGTCTCTGCTAAAAATACAAAAATTAGCCAGGAGTGGTGGTGTGGGCCTGTAATCGCAGCTACTCAGGAGGTTGAGGCAGGAGAATCACCTGGACCAGGGAGGTGGAGGTTGCAGTGAGTAGAGATCACACCACTGCACTCCAGCCTGGGTGACAGAGTGAGACTTCGTCTTAAAAAAAAAAAAAAAAAAAAGACTACTGATACCACCTGAAATTAATGCCTAGCTCTTTTAGAAAGCCAAGAGAAGGGTGACTTGAAAAGAGCAACGAAGAGAATAACAGATGCCTTCCTTACTTCCAAGCCCAGGGATATGTGGAGAATAGTTTTAAAGCTGATTTTTGTACACAGTTTTTGAAAATAAATTTCAGTGTTTAATAGCTTCATCGTGCATGTAGAAACCATCTTTTGTAGCTTATAAAACCTCGCAAATCAAACACTGAGGCTATTAATTATGACAGCAGAAAAAGACAAAATGTTCTTCTCACAGCTGAGATGCAATTCTGTTCTATCAGCTGACATGCAATATTCATTCTTTTTTTAAAAAAGTTTTTGGTCTAGCATAACAGAGGACCAAAAACATATTGTAAAATCCTGTCATATGACTATGCTACATTTTAAGCAATTTGCTTTTTAAAATGTAATGTAGAAAGATAGCTTTGTGTAGAAAGAAACAAATGGAACTAATCTACAAGTATACCAACACGGCAACATTTAAGGAAAGCCTGAAATAATAGATCATAGGTAGACAGACTAATATAAATTACAAACTGATAGAGAGAGAAAGAGAGAGGGAGAGAGAGATATCCTCTCCATCCACAGGTACACATATATGAAAGAATAAAGTTATTCCAAGCGTAGTAGATGCTCTTTGCTCTCTGCCCAGATTCCCTTTATCCAGCAAGTGTAGCCATCCGCCAGTTGTCATGAGTGTTGGCTGTTAGATGGCTCCAGACTGCTTACTTCTTTGGAGACTGCTCTCTCCTGCAAGGGAGCTGTCTTACTAGGAGGCTCTACATTACCACCTTTGGAGTGGCCTGCCAGGTTACGCAATGTCTTGGCCCTTGCCTCAAGGTGGGATGAACTCTGTGGTTTGATTCATGCTCAGATCTCTGTGTGTGATCAGGCTGAGGTTAATCTCCAGCAGCGATAACATCCTTGCTCAGCTCCTCTCCCTGCCGTTCTGCTTCCTGCTTCTCCTGAGAGCCTTCCCTTAATATCACATGCATTGGAATCCTCTTCTCAGCCTCAGAATGAATCCACTGGTCTGCTTCCAGGAACGCTAACCTATATCCCCAAACAATATTCTTATCTTCTCACAAACTTAACTTTTAATTCTACTTTCTGGATGTTGGAGTCCTCACGTGGGCGTGTTTATAGGTACGTTTGTTTCTCCTGGACAGTTGTGCCCAGGACAAAAATACCTGACATTGTGTTCCTGAGTCATGTTGGCTGGTTATATCTTTATTCTGCGCCAACCCTCAGTCACACAAGGCATCTTCTGCTTGGTCTTGTCACGGACTGAAAGAGCTTAGTCAGCAGGAAAAGAAATATTCCCCAATTCATCTTGCAATATGGCTATGTTAGACTGAAAAGTTCCTCTGGAGCGTCGTGAAAGAGAAATGCCTGGGGTCTGAGCTTGGTGCCTGCAGTACCGAGGGACTATTCACATATTATTTACTGTGACATTTGCCTCTGCATGCTGCCTCTTTCTAAGACAGTGCATTCTTAAGATCAAAATTATCAACCTGAAAGGCAACGGCAGGGAGAAGTTTCTTAAAGGAACAGTGTTCCCTTTATGTTCATTTCGTCTCTTTACTAAACCTTTGATAATTAACTGAGTGAAAGGAGGAGATAAGGGGAATTAAGGGCTGATTGGAACCTCTGGTGGAACTGGAGCCACCTCCTGTATCATGAATTCTAAGCAATGTCACATAGAAGATCTTTCTAGAGGGTTTGAATCTTTTGATTGTCTCTACCACAGAGTCTTAAAAGTATGAAGAAGTTGATTCTCATTTAGAAAGTGAGGAGAAGAAAATCACTGTTTTAAAAATGGTGTGTAGTCAAATATATATAATATGCAGGGCAATAGTGTATTGGCATTTTGTTAACTTAAGAATTCAGGTCCATCTCAGATACTCTGCATGTGATAATGGGGGCAAAGTTCTTATAAAAGAAGATGAAAGAAGACTGAGTTTGACAAAGTTCCCATTAAAGATGACGGGAATTTAACATTCATTGCTGGATGTCAGCCTTATGTCAATCGTTATGCCTACATTTTCCTAAGTAATATCATATCATTCTAATTGCAGCCTCATTAAGTAGCTGCCAATGTAATTCTTATTTTATATATGAGGTATGGAATGTTAGAAAGATTAAAGTAATATTTCCAAGGAGTGGCAAAGACTTCCTAAATCCTAAGACATCTGTACCCTTACTAAGTAGTGTTAGGAATTAAAACACAAAGTAGAAATACACAAAAAACTGGGTGTGTGAGAAAGACTCGCTATGTGGGGTGTGGGAAAGGGGATATGCATTTTTACTGAATCTCATGGCTAAATGGAGATTTAAAAATTTTATAGCAGTTAAAAGCAGTCTAGCATAGTGGGAGAAAAAACATAAATCTCGTGTCCCCACTTTGATGTGAAAATTAACGGACTCTCCTATCTTTGAGTTATTCATTCCTTAAGTAGGACAAATAATACCTTTTTTTAGGGTTTTTAGGGTTATAGTAAGAATTGAAGATGATATGTGCATAAGGTCTGATATAGAGTAAATGTCTGATCAACTAATTAATGTGTTTGATTATTTGCTGAACCTACTCCATGTAAATCTACTCTGAGGCCCAATAGAAAAAAGTTGGGTGGAGTGGAAGACTAATTACTAAAGCCAGTTAATCTGCAACCACATTGAAGAGGTGCATCTTACACAGATGAAAAGAGAATTTTTTACTGGAAACCCCAGGTTGTATGCCAGATCTCACCAAAATATTATCTTAAGAAAATGCCATTTCCGATGTTGTCCCACCCTTTGTTCCCCAACACACACTCTATTTCAGCCTTTATGAATAATACTTAGTTTCTTGTAATGATACTGCCCCCTCTGACTCTGTTTACTGATCCCCAACTATGTCTAGCTTTGCCTGAATATTTCATGATCATACTTCGTATCTTAGCTTAGACATTTTTCCCCTAAGAATCATCCTCCCTTGATCCACTAGTTGCTTTCCCTGTCTTATGCTACAGCAGCTTTTACCTCCCTTATCAGAACACTTAACACTCAGGATTAGAATTGCTCATTTGACCTATGTAACTGCAGTATAACTAAAGATCCATGTGGTCCAGTCTCTGGACAGTATTACATTGTAAATAATACTTGTTTGGAGCAATTCAGTTTTACAAGTTTGTAAAAATACCAGAGTACTCTTGTAAAGTGGGTGCATTCTTAGAGAAATTTTTAAAAATCTTTACAATTATTAATATGAAATATTTAAATGTTAAATTTAGCATATCTAAATGTTTAAAATATTTCTTTCACATTCAATATCTTTCTTATGCCTGAAAAATGCTTAGAACAACAGGAACAACAAAAATAAAATCAAGTTAGTCTTCTTGCTGCTCTGTTTTCCCAAAGTCCATCCCACACCTAGTGCACATGGCTTTCCTTTTTTCTTTCCTCATCTATAACATAGATCTTATTATGATGATCAACTTAGCTTCTCCACACTCTTTGAACTCTTTTCACTTTTTGCTATACTAGTGGATGTGGAGATGACAAGCAAGTGAGAATCTCCCTTCATTTGGGAAGTAGAGATGGTGGGAAGGGGAAGAAAGCCCACAAATGTTCACACATTTATGCTTTTTGTTGTTTCCTCATCTTTCTGTGCCCTGCGCACGTTGAAAACAAAGATTAGGTCTTGGTAAATACTATATTCTCAGCATTTAATAAGATACCTAGCAAAGAATGGACAGCTAAATATATACATAAATAAACGTACACAATGAGGAAAATAGACTGATTGTAAATGTCACCATGAGTCTGAGTTTAAAGCCTGTGAATAGTGGCCTCTCTTTTCCTCTGAGCTGAGAGTACTCCTGAGGTGAGCCTCTTCTCACATTTTACAAAGAGTTAAATCATATTATGTAATGAGGGTTGACGTAGAGCAGTTCAAGAACTGTAATCATGCTTAAGTGATTTATCACGTTTTAGGCCAATCACCCTCAACATCTCTTGGTTCTATTTTACTGGGAATAAAGTAAAGAGAAAGAAATGACTTAAGAACTAAGATTTTAAAGTGTTTTGTTAAGAAGTTTATTTATAATCATAATGTTTCCATCTGTTGTGAGTACTCTGGGATCTTCCTTACACTTGCTTGAATTCAGGGCCCAGTCAATATATTCATGCTTACTTGTTGCTTAGCTTTCAGTTTTATTAGGCCTAGATTGGTAGGGAAATAGATTATTTGCAAGGCTGAGCAGAACCTGTGGAAACATATAAATAAAATATTGCCCCACTGATAAAGGCAAAACAATCCCAGAATCAGACTTAAAATTGATTTTTTTGTAACTACAATTATTTTACACATGCCGGATTTAATAAAAATGATGATGACAACAATGAGGATAATAATAGAACCTCTTTCTGTGTGATTAGGGAATATACACAGTGCTCTATGAGCACACACGGGTTCTACCCAGTAACGACGTGAAAAGAACATGGACATGTCGTCTAGGGAGCTACTACCAACAACAGCGGCCACATGGTTGATACAGAGGGGAGTGATGAGAGCGACCCCTAGAGGGCAGCCAATGGAAAGTCAAGTCAGTGCAGGGCCTGGATCGCTTGTGTATTGGCAGTGGAAATGGCTGGTTTTTCATTATGCTCTTAATTGATGTGAAAAAAATTATTTTTTTCCCACCAGGAGTTTAGAGACCAGAGACTTGATGGCGGTGAAGGAGTAGGGGGTGTGGGGACAAAAAGATTATCCAAAAGAAATTTAAAAAACGGCTGAGGTTGCTATAGCAAGAGGGTCAGTGCCACGTGGGCTAGATGTGGCAAAATGTTTTGGTAAACAAAGCAGCAGGAAGACTAACTTGATTTCACTTTTACTGTTCCTATTGTTTTAAGCATCTTCCAGGCATAAGGAAGATATTGAATGTGAGAGAAATATTTTAAACATGTAGATATGTTAAACCTAACATTTAAATATTTAATATTAATAAATTTTTAAGTTGTTTTTTTCTTTCTTTAAGAATATACCCACTTTACAAGAATATTCTGGAGTTTTTACAAATTAGGATAATTGAATTGCTCCCAACAATTATATTTTACAAAGTAATACTGTCCAGAGACTGGGCTACATGGATCTGTAGTTATACTGCAGTTACATAGGCAAATGAGCAATTCGAATCCTGAATTGTAAGTGTTCTAATAAGTGAGCTAAAAGCTGCTGTAGCATAAGACAGGAGAAGCAACTAGTGAATCAAGGAACGATGATTCCTAGGGTAAAAATATCTAAGCTGAAATCTGAAATCTGATTATAAAATATTCAGACAAATCTAGACATGTTTGGGGATGATGGAATAGGAATCATTATCTGCCATTGACAGTCACTCGAAGGTGGGCAGGGGAGTGGGACAGCTTTTAATAAAACACAGGAAAGCTTCAGGTGTACCCTTCAGGTGTGTCCAGGGAGGGGGGTGGGGAAGCTTCAGGTGTGTTCTGATGAGAGGCTGATGGCCTAGGGAAGCTGGAACCAGAGGACCTAAGAAGAGGGCGTCTTTAGTGATTGATTTGGGAAGCATGTTTGGTTTGCTCTAGTTGGTCCTGAGTTGAAAGCAAGGACACATATAAAGAAGTTAGCAGTTATTAACAAAGTTTTGACCTTTCTGGGTCCACTGCTACAGCAGTGATGGTCTGGCTTCATGGCTGGTTGCTGCAGAGGCTTTAGGTCAGAAATCTCTTTCCATATGATGTTTAGACACTGTCCATTTGTATATTCATTCTGGGGCTTCAAGCCAGCTGTGGAGTCAGAATCTGTCTCTCAGATTCTTCACTGAGTTTCACAAAAAGAGGATTATGGTTATATCACCAGTGACCTGTAATATACACAGTGGTCTTGAATTTTTCCAGCCATTCATCTGCCAATGCATTAGTCTGAGATTTAAAAATGCTTTCAAAACTGTGATTTTCACAAATTGAGGGCTCTCTAAGTTTCAGTTCTAAAGGTGTTATTCACTTATTCTAACCCTAGTAAGTGTGGTCATCACTTTTCCAGGCTCTTTGCCATGAAATATGTAAAGACATAGAAAATACAGTACCTGTCCTCAAGAAATTATTCTCACAAGCACATGGATGAGGGTAAAAGCATTTGTTTTCTCAACCATGTGACAGGCAGAGATAGTCACCACTGTACCAATGAGGAACAAATGTTTTCTCAACTATGTGGTTAAGACTGTAGTGAAGAACAAATAATTCTATAATCTGAGGAGGAATGCCCCTCTGTGCTATAGAGATGTCCTGCTTTGTAAAGCAGAACACTCCTCATTTAACCTCACATAAGTTTATGAGTATTCAACAGAAGGAAATAAAGATTTGTTGAGTAGCGTGCTAGGTGTTCCATGAAACCACAAAATGTTAATTGATATTTTCTTTAACTTTAAAGTCGTTTAAATGGTCAGGGTTAAGTACATGGTTTGCCATCACTGAATGAGCTAACTGACTATCCTAATGCATTCCATTTTTTTGCTTTGAATAGTGAGTAATGAGATGAACAGGGGTTCTTATAGTGATGGGCAATTGAATTTTAAACACTATGGTTCATCTGCCTGTATTTCATAGAGGCAGGATTATTCTAACTGAGTATCAGCATGTAGTCAGTCCCCCTGTTTTATAAATATTTATTAGATGACCTCTAACTCATCAATCCACAGGAAAATCCTCCTCTAACAATACTGACTGTATCTTCATTAGATTGAGCCATATGAAATTGTCCTATTGTTCAATCTAATACAAGCATCGCATCTGTGTAAATGCTACAGAATTATGTTTCTTTTGGAATTCTGAAGCACAATGATTAACAGTTCCTCATCAGCTTACCAACAGTGGGCTTGACATTAGCAAGTGTGATAGTGTATATGGGGAATTCCCAATAGAATACTGTTGGAGGTTTTTGTTTGTTTTTGACTTTGAAAAAAGAGGAATACAAACTTACAAACATTCCACTAAAAATGTTTGGATTTAACGTATACTTTTTTTTTTTGGAGACAGAGTCTCACTCTGTCACCAGGCGCCAGGCTGGAGTGCGGTGGCGCCATCTCGGCTCACTGCAACCTCCGCCTCCCAGGTTCAAGCAATTCTCTTGCCTCAGCCTCCTGAGTAGCTGGGACTACAGGCACGTGCCACCACGCCCAGCTAATTTTTGTATTTTAGTAGAGATAGGGTTTCACAATGTTGGCCAGGATGGTCTCAATCTCTTGACCTCATGATCCGCTCGCCTCGGCCTCCCAAAGTGCTGGGATTACAGGTGTGAGCCACCGCACCTGGCCTAACATACTTTTTTAAGTAATCAAAATTCAAATGATCTGCTACTGGTAGGCAAGTCCTACCATAATTTCTTATGTTTTCTATACCCTTATATGATGTCTCCTTGAGCAAGAGGAAGCACTTCAGCCATTATAATTAGATGTGTGTTTTTACTTCTTGGTATTTAATAATAGATGGTAATAAACAGATAAGTGGTATCTTCTTAGCTTAATGGCAAGTAAACTGCCATTTCTGATGTGAAAACACGAGAGAAGTCAGATCTGAGATTAGTACTTTATGATGCATGGGAATGGGAAGGGGAATTACAGAAGGAGTCAAGTAAGTCTTCTGTGATTGATAAAACTTCAAAGATGACGTGAGATTGAAGCCTGCACTTCCAACATCCCCCTAACAGGAAGCTTGTTGGAAATCCCTGAAGACTCAAATAGTCATCCAATAGGCATTGTTACTGTCACCTCAAACCCAGGTCCTACCTACACCGAAGAGAAACATGTCCAGACCATTAAAACGTCCTGTCTTGGAGCCATGGGGGAGATCAGAGATGCATTCGGGTAAAATCATACAGGCTTCATCCTTGCTGTTCTGCTTTGTCCACTGGACCCAATAAAGAGTCCCTTTTTCTTCACTAAGAGCTTGTTAAACAGAGATGTCAAAAAATGCCCAGTTAGATTTAGTCTCAGGGTGACTTGAGAAGAATTACAATTAACTCTATAAGCTGTTTTCCCTGTTATCAAATTATCTAGCCCATCTACTCTCAAAACTTAAAGCTAGGCAATCACCTGGGGATCTTATGGAAATATAGATTGTGATTCAATAGGCTGTGGTTTGATAGGTCTGGTCCAAGACATTGTATTTCTAACAAGACCACAGAGGATGATAATGCTGCTCCTCCAGGATTCACCACTTGACTAACAAGGCTATAGTCACCTCAGCACGGCCCTCAGACCCATCAAGGCCTAGGTGGCTGGGACTTTGATGGACCTTAAATTCACTTGCAATTTATAGCCTGCTGTGTGGTTCAACTCATAACAGGATTCTAAAACAAGCAAACCTGAGATTATCTCTTCTGTACCCTGCCTTTCAGTCCACCTTGGGGGCTCTGCCAGTGTCTCCGAGCCTTCACATTCTCCAGCTACTCAATGCCCCCTCTCCAGTGTCCACATTGGATGGCAGTTCAGTGGTAAATATTCTTTTACTCGTCTCGCTTCCTTTACCTCAGTGGAGAAAGGAAGGGCAAGACTATGGCCATATCGGACAGAGCAATCTTTGTGACCCAAATGACATGTCAACAGGGTCTAATGCTCCGAAGCACTAAAATGTAAATGTGTCCTTAAGAGAAAAATGTATCTTTTAGGAGAAAAATCTTATACAGGAACAATTATATCTCTCTATACTTAGTATTAGCACTCTATCTGGCACAAAGGTTTCACTTACAAACACTTTTCTCAGTGAACCCATGCGGATTTTAGGCATTAGGGAAAAAATGACAACGGTAAGATATTTACTTAATATAGGAAATTGACCACATTGGATTTGTGGTTGTCTCTTAAGTCCCAAATGGCAGAGAAATATTGACCCAGCAGTTTGAACAACTATCTCTGATTTGTGGCCCTGCTTCTTTAACGATGAGGAGAGAATCTTACACTGGGGTTTCCATCAGGAGAATTTTTCCCTTGATGGGAGCCCTCAGAAGTATTCCAATGGCTTAAAAATGCACTAGTACTCCCCTGGAGGCCAGACACAGCAGCCATGTCGGAGTCCACCTGAGTGGACCCCTATAGGTGACAGTCCCCATGACAGTATCTTACTATGTCCCACCCCCATATTTGCAAATGAAACCAAGCAAGAGCAATAGACTATCTATTAAGTGAAAGAACACAGAGCTTTCCCTGGTCTTCCAGCCCCATGGGAAAGAGCTACATGCTCAAGAGGCTGGAGCCTTGCTCTAAACCAGTGAAGTCTCTGAAACCAACTGCCAGTTTGAAGTTATTCCTCCGTGACCCCAGTAGCTGTCACTCCCCCTCCTTTTTGCTCATTGATTTTTTTCTCATAATGTAAAATAAATTGTCATTTTGCAGCAGAGAAACAATTTCTCTCTCTTCTCTATAGTAAATAAGTTGCTGTTTATTACACAATTTATCCTCACCATCTATGTTTCAGAATGGCACGGCATAGAGTATTATTAAGAAAAAAATTGAACCAGAATCTGAATTGTTTTATTTTTGTTTTTAAATAACTCTTACTGAGGACATGGAGAGTTAGATATTGACTGGAAAATGTTAGCATGTCTTGTGTAGACAAGTTGGCAAGTTTTAAAAATTCACGTACAAAATGGGTGTGTGGTCCCGGCATGTGTGTAACACTTTAAAATATATAAGGAACTTTCATACACAATTCTCAACACTCATTTTCTCATCACAATAATCTGGAGATGAGTATATATATTTTTTCTCTCCAATTTTGTACATGAGCAAACAAGGACTCAGATTTAGAAATCCAAGGTTATTATACATCTAGAAAGGAGTAACCTTAGACTCCAAATGCCATGCTCTTTTCTGATGCACTTTATTTATATCCTGTGCAGTGGTTTGGTCTCCTGAGCTATAAAAGAAGCCCATATAAATGTGGCTAAATAAAAAAGGATAAAAATTTCCTGAGTGATGCGGTTTAAGCCATCGGAAGACGCTGTGCTCCAATCACTGTCTTTCATGTTTTGCTTGAACCCTGCCTGCCACCTGAATAAAACATGATTACAGCAGATTGCCACTAAGGAGAATGCTGCTTTCCATCCAGGCAGCAGGGCATGATAAAAGAGATCTTAAGAATTCTGGCAAATTAAAGCTGCAAGTCGGCGTTTTGTTTTTTTTTCTTAATTTTCTGAGCTGATACAAATCACAGGGACCTGTGAGGGAGCATTCAGAGGCACAGGGCAATTCAGTTTCAGAGATAAGTGAAAAATAAAAGCAGCTCACTGCACATCATAATTAAAGAGCTAGTTGTCATACAGTTTCAGCTCCAGTGGGACATTCAGCAGATTTTTTTTTAAGCTTAAAATAAAGAGAACCCCAAACAATCTTCCCAAAGTTTTGTGATGGAACAATTTCTTGCATTTGTGTGCAGGTTGCTCAGCTGGTAATTAAATGATTTGAGTGTAGACCTTGTTCTTCCCCTAGGGATGTCTGGCAAGTCACAAAATCACCCTGAAGCTTCAATTTCCTTACCTGAAAGAAGAAAAGAGTGAATTAGCTGATCTCTGAATCCTAACACTAACATTCTGGGGCTCCATGAAATTTCTCATTTCTACATGGTTGTCCACGTACGGAATGCTTTTGGCTTTAAATGGCCATTTTTATTTCATTTTCCTTAGGCAGGCAGTCCCTTGAACTAACTGACAGATGCCTGGGTTACAGATCAGATCGGTTCAGTGAAGCTACTCCACACAAAGAAAGGAAATGAATTCAGTGGTAAATAGGGCAATTATGCCTTATCTTGCTTCTTTCACCTTCTCTGTGTTGGTTCAAGGTTGACATTCCCATGGTAATCTTAAGGGACTCCTTTTGATATTCCTTTCTTTTACATATGACAAGAGGAGACACCCACTTGAACATACACAGTATAATCGTTTATGAGCACAGCAATGCCTTAGTCCAGTGGCTCCAGATTGATAGTTGCTGCATTTCATGGGAGATGTTCTAGTTCCAACAACTAAGTGCAGAGTCATGAGAGGTAGAGCCCACCTTGGCTTCTATAGGTTCTATAGGTTATGACAGCCCCTTCAGGGACCTTCACACATATTATTGTCATTTAATACTGAGCATGACCTTGTAGTTGCATAAGCTATTCACATCTACAAAATATCCTATCCTCATCAGAGTAAGCTATAAGAATCTCTGAGCAGAGATAAGAATTTTCCCCCAAATATTATCTTTCAAACATACAATAAAAGTAATAGTGCAGCCAGCAACCACCTATCTTCCATCCTAATCTAAAATGAGTTTTGCTACACTCACTGCAAACTTTTCTCTATTTTTGTAAATAAATAAATTATTACCAAAACAATTAAAGCCTAATGCCAATTTCCTGTTTCCCGCCTTCCCACTACAGAGGTTGCCACAGGGTAGAGAATGGTGCACTTTTCTCACTGGGGTTTTCATATTTTGCGATGTATGTGTGTATCTCCATAAATGATATTATATTGTGATTTTAAATGTACACACATGCTATTACATTACAGTTTTATTTGTTCACTCCAAATCATATTGTTGAGATTTATCTCCATCACTATATGTAAATCTAGCTTATTCATTTCAACTGCTATGCAGTATTTCATTATGAAAATGCAATATAATTTATTCATCTGTTTCCATGTAGACAATCAGATTTATATTTGTTTATTTAGATTATTTTCACCCTTTTTCTTTCAAAATTAATATTCCCTTTTTCCATAAACTAGAATTGTTCAGTGTATACTTAAACATTAGAACACTAGGTTTCAGTCTTACAATTCTAGTTGTGCACATCTCTATTTTGTGTTTAGTAGCATCACATCCCATTTGTAGCTTGAAATCAGCCACAATGAGAATAGCTGCCTCTGAAAATCAGTAGATGTTACAAGTCAGGACTTCTTTTATTTTCTTAGAAAGGAAGGTTTTAAACATCTACCAGCATATCACTTATTATATAAGCAGGATAAAATGGTATAAGTTTCCTTATACCATTGCTGACACTGATTGTCGCACACACACACACCCCTATTTAGGTATTTATTTTCCAATCTAATTAGTTTAAAATGCTAGCTAATGTCAAATTTCTCTTATAATTCCTCCTTTCTTCATCATTAGTAAGGTCTCTTATCTCTATGCCCATTAGATATTTAGCTTTTTTTTTTTTAATTTCCTATTTGCATCTTTTTCTATTTTCCAATTGTGCTTTATCTCACTCATTTGTAGGTGTTCTTATATAGTCTCAGTGGTAACCCACTTTTCATTGCATGCATCATCAGTATAACCTTTCATTATGTGATTACATAAATTTTCTTTTCTTCTGTTTAAAAGGTGCTTTTTGTTTTCATAAAAGTTTTAATATCTGAAATTAAGGTAATCTAGTTTTGAATTGCAATGTAGTCAAATATATAAATCTTTTAAAAAATGATTTGGAAATTATTTTTTACTGAATGTTTTCGGTGACAGGGTATTTTAATTATTCTAATTTTAAAATGAGTCTTTTGATATTATACTTTAAGTTCCGGGATGCATATGCAGAATGTGCAGGTTTGTTACATAGTCTGTTACACGTATCATAGTGGTTTGCTGCCCACCTCAACCTGCCATCTACATTAGGTATTTCTCCTAATGCTATCTGTCCCGTTGCCCCCCACCCTCCAACAAGCCTGGGTATGTGATGTTTCTCTCCCTTTGTCCATGTGTTCTCATAGTTCAACTCCCACATAGGAGTGAGAACATGCCGTGTTTGGTTTTTGTTCCTGTGTTAGTTTGCTGAGAATGATGGTTATCAGCTTCATCCATGTCCATGCAGACATCATCTCATTCTTTTTATAGCTGCATAGCATTCCATGGTGTATATGTGCCACATTTTCTTTATCCAATCTATCATTGATGAGCATTTCGGTTGGTCCCAAGTCTTTGCTATTGGGAATAGTGCTGCAGTAAACATACATGTACATGTGTCTTTATGGTAGAATGATTTATAATCCTTTGGATATATACCCAGTAATGGGATTGCTGGGTCAAATGGTATTTCTGATTCTAGATCTTTGAGGAGTTGCCACACTGTCTTCCACAATGGTTGAACTAATTTACACTTCCACCAACAGTGTAAAAGCATTCCTGTTTCTCCACATCCTCTCCATCATCTGTTGTTTCCTGACTTTTTAATGATTGCCATTCTAAGTTTCATGAGATGGTATCTCATTATGGTTTTGATTTGTATTTCTCTAATGACCAGTGATGATCAACTTTTTTTTTTCGTATGTTTGTTGGCCACATAAGTATCTTCTTTTGAGAAGTGTCTGTTCATATCCTTCACCCATTTTTTGATGGGGTTGTTTTTTTCTTGTAAATTTGTTTAAGTTCTTTGTAGATTCTGGATATTAGCCCTTTGTCAGATGGACAGATTGCAAAATTTTTGTTCACTCTAATGATAGTTTCTTTTGCTTTGCAGAAAATCTTTAATTAGGTCCCATTTGTCAATTTTGGCTTTTGTTGCCATTGCTTTTGGTGTTTTAGTCATGAGGTGTTTTAGTCATGAAGTCTTTGCTCATGCCTATGTCCTGAATGGTATTCCCTAGGTTTTCTTCTATGGTTTTTATGGTTTTAGGTCTTACATTGAAGTCTTCAATCAATCTTGAGTTAATTTGTGTATAAAGCATAAGGAAGGGGTCGAGTTTCAGTTTTCTGCATATGGCTAGCCAGTTTTCCCAACACCATTAATTAAATAGGGAATCCTTTCCCCATTGCTTGTTTTTGTCAGGTTTGTCGAAGATCAGATGGTTGTAGATGTGTGACATTATTTCTGAGACCTCTGTTCTGTTCTGTTCTGTTGGTCTATACATCTCTTTTGGTACTAGTACCATGCTGTTTTGGTTACTGTAGACTTGTAGTATAATTTGAAGTCAAGAAGCATGATGCCTCCAGCTTTGCTCTTTTTGCTTAGGATTGTCTTGGCTAGATAGGCTCTTTTTGGTTCCATATGAAATTTAAAGTAGTTTTTCTAATTTTGTGAAGAAAACCAATGGTAACTTGTTGGGAATAGCATTGAATCTATAAATTATTTTGGGCAGTATGGCCATTTTTCAGGATTTTGAGACAGACTCTCTCTCTGTTCCCCAGGCTAGAGTATAATGGCGTGATTTGGGCTCACTGCAACCTCCACCTCCTGGGTTCAGCAATTCTCCTGCCTCAGCCTCCCGAGTAGCTGGGAGTGTACCACCATGCCCAGCTAACTTCTGTGTTTTTAGTAGAGATGGGGTTTCACCATGTTGGCCAGGCTGGTTTCAAACTCCTGACCTCAGGTGATCTGCCCTCGGCCTCACAAAATGCTGGAATCACAGGCATGAGGCACTGCACCTGTGCTAAAATGAGTCTTGATATCAAAAAAACTTGTTTTTTTTTATACCTACATTTCTATACCTATATTTTCTATAATTTGTATTCGTTACTCTTCATACTCATTCATATTAATTTTAGAACTGCTTCTAAAGTTCTGTTAAAAGATCATAATTTTGATTAGTGTAGGAAAACATTTTTATTATATTTTTCAATTGGTAACAAAAGTACATTAAAATTGTTTGAATTCTTAATGTTTTTTCTGTAAACATCTTATAGATCTATTTCAAGCATCTTAGAACTTGTATTGCTACCCTGAATGTGTTACTTTATGACATAGTTTTTCTAATGTTAAACAATTATCGCATTTCTGATGTAAATTCAACTTTTTTATAATGGATTTCAAACATTTATTGCTTAATTAATTTTGCTCGTACTTGATTCATCATGATTTTATCCTTTTTTATAAGTTAGATTGGCCTATAATTTTTACTTTTCTTATTATATTTGTTTGCTATTTCTATTCTTTCAAATTAAGTTAGAACAATTTATCTGTATTTAAAATTTTCTGCAATAGCTTTTATATAATTGTTTATTTGTTCCCTGAAAGTTCAGTATAACTCAAATGTAATAAACTCTAGCCCTGGAAAAAGATATATAGGTCTCCATAGATTTTCTGTTTGTTAATAAGGTAGTTGTGGTAATTTATATTTTTCTATAATGCTTTCAGATGTTTTAGCATAAAATACTTTATAATATTGTCTTCACTTAAAATGTCTTTTCAAAACCTATTTTATTCACAATGTTACTTTTTTATGTCTTTCTCTTTTTTTTTCTAAATCTATCTGAATAGAGCTTTTCCTAGTACTTTTTAAGAATTAGCTTTTAGTTTTGTAGATATGTTTTGTATTTTATCAATTTCTATTCCCGTAATTTACTTTGAACTGCTTTGGTGATGGTGGTGGTCAAATTCTGCTGCTTTTTTAGTAGTATATTGAGATTACTATGTAGCCCATTTATTGTTAATCTTCTTTTTCAATGTATACATTTTTCCTTTAAGCACTGGTTTAACTGCATTCCATAAATGTTATTACAAAATATCTTGTCATTCCATTTTACGATTATTTTCATTATGACTTCTGAAATATTTGTTTTCACATATGTATTATGAAAAATATTTATTATGGATTATTTACGTATTTATTTGTTTATTTAGAGCTAGAGTTTTGCTCTCTCACCCAGGCTGGAGTGCCGTGGTGTGATTACAGCTCACAGTAGCCTTGAGCTCCTGGGCTCATGCAATCCTTCAGCCACAGCCTCCTGAGTAGGTGGGACTAGGCAGAGGATAGCACCACCATGCCTGGCTACTGAAATATTTTAATGGAAAATTTATTATGGAAAATGTAGAGAAAATAGCAACATTATCCAGTTTCAACAATTATGAAGTAATAGACAATCTTGTTTCAACTGTATGTTTATTTCCAGTCTTATGCTCTGAATTATTTTGCAACCAATGTGAGCCATTATCATATTTCACCTATAACTTTTTAAGTAATCTCTCTAAAAGGTTCTTTTTTCAAATTTCATGATGAAGAAAAGACTAATATAATTTGGATTAATATTTCCTTGGGCTTATATATTTTTTGTTCATAATTAAAAATTATAGTGATTATTCTAGGTATAACAAGGGGTAATCTTTCAATCTTTAAAATAGTTTTATGGTAGTATATATTATCATTAAATAATTTAATAGATATTTTCTTAAAATATGTAATTATGATTAAAGAGTTTTTTGTCTCAAAAGTACTTTTTTATAGTCAGTTTATTTAAATCTGAATTTCGATATTGTGTGTGTATATATCTATATATAAAAGACATATATATGTAAGACATATATCGAGATATATATATAGATAGATATAGGTAGATAGATATATAAGTTACCCTCTTTTTTTTTTTAAGAAAGAAAGAAAAAAAAGAATGAAGAAGAGGAAGGAAAAGGAAGAGAAAGAGAGAGAGAGAATGGGAGTATTGCTTTCTTGTCCAGGCTAGAATGCAATTTAGTAATGGGTATTGAAAACCTCTTTTATACCAATAATTATACTTAATGATACAGACAGGAAGGAATAAGGGAAGAAAATAACAAACAAGCAGCCAACCAATATTTCATTTAAACCTATGAAATGCTATGCGATTACTGAGGAGTGATTTACTTCCAATTATGTAGTCGCTTTTGGAATAGGTGTGAGGTGGTAATGTATGTTTTGTGTATTTGAAGTGGAGAGTTCTATAAATGTTTATTAAGTTTACTTGTTCCGGGTCTGAATTCAAGTCCTGGATGTCCTTGTTAATTTTCTGTCTCATTGATCTATAGAATCATTAGCTCTTCTTGTTACATTGATCCTTTTGCCATTATGTAATGTCCTTCTTTGCCTCTTTCGATCTTTGTTGCTTTAAAGTCTACTTTGTCAGAGGCGAGAATTGCATCTCCTGCTTTTTGTTTATTTGTTTATTTTTACTCTCTGTTTGGTTGGTAAATCTTCCTCCTTCTCTTTGAGTCTTTGTGTATTGTTGCATGTGAGATGGGTCTGGATGCAACATACTGATGTGTTTTGGCTTTTTATCCAATTAGAATATATGTAAGTTTAATACTGGCATTTGATGCTAGCTGGCTGTTTTGACCATTAGTTAGTGTAAAATTTTCATTGTGTTAATGCTTTTTGCTTTTTGATATATTTTTGGAAAGGCTGATATTGGTTGTTCCTTTATATGTATAGTGCTTCTTTCAGAAGCTCTTGTAAAGCAGGCCTGGTGGTGGTGAAGTCTCTAAGTACTTGTTTGTTTGCAAAAGATTTAATTTTTCCTTTGCTTATAAAGCTTAGTTTGGCTGGATATGAAATTCTGGGTTGAAAGTCCTTTTCTTTAAGGATGTTAAATATTGGTCCCCACTCTTTTCTGGATTGTAGGGTTTCTGCTGAGAGATCTGCTGTAAGTCTGGTTACCCTTTATGGGTAACCTGACTTTTCTCTCTGGCTGCCCTTCATTTTCTTCTTCATTTCAACCCTAATAAATCTGGCGATTATGTGCCTTGGTGTTGGTCTTCTTGAAGAATATCTTTGTGGTGTTCTCTGTATTACCTGGAGTTGAATATTACCCTGCCTTGCTAGGTTGGGAAAGTTTTCCTGAATGATATCCTGAAGAATATTTTCCAACTTGGATTCATTCTCTTTGTCACATTCAGATACACCTATCAAACGTAAATTAGGTCTTCTCACATAGTCCCATATTTCCTGGAGACTTTGCTCATTCCTTTTTATCCTTTTTTCTCCAATCTTGTCTTCTCGTTTCATTTCACTGAGCTGGTCCTCGACTTCTGATATCCTTTCTTCTGCTTGATCAATTGACTGTTTAAACTTGTGCATACTTCGCAAAGTTCTCGTGTTGTGTTTTTCAGCTCCATCAATTCACTTATATTCCTCTCTAAATTGTCCATTCTCATTAACAGTTCGTCAAACCTTTTTTCAAGGTTCTTAGTTTCTTTGCATTGGGTTAGAACAAGTTCTTTTAATTCACAGAGTTTCTTATCACCCACCTTTTGAAACCTGCTTCTGTTAATGGAACGCACTTGTTCTCCATTAAGCCTTGTTCCGTTACTGATGAGGAATCGTGATCCCCTGTAGAGGGAGAGGCATTCTGATTTTGAGTATTCTCTGCCTTTTTAGGCTGGTTTCTTCCCTTCATTATATATTTATCCCTCTGTCGTCTTTGTAATTACTGACTTTCTAACTAGGTCTCTGAGCGGACGTCCAACTTGTTGGTTCCCAGCGCCGAAATCTGAGCAATCCACTGCGCCGGCCAAAACAGCGGTGTTAAGATTGATGGTGTTTTTCTGCCCAGGAATCTCCAGACTCTGCACCAAGAACTGCCGCGCTAAGCTGCCAGCAAAACCGCTGCGCCGGCCACAAGAGTCGCCCTGGCGACCCGTGGGGCTCCTCCACTGGGAATCTCTTGGTCTGTGAGCAACAAATATTCGTCTGAAAGTGTGGCGTCCTCTCGTTCTCTGCGCTTTCACTGGGAGCTAGGAGCCCGAGCTGCTAGTGATCAGCCATCTTGGATCTCTCCCTCATTTTTCTTGTAATTTGTTTACTGATGAAATCAGGACTTTGTACCATAGAGTTTTCCACAATCAAGCTTTTTCCAAATGTATCACTGCGGGTACTATTACTATATCAATCTCTTTCCTGAATTTTCTATAAAATAATAGATCTAGAGGACTCATTAATTCAAATATTTATGATAACGTTTCATCATTTGTAAAAACTGATAAAGAAACATTACATGAATCTTGACACATATACATTCAGTAACTTAGATAAAACTGACAAGTTATTAAAAAACCATAAGCTACCAAACCTCATTCAAGATGAGCCAGATAAATGGAATAGTCCTGCAGTTAAAATAGTTCAAACAAATCTGTTTCTACAGATACATTTATACAAATGCTTAATAAAGAAAAACCATAAATAATCTCTTCTGGAATATAGAAGTGCAATAAATGATTCCCAACTCATTTTATAAACCCAAAATCACCCCAATTCCAAAACTAGGCAAAGATAATACAAGAAAACTACAGACTAATAACCCTTGTGAAGTTAGGCACACAAGTTCTCAAAAATACTAGCAAATCAAATATAAAAATATATTTATTAAAAACACCATGGCCAAATATTATTTATCATAGTATTAGAAGTCTGATTCAAATCATTGTCAATTTTTTTAAGTTAAAGGATATATAGTTCACAACGTTAACAAACTAAAGAATAAAAACCACATGACCATGTTAATTGAAGTATAATATACATTTAACAAAATTCAGTACCCATTCCTAATAAAAACTTTTAGCAAATTAAAAATAGATGAAGACTTCCTCAAACTAATAGTCTCTATCAAAATCTCCTGGCCAACACCTACTCAATGGTAAAAAGCAATATCCTTTCTCCCTAAGATCAAGAACATAGCAAGGATGTCCATTCTTAACTACTAGTATGTAACATCACAGGGAAAGTCATAGCCAATGTAATAAAGGAAAGAAATAAAAGGAAAACACCTTAGAATGAAAGAAACAAGATTACCACTATTTAGAAATGGTATCATTATTTATATAAAAAATTTCTAAGAAATCTATAAAAAAGAAAGAAACCACTTAGAAGTAATTAGTTTAGAAAGATCATAGTACATGAGATCAACACAAAGAAACCAATTGTTTTTTAATATACTATCATGAACAATAGCAAAACAAAATTTTTAAAAGCAATACTATTTACAATAGTTATATAAATGGACAAACATATACAAATGTAATATGTATTAGAATATGTATGCTGAATACCATAAAATACAAAGAAATTCAAAGGTGGTTAAATAAATGGAGAAATATAACATGTTCATGAATTACAAGATTTAATAGTACAGATGTCATTTCTCCCAAAATTCTTTTACAGATTTAATACATCTTCAATAAATACACTCTACACAATATTTTGCAGACCTAGACAAAGTGATTCTAGTATTTATATTCAAAGATAAAAGACCTAGAATAGTAGGGGAAATATTTTTTAAAAATACTCAAACTGGGAGAGTTATGCCAGCTGGTTTTTAAGGTGATTATAAAGCTATAATAATCAAAACTATAAAGTATTAGAAAGGGATAGAAAAATTAATGAATGTAACCACACAGAGTCCAGAAATGGACCCACACAAATATGGCCAATTGATTTTTGAAAAAAGTACAAAAAGAATTTAATGAAGTAAAAATAATTTTTTCAACAAATTTTTTTTTAAGAATTGTAAATCCAGATGCCAACACCCCCTGCCCAAGAAAACACCAGAAACCTTGACCTAAACTTCACAACTTATACAAAAATGTACCTCAAAGTAGACCTAAATATAAAAAACTATACAATCTTTGGGAGTAAATAAAAAATATTTGCCACCTTTTATTAGACAAAGAGCTCTTAGGTATGACACCAAATGTACAATCAATGAAAGAAAAAAATTATAAATTGAATTTTATTAACTTTTAATAATTGCTCTGAAAAGACACTGATTAAAGATTAAAAAGACAAATTACAGAATTGGGATTGAAGATTTTCAAGGCAAATATTTAACAAAGACTATTTTCCAAAATATGTAAAGATTTCTAAAAACTCAAAATATGGAAAACAAAAGTCTACTGAAAAATGGACAAAATATTTGAACAGAAATTTCACCAGTGAGAATATACAGAGAACAAATAAGTACATGAAAAGTGATTTATCATCAATATACTTGAGGCAAATATGAATTAAAAGCATGGTGAGAAACATATCTGTTTAAATGACTAAAACAATTACTTAATAGAATACTGCATGAGGTTAGGCACGGTGGCTCACACCTGTAATCCTAGCACTTTGGGAGGCCGAGGCAGGTGGATTGCCTGAGCTCAGGAGTTTGAGACCAGCCTGAGAAACACAGTGAAATCCTGTCTCTACTGAAATACAAAAAGTTAGCATGGCATGATGGTGTGTGCCTGTAGTCCTTGTTACTTGGGAGGCTGAAGCAGGAGAATTGCTTGAACCTGGGAGGCAGAAGTTGCAGTGAGCTGAGGTTGTGCCACTGCACTCCAGCTGGGCGACAGAGCAAGACTGTCTCAAAAACAACAGCAACAACAACAACAACAAAATCCTGCAAAGACCATGAGCTGGTAACAATGCAGAGCAATTGAAACTCTCCTCTCACACCTTGCTGATGTAGAAACAAAATGATATAGTGACTTTGGAAAAGAGTTTGGTAATTCCTAATACAGTTAATATACACTTACCATATGACCAAACCATTCCACTAATAGACATTTATTCTAGAGAAATGTATACCAATGTTTATCAAAGCATTACTTATAATCAGCCAAAAGTTGAAAATAACTCAATGCCCTTCAGCAAATCAACAAATAAACAAGTTGGCGCACATCCATACAGTGAATGGTTCAACATATAAAGGAAAGAATTATCAATACACTTAAGCAGAATGAATCTCAAAAATTATGGTCAGTGAAAGAAGCCAGTTGCAGAAGGTTATAAGTGGAATTATTCCACCTATACGATATTCTGGAGTTATGAACAGTGGTCAGCTGGGTTAGAAGTAAAAGAGGGAAGAGTGGCTACAAATAGGGGTAGCACAAGAAATTTTCTTTTTGGAGGTGAGGTTAATGAAACTCTTCTATTTCCTGATTTTGGTGATACTTAACAAATCTGTGCATGGATTAAAATTTGTCATCCAGAATTTGAAGCCACAAACTTTCTTGTGCTTTTCTTGTGGTGGTGGACTAAACAGGAAGCCATCAGAGTCTCGCTGTATGCAGGTGTGTTCGTTTATCCTGGTAGGGTTGCAGTTCATGTCTCGTCTATTAGATGGATATTGAAGCTTCAGGTTCCCAGGTATAAAGACCTAGATCTGTGACCAACAGCCACAGCATCAAGTTATGCATTTATTTACGGAATTTTATGATCCCATTTATTTCTAGAAATTAGGATTTCTTCTTTCTGTTTTAAAATTCCTCCTTTATTTTATGATGGCTTTGCACGTTTCCATTCTTATATTTTATACACATTAATTTGTATTTAAGGTCATGTTGAGATCCACTTTATGGATTTCATTGCGCTGATAAGACAATAATTCATAAAATTCTGTGTGTGTGGTGAAGCAATATTTTGTACATAATAGATATGCAATTAATTTGAGTTGATTTATTTTCTGGCTTTATTAATGTTTAGTAGGATATAGAAGACTCAAGTCTTCCCTAGGGGTTATTGTCAAACTAGAAAGAGTTTAAATGTGTATCCTGGATGTGAACTGGCGTGCCTATCGATGGCATGAATCATCATTTGAGAGGTCACTATCATTAAGTGCAATCTACACAAAGCTTTATCGGTCAGCATGTGCTTATGCATGGGGATCACACTCAGGTCACTTGCTATTAACACACAAGTTCACTCCATCAATCCATAGATATGTATTAAGGACCTACTATGGACAATGTATTGCGATATTCTCAAGGAATTTCCCAATAGCAATATTCCACTTAATCAAAAACTCATCCTACTGAAAGAAGTAGAGCAGGAAAGTATGTGCAGTTAACATCTGGCAAGGGACTTTATTAGTCTTGAATGAATCCTAGTCCCTGAGAAAGAGAGGATAGGATTTTAATGCTGTTGTGATATCCTTCCTGATTTGTTAAGTATCAAGAGCCTTTGAAATATGTTGGTAAGAACTGCTGTATTGAGAAGTAGAGCTGAAGGAGAGCAGAGGTGACAGAAACTATCTCACCTTGGTATGGGACTTCACCATTTCACAAAGTACAATTGCATCCATCACTTTGTTGATACACACAACTCCTCAAAAAGAGTGAAGCAGTTAGTATAATCCATACTTAATAATGGGGATAAATGAGAATTTATGAGAATACTGATAGCTGTATAGGTTAAGTAGTTTACCCCTTGTCGCCTTAGAGCGAGTAGTAAATGGTGAAACAAAAACAAGGCATAAATCTTATGAAAGTTTATTTGGTGCACTTTATGCTATTGCATTTTTTGTTTCAACTTAAACTACTTTCAGGAAACCCTATCCTTTCTGACCTTTACATTTTATTTAAATGTGATAGAGTCCCAAAATACCAAAGTTTATTTACATAATTATAATATTTTCTTTCATAATTATTTTGTTTCATCTGTATTCTTAATCAGCCTTTACCTCATGTATATGGAAATTTGAGCTGTGAAGACAGCTAATTGAATTACTTTCTTTCATTAAAAGTGAATTAAATTGAATTTACTACCTTCCAATGGCTATTTTGAAGGTATCAGAGTTTAACTTACTTCAGGGAAGACATATTTTTGTGTTTATTTTTAGATGCATAATTTGGGGGAAATGACTGTGAAAAAAATCACACACACACAAAATGGAATATACGTCACGTACCTTTATTCAACATTTCCAATCCTGCAGAAATAGAGAAGCGTCTCACTATTAAGATTCTTTGATTTAACCTGTCAAAAGTTCAAAATGTTCACCTTCCAACATACTCCGAATTCACATAGTTCCTTTCAGCGCTATTTAAAAACTAATTCATCTCTTCATATTTTCCTTTTATCCTTTCATTAAACACAGATTTTATTATTAATGCCCTAGAAAATGCCAGAAGATTTTTCTAGGAGATAGAGAAAAGTGCTGTTATTTATTCAGTGAAATAACATTATAGGGTAACAACTCTGAAAGTACTGGGATTTCAGCCCTCAGGGCAAAATTACTATAACCTCACATGAACTCTCTGGCTAGGGATGATGTATCTGTTTGTTATGACATATTAAATACACTGTGAATAGGGTTTGGGCCTGCATAAAGCAATATCTCAATGAAAATAAAGCACTGTTTTTATGTGAGTTATAACATCCCAAATCAGGTTGAGCAATCTTAAAAAGACAGTCATTCAACATGTACAGAAAAGTAGTAATGGATCTATCCTTTCAATCAGGTCCATAATCAGGTGGCATTATGTTGTTCTTTGTGAGACACGTTCGATGCGTAAGCAGAACTATGGTGATCAGCTCCTTGGAAGATTTCTGAAGAGCATATGTGCTGTATTTTGTTAGTTTTGTTTCTTTAGACAGGGTTTTGCTCTGTTGCCCAGGCTGGAGTGCAGTAGTGTGATCTCAGCTCATTGAAAACTCCGCCTCCCAGGTTCAAGGAATTCTCCTGCCTCAGCCTCAAGCTGGGATTGCAGGCATGTGCCACCATGCCCAGCCAATTCTTTTTATTTTTGGTAGAGATGGGGTTTCATCATGTTGCCCAGGCAGGTCTTAAACTCCTAAGTTCAAGTATTCTGCCTGACTTGGTCTCCCAAAGTGCTGGGATTATAGAAGTGAGCCACCACACCTGGCCTTATCCAGTTTTCCTATATGTTCTTCATTACAAAAAAGCAGCATTTAACTCAAAGAGGATAATTTCATATGAGCTGAGGAAGGAGAGTGAATGTAATTTGTCCTTTGTTTTTTCAAGGTGCAGACTGCCATCCTAAAACTGTAAGCTATTAACATATAGTCAAGGTCAATTCATACTTCCATTTGTGGTAACTTAAATTCACAGAGTTCCATGTTGGTATCTTATCCCTCAGCCCAGGGTATGTTTGTCCTTTTTCATTTCCCCATTCTACTCAACAGGTAACACATTCAATTGATTTAACTTAATCTCTGAGAAGTCAGTGAGGACTAAAGCCAGATAATTTGCACATGGATTGAAGAAAGTTAAGTGCAGTTACTGAAGCATTACCATATATTATGCAATTTGATTCACCCAGTCACTCTGTGTGCTGCAAGGAACCTGAAGCTCACCTGCACAATTGATCTGTCTTAGGTGATGTTCCACCTCTCCCAAAATATAGAGGCACAACCTAAACATTAAACAGCCCAGTGATCCTTTTGTCATACTCATTTCAACATCATAAATTAAGCCACCAATAAATACAATTTGTCCATGCTGGAACCAACTGTAATTTAACATAGTGTGGCATACTTTGGGAAGCACAAAAGATATTAGAATAATTTTCCATTAATGTACTCAAAATACTATGTTCAAAAAACACATACCTGTGAAGATTATAACATTAGGAAAAAATTCTAAGTCAATAAAAAGCTTCTAGGACTAAATGGGATTAGTTGCCAAGGACGTAATATAGACAATAGTAGAAAAGTGTTTCTGGGTAACTCTTTCTAGCATTGTGTAAAAGAACAGACAAAAAAGTCTCATTTTAATAATTATGTATTTGGAATAAGCATTATAGAAATTCACCTTCCCATGTCAAAAGACTTATAGCCCATGACGTTATCTCTAATAAGAGGAGGACTATTAAATAAACCACTTCATTTCTGTGGATCTCAATCCCTTTATCTATGAAATCTGCATAATCATGCTTTGCCTTTCTGAAATAAATGGTTTCTTAATATCCTGTAACAATAAATTAATCAATATGGGCATCATAGACGTTCTCCGTCTACATTGAACCCTGTTCAGAGAGAGTGGCAATCGTCACCTTTCAGGAAATACGAGGATTTGGCATTAACTTTTACATCAAAATCATATCAACAAATGGGCAGGAGCAGTGTGAACCAGAAATTTTGCCTTCCTTTGACTAAATAATGCCAGGATAGCCACTGGACACTCTGAGATGCAGTAGGCTACATGTGATCCATGACATCAGTGACCTTGCTCTAGGGCCATTTTTAAAGAAATTAAGGACTCAGTGCTTTAGAAGAAAAGAAAATGCAATACTATTTTAACATTTTAGAATGGAAGCCTTTCATCTACTGCCCACCTTTTGTTCTTTTAATACAAAAAAAATTTTTTTCTTTTTTTTTTTCACTCTTTTCTCTCAACACTCTTCCCACACATACATTCAAATCTCCCTTTTCTACAGGACTATTTGGAACCACCTTAAATCAACAGAGATGGTTTTGGAATAAAGAACATATCCTCCAAATAGTATATTCAGTGGGAAGGTTGAATGAGATATATGAACTAAAACATCTTTCATTTTAAAAACAAAGAAATGGAAATTAGCTATCTTCATGTCTCCCTCAAGATACATCTTTATGAAAAAAATGCTTTTCAACAAGCCTTATTAAATTGAAAGTTATTATATGTAATAAGATGAAAGTCAAAGGACAAAGTCTAGAAAATTAAAGTGATACAATTTTCCCTTTGACATTTTTTTTTAAATGGAGAGAATCTGAAATAAATCCATCTTTTTGCTTTCCAAAATGTCATCATGGAAGATAGTCCACGGATTCAAACATTATTTCTTTTACATTGTGTTACTTTTCCAGTTCCAAAGTACATAATCTTGGCAAGTCATAAATGTTTTGGATTCACTACCAAAAAGAAAAACAAAATGGAAAATAAGATCACACTCACAAAGCATGAAAACCTATTGTTTCTCCCCTACTTTCACTCATTTTAATTAGATTTCTCCAGTTTTGAAAACTGCCTTTCAGTTTAAATAAGAGCTGCTATAATATTAGATGGACATTAGAGATGTCAAAAGTGCTAAAGCCAAGAAATGACCCTGACTGAATATCAGTTCACCCAAGCTCCACTTAATTATCATGTAGAATACAGCTGGGCTGGCTGGGGTTTTGATTGTTTGTTTGTTTATTTTTAAAACTCTCTGAATTGCCTGACAAGGATGCCATTTCAAAGAGCCTGCAGTCAGGATAATTTGGGACAAGCATAAAGGATGTGTTTTGTTCAAGCATTCTTTGTTCACAAGGGTATAGGAACTAGGCCAAAGAAATTAATATATTTTAGATGAAAATGTCTGGGACTCAATTTAAATAAAGCCCAAATGATTAATTAATTAAATCATTAAATAGAGCTCATTTGATCTATTTTGCATGATAACATGCTTAGGAAATAGTCACTAGAAAATCATGTAAATGATGTTTAACCCAAGGGTGAGATAGAATGAGGGTAATGAATGGGTAGAAGTAATGAACCAGCGTTTATTGAGTGCTTATTATAAGCCAAGCACTCTTCTATGCCCTTTACATTCATTATCTTGTTTAATCCAAATAACAATAACATGATGTAAGTATTGTTATTATCAGATCTTTGCGTAAGGAAAACAAAGCAAAGAGAAGTTAAAGAACTCATTGAAGGTCTTATTTTGATAGTTAGTGTAGTCCGGGTTCACACCAGGTAATCTGGTTCCAGAGCTCATGTTTTTAGCCACCACGTTGAGCCAAGGAACATGGCAGAAGTAAATTAAGTTTATATAGACGACTACATTGGTTCCCACAGATTTACTATTTAATGTTGTTTAGTTAGGAGTTTCTTGACGGTCTCTTTAAAGTAGTCATTTTTAATTTTTCTGGAACAAACTTTTGAATCATACCCACTACCAAGCTGGCAGGTAGGAAGGAATTAGTTAGGGAGCCTAATAAAATACCCTCCTCTGTGGCTCTGTATAGGTGTTCCACTCTCACCAATTATTGCTTATGCTACAGGTGAGTAAATATTAGTGAAGTGACAAAAAAAGAGTAATTTCTTGAAAAAAAATGACCTGGAAATAAAGCACATGCTAGTCTTGATAAAGTTAAAATAAGTTATATTTCTAAGTAAGTGTTGATTCTTTAATAGAGAGAAAGTGTTTTTAATAAATTGCAATGTGAATTGTTGGACTTGGTTATCTATAAACAATCTTGCTTCAGTGGATTCTTAAGCAAAGTCTTCTTACCATAAGAAAAATAACCTAATATGAGTCTTGAAAGATCATATAAGCCTTTTAAATTATGTTCAACTGCACTTGGTGGGGAAAGTTATGGGTTTATGTGGTACTGACAATCTAGGAATGTCTAAACACTTTGGGGGCTGTGTTGCCTGGACTTTGATTTTGGGAAGAGATGGGAGGAAGGTAGGGTGGGGAGGATCAGAGCAGAAAGAGAGAAAGATTGATGGACACTTTTGAACCTTTTCCAACTCTCCCAAATCTAACAAGTTTAGGAAGGAGAAGGAATTTTAAAAAATAATATTTATCAAGCTTTTACTTGCTTCCTGGAATATTATCTTCCTAGCTTCAAACCAAACAAGAACAAACTAATCAGAAACTAAACATAGCAAATTTTTTATATTTTTTCTATAGCAACTTGTAGGCACCAACTTAGTCATATGTAGAGATGTTTTGAGTAAGGCTTGTTCCTGTACTTTTTAAAGTTTTGATAGGTAGAAGCTGGAATATATCAATTTTAAATAAGTAGACTTTCTATGCAAGTTGAAGTAGAGGTGAAGTTTATTTTCCTTAGGAGCACTCTGCTACTTTGTACTGTGAAAACTGCCTGAGTAGGCATGTTAATTTTGTGAGAAAAGATCCCATCTTCTGTTCTTGGGAAAACCTCAAATATTGATGAATCTGAATACATATAATTTAAAACTGAGAAAGAAGAACTTTAGCAAGGTGATGGAATAAGACTTTCTACCATTTATCCCCCCATAGAAACATCAATTTAAACAAGTATCTACACAACCAAATACCTGCGCAGAGCTAAACAACCCACATGATAGATTGCAGCACCTGAATGTAGCACAGAAGAACAAAATGCATTGACGAGTAGACAGCACAGTGTTATATTACCTGTATCACTCCTTCCCCAACCTCAGGCGTCACATCATGGAGAGAGAAATCTTCATGTAGAAGGAAAGGAAAATGAACATCAGACTTTATCTCAGGCACAAACACTGAGCCCGTCCCAGTAAAACCCACCACTGGGCAGGCCCGTGTGAACCCAGACTCCAGGCTGCATATCTCGCAGCTCCAAAAGAGATAGCAGATAGTCTCTGCTATCTGCTTAAGGAAAGGAGAAGGAAGAATACCAGCTCAGCCACAGCAGGATAGGGCACTGGTCTCATGAAACGATGAGACCATCATTTCATGGCCTAGCTTTCAGATGACATATTTAGAGACACATGGGCCAGAAAGGAATCCACTGTCTTGATGGAAAGGACCCAGTCCAGGCAGCATTCATCACCTGCTAGCTGAAGAGTCTTTGGGCCCTGAATAATGGAGAGTGATACCCAGGTGCTACACTGATGGTCTTAGCTGAGCCTCTGAGACTTGCTGGCTTCAGATGAGACTCAGCACATTAGTAGCTGTGGTGGCTGTAGGGTAAAATTCCTTCTTCTTGGGAAAAGCAGAGGGAAAAGTAAAGGAGACTTTGTCTTGCACCTTAGGCACCAGCACAGCCACAGGGGGATAAAGCACCAAATGGGATCTTGATGTTGCCTATTCCAGGACTTGACTCTTGGATGGCATTTCTGGACCTGACCTCAATCAAAGGAGAATCTACTGTCCTGAAGGGTGAATCCCAGGCTAAGAAGCATTCACAGCAACCTGACTGAAGAGATTTTGGGTCTTAAATGAACATTGATAGTAGTGACCTAGGTTGGCAGTGGCTGTGGGATGAGGCTCCTCTGCCTTTAGAAAAGGAAAGGAAGAGTGGGAAGGACTACATCTTCTGAGCGCCAGCTCAGCCACAATACAATAGAACACCAGGTAGACTTCTAAGGTTTTTGACCCTAGCTCCTGACTCCTAGATGGCACTTCTATACACAACCAGAAACTGGGAGACTTCTCCTCCCTGAAGTGAAAGATAAAGGCCTGGCTGGCTTTGCCACCTGCTGGTTGTAGAGCCCCAGGGCCTTGAATGAACATAGGCAGTAGCCAGAAAGTGGTTATAGCAGGCCTTGGATGAGACCAAGTGCTGTGCTGGTTTTAGATCTGACCCAGTGAAGTCATAGTAGTGATGGCCACCAGGGTGCTTGTGTCACTCCACCCACAGCTTTAGGGGCTCAGAATAGAGAGGGAGACTGTGTGTTTGGGAGGAGGTAAAAGAAGAGAACAAGGATCTCTGCCTGGTAATCCAGTGAATTCTCCTGCATCTTGTCTAAGACCATCAAGGCAGTACCTCTAGAAGTCCCCAAGAACCACAAATTTACTGGGTTTGGGGTGCCCCCTAAAGCAGATTCAGCTTAGTTCACAACACCCAAGTTTTTTCAAATATCTGGAAACCCTTCCCAAGAAGGATGACTACAAATAAGCCAAAAGAGTGACTACTACAATAAATATGTCACTCTTCAATGTTCAGTCACAAAAGAGTATCTACTGGTGTCAGCACTATCCAGGAAAACATGACCTCACCAAAGGAACTAAATAAGGCACCAGGGATCAATCCTGGAGAAACAGAGGTATATGACCTTTCAGACAAAAAATTTAAAATAGTTGTGTTGAGGAAACAAAAACATTCAAGATAACAGATAGAAGTAATTCAGAATTCTATCAGATAAATTTAATAAAGAGATTAAAATAATTTAAAAGAATCAAGCAGAAATTCTGCCACTGAGAAATGAAATTGGCATATTGAAGAATCCTTCAGAGTCCTTTAATAATAGTGGACTTGATCAAGCAGAAAAAAAAAACAAAACTAGTGAGCTTGAAAAGTATTTGAAAATACAGAGTCAGGAGAGATGAAAGAAAAAATAAATTTTAAAAAGGAAGCAAGCCTATAGGATCCTTGCCTCAAAAGAGCAAATCTAAGAGTTATTGGCCTTAAAGAGGAAGCACAGAAAGAGATAGGGGTAAAAAGTTTATTCAAAGTGATAATAAGAGATAACTTCCCAAACCTGGAGAAATAGATCAACTTCTGAGTACAAGAAAATTATAGAACACCAAGCAGATTCAACCCACAAAGGACTATCTCAAGACATTTAATCAACTCCCAAAAGTCAAGGATAAAGTCAAAATTCTAAAAGCCACAAGAGTAAAGAATCATAATGTACAATGGAGCTCCAACATGTCTGCAGCAGACTTTTCAGTGGAAAACTTACAGGCCAGCAGAGAGTGGCGTGACATATTTAAAAGAAAAAAAAAATTATCTTAGAATAGCACACCCAGTGAAAATATCCTTCAAACATGAAGAAGAAATAAAGACTTCCTCAGACAAACAAAAGCTGAAGGATTTCATCCATACCAGACCTGTCCTACAAGAAATGCTAAAGAGAGTACTTTAATCAGAAAGAAAGGAAAAAAAAAAATTAATGACCAATAAATATCACCTGAAGTATAAGACTTACTAGTAATAGTAAGTACACAGAAAAATATAGAATATTGTAATACCATAACTATGGCACATAAACTACTCTTATTCTAAGTAGAAAGACTGAACAATGAACCAATTAAAAATAATAACTACAACTTTTTATGACATAGTCACTACAATAAAACATAAATCATAACAAGAAAAACTTTAAAAGCAGGGGACAAAGTTAATTTGAGTTTATTAGTTTTTGCTTGTTTGTTTGTTTATGTAAATAGTGTTGAACTGTTGCTAGGTTAGCATAATGGGTTACAAGGTAGTATTTGCAAGCCTCACAGGTAACCTAAAACCAAAAAAAACAGACAATGAATACACACACACACAAAAGCAAGAGAGTAAATCATATCATCAGAGAAAATTACCTTCACTAGAGGAAGATAGGGAGAAAAGAAAGAAGATAAGACCATAAAACAGCCAGAAAACAAATAACAAAATGGCAGGAATAAGTCCTTACTTATCTGTTATAACATTGAATATAAATAGACTAAAACTAAACTCTAATCAACAGACATAGACTGGCTGAGTGGAGGAAAATACAAGATCCATTGATCTGTTGCCTGCAAAAAACACACTTAATCTATAAAGACACATATAGACTGAAAAAAATAGATGGAAAAAGATATTTTATGCCAATGAAAACAAACAAAAAAAAGACCAGGAGTCACTGTACTTATATCAGACAAAATAGACTTTAAGACAAAAACAATGTAAAAAAAACACAAAGAAGATCACTGAATAATGATAAAAGGATCAATTCAGCAAGAGGATATTGCAATTTTAAATATCTATGCACCCAACACTGGAGCCCCCAGATATATAAAGCAAATATCATTAAAGCTAAAAAGTGAAATAGGCCCATACAATAATAGGTCATAATTTCAACACCCACTTTTACTGTTGAAGAAATATACTTAATCTGCACTAAAGACTTAATGGATCTAATAGATATTTACAGAATAGATATTTACAGAATTTCATACAAGAGTTGTAGAATACATATCTTTTTCCTCAGCAGATGGATCATTCTCTAAGAATAGACCATATGTTAGGTCACAAAATAAGTCTTAAAACATTTGAAAAATTAAAATAATATCAAACATCTTCTCTGATCACAATATAGTAAAACTAGAAATTAATAACAAGAAGAATCTTTGGAACTATACAAATACATGGAAATTAAATAATATGCTCCTGAATGACCAGTGGATCAATAAAGAAATTAAGAAGAAAATTTAAAAATTTCTTGAACTCAGGGGTAATGGAAACACAACATACCAAAATCTAAGGGATACAGTAAGAGCGGTCCTCAGACAGAAGTTTATAGCTATAAGTGCCTACATCAAAAAAATAAATTAAAAAACTTCAAATAAACATCTAATGATGAATCTTAAAGAACTAGAAAAGCAAGAGCAAACCAAACCAAAAATTAGAAGAAAAAGAATAATAAAAGAGCAGAAGTAAATGAAATTGGAATTAAAAAAAATAAATAAATCAATGAAACAGTTATTGGGTTGTTTTTTTTTGTTGTTGTTGTTTTGAAATGTTAAACAAAATGGAAAAACCTTTAGTCAGACTAAGAAAAGAAGAGAGAAGATCCAAATAAATAAAATCAGAAGTGAAAAAGGAGACATTACAGAGGATGCTATGGAAATTCGAAAGGTCCTTAGTGGCTGCTATGAGAAACTATATGCCAATAAATGGAAAAGCCTAGAAGAAATGGACAAGTCCTTATACATACAACCTACCAAAGTTGAACCACGAAGAAATCCAAAACCCAAAAAGATCAATAACAAGTAATGCGATCTAAGCCATAATAAAATGTCTCCCAGTAAAGAAAATGCCAGGACCTGAACTATTACCAAACCTTCTCAAACTATTCCTACAAACGGAGGAGAGAATACTTCCAAACACATTCTATAAGGCCAGTATTACCCTGATACCAAAATTAAACAAAGACACATAAAAAACGAAAACTACACACCAGTATATCTGATGACTATTGATGCAAAAATCCTCAACAAAATACTAGCAAGCCGAATTCTACAATACATTAGGAAGATCATTCATCATGACCAAGTGGAATTTATCCATGGGATACAAGGATGGTTCAACATAAACAAATTAAGCAATGTGATACATCACGTCAAGAGAATGAAGGATAAAAGTCATCTAACAATTTTAATTGATGCTGAAAAAGCATTTGATACAAGTCAACATTCCTTCCTAAAAAATCTGGGGATAAAAGGAACATATCTCAACATAGTAAAAGCCATATATGACAGACATGCAGCTACTATCATACTGAATGGGGAAAAACTGAAGGTCTTTCCTCTAAGATCTGGAGTGCAACAAGGATGCCCACTGTTACTACTGTTCTTCAACAGAGTACTGGAAGTCCTAGCTAGAGCAATCAGATAAGAGAAAGATATAAAGGGCATCCAAATTGGAAAGGAACAAGTCAAATTATCCTTGTTTGTAGATAATCTGATCTTATATTTGGAAAAAACCTAAAGACTCCATAGGAAAACTATGAGAATTGATAAATTCAGTAAGGTTGCAGGACACAAAATCAACATACAAAAATCAGGAACATTGCTAAAGGTCAGCAGATAATTGTGTGAAAAGAAAGTTTAAAAAGTAATCCCATTTACAATAGCCACACGTAAAATTAAATTTCACTTCTTTGGTTAATCAGAATTAACCAAATTTTAGTTAATTAAAATTAACAAAATTTCACTTCTTTGGTTAATTAAAACTAACCAAAGACATGTAAGATATCTATAATAAAAACTAAAATACTGATGAAAGAAATGGAGAACACCAAAGAATGAAAAAAAATTCATATTAATGGATTGGAAGAATCAATATTGTTAAAATGTCTATATACTACTCAAAGCAATGTACATATTCCATTCAATCCCTATCAAAATACCAATAACAGTCTTCACTGAAATACAAAAAACAATCCTAAAATTTGTATGGGACCACAAAAGACCCAGCATAGCCAAAGCTATCCTAAGCAAAAAGAACAAAACTGGAGGAATCATATTACCTGACTTAAAATTATGCTACAAAGCTGTAGTAAGCAAAATAGCATGACACTGGCAGGAAAACAGACACATAGATCATTAGAACAGAAAGGAGAATCCAGAAACAAATCCACACATCTACAGTGAACTTATTTTTGATAAAGGTGCCAGGAACATACACTGGGGAAAAGAAGTCTCTTTAATAAATGGTGGTGGGAAAATTGGACACCCACATGCAGAAGAGTAAAACTTGACCCCATCTTCTCTTTCCATACACAAAAATCAAATTAAAATGGATAGAAGACTTAAATCTAAGACCTCAAATGATGAAACTACTGCAGAGGAACATTGGGGGAAATCTCCAGGACATGGATCTGGGTGAAGACTTTTTGAAAAATCCCCTATGAGCACAGGTAATGAAAACAAAAATGGACAAATGGGATTACATTAAGTTTAAAAGCTTCTGCACAGCAAAGGGAACAACCAACAAAGTGAAGAGACAACCCACAGAGTGGGAGAAAATATTTGCAAGCTACCCGTCTGACAAGGGATTAATAACCAGAACATATAAGGAGTTCAAACAACTCTATAGGAAAAAAAAAAAAAAATCTAATAATCTGATCAAAAAATGGGCAAAAGATTTGAATAGACATTTCTAAAAAGAAAACATACAAATAGCAAATGGGTGTATGAAAAGGTGTTCAACAGATCACCAGATAAATGCAAAACTACAATGAGCTATCATCTTTCCCCAGCTAAGATGGCTTATATTCTAAAAATAGGCAATAACAAATGCTGGTGAGGATGGGATGAGAAGGGATCCCTGATACACTGTTGGTGGAAATGCAAATTAGTACAAACACTGTGAAGAACAGTTTGGAAATTTCTTAAAGAACTAAAAATTGAGCTACCTTATGATCCAGCAATCCCCTTGCTGGGTATAAAACCTAAAAAAATAAAATCAGTATAGAAAAGAGGTAAGCTTCACTCCTATGTTTGTTGCAGCACTGTTTACAATAGCTGCAATTTGGAAGCAACTTAAATGTTCATCAGCAGATGAATGGATAGAAAAAAATATGGTACATATACACAAGGGAATACTGTTCAGTCATGAAAAACAGTGACAATCAGTCATTTGTAACAACATGGAGGGAACTGGAGATCATTAAGTGACATAAGCCAGGCACAGAAAGACAAACATTTCATATGTTCACCTATTTGTGGCCTCTATAAATTTAACCCATGGATATAGAGAATAGAAGGATGGTTACCAGAGACTGAGAAGGGTAGTGGGGACTTGAGGGTGGTGGGAAGGTAAGGATAGGTATAATTAATGGGTACAAAAATAGAAAAGATGAATAAGACCTACAATTTGATAGCACAGTAGGGTAACTATAGCCAACAATAGCTTAATAGTACATTTAAAAATAAATAGCACAATTGGATTGTTTTTAACACAAAGGATAAATGCTTAAGGAATGATTATGCCATTCCTCATGAAGTGATTATTTCACATTGCATGCCTGTATCAAAACATCTCATATACCCCATAAATATATACCCCTACTATGTACCCACAAAAATTAAAAATAGTAATAGCATGGGACTTCAAAGCTCCCCTTTCAGCAATGCACAGATAATCCAGAAAGAAAAATAGTAAAGAAACATAAGACTTAAACTACACTTTAGACCAAATAAACACAACGGACGTATACATAATATTTGATACAACAGCAGAGTTTTTCTCAAGTTTGCATGGAATATTCTTCAGGCCATATCACATGTTAGGCCAAAAAACAAATCTCAAAAAAATTAAGAAGATTGAAATCATATCAGGCATCTTTTCCATCTACAATTGTGTGAACCTAGAAATCAATAATCAAAAAAATTTTGGAAATTCAAACATATAGAAATTAAACAAATTGCTTTTGAACAAGCAATGAGTCAAAGAAAAAATTTTTTTTAAAAATTTAAAGTATCTTGCAGTGGACAAAAATGAGAATATAACATACCAAAATTTAAAAGATGAAGCAAAGCATTTCTAAGAAGAAAATTTATAGTTTGAAATACCTACACCAAAAAAAAAAGAAGAAATATTTCAAATTGCCTAATGTTACACTTCAAGGAACTAAAAACACAAGAACAAACTAAGCTCAAAGTTAGCACAAGGAAATAAATAATAAAGATCAGGGCATAAACAAAAGAAATGAGACTCAAAACTCAACAGAAGAGTTCAATAAAACTGAGTTAGTTTTTTAAAATGATAAACAAAGCTTTAGCTATACTAAAGGAGGCAGAAGACTAAAATAAAATCAAAAACGAAAAAGGGAACATAACAACTGATATCACAGAAATAAAAAAGGATTATAAAAGACTAATATAAACAGTTATACACCAACAATTTGTATAACCTAGAAAAATGGATAAATTTCTAGAAATACAACCTACCAAAACTGAAGCATGAAGAAACAAAATACATAAACAGATCAATAACAAGAAAGGAGATTAAGTCAGTAACAAAATATCTACTATGAACAAAAAGCCTAGGACCTGATGACTTCACTGCTGAATTCTACCATACGTTTAAAGAAAAATTAGTAAAAATTGTTCTTAAACTTTTTCAAAAAGTTAAAAAAGAGGGATTACTTTACTTCCAAATTCATTTTTATGGAGCCAGCATTACTCTGATGCCAAAGCCAAACAAGCATAATACAAAAATAGCAAGCTACAATATCTGTGAAGAACATAGAAGCAAAAATCTCCAACAAAATACTAGCAAACAAAATTCAACAGTGCATTGAAAACATTATTTACCATGATGAATTTGGGTTTACCCAGGGATTCAAGAATGGTTCAATATACACAAATCTATAAATGTCATATACCACATTTACAGAACATGAATGAAGAAAAGCATTTGACAAAATTAAACATATGTTCATGAAAAGAATCACAGAAAATTAGACATATGAAGAATGTGCTTCAAGACAATAAATACTATATATGTCAAACCTATAACTAACGTCATGCTCAACATTGAAAAGTTGAAAGCTTCCTTTAAGATCAGAAATGAGACATGGATGCCCACTTTCATCACTTCTATTAAACATAGCACTGGAAGCTCTAGCCAGAGTGATTAAGCAAGAAGAAGGAATAAAAATCAGCCAAATTAAATAAGAAGTTAAATTATCCCTGTTTTCAGCTACCACAATTTATATATGTAAAATTATAGAAATTTTATCAAAAAGCATTTAGAACTAATAAATTCAGTTAAGCTGCAATATAGAAAATCATTACAAAATCAGTAGAGTTTCTGCACACTAAACTATCCAAAAAAGAAATGAAAAGAACAATGTTATTTCCAATAGCTACAAAAATCAGTAAAATACTTAGGAATAAAATTTACCTAAGACCTGAAAGACCTACACAATGAAAACTATAAGACATTGATGAAAGAAATTAAAGAAGGCACAAATAAATGGGAAGCTATTCAGAAAAGCTATTCACAAAATAAATAATATTGTTAAAATGCCTATACTACTCAGAGCAATCTATTGATCCAATGCAATGCCATCAAAATATTAATAATATTCTTCACAGGATTAGAAAAAACAGTTTTAAAATTTGTATGGAACCACAAAAGACCACCATAAGCCAAAAATACTTGAGCAATAAGAACAGAGCTGAAGACATCATACTACCTGACCTCAAAATATTCTATAAAGCAATAGTAATCAAAACAGCATAGTACTGGCATAAAAACAAACACATACACATAGACCAGAATTGGGAGTACAGAAATAAACCCTTGAATTTACGTTTCACTGATTTAACAAAAAGATGCCAAGAACTCTCACTGTTTATAGTTAGCAATAATGTATTGCATTCTTGAAAATTGCTGAGAGAGTAGATTTTCAGTGTTATCATTACAAAATTTATAAGTATGTGAGGTAATACATATGTTGATTAGTTTGATTTGGTCACAATATTTACATATTCCAAAACATATTGTGCATGACGAATATATAAATATGTATAATTTTTAGCCACTTAAGAAATTGATTAATTTAAATAATAAATGGAACTGAGAAGCGCTTTCCTTCTATACCACTTTAGAATTTTACATATTTCTGTTTCTGTGTAGTCTTTCTTGATGTCTAAGATCACTTTGTCTTTCTTTTTCCCATTAGAGTTTTTGTGCATTTTTGTTAGTACGTGTGTAAACATTCCAACAAATTATGTATACACACCTCTCTCTCATGTTATATTATCCATTTGTTATAGTTACAAATTTGACTTTGTTCTGCTTAACCTCTCCCATGGTGTCCACATTTCCTTTCTCAGGCTCTATACGGGATTGTTCATAAAGAAAGTTTAAAACTGATATTCTGACCATGTAATCACTAAATTGTAATTTTTATAAAGAATATATGCCTGGCACTTAGTAGATGACAGTAAATGTTATTAAAATGAGCCTATCTTGAATAGTCACAGATGCTCTTAAGAAGGAAGAAAAAAGATGAACATCTTCAAAGATCTTCAGGCCTCATCATGGTATGTTCTAGTGAACCTGGATTTTGAAAGGTCGTATGCAGAAGATGTACGATATTTACAGCTAGCTGAGACACAAAGTAAAAAAGCATCATCCCAAAACCTAAAATGCAATTAAAAAAAAGAGAAAAAAAAGTATCATCAATCCAGAAAAAGTCTTGAAAGAATTCTAGTCCAAAAGGAGGCAAAATACATGATGATGTTACGGACAATGTGCCAAGTACAGGGCTAACATGTTTAGTTGTTTATTAAGTCAAGAGAGACATTGAGATGAGATCTCCAGTTTAATTTGATGTTTCACTGAGAATTGCTGATTTCCTTGTGCAGGTGGAATCTTCCACAGTTAGAGTCTTGAGTCTATACTACACTTTTTCATAAAATAATGACAATGAGAATCAGGTGTAGCACCCCAGAACAAAATATAAAAGCTTTGTTAATGATGTTTCTCAAAAAACAATAGCTAGAAAAGCTGAGAAGATAAAGCCAAAATGCTACAAAGTTCATTCAAAGACCAAATTAGACTTACATTTTAATAAAGTTCAGAGCAGGCCTACTACATTAACAAAATATATTTTTCCATTTTTAAATAATAATGATGATTAGAAACATAAAAAACTTTTAAAAATGAGAGAGGGAGTTTTCTTCTGGTCAGGTAATGATGTCTAGTTGAGCTGGTGCTTTCTTGATAAGAGGGATGTGAAAATCTGATTCTGTGCAAATTTAGTAGGCATTTTTGTGTCAACCATAGAAGTGCATATTTCTGCATGCAGGTGTTTGCAAGACAGCTGGTGATAATACTATGAAGACTGCAGAAAAGGGAGGCAAGAATAATATTTTTCTTCATGCTGGATAGCCTGCATATCATGAAGCTTCATTGAATGACCACCGGCTAATGAAGCCTGGGTGAAGATGCTGCCAGGTTGTTAGTAGATATAAAAGAAAGGCCAGGGGAGAGTGACTCTAAGGTGCATCAGCAGAGAAGGGTCCCAAGACACCTGTCTTCTTTGCCCCTTCCCTCCCGTTTTCTTTTCTACCTCCGAAACTTTACCTAATCTAGCCTTGTCTCTGCCTTGCTCTCTCTTTCCTTGCTGTATGCCCAAATCATAATCTTGAAGGTCCAGTTCTCATCCCAGGCTGTGAGTGCAATCTGATTGCTGCTGCCCACACAGCCATTCCCTTTCTTGTTCTCTTTAGTTATCTTGGGTGCATAATTATTACTTTAAGTTCTGTTGTTCTCTAATTTTTGAATATGTGTAGGAGTGTTCTCCAACTAGATTGTAAATTCATAATCTCATATCTTTTATGGAAAATTGAAGGAAGAAAGAGAAAAGAAGGAAGGGAGGGAGGAAGGGAGGGAGAGGAGAAGGGAGGAAGGGAGGAAGAGAAAAAGGAAAAAGAAGAAAGGAGACAAAATTAGGGAGGGACGGGAGGGAGAAGAAGAGGAAGAGAAGAAAAAAGGAAAGGAGGGAGGAGGCAAATGAGCTGATAATAACTGTGATGACACAAAGTGTCTTAGAACTTACATAGGCACAAAGCTAGTGTTGAGTTTTATAAAGGCATCTAGCAATTACTGGTAACTGATTTTTCTGCTTCTGGATCCTGTTTTAAATAACTTTTTTTTTTTTCAGTACCACCCTCCCCATAGCCTCTGCGTTTGTACTATAGGTTGAGAAAAAAGTCATTTTGATATGTGCAGAGGAATTGATAACAAATATACGTTCTGCATAGATTTGACATGTAGTGAACCGAACCAAAGAAAATGCGGAAGAGAAGTGATTATAATGAGAACAAGGCAGCGACCAGGAACAATAACGTAGCTTTTACTCATATCATAAAGTGGCCTGACATGGTGGCTCATTACTATAATCCCAGGACTTTGAGAGGCCAAGGCGAGAGGATTACTTGAGGCCAGGAGTTTGAGACCAGCCTGGGCAACATTCTGAGACCCCTGTTTCTACAAAAAATAACACTGAGGTAGAACATTTAATTAAAAATAATAAATCTTTTAATTCTGGAAAAAAATTATGCCAGGGAGAATAAGTATTATTTTTGCTTGCTGATTAGCTACAATGTGAATTTCAGATAATGGAATGCTATTTTTTAAACTTTTACTTAATGATGTCACAGCACTCATCTCAGGATCTTGGATCACTTTGTTTTGTTTATGTTTCTTTGTTTTTTTATTTCATGGAAGGAGTGAACATTCTTTTCTGTTTGCAGAGAAAACCTGTAGAAACCCAGATGTGCCAGTCCTAGAATGGGTTGTCCCCTGTTCCCATCCTCGCCCTTGCCCTGGTTCAGTTCCTATGGCAGGGAGCTGCCCTCACCTCTAAGGGTAGCAGCTTCTCTTTGGGTTCAGCCAATGGGAGTCATGATGTGCGAATAGAGGGTAGGAGGGAGGAAAAAGAGAACTCACCTCTTATCCATGGCTCCTGCTGTCCACAAGCCCCAAGACCAGCTCAGCTTCCCTGGGTCTCTGCAGCCCAGGGGAGCTGTAGCAGACCTCCTCCTGTTGCCTGGCTGACTACTGTTTTCCACTTTGGCCCCTTTGTTCCTCTAGCACCTGTACAACTAATTCCTGACCCTAAATAAAATAGCTCTAATTCTATTTCCTTGTTTAAATTTGCCTGATACAGATCTCACAAAGTTGGATTCAGTGAAACAAACCATGAAAAAAAGGATCTTTTACTGACAAAAGAATCAATATTAAACAACACATTTGTTTATTTATTTTAAACTATATTTTATATTTTCAGCAGTGTTTTTTCTCTTTTAAAAAATCCATTCTAACCTACATTCTGCTATTTATTTGAGACTATCTTGTTAGTAACTCCCTTTTTGCGGTGTGGTGGGACATATACAGAGATATTTGCTTACTCCTCATATATGGAATTTCTCATAGTTTATATTATAGGTCATTTGTCATTAATTTCTAACATGCCTGACTTTTAATTGGATTATAAATACATAAAGGAAAGGAACGAGGCCTCAGTCTAACGTTTACTCTCGAAAAAGTGGAATAGTGTCTTTTAGGGAGCAAATTTTCACTAAATGTTTGTAGAATTAATAGTGTTAGGGAAAGAAGATCAAATTCTAGATAAATGATTCTGGTTTCATCAGTTCCTCATATATAATGAAGTGTTTACCTAAGAATTTATCTCCAATCTCTTCAGCTGGGTGCATATAAACTTTCTGGGGTGATGCAAACTTACCTTGAAGTTCATTGCTTGATAAAGCCTATGATGTGTTCTATAGAGAGAGAAACTTCTGCTTTTCATACAGAAACTAAGCACAGATGAAAAGTATCAAGCCAGATATGAAGTCAAGTGCCTCACGGCTTTTCGATTTTGGTCTGATGTGTCTGCCTTCAATAGATAGATCCTAACACCATCAATTTGAGTTATTTCAGTTGATTTCATGATCTTAGTTTGGATTACTCAGAAGCAGACTCTGAGTCAAGGATCTCAATGCAAGTGACAATTTATGTGGGAGGTGTTCCAACGAAGCACACTGAGAGGGGACTGGGGAAGAGAGACAGGGAAGGGAGGACAGCCAATAAAGGGTGTGCTCATAAACAAAGTACCGCTGTGGGTGACTAGAGCTCCAACTTGCTGAGGAACTGTAAATGAACAAAAAGGTGAGGAGTGAAAGTGTTGTTCCATCACTGGTTGAGGGCAGCTCCTGGGGCTTTAACTCCATGGCCCTTCTAGCCAGTCACATGCACAAGCCAAGAATGTGTATGCACCTTGGGGCAGACAAAGCCTTCAGACAGAGGACTGCAGGTTCTTATAGTGAGAAGTCACTGGTATTAGGTTGGGGCAAAAGTAATTGCAGTTTTTGCCATTGAAAGTAATGCATCAGTCTAATAATTACAGGAACGTGAATGCCAAGAGGATATGCATTGGGCAGTGAAAGCATCTTCTATAAATGTAGAAAATTATAATATATGCTCAACTCAATATTCATTAGATTGTATCATAGATGTGAGAGTTTGTGGGGAGAGGATGTTTATTTGTAGACATGAGTAGTAGGCAATGTACTATGAGGAATGTGCCTGCAATTCTTTTCCTTTCCTGAATGTCTGAAGTCTTTATCCTGATTCTTTGAAAATATGCTACCTACATGCTCCTTTGAGTTATTGACTCCAATAAGCAGAACTAAATGAGTTTCTTTGCGTCTTTGCACATAAAGTGTGCCTCCATTTTATTTTTTCACACCCTACAATACATAACACGGTGTCTTGAATTCACTATGTGTGCTATATTTTAGTTGGTGACTGAAAGGTGTGGTAGATTAGTCAGTTTGTGGTTTGGCAAATATTTACTTCCTCCTTTTCCCTACAAAAGAGGAGTTATTTATTCTGTTGGGCTTGGCCGTGAGACTTGCTTTCTTCATAGGATGTTAGTATGTGTGACACAAGCAAGTACTGGTCCCTTATGATTCTACATGTCTACATGAAAACAACCTGCCTCAAGAAGCCACTGGTTTAAGAAGGATAAGAAATATGGGGTAGGGCTGTATCTACTATGTAGCTTTGAGCCAAGCCCATTTGTACCATTCTGTGATCAGTCAACCCACAGTTATATGAATTAGAATAAATGATTGTTTTAAATACTGAGATTTGGGATGGTTTATTATGCAGCACTATTGTGGCATTAGCTGACTAACACAGAATGTAAGCAAGCAAATTCTTTAAGCATCAGAACAGGACAATATTGGTACAATACAGTAATTTTTTGTGAAATATTAAACATAATCAAATACAGAAATTGTTTCAATATGCTAATGTTCTCCAAAACTGGTAATTGTTTCAAAGCAGTTTTTAAATTTTATTTTTATTTCAATAGGTTTTTGGGAAACAGGTGCTGTTTGGTTACATGAATAAGTTCTTTAGTAGTGATTTCTGAGATTTTGGTGCATCCATCACCCAGGCAGTGTACACTGTACCCAACGTGTAGTCTTTTGTTCCTCAAACCCTCCCACCTTTTCCTGAGTCCCCAAAGTCCATTGTGTCATTCTTAGCTTTTGCATCCTCCTAGCTTAGCTCCCACTTATGAGTGAGAATATGATGTTTGGTTTTCCATTCCTGAATTACTTCACTTAGAATAATAGTCTACAATTCCATTCAGGATGCTGCAAATGCCATTATTTCATTTCTTTTTATGGCCGAGTAGTATTCCATGGTGTATATATATGCATATCACATTATGTATACATTTTCTTTATCCACTCATTGACTGATTGGCATTTGGGCTGGTTCCATATTTTTGCAATTGCAAATTGTGCTGCTATAAACATGCATGTGTAAGTATCTTTTCTGTATAATGACTTCTTTACCTCTGGGTAGATAACTAATCTGATTGCTGGATCAAATGATAGATTTACTTTTGGTTCTCTAAGGAATTTCCACACTGTTTTCCATAGTAATTGTACTAGTTTACATTCCCACCAACAGTGTGAATGTGTTTCCTTTTCATCACATCCAGCATTTGTTACTTTTTGATTTTTTGAGTATGGCCATTTTTGTAGGAGTGAGGTGGTATCACATTGTGGTTTGATTTGCATTTCCCTGATAATTAGTGACATTGAGCATTTTTCCATAGGCTTGTTGGCCATTTGTATATTTGCTTTGGAGATTGTTTATTCATATCTTTAGCCCATTTTTTAATGGGGCTATTTTTTCTTCTTGATGGTTTATTTGAGTTCTTTGTAGATACTGGACGTTAGTCCTTTGTCAGATGAATAGATTGTCAAGATTTTTCCCTACTCTGTGGGGTGACTGTTAATGCTAATGGTCATTTCTTTTGCTGTGCAGAAGCATTGTAGTTTAATGAAGTCCCATCTATTTATCTTTGCTTTTGTCGCATTTGCCCTTGGGTTTTTGGTCATGTAGTCTTTGCCTAAGTCAATGTCTAGAAGGGTTTTTCCAATGTTATCTTCTAGAATCTATGGTTTTAGGTCTTAGATCTATGTTTTTGATTCACCTTGAGTTAATTTGGGTATAAGATCAGAAATAAGGATCCAGTGTTATTCTTCTACGTGTGGCTATCCAGTTATCTCAGCACCAATTGTGGAATAGGGTGTCCTTTCCCCACTTTATGTTTTTGTTGAAGATCAGTATGCATTTGGATTTATTTCCAGTTTCTGTATTCTGTTCCATTGGTCTATGTGCCTATTTTTTTTTTCCAGTAGCATGCTGTTTTGGTTACTATGATTTCATACTATGATTTGAAGTCATGCAATGTGATGCCTCCAGATTTGTTCTTTTTGCTTAGTCTTACTTTGGCTATGTGGGCTCTTTTTTTGGTTCCATATGAATTTTAGGATTTTATTTCTGGTTTTGTGAAGAACGATGGTGGTATTTGGATGGGAATTGCATTGAATTTGTAGATTGCTTTAGGAAATATTGTCATTTTCACAATATTGATTCTACCCATCCATAAGCATGAGATGTGTTTCCACCTCTTTGTGTCATCTATGATTTATTTCAGCAGTATTTTATAGCTTTCCTTGTAGAGGTCTTTCATCTCCTTGGTTAGGCATATTCCCAAGTTTTGTTTATTTTGTTTTTTTTTTTTTTTGCAGCTATTGTAAAAGAGGTTGAGTTCTTGACCGAGTCTCAACTTGGCCTCTGTTAGTGTATAGGAGAGCTACTGATTTGTGTCCATTAATTTTGTATCCTGAAACATTGCTGAATTCATTTACCAGTTCTAGGAGCTTTTTGGGGGAGTCTTTAGGGTTTTCTAGGTATACAATTATATCATCAGCGAACAGTAACAGTTTGACTTCCTCTTTTTCTGATTTGAATGCCCTTTGCTTCTTTCTCTTATCTGATTGCTCTGGCTAGGACTTTCAGTACTGTGTTGAATAGAAGTGGTGAGAGTCATCATCCTTGTCTTGTTCTAGTTTTCAGGGGAAATGCTTTCAACTTTTCTCTGTTCAGTATTCTGTTGGCTGTGGGTTCATCATAGATGGCTTTTATCACCTCAAGGTATGTCCCTCTATGCCGATTTTGCTTAGGGTTTTAATCATAAAAGGAGGCTGGATTTTGCCAAATACTTTTTCTGCATCTATCTAGATGATCATATAATTTCTGCTTTTTAATTCTGCTTATGCAGTGTATCGTATTTATTAACTTGTGGTTATTAAACCATCTCTGCATCCCTGGTATGAAACCCACTTGATCATGGTTGATTATCTTTTTGATGTGCTGCTGGATGCAGTTAGCTAATATATATATATTTTTTATTGCATTTTAGGTTTTGGGGTACATGTGAAAAACATGCAAGATTGTTGCATAGGTGCATATGTGGCAGTGTTATTTGCTGCCTTCCTCCCCTTCACCTATATGTGGCATTTCTCCCCATGCTATCTCTCCCCAACTCCCCACCCCCCGCTGTCTCCCCCCACTCCCCCGCAACAGACCCCAGTGTATAGTGCTCCCCTCCCTGTGTCCGTGTGTTCCCATTGTTCAACACCCGTCTATGAGTGAGAACACAGTTAGCTAATATTTTGTTGATGATTTTTGCATCTATGTTCATCAAGGATCTTGGTCTGTAGTTTCCTTTGTTTTTTTTTTTTTTTGGTTATGTCTTTCCCTGGTTTTGGTATTAGGGTGATACTGGCTTCACAGAATTATTGACGAAGGATTCAGATTCTTTTGTCCCATAGGGTGCTCCCTCGATGTTGTGCTTTCCCTCTTCCCCTAGAGATGAAGCTTCCTGAGAGCCAAACTGCAGTGATTGTTTTTGCTTCTCTGGGTTTAGCCACCTGAGGAGCTACTGGGCTCCAGGCTAGTACTGGGATGTGTCTGCAAAGAGTCCTGTGATGTGATCCATCTTCAGGTATTTCAGCTGTGGATACCAGCACCTGCTTTGGTGGAGGTAGCAGGGGAGTGAAGTGGACTCTGTGAGAGTCCTTGGTTGTGTTTTTGTTTAGTGCACTGGTTTTGTGTTGGTTGGCCTCCAGCCAGGACGTGGCACTTTGAATAGTGCATTAGCTGCCATACTATGGAAAGGATGCAAACTTGCCCAGGGGTCACCTGGTTAAGTATTCAGGTTTCTCAGGTGGTGGGCAGGGCCATAGAGCTCCCAAGAGATTATGTCCTTTGTCATTGTCAATCAGGCCAGATATAGAAAGACCACCAGGTGGGGGCAGGGATAGGCACTTCTGAGCTCAGCTTCTCCTTGGGCAGGGCTTGCTGTGGCTGCTGTGGCAGATGGGGGTGTTGTTCCCAAGCCAATGGAATTATGTTCCCAGGGGGATTATGGTTGCCTTTGCTGAGTCATACAGGTTGCTAGGGAAGTGGGAAAAAGCCAGCAGTCACAGGCCTCACCTTCTCCCATGCAGCCTGCAGTCCTAAAGGCTAGTCTCACTTCCACTGGGCCCCTGCGACAGCACTCAGTATGCTTCCAGGAAGCTGATGACCAGGGCTGAGAAACTGCTCCAGAACACCAGCCTCCCCATGGAAAAAGCAAGTAGACTCACAGTTTTTCAGCATCTCAGGAAGCCTGCAGTGGCCATCCAGTTCTTTCAGAGGGTCTGTGAATTGTCTCAGCTTTCCTGGTATGTTTCTATGGTAGTTGTTGGAGCAAAAGTTTGCAATGTGATGCTCCACACACTGCTCTGTCTGTCCAAGTGGGAGCTGCAAGCTAGTTCTGCCTCCTATCTGCCATCTTCCCACAAAATACCAACACCTTTTTTGGTAGCCATAATACTAACAATAGGGATAGAAAAATAGTGAAAAACAACACAAGCTGGACTTTATTCTTTAATCACCACAAAGAAGGTTACACAACACAGGTAGAATATACAAAACACAACATAGAAGATTTTTTTCAAGCCTAGTCTTTCAAATCTCAGGTCATATTTCTATAATCTCATAGAGATCTTTTCTAATCACCCTATCTAATGTCCCCCCACTCAACACCTCCTGTCATTATGCATTATATATGAGTATAATAAATATATCATTTATTACATTTCACAGTTCCCTGTGTATCTATTTGTTCATTATCTGAATCCTCTGCTAGAATGTAAGCTTATTAAGAGTGCTTATTATTGTGACCCAGCACCTACAGATGGTATCTGATACAAGGTAAGTATCCAATAAATAGTAGTTTAAGAATTCAGTGTTTAATGGATCCTGATAATAGATGGCACTATTCATATTTTAGTTATTCCTAAGACATTTGTGTTAACGTCTAGTTTTGAATTTCTGCTCTTAATTTAGTAGAAGCACTGGCCTTCATAATAAGGTGTTGCTGAATGTTCGGTTGAATAGTTATTTCATTATATTGAATTTCTGAACGGAGGACTGTTTTTGGCTTATATTCCAATGATTCGTATGCATTGGTTTCAGGTATCTGTCCTTCATCTAAGTAGAACTGCATCCAAAAGAAGGGAAAGTTACCCACAAGCATACTTAGCCTTTATTGGATTTTTTCTGATCTAGTTATTCATATCCTCTGGCAGCTGGCTTCAAAACAAGCAAGGGAGCACCACTTTCCAAATTGCATTTTTAAAATGTGAATATTGTGCCTGTTACTTTATGTTTTATGCATTGTTTGCAAATAGGAAACACGGTCACCTCATATTTTATGGATTGGCTTTGGAAAAGAGCATAAAACTTATCTCTAACATTGTTGAATGCCTAAGTTTTTCCTTGCCATTTGTTTTCTTAATGAAGAGGATAATTTGATATCATGCCTTCTTCTTTGGCCTTGTTACTGGTGAAGACAAGGCTTGAATTGTATGTACTTAGTAAATATGTACTAACTCAATAAACTGCTAAAAAATAACACTGTAGAAACCTTGAATTCAGGAGGTCCAATATTCTTTTTCAAAAAATGGACACAGGGAGGGGAGCACTATACACTGGGGTCTGTTGGGGGGAAATGGGGGGGACAGCAGGGGGTGGGGAGTTGGGGAGAGATAGCATGGGGAGAAATGCCAGATATAGGTGAAGGGGAGGTGGGGAGTTGGGGAGAGATAGCATGGGGAGAAATGCCAGATATAGGTGAAGGGGAGGAAGGCAGCAAATCACACTGCCACGTATGCACCTATGCAACAACCTTGCATGTTTTTCACATGTACCCCCAAACCTAAAATGCAATAAAAAATGCATCAGGCAAAATTTGCCTACCTAAATAACTTATGAAAGAAATTTTTTTCAAAGGTTACATATTTTCCTTTAATTGCAGATTTCAAGACCTAGTTGGCCAAAAATTATATTAGTGACATCACTAAGCTAAAAGAGGCTCTTTTGACAATGGTTACACTTTATTTTAAAATATTTTTTTTCCTATAATGCTGAAATCCTAGTTCATATTTTCAGTAGAAGGCTTGGCTGTGGCTGTTTCTGTTTATTGCTATAGATCTGAACTTGAAGTATATTCCCTTCTGACCACCATATCTTATGTTGTTCTCACCGCATCTGTCATTGGTATATCCCTCAGTTTTTCTTTTATTGCATTTATTATTCTCAGACATTGTTCTTGTCCGTTTACTTGTTCTCTTTTTTTGTTATCTGCACCTTCGCTAGTATCTAAGTTAATGAAACAGAGATTTGCCCATTTTTTCATCTTTATGTCTGGAGCTTCTGGAATGACACTTGGCTCATTAAAAAAGGCCCAACAAAAAGGTCTGAAATTCTTATAACTCTACAATAAAAAGACAGGTAAACCCAATTAAAAAGGGCAAAGTTTCTAAATAGACATTTTTCTATAGAAGGTATAAAAATGAACAATGAGGACAAGAAAAGATGCCTAACATCATTAATCATTAGGAAAATGCAAATTAAAACCATAATTTGATACCACTTTACATCCGTTACAATAGCTATAATTGATAGAACAGATAACAAGTGTTGAAGAAGATACATATGGAGAAATTAGAACCCTTATACATTGCTGGTGAAAATGTTAAATGGTGCTTTTTCCCCCGCATACTTTCTTATTAAGCACTGTTTTAGACAGTTAAGCAGTGTCTCAAAATGTTAACTGTGGAATTACCATATGACCAACAATTCTACTTCAAGGCATCTACCCAAGGAAATTGAAAATATATATTCATACAAAGGCTTGTACAGAAATGTTCATTACAACATTATTCATAATAGCCAAAAAGTGGAAATAACCTAAATGCCCATTAATTGATGAGTGAATAAACAAAATCTGATATATCCATATAACGGAATAGTTTTTGGCCATAAGACAGAAATAAGTGGTGACATGCTCCCACATGGATGACACTTAAGAACATAATGATATCTCAAAGAAGTCAGATGCAAAAAGCCATGTGTCATATAATTTCATTTATATGAAAAAATCTAGCGTGAGCAAATCCACAAATGCAGAAAGCAAGTAGTTAGCAGAGGCTGGAGAGGAGAATATGGCAAGTGACTAATAAAGAGTGTGAGTGAGGGTTCTTTTGTGGCTGATGATGTTCTGGAATTAGGTAGGGCTGATAGTGGCACAATTTTGTGAAAATGCTAAAAATCACTAAATAGTACATTTTAAAATGATGAATTTTGTGGTGTGTGAATTATGAATTTCTTAATAATGGAAAATATGTGGAAAAGTTAGTAATAATAATTATCATTATTAGATTGCTTATATTCTTGATATTGTGCTGAAGACTTTACATACATTATAAATTTTTACCCATATGCAAACCTGTAAGGAAAATCCTAATGTTATCTTTATTATGCAGATGAGGAAATTGTTAGAAAGATTAAATAACTTGTCCAAGAACCACAGAGCTAAGCCGTGGTGGAACTGGGAAGACGGAGAATAGCAAATGGGCACTGAGTCTGGTCCCTGAGCTAGGGCGTTGGACATGCTGATATTCTACAGCCAGAAAGATGTGTTTTTGTTGTGACTGTACTCATTGGAGTATGTGCTGGTATTTTGCCTCAAGTTTTCTTGAAAGAATAATTATTTGAATTTCTTAAGGCTTATGAGAATAGCAAACATTCATAGATTGATTGACAACTAACTACAAACAGTATAGAGTAGCTCAGTATATTTGGACAATATTTGTGAGGCAAACAGAAATCTATTTTAAAAGTCTCAAAGAATTTCATGGAAAGTAGTGTCTTTCATTTTAACATGACCTCATGGTTATCAATTATGACCTCATGGTTCTGGTCTAGGTCTAATTACTCTGTGATTGTAGGAGCTGTGTATCTTAGGGCAACAAATATACTACCCTACTTTCCTTTACATCCTCAGTTTCAGAAAAGGAGCCTGGGTCCAATGTCCTTTCTGTGATTCTCTAATAGCTTTTTCATGCTTTGCAGGAAGTTCAGGAATATCTCCCAATACATCAGTTCCTTGCCTCTTAAGCTGCATAAGCTAGGGAAAGTGCCTACAAGGAGCTCAGACCCATGCGTCTACTCCTTGGTTGCTGTCAGTAAAAAGATGTGAGTTCTCTGGGGCCCATCAGATGAGTATCATTCTAGACTCTTCTCTTCCTCTAAAAATAGTGGTAACTGGAGTTCTGATGAGGCGGGAACTTCAGTGTTGGATGTATATGTGAAAGACACTATTGAAATGTAGAGGTTGACAGTTATAGGCAAAAGGAGTTCAGTTATTTGCATAAGGAGTTTGGGGTTTTTTGGGAGATGATGAATCAAAACTCCATCACCTTCTTCCCTCATGTTCCTTTAGAATGTGATTGGGTAAAAATAAATGAATAATTGAATGAATAAATAAATAAACATGACAGAATTTCCAGTGCCAATGAAGGCAAATATGGCACCTATAATTAAAGCATTATAAGAATAGAAGACTATGGGGTGAGCCATTTTGTGCCTGAGACCAGATATGAGTCACCTCCCTGTATTGCTCTGCTCCTTCCTACTCTCTCTATGTGCCTGTTCCTCAGCCTCTGTGGGTTCTAGCCCTAAGGGGCATACCTGTGACCTTCAATTACAGGACTGCAGGACTGCCTTTGGGCTACTGAAGCCTCTCTGCCCAAATTACTGGCAGAGATCTGGAAGTGTCAGGGCACATCCCCCAGCATGGCCATTGGCCAAAGAATACAAAAGTTCTAAAAGCCCAGCTCCTTTGCCTTGAGTCCGGGTACACTATGGGGTGTAACTTCTACACCAGAGCTCCCTGTAGGATCAGGCTGAGATGGGTTTTTGCCTGAAACCACACCTTGGCTTGGCTTCTTCTGCTTCCCTGATCTAATATTGCCCACCCCCTCCTTTCTTTCTTAATAAGCACCACTTGCACACAACTCGCCACCTCATGGTGGCCTTGGCTCCATGAGATGACAGAGTGGAAACACTTATGGGATATTCACACAATCTGAGGAAAAGACAATGTGATTGAATCTAAATAAACTTGATGTTGTGAGCCCAGGTCAGCGTTTTCAGGTGCATTTGCATTTTTAGCTGTGAAAATTACCACTGATGCTGGCAAAGACTAAAAAAAAAAAAATCACTGTAGCTTCAGTGGGGCTTTGCACCAGTGGCTGAGAGAACAGAGCGAAAGCTCATATTGCTTTGGCACAACAGAGGATCACATAAAGGTGACAGTGGCTGCAACCATGGAGACAGGACAATGTTTCTTAACTAGGATTCTTGACTAGTTTTTATCTGCAATCCCTAAGTGTCTAGCACTCAGAGGTAGCAGCAGTGGCATAGATCCTCCTAGTTCAGATGACCCAGCCTTCTGTCATGTTACCAAGTCCTCCAGCTTCAAGGAGAGAAGCATGAGGATACTCCCTAAGTTTCCTTGGACATATTGGTGAATGGAGACCTTGGTAAAAAGTATTGGATTTCCCATGAGTGTGAATACCAAATAGGGCAATACAGTAAACGATCAACTAACCTCAAATCTATACCATCCCTGCCTCCTTGAATCCATCCACTTTTTTTATTTTTTCCATTTGCCTCTGTTCATTGTCATTTCTAATCTGGATCAGTGTACCCATCTTTACTAGTCTCCCTACATTTATCTTTGCTTCCTTCCAATGCATTCTCCACACTGTGGAGAGTTATATCATCTACTTATAATATCTACTATAATATCATCTACTTATAATAATCTTAAAACCTTCTTATGGCTTAAGACTCCCTTATGTCTCCCCATTATTTCCAGCATAAAGTTTAATCTCCTGAGCATGGATATGAAGCTCTTTCATGATCTGACCTCTGCACCCTCTCAGGCTCACCTCCCATCCTCCCCTCCTGTCATTTTATGCCCCATCCATCCTTCACACACACCTCTCTCTACTCTGTCTCACCTTCCTGGTAGACGTGATTTGGACTGTTCCCTGTGCCTACCTATGCACCAGTTCCTGGCACACTGTATAGTTTATACCTGTTCATATCTGCCTGCCCTCTTGCTTCACTCTCTGGTACCTGGGATCTACCTACAGTGTCTAGCAGGCACCTTGAGGATTTCTGTCTGCTTTTTGACTAAACACTGCTGTTGGTGTTGACATTCATATCTCAAGGAAAATGAGAGAAGACAAGTTTGACATGAGGGTTTCTCCTAACTCAGACTGCTCAGAAAGGCTTTCAAGATGAGATAAGCTGCTTGCTTTTGTAATAGTTACCTACACATTCAAATGTGGAGCATTCTAATTGTGTGCAAGGGAAGAATCACAGCCCTCCTATGCCACAGCTTCTCCCTAGTGACCACAGTTATCTACCTCTAGACTAGAAGGACTGTAACAATGCTACACTCAAAATTGACTCTTTTATTTCCTGCCCCAGCTCTCCTTGAAGACGCTTCTCAATTTCTTGGATGCTTACTCAGTTTCCATTACCTTTTGTGTTTTTTCTTGATGATGATTATGGTGGTGATTACAATGATTTGCCTGCAGCTAGTGAGGCTCACACACACACACACACACACACACACAAAAAAAAAAAAAAAAAAAGACAGAAAAATCCATGCAGACTAATCTCCAGAAAATGTCTGTCTTTCTTCTTTTCTTTCTCCAGCCCCTTTCTGCAGTATTGATCCTACCTTTATCCCTTTCACAAAGCCGTGGAATAACCTGGCTCCCTTCATTCCTGGCCTGGCTTTGTGGTGGGATTTATTATGAACTCTGCTTTAGAGACTTTAAACAGTCTATAATCCCAGCCAGGCTTGAGCCCAGCCAATCCTGGAAGCCTGCTAAGTGAAGCGTGACAAACACACTCTCATTTAGTGGTGACAGGTGACAGCTGGGACGATGATGTATCTATCGCATCAGCAGAAGCAGGACATTTATTTAGTAATACCCTTCATCCTCTTTCTCCTCTCAGCCTCACAATCCAACATCCAAATATCCTACTTCTCTGAGACAATTATTAGAGCAGCTGAACTTAAATCTCCTATTTCCAGAATCACCTACATAAAAGCATCTTCAGGCGTGGATGTGGCAAAGCCAGAAATGTGAGTTGGTGTCATTTGTTTCCCTGCTGGAGAGTGAGGCAGCATGACTGAGGCAGGGCCCAGGGGAGCCCATTATCCCAGCCTGAAATGACACACAAAACAGCATCCGAGCCTTCTAAGTTCATTATGAAAGAGATGAAAAATAGCATCTTTAGAATTATCATTTTTTAAATTGGCCTAATGAAATCATGTATGTTCCCTTCCCCTATGAGTTGGCTTGCTAATGATACATGCTTACATTTGCCCTTGAAAATGGAAAAGAGCTGCGATTGAATACAGAAACAAACCCTCCAAAAGTTAAATCGGAGTACTCTGGTTCCTCTTTGCCTAGCAGTTATGTATTGGTGTCTCTTTGTGGTTTTAGTTTGCGTTTCCCTAATGACTAATGATATTGAGCATCTTTTTATGTGCTTACTTGTCATTTGCATATCTCCTTCAGTGAAGCCTCCGTTCAAATGTTTGCCCGTATTTTATTAGGTTGTGTGCCTTCTTATTGATTGATAAGAATTTTGTACATCCTGCATACTTTCTCTGTGGCTTGTCTTTCTGTTTTCATAGTAACATCTTTTAAAGAGCTTTTCTAAAAAAAAATACAGTCCAATTTACCCAGCTTTATTCTTATGGTTCCTCCTTTTTATGATGTACGCAATTAAGTTTACCCAACGGTCACAAAGATTTCTTTTCCTGTTTTGTTTTAGAAGTTTTATAGTTTTATACTTTACACTTATGATAATGAATAATGTTGAGGGTTTTTTTTTTTTTGTATATACAAGTAATTGTCAAGGTCAATTTTATTCCCATTTCAAATGAATTTCCAGCTGATCCAGCACCATTCATTGCAAAGATTTTCCTTTGCCTATTCAATTGCCTCAGTAATTTTGTTATCAACTAATTGACTGTATATGTATGCTTTCTATTCTGTTTCATTAATCACCATGTTTAACTTTTCACTAATGCCAATTAGTCTTGATCACTGAAGTTTGAACAGTTAGCCAGGCTAGATCTGGAAACTTCGACAGCATGATCACGTCTCATTTTTGACATCACGATCACTTCTCAACTTCTGTTGTGTATATAGCTTCTATTATTTTCATTCTTTTATCTAACTCTGTTGGATCCTACACCAGCATACCATCTTGAGCAGGATCTATGATCTCTTCACTTCAAATATTAAAATTTACCTCTGCAGTATTTCATTCCCTGAAAGCCCTGCTGTGTAGAAGGTGTAAGATTGACTGTGATCATGCCTGCTAACGTTTGTCCCTTTCTGTTGATATATTTACACTTTTCAATTTAGGATCTTTTAAAGGCAATACCTCAATGCAAAGATTGGTTTTCAGGGTGGTAACTTTAGACAACATAAGAAGTTTTCTACAATGAGTGGCACATTTTGAGATCATGTATACCATGTGGCATCCCTTAAACCATTGTTCCACAGATGATGGTGCTTGCACCATTATTGATGTAAGAGAGGCATTTCAATCACATCCATACTTTGTGTTTAAATATTCATAATTGTACATGTTTTTAATGATGTACTCAAAATGCAGCAACCAAACATATAATTTCACAGACATTATTGCTTATCAAAAGTGTAATTCATTCCAGAAAAAAGAGTTCATTTAAAGAAAAGTATTGATTTTCTTTGATAGTAGTTATATATATATTATCAAATCATCTAATCAACACTCATATCACTTTGGTGTGTATATATTTGGTGATATATATACACCAAAGTGATATGAGTGTAATTTGCAAATGGCTGAAGTTTGAGCGGTACAGACCTAAACACAAAGCCTGGTGGATAACATACCATGCATAAGCAAGCAAGAATAAAATTAAGTCTCCAGCTTCCCTTTTCTGGAGGACACCAAGGTGCTACTGGCACTCCTCGTGTGTTCCCTTTAACTGGCTAGTTCCCTCATTCCCCAGCTGCTGAGCACATAGGCTGTTAACAGCTCACTGCTGCCTGTTTTCCTGAGTATTTCTATCCTTGTCCCCAGTTAAAAAAATTATTCATGACCCTTGCAAAATACCAATAAGACATACTTAATTCAGGATCATCATGGTATGGACCTCTGCAATTGGATTTTGCAGTGACAGAGAGAGATGGGGCTCAACTCTGAATACAAGAGAAAATAGGATTTTATAGCCAAAGGAGCAGGGTGGGGGGTTAGTAAAGGAAAAATTACAGTTGGCAGATATGATGGTTAAACAACCTGACAAGATTCTTGTTAAAGACAGGCCCGGGTGAATAATATTGCCAGGGAGATGGTGGAGAATGAGAATGATAGCATATTGAGAGTGATACGGTATCAAAGATGAGGGGTTCTAGCTCAACTGATTTAGCAGGATTCTTGCTAAAATTGAACAATGCAGAAACAAACCTAGAAGACCAAAAGTCAGGGATTGGTTGAGAAGAGAGTTCAGAGGAGCATGACTAGAGTTTGGTCAAGAGAGAACTTTTATCCCCGTGAGATCCTCCTTCCCTAGACTGAGGCTAGGCCTAACTATGCTTGACCAGACTCAGACCTGACTTCTTACTCTTCACTACTCTGCCTCCCTCATCCCCTACCTATTTCACCTGAGAGCAGTCTCTCAGGAAATCCCTTGCAAAGGAATTCCTGTTTTAGATTCTGCTTCTAGAGAGTCTGTTCTAAGATATGAGGTGTAAATAAATTGCCCTGTGGAACATGGAACTGGATGGATACCTTCTGAATCTCTGTAAGTCATCTGACCTACTTTATTTTTTACCTTCCTTATCCAGTCATATATAAGAACCAGTGGATGCTTTAAAGATTACTGTCCATAATGATTAGTGCTAATTGCTCCCTTTATGCCATATCTAAGTATATTTCTTCACCATCATGTTTTCTTTTTCTAGACCAGCTCTTATAGGATAAATGCTTCTGGGTCTTTTAAGGCATAAACCAATCCCTTTACTCTTTATTCTTTCTTCTGAACCCTGTATACAGCACACTGGTTTGCCTTTGATGAAAACTCTTCCTGCCTTATTAAATTGTATGAAAAGAGGGTTCTCCCACGCAGGGCACTTTAAAGTTAAAGGAAAAGCTCCACTAAATGCCTTCTTATTTTTAAGCTCAAGGCAGAAAGCGTTCTTCTTTTTTTTATTTTCTTATTATAGAAATTGTTTTCTTCCTGCCCTTAAATATATTTGGAGATTTCAAATGATGGAAGCAATTTAGCTATCATAACTGCTATAATATGAAGATAATTTAAATTCAAACTAAATTGGCTAAAAAATGATAGATAAAACAGCTTAGAAAAGTCCGTATCAGGCTCTAGTCCAAGCAATCTTTATTTCCTTAAAATTACTTATCTTCTACATCATTAAATTTTTATTCCTATCACTCCCGGGTTGTTTGACCTAGAGGAATCCTTTATTGCCTCATATTATATTTTTAAAATGTTTAAAAATTGTGTTGAGGTATAATGTGAATGCAGTAGGATGCACAAATCTTAGGAGCACCATCTGATGAAATTTTACTTATGCTTACCCTCCTGCAATCATCGCTCAGATCAAGATGAAGGACCTTGCCAACAGCCTGAAAGCTTTCATCATATTGCCTCACACTCAATACCTCCAAAGATACCTGTTATTCTGACTGCTGTCGCTATGTATTTATTTGCTTTTTCTTTTGATTCATACGTATGGTTTTACATCTGGCTTGTTTTCCTAAACATTGTGTCTATGAGCACTATCTATACTCCTACCTTTATGTGCTGTCTCTTCTTTAATATTGCTGTTTAGTATTCCACTCACTAATATACAATGATATGATGATACACTGTACTGTGCTCTATAAGAACATGAAAGATGCTCAAAATTATCAGCAGTCTTAGTCAGTTTTATGCTGCTGTATCATAGTACCTGATTTTTCATGAACAGTGTGTTAGGCCATTTTTTTTGCATTGCTGTGAAGAAATACTTGAGGTTGGGTAATTAAAAAAGATGAGGTTTAATTGCCTCACTGTTCTGCAGGCTGTCAAAGCACAGTACCAACGTCTGCTGGACTTCTGGTGAAGGCCTCAGGAAGCTTACAGTCATGGCAGAAAGCAAAAGGGGGAAGCTGGGGTATCACATGAGAATGGGAGCAAGAGAGAAGGAGAAAGGGAGGTCCCAGACTCTTAAAAAAAGTAGATCTCAGTGGGGATAGCATTTAATCTATAAATTACTTTGGGCATTATGGCCATTTTCACAGTGTTGATTCTTCCTATCCATGAGCACGGGATGTTTTTCCATTTGTTTGTGTCCTCTCTTATTTCCTTGAGCAGTGGTTTGTAGTTCTTGAAGAGGCTTTTCATATCACTTATAAGTTGTATTCCTAGGTATTTTATTCTCTTTGTAGAAATTGTGAATGAGAGTTCACTCATGATTTGGCTCTGTTTGCCTGTTATTGGTATATAGGAATGCTTGTGATTTTTGCACATTGATTTTGTATCTTGAGACTTTGTTGAAGTTGCTTATCAACTTAAGGAGATTTTGGGCTGAGACAATGGGGTTTTCTAAATATACAATCATGTCATCTACAAAAAGGACAATTTGACTTCCTCTCATCCTATTTCTTTATTTTTCTGTTTTGCCTGATTGCCCTGGCCATAACTTCCAATACTATGTTGAATAGGAGTGGTGAGAGAGGGCATCCTTGGTGTGTGCTGGTTTTCAAAGGGAATGCTTCCAGCTTTTGCCCATTCAGTATGATGTTGGCTGTGGGTTTATAATAAATACCTCTTATTATTTTCAGATATGTTCCATCAATACCTAGTTAATTGAGTGTTTTTAGCATTAAGGCATGTTGAATCTTATCAAAGGTCTTTTCTGCATCTATTGAGATAATCATGTGGTTTTCGTCATTGGTTATGTTTATGTGATGGATTATGTTTATTGATTTGCATATGTTGAACCAGCCTTGCATCCCAGGGATGCAGCCGACTTGATCGTGGTGGATAAGCTTTTTGACGTGCTGCTGGATTTCGTTTTTCACATGGATGTTAATCAGGGATATTAGACTGAAATTTTCTTTTTTTTGTTATGTCTCTGCCAGGTTTGGATATCAGGATGATGCTGGCCTCATAATAGGGAGGAATCCCTCGTTTTCTATTGTTTAGAATAGTTTCAGAAGGAATGGTACCAGCTCCTCTTTGTACCTCCGGTAGAATTCGGCTGTGAATACATCTGATCCTGAACTTTTTTTAGTTGGTAGGCTATTATTTATAGCCTCAATTTCAGAACTTGTTATTGGTCTATTCAGGGATTCAACTTCTTCCTGGTTTAGTCTTGGGAAAGTGTATGTGTCTAGGAATGTATCCATTTCTTCTAGATTTTCTAGTTTATTTGCTTAGAGGTGATCATAGTATTCTCTGATGGTAGTTTCTATTTCTATGAGATCAGTGGTGATATCCCCTTTATCATTTTTTATTGTGTCTGTTTGATTCTTTTCTCTTTTCTTCTTTGTCAGCCTGCTTAGTGGTCTATCTATTTTGTTGATCTTCAAAAAAAAAAAACAGCTTTTGGATTCACTGATTTTTTGAAGGATCTTTCATGTCTCTATCTCCTTCAGTTCTGCTCTGATCTTAGTTATTTCTTGTCTTCTGCTAGCTTTTGAATTTGTTTGCTCTTGCTTCTTTAGTTCTTTTAATGACGATGCTAGGGTGTCAATTTTAGATCTTTCCTGCTTTCTCATGTGGGCATTTAGTGCTATAAATTTCCCTCTAAATACTGTTTTGGCTGTGTCCAGAGATTCTGTTATGTTGTGTCTTTGTTCTCATTGGTTTCAAAGTACCCAGTAGTCATTCAGGAGCAGGTTGTTCAGTTTCCACATAGTTGTGCAGTTTTGAGAGAGATTATTAATCCTGAGTTACTTCTAGAAAGAATAGTATCATATACATTCATTTTCATAAATATTTTGTTATATTTTAGATTATTTTTACAGGCTCAAGTTCCCAAAGTTGCAAAAGATTATGTTCATTGACATAGGTTTTTAAATTGGATTTCAGAAAAATTGTATCAATTTATAATCTTCTATCGTTGAGATATACAAAGGCCTATCTCAATATACCTTTACTAGCACATTTTAAAAAATACAGGTCTGCTGATTTGAATTTGAATTTGTTTGATTACTGGCGAATTTGCACTATTTGCTTAAAATGTATTAGCCAGAAATATTTCATTTCCTGTGAATTGTTTTTGTCCTTTGCCCTTTTTATAAATTCACGTTTTTAAATATCTTTGACTAGTTTGTACAATTTATATGATTTTGTCTTAATTTATTAAGTCAAATATCATTTACATTAATTTCTGTGGTTAATTTTTCAAAAGGATGATTTCATGTATAAAGAGTTACACAAATAATATACAATCATTATATAAAATATCATATAATTCAAAAAATAGAAAATATTTTCAAAATTAATCTCTATTTACTACTCAAAAATAATTGTCAACATTTAAGGCATAATATTTCAGGCATATATATTGTTTCAGGCATATATATGAAGATATTCATGTATATTATTTCAGATATATATGTACATATGCATGTATATAATGATGAATAATAAAAAAGATAAATAAATAAAACTTTTACAAAGATGATATCTCACAGTAATGCTACACTTATTTAGACATAGTTAGAATTTAATTACATCTAATGGGTGGCAAAAATTGCATTGAAATTAAGAAATATTGAACCTCAGATAAATGTTTCTTCACCACCTGACATTAATTACCAAAAATGTAATTTGAAATAACAAAATTAGAAGTACTTTAAGATGTTAGAGTATTTTTTTTTAATTTTACATTTCAAATTTAGACAGACTCTATTGATTTCCTTTTCTGAATGATAAGGGAACTAGTACATTCTCTTCAAACTCCCCTCTGATATCTGGTATTTATATAATATAAATATGTATTTGGTGTTATTTATTTATTTGATTTGATTTTTGAGATGGAGTCTTGTGCTGTTGCCCAGGCTAGGGTGCAGTGGCACGATCTCTGCTAACTGCAACATCTGCATCCTGGGTTCAAACGATTCTCCTGCCTCAGGTTCCCAAGTAGCTGGAATTACAGGCTCCCATCACCACGCCCAAGCTAATTTTTTATTTTACTTTTTTATAGAGCGGGAGTCTCACTCTGTCACCCAGGCTGGAGTGCAGTGGCCCTATCTTGGCTCACTGCAACCTGTGCCTCCCAGGTTCAACTGATTCTCCTGCCTCAGCCTCCCAAGTAGCTGGGATTACAAGCATGCCCCACCACACCCAGCTAATTTTTTTTTTGTATTTTTATTAGAGACAGGATTTCTGTTGGTAAGACTGGTCTCAAGCCTCCTGACTTCGTGATCTGCCCATCTCAGCCTCCCAAAGTGCTGGTATTACAGGTATGAACCACTGCACCTGGCCTGGTGTTTGTTTATTATGCTTACATTGCCAAAAATGTTATAATCAATATACTGGTTGTTGTTTGATCTTGATTTTAAAGTTTAGTGGATTGAATGACCGTTACCTTTCCATGTTGAATTTTTCCCCCATTCTTGAATTTTAAACTTGGATTTGTTTCTAGATTGGCTTGATCATCTTTTATAAGCAGGGTTTATGATTGCTGTGATCTCCAATATTGCATGCTCGAACATGTAGCTATTATATGTGAATAAAAATATAATGGGGTACAAATATTTCAAGCTGTATCTTCTATCCCTTGGAATTTTGTCCCATTATATCCAATATTAAATACTGCCATCAGGCCAGTCTACAATTTTCTTTTGAAGCTCATTTTGGTTTTTGTTGTGGTTTCTAATATTGTGAATACTCTTGTGTTGATTTTTGGCTTTGTTTCTTAATCCACCCTTGAAATATATGGTTGAATTTGAACTCCAAAGAAAATTTGTTGTCACCTGTGGTCTGGAATCACATCACCATAACTAATGGACACTTGGATGAGCCTTTCAAAAAAACAATATTTAGAATACAGAATATTGGCTGGGCATGGTAGCTTGCATCTGTCATCCCAGCACTTCAGGAAGCTGAGACAGGAGGATCACTTGAGCCCAGAAGTTGAAGACCAACCTGGGCAAGATGGTGAGACCCTGTCACTAAAATTAGCTGGGTATGGTAGCAAAGTGAGAGCCCGTCTCTAAAAACAAACAAACAAACAGTACGGAATATCTGTATTTGGCTCCAGACAGCACTATGTTGGCAAGTGCCAGTCAGCATTTTTATTGCTGCCCATCTTGTTCAATATTTTGCAGTCATTTAAAAAGTTGATTTATAATATTATTCATGGTTTCTTTGAAGAAACAGTTTTTTTCTTTTTTCAGTGATGTTTTTTATTTTTCTAATTGGGGTCAAGGAACAAAAGTTAGGGAATAGGCATTAGTTTATAAAAATTTTAAAACGTAAGAATAAAAATTTGTTCTACCATGTCTAATTTATATTTTTCTTGTGTGAGAAGTCAAAATTCAAAAATTAAATACTTTATCATATAAAACTTTGTGCTTTACACATCAACATATGATGTATTTAAATACAAACATAAAAATTAGTAGACAAAAGTTGGTTAAGTAGCTAAACAAATTTTTCAAATTAATCATAAATATTATTTTATATGTAATTTACAAGATTGGATATTTTTTTCTCCAGTTTGGCTTTTCAAGATTCATATACATAACTGTTGTAGTTATATGAGACCAGCAAAATCCTGATATCAAAGCATGAGAAAAAAAATGAAATTAACTTAAATGCTAATATACTTCATTAACCCAGACATAAATAGACATAAATATTCTTTAGAAAGATTTAGCAAATTGAATTCAGCAATATGTAAACCATAACCAGTGAGAATTATCCAAAGAATGCAGAGTTGACTTGGCATTTGAAAAGCAATGTGCTAAATTAATATAATAAAGGAAAAATGTGATCATCTCAACAGTACTGAAAATTATTTCATGAAATTTTATACTAATGCTTAATAAGTAAATCTCTTAGAAACTTAGGAATAGAATTTCTTCAACTTATAATTTAAAACAATTACATTTTTATAATTTCAAAAATTCTAGAAATTAAATTAATGAATTAATATCTCCATGCTGAAAATGGTTAAAACGTTGCTGTGAAAATTAAAGAAGTCCTAAGTAAATTGAGAAATATACTGTGTTAGTGGACTGAATGACTCAAAATTTGTAGATGTCCAACCTCCCTATATTAATCTATAGATTCAATACAATTCCAACTAATACCTTAGGAATCTTTCTTATAGAAATTATAAACTGATTTTAAATCAATACAGAAATGTAAAAGATCTAGAATGGTAAAATAATTGTGAAGAGTAAAATCAAGAATTAGACTACATGATTTTAAGACTTCCTAAAGATTGACAGTAATTTATACACTGTCAATTGTGGTGTAAAGATAGACAAGTATAACATGGAATAAAATAGACAGCTTAGAGATGGAACCCAGATTATCTAGCAACTCAGTGGAAAAAAAATCTTTTCAACAGATGATGATTGAACAATTGCATATTTACATAGAAAAAACTTGATTATTATCGTACACAAATACTAATTTAAAATAGATCATAGACAAAAATAAGCAAAGATTTATTAGAAAGACATAAAAAAGCACTAACCTCAAAAAAAGCAGATTCACAAATAAGATTTTATCAGAACTAAAATCATCTGCTAATCAAAAACCACACCAATATAAAAATGGAAAGGCAAATTATAGACTTTGGAAATATGTGCAATATATATATAAAACAAATAACTCATATCCTAAACAAAGAATTTCTACAAATCAATACTAACATGAAGTGAACCCAACCAAAAGAGGCAAGACAATTGGACAGATACTTCACAAATGATGAATAAAAGGCCACCAATCACATGAGAAATGGTCAACATCATTAATTGTCAAAGAAATGTAAAATAATGTCACACGGAGATATACTCTAGACACATGTCAAAGTGACAAAATTATAAAGACTGAAATTCATCAGTGTTGACATGCAGAGAACCTGGAAATTTCCATACATTGCTAGTGAAAGTACAAAGTGGTATAATCACTTTGAGAATTAGTTTGACAATTCCAAATAAAGTTTAAAATATGAGCACTCCATATCTTAGTTATTCCACTTTTAGGTACATATTCAGGAGAAATAAATGTTTGCGTAAGAATGTTCATAGCAACTTAATTCATAATAGTACAAAATCGAGAACATTTCATATGTTCATCAACAGGTGAACAGATAAACTGTAAAAAGACTGTATAATAAAACAGAACTTCGAAACAGAAAGCAGCAAGCTACTGAAGAATGAAATGCTATAGTTGAAAATGTCACGTATATATTAGACCCCACATGCAACAGCGTATATATACTTAAATGTGAGACTAGTGGCCGCTTCTGTAGAAGCGTGAAGTGATTGACTAGAAAGGAGGAAATTTCTGGACTACTAGAAATATTCTAGAAAACTTGATGGAAAAAAAGTCTTTTAAACTGATGATGTTGGAACAATTGCATATTTACACATAAAAATATTTTATTATACACAAATATTAATTTGAAATGGATTATAGACAAAAAATAAGCAAAGAGTATATTTATTTGGGTTATGATTACACTGGTGCACATATTTGTCAAAACTGGTTGAACTTCATGCTTAAGATCAGTGCATTTTCCTGGGTGAGTATTGTATCTCTCAATTAAGTAGATGAAAAAACAGAGGCAATATTTGTCATATACAAAAAGCTAATTTTCTTTATTATATGAAGCACTTATAAAAGGTTTTTTCTTGCAATATCAATGACACAATATTAAAATAAATGAAAAATATAAACAGGCATTTTATAAAATTAAATATAAATGGTCTATATATTTATGGAATTGCGTATAACCTCATTTATTTAAGAAACATGCAAATTAAATAGCCATGTAACCAGACTCACACTCACCTCTCAAAGTGGCAACAGTTAAACAGTGATAAAATGCAAATATTTCCAATACGTACTATCTATGAGCATGCGGAGAAATCTACTATCATGCATTGTTTGCAGGAATCTAAAATTGGTAGGCTTGGCACATCCGCACTGCAGTTCATTTAGCAATATCTTTCAGATTTTTTTAAAAGTCATGTTTAAAACATAAATTCCCCTTCTAGAATTCTCCTAGATGTTCTCTCATAAATGAATTCAATGAAATACGAAAAGGAATTTACTCCCTATCACTGGCTGTAAGAACAAAAATCTGGGAGCAATAAAAACTATCATCTACAAAGAAGTAAATTATGGTATATTTCTAGACTTTGGAGGGACTACTGTATGGTTTCTTAAAATGAAGTAAAACTGTTTTTGCTAATGTGAAAATCTCTCCAAGACAGAGTGCTAGGTGAAAAAGAGGAGGACACTATGACAGTATGCTCCCATCCAGGGAAACCACATTAGGAAATACATGCAGATGATTCTTGCGGTTGGTCACTAGAGAGTAAAACTGGGTACTGGAGTGGGTGAGTGGCAGCTCCAAGCGTCATTGTATAACATTTTATTCTATTTTAACTTTGTTTAAAATAGAGATTTACAAATAGGGCTCTACAGCTGGTAATGAGATATTTTTACAATAGTTTCGGAGGCAAAAAAAGATAAAAAGCATCAAGAGACAAGCTTGTTGTTTCAGAAAGCACTCTGATTTTTTTTTTAACCAATTAACAGTAGTAATTTGGTTTCTATGTTTTCCGATCTAATATTATGCACATTTTATATGTAAAAGAAAGCACTAAATATGAAGGAAGGGTTTATATGGCATTTTTATACATAACTAACACATGCAGAATGATTCTCTGGTGAAAGCAAACAATGGTTACAAATTATTCTCCTCTTAGTTTCCTCATCTTTTTGCAATATGATTCAGTAACTCCTCCCACCAAAATATGAAGTCTATTTCATTCTTTGAATCTGAGGCTGTCATGTGACTGGCTTTGGCCAGTTGAATGCAACAATAGTGATGGTATGATAATACTTATTGTAGGTTTCAAGCCCTCTTGCATGCTTGAATTCTCCTTGTTGGAATCTTGCTGTGATGCTAGGGGACAAGTCCAAGACAACTGGTCAGATAACCATAGTCACATGGCCCACTTGCCCCCATTACTCCAGCTTTTAGACAACCAATCCAAGAGGCAGAGCTGCCTAGAAAGAACTGGCAGCTGATCATGAAATGCAGGAATGAGCTCATGAAGAACAAGAGAACCACCCAGATGTTTCTAGCCTGAATTGCTAACCCACAGAACTGAAAGTTAATTAATATTTGTTGTTTTAAGCTACTAAGCTTTAAGATACTTTAATGTGCAACAAAAGCTAACCTATACAAGATTTAAGGGATCTATATTTTATCCAAGATTGTTTCTCTTTGACCATTTGTTTCATTTTGGTTTATTTAGGCAACATAAAATAGGCACTTACAATGTGTCAAACATTGAGTGAGGGTATGTGAGGCCATGCCTCCTCTCAGCACAGTAGTCATTCAGTTGATACCTCATAGCTAAGAATAAAGAATCTGGAGCCAGACTGCCCAATCTCATGTCAACCTCTGCTGTGTAATTTGTGCAAATATCCTAGGTTTTTAGTGCTTACAGTTTTTTATCAATAAAATGAAAATAACAATGACACTTAGGACATTCCTGGGTTGTCATGGAGATTAAATGAGTTAATAGTTATATTGAACTTGAAGCAGTGAAGAGTAATACATTTTTTTTTTTAAATCTAAAATTGGAAGAGTTTCCTTTTTTACCTAAACAACTAAACAATTGCTAATAAGTATTGTCAAGATAAACTTGACCTGTGGAGCCCCGTCCCCTGTTGCTGTGAGTATTGGTTGCTTCCAGTTAACTGCCTCCCTCCTTATACTGTGACCTTGGTCTAGAGGAGTTGCCCCACTGAGAAATATCTGGGACTAAATTTCTGTGGATGATCTGTAGCTGATTGGTAAAAGGGTAAAAAGGACCAGCCTCTTTGCCTCAAGGTACAACCTGGTCTCTGGTGCCCTTCATTCTCTATAGCTCCCTGTAGGATCAGGCTGAGTTGAAACAGCTGAACCACATCTTTGCTGAGTTTCTTCCCCGTACTATCCTACTTTCCCCCCTTCTCCTAAGAGCACTCTCCCAACTAGTCACATGCATTTAAATCCCCATCTCAGACCCTGCTTCTAGGGAAGCTGGCCTAAAATAAGTATGAAATGTTATTTTCTGACCTTGCATCAGCAGCCTGTCAGGGAAGTTCAGAATGATTTAGCAAATCAAATTTGAACAGTGACAAGATAATAAGATACTAATTATAGCAGCTACCAGGAGAGGAGATGCTCTTTGCAAGACCACCAGAGAGAATAATGAAATGCAATGCACACGTGGCTGCTTCGTCTCCCTTCTGTCCCTCTGAATGTTAAGTTCTCTTACACAAAGTACTTGTCTTCTCAGATCACCACAGTAGGAAGGCTGAGCCTGTGGCAATTATCAATGGATACTTGTTTGGCTTAAATTGGCAACTCAGTTCTTGATAGGGCACCGTGATCTTGAGAGTGATAATATTGCCCCTGCAGAGTCTTCTGGGTAGGTCTTTCCTATGTCAAAGATTAAATGACAGCAGGATACCTGGTCTTATTACTCTCCCTGATTCAAGTCATTCTGCTCATTTATCAACCATTTATGGGTCACAAGTCCTGGAAGGCAGAAAATACTGAAAGATCACCCAATGTGAGATACTAGACAATTGGCTGTCTTGTTCAAACAGGAGCAGGTATTTCATCGAGGAAAGATAGAGACCCACCTGGGGATTCTAGCATAGAGCTTCTTACTCCGATGCATGTGACTAGAAAACCTCTTGTTAAAGTTTATATTTCTGAGCTCCACCAATTTTAATGTTGAAGTCCATACCTGCTCCAGGTTACAGAGGAGGCCCATACAGCTACAGCCATGTCATCTCAACGCCCACCAAAATGGGCGAAATAATACCAGTGTGGCCTGGAATAATTAAAATCAACTTTAGATTTTAATTGACTGATGTAACTGAGTCTGTTCCAGTAGGTTTGGGCTGGGGGCCTGAAACTCTGCATTTTGAATGAACTGAGCATGCAGGTGATGCCAATTTGAGAGGCAAGTCTCAAAGACAATATTTTTCCAATCCTGGGTTTCTAATTTCCCTCTAGATCTCCTATCTGTGCCCATTTTTATTATAAGAATGGGCCAATTTATTCATGTATCGATTAGTTATTATGAATCATGCACTGCTCTAGGCACTGGGGAGCTATCCATGAATAAAACTCTCGCAGTGGCTGTTCGCAGGGATTTGACATCCTGGTGGGAGGTAGACAATGCACAGAAAAATAGGAAGTATCTACCTGGTGGATGGAAATAAGGGCTATGTGAGAAAATAAGGCAGGGAAAGAGTGGAGAGTGAGGGAGCAGGGAGGGTGATATGGTTCAGATAATTTTCTCTCCAAGTCTCATGTTGACACGAGATCCCCAGTGTTTGAGTTGGAGCCTGGTGGAACTGCCACATGACCTATGTTTGAGTCATAGGGTGGATCCCTCTCGAATATCTTGGTGCCATTCCTGCATAATGAATTCTCACCATTAGTTCCCAGATCTGATTGTTACAAAGAGCCTGGCATCTCCTCCTCTCTTCCTTCCTCTCACCATGCGAGGCTCCCCTTCCTTTTTTCTTTCTGCCATGATTGGAAGATTCCTTAGGTCTTCACTAGAAGCAGATGATACTACTGTCATGCTTCTTGTAGAGCCTGCAGAACTGTGTGCCAAATAAACTTCTTTTCTTTATCAATTACCCAGCCTCAGGTATTCCTTTATAGCAATGCAAAACAGACTAGGACAGAGGGGTGCTACTTTAGATAGTCTGGTTAAATAAGGAGTCTCTGATGAGGTCACATTTGAGCAAAAGCTTACAGGACCCAAAAGAATAAACTGTATTCCTGGGGGAAGACATTTTAAAGAGCCCAAACAGTGTGTGCGAAGCCCTGAAGGCAGGAGAAGAGCAAAGAAACAGCAGGGAGATCAGCCATGCTGGACAGAAGTAAATGATAGGAACATGGAAGGAGTCAAACCCAGATGGCAGATGACTGGATTCATAGGACCATAAAATTTTAGTTTAAGTGGGTTGAGGAGTTAGTAAAGGTTTTAGGACAGAGCAGGACATGATGTAACTTTCATTTTCAAATAATCGCTCTGACTTTTGTGTACAGACCATAAAGGAGGAAGGAGGGAGAGTTACAGATTATTCCTGTTAATGTTGATGCAGACTCAGCTCCTAGCAGTGAAGGGCAGAAGTGGTGAGAGTTTAGAGAAATCCTATAGCTGATGCAGCAGGTTTTTCTACTGGATTGAATGTGCAGAGTGAAAGTCAAGGATAACTCCGGGAACTGGATATAAGCACGTGGAAAAAGGAACTTGCCACTTACTGAAAAGACTACAGGAGATACAGATTTGGAAGAAGCATCCTCAGTTTCATTTTTGCTATGTTTGCTTCAAGATGTCTTTTTAGCTCTCAATATGGATGCCCTTAACAGGCAGTTGGAAAAGTGGGATGTTGGGACTGGGGATGTAATTTTGGGAACCATCAAAAAGCAAAGAGACTGGATGAGATCAAGTAAGTATGAACAGCAAAAGTGTCCTTGGAATGAAGCCTGGAAGGCTGCATTAGAGGTTGGTGAGATGAGGCAACAGAGACGAGGAGACTGGGCAGGAATCACCAGAAAGGTAGAAGGAGACGTAAACAGGAGTGGTGTCCCTGAGTGAAGAGAAGTAATGAGGAGGCCTTGGTGGAAAATGTATGGTAGAGTGGCATGGCATAACTGAAACTTCCTTGGCTAAAAATCAGCAACGTAGATTTATCTAACAATATTTATTTTTCTCTGCTTTAGGAAAATGAATCCTAAAATTCGATCAATATGAGAGTAAAGATATACAAAAGATTTTGTACAAAAACAAAACAAAGCAAAACTCCACGCCTGACTAGGCATGTATTTGCAGCTGAAATCCTACATTTCTTTTATTTATTGTCACAGTATTATGCACAAATTGGCATTTAGAAGGATTGCCTCTGGGCCTCCATGAGTACATAAATGATCAAAGATTTAATTATTTGCCCAAAGTAGAGTCATGCATTTTAGAAAAGATGTTAAATAATAAATGCTGATATTTTAAAAAGGATTCCCAGGCATCCACTCACTGTAATGTGGTAGAACTGGGACAAGCACACATGAGTGAATAAAGATAGGTGCTTCTGGAGCTCTTGTCTCTCAGTTCTCTCCATTTATTTTTTAAAGCCAACATTTTTCTATCATTCCTAAGTTAAATGAAGAAAGAATTTTAAGGTGAATAATTCATATTGCCACAGAGAGACAAAAAATTTTCTATCATGTAATTTCTCTGCTTTCTTTGTGTAATTGTAGTATGAACTAGAAACCACACAGCAGCAACTGTGTCTGTGAAGATATTTTCTGGTCTTGGAGCAACATAAGGGTTAATAAAAGTAAACCACAGCAGCAGCCAATATTTGTGGTTATTTGTTGAGGCAGTGCTGCTCTTGACTGAGCCCATGGCTACACTTATACTCTGCACTCCCTCTTTTCTCCCCTGGAGACAGTGCTTTCACTCATCTGACTTCTCTACCTGTTATTTGGGGGAGTTGTGTTGTCCAATTCAATGCCCAGCTAGATTCTAGCTTCCAGACCAGGGCCTAAGAAGAAGCCCCCTTACACCTTCACATATCCTTATTTTCATCCAGCTCCTCATACCCACTTCCTCCCCATAGTGTATGGATCCGTTTTCCACCAAGTCCCACTGTATACCTGCATTAGTCAGAGTTCTGTAGAGGGACAGAACTAATAGGATAGCTGCATACATAAAGGGGAGTTTATTAAGGAGTACTGACTCAGACGATCACTGGGTGAGGTCCCACAGTAAGCTGTCTGCAAGCTGAGGAGCAAGGAAGACAGTCTGAGCCCCATAGCTGAAGAACTTGGAGTCCAATGTTCGAGGGCAGGAAGCATCCAGCACAGGAGAAAAATGTACACTAGAAGACTAACCCAGTCTAGTCTTTTCACATTCTTCAGTCTGCTTTTATTCTGGCTTCACTGGCAGCTGATTAGACTCTATCCACCCAGATTAAGGGTGGGTCTCCCTTTTCCAGTCCACTGACTCAAATGTCAGCTTCCTTTGGCAACACCCTGACAGCCACACCCAGGAACTATACTTTGCATCCCTCAATCCAATTAAGTCGACTCTCAGTATTAACTATCACAATATCCAATAACCCCATCTAGCTTCCAACTCTCTCTTTTTTTCCCAGTGAATAAAGAGGAAGATGAATCTCCAATCCCCTAAACCCAGAGAGCTTCCAGGCTCTTGTGTTTTCTCCTTAGGTGGCCAAGCCTTCCCACCTTCACTCTTGGATGGTTTCTTTGGTTGCACAACTTGACAATCATGGCTAGACTACTGCCATTCAAAAGGTGGACAGAGACCTCAGAAGAGGAAAAAAGTTTAGTGAGAAGCTATGGGCGGAAAGGCAAGGATGATGAGAAGGGGGGAAGGTGATCAGCTACTTGTGTTAGGGTGCTTTGAGATGGAATATTTAGAAAGGGTGTCTGTGGGTTATGTTTTTTTCTTTGCATGTGAAGGCATGAATGAACTCTGCTCTAAAGATCTACAGGATGGATTCCCCTGTCTGCGGAAAGTTTTATCCTGTAACTAAAGGGCCCAAGAGGGTAAAGATGAAGTAAGAATTCAGAGGAGCAAGAAACTCATCTGCATTAAATATTCTGAGTAAGAAAGATTGGTTTAAAGATAAATATATACCATGAATACTAATACAAAGCAAATGAGATAGAGGCAGTATCAGGTTACTGTTTACACGCTTTCTCTCTTACTTGTTCAGCATTTTCCTGGAACCCATTGGTCCTTGGTGTGTATTGAAGGATAATTAGTTTCTTAGACAGATATCAGAAGACAAGAACTCAAGAAACAAGTACGTCTGTGCTGAGCAATGCTGAGTGCATGATAGCTGAGAAATGCTGAGTGCATGATAAAATTATATTGTTTGCTGAGAACAATGCAGCAAGGAAAACCTGGCTGTCCCCCCCTCCCCACCCCGCTGAGGCCACCGCCAAGGAGAAAACTGCTTAGGGTATTCTAAAGTAGCAAAAACAATTCTTTAAGCACAGGATGTGTGACCCTGCCCCGCGGCTTCCTTATGGAGAATACTTTCTAGTTTGTCCTTGATCAGTAGTAAGCAGGCACCAGTTGCCTACCTAGTTTATCTTGGTTCTATGAGAAAACACAGGACACATGCTGTTAATGATAATCACCTGTTCAGAGAGAATAACTGCATGAGTCAGAGTCTGGTTGAGGCCCTCAGTCTGGAATGCTGTCAGCCCCTGAGGCTCCCAGCTCGGAAGGCTGTTGGCCCCCGGATAGTCCCACTTTGCTGTTCTATCTGGATGTCTGTTTCTTAATGCCGTCAGTGCCACTTGGGTGGGGGTCTCTAAGGCCGAGCTGGTCTCAGTACTTGTGGATGGACATAGTGTTATTAAGAACTTTGTATGCATCACAAAATATTTGGTCATGGGTTACACATTTAGGCAGCAATAGATTGTGATCTGATCCGTGTCTGACATCCTGACATTTTTTTCCTCTGACACCACTTCCTGCCCTTGTTTTCCTTCTTTGCATAGATTTGCTCTACAATCAGGATTTTTGTCATGCACCACCACATACCATTGCCCCTCTCACACTCAGTGGCATGTTTTGGCAAAGATGGATCTTGTTTTTAGATAAGAGAGGTAAGATCTCAAACATGGGGGCACAGGGAGATAGTATGATGTAGGATGTGAGACTTGGCCACTTATTAGCCAACTAGAGCTAATATGAAGGCTTGGAATATTTGGTTGTGGGCTCTCAAAAGAAGGTGCAAACTTCAACCTCAGAACCTACCAAAAATTGATGGTCACTGAGGTATAACCTCCATTGGACAGTGTTACTTTCCATGGTGTTTTTAAATTCTAGGAGCCTGCCCTCCTCTTTCTACCCTTGACTTATATTTTTCCCTTTTTCTATTTTCTAAATTTATTCTCTCATTTTAAAATTAAAAATAATAATGTCAACCTTTCATAGTTTTTAGGGGACTTAAATGAATAATTATGTGAAAATGCTTTGTAAACTGTAAAATGAAATGCCTTGGTTGGTAGATGTTATCATTATTATTAGATGGTAAAGTGTGAGCCAGATTCAGAAGTCATTCAGGAGGCAGAAGCGAAATGAAATCCAGGGAGGTTGCTGGTTATAGCAGAAGTAAGTTAAATAGACAGATGGATACATTGTACATGCTGAAAATTCTCCAAGAATAAGATAATCTGAGAGACCTCCTGCCTCTTTTTCTAGAAACTCCTTCAATCTTTAGCAATACTCCCCCTCCCAGATATACCTTTATTCAGAGCTAAGATATGTACCTATATATATTTCCACAAAGCTAAATGGAAATTTGGCAGTCTTTTGCTTATTTTCCTCAGTGTCTCCTGCCATAATGAATTAATCCAAAAATAAAAATAGCAAGAGCTGAATGATCCAATTCAGTTTTCCACTCTGAGCAGGTTAACTATCCAAATGGAAGCTAAACACATTGAATGGGACATACAGGCTGAAACAGGGCAGTGATAGGTGTTAGGATTATTTGATTTTTTTATTACCGTTCAAACATCAGTCTCAGAGATCGGTAACCCTATTGACTCAGCCTCGTCTGGTTCGGCCAAATGCATGAGACAAATCTGAGCCTTCTCACCACCCAGACAGTGTCTCTGTGCTTTCCTTTTAGTACCCACTTCTCAACGTCACTCACGTACTAGAAATGTAATGTTTTTCTGTTTATCCTGTGTGCTAGCAAAATGTTTCTCATTACATATGCTGCCACAATGGTTCCTTTGAAGATCCCTCTGAGATAGATACCGATCAACTACTAACAGATTGGCAAAGGCTCATGGCTGAGGCTCGTAGCTGTGGCTCAAGTTTAGTTGCATGGTAATTGACAGAGCTGGAGTTCCAATTCACATCGTTAAACTCCAAAACCAATGCTCCTCTTATTCTACTTAGCAGTTGTTATGATGACTGGGAGTCACCACAAGTGCCACATCTCTGTGGATGACCCATAACTTTCTCCACCTCATGATTATTGGACTGACTTGACCCCACAGAGATGCAGAGATGTTCTACCTCAACGTTGTTTATTGTTATTATGACACACTTTCAACTTTTCCAGTCTCCCCGTCTCCCTCTACCCAACATGCTGGCTCTTGACTCTCTATCTGCAGGTAGCAGAAATCTTAGTAATTAGGCTTCTCTCTTGGTATGGGAACCATCAAATGTTTCATGTATAGATTTGTGCATATGTTTATGTCCTCAACTTACTGTTCAGTTCTTTTAGATAGAAACTCACTTGTGTGTTATCTATCACCCATACTATTTGTCATAATATCATGCACATAATTTGCACTCAATGCTTATTTTTAAAGACAAAATACTGAAAAATTAACACATAAAGAGAGAGAGAAAACACTTCTGAAAAAAGTCCTTATGGTGATAGGGTCTACTTGTTGTGGAATGTGTTTCCAGGCATGGCCTTCTGCTATACATTTTTGCTTGCTCAGGATGGGAAAGAATATCTTATTTTCTATGGCTTCAATTTTCCTGATACCTCTCCTTAGCCTCGTTAGCCTTGTGGTGGAGCTGCTAATTTACTCTATCAACCTTTCCAAACTGAAGCGTGTGCAATAATGCACCGTGGGAAAGTTTGAATGTTATGCCTTATTTTAACATGCAGACATGAATGATCATTGTAATTATTCTTCAGGCCCTGGTGAAATTGAGGCTGTGTCCACATAGAATCAGGCAAGGTGAAAATGTTCACAATTTGATTTGTATAGGCTCTCTGGGGTAACCCTCATGGGGCTGAATTGTTTGTCATTCATCTATTTCCTCATTCCGTTTACAAACATTTATTGAGCTCTTTCTACATGGTAGGCACTGCCTACAGTGAAGAGACAGATAGAGACCCATTTTCATAGCACAAACAGAGGAGCTCTGACCTCGGTGGAGGATTAAGTGACCCACTCTTCTCCTGATGTCCCGCTGTGAGCAGAGCAACCTAGGAATAAGTTAAGAAGGAAAGATTTTCAGAAAAATTCTGTCTTCAGAGCTACAGACTACAGTCATATAAAGATCAGCATCCCAATAGCAAAGCCTATTTCCCCCAGATTTTGTCTTTGAAGCATTTTTCTCATGGAAATATTTAGCATCCAAAGTTTGTCCTTGATGACTTTGAACAAAAAATATTTCTGAGCTATAAATCACTTAGCGGGTCTTCCTGGAGTGTGTGTGTGTGTGTGTGTGTGTGTGTGTACACGTACTAGGAGTAAGTTAAGTGACTTTACTAAGATCACAAGGCTGGCTAAGGGTAGAATGGGAATTGAAACCAAACTCCCAATTCTATTGCCTTTCCATATGCTATATTATCTCAGACTCTCTTATTATTCAATCACATACAATTTGTACCTTACTGTGAAATTTTAGGAGCTCCTAAGGACAACTGTCAAACACTGAAGACTTTACATAAATATTTTCCATCCATATTATACCTCTTATCTTTAACACCCAAGATGTGACCCTTCCACTTTGAAAATCTGATGCCATTTTTTAGATTTTCTGTTACCAGGAACTTTGGTTTTTAGGCCAGTCTTTGGAGTTCTCAATAACCTTTAAAATACAGAATTAATCATGTGCCAGGAGATTAATCAATTTGCAATTTTTAATAATCTTTTCTTTAGTCAGTTCCCATTTTATCCAACTTTATAGGTGGATAGCACTAAAAAATAACAAACAAAAACTAATATTAATTAAGCATTATGATGTTCTAGATTTTATACTGTTTCTACACATATTTACATGCAATGCTTACAAGAACTCTTTGAGGTTCTTTGAAGAACCTCTGTATGAATAACATTCTTGTAAGAACCTTCTATGTAATAAGATTTCTATCTGGCAGATCAGAAAACAGAGGGCCATACCCACCCTGTCTTCCTGTACCTTACCCCTGTTCCACAATTGCCTCACTATGTTTAGCAATCTGCCAGAGCCATACCCAAAATGAGACTGTGAACAGGTGAGGGTATGGTTGAATTTCAAGCCAGATCTAGAAGATGTTTGGATTATACATAGCTTTAATTTAGCCGTGTTTCATCTCCTTTCCAGCAGAGCGTATTACTTACCTTGTACACCAGAGTGAAATTATAGGGATGAGATCAAATAGGCTTTAAAATTGATTCCTTTGTGTTCTGTGCAAAACAAAACTAATCATTTCTGAGATTTGGTATTTTATTCCTGTCTCCTGTCCCTCTTGTTTCCACTACTATAGAGTGAGTCTGTTCAGCTGTCCGAAAGTGCATGTGTCTCAGGTTCTGTTAGCTTAAAGCTATAAGAATAACAGACACAAAAGGACTTCCAGAGGCTCTTACTGGGGCCTCGAGGACTTGCGTGGTTGGTTTTAAGTGCGATCTGGTGGGTCTCTGACCAAACAATAAATGATAACTGAGATAACTGAGACTAGAATCTTCCAGAGCAAAGTGAACATGAAGACTGGAGAATGCGGCAGCACTAAGAGACAATGTTACCCAACGCGTCAAGTGTAGTTCAAAGACCTGCAATATCAGCATCACTTGGAGGAGGAAGGGTTATGTTAAAAATGTGGAATATTAGGCACTGTCCTAGACCTAACACATTTCAGTCTCTAGAGTTAGGATCCAGAAGTCTCTTGTAACAGTCTCATTGGATGATTCTGGTGCATACTAAAGTTGATAAACCCTGTACTAAAGTGTCAACAACCAGTGGAACTACAAACAAAATAACTAACTTCCATGACTAACACTGACAAAGCATCATCCCAGCTACCAGATAGCCTCCAGACCAGCAGGAGATATAAGGCCAATGCACTTGAAAGAACACTAAAGTCAGCAACTGAAGTGTATACAAGCAAAGCTGAACCACAGGTCCAAATCCCCTGATGAGTCAGTTTGTTAAAAACTTCAAGTTGTAAAGCAAAGAGATGTGTCCACTTATCTCTTTACAGTTTCAAATTATAAAAGTTAAAAATAAAAAAAAGATTTTACACTTCCAAAAAATAAGCAAAAAGAAAACACACAAGAGGTTCTCAAATGTCATATTTCAAAAGGTTGACTGTATTTTTCCTCTTTGTAAATCTGCATACTTGTTTTTCATTGACAATATTCCCTGGACCCTAGAGTTCTAGCTATTCCTGGAGTACTAGTGGCATGAGTAAATTGAACTAAGAATTTCTCTCCCTCCTACCTTTGAGATCAAATCATTCAAAGTTCCATCTCTGATTCTCCTTTCCCACATGCCAGGCCCAGGGACACAAAGCTGTGTCCATGATAATGACTTAGTGGCCTGGCAGGATACAGCAGGAACATCTGAGAATGAATGGGAAGCTTCAGGCTTGGAGCAATGCCTGAGACTCTGCTGAGGCTGGTTTGCTTCTAGTTGCTGATTCTTTTCTTCTAAGGGCCACAGTTCACCTACCTTCCAATCTACAGTCACCATCTATTGCTTTGATTAGGAATATCTCTTTTCCTATCTCCTTGTGAGTCAATAAAAATATGACATCCTTTCCTTTGTCTTCCTGAGCCCAGATTCAGTTTTCTTATGTCTTAGAACAGTGGAAGTGATAATGGTGAAGGAGGAATGAGATGCACGAGAGATGAAGGTGTTTAGCATGTGGCCACACTTGAGGGAGTTGAACTCTCAGTCCAGCTTTGCTTCTGTATGAAGGGTTGGGAATAGTGTTATTCTCACTATACAAAACATCTTTTATTACATCCTTCATCACCCTCGATCAAACATAGCAACAAGACCGTGCAGATGAACTGCTCTGGTTTGTCACTGCTCATAAATGTGAATCCTAAGTTGGAGATTTGTGGCACTGGCTACTTGAGTAGCTAAGAGCTTAAAATCTCCGTCAATCAACTGCTTGACTTGGTAATTTCTTAATCTCCCTGAGAAAGGATGCACAATGTTAAAGTGCTCTTTTTATGTTGAGAAAAAAAAGAGAACACAAATAGTAACAATTTATAGCACTTCATCTGTTTTTGACAAGCCTTCATAATAGATTTTTAAAAGGTACATATTTTCCCCCAAAATTAGAGGCTGCAGTGTTGGGATGTGTAAATAAATATGTTAATCTATGTGAAGCTGGTTGCCACATTCAGATAACACATGCCACTCTGAAAGAAACTGATGAATAACTTACCATGGGGAAATAGAAGATGCTCTTAAGAAAATATTATGATAGACCCTCCCTACAACAGTTTTAAAACTTACCTTAATACTGTGTGTTAGTTTTAACTCTGTGTCAATGACTTCATAACAAAATGAAATATCCAATTGAGACATCCATCTCAAATTAATTGATTTCTACCTCAATTAGGTAAGCTGTGGCCAAAATTAGTAGTACAAGAAGTACTAATAGTGACTACTACTACTGCTACTGCTACTACTAACAGCCGTAATAAGGGCTATCATTTGTTGAGTGTCTTGTGTTATACGCTAGACACAAAAATAAGCAGCTTGTCACATTACATAATGCAGTTCACACAACAGCCCCAAGAAAAAAGGATCATTATTCTTACTTTATAGATGAGAAAACTGAGGTTCAGTCACATGATTATCAGAAAGAAGAGAGAATCTTTGCTTCTGTCTTTTTAACCACATATTCTCTACTAAGGCTCAGAGACCCATGTGTACTCCAGACTTCAGAAAGAAAATTCAAGAACTCCTTCAGTAGGTATTGCTATTCATTTTTATGTATAATTAAGAAATTATATGCTGCTGATAGCTCTGGTAATGTAATGCCTAACCTCTCACATTCTTCCTTGATTGCCATGTAAAGGATTCAAAAAGAGATATTTTAGAATAATTACCCATCAGTAATCATCTCCACACAACACAAATCACTTTGATTTCCCATTAAAACAGACCAGGAGAATGAGAGGTTTTTACTCCAGAATGCTTTCTGCTTCAATCAGGTTAATTCTATGTTTCCATTCCATTGGTCTTCTGAATTTAAACATGAGAAAATGGAACATATTCTCTACAGGGGATAATAATATCCATAACCATGGGTCTTGATCCACTGGTGAAAATGTGTTTAATTATTAGCTTTCTAAGTAGAGAGCCATTCCATTCAGAATTGTCTCCTTCCAAGAAGGATTCATTCAGCAAATAGTTGTAGGAATTTTATTACTGCAGGATAGTTGTTTACTCTGATTCATTCTAAAGCTCAGACCTTCAAAACACAGCCTGTCACATAAATTAACTCATAGAGAAGAACAAAGGAAAAAATGTCGAGCCACCGCAGTTCATGGACGTCGGTTTGTAATACCAATTAGCTCCATAACAGTTATGATTTATAAACACGGTAACCTTTAAAGATGATCAATATATCAATAATTTTTGTGTGACACTTGCCAATATTTAGCTGTCCACGTTTTCCTTCAAGTAATATTACAGCATTATTAGACTATAATAATCTTAATCTGGGAGATCTAATTTTTCACCTGAAATTATCAGGTTTATGAAAACCACCATCATCTAACACCCTCCCCTCCCTAGTCTGACTTCCATTTATCTTTATCCCCTACGAAGAGAGAGCAGCCATCCTTCTGAGGGGAGTACATATCTCTTCATTGCTCACATAGGCAGGATATTTGCTGCCCAAACCTATAACCAAGAACTATTTCTTCTTGTCCTTCAATCCCATTACTGATACTCTTTTTCCAAATTCACTGTGCCACTACCTTTCTCGTCCTCACAAAGAAGTATCGTGTACATGGACACTGGAAGTTAAGTCAGATAATTACTTTGTCTAGGGACATTTTAATTTAAGTCACCTTTTTTTGTTTCTTTTTTATTTTAGCTTGGTGGTAACACATGCGGTTTGGAGATTACACAGTGTTCGGTTTATAATTTCCCTTAAATTGTGCAAACACATCTCTGTTGCTTAATCTATTTTATACATATATGGTATATTTCATAAAATCTATAAAGTATACAGAAAAGTGGTTATGGAAAAAATAATTAGCAACTGAGCATTTGGGTACCTACCATGCAAATCAAGTAATAAAATATTGACAGCACCTCAAAAAATTCCTGTATGTCTTTTGCCTGTGGGAGACTTTTCCTTCACCTTAAAGGTAACAGATCCCCTGACTTTAGAAATAATGATTTTCTTTAAGCCTTATCTTTCATATAAAATGAATGCCCTTGCCCATGTTCCATAATTTAAACATCCAAATCACATAAGTGACTTTCTATAGAATCAAATTCATATCATATTTATGGTGTATAGATCATGCACCAGATATTAAATTAGGAGCTAGAGGAATAAAAATAAATAATATGTAGTCTCTACTTCCAGGAAACTCAAAGGGAGACTTTACTGAAACTCATGAAAGCAGAAAAGTCATATTAGGTGTGCCATAAGTACAATCCCATTCTCCCAAGGAGAATTGAAATGAGAGAAATGACATGCAAGATTTTTCATTGCTTTATCTCAAATGAGTACATGGGCTGGCCACTGCTGAACTGAGGAGAGGATGGTCAAATCTTTCCCTAGAAAATGAAGCGGGTGGGCAGGAGGGGCACAACCTCACATTAGAATCCTGGAAGTGAATATATTTTCTCTCTCTGGCACCACAAATGAGCCATATCCAACTTGTTTCTAAGACAAGAAGAAAGGTAGATTCATGAGATTTCAGAAAAAGAAACTTTGGTAAGAAACTTTTTTTAAAACTTTTCTAAGGACTGCAGAGGTGTTTTATCCTTTACATCCCTTATTTGGAAAATATAGATAATGGACCACCAAGAGAACTCACTGGGATGTTTCTGAGGCATTATGCACAATGCTTGGCACCCAGGAATGCTCCATAAGTGTGGCTGAGCCTTCTCGAATTGCTGGTTCTGTTATCTGGGCCAGTCTTGAATCAAGAAGAGAAAAGTGGGGCTGAAGAGGACAATTGATTGAAGAGGACAAGTGGCAGGATATTATGCTAAGAAAGGCCAGCACTCATGCTTCTATAACTTGCTATTTGTTGAAAGAACAATTATAATATCATTTAATTAAGGATAAAAATTTTATCTACAAACCAGAGTGAAAAGTGTTGAGTGATAAATTATTATTTCAGTTGAAGACAGAAAAAGTCTTCTCAAGAACCCGTTACCATTTTCTATGGAGTCTGACTCAGACTCCCAAAATCCAAGGACCCTCATTTTCCTCCCACATATTTGGCACTGTGTAACCCGTTTTTTTTGTACTGTGGTACTAAATTGATATTTATAATCTTTAATTTTTTTATGTTTTTAAAAATTATTTTTACTTTTCTTGCCATGATGATAAAATTATAGTATAATAGATAAAAAATGAAGAATTGTGGTTGGACACCACTGAGTTCAAATCCTGCATTTATTGCTTACAAACATATGTTGTATGAAAAATCCTTACATTCTGTAAACCTCAGCTGTAAAAGAGGTATAATAATAATTTCCACTTCTTTGCTGTATTAAGAGCATGGAATATAATAATATACATTGTGAATTTGTAACAAATGATGGTTTTTGCTATTATCTCTCCAATTTGATTCTAAGAAGTGGGCATGGCATAGGGGCTGGCTGATTAGGTTTTGGTATTGACAATGCTATGGAAGAACAAAGAAACATCACCTATTTGGAGATTTTTGTTTTTAGTGCTGGGAAACTCTCTGTATTACAACAAATAGTGTTTAATGGTAGTGTCATTTCTGGGCAGGACTTTGGTTGTTGCTCAAGTTAAAGCACAAATGTGGCAAACAACCATGGGTTTGAAGTGCTTTAAAGTTTGTAATCCCATCACCTTGGAGTTACTGTCTAGTGATTTTCATCGGGTAATCCATTGTAAATCTCATCTCATCATTCTTCAGCTGGAATTTGCTGTCTTTTGTTGGAATGAAAGTTACTCTTCTTATTGCATGAAAGTGCAAGGTACATTTATCAAAAAGAATGATGTTCTTTGATAAACAATTGAAAACTTACTGATCCCCTATGTTTTCTTATTTCTAAGTGGTTCCCTTGGGAAGCTACGTAAATATTTCAATTTTATTGCTTTTGCTCATAAAACGTTTGAAACCCGCAGGGATATGTTACTGCTGTAACTGAAAGAACACGGTCTTTGACTTTGACATCAGAGCAATGTGGTATCATATCTGCCATGGCCAAATCCTAGCAAACTGATCTGTTATAATCGCTGAATCTCATTGGCAAGTACAAATGACGGGCTTTTGAGAGAATTCCCTAAAGTGATGTTTGGAAAATATAATTATTGGGACATGTTAAGTGTTCAATAAATATTAGTTTTCCCTTAGTCTGGAAATCACTTTAGATCAAATTTACCAGCCTTATTGAAAAAATCAGTTTCATTGTATTCCAGTCAACTCATATTTGATACAAAGTGTAATCATCTATTTCTTAGTTCCAAACTTTTCTAAGAGACTTGATTCCCTGTGATTATTAGATTTCATGGGAAAATCAAATTAATCATCAAATATTAATCATAGGCAAATATTAACCATAAATAAAATTTTTGATTTAAATATCATGTCTAGTGCTTAGCACATTTCCAGTCACATAGCAGGCCCTCAGACTATGTTTGTGGAATGACCAGGCCTCACGTGAGAATTCCACACTGATAGATGGAATTTCCAAAGATGCTAAAGATTGGCAGCACACTAAAATACATGTACAGTTTTTCATGAGTAGAATATACATTTATATGGCAAAGTTCAGGGGTATTTTTTAAGTCACTTTAGTTTTCAGTCAATGCGTTGTTTATAAACTTTTTCCTGTGATTCAAGACAGTCTTAATTCCTCACTCTGGAGGAAACACACACAATAGAATGAACAATAAAATGTGAGACTCTAAAAATGCTATTAAGGAAATTAAAGGCCCTTAGTAATAAAGGGCAAAGTTGAATTATTAAATTCAACTTTTGGTATAAAAATAGTAATCCGTGTCCCACTCTCCTATGTTATTTATTTTTGCTTCTGTAATAAAAGAGAGACAACAAAGCATTTTTTACCCCATTTTACACACATTAAAGCAGACTTAGCGAAGTCAAAATTCCCAGGTTATGAAACAAGAATGGTGAGCTTAGGTCTTCTTACTCTAAACTCTGTATTTCCACTTTACAATTCTCTTATTTCTATTTCAACATGGGCTAGTCCTACCAATAGGAGGAGAGAGCCACAATTTTTGATGGTAGTTTCGTTTACTTTTTTTTATTTTGTCGGTTTATTCTCCCTAATGGTAAGTGATGACAACTACCTCAATGTTCTGAGCTGGTTCAATGTATAGGCACAATGGGAATCCATTTTCCTTATTGTTTCCAGAGGCCAGAAAAGCCATGTAGTCGTCCTTTTGCTAGCTTTTCTGTTCAATAATATCTAAACATTCTGTCTTAGAGTTTCTAGAAGCAGAGACAGAGATGAGGCTTTTGTGTAAGAGATTTATTGAGGGAGAACCCTCTTAGGGAGTGCAGGAAGCAGGAGAGGGTAGGGGAAGAAGCTAGACAAGCAAGTGGTTCAACTGAAGCCTCGTTTCAGTTTGATCCCACAGGGAGTTCTGGAGTATGATTGGGACCACAGAATTATCCCTTCTTGAGTTAAAGGGGGAAGATTTTATGCTCCTGTATTAGTCAGTCATTGGCTGTGAGCTGCTCCTGGGATGGGAAGGCAGAATCTCCCAAGTAAGGTGGCTCCTATCTGCAGAGGGCTGGAAAAGGAAGCAGTTGAGAGCCAATAATATCCAACATTCACAGCCACTACAACACCGAACAACCAGCTACCTGGAAAAGGGGATCTGAATGGGATGGTAACAGTGTCACTACAACTTCTTGGGTAAGATGCAAAATTTTAGAATTATGTATTTCAAGGCAAAACATTTTATATAATAAACTCAATTCTTATTAAGATGTGAAAGATTGATATCAAGTCCTTGGAAGAACTATGGTTTCCTTCAGTTTAGGGAGAAGTGAGAAAATCACAGATGAGGCCAATGAGGGGCATCAAAAAGATTTTAGTAGTTTTATATGTAGTGTCAAAAATTTGCATTATTTAAAGAAAATATGTAGAGGAATTATACAGTGTTTTTTACTACAGGAAAGATTATAGGTATGGTGAGTGAAAACTGATTACCTGAAAAATATTCCCGTGAGAAATTACCCATCAGAATATGTGTTGCATTCATATGGAGTTATGCAATATCCAGTGGAAAGCACATGGATAAAGCTATCTCATGTTTATTCTTTGAGTAAGGAGGCTTCCAGCCCTGAGAAAAATGTGTTCCGGGGCTCCGGGCCTATTATAGATTATCTTTTGGCTTGTAAAGATCCGATGAAACTCTTTAAGTTCAAAGGTTAAGTACAAGGATCTGGTTGTGCATCAGAGCAGGTGTATTTCTTCCAGTCTGGAGTTCTGAGTGCTCCTAGATTCCCCTAGACAAGATCAAAGTCTCTACTATCAACCTATGAGAAAATAAGACTGAGATCTGGAAACATAGTCACCATTCATTCTGGCATTCCTTATGGGGCCACTTGCATGGTTATCAGAATAACTAGAAAAGGCTAAGAGCATGTGGAGAATTTGGGTGACGCCTCTGGGGCTGTGTTGTGCATAGGAGCTCCTGAGGGGAAGTTACAAGTCTCATTGACCCTAAGACCTGCCCAGGGTGGATGTTCAGTGCAGTACAGACAGCTATAGACACTAAACCCTGTCTCCTTTCCTCTTGGACACACAACTGGAAGTCATTTTCCAGCCTCTCTTTCAGTCGGGTGAGGTCATGCATATTAGTTACCTCTTGCAGTGTAATAAGTTACTCAAACCTCAGGAGTTCAAACCATCACACAGTTATTATCTCACACAGTTCCTGACAGTCAAGGGGTCCAAGAATTCCATGTGGCTCAGCAACATGGTTCTGGCTTCAGGTCTCTCACTAGGTTGCAGTCAAGCTGTCGACTGGGGATGCTGTCATCTCAAAATTCATCTGGAATTGGAGAATCTGCTTCCAAGCCGACTCACATGGTGGTTGTTGTTTCCTTGCTTGCTATCTACTAGAAATTTCTTAATATGTGGGTTTCTCCCTAGAGCGGCTCACAACATGAGTGAGTGATTCATGAGAAGGGAAGCTTTGAATGGAAAAAGAAATCTCTTATAGTCTAATCTCAGAAATTGTACCATCACTTTGGACAGATGCAAGGTGAGGGATATCACAAGGGCGTGAAGACCAGGAGGGAATGATCACTGTGGGTTGTCTTGGCACTGTGTTCTGGCCAGTGGAATATGGGTGAAAGTGATCTATACTATTCCCAAACCAGGCACACAGAAAACACGCTCTACAATATTCCATGTTCTAATTATTCCGTGTTCAAGCTTCTCTGTCCTAATTATTTAGTTTAATAGTGATGTCTTCAATGACTCACAGAGGGATGGAACAAAAAGATAGTAGAAACCTGAGTCCATGATTGACTGAACAGAGCAGAGCATCTGTGACATAATGGTCAAACGAATCATTATTGTGTGACACCACTGAGATCCCTCTTTTCCCTCTTCTTTCTTTCCCTCTCTACCTCCCTGTTTCATTCCTCCCTTCCTTTCTTCAATTTCATTTAGAAAAGTTAGCTCCCCTTGAAGTGTTTGTGTGCATGTGCATATGTATGCATTTTTTTCAGACTTTATACATTTTGTTTTTTCACAGATTTATTAATATGTAATTGTTAATATATTTGATTTTTGTGCTTTTTTTCTCTGTTACATTAGCCTTGGCTCTCCTTTAATATGTAAACTTTCAGAGGTCAGGATTCCTATATTCTATTGTGTTTCTATTTTCCTATAGCAACCAGGTCATTATCCTCCACCTGGGCAATTATTATCTACAGATTGATCATATGGACCTTATTTTCAACATAAGAAGAGATGTTCTATGATACTTTAGCAAGAAAAATAATTCTCAGATTTGATTCTAAAGAAAAGTATAATTAAAGTCTTAAAAGTTGGACTTTATAATCAAGAGTTAAATTTTCGATCTGGTGTTGAACCAACCTATCTTATTAAACATAAATGCATAATTTAATGCGATAGATGAAGTTGTGTAAAAGCATGTTTGTAACCTAAATGTCTCTGGAGAAGGTAACCTGCACTAGCCTTTTTATTTGTTAACCAATTGAAACTTTTATTGAACACAAGCTCTATTCAGTGAACATCTTTAATTTTACCTGTTAGATAAAACATTGCTCTGTAGACTTGCTGTATTTAAAATGATGTATATTAGAATCTATATACCTAGGCATCAAGAGTTTTATTTTCTCAAAACCATTTACATTATAACCCTTCACTGCATTAGCAGTTAGCTGCATGGACATTATCTTCATCTTCCAACTCCTGAAGTGAAAGCAGAGGGCTTTTCTCATTTCCTGTATCAAAGGCTTTCAGGTTTTCAGGCTAAAGGCATAAATGAAGTGTGGTAACTAGAAGAAATATTAACATCATTTAAAATTAGAGATACTTCTCCTTTGAAAGGTTACCCTGATTTTAAAGTTGTGAAGGTAATTAACGGCACAAACCTGTGTGGGACCCCATTGGCTGTGATTCCACGTTTTATTGCTCTGTCTGGAAGATGAAGCTGGCCATGGGTACATAAAATTCCTGACACATTAAGTCTTGGGGAGACTTAGATAAAAGTGGAAACTGCTGTTCCCTTTGCATGGATAAGAAATAGTATACCCTGTTTTTACATAGCATCACAATATATGGTAAACAGTGAAAATGGCATTAGCTTTATTTTGGGGCTCAGATAGACAAAGAGTTCTTGTATTTTGGTAGAACTCACTTTTATTTCTATTTGAACACCAAATTCAATTAAAATGAAGCGTGTACAGATGCTACTTTCTATTGGGTCCTATAATTGGAAGCTCTGAATGTAATAACCCTTTGAGTATCAAATCATAAATAACAATCCCATCTGTGAGACATTAGTTTGCTCTTGTCAATTATCTAATGGCAGAATTTCTTCTCAACTCTGATTATTCTCTACATAGATAATAAGTTCTCCTTCCAATTCCTATTGATTTCCTCTGTGCTTTATAGAAAACTATTGATTTTTGTTTTCTTGTTGATTCTATCCTTCATTTAATTTGATATTAAGCAAAATATTTTTCTGTTTGTAACACAGCAAAATCCTAGGAAAACTAGGAAGTCAGGGCCACTTAAATTTATAAATGTCCTGCTGATCTTCTCTTTGAATTATCTGTGGTGAATACTACAGTGAAGCCGTGAACTCCTCACTGCCCTCCCCACTCCAGCTCTTGGTGTTACACATACCCAGAAATCATCTGTGTTGCAATCAACGCAGAATTGAGCTTTGGGACATAAAATTTAAACTAATGATGAGAAAATCAGGTTTGCTACTACAAAGTAAAATAAACCTAAAAACACAAAATAAATCTCCACACATACTTGCATACGTACACATACAATATATTCTTCAAGGAGATGTATGGGTGGGATTATTTTTTATTCCATGAGGATTTTTGCATGATAAAGGGTGATTCAGGGTGAGAGGAGGCCCACAATCTCCAGGGGCTGCAGCAAGAGCTATTACTGTGGTTGGGGCAGAGGCATCCAGTCTCTGGCCTTCAGTTGCCTGAGTATCCTGGTGCAGCTCAGTGTGACTCATTACACATTTCTACAACAATGACTTCGACAGATTATACCTCCTGCCATGATCTCAATGTTTGTGTTTCCTCAAAATCCATAGGTTAAAATCTGAAGCCTGACATCAGTGATATTAATATAATAGGGGCAACATTGAGAGGTAATTAGATTTGGTGGCCAAAGCCTTGAATGGGATTAGTGTCCTTGTAAAAGAGACTACAGAGAGCTAGTTAGCCCTTTCCACCATGTGTGGATAAATCAAGAAGGCACTGTCTATGAGGAATGGGCCCTCATGAAACACTGAACTGCCGGCACCTTGATCTTGGACTTCCAGCCTCTAAAACTGTGAGAAATTAACGGTTGTTATTTATAAGCCACCAGTTTCTATGGCATTTTGTTGTGGTAGCCTGAATAGACATAGACATCTCCCTGTGTCCACAACCTTTGTGATGTGACTCTGCCACTACTCCCATCAAAAGGTCAGATCTATTTTTCTACCCCTTTAATCTGCTCTGGACTCAAAACCTATCTTGACTAATAGAATAAGGTAGAAGTAATGTGGTACGTGTCAAGGGAAGGAAGTACAGCTTATGGTTTTGCCCTCCTGGAACCATTTCTTGACATAGTACAAAGCAACCTAGGATGAAAGAGAGTCCCAGTTTCCTCATGTACCAGCCAAGCCAACACTCAGTCAACCTACAAGGTAAATGCCCCTGGATGTGTGAGTCCAGATGAGACACAAAAGAACCAGCAAGAGAAACTGTAGAACTGTGAGAAATAATAAATCTTTATGTGTTTTTCTTCAGCTTTTTATTTTGACATGCTTTAAACTTATATAAAACTTGCTAAAGTAATATAGAAAGTTTTCATAAACCTCTATGAGCTTCTGCTAATGTTATCATGATGTAGAACCATACTACAATGATCAGAACCAGGAAATTAATATTGGTATGTTACTATTAACTGAAGACCTTATCCAAATTTCACCATTTTTTTCGCTAGTGTCTATTTTCATTCATGTTTCAAGATCCAATACAGGATTCACTGCATTTAGTTTTGATCTCCTTAGTCTTTTCCGCTCTATCGCAACTCCTAAATCTTTCCTTGTTTTTCATGGTTTTGACACATTTGAAGAGTACTGGACAGTTGTTCACGAAACATTTATCAATTTGGGTTTGACTGAGGCTGTGCATTTTAGGAATGACGTGGGGTACTTCTCAGTGCATCATAGCTAGAAGTCCATCATGCTAAGTTAGCTTTTTGCTGGTGGTAATCACCTAAAACAGGAGGCTAAGGTGGTTTCTTCCTGATTATTCCATTTTAAAGTGATTATATTGAACTTTGTAGTAAATAAATGTCTTGGAAGAGATATTTTAGAATATAAAAATGATTGTTTTAAGCTACTAAGGTCTAGAGTGAGGTATAACTAAATCACAGATATGGAGATAGATTAGATCATGGATCGACAGATGATTGATTGATAGATACATAGATAGGCAAAAGTGAGGCTGGCAACTTCTTCCAGGAAGGTGAGGTTAGTGAGGTCCAGAGAGTGGAAGGCAAAGAAGGATCTATGAAGTTTGGGTATCCATGACAATTTAGTTATAGATTTGTGGATGAAGGGTTTAGTGACATTCTGGTGTAGCAACGTGTTATTTAAGAACTAGAGAAGAGAGGAAAGTGTTACGTGTGTGTTTTTAAAAGAAGAAACAAAGGCTTACCATGGGGTTTGACTTAACACGTGAGTAAGGATAGACACACTTTTAAATTACTTGCAGTAATTTGACTACAATGAAATGTCACTGGAATGTGTAGAGTCCTAGGATTTCTTAGCATTTCAGACATATGTTTTGTTTTTCTTGAGGGGTGCTAAGACAGTGGGCAGAATCAGATATTCTTTACTAAAGGTAATAGGCAGTAGTACCCATTCCTCTGTTTGTGTAACATGAATGGGCATCTACTTATTGGAAAGAAGTCAGCCATCCATGGATCAAAAGCAAGGCAGGGTATAAGTCAGAATGTCCTTTCTCAAAAAGAAGAAGGCTCATCTCTTGATCTTCCTATTGAGTTTGTAATGGGGCTTATGTGAAAAGGACCTGGCCATGACACAGAACCCGAACAACCCTTTATGCAGCTAATGAGAGAAAGAACAACAAGGTATCTAGGAAGTTGCAGAGTAGAACCACAGTTTTGTTTTATTTTTTTTTTTCTTTTTTTAAATATAATTAATTTATTGAGTTGCCTGGCACTGGTAATTTAGGAGAAAGTGGAACAAAGTCCTTGAACGGATGGAGTTTATATTTTAGTGCAAGAGAGTGACAGTAAATAAGCACATTATTTAATATACATTGTAGATAGTTCCATGCAATTGCAAAGACAAATAAAGCTTGGCAAAATGAAAGAAACTGAGGGGATGTATTAGTCCATTTTCACATTGCTATAAAGAACTACTTGAGACTGGGTAATTTATAAAGGAAGTAGGTTTAATTGACTCACAGATCTGCATGGCTGGGGAGGCCCTAGGAAACTTAAAATCATGGCAGAAGGTGAAGGGAAAACAAGGTACATCTTACATGGTCCTGCCAGCAAAAGAGACAAAATGCATGAGGGGGTAACTGCCAAATACTTTAAAATCATCAGATGTCAAAAAAACTCTCACTGTCATGAGAACAGCATGGAGGAAACCACTCCCATGATCCAATTGCCTCCCACCAGGTCCTTTGCCTGACATGTGGAGATTATAATTTCAGATGAGATTTGGATAGGGACTCAGATGGCGAGGGAAGACCTGCTGAAGATATGATAATGACTCCATAGATGATAAAGGGCCATTGGGGTAGGACATTGGGGGCTAGGCTGTGAGAGTCACCTGCTAGGCAAATGGGTCCCAGGGAGAAGGTGCCCAAAGGCAAGTCATACAGCAATGTGTAGATGTACAAGGCAGGTAACATGCGTCAAGGAAGACTGTTGGCAGATAACAGAGCCATCTGTGGTCATAAGACTGGGATCTGTGACTGGGATCTGTGCACCATCCAGGTCTGCACATAGACTTGAAGGGGTGCATGAATTTGGATAGAAAAAAGCTTACATTGAATTGGATACAAGTCCCTATAGTAGGGAAATAGATACCTAGTTTTCAAATGTTTCATCAGAAGCACTTTTTCTTTTTATTCAGATAAAATCTGCATAACTATTACTATGTAAAACAAGAAAACAAAAATATACCGCTTTGTTGGTTGTACTAAGTTTTGTTGACTCAGAGGTACTCACTGTTGATCGTCCCTTGAAGCGCAGTTCTTTGCAGATGACAGTGTTAGAACCTCTGAATCAGTGCTTCTCCCCATTTCTTTGACTACTGTCTTGTCCCACAAGCCTATAAGTGGATACATCAAGAGCTTTCAGATGTGGCCAGTGGGGAGAGGCACATTCAGGAGCTGGGCAGGTCATTCAAATCCGTGTCTTTGCCAGCATATGTGGACAGTTAAGTGGTCATTCTATGTGTTTCTTCACAGGTTTTCTTCTGTTCAGGCTCACTTTGGCCAGCTGTCTGACAATGATCCAGAGAAGCCAGATCATGACCAAGTCCACATTGTCCCAACAGATCTTGAGCTTTTAAAATAGTATATGTGGACTTAGAAATGTAGGCATAAAGTGGTATGTTATGAATATGTTAACATAATGAAAAAGATAAATAAATGCAGTCACTATCGATCGGTGGAATAGCATAATTTACCTAACTTAAGAAAATGATTTACATATCAGCCTATAATGCAATTATGCCTTGACATGAAAATCCTTTCCCAAGCTGTCTGTGCTCTGTGGATTTAAGAAGTGGTGACAAAAAAAAATAGTAAGTAGAGATGGAGGGAAGCTTTTTCTAGACTCTGATTGTGGCTTGCTTACTTAATTTACAATGATCTCAAATCATATTTTAGAATGGCTGTCACTAGAAATTAGATCTTTGATAATAAATCCCATAAGTAGATATCTCCTCAGATTTTGTTAAAACGTTTTGTTGTCCATTTGAGGTCTTTAAGGAGTCATCTATATTTTAAAAATATGTTAGAACAGTCATAAGTTACCTTCCCCTTTAAGCTTCTCTTTAGGCTTCTCAAGAGGAGAACTAGTATTGCATTTGTTTTTCAGGAAAGTGCACATAAAAGGCATAAATCATCACACATTATGCAAGAGAGTTCATGAGCTTTCCAGTGGTTAATGTAAAAGAGGAGATGGAATTTAGCCAAATAAGGGAGAAGTTTTTGACAGATTTATCTTAGAAGAAAACAAGGAAAATAAGTATGACAGGTTTCCTGTTACTAGAAAGGATTTAGGGCTACATTTAAAAAAAAAAAATCCAGAAGCAGTACTAGACTCTACAATGTAAACTCTACTACAGGCCTTAAAATGGGCTACATTCAGTTCCCTTTTCAACTTCTTTTGTCAATTATCAATTTCCCAAAAGATCTTTAAATACTCCTATTGATCGAGCAAAGCTAAGATTGTTAGATTTATTTCAGTGAAGTAGAATATGTGTTAGTCTGTTTTGTGTTGCTATAAAGGAATATATGAGACTGGGTAACTTATAAAGAAGAAAGGTTCACTTGGCTCACGGTTCCACAGACTGTATAAGAAGCATGGCAGTAGCAACTGCTTCTGGTTAGGATCTCAGGAAGCTTTTACTCAGGGTGGAAAGTGAAGGGGGAGCAGGCATGTCCCATGGTGAGAGAAAGAAGAAGAGAGAGATGCCAGGCTCTTTTAAACAACCAGCTCTCTAGTGAACTAATAGTGCAAGAACTCATTCATTACCACAAGGAAGGCCACTCATAAGGGATCTGTCCCCACACCAAAACACGTCCCACCACGTCCCAACTCCAACATTAAAGATCACATTTCCACATGAGATTTAGAGAGGGTGAACATCCAAACTGTATCACCACCTTCATAGGTCTTGGTGATGGCTCAGTAGGGAGAATTAGAGAGAGGATCCATAGAGGGTTTTAGGAGTAGGACTGGTGGATTTTAAAGTGGGTTTTGGAACATGAGAAACTGTTTGTGACTGGGCAGAATTTATGACATAATAGCTTTGGGTTACTGAGCAAAACTGGTAAGCCTCCTGAACAAAGACTTGGTAAGCATGCTATCGCTCATAGTATTCAAGTAATTTCAGTTGTGTGCATTCTTCCTAGAAGAATAATTTTCTGGAGCAAGTAGCTATGTTATTTTGCTTGTTTTTTGTGCTATTTAACATAGAGATAGAAAAATATCCCCATTTTCAGTGTTATTTAACTCAGAGATAGGAAATTATGTTGGTTTCAGTTCTCATTTCCAATCCTTTTTTCTTTGATGTACTTTTTTCTTTGATGTGGCAACATTTTTAAGAAAATAATAATGATCAATCTCTCTTTTGGATTTCAAAATCATCTTTTGGTTACTGATCAGCAGTTAATATACAAAACCAAAAGTTTTCTCCCTCACTTTGTATTTGATTTGACTAAAGACATTTACTCACTTAATGTTTTGCAAGCACAATATTTGTCAGCTGAATAGTTAGAAAAAATACCCAAAGCAATTTTGTGCCCAGGATTCATAAATGAAAATACATTGACCACGAGATCTTTAAGTCTCTGGTACTCAGTTAAAAAAAAAAAAGCTTTGAAAGATTTTAGTGAGCATTATTGTTTGGTTATATGTTTGCTTGTTGTTAACATAAGGTTGATTGGATAGTTGAGAATCATGGAGGTAACTTCCAGGAGTTCTGGATAATCTTGACTCCCATCGTGCTCAGTTTTAGCTCTGATATGTAAAGAGATTTGAAGTTATCACTCTTATTCTTGAAACAAGAAAAAGCCAAATAAACTAAAAATCAAAGCAGTTCCTTGGAGTTATCAGATAACGTTGGTCACAGGGCAAACCACTACACCAAATCTGTAGAAACAGGCAAACACAGAGTGTTACAGACAAGATGTACTTAACTGCAGCAGAAGCTGCTGGGGGCATAAATTGGTAGAAAGACTTAAATGGGAATTTTGATGAACTGCTGAAAGCTGAGTGTGGATTAGTACGGGAATGAAAAATTTCATGGGACTGTAATCTTAGGGCAGAGCCTACACCAAGAAACGCAAGGAACTCTTTAAGTTTTAATGGTAAAGATTTGAGAAAGACTCCCTCATGGTTCAGTAGGTAAGGGGAGTAAACTTTGTGAAATATATCCAGAGCAGTCTCCATAAAACGGCATACTCTCTAGGAAAAAATAAATGACTTTGTCAGAACTTTATTCCAGCTAGAAGGAGCGCATTCCTCCCAATCCGGTCCTCTTCTCTCTAGCATTCCTGCCTCACCTAAGAAGGCATAGAAAAGATAAGAAACACCTGTAAGTGTCACAGTCCTGGGACAGAAGTCCACGAAAATAATAAGATTTAATCATAAGATTATGAATGTGTCCCCTCTGCCACACTTTACAATAATACCAATAGTACTCCAATAAAACAATGGTAGATATTTAGCAGAGGAGCTGCAGGGTGCAGACGCTCTCTGATGGGTACCTGTGAAATTTAATGTCAACGCCAGAAATGAAAACAGTATAGGTACAGCAAAGATTAAACACAGCACAACTCCCAGTCACTTTATGTCAAACCTCATGTTAAAGTCCTATTTACTCCAGTCGTCATTACCTGATATGCTTTCAGTAAAAGTTTACAAGGCATTCTAAAAGGTTTTATATATTTGTATACATGTGTGTATATATATACATGTGTGTATATATATTTATGTATGTGTGTATATATGCGTGTGTATATATATGTGTGTGGCAATAAGTTTTCGTATATAAAGTCCAAAGCACAAACAAGAAAGCAAAAAGAGTAGACAAATTGGATTTCATCACATTTAAAAGCTCTCGTTCTTCTAAAAGAAATACAAAATAAAAATATAAGTGATAAAATGGAAGAATTTTTAAATCATATAACTAATACGGGGTTTATATTTATAAAGAATACTTGCAACTAAACAATAGGCAAATAATGTAAATAAAAATTAGGGAAAGACATTTCTCCACAACTATGTACGAATGGCCAGTAAATACATGAAAAGCTGCTTAGTATCATTAGTAATCATAGAAATACAAATTAAAGCCACGGTGAGATACCATTTGAAACCCACTAGGTTGGCTGAATAAAAAAGTCAACTAATAAATGTTGGCAAGGATGTGGAGAAATAAGAACCATCGTGTACTCCTGGTGGGACTGTAAAATGGTGAAGCAACTTTGGAAAACAATCTTGAAATTTCTCAAAACTTAAAAATAAAGTTACTATAAGAACCAGCAATTATACTTTTAGGTATATAATTAAGAGAAATGAAGATGTATTTTCACTGAAAAATTTATACACCAAGGATCATAGCAGCGTTTTTTATGACTGCTAAAAGACAGAAACAATACAAAATCTTGCTGAGTGATGAATGGGTACACAAAATGTGATATTCCATATAATGGAACATTATAAATAAAGCATTTGTCGTTGTACACAATGGATAACCCTTGAAAACATCATGCTAAGTGAAAGAAGCCAGTTCAAAAAACACATTTTCTATGGCTCCATTTATTTGAAATATTCAGAACAGAGAAATCCATAGAGACAAAAAACACATTAGTGATTGCCTAAAGCTAGGAGCAGTAGGCAGGGGAAAATTGGATACTTTTGCTTCTGGGGTGTTGATGATGTTCTACAATTTATTGTGGTGGTTGCACAGCTCTGTAAATATACTAGCGGCCTTTAACTGTGTACTTCAATGGGTAAATTGCATGCAATGTTAATTGTATCTCCAACAATTGTTACAAAAATAAATCACAGGATTAAAGGCAAAATGGAAAACTATACAACTTCTGGAAGAAAAAAATAATGATCTTGGGTTCAGTGATACGTTTTTAGATACAACATCAAAAGCATGATCCATGAAAGATAAAAACATGTTAAATTGGACTTTATTAAAATTAAACACTTCTGATCTGTGAAAGACATTGTTAAGAGAACAGAAAGATGAATCACAGACTGGAGAAAGTATTTGCAAAAATTATCTGATAAAAAACTATCCCAAATGTGCAAAGAACTTTCGAGACTCAACATAAAAATCAACCCAATTAAAAATGGAAAATGATCTGAACAAACACTTCACCAGAGAAGATATACAAATTGCAAATAAGCATATGTAAAGATGTTCAACATTATTTATCATTAAAGAATTTCAAATGAAAATAACAGTGAGATACTGCTATAAGCCGGTTAGGATGATCACAACCCAAAAATGACATTACTAATTGCTGACAAGTTTATAGGGCATTAAGAACTCTCATCAAGGCTAGTGAGAATAAAAATGGTATAGCCTTTTGGAAGACAAGTTAACAGTTTCTAGAAAAACTAAGCACAATCTTACCATAACCCAGCAATTGTGCCTTTAATTATTTACTAATCTGATTGGAAAACTCATGTTCACCCAAAAACCAAAAACCTACACATGAATGTTTAATGCAGCTTTATTTATAACTTCCTACAACTAGATACAACCAAGTTAAATACAAAATACCTTCTTCAACGGGTAAATACAAAAATAAATACAAAAATTTCCTACAATTAAATACAACCAAGTAAACAGAAAATACCTAATTCAACAGGTAAATCCAAAAACAATTGATTGCATATCCGTAGAGTAGAATATCAGTATAAACTCGCGTTTTGCTTAATATAGACACAGATGGTTGCACATAGGAATAATTATGTATATATGCACATCCACAGGTTATTATACACAAATATATTTCCTCATTCTGTTAGTAAAGAGGGTCTAGAAGAAATAATATTCCAATAGCAACAAGCACATCTAATATTCAAATCTAAGTTTCTAATGCCATCCCCCTATAAAAGGAACCAGGGATCCTTAGAGAAATGGCTGATTCTATGACTATGACAGGAGATGAGCCTGGAGAATCTTGCAGGGTCAGGAAGTAAAGATGTGCTCCACCAAACAAACAAACAAAACCCCACAGTAATGGAAATATATTAAAGAAACAGAAGAGCCAGATGAGTCCAGTGGCCATATCTGAAACAATCCGAGTAATAAACTAAGGAAGAAGTGCTATTCAGTTATCACCCAAAGTATAAGATCTGCTTACAGTATCCCATCGAGTAGTCCATATTGATATAAATTGTTGAATAAAAAATAAGTGGGTAACAATAGAAACATCGCCCATGCAGGAGAATTTCAAATAATTTATATAGATACTTGGCCATTAAAGAGATGGAGCAGAATTCTCTGCTCCCTATGTAGGAGTTGCACGTAATGATTCCCTTCCAATGAGTTATAATATGGAGAGGAAGAGAAAGGAGTAAATGTTCATTGAAAAAACTTGACAAATGCTATCTCAGCCAGGTGATCAATGTTAACATCAATAGTGATGTTGTGTAGTATATGTACTTTTGATATGATGTGATGAGAATACACTTCATTCCTGTGGTCTTCCTAAACAGCCAGTCAAATATGAAAAAAAAAAAGAGAGAGAAAAGAAAATAACAACAACAACAAAAAAACAGACAAATCTCATTTGAGGATATTCTACAAAATACCCAACCAGGACTACTCAAAACTGCCCAGGTCATCAAAATGGACCAAAAAAACAAACAAACAAACAAAAAACAGAAAACATCACCTACAACAAAAACAAAACAACTAAAGAAATAATATTAATAAATCAGAATATTTAGATAATATTGGCTAATTATGCATAACAAATGTATCATACCAATATGTAAGAAGTTAAGTAACAAGAGAAACTAAGTATCGTATATATGAGAACTTTTTTATTTTTTTCTCAATTATTCTGTAAATCTATAATTATTGTAACTAAGTTTATTATAGAAACCATTCCAATCTTTGAGAATATTTTGGGTGAGAATAAACTATGTTGTTGGGATAAATTTACGCAGTACTGAAGTAAAAGAAGGCTACTATTATCCAGGAAGGCTGAGCAAATTTCTGTGATGTAAACTATTTATACGGTTTTTCCAAAACTGGTCACCATCTGGGTGAGGCATGAGGATGGCACTAACATTTGGATACTCATCCACATACTTGTCCTTCAGCTCTGAAAAGGTGTGGTTACTTGGTCATAGAGAAATCCTTACACTTTTTCAGTCTGAGGTCTTCAGTTATGAGGTAGGGATGACCTTCAAATAACCTTGAAGCAGCACTACCTGGTCCATTTAGAGTAGCTGTCTGTTGATGCTGACATTTTCCTTTGAAAGTCCATTATGCTTCAGGCAATAGGCTACTGGAAAGAAAAGGGAAAAAAAAAAGAACAGGGAAAAAAGGCAGCTTGAAATTTATGATCTTATAGTGCTTATGAAATTACAAAAAGGAGCCAGCCTTGTTCTTGCTGGCCACAGACAAGTGTAGCGATAACTAAAATTTACAGGGTGCATAAAAAGAATCCCATCAGCAGAGTGCTGTAAATCCTGGTGGACCAGCCACCCCAGCAAATTCCTGATGGATCATCGTGCCCTCAAGTTTAAATGGTTGTTCTTAAGAAGTAGAGGTAAGTGACAGGTTAGATACATAAGCAAACAATGGGTGGGAGGAGAGAAATAACTTACTTAGGAGAATTCAGTAGATGTCTGCAGAAAACTTTCACCCAGGTTCCCACTAGAGGCCACACTTTGAACAAGACTAGAAGGATACTGAGAGACAAAAACACATCCTTGGCATCAAAAAGGCCACTTTCATGTATGGAGACAGTTTGATAACTTGTGGCAACACAATGAAATGATTCCTCTGGGACACGTAAGCCCAGTGCTGAGTAAGCCAAATGGTGTTATGCAGTATCTTCAGAAGTGTAGATTTGATGCTCAGGGAATAGGATGTTACTGAAGAATTGTAAATAATATGACCTTTTTTAAATTTAGAAATATTATTTGGTTGCAGTGAGAAGTCAGGAGCTGTTGTAGTTATCCAGGTAAAAGATGATTGAAATCTTCAACTAGGGCAATGATCATAAGGATAAAAATGCAGAATAAATGCAATGTTGGCATCCTAGTATTTGAGCTAAATAAAATGAGGAGAGAAAAGTCAAAACTCATTCCCTCTTGTCTGGCTGGGGCAACAGGATAATATTGGTGCATTCGGTAAGAGGGGGAGTAATGGAGAAGCAGCAGTGTCTTAAGACATATATTTTGGAAATGGGCTCTGAGATGAAGCATTGCCTGCAGGAGTTGTGTGCAGGAATGCTCTCAGGAGATACATCTGTGGGGAAGTCCGGAAGGCAGTACTGGATAGAGAGAGAATCTGATCCATGGTGTGGTTGCTACTGAGGCCTCGGCTGGTTCTCTGGGAGGTCTGAAACTAGAAATGAAGCCTTTAGAGGTATCTCATTTTGAAATAAGGAAGCTGGACCTCTATCCCCATGTCAGTCCATCATTGACATTAATCTACCCCCTGTAAAGGGACTCACCTTTCAAAAAAATGTATTTTTAACATTTTTATATTTACATTACAACCCAGGACAATTCCTAGTAAGGACTGCAGCCACAGATACAGACCTCTAGCATTAAAGGAATAGCTGTGTTTACTCTGAACAGGGGATCAGGAAAAGTAACACAGTATCTACCACAAAGTATTTTTTGTGGGACTAAGTATTAATGGAGTTATTAATTTGGGGGAAATAAAGAGTTCTTAGACTCCAAATTCAAGAAGGAATATGACCAATTATTTTTTGACTATAGCAACCTTAACTACCTGTATCAGTTTTAAATTGGTTTCCACTGACATCAGTTCCAGGCTAGCCTGTCAGCAACAGCTTCACTCCTGTGAACATGCTTCAGAATGCTTCAGAAAGGCATCCAGGCTAATCCAACCAGCAATGGCCTCATTGAAGTCGTCACATTTCCATATCTTGACTTGGGCTCATCTGTGAGATTTCCAGATATAGTTATCATGTGGGCAGTTCACCAGTTGTACAAAATAACATAAGCTTGGAGTAGAGATCAGACTTGAGAATAAGTTCTAATTTATTTATTTATTTTTGAGATGGAGTCTCGCTCTGTCACCCAGGCAGGAGTGTTGTGGCACGATCTCGGCTCACTGCAAACTCTGCCTCCCCAGTTCAAGCGATTCTCCTACCTCAGCATCCCGAGTAGCTGGGATTACAGACACACACCACCATGCCCCACTATTTTTTGTATTTTTAGTAGAGGCGGGGTTTCATCATGTTAGCCAGCTGGTCTCGAACTCCTGACCTCAGGTGATCCACCCACCTCAGCCTCCCAAAGTGCTGGGAGTACAGTTGTGAGCCACCCTGCCAAGCCTTGGGAACAAGTCCTTGTAGCTATCAGTTCATGGACACTATCTGGAGCTATGAGGACACAGACATTTCTTAGAAGTATGTAGAAATTGAGGAACAGAAACACACCTGGAAACCTAAGAAATCACCATCAATTGTAACGACATTTCTAAAATTTTAAGATGCATATGAATCACTTGGGGGTCTTTTTAAAATGCAAATTCTGTGGTTCAGTAGATCAGGTGTAGGACCCAAAATTCTATATGTATAAAAAAGACATCCTGGTTTTATAGATGTTATTGATCCACAGATCACATTATGAGTAACAAGAAGTTAGAACATGGAAAGAAGAGGAGACCCAAAAGATGAAGCAGAAAGACCCAAGGAGCTCAGAGGAAAAAAAGATGATGTTGATGTTCCAAATGCTAAGACAATTTAGGCTGAAGAAGACAGGAATTGTTGAGATATCAAATCTAGACATGATTTGGGCAATCATGGAAAGGCTCAGTTGCTTAGAAGGTCCTGGATAGCCACATGTTCCTTACCTTCTTGGAGTAACATGAACACATGGAAGTCATTTGACACAGATCCATCTACCACATTGCTTGAGGTTACTTTACTAAGAAACAGAACCCCATACAGAGAATAAAGCTGGGGGAATAATTTATGTGGATATTGGAGAAAAGGAGGAGGCAGAGAAATGAGATTAGTGGGGACAAATTGGAACTGGGTAGAAGGATGTAGAGGAGATTATGAGAACCCAAGAAAAAGACATTAACAAAAAGAGAAAGAGTTCTATAAGGGTAGAAAAGGAAAAAATCAAGATAGATATTGCTTGTTTGACATTACTACCAGAAGAGTCCTAAGCCCAAGAAGCACAAGAAATGAATACATTTATCAAAAAACAAATGGGTGAAGAAATGAGTGAGCATCTCAAATACATTCATTCACACAAAAGTTTGGAGGAGTGGGTGCCTTAGTTTGGCTTCCCCTGAAAGCCGAGTGTGATTCTTGGGGGCAGATAGTTTATTTGGGAAGCAATACCCTGAAGTGAAGGGGTAACACAGGAAAGCAGCGAAAGCCAAAACAGTGCACATGATCACAGTCACAGCTGTTGGCCATGGACTTCTGAAAAGCTTAGAGAATTAAATTCCAAGGTGTTCATCCATATCGACACCAGTTCCTCTTGGTAGAACATTATCCTGTGAAGAGATGAACCCTCTACACTTCTAGCCTGTTTTTCCTGTGGGTTCAGAGGAGGTCCTGAGATAAAGAACAAGGAGATGCTCACATTCCTTGCTGGCGATTGGATGTTGCCCATAGAGATGACTCTGACCCCACATGAAAATGTCCACTACAGCTGCACCTGCAATGAGAGGTAAAACGAGTGATGGATGTAAGGTACCAAAGGCACAGGCCACGAGGGGCTAACACGGTTCATCTGCAGATGCTTTTTGAGACAATACACTTTTCAGTTTCTGAGTCCAGAGTGCTAATAAAAAATAATTGTTAAATTGGGTTGCCTGGTAAGAGCTGAATAGTCTGGAAGCTACAAACAGCCAGTATCTCAGTGCAAGTAGATGTTCTGTAAATACCTCCCTGGCAATTCTGTTCTCCCTAATTAATTGGCCAAGCTAAGCCTTTGTAAGCAGCAGTGTAAGAGGTGAAACTTCAGCATGCTCCCTGCCAAAATCATCACAAATCCTGAATTAGCCGGATGTGAATTAATGAGGTTTTAGCGAAGCATAGTTTTTGTCAGACATATTGATCCTGGAGTGAAACAGCCCATTAAAGCCTATAATTAAGATGCAGTTTCTGTTTGAAGATGAAGTGCCTGGGCAGGGACAAATTATGAGATGCTTGTTCCTGTGAGGCTGACAGGTGATCAGGGGATGAACGTGTATTAGGAGTTTCTCTTGTTTCCCTCCTGACAGCCACATTTGAAATGAAACAAATGGAGTTTACGCAATTATTTAGACCTAGAAGCAAGAAAATCTCCAAATCACAAATTACCCGGCAGAAATACTTTTCCTACCAAGTAAAAGGAAGTTGTTTTATTTAAGCTCACTCAAGCCGCCCCTTGCCTGCTTTCTTACTATAATGGGTGGGTGGGTAATCAAACCTCCTTTACCAGGAGATGTCCTTTAATAAGTGCTTGGAGTGTTAGCATAATAGAGACCAAAGGGAAAAGGGGGAATGTGGGGAGGGGAGTTTTGGCTCCGGCTAGGAGGGGACCTTAGGACCTGCAATGGAGCAGGGGTCTGGAGCAGATTGCTGATGAGGGATAGGAAGAAAATGCAGACACTGCTGTATTTTCATTTTGGAAGATTCAGGAAATATTCTATTTTTCTCTACCATATTTGACACAGGTAAATTTTTCTTTATTCTTATTTATTTATTTATTTATTTTGAGAAAAGTGAAGGAGTGCTGAGGTCCAGGTAAATTGGGCCTGAGGTGAAGACAGACTGCAAACAGAGATTACAGTAAGTCACACTACAACACCCGAAGCCAGGACATAGGTGAAGGACAGGTTTGAAAAAAGAACACACATAAGCTCTACCTCTGCAGAGGAGAAAAGGGAGGAAGAAGAAAGAGCAAGGAGGCCGGGCGCGGTGGCTCAAGCCTGTAATCCCAGCACTTTGGGAGGCCGAGGCGGGTGGATCACGAGGTCAAGAGATCGAGACCATCCTGGTCAACACGGTGAAACCCCGTCTCTACTAATACAAAAAAAATTAGCTGGGCATGGTGCTGCGTGCCTGTAATCCCAGCTACTCAGGAGGCTGAGGCAGGAGAATTGCCTGAACCCAGGAGGCGGAGATTGCGGTGAGCCGAGATCGCGCCATTGCACTCCAGCCTGGGTAACAAGATTGCGAAACTCCGTCTCAAAAAAAAAAAAAAAAAAGAAAGAAAGAGCAAGGACTTAAGGAGACAGGCAGTTTCCTTTCCTTTCTTTCTTTTTTTTTTTTTTTTGCACTATTTGTTTTATTTTATCTTATTTTAGACTCATAGGATGCATGTGCACGTTTGTTACATGGGTACATTGCATACTGGTGGGAATTGAGCTTCTAGGGTAGCCATTACCCACATAGTGGACACTGTACCCAACAGATAAATTTTCAGCCCTCACCACCCTCCCTCCCACACCCTCTGGAGTCCCCAGTGTCTGTTGTTCCCATCTTTATGAACATGTATAGTCATGGTTAGCTCCCGCTTACAAGTGAGCAGATGAAGTGTTTAGTTTTCTGTTTCTGAGTTAGTTCACTCAGGATAATGGCCTCCAGCTCCATCCATGTTGCTTTCGAGAATATGTTTTTTATTATTTTTATGGTTGCAAAGTATTTCATGGTGTAATATACATCACATTTTAAAATCCAGCCAACCACTGATGGACACTTAGGTTAGTTTTATGACTTTGTTATTGTGGATAGCACTGTAATGAACAAACAAGTGCAAGTGTCTTTTTAAAATAATTTCTTTTTTCCCTTTGGTAGATACCCAGTAGAGGTATTGCTGGACCTAATAGTAGTTCTATTTTTAGTTCTTTGAAAAAATTTCATACAGTTTTACATAGAGGTTGAATTAATTTACATTCCCGCTAATAGTGTATAAGTGTTCCCTTTTCTCCACATCCACACCAACATTTGTTGTTTTTGACTTTCTAATAATAGCCATTCTGTGTGAATCATTGCAGATGATACCTGACTAATATCAGCAGCTGTTTCTTCTCCCCCTACCTGCCACCGCACAGCTTTAGATGTTAATATACAAATTTCTACTTAACACTTCACCTTGTATGTCTAGTAGGCATTACAAACCTAGCATGCTTAAATAAGTGTTCCTGTAATTCCCCATTCTAAGCTCTACTTGCAAATGTTCCTGTCTTCAATTAATGACAACACTAGCCTTACCATTATTCAGGTGGAAACCTTTTGTGTCAACCTGATTCACCTCTTTACCTGGCAGTTCACATCGAATCCATCACCAAATCCTGAAGAATTTAGCATTAAAATAGATGATATCCAAATTTTAACCACTTTGTATTATCTTTACTGCTATTACCTGTTCAGATGATTATTATTTCTCACCTGGGTTAGCTAGGAATTGATCTCCCTGATCATGCAAGTCACAATGACGTGGTTAAAAACTAATTCAGGTCATTTAGAATCAAAGCAAAAGTTCCTAAACCCCTACAACCCTGTATAAACTGCCTCAACCCTTTACTTGCTGATCTCACTCTCTTTTACACTCAGGCCATACTGAGCTTCTCACTGTTCTTTGAACACATCACACATGCTCCCACCTTAGTGCCTTTGCACCTGCTCTTCCCTCTGCTTAATATACTTTTCCATAGATACAGCTGTGGCTTGCTGACTTCATCCTGTATATTTTCTTAAAAAGTCACCTTCTCGGTAAGGGCTTTTGTGGGTACCCCTGACACTTCATATCCCCTCTCCTGCTTTATTAACTACTGACAATATATTTGATACAATTGAACGTAATAACCATAACACTATACTTTTACTTATTTAGTTTTCTTATTTTCTACTGCCCTTCATTAGAATGTAAGTTCCATGAAGGTAGAAACAGTGATCTATTATGTTCAATGTGTATGCTCGTACCTGACACAGTGTCTGACACATAGGAAGTGCTCAGTAAATGCTTTTAACAGTTTCACTGAGGTATGACTGATACACAAAATGCACATGTTTTATGCATACAATTTGATGCCTTGCAACATACTTACACCTGTGATACCATCATCACAATTGAAGTATTAAACATATCCAACACCTTTAAAGGCTTACTGGTAGTCTTTTTATATCCTTTGGTTGTCTTTATATGTGTGGTAAGAAGACATAAGAGCTACTATTGTAACAAAGTTTAAATGCATATTAACATATTGCTGACTATAGGCACTATGCTGTACACCAGGTCTCTAGAACTTACATATCTTGCATAAATGAAACCTCATACCCATACAGCAACAACTTCCCATCTCACCCTGTCTCTTGACCCTGGAAATCATCATTCTATTCTATGCTTCTATGAGTGTGACTATTTTAGATACATTATATTAGTGGAATCATGCAGTATTTGTCCTTCTGTGAATGGCTTAGCATAACGTACTCTAAGTTCGTCACCAAATCCTGAAGAGTCTATGTTCTTCCATGTTATAGGAGTTCTGTCTTTTTTAAAACTGAATAATGTTTCATTCTATGTACATATTACAAATTTTAAAATCCACTACTCTGTCAATGGACATTTGAGTTTTTTCCACATCTTGGCTATTGTGAATAATATTGTAATGAACATGGGAGTGCAGGTATCTCCTTGAGATTTTAATTTCAATTATTTACAATATATACCCAGAAGTAGGATTGCTGGGTCATATGATAGTTCCATTTTTAATTTCTGGGGGAGAGTCCAAACTATTTTCTGTAGTGGCTGCACCATTTTACGTTCTCACCAACAGTATGAAAGTGTTTCAATTTCTTGAGATCTTCACAAACACTTGTTATATTTTGATAGTAGCCATTCATATATGGTCAATTTATCTTTGACAATGGGGAAATGGTAGTGTCTTCCACAAATGATGCTGGGAAAACTTGATATCACATGCAAAGAATCAAATTCTCACACTATGCACAAAAATCAACTCAAAATAGATAAATGACTTAAATATTAAGACCTAAAACTATGAAACTCCTAGAAGGAGAAGAACTTCTTGACTTTTGCATAGAGAGTGACTGCTTGAGTATGACACCAAAAGCACAGACAGCAGAAGCAGAAGCAGATGAATGGAACTATATCAAATGGAAAACAGCTTCTATGTAGCAAAGAAAGCCATCAACAGAGTGAAAAGGTAACCTGTGCAATGGCAGAAAATATTTGAAAACCATTTATCTAATAAGAGATTAATAGCTAATATATATTTTTAAAACAAGGACTTGAATATTATATGTCCAAAGAAGACATAAAAGTGGACACCAGGTATATGAAAATGTGCCCAGCATCACTAAGCATCAGAGAAATGCAAATCAAAACCACAATGAGTTATAATCTCTGTTGGGATGGCTACTATTGATAAACGTTTTATGTACAAATAAATGAATGAATGAATGTGGTTGAAATGGTTGAATGTCAAGTCAGGGTGAAGAATAGGTTATTTGGGCAGTAGCTGGAATACAGAAGGTGGGAGTCAAGTGTTCACTATACTAACATTTCTGAGTAAGGGTCAGTATTCATTTTAAACACATCTCATTTACCAAAAATTTACTGTTACCTGAAAGAGTCTACAGTTCTAATTCTCTGATTTTTTTCTTAGTTCTTAAAGATTACACTACTTTGATTAATAAATTTGGTTAGCTAAAATAAAACATATTTGACTTAACATATTTAAATAGTGACAGTACAATTAGTATGTCTGATGATTATTAATTTTTTTGACTGTGCTTGATTGAATATTTGTAAGAACGATATTGTCTTTTTTTTACATTAATAGAATGTTTAATGATTATTCAGAATATATATGGACCCAAAATTTTCATGTTTAAAAAAATCTTTGTACTTCTAAATATAAAAAGAGCTATTTAACATAAATAATTTCAAGTTCAATTACAATGGTTTCATAATGAGAGTAAAAAAAATCTTGTAAACTTTTACCAACATTTTTGCATTTGGATTGATGACAGAAAACCTGGGAAATGGGTCCTTATTTGTCAACTTGGTTCTCTTTTTTACTACTATACATACTTTAAACAAAAGTAGAAAATCCTAACCCGTACTTATGTGTCATGAAGGATGGCAGCATATGTTTTGAGTCCATATTCAAATGAGAATATCAGGTATTTCTCAGGTATTTCTAAGACATTTCTCAGGCAAATTAGAATACCAAGTATTATCATTTGAATACCAGAAATATCTGATATTCTCATTTGAATATGGATTCAAAACATAACGGTGGCTTTCAGTGAATATAACTTTCAGTGCTGTTGGGTTTTGGGTCAATAGTTACATCCTCCTCAAAGTGGGCAAGACTGAATATTTCATCTTGAGAATGCATTCTTCATTCTTATACTGGTTGCATTAAGATTTGCAAATTATTCTTTTTTTGTTTTTATATTCTCTTGCATCATTTGAATCATCAAATTCTTTTACAAAAGTAAATAAAATTATAAAGTTGGCAAAAAGGCAATTTTTCAACAATCAAGTTATTATATAAAATGTAAACATCTATTTCCTTCTTGACCAAGAAGCTAAGAAAATTGTTAGTTGTTAAAGAAAAACTTATAGTTTTAATAACTGAGCCATAGTACCAAAATATGGACTTCAAGAAATCATGACATTTTCTATTCTTCCATTTTAGAATTGTGGGATTTTGGGATCTGGGGTGACATGTTTATATTTCTAAATGTCCTAATATTTCTAGGATTATGTTTCTGGAAGGAAGTACTGGAAGTCATAAAAATGTTGTCTTTGTTTTGGTCTAGGTTGTGAGGAAATGCTTTCATTTCAAGCCTCTTTTCAAATACTCATGTGCTTACCATTTCTATTGAAACTCAAGACTTCAGTATGAAAAAGCAGAGCCTTGTTCTATTTGTATTCACTGATGACCATTTTGTTATATTCACAATTTGTACCTTTTTTCCACTTCAAATTGAAAGTAGGGGGCAACTGTTCTCTATGAATAAATCACCATGTGGCTGAGAGTATAGGTGGAGCCAATTTCATCTATAGAAACCCTAATCTTTATTGCACATTTAGTGGGTCTTAGTATTAGCATTTATGAGAATGCATTTTTTCTAGTCTATATGAATGCTCAAAACCAATCATCAGTTAAATATAAATTATCCTCTTTACCAGTTTGAATTTTTAGCATGAAACAAAACAAAAAATTGTCATGCATTTCTCCCTTTGTTGAAACTTTCTCCTATATTAAAAACTGATTCACACACTACACACTTCTGGTTCCATCCAGCTGTAAACTGCAACACCTGTTAGTGTATTCACGGTAGTTACAGAGTAAATATAATGGGGCAGACAGCAATGAACATTAAAATACACAAGAATGCCCAAGTAATATTCTAAGATAAATAGACATAACTAAATACATAAATTGGATTTTGCCTGGAATCCAATATGCAAAGACAGGGGAAAAGACAGATCACTCTACTTCTAATTGGTATCTTTAAAATAAACTTTAAAAAAAAAAGGTTCTTGGCGGGGAGGATCCAAGATGGCCAAATAGGAACAGCTCTGGAGTGCAGTTCCCAGTGAGAATGCAGAGGGTGAGTGATCACCACATTTCCAAACGAGTTTTTACTGCCCACAAACCAGGAGATTCCAGGGTGGAAAAGCGCCACAAGTTTCCAGCACAGCTATTTCAGCTGGTGCAGCGGGTCTCTGCACAAAAACTCACACAAATCTGGGTGGCCATTTCAACTGGCACCTAGGATGGCTGGGAGACAGAGTTGCTCATTCAACTGAAAAAAAAGGGGGCTAAAACAGGGAGCCAGGTGATTTGGCATGGCGGTTCCCACCCCCACAAAGACCAGCAATCTGAAATGCTCTGGATTGAGAATTTCACAGCAAGCACAGCTGGATCCGGGATGGTCCAGCTATGTGGGGGGAAGGGCATCTACTATTACAAAGGCAGTCCACCATACTGAGGCAGTCCGCCATTACTGAGGCAGAGCATCATTACTGAGGCAGTTCTAACTATACCTCTATAAACAAAACTGCAAGGAAGTTCACACAGCAGCTGGGCAGAGCCCACAGCAGCTCAGCAACACCTCTGCTGACAGACTGTGACTAGGCTACCTCTTCGCTGGGCAGGGCATCTCTGAAAAAAGACAGGAGCATGTCAGGAACTTACAAATAAATCCCCACCTCCCCAGGACAGAGGACCTGGGAAAAAAAGGCGGTTATGAGTTCTGCCGCAGCAGACTTAAAGGTACCTGCCCAGCAGCTCTGAATGGAACAACAGAGCTTACAGCTCAGCACTTGAGCTCCTATAAGGGACTTACTGTCTCCTCAAGCAGCTCCAGCCAAACTAAGCTTCATAAGTGAAGGAGAAATAAAATCCTTTATGAACAAGCAATTGCTCAGTGATTTCACCAAAGTCCTGCCTTACAAGAGCTCCTGAAAGAAACACTAAACATAGGCAGGAACAACCAGTACCAGGCACTCCAGAAACGTACCAAATGGTAAAGAACATTGACAGAATGAAGAAACTGCATCAACTAATGAGCAAAACAACCAGCTGGCATCAAAATGGAAGGATCAAATTCACATATAACAATATTAACCTTAAATGTCAATGGGCTAAATTCCCCAATCAAAAGACACAGATGGCAAATTGGATAAAAAGTCAAAACCCATCAGTGTGCTGTGTCCAGGAAACCCATCTCATGTGCAAGGGCACACATAGGCTCAAAATAAAGGGATAGAGGAATATTTATCAAGCAAATGGAGAGCAAAATAAAGCAGGAGTTGCAATCCTAGTCTCTGATAAAATAGACTTTAAACCAACAAAGATCAAAAGAGACAAAGAATGGCATTATGTAATGGTAAAAGGATCAATGCAACAAGAAGAGCTAATGATCCTAAATATATATAAACCCAATACAGGAGCACCCAGATACATAAAGCAAGTTCTTAATGACCTACAAAGAGGCTTAGACTCCCACAAAATAATAGTGGGAGACTTTAACACTCCACTGTCAATATTAGATCAACAAGACAGAAAATTAACAAGGATATTGAGGACTTGAACTCAGATCTGGACCAAGCAAACCTAATAGACATATACAGAACTCTTCACCCCAAATCCACAGAATATACATTTTTCTCAGGACCCCATGGCACCTACTCTAAAATTGATCACATAATTGGAAGTAAATCACTCCTCAGCAAATGCAAAAGAATGGAAATCATAACTAACAGTCTCTCAGACCACAAGGCAATCAAATTAGAACTCAGGATTAAGAAACTAACTCAGAACCACACAACTTCATGGGAACTGAACAACTGACTCTTGAATATTGAGTGGATAAACAATGAAATGAAGGCAGAAATAAAAATGTTCTTCAAAACCAACGAGAACGAAGACACAATGTACTAGAATCTCTGGGACACATTTAAAGCAGTGTCTAGAGGAAAATTTATAGAAATAAATGCCCATATGAGAAGCAAGAAAAGATCTAAAATTGACACCCTATCATCAAAATTGAAAGAGCAAGAGGAGCAAGATCAAAAAAACTCAAAAGCTAGCAGAAGACAAGAAATAACTAAGATCACAGCAGAACTGAAGGAGATAAAGACACAAAAAAACCCTTCAAAAAATCAATAAATCCAGAAGCTGGTTTTTTGAAAAGATCAATAAAATAGAAAGACTGCTAGCCAGATTAATAAACAAGTAAAGAGAGAAGAATCAAATAGATGCAATAAAAAAACAATAAAGGGGAAATCACCACTGATTCCACAGAAATACAAACTACCGTCAGATATTACTACAAACAACTCTATGCTCATAAACCAGTAAACCTGGAAGAAATGGATAAATTCCTGGACACTTGCACCCTCCCAAGCCTAAACCAGGAAGAAGTTGAAACACTGAATAGACCAATAACAAGGGCTAAAGTTGAGGCAGCAATTAATAGCCTACCAACAACAAAAAAGCCCAGGTCCAGATGAGTTCACAGCTGAATTCTACCAGACATACAAAGAGGAGCTGGTACCACTCCTTCCAAAACTATTCCAAACAATCTAAAAAGAGAGAATCCTTCCCAAATTATTTTATGAGACCAACATCATCCTGATACCAAAACATGGAAGAGACTCAACAACAAAAGGAAAACTTCAGGTCAATATCCCTGATGAACATAGATGCAAAAATCTTCTATAAAATACTGGCAAACCAATTGCAACAGCACATCGAAAAGCTTATCCATCATGATCAAGTAGGCTTCATCCTGGGGATGCTTATGTTGATCCCTGGTTCAACATAAGCAAGTCTATCAACGTAATTCACATAAATGGAACCAAACACAAAAACCACGTGATTATCTCAATAGATGCAGAGAAGGCCTTCAACAAAATTCAACAGCCCTTTATGCTGAAAACTCTCAATAAACTAGGTATCAATGGAACGTATCTCAAAATAATAAAAGCTTTTTGTGACAGACCCACAGCCAGTATCATACTGATTGGGCAAAAACTGGAAGCATTCCCTCTGAAATCTGGCACTAGATAAGGATGACCTCTCTCACCACTCCTATTCAATATAGTACTGGAAGTTCTAGCCAGAGCAATTGGCAAGAAAAAGAAATAAAGGCATTCAATTAGGAAAGGAGGAAGTCAAATTGTCTCTATTTGCAGACGACATGATTGTATGTTTAGAAGACCCCATCATCTCAGCCCAAAAATCTCCTTAAACTGATAAGCAATTTCAGCAAATTCTCAGGATAGAAAATTGATGTGCAGAAATCACAGGCATTCCTGTACACCAATAACAGACTTAAAGAGAGCCAAATCAAGAAGAAACTGCAATTCACAATTGCCACAAACAGAATAAAATACCTAGGAATACAACTAACAAAGGATGTAAAGGACCTCTTCAAGGAGAACTACAAACCACTGCTCAACGAAATAAGAGAGGACACAAACAGATGGAAAAACATTCCATGCTCATGGTTAGGAAGAATCACTATTGTGAAAATGGCCATACTGCTCAAAGTAATTTATAGATTCAACACTATCCCCATCAAGCTACCTATGACCTTCTTCACAGAACTGGAATAAACCACCTTAAACTTCATATGGAACCAAAAGGGAGCCAACATAGCCAAGTCAATTCTAAGCAAAAAGAACAAAGCTGGAGGCATCATACTACCAGACTTCAAACTATGCTACAAGGCTACAGTAATCAAAACAGCATGGTACTGGTACCAAAACAGAGATATAGACCAATGGAACAGGACAGAGGCCTTGGAGGCAACACCACACATCTACAACCATCTGATCTTTGACAAACCTTACAAAACCAGGCAATGGGGAAAGGATTCCCTGTTTCACAAATGATTTTGGGAAAACTGGCTAGCCATGTGCAGAAAGCAGAAACTGGTCCCCTTCCTGACACCTTACACTAAAATTAACTCCAGATGGATTAAAGACTTAAACATAAGACCTAACGCCATAAAAACTCTAGAAGAAAACCTAGACAAAACCATTCAGGACATAGGCATAGGCAAGGACTTCATGACTAAAACACCAAAAGCATTGGCAACAAAAGCCAAAGTAGACAAACAGGATCTAATTAAACTCCACAGCTTCTGTATAGCAAAAGAAACAATCATTAGAGTGAACTGGCAACCAATAGAATGGGAAAAAATTTTTGCAACCTACCCATCTGACAAAGGGCTAATAGCCAGACTCTACAAAGAACTAAAACAGATTTACAAGAAAAAACACACTCAAAAGTGGGTGAAGGACATGAAAAGACACTTTTCAAAAGAAGACATATATGAGGCCAAGAAACATGAAAAAATGCTCATCATCACTGATCATTAGAGAAATGCAAATCAAAACCACATTGAGATACCATCTCACACCAGTTAGAATGGCGATCATTAAAAAATCTGGAGACAGGGTCCGGGCGCGGTGGCTCATGCCTGTAATCCCAGCACTTTGGGAGGCCGAGGCGTGTGGATCACGAGGTCAAGAGATGGAGACCATCCTGGTCAACATGGTGAAACCTCGTCTCTACTAAAAATACAAAAAATTAGCTGGGCATGGTGGTGCGTGCCTGTAATCCCAGCTACTCAGGAGGCTGAGGCAAGAGAATTGCCCGAACCCAGGAGGCAGAGGTTGTGGTGAGCCGAGATCACGCCATTGCACTCCAGCTTGGGCAAAAAGAGTGAAACTCCGTTTCAAAAAAAAAAAAAAATCTGGAGACAACAGATGCTGGAGAGGATGTGGAGAAATAGAAACACTTTTACACTGTTGATGGGCGTGTAAATTAGTTCAACCATTGTGGAAGACTGTGGCAATTCCTTAAGGACTTAGAAATAGAAATTCCATTTGACCCAGCAATCCCATTACTGGGTATATATCCAAAGGATTATAAATCATTCTAATATAAAGACACATGCACATGTATGTTCATTGAAGCACTGTTTACAATAGTAAAGACATGGAATCAACCCAAGTGCCCATCGATGATAGACTGGACAAGGAAAATGTGGCATATTATATACCATGGAATACTATGCAGCCATAAACAATGATAAGTTTGTGTCCTTTGTAGGGACATGGATGAATCTGGAAACCGTCACTCTCAGCAAACTGACACAAGAACAGAAAATCAAACACTGCATGTTCTCACTCATAGGCAGGTGTTGAACAATGAGAACACATGGACACAGGGAGGGGATCATCACACACTGGGGTCTGTTGGGAGGGACTAGGGGATGGACAGCCAGGGGTAGAGAGTTGAGGAGGAATAACATGGTTAGAAATGCCAGATATAGGTGATGGAGGGTGGAGGCAGCAAACCACATTGCCATGTATGTACCTGTGCAACAATCCTGCATGTTCTGCACATGTACCCCAGAACCTAAAGTGCAAAAAATATATATATATATTTAAATTTTAAAAAAAAAGGTTCTTGCATAGTTTTGATTACAAAGGTATAATATAATTTGCACTCACTTGGAGAAAAAAATAATTAGAATTATAGTTAATTTCAAGGGAGGACTGAGTTGATGAAGACAAATTTAACCAGGTTACCCAACCAGTTTCTGTAATATAATGACTTTGTGATTGTAGGAGGTAGATGAAGTTATAAAATGTGACATGGTAGTCATCCTGAGGATAGGCTAGAAGAACTCCTTAGTTGAGGCTTTTGAGTCAGAGTGGAATTGTATTAATCATAACTGTCTACTATTATAAAGGAATATCCAATAATATAATGAATAAAGGAATTATGGTAAGGGTTTGTTTTTGCAATGACATAATCAGCTTTCTGTGCTCTTTTACTTGACACTAATTTTATAGTTTACTGTTGCAAGCACTTTGGTGAAATAAGATTTATATTGGTTTTTGCTATAAAGAAAAAATTTTAATTATGCACCTCTCATTTTAATCTCTTCTTTGACTTCAGAGATATAATTTTCCATTTGGGCCTGATCTGCTAATTTGTTCTGAGAAATAAGTGCACATTCCATTTATGTCTTTAAAAATGACATGAAAATCTAGAAGCCTTCATCAAATATTTTCAAAAGTTTCACAGCAGGTGTATTTGGAGATGTGATACAATAACATCTTAATTTTTGATATTAACAATTATATTTCCCATTTGCCCTTTTAATTTTTAGCTACATGAGTGAAATTATCAATACTATATATAGTCACATTCTGTACTCATATGAAGACCTATCTACTATGTATATCATAACCTCATCTAAATATAATCTTTCATTTGTTTTTAATGGCACTATTATCTCCAATGAAGTATTTCTGAGTCATTTATTCATGTTTGTCAATTGGGGATATAACAGTACACACTAATAAGAACAAAGACAATTTAACAAATGAAAACAATACATAAGCATCTGATTTTATTGTTTGAATGTTGACAATACCATTGTCAAGATGAACCATTCTATTAATGTAATGCTAGTCAAAGTGTACTGACCAACTCAGTTTTTTTCAACACATCCAAAACCTTTGAGAAAAATGGTAAATGCATGCAAGATTTCTGTGAAATTTAAAGATAAGCTAACATTTCAAGCATTTGAACTGTGCATAAGCCAAACATTATGTCACTTTTTCTTATGAACTTGCCAAACTTCCTCTGGACCACCTGTAAGTCTCCTAGGGTCCTCCTAGCATCTTATGACTGTCCCCTAGAGAAGCATTATATTATACAGTCATCATCCTGCACATCTCCAAACTTACTGAGGTGCTGAGTTGGACAAAGGGGCATCAAAAGTGGTAACCTATCCTTTAGCAACTGAGAAGAATCTAGACATTGGCGAATTCTAGGTTTCCTTCTCCTATCTAGTCCACAAATCCCAATAACTTGAATAAAGAAGAGCAATTAAACTTTGCATCAGTAAGAATTATTCAACAAAACCCTATCCCGTCATACAGAGGACAAAAGAAAAGAAAGTGTATATCTGTATCTATGTATGTATCTATGTGTCTATGTATGTATGTATGTATCTATCTATCTATCTATCTGCCTGTCCATTTGTCCATTCGTCCATCAATCCATTCATCTATCTATCTATTCACACATACATACACAAATGCATAAAAGATCAAACTGAGGTTTTAATTTTCCACTGTGTATGTTGCTTTAATAAATTATTACAAATAACAACTATCATTTTTATTACTATGTATTCAAATATTTTCAAAAATGCTTTTTATCAAGTTTGGCAGAGGAAAGCTTTGTTTCTTTGTTTTCACCCTATTCCAATAGCTTGAGCTAAAGTCTTCTCCCACTTGAAGAGGACTAGCTCACTAATGAGCTCTGTCACTAGGAAATTCTTCTTACTATTATCTAAAATGAGCTTTACCATTTCAAGTAGGTTGAGTCATTCAGACTGAGACTGTCATAAGCCAATCAAAATAGGACCCAGTAACTTTATTGACCTAATTTACCAAAGGTTCTAAATGTTATGTGAAAATTAAGATTTTTTTCAAAGAATAAGTTTTTTCCTCACAAGGATGTTAGGTAACATAGTGATAATGTATAAAATAAAAAAAATCAAATGTTTTTAGGATATGCTATCATTACAAAGCCCTGATATTCCAATGTACAACACATTTTTGTTGTCAACATCTCTAAATAATTATATCCACCATTGAGTTAAATAAATAATTTCAAAGATTGTTTTTCCCCGATTTTAATACAAAATAAACATCATGTGGGAATTTTTATTTATCTCTTTTATCATCTCTTTCTCTCTTTCCCTGATAGAAGAGAAATAACTGACTCAAATCATTACCTCTACCTTGAGATGCTGTATCCGTATATCACTCAGCCCTTTTCAAGCAGTGAATGGTGTTTTGTACCATCTTTTCATACCTATTTTATTCGGTTTGTTTCCTATAATCTTCTCTTTGAAGCTTATAGAAATCAAACCTCATCACTGTTCCTCTGTAAACCCAGTTACAGTTCAAAAAACCCCAAATTTATGTCTCTGGACTTCTCCCTTTTTACTTTTATCCTAAATAAAAACAATGCCATCATTTTGATGGACCCTTTACTTTTTGTCTAACTCTGAATTAGATTAGATAATTTACTTTTCTTCTTCCAATTAGAGAAAAAAGAGAATAGAATTCACTTTTATAAAAATGAACAATAATTTAAGCATCTGTAAAACACATGTCTGTTCCCAAGCAACTTTAGCACAATGCAGCATAGGATTGCCTGCAATTTTGCAAGTCTCTCCTCTGGTTTCGCCAAAGTGTCTTTGCCCAGTCTTCTGCCTGAGGACATTGGAGTTTATCATTAAAAGGATCTGCAGGAAGTTTGTATGTGCTTTCATTTCAGACACACCATTTCATCAGAAAAGGGCTCCAATGAAGGCTTCATGCATTAGGATGTCCAGCTGTGATGTGGCCAATCCCCACGTCTCCTGAACTTGCAGGATGTTGGCACTGAGTGGGTTTCATTATCTGCCCCAAGCTGCCCCTCCCACAGGGCATAGGCACAGCCTGCCGTTAGTGCAAGGTCTGGACGTTGGGTGCTTCCTGCTGGGGTCAAAGGCTCTGCTGAGGGTGCCCATCCTTCACCCTTTTCACAGAGCGAGCACCCATATGTGGAGCCCTTATTTTACACGAGCTTGCTCAGGCTTCTGAACAGGCCCCTGTGGTACTCAATGGATATTAGAATCCTCTTAAGGTGTGAGAGGAACTAATGCTTAAAGTAGTTAAATAACTTGCTGAAAAGCATGCCGCAGGAGAGAGCAGAGAGAGAGTTTGAACCTATGTATTTTGGTATCAAATCCAGGCTTTGTCCACTCTAACAGGGTGCTTTAGGACGATAAAAATAATCTAACAAGAAATGCTTATTATTTTTAAAGTTACATTGTACCAATACCACTTTTCCTATAATCAATCATAATAGATTGTCTTAATCTGTTATTATTTGACTTAATTTCTTAAAATATTTGAGATCTTGGATACTTTTTGAGAGCTCATGAGCACATATTTGGCTGGGCATGGTGACTCACTTCTGTAGTCCACGCTACTCAGGAGGCTGAGGTGGGAGGATCACTTGAGCCCAGGAGTTTAAGGCTGCAGTGAACAATGATCATGCCACTGCACTCCAGCCTGGTCAACAGAATGAAACCTTGTCTCCAAGCACATGTTTAAAGATAATAGATAATTCCTTTGGGAATGGGAAATACTATATGTTATTAAAAGTTTTTGATTACGAGAACATACTTAGTAAAACATACACTTTGTGATAGCAGGGATTTTGTTTCATTAACCAAAATATTCCCAGGCTTAGATGGGTGCATAGCATGAAGTAACTGATGCTGAATATTTATTGAATATATGAACAGTTAACAGAGATCAAGATCCCAAAAGATAGCATTCATTTTATGTTTGGCAAGAGGGTATCAATTGTTTCTACTTCTCAGTGCCACCAATAGTATACATAAATAAACCCTTCAGTGATGATGAGGAGGAACTAACTGCACATTGTACTGCGGAAAACAGAAAAGGACGAAAAAGAGACATAAGGAAGTATACTCTAGAATCAATGTCAGTCTGCATAAGGCCCTGTGCCATGAAGCTGGCAGGGCAAGTGGAAGCCCAAGGCCTGGAGTGAAATCTCAGTGAAAAATCAGCTCTCGATGCTACATGACCAGTTCTCTTTTGGGGCCCCTCAGATAGGTGGAGAATTGCAAAAGTAGGCTACCTGGTATCTTCTGCTCAAAATATGGGGCCTTCATAATATCTACATAAGGAAACTGGCACAGGAATATGGGTTTAAACGAGGAATGCCTAACCTAAATGGCCCCAAACATGGTACATCTGAGCTTGGTCCAAACTGTCCAAACTTGGATATAAAGCTTAAATCACTTTCTCTGGAAATGATGGCTCAGCTTCCCAGCTCATGTTCGCAAAGAAAACACTTAAGGTTTATGCAAGCACACAGGAGGGGCCCAATAGTCAAATAGCAAACAGACTGGGCCCAATAGCCAAAGTAGAAACTACCAAATAATGATAACTAAAAGAAAGTTTAACCTTTAGATTCCTGCACAGTAGGCTGAAGATAGCCTACATTGCCCTGTAAGACACAAGTAGCATAACTACAGATGAATAAAATTCCAGATCACATAAAAATCCTTCATCATAGTCCTACTCTGCAATAGATAAGGATGAGTAGACACATCAGTTAGTAGAACTCATTACAGGGAATCTAAATTATGCATTGAAGAACTACTATAGAATGCAGACGGGCATTAAGGTGCCTGATGAAACTTGAATTTTGTCTGGGTCTATGTTGATAGGTATTCCTTTTATGTATTATGTATTTGTAGGTATTATGCTGATAGGTAGTGGTACTTTTTTTCTTGATGCTGCATAAATATTATAAAGGCATCAGTCAAAGGTCACAGTGCTTATCTAATTAATGCCTTTTCCTTTTCCTTCTGCTCTGCCTTCTCATTATTATTATCAATAATGTAATTATAAAAGTAATACATTCATAATGTAAGAGATTAAAATAGTCCTAAAGGATATAAAATGAAAAATGAAAGACTCCCCTCCCCTAGCTCCTACTTCCAATAGGATTTCACTCTTATCATTTCCTTTTTTGTTTCTATAATTATAAAATGGGTTGGAAAAAATCTCCTCTTAAAATCCTACATTTAGCATATTATTCAGAAAGATTAAGAAAGATATGACATCCAGGAAATAGGAACAGAATGCTATATAAAAAAGAAAAATCAGAAAGCACTATATTGTCCTGGAAAATTAAAAATATTACAGCAGAAATTAAAGAAAAGAAGCATATTCAAAGACTAGAGGAGAAAGTTTAAGAATAATTTCAGAAAGTAGAACCAGAAGAAAAGATTTAAAAAATGTTTTTTAAAAGACAGGAAAATTAGTGACTCATTCCAAGAAGTTCAATATATCAATAATAGTCAATATATAAATAATGAAACTTGAATTTCAAAAAGAGAGAATAAAGAAAATAGTAGAAATAACTTTTTAAAATCAATCAATTAATTTAATAAATACATAATGACAGTTTATTATGTCCCAGAACTATCTAGATGTTTGGAATACATCAACAAACAAAACAGATAAAGTGACTTCACTCACGCCTGTAATCCCAGCACTTTGGGAGGCCGAGGCGGGTGGATCACGAGGTCAAGAGATCGAGACCACCCTGGTCAACATGGTGAAACCCCATCTCTACTAAAAATACAAAAAATTAGCTGGGCATGGTGGCGCGTGCCTGTAATCCCAGCTACTCGGGAGGCTGAGGCAGGAGAATTGCCTGAACCCAGGAGGCGGAGGTTGCGGTGAGCCAAGATCGCGCCATTGCACTCCAGCCTGGGTAACAAGAGCGAAATTCCGTCTCAAAAAAAAAAAAAAAAAGTGACTTCACTTTCTGGAACTTAACATTCTGATAGGGCTAGACAAACAATAGTCAGGTCATTTACGTAACATGGTGCAAAGTGATAATTACTATCAGAAACAGAGTCAGGGAAGTGGGATCCAGAGAGAGTATGGGAACTGGTTGCTAATTTAGATAGAATGATTAGGAATAATTAGGGCAGAGCCCATTTGTAAAAGGTGAGATTTGAAAAAGACTTGAAGGAAGGCATTAGCCAGGAGAATATATAGGGAAAAATTCTTCCAGAGGAAGCTCCAGAGGATAAAAGACCTAAGATAGGAGGGTACCTGCATCTGGCTAGAATAGAGTGAGCAGGTCACAGAGGGCTTTGTTAGCTACTCTACAGACTGGGTTTTACAGGGATCTGTTGGGGAGATCTGGTAAGAGGAGAGGAACACTATTTTAGAAGCAGTAATCTCTGCTTTGAAAGAGATTATTTGCTTTGTATTGAGAATAGCCTGGATTTTGGTCTGTAATTGTGTGGTTCTATGTGTTATTTTTATCCCTTTCATTTTTTCAAGGTGGTGGCCTGTATATTATCCTAAAAAATATTTGGAAGCCTTTCTTACTTCTGTATTATATGAAATCATTTGAATAAAATTGGATTTAAATACTCCTTGAAATATTGGTAGAATTGAACCTGTGAAACCATCTGAGCCTGACATTTTTTTTTCCAGAGACATATTATATAGAATACATTCACAATTGTTTAACTTTAACCTATGGCTGATGGTCTACTTAAGGTTATCTATTTATCTTGAATCAAATTGTAATAATTTATATTTTCCATTTTAACCAGACTTTCAAACTTATTTGTATAGTTGAGGAAGCTATTCCTTTATGATTTTCTTAATGTCTTCTAACTTTTGGCTAATTCCTTGTTCTTATTTCTAATTTGGATTGTTTGCATTTTCATTTTTTTCTGATTTTATGTTAGTGTTTAATATATCTAATTTGTTCAGAGAAACAATCTTTGAATGTTTTATTTTTCACATTTTCTATTTCTTAACACATTCACTTCTATGTTTGTCTTCGTTTCTTCCTTTTTTTCAGTTTTATTTAGCAGAATTATATGATGGTTAAAAGCACAGACTTTGAGTTTATATTGTCTGGCATCTAATACTGTTTTCCCATAGTAACTATGTTTCTTTTTCTAAATAAATATTTGTTTTAAGTGTTCTGCTAGCTAAATTAATTGCTCCTTTGACACATATTCCTGTAACTGCTGTTTGGTTTTTTATATTTCTTCCCTTATTTTTTATGATTTCACTTCTTGTTATTGTGATGTTTATTCACAGATGCCCTCTTAGAAGTTTGCTCTTGATGTCTGCTTTACAAGAAAGCCATTAGTCTCAAAACAATTTTGAAAATGTCTGGAAAGTGAGGCAAGGAATCCAACAGTCTTACCTCTCAGCAGTTAGAAGTTATCCCACCTGGGGGAAAAAAATCACTCCTATCTTGCAATAAAATTCTGAGGCTCATGACCTTTATTTTGGTAAATTACTGTTTATTTTGGCTCAATGGGCTCTCCTTAGTAGTTATAGAACTGTTTTCAGTATTTCTGTCTTCTCCACTCTACCTGGTAACTTTAGGTTGCTTTTGTTAGTAGTTTTTGGAGAAATTGACAATTTGCTTGATATCTTCATATTACCATTCTTCATTGAAATTATTTAGTTTCACTATACATAAACAATTTCTCTCTTTTTTATAGTATTATCATAGATGTTTATTTTATCTCTTTAAAAAAATTACCTTGGCATATTTTGAGGTTCAGGTTGCATTTTAGAAATGATGGTTGAGAAACAATGCCTGTATAATCTATCTATTATTGAAAGAAATACAATTGAACAAAACACTGATGGAGACATGCAAAGCCTAGACTTTTACGACTAAGGAACTAATATGGCAGATTGATGTTATGTTATTAAACTTTGAATAAAGAACGCTATATTACAAGGGGCCCCATGGGAATAAAATATAGCTACTTAAATTCACAGTTGCTCAGAGTTAGGAAATAATGGACAATTTTTTAAAATGTGGAGTCTAAATATTTTGTAAAGAGATATTGAGATATTAAAGATATTAGAATATATAAATATATATACACATATGTATGTATATTCATCAGCATGTATGTGTACATATAAGGAGGTGTGTGTGTGTGTGTAGAGAGAGAGAGAGAGAATGCCATATACTACAAATACAAACAGTGAACAAACTGAATTTTGGAAAAGAGATAGAAACCAGACTACCCTGTGTATTAATCTGTTTTCATGCTGCTGATAAAGACATACCTGTGACTGAACAATCTACAAAAGAAAGAGATTTAATGGACTTACAGTTCCATATGGCTGGAGAAGCCTCACAAACATGGTGGAAGGCAAGGAAGTACAAGTCACATCTTACATGGATGGCAGCAAGCAAAGAGAGCTTGCATAGAGAAAGAAACTCTCATTTCTAAAACCATCTTGTCTTGGGAGATTTATTCACTATCACGAGAAAAGCATGGGAAAGACATGCCCCCATGATTCAACTACATCTCACAGGGTCCCTCCCACAACACGTGGGAATTCAAGCTGAGATTTGGGTGGAGACACAGTCAAACCATATTATTCCACACCTGGCCCCTCCTAAATCTCATGTCCTCAAATTTCAAAACCAATCATGCCTTCCCAACAGTCCCTCAGTATCTTAACTCATTTCAGCATTAATTTGAAAGTCTACAGTCTAAAGTCTCAGCTGAAACAAGGCAAGTTCTTTTTGCCTATAAACCTGTAAAATAAAAAACAAGTCATTTACTTCCTAAATACAATGGAGTACAGGCATTGGCAAATACAGCCATTCCAAATGGGAGGAATTGGCTAAAACAAAGGGGCTATAGGCCCCATGCAAGTCCGAAATCCAGCAGGGTAGTCATATTTTAAAGCTCCACAATGACCTCCTTTGACTCCATGTCTCACATCCACGTCACGCCAATGCAAGAGGTGGGTTCCCACAGTCTTGGGCAGCTCTGCCCCTGTGGCTTTGCAAGCTACAGCCTCCTTCCTGGCTGCTTTCATGGGCTGGTATTGAGTGTCTGCAGCTTTTCCAGGTGCATGGTGCAAGCTGTCAGTGGATCTACCATTCTGGGGTCTGGAGGATGGTGGCCCTCATCTCACAGCTCCACTAGGCAATGCCCCAGTAGGGACACTGTGTGGGGGCTCTGACCCCACATTTCCCTTCCACGCTGTCCTAGCAGAGGTTCTCCACGAGGGCCCACCCCTGCAGCAAAATTCTGCCTGGGCATCCAGGCATTTCTATGGATCTTCAGAAATCTAGGCAAAGGTTCCCAAACCCCAATTCTTGACTTCTGTGCATTCGAAGGCTCAACACCACGTGAAAGCTGCCAAGGCTTGGGGATTGCAACCCCTGAAACCACAACTCTAGCTTTACATTGGCCCCTTTTAGTCAAACTCTAGCTCTGCATTGGTCCCTTTTAGTCATGGCCAGAGCATTTGGGATGTAGGGTACCAACTCAGTAGACTGCACACAGTACAGGGACCCTGGGCTCAGCCCATGAAACCACTTCTTCCTCCTAGGTCTTTGGGCCTATGACAGGTGGTTTGTCATGAAGGTCTTTGACATGTCTTGGAGACATTTTCCCCATTGTCTTGGGGATTAACATTCTGCTCCTCACTACTTATGCAAGTTTCTGCAGCCAGCTTTAATTTCAGAATATAGGATTTTCTTTTTTACTACATCATCAGGCTTCAAATTTTCTGAACTTTTCTGCCCTGTTTCCCTTATAAAACTGAATGCCTTTAACAGCACCCAAGTCACCTCTTGAATGATTTGCTGCTTATAAATTTATTCCGCCAGATATCCTAAATCATCTCTCTCAAGTTCAAAGTTCCACAAATCTCTAGGGCAGGGGCAAAATGCCACCAGTCTGTTTGATAAAACGTAACAATAGTCACTTTTGCTTCAGTTCCCAACAAGTTCCTCATCTCCATCTGAGACTACCTCAGCCTGGACTCCATTGTCCATTTTATTATCAGCATTTTTGTCAGTCATTTAACATGTCTCTAGGAAGTTCTGAACTTTCCCACATTTTTCTATCTCCTTCTGAGCCCTTGAAACTGTTCCAAACTCTGCCTGTTACCCAGCTCCAAAATCACTCCCACATTTTCACGTATCTACATCAGCACCCCACTCTACTGGTATCTGTTTTCAAACTGCTGATAAAGACATACCTGAGACTGGACAGTTTACAAAAGAAAGAGATGTAATGGACTTTTAATTCCATGTGTCCAGGGAAGCCTCACAATCATGGCGAAAGGCAAGGAGGAACAGGTCACATCTTACATGGATGGAAGCAAGCAAAGAGAGAGCTTGTACAGGGAAACTCCCATTTTTAAATCCATCAGGTCTCATGAGACTTACTCACTATCATGAGAAAGGCATGGGAAATACCTGCCTCCATGATTCAACTACCTCCCACCAGGGCCCTCCCACAACATATAGGAATTCAAGATGGATTTGGGTGAGAACATAGTCAAACTATGTTTTTTTTATATATATATAACTATGATATATATATATATCATCCTGCATATACCCTATTTTATAAATTGGCTTTGTAATCAGGTAAGTATTTTACATTTCTATTAAATGCAATTGAGACTTATAAGCAGTTTCCAAAATTTGAATATCAAATAAAACAAATGCAACAACAAATTGTACATCAAGCTTCCAATGTAACTGTACAGAAAGAAACTGTTCAAAGTAACGTTTGAATTGTACATCACTATGGGATCTATCCTATGTACAAATAAAACAATATTTTAAATCTTAGCCTGTTTTAAATAATAATGGTTTTGGTAGTAGTAATGGCATTACTATTCTGACAATGTTCTGTGAATCCTGTGGAATAAGGTGAATTGCAATTATCTTGATGGGATTGAGAAAAGAGATTTTTTTTTGGCACAGGATGAAAAAAATAGAAATATAATGTTGTTGAAATTAAGTAAAATCTCTACAGTCCTGAATTTGACTTGGAATTATCAATTAGAAGTCATGATGTGTGTGTGTGTGTGTGTTTAAGGTTTTCCACATGTTGTACACTGATCAGTTCTAGATACCATGGCCAAGCCAAAGAAAATAAAAACTAATAAATTCCATTCTATGGTTTCTGCATACCATGCCCCACTACAAGCAGCCATGACATCTTGAAGAAATAGCTAATCTTAGGACTAAGATAGGAAATGTAAAAGATACTTGTAGAATTTCATGTTATACCAGAAAACAAAGAAGTTACAAAATATGTTGGTGGTTATATCTGCACATGTAATAAAATGTCATAGAACAACACACACACACACACAAACACACACAGGACTGCATACGTACAATGATGAAACTCAATTAAGTGCTATAGTCTAATTAATTGTATTGTGCCAGTGTCAATTTCCAGGTTTAGATAATATACTACAGTTATGTCAGATGTTACTTCTGTGGGCAGCTGGTAATGGGTATAGGAAAGCATTGTGGGTTTTTTTTTCCAGCTTCATATGAGTCTATAACTATTTTAAAATAAAAAGTTAAAAAGAAAACAAAAGGAAAAAAGTTATCAAACATTATTTGTATCACATCAAATGGATACAGAGCTTAACTTCAAAAAAACAATTTGGCCAGTAAGGGAACAGTTTGAATCTCAATGTGAATAATACTTCCAATGAATTGAAAAACATAAAATATATTTAAATTCATGAGTTCCTAAAAATACCAATAAATGTACTGTTCATATTTGGAAGATGCTAGGAAATAATTTGTTTGTAAATTGTTTCTATTATTTGGAAAATTGGTAAACAAAAATAAAACAAACATTTATTCTACCTTTGCTATACAAATTGTTTCACACACTAAGAAATAATACAAGAAAATTTTCTGGAGAAATTATAGAATTAGAATATTACCATTTTATAATCTATAACAAATTATGGATTTAATATCCTTTGAAAAAACAAAAAGGAAGACAATTAGATATTTTTGGATCACTCACGGAAGAGATAAATAAACACCTGTGAGGTATGTTTGTCAAAAATATCAAATGTGAATCTAATCATGACACTAGATCTAATTAAAAATGTACAAGTGGCTGAGCACAGAGGCACATGCCTGTAATCCCAGCACTTCGGGAGGCCAAGACACTTGAAGCCAGGAGATGAGACCACCCTGGCCAACATGGCAAAACCCAATATCTACTAAAAATACAAAAAAAAAAAATTAGTTGGGCATGAGGGAAAGTGCCTGTAGTCCCGACTATTCAGGAGGCTGAGTTAGAGGAATTGCTTGATCCCAGGACGAGGAGGTTGTAGTGGGTCAAGATTGCGCCACTGCACTCCAGCCTGCACGTCATAGTGAGGCTCTGTCTCAAAAAAACAAAAAAAAAAAAAAGAGAGAGAGAGAGGAAGAAAAGAACAGGTAATACAGAAAACAGGAACATGTTAAAATACACCCTAAAGATGCAATAATCCAAATGCTGCTGTGAAGACTTCTACTGGTCAAACTCCCAGTTTCTTTAAGATGTGTTTCAAAGAAACAAAAGAGATGATGAGGAAACTACACATTGTAAGAGATAGATGAGATACAGAGTGATATAAGAGATTAAGATACATGGCACAACTAATGTAATATAAGGACCACCTTGGATCTTGATTTGTACAAACAAACATTTTAAAAATATTAAACAGTCAAATACATTTTAATCCTGGTGATTGGCTAATGTTAAGATATTATTGATATTTCTTCAGGGATAGCAATGATATTTTGATTATGTTTTAAATAGAGTCTTTATCTGACATATTCAAGATGATGCAATAACTGAGATTTGTATAAAACAGTCTAAAACGGGATGAAATGGGAAGAGCAGTGGGGGTGAGTATGAATGAGCCATGGTAGAGGTATGGAAATGTTTCATAATTGTTGGTGCTGGATACTAATTAGATGGAGGTTCATTATTATTCACTTTACTTTTACATATTTAAAAAAATTTTATAATAAAAAGTTATTTAAAAGGGAAAGCTGAGCAAAGAGATTGCTCAGTGAGCCGAGTGAAGAAATTTTTCTAATCATTTTTATCACCATAATTTCAGGTGGACTTTAGACTCAAAGACAGTGGCTCTATAGTGATTCTTCTTTCTTAGATTGACACCAGCATTGGATTGTGACATGCTTGGTTATAGTTATAGCAGTTTAAAAAGAACAAAAACCCTCCTAAAACTTTAAAAATATATTTACAAACTTATTTTCCTTACTTGTGACTTCTGTTTTCTTTTTCTCCATCCTGGTTCTGTTGCATAGGCTGTCTCCTGTTGCATATGTCTTCCCAACTCTCTTTTCTTTTGTTAGTTTGGTCCTGAGCTAGCGCTTGCTCCACGAATAATGCATTTCTCTTTATCACCTGTTAACATGAATTTCTATGATTTTTCTCAGTTATAAGTGGTTTCTGCAGTTCCCCGGAAATGTGTGTAATTATCAGTCTACCAACCTGCAGTTTTCCAGTCTTTCCAACTGAAGCTACTGAATCTCCATGTAGTGGCACGTTTTCACCTCAAAGAGGACTGAATCCTGCTCCCAAACAACATTACCATTTGCCCTGTACCCCTAAGAGATGCACCCCTTTTCATTTCCCCAGCTTACAAAGCACTGCTTATCTATTTCACCACAATGCTATTTACCACATTCCTTAAACTTTAATTCTAGATACTGAATTTTCCTCATCCTCCTCATGTACTTACACATCAGGCCTATTTCATCAGGTACAATTCATTCAAAAACAAAGGCTATGCCTTGGTTATTTATTGTTGCATAACAAATGACCCTAACTTTGGCGATTTATACCAACAAAAAACATTTATTTTGTTATAGTTTATGTGGATCAGGAATTTGGGAGCAGCTTAGGTGAATGACTCTTGTGCAGGTTTCTTGTGGAGTTGCAGTAAGAATCTTGGTAGGAGCTGCATTCATCTGAAAGCTTGACCGGGACTGGAGAACCAGTTTACAAGATGTACACTCACATGGCCATTGACTGCATAATACAGGTTCTTACTATATAGGATTTCCCCATAGCGGGCTAGAGCACCCTCATGACATAGTAGCTGGCTTCCTTATCCAAGAAAGAGACCAAAGCAGAAGCCACATGCATTTTCTGATCTAGCCTCAGAAGTCTTACATCGTAACTATGCCATATTCTATTGGTCACACAGACCAACACTGGTAAAATGTTTTAATGCATGACACAGGAACATAAATACCAAGACGTGGAGATCTTTGAGGACCAACCCAAAGGCTGTGGCTGTTGCACATTGTTTGACAGTTCATCTTAAAGAAGTTTTATTTTGAGTTCTCTTTCTATCTTTGTATTGATTACTGCCTCACAAACTATCCCAAAATGTAATGGCTTAAAACAACAATCATTTATTACTTTTCATAATTCTGGAGGTGGGGAATTGGACCAGGGTCAGTTGGAACGGCTCACCTCTGTTTCATGAAGTGTTAGCTAGGGGCTTAACTGTGGGGGCTTGACTGGTTGGATGGTCCAAAATGATTCCACTTACATGTCCGGAGGTCGGTGCTGACTATTGGCATGGCATCTCTCTCTGTGGTCTCTCATTCAATCATCCCCCACAGGTTTTTTATTTTGGATACAGGGTCTTGCTCTGTCACCCAGGCTTGAGTGCAGTAATATGATAATAGCTCACTGCAGCCTCAAGCTCCTGGGCTGAAGTGATCTTTCTGCCTTAGCCTCCTGAGTAGCCGGGACTACAGGCACATGCCACCATACTCAGCTAACTTTAAAAAAAAAGTTTTAATAGATATGGGGTCTTACTTTTTTGCCCAAACTGGTCACAAACTATTGGCTTCAAGTGATTCTCCTGTCTCTGCCCCCAAAAGTGCTGGGATTACAGGCATGAAGCACCATGCCCAGCCCTCAGGCTTTCTTACATAGTAAAAGGGATATTCCAAGAGGTGGAAGATAGAAGCTGTACTGAGGCCCTGAGATTCACCTCATGTCGGTTCTAGCACATTCTATCAGTCAAAATAAATCACAGGGCCAGCCCAGATTCCAGAAAGAGGGAAACAGACTCCACCTCTGGAGGGGACTGTGATTTTCAGTTGGTCAGACTCTTCATTACCTATCCTTCTCTGTAATCCTTCTCTAATCCCTTAAAGTTCAGCCTCGACTGTCCACTGGAATCACCTGGGGAAATTTCTGAATACTGGTGTTTAGATCCTACCCCAGAAAATGAGATAGATCTGCTTTATAAATTTTTAAAGGCTCTTCAGATGATTCCAATAAATAGTCAAGGTAGAAATCTGCCTTAAAGTGGGATACCTTTACTCTTTCACAAATGAGAACTAAAGTTAAAATAGACTACCCAGTTGGTTTGTTTTCTTTTTCGTCATAGTGCATTTTCCATACTGGGCAATTTTTCATCATTTCTACCCAATGCAACAATGAGGTTGTATTATTAGTCACAATTTTTCCTTTGGGATTTTTTTCATATATATATATTTTTTTTCTTTTCTTGTAAAAACCTGACCATCTCGTTACTTTTATAAGACAGTATTTCTACTCATTAAAGTACAAAATAATTTATAATATAAGAAGCTATTTTAGCATATAAACTAAAGCGTTAACCAGTCTCCTAGGCCCTATTTCTTGGCCAAGACAAAAATTATTTTGCTCACTTTTTTTGGTCATTAAGTAAGAAAATTCCTTTCTTGGATGAGCTCAGGTATATCTACATTAGTAGGTCAAAATTTTCTTGCATTCACCCAGACTTTAACCAGTAGCATTTCTCAATCCATTCTGTCATAAAACCAGCTTAGACATCCTAATTTAGATACAATGTCCAGGCCAATATCCTTAACCTCATCTCAATTCCTAAATTCTTACTACTGTTCACATCTGATGCTTTTATGAAGCTTTTCTATAGAAGCCACACTAAAAAGATTCACTTGCCCTGTTTTTTTTTCTCCATTTTCCATTTATCTCACATATGCTAATGCTGTTCAAATTTATTTTTATTCCCTGATACACACATCAGTATCTTCCCAGGTTTCTTCCTGAGTCATATGCCGTAAAGGTCATATCCACCAGGTGTACATTTTTCTACTTCACCTCCAACCATTGCTAGAAGCCACACCTGTAAAACAAAGAGATAAAGCACATTTTTGAATGCAACTTGCAAATTTATTCTTATTCCTTTATGGTTGCACCTTTTTTTTAAATTGCATTTTAGGTTTTGGGGTACATGTGAAGAACATCCAAGATTGTTGCATAGGTACACACATGGCAGTGTGATTTGCTGCCTTCCTCCCCTTTACCTATATCTGGCATTTCTCCCAATGCTATCTCTCCCCAACTCCCCACCCCCTGCTGTCCCTCTCCTATTTTCCCCCAACAGACCCCAGTGTGTGATGCTCCCTTCCCTGTGTCCATGTGTTCTCATTGTTCAACACCCACCTATGAGTGAGAACATGCAGTGTTTGATTTTCTGTTCTTGTGTCAGTTTGCTGCGAATGATGGTTTCCAGGTTCATATATGTCCCTACAAAGGACACAAACTCATCGTTTTTGATGACTGCATAATATTCCATGGTGTATATGTGCCACATTTTCCCTGTCCAGTCTATCATCGATGGGCATTTGGGTTGGTTCCAGGTCTTTGCTATTGTAAACTGTGCTGCAATGAACATTCGTGTGCATGTGTCCTTATAGTAGAACGATTTATAATCCTTTGGATATATACCCAGTAATGGGATTGCTGGGTCAAATGGAATTTCTATTTCTAGGTCCTTGAGGAATCGCCACACCGTCTTCCACAATGGTTGAACTAATTTACACTCCCACCAACAGTGTAAAAGTGTTCCTATTTCTCCACATCCTCTCCAGCATCTGTTGTCTCCAGAGTTTTTAATGATCACCATTCTAACTGGCGTGAGATGGTATCTCAATGTAGTTTTGATTTGCATTTCTCTAATGACCAGTAATGATGAGCATTTTTTCATATGTTTGTTGGCCTCATGTATGTCTTCTTTTGTAAAGTGTCTGTTCATATCCGTTGCCCACTTTTGAATGGGCTTGTTTGTTTTTTTCTTGTACATCTGTTTAGTTCTTTGTAAATTCTGGATATCAGCACTTTGTCAGATGGGTAGACTGCAAAAATTTTTTCCCATTCTGTTGGTTGCCGATTCACTCTAATGACTGTTTCTTTTGCCGTGCAGAAGCTGTGGAGTTTGATTAGGTCCCATTTGTCTATTTTGCCTTTTGTTGCCAACGCTTTTGGTGTTTTGGTCATGAAGTCCTTGCCTACGCGTATGTCCTGAATGGTTTTGCCTAGATTTTCTTCTAGGGTTTTTATGGTGTTAGGTCTTATGTTTAAGTCTTTAATCCATCTGGAGTTAATTTTAGTGTAAGGTGTCAGGAAGGGATCCAGTTTCTGCTTTCTGCACATGGCTAGCCAGTTATCCCTATACCATTTATTAAACAGGGAATCCTTTCCCCATTGCTTGTTTTTGTCAAGTTTGTCAAAGATCAGATGGTTGTAGATATGTTGTGTTGCCTCTGAGGCCTCTGTTCTGTTCCATTGGTCTATATCTCTGTTTTGGTACCAGTACCATGCTGTTTTGATTACTGTAGCCTTGTAGTATTGTTTGATGTCTGGTAATGTGATGCCTCCCGCTTTGTTCTTTTTGCTTAGAATTGACTTGGCTATGCAGGCTCTCTTTTGGTTCCATATGAAGTTTAAGGTGGTTTTTTCCAGTTCTGTGAAGAAAGTCATTGGTAGCTTGATGGGGATAGCGTTGAATCTGTAAATTACTTTGGGCAGTATGACCATTTTCACGATATTGATTCTTCCTAATCATGAACATGGAATGTTTCTCCATCTGTTTGTATCCTCTCTTATTTAATTGAGCAGTGGTTTGTAGTTCTCCTTGAAGAGGTCCTTTACGTTCCTTGTTAGTTGTATTCCTGGGTATTTTATTCTCTTTGTAGCAATTGTAAATGGCAGTTCATTCTTGATTTGGCTCTCTTTAAGTCTGTTATTGGTGTATAGGAATGCTCGTGATTTTTGTACATTGATTTTGTTTCCTGAGATTTTGCTGAAGTTGCTTATCAGTTTCAGGAGATTTTGGGCTGAGATGATGGGGTCTTCTAGATATACAATCATGTCGTCTGCAAATAGAGACAATTTGACTTCCTCCTTTCCTAATCAAATACCCTTTATTTCTTTTTCTTGCCTGATTGCTCTGGCTAGAACTTCCAGTACTATACTGAATAGGAGTGGTGAGAGAGGACATCCTTGTCTAGTGCCAGATTTCAAAGGGAATGCTTCCAGTTTTTGCCTATTCAGTATGATATTGGCTGTGGGTTTGTCGTAAATAGCTTTTATTATTTTGAGATACGTTCTGTCAATACCTAGACCCAAAGACAAAAACCATATGATTATCTCAATTGATGCAGAGAAGGCCTTTGACAAAATTCAACAGCCCTTTAAGCTAAAAACCCTCAATAAACTAGGTATTGATGGTTGCACCTTTTGAATCTTAGAACTTAATCTCTAGAAAGATTCCCCGTGTCATTTTTATTAGTCAATGCAAGTTATATAACCTGCCATGTTTCCATTGTTCCCCTGGGAGCCAGGAAGCTTACAGCTAATTTAATGCTCAACCATAATTAACATATCATCCAAGGAGCCTGCTATATTTGCTTCCTCTTCTTTCTGTAATTCCTTTTGCTTTTTAATTTGAAAATTTATCTTTAGTTCTATTATAAATCACTTCTAATCCAATTAGAAGTGCACTTGCTATAATTATGAATAGAATTTTAAAGTCTGAATTTGGGGTAGGAGGTTTTCCAGGTAAGGCCCTTTCTGAGACCTCAATTGGGGGTCCAGTGATAAATATCACCAGAACTATGGTAAATAAGTCTGAAATTTGACAATCTTGTTGGCCCATTCAGCCCTCTGTTGGAATGCCTTATTGCTATAAGTGTCTTTCTTAAGATAATCCATCAGAATTTACCAAATGTTTGGGTCTTCCCTTTTAGTATAGTGTGGACTATAGGAGTGAAGAAGCAATAATAATGAAGCAACATCACATGTGAGCACCTATTACCTGTGAGATGTTGCATATTCACTGTTTGTAATTTGCCATATACCTTAAGATTCTGGCACAGATATCCTGATGAAGTTGAGGCTCACAGAAGTTAACCTACTGGCCCTGGACTTAGAGTAGTAAGTTAGAGTAGTATAAGGGAAAAAAAGTGATTTCAGGTTGCCTGAAGCAAATCCCAGATTCTTTCCACTTTACCAAATCATCTCATCTTGTCACAACTTTTTTACCCATAAATACATAATTTATTATATGTTTTACTTATTGGCCAATTAACTAGGTACTACTTGGTGGGCGCTTTTGTAATGTTTTAAAACTTTTCTAGAAAGGATAAGTTATTCTCTAATAGATTGTACAGTATTTAAGATGGGAATTTATATTTCACTTTTCCAAACCATTTATAGTCCATATGTACTTCTGTTCAATGGTGGGTGGACCACTTTTTGTTATGGAATAAACGAGTTTTTTAAATGTGATTGAGTATGTGAATTCCTCTCCAACATTGGTAGCTTTCCTAGGGTGGTTCTACTAACAGTATAACACTTGCATTCAATCCTGAAATATCCTCAAGTTATTCTGCTGGCTTCAGAGTCTAGTTCTACTAGTTTTAAGGAGAGTTTTCTTCCAATAAAACCAAAATATCAGAATGTAGTAAAAGTATTAATCTGTGCTATCGCCCTCATCAATAACTTCTAAGAGTATAAATTATAATAAACATTTAAAATACATCATAGGAGTGGTGGCTTTCTTGGAGCTTCTTTAGAAAGATTCTATTTTACTCCTGCCCCCACCAGAGCCTGACTAACAGAAGATGACTGGGTTCTGTGCCTCCAAAGGTAATTCTTGAGCTATGTTATCTGTCTGATCTTTAAACTTCAAACAAGTCTTGGGTTTCTGCAAGATCCCAGAGTGGAATTGAATTGTGTCCCAAAAGAATGACAGAGGAAGGAGGAACTCTCATTTTATTACATATGTCTCTTTATAGCAGTCGGCAGGAAGCTTCCTTTCACTGGGAACATAGCCCATCCCGGACACAACCATCAAAGAGGGGAGGGCAAGATCAAACAGCATCTGAAGATTCAGTGACACTAGCTTGGCATATTTTGTTTTCATGACAGAACGTCTGTCCCTCGATGAATGTTTCTTTTAGTGTCTTTGCATCTTCCCAGCAACCCTGTTTTATTACTGAGGGGTGGGAGGGATTCTTTTCTCTGGGAAATTTGAAGCTGAATTACCATGATACAACAGCCTTTCATCACTATTTGGAGAAATAAACAACCACTCCCTGCAGTTGGCCTGTGCTGTTCTCTGGCAATGCAAGAAATTTATGACTGTTCAGATGCAAGAGAGTTTGAAAGTCACTTTCTTTTCAGCAAGAAGGGAACAGTTAATCCACACAGCATTCTTGTGCTGATTAATCAGTCTGAGATGGACTAAGCGCTGGGCTGAGACATTGAGTTTTATATATAAGGACATTTCTATGAAGGAAGAGAGAAACGTTTCCAGGAAAGACATAGGTGTTAACTGGCCTTATTTAATTTCCTGGTCTGTATTCAAATTCTTGTGAAATGACTAGTATCATCTACCTGAACGGCTCTCAAAATGATTCTATGATTTTCTTTTCTTCTGAGAAAAATAAATATCCCTGTTTGGCTTAAGATGCTACACAGATATTAGAAATATGGCTATTTCTATAACAGATGCTTTTTTGACTTTGCTCCATTCTCAAACAGACCTGATCAAATCACACCAATTCAGCCTTTTCTGCATGTAGGATGCACACTTAGGCCCTGACTTTATGGAATTTATATAACTCACAATGACTGTGTTAGTTTCTAGGGCTGCCGTAACAAATTACCACAAACTTGTTGGCTGAAAACAAGAGAGATTTATTCTCTGGCAGTTCCGGAGGCCAAAAGTTCAAAATGAAGGTGTTGGTAAAGACTGAGGCTGGTAGCTGTTGGCGTTCCTAGTCTTGTGGCTACATCACTCCAATCTCTGCCTTCGTCTTCACATTGCCTCCTCCTTTTCTCTGTGTGTTTCTTATAGGGACACCTGTGATTGGATAATGGACAATTTCATCTTGAGATCCTTAGCTTAATCATATCTGCCAAGACTTGTTTTTTTCCAAATAAGTTCACAGTCACAGGTTCTGGGGTTTAAGATGAGGACATTTGTTTTGGGAAGACTACCATTCACCCATTACAGTGACTAATGTGCTAACAAGATCAACTGGGATGTGGCTTCAAGTGTTTCCCTGATTGATAACTTATCTTCTGTTGCCTTGGGTGAGAACCAAATTGTAGAGTCAAGTTGAGTAAGGAAGGTACAAAGTGAAGGGAATGAGCTGGCTTGAGGATATACCTGGAGAACCTTTTTAGAAAAGACAAATATATGAAGAATAAGGACAATTTTAGATAATTACTTCCCATCAATTGTCTGTGGGAGGATAAAAGTGTGTTAGGATAGCAAACAAATGGAGATGGGGGATAAATAAAGAGTAGTTGTTTATGATTGGGTCATTCCATTTACAAATGCATTGAAAATGATTTTTTTCCTAGCTGTTGGAGTTGAAAACCTTTAATGATTAGAAACAGGCAGCCCTTTTTCACTTTATATTTTCTAAAGGAAACTCTTTTCAAATTACTTTCAAGCTAGCTAAAGTGTGGTTGTAAAATGTGACAACCCTGTATGTATTTAGCCTCTAAGATGGCACCCTCCCCTGCACCCCACCCTGACAATCCCACAGCATCTGCTCATCTGCCAGGTGAGATGGAAGATGTGGAAAGGCAGGGTTCGATGCCAAGGAACTGATGGGAACTTTCCTCCTAAGGGAAACAGACCATGCTGTACATCATACTGACTGGAAGGAAATTCCTGGCCTTTGCCTACAGAATATGGAGTTTTCTTCTACGCCACATATGTTGCTTACTGAATGCTTGGATTCAACTCAAGACACTCTCTCGGGAACTGCTTTGAAAGCCTTCAATCCTCGTGGTGCTAAAATCTACCTAATAGCCTTCTTTTGGATTTGCTAGATTGTGATTTTATCGTTTGTCTCTGACCCCATAAGGAAGGTACCCCATCTGTATGAGTTAGTACTAAGTTCCCCAGCACGCAGAACAGAGTTTGGCTCTCAAATGTGTTTGATAAAATGACAGCCCCAGGTGTTTTCGGCAACAATATATGGGGATGTATATTCAAACACACTTCAAATGTCATTGCTTAAAATCAAAAGCCAATGTAAGAGGAATAAATTAAATTTGTAAATGTGACTTTAAAAACAGTTTGAATATATATCTTTTTGGGATTTTCTTCATCCACAAATATCTTCTATATAAAAATGAGGAAAAGATGTAGAAAGATGTCTTCCTTGCATTATTTTTTGCCATGAATTTTTCTTTTTTGTTGTTGTTGTGGCCTCTGCTGGTTTTGAATAGCGGTGCCAGATAATAATATGCAAAGCTTCAAGTTGTAAGCAACCAAAAGACGGAATTCGGATTTGAAATGGTGGTGGCAGTTCTACCTTTCTTATGGGCAGTGACAGGTGGGACACCAGCTACAGGCGTGAATCAAAAATGACTGGATTGTCTGTTTCTGAAAGATATCTCATAATATGATGTTTTGCTCATAGTGGAAAAAGAAATAGACTTTTTGAAAGGGATTTGGTTTTGTTAAAATAAAGATAACCCCCAACATCCCCCATTCAATGATCAAATTGGCATCCCATAACAGTTTATATTAAAATACTTTTAAGTACCTCAAACATATTTAATGGTGTGGCAGCACCGCAAGTGTCTCTGTAAAGCCAGGTCTCCCTGGTGCAAGCAGATAACACATTTGCCAACTCAGGGATTATGCCAAATACCATTCAATGCTAAAGTGTTACAACAGGGGAAAGATATTTAGATGTCCTTCTCTGCAGCTGACATTCCACAAATCTTCTTGGTCACAGCCAGCCAGTCTTCGTGCCTATGTCACCAAAACTTTCCTCCAGATCCTTTTAAAGTGGCCTAGGCTGAGCTGTAGTTGGGCCTCTAGCATACTTGCTGTGTGAATTTAGAGAAAACCACCTCAGATTCTATTTTCAGGAAGTCGCTGAATAGCATGAAGTTCATGTGGCTCCTTTGAACTACAAGAAGGAAGGCCTTTTCCTTCAGGCACCCAAGCAGTGTCTACACCTAGTGAGCTGCATGGTCGAGGTGAGCAGCATGCTGAGGGGTGGGATAGAAGGTGGAGGCACGGCTGATGGATGGAGAGAAGGCACTCATGCTAAGAGAGGCGAGCCAGCAGCCACCTGGACCCAGTGGTAGAGTCTGAGGGGCCAATGAGTCACCCTCACATGAGAAGCTAGTGGAAGAAGTGGCTTGGATAAAAAAACAGCCCTCATGAACTCTAAAATATTGACTTCCAAGTCGAAGTGAACCCAAGAGAAGAAGAATGATTTTGTAAACCAGTACACACAAGAAACAAGGTTATAAGCACCTGGGAGAGAGCCATGCCATTGATAGAGATTGGCCACTGGCCAGCAGTTCATTACAGAGCAGTAAAGGCATGGGGTGGAGAGTAATTCAGGTAAATAAACTGTGTGATTCCAGGCCCATTCCATGACCATTTTGCAGTACTCCCTGGGGTCCCCAGTACCAATGGAAAGAGGGGTAATATTTTGTCATAATTTAAGTGAAGATATACCAGTTAGCACAATTTGGCGAAATATATCAATATAACCTCAAACGTACGCATAATCTGGTTACCTTCAGATTGCTCATTAAATCCATTTAGTAGACATTTAAAATTCATGCCCCTTACTTTGAACAGATAAATATATATATGAAATTTCTTAATGGTGGCCAGGTGCAGTGACTCACGCCTATAATCCCAGCACTTTGGGAGGCCGGCAAAGCAGGCAGATTGCTTGAGGCCAGGAGTTTGAGACTAGCCTGGCCAACATGGCAAAACCCCAACTCTACTAAAAATACAAAAATTAGTCAGGCATAGTGGTACGTGCCTGTAATCCCAGCTGGTGGGAAGGCTGAGGCACGAGAATTGCTTGAACCCAGGAAGTGGAGGTTGTAATAAGCTGAGATCACACCATTGCACTCCAGCCTGGGCAACAAAGCAAGAGTCTATCTCAAAATAAAAAAATAAATAATAAAAACAACCTTTCTTAATGTAAACTGGACTGGATGCAAATATACAAACAAAACAAAACAGAAAACTTGACTTAAAGGGTGTAAGGCAATAAAGTTATCTGAAAAAAAAAGACACACAAAATAAAAAAATAGTGAGGCGAAAATTAAATCAAGTTTTACTTAAACCTTATGAAGTTTTGCTTCTCCTTTCATCATTTTTAAATTTGCTTATCTCAAAAAAAGCTTTTAATTTAGTTAATTGTAACTCAATGACTGTGTTATTAAAAATAAGCTTTAGAGAGTTCAAGTCCCAAATAAAATTTTATCAATATATTAAGCTTGATATCACCCATCAATTTACTTACAAAATAATCAGCATAAATCACTGGAAGATTTACTCTTGAGGAAAATTAAAACCTTGATACTCAGAATTTCTCATCATTGGACCTTCTTAAAATGGGTATAATAATATACATACTCTAAAATGAAGATCAATAAATATCCACCCTAATATTGTTAAGTCCTTGCTGTTTTGGGAAATAATTAGAAAACATACATTTTATTTTATTCACAACTCTGTGAATTTACTAAACCTGAATTGAATACTTTAGTTGGATTTTACAGTTTGTGAATTATATTCTAATAAAGCTACGATTAAAAAATGAAATAGAAATCCTAATTTAAAACTTGACAATGTTATGAAACAACTACATGGCATATGGTCATTATTAAAAATTCCATTGTTTTGAATTATTGGTCATTAATTTATTGTGAAATTAAACAAATATTAACTCAATGTACTTTTATGTAGCATCAGAACAACACTTTAAAAAGGAATCAACTTTACATTTGCTTGTTAATTCTGATGTGACCTCTGGTATTTGGGTTACTAGCCCTATAATGTTAAATTAAAAGCATTGTGAGGATTAGAGGATTTCAAAAGATAATATTTAGCTAAGCATTATCCCTAAAATCAAAGCATATGCATGAATTTCATTTAAAGTTCTGTGCTTATATGTTGAGAATTTTAGGTCTTTGGTAGGTTTTAGTTTGATTACTCTATTAATTGTTAACATTTTCAAAGTGGTGCCAATGTTCTGACTTAAGTGAAGTAGAGTGAGTTCAGAGCTTTGTGTCCATGAATGTTTGCATGTATGTGTGCTTCCATTTATCTAGTTGTTTGGCAAATACTACTCTCATTGTGATATTCTTCTGGACACATTTTTTAGGCACAGGTATATAAGTACAATAAAGTTTGAGGATAACATTTTCTCATACAATTTAGTGAATATCTGCTCTCTGTGTTCAGACACTGTAGTAAATTCTTTTGTTGTGATCTTTCTGCTCCTGAGCTCAGCTAGGTCTGAGTTATTGTCTCACACCTGGGAAGAATTAGGCATAGGGACATCAGAGAGTGAGTGGAGTAGAATTTATTAAGTGAAAGGAAAGCTCTCAGCAAAGAAGGATACAGGAGTGGTTCCCTTATCTGAATTCGGGAAAGGCCCCCATGTGGCTGGGTCTGGAGCCTTTTACAAATTCATAATGGGGAGTGTGTGTTGATTGGCTTGTGAGTATGCAAAAATAGGTTAGAGCGGAGACACCACTCAAAGGTGGGCACCACAGTGTAGAAAAACCAATTAGAAAAGGGTAGGCATATTTAAAATAGGTGAAGGGTGGGGACCAATCAGAGGAAAGCAAGCCAAACGGAAGACAAGCTTTTAATCCAGTCCAAGGATGTAACTTGTAGCTTAGCTTTCAGGTTTTAAACTGTCTTCAGCTAGGAGATGGGTTTCACTGGGAGGTCACCCCTATCTTCCTAGGCATTTGGCTTTCTCTTGCCACTCTCATTCTTTCATTCTGTATTCTTCCTTTTTTAATTCTTAGAGCAGTTCCTGTCAAATTCTAGTTTTAGACCTTGGGAGTCTCCTTGCAGGCACTCCACGAAGTCCTCTCTTTTCTAACTACAAATCTGAGTGAAGCTGGGTTTTCTTTATATATGTCAACCCAAACAGGTAATGTATTACAACAAATTGAATGCAGAAGCAGATAAAAATAATCTGGCTATTCTTATTTTATTATTATTTTTATTTTTTAGAGAAAGGTCTCCCTGTAGCCCAGGCTGAACTGCAGTGCATGATCACAGCTCACTGCAGCCTTGAATTTCTGGGCTCAAGTCATTCTCCTGTCTCAGCCTCCAGGCCTCCAGACTAGCTGGGACTACAGAAGCATGACACCATATCTGGCTAATTTTTTTTTTTTTTTTTTTTGAGTAGAGACAGGGATCTTGGTATGTTGTTTAGGCTAGTCTCAAACTCCTAGGCTCAAGTAATCTTCCTGACTCAGCCTTCCCAAATGCTATGATTACAGGCATGAGCCACTGCACCCAGTTTATGGCTATTTGTATTATGCCAACATTAAAGAGATTCACAAAACAATACCACTCTTCTAGCTAAGTTTGCTTGGAATGTACAGCTATTGTTCTTAAGAAATATTATGTTATTTATGTTGACATGTAATACTCATAACTTTAAAAAATTAAGAAATATTTTTAAAATCTCAGCCTTAATTTCTGGTTAACATTAATAGATATTACCTATATATAACAAAGTAAAAGTTATTTTGGGTTATCAACACGTTTTTAAGTATAAAACAGTCCATAAGGAAAATAAAATGAAAACTACTATAAAGGGGCAATTCTACAAAGTAGGTACAGTCATCTCCATTTTCAGATGTCCAGTATCTTACAGATATTTAGCAGCAGTGATGCCTGATCCATAAAACTATGCTTGTTCCCCTATGACTATGTCTTTATTTGGAGTCATTTGCCAACGGCCTTTCTCTTATAAAGGGCACATGTGCCTTCTAGGTTCTCTTCCCATGAAAACCTGGTAATTTGAGTGGGGTACAGTAATGGCAGGGCATGGTAGACACTGCACCTGCTCCAATAGCCCCTCCATTCCCCAGTGAGACCATCAGACATATGGCTTCCTTAAGGTGCTAAAGAAAGTCTCAAAGACAGGAGCAGCGTGTATGTATTGTCAGAGAAGTTGTGGATCAGCAAGATTCTGCCCTTACCTAGAACCCTTTGCTTTCCTGGTTCCCATAAAATCCACTGCCTGCCTCTATCCTTTGAGGCCATTGTGTATTATGTCAGAAGATGTACAACTTTGGAATTAGCCTGCCTTGGCTTTGAGTCTATCCTCTGCCACTTAACAAGCTCTTCCATTTGGAGCAAGCTATATTTTCTGTCAGCCTTAGTCCCTTCCTTGGTATATTAGTCTGTTCTCACACTGTTATGAAGAAATACCCAAGACTGGGTAATTTATAAAGGAAAGAAGTTTTAATTGATTCACAGTTCTGCAGGGCTGAGGAGGCCTCAGGAAACGTACAATCGTGGCAGAAGGGAAAGCAAACACGTTCTTATTCACGTGGTGGCAGCAAGAAGTGCAAGCAAAGGAGGAGAAAGTCCCTTATAAAACCATCAGAACTCATGAGAACTCACTCACTATTGTGAGAATGGCATGGAAGTAACTGCCCCCATGATTCAATTACCTCCCACTGGGTCCTTCCCTCCACATGTGGGGATTATGGGAACTAAAATCCAGATGAGATTTGGGTGAGGACACAGCCAAACCCTATCAGTCGATAAAGTGGAATAAGGTTCTGCACCAGGTAAAGCGTTGGGAAGATTTAATAAGCTAACACAATTAAAGTTCTTGTAGCAGAGTAGGCAAGGAGGAAAGGTAGGCATCCTGTCTTCTCATTTTCTTTGATTTGTTTTCTCCAAAATGCACTCTCTCTTCTTTATAGATATGTGGTCAATGGAGACCTGAAGAATTCTAAGGTTTTGTGATTGCTGTGTTTGCGTTTTCTATTTATTTAGAGGGGAGGAAGGGGGAGATTTACGTTTACTTGACAAGTGTCTTCATGGATGTCTCAGATGTGTCCTGCTTCTTTGATATAAAAGCATAAAATACTTCAATGTTATACTCTTTAAAGAAGACAGAATTTGCCCTTATTTCATTGTTTGGCAGCAACGCCCATCAGAATAGAGACTTTTTCTGGAAACTGGCTGGATCTCAAGTGTAGCGTGTCATCTTTTCCTTTGCTTTCCTCTGCCTTCTCATTACCCTGAGCCTAAAGAGGAACCAGGGTGGGCAAGTGACCTGCAGTGCATGGGAACCTCATGCCACTTCTCTAAGACAGTCTTGCTATTGCTCCTTTGTATCTCTTTTCTGTTCTCTTTGTAGAAGAATAGAAGATAAAATGACAAAGGATAGATCATTTACATATATTTGGCAGTTTAAAAAATTCTCCTTGAATTTGTAGCCATAGCAAATAAAGTTCTAACTATACAAAATTTCTGATATCCAACCATTTTTGACCCACGAAAATAGCAATTTCAACCTAATAATTATCACGCACAAGGGTCTTTAATAGGTTAAGGAGAGACCAGCAACTGCAAGATAGCTTCTTATGCTAGGGAAGAAAAGTTGAAGTAACACGGTCTCCATGAAAGTAAGTTAGTAGGCTGAGTGCGGTGGCTCATGCCTGTAATCCCAATAGTTTAGGAGGCTGAGGCAGGAGGATCATTTGAGTCCAGGAGTTCAATACCAGTCCAGGAGTTCAATAGTATTTCAACAAAACATAGAAAATTAGCTGGGTGTAGTGGCGCATCGCTGTAGTTCTAGCTACTTGGGAGACTGAGGTGGGAGGATTGCTTTAGCCCAGAAGGTTGAGGCTGCAGTGATCCATGATCACACTAGTGCACTCCAACCTGGGCAACAGAGTGAGACCCTATCTCAAATAGTAATAATAACAATAATAATAATTTATTAGAATACAAGGAGCAGGAGAAATTGTGAACAATCTGTATGTATTAGACGTCGTATCTGCAGAAGAGCACTCATAGAGCAGATTAAGTCATTTCAGTAATTGTTTTAAACAGGGCAAAAATTAAGGGAAACTTTCACCTCATTGGGTCACTCAATTTTTGCGAAGGAATTTGAGCCAAGTAAAAGGAAAAAAATAAAGGAAGAGTGAATTCCTACCTCTGTCTGTGAGAACTTCATAAAAATTAGTGAGACCAGAGGCACTCCAGCTCAGACATTTTCCTATTTATCAGCAATAAATAGTGCTGATGAAAGCTTCATTTGGGATAATTTACTTCTTTAGCCTTCATGCGGCACTGGCAAAATATTTCAGCTTTATCCTCCTTCCCACTTAATTTCCAACAGCCACTTAATTCAGAAACATCATGCTTTAGGAGACTGAATCCACTTCAAAGGGAAGTAAAGATTTCCTTGCCATAGGAGAAAGAACATAATGGACGACGGGGTAGCATATACTGCAACTACATTTTAAAAGTGTTTCAAGTAATTTATGAAGCACTATTTGAAACCCAACCAAACAGACACCTCGCCTCCAATCTTTCACATGTGCAAAGTGTTTCTAGAAATAGGGCCTTTTAAGTATGAAAAGTTCACGCCTATTACAAACAGGGCTGCTTTCTTCAGTGTGTTCCCACTTTAACAGGAATTTAAAGAAGTGTAGGGACTATTAAAATAATTCACTCCTTTTGGTGGATTTAGCAAATTTCATAGGTTAGAACTAAGTCATGAGGCAGAGCTGAGATGAACAATTTTACCCCGTTCAGGTGGATGGAATTCATTTTCATTTGGATTTAATGAAAACAAACTTGACATCCACATTGTGGAGTTGCCATATTTCTAAGGAGAGCTGAAGCTGATACCACACACAGGCCTTTTCAATCAACTACTCATATCAAGGTTATCTTTATAAGCCATTATCAGTGTGAGAGTGAGCTAGTTTGAGTGGTCAAGAACAATTCCTTAGTGCCAATTATGTGAGGCATTCTTTTCCTTCAATAATCACAAGCAGAGATCCCAAGAGAACCTAGTGCTGAGCCTGATTTTGATTCTCTCATATGGCTCCTCTCTATTAATTAGAGAAACCCATGAAGCATACACTTTTCTGTTGTTGGCAGATCAACCTCTGAACCCTCCAGCTCACAACTTTCCAAGTGCCAAAGCAACTCAGAACTTCCATGAAGAGCAATCAATATAAATGCCCTGGCTATAAAGAACAGTAGGCCTGGAGGGCCTCATTCAAGAGTTTAGAGCATGAGGCCTACTTCAGTAAAGATAGGCAAGGGTTATATTGCAGGAAAAGTAACCCCAAACTTCCAGTGGCTCCCCACAATGCAAACTAATTTCCCACTTACCCTGAGTCGGCTCAGGACCACCCTCCTTTCAGGCTGTACCAATACTTTGGCCCCTCTGTGTCAACCTCTGCTTTCATTATCATCGTCACAGGGGATGACAAAACTCAGGAGTCAAGCAACAGCAATTAAGTGCTGCAGTCAGGAAGTCACACACAGCATATCTGCACATATTTCACTGTCCAAACAAGTTTCATGGTCATGGCTAACTTGAAGGGGGCAATAACATGACATCATCCCATGTGGCTAGACAGGAAGGGAAACTTGAAATAATACTGAGCCGTTATAATAGCAAAGGCAAAGTCTGAAATGGGTAAATGAACACTTAGCCTGCATTTAAAGCCACAGGAAAAAATATTCTAGAAGAAATCTACTATCATAGACTCTACCAACAATCTACTCCTCGTATAACTTCAGTATTTGAATTAAGCTTATTGAGTCCATTGATTTGCTGGTTCTGTTGAGGATATATCCCTATGACGTCCCTCGGAAGTGACAGGGCATTCCCAGTCACCTGGGACGTGCGCTGTTTCTAAACGTTATTAATGGCACCTCATTCATTTTACACAAATAAAACTCAATTGGAAAATATGCTCAAATTTTCTAACTTTCTTTTTTTTTTTTTTTTTATTGCATTTTAGGTTTTGGGGTACATGTGAAGAACATGCAAGGTTGTTGCACAGGTGCACACCTGGCAGTATGATTTGCTGCCTCCCTCCCCTTCACCTATATCTGGCATTTCTCCCCATGCTATTCCTCCCCAACTCCCCACCCCCCCACTATCCCCCATCCCCCCAACAGACCCCCGTGTATAGTGCTCCCCTCCCTGTGTCCATGTGTTCTCCTTGTTCAACACCCGCCTATGAGTGAGAACATGTGGTGTTTGATTTTGTGTTCTTGTGTCAGTTTGCTGAGAATGATGTTTTCCAGGTTCATCTAACTTTCTAAAGCTTTTTTCCAAGGGTATAGTACACTGTTAATAGTTAACATAATACTTTATTAAGAATAATAGAAGGTCCCTTCCCTTGTCCTACTCGAGATTTTATAAAAGTTGGCCTTAGAGCACTCAGCAAATTTTGTCACCCTCATAATTCCTCCTCTGAGTGATACCTGAACATCCCATGTTATCTTAGTTCAAGGACAAGCAGCTAATAGGCATGAATTGATTCAATTTATTTAAAATGAGCTGCATGAGTGACCTGAATGGATGTCCTATTTATTATTGAAGGAGGGCCTTGCTGCATTTCTCTGCTCACAGAACTGCAGAGAACTGTTGTGGGGGCAGGGAGAAGGTGGAGAGAAAATGAGTTAATGCCATAGCCAAGTATGCTGAAAAAGCTTCCTGGTTTGAAACTGACAATATGGGGTGAGATCTGTTGAAGGATTTCAGTACATTGTGCAAGGGGTCACTAAAAAGAGGTCAGGCCAAAGCAATCAGTAGAATTTACTCAAACATCTGTAGCTTCTTAGGGCATTTAATGAGAATTTCTATATTAACATTTGGTTTTACCAGGGTACTGCATAATTTTCTACTCAATTTACCCCGACAGTTTACAGACATAAAGGCATTCTTATCAAAATGACTTTCCATAATGTAGAAAGACATGGACATTTTATGATGTTCTTTGCAGGATAAGGGAGAGAGAGGATCAGAGAGGGAATAACTCTAAGCAAGGAAACCAAAACCAGGCTCCTTTAAATATGTATCATACTTTTAATTATTTTCATAAATTTTTAATATTCATCAAAAATGCATTAACCATTCTGTTTCACTTCATCCTGGGGATCATTTACAAAACAGACAGTGATGTTCAGATCTAAAGAGTGGAAAGTATCTGCCTCAGCAGCAGAAATTAATTGAGTTTAGAAAAGAAATCCATTAGCTCACTTCCAAACTGAAGGTGTGAATTCAGGCTCTAGGAGTTTTCTTACTAAAAAGTATGTAGAGGAAATTTAGGAATCACCTAAAGAATGGAACATTGTGTCACTGACTCAAAATGAAGAGCCCTGAGTTCTTAGGTTCATATTGACTAAATAGTATTGATTTTTGATTACCAAGGAATTTATTTAAAAATATTACAAAGCCTCTGCAATGGGACCAGGAGTTGTCACTTGTACCTGCTTGAACTAAACTGAGAGACAAGATGTGAACCACATGCTCTGCGACTCTCACTGGAAATAGAGCTCTATTCCTAATCCCTGGATGTAAAATGTTTAAATGTGCTTCCCCAAAAAGCCAGCCCACTGAACTCTTTATTTCCAGAGTTTGGAAATCACGTATCTTAGGTGGAAGCTATAGTTGCCAGTGATTGTCCTTCCTCTCTCAAGTAGATCTGGTTCAATGTTATCTTTATTTATGAATACTTTCATTTAAATAAGCTTGTGTTGGAGTTCCATCTACAGAAATTCTGATTTAATTGTTTTGGGAGGGTCCTCAAAATTGGGGATTGAAGACACGCTGTAATTTGTCAAGAAAACCAAAAATGTAGAAGCAATTGACAACTCAGGCATAAAACAAACAAAACATCCTCTACACATACTGTTTACTAAAATGTAAAAAACAAACAAGACACAAAAATTCGACATGAGTTTAGTTACTTGATGGTGTGAACAACGTAAGAATCGTTGAACCTTGATGGTCAGGACCTTCTTCTTCCAGTGATCCCAGAGGTCATCACATGAGACCTAGTCACCACTTGGCCCACATAGAACAATATGTTATTCGTCAAAGTTAGGTAAGAGTGCTTTGCAGATTTTCAACTTCTAAAATTAATCTATGGAGGAAGAAAAGAAGACTCAATTTTGGTTTAAATAGGAAAGGTAAATAATGGTAAACTTGACAATATGAAGGCGTATATATATCTGACAAAGAAAAAAGAAACAAGAAAGAAGCTCCGGTGGGCAGACACGATGCTAATGCTGACGTAAATAGAGGTATGATAAATGCAAGAATAGAGCAAACACAATAAAACAAGCTCCATGGGTGATGGGGAGTACAGTGAGTTAAATCCTCGTTTTTCATAACAGTGAGTCAACAGACTTCATGTAAAGTTAATAAATCAAGAAATATGAGGCCGGGCGCGGTGGCTCACGCCTGTAATCCCAGCACTTTGGGAGGCCGAGGCGGGTGGATCACGAGGTCAAGAAATCGAGACCATCCCGGTCAACATGGTGAAACCCCGTCTCTACTAAAAACACAAAAAATTAGCTGGGCGTGGTGGCGCGTGCCTGTAATCCCAGCTACTCGGGAGGCTGAGGCAGGAGAATTGCCTGAACCCAGGAGGCGGAGGTTGCGGTGAGCCGAGATCACGCCACTTGCACTCCAGCCTGGGTAACAAGAGCGAAACTCCATCTCAAAAAAAAAGAAATAATAGATAAGTTATGTAAAGTTAGGAAGGTAACCAACGGAGGAAAAGAAAATAGTAAAAGGAGCTGGGCACAAGAGAAAGAAGAAATGTATTATAAGCTCTCAAGTAAACTTAAATATTAAAGCAATATGCTTATAATTTTTGAAAAAAGGGAATAAATCAAGAAGCAAAGAAATGATTAGAAAGCCTGCATTGTTTGATTTACAGCACAGACAAGAACAGAGAACATCTGCTTATAACAATTACACTGCAGGCAGCAGGGGCTGGGGAGCAGGTTTTCATGAGCACCAGCCTGCACTGGAGCTGCAGAAACAAGAAGGGGTCGGGGATGGGCAGGTGTGGACCGAAAGGTCTGCATCTCTAGCTTCAGCATTACAGTTAAGAGCTTTGACCTTTCCCAGGAGGGTATTTGTGACCCAGGAATTTAAAAACCAAGACAGATACACCCAGAATTTACCTTGGCGCAGCTGTGTTCTGTTCAGGTTAATTCTACATAATCAAACAGACATGAATCACACATACAGATCAAGTAATTCATGTAATTAAAGAAAAATGAGCTAGGGATAAACAAGAGGAAGGGCCATCCTAAGAGTGTAAGCAAGAGTCCAGTGTCACTGGTTCCGTTGGATGGAAATTATAGGGGATCACTCAGAAGATCAAAGCCAACAGACAATGTGGAAGTCAGAAGCTCAGGAACTTTCTAATCTAAAGATTTTTAACCTGGATAGAATGCAGGTTGGCATATGCTGGATGGAATGAATGAATGTATAAAAAAACTTAATTGTTATTTTTACTGACTCCTACGTGAAATTTAGCCTTTCCTTCCACTATGAATAGAAGCACCCAACTGTAAATGCACTAGCAATCATGTGACATTGACCCCCATAGAAATGGCAAGGAAGTTCATCCTGCACTATTGTAGCTGTTGCTGTCTCAGAAGATGGTTTTTACTCATTTCTTTTATATAATGGTAGTTATTAGACCTACCACTAGATCTTTATTATTTAATGTCTTAACAAATAAATCCATACATTACACTAACTCAGATACATGTTTTTAAAATATGTTATTACTCTTTCTATAAAAGCAGTTTGTTTTGTAATCCTTTTTAAGCATTTAAGATTCATTCTGAGTGGAAGTCCATAGGCTTCACCAGACTTCCCAAGTAGTCCATGGCACAAAACAGAGTTAAGAATCTCGAGTCCCATTGTATGTTTTATGTTGCTGCATTAGGAAAATCACCACAAACTTTGCACCTGAAACACTGCAGTTTATTATCTCCTAGTTTCTGTGGGTCAGGAGTCAGGACACAGCTTACTTAGCTAGATACTCTGCTCAAGGCATCACAAGGCTGAAATAAATATATTGGCTGAGCCAGGGTTCTCATCTGGAGCTTGGGGTCCTCTTTCAAGTTTGTTGGAATTTTCTGCAGAATTTTGTTTTTTGTGACTGCCGTAGGCCTGAGACAATAAACCCCTAGAGGCTGAACACAGAACCTCTCCACATGAGGCCAAAGGAGCTGGCTTCTCTCTAACTTCTTCTATTTTTGGCCTCTAAATCCTCTTGTAAGAGCTCAATTGACTAGATCAGCCCTCTCAACATAGTTTTTGATTATGATCTACAGTCACCTGATTAGGCCCTCAATTGCCTCTGCAAAATGTCTTTACATTTGCCATACTACAGAATCAGGAGAATCTAATCATGAGAGATATATCCCATCTGAGTCACAGGTCCTGAAGCGGTGGGGATTATGAAAGGTGTGTGCACCAGGAGTGGACACCTTGGGAGACATCTTAGCATTCTGCCTTCTGTACCACATATCTCATTAGAGGTGAGGACACAGAGGCCCAGAGGTCTTCCTATCAGTGCTAGAGGCAGAGTAGGCTGTCTCTCCAGGCCTCCCTTGCCAGTTTACCTTCATCCTAACAAAGGTTCTAATCCTAAACCAGCTCTGGAGAAATGACTGTTCTCCACTGACACTTGAAAATAGATTCCATCTAGATGCCAGTGTCTGGTATCCAGCCTCTGGTAATGTATTTGTTTATGTTGTTTCAGGCAGTCTTTCAACAAATATGAATTGAGCTTCTCTGAGGAAGTGATATTAGAGCTACAATGTGCAGCAAATGTGACAATTATCTAGAAGATGGAGAGAAGGTTCTGGATTTGCAGAGGCTTGAGGCAGAAGTGAGCAAAGTTAGTAAGTGAGGCTAGGTGGTAGAGGCAGAGAAAGCCAGGGAATGGTGGCTGGAATAAAGCTGGAGTTCTGCTACCCCAAGACAAATCAGACATCCCCGTAAGATAGGCTCTGACCTTCATTCTGAAAAGAATATGTACGCAACAATGTGAGAGGGGATAGAGAAGACGGCAAGAGACTAGTTGCCCAGTGAGCTGCGAAGAAGCCATCACAGTACTGTGCAATAGAACATTCTGGGATGATGACAATATTCTACATCTGTATTGTTCAATACAGGAAGCAATAATCACATGTGGCCGGGGAGCACTTAAACTTTTGCTAGTATTAATGAGCAACTGAATTTTAAATTGTATTTAACTGCAATTTCTTTTTTTTTTTTTTTGAGATGGAGTCTCTCTCTGTTGTCCAGGCTGGAGTGCAATGGCATGTTCTCGGCTCACTGCAACCTCCACCTCCTGGGTTCAAGCCGTTCTCCTGCCTCAGCCTTTTGCGTAGCTGTGATCACAGGCGTGCATCACCACACCCGGCTATTTTTTTATTTTTTATTTTTATTTTTAGTAGAGATGGGGTTTTACCGTGTTGGTCAGGCTGGTCTGGAACTCCTGACCTGACCTCAGGTGATCCGCCCACCTCAGCCTCCCAAAGTGCTGGGATTATAGGCATAAGCCACGGCACCCAGCCAATTGTAATTTATTTAAATGAAAATAGCCACATGTGGCTAGTGACTACCATCTTGGACAATGCTGAGCTAGAAGTAATGCAGTGGCAGCTTGGGTGAGTTAGAAGGTGATATGAAGAAGGTGGTGTGGCACTGAAGAAAGTTTAGAGGATGAAGTGGGCAGAGCTTGGTCTGTGATTGGTGGTGGAAGTGAAGGAAAGGAGGCTGGTCAGGAGAGCACCTAGGTTTTGCCTAGCAGCTCACCTTAAGAATTTAACTCATTATGACACATGCTTTTTATTAGCTGATGTCAGCTGACAAATATCACCTGCGAAGGACACATTGACCTGTGAGCTCAGCGTGAACAGCCATATCAGCCACTGGGGAGGGTTGCAGCAGCCTGCAGACAGAGAATGCTGGAGGAAGAGGGAGGCTGAAGAATGAGAGACCTTCACAAGCAGAGTGGGGTTTATACCTGCAGAGGTTGCCTATTTAACTGTTGAGGCTTATGCTTGGCTCTGGTCTGCCTCCCAAAATACGCTGGGTAAATATTCAAGGGCCCTGAGGATGATTTTCAGTGGATTTGGCTTCTCAGCACTGTGATGACTCAGCAACTGAGAAAGCCTGTTTCAGACAACAGAGGCAGAGCTGCAGAACGGGATAACAATCTGACAGCTGGTGGGCTTGAGTGGAGTGACAGTATCTGCACTCTCACAACAAGGAAACCTCCCATTCCTTCAAACTACTTGGGCATCCCAGAAAAGAGTTTCAATGTTTCCTCCTCAGCAAATCTTCAGCTAAAATTCGACTGTCACTGCTGCAGTAAAAACAAAACAAAACAAAAAACCAAAACCAAAAACAAAATACACCTAAATTCAGACGGGAAAAACTAAGAACACAGTAATATTGAATCTCCACTGATGAACTGAGCCAATGCATCCAACGCTCCCATGTGTTAAATATTTTCTCTAAGTAGGGCAAGCCTCCTCCAAACTCCCCGGCCTCAGCATTGCACTGGCAAGCAGCAAACATGGTAAGTTCAGAATGATACCAATTTCTCTTTCATCAGTGGATGACACATCATTTTGCTTCTGTCCTGTTGGAATTGAAAAGGTGGTTCTAAATTTAGAATCTTTCCTAAAGATTTGAGATTTATAAGAGCCCAAATCGAGGACTGCCTTTTTTAGCAGCCTTCGTGGTGTGATCAGACTTGATTACCCATATTTTTAAAAGCTCATGCTCATTCTAAAATATAATGACTCTTTTTCAGAGCATCAAGCCATGGCTAAGTAAGCTTCCTGCTCATCAGAAATAGTTTGCTGAGTTTCAAGTATCTTGGGGCATATGGGGAAAGGAGCTGTTCAGCAGATAACTGACATCCTCAACAGGGTCCTGTTGAGGAGAAAAAGATGAGAAGACTTGAGCTGTGGTTAAATTAGACATGAAAAAAAAAAGTAGATGGGTATCGACAAATATTAGGTGAATTTCAAGTTCTCAGCCTTTCCTGTCCCTTGGGCCCTAATGGCTGTCCGACAGGATGATAGACCTCCCTCAGGCTAATGTTTTTAAATTCACAAAGGGAATGCACAGAAGTGCAAAGTAGAGACTAAATTATAGTGAAATTTACTAATCCAAATATTGAAAACATAAATTTATGATGTACTAATGTTTGTGCTTCTCTATCAGTACATTAAATTATAAGAATTAGTGGAAAGTCTAATAATAACACTTTAAAGTCAGGTTTAGGGGAAAGGACATTTAACATATTTTAAACAATTGTAATGTGTATTAAAATACTTGTTTTAATACTTTTTAATATTATTTTAAAACAATATTTAAAAGAATTGTTTTCTACTCATGTCAAAGACCTAGATATGACTAATACTATTGCAATTGTTTGCCTACATACATTATCAAAGGGAATGCTAAATTCCAGTAAAATGAAGGTATTTTAACTTTTTTTTTCTTACAAATTCATGGTTCCTCCTGTCAACTACCCTATTTAAGTATGTGGACATTAGGTCCAGAACAATGAAAATTATCCAGTCACTGTCGATTAAATAATTCAAGTCAAGATAACCCATTCTTCAGTTACATGGACTATATTAGGCTGACAATGGTCCAATACCATTATGTTTTTCATAATTTCAAAGACTCTGATAACAATAAAGGAGAATGGAATTTTCTGTAGAATTTTAAGGCCATACTAGTTAAAGTGTAGAGAACTCTAATTTTAATTCTGCCTCTATGGAGTCAAGAATATGCACAATATGCAAATATATTCAGCTAGCTTTTGAATTAGCATATTGACCCAGGAGCATTGGCACTGGAAACAAAATAAAAACAAGAATCAAAGCAAAGCTTTTAAGCATCAGAAGTAAAGAGAATGTTGGCTTGCTGCCTAGAGCTCACAGTATACCTTCTACAACTTTGTCTATGACACAAAAACAGATTTGTTGCCCCTGACCCACTGCTGCTTGCCAAACAAAGCCTATTTTTGCCAAAGAGAAATCTGTAGCCAACTGCCTTATAAGAAAAGGTTTAGTTTATAGTTATATCTTATTAAATCCATTTCATTTTATTATACTTAAGAAACCCCCAGATGCAAAAACACAAATTGATAATTGCCTTTAAAACAGAGCTTATTAACCTCATTGAAGAAGATACTTTGCTTTGTGAAATAATTTTCTGCGACATTTTTAATTCCATCAACTCAGTGCATGGCCACCTTGTGCCATGTACTCTACCAGGTGGTGCAGATGAAAGCATGAATATGGAAGATGTCTTGTTGTAGAGGGGCTGACTCTTTAGAGGAGACTCCTTGAAACTGGAATTCACCTGTGCTCATTTTTTTAAAGTGCTTCAAGCTTGATAGAGAGGCTGCACTCATGGAAAAGAAAAGCTTAAAGCTTTAGAAGCCATTGTTAATTGAAGAAAGTCATCAGACATGAAGATAGAGCCTGCTATACTCTAAGAGCCCAGGGAAGAAAGCAAGGCTATTGTCTCCCAAGGCAGCTGCAGTGATAGCAGAGAACAAAACCATGCCCCTAGGGTCACCTTTTGGGGACTGTGGTTTAGGAAAGGGCCACAAGGAAACTAAACAAGTAAGTCAAACAGGAATGAAGTTAGGAAGTTGCTGGGTTGGCCTGCCTTCCTCATGGGACACTGAGAGTTTGTACCCTCAATGCATTTTGTCTGACTGGATTTCTTCTAGAATCTGGAGAAAGAATCACATTTTGCATCCAAACAAGGAAGGGCCAAAGTGGCTTGCATAAAACTAAATTACAGAAGGAAATATATAGGGGATCATGCCAGTGTGAGAAATGCACAGAAACCATGGCATGGGGCTTTAGAACTCATTTTCTAACTTTCTAGAGGGCAGAGAGGTTTCAGAGAATGTCAGGGTCTCAAGAAAGGCCAACACATAAGCAGTTTTTCAGGAACACCACTCTTGTGTAGCATGAAGTGCACCTTGAATGAAGATATTAAATATGTGATGCCAGAAATAGACTCTTAACAAAAGTACTGAAACCATAGGCTTAACAGTTGTGCAACAAGCCATGAAAGACTGAAAATGGAGTGTGAATGTGCATCTTCTATCATCACACTGTGAAGGTGTTTGGCTCATCCTGGGTTAGGAGTTAGCAACTTTCAGTAACACAGATTACCACCCTCTCAAGTTCTATCCACAATGAAATGGCTTGGTTAGGAGCACCTTCCAAGGGAAAAACCACCTGTGGGTTTTGTGCCCACAGCAATCTAGGGTAGAAGATAGGCTCTCAGTCTGTGGTCAGAGTTCCAGGTCTCTAGAACCTTAAAGAATATTGCAGTGATTGAGTGGAGGTGCTCATGGAGTCAGAGAGTTTCAAGATCATAGACAGGGACACATTGGCCACCAAAGTACCTGAATAACTCATAAGGTAGAAGGAGCTGGGGGCTGTGGCTGGAGGGAGACAGGAAGCCCAACCATACTGCAGGTTTCGTCTGCCAGATGCTCTGAGTTTCAAGTGCCAAAAAGACAAGGGATCTTCTATATAATCTTACGATGCAATACACTCACACAGATAAACACACACACGAATACACACAAGCTTCTGACTTTTCTGTAACTATAGGAAATTCCATTTAGGCAGAGGAAACCGAAACTTGTGAGAGAAGAAAATGATGAAGTGTTATGTGCCTTGCAAAAGAAAAAAAACCATTTTAAGACATGGAATTAGCATAAACAGAAGGCAAGCGGGGAGGTAATATAAGAGCAGCAGCAGAGAAGAGAGCTGTGGAGAGCTGCTTCCCATCCCCTGCTGGTATCCCCTCCCCATCTCTCCCATCCTTGTGGGGCAAGTCTGGATGGGAGGAGACTAGGGAGCAGTGGCTTGGAAATGGGGACTGTAGAATTTGCTGGAAACTGCATGTTCCTAGCACAAACATTTTATTTAGATTTTATGTCTCAGATTGTCCTCATTCACATCTTCCAGAAATAGAGTCAGGGAGGTGGGCTCAGAGGGTCTTCTGGTGCCTGCAATTGGGATATATACCTGCAAAAGCATGACAAAGGTGGGACTGGGCAGAGAGCAAAGCTGACTCCCACTGCACTGACAATGGAGGTCTCAGACAACCCTGCTGGGAGTTCTGAGTCTGCATCGGCCTTCTCAGTTGTCCATTTGAGGCAAGGGAAAGGCCCTTGTGTTCTTGCATTAGTCAGCATTGCCCAGCTGCCCTAGAAGGAGACATAACCATGATGAGAGAGTCCCTTGAGGCCAAGGGTAATTTCAAGGTAGGATTCCTGCTGGGTTCCTGATGTGAGCAATCAACAACTGAAATTCCTGGCAGTAGAGATAGGGGTATTTCCCTGAAGAGGGGATGTGGGCGGTGCCCCATCATATCCACTATGGAGATCAATAAAAATGGGAATGTGCTGATGGAGAGAGACTATAGCAGCCTAAATGCCCCTGTGTTTGTCATTTTAGGCTACTCTAACAGTATACCTTAGGCTGGGTGGCGTAAACCACAGAGATTTATTTCTCACAGTTCTGGAGTCTGGGGAGTTTGAGATCAGTGTACCAGCATGGTCAGGTTTGGGAAAAGCCATCTTCCAGATTTACAAATGTTGCCTTCTTGTACCCTCACATGGCAGAGATAGAGAGAGAGGTGACAAGCTCTCCCCTCTCTTTTCTTTTTTTAAATATGAAGCCTCACATGACGGAAGCCGGGCAGCTTTCTGGGGCCTCTCTTATAAGGACACTAACCCCATTCATGGGGTGTCCACACTCTGACCCAATCACCTCCCAAGGTACCATTTCCACATCCATCACATTGGGGGTTTGGATTTTGACACATGAATTTTGACCCTAGGGGCATGGTTTTGTTCTCTGCTATCACTGCAGCCACCTTGGGAGACAACAGCCTTGCTTTCTTCCCTGGGCTCTTAGAGTATAGCAGGCTCTATCTTCATGTCTGATGACTTTCTTCAATTAACAATGACTTCTAAAGCTTTAAGCTTTTCTTTTCCATGAGTGCAGCCTCTCTATCAAGCTTGAAGCACTTTAAAAAAGTAATGAGCACAGGTGAACTCCAGTTTCAAGGAGTCTCCTCTAAAGAGTCAGCCCCTCTACAAGACATCTTTCATATTTACAAATAAGCACTATTCCCACCCTCCCCCTTTCAGGTTCTTAGACAAGGTTCTTAGGTGATCCAGGCAGAAAACATCAGTGCCTGGTTTACCCTGAGCACATCTGTAAATGATCCATCACCTGCACCACCACCACTGCACCCTTTGGAGACCAGCTGTCACTCATGTTGCATCACTGATTGCTTCTTTCCACTCCTAGACCCCTAACTCTTAACAGCATGGCTAGGTTCTGTCCCTTGTCCCAATTGAGCCTCCTTATCTTCTAGAATTAGAGAATGTCCATATCAGAAGGGCCTCAGAGATCTGCACCATAACCCAGGTTTTTCACATGAGACAGAGGAAGGGAATCCGTAACGGCCTCACAGCAAATATTAATGTGCAGCTTGATACCACTGTGGAAAATGAATAGAGAAGAGAAAGCAGGAAGGAGCATCAGACGGGGAGGAAAACATGAACTGTTCAGAGGCTCTGAATATTTTGAGGGGTTAGGGAGGGAGGCAGTTATGACTCATGAAGTTTCCAAACTCTCTCTTCTATTTCTCTTCCCCTTTAACACAGCTTTGTGACACGTTCCCCAGGAAGGAAACATTTAAAACATTTTTATTATCCACGTGGTATGAATCAGTCATTTCTTGACTGCCTATGAGTCAGCTATAGCTGGCATGACTCCACATCCTGTTTACCTGGAACAGTCCCATTTTACCTCTGGGCCCTGCCTTAATTATTAAATTCCACCCTTTTGCTCTGAAAAAAGGCTTTGTTTAGTCAACATGGTTGCCTGAGCAATGGGCATGGGGTGCTCTTTTGTACAGGAGTTTTTAATTACTGCAGCTTCCCAGCTCTGCTTCCTCCCACCGTCTCTTTTATATGTAGACTCTGAGGCCTCCCCTAGGGTCTTCTCCCCTGACTGGGCACACAGCTACACAAAGTATGCCAGTCTCCCTTGCACATTTGTCTGAATTCTGCTTAATGTTAATGGAATGCATGTAGAAGTAAGGTTGCCACTTCCAGGACTTGCCTATAAATTTGGTCCTTGTTCGAGCCTCACTGTCTTTCCCGAGTAGAGAGGATGCTGAGAACCCAAAGAGATGCTAGAAAACCTAGAGCCACAAGATGGAAGGAGCCTGGGTCTTTGAATGACTGACCACCTGATGCCTACAAAGGTACATTGAACTATAGTAAGCAAGAAATAATCTTTTAATGTTTTAAGCCACTCTCATTTGCAGTCCATTGCTATTGCAATTAGACTCCACATTTAATATGTCCTCTTTCATATCCAACCCTGTAGTCCTGGCCTGACTTTCCTAGAAGAGAAGCCTGAGCAGAGTTTCAGGTGTATGTGGTTCATTGAGGAAGGGTTGTCAGAAAAGGAATGAGAGAAATAGAAGATGGCAGGAGGAGTTGAGCAAGGACAAGGTCTCTACTGGAGTCTAGCCTTGGCCTGACCCCTAAGGGCTCTGACACAGTATTGATTTGTTCCCTCTGAGGCATGGGAGTGGCCATTCCACCTTCATATAAACTAGTTATTGGCTATGAGATACCTCCATAGGGTCTGGTAGAAAAGGGAGGCATAAGTGGCTCTGAGTGTCAAAGGTAATTCTTTAGTTGAGGATTCAGAGGTAGGAAAGTAAGTTGTGATGCCTTAGCAGGCAGTAGAAATATTATCTGTGGACAGCCGTACCTGTCTGGTAAAGAGCCCTGGGAGGGACACCACTGCTTCTCATTCAATTACATGAAAAGGTTGTTGTGAACCTATTTCAATGGTGCTTTCATCACCACCTTGGTCTCTAAAAACTAAACATTTGGACTAAGAACTAAGAAAGCCTGAGGAGACGTAGAGGGAAACATTTTAAAATAAATCAATAGGGCTTTGGGTTGCAATCAACTAAAAATGATTCTGGTTATCTTAGCAGAGGAGAGATTTATTAGCAAAGAGGAGTATTAGTGAGAGGGATTTTATTATCAAGTAGCTCCAGGAACTGCTGAAAAGGCTGAAACATCTACCTTTTACAAATGGCAGGAACAAAAACCAGATGGACAGAAAAAAAACACAACCAAATATATTACATTTCAACAGGGTGCTACTGCTGGCATGATAGCACTGGACACCCTACAACAGTGATGATCTCCAACATTACCCTTTACTTAATGTATATGGCAATGCCTTGTACAGCATTCCACTCATTTAAATTCAGGACTGACAATAAGAGACAGTTCCATGCTTAGCAAAAAAAGGAGGAGAAGAATTATCCAGAAGCTACATAGAGTACAGTTTTCAGAGGCATGAGCACCTTTGCCTGTCCTTCTACCATCATGATGTTAAGTCTTTGGCCCATGAAGGCTGTGGAATGTCAATAGACCCCTATAAAAATGGAAATGCCCTTAACATTTTTTTTCTAACACCTTAACTATCAGCTAACACCATAGTTATGGTTATGTCCAGATTGGCAGAGAACAAGGCAGTGATGACTTGGAGTATTACATGTCTAGAGAGACAAAATGCTGATGGAGGAGAACATACCTGATTTAATGTAGAGATTTTTTAGGCATTCATTGATCATGCTGTTTTGTTTTGTTTTATTTCTGATGAGCCTTTACTGCCTTCAAACTGGTAACAAACATCAGCAGAAAGAGCTCTCAGTCCAGAAGCAATAACTCATTATTCCTCTCCAAGAAATAGTACGTTCATCCTGCACAGCAAAATTGGGCCCTGCTTCTGACTCTAGCACAAAGTCCACATTGGTTTATGGTTCTCAACATCTGGAGACTCAACTGATGGGCTTACTTTGCACATGAAGATCTTTAAAATAAATAAAATTTTATCTGGTGTGACTAAGCTAGATTATGAAAACAACCTCTGTGTATCCAAGCCCTTTCCAATATTATTTTCTAGCTCCTCCTATCAAGATATAAACTCTATTTCCCTCCCTTTAAATGTTGCTGGCTCTGAGACTTCCTTTGATTAATAGAATGTGGCAGAAGTGACAGCATGACTGTTCTGAGTCTTGGTCTTAAAGGGACATGCTTCTGCTCTTTCCTAAACCCTGCTCTGTCTAATCTAACTAGATGGTAAGAGGCATGTGGAGGAAAAAATTGCAATTGCAATGGAGGTAATTTTGAAATAGCCAGCCCCCAGCCAACCTGGCAGCTGACCCAGACAAATAAGTGATTCAAGCCAAGACAGTAAGAACCACGTAGCTGAGCCCGGTCCAGATTGCTAACCAACCTGCAGAATCATGGACTAACAAAATGGTTGTTGTTTTAAACCACTAAGCAAAAGGGTGCTTTGTGGAGCCACAAAATCTAACTGCTAAAGAGTGAATTTAGCTCTTATCATATGGACTGGACAGAAAATAGAGGTATGCAAAGCCCGACTCTCACACTTAGGTGTGTCAGCCCAGAGACTTTCTCCCCTGTTTAATATTCCTAATACACCAAGGCTGTGGGGAAGCATGTCAGCCTCAGCCATTTGGCAGGAATTAATTATTTGACCATGTATCATTACCATTTCCAGGAGAACTTGATAATACCTAACAGCTGCTCACTTCCAATCTCTAGAGAGAAAGAGAGAGAGAGAGAAAAAGCCTCAACACATTTGTAGTAATCACTAGCTGCATAATTAAAATAGAAATCTATCATCTACAGCCAGAGGTGAGGCAGGTAAAATTAAACATAAACTGTCATAAAAAAAATTTTTAAAACAGTCTTTTAAATTTAAAAAAAAAGTCTTTTCATAATTAGTTGAACATATGCTATTGTTTTAAAGAGGCTTGCTGTTAACCTTTGACACTTTGCATATACAGTCCTTTCTTAGCCAAAATTTAATTATGTCTGGGGAAAGTGAAAAAGTTAAGTATTCATTAATTTCTTTAATCGCTGTTCTATTTACCATGGGCCTTCAAGAGATGCCAAGAATAAGAGGACAGTCCCTGCTCTCAAAGATAGGATAATACAGAAGGGGAGAACGTGCTCCAAACATTCCATTATTGATTTTAAGTTAATTGGCATAAGGAAAAGGCTCTCTCGAAAAGTTGGCAAAGGTATGCAAAACCTGACTATCTCAATTACTTGAAGGTGAATGTATCTGAATATGAAGATATAGGAGAAGAATTTAGACATAGAACACATGAAGGCCATGCAAAGTCACGAGCAAGTCAGCTGATGAGGGTCTCCCCGAGTGTACCCTCAACGATGGATAGGGTTCTGCAACTCTCCTGAAGGGGATTACCAACTACCTTGGCTTGTGAAGCAGCCCCTTTTCTCCTCAGAGAGATCCAAAACTGTTTCTTCAGGCAAGTAAACTTTTTTTTACAATCACAGACTTGAGCATCAGAGGAAAGCAAATCTAAGCACCGAGTGACTCTAATACAAAAGACCTTCTGCAGGAAGACCAAGTATTTTTGTGCCTTTTCACAATCCCAGTTGTTCCAAGTCATCAAAGCATCTATAGGTTGTTGCTGTAAATGTCTTTGCTGTGGGTGTCTTTGATTACCTCTATAGGTCCTTCTTTTCTCCCTGTGTTGAGTATTTCAAATACATTGTGTTTGTTTGGCATTATGGCATCAGTATCGTTTTAAGAAGGCTACATCAGTCGAAAGTAAGATCACTAACTTTGGTCAGTGGACAAATGTTTCCTTCCTCAGTGGGAGAACAGAAGCTCCCCAAGAGACTTACACCAGCTCCTACCAGCAGATCTCACCCACCTGCCTTTTTTCTTGATAGTATGGGTAAATCAAAAAATAAAATGCTAAGCCCCCCACCCCAACCAGCTGATGGACCCTCCTCTCAGCCAAGGGCATTCAAAAGTTAACCTGAAAAATTAGTTCAGACCACAATGGGAAGTGGGGGTCAGACATGCTCCCTTATATCCTCCTCCCTTTGGAATTCAGGTGTAGCTGACCAGCTTTAACATTGAAATAGAGGTCATAAGACTGACCAAACAGAATTTCTGTAGCAATAAGATACCAAATTCCAGCCCAATTCTAGCATAGCATCACATGAAAGATAGCAGGCCCTGAAAGAAATAGAATAAGACTTTACCCCAAAATAAATTTTTTTCACATATTTTGAAATGGCCCTGCAAAGCTGTCTTTTGTGGAGAAAATGTACGTTCTGTAGCAAATTCCCATTCCTTTCCAGGTCTTTTCCTTGATCTAGGAGAGAATTAACTAAAAGTCTGGCACTTTTTCAGGTCTGATAAGAGCTCTGTAGCCTGCTACCTGGAGGCTTCACCTGCATGATAAAACCTTGGTCTCAACAACTTTTTATCTTAACCCAGACATGCCTTTCTATTGATTCTTGGTCTCTGGATAATAACTCTTTCAACCAATTGCCAATCAGAAAATCTTTGAATCCACCTATGGCCTGGAATCCCCTGCTTCCAGTTGCCCTTCCTTTCCAGATGAAACCAATGTACATCTTATATGTATTGATTAATGTCCGATGTCTCCCTAAAATGTATAGAACTAAGCTGTAGCCTGAACACTTTGGGCACATGTTCTCAGGATCTCTTGGGGCTGTGGCACAGGACATTGGCCACTAAGATGTGGCTTGGAATAAATCTCTTCAAATATTTAACAGAGTTAGAATTTTTACATCAGCCTATGGATGACAGGTCCATGTTTATAGACAAAGCACACCCCTTTCTTTCTGCAGAGAAATTTCACACCTTTCAAGGCTGTCAGTTCAATAACTTTTTCTTTTCTTCTGTACCACTGTTTTTTCTTGCTCTAGTGGGTTTTATGATGATATTTTATCCAACTATAAAGAAAATTATTCTCCCTGAATACCCCATCAGTCTCCAGAAAACAAACAAAAAAACTTATATGCTCCCCTTTTACAAAACTCCTGAAAGAGTGATCTTTTCTCATTGTCGCCAATTTCTCTTATTTCATTCTCTCATTCTGACAAACCTTTTGCTCATCATTTCAACTAATCTGTTCTCACAAGATCATCAATGATTTCCACATTGCTCAACCTAACAGTTATGTGTTCTTATTTTACTTGACACATCAGTAGCTTTGGGCATAGTTGAAACCTTCCTCCTCCTCCTTTAAAACGTTTTTTCACTTGATTTCTATCACATTACGTTTTCATCATTTTTATACTCCATCTATTCTAAATCTCTGTTGCTGGTTCTTAGATATGGACGTTGGAAGTGCCCCATGGTTCTGGACTTGGCTTTTGTCACTATTTCATTTAAACTCATTTTCTGGGTGATCTCATCTACTTTCATGACCTCGTATAGCTTCAGACATACATGCAAATATAGACCCTCAACATCCATCAGCCTTTGCAGTTGCTTCTTCCTGATTTCCTCAGATATGTACATGATGTCTCTTTCATTTTCTTTAATCAATGTACTGAATTGTCATTTTGTTTTGCAAGGTCTTCTTCCCTGGCCTAAAATTTCAACCACTATTTCCATGATTATTTCTCTTAACCTATTTCCTTAATTTTTTTTTTTTTTTACATTTTTTTTTAAGACAGGATGTTATGTTGCCCAGGCTCATCTTGAACTCTTGGACTCAAGGGATTCTCCTGCCTCAACCTCCCAAAGTGCCAGGATTACAAGTGAGAGCCACCATGTCTAGTCCCTTGCTTTATTTTCTTCTCTTTAGCAGTCATAGTCACTTAAAGTTTTATATATTTTCCTTATCAATAATTTTTCTAAAGAATATAAGCTACACAAAGTTAAGAATTTCAGTCTGATTTATGCTTGTATTGACTGAAATAATGCCTTTTTCTGAATTTCTGTACTTTGTCACAGGCTTTGCCATTTGTCCTAAGATAGGTGGAATACACTTCTCTACCCACCCTTGCTGTTGGGCTTGCTTTGATCAATGGAATGTAGACAGGTGTGACAGCATAAAAGTTCCAAGCCTTAGGTTTAAAGGAGCATTATATGTCTACACTACCCTTCTTATACTGTTGCCATTGCTATGAAAATCACATGCCTCATGCAGCCACTGGTACCAGGAGAATATGGGCTATATGCTATAGAACCATACAACCTAAACAGTTTATAGCTTGCAATCCTGCTCAGCTGAGCCCAATCTAGATCAGACAGACCTGAGGCACTAGACACATGAACAGAAGAAAAATAATGCTTATTGTTGTATGTCACTGAGATTCCGTGATAATTATGCATTAATAGCAGGTAATACACTACTGTATTCACATAACAAGTGCCCAATAAATAATTGGTGGATAAATGACAGGATGAAAGAAGTCTAAATCCTGGTATCTGTGGAAGTCATTAGTTTCTGCAAAATACTCTGTCTTTGCATCTTCCAGCAGAAAGAATAGGACTTTATGACAATAAGTTATGAGCTGAAGCAGCACTGTGCCACTTCCAGGCTGGAGAATTTAATTGCAAGACACTCTAAAGCTTTATATTTCCCTTTGGCAGGATGAGAAGCAATGTTTGCAGTGGTGCCTTCTCCATGTATAGCAGCAATGAGCAGAACCTCCCACTGACCTGCAGTAGGCAAATAACATGCATGAGAAACAAATTATTGGTGCTTTAAACCACTGACATTTGAGGTTTGTTTGTTACTGTAACATAACCCAACATATACACAAATCTATACACAAATCAGACATATGTTTAGTATCATCTTCAGTAAGTTCAAGAGTTAGGGCAGTGCTGTTCTTATATCTTTGTTTTTGAGACAGGACATTTCTAACATGTTCTGAGGCTAAAGAAACTTGGGTCAAAGTCTAGATACAGCCACATATTAGATGTGCAACATTAGATAAATCATGAAATCACTCTGACTCTGGTTTCTTATTTGAAAAGAAATATGAAAGCAACCCTCTGGGCCAGAGAAAATGATAAATTTAATCTTACTTTCCAGGCAAACTTTGCTTTTAATACTTTGCTCAGTAGACCATCAAGCTGCTGTTTTTCTCCTCTCTGCAGAAGTTTCTACTTCTTGTTCAGAAGCATTTGATCCTTTAAATATGAGCTTGCTGTCTTGTTGAGCATCATGGCCCTAGCAAAGTTGACATTTGGTGACTTTCAGATTCTTAAAGAATCTTTCAGACCATTGTACTCCTTGCAATTCTCCTTCATTGAGGTCACTGCCATCTCTAGATATTAATTATGTGATTATTTACATATTAATCCTCAATAAACTATATGTCCCATGAGGAAAAAGTGTATAATATACTCAGTAGCATAGCACAGTGTCTAACACATAGTAAGAATTCAATGAACTATTGGCAAATCAATGAATGAATGAGTGACAAGCCTCCTTTCTCTACTATGTCACTCCACCAAGACCAACACTAAAGTGAGGTTCAAAAAACTGTTTGTTAAATCTGAATGCTTAGAAAGGAAATGATCTCAGTAAAGTGAGTTTACCTCAAGCATACCTGAAACTTTCCTATTTACATGTGTTTACATCTCAAAAAAGGATCTATAGACTAACTGTAGTGGCTCAGGCCTGTAATCTCAACGTGCTGGGAGGCTGAAGTGGGAGAATGGCTTGAGGCCAGGAGTTAAAGATCAATCTGGGAAACATAGTGAGAGCTCATCTCTACCCACCCTCTCCCGCCCCACAAAAAAAAAAAAATTACTGGGCATGGTAGTGCATGTCTGTAGTCCTGGCGACTCAGGAGGCTCAGGCGGGACAATCGCTTGCGCCCAGGAGTTCCAGGTTACGGTTAGCTATGATTGTACCACTGTGTATCAGCTCTGGTGAGCAGAGCAAGACTCTCTGTCTCTAAAAAGAAAAAATAAGGGTTTATATAGGAAAGGCCATTTAAACCAAATTAAAGATAATCTAATGGTAAAAATTCATGACTAAAGAGATATTTAATAGAAAAAGGACAGGAATGCTTTGTGAAGCTCTTTCATATGCATTATGATCTTGCTCTTCAAATTGCACCATCTGTGTAATTGTTTACTCATAAGGCCAACGAGGATTAAGAGATGAGAGAGGCAAATAAGTGTTTGAAAAAAAAAAACACATTTTTTTCTAAGTCAGTATAATTTTTATTCATTTCACCCTCATTAAAAGTGAGTAACTAATTGAATTAGTTATTAGTGTGTCCAGAAATTATAATAACCATCCTTTGAAATGTAAATGTTTAGATGTATGAAGAACAATTAAAGAAGCAGCCCAGAAAAAGACTATTTAATGCATTGTGATGTAGCCAAACATTTTACGTTGTGCTTTTCATGTCACTTTGTTTGGCAATGCTTCACCATAATGTGAAATACCAAAATAACTTAGGCACTTAGGCAAGAATATCTTTTTTTTTTCTTTAGCAAGAATGAATGGTAAAACATTCTGTGCTTGGATATAAAACTGGAATCATAGGACTCAAGAAGTAATTCCTCATCATAAATGCTAACTCTATAAAGAGTAAAAGAGTAACAAGTCTAAAGAGTGTGGGTTTCCATCTGAATGTTGGGATGCTGAAACAAATTATATAAATACTTGGTTTGGATTGGAAACCAACTAATTTAGCACTATGTCAATAGCCCTAAAAACTGCATGTTTCTTATTTTATACATATCATCTGCTCAATTTGCCTTTAATTTACTGTATAAGTAGTGTGACCTCATTTCACAGAAACGAAGAAAACCTCAGATTCATTCAGAAGCAATAATTATGGATTGCAGAAGGATAACATAATGAGAAGATCCCGTTTGCATAAAATTGCTACTTGAGTGTTGGATGCCAGTGTTGGCTTTATCAGGGTTTGACACATCTGCCAGACTCAGCTATAGCTCCAATGGGAAGCAAGAATTTAATGTGAGTGCTGAAAATGTTAAAGCCTATAAGATTTATAGGAAGGGGTGTCTCAGCTGATGTAACAAGTTATCTTTCTATTTAATATCATTATCATGTGCCTGCCAACTTCCTAAGCATTTATGAGGATTATTTTATTTCAGACTTAAATTGACCCTCTGAGGCCAGCATTATCATCATTCCCATTTGACAGATGAAGAAAGGAACTTGCCGAAAGCCATGCAGTTAGATGGTGACAGACCCAATCACCAGATCTGAATATAGAGCCCAGACTCACAACCTTCTTATTATATTACCTCTTCTCTCTCTTTAATTATCTTGTATCTATATATCCATCCATCTATCCATTTATCTCCCTTCTTTCACTCATCATCTCTGTCTGTCCATCCAATCCTATTCTTTCTCAACTTTCTCTGTATCCATGTGTCTCTGTGCCTCTGTCTTCCTCTGTTTGCTCTATCTCTGTGTCTTTCTCCAACTCTGTCTCAGCCCCTGTGGATTACTATCTGCCTTCTTGGTATTTTTGTGTCTTATTCTTTCATTTTCTTTCTTTCTCTCATTCATTCACTCTCTCTATTCACATAATGAATCTATCTATAATGCATTTATCTATCCATCCATAGATGCATTTATCTTTCTCTACTTCTCCATCTGCCCATCCGTCTATCCACACACCCAAGCTTTCTGTATCTCCCTCTCCTCTTCTGAATATGTCATACAATTTGTCTCTCTCTCCTTATTTCTCTATTTTCCCACCGTCACCATCCTACTATCCTCCTCCTCTCTCTGTCTCTTCATTCAAAGATGCTACAAATCCAGGTATTTTAGGCCTATCCTTTCATCCTCTGTCCCTCCAAAATCAGAAAATGTGCCCCCATGCATCGCTAAGGCAGTAAAATATCTATGTACTGGTCAACCGGAGGTCGATTCTGTTGCTACTAGACTGTAAACCAAGTATTAAAGGAAATTATTTATAGGTCTCTTGCATTTCTCCGCATCTTATGAGTGAGGCATGATCTGCTTTTTGTTTTGGGTTATCTTTTCAATGATATTTGTATACTTAGCAGCCTTGGCAGACAAAGATAGTGTCTCCCTCTGAAGTCAAGGGAAGGTTTGCTTACATCCTTGGAAGACAGGTATAGTATCTCGTTCTAGAGGAAAGGGCAGGCATTTTTATTATCCAGAATAATAAAGATAACGTCTTCCTCTGAGCAAAGGGAGAGCTTGCCTGCCAATATACAAGCTTCAGATTCCTTCAGCTCAAGGTCTCCCCTCCCTTCTGTAATGCAACCTGTTACATGTATAGGCATCCATTTGGGCCCATATGCATAGCCCCTGTTGGACTTGAGGGTAGGCAGAACTGACAACAATAAGTGAATATTCGTGCTGCTGGGTGCGCCCTAAGTAAGAAAGTCCTTTGTCTCTGCAACGGGAGTCTCCTCTTTTCTGCCTGCCTCCATGAAACTATAGCAGACCTGCTCACTTGTTCGCAACTGGAATGGAACCTCAGCCCCTTCTGAGTTCTTGACTCAAAGCTGTACCTTTGCTTACCTTGTCTCATGGCAACATGATACTGATCATCAAGTTATTTATATCTTGAATAGGAGAATATTTTAACCAAGTTCTTCTAGCCTCCTATTTTCCATTAGAAAACAGTACCTATTTCAGCAACAAACTCAGGATCTCCTTGGTCTATCTGCTATTTTCAATAAGAAAGAAAAACCTTGGAGACTTGATTTGTGGGGTGGGGGGGGTGGTTTATCACTTGGGTGTCAATGCAGCAGAAGGCTTCACATGGTCAGTGTGGCCTGAAACAGCTGAATCTAGGGAGGTGTGGCTATATCAAAGGCCCTTGGTGCCCCAGCTCACATGGTCTTAGCCTCACTCCAATCCCAGGTGTGGGTGCCACAGGCAGGTCCTTGTAGGCGCAGACTTCCTCTGTGCCCACTGTGTCTCATCTCAGTAGTCTCTTGTGAGTCTTTCTATTATGGGGCCGCCCTGATGCTTCAAAAGTGACACAGTCCACTCGTCAGGCATGAATGGACTTCCTGGAAGCGCTGGCTTTCTAGGACCTCCAGAGACAGCTCTCAAATATGGGGGGATAATGATTTCTCCCTGTTGGTTCTCAAATGGAAGACTCTGTAAGCTGTTTAGAAAGTTCTAGAAAAGATTGGATCCAAGTTTTCCATGGCAGTGACCCCAAGAAAATGCTTCTTATATTGGCTCTTCCTCCTTTCCTCACTCTCTCTTGTTCCTCTCTCCTAATCTCTAGGATTACCTCACAAATAAATTGCCTGTACACATGTCCTGGCCTCATGGGGAAAATACAAGCCAATCTAATGGTAGAGCAGAAAGGCCATGGTCTCTGGAATCAGACAGACTTGGGTCTGTGTATCAGCTCTGCCAATACCTAGGAGTATCAGCTCTCCTGTTACCTAGGAGACCTTGAACAAATCACTTAACCTCTCTTAGCTTTAGATTCATCATTGGTAACATGGAAAAAATAATACTTTGTAGAGTTATGTATGGAATATTGAAAATGGATAAAAAGCATTCAGTCCTTAGCACAGGGTCTTTCACAACATCAGTGCTCAACAAATAGCTGCAATTATTGTTATTATAGCCTGAGCAACTCCCAGGGGCACCCTAGGCACTACAGGTACAGAATTGTGATGCTCTGACTTTAATGGCTGTCCCAGGATGCTAAGCTGTAGAGCTTAATCACTTTAAGGACCCAAAACCACATCAATTATTTATAAATTACTGTTTATAGAAATGGCTGCATCATAAATAGCTTCTAGATTCTATAAATGTATTTATGCATATGTGGATAATACAAAGATAATATATTTGGAGAATTAAGCCATTTTTTAGATGATTTGTTGCACTTTCCTCTGTCCAGTCAGCTTAGGAATTGTATATTTGAGACAACAGGGTAGAGATTATATAGGAAAAACATAAATTTTTAAAAAGTTAATTCTTACTATTTTTTATTTTTCCAAAAACCTGGAACAGAGATCGTAGTTTTATAAGAAAATCTTCTCTTCTCATTAAATAGGAAAAACTTCCCAGAGTATAAGAAATAATATGGACGGTAGAAGTTTAAAAGGAGAGCATGGAGAAAAGACATGGGAAAGTATGGAGGCAGGATTTGGAGAGGAGCATCCACTCCAGTGAGCTCCATCTCATGGCCCCTGGAGTTATGAATATAAGGTCCCACAAACAGCCCAGTGCATATCAGCAAGCACTGTGTTTCCTCCAGTGGAGATGTTAGTTGTTCTGCCTGTTGTCATCTATTAAGGAACAACTTTCAACAGTTGTTGGATTTCCAAATGGCCTCTGAAACTGCTAAGTCAGTAGTCAACTTACTCCATGTCGGAAATTCTCTTTGCTGCATTTCAAGACACCTAGAAGACCCTAAATGATGGGTAGTCCTAAGGATAGAGGTAGGAGAGGATTACGTCTTTGGAACAACTAGCAGGACAGACTTCTACCCTTAGTCCAAGACAGTGGTAACTCAAACCCCATGAGAAATGAATTAGTTATCAAAATATGCTACCTTGCCTACATATTAATCTGGTTTATGACAGTCACATTCCACAATTTCCAGGAATCCTGAAGCACAAAATGCACACATGCTTATGGGTTCCAGCCTAAGGGGAGGCCATCCCTCTAAGATATAAACTGTGAACTGACCTTCAAATGAACTCTCCACTTAACCCCAATGTGTCATTTCCAGAAAATTCTTACATTATAGTCACTAATGAATTAGACAAATGGGTATCTGTGAACACTCCAGCTAAGAGGCACATCTGGGTAGAAATAGCTCCTGCTGGTGGATGAATAGTGAGCTATCTTAAATGTGGATGGCAGCCTCAGGGCTTCTGAGATTATCACACTCAGCAGGCAATGAGACACTGACAATTTCAAATGGGGTAAAAGCTGACAGTTACAACCCTTTCCTTCACAAGTTCAGGGGGAGCTAATGCCCTTGAACTTCATAAATGTCCTTTCCCCAGGAAAAAGTTGGTGCATTTTATAGGAAAGGGCACTGAACTTCTGAAAGACCCTGGAAAAACTGTCTTCTCTCTGCCCCAGCTACCTGATCCCCAGTCCCAGGAAAACTTCTTTGTAAGATGTCTCTGTTTTAGCTTGTTGGTGGACAATGAGTATAGTATTATAGTTATCTAGTGGTGAGTAACAAATTACCCAAAACCTAGCAGCTTAAAACAACAAACATTGTCTCATGGTTTCCGTGGCTCAGGAATCTGAGCAGCTTATTTAGCCACATGCCCCTGGCTCAAAGTCTCTCACGAGGTTGCAGTCAAGCCACCCTGGGGTCTATAGTCCCATCTGAGGGCTGGAGTCCTTCACTGCACATGCACTCCACAGTGTTGAAAAACATGCGCTTGGAATGAAGAGACCTTCCAAACAGGCTTTGTGTGAGCAACATGACTGTTTATCCATCTGGGTGCAGGTGGGCTAAGGCCGAAAAGGGCATTAGCAAAGGGCAGTGGGATAGGAGTTGGTTTTATAGGTTTGGGGAGTTTTTTGGGTGGTGGGGGTGTTGCAGAGTCAGTTCATTTACAGTGGTCGGGGGTAGGAGCAAGGAGTATACAAGTTCAGTTACAGTGGCAGGGTTGGGTGAGAGGTATTTACATTATCACAAGAACAGTTAGTTAAGATGGCAGGGTTGGGTGAGGGGCTTGTGGGAAGCTCCGCTGGGTGATCAGGGACAATGGAGATCGCAGGCAGGAGGTGGGGGATTTCAGCCAAGGCAAGCAGGACTGCAGACTTTCAGGCTCCAGGCTTGCATATGGAGACCTGACACACAGGGTGCCTCATGACAGACAGCTGGCTTCCTTGGAGGGTAAGTGACAAAAGAGTGAGAACGGGAGCACCCAAGACAGAAGTCATGGTCTTTTATGACCTAACACTAGAAGTGATATTCCATCCCTTGCTCCATATTCTGTTAGATGTGAGTCAGTAAGTCCAGCTCACACATCAGAGTTGGAAATTACACAAGGGTGTGGATACCAGGCAGGCAGTGAATATCATTGGGGTTCATCTTAGGGGCTTCCCACTACAGTGGAAAAAGTCAGTTTAACCCATACAGTCCACAAATGTGTCTCATTCTGCTTCCAAGGATTCTTAAGGTTGCTCCATAGTCATTTTATTTTTCCCCATTTCACTCCACTCAGTGTTTGTCCTGAATCTTTTCTGTTCATCTGATTCTTCACCAGTTTTTCAAGGACAAAGCTCATGAATTTCTACTTCTCGACCAAAGATAAGTTATCTAACTATTTTCCGCTCTAATTTCTTCCTTTACTTCAGAATTGATCTATGTATATACTAAACCCCCCTTTCTATCTTGTCTCAGCAGAAAGGGATGAGAGCACGAAGGAAATGTAATTTTGCTGAATACTATCTATTGGCCAAGCTTTGTTTTGAAATATATATTATTCAAATATATAATATGCATGTTATATATAATGTACAAAATATTTCAAAATATAGAACATATTAGATATTTTGTATATCATCTATAATGTGCATATTAATATATATTATATCCATACATAATATAATATACACATATCTACACATATTATATATGATATATGTATTATATAATATACAAATATGTATTTGAATAATATATATTTCAAAATATGTAATATATAGTATATATAAATTTATATATAATAATATATACATATACGTATATATAATACATATGTATATACAACACAATATGTCCCATGATGTCATTATTCCTACTACAGTATAGTCAATATATATAATATAGATAAAATAATATTTCATATATAATATGTACATTTATATTACATACTGTATATAAATTAATTATTTAGTATGTTTTAGGAAATGTGGTAAACTTGACACGCATTGTCTCATTTAATCTGTACAGCATTTTGTACTTGGCGTATCTGAGATTTAGAGAGGCAAAGTAACTGGCTTGAGCTGAGACAGCTGGTGAAGAATTGTGGCAAAGCTGTAATCCAGGCCAGCATTTCTATCCATCACTGTTTCCTTATCTCCAAACTGGTTCACATCCTTAGTGTTGATCCTATCTCATCCTGCTTTGTTTAGAAGCACACACCCTTCATCGCTTCTATTTTTTCATTTCTGGCCTAACTACAAACTTTCTTTGCGCTAATAAGTGTAAGCCTCTCTTATCCTTAAAAAAGACACAGAGAGAAGAAAATAAAATAAAGCCTTGTGCCTTCAATTGTCACCTTATTGTATCTTTGCTCCACCTCTTCTTGTTTTGTCTCCTCCTCCAAATGTCTCAATACAGAGATTCTACCCCGGGCTCCACAGTCTTGCCTTTTCCTCTGTCCATCCTCGGGATTCCAGGCCTCTCCCACCCTTGCTAAGGTGGTCAATGAACAGAGCCTTGGCTCAATTCTTCTCCTTCACTGCTCAGGTACATTTACCCTCCCCAACACCTTTTTCTTAAAACACTTAATTTTTGTGGTTGCAGTATTATACATTCCAGCTTCTTTTTCTGTATTTCTCACCAGTCCTTCTTGATCTCATTTGTTTACATTTTCCCTCACCTCTAAAATTAGATCTTTGTATTAGTTTCATAGAACTGCCATAACCAAGCACCACAGAGTGGCTGAAAACAACAGACATTTATTTCTCTCAGTTGCAGAGGCTGGATTCCTGGCTTCTGCTGGTATGTTCGATCTCCCGATGTTCCTTGACTGGAAGCTGCATCACTTCCATCTCTGCTTCTGTTGTTACATGATATTATCTTTTTGTGGGTCTGTGCTATGTCCACATTTCCTCTTCTTATAATGACACCAGTCTCCACTCTATGAGGAGCCCATCCCACTCCAGAATGACCGCATCTTAACTAGTTACGTCTTCAGTGATCTTATTGCCAGAAAAGATTGCATTCGGAGGTATTGGAGGTTAGAACTTCGACATATTTTGAGGGGAACACAATTCAACTCACAATAGTCTTCTCTGAGTCTCTGTGCTATATCTTCTTCTCTATTTCCTGAATCACATCTGTAACCACTGCCTCTAGATAATGGTGTACAAATTACACCATTTTCCCCAAATTTTGTGTTTTTGCACCAATGTTCTCTTGAACTAAAACAAGCAGTTTCAAATGTCTAAAAGATCTCCCCACTTGGATGTCTCATGAGCACAATAATGTAAATATTTTAAAAGCCCGGTGGCCAGTGTGAAATGGCAAACACTCACAAACTGTCCAAACCACCGTCCTTTTTCACCAGGACTCCTGCAGCAGCTTCCAATCTAATCTCCACTTTCACTCTCCTCTGCTACCATTTCTCATGGTGTCCAATAGTTGACTCTTAGATATGGAAACCACAGTATTTTATTCCACAAAACCCCATGGCTTCCCGTTGACTTGGGGTTGCGGAATGGGTGAGTGGGGGGCCAAACTCCTTCAAAACCATAAATATTCCACAACTGTTATACCATGAATATCAGCTTAGGCAAAAAGAGTTCTGTAATTTCCTGGCTCTCCAAATCATCTTTTGTCTTCATGGACATGTGACTCCAACCTGAAATTCTCTTCCCCAACTGCACTACAAACCTCTCTCTCACCAAATTTGCCATTTCTCTCAAGCACTCATCTCTAAAAACAGAACCACCATTATCTGAGTAACTGAACAGGAACAGCAAGCTCATCTATACATCCTCCTTTCTTTTGGCCTATTACATTCATGTGGTGGCCAGAACGCAGTGACTCAAGTCCTGCGCTGTTTTCTCCCCTTCTCTTTTCTTTCTGGCTCTATTTCTATACTCCTAGCTCAGGCATACATTTTCTCCCAAGGAGGCATTGCAGTTGCTTCTAAATCAGCCTTCCTACTTTCAGCTTCTCTCATTCCCCAACCCACTGTACATAGTGAGTTGATTAAAATATTTTTTAAGTTATTTATTTTTTTGATTGGAAAGGGTCTCACAATATTGCCCAGGCTGGTCTCAAACTCCTGCCTTGAGCGATTCTCTCACTTCTGCTTTCCAAGTTGCTGGGATTACAGGGGTGAGTCATTGTGTCTGGCTCTACAGAAATATTTCTAAAGTAGAGTTCTGATTATTATCTCAAGCCTTCTCCAAAACCCTTGCAGCTTCCTCAGCACTGCATCGTAAAAGCCTGTGATTCTTGCACGCTCATCAAGCCCGCAACAGCAGACAACGATAGTGCCTTTCCAACAGGTCTTGGCCTCCCCACTGGGGGCATGGTGAGGAGTGCCAGAGTCAACACCCACAGAAAGAACCCTAAATAATGAGGGGCAGGAGTTGGTGGATAAATGCCTAAGTTTCCTACCTTCTCAGTAGGAGAATTCTCAGAGGACCCCCAGCAGTTTAAGCCCACAGTAGTAAGGCCATATTGAAGCCCGAGGCAAAAGGATATATGTATACTTCTCTGTACTGGTTTTTATGTATTTTTAAATGGCTAATGGTTTTAATAAAAATATTACTCATGTTTGCTTCCATGGAAACCAATGAAGTAAAAGTATAATTAAATGTTTTCAATATAAGTGCAATGTTTAAATTTAAAATAATGATGTGAGTTTTAATACTTTTACTTTTAAATTTTATAATTTCTTTTTCAGTTACTTAACACGTACTGGAAAAAATTCCCTATTTAAAAAATGCAAAAAAAGGTAATTCTTACATATCGTTGTCTTTTTCCTCAGGCCCCTATCTGGCCCAACAGAGTATTGTCAGATCCTGTCCTTACTTAAAATTTTAATAATGTGTTTATCATGGATTTTTTGTGTAATTTTGATGGTTTAAAATAGTGTATTATAATACTGTTTATATTGAGTACTGAGTGTTTCGCACTCCCATAAATTCAGCAACCTGGGTGAGCTTCCCTCGCCTGACCCTTGTCCTAGCCCTAGGGGTAATCTGCTAACTCGAGTTTCTTTGGTTGACTTTCTTCCCTTCCCTGCTTCAATCACCAGTTCCCTCACCCTATTTCCTGGGATTATTTCCCAAATAGAATATTTAAAATCTTTGTCTTGAGATCTGCTCTTAAGAGAATCCAAATTAGTCTGTGGTGTAGCAACCACGAACTGTCCCAGACACAGCCCCACCTCTGTCCCTCAAACCTAAGCGCAGCCAGTTCAGCATGTTTTCTACTCTGACCTTAACTGTGATAACATATGTGAAAGCCCTTTATCAAGAAGCATCATGACATTGTAAATGTGACATCATAAGAAATATATTTAGTCGGCCTGGTACGGTGCTTTAATCCCAGCACTTTGGGAGGCCGAGGCGGGTGGAGCACAAGATCAAGAGATCGAGAACATCCTGGCCAACAAGGTGAAACCCCATCTCTACTAAAAATACAAAAATTAGCTGGGCGTGGTGGTGCGCGCCTGTAGTCCCAGCTACTCGGGAGGCTGAGGCAGGAGAAGCATTTGAACCTGGGAGGCGGAGGTTGTAGTAAGCCAAGACTGTGTCACTGTACTCCAGCCTGGCAACAGAGCGAGACTCCATCTCCCCCTCCAAAAAAGAAATATATTTAGTCCTTGCTCCTTGATCTTGGCACAGAACTCTTAAAACCCTAAGAATTTGCTGAATGATAGGAATGTTTATTATTATTCATAAGGAGCTCCTTTTGATCACACCTGAGTTTATGCTAATGAGGTGACTTATGGCTGGTACCCTAAGTAGCCTCAGGATGGAAATGGCTACCAGAAAGGCCAAGCGATTAGAAGAATGAAACTTTTATCTCCACCTGCCAACCTCTGGGAAGGATGGGGGAGCTGGAGATTAGAGTCTATGAAAACTCTTGAATAATCAGAATTGATGAGCTTCTGGATTGGTGTGCTGGGAGGTGGTGCACCCCAACTCCACAAGGACTCTGGATTAAGGAGCCCTTCCCCACCCTGTATACCTTGTCATCTGGCAACCCATTTTAATATTGTTTATAATAAACTGGCAAACATAGGTGTTGCCCTAAATTCTGTGAGCTGTTGTAGCAAATTATAAAGCCTGAGAAGAGGGTTGTGGGAACCCACAGCCTGTAGCCAAGTTAGAAGTGTGGTAACCTAAGGACCCACTATTTACAATTGGTCTAAAGCAGGAGGGCAATGTTGTGGGACTGAAACTTTAACATGTGGGATCTGTACTAACTCCAGGTAATTAGGCTCAGAATTAAATAAAATTGTAGAAAACAGTTGGTATCTGCAGGAGAATTGCTTGGTGTGGAAAACCCACACATTTGATGTCAGAAGTGTTGTAGGTAAAAAACAGATCTCAGGATTGAGCAATTGTTATTAGCTTCCTGTTTGCTCATGAAACTCCCTCTTCCTAGCATTTCTTTATTCTATGTTCACAAGCTGAAAAATTACCCATGCCACTATCTGATGAAGACATTGTTTCACGTCTCCTCACTCAGATTTATCTCTTTTTTTCCTCTGTTCTCATATCGTAGTGGTAATTCTTATGATAGCCTCCATCCCGTGTACCTTCTACTCTGGGCACTTTAATACCTCTTATCTCCTCTATTAGACTGCCAGTCTCAAAAAATGTGGGCAGTGTCTTCCTCAACGTTCTAAGCAGCCACAGCAGCCTACCTTTCAGTGGACGCTTGTACATTAAATGTCTGATGAATCAAATTAAATGAAGAATTTAATAAATTCAGAACCAATGCATTCAGATACAGAACCTTCACTTGGGTGAACAGAGCAGGTGGAGAAATACACAAATCCATTCAAAGCACAGCTATCAGGGAACACAATGTACCAGATTAGCTGGCTTGTGTTGCTGCCTGGGCGGTAGGTTCAGGAACATGCCGGCCCAGCAATCTGGAGGTGGATTTGGCACACAAGGCTTCACAGAAACTTTTTGCCTCACCCACCAACACAAGGCTCTACCTTTGCTGTCACCAAACTCTTTGTGACCATGTTGCTTGACTCAATTTGCATCAAATGACAAATATTCCTAGCAGGTGTTCCCAATCGGGTCCAGAATTAGGGTATGAAAAAAATAGCTGGCACTTGCCCTGATTCTGATGATAGGGTTGATTTAAACCTTGGAAAGCTCTTTTCAAAACCACCTGGCAGAACATCACAACACACCCACATACACCATTCAGTTGGTATTTAGAGGACTTCCATAAATCACCAGGTTCTCCAAACTACTCTATGGACAGCTGAATTTTTCTTGGCCATGATTAAACTGTTCATGCCATCTTCTCGCCTACCTTATCAACAATTCAAGGGGTCCGGGGCTCTAGCAAACATTCTATATTTCCACTTCACAGTCTTTCTATTCTATTTAAGTTGTGTCAAGTTGCTCAACACAATATTATTTATAATAGCGAATTGGGAAGAAACATAAGTCACAGAAGAATGGTTAAGCAAACTACCTGTGTTCACTTTTCATAGGATTGCTTATAGGAAAAATTATACTGATAGTAATATACTACTATAATATTACTGATAGCAATAATTTAAATTATGCAATTATGGATAATTATTTTGTATCTTCCATTTATAATTCATTTTAATGCATTATGAATATGTAATCCTTTAATAATTATAAAAATAATACATTTTTTTCAGACTTAAAAAAATCAACTGAGTAGACATCCTAGATTGGGGAATAAATCATAAAATATGGACATTTGGGAGAAGGAAGTTCTCATCCCATTCTTTGCCTTGATGAAAAGACACTTACAAATTCTGAATGTGTGTGTTTATTGTAGGATACCCAGTTGTAATATCTGTAAATTGTTAACAACTGACTAAATAAAGATCCTGATTTGTAGCATTTGCGAATTCTAAGATGTAAATATTACCATTGTAACCTATTTCAAGCTACAGATATGAAGTCACTGAATATGGGGTTGAGTAGAGGTTGATCTTGCAGCACTATAGGAACTGAGCCAGCCCCAACATACCACTGACTTCATTTCCTCATTGAGCACCTCTCTGAGCCAATGGCTAACCATGTAAAAATGGTTCTTAGAAAACAATTATCCATGGCCAATTTGAAACTCTGCCCAAGAGCACAGCTTCCTAACAAGGCAAACTCACCAAGACACCAGCTAGAAAGAGCGCACACATTACCTTCACCCATCTGTCTACTCCCCTGGAGCCCTCTTCTGCATCCTGGACCACAAGAGTTTTATTCAGTCCTGAGACCCTAATATCAAACAGGAAACTATATGCTGGACTTTTATCAAAGGAATAGCCAAGTTATGAAAAATATTAAATACGAAAAACAACATATGTGAAGAAGAGCAGTAAGCATATTTTGAAATTTACAAATAAACATGAGAACACTAAAATATCATTGAAAAACTGATCAAAGAACTTCAGGGCAGTTAGGACCTTAGTGAATACTGAAACCAATATTTTGAAGAAAAAAACATTGAGTCTGAGAGAACCCTGACTGGTTCAAAGTCAGGTTTCAATTCAATATATTCTGATGCCAAATTCATTGCTTTTGTTATTACTTTGGCACCATATAGAAATTCATGTGAGCTTGAATTTTAGTAGAATTATTATAACATAGTACTTGAGACAAGAACCCTAAGAAGGTTTTCTATTTTGTCCAGTGAGGAAGAAGTAAAGTTGTTGTTTTTTTCAAATATCTTCAAAAGATTCATATTCTATGAAGAAACTTTTTTGACACTTAACAGGAGGCATTGATGTTCACTGTAAATAAAATTCTCTCCTCTACTTTTCTATTTTCTTATGTGAAATAGAAGAAGCACGACTGCCCTGTTCACCTCCTTCTATTTCATCAAAGTGAGAGTCGCCTAAGCATACACTGCAAGAAGGCCACATCTTTGACTTTGCTGCTGGTTTAGTCTTTGGGGAACGAAATCTGAAAATGACTTCCTCAGAAGGAGAGCTGGGCAGCTTGTTCTGGCTGTTACTGCCAGTAAGCTGCATCCTGTCACAAGTGACTACATTTCTGAGTGAAAACCTGAACACTCTGAAACCTCATAAAATCTACCCAGTTAAACATAAAACAGCAGAAAGCCAAATTTACATTCATACTTATATTTTAACCATCATGTTTATTAATGTTATAAGTGTGTTTTGGGGTGTACAAACCAACCCACACACATCAGACAAACTACAAAGGCTTTTTGATTTGTCTACATTAATTCTGGTTATGATTTCAATGGAGAGTTTCTCATTAGTACCATGCAAATATACATCAATAGTCTGTGTAACTAGCTGGAATGTAGATTCAGTCTTAGGATGAAAATTAGTAATTTATGCTACAATACAAACTGTTTAAAAGAAAATTACTAGTTTGACAATTTAAAAAATTATTAGTAACATAACCAATTGTTTATATACATACATTTAAGAAAAACTTAGAAAGCATAATTCTCTGACTGATAGACAGAATGAGAAACCTCATTATAGGTTTCTTCTGGGTAATTTTAAAGTGGGATTAGGAGGTATCCAATAAGCAACGAATAATGATTTGAAAAATAACCAGAAGGACCATTTCTCCGACAGATCTTACTTCTGCGATTGACATTTTTTCCTGCAGTGGGTGTGAAATTGTAAAGAATCCACTTAGGTACCATTCCACATTCACATGCTAATTTATAAAATTTGGACTTCAGCATCTTACCTAATAGAGCTCATCAGAATAGTTTTAAGAGTGTTATTTATTAACTTAGTTATCTACTTCTAGATCTGGAAGGTAGCATGGGAAGAATTATCCAAAGGGGAGACTACTCAGAGGGTGGCCCTCTGACTTGCAGCATCTGCATCACCAAAAAGATGTTACAAGTGCAGGATCTCAGACTTCACCCACAGACCTACTTTGTCTACATTTTAACCGCATCCTAGATAATTTAAATACACATTAAAGTTCAAGCAGCACTGGTCTAGGTCCATTTTACACATTTAGCTATTGAGAAATTGTTCCAAATACTCATAGGTGGTTAATTGATGATCAAAACTCAAGACCAGATTTGTTGAATTCCAGAACTCTATCTTCTTCCTGCTTTGTCTTCTTCCCTTTGCTACCTTCTTAGGTAATATGGGTAACTCCTTCCATACAACCACTTAAACTAATCCAGTCACTATCCATGTCTATCATTAATGCCAATGCCAGCTTTGGCTGAATCTGTTCCCTTCAATGACTTAAATTTTGACAATTTTTTAAATATGGTCCCATATTAGACATTGACACAATGGCTGGCAAAGTTAAAATAAATGTATTTGTATCCTTTGGCAAAGGCATATCTACTCAGGAAGACTGAACAAGGGTCTTTGGAGTATTTTTCAGTTCACCAGCAAATTAGAGAAGCTGTCCCTGCCCCTCCTCCCCTTCCATTCCAATCAGAAAGAAGCAAAAATAGGCCTTAAAATAGCTTGCATTTTCCTAGAACCAATAAGGTAAATGGCACCTCATTTCAAAAGGGTGGCTAAGTATAAACCCACTGAGGGAGAAATCTTCAACTGATAACTTTGTGTAAAGAGGACATTCACAGCAGGTGACAGTGATTTGAAAGCAGATCATAGGAAAAATAGTTTCTTCTGTCACCTTAAGAAGAATTAGTTGGAGAACATGGTTGACTTTTTCCAGTCTCTTAAATTATGTCAATAAAAAAGAACAGCCGTTATACAGCAGGAAAGAAAGGAAGAGAGGGCAGCACTAAAGCTTTGTCATTTCAAAGGCAACAATCCACTCAGTGTTTCAATTGAAAGTTTACAACCAAATACAAAAGATTTGCAATAGATTGCAATCACAAAGACTTCTTCAGATTCCCATGTCCTACTAAGATTCTTTTACATTAAAGTCGAAAGGAAACCTGAGGCATCATTGCCATTTGACACATATGAAAATGAGGCTCAGATGAGTTAAACAACTTTCTCAAAGTCACAAAGTAAGGTACAAAACCAGGACAAGGATCCTGTGTTTCTGACTCTCCATCCAGTGCTCTGACTTGGCAAAATACCTACATTTTGTGCCTAAAATGTTTACTGGATTTCCAAACAGGAATCTAGCTTAGTTTTTGTTTTGTTTGGTTTGGTTTGGTTGGGTTTTGTTGTTGTTTAATGCATTCCTATAAGAGACTTTAAGACAAACAGAAAACAATTCAAGATTTTTGGGAAATAACAAAAAGATGTGGGTTCATTTTTGAGAAATCTATTATCTGGAATTTAAAATGTGACATCTTTTTATGGTAATAATATTTAGACTTAGAGATTTGGGTCAAGTATGGGGAAGGTCAAGATAAATCTGTTTGCATCCGTTGGCAAAGAATAGTACATTTAGGTAGACCAGACAGGGGTCCTTGAAGTCTTTGGGGCTTAATTAATATCTCAGTAGTATGTGTGGCTTTTTGGTATTGCTCCTAGTTCTGTTTTCTAACTTTAGGGAATGAGAATTTGGCCTCAAAGCTACAGACAGCTGTGAAATTCAATGCTCTATTGGAGCATTTTAAATAGCACATTTGGCCCTTTGGAGGTAACTAAATGGGTTTCACTTCTACAGATTTATAGAACTTGCTCTTTTGTCCAAATTTCTACCTCTTCTGGCTGACTCACTCCCAGCTCCTTCAAACTGAGCCCTTCATTACTCACAGTCTGTACAATGTAAGATAAGCTGGGATCAAATTCACGCAAGGCTGGCAAAGCTTATTTCCTTTCAGATGCTAGAATTTTACCCATCTCTTTTTCTACCATAGCGACATACTGGGAAGTACAAATTGCAGATCATGTAGTCTCGCAATTCAGGAATGAAGGTATGGCCTAAGAAACGGTTTTCAACCTTGGCTGCCCATTACAGTGATCTTGGGAGCTTCAAATAATCCCCATGTCAGGCTGCTTCCCACTCCAATTTCATCAGAATCGGCCTGGTGAGACCCAGGTATTGGCATTCTTTAAGCAACTGCTCAGGTGGGTCCAATGTTTAGCTAAGTCTGAGAACCCGTGGTTTAAAACAGCTCTTCTCAAACTTTAGTGAGAATTGGTTATCACCTGGACGCTTTTTAAAGCAGACTCCTGGTCCCAACCACTGGTCAACAGATGAACACCTTAGTGTTCCTCAAACTGTGGTTCCCAATCATCACAATGGCATCACCCAAGAGCTTGTTGCAAATTCCCAGGTTTTGCTCAAGACCAAATCACTGGAAATGGAGCTCTTGAGTCTCCAGAATTACTAGCTCTCCAAGCAACGACAGTGTACACTAAAGTTTGAATACCATTGGTCTAATGAAGCTAGTAAGAACTGTGTAACAGTGATGACAACTAAAAATAATATTGACAATGCTAATATTTCAGTCACTCATAAATTGCTCATTCTTTTGTTTGATACCACATGCCCCTGATAACTGCAGAAGGCCTGGATCCACTTGTGAGTGGATTTCTCTTCCTATCTCGTTCATCTGAGTGAACCTTGACGATTCTCTCTCAGTCAGTACTCATCAGTGCTGAGGTCTCCTCAGAAGATGAGGTCCCTCCTTGCTAGGCTACATCTCAAAAAAAAAAAAATAGCAATATATCTGTCAAGCGCCCAGATTCTCACTTTTGATCAAGGATAAAAGAGGGCAATTTAATTTGAAGGAAAAGCCCAGGACATATCGTTGGGGAAAAGTGTCCAGGATAAAAATATATATGGGAAACCCAGCATATTGCTTTGGCTTCAGTCAGGAATGGTGTTCTCACTCAAGCCTCTAGCCTGCTTCATGAGGTCCAGGCAGGCTCCAGACATAAAGAATACAGGAGAAAGAGCTTCTACCTGGACAAGAACTTCAATCCCATTCTTCAGCCCCTCTTTCTCCAATATGATTCCCTAGATAAAACATCTGACTTCTCTCTCCTAACATCTTCCAGATCCCCTGAGGTAACTGACACCCAGAATTTATTTTATATTTTCTTTTCAGCAATTGTCTCTGTAGGGTAAAACCTTTTCTAGAGCTGAAACAGTGCATCAGATAACTTTCAGTGTAATCTTTTTTTTCTTTTTTTTTTTTTTTGACATAGCCTTGCCTTTGTTGCCCAAGCTGGAGTGCAGTGGCACTGTCTTGACTCACTGCAACCTCCACTTCCCAGGTTCAAGCAATTCTCCTGCCTCAGCCTCCAGGGGCCTGCCACCACACCCAGCTAATTTTTGTATTTTTAGTAGAGATGAGTTTCACCATGTTGTTCGGGTCTCAAACTCCTGACCTCAAGTGAGTTACCCACCTTGGCCTCCCAAAGTGCTGGAATTACATTCCTGAGCCACCAGGCCCAGCCAGAACTAGCTTTTTTTAGTCAGTGGAACTCCACAAAGGTGAGGAAGTTCAGGATGCCACCCCAAAATCTGTGGCTTTGGTTTGCCGATTATTTCAACATACCAATAGGCATTTGGAGAACAGCAACATACCAAGTGCATTTGGGGAACAGGAAATGCAAATAAAGGCTTTTCTGAACTTCCTGCATCTGCCTAAGGAAGAAATTCTTCAAAAGAGACTCAATTGTCAAGAATCTCTGCCCCTGTAATCTTATCAGCCAACGAAGATGAACTCAAATCACAAGAGAGGAGACTAGAAGTTGACCCATGCCCAGATAATTATTCATTATCTGAGAGTTTCTCCCAGACAACTTTTATTACCTGAGAAATTTTATCCGCATAACAAGACCACCTCTACTCATCAGACATTTTTTCCTGTCATCCTCTCTTGTGTGGGCATCACCCCCAAGTAGCCCTAAGTACTAATTTTTTTCTGTAGCTCAAGAAACTATATAAGCTTCAATCATCTGACCAATCTTTGAGTCTCATATTTTTTGGGACTCTGGTGCCTATATATGTAATTATTTTTTTTTCTCCTGTGACTTTGCCTTATGTTGATTTAATTTGCGACCCAACCAAAGAATCTAGAAGGTTAGGGGAAGTCATTTTTTACATCTCTACAAACAGCTCAGATGATCTGATCATTGATGCACAAATCATGACTTCCTGGCCTCAATCTCTGAGCTCCATCACAAAAGCTTTGAGCTTTTGAGCACAAGTCAGTTTTTTTCTTCCATAATTAAAATGCTATCTCACTTCACTGTACAAGGTGAAAACAGTCACTAATGTTTCAGACACTTGATCGACATCAAGGAAATACATTGGAAAATCAGACCAAATATTTTCACTTTGAAAATTTGAGTGGCAGAACCAAGAATCTGCCTTCTTCAAAGAAAGAAAGAAAAATAATTCTAAGGTGAAGCTGACCTAAGTTAAAACTTCCCACAGAGAACACCAAGCTACCTATGTGGGGTGTGGGTTGTGCATAATATTTCATTTCCCATGCATCTTGGCTTACAAATGTGCAAAAGGAGCAGAATGCCCAGAGTCAGGAAAGACACACAGATTAAATAATTGCAAAAGAGCCTTCAACAATTGCTAGTTTCCAGTTTAGGTTGCTCTCTTTGTTCTGAGTTTATATGCAACTGCCTTCTCCCTTAAAATTATATTTAATAAAAAATTAGGTTCACTTTGCACACTGAGGTACCTCCTCCTTAGGAAGGTGCTCTGTAACCAAGAAGCTGAATGCTAATGCAGGGGTTGCTATGGTAAGCAATCTTTTCCAGTGAGCAGGAGAATAAATACCTGCATGAATTTCAAAATCGATAGTGGAGACGAAACGGGATATAACCAGGTATTTTAGCCTCTAAATATAGTTATGGAGCTAAAAGGTAATGTCTTCTCTGTAAAATCCTAATATAATTATAGATGCTTCAGTAAATTTTGTGTTCACCTTTGGAAGCAGATTGCTGATATTTTTTCAGAGTTTTTACATAACCCTCTACCATTTGTCGAAAAAGAAAATTTTAGCCAGATAAAAGCAGCTGAAAAAAATAATAAACCTGCTGATTTTTATAGCTGCGAAAAGAAGCATGCAGAATTAGACCCTAATTAATGAATGCTTAGTGAGCCAGAAGTGCTTAATGAACATTAAATAATAACAGTAAAATAGGTATGCTTTTTTAAAAACATGATCTACATGAAGAACTTTGTTTCATTTGTTGAGAAATGTAACTATTCGTAGGATGGATCTCCTCTTGCCGATCTCTCTTTCACCTGAGGTCAATGAAGATCTTCAGTGGCTGAATCAGTGGGCCCCAAGCCTCCTGGTTTTCAGGTGGATTCATCCAATGGGAGGTTGGAGGGAGGGAGGAACGTGCCGTTTAGCTCCCCTGTGCCAGGTTACTGCAAATTGGCTGAGATTCTTTACCTCCAGCCACAGCTCCTGGGTGCTGGTCTTTATTTCCTCCCCTAGCCCGTTCCATCCTAGGGGTGATGAGCCCGTCACCACTGCTAGCTCCAGAGGCTTCACAATTCCTTGTTTCTCTTCATCATGCCTACAACTTTTTCTCAATTTCCCCCCTTGAGTGTGCAACTAATTCCTTCTGGAGCCCTGACCACTACTCCTAGAGGCTCCGTTTTCCATACATAATAAAACAGCTGTATTAAAAGCCATACTTAAATGTTTATTTAAACATATACGTTAAGATTTAGCTGTGCCTTTGGGCTATTTCAATGCCAAATTTGCTACCTCTCTGTTGAAATAATTTGCAAGGTCGAAAAAACTCGCGTCCTTATATTCTTACGCATCACTCGGCTTCATAATTTGTATTTTATTTACATCTTGTTTCCTGTAAATTTTCTGCATCTTCTCTACCACAGTGGACACTCTGTGAAGGAAGCTCTCTGAATGACTTTTGTACTTACATGGAAACAAACACAAACAGCAGGAAAAGCATACAAACTCAACCTGATATAAGGTGCTGTGATGACGTTTTCCTCTGCACACCTTGTCTTTTCTTTCTATTGGTAAACTCCTTCTGACAGATAATGCCCTTTGAAGGGTGACTGCCCCCCTCAACTCAATATTTGTTCTCTCTCTATTCTAGATTCTCTTGGATAAATTGTAACCGATGAGAGACACCGAGCAAAAAACAATCTGACTCTCAGAGTGGGCAGGTACTTTATCTTGGAGCCATAAGGAATGGTGAGATAGGGCTTTTAGATAGAAGCAGAGAGTCTTTCTCTTTATCTATCTCCTTCCTCCAAAGGCTCTGTTTTCCTCCGTGTTCTGATACCTAAGATTATCTCCCTTGACAAAGAGGAGTGCATGCAAACATCAGGAAGGAGACAGTCCCCCTCATCCCCTGGCAGAGCCTCGTCTCATTAGCACAGCCCTGGAACAAGGCTTGGCCCTCTCTGCAGCATCACTGGGACCCTAAAAGAATAGCAATTTTCCAGACACATTATAAAGTCTCAGAGGAATACTGGGCGATTGTGTGTTAGGAACTTTCTCCGTGCATGATAATGTTGGTGGCGAGGACCTTCATCTCTTACCAATCTGTGAGTAATTCACTGGATAGAACCCCAGGGAGCTGAAGAAGTTAGTGCAGCTTTCAAAACTGCCTAATTTGCCACTAAAGAATAGCTTAGGCCCAGAGATAGACTTGTTCAATTTTAAGTGGAAAATCACTAAGTTATAAGGAAAGTGTAGCCACATGTACCTATGACTAAGTCTACATCACCCTCTTATTAAACTTAAAAATAGACTCTTAAAACAAACTGGAAGAATCTATTAACACTGAACATATACAAATCCTAAACCCAGCAAGTCTCTTATAGGTGTATACCCAGAGGAAGTGTGTCCGTAAATTCAACAAAAGATGTAGAATATTCATAGCAGTCCTGTTCCTAGTGGCTAAAAACTAGTACAAGTTTCCAAATTGTCTATATTTACATAAAACATACAGATAAATTAATGCTATGTGAAATGAGAAGTAATAATCTACAACTATATGCAAAAATACAGATGAATCTCACAAGCATGTTGAGTGAAAGAAGTAAGACAAGAGCACATAGCACATGTCTCCTTTTGTCTAAAGCACAGAAAAAGGCAAAATCAATCTGTGTTAACCAGAGCAGAGGTAGTGATACTGTTTAGGGCACAGTGACAGGAAGAGAGACTGAGAGGAGGGTTTTCATTATTCTGGTACTATTCACTTTCTTGACTGGGGTTAGTTTATAGTTCAATACATTTTCTAAAAGTTAACACACCTCATAGAAAGAAAGGGCGGCTAGAGTCCACCTGATTTAATGCACAATCATTAATCTATTGGCCAAGAGCCTTTAATCTTCCCTTAGAATAGGGACAGAGCTGGATTAACGGGTGGTCCATCCAGGCAGCTGTCTGAGGTGCCATTTTATGCTAAGGCCTGTCTGGGGATAGAAGATATAGAAAATTGTACTTGTCAGAATTTCTTCCAGAGGTGGCATTGCACCTGTTTTAAAAAAAATGATACTTTGATAAACTGTTAAATTTGGTAGAATACCCTACAGAACAGTTGCAAAGACCTTTATTATATGTTAAGAAAGCTCACTAAAGAAAAATGGCAACAATTAATTAATAAGCTCTATGACAGTTTGTTTTTAGCATTTAGCAACTATTCTATTCTCTCTCTTTTTCAGTAGGCAGAGAATGTATACAGGCATTGATGTTGGGCTTGGCTGGGTGACCTGCTTTAGCTGATAAAATGCTAGTAGACCTGAATTAGAATCTGCATTTATAAAGAGAACTTAAATTTCTTGTCCAGTGATACAATGAAAAGTGAAAGCACTAACGTATAAAAAAGCTGTTATCATTTCTGTTTTATAGGTTGAGACTCCAGAGTCTTCATTTTTAACAAGCTCCCAGGTGGTTCTGATGCCCGTCAATCTACCACACATTGAATACACTGTTTTATATCTCAATGTCTTTATCTACAAAATAGGGACCATAATACCTACTCATAAAGTTGTTTGCGGGCCAATTCAAATGCTGTATCTAAGTTTCTTAACACTGCACACAATGAGTGATCATTTCTCTTATTACCTTCTACCCCATCTCAGACTATAAAAGAGGACAGCAAACACATGTGGCAGGTTTTGTATAAAAAGTGTAACATATGGCCGGGCATGGTGGCTCACACCTGTAATCTCAGCACTTTGGGAGGCTTAGGCAGGCAGATCATTTGAGGTCAGGAATTCAAGACCAGCCTGGCCTACATGGTGAAACCTCATCTCTACTAAAAATTCAAAAATGAGCTGGGCATCATGGCGGGCACCTGTAATCCCAGCTGCTCAGGAGGCTAAGGCAGGAGAATTGCTTGAACCTGGGAGGCAGGAGCTGCAGTGAACCAAGATCGCACCACTGCACTCCAGCCTGGGTGACAGAGTGAGGCTCCGTCTAAAAAAAAAAAAAGTATAAGATATATAACGAGGACATGGTTCAATGTCATCTCTGTCACATAGCTGTGCAAACTAGGTAAGTCATTCAGCTTCTGTGAATGTCAGTGTGCTCATCTGCAAAAGGAGATCATAATGTCAACTTTTAAAGATTATGAGGATTAAATAAGGCCTGTCCCTGACACATGGTGGGCTCTAGAAATATGTTGGTTGATCCAAAAGTGACTCAGAATTCAATGTATTTAAGGTCTCTGTGACAGTCGAAAGTGCTGAATAGTGGCACCAAGGGACATTGCCCTGTGAGTTTTCACTGAACAACTACTGTGCATGCTATGGAGAAACTTGGCAGGATGTTGGTACATGTCCCAAATTGCCAGAAGCAGAGAATGGGATTCCTTTAAAAACATAAGCCTATTCATGCCCCCTCCCTGCTCAAAACCTTTCAATGTCATCCCATCACACTTACAATAAAATGCCAAGTTCTCAGAAGGGCCTATCTGACTCCCCAGGTTCAGGTATCACTCATTCTCACCACGTCATTCTATGACATCCCCCCTCTTGCTTTACTTGTCCTCAGGGCTCTTGTCACTAACCAATATCCCATTATATACAGTTTTCGTTTGCATATTTTGTGACTCCACTGTGAGAATCTTAGATTCATGAAGAAGAGATTTTGTCCCTTTCATTCACTGGTATATCTTCACCAGATACATAAGATGCTTAATAAATATTGTTAAGTGGAAAAATGGAAAAATGCCTCACCAGAAAATTCCTATCTGACCTGTAAGTAGGTATGCATAGATATGTTGGTTGTCAACACTGAGTTTTTTTTTTGTTGTTGTTGTTGTTTTGTTTTTTCTTTTTCTTTTTTAGATGGAGTCTCCCTCTGTTGCCCAGGCTGGAGTGCAGTGGTATGATCTCAGCTCACTGCAACCTCCGCCTCCCAGGTTCAAGCAATTCTCCTGCCTCAGCCTCCTGAGTAGCTGGGATCACACGCATGCGCCACCACGCCCAGCTAATTTTTATCTATTTAGGAGAGACGAGGTTTCACCACGCTGGTCAGGCTCATCTTGAACTTCTGTCCTTGTGATCCCCCGCCTTGGCCTCTAAATGTTCTGGGATTACAGGTGAGTCACCACGCTCGGCCAACACTGAGGTTTTGTATGAATAGGTTGTTTTCGTATTTACATTCATTCACGCATTCAGTATTTATTAGGCAGCTATGTCCTGCCAGATACTCTTGTAGATGCTTGGGAAATTGACTGAAATAAATCTTAGAGAAGCAGGAAGTTTGAGGGGTCATGTTCTTAGGATTGACACCTGTGGAAGGAAGGGAACTAAGATTGAGAGAAGCTGGTCCATGGAGCAGTTGCAGCAGAGGCCTCAGCTCGCCTGCCACAGAGCTGTGGAACTTGGATGACGTTCAGAGTTGTCCCAAATGGAGGTAACAAACTTGAGCCTTTGTATTTTTGCATCCAGAAGTCACTGAACATGGGATGTTCTTGGGGAAGAGCATGGCATTGGGCAAAATGAAACTCTCATACAGAGAGCAGATCCGAGAGAGAATCTCTTGAACTGTCAGCTTCCATCATTCCCAGGAGCTGGGGAGTGAGTGCTTTAGCCATAAAGATATAGGGGGAGGCAAGGGGGTGTCAGAGCAGCACATACTGACATGTACTACATGGGACAGATAGAACGGGGAGCTTGTCTTTTAGGAACTTACATGCTAATGTAAGAGAAACGGATTATCATCAACAAGCAAGATAAATAATCTAAACAGCGTATGAGAAAACAACGAATGCCAAGGAAGGTCCACAGTAGAGTTTGATGAAGGGTAATTAAATGCCACGGGGAAGCAGAGAGGCAGAATTCAATAGAAAGGGGGTAGGCTTCATTGAGCAAATAAAATTTGAACACAGGTGTGAAGGGGGTAAGAAAATTGACTCTGCAGAAATGAGCCTGGAGGGAAGAGCATTGCAGTCAGAAGGAAGAGCTGTTGGAAACACTGTGAGGTAAGAGCAGGCTTGGCGTGGCCACGATACACTACTCTTAAGACGCTTGACAAATAGAAGCGAGACTTAGTTAATAATAAAAATAAAATAGTAATCTGTGAGCTTCAGATGACAAAAATGGAAATGCATCTTTTTGCCCTTTGTTTTAAAAGAAACTTTTCCAATCAACACTATAGCTGCATTTGGGCTGCTCTGGAGGAATCAGAATGGAGCTGATTTGTTTCTTGTTTTCTCTATTTAAATAAAGAGAAAGTATACCTTGCTGACAATGGTCTATCTTTAACTCAACCTTTTCCCTTTATGAATTATTTCAGGGGCATTACTCTGAAAGTGAATGTCATTTTGCTTGAGAGAAGATGTGCTTGCAAATGAGAAAAAGACTTTACTGTGGTGAGTACAGCCAATTCATATCGTTATATTCAGTCTTTGTTCAAGGGACCGCCAAGGTAGGTGTGGTTCTGCTTGGCTTTTCTTGCAACTTGTGAAGTACTGCATGCTGGAATTTGCGGCTAGAGCTGAGGATCTCTGTGAAGTATCTGGCAAAATAGCCAAACTGAAAATAATCTCTTCCCGTATTCTGGAATGAAGCATAGACAGCCTCTTGTGCCAGGATTCTTCTTGTGTAACAAGGAACATTGCGAGGGCACTCGTTGAACAGGTGCATTGTTCTCTGAAAAGAATAGCTTGGGATGTGTGAGGAATGAAGGCAGAAGTTGCTTCCTGTAGTTGCTATTGACACAAGGAGAAGAGGTGCCTGAACTGAACTCGGCCCTATATTGTTTATTTACAATTTGGGTGTAAATTGTGATTCAGTATTTTAAAGGAAAGCCATCTGCAATTGCTCAATTATTTACATGGATGGTGTGAAGACTTGGGGTGTGAATTTTGGAGAAGAGGCAAGAGATAAATCAGGGATGTGTGAGTGCCAGAGCAAATAGGATCATCAAGCCCCCTTGCATTTAAAAAGAATCACATGTTTTCTCAGAGTCCTGCACTAAAGAAAACACCTGCTGGGGGCTGGTTTTAAGCCTACAGTATTCCCTCGGTCAGTTCTAATTAGCTGTAATTGAAGCATGCAGTGAGGTGCAGAATGGTACAGTAGAATGAGGCTGGGAATGAGCATTGAAACATCTCTGCATTTTAATCTCATCCCCACTATTTACCACAGTTACAATGCAGAAGAAGACCATTAAGCTTTCTGAGCCTTGACGTCATTTGCCATATCTATATAACCTCTCCTCCTGTGTCAACAGCAGCTGCAGGAAGCAATGTGTGCCTTCATCCCTCACACGTCCCCAGCTGTGCTCCTCAGAGAACAATGCACCTGTTCAGTGAATGCCCCTGCAATGCTCCTAGTTACACAAAGGAGACCAAAGAAGTTTAGGGACACATATGTGTACAGGGACTTGAAATGGAATAAGTAGACGCAGAGCCTGAAATGAGCATTCATGCACACATATTTATTGAGATCGTGCTTTCAGAAGTAACTAGTAAGGAAGTGAGAGAGGCAGGTAGAACAGGGTCTGTAGTGCAAAGAGATGGAAGTGCTACCCAGGCATTAAGCTTGGTTGCATTCCCAGCCCATGTTCCCTCATCTTCCCAGCCCCTAGGTGCCTTGCCTACTACAAAGCAGGTATTCCCTATATGCTTGTTTTACTGACTTAAGTTAGAAATGAAGCAAATCAGCAGTTTTAAGTTGTTTATTTAAACTTAACATAGTAATTAAGTAATATAATCCCCAAAGGTATATTAAAGTTTATATAAGATATAAGTTAAAGGCTGATGGTAGTTTTGCAGAGGTTCCTGTGGCCCAATTTGGCCTTAGTTCAATTCAGTTCAGGAAGTTTATGAGGTCTTAATCTTAATTCACTTATGGTGCTCATAACTGGGGGAGAAACACGATCGTGCCACTGATCTCAACACCAAATAATTTACAATCTTATTTTGCAATCAGACTCCATCCAGTTCCTCTCCCCAGTCCTGGCAACCCTGTCTGCTTTCTGTAATGATGGGTTTGCCTATGCTGGTTGTATCATTTAAAAGAAATTGTACAATATGTTATATTTTGTGTCTGCCTTTAAACTTTCACTTGGCATAATGTTTTTGAAGTCTAGACAAGTTGTAGCAGGTATAAGCACTTAATTTATGGCTGGGCGCAGTGGGTCATGTCTGTAATCCCAGCACTTTGGGAGGCCAAGGCAGGCGGATCACGAGATCAGGAAATCAAGACCATCCTGGCTAACATGGTGAAACCCCGTCTGTACTAAAAATACAAAAAATTAGCTGGGTGTGGTGGCACGCGCCTGTAGTCCTAGCTACTCAGAAGGCTGGGGCAGGAGAATCCTTTGAACCTGGGAGGCAAATGTTGCAGGGAGTGGAAATCGCACCACTGCACTCCAGCCTAGGCAACAGAGTGAAATTCCATCTCAGAAAAAAAAGATTACTTAATTTATTTTTTATGGCTGAGTAATATTTCTTGTGTGTATATGCCATTATTTGTTAATCCATTCATGCATTAATGGACACTTGGGTTGTTTGTAATTTTGGGCTATTATGAATAATGCTACTATACACATTCCTGTTAATGTTCTAATTTCTATGCGGGCATGCGTTTCATTTCTCTTAGGCATATAGTTAGAAGTACATTTCTGGAAAGTATGGTAGTTCTGTGCTTAACTTTTTGAGAAACCACTAAACCTTCTACAGCAATTGTACCATTATTCATTTCTACCAGTAATGTATGATGGTTTTCATGTATCCACATTCCAACACTTGTTATTTTCCATTATTGTTATTGATTACTAGTGGGTGTGATGTGGTATTTCATGATTTTCATTTTCATTTTCTTAATGACTAAATGAGTTAAATATCTTTTCACATACTTGCAGGTTATTTGTGTATTTTCGTTAGAGAAATATCTGTTCAAGTCCGTTGCTCATTTTTTAATTGTTTTTGGTTTTTTAGTTGTTGAGTTGTAACAGTTACTATGTTGTCTGAATACTAAACTAAGTCAGATACATAATATTGAAATATGATTTTCTGTTCTGTAGATTTGCTTTTCACTGTATTCATAATGTCCTTTACTATACAAAATTTTAATCTTTATGATGTACAGTTTATCTGTTTTTAAACTTGTTGCTGCTAGTTTATGCATTTCTAGAATTATGTTCCATTTATCTGGGCTGTCTAACCTGTTGGTGTACAGTTGTTCATAGTACTCTCTTATAATTCTTTTAATTTCTATAATATTGACAGCAATGTCCCCACTTCCACTTCTGAGTTTATTGAGTTGTTTAAGAGTCTGTTGTTTAATTTCTACATATTTGCAAATTATCTGTTTTTCCTTCTCTTCCTTTTAGCTTCATTCCATGGTTCTTGGAGAATAAAAATTTTTATGATTATAGTCTTTTTAAATTTATTAAGACTTGTTTCATGGCCTAATATAGTGTCTATCCTAGAGAATGTTCCATGTGCACTTGAGAAGAAGTATTTTCTGCAATTGTTGGGGAGAGTGTTTTTCATGTTTGTTAGGTGTAGCTGGTTTATGGTGGTGTTGGAGTATTCAAATTCTTTACTGATCTTCAGTCTAGATCCATTATTGAAAGTGAGGTACTAAAGTTACGTTGTTTATCTGAGATCTATATTTTTTAATGTAGGTGTTTACAGCTATAAATTTCTTTCTTAGCACAGCTTTTGCTACATCCAGTAGTGTGTGGTATTTTTGTTTTCATTGTCTCAAAATAATTTTCTAATACTTCTAATAATTTCTTTTTTAACCCATTGGTTGTTTAAGGGTACGTTGTTTTAATATTAATCATAATACTAGTTATCAACTATTATTGTAGAACTCTATTTCTCCTTCAATTCTGTCAATGTTTGCTTTATATACTTGGGGACTCCATTGTTAGGTGAATATATGTTTATAATCGTTATTATCCTCTTTATGAAGGGAAGGTCTATCATTTTCTGTGATTCACTCAATATATTTTAGTATTAGGTAAACCAAATTCTTTATGCTTTGTCAGCTTTTTTCTAGCCACTTTTGTATATTTACATTTTCAGATTATTAAAATTATTTTTATCAATTCTTAAAAAGAAATAAAAACAAAGTGATATTGGAATTTTCCTGGTAAATTGAATGTATTGGTTAATTTGAGAAAAATTGTCTTTTTTCCAATAGTATGTCATTTAGCCATATAAGACATTTTTCTGCAATTAGTCGTCTTCTTCCAAGTTTTTATATAGAATTTTATATATTTTATGCAATATCTGTCCATTTATTGTGATACTTGTTCTCTAGCATTTTATATTCATGAAATATTTATATTTATGAAATATTAATATTAGTATTTACAGTATTGTTATTGTGAATGTAATCATTTTCTGTATTATATATCTGAGGGGTTATTATTATATCAGAAAATTATATTTGAATATTGTGTGATTGGCCCCATTACTTAATTCTTTCACTACTTCTAATTGTTCTTGCTTTTCTTAAAATTTCCTGAATATGTAATCTCATTATTTGCAAATAACAATAATTATTTCCTTTCTACTTCCAGTATTTATATCTTTTATATTTTCAGAATAATTATAAATAATAGTGATTGTTACAAATGTGCTTTCTTTGTTTCTCTTTAAATGAGAACGTGCCTCATGTTTTAATATCAATCATAATGCTAGTTACCAGTGTGTGGTATAAACATATATATAAAATATGTTTTATATATATATATATATACACACACACACATCACACACTGGTATAAATATGCTATATATATAGCTTATTTCCACATATATAAAAACTATATTTTAATAAATATTATACTACACTTTTAAAACTATTATATGCCTTTGATATATTTTTGAGTTGTATTATATACTTATGGAAATTGTAACTTTCTAGTTTTTTCTTTGACATATTAATCAAATTAGTAAATCTCTTAGCAGATTTCTGAAAATTTAAATTCTTTGCATTTTTAGCATTAACTTCATTTGATCACTGTAATTGACATTCTCTGTCTTCATTTCACATTTTGTTAAGTATAACTTAAATTGATTAGTTATTTATTTCTTCATTTTGCTACATTGCCATGATTTGGGTTCAATAATAACTGCATTATTTTTAGTTAATAAAAAATTTTGTTCTCATTTTTCATTTTAGAATTATATAAAATACAGAAATTTATGGTTTTTTTGAGATCTTAATAATGACTCATGTATTGTTTTCCTTTTCAGCAGGAAAGGAAAATTATGTTTAATTACTACGTTTTCCAAATTATTATGGTATGATTTAGACTTTACATTTAGTAGTTTAAATTTTCTTAGAAAACCATTTATTTCCCTCAAGTTTCCAGATTTATGATTATAAAGCTAGGCATATAGTCTGGCAATCGTCTGAATTTCATGGGGTATTGAATATTTTCATTTGCTCATGATTTATTTAGCAAATATATTTTGTGGCTACGTGTAAATATACGGATGTATATTTGTATACATACATGATCATTATATGTATTTATATAGTATACAAACATACGTTCATATTATATGTTCATTCTTGTCTCAAAAAACCTTTTCATTATAATCTTTGTTTTAAAATTTATTCCTTACTAGTTTTAATCTATTTTAAAAGTTAGATAATGAGTTATCACATGTGTCACCAAAAGCATGATCTATTAAAAAATCACTAATTTAAACTTCATCAAAACTCAAACACTTTGCTTCGCAAAAATCCCTGTTAAGATGACAAAAAGACAAGGCGTAGATTCAGATAAATTATTTTCAAATTACATATTTGACAAAAGACTTGAATCCAGAATACATGAATAAGTTTTTAACTCAACACTAAGGGGAAAAAAAAACCAGTTTGACTACAAAAAGGGTAAAAGTTTGAACATTTTACCACACAGGCTATAGGAATGACAGACATACAATGAAAAGATGTTGAACACCACTAGCCTGTAGTGAAATTTAAGACTATAATAAGATACCAAAACAAACTTATTAGAATGACTAATTATTTCAGAAATATAGTGTTAATACCAAGCACTGGCAAAGATGTAGAACTACTGGATTTCATGTATGATGCCAGTAAATGGTGCAGTAAAATGTACTATAAAATGTATAGCCACTCTGGAAAATCGTTTGGCTGTTTCTCACAAAGTTAAATACACTTACCATTCTGACTGGTGTAAGATGATATCTTATTGTGGTTTTAATTTGCACTTCTCTGATGTTAATGATGTTGAGCATGTTTTCATGTTTGCTGGTCACTTGTATGTCTTCTTTTGAGAAATGTCTCTTCATGTCTTTGCCCACTTGTTAATGGAGTTGTTTTTTTCTTGTTGATGCACTTAAGTTCCTTATAGATCTTTAGTCTTTGATTGGGTGCATAGTTTGTGAATATTTTATCTCATTCTGTAGGTTGTCTGATTGCTCTTTTGGAGAGTTTCTTTGGCTATGCAGTCACTCTTGGTTATATTAAGTCCCATTTGCCTATTTTAAAACAAAAATTCTTGCATTTGCTTTTGAAGCCTTCATCCTAAATTCTTTGCCTATGCCAATATCTAGAATATTTCCTAGGATTTCTACTACAATTTTTATAATTTGTCATCTGACATTTGAGTGTTTAATACATTTTGAGTTTTTATAATTTTATAATTTGACATCTGACATTTGAGTGTTTGATATATTTTGAGGTAATTTTGAGCTAAATTTTGTATTGGCGAAAGGCAGCAGTCCAGTTTCATTCTTCTGCATATTGGTTAGCCAACTTTCTTAGCACCATTTATTGAATAGGGTGTCCTTTTCCTGTGGTTTATTTTTATTGACTTTGTTGAAGATTGGTTGTAGATGTGTGGCTTCTTTCAAGGGTCTCTATTCTCTTCCATTGGTCTATGTATCTATTTTTGTGCCAATACCATGCCATTTTGGTTACTGTAGCTTTAAGATACAGTGTGAAGCAGTAATGTGATGTCTCTAGCTTTCTTCTTTTTGCTTAGCATTGCCTCGGCTGCTCAGGATCTTTTTCTAATTATGTGCAATATGAATATGCACGCAATTATGAATATGAATATGGTAATTTGATAGAGGTGAATTTGTAGATTGCTTTGAACATTGTTTTGGGCAATGTTTATTCTTCCAATTCATGAGCATGGAAGCTTTTCTATTTGTTATGTCATGTATAATTTATTTTAACAGTTTTGTAATTTTCCTCACAGAGATCTTTAATCTCCTTGACTAGGTGTATTCCTAGGTATTTTATTTTTTATGTTATTTATTTTTTTTTTTAGGTTATTATAAATGGGACTGCACTCTTCATTTGATTCTCTGCTTGAATCTTATTGTTATATAGAATGTTACTAATTTTTGCATGTTTATTTCGTATCCTGAGACTTTGCTGAAATTGTTTATCAGGTCAAGAGTCTTTTGGTGGAATCTTTAGGATTCTCAAGGCATAGAATTATATCAGCAGCAAAGAGAGATAATTTGACTTCCTCTTTTCCTATTTGGATGACTTTTATTTCTTTCTGTTGCGGATAGCTCTGGCTTGAATTTCTAGCACTTTGTTAAACTGGAGTGGTGAGAGTGAACATCTCTGTCTTCTTTCAGTTCTTAAAGGAGTGCTTCCAGCTTTTCCCCATTTTGTATGATGTTGATGCTGGGTTTCTCATAGTTGGCTCTTATTATTTTGGAGTTTGTCCTTTTGATGTCTAGTTTCTTGAAGGTTTCTATCATAAAGAGATGTTGGATTTTGTCAAATGTTACTTCTGTATCTATAAAAGTGATCATATAGTGTTTGCTTTTAATTATGTTTATATGGTGAATCACATTTATTAATTTGCATATGTTGAACCATTCTTGCATTCCAGGAATGAATCCCACTTGATCACTGTGAATTAACTTTATTCAGTTTGCTGGTATTTTGTTGAGGATTTTAAAATCTATATCAGGGATATAGACCTATAGTTTTCTTTTTTTGTTGTTGTACATTTGCCGAATTTTGGTATCAGGATGATACTGGTTTCATACAATGAGTTAGTGATTTGTTTAGGGTTACTGTTGATATGTCAGATGATTTTTCTGTCATAGTGTTGTTAGCTAGGTGCTTTGCTGTCTCAGTTGTGTAGTTTCTTTATAGGGTCTGTGGGCTATGTGTGTATTTGTGCTTTTGTAGTAGAAACTATCGTTCTTTCATTTCCATGTTTAGAACTCCCTTAATCATCTTTTGTAGAGCCAGTCTGGTGGTGACTAATTTTCTTAGGCATTGCTTGTCTGGGAAAGACTTTATATCTCCTTTGTTTAAGGAGCTTGCTTTGGTAAGATATAGAATTCGTGGCTGACATATCTTCTATTTTAGAATGCTAAAAATTGTTCTCCAATCTTTTCTGACTGGTAAAGTTTCTGCTGAGAAGTCTGTTGTTAGTTTGATGGGTTTTCCTTTATAGGTAATGTGACCCTTCTCTCTAGCTGCCTTTAAGATTTTTTCTTTTGCACTGGCCTTGGGTGGTCTGCTGAGTACATGACTTGATAATAGTTGCCTTGTAGAGTATCTTGCAGGAGTTCTCTGGATTTCTTATATCATGTAAACCTCTCTAGCAAGAATGGGAACATATTTCTAAGTCATATCCTCAAATATATTTTCCAAGTGACTTACTTTCTCTTCTTCTATATCAAGAATGCCAATGAGGCATACATTTGTTCCCTTTACATAATCTCATATTTTGAGAGGGCTTTGTTTATTTTTTACATTTTTAAAAATTTCTTCCAACTTGGTTGATTTGAAGGACTAGTCTTCAAACTCTGAAATTCTTTCTTCTACTTGGTCTAATCATATTTAAGGCTTCCAACTGTATTTTGAAATTCTTGTAGATAATTTTTTAATTCCAGAAGTTATGCTTGATTTTTTATTAATAACTGTGTTGTCCTTAAATACTTATTTATCTGGGTTTGTGTGTGTGTGTGTTAGATTTGAACTTCCTCTTCCATCTCTTTGAGTTTCTTTGCCATTCAAATTCTGATTTCTATATCTGCCATTTCAGACATTTCATTCTGGTTAAGACCCATTTCTTGGGAGCTAATGGGATCTTTTGGCTGTAATAAAAACACTCTGATTTTTTGAATTGCCAGAGTTCTTACACTGATTCCTTCTCATCTGAGAAAGCTCATGTTTCCTCTCTCTCTCTCTCTCTTTTTTTTTTTTTGAATTTGCTTTTGTTTGGATGATGGTTCTTGATTTTTTACTGTTTTTTGCCTTGTAGATATAACTGTGGCGTATATCAAATATGATTGATTGGCTTCTTTTCTGGGTGTTTTCAGGGCTCCACAGTGGCCGTATGGGCTCCTTGGCTGCAGGCAGTTTCATATAGTGGCTTTCTCCCATCTTGCTTGGAGTAGCAGTGTAATTTTGTTTGGTGCTGCAATTCAAGCTGCAGTCCAGTAGTTGGCATTTAAGAGTAAGAGCTGGCAAGTAGTTGCAGAAGCAGAGGCAATAAAGAAGTATGAAAAGCATTTTCCCCAAGTATATATTTTCTTTCAATGGTGGTGGAACCACTATAGAAACCTTAGAATTGGTCTCTTTCAGCCCATGCTGCCAAGCCCTGATGGGAAGAGCTGCTACTGAATCTGCAACAGTGCACTGAGGAGGGAGGAATGGGGGATGAGATGACCTCCTCCCCATATCTGTTCCTGAGCTATGATGGTGCCATGCCCACACTGACTTTTACTCAAAGTGGGCTTTGGCGGGCTGCTCTTTTCTCTCCCTTAGAGGTGGACTGTGCTGAGAGTTAGAGCTCTGGGTCTGGGTGTTTTCAGTGACAAAGTGTCTGTATAAATTCCTTAGTTATAGGTAGCCTTTGGATAATGGTTTATCCAAATGCTGGTTATAGTAGTTAGGTACTGGGCATGTGAGCAGGCTCACTGCCTCCTATGGGGTCAGGGTAACAATGGTCAGGAAGTTTCACTCTTTTCCCAGTGCTATGTACTTGTGTTGGCAGATATCCTAGAGTGTTGTGCCATTAATTCTCCAAGCCAGTAGGTGGCTCTTGTGGGTAAGAGCTGGCTACAGCCAATGTGGCTGGGTATATACCTGATCCTTACTGATTAAAACTCTCTGGGAGCTCAGACCACTGTGGAATGCATAGCCCTAGAGAATGAGAGCAAGATGGGTGGCGCCAGATCAAGCGGGCCCATCTGCAGGTCCCACAATGTCAGGCACAAGCACTAGCTCCAAGGACAAGTTTAGTGGGCAGCCACCAAGTGCTCAGAGGTATGCCTAAGCATGAAGCTGAGAAACCTCATTTTCCCCAATTTCCCTGCATGAGGAAGGGTGAGCGGCCTAATTCTCCAATCCAGGAGAGTGAGTTCTCCAAGTGCGTAGAAGTCTGCCTGGGTATAGAATAGAAAGAGCCCCACTGCACTACAATCTTTTTACAAAAAGGGTAGGGTGGCTCAGGCAGCTGTTCAAGGTGAACAAGTGCTTGGAATGCCTGGAAATCTACCTGGACATGGAGCACAGAGGGCCCCACTACACCACAGTCTCTGGGGAGCAGGCTGGAGCACCTCATAATGACACATGTAGACTGGTTCTAGGTTGCCAAGCTGGCCTTGTGTGAAGGTCTCATTGCCCAAAAGAAACCACAGCTACAGCAACTCTCCTCCCACTCTAGACCTGCAATGGGGAAAAGCACGATTCTAGCGCCTACTGCTAAAGTGCTTTCCAACCTTACTGCTCAATTCTGGCTGTGGAGGCTCTGTACTACTCCAGAACAGGTGTTCCAACCTCTGACCAGACACTAAAATGCCTGCGAGGCCATGTTGCCAGATTGCCAAAGAATGACTTTGTATAAGCCTGGATTAAAAATGGCATCCCTGTCACAATCCCAGGTCTGGGAAAATGATTGCAACTTTTCCCTAGTCTTTCCCTCTCAGTGTCTCCAAGCCTCCCTCCAAGGTAGCTGCAGGGACTTGAGAGGAATAATGTGCTCTCCCTTGGCCTGGGTTGCATGGATCTGCAGTGGAAAAGTGAGTCACCAAGGGGGGTTATCTGTCTCTCTCACACACCAAGGTTTCACTCACTTTTACCAGCCAGATGCCTCATGGGGGCTGTTTGCCCACCTTATCTTCCCCAGGATCTGGTGTGTCCTTTACTATTCTGATAGATTCCCCTTTTTCTTCTTGTATTAAAACTCACAGAGTTTATCTTTATGTACTATTTTGCTATTTCCAAGTGACTGAGGAATCCTAAAGGCCTCTAATCCACCTTCTTGAAGTAGGAAGGAGGGGGAAGAAGAGTGTTTCCAAAGAACTCATCCATAGACTCAACTTTGCCAAGGAAAGAATCAATGAGTTCGAAGATATGTCAATAGAAACTTCTCAAACTGAGATATAAAGAGAAAATAAAAAGTGGAAAAAACTTAAGAGAACATCCAAGAGCTATAAAAGAATTTCAAAATATATAAAAATTAATCTGTTTGTCTCTTCTGAATGCTTGAAGTTTAGTAAATTTAATAACGTATATCTCATTTTTGGTGATTCTATGTTCATTTTTTATAAAATAGAACAAGCCCTTGAAAACATTTAAAAGATTCTGGGTTTTTATTCTTCTTTCATCTGAGGAGATTTCGCTTCTTCTATAGTATCATAGTCTTTGTATCTGTTTTATTTTTATATCATTAAATTTATCTCAAATTATTTAAATCTTTATGTCCTTTTCTTCTGCATCTTGGTGACTTTATCAAGCCTATTCTCTAAGTCATTATTTTTAACATATTTTAAGGGTCTCACTCAGGTTTTTTCCCTTCAATATTTTTTTTCTTAGTTCTGCTGGCTCTGTTTACCTGTTATTGTGATCACTAAAGTTTTCTTTTGTTTCCTGGGGTAGGTTTTTCTTCAGGATCCATTCTTCATCCTATTGTGTATGTGCTACATTGTTTCCTTGTGTGACTTTGTGTGTATGTGAGATGGTGGATAAATTGAGGGCCATCACTTTTTTCCTTCTTGGTTCCCATGTTGTTTATTCCTATTGACTTATCTTATACCCGAGATTATTCCACAGAGTCTTCTATTTGCTTCCACATAGTAAAACAGACTTTGCTTAACTTCTTCCCTTTTTACCTAATTAATATCTGAATCCCCACCCTCAAGTTTTTCAACAAAGACTCAAAATCTTTGCATTGTTAATTTTTATTTTTTGGTGAGTTTTTAGCTGCCTCAGTGGGCTGATATTTAAAGGTGATTTGAGGCAGCTGCTTTAAGAAATTTTTTGTTTTACTTACTCCATTTTTTAAAAATTCCTATATTGGGTCCATGCTACCAGGATGGAAGTGGCCAGTCTCATGGGCTTTAAAACTGTGCATCTAAAAGGGCCAGTCACTTTGGTGTGAAAATATTGCTATTAAAACTTCTCAATTTTGTGGATCTATATATGCAATTTTCTCACTTGCACTAAGATTTTCTGCATCCATTACTAGTATAAGTCATGCTTTTTCATAGGCTTTTTCTGTCTTCTTCTTCTATTCTAAATTGCCAAGTAAAAGTAGAAAAAACTTAGCATCCTTTCTGGTTTGTTTGTATCCAAGATTTAGGTATGTGACACCACATGAGATAGGTGTATTTACATTCTTCTAGCTCATCGATATGTCCATTCACAAGGGTGTGTGTGTGTATGTGTGTTCTACCACTACTTTTTACTACTGCATGCTGTTTAGTCTACCGAGAAAGCAATATTAGTTTAAAATAGATTATTTTCACTCCTCTACTCCCTCAACATACTAGAGCTATACAACCACACCCTTTACCATTTGGCTGTGCAGAGTTTCCTAGCCCAGCAGGTAGACTACACTTCTTTGCTCCATTGACTTTTGGCTGGACCATGTGACTTACTTTGGTAATGGAGTGTGACCACATGTGATGTGAGCAAAAGTTTTAAATGTGTTTCTGTTGTTTGCTTTGTTCTTTTTCATTTTGTTTTCATCTGCCAGGAGAAGTACATGTCCTATGTAGCCTTTTCCTCTTCAGCTTGGGTCCTAGAATAATACAGATCTGAAAATGACACAAACCTGAGCTTAGCCAAGACACTGCGAGATCCATGAACAAGAAATAAATACTTGTTTTTGGATTCAACTGAGATTTGGGGGTTGTTATGCAGAATTTTATAGTAGCAAGCTGACTAATAAGAGAACCATCTTCTTTAAATATCATCCAATTATTCTGTGTTTTGTTTATAGTATGTGAAGACACTTAAGTTGAAATTCCAGAGCTCTAGTCACTGAGCTCTATAAGTCATCATTAAGTTTCCACTGGGGCCACACCTCTCACAAGCTGTTCTCAGCCAATGACTGAGCACATTATGGATCATGCTAAGGTGGGTCCAGTCTGGGAGACATAGGGCTCATCTGATGATGGACCAGCTCAAGAACACTGAATGGCCTTGCAGAAATTTCCTTAGACTGCGAAGTGGTCTAATGTATTTGTCCCACCTTCCTTTATTCCAGCTTTCTCTTATGAATAGATGCACACTGCAGTCCAGCAGCTCTCCCACCTCTTCCCAGGTCCCTCCCCATTTTTTCGCAACGGGATATCCCACTAAATGCTCCCTTTGTGTTTAATCAATTTCTCAGAAGACCTGGACTAGGACAGTCTCTTATCTCTTCCTTACTCCAGACTTAGAAACAATGTTCTCTGGTGGGCATTTTAAAAGCATTGCATTTAGAATTTGCATTTTAGAAATTGCCTGTACTTTTAGCTTTTTTTCAGGAAAATTTAAAAAAAAATTATGAAACTTTCTCACATGTTCTGTCAGGGTTTGTTGAGTTTTAAGCTGGAATGTCTTTTTAGGAAGAAATGCCATATTTTAAAATACAAACTGGCATCATAATAAAAAGAAAAGGCTAGATTTAAGAAACAGAGTCTGTCTATAAGATTCTGTATGATAGCCACACACTGCATAAATTCTTTTTTTTTTTTTTTCTTTTGAGACGTAGTCTTGCTCTTATTAACCCAGGCTGGAGTGCAATGGCGCGACCTTGGCTCACCGCAACCTCCACCTCCTGGGTTCAAGCAATTCTCCTGCCTCAGCCTCCCGAGTAGCTGGGATTACAGGCTGCGCCACCATGCCCAGCTAATTTCTGTAGTTTTAGTAGAGACGGGGTTTCACCATGTTGACCAGGATGGTCTTGATCTCTTGACCTAGTGATTCAGCCGCCTCAGCCTCCCAAAGTGCTGGGATTGTAGGCATGAGCCCATAAATTCTTTATAGGCCTGGCCCATAAATTCTTAAACAAGCAAGATGAGCTTTCATTTTTGAAATTTAATTATAAATCTTAAACATACTGAGGCTTTGTGGACCTGCTGCCCCTGAATTAGTTCATGAAATGGCTGAGTTAATACGACACAGTTGGATCTTTGCAGTTATATAGCTATGGCCTTGGTTTTATTTCCCTAAGGCCCGAGGAATATAAAATCTAGGAACATAGTTTAAATAGATTAAGGGGTAGGGGTAGTATTGTATGTGTACATGTGTAAAATAGGCCAGTTGTGTATCCTTAACGTTCACAAGAGTTTGCATAGTGAATGGTTCAACAATTGTCTCCTGCATATTCAGTTGTGAACTTTACACTCTAACTGAAACCCACATGGGACATGGAACTGTCATTTCCTTGAAGCTATTAAATACTTATGAAAAATAGCTGATGCATTCAAGCCTGTTTTCAATTTGAGACTCACTGGGAGTGTCACATTCTCAGGGGCAGTTAAGACTCTCTTTAGTGTCATATGTCCAAAAATAGCCTTAAAGCCAAACACTTGGGTCAAGATGAAGTGGGGTAGAAAGGAAACATCTCTAAACAAATGAATTATCCAAAATGCCACAAGAATTCTCTGTGGTCGAATGAATCAAAGCTGCTTTGTATGGCAGCACTCAGGCACCCACACACTCAAAAAACACCTGGCTGAGAAGCCACCAGTCTATATTCATTGGCCTCATGGGTGCAATATATCCTCTGAAGACCTATTAAATCAAGCTTCGGGTATTTAATAGGTATTAAAGAAGATATTGTTCTAAATATTTGTTTGCATTTTACATTCAATATTGCTATGAAGACAAAAGTCCTTTGGAAAATGATTAAGCCATTGTTTCTGTTTAAGAGAAACTTTAGTTAGAAAGGTAGATGTTTTAGAAAATAAAGCCAATAATTTATAAGAAGCAAAAGACTTATCAAAATGAGTGTTTGTGCCAACACCAAAACCTTGCAATCTGTGCTTTTCTCAAAAAAGGTGTGTATCCCTTTAGTCAGAATTCAAATGTGCATTTTCTTGCTTTACAGATGGAAAAAAATCCAATTCTCTATTTATTTTGTAATGCTTGGCATGTAAAGCTCTAGCTGGCTCAAGTAGTTCTGATGAAATGCAGGACAATGACACCTTGAAAGGTGGTGACAGTATATCCTCTCAAAAAGTAATTGCTCCTGGCTTCACACATAGTAACTTCAAGATGGAAAATACATTTAGAATAGTAAATGCCAAGAAAGCATCTAATCCAACTTATCCTTCCTTATCATTTTATGGAAGCAGGTAGGATAAAAATATGAGCCAAAAGTATTATCCATAATATCAAAATTTAGTGCTTGTTAAGTCTGTCTTCTCTGTCTCTGTCTCCTTTATCTCTGTTCCTTCCTCTTTCCTCAATCCTTGGAGCAAACATTGTTCTAAATTTTATTTTTATCATTTCTTGGTATTTCATAATTAGTCTCTTAGTTATAGACAGTTCTAAACAATAAATTGTTTAGTTTTGAGTTTATTAAAAGGGAATGTACCATACATAGTATTTGTTCTATTCGCTTTTTTGACTCAATCCTATTCTTATTTTTAAATTTATTCACTTGTTGCAAGATCTAGACCCTGTTCATTTTCACTACAGTCTGTAATATATTTTGTAAATATATTATAATTTACTGGGCTGTCCTTTGATTAATGGACCAGACGTGACATAGGTTGGAAATACCTTCTTCCACTTTGTGTCTTTTCATTTTCCTTATGGTATCTTTGATAACCATAAGTTCTTCATTTTCATTTAGTCAAAATTATCCATTTTTTCTTTTTGCTTTTTAGCACATTGTGACATATTTAAGAGAGTTTTCATTCTCCAAAGGTATGAAGATATTGCTCTAAATATTTGTTTGCATTTTACAATAAAGTCTTCAATCTTTCAGAAACATATTTTTCTAGAGGCATTTTATTAGGTGCATGAAAAATTAGAATATTACTATTTGTCTGTTTTAAGTTTTTCATAACTATACAAAGACCATTTCAACCCCTGGCCTCATATTTTTGTCTTTTTGATTCATTTAAATATATTTATACCAGACTTTTTAGTTAAAATTTGCCATGTAAAATTTTTCTCATATCTTTAGATTCAAATGTTCCATGCTCTCATGTTGTGGGTGTACCTCCTATAAAAAGCACTGAAATTGATTTTTTTAATACAATCTGACTATAATTCAATAATTTAAAATCATCAATGAATTTTTAAACTTTCACCCATGACTTTTTTAAATTTAATATAAGTGAAAGCACAGAGGATGTTAGCTTATAAAATTAATGGATTGGATTCTGTCACACAATTGATTATTATCATAAAGATGAAATAGCAGCTTTCAAAGAAAGCAGTCTCCACCTTGGTTCTTTTAAAATAACATGTGTGGACATAGTCCTAAAAGTCAAAGAAGTGTTTTTTGGATTGTCTCAATTTTTATGAATAAAAATTTTCCAAAGGGAAACAAAAATGGCTCAAATCTTATAACACATTTAACAATATGACATATTAGGGATTTATATAAGCAAGATAAATATCTAATTACTGAACCACATTATTTTATGGCATTAAGCAATTTAGCAAAGAAAGTGCTTAGGTGGTGTAACTAGAAACTTTGAGAGATGCACCCAATACACACACACAAGGGTATATTGTTTTCTTATTAGGAAGATTGTTCAAGCCGTAGTTATGGTTCTGAAGGATTAGGCCCTTGGAGAAAATTAAAAGATTATCGGAAGAGAATAAAGGTTTCCTGCTTGTAGATTGTAAAAGAGGTAAGTGATCTCGGTTGTGCTTATCACATGATTGTCATCGGCTATTGGCTGATTTAAGATCATCTCGCTGGGTTGACTGGGCTGTATCATCCTCTGGCAGGCTAGCCTCAACATCTTCACATAGACATTATGGAGGGAGCAAGGTGAACAACCCCAATATGTAGCATTCTTCCAGCCTCTCCTTGCATCATGTTTGCTGACACCTCATAGGCCAAAAGAAAGTGCACAATTGGGTTTAAAGTCAGACTAAGCAGGCACTGGAATGCTACAGGGAAGAGGGTGACAGTCCTGGCAGGGCTCAAGTATTGGGGCCATTAATTAAATCAATCTACCACAGAGGCCAGTATCTTTCCCTGACTGAGAAATGTGGGTATGAGCACAACAATAAGTCTCTTAGAGAGAGGGTGGACAGGGAACTGTTGTCCCCAAGCAAAGACAAGCTTCAGCTGACAAGGTATGACCTGTCTCAAGGACAAGCTTGCCCTTTGGCCCAGGCCTCTCACCAGTCTTTGCTTCCTTTTTGAATAGCTGGAGCTTCTAATTGCTTGGACGCAGTTTTAACAAAGAGAAAGGAGCAACCAAGGAGAAGCAGACTTCTTTGTCTAACATTGCACTTAGGGTAGGAAGCAAACTGATAAGTGGCAGTACTTATAAAGGAATGTTATATTTCTTCTCAGGGATAGACAATGCTTTTGGGAAAAAGACAGGTCCCTTGTAACTGCTGTTAGGGTAGCGTTGCTCTTTGATTTGCATAAGCCATAGGCATCTCCTCTGAATTTTATCAAAATTGCAAATTAAGAAGTACAGAAACATGGATTGGAAACAGCTAGATTTCTGAGGCACAGTAACAAAGTACTAAAGAGCCTTGATTTGAAATAATAAAATGTATTTGGGATTTCTATATTTTATATTTGGGGACATTTATTTTGTGTGTGTGTGTGTGTGTGTGTGTGTGAGAGAGAGAGAGATAGTCACATTATATATAGATATCCTATATAATTTTAGTTTATTTAGTGTTTAGTTTATTTAGTTTATTAGGTTCCATAGTGCTATATTGATGCATGTTTTTGCATTTGCTGTTAGAAAACAGGGCAATAAATCTGAGGCAATTCAGATGTAATCTCTGTTGCTGTAGTAGAATGAAAAGCTAGAATTTCTGAATATATTTTAAGCTGCCTTCTACCTTAATGCATTGTGTCATGTTCTTAGCAGTTTCTCCCATAGAAGATGGGCTTTCAACGTGCATGTCAGCTTGGGGGAAATCATACTCCTATGTATTAACTGCTGACTCCTTTAATCCTGTTAGAATTTAATTTCCCTTGATTGAATATGGTGTTATCACTAGGTGCTGAGTGGTCCTTTCCTATCAGTACATATAAATCCTGTTAGTCCTTCCCAGATTCCGGATGTTCCAGAGCATTCTGAGGTCAGACTGTTCTGAAGGAGCATTTGCTTTCTGATTCATCCAATAGAGAAAGTGAAAGTTAAACTTTTTGGCAAAGATGTCTTGTTTGTGTCTAGCTGAGTTGTGGGACTGAGGCTCCATGAAATAACAAATTCAAAGACTTAAAAAAGCCTTAAATTAAAATGTAAGATGTTCTTCATTGATTATCAAGGTGCTTACTCATAAAAATCGGTATGATTCTCAATTCTTCCAATATTACTAAACAAAGCATGTCTTTAATATGTGTGACCTGCTTTAACTGCTCATCCCAGGAAACTCGTTCCAGCAATTATTGGGATTTGCAATGAAATCAATTCTTGGGGATCTGAGGTCTTTGGTTTGTTGTGAGCGATCCGTTGTGCCCTACCTTCCTCTTTCTGCTCATCATCTGTTGGCCATTTCCTGCTAATTATCTTCCTCCACTAAACAAAAGAAAGCCAATTCCATTCCCAGTCAGATTTGCTACTTGTTAGCACCTCTAATTATTTTTTGAAAGTTTGATTTAAGAAGAAATTATTGGATAAATTGAGGTGTCTGTGGCATCTGTGGATTTCAGGCATTAATTAAAATCCACTTTTTTACTAACAATCAAGGGATAGGTGTAAATACTGGTATTTTTTAAAGCTTTAACTATTTCACTGACATCACTTTAGTCACCAAATGTGATCCAAACATTCTGCAGCATGTTGTGATTTAAAGGTAAATAAGATAAAGTACTTTCTCTCAAAAACATGAGTTTACTGTCAGATTTTTTCAAGGATCACAAACTGAAAAGCATTCAGGACAACTTTATAAAAGAAAATTGGGTCAGAGCAATGGTGCAGATCCCAGGCCCAATCTAAAAAAGGAAGAAACCAGCATTGTTAAGCACAGCCATTGTTTCTGTGTAAGAATGTTATTTTGCCTGTAATCCCAGCACTTTGGGAGGCCGAGGCGGGTGGATCACGAGGTCAAGAGATCGAGACCATCCTGGTCAACATGGTGAAACCTCGTCTCTACTAAAAATACAAAAAATTAGCTGGGCGTGGTGGCGCGTGCCTGTAATCCCAGCTACTCGGGAGGCTGAGGCAGGAGAATTGCCTGAACCCAGGAGGTGGAGGTTGCGGTGAGCCGAGATCACGCCATTGCACTCCAGCCTGGGTAACGAGCAAAACTCCGTCTCAAAAAAAAAAGAATGTTATTTTACTACTGCCAGGATTTCTGAACTTTCAAAAAAAGCTGGCATTTGAGATTTGTATGCAATATTTTCTAATTTATAATTAAACGTTGAAATTAAAAAGACATTTTGAAGTTATGGATCAGGTTTAGCCTTTTGTTATACCCTTTTGCAAAGAAGAGTTGTAGATCGAATGATCACTGCAGTTAACAGGGCACCTTTTTTTGTTTGTTAGTTTGTTTTTGTTTTTTAGATGGAGTTTAACTCTTGTCCAGGCTGAAGTGCAGTGGCGCAATCTCAGCTTACGGCAACATCCGCCGCCTGGATTCAAGTGATTCTCCTGTCTCAGCCTCCCTAATAGCTGCAATCACAGGCATGCATCACCACACCCGGCTAATTTTGTATTTTTAGTAGAGACAGGGTTTCTCCATATTGATTAGGCCGGTCTCCAACTCCCGACCTCAGGTGATCTGCCCGCCTCAGCCTCCCAAAGTGCTGGGATTAGAGGTGTGAGCCACTGCACCCAGCCAATAAGGCACTTCTTATTGCCTTCTGCAGAATTGACTTTCCTATCTACCATTGTCCATGTATCATACTGACCTGAAAGTTAATATTAAACACGTGGCTTAAATGAGATATGCTAAATCAACACAGAACATAGAAAAAAAGGAGATATGAAAATCCAGAGCCAGCTGATGAGAGAGGGGCATAGAAGCCACGCTAGGTTATTTTTAGCTCAATCATCATACGTTCTTGGTTGCAAAAGAAACTCTGTAGCAAAAAACAGATAACCAAGAGGAAAACAAATAGATGCTTATTAACATGTATAGATGTATAAAAGACACCCAGAGAATGAGTAATCTCAAAAAGGTGTCTTTGACTTCCAGTGGATATACCATCCTTGACAATGAGCAGTACATTTTTAGAGCAGTGATACAACAAAAGGTATTTAAGATGTGGGAAAAAGATATAAGGCAAATATTAAACAAAAGAAGTCTAGAAGAATTAGACTAAAATGAGTCAAAAAGACAGAAATCAAGGTTAAAATGAGAGATTCTTTGTATAATGATAAAAATTATTTTAAACAAGAAAATATAAAATTCTAAATACTAATTTCTCAATGAAAATACTGATGGAAGCTGAAGTTTTGTTTTGGTCCAGATCTTGGTGCAGAGGAGTGGATCACATGTTCATTTAGCTCATGAGGAAAAAGTGGGAGACTGAGGTTCACATAGGCTGACTTTGGTTTCTCCCTTTAGTTGTAAACATTCATTATAATGGGACCTGTTGCCGTTTCATATGTTTCTGGTTACACTGATTTATGAATTATATTCTCTGAAAAAGTCAAAGCATTATATTCACAAAACTTTGTAATGAATGAGAGGTAACATGATACCTAATAATACAGCTTCCAAACGTATAAAACACAATATAATAGAAATGATAAAAATAGACTAATACACAATGTAATAGAAGTAAGTGAAATAGACTTCTACTTGCAGAAGATTTTATTACAATTCTGACAGTACGTAATTAAATAAGTAGACAAATTTAGGAAGGCTATAGCAAAAGTAAATGATATGAATAATAAATCTGACCTAATTGGCATGTTTACAATATTGTTTCTAATACCACCTTAATTAATGTTATTTTTAAATGTATACAAAACATTTACCAAAACTGACGTTATTCTTGACAAGTCTAAACAAATTTAATTCACAGGACTGAAATTGTACGTAGTATGCATTTTAGTCAGAGTAGAATTCAGCTCAAAATCAATAATCAAAAAAAAAAAAAAAGTGTGTGTGTGTGAAAATTACTATACTTTTAAATTACCTATGGGTAAATCAACATAGAAAGTAGTTTGAAATGAATGATAATGAAAATGAAAAAATCAAAATGTATGGAATATAGCTCAGTCGATGATTACAGGTAACTTTGTAGCCACATGTCTACAAAAGAGAAGAAAAAACTGAAAACTAATGATCAGGTATTCATCTCCGTAAGTTAGAAAACAGTAGCAGATTAAGTCTAAAAATAGAAGGAAGAAGATAATAAAGTCTGGGGACAAAATTAAGGAAATGAAAAGCAAATCTACCAAAAATTGCTTTTTTTGGGAAAACTGATGAAATTGCTTAAACCTCTGGCAAGGTTCAAGTCAAGAAACAAAGAGGCATAAAGCACCACATGCATAATAAAAACCATGGTCAGTAAATGAGAATGAATATTAGGAGAATATTATGAAAAACTTTCTGCCAAAAAAAAAGATACAATGGATAAACTCCTGAAAAAATAAATCTTACCAATCCGATAAAATAGAAAAATAGAAAAATTAATGATGATGATAGTTATCTAAAAGTTATCTATGAAAGAGTCTTTTCACATACACGCACACCAGAATCAAAAAACAAAAAACTTTAGACTTCAAATTGCTTCACTTGTGGTTTCTATCAAATGTTTAAGAAAAAATAAGTGTGATCATACAAAAGTTATTCAAGATGATAATAGAGAGTAAACTCACTGGGCCTCTTTTTATACAGCCAGCATAACCTTGATACTAAAACCGAAGGAAGATGTTAAAAGAGAGGAAAATTATAGGTCAGTTTTTTCAGGAACATTGATGCAGACCAAAGCAAAATAATAATTGAAGCCCATCAATACAGTGTTAGAATAAAGGGACAGCTTGGCCAAACAGAGGTGGCTCTAAGAATGCATGAGTAGTATAAATTCACAGCTCAATGTGATTCGCCACAAAGAATAAAGACTAGATCATCTCAAAAGATGCTAAGAAGGCATTTAATAAAACTCAGTATTCACAAGAAAAACTCATAGATGCTGGTCACAGTGGCTGATGCCTGTAATCCCAGCACTTTGAGAGACTGAGGAGGGAGGGTCACTTGAGGCCAGGAGTTCGAGACCAGCATGGGCAACATAGCAAAACTCCATCTCTATAAAACCTTAAAAAAAAATTAGCCAGGAATGGTGGCACATGCCTATCGTCCCAGCCACGTGGGATGCTGAGATAGGAGGATCATTTGAGGCCCAGAGTTCAAGCCTGCAGTGAGCTATTACAGTGCTATTGCACTATAGCCTGGGCAATAGAGAAAGATTGCCTCTAAAAACAACAGCAAAGCAACAAAACTCATAACCAACTAGGACAAGAAGGGAACCTTCTTTAATTTGATCAAGAGTTTCTAAATAAGCATTCTCTGTGATATTTAGAATGAAACCAAGATAGCAGTCATAGTAACTTCCAATCATCATTGCACTGGAGACCTAGTCAGTGCAGTAAGAAAGAATAAAATAAAAAAGGTGAAATAATTGGAAAGAAGAAATAAAATTGTCATTTGCAGATGAAAGTGCTGTGTATGTAGAAAATCCAAAGTAATTTATAGATTATTTGTATTAAAAAGTGGATATAACAAGGTCATTGAATACTAGATTAATTAGAGAATAATTTCAGTCCTATATTCAGTCAAGAAATAATTAGAAAATGATTACTCATAATTGATAACTTTCACTTAGGCGTTGAATATCCTGCAAAATTCCTGCCAAGTAAGCTTCCTCCCCATGAGGGAAGAGATCATACAACCGATGTGAATACCATTCACACCTTTGGTATGTTTAAGTTTTTATTCCCGAAGCATATTTTTTGTTGTTGCTTTTAATCCAAAAACACAGGTATTTTACCAAAGCCCTCATAAACCCTGTAACTTAAACAGTTAAAATGATACAGGAATTAAGAAAAAATTATTTAGGCAGATTGTGAGGGTAAGAAAGTCCTCGATAAGGTTTTCCTTCTAATGAAAAGCAGCCCCCAAATCATTTTCTTTTCTAACAAAGAGCAGCCTATAAAGTCAAGCTCCAGACATAGACAAGGAAGCTGGAAGCTTGCACGGGTGAATGCCGGGAGCTGGGCCAATAGGAAAGGCTATCTGGGACTAGGCATGTTCAAAATGGCAGCTCCATGTTCCTTTCTCCTGACCAGCCACGTGTACAGTAAGGAGCAAACAACATGGCACTGGCCAAGTGGAAAGCCTATCTGCATAACTAGATCAGGGTGGGGTGGACAGCCTTCTCATGCTATGTAAACATCACACCTCATGCTATGTAAACATCACAACCAATCTGTGGGCCCTGTGTAAATCAGACACCAGCTTCTCAAACTTGTCTATAAAATCACGTGCACCAGGCAATGACACTGCTTCAAAAAGAAAAGCACCTATTAAAAGCCTAATGAAAGATTTAAAAAATCTCAACATAGAAAACTTTGTTTTTTTTGAGATGGAGTCTCACTCTGTCACCAAGCTGGAGTGCAGTGGCACGATCTCAGCTCACTGCAACCTCCACCTCCTGGGTTCAAGTGATTCTCCTGCCTCAGCATCCTGAGCAGCTGGGACTACAGGCGTGCGCCACCATGCCCAGCTAATTTTTGTATTTTTTAGTAGAGACAGGGTTTCACCATGTTGGCCAGGATGGTTTCGATCTCTTGACCTCATGATCAGCCTGCCTCAGCCTCCCAAAGTGCTGGGATTACAGGCATAAGCCACCACACCCGCCCTAAAATACTCTTTAAAAATGGAGAGAGCTAGTATTTCCTTATATTGAACTCAACGTATATTAAGATGTTAATACTCCTCAAATTTATCTAAAGGTCCAGTGAAATCCCTTTAGGGATTGCCACATTTTCTTGTATATATATGAAGAGGAGAGACTGATTAGGGATAAAAATAAAGTAATTTAAAAGACCAGCCTTCTGGGTATGAAGGCTTACACTATTTGTTATCAAGATTAAACCTCAGTAAGTAAATCAGAGTAGGATTGTCTGAAGAATACATAAATAGAACAATGAAACAGAATATAGAGTTCAAAAACAGACCCTTGCATGACAGCAGTTGGTTTATGACAAAGGTGACATTGTAGACTAGTAAGTAAACAGTTGGTTTTTTTTTTACAATTACTGGTGTTTGGTCAATTGAATATCCATATGGAAAAATACAACTTTTCCCTTACCATCATCTATAGAAAATCAATTCCAGGCTAATCTCGATGACAGAACAAAACATAAAGGGTGAAACAACAAAGTTTCTAGGACATAATGCAGGAGAATGCCTTGATCTGACTGGGGTAGGAAGCCAAGGTGCTTTTTAACAACAACAACAAAATAAACCAAACATTTTAAACAGATGCTTCTAACAAAAAGCACCAACCATAAAGAAATAGATGAATAAATGTGAATTAATTAAAATTAGAAACTTTTATTCATCAAAACACACAATTAAAATAACAAAAAGGCAGGCAAGAGAGTGAGTAAAGACATCTGCAAATCAAATATCTTGTATACACGAAGACCATTTATTCAGAGAATAGAAATATTCTTACAAAGCAAAAAGCAAATAATCCAATGGAAAAATGAATACAATTCCTGACTTTTTTTCACAAAAGGCTATCCAAAGGGCCATTCAACATATGAAAAAGTGCATAACATCATTAGTTATGTGGAAATACAAGTTAAAACAATATTGAGATACCTATCATTACACATACACAAGATTGCCTAAAATTCTTTGAGTGACAATGTCAAATGCTGATAGATATATGGGGAAAATAGATCTATCATACATTGCTAGTGGAAGTGAAAAACGGTACACCCACTTTGGAAAGTGTTTGGCAGTTTCTTACACAATTAAGCATATATTTACCATATAACCCAGCAATTACATCCCTAGGTATATACTCAACAGATATGCAGACATATGTCTGCGTGTGGTGGCTCACACCTGTAATCCCAGCACTTTGGGAGGCTGTGGTGGGTGGATCACTTGAGTCTAGAGTTTGAGACCAGCCTGGGCAACATGGTGAAATTCCGTCTCTACAAAAAATTAGCCAGGTATGGCAGTGTGCACCTGTAGTCCCAGCTATCTGGAAAGCTGAGATGGAGGACCTGAGCTCAGAAGGTAGGGGCTTCAGTGAGCCATGATTGCACCACTGCACTCAAGCCTGGGTGATGGTTATAGCAGCATTACTTGTAATATCCCCAAACTTGAAACAAGCCAAACACCTAACAATATTAAAATGTAGAAATAATTTGAGTTATGTTCATATATCCAGAACTGTCTAGCAATGAAAATGAACTACCATTATTTGTAACAATTTGGATGAATCAAACATAAAACAGAGAGAACACATAGTATGATCCCCTTTATGTAAAAGTTAAAGATACTATAGAAAATATTTTATTTGGAGAGTTACGGTTGGGATCAGAATAGTAGCTTATGGAATGTGGAAATTCTTTGCTTTGATGTAGGTAGATTCACTTTGTAATAATTCATTGAAATATATACATATGATTTGTTTACTTTTCTTAATGTACAATATACTTTCAAGATTATTTTTTAAGTTATTTATATGAATAAAGCTATGTGCCGAAACCCTTTTACAAGTGTTAAGTCAAGGTTTTAAAAAATAATTAGAATATTCAATCTCATTAATAAAACAAATTATATATGATTATAATAAAAAATACAAATTAAAAAATTTTAATATAAATTATCATAAATAAAACAAATTATATATGATAATACAGTAGTACATAAGAAAATAACATAGAAATATAATTGCTTAAAAATATTTATATCTTTTCTCAGATTTTACATTTTTATTGTCTCAATAATGCACGATCTACTTTACCAAGTTCTATATTAATTAAAAATTATGAGTATTCATGTAATTACATATTTATACATATGATACAAGTTTTAAGTAAGAAGTCTTCACATGTTTACCACCTTGAGAAATTTTCAGGGGGCACTTTAAGAATATTTGTTAAAAGCCACTATTTTTAATTAAAATCTTACTTTTATTCAAGTAGTGAATGTTGTATTGGTTTTACAGGTAATATCATGCTCTATTTAAAAACCTATGAAGTTAAAAAGACTCACATTGAAATTATGATTGTATTCTTACTGGTTTTCTATGTTAAAGGTTTTAATATTTCTTCTTATGTCTTCATCAATAAAAATGTGCAATAGTTATCCCTAATTACTAATATTATGAAGAGTAAATTAAATATCATAACTGATAGTACTAAGCACATACCTGGCACATAATATTGATTGATAAATGTCACCGTTTTTATCCAGTCTTTTCTTGTTATTCTGAATTACTCTCCCTGAATGTGTTAAGATATGTTTGCATGAACTCTACCAGAGGTGGATATGGAAGGATATTTCTCAACATCCAGAACATGGAATGCACCTCCCCATCATTACTCTCATTACTCTCTCCAGATATATATATATATATTTTCCCAGATTTTATATATATATGTGTGTGTGTGTATATATATAGTGTCCTTGTATGTGTATATCTATATATATATTCCCAGATTTTATATATATAGTGTGTGTGTGTATATATATATAGTGTCCATGTATATATATATATATACACACACACATATAGTACTCATATGGTGTCTACATGTAGAGACAGAGATAGAGATAAAGATGGATACATAGCGTCCATGAGCTCTGTGGCCGACATAATTTCCTAACTGCTGGTGACATTTTTGAAGATGGAAAATATTGACATATTCTATTGCCAATTTGCATTACTATTTATTTCATTAAGACATATAAATTTAAAAAAATAACATCATGGTGATATTTTTAAAAAAGACTCCATTGTTTCTTGCTTTGAATCCACTTCCTGTCCATTTCTTGCCTGTTGAATTTAATCTGCCTGTAAACTCCGTGCCAATACATCTTGCCAAATTATTCACCAGGGTCAATCCTGTATCCAAATTGCCTTTTCATCTTCCTTGAATTTTACAAAAGGAGTTTGGCTTCTTTCTGTTTCAATTTCCCTGTATCATTACCATTCAATTTTTGCATTTGACAGCCTTGCAGTGGGTCTGGATTAATAGCCAGCATGAATTGCCCATGTTCTCCAGGACTACTGCTCTTTACTGTGAAATTAGAGTGGTTTTATTTTTCTGCAAGGAAAATAGAATGTGTACAGTTCATCAAGTGACACATGAAATCACACAGATAAGTGAAAAATTAAGCTATTTTATTTCAAATTATAAACCTTCATCCTCTAATAATAGTATTAATACTTGGATATATTCAACATTATTTTAGTTGAAGTGAACCAAAAATAGAATTTCCCTTTTACAGGAAATCACGACTTTACCCAAATAGCAATATTACATTTACTTTAGGAACCATGACTCAGTGGCTTATGAGGAGGGCATGGGGATTATCGTAGCCTGAATCCACCAGCCTGATGAGCTGCTGTTTGCAGGTGACTACTCTCCACTTTCATCTCAAAATGTTCCCCAACTGCCTTACAGAGTCCCCCATGACACTGCATCAACGGCACTCAATCACTTCATGTTTCTGCACCTGGCCCTCCTCACTTTTCCATCCAGCAGTTTTCTCTTTCCCCATAACTATTCATAGAATAACCCTCGTACTTGGATATCAGCCACATTCATTGGTTGATGTTACCTCTAAAAGTCTGAGACACAGCCTTTTCCGCATCTCTTTGGCCCGAGCGCAGGCACAGGTCCTATCCTGAGTCCTCAGAACATCCAGAGGTCAGGCTTAACTTCAAAGGAGGCTTTCCTGAAATTTGAAGATAGTGCGAGAAGAGCACAACAGAGAGACTATGCAACACCAAGAAGGCAAGCACGGCTCCATCTGAAATCTCTGCTTGCCCAGCCACAAGTTTATCACACTCCACACCCACCAGAACCTTTTCAGGCTGCTCCAAGTTCTACAGTCAGAGCCAAACAAACATTTAGATTTTTAGAGAGGGGAAGATTCTCATACGCTCTTCTTCAAAATCTGAATGGAGGCCTCAAAAGAGATATGTTCACATCCAGGCTGGGCACAGTGGCTCACGCCTGTAATCCCAGCACTTTGGGAGGCCAAGGTGGGCGGATCATGAGGTCAGGAGTTCAAGACCTGCCTGACCAATATGGTGAAAATATTCTACTGAAAATACAAAAATTAGCCAGGCATGGTGGCAGGCACCTGTAATCCCAGCTACTCGGGAGGTTGAGGCAGGAGACTCGATTGAGACCGGAAGGCGAAGTTGGCAGTGAGCCGAGATCGCGCCACTTCACTCTAGCCTGGGCGAAAGAGCGAGACTGTCTCAAAAAAAAAAGTAAAAAAATTTTTAAAGAAAAGATATGTCCACATCCTAATCCCCAGAACCGCTGAGTATTATGTTATATGTAAAGAGAGTAAGCATAACCTTTCATGGCAGAAGATGTGATTATGTTGAGGATTTTTAGAGGAAGCGTTTATCCTGTATTATCTGGGTGGACCTAAAATGTGATCACATTTATCCTTATGAGAGAGTCAGAAGAAGTTTGAGACAGACTCACGGAGGAGAAAATATTCAGAAGAGAGGGAAAAATGGCAAACATAGGCAGAGGTTGGGGTGATTTAGCCTCAAGCCAAGAAACATCAACAGAGGCTGGAAGAGTCAAGGAACAGACTCTCCTCTTGAGTTTCTGGAGAAACATGTCCCTGCAGACACCTTGATTTCAGACTCCTGGTCTTCAGAACTATGGGAGAAAAATTTCTGTGGTTCGAAGCCAAGAGGTTATGGTAATTTTTTACAGGAGTCCTAGGAAATTAATCTTTATTTTCTTCTTAATTAGTCTTCCTCCTCAAAGATTTATTCTTTTCCCAAAATTAACCCCATCTGTTCCAGGGACAGAGTTCACACTCTGGATAAGGATCTGGGCTGTTTCCCGTGAGCTTAAATTATTCAGTAAGACTTTGAATTGGTGTGGCTACAGCTCAGGTCATCAGAGTGTTTCAAATAGTAAAAGCAACTTAGATGTTATTTCCTTCATCTAGAAAATAAAATAAGGTTTTGTATAGACAATGTTAACAGGTCCTCATCCTGGATTATGTGTAAGGACCATGCACTGAGACACCAGCATTTCGTTGATGTTCACTCTGTTAGATACCTACGGGGAAATGAAAGGCAACTTCTGTGAGAGAGCAGAAGGCCTGGAGAGACTTCTAAAGCTCTGTTTGCCCTTCCATTATCCTTCAAAGGGCCTAGGATTGGCATTTAAAAAAAAATGAAACTGTACTCTTATATCTTTCTTTCTACAATTTCATGCTTGCCAATATCAGTCAGGCTACCTTTACCTTACTTCAGAGCAATCAAAAACTGGAGAAATTAATGTTACACAAAACAAAACTATCAACTCGTATGCAGAAAAAACCAAAAGGCACAGGCATGGATTATCTTTTCATAAACTTATGATTAAAAGAGACTTTGATTTTATTATAGATTTTATACACAAAGTAAAGAGAAAGAGTCTGTGGTTTAATGTGGATAATTGACTACCAGGATGATTGACTAAGGATGATTAATCAATTTCCTTTAGGAGAAACCCAACCCAAAGGACTTTGATAAGAGACTCAGAGAAGTGCTCACCTCTGCCATATTTCCCCAAATCTTGGTTTAATAGTCCTATCTGTCACCACTTTGTTGCATATGACCTGGGATTAGCACTAAAACTAGATATCCATGCTTACCCCACTCTGGGTCTCTGGTTTGATGCATTGCAAATCTGAATTTGAAACTCTATGGTGGACTGAAGAGAGACTGGAATGAGATAGATGTGGGTTCAAGTTTAGATTTAGCCAGTTAGTCACGTGGGCTTGGAAGGTTATTGGTTATTTACCTTCTGTAACCTACATTTGCTTAAACTCCTAAGAGAGCAGAACTGCTGTAAGAGATAGGTACAAGATGTTTGTAACCTGCTTCCCCCTACATAGGTGCATAAATCATAAATGAACATAATACCCTGTGTTTTACTATGTATGTACAATAAGAACTCTAGAGGGTAGTAATTATGAATACTACTTCTTATAGACCAGGGTCAGCAAACTTTTTTGATAAAGCACCAGAGAGTAAATATTTTAAGCTTTCCTGGTTATGTGGTCCCTGTTGCAACCACTCCACATGGCTCTTGTGAAAGCAGCCAAAGACAATACTAAATTAATGGAGGGTAGCTGTGCTACAATAAAGATTTTAAAAAAAACAGGCAGCATCCCAGATTTGGCCTGTGGGGCACAGTTTGCTGGCCTTTGCTATTGACCTCCTCAGATCCTAACAGTAGTGGAGTTTAGTTGAATATAAGTGTCTCCTATATTGTCAGCCTTAGACATTACACAGTAATTCTTGAATCTCAAATTCTTCTTAATGATTCCCTATCAGAATGAATTTATTCATAATTTCAGCTGTTGTATACTTACTGGTATAAAGATAAGAAGTTAGAATGTTACCATTTAATACACATATTATTAATTCTTCCATTTGTTAGTTATACCATGTCTTTCCACTTTTTTATTTTTAAGAGAGAGAAAGGTTCTCGCTCTGTTGCCTAGGCTGGAGTGGTGCAGTGGTACAGTCATGGCTTACTGCAGCCTCGAATCCTGGGCTCAGGTGATCTCTTGCCTTAGCCTCTAGAGTAGCTGAGACTACGGTTGTGTCACCACAGCCAGCTAATTTAGAAAGAAAATCTGTAGTTATGAGTCCCCACTATGTTGCCCAGGCTGGTTTTAAACTCGTGGATTCAGGTGATCCTCCCACCTTAGCCTCTTGAGTAGTTGGGACTACAGTCATGTGCCACATGACTCGGCTAATTACCACACTCTGCTAATTTTTAAATTTTTGGTTGAAACAGGATCTCACTATGTTGCACAGGCTGGTCTCAAACTCCTGACCTCAGTCAATCCTCCCACTTTGTCCTCGCAAAGTGCTGAGATTACACTCAGGAGCCACTGCATCTGGGCTATGTTCTTCAACTTTTAAAGAACCTTGCTTCATTTTAGTCACCTAACTAATTGTGAGCCTAATGTCTATTTGACATTATTTTCCTAAACGACTGCTTTTTGAAAGGTAAAAATCTGATAGGTATTCTTGTGAACACTCAAATCCCTTTCCAGCATCAACACACAATATTCTCTTGGACTCTCCCTGTTATTAAAAGTAGTTTTTGGGAATAACATACACGTAGTAAAGTCCATGAATCTTAAATCTCAGTGAATGTTGCATACGCACGCACCTTGTAACTGCCCTCTTATTAACATATTCTTTCTTGCCTTGTTATTTTCTAAAAGGACTAAATAAATTGATCAGGCCTAGCTTTCTGTTCCCCTCAAAAACCCAAGTCCCACCTCCAAGTGTTCCGTTCAGTGAAACATTTGAGGTACCAACCTTTTTGCAGAAAACCCACCAGCTTACCAGGTGTGCAAACAAGGTTCACTCTCTGTTGTTTCCAAGGTCATTCTCCTTGGAAAGACTTCCCATGGTTGAAGGACACATTGGCAGGACTCCAGTGCACAATCCAGCATGCACCATCAGCCAGATGATTTCACAGTTTTGCCAAAAGCTTCCCAATTTTGCCCTTGAATGACTGCAGGTTTTTAACAAATAGGTTTCAAGCAATTTGTGCAAATTGAATTTTATGTCTTCTTAAAATGAAATATTTACAACAAAAATTGAATGTATTTTTTTAAAAGCAAAGAAAATGCACTTGAAAGGCAGGAATTTAATGATGAATCTCTATGAAAAATGAGAATAGTGTTTAAGTAAATTTTTAACTCTCGATATCCTCATATGTCCAATTTGTTTTTAAGCGAACTGCACCTATACTGTGCATGATCGTAAATCATGCTCAAAATGTCTACATATTACTCCTTGTTCACAGTTCCTAAAGAGAGCAGAATCCAGTAAGTCCTCTTGAGGTTTAAGTGTAGAAATGGTCATGTTTTGCCATATTTTATTAGTCAAGCAAATGAAAAGCCTAGCTCTGATTCAAGCGGTGGGGAAACAGACTCTACCTCCTGATGGAAGGCGCTGCAAAGTCACATTGCAAAGGAATAGAGTGGGTAAAGAATTTGGGGCATTTATTTCAGCTGTTCTCCCAAATGTGTGTGTGTGTGTGTGTGTGTGTGTGTTTAATTATTTATTTACACACATTATATACTCAATATAAATATTATTTACATATTTTATATCATAGACACAAATGGTAGCATTATATATTTGTAGCATACAATGATTTACTCCAATGGTAAGTTTTCCATGATGTTTTAGCATCTCACATAATGTGGTCACATTTCCAAAACTTGCCTATCTCAAAAAAAAAAAAAAAAAAAAAAAAAAAAAACCTAAATGATTTGGACTTTTAATTCTGGCCAAGATGGAATAATAAGGACCAGATTTATGGTATCACCTGAAAGAATTAAAAAATAGTCAAACTATGTAAAGCATAATTCAAGAAATTGAATATTAGGCAATAAAGGACAGTAATCTCCGAGAGAGAGAAAACAGCCAAGGTTAGTCCTATGATTGTCCCAGCTGTCCAGATATTTTCCAGTCCATGGTACAGGGAAGGACAGCACAGGATGAGACTAGTAGATTTCCTGAGTCGAGAAGATAGAGATGAGAGTCTTCGGAGACCAGTGTAGTTAGAGTTTATAGGACAAAGGACCAGACAGAAGAAAGCTGAGTACAGAAAGAATTTGAGAAATAAGCAGACAGTTCCACTTGAGTTTGGCTGCATACTGACAAGTGTATGTGTGTGAAGAAACAACTAAAGATGAAAATTATAATGTCTGAAAATAACATTACAGTGGTTACAATCAACAGGAGATTAGACACACAGAAAGAAAAATTAGCGAACTTGAAAACATAGCAATGGAAATGATGCAAAATGAAACAGGGAAAAAGAAAATAACAGCAACAAAAACAGCATCAGCAAGTTGTGGAACATTATATCTATGCGTGTGTGAGAGGGAGGTGGCCAAAGAGATGAGAAAGAGAGAGCCAGAAAAACAATTATTTAAACCAGATGACTGAAAATTTTCCAAATTTGATGAAAATCTGTAGATCTGAATAGCCCAAACAACCCAAGAAGTAAACATCAAAATATATTATAATCAAATCACTCAAAATTGGTTATAAAAAGAAAATGTAAAAGAGTCAGAAGAAAAAGACATATCACATACAGAAGAAGAAAGGTAAGGATGACCATCAATATATAAAAAAATAACATGTCGTTACTAAGTAAGGTTTTTCTTAGGAACACAAGGTTGGCTTAACACTGGAAAGTCAATGTATGTTACCATATTGGACAACTAAGTAATCAAACCCACATGACGATCTTAATAGATGTAGAAGAAAACATTTAACAAAATCCTATATCCAATCATAATAAAAACTCTCAATGAAGTTGAGATAGAAGGGAACAAGCTTAACCTAACAACGGGTTAAGGGTTAGGTTAAGGGCATCTATCAGAAAGCTCCAACTCACATCACACTTACTAGTTAAAGACTAAAGGGTTTTCTCTTAAGATCAGAAAAAGACAAGGATATTTAGTCTCATAATTTCTATTCAACATTGCATTTAAAAAATCTTATCAAATCTTTTTAAAAGCTACTAGAAATATAAGTGAGTTTATCAAGATTTCAGGATACAAAATTAATATCCAAAAAGGAACGGTGAAAAGGAGGAAATTACCAAGAGACATGTCAAAACTTTTGGGAGAGACAGATGTATTCACTACCTTGGTGCTGGTGATGATTTCATGGATTTATCGAATTTTAATATGTGCAGTTCACTGTATGTCAATTATACCTCAATAAAGCTGTTTAAAATAGAAAGTGGTGCTCTTCTAATATATTTTCCAATGTCTCTTTGGGTATTTTGCCTTCAAACTGCACTGCCAAATAGTATCTGTATAAGAGGAAAGGTTATACTCTGAATTGTAAAATATTGACCAACATATTAATTATTTTTAATTCATTATTTTTTAAGCACCACCAATAATTTTCTATGAGGAAATAGCCACTTGAGGATACTGGATAAAGTCATACCCTCTCATTGTGTCTGCTCTTAAGAAGACTTTATTTAATACATCCATGGGGATACATCTAGAATCCCCATGGGTACTAGTGTACTGTTTCCCAAATAAGTTCTTGTCCCTGTACCTGACTGCAGAGATGGAGGACCGACTTTACAGGATGGGCTAGATTTTGTGTTGCTTGAGTTCAGAAGTAGGTCAACCATAGATCTATTTTGTGAGGCTCTGAATAATAATAATATGAATAACCAACCACTACTCAATCAAAACATAAATTCAAGGAGTCAGAGAATCGAAAAGATTCCTTAGACTGGTGGTTTTCCACTTCTCTAAACATTTTAGAATTCTGTAGAGGTATGTCTGGCTTCTCAATTTTCTACTTCAAATGTTTCTTTTTAAGTATTTTAAGTACCTTTTAAAAGGGTTAAAGAAAACCACATATACTAAAATACACCGAATACACTGACGATTACCAATGTTCTAATTTATGCTTTGTGGGTAACTTACTTTTGTGCAACTTCTAAATAATAGCCTTCCTGCAGTCTCAGGTTAATTAAAGTGTATCATGAGTCTGCAAAGATTCCCCATATATCCGGATTTTGTGTAAATGTTCTCTGGATATGAAAGGTTGCTGTTCTTCACTGACCTTTCGTGACTTCAGGCCTGTGAATGTCCATTTACTTAAAGTTGTGTAAGTAAGTTCAATCTGCAGAACAGGTACAACATGCTCTATTAAATCCAAGTAAAACAAAGACATATTGGCTTAGCATAGTTTCCCACTGTGAAATTCCAATTGACTGTGGGAGTAAGAAAATAGAATGCTTCATCAGAGTAGAAGTACTTTACGCACAATTTTGTATTTATTATATATTTAATGTGTTTTTTCTATTATATTTTAATAAATATTTTCTCAGGGTAAAACAATTATTTAAGCCAGAAATTGATTATTAATTAAAAACAGAATATTTGAAATTAATATTTGATAATGGTGAAAAATTTGATGATGCAATATCAAAAATGATCAAGATGAAACCAAATCATGTTATATGAGCATACTGAAAATAGTATATAAAAGCACACATGTGCAAAAATAATGGTCACATAATCAGTTGTAAATAAAACATAACTAAAATCATAACGTAGCAAGTATGAATTAACTCCTACACATGGCAGGAATCAAGAACCATCTTTCCTTTGTTCAAATTTTATGTATTTGACTCCTAAGCTACGATTGGTGATGTTTTCCTATTTCCTTTTACTCTTTTGACTACATTCTGTTGCCCTAAGTGCAAATCTCCATCACGGTCTGGGCAGTGATGCTGAAGAGGAGGATGAGACTATGTCCAAGTTCGTCTGCAAATAGCCTTGCCTAGAAGGGCCACTAGATTCTGCTTCACAGAACTTGAAGCTTCATGATAATGTCCCAGGCATGTTCTTGCCAGTCCTAGAAATCTTACTACCTCATAGAGTACTATCTGGGAATGAGACATAAATTTCCACCATTATGCCAGCCCCGGCCCTCCCACTTCCTTAGCACTGGAGTCTCTCAGCCTCTAAAACAATCTAGCTTTAGAATCCACGAGAGCCACAGCTTGCGAAAACAAAGTGTCCATTCTCTCCTGAAGCAAAAGAGACTCAGAGAGCAAGACACAAAATCTTCCAAGCTATTTGCAGAACCCAAGTCTTTCCTGCTATCTCCTTGTTTGCCTGTGCCTGAGGAAGGGGCTGGATGGGTCACAGTGACCCCTGGATGTAGGTCAGGCATCTCTCATTAGTTTTCAGATGCATATGGGAGAAATGCAGGTTACTTTGTGACAATAGTACAATTGTTGTCATAGCTCAGTTAAAGAATGTTTGTAAAATAATCTTATAGTCATTTTTGCAAAATAATCCTGTAGCTATTCTTATCAAGCAACAATGTGATATTTAAACAAAACAGTAATAGCCTAAAAATAAGCATTTCTGCTTCATTTAGTATAATTAAAACATTAAATTTTGTCAAAAATTCAAAAGACAATGATATAAACTTATACCTTTATTTAATGTTACTTCTTTTCAATTTTTATATATTTTCATGTACTTAAAACATGTGCATATATTCTTTCATACATGAAAATATATGCAAATTGAAAGGCAGATTACATAAAACATAAACATACATTTACACATATATATATCCATATACATATAAACATGTATGCATATATATGTAATTTGCTTTGTTGTTTAGTAAATGTAAGTGTGGGGTCAGTGTTTTCTGCATACATTGTGACTTTTGAACATGACACACTGTCTCTTTCACCTTTTGTTTATATTTACTTGCAATTACTTGCAATGTTCTGTTCTCATTTTTTTATATCTTGTGACTAATGTAAGGCTGTATTTTGTCAACAAATTTACTCATTTCTGCCTTTCATAGTATTCAGCCTCTTCTCACCCAAGATAACTGAAGTGCTGACTTTATTCCATTCCCCTTGCTTTACGTTTTCATTTATTTTACTTTGCTTTTCGAACTTCTTGTTTCCTTTTGACATTAAGTATGCTTTCTAATTCCTATAGCCATTATCTTGAAAATGCCAGCAGTCATTATCAAGCACACATTTCTGTATTACATGAAAGCAAGTTAGCACTTATTTTCCCTTATAAATAAAATAAATTCCCTTCCCCCACAATTCACCTTTTAATAAAATGAGAGCTTTGGATATTCTAATTTACTTTTAAAAATTTATTTTATTGAGAAATAATTTACATTTAGTAAAATGCACAAATCTTAAGTGTACAGTTACAAGACTTTTAGCTACGTATGCAACCTGCTGACACCGTCCAGGTTGTAGAGATTTATTTTCAGCATCCCTTAAGCTTCCCTCAGGCCCCTCCTCAGTCAGAAGCCTCTAGACCCTAGTATAGCCACTACTCTGACTATGCTTAAACTATTTGTAAAAGGAATCATATAGTATATGTTCTTTTGTACCTGGCTTCTTTTATGCATCATAATGTTTTTGAGTTTATGTAAATACTTGTCAGTAGGGCCCTATTCTATTATAGACTGTATTTCATTATATGAATAACAAACAATGTATTTATTTATCCCCCACTGATGCACATCTGGATTGTTTCTAGTTTGGAGCTATTATGAATCACACTGTTAGTAATATTTGTGTATATGGCCTAGGTAGACTCTTGCTCTCATTTTTTTCTTGGGCATACTTAGGAGTAGAATTGCTGGGTCATAGAGTAGGTGCATGTTTAACCTTATTAAAAACTATCAAATAATTTTCCAAAGTAGTTTTACCAATTTGCAATCTGATTAACAGTATATGAGAGGTTCCATGACTCTTAATTCATTCCCAAACTTGATATTAATTTTTATTTAATTTTAGGTCTTTTTAATTATTTTAAGATAGTGATATTTCAGTGTGATTTTAACTAGAATTTCCCTGATGACTAATAATAATGAACACCTTTTCAGGCTCTTATTAGCTATTCATATGTTATTTTGTGACATACATATTTATGTTTTTTATCTTTTTAAAAATTAGTGAGTTTTTTTATATTGGCCTTTCAGAATGGCAAAATATTCATAGTACCTATGTCTCTAAGTATTTGCAAAGAAGATACAGAAATAATTCATTTAAAATCAATTATAAAAAGATTACGAAATATTTTAACATGTAATTTACATAATTTAAAAAGTACATAATTAATAAACATTTAAAAAGTCCAAAAAATTTAGGAAATGCAAGTTAAGACATTAATGGACAGTCAATAACTTCCAGAAATTGTGCAAAAAGAAAAGCACGATATAACTGAAGATTAGTAAGAAGGAAACTGAGAATCTTTATAAATCCTAAGTGGACGTGCAGATGGGAACTACTGCCAAAAGTCTCATCTCACAATATCTAAAAAAATGTGAAAGTGCTTATCTTTAATATTTAACAACTTTGCTTCATGATATACCTACTCTAGGAGACATGTACAAAAGTGTTCATTGCAGCCTTGTCTATAGCAGCAACAATTTGGATAACATGAGTAACCAACAATGAAGAAATGGATGTGTAATTGTTCTATAGTAATTAATGTAAATGAGCTATATATAGATTTTTTTCATATGGATAGACCATGAGAACATAATTTTGAATTTAAAATAAGTGATAAATTATGCATAGGGTTCTTTTCTTAAAATGATAAATTATACATAATTTTTAAAAGTAAGAAATAACATATATATAAGTGGTACTCTAAATCTGGTGACTGGACAAATGACATCAGCATTTCCTGGAAACTTGTTAAGAAATGTAAATTTAGGGGCCAGGCTCAGACCTACTGAATCAGAATCTCTTGAAGGAGGGCCCAGAGATCTGCTTTAACAAGCCTTGCAGTAAATTCTAATCCTTACTAAAGCTTGAGAACTGTCTAATATAGTTCTACATGTTACATAGACATACATTTTCTTAGAATATAATATTGATAGCTTGGAGAATAAAATTTCCTAACAGTGGTTTCTTTTGGAGTTGGAGCTGAACAAAAGGCTTTAAATATCTGCAATACCATGTCTATAAATATATAAATAAATCTGAAACAAGAAGGCCAAAATATCGCTATTTCTAAATTTTTAGTGATGAGTATGTAGTTTTTGTTAAAGCATCTCTGAATCCTTTTAAACTTTTTCATTAAAAAAAAAAAGAGAGCTACAGAGAAATTGATGTAAGTGGTTCCTGAAGAGTGTAGGGGTTTGATGAGGAAACCAAAATATCTTAGTTCTTTCTCAAGTTTTCAAATTTAAACAAAAATATCTTCAGGTTGCAAGACAACTTCTTTAAAAACAAAGCAGCAGTGCCCATGATTTTGTGAAAATTCGGAATTATGACATGTATCGCATCAAACTTTTCATGATTTAGCAGCTCAAAACAACATACAAAAATAAATCAGAAAGCAAGATATTGGGATGTAACAGGCATCTATAATCTCAACTTAAGCGCTTTGATTTTTATCAGAACAGTCCCATTGATATCGTTGACGGTATTTTTAAAGAGTTAAAATAAGAAAATGTATTTAATTGAACAAAATATTCCTTTTGTTGTTTATGTATTAGGTTTGTATAAGATCACATATAGATAAGGCATCTCATGTGCTTTATAAATGATTTGTTTTGTTGGAGAATATTTTATTTCACTCCCATCTTCCTGACAGGGCTGCTCTCTAACTCCTCAGATATAGATACTATGTTACTCACTATCTCCAGAGACCTGGTTTTCCCAGCTGCTCTTTGTAAGAATGTTTAAAGTCTCACAGTTCAGGTCTTAGGATGTCTTGCCTAATGTTACTTTCTGCCACATGATACTTCTGAAAAGAGAACAGCCACTTCCTGTCATTTGTGAGATCTTCCCCCAAATAACCAAGTTCATGATGAAGCACATCTCTTCAGTCTTGCGGGCTAAGCCAGCACAGGCAGCCTAGCCTTGGCTCATCTTTCATTCAACAGCGACCTTTTCTGTGTAGCACAAAAGAAGTATAAAAACAGCCTTGACCACAAAGGCTTAAATTTTAGTTAAGGCTATAAGATTGTAGCATTGTGCAGAAAAACAACATCATAAAACACCAATACGTGGTAACTATAAAGTGCTAAATCATCTGGGATGATACCGAATGCAGAAGGAATTTTGAAACAAGAAAGCAAGGAGGGCATGGTGGAATTATTGGCAGGAAAGTTTCATGAAAAAAATGAGGTTTAAAAGTTAGACAGCAGCATCAAGGGTAACTGTGGACAAACAGGAATCATATGGGAAGTGACGGACAGCGTAGTTGAGAGAATGAAGGCAGCTAAGGTCAACGGGGTCCAATGTGAATGTAAAGATAGTTACAGCGTGGGAGAGATGGCAGACTGCAATTATGCAGCACAGGGAAATTTGAAAGATACCTAGATGTGATGTACAGAAAACCATAGATTCCCTGATGAACAAAGGATTAATTCATAAGTGCACTCAACCCATATCCCAAACCATTTGGGAAACACTGCAGTGAAAATAAGGTCCTGCCCAGTTTGTCATCATCATCATGAACTAGAATTAACATTTTATTGCCTGTCTTTGTTCCACGATGATTCTGTTTCCTTCTCATATTTTTAAATTATAAAACTAATAATATATACTAAAGGTAGGGAATTTTTTAAAAAATGACCCAAAATATAAAAAATATCAGTTGCTATGGAGTGCCAGTGGAAGGGCTGTCCATCGTTAGCACCAGGTGATCCTTGTAACAACCTCATTATCTTTATTTTACAAAGAGGAAAACTGTGCACAGAGATGCTAAATAACCAGCCCAAGGTCAGCACATAGTCAGTGCCATCAGGTCTTAACCCCATGAATTGAAGAGCCAGTGCCCATGTTTAACCCCTCTGTACGGCACTACTGTCTCTCTTACCTGCTTTTCTCTTACCTTGAATCTTATCTGCTATCTTGCCTACTATCTCTCTTACAAAAACATGTTTCATTTCTGCATTAGAGTTTATGACATGTATGTACTATCGAGCCTCTAAATATTCCTTAACTGTTCAATATTGTGTGTGTTTGAAAATTTTTGCCGTTGTAAATAATGCAACATTGAATATATCTGCACATGAATCTTTACAAACATGTTCAATTCACTCCTTAAAATCAGCTCTTATGAGGCAGATATAGGAAATACTTCAGGCCATTATATTCTCAAAATATTTTTAAAACATTTCCCATATTTGAAAATGGGACACCCAATATGTAAGCAAGAGGTAGACTTCATTATATCTTTTCTAACTCTAAGAATCATAATTTTTTAAAATTAAACATCATTTTGAGATCATTGTCGTTTCACATAGTATTTAGAATTAATACAGATAAGTTCCATGTACATTTTACCCTATGTATTGCACTGGTAACATCTTGAAAAATTTGGGTATAATATTAAAACCATGATATTGACCCTAATACAATGGAGACACAAAATATTACAATCACCACAAAGATTCCTTATGTTGCCTTCCTATAGCTACACCCACTTTCCTCCCGTCCCCAGCTCATCCTTATTTCAGCCAACCACTAATCTATTTATTTCTATAATTTTGTCATTTTAAGAATGTTCTATAAAGGGAATCATACAGTATGCAAGTTTGAGTGCTTCCTTCCTTCACGGAGCATAATTCTTTGGAGATTTATCCAGTCTGTGGCACATCAGTATGTCTTTTCTTTTGTATTGCTGAGTAATAACGCATGGTAATAATGTACCACCGTTTATTCAACCATTCCCTTCCTGAAACACATCAGAGTTGTTTGTAGTTTGACGCTGTAATAAATGGAACTACCATGAACATTTGTATTCTGTTTTTGTGCCAACATCATTTTCATTTCTCTGGATTAAATGTCCAAGAGTGCAATTTCTGAGTCACATGGAAGTTACAGATTTCTTTTTATAAGAAACTGCCAAACTGTTTTCCAGAGTGGCTGTACCATTTCACGTTCTCATAACAATTTCTGAGAAATCTAGTTTCTCCTCATCCTTGCTAGTTAGCATTTGATGCTGTCACAATTTTTTTATTGTAGCTATTTTGATAGGTGTATGTACTGCTATCTTATTGTGGTTTTAATGAATTGTGTTTTTTTTTTTAATCATTGCTAATTTAATCCCATAAAGTGATTTTTCATTTTAGTTGGGAGATCTTTTTTAAGCTCAATTTTTTTTGGACCATTGCATTTCTCCTATAAATTGTATTTCATGGGCTTTTTTCTGTTACTTATAAGTTGGTCTATTCAGGCTGCTATAATAAAATGTTATCCACCAGTATAAACAAAAGAAATGGGTTTTATTTGAATTTATTTCTCATAGTTCTGGAGGCTCACGTCTGAGATCTGGTGAAGGCCTTCTGGACTGCACACTGACAACTTCTTGCTGAATCCTCACATGGAAGTAAGACAGCTAGCTAGCTCTCTGGCTTCTGATAAGGGCACCAATCCCATTCCTGAAAGGTTCATTTTCATGACCTAATTATCATCCAAAGTCCCCACCTCCTAATACTATTTTATCGAGAACTAAGACCTCAACATATGAATTTTGGAAGGACACAAACATTTAGTTCATAATGTTAAGTATTTAAACATTTTCAAAAATGTATTTCATGTAATATTATATATTAATTATATTAATATTTCATTTTGTAATTCCTTTCTTTTCCTGATTTTGTTAGAATTAATTGAGCAATTAGATATTTTAACTTTCTTATAAAGATTGGTTCTTAAGCCTTGAATGGCTACTATAATCCAGTACATGCTAAGTCTGCTTCAATTCTTGAGAAGCTCAATTGGTTGAATCAAATTGAACTGAAGCCCTTTTAAATTCCAGATACTGTCTTTCCTGCATAGTATACATAAATTTGGTCTTTTTCTATTAGTACTATTCTTGATGCATTATTCACCTACAATAGCACATTATTTGCTACCAACCGATTATCAATTCTCTGTGAAGCCAGCCATTTTTTTTCCTGGTTAGTATTTTATAATCCCCAGCCCATCTTGTTCATGAAATACAAGTTCTCTACCTGAAAATGCAGCCATTTAATTCTAAGACATGGAAATATATTTCTGAAGAGAATACAGATTACATATATAGCAGCAGGACTGATTGAGTTTGAGAACTTTATGCTCGTGCATGTTCATTCTGCCTCAGTCAGGGACTTGCTCAGTGACCTTACACAAATTTCTCAACCCCTTGCTTTTTTCATTTCTTCTTCTGTAAACAGAGATCAAACCATTTTCTGCCCCTTGGTCTGAGCTAAGAAACTTCACTGACGAGATAAAGGCAGTGGCAAGTTAAGACAAAAGACAGCATTCAGTCGGGAACAGATTCACTTTAATTATCCACCCAGGGAATGTTTATGTCTGCAGTAGCCCCAATATTGATTATCAGATAGGGGTGCATATTGATGTCTGCAGCAAAAAGAGCAGGGTTGTTGCTTTAAGATGCTCCTCCAAAAACCATGGAAAGCATTAACAGCCAGTCCCAATAATTGAAACCACCACAAAGTTCAACCTCAGAAAGTCTTAACAAAGCCAGGGTTTATTCTGAAGGGGTGTTGTTTACTGGCACATCAGCTTGCTCCACAGAGGAAGCTGGATAAAAGAGGGAAAACCCTCTGGGGCAGAGGAGATGAAACCTGGGCTGAATCTTGGAGTCTGAGAAAGACAAACCTTGGGCAGCCCAGATCCTAGTTCCCACAGCAAGCAGCTAACACCATTGGATCTTCTAGCCTGGTAAGATTCAGTGAAACATCCATCTCTGAAATACATTTCAGCAGGATTTACCTGAGGAAGGTGAGTCCTTCTTTCTTAGCTGGAGGAAACCACTTCTCAGAGGATACCAAGCAAAGGCAGAATCCTCACACCCCTAGACTCCTAATATCTTGAGGTTTATCTAGGCCAAGGGCTGGCAAACTGAGAACCACAAGCCGACAGTGGCCCACCACATGTTTTTGAATGGCTTGTGAGCTCTGAACTATTTTCTTTTTCCTTTTTTTGTTTTTATTTTTATTTTTATTTATTTTATTTTAGGTGCATACTATATCTGACATTTCTCCCCATGTTATCCCTCCCCACCCTCCCCTCCCTCCTCACCTCCCATTGTCTTTCCCCTACCCCCCCAACTGTCCCCAGTATGTGATGCTCCTCTCCGTGAGTCCACGTGTTCTCGTTGTTCAGAACCCACCTATGAGTGAGAACATACAGTACTTGGCTTTCTGTTCTTATGTCAGTTTGCTGAGAATGATGGTTTCCAGATTCATCCAAGTCCCTACAAAGGACAGGAACTCATCGTTTTTTATGGCTGTGTAGTATTCCATGGTGTATATCTACCACATTTTCCCTGTCCAGTCTATCATTGATGGGCACTTGAGTTGGTTCCAGGTCTTTGCTATTGTACACAGGGCTGTAATGAACATACGTGTGCATGTGTCTTTATAGTAGAACAATTTATAGTTCTTTGGGTATATACCCAATAGTGGGATTGCTGGGTCAAATGGAATTTCTATTTCAAGATCCTTGAAAAATTGCCACACTGTCTTCCACAATGGTTGAACTAATTTACACTCCCATCAACTGTGTAAGAGTGTTCCTATTTCTCCACATCCTCTCTAGCATCTGTTATCTCCAGATTTTTTAATGATTGCCATTCTAACTGGCGTGAGATGATATCTCAATGTGGTTTTGATTTACATTTCTCTAATGACCAGTGATGATGAACATTTTTTCATATGTTCATTGGCCGCATATATGTCCTCTTTTGAAAAGTGTCTGTTCATATCATTTGCCCACTTTCAAATGGGCTTGTTTGTTTTTTTCTTGTATATCTGTTTTAGTTCTTTGTAGATTCTGGATATTAGCCCTTTGTCAGATGGCTGGATTGCAAAAATTCTTTCCCATTCTGTTGGTTGCCGATTCAGTCTAATGATGGTTTCTTTTGCTGTACAGAAGTTCTGGAGTTTAATTAGATCCCATTTGTCTATCCTGGCTTTTATTGCCATTGCTTTTGGTGTTTTAGTCATGAAGTCCTTCCCTATGCCTATGTCCTGGATGGCTTTGCCTACATTTTCTTCTAGTGTTTTTATGGCGTTAGGTTTTATGTTTAAATCTTTGATCCATCTGGAGTTAATTTTAGTGTAAGGTGACAGGTAGGGGTCCAGTTTCTGCTTTCTGCACATGGCTAGCCAGTTTTCCCAACACCATTTATTAAACATGGAGTCCTGTCCCCATTGCTTGTTTTTGCTGGGTTTGTCAAAGATCAGATGGTTGTAGATGTGTGGTGTTCCTTCTGGGATCTCTGTTCTGTTCCATTGGTCTATGTCTCTGTTTTGGTACCAGTGCCATGCTGTTTTGATTACTGTAGCCTTGTAGTATAGTTTGAAGTCTGGCAGTGTGATGCCTCAGTTTTTGTTCATTTTGCTTAGGATTGTCTTGGCTATGCGGGGTCTTTTGTGATTCCATATGAAGTTTAAAGTGTTTTTTTCCAGTTCCATGAAGAAGGTCATTGGTAGCTTGATGGGGATAGCATTGAATCTATAGATTACTTTGGACAGTATGGCCATTTTCACAATATTGATTCTTCCTAACCATGAGCATGGAATGTTTCTCCATCTGTTTGTGTCCTCTCTTATTTTGTTGAGCAGTGGTTTGTAGTTCTCCTTGAAGAGGTCCTTTACATCCTTTGTTAGTTGTATTCCAAGGTATTTTATTCTCTTTGTAGCAATTGTGCATGGTAGTTCACTCTTGATTTGGCTCTCTGTTTGTCTGTTATTGGTATATAGGAATGCTTGTGATTTTTGCACATTGATTTTGTATCCTGAGACTGCTGAAGTTGCTTATCAGTTTGAGAAGATTTTGGGCTGAAACAATGGGGTCTTCTAGATATACAATCATGTCATCTGCAAATAGAGACAGTTTGACTTCTTCCTTTCCTAATCGAATATGCTTTATTTCTTTTTCTTGCCAGATTGCTCTGGCTAGAACTTCCAATACTATGTTGAATAGGAGTGGTGAGAGAGGGTATCCTTGTCTAGTGCCTGCTTTCAAAGGGAATTCTCCCAGCTTTTGCCCATTCAGTATATTGGCTGTAGGTTTGTCATATATAGCTTTTATCATTTTATGATATGTTCCATCAATACCTAGTTTATTGAGAGTTTTTAGCATGAAGGCTGTTGAATTTTATCGAAGGCCTTCTCTGCATCTATTGAGATAATCATGTGGTTTTTGTCTTTGGCTCTGTTTATGTGATGGATTATATTTATGGATTTGCATATGTTGAACCAGCCTTGCATCCCCGGGATGAAGCCTACTTGGTCGTGATGGATAAGCTTCTTATGTGCTGTTGCAATCTGTTTGCTAGTATTTTATTGAAGATTTTTGTGTCGATGTTCATCATGGATATTAGCCTGAAGTTTTCTTTTTTAGTTGAGTCTCTGCCTGGTTTTGGTATCAGGATGATGTTGGTCTCATAAAATGAGTTAGGGAGGATTCTCTCCTTTTGTATTGTTTGATACAGTTTCAGAAGGAATGGAACCAGCTCCTCTTTGTACGTCTGGTAGAATTCGGCTGTGAACCTGTCTGGACCTGGACTTTTTTTGGTTGGTAGGCTATTGATTGCTGCCTCTACTTCAGCCCTTGTTATTGGTCTATTCAGGGTTTCAACTTCCTCCTGGTTTAGTTTTGGTAGAGTACAGGTGTCTAGGAATTTATCCATTTCTTCCTGGTTTACTGGTTTATGTGAGTAGAGCTGTTTGTAGTAATCTCTGATGGTAGTTTGTATCTCTGTGGGATCAGTGGTGATATCCCCTTTATTGTTTTTTATTGCATCCATTTGATTCTTCTCCCTTTTCTTTTTTATTAATCGGCTAGCAGTCTATTTTGTTGATCTTTTCAAAAAACCAGCTCCTGGATTTATTGATTTTTTGAAGGATTTTTTGTGTCTCTATCTATCTCCTTCAGTTCTGCTCTGATTTTAGTTCTTTCTTGCCTTCTGCTAGCTTTTGAGTTTTTTGATCTTGCTCCTCTAGTTCTTTCAATTTTGATGATAGGGTGTCAATTTTAGATCTTTCCTCTCTTCTCTGGTAGGCATTTATTGCTATAAATTTCCATCTCAACACTGCTGTAAAGGTGTCCCAGAGATTCTGGTAAGTTGTATCTTCATTCTGGTTGGTTTTGAAGAACATCGTCATTCCAGTCAACACTCAGAAGCAAGTTGTTCAGTTTCCAAGTGGTCGTGTGGGTTTGAGTGTGTTTCTTGATCCTGAGTTCTAGTCTGATTGCGCTGTGGTCTGATAGACTGTTTATTATGATTTCTGTTCTTTTGCATTTGCTGAGGAGTGATTTGCTTCCAATGATGTGGACAATTTTAGAGCAAGTACAATGTGGTGCTGAGAAAAATGTATATTCTGTGGATTTGGGGTGGAGCGTTCTGTATATGTCTATTAGATCCGCTTGGTCCAGCTCTGCATTCAAGTCCTGGATATCCTTGTTAATCTTCTGTCTCGTTGATCTGTCTAATATTGACAGTGGAGTATTGAAGTCTCCCACTTTTATTGTGTGGGAGTCTAAATCTCATTTTAGGTCATTAAGAACTTGCTTTATGTATCTGGGTGCTCCTGTATTGGGGGTGTATATATTTAGGATAGTTAGCTCTTCCTATTGGATTGATCCTTTTACCATTATGTAATGTCCTTCTTTGTCTCTTTTGATCTTTGTTGGTTTGAATTCCATTTTATCAGAGAATAGGATTGCAACCTCTGCTTTTTTTTGTTCTCCATTTGCTTAGTAAATCTTCTTCCATGCCTTTATTTTGAGTCTATGTGTGTCTTTATATGTGAGATGGGTTTCTTGAATACAGCACACTGATGAGTTCTGACTTTTTATCCAGTTTGCCAGTTTGTGTCTTTTGATTGGGGCATTTAGGCCATTTACATTCAATGTTACTATTGTTATGTGTGAATTTGATCCTGCCATTTTGTTACTGGCTGGTTTTCTTTCTCATTAGTTGACTCATTTTCTTCATTGCATTTTTGGTCTTTGCCAACTGGTTTGCTTTTGCAGTGGCTGGTAGTTGTTCCTTTCTGTGCTTAGTGTTTCTTTCAGGAGATCTTGTAGGGCAGGTCTGGTGGTGACAAAATCTCTTAATAATTGCTTGCCTGTAAAGGATTTTATTTCTCCTTCACTTATGAAGCTTAGTTTGGCTGGATATGAGATTCTGGGTTGAAAGTTCTTTTCTTTAAGGATGTTGAATATTGGCTACTCTCTTCTGGCTTATAGGGTTTCTGCTGAGAGATCTGCTGTGAGTCTGATTGGCTTCCCTCTGTGGGTGACCTGACCTTTCTCTCTGGCTGCCCTTAGCATTTTTTCCTTCATTTCAACCCTGGTGAATCTGACGATTATGTGCCTTGGGGTTGCTCTTCTTGAGGAATATCTTTGTGGAGTTCTCTGTATTTCTTGAATTTAAAATTTGGACTGCCTTGCTAGGCTTGGGAAGTTCTCCTGGATAATATCCTGGAGCATGTTTTCCAGCTTGGATTCATTCTCCCCATCATATTCAGGTACACCAATCAAGCGTAGATTAGGTTTTTTCACATAATCCCATATTTCTTGGAGGCTTTGTTCATTTCTTTTCACTCTTTTTTCTCTTGTATTGCCTTCTCTTTTTAGTTCATTGAGTTGATCTTCAATCTCTGATATCCTTGCTTCTGCTGGATCGATTCGGCTATTAAAACTTCTGTATGCTTCACATAGTTCCTGTGCTGTGTTTTTCAGCTCCATCAAGTAGTTTATGTTCTTCTCTAAGCTGGTTATTCTAGTTAGCATTTCGCCTAACCTTTTTTCAAGGTTTTTGGTTTCTTTGCATTGAGTTAGAACGCGTTCCTTTAGCTCAGAAAAGTTTGTTTTTATCCACTGTCTGAAGCCTGTTTCTGTCAATTTGTCGCACTCCTCGGTCAAGTTGTGACCTGTATTGTTGAGGAGTTGTGATCCCTTGAAGGAGAAGAGTTGTTCTGGTCTTTGATGGTTTCAACTTTTTTGCACTGGTTTTTTTCCCCCATCTTTGTGGATTTACCTGGCTGTGGTGTCAGGGAGCTGCTTGATGAGGTTGCTTGTCTGCCTGTCAGGGCGCTACTGGGTTTCTAGGGACTCCTGCAGGTTACTAGGGAAGCTTACTGTGTCTTTTTTGTTTATGCTGGGAGATTAGGCCTGCCTCTTCCGCTGACCTGTAGGCTTTGCTGGGTTGTCAAGAACACCATCCCATTGCTACGTAGGCTTCCAGTGTTTTTTGTTAAAACATGTAGCCCAGTCCCGCCCCTCTAGTGGTGGGTTGTGCCCTTCCTCCACTGGGCTGGATCATTCAGGGTTCATCTCAGACTGTGGCACTGGCTGTGCAACCCACTAGAGTCAGAGCTTCAGCCCTCTGGGGTTTGTGGGGGAGGTTAGGGACCCACCCAGTCGCACCCAGCTGTCTCCCCCTTTCAGCTTCCTCTCTCTCTGGTCATGGGGCAGGGGCTGCCCAGCTGCTCCTGCTTACAGCTCCCTCTCTCTCCAGGCGGGGCGAGGGGGCCATAGCTCAGTCTGCAGACTCTTACTCAACTCCGTGCTTGTAATTCCCAGTGCTTGACTGGCAAAGATCCCCTGTTCTGTGTATTGCTGAGGCTTTGCGGGAAGCGCTGTATCTGCACTGGAGCGCCAGAGGTGGAGCCTCCAACTCGCCGGTCAGATGCACTTTCTGGGTGAAGCAGCACCCCTCCCCTCCTGGGTCTGCCCTGAGTGGGCTTTGCTCACCCTCGGACCACACCCTTTGAAATGCACCTGGTACCTCGGTTGGAGCTAGGAGATCTCTGGGTTTCTGCGTCTCTCTCGCTGGGTGTTGTGCGCTAGAGTTGCGTCTAATCGGCCATCCTGGATCCTCTCCCCTGTTTTCATATTTTTAAATAGCTTAACAAAACAGGAAAAGATGAAGAATATTTCATGACACATGAAAGTTATAAAATTCAAATTTCCGTGTCCATAAATAATGTTTTATTGGAACATAGCTGTGCATATTCATTTGCATATTCTCTATGAGGCTGCATTTGTGCTACAACAGCAAAGCTGAGTAATTGTGACAGAGACCACATGGCCTGAACGCCTAAAATATTTACTGTCTGGCTCCTCACAGAAAGAACTGGCTGACCGTCTTCCCACTTGATCATTGTATAGATCCCATAAAGCATCCTCTTGCTTTGTACCTCACACCAGAATGACATGACTTCACTAGTCAACATGAAATGTTGACAGTCAGCAACAACTGTCAAAACTATTCTTAATTTTGACTCAAATTTCCAACCTATTGGGACAAATTATTTAAGCTCTGTTGAAACGATCTAGAATAAATCCAACCACTTTCTTGCATGAAGGCAAAATGAAATAAGAGGAAAATTCTTCCATTGCCCATGTTACACACATGCAGTGCTATCAATGGCTCAGCATCATTGACCCAAGCCTCCACATCACTGAGCCTACAGAGCAGCCTAGTCCATTACTCACTGCTAATTGTCCTTCATATTCCTAGTAAGTCTTCTTAAGTGGGCTCCCAGGGGTTTATTTAGGAGATTTAGGGTATTTAAGAGCTGGGTAATGCAGAGACTCACCAAGTCCCACCAGATAAGCTCTCTGCGATGGCTGCTCACAAGGGCCTAAGCTCTGGTCCTGGAGAAGTGATGCACAGTTCCCATATGTTAATCCTAGGTGAGCCCACAAAGAGGCAGGACTGGCTCTTACTCTGGCCTCTCAGTTCTCTCAATAGCGTATCTTGACTCTCTGAATTCCTGCCAGGTAATCTATCTTCAGCACTTTGATTGCTCAGCCTCTAATCCTGTCTAAAGAAAGCCAGGAAAAGTATTTTAAGCGATAGGGGAACCTCAGCTATTATCTTGTCTCAAAGAGAACTCTGTGGACCAGCAGCATCAGTATCACCTGGAAGCTTGATAGAATGGCAAAATCTCAGGCCCTTTCAGGCCTTCTGAGTCAGAATCTACATTTTCTCAAGATCTCTAAGTGATTCATATGCACATTAATGTTGGAAAAGTATGGAAGTCTATTGCCATTCTATAAATTGGGGGAGTGAGGTTTAAATTTGATGTCTCAAATCTGGGACCTGGTTCTGATTTCACTCTTCTTAGCAGCATCTTCAAGACCCAGGAAGAATTCCATGCCACACCCTCTAGCAGGAAGTTACCTACATGGCTGTCTCATTCTTAATCTCTCTTTAATTAAAACCAACACTCCTGGTGCTCAGACCCTGTTTCATAACCAAACAGTTTATGCCTAATGTTAATGAGCCACTCAACTAAAATATATACATAGAAATTGCTAAATAAATTTCTACATTTAGAAGCAAATGGTTAAACAAACTGTGGTACATTCATTCCACAGAATACCACTAGCAATAAAAAGGCATATGATTAATACACACAACAACTTGTATAAACCTCAAGGAAATTATGCTGAATGAAAATTACCAGTATGAAAGAAATATATACTGCACGATTCCATTGATATAGCATTCCTGAAATGACATAAATGATAGTGAACATGTTAGTGGTTAACAGGGGTTAGCCATGCGAGGAGAAGGTGGGCATGGCTGTAAAGGAGCAGCATGAGGGATCCCCATATTGATAAAAGTTCTGTTGTATTTTGATGATGCTGGTCTTACATAGCTACACTTGGGATAAAACTGCATACAGATACACACACCCCTACATACACACATACACACACTATTACATGTGTGACTGGTGAAATCCGAATAAGCTTTGTGTGTTGTGCCAATATTGATTTCCTGATTTTGATAACAGTCCTGTAGTTAGTTACACAAGATTTTTACATTAGAGGAGGATGGGTAAAGGGTTCACAGGGCCTCCCTTTGATTTCTTTGCAACTTCCTGTGAACTTGCAATTGTTTCAAAACAAAAAGCTAAAAACAATTAAGCATAGATGCAATAACGTGTGGGTAAAGAAATAAGCAAATCAATAAACAGAACATTATCTACAGTAAGAGTGGGAGAGGTAGTTTCCTTTCAATGAAGAATGCGTGTACTCTTTTTTTAAAATTACCAATTACTATTAAGATTCCACTTGTTTTTATTCTATCCTCAATTTGGCTGGTTCTAATGAGAAATTCTAGTCTTAATGGCATTTGTGGAATGAAAAGGTATTTTTTAGGCTTGTAATAAATGTACCTAAGATACAGGTGTATAATAAATGAATACTCAAAAATCTAGAAACGTTTATTAGAGAAAAATTTTTGTCTTTCTGTAAAGCTACAAGATTACCTCATGTCTCACACATAATACTTTTATCTAAGATGTCTGTTTGGGACTGAAAAATTAAAAATGCATTCATGGTTTTTTGAGGTCGACATTTTAATATATAGGCCTTGCCCCCACTTCCTGCACCTCAGATGCTTTCCTTTATAACCGTCTTAAGTAAAATTACAATGGACTATGCATTTTAATGTAATAACAACTTTTGCCCTTGTACATGTAATTGCTTGAATTTTAGTTTTAATTCTCCTTCTCTCTAGCTATAATTATGAGAATAATTAGATGTCAGAGTTCAGAACTTCCTCAAATTTAAGAGGAGAGGGACAGCCAAAATGATTTTTTTTTCTGCCTTTAAATATCAATTACTGACACAGCTACAACTAACATTTTCATAGTGTTTTGAAACTTAAAAGACACTTCCACTTAGAAAGAACCACTTAGGAGTCAATTCAGACAAGATAGAAAGCAGCTTTAAAAGCAATTAGGCCGGGCACAGTGGCTCACGCCTGTAATCCCAGCACTTTGGGAGGCTGGGCACAGTGGCTCACGCCCGTAATCCCAGCACTTTGGGAGGCCAAGGCAGGTGGATCACGAGGTCAGGAGTTCAAGACAAACCATGGTCAACATGGTGTAACCCCTTCTCTACTAAAAATACAAAAATTAGCCAGGTGTGGTGGCTGGTGCCTGTAATCCTAGCTACTCGGGAGGCTGAGGCAGGAGAATTGCTTGAACCCAGGAGGTGAAGGTTCCAGTGAGCCAAGATTGCCCCACTGCATTCCAGCCTGGGTAACAGAGCAAGACTCCATCTCAGAAAAAAAAAAAAAGCAATTAAACTAGAAACAGAAAATTTCATACACATTTTTCTACCAATAACCAAAGGTCTGTGTGGGTGCAATTAAAGAAAACTGGGACGTCTCAAAGTTTCTCACTCTGATCGTTTTGGTCTCCTGACCATGGACCCCATCACTCTCCATAAGAACTTCCATGAATCCTGAGCTTGTAGGGAGGAAACAAAACTAAAGGTAAGAACCAGGATGTGAACCTGTGAACCTACCAAACACCTTTAAAAGATAACAGCTTGAAGTTGGGCGAGCCAGGGTTCATACACTGGGGGACAGCCTCCCTCTAATTGGTTATAAAAGCTATGTATAGATCAACTTGTTGGTTCTTTGTGACTTCCAGTTCTTTTTTCACTGGAAACATGGAAAACCATGGGTAAATGACCTTTTCTTGGACTAACCCATAGTGTAGCAACAGAAAGGCTACAGGTACAAGATTCTAACATGCCTGGAGTCAAATCCTACTTGGTCACATATGTGTGCCTCAAACTGCCTGAGTCTACAGTTAGCTCCTTGTCTGTAAAATGGCATTGAGACCATTTTTCCTGAAGAATTGTTCTGGTGAATAAATTGAATAATCAAATTATACACATAAAAGACTAAGTAATGGGTACGATACAACGTAGGCACTCCCCAAACATTAGTTTTCTTCTGTTTCCATGATCAAGAATGCTAAATATGTTCCAAGTTCTTCAGTAGCTTACCAGGCTGAAGAAATGTTCTAGTCTCTAGCTTCTCCCTTAGACTTGTTCATCTCGCTCCACACTCTCCAGGACACTTAGAAATGTTCCCTTTGGATTTTACAAAGAGGAGCAAAGGCTCTACATTTCACGAAACTTCTTTCAGTCTTGTAAAAATCCTTGAGGAAAGAAAATTCAGACGACATGGTTAAATGATTAGAAGAGGGAATAGAGAAAAAAAACAGAGATGAAACGCGGATTAACATCTGACTAAATTAAATGAAATATTCTAACCCATTGGGAAATGTGTAATTTGTATATAAAAGAAGTTGTAAATATCAATTGGTTTAACCTTTCCATTTATCAGAAGGTCTTACTGAGCCACAGCCCAGTCCAATGACTTTACCTATAAGAAATTATTTGATCTTTAGGCCCCTCTTAGCTGCTTATCTCATGGGAAAGTACAGATGAAAAGGAATATAGTAGATGTATATCATTTGAGACACCTGTGTCCCTCTCCCCTTCTTCTGGAGCTCATATTTATTTTTCTTTTGAAGAACAATCTTCCCCAATGTCAGTCGATATGGTTTGAGTGAAATCAACCTCATCTTTGAGCTCAAGAGATGACCTAGGACTAAGACCAGTGCAATCAGAATATTCTACTTCCCCAGCCAAGGTGATTGGTTCAAGAATTTGGGTCTAGGACCTCAAAGAGTCTGATGATTCAGGCCCAAATTTGTAAAGATTGAACTCTCTTTTCTCCAGAGTGACCAAGCTAATGCAATCTAAATCCCAATCTGTTGGAGGCCAAATCACTACTATGTGGAATAGCCTTTCTGAGATTAAATCTATTTTTTTTTTTTTTTTTTTTTTTGAGACAGAATCTCGCTTTGTTGCCCAGGCTGGAGTGCAATGACATGATCTTGGCTCACTGCAACTTTTGCCTCCTGGGTTCAAGCCATTCTCCTGCCTCAGCCTCCCGAGTAATCAGAATTACAGGCACGCACCACCACATCTGGCTCATTTTGGTATTTTTAGTATAGATGAGGTTTTGCTAAGTTGGACAGGCTGGTCTCAAACTCCTGACCTCAGACGATCTACCCACCTCCCAAAGTGCAGGGATTACAGACATGAGCCACTGCTCCCAGCCAAGATCAAATCTTACATGGAGAAAAATTTCTTTCTTACTGTCAAGGGATGAAAATACACAGATTCCTGAAAATGCTGTTACTACAGCTGAGTCTTACAGTCCTTAAGGTCAGACCCACCCTGGAAGTTTCAATTATAAGAACAAATAAGTTCCCTGTTTGTTGACACCACATGAACTACATATTCTGTCATCTGCAACCACGGAGTTCTCAATAGCACCAGTGTTTAATAGGATGGAACTGTCTTCTCATGTGCATAGTAGGAAGATTGATGGCAACCACAGGAAAGAGGGAGAGGGAGAGTAGAATGATGGGCTGGAGCCTGTTTCTCCTGGCCAGACAACTGACCAGAGAAACTCAAGAGAGAGTCTAAACGTGGTTGCCTTATCTTGGATGAAGAGCTGCAGAAGAGCTAACGGTAGATAAGCTATCACTTTTCTGATTTCCTCAAAGGATGCTTGAAATAAAATTATATTGATAGACTTAGTGCTTGTTGAAAGCAAACAGGGCTGAGTGTTCCCTGATTGTTCCCATGGGTTCTAGAATACACCTATGTATTGAATCCTTGATAAGTATGTACTTTGGGAAAGTAACTCACCCAAGGCTGCAGAAGACAATGAAATGGGTTGAGCCCAGGGCCAAACTATAAACCAAATACAAAACTTCAAAAGGACAAACAGTAACGGTCACTAAATTAAAATGGGCAAGAAGCAGAAAAGGCAAGAGTGAGCATAAAGACAGAAAAGCAAGAAGCAGCGTGTGACATGTCAATAAGGAAGGATTTGAGGCATGATCTAGGACAGATATTGTTTTCTGCCCTTAATTCTATGAACCATGCAGGATATAGGCAAGCTGACCAAGCTGAAAAGGTCAGAAGAGGGGAAGGTGAACTGAAGAGATGGAAATAGAAAGGAGTAAGATACAATTATTTTCCTCAAGCATTTATGGCACAGTGCAGAAGTGAGATGCATTCCCTGGTGATAAAATTACAAGTAGAACATGCAAAGAGCCTTGCTGGAGAAATAAAGGCCTGAGGAAATAAATATGTGAGAAAGTGAAACTGGTTTTTATTCAGGGAATCTTGGAAGGCTTCATGGAGACACAAGCATTTGAACTGAATGTTCATAGGATTTCAAAAGGCAGAGAAGGTGGAGAGGAAACATCTTGAGTGCCTCCACCTCCAAAGCAAGTTCAAAGACAAGAAAGGTAAGAATATGCTGAACTCTGTTGAAGTTTATTCTGAATATAGAGAGAGCAAATAGTACAAGGCAGGTCAGCAGATCCAGGAGAAAGCTAGAAGGACCAGCTGACACCAGTGTGGGTTTTGCCAGCTGCAGAGCGTGACCTGCATGATAGATGTGGTAGGAAATACAGGAGGGGAAGAAAGGAGGAGAAATATCAGCAAGGAGGACATGTCAGGGAGAGGTCATGATGTTCTTGACTGGGAGTTTTAAGTGGGCTGCAGAAGTGAGCAATTCTACATTCAAAATTTGGTGGAAGGCAGGTCAGAGGGAAAAAAGTCAAAGATGGCTTTGGGACTTCCAACTAATACAACTGGGAGATGGTGATGCTTTTAAAAGAATATTAGTACTAGGATATTTCAGCGTGGTTTAAAATATTATTTTTCCCTTTTTCCAAATGATTCATTTCAAAGATATGCATTTCTGCTTATTTTAAAAATCACATGAGATTATTTATATCTTTAAAATGTTTCCCAGATTATTCTGACATATCTAGTCTTAAGTCGGATTCCTTAGATGCAGGGCCTCAGACAGGAACTTCAGTCGCATTACACACAATTTATTGAGAGCGCAATTGGGAGATCTCTAAGGGAGGGAAGGAAGCAGATGGGAGAAGGGAACTAGCTAAGCAAGACTGGGCTCCTCTGAAGTCTAGGCTAAGCCTGATCCCATGGGGATCCATGGAGCATGAATTGCACTAGAGTTGGGCCCATTTAAGGTAAAGGGATCAGCATTCTGTACTCCGGGCTCCATGTTGCCCTGAGGCCAAGTAAGAGATGAGCTTAGCCTCCTGGGTATGGAGGCTCCCATTAGCTTAGAAGAATTCTCTACAGAAGGGAGCAGCTGTGACCTTTTCACTGCCAATATTCATAGCAGCCAAGTATGGGCATACTGTCCTGTTACGGGGATCTGGGTAAAGCACCAACAGTGCCCACCATATATGGGTTTTGATGTTAATCTTAGATAACTGCATCTTAGGGTATTTCAAAGAAAGAGTATTTAGGTGACACGCGCAATCTCAGCTCACTGCAACCTCCGCCTCCTGGGTTCAGGCAATTCTCCTGCCTCAGCCTCCTGAGTAGCTGGGATTACAGGCACGTGCCACCATGCCCAGCTAATTTTTTTTTGTATTAGTAGAGATGGGGTTTCACCATATTGACCAGGATGGTCTAGATCTCTTGACCTCGTGATCCACGCGCCTCGGCCTCCCAAAAAGTGCTGGGATTACAGGCGTGAGCCACCGCGCCCGGCCTGACTTGTCAAGTCTTTAATTCTCCTTTGTTTTCTCCTCCGTGGATGAGCTGAAAGAGACATTGCTCAACTCCCATCTCTAACAGGGTCACTAAAGGGGGCATCTGAGACAAAGATCTTAGAGATAGCAGGAAGGCTTCCACAAGAAGTCTGAGCTCTCTGTAACATCTTCCATTTCTAACCCCAGATGTTCTTTATCCCGCAGAGCATCATGGTGAATATATATTCTTGTGTGAATTTGTGACTCATAGTCTTCGTTGCCTGGTAACATTTTAGCAGCTTAACCATCTATCAATCAATCTCAAATTACAGGAAACACCTGAGTGCAGATGCAGAATGAGCACTGAATAAGAATACGATCAGGCTTTAGAACTGAAATTCTGAACCAACGAAGGCCATTTCTAAGGGAAAGTACTTCTAGATAAGCTGCATGGCTGATAAGCAACTTTCAGTAAGGGTTGAGGTCATAGTTTAGTTACTTATAACAAAGAATTAATGAAGGCAGTAGTTCTGAAGTTGATCACTTCATGAGTTTGTGAGTTTCTGTCACAAGGCCAAAGAAATAGTCTGTCCAGAGTTGTTCGTTACACCAGAAAGAAAAAAAACCTCAAAAGAAAAAAAGCATATGTGTGTGCATGTGTGTGCACACAAACACACACAGACACACACAGACACACAGTTATGCCAAAAGGACCAAGGACATGGAAGCTAAATTGAAGAAGCTCTTGCCAGCCACACAGAGGACCATATGGGCACCAAAGTATTTATTTAAGGATGGTAAGTCATGAATCTGTACCAAAAATAGCTAGACAAATCAATAAATAAACAGGAGAGAAGGAAGGTTCTTGCTTAAATAAAATGCTGATTAATGACTAGGAGATATGGCTGATGAGCTAGAGTTGAAAAAAATCATTTTTCAATCATTATAGCAAAGATTGGATCAGGCAAGGATCATGAAAGGATGCTAAATCAATGAAAAAATTTTTGATAAGAAGTCAGATAGTTGCAAGATCTTAAGTGTCTTTGACAGACTGTTTTATTAATTGGAAAGGAAACATCCTAACTATACTGTGCAGAAACTGTATAATCTTTTGATGGGTAATCACTTGGACAACACTGACTGTATGATCAAAATCTATGTCACTAATGAGGGCAGATAGACACTGCATGCCTCTGAATGTGATATCGTGACAAAGGCATTGTATCCCCCATGCAATATTCTAGATGAGAACGTACAACCTCAATCTAGTCCTGAGGAACTCTAAGAAATCCCCAAATGAGGCATATTGCATTAAAAAGTAAGGGTTAGATTTTAAAATGCTAAGTTATAACTGAAAACAAAGGCTGAAGAATAGTTCCAGATTAAGGTAAACTAGAGAGACATGGCAGTTAAATGAAATGCATAATCCTAGACTGAATCATATACTGGAAGGAAATCATCCTATAAAAGTCCTAAAATCTACAAGTGACTAGGGTTATTTGAGAAAATATTCTTTTCCTTAGGAAATACATACTTAAGAATCCAAAAGTAAAGAGCCATGATGTATGCAACCCACTCCATAATAGTTTACAAAAGTTACATTTATGTATACGTGTTTACGAACAAATAGAATGCTAACAATAGATAAATCTGGGTGTTCATTATGCTCCTATCACAGCTTTTTAAATATATTTTCATATCAAAAGTTATTTACACCCATGGAGAAAAAGCCCAGGACCAGATGACTTCACTGGTGAATTCTACCAAACACTTAAGGATGAATTGCTAGTTATTCTCAAATTCTTCATAAAATTGAAAAAAAGGGAATACTTTCAAACTCATTTCATGAGGCCAACAGTCTCCATTTACCAAATTCAGAAAAAAAACCACGCCATAATAAAATAAACCTAAAGGCCATATCTTCGTTGAATATGGACACAGAGATTCTCAACAAAATACGAGCACAGCAAATCCAATAGCGCATTAAAAACATCACACGCCACACCACAGTGAGACTTATCCATGGAGTGCCAGGATGTTTCAACAAATGGAAGTCAATTAATGAGAGACACCACATTACAGAATAAAGGATTAAAAACACATGATCATCTTAACAGATGTAGGGACGCATTTAACGAAATATAACACAATTTCATGATTCAAAACTCTCAACAAACTAGAAATAGAAGGAAAATGCCTTATTTTAATAATAACCAGAAATGAAAAGCCCACAATTCATGTCATCCTCAATGGTGAAAAATTCAAAGATCAGGAACAAGACAAGAATGCCCATGGTTACCACTTCTAGTCAACAAAGTACTCAAAATCCTACCCAGAGCAATTTGGCTCTGAGAAAAAAAATCTAAATTTAAAAAGAAGTAAAGTTATATCTGTTCATAGAAGCCATTATCTTATACATAAAAATCTCTACAGATCATACACAGAGACACACACACCCCTATCAGAACTAATTAAAAAATTCAGTAATGTCATAGGATACAAAATCAACAGATTTTAGATTATACCTTTATTTAGAGTAATGGCCACATTTATATTCATCTGAATTTCTTACAGGATACCCAGCAGAGTGCCATGGGCCTCTGTGCCCTAAATTTTGGTTAGACAATAATGATTGTAGTATCTATGACTTACTGATATGTTAATGATAGTTCTCAACAGCTGTGACTTACTGAGACCTTACTAAGTCCCTGACCCCATTCTAAGTACTTATGGATATTAAAACATGTATTCCTCACAATGATTTTATGAGGTAGTTTCTGTTACAAGCCCCATTTTCCAGATAAGAAAACCGAGATGTGACAAGGCTAAATAACTTGCCAAGGTCAGAAAGTCAGTCAAGTGGCAGAGCCAAGACTAAAACCCAGACAGCTGGGCTCATGAGCGTATTCTCTTAACCCTTACACTGTACTGCGTATCTTTATACCATATGAGAATCTTGAGGTCTGAAAGGCAGCACAATTTGCCAGTGTGACAGAAAAGAGAATTTCTGCAAATACGGAAGACTGTCACTAGAAGTGTCAGTACCAAAGGGTAGCCACCCCACCTAGTCATCCACCTGGGCCATGTTCTTTCATTGCACAATGTCTTTCCAGCAAGAACACTCTGGTTTCTTCCAGTATTTTCCCTACTTCTTCCCCCAGATCAGCAACTACTCTTTTATGATCAGTTTGTCTTTGAGGCCTCCCTATCCTGGATGTCGCATTGTCAAATCTAGTTGTAAGATTTATACTGTGATAATTTTGTGTTAACAATTTCCTTACCCCGAAATTTCAGCGTTTTGCCTCAGATGCTGATTTTTCTTAATCTATTCTAAAAATTCGCCATGGTTTGGCTAATATTCACTGGACTTACCTGGGTCAGGTGGGCTACAATGGATTCTTAGTTGCTGATCACAGTCAAGTCTGCTCCATGTGTTTCCATCATTTTGAGGCCAAATAAACCCCAAAGGTAGATCCTTCTTAAGGCAGAAAATAGACCAAAAGAGATTAAACAAACTGTAATCATAAGGCCCCTACATAGGATACATATGCTAATACTCCATTGGCCAAAGGAAGCTACATGAGCCCAAAACGGACAGGACGACGGTATGTACATATTCTGCCTGCTCTATTGTGAGGGAAAAATCATATGGTAAATGAGCACAGAAATATATATTTTAGGAGTGAGTGAAGAATTAAAAATGATAATCCCATCTACAGGCTTCTCTAATGTTCCAGAGACAGCAATGCAATGGGGTCTCAGCACCATCAGGGGCAGGAACAGCACAATACTGGCATACCCTTGGCTCCAATAGGGGCTCCGCCCCAGCAGTCATTTGGAAGTGGATAGATGAGACCACATCATCAAGGATGGCCAAAGAGTATATTCACATACACTCCACATGTCTCCACATTCATGTACACTCCACATTCATGTTCTAATCAGTTCTACTCATGAGACTCCACATGTCTCAGAAAAGTCACATTACCACAGTTTGAATAAGTGGGGCACAGTAAACTGACAAATAGCTACTGAGACCCCAATCTGCAGCATCAACTTGATGTTATTGAGTTCAATAGAGAAAAGGTGTATCTGGGCCATCTGAGATCTCTGGGAGGACATGACTGACATAATTCCAATACATATTGCATAAACTAGCATGTGATTAAGTTCTCAACCACATAGAGGAGCTCCTGGAGAAAAGGACAGTATTTTACAAAGTGATAATTTCACAACATAAAGCACATGCACAGAAAGCTTTGAGGAGCTGAGAGCTTTGAAAGAGGACCTTGAATGTCCTGTAGATAGGAAGAACAGATAGAAAATGTTAGATATGCATTTCCAGAGAGGATAACTGCATGTGTCAAGAGAGATGGGGGACAATGATAGAGTAAGATATTATAGGATTGCCATTCAATAGAGTTTTAGAAACTTACATTCCAGGAGCAAGAGGGGATAAAGGAAAATAGCCTGGCCTGACAAATACCTTGGCTGCCCTGGTCTGAAATTTCTGAAATGTCTTTTTGAGTTAAAGTTCATTATTTTTTACTGTCTCAAAGCCATTTAGTTTCTGACTAAACTATGTGGAGGGAAAAAACTTTAAATGATTCAACATATGTCACATAGAACTACTGAGCCCTGCCGTTCTTTTTTAAAGACAATCCCCATGAGAGTTCTATTTTTGGTTCGAGCAGATTTTCATTTCAGCCAAAGCTAGCTGGGATGATACTTTCCCCTTCTTTTCTATTCAGTGTGGGAGCCAGTTGGGATTCTTTAAAAGGCCTGCTGTGTTGCTGAGTGTCCTAGAAGAATGCAGCATTGCAGTGGCTCCGGCTGAACCAATAAATCATGACCTGGAAACACCAGCCAATGTGCCCTCCTGTTTATCACAAACAAAAGGAAATGCAGTTCTTTTTCTTTTGTGGCAATGTAGCACCAAGGGATTATAATAAAAGGTGGCAGAATTAAAAGCTGAAAGCTAGATATTTTTCTAGTTTGAGTTACAATGTTAATTTGAGATTATATATTTCATTACAGTCACTCCTAGTACTCACCCAAATCTGATTGCAGTAGCTTATGAAGACTAAACACCCCTGCCCCTTTGCTGTGGTGGAGACTTTTGCCTAGTTCTTGCCAGTGGATGGAAATGTGTACAACGTCAAGCTAAGCCGTGAAAAGCCCACACACATTTTTCCAGTTTTTCCTCCCTCACTTGATTGAATAGGAGCCCACTTGTTTCCAATAGTCCAGCTAATAGTTACAGCATCCTATTGATCTGGAATAACAAGTTGCTGTACCGAGGACCGTTGCCTTGAGGGGTGGGGGTGGCCTTGACAATCAGTGAACATCACATAAGCAAAACGTAGACCTTTGCTATGTTCACACACTAAAATCTCAGGATAATTTGTTTTCACAGTTTATCTACCTTGACTAATAAATGCTAAGCAAGATTTACAAGGTCCTAAAATATAGTAACCTTAATTCATGCTAGAATGACTAGACAAAGTAGAGCCTAAAAGAAAAAAGTGCTTGAGTAGCATGCATTGATCCCCTAAGCTCCACTGTGAACTGTACTCATAGGTGAATCCTTGATATGGTTTGACTGTTTCCCCATCCAAATCTCATCTTGACTTCTAATTCTCATAATCCCCATGTGTCATGGGAGGGACCCAGTGTCAGGTTATTGAATCATGGAGGCGGTTACCCTCATGCTGTTCTCATGATAGTGAGTGAATTGTCATGAGATCTGATGGTTTTATAAGGGGATTTTGCCCCTTTGCTCAGCGCTTCTCCTTCTGGCACCATGTGAAGAAGGACATGTTTGCTTCCTTTTCCACCATTATTGTAAGTTTCCTGAGGCCTCCCCAGCCCTGCGGAACTGTGAGTAAATTAAACCTCTTTTCTTTATAAATGCCTAGCTTTGGGCAGTGTGAGAATGGACTAATCCAGTAAATTAGTACAGGGTAGTGAGGCATTGCTGTAAAGATACCCAGAAATATGGAAGCAACTTTAGAACTAGGTAACAGGCAGAGGTTGGAACAGCTTGGAGTGCTCAGAAAAAGACAGAAAAATGTGGGAAAGTTTGGAACTTCCTAGAGACTTGTTGAATGGCTTTGACCAAAATGCTGATCGTGACATGAACAACCAAGTCCAGACTGAGGTGGTCCCAGATGGAGATGAGGAACTTGTTGGGAACTGGAATAAAGGTGATTCTTGCTATGCTTACCAAGAGACTGGTGGCATTTTGCCCCTGCCCTAGAGATCTGTGGAACTTTCAAGTTGAGAGAGATGATTTAGGATATCTGGCTGAGGAAATTTCTAAGTGGCAAAATGTTCAAGAGGAAGCAGAGCATAAAAGTTTTAAAGTTTGTAGCCTGACAATGAGACAGAAAATAAAAACCCATTTTCTGAGGAGAAATTCAAGCCTACCGCAGAAATTTACATTGGTAACAAGAAGCCAAATGTTAATCACCAAGACAATGGAAAAAATGTCTCGAAGGCATGTCAGAGACCTTTGCAGCAGCCCCTCTCAGGTCCAGAGGCCTAGAAGGAAAAAAATGGTTTCCTGGGCCAACCCCAGGGCTTGCTGCTTTGTGCAGCCTTGGGAATTGGTGCACTCTGCATCCTAGCCATGGCTCAAAGGGGCCAATGTAGAGCTCAAGCTATTGCTTCTGAGGGTGCAAGCCCCAAGCCTTGGCAGCTTGCACATGGTATTGAGCCTGTGGCTGTACAGAAGTCAAGAATTGAGGTTTGGGAACCTCCATTTAGATTTCAGAGGATGTCTAGGCAGAAGTTTGTTGCAGAGGCAGAGCCCTCCTGGAGAACCTCTGCTAGGGCAGTGCAGAGGGAAATGTGAGGTGCAAGCCCCCACACACAGTCTCTACTGGGACACTGCCTAGTGGTGTTGTGAGAAGAGTGGCACTATCTTCCAGACCCCAGAATGGTAGATCCACTGACAGCTTGCACCGTGCACCTGGAAAAGCCACACTCAATGCCAGCTCATGAAAGCAGCTGGGAGTGGGGAGGTATGCTGCAAAGCCACAGGGTCAGTGCTGCCCAAGGTCATGGGAATCCACCTCTTGCATCAGCATGACCTGGATGTGAGACATGAAGTCAAAGGAGATGGTTTTGGAACTTTATGTTTTAATGACTACCCTACTGGATTTTGAACTGGCATGGAGCCTGTAGCTCCTTTGTTTTGGCCAATTACTCTAATTCAAAATGGTTATGTTTATTCAATGCCTGTACCCCCATTGTATCTAGGAAGTAACTACTTGCTTTTTATTTTACAGGCTCATAGATGAAGGGACTTGCCTTGTCTCAGATGAGACTTTGGACTTGGACTTTTGGGCTAAAGCCGGAATGAATTAAGACTTTGGGGGGACTGTTAGAAAGGAATGATTGCATAAGGCTTGAAAGGGGTCAGGGGAAGAATGATATGGTTTGGCTGTGTCCCCACCCAAATCTCATCTTGAATTATAGTTCCTATAATCCCCACATGTAGTGGGAGGGTCCTAGTGGCAGATAATTGAATCATGGGGGTGATTACTCCTATGCTGTTCTCATGATAGTGAGTTCTTATGATATCTGATGGTTTTATAAGGTGCTTTTCTTCCTTTGTGTGGCACTTCTTCTTGTCAACCATGTGAAGAAGGATGTGTTTGCTTTCCCTTCTGCCATGGTTGAAAGTATCCTGAGGCCTCCCCAGCCCTGTGGAACAGTGGGTCAATTAAACTTCTTTCCTTTATAAATTACCTGGTTTTGAGCAATTTTTTATAGCAGTGTAAGAATGAACTAATACAACCCCTCAGAATCTCATTTAGAACCTAATAGTTCCTACTTTAGATACAATTCAAATATAGTTTCTTCTCACTAGATCAAAACAGAAAGTTCACAAGGAGGGTATTCAGTGGGACAATTGCAGCAATAAATAAAGACAGATGACAGTTTATCAGCTTAGATGTTTCTGCTGCAGTCTTGTTCCTGAAACAGTTGAATTTGTAAGTTTCCATTTTTAATGTCTGATTTTCTGAAATGTCATTTAGTTTGTATGCTGAAGATGATTGTTCAATGTCTTCTCCATGACCCAGACCACCTTGCAATACCAATCATTTACTAGAGAGAATACCACGGGAAAAATATCAGAAGTGTGGCATTTTGACATGGGGACAACATAAGTGCATTAGCTTGAACATACATGTCTTCTTACCAGTGGCTCATAGCACAGGATCTGAGCATAGTCACAAAATGCATAAAAGGATGTAAGCCATCAAGCAATCAACTTTTCATTAACCAAAAACAGTGTGATTTACGGGAGGTACTTCATTATATACACACATGTAGCCCTGTTTAGTATAACACGCTTCGGTCATATTTGCCACACTCTCTTTGGAGACTTTTATCTATGGCTGGGTCTATTTGTAATTGGTAATACCAGGTTTATAGTACTATAGACCTTTCATTAGCATCTTCTCCTGCACTCTCAACTACTGTTTATGAAAACCAAAATTAAAAGATGGTGCCTGAAGCAGATTTGATGAAGGCTAGCAGATCAGTTTCTGTTACAATTATCAGATATTTATAACCCACCTCTAAGTATTCATAATCCATATCTACCTACTAATCGAATCCTCTGGCTTACTGTGCATCATCTGTCAGTTTTCCACATTTGAAGCCAAGCAAGGAGAGAGTGACTAATAAGATAAAATATGGTCAACTTAATTTTCTAACCATTTTCTCTTAATTGTCTTTCTTACAAAAAGTGTCTCGGAATTTAAGAAAATGAGTACCTTGTTTTCTTAGCCAGCCTATCTTCTAGAATTGCATCTGGAAATTTCTTGCCGTGAGCACTGGATAACATTACGTTTAGCAACCAGGAGTTTGGAGTGATGCTGAAAAGAGGCTAAATGAGGATGATGCATGCCAGATAACTAAGTGTAACCTAAAGGATGTCCCTGTTTCTTCATGAGATGTGATTAAGAGTCCTTGGTGAAGAGCTCATATTGAATGAGAAAACTTTCACAGGGAAATAACTCAATACCTTCACAAATTAGATATAGTCAAGGACCCCTCATTTCACTTTTCACAGCCACAGGAACAATCAGCTCTACAGCAGTCATTTACAAAGTGGACTGTCAGACACAGCCATTTGTAAACACTGTTAAGAATAATGAATTTGTAGACAGGGGTCTCATCTCAGTTGTACCCCTCTCTATCACTTCAAGCAAACGGTCAGGCTGGAATGATGGGATTCAGTTGTAAAAGGGCTTTAAAGTGGACCTGTGGGTGCTACTGGAAACAATGCTTTAATGTTACAAAGGAAGATTCATCTGGTTTAACTACAAATATAACTGTAATTTAGGACTTGCTTTAACCATCTCCATTCAACTTCAAATAATGACTTGTAAAATAAAAAAATAAATAAACAAAGCAAGTAAGATGCAATTCTGTGTGACTTACGTTTACCGAGGAAATTTTCTTTTTTCTTCAGAAAATGTGGAGCTGAAACAAAGCAAGTTTATCCTTCAGTAACTGAGGGCATGAGCATCTGTTTCTTGCAAGATCAAGGATGCACATGTTTGATTGAAGGATCAGCATTTGTTTCCATTTGAAGAACTTTTTCCTAATGTGTAACAATTAACAGTTATTAAAAGTAATCACTATACCCCGTATGAAAAAGTTGTCTTCTTAATTTCTGAATCCCATGAAGTTCAATACTTGCATTTTGTCTTTCAAAACTTTAAAAATAGTTATCTGCAATTCCTGCTCCTATAGATATAATACTGAGGTGTGTTATTTCCTGGTAAAAGTTTTAGGAATAGGAATGATATTCTGGAATACAGCACTATTCCAGCATGGTAGGCTTTTGTTAGGAACCCCAGAAATTAAGAGGCAGGTTAGCATAGAGGAGTAGTTGGTGTCTCAATGGTGAAATGCTGCTAAGAATCTATTAATTCTTTCCTGCTTAAGTGATTCCAATATATATTACCACAACACCTATGCAAGATGTCTGAATGTGCGTGTGTGTGTGTGTGTGTGTGTGTGGTGCATGCACGTGCAAGAAAGGGACAGAAGACTTGAATCATTTGCAAAATCATTCTGTGCACGACTATATAGGTCTACCAACTTAAAACTCATTCTTACCCACAGCTATTTATTTATGTAACATTTTCAACACGTTATCACTGCAACTTGTATCAGCAAATTTTAGTATTTCCATGAGCCTCAAGAATGTCCATTCGGAAAGGGGCTTCAAAATGCCTGAGTAGAGGCATGTGGTACTTGCTTCTTCCACAAAGTAGAACCAAATTAGCAAGTAGGTAATCACACTCTGAATAGATTATCTAAGAAAGAACACTGGAATTCAACAGAGAAACAACAGAAAACACTTAAGGCCAATAAAGAGAGGGAAGCAAGGCAGCCTGCTCATCTAGAGCTGGCATGGAGCCCAGAGACGCTTCCCAGTGCAGAAAATGGATAAGGAGGAGATACCCAGTGATCCATGTTTCCATCAGGGATTCTGCAATCTTAGCCACTGGAGAGCCAGTTGACCTCCACAGGCCCTGAGACTAAGGGAGCTTCCTGGAGACTGAGAGACAGCATTGCTTATAGAGGGAGCTCACAGTAGATCCACCACACACATGAAGTCCTAAGTCGTTATAGCACAGCACCATTTTGGGAGCCCAGCCTGCCTCAGATGGCATCTTGCCCTGGGGCCCAACAGCACCTGCATCTCCATATCCCTGAAGTCCCACTGACATCCCCGACCCACAGCCACCACCACTGCTGGCTGCTGCCACCAAGGCTGATGCATGAACTACTGGCAATGACCCCACACCTTCAGCAGAGGGGCTGCTGAGCATTTAGAAGCATCCTGAAGACAGACTCCCATACCCACAGCCAAAGTGTGTGGTCCCCAGCCACCAGCCTTTAGCTGCTGCCACTGAAAGCAACCCTGCCCTTCCCAGTAGCAAGGCCACAGCACAGTCACTGCCATCCCCACTGAGCACTCTGCTGAGGTGGTGGGGATCACCCTACTCCTGCTCACCACAGCCAGTGTCCACATGCACAGCTTTGGGTGCAGGGCGTGCCTGAGACAGGCCCACTCATTCTGATTTTGTCTCTCCAGTGCCCAAGCATACCATTTGGCATCGTAGAGATTGCATTGCTCCATCCACCACTGGTTTATCCCTGAGCACTCCTGTCAGGGGCCAGAGGATGGGTCCATTTAAGCTGTTACTACTCCCATAACTGGTACCAACATCAAATCAAGTATATTTTATTGAGGAATCTGTATTTGCTTACATTTGAAGAACTTCCTCCTACCAAGGCACATATACCTCCTACTCAGGCCTGGGAACTGGCCTGCCCAGCCCGTTGCAGATACCACCAATATTAGCATAAACTGCTTGGGAGCCAGAGGGTTTTCCTTCCACTGCTACTGACATTGTTTCCCAGCAGCCGAGGATCCACCCAAACCCCAGCCATCGACTGCTATTGCCAACACCGGGAGCAGGCTGCCTGAGGGCCGGAGATTGGGCCTTTCAGGACCCACTAACACTGGTGTCAGCATATGCTGCTTGAAGGCCCAAAGACAGGCATACTTAGCCCACTGCTTCCACCACTGGGGCCCAAGAACTGGCCCATATGGCATCCCCATCCCAAATAAAACTTCACTGCAGCCTCTGTTAGCAACCATACTCTAAGTCACTAAGGAAATCACATATATCACTAATACTATTTACAGCAAAATAAATTGTATGGAGACTACAGTACTCAGGTGCTCAGAATCAAAGCCCAAGTGGCCTAAAGAAACAACACCATAGAGACAGCTTCAGGGAAAAAAATGTAATATATGACAGCAGAAACAAAAATTTGGAAGAAGTGGCCGTTATACCATATGTACAGATATCAAAGTAAGAGCACATAAAACATGAAAAGGCGAGGAATTATGACACCTCCCAAAAAACACAAATTCTTCAACAACAGATGCTAATGAAAAGAAACTTAGGGAATTCCAGAAAAAAAAATTATAATAATTACATTAAAGAATCTCAGTGAGATACAAGAGAACACAGATGAACAATACAAAGAAATCAGAAAAACAGTTCAAGATATAAATGAGAAATTCACCTGAGCTATGTAAAAGAACTAAACAGAAAAACTGGAATTGAGGAATTCATTCAATAAAATGAAAAGTACATGTGAGAACTTCAACAGTAGACTAGACTAAGCAGAAGAAAAAATTTCAGAGCTTGAATATAGGTCTTTTCAAAAATGCAATCAGACAAAAATAAATAAAAAGTAATTAAAAATGAACGAAGCCTACAGTATATATGGGACACCACAAAAAGACCAAATATTCACTAGTTGGTGTCCTGGAAAGTGCAGAGAAAACCAAAAAGGGTCAAAGAACCTATTTAACAAAATAATCACTAAAAACGTCCCAAATCTATCAAGAAATTTAGACATCCAGATACAGGAAAGCTCAGAGATCTCTAAATAGATACAATTCAAAAAATCTTCTCTATCGCCCATTATAGTCAACCAGTCAAAAGTCAAAGCCTAACACAGAATTCTAAAAACAAGAGAAAAGCATCTAGTTATTACTGAGTGAACCCCCATCAAACTAACTTCTGATTTCTCAGAAAAAGCTTTATGGGTCCGCAGACAGTGAGATGATATATTTAAAGTGCTGAAAGAAAAAGGAAACTGTCAATGAGGGGTACTATACCCAGAAAGGTTATTATTTATAAATTAAGGAGAAATTAAGCATTTCCCAAACAAACAAAACCTGAAGAAATTAATCACAACTTGAGTGGTCCTACAAGAAGTAATTAAGAAAGTTCTGCATCTGGAAGTGAAAAGAATAATGAGAGACCCAAGGCCGTTGTTCTTTATGATCTAATATCCCTGGCCATCTTAGAAGTTCTTGAACTCATCTACATGTTAGGCTGTTTCCCTGAAGTGAGGGTCTGTGAATGGACATCAGGGAACTGGTGAACACCCCAAATTCCCTGAAACCATGTATGCACGTGTGTGTGTGTGTGCGTGTGCACATTTTCTTTGACAAGAAGGTCTTTAGCCTCCTTCAGAATATCAATTTAGATTTGTAACACTCACCCTTAAACACGTAAGAAAGACTGTGTATAGCAAGCATTCTTTCTATAGTCTGCACCCGGCTCCATGATACATTTATTCTTTCCATCCTTTCAAAGTCTGTAAAGAGACTGTAGGCAAAGCCCATCTTGCTTTCTTTCCATCTTCCGTTTCTTCTCTTTACTCTCTCCTTCCCCTTGAAGCATCCTTGTCCTCTGAATTACGTCCAGGTACTTTCTCATGAAATTATTCTCTCAAAGGTATTAAAAGCAGGATGTAATGATATTTTTTCTCTCACAACACTATTTTGTTCTACATTTAAAACACACAAAAAGAGTAAGGCTTCAGCCAAAAACCAATTCTTATAAGAGTTTCAGACACCATGGTCCCTGGATTTAAATCACGTATGAGTCCCTCCCAGCACCTCTCTAATTCCACCTTCAAGTGATGATCTGAGGCTGCCTACGGGTGTGGCTGATCCACCTAATTCATCTAATCCTATTGAATTAGAAATGTGTCCTTTTAGCGATCTTCTAAAAAAAGACAAGCCTCTTTTTTAAACTACAGAAGATCGCTAAAAGGAGATACTTCTAATTCAACAGGAGAAAACCCAGCCAAACTTGTTGAGAGGTCAAATAAAGGTTGGCTTATTTTCATGTCCATTTGTATTCTGCTCACACAGCCTTATCTCTAAGTTGTGCAATTTTATATCTTTAATAACCTCAGACCATACAAGAACCCACATCAGCTCTCCTCTCTACAAAGTGAAAGGGTAGGGCCAGCATTGCTTATCTTGCATGTCCTATAACTTAAAACAGAATCTTTTAAGAGAAAGTGCAGGGGGCCGGGCGCGGTGGCTCATGCCTATAATCCCAGCACTTTGGGAGGCTGAGGCGGGTGGATCACGAGGTCAAGAGATCGAGACCATCCTGGTCAACGTGGTGAAACCCCGTCTCTACTAAAAATACAAAAAATTAGCTGGGCATGGTGGCGCGTGCCTGTAATCCCAGCTACTAGGGAGGCTGAGGCAGGAGAATTGCCTGAACCCAGGAGGCGGAGGTTGCGGTGAGCCGAGATCACGCCATTGCACTCCAGCCTGGGTAACAAGAGCGAAACTCCGTCTCAAAAAAAATAAATAAATAAAAGAAAGTGCAGGCAGAGGAATAATGGGCAGTTTCCCAGCTCACACTGCACCTCTCCAGCACAGAGCATCCTGCAGAGATTGTGTCAGTTCCTCCCACTCCCTGGAGAAACCCTGCTAAAAGAAGCCCCCACACACTGCTTCTCCACCTTCCTCTGGGCTAACGTACCTCTGTGTTCTCTCCTGGGAAAAGCTGGGGTTCTTCCAGAAACCTCTCCACTCTCTTTTTTAGAAATACACCCAAGGTCCCTAAGGATATTAGGGTGTTCACAAACATATATTGACTCAGCTTCTTCCTCCTGGATAGCAGATAGCAGAATGTGGCCAATTATCTGTTGATCATTCTGAGAAAAAAAAAAAATTGGCTCTGTATAATGCAACTGCTTAAATAAGCCTGGAAAGATGGATCATTTTAGACAATCACTGCAGCTTCCACGAATCTCTTATGGCACTCCTAAAACCTAATCATCCCCTATATTTTGCCCACTTTTCTGAGCATCAGTGGGTGTATGTGTCTTTGTTCCATTAGTATTAATGGGAATTTAGAGCACTTAAGAGGAGGCAAGCCTTTCCCTAGAGATGTAATTTTATGCATTAAGATATCAAAATATGAGAAGATACATGTTGATATGTGGTAGATTCATATGATTGGTTCCATTAACACTAATAGGAATAAGGCCTATCTCTCCCTATCACACTGATGGGGCAGATGCATAAACTCTGGTGCCTCAAAAAGTCCAGGCTTTCTGACTGATCTCACCCTTACGTATAGTTTGCTTTGGTTTTCAAATCCAGCTGGATAAATAGGGCAGAGAACCCTTGACTGAATATAGGTACCAAGTCTTCACTCTGGCAGCAGTGGTTTATAGGGTATGGCTTTAAATGAATGCATGAAACCGATTCCATAAGCCACGTCTATCCAATTCATCTACGATTATATCTTTCAAACAATAGACAAAGCAAATAAGAGATTCAGTTTTTCTAGAAATAAGTTATAAAATCCTGAACCACAAAGATCTATGCATGCATCATGTCCAGGCCTCCTAGAAAACCAGCAATCCCCTTATGGGCTCACTGTGCACATCACTCCACCCCAAGCCTCACCTGTCTTCTACCCTTTAGGGTAAAAATATGTACTTAACTGTATTTCCTTTAGTGTCTTGTATCTGTTGCTCTTCCTGATATTTTTCTCTCCACTTTATGTTCCATATCCTTAATATTTACTTAATTACAAAACTCCAGACTCTGAAAACATAAAATTTAAACAAGATACAGTACCTTAAGGAGGAAGACAACACGATCAAATTGTCCACTAAAAGTCACTAGTCAACAAGGAATCTAAGGAAAATTAAGTTATAAATTATAGCAATTAAAACCATGGAATTAGATATCCCTGGGTTCCATTCAAACGTGTAATGTGAGACCTTGACCAAATCATTTAGCCTCTCCTGCTTCCATATCAGTTGACATTTAAACAAAAACGTCACGTCTACCCTGTAGGATTGTTGCTAAGCTTTTGATTGGTAATCTATGGCCACAATAATGCTACTTAAAAACATGTACAAAACCTCTGTGCCTTACAATAATAAACATGCTTTCTTGTTTATGACTCTGTGGATTGTCTGGAAGGTCTACACATCTGACCTGGTCTTGGCTGATGCTGGCTAGCTTGCTTATCTATCTTAAGTGAGTTGGTTGGTAAGTCAGATCTGGCCGATTGTCTTATTCAGGCTGCCATAACAAAATACCATTCACTGGGTGTCTTAAAACCATGGAAATTTATTTCTCTTAGTTCTGCAGGCTGGGTCTGAGATCAGCATTCCAGTGTGGTCAGTTTCTGGTGAGGGAGCTTTTTCCATTGCAGGCAGCAAATTTTCTACTGTGTCCTCACATGGTGGAAGGGCAGGGAGTTTTGGGGGTCTCATATATAAGGGCACTAATCTCATTTATGAGGCTCCTACTCTCATGGCTTAATCACCTCCCAAAGGTCTCACCTCCTAAAACCATCAATTGAGTGTTAGGATTTCAAAATGTGAATTTAGGGAAGACACAAACATTCAAACCATAGCATTGGTCAAGGATAGTCTCAGCTGGGATGGTTCATCTGTGCTCCATGTCGTCTCTCTCAGCTGGCTTCTTCATGCTTGTTCTCCTGGTGGCAGAAGGTCCAAGAAAGAGTGGTACCAACCTCTCCAGATTCTCAGTCCTATGCTCTTAGGTACTGGGCAATGACCAACACTGACTGGACCTGTGCAGTTGGGCCACCAATTGCTTCCTGCAGGAATGTCAGGCTAACCACACAGCTGAGTTTCTGGTTCATCCTACAGCATCTGACTAACGTAAATGCCATACTGAGGAATCCAGCATCTGTCTTTCTAAGGAAAGCTGCTAAATATTAGATGATTCTAAACTAGACATGACTAGGAGTCAATCCACTAGAAGATCATCTTTGAGCAGTAGAAAACAGGACACAGGAGGGATCAGACAAGAAAATAAATAAATGTCCTCATCGTATTTCCTTTCATGGACTACTCCATGGGCAACAACTTTATAAAACCTGTCCAGAAACATCACATGGGGCTAAGCTTCTGCCAGACAACCTACTGTTATCTATGCATAGATCGTCATGAAACAATGACTAATACAATATCCTGTGACCTTCTTTTCCACCCTTCCCTGCCTCTCTTTCCTTTGTCTTCACCCTCTTGCACGCCTCTCGCAATCTTGGTCTCTGACTTTTTCTAGGCAACTCTAGCTAAAATAAATACTTTTATTGTTTATCTTGTGCATATGTTGTATATCTGTAAATTGTATAATGAATCAACTTAAGATAAACAATAATATACCAAAATTTGTCTAATGATTGCAGCTTATAGGAGCTACCTCCATACAAATAACAGGCATATGTAGTCCACTTATATGAAAAACTCAGATAGTTTTATGATTAAATGGTAAAAAGTGATAAGACTGCTTCCTGCACAGCTTGGAAATAAGGCATCGAGGCAGGTATTGGGGGAAAAAATTGCTTTGATGCCACGGTTAGGTCAAGTTTTAGGTCAGGTCATAGTCATGCAATTGCAGATGTTTTGCAGAACGGATTGAGTCAGTGGAATGAATATAACCAGCCTGCAAGGCTCCACACCCCCAACATACAAAGTCCAGAGTTCAGAGAACAAAGGGCTTTATTTCATAGTCTACATTTTCCTAGAGGATCTAGTTGTCCTTTTGTATCTGCCTTTAATCCATATCCCTCCCTTCTCAAATTGTGACAGTGTCTAAAGCATTTTATCAAAATTGAGAGATAAAAACTGAGGAAAACAAAACTTCTCAAGCTCCATCAATGGACTAACGGGGGAGGGAGGTTTGCTTCCTGTCCTCAATATCCTCAACATCTGTGAAGAGATAGCTGTTCTTGAGTTAGAGGAGGCTGAGGGTGAGGTGGGCATGATCAGAGTCATAACACTATGAAGTTATCTGCTGAGTTATACCTTAGTTGCTGTGTCCTCTTCAGTTTAAGAAAGAAAGTATAAGCTGAGGTTTACAATATGACTTTGGCAAGGAGCCAGACCTGAGTTCAAACGTGGGTTCCCATCTTTACTAACTTGTGATTTTAAACAAGTTGTATCATCGACCTTTCCTTAGTCTTATAATAAATAAGAACATCCTCCTGGACTAGTGTCTTAAGTAAGCTACCCCAGAGATGAAGATTCATGTGCAAAAATTTATTAAGGAATTGCTCTCAGGAATAGTGAGGGAAGAAAGGAAAGAACCAAAGCAAAAAAGGAGAATGAATGTTTAGGTGAATTCCAATCTCAGCTTGATCCCAAAGAAAGCTCTAGAGTATAAATTATACCCACAGTTGGTCCTGCCTCAAAGCATATAAGCTGATCTTTCTTACTTCAGTGCCAATAAGTTACTAGTTAAGGCTCTCATCTGCACTTGTAAATTAAGAATGATATCAATATTGCTGAGCTATTTGAATTATAAATTTTGTTTTAAAAACACTTAGCAATGTGTTTAAGCAATTCTTCTGTTGGTCTAGTCTGTGGTCACTTATGTAGCTTGGGTCACCTGGCAGCTCAAATGGGCGTGGGTGGTTCTGATGATTTCAAATACATGCTTCGGTTTGAGAGACGATCTAAAGCAAGCTTGTCTAACCTGCAGCCCATGGGCCACATGCAGCCCAGACAGCTTTGAATGTGGCTTAACACAATTTCGTAAACTTTCCTAAAACATTATGAGATTTATTTATGGAGTTTTTTTTTTTTTTAAGTGCAAAGTAAGAATATGCTTTTGCCAGGTTGTTTATAATAATGATTGTCACTATTATTGAAGAAACTGAGCAAGTTGCTTCACACATCTAGCCAAAGCAGAGCTTTGAAATAGGAGACGTGTGCTTAATTATTTTCTTTTAAAATCATGGTCACAGAAGTGACATGCTTATACTCCAGGTCATTTGGTACCTAAGTGTCTTCTGAGTGGCTCAAATTCTAAAATGAATTAAAAATAAAGTGAAGAAGCACACTACCCTTGAACCCTTGAACTTGAAACCAAGAAAGTATGAAAGGAGATCCTTTAGTATTTATTTCAAGAGGCATCCATTTCAAACTCTAGATTAAAACAGTCCAAGGAAATTCTGTCTTTTTTTTCAGATTCTCTCCTAGGTCAACTGTAAATGTTTCTGTGTTTTACACTATATTCCATAAAGAAAAGCTTGGGCTGACACTTCCTTTGCATTTTTATGTTTGTGTTGCTTAGATCTTCGTGTAGTCCCTGTTGATAGCTGCCAGTCATTCTCCCTCAGGGAGCGAGATTTAAAATTATCAAGAATAAATGCACATCCACCAGAAATGTAATATCTCTAAAACTTGACCTTCTTGAAGTTCAAAAAACAGGATCACTAAATTAGAAGGAAATCCTTCTGTGTAGGGTTGACCTTATTGACTGTAATGAGGACCAGAGGTTCAATCTGCCTCCCAAATGTGTTGTAAAGAGGGAGAACAGAAAGAAACACAAGGAAGTGGAGATGAGGCTCATTCAGTGGAATTTGGTACCACAAATGTCTTGAAAGACTTCTGTGTTTTCTCACTTTGTTGCTGTGGGGCAGTGCCCCTGCCACCTTCTTTATGAACCCCACTATAACTCCTACAACCACATCCACAGCAATAATACTCAGCAATGACTCTGAGGATAACACTCCTCTGGTATTTCTCCATATTTGTAAAATATATTCGGAACTAAAAAGTGAAAGGTCATAAAAAAGTCAACAGTTTCATATTTAAAGAGCTAAGATCCAAGTACTTAGAAGCTTTCATCATTTTCTGGTGCTTCCCCTCCTGCCCTGGTTAAGTTAGAGAAGAGTTGGCAAAGACAAAGTCACCTACTTTAGTGGGTGGGTTGTCACACATCTTGAGCCGTGTCACAGACACCATACTAGGTGCAGGAATATTTCCTTCAAGAAGCTTGTAGTCCAGATGGGAGATAAGACTTTCTAATTGGTTGATACAGTGCCAAATAAATGAATTTTATTATGGTTATACAGTTTTAGTGACTGAAGAAATTATTGAGAACCAGGCTGGTCTTAATAATAATGTTTGCAAGGCAAACATTATGAAGGAGGTTTATTTTGGAGAGCAGCTTTCTGTAGGCAGGCTGAGAGGAGCAGAGAAGGCATCCCATGCTTAGGGCCTGCATAAGCAATGGCACAGCAGAAGGGAGTTTACAACACTTATCTGATGCACAGTGAGCCTACCTGAAACAAACAGTTTACAACAAAAAACTTGAGATATTTTAACCAGGGCTAAATAATCTTTCAAATTTTTTTGAAATGTCAATGTCTTCCCTTATTAAGCAATCACTGGTTGTTGCTTATTAGTTATTTATTTCTGCATAATCAACCACCACAGCCTCAGTGACTGAAGATAATAACCATTTTATGTTCTCATGATTCAGTGGAAAAACAGTTTGAACCGTGTTTAAGCGATTCTTCTGTTGGTCTAGTTTGGGATCACTCATGAAGCTTGGGTCATCTCACAGCTCAAATGGGTGTGGGTGGTTTTGATGACTTCAAATATATGCTTCTGTTTTAGAGAAAATATAAAGCAAGCTTGTCTAACCTGCAGCCCATGGGCCACATGCAGCCCAGACAGCTTTGAATGTAGCCTAACACAATTTCATTAACTTTCCTAAAACATTATGAGATTTATGCATGGAGCTTTAAAAAAAATTAGCTCATCAGCTATCATTGGTGTTAGTATATTTTATGTGTGGCCCAAGACAATTCTTCTTCCATTGAGACCCAGGAGAGCCAAAAGATTGGACATCCCTGGTCTAAAGCCATAGATTCATTCATAATGGGGCACGTCCTCCCCCGCATTGCACTATCTCCATGTTTGAGTCTAGACTCCTGAACTTCTTTTACTCTGCACTAGTGCTACTGAAAACGGGTCCCAATTCAGATCCCAAGGGAAGGTTCTTGGATCTTGAGCAAAAAAGAATCCAAGGTGAGTCCAGAGTAAAGTGAATGCAAGTTTAGTAAGAAAATAAAGGAATACAAGAATGGCTGCTCCATAGACAGCAGGATGTTCCTGAAAGCAAGAGGAGGAACACATCCACCTTAGGTTCAATGCTTGTTTACATACAAGATAACAAAGCAAAAAATCATGAAGAGATGTGCTCTACTACAAAGGCTCATGACAAGGGATTGTTAATCTTTGTGTAACTACTGTCTGCCACAAAAATCTGTACTGTTATTGTTAAAGTGAAACTTACTCTTAAACTAAGAATGCTTTTGTTCTTATGCTGTTGGGACATCAGGGCATTTCCTGGGTCTGTTAAGTCATGGATCTAGTAAGTCCCGGGTCTGTTCAGTAAACATTATTAACCTGTTCCCTTACCCATGAACTTCTTGTGACTAAGAATGCCTAACTTTCTGGAAATGCAGCCCAGCAGGTTTCAGCCTCATTTTACTCAGCCCCTACTCAAGATGAAGTTGTTCTGGTTTGAAACTTTCTGACACTAGGTGGGATCTGCTTCATTTATTTTGCTTTTCTATTAATGCCATGAGGAAGTCTCTGAAGGTCTTAAATGGTATCAAAAGAGACAAGAGTAATGGATGTGAAGAGAAAACATTTATCTTTTGCCATAGCAAAGAAATTCTAAGTGAGATATTAAAGTTGGAGATAAGTCTATATCACTTACCCAACCTTAAAACAGAAAATCCCAGCTGAGTGGGGTGGTGCATACCTGTTGTTCAGCTACTTGGGAAACTGAGGTGGGAGGATCACTTGAACCTAGGAGTTCAAGGCCAGCCTGGGCAACATAGTAATAATAACCTGTCTCTTAAAAAAAATCCCTTAGCATCAGGAATGTTCTGGAATTAATAGGTAAAGAAGAGGTCAACACAGCTTGTTCAGTGCTTTACAGTAAGACACAGAAAGAGTCCACAGTCTTATAAGAACATAGCCATGATAAGCCTGAACAACAATGGTGACATTTTTTACTCACTAGGGAGAAAATAAGTCTACATGGTCCTGTGATATGTCTGCAGGCTCTGGCATAGATATAAAAAGGACAAACGTCAGTACTTTGTCAATCTTTCTCCTTTTGGGCTTAAGCAGGAGATACACAGCATACTAGCAGCACCTTTTCTTCTTAACACCTGCAATATAATTTGTCAATATCTGAAAGGAATATTTATTTTCATTTACTTGCAGAACAAAAATCTAATTCCTTAACCTCCCAATATTTGAAAAAGTTGCCACTTAGTGGTCTGAAACAGAATCTAACTAAATGGTGCCCAAATGAGATGAAATTGTTTATGTATCGTCTAAAAGAATCGTAAAGAGCCTTTTAAACAGAGAGAATACATTTATCTCAGTCCTCTGCCTACAGTGACTTCCCCAAAGGCACTGTGGAAGGGTCCTCAATGTGCTTCTGAAGTGTTAATTCATTTATTTCTCAAATGTCTTTGTTAAATCTTTAAGAAGAAAGAATTTACTGCCATTTTTAAGAAGAGCATCATTGGCATCTCCTTATACCCCCTTTGGCCTCAACCCTGTGGTGCACATTGACCTGACATCCGAATGCCAACATTTCATCTCATTGCCTGAGGGCTTCTCCCGTTACCACACTTCTCTGCCCTTATGCACAACAGGCAGAAAGGGCTGGAGAATGAAGTTTCCCAGGAGTAGTCATGAGCCAATAACTAACAAAAATAAAAAATCAGTTTCCCACTCCCAACTCCTTCTCACCTCTGGCAGGATATCTCTGAGGCCCATATTCCATACTGGCTTCCAGAGTTACGCAAAGGGTTAAATTCCAGTGGTGCACAGTGGCACCAATCTTGAGGATCCACCCTACATCACCTGCTTTGATGTCCTGGTGCTTCTTGGCGTTATCTCCTAAATTAACCACCTGCAAATCCTTGCCTGTGATTCTTCTTCTGGGAGAAGCAAAACTAAGCCAAACAGTTTATCTTTAACTAAATCAGATCGAATCTGATACTGGGGTCCAGAACTCCTTCCATAAGACAATGATCTTTTTTCTATATTTAGAATCGTGAAGTTTATAACTTAGAAGAGAACAACAGAGGAGAAAGCTGAGGCTCACAGAAGTGTAGAATTTGCAGACATGAAGCTCCTTGGTAAAGTGAAGCATTATTTTGTTCCCAGAAAAGCTCAGTCTATACACACCAAGCCATACCATCTTCATTGTTTTGAGAGCATCTACACATTTTTTCTTACTGAATACGATATAATTAAAATAATGTACTCCAATAAAGAAGAGAGATAAACTTACAGACAGCAGGAAAAATGGGCCAGAAGAGGAGATAAGGAAGGAGTAGGAGAAGAGAAAACCGGGTTAAATAAGCAGGGGAAGGTTAAAGTGAATGAAGTGGCTCTCAGTTTCAGACACCCACTGGAATCACTTCAGTAGCTTTCAAACATACTGAATCCTGGATCCATTCCCCAGGGATACTGATTTAATTAATTTGGTGTGCAGCCTTGACATCGTGACTTAAAAAAAGAAGTTGACTCTAATGGTTAGCCAAGATTGAGAATCACTGGTCTGGTGTAAAAAACTGCACAATTCTTCCATAATTGAGATAAGAAATCATGTTGCTTCAAGGAGGACCTCTCAGAAGGCAAAGGAGGATCCAAAAATATTAAAAAATAACAAAAGAACAGAAATTATAAAAATGCTTGAAGTTTTTGAAGTGTACAATTTACCAGTGAACACTTATAAACAGTGCCATGTAATATATTACAATAACTTATAGTGCTTGTTGTGGGCAAAAAAAAAATGTCCCCAAAAGAGGTACATGTCCTAATTGCTGGGACCTGCAAATACGTTACCTTACATGATTAAGTGGGACTTTGCAGGCATTATTTAAATTAAGGATCCTGAGAGGGGGAGATTATGGTGGATTAGCTGAGCGAGCCCATTGTAATCACAAAGGGTCCTTATAAAAAGGAGTCCTGAATTTCAGAGTCAGAACAGGAGATGTGAAGATAGCAGAGGTTAGAGAAATGCCACTCTTAGAAGAAGGATGCATGCCTTCAGAAGCTGGACAGTGCAAGGGAGGGATTTTTCTCTAGAGCCTTCAAAAGGGATGCAGCCCAGCCAACACCTTGATTTAGCCCTCTAAGACGCATTTTCAAACTTCTGATGGTCAGACCTGTAAGACAATACATTTGTCATGTTTCAAGCCACAGAGTTTATGGTAAATGGCTACAGCGGCAGTAGTAAGCTAATGCAAGGCTGGTGGTGTGCGCTATTAATCAGATAATTTTAAAGTTGTTTGATAGACATTTTCTTTCACTTCTATACCCCAATGCCATCCCCAGAAGTAATGTAGTCTAAAGATAATTTTGAAAAACATAAAATAAGAACCCTTTTGTGACTGTGCAGCCCAAACCAAGTGACCCTCTTGGTCCTCACTGATAAGCTCTGATTCCAAGGGCAGAAGATGATATTGCAGATGATATAAATAGGACACATGCTGACATGTGCCTAACTACTGTGCCCAAAAAAGCGAATCAGAGATTGTAAGCAAACATTCTTTATTCATTTATCTATTCAACCATTCATTTATCCATTCAACCAATACCTACTGGATCCTGGTACTGTTACAGTTAGGGTTGCCAGATAAAGTAACAGGTACACAGTTAAACAAATTTTGGAAAAACAACAATTTTTTGCATAAATGTGTTCCAAATATTGCTTTATGTTTATGTTGAAATACTGTTCAGTGTTTACCTAAAATTCAAGTTTAACTAGGCATTCTGTATTTGTATTTGCTATATTTGGCAACCCTAGGTATAGTAATTGTCAGCCAGCATACAAGGATACAAGGCTGTGCTCTAGTAATTTCTTGCTATATATTTTGTGTATAACCTATTTTGATAGAAATTAGGCCAGATTTTCTCTCATATATTTTATTCTGATATGTAGTTTTGTTCCACAGAAAGACTAGACTTTAACAGGTCAATTAGTCAATCAACTAACATAGTGAATGCCCACTAGGGGCCAAGCATCATTCCAGCTACTAGAAGTAAACCGTTGATGGGGCCAGGTAAAGTCCTTGTTCTCAAGGAGCATGTTTCTTTGTTATTATGATGGTTGAATAAATTATCATAGTGCTAGAGCACATAGCAGGTGTTCAGTAAATGTTATAGAACGACTACTTTGAGACTGGTGACTGAATGCTCTACCTTCAAGAGGCTCAACTTCAAGTAAGCACGTTAGCCCTGCCCAATTGCTCTGTCATAGGCCCAGGAAGAGAGATGTGACTAGATTCTGTTCTTCCTCAGTGAGGTAAGTTTCCAAGTGGCAGTTCAGGGAGTGAAGTGTGGTGGACTCTGTGATGTTTGTTGAAAGTCAAAAGCCCCCGATGTGACACTGCATTTTTTTCACCTTTTTAACCCATATAGAGATGGCGTAATTCCTAATAGGTGGGAGTCCTGGTCATTCAAATGTTCCCATTCACAAATTTTAGTAAGATACAATTTACTGAAGTACTTTACAAGCATGAAGGAGATAAACTTGTTTTCACAGTTGATTGGTTTTTACTTGTTGGTCTTCTATCCTGAATCCTTGCTGAATTTTATTTGCTCTGATACATTTTTGTAGATTCCTTTGCATTTTTTATTTTAATTTTTAATTGTTATGGGTAAATTTTATGGAAATTTTAATAAATATTTTAATTTATATAGTAAGTATATATATTTATGGGGTACATGAGATATTTTGATATAGGCATACAGTATGTAATTATCACACCAGGGTAAATGGGATACCCATCACCCTAAGTGTTCATCATCTCGCTGTATTATAAACTTTCCAATTGTACTCCCTTTATGGGCAACAAATTATTTCCCCCTATAGTCACTCTGCTGTACTATCAAATACTGTATCTTATTCATTGTATCTAACTATATTTTCTTACTCATTAACCATCCCCACTCTTCTCCCTCCCCCACTACCCTTCCTGACATGTGTTAACCATTATTTTCCTCTCCATCTCCATGAGCTCAATTGATTCAATTTTTAGTTCCCACAAATGAGTGACAACATGCAATGTTTGCCTTTCTGTGCCTGGCTTACTTCATTTAACATAATGTCCTCCAGTTCCGTCCATGTGGCAAATGACAGGATCTCATTTTTTTAATGTCAGAATTAGTACTCCATTGTGTATGTTTCCCACAACTTTTTTATCCATTCCTCTGTTGATGGACACTTAGGTTGACTCCAGATCTCAGCTACTGTGAATAGTGCTTCAATAAATGTGGAGCGCAGATACCTCTTCCATATACTGATTTCCTCTCTTTTGTGTGTATAGCTAGAAGTGGTTTTTGCATCATATAACAGCTCTATTTTCAGTTTTTTGAGGGACCTCCATATTGGCTGTACTAATTTACATTTCCACCAACCGTGTACAAGGGTTCCTATTTTTCCACAACCTCACCAGCATTTGTTATTGCCTGTCTTTTGGATAAAAGCCATTTTAACTGGGATGAGAGGATCTCATTGTAGCTTTGATTTACATTTCTCTGAAGATCAATGATGTTGAGCACCTTTTCACATATCTTTTTGCAATTAGTCTATCTTCTCTTAAGAAATGTCTATCTATATCTTTTGCTCATTTTTAAATTGCGTTATTAGATTTTATTTTCTATTGAGTTGTGTGAGCTCTTTATATATTCTGGTTTTTAATCCCTTGTCAGGTGGATAGTTTGCAAATATTTTCTCTCATTCTGTGGTCGTCTCTTCACTTTATTGATTGTTTTTTGGTTTTGTTTTGTAGTTTTCTTTGGATTTTTGATAGGTTTTTGTTGTTGTTTTTACTGTGCAGAAGCTTTTTAACTTGATATGATTGATCTCATTTGTCCATTTTTTATCTGGTTGCCTGTGTTTTAGGGGTGTTACTCAAGGAGTTTTTCCCTAGACCAATGCCTGGAGAGTTCCCCAATGTTTTGTTTTAGTAGTTTCATAGTCTGACGTCTCATATTTAAGTCTTTAATCCATTTTGATTTGATTTCTGTGTATGGTGACAGATAGGGGTCTAGTTTCATTCTTCCACATATGAACATTCCATTTTTTCAGCACCATTTGCTGAAGAGAAAATGTCTTTTCCCCAATGTATGTTCTTGGCAACTTTGACGCAAATGAGTTAACTGTAGATGTATGGCTCTATTCTGCATTCTTCATTTTGTTCCATTGGTCTATGTGTCTGTTTGTTTGCCAGTACTCATGCTGCTTTGGTTACCATAGTGCTGTAGCATAATTTGATGTCAGGTAACGTGATTCCTTTTCCTCAGGATGATTTTGGCTAGTCTAGGTCTTTTGTGGTTTCATATGAATTATAGGGTTATTTTTTCTATTTCTGTGAAGAATGTAATTGGTATTTTAATAGGAATTGCATTGAATCTACATATTGCTTTGAGTAGTATGGGCATTTACACAATATTGATTCTTCTAACCCATTAACATGAATAATTTCTCAAATTTTTGTGTATTTTCTGCAATTGCTTGTATCATTATGAAATGTTGCATCAACATTTTACGATTTTCATTGTAGAGCTCTTCTACTTTGAGTAAGTTTGGTATTTTGTTTTATTTGTAGCTATTGTAAATGGGATCACTTGCTTAATTTCTTTTTCATATTGTTTGTTGTCGGCATATAGAAATGCTACTGATTTTTGTATGTTGATTTTGTATCCTGCAACTTTACTAAATTTGTTTATCCATTCTAATTGTTTGTTGGTGGAGTCTTTAGGGTTCTCAATATAAGACCATATTATCTGCAAAGGAGGATAATTTGACCTCTTCCTTTTTAATTTGGATGCCCCTTATTTCTTTCTCTTGACTGATTGCTCTAGTTGGAACATACAGTAATACATGGGATAACAGTGATGAAAGTGGACGCTTTTGTCTTGTTTCTTAATCTTAGAGGAAAGACTTTCCATTATTTTTTCCCATTTAGTAGGATACTAGGTGTGGGTCTGTCGTATACGGCTATTGCTTTGTTGAAGTATGTTCTTTCTTTGCTCAGTTGTTTGAGGGTTTTTATAATGAAGAGATGTTGAATTTTATCAAATGCTTTTTCAGCATCAATTGAAATGATCACATGGTTTTTGTCTTTCATTATGTTGATGTGATGTATCATGTTGATTGATTTGCTTATATTGAACCATCCTTTTATCCCTGCAATAAATCCCACTTGATCAATAATTTTGAATTTGGTTTTCTCTTTTCTAGTTATTTAATATTTATAATTATGTTGTTTAATTGAAGATTTTCTACTTTTTTGATGTTGCTTATTGCTATAAACTTTCTTCTTAGTCCTGTTTTTTCTATATCTCATAGATTTTGGTATGTTGTGTTTCCATTTCTTTTGTTTCAAAGAATTTTTAAATTTCCTGCTTAATTTCTTCATTGACCACTGGTAATTCAGGGGCATATTGTCTAATTTCCATGTATAGTTTACAAAGTTTCTGTTGTTATTGATTTCTAGTTTTATTCCATTGCTGTCAGAGAAGATAGTTGATGTAATTTTTTTCTTTTTTTTTCCTTTTTAAAGACTCGTTTTGTGGCCTAACATATGACCTATTCTTGAAAATGATCTATATGTTGAGGAGAAGAAAGTGTATTCTACAACCAGGGGATGTAGTGTTCTGATAATATTTATTATGTCCATTTGGTCGACAGTGCAGATAAAGTAGGATGTTTCTTTGATGGTTTTTTTGTCTGGATGATCTGTCCAGTGCTGAAAGTGGGGTGTTGAAGCCTCACGCTATTTTTGTATTTGAGTGAGTCTACTTCTCTCTTTAGCTTAATAAAATTTGCTTTATATATCTGGGTGTGGTCCAGTGTTGGGTTCATATATATATATATATATATATACACACACACACACACACACACATACATATACATATATAAATGTTACATCCTCTCACTGAATTGATTCCTTTATCATTATATAATGACCTTCTTTGTCTTTTTTGTAGTTTTTGTATAGAAATCTATTTTATCTGCTATCACTATGGCTATTCCTGCTCTCTTTTGGTTTCTCTTTGCATGGAATATCTTTTTCCATCCCTTTATTTTCAGTCTATGTGTGTCTTTATAGATGAAGTGTGTTTATTGTAGGCAACAGACCATTGAGTCTTGTTTCCTTTTTTTAATCCATTCAACCACTATGTCTTTTGATGCGAGAATTAATTTTATTTATATTTAATGTTATTATTGGTAAGAACTTACTCTTGCCATTTTGTTGTTTTCTGGTTGTTTTATATTCTTCTTCTCTCCCTTTCTTGCTTTCATCTTACCTTCCTTTTTGTAAAAGTTATTTTGCCTGGCATTATATTTTAATTTCTTGCCTTATATTAATTGTGTAACAATTTTATGATTTTTATTTGAGGTTACCATGAGGCTTGCAAATAGCATATTATAACCCATGATTTAAATGGAGAACAACTTAATTCTGATTGCAAAATTGAACAAAGTCTCAAGCAAAGAAATAAAAACTCTACACCTTAACATGGTTCTCCCACTTTTTAACTTTAAAAAAATTTCTATTCATATCTTATTATACTGTATGTACCTCAAAAAGTTGTTGTAGTTATTATTTTTGATAGTTTCATCTTTTAGTTTTTCTACTCAAGATACGAATTTCAGTGTTATTATGTTCTATATTTAGCTGCAGACTTACTGTTACCAGTGAGTTTTGCATATTCAGATGATATAATATTGCTTGTTAATATCTTTTTCTTTCAGATTGAAGAACTCTCTTTAGTATTCCTTGAATGACAGGTCTGGTGTTGACAAAATCCCTAGCTTTTGTTTGTCTAGGAAAGTCTTTATATCTCCTTCATGTTTGAAGGATATTTTCACTAGATACACTATTCTAGTATAAAAGTTTCCCCCGCTTTCACTTTAAATATATCAGGCCACTCTTTCCTGGCCTGTAAAGATCCACTAAGACGTCTGCTGCCAGGTGTGTTGGCACTCCTTTACATGTTATACTATTCCTTTTCCTGCTTTTAGGATCCCTTCTTATGCTTGGCCTTTAAGAGTTTTACTGTTAAATGTTTGCAGCAGTCTTATTTACGTTAAATCTGCTTGGTGTTATATAACTTTCTGTACTTGAATATTGATATCTTTCTCTATGTTTGGAAAGTTTTTAGTTATTATACCTTGGAATAAACTTTCTACCCCATCTCTGTGTCAGACGCCAATAATTCTTAGATTTGCCCTTTTGAGGCTATTTTTTAGATCTTGTAAGTATGCTTCATTATTTTTTTTTTCTGTTGTTTCCTTTGTGTATTTTCAAATAACCTGTCTTCAAGGTTACTAATCTTTTATTCTTCTTGATCAGTTCTACTGTTAAGACTCTGATGCACTCTTCAGTTTGTCAATTAAATTTTTTGCCCTCAGAATTTCTGCCTTATTCTTTTTAATTATTTCAATCTCCTTGTTAAATATGTTCAACAGGATTCTAAAGTTCTTCTCTGTGTTATCTTGGATTTCATTAAGCTTCCTCAAAACAACTATTTTTAATTATCTGAAAGGTCACATATCTCTGACACTCTGGAACTGGTCACGGTATCTTTTTAGTTTATTTGGTGAGGTCATGTTTTTCTGGATAATCTTGATGATTGTGGATTTTTATCAATGTCTGAGCATTGAAGAGCTAGGTATTTATTCTAATATTCACTGTCTGGCTTCTTTGTCCCTGTCCTTCTTAAGAAGACTTTTCAAGTATTCAAAGGGAATTTAGTGTTGTGCTATAAAGTCTTTGTTCACCGCAGCTGCATGTATATTTGAAGGCATGCTAAACACTGTTGAGTCTTGCAGTCTCATATAGGTATTGCCTTGGTGGTCTCGGGTGAGGTCTGGGAGATTTCCCTGGATCACCACCACAAATGGTGTTTATCTCTGTGCTCAGCAGCCTGGAGTTGGGTGATGCAAATGCTCCGGTGGCTGCCACTGCTGGAACTGTGCTGGGTCACACCCGAAGCCAGCACAGTACTGGATCTCACTTAAAGCCCACAGCAAGTACTGCCTGGCTATTGCTGATTTTTATTCAAGGCCCAAGGGCTCTTTAGTCAGCAGATGGTGAATGCCATCATGAATGGGTCTTTTCCTTCAGTCCAGCAGGTTCTCTTCTGGTATATGGAGGGTCTAGAATGCCATCCAGGAGCTAGGGCATAGGATTGGGGGCTTTATATATCTGCTTGGTGATTTGTTTTACTGGGGCTCAGCTGATACCCAGTTTGCAAAACAAAGGTATCGTTTACTTTTGCCTCTCCTTTCCTTCTTTGAAACCCACTCAGGGTTCAAGGCAGGTCTAGAAATGCCCTCCAGAACCTAAGGCAAAGGTCCCTATCTGGAATGGGGACCTTTAGGATTCTGCTTTATGCTTTATTTTACTGTGTATGAGCTGGCACCCAAATTGCAAGACAAAGTTCTTTTCACTCTTTTCTCTTTACCTCAAGCAGAAGAAATCTCTTCCCATAGCCACCACAGCTGGGAATGTGCTGGGTCACACCTGAAGCCAGCATAGAACTGGGCCTTGCCTAAGGCCTGTGGCAACTGCTGCCTGGCTCCTGCTGATGATTACTCAAGGCTCAAGGGCTCCTTAGTCAGCAGGTGGTAAATTCTTCCAGGACTAAGTCCTTTCCTTCAGAACAGTTCATTTCCTTCTGGCCCAGAATGTGTCTAGAAATGCCCCCTAGGAGTTATAGCTTAGAATAGGGACTTCAGGACTCTGCTTGGTGCTTTATTTCACTGTGGCTGAGCTGGTATCCAGGTTGCAAGACAAAGTCCTCTTTTTTTATTATTATAAGTTCTGGGGTACATGTGCTTTGGAACCAACCCAAATGCCCATCAATGATGGACTGGATAAAGAAAATGTGGCACATGTACACCATGGAATATTATGCAGCCATAAAAAAGGATGAGTTGATGTCCTTTGTAGGGACATGGATGAAGGTGGAAACCATCATTCTCAGCAAACTGACAAAGTCGTCTTTACTTTTTCCTTTCCTCTTGGAGCTATGAGTTGTGCTACCTGAAGTTGGGAGGAGGGGCAAAAACCCACTTCCTTGGCAGCCCCAGCTGGTATCTTACTAGGTTGCATGCACCACAAGTCCACTGGCTCTGAGCTCATCACAGCACCAGGACTTGCTGAGGAATTATAGTCCTTGTGGCCTAGCCTGTCTTTCTAGTTTGATTAGGACCCCAGAGCCTTTTAGCCTATGGCGGTGGGGCTACTCAGAACTCAGGTTCAAACCTCTGGGATGGGCAATTTTCCTCTGATTAGGGATGATTTAAGTGCTCCCTCTGAGGGCACTAGCTGAATTCTGCCCTGTGTTGCTTTATTCTGGGACCTGGCTGCACTCAGTTCCAAAGCAAAGTCCTACAATAATTGTACGCTTCTTGCCAAAATGCACAGATTTTTCTCTTCAATCACATAGTGCTGCTTAGGGATGTGGGAGGAATAATGCACAAAATTCAAGACAGTTTTTCCTCCCTCTTCAATGTTTCTTTTCTTAATGTGATGTTAAAACAAGATACCGTGATAATTCACCTGACTTTTTGTTCTTATGAAGGTGCTTTCTTGTGTGGAGAACTTTCTTTTTTGCTTTCTTATCTGTTTCACTTCGGTGTTCCTTAGTTGAGGAAGATCACGTGAGGGTCCTATTTGGTTATCTTGCTCTGCCTCCTGTCTTTGGTACATTTGCTTTCTTAGTATTTTGTTGAAAATTTTTGCATTTGGAGGAGTTTGTGAAAAACTACTGTTAATTCTACTTTAAACTTTGAAAAAAATCACCAGTGAAGCCATCTGATCTTCAGCATTTAAAATATATATATATATGTATATTCTACTAATCTATTGCTTTCCCCTTCAGTAATTTCTGATGAAAAATCAGCTGTTAATATTATTGATAATCCCTCATCTGTAAAACTACTTAACTTCAGACTATACTACAGGGCTACAGTAACTAAAACAGCATAGTACAAGACAATAACTGGTATGAGAACAGACATAGACCAATTGAACAGAACAGAGAACCCAGAAATAGGGCTGCACACCTACAACCAACTGGTCTTTGACAAACCTAACAAAATCCAGCAAAGGATTCCCTATTTAATGAAAGGTTCTCAGAAAACTTGCTGGCCATATGCAGAAGATTGAAATTGGATCCCTTCCTGACACCATATACAAAAATTAACTCAAGATAGGTTAAAGACTTAAATGTAAAACCCAAAATTATAAAACCATAGAAGAAAACCTAGGCAATATCAGTCAGGACGCATGCATGGGCAAAGATTCCATGATGCAGATGCCAAAAACAATTACAAAAGACCAAAAATTGAAAATGGGATCTAATTAAATAAGAGCTTCTGCACAGCAAAAACAATTATCAACAGAGTAACAGACAACCTACAGAATGGGAGGAAAGTTTTTCAATCTATCTATCCAACAAAGGTCTAATATCCAGCTTATATAAGGAACTTAAACAAATTTACAACAAAAAAATCATGCTAAAAAGTGAGCAAAGGACACAAACAGACACTTCTCAAAAGAAGACATACATGTGGCCGAGAATCATATGAAAAAATGCTTAACACCACTGATCATTAGAGAAATTCAAATCAAAACCACAGTGAGATACCATTTCACACCAGGCGGAATGGCTATTATTAAATTTTTTAAAAAAATGTTAACAAGGTTGTGGAGCAAAAGAAATGCTTTTCCATTGTTAGTCAGAGTGTAAATTAGTTCAACCATTGTTTAAGACAGTATGATGATTCCTTGAAGAGCTAAAGGCAGAAATACCATTTGATGTAGTAATCCCATTATATATACCCAAAGAAATACAAATTGTTCTATTATAAAGACACATGCACACATATGTTCATTGCAGCACTATTCACAATAGCAAAGACATGGGATCAACCTAATGCCCATCAATGATAGACAAGATAAAGAAAATGTGGTACATATATACCATGGAATACTATGCAACCATTAAAAGAAATGAGATCATGTCCTTCGCAGGACATGGATGGAGCTAGAGGCCATTATCCTTAGCAAACTAACACAGGAATAGAAAACCAAATACCACATATTCTTCCTTATTAAGTGGAAGCTAAATGATGAGAACACATGGACACATTGGGGGAACAACACACTGGGGACTGTCAGAGAGTAGAGGGCGGTAGGAGGGAGAGGATCAAGAAAAATAGCCAATAAATATTGGGCTTAAAACCTGGGTGATGGAATAATCTGTGCAGCAAACCACCATCAAACATGTTTGCTTATGTAACATACCTGCACATCCTACACATGTACCCCTGAACTTGATAAAAGTTGGAAGCAAAAAAGTAAAATAAATTCTTGAATTATGGTGAAAATATGTTATAATTTAAATGATTCATGTTGAAGATAAAGACTGGACCTTTGTAAGACATTAAAAAACCAAGTAAAAGGCCGGGCACGGTGGCTCAAGCCTGTAATCCCAGCACTTTGGGAGGCCGAGGCGGGTGGATCACGAGGTCAAGAGATCGAGACCATCCTGGTCAACATGGTGAAACCCCGTCTCTACTAATACAAAAAATTAGCTGGGCACGGTGGCGCGTGCCTGTAATCCCAGCTACTCAGGAGGCTGAGGCAGGAGAATTGCCTGAACCCAGGAGGCGGAGGTTGCGGTGAGCCGAGATCGCGCCATTGCACTCCAGCCTGGGTATCAAGAGCGAAACTCCGTCTCAAAAAAAAAAAAAAAAAAACCAAGTAAAATTTCCAGTTATGAAGTGGTAGCTCCAAAGAACAAAAAAGGTAGGATACCATCAGAACTTTATGGTTTCCAACCAGATTTCTCCTGGTCTTGGTATTGACTGTGTTTATTTTTCTTGTGCTATCACCTAAGGTACAGCCTTTTCTAAAATATGGGTGAAGATGTATGTTTAGGAGAAATCTAATGTCAGCCCAATTCCTTCTAGAAAATTAATTGACTAAACACCAACCAGCGTTTTATTCCATATTGTGTGCAAGATCATTATATGTTCCTGGAGTCAGAGCTCATCATCATGGTCAAGGAGGTCAGTTTGGCTTAGGCTGCACAGTCAGGAAGGGCCTTAATGTTAGACTTTTGATATAGTTTGGATATGGTTTGTTTGTCTCTGGTTAAAATTTGATCCTTACCATGTTAGTGTTAGAAGGTGGAGCCTAGTGAGAGGTATTTGGTTCATGGGAGTGGATCCCTCAGGAATAGGTTAATGCCATCCCTTGGGGATAAGTGAGTTCTCACTCTATGAGTTTGGGTGAGACCTAGTTGTTAAAATGAGTCTAGCATCTCCTTCCTTTCTTGTACCCTCTCTCACCAAAGGAAGGGGACAACACACTGGCTGCCCTTCACCTTCCAATCACAAACTTTCCAGCCATCAGAATCATGAGACAAATAAATTTTTTTTCATTACATTACCCAGCCTCAGGTATTCTTTATAGCAATGCAAAACAAACAAAGACCACTTTAAATCTTATTTTTAGATTGCATTATCCATATAGTAACAGAAGAACAAAAAAAAATTACAAAAATATAAGACCTTGTTACTTAGAGTAAGATCTGTGTTGGCATCATCATCTTTTAAGAGATTTTTTAGATATGTACACTTTCAACCACTACCCTAATGGCTGAATCAGAGTATATGCATTTAAGCAAGATCCCCAGGTGACTCACGTGCACTTTAAAGTCTGAGAAACACTGTCATAGATAATCTAGTCATGGTGTGTTGAAATTTGACTGTATACACTCCATTAAACAAGGCCTTAGGGAATTTAAAAGGTTGTTTTTGGTTTCTAGCTGTTCTGCTCCCTTCAATTGCAAAAGCAATAGGGCAGTTAAAATATTCTAACCTCACAGTGGCCTCTTGTAAATTATTAGCTGAACTATATTAAATATCATTGTACATGATGTGTCAGTAAAATTTCTATGGCAAGAAACAGAAAAGGCACGTTTTTTTCTTCCAAGAAAGTTAATCTACGCTTTGCAAAGAAATTTTATGGTTTTCTTACTCCACGTGCTGAATGGAGTCGTCTACACCTTCTTTGGCTGCTTCTACAAAGAGATGCCAAATACCATTCTTAGTCTTTTCATAGGGAGAGATGGAAATGATCGTAAGGAGCAGCAGGTCTTACCTTGTTACATGGGGGAAATTTCTGCAATGTATCTGAAGAAATGAATTGCCATATTATATAAGAAATATAGCAGTAGGTTGTCAAAGGGTCTTGGGAGGAAAGGCCCTGGAGGTTACGATCAATGCATAACAGGAGGTATCCTAAATCAGGCTCTCTACAAGCAAAGCCTGAGACAGGAATTCAGATCCATGAGATATATTGAGAGAGGGCTCTCAGGGAAAGTGGAGTGAGGAAAACATGATAGGGCAGGGAAAGGAGTTGAGCAATGTGAGATGAGCTGATGTGGTATCAGCTAGATTCTAGCTTCAACCTGATCCCACAGGAGCTCTGTATCATGAATTTTTACTGCAGAACCCCCTTAGAGGTGAAGAGAATAGCCTTTAGTGACCCCATACCAGCCAGTCTTTGGCTGCCTCTGGAGGGCGGACATGACCTCCTGAATTAAGTCGCTCTGCTTGGCTGAGGGCAGTTCTCTAACTGCCAGCTCAGCAGCTGGGGAATGGGTGCACTAGCCAGGAAAGGAGAGGTTGCTGGGGCAAAAAGAGGTCTGTCATAGGAGCATATCAGGAGTAAACAGAAATTCTGATGCATATATATTACCAGTCATGAATTCAGAACTTCGTACAGTCTGACAGCCTCAGAGGAGACAAAAACAACCCAAACATATTTTCATATAGGGCATACTTTTTACTTAGTTTCCATTCATCCACTTATTTAATCCGTATAATTTTAGCTTAGAGAATGTGCATTGCTCTACACTAGGCACTCTGTGGTTTTCTAAGTATTTTAATATATGGTATCTTACTTTGAGTTTCTTTAAATGCAAGCCTTAGACAAAGGCTGTCCCTTTGTGCAGAAAGCTCCAAGCAGTATATCTATGAGGTGACCCCCAGAAGCAAAAATGAGAGTGTAGGAAAAGTGAGATGGGAAAGAAGGAAAAGGTTCATTCAAAATAAACTGTGAACCGTAGTTAGTAAAACCCCTTGTATAGCAGGTCGCCACTTTGGGCAAATGGGACTCAATGCCATCAGTGACTTTTTGAAGAATGAACTCAGAACTGTGGCACTGGTTCCCATTCCCGAATTATATGAGGATGACTCCTGAAGGTGTTAATTCCACAGCACATTCTGGCTGCCCTGATTGTGGGCTGTACATAATGTGCTTTCAGAGAAAGATGAGATAAATTTAGGCTAATCAAAGAAGGTTTCACACAAGAGGCAAGATTTTCATATAGCGCTAAGAAGATTGCCTTAATTGAGAGAGATAAAAGGCTAAGGAATGTAATATTATTCCAAGCAGAATAATGGGAGTTTGAACTTGACCCTCTAAAGAATGAGGTATTGTGAAGATTAATATGGTCATAGTATATAGTAAGAGCACTGATTTATTAAGACCATTATTATAGAAGAGTACAGCAAGATGGGCAAGCATGCAGCCATTTAAAACATATTTATTAAATACTAATGGCATTACCAGCAACGTGCTGGGCACTCACAGCATCAGGGCCAGAGAGAACATTCCAGAACTCATCAAGTGTGGTCCCCTAGCCTAAGTGAGAACTGAGCAGCATTCCCTCAATGGCAAGGGTTAGCCCTCATGCGAGGTCCCACCTCGCCTGACTCTACAGGTCAGGGAGGCCACCCCAGCTGATCCAGGTTGAACTTGTGAGGGTCCTGGTGCGTACTGAACTTGTAGTGGAGTTCCTCTACATCGGGTGTGCTGAGGTAACTGAGCCAAGTTTCAGGAAGCCAAGGTTCTAGTTCTTCATCTTCCACTAGAGCATTTCCTGAGCATTCCTGCTCTCTAAGCCTCAGTTTTCTCTTCTCTAAAAGTAAGGAGATTGAGCTTGAGAATATATACAAGCTTCTCCTGCAATCTCTGATTAGAAAAAAAAAAAATCTGAAGTTTTGTTTTATGAACCAAGAATCTGTCTGATATGGCACCTTTTGTCCTTAAAGTAGTGTGACTAAAGTTTACTCCTCCTATTAAAGGTCCTTTGCCCATTTGCAAGGCCCATAAAATGACAACGTTGTTTTTTATTTGCCTGAAAGTAGGCACCGTGTAGTTCTCTTAAATAAACATCTAGTGGAAATTCTTCACCTCATGAATTTTCATAACATGAAAATTCAGACATGCTGTCCCTTTGCGCAGGAAACTCTTCTATGCCATGTCTTGGCTTTCTACCTACATGAATAAATACCCTTAAATCAGTGTTACACAACATTTATGATTTCCCAGTGTATAATATTTTTAAAGAAAAAGTTATACATATGAGAAAATGTCCTGATTGCTAATAGAATAAACCACGCCTATGGAAAGCCTTTTTACTCAGAATACAGAGCTGCTACAAATAAGAGATGACAGCTTACACAAACCTTAGCCACTGTATCCAGAAATAAATAAAACGCAACCTCGGATAAACACAAATGGCAGTAACCGTCAATTCCTATAAGCATTCCCAGATCTGCGTAGGCGACAGCAGAACCTAGACACAGCAGGTGTTCAAACCCCTGGTTGGTAGAGAGCTGAGCTATGCTTCTCTAAATAAAACCATTTAAGAGGATCCATAGTGCACGTTGTCTTCAAGGTGGAAGTAAGGTGGCAAATGTAACTTCAGGCCGAGACAATAGTGTAGTAAGTTTCCCAAGTGTGATAACAATACATTTCAACAGTCAAATTAATAGAATGTGCAAGACCTGAACCCTTGGTAGAAGTCAAAGATGCTCTTTTAAGCAGGGAAAAGTCAGATTCTGTAAAATCGAGGGTGACATTGGTCACATATGCTTTCTTAGAAAGGTCTAGATTTGTAAGGACAAAGGCCCTTTTTACTTAAATTCCATTACAAAATAAGTATTCATGAGCAAACGTGGCAGCACTAAGTTGCCGTAAGTGAAAAAATGTCACTTGGTTGCTAATTTGGATAAAGAAACTACTTCTGAATGTTTAATGAGGGCTGGACCCCAGAGGAATTAGATCATAAATGTCACACACTTAGACAAATTTGAGGGAAAGAACGAGGTATCTGCCGCCTTGGACACGCAGTAATGATAGCTCACATTTTATGCATAGAATGACTTTGGAAAAAAATTTCAGTTTTGCTCTTTGGAATTTGAAAGCATAGCTGCAAGAAAACAATAACAAAGGGTTCGTTTTACATATTCGCATTTTCCTGTCATCTGCATTATTCAAAATCCAAAGTTTCATTTAAAAATGGACTTAGAAGTGCCATTTAAAAGTCTTGCAGGAACCCACTCGTATGGGAATCCCTCATAAGCATTTATTCTTGGCTTGAATACTTCTGGGGGAAAGTGTAGATGGGGTCATTTGTCAAAATCTCATTCCCCTGAAAGACCAGGACTGCTTTTTCTCCTTTCTTCTCTTCCTTTCCCTCTTTTTTTCCTTCCTCCTAACCTCACTCCCTTTGCTCGTCCTCCCCCTACTCTCTGTTCTTCCCCTTCCCTCCCTGCCTTCCTTCAACATCTCCCTTTCTTTACTGGTCTCCTTTTTTCCTTCCTCCCTTCCTTTCTTCTTCTTCTTTTTAATCCTCACCATTGAAAAGTGTTATCACTGTTGTGCAAAACTCCTTTCCCTGTGAGTCTCCATGCAGTCCTCTGCTCAGGTACCATCAGAGTGAGCGCACTTGGCTTTTGGGACTCTTTTTCCTAATTCCAGAGAAGTCTCCATTTCTCTCCTTCTGCAGTTTTCAAACGTCTCCGAAAGGTCCAGGGTTGCAAATTAGATCTGAAACTTTATTTTTAGGGCTTATATCTTAGCTACGTTTTTATTATTTAGGGACCTAGCAAGGAAGAGGAGCTGGCCAGGCAATAATGATACAGTCAAATCTTTTGCATATTTACCATGAGCCAGAAAACTATAGTTCAAAATATTTCCAGGAACAACCTCATTGAAATCTTGCCACCTGCATGAAAGTGACAATTAGCCTTTTTGGAAAGGGAGTTTGAGAAACATGCCCAAGGCCAGCCAGCTAAGAAATGACAGCACTAGGTGTTGGGTTTCTATTTATCTCCCAACTTACTGCTTTTGACCACTACAGAGACCTGTCTTCCTATGCGTGCCATGTTTCATTTCTAAAATGGCATTCTAGGTAACATTTAATTCTCTCCAGGTTTTATCGTTAGAATTCCCTGCAGGCCCAGAAGCTTTGTTCCCATTTATGAGCTCTTCACTCCTGCAAGAGAAGTACTCAGCATTCACAAAACCTGAAGTGAACTCTCTTAACAGCCCATTCTCGTCTGGCCCTTTCCTCCTTCCTTCGCCAGACTCCCAGGCTCCTCACGCCCCTCCTCATGCAATGCCTGTACCCACCCTTTCAGACCTGCTTGTGTGCACCTGACCTCTTGCATTACTTTCTGAGAAATCACATCTGCCCTCACCCCTGCCTTCACTCAGCACTCTGCCTCAGTCCTGAAAAGTATCCTGGCTTTTGTTACAAGTTCTTCTGTAGGAGCCTTTCCATTTCCACCAGATTATGAGAACTCTGAGGGCAGAACCCAAGCCCCATGTAGTGCTTTGCACATAACAGGCCCTCAACTCATGCATGCTGGATACTTTTTTTTTTTTTTTTGGACACAGAGCTTTGCTCTTTTGCCCAGGCTGGAGTGCAGTGGCACAATCTTGGCTCACTACAAACCGCCACCTCTCAGGTTCAAGTGATTCTTCTGCTGCAGCCTCCCTAATAGCTGGGATTACAGGCACGCACCACCATGCCTGGCTAATTTTTGTATTTTTAGTAGAAGCAGGGTTTCACCACATTGGCCAAGCTGGTCTCAAACTCCTGACCACAGGTGATCTGCCCACCTCAGCCTCTTGTTAATACATCTCCCTTCTTAGCATCTCCACTAAAGGCTCAAGCGCACTTTCTTTCCTGATCTGCAAACACAGCTCAGACTTCTGAAAGGATCATGAGTGTACTTCAACTCCCAAATTGCTCTTTAAGCTTGTCCCATCTGTGTACAACATAACCCATGCATTTCTCTCAGCAGCCTTAACAGAAAGGGGGTGTTTAGTAAGCAGCCAGCAGTATATCTTGTGCTCAAACTCCTCATTCACACAGAATCAAAAAAGAAAAACGATACTAACCCCTGGAGAGTTTCAGCTTCCAAAGGAGACATTAGAAGATTGCGTTTGACGGAGACTCTCGAGAGGAGTTTGAACTTCCCATGGCACGTGGAATCATGAGCAGAAAGACCCTGAAGCATCTGGGCATAATTTCCTCTCTTAATAAAAGATTAATTCCCTTGTAAAAGGCTGTGTGGGGACCACACATTACTTGTTAGTGTGGTCATTCCCTTTCCCTGTGCCTTCTCTGACCTGCTCTCAAAAGCTGTATAATGTACTGTCAGGGGGGTCATTCCAGGGCTGGAGGGATGCAAATGGAACCAAAGAGGAGGCTGCAGGGACCCAGATGAAGATGCCACAGTCTCCTTTCAGTTCTGACATTCCTATTTCCATTTACCAAATAACCAGATAATCTTAAAGCAGCTTTCTCATTCTTGGGTTCTCTGTAGCATAATCAGCATGTTCTAAACACACTTATAAGCATTCTTCCTTCTGCCTGGGAGCTCCTCCCACTATAATTTGAGGATGTAGCCAATTTCTGATGGCAGTAGCGGCTGCTGTCACTTTTTAAATTTTATTTTATTTTATTTTTGAGACAAGGTCTCACTCTGTTGCCCAGGCTGGAGTACAGTGGTGCAACCAGGGCTCACTGAAGCCTCAGCCTCCCAGGCTCAAGTGATCCTCCTACCTCAGCCTACTGAGTAGCTTGGACTACAGGCATCAACATACCCAGCTAATGTTTTTAATTGTATATTTATTGGAGAAATGGGGTCTCACTACCTTACTCAGATTGGCCTCAAATCCCTGGGCTTAAGTAATCTTCCCATCTCGGCATCCCAAATACCTGGGATTATAGGCATGATCCACTGTGCCTGGCCTGCTGCCATTGTTTGAATGCTCTCTAATAGACAGGCATTATGCTTGGCATAGTCATTGAATTAGACTGTATAATACTCATAAATCCTGAGAGAGACACCTGCATTATTATTATAAATCTATAATCAATAATACAATGTTATCTGATTATGTTTGGTTAAATTAATATAAAATTAAATATACAATAAAATGTGATTAAATAATAATTCTTATTTCACAACTTAGCTTGGAACGATCATCCTGGGTCCCTCAACTAATCAGAACTGAGCATTGGCTGGATGTGGTTGGTCACACCTCTAATCCCAGCACTTTGGGAGGCCAAGGCAGGAGGACTGCTCAAGCCTAGGAGTTCGAGACCAGCCTGGGCAACATAATGAGACACTGTCTCTTCGAAAAACTTTTTTTTTTAATTGGTGGGCATGGTGGTATGCATCTGTGAACCCAGATACTTGGGAAGTTGAGACAAGAGGATTGCTTGAACCCAGGAATTTGAGGCTGTAGTGAGCTAGGATCTTGGGATCTCACCACTGCATTATAGTCTGAGTAACAGATTGAGACCCTGTCTCAAGAAGGAGATGGGAGAGGGGAGAGGGGAGAGGAGAGAGGGGAGAGTGCAGAGGGGAGAGGGGAGAGGGGAGACGGGAGAGGGGGAGAGGGGGAGAGGGGAAGAGGGGAGAGGGGAGAGGGGAGAGGGAGGAGGAGGAGGAAAAGGAGGAGGAGAGAAGAAGAGGGAGAAGAACAGGAAGAAAAAGGAGGAGAAGGAAGCTGAGGAGGAGGAGAACTGAGCATTGAATTTGAATCTAGGCTTTTCTAACTCTCAAGCTCTTGCATGTAACTACTCTGCTATACTACCTCTCTGTTCATCCTTCAAGACCAAGTTGAAATGAAGAGCCTTTTTTTGGTGATAGAAAAGCTAGTCGAGTATATTCTCCTTCCCCCATAACACGTTTACATATGTAACTGCATAATCCTGAGCCCCCTCAAGGTCTATCTCAACATTTTGTCAAAATCAGAAGAAACACCAGTGAGTTTTATATTCATAAATTGTAAACAAGTAGCTAAAACCTTTTAGCAGGCTCTTTAAAAATGCCCAAAGGTGAAATACATTTATTAAACCTTATACAAAATATCTTAAAATCATAAAAATATTGAAGGACTCCTGGTGGGAGTGGGTTAATCCTAAAACTAACTTTATCTTGTAAAATTTTTATTTGTTTATTTTTTGAGACATGGTCTCACTCAGTTATGCAGCTGGACTGCAGTGGCGTCACCATGGCTCATTGCAGTCATAACCTCCGGGGTTCAAGTGATCCTCCCACACCAGTCTCCACGTAGCTGGGACTACATGCACATGCCACCACACCTGGCTAATGAATATTTTCGTTTTGTAGAGACAGGATCTCCCTATGTTGCCCGGGCCTATCTCAAACTCCAGGGCTGAAGTGATCCTCCTGCCTTGGCCTCTCAAAGTGCTAAGATTACGGGTGTGAGCCACCTCACACTGACTTTTTTTTTTTTTTAATTCTTTTAAAATCTACTCTGTGGTTGTTCCTTCCTTGCCCTGATAAAAAGCTTAGCAGACCCCATGATTTATCTCATCACAAGTATGTGATAAAAATTCTCCACGAGTTTAAATCAGAATGGTAATTGAAATGTCTAGTCCTTGTAAATGTCAAAGCTCTAACATGATTCAGTGTTGGTCAGCTTTCCTAGCTGGGCTGCAGCCTGCTGCCAGTATAAGGCTACCATGGAAGAAGGAGGGGAACATGAGAAAATTTCTTTTCTGTTTCAATTTCTTCTTCTAAGCCTTTCTTTGTTTGTTTTCTGATTCTTCTAGGGTTTGTTTCTGGTTCTTCTAGGGAAAGAGAAGAACTGTATACTTTACCGACACTCTCACAAACTGCCTCTGTCCTTCTGTATAATAAGGACAATATATACTATATAAAAATATATAATATTCAATGTAGCAAATATTTTTAAAAGTTCAAAACAACACAAAGAAAGAAAAGAAATGCCACCCAAAAATCCCACCATCCCAAATATCCACTGCTAACATTTCGGTCTACGCCATTGACATTTCATTTTCATCTACAGATGTACAGATTGCATATGCATATTGAAGGGAGGCGCTTTCTCTAGACTGTCTTTTTGAAACCTTAGCAGTGACTCTGTCATATAATTCTTGAGTACATTAAAGAGAAACCATATATTACCTGTTCATAACTATAACTTATTTTCCTTTTATGAATATGGCAGAAAATGGTAACATACTAATCCAGAGATTAAGAATCTAGACCTCAGAATTAGATTTCTGGGGTTATTACAACATTTCCCATTTATCAACCGAGTGACATTAGAAAATGAAATCAATTAATATTTCTACGCTTCGGTTTTCTAATATGTAAAACAAGGATATTGTAACTTTTTTATGGAGACGTGAAGCATGAAATATGTAAGTTAGTTTATATGCTTAATGTTCTTAGAAGAGTAGTCAGCAAATGGTAAGTTCTATACCACTGTTAGCTATGAAGATGAGAACGATGATGAGTATGGTAATGGTATCATGCAGTGACAAATACAGTTCTTAAGAATCTTGTAATTTATTGTGTGAGGTGAAATAAATGTAAACCAAACAATTAGAGAATATTTAAGTGTCGGTCACTTAAGCAAAGTTGAGAGATCTTTAAAAAAGTAGACGCAATAGGTTGGTTTTTTGTTTTCTGTTTTTTGCTTTGTATTTTTGTTGTTGTTGTTTTTCTGAGACAGGGTGTCACTCTGTCACCCAGGCTGGAGTGCAGCAGCATGATCACAGGTCACTGCATCCTTGAACTCCTGGGCTCAAGTGATCCTCCCACTTTCACCTCCCAAGTAGCTGGGACAACAAATGCACACCACCACACCTGCCTAATTTTTACTTTTTTTTTTTTTTTTTTTTTGTAGAGATGGGTTCTCACTGTGTTGCCCAAGCTGGTCTCAAACTCCTGGATTCAAATGATCCACCTGGCTCAGCCTCCCCAAATGCTGGGATTACAGGTGTGTTACTGTACTAAGCCCACAGTAAGTTTTAATAAACAATGTAGAACTTGGCCGGGCACGGTGGCTCACGCCTGTAATCCCAGCACTTTGGGAGGCCGAGGCAGGTGGATCACGAGGTCAAGAGATCGAGACCATCCTGGTCAACGTGATGAAACCTCTCTCTACTAAAAATACAAAAATTAGCTGGGCATGGTGGTGCATACCTGTAGTCTCAGCTACTCGGGAGGCTGAGGCAGGAGAATTGCTTGAACCCAGGAGGCGGAGGTTACAGTGAGCCGAGATCGGGCCATTGCACTCCAGCCTGGGTAACAAGAGCAAAACTCCATCTCAAAAAAAAAAAAAAAAAAAAGATCTTAGGAGAATTTTAGCTTTAGTCCAATAGCCTTACTTGAGATATATCTCAAGCATGTTAAGTGTTGTTATTTTCCCTATAGTGTTTTCCATTTTCAACATTTTTCTGATCTTTTGATCTTTTTCATAGGCCCTCAAATCCAAGTAATTGTGTAGAATAAAGTGATGGTAGTAAACTGCACTAAGCTGAATGAGTAAACACATTTCACCCTCCCATGAAGGAAAGCCACATGTGACTCTCACTGATTCTATCAGCTCAACAGCCCTGCAGCTCACTCTGCATCCTTACAAGACTCGTCTCTGATCAGGGGAAACGAAGAAAAGGTAAAGCTGGAGTACTGGTGTCATTTCTTCCTTCCCAGTTAGCTCCCAGTTGGCTCACAGAAACGGGAGTGATCGGGACACCTCTTCCAAAAGCGAGAGAACTAAAAAGGGCTGAGGCAGATGTAGAGCCTAAGAATTAAGAAGTAGAAACGCTTTAGGTAGAATCAGTCAGGATACTGAAGGAGTGTGCTAAGAAACTTTGGGAGGTAGTGACTGTTAACCTGGATATTTTTATAATGTTGGTCTGAATGTTTGCACACGTTTTACCTCCCCTTGATTATTTCCTTTTTGTTCGCTGGGTCTGAGTTTTGAAGCATGATTAGGAGTTTCTCAAAGAAAAACAAAGTAAGAACATTCAATATAGAAGCATTATATACAATGACATGAAACAGTCAGGAGATTCTGGCAAGTAGCTCATTACATCTTGGAGGCACTTAAATGTGGTTCCTCTGTGTCAGCATTTCTCAGTCTTGGCTGCATTGATAGCTACTTGGAAAGCTTTTCAAAACTCCAATGCCTGTGCTGCACCAGCACTAATTCCAATCAGGGATTCAAAAAGTTGAACCCAGGAATCAGGGTGTTTTAAATGCTCCTAGGGTTATTTCAATGTGCAGCTAAAGTTGAGAACCCACCCACCCAAACTGTTGGCATTAGCCAGAGTCCAGCCCTGTGCTGACAGGTATATTCCTTTTCCATATGCCAGAGCCTCACATCTTAGCTTATGTCCTTAATCACAAGAGGAATGGGGTGAGGTATGGGAGGACTGAAACATGGTGGAGAGAAAGACGACTGGTTTTGTGGCCAGAAAAGTCTGAATTCACGTTTCAGCTCTGGCACTTCCTTCTTAGCTGCATGCATTTGGATCAGTTACCAAGCTTCCATTTTCTTCTTGTTCATTCAACGGAAATAATACTAGCACCAACTTTGAAGAGGTTTTGAAAGGATTAAAGAGGAGATATGAGAAGCACCTAACTAGCACAGTGCCCGACATATAATAAGGATTCAGTATAAGATCGCTGTTATAGTTACTTGAAAGATACTTACAATTTTAGAAATAAAATAGAGTGTGTGCTATTCACAGGGAATGGTGATATCATGGTCACATATACAGGACAGCACATTTCAAATGAATATATGTTCACAGTACTGATTTCCTTAATGTTAACACCTACCTCTAAATTCCTAAGTGCTCATAATCACAGATATTAACTTTCTAAATAGTGGCGCTATTTCCCATGCAGGATGTGATGCAGAAAGTAAATTGAAATTCAATGGATGTATTCAGCATTGCTGTTGAGGACTTCTAAGCAGTGTGGAAACATTATTGCATCCATTTGGAAAATATCCAGTAGAGTAGATAAGAATATATGTTATCATCCAAGGACAGAACAACTAAATGGCCCAAGAACTCCTTGAGTCATATAATCATAAAATGTTTGACTTAAAAGATACCATCTAGTTCAATGATTTTAAAATATATATACTCTTAGCGGTGGAGCACTTTCCTCAATAGAAATCTTCACTGCTAATGTCTAATACTTGTAAGTGAAATTCTTACTGTTGAATCGAGGCTTATCTACTTCTCTCTGAAGTGCTGTTTGGAAGTCTAGGGATGTGAAAGAATGGTTATGGTTTAAATATTTGTTCCCGTCCCAAACTCATGTTGAAATTTAATCCCCAATGTGGAAGTATTGAGAGGCAGGACTTTTAAGAAGCAATTGGGTCATGAGGACTCTGACCTCATGAACGGATTAATCCACTTACGGATTAGAAGGTTAATGGGCTAATGGATTGATGGGTTATAATGGGAAAGGGACCAGTGGCTTTATAAGAAGAGGAAGAGAAGTCTGAACTAGCATGGTCAGCCCCCGCACTGTGTGATGTCCTGCACCACTTCAGGACTCTGCAGATTATCCTCACCAGCAAGAAAAATCTTACAGGATGTGTCCCTCAACCTTGTACTTCTCAGTTTCCATTACTGCAAGAAACAAGTTCTTTTTTATAAATTACCCAGTTTTATGTATTCTGCTGTAGGCAACAGAAAACAAATTAAGATACACACTTTGAAAATCACAAGTTTAGTTAGAACCACTTGTAGTGTAGCCCATTACGCTGATAGTATCCAGTGAAACTCTCCTCCTGATGCTACCACTGCTGTGCATTCCCCTCCAGCACTGATCAGAGACTTGGTCATGTGAATGGCCAATGGACATTTTCTTCTTGAGGTACTCACACTTTGAACCAACTACCATGCTGTAACAAAGCTTGGACTAGGTCACTGTATGATCAGTCTATGTGAAAAAAGAGAGACTGTGAAGAAGAACATTAAGGTGCCAGATCTGTGAGTGAAGCCCTCCTGGATCCGACAGGCCCAGATTATCATCAAAATGACAGCCTCATGGATACTTCAAGTGACACCAGCAGAAGAACCACATAGCCAAGTCCAGTCTAGATTACATAATCAGGAGAAAATAAAATGATTGTTGCTGTAGGCCAATAAATTTTGAGGTGAATGGTTCCATAGCAATAGATAACTGAAAAGTTATTTACATAACCTTTATTATATCTGTAATATCTATAACTGTGCCTATAATAAAGTGCTTTAATAATGAAGATTGAACTAACTTGATTAACCAGTAAGTGGAAGACTCAGAAATATAATCAAAGTCTTACCATTCTGAAGTTAGAACACATGCCACAATTGCCTGTTCTCCCATTAGTGGAAAAAAAAAAAACCCTAAACTCTAGATATCCAATCCAGATTCCTTAATAGAGCTGTCTTTTGAGACAGAATGGACTATTTCTCATCTTGAGACAAAAAGTCACAAATTAGAAATCAGCAGAGAACAAAAATCCTCTAAGCAATAAAATGAGATGTCTCAATATCTGTGAATTTTTCTTAGAGGACAGAGTCTCCTTTAAAACTACATATTCTCATTTAAACAAAGTTCTATCTCAACATAGATGTCTAGAATCTTGGTCCATGATAGATTGGGTGGAATGGACACTGAAAGCATATTAAAACTTTAATAATGGACAAGAGAAAAACAGAAAATCTTCAGAATAATACAGATGCAAGTATTTAACAATGCTTAAGACTCTAGGGCAACTTGGTGTAGGTATTAACAACTTTACCCATCATATGCATTATCACAATAGTGTAATATACCACAAGAACTAATTAGTTATCTGTGGTCTTGAAAGCAACAAACGTTTTCTGTTATCTGTTTAATAATTATTATACCTTGCAATGTGTATAATACTGGACATATGGTTATTGATCTAGTATCTATTTTGGGGAGGAAATCATTACTTCCTCACTCCACAGCCTTCCTGTTTATTCCATAAGATGTGGTGGATCTAGATCCCATGACCCTAGAATAAGTAGGTAAGCCAAGTTTGGGCCAATTCATGTATTACCATCCCTGGCCACAGTGATTGGTTCAGGGATGAGCATACGATATAATCCTGTCCCATGAGAGTTTTTCCCACGATTTTTGCCAGAGTTACTCAGAAAATTGTTCTCTTTTCCCCTAAGTCATAAGTTCTAAGGATATTCTGAGACCTGAATGTGTGGTGGGGATGGAGATGGGCTAACTGAAGCCATTTACTTCCCTGTGCTTGAGAATAAAAGTGAAAAGAAGTAAGAATTACCCAAAGATGAAAATAAAGGAAAAAATCCACTAATGACAGTTCCTAAATCTGATCTCAGATTCAATCTCTGAATTTCTTAGGCAGATGAGCTTTTATGGTCACCTTTTTCACTCAAGTCAATTGCAATTCAACTATTTTTCTCTTACAAACAGAAGCACTTTATCCTAAGAAACATACCTGGAAGTTCTCAAAATGCTTTTATATTTACCATCCATTCGTATTAGCCACTCACAGTAATCTGTGAAGCAATCTAGACAGCTGGGTGATTCCCATTTCATCAATGGTGAAATAAGCTGCCAGTGTAGGGTCCTGTGGCATCCACATGGCAGGTCAGCCATAGAGCTTGGCTGAGGAACAAAGTCCTCTGCTTTCATGTCCAGAAAATTTTCTACTTCACTGATGTAATAAAGTTAAAGTTAAAGAGGTAGAAATGTAGTTACCTGGAAGGTACTGTTACCCTCTTAAATACAGGAAGTATCATTACTAGGAAAGGAGATATACTACCTTTGATACACTGTCAACATTCTGGGATTACCTGCAGTAGAAAAATTGGCTTAGAAGGTTTTCAGCTCAGAAGGTTTTATGCTGTGTTCCCAAAATGCAGATCCTAAGATGGGGATTCTTGTGCAAGTGACTGGTGGGTGGAGCACTCTCAGGAAAAGGAGAACAAGTGATGTGGGATAGGACAGCGAAGGAGACAAGTAAGGATGTCAGCTAAACTCCAAAAAGCCAAGTCAGCTAAACTCCAGTCTCAGCCTGGCCCACAGAAAATTCCAGAGTGGCACCAACAAGTGACCACTCTATGAATCAAAGGGGGCCAGGTCTGCACCTTGATATCAGTCAATTATTGGGTCCAGGCTGCCCCAACCCTGAGGGTTAAGGGGAATCATCTCCAAGTATTTCTGGGAAAGACAGCTTCTGTTGATTAAGATGATTCTCTCAAGAAGGGGAATGGAGGACATCTATGTGCCCTTAAGAAGCAACGTCCATTGTAGCTGGCCAGTGCATGCATTAGCCCTATAAAGGGGTTCTGGCTGGGTGCCACAATGTCTACTCAGAAGTGCAAGTAGGGCTCAGCTTAAGATTCAGTTCCTGTTTCTTGAACTTCTGTGAAAACATGTTATGTAACACAGACCAAGAATTTGTGAAGTGGCATCAAACACCAGGCTTGGGACCATATGCAGTGGTGGCATGTCTTATCCAAGCATTATGTTCTAAAGTAAATGTAAGAGATAAAAATAGCATGAAGTCAAAATTACCATAGCACATGCATATGCACATGCATACACACACGTGTCTGTGTATGCATGTATATTTAATGAATAAAATAAACTATACATAAGGAAGGCTACATATATACATATTTATAAATGTATTTAACAGATTAAATTTGTATTTAATTGGATTACACTATATATGCCAAGAACCAGGTCAAACCATACTTGAAAAAAATTCAAAGATTTAGCTGGAAATCTGTCATATCGGTGAGTTCTCAGTCTGAGATATTTTCAGGAGAGCATTTTTGACAGAGGCCCTAACCTGCATGCTTTGCCCTCACAATGAACCTTTGACTTGAGTCTCAATGTTTTGCCAGGGCTACAATCACTAACACACCTGGTGGTTAAGTGTTATTGTCTTAAGCTGCAGACTACAGATGAGGCTTTTGTAAGTCCACAGGAAAAGAAAATTATGTGGCTATTGGAAGATGTATTTCCTTCCTTTCTTCAAAAGACCATAGCAAAGACATTTATTTCCTTTTAGAATTTGAGAGGATTTTGCAGGGGACGAATTGTACCCCTACACCATTGGGTTTAAAAAATCATTTTTCTTTATTTTTTAACATCAAATAAACAGTATTCTCCTCCCTGATTGATGGATAATTCCTTCCCATTGTTAAGATATAATTTTCAAAAGAATAAAATAATGATTATCAGGTAAATATAAAATGAACACGTGTCAAAGATTTCTTCAACTCATTAATTACTAAGAGAAACAGTATGGTGTTAAATCCAGCCCAGCAATCTTACCCTAACCTGCCTTTATTAACTCACCTGTTATAGTGAGTTCATAAAGAAGCCACCTATAATTGTTCCTGTGGGCCAGGGAGTCCATTATGGCTCAGTTAGGTGCTCTGCTGAGGGCCTCACAGGCTGCAATCAAGGTGTCAGCTGGGCTCTCTTCTGTTCTGGAGTGTTGAGTCTTCTTCCAAGATCACATGGTATTTGGCAAAATTCAGTTTCTCGTGGTTTTCTTGCTGCTGTCTCACAATTCAAGAATCGTAATACATGTTTTCATTATAGGTGAGTTAATAAAGGCAGGTTAGGATATTGCTGGGTTAGATGCCAAACCTGTCAATGCCTACCAGGGTGATAAATCGTAACCATTGAAGTTATCTGTTAACGCTGTAGAAATAATTTGTATTTGTACGTTGAACAAAACTTTGCAAGATACAAAGTAGCACTAAGTCTGGGACCTCTAATCCATAACAAACAATTAGTTAAACAACATGTACTGCCTAATTCCTGGGTGAAACCTTTATTCTTGTATGACACAGAATAATCCAGCCTTTCAACTTTTACCCTATATCGTGTTTTGAATGATTCTTGTTTATGTTTATCATTACTGAGGCCCTCTCTCTCTGTTGCTGGGCTCATGCCAGAATTGTGGGTCTTTTAGAAGCTAAGAAATAGGAAAAGGGCCAGGCCTTTGGCCCACTAGGTCATCAACTTTACCAGTGCTCCCCTGTGACCTAATTCTAATGTCACTTCTAGCCTGTAACTTGCATTACCTCAGTGTGAGAGACAGACCCTAGGATAACTCCCAATGACTACCACCTCCTGGTATACCTGCACTTGTGTAATCCCCTCCATGTGGCTGAGATCTGTAACTTGCCTCTAACCATTAGAATATTGCAAAGGTGAAGTGATTTTGGCAGAGATAATTCAAATCCCATGCAAGCTGATTTTGAGTAAAGGAAGATTGTCCAGGGTGGGCCTATGTTGATGAGGTGAGAGCCCACAAAAGGGGCTACATTCTGCTGGTCTTGAAGAAGTCAGCTGTCACAGTTTGAAAGGACCATGTGGCAAAGAACTGCAGGTGTCACATGGGAGATGAGAGTGGACTCACCTGTCAGCAGCAAGAAAACCAGGAGAAACTGCATTTTGCCAAACACCATGTGATCTTAGAAGACCCCAAGCTCCAGAACGGAACACAACACTATATTTTCTAAAAGCTGGAGCTGTTCTTAGAACATTTCTCTTCTCTTTTTCCCTCCTCCTTCCAAACCTTGGTAAAAATAGGGCGTTGGGGTTTTGTGTTCAAGGAAAAAATTTTACTAGGAGTTCCAAAGAGGAAGATCATCAGGGAAGAATCATAATAGAACCTAGAATCCCTTAGGAGGCTGTCTTGGACAGATGAGTTGTTTGGAAAGAAGAGTTGTCCCTATTATAACATCTTGCTTTGGCTGTGGTACATTTGTTACAAAAGAGCTAATACGAATACATTGTTGTTAGCTGACACCTTGATTGCAGCTGGTGAGACCCTGGGCAGAGCACTCAACTGAGCCATAATGGACTCCCTACCCACAGAAACCACTGTGAGATATTAACTGTGTGTTGTTTTATGCTGCTAAACTTATGGCAACTTGTTACAAGCAATAGGGAACTAACATACTCAGGGGACACACCTACCCCACTGACAGCAGACCTGATGAAAGAATTCCCCTCCAATGCTCTCAAGGCCATGGTGCATATTTTCAGCCACCTTTAGCCACCAAGGTCAATTCCTTTGTCTTCGGTATGAAAACCAGCCTGGGTCTCTGCCAGACACAGAAAACCCTGAAAACTTCATTTTTTTATCTGACTCAGAGATGCATCCCCACTACACTCCCTCTCCAAAAACACCTCTTCCTTCCAAGACAGCCTCCTAAGAGATTCTGGGTCCTATTATTCTTCCCTGATCATCTTCCTCTTTGAAATCCCTAGTAAAGTTTTTTTCCTTGAATACAAAACACCAAGGCCCTATTCCTTCAATTTTTGGAAGGATAAAAAAAGAGAATATAAATTTTATAACAACAGCTCCAGCTTTTAGAAAATACAGTGTTGTTATACTGAATGGGCAAAAGCTGGAAGCATTCCTCTTGAACATTGGCACAAGACAAGGATGCCCTCTGTCACCACTCCTATTCACTATAGTACTGGAAGTTCTGTCCAGGGCAACCAAGCAAGATAAATAAATAAGTAGCATTCAAATAGGAAGAGAAAAAGTCAAACTATTTCTATTTGCAGATGACACGATCCTATATCTAGATGACATAACCCCATCATCTGAGCTCAAAAGCTTTTTAAGCTGATAAACAACTTCAGCAAAGTCTCAGGATGCAAAATCAATGTGTAATAATCACTAGCATTCCTATACACCAACAACAGTCAAGATGAGAGGCAAATCAGGAATGAACTCTCATTCACAATTGCCACAGAAAGATTAAAGTATCTACGAATACAGCTAACTAGGGAGGTGAAAGATCTCTACAAGGAGAACTACAAAAAAATCAGAGATGACAGAAACAAATGGGAAAACATTCCATCCTCATTGATAGGTAGAATAAACATTGCTAAAATGGCCGTACTGCCCAAAGCAATTTATAGTTCATTCAATGCTATTCCTATTAAACTACAATTGACATTCTTCACAGGATTAGAAAAAAAAAAAAAAAACATTTAAAAATTCATAGGAACCAAAAAAAGAGCCCTAATAGCTAAGGCCATTCTAAACAAAAAGAATAAAGCTGGAGGCATCATACTACCTGACTTCAGTGTATACTACAGGGCTACAGTAACCAAAACATCATGGCACTGTACAAGAACAGACATAGGCCAAATGGAACAGAATAGAGAAACCGAAAATAAGATTGCACACCTACAACTATCTGATATTCAACAAACCTGACAAAAACAAGCAATGGGGAAAGGATTTCCTATTCAACAAATGGTGCTAGGATAACTGGCTAGCCACATGCAGAAGACTGAAGCTGGACCTCCTCCTTACACCACATATAAAAAATAACTCAAAATGTATTAAAGACTTAAGTGTAAAACCCTAAACTGTAAAAACCGTGGAAGACCACCTGGGCAAAACCATCAGGACACAGGCAAGGGCAAAGATTTCATGACGCGGATGCCAAAAGCAATTGCAACAAAAGTAAGAATTGGCAAATGGGATCTAATTAGACTAAAGAGCTTTTGCACAGCAAAAACAACTATCAACAGAGCAAACCGTTTTGAACAGAGAAAGTGTAAATGAAATTACAAAATGAGAGAAAAATTTTGCAGTGTATACATCTGACAAAGGTCTAATATCCAGAATGTATAAGGAACTAAAGAAATTTACAAGAAAAAAACAACTCCATTAAAAAGTAGGCAAAAGACATGAACAGACACTTTACAAAAGAGGACATACATTTAAAGAAGTTCAATTTCACTGATCATTAGAGAAATGCAAATCAAAACCACAACGAGGTACCATCTCACACCAGGGAGAATGGCTATTAATAAAAAGTCAAATAACACATGCTGGAGAGGTTGTAAAGAAAAATGAACACTCACACTGTTGGTGGGGGTATAAATTAGTTCAGCCGTTGTGGAAGACAGTGTGGCAATTCCTCAGAGACCTAGAGGTAGAACTACTAGTCGATCCAGTAATCCCATTACTAAGTATATGCTCAAAGAAATATAAATTGTTCTACTATAAAGACACATGCATGTGTATGTTCATTACAGCACTATTGACAATAGCAAAGGCATGGAATCAACCTATGTGCCCATCAGTGATACACTGGATAAAGAAAATGTGGTACATATACAACATGGAATACTATGCAGTCATAAAAAGCAATGAGATCATGTCCTTTTCAGGGACATGGATGGAGCTGGAGGTCAATATCCTTAGCAAACTAACGCAGGAACTGAAAACCAAACACCATATGTTCTCACTTATAAGTGGGAGGTAAGCAATGAGAACATATGGACACATAGAGGGGAACATCACACACTGGGGCCATCTGGAGGATGGGAGGAGGGAGAGCCCCAAGATAAACAGCTGATAGGTACTAAGCTTAATGCCTGGGTGATGAAATAATATACACAACAAACCTTCATGACATAAGTAACAAACGTGCACCTGTGCCCCTGAACTTAAAAGTTAGCAAAAGAAAAGTTTCTAGCACCATTTAAATGTTTGTTATTAGCATTAGTGCATATTACAGTAACTCTCTTTAAAGGGTTTAAACTCACCTCTCTTTAAAGAGTGAGTTCCTGTAATATGCACTATATAAGTGGGCTGCAGGAACGTCTTTTGGGGCAGAATCACAAAATAAATAGGTGTTATTAACACTCTCCTGATGATGCACTTTGCATTTCCTAAGACCATGAAAGAGAAAAAGAACCAGAGGCAAAAATGTAGTATTAGTGAAAATGAATTGGAGAGCATGAGGGCAGGAGAAGACGAAAATATTCCAGGTGAGGAGAAGTTTCCTGAGAGGGTTTCAAGGAGGTGAGTTTTGGAGATCAACCTGTTGGTGAGAGCAGGTCCGGAATTTGCTGGTTATTGTCTTTGCATCAGTATTTCCCAGATGGCCTCCCTTACTTGGGTGGCTTTTGAAAATCCCACTACCCAAAACATACTGCACAGCAATTAAATCACAGTTCGGGTAAGGAGAACCCAAGTGTCAATATTTTTATAAATATCACTATATTTTTAACATTGTTATTTTTAAAACTTCACAGGTCATTTTGTTATGCAGCCAAATTTTAGAACCACTGCTTTACACTTTCTTCCTCTGTTCAAAACAGTGACTTTCATGAATTGGCACTTAAGTTTCACTTGAAAAGGCTGACAACACCCAGATTCCTGGGCCTCATGCCCTAGAGTTTGTGATTCCATAAATGAGGAGGAGCCCAGGAAACTGCATTGCTAACAAGCCCCCAGGTGATGCTGGAACAGCAAAGGCTGCATTTTTTACCTTAATGAAATTACAAGAATGAATTTTAATAAGTGGATAAAATATTAATGATTCATAATTGTATGTGACCTGTTTTGCATGTATGGACTACGTAGAATTAAAAATTCCAGATTCTACACTAATTTTTAAATTCTCTTGTTCCCTAAACAGCATGCTCCTGAGACCAACTGCTGTAAGGGAAAGCCCTTTGCACAAAGACTACTAGGAGAGATTCAGCTCTTCTGTATACTTCCCCCAGTGCAACTGAACTCTCCCTGCACACTGGGGTTTCCCAGGGATCATGCAAAAGATACGAGTGTTTGGTTTTCACTCCTGGAAATTTTAATTTACGGAGTATGAGTCTATACAAAATTAGACTTTATTTCTTCGAGCAGTTTCAAATTTCCAGAAACTATAGTTTCCATATGCTCTCTCCCCACCTTCACGCAGTTGCCTCTATTATTTTCATTTTGCTTTGGCATGGTACATTTGTTACAAGTGAGCCAATGCTGCTGATACATTATTGTTAGCTAAGGTGCATAGTATACATTAAGATTTACTGTGTGTGTTATACAGTTCTATGGATTTTGCCAGATCCATAATGTCATATATCTACCATCTGAGTATCAGACAAATTTCATTGCCCTGATAATCCCCATGTGTTCCAGCTATTCATCTCACCACTCTTTCCTCCAAATTCCTAGAAATCTCTGATTTTTTTGATGCCTGTAGCTTTTTGCCCTTTACAGAATGTCATATAGTAGGCTTTTCTGAGTTTTTTTTTTCCACTTAGCAATATGCACTTACATTTCTTCTGTACCTTTCTATGGTTTGATAACTAATTTCTTTTTATTGCTGAATACTTTATTGTATAGATGCACATTTGTATGTCTGTTCGTCTATTCAATTATCGAAGGACATTTTCAATTCAAGTCTCCACGTTTGGCAATTATGGGTAAAGCTGCTATAAACATTTGTGTGCAGGGGTTTTTGTGTGGACATATGTTTTTAACTCATTTGGGTAAATACCAAGAAGCACTATTGCTGGATCATATGGTAAGACTATGTTTAGTTTGTAAGAAACTGCCAGGCTCTCTTCCAAGGTGGCTGTACCATTTTCCTTTCCCGCCAGCAATGAATGAGGGTTCCTGTTATTCCACGTCTTCACCAGCATTTATTATGGTCAGTGTTTTGAACTTCAGCCATTCTAATAGAAATGCAGTGACAGTCTGTTGTTTTAATTTGCAATTCCTTGGTGGCACGTGATGCTGAGTGCCCTTTTATATGCTTATTTGTCACTTGTATGAGTGTTTTGGTGAGGTGTCTGGGCAATGGTATTTTTTTTTTTAGTTTCCTAGGTGGTTTTATTCTGAAGCCAGAACTGATGATTACTGAAACTTGGAATTCCCAGAGACCACTAGACACAGAGCTCTTCAAGGGAGGAAAACTAAAACAGCATTCTTGTATCCCAGCGATATCCCATCAGCTTTACTATCGTAGAGAACAATGGCTTGATTTCCAGATGTCCTAGGACCTTTTCCACCTCCCAACTCTCTCTGCCTATATACAGAGCAGTCTGGAGGTAACAGAGAATTAATCCCACGTGTCCCCAGGAGCATCCCTTAAGCAATATAACTGATTGGAATTGGTGTATAAATATCCTAGCTCCCTTGCCCTTCTGGTGGGATAATTCCAAATTGTGTTCCACACTCTCTCCTGAAGTTTCCCCAGCAGGATTTGGTTCCACATTGACATACCTTTTATTCCCTGCTTTTCTCTCCCCATCACCTCCCCACTCCCCTACCTGTGTCTCCTTGGGTCACTTCCTAAATAAACTACTTGCACATACATCCTAATCTCAAGATCTGCTTCTGAAGGAATCCAAACCAAAATAGGCTCTGTATAGAGAATAAGTGACGGAGGAAATTGCTTCAGGATGTAAAGAAGAAAGTTGAATGGAACAAGGAAGGCCATATAACATATATGTGACTGGTCATGGATATTCAAACAACACAAAATTTGGAGGCATCAAGTAGTTTTCCTTCTATTACTTTAGAGCCCTGTGTCAGGAACTGGTCACTAGATCTGTTCAACTATTTGCTAAGGTATTCGAAAATATGCAAATAAGTCAAAACCTGTTCTCGTTTTTACCATTTTCACAAGTTTAATTGGTCTTCAGAGTGGAAATGACATACGTAGAGTCTGGCATGGAGGAGCAGACTCTAAATGACACCAGGACCTGAACTGTCCAGAAGAGCACGTAATGAATAGAAGTAGAGAACTGGGCAGGAGTGTTCCAGGCAGAAGGGAGAGCAAGTGTAATGGGCCACAGGGGAGAGGGGACACAGCAGGTGCAAGTGACCGACACTGCTACATTTTACCTGAGCCCTGTGCTCCTGGACAACAGCAAAGGTTCAGTAATCCCATAGTCTTTCATGTTAGAACAGTCTGCTACAAAGAACTTTCCGTTCTCCGTAGGACGTAGAGAAGACTCAAGGATGACCCATGACAAGGCTAGGCAGAGACACAGGCCCTCCAAATTCTTACATTTTGCCTTTTAAATTATTAGCTGAACTGTTTGTCCTCACTGACCAGTTGTAACAAAATTTCTGTTAATCAAACCCGAATATTCTCTCTCCTTTCCCCAGGTCCTTCCACTTTGGTCCTTCCTCAGCCCAAGCAAGCATGCAGCCCTTCTTCGGCAGCAGCCCCTGAGAAGAGGCCACTTCTGATGCCACTGTGGCATCACCCCACACCCTTCCATCCTACTTGCCCACACTCGGCTCTTTCTAACCTTGCTCACTCTCCATAAAAGAAAAATGATTTTTGCCTAACTCTTGAGAAGCTTGCAGATCTGGTCAGAGCATTCCCTTTATTCTAATAGTCTTTTCCCATACCTTTATAACACTCCTTTTAATGAAGCCTCTCCTACCTGATTTCTGATGTGTTTTTTACTGGACATGGCTGATTATGGGCACTGTAGTTTTTTTTTTTATTTTTATTTTTTTTGAGACAGAGTCTTGCTCTGTTGCCAGGCTGGAATGCAGTGGCACAATCTCGGCTCCCTGCAACCTCCACCCCCCAAGTTCAAGCAAGTCTCCTGCCTCAGCCTCCCAAGTAGCTGGGACTACAGGCACATGCCACCACGCCCAGCTAATTTTTGTATTTTTAGTAGAGACGGGGTTTCACCATGTTGGCCAGGATGGTCTCCATCTCTCGACCTCGTGATTCACCTGCCTCAACCTCTCAAAATGCTGGGATTAGAGGTGTGAGTCACTGCACCTGGAGGAGAGTAGTTCTTAAACTTGACCATGTACCAGAATCCCCTGAAGGTCTTGTTAAAAAATACAAATATCAACTGCAGCCCCAGAGGTTCAGATTAACTAAGTCATGGGAGGACACTTGCATTTGCCTTTCTAACAACTTTCCAGGTGAGGCTCAGGCTTCTCACTTGGCACCTCACCTGCAGATTCACTGTAGAACCCAACTGGGAGAGGAAAGTGACAGGGTCAGTGGAGACTCAGGAAGCTGCCAGAATATGCAGGAACATGGAAACTTTAATTCAGGGAACTGGGGAACCACAGAAGAATGACAATCAGCAAGCACTTAATCACATCTGCCTCTTTTGGAAATCCCTCCATCTGAAGCTTGGAGGACAAACTGGAAGAAACAGGATCATGGGAAGAAGCTTCCCATGAGAAAGCTGCTGCATGGTCCAGGTAAGAAATGACAGTGGCTTGGCCTGAGGTGGGCAGTGCAGTGCCGGTGACTGAAGAGAAGCAGAGATTCAAGTGGTTTTTAAGCAGCAGCAGGCATGGGGCTCAGGGGCTGACTGGAGGTGGAGAATGAGGAGGAGAAAGGAGTCATGTGTGATCCTTGGCATTCAGGCAATAAATGGTGTGCATTATGCAGGAAGAAAAGTCAAGAAGAGGAGAAGCTCCCTAGGAAAAGCTGAGGCTATTGCTACCTGGAGTTTGGTATGCTGGAGAAATCAGGAATGAGGATAGACAGGAGGCAAAGAGAAGGTTCTGGAGAGTCAGAGTTTGGTCCAGGCCAGTGAGAGGCTTAGGAACCATCAGTGAAATACATATGGCAAGTGAATCCATGGGAATGGGCGATGTCACACCAAAGAGAAGACAGAGTCGTAAGGAAAAAGAGGAAAAGCAGATGGATAGAGGAGGGCTCTCCCGGACCCAGACCAATGCCAGCCTCAGTGCCTTTCTCAACACAGCCTCATACTTTTCATGCCCCTATTTCCCTCACAGTTTACAGGACTCTGTTTTTTCTCCCCTACTAGACTCTACCTGGAGAACTCTCCCATTTATTAGCAGTTTTTGCCAGCTTTTCCAGGCAGTGCTTATTTTCCTTGGAAAAAGCATTTGGCAAAATAAACCATATTTATTTGTGGATGTTTACTTTCACGCTATAAAAAGAAAGTTGACCAACATGAGAAATGTCTTCTTTCTCTGCTCTTTTTCTCTGGTGCCAATGCAACAAATAGAAGAGTCAGAGGTGAAGGACCAACCCAAGGATGAAGGCACTGCCCACAGGCCCCAGGCAGGTGTGTGGATGAGGAATCCGTGCCTGCACATAGCACTCAAGATCCACCACACTGACTTCTTTAAGGGAAATGAAACGGAGCCCTGTGCCCCAGAAACTGTTCATCATATGGTTGTGCATATTTATATAGAGACTGATATATTTTTAGTTGGAAGGAGGTAGGTTTTTTCTCAGTTTCTATGGCAAATTCCTTGTAAAGTCTACATTTGTGTAATGAAAGTAATAACACTGAATCGGTCAATTTCCCCAAGCAGGAAATGGACCCTATTATCAGGTTTCAAAATATGTGAACCTTTAAAACAGAAGCCTATGAATGTAAAAACGTGGAATGCTTTTTTAAAAACTGTAGAATTCTCAGCTATGAAGTTACAGTCCCCAGATGCTCCCCAGTTTCCTGGGGCAGTAGATGTGCACTTATTCTCTTTGGGAGAGTGGGGAGCAGGGCCTCCCCGCATGACTCAGCTCATCTTAGACTTGTTCCAATGGGGAACAAGTGCACATGGTTACTGAGCACTTGAGATGTGGTGAGTCCAAACTGAGATGGGCTGTAAAAGTCAAATCCACACTGGGGGAAGAAGGTAAAATATTTTTATATTGGAATATTTCATGTGGAATAATAACAATTTTGATATATTATTATCAAAAGGGTTAAATAAAATATATTATTACAATATCTTTTCACTGTGTTAGGGTTTGTGCTGTGAGTTTGTTAGAGTTACCATTAACCAAGTACCAGAAACTAGGTGGCTTATGCAATTGATTATTTATTGTCTGACTATTGTGGAGGCTAGAAGTCTAAAATCGAGGTGTCAACAGGATTGGTTCCTTTGGAGGGCTGCGAGGGAAAGATCTGTCCAGGCTTCTCACCTTGGCTTGCAGATGGCTGTCTTATCTCTATGTCTACTCCCCTCACCTTCCCTCTATGCATTTCGATTTCTGTGTCCAAATTTCCCCTTTGTTATAAGAACATCAGTCATATTGGATTAAAGCCCACCCTAATGTCCTCACTTTAATTTTATAACCTCTGTAAAGATCCTATCTCCAAATAAGATCACTAAACCAAAATTAACTGCAGCCTCTCACTTCCTAGATTCATAATAATCCTGGGCAGCACAGGGAACATTGGCAGGCATCCTCACCTCCCTGGATTGACCTCTTTACCATGCTCCTTATCACTGTGGCAAAGCACATTTCCTTTTTAGAGAAGAGACACAAACTATTCCAAGTCGGCAGAATTGCCCAGAGGAGATAAGGCTGCACTACATTAACCTTCCCACCCAACATGCTCCTGCCTCCAATAGGAGGGAAAACAAGACTCAAATTAATTTGGGTTATTACTGACATACTTAGGATAGTTCACAGATTTCAGTCTGAGTTTTCCTCCCAGGTTTGGATGTCTCCAACAAAGCTTTCTCTGAGATAAAGGGGCATGTCAGTCACACAGCTTATTTCTGACTATCTAAGATTTAGGAGATAAACATTTCTTGCAGTGATTGTCATCCACATGGCTTTATTAAATGCTTACATAAAAGTACTCTAAAGGCAGTGCATGACAGGAAGGCCTAAGTAGACCACGGAAGAAGAACTTGGCAGAGATGGCTGGTCACACATAAATACCACATTAGTACCCTGTGAAGTTGAATTAGTCATAAATCGATTGGGCAGCAGTACACCTTGCCTTTGTGTAGTGAGTTAATATGCAAGACAGGGCATGGTATCTCCCAAACCAGAAACGGGAAAAAACAGAACATTTGCCATAGGCCTTTCCTCATGTTATTTTAATCTAACATCTAACTGGTTTATTGAAAAGTCATCAATCTCTTCGCTTTCTACCTGTGCTTATTTCTTATTGTAGTGCAACAAACTCCATCTGTCTGAGGTAGCTATGTCCTGCCAATTCCTGTTTTAAGATCATATGTGGCAGCTTGATAATTAATTTAATTGATTTAAATCCAATCAAGTTTGTTTAATGAATGCCCTCCATGTATTCATACCCTTTACCCTGAGGCCTTCTAGCACTTCCTACTCTGGAGGTGCCCATGGCACTTCTTCAAGTCAGTGGGAAGTTAGCAAATGGGAGGAAAGTAAAGGCATGAAAAGCATGTTTACATTTCTCTTTTCTCTCTTTCTTCTCTGCAATTTCTTGTGATAACAGGTATAGGCTAGCCTAGTAGAGAGATGTGGGTGACTAAAAGAGGAGACCTCAGTCACCTCAGTGGAGGTCAAGGCAAAATAGTGAGTCCCAATCATTCTGCCAGCACACCACAGACACAGATGCAAGCCCAGCCCTGATCAGCCAAGCCTGGCCCAAGCCAACCAGTCTCTCAGTCAACCTGCAGATTTGTGAGAAAAACAGAACAAAACAAAATACTTCATGCTTTAAGACATTATGTTGGGGATAATTATACAGAATTATTGTGATAGCTGAGAAAAGGGAAGATTATAGAAGGTGAACATATGAACACTTTTTGGCCAAATAGGAATTAATAATGCATCTTGTCAAATGCATACAAATCTTGCCATTGCAAAAATAATATGTCATTTGACTATTCTATGCTTTATGCCAAAAATCAGAAAGGATGTAAAGAACTTCTTCAAAGAGAACTACAAACCACTGCTCAATGAAATAAGAGAGGACACAAACAGATGGAAAAACATCCCATGCTCATAATTGGGAAGAATCAACATAGTGAAAATGGCCAAACTGCCCAAAGTAATTAATAGATTCAATGCTATCCCCATCAAGCTACCAATGACCTTCTTCACATACCTGGAAAAAAACACTTCAAACTTCATATGGAACTAAAAGAGAGCCCGCATAGCAAAAACAATCCTAAGCAAAAAGAACAAAGCCAGAGGCATCATGCTGCCTGACTTTGAACTATACTACAAGACCACAGTAATCAAAACAGCATGGTACTGGTACCAAAACAGAGGCATAGACCAATGGAACAGAACAGAGGCCTCAAAAGCAACACCACACATCTACAATCATCTGATCTTTGACAAACCTGACAAAAACAAGCAATGGGGAAAGGAGTCCCTGTTTAATAAATGGTGTTAGGAAAACTGGCTAGCAATGTGCAGAAAGCAGAAACTGGTCCCCTTCCTGACACCTTACACTAAAATTAATTCCAGATAGATTAAAGATCTAAACCTAAAACCTAACACCATAAAAACGCTAGAAGAACCTAGGCAAAACCATTCAGGACATACGCATAGGCAAGGATTCATGACTAAAACACCAAAAGCAATGGCAACAAAAGCCAAAATAGACAAATGGGATCTAATTAAACTCCAGAGCTTCTGTACAGCAAAGGGAACAATCATTAGAGTGAACCGGCAACCAACAGAATGGCAAAAAGGGCTAATATCCAGAATCTACAAAGAACTAAAACAGATTTACAAGAAAAAAAAAAACAAACCCATTCAAAAGTGGGCAAAGGATATGAAGAGACACTTTACAAAAGAAGACATCAATGAGGCCAACAAACATATGAAAAAATGCTCATCATCACTGGTCATTAGAGAAATGCAAATCAAAACCACATTGAGATACCATGTCATACCAGTTAGAATGGTGAGCATTAAAAAATCTGGAGACAACAGATGCTGGAGAGGATGTGGAGAAATAGGAACACTTTTACACTGTTGGTGGGAGTATAAATTAGTTCAACCATTGTGGAAGACAGTGTGGTGATTCCTCAAGGACCTAGAAATAGAAATACCATTTGATCCAGTAATTCCATTACTGGGTATATACCCAAAGAATTATAAAGTGTTCTATTATAAAGCACATGCACATGTATGTTCACTGCAGCATTGTTAACAATAGCAAAGACCTGGAACCAACCCAAAGGTCCATTATTGATAGACTGGATAAAGAAAATGTGGGACATATACACCATGGAATACTATGCAGCCATAAAAAATGATGAGTTCGTGTCCTTCATAGGGATATGGATGAATCAGGAAACCATCATTCTCAGCAAACTGACACGAGAGCAGAAAACCAAACACCTTCATAGGCAGGTGTTGAACAATTAGAACATGTGGACACAGGGAGGGGAGCATCACTCACTGTGGTCAGTAGGAGTGGGGTTAGGGGAGGGAGAGTGGGGGTGGGGAGGGTGGAGAGGGATAATGAGGGGAGAAATACCAGATATAGGTGATGGGGGGATGAAGGCAGCAAACCACCTTGCCATGTATGTACCTACGCAACAATCCTGCATGATCTGCACATGTACCCCAGAACCTAAATTACAATTTAAAAAAAATGGCTCAGAGGCTGGGACTACTGCGGGAGTTGTCTTACCCCTACTCTGAGCTCTGTCAGCATCCAGGCATAGGGCTTCTCCTGGGCCTTGGCAGTAGTATAGGACCAGTTTGTTTCCTCCTGCAGAAAGCAAGTTAACCTTTCCTGAATTGCCAACAGCGCTGCATTAGTCTAATCACACATGAACTCCAAGAAAACAAGTCGGTATGCTTGGTATTGTATTAACTGTTTTCCTCTGAAGCTATAATAACTTTGCCTTCCTCTTGCCTTTGATAGTATATTTGTGAAGATTTTGAGCTGTAATAATATTGATGACAGCCTAGCCAAACAATTTTCTTATTTGCAGAAGGACCTGTTTTTTCCAAAAGGAAATATATGAGCACTGCTAATCTATTAAAAAGAAAAGAAAGGTAAAAAAGAGGTTTGCTTGTTTGAAGCAGTTTGGAGAGTACAGTGAAGAAAGATCCTTTTCCAACACCCTGCTTTTTCCCTCTCCTACCTCCCCTGGCTTTCCCATGAGGGGCCCTCTGGCATCACAGACTCATGCAGAATCAGTGCTCCTCAAAACTTAACAAGCATAGGAGTCACTGGAGTCTTGTTAAAAACTGAGGTTCAGATTCAATAGCTCTAAAGTGGGGCCTGAAATCTGGATTTCTCACTAGCTCTCAAGTGATATGATGCCGCTGGTCAGGAGTATACTTGGCGTGGCAAGGACTTAGGATATTACAGAACAACTTGAAAAAGACGGACTTGTCTTGAGTTCTTCCATTGGCAAAGAGGGAACGTGACTCCAGGGAGGTCACATTTAATGTCAGAGCTGGGAATCCTCATACACAGATCAATGTTCTCTCTTCCCCATCTCTCTATATTACCCAAATCCCCACAGGTTCATACTAGACAATAAAAGAACTAGTTAATAAAAAATACTGACCTGACCTTCATGCATGCTTTTCCTTTCTTCTGTTAAAAGATATTCTAACTTGCCAAAAGACTGGTTTTAAAAATCAACTAGTTCCAGGAATTTCACAGAGCAAAAATGCACACAAAGACTTCTATTCTACTTGTTTAAATTTTATTTTAAGTTGATGGGTATATGTGCAGATTTGTTACATAGGTAAATGTATGTCATGAGGGTTTGTTGTACAGATTATTTCATTACCTGGCTATTAAGCCTAGTACCAAATAGTTGTTTTTTTCTGATCATCCACCTTCTCCTACCTTCCACTCTCTGATATGTTCCAGTTTGTGGTGTTCCCTTCTATGTGTCCATGTGGTCTTACCATTTAGTTGACCAGCAATCCCATTACTTTGGTTGTATACCCAAAGGGGTATACATTGTTCTATCATAAAGACACATGCATGTGTACGTTCATTGCAGCACTGTTTACAATAGCAGAGACATGGAGTCAACCTAAATGCCCATCGATGATAGACTGGATAAAGGAAATGTGGTACATATACAACATGGAATACTCTACAGCCATAAAAAGGAATGAGAGCATGTCCTTTGCAGGGACATGAGTGGAGCTGGAGGCCATTATCCTTAGCAAACTGATGTAGGAACAGAAAAGCAGATACCACATGTTCTCAGTTATAAGACTTCTAGTTTAAAATAGCATCTTGTTACAACTTCTTATATACCACTAAAACACATGTAAGTGAACAGAAGATAAAATAACCAAAATAAAACAAACTGATCAGTGCTGAGTAATCCAGTTTCAGAATTTGGAAAGAATGTTCTGTCTCTATGAAGTCATTATTCATGAGACAAAGCAGCTCTACTGGCTCAGAAGGATGAAGACGAAAATGCCTTCCACCAGTTTGACCTTGACTCATAGAAGTTTGATATCTAAACTCCCCCTCCCTGTGAGGAAAGTTGGCAGCCCTTCCGTGCATCGGTGTTCTTTAGTAAGAGAGGAACATCAGGCAATTTACAAAGCAGGAGACATGGTCCAGTGCAGCAACGTCACACTAGATGAACATGCTTCAATAGCATGATCGCACTGGAAGCTACACACATTGGCGCTAACTCAGTTCGGCTTTGATGTGGGAGAGGGTTTCCATTGTCACCAAAGTTGGCAGACAAGCTCTGGCTGATTCGCAGGCCTTGTGTCCTGACCAGGGCCCAGAGAAAAACTCCTCTCAACCTAAGCAGAAAACAGCAGTACGGAATCTCCTTTAAAAACAAAACAAAACAAAAAATCTGTGGAGATTAAGGGAAAGATGATTTCATTCTGAAATCTCGGAGATGAATTCACAGAGGGAGGCAGCATTTTTGGCTTTCTGAGACATACTGCATGCTTTGCTGAGAAGCGTCTCCCCCACCTCTCTGTAACTGGCTCATTCTGCTCTTTGTTCAGGTTTTAGTTCAAATGGTAGCTGCTCAAGGAGTCCCTTCCTCACCCACCAGATTAAAGTGGGACTCCTGTCACATCCTCTCAGGTTACCCTATGATTTTGTCAGTGTACAATTGTTTGGGTGATTATTTTGTATAACGTCTGTGCCTAATAAATGTGCCCCTGAGCACAAAATAGATGTTCAGCAAACACTGTTGATTGAACGTCTGAGTCCTATTGATACAGAAGACGTGTCTTCATCTACATAAAATCGACACAGAAAGCCATAAGAAAAAATAATGAAGATGAATATAGAACCTCAGGGCAAGGTACAAAACAGTGAGCTGAGAGGAAGGTGACTGAGGAGACAGGGGAGGGTTTTAAGGACACTGACGTTGTAAAATCCAATTAAAGTCCTCACGAGAGCTAAGATAAAACAGATGCAGCATTGCTGAAAATCTAGCCCATGATGGGGCAGAGTCTGTGAAGGTCAGAACTGAGAGATTTTTCTCAGAACCAAAAGGAAAAAGATAGAGACAAAAACAATGCAGTAAAAAATTAAATATAAAGTGTTAGGGAATGAAAATGTAGCTTAAGACTTATAGGCATATTTGATGAGAGACAAAACAAGGAAAATGAGAACCAAAGACAATAATGATCTAAGTTTTTGAAAAAGAGAAAAGAGTTCAAGAAAGTACTCAAGTATGCTGGTTAAAAAAGCTCACATATTCCAACAGACAACCAAACAAAAACGATAAGAAAAAACACTGCAACTTGACAACCGGTGGATGCATTTTTGAATTAGTAGAACACGGAAAAAAAAATCCAACAATGACATAGTAAGAAAACACAAATTACTTCCAAAAAAAAAAAAAGAAAGGAAAGAAATGTCAGGAGATGATGAAGCAGAGTCAAGAAAAAAACAAAAAAGGATTGTTATACAGTCATTTTATATACAGTCAAACGACTGTTCCTTGGACAGAAGAAAAATAAGGTCTTAAGTATGCAAGTCTTAAGAAATTATATCAGTCCTATACCCTTTCTGAATAATATTAATAATAAATTACAAAAGTTTACATTCTTGCTGAATGAAAGATGATTCAAATTAAAATGTCATGTTTTAATGTTAAAATATATACTTACAATGTAAATTGAGCAGTCATAAAATGGCATGCATAAAATCACAGCTTGCCAAATGCATAAATTAAAAACTTCAAAGATGAAATGGACAAAATTGCAACAAACGAAAAAGCCATCATTAGTTTTTTTTAGCCTTTGATAGATGAGGAACACAAGAGATAAATAAATGCATAAAGAATTTAAATAATATAAAATAAAAGCTGGAATTTGTAGGGAAATACACCATCCGTAAACAAAAAATATACCTTTTTCCAATTTTTCTTAACATCTTTATAAAAATTGATCATGCATTACCCTCCACAAAAGAATACAATTTCTAATTAACAAAAATTACATTTGCTGCATCTTCTAGTGTTTTAAAACTAAAAATTGCTAGGAAAACTTTAAGCAAAACAAAAATATAACAGACTTTTGGAAAACATAAATTTTATCATAAAATAAGAAGGCACATACAGTGTCATGCCAATAGTCTCAGCTACTTGTGAGGCTAAGGCAAGAGGATCGCTTGAGTCCAGACTAGCCTGAGCAACATAATGAGACCTTTGTCTCTCTCTCTAAAATAAAAAATAAAAAAAAAAAAACTTCTGTCTTTTGTAACAACATAGATGAACCTGAAACCTGAAAGACATTTTGTGGAGTAAAATAAGCCAGGCACAGAAAGGCAAATGTAGCATGTTCTCATATGTGTAATCTAAACAAGCTGAACTCATAGAAACAAAGAGTGAAAGGGTGGTTACTAGGGTCTAGGGATGGGGAAAATAGGCAGATGCTGGTCAGTTGCATGATCTAAAAGGCCTGGAGAATAATATACAGCATAGTGACTACAGTTAATAATATATTTGCTAAGAGAGTAGATCTTAAGCATTCTTATCACACATTCATACCAAAAGGTAACTATGTGAGGCGATGCCTATGTTAATTAGTTGATTGGTACAATAATTCCACAGTATTTATGTATATCAAAACATCACACTGTATGCCTTGAATATATAGAATTACAACTCAATAAAGCTGAAAAACATGCTGAAAAGTAGAGGCAGTGTCTTTCCTGAGCTTGCAGAGCAGAGTATATCTCAAACAGACTCTAAAGCCTGTTTGCTAATAAATGTCTACAGGTGAGGCAGAGCAAGGTCTGAAACTTAGCTTCATTGTAATTTTTTTAGCAGGTCTGTGGAGAGGAGATATATCACCTTCTCCATTACAGTAAGCTGCTAAACGTTCCCCAAAAGAATAAACTGGCTGAGCATGACCTAATCAATTTAAGTCACTTCCCAATAGGACACAAAAATGCCTCAAATATAGCAAATTAATGTCCCATTTTAACTTACTATGGAGACTTCCAGGTGCACAATTTACCTCACTGATTTAAGGTAAAATATTAGAAATAGTTATTAGTATACTACTAGCTATTAAGACTTAAAATGCAGCTATTGTGACTAAGAAACTCATTTTCTCACTTGTATTTAAAGTTAAATTTAAGTTTTCACAAGTAGCTAGTGGCTACCATATTGAACCACATAGATATAGAACATTTCCATTATTACAGAAAGTTCTGTGAGGGTGACATCGGAATCAAGACGGTAATACCATGACTCTTCTGATGCATTGCTTCTCCTGGTTGCATTCCTAGTCCCAACTAATAGGATCCCTGAATTCTCCCTGTTCTATAACTGTGTATTCTCTTCTCAGTTTGAATCTGGGCTTAGTTATGTGACTTGCTTTGGCCAATGAAACAAGAAGAAATGTGATGCATGCAGAGACTTTCTTGCCCTGGCAGTAACCATGAAGACATGTCCACACTATCTGATGGAGACAGCTGAGATATATATGAAAGAAGGCAGCCTCATCCCATCTGAGGCCATTCTGACCAGCTGGCCTCTAGCTGACCCACCAGTTGACTGCAGGTGCATGAGTGATCCTAGCCAAGATCAGCAGAACCACCCCACTGACCTTGAGATTCACAACAGACAATGAATGGTTATTTTAAACCAGAAAGTCTTGGGGTGGCCTTATATACTTTTCCTGAAATATTAGTCACAATCAAGCTCAACTATTGACCCAGCTGTTAAACATAATTGGAGAAGAGGAAACAGAGTCTCAGGAAGATGGTGCAAGTGAAGGATGATACGCTCCAGTTCTCATTTAGCCATACTGGCCCACCCCAAGGTAATTTCTTCCCATTTTTTCCACTCAAAAGGAATGCCCATAAAGGACTTTCTGGCCTCTCTCCACTCTGTTACTTCTTTCTTCCACAGAAGTAGGAGTTGATAATCAGATATATCCAAGGATGAAACATTTGAACAGATATTGTGGGCATGAGAATCTATAAAAGTGCGTGTATAAAGTCCCACCCATTCTCTTTTACTTCCTGACCACCAGGAAGCTCATTCTACTTTGACACTGTGCTGTGAGCATATCTGCAAGGGCCCTAGGCCTGCTTTCCAGAGAGAAGCACCATCCTTGTCCATGCAACCTACTGGAGAGGAAGTTTCAGAATGACTTCATTGCAGAAAGAAGTAAAAACTGTCAAACGATATCATTTAGATTCTGGGTAAGAGATGGGTGACAACACCCATTGGCTCCGGAACTAAAAGCAGCTCAGCTATTACTTAAATATGGGATAAAATTGTCCAAAACTTAAGTTCCATAAATTAACAACAGTGTGATTGGCTTCTCTTTTGGCTACAGATCCTGTGTGCATTTTTTGCATGGTCAGACTCTATAGATAAAAGACAGATGACAGGGAGACAACACCTCATAGCTCATGAAAAAATAATCTGATTAAGTCAATTTAAACCCAGTTGTGGCTTGTTTTCTTTATTCTATATACTCCTGAAATAAATGTTCAACAGGTGAAATTTCAGACATTATAATTAAAATAAGTTTAGGAAATCATAAAGAGAGGTGTTGGGAAAAGAGGATATTAATAAATTACTACATTTATTCTTGAAGAGCAAAAACTTAGAATATCTATGGTTTGAGTTGGTAAAGTGATTAATATAAAATAATGGTATTATGACAATGATAGGAGCCAAGGAACAGAGATAAAGCCAGTATCTTAAATGAAAAACTCGAGATAGGGTTTGTGCCTTTAAATGAACCCAAGTTGCCTAAAATCAAAAGACAAGGTAGGAAGAAATCAATTGAAATCCCATATAAAATGTTGGCACTCCAAAGAGTGCAATATATTAGACATGAGTGGAGTAAATGAAAGAGTTTGAATTTTGTTTTTTACTCAAATGTGAGAATGTAAATTTGGAACAAAGATATTAAAAGGTGCAAGAACATGGATGCAGCTGGAAACCATCATTCTCAGCAAACTGACAAGAACAGAAAACCAAACACCACATGTTCTCACTCATAAGTGGGTGTTGAACAATGAGAACACATGGACACAGGGAGGGGAACATCACATACCAGAGCTGGTCAGGTATTGATGGGGCTGGAGAGGGATAGCAGGGGGTGGAGGCTGGGGAGGGATAGCATTAGCAGTAATACCTAATGTAGATGACAGGGTGATGGATGCAGCAAGCCACCACCATGGCACATGTATGCCTATGTAACAAACCTGCACCATCTGCACATGTACCCCAGAACTTAAAGTGTAATAAATACATTTTAAAAAGAGAATATAGTACCATGACAGTAAAATAAAAGAAAGATAACATTCTGTCTTAGAGCTTAAAAGTGTCCTCCCATTGGCAAATCAAGCCCAAAGTTGGTGAGCACAAAGAACTTGGTGAATGCAGAAAAGGAGCTTGTATCAACAGAGATTTCAACACCATACAAAACAATTGTTTCTTCAAATAAATTACAAATGGGTCTGGTCAAAGCAAAATCGTGAAGCAAAACAATTGTTTCTTCAAATAGACTATAAATGGGTCCAGTCAAAGCAAGATCGTGAATCAAAGCCTATCTCCATTCTTGCGCCAACCTCCCAAAGCTTGCTTTCTAGTCATCTTCATTCTATTTTAATTCACTGAAACCATTATTCTCGTTTACCCCAAAGAGTCTGCATTTTGAAGACTTGCTACTCAGCATATGCCTAAAGAAAATCCACTGTGTTTCCCCACGGAGGATATTAGCTTTCTCCCACACCTTGAGTGTTTCTGATATGTAGCCCCCAAGACGTAACTCAGTTCACCACTGAGTTGAAATATACATTATTTCAACTGTATACCTGCACCTTGTTACTTATTTCTCCCGCACAAGGAAGAATTGATAATGAGGTGTATCAAAGTATAAAACATTGGGTCAGATATTGTGGGCATGAAAATCTATCAAAGGTGTATAAAATATAAAGAAAATCTATAAAAAGTGTGTAAAGTCTCACCCATTCTCTTTCACTTCCTGATCACCAGGCAGCTCATTCTACTACAATAGGTGATAGTCACCCATCGCTCTGTAGCAGATCATCTAAAAAATGAGTGGCTTAAAACTACAGTCATTGTTCTTTTATCTCCCATGGTTTCTGTGGGTCAGAAATTCGGGATCAACTCGGTGAGGCGGTTCTGGCTCAGGGTCTCTCACGAAGTTGCAGTGCTAGAGTCATCTTGATGCCTTCATCACTTACGTGTCTGGTGCCAGGGCTTCAGAAATGTAAAGAGCTAGGGGCCTGAACATCTGAGGCTCCTCAGGCTTTAATTTCTATCTCTATGTGGTCTGTCCGGGTGATTTTTCCAGCATGGTGGCCTTAGTCTAACCAGACTTCTTACACGTCAGCTCAGGGTCCCAAGGTACATGTCCCAGGAAAGAAAAAACCAGTAATGTTTTAAAGTAATGTCACCACTAATTTAGCTTTCAGAAGTCACAAAGAGTTGCTTCTACCCTACTTCATTGATTAATGCAGTTTTAAGAGTCTGTTCAAGGTAAAGGGAAGGAAAATTAGACTCTGTATTTCAATAAAGGGTAATAGCATCACAGTATAAAAGAGCATATATTGGTGCAGCTATATTTTGAAAAAATGCAATCTGTCCCAACTTCTCTTCTGATAGCCCACAGGGTTTTTTTCATTTGTCCTATCTGATTAATCACTATAATAAATAAAAATAAAGTCAAACAAAACATTTGTCAAAGCTAGAAGATAATGTTAATGTAAGATATATCAAAATCAAGATCTAGAATTATCTCTTGGCAGACTTGGACTGTTGAGTTTAAAATAAGATGAAGTTTATAAAGGGCCATGTGTGGGGATTTAAAAATAATTCTATGAATACATAATAGGGAACTCCTGGCTTGGCAGGAGTTCCCATGAAAAAAATCTGGGAATTGTAGTCGATCATAAGCATGGTATCTATCAAGAGTAGGATGTGATTACTTAAACATAAGAGAAGCTGATCCACATTTAGTTTGTATTTATGGAATAAACTATTCATATCATAAGAAGTAAAAGTCCAACATCCCCTGCATTCACTTAACCACTGATTTACATGGTACGTGCTTACTGAGTTCCTACTGTGTGCTAGGCAGTGTTCTAGGTGCTAGAAATATAGTAGTAAACACAACACACACCAAATACTACCTTCATAAAACCCACAACTAGTAGAAAGGAAAAATAAGGAATGAAAAAAATTTCTAGAGGGAAAATGATAAGAAGAAAAGGAAAGCAAAATCAGGAATATATGTTGGGAATGGAAGGGTTACAATTTTAGATAAGTTGGGTAAGGAAGTCCTCATTGAAAGAGGCTATTTGAGAAAAGATATGAAGGATGGACGTGAGCAAGACATGCTGATCTCAGATGAAAGTTCTAGGGACAGGGAACATCTGAAGCAAAGGCCCTGAGTAGGTGACACCTGGAAGTGAGGAGCCCAGTGTGACTGAAGCAAAAACAGGACTGGGAACAAAAGGTGATGCAGTCAGAGAGGTCATCAAAGGTGGATTGTCTAGGGCCTTGTGAGTCACAATTGGAGCACTGGATCTCATTCTGAGTAAAGAGGGGAGACATCAGCCTAAGCAGAGGAATTACATGATCTGATTGGAAATTTAACCAAATCAGCAAGAGTAGCCACTGTATGAAAGGGATCCAGGGAGAATGGTTGGAAGACATTGTCAGTCATCCAGGTAAGAGATGATGGTGGCTTAAACCAAAATGCTAACAGTGAAAACGATGTGATGTTCTCAAAATCTGGATATACTCTGAATAGACACCAATAGAATTTCCTTATTTATCAGATCTGGTTGATTTGATGGAAGAAGCTTTTCTGATGGAAGTTTATCAGAGGAGTCAAGAGGAATACCGAGTTTTAGCCTGAGCATTTGCTGAGATGAAGAAGATTGCAAATGAGAATGTTTTCCATCAAATAATAATAACTCAATTTTTAAATAATTTATTTTAAATACCTTTTAGTTAATTTCTATGGTACTTAGAAAGCCAAAGGGAGAAGATATTTCAAATAAGAGAGAAGCTGATGGTCTACTGCTGAAAAAGTAAAATAAGAAATTAGAATAAATTTAAAACGAGATCTGTAAATGTAGGAATCATTCACAACCTTGACGGAAACAGTTTTAGTGGTAATGGGGACAAAACTGACCAGAGTGGGCTCAAGAGAGAGTGAAAGAGGCAAACAGAAGACTGCACTAGTCAACTCTTTCAAGGAGATAAGCTATAAAGGGAAGGTAAGAAATGAGGTAATGGCTACATAGGGTTAGGAATGGAAAAGTGCTTGCATGTTGTTGGGAAAATTCCAGTTAAAAAAAAATGAGAGTGAGAGAATTTCTGGACTGATATCCTTAAAAAGTGAGGAAGGGATGAAATCTAATGGACACATGGAGAGACTGCCCTTAGCTAGGAATGTGGGCAGTGCTGAGGTCCTAATAGGAGAGAAGCCAAGTATAGGGCATGGATGGAACTAAACGGGACAAGTGGCAGTGTGACAGTGCAGGAGTATTCTTCTGTATGTTTCCATATTCTTTATGAAATAGAAAGCAGGGCCATCATCTGAGAGTGAGGATGAGGAGGGAGAAGTAGAGCAGATGTTAAAAGATATAAAATAGTTTTCTAGGAGATTGGAGAATAAATAGATGGGGAAAATGTAAGTACCATACAGTGGTAAGACCCACTTGAGGTTGATGACAGTACGTGAATGTCAGACAATCATGGCTGTTTTTTTTCCAGCCACTTTCAGCTCTAGGTGAGCAAGTGTAGGGCAGAAAGAAAGTTGGATTTAGCAAAGGCTATGACTTAGTTTCACAAGTACTTGAACAAAGTGTTGAGTTTGTTGGCAAAAATGTGATTACAATGGCTGGCCACAGAATTTAAGATGGGAAAAGAGAAAGACAATTTTATATGGTTTTGAGGGACTAAGAAGAGGTGATAACATCAGTTGTTTGGAGTTCTCAGTGGGATTTAAGAACTACTGCAGGTGGTGTATCAGAGGGAGTGAGAACGAAGGTGTGGAAGTGGTAGTGATAGTGTGAGATGTTTCACACTGAGAGAATGGAGGGGGGTACAGTTATTGGCAATGGCGATGTCTCAGGTATGAAGACTCAGTGTGGGTGAAGCAGGGTGCAGCAAGAGTGCGGCCCAAGAAACAAGAAACCGAGCCACCAAGACATTAGAAATAGAGTCTGTTAGATATCTAGAAACTAAAATATCCAAGTAACAGAGTCCATGAGCCATTCAGTTGAAAGACAATTGCAATAAGCAAGGAGTAGCAGGTGGAATATGGCAATGGGATTCTAAGTTGTGGTGGGGGCCAGTATTTAGAGAGGAATTTGGGAGATGATTCAGAGATGGCACTGAGGAGTGAACAGGACACCCACCCCATCTTCAGAGTAGCCGGCACTGACAATATGAGAACGAAAACAACCATCAGTTGATCTACAAAGGAAGCAAAGTGCTAAGATTTCCAATAGAACAAGAAGTGAAGGGAATGTTCCCAGGAAAGGGTGAAGTTAGAGGCGGGTTTTACTAATGACTGGGGATCCCACAAGTACAGTGGAGTGTTTTGGAAGATGGAGATGGAAAGGGTGGGCATGAGGGTCAGAAAAGGTGATGTACAGAGTTATGAGGGACATAAAACACTACTTAGGAAACCTGGGCTTCTTATAATGTCAGTCACTTTCTTTTTTTTTTTTTTTTTGAGACGGAGTTTCGCTCTTGTTACCCAGGCTGGAGTGCAATGGTGCGATCTCGGCTCACCGCAACCTCCGCCTCCTGGGTTCAGGCAATTCTCCTGCCTCAGCCTCCCGAGTAGCTGGGACTACAGGCACGCGCCACCATGCCCAGCTAATTTTTTGTATTTTTAGTAGAGACGGGGTTTCATCATGTTGACCAGGATGGTCTCGATCTCTTGACCTCGTGATCCACCCACCTCGGCCTCCCAAAGTGCTGGGATTACAGACGTGAGCCACTGCACCTGGCCCGTCAGTCACTTTCTTTAAGACAGCCCCTCAACGTAGACTCTCAGGCCATTGCCATATTCCACCTGCTACTCCTTTCTCACTGCAATTATCTGTTGACTCAATGGCTCATGGTCTCCGTTACTCAGACATTTTAGCTCCTAGGTAATTGTCAGATTGTAGGCTTTGTCCCTACAAGGGATAAAGGGCACAGTGAAATTTGTCCTCATAGACCCAAGGCCAAGAATGGCCTATAAATTGTGAAGATTAGAGGGAGAAGGAGATGAGGACTCTCAAAAGGAATATGCACTTTCACATTTAGAGTTCTGTGTTCCACTCCTGATGCTGGTTTAGGAGAATATAAATGAACTGGAGTCTGTTTAGATGAGAATGCCCAGGATAAGGAGAGTACAAGAGAATTCCATTTTAGGAAAGTCAGTAGAAGAAATTGGGAAGCTTTGGCTGGATCTCTGGGAGACAACTGTCCTCAAGTGTCAGGAGTGTTATAATGTAAAACAATTAGCTTGTGACTAATTGCTGCAGAAAACAGAACCTGAACCTGTCGGCTGGAAGTCATGGGAAAAGAGGTTCCTAAAAAAAGGGCTGAATTCCCCAATAATGAAGCAAAGGACAACTACTGAACATGTTACCAGTCTGAGATGAGAAAAGTATAAAACCTCAGGATGAGCATTTAGAAACGTTTATGAGCAATTGTTCCATGGTATATTCCACTTCATTTTTTGAAGTGGTATTTTAAGTCTCTTTATGCAAATAAAAAATGTGGGCTTGTGTTTTATATGCCTATATGTCTTTGTATTTTATTTTTCTAGCTTTTGGTGTTTTGTTGCTGCTGTTTTTTGTTTTTGTTTTTGTTTGAGACGGAGTCTTGCTCTGTCACCAGGCTGAAGTGAGTGGTGTGATCTCAGCTTACTGCAGTCTCCACCTCCCGGGTTCAAGCAATTCTCCTGCCTCAGCCTCCTGAGTAGCTGGGACTACAGGTGTGCACCACCATGCCTGGCTAATTTTTGGTATTTTAGTAGAGATGGAGTTTCATTATGTTAGCCAGGATGGTCTTGATCTGCTGACCTCATGACCCACCCGCCTCAGCCTCCCAAAGTGTTGGGATTACAGGTGTGAGCCACTGCGCCCTGCCAGCTTTTGGTTTTTACTGTATTTTGTAAACATATTGGTCTCATTCATGAAAAAATAAATATATATTTTTAAAAAGCAGATTTGTCACCAGAGGTAGCCAGAGAATTTGAACTGATTGTCACCAGAGGTAGCCAGAGAATTTGAACTGACCTAGGGATCACAGGAGGCACTTAACTATCCTCAGGAGAAAGTCTTCAAGGAGAGGCAGGGCTTGTAATTTACAATGGTAGAGTAAAACGAAATGCAGACTAGGAGACCTGGCTCTACTCTCACTAAGATAAAGGTAAGTCTCTTAATTTCACTGAACTTTAATCTTCTCACCTGTAAAAAAGAAATGATATCACTTTTACTGCCCTATAGGATGAATATTCAAATGACATGATCAATGGAAAGGGTCTCTGAACACACATCACAGTCCATATTTAGACTAAGTCCGCTTCCTAAATGCCACACGTAGACAACTACAGAGTGATCATGTTGCAACCACTTTGGAGTGCATATTTAAAAGAAAAATTAAGGTACTTATCCCTGGGCCCTACTCTCAGAGGCTCTGATTCAGTCAAAGAAACAGCCTAAAACTGTTTTCTGGTTTTGTTTTGTTTTTGAGATGGAGTCTCCCTCTGTCACCCAGGCTGGAGTGCAGTGGCATGATCTTGGCTCACTGCAACCTCTGCCTCCCAGGTGCAAGTAATTCTCCTGCCTCAGCCTCCTGAGTAACTGGGATTATAGGCACCTTCCACCACACCTGGCTAATTTTTAGTAGAGATAGGGTTTTGCCGTGTTGGCCAGGCAGATCTGGAACTTCTGACCTCAAGTGATCTGCCTGCCTCGGCCCCCAAAGTGCTGAGATTACAGGCGTGAGCTGATACACCCAGCCAAAATCTATATTCTTAACAAGCTGTCCAGGTGACTTCTTATACACAGATAGGTTTAAGAACCACTAAGCTAGTTGTTCTTAAAATAACCTGGTTTACTCTTTACCTACCAGGGTACCTCATCGTGTGCATGTTTGTGTTTGTGTGTAACTAAGTTGAAATGTAGCATTCATACAACAAAGTGTACAAGCTGAGAATCTTAAGTGTACAGTTTCATGATTTTTATGTATATATGCAACCCACATAATTTTCACCCAGATCAGAATGTAGATCACTTCTAATATCTCAGAAGGCTCGCTAAGGTCCTCCCAGTATACACTCACCCAGAGGTAGCCACTCTTCTGCCTTCTATCACCATTTATTAGTTTTATCTGTTCTTGAACTTCATATAAATGGAGTCATACCACAAGAGCTCTTTTTGTCTGTTTTCTTCACTCAGTGTATTATTCATTCTCACACTGCTACCAAGAATTGCCCAAGACTAGGTAATTCATCAAGGAAAAAGTTTTAATTGACTCCCAGTTCAGCATGGCTGGGGAGGCCTCAGAAAACTTACACAATCTTTGCAGAAGGCAAAGGGGAAGCAAGGCACCTTCTTCGCAGGGCAGCAGGAAGGAAATGAATGAAGGAGGAACTACTAAACACTTATAAAACCATCAGATCTCATGAGAAGTCACTCACTGTCATGAGAACAGCAAGGAGGAAAACTGCTCCCATGATTCAATTACCTCCACCTGGTCTCTCTCTTGACATGTGGGGATTATGGAGATTACAATTCAAAATGAGATTCTGGGCCGGGCGCGGTGGCTCACTCCTGTAATCCCAACACTTTGGGGGGCCAAGGCGGGTGGATCACGAGGTCAAGAGATCAAGACCATCCTGGTCAACATGGTGAAACCCCGTCTCCACTAAAAATACAAAAATTAGTTGGGCATGGTGGCGCATGCTTGTAATCCCAGCTACTCAGGAGGCTGAGGCAGGAGAATTGCCTGAACCCAAGAGGCGGAGGTTGTGGTGAGCCGAGATCGCGCCACTGCACTCCAGCCTGGGTAAGAAGGGCGAAACTCCATCTCAAAAAAAAAAAAGAGATTTTTACATGGGGACACAGCCAGACCATGTCCCTCAACAAAATACCTGTGAGATCCACCCATATTAGTAAAAATACCCATAGTATGTTCTTTTTTATTGCTGGCCTTTCAGTTCTTGGCAAGAGCTGTCGATGGTCAAGGTCAATATACACTCCATCCCTCCAATACTTAGAAAAATATCTGCATTTTAATCAAACTGTTCATGAACTGGGCATATGATAATGGTAGAGAATCACTGCTGTGGACTTTGATATGTTTTACAGATAAGAGGCTTTTAGTAGTGGAGTTGCCTATAGGCGGCTTCCCCAAAACTAAAGAGTTTGAAATTTGACTTCAGGGATTATCATCTAGAAGGTTTGAGTTTGATGTAACAGTGAGTTTAACTCAGCTCTTTTTCAACCTTCTTCATTGAAATCTGTGTGGCCTGGGGTAAAGCCTTTTTTTTGCATATGACTTAATAGAGCAATTTTAAACGAGAAAGAATACAGAAAAAAATGGGCCAAATAAAAACTTGATTTCTTTTCAAGAATATTGTGAGACACTTGATTTCTTTTCAAACATATTGTGACAGTAAATCATCAAAACCATTCTCAGGGGTTCCAGGGAAGACACTGTGCAACAAAGATACCAGAACTCTCCTGTATTCTCTGTGGCCTGCTGTATAGTTAAACAGAAACACACAAACCCACAGCAAACTCACTGGGCTCTTTTGAACACTGTAACCAAACAAAATGAACAGTAGTCTAAGATACTTTTGTTTTACCCCTTATTCTAACAGACCATTGTTGCCCTTCCTGGGTTAGTCTGCACTTATTTGCAAACACAATTTACATGTACTCAATTTCAGTCAATAAATAATCAGTGTTACTATATTGAAAATCCATTTTTGTGGATTTCTAATTTCTGCTCCTTAGCTTTATTGTACATCTCACCGTATCTGTGGTGGTCTTTTGCAGTATGGAGGGGCACTGGAAAGTAAGTTTGCGGAACTCAGGTTCAGAGGCCGTCCAAAAAGTCACACTTGGGGAAAGTTTTAGTACTAATTTTAATGATATTGACAACATTGGTAGCTATGACTTACAATGCTTTTTACCTAATTGATTTCATTCAATCTTCAGCAGAATACTTTGAGACAGAGTAAGCCATACTCATTTCACAGATGAAGAAACTGAGCTAAAGCATTTTATTTTTGCTTGATGTTTCTCAGTAAGTAGATACCATGCTCAGTATTCAAATTTACAATTTCTATCTCCAAATAACTTGTTGTTTGGTTTTTATACCATAAAATGTTTCTATTAAGAATAATTTTCAAAGCATGAGTGGAGAGAAACTTTGTTTTATCCTCACATTAATATCAAAATCATGTTTGCAGCTGCCCCACATTCCAGGCTGTTTGGCTATACTCACACATTCAGTGTGAACGGATATCCCCTGGAATGAAGGCAAGACATTTCAGTTTCTTATCTTTCTCTACCAAGAGTCCACGCGTGGTTTTAAGTCACTCCTTAACTTCCCTCAGCCTCAATTGATCATCAGTAAATAAGCCTATTGCTCCAATACCATCTTCAAGAGCTTTATTAGCTTGTGTTAGGTCCCTTTAGGGTGACTGTATAAAGAAAATATTTTATCTGCTGAAATGTTGGACTGCTGCGGCAGATGCTTCTGCTGCACTGTACCTCACTGCCCTGGGCCACCTAATTTCTGCACAACTAGGGTGGGCGATGGGTCAGTGAAGTATGGCATCTTAGCCATAAAACATTGCTAAACTGCAAAACCCCAACACTCAGGCCATTAACACCCTTTGGCGCAACTGTCAACTAGGGATTGAAGAGAGCCACTGGACAAATATTCCTACATCTTCATCTTCCTGTAAGTCTGAGTAAATTTCTACATAATTTCTCAAATTCTCAGTGGGATTGAGCCCCAGATTTTTTCAGCAGCAACCAGATGATTAATACACCCCTATTGGCTTTTCTCTCTTCCCTATCCCACTTTCCACACTCCCCTACTTTTACGTCTGGGACTCACTTCCAAATAAATGACCTCCACTGATATTCTTGTCTCAGGCTTGGCTTTGTGGAAAACCCAAACCAAGACAGGCTTTAGAGCAGTGTTACCATCTGAATGCAGAATTGGGTGGCATACAACATATTAGCAACTAATGTAGATGCAATTAACCCTTTTAGGCTATTTCTTTACCATTTTCTGCAATACCTCACTTAATAGTTCTCTGTGTGTACCTGCGAAGTTTAAGGAGAGAGATGAGGATATGGCATAATTAATGTGTGATGTGACCTTTTTGCTAAATGGGAGAAATTTTATGAAATCTTATTTTTAAGTAGAAAATATTAGATATGCCCTTTCACATTTTATAAAATTATAATCCCTCATTCAGTATCCCAACTCATATGTTTGTCTTAACTAAACTGGTTTGAGCATAAGGTATTAAAGCAAAGACCTCTACCAGATTTCTCGTAAAGTGATTTTCATTGGAAAGCTGACTAATTTGACTACAATAATTTTCTACCTTATTCATCAAGATAAGTTTGATTGTGGGCTACAGAAACCTTCGTCTAAACTGCCAAATGTCCTGTTTTTATGGGCTTGTCCTGATTTTAGCACTTAAGATCCCATTTCCTTGGAAAACTCTTTAGTCATGGGGAAAAAAGGACAGCTGGCCACTCTACAGTGTCTCATCCATCTTGGTCTACATCATTTAAACACCACAGTTTAGCTTATCTTGGGTAGTATACCCAATCCTCCTGTTGATTGAGGTCTTAGCATTGCCCTTCTCCTGTAGAGTTACTCCGTGGAAAACCAAGAAGAGTTACCCTAAAGAGGGGAAGGGTACTGAGTTTTCCAAAATAAATGTGGAGGAGGCTTAGGTGGACAACTATGCTGCCCATGCTACTCTGTAAGGTATCTTTCTCTTTCACCCTTCAGGCCTCATCATTGACTTTTTTTTTTTTTTTGCTCCTCTTTTCCTTTACCATCTAAATAGGTCATTCTTCCTCATTTTTATTCCGGCCTCAACCCTCTCATTTTCTCAGCACCCCAAGAGACTCACACTTTCCTGCACCATCTGCACCACCAGATCCAAATAAAAATATGCTCCAAGAAACATGCTATTCCAAGAAAGAAATGCATAGATCCATTATCAACTAAACATTAAAATGTGTTATAGAAACTGAAAGTACCTCTTCTTTCCTTTGGCTCATTGTTTTGATTAATGCCATTGGCTCTAACATTTTTAAATGCTCTTCTCTTCTTGATTCCTGTAAAACTTTTTTGTTTAGAGTATCTGTGGCCATGAAATAGGTATTTTGAATATTCACCAGGGCCCTGTTTAGTGTTCAAAGTAGTTACTCACCACAGGCTTAAAATCCCATAGGAAATATTGTGAAACAAAAGTTACTGACTGGCCAACTGCTGAGTCTTTTTAATTCCTCAGTTCAAGGTGGAAGTGGGTAAGTGCATAGAAACTCTACGAGATTTTCTTGACAAACAAGGCCCTGAGATTCCCTCAGCTTGACCACAATTTAATCAGGTGTCCTCCCAGCTCTAGTCCCCTGATCTCCCTTTTCTTAGAGCATTTACTTTATAAAACTTGCAGTTGTAAATCCTTTCACTGTCCCTTTGATATAAAAAGCTTTTTAAAAGCATCTTGAGAAAAACCAGGAATGTTTTCCTCAAGGCCCTGGGAACCATTTCTTTGAAAGGTGATCATCAAGGAGGATAGGCCCCTGTCTCCCGGTTCCTCTGGAAGTGAAGAAGCCTAATTTCTCAGTTGCAAAACTGCCTTATATCCTGAAGACACAAGAGGATTTGTTGATCTTGTGAGAAGAGGGTTTTTTTAAAATAAAACCAATTAGCACACACAGATGACTTATGATCTCCCCCTCACTCCAGCTCTTAGGAACTCTTCATCTTTTGCTTTAGAGATATTTAGTTCAGACTCAGATCTGGCCTCTACTAATGCAACAGCCTTGAGTAAAGTCTTCCTTTACTATTTAACTTTGTCAAGAGAAATTTGACTTTGACTGTTTACAAAAATGCCACCAGCTAATATAGGACCTGGAAGTGTAATCCAGGGCAGCTTAGGACAAAATGCCCAAGGAGACTTTGGAGAAGTCTGTTTCTAAGATGCCTCATCTTCCTTCCTCTTGCTGCCTCCTTGGATACACATATGGAAACACATTCACTTTACAAATTTCTAGAACTGACCTGGAAATTACTAACATGTATACAGAGAGAACTTAACATGTGCCAAGCACTGCTATGAACACTTAACATATAGTAACTTATCAGATCCTCAAACACTTCTGTGACATGGGTGATAGTTTATCCCCATTTCTCATATAAGAAAACTGAGGAACAGAAAGTTTAAGTGTCATGCCTAAGATCATACAGCTGGAATTTGAATATAAGTGTTTCTAGTTTCAGAGTTATTTATTCACATCTTTGAGTGCATGTACAAATTATGGATATCACTGTCATTAATAGTCCCAGTTTTGCACACTTCCCTCTGCTGATACCATGTGGTACACCCTCCCATACTGACTCTAGGCTTGATCATGACACTTGCTTTATGCAACGGAATAGAAGCCAACTGGATGCAAGCAGAGACTTTAAAAAGTACTTATGCAATTTGGATTTCTCTCTTTTGTCCCCTGCTACTGATATAAAAATAATTCCAGGCTACAATGATGGAGAACTTAAGAAACAAAGACCAGGAACAATTTGCAACAGATGAGGTCATCCCAGGTCTGGCAGTCTCTAGCAGACACTTTAGCTAAATGCCAATAAGCCCAGTCAAGATCAGCCAAGCTTTTACCATAGCAGAAAAACTCTCTGAGGCAAACCATAGACTATAAGAAATAATAAATCTTTCTCTAAATTTTGGGGCCACTTGCTCTCTGGTAACAACCACCTGATTAAACCACATAGTTTAAAATGCAATGTTCTCAAAACTTTGGTGCCATTGTTTTATCATTCTTCTTGATTACATCGTAAGAGGACTCCCACATCCTTTCATAGTTTCAGTCATTCCTACATGTGACTGACGCTTACTCTACCATCTTAGCTTATAAAAATACTGATCAATCCTTTAAGGTTTTAGTAAGCTGCTTTTTCTTCTTTGAAAGATCATCCATGCAAACAGAAATGTTTTATTGCTGCTTCTAATTCCAATAGCATCTATTTTCCTGACCTCTTCTCATGTGTTCATGTCTTTTCTCACTGGCAATGACACAGGAGAATACTTCAGAACAAGGTCATGTTTTATTTATCTTTCAGTTTCCTGCTATATCAGCCTGGCACCTTAGAGTGGCTCAAAAGGCATTTGATAAGGTTTGATGAATCTCACCAATTTTACATATTAGTTGGGGTAGCTAACTGCTGTAGCAAATCAACTCAAAATTTAAGTCATTGACCAAAATAAATGTTTACTATTTATTTGCTCAGGTTATAGTTCAATGTGGGATGATCAGTTGAGCTGGGGAGGAGGAGGAGTTGAGCTCTACATAGTTCTCTGGTGATCCAGAATCCTGTCATTTTGTTGAACCACGTTTTCCCATTTCCTTGGAGCTCTCTTCATTATGGCCAGCATAGGGAACACAAAAACACAGGAGGCCACCTGAGTGTTTTTGTGGGTAGGCTTGGAAGTGGTGCTTCTAGGTGTGTCATCTCCATTTACATCCCAGTATTCAATCACATGGCCACACCTAACTGCAAGGTAGCTTGGGAAACATACTCAGGCTGACAGCAAAAGGGTCAAGGCATGGTTAGTCAATTAAAATCTCAGTGATTAAGATAGATGTTGTCTTTTTCAACTTAAAGTTTGAATAGAACGTCTCCTCAGCATTAAAGGTGTGGGATAGAAAGTAATAGGATATAAAATAGACTCAATTTGGAATCAGGAGGAAAAACTTCTATTTTTTTTTTTTAAGGCAAAATGCCCAAAGAGACTTTGCAGAAGTCTTTTCTAGGATACCTCATCTTCCCACCTCTTTCTACCTCCTTGGATACACATATGGAAACACATTCACTTTACCAAATTTAAAACTTAATTTTACCAAATAAAAAAACTTCTACTAATTATATGAATGTAGTGATTTCCTTGGTTGTGGTTTCTTTATCTACACACAGTCCTCAGACTGGGTAATTTCTAAGCTTCCTTCTGATTTCTGTCCTAATCTCCTATGATTCAACAAGCTTTTTGTCTCTGCCTGTGTCACTATCATTGCTTAATAGACTACCTTTTTTTCCTGGAGACTTTAACCTCTTTCACTTCGAGAGTTTCAATATCTTTGAATAGACATGTGTATTCTAATGACAACCATTCTAATTGAATGTCCATTCTAATGACAATTATGGGATTACCAGCTGTGGCAGACATTGATGTTCCCTGTCCATGTTCTGTTCACACTCTCCCGGTTTCTGCCTGCTTTGCTGATCAATGACTGCATTCTGTACCCTTTTCCAGAGGTCCATCCTTGGGTTACTGAAGTTGCTTCACTCATAGTCACAGAACACTGGAAGTCTCTGGGAGTTTATAGCTCTCTGGGACAGTAGGAATCCCAGTATATTTGCTTTTATGCAAAATTTGCTCTGAGATGTATGCTATACTCCAGAGTTCCCATATGATATCAGACTGAGACCGAGAGTCTACTTGAAAAGTTCATCCTTGCTTAGCTTCTTTTCCTTTCCTGCCCTTCTTTCCTCATCCAGTTTCTCCTGGAAGTGCTGCCTTAATAAATCATTCATAGCTGAATGAATCCTTGTTTCAGAGTCTGCTTCTGTGGAACTCGCCTTAACATATCACCTTCCCCAATAATGGCAAACACCTACAAGCAAGACATGCCAGGCCCCCTGGAATCTTGCTTGCTTTTCCAACTTTATCTCTTGCCTCTCTTCCCGGCTGACTCAGTGTCCCGTCCTGAGCTAACCGCTATTTGCTCTTGTTGCTGTGTTTCTGCATAGGTGCTTCTCATTGCCTCCAGCCACTGAATCTTTAAGATTCATCTCAAATATTCTAGTGCTGGAGAGCCTTAACAAATTCTCTTCCTTGCCCTAGTCCCCAACTCTAGGCAGGCAGAGTTTCTCACTTCTTTTGCAAAAATACAGACTCTAACATAGCTCATAAATAATAGACAAGTAGTATGACGGTTAGAAGCCTAACCTCAGCAGAGGAGCTCTTGAGCAAATTATGTAACTTCTCTGAACTCCTGTATTAGGAATAAGAACCTAATTCAATAGTAGTAAGCCACCTTCTTCATAAATCCAATATATGGTGTTTAGTAGAGTATGAAACATATTATATATTCAGTATTATTAGTATTGATGTGAGAGATGTATTTGTTTGTCACCTTAGATTACAACTTGTGAGTACTAAACTTATCTCTGTGTCCCTGATATCTAGCACAGTGCCTGACACAGGGTAAATATCTAGTAGTTGATGAATCAAGAAATATTGTATAGGCATAGAGTACCAAGACCAACTTTCTGCTTTAAAATAAAGCTCATCTACACACAGAATCAAGACTCATAAAATTTATTGCAAATCTCGAAAGCAAAAAGTATTATAAAAGTAAAAATACTGGCATCTGTTGTATCTTTTTATTCTCTCCAATATCTACCTTACTTTTATCCTCAAACTAATGAAAGTTTTTCCTTTTCTTTTTGAAAATATGGCCAACTATGTAAACGCATAAGGTCTTCTCTAAACTCGTTAGTAACTGTGCTTTCTCTTCCTCTCTCTCTCCTTCCTTCACTCTCCCTCTCACCTCTCAGGGTTTCAGAAATCCAGAGATGAGATGTGACTATGTTTTTTTTCTTTCTCTCTTTTGGTTTTTGATGATTTTCAGAAACCTCTGACCCTGATAACCTTGACTCCTCAAAATGAAATTCTTCACTCTGAAGTGATTCTGGAAAAAAACATTCTTTTACTAAATAGATGTCATCAGAATTCTTTTCTTTGGGACTTTGTCTCCAGAGACTTTTGTAAAGAGCTTTCTATTTAGGGAGTCATTTTTTTGAAATTCATGGAAGTTTTCTGAAAACTATCTCCTGGATTTTCAGTCTTTGTGAAAAATTTCTAGCACTTAAAATAGTTAGAAGAGTGATTTTAGTATATGAGACAGATTACCTCATTAAATCATAGCTCTATTTATTTCTAATTAACATGTGGACTTTCTTAATAATATCCATCATCATGTCTACATAGTGATTTCAGATATCTGCCTCATTTTCCTCCAGTGGTCACGGTAGTAGCTAAAGATAGTCTTTTCTATTCTTAATCCTCATGGCATTTCAAATGTTTGTCTTTTAACATACATCTCTCTCAATGTTGATCTGGAATTTTATTTGTATTTTTTTTTGTCTTGTGAAGTCATAAGATCTCACCAAAGTCTCGCACTAAGTCTTGAGTATAGTAGGAGCTTTAAGGTATTTGTTGAATGAATAAAAATAGCCAGGGGCTGCCAGGTGTGGAGGCTCACACCTGTAATCCCAACACTTTGGGAGGCCGAGGCGGGCAGATCACCGGAGGTCAGGAGTTCAAGACCAGCCTGACAAACATGGTGAAACCCCATCTCTACTAAAAATACAAAAAATTAGCCAGGTATGGTGGTGCATGCCTGTAATCCCAGCTACTTGGGAGGCTGAGGCAGAATAACTTGAGCCTGGGAGGCAGAGGTTGCAGTAAGCAAAGATAGCGCCATTGCACTCCATCCTGGGCTACAGAACAAGACTCCATCTCAAAAAAAAAAAAAAAAAAAATAGCCAGGGTATGCTTTTGTGAAAGTAAATTAGAAAAAGAAACAAACAAACAAAAAAAACTCTGGATAATACATCCTTTATCTTTACAAGATAGCCTATAGACTCATCTGAACTCACACAACAATACTGATAATATTAATGACCAAAACAGTAGAGCTGTCCTGCTCCAGATATACGCGATTTATTTTTCCAAAGAACATAAAACCTATAACCTACTTTCTCAAAATATTTTAAGTATCTCCATGAAATTAGGCAATGTAAAGAAGAGAGGGCACAGGAAATGCTACACAAAACACATTTAAATCTGGCCCATATCCATAGTTCTCCCTTGACTAATGGAACAAAACCAGCTTTGACTACACTATCTAATGCAAATGAATGGGAACTTCACCCTTCAGTCAGATCCTTAGGGGAGCATATTCATTTCCTTCTCTTCCCATTCCCTAATTAGAGTCTCTTACCCAGTCACTCTGCCACCAGAATTCTGTGCCTGACTCAGTAGCAGAAGTCGACTTATGTTTTTCATATCTACATATTGATTTCCTCTGGGCACCTGGCTGAAATTACAAAGAACTATCCTTGCTAGTTCATGCCCCTGTCGAGCCTGAAATCAATTTTGTGACAATCCCAAACCCCTTTTCCATCTATGGTCCCTCTATTCTATTCATTAGGCGTACAGCGAAATTAGTTTTAAAGCAAAGATATTTTACTTAGTTTGAATATGCTGCTTATAGGTGGTTTAAATTTTTGAGTTAAATGAAGATTCAGAGCAACACAGGATTATGTAGGATTTGGCATACAATCTTACTTTTATACAGTGGAACAGCCTTCCTCCTTGTATAAAGATTAGCTTCACGAATTCTCAGAATTCATGAAGAATTACCTGTTGAAGCAGAAAATACCTGTTTTACCAATTTATTTAAAGAATTGGCAACTATTCTGAGATATTGCTAAAAACATTGATATAATGTCATTAACTGCACTTATAAATTTTCTTCATGATTAGAACAGAGAGTGTCAACTTCTTTTAAAAATGTGTCTTCAGTCTGATTTTCTAGAAGAGCCTGAGGCAAGGGTTCTTGTCCAAATGACTTACTGAGCAAGAGCTCTCTGGAGAATAGAAATAAGAAAAGCAGACAGGGCAATGATGTGGAGCCAAGCAATGATGTGGTCTTAGCTGGAGTCCAGCCTAGGTCCCGCAGGGTGCTCTGGAGCATGCATGGTATCAGAGAGTTGGTTCTACTGGAGGCAAGAGAGTCAACGTTTTTGTCTTCCTTACAGGTCACTCATTAGCTCTGGGTTTTCCCCAAGGGGAGGACATAGAATCTCTAAGGTATTTCTGGGTGAGATGACTCTCATAGGCTGACAGAAATCCTCTGGAGAAGGAGGCAACTGGAAGCTGTTAACAACATCTGCTTGTAGCAGCAGATATTGGTACTCTAACCCTGCAAAGTGGACCTGTGCAGAATAGCAACAATGTCTGCTACACATACTTTCAGGACTAGCCTAATCCTTGAACAGGCATATCAGGATCTCAGCAAAGATAAGCTCCTACCCTAGATTTTAGAAACCAATCATGATAGTTCTAGACCTGTGCTTGTCCAACAAACAATCCCTTGCTTCTTGTAATGCCAGAGTACTTGAAATGTGAGTAGATTCTGAGAAGCATTCCAAGTGTAAATGTAAAATGCCTTGTTAATTTTTTTATGTTGATTAGATAGTGAAATAATTTCACATATTAGGTAAACATAAATACAGAATCAACTCTTCATAGAGAGGTGAAGTAATACTGAGCTTGGGTGAAGATAACTAGTAAACTGCCCTCGAGTAGTGAATGAAGACCATTTTACAAGATTAAAACTCTTTCAAAATCCCTTCTTTAAATGGCTTGCTATTGAGTATGGTGAGTGGAACTGGAGGATGATGGAATAGCTCTCTGCCCTTAATCTGCCATTTATCTGCATGTAAATAAAACCTTGAATGCAGAGCTTAAATTAATAGAGACTTACCAAGAAGTCAAGAAAACTACAGTCCAGTGTTGATGCTGGTGCTCTACAATACCATCCAAAACCCAATGCCTTTCACACTGAGTCATTAACACTTATTCCTTAAAGTTGTTGGCTTATTCTTGCCTCACAGCCACAATATGGCTACCACACCACCAGGCATCTCATCTGTGTTTCAGACAAAAGTAAGAGAAGAGAGCAAAAGAACAGAAACATGCCAGCCAAGACTGTTTATTTTTATCAAGAAAACAAGCACTTTCCCAGGAATTACACACAACATATTTATTCTTAGATCTCATTGAGAGAACTGGGTCATATTGCCATCCCTGAATCGATTACCAGCCATGGGAAATGAGATCATCATGATTTATTTAGAAAAGCACTGTCCATTAGAAATATCATGCAAGCCACATATGTATGTTGTAAATAATTTAGTAGCCATATTTAAAAAGTAAAAAGAGGTGCAATAAATTTTAATTTTTCATTAATTATATTAATTATTGATACATTTATATAATCTAGTATATCCAAAGTATAACTGTTTCACTATGTAATCAACATTAAAATTCTTAACAAGACATTTCACATTTACACTTGAAGTACATTTCAGTGGAATCTACCCACATATTAAGTACCCTAGCACTACAAGAAGCAAGGGACTGTGTGTTGGACAAGCACAGGTCTAGCCCAATCATGATTTGCCCCTGAAAACTATGGTAGGAGCTTATCTTTCTTGGGATCCTGTTATGTTTGTTTCTATCTTGAGAAATGAAGATGGAGAGGGGTATGGATATAGGGTAGACCAGAGACAACGTTTATTCCAGGGCCCAACTAGCATCTCTATTGACCTGTTTTAATGGATAAAGTCTCACCATTTCTAGATTTTTCCATGGTTGGCTTTTCCTAATTAGAACTCATATTCTTGAGGGATATCACTGAATAGGAATGCTTTTAGTGATATTATAGCTCTTCTCACATCTAATATCAGAATCCTATAATAATGAGCCAGAAAACGATGCATTTTGATATAGCAACATAGTATGGAGCATGGACCATTTAGTAAGAGCAGATATGAGTGAAGCGCCTGTACTGCAGCTGATGTGGGCTGAGGTGAGTGGGGAAGAATACCAGGGGAGTCTGAACACAGTGAGCTCCTATTGGGAAGAGGATAAAGAACTGTGAGGTCAATTGGACATTGAGACTCTGAAATAAGGAGGGAGACAGAGCTTACTATTTCATACTTTGCTTATATTCTGGTTAGGTATTTACACTGAAGGAAGACAAGCCCCTGCAATGAGACCAAGGATGAGTTTCATGATATTATTGAACATTTTAGCAGATACCATTTTTAGCCCATCCTGGAGGTCATCTGTAGCTCTGGAGGATAATTCCTGACCATGCAGGCAGCTTCCTACTCAAGCCTCCATGTCCACCTCCGTTTGAGGTCTTTTCCTTGCAAATAAGTAGCTCTGGTTTAAAAATCTGAAAGTGCTTAGATATTAGTGTCCCTCCAGGGTTACCTTTTAACTAATCGGGCATATGAGTAAATAGCTAAATACCCCTTCCTCTTCAACTCTTGGGGGAATCAATGATAACTATACTTTGTACAGTCTCTCCGAAGGTCTCAATAGGATTGAACCTCAGTTACCCACAGAAATGGCTTACTCATTAATCTACCCTTCACTGTCTCTCCTTCTTCTTCCTGTGCTTCCTCAAATCACATCACCAAATACATCCCCAGTCAAACCCTTATCTTGGTGTTTGCTTTTAGGTAAATTCTAAAATCAATACTTTGTATAGGGGATAATGTCTTAGTAAAGTAATTACATCTTCAAAATCATGACTTTTATTAATTTTTACTAAATTATATTTTGAAGCCTAAAACTAGTAGGCATACTTTCCTCACCCTACGGTCTCAAGAAATCCAAGCAATAGGCCATGCTCACAAAAGAATCATGTTACAAATATCACTTTTGAATATTTATTTTTTGGAAGGAAGAAAGAACTGGTTAAAAATTCATCTTAGGATCCGGGTTCTCTTTGTTTCACCCTCCAAATCTAGAATATGTATGGAAATAGGCTATGTGCTGAGCTGATCAATATGGCAGGCATAATCCATACATGGCTAAATCAAGATTATCTAAAACTAACATTTCAATTTTTTCAGTTGCACTGGCCACACTTCAAGTACTCAATGGCCACTAGTGCTAATAGCTACTATATTGGACAGTGCATAAAATCTCTAATGGACACCACCATGCTAATGTCTCACCACTGGCAAACACAAGGACAATTCTTTCTCTTGTTCATGGGAGGTAGGCTAATTAATCATGCCACACTTACCCTTGAGATTATCTTTAGCCTCAGTTTTCCTAAAACCAAAACTCCAGATTGTCACTTATTGGCTTAAAAAACAAAGGTTTAGTTCTTTCTTGGAAAAATTTTGAAATGGGTCAGGTGACCCGCACAGCACAATCATTCTCTATGTTCAGTGCTCTCTAAGCTACCGCCATCAAATGGGGGCTCAAATAGTTTTTCTTAAAGGCAGGACTTGTTACAAAGAACAGAATGTTCTAGAGTATTTCGAACTGGCTACATGCTGGGAAACATGAGGGGATATTTTTCCAGTCTTTACTGAGTACCCCGTAGTGCTCCCAGAGTTAAAACTTACAAAAGCGTAAGTGCTCTCTACGGCTGGGTCCCCATGGACTTTTTACCTCTCTGACCTATTCTCACCAAGCCTCCAGCAATTCATCGATGACAATTTTGGCTTTTCTACCCTGGTGCTGGTTCTCATGAACAGCGGTTTCTCTTTGTGAATTTCTGTTCCAGTAAATTATAATTTTCTGTATTTGCCTGACTGTCTCTTCAATTTTTAGGGCAGCAATTTGTCCCGTGACCTCAATTCCCTGCTATCTAAGAAGAGTTGTTGATTTTCGGTTTCCATTTTTCTACTTGTTAGGATGGAGTGACAACTTCCAAGCTTCTTACCTGATGGATGGAAACCAAGAATGCACTTTTTTTTTTTAAATGAGTTTTATGTTTCTATTATAAGGTACATGGACTGCACTGCTTTCTGCCCTGCCCCTTCATTTTTCTTTTCCCACTCTGGACATTCTGAGCTGAAATCCTCTCTACTGTTCTGATTAAGAATGGCTTCTATTACTAATGTCTTCTTCCCTGTGGTTATTAACTTTCTCCACCCCAAGTGCATTGGGCCTAAAACTCATTACCTCTCAAATGTTCTCTTTACCTCACTTAAAAAAGAAAGCTGCTACAGCGACTTAGAGTCATTATGAATTGTTTCTGCATACAGTGATATTCCACCTCATATCATTTCAAAGACTTATTAGGTATATGCTGCAATTTCAAGTCAACGAAAAACAAACAAACAAACAAAAAAAACTATGAGAAAATTGCCATGGCTATTTGAACTCTGATATCTGCTATTTATTTGAATGTCCCCTGCTGGCTCAGTTCTCACAGTATAGTTTCCATATTCAAATTTTTATGACCTTGAAATTTAAAAAAATATATTGATTGGCTTGCCCCACAAAGTGCTGGATGTTCCATTTGGTTATTTCTGGACAGCCAGGAGTAATGTTAATCTGCCCACTGCCTTTCTCCAAACCCTATTCTTCCCAAGTGAGGCTCCACTGAAGAATCTTCTCTATTAACTTACCAGAAGAAGGAATAAAATTCAGCTAGAGGCGATAGGTAATAGCAGATCGCCAAGCCTTCATTATCTGCAATTTTATAGCTTTGTACTGGATATCATTAGTACTGTGAACCACCAAAGATCAGTCTGAGCATTTTTTTTTTTTTTTGGTATCAATTTTCCCTACAATTGGCTTTTACATCAACTCATGAATAATTAAAATATATTTGCCTCCTGCTTCCTCCTGGACACTTTTACAGACTTGCTGGCTTTAAGCAGTCACATTATAGCAAACCCAGTGTTGCCCTGCTAGGCCAGGGAACAAGCTCTCCCTGTTAATCATGTTGCCTGATTAATAGAGACTCACAGATTTTCAAATAATTGGGAAATACGTCTAACAAGGGTTCTGTGTTTAACAGAATCTAATTTTCTTTGATGATGCAGAGAGCATTTTTACATCTTATGCTACTTAATCATCTTTGCTAGCTAAGCAAGATTTCCAATTGATACATGCTGATAAAAACAGCTTTCAGAACTCTACACACCAAGCTCTGTTCTTTTTAGGAGTCTCCTGTGTTTTCTACAGTTTGAACCAAAGCTGCATGGTGTCCTCTGTGATATCCCAGGTGACAGCGTTATCTAGGAAAACTCATTTGTACCCATTATGCATCTGTGCTCTCCTTCATCTTTCCCTTTGCTTGTTCAGCAAACATTTCCCAACTATCAGCTCTGTGTCTGGCACTGTCCCGGGCAGTAGGGACACACAATTCCTGCTCTCATGGTGCTCAGATGCTAGGGAGGACAGACAGGAAAGTATTAAATCACTAAATGCACATGCCACAGAGTTACGAAGACAATAAAGCCAGGCGATTTGAGAGAGTGACCACAGACGGGGGCTTTCTGTAAAGGTGGCATCTAAGTAGAGGAATGAAGGGTTGATGGAACATGGCATTTGATTATCTGAAAGAAGAACATGCTCAGAGGAGACAGCAAGGGCAAAGGTGTTAAGAAGTAAGGTTCAGATGTGCTGGCAACAGAAATGGTGGAGGTGATTACAATGTTTGGCGGGCAAGTGGGAAGCTGAGTTTAGAGACAGAGACCAGCATCAATCAGGCAGGGCCTTTCCATCACTCATGTTTGGTTCTCTGAGTCTTGTCTCATGTTTGTAAGAATCTCATATTACAGACACAGCCAGATCCTACCCATACCTTAACAGGTGGCAGATCTGGGCTTTCTCCAAAGACTGACCTAGAAGACAAACCTGGAAACCATTAAGGGCTTGCCTCCCAAGTCACCTAATTTGGGACCTCACATATAAAGAACCTAAAGTCACCTTTGACAAGATGCCAAAAATGTCACAGTTATAACCAGTGATTGCCACTAAAAGTGCTTCAGTAGGCTGGGCACTGTGGCTCATGCCTGTAATCCCAGCACTTTGGGAGGCCGAGGTGGACGGATCACCTGAGGTCGGAAGTTCGAGACCAGCCTGACCAACATGGAGGAAATCCCATTTCTAATAAAAATACAAAATTAGCCGGGCGTTGTCCAGGCATCATTGTGGGCTCCTGTAATCCCAGCTACTCAGGAGGCTGAGGGAGGAAAATCGCTTGAACCCAGGAGGCAAAGGTTGCAGTGAGCCGAGATCGCGCCATTGCACTCCAGCCTGGGCAACAAGAGCAAAACTCCATCTCAAAAAAACAAAAATGCTTCAGTATATCAGATGTCACTGTGTGTGTTGCCTAATTGAAGGTAATATCCATTAGCTAATCCAGAATGCACAGTCAAATGTTCTCAACCAGCACGAGTCAGGAAGCACTTTACTCTAGACATGGATACTTCAAGCCAGCCCCTTATTTCTATCTCTGATTAACAGAAACGTGGCAGTATATTAAATGCCAAAAATGGGTTTTTATTGCTGAAGCTAATGTGTTAAAAATAATGGATATGATAAATGTGCTTTTACTGGCCAAGTGAGAGGTACTCAAGGTACGTGGAGTCATTCCTGGGAGTCTTGTTTCTATACATATTTACTCCAATTATGGGGGCTTTATTAAGTCATTAGAACAATTTTTTTTCCCATTTCCATGGCAAACCTTGTCAGTTTGACATCTTCCGGGACAAAGGCTGGCAAACTCCTGCCCATGGGCAAAATGCAGTCTGTTCTTAGTTCTTTAATAGCCCGGGAGCTCAGAATACTTCTTTTTATATATTAAAGGTTAATATAAAACAAACCAAAAAAATGTGACAGAGACTATATATGGCCCACAAAGTTTAAAATATTTATATTCTGCATCTTTGCAGGAAAAACTTTTGTAGACTCCTACAGAAGGCAGAGAAAGGGGTATTTAAGAATTCCTATGCAAAAGAGCACCAATTTAAGAGTGCAGTCTACTCACACCACCCTCCTAACTCCCAACATCCGTGGCTCTGTCCTACTTTGATTTTCTTAGAATTTTCCATCTTGTAATACACAATAACATTTACATATTATATTTATTATCTTCTCTCTGTCTCCCCTTCCAATTCTAGGAATGTAAACTCCAAGAGGACAAGAATTTTATCTGTTATCTTCTATAAAGCTAGTTTCAGGAAAAGTGCCTAGCATACATTACCAGCTCATAAGAAAGTGTTAAATAAATAAATGGATATGTTCATAAAATATTTTCGAAGTGGCATTCTTACTCGAGGTAGAACCATTAACTCCAAGAGGCTGTCAGTTTTACATCTCTCCAATCCTACCAAACTGAGGGTTCTTGGAAAATACTTCTTGCTAATTGTCCTCAGACTGTTTAGAAAACAAACATCAAAAAACAGTACAGGCATATCAAGTTATTTTTTCTATAAAGATGGTTCAACTCAATTTATAAAATATCACTTCAATACCATATACTTTTCAAAGATTATCTCATCAGTAGCTCTTTTTGCATGATCAATGTTACAAAGAGCAGCCTTTGCAGAAGCAAAATTGAAAGTGTGACATGTCACAACTGCACTCCACTCCACTCGGCAGTTATAGTCTACTCTACGAGGTCTGAAATCCCTTAGACAGGGAAATAGGCTATTTTACTCTTGCAGCAAAACGTCTAAATGCAAGACCCTGGGCAGAAGAGAACAGTGGCTTACATTCTACAAATGTGGAATGTTCCTGAGAGTAGACTTGAGTAATGATAAATGTGAGCAGGTGTCCGCAGAGAAATATGAGCCAGAGAGAAGAGACTTAGAAGCCTAGAGGTGGGACAAGACTGACTACAGAAAATTCAGACTTATCTACCAATTTAGAGACAATTCAAAGACAAATTTTTAATAAGACTTGAAATTTTGCTCTTTAAATTTTCAGTTACCACCTTTCTCCAAACTGTCTTGCAAAATGGAAGATGCATTTTACAACAGATGATATGCCTTTTGTTTCGAAATTTACATTTCACTTTTGAGTGTAAAAGTATGAAGATCAAAAATATCTCTTTAACATGCATTAGCAAGAATGCATTACATAACACACAAAAGTAAGTTTGTATCTCTAACTTTTCCATCTGAAATTTTTCTTCATTTCTGCTTATCTGTTGACCATAAGCTGTCTGATCACATTAAATAAGACAAAATGTACCTCTGGTATTTCACTGTTTTCCTTCCATATATATATTTTTTTAATTCTGTAAACACATTATTTTCCTTCTGTTTTTTTGTTTTGTTTTGTTTTAATTCTGCATCTTGGCCTACTGGAACACCTGTTCCCCATAAGGTGATTCCATCTATCTCAGCTTGAAGTGGTTGCAACTCTCTTAGCCTATGAGCCTGAACTAGTGACAACTTTCTAAATCACACATAACTTTTCTTCCTGGCATTGAAGATGTATTACCTGTAACAAGTCAATGGTCTCTAAGAACTTTACTTTAAACATATAATATGCACCCTGATCTTATCTTTAGTTAAAATTTTGAGATTCTATAATGAATTTTTTGCATTTACTTTAATTTCTAAAAATATTTCATAGCAGAGCATCCAGACGAGTCTGCAAGATGGCAGACTAGGGAAGCTACTGGCCCTTCTTCCCCCACAGAGACACCAAGTTAACAACAATATATGCACCAAATACCTCTGAAAACTCTAAAGACCAGGCAGGAGGCTACAGCACCCAGATCATGTAGAATCAAGATGAAATTCCAGAGAAATGTATAGGAAAAATAAGGGCATTTGGCATACCTGTTCATGCCTCTTCTCTTATGCACCATACCATGAAGCAACTGGGAGGAAACCTATCTTACCAGGGCTCCTCCTTCCAAATGCAAACAAAACTGTGGACCGTGTATTGTCTTGTTTGGGAGCAGTCTCGGGGACTGGTTTCTATCTAGCTTGACTCAGAGCACTGAGGCATCAGGGGCCAGAATTTGGAAGTAGCTGAAAACAGGCTAACAGCATGCTAGAGGCGCAGTTCCAAAGGGAGACACAAGGGGGATGAAAAGATTAGAAAGCATTTGAGAGGGTCTGGAACTCCCAGCCGGGCTGACTGGTGAAACCCCTTGTCTGGGCAAAGCCAATATACAGATCAGAATAATTAATCAACAAAGAAGCAGAAAAACATGATTCATGTTTTATAAAGTAAATAAATTGTGGCCCAATCAAAAGACAGAAATTGAGCCTAAAGAAATGCAGATCTATGAACTGTTTTTACAAAACATTTAAAACCACTGTCAAAAATGCTCACTTCATGAGTAAAAGAGAACACAAAGTAAACAAAATTAGATAATAGCATAAAAATGTCCACAGAGATAGAAACTATGAGAAGAATTAACAGAAAGTCTAAGCTGAAAAATACAACTGAACTGCAAATGTATTAGAAGCTTTCAAAATCAGGCTTGATCAGGCAGAAGAAAGAATCAGGCACATTGAAGACACTTCAATAGAAATCACTAAGTCAGCAGAGCAAAAAGTATACATAAGAATAGTAAAGAAAAGTGAAAAAAAAACCCAGAGATTTATGGGTCACTACTAAGCAACCAGTATGTGTATTATGGAGAATCCAGAAAAAAAAGAGAGGTAAAGGAGAAGATAGTTTATTTGAAGAAATAATGGTTGTAAACTTCCCAAATCTGAGAAAGAAATGGGTCTACTAATTTAAGAAGCGTAAAGGGCTCCATATAGGATAAATCCAAAGAGAACCACACTGAGGCACATTATAATCAAATTGTCTATCATAAAAAACAAAGACAGAATTTCAAAAGCAGTAAGAGAAAAGATACTTGTTATGTACAAGGGAACTTCCATAACAGTATCAATGTATTACTCAGCAGAAATTTTGTAGGCTAAAAGGAGTAGGAGAAATATTTACAGCCCTATGTGAAAAAATCTGTCCAAAAAGAATATTGTATCTGACAAAACTGTCCTCTAAAATTAAGAAGAAATTAAGACATCTTCAGATAAATGAAAGCTGAGAGAGTTTATTACCAGTAAACAAGCTCTAGACGAAATGCTAAAGAAAAATCTACAGGTTAAAATGAAAGGACCATAGACAGTAATACAAAGCCTTATGAAAATAAAAGCTTCTTTAGTAAAAGTAAATACATGAACAAATATACTAACATATACTATTGTAAATTTGATGCGTATAATTTAAATGACAAAAACATTTTTAAAATACTATATATATGCTAATGACTAAACAATATATAAAGAAGTAGTTTATGAGTTCAGTAACATGAAGTGGAGGTTTGGAAAAGAATAGAGTTTGTACTTGAAATTGTTATCAGTTTAAAATGGAGTGCTATGACTTTAAAATATTTAAGCATTTTTAAGAAAAAAAGAGAAGACTCAAATTACTAAAAGAGAAATGCAGGGAACACTATGGACAAGTGTATGCTGACAAATTGGGTAACCTAGAAGAAATGCATAAATTCTTAGAAACACACTACCTACCAAAGACTAAATCAAAAAGAAATAGAAAAATCTGAAGAGATCTATCATTAGTAAGGGTATTAGATCAGTAATCAGAACTTCCTAACAAAGAAATGCTCAGGATCAGATAGCATCACTGGGTAATTCTATCAAACATTTAAATAATCACTAACACCAATCCTCCTGAAACTCTTTCAAAAGTTGAAAATGAGAAAATACTTCCAAGCTAACTATATGAGGCTAGTATTACTCTGAAGTCAAATGCAAAGACACTACAACACAACAGACCAATACTCCCAATGAATATTGACACAAACATCTTTAACAAAAGACGTTTAACAAAATACTAGCAAACCAAATTAAACAGCCAATTTGACTGTACATATGACCAGTAAGACTTATTTATGGAATTAAGGTGGTTTGACATACAAAATCAACCAATATAATACACCACAAAAACAAAATGAAAGAGAAAAGTAACATGAACATTACGATTGATACAGAAAAATATTTGACATAATTTAGTACCCTCTCATGATAAAAATAGGAAAGAAAAAATTAAAACTATCTCTGTTTGTAGATGATATGGTCTTGTATGTAAAAACACTTTAAAAAGTGTCAGGACTAACAAACAAATTCAGTAAAGTTGCAGAATATAAAATCAGTACGTAGAAATGAGCTCTATTTATATACACTAGCAATAAGTAATCTAAAAAGAAATTTTTTTAAATCCCATTTACAATAACAACAACAAATGAAATATTTGGAAAGAAAAACTAATTAAGGAAATGAAAGACTTGCACACTGAAAACTACAAAACTTGCTGACAAAAATTAAAACAGAAACAAATAAATGTAAAGATATCATATGTTCATGGATTAGAAAATGATATTGTTAAGATGTTCATACTACCCAAAGTAATCTGCAGATTCAATGAATTTTTATCAAAGCCCCACAGGCATTTTTTTACAGATATACATAAATTCATCCTAAAATTCATATAAAATCTGAAGGAATACTGAATACCCAAAACAATTTTGAAAACGAAAAACCAAGCTGAAAGCCTCACATTTCCTGACTTCAAAATATATTATGAAGTTATAGTAATCAAAGCAGTATGATACTGGCATAAAGACAAATAAATCAATGGAATACAATAGAGAGCCAATAAATAAACCCTTGTGTATTTTTGACAAAGGGACCAAGACTACTGAATGGATAATGAACACAAATAGTATTGGGAAAACTGGATATCCACGTGCAAAAGAACAAAGTTGGATTTTTATTTTATAACATATACAGAAATTAACTTAAAATGCATTAAAGACCTAAAACTATAAAACTCCTAGAAAAAATAGGTGAAATTCTTCATGGCATTGTACTTAGCAGTGACTTTTATGACACCAAAAGCACAGCCAACAAAAGCAAATATAGACAAATGGAGCTACATCAAACTCAAAAGTTTTTGTGCATCAAAGGACACAATCACCAGAGTGTACAGGAAACCTATAGAATAGGAGAAAGTACTTACAAATTGTACATCTGAAAAGGGGTAAAAATCAGAATATATAATGAACTCTTACAGCTTAACAACGAAAATCAATTAACTCAATTTAAAAATGTATAAAGAACTTAAATAGATATTTCTCTGAAAATAATATACAAATCAGCAAAAAACATATGAAAATATTTTCAACATCACTAATCATCAGAGAAATGCAAATCAAAGCCAAATTAGATACTACCTCACATTCGTTAGGACAGCTACGATTAAGAAAAATAAAGTAATAACAAGTGTTGATAAGAATGTGATAAAATTGGAACCTTTGTGTATTGCTGGTGGGACTGTAAAATGGTTTAATTGCTACAGAATGGTGTTTTCTCAAAAATTAAAAATAGAATTACTATATTATCTAGCAATCCTGCTTCTGGGTATATATCCAAAAAACTGAGACAATAGTTTCAAAGAGATATTTGTATGCTCATGTTCATGGAAGCACTATATACAATAGCTAAGAGGCAGAAATAGCCTAAATGTCCATTGATAAATGAATAGATAAATACACTATTACATATATGTATGTATGTATGTATGTATGTGTGTGTATATATGTATATATTTATACATGTATGTGTGTGTGTAATAGAATATTACTCATTTTTGAAAAGAAAGAAAATCCTTTCACACTATACACATAGATGAACCTTGAGGACTTTATGCTATTGAAATAAACCAATCACAAAAAGACAAACACTGCACGATTCCACTTTCATGAGGTATCTACAAATGTCAAATGCAAGTGAAAAACTTCTGGATATCTGTTTGACAACAATGAGAATATACCTAATACCATTAAACTGTACTCTAAAAATAATTAAGATGTTAAATTTTACGTTAAATGTTTTTACTATAATTAAAAATTGCATTAAAATATTTCTTGATTACTCAATTTTTTGGCACCTCCTTAAATTTGCACTTCAGATAAATCCTAGCTCTGTACTTCCCTACCAGCCAAAAGTTGTACCTGAGCCAGTGAAAAGGAAATCAAAATAACATATTCTGGTTATTAGATATTGTCCAAATTTCTCTAAATTTATTTTCGTTCCACTCTGTATCCACCAAAAAGTGTATGCACTTCATCCTTGATAAAGAAAGATACCAGCAAAAATGGTATGAGATTTAATCCCATTGAAATTCTCAAAAATCCTTATATCATGGCCTGCTCTATAAAGCTTTCAAAGGCTAGGTGAATCCATATTAGTCATTCAGCACCACACACAGTCTTCCCAGAGGACAAGAGACCTCAGATGGTTTGAATAAATGTCAAAACTAGCTTTAAAAATGGCATTTAGAATTGAGTAAAGTGCAGTCCAGAGAAATTGTAGCTTAGAGCCCAGATATGATGGATATTTGAATACACAATTCTGAAAACAGCTAACTTCTCTGTAAGAGGCATATGCTCTAGAAGAACAAAACAGAATGCAGAAGAATGGAGTTGATAATTAGTATTTAATAAGACTTGTTCTACTTCAGTGAAAAGATTAGAAGCAAAGTTAATAAACTTAAAAGTAGGTTAACCGACTGTTTCTTAAACCGACCATTTTTTGTCTTTATTGTATCCCAAATGAGCTCAGAAATATAAAAATCTACCAACTAGATATTTGTTGAATATGTGTTCAACTATATTCAACAAGTATTTGAATACCTCTGTTACAAACACTGAGGATACAACTGTAAATACAAGCTACAAACAAAAACAATTCTCCAATTTTTTGAACAAGAAAGAACACTGGAAATTATTTTGCTCTTTATTTTCACACATTAAAGAGATTTTTTGGAAAATTCCAAAAGAGAATAAAATACGAGAATTTCTAAATGAGGGGCTCCAGATTGTTTACTGTGAACCCCAGTATTGTCAATTGGCAGTCAGTTCCCAGCCAAATCTCCCTCCCGTGGCCCTCACTCCTCTGAATTATTAGCTTGTTGAGTTCTGTGGAAGCAAGGCCTCACCTAAAAGTTATTTTGCAAATGACTTTTTGAGGGAATGTTGTCAGAAGGTACCCATGAGGGAGCAAAGGAAGCAGAATAGAGTCAGAAAGGGACTGAGCACCAACGCGGTCTCAGCTCTAGTCTAGCTTCAGCCTGATACTACGAGGAGCTCCAGAATGTGAATTACATCACAGTGTGGTTTCATCTGGAGGCAAGGCAATAGGCTTTAAAATTCCAGTATCATTCAGTCATTGTCCATGGCAATCTCTGGCCACCAAGAGTAGGGGATAAACATCCCAACATCTCCAGGTGAGACAGTTGCCATTAGCTAAGGACAACTGGAGGATGAATGCCCAAGTCCAGTAAAGGAAATCTAGGCAGGACAACAATATTATCTACTCTGGCACGAAAAGCCAGAGTTTTTCAGGGAAGCAGTTCCAAAATGGCAGACTTTGAACAGTTAACAAATAGAAATCATCCTTATCCTAGAGAATTAATCTAAAGAATTTCTTAGTGATGCCCAGCCTTCTCCAGCCACACACGTTTTCTTTAGTACTTGCCTGTTCCCATTTATTCTCCAATCCCAATAAATCTGGGACACCATTATTTTGTGAGTAGTAGAGAAAGCCCTCCTAGTATGGTTGAGCCACATCCTACCTGAGAGATCATCTGGTCCAACAGATTTCACATATTAACATCAAAGAGCTCTCATTTTACCAGAAATCTTGTGGAAATCCTATGAGTAGATCTAATGATAGAGGACTCATTCTGGTTGAAGAGGGGAAGGAAGGGTACTGATCACTCATAGAATTAGGTGGCTCCCATTGGACTCCAAGGAACACATTTCCCGCCCCAACTCTTAGCATGTGTCTTTGGTCAAGTTCTCTAGAAACAAAGCCTCGTGTGTGGGGTTTTGCAAGTGATACAATGATCGAGTGATCTCAAAAGAAACCTGTAAGAGAGACAGGAAAGAGAAGTAGGACAAGGAAGAAACTAGCAAAAGAGTGGGTACAGATGAAAACAAAAATAACAATGATCTAGTTGAATTTTACCATTGCCCATGGTGTCATAGCTCCCCAGAGGTAGACCAGGGCTTGAAGGCAGACAGACTCATCCTGTCCCAGGGCTATTCCCAAGATGCCTGTCTAGAATAGGCTTTTTAGAAACGAGTCCTGAAAAGGAGAATGTTTTGCAAGGAATTTATTGAGGGAGTGCTCTTAGGACAAAGAAAAGTCTTTAAGAAAGTGAGGGAAATGGGTAGAACAGAGGAAAGAGCTAAGCAAGGGAAATAGTTCTAGCTGGTATCTGGCTTAAGGCTGATCCCATGGATAAGGATAAAGGGTACCACAGTTATGCCCCAAATTGAGGTGCGGAGCCATGATTTTATACCCCAGGATCAGTCATTGGTTTGGGGCTCTAGGAAGAGTATAGCTTTCCAGGCATTTCCTGGAGAGGCAGTTCCTCTGGACAAGAAGCATCTGTGAGTCATTAGCTTTGACCATTCACCGCAGCTGGTGCACAGGCTGGACAGAGAGACATTAGGCCGACACTCATAACTTTTACTACAGCATCTAAAGGGGCTCCCACGCCGTTTCAGTCAATGTGAATAACACCATGGGAGCCCAAACCCAGAGCGATGTCTAAGGAACAGCTTCAAAAGGCACAGTCACAGATAGCGCCCACAGTTTCCATTTGGTCTTCTGTTTTTTAATTTTTTCCTTATAGTGTGAATTTTATCACAGGTTTTTAAAAAACACTTTTAAGTCATCTCTAAAGAGGCCCACTTTTGATTCCACAAGTAAATTGCCTAAACTATAGATAAACCTCTGTGTTTGTTGAGGGGATTCACAGCTTCTCTTAAGGTTGTTCCTTTTCAGTCTGTGTACAGAGTCTGTATGGGAGAGTCCTCCACCCACCAGACCCCTGCCCTCTGCACCACCCACCCTCCTTCTGCAGCTTGCACTCATACTGGGAGGATACTCCTGGGACTGCTACTATGATTACCTCTCCTGGAGAGTCACTGTAGGTTTTAAATAGTTATCCAATTAGCTGTTTTGTAACATTTTCTTGTGTTTATTCCCTATTTTGAGTCTCCCCCCCCCACCCTTATTACCACAGAAATCCAATTGGATTTTTTAACGAGGTTTTAAAGAATCTTGCATTGGTTTTGTTTTTAAGAGGAAGGACGCAGAACAGGTATTAGCAGAAGGGGAAAGGCAGAAAGCAGCTTGGTGCAAAGAAGTCAGAGAGCTAGAACTGGAAATATTCTTCAAGATATAAATCTTGTGCTTTCAAACTACTTTTTGAGAAGCCCTTGCATTTCTCAGCAGTGGCTCTGGGCTGGTTTTCAGAGCCATAGGGAAAGGGAAAATGTGGATACCAAAGCACACACTCACAACCACTTTTAAAAGTCAATCTTGCATGCTGTTGTGTTGTTTCAAAAAATAATTTGAGTATCTACTTTTAAAAAAAGGTTTGAAAATCAGAATTTAGTCTGGAGCAGATGCTGTCAAATCACAATCCACGTTCCCTCAGCATTTACCATTTCCATGCATGTCACTGGCATATCTTTGTCTAAAGAATTTCTCTGGCTGCAGGATCCTGTTCTGCCACAGGCTGGCTGGACATTCCAGGCAAATAACATCTCCTGGGAGCAGCCCTGAACCAAAGACTAATGGGTGTATAAATGCCCCAGCTCCCTCCTCTCTCACACATGACATCTCTGAGGCATCTGGTCTGCCCTGCTCCCAGGCTTCCTCAGTGGGATTAAGCTCCAAGTACCTGCATTGATAACCCTGATAATACATCTCCTACTAGCTGTTGTCCCTTTGCTGCCTTGCTTCCTCAATTCCTGTCCCTGCTGGTATTTCCTGGGCTCCCTTCCCTACTTATATTCAAATTCTTATTTCAAGGGCAGCTTCTGGATCAGCCCAAACCAATTCATAGCCCAGTTCAATATGTTACTGTTCAAAAAGCATAGGTGTGTAACTCAAGGGACCCAGGCAAGGCTTGGATTCAAAATAAGTTTTGACTTCCCAATTCAATATCAGCATAACATAGCCATTGATCTTTATATTAACCTATGCTCACCAACTTATTCTTGCCTTACAGGTGAGTGGTCCTCATTAAAATATATATTTGCTATATGAACTTTAAGTAGTTACATGAAAGCATTTATAAATTATATTAAACATGTATGACAATGTAGAGTTAAAATATTATTACTTTGTACTCTTCTTTATCAACCAATGACATCTAGTCAATAGTATCTGACTATTTAGTCCTTCTATTATAAAATTTACTCATTCTCTACCTTTCTGAAGAAACACAGATGAAATAGGAGAGTTTAATTTTTTTTTCTAGAAGTTCTGCTTTTGTATATTAAAAATTTTCTCTCTTTTCTACAATGAATTCTCCTGGTACTGAATACCTCTTTTTAAATCATGTGTGGAATTTTGAGGCCTCCTCATCCTCCACGATGAGGGTTTCTGCTCAACCAGATCACTTGCTGGTACCAACTACCAATCTGTGAAATGCCTAGAAGAGAAGACTGGAGGAACAGAAGGCCAAGGTGGCCCACCGCTTTAGAATGGGTAAAACCATCCCTGCCCAGGGCCTTACATAAGCTGGTCTTTCCTCACTTCCCTTCCCTACCAGTGACCTTACTAGGACCTTACAAAAGTTGGCTACTTTAAAGGGAGTAGCAATGCAGTATTTGCTTCCTCTGCCCATTCTCATGAATCAAAGAGGTGATCCTTGGAAAATCTGTTAGATTGTTTTAACTGATGTCTGAATTAATGGCTTTTCTGTATCCATGTTCTTTGTTTTAACTGATGTCTGAATTAATGGCTTTTCTGTATCCATGTTCTTTCTCCTATAACTTTGTATTAAAATTCCTACTCACTCTGACTGTGGGCTACAGCTTGTGATTTGCTTTAAGCAATAAAATGCCTCCAAATGATGCTGTGCAGTTCTGAGCCTAGGCCTCGAGTGCCCTTGTGTGCTCTTTATTGAGACCCTGCCTCTCCAAGGAGAACAAGCTTGGGTTCACCTTCCAGAGGCTGAGGGACCACATGGGGGAGAACCAAGCTGCTCCAAACCAATACCTACCCAAAACCCTGAGGCTGAACTACCTATCTAAGCATAAGATAAACACAGAAGCCTATCTGAGACCTGAGGAATCTCTCAGCTGATCCCAGCCCAAATTTTCAGCCTATACATCATGAGCTAAATTAATTGCTGTTGATTTCAGACAATAAGTTGATAATTTGTTATGCAGTATTCGATAATGAGTACCACTTCCTTCCTCTGAAAAACTTGGAAAAACGTATCTGATGTTCAGTGAGTTCAGAGTGCCTACAGAGAACCGAGTCAAAGCACCTTAGCTTTGCACAGAAGGGATTTGCCAGCTCAGCTTCTACTTATAAAACTCCTGTGTACAAGCAGCGAACCTGTCCCAATGCAGTTTTCTCCATTCCCTGAAAAGGGTCCCTGCCTTTTCTCACGGAATAATAATAACAACATAACAAGAACAACAATATTAATTGAAAGTATATTACATATGAGGTACTATTGTAAGAATTTGACAATGAGTATTTTACTTAATTTTCACTGTGCTTTTATACGAAAAGTGCTGTTATTCCAAGTTTGAAGGTGAGGAAACAAGCAAAAGGAATTTAAGTCATTTGCCCAAGGTCAAGAGCAGAGATTTAATTCTAGAATATCTGCCTCCAGAGGCCACAGACTTCCTTAACCATTGCCTTCTCCTATCCTGTGCCTGGCACCTGGCACCTTTCATTCAAGGCCGAGCTTTCCTATAACAAGAGCCATCCTTACACCTCCCTGTGTTTTCAGGCATTATTCAAACACCTTTGTGTACGGTGAGTTATTACACTCACAACCAATAGCTATTACTATCCATCATTATCCACATTTTAGAGAAAGAAACTGAGGTGTAGGGAAGTCAAGTTATTTTCTCAGGGTCACATAGCATGTTAGTGACAGAATCTCAATTCAAGCAGAGACTACCCGTCTCCAGAATTCAGGTTCTTGTACCACCAAACACAACTGTGTTCTCGTGTAACCTGCTTACACCATTGGGACAGGTTTCTGTGGCATCCCCAGGAAGAGCTGTTCCTTTTGCTCTTTGTTTTTCAAAAGTTTTGTGTTTGTGTCCAAACTTAACTTTCTGACTGTCTGTCTAACTATGAAAGAATTTGTTCTGCAAAATTAGACACCATATTTGAAGTCATGAAAACTATATATTCCCCTTGGGGAGGAGAATATTCCCTTCAGCCTTGTCTCATGGGGAACCATAGGTCGTGAATTCACATATTTAAGGACAAGGAGCTAGCTGTAATGAATGATGGTGCAATGCCCATGGGCTCTCACTGGGCTGGTGCACCCATTCCCCAGCACAGTCCTATTGTCTGCTCTCAGCTCGCAGTGGCGCTCTTTCACAGAGGATTGCCTTCATCCAGTAAGAGCCCACACTCCGATAAACCTCTTGGAGGTCCCGCTGGCCAATGACTGATAAGACACTAAGGCTCAACAAACTGCTGCTGCCTCAGGGACAAACAACTCTGCAGTGGGATTTCTACTCTAGAGCACCCTGTGAAATCACACTAAGGTTTGTTTTAGCCGAATCACATCTTTCATTGGCTCTTTTCCCTTCCATATCCAGCTTCCCTTGCCACTTCACAGGTTCTTGAGAGTACCCACTTAAGAAATGCAAGAGAATCCTCAACTCAGACATTGCTTCTTAGAAGCCCAGACTAAGATAAGGGCTTCACAGACATAGAAAGCAGTCACATTAAGAATAAAAGTACTATTTATTCAAGAAAAGTGCTATAAATTTACTTTTTTGAATAATATGCAAAAGATACAGAATATTTCTAATTGAGGGAGCAAAACAAAGAACCTTGTTTCTAACATCTAAGACTGAAAATTGTTCTCAAGCAAAATTAAGTTTGTATCCGCTTTTGTAATATTAGCTACTTTTACAAACAAGCCATCAAATGCAATGGACCAAACAATGTGTAAATGTGTTTCTCTTCTATATATCAGTTGCAGTTTCAGTTTAGAGGGCCACTTGACCCCACACAATCTTGGAGACTCAGGCTTCTCATGGTTTTCTCCCATGGTATACACAGGGTTGTCTTCTTTGCTGCATGATGGGAGCCATGGAACAAACGCTGACTTGCAGCAGAGTTTAAAAAAAAAAAGATATGAAGGAAGCGTGTCAGCTGGTTAAAGGCTCTGCCCAGAACTGATGTCACTTCAGTTCACATTCCACTGGTGAGAACCACGTCACCACACCCAGGTGTAAGGGAGGGTAGGTGGTCAGCTAAGTACTTTGTATTACTGTACTGTATTGAAAAAAGAAAGAGGAGAATGAATTTTGTGAAGAGTTAGAAATGAGTGCGATCATTATTATTACTTTTTGCATTAGCTTTCTATCTTTTCTAATATTCACTATAAGGAAAATGAGGACACCTGAGGTAACAACTTTTTAAATTAACTACAGTCTGTCTTTTTGTGTTAACTTCAAAGTTGGTAAAACACATTTTAGAAAATGTCTTGTCCTCATAAATGTGTCTATTGTCGGAAATAGTGTTAACTCATAAATTCTGCCTGATATTAATTGTGAAGTTGGAAATGAAGTTACTAGGCTTTTTTTTTCTTCCAACTTCTCTGTCAGGGTTGCTCAATAGAATTTTCTGTGATAATAGAGATATCCTATACCTGTGCTACCAATACAGTAATCACTAGGTATATGTGCTGATTGAGCACCTGAAATGAGGCTAGCATGACTGACAAATATTTAAATTTTACTTAATGTTAATTAATTTTAAAATTTAAATTTAAACAGCTCCATGTGGCTGGTGGCTCCCGTATTGGACAGAGCAGCTCTGTATAGCGGTTCTAGTGAAAAAGAAGTACAGCCCATTTGTCTCTAGCAGCTGCTTGTTCCAAATTTGTATTGATGGTTCCTCTGACAGCTTCTGATCCAAGCACCGGGCAAGGCTTTGTTTAGTCACCATGCATCATCCCTGGTGTTGTCTTTTAGCAACAGGCACAGTTGTTGGCCCCTAGTAAGCTTCTAATAAATATTTGTGAAATAAACACGTGAATCAATGAGATGTGCTCTGCCCAATCGAGTTAGGTCTGCTACATAGATATGATCCGGCGTACTTCAGAACTTTCTACAATGTAAGCAACCAAGAGTAAAACAATAATTCATTAAACCATACATTAGCCTGATGTAGTTATTTTAGATGAGAACAATTGCCAGACCAAATATACCGTGGCCATAGTGTCTTCTGACTAGACCATGAGCAATGACATACAAAGAACCTACACTCCAAATAAATGCTTTATGTTCCAGATATTTTGAATTTCTCCCACATATGCACCCCAGCATTATCCCTTTAACATCTGTACGCAACTTTACTAGAATAGCAATGCAGTCAAGTACCAAAATTCATAAGCACATTTGCCATCTGGAGTCAAGATGAATATAATTTATCCATGTCTGGGTTCATCAGAGCATAAACTCAGTCCGTAGATAGACTAGATATGAAGAACCATCGTTTCATAAACGTGGGCCAAGTCAGTCACAAAGCTATTAGCACACATACTTTATGTTCTACTTCTTTCTAGAGTGAGGCCTCCGATACGCTGCACGATTTTACACAATGTTTGCTGAACATTATGAAATAAGTCGCCCTTGCTAAGATTGTTTGATTTAGGAAGAGATTTCTAGTTACATAGATGAAGCCAAGAGTGGGGTCTTTGTTCCTCTCCAAATTGATAGTGCACAAAAAATGTCTACTTACACATATGATTAAAAACAAGCTTCCATGCCACATCCCATCTTCTCTGGATTTAGTGTGGAAAAAAGAAGGGCCCCTAGCCAAACACCAAAATGAAAAGCTACAGTTTCTCATTACAACGAACCAAGTATGGAGTGGAAAAAGAGATAAGAAGGCACAGAGGGATGGGCACAGTGGCTCACACCTGTAATCTCAGCACTTTGGGAGGCCGAGGCAGGTAGATTATGAGGTAAGGAGATCAAGACCAACCTGGCTAAGACAGTGAAACCCCGTCTCTACTAAAAATACAAAATACAGCTGGGTGTGGTGGCATGTGCCTGTAGTCCCAGCTACTCGGGAGGCTGAGGCAAGAGAATCGATTGAACCCAGGAGAGGGAGGTTGCAGTGAGGCTGAGATTGTGCCACTGCACTCCAGCCTGGGCAACAGACTGAGACTCCATCTCAAAAAAAAAAAAAAAAAAAAGAAGGCACAGAGAACAGAGAAGGAGGTAACAAGATGCAGAGAATGACCCTGAATAACACTGAGTTCTTCTTCATTATTTGGAAGCACAGAAGAACTTGAGCCAAAGGGTATCTGCAGTTGTAGTGACAATAGAATTTGTCCAGGAACCCTTAAAATAACGTGAAATTATTGTCCTTACAGATTTTCCAGTCCTACATTTGACCAGTTAGTAAAGTGGGTCTTCTTATACACCACCTATTACATATTTCACTCAAATTAAAAGCAAATTCTATACCTCTATACCACTTGTAAAAGGGATATAGTGCTCATTACATATATTTGGGCACTAGCATATAAAAATATGCAGACACACACACACATTTTAGATATAAGCAAACATGGCCAAGTAAGGTCCTGTGAAAAATGTATTCCCTTTTAAAGGCAATGAAAGACTCACAAAAAATGTCAGAATCAACTCTTTTAGATGGATTTTAACGGGTTTCAGGAATATAGAGAATGTTCATTCAGGGAATATCGTGAGATTTCAGTAAGAACACAAAGCTCTGTGGCATTTTAACTGGTCCTCGTCCTATCCCTCACTTCCCAACTTAGCAGAAGCCTTGAAAATAAAAGACCACATTCCCAGTCTGGGGGGAACAGAATAGAACTGGAGGTTTTTCAAAGCGTGATTCCCCCCAAATTGTCATTTTTTTACCTGATTGGTGGGTCCCTAGAAGACTTTCTTTTATTTCATCTAAATTGGAGCTCACCCAGTGCAAAAAGCCTCTCCTTGGGAACATTTGTCAAAAACAATAAAAAGCAAAGGTTTGAAAGTCATGGCTGTATGAAAGGACAAATAACAATTTGGGCAAACAATAGACTATCAAAAGAGTAAAAAGAAAAGCTGAAAAGTAAGATGTCCAAAGAGTCTTGCAAAAGCTCTAGTATATTCCTGTGAAGCTAGAAGGCCACATACATGCATACAGTTATATGCATACTCAAGAAAGACTTGAGATGGCCCTTAGCTTTTATTCCTGGCTGACCTTGAGGCTTTGCACAAACAGAAAGTGAAAGTTAAGGCAGAGTTGTCAGTTACCTGGATGAGAGTTGAAGACACGCTGTAAGGCACGTGCACGTGCATGCGCGCGCACGCACACACACACACATACACACAGAGCACACAGGCAAAGAGTAGATTTATTGGCTCCAGACATGTGAGAAAATCCTTGTTTAAATATGAGCTCTCCACAAAGCTAATCAAGTAGACACTTCAGTGGCAACACACAAGAAAGGATACAGACTTTATAGAATTTGTTTAGAAAAATCACTAAACAAATAACTACATCAAGTGAACAAGAACCAATCCTGGTGGGGGGTAAAATCTGATTTCCCAAGTTACTGCATGCTATTTACAATGTCCTTGTACAACAACAACAACAAATAGGGTAAGCAAAGAAAGAAGAAATTATAGCCCTCACTTAGAAAAAAATGAGCAATAAATGGAAACTCCTTAGGGAAGCCCAGAAGTTAGACTTATTAAACAGATTTTTTTAAACCAGCTATTCCAAATATGTTCAAAATACTAAAGAAAAGTATGTCTAAAGAACTAAAGAAAAGTGTGAAAATAACAACTCACTAAATAGAGAATTTTATAAAGAGAGAAATATTATAAAAGGAGACAAATAGAAATTCTGGAGCCAAAAACTGTATTAACCAAAATAAAAAATTTACTAGAGAAGCTCAACAGATTTATGTGGGCAAAATAAAGAACCAATATAATTAAACATAGGTTAATAGAGATTATTCAGTCCATTAATAAAGGGAAAAAAATGAAGAAAAATAAATAGAGCTTCACAGACCCGTGAAAACTGTTGAGCATATTGTCACACCATATTGAAAGTCCCAGAGAGAGAAAAAAGAAGGGGGAAAAAGAAGAAGAAGAAGAGGGAATAAGGGGCTCTAGTTTCCAATTTGGAAACAACTTACCAACATTTAAGGAACGCAGTGATAGCAGTGATCAAAGGGAACATTACAGCACTGAATGCCTATAATAGAAAGTAATAACGATCTAAAATCAGTAATCTAAACATCCATTTCAAGAAATTAGAAAAAGAAGAATAAACTTAATTTCAAAGTAAGCAGAAGAAAAGAAATAAGAGAGAAGAAAGAAATGAAATTGAAAACAGGAAGTCAATGGAGAAACATCAACAAAATCAAAAGCTAGTTCTTTGAAAAAAACAATAAAATTAACAACACTCTGGATAGCTAAGAAAAAAATATATACAAATTACTAATATCATAAATGAAAGAGGGGACATCACTACAGGTCCCATGGACGTTATAAAGATAATAAAGGAATGTTACAAACAACTCTATTTCCACAAATAGAGTAACATAAATGACACAGATCAATTTCTTGAAAGAAACAATCTGCCAAAAGTCACTTAAGAAAAAACAGATAATTTGAATAGCTCTATATCTATTTTAAAAATTGAATTGATAATGAATAATCTTCCAAAACAGAATGCACCAGGACCAGATGGGTTCACTGGTGAATTCTACACAACATTTAAGGAAGAAATCATATCAATTCTTTATAATCTCCTTAAGAATATTAAAGAAGAGGAAATACTTCCTAACTCATTCTATGAGGTCATAATCACCCAAATACCAAAATTAGAGATATCACAACAACAAAAAATAAAACTGCAGATAAATGTCTCTTCTAAACATAAATGTAAAAATCACCAATAAAATATTAGTAAATTCAATCCAACAATGTATGAAAAGAACTATACATCCTGATCAAGTGGGATTTATCCCAGGTATGCAAGACAATTCAACATTCAAAAAATCAACAAATGTAATCCATTACATCAACAGGCTAAAGGGAATAATGGCCAGACATTTCCTAATTTTAATAAAAGACATTAACCAAAACATACACAAAACTCAATGAACTCCAAATAGAATAAGTTCAGGATCCACACTTATACACATCATAAGCAATTATTCCAAAAGCTAAAGACAACAAGAATTGTGAATGAAGCTAAAAAGAAACAGGGAAACAATTCCTCACATACAAAGGTTCCTCAATAAGATTAACAGCTAAGGGCAGGCACAGTGACTCAAGCCTGTAATCCCAGCACTTTGGGAGGCTGAGGCAGGCAGATCACTTAAGGTCAGGATTTCAAGACCAGCCTGGCCAACATGGTGAAACCTCATCTCTGCTAAAAAATACAAAAATTAGCTGGGCGTGGTGGCACATGCTTATAATCCTAGCTACTTGGGAGGCTGAGGCAGGAGAATCACTTGAACCCAGGAGGAGGAGGTTGCAGTGAGCTGAGATTGTGCCACTGCACTCCAGCCTGGGCAAAAGAGTGAGATTCCATATATATATATATAAAAAGATTAACAGCTGAGACGGTATCTTCAAAAAGCTTTAAAAAAAATGTTAATCAAGAATTCTATATATGGTCAATCATATTTATTAATTTGCATATATTTAACCAGCCTTGTATCCCAGGAATAAGTCTGTTTGATTGTAATGTATTAGCTTTTTGATGTGCTGCTGGATTCCATTTGCTAGTATTTTTTTTTTTTTGGTTGGGGGGAATTTTTGTGTTTATGTTCATAAAGGATATTGGTCTAGAGTTTTCTTTTTTCATTGTGTCTCTGCCAGATTTTGGTATCAGACTGATGCTGGATTTACAGATGAGTCAGGGAGGACCCTATCTTCCTTGATTTTTCAAAATAATTTCAGTAGAAACGGTATCAGTTCTTCATTTCATGTCTGGTAGAGTTTGGTTATGAATCCTTCTGGTCCATGCTCATGGATGGGAGAATTAAAATCATTAAAATGGCCATACTGCCCAAAGATATATTCAATGTTATCCCCTTTAAACCACCATTGACTTTCTTCACAGAATTGGAAAAAGCTACTTTAAATTTCACATGGAATTTGAGCCCACATAGCCAAGACAATCCTAAGCAAAAAGAACAAAGCTGGAGGCATCATGCTACCTAACTTCAAACTATACTACAAGGCTGCAGTAACCAAAACAGCATGGTACTGGTACCTAAACAGATATATAGACCAATGGAACAGAACAGAGGCCTCAGAAATAACACCACATATCTACAACCATCTGATCTTTGACAAACCTGACAAAAGCAATGGGGAAATGATTCCCTATGTAATAAATGGTGTTGGGAAAACTGGCTAGCCATATGCAGAAAGCTGAAATTGGATCCCTTCCTTACACCTTATACAAAAATTACTGGATAAAAACCATAAAAACCCTAGAAGAAAATATAGGCAATACCCTTCAGGACATAGGCATGGGCAAGGACTTCATGACTAAAAGACCCAAAGCAATGGTAACAAAAGCCAAAATTGACAAATGAGATCTAATTAAACTTATGAGCTTCTGCACAGCAAAAGAAACCATCATCAGAGCAAACAGGCAACCTAGAGAATGGGAGAAAAATTTTGCAATCTGTCCATCTGACAAAGGGCTAATATCCAGAATCTACAAAGAATTTAAACAAATTGACAAGAAAAAAACAACCCCATCAAAAAGTAGGCAAAGAATATGAACAGACACTTCTCAAAAGAAGACATTTATGTAGCCAACAGACATATGAGAAAATGGTCATCATCAGTGGTTATTAGAGAAATGCAAATCAAAACCACAATGAGATACCATCTCACACCAGTTAGAATGGTGTTCACTAAAAAGGAAACAACAGATGCTGGAGAGGATGTGGAGAAATAGGCACACTTTTACACTGTTGGTGGGAGTGTAAATTAGTTCGATCATGGAAGGCAGTGTGGTGATTCCTTAAGGATCTAGAGCCAGAAATACCATATGATCCAGCAATACCATTACTGGGCATATAACTAAAGGATTATAAATCACTCTACTATAAAGACATATGCACACGTATGTTTATTGAGGCACTTTTCACAATAGCAAAGACTTGGAACCAACCCAAATGCTCATCAACAATATACTAGATAAAGAAAATGGGGCACATACATACCATGGAATACTATGCAGCCATAAAAAAGAATGAGTTCATGTCCTTTGCAGGGACATGGATGAAGCTGGAAACCATCATTCTCAGCAAACTAACACAAGAACAGAAAACCAAGCACTTCATATTCTCACTCATAGGTTGGAGTTGAACAACAAGAACAAAGAGACACAGGGAGGGGAGCATCACACACCATGGTCAGTTGGGGTTGGGGGCCTAGGGGAGGGAGAGCATTAGGAGAAATACCTAATGTAGATGATGGGCTGATGGGTGCAGCAAACCACCATGGCACATGTAAACCTGTGTAACAAACCTGCATGTTCTGCACATATACCCCAGAACCTAAAGTATAATAAAAAATAAAAGGATAAAATCATGTCCTTTGCAGCAGTATAAATGGAGCTAGAAGTCATAATCCTAACCAAATACTACATAGTCTCACTTATAAGTGGGAGATAAGCACTGAGCACCCATGGACATAACTATGGGGACAATAGACACTATAAACTACTAGAGGGTAGAGGGGGTAGAACAAGACTGCGTATCAGGTACTATGCTCACTAGCAGAGTGATGGGAACCATACTCCAAACCTTAGCATCCTTCGATATCCCTACATTACAAACCTGCACATGTACCCCTCTATCAAAAATAAAAGTTGAAAATATTTTAAAAAGACAACTAATGGAAAATTACATAACAAACAAATGCATTAATAATAATGGTGATGATAATAAAAGAATGCTATATATGAAAAAAATCCATCAAAAAGGCAGGGAAAATTACAATATTCTCACATAAAAACAGAGTGAGCTTGTTACCGGCAGTCCTGCCCCACGATAAATACTTAAGGGAGTTATTCAGGCTGAAATGAAAGGACACTAGACAGAAACTAAAATTTACACAAAGAAATAAAGAACACTGGTAAAGGTAAATATTATGAGAGTATAAACACATTTCCAGTTTGTAACTCCCATTTTTCTCTGATATGACTGTAAGATAAAGCAGTAACTGTAGGTCAATGAAGTTGTATGAAATTATAAACCTTCTTTATATTGTATGAACATAGAATTTATAACAATAACAAAGCAGGGGAAAACAGCTAAATAGGAGAAAACTTTTTTAACACTTTAAATTAAATTAGATTATAAAATTAATCCAGGTAAATTGTCATAAATTAACTGGTTAATAATAATCCTCAGGGCAATTATTAAAAATAAAATCCTCAAAGTTATGAAGGAAATGAAGGAAAATAGCAAAGTAATTAAAATGGTACACTCCAAAATTATCCATTTAACATGAAAGAAGCCAATAATTAATGATGGAAGGAAAACTAGACGTAAGACATATACAAAACAAATAGCAAAATGTCAGTTGCAAATCTTACTTTAAGTAGTTTCCATAGATAAATGGAAAGCTGTTATAACAAAGTACCACAAACTGGGTCATTTAAAACATCAGGAATTCATTTTCTCACAATTCTGGAGGCCAGTAATCTGAGATCAGGGTGTCAGCAGAGTTGGTTCCTCCTGGAGGCTCTGAAGGATAAACTATTCCAAACCTCTCCTAATGTCTAGTAACCTATTCCTTACCAAGGAATAGGCAGAGAACCTAACTCCAACCTCTGCCTCTGCCTTCACATAGTTTCTCCCTTCTGTGTGTCAAATTTTTCTCTTTCTCTTTTATTACAATTTGACGTAATTGTAATTGTACAACAATCATTGTAATTCACCATGATAACAGAATAAAGAATAAACATCACACAAAATAGGACACCTGTCAATGGATTCAAGGCTGCTCCCTCCATACCCAGAATTCATCTCATCTTAAGATCTTAACTTGATTACATGTCCAAAGACCTTTTTTCCAAACAAGTTCACACTCACAGGTATAAGGTAGACATATACATACATATATATATATATATATATATATGTGGTTTGATCATTTGCAAGGGGATGACAGATCAACCCACTGTGATCTTCAATTAAGAGACAGAGTTTGGTGGAATGGACTTAAATAAATAAATAAATAAATAAATTAGTGAGTTGCCTATAAGAGACAACCTTGAAATTCAAAGGCATGAATTGAAAGTAAAAGTATTGGGAAAGATATATTATGCAAACAGATTCCAAAAGAGAGCTATATTGGCTATCTTAATATAGGACAAAATAGATTTTAGAACAAAAATTGTTACTAGAGATGAAGAAATTGTATAATTATAAAAGGGTCAACAGTTGAAGATACAGTAATTATAAACATGCATGCAAATAGCAACAGAGTCTCAAAACACATTAAGTAAAAGTTGAAAGAATTTAAGGAATAATAGAAACTTCAACAATAAATATTTGATATTTCAATATCTCACTTTCAATAATAGAAAAACTAGACAAAAGATCATCAAGAAAACAAAAGACTGAAACAGTACTATAAACCAAGTAGTCCCAACAGACACCTAAGCAGTACTCACTCAACAACAGTGGAATAAATATTCTTCTGAAATGCTGATGAAACATTCTTTAGCAGATGGTAGGCTGTAAATGGTTTCAATAAATTTAAAATGACTGAAATCTTACAAAGCATTTCATAGTGGAAGGAAATTAGAAACCAAGAACAGAAGGAAATTTGGGAAATTCAAAATTATGTGTAAATTATAAAATGTATTTCTAAATAAACAATATGTCAACAAAATTTTATGGGAAAATTAGGAAATACTTTGAGACAGATAAAAATGAAAACACAATAGACCACAACTTATGAGATGCATTGAAAACAGTGTTCAAAGAAAAATTTATACTTTTAAGTACCACATTAAAAATAATGATCTCCAATCAGCCACCTAACTTTCCACCTAAACTTCTACTTAGTGTTTCCTCTTTAAAATTTAGAGGAAAAAAAGTCCTAAAAAAAATATTTGCAAACTAAACCCAGAAGCATATTTAAATATATATATATATATATTTATGCCATGACCAATTAGGATTTATGTCAGGAATGCAAGATTGGCTCATAAAACAAACATTATAATTAATCATATTACTAGAATAAAGGATAAAAAAAACAAAACAAATACAAAAGAAGCATTTAACAAAATACAAGTTTTCTGATAAAAACACTCAATATATTAGGAATAGAGGAGAATTTCCTCACCCTGACAGAGGACATCTGAAAAACACATAACGTCATACTTAACAGTGAAATACTGAAAGCTTACATCCTAAGAATCTTTCTCCCTTTTTCACCACTTCTATTCAACATTGTACTGGAGGTAGCATCCTGGGAATTAAGCTAGTAAAAAAACATAAGGAAAGAAACAAACAAAAAACAAATGAAATGGAAAGAAGTAATGGAATGAAACAAATGAAATAATCCCTATTTGCACATGACATGATCTTACATATAGAAAACCATAAATCTTGCACAAAGACACTATTAGAGCTTATAACATTTAGCAAATTTGCAAGGCACAAGATCAGTCTACCCAATCAGTTGTATTTCTATACATGAACAATGACCATTCCAAAATGGGATTTAGATAATTAGTCCATTTAAAATACCACCACAAAGAGTAAAATATTTACAATAAATTTAACCCCTTAAGTATGTGATTTGTACACCAAAAAGTATAAAATATTGCTGAAAGAAATAAAAGAAGACCTAAATAAATGAAACAACATTCCATATTCACAAATTGGAAGACCTAATATTGTTAAGTTTGCAATAATTCCCATATCAATCTGCAGATTTAATCAATCTATATCTAAAGTCCAATTATCATTCTATAGAAATTGGCAAGCTGATACTAAAAGTCATGTATAAATGGAAGGCACTAAGACTAGCCAGACCAATCCAGAAAACATAAAATGGAAGGATTACTTTTTCTTGTTTCAAAACAGACTACAAATTTGTAGTAACAAGGACTGTGTGAAGCTAGCATAAGGGAAAACATATAGATAAATGGAATTGAAATTGAGAGTCCAGAAATAATTTTATACATTTATTGTCAATGGATTTAAAATATCAATTCTTTCCCTATTGAACTGTACAATGAAAATTCTATAGGGAAAGAGTAGCCCTTTCAACAAATGGTGCCAGGACAACTGGTTAGCCACACGCAAAACACAAAATTGGATTCCTAACTCAGTATGGAGAAATCAGCTCAAAGTGGATCAAAAACCTAAATGCAAGAACTAAAACATTGAAACTCATAGAAGAAAACAAATATGTCTTAATGACCTTGGATTAGTCTATGGTTTTACAGATATATCCAATGAACAAGCAACCAAAGAAAAAATAAATACATTAGACTTCATTATAAGTAAAAACTTTTTGCATCAACGAACATTCACGGAATGAGACCAAATATTTGCAAGTCATATATTTCATAAGGACCTAGTCTCTGGAATATAAAAAACTTCTAAAGCTCAAAAAGACAAGTTGATTACAAAATGAAGAAAAGATTCATTTTTACTGTAGTAAAATATACATAAAATTTATTATTTTAACTATAAAAAAGTGTACAATTAAGTGGCCAAAAGTTCATTCATACTGTTATATAATTCTTACCACTATCCATTTTCAGAATGTTTTCATCATCCCAAACAGAAATTCTGTACCTGTTATACAATTAATTTGCAGTCCCCTCTCTCCCTAGCCTCTGGTAAATTCTATTGCACTTTTTATCTCTATAAATTTACCTCTTTTTTTCTTTTTTTTTAGAGATGGAGTTTTGTCCTTGTTGCCCAGGCTGGAGTGCAATGGCGTAATCTCTGCTCACTGCAACCTCTGCCTCCCGGGTTCAAGCAATTCTCTCACCTCAGCCTCCTGAGTAGCTGGGATTACAGGCACCTGCCACCATGCCCAGCTAATTTTTGTATTTTTAGTAGAGACAGAGTTTCACCACGTTGACCAGACTGGTCTCAAACTCCTGACCTCAGGTGATCTGCCTGCCTCGGCCTCCCAAAGTGCTGGGATTACAGGCGTGAGCCACCGCGCCCTGCCGAATTTGCATTTTAGGTACCTAATATAAGTCGAATTATATATTTGTCGTTCTACGTCTGGTTTATTTCATTTAGCCTAATGTTTCAAGGTTCATCCATGTTGTGGCATATATCAAAATTTCATTCCTTTTTAAGACTGAATAATGTTCCATTGTGTGTAAATACCACAGTTTGTTTATCAATTTACCTCTTGTTAGATATTTGGGTTGTTGTTATCTTTTGGCTATTGTGAATATCATTGCTATGAACATTGTTTGAGTTCTTGCTTTCAATTTTTCTGAGTGTATACAAAGGAGTAAAATTGCTTCATCATATGGCAATTCTTTATTTCATTTTTTGAAGAATCTTGACAAAGAATTTAAATTGACATTTCTCCAAAGAAGGTATACAAATGTTTTCCTTTGTAAAGGAAATTCCTTTGAAGGAAAATTCAAAGAAAAAACACGATAAGATGTCACCAAACAATCAGAATTTTTTTTTTTAATGAAATTCAACAACACCTACTTCTAAGGAGAAGGTGGAGGAAACCGGATCTCTCATCCATTCCTGGTAGGAATGTAAAATGGTGCAGACACTTTGGAAACAGTTTGCCATTTGTTATAAAGTTAAATAAATATTTGCTATATGAGGCAGCAATCCTACTCCTGGGTATTCACCCAAAAGTAAAGAAAACATATCCACAAAAGACCTGCACAACTATGTATGTAGGCAGCTTTATTCACAACACCAAACTGAAAATAACACAGTATCTCTCACTTAGAAATGGATACAACATTGTGATACATTCAGGCAATGAAATACCACTCAACAATAAAAAGGAATGAACTACTGATACATACATCAACAGGGATGAATCTCAAAAACATTAATCCAAGTAAAAGAAGCCAGATCAAAAGGCTGTACACTGCATGATTCCATGTATATGGCAGTCTGGAATGGAAAATCTATAGAGACAGAAAACATAACAAGAGTCGAAGACAGAGCTGACTGCAAAGAGGTATAGGACTCTTTGAGGTGCTAGAAATACTCTACATGGTAATCCGAGTTGTGGTCATATGTCTACACTTTTGTCAAAACTCCAAGAACTGTCCCTATAAAATGTGAATTTTACTACATATACAATACCATAACATACCTAAAAAAAGAAAAGAAACATCCTCCAGAAACTCAACACTACATGTGTTCCTGCATCAGTGCATTAGATATTTTCTGCTATTTTTTTCTCTTAAAAAGAAAAGATGATAAACACTGAGGTGGGAGAGCAGTGGCTTTCAGATGCTGTAACTGGACTCTTCCTTAAATCTCATTTTCACAAAAATGAGCCAAAATAAATGATATACTGGCGACTTGGCGGCACAAAGAAGACAAAAAGCAGACAAAATAACATGACATGATTTCATTTGTTGAAATTTATGAAGTAATTTATTTATAATGATTACAGCTGTGTAAATAGCCGTAATGAGGCTTACAAGTGCCTTATGCAAACTCCATTCTTTGTGCATCCAATTTTCTCCCTGAGAACGTGAACCCAGGGGAGTTGAATGTACACAAGAAGCTTGAAAGAGCACAGACTTTCAGGACAAGACTCAGCCGGCACCAAAATATTTTGCTTGGTAGATTACTGAAGCTAAGCCCAACTTCCACTTGAAAATGTAACTCAAGACACATATACTATATAAAACTCGAATTGCTTATTGCTTATAAGCCTCTCTGAAAATGTCAATATTTCTTATCAGTGTTTGAGATTACAGGAGAGAACGAAGCTAGGAAAAATGTGAAGTCTTTGGTGCTTTCAGCATACGCTATTTTCTTCTGTTCTCATCAGCCTATAATAGAGATTTATGGGCTCCATTTAGTATAATAATAAACAAATTATCTTTAAATCAAGGATCAGCTGTTTGAGTTGAACAGATCACATCTGCTGCAAATCATATAGTGAGAGCAGACCTAATCTGAGTTACGCACACCCTCCCTTCTTTCTTATCCCCTTTGTTGCCAGCCCTGTTGTTCTTCTCATTTTAATGCCAGTCAACATCCCGAGGCTGATTTGGGAGAGAGAGGAAGGAAGGAAGAGGAGATCATCTCAGACAATTCACCACCATCAAAGAACTAGAATTCACCACATTCACACTGTGAATTCATTACCATCTGTGAGATGAGGAGAAAGAAGAGTTTCAGGGTAAGTGGTAGCTAACAGTTGAGGTAATTGTTCGGAAAGTGTTGCTGATTACCTTAAATTTTCAATAAGCTATCTCCTCTTTGAACTAGAATCCACTGTTCTCATATCTGAAAGTCTGCAACATCCTTACATTAAAGGTGTCTAAGAACTGCATGGTTCAGGTCTTTGCCCTCCTTATTATTAACTTTAAAGATTGATTTTGAAAGAAAATAAAATATTGCAGGCATAAAATTTGTGTTAGCTCTAACTTAATTACTCATACTTGGGTCATTTAATGTATTCGATCATTATTTATTTATTTATTTAAAGAATATAAAGCTGGTGTGACTTGTGCTCTGTAGAATATAACAGAGCGAACGGATCTAATGTCCAGTCCACTCTTTCATTTCACATATTGGCTGGGCACCACCCAGGCTGGTTGTGAGAACTGACAGCCAACAAGATAGGCAAATTGCACATCCTTCATGGAATATAATATTCTCAGAGCAAACAGGGAAATAAAAACAAAACATATACAAAGGAGGTAAGAAGAGAGCAAGGTTAAAAAAAAAAATGAAAGAAATAGTTAACCAAGTAAAAAAGACAATGGCCGTGCTCTGGCGAGTCCTTTGTGGCTCAGAGGAGCAACATCTTCAATGATTGCATCTGCTGACATTGTCATAGTATGTCACCGGACACAGGACTCCTTCATGGGCAATATTGCATTTGACTCTCATAACACTCCTGAGCAGGTATTATTATTTCCACATTATAAAAGAGGAATTTGGCCTTGGGAGGCCACATGGCCTATCCAAGTTCATATACCTGCTACTAAATTGTAAAGCTGTAGCTTAATTCCTTGTAGAATGACCATTTGTTCTATTTACTCTGGAATGAAGGGGCTCCCAGGAAGTGAGACTTTTACTGCTAAAACCAGGATAGTCCCAATTAGACTAGGCCAGTTGGTAACCCTACTGCCATCTCTATTTAATTTCATGTTTAGTATATGAGAGCAGGACTCTGGGGTTCGTTCTTTCCCTGGGTTCTAAGGCAAATCATTTTAATTGACAAGTGATTCTAGACATGTATAATGAGTCACCACCCTGCCACCCACCAGATGCTGGCAGCTGTGTTTTTCAGTGCACAAGGTTGGATGGCCATGCTTTGAAATACAAACCTGAGAAGATATTAAACTTTAAACTAGCAGAGCAGGTTCCAAACATTCCCATCCCACCCCCTTTTCAGCAGTCTCTGGGCTCTTTTTTGCCTAATGCGAGCATTGGCGGGAGAAGAGGAAGCAAGTTATTTTTAAAGTTTTGCACACATCTCATCAGAGTACGTGACAATGCACCATTCATGCTGCGTTAATCATTACCGTGGGTGTCCCAGGAATGACAGTGAGCAATTTTATGAAAACTTTATAGGCAGTAACATTACTCCCACGGCGTGGCAGAGAGAGAAGCAAAAGAAAGCGTAACAGCTCCTCCCTGTCACTTGAGCTTGAGGAAAATGCAACACTGGCGAATATCAAATTGTAAGGAAAATAAGTAAGCTCTTTTTGAAACAATTTTAATGGAATTATACAAAGAAGTTAGAAAAACGACTAGAGAGAACATTCTAGACAAAAAATATTTAATTGGTTTTAAAGTTTTTAAGTTGTATATCATTTTTTAAATATATGAGGCAACCATGTTTCTCTTAATAATAACAAAGAACATATGTTGGAAATTTATAACATGTCAGATACTCCTCTCAGGATTATACTGTATTAATTACTTACAAAACCTGCATCAAATCATCACCATATTAATGAGGTAAAGATGCTTGATGTCTTGCTTCCATTTTCATAGTTGGGAAAACTATACAGAGTGCTTCAAAAACTAGAACAGAAACACATCCAGTGTCTGATGGTGCTGGGATTTGAACCCAGGCTATCTGACTCCAGAGCTGACATCCAAAGCACCAAACCACACTATATTTCCATGGCGCAAAAAAAATTCTATCCACCATGACTGCTACTAAAATCTTCAGATATTCACAGGTATAAATAAACTATGAGCAGAATAATAGCTTGCTAATAGGAGAAGATTTGAAGCACAGCTCTTTGGCAAGAGGGTGAAGCCCTGTGACTCTATTCTCTCAGTATTTCCTGATAGTGAAATTCAATCAGAAAAGAGCCTGTCCAAATGCTCTTATTTGCATTTAATTAAAAATTGTGCTCTATGAAGTTTTTCCTGAGAATATATACCCATGATTGCTAGATTAAATAGTAGCAAAGTAACTGAGGCTGCCATGTATTTTTACATCTTTTATTAAAATACCCACAAATATAAACAAGTTAAAGAAAAAGACAAAATTGGGAATAACGATGCAAACAGAAGTTAAGAGAAGACCAGATGCCATGTGGGAAGGGAATTTCTACTAACTACAACCAAAATGGTTTGGGTTAGAGACTTTATTTTTAGACTACACAATACTTTCTCTATACTCAGAGCAAGTTCAAAATAGGCCCAGAGAAGACAGAAAAAGACCGATTCATTCTTACTCTTGGCATTATATCCTAGATGAGGGGCTGCATAATTCTGAAAGATGGGAAGCCATGTCCCAAAAGCGAAGAAGTCACGCCCTGAACTGTCCTGAGGGTCCTCCTTCTACCTCAGACCCCACCTGCATCTTTTTTACTGCATCCTTAGGAGATCTGGGTTTCTCACATGCACTGCAGCAGAAGGTAGAGTGGGAGGAATAGAGACAGGTTGTGTCCTGAAATGTTTAGTTATATAAGGGGAAACCTTGCAATACAGGGTAAAAATGGAAAGAACCCTGACCGAGGACCTTCAGGATGAACTATTTTGGGTGTGGGAGTGCAGGGAAGTAAACTGGGAAAGGCAGAAGAGTGAATCGATCTCTTGCTTGGTTTGTAGCCAGAAGGAAAACGTAGGCCAGAAAGCCAGTCAACCCCCATTTTAATTGGAAAACATTTGAACTCCTCGTGCAATATCAGCTGTTTTTCCTTTAATGTATAGGATTAAAGAGAAAACAGTTTCACAGAAAAAAAAAAAAATATATATATATATATATATATATGAAAAATGATTCTAGAATCCACAAGAAAATTTGGAGTATATATCTTCATTTCTTTCCATGAAAGAAGGCAAATAATATCAGTAAACTGAAACTGGGAAAATAAGTACAATTATCAGCAAGGGGGATCAAAATAAATTCCAGAAAGTCTGGCTAAAATAAAATTTAAGAATAAATGGAACTGGAAAATTCAATTCACATGATTAAAATAAAGAGCATTATGGTAACTGCAGAAAAGGAAAGCACTGCTTACCTAGATTAATTTAAAGGCCAAATGAAAGGGAAAACAGAAAATGTTGAAAAACACGTAGAGAAAACAGATTCAAGAGAATTATAAGTATTCTTAAGACAGAAAATAGATCATCAGAACAAATGGAATCATCACATTTATAAGGGAACAAATGCTATTTCAACATAAAGCAAGCCCTAAACTTATATGTATATGGAAAGACCTCTTTACATTCTCGGGGAATTCAAAAGAAATTCCATCTAGACCAATGCCAGGTGTTTATTTTCTAGAATAACAAAGAAAAAAATCTGAAGTATTCAGGCAGGCAAAGTCAGTAAGTTCAATCATTCAGACTGGTGTTATGCAGCTCTACAATACTGTACATATCAAATAAGTAAAACAGGGTCTATATGTTTTAAATTACAAAAATTTATGGTTTTTGCATTCCATACTCCATAAAGTTTCATCACTGAACCAGAAAATTGTCAGGGAGTCATTCTCAGCTCTGTATGACTTAGAAAATAAAACTGACCTCTTCTTCAGAATATTACCAGGAGAAGTCAGGAATTAAACTTGAGGACTCGAGCTAGGTGAATGTTGAAACAACTTAGATACATTAGTTAGATAAAAATTGTGTAAATACTATTTCAACAACTGAACGTACCAGCTGAACTATTCCTGCAGATGAAGTTTTTTTACGGTTGAAAAAGTAATTATATAGTAATAACCTGGTCTTTAGCAGTTTGTAAAGGCTATATGCTGGGTTGAAGGGAGAAAAATGAAACTTGGGTCATATTTCTTACTCTGTGGAGATAAAGGAGAGTCAATAGTCCTTGTTTGTTTTTTGATAACAAGAAATTTGACCCAGTTAAAGTTATCCATAAGTATAATTTAAAACAATAGATTTATTTTTTTAAATAACCATTTCATGTAAATATAAATAAAATATAGTCCATATATAAAGAAAAGGACAATCAAGAGAAAACAGAAAAAGTTCAACAGAAAATCACAGAATTTGAGCCAAATATTACTTTCTATCAGTAAAATGAGGATACTTTTTTATTTCTTCAAATATTATAATCTTAAATGTGACATTAGATATGGTCAATTATTTTACTTAATCTAAAAGTATTTTCCTTTCAATAGAGATCATATTTTTCCTATTAAAAAGTAAACTTTAACAGATTTGAAATATCATAAAAAAGGACAAACCACAGGCTTTTAACATTATTCTATAAAACTAGATATCATTTTTTAAAAGTTTAAAAATTAATAATACCTCTAAATAATTATTGGGTCACAAAGGGAAAAAATCCAAGGAGAGAATATTTAGATAGCAACAAACATGAAAATGTGTCACATGTAATACATTGATACTGCAAACTTACAATCAATTAAATAGTCAAAATCTTTACTGGTTTCATATTAAAAGAGAAAGAATAAAATAAGTGAAATAATTAACTTTAAAAGAAAATATGAAGGCATAAAGAAGAAATAAAAGAACCATAAAAAGCAATTAATGGATTTTTTAAAAAGGAAAAAAGTAATAGATACATTCTAGAGCTGGATATTTGTGTGTGTGGAAACTGTAGTAATACCTTATAAATCTGAGACACAGTCAAGCTTGATAGTAAGAAAGACCATCCCTAAATCCATTCACATAACCTATAAATCCTGGCTCAATCACTTAGCAGCTGGGTGACATCAGCCAAGCTGCTTAACCTTCCTGATCCCCAGACTCTGTCTCAAAAATGGCAATAATGATAGTACCTCTTGCCTATGGAGACAACTTGCATGAAATCCACACAGCACTCCATGTCTGACATGCTGTGAGTACTCAGTATGTAATAGTTATTCTCTTTACTGTAGTTCTTAAGAAACACAAAAGTACAAATAAATGGAATTTGAAAGAGCATTGTAAAAATTGTGATATTAAAACCAACAAGATAACATTGTATAATGTGACTCAAATAAAAAGAAAGTTGACAAGAAAACTGGTCAAATATATTTACACTTTCAGAAAAGAGATAATTATTTCACTATGCTATCTGAGTTAGCACACACACACACAAAAAGCCACACAAATATTTTCTTTTTAACAAACAAGCATAAGTAACTTTTTAACCAAACGCTGAGATAAAGAATATTCTAGGCCAATATGGAATATGAATAAGTTTTATCTTTAATGTTTTTGAGGATCCTACATTGACTTCCCCAAAACACCCGTCTAAACACACATATACCATACATACCAAATCTGGATAGGGTATTTGGTGCTCCTATAGCATCCTGATTTCCCTTATTGAAAGGTTTATCACACTGTGTCATAATTGCCTACCTACTTGTCTCTATCTACTCACTCCACATTACTCAGAATAAGGACTATGTCTATCTTTCTGTCACTGAATCACTAGCTTATTTTAATACTTATTGTTTGAATAAAACTGTTACAGGAGAACATAATACATATTTTCCAATCATGTTAGAAAACTCCACATTGCAGAATTCCTGCTTACAAAATTATTCATTTTAATCTCTAACAGAGAGAAACAGTATCTATTTCTCATACTTACTTGACTATAGAAAGTTTGTTTTCAAAAAAGATTTCCTTAATAATTGTTGCCACAGAATATCAATTTAGGAAATACTTTTATCAACTAATTTCACTTACAAATATTCATGCAAAAATCCAAATAAAAAATGAGCCAATTAAGTTCAATGTTATATATTCTAAAATTTCTTCTTGATGGAGCTTTTTAAAAGAATTTATGAATGATTTAATATTTTAAAAAATTATTTATAATATACACCAATGGGTCAGAGAAGTAAATATATATATATACATATACAATATTTATAAATATAATCAGCATATCAGCTTAACATACACTGAAAAATATCAGTAAAATCTGGTACTACCTCAGGATAGAAACTTTTGTGAATTATTGGTAGAAAAATATTTTGTTAATATGGGAAAACATTCACCTTATGACCAGCAATCACAGGCATCTCACAAGCCTCTTTGTGTCAATGCCATCCAGGCTTTCTAAGCCTTCCCTTTCCCCAGTAAGGCAAATTCTTTAACTCAGACCCTATGACACTGAATAATTCATTCTGAAGTCTCATGCAAAATGGTAGCAAATATAAAGACCTCTACTTATATACCAGAATTTATGCTTAGAAATCATAAACAAAATTAAAAGCAAATACTCTAGGGAAATATTTATAAACCTTTGAGAAAAAGGGCGAGTACCTTTAATATACTGAATATTTTTTATATTGATAAGAAAAGCTAACTATAGGAAAGCAAAAGATAAAAACAATATAAAAAATAAAATAAAATTTCTATTTTATATTCTATATGGATTTATATCTCTTTTGTATTATTTAATACAATACACATGATATATAAATATTAAATATCTACTTATTTTTATTCTACTTTTCTTCTATTTCTAATTCCATGGTAACATGGCAACTTAAAAATCATATCATCGCCAATTGTTGATCCCAATGCTAGTCTTTCCTCATTCAAGTTAATCTTATATCCTGTGAGATAAAATTCTGTTCATCTATTCAAAAGCTATCAGTGGCTAAAAACTTTCAAATATCAATGAAATTGGTGATGAAGATAGTTTTTATTCCAAGCAAATCTGACATTAAAGAAAAACATCTCACCAGTTGTGAGAGTTATGTGGATCCCTATAGAAGGCATCCACTGGAGCCAGTAATTTATCCAGCAGATTTTTGTATGCCGCCAATGACTACAGCTGCTGCTCCTGGTTCCAGGTGCCAAAAGATGAATGACATAGTTCTTGCCCCTGAGGATCTTGCAGTCCAGAGAAGACAAGCACAGGAAATAATGCCGGCAGTACAGTGGGCTAAACATCATGTTGGTCCTATACATAGAATGATACAAAAGCACAAAGCCAGGCACTTGACTCAGTCTAAATCTTCCTGGAAGATGCCCAAGCTGAATCTCCATGGCTGAGTAGGAGTTGCTCACAGAAAGAACATACCTGATAGAAACGATAATACAAACAGAGGCAGAAAAACAAGAATGTTTTATATGTGATGAATATTGCTAAGTCATAAACAGTTAGCTAGGGAGTGGTGTAAGACAAGACAGTGAAAGATAAGTAAAGCAGGCCATGGGTTGTTTCCCAGGTAAGGAAGTTACCTTTAGTAGGTTTGAAGCAGAGGGTGGAATGATAATATTGTAGACCACTGGGAAGGTTGTTGGAAATATGGAATTTAAGGAAGCAAGAAAAATTAAAGAGCAGGAAGTAGGCTATGAAAGTGGTCCCTATTATATAAATGACGCCAGCCTGAATTCATGCAAGAGTATCACAGATGGAAATTGGGGGTTGAACTCAACAAAAGTTAAGGAGACAATATTCAGGGTTTATTAAAATCCTTGATGTTTGTCTAGGGGAGGCTTGTATCTTGGGACATAATTAGTTCCAATAATTACAAATGTGCCTATAGGAGTAGAGACCCATTGGAGGGGAAAGAGAAGGAGTACAGTTCTAAGCAGAATGGTTTTGGTATTCTTGGCATCAAGAAGACGTATTTAGCAAGAAGTAGAATGTATGACTCTAAAGTCTAGAAAAGCAGTCAAGGCTCAATACAATTTTGTGGGTCACCAACCCATAGAAAATGTTTGAACCCATGAAAATGAGTAAAACCACTGGAGAAGAGTAGTGAACTCACGATAGAAGCCTGAGAAACACTGAGTACAAGCAGAAGGCAGAGAGATCCTAAACAGGAAGCAAAAAATAAGTCAAAATGTCCAGGACCATTAGGGATGTATGTGCTGCAAACATCGAAGAGACGTTACGTTTCAAGAAGAAGGCAATACGTAGTGTTATATGTAGCAAAAGCAAGGGGTGGTAGGGAAGGGCTAACAGTATCAGGAGATGTCCGATGACATTAGCAAGTGGGCTTTCCAAAGAGCAGTGAGAAAGAAGCCCAGACTCAGTGGCTTACGTTAGCTGATAAGGGGAAAGAATTTGCCTTAAAGAACGAGAAGGAAATGTGGGCTCAAGAAAAAGCATTTTCAAAATGAAGGGGACTTAGCCAAATTTATAAACTCTTGTGAAGGAATTAATAGGAGAAACAGGTCAAAGGTAAGCCTGATGGAGCAGGTTCTAAAAGGAAGCAGGAGGGGAAAATATCATGCAACCTAATGCAACCTTGTATCTGTTCCTGCAGGCTTAGTTCTGGCTCTCTGCCTATTCTTAGAGCAATGAGTCTCAAGGTTTAGTATGCATCAAATTACCTGGAGTCCTTACTAAACACAGACTTATGGCCCCAGATCCAGATATTCTGATTTAGAAGGTCAAGGCTAGACCCAAGAATGAGTTGTTTCTAGCAATTTCCAGGTGATGTCGATGCTGCTGATCAAGCAGACACGTGCTGTTTTTCTCTTCCTCAAAATCACACTTTTTCTTCCTTTGTGCCTCATTTGCCCTGTTCTATCTGAAAGGTCATCTCTAATATTACCAATAGTTTTCATTCAGCTCTCTAATAATTTTTACAAGTGCTATGTCCTTCATAAAGCCCTTTGCAATCTATCCCAAGTGAATGTTGATGTCCTACTTCTATCTGTAGGACCATATTGTTATATATTTGATAACTTCTTTTTCTCAGTATTTTTCATTATGGTTATGCATCTACTTCTCATCACTTCTAATAAACCATAAGTTCATTGAGGGCAAAGATTATCACATCTCTTTTGCCGTCTGTCTCACATGAGGCTCTATCTGAACTACAAGCTAAAAAATGGCACACGTGATGCTTAGAATGCAATTATCAGCCTACTCTATGAAGCCAATTTTGCATTTCTAATTCAGCTGGAAGAAGACAACTGCTGTGCCTGCAACAAAAACATTGTAGCAAGCTGAAAATTTATGTTTCTAGGACAAAGATTCTCAATAGCTTAGAAGGCACAAATTTTAGTTCTCTGGGGCTGGTTTCTCAATCCTCTAGTTACTGATATTGAACTTCACTGATGCATTTTGCTAAGATATGAAGCAGATATAACCAGAGGGAGAACATGTTTGAACTCGAGGTTTAATCCAATTCCAAACCAGAGCTCCACTGTATGCATTATTTATCAATAGCATTTAAGTGCCCACAGTGAGCCAGCCCCTACTTGGCTCTATAAATAAACCATGTCATACTTGGTTCCTGTCCTCCAAGTTTTCACACTCAAAAGAGGAAAAATGAGAGCATATATACAGTTTTCATAAAGGTAATTATGACGAAATGGCACTTAGATAATTGGCCAACCAGGACAATAAGCCATTTAAACCTGGGAGGTAAAGAGTACTGTGGGGCACTCTAAGCCCTTCTCGCACAGTTTTTTTTTTCTTTAAAGCTTTTGCTTTCTAAGAGTATAGAGATTCTTTTACTTAGTTCTGTTTCAACTTGGCTATAAAAGGGAAGACCTGTGGGTAAGGAAGTCTTAGGTGAGTAAGAAGAAGGCCTCTAACTGTGTCTTTTTCTGACAGAGAATCATAGAATCACAGGAATTAAAAGAAGTTTAGTGAACAAGTGTGACAAACTTCCATTTCTGTCCCTTAAAGTACAGTTTTATTTTGGGTGGTAAGAGAGGTGCAAGGAAATAACTCTGCTGGCCCTTGGAGTAGCCCATAATCTGGGGCATCTCAGTGATAACTGCTGAGATAGAAGCAAGAAATGAAGTAACAATATTGTATTATGGAAGAGACCAAATGCAGCGATGCGGTCTGAACATTACGGAAAAGACTCCATGCTGTGTGCGGTCCCAACAAAGAAAGAGAGAGACGCCATGCATACTGGGAAAGTAAGAATTTAGCAGAGGTCGTGGATATGACTGAAATAAAAAAGGAGATAGATGTCATAAAAGAAATCCTGGATTTCTAATAAGCAGGAAGAACTAGGTATTGAGCCTGGAGACAAGTTAGTGCCGACATATACATCCCATTGGAACAAGGTATAGTATAAGCATGATGGTTGTGTCATCCCAATAAATAAAATGCCATTTGAGATAAATGACCTGGCCAGTGAAAAGGCCCTAAAGAAAGAAGGTTTTCTGTGAAAGACGGAAAGAAGAAAAATATGAAGATGAATAGAAAAGTGAATGGCAAATACGAAATCAAAGCAGAAAAGACCTTAAAGTAACAAATGTGCATTGAGTTGCTTCTGAGAGACTGAATATACAAACAGACGATGACCAGGCTATGTGTAAAAATAGACCTCTTACCTAAACCTGAAGCAACTGGTGCAGGAAGCCGAACCACAGCCTCTGTAGCAATTGGCTCAAAATGGCCAGGACCTGATTAATAACTGACAGCTTCCCGACATTTGATCTCTGCTTCCAATGTGAAAACAACTCAAGAAAACCAAATACACCCCCTGTAACCCTTTCTGTAGGATACCCCACATCTATTTAGCCCATCTCCAGCTTCCTCATGCCAACAGCCTCCAAACAGTGCACAACTGAAGCCTTCCCTTTTTCCTAACTCCAGAGCTTTCCCACTCCTCTACCTACCTTTGAATCAATGGCAAATGCAAATGATGTTGATTCTCTTGCTAGAACAACCTCTGAATAAGTAGCTTTCACTTGCTCTCATTTAAGTGGTCTTCGCTTATTTTCACACAGTTATTCAAGCCTCACAGATCCGGGTGCTAAAATTAATGACAAGACAGGAAAAAAAAAAACTTCTGCCCTGATGGGACTAATAGTCTATCGGGGGACACAGACAATAAGCGATGGGAGAAATTAAGGAAGTACTATGATGACAAAATGTTAGGAAGAAAACAGAATCAGATGATGGGAAAGAGGGATGGGTAATGTTAGACTGAAGAGTAAAGGAAGGCCTCCTAGAGGAGGTGGTATTTCAACTGAAAACTTAGAGATAAAAAAGAGATCGACTTGTGAAGAGCTTGAAGAAGAGAGACCTAAGTTGAGAGAAGAGCAAATAGAAAATCTGCCAGGGCAAAGTACCCTTGGTTTGTTTGTGTAACAAAAAAGGCCAGGATGGCAGGAATACCACGAGTGCAGGGTAGATGGAGATGATTCTGGAGAGGTGAGTGGGGGTGGACCCCATGAGGCTGAGGCTGGACACTCTGTGCTGAGATGTGCTGAGATGGCATTGGAAAGATTTAGACAGGAACACTTAAGTTCCCAAGACAAGTGCAAATGTACAAGCAGAACTTTTTAAATGCTCCTTTCCAGTCAATTACCACTATTGAGTCAGAGCATTTCATCCTAAAGATTTCAAGTGTTTATAGTGATAACAGAATTGCTGCTGGGATAATAGTGCTTCAGTGTAATTAAGCACTTCTGGTCTTCCATCATGAGAGGCAACAAGCATCAGCTCTTTCTCCAGATCCCACGCACTGCTAATAACGGACAATCCATCAATATCCTCTTCCTGCCACCCTAGGACTGTTTTATGAGGACACTGAAAGCTTTAATAAACCCTCTTAAATAATTTCTTTATGAGGCAGGGAATTAGTAGAGCTGAGCATGAAATAGGTTAGGGCCTGTCAACAAAGGGGGCACCATTGTTTTTATGACTTCTACCAGTGGTCTCTGGGTGGAAAACTCTAATTAGCTAGAATATTGATGTCATATGTGGTTGCATCGATCTGTTCTCTAAATAGCAGCCATCACTTTGCTCAGATGGAAACTTTGCTCAGATTGTTAAGTCACAAAAGTCATTACAGGTAATGGGCCAAATACTACCATCATGAAGCCTGCCCCATCACTGGAAATAGGCTCCTTCAAAGGCTAAGCACACTTATTTTCACCAGTCAGGGCTCATCCACAAATTTCCAAGTCCACAAGGAAAAATAAGTGTCATGGAGGGATGATGTTTGTAATTACTGCCACAGTCCGATTTATAACTACAGAACAGTTCAAATACTAGTGCAATCCTCCTCTTTGAGTTCTGCTGCACATTCCAGACAAGGATAAGTGAGGTACATCATGATGCAACAAAAACAACACGTCTGATGCTCATGGCCAGTAATGTCAGGAAGGACTCTCTCTTTAGAATCCATTAATCACTGGAAATAGCATCCCTGTCTGCCCAGTATGTCTGTGTATGTCAGCTGCAGATCTCAAATGGGCAAGTGAAAAGAGATGAGAAGGGAAATAGGTACAACTGATATGGTTGAACCCAGTTGGCCTCTCACTAAACCCGTCTCCTCTCTGTCCTGGGCACACTGCTAGACTATGTTCCCAGCATTCTTTGCCTTTAGATAGGACCATATGATAGAGTCTTAGTCCATGGAATGAGAGTAGAAATGAAGCCTATCACTTTCAGACCTGGCCTTGAAACCACACCACCACCACCACTACCGCATGTGTTCCTTCATGCTCTCTTTATCTTCCTTGGCTTGATGCTGATGAACAGCACAATCTTAGAATATAGTTTGGAAATATAAAAGTCACCAAATATGAAAAGCTTGGGTCCCTGGAAAAGCACGTGAAGGAGAGCTGCCTGCCAAATGGGAAGTGTTTGTTAAAGACTAATAGCAACAAGAAATACCTTTCCAACATTTTAATTCTTGGAGATATTGAATGTACCAGTTATACCTGCCAGCATTAGCCTAACATAAAGGGTCTCTGATGAGGAAAACCAGACCTTTGTAGAATTCACATGCATAAATGTGCTTGGGATATATTTATCACCTTAGGGTAACACTGTCATGCCCAAGTGATAAAAGAGCAATGCTTTTAACAGCTTTGTTGGGGATTAACTGACACAGCTTACAATTCACACATTGAAGGTATACAGTTTGATGATTTCTAGCAAAGGTATTCAGTTGTACAGAACACTTTGATCAACCTTGAAGCTTCCTCATTTCTGTTTGCAATTAATCCATGCCCCTATCCTCAGCCAGGCAGGCACAAATATGCTTTTAGTATTTCTGGCATTTATCACTTAGTGTAATGTTTTGAGATTCATTTATATTGTTACATGTATCCGTAGTTTGTTCTTTTTCATTACTACATAATATTTCATTTTATGAATGTGCTAAATTGTGTTTATCCATTCACCAGTTTATGGACATTGGATTGTTTCCAGTTTGGGATTATTAATTAAAATGCTGCTATAAGCATATTAAAAAGTGAATCCACCATAGTCAAGTAGACTTCATCCCTGGGATGCAAAGTTTCTTCATCATATGCAAATCAGTAAATGTGATTCATCACATAAACAGAACTAAAGACAAAAACCACATGATTATCTCAATAGATGCAGAAAAGGCTTTTGGTAAAATTCAACACCCCTTCATTTAAAAAACTCTCAATAAACTAGGTACTGAAGGAACATACCACAAAATAATAAGAGCCACATATGACAAACTCACAGCCAATATCATACATAAATGGGCAAAAGCTGGAAGCATTCCCCTTGAAAACTGGCACAAGACAAGGATATCCCCTCTTACCACTCCTATTCAACATAGTATTGGAAGTCCTGGCCAGAGCAATCAGGCAAGAGAAGGAAATAAAGGACATCCGAATAGGAAGAGAGGATTTCAGACTATCTCTGTTTGTAGGCAAAATAATTCTTTATCTAGAAAATCTCATAGTCTCAGCCCAAAAGCTCCTTCAGCTGATAAATAACTTCAGCAGAGTTTCAGGATACAAAATCAACGTGCAAAAATCACTAGCATTCCTATATACCAACAACACCCAAGCTGAGAGCCAAATCAGAAAGGCAGTCCCATTCACAACTGCCACAGAAAAAATAAAATACCTAGGAATACAGCTAATCAAAGAAGTGAAAGACCTCTCCAATGAGAATTACAAAACACTGCACAAAAAAATCAGAGACAACACAAACAAATGAAAAAACATCCCATGCCCGTGGATAGGAAAAACCAGTATCATTAAAATGGCCATACTGCCCAAAGCAATGTACAGATTCAATATTCAATGCTATTCCTATCAAACTACCAATGACATTATGCACAGAACTAGAAAATACTATTTTAAAATGTTTATGGAACCAAAAAAGACTCAGAATAGCCAAGGCAATCCTAAGCAAAAAGAACAAAGCTGAAGATATCACATTACTTGACTTCAATCTATACTACAGGGTTACGGTAACCAAAACAGCATGGTACTGGTACAAAAACAGACACATAGACCAATGGAACAGCATAGAAAGCCCAGAAATAAGGCCACAATCCTACAACCATCTGATTTGCACAAAACTGACGAAAACAACAAAAACAAGCAATGGAGAATAGAATCCCTAGTTAATAAATGGTGCTGGGATAACTGGCTGGCCATATGCAGAATATTGAAGCTGGACCCCTTCCTTATACCCTATACAAAAATCAACTCAAGATGGATTAAAGACTTAAATGTAAAACCCAACAGTATAAAAATCCTTGAAGACAACCAAAGCAAGACCATCCTGGACATAGGAACAGGAAAAGATTTCATGACAAAGACATCAAAAACAATTCTAACAAAAGCAATGATTTACAAGTGGAATATAATTAAACTTGAGAGCTTCTGTACAGCCAAATAAACTATCAACAGGGTAAACAGACAACCTACAGAATGGGTGAAAATATTTGCAAACTATGCATTTGACAAAGCACTAATATCCAGCATCTATAGGAAACTACAAATTTACAAGAGAAAAATAACTTCATTAAAAAAAGGGCAAAAGACAAGAACTTTTTTTAAAAAAAGACATACATATGGCCAACAAGCCTATGTAAAAAAGCTCAGTATCACTGATCCTTAGATACATGCAAATCAAAACCACAGTGAGATATCATCTCATACAAGTCAAAATGACTGTTACTAAAAAGTCAAAAAAATAACAGACGCTGGCGAGCGTGCAGAGATAAAGAACACCTATAAACTGTTGGTGGAAGTGTAAATTAGTTAGATCATTGTGGAAAGCAGTATGGCGATTCTCAAAATGCTAAAAGCAGAACTACCATTCAATCCAGAATTTCATTAGTGGGTACATACCCAGAGGAATATAAATTACTATAACAACACATGCACCCGAATGTTCACTGCAACAGTATTCACAATAGCAATGACATGGAGTCAACCTACATACCCATCAATGACAGATTGGATAAAGAAAGTGTGGTATATTTACACCATGAAATGCTATGCAGCCATTAAAAAAAAAAAGAATGAGATCATGTGTTTTGCTGGAACACGAATGGAGCTGGAGGCTATTATCTTAGCAAACTAATGCAGGAACAGAAAACCAAATAGTGTGTGTTGTCACTTATAAGTGAGCACTAAATGATGAGAACTCACGAACACAAAGAAGGGAACAACAGACCTGAAAATCTACTTGACGATAGAGGGTAAGAGGAGGGAAAGGAGCAGAAAAGATAACTTATTGGGCACTAGGCTTAAGACCTAGGTGATGAAATAATCTGTACAACCAACCCCCATGACATGAGTTTACCTATGTAACAAACCTTTACATGTACGCTCAAACTTAAAAGTTTTTTAAAAATAATAAATAATAAATACAATGCTGCTATAATGTCTTTGTGTGAACATGTTCTAATTTCTTTCGGTTAGATGCCTAGGAGCTGAATTTCTGGATTGTATTAACTGCCATTTTATGGCCAACAAGAGTCTTCTCCCTCTGCCTTAGAGTCTCTTCCTCAGCAATCCTAAATATATGTATTTTTTCATATCTGAAATACTGCATTTATCACCTTGAATTCATTGATTTTTTTTTTTATTCACCTCTCTCTTTGCTAACTAGACTGTGAGCTCCTTAAAGGTCAAAAACACACTTTTTATGGGAATGTTTAGAATAGTGGTGAGTGCTCAGTAAGTGTTTAAAAATAAATAGCCAAGATCCTTGACATAAATAAGCTATTGTATAGCTAGAGTGCTGGATTGCATTACATCAGCTAGGCTTATCCTAGGAAGTATGTTCCCCAGAATTCTTTATTTGATCTCAGAGTTAGCCAAATGAAGAACATGCATGGGATTTGGAAGGAGGACGTGAAACAGAAGCCATTACTCCTTAAAGGTCATGATGCTGAGAGCTGCAGAGAACACAGCGGAAGTGTCTGGCAGGCCCAGCTTGTCCATATCTCTGCTGCTCTTTGTCTCGGTCCTCTTCCTTGCTGTAGAAACTGCTGGCCAACAGTATCCCACGTCCAGCACCAGATGCCCACCAGATGCTACACTGTAGACCCACAAAAGTGAGATCTTCGCAGCAGCAACAGCTTCCCATAGGCCTCTCCTTCTTTTCTCTATCCTCCCACGTTGATGTGGCCATCAATGCCCTTGGCTACAGAATGTTCCTGCAAGTTCTGACGTCACCACACCAGTGCCACAATCGGACAAGTTCGTAGCTAATCTTCTGATTCTCTAATTCCTCCCTCCGGAACTGTACTTCCAGTTCTTCCCACATATGAGTAAGATCTAATTCCCATAATAAAGCCCTCATTTGGTATTACTCATGGTATCTCTCTCTTCCCAGCTAAACCCTAACTGATGCAGTCCTCCAGATATGAGCCATATGTAATCATTCTTCTGAGAGCCAAGTGCTGTGACCTGGAGTCTCTGAAAAGCTGCCTGGTCTGCACTGAGCAGGTGGGCCCCCACCCTACGTGACATTTATTTTAAAAGGACTAACCACACACTAAGGATTACCTGTGAGATCTAGGAAGGAGTTTTGTTTCCAGCATTAAAATGTCACTGCTGATTTTTTAATGATACTGTTTTGCTTTTTTTTTCAGTTGGAATTTAAATTTTCCTGATAACATTTTAAATGCCATTAAAATTCCTACATAACTAACATCCCTTAAATCTTCATTATAAATGTTAATTGTGACCCTGAATCTCAAAGACAAAAACAATTTAAAGTAAACACACAAAAAGATAGATCTTGAGAGGTTTAAGAAAAAAAAAAAAAAAAAAAAAAAAAGAGGGAAAGGAGAAAAAAATCCAGGAAGCAATTAGGGGCACTGGCATCTTATTTCCTTCTTTGTTTTCTTCTCACATATGCCCTCAATTGCTTACTTTAAAATAAAGATATTTTATTGGGTAATATTAACATTCCCTATCTTCTATCCTTTTCAAACAGCAGAGCTACAGCATTCAATATTCCTGTCTGGCAATAGATTGTCTTCTGATATCTTGTCAACTGTAATTGGAGCGTATTGCAGATCAGAGGCAGAAGTTTCACCATTAATGATCTTTACAGGGAGTTATTACAGAGGGATATTCCCCCTCTAAGGAGGCAGTTGTCTGGTCATGATCTCCTATGACAAAAGCAAGGTTCGAAGAGTCATGAGATAATTGGTGGTGGTGTCAGTACTTAGGGGCTCTAATGAGTCCAATTTCTGATTGCTTAACTATGAAGTGGGTGAAACCTTTTGTTGAATTTTAACTGAGAGAGGCAGACTTACTTTGTCCTGCAGAGGATCACTGGAGCTCTTCCTTGCATTATGTATTTTGAGGACCAGTAAGGGATGCTTTATCCTAAGAAAAGGATGAAAGTGAACCTACTATTATTTAGAAGTTTGACAAAAGGTGTCACACCTGTTGTCAAGATGTTCACAGCAGAGAAAGTGGGTCAACTCTAAAAGAAAAGATCAAGACCCAGTTTCTGTTTCCTGAGACGTACAAGTGAAGGGATGTGATCCTCACAGGCCAGTTGGCTTGAAATGAAGGCATTAAGTCTCCAGAAACTATTTTTTTTTTTTAGAAAAGGAAATTTATTCTGTTTAAGATCCAAGCTAAAAAAAATAGGGCCTATATATCAGGTGATGGTAGAGAAGTGAAGTAGCCCAGAACTGCTGTTGCTGGAAGATCTTCCCAACTCTGCCACTCTTGAGTGTATCTTGATTGCCCCTGCACAGTGCACCAGGGCCATTCCAGCAGAAATTCAGAACAGGACAGTCTATGAGGAACAGTGGGGAAGTCTGAAGCCCCATTGTCTGGGTTTGAATCTGAGTTCTGACACTTAGAAGTTGAGTGACCATGGGAAAGTCATTCATGTGTTTTATATCTCAATTTACCCTTCTCTAAAATGGGCATAATAGTAGTATCTGCAGCATGAAGCTTGAAAAAATGTTAATATATGCAAAGTTCTTTAAAAAGCACTTGGACCAAGAGCTACTCTGCCATTTCCAAAACCCTAAACATGCATAGGTATCATCACAAGAGATTCTGTCATAGCCCTGTCTCCTTCTATAATCACAACTCCATCTTGGTATAGAGCTCCACCAACATATACACATATGTGCGTGCATGAGCACACACACACACACACACACACACACTCTCTCTCTCTCTCTCTTTGATCCAGCCACAGCCACTTGGTCCATTCAAAATATTTGTCTCTTCTATACACCACACAGATACTGGCTGCCGATCAGAGCCTCTAGCTCAATTCAATTTGTAAGGAGTACTGTCCAAAGTGCCTTTGGATTTCCCTCTGAGTTCACAAGCCATCACCAGTAAGTTACTAGGCAGACAGAATACCAGCCTCAGGAGCTTAACTCAATGTGCCTAGGAGCTGCAGACAACTTGTATTTCCTGCCTTACCATAGTGGACCTTACAGATTGTCACAGACCCCACCACTGAAACACAACCTCTGTCTTCCACCCCGGCTAATTCACTAAGTTAGTTATGCTGCACCAGAACCCAAGCAGTTGAGGCCTACCAGGGAAGTGTAAGAAGTTCATTAACCTTCATAACAGCTCTCCATTTCTCCTCACAATGAAGCATCAGCTTCCCCTTTCAAAGCTGATGTTCAAGATGTGTTCTATATTCCAGTCTTTTTGTTTTTTATCTAGAGCAGTTGACTTTTTTCTTTTTTTCTCTAGGGCTTGCTCATATTTTCCAGTATTTCCTTAAGAAATGCATGCATTTCTGTTTATAACAGCCCTGAGATTGGTCACTATTCAATCCAAGTGGATTCCATGTTAACAATCTCATCAATCTCTGTAGGTTTATGTATCTTGCAGCTTATATTTTGGACTTTGGTAAGTCTTTGTCTCATCACTATAACTTTAAAGATTGGTATTTAGCCATCAGAATATCAATGAATTAATGTTATGTAGTCATCTATTCCCTGCCTGGTTCCATAAAAAAACTTGAAATAATTAACACAAGACAGTTCATGAAGTTAGGTAAAGCAAAACAAAAGCTGAACAGTACCCCAAAATGTTCTACATTCTGCAAAAAAAGTGTTTAAACTGTGCCCACACTCGACTCTGAAGTTTTCAGCAGCAAAGTCAAGAGCAAAGTATGTTCATTGGCTAGACACATGAAATCATTTGTGAACTCTGGCCACATGACTTTTAGGGGATACACACAGGCTTTCCTATCACTGACATCTGAAAAATATTATGAGACCTTGACAAATATATTCGTTTGACAGGTCCTATTCCATTTTGTTAACCCCATTCCTGCAAAACTCCATCGAACATGTGCCTCTCTCACTGCTGGGTAGCAGAGGCTGCTTGAACAGCATCTGTATCTCAGAGAAAAAGTACTGGAGTTGGAACTGAGAACAAAAGTCTGGATGCTGCTGAGGCCCTGATTAAACCCAAGAGACTCCATTTCTTCTGTCTGTTTTAATTTGTCTTAAGGAATATGCCATTAATTTGCATTGATCCTCACGTTCTGCTTGTCCCTAGTGTGTTCTAGGGAGAAGAATTTCATTTTCTATGCCAGCGAGCTAGTTGGCCTTCAGCTGGTTTTTAGTTCTGTGTACAGGCATCACGGAGACATTACTGGAAGTTCCAGATGAATGGTCGCATGTGGGAACTCATTCAGACACTGGATGGCTTATCATCAAAATGAAAAATTGTGGCAATGGTATCAGGGACAGTATTCTGTTTTTATTCTATTCTTAAAAATCAAATGAGCATTAGCCATATGACACGTATAACCAACTAAGTTTGAACATACAGAAATAAGGTTTACATTTGAAATCAAGCTTAAGCGCAATTACTCAATCTTGAAAATTTAATAATTTGTATAGTCATGTGTTTGCAAAGTGGTAATAAGTGATATACAAGAAATACACAAAATAAATATGATTTACATTATAACATAATTGTAATGAAGATTTTTCAAACTAGAATGAAGAAAAGTGAAAACTGGAGAGAGAAGTTGTGTTGATATCCCTTTAAATGCCCTTGAATGTAAAGTAAAGGGTGCTTAAGCCTTAATGTTTTCCAAAAGGGCTATGATAACTAAGTATTGCACAAGAGAGAGGCCATAATCTCTTCTTCTGTCCAAACGAACAATTTCTGTAACAGTTAAGAGAAGGTGTTCAGGTCCCAAAGAAAATTCTATCCTATCTGGATAGATTTCATTAAATATTTTTTTAATCTTAGAACTAAGATGTCAATTGTTGACAAATTATTTTCTGTACCCAGGATATTTACACATAAACACACAAAATGTAAAGGAGTAATATAGATTGTATGCATGTTAAATGATGTAGATACAGAGAAAAGACATCAGATGTGTAATTTATCACTGCATTTCATCAAGTATTTCTGGCTCTCTAAAATGGAGGTAGTTCACCACTGTACAATTCATCCATGTAACCAAAAGCGACTTGAACCCCAAAAGCTATTGAAATAAAAAAGATTTTTAAATAAATAAAATAGAGGTGGGATTGCTGTTTCCTGAACTCTTGTAGTTAGGTGGGGGCTCTCAACATGTGAGCAAAAGTGCCTGCAAATAATGCAGGCATAAGCTTTAGCAGCTAACACAAAGTTTGCCAAGCTCTTTGCCATTGCAACCAGGAAATTTCAAGATGGCAGCTCCTCTGCCAGCCTAGGTCCCTGAATGAGGATGACAGGAAGAAAAGCACTCAGTCAACCCTTGATGTATATAAAGCATAAGCTATACAATGTCATTAAAGGGGTTGTCACTACAGCACAACTTAACCAGTCCCGACTGACTGACTGACTGGGTCAGGCTGCATCTGGATCAGGAAGGGCCAGCTTATACTACAAGGACAAACACCTCAAAATCTCAAGTGTTAAACCAAGATTTACTGGTTGTCATGCTGCATGCCCATCATGGGTTGTCTGAGGACTCTGCTCAGTATAGTTAACTCGGGGAATCTGGTGACAACCTCCTATCATGATTGCCAAAGCAGAAACAAGGAATATTTTTCACTGTGCTCTTAAAATATGTGCTTGGCAGTTACACCAATCAATTCCATTTCACTGGCCAAATGTGAGTCACATGGCTACACCTACCTTCAGAGAAGATTGAGAAGTGCCATCCTAACATGTGCACAGAAGGAAAGGATTAAAAACATGTCGGTCAAATGTCCTAATGGTCACAATACTAATATGATCCCATTTTTCAGATGCCCATACCAGTTGAGAAAGATTAATTAAGTTTAGTCTTAAACGCTGTTAGAAGAAAAGAGATTTGAACCCTGGGAGCTTGAATTCCAGATCCTAGGCTCTTAAAAAGTATAATAAAACTCTACTACTAGTAATAAAAGCTGCCATTAAAAGTGCAGAGTGGTAATATGGAATACTAGTAGTATGAAATATTATTATTAACAAATAATAACAGCTAATAACAGCCAATTAGCATTCACTAATGATAATGGCTAACAAAGAAGCAGAATAGTGTAGCGACTAAATGATGGATTCCCGGCTAGTGGTTACATGACCTTGAGCAAGTAACTTACTCTCTGTTCTCAGAGGCCTCACCTGTCTATTGGTGATAGTAACAGCATCTCTCTCACGGATTGTTCTAAAAATTATGTGAGTTTCATAAAACGCACTGAGTGGAGTGCCTGCCCCATAGAAAACCCTCTGCAAATGTTTCCTGAGTGCTTGCTGTGCATTAGACACTGTGGAAAGGGCTTTGCTTGCATTATATCCTAGAATGTTCCAAACAATGCCATTGGGATGAAGGTGACTCATCTCACTGAGACCTTGTGTTATCAAATGTGTCCTCTCTCCTCCTGTTCCTTCTCTCTCCACCCCATTTTTTCTTACATATTGATCTTCACCCTGCCCCTAAGTGGCTGCTTCTTTCATTGCCTAAAATATTCTCCGCCATACACCTGTCCAGGTTTGAACAAATAATACCGGCGTTCTTATGGAATTCCTACTGTATAACTCTAATGCAGAAACATGAGAAGATCTTTCCTTTAATTATGGGTATTCCAACTCAGTCCTTTATAAGTCCCATCAATAAATTTGTGTGTGCTTCACATATATGTAAATGTCTGTGCTCCCAATATAGATTTGGGATTAGAATGAAGAGTAAAATACAGTCTAGTCCCTTGGCAGATATAAAATCCAATTCAGAAATAAAATGTAAAAACTCTATAAGGTTGTTTTTCCACGTGAAAGATTAGTCTCCTTAAGAAGAGACTTACCTGGAATCACTCCTGGCAGTTCAGTAGCTCAGAGTAAAGATATGAAGAAGGTATGTTTATTGTTATTTGGAAAATCTCAGCTGTGCACCCAGAAAACAGTTATGTCAAGTGAGTTGAAAATAGATTATAGTGTTGGCCCTTCATTAATTATTCTTTACAAATTTATGGGAAGCTGAGGAAACCAGATAACTCCTCTCTGCCCTACGACCTACTGCTAAGAAAAGAAACCAGGTCTGCTACAGATGGAGATGTTCAGAGAGCAGGCCCATCGTGAATTAAGATAGAAGATTAATACAAGCACTTAGTTTCGAAGCATATCGAGTTTCTTATATACAGGCTCAACCGCATCTGCACAAAACATTATTGTTTTATATTAATTAATTTAAATTATCCCTGTGGCTGGGAACTTCAAAGTAGACTGAAACACCAGACTTCTATCATCCCTCGGGTAAAAAGCAAGAAGATGGCCTTCATTATTTTTCATCCCGTTTAGCCTCTGAACATTTCTGCACTTCCCTGTTGAATTGGCCCAAAATTATCAGATGTTGGCTTCTTGGAAATAAATTCTAATAAGAATCATGCCTGGCAAATTAATTTTACCTGCAACTCCCAAAGAGTCTACAACATGAAAGGGTTTGCTAAGAAAATGCCATTTCAGAAACAAAAAAGAAACGCATTGCTGGGACACACTGGAACAGCTGGGATGTCCAGACTGAGGCAACTGAGACACCCAGAGTGGGGCAGCCAGTTTGGACTCTGCTGACATAGTGGTTAAAGCTGCAGATAACTCGTCCTTTGTCAATGCCCAGAGTCTGATGCTTACGGATGAGACAAACGACCCCAAATCTGGAAAGACGCCCAGCAGCCCTGGAGAAACAGATCCATACATCAACCCAGCTTATACATACACATGCTGTAGTGAATACTTGTAATTTGGAGCTGCTTGGGCATTTATTTTGAGTATAGGGCTGACCATCTCATGCAAGAAGGGCTCAGTCACCTTTGACACAGTTTCTAGCTCTCTGTCTTCTCTTCCCTGTGGTGGCTCCAGAAATTTGCCCTATACACCTGCCTCCTGGTATACCTGCCTCCTGGTACACCACCTCTCTATGGGACATATAGATACATACAACCCACCAGACTCTCTCCACTGGCCCTTCCATCCCACATGGACTGTGCAGATATGCTATGGCAACATTTCCCAAGTCACAGTGTGGCCTTCTGGGTCTCGTGTTGTCTTTCTCTAAACCCACCCATTAGAATTGCCTGCGCGAAAGCTGCTTGCGCAATGCCCTGGAACCAATAAGGCTCAGGCCCGCAGGTATCTCTCCCATGGGTTCCTCACCTGCTGGCTGAGCACAGTGCTTCCATGACAGTTCCCCTGCTCTCCATGGCTCTCCTCTTCTCTGGTGGCCTCTAGGGATACACTGTAATGAACTCTTTCTGTGAGTTCATGTGCCCCCTGTGCTGCCTCCTCTGTGTCTCAACACCTGAACCCCACACCTGAAACTCGTTTTCTCCAGATCAGGGCTCTTCTAGACAGTGGCTATCTCACTAGAAATGAAGTGGACACAGGTCAGAGGAGAGCACAAGAACATCTGCCAGTATCAACAAGTTTCCTGTGAAAGGGACACCTGCTCATGGGCTGGACACTTAGGCACTAGGCCATCCTCCAGTATAAAAAGGAACCTCCTGAAAGGCATACTGTAAACATCCACAACCAAATAAGGGCTAGAGTTTATAGCCACCGGCCAGAGAGGGACCTCAAGACTGAAATTAGGGAGAAAAAAATCACAACACACATCAATACATATACATGTATACTTATATATATGTACTGTGTGCATATAAATATACAATATATGTACATATTAAAGTGTTTAATAATTATACATAATCTATTAATTCATATTTTTAAATTTTCTAATTTCATATGAGACATACTGTTTAAGTTGATTATCAAAAATATATCAATTAGTTTTGGTGATGAATATATATAAAAATATACTTGATAAAATTTCATATCATAGCATTCAATGTATATACCACAAATACTAAATTTTATGATCTGATTCTTAGAATTGTAACATTTGCATAAAACATAAAATGGTTTATATGTACAATTTTTTCATGTTTCAAAATGAGGAAATGCAAAAGAAGGTTTCTGACATGTACTTAGAAGTATTTCTTTTCAAATTACTTTTTATAAGTGTGGTTAGTTCTTATTTCAATAAACGATATGCCAATTGGATCTAATAATCATTGCCATATTTTTTGTTTTTACTATTGGCTCCTGAATACCATAGGAAGTCTCCCTGCTGTCCAAGAAACAGACAACATGACTGTAGCCCACAGACTGGTAAAGACAATTTAACGAGATTTTTATGCATCATGTTAATTTTCCAAATTAGCATTTCTTCATTCTCCTAGCTAGCCATCAGTTCTACCTGGCATGAATTAAATAATATATAAGTAAAAACGAAACCATCTAGACCTGATGATGGCCCAAACCACCATGTTGGCTGCAGGTGTTCCACTGAGTGAGAAACTAAGAAGACACAGGGCTGCAGCATGCACAGATGCCCTCCTTGTGCCCAGTTAATACACATCCTGAGTATCTGACTACCTCAGCTTTCTTTTAAAATCAGGGTAAAGTGCTTGGACCTTTAGGATATTATGCTAAGTGAAAGAAGACAGTCACGGAAACACAAGTCCTGTATAATTCCACCTGTATGAGGCATCTAAAATAGTCAAATTCATAAAATCAAAGACTGGAATGAGTGTTAGTTGGGGTGAGGGGAGGAGAAATGAGGAGTTATTATCAACAGGCATGAAGTTTCAGTTAAGTGAGATGAATTAGCTCTAAGAATATGCTCTGCAGTATATCTAGAGTCAACAATAATGAATTGCATAATTAAAATTTGTTAGAAGGAAGGATCTCATGTTAAGTGCTCTTACACCAGTAAAATGAAAATTGTAAAAGTTAAATTAAAACAAAAAAAGAAATAATCGTTAAACAATTATCATATCATTGACTTTTTTTTTTTTTTTTTTTTTTTGAGACAGAGTTTTAGTCTTGTTGCCCAGGCTGGAGTACAGTGGCACGATCTCAGCTCACTGCAACCTGTACCTCTCAGGTTCAGGCAATTTTCTTGCCTCAACCTCCCATGTAGCTGGGATTACAGGCACCTGCCACCATGCCCAGCTAATTTTTGTAATTTTAGTAAAGAGAGGGTTTCACCGTGTTGGCCAGGCTGGTCTTCAACTCCTGACCTCAGGTGATCCGCCCGCCTCAGCCTCCCAAGGTGCTGGGATTACAGGAATGAGCCACCACACCAAGCCATATTATTGAATTTTTAAAAATAAATTCAAAAAGACATCAGTTCCATTGAGTCCCAAGAGTACGACAGAGTTGGGAAATACTGGTTCACCCCATGGCAGACACAACCAGGTACCTAACCAATATCCCTTCTTACCTTCTCCCTTACTTATGTAACCCTACTTTTATAGGGCAATTGTATCAGTTAGCCTTTGATGCATTATAATTTGTCACAAAATTTAGTAGCTTAAAACAATAGCCTTTCATCAGTTGAGTGGTTCTTTTTGTCTCAGCTCGTCTCATTTATATGTCTGTAATCACCTGTTTTCCAACTAGATAACTCTGGTTCTGGGGATTTCTGGGGATTGCTAGCTATTGGCTGTGTGACAGAGGTGAAGGGCCCTATGTCTCTCACCAACCAGTGGGATAGCCTGGATAGGGAGTAATACAGTTCTGAGATAGCGACACAAAGCATTCAAACACCTACCGCTGGAGGCCGAGGCTGGGATGTGACACTACATCACTTCCACTTCATTTCATTGGCCAAAGCAAGTTACAAGGTAAGCCCAGATTTAAGTTGGGAAGTAGACTCCACCCCACCTGTCACTGGGAGAAGGTTCAAAGTCACATTCCAAGGGGACTGGGAAAAAGGAGCGAAATTATTGCTGTTGTTTGACAAGCAATTTGCCATAGCAGTATATTAATAATGTTTTTATTTTCTGTACTTTATAATGTTTTGACATCTTAAAAGCCAGAGAGATTGCTTCTCCCAAGGCTGGCCAGTTCTCAAAGATAGCAGGGAACTCGGCCATGAGCACATCTTTTATACATAAACCAACCACTTCTGAAACTTTAGCCCCAACCACTTATTTATCTAACTAATTTTCACACATCAAGCCAATATTTTCCCTGCCTTAAATCATAGCAGGATTAGGTACCAGCTGACTAAAGGCCACTGCAATGTCCTGAAGCTCACTGGCATTATTTAAACTAGTCAAACCTAAACTGTTTATCCTGCCCTGCCTTGCCTCTCTCGTGGAAACCCCCCAAAAAAGGATCTGGCCTAGGTTTTCCCTGGCTCCTGTCTTCATCCCCTAACCACACTGGTGCTGTCTCTTGTGGTCTTGTGTGACATAGGGTGACCCCCCTCTCCAGGACCTGTGAGTCTAAACAACTTCTTCCTTGCAAGTTTCATTTTTGTTTCCTCTAGTGGCTACACTGACTTGACCATACCATAACCAATATGTACAGTTTAGGACAAGCAGCAAGGTGTCTGCGTAAAAAGAAAAGAAATAAGCAAACGTAAAAACTGAAAATGAAAAAAGAATCTTACATTTTACAGCCATCCTTACACTGAAGGGTGGTCAGGCAACAAACCTATGTTCATAGCTTGGGGCTTCCGAGAAAGCTACTTAGAAGAGGAAAGTCTTGACTGGCTCACATATTTGGACTCAAATTTTCCACTTCTTTATGGCAGGAATGCAAAAGCAATGCCAGAGGAGAGGCCAGTGTCTTCAAACCTTGAGGCAACAGGACTGAGCCTGAAAGCCACATCCTAAGATGGCTGAACAGAAAGAAAAAAGGAGACAACTGCAGGCTATTTCCCTACTACGTTTTATAGGAGACAAATATAACTCCTTCCTAGTTTGACCCACTTTAGGTTGTTTCTGCCATTCAGTGGTGCTGAATGTACGTCCTCACTGATACAAACACCTTGGCACATCATGGTATAGGAAATTCAATTAACATATTCACAATGGCGCAGCCATACAGGAGAAAGAAACAAAAAAAACATGCTTCCAGGTAGGTCTCCTGGGTCACTATAGATGCCTGAGAGAAGGAAGAACATTGAATAGAACAAGGACACAAGGACACAGGGACCAGAGAAACAATCCCACCCAGATCCGTCCTAGAGTGAGAATGATGGCTTCATGACCTACAGCCCAGCCCAGTATTGGATACATTGCTTTTCAAATATTATGTTTCTGAAGCAATATTTGGTGCCATGGGGACAAAGATGAAAATGTACACAAATGGAAATAAAAACAAGAAAGCCTGCATATAAGATTTTCCCCAGGAATATAGAAATTGTTTTCATCTACTATCCTTGGGGGAAAATCAATAACATTAGAGAACTTGACAGCATTTGTGGGTTAAGGTTGTTGGAAACTCATTAATTCACTCAACAGATATGAATCTAGCTCCTGGATAATTGATGTATAGTAATTCTCTTTAAATTTAATTAATGCTTTCTTATTTCACAAAATACTAAAGGTACTGCCAAAGATGGTGACTTTGAAGAATATAACTACCTCCTTTCCTTTTCCCCTTTCTTCTCCTCTCCTTTGCTTCTTCCCACTTTCTTTCATCCTCTTCTCTTACTTTTCTTTTCCCTCCATTCCCTTCTCTTTCTTTTAGGAAAAATAGGTGGGGAGAATTGCATTAACATTTTACTTTCTTTCTATAGGTCTGTAATTCTCACAGCATGAACGAAGTAACACAGATGTTATACAAGGAAAGTTTCAATGGTAAATAGATATGGCATTAAATAATGCTCAAACACATGGTGAGAAATTTTTTTTTCCATTTCCCTCTTCTCTTTCTTTGCCTTTAATTTTAAAAATAATTACACAGGGGCTGCAAAATAATGTAAAAAACAGCTTCCTACCTCTTTTCTCCCTACCTTCTCAATTTTCCTCTCCAAAGACAATAAATTTTTCTTCTTTCAGCTGTTTTTAATAGCAATTATTTTTGTACCTTAAAATAAAATGGTCATATACTTTTTGATTAATCAAATTTAAAGTTTTTGTTTTGATGCTCTTTATAATTGAGAAAAATTTCTATGTGGATTTAAAATATATCCACAGATTCTCTGATATTCATTGTGAGGCAGGCTGAATTCTCCTCCTCTTAAATGTGGGCTGAAATCTGTAACTTGCTTCTAACAAATGGAAGAAAGCAGAGGTAACAGTGTTTGGCTCGGGGAACATGTCATAAAAAGGCACTGTTGCTTCCATAGTGGTCTCTCTCTTGCTCTTCTCTTGTATTATTTGCAACAGGAGAGAGTAGCAGCCATGTTTTGAGAAGATGCCCACATAGTGAAAAACTGGGCATCTGTCCAGTGGCCACTGAATAGCCAAGGCTTCCTGCCAGTAGCCAGGTGAATGAGCTTAGAAATGGTTGATCTGGCCCCAGTCAAGTCCTCAGATGACCACAGTCTCTGCCAGCCTCAGGTCTGTGGCTTTATGAGAGACTCATACAGCTAAATTGCTTCCAAACTTTCGGACAAAAAAAGGTATGAAGATAAATGCATACTGCTTTAGGCTACAAATTTTGGGATGATTTGTTATATGGAAATACATAATTAATAAAGTATTTTTAAAACATACTCTCTCATACTCATCATATACTTATATAACATTTACAATTAACCAATAACATCTCTTTATATTTTACCTAAGTAAATGTTTCCCACCGCTGAGCCAATTAATTAATTATGATTGCATGTCCCTTTTTTCAGAACTTGTTTTTCCTAGAAGTAATAATTGCCATTTTTACCAGACGTAGTTATCTATGTATCTATCCTAATGATTTTTCAGAATACTTCATCAGATCTACAATACATAACAGTCCCCAGTTATCCACAGTTTCACTTTCTAGGGTTTCAGTGACCTGTGGTCTACTGCAATTTGAAAATAATAAGTGGAAAATCCCATAAATAAACAATTCATAAGTTTTAAAATTGCACACTGTGCTGAGTAGTATATGAAATCGCTCGCCCTCCTGCTCCACTCCACCTAGGACTTGAATGATCCCCTTGTCTAGAGGACCCATGCTATATAGACCATTTGTTCATTAGTCACTTAGCAGATGACACAGTATTTGTGTTTAAGTAATCCTAATTTCAGAACTTGTTATTGGTCTATTTAGGGATTCAATTTCTTCCTATTTCAGTCTTCGGAGAGAGAGTGTATACACCTAGGAATTTATTTCTTCTAGACTTTTTGGTTTATGTGCATAGAGGTGTTATCCAATGGTCATTCATATTTCTGTGGGGTCGGTGGTGATATTCCCCTTATCAATAAATACCTGGGAATAGAGCTAACAAAGGAAGTGAAGGATCTCTTCAAGAACTGCAAAGCACTACTCAAGGAAATGAGAAAGGACACAAACAAATGGAAAAAACATCCCATGCTCATGGATAGGAAGAATCAATATCATCAAAATGGACATACTGCTCAAAGCAATTTATAGATTCACTGCTATTCCCATTAAACTACCATTGACATTCTTCACAGAATCAGGAAAAAACTATATTAAAATTCACACAGAAGCAAAAAAGAGACAGCCAACATAATCCTAAGCAAAAAGAATAAAGCTGGAGGCATCACACACCTGACTTCAAACTATACTACAAGGCTATAGTAACCAAAACGGCATAGTACTGGTACAAAAACAGACACATAGACAAACAGAACTGAATAGAGAATTTGGAAATAGGTCTGCACACCTACAACTATCTGATCTTCATCAAACCTGACAAAAATAAGCAATGGAAAAAGGATTCCCTATTTAATAAATGATACTGGGACAAGTGGCTAGCCATATACAGAAAATTAAAACTGGGCTCTTTCCTTGTACCTTATACAAAAATTAATTCAAGATGAATTAAAGACTTAAATGTAAAACCCAAAACCATAAAAACTCTAGAAGAAAATCTAGGCAATAACATTCAGGACATAGGCATAAGCAAAGATTTCATACCAAAACACCAAAAGCAACTGCAACAAAAGAAAACATTAACAAATGAGATTTAATAAACTAAAGAGCTTCTGCACAGCAACAACAACAACAAAGCTATCAGTAGAATGAACAGACAATCTACAGAATGGGAGAAGAGTTTTGCAATCTATCCATCTGATAAAGATCTAATATCCAGAATCCACAAGGAATTTAAACAAATTTACAAGGAAAAAAAACCATTAAAAAGGGGGCAAAGAAAATTAACAGACACTCTTCAAAAGAAGATATTCATGCAGCCAACAAACATAAGACAAAATCTCAACATTACTGATCATGAGAGAAATGCAAATCAAAACCACAATGAGATACCATCTCACACCAGTCAGAATAGCAATTACTAAAAAGTCAAAAAAACACAGATGCTGGTAAGATTGTGGAAAAAAAGGAATTCTTTTACACTGTTGGTGGGAATGTGAATTAGTTCAGCCATTGTAGAAGACAGTGTGGTGATTCCTCAAAGATCTAGAAGCAGAAATACCATTTTACGCAGCAATTCTGTTACTGGGTATGTACTCAAAGGACTATAAATCATACTATTATAAAGATACATGCCCACATATGTTTATTGCAGCAGTATTTACAGTAGCAAAGACTTGGAATCAACCCAAATACCCATCAATTATAGACTAGATAAAGAAAATGTGGTACATATATACCATGGAACACTATGCAGCCACAAAAAGGATCAAGACTGTGTCCTTTGCAGGGACATGGATAAAGCTGGAAGCCATTATCCTAAGCAAACTAACGCAGAAACAGAAAACCAAATACTGCATGTTCTCACTAAGTGGGAGCTGAACAATGGGAACACATGGACATATCGGGAGGAATAACACACACTGGGGTCTGTTGGGGGGCAGGGAGAAGGAGAGCATCAGAAAGAATAGCTAATGGATGCTGGACTTAATACCTAGGTGATGGGTTAATCTGTGCAGTAAACTACCATGACACACATGTACCTGTGTAACAAATCTGCATATCCTGCACATGTACCCAGAACTTAATATAACAGTTGATTTAAAAAAAAGAGAGAAGGAGGGTGACAGCAATGTTTTATAAGGAAGTTTCTAGGGGAAATGTTGGGAATCTATAGATCCACATGAGACCAAGTAGGTATTATCTGACAGGGAATGACTGTGGGAACCCACAGGATTGTTTTTTCCCTTTTCCCTGTGTAAGGAAAAGCAGCCTTCAAGCTTACTAGAGTATTTACTGCAGGAATAAATGGGTAATAGACAGGGTAGAATAACTGGATCAGAAAGGATATCAGGAAAAACACTGGCTAATGTAAAGGAAATATTAACAGAATTTTTAACGGCCCTGAAATTAAAAGTTTTACATAATAATTTTTAAAAATCATAAACTTACTTTTCAGTATACATACTCTACTTTTAAATGGTCATAAAAGTCACTACTGCCACCTCCCACAGTGAACACACCAATAATGAGTTCCAAAACTGATTCAGTAATGAAAACACTACCAATCAGAAAAATCCAAGGACAAGACATATTGAATTCTATCAGATACATAAAGAAGACCTGACACCATTCCTCCTGAAACTATTGTAAGGAATTGAAGTGAAGGGACTGCTTCCTAACTCATTCTGTGAGGCCAACATCATTCTGATATTGAAACCTTGCAGAGACACAACAAAAAGAGAAAACTTCAGGCCAATGTCCTTGAGGAAAACAGATGCAAAAATACTAAAGAAAATACCATACCAGCAAACCCAATCCAGCAGCACATCAAAAATCTAATCCAACACAATCAAGTAGGTTTTATTCCTGGCATGCAAGGTTGGTTCAACATACACAAATCCATAGATGCAGAAAACTCTGTTGATAATATTCACTATTGCTTCATATTAAAAACCCTTTATGTTAAAACATGGCTAATGTAAAGGAAAGACTCCACCTAGACTCCAGATGCCATGTTGTGAGGAATTGAAAGCCATTTACAAAGGTCACATGTAAGTGCTCAAGTTGACAGTCCTGGCTGAGCTCAGCCTGCAAGTTATGTCAGGCTAAGCCTCAAGTAATCCCTGGCTAAACTTCAGAAATGCCTAGAAAATGCCAGCCCCCAAGAAATTCAAGTTATCACAGCCATAGTCTTCTCAGCTGAGGCCTCAGACATCATGAAATATAGAAAAGCCATTCTTGTCTAAAATACTAACCCAGAAAATTCATGCACATAAAAAAAATGATAATTGTTGGACGGCCCCTCTTTTTGGTGTTTTTTAAATAGAAATAGTTTCTAGGAAAAAAAAATAATCATAACATTGGAGCAAAATAAAATTAAATATAATTCAATAAAATTAAAGTATAATTCAATAAAATTAAATTTTAAATTTACTCATAAATATAACTAGCAGTTAAAGCATACTATAATGCAGAATATAAATTTATTTTCACAATGGTGTCCTGAAAAGTAATTCATTGAAGAAAAGTCATGAGAATGGATTCTATAGTTTCCTTAAATTCAAGTAAGCTTTTTAAATTTACTTGGAAGTTTTAGATAGTATCTGTGAGTAGAATAATGTAATACAAATTTAAAAAAGGGAAAAAGCTTCTGGCTTATAACCACACATTTTATTTGCTTATTCCCATGACCCATCAGTGGTGAAATTTTGTAACTTTTACCAGCATTTTTATTATTTCTTCCTTTAACATGCTGGAGACCAGGTCCATCTTTTCTCTGCATTTCTGCTTCATTGCCTGAAAAACTTCTCTTCCTATTCAAGCCCTTTGTTTTTTAATATAGCCTTCTTCTGCCCCTAGAGGTTTTTAGTTTAACCACAGAAACACAGCTTCCATCATATTAGTCTCCTCCTCAAAATAAAAACAACAACAACAACAACAAAAACCACTTTAATGGTGTCTTTTTAGATAAAATGAAGTCTAAAATCTTAGCAAGGCAATCAAGATTCAAAGACTACCTCTAAAACACTTATTCAATTTATCCCCCAATAAAATGCCCACTTTTCTATTCACATAATATTCACCATGTTAATAATGTCAGTATTAGTTGGAGGCATCCTTCATTTATCACAGCCAAAAGTGTTCATAATAATGACCAAGATGATGAAGACTCTAGAGCGATGAAATAAAACATACTCTTAGAGGAAAAATCACTTAACCACAAAGAAATAAAATAAGAAAGGTTAAAAAAAAAAACAGAGAGAGAGAGAGAGAGAGGAGCTACACAACACCTTGAAAACAAGTAACAAAAAGGCAGTAGTAATGTCTTCCTTAATAATAACAATAAATATAAATGGACTAACATCTCCAATTAAAAGACATACTGGTTGACTAAATGGATTAAAAAAAAAAAAGAACTAAATCCTGTTTACAAGAAACTCACTTTGCCTATTGGACATAAAGAGATTGAAAGTGAAGGGATGCAGAGATATTTCATGCAAACGGAAACCAAAAAAAGAACAGGACTATACTTATATCAGATAAAATAGATTTAAGTCAAAAACTGTAAAAAGAGACAAAGAAAGTCATTATATATTATAAGAAGAAAGGGGTCAATTTAGCAAGAGATATAACAATAGTAAATTTATATGGAGCACCCAAATATATAAAGCAAATATTAATAAATCTAAAGCAGAAAATGGATTGCAACACAATAATAGTATGGGACTTCAACACCCCATTTTTGGCAATGGACAGATTATCCAGGCAGAAAATCAACACAGAAACAATAAACCATAGTCTAGACCAGATCACCCTAACAGACATTTACAGAATATTTTATCCAACCACTACTGAAAACAAAGTATTTTTATCAGCACATGGAACATTCTCCAGGATAGACTAATATGTTAGGGCATAAAACAAATTACAACAAATTCAAAAAAGTCAAAATCATATCAAGTATCTTTTCTGACCACAATGAAATAAAACTAGAAATCAAAAACAAGAAGAGCTTTGGAAACTGTACAAATACATGGAAATTAAAAAATGCAACAGAGTGACCATAGGTAGAGAATATGGATGAAACACACCCATGAGAATGAAAGTTAGAAGAAAACATTCAGTTCCATCAAAAGGCAAAGTCTCTAGGGTCATGAACAGGGTAGCAAATGGCACTTGTACACATGAGTTTAGAATGCATTCAAGGCACTCTGTTGTCCCCAGGAAACTTAGACGTACCTGTTTGCACACATATACCCAGAGTTGTGAGTGAACCGGAAAGCAGGTCCATGGCCAAATCTATCAATCATTGCATAGGATCATCATTAGACAGGTTAATCAATAGTGAAATTCTTAAATAAATGACTCAGCAAATAACTTAGATTCAAGTCCTCTATGTATATTCAATGTTTCAGAAATAATTTAATAATTTGATCTGTATGAGGCTCCATTGCTTCATCTGTGATGTGAAATAATCATACCCCAACAATACTTTGAAGACTAAATAGACATGCTTCATCTAGCGCAGATTTCAAGAGGTTGTTGGCATTATTATTAAGCACTTTTACTGATACTTTGGGTAAGAAACTAGTTATTTCTTACTTGGATTTTAGAAGTTTACAATGTAGGAAAAGAAAAATGAACAAGCAAAAACTGGAAGTTAACCTAAATACATAGCTGTAATTTGAACTCAATGGAGTCACTGATTTTACTTTTTGAACTAATCTTAACACTAAAAATAATGAGTAATTTGATTTTAATTCTCTCTCCTTACAACCTACTCACCACCCCTTCCCATAAACTATTTTTATTAAGTATTTATCAATTCATCTGATGAATTTCTCATGTAAAACAAGATAATGTTTCTCTCATTTCTTCTTAAAGTGTCTTCTTGAGAAATTACTCTGCGCAAAATTTAGAGCACAAAACAGTCTCAAGAATATTAAAGCAATACAGATTATTAAAATATCACACCTTGCCTGTTTCATTGGCAAGCTGAAGAAAGAAACAAAGATGAAATATTAGCATGTGTTTTTAACATGAATATGTTGGGAAAAGAACTTTAAAAAGCTCACTCTTATTTTGTTTTTACTTATATTTCATATTTTTTAAATCCTCATAACTTCTCTTGATGCTTTTTCTAAATAATAGCTTGGACAACCCAGATATGAAATATATGATAAACCAAACTTAGAACAGTGTAACTATTCCTTGACCAAGGATAGAACACCAAATACTTTCTTCTCTTTAGTATTCAGGAGCAGGAAGTTCATGCTGAGTTAGCAGATTTGAGTTTAATATATCTAGCTTTTTATCCTTGACTGAAAATGAAAGATTTATTGGCAGCCTCTTAAATATCTAAATCCCTCAAATTCAATTTTATTTGGTCAAGGACGTTAAGGTTTTGGTAATTTATTCACATGAGGTCAAGTAAGTCATCTGATATAATTTTTAAAACATAACAGTTTTATTGGGATATAATTCGTGTACCATATAATTCACTCAATTTTAATTTACAACTTAGTTGATTTAAGTAGATTCATAGATTTCTGCAACCATCACAAAATCTCATTTTAGAAGATTTTCATCTCCCTCAAAAGAAATCCCATGCCCCTCATTCCCTCTCCTATAGCACCTGGCAACTACTGTTTTTTATCACTATGGATTTGCCTATTCTTGGCATTTCATACAATTAAAATTACAAAGTATATGGCCTTTTGTGAGTGGCTTCTTAGTATGTTTTCTTGGTTTGTTTATATTATATCAGGTTTCAGTACTTCATTTTTTATAATCAAATAATATTACATTGTATGGATATGCTACACTCTGTCTCTTTATTAGATGATGGACATTTGGGTTGTTTCTACTTTTTAAACTGTTATGGATAATGCTACTGTGAACATGATATATAAGCTTTTGTGTAGACATAAACTTTCATTTTGTGGGGGGTATATACATAGGAGGGGAATTGCTGGGTCACCGGTAACTCTTTGTTTAACCATTTGAGGAACTTCCAGATTGTTTTTCAAAGCTGCTACACTATTTTGCATTCCTGGCAACATTGTATGAGGACTCTCATTTCTCCACATTCTCACAAACCCTTGTCATTATCTGTCTTTTTGAATTTAGCCATCTTAGTGGGTATGAAGTGTTATATTATCACAATGGTGATTTGCATTTCGTTGCTGGCTAATGATGTAGAGCATCTTTTCATGTGCTTATTAACCATTTGCATCTTAATTGAAATGTCTATTAACATTTAAATTAAACTATTTTAATGTTAACTATTAAAATAGTCTTTGCTCATTTTTTCAACTGAGTTGTCTTTTTGTTGTGTTGTAAGAATTGTTTGTATATTCTGAATACCACAACCTTATCAGATATATGATTTGCACATATTTTCTCCTATTCTGAAGATTGTCTTACTTTTATGATAATATCCTTTGAAACAGAAAAGTATTTAATTTTGATGAAGTCTAATATATCTCTCTCTTCTTTGGCACTTGTGTGTGGTATTATGTCAAACTTTGCCTAGCCAATGTCATGAAGGTTCACTCCTATATTTTTTTTCTCAAAGTTTTGCAGTTTTAGCTGTTACATTCACATCTATAATTCATTTTGAATTAAGCCTTTGTTTATGGTGTGAGAGAGAAGTCCAAACTCATTTTTTGCATTGTGTAAATCCACTTGTTCAAGCACTATTTATTGAAAACACTATTCTCTCCCCAACTGAGTTGTTTTGGCACCTTGCTGTAATTTTTGACCCTTGAACTGTCAGAATTTTAAAGCACCTAATCTAGATGTTTGACTGCAGTAAATCTAGATTGTTAACATTTTCCTCTAGAGATTTCTATAGGCTGATAATTCTTTAAAAAAAAAAAAAATCTGTAATGCCTCAATCTTAAACTTTGAAGGACCTTTTAGAGTAATTCCCACTGGTACCTAATTTTTACTTACTCTGAAGATGTAAACGCTCTTGGAAATAACGATTGTCTAATTGGAATATTGCTCAGCAAATCTGTGTCTCTGTTAGTTAAATAACTGAATGTTCTACCTAATGCTCCCTTGGGATTTTACAGTTGACAAAACCTAATATTTAATCCTAGTTCAATTATGCGGGAGTCCTTTTCAGTTCTGGCAGAATCTCAAAGCTGGTTTGATGTACAAAGGATTGCAAAGCATAACCTGGGCAGATTTAGAAGAATCTAAATAGGCAGAAGTATTTTTAGGATGAACATTCATACCACAAAACGTGCAACAGTGAAGAAAGTCACATAAATGTTGTGTCCAAACTCACTTTCTATTCTAAGATAGATTTATTTGTGACAGTGTCCTTTGAAACACAAAAGTATTTAATTTTGATAAAGTCTAACGCATCTCTCCTTTGATACTTGTGCTTGGTATTATGTCGAATTTTGCCTAGCCAATCTCATGAAGGTTCAGTAGATATCTGACCTTTTTTTTTCAGTCATCTCTCAAGAATCTCTTTTAGTATGATCTTGTTACTCTACAATCTTGCTATGAGATGTTAATAGTCAAAATGCCCCTATTTTAAAAGAAATGTATCAATTAGTTCTACTCCAAAGAACCACTGTAAAACATAAGACTATGAGTGCCTGTCTGCTTAGCCTACAATTTTGTGGGACAGCTGGTCAGTTTATCTTATCTGAGATTGCATAAGTGATCTTGGACAGGATCACTCAGGAGTCTGTGGTGAGCTCCCAGGTCAGCTGACAGCTGGATACTCTTGCATGGCCTCACTCATTTCCTGGAGTTTGGCCAGCTCTAGGGGGCCATGTGGTTCTCATCATTCAGACACCCTGCCCAGATTTCTTCACATACAAGTCTCAAGTTCAAGAGCAGCAAGAGAGGGAAAGACCAATGTGTAAGTAATTTCCAAGCCTCTTGCATCAAATTTGTTACCATTCCATCTTCCAAAGCCAGTCACAAGGCCAGGCAGATTTTAGGGGATAGGGAAAAATTCCATCTCTATATGGTTTGAGTTGAAAAATGTGGCTAATTTGGCAACTTACCACATAAAGCAAAATGAGGGACATCTTACAATGGTAGTAAAATTAGGTCTTTAGCATAGAATTCCTAAACATAAGCATGGTATATGGGTTGCTTAAATATTTCTACTTCTTCTAGATAACTTAAAAATTATTTTATCTTAATTGAGCACTTGTATTAGTTACTATTTTAACAGATGTAATATAATCACATAGAAATAAAACATCAGAAAACAAAGAGGTACCAAATGAGAAGACTTTTCACAGGTCTGGGCGTGGTGGCTCACGCCAGTAATCCTAACACTTTCGAAGGCATAGGTCTCAGGATCACTTGAGCACAGAAGTTTGAGACTAGTCTGGGCAACGTAATAAGACTCTGTCGCTGTAAAAAATGTGTAAAAAGTAGTCAAATGTGGTGGTACATACCTTTAGTCCCATCTACCTAGGAGAGGTGGGAGGATCCCAGGAGGTCAAGGCTGCAGTAGACCATGATCACGCCTCTGCATTCCATTCTGGGCAACAGAGACCAGGTCTAAAAAAAGAAAAAGAAAAAGAAAAAAGGACTTTTTCCCATATCTTTCTCATTCTCTCACCCCTTCATACCCTGCCCTAATAGACAAGAATTTTTGACTGGTTCTGTGTTTAGTCTTTCAGAGGTAACACTAAGTAAAATCCTGCCTTTTTGTCTGGATTTATCAATGCTGAGCAGTATCTGGTCAGGCTCAATACACAAGAACTATTTAGCATATTTTCTCTATACTTCTCCTACCTTGTTCCTCTTATTTTTTAAATTAAATTTGTAAAGAATTTACGTCATGTACTAAGATCTCTATTTTAAACCCATCAGCTTTAAGCTGCAGCTCTTGGCGCCTTGTCACATGAGATGAGGGATTTAATACTGTGAAATCCTTAACTTGGCTTTCACAGTCTCTACCTCTACCACTTTGTCAGAATTTTCCAAGCATTGTATGGCTTTTAAAATGTTACATTGTATAGCGTTTATAGTCTGACCTCTATTTTAATAAAGTTTTGCCTCCAAAGTTTGGTTCTGAAAATTATGAGCTGATAAACAATATTAAAACTATCATGATTATGCAGTAATCAATGCTGTGCTTGAACTCACAAAGAGGTAGTATGTCCCTTAGGCTAAATCACTTTCAGGAGAGAATATTTCTAATGTCAGTGCCAAATGTATTCCATTACATTCCATCACCTGTTCAAGATAAGGTACATTTTGTTCTTCTTCAAATGTGTAATACGATTTTTTATACAACTTTCTAAATTTCCCAGAGAATTTCATTGTATTTGTTTATTTTTTTCTTGTCAGAAAAAAATTGTATTTTGTCACATTCCACAAAAGCATCCACTTTTTTTTTTAAATCATACTGTTTGTTGGATGATATAAAATGCTTCGAGGCCATAAGTACAGATGTCTTCTTATTTCTTTTTATTGTTCTCCTGGGTTAATTCTATTGTTTCCTAAGTCCTTTGTATTTCTCCTGGATTCTTTTAGAAATATATAAAAGATGAACATAATGAATTCATCACAAAAATAAACATATCTTTTATTTCTCAGATAGAATTCTAGGAAATTCTAGGGTTTTCTTCCCCATCGGAATTTTGAAGCATTTTTTAAGACACAAAGTTGCTAAAGTGAGGATGTTAATGTCAATCTAATTATTTATCTCTAGTATGCGATGCAGTTGTGTTTATTTAAAATTTAATTATAATATGTGTACAAAAAAGTGGACAAATCATAGCTAGATGAGATATTCAAAATAATCATATCAGTATAATCACAGCATTAATCAAGAAATAAAACAGTATCTGTGCCTCAGAAGTTTCGCCTTGTGCCCTCTTCTCAATTACTGACCCCTCCTTCCCAGAAAGCATCATTGACCTGACTGAATATCATAGAATAGATTATCATTTTTTAAAATTTATACAAAATAGAAACAAGATAACATATATTCTTTTGTGACTCACTGCTCTCAGTAAATACTATGTTGATATTATCCACACTGTTACTTACAATCTATTCATATCGATTTCTGAATATTATTTCTTATATCAATATACAGGAAATTATCTTTTCCAGTGTTGATACTCATTTGGATTTATTTCAGTCTTTGCCTATTATAAATAAAGTTGTTAAGAACATTTTTGTTTGGTGCACATATACTCACATTTTTAATGTGCTCTATTTTACTCCACCTAGGGTAATAGAGTATGTTTATAATAAATATTAGAAGATATTTGCAAGCTATTTTCCAAAGCAGTTGTACCAGTATCTCCTATCAGCAATGCATGAGAGTTCTATTTTCCCCAAATCTTCACCAATATTTGATATAGTCAGTGTATGTAATTGTAGCCATTCCTACTAGAAAGTATACACTGGTTAGGAGCCCTCAGATGGTTATATTTTGGGCAATTATTTTTTCCCATTTTTTGATTTGTTTTTTATACCCTTTTAATGACACGTTTTAATGAACAGGAAGAGTTCTTTTATCAGTCTTTTCCTTTACAGTTAGTGCTTTTGTGTCCCCTTTAAGAAAGCATTCCCTACACTTCCGTCAGGAAGACGATCTTTTTTGTTGTCTTCTACAAGTTTTGTTGCTTCATCATTCACATTTTGATCTACGATCACCTGGAGTTGATTTTTGTGTAGGTGAGAAGTAGGGGTCAATATTCATATTTTCCATAGTAATGACCAATTGATTCAATATGTTTATTAAGGGGAAAAAGTCCTTTGCCTTTTGCTTGCATTGCCACCTTTGACATAAATCAAGTAAACTGATGCATGGGTCTTTTGGGACTCTACTGTGTTCCTTTGTTCCATCAGTTGATCCTGGCGTCATGCCACCTAATTTATATAGATTTAGACTGATAGTATAGGTAGAGTTGGTACTGTAGGTGCAGCAACACAATATTTTTCAAAATAGCTTTAATAATTTTTGACATCTTACATTTCCAAATAAATTTTAGAATCAACTTGCGAATTTCCATAAAATAACTTCCTATGATTTTGATAGAACTTTTACATATATTTGTAAATAGATTAAAATAGATATATTCGATAGATGTATCTATAAAATAAATATAAAGGAAAGCAATTTAATTGACTCACAGTTCCACAGTTCTGTCTGCCAATGTTTGCTTTACATACTTATGTGATCTGATGTTTGGTGTATATATTATTTGCTAACTTTTAAAGGATCATTTTATATATTTTCATATAAGATCCTGACCTGCTATTTCTCTTTCATTGGAATATGACTGATAAGTGTTATTATCAAAGTTATACTAACATAATAAATGAGTTTCAAAGTGTTTCCTTTTTTACTGAGTTTATATAAAATATGTATTATTTCTTTTATATATATGGAGGAATTTTCTGGTGACAGTATATTTGCCTAAAGGTTCTTGTAAAAAATATTTTACTAACAGATTTATTTAATCATGGATTCAATTCAACAACATTTCTCTCCTTATTGGTGCCGCTCAAATATCTCTAAGAATTTTAACCATAAGTTTGCATCTCTTCTGAGTTATTTATCTATCCCCTTAAGTCTATTGATCTTTTTTGGCTATCTTGTTCTTTTTCCTTTGCAATACTAGTTTTCTACAAATATATGGAAATTCTTTGTCTTCCAGTCATTTATTGTCATAGGACTATGTTGATAACAGCAGCAGCTGGCTGGGGAATGATCAGCCCTTACCAACTTCTATATTAAAGGAGAGGACTCACTGTAAAATTCTGTATATATTATGAGGATGTTCAGTTGGTAGGTTTCTCTTCCACAGTCTACTATCAGAGCACCCGGAAAGCTGAGCCAGTTCTCCAAATGGCATAATAAGATGGGCTCCAATCTGGAGAGCTAACCCCTGTTCTGGATGCCCAAGCTCTGCTCGGGAGAACTTCTTTCTAGAGGGTCCCTTTCTGGCTTTATCCTGGAAATGAGTCCTGCTGCTGCACTCACGATGAAGGAAGGCTGGAGAAGACATTCTGTAAGCCATTTAGCAAACACTTCAGTCAGCAGTCAGCCCCCTACTTCCTATTCAGATTCAGTTACGTTCTCCATATCAGCCAATTTCACAGGCCGTGGAATGAGGAACTCAAAACTCACCTGCCAGCTTCTGAGCTCATTCAAATCACCTGTTGGCATGATTACAACTAACTTCTTTCTGTCTTCCAGAAATCAGTCAGGATCTTTGTTCTGCTGATAATCCTGTCTCCTATTACAATGTCGTCCTATCATTTCAATCTTTTACTTTTTGTGTTGCTTTAACATTTTATTATTTTTAAAAAAACAGATAAGGCTAATATATAATGAAGTAACAATCTTAAATTTAAATTTAAAACATTTTACAATTTGAATATTGCTTATTACTTATTAATGTTATACTAATAACATGCAACTGGGGACTTTTAAAGTGATTGCATAGTATGTTCAATGTTATTTCGACAACACTTGAGAGAGACAAACATGTAAACACATGCACAGGTAAGGAGAAGGAAAACAAAAACAGCAGAGAAACTGTCCCTCTCCCTAGGCAATTGCTTAGGTAGTTTTCTGACTGTAATGAAGAATAATCAGAAGTATGCTGGAAGAGGATTTAAAATTTGCCTATGCTATAAATCTTAGCAATAAATTAGAAATTAACAAATAATTTGAAGTTCCATGTCTGCTAAAAATATCATTTATCTTCATTTAACTCATACATATCAAGTAGATTGCTCATATTTAGTGTGAGGTATATTACCTAGGAATGTCCTAATTTATTGACACTGTTATTCTTTCTATTAACAAGATAACTTTTTGCTTATACTATTTTAAAGGCATATATCTATTATTAGTGATGAAAATAAGATACATATACATCTTCAACTTCTCTTTTCCTGCCTCCTACCCCATTGCCAATCTCATTTCCCTTCAGCCAATCTACATGGAACTTGAAAAGTTAAAAATAAAACTAGAGGGGAACCCAGGCCCCAGGATTGAGAGTAAGTGATTTAGGTGGCAACACCTACCCACATAGGAAACCAGTCTGATAAGTTATTTTAGGGCATAAAGAATTCCCATGTTATACCATTTTTCAATTTTCAACCCATAATTCCTCAATCTGAAAGTAAATCAACTTTAAGATGTGATGGTTATTCTCCATTTGCATACCAATTTCCCTTCTCCCATTTTGTACCCCGGGAGGTTTGTACCCCAGGAGGCTTTTCTCTCTGGACAGCCTCTCCCAATTTCCACCTAAGCCAGGCCTCTAGGAAGAACTGGCAGGAGATCAATAGATGGGAGATGAGAAAGTCAATTCCTCCCTGCCCGTCCCCACTTCCCTACCTGGGCTCCGACAGCAGCTCTGTCCCTCCTCCACACTTCTGACTCTCCAGAGACTCCAGAGATGCCAAATCTTCCCCCAGGTGACGGCTATCTTCTCCTCCTCATGGTCTGTTTTTTTATCCCTTGATTTTTCCCTGAGCCTCAACTTCATTATCAGTAATCAGTCTTTTCACCAATTACCTTCAGGTGGACTGTCTGGGTGAGTGCTGTTTCTGGTTGGAACCTGTCAGATACACCAGATTTCAGAAATGGTTTAATTTCAATTCCACAGGTAGGGCTTCTCAGAGGGTATTTCTCCTGTGTTTCACATCATGCCCTAAGTAAATCTCTGTTAGAATTTCTATTGATGTCCCCTAGTTGGTGATTTGGTTTTTGATGACTAGAAGCAGCATTTCTTTAAAAATTAATTTTGTTGAAAGATCACTTAATAGTTTGCCATTTGAAATACTTGATGTGTTTAGTCCACTGGTTCTCAATCTAGCTGAAAAGTTGTTTAATACCAGTTGTGGTCAGCAGAATGATAAGATAGTTTCCAAAATGCCCGTATATCCATCCGCAGTTTACACTCCCTGCATAATCCCCAGGTGTAGCGGTGGAAGGTGTCCAGGTTCTTGGCATTTTTAACAAAGAATTGGACAAAACGCAGAAACAAAGCAAAATGAAGCAACAAAAGCAGAGATTTATTGAAAATGAAAGCACACTCCACAGGGTGGGAGAGGGCCCGAGCAAATGGCTCAAGGAAGGACCTTGGTCACAGAATTGTCCGGGATTCCAATACACTCTAGAGGTTTCCCATTGGTTGCTTGGTGTATGCCCTATGCAAATGAAGAGGCTATTTTCTGTTATAGCTGAAGTGTTTTTGTTTTAGGAAGTCCTTAGGTTCCCTGCCTCCAGGGCCTATCCTCTTGCCTCACCAGGAATGTGAATTTGATGGATTTCACTTTGGCATCAGGTCGTGTTTTATAGCACAGTTGACTTTAAGCAAGGGAGATTATCTGGATAGGCCAGACTTAATCATCCAAGCTTTGTAAAAAAACAAAGAGAGGTTTGTCTTGCTGGTCACAGAAGAAAAGTCAGAGAGATTGGAAGCAGGAGGCAGATTCTACAGCAAGGAGGTTCTCTGTTGCTCAGATAGAAGGGGCCAAGTGACAAGGACCTAGCATGGCCTCCTGAAACTGAGAGTGTTCCTTGTTCAACAACTAGGAAGAAAGCGGGGACCTCAGTCCAATAACCACAAGGAAATGAATTCTGCCAACAACTAGTGAGCTTGGAAGAGAATCAAGAGCCACAGAAACAACTGCAGCCCTGGCCAACAAATTATATTCAGCTGGATGAGGACCTGGGCAAAGAATGCAGCTACTATGTGATATGCCTGCACTCCCGGCCTACACAGCCTATGGGGTAATAACTCTATGTTGTTTCAAGCTGCTAAATTAAGCTGACAATTAAGCAGATAATTTATTTATCAGTAATAGAAAACTTGAGGCCTCAGATAGAGAAGCCCCAACCTCCAACATTCTGGTTTGGGGGCGCTGATCTGGCTTGGGGTCTAGGCATTTGTATTTTTCAACACCTCCTATCCCAAGTGATGCTAATATTCAGCCAGGAATGATAGTCACTGCTTTTCTTAAGTGAATTGGAATCATCTGAAAAATAACCCACTGGCGGAGTCCCCCGCAAGCCCCATTCATTCATTCAACAAATACTTATTGAATATTTACTGGGTGCCAAGTCCTATGCCCTGGGAATTTATTTAATGGTTAGAAAATCAGACATAGTCACTTCCTTCATGGAGCTTGCAGTCAAAGAGGAGAAAACACATTTTTTAAACAGCATAAGATTTCCTGCACATAAGGCAAAGTCCATGTTGACGAAAATGTTTGGCAGAAAATAAGGACCTGCATTCTACTTAGACTCTCCTGTTATGGGGTGTCCTCTCAATTACTTTAGTTTGAACTACAAAGCTCTGTTTGGGAAAGATAAATCGCCTTAAATGACCTCAATCAGCGTTACTTTGCTATGCTTACAGAGGTCACTTGATAATTCAGCGGAAAAAATGTAGGGAAATAATTGAACGCAGATTTAACCATTATTCTTGGTATTAAGATACCAGGATTGCAAGTGTGAGGTGCCACAGTCAACAAGTCTATTAAAGAGTTTGGAGAAGACAAACATTAAACAGAAACCATCACAAAGAAATGCAAAATTACTACTATGATAAAACCTTCCAGAGGGAAGGTACACATAGAATAGGAGGATTTGACTTGGGCTTGGTCCAGGGGAGTGTCAGCAAAGGTGTTTCAGGAAGTATTATTAAGCAAAGAAACCAAAGAGGAGCAGGGTGAAGTGAAATGGGAGGTGAGCGAGAAACCAAGTGCCAGTGGTTACAAATTGAAATTCCACAGGAACTTTAAAAAGTACTGATGGCAGGTTCCCACCCCACATCTCCTGATTTAATGTGTCTGTGGTGTGGTCTGGGCATTTCCAGATCATCACGATGTACACTCAAGTAGGAAAAAACAGCACATGCAATGTTCTGGGCCAGGAGGAGACTTGACAGGTTCTTGGAGCTGGAAGAAGACCAAGGTAAAGAAAACCATGGCCTCCCAAATTTTCAGTCTCTACGGGTACATCAAAGACACACTGTGTCAGGCTTGCCCTCTGTGAGTCACTATTCAGTATTTTAAAATATTTTACCTTGCATTGAAAATTCATCACTAGGAATTGGCAAAGTTAAAAAGATTTCACCAAAATTTCAAGTATCATCCCAGGTTAAAAGATAGAGGTGTTTCTAAGTCATTTATACAACCCTCCGTTTCCATCCTGCTCTGATTTTTGGCCCAGGAAGAAAACATGTGTCTAAATTCCAATATAGTGATAGGAGATGGGCAAGAGCACTCTCCTAAAAGAGAGGAAGAGGACACCATTCAGCAGCGCATGCATTTTCTTTTTGGTCTGCCCAACCATGCAGCCAATGTTATATTGCAGACAACAGATAAAGCATTCACTAATACTGACAGGAGAGCAAATTATCCTCTGAATGGTATTTTGCTGTTAGCTGAATAATTTGCATATGGCACAAAAAATGAAGTCAATTGATTTGAGATAAACCTCCAAAATCTCTTTTGGCATGAAAAGAGCCGATTGCCCACAAGTTACCAAATCAGACAGGCTTGTGCAACTGACCTCTGGCACTTTCCTCTCTTCCTCAGCTTCAGCTGAATTGGCCCCATCACTTTCTTAAACCACTAGCATGTTCCTGCCTCACGGTCTTCACACTCTTTATTGGTTCTCACTGAGATCTCTTTTTCCCGTATCACCACCCTCAACCCCTTTCATTTTCTTTCTTCCCCCAGAGAATCATTTAATCAGGGACCATCTTTGGCCACTCAGCTGATAAAACTGCCATGATTCTTTATACACTCACCTTGCTTCAATTTTATTGGCAAGATTTATCACCCTGTGGCATATTATAAAATTGTGCATTGGTATTTTGTCTGTCTCCCCAGATCTGGTCCAGCTTTTAAACCCGTGCCGTCAGCAGCCATGTTTGATTTGGTTGCTAATTTGTCTTGACCACTAAGAATGGTGGCTGGCACATACTTTATGCTCAAGATATACTTGTTAAACTAATACATTGTATGGAAGTTTAACTCTTTTCCCTGAAGCTTTGATAATTTGAGTCTATAAAACAGATAATAGATTAAAAGGAAAAAAAGGCACACACATTATGTGCACAGGAAAAAAACAAAACATAAAGACACCAAGAAATGTCCAAGTGGTTAATGCTTTTAACCATCTTGACGTTACAGAAAGAATAGGGTCTAGGAGTGCTGATGGACGGAAAGAGAAAAGGAGAAAAGTTTGAGCTAACAGAAGCATTCTTGTTATGCAGATGAAACCTCATATGTAACAGGCCTCAGAAAAAAATAGATGGTAGTCTGTAAAGTTTCTTAGTCAGATTTTCAAAGGTGTCAAACTCTTATTACTCTTTCCTAGATCTGAACAAGGGAGAGCCTCAGAGAAAGACTGTATCTGCTTTTTATTTCACTTTAGTTTTTCTACAGGTATAAATCTCTTCTACAAAAAACAGCTTTGCAGTTATTCCTGTCTGCAAGCTTTCTAAATAGCCATCTCAAAATCTGTCAAAGAAATATATTGTGGGGTGAAATATTTTGGTTTCCTTCCATATGAATGTCAGTAGTAATAGAATGTAAAGGTGTTTTAACAAAGAATATACTCTTCTGAAGACATTAATATTCCTGAGAATTCACAGAGGCAAGTAAAATAAGATACAAATGGACACATAAATGAAAATTATTACATATTTCATAGTCAGCTATTTTGAGGATAGTTGGTGATTAAATTTTACAGAATTTCTACCTTCATTGAAAATTGTACTTTTATAGATGTGGCCACTAGAATAAAAGGTAAATTAGTTTTTATGTACCGTATTCCATTAAATTCCACAGGCATTTTATTTCATTAAGGCAAATAAAACTGATTTGAAACTGAGCAGTCTCTTATCTTTCTGTGAGAAATCTCTGTGAAATAGACAGTGATGTATATATTACGTGACAAAACGCTGTATTTTTTTTACATTAAAAAGCAATATTCAAGGTAGGAAAATATTAAAAGTATGGGAAATAAGTGCAAATATGTATATTTTTCAGTTTTGTTCTTAGTTCTTCAGTCCCCAACTTTGTTTGGTATTATCTTCAGATGACTAGTGCAATAAATATATTTAGGACACTAAGGACTCAAATCCCTGTCTTGATGCCCCGTTTCTCGTCATAGTCCCATAGAAACCTCCTGTGAGCATTTCTCAGGGAAAGTGGAGTAATCACATTCACTGCTATTCTGTGGGTGTGTTCATTGCTTAAATGCAATTAACTGTTCCTTATCTGAAAAGAGGTGGTGGAAGTGCTTTTCAAAGTTGGGTGTGTAAGGGAACCACCCAGGAAGCTAGTTAAGCTACAGATTGCTGGGCTCCACCTTCAGGTATCTTGACTCAGAGTGCCTGAGGCAGGTCCCGAGTACTGCATTTCTCCTAAGCTCCAGGGTGATGCCAGTGCTCCTGCTTCATGGACCAGCCTTGTAGTAACACTGGTCAGTTGGGCCCTAAGGGTGCTGTTTTATTCCTCTATCCCTAGTCCATTTCTGAACCACTCCATGAAGTGGAGCCACCAAAGTAAGATTGAGTTAAGGATCTGCACCTAACTGCATATAAAAAGCATTTATTACCATTGTGATGCTGGTTGATAATACTTGCACAGAGATTTTTTAAAACTCAATTTATCTCTAAGTGGGCTCTTTTGATTTTAATAGAAACTGGTCTGCTTAATTTGCTTAAAAACTGAATAGCAATTTTTTGGTCCAGTTTATTAGGATACATACATTACTAGCCCTTCTCTTATGTCATTCCAAGAAAATGTCAGTTTATTTGCGTCGGTAGATTTAGTAATTCACCCGTGCACACTTCTTTCTTAAATGGTTGAAAGAGTTCTTTCTCTATTTTTTTCCAAGGTAAAATTCGCTAGATGCTTTATGTTTGCAGAATAGTCCCCTTAAAAATGTTAGGATTATTTTTTAATTGCAGTAAGAACACTTAACATGGGATCTACTCCAAACAAATTTTTGTGTTCAATACAGTACTGTTAACTATAGGTATTCTGTTGTACGGCAGATCCCTAGAGCTTAATAATCTTTCATAACTGAAACTATAGTGTTGAGTAGCAAGTTCCTATTCCTGGTGTAATAATTCTCATTTGTCAAGGACGGGACCAGGTGTAGGTAATTGGATTATGGGGGCAGTTTCTCCCATTCTGTTCCAATATTAATGAGTTGAGTTTCCTGAGATCTGATGGTTCTATAAGCATCTGACATTTCCCCTGCTTGCACTCACTCCATGCTGTGAAGAGCCGCCTTTTGCCATGATTGTAAGTTCCCTGAGGCCTCCCCAGCCGTGTGAAACCGTGAGTCAATTAAACCTTTTTTCTTTATAAATTACCCAGTCTCAGGTATTTTGTCAGAGTAGCATGAGAACAAACTAATACAACTGGGCAACCACCATTCAACTCTCTGCCCCTAGGTTTTTGACTATTTTACATACATACATAATATAAGGAAATTAATTGGCTTATTACACTCAGCATAATGTTATCAAGGTCCATCTATGTTGCTGCAAACAGCAGAATTTCCTTCATTTTTCAAGTCTGAATAATATTCTGTTGTATGTATATATCACATTTTTCTATGCATTCATTCATCAATGGATATTTAGGTTGTTTCCACATCTTGGCTATCGCAAATAATGCTTTAATAAACATAAGAACGTAGATGCCTTTTGAGATCCTCATTTATCTTAGAAATAACCAGAAGTGAAATTGCTGGATCATACGGTATTTTTATTTTTTAATTTTGAGGAAACTCCATACTGTTTTCTATAAGAATTGCATCATTTCACATTTCCACCCACACTGTACAAGGTTTCCAATTTTTCTACTCACCAACATTTAGCTTTTGTGTTTTTTTTAATCATAACCATCCTAACAAGTATGAGGTAACATCTCACTGTGATTCTGATTTACATTTATCTGATGATTAATGAGGCTGAGCATTTTTTCATATATCTGTTAGGCATTGTAGAAATGTCTATTCAAGTTCCTTGCCCATTTTTTTTTTTGGCGATTTAGTTGAAAGAATTCTTTATATATTTTGAATATTTACCCCCTTATCAAATACATGGTTTGCAAATATTTTCTCCCACTCATTAGGTTGCTTTTTCACTCTTTTAAATGTTTTCTTTGCTCTGCTGAAGCTTTTTCTTATAGTTCCAGTAGTTTATTTTACATTTGTTTCAAATGCTTCTGGTGTTAATTCAAGAAATAATTGCCAAGACTGATGTCATAAAGCTTTTGCCCTAAGTTGTCTTCTTATGTTTGTCTTTAATCCATCTTGAATTTATGGTTGTGTCTAGTGCAAGATAAAGGTCCAGTTTTATTCTGTTGCATGTGGATATATAGTTTTCCTACCACCATTTGTTGAAAGACTGTCCTTTCCCCATTGCATATTCTTGGCATCCTTACTGAAGACCAGTTAACTACACATATGTGGTTTTATTTCTGAGCTCTCTTTTCTGTTCCACTGTATTAAATATCTCATTATGTCAGTACCATATTATTTTAATTACCATAGCTTTGTAATGTATTTTGAGTTGAGGAAGTACAATGTTGCCAGCTTTGTTCTTCTTGACTCTTTTAGCTATTTGGGATCCTTTGTTGTTTGAAATGAATTTTAGAATTATTATTTCTACTTATGTTTAGAAAACGCCACTGAAGTTTTGATAGGGATCTTACTTGTATATTGGTTTGGATAGTATAGACATTTTAATAACATTAAATCTTTCTATATAAACACAGGATGTCTTTCCATATATTGGTATCTTTTTTAATTTGTCATCAACATCTTATAGTTTTCAGTGTGCAATAAGTCTTCTGTCTCCTTAGTTTTTATTCCTAATTATTTTATCATTTTGTTGCTATTGTGAGATTGTTTCTTAATTTCCCATTTGAATAGTTCCTAGGTGGTGTAACAAATGCAACTGACTTTTGTATGTTGATTTTGTGTTCTGCAACTACATTGAACTTGTTTATTAGTTCTTACAATTTGGGGAGGATGCTGGTGGTGCCTTTTGGGTTTTCTATGTATTAGATCAAGTCATCTGCAAGCAAAGATAATTTGATTTAATACTTTCCAATGTGGATGCTTTCAAATTTCTTTTTCTTGCCTAATTGCTCTGTCTAGGACTTCCTATGTCTAGGACTATGTTCAATATAAGTGATGAGAGTAGCATACTTGCCTTATTCTTGATCTTAGAGAAAACACTTTTAGTTTTTCACAGTTTAGTATGTTAGGGCTTTCCATAAATGGTATTTATTATGTTGAGGAACTTTTCTTTTGCTTCTAGTTTGTTAAAAGTTTTTATTGTGAAAAGGTGTTGAATTTTGTCAAATGCTTTCTGGGCCTCTATTGAGATGATCATATGGTTGTTATCCTCCAATTAATTTGATGTATCATATTAATTGATTTTTATATAATGCATTATCCTTGCACCCCAGAGATAAATCTCATTTTATCTTACTATCTGATATCTTAATGTGCTGTTAGGCTTGGTTTGCTAATATTTTGGTTTTTTTCTGTTTTTGATTTTTAATTTTATTTTTTTTAAATAGAGTTGGGGTCTCACTATGTTGCCAAGGCTGGTCTTAAACTTCTGGGCTCCTGCAATACACCTACCTTAGCCTCCCAAAGTGTTAGGATTACAGGCATGAGCCACCATGCCTGGCCACTAATATTTCATTGAGAGCTTTTTATGTATGTTTATTAAGGATATTGATTTATAGATTTCTTTTAGGATCTTTGTCTGGCTTTGGTATTGGGGTAATGCTGGCCTCATAATATGATTTTATAAGTGTTCCCACCTCTTCTTTTTTTTTTTAGTAAAGATTAAGGAGGATTGGTGTTAATTCTTTAAATGTCTGGCAGAATTTACCAGTGAAGTCATCTAGTTCTAGTATCTCTATTGAGAGGTTTTTGCTTACTTGTCAATAATTGTATTAGGCAGGATTCTCTTAGAGGGACAGAACGAATTGCGGGGGTGTGGGGGTTATTAAGTATTCACTTACGTGATCACAAGGTCCCACAATAGGCTGTCTGCAAGCTGAGGGAAAGGAGAGCCAGTCCGAGTCCCAAAACTGAAGAACTTGGAGTTCAATGTTCAAGGGCAGGAAGCATCCAGTATGGGAGAGAGATGTAGGCTGGGAGGCTAGGCCCATCTCATAGCTTCACGTTTTTCTGCCTGCTTTATGTTCCCTGGTGGCTAATCAGATGGTCCCCACCCAATTAAGACCGGGTCTCCCTTCCCCAGCCCACTGACTCAAATGTTAATCTCCTTTGGCAACTCCCTCATAAGATACACCCAAGATCAATATTGCATCCTTCACTCCAGTCAAGTTGGCGTTCAGTATTAACATCACAATCATCTTACTAGTAATTGGTCTGTTCAAATTTTCTACATTTTAATGAGTCAGTCTTGGTAGATTGCATGTTTCTAAGACCTTACCAATTTTCTGGGTTATAAAATTTATCGGTGTGTAATTGTTCATAGTAGTCTCTTCTGATCCTGATCCTTTTCATTTCTGTGGCATAATTTGTATTATCTCTCTTTTTTTTTTTTTTTTTTTTTTTTTTTGAGGCAGAGTTTCGCTCCTGTTACCCAGGCTGGAGTGCAATGGCACGATCTCGGCTCACCGCAACCTCCGCCTCCTGGGTTCAGGCAATTCTCCTGCCTCAGCCTCCTGAGTAGCTGGGATTACAGGCACGCGCCACCATGCCCAGCTAATTTTTTGTATTTTTAGTAGAGATGGGGTTTCACCATGTTGACCAGGATGGTCTCGATCTCTTGACCTCGTGATCCACTCGCCTCGGCCTCCCAAAGTGCTGGGATTATAGATGTGAGCCACTGCGCCCGGCCTGTCTCTGTTTTTTAAGCTAGCTAAATTTGTATCAATTTTATCTTTTCAAAAACTCTATTCTTTTTTTATTGTTTTTCTGTGTTTTATTTCATCTATCTGCTTTTATCTTTATTATTTGTTTCATTTGATAAGTTTGGACGTAGTTTGTTGTTCTTTTTCTATTGCCTTGGAGTATGAAGTTTGCTTGTTTGATATCTCTCCCATATTTTAATGTAGGCATTTAGCACTATAAAAATTATCTTAGTAAAGATTTTGCTGCATCCCCTAAGTTTTTATATGTTGGGTTTTTGTTTTTGTTTGTCTCAAAATATTTTCTAGTTCTCTCTTGATATATTCTTTGACCCATTGACTGTGTAAGAATATGGTGTTAAATGTCTGCATATTTGTGAATTTTCCATTTTTGATTCTGACATTGATTTCTAGTTTCATTTCACTGTGGTCAGAAGAGACACTTGGCATGGTTTTGATCTTCTTAAATTTGTTAGGACTTTTTTGGGCAATCTATCCAGAGAAATGTTGTATGTGTGTTTGGAAGAATGTATTATGCTGCTATCGAGTGGAATGTTCTGTATCTGTCTGCTGGATTCATTTGGTCTACAGTGCTTTTCAAGTCTGCTGTTTCCTTACTGATTTTCCATCTGAATGTTCTATCCATTTTTAAAAGTAAAAGGTACTGAAGTCTCCTACTATTATTATATTGCTGTCTATTTTTTTCCTAATAGCAAATGTTTGCTATATGTTTAGGTGCTCTGAGGTTGGATGCATATATATTTATAATTGCTTTTTTTTGTTAAATTGCCCTGTTTATTATATATCCTTCTTTGTCTCTTGTAACATTTTCTTTTACTTAAAGTCCATTTTGTCTGATACTTAATAGCCATCCCTGTTCTCTTTTGGTTACCATTTGCATAGAATATGTTTTTCCATTGTATTAATAATTATATAATATATAAATGAATTAGACTCCTCAATCGAAATACACAGAGTAGCTGAATGAATAGAAAACAAGATCCAATTATATGCTGTTTAAAGAGACTTACTTTAGATATAAGGACACACATGGGCTGAAATTGAAGAAACTGCTAATATTATTAATTATTTCAAAATTGAGAAGGTATTCCAGCACCTATATTTTACTACAAACTTCTTAAAGACATCATTCGCACACAACTGAATCAAGTCCTCTTCCATTCTCCTCCTCCTCTCTCTTCTTCTCTTCCTCTTTTTTCCTACCTTCCCAGAGGTAACCAAGTAAGTGGGTAGGTGTTTCTTTTACTGTGTATGTTTCTATAAACAATCACTCTTGGATATATGTGTTTTCTTTATTTTAACTGTTATAAATAATATCATTTTCTAAACTTGCTTTCTTGTACTTAAGATTTCAGTTTGAAGATTCATATCTTGTATTAGCTGTAGTTCCAGTTCATTCATTTTCTCTCTGTAATAGCATTTGTTATATGACTTTATTAAATTTTTAACTCCTCTTTTGGTAAACATTTCGTACTTTTTCAAACATTTTTTCGCAATCACAAACAATACCACAATCAACAATACAATAAATCTCTTCTTTTACATATGACTCAGAGGTTTTATGAATGAGATCACTGGGTCATAGACTATATAAATCTTCCATGTTACTAATGAATCAGATAGGCCCCAGTTAATGGCCTCCTTCCTCCATGCCGTTTTCCCTATAGCAATGTAACCCTCTTGTACTCTGATTCTGAGTTTGGCCATGTGACTTACTCTGGCTCATTGGTTGGTAGCAAATGTGATCCAGGTACAGGCATGAGAACTGACTGTGCATTTCTACTTGCTCCTTTGCATAATTAACCTTCCTCATTTTTTTTAATCTAAAACTGCCAAAAATATATCTAGCTAGAAAGGGTAAAATAGACACAAGTAAGAAACAGGTGGAGGAGAGTCCAGGTGTATCAGTGGCCATCCTAGACCAGTTTTCATCCAGCTAAAACTCAATCACATGACTTACCTAAACTTGTTAGACATGTCCAGCTGACTGACCATTGATACATGCGTGAGCCTATCAGTAGCAATAAATAATTCTTATTTTAAGACATTAAGTTTTAAGGTGGTTTGTTGCACAGTATTATTGTTTGTAAAAGATAACTGATACACTTGATATTGCTAAATATTTCCCAAAGGAGTTAAACCAATTTACACTTTCACCAAAAGTGGTTTCCCACATCTCCCTAACACTTGATATTATCAGACTTAAATATCTTTGCCAGAGGGTCCCTCTGGAAACACGGCTGAACCCGGGACGGTCCAGCTCTGTGGGGGAGGGGCGTCCTCCATCAGGAAACACCCTGCAGTTCCCGGGGCAATTTTCCGTAACCAAGACAACCCGCCACTACAGAGACTCCGTCACTACAGGGGCGGGCCAGCATAGCGGAAGCAGTTCTAACTACACCCACAGGACTGCAGGGAAGCTCACACGGAAGCTGGGCGGAGCCCACAGCAGCTCAGCGAAGCCTCTGCAGGCTGAGTGTGACTAGACTGCCACCTTGTGGGAAGGGAAAACGGTAGCAACACAGCTGAAAAGCATAAAGCGCTAACCCCCTGGGCCAGAACACCTGGGGAGAAGAAAAGGGGGTTTATGAGTTCAGCTGCTGCAGACTTAAAATTACCAAAATCAGAAAGACAGCAACCACAAAGTCAATAGGCGGATAAATCCACAAAGATGGGAAGAAACCAGCGCAAAAAGGATGAAAACACCCAAAACCAGAACACCTCTCCCCCTACAAGGCAGCATAACTCCTCACCAGCACGGGAACAAGACTGGATGGAGAATGAGTGTGATGAAATGACAGAATCAGCTTTCAGAAAATGGATAATAAGAAACTTCTGTGAGCTAAAAGAACATGTTCTAACCCAATGCAAAGAAACTAAGAACCTTGAAAAAAAACTTGATGAAATGCTAACGAGAATGGACAACTTAGAGAGGAATATGAGTGAATTGATGGAGCTGAAAAACACAACACGAGAACTTCGTGAAGCATGCACAAGTTTCAATAGCAGAATTGACCAAGCAGAAGAAGGATATCAGAAGTCGAAGATCAACTCAATGAAATAAAACGAGAAGGGAAGATTAGAGAAAACAGGGTAAAAAGGAATGAACAGAGTCAACAAGAAATATGGGACTACGTGAAAAGACCTAATCTACGTTTGATAGGTGTACCTGAATGTGACGAAGAGAATGCATCCAAGCTGGAAAATACTCTTCAGGATATTATCCAGGAAAACTTCCCCAACCTAGCAAGGCAGGCCAATATTCAAGTCCAGGAAATACAGAGAACACCACAAAGATATTCCTCTAGAAGAGCAACCCCAAGGCACATAATCATCAGATTCACCAGGGTTGAAATGAAAGAGAAAATACTAAGGGCAGCCAGAGGGAAAGGTCGGGTTACCCACAAAGGGAAACCCATCAGACTCACAGCAGATCTCTCAGCAGAAACCCTACAGGCCAGAAGAGAGTGGGGGCCAATATTCAACATCCTTAAAGAAAAGAACTTTCAACCCAGAATTTCATATCCAGCCAAACTAAGCTTCATAAGTGAAGGAAAAATAAAATCCTTTGTGAACAAGCAAGTACTCACAGATTTCATCACCACCAGACCAGCTTTACAAGAGCTCCTGAAGGAGACACTACACATAGAAAAGAACAACCAGCACCAGCCACTCCAAAAACGCACGAAATGGTAAAGAGCAGCAACACAATGAAGAATCTGCATCAACCAATGGGAAAAACAGCCAGCTAGCATCAAAATGACAGGATGAAACTCACACATAACAATATTAACCCCAAATGTAAATGGACTAAATGCCCCAATCAAAAGACACAGACTGGCAAATTGGATAAAAAGCCAAAACCCATCAGTGTGCTGTATCCAGGAAACCCACCTAATATGCAAGGATACACAAAGGCTCAAAATAAAGGGATGGAGGAAGATTTACCAAGCAAATGGAGAGCAAAAAAAAGCAGGAGTTGCAATTCTCATCTCTGATAAAATAGACTTTAAAGCAACAAAGATCAAAAGAGACAAAGAAGGACATTACATAATGGTAAAAGGATCAATGCAACAAGAAGAGCTAACGATCCTAAATATATATGGACCAATACAGGAGCACCCAGATACATAAGGCAAGTTCTTAAAGACTTGAAAAGAGACTTAGACTCCCACACATTAATAGTGGGAGACTTCAACACACCATTGTCAATATTAGACAGATCAACGAGACAGAAAATTAATAAGGATATCCAGGACTTGAACTCAGACCTGGAACAAGCAAACCTAATAGACATTTACAGAACTCTCCACCCCAAATCCACAGAATATACATTCTTCTCAGCACCACATCACACCTACTCTAAAATTGACCACATAATTGGAAGTAAATCACTCCTTAGCAAATGCAAAAGAATGGAAACCATAACAAACAGTCTCTCAGACCACAGTGCAATCAAGTTAGAACTCAGAATTCAGAAGCCAACCCAGAATCGCACAGCCTCATGGAAACTGAACAACTTTCTCCTGAATGTAGACTGGATAAACACTGAAATGAAGGCAGAAATAAAGATGTTCTTCGAAACCAACGAGAACGAAGACACCACATACCAGAATCTCTGGGACACATTTAAAGCAGTCTCTAGAGGAAAATATATAGCAATAAGTGCCCACATGAGAAGAAAGGAGAGAACTAAAATTGACGCCCTATCATCAAAATTGAAAGAGCTAGAGGAGCAAGATCAAAAAGCAGAAGACAAGAAATAACTAAGATCAAAGCAGAATTGAAGGAGATAGAGACATGAAAAACCCTACAAAAAATCAATAAATCCAGGAGCTGGTTTTTTGAAAAGATCAACAAAATAGACAGACCACTAGCCAGACTAATAAAAAAGAAAAGAGAGAATAACCAAATAGATGCAGTAAAAAATGATAAAGGGGATATCACCACAGATGCCACAGAAATTCAAACCATCATCAGAGATTATTACAAACAACTCTATGCACATAAATTAGAAAACCTGGAAGAAATGGATAAATTCCTGGACAGTAGTCTCCTCCCATGCCTAAACTAAGAAGAAATCAAAACCCTGAATAGACCAATAACAAGGTCTGAAGTCGAGGCAGAAATTAAGAGCCTACCACCCAAAAAAAGCCCAGGTCCAGATGGTCTCACAGCCGAATTCTACCAGACATACAAAGAGGAACTGGTACCATTCCTACTGAAACTATTCCAAATAATCCAAAAAGAGGGAATCCTTCCCAAATCATTTTATGAGACCAACATCATCCTAATACCAAAACCCGGCAGAGACTCAACAAGAAAAGAAAACTACAGGCCAATATCCATGATGAACATAGATGCAAAAATCTTCAATAAAATACTGGCAAGCCGATTACAACAACACATCAAAAAGCTTATCCACCATGATAAAGTAGGATTCATCCCGGGGATGCAAGGCTGGTTCAATATACGCAAGTCTATAAATGTAATTCACCACATAAACAGAACCAAAAACAAAAACCACATGATTATCTCAATTGATGCAGAGAAGGCCTTCGACAAAATTCAACAGCCCTTTATGCTAAAAACTCTCAATAAACTAGGTATCGACGGAACGTATCTCAAAATAATAAAAGCTATTTAGGACAAACCGACAGCCAATATCATACTGAATGGGCAAAAACTGGAAGCATTCCCTTTGAAATCGGGCACTAGACAAGGATGCTCTCTCTCACCACTCCTATTCAATATAGTACTGGAAGTTCTAGCCAGAGCAATCAGGCAAGAAAAAGAAATAAAGGGTATTCGATTAGAAAAGGAGGAAGTCAAATTGTCTCTATTTGCAGACGACATGATTGTATATCTAGAAGACCCCCTCATCTCAGCCCAAAAGCTCCTGAAACTGATAAGCAACTTCAGCAAAGTCTCAGGATACAAAATCAATGTGCAAAAATCACAAGCATTCCTATACACCAATAACAGACTTAAAGAGAGCCAAATCAAGAACGAACTGCCATTCACAATTGCTACAAAGAGAATAAAATACCTAGGAATACAACTAACAAGGAACGTAAAGGACCTCTTCAAGGAGAACTACAAATCACTGCTCAATGAAATAAGAGAGGACACAAACAGATGGAGAAACATTCCATGTTCATGGTTAGGAAGAATTAATATCATGAAAATGGCCATACTGCCCAAAGTAATTTACAGATTCAACGCTATCCCCATCAAGCTACCAATGACCTTCCTCACAGAACTGGAAAAAACCACCTTAAACTTCATATGGAACCAAAAGAGAGCCCGCATAGCGAAGTCAATTCTAAGCAAAAAGAACAAAGTGGGAGGCATCACACTACCGGACATCAAACTATACTACAAGGCTACAGTAATCAAAACAGCATGGTACTGGTACCAAAACAGAGATATAGACCAATGGAACAGAACAGAGGCATCGGAGGCGACACAACATATCTACAACCACCTGATCTTTGACAAACCTGAAAAAAACAAGCAATGGGGAAAGGATCCCCTGTTCAATAAGTGGTGTTGGGAAAACTGGCTAGCCATATGCAGAAAGCAGAAACTGGACCCCTTCCTGACACCTTACACTAAAATTGACTCCAGATGGATTAAAGACTTAAACATAAGACGTTTAACACCATAAAAACACTAGAAGGAAACCTAGGCAAAACCATTCAGGACATAGGCGTAGGCAAGGACTTTATGACCAAAACACCAAAAGCATTGGCAACAAAAGCCAAAATAGACAAATGGGACCTAATCAAACTCCACAGCTTTTGCACGGCAAAAGAAACAGTCAATAGAGTGAATCGGCAACCAACACAATGGGAAAAAATCTTTGCAGCCTACCCGTCAGACAAAGGGCTGATATCCAGAATTTACAATGAACTAAAAAAGATTTACAAGAAAAAAACAAACAAGCCCATTCAAAAATGGGCGAAGGATATGAACAGATACTTTACAAAAGAAGACATACATGAGGCCAACAAACATATGAAAAAATGCTCATCATCACTGGTCATTAGAGAAATGCAAATCAAAACTACATTGAGATACCATCTCACGCCAGTTAGAATGGCGATCATTAAAAAATCTGGAGAAAACAGATGCTGGAGAGGATGTGGAGAAATAGGAACACTTTTACACTGTTGGTGGGAGTGTAAATTAGTTCAACCACTGTGGAAAACAGTGTGGCGATTCCTCAAGGACCTAGAAATAGAAATTCCATTTGACCCAGCAATCCCATCACTGGGTATATATCCAAAGGATTATAAATCGTTCTACTATAAGGACACATGCACACGAATGTTCATTGCAGCACAGTTTACAATAGCAAAGACCTGGAACCAGCCCAAATGTCCATCGATGATAGACTGGACAGGAAAAATGTGGCACATATACATCATGGAATATTATGCAGCCATTAAAAACGAGGAGTTCACATCCTTCGTAGGGACATGGATGAACCTGGAAAACATCATTCTCAGCAAACTGACACAAGAACACAAAATCAAACACCACATGTTCTCACTCATAGGCGGGTGTTAAACAAGGAGAACACATGGACACAGGGAGGGGAGCACTATACACGGGGGTCTGTTGGGGGGAGGGGGGAGAGCGGGGGGGGTGGGGAGTTGGGGAGGGATAGCATGGGGAGAAATGCCAGATATAGGTGAAGGGGAGGAAGGCAGCAAATCATACTGCCACGTATGCACCTATGCAACAACCTTGCATGTTTTTCACATGTACCCCAAAACCTAAAATGCAATAAAAAAATAAAATAAAATAAAATAAATTAAAAAAAAAAATCTTTGCCAATAAGATGTTATGAAACTATACCTTCCTATAGTGTAGTTTTTTCTCCGTAATTACTAATAAGCATAAGCATATTTTCACATGAGTTTTGGCCATCTTTCTCTTTGCATTTTGTATGTTTTTATTTTCCCTCAGCATGAATTAATAAGAGCTGGAACTACTCCAAGGTCTTTAAAACATTACTTTATGATAAAATATGGCAATATAATAAAAAGAAATAATTCTCCCAAAGTAAGAACCATTGGATTTTCCTCAATCATTCTGACCCATTGTTATAGAATGTTTTTTAAATAGGACATCACTGTGGTACCCAATTTAAGTATGAAGTGACATTGCTGGATTTCCCATAAAACAATACCAACAACATTTTGTTTACCTTAGGCAAACAATCACAGGCTGAGTCCACTTATTTCAACATTCTGATTTTGTAATTGGAATACCTGAAGTAACATGCCCAGCTAGTTAACAAAAACACTTAATCTTCTGAATCCAGAACCAGGGACCTTTTAACTGAATGTGAAGGATTCCCTTCACCTACTCATTAATTGGCCAATTTTAATAGTTCCATATAAAATAATTATCCAAATATGACTGTCATCCATTTAGACATAAACACTTCCTGTTTTATATTCAATATATTAAAATAAATAGACATTTTTAAAGTCATATATACATTATGCTTTTTTGGATGTACAATTTTTTCCAGATAACCCAGGGGTCCTTTACAAAATAACAGAGTTTTTTTGGTTTTTAGTTTTGTTTAGATTTTGAGACTCTGATATATATAGAAATTTTGTTCCCTCACTGGAACCATAAAGCATTGTTCATTCATTTTCTTTCTATGACAAACATCGTGTGTAGTGCTTGACATTTATTGGACGTTCAAAAAATGGCAGTAAAAGTACCAATAATATTTGAAGTCATGGTAACAGAAAGGAGAGGAAGGAAAAAATAATAACACTTGTAATCTTATTTTTACAAGGTGTTTTTTGCACACCAATAGCTGTCACTTCTATTATCTATCATGTTTGCCTTCTGCACAAGGGCTGTGGTGTGGCTCCATCTTTTTGGCAGAACAACGTGTACGTGTTTTTGACTTAGTTTTGGTGCTCTGAAGTCTTCACATTTCTGACCCTGTAGTTTTTCAAGGATCCATAAACTTTGTTGTGCAATTAAATGGAGAGCTTGTGGATTTCAATGAAACAAACATGCTTAGCATGAGAACACCTGGGAACACCAAGAGGCGTGGCATGAGATTAGAGTCAGAAGCTCCAGACAAGCAGCAAACGCTCTTAAATCTCTAATGTGTGGTAAGCACTTTTCTAAGATTCTAAGAGCTCTACATGAAATATCTCATTTAATCTTCACCAAAATAAATAAATAGACACTGCCATTATTAACATTGTATAGACAAGGAAATGAAGACACAGAGAAAGTCGCCAAGCTAAAAGTGATGGAAGCAGTACCCAGAAAAGAAAAACCCAGTACTCCTTTGTAATGAATGTCTCTGTTTCATGGCATGTTTTTCCCATATATCTCCTTGATTTTGACGTTTCACCCAAATTCTCTTTCCTGGGCCAGTGTACTATTCTCCAGCTGCTATGGAAGTTGACTACTAACTGCCCACAATTGTCTTTTCCAGAGAACTGTGCCTGGCCAGTGGGGGTCACCTTGGGCAAAAATGCTTAGGAGTTATGCAGCTTCTTCCCACTTCAGATGGGAGGGGAGCAGCTTGTAGCTAGAGAGAGACTGAAAGGGGAGCACAAAGGCCTGTTACTTAAGTTGAACAATGCTACAGGGCATATATACACCAGATCTCTCCGTGGAATCAGGCTGAGGCTTAGACTTCAGCTGAGGCTACAGTTTTGACTGACTCCTTCCTCTATCCCATCTTGCTTCTCTTACTCCCTTTCTTCTGAGTGCCCTTCCTTAATCACTCAGTTGCACAAAAATCTGCATTCCAGGCTCTGCTTCTAGGAACTCTGAGCTAAGAAAGCTTATCTCACCCTTTAGGATTTACACTCAGCCACCTCTCCAGCTTTGCTATTTTTTTTTCTCTTTTTAATTACTCAGTTCAGGATCCCCTTGGCTTCACCTCCTTTAGCTTTAACTTAAGATATCCCACGTGGTCCAACCCAAGCACCAGAACGTCTTACCTCCATGAATCCCACCTACCTGAAGAATTCAATAAACACTTATGGACCAAAAGAAGAGTATTAAATTCAGCCAGTCACAGATTATACCAGCAATAATAACAGCAGCAGAAAGTGCCTCCTTGAGACTAGGTGAACTTATCAAATTAAAAAATGCTGGCCTGAGCACCGTGACTCACACCTACAATCCTAGCACTTTGAGAGGCCAAGCCATGAGGATTGCTTCAGGCCAGGAGTTCCAGACCAACCTGGACAACGTAGCAAAAATTAGCCCAGTGTGGTGGTGTGTGTCTGTAATTCCAACTACTTGTGAGGTAGGAAGATTGCTTGAACTTGGGAGTTTGAGGCAGCAGTGAGTTATGACTGCACTCCAACCTGGGCAAGAGAGTGAGACATTGTCTCTCTAAAAATAAAAAAAAGAAAAAAATATAAAAAATATAAATCAAATGCTGGAGTCAGAGAGAACATACAGTCAACTCATAAGGATTAGTTTATGCCTTCAAAATCTTGTGCTGGTCCACTGGGGAAAAAAAATCACTAGTCTCTGTGTCTGCTGGATGATCTCCAACTCATCCTTGAAAACGTGGGTCAATACCTTTTTCTGCGAATCTCAACATAAGCTCCTCTTCCATCCCACTAAGGCTGAGCTGATTGGACCTCCTTTACAGCAGACAGCACCTGCCACCCATTACAATGTCTTTTACAATGCTTGGCACACTGTGGAACAATTTTGTCGGCACCTCTTTCCTCCTTGCTTACCTGTGAGCCCTTGAGGCAGGAGTCATGTCTAGTTACTGCTTCATCTCTACCCCATCAAGCATGCAGCCCATAAACAGTAACAAATGTCTGTTTGTAAAAGGAATGAGTGAATGATAGTGGAGAACAAACAGGACTAGAACCAGCTCCAGAATCACATAAAGTTTGCTATCATCTCTCTATTTTTGACTTCTTTGTTTTATATATTTTTTTAATTTCAATTTTTGAGATACAGGGGGCATATGTGCAGGTTTGTAACATGGGTATATTGCGTGATGCTGGGGTCTGGGGTTTGGATCCCATCCCCCAGGTAGGAGCATAGTACCTAACAGGTAGTTTTTCCAATGATTCTCCCCTCCCTTCCTCTCCCTTCCAGTAGTTCCCAGTGTCTGTTGTGCCCATGTTTATGTCCAAGTATGCTCAATGTTTAGCTCCCACTTATAAGTGAGAACATGGGTATTTAGCTTTCTGTTCCTTCATTACTTCACTTAGGATTATGGCCTCCAGCCACATCCATGTTGGTGCAAAGCACACCAGCTCTCTTGATCATGAATCAGAGAACTGTTGTTTTAGATTCAAAGGAAGAGAGATCTTCCTTCTATTTCCAATATTATCAGTTATGCCAATCTATGCCCCATTCCTATTTTAAACCAAGACCTTTCCTTGAACTGAGAAAATGCAGTACAAATTGTCATTGCATTCTTTCCATGAGGAACTCTTTCTATTTTGCCACACAAGATTTTATCACCTAAAATGCTTTCTTTCTCGTCTACACAAGTCCTCAAGTCCTACTAGTTGTTTATGCACAACCCAGATTCTCTTCTGTCCCTGATGATACTTGAGGATTCCAATTTTGCCTGACAATATTTTATTTTCTATCCCGTACTGTAACCGCACTTCTCTGGCCTCTGCCATCCTGCATTGCTCTAGTATTGTTCCTTGAAGCCTTTCAAGCTAAAATCTGTACACTCGGAGGTTGTACCTAAAAGTCTGCTGAGAAAAGCAATTATTATTGCCTTCAACCAGAAGAAAGCCTTCATACTGATCTTTCTTCATCTGCAGAATTCTATTTTTTTTGTCATTTCTATATCTGAAGAATCAAACATATCTGTGCACACACAGATATTCATTCCAGCTGCTACTGACAATGGTAAAGCCTTGCTGGGACCTCTGACGCTTGCTGTGGAGTTGTGATTTTCCACTTAGTTTCTAAACCCTCAGCTAGCCAATTGGATTAGTTACCTATTGCTATAAAAACATTGCCATGCAAACAAGCATAAAACTTTAGTGGTATACAGTCATATGTTCGCTGCACTCATAACTGAGTTCAGATGGGCGTTGCCTACGTGGTTTTGCTGATCTTGGTTCTGATTGCTCACATGTCTTGGGGCTGGCTAATTATCAGCAGGAACTACCAGGGCAGCAGAGCTCAGCTTCATGTGTCTCATCTTCCAATGTGCTAGCATGGCATGTTCTTACAGAGATGGCAGAGGTGATAGAGAACAAACAGAAATACTCAAGACCTCTTGAGGCCTGGGCTGGGAACTGGCAGAGAATCCCACTGTAACTCCCTTAGACTTGGTCAAGTTGGGTGCAGGATACCAGTGGGTCCATGCTCTGGAGTGTTTCTCAAATTTTCCAAACCCCCTCCAGTGCCTGGGACCAGCTGGAGTCAGCAGTGTCATCTGGAAAGGACAAGTGCTCAAGTCTGAACCTGTTTCTGCGTGGATCCTGGTCTTCCAAAGCACTTTTTGTGGCTTTTTAAAAAATCCCTCTCTGGTGGCTGGGACCAGCTAGAGTTGGTTGTGCCATCTGAGGAGAGCGTGCAAGGCCCAGAGTAGGATCTGTGTGGGGCTTAGTCACTGTTCCTCCCTTCAGCACACTTTCTGACCCTCACCAGATGCCTTAGAGAGCTCCAGGACTTCCGCCTATGTGACTGTTCTGGGGTCTGAGGAGGGTGGCAGGGTGCACTGACTGGCCAGCAGAACATTTCCTTCTTTTATGAGGTTACATGAAATTGGGCCAGCAAAACAGTGCTGACTTGCTACTTTCTGGTGACTCACCTCACATCAGACATGGGATAAAATAAGGGCTCTGGGCTACTGATGATCACAGCCTATCCTTGGACTTGACTGGTGCTTATCCATTTGCATTCTAATTATGGTGCCTCCATGAGTCTACAGTACCTGAAGGCAATGAGTGTGACAGAAGCATCCTTTACTCTGTGAGCTTCTGCACTGCTTCCCAGAGTTGTCACACTGTCTCTTTTTCAGACCCCATGCCTATGTCAAGAAATTATGGCTCTTCCTATCTTCTCCAAAGGTTTGTTTGGTGATCATTGGTCTCCAATGCCAACAGACCCTTCCAATTGATATAATGAAGTAACGCTTTTCTGAATCAGTCTTAACGATGCCTCTCAAGAGATGGACATTCCTTGCTCTTGTGGGACCTCTCTACTTGCTCCATCTAGGAGTCCCTCACCTACTCTTCTTGCTAGTGTTGATCATAAAAAAGTAGGGAAGAGATCAATATTAAGAAATGACCTTCTAGGATAATGATTATAACCTAAAGAATTCAAGAGAAAAAGTGGTTGTCAGGTGTGTTGCTTTATTTTTACGCTATAAAAATCCAAATGATACTAATGTGACCAGAAAACAATTATACCTATTTCCCTGCATAGTTTGGGCAAGATTTACAATTGTGATGCTCTTCAACGACCTTTAAGAGAGTCACTAGAAGACAGTACTTATGGTGGCATAGGGGGATGCAGCATCGTGAGTAATAAAGTCATCAGCACTAAATAAGTGGTATTAAGGAATTGCAGAGTCCAAAAATGTCTATGTCATTTCAAGCTATTATTATACAAACAGGTTGTGAATTACCTGTAATAATCTCAGTAATAACAGAGTTGCTACCTGTTTCATGTTGTTTTTTTGTTTTTCTGAGATGGAGTCTCACTTTATCACCCAGGCTGGAGTGCAGTGGTGCAATCTCAGCTCACTGCACCCTTCCCCTCCTGTGTTCAAGCAATCCTCCCACCTCAGCCTCCTGAGTGGCTGGGATTACAGATGTGTGCCATGACATCTGGCTAATTTATAATTTTTAGTGGAGATGGTGTTTAAGCATGCTGGCCAAGCTGATCACGAACTCCTGACATCAAAGTGATCCACCCGCCTTGGCCTCCCAAGATGCTGGGATTACAGGTGTAAGCCACTGCCCCAGCCGAGTTGCCACCTTTTTTTTGCAGTAAGAAAATATGACATTAGTCCAGAATAACACATCTGACAATTTAAAAACAAACAAGAACAACAAAACATGAAGAGAAGCTTCCTGGACCTGACGGAAGGATACGGTACTTAGATTATGCAGACCCCTCTCAAGCACTGATGGAACAGTAAGGAAATACATACGCACCTCTTCTCCACCCATTATTCTAAATCTTCATCAGTATATCACTGTATTCTCACATGGGCTCATGAATTTTGTAATACATTAAAAAAACTCATTGTCGATATAGAGCCCCACGAAAAGGATTGCCAGAGTCACACACTCATTCATTGTGTCTCTGAACTATCCTGTTATTAAGCAAAGGAGAGCACATGGGTGAGCCCCTATCACGGAGTGGAACAAGTCACTCGCCGCGTGGTCCAGAGAACACTGCAAAGTCATCTGGCAAAGGAATGGATACAGGGAGGAATGAAGAATGGGGGTAATTCTATTGCAATCTTCCACATCTTATATTAAGAGTCGATTTGCTTTCTTCCTAATTACTTAACATCTCAGGACTTTTACATCTTCAAGTTGCTTCACTTATTTTGGCCACTTCTTAACAACTCAATGGGTGTAGGATTCCCTTCATGGGACGGAGCTTCTGGCGTATTTGTTTCAGAAGTTCTCTTTTTCTCCTTCTCCTTTCCTTTCACCCTCTCCTCCCTTCTTTCCTCTCCCACATCTCCCTGCCTCATCTTAATCACACCTATTTCTATTTCCAATACATGATATAGGATGTAAGATACAAATGTCAATTTAATAAACAACTGTTTGTTAGGTGCCTATTTATGCCGACACTGTCCACATACTGGAGACACAGCAGTGAAGAGGCCAGCCATAGCTGCTTTTCTCATGCCTAGCACAGGAGACAGACATGTAAAGATGACTGCAGCTCCCCTGGGGATGCCATTAGCTATCTATTATTCGCCCATTCCTGAAGGCCCAGTTACACATTTGATGTTTTAGATTGAGTGCCTCAGAACTTAAAGCATGACCCACATATTTAAGATGCTATGTTTAAGGTGAAGATTGGTTTCTGTTCTTAGTCTGCAGTCAGTCACAGTTTCTCATTTTCATTCTCTTCCTCGTAAAGAACACACACATTCACACACACATCAAAAAGAATACATTTAATTATGAATATGAACATAATGTCACATTCATTTCAATCTTGTTGAAAACCTGCTTAAACCTCCCAGAGGATCCCTCTTTGTGTCACAACATCATCTTCCCTGTGACAGATTTCACATTTCTTTCATATCGTGGGGTAATGACTAAATTGCTGCTCAGGGAAACAGTATTTGGCTAAAGGAAAAAAAAGTTATTGGTGCAAGGGGAAAGATTTGTGTCAGTATGAATGCCTAGGCCAATTTCTGATCTGAAGAATAGAATACAAATGATGTAATGAATCAATATATTCTCCACACCTTGGCAGAAAACAGAAGGGGCTGCAGCTATCCCAAATATAATACACGGTAGAGCAGAATAGGCCATCAACTTATGGAGATTTTCTACTACATGTGTCCCATGCCAAAAAAGAAAAGTGCCTTTTATGCCAAACATATATATCAGATAATGACATATGATGAAATGCAAACATCTTCTGGGGGAAAAGAAGCTATTATAGTCTATTGAATGTAATGTATCAAAGAACTAAAAGGCTCCCTTCAATGCCATAATTTTCTTCAAAAAATATTCTGGAAGCATTACACCACTGTAAAGTATACCCATTAAGACTCATATTATCTACAATGATGTGAAAGACTACACATCTTTCGCAGATTGCACTTTAATACAATCCTTCCCATGTGTTCCTCTGCATAACGACAGGAGGGAATGACAAATTTGGTGTGCCATAGTCCATACTGCCAGAACCTTCTAACAGATCCACATTTCTCTACAGAAGCTTCATGACTGTTTTCTTTTAATGCATCCACTCATTTCTATTCAACAAATATACATTAAACAACTACTGTGTGCCAAGCATTCTTTCAGGATTGAAGGTAGACTGGTGAAATACAAAATCTCAGGCCTCATTGACCTAGAGCGTTTAAACCTAAAAACAAATACATTCAGAGAGCAATTAAGTGCACTATAGAAAATCAAACAGGGCAATAGAGTAGACAGTGATGAGTGAAGACAGACCTGCATTAGATAGGTGGGCCATGGAAGGCCTATTTGAAGAGGTCTTAAGTCATGAAGGCTGAAGAAGGTAGCTGTGCACCTGTACACATGTACCTGCAGCTTCCTTCAGAGGTCTTATTTTTTGGGTTCCTGGAGCCACTTGGGGCATATGTTTATGTCTCTTAAGGGGAGTCAAAGTCAGTGACTGACTGATAATGATATGTAAAACCCCAGCTCCTTGAACCCAGAAGGAAAGAGCTCTGCAGTGCCAGTTGCACTCCTGAGGTCCTCATGGGATCAAGCTGAGGCTGAACCTTTGCCTGAAATCATATTCTTGCTTGGTCCTTCTTCTTTTTCGAGCTGCTGTTTCTGTAACCTCACTGGTTTCTATCACAGTTTAAATAAACCACCTTCACTCTGATCCTCATTGCAGGATCTGCTTCTGGAAGCAGCCCCAGGACGTCCTCCACACCAACATGAGTCATAGAAAAACTCAGGGGCTGGGCATGGTGGCTCACACCTGTAATCCCAGCACTTTGGGAGGCCGAAGCGGGTGGACCACCTGAGGTCAGGAGTTTGAGACCACCTTGCCCAATATAGTGAAACCTTGTCTCTAATAAAGATACAAAAATTCCCAGGTGTGGTGGTGCGCACCTGTCATCCCAGCTACTTTAGAGGCTGAGGCAGGGGAATTGCTTGAACCTGGAAGGTGGAAGTTGCAGTGAACCAAGACAGTGCCACTGCACTCCAGCCTGGCGACAGAGCAAGACTCAATCTCAAAAAACAAAACAAAATACAGGGTCAGGCGCAGTGGTTCATGCCTGTAATCCCAGCACTTTGGGAGGCCGAGGCAGACTGATCACCTGAGGTCGGGAGTTTGAGACCAGCCTGATCAACATGGAGAAACCCCGTCTCTACTAAAAATACAAAATTAGCAGGGTGTGGTGGCACATGCCTATAATCCCAGCTACTCAGGAGGCTGAGGCAGAAGAATTGCTTGAACCTGGGACGTGGAGGTTGTGGTGAGCTGAGATCGCACCATTGCACTCCAACCTGGGCAACGAGAGCAAAACTCCATCTCAAAAAAAAAACAAAAACTGTGTGTGTGTGTGTGTGTGTGTGTATATATACACACACACACACACACACACACACACACAGCCCAAAATACAAAAATTAGCCAGGTGTGGTGGTATGCGCCTGTAGTCCCAGCTTCTTGAGAGGCTGAGACAGAAGAATTCTTGAATCTGGGAGATGGAGGTTGCAGTGAGCCAAGATGGCACCACTGCACTCCAGCCTGGGTGAAAGAGTGAGACTCCATTTAAAAAAAAAAAAAGAAAGAAAAGAAAACCTACCTGCCAGGGCATGTAGTGTGCCTTTTCCTGGCATTTTTGAGTGATGGCAGAATCATGGCAAGAAACACAGATTAGGATGGGCTGTGGTCCCAGATTTTCCACAATGTGATTGTGTGACCCTAGACAAAGTCACAACTCTGGGCTTCAGTTTCTCATTTATAAAATGGGCAAATGGGAGTTGTGGTGATCTCAGGGAACTTTTCCTAATCTAAAATAATATACTACATGTATACATGTGTATGAATGATGTATTCATACATATTCACATATGCCTCAAGGCTCTAGAGAAATAGTGGTGTTACACCCTTTGGAGCTGCTGGCGAACACTTTTCTAGGAAGTGGTTTTTGATTGGCTACTGCTATGAGAAGAAATGCAGAACTGGTTAAGGACGAAGGCAACTATCAGAAGTCACGAGTTAGAAGGGTTGTGGTGCAATTATGGTGGTTCCACCTTAGATCTGGGTATGGTTGAAAGGCGACAACTCAATTAATGAAGGAAGAGAAAGAGGACCCAGGAGAGAACACACCAAAGATGTCTGTTTTCCACATTTTTCTACAAGTAGAATCTGGGAGAAACCATAATAGAAAGGCCACATCACGATGTTACTGATGCCCTCACTTCAACATACTAATTCTGGTTATTCTATAGCTAGAAAGTATCTTTTTTTGGTTGTGTTTTAACTATCATTTTAAAAAATTTAAGTAGATATGTTTTTAATTGATATATAGTAATTGTACAAATTTATGAGGTGCACAGTGATGTTTACGTACATGTAACATTCAGTGATCAGATCAGGGTAATTCACATATCCATCATCTCAAATATTTATCATATCTTTATGATGAGAACATTCAGTATTCTCTTTTTAGCTCTTTTGAAAATACATAATATATTAATGTTAACTATAATCACCCTACAATGGTATGAACACTGAAACTTAGCCCTCCTGTCTAGCTGTAATTTTGCATCATTTAACAAATCTGTCCCTATCTCTCCCTCCCACCCACATCCCCTTGCCCTTTCTTTCCCAGCCTCTAGTATCTTTTAAAGCTGAAAAAAGGGGAAAACTGAGAACAAGCAAAAAGGAACTCAATCTTATACTATGCAGAGGAAATAACTCTTCATAAAACAGACGCTTAGAGCATATTGTTTAACATTACCTTAACCACCATTACAGTTACAAATATAATTAGCTGTACAACATCAGTAACAGAGTCTGATCAATAGTGAATTGCAGATTTCCAACTCTGTGACATGAGGAAAATAAATTTCAAAGGGATGCAGTGAGGTTGCAGAGCAGAAAAATAGTTGGCACAGGAGGCAACACAGCATGTAATGCTTTAGCATTGAACAGATGGGTTTGAGCCTCAGCTCGCATCCCTTGCTAGCTGTGTGACCTCAGACAAGTTATCCAGCTTTAAATCTGGTTATCTCAAATGTAAGATGAGACACTGCCCAGCCTTCATGTAATTGTTAAAAGGTAAGCATTCTTTCCTGTGTTATAATAATATATGTGCCCAATAAAGATCAATTCCCTTTGGCCAGATTTTCCAGCCAAACTTTCTGGAATACATATATCAACAAGCACTCCATCTGACACTCACTGAGCTCCTTCTCCTTTCTTCTGCCACTTCTCTTCTTATCCTATGGCTGGCCCCGTCCTCACTACTCACCTGGTGACCCCCAACTCCTTGAGATACTACCAATTTTGACAAGTTGTCTTTTTTTTTAGTTTATTATCTACACTTTTCCTTAGAGCATATTCTGGTATTCACGGCTTACTCAACACATGGTGGTCACTCGGTTAGCCAGGTAGACCCTCGTTCGAGAGCGGTGCCTGGGATCTATTTCCCAGCCCCTGCATTTACTTCACTTCAAGTGAGAATCATGACATAGTTCTTTTTTCCTCTTGTTCTGGCAAGTTTCTTTGTATAGTTTCATCTTGGATTAAAACACAGCCACACACCTCTTTATTGCCCCAGGCATTTTGTATCCTTATCTAAAATTAGTACAGTTGCTGCTCTGCTATTTCAAGAAATGCAGGCTATCCCTCACTCTTTACATCCACCAGCTTAGCCAGCCGAGTAGCCCCGCACCACGTGGGGTATATGGACTCGGTACCAAATCCTGAAACCACCAAGCTGCTCCTTCTGTTCCCATTGACCAACATAGCAAATGTGTGGGTGCGTGGGTGCAAGAGCCAACAGAAAAGACAAACATGGTGTGGATATGAAGATGTAGATGAGACACTAAAAAGAGGGTGTCTTGGGTCCGGTTTCCTAAAAGCAGCACCTGAGATGGGGATGTTTGGCAAGTGATGGAGTGATCTCAGGAGGGACCTGCTGAGGAGGGAGAAAAACAGAATAAGACGTAGAAAGAAGGTAAGCAAATATGTAGCTTTAGGTCAAATCTAGTCTCACCCTCGTCCCACAGGAAGTTGAAAGTGTTAATGGCACCAGGCTCAGTCTGTCATTGTTTGAAAGCTGCCTCAAGAAAAGGACACAACCTATTGATATTTTGAGATGATGCCGCAGCTCCCGGAAGCCTAAGGCAATTGACTTAGGAGGAGGAGGAAGGTGTGACTCAACAGCCAACACACAGCAGCTGGGAGGAGACAGGGCCCCATCCTGGTTAAGGGGATTTGTACAGGATACCACCCCTGGTATGAAAAATAACAGACGCATTAGAGCAATTAAAAAAAGCTATAGAATGCTTAGAATTCTGGGATTATATGTTATATATTTGTTAAATTTTCCAGCAATAATATTGATTCTTAGGTAAAATAGATGCTCAATAAATGATTAAATGAAATAGAAATTTCCTTGGTATAAAGTGAGCTGGAGAATAAATGGTTATTAATTGTAAAATGGGATCATGTGAGTCAATAGTACACAGAGAGTTTGACTTCCACAGCAGTGAGAAGTATACCTAGCAACTGGCAGAATTCTGTCTTGTTTTACCCCCTTTATCCACCAGCAGTAGATAGACTATGTGGTAAGGAAGAAAGGTTTTGGACTTGGTATAAAAAGAAGGCAGCTATAATCTCATCTTGGTCACCTATTAGTTTTTTGGGGTTTTTTTTTTGTTTTCTTTTTACCTATTAGTTTTATCTCAGTGGATTAGACTCAAATGAACAGAGTCTCAGTTAATTCAACTTAAAAATAAATATTGTAGTAACTGTGCCACCTAACTCATGGTGTTCTTGTAAGGTTCAAATGAGCTAATGCACTGGAACACCTGTGTCTTTTTTTTTTTTGAGACATAGTTTCACTCTTATTGCCCAGGCTGGAGTGCAGTGGCGCGATCTCAGTTCACTGCAACCTCTGCCTCCCGGGTTCAAGCAATTCTCCTGTCTTAGCCTTCTGAGTAGCTATGATTACAGCCACATGCCACCACGCCCAGCTAATTTTTGTATTTTTAGTAGAGACAGAGTTTCACCATGTTTGTCAGGCTGATCTCCAACTCCTGACCTCAGGTGATCTACCTGCCTTGACCTCCCAAAGTGCTGAGATTACAGGCATGAGCCACCACATCCAGCTGATACCTGTGTCTTTTTAATGCACTTGGGAGACCCCAACTCCCAGGGCTTTGGGGAAGAAGTGATTGTATTGACACGGTAAGAAAGCTACATAAGGCATGGGGTCAGTTGGCCTCATGGATTGGCACCAGCTACTTGCAAATCATAAGGATTCCCTTTCATCATTTCTTATTCCTCTTCCTATGTCAGCTTCATTCTCGTGGACTTTACTCCTTTTCTTATGAGACTGGGAATATGACAGAGAAGAGCTTTGAAGTTCATTAACTGAGAGGGAAGAAGCTTCTTCCCATGGTACTCACTTAAAAAAAAAAAAAAAATCTGTGACTCTCTTTTTATTGCATGGATTATAGACCCTGGGAAATGGTGGCAGTGGGGTACAGTGTTTAGCAGCCACTCTATGACTTTCATCTGAAGTTGGGAAAAAAATAATTTCCCCAAGAGAGGGCTGATCCCAGGAGAAAAGAAGATTGGCGGGGAGACAGGAGCTGGACATCTTCTGGGATACTAGACATCATATCAGAAGATATGAGCTCAAGTGTCTTTTTATGTATTGTGTCCTTAAGTATATATCAATGAATCTATCCAAACATCTTATTTATCTATAAAATGGGGATTCTAATATATATTTTACTAGGATGTCTGAAGATTAAAATAGATACTTTATATCCAAACATCTTATTTATCTATAAAATGGGGATTCTAACATATATTTTGCCAGGATGTCTGAAGATTAAAATAGATACTTTATATCCAAACATCTTACTTATCTATAAAATGGGGATACTAATACATATTTTACTAGGATGTCTGAAGATTAAAATAGGTAATTTATGGGTGAAGATGCTTTGTAAAACATAACGTGCTTTCAAAATTATATAATAAGATGTCATTATGAATTGTGCACTAAATACAAAGCACTTCTCAGGCACATATGCATTTTAGATTAGTTTTTCAAATGGGGGGAATAAAGAAAGTGTTTAATGGCTGCCTTTTCAAAGCTTGCAGCCAAATCTACCACACCATAAAAACATTCAAAATCTGCACTCTAAGGAAACAGCCTTGGCTGAAGGTGGCACTTTCTTCAATCCGTTGCCTCTTCAGAACAGTTGTTCTCTATAGGGAGTGACACGAGGCACTGTTTAGCGAGGTGTGAGTTCTGTAGAGTTTTCTTCTTTCATTCTCAGAAATCGAAAGTGATCCCCACATAAAGCATTTGCAGCTGTGTTGGGAAACGAGCTAGTCACGCCTCGGCAATTTATGGCCAATTTTCCATTAATAAGAGAGAATGGAGTGTGGTTCAATCACTTTACAATCCAAACACTCATTCTTAAGAATGGGGGAGAGACAGCACAATAGTTCGTTTTGTTTCTGAAAGGTATTAATTCAATATTGTGTATCTTTGAAGAAAAACATTTAGATGGCTCTAAGTGGTAGGAAGGTAAGTTTTACAGGAAAATTCTTTGAAAGCCATGCATTAGAAATACCACCTGCCATGAATTGGAAATACCACCTGAAGTGCACAGGCAAGAGATGGGTCAGAGGGCCATGAGCACAGTCCAGGGAAGTGGAAGGGTAAGGGGGAAAAGAGAGACTGAGTGGGATGTGGGAATCAAAGTTTCAGGGCAGAAGTTCAAGGCAGAGTCTCAGCTTAGCATAGATCCCTACAGCAGGGGCCCAGAGCCACAGGTAAACTGAAAGGCTGGGTGAAGCAGAGCTAGGAGTCAGGATAGGAGACCAAAGTAGAGCCACAGAAGGTACCAAAGACCCAGGATGAGCAGTTCATAAAATTCAGGGCAGACGAAGAGTTAAAAAGGTGAACTGGGGCAGGAGCGCAGAAGCAAGACGCCAGTCAAACTCTAGTCTCAGTCAGAGGCTTGTAACACGTTCCCCAACACACATCTTCCTTGGGTTCACAAAGAAGAAGGCAAAATGTTGGATGCAGGAAAGGACCCTGTGTGTAAATATCAGGAAGAAAACTGCTTAACGGCCAGAAGACCGAGACACCAAATGAGATTTCCAAAAACAGTGGAACATTTCCTATGTAGCTTCTGTTTACTACGCTCACCAGATCGATTTTCTCAGTTGTACCTTTACAGCATGTTGACTGGTGATTGTCTTACTTTGGGTCCCTTCAGAAGAAGACCTAGAGACAGGGATTTGGGTGTAAGTTGTTGATTTGGGAAGTGATGCCCGGAATACTCGTGAGAATGGGGGAGGGGAGGTAAAAGGAAAGGCAACCAAGAAAGGGTCTATCAGTGAGCAGGTGACTACTGTGGGCAGCTTGGGGACTGAGTAGAATCTGTTTCAGAACAATCCCAAGGAAGCAGAAGAATGCTGGAGTATTTACCCATCAACACCCATCCCTCACGAATCTCAGGCCTGACAGTGCTGGCTCCACAGCAATTCTAGACTTCCCTCAGGTAGAGAGGCATGGGCGCTTGAGGGAGGAAGACGGCAAAGCTGCAGGTGACATCCAGAGTGGGCCCAGGAGCCAATGCCGGCTATGGCCAGCTTCCACTACGTGACCCAAACATCCCCACTCTTCTAAGCTTCTCTCTGGTAAGCCCAGGCACTACTATTCCGCCTTGATAACACGGTTGCTTACCAAGAGTCAACTGGGTTTATTATCAAATGTATTAGAATTATAATTGTTATTGTAATTAGGAAAGGAAATTAATTTATGTAAATTGGATTTATGCAAATGAGTGAAATTTGAGTGCTCAGAGAAAGAATTGTTTCAGTGAAAAATAAGTTGAATATGTGAGACAAAGTAGCAAATAAAAGCCATATTTGCTTACTTCTGCTTGCCAGTATAACTTCACAAAGCCCCTGACGCGGTGACAATGTGCAGCTCTCCGGAAAGATGCTTTGAAGACAAAACAGGATAGAGCACATGGACCCCTCCTGTCTCTGGCCTGGGTCACTGTATTCCTCAAAAGATAAATGACCCTACTCCTTTCTTTTTCATACACAAAATATCACATGTGACAGGGTTAGTGACTGTGCTTCTATAATCTATCAGCAAATGAACTTTAGTAATGTAACACCAGATGTACTCTTACACCCAAACCTTGACATGATTCTGCTTCGACATAATGTCCGAGTAACTTTGATGTGATTTTTCCAGTACTGAGCCCCCACCACCTGTATATAAGCTGTGGGCTGAAACACTGGGTCAGGCAGTCTCACAGGACTGCTCCCAAGCTGGAGGCCTCGCCTTATAGTCCTCAGTAAGACTGCTGAATACAACTAATTTTAATTCTTTAAAAAACAGACTTTTTTTCTTTAGTCGGCAAATGCTTCAGAATGGTTTGATGAAAGTGAGCTAATAAACATGGTGTGTTGAATTAGGTATGGTTGAGAAAACTGTGGAGGTATTGGGGAGAAACTGTAACAATCAAGAAGGATTCTTCAATCGAACTGCTTTGCAAGTCACTTTAATTCCTGCTCCAGTGTAAAGAAACTGAAGTTGGGTGTCTTAGGGGATATATTAAGGGTATGATTTATTAAGAGAGACAACACATAATGCCAATTAAAGGACCCAGAGTCACGGAAGAGACCTTAGCTATACATCAAAGATTGGCAAATGAATGTCAATTTGTGTTTTAAGTTAAAATAAAAATATTTGAGGCACATATGAATCATTTTCATGAGCCCTTACTTTAAATAATTTCTTTTCAATTAATCTACCCACTACTAGCTTTCCATGTGTTGCATGAGACATGCTTCAACTCCACTCTGAGGAAAATACTCTGAGACTATAGCACGATTCCTCACACACAGTCAGCTGCCTGGAGTGTTTTATTTTAAGCTTCTCAAGAAATTGAAGTACAAAGGAACAAGTGCTTCCTCAGCAGGTTGGAAATTGGGATTAAGGGTCAAAAAGGTTAAGATTTCATGCTGAGAACGGTTGAGCCCAATCACAAAGATCTATGGGAGGAAAAAAAGCTAACAAAATTAAATGAAGATCTAGGAAGGCAAATATTCAAGCTTCACCGCCGTACCTCAGGGAAGCACTCCATTGTTCCGAGGACTCGGCAACATAGCTTCGAAGACTAAAAAGGAAAGAACTGACAAATAAACTTTTAGCTAATTTTCAGAATAAGACAGGTGTCAAATTCTTGGTAATATAAGATTGCAGATGCTTAAACTCCAGAGACTGCTTGAAGTTCCTTCTTCTTCCTGTCATTTAACACCAAAAGCAGTTTATTTAATGCTTTGGCTCCCTGGACACTTGTCATTTTAGAAAGTCACTGTGTGGACTTGGACTCATTTTACAAAGAGTGCAAGTTGTCAAGATGCAGAATTGCTGAGGTTGAGTACCAGGCTTTGTAGTTTAGAAGGTTGTTTTTGTATCATATATGTATAGACTGGCTTAGTGTGGATAAGTTCTTATTACTCTGGAAATGTTCTAGCTATATCAAAGTAAGCCTAATTGCTATTTCTTTTGTAATAACAAATTTTCAAATCAACAAGGTAACCACATTCTAGCCTCTCTTTCCCCTAGAATATAAATTATCAATTATGTAATTAAATGAAATGATAAGATAACACCATGTTACATTTCTGAGCTTGTGTGCATAAAGAAGAAAATTTCCAGTAGAGTTGAAAAGTGTATTTATTTATCCCTCATTTTGTTCCAGAAATAATTAAAGCCAAACTATAAAGCAACATAAAGTGCAGCAAGAGAACAGAAACATCTGTGATTTAATTCCTCAAAAATATCAAAGAACTTACAGGATTTGGATTTAAATATCAATTAACCGTCTTTGAACCAGAAAATTGAAACACAACTTCTCTTTTTTTTCTCCCATTTAGTGGCATACCCACCCCCCACCCCCAGCCCATGCTATGAGTCCCAGGGCCTAGGTGCAAATAGAAGCTCCCCACTGTGGCTGGCAGCCTGCCCTGAGCCTTTCACATCTCGCCATGTCTCTGTCAGCACCGTGAAGGGACTTCCGTGCCTGTGAGTGGATCCCCAGCCTGCATGTCCAAGCCAGTTTCCTCACCACTTCCCAGCAACCTTGGGAACCCTTCGCCCTAGGGTGTTCTCAGTGACAGTGCTTCTGCATTTGGAGATGGACTAGATGGTCTGTCCAGGCAGAGGATCCTGGAGTCCTGGTGTGGTAGGCAGAATAATGACCTCCCAAGGATGACCACACCCTTTTCCCCAAAACCTATGCATATGTTACATTATATGACAAGGGAGGATTCAGGTCACTTATGGGTGTGGTGGTGAGTGCCCATAATCTTAGCTCTTCGGGAGGCTGAGGCAGGAGAATCGCTTGAACCAGGGAATCAGAGGTTGCAGTGAGCTGAGGTCATGCCACTGCCCTCCAACCTAGCAACAGAGACTCCCTCTCTAAATGGAAAAAAAAAAAAAAAGATTGCCTATATTACAATAAATTCAGACTCCCTGATGACTAAGTCACATTCAGGAAGATTCTGCAGTAGAGAAGAGTGACTGAGGACAGTAAGTGTAGACATCATTAGTCTAAGGTTTAGAGCAGTGGCTTCCAAAGTCTAGTCCCCAGACCAACAATACCCAAGTCACCTAGGAATTTGCTAATGTGGACTGACTTTCAGGCCCCATCCCAGCCCTACTAAATCAGAAGCTCTGGGGTAGGACACAGAAATCTGTGTTTAACAAGCTCTCTTGGGGATCATAACGTGGGCTAGCATTTGAGCACCACTGGTCTAGATGAATAATCTTTTCCTGAGATTTATGAACTGGTGGAGGTGGGGGGTAGGAAGGATGAGAAGATGGAGAGTTGGGTATGAGACCTCAGGTCTGCTATCGTTTTCAAGACAGTTGGTCTAAAGCTCTCATTAGATTCCCAACAGAGTTTACAATCCGTAGAACAACAAAAACACCCAGAAAAACAATAGAAACACTTACAACAACAAGGGCAAAGACATAACCAGTTAGACAATCAGGAGCCTCTGTCTGTCTCAAGGTCCCAGTGGCTGTGATGTGATCCGGGAGGACAGATTCAGATGTGTAACTGGAACAGCTTGTGGCAACTTACTGCGTTAAGTTCCCAAGTCATGGCCTCCCTATATGCAGTGAATGTAAGACTAGTAGTAGAGTGGTCTCTGCTTTTTTTTAATCTCCCAATCCTTTCTAGAAGGACCACCTTTGAGTTTTGGAGCCAGGCCAACCCTCTACTTCATGTGATATATCACTATATCACATCTCCCAGGTCATGAGAATAAATGTGTAATTTCCAAAAATGGCACTTCATCAGTTTTGTTGAAGTGATTGGCCAAGAAATTTTACTTGATTCAAAATGGGCCAAGTTTCTTCCTAGGATTTTGTATCCACATCATTGGAGACAAGAAGTATCCTCTTTTCTCTGAAGTTGTTAAGCTGAGTTAATATGAGCCTGTACCTGTGTGTAAGGCACTTGCTATTCCTGCATTGCATGGGAGAGAATGAAGCCCCTGAAAATCCTAAGAAAAAGAGAGAGAGATTGCTAATGGATGCACATCTGTCCTTATAGAGTACGTGAGTGAGTGTGTGTGTGTGTGCGCGCACACACTTATGTGTCTGTAAATGTGCTTTTGTGTTGTGATTTATATGAGTTGTCAAGTATATGAAGTTCAATATCCACCACCATCAGGATATGAAATAGTTTCTTCACCCCCCAAAATTCCTCCACATTCCTCGTCATCAACCTCTTCCTGGGCCTGGCAGCCATTGATCTGTTTTCTGCTTCTACAGTTTGCCCTTTTCAAAATGTCTTATAGATAGAATCACACAATATGTGATATGTGAAGTCTCATTTCTTCCACTTAGTATAATGCATTTGAGATTCATCCATGTTATTGTGTGAAACAGTAGTTTCTTCTTTTGTATGGGTGAGTAGTAGGTATTTCATTGGACATATGGATGTACCAAGATTTGTCTACTTATTCCCCTCTTGAGAAGCATTCTGTTTGGTTCCAGTTTGAGGCAATTATGAATAAAGCCACAATAAGCATGTGCATCCATAGGTTTTCCTCTCATTTGGGTAAATATCTAAGAGTGGGATTGCTGTGTCATATGACAAGGTCATGTTTAGCTTCATAAGAAACTGCCAAACTATTTCCCACAGTGGCTCTCCCAATTTGGTAGGATGAAAGATCTCCTTCATATGGAATCCTGTTTCAATGCCTGTCCAGATTTTAGGCTCGTTGGGAAAGTTTACAAAAGCAATGCATGTTAACAAAATCACCGAAACATTTCCCAACTACTGAAAATGAATACTGTTCAGTGTGGATACTTTATGCACTGTCCACATAGAAATAAAGGAATGGACTGAGTCATTGCTCAGTGTCCATTGCAGCGACATTTATCTCTGGAAATAAAGATAAAGTGAAAATAACCAAGGGTGTTTAGTCTGATCCAGTCACGCTGAAGCAGAAAATTGTCCATTTCACACAGAACTGTGAAATGATGAACAACAGCACAGTTTAAAGTAGGAAGACTTTCTGAGACAATTAACAAGTAATCTTAACTTGAGGGGGAATTTTAAAAAGGCACTCAGATAGACAGATAGATGATAGACACATAGATAGATAGATACATAGATACATAGATATAGATAGAAGATTGATAGAAGATAGATGATCGATAGATAGACAGATAGATAATCTCCTGACATTTCTTAACCACTACATTACCCGAGAGTTTTCTGTTGTGAACAATAGGGAACAATTTACAGCATAAACAGCTAGAACTGATCGTACTAAGCAGCTATCAAGGATAGGCTGTGAAGGAGAAGAAGATCAAGGAGAAGTATCCTGGTGGAGAAGTAGGGAGAATTGGCTGCGATGAGAATCTGTGGTCACTTATGTTGCTAGATGATGTATGGCACTGCTTTCACCCTCTGAGGTCTTAAGAAGAATACTGGGTAAGCCCAGTGGCAGGCTGGCCATTTTCTCCCATGAAGGCAATTTGCTGCTCCTTCTTTTTCCTCTGGGTGGCAAGTAACTACTGAACCTTTACATAGGCAGCATCTCTCTCCTACCAGAATGAAGGTGCTCACCTGTTTTAGTCAATATGTAAAGAAAAAAAAGACCTGTACATCTCTCAGGTCCAAAAATGTTTCCAAGAGTCAATGATATTACCACTGTACAAATCTTGCAGTAATGACCATATACCCAGGATTGTATTAGGCAATAGATGGGGATAAAATATGTTTAGTATATAGTGCCTAATCTCAATGAACTTACAGCCTGTTACAATCAAGCTAAGGGGAAGAAAAATAAACTTTTGTTTCTGGGTGATATTTGAAAATAGAAACTTGTATTTCTGCTTTCCTTCTCTCATTCAAGTATTAATTTGAAGATGGGAATCACTAAATATACTTGGAGATACTCACTTACGGTTTTCTCCACATTATTTCTCCCCTTTCCTTCTCTCATTCAAGTACTCGCAGAGTGAGATAGAGAAGGAGGGAAGGCCAGTCTAAGGGCATAATACCAAAATGATTTACACTGGGACGGGAGAAAAGAGCATTTATCTGCCAGTTTCATTGGGTTTGTTCAAATGTATGTGTATGTGTGTTTTAGTGGGGTAACTGTCTTATTTGAGAACTACACTGATGTGACTTTTGTCTCCAAAACTTCAATCCACTGAGGGAAGAGGATTAGACGAAATGAATGGAGAGTGACCTGGAGAAGTAGGAAGACTCCCTTTCCAGATGAAGTAAATAAAACATACTTCCTAAGCTCTGGACAGGGAGAGAAAGATGAATCCGTGTAGGAGTGTCCGAAGCTAAAGTCTTCATTAGATTGGTAGGGGGGTGGGGAGGGAGAGGTTATCAAAGATGAGTAGAGTCTTCTAGCCAGATGTTTCTCCAACAACCTTGAAGAGAGAGCTTTGAAAATGTCGGGTTTTGGAAGAAATAAAGAGCTCAAGGGGGGAACCAGGCTAACATTCACTTCACCTTCTGGTCCTGAGGTGCAAACAGCTTCAGCTTCACTGGCTTTGTAATATATCTTTATATTGCTTTCTCTTCTTCCTTGTTTCACTTCTCCCCAGACCCCCACTCTCATTTCTTGGGATCACTTTCTGCATAAACTACCTGTACTCAAGCCCTTTCCTCAGGCTCTGCTTTGGGAGAGGAGGGAAGAAATCCAGACTAGGACAAGAGTAAAGGTGAGTATGATGTGAGATGCTTTCCAAACCATTTTGAAGATCATTCATTCTTGTTTAGACCTCTGCACCACAGGTTACCCATTGCTCCTATTCCATTTCTTTCCTAAGACTCTACTCAACCTAGAAAGTCTCTTCCTGGAAGTCAAACTCAACTGGCTGTTCTTTCCATCCTTATTGAACCCCTCTACAATACTTGACAGTGATGACTTGACAACTCCTTCTCGAAGCTGCTTCTTTGCTGCCCAGTGTACGGGACTTACCACTTTCTTTCCCCTTACCTTAGTGATTGGGCTCTTAAACCTGAGCTCTCTCTGGACTACCTCCATTCAGTTCAGTGTCATGAGATTCACCACTGTCTCTTCTTATGAAGAAGAAACCCGCTCTTGAAACCCACTCTTCTTATAAGTGGGTTTCAAATACGGATTTCCTTGCATACCTTGAAGGTGCTCCTGAATTCTAATCCCATATTTGCACCCATTTGATGAAGATTTCATCCTATATGTCTTAAACAAATTCAGTATAACCAGAACTAAGCCAACACTTCACTCCAAACTGGGAATAAAAAAATTAAAACAAACAACAAAAAGGCAGATATATGAGGAAAAAATGGAAATAAATGGCATATTTAAGGTCTAATTTTAGGAAACAACAAGAAGATAAAAGAAATAGAAATAGAATATTCCAGGCTGGTAATCTGAAAGAATGGTAACATTTTCGAGAAGAGTTGGGGGAGTTGGAAAGAAAAAAACAATTTTAGGATGAAAGGAAAGACGAAGAGTTCTGTTTCGGCCATATCAGGTTTCGGGTCAGAGTATTCCCCCTGCTCAGTTTTATGTATAGCAGAAGACTTGGGGTTTGTCCCTATTTTTCTCACTAATCTTAGTCAGATGTTACCTTTTTGATTTCTACTTTTAGTTTCACAGTGACTTCTTTGGGAAAATGTCCCAACTTCTAAGGAAGCCTTTCTTTTCTTTCCTGAAGCCAAACTTGTTACTGTTTTAACTAAAACAGAAACAAATATGTATAATAAAACATAAAGTAGAATCAAAAATAAAAAATACATATTAAATATACAACACATACAATTCAACACCAAAACTCCCAACTGGAACTTTAGAGCAATTAAATCATCTAAAAACACTTCTTAATCTCCAGAAATGACCTAAATGTTTCTTTTATATTAGTTTAATATTTGAGATGTACTGGGGAAAAAAACAACAGTCTTTAAATGTTTCGACCAGACAGCATAAGGTAGTGACTGAAAGGAGGTCTGCAAACTCAGAGAAAGAGACTGACAGCACAGAGAAGAGCTTTTGTTTTTAAATCTTGGAAGCCGCCTCCTCTGTTTCGAAGTCTGAAAACAGCCACCTTACTAATAGCCTATTTTGCTTGTCACCCACCTTTGTGCCATTAGACGCCTGCTAATTTTTGTCTTGGTAACAAAGGAAAACAACACCATTGTGCTACTAATAAAACACAGTGTGAATTGCTTTTCTTCTGAAATGCAATGATTTTAATTGACTTTATTTTCTTCTAAAAAGAAATAGAGGTGCACAATCATGGTGAGGTCTGCCCTCATTAACAGAGATGCGTCACTAATTTGAGATGAAAACTGAAGTCTGGTAAATATCCATCTTGCAGCTACCCAGCCTGCGTCATTCCTAGAATCTGGTGTGCGAGTTTCTCTTAGTCCTTGCTCAGCGTTCCCTCCTGGGACCCAATAAAGGCCGTGGGAGCAGGTAAAAAGCAGAACATTATTCTGTAGCTTTATCCCAGCTGCACTTTGGAAAACAGATTTGCAGGCTCTGAACCAACAGGCAATAAGTCACTCAGCCCATTTTCTCGGAATTACCGCCGCACTGTTACTGTTTGCTTCCCAATAACTCTATAACCATGGACAGTAACAAATGCACAGAGACATTTTCTTCTCTGCACTCAGAAAGCTGTGCCTTCATGAACGTCTCTTCCTTAGCTATTTCCTAATCCAATTTTTTCATGTCAGAGCTACGAATTTGTGTGACAGGGTATTCGGTGCATTTCCATAAGGCAACGCTCAGCCACAATTACGTTAGTTCTAGGCAGCTTCAGTTACAGTTTCACAGGTTAAACCTGTGATAATCACCTCGGTTCTTAGGTCTAGGAGTGGTCATATTAATGAGAGTCCTAGATTATACAGAGAAGCCTGAGGGACCAGTATTAATGGTGAGTCTTGCATATATCCTTGTTAGGAGCTCTTGAAGGAGTTACATGATAAAATTTCATCCACTCAACAAATGTTGATTGTACACCAACTTTTTGCTTAGCAAGCACCTACTATATACAGATATAGCTGTGAACAAGATCACTAATGTTCTTGCTATTGTGGAAATTACCTAGTAGATGCAAATAAGCTTAAAATTAATTATGCAACTAAATAAAAGCATTTACAAGTAAGTCTGGTCAATGGCGCCATGAAGAAAGTCCAAGAGATATCATGATATCTCTGTGACTCCGGGGAGTGGGCAGGGCTGCTTAAGAGGAGGTAGCCCGACAAGTCTCCCTGAAACAACATTCAAGCTGATGTGGTGGTTTTGAGACCTGGCCCCCAATTCTTTGATACTCCTCCCTTCAATAGATGAACTGTATGTCCCAGACCTTTGAATCCTGGCTCTTTGACTTCTTGACAAATAGAATATAGCAGAAGTGATGCTGTGACAATTCCCAGGCTCAGACCTTGAGAATTGGTAGCTTCTTTTCATTGTCTCAGGGAGGATGCAGCCTCTTAGAACCTGGCCACCACGTGGTAAGAAAGCCCAAGCAGCACACAGTGAGTGTGAGTGTGCTCCCTTACCTAGGTCTGCCCTACACTGTGGTGTCCTGCCACATGTCACTTCCAAAAGTAGATATCACCTCTATTACTGTTCTATAGCTCCTACCTAACTAAAAGTGCCACTTATCAGGACTGTGTAGAAATAGAAATGTAGCTACTGAGACTTAATCCTGACCTCCAGGCCATTTTTTTTTTTTTTTTTTTGAGACTGAGTTTTGCTCTTGTTGCCCAGGCTGGAGTGCAATGGTGCCATCTCGGCTCACTACAACCTCCACCTCCCAGGTTCAAGCGATTCTCCTGCCTCAGCCTCCCGAGTAGCTGGGAGGCACACCCAGCTAATTTTGTATTTTAAGTAGAGATGAGATTTCTCCATGTTGGTCAGGCTGGTCTCAAATTCTTGACCCCATATGATCCACCCACCTCAGCCTCTCAAAGTGTTGGGATTACAGGCGCCCAGCCCAGGCCATTTTTATATATGTGGTATCCCATAGGTCATAATATTTAAGTTCTATATAAATGTTCTGTCTGTGCATAGAAGAAGGGCAGCATAACCTTACTGCTACAGGATGTAAACTTTGAGTTGCAGGCAAGCAATAGGGACGCTAAAAACACCGTGGGGTTAGACAAGCACTTGAGAAGCTTTCAGATGCAAGGCACCTTGTTGACATCTGTGCATTTTTCCTACAATACATCTATGCCTGTACCTGGGATAAGACGAAACACAGACGCTTCTCCTTGGAATGTCAGAAATTGAATGCTTTGTCAGGATTTTAAATGGTGGCTCCAGATCGCTTTCATTTCTGGGATGAGCTGATTAAGTCATTTTGCTTCATGAGCAATGAAGGGTTTAGGGTTGATTTTTCTCCTGGCAACAGTTAATTCTGGTGAAAAGACATCATATTCTCCATATTGATGGAGAACAGCAATATTAATCTATCAGCCATTATTTGTTAGTGATGTGTTGTATAACAAATACAACTCATAAATTTAATGAAATGCAACGTAATTAATCATTCACCATTCATCATGAAGGCCCATAGAACTTCATTTGAACATTTTCTTCTCACAATCTGCTTATTACAAAAGCTCAGTTGTGGAGTGACAAATCCCCTTTTCTTCTTTGCTTCCTAATTACTAATCCTCCTTTACAATTCTAAGGAAAGTAACTGCTCTCTCTCTGTCTGTTGCTATGGCTTCCCAGCCTAAAGCAAGTTCTCCCTTCCTTTTTACTGAGAGTAACCTGATATTTCTCTTTTTTTGTGGGGGGCAGCAATGTGTGCAACTTCCAAAAGACAATTTCCAAATGGTCAAAGCCAATTAAATAACTCATTTTGTTGGGCTGTGATTTGAGTAGAAATAGATAATGTAAGTACTTATGACCACGAAGATGGAAGGAGAATTCTGCTGGGACATTTGGGTAAGATTTTCCACAACGAAGGGTAATACTAGGAAAAAGCTCTCTTGATGCCCCTTGTCTTGCTCAGGGCAGTGTCTGGGGCAGTGTGATGGTTGGAGCTGAGGTAGCCGTCCTGGGTGCAGGAGGACAGACATCCCTCATTTTGAAGATGACAGATGAGAAGAAAGTGCCAAGCTTTCGCTGCTTTCTTGAGATGCCCAACCAATCCTAAGACTACCTGACAACAAGATTCCTAAGTAAGTAATAACCCTCTTGATGGATTTGATCCATGTTTATGCAGGTATTTGGATGGATGAATTTGTATTTAGCAAATTACAGATGAGAAGAAAACAGCAGAACCATTCCTAACACTTGTGGAACCCAGGGCAAGGCAGAAACAACGACCCGCAACATATACTAAATATTTACAAGTTGAAAATTAAGCTACAAACTGCTGAGTTAAATGTGTTCTGTCCTCGTGCCTTAGAGAATAGCATGCCATCATAACAACCTGAGAAGACAAATTGCAATTTTGAGTGTTTGGACTTTTTGGGGGGCATCCTGTTGGAACATGGTGATGCAAGGAGATCCTAGTTCCAGTCCCTGACCCATGGCTGGGCCTCTTTCCTTCTCATTCCCCAGCTCTGTCCTACCTCTAAGATGTCTTGAGAGAACATACTCAGACACTTTAGCCTGTAAGTTCGAGTTTCATCCAGTTCTCCCATACCTCCAATAGACATAAGCGGCTACCCTGTGGACACCAAGGTATGCACAGCTGTGGAAGGATGGACTGTGGAAAAGGCACACCTGACTCTGAAACCAAATCATGGCCCATTAGAAAGAAATGTCAGAACACTCAGCGCCTGAAGAATAGCCTGAACAAAACAGCTTGGAACATTGAAACACAGCAGGAGAGAGGCCTTTGAAGCACGTGGCGTTTTGTAGGTGGCCCTCCTGACTGGGTCTAAGGTGATACTGAGAAAGAGCTAGAAGGAAAGATGTTCACCCAAACATCACCAGGAGACAGGCTGAAATCTAAAAACCCAATCAGCATGTTGGTCCCCAGAAACATTTACAAAGTAACTCTTCCCTTTTTAATCTTACTTGTAAGATTCGAACTTCAGTGATTTTCAGCAAATGACAAGAAGTTGTTCCTAGATGTAGGTTCACAGAGATGGATTTACATCTAAGATCAGAAAGTCAGTGAAGCCAAAGCTGGAGCTCAAGGCCACTCACCAGCACAGGTTCTGGGGAAGAGCATCACCAACATAGTCCCAGCATGCAGAGGCCGCCATCCTGTGAACAAGAGAGCAGACATCACCATCAGAAGATGGCAGGATGCATTTTTGTAATATCTGTAAAGGTAAGATATTTTTAAATATTTAACTTGAAACTCTCTGCCTCCAGCTCCCAGGCCAAATGCCAAACAGTGTAACCACTGTGCAAAACAGATTGGCAGTCCTCTAAAAAGTTAAATGGGAAATCACCATGTGATCCAGTGATTCTACTCCTATATGCCCCAAAGAGTCGAAAACAGGAATGCAGACAAATACTTATACGTCAGTGTTCATAAGAGCATTCTTCACAAGTTAAAGGGTAGAAATAAGCCAAATGTCCACAGACAGAAGAATGGATAGATGAAATGTGGTCTGTACTCACAATGGAATGTTATTCAGCTTTTAAAAGTAATGAGGTTTTGATACATGATATCACATGGATGAACCCGGAAAACACTGTGCTAAATTAAGCTGGACACAAAAGGACAAATTCATTGATAGCATATGATTCCACTTATGTGAGAGACTAGAACAGGTAAATTCATAGGAACAGAAAGTGAGTTAGACGTTGTCGGGGCTGGGGAGATTGTAGAATGGGGAGTTACTGCTTTATAGTTACAAAGTTTCTGTTTGGGGTAATTAAAACATTCTGGAAATAGAGGTGACAGTTACACAACATTGTTATGTAAACTGATTTTTTTCTTTTTCTTTCTTTTCTTTTATTTTGGGGGGGTTGGGGGGACAGGGTCTCACTCTGTTGCCCAGGCTGGAGTGCAGTGGCAGGATCACAGAGCACTGCAGCCTTGAATTCCTGGGTTCAAACGATCCTCCCACCTTAGTCTCCTGCCTCAGCCTCCCGTGTAGGTGGGACTATAGGTGTGCACTACCATGCTTGACTAGTTTATCTTTTAAATTTTTTGTAAAGACAAGATCTCACTCTGGTCCCCAGGCTGGTCTCAAATTCTAAGCTCAAGGGATCCTCCTGCCTTGGCCTCCCAAAATGCTGGGAATATAGGTGTGAGCCTCAGGGCCCAGCCCAATATACTTATTGCCACTGAATTTTACACTTAAAGTGGTTAAAATAATACATACTGTGTTATAAATGTTTTATCATAATAACAAAGGCTCCCAAATTGTATTAGCTTGAGGCTCCACTAGACTGGATTTTTCTTGTTTGCCCATCATTCAATCCTATCACATATTCATTGCATTTAAGAAGCACAAAGCACTGTGGGTGTGCAGCGAAGACAGGGAGTACCTTGAAAGCACACCACCATCCTCCCCCACTTCTCTAAACTCACTGTCGTGTTCATGGGAGTTTTTTCAGTCTATTTTAATGGGCTGGATAGGATGCTTGACCTCAAAGAGTTTTGTTCTGTGTCAAAGGACAACCTACACAAGACTAACTCTAATGCAAAGACTTATCAGGGATTTAATAATATATTGTGCATAAGGCATTTAGCATGGACCTCACATGTATTTGACACTAAAATACAGCTTCACCATGACGCACTGTATCAGCAGCCTTACTCCACCTCCCACCTCCCGGGACATTTATAACAGAATCTATGAGAGCACAAAGGAATGCATTTTAAAGTCTGTGGTCCCATGTTTTGTTGATTATATGTTCATTGTTTGAGAAAATACCAAAGAATAAAAATGGTATTTAGTATCTCCTTAAGGCGCTAGAGTGGAAGGAACACTGCTTTTGGCTGGGTTTCCCCAGAAGATTCTTTAAGGCAAGGCAGCAGGGGTTTATTTGCAGATGGTCTTAGAAAACACCACTGGGGAGCAGGGGAGGAGAGGAAGCTGATGTGGGGTGAGTTGTGAACAGGTCACCAATGTGGGCAGCAGAGGCTCAAGGCCACTTGGGACCTCTGGGAGATAGATTGGAACACACTTCAGTGTAGCCTCACTTGCAGGAATAAAGCAGGTGTATTTATCCTCCAGTTTCCATCCGTCATTGGCTGATGGCTGCTCTTAGAGGTGTTGACCTCTCAGCACTTTGAAACTTCTGATTTCTTGGGCCAAGAGAAAGCCCTCAGGTAGAGGAGAGCAGGTGTCTGCAGGCTGATGCCATCGGTGTATGATGACATGGTGAGGACAGAGGGGATCTGGGGGTGAAGGTCCATCAGCGTCTGCCTCCACCACCAACTTGGATAACTAGAACAAACAAATATAGCTCTCTCTCTTAATTTCCTATGGCTGCCAAAACAAAGCACCACAAACTTGGTGGTTTATAACAACAGAGATTTGTTCGTTTCACAGTTCTGGAGGCTAAAAGTTCAAAGTCACAGCATCAGCAGGGACAGGCTCCCTCTGAGACTCGGGGTAGAATCTTTCCTTGCATCTTTCCAGCCTCTAATGGTGGCCTCAGTCCTTGGTATTCCTTAGCTTAAAGCTGCATTCTTCCAGCCTCTTCCTCTGACTTCACATGGCATTGGTCTTGTGTGTCTCTGTCTTCTCACAGCATTTCCCTCTTCTTATAAAATCACCTGTCACAATGGACTAGAGCCCACTCATATGAACTCAGCTTAGCTTGATTACCTCTGCAAAAGCCCTTTTTCCAAATAATTCACAGGTATCAGATGTTAGCTATACATCATTCAAAATACCAGTTTTGGAGACACAATTCAACTGGTAACAACCACTTTGGTCTCGATTGTTCATTTGAAAAATGGGGATCATCATTCCTATTCTGTAGATTTGAGTAATGAAAAGAAAATCCTGAAAACATCACAGAACAATCTGCGAGAATCATGTGAATCCTGCTCTGTGATAAACCCAGGGAACTTTGAAATAAAAAAAGGGAATTTTCCACTAATGATTCAACTCTTAAATGAACAAAGAAAGCAGAAATACACAGCATCCACAAAGTATACTGGGTGGCCTAATTGGAGTAGTTGCATCTCTAAAGAACATATTGAGGGGAAGTGGTTTGTTCAGTCCTGGAAAGAGGAATAACAAAGGTAGACCAAGAAGACTACCTGATACCATTCAGACAGAGCACAGGAGAGAAGATGCCCTGGGCTGGCCTCCCAAGAGTCTTGCTCTTACGGATAAGGCTCTCACTGCTAAAGGACTTGAAATTAGAACCTTGCCCTTGACTCCTGGGGGTCTTGTACTCTGCTCACCCGGTCACCTGCTGGGTCTGATTAGATTTTCACCGTTGCCTGCCTTTCCAGGGAGATTCCCCAGCCGTTGCACATCTCTCACCTGTTTAGCTTTTCATTATAAATTAATATACTGGCATTCTGATTTTATGCCTCAGTGCAAGGAACTTGCCTCTTTACCCATGAGAAATTCATCTTTTGTTCCTGCTGATGATTCTCAGATTTAGGACACAGTGACTTTAACCAGGTACCCAGGGAAGAGCGGGCAGCCAGGCTCTTTCAGATCAGCGTGCCTCTTCATTGCTTTTGGATGCACCTGCCTTCTTCTTCGTGTCTATTCTGGTGCTTCTCCATCTTCCAGTCCACTTGAATATCCTGGGAGTCTTGTGAAAATACAGATTCTTCTGTCACCAGACTGGTGATAAGGATCTACTTGGTCTATGGCAGGCATGCAATACCTCTGGAAGAGAGTCTGAAATTCTGTGACTCTTGAAAATGTATTGGTGTTCCTCACGCTGCTGGTGTGGAGCTCATGCTCTGAAAACTAATAGACCTTGCTCCTCAGAATGTGGTCTAAGGACCAACAACATCAGCAGCATCCGGGGGCTTGTTAGCAATGCAGTTCCTTAGGCCACAGTCAGACCTACTGAGTCAGAATCTCTGCAGGGGTGGGACCCAGTGGGCTGCATTCTGAAAAGCCCTCTCAGTTCTCATAGATATGAGAACACCAATCTAGAACTTGTGCCTCACTAGTATTATAGCTTTGTCTGCCATGGAAGATTGAGGGAAATAACACATATATGTGACATAATTGTAGGAGCATCAGTGCACACAGGGAGCAGGAACATTTGAGGGACCCTGGGGATTCTTTGTGATGGTATCAGATGAGTGAGCTTCTTCATGCCAGGAGAAGGAAAGCGGGAGAGGGAGCAACCCTAGGACCATGGAAACCCATGGAGCCTGTAGACTGCATGGCCAGGGGACGCAGCCCGCAATCTGGGATGAAGACAGGGACTCATGACCAGGGAATTAGGAGCCCTCACTCACCAGAGCAGGAAAACAATTTTCCTGAGGACTTTCATGATTTGCAGGAAGGCATTTCATCTCATTTTCCTTTCAAAGGTTTTTCTGTGCTTGCACAGTGATGCTTTATATTCGTAGAATATTTAGAAATATAGACACATAGAAAATAAAAATTATCCACAATTCTACTTCTCAGAAATGACCACTTCATACATTTGATATTTTGGTATATATTTTATAGCCTACCTAAGATACACATATAACTATATATATTTGTATAGTAAGAAATATTTCTTCAAATATACATATACCCACATGCATAGACATGTTATGTAGAAATATAAATATATATACATATTTACGGTTCATATTACATAGGCATATATACGGATACTATATATAGCACATATAAAACATTCATACACGTAATATATACATATGTAAGAAAGATTTTAAAATACAAATGTACATATATGTACCTACCTAGGATCATTTATATAAAATACGTATTATTTATAAATTGCCTATTTTTGTCTACTTAAAACATGTGCATTTATACATAAATATAAAACACCCAACAGACACCCTTCACACCGCAGCCCAAAAGCTCTGAACCGAATTAGGAGACAGGGAATCCGGCCGCCCTAATTCTGTCCTCCAGGTTTCAGTTCAGCCATCCCAGCTCTCCGGTGTTATACAAAGACTAAAATTTCAAAGTAAACTGAAATTAATTTTGTTTTGAGGTTTTGTTTTTCTTTGAGAATTTCAGATCCTCTCTTGAGAAAAGAGGGGATCTACTGAGGTGTTTTAAAGAGGGTAGGAAATCATGGTCATGAAACCATGCGCAGGCAGACCTGTAAGACCGTCCCGGATCTATCATGAAAGCCGAAGCCTTCTTTCCCTTTGTTTTCATCAAAAGGCTATCCAGGCAGAGTCTAGAAAATTTTTAACAAAATGGTGCAGCCTATTTGGATCCTTTAAAAATAAATGATTTCACAGCGCTCATTTCCATGTTTATTCTATTGATTCAATTTAAAATAAATTGTAACACGGAGCTCATAATAAGCCCAAACAGTCCAGGGATCATTTTTATTTTTGGAATAATAAGTCTCCCTTTTTTTCCTCTACTGCTGCAATTATGAGAGAATAGAAAATTAGATTTTAATTAATCAGCAAGGGTTCCTTTCCTTCAATCACTGGAAATTTTGAGGCTGTAAAACTACCAAGTAGAGAAGTCACAGGTTTCAAAAATAGCTGGAAAAAACAAATGATTCTTTGCCCTGATGATTTCTTCTTTTTTGGGTCAGAAGTTAAAGGCAGTTCAAAGCAAGCTTCTCAAGCTAAGTGGAAATCTCATGCAGACACAGACCAGTGTGGCTGGAAGCAGAAAAGCTTTTGCTGAAGACAGACAGCACCCATTCTCCTTCCTAAGACTTGACAGGGGCATTTAGACACTTCCCTTGTCAAACGAGCTTGAGCCAATGGCCTTCTGCCCAAAGGCACCATGTCCGTCATCACGATCCAACCTGGTATGTGGTAGGAATGCAACTGCAATACCATTGCTACACTTCTCTGCTCCTTTCCCAGCCACCCAAAGATCTCTTTGTCTCAGGTACTGGCATCATAAGACTTATCAATTATGGATCAACCTCTAATTTGAAGGTATGAGTTAAGACTGCAGGGGGTCTCATTAACATTGGATTAAAAGCTGATTCAGAGACTAATTATTTTGTAACCATAAAAATTCAGGCTGGATTTGGATTTGAGCAAAGCGATTTATCTGCAATGAGCCCATCTGTAAGGGATATTTTAAGATACACATGTCACTTTCGCTGACTCTTCCTGTGACTCTACCTCTGTTTAATTTTTTCATTGCTGATGCTTAAATGTGCCTCTGTGTGCTTATACAGGCACATATATCGGGACACAGCAGGCGAGAACAGTTTATCAACTGATGAAAGGAATTTCTATAGGAACGTGTTGACTAAACTTGGAAACCTGGTGTGAACCAGAAAGACACAGTCAAGCTCAAACACTTGTGAAATGCTAAGTGGGTTTCATTTATTAATGACTGCTGATAGAAGCTAAACAGACACATCTCAGTAAGTGAATAGCTTTGTTTGCCTGAACTACACCTCATTAAGGGGAGACTGTAAGGTGTAAAGTCTCTACGAGCTGCTACCAAATGTTGTTCTGAAGAGGCCTGTGGATCTCTAACACAGTTTCACTTATCTACATCAAAATAAGGAAGAGAGAGGTTTGCAAATGCTAGATTTAGTCAATTAAAATTTTCTAATTTTTCTGTGTAAGTTGAAATGCCCATTCCTTTACACAATGATGATCATGGGAGATGCTAGTATTATAGTTGTTGCAATCATTATGTGATTGGGGATTTTTTGGTCTAATTTTGTTTTTATGTTCTAGCTTAAGGAAATGAAGTCTGGAAGGTTTAGGTTGACTACTATAGATATTGTTTAAAGTATACATAGGGGGCCTGGGTACAGTGGCTCACACCTATAATCCCAGCATTTTGGGAACCCGAGGCAGGTGGATCACCTCAGGCCAGGAGTTCAAGACGAGCCTGGCCAACGTGGCGAAACTCTGTCTCTGCTAAAAATACAAAAATTAGCTGGGCATGGTGGCAGGCACCTCTAATCCCAGCTACTCAGGAGTCTGAGGCATGAGAATCACTTGAACCCAGGAGGCGGAGGTTGCAGTGAGCCGAGATTGTACCACTGCACTCCAAACTGGGGGATAGAGTGAGACTCTGTCTCCAATAAATAAATAAATAAATAAATAAACCAACCAACCAACAAACCATATGGTTTGTTGTCAGTTAGGAGTAATTTTGGCTTTAAATAACATAAAGCTCAATTCACTGTGGCTTAACCAATAAAGATTTTTGTCCCACAAAATGCAGCATCTGGAGATAAAGGGTGATTGGCATTGGTTCAGTGTTCCTCACTTGCTAAGTGCCAACTTTATTCTGTTGGTCTCTTCCTTTATGTATGTATGCTATGGTTCCAAGAAGACTGCTTTAGTTCCAGGGATCGTATCTGTGCTCAAAGCCAAAGAAGGGAAGAATACAGTGCTTGAATTGCTCTTAGATAGAGCAATAACCTTCCCAGAACTGATCCTCAGTTCTGGGAACTCACCCTTGCAGACTTCTGCTTAGTCTGGTTAACTAGAAATGTGTTATAGTGGCTGTGTGCAGTGGCCCACACCTATAATCCCAGCACTTTGGGGGGTCAAGGTGGGTGGGTCACCTGAGGTCAGGAGTTTGAGGCCAGCCTGGCCAACAGGGCAAAACCTTGTCTCTACTAAAAGTAAAAAAAATTAGCCAGGCATGGTGGCTGGTACCTGTAATCCTAGCTACTCAAGAGGCTGAGGCAGAAGAAGCTTGAACCCTGGAAGCAAAGTTTGCAGTGAGCTGAGATTGTGCCACTGCACTCCAGCTGGGTGACAAGAGTGAGACTCCATCTCAAAAAAAAAAAAAAAAAGAGAGAAATGTGGTATAGTGTCACAGGCTTAGGCTCACTCCCAACTGCAAAGTAGTTCGAGAAAGTGGTCATTTACCTTTTCTTAGCTTCTATATTGGAGAAAGGTGAAGAAAAAGTGGGTCAGGAATGGGTATTTTGTTGGTTAGCCAATAGTGCCTGCCATAGCTGGGAAATTAAGCAGTCTGACCCACATCACACTATTTTACAAGCCCTTAGTTCAATGATTGTCAAAATATAGTTCCTGAACTAGCAGCATAAGCGTCAACTGGGAATTTAAGAAATGCTCATTCTAGGATTCTACCCTAGACCAACTAGATTAAAAACTGGGGAAGGAGTAATGATCAGATGATGCTAGTGCACATTCACATTTGAGAGTCGTTGACTTAGCTATTAACGGTAGCAGCGGCTGGTCTGGAGCAGCCATTGCCATCACGCTGGCTGCAGCAGGGAGGTGCGGCCAGGGCTACATACTCTGTGGAGTCAGTGGGAGCCCCACCTCTTCTGAGTTGATGGGGTGGGAGCTCTCCTGGGTGTAGCTGCAGCCACCTGAACCACAGCTGCAGACCTGCTTCTCACCCCACAGAGGAGGCAGGAGTACTCCACCTCCTGCTGCATAGCTGCAGCTGCCCTGACCATGGCTACAGACCCAGGCATCCCTGCCCTCTTGAGGGCCTTCCTGGGAATGTCCCCTTGCCCTAACAGGCTTGGAAATTCGTGCTCCCACTGCCTGGCTTCTTCCTGCTGTCAGCGCTTGCTCTGACCTCAGAGCAAAGTCAGGGGCAAGCCTGGGCACTGTTACAGCCTGGCTGTGTGCACATACACTCAGGATAGTGCTGACACTCTAACCCCCTGCTGCCTCAGCCCCCTCCCGACTTTGGGCATGGACAAGCACAGGAGGGAAGCCGATGGGTGGCTGAGGATAACTCAGTGCAGGCCTGCAGGTGCCCATTGCCATGAACAGCAGCAGGAGGAAGACAGGTTCCTGGGAGGAAGTGGGGAGGTCCCTGATGAGGCCCCACCTTCAGGCCAGGGAGGTCCTGAAGGCTGAGTGCCAGGCTGCCAGTCTTGTGAACTGGAGTGGGAATCTGTGGTGCCTTTTTTGGCCCTGCCCATGAACCAATCATCACACACTTCCTCTCCTCTGAGGCCCATAAAAGCCCCAGGCTCAGCCAGAGCTGAGCAGATGTCCGGATGACCAGCTGCAGAGAGAAACTACCCACTTCAGGGCCTCCTCTCTGCTGAGAGCTACAGATATTGGGATGATCTGCCTGCAGAAAGGAGGCACCTGTTCCAAGGCCTCCTTTCTGCTAAGAGTACAGAGACTACAGAGGGATGACAGGGAGATACCAGGACAACTTGCCTGCAGAGAGGAGCCACCCACTCTAGGGCCTCCTCTCTGCTGACAGCTGCACAGACAATGAGACGAGATGACCAGTTGCAGAGATGAGCTACCCTCTCTACTGATATCTGAAGGACCTACGCTCTCTGCTGATATCTGAAGGACCTATGCTCTCTGCTGATATCTGAAGGACCTACGCTCTCTGCTGATATCTGAAGGAGCTACCCTCTCTGCTAGGAGCTGAACACTTGTCGGTACACCCTGGAGATAGAAAGGAGCTGTCCCCTGTGGGTTTCCTCTGAGCTATTCTATCTATCACTCAATAAAGCTCCTCTTCATCTTGCTCACCCTCCACTTGTCTGCATACCTCATTCTTCCTGGTTGCAGGACAAGAAAAGAGCTGTAACATAAACAGGGCTGAGACATGCCCCTTGCTTGTCACATTGCAGGCAAAGAAAAGGAAAGAAGCTCCCATGCCCAGACCTGGCAGCTCCCTGAACCAGAGCTCTGACTCCCTTTCTGGGGCCCTGTGTTTCCTGGTGTCTCCAAGTTTCCATGGGCTACCGTGTTTCCTGGTGTCAGCCATGGAGGCTGCTTGCAGTGTGCCTGGTCCAGCTGAAGCCTTGCAGAGTGTTGGCAACTGGAGTTTCCTGTCCTGCTGCAGCAGCCAGCATGTCTAACTGTGCACAGTGGCTGGACCCCATGCTCACTCACACACCCCCTGCCGTTCCATGTCTGACTCACCCTTGGCAGGCATGGGACCCAGGCTGGTAGTGTGAGCGGAGAGCAGCCTGAGTGGGCAAAATGAGTGGGCCTGAGCAAAACTTGGGCAAAGGCGCCACAGGTCACAGATGTTTCTGGCCAGAAAAACAATGCCCCAAAGATCCTGTAACATTATTGCCCCAGAATCATTTCCTGGCAATGATTTTTATTTGGGAGGGTGAGAGCATGTTGTCTAGTAAACATCAAATGATCACCTGTAGGCAGGGGTTATTTCAAATTACTCATGGTTTCTTTGCCCAGATTTAGTTGAGGTATCAAGCACCAGGTCTCAAACGAAAGCTTGAGAATTAACTTGCTGGGCCCTGCCCCTGAATCTCTAATTCAGGAACTCTAGGATGAGGCCTCCATAGTTACTTTTCTAATAATAACCAGGTAAGGCTGGTAATTTGCTGGTCCCACTGTAACACTTGCTTGGGTTGCAGGCCAGCAGCATCAACATTGCCAGGTGGTTTGTTGGAAATGCAGACTTTTCTCGTCTCATCCCACACTTATTGAATCAGAATCTCTGGGGGTGGGGCCCAGCAGTATGTATTTTAACAAGTTATTAAGTTACCTATGATGCACACTAAAGGTTGAGAGCCAGTATTCTAGACTAGTGCCTCTGAAACGTTCTTATATATGTGAGTCAACTATGGATCTTATTAAAAATGCAGATTCTAATTTAGTAGGTATATTAGTCTGCTGGGAATGCCAAAGACTGGGAAGCTTAAACAATAGGAATTTATTTTCTCACCCTTCTGGAGGCTGAATATCTGAAGTTAGGGTGTTGGCAGAGCTGATGTTTTCTGAGGCTTCTCTCCTTGGCTTATACAAGGCCCTCTCCACCCTGTCTTCACATGGTCTTTCTTTGTGCATGTATACATCTGTGTCCAAACTTCCTCTTTCATTAGGACAGCAGTCATACTGCATTACCCACCCCCCCAGGACCCCATTTTCACTTAATTACCTTTTGAAATTTCTTATCTGCAAATATGGTCACATTTCAACGTTCTTTAACATATAAATCTGGGGGCTGGAGGGCAGCGATTTAGCCCATAATGGTAGACACGAGATGAAGTCTGAGATTCTGCATTTCTAATCGGCTCCCAGCTGATGCCAGGCTTCTGGTCTGTAGACCACACTTTGAGTGACCATGACGAGATTCTGCATCTCACACTGTGCCTGGACAAAGACTGATCCAACAGTCTCATTTAAGGAACTCTGTATAATTCATGCATTGACCATTTATCTTCTATACATCTTTACACTTTAATGCAGTACATAATATAATAAACCTCCCATTATCTGATGTTCTCCAAATTGATTCCTCCTGTAGTTCATATAATTCTTAATTCACTTGTCCTGGGGATTCTCCTTGAGCAATAGAAATTAGGATGTTGGACTGCAAGATCAGAATTCTAAGTAACTTTTACAAATTGGAGAATGGTTAGACTACAAATGAAAAGGATAAAGTCCAACAGGGATGGAGCAAGACAGAGCCCTTAGGCATGAGAAAGAAAGGATACACCACGAGGAGACTTATAAAGCACCCATGAAGTGGAAACCCAGAATCTCATCACTCAAGGTGAGAAATTATACTAAAAATGAGCATCCAGGAGAGAAATGACAGAGGAGCAAGATAGCAAGTGCCTCTTTGCTAATGCAAAGCCCGAAGTTAAGAAGAAATATATGACCATGTTTTAAAACTACTCAGCATGTTACTGACTTTTAAATATTATACTTATGATACTTAGTTTGCATGGCTCTGAAACTGATTTTGACATTATTTTCTACTTAGGTTATACCTGCTATATACCTAATTTCCTTAGTCATTACGAAAATCAATGCCAGTTGCACACTGTGATCATCTGGCTAACTTTTAAAACTGCCGGTGTCCGAGCCCACCTATATGAATTTCCTAGGGCTGATGGAGCAACGTACCACAAACCAGATGGCTTAGAACAACATAAATTTGTTGTTTCACAGTCCTGGAGGCTAGACATCTAAAATCAAGATGTTGAATGCTCCCTCTTAAACCCGTAGAAGAACATTCCTTGCCTATTTTGACTTCTGGTAGCTCCAGGCGTTCCTTGGCTTGTGATGGCATAATGCCAATCTAATTTTTACATGGTGTTCTTCATGTCTCCCCACATTGCCTTCCTTCTGTGCATGTCTGTGTCTGTGTTCAAATGTTCACTTTTAATAAGGGCACTAGTCATATTGGATTAGAATCTACCCTCATGATCTCATTTTAGCTTGATTCCTTGATGCTATTTCCAGATACAGTAACATTCTGGGGGTATTAAGGCTTAGGACTTCAACAGATACTTCTTTTTGTTTGTTTGTCTGTCTTCTGAGACAGAGTCTCACTCTGTCACCCAAGCTAGAGTGCAGTGGCATAAACATGGCTCACTGCAGCCTCAGCCCCCCATAAAGCTCTGACCACAGACATGTGCCACCATGCCTAGCTAATATTTGCATTTTTTGTGGAGACAGTGTGTCACTGTGTTGCCCAGACTGGTCTCAAACTCCTAGCCTCAAGTGATCCACCTGCCTGGACCTCTCAAAAGTGCTGGGATTACAGATACGAGCCACCATACCCAGCCAGGACTTTTGGAGGACACAATTCAGCCATAACACCACTCCTGAACAATTATATCAGAGTTTCTAGGGTTAAGCCCAGACATCAGTATTTTGTAAGTGCCCCAGAAATTCTAATATGCAGCTAGGGTTAAGAACCACTGGCCTGGGAAAGGTCTGCAGCAGCCACTGTCATCAAGGAAAGCCAGTGGCACTGATGGTAGCTTCAGTGAAGTTGAGTAGGGCCTTATCCACTATGTCAGAATTTTGGCTAAAGCCCAAAGCTAAGGCAACAGGTGATAAATAGTGTACATTCTAGAGCAGAGGTTTTCCATCTTGGATGCACACTGAGGTAAGGCAGGAGCTTTAAAAGGGCACTGAAACCTGGGTGCATCCCCAGAGACTCCCATGCAGTCAGTCTGCAGTGAGACTTGAGCATGGAGAATTTTCACAGCTCCCCAGGTACTATGCAGTCAGGATGAGAACCACTGCTTCTAAAGAAAAATTTGCCACTGGCCTTTTAGACTGGGAGAAGAATTCAGGGCTCCCATCACTAAGACTTTGCCCTTCCCAACCACCAGCTTACCTTTTTAATATGTTATCTTACAATATCCAACTGAAGCTCACTCAGTATTCTTTTTATTTCTCATATACAAGTGGACAAGCCTTTCTCATCTTTAAAAACAGGATGTTCCCCTAACCCCACTTCCCAATAAATTATTCTCTCTCCTCTCACTATCAGGCAAAGCTTCCTGAAATGTTATTCTAAACCCATCTTTGTCAAGTGTTCACATCCCAGGTGCCTCATAAGACTCTGAAACATGGCTTCTGCCCCGACCGTTTCCTTGAAACTGAATTTGCCAAGGTCACCAACAACCTCCTCTTGCCAAATAACAAAAGACACAGTCAGTCCTCATCTTACTGGAGCTTTGCTATGTTCAAGACATTTGCCCACTCCCTCCCTTATGTGTGCTGTTCTTCCATTAACTTCTGATCCATTCCTTTCATTTTCCTTTGGGGGCTCCTCTTGGTCACCTGCCTGTTAGTTACATTTTGGTGTCCCTCTTAGGCTTACTTTTGTCTCATTGTGGACTAGGTTGAAGCATGCAAAATTATGCTTTGTATAAGCCCAAAGTGGTTAAATATTGGTCATATCATATGGGTCAACCTAATTAATTGTTAACCACACCCACCCATGGCTGTAGCTACTGACTGTATGCTGGGCTGATACTCAGATGGGTTGTTAAAATATTGCATGTTTCCTACCCGTGGGTAAGTAGCTGTTGCCCATTGTCCTTTTTCCATCAGAGCCTCCCCCCGCCAACCCCCTGCCACTGCCCTAACTGCCTGCCTCCTTTCCTGGAACTCCTGACATCTCTCAATGATCCAGTATCCAAAGAGAAGATGCCTGGCTTAGCAAGGGGCTTCTGGGGCTCTGCTTCAAAGCTATAGCCAGCATCCGTTTTGATTGGTCAGTGTCTATGTTGTACTGATTGCTAAAGATTTCTGTATTCCCCCTGTCTTTATATTCATTATTTCCCAATGTATCTATCCAAATCCACCATCTTTTCTTAGCCTCAGACCCATATTGTCATTTGGCTCTTCCTACTTCGTTCTTATATGGACATATAAGAGTCACTATGCTTAAGATGAAACTCACCAAACTTCTTCTCGGTAATAACTTTTACTTTGCCGGCCCCAGTGATTTTCATCTCCAGGCATCCATAGCCTGTGTAGTCCCGTCTCACACTGACTCTGTACTTGGCCTTGGGACTTGCTTTGGCCAATGGATGTTATAGAATGTGACAGAAATAGAGGCTTAATAAGAGCTTGTCCTCTTGGAATGCTTGCTCCTGGAGACACTCCCACACTACAAATAAGCTCAGACTAGACTTCCGTGTGATGGGACCACAATGAGAGGGCGAGGCCCTAAGCAGGAGCCTGGTGGCCCCAGAGGACACAGCACACCTTTACTCCACCCTGTCCAAATGCCTGGGCTACAGAAGAGAGGTAAAGTAGTTGTTTTAAGCTTCAGTATTAGGTTTCTGCAAAGAAACAGAACCAATAGGAGGTATATAAACACAGAAAGAGACGTATAGGGAATTGGCTCATGTGACTATGGACACTGAGAAGGCCCGAGGTCTCCAGGGTGACTGGCAAGCTGGAAACCCAGGAAAGCCAGTGGTGTAGTTCTGATCCGAGTCCCAAGGCCTCAGCATCAGCAGAACAGGTTAGGTAGAACTGATGGTATAAGCTCTAGTCTGACGGCTACAAGGCCCAAGACCCAGGAATAGCCACTGTTTCAGTCTGAATTTGAAGGTAGAAAAAGGTTGATTCAGTTCAAAGACTCTCAGTTAGTAGAAATTCTCTTTTACTTGGGGGAGGGTTAGACTTTTGTTCTATTCAAGCCTTCAGCTGTTTGGATGACGCCCAACCACATTAGGGAGAGTAAGCTGCTTTACACAGTCTGCTGGTTTACATGTGAGTCTCATCTAAGAACACCCTCACAGAAACACCTAGAATAATGTTTGATCTAATTATCTGGGCACGCCATTGCCCAGCCAAGTTGACACATAAAACTAACCATCTTAGCTTCTAAGCTCTTTGGTGGTTCGTTATGCATCAGTAGATGACAGAAAAACCGACTCCTGATATAATATGATACGATATACTACCGACATATATAATACAGACTCGTGCCTACTCCTTATACAATATGACCCACTTTAAGAAATGACATTTGCCTAGTACCCAGTCCAAAATCTAAGACTCTCCTAGACTCAGTTTCCCTTCATTTGTACTTGATCACCAATATTGTTTAGTTTTACCTCCTGATTATTTTCAAATGAATCTTTGCAACTGCCACTGCCCTTTGTAGGACTATCACTGCCCTTGATAGGACAGAGATGGCAAATACTGGCTGGCATGCTATCACACCTCCCTTCAATGACCATGGCAAACATAGCCAATCCATCAGGGTCCTATGTTCAGCTCACCAGAAAAGTAGCCACATTATTCTCCTGAATACCCCACTCTAGGCATTTACTACACATCAGTCATACAGTGTGCAATTTATTTGCTATCCCTGTCCCAGACCCTCCTGATTTATCACTTGTATTAAGGAAAAAGCCACGTTGCTGGTTGCACCAACCTCCCCTATTACGACTGGAGTTGCTTTATATTCCACCTTTTTAGAAGGATTACCAAATTAATCTTTCTAACATGCATTTAGAATTGTCCAGATTGCCAAACTGCGCTCACCCCGGGACTCAGAGATGTTTAGGTGCATAGCAGTTAGATTGATTATAAAGATGGCTCTGATTTTCTTTCCTTATCTATACCTCTATGTCCTCTGAGAAGTGGCTTTGTGGTTTCTCTCAGTAAGAGATAGTCTAATCCCCCCTCTTTTCAATCTGGGATGGCCTGGTGACTTTCTCTGAACTGCAGAAGTGACACTGTGGAGATTCTGAGCCTAGGCCTGAAGACGTTTTGAGCACTTCTCTCTCTTGGAACCCTGTCACAGGCGTGAGAGCAAACCCAGCCCAGCTTACTCGAGGATGAGACATGGAGTGGAGCCAGTTCTCTTAAGGTACGTCCCATAGAGATGCCACAAAGCCACCTAAGTACCCACAGTTGACCACAGATAACCACAGCCCCAGAGCAGCCAGATGAACTCATGCGGTTATGAGGTTGTCAAACCACATTTCATGACCATAGGTAATGATAGAAAGGTTATATTAAGGTCCTGCGAATTAGGTTCACGACAGCTCTGTTTGGACAAAAAACAAAAAAACGACTGCAAAAGAAGTCATGCCACTGAGTCAAAGAGACAAATGCAAGAGCCAACAAAATCAATAGGTGACTATTATAGAAAAACCTTTACAAGGCTAGAAGAACGCAAGGGGGCACCTGCTGATCCTAGAACAATGCAGCCAGCGCTTTCATCACTGGTGGGAGACAAAGCCTGTGTCAGCACCTGAGTATCCCAAGAATCTTCAAAGGGCTTTGGCCAGCATCAGTGGCCTGAGCAGCTGACATCCCTGCAGGGAACTGAAGCAGGGAAAATAGTAGTCACCGCATGCTAGCGAAGAAGACTGTGATGGCGAGAACATCTGAGTTGCTGCCAGGGGACTGCCAGAAATAAAAGAAGGCACCTTGAAAGCTCCTGCCAGAGAAAGAATACCTCGTGATAATAGATACATAATTTTTACTCTAACTTACCCCACGACCTGCTATGGACCTAGGAAAATGATATATAAAAGTCTGTTTATAATTGATCAAACATTATTTTCTTTGCCCTACAAAAAAATGCATCATTTCTACTCATTCTGCATTTTTTCACTCTCCCCATACATTTTAGATCATATGGCTTCTTATTCCCTGCTCTATCAGCTGGAGAGGTGAACCCCTCTTTTTCTGAAACAGCATCTCACAGTCCCCATAGTTTCCCTCCCTACAAGACACATAATTTTATGCAAAAAATAGCAGCTACTATTATGTTATTCAAGCTACCACGTAAACAAGGGGAAGGTGGTTCCTTCTCTCCAGCAGCAACAGAAAAATTGGACTTGTAGTAGAATGGAAAAAAAATGGCCACAAATTCTTTGTCCTGCCTATAAAGTCTTCTCCATCTTTGAATCGGGGTTTGGACATAAGACTTGCTTTGGCCGACACAACCTCAGCAGCAAATGAAAGAAGAGGCTTGAAACGTGCTTGCACATTTTTCTATGTACTACAAGTCTGAGACAATTTGAAGGAGCTCAACGCTGCCTACTGAAGAAGCTAACTGGAGGAAAACCAAAGCCCCCAGCCTTTGTTCTGCAAACTAGCAGACATGTGAGTGAGGTCATCTGAGCCCCTCCAGCTCTGGCTAAGCTGCCAGCGGGGCAGCAGCTCCATGAGTGAGTTTGGGCAAGACCAACTGAAGAACAGCCTGGTCTAGTCCAGCCCATGAAATGATGAGCACGTAAATGATTGTGGGTTTCAGCTATTATGTTTTGGGATAGTTTGTGGAGAAAAGCTAATGGATGTATCACTAAAAATAAGGTATACAAACTCAGAAGCATATGGTGCAGTGGGAAGTCATAACACCTCCTCATACAAAACGAGCTTTCCAAACCACAGCAAATTGCAGAGGGGATAGAAGGCAGCGTTCATTTCTTTCTCCATTATCAGCATCATCAGAATCTTATTTTAAAAGCCCATGGGGGAAACAAGATGCAATAAACAACAAAAATACAAAATAAAATGAAAACAAAAGCTTCTCTCAAATCTCAGAAAATGAAATAGGTATATTTTTTGAGAAGAGCAGTTAAGGTTTTGTAAACTATGTAACTAAGTTTTCATAAGCTGTTTGGTTTTGAGAAACTCCTATTTCAATTGATGTTTCACCTCTAACAAGTGCATCGGATTTTCCAGAATACAATATGTATACTGGTCATTTTTTTTGGTCACATTTTCCACATATAATACAAATATTTACCCACGTTTCACGGCTTTTTCACCTGTAACCTATTCTATTTTCCTTTAAAGCACTCAAAATGCCTTTTGAATGAAGACTTGATATATATGAAATTTACTTATTGATTTGTTCTATTTTGATTTTAAGGCAAACCTTAAATTCAGTTGATCACAATGTCCAACCTTTTTTTGTTTTCCGTTTATGCCTCATTCCACATGGCAATGGATAGTCATGGAAAGAGAGGAGGAAGTGGAAAATAGAGGTGATAAAACATTTTGCAATTTTCCAAGTGCTAGAGATAATCTAAGATATGTACATTTTCTATTGAAATAGTTTCCCCCATAACAATACACACTCTTATTAAAACCGTATTTTTGCTGACAGAGCCCAGAGTTGCTTCACTCAGCATCCTGCATATAGAAAAAAAAAAACCCTCAGTGCTGTAATATGAATTACTTTGATTTTCTTGATCTCTTATTTTTTATTTTCTTTAGAGCTCTGCCTTCTTCCTTGACACTTCCAAATGACTCTGGGACTGACTGCATTTGAACCAAGTTATCTGAATTTTGATCTATACCTTTAATCAGGCACATTGTTTTGAATACATTAGTTTGAATAGTAGAGTCAATTGACTATTGTTTTCTTTTTGTAATGTGAGTAAGGAAATTAATAGGATTTAGAGATTAGCTTGAATATCTTCTTTTATGTGACCTAGATAATATAGAGTCTTCTTATTACTGCATCCCTAATAATAAAGCATACAGTGTTTTCTAATGAGTTAAAACAATAGCTATATAAATATAAAACATATGACTCATATCTGTTGTGTACTTCGTTGTCTATTATTAACATTAATAATCTCCGCTTTCTTCCAGGGAGCTTAACGTCCCATATATTTTACAATCAAAACTGTCAAGAATTACAACACTACTCTATGTGATCTCCATAAAAGGAGATATAAATGCCAATCAAAAGGGCCATTGGTTGCTTCATTTATATTCAAAGTGCTTCTGCCCATAAATTACATTAATGGTTTATATTATTTTTCCATAGTCTAGGATGAAATTTAAAGCATGCCAAGTCATTTCAGTCTTACAACCTCTGCTTGAAGAGGAAGCAACCCAGGCAGGGCTCTAGGATCCCCTTTGTCCCATGCACTCCCAAGACATGGAGAAGTGATCACACTCTGTCTGTCTCCAGACCATCCCAGATTCAGTGCCCTCATGCAGGAGCACGATGGTGACTCTACGTGCTGAATGGACTCAAGGAGTACATCAGGGTCACTCCTGTAACGGTGTATACCAAGTTAAAGCTATTTGGCAAGGCCGTGGTTCTTATTTCGCTTTACTTTGGCTGGAGAAAGTCTTTGTCAAATGCTAAATACACTGAAATGTCATCATAAGCCAATCTCAGAACAGACTCTTTTTTAACTTCCGGGACTATATACCTGACGATGACATCCAGGGCATTCCAGCCTGATACCAACTTGTGTTCTTTAGTAAATCATATTTAAATGAAATTCAAGAACACCTCCAATTTAGAGCATCTTTGATTAATCCATTTTGAAATGTCACTACCGTACTCCAAACGCCTTCAGAGAATGTGCTAATGAGCACAAGGTGGTGACTCTGTTTGAAGAATGGTGCTAAAATAAGAAAGGTCGTTCCTCAAGGAGAGCAAAATTACCCAATCAACTGCACAATAATATTTGAAGTAATTGTCCTCCTGGTTTCTTCACTAAGAAAATTCTTCACTAAGGATTTTCTAAAGTATCTATTATTTGAATTGTGAACATTGAACCAGACTGGAGGAAGCCACCTTCGCACTGACTTACAGGCCAACCCCTTCAGACAGAAGACAATGGCACGCACATCAAGCGGACACCCATGGCTTTACTGCCAGAGTCATATCTTATCTCCAGGGCATCCCCTGTGATTTTCTTCTGTCTATTCTTCTAACTTCCTGGCTTTAACTGGAAGCGGGATAAGCACTTCTAGAGCAGAATTTAATAGTGTCCATATTGGCCGGCACTGTAACTTTGTAGATGGGGCAGGGGGATGCGTTATGAAGAAGTGGCTGTGAATGGAATGCTACTGACCTATTATTGAATTTTTTTTTTTATTGAGAAATGGTTGCTGTTGTTTCAAACCGCTGTATTTAGTGAATCACTAATTAAATAATCTCACAGGGTCTATGTACCTGGCAGTGTGCTAGGCACCCAACAACCAAAGAAAATGTGGAAAATGGTCACTACTGTTTCTGCCTTATGAGGGCAGAAGTTCATTAACTTACTCAAGCAAGTATTGATTGAGCACCCACTATGTGCCAGGCACTCTCCTAGCTCTGGAAAAAGAGCAATTAATAGGCCAGATGCTGTGGCTCAAGCCTGTAATTCCAGCACTTTGGGAGGCCGAGGATGGCAGATCACCTGAGGTCAGGAGTTCGAGGCCAGCTTGGCCAACATGGTAAAACCCCGTCTCTACTAAAACTACAAAATTAGCCAGAGATGGTGCCATGGCGCCTGTAATCCCTGCTACTTGGGAGACTGAGGCAGGAGAATGGCTCGAGCCTCGGAGGCAGAGGTTGCAGTGAGCCAGGATCGCACCATTGCACTCCATACTGGGCAAAAGGACGGAAACTCTGTCTCAAAAAAAAAAAAAAGCAATGAATAAGACAGACAAAATTTCTTACCTTCATGGAAGTTTACAATTTAAGTTTTAGGACACAGTAAAAACCAGGATAAATGAGTAAAATGTACAGTATGTAGAGTGCTGAGAGGGGTTAGGAAGCAGGGTGGGTTTTAGATTGTGTCCAGGGAAAACCTTGCGAAGAAGAAAATATTTGCGTAAAGATGTAGAGGAAATGAGGAGTGAGTCACACGCACACCTAGACTAAGAGGAAGCACTGGCAGGAAACATGCCTGAGTTAAGAGCTGCACCCACAGCTTCCACATTCCTAAAGCATCCACCACCACATTGTCCATCCCCTGTGACCTTTCCAGCCCTGCCATCCCCGACCTCCGCCAAGAGGTGAAGTCCATGTCTCCTCTCCTGGAACCTGGACAGGCCTTTGGGATTGCCTGGACTGGTAGAGAATGGCAAGTATGACAGAAGGGATGCTATGTGACTTCCAGGCTAGGCTGTCAAAGGCAGTACAGCTTTTGTGCAAATCTCTCCTGGAAGGCTCACCTTTGGAACCCAGCCTGACACCATGTACAGCAGCAATGAGGGACCTCTGCTCAAATTGCAGAGTTGTGAGCAAAATAAATGATTGCCGTTGTTTTAAACCATCGTGTCTTGGGGTGGTCATAGCAGTAGGTAATTAAAACAAGCAAAGAAGGACCTGTGGCTAGGAGGAACTAGGTTAAGAGACAGTGGGAGGAGAGGAGCAGGCCAGATCCTGGAGGGCTTTACAAACCATCAGAAATACTTTGGCTTTCGCTCTAATGGGAAAGTCACTAGACCAACAGTTCAATGCTGCTCACTCTCCAGGTCCTGGGCATCATTAAGAGGATAGCCCCCAGTGGCAACATGTCCTTAAACGCCCTTGGACGGAAGTTTTTTCCAACAGAGGGAGCCTTCCTTCTACCTCCCATGAGCAGCATTTTGTACTCACGGTGACAAACTCACACACTGATCTGACCAGCCCTTTGCCTGTCACAAAATTGTCATATTTTCCTCTACAGTAAGCACTAAGGATCCCAAGAGCATGCTGGCCACCTGGTTATGGAGACTTCTCAGCATCCTGCCTATTTAGGCTTCAGCCACTGTAGACCTGTAAATGCCCAAATGGGGTAAGAGAAATGGGGCTTTCTGTGTAGGCTTTGGACTTCATTTTCCCTGGCTTACAAAGCCTCTAGTTTGCTGACTTTTAAGGACTACAGCATGGCCCATCTGTCACAGAGACATTTGCTTCACTGTGTGGGAGGACAGGCAAATGCAGTCCCAGAAACAAAGTGTTTTTCAATGTTGAGAGGCTCAGAAAGATGAACATTAAAAGAATCCATCATTGCCAAGGTTTTAAACAGGTTAACACATCCATGTGAGGTGCAGTAGCAGCCCTTACTTGGAGCTAAGTTTATAAAAGTGCTCATTTTGGGAGTTCGTAAAACTGGATAGCCTCCAGATAAGAGGGCAAGGAGAACCCCAGTCATGATGGCGTTGAAGGTGAGTCTAGAGGTGAACAGGCCGCTGTGGTCTTCCCTGCTCCTCAGAGTCACAGAAGGTTAGGGTAACGCCCAGTTGCCCCTGGGGACAACTCCAGGGCTTTGGGATGGAGGTCTAGGATTATCCAGAACAAGTATTCTACCACTCAGGTTTTCACTTTGAGGGAACTACTAACAGTGATAAATCTCCAAATGTTACATAGTGTCCCTGGGCAGATCTAAAGGGAACATTTGGGTAGGTGGATCAGCAACAGGATTTGACGAAATATCCTTTAGACTAAGCCAGTTAGGAAGTAATAAACACTTCTGTTCTTGTTGTTTTGTTTTGTTTTAACAAACTCCAGATCATAGATAGGGTGGCAATGTACTGAATACCGTTTCTGGTAAATGTCACGTAGAGTTGTGTTGAAACCTCAACATTCTCAAGTGCATTGACATGAAGGAGGGTTGTTCAGGTTCTGAAAGGAAAGCTGGACAAATAGAATAATGACTTGCTTTCAGGTCTGAGGTTTGCTTCCCTAGAATTGCAGTCATGGCGTTTCATCAGAGAGATGCTAAGCCTTTCTTAAGAGCATGCAGTCAGAGAAAGTAAAAACTAGAAGGTTCCCTTGAGGTGTTCTCATTTTATAAATTTTATAGATGTGGACACTAAACCTCAAAATGGTTACATGACTTACCCAAGACCCTCAGCTGTCTGGGGGACCGATAATCACACAGGTTATGTCCTAGGATTGGGGGCTTTTAACACGGTTTACTGCAGTTGCTGATAGCATGAGCCAGTTACTCAAACATCACCGACATCAGCCCCTGGCGTGCAGAAGTCACTCAGTAATGATGATAGTGGTCTTTCCAAACACGCCTTTGGTCTTCGACGGTAGGGCTATGTCTTGCTTTCCCTTAACTTCCCAAAGCCTAGCAAATTGCCTTCTGCATAACAGGGCTCATTTTAAATAGATAAATGTACAAATGCTAGATTCCAAATGCACTCAAAATATTGAATTGTTTGTTGTTTCTTATTTCTGAAATGCCAATATATTAAATAGTTGTAGAAGTTATGGAGCATCTTCTGTGGGTGATATGCTGTGGATAGAGTAGTGAGTATGCAAATGAATCCCCTGGCTTCATGGAGCTGACCCTTTAGTGACTGTGTCCAGCAATAGCTGAACACTCAAAATAGCAAAACTGGTTCAAGCCGCCACACTCACAGGTCAAGCAGACGAGGCAACCTTTACATACCTAAAAAACGCCAGGCAGCTATTTCCAACAGAACGGTGCCAGCAGGGTCAGATAAGTTATGCAGTTGTTTAGCAGACAGAAGGGTTGATGTGGCCAAAATAGTCTCAGGAGACCCAAAAAACATTTTGGTCATTTTCATGAGGATATGGTAGGATTTGAAAAATCAGGGAGGAGAGGCGATCATCCCGGAGGGTGGATTTAGAGGGAGGAACATGAGAGCATGTATGAAGGGCCAGGCATGACAACCCCAGTCAAGCTAGAGTTTAGGCCCTCTATAGGCCTTATGTAGGAGAAATACGGTCAGATGGTGGAGGCATTAATTACAGGAAAACAACATTTTTTTTTTTTTTTAATCTCAGCTCACTGCAACCTCTGCCTCCTGGGTTCAACCAATTCTCTGCCTGCTGAATAGCTGGGATTACAGGCACCTGCCACCATGCCCAGCTAAATTTTGCATCTTTAGTAGAGATGGGGTTTCACCATCTCGGCCAGGCTGGTCTTGAACTCCTGACCTTGTGATCCACCTGCCTCAGCCTCCCAAAGTGCTGGGATTACAGGCATGAGCCACCACACCCAGCCAATACAACATCTTTAATATAATATTTACTTTGAGAAATAGTGGGAAAGGGGATGGTAGCTGTAAACTCTCTCTCAATATGTTTATGTGCAGATCAAAGGCATTCTAAGGAACACTGACCCATTACCCTTCCATCCTCCTCAGAGCAATGCCTCCTCGGGTGAGGAAACCCACTGAAATACAGTAAGGTTCTTCTGATAGGGGTTGTCAAATATGAGAGAGTAAACATGCATAATCACATACATACCCCACCTGCTAATATTTCACATTAACACTCCATAGTTAATACTTCAGAAAATAAATTTTAAGTGTGAACTTTCACTCTGTCCCTCTATCTGGGGATCTACTCTCTGTAAATTGAGACCAGAGCACAAACATAATAAAGGTGAATTACACTTTTAAAAATACAGATATTTACATATTTTATAGACTTATGTCTATGCCATGGCTACAAGTCAAATTTTAAGTATTCCCCATAATGGAGGAATGTGTATGGAGCAGAGTGAGCTGAGTTATAAATGAAATGTTTACATTTTAAATTCATCACTTTGGATAACCATGAAGTTAAGGCTTGGGTGTGAGTGATCAACTGATTGCCCTGTTAGCCTTAATGACTGGCCTCCCTCTAGCAATGCCACTGGCCCTTTTACTTTGGTGTCCCTTCCTTTTCTGACTCTGGGCTAGCCTTTTGACTTGCTTTGACCAATGAAATATGATGGAAGTGAAGACCTGCCAGTTCTAAGCCCAGGACTCCAGAGACGTTCTGTTCTATCTCTTGTAACCCCACGCTGGGCTAACCTGGAGGTTGAGAGAACCCATGGAGCAGAGTCTCCAGATCTAGTATCTCACCTAGATCAGTTAGCAACTAGCTGTGAGAAACTAGCCAAGATCTCTCCAACGCACGCTGACCATTCATCATCTAATCTACAGCTGAACTCAGATGCATGAGTAAGCCCAGCCTGGACCAGAAATACTATCCAGCTGACCCTCAGCCTCATGAGTAATAATAAATGCTTGTGTTTTAATCCACTGAGATCTGGGTGATTTTTTTTTTTTTTTTGCATAACAACAGTTAACTGATTCAGAGTAAATCCTGACTGTACATCACAGTGTCCTAGGAGTTTTAAAACATACTAATGCCTGCCGCATTTCCTCTATACTCCAAGATACTATTTAATTACCTGGGCACTATTTTGTTGTTTAAGTTTCTCAGGTGATTCTTATGTGCAGCCAAAGTTAAAAACCTCCTGACCTAGAAATTCCCTCCCCTCCCGACTCCTCCAAATATTAAAATTCTAGGTGAGTAGGGCTTTTGTTGTCCTAGGTCTAGAAGATAGTAAGGTATGTTTGCTTTTACATACACATCACTGAGAAGAAAAAGATGAATCTATCTTCCTGCATGCAAAACAATTCCCTAATTGCCCATCAGTTTCTCTAGGAAATAAGATAGTGATTTCTGACCCGAAAGCCAATATGCAAGGCTATGACTTATGGGGTAGATGAGACAGCTGTTCCCCTGAGGGTCCCTCTACCTTCCTTCTGGATGCAGGCCGATACCCTACTTAAACACTTAGTTTCGGCTGTGACTTTGGCAAAACCAGGCACAAAAGGGATATGAGCAGTAGATCATGGTTTGGGTTAGGGGCAGGTTAATACAGTATACTGTTTTCGCTTTCTATGTAAGCATACGTCAGATAATTGGTCTTGGAGACAGTGTGGCCAAATAGGGAGAAGAGAGATTTTGTAAAAGTACTTGTTTAAAAGACAGTAAGAAGGTCTGCGCAGTAGATCCCTTGGTGCACTCAGATTCTCTTTCCTGGACAGGTGTACCCTCCCCTGGCTGCCGTGAGTGGTGGCTGCTAATAGTTCACACTGCTCTCTTTGCCAGTGACCTGCCTTCAGCAGACCGAAGCCACCTGCCTGGAAAATACAGTCACACATCGCTTAATAAATAGGATACTTTCTGAAAAATGCATCGCTAAGTGGCTTCATCATTGTGAGAACATCTAGAGTGTACTTACACAAACCTAGACGCTATGGCCTGCTACACGCCTAGGCGACATGGCATAGCCTACTGCTCCTGAGATACAAGCCTGTGCACATTGTTACTGTACTGGACACTGTAGGCAACTGTAGCACAATGGTAAATATTTGCCATCCAAACATAGAAAAGGTACAGTAAAAACACAGTATAAAAGATTCAAAAAGGGGACATCTGTACAGGCCACTTACCATGAATGAATCTTTCAGGGTTGGAAGTTCTTTTGAGTGAGTCAGTGAATGAGTGGTAAGTGAATGTGAAGGCCTAGGACATTTCCTGTACACTACTGCAAACTTTATAAACATTGTATACAGGCTATATTTATTAAAAATATTCTTTCTTCAGTAATAAACTTAGCTTACTATCATTTTTTATTTTATAAACGTTTTAATTGTTTTAGCTTTTTGACTCTTGTAATAATGCTTAGCTTAAAATATAAACACATTGTACAACTGTCCAAAAATATTTTCTTCCTTTATGTTCCTATTCTATAGTTTTCCTCTACATTTAGTATTTTTATTTTTAATATTTTTACTTTTTAAACATTTTTGTTAAAAACTAAGACACAAAGCATACATTAGCCTAGGCCTACACAGAGTCAGCACTATCACCATCACTGTCTTTTACCCCTTTATTTTGGGGCAATGACTGCATGGAGCTGTCATCTTCTGTGATAACTATGCCTTCTTCTAGAATCTTCTTGAAAGACCTGGCTGAGGCTGTTTTACAGTTAATTTTTTATTATAAGTAGAAGGAGTACACTCTAAAATAATGACAAAAAGTATAGTATAGTAAACACAGAAACCAGTAACATGGTCGTTTATCATCATGATCAAGTATTATGTAATATACATAATTGAATTTCTAGACTTTCATGCACGATTGGCACTGCAGTAGGTTTCTGTACACCACTGCAAACATGTGAGTAATGCATTGCACTATGAGGGCTGCAAACTCACCAGGCAACGTCAGTTTCTCAGCTCACTGTCATGTACGTGGTCCTTTGTGGACCAAAGCCTCCTCTGGGGTACATGATTGCACCTGGGAAGTTGCAGCTGGGTAATCACTAATGGAAACAGGGTGCGAATGCCTGGCCCATTTTTCTCAAGGCGGAACAACTCTCTGCTGCCATTCACACTCCAGAGCTCCATGTAGGGTCAGGTGGAGGCTCAATATTATTGGAAAGCCTTTTATTTGCTCCCTTCTTTTCTTACCCTATCCAGCCTCACTCCTCTTTCTCCTGAAACTCTCCAATGACTTACTTGTACTGGAATCTTCATATAGGCTCAACTTCCAGGAACACAACCTAAGAAAATCTGCTTTTCTGAAAGGTCTCTAACCATCCATCAGAAGTTCCCTCAAGATTTCTCTGTATCTATCCTTTCTTCTTTCCCACTGGCTCTCAGGAAAAGGCAGTCCTCCTCCAAGGCAACGTTAATCACTTATGCACATTCTAGACTCCGTCTTCTCAAAGCACAGGGATCCTCGCAGTACTACCATTCTTCAGCAACGTAAAGGTCTTTTTTCTACGAACCCTTTCTCTGACTTCATGCACCCCAGGTAACCTTAAGGTAATCTTAAGCAGGACCCCAGTGGACTGTCTCAGCCTTAGTGCTCTACTCCTTTCAACAAAGCATTCAAAGTCAAAATTGAGCCCTATTTTCTCCTGGAAAACTTCTCCCCAGCTCCAGCCCACACTGATCTCTTTCACGTCTTTCTTCATGTAACCTCTACTCAAGCAAGTTAGCCCTTAAAGAAGTCCTCATGTGCTATCTTCACGTATAACACTTGCCTTCACCATTTATTTCACTCAGATGTCTTGCCTCTAGTTAAATAGCAGGTCTTCATGGATAGAGACCATAGCTTTCTTATAATTTCATATTCCATAGTACTTTGTTCAATAGACATGTATCAACTGATTATTTAAAAGAAAGAGTCTAGAGTCATACTTACATTTCATAGTGCAAAGGATATGCAATCTAACCTAACTGTCAAAGCACAGAGAACATTAAATAAGTGGTTGGGACTTGCCATTTCAGAATACCACATCTTTAGCAATTAGCTTCTCTGCAATAGGGAGCCAGTAGACTGATACTCTTAAATGCCAGTTTCCTAGTTAATTGTGAAGACAGATACATTTTTCCCTCCTTTGTAAAAGCTGCTGTTGTTTCACATAATGACTTTAACTATAATGGAAATGAGGCAGGACAAATCAATTTTTAGCCTTCAGCAAGTTAAGTTTGTCAATATAGAATGAAAACAGCAGTAGAGATTGGTAGTAAATACTACAGGTTTATTCCAATATTATAATACCTCTCTTTTCTCCTTCCCAATTAAATTGGAAATCTTCTGTAATTAACACGATTTATTCAACCAGTGTAAAGACCATCTCTATACCATGTACTTCTAATCCACATGATGCAAAACGATTTAAAATTTCAACTTTTCGCAAGAAACAAAACACATACAAATGTGACCAAAGCGTAAAACGGAGGCTTTGAATTCTTCACTGCCACAATTTTCATTCCAGAGATGTTAAACGATGGCACTTCAACTCCAGTGAGCATCCTTACCTTGGATTTAAATGTGTATCTCAGAAAGGAAGACAAATTACATTAACGAAAGTGAAAATGTAATGGAGTTGCACTCCATTCATCTGAAGGTCAGGCTTTCACAGGGAAACTCAACTATCTAGAAAACAGCAGACACAGCTGAACAATCCAAAGTTAGTCTACAAAAAAAAAAAAAAAAAGAAAAAAGGGAAAGGAAAGGGGGGAAGGGAGGAAAGGAAGAGAAAGAAAAAAATAATTTTTAAAAAGTCAGGCTCTGTGCGGTGGCTCATGTCTGTAATCCCAACAATTTGGAGAGCCTAGGCGAGTGGATTCCTTGAGCCCAGGAGTTTAAAACCAACCTGGGCAACATGGAGAAACTCCCTGTCTACAAAAAAAAAAAAAAAATACAAAAAATTAGCTGGGCCTGTTGGCATCTGCCTGTAGTCGCAGCTACCTAGGAGGCTGAGGTTGGAGGATCACCTGAGCCCAGGAGGTTGAGGCTACAGTGAGCCAGGATCCTGCCACTGCACTAGGATCCCACCACTGCACTCCAGCCTGGGTGACAGAGCAAGAACTTGTCAAAAACAAAAAAAGGACTCTGGGTTGTTGAAATGGCTGTGACAAAGTACAAATGCCAGTTTAATAGATGAGCCCTCAGTTCAGCACTCTGAGCCTATTGACATCTTTTGCATATTTTTGATACATACTTGGTTATCTATCTTGCCAGCTCCCAGCAGATTAAAATCAACACATTATTAAAGGTAGTGTCAGGTCTCCATATGCAAGCCTGGAGCCTGAAAGTCTGCAGTCCTGCTTGCCTTGGCTGAAGTCTCCCACCCCCTGCCTGCGTTCACCGTTGTACCAGATCGCCCAGTGGAGCTCTCCCGGACAAGCCCCTCACCCAACCCTGCCATCTTAACTGTTCTTATGATAATGTAAATACCTCTTACCCAATCCTGCCATTGTAAGTGAACTTGTGGTCTGTATACTCCTTGCCCCTACCCCAATCACTGTAAGTGAACTTACGCTGCAAAACCCTCGCCCTGCAAAAAACTCCCCAAACCTATAAAACCAACTCCTATCCCACTGCCCTTTGCTAATGCCCTTTTCGGCCTTAGCCCACCTGCACCCAAGTGAATAAACAGTCATGTTGCTCACACAAAGCCTGTTTGGAAGGTCTCTTCATTCAAAGCACACACTTTTCAACAGGCAGAAGAGTTTCAGGAGAGACTAACCGGTCACAGATAAAGCCATAACTGGAAACTGGGGATCAAAGGGAAAAACACTGCACAACATAAAAGTGACATTTGCTATTATGGTTGTGAATCATCAAGAAAAGACAGGGTTAGCTCTCAATCTTTGTTTAAAAAGGCATAGAAATGGGTAATATGCTTTTGAAAGCCTTTCAGCTAACGTTTCAAAAATCTGTTATGCAAAAAAAAAAAAAACACTTTGAAAATCTAAAATATTTATGACTGTTGGTTGTATGGGTCAGTTTCCATTTCAGGTACTCTGACATATGTCCTCATTAACTAAATAAATGTCCCCAAAATGTCTCAGACTTCCTATTAGACTTAGGGCCAAAAGTTTTACATGAAAAACAGGGTGATCATAACTATTAAGAATAGTTTATTCCTCGAGAAGAGGGGAAGTGAGGGAGTGGGGAGAAGACGTAAGACTAATATTTCCAAGTAGGTTATGGTTCCATTTTTATTCAGTCAATATGGAGACAAACGGACCCCAGAAGCCACTGCATAGAGCCAAGAAAATAAAGGAAGACAAATATCCTTACCCCAATTTACCCCAGGAATTTCCTCTCTAAATTGAACTAGATTGTTTCAGGTTTCCTTTATAAATAAAAATTGTCGGATCTCTAAAGTAACATAACCCGCTCTCCACCTCTGCATGACCCGTAAGTCTGTAGCCATATCACAGTGAAAAAGAAGCGAACAGTTGTCACAGACTGAGGAAGCAGCACCTTTAAAGACACAAAGGTATTTTAGTGCTTGGTGTAGTTGTAGCTAAATCAGGGAGTATAAGTAGATGAAGGAAACCAAAAATATTTCACCCTAAAATACACTTCTTTGACATATTTTGGGATGGCTATTCAGAGGGCCTGCAGACAGGAATAGCCCTGAAAAACTGCCTTTTATGGAGGAGATTTGCAACTGTAAAGAAAAATCGGCCAGGCGCGGTAGCTCATGCCAGTAATCCCAGCACTTTGGGAGGCTGAGGCGGGTGGATCACTTGAGGTCAGGAGTTTGAGGTCAGCCTGACCAATATGGTAAAACTCCATCTCTACTAAAAATACAAAAAGTAGCCAGTGTGGTGGCATGCGCCTATAGTCCCAGCTACTTGGGTGGCTGAGACAAGAGAATCAGTGAAATAAATAGCCAGGTTTTTCTCCAAGGCCCTTCCCTTTATCTGGAGCTAGAAAAAATTAACCAACCACAGGCTACCATCTATTCTTTCTGAGAGCCGCTACCTGTGACCGCCTTTGCCCCATGCCTTTTTCCTTCATTCCCACAACCTGCCTCGCCATTCCCCAAGTCTTTGTTCTTTCTGTAACCTCGTGATGATATGAAAGCATCAACCATCTGGAACTTTCTTCGAGTTTTTATATTTTCTGTGACTCTCGTGCACAGGTGTGCATATTAATAAATGTTGTATGCCTTTTCTCCTGTTAATCTGCCTCCTGTGCGCTGATTTTTGGCAAAACTTCAGAGAGTGAAGAGGAGGTTTTTCTTCAGTCCCTATACATAGAAAATATGGGAGAAGACTTCCAGAGCTACAGAAGTGTTTGTGGCAGCGGAGCATCTATGGAGGTCATTGATGCTGTGGACTCTGCTGGATTGGTACCCAACAGAACAAAAGCAAAAGAATAGGAGAGTTGGGCAAGCAGACTTTGAAGTCTCAAGCCTGGATACCTGGGATAAAAGAGGCACTGTTAGTAGGCACAGAAAGGCAACCACTGGATGGTAATGGCCGGGTAGTCTTACATATGAGACTGACAGGTCAGCCAGTACAGCCCTCTAGCAGGGAGTTTAAAACATTAGTTTGTGGCGAAGACTTCATGACGAAGACATCAAAAGCAATTGCAACAAAGGCAAAACTTAATAAATGGGAACTAATTAAACTAAAGACCTTCTGCATGGCAAAAGAAACTATCAACAGCCAGCCTACGGAATGGAAGAAAATATTTGCAAATTTCACAATTGACAAAGGTCTAATATCCAGCAACTCTAACAAACAAACAAATTTACAAGAAAAAACAAACAATTCCATTAAAAAGTGGGCAAAGGACATGAACAGACAATTTCCAAAAGAAGGCATACGTGCAACCAACAAGTGTATGAAAAAAGCTCATTAGAGAAATGCAAATCAAAACCACAATGAGATACCATCTCACACCAGTAGGAAAGAATGGCTATTATTAAAAAGTCAAAAAAATAACAGATGCTAGCAAGGTTATGGAGAAAAGGGAATGCTTATACACTCGGTGGGAATATAAATTAATTCAAGCATTGTGAAAAGCAGAGTAGCAATTTCTCAAAGAGATAAAAACCACCACCATTTGACTTAGCAATCCCATTATGAAGTATATACCCAAAGGAATACATGTCATTCTACCATAAAGACACATGCACACGTATGTTCATTGCCGCACTATTCACAATAGCAAAGACATGGAATCCACCTGAACGCCCATCAATTGTAAATTGGATCAAGAAAATGTGGTACACATACACAACAGAATACTATGCAGCCATAAAATAAACAAAGACATAATGTCCTTTGCAGAAGCAGGAACGGAGCTGGAGGCCAGTATCCTTAGCAAACTAATCCCAGAACAGAAAATCAAATACTGCATGTTCTCACTTATGAGTGGAAGCTAAATTATGAGAACACATGGACACATAGAGGGGAACAACAGACACTGGGGCCTAAAGAGGGTGGAGGGTAGAGGAGGGAGAGGAGCAGAAAAAAATAACTAGTGGGTACTAGGCTTAGTACCTGGCTGACAAAATAATCTGTACATTGAACTCCCATGACATGAGTTTACCTATATAACAAACCTACACATGTACCCCTGAACCCAAAATAAACGCTGAAAAAAACAAAATAAAAACAAAATATTTAAAAAACAAAATAAAAAAATACATCATCAGTTTGAAACTCTGGAGAAAGGCCTATAAGTTGATATTATTTACCTAGTAATGATCATCTGCTTAGAGTGGTACCACTCCATGTGCTGTCCATCAACTAGTAGCATCATGTGGAAGAATATGAGAAATTCACTTTCTCAGCTCTATCCCAGACCCACTGAATCAGAGTCTCTGAAATGAAGCCAACAATCTGCATTTTAACGGAGTCTCCAGATGATTCCAAGCGCACTGAAGTTTGAGAAGCACTGGGCCAGAGAGCCGATGCGATCATGGAAGGAGAACGTGTACATCCCAAAGAAAAGAAATTTACATGTTGGAGAATTTCTTTAGGGGCAAAAAAGCAGAAAGGAAAACAACATGCTAGAAAGACTCTCAAAGGAGTGTGAGAAAATTACGGTGCATCTCATTGTGAAAATCAAGGCAACATACAATTACTGTGTACTTAGCTTAGGCTTCCTGATAAACTGTTACACTACTTGTGGGAAGAGGTTAGTTAGGGATAAGGTAAGCATTAGCATCAGTAGCTCCAAGAATAATATTTTATTTTTTTGTTGACAAATCAAAAATCAAGACTGTCCTTTACAAAACAGAGCTTTGGTTGCTTGATGATAAAACACACACATGAATGGTGGCACTATGAATGGCAATACTCCAGAAGGATGGCAGATCTTTTGACTGCATTTTGCCTTCTTTGCCAAGAACATGTATAGTTAATACCACACCAAATAGACAAATCATTCGTCTAAGAAGCAGCAACACAGTAAACGCTGGAAATCTGCAGTGGGTCCCAGAAGGAAGAAACGAAATTGCTCGCTGCTTTTGCTCCACTGTAACTTATCAAGTTTATTATTCCTCCCACAAATATTAAATTGCAGTATTTTAATAACTTTCCTTGAGCAAATAAATTTCTCTCTAATGTGGACTAATAACAGGCGCAAAAAAGTTCTCTGTGGTCCCGATGCTGACAGAAAATTACTTCCAGCCATTACAGCTCAGTAATGACAGCATTTAGTGTATACCCCATCATAAGGCCTTCACAAAATCACCCAGGAAGTACCTATTTTCACAGAGCACTGAATGAGGCTCATAATTCTGGAGAGAAGTGTGTAGCTTTCATGCAGGGCAGTGGCTGGCACCCTCAAGGCAGAGGACTTGCTTTCCTAAACTGATGTGGGTAAAGGATATGACATCAGGAGGGGATGCCACTCCCAGTTTATTTTTACTCCACTACAACTTGTAAGTTCTATTTAAAGAGCTGAAGAGGTCTTTATTTCATGAACAAGTTCTTTGTAGCAGCATCTGTGCTCACTGATTCAATATCATGGTTAAACATACTGAAGTTTGGTGAAATCCCTACTTAAGCAGATAGAATGCTCGCTCTAATATCTAAAGAAAAAAAAAGAAGTATACATTTTTTAATTTAATTTAAGTTAATTTTGAGACAGAGTCTCAATCTGTTGCCCACGCTGGAGTACAATGGCATGATCTTGGCTCACTGCAATCTCTGCCTCCCAGGTTCAAGCAATTCTCCTTGCTTCAGCCTCCCAAGTAGCTGGAATTATAGGCGACTGCCACCATGCCTGGCTAATTTTTGTATTTTTTAGTAGAAACAGGGTTTTACCATGTTGACCAGGCTGGTCTTGAACTCCTGACCTCAGCTTGATCCACATGCCCTGGCCTCCCAAAGTGCTGGAATTACAGGCATGAGCTATGGCACCCAGCCCGAACTATACATTTTTTTAAATGTATACAAAAAATAAATGGATGGAAACACTTTCTGGTTATCTATATACTTCCCTGAAAAACCTTGCCCTTTTTCTTATTATATTCAATGCTTCCCACAAAAAGGAAAAAGTAAAACTTGCGTCCGGTCACAAACAAAATCCAAACACAAAATTTTAGTTGCAGAAAAAAGACACATAGAAGAATGTTATGAAGGCAAGGTCGAGGATCAGGGAGATCTGGGTTCTAATCCCAGCTCTGACACTTGCTCACCCTGCTACTTTGACTAAGCCATTTATCTGGAGAAGCCTCAGTTTCTTGATCTGAAAAATGGGAATGAAAATTCTATCTCTCAACAGGAGTGTTTTATGGATGGGATGAGATTATGCGTATATAGTGTTTGGTGCTCAATAAATGATAGCTTTTGGCAGGGTGTGGTGGTTCATGCCTGTAATCGCAGCACTTTAGGAGACCAAGCTAGGAGGATCATTTCAGCCTAGCAAGTTCAAGACCAGGCTGGGCAACATAGGGAGATCCCACCTCTACAAAAACTTTAGAAAAATAGCGGGGCATGGTAGTATATGCCTGTAGTCCCAGCTATTCAGGGGGCCAAGGTGAGAGGTTAGCTTGAACCCAGGAGGTCGAGGCTGCACTGAGGCATGACTATGCCACTGTATTCCAGCCTGCGTGACAAAGCAAGGCCCTGTCTCAATAAATCATAAATAAATAATGAATGATAGCTTGTGTTTTTATCAGTACAGGTTCCTGATGGTCCTACACGAATGGCATAGTAGAAAATGTGGCACTCGATTGCAATTCTGCTTCCACCATACATTAGCAAGAATTTCTTGTATAAGTCACTTGACTTTCTGGTTCTCCTCTTTCTCACTAGCAGAGAGAATAGAGTGGGTTATACTGCTCTTAAACTCCTTTCATCTCAAATACTTCATATACCAATACACCCTTACCGATTACCCTGAGATTTCCTGCCTTTGAAGTTAATTATAAAATGATCTCTTATGTATAAACCATATGAAAGAGATTTTATAGTTGTGTTTCCATTTTTCTGACTTTCTAATGCTGTTTTATTGAACATAAAGCTGTTTTATTGGACAGAATATACAAAGAGAAAAATGACAAATCAAAATTTTCAAATAAGGTAACCTGTGTAATCACCATCCAGTTCAAGGACTCGAACTTGACCAGCATCCCAGAATCTTGACAATTCCACTCTTTTTTATATACAGCAAAAGCACCCATTAAATACACAGACGACACGGTTAACATAGAGGTTTTGCTTCTCATTAAAACATGACTGGCTGGGCTCAGTGGCTCATGCCTGTAATCCCAGCACTTTGGGAAGCTGAGGCAGTTGGATCATTTAATCTCAGGAGTTTGAGACCAGCCTGGGAAACATGGTGAGACCCCATCTCTACTAAAAAAAAAAAAAAAAAAAAAAAAAAAAAAAATCAGCTAGGCATGGGTGGTGCTCACCTGTAGGCCCAGCTACTTGGGAGGCTGACATGGGAGGATGGCTTGAGCCTAGGAGGTGGAGGTTGCAGTGAGCCGAGATTGTGCCACTGCACTCTAGTCTGAGTGACAGAGTCAGACCCTGTTTCAAACAAAAATGGCAACAACGATAATAACAACAAAAACTAATTTTAAAAAGAGCCAATTGGATAGAAAACATTCTGAATGGGAGATATGAAACAATGGATCAGCATAAACAATCTCCACATTGAAACATACCAGAAAGCTAATTTCTAGGATTTTGTTATGTCCATACTAATTTGACCACCTAGAAAACATCCAAATGCAATATGCTATTTAGAATGAGCCCGTTTCTTTAAATGATGATTACATTATTGGCTTCACGAGGTCCCTTGGCTGAGCCTTACTGTGCTCCAGCCAGCTGCTCGTATTTTTACAGTTTGCTTCTAAATTTGCAGTGCTTTTTTCTGACTGTCTGGTGGAAAGATCTGCAATACAGACAGACCTGTATGCATTTAGCAATGGCTGTCAGTACACTGAAATAGAGCTTCCTTGCTGGCTGTATGTAGGTATTATCTTTTAAAGATACCTATACGCTGAGTTCCAGAGAGTCGTTTTCGATGTGTGTACACTTTTCTATATTATACACTAGCGTTAAACATAAATAGACTCCATTAAAGTCACAATAATAGTCTCAGAAGCTTGACAGCTAAAACTATGTATAAGAGAAATGTTTTGTAGAAAATGTAAACTCCTGACTTTTTACTTTTGCTTTAGCTGAAAAAAATGTTAATATAAAAAAGAGGAACTTTTGGGCAGTAGCAACAATTGAGGGGGAAATAGAATGCTATCTCTTTGCATTTGGAAGAGACAAGGTGAATATCTTTGACTTATTTACCCTGCTCAATCCTATAGCCTCTGCTACCAGGGATACGGTAGGGAAGAAAAGGAAAGTCGGGGAGGAGACAGGGCAGTGAAAAGAGAACAAAGGGCAAAGGAAGACAAGTGCAGGTGTTAGTTCAGAGCTATACAGGCACACGGGCCTGGAGAGTGAAGTGGCATGATCGTTTCACATTTTATCTTGTATATTTCTATTTCTTTCCACTGTCATCTCCTGCCAACTTTCCTCCCCCTGAAGCTGGGGCAACCACTGCTTGGGGATGGAGCTAAATTCAGGGGACAGCAACGGACTCAGAGCTGAGGTCCTAATTCCAAAGGAGCCTCTGGAATCCCATTTCAGGAAAGAAAGAGTAACTGTGAAAACTGAAGCTTTCATTTGCAAAACCAGAAATTAAAAAAAAAAAATAGTTTAGAGGGCTTAAAGGAGAGAAAAGAAGATTTATATTTTTGTTTGCTTGCTAACCAAAAGCTATCGAGTAGGAAACATTCAGGACAGGGTGTAACCTTAGGGCACTACCTGAGCCACGGGGACTGAAAGATCCTTCCTGGACTAGGACTGGCAGAGAGGACCTGTGAGAATCTGTCAGCAGAGGGGAGACACTCAGCTTTTGGCTTCCTCCTTAGAAATCAAGGAGGAGAAACTTCTAGGAGACTCCACAGTTTGTAGGATAGCCTCATGGATGATAGGCAAGTTCTGTTTAGGCAAAACGTCAGGACCTCCCACCTCAGTTTACCCCACTCCAGCTACCCATAGCACAAGGAGATCCAAAAAGCCCCAAAGACCAGCATGCTGGCTCATGCGTGTAATCCCAGCACTTTAGGAGGCCCAGGCGAGTGGATCACCTGAGATCAAGAGTTTGAGACCAGCCCGGCCAACAGGACAAAACCCATCTCTACAAAAAATACAAAAAATAGCCAGGCGTGGTGGTGGGCACCTGTAATTCCAGCTATTCAGGAGGCTGAGGCAAAAGAATCACTTGAACCCGGAAGGTGGAGGTTGCAGTGAGCTGGGATCATGCCACTGCACATCATCCTAGGCGACAGAACAAGACTCCATCTCAAAAATTAATTAATTAATTACTTGTTTTAAAGCCCCAAAGAAAGGACTGGGACCCTACCACCAGTCAGACAAGACAGATGAAGACTTCACGACGGGAAGCCACGACAAAAATCACTGACATGAGTCGTGGATGCCAGACCACAGCCAGTGACAGGAGCTGATGGGAATGGAGGTGGGGGAGGACTTGATCCTTTTTCATTGCAGATGTGTATCTTCTGAATCCAGGCACTTTCTGGGAAGCATAGAGAGGAAGAAACTCTAGAGAGAGGTAGAATGGCCTTGAACTCAGAAAGGAATGCTTGGAAGCTGGAATTATCTGAATATTTACCACAGAGAGGTTTTATTTTAAATCAGAAGGGACTGAGTTGTCCTTAATGCAGGGCTGATGCACAAGCTGAATTCAGTTACTGGTAAGATAAAGTTGTGCTTCTGCAGATGTTCACATCACCGCGGCCACAGAGCCTCTTTGGAAATTCTAGGGAAAGATGCTGCTCCTTCATATACCCACCTTCCTAGAAAAGGGTCTTGGGGAGCAGGAGGGCTCAGTAGCTGTACCTAAGTGTAGTCTTATCAGCCCTCCGGCAAGAGAGGGCAGCACCACTGCTGCCTGGAAATCAGGTGTCCTGTCACCCAGCTGACTCCTTCAAATACCTGAGGATGTTCAGGAAGCCCCTTTCATGACTCCCACCTGCACCCCAATACCGTGCAGTATCACCCTCAGTTCTGCTCTCCATTTCACTTCTGAGGCTGAATGGGGAAGAAACCATCCCCCTCCCCACGGGTGGTTCATGTTGTACCTTTTCCCAGAAGAGAAATGACTTATAAGAGTCTTTGCTTTGAAGCAGTCTATAGAGTCTACAGGGAGGCTCCAAGTCAGACGTTCCCTTGCTTTTTTTTTTTTTTTTTGACGGAGTCTCACTCTGTTGCCAGGATGGAGTGCAGTGGCGCCATCTCTGCTCACTGCAACCTCCGCCTTCTAGGTTCAAGTGATTCTCATACCTCAGCCTCCTGGATAGCTAGGATTATAGGCATGTGCCACCACATCCAGCCAATTTTTGTATTTTTAGTAGACACAGGGTTTCACCATGTTGGCCAGGACGGTCCACCTCGGCCTCCCGAAGTGCTGGGATTCCAGGCATGAGCCATCGCGCCCGGCCCCTTGCTGACTTTTACAAAGGATTCTTCCCAAGGTATCATTGAGACCAGCAGCAGCACCTGTAAGCTGGCTAGAATGTAAATTTTGGGGATCCCACTAAACCTACTGATCAGAAACTCAGGGGTAGGGATCTGTTGAAATAAGCCACCCTACCCGCACTCCACCCCCAGCCTATGCATATTAAATTTGAGCCTCACTGTCTTCAGAGACCTAAGTGGTCCCTCTGTTGTTGAGCTCCACTAAAGGTTGACAGTGTCTTCAAGACATAAACTGTAACATCCTATGGCATCTGAGCCTCCAGTAGCATCTCAGCATCTTCAACCATCCAGCAGGAGAGTACGGTATAAGGGAAGGCAATGGTGCTCTCCGAAAGATATGAGGGTGTGAGGTCAAGTGACTAAAAGCTACCTGAGAAGACTTTAAATTATACGCAGAGCAGATCCAGATAAACACTACTCCCTTGATTGAAAAAAGTACACAAGTGCACATATACACATTATCAATATTTTTGCATAGTCCTTATTAAGTATAAGTTACTTGATATGTTTATGGCATAATTAAGGAAAACTTTCACAGATGAATTGAATCTGGTTTTGGCTGCATAACGATATATCTGTTTACTTCTGTTAGACTTTGGAAATTTCAATACACTGTAATTGTATTTCTAATGACAGAAGATTCATCTCAGCTCATCGTGCATGCATTTCATTATTCACCACACATTTATAGTTGAGCAAATGGACTCGTTCATTATACATTGTAATCTTTTTGTTGTACAATGTTTCCATTTTTGAAAGCCATGTAATCACATCGTTGTGGTGTTGGCAATTGTCATTCTATAATATATAAAATTTCAAAAGGATGCAATTTAAGGATTTTGATCTTGCAGCATAAATATATGCATGACACATAATATGAATAAACGTACTCCAGATGGTTGCTTAAAACAGATAAATCAAATTTCCCAGTAGTAACCAACTAAACTCTCAACCAAATATAGTTTTTTCACTGATTAAAATGGCCAGAATATTTATGTGACTCCAAACAAAGAACTTGTGACAAAGCTGGGGTAGGTCATAATAAGAAGAAATTAGATTTTCTGGCCATTTTAAGAGTTCTTTGGGGCCCACTAAACATAAGGCCCCTCACACCTGAAAAACCCCAGGTTTTAAGTTCAGTTCTGCCATATCTCAAAAGACATGCAAGCTCAGCATGTTTGGGTTTCATGGGGAAAGAAGGAGATACAGTGAATTTAATCCACCAAGATGAAGTTGGCAATACCTTTTCCTTCCCCAGCACCTTCAAGCTGTATTTACAAGCCTTTCAACTATAGGCAAAAACAGAACACTACAGAAAAAATGTTAACTAGAAAAAACATATTGGCTCAGTAAAACAAATAATCCTCAAAGCCAGAGAACTGCACGTTTATGGACTGCACCGTCACTAGCCCTGCCTTGCGTAGCCATAGTACAGCCCAAGTGAATTAGCAAACGGCCTGGCTCTTTCTGCTCTGCTGCTAGCAACCTTACTGCATTCAGCAGCTAGAAAAATTAAACTTCTTCCAAATAATTCTCATGTGCACAGACTGTAAAGTGAATGTAAATTAAAGCAATACATTACCAAAAACTTCAACTTATTTAGAGAGCTGCTTGCTCGTCCTACTTTGGCGAATATTTTTCATTTTCCACCCCCCATGCAAACACTTAAGTGGGGTTCACAGAAATCTACCTTTGCTCCCCAAACCCCTTTATATCACCAACTTGCCTGGCCACATGGCTTCTGACACCCCTGAGTACCCTCAATACTTGTGCTACTGATGTCACTCAAGGACGCAGGCTTGGCAATCTTTTGCATATACAGCCTCTTTGCAATCAATAAAAAAGGCAAAAACATCAATGAAAAATTGGTTAACATTCATAGACTGGAAAAAGAGAAACAGAAGCAAATGCCCTATAAACACCAGAAAGAAAAGTCTTTTCAGCAGTGATCAAATAAACGTCAATAAACAAATAGCTATGATTTTTAATGGTGAGATTCACTGAGACTTTTAAAACTAATACTGCTTCACCTTGGAAATGACGAAAAACGAAGGGGCTGAGCTTCTTCAAATATTGCTGCTTGGGGTAGTATGAATTGCTATCACAATTGAAAATATGACGCATTCACTAACTGATCCAAGAGCTCCCCACTTTCATAACTAAATCCTCAGAAGTCCAGGTTATACATTGCCATGATCACCTGCCCTAAGCCACGGGCCCCATTAATGTAAAAGCTCTGGCTAAATTTTGAACATCCATCAATTAGTCCAAACCAGAAACACGGGGACATGAAAAATTCTCAGTTTACCAATAACTTTAGTCAATGCCAAATTAAACCATCTGGTACTTAATATATTCATTAGTCCTCATATAGGATCATATTACAAGGAGCATATTCGAAAAATTCCTCACATTATATCTAATAGTTGTTGTAATGGACGGCAGGAATATCATGCAGAGGAGGGGTCTATTCACCCACTGATGCTTGACAAATGCTTGCCTACGACTTTCATTAATGCTTAACAAGGTCATCTTTGAACTCCAGCACACAATGCAAGCAGACTAATCCTGTGGCTTTTTATGCAGAGATAAACTAAAGCAAATTCAAAGCTTCCCTGACATTAATGTGGGATATTAGATATCCTACATTACTCATTAGATAACCTTCAATAACAAGTCCAGAAGTAAATATGATTACTGTATCACATGCAGAACATCTGCAGAAATGCACCAGTGGCCAGAGTAAGCCCAGGTACACTGGGGAAATGCCTAATGCCATCATTTGCAACCCATTATCCTTTCTCACTGGCATCTCTGCCTAGGTGAGTTCTTTAAATTGAATAGAAGGAAGAAGTGTGAGTTGCTTGCTTACATAAAATCAGGCTGCACAGAGATTCCCACCTGAAGTCTGGCTGGGACTCCATCATCTTTTAGGAAACCTGTCATTTTTTAAGAAAAGGGAGCCACTATCACTGGGCAGCCATGACTGTTATCTGCACTGCAGGTCACTGGCTGAGCCACATTTCCTGCTAATTAAATTCACTGTGGGGGATTCCTAACGTGTGTCTCTATAGGAAATGGATCTGAAAATCTGGATGATGACCCTAATTGCTTCTGGTAACAAGGTTATGAAACCCGCACTGTCACACCTACAGACAGGAGAACTCTGATAAGGGTGTCTAGCTCACAGACCATATGGGTTTCTTCAGCCTACAGCTGGAAGAGCTAAAATTGGGCTCAGCTGCAACTGGGCACATCCTGAACAAGACCTGTCACTTTGCGCTTTTCAATTACTTACCTGCAAATGCAGCAAACAGGTAATTGTCAAGAAGCACAACAGGAAACCAGCAGATGCCAATGTTTGCTTAAACAGTGCTGGGAGATTAGCTCAGGCCTGGTGTAAGGCAGGGCTACACAAAATCAACAGATTGACAGCATCAATATCACCTTGGAGCTTGTTAGAGATATAAATTCTCAGACCTCCACCTCCAACCTATTGAATCAGAATATCTGAGGGTGGAGCCCAGGAAGCTGAGTGCTCAGCAACTTCCCCAGGTGCTTCTGGTGCCCACTAACATTCGAGAAGCCCTGGACTCAAGTACACTGGATTAGGAATCGCAGAATGTGGCTCTCTTCCTAGCTCTGCATAAAATAGTGTATGCGCTAGGGGAACTCACTTAGCCTCTGTAGTCCCAGTTTCCTCATTGTTCTGGTTATCCACTGCTGCGTAACACACTGCTCCAAAACTCAGTGGCTTAAAGCAACCGTGGTTCTGTGAGTTGGCTGGACTCAGCTGGGAAGTTTTCACTTGGCATATCTCATGTGCCTTGAGTCAGGTGGAGGCGGTAGCTGGGGTCGTAAGAACGATTCACTCAGCTGCACATCGGAGATTGCTACTTCTCTGTCATGCCTGGCATCTGAACTGGAATGGCTAACAACTGGCTAGGAATCCCACTCTCTATAAAGCCTGTCTGTGCGACAAGCTTGGGCTTTCTTAAAGCATGGTCGTTTCAGAGGCACTGGGCCTCTTACATGACGCCAGCTTCCCTCAGAGTGTACATACTTTTTCCTTTTTTTTAAAGATAGAATCTTGCTCTGTCACCCAGCCTGGAGTGCAGTGGCAGGATCATAGCTCACTGCAGCTGGGACTACAGGCACGCACCATTATGCCACCACACCTCGCTCACTTTTTAAAAAGTTTTTGTAGAGATGGGATTTTGCTGTTGACCAGGCTGGTTTGAAGTCCGGGCCTCAAGTAAACCTCCTGCCTTGGTCTCCTAAAGTGCTGGGATCACATGTGTGAGCCACCAAACCTGTCCACCAGAGTGTGAATTCTAAGAGACTGCCAGGTCTCGGTCTCTCAAACGTGGAACTAGTGCAACATTACTTCTGCCACATTCTCTGGGTAAGGAGGAAGCCACAGCGCAGCTCAGGCTCAGGAGAAGGTCCTATATAAGATGAGGAGGGGAGGAGAAATCTTTAGAAATAAGCTGCCATACTCACTTGTAGAATGAAGGAGGTGGCCTACCTCCCTAAAGGCCGTCTTGGTTTTATAGTCTATGATTCTCTGATGTAGGCAATACTCACGTTTCTTAGAGCACATTACATCAGTCTCAGGGATACCCGTTTCTCCGTAATGTCACTGCCACTCATTTAGCACTAAGCACATGCAGGCTTGCATTATGGTTTACTTTATGAATACAGTTACTCTGACTCCCCAGCTTGATTATCAGATTCCCAAGGCTTTATGCCTCCTTGAAACTCTATTACCTGGTACAGCGACCTGTGTATCATATGAGGCCTTCAATGAAGATGTGCTAATGATGATGATGATGCTGATAGAATCACTGCTGTTAAACTATCCTGTCTAATTGAATGAGTACAAAGCAACCATTTACAAAGTTGAAGAATAACGCCACATGACTTTTATGATTTTACAGGTCTTTTTAAAATATACTTTTTAAGATAGATAAAATAGAGCTGCAAATATTATTTCCCAATGAGCTATTTGCTATAAATACACATTCTTTTTCTTTTAATTCACCAGTGCAGAAGGGACAGTGGTCATGAGAACACCTCATTTTCTTTCTGCTACATTTTGAACCTAAGTGAACTTTCATGCCCTCCTTGCCATCCCTATAACCAGCTGGTTGGAACCAAGGCAACCTTGAACTTCCAAGATGGTACAGTCACAAGATAGAAATAGCTTAGTCCCTGATTCACTGCTTGCAGCAGAACCATCCACCCAAGAATATCCTCATTACATTTTGCATGAGCAAGAATCAAACTTCTTTGAGGCTAAGACATTAATTTGAGGGTCTGTTCGTTATGGCAGTTAGCTGACACTCCACTAACGCATCTAGTTCATTTCCAACGTCAAGCCTGCGAGTCACTGTCATATATGGATACTTCACATTTAAACTGTATATTTCCACCAACAGGTTCACTTCTACCACATCCCTAATGAGCTCTTATAAGCAAGCTGTGAATATTTGGCTGCCTGTGTTTGTTACCTTTGTTTCTTCCATCCCTTATTTCATTCGTTTATTTGAAAACCATTTGTGAGCACCTGCTAAGTGGCAGACATTATCCATGTCCTTGGGATGCCAAGATAAATATAACACAGGCAAAAGACAATCACAGAAATATGAGTGTGCCATGCCAAGAGGGGGTGTACACAGGACAACGAGGGTATAAAACAATGGAAGTACAGCAAGGAAAGGGAAGAGACATTTTTACAAAGGTTGTGACATCCATGCTGAGTTTTGAGAGATGAGCAGCCGTTCACCAGGTAGAGAAGGAAAAAGAAAAGCCAAATCAAACAAGGGGAGATGCAAAGACCCACAGATGGGACCCCTGCATCTTGCAGAATGGTCCCTATAGCTGGCCTAAGGATCTGGTTCGCAGGACCCCAAGGATGACTGAATGATAAACACAATTCTGAAATGATTTTGAGCCAACCAGCATTAACCTGGAGTTCAAAAGAGTAATACATGAGGTCTGGATTCATGCCTATTATTCTGCAATTTGTCTTGCTTAACTCCAACATTTATGTGGGGTACTTGGCCCAGAGGAGGTAATTCCTGACATGTTTACAACCAAACTTAGAGGGATAACTTCCTCAGTGTCCTATAGGGAAGGCTGGGCTTGGCAAAGGTGGTGAGACCTCCAGAAGACCTGTTATGATCCTCATTTATTCATACATGATCTACTGTGCAACCCCTTGTTGAGGATCTCGTAGCCAGGAAGATTGCATCTCCATCCACCTTGGAGAAAGTGGTTCCTCTCTCTGCCTTGAATGCTAGTCAGTTTTACTTCTTTTTGTATCCTTGATTTACCTAAATATTACTGGTGCCTAGTCTCTCTGCCCATCTAAGCCTACAGACAGCATTTGTTAATTCAGTGGTTGCACACAAAACACAGTGTGTTTGGAAAATTATAATTAGCCTGTTATGGCTGGGAGGACATTGGTGATTTGTAAATGGTGATGCAAGAAACGAAATTCAGGAGGGAGATCATGAAGAGTGTTATACATCATTCTAAGGAGTTTAAATTTAATCTTGTTTAGGCAAAAGGGAACCCAAGATATGGGTGTGACATGAGAAAAACAGATTTAAAATTATAAATATACATAAATACATACATACACAGACACACATATACATATGGTAGCAGAAAGGTTAAGGCTGTAAGGTAAATCAGCTCAGAAACCGTTGCAAAAATCTGCTAAAAAAATGACAAAACTAATGAAAGGGGAATGGAGAAGAGGGTATAGATGTCTAAGATATTGAGAGAGTAGAATAAATCAAATTTAATAATTTCAAATTTAGAAAGGGGGGAATCTCAGATGAACCCAGGGTTTATTCCTTGAGGTGGACAATGCAGTATCAGAGTGTCTTCAGTTAAAAGTACGTCCCAAACCTAGAAGGGAGTAAGACATAGGACTAGGTGCTGAGCGCAGTGACACATGCCTGTTATCCCAGCACTTTGGGAGGCCAAGGTGGGCGAATCACTTAAGGTCAGGGGTTCGAGACCAGACTGACCAACATGGTGAAACCCCGTCTCTACTAAAAATACAAAAATTAGCTGGGTCTGTAATCCCAGCTACTCAGGAGGCTGAGGCAGGAGAATTGCTTGAACCTGGGAGGCAGAGGTTGTAGTAGGCTGGGTTCGCACCACTGGAGTCCAGCCTGGGTGACAGAGCAAGACTGTCTCAAAAAAAAAAGTAGGACTGGGGAAAGTAACGAGTTTAGCTTAGTATATTAAGTGTGAGAGACCTCTGAGACATAAAGGTGAAGATTGTTACCAGTTGGAAATGTTATCTACACTTGTCTTGGTAGGAAAGATGGATTTCAGAATTATTTGCATACAGAGGTGTTCATCAAAAACCATGGCATGGATTGAACCGACAGCTCCAGAGCAGGATAGAAAGTCATTCAAGAACAGAATCCCAAGAACACAAATGCAGGAATGGGTAAACAGAAAGAGTAGACACCCGAAGGAGACCAAATGCATCCAGAAGGTGGAGTGGAAGGAGGCACAGATATTCACATGAGGACCTTCTCTGGCTCCCCAAATCATCTTCATTCTCCAAGGCTTGGCTGGAATTCCACATCCTTGATGACGTGAAGCTTCAGACAGCCATACTCAGAGGGATAGCTCCCACCCCACGTGCGTCTCTACCGCCCCCAATATCAAACACAACCTGGTATTATTATTCCACACGCTAGTTCTTGTGGGAGAGGAACATGTCTCATTCAGTTGCAAATGACAAAACAAAACAAAACAAAACAAAAACAAAACTCAACTCAAACTGGCCTAAGAAAAAACTAAGAAAAGACCAAGAGGAAGATTCTACCTTTAAGTGTGGTGGCTCTAGGGGATCAAAGCATGCCCTTCTCCACTTTTTGATTCTGCTTCTCTATGAGGTGGCTTCATTCTCAGGCAGGTTATCCTCATAGATGGACACATAGTTCCAGGCCTACAACTCATTTCTCAACAACTCCAACAGGAAAAGACGTCTTTATTCATGGTCATTCTAATCTCTGGTTGGTCCTCATCAGGTCACCTGCCTATTTTGAACCAATCATCACTGAGGGCAGGGGAGGCTAGGCTCCAATTTGATAGGCTAAGTCACATGATGAGGAAGTGAAAGTAGAATCAGTTTCACCGTGGGAGGACTTTGACGTGAACCAAATGGTATGCACCAAGAGAAAAGAAGGATCACCGGCATACGTCAGGACGCTGTTTTCAGGAAAAAAAAAAAATGGAAATTGATGGCTAGGTAAGCCTTTCAGGAATGGTACACTGTGGGGACCTTGCATGCAATGGGCATTTAACGAATATTTCCTGATTGCCTGGTTACAAACTTAATAGCCCACTTTAATCATTGAAAGATAGGAAAATGTGTTATTACAGAAGTGACTATTGTTTGTGTGATAAGGAGAAAGCAGAAAGAAAAAGAAACAGCTGGTATTTGTATCCACTGATATTTTAACTCGTGGAAGTAGAGAGAATGCAGAGTAGGTGAGAGAGAAGCAGAAATGTGAAGAGGAAAAGTGAGTGGGGTATGTGTGAGTGTGAATGGTGACGGGGGCTGCCTTGGTTTGAAAGCCACCCAAGTTCTGAGATGTCTGGGTAATGAGAACAGCAAGCTTGGCTATATAAATCAAATCTACATTATTAGAAAAGTTTGACATTTGCTAAATTACCTATGAAAACTCACCCTGGTTGTTAAGAACCAAAAAAGTTGTATTCATTTCAAAGCTAAATGTCAAGCTCCCTTAAAGATCTTCTAACACCTACAGATGGGATGTGGGGAGGAGGGTGGGTGGTGGAAAGCTGTGCAAATTAAAGGCAATAAAGTTTCCAGACATCTTCATCTCCATAAATGCTCAGAGATGTCTCCAGCATTCTTAGTTAGGTAATGGTGTCTTTCTATTGTGTATATCTATTGGCAACATTTGAAAACTAAATTGACACACTGCAGGATAGACACAGCAAAATGGACCTAAACTCACTTTATTTACAGACAGTAGCCAGAGATGAGTTAACAAGAAAGCCCACTAAATAAATGATTCAGAATATAAAACTAGCAGTTCTAGAACCAGGAGACTCTGGCAAACAAGAAGCTCCACACCCCAACGCCCCTATAGGTTTCCATGATTCAGTTATCCAATATTAAACTGCATCATTTATTAAGAAGAAAGCAAAAAAAAAAAAAAGAAAAAGTAAATAAATTTGAAATAGGTAGTTGGAATAGATTGCATAAAAATATTTCCAAGTCAATAATGCTTAAGAAAAATTTGCCCAATAAAGTATTTCAAATCAAAATATACCAGTTTGCCTAAGAATGGTCATTCTTGAACATTTATAGATTACAGCTACACTGTCTGAGATACACCTATTTAACCCCCGGTACATACATGTGTAATTCTGTACCCATATACACAGAATTGCACAGACATATGAGTATGTTTTATGCAAACACATGAAAAGGTGCCATTAAACTTTAACACCTCCCTTAGACTTCAATGGTGGCTTTTCTTTCATTTATTACCTAACAGCTGTATGAGGGGCTAAGTTGGAGAGAAACTTGTTTTTACGAGGGAGAGAGTAAGGAATGTCCAACTATTCATAAATATGGCAAGAAAGGAAAGAGGAATTCAAGGACCTCCAAGAAGTGAATCAATGTTTCCAAATACACTTTATGAAGATACAAACAAAAGGTGAGTCAACATTATTAATGTTAAACATTTTTTGGTAAATCCGTAACAGTCTCATAGGCTTATTCATTTTTGGATGTGGAAAGTCAGGAAATCTCCCTTTTATAATCTCTTTTGTAAGGAAACGTATTTCAAGTTTAAACCCCTGGCTTAAAAACAGTTTCTAGCTGTTGGTACGCTGATAACTCCTTTGTACACACACACACAACACATGCATGAACGTGGACTCTTCCAGACTATGCATGTTAATAGAAATTTCACAGTCTGGGCATTGTTTAAGCTTTTACCTTTATAATGTAGATTCTGGATAGGATCGAAACCATATGTACAAATATGCACAGCTACACACATGCCTACATATCTTTGAGTTATGCCCCTCCTATTTCTCAAAAATCGTGTTCTCTAGTTTAAACTTTATTAATTATGCAAGTGACCTCTTCTATAATCTAGATGCATGTGACTAAAATGCTTCAGTGGAACCAAAAGTGGCTGCCTTCTGCAGGGAGAAGGCGTGGGTCTCTCAGCAGGTGTCGGAGAGTTATTTGTATAGAGACCTCGGGCAGCTCAGGGAGAAAAGGGGACATGCGGAGTGATTGTGGGTGGAACTGACATGATTCCTCAGCCCCTATTTAGATTAATCCACCCACTGTGAGCCTGTCTTAGCTAAAATGCCAATTCTTGACAATAGAGTGGGTGCCCTCCTTCCGTCCCCTACCAACCCCTTCTTAAAAAGGGTCTTGGCTAAAAAGAGAGAAAATGACACTGAGGTTTTTGTCAGGGTCTTCTGTCCACACAGCAATGCGATGACAGAGGTCTCCAAAGGAAGCTTAGGGACTTACTACCGCTCTTCGTCTGTCCATGCTCTGGGCACATCTTTGCTACCTCTCTGACCTTGAAAGGTTGGGATTCCTAAAACCATTACATAGGTCATTATCCTAGTCCCTGAGAGCAGTAAGTGATGTCTCTAATAAGGAACAAGGGCTCTGTGGGAACAAAGAAATTGCTTTCATTGGGATAACAGGAATCTTCACTGTGTCAGACCAGTTAACAAAAGTCCAAAGAAGCTTGGAGAATGGCCTGTTCTTTAATTTTTCATCATATTGTGACCACTGTTGGCTCTTTCCTCCTAAGGCCATCTTCTTTGAGGGGATTCCAAGTATAGCTGGATGGTCACAGAATTGGATAGCCTTCTTTTCGGCATTGTGTGGGAAAGCTATAAAGGACTGGGGAAAGAAATCCATTTTATTTTTCTACATACTTTTATGATTTATGAAAAATTGATCTACTCCCTTCAGTTAGATAACTATGAGTCAGAGAAATACAGTTAATAAAGTGGCAGTGTCATTTCTAAAGTAGACCACGCACGGGTTCACAAATGATGGCCAATTAAAATAAGTTATTCCTGTCTGGTGGGGCTGTGTGAAATGAACTATCAACCAAGATGAATTAAAGCCTGGACTTGGAAGACTTCCTATTGACTAGCCTGTGGTATAATTTATAATTATTTCTGTTTGTGTGTGAGGTGGGGTGGAGGAGTCAGGTAAAAAACCTGGCTTAGCTCTTATCTGGATATGAGCAAGAACAATGAAAAGGGCATCTGCTTATTAAGGTTTTTAGCCCTCATTTTTTTTTTTTTTTTTTTGAGACACAGTTTCGCTGTTGTTGCCCAGGCTGGAGTACAGTGGCAAGATCTCAGCTCCCTGCAACCCAGTTCCTATAGTCGTCTATTTCATTTACTTATTCATTTATTCAATTAATCAATATTTCTCGAGCATCAGCCACTTGCTAGACTCTTGTCAACACTTGGAGATGGTATCAGGGAGCAAAATGGCAGGTCACCTTATCCATCCTCCTCAAGTTTGCCGTTTTAATTGAGCTATTCAAGTTCTACCTCTGCCCTAGACAACAGTCCCATGGATGGATCCATTCTCTCAACCTCCCTGATTCTGCCTGACTTTGATTCATTTCTTGGCTTCTCCTGATGCTAACTTAAATTATCCCATGCCTCATACTCCTGTGACTATCCTTTCTGCATGAAGGCTATTCCTCTATCTGAGAAAGAACACACTAGTCTGCTTCCTGAACTGAATTAGAAATGAGGAAACTCCTTCACCATGGATGTGTTGCAGCTTTCTGTGCAAGGTGGAGATTTTCTTCCCACATTGTAACAGGGGCTCCTGATGTAAGAGGGTTCTAAGCTCAGCTGTGAAGAGAGATGCTGCCCTTGATCCCTAAAGCTTTATAAACACTCAGATTCCTCAAGAAGCTGAGTAGAAAGCCTCAGAACCCCAGGTACCTGCTTGGCCTCTGGAATCTTCTCACTGTGAAAAAGATGCCAGGTGTTAACTTACTGATGTAAAGACTGTGTGTGTGTGTGTGTGTGTGTGTGTGTGTGTACATAAGTACCGTCAACCATTTCCTTCTACCTGCTTGAAAGCTGAAATCTTTTTTCATCTGTCATTTTATGCCCCTAATGCAGGTCATTGAAAGCCCTGAGATTCACAACATTTTTTTCACCCTATGGTGTGACATCTATTTCCAGCCCCATTGTATAGAAATGGGAAAGGATTTCCAACTCCTCTGGGAAGCCTATAGTGAAATCACATTCATAAATCTGTTCAACTTTTCTACCACTTAGCTTTTACTAGTATTCTTATAAATGTTCTCTCTCTGTCTTACAGTTAATAAATTAAATGAGCAAGTAACAAAGAAAAATGTTGGATCATAGTGTGCATCCCAGAGACTTAGGGTGCAATGGTTCCAGAAAGTTAACCTGTGCTTGCCACTGCTGCTCTCTGGGGTATGGATGCAGCAGCTAGGGAGATGGGTAGGGGAGTTGCAGGGGTTCCAGTCCTTCCCTGGGGCCTTGATTCCCCATGCAAAGGCTCCCAGCAAAGTAAGAACAGAAACATCATGCATGGCAGTTTCAAAATTTGTGGTTAATGTTTCATACAGTCCAAGTCAAGGCAAATAAATATTTCAGCAAAAAAGAACTGCTCTGATATATGTGGATGTCACTGAATTAAGAAAGCCACTAAATTAACTGCAGTTACAGAGAAGTAAGAGGAAAGGAGTTGAGAGAATTGGTTGATTCATTTCTTCCTCTGCTCCTCCAAGCTCTTGGCTTTTCCCTCTATTTTTTTCTCTTGCCCTTCTCCATGCTTCTCCTCCAAAGTTTTCTTTATTTTTAATTTTATTACACTTATTTTCCTTATGCAGACTCCTGAAACAGAAACCTGAAATACATGAGTGTGAATTTGTGTATCCTTCTTTCCAGGGGAAAAGCTGGGCACTGAACAATAAACATTTCTCCGCATCTTTCAGACCCCTTTACCCACTGCCCCCACTCCCCACGCAAGGGTTTCAAACACTTCAGCTAATGCAGTAAGCTTTAGTTCATTTAAGCAGGGACAGGCAGGGCACTGTGACTAGAAATCGGTAGTAAATTCCACAATTAGGGAGCAGAGCTGCTAAAAGCTCTTACTCAAGAGGACCCAAGATTATCCTGTGAGCAAATTAAATTGCCTGCTGCTTCCATTCTCACCGGGTGACTGAGGACATATGGTGACAAAAGATCAAGCAAACAATTTGAGTTGGATTCCTGCTTACAAAAGAAAAAGTGTTGGAGAAACTTAGAATCCAATGTCAAATTTTAAAAACTGCAGTTCCCACCAAAGGAAGGAGGAAGTCTGGACATCTAATACTTTTTCAAAGCATAAGGACTTGTCCTTTAGTAACCTACATTTGGGAAAGGCCATAGGCTGGCGCTTTTGCAAGTGAAGACTTACAGCCCTCTAGCTCCCAAACAACTAAGGCATTAATTAATCTCACCAAATCTTCCTGATGAGATTGCATTGTCAGCCTGGCAGTGTTTCATAAATGATATAAAGTTCAAGTGGAGAGGGCCAGGAGATACAGACCCCACTCAACGATCCAATGACAATGGACAACAAAGGCTACTCTATTGGAAGATGGTCTCCAGACATTTTAATCACACTGAATTGCCAACAAGAGCTCAGGCCAGGCAACAAAACTCCTACATCATCAAGTTAGGCAATGTTCATGTAGGAAATTCACAGGCTAAAAGAGTACAGACTGAAATCCAATCATTTAATGAAGGAATTACATCACCTTTGCCTGGATAAAAGCAGAAAACTCTAGCACCAAGCAAAACTTCCCCGGGGAAATCTCAAAACTCAATGTCAGGTGGACTTGTCAAGGTCACACGATGATACAACAGTGAGAGATACAGTGAGAGAGTAACTGGACCAGTACAAGAGCAGCAGGTGGTTGGTTCACAGCAATGGATGAGAGTTTTACAATAGTGTTCCTAGTCTGAGCCTCCAAGAACTGAAGAGAGCGTCCTACCATCAGTCGGCCAACCACAAATTCATTTTTTTTCTTTTCTTGAGGCAGAGTCTTGATCTGTTTCCCAGGCCGGAGTGCAGTGTTGCGATCTCAGCTCACTGCAACCTCTGCCTCCCGGATTCAAGCAAGTCTCCTGCCTCAGCCTCCCAAGTAGCTGGGATTACAAGTGTGCACCACCCAACCCTAGCTAATTTTTGTATTTTTTTAAGTAGAGATGAGGTTTCACCATGTTGGCCAGGCTGGTCTCGAACTCCTGAGCTCAAGGGATCTGCCCACCTCAGCCTCCCAAAGTGCTGGCATTACAGGCGTGAGCCACCAGGTCCGGCTGATCAACCACAAATTCCTAAGGTACCCCCAGCTGTTTCCATGCCTAGTTTCCTCTCTGTTTAGCTCTCAGAATAAAATATGGTTTCTCCAAAGACTCCCACCACCGTTTCATTAGAAGGCTTACTTACTTAACTTCTTACAAATCACTGCAGAAAAAAACCAGAACAAAAAACCTTAAATGTGTAATTTATACAGTTCTTGGAGTCCTATCATCGTTGTCTATAACGCAGCCCTGACTCTGCTCTTAGTTGCTCTTGCAGTAGCACTTCTGACTTTGCCTTGTCTTTGGTCATTCAGAAGGTATCTAGCCTGCACCCTTTTACAACACACTATTTGTGGGTGATCACAGCAGCCATTTTTGTTAGCTCATGCAGGACTTGGTTTCAAGAAGCGCCTCTTCATAGGGAAGACCTGAATATGCAATCAAGACAACACAATAAGTATTAATTGATGTCACTGGCTCCTCTCTTACTCAAGACGGTAATTGAATTTGAGAGACATCCTGGACTGAATATTCTCCCCAAAATGGCCTCAATACTAAACTCTCACATGCCAATAAAGCAAATAACAACACTATGGGTTGCTGATCAATATGTTGTTTACCGGTAGAAATGTCTATGATACTAGGTGTAGGTAACAGTTCACTCTAAAGTTTCGGAGTGGTCTGTAGAAATCCATTACATTTAATCACATAACCGTAAGCATACATTTCTAAGCCAAAAATAATGTGAATTTATGCATGGCCTTTCCTATGACCCAGCAATCTTGATACTAGTTTTTATGTGAGAAATGCAAACATATGCCTACAAAAAAACTCTTGTACAAGATTATTTGTAGCAGCTTTATTCATACTAACCAAAAACTGGAAAGAACCCAAATATTCACGAAGAGGAGATTTCAGAAATACATTGTGGTATATTCATACAATTGAATGCTATTCAGGAATAAGAAGAAACAAACTTGACACATGCAAGTACACAGTCGAATCTCAGAAACAAAACACAGCAATGGGTGAAACAAGCCAAACACAAAAAGTGCATTCTACATGATTTCCTTTATGTAAAATTCAGGAATGAGCAAAACAGTTCCACAGTGATAAACACCTCAGTGTGATTGCCTAAAGACAAGGAGAGCTGGCTGGAAACAGTCAGGAAGCAGTTTCTGGGGTGATAAAATTATCTCTTGATCAGCATACATACAATCATTGATCCATGTATATAATATTCATGCATTTCACTCTGTAAATTACATCTCAATTATGAAAAAGGTTTAACAAAACATAATATTGGCATATCTGAAAAATATATCCCATAACCCATATGAGTCTGTATACACTCTATGTAAATAAGTTCACTTTATGTTATTAAACAGTAAGTTTATCATTAACTCAGTTTTCCTGAGTATCCCTGTCACCTCCAGTTAAAGTAGCATCACAGCATCTTGGCAGAAGATTCTACAATCAGGAAGAGCTAGAGGCCCTCAGGTGATACTGCAAGCCCTTCCTATCTATGCACTCTAGCAAAAAAAAATAACAAACAGCCTAATTAACTGAAAGAAAAAAAAAGGAGGCTTCCAGCATGCTTCAGAATCTACCATAGCTTTGAGTGTATCTGAAACACTCCCCCAAATCCAGCAACTTAAAGCTGAAAAAGAGAAAGAGCTGGAGTTAGCAGCATTCAATAAATCCTTAAATACTATCAGCACAGTTGTCTGCTTGGGATGAGCTCTAAGCCTTGATTGAAATCTCTCCAATAAATCAAACGGAGCAAGGTTATTTTTATAATTGCCCATAAATAACATTCTGCCCTTATATCTTGAATGGAAAACTAAAATTTGAGATCTGCTGGCAATGAGACAAGCCTTAGAAGGCAATGCAGCACACACATCGGGGTGCCAGCCTTAATAATATCAGAGCAGGTCCAGATTTGAAGAAAATCGTCACAATTTTAAAAACAACAAGGACTGTCAAACAGTCAATGCTGGAGAATATCCTCACACAGAGCAAACTAGGATTGCCTATAATGCCTTCACACCTGCATTCTTGAGTCTATCCCCTAGAAAGGTAGTAAGTGCTGAGAAGGACGGGAGTAGGAGAAAATCCAAAGAAACACATACCGGAGGGACCATTGCTTTCCCCATCGGTCAGATTTCATAACTGGGATAACTATGCTGACTTTAAGTCCCAATGCAAATGCACTGAACATTTTCACTTATTTTTTTTTTTTGTCAGCTCCAATTACTCATGTTTGAAAAGCTAATGTTTCTGGGAGCCCAATTTCCCACCCATGAGGTGATATGGGCTTAAATGTCATCATTGAGCAAATCAGGTGGCTCTTTAACATCTTGGTCAGGACCCAGCCACTTGCAATATTTCCAGGTAATATATATTAAAAAAAAAAAACACACAGAATTTTTTTTTTTTTTTTTTTTTGAGACGGAGTTTCGCTCGTTACCCAGGCTGGAGTGCAATGGCGCGATCTCGGCTCACCGCAATCTCCGCCTCCTGGGTTCAGGCAATTCTCCTGCCTCAGCCTCCTGAGTAGCTGAGATTACAGGCACGCGCCACCGTGCCCAGCTAATTTTTTGTGTTAGTAGAGACGGGGTTTCACCATGTTGACCAGGATGGTCTCGATCTCTTGACCTCGTGATCCACCCGCCTCGGCCTCCCAAAGTGCTGGGATTACAGGCTTCAGCCACCGCGCCCTGCCAGAATCTTAATTAAAACTATGATTTTCTTTAATATGAGAAACAGAGTGCTAATCAATTAATTAATTTAGTATTAGAATTCTGTTTAAGAATATATGCCTAAATTATCTTTGTGAGGTCAAGTTAGGGGCCCTAACCTATTTATGAAATAAGGTTGTTGAAAATTAAGAGTGAATTATGTTCCTGGAAGGTCATTATGGCAAATGGTATTGGTGCCCCAGTAACGGTGACCTGCTGCAGGCAGCTGCCAACTCCTTGTCTGTGGGCTTTCTCTCTGCTCCCACCAAACAGGGCTGAAATGCTGATGAGTTCGTACCTCAAGAAGCAGGCTTCAGCCAAGGAGGAGTAAGAGTTAACAGATAAATACCCCAGCTTCTCACCACTTCCAAGGGACAACTCTGAAGTGTGTTCTACACTGCCCCCTAAAGGTCCCCAATGGAATTGAGCCTTGTTCACCCCTGGTGTAGGCTGTTATTAACACACTTGGTCTCCTTCCCTTTCTGGTCTCAGCACCTTACTCCTCTGGAGGTACTGCCTGCAGTCACAGTTGCATATAATTGATTTGCATCTCAATCCTAGACTCAGGGTCTATTTCTAGGGAAACCCAAGCCTTGATGCACAGAAGCAGGATGTTGAGAAACCTCCTGTGATTCAGGAAATATAAAAATAAGATTTCCCCACCAGCTTCTAGGAAGTATACACTGCTCCTGTGATAGAACAATAAAAGAGAAGTCTGGACGGACATTCTAGTGACCAAGAGTTGGTGGAGGATTGTCAAGTTGTCTGACACTAAGTTTAAAAAGATAAGGGAAATTATTTTTCTCTCAACTATGCATGCAAAAAAATTAAAATAACTCCCTATAGTGTTAACGCTACTTAGAAACAGGTGAATGGCATGCCAGACTAAAGCCAGTTGTTTGCCCCACGCCTTTAAAAACTTTAAAGAAGTTTTTAAACAGCCAACCTCTGTCAGGGTTTTTCTTTTCCCATTCTTGCCTCTGTTAGTCAGCCTATCAGATATACATGACCATTTAATTCATCATCTAGCTAATGGATTCCTAAGATCCTTCATCAGTATTTGGAAGTGTCGAGGACACTTTGTGATGCCTGTGGAATTCAGACTGGAAAAGCTCACAGTGGCATGTTGGAGGTGGACAATGAAGTTCTGGCACTTTCTATTCCCTTCGAAGAAGAAAACTAGCCTTTCAAGTCTGCAAGACATAGGGACAATAGACCCTTTGGGGCAGTCTGGAGAAGACCCCTTTTTTTCAGGCTTTATACTGGGCAGCATATCTGTGTGGGAAGGAAACTGGACTGAAAGGTGAAAGATGTAGGTGCTGGCAAGCAGTGTGACATGGGTAGGTCAATCCGATCTTTTCTTGGCCTTGGTTTCTTTCCCTCTGAAACAAAGGGAATTGAACTAAAGAATGTTTCAGCTCTTTAATGGTAGTCTCTAAGAGTAATGCTAATTTATTATTCAGGTCAGTGATGGTAAGTGTAAAAAAAAAGGGCTGTAATAATCTCTTAGGGCTTGAATGTGTCCTAACTGATGGATATTGGTTTGGGAAATGGTGCTTTTTGTAATTCAAAGGCCCCTTAACCTAAACTCTATAAGGAATTCCTGTAATAGCCTTGCTAGTAGAATTCAGAAAGTATCTCTCTCTTTCAGTAAAATAAATCCTGGGAACATAAAACGAAAAGAAAAAAACATGTTCAAGACTTTACCAGGAATTGGAAGTTAAGACAATAAAGTTGCAAATAGTCATTTTGAAAGAAAGTGTGCTCTCATCCACCATGCCAGTTGGAAATAAACATACTTTTGAGCCCCAGACACTAGTGGTGGGAGCAAATGGTGTTTGGGGTAAAGATGGGGCTTTAGGTCTCTCCATAATTCCTGGCCTCCTCATTTCTTAATGTCAATACACATATTCTCAGGTTTCTTATTGATTATGTAAATTACTTTTCAAATCAACTAAAAGATATTCATCCTCTCCTTACCTCACTGCTTGTTTCTCTACAGTTTGCTATACTTAAAATTCCTCACTATGAAACTTCTAAACATGGAATACCTCAATCTGTACTCCTTTCACAGATGGACAAAGTAGGGTTCATGAATATTAAGTAAGGAGGGTAGCCAAGATGCAAACCTATGTAGATGTGGGCCCAAATTATACGTAATATTTTTCTCCTTTAAATGTTATCATTTTTATTATTACATATGTAGCAATACATCGTAACACACAAAAAAGATAGATGGATAAAGAAAAATACGAAAATTGTCTAACTTCAGACTTGATCTTTGGAAAGGTGTTTATAACATGTTAGCCTTTTATTTTCATATTTTAATACAGATGCAACTTGGCTTACTATAAGGTTATATCCCGAAAAACCCATCGTAAATTGAAAGTATTAAGTTAAACGTTCATTTTCAGCTTCTAATATTTTCAATTTATAACAGCTTTATCCAGACGTAGCCCCATTGTAGGTAGAGTAGCATACTGAATGCATATTGTTTTTGGACCACTGTAAAGTTGAAAAACAGTAACTCAAATCATTCTAAGTTGGGGACCATCCATATGGTCATCACATGTCTGTCTCTTACCGGCCAAACTTCTGCATATATTCTCCTAGAATTTCTGCTAATTTTTCTTCTTCTGCATTTGCACATTTGATGAACTAGGGGCTTATTTTTTTATATGGTAATGAGATAGGTATCTAGTTTTATTTTCTCTTCTACAGATAACAAGTTATTAAATAAGGCATCTTTTTTCCAGTGAACTGAAATCCCACCTTTGCCACAGTTCTGGTTCCCATTTGTACTTGGCTCTATTTCTGGACTATTCTATCCATTGACCTCTTTGTCTGCTCTAATAAAAAAATGCTTTGATTGCAGTGGCTGTAGTAGGCTGAGAAATGCCACGTCCCCCACTCCAAAAGATATCCACACCTTAATCACAGAAACCTTATTTGAGTGTAAATGTTAATGTTACCTTATTTGAATTAAAAAAAAAAAAAACTTCTATAAATGTGATTTTGAGATGAGAAGGTTATCCTGGATTATTGTGATAGGCCTTAAATACCATCACAAGTGCGCTTATGAAGACAGAGGGGAAATGAAAAAGACAGAAGACCACAGAGGCAGAGACCAGAGTGATGGAGTCACAAGTAAGGGATGGCTGGGAGACACAGCAAGCTGGAAGACAGGGAACGGATGGCCTCCTACAGCCTCCAGCACAAGCATAGCCCTGAGGACACCTTGATTTCAAACTTCTCCAGAACTGTGAGATAATAAATTTCTGTTGTTTTAAGACAAGTTTGTAGTAATTTACTACAGCAGTAATAGAAAATTAACATAAAAGCTTTTTGCATTTTTAATAAATGCTAAACTACATATCTAGTCACTCCTGTTTCAAAATCTTGACTTTTCTTAATTACTTAGTCTTTCAATGGATTTTTAAATGATTTTGACCAAGTCCAATTCAGATTGAGATTGTATTGTTTATATATTAAATTGTTATAAATTGTTATTTTTGATATTAGTTCTCCCATCCTAAAATATATTTTTCAAAATCTCTTGTTTTATATACTTAAGATTTTATAATTTTTTTCATTTCTAACATATATCCTTCTCATTTTATTTATTTATAAGTATTTTATTATTTGGTTACTATTATGAATAATTTCTTCCCATTTCTAACTTAGTAATTCTGTTACAGAAAGAGGCTGTCGATTTTATACATTTATCCAGTCCCTCTCACCCCCAATCTCTATGTTCTCTTAATAATTTTAATAGTTGCTTTAGTGAAGTCTGTTTAATTTTGTAAGAATACAATAATTGAATCTCTTCCTTTGCTGTATTTATGCTGATTATTTTACTATTTTCATGGCATCAATTAGCACTTGTCAAACATTGTTCAATTTTAATAGTAATAAAAGTTATCTCTAATTTTTCCATATTTTAATAAAATTGATTTCAGGATTTTACCATTCATTCTCATGTTTTCTATTAAGTAAATAGCCTTTATCATGGCTACTTCCTCCCTTCTACTCAAATTTTACTTAGATTTTTCTTTTTAGAAATAGATGACGAATTTTATAAAGTAACCCTTCAATAGCTAATGGTATGATCATATGGCTTTCTCTCTAATCTGTTGAAGTATGGAGCCCTGTAATATATTTCAAACTTTGATATCTCTTTGAATTCTTTGAATAAGTACCATTTGGGTGTGATAATCTTATTATTCTACTATTCAGCTGAAATTTCTTCACTGATACTTTATTTTTAAAAATCTGCATCTGTATCCATGAGTTAATGGATCCACAGATTTATTTTATGTATGAACCTCATCAGGTTTTGTCCTGAAGCTTAGGTAAGTGTGATAAAATGAATGAGAACGCGGTCCATCATTTTTCTGATGTTTTCAGAAAACATGTTTCAATTTGAGCCTCCAATCACTCAAATTGCAGAAAGATTTTTGTATTTTTAAAATTTTTTTCTATTTCTATTTTTGTATAATTTACAAGTATATCTTTCTTCATTTATATTGGTTCACATTGTTTTTCTGATTTCTTAATTTGAAGTTCACCTACTTATAATTCTTTTTAAATTATCAAAGCAATAAAGGTATATTTTTGCATAGTATAGCCATAATTAAATCCTACAGATTTTTGTACAAAATTTTCTTTTTTCACTGTTTTTCAAATACCTTAAATAGTATGTAATTTTAGTTTAATTCTTTTATTGATCTAGTAATTATTTAGAAGAATATTTTTTGACTTTCATGTAGTTAATGTTCTTTCTGGCCTTTTAATTGCTTATTTCTAGCTTAATAGAGTCTAATTAGAGAATATGGTCTATAAAATCTTTATTTTGGATTATTCTATTAAGACTTTCTTTGTGACTAAATATATGATCAATACTAGTAGATTCTCCATCAAAATAAGAATGTACATTTTCTGTCTCTAGTTTACAAAAAGCAAGGTCTATATTCACTTCTTACAATGCCCATATCCTAACGTGATTCTACTAAGTTGAGTTTGTTGATTGTATTCTTTAATATATTGTTTCTTACTTTTTGCTTATTTGATATTTAGAATTCAAAAAGCTGTTTATCAACAGTTACATTATAATTGTGCATTGTCAAAGTTTTCTTCTATTTCTAGCTTGTTTTGGCAGATACAGTGATAGATACATAAATTTTTGCAACTGTTGAATAAAATGCCATTATTTCTTCTTCTCCAAGTTTGATGTTTTATTCTTGTATTTTGTTTTGTTTGACATTAATATTCTCACCTTAGCTTCATTTTTAACCTGATTTCTTAGTGTTTCTTTGATAAACTCTTTATTATCCATATTTTATCATCACTGTTTTTCATATCATAATTCTAACTAGCTCGAAGTTGATTTTTGCTTTACACACTTTAATCTTTCTACTCTGATAGAATTTGACTGATTTATACTTACTTTAATAACTGATAAAAAAGTTTATTTGTCCAGAATATTTTGTGTGCTCTCTGTTGCATTGTGTTGCTTTCCTTTTCTTTGTTACTCCAAATATGTAACAGCAGGGGCCGTTGCTAATCCCACCTTTCTGTACTTTGCACATTCCCCTATCTTGAGCTCCATGTTGTGAATCTATTATTATTTGCTAGACTGTGTCCTTGAATATTTTCCTCAAGGTTCATGAAGTTTTGTTTTCTACTTATTCTCTCCTGCTCTCTGAGACCTGGCCACTGTGAAAAGACTTGCCTATTGCTGGCACTCATAGATGATATCTTGGCCAGGTAAAGCATTATAGAACTCTAGTCCTTTTGTCTAAATTGTTTGTTTATGAGAAGTCAAATGCCGGCCTCTCCAGGTAGAAGTGCTAATCCTTTCCCCAAAGGAGGTCTAGCAGTAGCCTAGACCGCTGGGGCTTCCTCTCTAGGCTTACCAAGGTCACAGGGTCAGAGAGCACCTCCACAGCTCACATGCCCTGAGTAGGCAAGTGCATTCCCTCTCCAAGGCCTCTCCTGGATGAGCCTCCCCTAGGTAGCAGCAAAATCTATAGGCTTCAATCTGGATCTCTAGAAAAAGCCAGCTGCTCTGCCAGGGTGCCAGGCTCTCCATCCTGGAAAGATCAGGAGCATGTGTATCTCAGATATTCCCTTTCAATTCTCAGACCATTTTGTTTCTACAGAGAGGACAAAGAGGGGTTGGGGGTACAAGGATGAATTTTGATATGTGGTCCTAGGCTACCTACTTTCTGGTATACCTCATACCTGTATGTCATTGTTGCAATGACTCTTATATACATTTTCTTTTTATCACCACAAAAACCCTTGAAATAGAAGGGAACTATAATCCCACTTTATAGAAAAGGCCCCCGAGGCTCAGGAAGTGGTAGTATTAGTCTGTTTTCACACTGCTGATAAAGACAGACCCAAGACTGGGCAATTTACAAAGGAAAGAGATTTAATGGAGAACTCACAGTTCCACGTGGCTGGGGAAGCCTCACAATCATGTCAGAAGGCAAGGAGGAGCAAGTCATCTTATGTGTAATGCAGCAGGCAACGAGGGCCCATGCAGAGAAACTTCCATTTTTAAAAACCAGCAGATCTCATGAGACCCATTCACTATCTGAGAACAGCATGGGAAAGACCCACCCCCATGATTCAGTAATCTCCCACCAGGTTCCTACCACAACATTTGGGAATTATGGGAGCTACAGGATGAGATTTGTGTGAGGACAAAGAGCCACACCATATTATTTCGCCTGTTGCCTCTCCCAAATCTCATGTTTTCACATTTCAAAACCAATCATGCCTTCTCAACAGTCCCCCAAAGACTCAACTCATTTCAGCATTAACTCAAAAAGTCCACAGTCCAAAGTCTCAACCGAGACAAGGCAAGTTCCTTCTGCCTATAAACCTGTAAAATCAAAAGCAAGTTAGTTACCTCCTAAATACAATGGGGCTACAGGCATTAGGTAAATACAGCCATTCTAAATGGGAAAAATTGACCAAAACAAAGGCACTACAGGCCCCAGGCAAGTCCAGAATTTAGCAGGGCAGTCAAATCTTAAAAATCTTAAAACTCCAAAATTTCCTTTAACTCTATGTCTCATATCCAAGTCACACTGATGCAAAAGGTAGGTTCCTATAGTCTTGGGCACCTTCACCCCTGTGACTTTGCAGGGTCCAGCCTTCTCCTGGCTGCTTTCATGGGCTGGCATTGAGTGGCTATGGCTTTTCCAGGTGCACAGCACAACACGGTTGGTGGATCTACCATTCTGGGGTCTGGAAGATCATGGACATTTTCTCACAGCTCCACTAGGCAGCACACCAGTGGGCACTCTGTGTAGGGGCTCTAACCCCACATTTTCCTTCTGCACTCCTCTAGCAGAGGTTATCTATGAGAGCCCTGTCCCTGCAGCAAACTTCTGCCTGGACATCCAGGTATTTCCATCTATCATCTGAACTCTAGGCAGAAGTTCCCAAAACCTCAATTCGTGACTTCTGTGCACCTGCAGGGCTCAATAGCACTTGGAAGCTGCCAAGTCTTGGGGCTTGTACCCTCTGAAACAACAGCCCTGACTGTACCTTGCCCACTTTCAGTCATGGTTGGAGTGGCTGGGATGCAGGGCACCAAGTCCCTAGACTGTACACAGCAGAGAGACCCTGGGCCTAGCCCACAAAACCATTTTTTCCTTTTAAACCTGCACACTTGTAATGAGAGGAGTTGCCATGAAGACCTCTGACATGCCCTGGAGACATTTTCCCCATTGTCTTGGGGTTTAACATTCAGCTCTTCGTTACTCATGCAAATTTCTGCAGCTGGCTTGAATTTCTCCTCAGAAAATGGGATTTTCTTTTCTATTGCATTGTCAGGCTGAGAATTTTCCAAACTTTTAAAGTTTCCCTTTAAAAACTGAATGCCTTTAACAGCACCCAAGTCACCTCTTGAATGCTTTGCTGCTTAGAAATGTCTTCTGCCAGATACCCTAAATCATCTCTCTCAAGTTCAAAGTTCCACAAATCTCTAGGGCAGAAGCAAAATGCCACCAGTCTCTTTGCTAAAACATAACAAGAGTCATCTTTGCTCCAATTCGCAACAAGTTCCTCGTTTGCATCTGAGACCCCCTCGGCCTGAAATTTATAATCCATACTGCTATCAGTATTTTGGGCAAAACCATTTAACAAGTCTCTAGGAAGTTCCAAACTTTCCCACATTCTCCTGCCTTCTTCTGAGCTCTCCAAATTGTTCCAACCTCACCTGTTACCCATTCCAAAGTCACTTCCACATTTTTGGGTATATTTTCAGCAGCACCCCACACCTAGTACCAATTTGCTGTATTAGACCATTTTCACACTGTTAATAATGGCATGCCTAAGAATGGGCAGTTTACAAAGGAACAGATTTAATGGCAAACTCACAGTTCCACATGGTTGGGGAAGGCTCACAAATCATGGCAGAAGGCAAGGAGAAGCAAGTCACATCTTACGTGGATGGCAGCAGGCAAAGAGAGGGCTTGTGCAGAGAAACTCCTGTTTTTTAAAACCATCAAATCTTGTGAGACCCATTCACTGTCATGAGAACAGCATGGGAAAGACCTGCCCCCATGATTCAATCATCTCCCTCCAGGTTCCTCCCACAACATGTGGGAATTATGGGACCTACAAGATGAGATTTGGGTGGGGACAAAGGGCCAAAACCGTATCAGTGGTTGTCTTATCCAAGGTCCTATGGCCAGTGAGTCACAAGGACAAAGCAAGGGTTCCCATGTTCTAAGGTGCACTCCAGTCACTTGGAATCACCCTGTGCCCAATTCCACTGCAGGAGGGGTTTTTCAAAAGTGCGATTTGCTTTACTGAGCTCTAAAACACATCAAATAGAATATTACCTAAGAAATTGTGGTGGGGAACTTCTTCCATAATCAGCAATAAAGCAAATGAAATTATCAGACATTCAATAGCTAGCTCTCTTTTCAGCCTACTATATGTATTTTGTCTTTACATCTATATTCCTACTCAGACAGGTGATCAGTTCTATATGCAAGGGTTCGAGAGCCTACACAAATCTTCTTGAATCACCGCCAATATTTTCCAGATCAAGGAGAATGATGGAAGATTTCCTGCAGCATCACATAATTATCATTAACAAGATTTGTCTCTAAAGCCACTCTTTGGTAAGAACTGCAAGGAAGGGGGCTATTGCAGCACAGTGAGAGACAAATTACATTTCACATTGTAAGTTTTCAGCAAAATATTGTAAGTATATTGAACAATAGGGTACACGCATGAAACTCTTCTTATGCCAGAGGAAGTCTAATATTTTATAAAACCATACACCTGCTACTTATGCTGAAAAGTTGAAGAAAATTGGGTCTCAATCAGTGGTGCTTCCCAAACTTTAGGGTGCATCAGGATCACCTGGGGGCTCATTCAAACACAGATTTCTGGACACTGGCTGCCCCCAGAGATTCTGATTCTGCAAATCTCGAGCAGCCTGAGATTCTGCACTTCTATAAAGCTTCCAGGCAGTGTCAATGCTGGCGCTAGGCTGACCATACTATAGGACTGCTGGCTTGGAGGACATGCAGCTGTCCAGCCAGGTGTCAGTAACAGTTGGGGTTTGTTTTTCAAGGCCCTTGCTGTTCTTTGATGGGTCCTCTTTCCCTCACTTCCAAGTCCTGAAATCTTTCTAGTTCTTACCCTTAACAATCCCTGACTGAAATGAGAAGTGCTGGGGGTTAGCACCATTTCTAGGGTGTTTTCATGTTAATAAGATAAACTTAAATACCAAAACCTCAAAAACAAATATGAAAGATCTGGGAATTAGACAGATTTTTTCATAAATGGAAATTCTACCTGTGCTCTGCACCACCCAAACTGCTCTGGGGAGGTATCTGCCTACCTCTTGTGCAATTCCCATGGGTATCATTCGTTTTAGAAGGGCTCAAAGCACTGGGGATAGATATGGGGGAGTGGGGAGAGCATAATTAATTTCTCTTAAAGTTCTATCTTCCTGGATGTTTTCCCTCCTGCCGTTCTCTGTAGAATTTATGATGCATATTTTATAAAAGTAAAAAGACTATCTTGCGTGGAGGTGAGGGTAAGTGTTGGGAGGGAACTAGAAAAGTACAAACACATGAAAAAACACTCACTGCATTGACCTCAAAATGCCCAAATCTAAAGACACTCCACAAAGCCCTATGAAAACCTCAGTAGAAGATCTCTTTTATGGAAAGAAGGTTCAGGAGCAGTTGAGACATGAGGCACAGTCGAGAGGCACTGAAATAAGGACAGCACTGCCTCCAAACAAAGATAATCAAAGTTGTAGCAACCATGAGATGTCAGACCTTGGCTGCTTGCTTAACTGACATAGACATCAAGTCAAGGAACAAAGCTTTGTAACATCTGGCTGCATCATTTACCTTTGACTGTAAGAGAAAGGCCGTGAAGCTGTCCACCTACCTTGGGGGTGCACCTGGATTTGATTTTGAAAGTCAAGAGCTCACAAAAGAGCTCATGAGACAGAGGTCTGGGAGATGCTTGGTCAAATTTGCTCAAAGTTAATAGTCAAAACGTTTTTCTTTGTCAATTTCTTTTTCAAATCCTGTTCTAGTGACAAAATTCCTGTTTTACACTGCATCGTGATAAATGACTATCTATTCCATTCACTCACTGATCTCTGAATTGCTTAAAGGCAGTAAGCATGACTTACTAACCTCTTTGTTCCTGGCAACCAGAACAGCACCTGGTGTACAGAAGGGGCAAAATAACTCTTCCTGCTATGTTTCCGCTGAGTCCAGGTTATGTCTATATAGTGTTATCTCTGACCAAGCAACTGGGAGGGAAGCTGCTTCCATTTACCCAACACTGAAGAAATGGAAATGATTACATTAATAACATTCATGTTTTGAGTGCTAGCCATTTTGCATGCCTCATCTTACCCAATTTTGCCAACTCAGTGAAGTAGGACTGATTACTGCCATGTTAGAGAGGTGGAAACTGAGGCTTAGAGGCATGGTTTGCCCAGAATCATGCAGTTAGCAACTAGAAAACCTAGAATTTGTGGCAGAGCTCTTAGCTTACAGGCTCATACTATCTTTATTCTGCAACTCTCTCTTCCTGCTCCATGGGGGTCTAAAGACCTCAAAAAAATAGCAGCAAAGCACTCAGGGATCTGCTTTGATACTCAGCAGTTTTCATAACACGCCCAGAATCAGCAATAACCTAAGCCAAGAGCGTGGAGCAAGTTGTCTACTCCCAATCCTGAACCAGTTCACATCTCTGCACCTCAGCGTTTATTCAGCCCACATTTCTTTCTTTTTTTTTTTTTTCCTTGTTCAGATAACTTATTTGTCAAAATAAGAGGTTTTAAAGTAACAATCTGGCCAGGTACAGTGGCTCATGCCTGTAATCCCAGCTTTGGGAGATCGAGCTGGATCACTTAAGGTCAGGAGTTTAAGACCAGCCTGGGCCAACACGGTAGAAGCTTGTCTCTACTAAAAATACATAAATTATCCAGGGGTGGTGGCATTCGCTTGTATTCTCAGTTACTCTGGAGGCTGAGGCCTAAGAATCACTTGAATCCAGAAGGCGGAGGTTGCAGTGATCTGAGATGTGAGATTGCAACACTGCACGGCAGCCTGAGTGAATAAGCAAGAATCTGTAATCCAGCTACTGAGGAGGCTGAGGCAGGAGAATCACTTGAACCCAGAAGGTGGAGGTTGCAGTGATCTGAGATGTGAGATTGCAACACTGCACGGCAGCCTGAGTGAATAAGCAAGAATCTGTAATCCAGCTACTGAGGAGGCTGAGGCAGGAGAATCACTTGAACCCAGAAGGCAGAAGTTGCAGTGAGCCAGGACCACACCACTACACTCCAGCCTGGGTGACAGAGCCAGATACAATCTGGTTGCAAAATTGCCTGGGAAATGTAGTCTTTTAGAAGAGTGGCAGGGTTCGCATACACAATTGGCATTTGGGTTAGACCAACCAGAAGTCCCAGAGGTCCTGAGACTGTTCACGTGACAATTTTACTGCTAGCATACCCAGCATTTGAGAAAACTAGCACACTAAACAAATCTACAAGCAAGGACTCCCACAGATTCCATTTCACTTCCCTGCCACCTCCAGCAGAGCAGGGGCTTGTATCGATGTCTCTCAGCCCACATTTCTTGAACACTTTCTCCAGACCAGACTTCATACCAGGTGCAGAAAAAAAATCACTCCGACAGACAGACACTTCATCTCACCTTTCAGGAGTCCCCAGTTGTTACAGAAAAAAACTCATAGATAACTTTTAAGCACTGAGTAAAGTTTTTAAGTGCCATAAAGTATAAGGCAAAGAAGTCCACCTTTCAGAACTGAGTTTCCTAAATAAAAACAGAAAATGTCCACGCCCTCAAACCTCTTTAGCTTTCTCAAAGCAGTAGTATTAACAGGAGTGCAAAGAGCTCTGGACAAGCCAGAAGTCATTCCTATTCCACCTGCAGTCCCTACCAGCACACAGGTGGTTCACTCTGACCGGCTCAAGCAGGTCAGGTGAGCCTCCTAAGAGGAGGCAGAGATTTCTGTTCCTCGGCCACTTTATTTAAATTTTTGCATACATTTACTCACATTCAATGGCAGATCTGTCTGCTAAAATCAGATAGTCCTACAGTGGTCACAGATGACAGATTCCTACAATCTATGAATCTTCAAGGGCACTCCTCAATGCCGCTGTACATACAGAGGGGGCGGGGTTACAATCAGAAACAGACCACCATTGTAAAGGCCAATTATATATCCTCAGTAAAAAGAGGAGAGCAGCGGTGATCTGGAGCCTACTTACACCAGCTCACGGGAGCCAGTCCTAAATTTTCAGAATTCTGTGAGCCAGTTAAGCAACAGCCATTATTAAAAATGTAATTATACAAACTTAAAGTAAAATAAAGTATAATAAAAACGAAAGTAACAAAACAAACCATCAAAAGTTATCATCATATTTTATGACATTTACTACTATTATATTCTTGAGGTTTTTTGCAGTTATTATGCCTTCATGATGAGAAAACTTCCCAGTTCTGTGTTCTAAGAAGTCAAGTTGTTAACTTGAAATCAGTCAGTGGGAGTATTTATATCATGATATTCAGCCAATGCTACACTTCAAGGCCTTTTCCCCTCTTAGAGACAGTTGTTAAACATTACCAGCACCTCACTAGATAAGATGGGGTTCTATCAGATTGGTGCAAAAGTAATTGCAGTTTTACCATTAAAGGTAATGGCAAAAACTGCAATTACTTTTGCACCAACCTAATACCAGAAAATTGCAAGCAGCATAACTTTAACCACAGGCACAAAGCAAATATAGGCACAGACACAGCGTAAAACAAAACAAAACAAAAAACCAGAGAAGTGTAAGGGTAGCCAAGAGAAAGGAGAATAGACCCAAAGCCAGGCAAGCAAGTTTTATTAACCTGCCAGGCTGCTCTGTAACTGTCAGAGGAGGCAGTCCAAGCTTACAAAAAAAGGGGTGTATATGGGGCGAGAGGGGCATAAGGGAGTTTCAGGACTGAAGTAATCTATCCACTGGCAACAGGCACAGAGATAGTTTGTTGACTTGTAACAGACCTACAATACATTATCCCGTGACTTTTGTGACGGCAGTCTTTTTATAAAAAAGAGAAACCAGAAGTTTTTACAGATATGTGTCAAACAGGAATTTACAAGTACGTATAACAAACATTCGTTTTTCCTGTCCTCCCTCGAGCTGAGCTGCCCGGATGGCTGTAATCAGGCTTTGCTTAATTGCAGCACGTCTGGCAGCCTTGATATGGCGCCTAGTAGGGGTTCAGGAATGCAGCTGCAGAGCAGTCAGAATGGGGGAAGGGGTCGGCCTGCACAGCTTGTCCCTAACAGGAAGAAAGATGCAAACTGGTCAACTTGAGGGTGACAACTGTGTTAGAAGTATAGAATATGATTCACGCAACCTTCTCATCCATGCCATCCAGACTGGCCTATAGTTGACTGGGTCGTTAAGAAGGGAGAAATTTGTCAGAATGTTCCCAGACTTCCAAAGTCATCCAACCCAGAACAAAATGGCAGCATCCCCTCAGCACTTATCACCAGGGAAGAGGTCCAGATGATTATGAAGACGAAATAAACCAGATTGTCCAAGAACCACAAATAATCTAGACAGACTCAATGAGTGCAAAATCTCCATCGTTTCAGGGTGACAGAATTACCTTGGGAACCGAGAAAGGCTGACCTGAGTAAGAGGGCACATGAGATGAACTTGATTTTTTTTTTAGGACTAAATGTTTTCATTTAGTCAATTAGAGACCACTTCAGGTTTTATACCTCTAAGAAAATAGTCTGTAGGGCAATATTGTCCAGTAAATATTTCTGCAGTAATGGAAACATCCTCTCAGTGAGCACTGCCTAAAACAGCAGCCACTTCATCTAACTGTTGAGCACTTAAAATGTGATCAATGCAACTTAGGGACTAAATTTCATGTTGTACTTAACTTTAATTTCTATAAATTTAAACGCCCGTGACCTCACGTGGATAATGGCTATCATATTGGACAATGCAGCTTTAGTGAATCTGAAGCTTGGAAGCATCATTCAATCCATCAGGGTGAATATAAGTCACAGAGTTGGGGTAATAATGAATGGGACAAAGGGTAGTTCCCTGATTCAGCTGGGTTTATTAAAGAAGTTCAGCTCTTTAGACTACACATCTATAATCACAAATTCCTGAAGGGTCCACTCTGAATACTAAATCACCATTCTATTTCTTAAAAAGCCAGTCTCATCAGTTTGTGCCACCTCAATCTGCATCCTGGAAGTGGTCAGCTGACCCCAATCAACATCCCAGAAGTGGTCCCCTGAGATGGGTCAGGAGGCACTGGGTAGACTTGTATCAGTTTTGTCAGCCTTTGGATGTAGTAAAGTGCAATTCTTGGGTCCATCCTGGTCAAGAAGGCAGGTAGAGAAATCACATCCTTGCACTTGTCAAACCCTAGAGTTTTCCAGGGGCTTTACTGAGCTACAGCCTCCGTCTGATCCCTGCCATTTCACTCCAATTGTGGAACTAGGAAGTCACCTAATCCCCCGGTTTTCACCTGTCTTCACATCTCTGCTGGGCCTGGAGCTTCTAGTAGCCTCAGCCTCAGCTTCTACAGGGCCCTCTATCAAATCAGACAGACACAATACAACCCGGAGAACTGCAGCATCATGGCTCACTTACCAGACCCAAACTCCTTGGATTCCGAACTCATCCTGCTTCCATTTGGTTATTCCCACTTCACAAGGTAAAACTGCACCTCGGGTCACAATTCTAGAAGAAGGAAAGAGGCAGAACCTTGAGGTGAAGGTGACACTTCTTGGCCAGCGGTAGAATTGGCTCTACTGTTTATCTTGTGGGGACCTCCATGTTAACTTTAAAAAGAACTCAGACAATCTTTGAGGCCAGTTGGAGTTTTATTTCTAACAAAACATAACTGGGCTTCTGAAATAAAGAAAGCTGTATTTCTATCATTTCAGTTATTAGACAAGAGTTGGAAGTTTTGGTTGGTTCAGGGCTTTTTTTTTTTTTTCAAGGAGCTCATTTCTTTGTGTTCTTACTTATTTCTGTAGCCAGATTTGTTAAGGTATAAATTACATTCTATAAAATTCACCCTTTGTCATATAGTTCTATGAGTATTGACAAGCACGTGTAATCTGGTAGCTACCACCCTAAACAACACGTAGACCAGTTCCAATCACAACAAAAGTCCCTCATGTTCTTTGTAGCCAATCCCTCTCCCTGCTCCCAAGCAACCAGTGATCTGTTTTCTATTCCTTTACTTCTTCCTTTACCAGAATTTCATATAAATGGAATCATACAGTATTTAGCCTTTTTAGTCTGATGTCTTTCACTTAGAATAATGTATTTAAGAATGAAATACACCACGTCCCTTCTCACAGTGTAGCTAACAATAACACAGCATCATGACAAGTGCCATAACAAGATAAGTCCAGGAAGCGAGGGAGATACCCACCAACATTGGCAACAGGGCATGGAGGTCTTCTCAGGGGAGGACATAATCTACTGAGGCCAAAAAAGAAGCCAAGCGCCAAGTGATAAGGTGAGGAAAACGACTTTCAGGTAGTGAAAACTAATGCCCAAAGACGGGAGAGACATTAAAATAAACAAGCTTTCTACCTGTAAGGAGAAGCTACTAGGTAGTAAAGAATCCTATATTTTAGTCTATAAACCAAGGCAAACGTCAGCCTGCAACTCTAAGACTCAAATACTTCTAACAAGCAAGGGTTCCCACCTTAATGCCATATCCATCTCTTCATTTGTTTCAACGGTGATCAAAGGCAAAAGTCCTTCAAGCTGGAAATCCATCCATTGAACACACAGATTTTACAGCAAACCTCAGCCTGAACTAAGGGTTTGGAAGCACAAGATGGGGGACAGGAAGCAAGTTATGAGTTCCTGCTCTAATTTCCCCTGACACGTAAACAGGAGAACATTATTTATCACTTAAAGGGATTATATATCCATTAGCTTTCCCATGGGAATATTAACAGGATGAAATTGAAAAAACAATCTACAGAGTTTTCAGCCAAGTGTGTCTAGATTCATGGGCAGCAGATCAGCTCAGTGTGCAACCAACTGCTTTATCATGGACAAGTCCCTTGACTTTTTTGGTCCTATGTTCTTTTCTGCTACAAAAAAGAGAAAGAAAAAGAATAAAGTTGGATCAGACCATTTCAGAAATTCCTTCTAGCACTCCTGTTTTATGGTTTTGTAAGTTGAGGTCAAGATGATCGCACTTAAGGGAACTTGCAGCATACTCAGAAATGGGGCTAGAATAAAGGCCCCATTCACCGTACCAGGGTTCGGTGAGTACAATGTGGCTTTTTGTTGGGGTGGTGGGTGGAGGAGTGGAAAGAGAATCTGGGAGGTCTGGCATTCACTCTCCACCACAGATCCTAAATGAGCCACTAAAATTATGGTAGCAATGGTGAGTGTGGAAAGAAAAGAGGAAATAGAGCTCCCACCAACACTAATAATCTTCTTGTACCTCTCCTGGGTCAGCAGAAACACTTCTGGAGGTCACTGGACCTGGCCAGACTCTGTCTTTATTAAAAGGCAAACGCAGTCACATCTGTTCTCATAAGCTCAAATGTTGTTTTAGTCTGTTTACCCTGGGACTATTGGAAAAGCTGATATAAATGAGGCTGGAACCATGTGTCACAGGCTCCAGAGGACACAGAACTATTTCCAAAACGTAGACCATACTCCAATTTTCCACTTTCCCCACCGCCTTGCTGCCCCTCCACCCCGTCTCTGCTTTGTATCTGTCCTCTGTCCTACAGCTCTGCTACCTTCACCAGGAGGATTTCCCGGAGCACCTCTCCCCTGGGGGTTGATATGAGACTTTTTCCCAGCCCCTGTTTGTACATAGTGATATTCTGACCCATCAGGGAACCTGAGGAGGGTTGGGGTCCTAGCATGAGCCATAGATTCCTGACATGTCAGGTCTAGAAAAGAAGGGAGGATCCCAGAAAAACTAAGTTAACTGATGTTCAAAACTTTTTAAAAAAACTTTTAGAGACAAGGTCTCTATATGTTTCTCAGGCTGGCCTCAAACTCCTGGGCTCAAGCAATTTTCTCACCTTAGCCTAATGAGGAGCCGGGACTACAGGCAGGAGCCACTACAGCCAGCTCAAACCTTGTCTTTCTTTCCTTCTCTTTCTTTCTTGTTTTCTTTTGTTTTGTTTTGTTTTTTTTTTTTGGGACCAGAGCAAAGCTTCTCAAACACTGCATGGAAAACTAAAATGAAAAAGTGACAAAAGTTGTAGAAATGGGGCAGAGAGGTTAAGTGGAGGGGGAAGGGCAGAAATCTTAAACTCAGTTCCTTACCCTAGCACACACACACTCAGACATGCATGTATACACATACACACCCACACTGTTGAGTAAACAGAATAAAAAACAACAGTCTTCCCCAACCCACAAATCATCTCCGCAAAGCTAATAAAGAAGCACTACTGGCCGGGCGCAGTGGCTCATGCCTGTAATCCTAGCACTTTGGGAAGCCAAGGCGGGTTGATCACAAAGTCAGGAGATCAAGACCATCTTGGCTAACATGGTGAAACCCTGTCTGTACTAAAAATAGAAAAAATTAGCTGAGTATGGTGGTGGGTTCCTGTAGTCCTAGCTACTTGGAAGGCTGAGGCAGGAGAATCACTTGACCTAGGGAAGCAGAGGTTGCAGCGAGCCGAGATGGTGCCACTGCACTCCAGCCGGGGTGACAGAGTGAGACTCAGTCTCAAAAAAAAAAAGAGAAGCACTCTTATTCTTGGATAAGTATTATATGTCCATTAGCCTTCCCATGGTCTTATTAACAGGATGAAATTGAGAAAATAATTTGCAGTTTTCAGTCAAGTGTTCCTAGATTCAGGGGCATCAGAAAAATCCGAATGTGCTGAGCATCACTGGCAACCTGGTAAGAGATCGCAGACAGGAAGAACTCAAAGTCACCCTCTGCGCAGCCAAATATATTCAACCCACTGCATGTGTGTTGGCGATAAACAATAACTAGTGGTCAAGTTAGGAGTATTGGACAGCACCATCGGCCACACTTTAGATAGTTGATCCTAACTTGACTTGGTAACTGGAGTGACAATCTATGTTAATTGACTTTATCCAGAGGAAAAAACATATGCAAATTCCTGTCTTTTTGAAAGGAGGTAGTTTTACAACTTGGTGTGAAATACCTCTTAGCCTTCCACAAAAATAAAATTAAAAAAAAATAAAATTGAAAAGTAAAAATAAACTAAAAAAGAGATAAGGTCCTATTTCCTTGGTGTTAGCATTTCAAAGACATGGCTCCCAGAACCTGGAGAAAGATACTCTAAAAAAGGCTTAGATTGTTTCAAAAATATACTTTGTAAAGTAATAAATAATGTACTTATATTTACAAGTTTCCTTACAAAAAGAGAAAGGAAATCTGTTCCCTTATTTTCTGCAGGAGGAATTAAGCCTCTCATTTTTAATTTGTATTTGTCCTCACAACACATGTACAGGCATGCACACTCTCACACATAGCACTTATTTCAATTGCCAATAATCCTGAACTAAACAGCCTCAAACCTGCTGTTCTGAAACCACCCTGACTCATTCCTGCTGAGGACTTTCAGCAGTGGTAACATCAGGGGCAGGGCCATATCACAAACCCAAATTTTGTACCTGCTCAGCTCCAGCAGTTGGAGTCAGAGCAGTGACGCCCGCCCTGGCTTCACATCAGAACAATGCAATGCTTGGCCCGCCTGTGGTCCATTAAATCTGAATCTCAGGAAATGGGGCCTGAACAGTGGTATGGTTTAAAGAGGAAACAGGTGATTCTAATTTGCATCCAAGGTTGAGATCCACTTAGCTAAAGGCACCAAGACGAAAGTGACACACTTGATAAGACTGTGGCCCTCAGCTGTGGCTCTGCACTGGAATACTAAGGGAGCTTGTAAAAATCCCAAGTGCAGGCTGCATCCAGGCCTAATATACCAAGCTCTCTGCAGCTAGGATTCAAGCATGATATTTCTTAATTCTCCTTGGGCAAGCTCAATATGCAACCAAGACCCAGAAGCGTGGGTTAAGAGTTGGCTTCAGAGCCTAGTTCTGTGGCTGTAAACCCTCAGGCAAGGGCCTTACCCCCTTAACATCCCCTCTACCCCTACTGTGAGGGTAGATTCCTAGTACTGAGTAGTGTGCCCACAAAATGACATAATTTTGAATCATGTTTAGTGCAGTGCATGTTGTACGTTAGTTCTCAATCAATTGCAGCCATTATTATTATGAAAATGTGTAATATTTAAATAAAAATAGAAAATTCTGTTTAAAGCAATTTTTGTTTAGAGATAGACTAGTCCATTAAACTATCTAACGGTAACTTTTCTTTCTATGTGACTCTATTTGCTTTGTGAAGCTGACAGAGCAAGACTCATTTCTGTCTGTGCTGTTCTTTTCGTCCTTACTACCCTGGACCCCTTTTGTCATCAAACTAAAGAGAAAGACTCCTAGGCAAAAACAAAACAAAACAAAAATGCCCCTTCTCCTACCTGGGGCTGACAGCCCAGTCCTACGCGTCGTCCCGCGTCCTCCACGTCCCGCAGAAGGATGAGGCTGGGCAGAGAAGATGAGGGTTTTTTAGTCAGATTAATGAGGTAAAATGTCTGTGCCTGTGGATCTCAGAGTTTAGCTGATAATGGAATCACCTGACTGGCTTGTTAAACCACAGCTGGCTGGATCCTGGTCCTCAGAGTTGCTGAAATTAAGTAGGTCTGAGGTGGGATCTGAGATTCTACAGTCCTATTAAGTTCCCTAATGTCGTGGATGATCCTGGTCCAGAGACCACACTTGGGAGAACCACTGATCTATCCCATTCTTTTTCTTTCCTCTTTGTCAAGCAAACAATAAAAGAACATTCTAGTGCCTGTCCTTTGTTCTTGCTGCACTTCCATTACAACCCAAGCTTGGGAATGGTTTGAAGCAATGCTTGAAAAATTCTTCACAAGGCTCCACTTGAGGCAATTTTCAAAGGAAATAATAGATACATAAACAGACTTGGCAGTTTTGAGAGAAGGCCCTGCCTATTCACCATGCCATCTGATAAAGGCCCTTTGTTGCAGGCACAGGGGGAGAGAGCAGGGTTGATAGGAGGATTGGTTTCAGATGAAATTCTTGTTTTCATTTTGCTCTTGTTTTTCATCTCCACCCCCATGTTTTTCTCACCACACCCTGGGTTGCCTCCACGTCTTGCCCCAGGAAATTGTCTATCACAAAATTCAGAAGGCTGAGAGCACTTTAGAAGTGGAAATTTATGACCGTATCTCTAATTCTGTGGTATACTACAAAATGGTAAATAAGAGCCTTTTCTGAAATACCAATGAATTTAAATTTAAGACTAAGAGCTTTTCTTTTGCTAGGACTGGAACATGCTGAGAAAACAACAAACACGTGTGGTCAAGCAAAAGTTCACTTTAAAAAATTAAGGGAAGGCCAAGGCAAATGGGGGAGGGGAAAGTGGGAGACCCAAGAAAATTGAAAAATGGAGAATAATGAAAAAGCTGTTCTGATTCAAACCAAATGCAAACAAGATGCCTCAGCTCAATTGAAGTGGGACGTCTTTGCCAAGATTTCTGCCAACTCAAAACTAACATTCTTATGATGGCCTGCAGCCCTCAGCTTCTGATTCTCATAAACCAGTTTAGGGTTTATCATAAGGTCACCACCTTTTGCAGAACAAAATGCAAGGGCATCTAGTTAAATTTAAATTTCAGATGTTTCAAATATTGTGTAACACATACTGACACTGAAAGGGTGTTGACTGCTTATCTGAAATTCAAATTGAACGAGGTGTCCTATATTTTATCTGGCAACCTATATTACTACCCAACTCATTGTCCATTTTCTACATCAACTCAAGCATTGGGCCCCATCCTTATCTCTTATTTCATAGGAAGCAAACCAACCACCTACACGCTTTACTATAATTCTGGAAAGACAGATGTTTTATATCACAGAACTATATCCAAATTAACATTCAATGTTGGATCTATCTTTTCCCTAAGTCACTCAGCCATTTCCACAATTGAGATTTCACTTGTAATAACTTTCTCTCTTCTTCCATTATTCTTTTTCCTGACTCTCGTCATACTCAAACTCCAACCCATTTCAAATGTCAATAGTAGGACTTTTCTCATTTGACTTTTCCTGGCCTTTCTCCAGGTCTCAGTTCACACCACCAAATAGTATATCAGAGTATTATTTAGGAGCTTTAAAGTCTATAGATGCCTGAGGCAATCCCAAAATTCTAATTTAATTGGTGGTGGCAGGGAGAGGGGGATAGTTTGGCACTAATATGTTTTAAAGCCCCCATGGTGATTGTAATGTGCAGCCAGGGTTCAGAAGCACTTACTTAGGTCAGGGCTTCTCAAACATGCATTTGCACAGAAATCACTGGAGGATCATGTCAAAGGCAGTTTCTGGTTCAGCATATAGGAGGGAGGTCTGCAAGTTTTGCATTTCCAGCCCGCCCCAAGGCTGACACTGCTCATCAGAAGACCACATTTTCAACAACAAAACCTTAGAGGAAATCAAGTCCTAGGTGTGAAGACTCTTCTTTGAAGTGATGGGGGAGTCATCACTGACAGAATGGAGCAGGCTGTGGTTGTACGTTTTGCAATGTCTGTGGGTATATGGTCAGTGCTACAGTATACTAAAACACCAATTGTCCGGGGTGGATTGTTGAACCTTCACAATAACTTGAGAATAGAACAGCATTTCTTGAGCGCATAGCTTCCTCAGTGTTTAGAACTTGTACTAGCTGAGACATTAAGATCTAAGCACTTCCCTAATAAAATAATAAGCCCTAATATTTATATACCTCTTCATTTGTCTTAGAGCACTTTCTTATAGCCATTCCTTGATCTCCCCCACTCCTTTGACAAATATGCATGGTCCCCATTTGACAGATATAAACAGTGAGGCCTGAAGATGGTCATGGACTAAGGGCTGTTGCTATATAGCAATCTACAAATAAGAGTTTGGTAACATCAGTGTTTCTATTATACTAAACCTAGATGTGGCCTCTAATTAATAACATAACCAATTATACATCAGTACTTCTTAAATGCTAATGCACATACTCATCCCTGGGGATCTTGATAAAATGCAGACTCTGTTGTAACAAGTCCGATGAGAGCCAAGCTTGGCTCCCCAGTGATGATGCTGCCGCCCGTCCTAGGACTCCATTTGAGGCCTCAGTGAATTCAGCTTTTTTCAGCTCTGACATTTGGTGGATTCAGCTTTCTCAGCTGTGTCATTCTCCTCACTATTCTCTCGAGTTACCAAGCATTTGGCAAATGTAGTGACTAAAAGAATGGACTGAGGATTCTATGCTTTGGCATTCCTTATCACTGTTCAAAGTTTGGGACCAATGCTTTGGAACAATGTGCTTTTCTTCCCCCATTGTACTTAAAGTTATCTTCTAAAAATACATTTAAGTGATATGTAACCTCACCATTTCCACTTTTTTGCTTTATCTAAGATGCTTACGTACGGGACTATAGCGGCAACACTTATATGCAAAAGAAAAGGTTTATAAATCAGTATCAGTTCATATTTTTTTCTATCTTCCCTTGAATATGGGTCTGTAAAAAAGTCACAATTTTTACTTCGCAAAAATAACCAATAACCCACCAATGTGTGGGTGTTTTTTTTTTCAGTTACTCATTCTTACCTTTAAAATAAATACTTTTTCTTAGCTTGTGTCAGAAAAAAATACCCACCTTTTCAAAGATGAATTCCAAGCTCAGAATGCAGGCAACTCTTGATGTCAAAATCCAGATGTCAAAAATGAGAGCAGTGTTTGTTTGGAAAAAGATCTCCCAGTTGACAGTGTCCTTAAAATCATCCTCTTAGAGTTCCCAAGAGGACTGATAGAAGAGTTTTCAAAGGTCTTCAAAAGTCTCTTTGCTGTTGGTTTGAGAAGAAAAAAGAAAAGAATGAAAAACATCACCCCTTCCAACACACACACGCGTGTGGGTACGTGCACGCACACACACACACACACGCCTATACTCACTATTGAGTGCATTCCTTTTGTTTTTGAAAACCTGTCACATTTTTCAGCAACAACAAAGAGAATAATGGTGCCTCTGTTAGTCTCATACAAAGCATCGCTTATCAGTTCAATCTTTGTGATAGATTTATTGCATTCATAACCCAACTTTTTACTCCTCCCTATGGTTTTGGTAATGACCTCTCACACTGACATCAGCCGTGTGACTTGTTCTGACCAGTGTGAGAGTAGCACATTTGATGTTAGCAGAAGCTTGAAAGCTATGAGTTTTCCACCTTCCCTCTTGCTTCTCTGATTACATGCTTTGGTTGTCCCATTAGAAGCTTATCAGGAACATGTGGTGAGGGACAGCAGCGTTGTTCCAGCTGAGGCTGAACTGGATCAGACATTCCTTAGTAGAGCCATCAGCTGACAACAAACCCACCAGAGATCCCAGCAAGATCAGCTGCACTCAGCCAGCATCAGCAGAACAGTCCTGTTCAACTCTTAGACTCATGAGAAGTATTAAATAGTTATTTTTTTGAAGGTAGCTTCCTTTTTCTAATAGTAACCATAAGGTCTTCGGCGTAGATAAGGTCTCCAGCTCATCCATTCATGGGACCTCTAGTTCAGGCTCACCACAATGCCAGGAACAAGGCTGGCTCAACTGGCTCAGGGACCAACATGAGCGAAATTAGAAAGATGAGAAGATAGTCAAAGAGCCCTCTGAGCTAACACAATCTTAAAGTTCCATAATGCTCAAGTTCACAGCATGAAGAAACACACTCTCCAACAGTAAAGTAAACAGCTGCTATAGATAGAATCCATGTAAACACACCTGCCTACTCCCTGGCACATCAAGCCTTTTGTTTTGCATTTCATTCAAGCGGGAAGAAGCCAGCAAAAGGACTCTTAAAAGTTACTGAGTCTTTTAATCAAACAAATGATAGGAGAAATCTGTCAGGCTTACCAAACAATGAAGCCTACAGCCCCTACAGACATTTATTATTGGAAAAGAAAAGAAAATATTATGATTTTTGCTTATACTGTAGAGAGAAGGAAGAAACGGGCTTTTAAATAAAATGGGGAAATATGAAAGCCCTGTGCTACAAGACAAACAGCAAAGTCACATCTACTGCTAATCTCTGACACAGGCACATCTGAGCCAATAGCTCTATGTTCTTTATCGTATTAGAGGAGGCCGAAGACTGCTTGCCAGTCCTGAAATTCATCTCCACCCAAACTGGGAAATTCCTGTGAAGGTACAGATTTCATTTATATATTTGACAGTATTTACCAACCAGAGTGGAAATGAATTTGCTCTAGAGGAAAGACGTGGTCTGAGTCCTGAGAGTAAATTTCCTGTTTTCTCTTCCCATCTTCCATGCCTTCCCAGTCTGATTGCCCAAGGCTTTGTCAAACCCAGGTCCAATATCTGGCTGCACTTGGGAATAGCCTGGAGAGTAATTTAAAAATATGTTTCTCTAGGCCCCACTTCACACTTGCTGAATCAGAACTTGCAAAGGGTGAAATGCAAGGCTTAATATTTTTCAAATGTTCTTCAGGTAATTCCAGTCCATAGCCTGGTCTGAGAATCACTCCTCTAAAAACGATTCCACCAAGCTCATGAATCACTTTAATACAAACCTACCCTTGCCTTCTTTAAATAAACAAGGGGGTGCAATGAGAGGAAGGTTCTCCCTTGAATAAATAGAAAAGATTTGAGGGTCTTAATGCAAACACTCAATTGTCCTCATTTGTTACTTGTTAGATTACAGAAAATCATTTAATCTCTGGGCTTTATCCCTCAGCTGTTAATTGGCAAACTTAGATTATATGGCTTGAAAATTCTCCGACTATATAATATCTCTCATGCACCAGTCCCAGAATAAACTCTGAACTATTTATTTCCAGATACCTCTCAATTCTTACCCAAATCCCTGCACTTTTAAAATACCTTCCTTAAAGACGAATGAGCCGTGTCTTCAAGTCTCATCCCTATAGCTCAGCTGGTCCCTTATACAGGCAAGAAAACAAAATCACAGAGGAAAAGGAGAGGAGGGCGGGTCATGAGCAGAATTTTCACTTCAGGTTCAAATTACTTCTTTAAAATCCTCTGTCCTCAGTAACTCAGCTATTATGTTTTACACTGCACAGCTGTGTGGCACTCAAAAGGTATTCAGAGAAGTCTTGTATATAATATTTGTTTGACTACAACTAGCAAACAACTATGTTCAAATATGTCAAAGAATAACCAAAGCCCAAAAATGTTCTCTGCTGAGGCTGAATGCCTATGCAAAGCAAGGAAAGCCGTGCCTCTCTTGGGGGGTTCAGCAGGCCTCTCCCCGTGGGCGGTGTGAGGGCTGGACAGAAGGCAGGAAGAACATCCTTCCAAATTAGGGAGGATTTGACAGACACTTTGTGACTGATGGTAGAAGATGGAAAATTCTCTCCTGAGATGGGTCATTGTCCCTGTATGATGTTCTAGATGGACACTAAACTGGAGTGTAGTTCTCTTCTGGGTCTGAGATGAGCTGTTAAAGGCTCAAGCAAGCTTTGGGCTATGTGGGGGTCAGGCCTTTTGGTGTATGTGCAAGGTCAAAGCAGAACTTTTCCTTATCAGCTACAAAACCAAACAAGATCATACTGTATTTATGGCTTTATACCCTGCCTTTTGCGCCTGCCAATAGATGGTAAGCATTTTCTTCTATCAGAATACATCTCTAACATTATTTTTAATGACTGCGAGGTATTCCGTTATAAAAGTAGGCCATCATTTTCACATGGCCCGTGGTTGACATTCATAGCTGCAATGCGAAGTCTCAGAGCCAAACTGTACGTAGACCCTCATTTATTTTCCTTAAATGCACTTCTAGAGATGCAATCATTTAGCCAAGGTGATAGGCATTTTCAAATCTGTATGTACTGCTCAAATTGTCCTCTAGAAATGGATTATCATTTGACACTTCCATCACCAAAAGTCATGCTACATCACTCATGTGTGAGATCACAGGTAAGGATAAGCAGGGAACTAGGAACACACTGGGTTTGTGGGGCCCTGGTCCTTCCCCAGTGGGGAATGGCTGACCAGTGTGTAGCCTGATTAAGGCACTGTCAGTTACCGTCATGGATAGATTTCCTCCAGAAGAGGACCCCGAGACAAGAATTCATCTATAGCTGGCTTACGTCAGGGGGTAATCTCAGAAAATACTAATTGTGGGGTGGAGCTCGAGTTACCACTGCGAGCAACTGGAGGTTGATTTTTCTGGGTAAGTCTGGAAATGCTGTAGAAGACACTGCAGAGTTATCTCCATGAGGGTGAGGTCGCTGGAGTGTTTATTCCCCAGTTCTCACCAGTCAGTGGTTGAAGACTGCTCTGAAAGGAGTTGATTCTGCAGCAGCTACAGCCTGCCCTGAGCATGGCCAGGCAAAGTGATGCACAACCAGCTGACTCTGAAATGGCATGGGTTGCAGTTACCATATGGGTGATACATTTATAGTAGAGCTACGTGGCTCAGTTACACACTGCTCTGCAATTTCTAAGCAGTCTCCTCTGTGACTTTATTAGTCCCTCCACAACATGCAGAGTTTTACAAAATTATCCTCAGTGTCCAGGTGATGATGCGGCCTCGTGGAAGAGAATGCATCATGATAGTTCATGATAAAGTATAACTTATATGAGGTGAAATGCACACATTGGAACTTTTGCTGCCAGCCACCATAGAGTAACAAGAACTCGATTTTTTTTCTTTCACCATAAACAACTGAAAACACCAAACAAAATATATGAAACAATGGTTTTCACACGTTGTACAACAGGCAGCTCTGAACAGTAATTCCCGAGGGAATGAAAGAAGGTAAACCTAATGATTGTCCCAGCTTACTGCTAGGAGAGAGTTTTCAGGCTTCAATACAGGGAGGGGAACTCACAAAGAGCCAAGGGGAAGGTAAAAAGCTACAGTTTGCAAGGTAGAATGCAGGAGAAGAGAAAGAGGCACAGAGAGCTCCAGGGTTCTGCAGGGAGTTCCCATGAAATCTCTAGCTGAGTGCTGATTAGCCTATGTATGTGAAGAAACCACCAAAAGCTAGAAAAAGAACCACTGGAAAGAAGTAAATGGAACATTTCTCAGAGCTCCATCAGAATCATAAATAGCTTCCATTTTAATAGCAAAATGAAGAAACCTCATGATACATGGGACATCTGTTTGAGTACTGAAAAGCACATTTCCTCAGCAGTAGAACCAAATTCCCCTAGAATAAAGGTTCTGGGACTGCCTAATAAAGCTGAAAGCAAATCTCGAAAGAACCCAACTATTTCTAAGTATAACATTCAAGTATATTTAAAGGAAGACCAAAAAAATCCACTGTGTCTGACATCCAGTCAAAAAACAACCAGGTATTCAAATAAGTATAGAAATAGAAACCATAATACAGAGGAAAAGCAACCTATAGAAGTAGAGAAATGGGCCAGTCCTGGTGGCTTATGCCTCTAATCCCAGAACTTTGGGAGGCTGAGGCGGGAGGATCACTTGATGTCAGGAGTTTGAGACTAGCCTGGCCAACATGGCAAAGCTCCAGCTCTACTAAAAATTCAAAAAATTAGCTGGGTATCGTGGCTTGCACCTATAATCCCAGCTACTTGGGAGGCTGAGGAAGGAGAATCGCTTGAACCTGGGAGGCGGAGGTTGCAGTGAGGCAAGATCGCGCCACTGAACTCCAGCCTGGAGACTGGAGCGAGACTCGGTCCCAGAAAAAAAAAAAAAAAAAAGAGAAATGACACAGATTAATATCTTTAATATACAAGGACATTTAAAAAACGATCATAAATATATCTCATGAATACCTAAATATATCTCTTGAATAAGAAGGTAGAGGAAAGCATGCACAGAGACATAGAAGGTAAAAGACGCCTTAAATATAACTTCTAGAGACCAAAACCACAATGGAGGCTTTGCCTGGTGGCTCACATCTATAATATCAGCACTTTGGGAGGCCGAGGCTGAAGGATTGCTTGAGCCCAGGAGCTTAGGCAACATAGCAAGACCCTCTCTCTACAACATGTTTTTTAAAAAATAGCTGAGTGTGGTGGTGCATACCTGTAGTCCCAGCTACTCTGGGAGCTACCCTGGGAGGTTGAGGCAGGATGATCACCTAAGCCCTGGAGTTCAAGGCAGCAGTGAGCTGTGATTATGCCACTGCACTCCAACCCACGCAGCACAGCAAGGCCTTGTCTAAAAAAAATTAATAAAGAAGAAAGAAAAAGAAAAACACAATGGAGAACGTCTCCAGTAAAATAATTATACTGAGCAGTATTAACAGAAGGAAAGATAAGTAAACTTTAAAACATACAAATATCAAATATACAAATGAAACTCAGAGAGAAAAATGCAAACCATTTTATTTGTACATTTTTTGATAATAATACAATATTTTTACAAAGTGTCTATTCAAATATTTTACCCATTTTTAAATTAGATTTTTTTCTTATTATAGAGTTATAGGAGTTTTTTATATATTCTAGATACAAATCCTTTTTTAGACATGTTTGGGAAATACTTTCCGCTAGTTTGTGGCTTGCCTTTTTTTCCATTTTTCCTTAATGGTGTCTTTCAAAGAATAGATGTTTTGTTTGTTTTTAAGACTCACAATTTAATTTTACTCTCAAAACAGTCTTATTAACAAGATGAGTCTGGCATCGTTTTAACATTTCAGAAATAAGGGAGCCCATAGGTTCATTGCCTTGCTCAAAGCCACAGTTGGCCAGAGACAATGTCAGCACGAGAACTTCAGTTTTATGATTCTAGGTCTGTAGAAAACTTGAATTTGTCAATTGAGGAGCAGGTCAGGGATGTACGGTCTTGAATGGCATCTAAGGGAGACCCACTTTCGGTGGTGATCTACTTCTTCCTAGGTGGAGGGGTTCACAGCTCTAGTTATCAATCTGTGTTCCAGCTGCGGCTGTCTTCCCACCCACGAAGGAGATGCGAAGAATGGACAGGAGCCACCAGCAGTTTCAAATTCCTTCAAGCTGAAAGTGATTTACTAAGCCTGACAGATGGTGGTAGAACACGGTTGTGTACCCTCTAGCCTCCTCTGACCCACCAGCCACTTCCATTCCCTTTTTGGACTTCTAAAAAAAATCTCTTTTTAATGATATCCATAATTCATGAAAAGAAATGATAAAATCAAAAAGTCTTACCACTGGCTTATAAAAGCCAGTGCTATTAATTATTAACAGCCCAAGAAGGAAGCCAGAAATCATCCCAAAGGTGAGAGAGATAAAGGCAGGCCTGCACACACACACACACACACACACACACACACACACGTACACACATACACATACACATTCACACACACACACACAAGTTGACTGGAAACCTTTGTACTCAAAGGTTTCCGATTTGTACCGTGCATATTAAATGAACATTTAATTCCTTTTTGCAAGCAGTTTAGCTAAAATAGTGACCTTAGCAATTATCTAATGAAAAGCCCTCATGACACAGACGAAAAACCGAAGCCCAAAGCGGGACCTGCCCTGTGTTACGAGACAGCTAGTGACAGAGCTAGCAGCGAAGCATGTTCCTCTTTACTGCCAGTTCTGCTCTCTAAATAACACTGCCCCTTTTAGTGTTATTAGTGTATAGTGCCATACTTGACACCATAGGAGGATGGCAAGTGTTTGCCAAAAAAATAAAGTCGTCATTGTTTGCAAAGCCAAGGAATCCATCCCCACTTGCATGGTTCCACTTATCCCATCTAAGCAGGTGGCTCCCTCCTCCAGGAGAGATGGCCAGTGCAGAATCAGACTTCACACATCAGGTGGTCCTAACAGAGATTTACCCTAAAGAACTACCACATCCTCAGCCTCTCCTAGCAACTAGTATTTCTCAAATGGAGACATATTTCTTAGGGATATAAGGGCTGCTTCGAGCTTCAAAATCGCCAACTAGAATGTGAATACTTGGAGAACTTGGGACACTTCCCTAGGGCCTACTTTCTTCATTTGTAAAATGGAAAAAACAATTTGACCTGCCTCTTCAGGTTGTTCTGAAAAGTAAATGAGGGGCCACACACAGTGCCTCATGCCTGTAATCCTAGCACTTCGGGAGGCTGAGGCAGGTGGATCACTGGAGGTCAGGAGTTTGAGATCAGCCTGGCCAACATGGTGAAATCTTGTCTCTACTGAAAATACAAAAAAAGCCTGGTGTCATGGCACATGCCTGTAATCCCAGCTACTCAAGAGGCTGAGGCAGGAGAATCACTTGAACCTGGGAGGCAGAGGTTGCAGTGAGCCAAGATCGTACCACTCCACTCCAGCCTGGGTGACAGAGGGAGACTTGGTATCAAAAACTAAAAAAAGAAAAAGAAAAAGAAAGAAAGAGAGAGAGAAGGAAGGAAGGAGGGAGGGAGGGAGGCAGGGAGGGAAAGAAAGAAAGAAAGAAAGAAAGAAAGAAAGAAAGAAAGAAAGAAAGAAAAGAAAGAAAGAAAGAAAGAAAATGAGATGATGCACTGAAGTTCCCAACACAGATAGAGGGTTAGTTGAAGATGGGTGTGAACCACACAAAGGCCAGAGGTGAGGAGAAACACTCAAGAGGGTTGGAGAGGGCAGGGGTGCATGGCTAGCCCAAAATTCACTAGAGCCTCCTATATGGTTTTGTAGAGGTCCATGGTCTTGCAGAAATAATTAAACACACACACACACACACACACAGAATCTGGTTAAAATATAATCCTTGGCTGGATGCAGTGGCTCATCCCTGTAATCTCAGCACTTTGGGAGGCTGAAGTGGGTGTATCTCTTGAGTCCAGGAGTTCGAGACCAGCCTGGGCAACATAGCAAAATCCCATCTCTACCAAAAATAATACAAAAATTAGCTGAGTATCATGGTACACGCCTGTAGCTACTTGGGAGGCTAAGATGGGAGGGTAGATTGAGCCCGGGAGGCTGAGGTTGCAGTGAGCCAAGATCACACCCCTGAACTACAGCTTGGGCAGCAAGAGTGAGACTCTGTCTCAAAACAACAACAAACAAAAACAAAAACAATCCGTCTATGGAAAGAATTGCTTCTGCTCCCGGGGAGGTGGTTGAGGGTCATCTGAGCTATGCTTCCTTTCCTACTGGAAGTACCCGACTGAATCAAGTGGGCAGCTTTCAGTGATGAAGAGGCCACTGGTGATTGATTGTCCTCTCTGGAACTTTCTGGTTTAGCTAAACAAGGAAAGTTATTCTCTTATTTTTAAAATACAATTTCTTATGGTGTTTCTATCATATGTTCTCTTCAACATTTGAAATGTCCCAAAATTCTACAGAAGTACAAATTATTCAACCTAAGGAATTTGTTTTCCTTTGAGGACAAATACAGAAGTTTCAGAGAAGCCAGGCATAAACAGCTCTTTCTGTCCTTGAAGAAGAAAAGATCATTTCAGGAAAACACCTGCTCTCCACGGAAGGCTGATGTTGTCCCATTACCTTCTACAACCCTCTCCAGCAACATAAGGCACCATGTCTACACCTGGTCTTCTCTTCCCCCACATCCTGTTCTAGGGATGACCACTAGAGGCTGGTATTCTGCTTAGATGTCTTTCAACTGTAGAAAGAACAGGAAACGTCAGCCTGTAGCCCCCGGCAGCATCCACCTTCTTTCTTCACTTCCAACTGAAAGGCCAGATTTACCCCAGGGCTCGCTAACGAATTTCAGCTCTCAGAGACAAAAAATAGAGATGTCAGAACTTTCGGGAAGCCTTTTAACTGGGATTTTACTTTTAACCACGCTATGATACCCTTCTGTATTTTCATTTTAAAAACTCAAATGTATTTGCTTTCTTCTCTTCATTGGCTCTATTTTGATTTTGTAAAGTACATGAATATATAATATGACTTGCTTCTTATTATCCAGCATAGTTTATATTTGAAGAAGAGAAGAGAAGCTAATCACAACTAATCACCAGTAAACAGACATTAGTGTGTCCATTAGGGATTGGATTCCCCAGCCCAACCTCACCCTGGTTTCCATGGGAAGTCTGGCATCAGGTAGAAAGATGCTTAGACTCTGGGGTGGGGGGACTTATGTGCTGGGCTTTGGCCCTCAGTGATTTCAGTAGTAACTCCAAGATGGATTGTGCCTTCTATTTTTGGATTCACACTGGGAAGCCAATTAAATTAAAAGGCTATTCATTTCACTATATTTGTCTCCAGGCTGCTCAAATAGAAATGCAAATGATTCCTATTGAGTGAGCTTTCTACCTCAAAGAGAATGAGATTGTAACACCAAGCCCTGTGCACTTCACAGAATCCAATCTGCCTTGAGCAGAAGAAACAGAAACCTCACCCTAAGGCTATTTATAGGCTTCTTTTGCAAATGTATTGAAAGTCACCCTAAATGAAGTAGTCAGCTTCTCTCTGGCTACTCAGCGTTTCTCAGTTCAGTTGTTGAAAATGTGTCTGCATTTACTGATAGTGGACACAAATGGGAGGGAGAAGAAAACTTTTTCCCCAAGCTTACCTCAGAAGACTGGGGAAAGGATAGAGCCTAAATATGACAAATGCCGCTTCCTCGATATTGTTTCCTTGCACAACAGGCTGTGTGACCCTGCAGAGAAGAAAGCTGCAAGGAGCCTGAGCTCTGTGAGTGCATTTTCAAATCCTGCAAAATGCAGACAGCCTGCTCTCCCAAGAACACAAACCAAAGAGCCAAAAGTGAGTGAGCTGGTCAGACTGGCCTGACTTACAACATGTGGCCAATGATGACCAGATCACAGAGGCTTAAAGTGCAGTTGGCTTAACCAGTTGGGGCCAACTTTGATGCTGTGGGTGGGAACCCACCTGACTCGGACATGAAGGGCTCTTGAGAAAGGTCAAAGGGAAGTGGACATCGAGGAGCTGAACTCACACGTCTACCATAAAGTCCACAGGTAAAATGACCTTTCAAAAATAACTGGTGGTTTGTCTAAGAAAAGAACTAGAAGCAACTAGAGAGTGTAGTTTTTCCTGAATACACATCTGGCACGTAGAGCATAAGGGGGTTGTCCTCCACTAGTCCTTGTACAGTAGTAATTTCAATTTTGAACAGGTGAGCTTCCCTAGATGGAACAGGACTTTCAAACTAGCCTATAGTCTACAAAATGACAGCCTGCAACCTGCCATTTGTAGATCATTTTGTAGTCTGTCCAGCCTAAATTGAAACTTGCCCACCGTCAATGGCAGATGAAATGGTAGGTTGCCTGTAATGGCTGCGCTAGCATTCTCAGGAATGGAGAGGATGTGGGTTATGATGGCTGCCCTGGCCTTCTTTATAACTTATGGAGACCCATCTGGCAGCTTGTAATAAACAGAATGAAATTTGAGACAACAAAAATGTCTCAGTGTTTACAAAAACTGAAAACTATTTCCCAGGAAAAGAAAACCTTTAGAGCAAACTGAAAACCATTTGACTTTATCTTCATTTTCATGAAAAAAAAACAAACAAACCCACCTGAGGACTATTCAACTCAGTTTTTAAAATTTATACCCATCTAAAAGTGATTGGAAGGAAAGGAGAGAGGGAAAAGGAAAAAGGAAGGAGGGAGGGAAGAAGGGTTGGTATTCAAGAGATTAGAATATGAATACGATTTGACCATCTTGGTAACCTGCTCTCAAATTTCAAAATACACTCTTTATTTTTATTTTCTCATAAAATACAGCAAATATAAACCTGAGACCTAATCTTCTATCAGGCAAAATCTCCTGTGAAATTTCTGGCAAGTGACCAAAATAGCAAATTGGATCCAAATGAATGAGCCACTTTTTATTCTATCATATTACTACTATCCCCTAACTGGAAACAACCCAAATGTTCCTCAGGAGTCAAATAAATAAATTTTGACATATTCAGATAGTGGGATACTAGGCAGCAATGAGAATAAACTATTCTCATCAATACAACTACATGCAACAATATGGAATAATCTCACAAGCATAGTGTCTTTCACAAAAGACACTAGACACAATGCAATTTTTATTATATGATTCCATTTATATTAAAGTTCACAATCAGGCAACCAACCTATGGTGACTCAAGGTGGTGGTTACTACTTGGGAAAGGAGACATGTGAGAATCCCTGGAGTTTCTGTATGTTCTACTTCTTGACTGGAATGAATACACTTGGTGAAAATTCATCAAGCTGCACACCTATGGCTGATGATTTTTTCTGCACGCTTGCTTTACTTCAGTAATAAGTTCACTTTAAGGTCCACATGATACAAACAAACTTTGGGGGTTGATGGCCATGTGCTATATTTTGATTATGGTAATGACTACATGACTATACACATTCATTAAAGCTCACCAGTCTGTATATTTAAAATAAGTGAATTGTATTATATGTAAACTAGAATTAATAAAAGTGATTTTTTAAATCTCAAAAAGTCAAGGTAAAATAATTCCACCCTTTATACACCAAAGCATTTTGTGAACAATTCAGAATAAAAGCAAATGCATGCATTTATTTCTGAGCTTTATTTTGCAGGAGAACAAATGAGTGGCCCAAATGCTTAAGTGTATATAAATGATTAGAATATAAATCTCTAAAAGTAGAGATCCTATTTATGTGTGAATCTTAGTATTAGCTAATTGAAAAACTGAGGCTGAGGGTTCTTGTTGTAATTCTAATGCATAGTCCTGTAAATTTCTTCCAGTGTCGCTATTGTGCTGTATCGGTATGTTTTCAGAGCTGCGTATGAGAATGCTGCTAAACAAACAACCACAAAACTCATCTATTGTTTATACGTCTGGAGCTAGCTGAGGTTGCCTGGGCAGCTAGCTTCGCTAAGCTCTCAGGGCTCGTGTCTGGCATTTGGCTAGATACTGGCTGATCTAAGCTGGCCTCAATTGGAATGACTCAGGCAACTCTGTGTAGTTGTGATCCTTCAAGATGGTCCTCAGTGACTTTTCCCTCCTGGTATTCATGCCCCTATGTAGTCCCCTCCCACATAAAATAGAGCTGTCCTGTGTAACTAATAAGTCATTCCAGAAACAACAGAGTCCTTTTAAGGATTAGTCACAAAAGATGTTGTAGCCTCTATCTTGTTCTCTTGGATCATTTAGTCTCATGGAAGCCGGATGCTGTCTTATGAAGACACATAACCAGCCCTATGGAGAACTTCACATGGCAAGAAACCAAGGCTTCCACATCCAGCACCAACTTGCCAGACACACAAATGTGTTGGAAATGGGTCCTCCAGCCTCAATCAAGCTTTCAGATGACTACAACCCCTGAGCCAGATCCTTGAGACAGTACTGCCCAGCTAAGCTGCTGCTGAGTTCCTGAACCACAGAAATCCTGAAAGACAAGTATTTCTTGTTTTAGGCTGCTAAGTTTGGGGATAATTTGTTATGTGGTCATAGATAACTAATATATTAGACTCCATACCACACAACTCTCATCCTCTAGTTGGCTGCCCTGGATACATTCTATGGTGGTATCAGAGATGCAAGATAACAAGTGAAAATATTAAGCACTTTTCAAATCTCCCCTTGCATTATGTCTTCTAAGATTCCTTGGCCAAATCGTCAGATGACTGAGTCCCAAGTTACGAGGCAGGGCAGTTTAGCTCATCTAGTAGGAAGATACCGCCAAGTTACATGGCAAATGGCATGGTATTAAAATGTGTCAACAAATTTTTTGACACTGCCACATCCAAAAGGTAGTACCTATTCTCCTCCTCTTGAAGGTGGTCTGACTTAATGACTCACTTCTAATGAATAAAATGTGATAGACCTGATGGTGTTGGACTGCCCAGGCTAGAAACACAGCCTGTTTCTCTCTGCCATGGACTTCTTGCTTTGCAGACGGCCCTGTAGCCACTTGTCACGAAACAGTAGAGCAGACCTGTGAGATAAATCTACATGGAGAGAAACTGAGGCCAAATACTAACAATCAGCTCCAACTTGCCAGCCATGTTGGAAATGGATCCTCCAGCCCGAGTCAAACCTTTAGGTGATTGCCACCCCTGCCCACATAGCCATTGCAACCCTAAGCTAAGCCACTCCTCAATATTCGTAACCCACTGCAACACTAAGCTAAGCCACTTCTGAATATTCCTAACCCACAGAATCTGTGAGAGATAATGTATTTTTATTATTGTTGTAAGCCACTAAGTGGTGGGATAATATATTAGGCAGCAATTGATAACACACGTAAGGAAAGATGAAGAATTAGAGTTTTGTTTTGTTTTTTTAATTACAGGGTCAGGATTCTTAGTTGCAAACAAGCCCCACTCCAGCTAGTTTAATCAGAAAGGAAACAGTAAAGAATATTTATATTTAAAAATCTCTAGGAGAATTAGAGAATCAGATCTAGAGCTTACAAAGGCAACAACAATTAACAAAGCATCTCTGGTGCCTCTGCTCCAGCCAGGACCTCATTACTGCTGCAGCTGGATAAAGATACCTCAGCTCATACCCCTGAAGTTGGTAGCCAGGTGCCAGAATCTCTACCATTAACAGCTTAGAAAGCTAGATTCCTGCACCATCCCCTTTATTCAAATATAGATTCTGTGAAGTGCCAGCTTCATTATGCTGCTGTCTTTCAATCAGAAATCTTGCATAGGTTCATCTGCAAGGGAGGATGAGAAGAAATGAGTTGTGGGCTCCATTCTTAGGGAGGTGTTATTTTTAAGGTAGAAAATATCCCAGTCATTGAAAGGGTGTTTCAAACAGCACTGAGTAGCTAGGAAAATTCACAAATGCTCACTTCTTGCCCTCATACAAAATCACTGTTACATTACTAAAATATAAGTAATTGGAGAAAATATTGACATCTTTCTATCTCCTAGAACCTAAAATTCATAAATAAATTTCATTTCCAAAGCCTTTCCAATTAATTGCTAATGACTGCTTAGGGTTACATATTAAGACATACTCTGAGGTTACATCTGGGGTCAGCTAGAAAGAGATCTGAAACCCAGATGTGATGAAGCCATGGGTGCTGCATGGTTGGTGTTAAATAGCAGGTCCCTGAACATCCTCAGGCTCTGTCTGCGTTTTCACTCATTTCCAAAAGGGAGAATCTGAACATACCTCATGACCTTTTGTAATTGTTTAGGTTAAAACTGTTCCCACTGATCAAACTCTCTTTTCTTAATCTCACTGAAATGCCATACAAACCGATTCATGTTCCCTTTGTTCATTCCAGTAATTGGCAGAACCCACACATTTAAAACAAAGATTTTGGCTGGATCTGGCCTCCTGTTCTATCTTCCTCTCACCTCCTCCACCTCCATGTTACCTACTGAGGGATCCCTTGAGAACACCAGAATTGCAGAAGATAGAGTTTGAACGTCACTGACCTTTCCCATTGGTATAACCAACCCTTTACCTCCCAAGGCTTGCTCATTTGTACTTATTTTCTCTCATGTCTCTCAAATTTAGCTAAGTGGCATGAATAAACTGGAAATAAACAGTTTTACACTTTAGGCTTTTCATTTCTCTATGTGAATGGTGTGATGTTTCCCGTGGGAGTCAGTAAGATTCATAGCGCTAGAACTTGGCTTGACTTGCTGGTTCTCAGTCACATGGCACATACCAGCTTCAGGAATGGCCATGATGAGTCTGTTACATTGTTTCACCTTCTTCCTTGTACTAACAGCAGACTTCCCTGTCTAAGGTTGAGTATCACACCTATTGTGTGAAGGGTTCAGTAGGACAGATTCCCACACTTTCCTCCATTCTTGGCCACTATTGTTCTGAGTGTCCTCAGCAGTGGCCTCTTCCTCCTTCCTCCTCCTTCTTCCTCCTCTTCTTCCTATTCTTCCTTAGAAGGAGGGTATTTGCTTATGCAGTAGCACAGTGCTTCTCAGACTGTAATGTGCCCACAAATCACCTAGACATCTGTTTAAATGCAGGTTCTATTTTAGCAAGTGGGGCCAAGATCCTTCATCGCCATAAAGCTCCCAGGTGATGCTAACACTCCTAGTCCATGGACTGCAATTCATGCATTCATGTTTTGGAGGACCCAGTCTTACCCTCAATGGGAGGAACACACTTGCTTGGCCTAAATCTCTATTTGTACAGAGTTTCTTCTTACCTCTTTCTTCTAGATCACATTCTTTCACCATCCATCCCCTAGACTTGAGTGTTCCTTCATTCCTGTTCCACCCTCAATAACACTGATTTTACTCCTTCACTGAACCAATAATCGTTGAGCACCTATCATGAGCTAGATGCTGTGCTGGGCAACCCTGAGTATCCCTGCTCACATGGAACTTATAGTCTAAAGAGAAAGACATTAAATAAATAATTACTCAGTACTTAGTTGTAAATGAAAGGAGTGTTAAGAATGAAAATTTCCTCCCAATGCTTTGCTTTGGGAGGAAATAATGAAAGAAAATTTAACCAAAGCTCCTGGGTCCTTGGGATTTCCACTTTACATGATGTTCTCTGGTTGTGTATAAACTCAGCCTGCTCTATGATGAGGCAGTGTTAGAGGATTCCCTCATAACCGTGTGTCTTCCCCTTGACCATGGCCACCAGCATGAATTTGGCGTTGCATGACTGCACTCACATTTGGCAGGAACATAAGCATGGCATAGTGCTTATGATTGGCAGGTGAGTCCTGGACTTTCAGAGCTCCAAATTAGTCTTGTATCGCCTTGTGTAATTCTTGCCCCTCAGCACCCTTTAGTAATGGATCCAGCCATCTGTAATGGCAAGTTGTTCCCTCCAAGTTCTGGAAAAAAGTCCCGATCCCTCTAAAATGACAGTATCTGTAATACTCCAATTTCCTCCCCCTCATGACCCCATTTGCTGCTGTGCTACCTAGAACCATAACTCAGCTATTGCCAGCAAATTACCACTGATTTGCACCAGGGTCTTAACTTTCATGCATTAAGAATGACAAGGTCCAAATCCATTTGCCTATTGGAGATTCTGACCTCATCAGGCTCGGGCTCAGGCTCTCTCGCTGCAGTAGCTGTTCTTTCCAGATGCATGGTGTATCAGTGGGGAAGAAAGAGAGAAAGGGCATGGAAACTGCAGGGCCATTGTACTCTGTATACAATGATGCATTCCATGGCTTCTCCCCAGAAGCTCATTCCTGTATAGTGTGATTTTCAACAAAATACTGATCCATCTGCTAAGCATACCTAAAATGCCAGTTTAATCTTTCCTGAAGTCTTTTGAGAAGGGACTCTATTTGTCCACTTTAACTTTAAAGACAAAATCTTATTTCCTGATATTTATATTTTTTAATATTTCACATCTACAGAAGCTACTCCAATGTCCTCTCCTTCTTCTCTCTTAAGCTCTCCTAACTCTCCAACAAACCAGACCCATTGTACTTCCAAACCCTTCCTTCCCATTCTTTTCCATCCCTGGATCTGTTCTGCCAACCTCTTGAGACATTAGTTTTCCTCTCTCTCCAGTGTGGGTAAGTACAGTGGAACCTCAAGTCTGTTGCTCTGCCCAATGGCCTGATTCAGTCCAGATCTAGTGACAGACCTAGAATTCCCCCAACCGGGAGAAAGAGAGCACAGGTGTTCATTCTCTCCCATTATCTGAGCTTGGTTTCATTAATTACTGCCACGTCATTAATACAAGGAATTCATTCCTTTCTATTTTAAGGAAAAGGGGCAGGGCATTTATTATTAAAATTCTAATTCTAATGTCTGCTGTTTAAGAAAATAGAATATGGCAAAAAGGCTAGTGTGAAATCTGTAAAGTTTTTATTCAACTGATTAGCACCTATTATATATGTATACGTATATATATGAGACAGAGAGTCTATATACAATGTGTGATATACATTTGACCTTGAACAATGTGAACGTTAGTAGTACATACACCCTACACAGTCAAAATCCATATATAACTTTGTTTTGGGGTTTTTTTTGTGTGTGTTTGTTTTGTGAGACAGGTCTCACTCTGTCACCCACACTGGAGTGTTATGGCACAATCTTGGCTCACTGCAGCCTCGACCTCCTGGGCTCAAGTGATTCTCTCACCTCAGCCTCACACATAGGTGGAACTACAGGTATGCACCATCATACCTGGCTAATTTTGTTTATTTCTTGTAGAGGCGAGGTCTCTCTATGTTGCCCAAGCTGGTCTCAAACTTCTGGGCTCGAGCAATCCACACACTTTGGCCTCCCGAAGTGCTGAGATGACAGGCATGAGCCACTGCAGTTGTCATCCACGTATAACTTTTGACTTCCCTTAAACTTAACTACTAACAGCTTATTATTGACCAGAAGCCTTATCGATAACATAAACTGTTAATTAACACATATTATGTATGTTATGTATATAGATTATACACTGTACTATTACAGTGAAGTGAGCCAGAGAAAAGGTTATTAAGAAGATAAGTAGAAGGAAAAAAGATATTTACTATTCATTATGTGAACATGGATCTTCATACAGTCTTCACCATCACTGTCTTGGTGGTGAATAGGTTGAGAAAGAGGGGAGGGAGGAGGGGTTGACCTTGCTGTCTCAAGGGTGGCAGAGATAGAAGAATCCATGTGTAAGTGTACCTGCACAGTTCAGATCCATGTTGTTCAAGAGGCAATTGTACACACAGATTCAGACTCCCTGTAATAGATCCTGACAAGAATCCTCCCCTGGCCCCCTCATCACGATCTGGTCTCCACAGCCCACAAGCAGAGAATTAACTCAGCTAATGCTTATCACATATCACCAGCGTTTTAAAATTTTACCTTAGCATATGGCTTTTCATGAAATCTCCAAATAGCTTGAAACTAGGAGCAAATAAAACTCTTAGTCCTAATATTTCATAATTTTAGAAATATTAAAGGAATAGAATTTAATCAGGTGTCTTTAACATGCATTATCTTTCTGAAGGAAGCCCCATAAAACCTTATACTGGGAGTCAGCTCTGAGCCATTACTTGTGTATGCTAACTGTGCACAACATTAATGGAGAATGTGGATGGCACTGGCCTTACAACCTGTAACTTTGTTTCATAATCCCTGGTTCACCAGCTGGGACTTTGATGGGGCGTTTTACAGCATAGCCTTTGCTACCCTGTGAAACATTTTAATCGCATAAAATATTATGCTGTAGCACTGTAAGTAATACCAAGCCTACCCTTGACATCTGGGCCTTAATTTCCTCTTTTATCGCTTCACTGCCCATTTAGGAGTCCTTAGAAGGCTTCCTTACACTTGAATAGGGGTGTGGAGTGTAACCAGCCACACCTGGCAAAAACACCCTTATTTCCAATTCCAGTTAAACAACTCATGAAAGATGGTGTTGGGAAATTCTCCCAACTTCCTTGTGCTCTTTTTTAATCAACAGGGAAATGGACATGTCCTCAGTCTTCAGAGCAGTTAACATTTACCCATTCCAGAGTCAATAGACTCTGGAGGGCCTATTGCAGATGCTCAAACCAACCTCCCCACTACATCAACGAAACCTTGAGCCACAGCTCCGTAGTGACCACCTCACCTGCCTGAGTTTTACCAGGAGAACCTTGGCACCAGGAAAATAGCCCTAGTTCCCAACCTTGGGGAGATAGTAGGGATGTGTCTGGGCCAAAACTTGAAGTCAACAATGCAATCTTGCCCTTACCTAGTTCTGTAGTACCAGCAGGCTAAATAAATTCCCCGGCATCCCCGTAAGGGTCCATGCTGACTGTGACCACAGTGACCACATCCCCATAAGGGTCCATGCTGACTGTGACCACAGTGACCACATCCCCATAAGTGTCCGTGCTGACTGTGACTGTGACCGGGACCACAGTCCAGACTTCTCCCCATGGCTTGTAGTTAACCACTAGCTGGTTTCCCTGAACTTTCTGGTGAATGGAAGAGCAATGTGGAGCGGGAGTACAAGCCAGCCAATTGGTAGGGTGAAGAAAAACGAGGTGCACGTTCACTCAGCAACTTCTGCAGAAAATACAAAAGGAGCCCACTTGAAAGTAAAGGGCTGACAACCCTCAGGTCAGGGACTAGCTATGTCCCTGCCACTGTCCGAGCAGGGCTGGCCTCTGGTGGCCTTTGTGGGTGTTCTCCTGAGGTCAGGCAGCAAGATGGGAGCGCACCAGGCATGGATAAGAGCCAAGCACGCTGAGGCCCTGACAACATAGTACTGATGGGAATGACATCTCTGTTGTAACCAGAGCTGTCTTGATGCAAAGAAGCTCATCTCTTCTTTATGTGGATGCCTTTGGTTTTGGCAAGCGTAATAATGATAGAAAAAAGTCAACTGGAGCAAAAAGGGAGGGAACGCCTCTCTCCCTTATTTACCAAGCCTAGACAGCCAGTGTTCTTTCAGGCTCTCAAACACTCCAATGCTATGTGGGGTATGGCACAATGCCCTTGGTCCCCAAATCTACCCCATATCCTAACCTCCTAGGAGCTTTCAAAACCCCAGTGCCCAACTCTCGCTTCACACCAATTATATCTGAATGGCGAGGGGAGGAAGCCAGGCATCAGTTTTACTTTTGTTTGTTTGTTTAAGAAAGATTTCCAGGGGGTTCCAATGTGCAGCAGTTTGGGGAACCATTGGCAAAACAATTATGAGCACAGACTTTGGGGTCAGAATTGGGTTTGAATCCTGGTTCTATGACTTACCAGCTGTGTGACCTTGGGCAGGCTACTTAAACTCTCTGTGCCTCGACTTTCCTGTAAAATACTTCCTTTGCAAATAATAATAGTATTTAACTCAGAGTTTTTATGAGAGTTAAAGGAGCTATTACTTGCAAATTACTTAGATCAGGTACCAGTGTTTGATAAGTGCTATAAATGTTAGTTAAAAAGAAAAATACACACGCCGACTTCATTCCTGCCTCAGGCTTTTGCACTTGCTGTTCTGTCTGGACCTCCCTCTTTCTGTCTGTCATGTCCAATGTGCAGTCACCTACCTTGGTTATACTATGTCTTAGTGCCCTCTTCCCTCTCATGCCTTCAGTGTAGATTTATTACATGTATTTTGGTTGTCTCCTCCAGTTGAACGTAAGCCCCAGGAGCATAGGATCTGCCCTATCTCTAGAATAGTGCCTGAGTAAATAGACTGATGGACTGTGAAGATTGAGATGGATTTAATTCCTTACTAACACTCAGAAGAGGCATTAGGATTAAAAGGCCCATGCTTTTGAATAGAGACCTTTCTACAGACCACCAAATGCTGATGACACCCTTAGATCCTTGGGGTTTACTATGGATGAGACAACATGACTAGGAAGAGATACAGGTATTAGCATCCCCAATTAAACCTTGTGTAATACGAGACTTGCTTATAAACAGGAAAGGTTGCCTCTCCCTGAAAATCTAGACCTGCTGAGATTCTACACCACGTAATTGCCTTATTTGAATTCTCTCTTTTCATTTCAGTAACTAGTTCTTATCTATTTTATTTAGTTTAAAGCTTAATTATCATTTTCATTTCTATAAATTGCTCCCTCCACAACCAGGGTCTCCAGTTCTTACTCATTGTTGGGATATGATAAAATAATCCTCAAGAATTTTACACTGGATGAGACACATCAGGGCCTGGTGGTGAAGAGATTTATATTTTATGTAGATAGCATTGTAGAGATTAGCAATGCGGTTCCATAGGTACCAGAGCCATCTCTGTGTATCTCATTAGGATTCGACATTTCCACTGATGTTAAATTATCATATACATGTGCTCCATTTCATGGAAGAGAATATAGCCTAGCCTGGAACCCCACATCATCCTGAGTGTGGTCTGAATGACAAAGTTGCCTCCCTTCACAGAAGATGCTCTATGGATTCCTGCAGACTTCAGCTCCCACCCATTCATGCTTCAGATCATAGCCACAAGGTAGCTGACAGTGGAGCTGGGACTGGGGAACCTAAATCCATTGTCAGCCGAAGAGTGTAAAGTCTATGAGATTTTACTGAGATTGCTGAACTACTTATTTACAACAAAGTCTTAGAAAGAAATATGTGACAATTTAAACTTTTCTCTCCAATTCATGGTAAGAGACAACACAGCCACACAGACTAGTTTCTTCTTTTTCTTTTCTTTCTCTCTTTTTTTTTTTTTTTTTTGAGACAGTCTTACTCTGTCACCAAGGCTGGAGTGCAGTGGTGCGATCACAGCTCACTACAGCCTTGACCTCCTGGTCTTAAATGATCCTCCCACTTCAGCCTCCCCAGTAGCTGGGGGTACAGTCACACACCAGTATGTCTGAATAATTTTTTAAATTGTTTTGGTAAAGACTGGGGCCCTACTATGTTGCCCAGGCTAGTGTCAAACTCCTGGGCTCAAGTGATCCTCCCATCTTGGCCTCCCAAAGCCGACTATTAATAGCTTCTCTTACAGGTTTGTGGCAGGCTTGGCTGAATTAATCAGAAGAAACGTAACAAAGGGTTTTGGACCTCTCCTACCTACAGTGCCCAGGACAATGATCCTTCTTCCCCTTTAGACTCAAGTACCTGGAGACTCTCAGACCCTCGGGCATCAAGACAAGGGTCCAGGAAGCCCACCATTCGGTTTAGTACCTCATGAACAACATTCAATAGGAGCTAAAAGCCAAAATAGGTTCTGGGTAGAAAATAAGAGGTCTGACAATTTGTGAGACAGTCACATTTGAAATTTTTGTTAACTGGAATTTTGCTGTGGAAGGTTGCCTAGCAGATGTCACCCAGACAATACCATCCTTACCTTTGTTTGTTAAGAAGTCACTGAGGATCCAGGGCTCTGTCGGTAAGAGGCCACCAAGAGATATTCTATTGACCTAAATGTTGACCCATGGTTAGAGATTACATCTTGATCTTTCAGCTGCTGTCTGCTCTGCATGCATTTTGAGGATTTTGTCTGCATTTCTAGATTATGTGTGCTTTGCCCACCAGGCTCAACTGTCTCTGAGCCTCTTCCCTTGCCCCACATGACTAGTTTGTGGTACTATTTCAGTCTCAGAAATCAAGATCAGTGCCTCCCAAACTTTAATATGCATACAATCACCTGGGGATGTTTTAAAATGCAGATTCTGATTCAGGAGGTGGGAGACAGCACCTGAGACTCTGCATTTCTTCCAGGCTCTAGGAGGTGCAATGCTGCTGATGGAAACCACACATTGAACAGCACATATCCATAGCTTCCGTAGTCTCCCTCCCCAAATCCATCAAAATCAAGTCATAAAAAATAACTTTTTTGATTATAATGGTTCAAATGAGAGAGGAGGCTTGGTGTGTTTTCATTCCAGGCATGTTTTTCATTTTATAAGAGGAAAAATGCTTCACCAAAGGAGTGATGTGAGCCTGTGAAATTCTGGTGCTGGAGGTGGTTTGAATTGGGTCCAGGGGACTTCCTTCTCAAATCATCTGAAATCCTGGTCATTGTCTATATCTTGAGGCCCCACTTACATTGAGCAGTGCCCAGGCAGGAGGCCGATGCTGGAGAAACACATCTGTGTGGCTGAAGCACATGCGAGGGGGAGGTAGGGGTCCCACAGTGAGGGGACACAAGGTCTTTCTCCCTGCACAAAATAAACTGTGGATTTGTGCTGTGGGTTTCCCTTGTTAGGACCACAGAGCAGGAAGGTGCACGTAGTCACCTCTTCTCCAGGCTTAGCTGACCATAAACTCTGCTTTAAGATCAGTTCCCTATGGACACATTCCCAGCAGAAAAGACATCAGGTAGCAGGAAATGGTTAAAATTAACTCATTGCTTTATCATCCAGTGCAGCGGATGGGGAAGAGTATACATGAGGCTTCGAAACTGCTTTTCTCCTTTTTGTTCTTCTTAAGGATCATTTTATTTATAGCTGGGAAATAATTACCTACAGCTGGGTGTCTCTACCGTAGGGCACTTAAGGCAGCGCGTCCACCCACCAGGTGGCTCCTCGCTGATCAGTTCCCTGAGAGACAGTGCCTGGCCTTTTTCTCCTTAGCTCCATATCCTCCCAGCACTTTTTAATCTTGAAAGGATGCAGGATATCAGCCAACAACCTTCCACACAGGCCTTCTGTGACTTGTCTGGGATCATTAGATTAATTTCTTCATTCCATTGCACTATCAGGTAAGAAAATTTTAAAAGACAAATAGCTCCCCGTTGGGTCCTTCTTGGAATTCTAAGAGACCAACCCTCTGGAGGGATTCGTTGGGCAGAGTGCTTTATAGCTACAAAGCTCCAGACAGACTTACGTTGGAATCCTAGTCTGCAGGTTACTTAGCTTCTCAGTTTCCTCGACTGAACAGTGAGGAAGATAATAGTGCCACTCCATTGGTGTGGAGATTAAACAAATGAATGCAAATAATTTTTTTGCATGTCTGAGCAAAGGAGGTATTCAGCAGACGGGAACAATTGTTAGATGGGTGGTAGCGAGGGATGGATAAATCAGAACCACAGAATTAAAGCAGTAAGAGTCAGTGGAGGTCGTTTAGGAAGCATAAGAATCACCTGGAGAGACTAGCGTTCTGGCCCCACCCAGAGATGATTGGATTCAGCAGGTCAGAAGTAGTGCCATGAATTTGCATACTTAACAAGCTCACCAGGTGATGTTTTTAGTACCATGTAGCTAAACCCTTCCTTTTCCTGATACAAGAATACCTTTCCTTACCACTCATATTCCTGTAAAATCACTTGGAAGTTCCATCAGACAGCTCCTAAGATAGCCGAAGAAAGGAAACGAATCCTTGCTGGTGACCTATAATGAGTTAAGAGCTTTAAATATGTCACCCTGACCTCACAATAACATGTAATTACCTAGAGTTGTTCCTAGTTTTTGCTTGTTTATTTCTTAAGATGAAACTGAGGCCAAAATTAACTTAGGTGTCTTAGACACTGTTATATGGTAAGGATTTGAACCTAGTCTCTGAGGCCTTAGTTCTTGTATTAGTGATGTTCAATTATATCTGGGAACCCCTACTTCACACCACATTTTGTTGTTAGACAACTCTTAAAAGGTAGGATACATAATTGTTTTCATACTGAGCTGCAATCTGCCTCCATAGTCCTAGCAATGGCTTCTGGATCTTTCATAGAGAGATCTAGAGAATCTCTGGATAGAGAGAGGACAATCATTTACTTTATTGCATGCTGGCATAATGATTAAGTATACAGCCCCCAGTGTAGAGGTCCTGGGCTCAAATTTTTACTCTCCTGCTTCTTGCTGTGTGACACTGGGGAAGTTTCTAACTTCTCTGTGCCTCAATTTTCTCAAACCTGTAACACAGGACTAGTATTAATACCTTCATTAGAATCTTGTTGAGAGGAGAAAACAGGCAAATGCATGTACACAGTAACACAATAATTTTGGCTTTCATAATTTCATTCCATAAAACCCTTTAAAGTCCTCATAAAGCCTTGTGTAACTGCATATCCTAAAAACTGGGTCAGATTTTTTTCCTACTTTTGACATGAATACATTTAGCAGTATCTTTTTAAAAGACTTCACTGGTGATTCAAAGTACTTGGTAAAAAAGAATGTCAAAGGTAAGTGTGCATTTCATAAGCAAGAGGCCTGTGTTAAACCAACCAAAGTGCTAGAGAATTATTTTGTTTTCTTGCAGAGGTGATTCTGCTTCTTTTATTTTAAGGCAGAGAGATGGAGTCATTTGTGGTACTAAGTCTTGTCATGTAAGTCCCAGCCAGGAGCCTCCTAAAATTCCTGGAGAACCAAAAATGGTGGGATAATCAAAATTACCTAATCATTAAGATATAGAGAAATTGTTATGGCTTGTCAAAAATAATTTTTTAAATTAAAGAAATAATATAAATGGTGAGGCAAGGAACACAAGTATTATTTATATCTCCTGCCTTAGATGGGTTGAAAATAAAAATGGCTTCAATTTCCCTCCCTTCCCTCTGTCCTTGCCTTTGGCAATGTAACTTCAACTCCCCCTGTCAAAGGATGGAACTTATTTCCTAGGCCCTTGAATCTGGGCTTAACGATGTGACTTACTTTGGACAATAGGATACAGCAGACACAATGCAATGCCAGTACCAAGCCTGGGTCCATCAGACTTCACTCTTATTGAAATGATTTTGACATTACCTCATGAATAAGCCCAAGCTACCCTGCTAGAGGGTAAAACACATGGTCCAGATACTCCATTGCCCCAAACAAGTGAGCCATTCAGGACTAGCAAGGCCCCAGCCATCTTACCTGGTTACAGACCCCTGAGCCAACCTACTCAAGACCATCAGGTGTGGCCCAGGACAGCAGAACCACCAAGCTGATGTTGTATACACTCATGAGAAATAATAAGGGCTCACTGTTTTATCCTCCTGAGTTTTGAGGTAGTTTGTTTCATAGCAAGAGCTAACTGGTATGTCCCCTACAGAGTATGTAGGAATAAAATAGCAGCAACAACAACAAAAAATATATTAAAAGCAATAACAGTATTGCTTGTATAGGTTGAACCATAGAAAGTTGTCAATATCAGCCATTTTTGACTGGCAAAAATAGCAATTTTTATGAACTAACCAATTATTAGGCACTACATTTTACATAGATTATTTCATTTAATCTTTACCACTTTGTGAAGCAGATACTACTATCCACATTTTACCAGTGAGGAAATACAGGCTCAACAAACACCTGTTGAAGGTGTAAATAAAGGAAGAGGCAGCATTGTTCAAGGCCACACGTTCAACATCCGCTGGGATAGGAGTCTGAGCTTAGATTGGCTGGATCCCTCTACAAATCCACTTATTATGACAGGAAGTAGAATGTAATGACAGTGACTGGCATCACTAAGCATCAGGCTATTCTACAAACTCTGCGTGACTTATCTCATTTAATCATCATGTATAATCCTGGGAGCTTGTGTGATTTATGCACGCGGAAGCCAACGCACTCCAAAGCTCAATAATTTAATCAAGGTAAGGCAGAAAGTAAACTTTCAGGTCAGAATTTGAACCCAGGCAGGGCTCTCAGTCAACTACACATGGCTTCTTTTAGGGGAATTGAGGGAGGAGGAATGGAAGCATAAAATAGAGTTCTTCATAAATGCATCTTTTAACCTAAGTTTCTATTGGCCCAGACACATTGTAGTTTAAAAAAAGAGATTATAAAGGCTCTTTCTTCCCAAGGCATACGTAGTGTTTTCTCATCTATTTCTACGTTACAATCATGCGTCGTACTGGGATATGCTCTGAGAAATGCACTGTTGGGTGATTTCATTGTTGTGTGAACATCATAGAGTGCATTTACACAAACCTAAATGGTAGAGCCTAGTACTCACCCGGACTATATGGCAGGTTGCTCCTAGTTACCATATGGTGTATTTCTCCGAGGCTGCAAGCCTGTGCAGCATGTTATTGTACCGCATAGTGCAGGCAATTGTAACACAGTGGTATTTGTGTGTCTAACCATATCTGAACATAGGAAAGGTGAAGTAAAAACAAGATTATTACAATCTTATGGGAATGTCACCATGTATGTGGTCCATTGTTGACAGAAACATGGTTATATAGCACATGACTGTATTATATGTCAATTTTTGGGAAACTGGGTTAAATTCATGGAGACATGGCAGGTGACTCTTCTGTGGGGTCACTGGAGAAGCCCCACGATTCTCTGCAGAAGCTAGCCACTGCGGTCTGAGATTTCCCCTATCAGTACAACACTTCTTAATTTAGGCCTTACCCCCAGAAAGCCCTGAATATTAACACTAATTAATTAGCGTTATGCAAACTCAAGTTAGGGACACAAACCCGGGGGCCAGTAGAGACCTGACGCATTAAGACAACAATGAGGCCGGGCGCGGTAGCTCACGCCTGTAATCCCAGCACTTTGGGAGGCCGAGGCGGGTGGATCACGAGGTCAAGAGATCGAGACCATCCTGGTCAACATGGTGAAACCCCGTCTCTACTAAAAATACAAAAAATTAGCTGGGCACGGTGGCGCGTGCCTGTAATCCCAGCTACTCAGGAGGCTGAGGCAGGAGAATTGCCTGAACCCAGGAGGCGGAGGTTGCGGTGAGCCGAGATTGCGCCATTGCACTCCAGCCTGGGTAACAAGAGCGAAACTCCGTCTCAAAAAAAAAAAAAAAAAAGACAACAATGAACGTGGCCTGGTGTAGTGAAAGAGGGGATGGTAGCGGCTGTAGCAAACTGAAAGCGTATGTCCCTTCAAAATGAGAATGCTGATACTTAAAGGCAATTGTTGCCATTGACAATGACAGACATTTTCATTTTGTAAAAGAAGACAAAACATCTAGTTATTTGTGGGTAATTTCCTTTTAAAATGTTACAAGGAAATAAATGGATTCTAGGACTGGAATTAGCCTGTGGAGACCAGTTTCCAACCCTGTGTTAACATCAATGTATCACTTCTTTAGAGCAGAACTCAACCAAGTGTGGTCCCTCAAGATATCAACATCAACATCAACATCACCTGGGAGCTGGCTAGACATGCAGGACCTGAAAGGCTGGGAGAGTGACCCAGATGTCTGGGTTTGACCAGACCTCCAGACTGCCTCTCCAACGCTGCCTCCCCCACAGCATCCGGCTCCTCGGAGGCTACCCCTCACATTGCCTTTGAAAATTTCAAATCTATATTTTTAGTCTTCTGCTTTACCTAAAATATCTAAATCACCAAGGAGTCATGGAATTGACTGCAAACATGTGTGGTATTTTAGTAAGAGAGTGAGGAGTGCGGCTCTTAACAAGGTAGGTGAAGTCTCCAGACTGATGCCAAGCCTGCCTGCCTTCAGGGGATTGCCCTAGTTTTTATTTTAAGCTTTTTTTCTTCAGTGTTGATAAGGTTGATAGTTAACTTTATCTGCATTCAATGCTTAACAAGGATGGATGGATTGATTTTGTGTGTGTGTGTGTGTGTGTATGTGTGTGTATGTGTGTGTGTATGTGTGTATGTGTGTATATGTGTGTGTGTGTATGTGTGTATGCATGTGTATGTGTGTGTGTATGTGTGTGTATATGTGTGTATGTGTGTATGTGTATGTGTGTGTATGTGTGTGTATGTGTGTATGTGTGTATATGTAGATGGTCCAGAAGCAACAAGGACCAGATGTGTAAGGCACATGGCATCTGAGGCAGGGTCTGGGCCTGGCAGGGAAAAAAGTCTCCAGTCCCCAGAGCCAGGAAGAAGAAATGGAAGAGGCTGACAAGACCTGAGAAGGCTCCTGAGAGTTCTGCAGGCAGCGCTGTCACCTGAGCCACCCAAGGGGCCTTGCGCAGCCTCTCAGTCGTTCCTCCTCCAAAGCCAAGATACCAGACTCAAGCCTGGTACCTCCTCCCCTTCCAACCCCCAAAGAAGTGACACTGTGCCCCCATCATTGTAGAGCATTGTCAATGCTACAGCTGTTTGAAAGCATGTCTTCAAAGTTGTCACCATTCTCAACTAATTAGTCAAAAGCTTCCAGCTGCATAGTGGCTCACCACACTTTTTATATGAATTTTTGTGTGCAAATATGGTGATTCTGGGGAGGAATGATGTCAAGTAGAGGGATAGACAGCTCCCTCAAGCCAGAATAGAATGCATCCTTAACGTGCAACCTGCAAAGCCCCCAGAAAGATCATGTTGAAGTAAGCTTTTGTGTTTGGGCTTCTCTGAAGCTTAAAAATAATTTTAATTAAAGTCATAGGAAATGTCTGAGATATATACATATACAGAAAGGAGATATTGACCTAACCTCCCTACTGTAATCTTAACAGTATAAGATACTGCCCACGAAGCCAGTCACTCAAAGCACAGTTCAATTAATTTTTCCCTCTTCTTTTATTTCCCCTTGCTTTTTGCTTGGCCATGCAATCTTATTTTATTCTTTCCTTCTTTATATTATTTGCTCCCTTCTTTTTAAAGAAGCTGAGTTATCTTTCAAGAACAAATTCTATTGTAGCAGTAACCTCAAGGACTATGAGGCAGTAGATTAAAACCTAGTAGTCACTTCAAATACTGAGGATGATTTGAAAGAAGAGGTCAATCATCTAATATTAATTCAGTAATAACTGGAGAGACATTATTCTTATTGCCTCCTTCCAGGCAGAACTATCTAGTGCCTCATGAAGTTCTTTGCCACCGTAAGACAGAGTGAAATAAAAATTGGATGGAGGTCAATTCTTAACTCCAGGACTGACCCGATATTCAGATTCTACCTATAGATGTTTGTTGGGCTGGAAATTAGACTCGAGGATCAGGTAATTTCCTTCTCTCCATATCTGATAGCTGTTGCTGCAAAGTATGTCAACATTTAGTGGTTTAAGACAACAGCCGTTAGGCTAACAATTCTGTGGGCCTCATCCGTGGTTCTGTGGCTCTGCGCTGGGCTTGGCATGTGGTGTGGCTCCTGTCTCCCTAGTCTAGGATGGACTCCCTTCTGTGGACTATGGCTGCCTACATAGACCACAGCTTTTGGAGAAACTGATAAAGATGGTATGGCAAACACTGTGGGTGAAATGCCCAGACCCGCACCCCTGCAACCAGGGTCCCTTTTGCTGGCTCCTTGTGTCCATGTCCCTGTTCAGCAGTGCTTTGCTGCTAAGTGGTGGCTCTGTGACCAGTCCTGAAATAATCATCAGCATGGAGAGCCAGAAGTTGCTGAGAGTGATATCTCCTGGTTGACACGTAGCCGAGGGTATAAAAACCCAGCTCTCTTACTTTGATGGAGATGAATTCTGAGGGGTAATTGATGCTGCAGAACGTCCACAGGATGAGACCGAGGCTGGGAACTTGCCTGCAACTGCACCTTTGCTCAGCCTGTTCCCCTCCACTGTCTTGCCTTCCTCGCTCCCTCCCGGAAGCAAATCCTTAATAGATCCTTGGCTCATGCACCCTCGTCTCAGGCTCTGCTTCCAGAGATCCCCACCTAAGAAAGATGGTCTAACCCACGTGTTTTCAAACTGAGCAGAGAGCAGCTTGTCTGTGAGATCTGTATAGTTTCCTGGGCTTTGGTACCAGCTCCAGCCTTTGCTGATCCTGTCTTCCCCCACCCAGCTTTCCTCCTTCTCTTCCTTTTCTTCTTTCTCTTCTACTCTCCCTCTCCAGTCCTGCATTTGCCCTTCCTCCTCTCCCTCTCCTCCCTCCACCTAGTCCTCTTTTCTTCTCCTGCTCCTCCACCCTCCTTCCCTTCTCTCCCCTCTAACGCTCCCCTTCTCCTCCTTTCCCTCCCCTCTTCTTTCTCTTCCCCCCCTCTCCCTCTCTCTCCAGCTCACCCTCCTCTCCATCATCTCTGTAATTATCACTATCTTCTCCACAGTCCCTTTGCTCTGAATCTTCTTCCTTGTACTCATTTCTGTTTGTTTTCACAAGAAAAGACTTGTGAGCCAGCGATTTGGCAAAACACACACATTTGGACTGACAGTCCTGAGGTAGCTGCTCCAAGCATTTCCGTCAGCAGGAACGCCATCGCGGAGATTCATGGCCAGCCCTGCTCCTCCAGAGCAGTTTCATTGGCGTTGCAGTTCACAGATTCACGAGGCTTGATTTATCGAACGGGAGATCAATGTGAAAATACTGTCAAGCTTCTGGAGCAAGGAAGGTATTTAGATCACTCCACTCACGTACATCGTATTTACGAAAGGAAAAGGAAGTGGGTAGATTAGAAATTAGAAGGACCCGAAAGGAAAACTCTGTCCTTTCCAAACACAATATTTTAGGAACTTCCTTCCAAAAGGCTGAGCTCAATGGTAAATGCCGTGTATTTGTTGAGTATGCCTTCTTTTCTGGCTTTCAAACAGCTCTGTGGTGGGAAAAATGCTGCTTTCAGGAACTCCACGTGGGTTCATCCAGGTCTGCCCAGTACCATGCATCCCCTCCCCAGGACCCCACCTAAAGGAATCTGCCAAGTCCAGCACTTAAACCACATGAGAGCTGGAAACAGTCAGCAAAGTCATTACATTTCTTCATTTCTTTCTGTAGATAAAACAAAGCTAAGGCTCACAAAAGGCAAGAGTTATACAGAAAATCCAAGAAATAGACTACGGGCTAGCACTGGTCTGAGAGTCAAGAATCCCAGGTCAGAGCCTCAGATGTACTAAAAGTTTCCTTTGTGACATCACTTTACCTTTTGAACCTCAAAATGGTTGATCTCAAAAATAGCCACAATGGTCCACACCTCCTTAAATGAATACACTTTGTATGTGATTCTGCTGTGTCTCCTGTCAAGATGTGGGTCTGTTTCCTGGCCCCTTCTTCTGGGCTGGTCTTGTGATTTGCTTTGGCCAATAGAATGCAGCAGAGGTGACAGTATGCCAGTTCCAAGACTTGGCCTCAGAGGCTTTGCACAGTAAAGTTTCCTTACTTGGAACCCTCCCAGTCACCACATGGAAAGCTCAGGCCAGCCTCTGAGAAGATGAGAGGCCACATGCGGCAGAGATGAGCCACCCAGCTGAGGCCATCCTAAACCAGCCATTTCCTAGCTGAGGAGAAGCTGCCCACAAATGTGCAAAGTTAGCCCAGGAAGACAATAAAAGCTGTCCAGTTGCACTCATCCTAAATTTGTAACTCACAGTATCATAAACTAAATAAAGGATTATTATTTCAAGCCACAGTCTTGAGGTGGTGTGTTATGTAGCCAAATTTAACTGACATACTTGGTTTTTTCATCTGTACCACAAAGGGATGAGACACATAATGATATCATTTTTCAGGTACAGTTTGAAAAATCAAGTCCACAGAGGATTAAGGCATGGTGCCAAGCTGTCCAACATGATAGCCAGCAGTGACATGTGTCTACGTAAATGCAAACTCAATTAATTGAAAGTAAATAAAAGTGAAAATTCAGTTGCTCAGTCACACTAGATGCATTTCAAGTGTTTAATAGTCACACAGGGCTAGTGGCCACTGTCCAGGACAGCACAGTCACAGAACATTCCCACCAACTCTCACAGGTGTGCCGGACAGTGCCATTCTGAAGGCACCATGCAGGCCGGTGTCAGAGCTGAAACTAGAGGCCAGACCTCCAGACTGCCTCTCCAACGCTGCCTCCCCCACAGCATCCGGCTCCTCGGAGGCTACCCCTCACATTGCCTTTGAAAATTTCAAATCTATATTTTTAGTCTTCTGCTTTACCTAAAATATCTAAATCACCAAGGAGTCATGGAATTGACTGCAAACATGTGTGGTATTTTAGTAAGAGAGTGAGGAGTGCGGCTCTTAACAAGGTAGGTGAAGTCTCCAGACTGATGCCAAGCCTGCCTGCCTTCAGGGGATTGCCCTAGTTTTTATTTTAAGCTTTTTTTCTTCAGTGTTGATAAGGTTGATAGTTAACTTTATCTGCATTCAATGCTTAACAAGGATGGATGGATTGATTTTGTGTGTGTGTGTATGTGTGTGTGTATGTGTGTGTATGTGTGTGTATGTGTGTATGTGTGTATATGTGTGTGTGTGTGTATGCATGTGTATGTGTGTGTGTATGTGTGTGTATATGTGTGTATGTGTGTATGTGTATGTGTGTGTATGTGTGTGTATGTGTGTATGTGTGTATGTATGTGTATGTGTGTATGTGTGTATGTGTGTGTATGTGTATGTGTGTATGTGTGTGTATGTGTGTATGTATGTGTGTGTGTATGTGTATGTGTATGTGTGTATGCGTGTGTATGTGTATATGTGTGTGTATGTGTATGTGTGTGTGTGTGTGTGTGTGTGTGTGTGTGTACGTAGGAGGTTTCCTCCCAATTCTCTTTCCACGTTTTCTTTTCCTGTCTCCAATGCTCAGGGCTTCCTCTGACTTCAAAGAACTAAAAAAGACTCAGAGGAAAATGGGTATCTGACCTAATTAAGTGCATAGATTGAGATTTTCATTCTTGGTTAATGAAAAATTCCCTTTTCTTCATAAGCCTTGTTCTCGTTTCCTGGATAAAGGGGACGTGGAGAACTGCCTTCATGCCACTCCTTGGAAAAGCACTGCCCCTGCCAAGAGCCTGGGGCACGGAGGGTACAGGAGCTCGTGGGACAGCAGAGGCAGGAGGGGCCATTGAGGGCGGTAGGCAAGGAACTGCAGTGCCTCAGTTTGAGTCCCAGCCTGGCTACTTCCTACCTCCAGTGGATTCTTAGTCTAATTACTTCATCTTTCTATGTTTCAGGTTTCACATTTGCAGAGTGAGTACAGCAACTGTTCTTAGCAGTAAGGGTTTAGTGATTGAACACAGGGAAGCCCGGAGAGAAGTGCCTGCCACCGAAAAGAGCTCAGGACAGTCATAGTGGACATGTCAGTGCCCGGTGCAGGTCCTTGGAGACCTAAGGTACTGGTTGTACTCCTGCGTCCTCTGGCTCCCATGTGCTTTGCTGCCAACAGCTTGCACCTGAAACCTTCTTCAGAGGCTGCCTTTGGGCCCAGGAGCGACTTTATCTGCACAGACAGACAGGGAGTCTAAGTGCCAGGTGTTATCCCAAGCAGCTGGTTACTGATGGGGGCAGGAATCAGGAAGCCCAGTGCCCTTGCCTTCAGACAGACGAACTCTGAAGCATCAGCTACACTCCAGAGCTCCCCTCAGGACCAGGCTGAGGCTGGGACCACATCTATAACTGCTTACTTGCATAATTTCTTCTTCCTTTCTCTCCTGCTTCCCCACTTCCAGGTCTTCCTGAGAACAGTTCCCCCATAAGACACTGGAACAGGAATCTTTATGTTAGGCTCTGATTCTGGGGCACCAAATCTAAAACTGTAGTAACTATCATAATTTTATTATTGTAACAATTATTATTACTGCAGTCATATTTTAAAAAGTGATTTGGGCTCCTAAAAGAGAAGATAATCATAATTTCTCCAAATATGCAGAACTCAGCACTTCTCAAAGCACACTCACTTTTCCCTATTTCAGTACATCGCTATTACTAGGCTCTCGGGGGAGAAAGAAATTAAGTGAAAAATCTGATCCATCTTCTTTTCTCTTCCCACTGCCAGTTCCTTCCAGCGTGGCTAGGACCTCCTCTGCATCAGTGCAGATATCCCAGCTGATGTAACTTAGCTTGATCCTTCCCCAGTTCTTCTCCAACTTCCAACTCCTGGGCCCTGGGCTGCACACACTGCCAACATGGCTCACCCTTAGAAGGACAAACCCTAAGAAGAGATTCCTACAGACCCTAGATAGCAGAGGTTCTCAATCTTAGGCCTACTTGGATATCTTCTGGAGGGCTTATTACAACTCACATTTCTGGGCCTTACTCTAGAGATTCTGATTCAGTGGGTTGGAAGGGAGCTCATGTATTGGCAGATCTAACAATCTCCTAGGTGACTCGGCTGCAGCTATCATGCATATCCAACTGGAGTAGCACTGGCCTCAAAGACCCTCGGCTTCTTAACGGAGGAGCACAGCTAGAGGGGGCCAGAGAGGGATGGTTTCTGTGCAGGGCCCAAAGCAGGGCAATAATATTTCTGGCCAGGCAAGAACACCTACTGTCATGTCAGGGATGTATGAAAGGCCGGGTGTGCAAGATGGCAAAAGCACAGTGTATTCATTTCCTGTTGCTGCTGTAAGCGGCTGAAAAGTAGCCGAAACATATGACATTACAGTTCTGGAGGTCTAGAGTCTGAAATGAGTCTAAAGCCAAAGGCTTTAGGGAAGAACCCATTCCTTGTCTTCTCCAGCTTCCAGAGGCTGCCCACATTCCTTGGCTCCTGGCCACATCACTCTGACCTCTACTTCCATCATCATATCTCCTTCTCTAACTCCTACCTCCCTCTTATAAAAACGCTTGTGATTACACTGAGTCCATCCAAATAATATCCCCAACTTAAGAGTAATCTGACCCATCTCAAGATCTTTAATTTATTCATATCTGTAAAGTTCCTTTTGCCATTTAAGGTAACATTCATATGTTCCAGGGATAAGGACGTGGGCATCTTTTGGAGCTTTGCAGCTATTAGCAAACATGGTCTTACTTCTTCCTTTATAAAATGACACATCTTTCCTCCAAATGCTTCCAGATTCAAGGCCGTACTCCACCCACCACCTAATTGTCTGCAGCCGACAGAACTTGAAGGTCCTGCTGACTCCCTGCTTTCCATTCTTCCTCCCTCCACCAAACTGATTACGGTATTTCTCCTTACTTCTAAAAGCCCTATTCTTTGCCCTTTTTCTCTAAGGCTCCCCCAGTTCTCTTCACCAGGAAGTATCACTGAGAACCTATTAATTCTCTCCTAGCTTTATCTGTCTTGGTTTTGAAGCTGTGTTAAGCTGCAAGTTGTTCAAGGAAGAGACCACAGGCTCTTCTTGTTCCTTTGCTTTCTTTCCAACCCAGCGCAGGCATAGTCGGCTCACATGGCTGATAAATACTTGTGGATGGAAATGTTATTAGCTGAGTGTAGTGTGGTTTCCTTTTCCTGCCTGATGTTCCTAAGTGACTACTGTTTTTCAGGTAGCTTGAGGTACTCACTCCATTATGTGCTAATTGCAAAATGGTTCTATTCTTTCCTGATTTGTATCTGCACTCTTTGCAATCTGCCCTTGTCATTTCATTACCATAGACCCAGACTAACAAGAGTCCTATTTTGTATAAGAACTATATGAACTGTCTACATTTCTATAGACATTTCTACATATGAAATGTTTCATCTCTGTAAGAGAGACATTTCCAGCTTGCAAATGTCTCTTATGTGGCTACCAAAATGCATTCAAAATTAGAAAAAAAATTACCTTTCAATTTCAGACTTCCAGCATACTTTGTAGTATTTGATTTGACTGGAAGGGAGCATAAGAAGACCTTATGGAATGCTGTTATCTGGATGGTGGTTGCACTGAGTGGGTTTAGTTTGTAAAAACTTCATCGAACTGTACACTTGAGATTGTACTCTTTTCTGTAGGTATATTATACTTTAATTAAAAGTTAAAATAAAATGAGGCAATATAATAAAATAAAAATAAAATATAAAATATAAATAAAATATACTTTAATTAAAAGTTAAAATAAAATGAGGCTCTTGTTCAGTTTGGACCTATGACAATGACACAATACAAACTGAAGGGTGTTATGAATTCAACTCTCTACTGAAAGCCTAAGATAAAAGGGAGAGTTAGGCCCTCACCAATCAGCTGTAGTTTTGTTTCATCCCCATTGTCCTACACTTGACCCATTATCTTAGTTGCTTGTTTCCTCCAGGCTTCTGAGTGGGCCAAGTATTAAAGAATGTCTCTTATCAAGGCAAGTTATGGAAGTACCTTCTACTTAGATTATTGGCTTATATTCACCCATCTCAAGTCTCTAGCTCTTTCTGTTTTAACTATTTTGGCAGTAACAGTTGGTCACTCTACCAGAGTGTGAAGTAGAAAGGCAGCCTCCTAACAAGGGATCTCACCTCTCGGCTGTCCTTGCATCCAGGTATGATCAAATGACCAGATCTCTCCCACAGACTGAGTGGAAGTGATGAGTGTCCCTTCTTTCTCAGGTCTTGAGTTAAGCAGAAATTGGGGCTGATCTACAAAGACTCCAAGGCCCATGCTTTGAAGGCTGGACAGAATCTGGGGTCATGAATCCACATGCAATGGATGGCCTTCTGCTGATGGGAACACCCAAATTGGACTCTTAGGTGAGTAAGCAATAACATTGTATTTTGACAAGCCACTGAAATATATTTGTTCCTGCCGCTAGAGTTATTCTGATTAATACGCTATTTCATCCTATGGTTATTCATGCATTCATTCATTCAATAAATATTCATGAAATCCTCTCATATGCAAGGCACTGTGCCAGCTTTCTGCCTTCAAGGATCTTATACACTGGCTTAAAAATAAGGGCAGGCTACTAATGTTTGTTTTCCTGATTATGTGACAGACTATGCATAAGTTACTTTATATAAAGTAAAACATTTGATCATCACATGAATTTTACAATATAGGCATGATGGTCCCTAACTTACAAATAAGGAACTTAAGGCTGATAAAGCCTGAGGAAGTAGAAGTTATTTTACTTAAATACCTGTGTTTTCCTAGTACATAATACTGTTTCCTAGAAGAGGGTAAGACAGATGCATGAAAACTGTTGGACAAATTATCGAGGATTAAGTGGCACAAGAGAGTAATGCTTAAAAGCTATAGAAAGTCAGACACTACTAGCTATTTTGATAATATAATCACACTTACCCCAGGCAACACTGTCCAAAGCCTCATTGACTTCTCTCTGTGTTCTGGTTGAGCCCCATCCTTGACTTCTCTGACGATGAAGCTTTTCGGATCAGAAAGTCCATAGTAGCCACCAAAGTGTGATATGGCAAAAAGCACCAAGCATAAGGACTCGATAAATCAGAAACTGCTACATTCCTGCTGCACACAGGTGACTGATCTATGTGTTGTTTCCTAAAAACTCACCTTCTCCCTCTACAGAAGCATCTTGGTAAAGCCTGTCCTCCTTTCCTCCCAGAGTATTGGGAGCTGGATGAGACTGCATTGAAAATGTGTAAAACCATGGAAAGTATAAATCAGTTTTGTTAATTATACTCATTCATTCACTCAACAAATAATAATTCAACACCTCCTTTTTTTCTGATGACGTGCTCAAATTTTCTCTATATCTTAATTAAATTTTGGGCACAGTCTACTCAGAAATATTCTCAGAATCCTAACTTGGCTGTAAAATCAGAGGCTTGGCATAGCCTTAGATGTAAATACCAAGGGAAAAAAATCGCATGCAGTTAACAATCTTCAGATCTGAGACTTTTCACCATGATTGGATTAGAGTTTGGCAGAAGGGGACAACCCATGGACTTCAAGGCTTCCTGTCTTAGTTAAAAGAGATACAAATTGCTTCCCCAGTGCATCTTCTCAGGGGAGTCTCCAGGATAAAATGCTGAGATTGCATGAATTCATCTCCAAGCAGAAACCTGAGGCAAATGCCATTATTTTTTTCTCATGTCATTTTAATGGGCTTGCTTTAAAAAGATGGCAGCATGTTTGTGCTGGAGTCCTTGGTATTTTATATTGGTTTCCATAATGACTCTATGATTGCAGAATACGCCAACCAAGAACCAAATGTTACTTAGATATTTAACAAAGGTTCCATTTTGCATAGTTACCCACCCTTCTCTTTTATACTCACCTTTGCTTTTTGACCAGCTCAGAAAAATTTCTCTTTTATTCACTTGAGAGTCAACGAATATTTGTTTGAGGACCTGTTAAGTGCCAGGCACTGAGCAGGGCCCTGAGGAAAACTGTGGTAGGCAGACAAGAGCCATTGCTTCTGCCTTGTAAGGAGCTTGCCTTTGAGGCTGCCAAAGATGTTTCTCTATCCTTTAATTTGCCCACGATCTTTCTACACAATGAACTCCTTGAAGACAGTCTACGTTCTACCTATGCAATGTCCCTAGTGAGAATTACAGTGACTGGCTTGTGGTGTGGTGCTGAACACGTATGTATTGAATGAATAACTGAATGTTTGACAGGATAGTGTGCCTGGATATTATAAAGGAACAGTCTACTTTATATTTCATACAAATAGCTTCAATTTTGTTGCCCAGAGCCTAGAGATAAAGAATAAAAGGACTGAAATAGTCTCCCAAAAACTCTTATTTCTGTTCTACAAGGGAAAAGGCATTTGTCTATTCATTCAACAACTATTTATTGACTGCCCACTATATGCCAAGAGTGTTCTAGGTCTAAGGCAGACAAGCCCATGCACGAGCAGAGCTAACCCATGTTTAAGTAGGAAGGATAGGCTATAAGTAAATAAATCAATAAATAATGCAATGTTTTGACAGTGATAAGTAGTACTATTAAGTATTAAGAACCTAAATGGGGAGTTCTGATCACTATTAAATCACAAAGAATCACCCCAAAAGTTAATAGCATCAAACGACCAGTTTATTATGCTCACAGATTCTGTAGTGTCAAAATTTGGACAACGTACATTGAGAATAGATTGTGCCTATCACAATATCCAGAGTCTCAACTGGGAAGATGCTAAGTCTGTCCCACAGACGCTGGCAGAGCAACCTATGAATGGAGTATGCAGACAAAGGTTTGCCTGTCAGCTCGTCTGGGGGCCCCTGCCAGAGTCAGCAGCTGCCCCAATAAGCCAGCGACACTCACATTTATTAAGTACAGATTTAATGAGAGAAGCCTAGTGCAAACACCATTTGTGGGTAATTAACATTGTCAACTCCCCTCGACCCCAGTAGAGAGCAGTCCTTCGTGCAAATGATCAAAGGTTGGTTTTCTGGAGAAATAGGTAAACAAACTCATCTAGATAAATTCCTTTGCACTCCCTCGTTATCATACACATCTCATACATATCTGGTGGTGATGCACCTGGACATACCCGGAGAGTGCTGGCTGGAACATCTCCATGTGACCTTGCTATGTAGTTTGGGCTTCCTCTAAGCATGGCAGCCTCAGGGTAGCCTGTTTTCATACATGCTGGTTCAGAGTTCCAAAAGCAAGCGTCCCAGCAAGCAATGCGGGGGCTCTACACCTTCAATAGCTAGATGTCATAAATTATGGGAGTTATGCGGTGTCATTCCTGCTGCATTTTGTTGGTGTCAACAGTCTTCTAGGTTAGCCCAGATTCAAGGTATGAGGACTAGGACTCTATCATGGTTCAAAACTACCACGCAGGCTAATGTGACCAGCAAGTTACAGAAGGCTACTCTCAAAAGGTCAATTTTGAGCTAAGATTTAAGCGACAGGAAAGCCATCCATATAATAATATAGAGGAAATAATTTTCAAACAGAGAATATCACGTGCAAAGGTCCTCAGATAAAACAACCTGGGGTGGGAAGCCATGCCTTTAGTGAGCTTCAGGCTCATTTGCACACGGCCCTCATTTGGGGACAATGCCAGTCACCCAATCACTGAGGGACAAGCTGAGATTATCAAGCTAATGTTTACTCAGGCTCTGAGCCTGAATGGGCTATTCCATAATTCTGTAATATTCATGGTAGAAGAGCAAAGTCTCACTGCCCTTGTAAAAAAGTTTTCAACTGCATCTCCCCTGAAGTGATAATTCTTGTGTACCTTTACATCCAAGAAGAGGAAACAAAATAGCTAGGGTCTATCAGACTTGTGCAAAGGTCAGTTCTCCTCAAAGATACATTAGGAGAAAGGCCAGCCTGGCAGCTTCTCAATACCCCAATCTAAAAGATGCACCAGAACATTCCTAGAAATAAAATTTTTTTAAAAATCAAGGACACAACTGTATTCACCAGAATTCCTTGATGGGGAGGGAAGCATCTTTCCCCTGTGATGTCTCAAGGAGGAGGGAGAATATGAGTGTGACCCTCCTGGCCTTTCTCACCAAGGTAAGTAGAACATTTTTGGAGCAAGAACTGGCATTTCCTAGCCCAGCCCCTCCTCTCTGTCTTTCTTGGAATTGAGCTGCTTACAAGAAGCAAGCATTTGTTCAACCCCTAGTCACAGGGAGATCTACTCAGTCCATCTGACCATGTCTGGGCGATTAAATGTCAGTCTGAGGCCCAGTATCCAGAAACTCACTTTCCCACAGATATAAGCCATGTCCTCCAATATCAGCTTTATTTTAGAAAATCCATCTCTGTCTGCAGTGTTTAAGTTTTCCTTCTCAGTTGCTTCAGAACTTGAGTGGAAATGAGGGATACTCTTCATTTGGCTCCATCCTGAAAAACTGTAGCAATCAGAGAACTGGTCCAGGAACCTCAAGAAACATAGAGGAAGTGTCATTGATGGGTCATAATGACAAACAGAAAAGCTTGGGATGTGTCTGCAACATGGGCCATGGCACATTCTTGTGAACAGAGTAAGTTGCACATGTCTAATGTTGGTCATGGGACTTGGCTTTATCATTTTGCAGTTGCACCCTTAGCTACTACGATGCAGGCAGGGAGCCTGAAATCTTAAAGTGCCAGCTTCACAGGCTTTCACCCTTGTGGAGGCTTTCTCCATGGGTGAAGATGTATTTGTGGAGGCAAGGCTGTGAGCAAAAGTGAGTGCTGCAGCGAAAATGCAGGCCTTGGGTTTCTCCAAGCAAACCTTAATCATATGCCAGGTGGCCAGTGAGCATCAACCAGTAGATGGGGTCCGGACAAGCACATGCTCTTATGGCCTTAGCAAGGAGCAGTCTCAGTAAAAGCATGGGCTGCGTGGTGTCCTTGGGAAAATCTGAAGGTTCTATGGTGCAGGCTACTGCAGCTCATTCTCACAAAGCACCTGTGCTGGCTTCAGCATGCATCTAAGGGCCACTTGGTGAACAGTCCTTTGATGGCTCCAGTCCAGTAACAAGCCATGGTCACTATGTCAGTTAAATATTGCCATGTAACAAACTTAAAACTCTCATGGCTTAATAGCTGCTTATTATTTTTCATGAGTTTACAGATTGGATGAATAGTTTTCCTGATCTGGGCTTAGCCTGGCTGAGCTCACCTGGGCTTGCTCATGTGTCCAGCTGTGGTCTAACTGGTCAGCTAGGACGGCCTTAGCTGGATGACTTGCCTCTACTCCACATGTTTCTTGGAGGCCTTCAGCATGGTAGCCTGGGCTTGTTCTCACAATAGTAGCAGGGATTAAAGAGAGGAAGTAGAATGTACAAGTGCTTTTTCAGGCTCTGCTTGCATTCCATTTGCTTACTGTCCAATTGGCCAAAGCAGATTGTATGGCCAAGCACAGAATCAATGTAAGCATTTAATGCAAGCAAGTTACCCTTCCCACTAACTTGCGTTTTATGGCAGTAGGACCTATTAGCTGTAGAGCTGTGGCTGTGTTGAATGGGAGACTAGCTAGGGCTTGAGTGAATAAGTGAAGACAACCAAAGAGAGACCGAGCACCTACATCAGTCACCTTTCCCTCTGCCATTTCTCCTTACAACGGGCTCTCTTCTAATTCAATACTGATACAATGTTCAACATAGAATACTATGTTGAAGGTAAGATGTTATGAGCTTACCTCAGTGCCTCCACCTCTTCATCCAGTGCTTGCTCTCCTCTGCGCCTGAATCTAAGACAAAGTCACGAAATCCCCAGGCACACGACTGAGAGCAAAGGCTTTGGAGAGGGCATAGCCAGAATCCTTTGCCAGTTCCAACCTAACTTACTTAATGCCTTTAAGTTCACTTTCCTCATTTTTAAAAAGGAAAAGGAGAGAAAGCACTCCCTCCTTTTCAGAAAGAAATTGGATAATGGGCAACACAGGGCACTGAGTAAGTGCTCAATAAATTATAGCATTTACCATTATTACTATTATCTAAGGAGATAGTGTAAATTTTCTCAAGAATGGACTGAGTGAGAAAGGAGTGGGGCAAGGCAACTCCATTAGCAGTGACAGATATTAATGGAGCCAAATTCATCCACAGTAGAAAGGGCTAACAGCCTCTATTTAAGCAAACAGCCTCCATCCTAATAAGGATGCAGAAAGAAACGTTGTTCTCAGGAGGGAGAAGAATGCATGTGTTTGGCTGAGGATAACTCATGAGAGAAAGCTGATTGGTTGATTTGAGATGGATGCTGCCCCGCCCCCCACTTTTCAACCCTCTAATGTCACCCCTGCAGGAGAGCTTTGGTGAAAAAGACCACAGGGATTGGGGTCTTTAGGTCTGGGGCACCTAAGGAGTAATGATACTCGAGGTCCACTTTTTCCTTAATTGCGAAAAGCTGAGGCCAAAAGACCTGAGCAGCCACAGAAAGTAGACACACAGCTTCCGATATTGGATAGGACTTATGTCAATCTCATTATTAAATGACTTAGGGATTTGATTATATGGCTACCACATGTAAGTAGGTATATTGTGCCTGCATGAGGCCAGGAGGAGCCATTCACATGATAGCTGATAGAAACAGTGCTCCCAGGCTTCGTGTAATGCACAAACTACACAGCTACATATGGTTGCCCTGCTTAGGTAGAGACATGTAAATTATAGAGCTAGTGTGGAAATTCTCAGACACCTGTTGGTATTAGCCCTTTGTTTCTGAAACATTGACAACTTTCTCCAGACCAGACCTAATGCAAACCTGATGCAAAATTTGGGGTGGTCAATTTGCCTTCCTGAGAATTAGGGTGGACCTGAAATTGTGTATGAGTTCTCACCCTCTTTGAGTGTTTCCATCCTGGCTTGAAAGAGAAACTCTCACCCTTTACCTTCAGAGGTGTACTATTTATTGCTGCTTTTGATGCTCTAGTTCTACTCTGAAGCTTTAGAAATCCATTTATTATTTTAAAAAATGAATAGCAAGCTGGGTGCAGTGGCTCATGCCTGTAATCCCAGCATGTTGGGAGGCCAAGGTGGGCAGATCACCTGAAGTCAGGCATTCGAGACCAGACTGCCCAACATGGTGAAACCCTGTCTCTACTAAAAATATAAAAAATTAGCCAGGTATGGTGGTGGGTACCTGTAATCCTGGCTACTCAGGAGGCTGAGGCAGGAGAATCACTTGAACCCGGGAGATGGAGGTTGCAGTGAGCCGAGATCGCACCACCGCACTCCAGCCTGGGTGATGAGAGTGAAACTCCATCTCAATGAATAAATAAATAAATAAGGACTAGCGTTGAACCTCACTGCTTAGAAAGCTGTATCCCAAAGTCCTTTGTGAATCTACACATTTTCAAATACTATCGAAGCTGTTAATTCTCAACTGGGTGGGGAGGGTGTAAGCTCCACGCCCCTCAGAGAGTTTTCTTAGAATCTTGAAGAATTGTGCACCGTACAGTTTAAGAAAGTGTATTCAACATACCAGTAGTATTTTTACAAAAGCCTTAGAACACAGAGGCCAGTGAAAACCTTAACTGGTATGAATAGAGAGAAAACAAACTGAGATAGCATTTTAGAAGACCTAAGTTAAAAAAAGAAAAGTTTGAGGAACTGTCTACTGAAACGTATAATTTTTCTCATAACAGACAGTAAATTATAACGGAAAATTTTAAGTGACCCTTTCGGACTCCTGAATATTCCGTAAGTATAGGACTAAAGTCACAGATATGAACTTCTGTTGAATAAGGTATTTCAGTCTGTAATTTATGTGAAACTTTTTCTTACAAAGAACTGCCTCCTACATATCTTTCATTCTCTTCACTGTCATTGACATTCCAGCAGCCAAATTTCATGGGGGAGTAGCCATTTTAAGAAAGAAGCAAAGCAATTGTTTTGTTGAATTGCAGTATTATTTATTTATATTTTTTATTTTTTTTTAATTTCATGGTGTGTGTTTTTCTTTTTTTGTTGTTTTGTTTTGTTTTGTTTCCATAGATTTTTCTGGGGACCAGGTGGTGTTTGTTTACATGAGTAAGTTCTTTAGTGGTGATTTGTGAGACTTTTGTGCACCCGTCACCTGAGCAATATACACCATATCCAATTTGTAGTCTTTTGAACTGCAGTATTATTTAGATGTCTTTAAGTTCCAAGGAGAAAACTCCAAACACACAGGCATAAATAACACCAGAATTTACTAGATTAAGCATCTGTAAAGTCCATGGGAAGTGTTGGCTTGATCCAGATGTCATGAGGGTTGTGGCATTTTTCTTCTGTGATTATTCTGTTCTGCCTTTCCCTGTACATTTGCCTTGTTTGATACCAAGAGGGCTGACTGCCTTTTTGATACCAAGAGGGCTGTCTTTCCACTTGGTATCAAAAAGGCAGTCAGCAGTTCTGAGGAATTCTATCCACTTTCTTGTTCATATCCAGAAGTGAGACAAACAGAGCTAAGTCTTGATCTATGCATTTCACTCTGACTTTGATAGACTAATTGCAAAAATGGCTCCAAAACTCCACCCCTCCCTGAAACCATGTCCTTAGCCATGTGAACTTGTGGTTCCTCTCACCATGAAGTAGGGTCTATTTTTCCACCCCTTGAATCTGGGATGTCCTCATGACTTGCTTTGGCCAATAGAATATGATGGAAATGACAACATACTAGTTCTGAGCTTAGGCCTCAAGAGAATTGCACATTTTCACTCTTAGAGTTCTTCCTTCACCAAAAGCACAAGCCGTAGCTACTCTGATATGGAATGAGAGACTACATGGAGCAGAGATAAGCCACCTCAACTGGGCCTAACCTAGGCCAACCTAGAGACAGCCAACCTCAAAACACATGAGAGCCCAGCCTGGGAGAGCAGAGTGCTGCCTGATCTGCAGCTAATCACATCTGCGTAAGCCCAACTGAGATGAGAAGAACCACACAGCTGACTTACAGAGTCATGAGTTGTAACAAATGCTAATTGTTTAAAACAACTGAGTTTTGGAGTAGTTTGTTACACAGCAATATCTAACTGATACATAGGTCTTTTAAGGCTCCCTTGATTGCATTATTTTAAGTCAGTGGCTCACTTCTAAACTAAATGCTTGGAGCTAATCCAATCAATGCCTACCTTGAGCTGTAGTGGGGAAATGGAAGGAGAAACTTGAATGAATATCAAGAATTATTAGGAGGAGGATGGGAGAAAACTGGGGATGGTACAATCACTGTGGACAAACAGCCTGTCTACTACTGCCACGTCGTAAGAGTTCCTTGGTGGAGGAAGATAGAATAATATGAGAATGACAGAGTAGCCACACTGGACTAAGTGACTCCTACCCAAAAGCCAGCTTCACAGCACATTCAGATTAAATGTCCTGTCTCAGGACATTTGTACAAAAGTACAAACTACTGATTACTCTGAAATTTCAGTTTGCTTGAAAATTCTTGAAACCACAAGGTCAAATCCACCAAGATCAATGTTTTAAGTACTAACGGTTTCCCACACTCCATATAAAAAATATTGAAACCAAATTCCACGCTCTCTAAGCTCAGAAAGCCTTCAAAAAAGAGAGCTGCCTGTACTAAGTAGGGCATGTTTTCCCATGAAGCTCCAACGTAGGCATTTAAGGCCCATAACTCACACATCTTTTTTTTTTTTCTTTCTGGATACTTTCTGTAACAAGGGATTCCTCCTGCAATGCATATCAATGTAATAAAACCACTTGGTAGCTCTGCTTGGAAACACCATCAAGTGTTGTTTCAATATGTTTTTTAACATTTATGTTCCAATTTTCTTTAAAGCAACCGGGACAGGATTAAAAACATCCAGAAAAAAAAAAAAAGAAAGTATGTGCATTAGAAGCATGCTAACCTAACAGGTATAAATAGTATAAAAGAATTATCCAGGCGGGGCGCAGAGGCTCCCAGCACTTTAGGAGGCCAAGGTGGGCAGATCACAAGGTCAGGAGATTGAGACCAACCTGCCAACATGGTGAAACCCCGTCTCTACTAAAAATACAAAAATTAGCTCGGTGTTGTGGTGTGTGCCTGTAATCCCAGCTACTCGGGAGGCTGAGGCAGGAAAATTGTTTGAACCAGGGAATCGGAGGCCACAGTGAGCCGAGATCACGTCACTGCACTCCAGCCTGGTGACAGAGCAAGACTCCATCTCAAAAAAAAAAAAACAAAGCCACGAATTATCATCCAGTACAAAGTAGTAATGGAAGTTGGACTTCAAAGGGCAAACAGCTACCATTATGGGAAAGGAAGCAGCATTAAGAGATGCTTCTGGTAGCAAACATCCCATGTACTGCATGGGATGAATCTCCCGTCTGATCCTGGAAGAAAAAGCACTACAGAATGTGTGTGCTGGGAGAAGTGATCTGCAGTCCTAAGAAAAACAATTTAATAGCATTTTAAAAATAGTATTTGTAAGTAGTCAGGTTTTATTACTAGACAGCATATGAAAGCTTAGAGGAAGCCTCTGATAAGTGACAAAGAAGGCAACTCCAAGGAACTTTGACATGAAAACTGACCATATAGATTGGACAAGATTTAACATGAAATATTATGTATAAATTTAAGGATTCATCCATAAAAACTAAGGAAAACTGGATTATATTAAACAACTGTGAAAAACAGGAACATGTGAATAAAGGGTTTGGTGTCTTGAACATTTTCCTGTAACTTGACATTTATTTAAGGAGATCTGAGTGGACTGTTGTGGTACATTCATTGTATTCGTGGCCCCAGTTGACCATATCTGCCTATATCCATAGATGAGTATCACACTACCAGGTGACTCTGTGCTTGGCCATGCAATTCCCTTTGGCCAATAGGGCAGAAGAAAATTTGACCAAAGCAGAGGCTTAAAAAGTGTTTGTTTGTTTTCTCCTTCTTTCCTTGGGTTCCTGTCACGATGATGTATGCAAGCTCAGACTAGCTTGTAGCCACATGAAGCAGAATGAAATCATCCCGCCTTAATGGGGTTTAAAATCCCAAGAATATTGCATCCATAGTATCTATGAGAAGGCACATCCTCAAAATCTTTAAAGGGCCTTTTGTCTGACCTCATTTCTGGTACCAAAATCTATAATAGTTATTTTTTTGCTGCATAATAAATTGCCCTAAAATGCAAGGGCTTAGAAAATACAAAACATTCAGAAATCTGGGTGTATCTTAGCAGGGTGGTTCTGGTTTGGGGTTTCTCATGAAGTCAAGATTTTGGCTGAAGCCGCAGTCAGCTGAAGGATGGCCTAGGGCTGAGGATCTACTTCCAGGAAGTCTTGCTCTCAAGATTGGTATTAGGAGACCTCAGGTCCTTACTGGCTGTCAGCAGAGGCTCCCATTCTATACCACTTGGATCTCTCTATAGGATGGCTTGTGCCTTGAGTGGCTTCACAACATGACCATTGGCTTCCCATAGAGCAAGTTGTCCAACAAAGCAACTCAGAAGCTATAATGTCTTTTATGACCTAGTCTCTAAAGTAACACACCACTATTTGTGCAATATTCTACAGGTTTCATAGGTCAGTCACACAGTGGTTTGAATACCAGAACTTGAAGATTACTGGAGGCCATCTTAGGGGCTGCTTGACGATTTTGTAGATTTAGACTTTCAAGGATGAGAGCTGTAGGTGACTATCCCTTAGGCCTTACCAGCATGCAGCTCCCAGAAGATGCTACTTCAACAATTTGTTCTAAAGTCCATGGATTTATTGGCTACCACAGCCAAATGGCAGGATTCAGCTCATGCCTGTCCTGTATCTCTCTAGCAGGCACCAGAGTTGGCAGAGGTTGGTCTTATCTTGTCTCACATTCAGTTCTTTCTAACCCCTGCTATGTCCATGACAGTTGCCTCTCTTAGCTCATTAGTTCATACTACTATATCTGCACAAACCTATCCTGGTGACTTATTCACTCTGATGTCACTGATATTGCTGCCACTGCCATTTGAACTCCCATCCCCAGTTGCCCTAGATACCCTTGTTTTGAAGAGGCTTACACTGGGTCATGCTTTCAGAACCACAGGCCTTGCCTTGAGCTCTGGTGCCCACTTTTCAGGCTGAAAGGAGCTCTCTTTCTCTTCACGTGCATGTATGCATATGTGCTGTATACATTCTTTTGTGTAGAGAAAGCTGCTTGGTTCCTGAGTGAAACGTGTTTCCCTATTTTAGTCTACCTCTCTCTCTTTACTGTGGTGCAGGGGTACTCCACCAATTGGAGATCTGAGACTAAATCTAAGACTTCTGCTGTCCTCTTTCAGCCCAGCTACTGATTATAACCAGTAGTCTTCCTTATTTATCATAATCTTCCCCCCTCTTGACCCCATGACACTTTCTGCAATCTAGCTTCCACTGCCCCATCTTTCAAGTCTATTAGATGTGTCTTTGTATGTCTGAACTCTGTGTTCATAAATTCTTATTCTCTTTCTCGTGCAAGTAAATATATCTATTGATAAATAAATATTAATAATGCTGAACATCTTCATTATAATCTTTTATAAAAGTAACTATTTAAAGACAACTTAGTTTGGGGGTGATTTGTTACATAGCAATAACTAACTGATATACAGCTCTTCTAAAAGCACATTTACTTGCTGATTTTTTATTTTATTGTCTTTTTTAGTGTTCAATTATTTCATGTTTATGGGACTTTTTGTTTAAAGACTTATTTTAAATGGGAAATTCTCCTCCAACACATACCTCCTTCCTTTTGTGCATCCTCTTGCTGTCTGTGTTTCTGCAGAACAATCCAGAACTACATCTCAGATGGTGGTGCAGAGCTGGGGGTGGCTTGGCTCAGCTCTTGGTCTCAAGGCTATATCTGTGCTATTTATCTCCCCATATCTGCAACTGCCAGGAGCTATAGTCAGAGGCAACTGTAATTGTATGGGTCGTTTTTCCCTTCTCCTTTTATGAGTTTGAGAACCCACTTCCAGCCTATGGCTTCAAGCAGCGGGCTGCTCTGCAGAAATATCTCATGGAGCATGGACCTTTCTAGGACCTGCTTCTTGTATTAATACCTTAAGATAGCAAGGCTGGAGCTTCCAGCTTCCTCACTGTGCATGTATATGTGTGTGTGTATCATTCCATTTCTTTTTCCTGGACATGTTTATTCTATATTTAATCCCGAGTTTGTCTTTTCAATTTCTCACTTTTAACATATAACCTTTGTTACTATTTGTTTAGAGAACCAAGAAGGAGAGTGGAAAGCGATGAAGCTTTCACTCAGCACCTCACACTGACCAGGAAATCCTGATTTATACTTTTGAAAGAACTTCCTGGCTGCTAGAGTGGGCTAGGTTTAAGTACCAGGCAATGTGTTAGGAGGCTGTTTCAGGTAAGAGACACCTGCAGTGAGGGCTCACATGAGGACAGTGGAGTTGTGGAGAAATGGACAGATTAAAGATATGTTTTCAACATCAAAACAGTAGGATTTGCCAGTGGATAAGATATGGGATATGATGGAAAAAGAATCCAGGATGATTCTCTCTTCAGCAGTTAGGCTGGGAGTTGTATTTTTTTTAATTAAGATTGGGAAGATGATCAAGTCATTTTTATCTGTTTTGGTTTTGATTTGGGAGGAGTTGTATTAATCAAGACTTTCATTTTGGAAATGGACATTTTAAAATGTCCACTTAGAGATCCAAATGGAGCTGTGAGAAAGCAGCTAAACATATATGTAAACTCAGGTCCTGGCGGGAGACATCATTGAGAATTCATTATAGATCCTGCCCCAATACTTAGCGGCATGAACAATGATCATTTTATTCTGTTTACAGATTTGAGGGATCTGTACTGGACAGGGTACAGTGAGTACAGACCCTCCATGTTCCCTGATATCTAGGGCTTCAGCTGGGAGTGACTTGAATGGCTGAGGCTGGAACAGCTGAGCCTGGAGGATCCACTTCCAAGGTGACTTCCCCTCTCCCATCCCTCTTCCCTGGGCTGAAGGCCTGACTCAGCTGGAAACGTTGACCAGGATGCCAATGTGATGTATCAGGGTAGCCCATCTCTTATAGGATCATGTAGCCCTCCAAGAGCAAGTATTCCCAGTGACCAAAGTAGTGGCCTTTGATGAACTAGCCTTAAGAGTCACACAGCATCACTTCCCCTGGGCACTGTGAGCTACCCAAGTTCAAGGGAGTAGACATTGACTCTATCTTGTACAGGATGAAGTAGCAAAGAATTTAAGATCATTCTTAAAGCTACCACATCTTACTCATCATCTCCCTCACTAGAAATTAAGCTCTGTGACACAGGAACTGCTGTATCCCATGTATTAGTCACAGTTCTTCGGAGAAATAGAACCAACAGGATATATAGAGAAATGTATAAATGAAGGTTTATAGTGCAGTGGAGTAACTCACACCTGTTAGTAACTTCAGCACTTTGGGAAGCTGAGGCATGAGGATCCCATGAGCTCAGGGGTTCAAGATCAGCCTGGGCAACATAGCAAGACTCTGTCTCTACAAAAAAATTATGAAATAGCTGGGTGTCATGGTACATGCCAGCTACTTTGGAGGCTGAGTGGGGAGGACGACTTGAGTCCAGGAGTTTGAGGCTACAGTGAGCTATGATGGTGTCACTGCACTCCAGATTGGGAGACAGAGTGAGACCTCATCTCTTTAAAAATAATTTAAAAGAAATTTCTTATGGGCATTCGCTCACATGATTATGGAGGCTAGGAAGTTCCCTGCCAGCTGTTTGCACACTGGAAAGCCAGAACACTGGTGGTGTAATTCTGTCTGAATCTGAATGCCTGAGAACCGGGAGAGCCACTGGTATAAGGCCCAGAGTCCAAAGTCCTGATAACCATGACCTCCAATGTCTGAGGGCAAGAGAAGTCAGAGGTACCAGACCAAGAAGAGTGAAGGAGAATTCATCATTCCTCTGCCTTTTTGTTCTATTCAGGCCCTCAATAGATTGGATGATGCCCATCCATACTGGTGAGAGCAGATCTTCACTCAATCTACTGATTCAAATGCTAATCTCTTCTGGAAACATTCTCACAGGCACACCCAGAAACAATGCTTTACCAGCTATCTGGACATCCCTCAGCCCAGTCAAGTTGACACAAGATTAACTGCCAAACCCTGCTACCTAGAAATAAGTATATTTGTTGAATGAATGAATGAATGAATGAATAAGGGATATCAATCCATGGAAGCAGATGAGATCCCTTAGGGAGAAAGTACTAGAAGAAAGATTAAAGGGCTCAATACCAAGCCCTCAGGGACACTCCAATATTTAGGGAGTGTGATAAAGGAGGAATCAATGAAGTTCTTTTCCAGGGATCATCTGAGTCCCTCGCAAATTAGTCAAGGGGACATGTCCACCTTGAACTTACGCTGCAACCTCTCCATTATGCAGTTATACAGAACCTGGCATTCTCTGTCCTCAGGGTCTTGAGCTCCCTTTCTCAGATAGACAGACCATGCAGCCATTGTGTGTATACGTAGTTCCTAAGGTCAGTTCTTTGGTGTTGGATTGGGAGGGACTGAGTTGAATGCATGATCTAGCGAGACCATACATAAGTAGGGAGACCTTTAGTGCTTTGAAATAAAGTCAGGGGTGGTAAGAGAAAGGGTGTAAGCTCTGAGCAGGGGCACAGGACTCAGGAACCACCTCTCATCAACCACCACATTCCTTGGTGCAGAACTCAGAGACGCTGAGAATTCAAAACTTGAACCTTGCTTCCCAGGCTTCTACAAAGTCATATTTGTCAGGGTAGAATACTAGAACATATTTTATTTAGCAGTTTTTCATCTTGATTAGGATGGTAGAATATATTTTATTTAGCAGTTTGTTAGCTTAATTTATAACTTTTAATATTTTGACATATAATATGTAGGTAGACATTTGTTCAATTGTTCTGGGTTCTCTAACTCTTAGGGTTGGGCATGGCCAGATGAAGGGTCTGAGGTGGGACAGTATAGCTACCTCCAGAAGCCACAATATCTGAGCCTCAACTCCAATCCATGGAAACCCTTGCTGCACTGGCAATTAAAATTTGCAAAAATTAGATTATGTTGCCACCAGGGAACTATGAGAATGCCCTAATGAAATCATGATCTAAACTTCCAGACCTCTCCCAGATATGATTAACAAAGATCGAGAATGCTTTTCTATTTAATTAGGAATTTTATGAAGTAGGAGTCCTTAAGTAAGCAGCTAAGCATAAATCTCAATCTCTACATTTAATGGGATGCATTATTTAAGTTTTAAAATTCAGGAGTCTAGTGTTCGTAAAAACATTAGTCTATGTCGTAAGATGCTAGAGCTTGGTTGATCACAGAGACCTTTTTGTTCACAGGAGTATCTGTAACAAGCCAGGTTTACTTTCAAACATATTTTCAACTATAAGTTATTGGAGTGGCTCCTGTTAGCATTGCAAATTAAATTTAGGGGAAAAATTATCTCTGCTCAGGAATTTCATGCCATGTATGAATTCTTTGATTTAATCCCTACTACAATTTAAAATATATTTTATTATGAAAATTTTCAAAGATAAAGAAACGTAGATTGTACAATGAAACAATGTAACCCTCACCCATTTCAACAATCACCAACATTTCCTTCAATTTTTTGTTTGGTGATAATGCCACACTAGTCTAAAGTAGAATTCTCTTTTTGACTGAAGGCAATGGGGTTTTTTCTTGGTTTGGGGTTGCTTTTGTTTCTTTTTTTCCTTTAGCTACCTGAATGAGTTTCATCTTTCTTCTTTGTGTCAACCAGAATGATGGAGACCTGCTCCCCAATGGACATCTACAGATAAATAGATAAATAAATACATTCATTCCACATACGGATTTTCACAGCATTCAGGTGTGGCTACTCTTCTCCCCTGATTATTGCATAAATGCTTCCATTGTTAACCAGAAAGTAAAATGCTTCTGGGAAGAAATTGGAAAGGTGACATCAATTTAACAAAGCCATTTGGGGTTAGCGCAAAATGACAGGACAGCAGGAAGCAGTTAAAAAGCTTCCCTGACAAGAAAAGCTAAATGGCTCAGAGAGCTGCTCCCAATCAGACATACTATTGACAAGAGACCTGTTCTGCCAATGACCTATGAAAGACTGCATTCTGACCACAAGGAGTAATTTGTTTTTCTAACCAGGGTGACTTAGCAAGGGTTTGGGTAAACTGCATGACTCCCGTGCAAATGACAGTCACATGGCAAAGCCCAAGAGTTGGCACATTTTATTTATCTAGGCTGTAAGAAGCCACTCGTCATGTGTCTGGTGACATTAAGCTCTTTCTTCCCACCCATCTCCATCACTGTGACAATATGGCCCCCTGGTCTCATCCAGCAACCTGGTCCCTCCTTACTCTCCCACCTGTTGTGAAGTAGTCTTGCCAATCTGCAAGATAAATGTTCTTTCACCTTCAATCTTTGCTGAATGTGGGGATGAAGATGGGGCAGGAAGTGGAACAGGCTGCCCAAGTCCAAAGGCTATAACAGGAGGTCAGTGAGCAGCACTGGTGAGGCCACTGAGAAAGGAAGGATAGAAAAGGAGGGATGAGGGTATCCAAGAGGACCTCTAGCTCCTCATGTGAGGCTGGTTTTACCCAGAATGACAGAACAGCAAAGCGGACAGGAAAGTAACTTTGACACCATCTTCTGGACTCTGGTTATGTCTCAGGCTGCTGTGAGCAAGACTGGGCACATTTTGGTGAGGAACAAAGCACATACATCTTTTCAGCTGCTGCAAGACCTGAGGGTGGCACTCCGTGAAGAGGAGTCAGGAGGGGCCTGGTTTCTTGCCTATTCTCTTTATCCTGAATGGCTGGTGGATCTGGCCTGTACTCCAGGCTCTACTTGGAGGCCCAGCCGCTGAAAATTCCCCAAGGAAAAGATCTACAAAAATCATTCATGGGACTCCAGCTGAGGCTTGGCAAATCCACAAAGGCTCCTTACACATTTTGGGCAGGAGGCCAGCAAGGTCTAACACAGACACCTCCCTAACCCTGGCAGCTTGTGACTGTGCGACATCCCCCGCTTCACCCAAAAGAAGCTGACTCCTTTCCTTCATCCTTCTTCCAACGACTTTGCATCTCGGGAAATGGTCTCTCTCTCTCTCTCTCTCTCTCTCTCTCTCTCTCTCTCTCTCTCCTCTCTCCTCTCTCTGTGCTCTCTCTCTTTTCCATCCCTATTCCTTTCCTGATTTATTTTGCCTGCAGCTATTGTTTGGATATTGTGTGTTCCCACCAAAAGTCATGTTGAAGTTTAATTGCCAGTGCGGCGGCAATAGAAGGTGAGGTATAATGGCTAATTTTGTGGTCACGGGGACAGATCCTTAACCAATAGATTAATGTCATCTTGTGAGAAGGAGTGAGTTCTTGCTCTCTTGGGAATGGATTAGTTACTGCAAGAGCAGGTTGTTGTAAAGCAAGTTTCTTCCTCATGTGTGGTCCCTCTTTGCACACACCTGCTGTTCTTGCTGCTTCTCTGCCATGTATTGATGCAGTACATGGTTATCTTCAGAAGCTGAGCAGATGCCAGCACCATGCTGTTGGACTTCCCAGAATCATAAGCTAAATAAACCTATTTTATCTATAAATCACCCAGCCTACCATATTCTGTTATAGCAACACAAAGTAAACTAAGACACCTGTGCTATCTTGTTTCAAGTTAGGCCACATCCATGCTCCTTTCTGGAGTTTTCTTGAGTCAGAGGCCAATCTGACTTACATATATGGAAGAGTTTGTTTTATTGATCGAATAACTATTCAACTGACAAGGCGGGTGTTTCTTTGCAACTGTAAGAAAGAGTTCAGTCCATTTACTACCTGGACTCTATCTCCATAAATGAGACATTAAAGAATGACAAGAAGACCCACCACAAATATCCAAAAAAATGTCATGTAGGACTTTCTTGCATATGTATTATGTGTATACATTGGAACGTATTAGAAATGGATGTAGCTACCTCTGCTTGGTTATGCTTTCTTGGGGTATTTGTCTTTATGGGAAGATGGGTTCTTCCTGAATGTAGCAGGAGAGGGTAACAAAAAGGGGGTGAGAAGCTTTAACATTCTGCAGCTGGGAAGAGATCTATCCTCAACTGCAGTGCTGGTTTTCTGATTGGGGTGAGTGATGGAGCCAACCTCTGGGAAGCTGCCATGGCATGTGGCTCTCATTCATGTTGAATGCTACCACCAACCCAAACTATACCTACAGTCATGGCATTTTTATAAGACCTAAAACTACTCATTGGTGAACTTGAAAATATTTGAACTATATCACATTTGCTCTATTTTAGTATAACTTTATTTAAGGAAAATAAGTGTTCAAAGCCCAAACAAGTTAAATTTCTTGAGCTGCCCTCTCTTGATTTCTGGTAAACCTCTGTGGCAAGTAAATCTCAAATTTGAGGAATGAATGAAGTGATTTAGCAACTCTGCAGTTGACTTTTTGGCTGGTTAAAAAGCAAATATGATTCTTTGGTTAAATGCTATAGTCTGAATGTCTATGTCCTTTCAAAATTCGTATGTTGAGATCCTAACCTCCAACTGATGGTATTATGAGGTGGGGTCTTCAGGTAGTAGGAGGTAATTTGTTCAGGAGGGTGAAGCCCCTCATGAATGTATTAGTGCCCTTAGAAAAAAGCCTGAGAGTCACTTCACCCATTTCACCCTGTGAGGATACATCAAGATGCCACCTGTGAATTAGAGAGTGGACTCTCACCAGACACTGAATCTGCTAGCACCTCGACCTTGGAACTCCAAGCCCAGAACTGTAAGAAATCAATTTCTATTGTTTATAAACCACCTAGATATTTTGTTATCATAGGCTGAACTGTCTAGGACAGTAAGGAATGCAGGATCTGAGACACTCCAAAAGTCAAAACTTTCTGTTATGTGGAAGGACAGTGAGAAAGCAGCCAGGGCTTCCCTCTAGGGCCACTGGCAAGAGAAGCATCCTTCAGAAAGGAAAGAAACACAAGCACAATCAATGACATTGTGGTACCTCCCCTAAGGCCACAGAGCAAAGAGCTGACATGCAAATGCATGTGGAAGCTGTCAAAGGGCACCAAGTCACACTAGTGTAGGAAAGCCCACATAAGAAACCTATTCTGTTGAGGAGGCCTTGGTGATATGGTCACAAAATGCAGACAAGATAAAGGAAGTCCTTGTCAAACACTGCTTAGGAGTAAGAGTGATGTGTCCAGACCAGTGGCTCATGAACTAGCCCTACCTAGACTTTTCCCACGTGCTGAGCTTCCCCAGGTTGAACACTGTGAATTGGGCCCATGCCAAGGAGTCCTGAAGAGAAGAAATGGGAGACAAGCTCTAGGTAAAAAGCTGTGTGAGGCTTCTTGCTAACCTGAGCCCCATTTTTCCTCCCTTTTCCAGCCAATCCTTCTACAGTTCCCTCTGGCTCCAAGGGTTGACTGCACTGTTTTCTCAAAAGCACACAGTCTCTCCCCTCCTTCCTGTATCTGGAAGAAGCAGATGGACCATCTAAGGTTTCCTTGGGGTGTTGCTATGAACAATAATAAAACACACAGGAGAAAAGATCCTCCCTGTTCGCCTCCACAACCTTTTTTTGCTTTTACTAAGGTCACATTTCCTGAGTTATATTGTGCAGTGATGCGAGCAGGGCGGTATACAAGATTGAAGTTAAGTTCATAAGTGACAAGATAAAAATTACATCTAATGAGATGTTTCCTAACTCCAGATGCAAGTTCCAGCTTGAGGAGTCAGCGTTGGGAGGTGAGACACAGTCCAGTGGAAAGCTACAGCTGTGGCTTGATGGTTGGGGCCTGAGAAGCAACTCTTTATCAGCAGAATCAACTAGTTACATGGAAGGAGAACGATCACATGGATATTTGGACAGTTTGTGCTGAGTATGAGGGAGATTTCTCCTCTTCTCTATAAAAGCTTCAGTAAAATCCTCAGTTCACTAATGCTTTTGGTGCAAGTCAATTCTCTGAAGATAACTTCAAGTGGCAGTAAGTCTAGGGTCCAGGTTCACAAGGAGCAGAGTGTCCATCTGTAGGCTTCTCCAAGCCTAGGTTAAAGTTGTGGTCAGATGACTGTATATAGAGCCAAATAAGCCACCCCCCTCTGCCACCCACAGCCCTGTCTGTGTGACTTGCATTTTTCAGGAAAGAAGTAGAGTCTAATTCTCTACCCCATACACCTGGGAGGCCTTGTGACTTGCTTTGGCCAATAGAATGCAGCAGTAGTGACAATTTACGAGTTTTGAGCCAAAGTCTCAAGAGGCCACGTGTGTTTCTTCCTGCTGCATGTGCCACGAAGATGTGCTCGGGCTAGCTTGCTGGAGGATGAGAGACAATGAGTAAACCTGCCTTAGCAGAGGGCAGTCAACCCTCACAGGTGTGAGTAAGCCCAGTCAAGATCTGCAAAGCTGCCTAGACAACCTGTGGATGCACAAATGTATTGCAATATGTGACTGAGGTTTTGTGTTTGTTTTGTATTATCTGGGTAAAAAGAAAGCTGACACAAATGTATTTTAATTTTGACATTCTGGGTGGCAGGTCAGAAGCAAGAAGGAAAAAGACAGAAATTGGGGCTACAGAACAGGCTGGACAGGGGCGCTGTGAAGCCTAGTGGGCAAATTAGTGAGCTTGGATTTGGAGGCTGGGAGAGGAGGCACTACAGGCCAGCAGATAGCTGGAGGAAGTGCAATGCTTGGAACAGAGACAGTTCCAAGCATGGGCAGACACTAAGACCAGTTCATGGTGATTAGACCTTAAGTAGGTGGCATGTCAAGTGCATAAGCTAGAATCAGCACACTGCTGATCAGACTGGATCTCTGGGCCTCTGAAGAGCAGATGGAAGGATGACGAGATAGGGAGATGAACAGGTAGGAGCCAGATCAACTAGCAGAGATCAGGATCAAAAAGTTAAGGGTCAGCGACTGGGCCTTTCGTAGCCCCACTGCACCCTGGGGATCTCATCTCCACACTTCCAGGATCGTCATCCTTCTCCCCATCCCCTGACCCCTGTGGTCTTCACTGGCATGGCTCTCACTGCCCTAACTGCTTCTCTGGCCTCCAGCATGATCCAGTCTATCCTTCCCGGATGCAGATGATGGTTTTGTTGGAGATGGTGCCAGGGTCACAGGTTCAGGATATAATTAAGTACCAGTACACTTTGATTTCTCAAAGTGAATGGTGCCAGGGTCTCCAGCAAGGATCACAGTGCTGAAGCTGGAAGTCCAGTGGCTATAAAGGAAGGTTCCAGAATTTGTCTACCTCAGGATTCTCAACCTTTTATGTGCGTTAGCAGAAACCTTACTACCCCTCTCCAGCTTCATATAAACAAAGAGGACTGGCTGTGCCCAAGACCTCCTAAATGAGAATCTCTGGAGATAGGGTGGAGGAGGCTCTTACGGGTTTACTTTGCAAAATAGAGGAGAATCTGGTCCTGAAAAGGAGACAGAGAATTAGCTTCTGGGATGATAGAGCCCTCGGGAAATGAAGTCCAAGCACTGGCTCATGAACTACGTGAGACTGCACATGAGGACATTTGTGGGGAAGACAGAGATGAAGCGCCAACAACCATGGGGACACCCAAATAAAGTTGCGAGTGCTTCAGCACACCTGTGTTCACTTGAATAAAAACAATTCGCCATTCAAATATTCCCTGTAACATTCACATTACTCTAATAAAGGTCAAACCTGCTTTCAACATATAACAAATAAAGTCAATGCTAAAACTGATTTCAATCTCAAAATATTTGGAGAAGGGGTTATATCTAAAATTGCGAAGGTTGTAGGCCACAGAAAGGGCTTATTTTGACTCTAGCATAACTAGTAAAGGTGATACTATTTTTTTACCTGCAAAATAGACTCCTCTCAGAAAATGTCTAAAACTTGTTATGCACACACACGTTCAGCTTTTACAAAGTAATTTTCTGAGAAATCCTACACAATTGTCTAGCAGAGAAGCTGTCCGGTGTGCTAGAATCCATCTAATCAGAATAAATCATTTCTATCTCTCATTAACATGACAAAATTGAAATATTTATGAGAAGTTTGGTCAGAGTGTGAGAATTCCTCAATAACACAGCTCTCTGTAGCTTTATATTCTCCCTATTGACCACAGCAATTTGAAAAAGCAACAAAATCACTTTTTGTCTGCACTGACAAATTGTTAGAAGTATGTATAAACTATACGTAAACTGGTTCTCATAAATGCAAATGAGGAAAGTGCATGGGTTTAATCAGTGGCTTTTAGCATTTTGTTTCATTTAATGAACATGTATGGGGCACACTTCCTGTTTGCCACGTACTGTTGTAAGTGCTTTAGAAATAATGTATTTCATAGTCAAAATAACCAGGTGAGGAAGGCACTATTATTACTGCCATCATTCTTGAGGGAACTGAGGCTCAGAGAGGTCAAGTAACTTCCCAAGGTCACCTGCGGTTAGACCCACGGTCCAAAACCAGGCCTCGGTCTGGCTCCAGTGTCTGAACTATTATTTACCTCTACCCTGTTGACCATCTTGTTTTACCTTCTTCCTAAAATATTGTAAAGATACAATCAAGGGTGGATATCTATATACCAACTACCTACAGAGAATGGTAGAGAAAAAACTGCCTTCCCTCTCCATAGGATAAATATAAGACAAATGCCTGCGTCCCACTTCAACAAGCCCCTTATGTTGAAAAGCCCCACTGCACCCTGGGTATCTCCCCTCTACACTCCTAGGACCTCCATCCTTCTCTCCATCCCTTGCCCCTTTGGCCTTCACTGGCATTGGCATGGCTCTCTCAGCCCAAACTGCCCCTCTTTCCTCCAGTCTGATCTGGTATACCCTTCCCAAAGCTGTTTCTAAAACACAAAATTTGTTTTCTGTATACTCAAATCTCTATCACTGCTTTATTTTCTGGATAAAAGCCAGACAAGTTAGCCTAATACACAAAGTGCTTACTTCATGCCTCTGCCCAGCTCATCATCCTACTCCAAATCTGGCACCTAGTAGGTGGTCTCATTCTTCCACAGGTTCCCTTTACTGAACTGTATTAAGCTGTCTGCCATTCTGTTCCTGCTGATATTTCCTCTTCTGGAATTCCCTTCATCCCCGTCCTTCCCCCTCATGACAATTTGCATCACCAGTGTTCACCAAGATCATTCTAATGCATCCTTTACAACGTGGCTCAAGCACCATTTCCTCTAAGAAACTCACTGTTCCACCGCAAGGTATGCCACATCACCTCTTACTGGTCTCTGACTCTCTAGAACCTCTGTGACCACCTGGGATGACGCAAAGGATCAATAAATGATTGGTGAATGAATGGTGTGTTGATCCCTTAAAATTCATTAAACCTTCTATCTCTTCTAGGGAGCTAAATTATGCAAAAAACAATATATTCTTTAGTCCGTTAATGCTTCCAAATATTCTTGGAATTTTTCTTGACGAGTGAATATCTACAACAGCCTTTAATTTTGAATTGGTTAATGTTCAGTGCACTGTTTCAACAAAATTATAAGGGGTGCTAAGATAATTTAAAGTTGAGAACTGTTTTAAGACAAGCACAAAAATAAAAATTCCCTAGGACACCTAGAATGTCTCTCAAAAGTACGTTTTTACGTATTCTACAGTATAGCAGAAGGTACCCTCTGCTTCAAGCTTTGAAAGATTATTTGAACTTCCCTAGTCATTATCTTTGACTATTTTTTGAATATAGTTTAGGAAAGAAACTTCATATTGTATAGCCACAGTAAAGGGTGCTACATATCAAAATATTTTGTAGACTTTCCTGGTTTCTCCCAAGGCTGCTCATAGATTTATTGCAGCACTCCATGTGAAAGTTAACATGGAGGCCACTAGTATGACATGTCTTAAATTTCTTTCAGGTGTAATTTTACTCTAAAATCATTGAAATAAGAGTTCATTAAATATAAAACTGCTCACCAGTCATAACAACAAAAATATGCCTTAATTTGAATTAATTTTCTGTACTGTTGTCACATGAAGTGAAAAAGGACATCATCCTTGTAGTAACTCTGAACACACACCCACTCTGGTTCCTCCCAACAGCTTAAAGAGAGACCATTGAGAGTATTAAGGGCCAGTAGTCTAATAGGTAACTTTCATGATGTCCTACACACAGACGTATTTAAAGTACAGGTTTGACAAAGAGTGGGTTGTTTGGTTTCACTATTTATCTTGAGGTTAGGAACTTTTTATATGGTAGAGCATAAAACAGCAGCATCTGCTAGTAAAACTGCCGTCCACTGGACACTGAAGTAGACAGGCATGTAAACAATGATCATGAGGACGGGTAGGGTTGGCAAAAATAGGAATTACACCTTCCCTACTGCCCTTCACTTTTCAAAAAAAGGTTTACGAGGCAACAGGGGGAGAAGCCCACGTTCGGAAAGTGTACCCAAACGTTCTTTGGAGACCAGTCTGTAACTGCTAGTGCCTTACACTGCCTGAAGTGTGGCAGGGTCAGCCACAGTCTTCGCTTCTTCACAGGTACCTCCATCTCACCTACCTGGCTTTCCACCAGTGTTTATGTTGGTTATGGAAATAAATGAAGAAAAGATTTTTGGAAATTTTCCCTAGTATTAGTTTTTTAGAAAAAATATTCTGAAGAGGATAAATGAAGTGTAGAGCAAAGTGAATAGTGAATAAATGTAAATGGCTCTGTAAAAATGCTGAAATGTACTAATGAGGAATCCACAGTGTGTCCATCTTCTACTGAAGCACCTCCAAGGCACTCAAAACTCTGCTCTAATAAACAACACTCAGCCACAGGTTTTCAGAGCTACTGGCTTGTTTTGGCCTCTATATTTTATGCCATTTAGTTCCTCAGGAATGCTTTTCTCCTGTTTTTTTTTTTTTTTTTTTTTCCAAGTGTAAACCCATGGCTTTCACAGGTAAGTCACAGAGTCAACTGGGAAGAAAGTGTACTCTCCATGACATGTAGATCCCAAGTCCCAACATTGAAGGAGGATCGTTCCCAACTGTCTTGCAATAATGAAAAATAAACATAGATGGATTAAGTGGCAACGAAGAAGAGATAATGGCTAAGGCTTTCTGGGATTAAAGATCTTTGTAACTCAGGTTGTAACTGTGATTGAACTGATGAGAATGGGGAGTTCCAGTGCCTTTGTTCTTTGGAGTAATTCCAAAACTCCTTTGAGCAGGTAAGTTATGGAAACTAAACCCTGCGTAGATGAAGTGGCTAAGCAAATATATAGGGTTTCACACTAAACTACAGTAGAAAAGCATCAGGAGCTACAGAGGGAAAAAAAAGTATATGTGCATAGTTATGTATGAGTATGTGGATGTGTGTATATATAAATGTTTGATATGAAGAAATATAATGGAAAACTAGTTGGGCACATAAAAACTATATTCAAAACTCTTTCAAATCCCTAGATTTAAGCTACTGTAACAAAGGAAGAAGCAGCATTGGTCATATCAGAAGCCAGATGTCATTCAGTATCAGCATCCCCTTAGTACAGGAAGATCTGGACATTTGAGCAACTACAGCTTCGGAACATGGACCAACGACGAATCCATAACAGAAATATAAATGCACCGATTCACTCCCTCTCCTTAACTTAACAGGCTTTGAACAATGCAATTGATTAACACATTCACTGTTGGTTACGGTTTTGCCTCAAATTTTTACTTCTTTAGAGATCAAAGATATCTGAACACTTAGCAAACAAATGCCTCTGTGAAACCGTCTCTGCAAAATGTAGTGGCATCAAAAGTGCCAGAATGAATTTCTGACTATTTCAAGGGAGTGACAAAAACATTAAGGAAAACAAATCTATGAACTAGTTTTATTTTATTTGAATGTAACATGATTATACACATTCAGGTGTCTAACAAGATCTGCACTGTTACATTAAAAATACAGTACAATAACATTTAACATGAGGTACTTCATATTTATATATTTTTTCCTTCATAAATAATGTTGTAAGCTACTAAATTCAAGCACGCTGATGCACAAGTGGCCACAGTGTCTTGAATTAGCTGAGCTTATTTAAACACCTTAATAAACAAAAAAAGACAGTTCAGTGCAATAATTATGTAGAAATTAGACCATTTACGTGAATACTATTTTAAGATATACTTAAAGAATATTACATTAGAACTGCTAGCCTAGTTACCCTTTGTCCCCAGGATGAACAACGACAAAGACTGCCAAATACACTGGGGAAAAGCATCTATAGTGTATTCTGCTTAATAAAATTGTGTTTATAGAGTTGCCTGCTTTGTCAGAAACACTGGTTTCTAGTTTTAAAAGCTACACAATCCAAGATTACAAAAGAAAATAAAGCAAGCACATTAGCGTTCATTCCATTTCATTGAAAATGCATGAAGGAGAATAGGTTTTAAAATGTAAAACTTCTTATTCTAAATACAATTTTCAAATTTTACCCACAGCTCTCAGGACCAGCCAATCAGATGGTAGATTTCTTTTAAAGTAGTAACAATTAACATAAAATTACATTCTTCTATACACAGTGTACAGGATTTCACGCAACTTTCACCAGCAGCTCGCTAGTCACATGGCGGCAGCTAGCTAACACGGGCAGTGACAGTGAGTGTTAGTGAATGAACGCGCTCTGCACTCTATGACTATCACACTCACCTCAACAATCTGATAGGATGCAATTAGTGTTAAAGTTTCTTCTCCTCTGGCTTAAAAACTAATGCCTTCTAATCAGGTCTACCAACCTGCACCATAGCTATGAGTTACTGAAATGTTTAACCATAATTTAAAAACCAAATTTTTTTTGTAGAAGTATGTTTTTTAACTGAAAATGTACCTTTGTATTTCATCAATGCTTTGCCAAACTACCTGTAATCTCCCTATTAAGAAATAATTATAATTTTAGCAAGTTGTCCTGGAAATACTCATCTATCATCACCAGTAACAGTTTTTCATCATCTATGCTAATAGATGTAGGTAATGGCAAGAGTGATTGAAACATTTCCAATAATCCAGTGTTATCCTCCCTCAGGGAAGCCGGCTAAAGGCAACAAGCCCACATCTGTAAGGGAAGAAGTGGCCCAGAAGCACAGCGAGTAAGTAAGGGCAGTCACTCATGGGCCTTGCTGGGGCCAGCAGGAGGATCATTACTGTCCCACCTCTTACTAGTAAGCAAGGCAGAGAGGAGACAGTTCCTGAGCTGGCAAACACACTTGCATGCGCATGGGTGCGCAGGCACACACACACACCCCAGGACTAACTCCTGGCTCCAGACAAGCCAGGTTCTGGTTTGCAGAGCAGGAGCAGGAGGCGGCCAGGGACCACACTCTGGGTGGCGGGGGAGAAGCCATCTCAGGATCACACTGAGCAGAAAAGCTGCCCAGAAACACATGAACACTTCAACTGGAAGTGAGCACACTGGACACTGCCAGGGACATAGGCACTAAACCAGAACAAGCCAACAGTGAAGGAGAATTTTTTAATAAGCTTTTCCCTCCTTTGTTTACATTACACGTGGACAAGTAAGAGAGCCAGATGTGATGCTGATGCAGTGAATATTAGGTATAATCAAATGTGTCACTCCAGACCATTTTTTATACACCCTGCAGGCCTATGTTGGTACTTTAAGATGGCCAGGGACCAGATTCTAGCAGTCTAGGAACAGGACAAAATTTAAATTAACAAAGAATATAGTATATAATCAAAGTGGATCGGGTAAAGTATATTTCAGATTTTAAAAAATGAACAAATGTATCTTATTACATTAACACGTAGTGCTACAAAACTAGTTGTTACTCCATTTGTATAAAGAATTGTTTGGTCCTCTTTTAATGGGGAAAAAGAAAATAGGAATTCTACACAGTGTGACTTATACAAATAAGCAAACAGTTGGGATCAAAAGCTAAGTGGGGAGAAGAGTTTGGCTTTTTCAAACTGCATATTCTTATGTGCCATCAATTCAATTATTTGTAGTATAAGTCTTTTTTAGGCTTCCTTTTTAAACTTAGTTTAAATTTGTAGGACTTTAACTTTTTTCTATTGACAAAATTCAATTACTTCTAAAAGAAGTATCTATATTGAAATTTTTTGTCTTCTAAACTAAAATAGTATAAATCTGCTTGTAGAAGTCATGGCCTAAACAAATGCCCAATTCCTTATTTTCCAATTTTGCATTTATACTCTGAAGTGTTTAATACCGAACAATCTTATGAATTTAGATTTTTTTTTAATCCCAGAAGCAACAAATGTAAAAGGAATAAAACAAGAGCCAAACATGACCACTGTCTACTTTCTAAATTACTCATTACAAGGCAAACACTTCTTTCAAAATTGTATACTGAGGTTTATCTGTTTCTTTGGGGATCGGGGGAAGAGGAGTTCTGTTTAAAAATAACTCATTATCACTTTATTTCTGTTCATCAAATAACATTCAAAAGGAAATTCAAGGTGATCTAAAATTATCTTCAGAGGGACAAAACTGAGAGGGTGGTGGAACGCTTGGGAAAGCATATGATATCCCCAGGTATATAGATGCAACTCTAAAACCACTAAAAAGCCTTAGCTCTTTTAAGCATATAGTTAAAAGCGGAATGCTGCATTTTTGCCTGTACATAATTAAAAGGTTCAAAGAAATTAGAACCTGCCTACCGATTCATTCATTACAAATTACCGGCACTGATCACATATTTGCAGACGAGCTAAGCAAGTTGGAACCATATGTGTACTTCGGAGCTCACGCTGCTTCAGGAAGTGAGTTTTCAAGCATAGAATATAAGTTCAGGGATCTGCCCTCCTTGTACCCCAGTGCCATTGGTGCTATCTGAGGAGCACTGAAACTGGACAGTCACTTTGCCACACTGAACTTCTGTCATGCCTTCTTGTCCAAAGTAGCTGAGTTCATTGCCATCCAGTATCACACTGGCTGTGTAGAAAGTGTCTGGCTCGATCTGCACCGGGTATTCAAACCATACCGGAAAGGTATTGCTGGACCCATCTGAGAAGTACTTGCTCAAGTTCTGCCCCAGCACAACGCCCTGCCGCTTAAGTTCAATCTTGGCACTATATTCTGCAGAACCACAGCTGGAGCCATATAGCCCAAAGCCAGCAATGAACACTCTTTTATCAACTGCAAACTGGATGCTGTCACAGCGACCCCGATAGCGCCACTGGTTGCTTCGATAGGCACACGACTGGAAACGGTGACAGCGCTGGGGAACCAGGCCCTTGCGGGCTTTACTCACAAACTGTAGCTCAGGCTTTTTGGCTGCAGTATACCAGAGGAAGATGTCGTTGGTCTCATTGAGAGTTAATACTCCGGACTGTGCAGCACCATTTGCAAAATCATCGAGGGCCATCGTGGGTATGCGGATCAAGTAAAGTGCCTTTCCTAGGACCTTGCGTTTATTTTCAATGCTCAATGCTAGATCTTGTCGTTGGCATTCTACTTCAGCCCAGTTGAGAGCTGCCTCAAAAACCACAATTTCTTTGGCATTCAGAGTTTCCCTACGGAGAATACTTTCTAGAGTCTGGAAGTCGATATCGCAGAATCCCTCAGACTTGAGAGCTAACTCAGCCTGGGCATCGATCACCTCCCAGCAACGCTGGGTCAGGTCTGGTTCCTCGAACAGGCAGCTCTGGGAGAGGAGCACACAGGCATTTTTGGCACTCAGGCTGGTCTCCAGGAAATTAACACAGGCTCTGGCAAGGTGAGGGACAATGTACTTTTTGGCAGCATAAAGTGTGGCCAGCACTGTGTCAGCAGCCAAGTCAATTTCATCACAATAGATATATCTGAAAAAAGCACATAACTTGTAAGTGGAATTTTTACAAAATGAGTACATCCAGCAAGAAAAGATACAACCACTTTCAAGTTTGTTCTGAAAACGTCATCTTATGTGACAGTTATTATAAACATGTTTGGAGAGCAAAGAAACATCTGAAACATATTAATAATTAGTATTTCAACCCAGTAGTAAAAATTAAAGATATTAACTTTGTGCTACCATTCTAGCCTCTATTTTATAAACTGCATTCAGTGTCATCTCCACAAAACAGAAGCAACTGAAACTGAAAAAGAACTGCATATTGGAGATAGTCAACATTACCAAAAAAAAGCAAAATTCTATTACAAGAATGGTCCCATTTTAAGAGCAATATATATGGTTTTACTGTGAAGTTTTCTTTCTGTACATTTAGATAAAAACAATGCTTTTAATACTATGATGTCAGCAATTATTGCATCTTGATGCTTTTGGAGTTTTCCTAAACACAAAATAAAATCTGAGATTAAATATTTTTCAAATAGTTCCAAGTTCAGTGGATTATCAAATATGGACTGCAATGCTATCTTCTAGTTAATGTTACATAGAATCCAATAATAAACTTTTTGTTTTTGTTTTTTAAACTCAAAACTCTTCCTTCTACACACATTCCTTCTATCTTCAGAATTAAAGATTACATTATTTCCAGATATACTGAATAAAAGACAAAGTAGGAAAGCTTAAATGTGTATGATTCCTGTGCTTCTGTGAACTGTCCTTACTTCAGGAGATAATATACTTCATGGGATACATTTTTTGGGAGATAGTGGCAGTCTCCCAAAGAGGCACGTAAAGGTGGCCATCATCTGCTTCTCTTCTACCTGAGGTCCACAGCTAGTTTATCTTGAGTTTTCCTTTAGTTATTATATTTCACCTTAGTGAAACATATATAACTTAAGAAATTAGCAATAGCTTCTATAAGAAAAAAATATATATATGGCAATGAGAAAAAATGTCCACAATCACAAATGAAACCTGCCTTTTTGCTTGCAGGAACCTTTCTCTTCTCTGATAGGCTAAGTCACCTACTACTGGCAAGGCCACTTGACAACATACCTGCAGCTCAGTGATGCTCTAACCGTGAGCCAGGACCCTGGGGAGGATCCTAGAACATGGTCAGCACTTTCTAGCTCTTACCCTGGAACTGTCAAGGGAGCAGCTGTTCTCTTTTTCTGACAACCCCAAGAACACTGGCTACTCATATTTGATGTAGCAGGCCACCACTTTCCCAACGACAGCATTAGAGCAAATGGTACCTGACTCATTTCTGATCTTATCACTTTTTGTGGATTGCATGTATCATTTTATAAAGCTGTATCAATATATACTACAGGCAATACATCTGTGGGAAAAGATACCTGTCAAATGATAATCAAATGACTTTGGTGAGATGTAATTCTCTGCCATTCTTGCTCATGTTTCCTAATTATGTATATATCAGGAATGATACAACATCCTGTTTGACTGCAGTGAAGACAATATGCTGAACTAGTGCTAGCAATCTCAGCAACAGAGAACACTGTCAAAAATACAAAGCTGATTCATGCAGTGGGGATCCTTGCAGGTAAAATTGGTTTCTGTACATATATCTCCAAAAGCATACAAAGGTTAAAAGTAGCAGATTAGTTTATATTTTGGTACTTCACATGCTCACTTGCCTTTAATTTCCCTATCTCCCACTATGAAAGTTCTTGTCAGTGACAATTAAAGATTTCAAAACTGTATTATGAATAAGGAATTAAAAACTTTTAAGTGCTAGAACTAACTCTAATACTTATTTTTCAGGAGACAGCAAACAATGTACGGCAACATTTTCACCATATGTAGGAGTATTGCCCAACTTGTTGACCCACTGAATATTTTTCAACAAACATTTTACTTATTCAAATGAACTGAAATCCCTAGAGCAAGAGACAACCTTAAAGTTATATACTTTGCTGTGCTAGAATAAAGATTAGGAAAAATTATATAAATATTACTTAGAACAATAATTAGATTTTGATCACTTAGTGGACTACCACATTGTCTAGTACCATACATGATAAAGAAGCTAATTCTATAACGTGGTGAACATATACTGGAGCCTGCAGAAAACCCACCAGACAGAAAACTGTCTTTTTTATAAATACATATCTTACAGTTTCACATGTGAAATGAAAGCTTTTCTGTATAAAACCACACAAAACTGTACGAGACTATCTGTATCTTTCTAGGATCTCCCCTCTAATATCAAATGCAAATACTTTTTACCCTAGAGAAAGAGTGTCTGATTTTATATAAGAGTATGTATATGTACGTGTACACAAAGATCAGATTATTTCAACAGATATTTCATTTGGTCTTAGGAGACAGTAACTCTTAGAACACTCAGAAATCTCCCAACTGGTGATATTTAAATAAAGCAAGTAATTTCTGAAATTGTGAAGCAAAAACATTTATTTCTTTAAAGACTTTTTCACACACAATACTTTCAGAGAGAACATGTTCTATTAGATAATGCTAATGCCAGAAAGTTATTTGTCTTTAATCATAAGTTGTTAAAAATCAGATCACTACACATTCCACTTGCTCCCAAATTGTATGTCAAGGTGTGATTATAAATGCTGCATAATTCCATATGGTTTCCACTGAAAGATAAAGTGTTTTTTTCCAAAAACATTTACAAGGCATGTAGCACCCTCTTTCTTCATCAGTCTTCTTTTCTGTTATGTACAACTTAAATTTAACTGTGAAACCAGCAGGGTACAAATACAGCATAAACAAACTCTTTCCAAACATACAAATGATGCTTACTTCAGCATAGCAAGAAAAGCAGCAGGTTCGACATCTGGTATACGGATTTCATCTTTGTCCTCTGCAAGTTCTCCGTAAAACATCGCATGGAACACAGAGCTCCCAACAGCTAAAACATACTGTGTAGAAAGGGAAATCTTATTTCATACTAAATTGAAGGCATTTCCAGCAAATCAATTCAGAAAAACAACCCTAGGCAATCAGGTTTACTAGATATAGTGTACCTAAACCCACTGCTTTGAAAAAGCCAAAGGTACACAGGGTATCTTGCCATAGAAGCATAGGACCATGCTGCTAATTATCTCAAAGCTTTAAGAGATTAATGCACGTGTCCCCTCATTACTAAATACATACAATAAAAGCTTACATAACTGAATTCTAGGAGAAGGGTAAACATATGACTTTCCTAACCTGTCACAACTTCCCATGACTGGAGAGTTAAGAGGGTATGTGTGAGATACAAAGCAGTATAGAAGGAAACAAAGAAAAAATTAAGCGTGGCCAAAGCCCTCTGGAAAGGGTGCGCTCTTTCCCTAATCGAGTGAAACATGCACTGCCTGATATCGGCAAGCTGCCCACACCAAGTTCCAGGCTTATGGAGAGGGTCCCTCTTTGTAAACCTCAGGACTAAACCGGTCATGCAGCTGTTGCTTACTTTGTGTCCTGGCAACCGCTGAGTCCCACCTGGTGGCCCAACCACAAAATGTACATCTGCCATCAAATCATTATTGAACATCACCGCATTTCTATAAACAGAGGCAACTCATTAATTCACAGCAGCCTGCATTTTTAATACCCCCTTTCCCCGGCATAGAAAACCCACAAAAGACTTGCAAGCTAAGCAACAGTTCAGTAACTTCAAGGCAAAACAACAAATAAAGGTTCTAACTAAACAACTGTTCGTAATCATTTCAAACACATGGGAAGTAACTAAAGTTTAAAATAAAAGTTACACAAACTTTTAATAAGGCTAAGGACAAAAAAAGCTTCCTATCTTCTATGGTCCATAGGCAACCCTGTCACTTAAATGTTACAGCTTGCAAAAACATTTTTATCTAAGAGGAAAACAGCTGTACTGTTTTGGAAAAGACACAAGGCAATTTTCCATTACCAATAAAAAGCTTCTGGGAAAAGAGGAAACATAGATTTGTGTTAAAATACATTACACATTTTGCAGAAGCAGAAACTTCAACACAGGAAAACTTTTAAAGTAAACAGACTAGCCCAGCACTTACCTCTCTCTAATGGTGGGATAAAGACCCTGCCAGTTTGGGGCTGGGATAAGGTTGTTATTACTGAGATTCTGCTGGTGGTACTGCTGGACGCTGGTGCTGCTGGAGTTGGCTGGCTTTTTACGGGGAAATATATCAGCAGCCATCTTCTTCTTTTTAGTCTTCAAGGTAATTATTTCATAACAAACTGGGGGCAACTTGCTGCTGTTGCTACTGCTGCTGCTGGTATTTGCTTTCTTCGAGCTTTTCTTGGACCTGTTCTTTACCGTCTCTGGAAGCATCAAGAAGAAGGTGAGACATTTCATGTTCTTTTCCTTGTCATCTACCATGAGTACAGTGTGTCTCTCTTTGGAGTTAGATATCCCAAATTGATTTGAACATCAAGGAAAAGAGATGAGCCCGAGCTAAGAGGTTAACTGAAACCAACAAGCTGCTATTTTGCTGCTTTTCTCAGCCAGGCAAGGTGACCTTTTCACTATGTTGAATAGAAACTGGTTTTAAGTTTTATCCAGTACTGGGTCTGTTAAATATATCCCCATCATGATTCCTGTTTCTCTTATTTGCTCATAAAAATAACTGTTTCCTAGATCACCTGAAATCCTACACTGCAAAGATGACAGGCACAGAGCTGTAGCACTTGTTTTCTGAATTAGGTTAGCAAGATGGGCTGGAGCTGCGCGAGTCTGTTCAGCCGGCTGAAGTTGTGTGGTGAATGGATCGGAGGAGAGTAGGTATTACAGCCCTGCAGATGGAGTCAGACAGCCAGTGCTCCGAGCCAATAGCTGAAGTCACCAATCATGATTGGACCAAGCAAAACAGTGACACCTATTGTAGCATGCATAGTTCTGATATTAAAGGAACAGCACTTGCATTCTCTCGTCTACTGTATATTTAAATAAGATAAACAACATACAAAACATATTTGACAACAGGAAGGGAGGAGTTTATGCCCACAGATTTCTCTTCAGTGGACATACATTATTTCCCCAGTTAAGCAGGATCAATTAACAAAGGGTAGGGACAGATATCTACCCTATTATTTCTACTAAAATCTTTTTCCCGGCAGCATTTTGGTTTCAAATACTTCAAACAAAATCCTCCAGTCTATAAACTGAAAAGGGTTATTAATAGCAAACACATTTATTACACTTTAAAGGCAAAGGACGTTATTTTTCTTTTTCTCAGTCTCTTTGAGTGCAAGTCATATTCTAGTGCTAAAGAAGAGAACTGAGGCCATGTGTTCAGTTTTCCTCCCAATGTTTTCTACCTTCTATAATGGTCTTTGACAGGAGTCTCAGGTCACAAGATACTGTTAATTAGATTAAGATTATATCAGTACATCTAACTGCACTGATGCATAAGATAAACTCTAGAAGTAAAAATAAGGTTCAAATATAAACAATCTGATGATCAATGTTTAAAGGCTGTAATTCACTAAAAATATTTCAGATGGGGCCCTGTTCAGGATCTCAAAATTCAACTTAACTGTTAAGGCTACATTTAGTCTTATCTTCCTTTTAAAGAATATAATCTACAACTTCTAACACAGAACCAATAACAAGGCTATTCAAAATGATAAGTGTTCTGATTCCACCTAGTTAAAATGTAAACAGGTTCTCCTGTTTTGCATTAGAAGAATATAAGCTACTATTTGATTTTTATAGATGTGAATCCTTCAAAAATTTCTAGCGTTGGTGAGTAAAAAAAAAAACAAAACACAAACACCTGCGACAGGTTCTATGCATGCTTATTTATTGTAAAGAGGGACTAAGGAAGAGATTTAATCTCACCCCTATCTATCTGGATCACTCTCATTTATTCAAAGCATAGCAGCCATTTGCTACCCCCCAGGCAAACGCACCCTTCAGGACCACAGCCCTCCTTGTTGTAACAACATCTGTCTGAATAACGACTGCCTGACACAGTGAGTGCTCAGCAAGTAAGAGTTAGGACTGTCATTGTTATAATTAATAATCTGCTAAAGGCAGTTACCAGAAATCGGTCTTTAAATCCCTAGAACCCTAGAACACTAAACGGAACCAAGAAATATCCTCTTTATAGTTGTTGTTATTATTCTCAAAACCGTTTGCAAAGCCTCTGCAAAACATACTCTGTAAGAGAAACAGGGCCTTTGGCACAGTTACCTGTCTCCATTTTAGAAGGATCCTAAAGTGCTCCTTATTTATTATGTTCTCAATAGCAGAACTAACATGCACATACATACAGACACCTCCAAATCACATACACTTTAACACACAAACACTCTAATGAGAAAGGGATCTAGAAACCAGTTTAAAAAGAGCACAGAGAAATGCATGAAGAAACAAATAAGCTCCTATTGACTTAACTATTCAGAACAGGGTTAACACTAAAGGATTTCTCTCCGGCTCAACTGCTACTGCACTTCCTGACCACTTCCCTCTCAGGAAAGCCCCCACGCCAGGTAGGTCTTTTGACTGGGATTAATCTCATAGATATTTCTAACAAATCTAATATCTGACTTTTCAGGTCAGAAGTAGTCAATTAGAATGGAAAGGGAAACTAGCTGCTTTGAGTCAGACATACTATTAATTGGTAACTGGATGGAGACAAAATAGAAAAAACATAAAACACAGAAGAACTTAGAAGGCTTTGTGATCTTTACTCATTTTGCATATAGCTCAATACCACCAATAAGTCTCCAAAAAACATGGCTGTTACAATGCTAAGTTAAAGAAAGAAAAAGTAAAGTGCATACAACAGTTTGAGAAAGAGAATTATGCAATGTTTTAGAAAATATTTTCTGAAATTAAAGATTACAGTTATTTAGAAAAATAATTTTTTGTAGAAAATTCTGATAATAGTTAAATGAAGTAGTGCTAAATTTGAATCATCCAGAACAGTGCTACAAAGAGGGGCATTATTACTCCAATGTATATGAAGACTGATGAGCGTGGCTGTTTAAAATCAAGACAGAAAAATTATCTGATGGCTACTTTTTCTTACCGCGGTAAAAAAGCAGGTAATACAGGTTCTTGCTACTGAAAATGCAGTTGAAGGATCAGCAGCAGCATCCACAGGGAGGCTGTAAGTTACCCAGAATCTCAGCCAGACTCTGGATCAGAATCTGCATTTCATATGGAATTCAAGTTGAAAAAACCTCACATAGATAACTACGGACTACTAGGATCTCTTCCCAATGATCCAGCATCAACATCTGGTGCCATAGGTTGCATTCAACTATCAGGCGAATTGAAAATAATTCAAAATAATTAAATATGGTTTTGACATTAAAAACTTAACATTCCCTCACATCTTGTTCTGAAATTCTTCTGATTAGGCCCCAAATGTCAAATTCCAGGATTGAGGTATGCAGACAGCCAACTAAGAGGGACCAAGATATCTGACCATTCTCTGGAAAGAAAGCACCAGCCCCGATTATTTTAAAAGATAATGATAGTGATGATTTCAGCTGGAAAAATAAGGGATCAAAAAATGTAAACTATGAAGCAGACAAATCACTTAATATTTTTAAATGGTCTAATTCACAATTCCATTTCAACAAATTAGCAATGTACCATGGTAAAATTAGCAATCAATCTAGTTCAGTCCTGGCTGGGCCACTTAAACAGAGAAAGGGGAGTATTCGAACGAATCATTTAGCCTTTAAGGCCTCAGTTTTCCTCAGCTATAAAATGAAGAGATTCACCCATAATAAACTGTTTTCAAGCTTTACACTCAATCCACAGTAAGAAACGCATTTTACATTCTGACTTAGTACTAAACATAAACACACATACAGGCATGGTTCACAAAACCAAAGTTATGCTTAGCATGTTATGATATACACTCTGGTATTTTTTATTTTATTCTTTCTTCTTTTCTTTTTAATGTTGGTCATAATCCATTCAACTTATCTTAAGACCACAGTTTAAGAAACACTGGTCTAGGTTATTTATAAGGGCATTTAAGGTTTAACATGCTAGGTTCTTTTCCATCAAGAATTCGGACTAGAGACCATCAGATGATGACAGGTTCATGAAACTCCTCAAACTATATGTGAAACTGGCAGTATGTGTGCATTTATTTTTCTAGAAAGTGAAACCATAGCATTCATCTGCCCTGAGTAATTGCAACCCAAATACAACAAAATGTTAGGGTTAAAATGTTATGAAAATGTAAGATTGATTTGAATATATTCTCTTTCATTTCTATAGTCTATTATATTAAATACAAATTATGGCTTCTTTTCCTCCTTGATTAAATACAAATAGTTAAAACTCCATCTGTTGAGTCTGTAACCCAGAAACATCACCCACTGGGTTGAGGGGTCAAAAAGGATAAGCAGCCTGATGTCTACTGCCACATTTTGCCCCTAAAATTTCTTTCCAATTGGCATTTTATCACCTGTTTCCACACCTCCTGAATTTTAGAGCTGTTTGAGACATGGTTAGTCTGCCCCAAATGAGTAAATAGGCCAAGAAGCCCATCAAAGTTTTATGAAAGTATTCCCAAAATAAAACATATAGTGTATTAGGTGTTGGGCATATGGTGGTGAGCAAGACTAAAAACCAAACATAAAAGGTTGGTTAATAATAGTGGGTTTCAGTTGACTTTATAATTGCCAGAAAGCTGAATCAGTGTTAACCTATTTCCATTCAATTCTCAATAATAACAAAATTATCAACAGATTTTAAGCTCACTTAGATCATCTTTTCACCACTGGAGGGTTTGTCAGCAATCCTACCTTTATTTAATACAATCTTATATATTCAGTTTGGAGACTTGAATGAGGTTTGAAACTGAAAGGGACTCCAGAGATCATTTAATGCAACTCTTTTTCTCACAGGTATGGCAACTGGGTGTAGGAAGTACAAGGTGTTTGTGAAAATTCCACAGTAAAGAAGGGGGCAACACCTGGACTACAAGACGGATCTCCTGGCTTGTCATGTTGTTTGCTTTGCTCACTCTAGTGAGTCCCTACTTTTTTGTAAGTATGTCAGGTAATCAGTATAGGTGATTACCTCACATACTTAAAAAATGCTCTACTTTTATATTTCTAATCTACTTAAAAGAAAAAGCTTTCTTTTAAAGTTTACAAAGATGACATGAACATATGTAGTCTGCACCCCTGTAGGGGGACACTACAGCTAAGAATGCTGAAAGGATACTTGTGGAATGAGATGGAAGGAAGGAACAGCAGTGAGGATGCTGCTCAAAAACAGAAGAGGCTCTCCAGGTAAAATAAAGTTAGAAACCAACTATTCACAGTTAACACCAACTTCTATGTCAACAACTAATGATGCTGGCAACTCTTGTTTAACTTGCTCTAACCCTGGACTCCTTGCCTGACTTGTACACGGTTTACTACAAAGCAACTAAAAAGCAACAGCAGTGAGGCTAACAGAGGTTTAAACGGGTAAGGCAGACTGAAGAAATACCCATCACTTCCAAAAATGATTAACATAAGCCTAACAAAAGAGAGTAGTTTAACCTGGTAAGTTATGATGAAATCGTGTTTTGTTTTTGTTTATTTGTTCCTTCAATACTGAGTAAAAATTATGCTTCTGATTTGGGAGGTAAAAAGATAAGCAACAAAATGTTGGCATTCCCAAAGTCAGCAGCAGCTGCTGTAAAACAGACTATATACACTTTCTAAATTTGGAAATATGGAGTCAAGCACTGGCAGAAAAGCATAGTGAAAAAAGCAAGAGCCAATAACAAGTGACCTTAAGATTAGTTTCTGTGAGCCTCATTTTCCTCATCTGCAAAATGGGGTAATTAGTCCCAGCTATACCCTCAGGTTTATTGTGAAGGCAAGATTATATGTTTTGTGAAAGCACTTTAGTCAAAAGCACTCTACAAAGGTAAGCTTTAACCATTAGCAGCAATTGTACCCAAAGCAAAAAACGTTTGTAATGCAATATCTAAAACACAAAAACTCAAAGATTAATCTAGCTCCTCATTCTTGTACTCTTTCAGACTGCATAGCTACGGACATTTCATCCTATCTGCAGGCTTCCTCTAGCCTCACCTGTGGGCCAAGCAGGTCCCATTTGCTATGAATCTTTGATTTTGCAGGGAATGTTGAATAATAATCAAGATTTGTGCTGTGCACTGTGATTGGGTCCACACCCAATGTCCAAAACCCACAGTGTTATTTCCAACCCTGCACTTGAACCCACACTTCAGGATGGGTGCCCATTGTGGTCTTCAAACCTCCAGGAGGCTGCCTGTTGGCTGATGCACTGCTGTACCCACCTCCTGAGATAGCCTCCTGCAAAGAGTCCATTTAGCCACCCAGGCATATCTCACTAGCAACTCAATTTGGCCTCTCTTAACAATGACCCAGTTTGAATTCCAGCACCAAGGGTGATAACTAAGGCAAGTATTTGGTCAAGGTATACCTCAGTGCTGTCTACAAGGATAAGGTTCACGGTCAGTTTCATTAAGTCACCTTTTCATGACACAGAGCTCCAGTTAACCTTGAATTGTACTTTAGATTTGGGTGGGGTGGTGGGGGGAGTGCCCAAAGGTAGAATGTGGTAATTCTTAGAAGGCAGGGAACGATGATTCTTTTTAAAATTCTATATGGCATTTAGCATGACATTTGGTGATTACAGCTCTTACATATACACTGTGTCTTAGTGTGCACCTGGTTTGGAATACTGAACAACTCATCTAAATCCCAAATTATTATCTTCCATACATTTAAGTGATCTTGAAAAGGGGTATGGAAGTTTACCAGGAGATACTCTGAAGATGGCTATTAAAAGGAATACTGTAATTTCTTTTGTAAAGTTGATGATACTTCAATAAAAAAAGCAATCAATTTCTAAGTTTTACATACTCCAAGCTTGTCCAACCCACAGCCCGCAAGAGGCCTAAGACGGCTTTGAATGCAGCCCAAATCAAACTCATTACCTTTCTTAAAACATTATGAGATTTTTTTTTTAGCTCATCGGCTATCGTTAGTGTTAACGTATTTTATGTGTGGCCCAGGACAATTATTCTTCCAACGTGGCCCAGGGAAGCCAAAAGATGAGACAACTCTGCTCTAGATGAGCTCATGGTACATTTCCTCAGGTGTAAGTATTAACTACATGTTTGCCTATCTTTCCCAATTATAGGTTTCTAGGATTTAAAAAATCTGTATAATATTTGGCAGAAATAGCAATTTATTTAATTTTCTTTACATTTTAATATGATGATCAATACCCAACTAAAACTCTATGTGTGTGTGTATATATATATACATATATATAAGTACACACATAGAGGATATGGGTTGTAAATTCCTTGTGCCTCCCCCACTCTTGCCACTTTAACATCTCTGAAACTGGTTTGTATCTTTTAAATGATGGCATCTCATGAGTATTAACTATTAGGCTTTTTTTCTTTCTTAGTGGTGCATAAATAATGGCATGTCTTACACCTGATGGCACCTTACAGTCAGTGAAATACGGTAAAATTTGTACAATTCAACAGGAAGAAAGAAATCTTTTCTTTAGGTGGTTAATTATTTCCTTAACCAGACAAGATGATGGCTCAGAATTCTGGCTGAACTACATTACAATAATTGAGCTTTCATCAAGTAGTTATTTGATAAAGTATATAATCACAATTCTCAATTGAGACTGCTACTATGACAACCATTGATATGGTAGAATATCTAGATGGAAATCTCAAAATGAGAATTTGCATTGCCAAGACTGGTAAGAATTCCAGCATTAATACAATACATTTCTAATATTTTCTCATGCCACACAATTGTACATAAAATTGTAAATAAAATGTACATAAAACTGATCAGTATAAGCCTGTAACTCTCTGGGTATTATTTGCTAAAGATACTTTCTCAATCAATTCAAGATATATTAACCTACAACTACTTTACATATAAGTTAAATCTGGAGCTGAGTGACTCTTTAGAAGATACTGCTTACTTTCAAACAAATAGAATCCATATTAAAATGTTAGCTTAAGAGAGAGAAATGTTATCATTAACACAATGATCCCAGTATACTTATGACTCTACTAGGTACCTGAAAATAGCCTATCCAAAGAAAAGTAGAACCAAGGCTCAGGAGGTCCCTTTCAAAAAGGCCTGAATGGGGCTGTTCCAAGAGAGGACTTCAATCCTGCTGGAAATGCTGGAATGGAACAACCTCACCCAACCATTGCTATGGCTTTTTCCAGATCATTTGTTGGCTTTAAATAACAGAGGAAGAAAATAATACGTTTTGGTCAAATAAAAAAAGTGTTTCCAAAGATATGTTTTACTTTGGCTAGTAATAAGTTTTTTTTTCTCTTTTTTCTGATATTCGAAAGATAGTCATCAAGAACATCTCCTCAATCAGATCATCAAAGTCCTAAGCTTCTCTCACTTGTTAACCAAAGAATATCTTGCTCTATTTGGGAAAAACACCTTTTCCAAAGAACACATGGGATGAGAAGAAAGAATCCAGACAACTCCGAAACCACCAGATATTCTACGTCAGTCCTAATTATTAGTGAGGTTCCAAGTGTCACAGCCAAATTTCCCCCACATCCACAACTAAGTGCTATACACTTAGGTTACTCAGTGCTTAGAAATAAATACTACTCTCCTGTCCTTCAATTTACTGCCTTCCCACTATCAACACCGAAAGACCTGAATGACATCAATTACCTTAGATTTTAAATTGTGCTCACTGTAAAATGAACAGGATAGGTTGGGAAAGGCAAAAATAGAAAAAAAAAATTTTTTTATTTTATTAGTATTATTATTTTTTGCAAAGCCACATAGAAAAGACCAGTTACAATTTCACCTTTTGACAATCACTATACACATATCCCGCAAGGTCTTAATTAATTGCTATTTAATGAAATGCCTTGCTTTGTTTTTACAATATATGCGACCAGAATGAAATATAGTTATTTTGGGCAAACAATACAAGACCTAACTCTAAGAGGTCTGCTATGCTGAGTGAAATTTGACAAATTTTGCTGTGGGAAAACATAGACATCCATGAAGTTACAAAGCAGCTTCACACCCAATTTCTAACACACCTTCTCTCGAGTAGATACCACCAAAAGAAAATGAAAAAAGGCACATACATTTCTAAAATAAGTAACAATAATATCCCCTAACAAAAAATTCAAGTAGAATTAGAAGGCTGTGATAGAACATTATTATAGAAACCAGTTTTTAGCACAGTAAAAGCTGTTCTAGAACCAAATTAAAAGATACGCTTTATGCTACCTTTTTTTTTTTTTTTTTGAGAAGGTGTTTCACTCTATTGCCCAGGCTGGAGTGCAACGGCATGATCTCGACTCACTGCAACCTCCGCCTCCAGGATTCAAGTGATTCTCCTGCCTCAGCTTCCCAAATAGCTGAGATTACAGGCATGTATGTGCCACCATGCCTGGCTAATTTTGTTATTTTAGTAAAGATGGCGTTTCGCCATGTTGGTCAGTCTGGTCTTGAACTCCTGACCTCAGGTGATCCACCTGCTTTGGCCTCCCAAAGTGCTGGAATTAAGGCGTGAGCCACTGTGCCCGGCCATTTGATGCTACTTTTAATTAGCTTAAAAGTATACAATCCTGGTCAACTGTTGTGAAGTACACAATAGAAAGGCATAGTGTACTTTAAATGTTGGTATAACCTTAAATATAACAACATCAAGTAATATTCATAGACTACCACCATTTGCTGCAGGAAATAATAATTTGACACTGATAAAGCCCTTCTTTGTTGCTTCGAATTCTCATGCTGTTATAATCAGAATAAAAACTGAGGTTCTATACCTAGCTTGATCACATGTATTAGAACTAAGAAAATAAAGTATTTCAAAAAAAATTCAATTCTCTAATATTCTCTAAAATAAAAATAATTATTTAAATTAAGAGCTACTATATAAGTAGGTCAGTACTTGAACTGCCCAGAGATTTAGAATAAAATAATCTAATTGCTCATGAAATAATGCAAAAATAAGTCTCACTTAGAAAGTGGGGACTGTTCATGAAAACATGTTCTTAAATTTGAGTTTCTCCAATCTCTACATCACATAACAATAGGCAGGACCGCATTTATAATACGTATGGACCTTAACCATAATAAGCAGATTAAAACATTAAAGTCAAAATATACCTTCAAAGAGGGGCAACTCGACTGTCAGTACCTTAATTTTTTTTAAATAATACATAGAGTAGCAACCACTCCACTATAGTTAACAGAGATATGAACTCATTAAAATCCATGGTGATGATGACTGGAACCAGACCAAGGAAGGACAGACAATCTCTGAAAATAGAGATCACAACTTACATCTGAGTCAGGTCTCTCTGCATAAGGATTTTACTTGTCATCTGCAAAGATGCTATGATTTCTACTAAGATTTCAGTATAGGCTGATGACAGTATTTGCTTGAAGTAACATCGTCTTGTAAAATTTAAAATATGACATCAAAAATGAGACGAAAAGAGGCAAGTGATCGAATTTTAACTGTACTCTGTAATTCTTCCTTAAGGGGCTATCATGTGAATTGAGGAAGATTTCTCTCACATGCCAGAGGAGTGCAAACAAGCATCCACCACAGAAGAAGGGAAGAAATTCCATCTCACCTTTCCCAGTGAGGGGAAGCATGGCATGCAATGCATTTTGGATCTCCATGACTGGCTGGATTCACAGTTATTTTGACTCATCCTCTTTATTCACCCACCCCGCAAACCAGACTGTTTTAACACTACAAATGAGTCCACTGCTTCCTGCCATCCTCACTGCCCTTTCTTCTGTACAACCCAACTTATCAAAAGCCTATCCACCCATCCTTCAAGATGCAGTCCAAAGGATACACCTCAGCAAGGAAGGTTTCCTGGTGCTTCCAGACTCATCATGCTCAACTGAGTACTTTCTCACATTCTATGTTGCCTTATATTGCTAGATTAAAGTGTGCTTTCTCTGAGGACGCATCTCCATATCTGCAACAGTGCCATGCCCACACACCTGGCTTTCAATGGTTACACAAGAGGAGTTTAAAGCCCAATACTTCCAAGTCCAGTTAGAATTCTAGATTACACTTGTGGAGTGCAACTGGTCCTAGACCAAAATGGTCTGAGACTAAGGTCTATGGTGTTTCTAGCTGACTGAGATGCAAGCTTAGACTAGGTACAGTGGCAAATAACCTGAATACCTATTAAACATGTCCCGGGGCTCTCTTGAACATGTCTAAACACAAATGCAGTATAAAATACTACATTAATCTCACAACTAATCCAACTGAAAACACCGAAGCTCAACTTAAAGCAAGTCCCTACAAGCTTAGAGGTAAGGCCTTGCTTCATTAAAATTCTAAATTTAATGTAGTAGAGATATTCACAGAGAAGTGTGGGTTAACCAGGAAAAAGAACTGGTTACCAGGACAAAGCTGCCTTTATCAACCAGCCTCAATTCATGGCCTGGCATATTTATTTATAGTGCTAGTAAAGAATTTTAATGATTTAATGAAGTGGAAAGAATGATAAATTCTCAGCAATTCACATGAAAAGAAGAAAGCAGTCATATGAATAATCCAAAAAAAAGGTAATTAAAAAGACTTTCTAATGTGGTCTTGAAATGTGTTTCGTCTGTACTTAACATTGAATCAATGAATTTCCACTACATTAGACACTTCCAATCTTCAAACAAAGTAATAAAATGGGCTGTGTGTACAGGGCAGTAGGAAAATGCAGACCTCCCCTGCAAATGAACCACACTTCTAGGATAGGAAATGTCTCATTTCAAATTACTGCAGAGCAAAAGCACAAGTAGAAAAGTACACTGCTTAAATGTGTGAGTCTCTGTGTCTTACTTCACTAAGAAGAATCAGACGAGTAATCAGGTGTTTGACTTTTCTTACAAAAAATAAAGAATTCTCAAATTCCATCCATATATTCCCTTACAACATTGGAGTAATAGGCTGGGCATGGTGGCTCATGTCAGTAATCCCACCACTTTGGGAGGCTTAGGTAGGCAGATCACCTGAGGTCAGGAGTTCGAGACTAGCCTGGCCAACATGGCAAAACCCTGTCTCTACTAAAAATACAAAAATTAGTTGGGCATGGTGGCACGTGCCTACTTGGGAGGCTGAGGCAGGAGAATAGCTTGAGCACAGGACTGGGAGGTTGCAGCGAGCAGAGATAGCACCATTGCACTCCATCCTGGGCTACAGAAGAAGACTGTTTCAAAAAAAAAAATGGAGTGATAATAGATGGAAATGATGGTATCAACAGTGGAATAACTTATTTTTTGGCCAAAGCTAGAAAGTCTCTTGCTGGTCTGTTGTATTTATGGAACCTTTACCACCAGCAATGATTTTAAAAACCATTAAGAGTGTTAAAAATGTAAACAAACTGTTTTAAAGTCATAGTTTGAGTTCTGTGGTGGCCAAAATAAATAAATAAAACTGCTTGAATTTTTCAATGATGAATTCACTGGCTAGAAAAGTGTACTTCTTAGAAGGCAGTGTGAGGTAAATTCATTCTGTGTGTGCCTGTTGTTTGATGTGTATATGACTTAAAAGCAGTTCTGACTTGCACTGGCTAAGAAAGGATCTAAGTAGAATAAGTGACCAAGTCCCTCTGCAACCTCCCAGCAACATCTGCTAGTGGTGATGCACAATGAAGGCTGCCATGGAAGGGATTATTTACTCCAAACAGAAAAGGCAAGAGTTTCTCCAGGAACTACAAAATATAAAAATTGTTCCATAGTCTGGCTCTGTAACTTTTCTTACTATTGATGCTGCTGGTTTCTAAGTCATTTGAAGGTCACCCCAGTGACTGAGCAAAAGTGAACAGTGCCAACGGAGCAGTCAAGTCTTGAGCCTTACTTTTCCCCAGTCCTCCTCACCCACACCTGAATGATGGAGGATTTCGGCATAGTGGTAAAACGACCTGGGTAAATGCAAAATAGCAACTGTGCATTCCCCTTTGCTATAATCAATGTATTGTTTCTTGGGGAATCTCTGGGAGTTGCAACAGTAAAAAGTATTGATTTTAATAAACCTCAGCTGTTGAGTACACACTTTTCAAATATTCTGCGTCATGAAATTGGGAAACAGGCACAAAGCATTTCCGGTGAAATTGAAATAGAATGGTTTCCTTGAGAAAAAAAACACGTGTACAACTATTTGTGTTACAAGTCAAACCAGCAGCTTTTTTGTTGAAAAGCCATTGTTACTTGACAGAAGAAGCAAAGCACGCTTATTCAGACTAAGGTATTTGGCAGACTTTTTCTCAAAAATGAATGAAGTCAGCCTGTCACTGTAAGGAAAACTGACAGTATTTATTGCGATCATAAAATTCAAGACTTCAAGCAAAAATTAGAATTTGGAAACCTTGATTACACCACCATGAACCTGACAGGTTCCCAATACTCAAAAGACTGTTCTGTTAAGAGCAGTGATATTAAATGAACATGATTTTTGATACTGTATAATGAAATGTGTCAACACTTGAAAGATTTGCATAACTTAGTGAACCAATCTTTTCTAATAAGAAAGCAATTACAATACAAAATCATGTATTGATAAAAGATCTAAAGTACAAGACCGACCAATGGATTTAAAGTATAACGAGAGTACAAAATGTTCACTGATACAGTTTGATTCCATATAGCAATTAATCTTTAAGAAACTATCATTTATGAAGTTTGGTGAGGTATCAAATATCCACAATCATTTGAAAATGCTATTAAAATATTCTTTTACTGCTATACATCTGCATGACGCCAGATTTTCTTCATATGCTTCAACAAAAACATTTATTTTTAAATACACACTTAAATATTTTCTTTAATTTTGACTACAGTAAATATTAATAGATATGACCCCTATAAACAAGTTTTCTGGGCTTTTGAAAATAATTAAGAGAATAAAAGGGTCCCAAGACCAGAAAGTATGAGAACTGCTGATGCCCAGCTTCACAAGAAGTTTGGATTTTATTGTAAGCATAATGGTAAGCCTCTAGAGGCTATTAATATGATTTGGATTGATGTCCCTACCCACATTTCATGTTGAATTGTAACCCCCCGATGTTGTGGGAGGGACCTGGTGGGAGGTGACTGGATCATAGGGGTGGATTTCCCCCTTGACAGTGTGTGAATTCTCATCAGATCTGGCTGTTTGAAAGTGCCTAGCACTTGCCCCTTTGCTCACTCCTTCCTGCCACCATGTGAAGATGTGCTTGCTTCCCATTCACCTTCTGCCATGACTGTAAGTTTCCTGAGGCCTCTGCAGCCATGCTTCCTGTAAAGCCTGCAGAACCATGAGTCAATTAAAACTCTTTTCTTTTTAAATTCAAGTCTCAGGTAGTTCTTTATAGCAGTGTTAGAATGGACTCATGCAGCTATTAACAAAAAAAACTCATAAACTATACATGATCAGGGCCAAGTTTTTATATATACCTGCTTTTTCCTTTCACTCTCCTAGGAAACAGTAACTAATTCTCAGAGAATAATTCTCAAGCATTCACTCCAAAATATATTTTTGCACATTGTAGACAGAATGAAGGACACAAGAGATAATCTCTGCCACAAGAATTAAGAGCTGGCCAGGCACAGTGGCTCACACCTGTAAGGGAGGATCATCTGAGGTCAAGAGTTCAAGACCACCTGGCCAATATGGCAAAACTGGGTCTCTACTAAAAAAAAAAAAATTAGCCAGGTGTGGTGGCAGGTACCTATAATGCCAGCTACTCGGGAGGCTGAGGCAGGAGAATCGTTTGAACCCGGGAGGCAGAGGTTGCAGTGAGCTGAGATCACGCCACTGTACTCCAGCCCACGCAACAAGAGCAAAACTCCACCAAAAAAAAGAAAAAAAAAATTAAGAGCAGTCAAAGAGCTAATATTCCATCTTTTCAGTGGCACTGTTTGACATCTCCCCAACCTCACAGAATTCACAGAATATAAGTTGCAATATCATATTAATTGACATCAAAGATATTAAGAAAAAAAACTATAAATGAGCTTTGAGGTAGACAAGTATCCCTAGAAACTTCACATAAACCAGCAAGACAGCAAACATCTCTCTCTGAAAATTTGCTTTCCCCTGTATCATATCTCCTTAGGAGATTCAGTTAGCGATCTTTGGTGTTCTCCTAAAGCAAGCATGGCTGCCAATGTTTAAGATAATTTGTTAACTTTTTTCTTTCATTTAAAGAGACACATAGCAGGCAGAATCTGCCTCTTCCTACAGTGCTATTTTAATATATTATATCTACACAGTATGGCATTTGATACTATACAATATTGAAATCTTCCTACATACTAAATAGAAGAAAATGATTTGTTGTAAATAAAGTTTAGGTTAGGACTTTGTAAAAGTCCAAAAGAAACACTTAATTTACCAACAATAACATTTCATTTAAAAATACAGGTAACGCTTGAACACTATGGATTTGAACTGCTCTGGTCCACTTATATGTAGATTTTTTTCAATAAATATATTAGAAAATTAGTTGGGAGATTTGTGTAAGAATTCAAAAAACAGATGAACTCCATGTTTTGTATTTCATGAATATATAAACCATGTAGCTATTAGTCTATTTTATCATTTACTACCATAAAATATACACACATCAGAGTTATCAAAATTTATGCACATAAACACATGCTGTCTGTATATAGTGCCATTCCCAATCCAGAGAAATATAAACAAATGTTAAGATGCAGCATTAAATCATAAAGGCATAGAATTAACTATAGTATATACTATACTACTGTAATAATTTCACAGCCATCTCCTGTTGTTCCTGTGGTGAACTCAAGTGTTGCCAGTACTTGCCTATAATGTCATGTGATGCTAACCATCTCAGCGTGAGCACTTTCTCTCTCCAATATATTGCTTATGGCAGTAAAATGTGATCTCTGGTGGTTCTTGCGTATTTTTCATCATGTTTAGTGCAATATAGTAAAACACGAATAACAGCAGGAGACCCATACAAAGTGCCACTAGTGATGCTGGAAGTGCTTCCAAGAAGCATAGAAAAGACACTATAAGAAAAAAGTTGAATTGCTTGATATGTACTGTAGATTGAGGTCTGTAGCTGTGGTTACTCACCATTTCAGACAGATGATTCATCTTGTAAACAGATGATGTAAACTTACAATATTGATGAATACAGTACAGTTCTATAAATGTATTTTCACTTATTTTCTTAATATATTATTTTCCCTAGTTTATTCTAAGATAGTAGTATATAATACATATGATATACAAAATATGTGTCAATTGACTGTTAAATGTTCTCAATAAAGCTTCTGGTCAACAGTAAGCTATTAGTAGTCAAGTTTTTGTGGGTCAAAAGTTATACATGAATTTTCAACTGTTTGGGGTGGGAGATGGGGGAGGGGCATCAGTGCCTCTTTATGCTCAAGTTGTTCAAGGGTCTAGTCTTTTACCAGAGCTAGTATCCAAATATATTCCCATCTTTACTCCTTAAAAAATTTTAAGAGGTTGTACATTTTAGTAGGATTCTGATCCTCACAACTACTTCACACTCAATAACTACGTAATACTATGGAAACATTGTAAACGCAAAATATAGGTTGTCCTTATCTTGAGCATCTCATTTTCCTCTAAGTCAACCCAAACACCATTATCTATTGATATCCCTAACCCACACCCACCTAGTCAAATCCATCACTACCTGGTGATGATCTTGAGTACACACTAGGAGCTATTTGCTAGCTAAGAGTTCAGGACTGATTCTGACATTTTGGGGAGATCAACTGATAAAAGAAAATAGCTAATAAAGTAATAAAAAAATTTCAAGGATGCATGAGTTGATCTCACAGATCTTACAGAAATACTTATTGAGTGGTATTAACTAGGCAATCTACTAATTTAAGTAAATTATATAGCATTTATTAAATAGGTGCTGAAATCATCTTGGGGAGGGGTGAGGAAGTCCGCTTTGAGAGACTGACTGTAACTGCATGGGGATCAAAAGTGACTGCACATGTTCACGTTCCCTCCATTGCTGACCACTTTCAGATGGCAGCCCACTCTCCAACAGATGAGCGCCCACTTCATGCACTTATTTATCCTGTCTCCCAAGGCCACAAGAGATGGTGAACAAAAAAAAAAAAAAACAAACAAAAAAAAAAAAAAAAAAAAAACAGGAAGAAACAGAGCACTCTGGAATGCACCTTCACCAACACTGGTGTCTAAGTGGTGGTGTAGGAGGATGGGGCTGTGCAAGAGAACGCTACCAACAGCTGCCTGTAGCCTGAACCTGCATCCTGAGCAGAAGGAGAGACTTTTGGGTAGCTTCTCACCATATTTTTCTACTGAAAATAAGATTATTTTGGGAAGAGTCACCTGATACAACCTCAATTAAGAATTTTACCAATTTCCAGGTTTTCAAGGAATATAGATCATTCTTCAACAACGCATTACATGTAGATAGACTTTACTATATTTGACTTTTTGCTACATGCTCTAGGAACAAAGGTATGAAAATAGGTGGCAGTCTACATTTGAAGTCCTTCTCTATCCACAGAAACCTAAAGTACAAAATAACAGCAGAGGGCCAAAATTAGTCCCTCACTAATAGAGTAAGTATGTTTGCTGGTGATGGGTAGGCAAGACCACCACTTTAAAAAAAACAAAAGAAATGAGGTGGCATTATAAAACAAAAACTCTCAGAAAGGCAACAAATACTTACAAGTCTCCAAAGCAAGTGCAGAACTTTACCAAGATGTGTTTTCCAACTGGGCTGTCCATTAACGGCCTAAACTGAGGGCAATGTGACTTACCATAAGAAAGATAGGTAGGCCAGTGCTTTCCATTCAGCCTTGGCCAATAGTACTGACTATTTAGGGTTCAACATAAAATGAATCTGTAACAGTGCTATTTTCAAAAGAATGAGTCTTCATGACAACAAAAAGTAGATCCAATCAGGGTTGCAAAGGCAAGGCAAATTCATCAGGTAGGATAGATGCATTCAAAGCAATGGAACTTGTGAAATTTTATTTCTAATATGTAAGGTAATCATGGCTAAATGTTTGCACCTTCTAATTAAACATGGGGAATGCTCTTACTATGTACTACCACATAAAAATTAAGGCGAGATCAAATATACACAACGAACTAGCTATATCTTGAATTATTTTGACAGTAGAGTTGAAGAAAATTTTCACATTTTTGTGTATAGGTAACAGCTACTGGCCTTATCCATTTCTTTGTTTTTTTAGAGAGAGTTTTACTCTTTCACCCAGGCTGGAGTGCACTGGCGCAATCTCAGCTCACTCCAACCTCCCAGGTTCAAGCAATTCTCCTGCCTCAGCCTCCAGAGTAGTTGGGATTATAGGCGGACAATACCACACCTGGCTTATTATTTTATTTTTAATGCAAACAGGGTTTTACCATGTTGGCCAGGTTGGTCTTGAACTCCTGACCTCAGGTGATTCGCCCACCTTGGCATCCCAAAGTGCTGAGATTACAGGTGTGAGTCACTGTGCCTGGGCGGGGCTTACCCATTTCTAAAGACACATATATCATGGTTTTTCTTTATTGTCTATTCTTCAGTTGCATAAACAATCTCTAAAATAATCATCTTTTTTTCTTGCAAATCACACCACTTACTTGCATAGTAAATTCCAACAGTAAAAATCATACAAATATTTCTTGCTCTATTAAGAAAGAGAAGGGAGTCTGATGTTTTTGACATATTCTTGGATTTGAAGGACACAAAAAGAGCCTAGAAACACAGTAAGCAAAACTTTAAAATGAATGATAGGTTCAGCAAACCACCATGGCACATGTTTACCTGTGTTTAACAAATCTGCACGTCCTGCACGTGTATCCCGAAACTTAAAATAAAATACAATTAGAAAAGAAAAGAATGCAAATACCTCAAGAGTCTGAGACATAAGGAACCATGGAAAACAAAGTGAAGTGTCCAAGAGATCAAATACAGTGCTCATCCACTTCTCAGATTTGTGTGAGCACTAGAGGGGGCATAATAATTATTATAATTCATATGAAAAATATAAAAATTATGTATTTTAAAAATAAAAATGACTGCTATAACAGTTGCCATAGGGATGACTACAACATTCTCTTGTCTAGAAAACTGAAAGTAATGGACTGAGATCCTTTGATTTTGTGGATTTAGTAAATGGTTCAATTATGTGCATCCAGGTGGCTTTGAGGATTTCAAAATCACCTTAGAAGTGATTTTGGCAAGATCCTCATAGGAAAAAAGCTTAAAGGGGCCATGAAAGATGTCCTAAACAGCAAAAAGGCATTAAAAAGGGGAAAAGAAATGGTTATTGCTCACATTAAGAGACAAATATCTGCAGACTGGTTAAAGAACAAAATACAGTAACAGTATATCATTGATATTTATCAGGGAACCCAGGCATATTTTGAAAAGCTCCCAGGTGATGCCATACCTACTCTTGATTAAAAATTGAAATATAAAGAGAGAAGATTCTAGAATACAATTCACATCATTCAGATGTGAATCAGGGCACTTGGCTAGGCTTTTTTGTTAGTTATGTGACCTGGTCCTACCCACTAGTATAGTTTAGTACTTTACAGACAGTACTCTATTTAATTCTCGTAACCATTCTCTGTATTATCTCCATTATAAATTATAAATGTTCTTGAACTTTTCCCTTGCTGGTGGGATAAGTCAACGTTAGATCCACAAATGCTTAAACGCTATGCATATGTTGCTTCATGAAAAATTGACTGAAAAAAAAGTAGAGAAGGTAGACTACATTCATTCATTCAAAAAATATTTACTGAGCACCTTCTATGTGCTAGGCACTTGGGACACATTAACAAACATACATAAAATATTCACCCTCAAGGAACTTATAGTCTAGCAGAGGTGGGAAAGAGAGGTAATTCACAAAATAAATAAATAGTAATTTAGAAGGTAATAGATGGGATGTAAAAATAAAATGCAGAGCACTGCAAGAGACATGTAGGATACAGATTGCAGTTATAACTAACGTAATCACACAAACAAAATGCTATTTTAGTGAAGACCTGAAAGAGGTGAGGGAGTTGACCATGAATGTATCTGGGAGCTGGAGGGTAGGATGAAATATTATAGGCAGAGGAAAAAAATCCAGTGCAAAGACCTAAAATGGAAATGTACCTGCCATGTTCAAGGATTAGCAAGGAGGCAAGGATGACTACAATGGAAAGCACGAGTGGGAGACAAGTGGGAGAAGAAGTTGGTTAGTGGGAATCAGATCATGTAGGGCTCTATTTTTTTAAATTTCTTTTTGAGACAGACTTTTACTCTGTTGCTCAGGCTAGAGTGCAATGACACAATCTCAGCTCACTACAACCTCTGCCTCATGGGTTCAACCGATTCTCCTGTCTCAGGCCTCTGAGTACCTGGAATTTCATGTGCATGCCACCATGCCCAGCTAATTTTTGTATTTTTAGTAGAGACAGGGTTTCACCATGTTGCCCAGGCTGGTCTTGAACTCCTGATCACGAGTGATCTGCCCACGTTGGCCTAACGTACAGGCATGAGCCACAGTGCCCAGTCCAGATCATGTAGGGTTTTATGAATTATAAGAAAACTGGCCTTTATTCTGAGTGACATGGAAGCCATTGGAAGGTGTTAAGTATAATTTGACTTCCATTTTTAAAAGATCACTCTGATGTTAAGTTGATGGAAAATTAAAGAGAAGCCAGGGAAGAAGAAAGGAGATCAGTGATTTGCTAGGAGGCCACTGCAATAATTCAGACAAGAAATGCTGGAGACTTGGACAAAGATACTGGTAGTACAGATGGGAAAAGCAGTTAAACTCTGGATTCTGGATACATTTTGGAGATAGAACAAGAGGATTTGCTGACAACCTGGATATAAAGTTGGAACAAAAGAAAAGAATCAGAAGGATTCCCAGTTTTTTTTTTGGTTTAAATAACCTGAAAAAATGGAGCTTAGACCCACTAGGTTGGTGCAAAAGTAATTTGCTATTAGTGGAAAAAAAAACACAATTACTTTTGCACCAACCTAATAAAATGGGGCAGGCTGCAGATGGAGCAGGTTTGCAGAGAAACATCAGCACTTTCGCTCTGGCCATACTTAGACCAAAGTGTCTTTGACATATTCAAGTTAAGTAAAAAAAGTAGTTGGAGATGTCTAAGGTGGAAATACATATTTAGGAGTCTTAAGCAGCTACATGGTGTTTTATTAAAGCCCTGTGACTATTTGTGACAACAACGTGGCAAGAACTGAGCCTTGGCACATTCTAAATGCATAGGCTGGTGAGAAGAGAAAACCAGCACAAATCTGAAAACTGAAAAGAAACCAGAGGGAGCAGTATAGAAGGAAAGGCACCAAAGTGTGGTGTCCTCAAGAATCAAATGAAGAAAGAATATTTAAAAAGAAAAGGAGGAATAACAAATTATATCAAACACTGCCAACAGGTAAAGATGTGACTTGAGTGTTAGATTTAACTTGGAATGCTTGCTTGTGAAAAATCCCTAGTGACTATCTCCTATACCACCCCCACCAAGACAACATGCTCATACATTAAATATGTTATACTTCATTATTCCCATACGTTCAATTTGTTTTTATAAAGAATCATCCATAAGGAAGACTTTCATCCAATTTAATATTTGGGACTCAAATCAGTAGACTTTTTAGAAATACCAGTTGATAAACTGCAGATGAGAATGATCATTTGCTAATATTCAATTCCCATGTCTTAAAAACATAAAATTACCTTTAGGCAACTTGGAAATGAAAGGATAGATTTTCTTTGTTCTGATAAAGAACTGTAATAAACCAAAAAGCCAATATTCTACTACTCTTTTTCTTATTAAAATAAAGAACAAGTTTGTACATTATCGCCATCACTATTTGATGATGTTCCAGAAACATGTGATAACGTTCCAGAACGCTAAATCTAGTGCAAACTGCCATAGGACCAAAATAAAAGGTATAACTATTAGAAGTAGATAAAAGTGTCATCATCTGCCACTGATTATATAATTTGGGAACATACGAAAATAAACTGCAAAGCTTTTAGCATAAGAGCCAGCTATAAAATAAATACACAAAAATCAACCACCATCTTAGACTACCAATAGCCAATTTGAAGAACCCATCATGAAGTTACAAAAACAAATACCTAAGAAGAATTATAAGAGTAAACATTAGAACTCAGATGAAGAAAACAACTCTGCTGAGAAATAAAAGGTCTGAATAATCTTTCATGACCCTTAAAAGAAACACTGATTGCCAGGCACAGTGGTTCACACCTGTAATCCCAACACTTTGGGAGGCAGAGGCATGTGGATCACGAGGTCAAGAGATCAAGACCATCCTGGCCAACATGGTGAAACTCCGTCTCTACTAAAAATACAAAAAATTAGCCAGGTATGGTGGTACGTGCCTGTAGTCCCAGCTACTCAGGAGGCTGTGGCAGGAGAATTGCTTGAAACCGGAAAACAGAAGTTGCAGTGAGCCAGGATCGCGCCACTGCACTCCAGCCTGGCGATAGAGCGAAACTGTCGCAAAAAAAATTAAAAAAAAAAAAAAAAAGAAACACTAATTACAGATGGCAGTCCTTGCCAACAAAACAAAATGCAAATGATCTGGTATTTTTTTAGTTCTAAAGATTCATCTTTGGATCCTTCCTGATTAAGATGGCAAATTTAACACACATATCCAATTACACCCTTTCCCTAAACCCCACTTAAGTGACAGTAAGGGATCTTTCTAGAAGACATGGAGACCCAAGGACTTAAAGAACTGTAATGGAAACTACAAATCATGAAAGTGAAAAGCAGATGGACAAGTGGCAACTGTCTCAGCCAACTTGAGAGAGGGAATGCTACACCAACAGTGAGAAAAGCCAAGAAGTACTACTCACTCCAGTCTACTCAAAGACTAAGTACAAGAAGCTCTAAATTCCCTAGATGCCTTCCCCACCTCCTCACTGTAGACCATTGACAGACAATCCCAGAACCCAGCAAGGTTACAGATTTGTTCTTGGAAGTGTAGGTAAAACAGGCAAGTCTCCATGGTGAACCTTCTCCGAAGTAACTACACAAAGAGGATGCTGAAACCCCAGCCAGATTCCTCCATGAACACTGGAAATAACACCCTTTCCTCAGCAAAACACTAGAAGACTATTCAGTGACCAGCCCAAGAAGACCCTACAAATGGCCCCAGTGAAAAACTCAGGAGAAACAGTAGACAGTCCAAAGTGGCTGCCACTGGGGAGGGAGAGTAAGGAATGGGGAAGAGGAGGCAGATGAAAGACCATTTATTTTACAATGAGCCTTATAACTCTGTGCATGTATTAAATTTAATAATCTTTATCTGAAAGGACAGGTGCATATAACTGTAATGTTAAAAGAGTAGTGTGACGTGCTCTGCCAGATATTTCTATGTATTCTAAATTTATGATTAAAAAGATGTGCCACTGATTGACTAGTGATCAACACATAGATGAGCAAGACCTAACACTGAAGCAGACCCCAAAGCTAGTCAAGACCTTAAAAATTAATAAAGACCACAAAGCAAAGAAGAAAGGAGGAACTATTTAACAAATGGTGCAGGTAGAACTCGCTAACTAGGGAAAAAGAGAAGGAGGCAATCGCAGTATAAGAGCACTTCATATTCACATACAATTATAGAATTAAATGTAAAAAGATCTAATATATTTCCAAAATTTTGTTTCATTTAGCTCACGTTTCAGATAAAGATTATTAAATTCAATACATGCATAGTTTTAAAAGTCTAAAAGCCTTATTGTAAAATGAGTGGTCATCCTTATCACCTCAGTCTTCCTCCCCAGAGGTAGCCACTTCTGACTGCTTATTGCTTCTCCTGAGTGTTTTACTGAGGCCATTTGCAGGGTCTTTCTGGGCTTTCCAAGCATGATCATTTACAAGGAAAAAATCAAGGTAGAGACCTGTTTATATAGAAATAAAATATTTTTTTTTTGTTTGAAAAACACCAAAAAGTGAATTAAATAATGAGCTGTGGAGAAGAAAAAAAAACACTAAAAATATAATAAAGGTGCAATATTTTTTTTATAAAAAACAGGTTTTTTTAATCGTCACTTAAAAGTGGACAAAGTACCAGAAGAGAGAGCTCCAAAAAGGAAAACAAAAGAAAAAAGCAGATGATCAACTTCAATAGTTACCAAAAAATATCAACTAGAAGATTGTATTTTTATATAAAAATCAGGGGAGGTGATGAGCACTGGAGTGCTGACAAACTACAGGCAGACCATACACTCTGTAAGGGAATATATGATGGCATAAGCAATTTGGCAACAAGGCACAAGAGTCATAAAAGAGTTTACCTCTGCCCCAGGATTTCTACTGCCATAAATCTAACCTGAGTAAGTCTGACATACTTTAACTTTCAGACAAGGGCATTTTTCTCAGCTGCATCTGTGTGTCAACTTTTACTTATTGAGCCTACATCCTTTGGTTGACCCTGCTGGCCTTCCTCTACTTAGTTCATTCCATCTCACCAAAAGTCTATGGTACAGGCACCATGACCCTTATTCCAAGCAAATGCGATTAAAGAGGTAATTAAGGTCACTTAGGAAGTGGCCATGCTAGGATTTGCAATCAGAGGGTTTAATACTGTATTCCCAGCCACTAAAAATAAAAATATTATGTAAAACAATAGAAAATTAGTTCAATAAACTTGGGTGTATTTATCATGAAAAACTTTATTTTCAAAGGGTTTACAAAAAAAGGAAACATCTCTAATAAGTGCCTCATATTAAATAAAATTGCATATTTAAACTATGGATAAAATTAAAAGCCGGCTGGGCACGGTGGCTCACGCCTGTAATCCCAGCACTTTGGGAGGCCAAGGTAGACAGATTACAAGGTCAAGAGATCGAGACCATCCTGGCCAACGTGGTGAAATCCCGTCTCTACTAAAAATACAAAAATTATCTGGAGGTCGTGGTGCACACTTGTAGTCCCAGCTACTTGGAGGCTGAGGCAGGAGAATGACTTGAACCCACGAGGTGGAGGCTACGGTAAGCCAAGACTGTGACACTGCACTCCAGCCTGGCGACGAAGTGAGACTCCATCTTAAAAAAAACAAAAGCAAATTTTGTTTAAAAGTATGTCTATGCAGACAAACAAAAAGGGTAAAACGGAAGCACATCATCTAATTATCAGTTGTTTCTTTACGGATGATGTGACTATGATTTTTACTTTCTTAATTTTTTTCAGTGATTTGCAAAATGTCTCCAACAAGAAATACTTTAATTTTTTTAAAAGAAACATAGCAACAACAGAAATTCTCAACTATATTTGCTTAATTTGAAAAAACAAAGGACATGTCAATAAATGCACATTAATGCACACTTTCAATGAATTTGTGACTGGACAACGAGGTTGAAAGGTATACTAAAGTGAAAAGACTTAAAGATCACATTTAAATGTGTGATGAAAGAAGGGAAGATTAGGTGAGAGATTATTATTTTAGCAGCCAGCATCACTGCTGTAACCACAAGGTTAATCACATAAGAGGGATTTCCATCATTATTCCTTTCTCATAGTAAAATGAGAATAATTCACCTTACAGGATTTGCTTGATAGCCCAGTTAACAGAAATTTAAACAGCACATAAAATAGATTTTAGTAAGAGAAAACCATTTCAACTCCCAACACAAACTCACAATCATTGGAATCCTAAAGGCATTTTAGAATTGACTAAATTCTGATTACTTATATACCAAAGTTTAAAAGATTAAAAAAATTAAAAACCTGAAATATGTAAATGATCTATTTCTGTACTATTTTATTCAGAAGAGTTTTAAAAGTTCCTTGCAAGGCAAATTGGAACTCGATGCCCATAGAATACCTGCTTTGAGCATTAAAAAATGAACATTTTAAAAAATGATCTTTGGATGCATGTGTTTGGGCAGAAGTAGGGGAATGTGTACACTAATTCTGCCTTTCCTTTGTTAAAGTATTATATTACAAGCGGTTTAACATTTTGTAAAGAATGCTGGCAGAGTGCTTTCTAGGAACAAAACAACTTAAAAGCTAATAATGGCTTTTTCTTTTCTTTTCTTTTCTTTCTTCTCTATGTTTTGTAGATTCAAGGATGACTTGGCAAAAAAAGCTAATAATGGCTTTTTTGCCACAAATTATCAAAAGTTTTCCCGCACTGATATGGAGTTATATTTCACTTTTTAAAATTTTAAACATAAGGTATAATTTAGGACTTTAGAGAAATAGTACATACAATTCTTAGGCATGTGCACCTCTAAGAAAACTTGTTAAAAAATAAAAAGAAAACATTGTTTTCACTTCATTTGGGAAGTTTGTTAAACAAGTTATCAGTGCAAAAATTGGGAAAGAATGAAAAATCGAGAACGAACATAGCTGCTAGTAGTTATCCCATACAATGGCATTAAAAAATAATATGTAAGTATCCTAGAAAATCTTGGAACTGTATAAGCTCACCCTTACCTGCGCTGAGACCAAGAAATGAAAAGGGTGATTCAAAAATCTTCCGAAAAGGAAGAGTCCCATTTAGAAACCCAAGGTTAAGAGGACCCGCCCACTTCCCCTGGGGGACTCGTTGCTATGGGAACCCGCAGTAACCCTTTAAAGCCAGTAATGTATAGGGGAGGAAGAGCCTTCCCGAGGTTAGGGTTAAAACAGGGGATCTGGGGGAGCGTAGAGTGAGGGACTGAGGTAGGGTTAAAAGAAGGGGAAAAGCCTTTGGCTGGGCAGGGGTTCAGTGAAAGCGGACTTAGTAACCTCAACAATTGTTGTGAGTGCTAGAGTCACATTATAGTTCATAAAGTTTGAACCATTAGAGACGCTTCCCTCTCTCCTTGGTGTGAAACAATCCCCACATTTGTGAGTTCCTGTCTAGGAAAACGAATTTGAGTTTCATGCCACCAATTACAAACTGATTGCTACTACTATGTGAAACTAAACTCTTGACTTTCTTATATTAAACCAGTGTTTCCAAACTCGGCTGCGCGATCACCTGGGGATCTTTAAAAAATACACTGTGTTAATTGGTGTGGAGTGCGATTGGGCATGAAGAGTTTTAAAACTCCCCAGCGACTCCTCTGTGCAGCCAAGTTTGGGGAAACTGTATTACAGGATTTGGTGAGGTGGCGGGGAGTGTTTAAAAAAGAAAAAGCACCGTGATCTCCCTTGGTCTTTTGAGGACTAATAATAGAATTAGCTCGCTTTCACCAGGCACACACAGGACAATGGGTTGCTTGATAAATAGGGAACCCCGGCAGGCCCGAACAATACTTTCTTTGAAAAGGCCAGGAGGCAGAAGCCATTTCTTCCCAAGAGCGCAAACATCCGTCTTCCCGAACATCAAACTTCTACGTTTATTTTAAGAGCAAACGGGCCACGAATGCCACTCAGAACTCGGAGGACGAGTTCCAGCCCCAGAAGGAAGCGCCCCCGCCATCGCCCACCGCCACTCGTTGGGGTCCCGCAGTGCCCGAGGCCGCACTAATCCGAAGGGTCTGTCCCAGGAGTCCCCCGCCCCCGAGACCGAGCTCCCCGCGCCCCGCCGGCAGCGCCTCAGGAAAGTTACTCAGGGGAAGTTTGCTTCGCTTCCCACCGCGCGCCTCCCCAGGAGAGGGGCGCGGCCCCCGCCACCTGCTGGGCGCCGAGGCTCCCCGACCGCGCCCCCCGCCTGGACCTCAGCCACCTCCGGGGTCGCGCACCCCGCGGGCGTCTGCAAGGCCGTGAAGGCTCGTGCGCCCCTCCTCGGGGTCCCTCGGCGGAGGCAAGCCTGCCCCTCCGCCCCGGACACCAGGACCCCTGCGCGGGCCCGACGCGCCCCACTGGGACCCCCTCGGGTAGCCGGCCCGCGCGGCCAGCGCCTCTCCAGCCCGAGCGGCGGGTGTGGGATCCCCTGGACCCCAGGGCCTGAGGCCGACCTGAAGCCCCCGGCCTGGCCTCGCCTCGCCTCGCACTGCCCCTCCGACCGGCCGCCGGGCGCGCGCCCCTGCCCAGGCGGTCCCGCGCTGCGCACGCGCGGAGGCGCCGACCCGCTCGCCCGCAGCGCCCTCACTCACCGCCCGCGCTCCTCCTCGCCTCGGGCGACGCGGTCGTCCGCCGCCTTGCTCGGTGCCCGCTCCTCAAGCCCCGGCCGGGGCACTCGGAGATCCAGCGCCCGGCGGGCTCGGCGGGCACCCGCACGCAGGGCACGCTCTGCGGGAGCGCGCGCGCGTGCCCGAGCACCGGGAGGGAGCGGGGCGGCAGGGGCGGTGCTCCCGGAGGCGGCCCTGGATACGGGGCATGCGCAATGTCTATCCTTTCCTCAAGTTGGAGGGGTGGGCGGGAACCCGGGAACCCTGGCCTGGAGAAGGCGGGAAGGGTAGAGGAGAGCCAGCACTCCTCAGTCTCTAAGAGGCGACTTCGTCCTTGTCCCACAAACTGCAGTTTTTCCCTCACGGTCGGTCATTTATCAATGAATATATTAAGCATTTATGGAACACTCGCACTGGCAGAGCGGATGCGCGGGATACAGGGCATCCTCCGGTAATAGGGGGCCGATTGCATTTGGCTTTGAGACTCCTTTTCAGGCACTGATGCCAGCCCTCTCTAATAGACAAAGAGTGTGCGTAAATAGGGGTCTCATAATACCTACAATTGCAAACCTCGACTACACTCTTCAGCGATCTGGGGAAGGAGAGTAGCTGCTGGCTGGATTGATGATGAAAACTTCATTGAGAAGCGAAAGAGGAAACGTGAGCATAACGACGTTAAGTGGCAAAAATAAAAAAAAAAAGGAAAAAAAAGTCAAACAGCATATAAACCCATGCACCCTATCGGGGACAAGTTCAATCTGAGTGTATTGTTCTCAATGGAGGATGAAAACAGCGGCCGGAAAGGTAGTTGAAGCTCATCTGGAAATAATCTTTAATGCTTAGCATAAGACTTCAGCTTTATTCCGTGGATAATTGAGAGGCACTGAAAAAGGTGGAGAAGGGGAGCCCGGTGGTGGCTTAATTAAATGCAGAATTTAGGAATATAAAGTGGAGACTAGAGATAGAAATGCGGTAGTATGTGTTCCAGGTAAGAAGTAGTAGGGTCCTAAATTCAACGGTTGGTATCAGGAGTGGAAAGGATCTAAAAGTTTCCAGAGACTGTGAAGGACAGAATGACTCCCTAACTCATGTCACTACCTCTTGGGTAGAGAGATGTTTATTATGACGGGCGCCTACCTCATTAGATTAGATCGTCATCCTTGGCAAAATGTGTATCAGTGGATAAATTGGACCTATACTGTTAGGACCATTAAATGCTTCTTTTAGAATGAGTTTGGCCCTGGGAGAACCAGGTGAAAAACCATTAATTTGAGAGACGGTGTATATAGTGAAAGACACTTAGGCTTTGGAAAACAAAAAACCCTTAGCTAAAGTCCAAACACCTCATAATAAACTATATTGTCCAAATTCCTTACTATCTGTGAGCCTTACTGTGTTCATCTGTAACATGGGATCATAATGTTTGCCTTGTATAGTGGTAAGTTTTATGTGTCAACTTGACTAGGTCATGGTAACCAGTTATTTGGACAAACATGAGTCTAGATGTTTCAGTGAAGGTATTTTTTTTAGATGAGATTAACAATGAAATCAGTAGACTTTGAGTAAAGCTGATTACTGTTAATAATGTGCATGATTTTCATCCAATCAACTGAAGGTCTTAGTAGAAAAATGCTGACTTCTTCCCCCAGGCAAGAAGGAATTCTGGCAGCAGACAGCCATTGGCATGCACCTTTTCCCTGGGCCTGCAGCCTGCCTACCTACTCTGCAGATTTTGGAGTTGTCAAGCCTCCACAATCATGTAAGTCAGTATCTTAAAATTAGCCACAGTCATATAAGCCAATACCTTTCTCTCTCTTTCTATTTTTCTCTCTCTAAACTGAAAAAAAGAAAAAAAAATGGAGTCACTCATCCTAGTGTCACATAACCAAACAAAAACTTGAGTTATTTACTTGCAAGATCTGACCTTCTGAGAAATCGAGGTAACAGTGAAACCCCATTAAGCCAACAAGATTTTGCTTACATCTATAGAAGAAAGTAGCCTTGAAATGACCAACCCTCTATTTGTTCTTTATTTCTGCTTTTCTCTTCTTTTTTCTGCCTATAGAAATCACCCACTCTATTTAGCTCATCAGAATTTCTTTCTGCGTTGTAGACTGGATGCTGCCAAGTTCATGAAATGCTAATAAAAGCCAATCAGATTTTTGAACTTAATTTGGAGAAATCATGTTAATTGACATATATTTAAAATAGATATGTAGATATATATCCATCCTGTTGGCTCTGTTTCTCTGGAGAACTCTAGCTAATACCTTGAAAGGTTATGAAGATTATGTAAATTAATTCTCATCTGAAAAACAAGCATTGTAATCTTTAACTTGTGAAGCTGTAAAAAATTAAACACAAGTGTATAAAGCACCCAGTTTATAGCAGAGTCTGAGTAAATGACAGCTATTACTTGTGAATGAACACTGAAGGGAAAAACCAACGAAGAGATAGGATAGATATTAGCACTTTGAAAGCCTTTTCTCAGTTCACTGGGTAATAAATATGTAAAAACCAAATTTAAGAGGTAAAAGAAAATTTTGGTGTCCCTAGCTCTGACACACTAAAAATCTGATAAATATTGCAATTACTTCAAAATAAATTCCTTAAGAGCCATTAACTAAAGATAGACCCTGGTTGCACTCTAAAACACTAAACATGCAAAGTGGAGATATGAATTCATATCTGAACAGTTTACTCCAATTTAAGTTCCAGTTGAAGTCACTCTGCTTGCTACTAGGAAGGAGAAACATGGAAAGAGCTTCCTTTTGAAATAATTCCCTATCTCAGAGTAGGTGCATGCTAAAGCACTCAATCAATGTGTTTGTTGAATAGGCTTCTGGGTGAGCTTATTGTTTTGTTTTGTTTTTGAGATGGAGTTTCGCTCTTGTTTCCCAGGCTGGAGTGCAATGGCACGATCTTGGCTCACTGCAACCTCTGCCTCCTGGGTTTAAGTGATTTTCCTGCCTCAGCCTCCCGAGTAGCTGAGATGATAAGCATGTGCCACCATTCCCGGCTAATTTTGTATTTTTAGTAGAGACAAGGTTTCTCCATCTTTGTCAGACTGTTCTCTAACTCCTGACTTCAGGTGATCCACCCACCTTGGCCTCCTAAAGTGCTGGAATTACAGACATGAGCCACCGTGCCCCACCAAGATGAGCTTATTATTATGGGGAGTATGCAAAAGTGATTAAAATATTCCATTTATTCTACAAATAGTACCATTTGTTATGTACTAGGCAGCATCCTGCCTTCAGAGAATTTATCAAATGGCTAAGAAAAATGTGTAACTATAACTATAATTGAAGGCAGAATGTGACAAGTACCTTAAGGGGAACATAAATGGTTGGTCAATGGTTGGGCAAATTGTACCTTGCTCAGGTAGCTAATACTGAGGGCTCACTTTCCTAATCGTGCCTCCATAGTGGATCCTAGCTTTACACATTTTCTTATGGTAAAAGCCAATGATATACATGAGCATCTTGTAAATATGTTTTGAGCAAAGTTGGTAAACATCAAGTAAGTCAACATTCTCATTTCACTGACACTTTTGCTTCTCAGTACACGTTTGTGGGATACAGTTAGAGAGGGTGAGGCAGGAGAGACACAATCCATTCAAATGTAACAGTTTCTCCTATTCGTCCTCATCATTTGTCTTAGCTATTTTGTTTAAGGGAGATTTCACTTTAGAGTGAAAAAAATTACAGATAATTTTTTTGACTTAATGAGGATTTATGAGCAAAATACATAGAAACTAATATGAAGATAAGAAAAGGTAGGGGTTTGGATTTATGAAAGGGTGATGAATGATTGAATTGGAAATCATTAACCAGATGGACAAAGATGACAATCATGTTTATCCTATGACCAGTGTTGTCACAGGTGACTCCTTTTTCCTTTTGGCTGAGAATGAAATATTCCACCATGCATAAGAACAAGCAAACTCGAGGACTGACAAAAGCAAATGATTTGGGGAAAATACCCATATTTTAAATTATCAGGATGATATTTCATTATGAGAATTTGTGAATATATTAATTTTATGAGTTTTGCCACAATGGCCTGGGAAATAATGTATCTGGAATTAAAGGAAGCCCTGTACTACGAAAGAAAATGTTTTAGAAATTGAAAGAAATGGCCTCAAGTCGTGGATGATAATTATCATCTGATGTTCCATGAAAGAGTCATATAAGCAAAGCAACATCTAAATGCTAAAGGAGCCAAGAAGCCAAAGAGGAGGCAGACAAATTTAGTTTTTCAGTGTTGGTGGATTTATTCGGAGACTTAAAGACAGAAAACATGGCCTTGGGTGGCCATAAGACAAGTAGATCTCTGCACCTGTTACTTCCCAGAGCCAAGACTTATATACTATAGGGAAAATGTATATGTATTCGAGCAAGACATAGAAACGCAATTGTTCAAAACAAGAAAGAGTGCTATGTTTGTCACAATCTATAATATGTATGATAACATCAAGGTTGCTTTACTCTAAAAACAGGAGTATCGTTTCTTACACTAGGGACAGTAAGTAAAGTAGGAATCAGGAGATATTCACAGGCCTGAGGCTCATCAGAAATTAACACTGCAGATTAGCATCCAAGATGGAGCCACTTTTGTCTCCACATCTGATAAATAATAGGATTATACTAGGAGATGTGAAATAAGTTAAAATATATACTGGGCCAGAGTTTTAAATATATATGCGTATAAATGTGGCATGGTGCCTTGCAAATTTAATCAATGTGCTAGCTCTAAATGGTTTAAAATTAGACTGAAAACAGAATTAGCCATACATTATTCATATGCAGCATTCTCCCGTTCTTGGTCTTTCTTTTTATCGATGCTATTCAAAAAAATTCAACCACATCAGTATTACGGGTAGACTGCTGCCCACTCAATAAAGAGACTGGTAATGTAGGGGTTTCTTACTACAAATGGTCCCTAACTTTTAATGATTAGATTTACAATTTTTTATTTATGATGATGCGAATTCAGTAGAAATTGTAATTTGAATTTTTAATTTTGGCCTGTTCCCAGGCTAGCAATATTTGGCCCGATATTCTCTCACTATGCTAGGAAGTCAGCCACAGCTCCCGGTTAGCTACTTGATCACAAGGGTAACAACTGATACTCTACAGTGTACTACATTTGACAAATTACATGAAATATTAAACACTTTATTATAAAATAGCATTTGTGTTAGATGGCTTTGCCCAACCCTAGGTTAATGTAAGTGTTCCAAACATGTTTGAGATAGGCTAAGCTAAGCTACTATGTTTGGTAGATTAGGTATATTAAACGCATTTTCCACTTATTTTGTTTTCAACTTACGATGACTTTATTGGCCTGTAACTCCACTGTAAATTGAGGAGCATCTATGGAAGAGTACTTGATCATGAAAAAATCCAAATTTAATAAAATGCCTAGCAGGCACAATATTGACTATTTTTTACAGGTTCTATCTCCTGTTACCTTTAAGATTTTATTTGACAAAATATGATTGGTTGACACACAACTGTTCAATAAGATGGCTTTTGCAAATTTTCATGACATCTGTAACTTGAATTCTGTGTTAACTTTACGTAAATGGAACATTGAAAGTACTATGTTGAGTATAATCATAACAATTAAATGGATATAAATTATTTTGCATAAGCAACAACAAAAGCAGGACAAGAAACCCAGTGTTGGCTTATAGTTTTTCTTCGAAAATGAACTTCCTATAGAATATTATATCCAGTTTTCTAGAATGTATACACATACTTCATTAAGTCAGTTTTTGTAAAATTACATGAATATTAAAATAAGTATTTCCATACATCATATTCTAGTTTAGTGAGGCAGTTTAGATTAGTGCTGTTTAATGGAAAAAAAATATGGACCATAAATGTGAGATACATAAGTAATTTTACATTCTCTAGTAGTAGCATCTTAAAAAGTAAAGTTTCAGGATACAAAGTCAATGTGCAAAAATCACAAGCATTCCTGTATAGTTCATTAATAGACAAACAGAGAGCCAAATCATGAATAAACTCCAATTCACAATTGCTAAAAAGAGAAAAATTATAGCTAGAAATACAACTTACAAGGGATGTGAAGGACCTCTTCAAGGAGAACTACAAACCACTGCTCCAGAAAATAAGAGAGGACACAAACAAATGGAAAAACATTCCATGCTCATGGATAGGAATAATCAATATTGTCAAAATGGACTTCCTGCCCAAAGTAATTTATAGATTCAGTGCTATCCCCGTCAAACTACTATTGACTTTCTTCACAGAATTAGAAAAAACTACTTTAAATTTCATATAGAACCAACGAAAAGCCTGTATAGCCAAGAGAATCCTAAACAAAAAGAACAAAGCTGGAGGCATCACGCTACTGGACTTCAAACTATACTGCAAGGCTACAGTAACCAAAACAGCATGGTACTGGTACCAAAACAGATATATAGACCAATGGAACAAAACAGAGGCCTCAGAAATAACACCACACATCTACAACTATCTGAACTTTGACAAACCTGACAAAAGCAACAGGGAAAGGATTTCCTATTTAATAAATGATATTGGGAAAACTGGCTAGCCATATGCAGAAAACTGAAATTGAACCCCCTTTTTACACCTTATACAAAAATTAACTCAAGATGGATTAAAGACTTAAATGAAAGACATAAAACCACAAAAACCCTAGAAGAAAACCTAGGCAATACCATTCAGGACATAGGCATAGGCAAAGACTTCATGACTAAAACACTAAAAGCAATGGCAACAAAAGCCAAAATTGACAAATGGGATCTAATTAAACTAAAGAGCTTCTGCACAGCAAAAGAAACCATCATCAGAGTGAACAGGCAGCCTACAGAATTGGGCAAATTTTTTGCAATCTATCTATCTGACAAAGGACTAATACCTAGAGTCTACAAGAAATTCAACAAATTTACAAGAAAAAAAAAAACTCCATCAAAAAGTGGGCAAAAGATATGAACAGACACTTCTCAAAAGGAGACTTTTATGCAGCCAACAAACATGTGAAAAGAAACTCATCATCACTGGTCATTAGAGAAATGCAAATCAAAACCACAATGAAATACTATCTCATGCCAGTTAGAATGGTGATTATTAAAAAGTCAGGAAACGACAGATGCTTGAGAGGATGTGGAGAAATAGGAACACTTTTATACTGTTGGTGAGACTGTAATTTAGTTCAACCATTGTGGGAGACAGTGTGACAATTCCTTAAGAATCTACAACCAGAAATACCATTTGACCCAGCAGTCCCATAACTAGATGTATACCCAAAGGATTATAAATCATTCTACTATAAAGACACATGCGCAAGTATGTTTATTGCAGCACTATTCACAATAGCAAAGACTTGGAACCAACCCAAATGCCTATCAGTGATAGACTGGATAAAGAAAATGTGGCACATATACACATGGAATACTATGCAGCCATAAAAAAGGTTGGGTTCATGTCCTTTGCAGGGACGTGGAGGAGGTAGAAACCACTATTATCAGCAAACTAACAGAGGAACAGAAAACTAAGCATTGCATGTTCTCACTCATAAGTGGGAGTTGAACAATGAGAAAACATGGACACAGGGAGTGGAACATCACACACCAGGACCTGTCAGGGTGTGGGGGACTAGGGGAGGGATAGCATTAGGAGAATTGCCTAATGTAGTTGACGGGTTGATGGGTGCAGCAAACCACCATGGCGTGTGTATACCTATGTAACAAACCTGCATGTTCTGCACATGTATTCCAGAACTTAAAGTATAATAAAAAAAATATAATATACAAAATTATCTATATATGATGATAGAACTATATACAATATTTGCATACAATAAAAGAAAACAAAAATAAAACAAAAAGTAAAACAAAACAGATAATTTAATAATGTATTTAACTCAAATATCAATATATTATTACTTCAACATGTAATAAGTATAAAAATATTATTAACAAGATATTTTACTTTTTTCTATACTACATCTTCAAAATCTGGTCTGTATTTTCCACTTACAGCTCATCTTGATTCAGACTAGCCATATTTCAAATACGTACTAGCTGCATGTGACTCATGGCTATTTTACTGGAAAGCATAGATCTAGGACTAGGTTGTTGGTTCTCAAACTTGGCTGCACATTGGAATTACTTGAAACTTGAAACATTTTTGACACCCATATTGCAGTTTCATAATTCCAGCATATTTGGTCTGGGGTGCTACCCAGGCATTGAGAGTCTTTTTAAAGGTCTTTAGGTGATTCTAATATGTAGCAAAGTTTAAGAATTGCTAGTCTCACTTATCTACATATTTAAAAAAGCATGATCAGAACTTTGATATTACAAAATCTGTGGCAATTGTTCTCATATTTTCTTTATTTAAAACCGACATCATCTAAAAATCATACTGAAATATACTGGTGCTGTAGCATAAATAGTATGCATGGTACATGTACATCACTGGTATATTTTAATAAAATTAATAATTGCTAGTAAAATGTCAATGCTTTAATTAATATGACCATGAGTTCAGATGTAAATGGATGATTCCAAGTAAGAATTTTTTTTTTTTTTGAAACAAGGTCTCACTTTGTCACCCAGGCTAGAGTGCAGTGGCACATTCTCAGCACAGAGACCTCCACCTGGCCCTCAGCCTCCCAAGTAACTGGGACCACAAGCTCAGGCCACCACCCCCAGCTAATTTTTTAATTTTTTTTGTAGAGAAAGGGTTTCATCATGGCTCTCGCTGGGGTTGCCCAAGCTGGTCTCGAACTCCTGAGCTCACGGGATCCACTGGCCTCCCAAACTGCTAGGTTTAGAGGCCTGAGACATCATGCCCAGCCTTCAGGTAAGAATTTAATCTCAGCACTTGATCTATTGAGTACTAGCACTTCTGAATATGTTTTATTGAGGAGGAAAAACTTTGCCTCTACCCTCTTAGGTTCAGTGTTTGGGGACATGTAAACTAAACTGAAACTGACATATTCACAGGAAAATAAACAAAGTTTATCCATATGCATGTGGGAATGTACTAAAGTTGTGGCTCTATAAATAGCTAATGATGAGGGTTTATATGCATAATTTTATGGTGTGTGGAGAAAAGGCTTCTATGGGAAAAACAAATGGGTTTCTAGGAACACCAATAGGAGATAAAAGTTTGTAATACTGTGTGTTTATGCAGGTCCAAGTGGCCTTCTCCATTTTTTTCTCCATAGCTATAAAACTCCCTCAGAGAGGGTATTTATGGCAGCTTCATTCCCAGAAGTTTTTGTTTTTATTGAGATAAAGGAAGCCCTGGGAAGACTTCTTTCTGTAGCTATTGAATCTCGAATATCTTTATTTTACAATAATTTTTATATCAATTCTGGAGGCCCCAGTGGATCCCAAAGATTTTTTACCTTTATAATTGTTTAACAAATCTCCTAATATAGGAAGGGCTCTGACAGTGGACCAGGAAACCTTTTCATTATGCCTATATTTATTTGATGTATTAACTCTTGTGTCCAATACCCTCTATGACAAGTATGAAGGCTAACCCACTTGCTTAACCAATATTTCCCATCTTGTTTTCTACTCCAGTGATTATTCATTATCTGAACCTAGCAGGTTTACTTAGCATTGCTGAGTACTTCAAGACTTAGTGGCTTTAAATTCATCTTTATTACTTCCGTTAAGTCATAGGTCTGCTGGAAAGTTTTGTTTCTGGGCCAGTCTCCATTAATCTCTCTCAAGCATTATTATTTAGTGGGTGGGTGCCTGGGGGCTGGTTGGTCTAGGAGAGCCTCAAATGAAACAACTCAGTTCTGCTCCATGTGGTCTCTCTTCGAAGGCTGCCACTGCTCTGAGAACAAAGCCAGGCTAGCCTGCTGGGACATGAGAGACCAAATGAAGCAGGAAGCACACTTTCGAGTCATATTGCATCAAGTTTCCACTGTTTCATTGGCCAAAGCAATTCCCAAAGATGAGCCCAGAGTCAATGTGGGAGAACACTACCAAAGGGAACGGATACTGGTATTAGCATATTCAATCTACTACACATAGTGCTTTATTCAGTTAGCCCTACCATGTTTTATTCTGTCCATTTCGGTTGCTCTCATTCTGAAACATTATCTATCTTAGTTATTGCAGTGTTGATCTCCTTTTTGTTTCTTTTTTCTTTTCTTTTTCTTTTTTTCTTTTTTTTTTTTTTTCAAACTAAATGGCTTCCCTTGAAGTTTTATTAGTATCCTGTTGTTTGGAACTATTGTGTGTGTGTGTGTGTGTGTGTGTGTGTGTGTGTGTTTCAGTCATTTTTATACTTTGAAAACTCCTGTTTAAACTTGATTATATGAATAAATAACAAAAATGAATGCAATCTTTGCTTAAGTAAGCAGTCAGTAAACAGATGCAATGTGTTAGACTTTATGCTTTGTCTTGAGTTCCAAAAATATTTAAAGGCAACCCAATTTCAAAAAGATTAAGTAAGCAAGTCCTCATAGGCATACAATATTGATAAATGTTCCCTTCCTACCACTCATTGTCCATTCAACATTTGTAGTTCACATGTACATTTTTCACTGCATTCCTTTACAATCAGCTCAGTTCATCATGTAAAATCACTTTTGGTTGAATTTTGATGAAAACATGCTAAAGAGTTGTACGTGGAGAGATTCTCAAACTTGGACGTTATAGTAAAAGTCATTGTATTTGATCAACTGGAAATATGACTAAATTATGTTTGAAAAGTAAAACAAGTACATTTTCTTCTCTAAGATAACTTATTTTGTGTCTGCGGTGTTTCAGGATCCTATAGAATTATCTTTCCCCTTTATACAGACATTCTAAATTGTTTGTTCCTAGATTATAACCTAATAAAATTAAATTACAGTTCATAGGGCTTGGAATTACCATGCAACATTTTGTGTCTATCTGAGTAAATGACAAAATAGACTAAGAAAACACCACCCAGTTGTGTTATGTTGTTTTCCTTTTGAAAATATGTATTGTTGTGCAAATCCTAGCAAGGAAGAAAAGATTAAATTCTCCTGTGCATAGCTGGAGAAAGTATTCTTTCTGATCAAATAATAACTTGGGCCAGGATAAGCCCCATGGATTTGGATTCTCTCAAGGTTAGCTTCACGGGCTTGGGGCATACAGGAGCCCAATGTAACAGCACAAAGCCATATCCTACCACATCCTCTTGTTTTAGTTTTCCTCAAAACCAACCCCTAAACAGGATTCAAGTGAAAGTAATTTATTCTGCAATGATCGGAGGAAACTCTGTAGTGAAGTAGTGAAATGAAACAAAGCAGAGGAGGCAACCATGTTACCCTGTGGTCAGCAGAGCTCAATCCTGCCTGGGGGAACTGGCAGGGATAGCCTGATGAGGGGTGGAGGGAGCTGAAGTCATTATTTACTATCTCCCATTCATCAAGGCACAAGAGAGCCGAAATCATTATCTGCCAGTTTCCATCCATCAAAGACTGCAGGTGTTCTCAGAGAAACTAGTTTCCTAGTACCTATATTCAGCCCCTGCTCATGAACTGAATGTGGTTCTGTGGCCAGAAGAAAAAAAAGGCAAGAATCTTACTTGCTGGTAATTGGAAGTCATCTCTCTTGCACTTGAATGTGTAAGGGACTCTTACACCAGTATGCACCAGGTACCCAGAGACACACAGCATAGCATCATGAAGTTCCTTCTCAGGGAGACCTGAATATTATCCTTATTCTCCTCAAGGATTGCCTTCTTTCCTGTGTTGTCTTTAATGCCCTCTCTAACCCTCTCAAATTTTAATACCATCAATAGAGTTATGCTCTGAAAGTGGACATAGTAGAAGTGACCCACTGCGCCCACTGAACAACAAGGCAAAAATACAGGGTTTGCCAAACCATCAGCCTACATGTACTCTCTGATCAAGGCACCTTAGATGCAAATGATTTCCAGAAAGTCTGGAAGAAATTGCATGAAGGTGTAGGTATGCGGAAGCAGATCTGAAGACCAAGTTTGCTAGCAGAGATTCATCTAGAACAGGAATTCTCAATTGGAGGAGATTTTACAGACTCTTCTCCAACTCCTCTCCCCACCAGGGGATATTTGGCAATAGCTGGAAACATCTGGTTTTGCTTGTCACAGCGAGGGCAGAGGTGCTACTGGCATCAGGTGCCTAGAGGCCAGGAATGCTGCTAAACATTCCTCAAGGCACAAGGCAATGCACGTAACCATAGCCATCCTCAAAGTTCCATTGTGATGCTGTTGGGAAACCCTGATCTAAAGAATCATCAGTGGAGGAGGAAGAAACTGCCAGTCATGCATTTCAATTGTCTCTCTTAATCTTTACTTTCAATTTTTACTTTAACAAACAAAGGTTCCATTTATTTCTAAAGGTGATTCTAAGCATGTTGGGAGGCACATAAAGAAAACTCATTATGGTTTTTGAAACTTTACAAAATTGAATAAGGAAGTAGCAGTCTAACCTTTAAAAATGTTTCCAGATGCTGAACATTGGACTGAATTGCTAAATGGAAAAAACTATTACTGATTAGTAGTGCGATGGCAAAAAAGGGTAGTTTGCTTTTGATGTATCGAGTCATGAAGGACAGAAAGATACTGACACTTAGTGATTAATTTCTGGAAATGTGGTTGAATGAATCAAATTATGTATCATTTGATGCCATTAAATTTGAGTTCCTGCATTATATATGGACCTTTCGCTTTTCAGCATTCTCAGTGTGTGAAATTCAATCTGCCATTTACAAGCTATCATGTAATTTTCTGTTTTCTGAAACAAAAGCAACAATCTGGGTACATTAAAGACTATTATATAATCGACAAACCTGCTTTTTAAAACTTGATCCAAAACACTTACAATTACTATCATTTGCCAAAGGGAGGTAGGTATTCCTTAACAGTGCAAAATAATTTAAAAATTAAAATGAAAACCCTCTTTTGCTTTTGTTCCAATAAGGATAACTTCCATGTGTATACATTTACACGGTTTACCAAGTGTCTTTTTTTTTTAAATGCTCATGAACTCACTTGATTGTTAAATCAACCATATGAATAAACAGAACAGATAGCATTATCCCCATTTTTTTTTTGAGACAGAGTCTCACTCAGTCCCCAGGCACCAGGCTGGAGTGCAGTGGCGCGACCTCAACTCACTGCAACCTCCGCCTCCCGGGTTCAAGCAATTCTCCTGCCTCAGCCTCCCGAGTAGCTGGGACTACAGGCGCACACCACCACGCTCAACTAATTTTTTTGTATTTTTAGTAGAGATGGGGTTTCACCATGTTGGCCAGGATCGTCTCGATCTCTTGACCTCATGATCCACCTGCCTCAGTCTCCCAAAGTGCTGAGATTACAGGCGTGAGCCACCACGCCCGGCCCATTATCCCCATTTTTAAAATGAGAAAGCTAAAACTCGGAAATCACAATTTACTGGTTCAGCAATGAAGACACAGTGTCAACTCTTTGTAAGACAACCACATTTTTATCACATCATATTGCTTTGACTTGATGTTTAATTCCAATATAATATACATATAGAATAGTGTACAAATCAAAAGTATACAACTCTATGAATTTTCATAACGTAGACGCACCCAGATCAAGAACCAGAGCATGGCCATTCTCCCCAAACCCCTCATTCCACTTTTAGATACCACTGCCCATTTCCCTTGAGATAACCAATGCTCTTCACTTCTGACAGCACTGTTTCATTTTGCCCCTTTTTGAATTTTACATAAATGGAATTATATGGTGTGTACTCTTTGTCCTCTTCTTGGTTAATATTAAGTTTGTGGGCTTCATTCAGATTATTGAATATGACTATAAGTTATTGATTCTCATTGTTCTATACTGTTCCATGTGTGAGCACTTCCGAATTTATTTATTTATTTATAATTTGATGGGCATTTGGGTTGCCTTCAGTTTTTGCCTATTACAAATAGCAGTGCCATGAAAATTTTTCTATATATCTTTTGGTGAACACAGGCACATACTTCTATTGAGTTCATATCTAGGAGCAGAAGTACTGAGTCAGAGAATATGCATAGATTCTGCATTAGTGGACACCGCCCAGCAGGGGTTGTACAAATTTACACTCCCACCAACATTGTGTGAGAGTTTCTGTTGCATTTTATCCTTGTCAACACATGGTATTATCTGTCCTTTTTTTTTTTTTATCATAGCCATTCTCTTAGATAGGGTAGCATATCATGGTGATATTTTGTTTTAATTTTAATAATTGAAACCCAAATCTTTTGACATTGCCAGCCTGTAGGTTAAATATTTAACACCAAAACTTGCTGTTCCTTGCCCCCACCTACATAAATGCAGGGTGTTAACACCCACTTTAAAGCCACCTAATTATTCTGGGTTATCCATTGAATCTGTGGAAATCTTCTGGTCACTTCATTAGTGTTTGTTACCCATAAGGCATGTGACAAGTGCTTGTATCAGAATCATGGATGCCAAGCCCTATAAGTGAGTATTGTGCCCCCCCCCGAGGGATTTTGCCCAGTAGTTCAACTGCTGTTAAAGTCCAGGGCTACTAACAAGCATATGCTGTGTTCCACTCTGTTCTCATTTCATGAGAGCCATATTCTATGTTCCACTGAAAAAGGTTGTTACTTGGGCTCCAAAGCATTACCTCTGCCTTCTTCCCAAACCCTGCCATGATCCACCTGGCCAAACCCCATCTAAATCCCACATTTCAGCTCATGCCTTGTGATCTTCTTGTCTCTCTCTAGGCTCTTCATATCTGATTGTAAGAGGGAACTTGGAATAAACCTCCTCTACAGACCTCTCTAGCCATCTCTTAATATCTTATATTTCTTCCCCTGAAACTTACATATAAAACTTCTGACTCCTTAGTGAATGCCATCATCTCAATAGTTCACCACTCATAACTAGACTAGATACATATTTCTTAATGTAGGATAGCTAGGGATAATTGGCTATTAAGAAATTACTTTTACAATAAGAAAGATAATTTAGAGGTTAGAAAACCATGAGGAGTCCATGATGTAAATAAGTATCTCTGTACTTTCCCACTGATAAGTCACAGAGCTATCCAAGATGGATAATCCTCCAGGTAATGGAGGGAAATTGAAACTCTTTAAATTGGTTATGTTGCACCTTCAATGCCTAGGCCACTAATGGCCAACAGGGTAGCCAATATCTATAAAGATGTACTACTATACAAATAATATTTTACTCATTATCTTCTCTAGTTCCACCTTTGATTTTGTTAAATGAATGGACTGTCACACTAATATTTTATAAGGAACCACCTCAAAATTGAGTGCCTTAAAACAATAAGATATAGTTAACTCATGATTCTCAGGGCTGGTGATTTAGTCCAGACACATCTGGGCAGCTCTTCTAGTCTTGGTCGGGTCACTCATATATCTGGACTCTTAGCTTTGATTGGGATCACTGACATGGTTGGTCTCTGTTGTAGGTAGTTTTCCTTCTTCCCTGGGAACTACGGGCTACCCTGGTCAGGTCCTTTTCCATGGTTATGGTGAGGGCAAGAGTGAGCAAGCCCAATTGTACAGGGTTTCTTCAAGACCCTGCTAATATTACACTCAGTGACATTCCATGGACCAGAGAAAGTCATGTGGCTGGAGCCAGAGTCCGAGTAGGAGTATTGCAAAGTGATCTAGCCAGAACCAAGGGCACAAAAATCAGTGAAAAACTGCTATTTCCATACTCTGTCACACAAGTAAACTTAGACAAATCATGTAATCTGTTCTGCTGTCAATAATATGGGGATTATTATAACTCAGAAGCCTCTCCCAAAGATATGATAGATTGAAAACACATAAGTGCTTCACAACTGTTAAGTAATATATGCATGTGAGATCTCATTATTATTCTTATTTATATTATTCTTTTTATTATATTTACATGGTTGGCTCTAAGCAAAATCCTGAGATGAGTGACCTTGGCTTTCAGTGTTTCTGGCTCTGACAAGTGGCCTCATGTTTTATGATATTAGGCCTCTCAGGAGCTTCCATTGTAATATTCTATCCATTTTTAGGAATCACTCAATAAAAGAATAATCAAAATAAATGAATGAAGAATGAATGAATGAATAAAGTTCTCAAGAAATAGTCAACCCTCATTCTTCCCGGCATTCCACCGGAATTAATTAACTTCTCTGTGCTAAGCTCCCTCAAACTGTTATTACCAAGTTCCAGGAATGCAAATCAGAACACAGACAACCTCCTCCATGGAGGAATTCACAGTCTATGGGTGAAAAACACTTCCAAACAGAAATTTCATTACAGTGTCTAGAGAACTACATTGGAGATATGAAAGTCAGTTTTTGTGGTTCTTCCTAAAGCAGTAAGAAGATTTCAAAGAAGGCACTTTGGAGCTGGAAGGAACTGGGGAGAGGCGGCATTCCCAGGCTTACAGGAAGCAGGTGCACATTCCAATTGGAGGCAATGGCCTATGGAAATAAAAGGTCTGAGGGAGGTGCATGTTTGGACATTGTTCAGTAATGCTGGAATTTGTAAGAAGATCATAGGTGTGATGGGAAAGGAAGTTAGAGAGGTGTGTAGGGAGCGCTAACGGGTTTACATGATTGGCATATCCAGATTTCAGAGTCAGGATCACCACAACAAGGAAGCTAGACTGAAGCTGAAAATGATCAGTGACAGCCAGGACAACAGGGCTGAGATTTCAAGAGTTCAGGTGAGATATACCTTGACCCTGATCCTGGGCTATGACAGGAGGGATGAAGCAAGATGGGTGGATATGACAGACACTCACTAGTGCTAATGGTAGAATGTGATTGACTTGATGAATAAGAGAGTCATACGCTCCCACAACAGGAGCATGAAAAGGATATTCAGCCAATCACTCTGTGAGTCAGTCAACAGACTGACATTTATCGAGAGCTTACTTTGGGCGGACCAAGAAGTTCGTTGTTGTAGCGCATCTATAAAGATGATGAAGATAAAGACACCTGACAATTAGTAAAAAAGTAGCTGTAGGTCACAGAATTGAAACAAGAGACTTTGTTAAGGAACACACAATGTGCTATGAGATCATTGAGAAAGGAGTGATTGGATCTAATTAATAAGCATTCATTTTAGGGAGTTGAGAAATAACATTCTAACCCCGGATTGTTCTTGCCTCTGTTCATTGCCATAATGAATTCTATTTTCTTAATGAGAAGCCAGCTAACTATCTTTTATTCTCTCTGATCTTTGTAAAATAAATAAGACTCAAAATGAGAGTTCTTCTAGAATCTTCTTACGGAAATGGCTGGACCAGCACAGTGTCTTTGCTCGGTGGTGGCTGCTTTGAGGGATGTGCTTATTTTCCAAGGATTCCTTACCTAAGAAAGATTAGGGCAGCATAACTAACTCTGGGTAGACAGATTCTGGGAGAGATGAGTTAAGATTCCAGGTGCTCCTTGTCTCAGCTTTGTAAAGCAGGGCAAGACCATTCCTTGACGTCCTGACACCTACCTTCAGAAGTGAGATTTTGTGTTATTCTGTTCAGTATCGTTGGTTGCATTCTCCAGAAGCAGGCTCTGGGAGGAGTAGTCATGTTCAAATCATTAACAAAGGGATCTTCCCCAGAAGAGACCAGCAAAGGAGTAAAGGCAACAGGACAAGGAAGGAGAATAAGCCACACAATGGTGTGATTACAGGTGAACTCCCTGCTTTGCCTTGATACAGTGGGGGAGTTCTAGAGAACAAATTACAGCTCAAGCCTTGTCAAACTTTGGAGCAAAAGAACTAGGCTTTTACACTCCGGGACCATCAGTCTTTGGCTATGGGCTGGCTATGGGCTGCCTATGGTGGACATGCCACACTCCCAGGCACTTCTGGCTTGCTATGAATGGGAAAAGTGGTTGCAGAGCTCAGGGGCAGCCTTTGGAAGGAGTTCCCAGGTGCAAAGCATAAGAAACAAATGGATTTTAGGGACAGTGAAGAGGCAATGTGTTTGCTGAATTGTAGGTCCCACTGGAATTAAAGAATTGCCACTATCAGGGTTGTAGGAAATAGCCTAGAGCGAAATAATGTCTGTTGAGAGAGTAGAACCCTTGAAATTGTGATGAAGGAGGCTTTCCAGCTATTGTTAATGAACTAGTCTGGGGCAATCATTCTCAACAGAGAAATACTGCCCAGTCCTAGGGCATGTTCCAAAAAATTTCAGAGGCTTTACTGGTTGTCAAAAGAGTGGGAAGTAACACTATCATTTAATGGGCTAGAGTCAAAGATGTAGGTGTTTTCATTCTCACACAGTGAAAAAGGCCCCAATAACATGATGATTAAATATTCCACCAGACATTCATTGAGGTAAAAAACTACTTATCTTAACCTAGAACCTGACCTCATTTTACATATCAACACAAATTATACATTTTGCATGGCTTTAGCATAAACTGATTTTTCTGGAAATTGAATGGTAGTGGAGGTTAAGGGAATATTGTACTTTGTTATTGCAGAGCTTTAACAAGAACTGTTCATCCTTTTGGCAAATCACAACACTGATAGTAACTGCAACTTGTGATAGCTAAGTAGCCAAAACAACATACCAATTTTGTATTTTTTCGTAATTCGCGGTGATTTTTTTTTATGAATAAGTACAGGAATAAACTTATGTGATCCTTATTTCAAGAAGACAGAGAATTTGAAGAAGGAGGAGAAGGAGACGGAAGAGAAGAAAAAGAGGAAAAGGAAGAAGGAGGAAAAAGAGAAGGAGAAGAAGAAAGAGAAGGAACAGCAGTTGCAGGAGGAGGAGGAAGAGGAGGAAGGAGAGGAGGAGAAGAAGGATGAGAAGGAGGAGGAGGAGGAGGGAGTGTACAGAATCTGGGGGACAAAGGCAATCTTGGGAAATTGAGCACAGTAACAATAATGTGTGTTATGCCTGGGCATGAAAGGTCCCACCTCAGCAAGGTCAAGGGGAAGCGTTAGAGGAGGACCATCCTCCTAATGGCTGGTTAAATATTTTTGTACCCTGTATTTCCTTCTTTTGAGAGTTTGAAGGTTACTTTGGGATAGAACGGAATAAGGGCTATAAGTTTACTTACTTATCTAAAACATATATTTTAAGAATTTTCTCAGAGTCAAGTCAATTCTGAAGCAAATAATTTACAACTGGAGTAGAAGAGCATAACCTTCTCAGAGGACATTGACATTTACCTACAAAATATTGAGAGCGACTTTAGGCAGATTACATATACCCTCTTCTTAGAGAAAAGTGAACTGGTATTTGTGAGGCTGTTAAATAAAAGGACTAAATTTCTCAGCTGCAAAGCAGAATCCAGTGATGTCAAGTTGCGTAAATGCTTTCATTAGGACCATGGAAACTTCTGTGGAAACCTGTATAACCCCTAAACAGTACATTAACACAGGGTGTGTCAGCATTAGGTCATCTCTTTGGGCAGGTAGTTGGAAAGAACTTAGCAGAACATTGTTAAAGAAAAAACATTTCCTGAAATAAAATGTCTGAAGAGAATGATAAGCTGATGTGCTGTCCCTTTCAAGTATAATTGATATGTTAATCAGGGTCCATAATGAGTTTTCTTTTCTTTCTTCTAGTAATATAAATTTATAAGGAAATTTGAGATTGATTTATTTTCTTAAGCAAAGCATAGGCAGGTGATATAATTGAATAAAGAAGGTAAGTTAGACATTATTAAATTTGCCCGTTAGTAACAAAAGCAGTTACTTCTCAGCTCCTGTCTATATTTGTCCTGTAGAATGAGAGGTCTTATCAGAACTTCTGAGGATTACAGAAAACTTGGAAATTTAAGCACTCCCAGTGCTAAAATTTTCTCAACTACTAAAAATCTACTGTGCTAGCCAAACCTCATAAATAGCAAGGGCATCATTTTATCACAGAATAAATATAAAGTTATTGCTAAACTTAGAAGTTTTTGTTGTAATAAAATTTATAATTAACCATTTGACATTTAAGTAAATTTGATTTATTGCTCACCTTTGCGTTTTTTCCTTACCTCTGCCCACTCTTAGTGTTATGTTTATACTCTTGCTATAACGTCCATGTCAAACTCAATATGCGTGAATCCCTGCTTTGTTTTCTAGGGATCCCAATGAACCATTTTGAGCATACAGCAACATCCAAGTCGATTATTATGAACCCCTAGACATCTACAGCAAGCAGGTCAGTAAAAGGAATGATTCATAGAATCTAAAACTTGTCCTCTGTTTCTGGTAGCCCCTATTTTCTAGTCCGTAAAGACTGAGATAACATCGGATTCTATAAAACCTGTCTTTGGAGAATTGCAAAAAAGCCTCTTTGAATATAAATAACTTTAAACTATATGACCTAAAATTCTATGTTTCTCAGTGAAAAACAGAAATTTGCCATGGTCTCTTATTTTGCTCCAAATTGTGTTGGGGAAAAACTCTCCTAAACTAAATTTGTCCTCTGCTCTCACATCACAATAATCATCAACACAGAAGACCTCTGTGACCAAAGATGTGGGTTTTTTCCCATACACCAAGCAGTGGAAACCATGTGAATGTCCATCAATTCATTTCTGATACTATCTACCCAGAGATAGCATCAGATCCTACAGGTTGAGGGCTCAGACCCATAAGGCCACCCCCTCTTTCCCCCTAGTCTCAACTCTGGGCCTCCAAAACTTCTGATCGACCAGCTTCAAGTTTGGGTTCCCACAATCCCCTCTTTGGATTCGAGTAATTTGCTGTAATGGCCCACTGAACTTAGGTTTACCAGTTGAATATTAAGGATATTGCAAAGGATACAAATGAAGAGATGCATTGGTACACACCCTCCAGGAACTTCCATGTGTTCAGCTATCCAGAAGCTCCTCAAATCCTGTCCTTTGGGCCTTTTATGGAGACTTCATTGGTTGTCCATTATGGAAGCATGAGCAACTGTGTCAAAATGGGATTGGACAAAATGAGTATGATCCAAACCCAGAAAGACCTGTCTGTTCAGATTCTTCTAGGTCTCTCCATGCAGCATTCCCTTCTCCAGACTATGGGCGGGACTTTCTGTGAAATGAGGGTCTTTTGACTCACATTCAGATTAGAATCCTGCCTTGGGCAGGTGAAAGAAGGTCAGGAGAAGGTCAGGAGAAGGCTGGAGAGAGAGATTCTGTTTCCTGAGGCTTAAAGTGCCTCAACATTATAAAAAGTACTCTGGAAGTTAGAAGCCAGAAACTGTGGATGAAAACCAATATAGATATCATAACACCACACAATTTAGTTCATCAATTCAATAAAGAAATGCAAAAAAATTACTTACCAGATTATCGAAGATTAAGAAGACTAAAGTAAGTACTGCTGATATGGATTCTGAGTGTTGGGTTCTCCTTCACTCCTGGAAGTGTAAATTGGGGTAACTTTTGGAAACTCAGTTTAGTAATATGTTCAGCAGTATGTATCAAATTTAAAAATACATAAACATACCATTTGATTCAGCAATTAAGCTTCTAGAAAGCTCTTTGCTGCTCTGCCCATACTAGTAAACCAAAGCAAAAATTTAAATGTTTATTAATGGGAGAATAGTTGAATGAGTTTTGGCACAATCAGTGAAACATTATGCATTTACTAAATGTAAAATGATGCTTATCATTTATACATTTGAAAATAATGTATTATATGTGAAACAAAACAGTAGGATTTAAAACAATGTTTTTCTTATGGCCTCATTTTTGTTAAAGTGCATATACTAGTATGAAACTGTCAAGAGATGAAACAGAGAGGAGAAAGAAAGAGAGAAAGAGAAGGGGAAAGGGAAAGAGAAAGAAGGAAAGAATATTCTATATACTGGCAGCCCTTGCTTGGTATTGTAGTGTGAAACTATGAAAACAACTATACAAATTGTTTCTTTACTATCTAAGTATATATAGAAATGAAATACTAGTAAAGCTAATACAGTCATAAGTGGCTTAAAATGAGAATACATTCTGAGAAATGCCTCCTTAGGCAATTCCATCATTGTTTGAACATAATAGAGTGTACTTACACAAGCCAAGATGGTATAGCCTACTACACACCTAAGCTATATGATATGGACTATTGCTTCTATGCTACAAACCTGTACAGCACGTTACTGTACTGAACACTGTAGGCAGTTGTAACCCAATGATACATATTTGTGTATCTAAACATAGAAAAGGTAATGTGTTGCTAATGGTACGATAGCTATGATGTCAGTAAGGTGATAGGAATTTTTCAGTTCCACTATAATCTTATGGCACCACCATCACTGCAGTTCATTGTTGACCAAAATGTCATTACACAGGCCATGACCAGGTCTATTTAATACCCTCTAATATAACACATTAGAAGCATTAGGAATTAAAGTGTTTTATTTATTAATAAAAATTACAGGCCAGGTGCGGTGGCTTATAACTCTAATTCCAGCACTTTGGGAGGCAAAGGCAGGAAGATCACTTGAGGTCAGGAGTTTGAGACAAGCCTGGCCAACATAGCAAACCCCCGTCTCTACTAAAAATACAAAAATTAGCCAGGCATGATGGCGCATGCCTGTAATCCCAGCTACTCATAGGCTGAGGCACAAGAATGGCTTGAACCCAGGAGGTGAAGGTTGCAGTGAATCGAGATTGTACACCACTGTACTCCAGCGTGGGTGATAGAGCAATATTCAGTTTGAAAAAAAAATATATGAAGAGTAGTTTGAATAGTGCCTGCCTTCAAGTCATATATCTTATGATATGGAGCAAGCATCTTTTCTATGCCTTGATCAATTGTCATATTCCCTTTAAGTTTGTATGGGCTTCCAAACATGAAATCCTTTGCACATTCAATGTCATGAAATATCTCTGAGAGTTTCTTTAATGCAAATAATTTTACTGGCATCACTGTCTCTGGGACATCTTCATCCTTCCCATCACAACTACACTTCTCATTCATTTCTGTATGCTTGCCTCCACTAAGCTCCTCTCCAGTGGCAGCAGTGCCAATGTTCCCAGAGTTAGCTATTTCTTCTATAATTCCATTTACATTCTATTTGAATTATACTTCCAATGTGATGACTTCTTGTTGTGTTTTTTTGCTGATCTTTCACTTTGTTGGTCAATTCTCTTTCAGTTATCCATTCCTATAAAATGTCACATGGCTTTATCACTGAGAGACACAGAGGTAACACAGCTATAAGCTTTGCTCTCTGTGTCTGAGCTGAATAACAAATGTACAGTGACCAATTACTGACAGACTTGAAAGAGGTGCTATCTTTGGTCACTGATTCTGAGGTACATATGTTATGTACAAAGGGACTGGTGGACAGTTGAGCAAGAAGTAAAGCTTGTAGTTTATGCAATTACAGTTAACACAGTAACTGAAATTTCAACCATTTTGATGGTGGACTGCCTTACAACTGAATTATGGTAACAGAAAGTTTTGCATATCAGAACCATGCATGTCAAGGACTGCAAGCCTAAGTAAAGCCTGGAAGAACATGCAATAAAACATTAAGAGGAAGTGGTTGTTCCTGGGTCTTACATTTGTGGATAGTTGTATTTTATGTTTTTAAAAACATTTGTATTTTAAATTTTCCTACAATTAATATACATTGTTTGTTTAATACAAAATAAATAATAGTGAGGAAAAAATTTAGTACTTACTTTTACTTCTAAAAATCCAATTAATTTTGATGTGAATCAATAAATTTAATTTGATTCAGATAACTCGAAAATAATTCAGTTAATAAAAAGTTTTAAAATCATTCTTTTAACCTCTCTCACTGTGAAATTAGTTTTTATTTGAATGAGTACATTTGATTAATTTGAGGAGAAAATACTCTATTACAATATTTAGTCTTTCTTTTCAAGAAGATTAATTGATACATTTCTCCACTTATTCTTGTCTATTTTATGCCCATTAGTGATATTTTATAGCATGTTTCATATAAGTTCTCCATATACCAAATAAGTATATTTTTCCTACTGATATCGTGAATGGTGATCTTTCCTTTCTCATTAACATTTTTAAAATAGGATAGCTATTGATTTTGCATACTTAATCATATTAGTTGTCACCATTCAAAATTCTCTTGTTAATACAATTTATAACTAAAGTAGACACATATTTATTATGTCTATTGACAATCGTAATTACTCATTTGATGGGTTAACTTACCCTGTTCTCTCATAAGGCTTATGTTTCAATTCTGAGCTGAATCCCACTCTCCTTTTCCACTCAGATATCTCCCTCTCTCCTGATGCATTATTCCTGTCATCATACAAAATCCGTTAAACTCACTCATATTAAAAATAAGATAAAATAAAAATTAAAATCCTTTAACATTCTATATTCTTTCCAACTGCCCTCTGATTTCTCTTATCTCTTTTGTAGCAGATTCATCAAAGGAGTAGTCTCTGCTTGTTTACTGTCTCTCCTCATGCAGAAGAGAGTTCATATGAGAAGCCTGACTTTAAATGGGTTGCTTATAATGGAACCTGGATTTCAGGAGAGTCCTCACCACCATTAATCATAAGAGTGGCTCACTGTATACAAACTGTTTATACAAGCAATATGGTTCATGTCAGACACCTACTTTCACTGTGGGAGTCTGGAATTTTGTTACGCATCACAAAGACTGCCCACCTAAACAGTGTCCGATAAACCTTTGGGTTGTGAGACTCCCGTGAACTTCTCTAGTTGGTAAAAGTTCTCACAATTTATTGCTGGGGGAATTAAATATGTGATCCTACTGAGAGAGAACACTTGGAAGCTCATGCCTGGTTTCCCCCTAGACTTCACATCTTATATCTCTTGGCTTTGCCGATTAGTGTTTGTTTTGTGTACCGTTCCTGCAATAAACCATAGCTGTAAATCAATGATATGCTGAGTACTGTGCATCCTCCCAGCCAAGCACTGAACTTGGGGGTGACCTTGAGGACTCTGTTACAGTCCTCACTTCTCATTCTCTTTGGAGCCCATTTATTAAGCTTTTCATTTCAGTGTCTCTGTGGAATTCACTTTTATCAAGGTTGTAGTGACCTCCAGATTGCCGAGTCCAATGACTGTTTTCCAGTCGTCATCCTATTTATTCCAGCCCCAGCAGCATTTGAATCAGGCCGTCGTCTTCTTCCTTTTGAATTACTTCTGTTCCTTGATTTCCAGGGCAGCACATTATTCTGGTATTCTCCTACCACATTGGCATGCCCTTTTCAGCCTCGTCTGCTGGATGTTGCTCTGCTTCCTGAACTCTACATTAGAGATGGCAGTTTTGTTGGCATGATGAGGCTGAATGTCTAATTCTTTTTTTTTTTTGAAATGGAATCTTGCTCTGTCGCCCAGGCTGAAGTGCAGTGGTGTCATCTAGGCTCACTGCAACCTTAGCCTCCCGGCTTCAAGCGATTCTCCTGCCTCAGCCTCCCAAGTAGCTGTAAACAGGCATGTACCACCATGCCTGGCTAATTTTTGTATTTTTAGTAGAGACAGGCTTTCACCATGTTAACCAAGCTAGTCTTGAACTCCTAACCTCAAGTAATCTGCCAACCCTGGGCTCCCAAAGTACTTGGATTACAGGCGTGAGCCACCACACCTGGCCTGAATGTCTAATTCCGATGGCCCAAGAGAGGAAGAAGAGTAATTAAAGGCAATATTGAGAAAGAGGAGACAATTTTTTTTCACAAAGCTTTAGTACAAAGGGGAACAAAACTGTCATGCTACCTGAAGCAGAAATTGGAACCCAGGAAACATTTTTGAGTTGTGAGAAATTACAATATGTTTGAATGTTGGAGGGAATTATTCAGTTGTGAGGAGGGTAAAGACAGGATGCAGAGGAGAGAGTGAAGTTCTGAATATCCAGGACACAAGAAGAAGGTTTAGTTTACATGAGAGGAGGAGAAACTTTAATTAACAGAAAAGAAACCAGGATGCATGGGCCCTTTTGCTTGTAAATTTGTTAAAGTGGTGGGAACTTAAAGAGTGTTTTAAGGTGCTTCAATTTTGGCATTAAAATAAATGAGTTATGAGCTGAGAGAAGAATAAAAGGCATGCTGGATATTTAAGAAGGTAGAAGCTTATGGAAGTAGAACAAGCTGAAGAAGTTAGTGATGGCTAAAACATGGGGAATGAGAGTTGCGTAGATTTCCATCGACCTTCTCATGCTCCTGGTCAAAGTCTTTCCCAAAATTGATGTCAGTGAGATCTGCTTTGTGACTGAGAAATTTGTTAATATTAATTTATCAGTATCACTAATATCAGTTTAATTTTTCCTAATATTGCTAGTGTGCAACTTACCTTAAGGCATATGCAATATTTTGTGGACAAATTTAAATGCAGTCAGAAGGGTTAGGCTCTTCTACTTTAATTGTATATCATTTGATTTAGAACTGACTTGATATAATGTAATAAGAGGTATGTATTTAATCTCTTCCGGGTTCCTGGCACAGAGCTTCTAAAATCCTTTAGAAGACGGTAAGGGGTAAGGAACATCTTTTGTTATAATATTTTATTTTAGTCCCTGGTTTCTTATAGAATAGTTTCTAAGACTCTTGGAATCTCCAGAAGAAATAAGAGTGTCTTTTTGTATGCTAATGAGATGACCGATGGCTAATGAGATGACTAATGAGTTTCCTAGACGGCTTTAGGAATGGTGCTGGTCACCAGTGAGACCAAGACATGATTAGAGAGTTAGAACTTTTAACCTTACTTTCTGACCTCTGGGGAGGGGGAGAGGGGTTGGAGATTGGCTTAATCACCAATGGCCAATGGCTTAATCTATTATACCTAATTAAGCCTCTATCACCCTGAAGGATGGATTTTGGAGAGCTTTCAGGTTGGTACAAGAATCCATATGCCAGGAGGGTGGCATACTCCAACTCCATAGGGAAAGAAGCTTCTGCTCTTTTTCGACCTTTTCAGATCTTGCTCTATGGACTTCTTCTTCTGGCTGTTTATCTAGATCCTTGATAATATCTTTCCTAACAAATTGGTAGACGTAAATAAATATTTCCCTGAGTTTTGCGAGACATTTTATAACAAATTATCTAACCTGATGAGGGACGTCTGGGAACCCTTAATTTGGGTTGGTTAGAAGTAGAGCATGACAACCTGGGACTTGCAGTTGGTGAATAAAATTGGGAGAAGTCCTGTGGGACTGAGTCCTTAATCTGGGGGGGTCTACAGAGATAAAAGGTGGAGGAGAGATGTTGGTCTGAGGAGAGTTGTTTTAAATGAGAAGCTTTTGGGAAGAATTAAACTTAGAGTATGAATAATAAAGCAAAAAAGGTTAACTGTCAATATATTACTCCTCAGATGCTGGGCAAGGACAGGAGTTCAGGCATCGGTTGAAGTCTTGGCCATGGTTGGGAGGAGAGACCCTGCTCCCATTGAAATGGAAGAGGATAGAGAGAGAATGAATGCAGATGCATGTAGATCTGGTATTCCTTCAATCCTTGAATGTATTTTCAGTAGTAACTTTAAGCCATGCACTGTCTGAGGTGCTTGAGATGCATTGGTGAATAACCGAGAACATGATCTTAAAGGGCTTACACATTAAAAGATAATGTCGCTGCACTTTTCTCTCAGAAGGTGAAGGTCAGACTACTGTTAGGAGGAAGTTGGCAGGGAGTTGGGAAGACCCAGTGGGAAAATGTAGACGCCTTGTCATTGAGGACCAGACAGAGAAACTTGGCAGGATTTTTCAGGCATTGTTGAGGCCGTTTTGAAGTTCACATCTTTGCCTATGTATTGTGTGAACTGTCATGAAACTTTCCTGCTTAGTTTGGCTCTTAGACAAAAGTCTAGAAAAAGCAAAGAGGAAAGGTTAGCTTTAAAAAAAAAAATGGCTCTCCTGCAATTAAATTTATTTTCCTCCCTTTGTTTATATGTCAAACTTTATTTCTAATACCTGTTTATGTTTTATTTCCTTTTGTGCAGTTGACAATAGATTATCCACTGACTTGGTATGTTAGAATAATTTTCTCTTTTTTCTTTTTATCTCCAATATTGTTTTTATCTTGATTAGTTTAACTCTAATTGACTTTGTGTTCATTTTAGTGCTTTTTCCTGTCAGCTTCTTTTTGTGTATACCTAATTTATTTTAGTATTTCTTGCTTAATAATGGGAAGCATTTTATACTATACATTTTTTCTGAGGACAATTTTAGATTCATGCAGTTGATTTTGTTATATAATGTTCTTTAACTTATAAAATGTTTTTAATTGTACTCTTTAGTCTTCTCTCCAAGAATTGTTAAAAACAAGGTTTTTAGATTTCCAGTTAGTTTGATTTAGCTATGGTTATGTTATCCTTATTGTATTTTTAGTTTTATTATACTATGGTGAAAGCATGTAGGTAGTATAATTCCCATGTGATAGAATTAATTAAGGTTATATTGATATCTATGCATGCAATTAAACTTTCTAGTCATTCCACTGACAGACATTTAAAAATAATATATCTTGTTTATAGGGTACAAAATTAGATAACCATTCCTTTGAATTTCTAATGTATGCAAGGTGTTATATTAGGTCCTGGGAATGAAGGGAGAACAAGACAGGATTTCTGTACTCATGGAACTCATTACATTGTAGTGTAAAAGACAGGAGGAAAAAGCACATGTGTACTAAAATATTTACAAACCTCTATAAGTGCTTTGAAAGAAGCAAGGAATGAATGCAGAGACCAAGCTGCACGCAATTTCTTTAGGGTTGTCTGGGAAGGCTGTCCAGAAGAACTGACATTCTGGTAGAGTCCTAAAAAATTATAAGCTGCTGGGCAATTGGAGCTTTGAAGAGAGATCATTTGTTAGAGGGAAAGGAAAAAAGATCTGGGGATACTGGCAAGGGAGTGATTATATTGAGAAGTCATGAACAAAGAGTTGGACAAGAGAAAATTAAAAAATTATGGGTCCATATTTTGGCAGTCTCTGAAGAGTTAAAGAATGTTGGCGGTGGGGGGTTTATGAATTTGTGAGTGAGGTAGAGCAAAGGTGGTACACAGAGATTAAGATGTTTAAAATCAAGATTTCAGAAATAGTACAGTTTCTGATGATGACAATATCTAAGATGTGACCAGTGGAGTGGGTGACTAAATTGGACTAGAGAAAAGACATCGATGGTAAAGAGGTAAAGATCTAGCTGTCTGCAGTGTTGGAAAGTTCATCTATGTGCGGTGGCTGTAGAACTTCCTTTGGGCGGAGAGGAACATCAAAAGTCAAAACAAGTTTATTGTCTATATTATTCAGATTCTCCATAAATTAAATTTTATTTAATTAATTTTTTGATTCTTAGAGACATGTTAAATTCTTCTACTATGATTGTGATTTGTGCTTTACACAGTTGATTCTCCATATTTACGATAGTTTTATTCTATTAATATGGTGCAAAGACAATTAGCAAACACTGAAACATTGCTCCTAGGGAAAATATTGTATTCGGTTTCTGCAAGCTTCTGGTCACATTTTCATCAACTAACCAATATGTAATCTTGTTTTATGTATGCTTCTGCTTAAAGACATCTTATTTAACACATATGTATTTTTGATTCATTAATATTGGATGGCCAATGACACTATAACTCATGCCTTAACAAAGCGTATCATACACACATATTTTCTCTGTGAGGCACATTCAAGCTTTCTTGAGCTTAGAAGCACTAGACACTAATCTTGGGGGCCACTTTAAACAGTGAAATCAATAAGAAAAAAACACAGAAACGTAAAAAAGGTGCTGAATAGACCACAAAAAAGACACTTGTTTAGAGTATGAGAGCTGAAATTAGAAGGTAGAGCATTGCTTTGTTTGACCACAACAAAAACTTGCACATTTTTTTTACTGATCTGTACTTGTCAATGAATGAATGAAAATGTACAAGTATTGATTTTGGGGGTTGCGAATAAATTTTAGCAAGTAGACAAACACAATTACTGACCTTGTGAATAATAAAAAACAACTATGTATTTTTAGGTTGTTAATTGGCAGAATCATGACTATACTATTTTCAATGTTTTTTAAAAATAACTTTGGAAAAAATGAACGCTTTTGCTCAAATTAAACCTTTCTGTCTCAAATTTTATTTTGGCTAGTGCTTATATTGCAATTCTTTGTTTGTTGTTTATGTGTTATTTATATTTTCCTGAAATACACTTCTCCATATAGCTGAATTTTGTTTTGCTGTTTTCTTATTTTTTTAATTAAAATTTTAAATTTAACTCTATAATTTCTTTCTTTTTTTATGTTATCATAAAGTTCTCTCCTAAATTTTATTCTTAAACAATCTGAAAATCACTGTCTTATAATAAACAACTGTTACTAAAATTTTTATAATTGTTATGGCTGATATTTTTGTGCCACTTTATAGTTTGACTTTCAGACTGCGAGGTTTTGGGGGGATGTTCTTTTTCCTGTCCTTTGCTGTGTTATTCAAAATGTATTTGTTCCTTTTTTTTCTGTAGTCACTTGATAGTTGTAGATCATACTACTTTTCTACTAGTGATGGCATTTGCATTTGATCATGGTTGTTTTTACCAAACATTGAGTAGGTATACCATAATATAGTATAAAACATATAGGGGGATAAGGAAAAATAATGCTATAAGCACCTCAGTACAAGTCACCCAACTTGATAGACAGAACATTTCTATTAGAATCGTAGTACCCCATTCCCCACCCTACCAGTCCTCACAGAGGTAATTAGCTTGAATGCCTTGTTTTTATCATTCTACTTTCTTTTTCATTTATCACATGTATTTTTATGCCTAAACAACCTGTTGCTTCATATTGCATGTTTTAAACTTCATATCAATGGAATAAAACTGCATGTATTTTTCTGTGACTTACTTATTTTGGCTTAATATTATTTTTTTGAGAGTCATCAGGTTGATATATTCAATTGCTCATTTTTACTAAAAACTGAATTATGCAACTTATTTATCCAAGCTACTTTTGCCAGAAATTTGTGTCATTTTTTGTTTGTTTATTTTTTGTGTGTTTGCAGTATTATAAACATTCTTGTATAAATCTATTGAGGTGAAGCTATAATGGTTTCTCCCGGGGTTTGTTCCTAAGAGTGGCATTGTTAGGTCACCTTCAGCTTCCCTAAACAATGACAAATTGTTCTCAAAACGTCTTGTTTCCTTCTGTGAGAAATGCCTGTTATGTCTTTCTCACTGCCTTTTCATTCTGAGTTGTAGCAAGAGAATATGGATGAATAGTTGGATGAGTTGATGAATAAATGAATGTTTGGATGGATGAATATAGATAGATATTCTAATACTTTGGGTCAGTTTTATGTGTGGCAAATACCTTCAAGCTTTTAACTTGACTTTTCATTCTCATTTCTGTCTTGAAAAATTTTATTGTACACACATTTACATTATTATATATAACGCTATCCAATAGTAACTCATTTAATTCTCATCTCAACTTGACAATGTGGATACTATTGAGGGACTGTGTAAAGAAAAAAACTTCTCTTCCCGGGACCACGAGGAACGTGGTTTCAAAGGCAAGAGTTTCTCAGCACCACGCCCCCATCAGGGAACGTAAAGTTCTTTGTCTAGGTTTCCCACAAGCCAGCTAGGTAGAGGAATCCCGGTGACCTTCTTTCTCCAAAAAGCCCATGGAAAACTCTGAGAGGAGGGAGCTCTGTTGTGGACCAAGCAGCCAATCCGGTATCACGCCAGAGATCAATCACTCCAGAGGAAGTTTGAAAGAACTCCTCTCATTGGACGAGAACAGGAATGAGGCGATTAAAACTCCACTGCTCTTTACATATACGGATATCCCCTCCAGATTCCCCTCTCTCAACAGCATGGGAGCTCTCTCTCTCTCTCTCTCTGACTAATAAATTGCTTTTTCTGTAAAACTCTTTGGGTCCACGATATTAATTCAAACGATAAGCTCACAGTGCCTCTGCAGCCCCTTTAAAATTTTTTCCATGTTTTATCCTTTCTTCAGGGTAAGAGAGGCCAAGGACCTCGGACTGGGGAATTGGGAGCATCTTTGAGATGCGCCCCTCCCTCCCCCAGCTACACTATTACCAGCCCCACATTACCTTTGGGGTAACAGAGGCAGAGAGCATAAGTAACTAGCCCAAGTTCACATTGGTGGTAAGTGGCAGAACCAGGATTCAAAGACGAGCCATTAGTCTCTACAGTATGATATCCTAACCCCTATTCGATACACTTCTCTATGATGGGCATAAAAATTATTTTAATATATCCAAAATTATTAACTATTTTCTTCAAATGATTGCACTTTCTTAATTAAGAAAATGTCTTAATTAAGAAATCCTCCCTTATTCCAATGTAATAGATGAAGGTTTCTGTACTGTCTCTGAGAATTGTTTTGCCTTTCACTCAAATTGTTAGCCTATTGAGGATTTTGTGTGTTTTTGTGTGTTGTATGTGTGTGTGTAGTAAAGGATCCAGTTTCTTCTTTTTTCGTAAGGATAACATTGTTAAATACTGATCTATCTCTAGTGATGTATAATGTTATTTCTACAATAACATAGGAGGATAAAAACTACTAGAAATAAGTGAATTTGGTGATGAGCAACTGGAAAGTGTAATGGAAAAATCTATCATGTATAATACATAACAGTATGAAATACTAAAACTTGTTAAATGAAACCTTCAAAACACTGCTGAGGAAAACTATGGAAGACTTAAATAAGAGACTAGATATACCGTTTTTTAGGATCAGATGACTCAATACTGTTAAGATGTCAATTCTACCTAAATAGATCTACAGATTCAAATTAACTCCATATTCTAGCTAGCTGTTTTCATAGAAAGTCACAAGCTAGTACTGCATTTTACTTTAAATATATTTTGACATGATGTTTTCTATCTACTACAATATTTATGGATTATAGAAATATAATTAAATTTTCCATATTGATTTTGTTCCAGCAAACTAGCTAAACTCTGTTATTCATTCAAATAATATGGCTATAGATTTTGGGGAAATTTCTGCAGACTATTATATTAGCTCTGAATTATGACAGCTGTATTTCTTTCCTTCCAATTTTTATGATTTATAGCTGTCTTTCTTACTTTACTTCACTGGGTAATATTAAATAGAGGTGGAATAGCAGGCTTATTTTTTTTTTTCCTGTTCTGAAGCACTTTAAAATCTGCATATAAAATTAGATGCTTGTTATACTTTCTTTCTTTTTTCCTTTCTTTCTCTCTCTTTCTCTCTTCCTTTCTTTCCTCCTTCCTTCCTTCCTTTCTTCCTTCCTTCTTTCCTTCCTTTCTACTTGTTATCAAATTAGCACAATTTCTTTCTAAACCTAATTTGCTCAGGAGTTTTTTAAAGTAGAGAATGTAAGCTTAATTTCATGCAACATTCTTTCTGTATGTGTTGAGGTGATTTAATTATTTTTTCTATTATAATCTTTTTTCTTCCCTTACTTATACCTTCTCTAATGCTCTTTCTTTGTGACCCATATCATTTTCTTTCTCTCTGAGGACCCTTTTTTTTAAACATCTCTTGCAAGGGAGGCTCACTGGCAACAAATTCTCTCATTTTACTTGTTTGAGAGTGTCTTTGTTTCTCCTTAACTTTTGACGATTAATTTCACAGGTTACAGAATTCTAGGTTAGTAGGCTTTTTTTTTCTCTCTCAACACTTAAATGTTTTGCTTCACGTATTTCTCCTTACTTGCATGGTTTTTGATAAATCAAATGTAATTTTTCTCTTTACTCCTCTCTATATAAGGACTTTTTTCCTCTGGCTTATTTAAAGATTTTTTTCTTTATCTTTGATTATCTGCAAGTCGAATATGATATGCCTAACTGTGGTTATGGGCATTTATCCTTTTTGGTGTTCTCTGAGCATCTTGAATCTGTGGTTTTATGTCTGACATTAATTTTAAGAAAATTCTTAGGCATTATTGCTTCAAATATTTCTTCTATTTCTTTCTCTCTTTATTCTCCTTCTGCTATTCTGATTACATGTTTGTTATACTTTTTGTAGTTGCTCCAGAGTTCTTGGATATTCTAGTCCTCTTTTTTTTTTTTTTTTTGGTATTTTTTTTTTCTTTGCTTTTCAGTTTTGGATGTTTATATTGACATATCAGCAATATTGGAAATTCTTTCCTCAGGCATATCCAATCTACTAATTAGCCCATTAAAGACATTCTTCACTTCTTTTATAGTGTCTTGATCTTCACCATTTCCGTTTTATTCTTTCTTCAAATTTCCAACTCTCTGCTTACATTACTTCTCTGTTTTTGCATGCTGTCTACTTTCATTAGATCCCTTAGCATATTCTTCACAGTTGTTTAAATTTCTGATCTAATAATTCCAACATCCCTGCTGTAGCTGACTCTGGTTTCAGTGTTTGTTCTAGCTCTTCAAACTATTGTTTTCACCTTTTAGTGTGCCTTGTAATTTTTTCCTGATAGCCAGATATGACGTTTTGGGTAAAAGGAACTGCTGTAAATAGGTGTATGGTGATACGTGGTAAATTTTGGGGAGAAAAGAAGGGTAGAAGGTTCTACAGTCCCATGATTAGGTCTCAGTCTGCTTTGGGCCTGTGACCTGGAGTGTGAACCCAAAAGTGCTTCTCAGTTTTCTCCCTACTTAGCTGGGACAGGATGGCTAGGGGGGACTGGAATTAGATTTTTCCCTTCTCTCAGGAAGTTTGATTTTGGTAAAACCACAATAGGTTAGGCTTTGGTAAAATAGTTTCTTTTGAGGGCAGACCTTGTTAAGATTAGAGTGGTCTGATCTATTTTGAAATGGCTATTTTCCCCATCCCCTTGTTGAAAGCAGAGGGAACTTTAATCTTTACTGTGAGAACCTAGTAGAGTTATTTAAGGTAAAACTCACAAAAGTGTTGATTTCCCCTAAAATTAGGCCCCCTTAGAGTTTTTAACTCTCAGGCTTGTCCACGCTGACCCTCCAACAATTCATCACTTACAGTTCAGATTTTCTTGATCTAATACTGGTCCTCACAGAGAGTTTTTAACCTGTGAATCTCTGTTTTATTAAATTTTGATGTGTTCTGTATTCAACTCTCTCTCTCTCCAAGTTTTAGGGCAGCAGTTTACCCTGTGACCTAAATTCTCTAATGGATCTAATTGATTTTAGTTTGTTTAACTTGTTATGTATTGTTAGGACAGAGTGATGACTTGCAGGTTCTTTACATGTCAGACTGGAAACCAGACTCTTAACTTGTTAATACAGAATACAGTAAATTTTATTTTTATATATAATAAATGTATATATTTATATATTTAATATATAAAAAGTTATATATATTATACATATATATGTATATATAACTTTTAAAACCAACATCACATTCTTGGGACAAATATAAATTGGTTGTGATATATCCTTTTTGGACATTGCTCAATTCAATTTGTTGAATTTTTCTTTCAGGATTGTATACCTATATTCATGGGTAAGAATTTTCTGTAATATTCCATTCCCTGAATCTTATTTGGTTCTTGGGTCATGACCATGCTACCTCATAAACTGTTAGGAAATATTCTTTCTTTTGCTGTTCTCTAGAAGAGTATGAATAATATTGAATTATCTTAATGTTTCTTAGAACTTGTCCACAGATCTGTTACGATTTGATATTTTCTTTGCGGAGAAACTTTAAAGTGCTGATTCCTTATCTTTAATGGTTGTAAGGCCACTCAGATTTCCTATTACTGTTGAATCAGTGTTGATACATCATCTTTATGGGAATTGGGTTATTTTGAATTTTAGGGGGGATAACATCCTCCCATGTTCTTTTGAAATAGCTACAGTAGTTAGAGTTATGTCTCCCTCTTCTTCTTTATTTGGAGCTTTATGATAATTCTTTGAAGTCTGGAGTAAGGTAAATTCCCTCAGACACTATCTGTTTCTGCCTATTCTTAAGAGTGTAGGAACTAACAAACAAAGAACACTTCTGTAGTAGAAACAGGTGTCCACCAAAACATTTCCTTGTTTATCCTGGATGCAAAGCTAGACTGTATTTCTCAGCCTCTCCTGAGTTCTCATCAATGAAATACGAGTGGAATGAAGTGATGACTCACTTCCAAACATGGAACATAAGATCCTTACTATCAAATGAACACTGATTTCAATTCCCTTTTGCTGTGTCACAAACAACCTCCAAGACCTGGTGCCCTAAAATAATAATAGGTTCATTTATTAAAACAGTCAGTTGACTGAGCCAGACTTTGCTGGTCTTGTCTGGGCTCCTCACATGACTGCATGATGGTGTAAGCTGGCTGGGACTGGAAAGCCCAAGATGATCTCTTCCATATATGGGATCTTTGGTACTCACTGTGAGCTGGGATGCTGTTATTCCCCTCTTTGTAACCTGTCTCTCTACGTGATGACCCTTACCTCTGGCCTCTACCTGACCTTTTTCTCCAGCAAGATTGCCTGGACATCCTTAGAACATAGTGGTTGAGCCCAACAGGGAAAATGTGGATGCTTCCAGTTCACTTAAGGTTTGAAAGAGAAGTTCTGTAATGTTGCTTTCACCACATTCTATTGGCCCACGCTAGTCATAAGTTCAAGCCAGATTCAAAGGATGGGAAAGTAGATTCCACCTCTTCAAAGTCATATTGCAAGGGGGCATGGGCACAGGGAGACATGATTCACTGGGGGCCATTTTTAATACTCTACCACATTACCTCTGATAACCCTATGCGCTCCTTTTTCCCCTGACTGACAGGCAAATGTAGATGCTCAGGGAAGCCTTATGAGCCTTGTTATGAAGACAGAGGGGACTCCCCACTGCCAGTTTCCAACCTGTGGCATTGAATGTGGTGAAAGCAATAAATAAATGTGAATTGTGTTAAGCCACTGATATTTCAGGGTTTAAAAAAAATTATTATTATTATTTTTTGTAGAGACAGCGTCTCACTCTGTGACCCAGGCTGGAGTGCAGTGGCCCAATCATAGATCTCTGCAACCTCAAATTTTGGGACTTAAGCAATATTCCTGTCTCAGCATCCCAAGTAGCTGGGACTACAGGAGTATATCACTACATCTGGCTGGTTTTTTATTTGTTTATTTGTTTTTTAGAGATAGGTTCTTACTATGTTGCTCAGTCTGGTCTCAAACTCCTGGCCTCCAGGGTTTATTGAGTAAAGCTAATCTTACCCCAAAAATGTAGCCTTAGGCTAAGTTCTTAGCTTGAGGTTTTTCACGACATACAGGTAATGATAATTAGATGACAGACTTGTGAAAGGAACATGTTGTGACTCACCCAATGCCGACATCTCAGCTGATCAACTTTTCTTATTTATTCATGTGGTGTGAAGCATTGGGGAATATGTGGAGCATGGGCAGTAAAGGTGGCTTTCCCCCACCCATTTATCTTTGATCTGGGCATAGCTCTTTGCAGATTACATTGTATGTGTGTAAACGCTGACTTGGTCTGATCCCAGCCGGTTTCATGCCCCGACTAGACTTTGAGAGGGACCAAATTTAAAGTTCCCTTGGACTTGGCAAATGTCCTTAGCCTGAAGTTGGCTTTGACTGTCTGTTGGCCTGTCTAATATACTACTCTCAATTTGTGTTTGACCTCTGAGAAATCCACACTTACTTATTCACTCAGCATGCATCTAAAAATATATTATTCATATTTTAGCTAGCATTTTAAATTGTTTTCAGTATGAGGGTCAGTCTGATTTTGTAATAGAACTGGGCATTTGTTTTTGAAGGCATTTAAATTTATAATAAGTTTATGTATTTTTCACAACTTCTATAAATTAATTCATCTCATTTTACTTTTGTGAATTTCCTATTAATATCCACTGCTTTTTTGTTGTTGTTATTTTGTTGTTTTAAACTGGAATATAGTACCTCAAATAGTCTAAGAAACATCCTGATGATATTTTCACTCACTGCCCCCTTGGGTGGCTAATTTACATTTTACAGCCATGAGTTAGATCAAGATGGACACCACCCGACCTTTCGCTGCTCAAGGAGACCTATTGAGCAAGTCCTTTCTTGCCTTCAAGCCCTGCTTCTCAGAGTTAAATAATGTTTGTTTCATTCCACTAGATTCTCTTCTATTTCCTAGGCAGTCTGCTATGAATTTTAGGTTTATCCATGTTTCCTTCAATTTAACATTCTCAACATTAAATATATATCTTAGTCTGAGATCTCCCAGAAGCAGACCCTGAGACAAGGATCCTCAGGCCAATATTTATTTGGGAGACAATTCCAAAAAGCTGGATCATACATCAAACCAAACTCTATTTGCATTATGAGTTTGAATGTCCAGGACAGAGGAAGTGGATTCTACATAATGGTCAGATAAATGCTTATTTCCTTGGCTGCTAAACTGAGTGGCTTATAATCAGTGGAAATTTATTTCTCACAGACTTGGAGGTTGGGAAATCTGAGATCAAGGTGTCAGCACATTCACGTTCCAACTTCTTGTTGTGTCCTCACTTGGCAGAAAGGGTGAACGAGCTCTCTCGGGCCTCTTTTATAAAGGCACTGATCACATCATCATGAGGACTCTTCCTTTGTGGTCTAAACACTTCCCCAAAGGCCCCATCTCCTCATATCATCACCTTGGTGATTAGGATTTCAACATATGAATTTGGTGGAGGCACAAACATTGAGACCATAGCAGATACCAAGGACAAAGGGATTAATGAGCAGCATTCTATTTAATTAATTAATTAATTATTTGAGACAGAGTCTCACACTGTCACCCAGGCTGGAGTGCAGTGGTGCAATCTTGGCTCACTGCAACCTCTGCCTCCCAGGTTCAAGTGATTCTCCTGCCTCAGCCTCCTGAGTAGTTGGGATTACAGGCGTGCACCACCACGCCCGGCTAATTTTTGTATTTTTAGTAGAGACAGGGTTTCACCATGTTGGTCATGCTGGTCTGGAACTCCTGACCTCGTGATCCAGCCACCTCGGCCTCCCAAAGTGCTGAGATTATAGGAGTGAGCCACCACACCTGGCCAGCATTCTCTTTTATAATCACCAAGGTAATAATAATAATTATTAATATTTATCAAGCATTTTCCATGAGATTTTCATTAAATTTAGTTGATTTCTCAAAAAATCCAATGAGGTAGCTGTAGCAAAAGAAGGAAGGAAGGAAGGAGGGAAGGAAGGAAGGGAAGGAGGAAAGAAGGGAGGAAGAAAGGAAGGAAGGATCAAAGCCGCATTTAATAAAAATGAATTTCTAAATTTAATGTTTTATTTGGAAAGAAATAATTGAAATTCAAGTCATGTACACAGACCTGGTTGGTGGTCTTTGGTGTGTCTGAAGAACAAAGAGGAGGTTGGAGGTGTTATATTATAAAAAGGAGGAACACTACATATGGCTCTTTGACAAAGTTCATTAGCACTGGTAAAATTGGCAGGGAGCTGGGAAACTGATTGGTGAGTGACTATGGTGGGTAAAACTAGTCTTTGTGTTGCAGCCCCTTGTTTCAGAATCTGTTAGATAAAACTGGTTTGGGGTTACAGTAGGCAGCTTTAGCAGCCAGGCTTGCACAGAATTGCAGTCTTAGAGCAATGTTATGTGCCCTAAGTGTTTTTCCTCCCTGGCTTCTTTTTCTTCTTTTTTTGAGATAGAGTCTTGCTCTGTCACCAGGCTGGAGTGCAGTGGCACAATCTTGGCTCACTGCAACCTGCGTCTCCTGGGTTCAAGCGATTCCCCTCCCTCAGCCTTCTGAGTAGCTGGGATTACAGGTGTGAGCCACCATGCCCGGCCTCTCCCTGGCTTCTTTACTGTGCTTTAGTTGAGTGTGACAAGAATGACCCAATTTCATCTGTTCAACTTTTAAGGAAGGAAAGAAGAAAGGGCAGAAGCAAGAAAGTAAAACTAGGAGCTTAGAGAAAGGAAAGAGAAAAGAAGGAAAAAAGAAAGAAAGGTGGAACCTGGATGTAAGCCATATTTCTCATTTTTTTCATTCTCACACCGTGGTTGGCATGAGGGATTTATTTCAGGAGCACATTATAAGATCTAAAGGCAGTTCCATTAGAATGTATGGGTGTGTGTTTAGTTGTAACAGCTCATAAATCTTTGAATCTGCATATGAAGTATGCGAGGTTTTTATTCCACATCTCCCGTCTCAGGTCCCATATTATAGAAGCTAGCATTTTCTTTTGACTCTATATCTTTGGACCAGATGTAGATGTACTGTTAACTCTCCCATAAAATTTTAAGAGTTTCTTGCTCTCTGAGGCTTATTCCATATTTAAAATAGACTCAAAATAATATTCAGGTCATTTTTCTACTAATAAAAGGAGGATAATCTAAATTATCAAGATAAAATGAGGGTATATGAATGCAAATTTAGAAGAAAGTGATTCGTTTTTTTTTTTTTTTTTTTTTTTTTTTGAGACGGAGTTTCGCTCTTGATACCCAGGCTGGAGCGCAATGGCGCGATCTCGGCTCACCACAATCTCCGCCTCCTGGGTTCAGGCAATTCTCCTGCCTCAGCCTCCTGAGTAGCTGGGATTACAGGCACGCGCCACCGTGCCCAGCTAATTTTTTGTATTAGTAGAGACGGGGTTTCACCATGTTGACCAGGATGGTCTCGATCTCTTGATCTCGTGATCCACCCGCCTCGGCCTCCCAAAGTGCTGGGATTACAGGCTTGAGCCACCGCGCCCGGCCTCGTTTTTTTTTTATTTTAAGCACTGAAGTAGAAAGATAGGTAGAAGAAAGAAATCACTGAAGGAAATTAAATTAGGGACCAAGGAAGGGCAAGCACAAAACAACCAGCTTAATTATAATAATTTCTAGAAGCTCATTGTAGAATGATTTAAAATTATTATTAATTGGATCACAACAGACCTGACCTAGTATGTCTTAAGTAAGCACCTTGGTTAGCAATCAGTCTGAAATCTTGAAGACTGTCAAGAGAGCATCTGCAATCTGTTATTAGTGGGGAAAATATAAATTATTCTGAGCCATAGAGTGTGTGGTTGTCACTGAGTATACCACTATTAGATATTTTAGAGGGGATAAGACAAATGGCACAATTAGGAAAAGCAAAACCTTCTAATTTGAGAAAAACTTGAGATGAATTTTTCATTTTGTACAGAGGCTAATAATTAAAGTCTAATATATAGTCTTTATTTTGTTTTTGTGTTTTGGTTTCTCATGTTGGTTGGTGGTTACTGTCCTTGGCCTAGATTAATTTTTCCTCCTGTGAATACATATGAATTATCTATGAGGCACATAGTACTTAAAATGACCTGCAGTCATTATTTAGTCAACTTTGAGCTTTTTCACAAAGTGAGTTCAGAGTGTTTGTATGGGTTTTTAATTGATTAATACCTTGCCATTTAAAAAATAAGGATTTAATGTCATTAATTTACTTCAGATGGTTAAAAACAGTGCTAATTAAAGTGTGGTTTCTAAACCCACAATGTCAGCTTTACTTGGGTGCTTGCTGTAAATCAGAATCTCAGGCCTCACCCAGATATACTGATTTAGAATCTCTGCTAGGCGAGGACCTAGAATCTGCATTTTAAACAAGCTCTCCAAGTGATGTTTACATACAATTAAAGTTTAAGGGACAGGACATTAGGGCTGGGTCTGTGAATGTTTCCCGTAAATATTCATAAATATTCTGGGCTTTGTGGACCTAAATGGCCTCTTTATAATGACTCAACCCTGCCATGGGAGGAGTGGCAGCCAGCGACATGGGTATGGCTGTGTTCCAATAAAACTTTATTTATGAGAACAGACTCTGGGCCAGATTTGACACATGGGCCATAATTTGCCAACCCCTGGGTTAGAGCCTAGAGTGTCAGTTGTTGCAGGTTTCAACATTCTGTTTGGAAGTTTGTAGACAGAGGTAAGAAGAGCTAACCATTATTAAGTACCTATCGTGTACACGCCATCTCATATTTACCCAAACAACCTAACTACCACTACCACAACCCCAAGCTACCATGACCAGCCATGTGGGTTATATATACTGAAGAACAACAGTTGGTGGAATTTGGAATTATGCAGTACACAACCGGGACAGCATTATGTGGGGTCTCAGGTTTGCATCATGATCTTCATCTTACAGATAAGGAAACTAATAATCAGAAGGATTTAAAATTGTGCCCAAAGATACGGTGGCTGTCAGTGTCAGAACCAGGATTAAACCTGGATATGTCTGATTGTGGAGGCTATGCTCTATCCACTCACTCTGCTGAAGACAGGTAACATAACTGACCCTGGCCCATTGGCTATATGTATTTATGATCCTGGTCATGAATACAAAAAGTTGCCACTGGACATTGGAAGACTGAGAAGGAAGGAAAGGAAGGAAGGAAGGAAGGAGAAAGAGAGAAAGAAAGAAGGAAGGAAGAAAGGAAGGAAGGAAACTGGCTGGGTGCAATGGCTCACACCTGTAATCCCAACACTTACGGAGGCCAAGGCAGGCAGATCACTTGAAATCAGGAGTTCAAGACCAACCTGACCAACATGGTGAAACCTCATTTCTACTAAAACACAAAAATTGGCTGGGTGTGGTGGTGGGTGCCTGTAATCCCAGCTACTTGGGAGGCTGAGGCAGGAGAATTGCTTGAACCTCAGAGGCAGAGGTTGTAGTGAGCCAAGATTGCACCATTGCACTCTAGCCTGGGCGACAGAGTAAGACCCTGTCTCAAAAAAACAGAAAGAAGAAGAAAAAAAGAAAACATGCACCAATGAGAGATCACTCAAGGAACATCTTCAACAATAAATGAAAAAAATACCCTCAAAATTGCTTTGGGTCAACATACAGATTATATTATACCAGGATGCTAATAAACTCATTATATCAGTTAATTATTGATATATAACAAACCATCCCCAGACTCAGTGGCTTAAAATAATAAGATTTATTATTACTCTTTTGGTCTTGGCTCAGTCCACTCATGTCTCTAGGGTTAGCCACGGGTGGGGCAGAAGCTCTGCTGGTTTTTGCTGAATTCTCCTTCATGCTTAAGGGTTAGCAGACTGTAGACTAGTCTGGGATGATCTCAGCTGTGACAACTGGACTGTCTTCCCTGTGATCACTTGTCTCCTCACAGCTTAGCCCAGACTTTCAGTTATGGTGGCAGCAAAGTGTCAAGAGCCAATAAGCAGATGTATGTAAATCCTCTTGAAGCTAAGGCTTGGAACTGGCACACCATCATCAGGACTGAATCTTCTCCAATCAAAAGGTGTAATCTATTTCCCCACCTCTTGAGTTTTGTCAGGACTTGTGATTTGTGTTGGCCAACAGATCGCAACAGGAATGATGGTGAACTAGTCTAAGCATAACCTTCAGGTCGTCTTGACACCTGTCTAGTCACTCTGCCCAGGCTAGCCTGTTGAAATGAAGGTGAGGTGACACATGCAGCAGAGATGGGCTACCCTAGACTAGCCAGCCCCAACCCACCCACAGCTGACTAGAGATGCATAAGTGAGCGGGGTGAGACCAGAAGAACCACTGCCCTGCTGAGCCCAGCCAAAATTATCAATCCATAGAATGCTTGGCTAATCACTAAGCTTAGGAGTGTTTTTCTTTAATGGCACAAAAACGGAATAATAAAGGTATCATACATGTAAAATGGCCACCATTTACTGTTTATCTCTTTTGTATAAATGTTGAGATTAATAGTATTTCATCTTGTACTCTGATTTGAACCTCAAAATATTGTCTGATATCAACATAAATCTTGTAGCTTGGTGGATACTACTGAGTTTTGTCTGGCCTTGTGATTTTTGTTGGCCAACAGATTGCAACAGAAATGATGGTGAACTAGTCTAAGCATAGCCTTCAGGTGGTCTTGAGACCTGCTCAGTCACTATATCCAGGCTATCCTGTTGAAGGTGAGGTGCCACATGCAGCCAAGATGATTGATGTTTATTGATTCAACAAACATCTCCAGAATAGCACTGAGAAGTTGTCAAGACATAATTCTTATCTGCAAGAAATCATGGACCTGTGGATAAGACTGCTCCGTAAATAGATGCGTGACAATCCAATATGATATATGTTGACATACAGCTGTGGAAGCACAAAGCTGTCAGAGAAGATGGTGTGATTTACTTGCTTGGAGAAATTGAGGGTGGCTTTTCAGAGCTGTTTCCTGGGCAATGGGAGTGAATTTCAAATAGAGTAAATAATATGTGCAAAAGTGACTCAGTTTTAAAAAATTTGATGAGTTTAGGAAGGAATAAGGCTGGAATCAAGGAAATTTAGGAGCCTCTTCAAGCTCCAGGGTAATGAGCTCCTCACTTTTCTCTCTGTTTATCTCAGTCTTCAGGGTAGCAACTGCATCTTTCAGATATTAATTCTCTGAACTACCTCAATATTAGCATTGGCAATAACCTTGAAACTGCTAATAGCTGGTTTTAGCTCAGTGCCCCCATGTGCCCTTTCTGCTTTCCAGTGTGGTTACAAAAGTTTTCTTTATTAAATCCTCTCTGACAATACTTATTATAGATTCTTTCTTCCTAACTAGAGCTTGACTGATTTAGTTTTTCAGGGAAATGATTCTGAGATTTACAGGATAATCAGTAGGACAGTTTTGAAGAAGGAGTAGGTAGGGAGAATAGGAGACTGAAAGAAATGGAAACCAGGGTACTACTGCGATTTTGTCCAGGATACAGTCCTAGAAAACGTTAACCAAAGCAGGGGATGGGAGAGAACCTTCACTCAGGCCCCAGATGAAGAAGCCATCTTTGATCTTTCTGTTCCTCTTTCAATACCCTCCATGTGCTCTCCCTCCTCCCCACACATGATTGCATTAGCAGGTACTGTCAGCTCTCCATATAGGAATGTTCCAAATCTGACAACGGTTCATCACATCTGCTGCAGCAATTCTAGTCTAAGCCAATACCATTCTTAGGCTTGTTGGCCATAAGATCTTTCCACTTTCTCCTGTTCTCACTCTCACTTCCCATATAAATCCGTTATCCAGAGAGCAGCCAGAGTCATTCTTGGAAAAAAGATAGTTCAGACCATATTGCTTCCTGCTTAAAATTCTCTGAGAGATTCCCCTGGTACTAGAGATGAAATGGAAGGCTACCCATGCACTGGCTTTGCCTGCCTCTTCAGAGTCAGCCTATACCTACCTCTCTGTTTCTTTGCTGTTGTCCCCCATCCCCACTGATTTTCTGTTCCCTAAACTCACTGAGCCATGTCCTCCTCTGAGCTTTTTTTCTCTGTCTAAAACTCTCTCCTACTCTGTATCCTATTGCTATTTTGTTGTACACATCCCTTTAGCATGTATACATTTGGTGTCAATAAGATGCTTTCTTAACGTTTTAAAGACGTTAACTTCTGTTTGTTTTCATCATTGTGTACTCAGTTCAGATATCATCTATTCAGAGGGGCCTGTCTTCTCTTTCCTTTCTGATGTAGAGTCCACTTACCTTGTCAGATTCCATTAGATCACTGTCTAATTTCCTTCATAGCATATATCTGAATAATCCCATCTCCTTTCCCAACTTCCTTCCTTCTTCCCTTTTCTTTCCTTCCTCTTTCCTTCCTTCTTTCTTTTTTCCTTTTTTTATTCCCTGTTCGTGTATTTTTTCTAGCTTTTCTCACTATCTCATACTCTGTACATGAACACTTCAAGGACAGCAACCTAGTACACACTCAACAAGCAGCTTCTGAAGGGATGAGTAAACAGTGTGAAGAGGCATTTTTGAGGTAGATTCTGTAGGCTCTGGCAACTATCTGAGTGTAGGATAAAGGAGAAACAGAGGATGACTTCTAGATCTCTTGTTAAGATCAGACTGCTTATGGTGGTTGATAGATGACAATATTATCAACCAGATCAGGACTATTTTTAGAAGAGTACATTTTGGAGAGAAAAATGATGAAATGGATTTAGGACTATTAGAATCTAATATACTACAGGATGTGTCTGCTGCACAGTGAAAATTTGGAACTAGACCTCAGGGAAGTGGGGAAGGATGGAGACAAAAGTATTCATCATCAATGTGATATGTAAACAAACATCTATGCAAATCTTTATAATTTGGCAATCTGATAGCATGTACATTTATAAACATAAACATTCAATTATAAATATATTCATAGATATATAGAGATATTTGTGCACAAACATATTTTATAAATATAATTGTAAAAGAGTTTTACATTCCAGGACAACAGAAAGAAAGAAATATGTAAACATCTTCATAGATGTATGGAGATATTTGTATGCAAACATATTTTATAAATATAATTGTAAAAGATTTTTGCATTCCAGGACAACAGAAAGTGGGCATAGGCCAGACAGAAAAAAAAAGATAGGTTTTTCTTTTTCTTTTAGAGATTTTAGAATCCTTTTAGAAGCATATTACTTTGAAGCTAGTTCCAGGATATATTTATGCCAGCATTCTGACATTTGGTATTGTAATAAACAGTTTGCATTTTTGTTACTTTGGTTTTATGTCCATATGTCCATTTCTTGGTCCTTCTGAGAATCTGTAGTTTTAAGTCAGGGATGTTTGAGTGGAATTAGTTCAGCAATCCTACTTGTCTCTTCTGATTTTCCTGCCAAATAAATCTTACCAGATCATATGCAAATTGATTTGAAGTCCAAAATGATACATGTTCTATTTGAATGTTCTCATGGTAGAGAAAAAATACTTCCCTCTGTTTTGACCTTGAGTATTTAGAGAAAGAGACAATCTTTATTTCACTGTTTGGAGAAGATACTGGGGTAAAATAACCACAGCTACCCTTAAGTGAGTTACTTTATCACAGATCTTTAATGCATTTTGATATTTCCAATGTAACCTAAGCTTCTTCCTGATAAACCTGTGACGAGGAGTTACCACCACCTGACAGATGTCAACAGGCAGGTAGGAGCCCTTCAGCGTGTGTGCGCGCCGTGTCAATAGGATGCATTCTTAATGTTTCGAAGAGGTTAACTTTTGTTTTAGTACACTAAATTCTTTTCTTAAAATATATTTTTTATAACATTTATTTGAAAACTCCAATTTTCTAAATTGAATTCAGCAAGTGTTTACTTCCTGTATGTTAAACAATGCACTCAGTCTAGCAGGAGGTGAAAAGGAAAGTGACAACTAGATCCCAGCCTCCTAGACTTAAAATACTAATGTCTGAGTCACCGCAATACAAGGTATGCTACAAACGCATTATAACTACCCCACTTATATTATTTCCATGAATGCTGGTTTCATTTAGCAATCTTTGAAGTATTATTAGTCAGAAAAGGAAGGAGGAAGAGAAAAAAATGACATTGCAGTTAAGAGCACAGGTTATACATCCAGATTTTATAAGCTTGGAGTTTGGTGTCTTAATCAAAGTATCAACTTTGCTGTAACAAAGATTCCTGAAGTTCCAGGAACTCAGCACAGTATGACTTCACCCGCTTGCCACTGTTCAGTGTGAGTGAGGAGGATCTCCTGGCTCTCTCTGCTCAAAGAGGTGACTCAGAGATCCCATCTCCTTTCATGGTATGGCTTTGCCATCTTGGGGCCATTTCCTTCCAGAGAGAGAGAGAGAGAACGCATAAAAAACCATGCTGCAGAAAGAAGGGGTTAGGCCAGATAAGTGACCTTCATCACTTCTGGCCACATTCCATTGGCCAGAATCAGTCACGTGATTGATGAAGGGCAGTTGGAAATAAAATCTTCCTGTGGCAACTAGAAGGAAAGTTAAACAATTTAGTAAAACATGGCATCATCTTTACCATACTTGGCTCTACCATTTATTAACATAAAGATATGAAACTTTCTGTTTCAGTTTTCTCATCCATAAAGTGGAGATAGTAATAGTACTGACTGACCACATAGGATTGTTATGAAGATTAAGTGAGGCAGTATACGTAAAATGCTTAAAGGAGTGCCTGGCACATAGCACTGTTGAAGTGAGCTGTTCCTACTTTATATGTAAATATAGAAAGTAGATATGATGGTCCATAGGATTTCAGAGTAGAATGAGATCATCTTTATGGGGGGGATACATGGTAGGCATAATGGCCCCTTAAAGATGTTCACATCCTAAATCATGTAACCTATGATTATGTTATGTGACATGGCAAAAGAGACTTTGCAGATGTGATAAAGGTGATAGACCTGAGAGGGGTGCTTATGCTGAATTATCTGGGTGGGCTTAATCTAACAGAGAACATTCTTACCTGGAGACAGGTAAGATGCAACAGAGGGGAAGTCAAAGAGAATTGAGGCTTCAGAACAACTGGATTTAATGATAGAGGGTTCAGTGACCTCAGTACTACCACTGGAAGTAAATGAATTCTGCCAACTAATCAAAGGAGCTTTAAAGTAGATTTATCCCCAAGAGACAAGAGCTAGTCTGGGCAACAACTTTTCAATTTGTCTTCTGTGAGATCCCAAGCAGAGGACCAAACCAAGCCTGCCTGAATTTCTAATCTACAAAATTGTGAGATAAATATGTGTTGTTTTAAGCTACTAAGTTCTAGTAATTGGTCATGGCAGCAATAGGACACTAATAAAATGGAGAATCAATAAAGTATTCATGATAGAAAAGACACTTAAACACAGACTTGATTGACAGGCAGGGTTTTGCTGCTTAAATAAAGTAGGAATACATTCCAGATGAAAGAAACAGATTTGAGCAGACGAACAGGGAAGGTAGGGCAGGAGTCTGAGTTGAGTTCCATGTGATGTTAGGAATTTATGAGCAGTGATAAAAAATTGGTAGCTTGGATTCATGGTACGGAGGACTTTAAATTCCAGGCCAAGGAGTCTTTGCTAAATTCCACAGCAAATGAGGAACCATTGCTGGATTTTAATTGGAGAAGTGGTGTGATCAGGGTCATGCATTAGGAGGTTGTCTGACAGTGCACTAGATGGAAGGGGCACAATGGCTAGGAGAATTGCTCATGCCATAAGGAGTGAGCCAAGGGGGTAGCTTTGGGAATGGAAAGGTGGGCACTCAAGAGAGACTGTCTGTGGCTTAGTTCTCTAGGAGCAGACCCTAAGGTGAGGCTACATGGGCAAGTGATTTATCAGAGTGGTGCTCCCAGGAGAAGCCAGTAAGGGAGGGGAGTAAGTGGGCCATGGAAGGAGAAGAGGCCAAGAATGACTGTGCTTTCAGGGCAAGTGCCAGCCTTAGCTTGGTTGCACTGGGAGCTCTGCAGCACAAATTATAGCTTAAAGTTTGTTTTGAGAAGAGATTTCAATTATTTAGTGTTTTTAGTTTTTAAATAAGGGATACAGAAATATAAGCCATGGCTTCTTCCCAGAGTTTACAATCTGGGCAGAGAACATGAAAGACACTGATTAACAGAGGCAAGTAATTCCAGGAGATAAATATACACAGATGTGTTTTGCAAAATACAGGTTCTTATAGAACTATATAAGTAAATACCGATTGTATGGTGGTTTGGTTTTATCTGAAAGGGTTTTGAGAAAATAAGAAATGCCATTAATGGATAAAACTAGAGGTTCACTTAGCCAGAGATGCTTTTCAGCAACACCAATGGACATTGTAGGGAGAACAGGGGTAACTGGCAGATAACTCCTTAATTGACAGATTCATCCAAAGTTTGAAAATACCATGAAGAATCTTAGGAATGCTAGTAATCAGTGAATGGGATATCTATATATCCATAACATCTATAGAGTAAACGTACTCAGAAGGCTTTTCGCTGAGGGCTTATGTTTATTGAGCCCTCCTGGTGACTCTGATGCAGGTTCAAGTCTGGGAAGCACCAAATTAAATGAGATAGCATTTGAGATGCAACGTAGTGTAATGATTAGGGACATGGCACTGGAGCCAGAGTATTTCCCGCATGGGCAAGTTCTATAATACAAAATGTTAATAACACTCCTGTGTCTGCCTGCCTTCTGGCTTTCTTTCTTTCTGTTTTGTGAGACAGAGTCTCATTCTGTTGCCCAGGCTGGAGTGCAGTGGTGCAATCTCTGTTCACTGCAACTTCCACCTCCTGGGTTCAAGCAATTCTCCTGCTTCAGCCTCCCAAGTAGTTGGGATTTCAGGCCCCTGCCACCATGCCTGGCCAATTTTTTGTATTTTTAGTAGAGACAGGGTTTTGCCATATTGGCCAGGCTGGTCTCGAACTCCTGACCTCAGGTAATCCAACCTCCTCAACCTCCCAAAGTGCTGGGATTACAGGAGTGAGCCACCGCACCCAGCTCTGGCTTCCTCTTTTTTTTGCCTTTCTGTCTCATACCTTTAATCATTTGTGTCACAGGACACATGTAAGTACTTGGGAGGAAATAAATTTTTACAGTAAAGTAAAATCTGAGTTAAAGGCAAATGTTTAACCAATTATATTCAATTACATACTACTCAATAAAGAGTTTTAGATTTATAGAGCCAAACAATTCTGCATTCCTGAGGAATCTCAGCTTTTCATTCTGTGAAGATTTTCATATTGCATGTAATTGCCACAAACAAAATAAGTATACATTTATAGTGTTAATTTATTACTCAAAGATTTGGACGGGAGACGGAAATAAAATATTTTGTATCTTTTTTTTTTTTTAATCCATGCATGAGAAAGGAGCCAAGTGTCAGTTTCCAATGAGGGGAATGTTCTCATGGAGGTGCTGTAAGGTTAAGTCTACCCACTTCATTTCTTGTTCTTTGGCATGTTCTTGGTGCCAACATTGTCTTGTTCAGGTTTAGGAAGCTCATTCAGTGGAGTTGCAACATCCTCCTAAGGCAGGTTCTCTTCTCAACAAGCATTGTCAATCAAATCCAAGATCCTTCCATCTCTTTGTACTTCACTGTTCATTTTCCTGGAGCTTTAACCTTGTCAGATGGGCACCTGCTCCACCCCTGCACCAACTTCCTCTGAACCATACCCTCACCATCACGTGACTCACATATTCTTCTCCCACATCCCTGCATGTAGGTGAACTCATTTGCTCACATGGAGGGAAAGTCTGGAGAAAACCTTGTATCTTTTTTTTTTTTTTTTTTTTTGGAGACAGAGTTTCGCTTTGTCACCCAGGCTGGAGTGCAGTGGCACTACCTCGGCTCACTGCAACCTCACCCTCCTGGGTTCAAGCGATTCTTCTGCCTCAGCCTCCCAAAGTATCTGGTACTACAGGTGTGTGCCACCACACCTGGCTAATTTTTGTGTTTTTTAATAGAGATGGGTTTCACCATATTGGCCAGGCTGGTCTTCAACTCCTGATCTCAAATGATCCACGCATCTCGGGTTGGAATACCTTCCATAGTGTTGTGGTTACAGGCATGAGCCACTGTGCCTGACCTGAAGACTTTGTTTCTACTTAGAGTGAGGGGGCTGTGGGTGGAATGAATGTGATGATGACAGAGGCTGGACATAAGCTTTCTTTTTTGTTTGAAGTCTAGGCAACTGGGCTTTTATCCTTCAGTACCAGTCAGTCATTGACTATAGACCACCCAGCATTGGGAGGATAGAATGCTGAGCCTCGGAGGCAGCTTTCAGGTTGAAACTATGGAAACACAGCAGGCAGAATCAAAGAGATGGGCACAGAGAACCAGTAAAGGGCCTCAGGACCTGGGGGCTCACCAACAGCATCTGCTTCAGAGATGGTACAGCTTGAGCTTGAGTGCAGGGCAGCTGATGGGGTGTGAGGATGAGGTGATGGAAAGGAAGTGAGGGCAGCACCAATCCCTGTGCCCTTGGTCTTGGGAGAATGGTGAAGCAAAAAAAGATAAGAAGGGTGTTGGGGTCAGTTTTGGATAAAGAATGTACAAAATTGTATTTTCCATAAATCCATTATTGAGAACATCAGAGCTCAACTCAACTTACAAGTGATGCAAAGGCCCTAAAAATTTGTAAGTTGTATGAACTCAGAGCCACTGTAATGCTGGGGTGACATTTCTTACTTCAGTGCATTAATTTATTTTCATTTTTCAAATATGTCTACCTAATTTTTACACATGAGAGTGATCAAAGTGAAACATTATTAAACACTTTCACTTGCTCTGAGGAAACATAATTGGTTGGCAATGCTTTGTTCCTACTAACAATGAAAGTTGAACTAGATATTGATCCCATTAGTATATTGTTCAAGTTAAACAAGAATGAACAAGAAACTGCTAATATGCATTTTCTCTGGCCTCCAGGGTTAGTCTAAATGAAAAATATTACTCTGTCTGTTAAAATATATGCAAGAGCAATTTGTAGTGACAAACTAAATTGTGATAGATGAGGGAAAAACAGGCACTTGAAGAAACAACAAATATTTTCTAATCTAATGTAACTACTTGAATCTCAACTCTTGGGCAGTGTTCTAATTTCAGTTTAACTTAGCACAATTCCTGTTCGCTCATTATAGTCGGGAAGCTATTCTAGATCTTGTGGGAGATGGAGAATTTGAAAGCCTTGACTCCATGGACTGTTTTTAAAAGGTTTTTGGGTTTTCTTCTGAAATAACAATAGATATTTAAATATTCACAATGTCATCAAGCTATGAGATCTTTGGGTAATCATTTCATTGCTTTATTCAAAAGTCACTGATTTCCACCTACCATGTGCCAAGCATTGTGCAGGTGATGTAACCTTTAAGCCCCCCTTTGAAATGAGAAAGTAATAGCATCTTCCATGCAGGGGTGCTGTGAAGATGAAATGACTGCTCTTCCAAGTGTGGTCCTTGGACCAGCAGCTTACACAAAACCTGAGCACTTGCTAGAAATGCAGATTCCTAGCTTCATTCCAGACCTGCTGAATCAATATCTGTAAGGATGGGGTCCTAGAATATGTTTAATAAGCCTTCCTGGTGATTCTGATGCAGGTTCAAGTCTCAGAAGCACCATATTAAATGGGATAGCATTTAAGATGCCCATAGTGTAACGATTGGGAACACAGGCAATGGAGCCAGGCTACTTCCCTCATGGGCAAGTTCTATAACCTTGGAACCTTCACTGAACCTCACTATCTTGGTTCCTCAACTGTATGATGGCAGATAGTAATATAGGAGGTATGTGAGCATTTAGAACGGGGTTTGTTACCTTGTACCTTTGGTATCATGCTCAAGAAACTTTATGTGTCATCATGGATAAAGTACTTACCTTGGTAAAAATTGGTGATTTTCTGGTGGATGGGGTTGATTAATACAGGATGTTAAGAGCTTAGGTTCAAATGCAGACTCCAATCAATGTTGACTGTAAGGCCTGAGGCAAAATACCTCAGTGCTCAGCTTCTGCATCACTAAAATGGGCTGATACTAGCAACTATCTTCTAGAGCTCTTGTAAGAATGTAAAGGTGCCTGGGACACAAGAAAAGTCATGAAAAAATGTAATGACCAGTTCTACTAGCCATTATATTTGTAGTGGAGGAAAAATAATTTTCCCTCTACCTTTCTGAGGTCTTAGCTATAGACCCCTGTAACAAAAAACAATTTAACAACAACAACAAGAGTTTTTAAATGTTCATTTCAGATATACATGGAACATACCCAGGGATTGAGTAATTCTCATGAGATGGCTTGGATCTCCAGCCTATGTGACATCTTCAACAAAGAATAATACATTTTTAAAGAAATGAGAAGACAAAAGAAAGGGACCTTGAGTCTCCAACAGTGGCAGATTGTGGGAAGGCAAATATATGGGAAACGAGTGGTTGGTAAAGACCAACTAGTAAAGTTTGTTCTGTAGACTCTTCTGGTGCCACCTCCAGGCTCATAAGCATCTACAGGTGTCTTTGGTGATCAAACTTTGTCTTTCCTGGTAGAAAGAGGAGGAAGGACACTTTTGTAAATTTATGTCCTGTTTTTAAGCAAATAAGGGTAGTGAAGAGAGCTTTCCTTGTATCTTCTTTTTCTTAATTGCCTTTGGCTCAGAATAATCCTTATGCCAAAGTAGCATATTCTGGCCTACACAGTAATGATATAAAGTTGTGACTGCTAAATACAGCCTGTGTAATGGAGCTTTATGCAGACCCAAAGGCCTGGTGTAGCTCTTAGGGGGAGAGGCAACAGGGTACCAGGAGAGTATCTAAGTCGTTTGGTTTGAGCCCCCTCACTCAGAAACCTGAGAATTACCTGGTCATTCTGTTGTTTCCCACTTGAGCTCTTGCTCAATGACTATAAAAATCAGCAAATAAGTTACTATGAGAAAAGTGCAATTCTCCATTAAATATCTACATGCAGGATGGTAGAAATGATATACCATGGCCCTGCAACACCCCCCCTCACCACCCCCTTTCTGTCTTCTTCTTCCCTCCTTTCCTTTCCTTTCCTCTTCCCTACTTTCCTCTTTCCCCTCCCCTCCCTCCTTTCCTCCTTTATTTTCTTCTTGTATTTTACATAAGAATATATATTAAGGGCCGTCCATGTACTAGGCTTTGTGCCAGACATGTGGTTCATTGGTGAGCAAAATGAGAAACAGTTTCTGACCTTGTGGTGCTCACTGAATAGTTGGGAACATAAGCATCCATCCATCTGTTCATCCATCCATCCATTCATTCATTTTCTTGAAAAATATTTATTGAATATCTGTATATTCTAGGCTCTGTTCTTGGCATATATAATGTTGACATACAAATGAATATAAAACTTTGGATGGAACATATACAACAAAAAGATGTCAATGATATTAGGAGACTTCATAATAGGGATATAATCAAAAGAAGAGTTTGCAATAATTGTTTTCTTTCTTGTCTTGTTTTCCCCTTAACTCTCCAGTAAAGGATAACACACATACAGAGGAGTGTACAAAATATAAAGGTGCAATTCAAACAATTTTCACAAGGAAACATACCCATGTTACCAACACTGAGATCAGCCAACAGAACGTTACCATCCTCACAGAAGCCCTCTTTATACCCACCTCCAAGTCACCACCCTGTGAAAGTAGCAAACATTCTGATTTCTAATACTATGGACTAGTTTGCTTATTTTCAAATTTTATAGAAATGGACCCATGCAGTCTAAACTCTTGCATCTGTGTTTTTCCACCTCAATGTTATATTTGTGAGATTGATTCATGATGGCTTGCGTGTAGTTATAGGTTATTCATGCTCATTGCTGGGTAGCATTCTGTTGTATGAATATACCACAATTTATTTTTTCCGTTCTACTTCTGTTGGGAATTTGAGTAGTTTCCAATTTGGGACTATTATGAATAATGCTGCTACAAATACTCTATTATAGGATGGGACGTGGTGGCTCATGCCTATAATCCCAGTGCTTTAGGAGGCTGAAATGGAAGGACTGCTTGAGGGAAGGAGTTCAAAAGAAGCCTGGCCAACAAAGCGAGACCCCATCTTTAAAAAATAAAAATTAAAAATTAGTCAGGCATGATGGAGCATGCTACTTAAAAAGCTGAGGAGAGAAGATCTCTTGAGTCCAGGAGTTCCAGACTGCAGTGAGCCATGATTGTACCACTGCACTCCAGCCTATGTGGCACCACTGAGACTCTAAGAAAATTATATTATATGCCTTTTGGTAAAGAAATATATACTTTTTTTTTTGAGACAGAGTCTTGTTTTGTCACTTAGGTGGGAGTGCCGTGGCACGATCTTGGCTCACTACAGCCCCCACCTCCTGGGTTCCAGCAATTCTCCTGCCTCAGCCTACTGAGTAGCTGGGATTACAGGTGCATGCCACCATACCCAGCTAGTTTTTGTATTTTTAGTAGAGATGGGGTTTCACCATTTTGGCCAGGCTGGTCTCAAACTCCTGACCTCAGGTGATCCACCCACCTCAGCCTCCCAAAGGAATTATAGGTGTGAGTCACCACGCCCAGCCTATACATATCTATTGAATATATACCTAGGAATAAAAGTGCTGAGTCACAGTGGGTGGCAAACATTGAACTGTCATGGTTAGTGTTAGCTTTCCAAAGTGGTTGTACCAATGTCCACACCCACCATTAGTGTGTGGAAGTTTCAGTCAGCAATGGTTCCTAACCAGGGGCATTTCTTTGTTTATCCATGGCCTTCTCAGCACTAGGAGCACTAGTTAATGTTGCATCTGAGCTTCCTGGACATGAAGAGTTGTGATAGGAGAATTCAGAAGAGGACAGTCTTTCCTCCAACTAGAATTACTTGGAATTTAAAGGCAGAGTGAGAAAACTGTTATCGTCAAGGCAGACTTTCCAAAGCAATAATAACATTTCACATTAACAAATATAGTGGAGTGACAATTTTTAAAAAAATTTTCTGTTTCCATTACTCTTTGCTGTTGGAATGTCTAACTGTGTCTCAAATGACAGAAATAAAGCATCTTCTACAATACTCTCTGGTGCGCCTGTATTTCTTTAGAGAAGATGGATGGGCTGTTTTGAATGTTGTTTGGTTTTTATTTAAAATACTGCAGGAGAGTTCAGCAATTTTCCAATAACCTGAAAAATAAGTCATGCTTTGTTGGTTGCTTGGCACTATACCTTAAATGATCTTGTGAATAAACATAAAAGTAAGTAAATTCTAAAAGTAATGTGCAAATGACCCCAAAAAACATAACCTTAACCTTTGTCTTGCAGACTGTCATCACTAAGCAAAGTGAAAAAATTTCTAATTCAACAAAACCCAGTCTTGTGGTCCCAGGATCTTTGAATATAAGGGAAGGAAATTAATCTTAATATTAAGGTCAGGGGCCAGGTGTGGTGGCTCATCCCTGTAATCCCAGGACTTTGGGACGCTGAGGTGGAAGGATCACTTGAACCCAGGAGTTCAAGTCTACAGTGAGCTATGATCGCACTGTTGTACCACTGCACTCCAGCCTGGGCAACATAGTAAGACCTCATTTCTTAAAATATTAAAATTAAAAAAAGTTAAAAAAAAAATAGGACCAAAGTCAGGGAAAATTCAGGATGAATAACCAAGAAAGAAGCAGCTGTATGTCCATGTCGTAGGGTATCTGTGCAAACCCAATTTCTATGAAATAGAAAACATAGAAATCAACCAGCAAGAAAAAAAGAAATGAGAAGTTGGGGAACCAAGCACAGGTAGGCATGTCAATTGGTATATCAATCACTGTGGGCTAGGCTGCTCTGGGTAACAAATGGACTCCGTGTATCAGTGGCTTACACAAATGTTTCTTTCTTGTTAATGCTTTGTGCCCTGTGCCTGCTTGCTGTAGCTCTGTCCTACGTCTTCTGTACTCTGTGTAAAGGCTGACAGATCAGCGTTAATCTGTGTCTTAGCTATTTCTTACCACATTAATCCTGCAATTTCAAACCACCACAAAACCATGAAACTTCAGCAACACTTAGGAATAAACATTTATTTTTTTCTCATGAATCTACATGCCAGCTGGACAGTTCTGCTGATCTGGGCCTGGCTTGGCAGAGCTCATCTTGGATCACTCACCTATTTGGGGATGGACTGGCAGTAGACTGGTCTAGGATGGCCTCAGCTAAGACAGTGCATCCCTGGTCCACTGGTCTCTTCTTCTTCAGCTAACCAGTGCTGAATTACATGACAGTATCAGGATTCCAAAACAACAAATGGAAGAGTATAAACTCTTGCAAATTAGATAACAAAAAGGCACATTACTGCTTCTACCACATTCTGTTGACCAAATCATATCTCAGGCCAGCCCAGCTTCTAGGGACAGGGAGCTCCATATTCGGTGGGACTTGCTATAAAATCATATTACAGAAAGAGAAGTGAGAAGTTACAGTCATTTTTGCAATCAGTTTTCTAAAACCTGGAGCATTGCTGGTCATGATGGCAAAGGAAAAGGAAGCACATCACTTCTCTCACATTTCATCGTCAGAGCAAGTCATGTGACCAAGGCATATGTCAACCCAGTAGGCAAATAGAATCCTCTCTCACAGATGGGCAATGAATATTTGTAAAAATAGTACAATCTTTCACAGAAGTTAAAGAGACAGGGAAAAAATGTAGGTTTCTTTCAGTGTGTTAGTGTCTAGGATAGACATTGTCCTGGCATGAGAATGTTTTCTGGATATTAGACAAGACATGAGAAAGTTGATAATGCACTTTCATTTTTACAAAATTCTGTCCCTTGAAAGTCCCTTTAGCATATAGGTACTCCTCACTGGCATAACCACTAGTTCAGTTAATACAACCTATTATCAATCTGGCCCTTGGAAGCAACAGGCAAATACCTGTTCCATGGCAAATGGTACAATGAACTCAAAAATAACACTTGAAATAGGCACTTTTTCAAAACTTGGTTTCCCATCCAGTCAAAGTTAGCTGGTACCAATCCAAGTTCACAAGCTCAAGTGCATAAGAAATTCAGCTCTTTATTTTCTGCAACTCTAGCTAATTTCTATTGTAAGACCCTATGCCACAATAAAGTATAATTTAATTTCAGTTAATTCAGGGTCTCCACATATTTGCCCAAGGATGGACGTTTAGCTCTGAGGTATTCATTGTGTCATGGTTTGCATGGCATGGGATCAGGGGTATGAATTCCTCTGTCACATTGATCTTTGTGAGCCATCCTTCACATGGCTCTCAGTCCTTGGTCCTACAGATTACTGGTTTATAGTCCTCAAGTTCTGTTGCAAGATCTCAGATGAGGGTCTTTCTCTCCCACTTTAGACACAATGGACACATGGGCTTCTGTCCCACTTGCAATGGGTAGCCCAAAGGAGATTTTAAATTCTTTTACTATTGTCATGCCATCCTGGTCTGCAAGAGACATTAAGCATCCCTATACCACATAGGGTTGAAGGCAGGGACTTGGTCAAGTTGATGAAGACCAACTGGCTAGACATAATCTGCTTCTATTTCTTCCTGACTACTTGGAATTTCACCAAAGGAGGCTTAACCCTTACTTCATTCCTCCAAACTTATCCTGGTTTTCAATCAATCTTCTCCCAAAGTGGTGTGCCTAAGCTCTTACGGTTTTCCTTTCTTAGGGAGCCACCCCATACCCGTTCTTCTCCTCAAGTCCCCTATTTGGTTTGAGAGGTGGGTAAGCCAGTAAACTTTGCTTTTCCGAATCTCACCTTCTCAAAAATCTATTTTATTATCTGTGTATATGAGCTTCCTTTCTTCCTACAGGGCCTGACCTTTTACAACTCAAAAGCCTGGAAAAGAGTTGTTTCTCTCCTTTTATTATATCCTCCATTTTTTGAGGCAATGAACATAAATATGACATTACCAAAATGTGGGTGAGAGGAAGAGACAGGAATCAACAGGAAGTAGCAGGAATGAAAATAACAAAAGTGAAGATGATTGTTGGTGTGTTGGGAAATGTTTAACGACCTGCTCTCAAACAAACAAAAAAGATAAAAGCCTTGATTTGTACTGTTTACTAATTTCTGTGGTGTAAATACTCCCACCATGGTTGGTTTCACAGTACCTATGTGACATCACCAATGTGACAACACAGAGTTGAGAAAAGATAGGTGGCAGGGCATGTTTTGTAGTATTTTCACCATACAGATGCAAAAGACATAACTAATCCCAAGACCATACAGAATAATTAATGTAGTGAAATAATATACAAAGTGATAAATTATGTTTATTAACTTTGTTTTAATATAATCTATTTAACAGCAAGTTTATGTAATTTAATTTTTAATAATGGTTTTGCTTAACTGGTTCACAAAATGTCTGAAAATTTCATAATAGGCTTTCAGCACCTCAAAATTGTTAATATATTAAATACCACTGTTAATATTTTATGACTATTTTTTGACACAAAGGAAAATAGGCTTTTTTTTTGCTCAGAACGTGGAATCGGTCATTTAGCAATTATGAGTGTTCTGGATGTCTCTGAGCCCTACTTCCCATTCTTTCAGACTCACCTATGATACAGCTGTTTGCATCAAGCTCATGCCATTTATTTTTGTCTTTTGATTATGCCCAGGACTGTTTTGGCCTAACATGGAAATGTGGGAGTTGTCTGCACCCACTGGGGCAACCCTTAACTAATCGGGAAAGAATGTGTTAGATAATTATTTCTCTCCACTGATTTTCATTTACTATAAGCTTCATTTACAGCTCCATAATGTATTGTTGGATTGAATTTCCTCCCATCCCTGTTACATTCTCTGTTGCCTTGGCTCCTGGTCTTTGAAAGAACTTCCCAATAAACTGCTTGTACCAAAGTCCTGTCTCAGGCTCTGCTTTCAAGAGCACTCTCAATTAAGAAAGTGACTCCACCTGGTCTCACACCACTATCCTAGAAGACTTATGTGGTCCAAGGATACCTGCAGTAATTTGTAGCATGCATATGTAATTTTTTACTCAGAAAGATTATGATATATAGACAAAAAATTTAGAAACTGTAGAAACAAAACAGACCAAAAGCTGTGATTTGGGCGCTCTGTGTTATTGAGAAAAATCTGTCTCTCCACAGGCCTTGAGACAACAAATAATCTAGGAATAGATGTTCACATGCGATCATTCATGATGATCTAATTTCACAAATATATATTAGAAAGATGTGACAGATTGTAGTTTCAAATTGACTATAACAAGATCTCTCATCTTAGTGTTCTTCTTACAATATGAATTTGACTATGCTATCATCAAAAAGTGGTGGTCCTAGTTCATCTGGACTTCTATAACAAAATGTCACAAACTGGATAGCTTATAAACAGCAGAAATTTATTTTTCACAGTTCTGAAGGCTGAGAAGTCCAAGATCAAGGCACCAACAAATTCAGTGTCTGGTGAGAGTCTGTTTCCTGTTTCCTAGACGGTGGCTTCTCTCTGTCTTCTCACATGGTGGAAGAAGCAAAGGCAGCTCTCTGGGGCCTCTTTTTTAAGGGCACTGTTCCTAAGCCCTTATAATTTAATCACCTCCCCATAGCCCCACTTCCTAACACCATCACATTGGTAATTAGGTTTCAACCTATGAATTTGGAAGGGACACAAATATTCTGACCGTAGCCCATGGCAAGTGGAATCTATGTTTTGACTCCTTAATCTGGGCAGCCTTCCGACTGTGTTAGAAGGAACTCTATGGATTTCTGAAGCTGTTTTATAGAAGGCCATTTAGACTTGATTCTCAGGATAGCTTCTGAGATTCATGAGCCACCATTTGAACAGTTCAGCTGCCTTGAGACCACCATGTTGTGAGGAAGCCCAATCTAGTCCATGTGGAAAGAGAACACGGAAAGGACCTGAAACTACTTAGAGAGGGAGAGAGAGAGACAGATAGAAATGGAGAGAGAGAAAGAGACAGAGACAGAGACAGAGAGAGACCTAATCTAGCCGCCAGCCGCCTCAGTTCCTTGCTGTTCCAGAGACTCCAAGGTCTGGAATTCAGAGAATTCCGAATTCAGAATTCTTGAATTCCTGTCCATAGAAACCGTGAGAGGTAAGAAATTAATTGTTGTTTTAAGACACTACATTTTAGAATGATTTGTTATGAACAATAATAACTAGGACAAAAGAGTTGCTTAATTTATATACCTTTCTTCATGCTGGTAGATAGCCAGTCTTATCTATTATTGGGAGAATATAGGGCAGGCTTGAAGTTCAGCTGGGAAGCAGGCAATTACTATAAATATCTTTTTTTTTTTTTTAGACCTTGGAGATAATAATGGCTGTTCTTGATGACTGGAGCAACTAAGTAGTAAATGAGCATGTAATGCTGAAGGCATTTTGAGTTATGCCTGTATTTTTCTAAAGTAGAAGTACTTGTTTTTTACTTTATAATTTTTATGTAATTACAAACTTTACAGAAAACTTGCAAGACTATTAATACAAAGGCATTTCACATACCATTCAACCATTCATCCAGATTGACCAATTGTTAGCACTTTGCCACATTTGTTTTATTACTCTCTCTCCCTTTATACACACATACATACACACACACACACGCACACACACACATTTTTTCCAAACCACTGAAAACATGTTGCAGAAATTTTGCACATTTACCTGTGATTCTTCAGGGTGTGTTTCCTCAGATCAAGGCTATTCATTTGCATAACCACAGTACATTATCAAATTGAAGAGGTTTAATATTGATAGAATACTAATATTCTATCAACAGATATTATTTAAATTACTCCACTCAATCATGCCCTTTTTAAAAATTTCAACTTTTAATTTAGATTCAGGGTGCAGGTTTGTTACATTGTGTGACACTGAGGTTTGGGATAGAATTGATCCCATCACCCAGGGAGTGAGCATAGTACCATTTAGGTAGTTTTCAGCCCTTTCCTTCCTCTCTCCCTCTCTCTCTCACTGCTTTTGGAATCCCCGGTGTTTATTGTTCCCATCTTTGTGTCCCTGTGTACCCAATGTTTAGCTCCCATTATAAGTGAGAACATATGGTATTGGGTTTTTCTGTTTCTGTATTAATTCGCTTAGGATAATGGCCTCCAGCTGCATCCAAGTTGCTGCAAAGAACGTGATTTTGTTCATTTTTATAAAAGTGTCCTTTATGTCAACTTTTTTTTCCTGGTCCAGGATCCAATGCTGGTGCATACGTTGCCTTATTTTCATGTTACATTTTCTCAAAAAAAGTTACTGTTTTGTTTAGCTTTCTAGAAAAGTCTATCACTGTGTTTGTCATTACTATCAAAGATATATAGAAGCTGATCTGGCCTTCCGTTGCGTTTGTAAGATAACTTTGGAACCTGTTTTTCAATACTGTCTATATCTGGCTTAACAAAGTTAAAAGATATAGAAGCATTCACTCAGCCAGAAGAGATGTAAGTGTAGCTGTGGCACTGTTTACATATATCCAGGAAAATGCAATTTGTTTACTGAATTGAAAACCACCTGCTACTTGACATTTAAGATATTTAAAGAAGGAATCAGAAGATTAAAGATTTGCATTTCTTATGAATAATTAATTATTATTATGCCCCTGGAAATCGAAAACGTGTGTTATAGGGCTTTGAAGAGGGTAGTGTAATTCGCTTGGGGTTCTGACTGGTTTGAAAGGAAAATGTAATAGATCTTCATTCTCTCACCAACCAGCTGACTCTTCAAGGTCCCTGCCTGTTTTTTTTCTGACTGAGAGTGGTGGTAAGCCATTTGTTTCTTATTAACTAAGTGGCTCACCCCATTTTGAATATGTCTATGTCTATAGTAACATATCAGAGATACATAACATGTTGTATACTGGGATGAATTCTAGACATATAAGATAAGAAAAGTTTAGGCATATTTGAAAAAGTTGACCATATACCCTAGAGCAGGGAACTGTTGGAGACGTGGTCCCCACTGGTGGACTGGTGAAGCCTAGAAGACCTTCTCAAAATGATGTTTTTAAATATACATCTGAACCTTGGTTCAGTTAGGTTTTAGATTAATCAGAGAAGCACAATCATGAGGCAATCTGGCTCTCTCTCTCTCTCTCTCTCTATGTATATATATATATATATATACACACACACACAGACACACACACACAATTAATTATATATAAAACATATATAACAAATATATGTGTGTATATACATCTTTTTAACATAAAATGTATAAAAAATGTATATATGTACACATATATATGCTTCATGTGCATATATGCAATTGATCTTTTTTTTTTTAATTTTTGAGACAGTCTTGCTCTGCTGCCAGGCTGGAGTGCAGTGGCTCAATCTGCAACCTCCGCCTCCCAGGTTCAAGTGATTCTCCTGCCTCAGCCTCCCGAGTAGCTGGGACTACAGGCGTGCACCACCATGCCCAGCTAATTTTTGTATTTTTAGTAGACACAGGGTTTCACCATGTTGACTAGGATGGTCTCGATCTGACCTTGTGATCGGTCCGCCTCGGCCTCCCAAAGTGCTGGGATTACAAGTGTGAGCCACCGCGCCTGGCCACAGTTGATCATTATTATTTACAGAGCCCATATTTTTTAATTTGCCTGCTTACTAATATTTATTTGTAATCCCAAATCAGTACTTATAGAATTTTTTTTAGTCTTTTGTGACTATGCACAGAGAGGCAAAATATTAGCATAGCTCAATGCACACATTTCCAGTGGAGGTTGAACAAAGCGCTGCTCTGCCTCCTTGTTTCAGCTTTCATACTGTAAACAAGGGCCTTTTTTGTGGTGTATTTATTGCTATGTTTTTCACATTTTTGTGCTTTTTTGTTGGTACTTTTGCTGTTTAAAATGGATCCCAAGCATACTGCTGAAGTGTTTCTAAGTGCAAGAAAACTTTGATGTGCCTTATGGAGAACATATGTGTGTTAGATAAGCTTTGTTTAGGCCTGAGTTTAATGCTGTAGACTGTGAGTTCGATGTTAATGAAGCAGCAATATATGTTAAATAAGGTGTCTTTCAACAAAAAAACACATAAAGCTAAGTTATGTATTGATGGGTTGGTGAAAATGTTGTGACCAGAGACTCTCAGAACCTAATCCTGAATTTTCCCTAGGAGCATTGGTTCACTATTTGCTGATTCAGTCTTGACAGTGACTTTATAGAACATAACTACTGTGAATAACAAGAATCATTTGCATATATTATATGTGTTATATAATAAAGGGTGAAATTTCAACTTTTCTTTCCCCTTTCACCCTTTATTATATAAGATATACGTTATATTACATAACAGATTATATAATGTTATGTTATAATATATGCTATATTATATATTATAATACATTGTTATATAATTTAATACTGTATAATATTATATACATTATAATATATAATGTATGTTATATTTTATATACAGCATATTGTATATGTACATATAATAGAGGGTGAAAGGGGAAAGAAAAGTTGAAAAGTTACTCAAACATTAATAACTCTTTGGAGAAACCTCAAATTCACAGCAATTTTTTTTTTTTTTTTTTTTTTTTTATTATTTTATTTTATTTTATTTTTTTATTGCATTTTAGGTTTTGGGGTACATGTGAAAAACATGCAAGGTTGTTGCTTAGGTGCATACGTGGCAGTGTGATGTGCTGCCTTCCTCCCCTTCACCCATATCTGGCATTTCTCCCCATGCTATCCCTCCCCAATTCCCCACCCCCCTGCTGTCCCCCCCACTCCCCCACAACAGATCCCCATGTATAGTGCTCCCCTCCCTGTGTCCATGTGTTCTCCTTGTTCAACACCCGCCTATGAGTGAGAACATGTGGTGTTTGATTTTGTGTTCTTGTGTCAGTTTGCTGAGAATGATGGTTTCCAGGTTCATCCATGTCCCTACAAAGGACGTGAACTCCTCGTTTTTAATGGCTGCATAATATTCCATGGTGTATATGTGCCACATTTTTCCTGTCCAGTCTATCATCGATGGGCATTTGGGTTGGTTCCAGGTCTTTGCTATTGTAAACTGTGCTGCAATGAACATTCGTGTGCATGTGTCCTTATAGTAGAACGATTTATAATCCTTTGGATATATGCCCAGTAATGGGATTGCTGGGTCAAATGGGATTTCTATTTCTAGGTCCTTGAGGAATCGCCACACTGTTTTCCACAATGGTTGAACTAATTTACACTCCCACCAACAGTGTAAAAGTGTTCCTATTTCTCCACATCCTCTCCAGCATCTGTTGTCTCCAGATTTTTTAATGATTGCCATTCTAACTGGTGTGAGATGGTATCTCAATGTAGTTTTGATTTGCATTTCTCTAATGGCCAGTGATGATGAGCATTTTTTCATATGCTTGTTGGCCTCATGTATGTCTTCTTTTGTAAAGTATCTGTTCATGTCCTTCGCCCACTTTTGAATGGGCTTGTTTGTTTTTTTCTTGTAAATCTTTTTTAGCTCGTTGTAAATTCTGGATATCAGCCCTTTGTCAGATGGGTAGGCTGCAAAAATTTTTTCCCATTCTGTTGGTTGCCGATTCACTCTATTGACTGTTTCTTTTGCTGTGCAGAAGCTGTGGAGTTTGATTAGGTCCCATTTGTCTATTTTGGCTTTTGTTGCCAATGCTTTTGGTGTTTTGGTCATGAAGTCCTTGCCTACGCCTATGTCCTGAATGGTTTTGCCTAGGTTTCCTTCTAGTGTTTTTATGGTGTTAGGTCTTATGTTTAAGTCTTTAATCCATCTGGAGTCAATTTTAGTGTAAGGTGTCAGGAAGGGGTCGAGTTTCTGCTTTCTGCATATGGCTAGCCAGTTTTCCCAACACCACTTATTGAACAGGGAATCCTTTCCCCATTGCTTGTTTTTATCAGGTTTGTCAAAGATCGGGTGGTTGTAGATATGTTGTGTTGCCTCCGATGCCTCTGTTCTGTTCCATTGGTCTATATCTCTGTTTTGGTACCAGTACCATGCTGTTTTGATTACTGTAGCCTTGTAGTAGAGTTTGATGTCTGGTAGTGTGATGCCTCCTGCTTTGTTCTTTTTGCTTAGAATTGACTTGGCTATGCGGGCTCTCTTTTGGTTCCATATGAAGTTTAAGGTGGTTTTTTCCAGTTCTGTGAAGAAGGTCATTGGTAGCTTGATGGGGATAGCATTGAATCTGTATATTACTTTGGGCAGTATGGCCATTTTCACGATATTAATTCTTCCTAACCATGAACATGGAATGTTTCTCCATCTGTTTGTGTCCTCTCTTATTTCGTTGAGCAGTGATTTGTAGTTCTCCTTGAAGAGGTCCTTTACATTCCTTGTTAGTTGTATTCCTAGGTATTTTATTCTCTTTGTAGCGATTGTGAATGGCAGTTCGTTCTTGATTTGGCTCTCTTTAAGTCTGTTATTGGTGTATAGGAACGCTTGTGATTTTTGCACATTGATTTTGTATCCTGAGACTTTGCTGAAGTTGCTTATCAGTTTCAGGAGCTTTTGGGCTGAGATGAGGGGGTCTTCTAGATATACAATCATGTCGTCTGCAAATAGAGACAATTTGACTTCCTCCTTTCCTAATTGAATACCCTTTATTTCTTTTTCTTGCCTGATTGCTCTGGCTAGAACTTCCAGTACTATATTGAATAGGAGTGGTGAGAGAGGGCATCCTTGTCTAGTGCCCGATTTCAAAGGGAATGCTTCCAGTTTTTGCCCATTCAGTATGATATTGGCTGTCGGTTTGTCGTAAATAGCTTTTATTATTTTGAGATACGTTCCATCGATACCTAGTTTATTGAGGGTTTTTAGCATAAAGGGCTGTTGAATTTTGTCGAAGGCCTTCTCTGCATCAATTGAGATAATCATGTGGTTTTTGTCTTTGGTTCTGTTTATGTGGTGAATTACATTTATAGACTTGCGTATATTGAACCAGCCTTGCATCCCCGGGATGAATCCTACTTGATCATGGTGGATAAGCTTTTTGATGTGCTGTTGTAATCGGCTTGCCATTATTTTATTGAAGATTTTTGCATCTATGTTCATCATGGATATTGGCCTGTAGTTTTCTTTTCTTGTTGAGTCTCTGCCAGGTTTTGGTATTAGGATGATGTTGGTCTCATAAAATGATTTGGGAAGGATTCCCTCTTTTTGGATTATTTGGAATAGTTTCAGTAGGAATGGTATCAGTTCCTCTTTGTATGTCTGGTAGAATTCGGCTGTGAACCCATCTGGACCTGGGCTTTTTTTGGGTGGTAGGCTCTTAATTGCTGCCTCGACTTCAGACCTTGTTATTGGTCTATTCAGGGTTTCGACTTCTTCCTGGTTTAGGCTTGGCAGGAGGCAGCTGTCCAGGAATTTATCCATTTCCTCCAGGTTTTCTAATTTATGTGCATAGAGTTGTTTGTAATAATCTCTGATGATGGTTTGAATTTCTGTGGAATCTGTGGTGATATCCCCTTTGTCATTTTTTATTGCATCTATTTGGTTATTCTCTCTTTTCTTTTTTATTAGTCTGGCTAGTGGTCTGTCTATTTTGTTGATCTTTTCAAAAAACCAGCTCCTGGATTTATTGATTTTTTGAAGGGTTTTTCGTGTCTCTATCTCCTTCAATTCTGCTTTGATCTTAGTTATTTCTTGTCTTCTGCTAGGTTTTGAGTTTTTTTGATCTTGCTCCTCTAGCTCTTTCAATTTTGACGATAGGGTGTCAATTTTAGATCTCTCCTTTCTTCTCATGTGGGCACTTATTGCTATATATTTTCCTCTAGAGACTGCTTTAAATGTGTCCCAGAGATTCTGGTATGTGGTGTCTTCATTCTCGTTGGTTTCGAAGAACGTCTTTATTTCTGCCTTCATTTCATTGTTTATCCAGTCAACATTCAGGAGAAAGTTGTTCATTTTCCATGAGGCTGTGCGGTTCTGGGTTGGTTTCTGAATTCTGAGTTCTAACTTGATTGCACTGTGGTCTGAGAGACTGTTTGTTATGGTTTCCGTTCTTTTGCATTTGCTGAGGAGTGATTTACTTCCAATTATGTGGTCAATTTTAGAGTAGGTGTGATGTGGTGCTGAGAAGAATGTATATTCTGTGGATTTGGGGTGGAGAGTTCTGTAAATGTCTATTAGGTTTGCTTGTTCCAGGTCTGAGTTCAAGTCCTGGATATCCTTGTTAATTTTCTGTCTCGTTGATCTGTCTAATATTGACAGTGGTGTGTTGAAGTCTCCCACTATTATTGTGTGGGAGTCTAAGTCCCTTTGTAAGTCTTTAAGAACTTGCCTTATGTATCTGGGTGCTCCTGTATTAGGTGCATATATATTTAGGATCGTTAGCTCTTCTTGCTGCATTGATCCTTTTACCATTATGTAATGTCCTTCTTTGTCTCTTTTGATCTTTGTTACTTTAAAGTCTATTTTATCAGAGATGAGAATTGCAACTCCTGCTTTTTTTTGCTCTCCGTTTGCTTGGTAAATCTTCCTCCATCCCTTTATTTTGAGCCTTTGTGTATCCTTGCATGCGAGATGGGTTTCCTGGATACAGCACACTGATGGGTTTTGGCTTTTTATCCAATTTGCCAGTCTGTGTCTTTTGATTGGGGCATTTAGTCCGTTTACATTTAGGGTTAATATTGTTATGTGTGAATTCAATCCTGTCATTTTGGTGCTAGGTGGCTGTTTTGCCCTTTGGTTGATGCAGATTCTTCATTGTGTTGATGCTCTTTACCTTTTCGTGTGTTTTTGGAGTGGCTGGTACTGGTTGTTCTTTTCTATGTGTAGTGTCTCCTTCAGGAGCTCTTGTAGAGCTGGTCTGGTGGTGATGAACTCTCTGAGTTCTTGCTTGTTCACAAAGGATTTTATTTTTCCTTCACTTATGAAGCTTAGTTTGGCTGGATACGAAATTCTGGGTTGAAAGTTCTTTTCCTTAAGGATGTTGAATATCGGCCCCCACTCTCTTCTGGCCTGTAGGGTTTCTGCTGAGAGATCTGCAGTGAGTCTGATGGGCTTCCCTTTGTGGGTAACCCGACCTTTCTCTCTGGCTGCCCTTAGTATTTTCTCCTTCATTTCAACCCTGGTGAATCTGATGATTATGTGTCTTGGGGTTGCTCTTCTAGAGGAGTATCTTTGTGGTGTTCTCTGTATTTCCTGGACTTGAATCTCGGCCTGCCTTGTTAGGTTGGGGAAGTTTTCCTGGATAATATCCTGAAGAGTATTTTCCAGCTTGGATGCATTCTCTTCGTCACATTCAGGTACACCTATCAAACGTAGATTAGGTCTTTTCACATAGTCCCATATTTCTTGTTGACTTTGTTCATTCCTTTTTACCCTGTTTTCTCTAATCTTGCCTTCTCGTTTTATTTCATTGAGTTGATCTTCGACCTCTGATATCCTTTCTTCTGCTTGGTCAATTCGGCTGTTGAAACTTGTGCATGCTTCACGAAGTTCTCGTGTTGTGTTTTTCAGCTCCATCAATTCGCTCATATTCCTCTCTAAGTTGTCCATTCTTGTTAGCATTTCGTCAAGTCTTTTTTCAAGGTTCTTAGTTTCTTTGCATTGGGTTAGAACATGTTCTTTTAGCTCACGGAAGTTTCTTATTATCCACTTTCTGAAAGCTGATTCTGTCATTTCATCACACTCATTCTCCGTCCAGTCTTGTTCCCTTGCTGGTGAGGAGTTGTGATCCCTTGTAGGAGGAGAAGTGTTCTGGTTTTGGGTGTTTTCATCCTTTTTGCGCTGGTTTCTTCCCATCTTTGTGGATTTATCCACCTGTTGACTTTGTAGTTGTTGTCTTTCTGATTTTGGTAATTTTAAGTCTGCTGTGGCAGAACTCATAAACCCCCTGCTCTTCCCCCGAGGTGTTCTGTCCCAGGGAGTTACTGTTTTCTGATGTTCCCCTGTGCGGTTGCTGTTTTCCCTGCCCACAAGGTGGCAGCCTAGTCTCACTCAGGTTGCAGAGGCTTCGCTAAGCTGCTGTGGGCTCCACCCAGCTTCCGTGTGAACTTCTGGGTGTAGTTAGAACTGCTTCCGCTATGTTGGCCCGCCCCTGTAGTGACGGAGTCTCTGTAGTGGCGGATTGCCTTGGTAGAGAACAGCAGGGTGCCTATGGAGAACGCCCCTCCTCCACAGAGCTGGACCGTCCCGGTTTCAGTTGTGTTTCAGGTCTTCTTGCTGGGTAAGAGGGGACACCGTCTCATCTGATCTGCCTCCGGAGCCGCTGCGTTGGCTAAAGCCGCGGCTCTGAGATTCGTGGCGCTGGCCTGGCTCCCCGTTTCAGCTCCCCTTGCTGGCTTATAGGGGACTCAGACTCTCTCACTTTATACAGTGAGCCGTTGCCTCAGGGTGCCGGCCCAGCGGCTGCGCCGTTCAAGCCAGGGGCGCCAGCGGCGCTGGCGACCCGTGTGGCTTCTCTGCGTGTGAATCTCCTGGTCTGTGGGCAGTAAAAATCAGTCTGGAAATACGGCGTCCACTCACCCTCTGTGCTTTCTCTCGGAGCTGCATTCCCGAGTTCCTCCTAAGCGGCCATCTTGGATCTCAATCAGCAATTTTGTTTTTAAGCCCAATAGTCTTTGAGGACTGTGTGAGAGAGTTACAGCTTTCTTACTTGTTGACAAGAAGAAATTGTCACTGAGTCAACTATTTCTCTTATGGTATATTTTGTCAAAAAATTTACACCAGATTAGGTTAAACAAGAAAGGAAGATTTTATTTAAGCCTGTTGCAATAGGGGAGAGAGGCCAGCACTCAACTCAGCTGAAAAAAGGGTTGAGAGTTTTTAAGAGTTGGGATAAGGGGTTGTAGACCACATGTGTTTGCTAAGTGTTTCACAAATGAAAAGTAAATTTTCTTGTATCTTCATGACAGGAGATAGTTTTACAACTTGGAATAAGGCTGAATTTAGACTCCTATCCTCCCACAGAGACTGAGAAATAAGGGCATTATCTTCCTTGATGCTTCTATTTCTGAAGAATATTTCCCAGGTCCCTGAGGAAGACGTTCTCTAGTCTTCATACTGCCAAGAGGCTTTAAAAAAGATTTATATACATTTCAAAGGGGTAAAGAAACAATTTGCAATTACAAGTTTTCTAAAGTGAGTGCTCTAAGAAAAGGAAGGTCAGGGGTCTATAGTTAGAAAGAAACCTGTCTAAAGTTTAGTCAAGCTGAGGGAACATTAAGTCTGCCTTCATCTGCCTCTCTATATTTGTGGGCATATCCTTTAAATACGTATGTGCATCTATATATATATCTCTGTTACCGAAATTGGATTTTGTGAATTTGTGGAGATGAAACGGTGGGTCTTCAGGGGACTAAAAACATCATTGCTAAGAATTTGCAGGTACTTGAGTACCACATTATTTGTGAAATGAATAAATAATAATGCTTGCATGTTAGGTTTCCAAAATATACTTTTGTGATCAATAAAACACAAATTGTTTTGTTGAATACATTGAATAATATCTTTTTGTCATCCTTCAGTTTATCAATCAATAAATATTAAGGTATAACACCATCATGTACAAGATAGTCAATTGATTTTTCTTTGAAAAGAGGTCCTTATGCACAAAGAATTATTGGCATTAATAAGCAGTTAATGAACTATTCCCATAAAATGAGTCATGGTCAATATACTACTTCTTAATTCCTTCATCAAAAAGCAGCATTCTCCTTGAGTGGGAACATCATAATTCTAGAGAAAAAAATTAAAAGAATTTTTTTGACATATGGTTTGGTGATAAACTTAGTAAAGAAATATCATGCTTACTCAAAAAAAAGCTTAGATTTAGATTATGAAATGTGTTTAAATGTTAAGAACACTAACAGTATAATAAAAGGCTGGGGCATAAAATCTTAAGCTCAGTTTCACGTGTTGTATACTGTCCTAACACAACCTCCAGAAGAAAGACTTCAAATCCAGTGTCATGAAGTCAAATAGGATCAAGAATGTTTGCAAAACCTTGTCAAAAATAAGATAAACCTGTATATACAGTTTAAAAGTAGAGGAGCTATTTTAAACCAAGCTGTGTGTCACAAAGCTCAAGACTTCGATTTCCTTTCATGTCACTAAATAGCATAGCCCAATAATAAAGGGTGCAGTGCAGGAAAACAGGAAGGGAAAGTTAAAAAGTTATCAAAACTTTAATAACTCTTTCAAGAAACCTCAAAATGCAGCAATTTTGTGTAAAACTCATGGGCTTTCCAGCCATGTGGACGGGTTACAGCTTTCTTCTTTGGATACAAGAAAAGGCATCTCTGAATTCAGCTACCTTTTTTGTGGTAGTGGTTCTTTTGTTCCCACAGCTCTGCATAAGGAAAGAAAAATATTCTTAAGTAGTGTAAATAAGCTATAAGATCTAATGGATTAAAATAAAGCTCTTGAAACCATACTTTGAGACAGAGCCCTGAGGCCTAACTCTGACGTTCTCTAAAAAATACACTAGTTTTCTCTTATTAAAAATTTCCTACACATAAAACCCCCATTACACACCCACACCCACACACACACACACACACACACACACACACACAGTTTTCAGTGATAGCTACATTAACATAAAACTTTTCTTCAGTTTTCAGTTGCTTATAAAAAATGCAAACCCCCTTTGGAAAGGTTGTTTGAACTTAATAAAACTAAGTCAAACGAATCACAAAGTGCACTATGGAACATAAATATACATATATATATGTATACATATATTTATACATATATTTATGTATATATGTAATACATATATTATACATATTATGTATATAATATTATGTATATTATGTATACATATATTATGTTCCATAAATATACATATACATATATATATATTTATGTTCCAAAAATACACACACACACGTGTGTGTGTGTGTGTATAGATATATGTAGTTGTTTGTTTGTTTTTTTAAAGAGACAAGTTTTCCCTTGTTGCTCAGGCTGGAGTGCAGTGACACAATTATTGCTCAGTGCAGCCTTGAAATCCTAAGATCAGGTGATCCTCCCAGCTCCACCTCCGAAATAGCTGAGACTACAGGCATGCGACACCAACGCCTGACTTAATTTTTCAAATAATTTTGTAGAGTCAGGGTCTTGCTATGTTTTCCAGACTGCTTTCAAAATCATGGGCTCAATCGATTCTCCCACCTAGGCCTCCCAAACTGCTGTTATTACAAGCTTGAGCCACCATACCTGGCCTTAAATATTTTTAACTGGACTGAAAATAGAGAAACAAAGAATATATTTTCCAAATCTACTGGACAGAAGCAAAACTGAACCATTGACATCTTTTTCAATCCAAACCAATAATTCACTTGGAATGTTTATTTTTGCATTTAGTCAAACACGTGTCCTGAAAACATCTTGGGTTTTACATGACTGTTTTCCCAGGTTGCTTTTTTCTTATAGGGAGTCTCAATTTTCCTTAGAGTTCCATTAGAGAGAAGCAGGTGTTGAACTTGGAGAAGGTGTTGGATTTATTTTTTTCTCACAAAGCAACAGTTAAACAATAGTCATAATAGTAACAATAGTAACAGCTACTGCTGTGTTTTCTTAATTGGAAAACATTTTGAATCACACAGATCCATCTCATTGACTATCGTTTTTATTGAAATTTAGGAGGCAGCTAATATTATGTGCAATAAATACATCCAGATGAAATCAGTGGTCCTAAAAGGCCAACTCATTTTTACCACTGGTCCAGTTAAAGTACAGCAGTAGCAGAACTGACATTGCTTTTCCTTTCTCTTTTTTTGGGAATAGGTTTTTTCCATTGATAAACAATGAGAAAAAAATGCATTCTACATGACTGTTTTTCTTTGTGTTGTGCAAGATTGCTCCTAATGTACTCCTGGCCACCTACTTGATAATGAGGAAAGTTTAGTATTAATTAATCTGTTACTATGGTATTTCCTTTTGCTTGCTGGCATTCAACTTACTTTAGAATACCAAATGGGAAAAAAAAAGGAAAATGCAAAGACAGGAAGCTAGGCTTGTCAACTGCAGAGAATATGTCACTCAAAGGTGGATTAAAAATATTGGTTTTTCAACATGATGGGGAAGGGAGTACTCAAAATTATATTCTGGACAATAGATGAAATATATTAAGGCATCACAGATTCTAAAAGAAGCTGAAAGTAGCAAAAGGCAGGTACTATTCTATATATCATACCAAATTGATAAGCCAAAAATTAAATTAAAAATGTAGAGTTGACATTGGGGTACTTTTTTCAACAATTATATTCAAATGTGTTTATTTATAACGAGTGCTGTGGGGACAGGGAGAGGAAGTGATTTATCAGAGATGTTTGATTTAATAGTTAACATTGAATTAGAAGCTTATCTGCCTGATGTACAGGCTATCACATATGGGTGTATACCTTGAGTACAACTTCCCGTTATTCTTTATTCCTGTAAAACAAATTTGCTCCAAAGGAAGGGATCTTTTCTACCGGATGGCAACAGCCTTCAGGCAAATAAGGATATTTTGAGGATCTTTCATCTCAATGAATTATGCATAGACCCAGTGAAAGCTAACAAGGCCTAATGAAGGACGTTTACAACCCCAGGTCACTGAGTCAGACAAGGGACCACACCGTTAGCCTCTATTTCCTTTTGAGAGATACACTGAGCATTCCTTTCTGTCAATTTGAGGAACTTCCTCTAGTAGTCATTTCTCAAAAAGAAATTACGTCTACATCTGTAATACATACATTACCCAGATGAGCTTGAAATTGGATCTTGTTTAGACTATCAAAAGATTGTTGATTCACTTCCCATCTCTGAGCTGAAAAAGTGAAGAAACAAATAACTATACTTCACACATAATTAATTCAAAAAGCAGAATTTCCCTGATTTGAGAATCATTTCTAGAATATAGCTTTACAGAATTTCCCCCTCCTCCATCCCACATTGGCCTGATCCCCTTCCTCCATTTTATGCAAAATGTAACAGGTACATTGAAAAGAACTAGAATTCTCATTAAAAAGTATTGGTTCATCTATGTAAACCACACAAATACACAAAATGTACCTATGTGGTTTGAAGTAAAGACAGTGGTGACCCTTATAGAGATGTTGGACAAAGGTAGAAAAGGATAAGATCTGTTTCTTCATCCAGCTCTTGCTTACGAGGGGCGCTTTCTGAAGATCCAGAAGGCTCTACACTCTTTATGTGCCCTCTGGGAAACGTTCTTTCTCTTCAATAACAAGAGTCATGTCCAAGCAATACTATTCACTTTTAGATGTGACTGTGTTAACTGGCCGAAGACCCTTAGTATTTTTTCAAGCCTTTTATTTTGAAATAATTATAGCCTCACAAGAGGTTGCAAAGATGGCACAGAGAGGTCTCATGTAGGCTTCACTCAGTTTTTCTGAGTGGTTACATTTTATATCATTACATCTATCTGTTATCTATCTATCTTAAAAATATATAGATATGAAAAATATATATTAATAGCAAAACCAAGATATGGCCACCACTATGATGTGCAGGTATAGTTCTATATCATTTTAATCACTTGGGTGAATTTTCATAACAACCACCTAATGTAGATACAGAACTATTCCACTACCAAAAAGATCTCTCTTGTGCTGTGTGTTCACAATCATACTCAACACCTCCTCTCCATTATTACTAATACCTGGTAACCACTAATCTGTTTTCTATCTCTACAATTTTGCCTTTCTGATAATATTATATGAGTGGAATAATATAATATGTAGTCTTTTCAGATTGACTTTTTTTTTTTTTAAGATGGTGTTTCACTTTTGTTGCCTAGGCTGGAGTGCAATGGCATGATCTCAGCTCACTGCATCCTTTGCCTCCTGGGTTCAAGCGATTCTCCTGCCTCAGCCTCCCGAGTAGCTGGGATTACAGGCATGCACCACCATGCCCAGCTGATTTTGTATTTTTAGTAGAGATGGGGTTTCTGCATGTTGGTCAGGCTGGTCTGGAACTCCTGACCTCAGGTTATCCGCCCGTCTCAGCCTCCCAAAGTGCTGGGATTACAGGTGTGAGCCACCGCGCCTGGCCCAGATCGGCTTCTTTTTAAAACATAGCATGATGCCCTTGAGAACCATCCAGGTTGTTGCTTGAATGAATAATTTACTTCTTTTTATTACCAAGGAATATTTCACAGTATGATATTCCATAGCTTGTTTAACCATTTACTTTTGAGGGACATTTTGATTGCTTTTGATTTTTGGATATTACAAATAAATCCGCTATGAACAATCACATGTAGGTTTTTGTACAGACATGAGTTTTCTTCTTTCTGTGATAAATGCCCAGGAACACAATCGCTGGGTTGTATGGTAAGTATATACTTAGTTGCCTTTTTTTTTGTAAAGAAATTGCCAAGCAATTTTTCTGAGTTTCTGTACCATCTTACATTCCCACCAGCAATGTATGTGAGGCCCAGTTTTTCTGCATCCTCATCTGAATTTTGTATTGTCATTACATTAAAGTTTCAGTTGCTCAAATAGGTGTATAGTGATACCTCATTATGTTCTTCATTTGCGTTTTCCTAATGTTTAATGATGTTGAGCATTTTATATGCTTGTTTGCCATTTCTATAGTTTCTTCAGTGAACTATCTCTTCATATTTTGCCTTCATTTTGTTTCTTTTGTTTTTGTTATATTGCCTAATTTATTCCCTCAAGAGTTTTTACCATCTTTTTAAATAAAAATATTTCTCCCTGTTAACGTTTCTGCAGGTTGCTGTTTCTGCTAGTGATGAGCAGCACTTCCCACTTGTGTCCAGAGAACCAGAGAGCCCCTGCTTCCCAGAGAGTCCTGCTTTTCTCCTCCTCTTCATTCTGCCTGGAAAGGCATTTTCTAGACTCTAGGCCTCCCTTATGGGAGAAACCTCATGGTTTCTGATGGGAAATGAAATCATCTATTAAGATTCACATCAAATGACAGCTCTTCTAGGAAGCCTTGACTTTTTTATACCAAGTATACATAATCACTAGTCCTTTAAACTGGCATAGTACTTTTACAAGTAGTTCCCGACGGTGCCCTGGCAGATGCTGCTTGTGTCCTGTCATATGACACTCTGCATTTCTTTCCACACTGGCCTGACTTCTATGATAGCAGCTACTCCTCCCTGACTGAGGCTTTCTCTGTCTTCCAGGGGTTTCTCTGCCTGGGCAAAAATGCTGGGAGAAGCCTTCAACCTATGGTAAATAAACACTTCAGCTTCTTCACTCCTTGTGCAGGATAACTGTGTGCCCAGAGTTTCTAAGTGGGAGTAAGTCCCGGTTGCCTGGTTTCCTATGGTGAGAAGTGGCTTGATAACACACTTTTCATTGGCTGAATTCCTTTCCCTTTTTCATTTTTCTGTTGTCCTACTGATATTTTCTGAGGTCCCCTCCTAAATAAATTCAAATAATTGTTTCAGGTCTTGCTTTTGGAGAACCCAAAAGTAGGTAACAAGTATTCCCTTCTACCAAGATGAATAGTAACCCAGGAACCCATGGTCATTCCTACACAACAGAAAGCTCTTGGAGGGGGGGAGTTGGGGGGGGAGGAGGAGAGAGAGAGAGAGAGAGCGAGTGCAAATCAACAGAGTATACTAGCTGAAATCAGAGCAATTGCAAAGTTCATGAATCCAACATGTTCTTGGTGTATTCAAGGAACAATAAGAGACTAGTAGGGCCAGAGTAAAGTGAGTGACAGAATGACTAGAGCTGGGAATGAGCTCATATAGGAAAGTTCCATCTTTCCCCTTCTTCAAATAGGGAATGAGGGTAGAGATGAAAACAAGTGGGCTGAGTAAAATTTTTGTAGCCTAAGGGCTGTGGAAATATAATATTTCTTATGGATGTCACTAGTGTCTAAATGGATCTTAAATAGTCTATCAATGCACACAGGCCATTTCTCCTGGTATTTTAATATTATTAAGATAGCTAGTCAAACTAATTAGAAACCTTAGGATCTTCCTATTAAATAGAAAATTAGATATATGAACAAGGTTCCAGGTTATATATTCATTAAACAGATATAAAGACAGCACATATCGTTGGATTAGGTAGTGTGGAGGGGTTGAAACGACAGTCTATGGATTGGGCAGAGGTATTGCAAGTTTCAGACTGGGATGTTCCCATTGTTGCATTTTGGTTAGATCTTCCTTGGGCTGCATCCTCATGTTATTAATCTCAAAGATGAATCAGCCTAAATCTTGACATAAATCCTCCCAAAACCAAAGGATAAGAGCATTAACCCCAACCAGCTGTATCTGTGACTAGAGGCCATGAACCTTTTCTGCAGAGCTGAAAAATAGATCTCATTCTTGGCCTAAGACATTGCGATCTATCTCAGAATTGATCAAAGTCTGTAACACTCCATAGCTTTGTGGAGGAGAACATTCCCTGGAGGCCAAGTTGAAGGGTCTTCAAATCCATTTCACTTTGGATTGAAGGTAGACTTCCAGGATTTAAGTTATGTCATGAACAGAGGGGAAAAAAGATAAATGTAGTAAGCCCATCTTGGCATCTTTCTGCTATGCATTTTCAGGAAAAAACTTAAGGAGGGATGATTCGTTTGCATTAGGTTTGCTTTCTCTTAGTTAAGTACCTTTGTTTTATGTTCCTGTTATTCTGTCTGCATAATAAATTACCCTAAAATGTAGTGGCTTAAAACAATAGAAGAATTACTTTGCTTACAAATTATTGGCAGAGCTTGATGGGGAATTGCTCCTCTCTCCTCACATGTCTTCCACTGGAAAGAGGGCTGCAAGGTGGAATAACCTAAAACCCTACTCCTTGGCATGTTTGCCTATTGATGCTGAAGAGACTCCAGTAGTTCTGGTGTGGCTGGGGCTCCTCAGGCATGGCTGTCTGTTTCTATGGAGATCTCCATGTGGTTGCCCCACATTGCAGCTTCAGTGTAGATGAACCTCTTACCTGTTGGCTCACAGTTCTCAAAAATGTATGCCTCAAAGAATAGTGTCGGGCAAAGCCATATTACTTTCTATTGCCTCAGGAGGAGACATAGACTCTAACTTTCAATGGAGGAGTATCAATATCATATCATAGGATAAGCATGTGGGATATTATATACAATGATGTGGTCATCTTTAGAAAATGCCGTCTATCATATTTTGCTTTTTTTTTAACATATGCTGAATTGCAAAACTATGAATTCTCTGTCATTATCTACTAGACAAAATAACTCAGTTTTTAACACCTGACCTTGATTCCTTGAACAGAACAACTGGAAATGATAAAAAGATTAATAAAACACTCATATTACATATCACAGTCAACATTTTTGCACATGGGCATTGCATTAGAATCAGACAGAACTGCATTTGAATCTCAGCTCTGCTATTTTCTATGTCAGTGTCTTCATCTGCAAATAAGAATTCCTATCTCAGGGTAGTTACGGTGATTAAATGAGATAATTCACATAAACTCTGGGCAGAGTATCTCCCCACACAGCTACTGGTTTTCGTACGGAGTGGTAGTGATGGAGACAGAAATTAATAGTTGTAATTACAGTGATGTATTTTAAAGATGTCTATTTTAAATCATGTCAATAGATTTTCTTCTGCTGCTCCTCTAAATTTAACAGTAAGTAGGCTCCCCAACCTCACATGCATTAGTGTTTAGAAATTCATGTAAATCTGATTAATACATATTCATTTGAATTAAACAGAGTTAAACCAACTTATATCTAAAAATAATACCTCAGCTCTCTTTTTGGTTCAGCTAGTGAATTGCTATGGAATTTGGGACTGGGAAGCTTTGTGCATTGGCAAACTTAGGATTGATCTCTTCTACTATAGAATATCTATTAGTTAGAAAGGTTGGCAAAAGTCTCTTTTGCTAATAGTTAGTATGTGGCATATGCCCTTCAGAAGAAGACTGCCGCCCTTTGAGAAGCCTTGTGAGCCAACCGATGCCCTCTGTGCTATCTTCTTCCACTGAAGATCTTGAGGGTGCTTGTTGTCTGTACTCTTCATTTAGCTTGTAACCTCAAACTCTCCCATGGTCTCTCTTGCATTGCTGTTGCAACAGGTCACCTGCTCTTACTAACTCTACATTTCATCACTAACTTGTAGAATCTTTGAGAACAAGTGATAAGTATTCTGCTTCATGGATTCTTTCATCCACAAATATGTTTTCAACACCCACCACTTACCAGGCACGGTTCTTAGCCCAGAGAATTCACAGTGAGCTACAGAAACTCCCTGTCTCAGACTGTGCTCTTCTAGAAGCTGCCCTGCGTTCATGTGCAGGCAGTTTACTGAAGAAGTAATGTCAAGAAACACCAGTAGAGGTGTGGAGGAAGTGGGATGGAAGAAGAGGAAGCCAGGAGAGGTATGTTTTCTAGAAGGTTAAACACGGGCAACCAGAGCTTCAACCTATTAGAGAATCCAAGGAAACACCTATCTCAGCATTACCACACTTGAGGGGTGAAGGAGCTGGGAGGTTTATATTCCCACCGTATCCCATCAGGGCTCCTCACAGGGAGGGGCCACATGAATTCCTGAACCATCCTGCAAATCTGAATTCCAGCAACTAGAAAAAGCTTGCAGGCGAATAATCATATGCAATAAAAGGTGGGCCACTGTGGATTGAAGTAAAAAGAGCTGAGGCAGTGTGTCAATTTCCTAGGGCTGCTGTAGCAAAGCACTACAAAATGGACGGTTTAGAACAACAAAGACTGATGGTCCCACAGCTCTACAGGCCCGAAGTCTGAAATCAAGGTGTCACCAGGGCTGGGCTTGCTCTGAAACTGCAGAGGAATCTTCCCTTGTCCTTTCCTAGCTTCTGGTGGTTTGCCAGCAATTTTTGACATCCCTTATCTTGTAGAGGCATCATTCTAATCCTCCACCTAAATATGGTGCTCTCTCTCTGTCTTCACTTTGTCTTCCCTCTGTGCATGTGTTTCTGTATCCAAATTCTCCTTTAGATAAGGATGCCAATCATATTGGATTAGAGCCCCACCCCAATGAACTCATTTGAATTGATTACTTCTATAAAGACTTTTCCCAGTAAGGTTACATTCTGAAGTTCAGGGGTTAGGACTTCAAATACACACACACACACACACACACACACACACACACACACACACACACACATTTTGAGATGGAGTTTCGGGCTTGTTGCTGACTGGAGTGCAGTGGTGCCATCTCGGCTCATTACCACCTCCGCCTCTGGAGTTCAAGCGATTCTCCTACCTCACCGTCCCAAGTAGCTGGGATCACAGGCATGCACCACCACTCCCGGCTGATTTTGTATTTTTAGTAGAGACGGGGTTTCTCCATGTCGGTCAGGCTGGTCTTGAACTCTCGACCTCAGATGATCTGCCCACCTTGGCCTCCCAAAGTGCTAGGATTACAGGAATGAGCCACCATGGCTGGCCCAAATACATATTTTTTTTTTTATGAGACACAATTCAACCCATATGAGGGGATAAAAGAGTATGCTGACAGCATCTGATGTAGTCTCTACTTTAAACTAGTATAGAGGTCCCCAACCGATACCAACAGGGGTCCCCCCAACAATACCGGTCCATGACCTGTTAGGAACGGGGCTGCACAACAGTAGCTGAGTGGTGGGTGAGCAAGCATTATGCCTGAGCTCATGTCAGATCAGTCGTGGCATGAAATTTTAATAGGAGCTCGAACCCTGTTGTAAACTGTATATGTGAGGGATCCAGGTTGAGCACTCCTTATGAGAATCTAACTAATGCCTGATGATTTGAGGTGGAACAGTTTCATCCTGAAACAACCCCCTCCCAACCCCATCCATAGAAAAACTGTGTCTTCCATTGAGGCAGGAGAATAGAGTCTGGAGTGAAAGAACGTAAGTCCATTTAATGCTGACTTCTTAGAACTAAATTGAAAGGAAAACCATAACTTTCCACACCTAAGTAACAAAAGGACCAGAGGCTATTCGCTTTGCAAACCCTTCACCTTTTCTTCCAGGCGGATGGGAAATTGGCTGTCCACAGCCAATCAGACTGATTGCCGGCCCAGTCTTTCTTTGCCGCGAAGTGCAACTTTGTAACTTCACCTTAGCCTCTGATTGGTTACAAAAAGCAACCAATCAGATGTTTGCACAGGAACGTGCACTTCGTTAACTCCTCTTCAGGCCACTTTGTAACTCCACTTCCTAACTCTTCTGATTGCAGGCCACCACTTCACTTACGTGAGGTGAGCATGAAGTGGCCATGGGAAACCTCTAGTGGGTATTTTTTGGAACCGCGAAGATTTTGTATCCAGGCCCTTGAGCCGCTCCCACACTGTGGAGTGTACCTTCATTTTCAGTAAATCCCTGCCTTCCTCCTTTCGTTGTTTCATCCTCTCCTTGCTTTGTTGCGCGTTTTTCCAATTCTTTGTTCAAAACTCCAAGAACCTGGACAATTATAGTTAAGACTCTACCATAACACCATGAAATTAGTCCCTGGTGCCAAAAAGTTTCTGGACCACTGCTCTAGTAGAGAAAAACAATAAAGGAAACAAAGAAATACAATGTATAGTGTACATGACAATGATAAATGCTATGGAGAAAAATGAAGATGGGAAGTAGGCTGCTTCTTGGTGTTCCCCAAAAGCATTCGAATAGTTCTGCACACACAGTTGGGGGTTCAGTAAATATCTGTGAATGTCAAGACTAAGTGTGTGAATATACAGAGTGTGCTATTCACATGATTCAATATCTATCAGTGACCTTCCAATCAGTGTACTAGGTCTCTGTGGAGCATCTGCTTTTTATTTTTATTTGAATGGTTTATTTTCTCACTACAAACTTTTAGCAGATTTATATGTTGACTGTTGAGTTCAGAAAAGTAGTGACCAGTTAGTTGTATTTGTAATCTCTCTGGAGAACTATTTTGAGGAAAAAGGGTTAATACCCATTCTCTCTCTCTCACACACACACACACACACACACACACAAAACATATATAAACACAGATATAAAAACATACATTTAAATATAAAGTACCTCTAAAAAGAAAACAATTTGATAAAACATTAGCCTGAAAATAAAATGCCAATACAGAAACAATTTCTGGTTTACTTAAGCATGCTGATACCTTTCTTCCTACTTCATGAAGCTTTAATTTGGTACATTTAATTTAATTTTTTAATGCCTAATATCTCTTTAATAATTCTGACATGAGCTTTCTAAACATTGAGGGTATAGTTACATAAAAATGTTCTGGCTCTGCTTTAGCTTCATGGTGGTAGAAATTATAGCCATAAAAATCTTCTAACTCTATGTAGTATAGGGAGAAAAATGACATTAATCCTGAACAATGGGTAATAATTGAGAGATGTTGTCAAGCAGTGCAGTGACAGAAAAATAATCTTGCTGATCTCCTTTGTATCTCTGAATAATTATCAGCTATAAAAAAGGAATAGGTTGGTGCTATAATCTTTTTGTTATTATTGGAAGAAAGACTATTTTAATCTTATTTTGACAGTCCCTTATCTAAACTGTTAACAATTTATTCACTCTGTATTATTAGGTTAAGTCACCAATTGTGGTCACTTATGACTGGACATTCTCTCAGCTCTTTCAGATTTTGCTCCCTGGGCTCTGTGCCCTGAGACCCATGGGGTTCCACTCAATACTGGTCTTAAATACATAGTTTTTTTTCTGAAAGCTACTAAGCACAGTTTGAATGCCAGTGCTTTCAATTAAACTTTCTAGGTTTTGTGCTGATGTTAAATAGGCCACCAGTGGGTTGGTTGCTTCTGATAAATGTAGAACTAAAGGCAACTGTAGGGTGTAGAGAGAGATGATTCTTTAAACCAATATAATGGAGATAAAAGATTGAACAAACTGCTCTTTTTCTTGCTTGACTTAGAATAGACATGTTGTAAATGTTACTCTTAAGCAACCAAAATACAGTAAAAATATCCACTGACAAAGGAAAAAGGGAGAAAATAACTTTTAGTTAGCTGTGTTAGTTACTGGCAATGTATATGTTAAAACAGAAAAGATGCAATTTCATTCTTCAGGGTTGACTTTATTCTCAAAAAGATTACATGGTGAAGAGTCATCGGAATAATTGATTTTCCTCCACTTTCCTTCTAACAATCTCTTCGTAGCCTGTGCTGAGGACTATGTCAGCCTCTTGTAATTATCATTTACACTGAAAAACAAAGAGGACAGAGTCAAAGCTAGTGGCCCTCATCGGCCCCTGCAAGCTGATTGCTTCTTACCTCAAGCACTTGAGCATCTTCCTGAGAGCTTTCTTGGGCAATGGGAACCAGGCTTGGCCCATTCACAAGGCAGGTGAGAGGGATGACGAAGTAGAGAAGGTGTTATCCAAGGAGTAGTCGCCAACCTTAGCCCCTCAAGTGAGATAACCCTGAATATGGTGTGTTTCACGCTCTCTTCCAGAGGTCCCCAGTTGGATGGAGCTGTAGCTGCTCATGTGATAATCTGCCTATTAATGCATCCAAGATTACCTTTCTTCTTTGCTCTGTCTTCCTACCTGCTCTCCTACTAATGTTTCCTGGAATTGCCTCCAAATAAACCACTCGTAGTCACATATTAGTGTTACTGTCACTCTGAAGCTTTTAGTGTTTTAGATATAAAGGTTCTCTTCAGCTTTTAAAATTGCTTATTTCTTCTTTCTTCAGAGCAGTATTCATACCTGGCCCTTTTTTTTTTTTTCTGGAAGCATTTTATTATTGCTTAAAAATACCAGGAAGACTATCATGAAAGCTGTATGTCTATAATTTAAGGAAGCAATCTTCATGTAATTTCTTAAACCTCAGAGGTAAAGATATTACATTTTCCAGAAATTCAGGAAACTTTTCTGTGTTCTAAAATAGCAGGATATTGACACCTACATTCTCTGGTTAAGAGAATGCATACATAAGTTTTAAATAATTAGTCTGTGGGCTGGACATGGTGGCTCACACCTGTAATCTCAACACTTTGGGAGGCCGAGGCAGGCGGTCACTTGAGGCCAGGAGTTTGAGACCAGCCTGGCCAGCATGGTGAAACGCTGTCTCTACTAAAAATACACAAATTACCTCGGTATGATGGTGTGTGCATTTAATACCAGCTGCTTGCTAGGCTGAGGCACAAGATTTGCTCAAACCTGTTACACGGTGGTTCCAGTGGGCCAAGATTATGCCACTGCACTCCAGCCTGGATGACAGGGTCTGTCTCAAAAAGCAAAGAATTGGTCTATGAATACTGATAGCATAGCATGTTTGTCTTCTTCAAAGAAATAATTATTGAGGTCCTATGATGAAAACGTTTTTTAAACTGGTCCCTTATGCATGGTGGGGCCCCACTCAAGCTCAGGACTAGATACCAAATCCTGGAGAATGGCCTACTTTCCTCTAAGTTTCCTTGCTTTGTGGAATTTTAAGTGATTGTTATACTCAAGTAAGAGATGCTTAGGGAATGAAGAGAGGATTAATAGAGAGGCTAAGCTCTTATTCAAATGCAGCTTATTTTTTAGGTCTCATTTTATGGTCATCATCCCATACAGATTTGCCAAGAAGCATTCCAAAATGATTCTTGATGATTAGCTATCAAGAAGAAAAAGAAGATATTTAACCTGTTCTCTGTAGAAGTGCTTCCACAATAGAACTAGGACTTACAGGTCCTAAAATCCAAATGTTAGGTCATCTCTTCCTTTTGCTGAGTGTTGAGTGGCTGTCAAGGCCATCAAAGTAGACCGGTCAAGTATTAAAGATGGGCACCCACAGATGTCGTTTCTCTAGTTTGTCCCTTCAGAAGTGGCTTACATAGTATAAAACACTACAAAAATACATAAATACTTGTGACTAGTACCATAGTAGCATACCCTTGTGATGAGGAAGACCTTGAAGTGGATAAAAGTATGTTACGGGTGCAGAAATGTAGAAACAAAAGTTTCTTATAGGATATTTACTGTGTACCTGTGTTAGTTCATTTTGCGTTGCTATAAAGGAATGGGCAATTTATAAAGAAAAAAGGTTTATTTTGGCTCACAGTTCTGTAGCCTGTACATGCAGCATAGTGCTGGCATCTGCTCCTTGTGGGCCTTCAAGAAGCCTCTAATCATGGCAGAAGGTGATGGGGGAGCAGAAGTGTCACATGGTGAGACAGCCAGCAAGAAAGAAGCCAGATCTCCCATGAACTAATACAGTGAGAATTCACTTATTACCATGGGGAGGGCACCAAGCCATTCATGATGGATCCACCCCCATGACCCAGACACCTCCTACCAGGCCCCACCTCCAACACTGGGGATCACATTTCAACAGGAGATTTGGAGGAGACAAACATTTAAACTATATCAGTACCTATATAATTAGCTGGAATAAAGAATTAATTTGAAAAGTAATGATTTAACTCTAGAGCCTTGTGACTTCACATGCCCAACCACCAGCATTAGAATCACCCAGGTCATTCTCCAATTCTATTGAATCATAATCATTTTAACATAATACTCTATGTACCCTAAAGGTTAAGAAGAACTGCCCTATAGCTAGGCCTATATTGTCTGATGTAGTAGCCACTGGCCACCTCTTGGTATTGAGCACTTGATATGTGGCTAGTCTAAGTAGAAATATGCTGTGAAATATCTCTAAAAATATGCACCAAACTTCAAAGTTTTAGTACAGGAAAAAAAAAAAAAACATAAAATACGTCAATGATTTTTATATTGATAATGTGTTGAAATGATAATATTCTGAATATATTGGGTTAAATAATATATTTCATACAAACAATATTTTCCTGTTTATTACTTATTTAATGTGGTTATTATGAAATTGAAATTACATATGTTGGCTGGCTAAGGAACAAGTCTAGTGTAGTCTGTCTCTCCTACTGATTACAACTAAAAACTCTGGACAGAATGTGAATAGCACTGCCCAAGATCTCTGGAAAGTAACCACAGCAAGTGGATTGAAGATTGATGTCAAAATATGAGTAACGACCCAAATGGGGTAGAGCAGAAGAGTAGGATATGGCAGGAGAGTCTCATGTTGTTTTCTTTGTCTCTCAGCATGGCTTCAAGAAGGAGTCTAAGTCCTAGAATTGCACAGCACATGCTGAAAGCAAATGCTTTAGGGAAGCATTTTGACTCTTTGTGACTAAAGACAAGTAAAAAGGACCTCTAATGCTGGAGATGGTGGAGAGAATTCCTCATCTTCTTTTTTCAATCTTTTATCTCTGAACCCTGTCCAGAGCAGCTCAGTAACTGAGCTGCCTAGATGTATGGTGGTGAAGCAAAAACCTAAAACCCTGAGAGAAGAGCTTGTCTTTCTAGTCAGACGAACTAAAAAGAAGCTCCTAAAATGAGTGTACACGATCCATGCCAGTTTTTTCATTCTCTTTTCTTTTGACATTTAAACTTAAAGTAACCCTATTTACTCAAAAGCACATGACATTGTGAGAGGCTAAAGATTTAAGAAGATTCAATCTTTCTGCCTAGGGATACCAGGGGGAAAACGTCATTGATTATGGGAACTTGTGGGAGAAAACTCAAGAGACGAAAGAGTTGAAGAAATGGAATTCCAAATTTTGGGTATGTAATGACATAACTCTTGGACTTACCCTGAGCTAAATATGTGTGAAACAACACCAAGGCATAGCAAAGATTGTGAGGGCTGAACTACAATATAAACTCTGACTCAAATTTCAGGCTCTTCTCCAAGTGGAGCATGCATTGGCCTGGCCCAAAGAGCATAGCAAAGACTTTGCAAATAGAACTAACATTGGGAACATCACCACTGAAGGTGCAACTTCTTGAATGTCTGAAGCTAATCATGTTAATTACCAGTTACTTAAAAAAAGTAACATTTTTTAGATTATCACAGGACCTACAAACTTGCAAGATGAAATTAAAATGTTCTGTTTACTATCCAAAATTATGTGACATAGTAAGAATGAGAAAAATCTGAAAAATACTCAAGGGAAAAGACAGTAAATAAATGCCAAACATAAGATGACCTAAGTCTTGGAATAATCTGTCAAACTTTATAATCATCTTCTGTGAGATAAAGTTAACACTCTTGAGAGATAGAAACTCTCAGCAAAGAAATAAGTTAAAAAGTACCAAATGGAAATTTGAGAACTGAAAAAATAGGATAGAACTTCAACATGAATTAAAAAAACCTGATAGAACTGCAAGAAAAAAATTGGCAAATCCACAACTGTAGTCAGTTATTTCAGTGTTTCTACCTTAATAATTGATAGTCTAGTGTATTAGTCTATTTTCACATTGCTATAAAGAAATACCTGAGACTAGGTAATTTATAAGGAAAAGAGGTTTAGTTGGCTCATCGTTATGCAGGCTCTACAGGAAGCATGAGGCTTCTGCTTCTGGGGAGACTTCAGGGAACTTTTGCTCATAGTGGAAGGCAAAGCGAAAGCAGGTATCTTCACATGGCTAGAGCAGGAGGAAGAGAGTGAGAAGGGAGTTGATACAGACTTCTAAACAACCAGATCTCACAATAACTCACTCACTAGCTATCAGGAGAACAGCACAGTGGGCATGGTGCCAAGCTATTCATGAGAATTCCATCCCCATAATCCAATCACCTTCCACCAGGCCCCACCTCTAACACTGGGGATTACAATTCCATGTGAGATTTGGTGGGAACACAGATCCAAACCCTATCAACTAGGCAGTCAGAAAATCAGTAAGTGTGTAGAAGATTTCAACAAAACATTCCTTGCAGGTGCAAAGAATAGAATATTTACCAAGATAGAACATATTCTGGATTATATTACAAATCCTTATAAATTTAAAAAGATTAAAGTCATACTCAGTGATATGGTTCCACTGTGTCCCCATTTAAATCTCATCTTGAATGGTAGCTCCCACAATTTCCAGGTGTTGTGGGAGGAACCCAGTAGGAGATAATTGAATCATTGGGTGGGTCTTTCCTGTGCTGTTCTTGTGATAGTGAATAAGTCTCACAAGATCTGATGCTTTTATAAGGGGATGTTTCCCTGCACAAGTTCTCTTCTGCCTGCTGCCATGTAAGATGTGCCTTTCACCTTCTACTATGATTGTGAGGCCTCCCCAGCCACGTGGCACTATGAGTCCATTAAACCTCTTTTTCTTTGTAAATTATCCCATCTCAGGTATGTCTTTATCAGCAGAATGAAAACAGACTAATACACTCAGTATGTTCATCCATCACAGTGGAATAGATTAGAAATCAATAATAGAAATATCTCTAGAGAATTGCTACATATGTAAAAATTAAATATAACACATCGAAATAACCCAGAAATTAAAGCAGAAATCAAAAAAGAAATTAGAAAATATTTTAGACTGAATGAAAATAAAAACACAACATGTCAAAATTTGCAGGATGTTGCTAATGTAGTACTTAGAAGTTTATAGCACTAACCACTCATATCAGAGAAGAAGAAAGGTTTCAAATTAGTGCCTTCAGCTTACATTTCAAGAAATTAGAAAAAAAGAGACAAATTAAAAACAAAGTAAGCAGAAAACAGGAAATAATAAAGTCAATGCTGAAGTCTAATAAGTAAAAAGACAGACACACAGTAGAGACAATTATTGAAGCAAAAAGCTGGATTTCTGTGATGATCGATAAAAATAAATCTCTAGCCAGTGTGATTGTAGGAGAAAAAGAGAAGGCACAATCCATCAATTTCAGGAATGATAGAAGTGACACCACTACACATTCTGTATATATTTAAAAGATGAGAGAATACTATGAGTGACTTTATACCAATAAATTTGACAATGTATATAAAATGGACAAATTTCTTGAAAGACTTAAACTACAAAACTAAAAAAAAAAAAAAAAAAGATAGCCTAAACAGCCTTTTATCTACTTAAGAAATTAAATTTGTAGTTAAAAGCCTCCCTACAATGATAAATCCAGGCCCAGATATCCTTAATGGTAAATTCAGTCAAGCATTTAAGTAAGAAATCAAAACAGTTTCAGGTAAACTCTTCTACAAAATTGAAGAAGAAACAATACATCCCTATCCATTCTCTGAGACCACTATAACCTTGATACCAAAATCAAAGCCATCACAAGAAAATAAAACTACAGATCAATATTTCTCAAGAATATAGATCTAAAAATTCTAAATAAAATTTTAGTAATTCTAATTCAACAATTTTTATAAAGATAATACTTCATAACTATGTACAGCATATTCCAGGAATACAACACCCAAACGTTAAGTCAATTTAATTCACTAAAAAAAGCAAGCAGGCCGGGCGCGGTGGCTCACGCCTGTAATCCCAGCTCTTTGGGAGGCTGAGGCGGGCGGATCACAAGATCAAGACAACTAGACCATACTGGCCGACATGGTGAAACCCCATTTCTACTAAAAAATACAAAAAAATTAGCTGGGCGTGGTGGCGCATGCCTGTAGTCCCAGCTACTCGGAAGGCTGAGGCAGGAGACTTGCTTGAACCCAGGAGGCAGAGGTTGCAGTGAGCTGAGATCGTGCTACTGCACTCCAGCCTGGTCCCTGGCGACAGAGGAAGACTCTGTCTCAAAAAAAAAAAAAAAAAAAAAAAAAAAAAAGGCAAGAAAACAAAATCCTTGTGATCTTTGACTAAGAGTTCTCCAATACACCTTCAGAAGAATAATCTGTTTTTAAAAAGATAAATACAACTTCATCAAAATTAAAACTTATGCTCCTTGAAAGAACAGGAAAAGAAAAGCCACAGACTAGGAGAAAATATTTGCAAATTAAATATCTCATAAAGAACATTTGTTACAGCTCAGGAAGATGAGTGTAAAAAAGAAGATTTATTCATAATATATGAAAAACACCCAAAAACTCATTAGTAAGAAAACAATCAATAATAAAATGTGCAAAATATTGAAACAATTTACTAAAGAAGGTATATCGATAATAAATAAGCCCGTAAAAAGAAGTGCAATATCATTAGCCGTTAGAGATACACCAATTAAAACTACAATAGGATGCCACTACATACCTATTAGAATAGCTATAACAAATAAAAATAGCAATGCTAAATGCTGATGAGGATCTTGAGCAACTGGAATAGATAGATCACCTGTGAGAATGCAAAATGCTACAGCCACTGTGGAAAGTAGCTTGGCAGTTTCTCATAAAGTTAACTATATACTTACTATATGACCCATCTTTTCCACTCCTGGATATTTTCTCAAGAGAAATGGAAATATGTTCATGCATAAACCTGTACACTGATGTTTATGAGCAGCCTCATTCATAATTTCCAAACAACCAAATGTCCTTTAACTGGTGAAGGGATTAAAGAAAGACTACTCAGGAATAACAAGAAACAATTGATACTTGCAATGAGATGGATAATTATTTTATTATGCTAATTTAAGGAAGTCAGAGTCAAAAGATCACTTCTATATGATTCCGTGTATATGGTATCTGGAAGAGGCATACATAAGGCTTGGATAACACATCAATGTTGGCAGAGGTTAGAGTTGGGGAGCACGTGAGCACAAAGTAGGAGGAAGAGAGAATTTTGGGGAAGATGGAACTGTTTATTGCCTTGACCATGATGGTGTTTATATGACTTCATGCATTTGTGATAGACAGAACAATAGCCCTTGACAATGATGTTCATATTTGAATCCCCAGAGCCAGTAAATATTTTAGGTCACATGACAAGGGGAAATTAAGGTAATGGACATAATTAAGTTTTCTAATCAGTGTACCTTCAAATAAAGAGATTACCCTGGATTATCCAACTGGGCCCAGTATCATTGCAAGCATCTTTAAAGGTGGAAAATGGAGGTGGAAGAGGAGGTGATTTGAAAAGGACTTATCTTGCCTTTTCAAGGCAACCACAAGCCAAGGAATATGGTCAGCCTCTAGGAGATGGAAAAAGGCAGAGGAACAGATGTCTCCTGAGCTTCGATAAAGGAAGACAGCTGTGTCCTGAACTTGATTTTAGCCCAGTGAGAATCTTGCCAGAATGACCTACAGATCCTTCACGTAATATATTTGTTTTGCTTAAGTCAGTAAATTTGTGGCATTTTGTTCTGGTATCAATAGAAAATTAATACAGTGTTCTTTTGTGAAAACTCGTAGAACTGTTTATCAAAAGAAATGAACTTTACTCATGTAAATTTAAAAGTAAATTTAAAAACATTTGAAGTTACATATGTGGATTACCTTGTATTTCTATTGAACAGCAATGGTTTAGACCATTTCACAAGCAGAAAACACCTTTTTTATCCTGAATATCTAGAACAGTGGCTGATGTGAAACACCATAACTATTAAACACATAGTAGATTCATACGTGAATTTAAAAAGTTTGCTGGTATTGCATTTCTCTTTTTAAGCCTATCTGCCAGATCCGCTACAATCATGAGGCACCATCAAGTTTCCCTTTGATATGTTCTCCTCTTCCTGACTTATTCCCTTTCATTGTTAGAGCCAGGGAAGATGTGGTGGATGGATCTTTTGTTTTAAAATGAATCTGTGAGCACAAGGACCCAGTTTTCAAAACCCAAGTTTAGTGTGTATAAACAAATACCAGGACATTTAAAGATGGTCACAGAAAATGTAGAGCTTTGGTTGTCTTCAAGGAATAGGGATGAAAGAAGGTGACACTAATGCAAAATGCAATTATTCTGCATTGTTTTCTGAACTGAGATACTTCAGTATTACTGGGAATGTTATTTTTGATCACGTAATTTTCACAACACTTATATTCTTTAGAAAAGGATTAAGAATTTCATGTTTTTGTTTCAAAAGAGTAGACAGATTGCTCTTACTGAGATAGCAATGTTCATGTGTAAAACTCTTATCATTAATGTCTGAAACACAGAAAATTGGGAGGAATCATGAAGATTGTGAATTTTCATGGCAAAAGTTGTGTCACATAGTTTTGGGAGATTTTTCACTTTTTGGAAGAATGTCAAACCAGCTATGTCCCTTGGAGAGGAGATATAGACACCTGAAGCTCCAGACAAAATTAGTGTGCTTTTTTCCCCCTGGATATAAGGAGCATGGCTTTCATCAGCATCACAAAGGGAAGAGGTATTGCCTTAGTAGATGCAAAAAAGTCTACTTGTGCTTTTACTCCTTGTGGAAAAGAGTTATTTTACATATATTATTGCATATCAATATTCCAAAGTGTGTTTTATAGAACACTGGTCACATATGCATATTTAAGAGGAAAAGGATTCCATGATGAAATTATGGGGAATATATTCTACTATATATACTTTCGCAGATTCTTAATACATATCACTCTACTTTTTATATTTTATAGACCTTGACTGAGTTTATTTGATAGATAAATACTTGAGTCCAACTCTCACTGAAAATATATTGTTAGTGAATCTTGTAGATGCAATGTGAATTTAAAGCAGTATATTTATTTGTTGAAACCTTTGTTGAAGTCTCATTTATCTATATATTTAGAATTTACAACTTCAAGTTCCGAGAGAAATCTGTTCATCTGAAAGCAAACTGTTTATGTAAAAGAAGAGTGATATTAATTTAGCTTGTGAATGGTTTTGGCTGAATATCAGTCTTTAATATTTACTGAAAATGAACATACTTTCTTGATTAAAAAGAAACTGTAACTCTATTTTAACTAGATCCTACAATTCAAAAAAAATCAAACCCACTATATTACTGTTTTTTCCTGTTATATTTCATGGAAAACTAGTAGAAAACTTCCTTATCCAAAGTACTCACTGTGTCTTGGGCTATGGCAGGCACTGTATTCACTGTCTCATCTAATTCTCAGCACACAGTGTTGTATTATACAGATGTGGAATCCCAGAATCAGAGAGGTTAAGAATATTTTTTTTATTAGCAGCTTTATTGAAATATAATTTGCAGGCCATAAAATTCTTCCATTTAAAATGTACAGGTTAGTGGTTTCTGGTGTATTCACAGAATTGTGCAACTATCACTAAAATCTAACTTTGATCACTGTTATCACCCCAAAAAGAACCTCCACACCCATTAGTGGTAAATCTCATTCCATCCTCCTTTCTAATTCTAGGCAACCACTAATTTACTTCCTGTCTCTATGGATTTGCTTATACTGGATATTTTATATAAATTGCATCATACATATGTGGTCTTTTGTGACTGGCTTCTTCACTTAGCACAATGCTTTTAAGCATATAGTTGATCCATAGGATGGCAGTGTCATTACTTCATTTTTTTATAGTTGAATAATATTCCATGGTGTGGATATATCACATTTTAAAAATCAATTTATAAGTCGATGAACATTTAGGTGTTTCCACTTTTTGGCTATAGTAAATAATGATGCAGTACACATTTACGTACAAATTTGCATGTTAACATATGTTTTTAATTCACTTGGGTTTATACCTAGGAGTGGAATTGTTATGTTGCATAATAAGTCCATATTTGAGTTTTGAGGAACTGTCAAACTGTCTTTCTCAACCTGGGTAATGTCAATTGGCCTATTTCTAGGTTCACTGATTCTTCTGCCAGGTCAAATTTGCTGTTGAGCCCCTCTAGTGAATTTTTCATTTCAATTATTGAACTTCCCACCTCTAGAAATTTTTGAATTCTTCCCATAACCCTTCTCTATTTAATGAAACATCATCGTAATTTTCTTGTTTAGACATAATTTTCTTTAGTTCTTTGACTATATTTACACTAGCTAACTTAAAAAGTCCTCATCTGTTAAGTCAACATCTGAACTATTTGGGCACATTTTCTATTTTGTATGGGCCATACCTTCCTCTTTCTTTGCATCTCATAATTTGTTGCTGAAATCCAGTCTCTGTAGATAACATAGTAGCAACTCTGGTATCAGACTACTCTTCTTTGCCCTTCACCCCATTTAGCAAAATGGTTGTTTCCACTTTGCATTTTGTCGTTGTTACTTATTTGTCACCAGCTTTCCTCGACTAATCCTGTAGATTCTGTATTCCCTGCAGTATGCAGTCGATCAGTTTTTATTGGCATTTTTTTTTTTTAATTTAAATGTTATTTTCAATTTTAAGACTGGGACCTAGAGTTCACTCCTGGGTCAGTACACTTAGGGATTAGCCACTCATCTGTCAGGTTTCCTTAATTGCCTTGAGTCATGGAAATCAGTATGCAAAGGCACACCGTCAAACTTGAGGCAGCCTAAGAGTCAGCTTTTGCTTTCACTTCCTGCTTATTCAGGGCTTTAAGGTCTGTAAGAGCTGAGTGTTTGGAGCTTTCACCTTTCCCAGGTCTTTCTTGGGCGTGCTCTACTCATGTGCATAATGCTGCACACGTCTACAGCCCTTCTAGAGCCTCAGAAATATGTCAGAACTTTTCAGAGTCCCCTGTGATCATCTACTTCTCCCCAGGGTTCTGTTTGCCCCCAGTGAAATTACAGCCATAGGCAGCTATTGTGTGACAGTGTTACCAGTAGATTGCTATTGTTTTCACTCATGCCCTCAGGATAGGACTTTTTTCCTTCTGATCTGACATTCAAGTCAAATCAAATAGAAACAACAACCTGCCTAAGAATGGGGATTTTTCTGAGAGCCCCTAATTTGATCAACATACTCACTATCCTCTGGAGATGCAGCTTTTAATGGAGCTCCAAAAAGGTCAGTTTTCTCTGTTGGCTGCCAGACTGCAGGCATTTTATAGTCACCTGGCCACTGAGCTGGGAATGGAGCTGGGATAGGAATTGTCCCAAGTGAAAATGACACAGATTCTTCATTGTTTTAAAGAAATAATTGTATGTGATTTTTTTTTTTTGCCTATTTTTTTTTGGTGGCGGTGGTGGTGGTTGTTTGTTTGTTGTGAGATGGAGTCCCCCTCTGTCACCAGTCTGCAGTGCAGTGGCTCCATCTTGGCTGACTACAACCTCTGCCTCCAGGGTTTAAGTGATTCCCCTGCCTCAGCCTCCTGAGTAGCTGGGACTACGGGCACACGCAACCATTCCAGGCTATTTATTTTTATTTTTTATTTTTGTATTTTAGTAGAGACAGGGTTTCACCATGTTGGCCAAGATGGTCTCGATCTTCTAATCTTGTGATCCCCCGCCTCAGCCTCCCAAAGTGCTGAGATTTCTGGCATGAGCCACTGCACTGGGCCTGCCAGTATTTCTATTATTTTGTAGGGAAAAGGGTTTGCCAAGGTCCTCATTCTGCTGTTTCAGCTAGAAAATCTAAACTTAGATATCTCAGAGTAAAGTATTCATGCTATTAATCCTTGTGCTTAGTTTACTTAATAAATGGCTTAATGAATATAAAGTGCTTAGAAGAGTTTTGGGCCTATATAGGTAAATATGATTAACATATGAGTGATGAATGTTAGCTATTATTATTCTTTATCTTTTTTCCTCCCCAAAAGTGGCTTCTCTCTTCTGCTTCCATTTGGAGCACAGTGAATAGACTATTTGAAGCTACAACGCTATGAAGCCATTGATAGCTGAGAAAAGCATTTAAAATACATTTTCACAGATTTAACACCATAACTACAGCCAATGTGGAGGGCTTTAAACTCTAAGGTAGCATGCTGCAGATGAATGGATTCTACTCAAACCTGGGAATAAAAGGAGGCCTAGTTCTAAACAGTGAATGGAGAGAAACTTAGCGTAATAACCAAGGTATTAACTCATACTTAGGATCCCTTTCTTCTTCCATTTAACATTTCTAAGTAAAAAGAAACTTACTTTACCCTTAAAAACCTAATTGAGGAGAAAAAAATACTCTTTACATTTTAGTTTGTAAGCTGTATTTCTGGGGACTGTTCGTAGTCAAGTAGCTAATGAGAGTATAGTCTGATTCTAAGTGAGATACATAGGACGAAATTGGGAGCCTCCTGACAATGGCATTTTACCTGCATCTTCTCATTGGAAAACAACCCCAGTCTACATAGAATACAAAAGTGTGAAGCAGACTAGTGAATCCTATGGGGAGAGACTCTTGTGGGAGTTGGCTATCTGTGTCCTGGAGCAGAATGTAGAAGGAGAATATTCTAATTTTTCAAAGAATAAAAATTACGTAAAATAATAGCAGCTTTTGATAATCAATTGACCTAAAATCTCTGGAGGCTAGATCTAGTAGTCTTAAAGAGCACATAAGAGAAGGCTGTGTGCTTATATTTATCAATGAAATGGAAGACCCACTTTAGGCTGAAACTGGCATTTGGATATGAAAGAGGCAAGTTTGACAAAGTCAGGGGCCATGCTGGCAAACACCAATTTGCATGATGGATTTTTATTTTATTTTTAATTGGGGAGAAGCAAAAAGGTGGCTTTCTACAAGGATGCTAAGAGAGAAGGGGCAGGCCAAGGCAGTCTCTTGACTGAGATGCCCTGTACAAGTCTTCAGGGGCCCAAGTTTGGGAACAGAGCATGCCCTCCATTTGCAGACTGCTGAGGCTCCAGTGAAAGCTGAGTGGCTCCAAGGTTTGAATCTTCTGAAGCTCAAGGAGGAAGACCCAAACAAAAATTCCTTCACCAAACTCTAGTCAGGCTCCTTTGAGCCTTCCTCTCAACTAGGTCTAACCTTGGCTTATAAATTTGAGCAAATACTAGCACAGTTTCTAACAGCTTAAGGCCACATCCCTAAATGATCCTAACTTTGATTAATTGCTGGCTGGCAGACACAACTGGCCTAACAACATTTAAACTGACTACCTCTTTGTAATTTTTCACTTCTCTGACTCTACTACTCCCCTCCACCACCATTTCCCCCTCTGTATTCCCTTATTCTTTCTTTAAAACGTGCATTCACATCTGAAAAAATGGAAGTTGAGTTCAGTTATGCTGCACTCTTTTCTCTATTGCAACACTTACTACTGATTAAAATCTGTCTTTACCATTTTAAGTAGAGCCCTGTGTTGTTTATCTTTGACATTCCCCCAGCAGCTTTGTCACTGAATTGCAGTGGACAATGGCAGCAGCTGTTCTCAGCTAGAGGCCCTCAACTAGGAGGGTTTTGGTGTGTTAGTTTGAGACCTACCCCTAAGGAATCCTGGAAATAATTGTGTGAAGCTGAGGGAAGGGACTTGAGGACCTACATTTGCCCTCTTGCTGTTATGCTCCAATAGGAAAATTACAGTGAATGTGATTACTTTAATGTCTGTAATGAGGATTGAAGACACTGTAATAGTCTTCATTTTTTAAGCAACCCCTACATGCCCAGCAATGCAATATATTCTTGTCTATGGTGCTTAAAGCAATTCTTTGAGGTTGTTTACACTCTCTCCATTTAATAGATTAAAAAGTAAGGCAAAAAAAAGGGAGGGAACAACTTTCCTAAGAACACACACATAGTATTTGGCAGAATCGAAACTGGAACTCAGGTCTTCTTCATCCAAAACATAATTCTCATATCAGTTCACCCTGTCTCATGCCGTCTGTAGAAGCATATTTCCTATCTATACCTTCAAAATGTCTGAATCTTAATTTTGAGCAAGTAGAAAAGGCTAATACAGCAACAACAAACTTCAAAGAAATAGGCAAATATTAATAAATGGCAAAAGGCATTTCTACTCTTAGCATGTTACTGGGTCCTACACAATAACAATGAGCAACCTGGGAGAATGGAAAACTGCCTTCATGCAAAGGGCACAAAGAGTGCAAAATAAACTTGACTCATAAGGCTATTCGTGTGATAATTTACAGTGTAGAGCTGAAGCGACAACTGCTTCCTGTTCATTTACTCAAGCTGGGGAAAGAAAGTCACTTTCAAACCTGAAATGCAGATAATCGCTTATGTGAGGCTTCATTTAGAAAGAAAAGCATTGTCGAAGCTGGAATTGTTCCAGTGAAAAGATGGGTCAGCGTTGGAACAATTTGGGTGAAATATGTGGAGTGGATGAAGAAGAAAAAGGAGGATGAAGAGGAGGAGGAGAAGCAGGAGGAGAAGGCAGTGGAGGCCAATTATGTTTAAATATAAATTAAACCAATTCCTGCCAGATAGAATAAGTGCAGAATTGCTCAACAAATTAGCCAGCAGGACGTTCCCATTCCAATCAAGATCATGCTGGTACATGAGAGGGGCTAATTTTTTGGATTAACAATTTTTATTGAGAATTTTCTTTCTCAAGGATCTGGGCCCAGACACCTTAGCTAATTTATGAAGTTGATTTTGCAAGATGTTATAACTTTAGTACTGAGAATGATAGTGAGGCCTACTGTTAGTAGACTTGAGTTTTGTCCCCTGTAAATTCATATGTTGAAGTCCTAACCCCCAAAGTGACGTATTTGGAGATAGGCCCTGTAAGGAGGTAATTAAGGTTAAATGAGGTCATACAGGTGATGCCCTAATCCAATACAATTGGTGTCTTAATAAGAAAAGGAAGAAACATCAGCGTTCTCTCTCTTCCTCTCTCTGCACATGCACAGGGGTAAGACCATATGAGGACGCAATGAGAAGATGGCTCTTGGCAAGCCAGGTAAAGAACAAGCCCTTACTAAAAACCAACTGTGCCAGTACCATGATCTTGAACGTTTAGCCTCTAGACTGTGAGAAAACAAATGTCAGTGTGTAACCTAGTCTGTGGTATTTTGTTTTGGCAGCCTGGGAAGATTCATATGGGTACATAGCAATAATTTTCAAATTTGGGGGTGGCTATTTCATATGCCTTATGGTATTTTGTTATTGTCCTTCAGTCTTCTGTGTATCCATAGATATTGTTTCCAGATAAGTGAGTAACCGCAGAGACTCCCAAGTTGTAACTACCTTTGAGTGAATTTTAAAATGAACAATGTGAATTGTGTTTAAGTGCCTTTCTCATCTCCATTTAAATTTTTTTGGCATACCAAAAGAGAGCCCACATAGCCAAGTCAATTCTAAGCAAAAAGAACAAAGCGGGAGGCATCACACTACCGGACTTCAAACTATTCTACAAGGCTACAGTAATCAAAACAGCATGGTACTGCTACCAAAACAGAGATATAGACCAATGGAACAGAACAGAGGCCTTGGAGGCAACACAACATATCTACAACCATCTGATCTTTGATAAACCTGATAAAAACAAGCAATGGGGAAAGAATTCCCTGTTTAGTACGTGGTGTTGGGAAAACTGGCTAGCCATGTGTAGAAAGCAGAAACTGGACCCCTTCCTGAACCTTATACTAGAATTAACTCCAGAGGGATTAAAGACTTAAACATAAGACCTAATACCATAAAAACCCTAGAAGAAAATGTAGGCAAAACCATTCAGGACATAGGCGTAGGCAAGGAATTCATGACCACAACACCAAAAGCATTGGCAACAAAAGCCAAAATAGACAAATGGGACCTAATCAAACTCCACAGCTTCTGCACAGCAAAAGAAACAGTCATTAGAGTGAATCAGCAACCAACGGAATGGGAAAAAATTTTTCCGGTTTACCCATCTGACAAAGGGCTGATATCCAGAATTTACAATGAGCTAAAACAGATTTACAAGAAAAAAACAAAAAATCACATTCAAAAGTGGGCAAAGGATATGAACAGATACTTTACAAAGGAAGACATACATGAGGCCAACAAAATTATGTAAAAATGCTCATCATCACTGGTCATTAGAGAAATGCAAATCAAAACTACATTGAGATACCATCTCATGCCAGTTAGAATGGCGATCATTAAAAAATCTGGAGACAACAGATGCTGGAGAGGATGTGGAGAAATAGGAACACTTTTACACTGTTGGTGGGAGTGTAAATTAGTTCAACCATTGTGGAAGACAGTGTGGCGATTCCTCAAGGACCTAGAAATAGAAATTCCATTTGACCCAGCAATCCCATCACTGGGTATATATCCAAAGGATTATAAATCGTTCTACTATAAGGACACATGCACACGAATGTTCATTGCAGCACAGTTTACAATAGCAAAGACCTGGAACCAACCCAAATGCCCATCGATGATAGACTGGACAGAGAAAATGTGGCACATATACACCATGGAATATTATGCAGCCATCAAAAACGAGGAGTTCGCGTCCTTTGTAGGGACATGGATGAACCTGGAAACCATCATTCTCAGAAAACTGACACAGGAACACAAAATCAAACACCGCATGTTCTCACTCATAGGCGGGTGTTGAACAATGAGAACACATGGACACAGGGAGGGAAGCACTACACACTGGGCTTTGTTGGGGGGAAATAGGGGAGGGACAGCAGGGTGTGGGGAGTTGGGGAGAGATAGCATGGGGAGAAATGCCAGATATAGGTGAAGGGGAGAGAGGCAGCAAATCACACTGCCACGTATGCATCTCTGCAACAATCTTGGATGTTCTTCACATGTACCCCAAAACCTAAAATGAAATAAAAAAAAAGAAAGAAATAGAAAAATGGCTAAAAAGAATGCTTAGGTTAACTAGCAGAATCTGAAAATGCTGTATATTAGATAATATTGTATCAATGTTAAACTTCCTAAATTTAATAATTATATTACGGTTTTGTAAGAGAATGTCCTTGTTCTTAGAAAATATATGCTGAAGTGTTCAGTGGTAAAGAATCATAATTATCTGAAACTTCCTGCCAAATGATTCAGAAAAAAGTAGATGTATAAAGAAAGAGATAAAGCAATTGTGGCAAAATGTCAACAAATGGTTAATACAGGTGAAGGGTATAAAGGACTTCATTGTATCAAAAAAAAAAAATTATTTTTTCATATGATTTACATTGACCTGTTTTCTATCTGCCTGACTTTTCCTTCAACCATACATAGTTTTGTTACTTTTAAAGTTTCCATTTAAATACCACTTGAAAGTATTTTTACAAAGACTTTGCAATATCATAGGAAGAGTTTTGGCCTTTTAATTCCAGATGACTTTCACATTCATCCAGGAAGGACAGGTGATCTGAGGAAAGTGCAGATGAAAGGCACGCAGTTTCCAAGTTTTCCAGAACTCACTAAAGATGCGGATGAAACAAAATTGTCCCCAGGTGTCTACCACTAGGCCATCCATTCTTTCAATGTAGTTTTCGAGAACTGATACTGAAGTAAGTTAACAGGCATGCAGCAAGCAACATATGCAATCTCCAAAGTACTCATTTAATCCATGTTATGACAACCCCTCTCAACCCCGTATTTTTCCCTAACCCTGCTCCTCTGTGAACTCATTAAGGGAAGAGACCCTGTGTCTTCTTACCTTATCTTACTGTCTCCAGTATATCACACTTATTTCACACTCCAAAATATATGTTGAGTTGCATTGAAGGCCACTTGAACTAATTAATACTTATTGTCCCTTAAAAACTGGATTCAAGAATGAAACTATAACAGAATTATAGCTATTTTACCGTAAGTGCATTTTAGAGTCACTCACTGAGACCCAAAGAATATATTCATTTCCTTAGAAAACAGTGCACCTCTACAATTTCGTGACAAGTCCTTCAAACAAAAGAAAAGGAAAGGGGATCAATTTAGCCAGACAATAAAAATTAAGTTACTTCTATTTTGACTAAAGAAAGCATCTTCTTTTATGGGAGAATTTCAGAACTGCAAATTACAATTTAAAATGATAGCTGAAGGGCATAATCTACAGGAAGGCAATTTTCGTAAGATATATTAAACTTGAACTTTTCTATTATATTTGATGAGATGTAGAATCATAGCATTTTAAAACTTGAAATAAAAAAGGGGCCTTGGAGAGTTCCCATTGAAAACCAAATCACACGCACACATACAATATCTCTTTTCTATGTGTAAAAATGGAAAGTTGCTTTTGAAAGATGGAGCAGCATTTCCCCCAGAGGTCTCTTTGCCAAGTGGTTTTCAAATAAAGACACAGATAATAAAAATTTCTGTTCTCTTAATACATGGTTAGAACACACACACACACACACACACACACACACACACACACATTCACATCACAGTGTAAACAAAAAAAGCAGGCACCCATCGTCTGCTAAAGATATTACCACATGTTGCCATGATACCTCACGGGTTTGCTAAGTGGCTTGTCCAACTGGGAGAAGCCTTCCGTTATTAGTCTAAGGAGTCTCAACATTTTGTTATGTTTGGGGTTCTTGTTAGACTATAGTCATCAATAATGTATTGTACATTTCAAAATAACCAAGAGAGTAAATTTCAAATGTATTACTGCCAAAAATGTCAAGTGAGACAGCAGATAGGTTAACTAGCTTGATTGAATCACGTCATTGTAAACATTTGCCAAAACATCACATTGAACTCCATAAATGCATACAATTTCGATTTGTCAATTTAAAACAATACAAGTTCTAAGAAGAAAAAAAGAATGACCCTTGTATGAGTCTTCTTATTCCCTAATCAGCTGAGCTAATCCACGATACTAGACAGCAGATTCTGGTAGCGGTTGGGAGGGAAGTGACAGGAAGGAAACACAAGAAAGTTCCCGGGCTGCTTAACATTCTACTTATTGATCAGGGTGTTAGTTATATGGGTATGCTCACTTTAAAAAAATTAACGTATAATTTACTTATAAATCCATTATAATTCTTGCACTTTCAGTATGTAGATTATATTTCAGTAAAAGTTATCGGAAATTTTAGATCTCTTTTATAATGGATGAGAAGGGCATAAATTGGGGGAACTGGTCCGAACGTTGATGAGAGGATCATCACATTCTATATGATCACTGTATCCAAAAAGAGCTGAGAGGTCAAGGTGATTCTGACCCCTATGCTTAAATGTCAGTGCCTTCTTTTAAGCCCTTGATTTTCAGCTTTTGCTCTTGGAGGTAATTGAATCCAGTGGCTGATGCCAGGGAGCCCCAATACTTGAATCAGGATTTGCTTGGACAAGGACCTTTTACTGTCCTCTTTTAATTGTGTGCATGCCCTATGCCACTGACATGGACAATGCACATTTTAGTTAAAAGCCTCCCAGGTTATGAGTAAACACGGTGCTGACACAGGCTATTTCAGGGACACAGATCAGTAGGATTCTTTAGTTTAAATAGAAAGCAGAATCTGAATGAATTACTTTGTTCTTCCACAAAGAACAACATTGTTCTCATGTAGGCATCGATTTATTCATCAATCAGTCACAGGTCATCTACTGTACTCCAGGCACTGTTGTAAATGCTGGAGACAGGAAAAAAAAAGCCACATGTAATCCCTGTCCTCCTGGAACCAATAATCTAGCCAGGAAGTCAACTCATTTAACATATCTAAAATGATTTCTGTACAGCAAGAGAGAATTACATAAAAGGCCTTGGAACCATACAAAAAAATGAGTAATTGATCTTTTCCCGGGATCAAAGGAGACTTGAGTGAGAGGGTAACAATTGTGCTTGGTTGTAGTGAATAAAGTAAAGCTTTCAAAGAGAAGAAGAGGAATGGGGAGTCCAGCCTGAGGGAACAGACTTTGCAAAGTCAGCACTGTGAAAGTGTGTGTGCTGTCCACAGACCACTGACCATTGATAGAGTGCTTGTGTTACAGACCACAGAGTCTTATGCTCCCCATGAATGGAAATTAACATGCGGGGTCAAGTGGATTTCCCAGACAGGTCTCTTGCGGGAAGGAAGACAGCAGAGGCACAAAGATTTTCAGCCTGGCTCCCTGAGAAGAGTCAGCAGGTAGGGATTTTTTTTTTTTTTTTTTTTGGCAAAGCATGGGAATTGACATCAGGGGTTAGGTATGCAGACTGGGCTGGAAAAAACATGTGTGGAGTAGGGTGTAAGGGCTGCAGATCTGATTGCGATGGTTATCTTCAGTGATGGGCCACCTGGTGGTCTGGCCAACAGCAATAAGGCTGTAAATCAGTTGTTCAGCATTCCTTCTCAAGGTGGGACACTCCACAACCTTTGTTCAATTTTGGATCTCTTAAGATTAGTTTCTGGAATTCTTCACGTAAAAGGCATGGTTAAACATTATGGGAGTACAGAACAATATAGAATGGCTATTTTCTTTGCATGACTGTTAATGGCTGTGGCATCACTGAAGTAGTGGTGTGGGTTTTGTGACCAGTGGAAATGCATGAAAAAATGCTCTATTGGGGGTGAGCTGAAGCCAAGCCTCGCTCCTGCTGTGTCTCACTTGGAAGGAAGAGCAGGAGTGAGGGACAGCCAGATATTTCAGGCTGGATTATAAAAGTATAGAAGACGCTGTTGGTGTCCACCCTGGTCCCCTTTGCCTGGCCAGTGTGTTCTTCCTCCAGCTGTCCTGAGAGTTGGCTCATGGCTTCCTCCTTCTCCAGAGAATTCCCCTTGGTCTGTAGGATCCACCTTACCCAGAGCTGCCTGAGAGAATAGAGCTCTTGTCTCCTTGGGTAATCTGCAGCCAATAGCTGACGATCTGGAAGAGATAAAAACCTATTGCTTGCTTTAAGATGAGGCCTGTGCTGTTTATGCTCTGTGGCTTCTCATGGGATAAGGCAGAGCCTAGACTTCAGCTGATTCCACACCTTTGCTTGGCCTCTTCTAACTGTTTTTCCTGCTTCCCTCAATCCCTCTCACCTGAGAGTTTGCCTCACTAAATTACAGGCATGAGAATCCTGTCTCATACTCTGCTTTTAGGGAGGCTGACCTAAGACTTTAATTTTCATTCTATAAGTAACAGGAAGCCACTGAAGATTTTGAATCAGTGGAGTGACTCAATCAGAACTGCATTTTGTGAAGTTAACACTATTGTAATTTTGAATATGAGTTTGAGAAGAAATCCTCTGGTTTATTTTTAATGTAAGAACACACTGCTTTTAAACATTGCTCTCATGTAACTTCTTGCTGCCAAATTTGAGGAGGGGTGTGTGTGTGTGTGTGTGTTTCTAATTCTATGAGGAGAATGTGATTGCATCTGGGGAAAATAGAAAGGAAGTTTACCTGCTTATTTTATTGTAATTGCACTCCAGAATTATTTGCTGATAGACATTCTATCATGTTTCTTACACCAGTATTTACTATTCATTTCTATGTGTTTTGTTTTAAAAGCATTTTTATCCTTATAGTTCATTATTTCACAATATTATTAGAAGTGGAGCTTTAATTGTCCCCAGGCTCGTTGATCATGAACCAGTAAAGGTGAACATCATTTATGACCCTGCTGGAGATTACTCTAACAATACTGCACAGCTTTCTTTCTTTCCTTCCCCACCTTCCTCCCTCTTTCCCTTCCTCCCTTTTTCTCTCCCTGCCTCCCTCCCTCCCTTCCTTCCTTCTTCCCTTCCTTCCTTCTTCCCTTCCTTCCAGAAACCAAAAATAAAATTCTAAGCCCCCCAACCATCTTAACAGACCCCTCCTCTCAGCCAGGAGCATTCCAAAGTTAATCTGAAAAACTAGTTCAGGCCACTATGGGAAGAGGGGTTTCATATGCCACATTATACCCTCCTTCCTTTTGGAATTCAGGAAAAGTCCACCAGCATTAACAAGAATACAGACCTTAAGTCAGATAAGAAACATTTACGATCTAGTCTCTCTGAAGCCTACCACCTGGAGGCTTCATCTGCATGATAAAACTTTGGTCTCCACAACCCCTTCTTCATAAACCAGATATTCCTTTCTATTTATTCCAGATCTTTAGATAATAACATAACTCTTTCAACCAATTGCTAATCAGAAAATCTTTAAATCTACCTATGACCTGGAAGCCCCCGCTTCAAGTGTCCCACCTTTCCAGATTGAACCAATGTACATCTTACATGTATTAATTGATGTATGAAGTCTCCCTAAAATGTATAAAAGCAAACTAAACCCCACCCACCTTGGGAAAATGTTGTCAGGACCCACTGAGATGTGTTACTCTTGTGTTCTTAACCTTGGCAAAATAACTTTCTCAATTAATTGAAAGTTACTGTCTCAGATACTTTTGGGTTCATCCTTCCCTCCCCGCTTCCCTCCCTCCTTCCCTCCCTTCCTTCCTTCCTTCCTTCCTTCCTTCCTTCTTTCCGTCCTTCGGATAACTCAATATGTTAAATATATAACAATTAGCCTTCTACCACTTAGAATAATTGGTTTTTACATTTTGTTGTGTAAAGTTTCAGTTTTGATAATTAGTTGACCTTTATGAATAAAATATGCACATTTTCATCCAACAGATGCTGGGGTGATTGTAGATGTTTTGCTGTCGATTGTTTTTCTATTCACTGCAAATATAATTGTCTTTCCAAAACTGTAACTCTGGTCTCAATCACTGGCATGTGAGAGGGAGAAATTTATGTATCTATGTAATTTCTTAGTCACAGAGGAAGGGAATAAATCTTATTTATTTATTTATTTATTTATTTTTAGACAGGGTTTCACTCTTCTTGCCCAGGCTGGAGTGCAATGGTGTGATCTCAGTTCACTGCAACCTTCACCTCCTGGGTTCAAGCAGTTCTCCTGCCTCAGTCTCCTGAGTAGCTGGGATTACAGGCATGCACTACCATGCCCAGCTAATTTTTTTTTTTTTTTTTTTTTTGTATTTTTAGTAGAGATGGGGTTTCTCCATGTTGGTCAGGCTGGTTTCAAACTCCCAACCTCAGGTAATCCACCCAGCTCAGCCTCCCAAAGTGCTGGGATTACAGGCGTGAGTCATTGCGCCCAGCTGAAAATAAGTCTTTAACATATTACATACATAAGAAAGTCATTGCAAACTTCAAATGAAGAAATATTCATTAAAAATAAAGATGTTATGCTCTCCTTTTATTTTTACCTGAGGAAATTCCACTCAACCTTCAAAGCTAAGTTGAAATTTCTTTTCCTTTATGAGAGGAGGATGAGGAAGGTAATGTTTATTCCTGTTTTTCTGATCCAGAAGCTAACTCTTTCTCTAAATTCCTGTAAAATTTAGTTCAGCCCCTTTTATGTTTTCATCCAATACCCTCTTGGATTATAACTACATAAACATATTGTATCAATTAGCTAACACAGCATAACAAACACCCCAAAACACAGTGGCTTAAAATAATAAAAATGAATCATCGCTTCTAACACTATAGATCGGCTGGGTGGTTCTCTCTTATCTGGGCTTGCAGATATGTTTGACGTCAGCTGCAGATTAGGAGCTGGTTCTGCTCTTCATTTGGGGCTCTCTCACATGTCTGGGGCTCAGGTTTTAGGTGGTTTAGAATAGCCAGGAGGCAAATGGACTGCCTTCTGTGTGGTCTCTGTGGTCTAACAGGTTAGGCTGGGCTTGCTCACATGACAGACGGGCAGGCTTCTGATAGAGAGCCTAAGTATGCAAAGCTGCTGGAGGCCTGGGCTTAAAACCTCTACCTTCTCTTAGTGGAAGCAAAGCACAAGGCAGACCAGGTGCAAGGAGTAAGAAATGGGCTCTACCTTTTAGTGGGAGGAATTGCAAAACCACATTACAATTAACATGGTTCAGAGAAGGGTGGCGAATTGGAGGCTTTTTGCAATGATGAATATTATACATCTATATGTTGTATACATGTTTGCTTTCTGTCTGTCTAAAACCTTCTTGAAAATAGATAATATTTTATCGGCTTGAATTCTAGCATGAACAGTGGTGTTTCAAATGATACCAAAACACAGCATCTCTTCCCCTTTTCTTCCCCTGGTAATAGCTCTTTGCTCTCCCTTTGGCATGTTCCCCTACACTTAACCCAAACCATGAGTCACGGAACCAAAATAAGACTCAGGCTGTGACAATGAGACTCTTTCTTTTGAAAATTCAATGTAGCAGTCCATATAAGGAGGATATGTATCGACACTGAGGTTCACTGGCTTCTTGAAACCTGTTCTTTTAAAGCTTCAATATTGGGAACTTTTCAGTATCCTTCAGTCTATATTATTTTTTGTTTTTCTTGAAGTAAAATGTCTGTCATAAGGACCTTGCACACTCCCAACTTTCAAAAGTGTGTTGAGTGACAGAATGAAGGCAAGAATCCTATAATCCCTGACCATCTTTATCATGTAAGAGTAGTTAGAATGTGGTCTCCTAGAGTACGAATACCTTTGGTTTGGTCTGGTCTGTAGCCATTCTCCGGGAATTGACCCTTCCCTTGTCCACGAGGTTAGTGGGGAGGCAACAAATTATTCCAAGGACACCTTAACTCAGTGTCAAAGTACAGTTGATAAGGGTGGCCAGTAAGTCCCCAAAATTTGTGAGAAGGGGACTGAAGGAAACCAAAATATTTCACCACAAAATATTCTTCTTTGACATATCTCAAGATTGCCTCTCAGAGGCCTGGAAACATAAGAATAGCTGAAAAGTTATCTTTTGTTGGGGAGATTTGCATCTGTAGGAAAAATCTGCACTGATGCAGCATGACTTTCTCTGAGGCTCTGCCTTGTCCAGATCTAGGAAAGGTTAACTGAGTGCCTGACATCTTTAGAAGTCTAAAAGAAACATTTGCCATCTATTCTCTCTGAAGGCTACTGCCTGTGAGGTTTCATCTATATAACAAGGCCCCCTTCACTAGCCAGACCTCTTTTCTTCCTCCTGTAACTTGTCTTACCACCGTAACTGAATTTACCACCATAACCTGTTTCTGGCCATGCTGAGTCCCCATTCTCTCTGTAACCTCAGGATTGCATAAAACCATCAACCATCTAGCCATTTCCTTGAGATCTCGTATTTTTTAAGACTCTTGTGCATATTAATAATAAATGTGTAGCCTTTTCACCTGTTAATCTGCCTTTTGTCAACTGAGTTTTCAGTAAAACTTCAGCAGGCACAAGGGACATTTTCGCTCGGTCTCTATAAGATCAAGACAGTCAGTGATTTCAAAACATACAATGTTATGTTTACATGCTGTGGAGTATATTTTCAGCCAAGGTCAGAGATTTGTTTTGTGAAAGGTATGAAAAGATATGAAGTCACCTCTCTAAGCTTCAATTTCTAGATCTGTAAAATGGAAAAAAAAAATCTCCATCCCAATGCTGTTTAAAATATTAAATGTGGTGGTGAACATCCTGGCCACTTAGGAAGCTGAGGTAGGAGGCTCACTCGAGGCCACGAATTCAAGGCTGTAGACTGCAGTGATCTCACCTGTGAATAGTCTCTGCACTCCAACCTGGGCAACATAGAAATACCCTATCTCTAAAAAAATAACAAAGATATTGAATGTGGTATTGAGTATGAAGTATGCCATAGTAATATGCAGTTTCTTTCTTCTTATGTTTCCATATGGATCATCTTTCATCAAATATTTAATCTGGGAGTTAATCATTTTTATAACAGATCCCATATAAAACTTCTAATATGTGCCAAGAAGTTTGTTATAATTCTTATTCGGTAAGAATAACAGTGAATTCTTATTCCAAGGATATAGGAACAAACAAACTCAATTTCTCCTAAACTTTCACAACACAACACAGAACACTTCTGTGACCAAATGTATGAGTGTTTCTCCCTACACCAAGCAAGCAATTATTTTCTGCAGCAGACATCATCTGAATCTCCTCTAATTCAATTCAATTCTGACGCTAAGGGCTCAGCCCCACAAAACTGCCTCCCACTTCAGTCATCAGTTGCAATTCTCAGGTTCCAGAACTTCTGACCAACTGGATGTAAGTCAGGGTTTCCATGACTCCCTAGTTCTAATAATTTGCTAGCATGGCTCCTAGAACAATTACTTACATTTACCAGATTATTATAAAGAATATTACAAAGATGCAGAGATACGCAGGACAAAGGAGGTGGGAAGGGGCATGACGCTTCCATGCCCTCTCTGGGGGCGCCACCCTCCAGGACCTCCACATGTTCAGGTGTTTGGAAGGCCCTAAAACCCAGTCTTTTTGGTTTTTTGAATGGAAGTTTCATTATGTAGGCATATCAATTAAACCATTGTCCATTGGTGATCAGCTTAATCTTCAGCCCTTCTCTGCTCTCCTGAGGTTGAAGGATGGGGCGGAAAGACCCAATTCTCTAACCCTGCCTTGCTCTTTCTGGTGACCAACCCCCATCCTGAGGCTCTCTGGGGGCCACCGGTCCCCAGTCATCTTATTGGCATATAAAAAGACGTTCATTGTTCTGGAGATTCTGAGGATTTTAGAAGCTATATTTCAGAAAACTAGGACAAAGATCAAATACAGTTGTTTCTATCTCTCTCTGTATCCATGGGGAATTGCTTCTAGGATACCCTCTTTCAAACCAAAATCCACAGATGCTCATGTGTCCAATATAAAATGGCATGGTATTTGCATTTAATTTAGGCACATGCTCTCATATACTTTAAATCATCTCTAGATTATTTATAATACCTAATACAAGTGCTATGTAACTAGTTGTTATACTGTGTTGTTGAGAGAATGATAACAAGAAACAAAGTCTGTACATGTTCAGTACAGATGCAACCATCCATTTTTTGGAATATTTTCTATCTAGGGCTGTTTGAATCCATGAATGTGGAACCCACAGATATGGAGGGCCAACTGTATATATTTCATAGTATCACCCTTATATGTCACCAGTCTAAGTGATTTGTATGTATTGACTGATTTAGTTCTCACAGCAATATCCTGGATAGTGTTAATGAAAGGCCATGAGATTCACAGAGGAAGAAAAGAATACTTTATTTTCAGTGGGAGAAACAGTCCTAGCTTTCAGGGAAGTCCAAAAGGGCTCCAAAGCGGGAGTGAGGAGCTGCTGTATATACCTCATGTTACCAGCCAGGCCCAGGTCTGTCCTGCTGGTGCACAGCAAATCAATTATTGTGACAAAAGTTTTGCAAAACAGAAAAGATTTATTCACAAGGCTGCTGAGAAAGGAGGCAGGAGAACAGCTCTCGAAAATCCGCCTCCCTGAAGGTACGGCTCAGAGATATTTAGGTTTAGTGAAGTGTGGAGGCCTTTGGCGTGGGGAAAGTGATTGGCAGTGGGGAAAAATGAAGTAACAGGTTTGTTTTTCCAAGCACAGTCGAGGTTCATGGCATCTCATAGGACATACGTATAGAAAATGGAGAAGTTAGCATGATCCAAGGGTGCAGCTTTTGGCCCTCTGATGTCAAAGGGCCATCTTTCAAGCCCTGTGCAGGGCCAGTTGGAGGATCCATGGCCTCAACCGGTTTGAACTGGACAGGAGCTGGCCCAAGTTCCTAAATAACCATTGAAGTGACAATTACCATGGTGACCTACACATGTTATCTATGACGTAGCCAGTGAAGGTTAAGTTGCTGTGTTCAGCAGGAAGGCCTTCAACTACTGTAGCCTTCAGCTTCATGGAAAAAGGAATTGTAAAAAGTAATAAAAAGCAAGCAACCAAAAGCAAGCAGGCCACAGAGACCTGATCAAAAATTAACCCCTCAGTTTCACTTACAGGTCAGTCTTCCACACATATTGAGCAGGGTTGCAGAAATTCTATGAATATTCACTGGAGAAGTCAGGCACTTGCTCACTGGGTAAACATATATGTTACATACAGCCTGTGTTCACTTTGAGGTGGGGTTTTAGTATTAAAATGAGGTCAAATTTGACTCTTTATGTCAAAAGGTGAACTGCAGGGTACAGAGACAATTTGTGTGCAGCCTCCACAAAGGGGCTCAAATTGGCTTAAGGTCTGCAGCCATGAGTGCTTCTAAGACTGGTCCTCTGTGTAATTAGAGCTGTGGCAGGATCACAAGCTTGTTGTCCCCTGGCTTCAGGCTGGTCTATCAGATTTGCTTCAGAAATTTTCCAGTTGTAGTTGTTTCAGCAATGCTTTTCAGGAGCTGGTTTCTGCTTACTCACAGGAAAACTTCATAGCAATGAAAATACTGGGTTACATGATTGATCCCTCATCCTGTTACCCAAGATATTATGGGGGGTTTTCAGTCTCATTTTGGCCATAAGTTATCCATTTCTTCTCTCTCTTGGGGTATATTTTAGCAATAGATACTTTTACATTTTTATAGATGAGGAAACCAGCCAAGACACTGGGTCAAGACACGTTCAGCCCAGTCTCTTACATGTCTTTCACTTAGATTGCTTGCTAGGTGCTTCCTTCCTCTGAGCTGTTTTGGCTCAGGGCAAAAACAATGATATCTCTATGGCCCTCAGGGTAAACAGATAAAGCTGGAGGTGACTGACTGGACATTGGGGCTGTGCTTGGCTCACACTCCACTCAGGATCCCCTTGGGACTCAGAGTATGAGTATTTCAAGTGTCCATCTGCAGAGATACAAAGACACACACTTTTGGGTAACTTTAGAATGATTTTTTTTTTTTCTTTGAGACAAAGTCTGTGTTGGAAACAGACCCTCAGTGCCGCAAAGAAAAATCAGCACCGAGACAAAGGATCTTTCAGCAATGCAATTTTTACTTCCTGTACTGCAGGAAGGGTACTCTCACTAGCCATCTTGCCACAAGCATACAATGAACAAAGGAAAGCAGACATATTTATTCCTTATGCATTTGGGGTCATCCTTACTGCTGTGTCTGATCTCCGTTGGCTGGAGCCAGACCTTACAATCTAAACTAAAACCTGATAACTTAAAACTTTTCTAAACAGGAAAAAGCAGTGGAGAGCTGGGACATACCTGTCAACACGTCCAGCACAGATATCTTGGTTAAAGAACCAGGACATAGAATGTACTACATGCCTGTAAGCATGGCGTGTCTAACAGCTACATAGGATAGGGCTTAACAAAGAGTTATTAGCACACTTATGATTTATTCTTTAATAAGAAAAGAAACTTTAAAGATAAATTTTTTTACTTCCCACAGTCTGTCAACCAGGTTGGAGTGCAATGGCATGATCTTGGCTCACTGCAACCTCTGTCTTCCAGGTTCAAGTAATCCGCCCACCTCAGCCTCCTGAGTAGCTGGTACCGTAGGCGTGTGTCACCATGCCCAAGCTAAGTTTTTACATTTTTGGTACAGACGTGGTTTCACCATTTTGCCCAATGTGGTCTCAAATTCCTGAGTTCAGGCAATCCACCCACCTTGGCCTCCCCAAGTGCCGGCATCACAGGTGTGAGCCACAGCTCCCAGCCTAAAATGATTCTTGACAACAAAGATTTGGGTAGTAAAATAATTTTTCTTGTATATACTCATGCTCAGGTAACCAGAACACACAACATTCTCCTGTTGCCCCAGCAAACAGACAAGAGGCAAAGTACATTGACCTACAGCATTATGACATTTTACAAATCTAGGCTGATTCTGCTTGTCAAATTACTTCTTGACTGTGAGCAAGTCCCTTTGAGTACTTTTCTGATATAATGGATAAATGCTTGGGTTTCTAGATTAGCAAGAAAGTTGTTTTAGAATCCATTTTTCCATTTCTTTACCTATTTTTTACTTTTTTTAAAAAAAACTGAGAGGAAGGATTCCCATAAGAAAACAAAATATTCTTGATATGTAGCAGATGTTTGATTCTGAAATAAAAGTGTTTTGCCCAGGACTGGTGGAGGAAAGACTTTGCCAGCGTAAGTTTTTGCCATGCCTATGAAAGAGAAATATACCTGTAGCTTTATTACTGCAGAGATGGGTTATGTTTTAAAATATGTGACTCATCATCTCTAAGAAAATTCTAATGGAAGGGAATGGCAATAGAACTGTGTGCAATTAGAAATCAATCCAGCAAATTAGTCATTGATGAAGAGAGAAAGAAAGAAACCCATCAAATATTTAGAATGTATATAAAGCCGTCATAAACTTTCACAAAAGGCCTACTATGTGACAGTCACAATACTCCTCTAAATTTTACAAAACAGTAGAGCGATATGTATTACGACCCTATATAAGAGATGCTGTTGGTTGCCTTGTCTCAAGGTGGGACCAACTCTGTGATGTAATTCTAGCTCCAGAGCTGTGCATAGTATCAGGCAGAAGCTTGACTTTAGCTGAAACCACATGACCTTTCTTAACACCTTCTTCTAACTGGTTTCTGATTTCTTCACTCCCTTTCTTCTGAGAGCACATTTAACAAATTGCTCACACAAAATTCCCCATCTCAGGGGAATTTCTTAGGACTCTGACTTCAGATATTCAATTTTATTAACAGGATTACTGAATTTAGCAGAAGTTAGAAACTGATCAAGGATATTCCAGATAGTACATGGAAAACTGCTGTGAAAACCTCAGTCTTAACTTTCCCAAGTGATTTCTTAATGTAATTTTTACTGAGAGTTTGCAGCTGAGATGACTAAAACACTGTTCTGTCTCTCTCTGCATTTCACTACCTAAACTGAGCTGGTCACCTGGATTAAGTCTTACATCTGAATTGCTGCCTTCAGGTTGTCGGTATCTCTACTTGTATATTGAAGCCATCTCAAACTCAACATATCTAAAATGCCACCCTTCATTTTCCCCCAAATTTGCCCTTTTTGCGGTTTTCTCTATCTCAGTTGATGGCAACTTTAGCATTCCAACTGCCCGGCCAAAAATCTTGGAGGCAACCTTGATTGCTATTGTTCTCACATGCCCTACCTCTGTTCCATTGGAGAATCAATTCTATTTCTTGACATCCAAAATACAGTTAGAATCTGACCACTTCTCTCCACCAGCACTGTCATTACTCTGGTCTGAGTTGCCATTATTTCTTGTCTGGGTTGGTGCAAAAGCCTGTTAACTGGTCCCCCTCCCTGTGCTACAAACAGTTCATTCTCAGCACCACAGCCAGAGCAATCCTCTTGTTAGGCAGATCACTCTGCTGGCTCTCATTTCCTTCAGAGTAAAAGGCAAGGCTTAAAGCAACCTGCGGGGTCCTACAAAACAGGACCTGCTTCAACTCCACTACCTCTGTGATGTGTCTCCTATGGCTCTTCCCCTCCACTGTCCGCTCCCTTTTCACTGGCCTCTTTGCTGTTCCTCAAACACACTGAGCTTACTTCTGCAGAAGAGCCTTTGCATGGATGGTTCTCTCTACTGAGGCCACTATTTCTCAAGATATCTATATGTCTCCCTTTTTCACCCTCTTTGAGTTTTTGCTGAAATATGAGTTTTCTGTTTAAATGTCTTCAACTCCAACTAACAAATGATTTTCTTTATCATACTTTACTTTCCATTTTTTTCTATAGCACTTACCTTCTTTCAATATACAATGATGATTATTTACTATTTTTAAATTTTTTTTACCCTTCCCTCCACTAGAATCTAACCTCATGACAGCAGAGTCTTTGTCTGTTTTTGGTCACTGATATAGCCCATGTATGGCTATAATAATCTAGCACTTGGTAGGCAATTAATATCTGTGGAATGAGCTTTGTTTCAGTTTGTGCATCAGCCTTTCGATTAAAATGGGAACCGTATAGAATAATAATTTTGAAGTTGAATGACCAGTGAAATAACAAGCAAAATGTTTCAGAGTATTTGATTATACTATTGCATTCATTGAAGTGGGGAATGGCTTGTGAACACACACATACAGGTGCACTCACATGTGCACACACACACATACATCTCTTGTTCCTGTTATCAAGTTCTTCTCTTATTCCTTTTACATAAACATTTCTCATTAAGGTAATACTTCATCCTTGAAGCCTTGAAGAACTGCATCATATATTAGTCAAGGACATTGGAAAAAATCACTTTTATTTGATTAGCAGCTAAAGAAGAACACAACAGAAAATCAGTTACTTAGGAAATTTCAAATGAAACACCTCAGGTGGTCTATTTTAAGATGAGCTAACCATCTTAACTCATCTGAAAATTTAAAACAGATATTATTTCCCTCTTAGGTTAGCCTTTTCTACTCTGTCAAAGGACAGTTTGTCATTCCTACACAAAATGGAAATACACACTTCATGGAGTGCTACAAATCCACATTCCCATGGGACTAAAATGCTAATGGACTATTTTTATCTATCAGTATAGTCCCAAGTTGCTAAAAAAGTGATTATACCATAAAAAACCTTTTAAACTTCATAAAAAGACATGTAAGCATATATATACATTAAAAAGGAAATAGTGGAGAGAGCCATCTCGGAGTATGACAGTGTTCACTCTGAGGGGCAGGCCTCTGGGGAATTGATACACATTTCTGGTGCACACCTCTTCTGAAGATTTCTACAGGCTCCAGAACATTTTGTGTTTCATCAAACAAAGGTTTCAATTCCCTTCAAAGGTAATTCCTCAATTTCTAAAATTAAGGGTTGCTTCCTTCAAACTTTAATATTCTTTCACCTTAAAGAAAAAAGTAATACCCTAAAGACTTAAAATATCCTATTGTGGACACTGTTCTTCTTCAGTTGTATTTTTTTCAACCACTTATATAACTGTGAAAGTTGCTCTTTCATCTATTTCCAAAAGGACACGTAATATAAGTGATAGGATTGTTCTTTTGGGTGAAACAAGTTCTGATTGTTTTTGGAAGGTTATAATGTCTTGGTGTCATCGCCACTTTGTGACAAAGCCTGAGTGGTCCATTGGAGAACAACAGTGACGGCTGTCCCCACGAAAGTGAAATCCCTGTCTATTACTAGCACAGTATTGCATCCAGAGCCTAACATGTCCCTGACTTCTCAGGCAATTGGCATTTGCCCCAAAATAGCTTCTTTAAAAATGAGTGATCATTTACAGTTGGAGGTCATGCTCCATAAATATTAAAAGTTCTGTGCTGCAGGCATGTTTCAGAGTAAAGCCTGAAGTCCTCATTTATTGGTAAGATCTTTCAAACTGCTAACAGCAGACATTTCAAACTCATCAAAAGTTTTAGAAAAATAGGGTAGTTTTCTTTCTGACACCATTTCTTTTTGCAGATGCAGCATTTCACAAATGCAAAGACTTCAATCCTTGCCCCAAATGAACACAGTGAGGGTGACCTTGAAAATATTGCTGAACTTGCCATTTACTTAAGCAGATAGGATGCACCCCTCTCTGCCCTGCCCCATACACACCCTAATAAAATAACTGATGGCTTCAGCAAAAGAATAATATTAACCAGACAGGGTTAATGACTAGGGGGAGAGAAAGTTAACTATTATGATTACTAAAGAAACTTTTGAGAATAAAGATGTACACTTATTCTGAAGTTGCTGTGACTACATGTAAAACAAAACCAATACAGACTTTTGTGTTTTGCTAAAAAGAAAATACAGACTGTGAGGATCCATTATGTTGAGCTACCATTTAGAAACAATCAATTTGAAAAGAGAAGTTTATTGTGTATGACCTGGAATTCTTCCCTTCTAAAAACAGGCACAGAGAGGCTATGTCTATGTGAGATGCATAAATATAATATATTTTTTGAGGGCATTTTTCTTCCCACTCAGATACTTGTTTTTATTCAAGATTTTTACATTGTCAACTAAATCCTAACTTCACTCCCATTCTTTGCTGCAAGGAACTGCTTATTCATTCATAGGAAAGAAAAGGAAAAAAGACCCCACAGCTGTCCAAACGGTTAAACTAAACATTTTCTGTTTTCAAAATCATCTGCCAAAAATAATGTCCAACATTATATGAAAAGAGAAATATATTTGGAAATTTGAAAAAAATCAAAACATTTTTGAAATACATTACTTTTGAGGGAAAAAAAACAGAGATGCTTGCCTTATATATATAAATCATAGCCACACTGAAGAGTTTTCTAGAACCCCAAAGGCCTTTACACATCCAGGAGAAACTAACTTTTAGGTAAAGAAGAATCAGGAACTGAGAGAAGCAAACACTTATAAGAGAAACTACCTAAAAGTTAGTTTCTCCTGGATGTGTAAAGGCCTTTGGGGTTCTAGAAAACTCTTCAGTGAATGTATAAGTACTCATATTAAGATTCTAATGAGGCCAGGTGCAGTGGCTTATGCCTGTAATCCCAGCATTTTGGGAGGCCAAGGTGGGAGGATCGCCTAAGGTCAGGAGTTTGAGAACAGACTGGCCAACATGGTGAAAGCTCATCTCTACTAAAAAAACAAAAATTAGCTGAGCATGGTGTGCCTGTCTGTAGTCCCAGCTACTCAGGGGGCTGAGGCAGAAGAATCCCTTGAACCTGGGAGTGGGGGTTGTAGTGAGCTGAGATCGCGCCCTTACACTCCAGCCTGGGCAACAGAGCAAGACTCCATCTCAAGAAAAAAAAAAGATTATAATGGTTCCCTAAAGATTACAACTACTTCCCTAAATTACTGTTTTTACTTTTGTAATTACGTGGTTTACACATAAGATGTACCCTCAAATCTTTTTCTTGACTAATAGTTTTCTTCTCTCCTTTTTAAATTTTTTTAAATGTTAAGGAACAAAGAAAAAAATTATCTTAAACTATAACTGTTCTCTTAGTATATATTAGCCATAGCTACTTAATACTAATTTAATTAATTAATATTTATTGTCTACAGAGTTCAACAGACTATCAGAAAACATAAATGAAAACCCGAGAAATCATATTTAATTGGTCAGCAGGTTGCTGAATGGTAGAATACTTTTTCTTTCATTTTTTTGAGACAGAGTCTCTCTCTGTCACCCAGGCTGGAGTACAATGGCACGATCTCGGCTCACTATGACCTCTGCCTCCCGGATTCAAGTGATTCTCTTGCCTCAGCCTCCTGAGTAGCTGGGACTACAGACATGCACCACCACACTCAGCTTATTTTTGTAGTTTTAGTAGAGATGAGGTTTTGTCGTGTTGGCCAGGCTGATCTTGAACTCCTGGGCTCAGGTGATCCACCTGCCTTGGCCTCCCAAAGTGCTGGATTACAGGCATGAGCCACTGTGCCTGGTGGTAGAATACTTTATTTCCTTAAAATTAAAATTGCTAAGTGTGTCTTCTTTCCCAACTGTTTGAGTGGGAAGGAATTATTTCTTACAATTCACCTTTGTTTTCCTCTTCTTTGGTGCTCAGTTACAACTGTTCTGGTAACAACTCCTGTGGAAAAACATTATCAAAATTGTTGCTAGCACAAAAGTTGATTAATATTTTATTTATCTTCTTCCATGACTCTTTAAAAACTTGTTCTTCCCATTTCATAGAATGCTGTGTCTCAACGTAGTTGTTATTTTTCCAAATTCTACTCATCCTCAAATTTTAGCTTAAAAGCAACTTTCTCCCAGGAGCTTCTTTCAACCATCCATTTCCTCTCCCATGCCAGAGTGACCTGCCCGTCCTTCACTGTTATCACATAGAACATGAACAATGCTTTCTGTATACCTTGAATTTTCTTCCATATTTTTGGCTCTGCCACATTATGTATGTGTTCTTAGTATATTGCATCCTTTTGGAAGGCAGAGCATATCATGCATTTCTGTATTCTCCACTCCATTCAGCAAGGTTCACTGTATAAAGAAAGGAAGCTCTCTGAATATGGATGAAGAATAAGCATATTTATGGTACTCATGATATATTTTAATTTTATATCTAGGAACACATTGGGGATTAGGAGAGGGTAGATGTCAAAGTTTTTCAAGAAAAGTATAATATTTAATATAATTTTAATATTCTGCATTTCTTGGGTTAAAAAAAGACTCAAGTTCTGGTGACATAAAGAATGTGAGTTCAAAACACACAATTAAACAAGGAAACTTCCCAACACCAGAAATATCAATCTGGTTTTGTTTGTTTCAAATTTCCTACTCCACACTAACAGGAAAAGGACTAGAGTTGAGAGTTCTTTAGAGATACAATCACTTCCTGATAAACATAATACAAAAATATATTCTAAACTGCTATAGAATGGTGTTTAATGAATAATGAATGCCCTTGAAGGAACACAGGACAGTTTGTTCTAAGCAAAACTAAAATATAAATGAGAAACAAAAGTGATTTACTCCTTACCTCTGCTTTTTTTTTTTTTTTTTTTAATTAAAAGGAGAGAGATGTGGAATGTCAGGAATTGTTTGTAAAATCAGCATACTTTCCTTCCATTCACACAGAAAACATCCAACCCACAGCGGCCCCAGTTTGCTCAGTGCAGTTGGCTACACTATGGATAAAGTGTCTGCTCTTCCACAGCATCCTGACTGCAGGAGACAGAGCTCTGGGTAAGCAAAGTTGGATGGTTTTCAAAACCATCATCCCTGGTAGATTTGCAGGCACAAAGAGATCGTTATTAAATTTAGTCAGTGACCCTGAGTTTGGAATAATCCCAAACTGGTACTCTCACCTGGGAGTGGACCAACGTCTAAGGAGCAATTAGGGTAAAATAACAAGATTGAATGCTGGCATGTGGGGTGCGAGGTGAGTGGAAAAGAATTGAAATGCTGATTGGACGACGGTAGATAATTTAGTGCTAACTAAAGAATGATTTCTCTTTGCTGAGTAGTCATAGAATTTCTCAGCAGTGTCAGCCACCAGTGACATTATCACAGTCAGCCTTCTCAAAGTTGAGAGTGTATGACAATCACCTGAGGATCTCATTAAAATGTAGATTCTGATGCAACAGGTCTGGGTTGAGGCCTGAGATTCCACATTTCTAACCGGCTTCCAGGTGATGCTGGTGTTACTGGTTTATGAAACACACTCTGATCTGAATAGCAAGAGTCTAGAGTTGCATTACCTAATACAGAATGTGGCCGCTGCAGGGGATAGTGAGCACTAAATTGAAATGTGCTGTAAATGTCAATGTATATGAGAGATTTAAAAATTGAGATAAAATTTCAATACCATGAACGTTCCCCATTTAAAGCACACTTCAGTGATTTTTAATATATTCACAAGGTTGTACAAGCATTACCACTACCTAATTCCAGAACTTTTTGTTAACACTAAAAAGGAATCCAGTACACTTTAGCTATTATCTGCCCATCCCCATTCCCACCCTCCTCAGCCACCACTAATCTACCTTCTTTCTCTAAGGGTTTACCTATTCTGGACATTTTGTATAAATAGAATCACATAATATGTGGCATTTTGTATCTGGCTTCCTTTACTTAACACAATGCTTTCAAGACTCATCCCTATTGCAGCATGTTTCAGCACTTTCTTTTTTATGGCTGAATAATGTTCCATTGTATGATGAATATACCACATTTCATTTTTCTCTTCACTTGCTGATAGACATTGGGTTGTTTTCACTTTTCTGGCTATTACAAATAAGGCTGCTATGAACATTCTTACACAAATATTTTTGTGAATATATCTTTTCAATTTCTTGGGCAAATGCCTAGGAATGGAATTTTTGAGTCATACGCTAACCAGGTTTAAAATTTTGAGGCGCCATCAAGCTGTTTTCCAAAGTGGCTGAACCATTTTAGATTCCCCGTAGCAGTACATGAGGGCTCTGCTTTCTCTACATCTTTACCAATGCTATTGTTGTTTTTCTTTTGTTTATAGTCATCCTGCTAGGTGTGTTGTGGTATCTCATCATGGTTTTTGATTTGCATTTCTCTAATGCTTAAATGATGCTGAGAAATTTTCCATGTACTCATTGACTATTTGTATATTTTCTCTGGAGAATAGATAATACAGAGAGTTCTCATCCAAACTATTAACCCTATTATTAACATCTTAATTAGTATAGTGCATTTGTTAAAATTAATGAACCAATATTGGTACATTATTATTCACTGAGATGCATAGACTTATTCCAGCTTTCTTTAGTTTTGGCTTAACATCCTTTTTCTGTTCCAAGATCCCACCCAGGATTCTATATTACATTCAGTTCTTGTTATCTCCTCAGGTTCCTCTTGGTTGTGAGTTTCTCAGGTTTCCTTATTTTTAATGGCCTTGATAGTTTGAGGAATATTCGTCAGCTATATTGTAGGATGCCTTTCACTGAGCTTTGTCTAATGTTTTTCTGAGGGTTAGACTGAGGCTGTGGGTTGTGGGGAATTAAAGGCCACAGAAAAAGATAATTCCATCGTACCAAGGGTACATGTAATACTATCAACATGATTTCTGACTGTTGATGTTGACCTTGATCATCAGGCTGAAGAAGTATTTATCAGCTTTCTCAGCAAGATTATTCTTTTGTAAAAAGAAATATATTGTTAAAGTCTCATGTTAATTAATTTATACCTTGAGGTATATAGTATTCTGTTCTCACATTGCTACAAAGAAATACCTGAGACTAGGTAACTTATAATGAAAAGTGATTTAATTGGCTCACGGTTCTGCAGGCTGTGAAGGAAGCATGATGCTGGCATCTGATTGGCTTCTGAAGCGGTCTCAGAAAATGTACAATAATGGCAGAAGGAGCAGACACATCACATAGCCAGGCAAGAGGAAGGGGGAGTAGGTACCACACACTTTTAAAACACTGCATCTTCTGAGAACCCACTATCGTGAGGACAGTACCGAGAGGATGGTACTAAACCATTCATGAGAAACCTGCTGCCTCATGATCCAATCACCTCCCACCAGGTCCCAACTCCAATATTAAGGATTGCCCTTGGACATGAGATTTGGATAGGGACAACACCCAAACTATATCAGGGTATAATCCAATCCTGTTTTGTTGCCAAAATTATTTCAGCTTTAATCATTTGGTACTCCTTTGGCTGTGCCGTTGGGCAAACTCCCATCAGTGTGAAGTTGTTTCTTTTGTTGTTGTTGGGTGTTTTTGTTTTTGTACTTCTTTGCTTTCTAGCACTACAAAATAAGATCTGGGGCACTAGCTATGAATGTTACTATGGTAGTGTCCTTTCTTATGGGCCCTCTCAGTTCACAGAACAACAGAGTATTTACATATATACCAAACACTTAATATACACGTATCTGTAAATATTTTTGTAAGTAATCATCTGTATCTAAATTTCAGGTTATAGTAAATATACACAGGAGTTCATGCTAATGTCTCCAACTCTAGTCTATTGCCATGTGGATCATGCTAGCCTTCTCCCTTTGCTTATCTTGAACACTCACTTCAGCCATTCACTTACTTAAATTATTCAATTTCAGGGTAAAGTTAGCAGTGGCAGAACTGTTAACCTGTATCTCCTTAGGGAACAACTTTACCAACTAGAGTGTGGTTCTCATGTAGAGTCAGTCTTGCCTTTATCCCTAAAGACTCTATTCATTTTCAAAGTTACTTAGGTCAGCACCGTTTTCCCCACTCCTAAGGTATGAATTTGTTTCATACATTTGTAATAAAATTACATTGTGTTGTTACAATCTGTATTCCTTTGCTGGAATTCCAGGACCTTCTAAATGATCATTTAAAATTTGAACATATCAAGGATCAATCTTTGGGCTATTAAGTTCCATGGATATGACAAATGCATAATATCCACCACTATAGTATCCACCATAGAATCCACCATTATAGTATCATACAGAATAGTTTCGACTACCCTAAAAAATCTTGCTCTTTTCATTTTATTTATCCTTCTCCCTCTTCTCAACTCTGGCAGCCACTGATTTATTTTTATTTTTATTTTCTGTATTAGTTTGCTGGGGCATCTATAACAAAGTCCATAGACTGGTACTTTCTTCTAGCAACAGAAATTAAGTTTCTCACAATTCTGGAGGCTAGAAGTCTGCAATCAAGGTGTTGACAGGGTTGTTTTCTTCTGAGGCCTCTCTTTTGGCTTGTAGTTGGCTGTCTTATCCCTGGGCTTTCACATGGTCCTTCCTCTGTGCATATCTGTGTCCTGATCTCCTCTTCTTATGAGGACACCAGTCATATTGGATGAGAGCCCACTCTAATGACCTTATTTTAACTTAATTACCTCTTTAAAGACCCTGCCTCCAAATTCAGTCACATTCTGACAGGAGTTAGGACTTCAGCATCTGAATTTTAGGGGGAACACAAGTTGACTCATATCATTGTGCAGTTTTACCTTTTCCAGAACACCATATGATTGGAATTATATAAGGTATAGCCTTTTCAGACTAGCTTCTTTTACTTATTAACATGCATTTAAGATTTTTCCATGTGTTTATCTGGTTTGGTAGCTTATTTCTTTTCATTTATGAAAAATATTCCATTTTATGGGTGCATCAAAATTTATTTACCTGTTCACCTATTGAAGGGTATTTTGGTTGTTTCTAGCCTTGGGCAAATATGAATAAAACTGCTATAAATATTTGTGTATATAAGTTTTTGTTTAGACATAAGTTTTCCAATAAATTAGGTAAATACATAGGAGTGCATTTGATATATCTAATAATAAGACTGTGTTTAGCTTTGCAAGAAACTGCCAAAGTGTATTTCAAAGTGGCAGTATCATTTTGCATTTCCATCAGCAAAAGAGTTTCTGTTGCTCTACATCCTCATCAATACTTGATAATACCAGTTTTCTGTATTTTATACATTCTAATAGGTGTAGGATGATATCATTGTTGTTCTAATTTGTTGTTTAATTCCCTAATGAAAATTATGTTCAGCGTCTTTCCATATGTTTATCTATTGTGTCTACATCTTTGGTGGGATGTCTATTTATATTCCTTGCGCATTTTGAAATTGTGTCGTTTCTGAAAAGCTAACGAATGTCAAAGACATTCATTTCTATTATAATGTTTTTGATTTCTAGAATTTCTTTTTTATTCTTTCTTAGGATTTTCATCTCTGTGCTTATATTACCCATCTTTTTGATATGTTGTTCACGTTTTCAATTAGAGTTCTTAACATAGCGAAGATGTAATTAACATATTAATCAGTTATTTTTAATTCCTTATCTGATACTTCCAGAAATATATGATTCTTGGTCTGATGCTTACTTTATTTCTTCAGACTGTGTTTTTTTGCCTTTAAAATTGTTTTTTTGTTAAAACCTGGACATAATGTATTGAGTTATGTGGTTAAATAACACTCTAGTGTGAAGTCTTATGTTTGAGCTTTGTTTATTGGTTGTTGTATTGAAGGTGTCAAAGGTTTCAGTTTCTTCTAGTGTTTCCTTTTTTTGTCTTCTTTGGTGTTTAGGTTTTCCTAAAAACTCCTTCTAAAGTAAGACCTGTGTCTTTTATCTCTTTCAGTTTTAATTTACTGTTATGCTGGACCCCTGTTGTGGTATAAGATATGGAGATAGTGTACATTCTTTATAATCTTATCAGTGAATTTCAGTCTTGCAGTGAGTCTGAGCTCTTGGACTGTGAAGTCCAGAATATTTGTCAGTCTTTTTTTTTTAATTTTTTTTTTTTTTTTTTTTTTACTCTTAGGTGAGACAGGAAAGCTAGAGGGGCTGGAGTTGGACAATTGTCTTTTACTGGGCAAGATAGAGCTTTGGTACAGTTTTTTTCTCTTGGAGAATAAATCTTTGTTATGGAGCATACACTGGTCTATTTCAGAATGGCTACTTTAGCCTAGTGTTCATGTCATTTCACGTCAAGTGTGTGAATGGTGAATGAGTCTTCCAGTAATTCCAGCCTCCAGGGTTTTTCTAAACTGAGCAATTGGGAGATAAGAGAAGGATGAACAGGTTTTGAACATATTATGTTTATGATTTCTAGTAGGTACTCTCCTGAAGATTAGCATTTTGAGAGATACTTACACATGACTGCAGTTGAGGGTAAAAGTGGAACTGAAAAACTACAATTGAGAAACATCAAAACATGAATGATGCTTACAACTATATGGCTAGATAGTATAATTTAAAAAATAACTATAGTTAGAGAAAAAATAATGCCCTAAGATTGGGGCCTAGAATACTCTAACATGAAGAGAAGGAGCAGACTCTAATATGAAAGGAGATCACAAAGTAGCAGGAAAAACAGCAGATTGCAATGTCCCAGAATCAGCATGGAGAAAATGACTTATGGAAGACAGAGTCATCCAGTGATTTAAATGCTGCTTGTGGATCCAATTAGTTTAGGAATAAGAATCAACCATTGCATTAGGAAATGTAAAGAGAAATGATATTGTAGTTAAAGGGACATATGGGGTTAAAGGAGATATTGTTGAAACCGAGATATGTTACAGCATATTATAGAATGTTTGTATGTGCTAAGAATAATTCAATAGAAAGGGGGAAAATTGAGGATGAGGGAATGAGACAAACACCTGAAGAGTTAAATACTTAGATGAGCAAGTAGTGATGAGGTCCAGAATCCATGTGGAACAAGGTGAAAGTAAGCATCTCCCAACAGAGGAGACAACACACAAGCTCTCAGCTGAAATATTAGTAAATTGGATTTTATAGAAGATAGAGTTCCCTTTGATTGTTTTATTTTCTTATTGAAATAAGAAGTCACACACTGATGGGAAGGAAGGGACCGGGAGCTAGAAGTGAGAGTACTGAGGAAGTCTGAAATCATTCTCTCAAGAAAAAAAAAAAGAAAAAGAACAAATTGACCAGTGAGTTTTAGAATTTCTGGACATCACTTAGGTAGCCCTTGAGGTCAGTGGTCATGAATATAAAATGAGGCCATTTGGTAGTTTTTCTCCTATCCCACTATATTCAACCGTTTTTTGAGTCAGTGCAGAGAATTTAAACAGGACTTGGAGTTTCCTTTGGTGATTACAATAGAGGGAGAGAGTGAAATAATAGAATTAAAATGGCATTGATTAGATTGTTATTTCCAGTTTTCACTTTCTCCTGTACATAGGATTATACATCTACACCTCTTGCCATGTGACTTGCAGCACCTGCCAGTAACCGCTATTTTCTTGACTATGGGCCCTGTCATATGACTCTCTTTGGCCAGTAAAGTAGGAGCAGATGTGATGTGAGTAGAAACTCTACAAATGCATGCATGTTTTGATGGATCTACTGAGCTGTAATTGCCACAAGAAAAGCCTGGTCCAGGCTGTCCTAGAATGAGGCAATGTGGGGTAGTGGGGTAGACCTGAACCAAGCATGTAGATTGATGCAGAGCTACCCAGCTGCCCTGCAGATACATGATTCAGAAATAAATGCCTCTTCTCATCAACCACAGTGATACATATATGTATATATATGTGTGTATACGTGTGTGTGTGTGTGTGTGTGTGTGTGTGTGTGTTTTGAGACAGGGTCTCCTCTGTCTTCCAAGCTGCTAAGGCATGATTAGGGCTCACTGTAGCCTCGACTTCCTGGTGTAGCTGGGACTATAGGTGTATACCAACATGCCTGGCTAATTTTTTTTAAATAACTTTTTTGTAGAGATGAAGACTCACTATGTTGCCCAGACTGATCATGAACTCCTGGGCTCAAGTGATCTTCCTGCCTTGGCATCCCAAAGTACTGGAATGTATTCATTATGCAATATTATTTCAGCAGAATTCTAATTAATACAGGAAAGAATGATCACACATATGAAAATATGAGAGTGTCATCATAATGATGAATGAACTCCAAGCCAGAGAAGGAAGGAAGTGAAGCCATGAAGGAGGAGACAGACAGTAACAAAACGGCAGTGTCAATGAATTGGAAGTCGCATCACAGAGTGAGGGAGTCCGGCTATTAGAAGGGGTGAACTGAGAAGACAGGAGGTAGTGATTAGAGAATGGGATGCTTAAACTTGAGATTTGGGCAGGGCAAAGTTTTTGGTCTTGAGAAGAAAATGACAAGGCAGAGGGCATGGTCATTGAAATGCATGGCTGAGGTAGGGGGCAGTGCAAGGGAAGATTGTGCAAGACGAGGAGAGCAAAGATCTGAGAACTCTGAGTGATGGGCAAGTTATTATGCATGGCCATAAAAATGACCAGGAATAAAAACTGGAACAGTGTTGGAGCTCAAGAAGTAAGGAGATTGTTAACATCTTCAATGAATGAAGAAATTTCTGATAGAGCTGTCCATGGCAGCAACAAGAACGGGTAGCAGACTGTGTAGCCTAATGGCAAGTGATTCTCAAAAGGCCAGACTTGTGGCTCACACCTGTAATCCTAGCACTTTGGGAGGCCAAGGCAGAAGGATCTCTTGAGCCCAGGAGTTCAAGACCAGTCTGGGAAACATGGTGAGACCCCATCTCTACAAAAACATTAAAAATTAGCCAGGCGTGGTGGGTGTGGCTGTAGTTCCAACTACTCAGTAGGTGGGAGGATCCCTTAAGCCTGGGAGGTTGAGGGTACAATGAGTGTGCCTGTATCACTGCACTCCATTCTGGGTGACAGAGCAACACCCTGTCTCAAAGAAAAAAAAAAGAGAGAGAGAGAGAGAGATTCAATGATAGAGTTATCTAAGGAGAAGAGAGAAGGGAACATTATTTGGAAGCAATGAATAGGAGTAGACATTCTTCCAGATTCAGCAGTAAATAGAGTGATAATTTTACAATTGCAGCTAGTCCTGGGGATGGCTGCAGGGAGCAGCATTCTTAGGAGACCACCTAGCTCCAAAAGAGCCAAATGGGAACGGGATTTGTTTCAGAAAGATGTAGCTATTGGAGGTTTGCTGTTGATGCACTGTGTATGTTAAAGATGACAGAGAAAGGGCTAGAGGATCAGGAAGGGATTAGAACGGGTTAGATAAGAGGACAATTGGGGTTAGTTTAGGTTGAGAGCCCAGGACAGGCAGGATAACCTGGACGTTTTTGGCAACCAAAGTAAAGAGGAAAACAAGGCACGAGGGAATTGTTTCTGACGTGTTTTGGTGCCTGATCCTGCAGGCAGTTTTTAGTGGGGTTTGAAGAGAGACTTGCCGAGCATTAAAGAGGGTCTGTGAGGTCTCCTTAAATCTTCTAGTATATAATATCAAGGCAGAGGGAGGTGGATTTACCAGGACCTTTTAGCTTTCTTGCAACACATCTGAAATTAGGCAAAATATGTCTTCACTTATCCTTACTTAAATTCTATGTGTATTTTTTTCCTCTTCTCTCTCCTGTTCCTATCTTACCTCTCACATCTGCTAAGTTTGAGGATTTATTTATTTTTTCCTATACCTTGGACAAAGAAATGCCCTCATGACAATCAGATATTACTATTGTTACTCTATTTTTTTTAATTTTTATTTTTGAGATGAAGTCTTGCTCTGTAGCCCAGGCTGGAGTGCAATGACGTGATCTCGGCTGACCACAACCTCCACCTCCCAGATTCAAGCGATTCTCTTGCCTCAGCCTTCTGAGTAATTGAGATTACTGATGCATGCCACTGCACCCAGCTAATTTTTTGTATTTTTAGTAGAGACAGGATTTCACCATGTTGGCCAGGCTGGTCTTGAACTCCTGACCTCAGGTGATCTGGCCACGTTGGCCTCCCAAAGTGCTAGAATTACAGGTGTGAGCCACCGTGCCCAGCCAATTGTATTCTTAATTATGACAAATTATCAGCTTCTCCTTAATCTCTATTGAACATTTGCTATGTGCCAGACGTTGTGCTTACTGCTTTATTCAAATTATGTTGTGTAAACCTCATGACAACTGTATGTGGGAAGATGATTGCTCTCATTTTACAACTGAGACATTGAAGCTTTGATGACTTCAATAGTGTATCCCGGGCTACTCAGATGATATGACGTTAAATTAGGGTTTATACCTGGGATTCTAGGTGCCGGGTCGAGTGATTCGTTAACCTAACATGTGACTGATTGTTCTGTGGAAATCTGTGGGTAATTCTTAAATTGGGACATTAGCAACAGGTGGAGAATTATCTTCTCCTCTGTGTCAACCAGCACACCATTTCTTTTTCACACTAGATTTGTCTTTATGGTGGCTCAACCTGTGGTGACTTCAACTGCATAAGCATCTTTCTTCTCCTTTGGACCAAAAGGCCAACTTCTTGTTGAATACTGCATCTAGCAAAATGCTCTGCACACAATAGATGCTCGAAAGAATGTATTGGTTGCATGAGCTAAGAGTTACCCAGGCTCTGGGTTAAGTCTTCATCCTTAGGCATATATTCAAATTAATCAGGGAGTTTTTATTTTGTAAAAAATCCCAATGCTTAAGTCACACTCTGGGCTGATTTAAGTTAGAATCATGACGCTGGGCCTAGGCATAAGTATTTTCAAAGCATGCCATGTGATTCCACTGGGCAGCCAAAGTTACAAATACCTGCTCCGAGGGAGCCAGGCTAATATTTGCCGGTTCTGCTTAAGATATGTTGCATTTCTATGATATGGGATGTGAGATGCAAGGAGTAGCAAGTGCTATAGTAACGTCGATGTAAAAAAAGTGTGGAATGTTAAGTATGGCCCTTTTCTCTTTCCATACTATTTCCCAGAGGCAAGGCTGTCACGTAAACACCTTCTTATTCCATTTGATTTTGCCACTATCTTCTTGTTTTTGCTACTTCAACCAAGTACCTGCGTTGAGCTTTCACTCAATTTGCACCAAGTTCTGCCTTTGCTGCAATGAGCGTACTTGGCTGCTTAGTAGACACAGTAATCACTCCCAGGAATTGCATTTGAAAGCAGAATGAAATCTTCATAATTTGCACTATTCCAAGATGCATTCATCCTAATGGAGGTGACTGAGCCATTTAGGCTGAATTTGAGAAGCATTCTTGGCTTTTGTGCTGAGTCCTTCTAAGCCACCTGGCAGTTTGTGACACTCTTCAGGCATTGCTAGCTGGTGTGAGCTGACAGGGAGCCTCAAACGAAAAGGGAACTGAAGCAACTTTTGCCATTAGAACTCTCAAGTATTTGTCCAAGGGAAGCTGGAAAGAAGAGCCTGTATTTATATATGTCAAAGGGATCTTAAGTGTCGGTGGTAGAAAAACACTCAACTAACTATAAGAAATTTGTTTCTTTGCTCCTTTGGGCTTATCTTAACTCTTTCTGGGCCTCTGGCAGGTTGATTTCAAGGACTTGCCATAATGATTCCCTCCATCCCTGTATTCACATTACTTGTAAGACTGTGCAGCTCCTCCCATCCCAAAATAAAGTCTATTTCCCCCCAGTCCTTGAATCTAGGTTGGCCTCATGATCAGCTATGAGCAATAGAATTCAGTGGATGTGATGCACCAATTCTGAACTTATCCTCAAGAGGCTTTGCACACCTCTTGTAACCCTGAGCTGCCTGCTGGAGTGTAAAAAATGACATAGAGAAAGCACAGTTGTCTCAGACCATTCTAGACCAGCTAACCTACTGATCTCAACAATGTCAGCAGAGTGCCTATGTGACCCTGTATGAGGCCATTCTTGCATTGTTATAAAGAAGTACCTGAGACTGAGTAATTTATTTTAAAAAGGAGGTTCAACTGGCTCACAGTTCTGCAGGTTTTGTAGGAAGCGGTACTGGCATCTACTCAGCTTTAGGGAGGCCTCGGGAAGCTTACAATCATGTTGGAAGGTGAGCAGGCATCTTACCTGGCGAGAATGAGAGCAAGACAGGGGTTGGGGGAGTTTCCACACATTTTTAAATGACCAGATCTCTTGAGGATTCACTCATTATCATAAGGACAGTACCAGAAATCCACCTTCACAATCCAGTCATCTCCCACCGAGCCCCACCTCCTATACTGAAGATTGCAATTCAATATGAGATTCGGGCAGGGACAGATATCCAAATGATAACAGACCCGATATGAATGCATGGATCCAACCAAGAAGAGAAAAGCTACCCAGGTGGCCCATAAGCTCATGAGTAATAATTCTTATTATTTTAAGCGATTGAGTTGCAGGGTTGTTTGTCATACAGCAATGGTTAACTGATAATGACCTCAATTATTTGGCCTGTAAGGGAAGGGTAGTGATTGATATCTAAGGCACAATGGTTGTAACTGAGGCTGTGCACTATAATTGTCTGTGGGTGTCAATCTACCTGTTCTGTTTCTATTACAGATGAACTGAAGCAGGATGGCTGGGCTCCAACTTCTGTGTGCTAATAAATTTTACAAGTGGCTCTGATACACAGCCAGAATGAAAAAATTCCTTCAAGGTTTTCTTCTGGCACTCACAGTGTATTATTATGATATCCCTTTTAAAGGTTATAATCTACTCTAAAGGCACATAGTAAGTAAAGGCCCAGATAAAGTTGGAATTACTTTAGGCCATCTGCAGAAAGAGGGAACCCAGACTCTATAGTGAACTCTGGAAAAGGCAACATCCCCTGGGCTTGAGCATGCTTACTGTGCTTAATGGCCTATTACTTTTCTTGAAGATCTCTGTGTTGGCCAGTAACTATTTTCTTGTAAAAATAGAAACTCACTGCATAAGTAGGTGAATTTATGACATGGATTCAAGAAATTCTCTCAGAATGCATGACAGAAAATACAGCTGACCTTTGCCAGTCATGGACTTGGAGATGAATGGCATCAGGAACCCAGGATGTCTTGCTTGCTCCAGCAAACTTTCTCTTTCACTGTCCCTCTCTCACCATAGAACTTTCTGGTTCCCCTGTATACATCTTTTCTTTTCTTTTCTTTTCTTCCTTTTCAAAGACTGCCTTCCTGTGATTGCTCATTAGCCTGCATAGCATCCCTAAAGGGATAGTCAGTCCTGGAATTTACCTGACATTCCAGTTGCATTAAGCTTAATCATTTTGTGTCCTAATTACAAACTACCGGGAGGAGAACTCTGATTGGTCCACTTCAAATTAGAAGTGCAAACTGGATCAAACCATCCATGACAGAGAGCACTGACATGTTCCCTAGGCCTGCACCTCTGAACCTGCCTGAGAATAGTTTCATAAAAAAGAAAGCATGGGGCTGAAGGGAAATGGTTCAAGAATGTAAGGAGTGACTTTTCTAGAACAATCTATTAGATTTTCATTAGATCAACACATATAAAAATACATCAATTAAATTTCCAAAATACTTAAAATTTGATCAGATCAAATCACTGTTGCTTTTTTCAGTTTTATTAAGGTATTATTAGCAAAATTGAATAAATTTAATATGCATAATATGATTTGATATGCATATGTATTATAAAATAACTTCCACAATCCAGTTAGTTAACACATCTATTATCTCACATTGTTACTTTTTTGTGGTGAGAACGTTTATAATCTACTTTCTTAGCAAATTTAAAGTACATAATACAGTATTGTTAATTATAATCACTGTATTGTACATTAGGTCCCCAGAACCTGTATGGAGAATAATAAATCATTATGAACAATCATATGCCAACAAATTGGATAATCTAGAAGAAACTGATAAAGTATTAGAAACATACAACCTACCAAGACTAAATAAAAAAGAAATAGGATATCTGAATGAACCAAAACAACTAAAAATACAAAAATTAACCAGGTGTGATGGTGGGCACCTGTAATCCCAGCCACTCAGGTAGTTGAGGCATGAGACTCGCTTGAACCTGGGAGGCAGAGGTTACACTGAGCCGAGATTGTGCCACTGCACTCCAGCCTGGGTGAGAGAGAGAGACTCAGTCTCCAAAAAAAATAAAAATAAAAATAAAAGTAAGGACAAAGGACATTGAATCAGTAATCAAATCCTCCAACAAAAAAAATCCCAGGACCAGATGGCATCACTGTGAATTCTACCAAACATTTAAACAATTAATGCCAATCCTTCTTAAACTCTTCCAAAACATTGAAGAAGAGAGAATGGTTCCAAACCAATTTTATGAGGCTAGCATTACCATGATGCCAAAGTCAGACAAAAACACTACAAGAAAAGAAAATTACAGGCTAATATCCCGGATGAACATAGATGCATATATCTTCAACCAAATATTAGTAAACCAAATTCAATAGCACATTAAAAGATTGTGTATCATGATGAAGTGGGATGTATCCCTGGGATGTAAGATGGTTTAACATACACAAATCAGTTAATGGGGTACATCACTTTAACAGGATGAATAAATAGCAGAATAAAAATCATATAATCATCTTAAGAGATGCAGGAATAGTATTTGAAAATATTCAGCATCTTTTCATGATAAGAACTCTTAGTAAATTGGGTATGGGAAGAAATGTGTCTCAACATAATAGAGGTCATATCCTCACAACTGACATCACACTTAATGGTGAAAACCTGAAAGATTTTTCTGTATGATCAAGACTAAGATAAAAATGCCTGCTTTCACCACTTCTATTTAACATAGTACTGGAAGTCCTAGCCAGAACAGATATGCAAGGAACAAAACTAAAAGCATCCAAATCAGAAAGAGAGACATAAAATTGTCTGTTTGCAGATGACATGATCTTATTTATAGAAGACCCTAAAAAGTGTACCAGAGAATTGTTAGAACTAATAAATTCACTAAAGTTAGACTATAGAAAATAAAATATCATACAAAAATCAGTTATATTTCTATACAATAATGATAAACTATCTGAAATACATTTTTTAAAAATTCAATTTACGATCGATCCAAGATGGCCGCTTAGGAGGAACTCGGGAATGCAGCTCCGAGAGAAAGCACAGAGGGTGAGTGGACGCCGTATTTCCAGACTGATTTTTACTGCCCACAGACCAGGAGATTCACACGCAGAGCAGCCACACGGGTCGCCAGCGCCGCTGGTTTGAACGGCGCAGCCGCTGGGCCGGCACCCTGAGGCAATGGCTCACTGTACAGAGTGAGAGAGTCTGAGTCCCCTATAAGCCAGCAAGGGGAGCTGAAACGGGGAGCCAGGCCAGCGCCACGAATCTCAGAGCCACGGCTTTAGCCAACGCAGCGGCTCCGGAGGCAGATCAGATGAGACGGTGTCCCCTCTTACCCAGCAAGAAGACCTGAAACAGGGATTGAAGACAGGAGATTCCCGAGCAAAAAAAAAGCGCCACTGCAAACACAACTGAAACCAGGACGGTCCAGCTCTGTGGAGGAGGGGCGTTCTCCATAGGCACCCTGCTGTTCCCAGGGCAATCTACCAAGGCAACCCGCCACTACAGAGACTCCGTCACTACAGGGGCGGGCCAACATAGCGGAAGCAGTTCTAACTACACCCAGAAGTTCACACGGAAGCTGGGTGGAGCCCACAGCAGCTTAACGAAGCCTCTGCAGCCTGAGTGTGACTAGGCTGCCACCTTGTGGGCAGGGAAAACAGCAACCACACAGGGGAACATCATAAAACCGTAACTCTCTGGGACAGAACACCTGGGGAGAAGAGCAGGGGGTTTATGAGTTCTGCCACAGCAGACTTAAAATTACCAAAATCAGAAAGACAACAACTACAAAGTCAACAGGTGGATAAATCCACAAAGATGGGAAGAAACCAGCGCAAAAAGGATGAAAACACCCAAAACCAGAACACTTCTCCTCCTACAAGGGATCACAACTCCTCACCAGCAAGGGAACAAGACTGGATGGAGAATGAGTGTGATGAAATGACAGAATCAGCTTTCAGAAAGTGGATAATAAGAAACTTCCGTGAGCTAAAAGAACATGTTCTAACCCAATGCAAAGAAACTAAGAACCTTGAAAAAAGACTTGACGAAATGCTAACAAGAATGGACAACTTAGAGAGGAATATGAGCGAATTGATGGAGCTGAAAAACACAACACGAGAACTTCCTGAAGCATGCACAAGTTTCAACAGCCGAATTGACCAAGCAGAAGAAAGGATATCAGAGGTCGAAGATCAATTCAATGAAATAAAACGAGAAGGCAAGATTAGAGAAAACAGGGTAAAAAGGAATGAACAAAGTCAACAAGAAATATGGGACTATGTGAAAAGACCTAATCTACGTTTGATAGGTGTACCTGAATGTGACGAAGAGAATGAATCCAAGCTGGAAAATACTCTTCAGGATATTATCCAGGAAAACTTCCCCAACCTAACAAGGCAGGCCAAGATTCAAGTCCAGGAAATACAGAGAACACCACAAAGATATTCCTCAAGAAGAGCAACCCCAAGACACATAATCATCAGATTCACCAGGGTTGAAATGAAGGAGAAAATACTAAGGGCAGCCAGAGAGAAAGGTCGGGTTACCCACAAAGGGAAGCCCATCAGACTCACTGCAGATCTCTCAGCAGAAACCCTACAGGCCAGAAGAGAGTGGGGGCCGATATTCAACATCCTTAAGGAAAAGAACTTTCAACCCAGAATTTCGTATCCAGCCAAACTAAGCTTCATAAGTGAAGGAAAAATAAAATCCTTTGTGAACAAGCAAGAACTCAGAGAGTTCATCACCACCAGACCAGCTCTACAAGAGCTCCTGAAGGAGGCACTACACATAGAAAAGAACAACCAGTACCAGTCACTCCAGAAACACATGAAAAGGTAAAGAGCATTAACACAATGAAGAATCTGCATCAACCAAAGGGCAAAACAGCCACCTAGCACCAAAATGACAGGATCGAATTCACACATAACAATATTAACCCTAAATGTAAACGGACTAAATGCCCCAATCAAAAGACACAGTCTGGCAAATTGGATAAAAAGCCAAAACCCATCAGTGTGCTGTATCCAGGAAACCCACCTCGCATGCAAGGATACACAAAGGCTCAAAATAAAGGGATGGAGGAAGATTTACCAAGCAAATGGAGAGCAAAAAAAAGCAGGAGTGGCAATTCTCATCTCTGATAAAATAGACTTTAAAGCAACAAAGATCAAAAGAGACAAAGAAGGACATTACATAATGGTAAAAGGATCAATGCAGCAAGAAGAGCTAACGATCCTAAATATATATGCACCTAATACAGGAGCACCCAGATACATAAGGCAAGTTCTTAAAGACTTACAAAGAGACTTAGACTCCCACACAATAATAGTGGGAGACTTCAACACACCATTGTCAATATTAGACAGATCAACGAGACAGAAAATTAACAAGGATATCCAGGACTTGAACTCAGACCTGGAACAAGCAAACCTAATAGACATTTACAGAACTCTCCACCCCAAATCCACAGAATATACATTCTTCTCAGCACCACATCACACCTACTCTAAAATTGACCACATAATTGGAAGTAAATCACTCCTCAGCAAATGCAAAAGAACGGAAACCATAACAAACAGTCTCTCAGACCACAGTGCAATCAAGTTAGAACTCAGAATTCAGAAACCAACCCAGAACCGCACAGCCTCATGGAAAATGAACAACTTTCTCCTGAATGTTGACTGGATAAACAATGAAATGAAGGCAGAAATAAAGACGTTCTTCGAAACCAACGAGAATGAAGACACCACATACCAGAATCTCTGGGACACATTTAAAGCAGTCTCTAGAGGAAAATATATAGCAATAAGTGCCCACATGAGAAGAAAGGAGAGATCTAAAATTGACACCCTGTCATCAAAATTGAAAGAGCTAGAGGAGCAAGATCAAAAAAACTCAAAACCTAGCAGAAGACAAGAAATAACTAAGATCAAAGCAGAATTGAAGGAGATAGAGACACGAAAAACCCTTCAAATAATCAATAAATCCAGGAGCTAGTTTTTTGAAAAGATCAACAAAATAGACAGACCACTAGCCAGACTAATAAAAAAGAAAAGAGAGAATAACCAAATAGATGCAATAAAAAATGACAAAGGGGATATCACCACAGATGCCACAGAAATTCAAACCATCATCAGAGATTATTACAAACAACTCTATGCACATAAACTAGAAAAACTGGAGGAAATGGATAAATTCCTGGACAGCTGCCTCCTCCCAAGCCTAAACCAGGAAGAAGTCGAAACCCTGAATAGACCAATAACAAGGTCTGAAGTCGAGGCAGCAATTAAGAGCCTACCACCCAAAAAAAGCCCAGGTCCAGATGGGTTCACAGCCGAATTCTACCAGACATACAAAGAGGAACTGATACCATTCCTACTGAAACTATTCCAAATAATCCAAAAAGAGGGAATCCTTCCCAAATCATTTTATGAGACCAACATCATCCTAATACCAAAACCTGGCAGAGACTCAACAAGAAAAGAAAACTACAGGCCAATATCCATGATGAACATAGATGCAAAAATCTTCAATAAAATACTGGCAAGCCGATTACAACAGCACATCAAAAAGCTTATCCACCATGATCAAGTAGGATTCATCCCGGGGATGCAAGGCTGGTTCAATATACGCAAGTCTATAAATGTAATTCACCACATAAACAGAACCAAAGACAAAAACCACATGATTATCTCAATCGATGCAGAGAAGGCCTTCGACAAAATTCAACAGCCCTTTATGCTAAAAACCCTCAATAAACTGGGTATCGACGGAACGTATCTCAAAATAATAAAAGCTATTTACGACAAACCGACAGCCAATATCATACTGAACGAGCAAAAACTGGAAGCATTCCCTTTGAAATCTGGCACTAGACAAGGATGCCCTCTCTCACCACTCCTATTCAATATAGTACTGGAAGTTCTAGCCAGAGCAATCAGGCAAGAAAAGGAAATAAAGGGTATTCAATTAGGAAAGGAGGAAGTCAAATTGTCTCTATTTGCAGACGACATGATTGTATATCTAGAAGACCCCATCATCTCAGCCCAAAGTCTCCTGAAACTGATAAGCAACTTCAGCAAAGTCTCAGGATACAAAATCAACGTGCAAAAATCACGAGCATTCCTTTACACCAATAACAGACTTAAAGAGAGCCAAATCAAGAATGAACTGCCATTCACAATTGCTACAAAGAGAATAAATTACCTAGGAATACAACTAACAAGGAATGTAAATGACCTCTTCAAGGAGAACTACAAACCACTACTCAACGAAATAAGAGAGGACACAAACAGATGGAGAAACATTCCATGTTCATGGTTAGGAAGAATTAATATCGTGAAAATGGCCATACTGCCCAAAGTCATATACAGATTCAATGCTATCCCCATCAAGCTACCAATGACCTTCTTCACAGAACTGGAAAAAACCACCTTAAACTTCATATGGAACCAAAAGAGAGCCCGCATAGCCAAGTCAATTCTAAGCAAAAAGAACAAAGCGGGAGGCATCACACTACCAGACATCAAACTCTACTACAAGGCTACAGTAATCAAAACAGCATGGTACTGGTACCAAAACAGAGATATAGACCAATGGAACAGAACAGAGGCGTCGGAGGCAACACAACATATCTACAACCACCCGATCTTTGACAAACCTGATAAAAACAAGCAATGGGGAAAGGATTCCCTGTTCAATAAGTGGTGTTGGGAAAACTGGCTAGCCATATGCAGAAAGCAGAAACTCGACCCCTTCCTGACACCTTACACTAAAATTGACTCCAGATGGATTAAAGACTTAAACATAAGACCTAACACCATAAAATCACTAGAAGGAAGCCTAGGCAAAACCATTCAGGACATAGGCGTAGGCAAGGACTTCATGACCAAAACACCAAAAGCATTGGCAACAAAAGCCAAAATAGACAAATGGGACCTAATCAAACTCCACAGCTTCTGCACAGCAAAAGAAACAGTCAATAGAGTGAATCGGCAACCAACAGAATGGGAAAAAATTTTTGCAGCCTACCCATCTGACAAAGGGCTGATATCCAGAATTTACAACGAGCTAAAAAAGATTTACAAGAAAAAAACAAACAAGCCCATTCAAAAGTGGGCGAAGGATATGAACAGATACTTTACAAAAGAAGACATACATGAGGCCAACAAGCATATGAAAAAATGCTCATCATCACTGGCCATTAGAGAAATGCAAATCAAAACTACATTGAGATACCATCTCACACCAGTTAGAATGGCGATCATTAAAAAATCTGGAGAAAACAGATGCTGGAGAGGATGTGGAGAAATAGGAACACTTTTACACTGTTGGTGGGAGTGTAAATTAGTTCAACCACTGTGGAAAACAGTGTGGCGATTCCTCAAGGACCTAGAAATAGAAATTCCATTTGACCCAGCAATCCCATTACTGGGCATATATCCAAAGGATTATAAATCGTTCTACTATAAGGACACATGCACACGAATGTTCATAGCAGCACAGTTTACAATAGCAAAGACCTGGAACCAACCCAAATGCCCATCGATGATAGACTGGACAGGAAAAATGTGGCACATATACACCATGGAATATTATGCAGCCATTAAAAACGAGGAGTTCGCGTCCTTTGTAGGGACATGGATGAACCTGGAAACCACCATTCTCAGCAAACTGACACAAGAACACAAAATCAAACACCACATGTTCTCACTCATAGGCGGGTGTTGAACAAGGAGATCACATGGACACAGGGAGGGGAGCACTATACACGGGGGTCTGTTGTGGGGGAGTGGGGGGGACAGCGGGGGGGTGGGGAGTTGGGGAGGGATAGCATGGGGAAAAATGCCAGATATGGGTGAAGGGGAGGAAGGCAGCAAATCACACTGCCACGTATGCACCTATGCAACAACCTTGCATGTTTTTCACATGTACCCCAAAACCTAAAATGCAATTAAAAAAAAAAAAATTCAATTTACAATAGCATTGCTATGGTTTGATGTGTCCCCACAAAAGCATGTTTTGGAAACTTAATCTCAAATGCAATAGTGTTAGGAAATGGGGTCTAATGAGAGGTGATCAGGCCAATGAGGACTTTGCCCTCATGAATGGATTAGTTATCACAGGAGTGGGTTTCTTATAAAAGAATTAATTCGGCACCTTTTTCTTTCTTTCACACATGCACCCTCTATTTGCCCTTCTGTCATGAGATAACACAGCAAGAAAGCTTTTAGCAGATCCAATTCCTTGATCTTGGACTTGCCAGCCTTCAGAATTGTAAGCCTATGAATTTATTTTCATTATATATTACCCAGTCTGTGGTATGCTATTATAGCAGCACAAAATGAAGTTAAGACAAGCATCAAAAAGAGGAAAATACTTAAGAATAAATTTAAGAAGATGAGAGATCAATATACTGAAAACCATAGGTGTCAAAACAAATTGAAGAATACACAAGTAAATGGAAAGATATTACATTTTCACAGATCAGAAGGATCAATATTATTATAATGTACATACTATCCAAAATGTTCTATAGATTCAACACAATCCTTGTCAAAATTTTATGACATTTTTCACAGAAATAGAAAAAGCAATTCTAAAATTCAGTGGAACCATAAAAGACCCAGATCAACCAAAACAATTCTGAGAAAGAACAAAGCTGAAGGCATCATATTTTCTGATTTCAAACTGTATTACAGAGCTATTATAATCAAGGAGTATGATACTGTCATAAAAACAGACACATTGATTAAAGGAACAGAATAAAGAACACAGAAATAAATAAACCCATGCATATATAGTCATCAACTAATATTTGACAGGGTTGCCAAGAAAACACAATGGAGAAAGAATAGTTTCATCAGTAAACTATATCGAAAACTGGATATCCACATGCAGAAGAATGAAATTGGATGCTTGTCTTATAGCACTCACAATAATCAATGCAAAGCGTATTAAAAACTTTAATGTAAAACCTGAAACTCCAAAACTCTTAGAAGGAAACAGGGGAATGACTCCTTGCCACAGATCTTGGTAATAATTTTTTCTTGGATATGACACCAAAAGTACAAGCACAAAAGCAAAAATAAGTACAACTACATCAAACTGAAAAGCTTCTGCACAACAAAGGAAGCATTCAATAAAATGAAAAGACAACCTATAGAATGGGAGAAATATTTACAAACCATATATCTTATAAGGAATGAATATCCAAAATATATAAGAAATGCATACATCTTAATAATGAAGAAAAACACACACAAATAATCCAATTTTAAAAATGGGCAAAAAGCCTGAATAAAAAGTTTTCAAAGGAGGACAGACAATTACAATCAGGTAATTGGAAGGGTGCCCAGCATCACTAATCATCAGGGAAATGCAAATCAAAATCACAATAAAATATCACCTCACATATGCTACAATAATGTTGGTAAGGTTATGGAGAAAAGGAATCCTGTGCACTGTTGAAGGGAATATAAATTGGTATAGCATTATGGAGAAGAGTATGGAGGCTCTTCAAAACTAAAAATCTAACTACCATGTCTTCTACATATGTATCTGAAGGAAATGAAGGAAATGAGATCTGTACCTCTGAGATATCCACACTCTAGTAATGTTTTTTATAGCATTATGTACAGTAGCTAAGACAGAAACAACGTAAGTTTCTATCAATGAACGAATGGACAAGAAAAATGTGTAAATATATATGCATATTAAATATATATAAATACACACATACTTATACACAAAATGGAATGTTATTCAATCTAAAAAAAGAGAAATTCCTAGGTGGATGTGATGACTCATGCCTGTAATCTCAGCACTTTGGGAGGCAGAGGTAGGCAAATCGCTTGAGCCTAAGTGTTCAAGACCAGCCTGGCGAACATGGTGAAAGCATGTCTCTATAAAAAATACAAAAGTTATCCCGGTGTGGTATCACAGGCCTGTAGTCCCAGCTACTCAGGAGGCTGAGGTGGACCTGGGAGGCTGAGGCTGCAGTGAGCCATGATTGTGACACAGCACTCCAGCCTGGATGACAAAGCAAAACTCTGTATTAAAAAAAAAAATCCTGCCTTTTGTGACATGATGAACCTTGGGGACATTATACTAAGTGAAGTAAAGTCAGACAAAGACAGACAAATACCGTATGATATCATTTATATGTTGAATCTAAAAAGTCAAACTCGTAGATACAGAGTAGAATAGATGCTGCCAGAGGCTGGGGGCTGGAGGAAGTGGAGAGATTTGGGTCAAAGGGTACAAACCAGATCACTGTTAAGTATTATTGCATGCATATGTTCTTACAGATTTATCATAATTTGTATTTTTGTAATGGAAGGAATCACTACTTATTTTGAACATGTAGATAGTGCTTCTCCAGTGTCAGAATACTATCCAGCACTTGCTTCACACCTTTGTCTCACAGTCTTTAGTTTAGGGATTCTCCCTACAGATGATATAGGAAATCATTAAGGAAATTACCAAGAAATAACAAACTCTTTAAGAATAATTTTATTATCAATCTGTTTTATGGTTTTATTCCCCTGGGCAAAAAGCATATGTGTGCAAAGTAGAGAGAAGCTTGAAGATTTTGCTGGTAAATTTGGAAAAGTAGAATAATGATGGATATTTTGCAGTATCTATTTGGAATGCCCTTTTTTAAGGAACTGAGTTACACAGTATAATTGTACAAACTAATTTAATTTTAAATTCAAGATATAAGAAATTTATATTCAAAATGAAGGAAAGTACAATTCATTTTTCTTTTATAGTTTGGTAAATCCTTTAGGAAACCACATGGATCTTGCAGACATGACCTCATGGAGTTTTACAGTTTAGTGGGAGGTAGATATTAATCAGTTAACAACACAGATAATTGTTAATTACAAACTAAGGACAGTGATGGAAAATTACAAACAGATTTTAGAGCATGAAACTAGGACACCCTATTATAGTGACAGTGGGATGAGGAGGTTGAGAAAATGTTTGAATAATGATCTGATGGATGCATGGAATTGAACCAGGCAGACTCAATTGAGATAGAGGAATCCCTATGTATGCAGGCCTTGTGAGGTGGGGGAGCATAACACTGGAGAGAGTGAAGGAAGTCCAGGATAGTTTGAGCCCAGAGGGGAGAAGGGAGCTAAATAAGGCTGGGGAGAGAGGCACGCTCCACATCCACACGGGAAAAGGCCATATACTCCATATTCAGGATTTTTACCTTTATCCTGAAGGCAATAGGAAATCATTGAGTGGATTTCAGCAAATGAGTGGCAAGGAGCATTTTTTTTTTTAAAATAAGATTTCTAAAAATGATTATTCTGAATGCTGTCCTGAGAAGAATCTAAGGAGCAGTGTACAAGGTAGATGTGAACAGAACAGTTGCGAGGCTACAATCCAGCAGTAATAGTGCCCTGAAGTGGTGGCAGTGGTAAGATAGAGAAAATTGGATGAATGTGGCAGGGTTGAACTGACAGGTCTTAATGATGGCTTGGATGAGAGGGTGTGGTACATTGGTTGCATACGGGACCCTGATCCTTCACTCCCTCTGCATCTACTCCCTTCACTGTGTAACTTTGAACTATTCTCTGGCTCTGCCTTTAAACTTGACCATGTGCCTACTTTTGGCCAACAGAAGAAAGCTGAAATGCTAGGGTGGTGGTTCTGAGTCTATGATTCAAGAGACCTTGCTCTTTCCTGTGTTTTTGTTAGTTCCATGAGGACTTGCCTGTGGTTGCCAGCTGGAATGTGATGGATGTATGAAGTGGACTCAAGATGCTCAGTTGTCCTAGTTGAAACTGATCTAGACCAATAGGTAGATGGCTGGCACATAGCGCTGCCAAAAGACATAGAGTCAACTGGCAGATCTCTAGCAGGCTCCTGATAAATTAGTGAGAAATGAATAAATGCTATTGTATTGTGCCACTGAATTTTTACGGCTGTTATATACCATTATCATGGTAATAGATACACTGACACAGGAGAAAGGGAGAACAATATTTGGAATATAAGCATCTGTTATAGACTGAATATTTGTGTCTCCCCCAAAATTCATATGTTGAAATGCTAACCTCAAATGGGATGGTATTAGGAGGTGGAGACTTTGGGACACAATTGGGTCATGAGGGTGAAACCCTTATGAATGAGATTAGTGCTCTTATAAAAAGAGACAAGAGAAAAGTGATTTTTCTCTTAGCCATGTCATTTTTCTCTTGGCCATGTGAGAAGATGTCACCTACACACTAGAAAGTGGGCCCACAGCAGACCCTGGATCTGCTGGCATCTTGATCTTGGACATCCCAGCCTCCAAAACTGTGAGAAATTAATGTTTGCTGCTTAAGCCACACATTTTATGGTGTTCTGTTCTAAGTGACCCAAAGTAACAAAGGCATCATTGATACACAATTACTATTATAGAAGAATTTAATATATTATCATAATCCAGAGTTCTAAAGGCATGTAAAATAGATAAGTTTGATTAGAGAAAATTGTTACTCTGAAACCTTCCTTACACTTGGTAAATAATTAATCGGCACTTGTCAAAAGTTGAATTAATAAAAGTGTCAGTCCTTAGTATAATAGTAAATAATATTGAAAAAGAAGATTCCAAAGGCATCATTTAGACTTTTTGCGTATTTTTCATAGTTTGGCATATGCTTGTTATCAAAAATTTTCTTAAATGTTCAATCAACCATGATTTTAAAAAGGAAGTTTACAAGCCATATAGCATGACCATGCATAAGGAAAAAATAAATTATGCTGGCCAATTCCTGTGCACTAGAATTTCCTGTTTCCTTGTATTTTTTTTTGTTGGTTTTGTCCATATTTTTGCCCTATCTCACCGGATAATCACAGAAAGGAACATACAATTGATGGCAGCGACGAAACAGTTCCCAACAGCGACAGTGTTGGTTCAAAGTTGCATCTCTTCAAAGAGGATGAAAGGAAACACTGAACAGAAAGTCCATTCCTGGGGTTTGACTGCAGAAGGGAAGCAGTTAGGGACCAGGCTGTTTACGTGCAGCCCTGACCTCTGCTTAGTGATACACTTAAGAGCTCCCATACCTAATTGTTGCCACTAGGGTGAGGGTTTATGGCAAAATTCCTCCCAGAGGAGAGACCAATAATCAGAGGAATAAAACTGTCTTTTCTTTTTGGTATGAACTGTGCTGTTTGACATTATTTTTGGATGCTCTTAAGTGGTTTCGAAATGTTAACGCGCATACAAATCATTGGGGAGTTGTTAAGCCCCGCCCTGGAGATTTTGACTCAGTAGGTCGGAGGTGAGGCCCAAGAGTCTGCATTCCCAGCAAGCTGGTGGCTTGTCTGTTTGAGGTATCCCTACTCACAATGCCAAAGAAAGAGAATCATAAAAGCATTCTCACTGGCACATGATTATTAGTATTATTTCATGTCCTAAAAGTGAGGTCTTAAATACTGGTCCTGTTTTCAAATTTCTGCTCAAAAAACATGACTGCAGATCAATCATGCTAGGTTGAAAAAAGGGTACAAGTTCTTTCCAGTAACTAATAACTTATTTGCAAACAATGTGAATTGGTAAAAATGTATTCTTGCTTTTTCCTCCTTGCCTGAATCTCAGGCTTTCCAGTCTTTCACAAAGTCAGTCAAGCTGAGGGACTAAAAAATTACGAATCTGAAATTACAGGTTACGAAGAGTTTTGTTATAGTCTGTCCACACCTGCAGTGCACTGCTTAGAGAAAGGCAGCTTAACGCTGCAACTGGAAAGAAAAGCCTTTGGTGGGAAGAGTCAAAAGGTTCCTCTTGGATGAAGGTGCATTTTCCATTTGATGAGAATCAGCATGAGTAGAAGGCACAGCAGTGTGGTACCTACTTGGCTGTAGGTTTCTCTTGTTGAGCGTTATTGGCGCTATTCCTTTTTTTTTTTTTCCAGTTTCTCTCATGTCCGTGACATAGCCTGAGTGTGACTAGGAGTGCAGGTGGTGGAAAAAGTGTTTCTAGCTCCTGGTCTTTCTTGCTAATTCTTCCTGGTTTTTGTTCACCTTACACAACAAGGATGTGAACTTTGCAGAAATAATGGAAAAGCATATGAATAAAAGAACGTTTGAGTCCATTCCCAAGAGAAAACCATTGTTAATGCTTTAATTCATTTATTTTGTGCTTTTAAAAAATTCATATCTTTTTGTTTTTTACAAAATTGGGATTTTCATATCTTTTTAAAATTCATCTATTTTATTTTGTACAAAATTGGGATTATACTTTACAGGTTTGAATCATTGTTTTCTTTTTAATATATCATAGATATTTTACCATGTTATTAGATCCTAATAACAAGGTTTTTAATAGTGTAGAATTTTCATTATTTCTTGAACCAAGTCTCTATTTATGAGTTAAATGTTAAAAAACCAATATTTCTCCTCTCTCTTCCCTTTTCCCTCTCCCTTGCTCTTTTTTGCTCTCTTACGTTTCTGAACTTGGAGGAAAATAAAGACTTTTTCTAAGGCTCAAAGTAAAAGAAAAACTTAAATCTGGTTAATATTCAAGTGCTAGAAACAATGTTTGCCCTGGGGATATTTACATATTTCGAATTGCCTAAGTGTAATTTGGCTAATCACAGACAGAAGAGTGAATAAAACCTGGGACCCCAACAGGTGAGAAAACAGAGCCAAGCGCCAGGACAGGTGAGCTACATCCAGACATGGGATCTGGAGGGCACCTGCTGAACTCAGCCTTTGCTCATGGCCAAGAAAAATAAAACAAAAGCAAAAAAACTACACACACACACACACACACACACACACACACACACACACACACGGCAGAGCATGAGCAGAGCATGAGCATGTGGAGGGCTTCTAGGTACCTGTAATAATCTGTTTCTTGTTTTGGGTACTGGCTTCACAGATATAACTAGTTTGTGAAAATTCATTTTTCCCTTTCATTGTAATATGCTTACATTTTTGTGCATATATATTTTACTTTCATAAAAATTAAAAATATTATATTACCTTTCTGACTTCCTCACAAACTCATAAGATTAATATTCGTTTTAATTTGGCCCCAGGATGGTAGTCTTACATAGCTGGTGGAAGAAAATGCAAATTTATTTCGGAGAAACTCAGAATATTCATAGATAAAGTGCTATAGGTTAATAAGTACAAGAAGAAATGAGTCACTACGGGAGTGAGTCAGCAGAAACAATATATTTTAGAATGAGACCTACAATAACAGTCAATATTGAAATTACCAGATAGTAAACAGAAAATCAGAATATGTCCAGAGAAATAAGTGTATTGAAAGTGTCACAAACAATAGAGAATACAAGTTCTTCTTTTTTTTTTTTTTTTTTTTTTAAAGAGAGAGAGAGAATAGGAAGGAGGAAAAAGGAAGAGAAAGAGAGAGAGAGAGAATGGGGAGGAGGGAGAAGGAAAAGAAAAAGGGAGAGAGAATGGGAGTATTGCTTTCTTGCCCAGGCTAGAATGCAATTTAGTAATGGGTATTGAAAAGCTCTTTTATACTGATAATTATACTTAATGATGTAGTCAGGAAGGAATAAGGGAAGAAGATAACAAACAAACAGCCAACCAATATTTAATTTAAACCTATGAAATGCTATGCGATTACTGAGGAGTGATTTACTTCCAATTATATAGTCACCTTTGGAATAGGTGTGAGGTGGTAATGTATGTTTTGTGTATTTGAAGTGGAGAGTTCTATAAATGTTTATTAAGTTTACTTGTTCCGGGTCTGAGTTCTAGTTCTGAATATCCTTGTTAATTTTCTATCTCGTTGATCTATAGAATCGTTAGCTCTTCTTGTTACATTGATCCTTTTGCCATTATGTAATGTCATTCCTCGCCTCTTTTGATCTTTGTTGCTTTAAAGTCTACTTTATCAGAGGCGAGAATTGCATCTCCTGCTTTTTGTTTATTAGTTTATTTTTACTCTCTGTTTGATTGGTAAATCCTCCTCCTTCTCTCTGAGTCTTTGTGTATTGTTGCATGTAAGATGGGCCCGGATGCAGCATACCGATGGGTTTTGGCTTTTTATCCAATTAAAATATATATAGGTTTAATACCGGCGTTTGATGCTAGCTGGCTGTTTTGCCCATTAGTTGGTGTAAATTTTTTATTGTGTTAAAGTTCTTTGCTTTTTGATATATTTTTGGAAAGGCTGATATTGGTTGTTCCTTTATATGTATAGTGCTTCTTTCAGAAGCTCTTGTAAAGTAGGCCTGGTGGTGGTGAACTCTCTAAGTACTTGTTTGTTCTCAAAAGATTTAATTTTTCCTTCGCTCATAAAGTTTAGTTTGGCTGGATAGGAAATTCTGGGTTGAAAGTTCTTTTCTTTAAGGATGTTAAATATTGCTCCCCACTCTTTTCTGGCTTGTAGGGTTTCTGCTGAGAGATCTGCTGTAAGTCTGATAGGTTTCCCTTTATGGGTAACCTCACCTTTCTCTCTGGCTGCCCTTAGTATTTTCTCCTTCATTTCAACCCTAATAAATCTGGCAATTATGTGCCTTGGGGTTGGTCTTCTTGAAGAATATCTTTGTGGTGTTCTCTGTATTACCTGGAGTTGAATATTACCCTGCCTTGCCAGGTTGGGAAAATTTTCCTGAATGATATCCTGAAGAGTATTTTCCAACTTGGATTCATTCTCTTCATCACATTCAGGTACACCTATCAAACGTAAATTAGGTCTTTTCACATAGTCCCATATTTCCTGGAGACTTTGCTCATTCCTTTTCATCCTTTTTTCTGCATTCTTGTCTTCTCGTTTCATTTCACTGAGCTGATCCTCGACTTCTGATATCCTTCCTTCTGCTTGATCAATTCGACTGTTTTAACTTGTGCATACTTCGCGAAGTTCTCGTGTTGTGTTTTTCAGCTCCATCAATTCACTTATATTCTTCTCTAAATTGTCCATTCTCGTTAACAGTTCGTCAAACCTTTTTTCAAGATTCTTAGTTTCTTTGCATTGGGTTAGAACAAGTTCTTTTAATTCACAGAAGTTTCTTATCACCCACGTTTTGAAACCTGCGTCTGTTATTGGAACACACGTGTAATCTATTAAGCCTTGTTCTGTTACTGATGAGGAATTGCAATCCCCTGTAGAGGGAGAGGCATTCTGATTTTGAGTATTCTCTACCTTTTTACGCTGGTTTCTTCCCTTCATTATATATTTGTCCGTCTGTCGTCTTTATAATTACCGGCTTTCTAACTGGGTCTCTGACGTCCAACTTGTTGATTCCCTGCGCCGAGATCTGAGCAATCCACTGAGCCGGCCAAAACAGTGGTGTTAAGATTGATGGTGCTTTTCTGCCCGGGAATCTCTGGACTCTGCACCAAGAACTGGCGTGCTAAGGCACCAGCAAAACCACCACGCCGGCCACAAGAGTCGCCCTGGCGACCCGTGGGGCTCCTCCACTGGGAATCTCCTGGTCCGTGAGCAACAAATATTCGTCTGAAAGTGTGGCGTCCTCTCGTTCTTTGCACTTTCACTGGGAGGTACGTGCCCGAGCTGCTAATCATCAGCCATCTTGGATCTCTCTCCTCGAGAATACAAGTTCTTCTTACCAGTGAAAGTACCAAATAGTAATTACAGAACTATGAAATACAATTTTAACTTAGAACATCAACAGTTTTTTTACAGTATGTAATTTAAAAATGTCTACTAGCAATATTAAAAAGTAAAATGAAATTTATTTTAATAATGTATTTTATTTAACCCAATATATCTAACATATTATCATTTCAACATGTAAGCAATATAAAATTATTAATCAGATAATTTACATTTTTGCTTATAAGTCTGAAATCCTAGGTGTATTTTATACTTACAGCACAACAACAGCAATTTGGAATAGTTGCTTTTAGACAATTCTTTATGCACACACACACACACATGCACACACATGCAGAAACTGACCTTCTTCCACTATGTATAGATGGCTGGCATTGGTCCAAGTTGAAATAGATAAAGCAACATCCTTGGTTTAGACAGCTTTGTAGTTATATAGTATTAATTTAATAGAACAGGTGTGTGTAATTTATTGAACCATTTTCCTACTGAGAAGTATTAGTTTTCTTTTTCCTATTTCAAATAAGGCTGCAAAAAACATTACTGATCTAAAACCTACATGCGCTTGTGTATTTCTAAGGCATAGAGTTTCAGGTTTGAATTTGCTGTGCAATGGAAGGTTTTGCCAACAGATTAGACACAAGTGAAGAGGTACTTAGTGAACTGGAAAAAAAGATCTGAAGAAATTAGAATGCAGTGCAGAGAGGCAAAGAAATGGAAAATATGAAAGAGAGGTTAAGACACATGAAGGATATAGCTATATATGTCTAAACAGAGATTAAAAAAAATAAGGGGGTGTAGGAATGTTCATAAAGATAATACCTAAGATGTCCCTAGAATCGATTAAAGAAACCAGTCCAAGATCGAAAATTTCAATGAATCTAAAAAAAAAATTAAATAAATGAAAAGAAACTGATCTAGACACATTGCAGTGAACCTATAGTACACTGAAGACAGAAGATCTTACAATTACTTGTAGAAAAAGGAGACAAGAATCACGTATAAAGGAATGATTATTAGACTGACAGCTGGCTTCTTGCAGCAAGAGTGGAAGACAGGAGTTAGGGAATAAGATCTATAGTGTGCTAAGAGAAAATACTGTCAATCTATAAAAGTATGACTTGATAAAGCATGAGTAGGAGATAAAGACAATTGCAGACAAAAACTGAGGCAGTTTACAAGCAGCAGACCCTCACTTAGGACACATATAAGGAATATACTCAGGTAGAAAGAACATTCCAGAAGGTGTATCTGAGTAGACAATGAAACCAAAATTTTTTAAAGTAATAACCATTTTGGTAAATCTAAACAAAAGTTGAATAGACATAAAAATAATAATATCTAATTTGTGAGGTAAAAAAATCAAGATAGACCTGAATTCTGGAAAATAGAATCTAATTTAGAAGAATGAGTGAGTAAAGCTGTTTTAAAGTTCATGTCTTATACAGAGGAAGAGTTAAGATATTGATCAACTTTATACACCTTAAGCTAAGAATGAATGTTAATTTTTAGAGGAAATCCCTAAAAGGATAGAAACTAAATACAGAACTTCCAAGCCAGTAGATGCTAAATACGAATGGAGAAAATAAACCTTAGTTCAAATGGCATTGAGAAAGAGTAAACAAACACATATCCAACAAACAAAAATAAAAGTAGTAAAAATATTCTGAGATAAATTTAAAAACTGAGTTTATCTGCACCCATAATCAGTAAGTAAAGGACTAACTAAATTTCCCACTGAAAATTTTCAAAATATTTTCTGTCCATCAAAAAGGTCGTGGGGTGGGGTAAATGTTTTCTAAAAGATAATCACCTAAAATAGAGGTCACAGAAAAGTTGAAATAAAAATATAGGACAAATACCCATCAAAAAGTAATTAAAAATAAGTTGGTAGGATTATGTAAATATTAGACAAAATTAACTTAAAGTAAAAAGCATTTTAAGAGATAAAGAGGATTATTTATTTATTGACAAAAGTTTTTGTTGGCCAGAAAGATATGTGAAAAACTTGTATGCATCTTACAAAATAGGCCCAAAATAAGTAAGTCAAAAAACTATAAAATGATATAGAGAAAGCTGAAAAATCTACCAGTCTGTTAGAAAATTTTAACATATCTCTCTAAGAACTTAATAGTTAGTCAAACAAAACTAAAGCCAGAGAAGTTTTCAACAACATAATTAAAAGGTTTCATCTAATAGTTTTATTTAAAATGTTGTTTCTGGCAACATATATAAAATTTATGAAAATTAATGATATATTAGGCCAGAAAGTCTTAACTTTAAAAAATTTATAGTCATACATACCATATACTCTAATACAATCATTGAAAGAAAAGCTTTAAAAGAATTAAATTTAACAGACTTTATTTCTGCAAAACATGAATCATTAATTGGGCAGCACTTAGTGCCAGAAGAGGCTTAAATAGCTACCCCTGGCAGCCTGAGCAGAGGGAGGCTGAATAGGGAAGCAGAGTAGAGAAATCATCTGATTGTCTGCAGCTAGGAGTGGGCCTTATTTGTGCAAAGTCTCATAAGCTGACTGCATATGATTGGCTAAAACATGGCAATTTGTGATGGGCTGAAACCAGGCTATATGTTAAAAAAAAAATACTCTTAATTTAAGTTTTGGTTTATGTACATACTTAGGGTGAAGTTTTTTATTTTTAACATTGGAACTCAAAGTACAAAGACAGCCTCAGACTAATGACCAATTGCTTATTTAATTTAACCAATTAAGTTTAAAATTAACAACAAAATGATACCAAAAAGAAAGAGATGTGGAGTGAGAGAGAAAAGGTGATTTTTCCAATACTGGTACTCTCAAGACTGGCCTTCCGGAAAAGAAACTGGTCTCCTTCAAGCTCCATGGAAACTGGCTCTGCTGTAGCATGAAAGGGGTCAACTGATGGCTTGGACTGCAGTCCTCAAATAACGCCAGGGGAAGGACACCTGCTATACCCCAGCTGTAAACACTGAGCTGAAAGGGGAGGTCTGGGGCCAAGATTCTGCCACATCTTATTTGTGTCGTATTGGAGCCTCTCATCATATGAGAGGAGGGACTGATGCTTCTCAGTAGTGAATCTTAAAATCCCTCCCACCAAGATGTGGGATCTTTCTCCCAGAAACTGACTTCAGGTCAGGCCAGGTTAGTTTCCTATGTGCTGCCTCAGAGTATGATGGGTGAACATCTACTACAGACTCTGTCTCTGTGAGTTTCCCCAACAAACATTTTTCAGTAGGCTCTATGTATACACTGCTAGGTTAGCTGTCCTTGTTTGCACTTCATAGAACAAAGGGACTCTACTCTCAGACATCAAGGGAGGGTGTAAACATTGGCAGAGCCCCTTTGAAAACAAGTTGGCATTGCAACTCAAATCCACAGCATTTGTGTCCAGAACATTCTACATCCAAAGAAAGTGGCTCAGGTACCCTGTAGGCTCCTTGCTGTGATATGCTGTAAGCCAGTGAAGTGGCAACACGTGGAAAGATGCCATTCTCTGCCTGCAGAGGAGCAACCTTCATAGGCAAATGAAGATCTGGGAGGGGCCCCTTTACTGCTTCTCACATTGAGCCCCAGAGAACTGACTTCAGGGCATAAAAATCACCAAACATCAGCCTCATATAGTGTCTGTATAAAAAACTAAGCAACAATTTTTCCTCTTGGCATTTCTCTTTACATATTATAGTTTCTAACATTTCTGAGACATGAAGATCAAAAATTAAGGATGTGTCACTATGGTCCATTAGCTGTCTAGAAAATACAGCATGGCTCTTGGGCACCATGGCAACAAATAACTTAGCGATCAGCAAGACTTCTCAAGTTTTAATCATTTGCATTACTGTGGTGGCTACCCAACCAGTATTTGGGGTTTGGGAATTTCAGCTTCACATCTTTTATTTTTTTCATTTCATTTCATTTTCTCTTCTTTTCAAAATTGACCTTTAAGGTTATGGCTAAGACATAACGGAGATGGTATAGATATGGTACTTCTGACAATTTTTGAGGAATCTCTTAAAAATTCTTCAGGAACACAATTTACAAACATGATAAAAAAGACATACACATATATATTTAACTAGATATTATAATGTTTTGTTTCCTAACCTGTAAAATCAGTAGTAAATTTTTATGTTTCTACTTCCTAGGTAAATTAGAATTTTATTTTGTTAAAATGGGTGTCTTTTAAATTTATGTTTGTTATTTGGCATAATGCTGTCATAAAATGTATCCTCATCTTGACCTGAAACTTACTTTTCCTTTACAACATTTCCCTTTGAGCTAAGTGCCATATGGAGAAGTAGAAAAATATAGCTTTACTGACTATTTACATACTTGTGAATTAGAATCCTTCAGGGATTGCATGGAACTCACACTAGACTTCTGGCCCAAAAAAAGTAAGCAGAACACATTCATATATCAGATATTAGTCAAATATCAAATTGGGGCATGATCTATTTTCTTTACATCTTATTGCATGTGTTATTGGTAGTCACATTCTGACTCTGTTCAGAAGCATCTCCTTTTTGCACACACACAGGAGGATTGTACTTCATGCTCCCTTGAAGTTGCCATAGCCACATGACTTGGCTTTAGCCAAGGAAATGTGAATGATATGTGTGTCATTTCTGGGTAGGAGCATTTAATTGCCGGAATAAAGAGTTGGAATCTTGAGTTAACACCTATTAGACAGATGGCCTCGATAGTTTATTTAATCAATAAGTGTACTTTATGAAAACAAGAAATAAACTTTTCTTGTGTTAAGTTGCTGAGATTTTTAGCGATCTTTGTTGCTGCAGTCCAACTTAGTCTATCCTGATGAATACGTATTATCTAGTTTAACTGAGGGTGAAACACCTCTGCTAATCAAGGCATTATGTTTTAATGGCTATTTTTTATTGACAAATATTTTGTTATCAGAGTTAAAATAAAAGATTTCTATCAACAGTTAATCTATTGTTTGTTCAGTAATTTAGTCTCAAAATCTGGGAATTATCTGTGATTTTTCAATCTTGATTCTCACATTGACTGGTTTGCTCAATTCGATTGACATCTGAAGTGGAGAGTGGAAACACTGGGAGACAGGAGACTGTGGTTCTCTTTCTGTTCTATAAGTTGCCAACAGATATTTTGGGCAAGAGACTTAACTTCTATGTGTCTCTGTTTTGAGATTTTTTAAATGAAAGAGTTGGGCAGTGGTATTTTAAAGTTAGCATTCAGTTCTAATAGTCTATGACATTTCGAAATGCTTCACAAATGAGGTTTTGGTTTTCTTGTGAAGGTATTTTGTTGCAATCCTTCATCAGCTCATGTTCTGGGCTCCCATCTCTTCTGTGCCTACTACACAGCTTTCCATCTTATACCTCACTTTAATCTACTAAAAAATTTAATTTCCCTTCACTATATAGACCAGTTTTTAAATGCTGTGCAGAGTTGAATTTGTAAAAACTCGTCTGTTTTCTTTAACTCTTAGTCAAGTTCAGAAACCACGGTTCTGTCGCCAAAAAAATAAACATCTGCCGTTGCTTCCCTAGCAGGTGCCATGGCAGACATGAGTAGTCAATGGCAATACTTTTCCCCTTTGAGTGGGGGACAACTTCCGAGTCATTCTCAACATTGAGCATTAGGAATTTCTTTGTTCTTTCTGGTCTAACTGATAAGTTCACCCTAAGTAGTGTTCCAAGTTGCCCACAATCTAGCTACATGTTTTCTTCTCAACAAACCCAACTCCACAGTCTATTTTGTTTTCCATGGGAGAATTTTTTTTAGCATTATGTTCTTACTTGTATTAGTCCCTTCATCTAGAGAGACTCCTATGAAAAAAAGTTATACCCAGCCTTTCGTTACAAACTCAAATTTCTATTCCACCCATTCCCTTCTTCAGCCTCTTCAGTTCTCCTTGTTGCTCCATCTTCTCTACAAATTCTTATTGGGGTTTCCCCTTTCTGAATGCCACCGTCCACCCGCTACACCTTCTGTAGTTTCATCTCTAGAATTTACTCACAGAGTGTATACACATTGGCAAATAGTTACTACCAATTTAGGTACTATTTAAAGATGAACAAATATTTTACTAATTATTGTTCTACATATATGGATTCTCCCACATTTTATTGGAAATGTGGGAGAACAACAATCAGTAAAATTATGAGTAAATAATAATAATTAGTAAAATTTCCCATAAATGTGGGAGAATCCATATATAAAGAACAATTTTTCTGTCTACTGACACTACTTGGTGTACATAGGAAACTCACCTTGAAAAAAGTTTATGATATGCCACTCATCCATGACCACAGGGAGAAGACACTACATTAGGAAGTTCATGTTTTTCTTTTCTACTGGCTTATGTTTCTTTAGGATAGGAACCACGTCTTACTATTTTTTTCTGTAGCAGAATACCTTTGTCAGCCTCCTGACATCATCCCCAGCTACAAACTCAGGGATGAAGATGCAAAGATAGAAAAAGAAATACTTGTTTTCCTAAAGTGCTGCTGCTAGCACACTGTTTAGAAATGTTGAGATATGTACCAAATACCTAATAAATATGAAGAAGGAAAAACAAAGAATATATGTTCTATCTCCGTGTTTCTCAAAGTGAGGTCCGTGGACTGGTGCCCGCCTGTGTTGAGAAAAGTACAGGAGTTGCGAGTGAACAGTTGGAAACTTTTATAGCAATTTTTCTGTTATGCTGTTTTATAATTATATTCACTGCAGTACGATTTCTTTGACTCTTTAAACAAATAATAAAAATCTGGGCCCGTCTTTTTTATGCCTTTACTTATTTTTTTTTATTTCATGTTCTATTAATCATTTTTATTTTATTTTTACAAAGTATTCATCCTTGACAGATTGGAAATTAAAAATGTAATGAATCGATTCTTCACTATAAAGGATTTGAGAATTATTGCTCCATGTATCTATTTATCTACTTCTAGACTTATTTTTTCTGTATCTTTTTCCTAGGTAGTTAGGGTTCTAATAAGCATTCAAATCCATATTTTGACTCTTTATGAAAATAAGAAATCTTGTATCTTGCAGATTTCTCTCACAGATGATATCAGTCCAATAATTATGCAATAGTTGTTCAGCTGTTAAGTCATGGAACTGAAACAAGCCCACCTTTCATCCTTGGGGACTTTGCCACTGTAGTTAGAAACATAAAGAAAGCCAGACACGTGACTGAAAAATTGACTGTTCACCTGCACTTCTGAATTCCCTATATTTAGCTAGTTCCAACTTTATACATATTATTCAGTATGAATTATTGTCCAAGAAAAATGAATAGTAACTGTTATGTCCTAGGAACAGATATGTTATGCTCAGAAATAGGTTTCCTTCCACAGATGCTGGCATTTTGAGGTTACCAACTGTATGCAGGATATAGGAGGTACAAACACATTGCAGGAATATGATTTTATTGCTGTGGAGGTCACTTGGGAATTAATTCACCTACATTTTTGTTTAAATTATATTCACAAGTAATGCTATTTTGAATAAAGTTATATCATTAAAAGTGTCAGATACTTTAGACTCCATTTCCATATGCCCTGTTATATGAAGACCTGCAACTTGAAATTCTCTCTAGATTAATCTGAGAAGAAAATATAGGCTCTCATTCTGAATACATCCCAGAAGGGATTAAGTGACCTGATTTCAAAAAAAAAAATGGAACAGGCTATGCAATGACTAATTTGCCTCTTGGTAAAATAAAAGTGACAAACAACAATTTTATCCATAATAGAAGTTTGCCCCAAAGCAGACTTTTCTGCTAACTCTAGAATATTCTATTTGCAAAATATTTTGAATGTATCTCATGTCATATGGCTCTGTTTGTGAATTCAAGTTTTCTCCTTGCAGAAGCATAAAATCCAACATCTTTTTTAATGTAAAATTAGAGATTCGTTGAAGGCATAACAAGCATATCATACCAAACACATGATTATACTGGAAAGTAGGCACTCTGAATCTCTTTCACCCTCCAGGAAAAAAATTATAGTTATATAGTCAATATTATCAGCAGATTTGTATTTAATATGCAATCTATATGTTTTATTGAACATGCTATGATTTGATAATGAAATAAAAATAACTATGGCCTCTTTCCCACTGAAATAAAATTCTTGGTATACAGAATGACCTGTTTAGAAAACTTACTAATTGAAAAATAAATATGTCCCAGTGTTGTCTTCTCTTTATAGCCCCCTTATCTGGGACATCTTAAATTTATAAATGCAAAATGTTGGGTACTTGATTATTTAGTTTCAGTATAATAAGTCAAATATAGTATTAGTTCATATTTAATAGCATTTTGAATGGAACTTCTAGTCTTTTGATCCAAAAAAGTATTCTTCTTTCCCCAAATTTTCTCCCTAGGACATTTTATATCATTACTTGCAAGTGAGAACTTTGAATCTTATCATCATTTTTTAATTCAATTACATCTTTCAAGAAAGAAGGGAAAATACAAACATGAAAAAGAATTGACCAAAATAGGGCATCAAGCTCATCATATCTTTATCTAGAATATTATTTCTAATTTCTAAATATGCTGAGAATCTGTCTCATCCTTCTGGTGCAGGTATTGGGAGTGAGGTAACAATATCTGACAGCCTTACTAAAATCTGGATTTATTATGATGGGAAGTTTTCAAGTCTTCATGAATTTTTTCTAATTACACTATTAAATGTTTTAAAAGTGGTAATGATTAAAGACTGAAATTAAGCTGTACCTAATGCTCTGTCAGTCAGTACCTTTGATGTATCTCAGGATCAAGCAGGAATTTCTAATATGGCATCTGATGTCATGTAGAAATGAGATGCCAAACTGTAAGACAGAAAGGCTGAGAGATGGGAGCAGGAAATCTAAACTCATCAGCGTTTTGCTTACTCTGGCTTGACACAGTCAGTGAAATGCTTTGAAAGAGATTCCTAGGAGAAGATAAATTGTGAGTGGAACAATGAGATTTCAGTAGCATGGGGAAACTGAAGGGATGGATGAAATTTGCTGAATGTGAAGTCTCATTCAGCCAACGCTCCTTAGACATACTGTGAGAGGAGTTCACTCCTGGGTCCCCAAGAGACAGTGCCACGTGTGGCTGAGCCCAGAGAAGTATATATGTTTCCATGCAGCACATTGATGTGCAAACATGCATTTAAATGTTTTATGCTAAAACTTAAAAAAAATCATAGCAATTCATGTATAGATGTGAAACCATAAGAAGGATTTTACCTCTTGTTGCTTACTTCCATTACGATTTCTTTTACTTGGACTTTCAACAGTCCCACCCTCCCCACTCCTCTGGAATAGTACATATATCATGACGAAATATGTGGGCATGCCCTAAGAAAAATCACCCAAAAATTGTCTTTTAGGGGTAAATATCTAAATGGAAGAGTGGATTTTTTTTCTTAAATAAAGTGAATGTCTCTCATCTTTTTTTCTTGTCAGTTACTGGGGAACAATTACATGAAATTAACAGTTAAACCTGGATAATTTCACCTTTCATTTTAGAACTTTGATAGCCAACATGTATTTTGGTCCCGTCTTTTCTTACAAAGATTTTATATGAATATACCCTAAAATCTTTAGCTAGATGAGAAAAGAGTTGAAAAGCTAGAAGAGTCCATTTTTGAGCTACCAGTGTGTAAGGCTAAAATAGCAACAAAGAAATCATTAAGAAAGTACATACTTCTTTCCCTGGGATGAGACCCACTCAGCATCTCAAATGCACAGTAGATGTTCCTTATGCTTTAGGATTAAGGATCGAATCCAGAAAAATTTATGTAGTAGGCAACTTTTTTTTTGACTTCAATATATTTCCCTTCCCTTTCGGTAGCTCTTTCTCCCATTTCATTCTAAAATTCAGCAGCCACAAGTATTCCTTTCCTCCTCTCTTCTTTCCCTCATGCAAATCCCTAAACATTAATTCTAAAAATCTGCTTATAAATCTATTTCACTTTCATGCTCCAAGGAAGGTATGATTCCTATTCAGAAGTATTTGTAGGAGCAGTAATGGTTTAAGAGGTACCAAAGTCAAAAGTAGAGAAGAGAATGAAATTCTAGGCATCCGCCATTGGGGGAGAAATGTTAGCTGGATTGAGATCCACAGCATTTTGCACGCCACGTCTTTAGCTGAGTCAGTTACCTCTTCTATTTTTGAGTGAGACTTTTTCTGCCCGACATTATTACTAGCACTGGATAAAAGAAATGACCAAGTCTACTCTGCTTCAGAAAATAATATAAATTATCCATAATGAGTAAGTCCATCAACTTTCTTTTCCTTACTAAGCAAAGAAGGAAGAAAGGGAATGCAGGAATTAAATGCAGTAGAGTTCCTACTCTGTGCAAAGCCACATACACATATCAGGTCACTTAAGCCTCATTAAAGCTTTATTTTAAAAAAAGAATTACTCTCTTTGCTTTTTTTTTTTTTTTTAACAACAACCATCATTTATTGAGCTTCCCCTGGATGACAGCCAATTATTTACTTACTGCTTATTTAATGCTCACATCAACTCTATGAAATAGGTGTCATTAGTACCCCAATTTTTTAAATGAGGAAACTCAGACTCAGAGCAGTTAACCTGCAGAGCTGTAATTACAGAGCTGAGATTATGAACACATTTGCATTTTTCATAGGATTAAAAAATAGCAAATGATTGTATAGATATAAAGTGATTAAGCTTAGGAGTGAACTAAGATTTGCATTGACCTGGAGCCATAAAAATGCTATTTTGATTATGTTGAGTATGAGAGCATGTGTGTGTGTGTGTGTGTGTGTGTGTGTGTGTGTGTGTGTATTTGTGAGTGTGTAGGTGTGATTGAAACATATATTTCATTTTAAAAAACTCTTTCTGATGTTCTAAATCTTAGCTCTTTCCTCTGAACTTATGAAGGATTCATTCAAAAATAGAGAAACAAAAGGACAAAATAATGGAAGAAAAGAAAGCATGGGAGAAAGAATTTCCACAATCAAAATGAGAAAACCATTATAATGTAAGATGAACAAAACATAAACACATTGTATAAAGAATGACAAAAAACACCTATCTATAGCTGATGAAGTGCTTGTCATCACTTTAAATTTGATAGATTTTCACATGTAAGACCCCCAAAAATCCTATTAAGTAGACCTTATTATCCCTATTTTACACATGAAAATAATATTATACAAAGATGTTAAGTAATTCAAAGATGTTAAGTAATTCACCCAAAATAAAACTTCCAGTAAGATTAGAATATGCTACTTTCTAAAGCTCTTTGATATCATTTCTTCCAACCTGTCCTCCTAGGCTCAGATATCAATCCTCCCTTCTAAGGAAGGAAAGCAGTGCCAAGAAAGAAGACTGCTGCTCTAGATTCTGACTAGTTCAAATAATATCGTCTCCCTTTTTGCCCAGCTGGGGAGGAGGAGAGGCCCTGGCCTTCCTTAGAGACAGATGACAGCTCAGAGACCATAGGCTGCCAAAGGGACAGAAAGAAGAGCTCAAAATTTACTGCCCTGCCAGCCCAGCACCACTCAAAGCAGAGCTAACCAGATCATCTTAATGTTATCCATTGATGGAAAAGATAAGCAAATAGAATTTAAAATATTTAGGATATAAAGTACCATAACACAATATTAATTTCAGAAAGTAAAATGAAATGTTGGTTTTCAGGTTTATAAAAGATATCCAATATTAAATTGTTGATAAATACAGTTCTTAGCTTAAGCCTCCAAAGAGTCTTTCTCATATTGGATGTTTTTTGTTATTCTGGATACAGACACTGTTCTCTTTAAGGGTGTGGGATAATAACTGTATCTTGTTCATAAGAGATTCAATGTGGAAATAAAAGCTTCTTAAAGAATGACTAAGAATAAAAATATGGCAAAATATGTTAAGAAAATGTAAATCCGCAACAAGGAAGCAAAAGGGAAACAATATTAATAACAGAGAAAATATTTGAAGTGAAGAGTATTTATTAAGATCAAGGGAATCTGATAAAACTATAACTAATCATTGATTAAAGTCATATTTCCCAATAAGAATATAATGATGTAATACAGATTAAAAATATATAAAGCAAAACTATTAGAACTACAACAAAATAACAAAAAAAATTTAGTGATTTTCATTACTAGTCAATTTTTTCTTATATCAATTAAAACAAGATAATTCTGAATATGGAGGTTTTAATACATTTATTTATATAATTTCATTAGTAGCTAATGAGTTTTTTCTCTAAAGCTAAGAATATGCATTTTTCACATATTAAATCGGTCTTAGAAAAGTAGTTTGAAAAAAATCTCAATAAATTTCAAAAAGTAGAAATTTTAAAGGACATATTTTGTCATTAGATTGAAATAAAACTACAAATTTCTACAAAAGTTGGGCATAGAAACACAAAAACCAAAAATACATTTCAAATCAGAAAAATAAAAATTATATAGCTTATTAGAAAGTGGAAATGAGAAAACTGCCTACTGAAATTAATGTGGTATAATCAAAGATGTTTTCAAAGGCAATTTTATGACTGTCTTCTAAATAAAGAAGGCATTCAATGTAGAAAATTATTTTAAATTTTTCTAAAAAATGTAGAAACATGAAATATTGAAATCAGGAAAAGAAGTCTTAGGAGGGCTAAAATGGAAGAATATATTCAACAGCTAATTCTTGAAAAACAGTTGACACACTGTACGTGAAAAATTTAACCAAGATTTATAATAAGAAATGATTTACTTGGAAAGATGAGACAATACTTTAAAATAATAGCAGAACAAGTAGAGTTTTAAAATAAATTATAATAATAAGCAATGTTTAGCTAGTAAACTTGATAATCTAAATGACAAATATGATTGTCTAGGGAATTATAACTGACCAAAACACTCTCAAGAGAGGTTGAAATCCTGCATAGATCAGTTCACAGAATAAATTGAATACAACAATACAGTGTTCATGTTGAAACTTCCAGAGAAAAAGTAGGACAATAGTGCCTTACAGTTTATTCATCGAACACATTTCTGATTCTAAAATGTCATTAAACACACAGACATATAATAGTAATGCAACACTTTAAAATAATGGTGCAAAATCTCTACTTAAAATGCTAGTGATTCAAATGTAAGAAAAAACAGTAATGATAATACAAATTGACAGTAGGGTTTATTCCATTATTCTTTCAATATGAAGAAACTGATTAATATAATCCTCCCATGCAGTAGTACAAAGAAGACAAAATTATATGGTTATTTTACTATTTAACAACATTCATTTGATAAATGTCAGCATAATGCCTCAATAAAATAAAATATTTAAAAAATAAACTCTGTAGGCGAGGATTAGAAGGATACTCCTTTAAAATTAATTTTAAACACTTGCATTAAACCAAGGATGTTGACATTCATTCTTCTTAGTGGTAAAGCATTAGGGGTACCGCCTGTAGAATTAGAAAATTGACAAATAACATGGATTCCTCTTATTGCTGCCATAATTTAACTTTGTAAATAGACATTTCAATCAGTACAATTAAATAGCAAATATAAATTATTAATGAATCATTGGTAAAAAGGAAATTCAATTTTTATTATGTGTAGATGATTTGATTGTTCATTTGAGAAATTCAGGAAGATTGACGAATAAACTGTTAAACTTGTCAAAGAACTCAGTAATTTTTATAGGTACAAAATCAATTGCTTTCTTGTACAGCAAAAATAACTAGTCAGTAAACAAAATGAGAAGAAAAAAATTCTATTCACAGTATTATTTAAAATGAAAACTACCTAGACATAAAGAAGAAATAAGTTCTATTTTAAAAAATGAAAAATACAAAACTTAAGACATAGCAAAAGAGAACTGAGTAAATGGAGACACATACCAGGTTTTACATAAAAAGACAATTTTATAAAGTTTATAATTCCTCCCAAAATACTTCTGAAAGATAATGCAATTATAAAATGTACCAGATCAGATTAAAATGTGATATAAAAATTCTATAATTTATTTGCAATAATGAAAAAGATATTAATTACAAAAGTATTTTTAAAAAGCTGAATAATTAATGTGCTTAGGCAAGTAGTCAAAATAAAGAGAAAACAAAATATAAAGGATGTGGTACTGCTTTGAGGAATACATAGACCAAATTAACGAAGTAGAATAAGAAATCTAGACTAGACTTCAAAACTAAAACTGTGAAAGAAGTAATTTTCTATAGATTTATACTGACTCATTAAAGTATTCATATATTTAAACATGAAATCAAAGTCCTTGTTCAAAACAAAATCCTGCTGTGTTATCTTTTGTCACCCTTTTTGCATTTATTTCTACAGAACCACACATACAAATCATTATCACCACTTCATTGCTATATTTATCATTATTCTAACCTTTATGTAATGCTTTTGTTGTGTCAGAAATGATTCTAAGCACATTCCATGTATTTCTTCATATAATTGACCTGGCAACCTTATGAAGTTGAGACTATTGTTGCTACAATTTACAGAAAAAATAATACTAAGATTTAGAAAGCCACAGTAAATTGCCTACAGTGATGGTGAGGCTAAAATGAAAATACAGGCAACTAGCATCAGAGCCAGGTTCTGAAGAATTAAACTGTAATTTCACATGTACAACTAGTTTTGTATTTCATAAGTACTTCTAAGTAGAGTGCAAAGTCTTGACATAGATGCACTAAAATATTAGTATCAATTTTCTTTTGGTAGTGAGAATTTTGTTTTCCTCTTTATATTCAAATGTTTAAAAATATGCAGTAAAAATTTCTTTTGTCATCATGGAAAAGTGCTTTTAAAAAGGTGCCCTCAGCTTGTTGACTTCTCTTTAATGAAGAGTTCAGACAAGCCTACCAAATTGCACCATTTGACTCCTCAGCTCTCTCGCCCAAGACATTAATGCTCATTTATTTTCACAGTGGCTCCCAAAGATGCTGCTGCTGTCAGTTGGCACCATGATCATCATCAACACCATAGCTTGAATTCCCAAAATGTTCCTTCTCTGACAAATGCTTTATATGTATTACATCAAGTACTTTTTTTGTTATTGTTCTCATTTTACAGAGGATGAACTGAAGCTCGAAGTGTTCATAGGTCTTACTCAAGGTGACAAGGCCCAAACTTAAAATAGACTAAGTCACACACAGGTATGCCCAGCTCTGCTGAATCTGCTTCCATTCTTCTTTAATATGTCTCACAGAAGTTTCCAACCGGGCTCAGATGGAAATCTCAGATACTTGAACTAGTGTACTACCACGAACCACTCATGAAAGCTTTATTTATAGATGCCCTTCCACTATGACTAACAATTTGCTGCTCTATTTGAAGAGATTATAGCAAATGATACTCTTTTTTCTTTCTTCTAGCTCTCTCTTCTACAGATAAAATAAGGGAGCAGAACTGAGGTCTTGTGAGGTTGAATACTTGGTTGAATGTCATTAAATTTGAGTTGCACATGTAATTACCTTGATCGAGTACATAAAAAAAATAAGGATCAATTGTTTTTTGTTATGTGAAATCTTGGTCTCTCCTTGGTATCTGTGTATCTTCCATTCTTCTTCAGATAATGATAGAGAAATGGAATTGTTCCCCCAAATCCTGATCAAATGCAGACACCCAATTCCCTCTACCAGGTACAAAGAATCAACGCTTTCATTTAATTAACAAATATTTGTCGAATATCCACTATGTGTTAGGCACTATGCTGGCCATGGGGAATAGAATTGTGTTTTACTAGAGCAATGCATACCAAGAACCAATGCATTCATTTAATTAACAAATATTTGTTGAATATCCACTATGTGTTAGACATTATGCTAGCCATGGGGAATAGAATTGTGTTTTATTAGAGCAATGCTTGCCTCTATGAAAAATTCCTAAATAGTTTGGGTAAATATCCTCCTGTTTGTGACTCAAGCTTTTTCTGCCTTGTAATACTCCTGTTTTCAAAACATGGCTTCCAAGGTCTTTATCCTTTTTCACGTTCTAGTCAGTTTGAGAAAAAACAATATGGAGCATTACACATGCAAATCTGATATGAGCCTGTTCTTGAAATGTTCCACCTTCCTTCCATCCACATTCCATTGGTTACAACCCTGGCAAATGGCCATACCTAACTAAAAAGGAGGCTGGGAAATGAAGGCTAACTAGGTCCCGTTAATAAAATAGCCTTTCTTCTTGCTCATTTGCCATTTACAGTATAGCTGGGGAGAGAGGCATTAACCAAATAACACAGAAAACCAATGGGCAATTTCAACTGTAGAGGTTATCCTGAAAGAGAAAAATGTGCCAAAGAAAGCTTACTATTTATAGCTCATTTTGATCTAATTGGAGAAATCAGGAAGTATTCTCTGAGGAAGTAAGACTTACATCTTAAGGATGAGTAGGTAAAGAAAAAAGTGGGGACTTCAAAGAGCTTCTGAAGGAGAGTTCTCAGCAAGCAGGTGGAAGAGGGAGATGCCACGCTGGTGGAGGCTAGGGGAGCCCTCACCTGTCAGGCCTGTGGGCCATTTAGGAATTTGGACCCTATTAGATGGGCAATGCAAAGCACTGAAGAGTTTTAAGCAGGGAGCTAACTAGGTCAGATTTACAGCTTGAAAAAACAAATCATTCTGGCTGCATTGTGAAAATGTGTGGGCATTGAAAGGAAAATAAATGTAGAGAAATCTTTTGGAAAGCTGCAGTAGAGTGACAATGACTGAGACAAAGGTGCTGAATGGAAATTCATCAAACTTGGAGAGGGAACTAGACTTTGCTATTTATCTGTTCAGTTCTTTTGCTGGATGGTTTGCATACTAATAGCTTCAATGATTATTAATGAACTTTAAAACTGGGCAAAGTTGTTGGGCAGCTAACAGCTAGCTTAGATAGCCTTGAGCCAGACTTACACAAACCGAAGCAGAGACATGAGTGGCTCAATAGCCTATCTCCTCTCTCTGTCAACATTTTCTCACTTTGATTTTACTCTTCCATTTGACCACAGGGAGGGAGGAAGTAGATCTGTAAAACTAATTTGTGCCATGATGTATTACGGTCTCCTATGGGCATTTACATTTTAAAAGAGGAATTTAGGGAAGTACTATACCTATCCAAAGAGATTAACCAACAGAAATAAAGCAATAGTGCTTTAAATATTTGGGGAAAGGTGGCCTTTATATTATGCCACATAGATATCACTTTCAGTATCTTTCATAAGAACATTAATTGTGGTTCTACTTGAAACCTCCTAGTCTTCAGTGGGGAAAATTCCTTAAGGCAACCAAACCCTGGACCAAAAATTTCTTCTCCGTAATGTGGACACATGCCCATTCTTCTGGACCGAACAAGATCCAAAGCTTCAGTCTACCCTTTTATAACTTGACAACACGAGGCATAATTAAGAAACAAAGGTATATTTTATTTCTAGCTGAAAATAAACATGTACCTCTGTTTTGAAATATTTTTGTATGTACACAAAATTTTTAAAAAAAGCATCAAAATACATATTCTATTTTTGTATGTGTATATACTTCAGGAAGCCACAAACCACTCATGAAAGCTTTATTTATAGACGCCCTTCCACTATGACTAACAATGTGCTGCTCTATTGGAAGAAATTATAGGAAATGATACTCTTTTTTCTTTCTTCTAGTTCTCTCTTCTACAGATAAAATAAGGGAGCATTACTGAGGTCTTGTGAGGTGGCACCTGATTCATCTCTAGGTGCCTGTACCTGTGTGTATGTGTGAGGTGTGTGTCTATATCAATCAGCCCCCTCACTCATCCATCTCACCAGACCAGCCCCCAGAAACCCACATTTGTTTGTGAGCTGAAGTCAAGCATCAAAATCACAGTTCCTCTACCTAGAATTGGGGGAAAGAAGTAGAATTTTGTTCCTGACAGCTCCATCTCCTTGGCAGAAAACCCCCATGTGCACCTGTTAAAGTAGATCTCAAGTGATTTTTAGCCTCCCGGCATTTGGCTGACATAAAGAGCGTAGCGTGATTCTTCATTTATTTTACAACTCAGTGAGCACCAAATTAAGTTTAATAGCCATGATAAACACACATACACACATACCTCCCTGTCCCCAATTAAAAAAAGATTTATTACATTCTGGGTAATAAACACTTCACATCAGCTCTTTTTTTTTCTTTTTTAACACTGTGAAACTATTTTAGATTATTTAATTATTGTTTAATCTTAGGATTTAGAAAGCTTTTTTTTTCCAAGGAACATTGTAATACTTTATTTACAGCCTGCAAGTGTTGCTGATATTTTTATTTAGAAGGAGAGGAACTGGGGATGTTCAATAATATATAGAGTGTATGCAAAGTGCAAAATGTGTCACATATTCTTTTTTAATTTTATTTTCAGTTCTGGGTTACATGTTCAGGATGTGCATATTTGTTACATAGGTAAATCTGTGCCATGGTGGTTTGCTGCACCTATCAACCCATCACTGAAGTATTAAGCCCAGCATGAATTAGCTATGTTTCCTGATGTACTTCCTCCTTTTGATCCCACCCCTGACGGGTCCCAGTGTGTGTGGTTCCCCTCAGTGTGTCCATGTGTTCTCATTGGTCAGCTCCCACTTATAAGTGAGAACATGCAGTGTTTGGTTTTCTGTTCCTGAGTTAGTTTGCTGAGAATAATGGCTTCCAGCTCTATCCATGTCCCTGCAAAGCACATGATTTTGTTACTTTTTTATGGCTGCATAGTATTCCATGGTGTATATGTACCATATTTTCTTTATCTCATCTATCATTGGTGGGCATTTGGGTTGATTCCATGTGTTTGCTATTATGAATAGTGCTGCAATGAACACAAGCATGTGTGTATCTTTACCTAGAACCAGAAATACCATTTGACCCAGCAATCCCATTACTGGGTATATACCCAATGGTATATAAATCACTGGGTATATACAAGTTCCTTGAGGACTCTGGATATTAGAACTTTGACAGATGGATAGATTGCAAAAATTTTCTCCCATCCTGTAGTTTGTCTGTTTGCTCTGATGAACATTTATTTTGCTGTGCAGAAGTGCTTTAGATTAATTAGATCCCATTTGTCAGTTTTTGCTTTTGTTGTAATTGCTTTCGGCATTTTCATCATGAACTCTTTGCCCATGCCTATGTCCTGAATGGTATTGCCTAGATTTTCATCTGGATTTTTTTAGTTTTGGGTTTTACATTTAAGTCTTAAATCCATCTTGAGTTAATTTTTGTAAAAGGTGTGAGGAATGGGTCCAGTTTCAATTTTCTGTACATGGCTAGCCTTCCCAAGAACCATTTATTAAATAGGAAATTCTTTTCCCATCGATTGTTTTTGCCAGGTTTCAAAGACCAGATGATTGTAAATGTGCAGTCTTATTTCTTATTTCTGAGTTCTTATTGGTCTATTTTCTGTTTTTGTACCAGTACTATGCTGTTTTGGTTATTGTAAACTTGCAGTATAGTTTGAAGTTGGATAGTGTGATGCCTTCAGCCCTGTTCTTTTGCTTATGATTGTCTTGGATATATGGACTATTTTTGGTTCCATGTGAATTTTAAAATAGTTTTCTTCTATTCTGTGAAGAATGTCAATGGTAGTTTCATGGTGATAGCGTTGAATCTATAAATTACTTTGGGCAGTATGGCCATTTTAATGATATCGATTCTTCCCATCCATGAGTATGGAATGTTTTTCCATTTGTTTTTGTCTCCTCTGATTTACTTCAGCAGTGGTTTGTAGTTCTCCTTGAAGAGGTCCTTAACTTCCCTTGTTAGTCATATTACTAGGTATTTTATTCGCTTTGTGGCAATTATGAATGGGAATTTATTCATGATTTGGCTCTCTGCTTGTCTGTTGTTGGTATGTACGACTGCTTGTGATTTTTACACATTGATTTGGTATCCTGAGACTTTGCTGAAATTCTTTATCAGCTTAAGAAGCTTTTGGACTGAAACAATCCTAGCTATAGGATCATATCATCAGGAAACAAAGACAATTTGACTTTCTCTCTTCCTATTTGAATACCCTTTATTTCTTTCTATCTCTTGCCTGATTTCCCTGGCCGAAATTTCCAATACTATGTTGAATTGGAGTGATGAGAGAGGGCATCTTTGTATTGTGCTGTTTTTCAAAATGAATGCTTTCAGCTTTTGCTCATTTAGTAGAATATTGGCTATGGGTATGTCATAAATGGCTCTTATTATTTTGAGGTATGTTCCTTCAGTACCTAATTTATTGAGAGTTTTTAACATGAAGAGGTTGAATTTCATCAAAGGCCTTTTCTGTATCTACTGAGATAATCGTGTGGTTTTTGTCTTTAGTTCTATTTATGTGATAAAACACATTTATTTATTTGTGTATGTTGAACCAACCTTGCATCCCAAGGATGAAGCAAATTTGATCATGATGGACAAGCTTTTTGATGTGCTGCTGCATTTGGTTTGCCAGTATTTTACTGAGGATTTTTGCATTGATGTTCATCAGGGATATTAGACTGAAGTTTTCTTTTTTGGTTGTATCTCTGCCAGGTTTTCATATCAGGATGATACTGGCCTCATAGAATGATTTAGAGAGGAGTCCTTCCTTTTCTGTTGTTTGGAATAGTTTCAGAAGAAATGGTACCAGGTCCTCTTTGTAATTCCGGTAGAATTCAGCTGTAAATCCATCATCTGATCCAGTGGGTTTTTTTTTTTTTCTGTTTGTTTATTTTGTTGTTTGTTTGTTTTTGTTTTTGTTTGGTAGGCTATTTATTACTGCCTCAATTTCACTTGCTATTGTCTATTCAGGGATTCAACTTGTTCCTGGTTCAATCTTGGGAGGGTGTATGCATCTGGGAGTTTATCCATTACTTCTAGATTTTCTAGTTTATTTGCATAGAGGTGTTTATAGTATATAGTATTCTCTGATGGTTGTTTGCATTTCTGTGGAGTCAGTGGTGATATCCCCTTACCATTTCTAAGTGTGTCTATTTATTCTTCCATTTTACTTTACTAGTCTAGCTAGTGCTCTATCTATTTTATTAATTTTTTCAAAAAACCAGTTCCTGTATTCACTGATTTTTGAAGGTTTTTTTTACAACTGTATCTCCAGTTCTACTCTGATCTTGGTTATTTCTTGTCTTCTGCTAGCTTTGGGGTTTGCTTGCTCTTGGTTCTCTAGTTCTTGTAGTTGTAATGCTAAGATGTTGATTTGAGATCTTTCTAGCTTCCTGATGTAGGCATTTAGTGCTATAAATTTCCCTGTTAACACTGCTTTAGCTGCATCCCAGGGATTATGGTACATTGCCTCTTTGTTCTCATTAGTTTCAAAGAACTTCTTTATTTATGCCTTAATTTCATTATTTACCAGGAGTCATTCAGGAGCAGGTTATTTAATTTGCATGTGATTGTGTGGTTGTAAGCGAGTTTCTTAATCTTGAATTCTAATTTGATTGCACTGAGGTCTGAGAGACTGTTGGTTATGATTTTAGTTCTTTCGTATTTGCTGAGGAGTGTTTTACTTCCAGTTATGTGAACAATTCTAGAGGAAGTATCATGTGGTACCAAGAAGAATGTACATTCTGTTGTTTTGGGGTAGATAGTTCTGTAGATATTTTATTAGGTCCACTTGATCCAGAACTGAGTTCAGGTCCTGACTATCCTTGTTAATTTTCTGTCTCTATGATGTGTCTAATATTGACAGTGGGGTGTTAAAGTTCCCCACTCTTATTGTGTGGGAGTCTAATTCTCTTTGTAGGTATTAAGAACTTGTTTTATAAATCTGGGTGCTCCTGTGTTAGGTGCATATATATTTAGGAGAGTTAGCTCATCTTGTTGAATTGAACCCTTTACAATTATGTAATACCCTTCTTTGTCTTTTGTGATCTTTGTTGGTTTAAAGTCTGTTTTGTCATAAACAAGGATTGCAACCCCTGCTTTATTTTTGTTTTCCAATTGTTTGATAAATTTTCCTCTATCTCTTTATTTTGAGCCTATTTCCTCCATCCTCTTTATTTTGTGTCTTTGCATGTGAGATAGGTCCCTCGAATATAGCACACCAATGGGTCTTGACGCTTTATCCAGCCTGCCATTCTGTGTCTTTTATTGGGGCATTTAGCCCATATACACTTAAGGTTAATATTGTTATGTATGAATTTGATCCTGTCATCATGATTGTAGCTAGTTATTTTGCAGACTTGTTTATGTAGTTGCTTTATAATATCATTGGTCTGTGAATGTCACTGTACTTTTGCAATGGCTGTTAATGGTTTTCCTTTTCCATATTTAATGCTTCCTTCAGGAGCTCTTACAAGGCAGGTCTGGTGGTAACAAATTCTCTTGGCATTTGTTTGTCTGAAAAAAATTTTATTCGTCTTTTCACTTATGAAACTTAATTTGTCCAGATGTGAAAATCTGGGTTGGAAATTCTTTTCTTTGAGAATGTTGAGCCTTGGCACCCAATCTTTCCTAGCTTATAGAGTTTCTGCTGAGAGGTCCACTGTTAGTCTGATGGGTTTCCCTTTGTAGGTGACCTGGCCTTTCTCTCTGACTGCCCTTAACATTTTTTTTCTTTCATTTTGACCTTGGAGAAAATGATGATTTTGTATCTTGGGGTTGATCTTCTCATGGAGTATCTTACTGGGGGTTCTCTGGATTTCCTGAATTTGAATGTTGGCCTGTCTTGCTAGGTTGGAGAATTTATTCTGGATGACATCCTGAAGTACGTTTTCCAACTTGGCTCCATTCTACTAGTCTTTTACAGGTACCCCAGTCAGTCATAGGTTCGGTCTTTTACATAATCCTACATTTCTTGGAGGTTTTGTTTGATCTTTTTTATTCTTTATTCTCTAGTCTTGTCTACCTGTCTTATTTCAGCAAGACAATCATTAAGTTCTTAGATTCTTTTCTCCACTTGGTCCGTTCAGCTATTGACACTTGTGATTGCATTGTGAAGTTCTCATGTTGTATTTTTCAACTCCATCAGGTAATTTAAGTTTCTCTCTAAACTGATTATTCTGGTTATCAGCTTCTGTAATGTTTTATCATCATTCTTAGCTTCTTTGCATTGGGTTAGAACATGCTCCTTTAGCTCAGCAAAGTTCATCATTACCCACCTTCTGAATCATCCATCTCAGCCTAAGCCCAGTTCTGTACCCTTGCTGGAGAGGTGTTGCAATCATTTGGAGGAGAAGAGGAACTCTAGCTTTTTGAGTTCTCAGCATTTCTGCATTGATTCTTTCTCATCTCTGTGGGTTTATATACCCTCAAACTTTGCTTACCTTTGGATGGATTTTTTTTGTGGGGTCATTTTATTGATGTTATTGTTGTTGCTTTCTGTTTACTTGTTTTTCTTTTAGCAGTCAGGCCTCTCTTTCTTAGGGCTGCTGAAGTTTGCTGGGAGTCCACTCCAGACCCTATTTGCCCGGATCTCTCCTTAGTATGGAGGTATTACCAGTGGAGGCTACAGAACAGCAAAGATAGCAGCCTGCTTCTTCCTCTGGGAGCTCTGTTCCAAAGGCACACTGACCTACTGCCAGCCACAACACTCCTGTATGAGGTAACTGGCAACCTCTGTTGGGAGGTGTCACCCAGTCAGGAGGAATGGGATCAAGGACCCACTTAAAGAAGCAGTCTGGCTGCCCCTTGGTTGAATGGGTACACTTCTCTGGGGACAATCCCCCTCATCCAGACTTTTCAGACTCTCCAGAGCCAGCAGGCAGGAGAGACTAAGTTGACTGGACTGTGGAGACTGCAGCTGTCTCTCCCCACAAGGGCTCCATCCCAGGGAGATCAGAGTTCTGTCTGTATACCCAGGGCTGGAATTGCTGGAATTCCTGCAGGGAGGTCTCACCCAGTGATGAGGATCTGGGTCCCACTTAAAGAAGCAATCTGGCCTTAATCTGCTACAGCCACTGTGCTACACTGTGGGGAATTCTCATGATCCAAACCACCCAGTCTCCCTGGCACCAGCAGGGAAAAATGATTGACTGGGGCTGCAGTGATGGTGGCTGCCTCTCCCCCAGGGAACTTAGTCATCTTAGGCAGTCTCCACCCTGCTGCCACTGACTGGTGGGGATTCCAAGCCCGTGGGTCTTAGCTGGTGGGAGTGGGGCCCACTGAGCAACACTGCTTGCATGCCACATATTCTGCAGAGTAAATTAAAGCAGAAGAGTAGGAAGTTGGACATTTAGATATTTTGATTGTTGTCTCCATGATAGGTTTTGAGAGACTCAAGTCAAAGATGTCTTTCCCACTACCCTAAATATTCTCAGAAGCAATGACTTGCTTTTGACCCTTATGCTAAAGCTGGAGCAAAGCTGGTTTAAATTATGACTCTGGCCAGCTGCTACCAGTGTGCTCAGTGAGTGGGAGTCCCACCCAGCCCTCATGACTATGGCTGGTCAGTGTACCCACCCATTCCCAGTCCCCTGTCATCCAATTATATTCCTGAAAGAAAAGGCTTAGGATCTGCCAGGGTGCCACCCAAATTCTGGGAGGAGGAGGAGAGACCATTGATTTTACTAGGACATTGACTGAATAGGCAGAAGGAAAATGAAGTGAAATTACACAATTTAAATATCTGATGCATTATTAATTACAGCATACTTGATAAAAATACAGAATTTTGGAGTGTAGAAGACTGATACGTCAGCATCCTATGGGTAGCAGAAGTTTTTAGCCTTATCAGGAGAACTTTTTTTGCATCAGAATTTTGTAAGGAATCCCACAGGTAAGACACGTAAACAGAGTTCTGTCTGAACTGACGATGAAGCATCTGGAGACTCCTTACATGCTCAGATTTCCCTTTGAATGATCCTCACTTCCCATGAGGCACCTTCATGGGAACTCAGAGTTGTATGGAACCCAGTTTAAGAAACAGCCCATATACTTGTAATATTTGGTTAAAAAGTCCTAGTGCAGTAGTGAGCATCTGGCTATACTGTGAGAGTGGAGGCAGAGGGAAAACAGAGGGAATGTGCCCACATGGTGCCATGGCCATTCACCAATCCTATGGCAGGTTGGTATACATGCATGCCATATTGGACCTATTTATACATTCGGCCCTCATCAGGCAAGCAAGTTTTCACAGGACACAGAAACATCTCTGGCAAGTTGACTCTAGTAGGGGACATGAGATGTAGCACTTCCAAAATCCAGCAGAATGATTTTCTTGCAGGTCTTTTAGATTTTAGAATGAATGTGTGATTAGTTGTTGACTGAGTTTCTTCTTTCTCCAATCTCTGATTTGCTGTTAGTGAACAGAGAATCATAACCCAAGAAGATATACATATGGGCAGAATAGCAATCAAAGCCAAGACTTTACCTAAAAGAGATTCAAAGCTGATGAGCTCACTGCTCAGCCACTTCTGAGACACTGGTTTAGGAGTTATCCCACTGGCTTGTCTGAGGATAACAGAATGTCACCCCTAAGTCTCCTTTGAGAATGGTCAGCTTATAAAATTTATTTATTTAGCGATTTGCTTTTCCTATTTATTTTCTACTTCAAAGGAAGTAGCATTTAGTTGTAATGTGAGAACATTTGGGTCAGAGCATCTTAGTAATTAAAAAAGATGTTTTAAAATGTAGAATAAGACTTCCCGGAAAAGGTGGTAGAGTAATGGCTTCTTACCATTTTGCTTCCTGAAATCTACTGACATTTCTCTCTGATATCTCCTGAGGATGGGAAAGAGAGAGTATAAATCAACAGACCTGTAACTAGATACACTGGTGATTGCTGAAGCCTGTGACTATAGACAATAAATTTGGACTAATTCAGAGGAAGATGTCAAAAATCATTACAGAAACATTCAAATTTTCAGCAGGATGTAGTGTTCTCTAAAAACATAATAGAGGATCCTATAGAAATAATAGAGAAATGGAATGTGGTGGTAGTCAGAAAAAGAGAACAGATCCCTGAAATGGGCTACTTGGCTTAGCACAGCTGTGGGGCAGAGGGCAAAGGAAAGATAGTTTGAAGACTTGATCTTTATGGTGGTTGTTGTTCACAGCCTGGATCTGTGCTCTAGAGAACTGGCTTAGAGCCCAGACAGAATGGATTCACAAGAGGAAGTGGCTCCCAGCCGGGCAGCTGTTCATCAGGGTCCACTTTACAGAATGATACTCACTGGATGCTTGTGGGAAGCTATGCATGTATGCATTGCGGGGAGACATTTAAAGCTAATAAGTGATTCTTTGGGCTAGACTGTAGAAAAATTAGCAGAAAACTATTACAAAACAACACCACCATTTTCATACTACTGGCTAGCCCAATTTCCTGTCTATTCGCCTAATAAACCACTGCATGCTCCCCACCTCATAAATCTGTCTGGATATTTTTCAATAAATTGAATGTTGTAAGAGAGTTGCCCTCATTCAAAGATTAGAAAGAAACCAAAAATCTCTAACTAGCAAACCAGTCAAATATTCATTCCATGTTAATTGAGCAAATATTTGCACATACGCACTGAACCAAACACTGTCTGAGGCACAGGGAATACAGCATGAATTAGACTGAGGCATCCCAGCATTTCCTTCCAAAAAGGTAACGAATGTCCTAGGTAAAGAAAAGGTGAAGACTGTTCATGGGGAAGTTATTTTGTGTAACAGAATCCCTTCAAGCAAATTCCAGTCTACAAACTCAAATAAATTACTGAAAGCAAGGGAAATAACGCACATTTATAAATAGAGATCTAACAATAGATGATAGCTAGGTCGGCTAATAGCACCCAAAATGGGAAAACAAAATGAACACCATGATAGGAAGACTGAGCAGAGTAGGGGCCAGAAATTGACCTTCCCCAGGGAAGAGAAAGCCTTAGTGAGGTTGTCACAGGTCTTCCCAGAAGAGCGAGGAGCCCTCAACAGAAAGAGCCCTGGAGTGCATGGCTGCATTCCCCAGGACTGGGGGAGGAGCACTGATTGAGCACTTGTGAAAATTAGCCAAGCTGTGTTTTCATGATTTGTATGCTTTTCTATTTGTGTGTTTTACCTCAACAGAAAGTTTACTAAACACAACTGAGGTGTATAGAGCATGATGAGAGTAAAATAAAATTCTTGGCAGAGAGAACAACATGAAAAAGCATAATTCAATTGCTATGTTTGTGTGCTGAGATGCAGAAGGGAAAGGCAGAAAGAAAGGTGGGGGAAAGGGGTGGGAGACAGAAATGCAGTTTCTAAGTCTTAGATAATGCATAAAACTCATGGAAATCTATGCTTACCAAATGGAAAGTGACAGGCATAGACTTTCAAAAAGTTTTTAGAGTTGCAGGAAATACAATGACTATGACAAATGGGAGTTGTCAGGTCGAATTTCTTCCATGATGAAACACTGGTTAAAACTAATCCACACTTTCAGGTAATGAGAACCTGCACCTCTCAAGGGAACCTAGAAGAGATAGTACAACCATATTTTGTGTTTGGTATTATCATGGACAACACCCTAGATGTCTGATTGCAAAGAACTATGAATCTCACTTATTAATTCATTTATTCCAGAAATACTTGTTGAGCCTCTACTGTGGGCCAGACCATGTAATAGATGCAAAGATATTTATCAGAGAAAACATTGCCAAGGAGAATTTATAGTAATAGAGAATACAGGTGAAGAACAAGGGAGAGGAATGAATCTCAATATCAGGATTAAAGGCTATCTGAACTATAGGAATGCAAATATGGATAACTGGTAAAATTAGGGACCAGCTAGGATACAAGATGCTTTGGAAAGAGGATGAGACTAAGGGAATGACATTTTGAGAGTACTGCATTTACGTTAGGATGCTAAATTCAGTGCTTCCTGTTGCCTTGGACTTCTATGGTGTTGCTACACGTCGACAGAGCAGAAGGATGGCAGCCAGGGAGCTATCACCACATCTCACATCACTTCAGTGTAACCAGCCTGACTTCCCAAGTGCCAGAACCTCTCTTCCTTGCTGGATAGTATTTTTTTCTGATTGTTGGTGTCTGCTCTGCCTACACATCTTCATGTCAGGCTGGAAGTGCCAGAGAATTAACCACCCCTCACCCAGAGCAGCGCTCAGTTCATGCTAGATAGATTGTAGAAAATGGTGTATTTATACATAGATGGGTGTATAAGTGCTCCAGCCCTCTCATTCCCGGGTGGGACAACTCGAAGATCTGTGCTGTACACCGACTCCCAGAGTTTTCGCCCACAGTGGTAACTGTATTGAAAAACACACTTTGCACTGGCTTTCTCCTCTTCCCTGTCTCTCTTTCCCTCTCTCCAATCTGTTTCTTGAGATCATCTCATTAACTAATCTTGCCTCACATCCCTTCTGCTTCTATGGGAACCCAAACTAAGGAGCCCATGAAACTGGCTTTTCAGCCCTTAGCACATCACCTGTAAAAGGAGACAAGGTGATCGAGAGAGGCTGAGGAGGGCTGATAGTGAGGATTTATGTGGAGAGAATTGTTGGAAAGCACGCATTTCCCCCACCACAGAGGAAAGGTAGGGGAGAAGTTAAGGGAGGGGTTATGGAGATTCACTTGGAAAACCTGACAGGTGTCTAGGAGTTTAAAGGTGGGAAGCCAGGGTGCTTGACTCTGATACTTGACTCCCACCTGGAGAAGCAAGAGGGTGAGCAATTGAATGAAACTGACAATAAGCACAGGGGACATTTCCTGTGGGCCAGGCATGCATCCACAGGATGGAAACAAGATGTAGGTTATTGGAGTTGCAAAGAGGTTGTGATCCTTCTCCGCCCTGTATCTACACCCTTGTAATGTCTCTCTGCAGCTTTTCCTGTAGAAAGATAAAGTCTTTTTCCTCACTCCTTGTATCTGGAAAGGTCTTGAGACTTCCTTTAGCCAATAGAATTTGCCAGTAATGGCATTGCACCAGTTTCAAGTCTGTGCCTTAAGATGCTTCACGTGCTTTGATTTTTTCACAAAACCCTGCCCATTGCCACATTAAAAAGAATGAGCTAGACCGCTGCAAGATTGGAGATCATATAAGCCAGATTTACTATTGGACATCTAGTTGTTTCTTCTTTTTCTTTGTTTTACTTTTGCTATTTATTCTTTTTCTGTCTTTGCTAGCTTGGGAAAGCCTACTTTATTCTCCCTTGTCATTGATGGTTAATTTTTATTACCTCGATCAACCCAGTTGCCCTAGTCAAACTCCTGAACAAGCAAGAGATGACCTGCAAATGCCCAGTGAGAGCCATAGAACTCCCAACCCAGTCAAACCCAGCCTAAATTGCTGATCCACAGATTGTGAACTGAATAAATTGTCATTATTATAAACTATTAATTTGAGAGTGGTTTATTACACAGCAAACACTAATACAGAGAGTGAACATTTGGTTTTAATTATATTACATTTTTTTTTCTCTCTGGAAATTGAGACTATTTTTGGCGTGATCTGAACGTATGTAATCCACATCTAGGTTTGAGAAAAATAGGAATCTCAGAGGTAGATTACCACTCCTATCAGTTATGTCCCTACCAGTTATATAAACTATTATGTAACTTCTAAAATGTCACCAAGTTCTAAGCACTTTTTATTTTTTTGAGATGGAGTCTTGCTCTGTTACCAGGCTGGAGTGTAGTGGCGTGATCTCAGCTCTCTGCAGCCTACACCTCCTGGATGCAAGCGATTCTCCTGCCTCAGCCTCCCGAGTAGCTGGGACTACAGGTTCGTGCCACCATGCCCAGCTAATTTTTGTATTTTTAGTAGAGACAGGGTTTCACCATTTTGTCCAGGATGGTTTCCATCTCTTGACTTTGTGATCCACCCGCCTCAGCCACCCAAAGTGCTGGGATTACAGGTGTGAGCCACTGCGCATGGCCAGTTTTAAGCACTTTTGCTAGATCCTAAAGTCTCTTGAGGCTGAAAATCATGGCTGACCTATCTTCCTGGTGAGATAATATAATTAGCTATATTCTGAATCTCTCTCTCTCTGTGCATGTGTGTATGTGTGTGTGTGTGTGTGAATGTCTTTGATAATTAAAAACTAGTGAAAAACTTCCTCTCACTTAGCTTGTCAAAATAATTCATTTTACTTTTCATAAAAAATTATTGCCTGGAGTATAACATTTACTTTTCAATCTGAAATCTTAAAAATTGCTACTTAAAAATAGGAAAAAAAAACCCTGTGAGATTATACTACAATGAATGTGAAAGTGCTTTGAAATATTTAAGGAGACGAGAGCTGCCATGCATGACCTCAATGGGGTGCATGCGAGAGATGCTCCAGGAACTTGGAAGAAAAGTATGAAAATAAGAGTAGAGAACTAGCGCATACTGAGCTCTCCTCTCAGACACACAGTAGGCCAGTCAAATTAAATGATCCTGGACTGAAGAAAAATGTACCAGTTAAAGGTAGGGGAGCTAGGCATGGAAAAGACGGTGCTTGCTTAAAACGAGATACATAAAAAGGAGAGTAAAATGGTGAAATAAGGGTAGAAATTGTGAAAGTCAGTGCATTAGAGATATTTTGCTAAAAAAAAGGTTCATTTTTATCTGTTGCCATAGAGTTACACATAGTATTTTCTTACCATAATTTATCTCTTGTGTTTGTGGCTGTGTCTTTCTCATTTCTTGTTCCATCTGCTTTTGCTTTTGTTTGAAATTTTGTCAGAATCATAAGATATTTCATCTATCTTATTAATGTTTCAAAGGACAAGCTTTTGAAACCTTTTGTCTCTTCTTTTCTCCCCCATTTAAAAATATTTTAAAATCTCCTTACTGTTGTTTAATTTTGCTGTCCATCTTTCAGTTTTGAAATGAAAAATTACATTTTAAACCAGTTATCTCTTTTAATAATGAAGACAACTAAGGCTATAAATTTTCCTCTAAAGATAGCTTTTGATGTGTTCTGTAGGTTTTATTATAGATAACTTATTCCTTTTCATTGACCTTTGGACCCGTTTTAATTTCCTTTTAAATTTTCCTTTTGATCAAAGAGCATCTAGAAGCATGCGCCTTCATTGTTGTCAAGACATTAAGATTCTTTTTGTTATCAATCATTTATTTCTAGTTTTATTAGCTTATTATCAGAGAAGGCAGTTGGCAAAAGCTGTTCACTTACACACGTTTCTCTTTTTCTTTTTTCCCAGTGGGCACATATATGATCAACTTTTTAAAATATTCTAGGAGTATTTTTAAAAGTACATTCAAAGGATAAAGTGTTATTCATAACAAGTTGTTTATTAATTATATTTTTTATTTTCCCTGTTTTCCATTCTTTAACTAGATCTTTCACTTCTGAGAGAAACATGTTGATGTTTTCATCATAATTATATTTTTAGCAAGTTCTCCATGCACTTCAAATAAAATCGCTTTAAGCTTTGAGCTGCTATGGTGATTGCTTCACGTCAGTTATGACTGCGGTATCACCTCCAGTTGTGCCATTTTTCACTATATCATGTCCTTTTGGAGCTTGTGTTGTTCTTCCATGCTTAAATTCTACTTTGTTGATATTGTCACTTTTGTTTCCCTTTTTCTGGTATCTTTTTGCTCACTCCATTTATATTTATGTTATTTTAAAATTAATTTAAGTATTTCTTATATATAATATCCAGCTGTGTTTTGTTTTACAAAGAAATGGGTTGCCTCTGTCTTTTCATGATGAAATGTTATTCTTTTACATTTTATATGGTGACTGATATACTTGCTCTATTTGACTTTTATTTTAGATTTATTTTTGGACCTATAGCTGTTTCTTCTTTTTCTGTGTTTTACTTGTGCTGTTTATTCGTTTTCTCTCTTGGCTAGATTGGGAAAGCCTACTTTTTCTCCCTTGTTATTGAAGGTTAATTTTTATTATCTCGATCTAAATTCTCAGATACCATTATCTACTATTCTTTGAAAAGGAGATTTATCAGTCCTCCTCATGTTATAAATAAAATTTTGATGCCGCAAAAGAAATAGCACTCAAAGATAACTCCTCTCAGCAAGGCAGTTTACTTCTATAGAAGGGTGTGGCATGTGGATGGAACAATGGTGGCACCCGCTTGCACAAGGGGGAAGGGGTAATTGTGTCTGATGAGGGTCACCCCTACTGCAGTGTCGTCCCCTACTAGCTAGGGTTAGACCGAACAAACTAGATTAATCCTGATTGGCTATTTTAAAAAGAGCAGGGGTCTGAGCTGGAATGGCAGTGTGGGTGTTTTGGTGGGAAGGACTGTTACGGGCATGTCAGAGCAGGTAGCTAGGGGTCATTAGGTGACCGGGATGAGTTGGGATGGAACTAGGGGGAGGGTGAGCAGATGTGAACTACTGCTTAAAACTGGTGGAGAAGGTTGTTTACTGGAATTACAAGGAAGTTAAACTTTAAAATAGAGAATTAAAGAACAGGAGAGCTGAACATACTGACATACTGATTCTTTGAAGAGAAACTTGGGGTTCACTACAATACTCAGAAAAAAAATCAGCAGTTTTCTTTCTACTTTGCTTCATTTCAATAAAATGAAATTTTAAAAAGCTACTTCCAACTTCTCCCTTCCTTTTGTAGTTCCTCTGAAAAGATGCTGAAGTGTTTTTGCTATTTCCCTGGTAACCATTTCTCCTAGGCTTGACAGATGAAATCTCGTATTCATTAACTTTAAAAAAAATTAATGTTTTCTTAATTTTCTTTATTTTCTTAATTATTGTTATTTCTGACATTACATATTGCAATATAACATATTTTTATTCAATTATGAACTTTGTTCATGTCTACCTATATAGCTGAATAACTATATATGAGCTTGTATAAATAGTTCATACAAATATATACCTACATATGTGGGTGTAACATGCATATACATAATCATTGCTCACTCATCTTTTCAGGGGTCTGAATTGCTTCACTTGTTGTTGGGTTAGTCTTTTTACCACTTTTCTCAGATGGCGCATTTAAGTTTTATTCTCTCCAAATTATTTTCTCTCCTCAAGTAGCTTTTGTTTACCCTGACAGATTAATGTTGTCTTGGCTAGATGTTAAGTTGATGTTGTTCCATTGTCCATTTTCTTTCACTGTTGGTGATACTATTTTATAGTGAATTCCTTTTTTCTGACTTTAGATGTTCTTTTTCTTTAGAGATCAGGAATTTTTTCATGATGTACATATGGATGTGCCTTTGTTTTAAAAAAAATCAGCTTGAATCTTAGTGAAAATTTAAAATTTGCTACTGTAGGTTTTCATTAGCTCTGGGAATTATCCTTCTAGTATTTATTGCTGTTTTTTTCTATGCATTCCTTTTTGTTCTTCTGCAACTACTGTTATGCACATTTTAGGACACTGATTCCATTCTAAGGATCTCTCATGACATTTGTCTCTTGGTAGATGCTGTCTGCTTGAGAAGTTCTCATACTTGACCTTCCAATCTACTGACGTGAATCTCAGCAGTCCCATTTTCTCTTTGAATGAATCTATTGAATAAGATGTACTCAAATCTCCTTTAAAATACCTTTAATTTGTTGTAATCCCAGCTACTCAAGAGGCTGAGGCAGGAGAATTGCCTGAACCCAGGAGGCAGAGGTTGCGGTGAGCCGAGATCGCGCCATTGCACTCCAACCTGGGTAACAAGAGCGAAACTCCGTCTCAAAAAAAAAAAAACCAACAAACTTTAATTTGTTTTCTAATTCAGTTTTTTTCCCCTACTCTAATAATGCCATTTTGCTGAGTATAAGTCCTGACCATTCCACTTGATCTTCCCTCTGGCTAATGGGTTCCCATAGTTTGCTGATTATTTTCCTTTGCTGGCTCATTGGAATTCTAGTGTTGTGGCTAGAGTATCCTAGCAGGGATTCTACAGCCATGTAAAGCACAGGCACCTCTATCCCCCTGAGCTGCAGCGTAGAATAAGGCAGGCAGGCATCTGCTGCCTCTCTTATCTCCCTGTAGTCTCTCTCCCCTAAGGAAGAAAATACTCAGCTTACTTGTTCATCTCCCCTTTGACGTTTTGGGAATTTGGCACGTTCATACAGAATTGACATCAGACTCCCTTAAGGGACCACAGATCTTTGTATGCTCAGTCTTCCTCCAGAATTTTCTGTTTTTAGGTTCTTAACTAGGCTATGATGCTGTTTATCATTTTACTTGTTCATATTATGAGGTCAAAAGACCCACACCATTCTCTATGCCTAGGACCCCAGCAGAAGCCAGAGCCTCACTACATTCATTTGCTATTTGTCTTAGGAGAGGCAGATTGATTAGGGTGGTAGCAGCAATCAAGGGCACCATGCTCAGAATGCCATGTTCCCACACATTCTTCCCAATGGGTTTGAATGACAGATACAATCAGCCATTTTTGGCGTATGAGCCATTTGTGCTAGCCAGTTCTTTTCAAATTTTAATGTGGATATGGTTCCCCTATGGATCTTATTAGAATACAAATGCACCTTCAGTAGGTCTAAGGTAGGGTCCTGAATTCTGCATTTCTAGCACTTTCAGGGGAGGCACTATGGTCCCACCAACTACACTTTCATTACCAAGGTGTTATTTGAGGAGTCAAGGCAGATTAGAAATGTAAGCAAAAAAGAGGAGTATAGTATAGCAAATTGAGATCAGCAGAATCTGATCACCAACAGTAACATTAGACAAAACATTAGGTTCTAGGAGAGCAGTGCAAAGCTTAATTAGCCTGCAGAAATTTTACAATAATTTTTCGTAAATGCATTGCTTATTTCCCCAATCTCTTTGTTTCATCCTCCCTTTGAACAAAGTTTACTCCTTTAAATCTGTTCCTGAAGGTTTCTTAGATTAAACAAGAAAAATAGGTAATTCTCTTGGTGGAGTCATATGATACATGGCATTTCAAGAATCTCTCTTCATTTACTTATTTATTCAGTAAATATTTATTGAGCATCTCTTATGTACCAGACCATACTCGAAGTGTTAGAACAACATTTGACTAGATTGCACATGCAATGAATGGGTCTTTGTCTGGTTTTAACTGATTTACTGATTTGCGATTTACTATTCATCCTCCTGCTTCTTAAATGTAACCCAATTTTCTTTTGGAAAAGTATCTTTTTTCCCACTTGGTATAGTCATGCCATGATGTTAAGCATTGTGTCCTGTTCTACAAAAACTTGAAGTACTCTCTGAAGGCTTTTCCACTACATTAGTATTTCACAAATTTGGTTAATGATTAAATCACTTTGGGGGGTTTAAAATTATCAAATTCTTTGGTTCTACCTGCAGATAGTCTGATTTAATTAATCTGTGGTGTGGTCTAAGTATCAGGTATTTTTTTTAGAGCCCCCAACAAGTGATTTTAATATGCAGCCAGATTAGACAGCCAATTCCCTAGATCTCTGCTCTCAGTAATCCAGTACAGTCAAGCAGTGGGGCTGTTACCTCAGCTTGACTAGCTGGACTCTCTACCTGAATTTTGAATCTCAAGAGCAAATGGAAGAACATTCTGTAGCAACCCTCAAACAAAAACTGCACAGCATTGTCTGCTCTGTACTCTCTCTATATCTATTGTTCGAATCCTTGAGCTTATCCATACCTTATCAATAAATAGCCCGTTTGCTGGGTATATTAATTTAGGTTCTCCAGACAGAACCAAGAGAATATAGAAATGTAGATATAGAAATACAGATACAAGAGAGAATTTATTAAGAGAATTGGCTTATGGCATTAGGGTGGCTGAGAAGTCCCACAACAGGCCATCAGCAAGTTGGAGACCCCGGGATGCCAGTGGCATGGCTCAGTCCAAGTCCAAAGACCTCAGAACCGGGGAAGTTGATGGTATAACTCAGTCTGAGACCAAAGGCCTGATAACCTGTTGGGGGACTGATGTATATCTTGGAGTCCAAAGGCTAGGGAGCCTGGAATTGTCTAAGGATAGGAGAGGAAGAGTGCATCCTAGCTCCAGAAGATAGATTGACATATTCGTCTTTTCTCTGTTTTGGTTCTCTTGGGGCCTCCCTCAGCTTGGAGGGTACCTGCCCACAATGAGGGTGAATCTTCTTTACCTAGTCCACTCAGGCTCATGTGCCGATCTCTTCTGGAAACACCCTCACAGAAACACCTCAAGATAATTTTTTAACAGGTTTCTAGGTATTCCTTAATCCAGTCAAGCTGACATCTAAAATTAACTGTCACACTGAGATAAGCTGGGAAGAGTCATTTTCTGCTTCTCGCAGCCACTGAATCTCGACTGAGCAAACTAATAAGCTTTTTGTCACTCTAAATATCTGTTGAGGGCTCTCAATCTGCTGGATCACAGTCTCAGCTCTTGGTATCAAACTCCTTACCACACATAGGAAAACTCAAGTCAGAAGGCAAGAGAGCCCCTCCAAGCTCCATTACAGGTCAGTGACAAAGAATTTACATTGCACCTGCATGCCTGTTTCTTTGCTTGTTTAGTTATTATCATACCAAAGAAAATCTTTTTGCTTATTTTCTTTAGGAAAATTTTGAAAATGACTGAAAGGGTGCTACAAAATTGAATGGACAAGTCATGATGCGTATGACTAAGCAGAGAAGCTGGAAAACATTCCATATTACCAAACAAGATCACAAGCATCTGCTCACAGTAGAAACATGCAGAACTGGCTGTGTTTACACATTTGCATGGAGACCAAAGTGAAAATGGGATGGAAAAGATGTAGAGTACCATAACTTGTTATGTGGCATTTACTATCTCTCCTGCACACTCACTCGAGATTTTTGGTCAGCTTTCCTAGAAGTACTTGATTTATTAAAGGCAGCTTCCCAGGACAAAGCTGCAGGGGACAGAGAAGGGCAGAAGAAGGAGTTGAATAAGGAAGTGGTTCCGGCTGGAGTCTAGCCTCAGTCTGATCACAAGGGGAGCTCTGCAGTGTGACAAAACCACAAAGTTGAAGCAAGAGGGCTGGCCTTTTGTAGCCCATATCAATTATTCATTGGAAATCTCTCAGGTATTTCCAGAATAGGCATATTCGCTGGAGAAGGAGGCAGCCATTGGGTCTTAGCAGTCAATACTTGGCAGTAGTTGAGAGGTGGGCATACCTGCTGGTGAAGGTAATCCAACAGCAACTTCTACACCTGGGAAAATGCCGCTACTTGCACTGCTCCTCAGTATTTTCATTAATAAAAATACCACCAAAGCCTGGGTGTGTGGGTCAGGAGTTGGAGACCAGCCTGACCAACATGGTGAAACCCTGTCTCTACTAAAAATACAAAAATTAGCTGGGCATGGTGGCAGGGACCTGTAATTCCACCTACTCGGGAGGTTAAGACACAATGATCACTTGAACCCTGGAGGCCGAGCTGAGGTCATGCCATTGCACTCCAGCCTGGGCAACGAGAGAAACTCTGTCTTAAAAAAAAAAAAAAAAAAAAAAAAAAAAACTCTGCTAAAAAAAATGCAACGAAGGGAAATCCCATAGTGCGTGAAACTTTAACCCTAAATTATTTTATAGGTCAAGTAATGAAACCCTATTTCTTTCTTTGCATGTGTCAGAAAAAATGCCACTTTCATGCACTCAGTACTGCTTGAAAATCACCTTTTTCTGGAAACTTTTATTTTAGGGAAAGTGCAAAGTCTTGGAAAGGAATACTACCTTGAATGCTTTCGTATATGCCTATTTAACAAAAGGGATATTTATTGATAAACTGAGAGTTAAGCAGTCTGGATTCTAGTTCTGCTTGTGTTGCTCTCCAGTAAAATGACTTTGGATAAGTGGTTTGTGCTTTCCGGGGTTCACCATTTTTATTTATAAGAGTTGGGGGTTAGAATAAACTATTTCTGAGTTACTTTTGAATTCTAAAATCTTGTTAGGTACTGATTTGATTTCTCCTCTCACACAGAGAGGAGGCAGAGATAATTTTTGTTTGTTTGCAAGGAACAAGTCTTCATCTTGCAGCCTTAATACAAAAGCAAGAAAAAGAGATGTAATAGTTCGGAGCTAACAGCAGCTTGGCTTTGTTTGGATTCAGGGTCTCTGATACGACATATTGGATGTGTCAGTTGAATGTGATTTATTTTGCTTCATAACATTTGGGAACAGATATTTGGTATTTCATCCAAAGAAAGCAATTTGCAGAAACCTTTTAGAAGGTGGCTGGAGCATCAGTAATCGGTGCCATTTCTTTAGGCCAGCATTTCCTTAAAGCTGCACAATCTTTCATTCTAATCATCCCTCTCAGCAGGCTCCTTTTAGGGCTCTGGAGCAGGGCACGCACCCCTCAGAAATGAGGTTCTATTTTTAAAGTCCACCAGCCAACAAACCCCCTATTAATCGTGTGAAATCTGCTCAGATGGTTGCTCTTCTGGGTTCTCCACCCCCTCCCACTACTCCCTCTGCACAGCCTCCCCTGGAAGATATTTTTAGCTCTTAGAGCTACATCTTTGAGAATTTCTAGGCCTGTGCTACAATTTGTGCTCAGGTAAACATTTTAGAGATTCCAGTCTTTTTTCCTAAAATTTTTGAAAAGATTAAGAATGCCACTCCTTAATACAACTCAGTATTAATCAATAATCAATCTGAACTTCAAAGTTTTCATCTATCTCAGAATCCTGCTTTCTTACAAGGAAATAAATACCTTATTTATTCAAAGATACTCAGTCTTTTCATCATCAGGATCGAGTGTGACTTTGACCCATTGTTCCAGGCAATCTCTCTCCATGGCAGCCTTGGGAATTATTTTGAAGTGGGAAAGTCTGGGCACTCCCTCTGCGTACATTTTGCCTAAGGGTTCAAATTTGAATCAGGAAATACAGATATCTCTTTAAGACCATTGTACAAGAACATACCATTTACAGTTTAAGAACCCATTATGGTATCCTGGGAAGGAAAAATCATCAAAATATTTTCAAAGCACCTATAGGAATTCCAGTAAATAACATAAATAAAGTAAGAATTTGGCTTAGCAAATATCATCAGCAGTATTTAATCCCCCATTTTTCACAACCAAAATTATATTGTTTAGCATGTTATTAGTGGCTTTAATTTGTGGGTTGCAGTCTTTTTTTTTTTTTTTTTTGGAGACAGAGTCTCTCTGTGGCTAGGCTGGAGTGCAGTAGCATGACCTCAGCTCACTTCAACCTCTGCGTCCTGGGTTCAGGTGATTCTCATGCCTCAGCCTCCTGAGTAGCTGTGACTACAGGCACACGCCACCACATCCAGCTAATTTTTGTTTTTTTAGTAGAGACGGGGTTTCACCATGTTGGCCAGGATGGTCTCAATCTCTTGACCTCGTGATCTAACATCCTCAGCCTCTCAAAATGCTGGGATTATAGGCGTGAACCACTGCACCCGGCCAGTTGCAGTCTTTTTAAATGCTTATGAATAGGTTATGGATGTATATGGGAAAATATAAATTCTGGGAAAACAGTGAACAGTGAAAAGGATTTCCTTTCAACATCCGCTTCCTAATTTCTCAAAATACACATGTATATGTGTGTCTATATATATATATATTACACATATATGACACACATTTATACATACACATATTTTATATATCCACATATATAAAATGATTCTTGGTTGCTATGCCACCCATGTTTTGCACATTGCTTTGCACTTTCCTTTTTTAATTTATTTATTTATTTATTTACTTATTTTATTTATTTATTTATTTATTTTTTATTGCATTTTAGGTTCTGGGGTACATGTGAAAAACATGCAAGGTTGTTGCATAGGTACATATGTGGCAGTGTGATTTGCTACCTTCCTCCCCTTCACCTATATCTGACATTTCTCCCCATGCTATCCCTCCCCAACTCCCCACCCCCATCCCTCTATCCCCCCTCTCCCCCCCAACAGACCCCAGTGTATAGTGCTCCCCTCCCTGTGTCCATGTGTTCTCATTGTTCAACACCCACCTATGAGTGAGAACATGTGGTGTTTGATTTTCTGTTCTTGTGTCAGTTTGCTGAGAATGATGGTTTCCAGGTTCATCCATGTCCCTACAAAGGACGCGAACTCATCGTTTTTGATGGCTGCATAATATTTCATGGTGTATATGTGCCACATTTTTCCTGTCCAGTCTATCATCGATGGGCATTTGGGTTGGTTCCAGGTCTTTGCTATTGTAAACTGTGCTGCAATGAACATTCGTGTGCATGTGTCCTTATAGTAGAACGATTTATAATCCTTTGGATATATACCCAGTAATGGGATTGCTGGGTCAAATGGAATTTCTATTTCTAGGTCCTTGAGGAATCGCCACACTGTCTTCCACAATGGTTGAACTAATTTACACTTCCACCAACAGTGTAAAAGTGTTCCTATTTCTCCACATCCTCTCCAGCATCTGTTGTCTCCAGATTTTTTAATGATCACCATTCTAACTGGCGTGAGATGGTATCTCAACGTAGTTTTGATTTGCATTTCCCTAATGACAAGTGATGATGAGCATTTTTTCATATGTTTGTTGGCCTCATGTATGTCTTCTTTTGTAAAGTACCTGTTCATATCCTTTGCCCATTTTTGAATGGGCTTGTTTGTTTTTTTCTTGTAAATCTTTTTTAGCTCGTTGTAAATTCTGGATATCAGCCCTTTGTCTGACGGGTAGGCTGCAAAAATTTTTTCCGATTCTGTTGGTTGCCGATTCACTCTATTGACTGTTTCTTTCACCGTGCAGAAGCTGTGGAGTTTGATCAGGTCCCATTTGTCTATTTTGGCTTTTGTTGCCAATGCTTTTGGTACTTTGGTCATAAAGTCCTTGCCTACGCCTATGTCCTGAATGGTTTTGCCTAGGTTTTCTTATGGTGTTAGGTCTTATGTTTAAGTCGTTAATCCATCTGGAGTCAATTTTAGTGTAAGGTGTCAGGAAGGGGTCAAGTTTCTGCTTTCTGTATATGGCTAGCCAGTTTTCCCAACACCACTTATTGAACAGGGATTCCTTTCCCCATTGCTTGTTTTTGTCAGGTTTGTCAAAGATCGGGTGGTTGTAGATATGTTGTGTCACCTCCGACGCCTCTGTTCTGTTCCATTGATCTATATCTCTGTTTTGGTACCAGTACCATGCTGTTTTGATTACTGTAGCCTTGTAGTATAGTTTGATGTCGGGTAGTGTGATGCCTCCTGCTTTGTTCTTTTTGCTTAAAATTGACTTGGCTATGCGGGCTCTCTTTTGGTTCCATATGAAGTTTAAGGTGGTTTTTTCCAGTTCTGTGAAGAAGGTCATTGGTAGCTTGATGGGGATAGCATTGAATCTGTATATTACTTTGGGCAGTATGGCCATTTTCACGATATTGATTCTTCCTAACCATGAACATGGAATGTTTCTCCATCTGTTTGTGTCCTCTCTTATTTCGTTGAGCAGTGGTTTGTAGTTCTCCTTGAACAGGTCCTTTACATTCCTTGTTAGTTGTATTCCTAGGTATTTTATTCTCTTTGTAGCAATTGTGAATGGCAGTTCGTTCTTGATTTGGCTCTCTTTAAGTCTGTTATTAGTGTATAGGAATGCTTGTGATTTTTGCACATTGATTTTGTATCCTGAGACTTTGCTGAAGTTGCTTATCAGTTTCAGGAGATTTTGTGCTGAGACAATGGGGTCTTCTAGATATACAATCATGTCGTCTGCAAATAGAGACAATTTGACTTCCTCCTTTCCTAATTGAATACCCTTTATTTCCTTTTCTTGCCTGATTGCTCTGGCTAGAACTTCCAGTACTATATTGAATAGGAGTGGTGAGAGAGGGCATCCTTGTCTAGTGCCTGATTTCAAAGGGAATGCTTCCAGTTTTTGCCCATTCAGTATGATATTGGCTGTCGGTTTGTCATAAATAGCTTTTATTATTTTGAGATACGTTCCGTCGATACCTAGTTTATTGAGAGTTTTTAGCATAAAGGGCTGTTGAATTTTGTCAAAGGCCTTCTCTGCATCAATTGAGACAATCATGTGGTTTTTGTCTTTGGTTCTGTTTATGTGGTGAATTACATTTATAGACTTGCGTATATTGAACCAGCCTTGCATCCCCGGGATGAATCCTACTTGATCATGGTGGATAAGCTTTTTGATGTGCTGTTGCAATCGGCTTGCCAGTATTTTATTGAAGATTTTTGCATCTATGTTCATCATGGATATTGGCCTGTAGTTTTCTTTTCTTGTTGAGTCTCTGCTGGGTTTTGGTATTAGGATGATGTTGGTCTCATAAAATGATTTGGGAAGGATTCCCTCTTTTTGGATTATTTGGAATAGTTTCAGTAGGAATGGTACCAGTTCCTCTTTGTATGTCTGGTAGAATTCGGCTGTGAACCCATCTGGACCTGGGCTTTTTTTGGGTGGTAGGCTCTTAATTGCTGCCTCGACTTCAGCCCTTGTTATTGGTCTATTCAGGGTTTCAACTTCTTCCTGGTTTAGGCTTGGGAGGATGCAAGTGTCCAGGAATTTATCCATTTCTTCCAGGTTTTCTAATTTATGTGCATAGAGTTGCTTGTAATAATCTCTGATGATGGTTTGAATTTCTGTGGCATCTGTGGTGATATCCCCTTTATCATTTTTTATTGCATCTATTTGGTTATTCTCTCTTTTCTTTTTTATTAGTCTGGCTAGTGGTCTGTCTATTTTGTTGATCTTTTCAAAACACCAGCTCCTGGATTTATTGATTTTTTGTAGGGTTTTTCGTGTCTCTATCTCCTTCAATTCTGCTTTGATCTTAGTTATTTCTTGTCTTCTGCTAGGTTTTGAGTTTTTTTTATCTTGCTCTTCTAGCTCTTTCAATTTTGATGATAGGGTGTCAATTTTAGATCTCTCCTTTCTTCTCATGTGGGCACTTATTGGTATATATTTTCCTCTAGAGACTGCTTTAAATGTGTCCCAGAGATTCTGGTATGTGGTGTCTTCGTTCTCGTTGGTTTCAAGGAACATCTTTATTTCTGCCTTCATTTCAGTGTTTATCCAGTCTACATTCAGGAGAAAGTTGTTCATTTTCCATGAAGCTGTGTGGTTCTGGGTTGGTTTCTGAATTCTGAGTTCTAACTTGATTGCACTGTGGTCTGAGAGACTGTTTGTTATGGTTTCCGTTCTTTTGCATTTGCTGAGGAGTGATTTACTTCCAATTATGTGGTCAATTTTAGAGTAGGTGTGATGTGGTGCTGAGAAGAATGTATATTCTGTGGATTTGGGGTGGAGAGTTCTGTAAATGTCTATTAGGTTTGCTTGTTCCAGGTCTGAGTTCAAGTCCTGGATATCCTTGTTAATTTTCTGTCTTGTTGATCTGTCTAATATTGACAATGGGGTGTTGAAGTCTCCCACTATTATTGTGTGGGAGTCTAGGTCTCTTTGTAATTTTTTAAGAACTTTCCTTATATATTTGGGTGCTCCTGTATTAGGTGCATATATATTTAGGATCGTTAGCTTTTCTTGTTGCATTGATCCCTTTACCATTATGTAATGTCCTTCTTTGTCTCTTTTGATCTTTGTTGCTTTAAAGTCTATTTTGTCAGAGATGAGAATTGCAACTCCTGCTTTTTTTTGCTCTCCGTTTGCTTGGTAAATCTTCCTCCATCCCTTTATTGTGAGTCTTTGTGTATCCTTGCATGTGAGGTGGGTTTCCTGGATACAGCACACTGATGGGTTTTGGCTTTTTATCCAGTTTGCCAGTCTGTGTCTTTTGATTGGGGCATTTAGTCCATTTACATTTAGGGTTAATATTGTTATGTGTGAATTTGATCCTGTCATTTTGATGCTAGCTGGCTGTTTTGCCCATTGGTTGATGCAGATTCTTCATTGTGTTGATGCTCTTTACCGTTTCATGTGTTTTTGGAGTGGCTGGTTCTGGTTGTTCTTTTCTATGTGTAGTGCCTCCTTTAGGAGCTCTTGTAAAGCTGGTCTGGTGATGGTGAAATCTCTGAGTTCTTGCTTGTTCACAAAGGATTTTATTTTTCCTTCACTTATGAAGCTTAGTTTGGCTGGATATGAAATTCTGGGTTGAAAGTTCTTTTCTTTAAGGATGTTAAATATCGGCCCCCACTCTCTTCTGGCCTGTAGGGTTTCTGCTGAGAGATCTGCAGTGAGTCTGATGGGCTTCCCTTTGTGGGTAACCCGACCTTTCTCTCTGGCTGCCCTTAGTATTTTCTCCTTCATTTCAACCCTGGTGAATCTGATGATTATGTGCCTCGGTGTTGCTCTTCTAGGGGAATATTTTTGTGGTGTTCTCTGTATTTCCTGGGCTTGAATATTGGCCTGCCTTGCTAGGTTGGGGAAGTTTTCCTGGATAATATCCTGGAGAGTATTTTCCAGCTTGGATGCATTCTCTTCGTCACATTCAGGTACCCCTATCAAACATAGATTAGGTCTTTTCACATAGTCCCATATTTCTTGTTGACTTTGTTCATTCCTTTTTACCCTGTTTTCTCTAATCTTGCCTTCTCGTTTTATTTCATTGAGTTGATCTTCTACCTCTGATATCCTTTCTTCTGCTTGGTCAATTCGGCTGTTGAAACTTGTGCATGCTTCACGAAGTTCTCGTGTTGTGTTTTTCAGCTCCATCAATTCATTCATATTCCTCTCTAAGTTGTCCATTCTCGTTAGCATTTCGTCAAGTCTTTTTTCAAGGTTCTTAGTTTCTTTGCATTGGGTTAGAACATGTTCTTTTCACTCACGGAAGTTTCTTATTATCCACTTTCTGAAAGCTGATTCTGTCATTTCCTCACACTCATTCTCCATCCAGTCTTGTTCCCTTGCTGGTGGGGAGTTGTGCTCCCTTGTAGGAGGAGAAGTTTTCTAATTTTGGGTGTTTTCATCCTTTTTGCGCTGGTTTCTTCCCATCTTTGTGGATTTATCCACCTATCGACTTTGTAGTTGCTGTCTTTCTGATTTTGGTAATTTTAAGTCTGCAGCAGCAGAACTCATAAACCCCCTTTTTCTTCCGTCCCGGTGTTCTGTCCCGGGGATTTAGGGAGTTATGATTTTCCGCTGTCTTGTTGTTGCTTTCCCTGCCCACAAGGTGGCAGCCTAGTCGCACTCAGCCTGCAGAGGCTTCGCTGAGCTGCTGTGGGCTCCGCCCAGCTTCCTTGTGAACTTTCCTGCAGTCTTGTTTATATGGGCGTAGTTAGAACTGTTTCCGCTATGATGGCCCGCCCCTGTAGTGATGGAGTCTCTGTAGTGGCGGGTTACCTTCCTAGTGGCAAATTGCCCTAGGAACTGCAGGGTGTGTCCCAATGGAGGGCACCCCTCCCCCACAGAGCTGGACCGACCCGGGTTCAGTTGTGTTTCCTGAGGCGCTTTCTTTGCCCAGGAGTGTCCTGTCTTGTCTCCCTGTTTCAGCTCCCCTTGCTGGCTTACCGGGGACTCGGGGACTCGGTTTCACTCACTCTGCAGGAGGAGCCACTTCCCTTGCCTCAGGGCACAGGCCGAGCGGTTGCGCCAGTCAAACCAGCCACGCTGGCGACCCGTGGGGCTCTTTCCCTTGTGAATCTCCTGGTCTGTGGGCAGTAAAAATCCGCTGCCCAGTGAACCGTTGCTGAAGCGGCGGCTCTGAGATTCGTGGCGTGTTTTTGCCCGGGGAATTTCCTGGCTTGACTCCCTGTTTCAGCTCCCCTTGCTGGCTTACAGAGGACTCAGTCGCACTCACTCTGCAGAAGGAGCCGCTGCTCCCTGCCTCAGGGTGCAGGCCTAGCTGCGGCCGCACCGCTCAAGCCAGCAGCGCTGGCGACCTGTGGTGCTCTTCCCCCTGTGAATCTCCTGGTCTGTGGGCAGTAAATATCCGTCTGGAAATGCGGCGTCCACTCACCCTCTGCGCTTTCTCTCGGAGCTGCATTCGCGAGTTCCTCCTAATCGGCCATCTTGGATCTGTCTCCCCTTCTTTTTTAATTTTATTTTTTCATTAAACCTTTTATCTTGGAGGGAATTTCATAAGAAACCATTTATGTCTGTCTCTCTTTTTATATCATGTTTCATTTTTTGGAGCAATGAGAATTTATTTACCAAATCCTGATAATTGGCATCTAATTAGGAAGGGATACTGAGAAAGAATGAGGAGCTCTTGTTCTGTGTAGAATATTGGGCTAATTACTCTGGTTACTTAGTGGCTATTTCTTGAGTTTCTAAGAATCCTGTTCTTGGTTCAGCCATAGACTCTTCCTTTTCCCTTGTTTTCACTCCCTTTTCTCTTGAAACCTTCAGCAAACCCAGGTGATTTCCACCTAGTGATATCGGTAAACACACACACACAGACACACACTTCCAAAAAACTAAAAACACAAACAGTTTGAAATGACTTTCAAAGGTAAGTTCTCCATAAATAAATAAGTCTCCAAATGAACTATCATGATGGTGTGGCTAAGGTGTGGTTATTCCCCTCGTTTATGTTTTCCAGAGCCTGTTTTTGACTGGTACAAAAATCTCCCATTTGTTCTTCTTGTTCAGAGCCTGTGGTTTATTTTCTCTTATCTGGACACTGTTCCATGAACCCCAGGAGAGATGCATTGTCACAAAAGCCTTGGCATTTGTCAAACAGTGAGCAGCGTGAGCTGATGGAGCCAGGCACCTGGCAGGGACCTAGTAGATGCTGCATGGCTGCCTGGCAGGTGGCCCTGATGACTTTGGGAACTGAGGAATCTGCATTGACTGCCTGTTTGTCTCCTGTGTGGGAATGAGTTGGGAGGACTCTTCAATGAAAAAGCACAGCTAACTCCAAAGTCACATTTTTCCAAAGCAGCTTTGCTATTCACCTACATTTACCTGCTTCGGTTTACAGAGAAAAACAAGGCTTCATCTTTGATCCTATGTTACTCAGTGCATTGTAGCTTTTGAGTCTTATGTGAACTGATGTCTAGACTGGCACATTTTGGGGAAGAGCATCCCCAACACACTGACAGATGGCTGGCACACCTGTTTTCCTGAGTCTTGGTTCAAAAAACAATACAGTGTTTTGCTTGTTCAAGGTTTCCCTGTAAAATTTTACACATTTTCTAGAGAATATTCAGAAAGTGAAAACTCCTATAAGTGTAAAGTAGTATAATTTGAAAACAACATTTATATTGATTGATTAAATTATATAGACTGTGGAGTGCTTTTTTAATACTTATTTTTTTTTTCTTTTTAGAGACAGGGTCTTGCTACGTTGCCGAGGCTAGTCTCAAACTCCCAAGTTTAAACAATCCTCCCACCTCCACCTCACAAAGTGTTGGGATTACAGGCATATGAGCCACTGCGCCCATCCCTTTTCACATTTGTAAAATGACGACTGTTTTAGGTTAAATTCTTGGAATTTGAAATGTGGATTTTTGTAGAGATTTTTGTGCTGAGAGAGACTTTTCGGGAGGACCCTGTATGGGAGTGAAGGAAGCAGGATAGGGGAGAGGAGAAAGCCTGGAAGGGACATAGGCTCATATGGAATCTGGCTTCAGCCTGATCCCACTGAAAATTTCTGGAACGTGAAGTGTACTGCATAGTTGATCCCCCTGAGGTCAGGGCCTGGTCTTCACTACTCTTACAGTGGTCGGTCATCACCTGACCTTGGAGAGAGAGGAAAACCTCAAGGCTTTTCCAGGGGTGGGGGTCTTTAGAGAACAATTCTCCTGAGAAGTGGGTATTTTCAAACTGTTCATAGTCAACACTCAAAGTGACTGGGAGCTGGCTGCACCAGCCTCGTCTGTGAAATCTGGGAGGGACCCGCAGCATCACTTCAATCCACAGCCTAGAGCTAAGTACTTTGCGTTATTACCTACACATCCATAGCTATATCTTAAAGAAACTATTCCCAAATAATGTTTATTTGTCTGCTTCTGGTTCAATTAGAATAATTTACATGGTATTCTAGTGTATCCAGATTCACACACCAAAAAGGGCAGTCATGGCCCACTATTAGGTGGTAACCTTCAGTTTCAAAATATTGATTTATATGTAAATACTACTTAAAAGCTAATCATGTTTAAATTTTTTAATTAGATTTTTAATCCTGCTGAATTTTCAGTGATACCTCCAAAGCTGCATAACTAGAGTGACCATATAATCCATCATCCAAACTGGGATGCTTTTATTTACAATGATGCTAGGGCAAGAGGCATTTACCAGAACTGTCCTGGGAAAACCAGGATGCAGATGCATGTGACAGCAAGTCACTAGAGGGATATGTCAGTAAACCTCTATGGAGCAATTGTGCACACTGAGGTGGTGTAAGATGTGATATAAAAGTCTCTGCCCTTGGGCAATCAGACATGAGTCAAATGCAGTCACATAAACGGGAAAACAGCAACTGTGTAAAGGAGTTGCGTGTTTTCATCAGAGAAATTTGACAAAATTAGAGAAAGCTTCCCAGAGCAAGTGATACTTGAGCCCCACTGAGAGCCAAAGGATCTAACCAGGTAAAAGGCATAGGAATGGCCATTTCAGTCTGAAGCAGGGTGAGCATGAGAGAATGAAAGGTGAGCTCTTTCATTTATTTTATCCACATTACAAAAATTAATATCTATGTTCTAGAAGCTGGAGTACATCAGGGAACATTACAGATGAGTGATGAGTTTCCTTTTCTCACAGAGCTTATATTCTGAATTGTGTATGTAGAGGTAGTCAACAGGTAGTAAAAGAAAATAAATAGCATAATGTTACATAGTGACAATTATCATAAAGAAAATAAATTGGGTCATATTTGTGGAAGAATCTATCATTTCCCTGTTGTGCAACCTTGTTGAAGTTCATTTGACCATATACATAAGAGTTTATTTCTGGTCTCCTTATTCTGTTTCATTGATCTCCATGTATTTATACCAGTGCTATAGTGTTTTGATTACTGTAGCTTTGTAATACATTTTGAAGTCAGAAAGTGTAAGGCCTCCAGCTTCGTTTTTGTTTTTCAGATTGCTTTGGCTATGCAAGGCAATTTTTTAGATACCATATACATTCCAGGATTTTTTTTCCTATTTCTGTAAAAATCATGGAATTTTGTTGGAGATTTAGAAACGGTTTGCATTGAATCTGTAGGTATATCTGTTTGCATTGAATCTTTTAATAATATTAAGTTGCTTTGAAGATGTATGCATATTTTAATTATAATGCATCTTTTACAACATGAACATGGGATGTGTTTCCATTTATCTGTATCTTTAATTTCTTTTAGTAAAGTTTTGTAGTTTTCTGTGTACAAGTCATTAGTCTTTTAGATTAATTTTATTTCTAAGTATTTTATTCCCTTTGCTGCTGTTGTTAGTGAGATTGTTTTCTTAATTTCCTTTTTGGATTGTTCATTGTTAGCGTGTAGAAACGCAACTGACTTTTGTATATTGACTTTGTATCCTGTAATTTTGCTATATTTATTAGTCCTAATTGTGTGTGGCTGCGTATAATCCTCAGAGTTTTCTAACGATAAGCTTATGTCACCTATGAACAGAGTTAAATTTACTTCTCTCTTTCCAATTGGCATGCCTTACATTTCCCTTTCTCACCTATTTGCTCTGTCTAGAACTTTCAGAATTATGTTGAATAAAAGTTGTAAGAGTGAGCATCCTTGTATATTTCATCTTAGAGGAAAAATTTTGACTTTATCACCATAGAGTATAATGTTAGCTGTGGGATTTTTCATATGTGGCCTTCATTACATTGAAGCAACTTTTTTTTCAACCTGATTTTTTGAGTATTTTTATCATGGAAGGGCATTGAATTTTGTCAAATACTTTTTTGTATCAGCTGAGATAATGATGTGGGTTTTGACCTTTGTTCTGTTAAGGTAGTATATTACATTTGTCAATTTTTACATGTTGGAACATCCTTGCATTACAAGAATTTAAAAAAAATCCCACATGATTATAGCCTGTGATCCTTTTAATGTGCTGTTGAGTTTGTTTGCTAGTATTTTATTGCTAGTATTTTATTTTTCATTTTGGTATCAAGGTTATGCTATTCTTAAGAGTTTGGAAGTGTTCCCTTCTCTTCAACATTTTGGAAGAGTTTGAGAAGCATTAACACTAATTTTTTTTATTGTACTTTGAGTTTTGGGGTACATGTGCAGAAGATGCAGATTTGTTGCATAGGCATACATGTGCCATGGCAGTTTGCTGCATCCATCACCCGTCATCTACATTAGATATTTCTCCTAATGCTATCCTTCCCCTAGATCCCCACCCCCTGACAGTCCCAGTGTGTGATGTTCCCCTCCCTGTGTCCATGTGTTCTCATTGTTCAACTCCCACGTATGAGTGAGAACATGAAGTGTTAGTTTTCTGTTCCTGTGTTAGTTTGCTGAGAATGATAGTTTCCAGCTTCATCAATGTCCCTGCAAAGGACATGAACTCATCCTTTTCTATGGCTGCATAGTATCCCATGGTATAGATATGCCACATTTTCCTTATCCAGTCTGTTACTAATGGGCATTTGGGTTGGTTCCAAGTCTTTGCTATAGTGAACAGTGCTGCAATAAACATACATGTACAAGTGTCTTTATAATAGAATGATTTATAATTCTTTGGGTATATACCCAGTAATGGGATTGCTGGGTCAAATGGTATTTCTATTTCTAGATTTTTGAGGAATCACCACACTGTCTTCCACAATGGTTGAACTAATTTACAATCCCACCAACAGTGTAAAAGCCTTCTTATTTTTCCACATCCTTCTCAGCATCTGTTGTCTCCTGACTTTTTAATGATTGCTATTCTAACTGGTGTGAGATGGTACCTCAATGTGGTTTTAATTTGCATTTCTCTAATGACCAGGAATGATAAGCTTGTTGGCAGCATAAATGTCTCCTTTTGAGAAGTGTCTGTTCATATCCTACACCCAGTTTTTGATGGGGTTGTTTTTTTCCTGTACATTTGTTTAAGTTCTTTGTAGATTCTAGATACGAGCCCTTTGTCAGATGTATAGACTGCAAAATTTTTCTCTCATTCTGTAGGTTGCCTGTTCACTTTAATGATAGTTTCTTTTGCTGTGCAGAAGCTCTTAAGTTTAATTAGATCCCATTTGTCTATTTTGGCTTTTGTTGCCATTGGTTTGGTGTTTTAGTCATGAAGTCTTTGCCCATACCTATGTCCTGAATGGTATTGCCTATGTTTTCTTCTAGAGTTTTTATGGGTTTAGGTCTTATGTTTAAATCTATAATCCATCTTGAGTTAATTTTTGTATAAGGTATAAGGAAAGGATCCTGTTTCAGCTTTCTGCATATGGCTAGCCAGTTTTCTCAACACCATTTATTAAATAGGGAATCCTTTCCCCATTGCTTGTTTTTGTCAGGTTTGTCAAAGATGAGATGGTTGTAGATGTGTGGCATTATTTCTGAGGCCTCTGCTCTGTTCCATTGTTCTGTATGTCTGTTTTGGTACCAGTACCATGCTGTTTTGGTTTCTATGAGAGGACACAAACAAGTATAGTTTGAAGTCAGGTAGCATAATGCCTCCAGCTTTGTTTTTTGTGCTTAGAATTGTCTTGGCTATGTGGACTGTCTTTTGGTTCAATATGAAATTTAAGGGTTTTTTTTTCCAAATCTGTGAAAAATGTCAATGGTAGCTTGATGGGGATAGCATTGAATCTATAGATTACTTTGTGCAGTCTGGCCATTTACATGATATTGATTCTTCCTATCCATGAGCATGGAATGTTGTTCCATTTGTTTGTGTCCTCTCTTATTTCCTTGAGCAGTGGTTTGTAGTTTTCCTTGAAGAGTTCCTTCACATCCCTTGTAAGTTGTATTCCTAGGTATTTAATTCTCTTTGTAGCAATTGTGAATGGGAGTTCACTCATGATTTGGCTCTCTGTTTGTCTGTTATTGCTGTATATGAATGCTTGTGATTTTTGCACATTGATTTTGTATCCTGAGATTTTGCTGAAGTTGCTTAACAGCTTAAAGAGGTTTTGGGCTGAGATGATGGCGTCTTCTAAATATACAATCATGTCGTCTGCAAATGGAGACAATTTGACTTCCTTTTTACCTATTTGAATACCGTTTATTTCTTTCTCTTGCCTGATTGCCCTGGCCAGAACTTCCAATACTATGTTGAATAGGAGTGGTGAGAGAGGGCATCCTTTTCTTGTGCTGGTTTTCAAAGGGAATGTTTCCAATTTTTGCCCTTTTACTATGATATTGGCTATAGGTTTGTCAAAAATAACTCTCATTATTTTGAGATATGTTCCATCAATATCTAGTTTATTGAGAGTTTTTAGCATGAAGCATTGTTGAATTTTGTTGAAGGCCTTCTCTGCATCTATTGAGATAATCATGTGGCTTTTGTCTTTGGTTCTGTTTATGTGATGAGTTACATGTATTGATTTGCGTATGTTGAACCAGCCTTGCATCCCAGGGATAAAGCCAACCCGATCGTGATGGATAAGCTTCTTGATGTGCTGTTGGATTTGGTTTGCCAGTATTTTATGGAGGATTTCTGCATTGATGTTCAGCAGGGATATTGGCTTCAAATTTTCTTGTTTGTTGTGTCTCTGCCAGGTTTTGGTATCAGGACGATGTTGGTCTCATAAAATGAGTTAGGAAGGATTCCCTCTTTCTATTCTTTGGAATAGTTTCAGAAGGAATGGTACCAGCTATTCTTTGTGCTTCTGGTAGAATTCAGCTATGAACCCATCTAGTCCTGGACTTTTTTTGTTGGTAGGCTATTAATTGCTGCCTCAATTTCAGACCTTGTTATTGGTCTATTCAGGGATTCAGCTTCTTCCTGGTTTAGTCTTGGGAAGGTGTAAGTGTCCAGGAATTTATCCATTTCTTCTAGATTTTCTGGCTTATTTGTGTAGAGGTGTTTATAGTATTTTCTGATGGTAGTTTGTATTTCTATGAGATCAGTGGTTAAATCGCCTTCATCATTTTTTATTGCATCTATTTGATTCTTCTCTCTTCTCTTTTTTATTAGTCTGGCTAATGGTCTATCTATTTTGTTGATCTTTTCAGAAAAACCAGCTCCTGGATTTGTTGATTTTTTTGAAGTGTTTTTCGTGTCTCTATCTCCTTCAGTTCCACTCTGATCTTAATTATTTCCTGTCTTCTGCTGGCATTTGAATTTGTTTGTTCTTGCTTCTCTAGTTCTTTTAATTTTGACATTAGGGTGTTCATTTTAGATCTTTTCTGCTTTCTCTTTTGGGCATTTAGTACTACAAGTTTACCTCTACATACTGCTTTAAATGTGTCCCAGAGATTCTGGTATGTTGTGTCTTTGTCCTCATTGGTTTCAAAGAACATCTTTATTTCTGCCTTCATTTCATTATTCATCCAGTAGTCATTTAGGAGCAGGTTGTTCGGTTTCCATGTAGTTGTGTGGTTTTAAATGAGTTTCTTAATCCTGAGTTCTAATTTATTACATTGTGATCTGAGAGGCTGTTATGATTTTTGTTCTTTTGCGTTTGCTAAGTAGTGTTTTATTTCCAATTATGTGGTCAGTTTTAGAATAGGTGTGATGTGGTGCTGAGAAGAATGTGTATATTCTGTTGATTTGGGGTGGAGGCTTCTGTAGATGTCTATTAGGTTTGCTTGGTCCAGAGCTGAGTTCAAGTCCTGGATATCCTTGTTAATTTTCTGTTTCATTGATCTGTCTAATATTGACAATGGGGTGTTAAAGTCTCCCACTATTATTGTGTGGCAGTCTAAGTCTCTTTGTAGGTCTCTAAGAACTTGCCTTATGAATCTGGATGCTCCTGCATTGGGTGCATATGTATTTAGGATAGTTAGTTCTTCTCGTTGCATTGATCCCTTTACCATTATGTAATTACCTTCTTTGTCTCATTTGATCTTGATGGTTTAAAGTCTGTTTTATCAAAGGCTAAGATTGCAACCCCTGCTTTTTTTGGCTTTCCATTTGCTTGGTAAATATTCCTCCATCCCTTTATTTTGAGCTTATGTATGTCTTTGCATATGAGATAAAAGTCTCCTGAATATAGCACACCAATGGGTCTTGACTCTTTATCCGATTTACCAGTCTGTATCTTTTAATTGGGGCATTTAGCCCATTTACATTTAAGGTTAATATTGTTATGTGTAAATTTGATCCTGCTGTTATGATGCTAGCTGGTTATTTTGTTAGATACTATGTTTTTATATGCTGTATTATAATTTTCATTTATCTTAAAGCTTTTCTAATTTCCCTTGGTTTTTTGTTTTGTTTTGTTTTTATTTTTGTTTTTTTTGAGATGGAGTCTTACTCTGTTCCCCAGGCTGGAGTGCAATGGCATGATCTCAATTCACTGCAACCTCCACCTCCTGGGTTCAAGTGATTCTCCTGCCTCAACTGTTCAGGTAGCTGGGATAACAGGCACCAGCCATCATGCCTGGTTAATTTTTGTGTTTTTAGTACAGACTAGTTTCACTATGTTGGGCAGGCGGGTCTTGAACTCCTGACCTCAAGCAATCCACCCACCTCCGCCTCCCAAAGTACTGGGATTACAGGAATGAGCCACAGTGTCCAACCTCTAATTTCCCTTATGATTTCTTCTTTGACCCACTTGTTCAAGAGTTTGTTGTTTAATTTTCACATATTTGTAAAATTTTCAGTGTTCTTTTTGCTATTGATTTCTAATTCCTTTTTATTGTGCCCAGAAAAAAAATACTTGAAATAATTTCTATCTTCTTAAATTTGTTAAGACTTGTTTTGTAGCTTAACATGTGTTCTATTCTGGAAAATGTTCCATGTATGCTTGAGAAGAATGTGTTCTGCTCTCGTTGAGTGAAACATTGCCTCTCTATGTGTTAGGTCTAATTGGTCTATAGTGTTCAAGTCTGGCTTCCTATTAATTTTCTGTCTGGTTATTTTATTCATGATTGAAAACTGAGCATTTAAATCAACTATTATTGTATTACTATCTATTTCTTCTTTCAATTCTGTCAATGTTTACTTCTTATCTTTGCACACTTTGTTGTTAGGTGAAAACATATTTACAATTATTTCATCTTCCTGGTGAATCTACACTTTTGTCATTATATGATGTCCTTTTTATTTTTGCTGTGACAACTTTTGACTTTAAATCTATTTTGTTTGATACAAGCATGGCCACTTCTGGTCTCCTTTGGTTACCATTTGCATTAAATGTATTTTCTAAACTTTTCACTTTCAGCCTATGCGTGCCCTATTATCTAAAGTGAATCTCTTGAAGATAACATAGAGTTTGAAATCTTTTTTTTATCCATTCAGCCACTGTATGTTTTTCAATTGGGTATTTTAATCAATTTAAATTTAAAGTGAATAATGATGGGACAGGATTTGTTATTGCCATTTTGTTAATTGTTTTATTCTGTCATGCATTTACCTTTACTCCTCTCTCTTCCTCTCTCGCTGCCTTTCTTTGTTCTTTTGTGGTGGCATTCTTGATTCTACTCTCAGTTTCCTTTGTGTATCTTCTATCGGTATTTTCTCTGTGGTTTCCATGGGAATTACATAAAAGTTCTTATAGTTATAACAGCCTACTTTAAACCGATAATTTACCTTCAGTAACATACAGAAACTCTACACCTTTACCTCTCCGTCTCCTGGTATATGCTTCTGCAGATATTACATCTTTTTATGTGTTGTATCCATTTCCATAGTTTTAGGGTTATTTTATGCTTTTATCTTTTGAATTCTATACCACCATTAAAAGTCATTTATATACCACCATCACAATACTATAAGATTTTGTATTTGTTTATAGATTTACCATGACAAGAGACCTTTATATTTTCATATGCTTTCGTGTTGCTGTCTAGCATCCTTCAATTCAACTTGGAGAAATCCCTCTAGCATTTCTTACAGGGCAGACTGGAAGTGATGAACATCTTCAGCTTTTGCTTATTTGGGAAGGTTTTTATTTTGCTCTCATTTCTGAAGGGCAGTTTTGCCTAATAGAGTATTTTTATTGGCACTGTTCTTCCTTTTAATTTTGGATATATTATGCTTCTCCTTTCTGGCCTCTTATGTTTCTACTGAGCAATTTGCTGATAAGCTTGTGGGAGTTCCCTTGTATGTGACAGTCAACATTCTCTTGCCACTTTCAGGGTTATTTCTTTGTTTTGGCTTTTGAGTGCTTTGTTATATGTATCTTGATGTGAGTCTTTTTGGGTTATCCTATTTGAAGTTCATCAAACTTTCCACATTTGTTTTCTGTTTTTTGTTGTTGTTATTGTTTTTTTTCCTTCATAGTAGGATGTTTGTGTCCATCATTTTAAAAAATAAGCTTTCTGCCCATTTCCCTCTTCTCATTCTGGGATTTCCATAATGTGTATATTGGTCAGCTTGTCATTGTCTCATAAGGGTTTGCTGACTCTTTCTTCTGCTTGGTCAATTGTACTATTGAATTTCTCTAGTATATTTTTCTTTAATTCAGTTAATGTATTCTTCAGAATGACTGTTTGGTTCTTTTTTTTTTTATAGTTTCTCTTTGTTAATATTCTTGTTTGGTTCATGTGTGGGTTTCTTTTGCTATCATTAGTTTTCTGTCTATGCTTTTTGTAGTGCATTGAACTTTTAAAAGAAAAATATTTTGAACTCTTTGTCAGGTAATTCAAATTCACAAATCTCTGTTTGTTTGTAGTCAGTTTTTGAATATTCAGTTCGGTTCTTTGATTGGACCATGGTTCTCTGTTTCTTTATACGCCTTGTTTTTTGTTGGGAATTTTACATTCACAAAAACTGTTTCCTTTCACAGTTATCTATGGACTGGCTTTGTACAGAAGACCTTCCCCAGTTCTCCCAGCTAGAGATTCGCAGGGACTCTCAAACATTTAGGGAAATGCATCTTCTCTCGATGTATACATGTAACTTCCCAGAGTGGTTTGCCACCTTTTATTATTTATTTATTTATTTATTTATTTATTTATTTATTTAATTTATTTTCTTTCAGAAGCTTGTAATCTCTTGTTCCCTCTGGCATTATAGCAAGCTGTTGAGCTCTCTTTTAAACTCAACAGCTTCTAGGTAACCAAAGTATACCTGTTCTATTATCGCTTCTAGTCAGGTGAGATAGAAGGCAATTTCTTAGGCAATAAGTTTCCCCAAAAAGCTAAAATATTGGCTACATATTTCACTCTTCTCTTTCCTCCTGGAGGAGAAGCCAGGAATTGAACATTCTCTCCTAATTGCCCTGAGCTATACTGGCTTCTGTCTGCAATACCGAAGGTTTTCTGGTGCTGCAATAAGCCACTGAACTCTCTCTGGTTCTCAGCAGCCTCAGGCAAAGAAAGTATAACAGTTCCAATTCAGCACCCTGATTCTGATGAGGCAGAGAGTCTAGTCCCTCAGGCAGCCCCTTTAAAGGCTGGGAAGTTGGACAAGTGTTCAGCTCTTACCCTTCCCTCCTGTTGGAGAAGTAGTGTGCTTGACTTTTATTCTCCATTGCATCATGCCATGCTAGTTTGGTGGAGAACTATTAGGAGTGAAATACAATTATTTTTAAAGCCATTTCAGTGCATCTGTTCTAAGATTTGAACATGTCTGGGATATCACAACGTTTTATCTGATTTCTGGAATACTTCTAATGACTTTTTGGGCAGTATATTGTTAAGTTAGTATCTCTATGAAAGAACGGAGTCTGAGGTTTCCCATTCTGTATCTTGCTCTATAGACAACATTTTAACAAGCAAAAAATAGTGATGTGAGAGAGGAGCGAGATGGAAGATAGCTGGAAGTTATAAGGATACAGGAGGATTTTTAAAAAATGTAGCAGATACTAGGACATATTGCATGCTGATAAGAATAAATCAATAGAGTCACAGACAGATGATGCTCTACACTAGAGCAGTCACGTTCAAACTTCCGTGTGCATTGGGAACATATGGCAAGCTTGGGAACACACAGGTTGCTAAACTTCACCCCAGAATTTCTGGTTCTGGGGTTCTGGGAAGGGGCTCTAGAACTGTTCTGCCTAACAGGTTCTCAGGTGATGCTGATACAGGTGGTCCAGGGACCATACTCTGAGGGCTCCTGCTCTAAAGAAGGAAGAAAATGATGTCCTTAAGAAAAGAGAAAAAGATAGAGGCAGAGAATAGGGGTTTGTTTTTCTTGGTTTTGTTCTCTCTTTGTTATACTGAGGGACAAGTCACTTAACCAACTTATGTGGTATATTTTGTTGATGGTTACAGACACTGTAGATCTTGGACTAACAGAGAGAGTACTCACTTCAAGCATTTTTCTCCATTGTCTCTATAATTATATCTATTCTTCTCAGATCTCTCTCCATGTTAGATATAGAACAAAAGATCATATGTGTATTTTACACCAACCAAGTTTACCTCATCCATATAAAGATCTCCTTTCCTTGTCCAGAATTCCCACTTGTTTTTCACAACTTTTTCAGATGCCTGTAAGGTTCTAATTTTCTCAGCAGGTAGCAATTTGGAGCCGGTGTAGTGATTTCTCTGACAAGAGTAGTGAGACTTGAAAGGAGCTCTGGGGCCATGGACCTTATCAGCTTGTCAATAAAGATTCCAGCATTGGCCACCTTTTAATATTTGCAGCAATTCACACATTGGGGAAACAAGGCCCCTGGTACACTCAGTGAAGTGCTAGAAGTCTCAGAAAACATGGCAATAGCCCAGGGGTTTTGACAGAATCTAAATACTGCCTTCTTGAGCCACCATAGGATGATTATGTTAGACACAAAAAATAAAAAAATAAAAATAAGCACAGTAAACCTGTGATGTGCAAAGAAAAATGTCAACATTTTCACACTTTAAAACTTATCTCATCAGGGAAAAGGTTTTTTTAGAAGAAAAATCAGCAACTTTTGGTTAAAAAAAAAATCTGTCTCTACACAAGCTACATCTGTTCAGGCGTCTGTCTTCTCCTGTCAGATCTGCTTGAGTTGAAGTTCCCAATGTGATAAAGTCAGAGTCAAGTTCTTTCAGGGTCTGAGAGTATAGAATGTACTGAACACCCAACCAGAGTGAACTGAAGTGGAAATGAAAGGAAATCCATTTTGAAGACTTATGTCCCCTCCTTCTCTCCCTTCCTTTGATGTGAAGAAAAAAGCTCAGCTTCCAGGGTGGTGATAATGGAATATTTTTTCCAGTTAGATTCTTCATCATCTAATCCAACTGTGTCTTAATTCTCCCTACTTTCTTAATACTCCCTGATGTAGCTCAGAGCCCTAACTAACTAGATGGGCCTACACTGGGGAAGCCAGCACTGGAAAGAGAAAAAAGCAAAATATTTCACATTGAAATAAAACAAACAACAAGATATGGGGTAGAGGTAAGTGGGAAGTAAAAACCACAAAGCCTTTTTTTACAGTATATCTCATTACGTCAGCTACACTCTAGAAAATTTATTTCAACTTTTTAAAAGGACAGAATATAAGTAATAATTGATTATTTTGTCAAAAGGCTTACTTATTATTCTTTTAATGCGTTTATGTGTGTTTTGCAGGCCAGTGCTTTACATGATAAAACAGCTATTGTTTTTGGTTATCATATATCATTGAACCTAAGACAATGTTATTTGTAAGATTCACCACCATTTTATAGGTCATTAAGAAAATAGTATTGAATAATTTTAAGAGCTCATTCATTTTAAGATGCCTCCCAATTTCAGAGATGTTAAAATATAAAACATGTTTATCTCATAACTGATTAAAGAATGGATGTCTTCTATATATTGTGAAGAAATTCCCTGGGAACAACATTTGAAGCTTGTATAGATCTTTTCGTAGTTTCACACTCTATGGACGGCCTTTGGTTACACATTATATAAAATGGCCTCCTGCATATGCAAGTGCATAAAGAACATTTATCTTTATCCAATTCACAAATTAGAGTTAGTAGGAATTATCTCCTGGCGGAAGAGCTAAACATACTAATCGGCTATCTTCTTTACTTTAACTCTGATTTTTATCATTAGATATCACAGGAAGATAAACAAGATGTATGACACTAACACACACACACACACACACACACACAAAGTGAATAGAAAATAAGCATTCTTGAATGCATCTATGCATCTAGTGGGATATTTGACTCAGAGTCATTTCTGTCTTGTCCTTGCTGCTAGGGGAAAAAGGAAATGAACTTAACTGGCCATCCCTATTTCATACCTGTGTAAAAAAGAGAAGGCCTTGCACTGGAAGCTTCTTTGAATGGCAGGAAACAAAATAAAGGAAACCTCCTCTTGGTTCTCTATTGAGAAGGTTAGGTTCATCCAGGAATTAATTTGACGTTTCTGGTAGTAGTAGCGTTGTGCATTGAAAGGCTGTGGTATGCTGGAAAAAAAAGCTGAATTGCTTGTATTTGTATCCACGCCCTTTGCATTATGATTCTGTATCTAGTTTCCACCTGTTGAATCTGGCCTGGCTGTGTGACTTGCTTTGACAAATAGTACATGGCAGAAGTGACAGTGAGCTAGTACTAAGCTTACCTTCAGAGACCTTACACATCACTGTTACTGTCACAGGAGTAAGCTTGGGATATTTTGTTGAAGAATGAGAGAACACATTCCATGTGGAAGAAACATAGGTCATTCTACTTGTCTTACCTGAGGCTCTAAGGATGAGGCAAAGTTCTTTAAGATCAGAAAATTTCTTATTTGACCTGCAGCTGACCTCAAAAATGTGAAAGAACCCAGCCAAGAGCAGAAAAACCACCCAGCTGAACCCAGCCCAACTGGCCAACCCATAGACACCTGTGCTAAATAAATGGTGGTTATTTTAAGACAATTACATTTTGGAGTGGTTTATCATGTAGCAGTAACTAACTTAATACATGGTTGAAGAAAGAAATTCCCCTGACAATGAAAAGATTGAGTGTCCCTGCAGTTGGGAATATGAGCAAATAGCACTTTAGAATACTACTACCTCCTTGCACATTCTCTTTCTGTGCAGAAGTTCTGATGAGCTGGACAGAGTATGGCTGGAGGCTTTTCCCCAAAAAACAAACATTGGGAGGAGCAACAAAGGACTCTTGTAGCCGACTTGATGGGCGAGCTGATCAATGGCAATACCAGGCACCTGTGACCTTCTTTGCACAGACATACTGAGAGCCAGAAGTGCCTGGGAAGTAATGTTCACCAGGAGTTATCAGCTACCAATGACTGGTGAGTTTGAAAGCCTAGATCCTTTGTCCTAAGGAGGGATAAAGTCTAGGTGTCATTTATACTCTGGAGCTCCCTGCAGATCAGGCAGAGGTTGATGCCTCACCTGAAATTACCATCTGCCTGGTCTCCTCCCCTTCCTCGTCCTGCTTTTTCTTCTCTTACCAATCTCTCCTTGAGCACATTCCTCATAAACAACTTAGTCTTGTCTCAGGATCTGTTTCAAGAGAACTCACTGTAAGACAGTTGATTTGGGGAGAACAAAAAAAGCTGATGTGTAAGTTAACCTAACTTTGCATGTGGCCCTATATATTGCGCATCAAATTAGCCATCAATAATACAGTTGTACTTCTTACCTAAGGTGTTTATTACCTGGGAACAAGCATAGGTGAATAGAGCAACTTTTTGTGAAGTTGGAAATAGTTTCTGCTTCCTTTCTTTTTTAATGTGAAACAATATTCACCTTTATTAAAGTAAACACCCACTACACATTTGCAGTACCAAATAATGTGCTGTGGACTGTTTTCCAATCTTTCAGTTATGTATAAGAGAATGTTAAAACCATGTTGGTTGTATATTAACTAGTGCAAAGTTTCTGCTTATTTTCTGAGCTCATTTAACATATATTTAAAACATAGCATGTAGTTTTCACTTTTTCTTTTCAATTTCTAATTCACACTTTTTTTAAGTTGTTCCCTGCATTAGACTTTACTTATTTTTTATGTCAAGAACAGTGGGAAGTGCTGTAGGAAAATACCAAATTCATGATGTGAAGATTGAAAATATTAATAATAATATTAAAACTAAAACATCATTAATTTCATACAGCCCTAGGTCACAATATTCAGAGCAGTAACAATGACCATAAAAATTAAATGAAAGAAGAGAAAATTACATTATTTTTCAGGAGCAGAGAAGGGCTGCCACCTAGGAAGATGAGATTGAAGCTGGCTTCTGCTAGAACAGTTCCAATTAACTATCCCCATTTAAATACATCCAGAAAACAAGATCTCAAGAATATTGCACTATAAATAAGATGTTTAAATTAGAGCTCATGAAAAGTGAGAAGATAATGGTAGCTAGGAGTAAATTTAATCACAGCCTCTATGCCTCCCCCACATCCCCTTTAGTATTGTGTATGTCAAGGCATGAAGAGCAAAAAAAAAAAAAAAGAACAGAGCTGAGGTCAAGATTATATTTTAGATTAAAAAAATAGCTCCTATAAATGTTAATTTAAACCAAGATAAGGCACAGTATTTACATGAAGCCACCGTTATAAACTGTATTTCTTGTACTATTACTCTTATCTAAGACACGGTACTTGATTTTCAGCTTTATTTGGTATCTGCTGCTTTTGAGCTGATAATAAATTTCATGTTCCTGTATCTGCCCCCTATGGAAGAGATGAGGATATGCTCCATTTTCTTCTGTGGAATCCTTAGGAATTTACTAAGCAAATATTCTAATGTTATTCTTTGACGTGGTAAATGAGAAAGTCTGATGAACCTCGCTCTCCACGGAGTGAAGGCGGCCAGATCAAGCATAAGCATCACTGCATATCTGTTACCATACCCACTGTTCAATTAGAATACAAACGGGTGTCTTCAGGTCTTATACTCAGAACTATGTGATATTTTGGAGAGGCACAGAAATACATTAAGTCTTATTAGTCTTTTAGGTGAGTTTCTAATTTGGTGAATAACAATGAAGAGATAGTAGATTCAGAAATACGTTGAATAACAAAGGTCATAAGGAGGTAGAATACTGAGGAAAGATAAAACTTTCCATTTATTTTCTAAACACATTTCTGTGCCCATTTTGATTGAAAGTAATGGCCTAGAGTATAGTGTTAAGTATCTGATATCTCAGCTTGAAGAGTTACCTCACTGAATAGCAACATAGGCAGTGAATAGGGAGAGGTGGTGGTGGGTATGGAAGCCTGGGTTGGAGATGGCACTTTATTTGGGTCTTGGAGGATGTATTGGTTTTGGATGGGAAAGAAGAGGATTCAGAGTGAAAACAGTAGCCATGGTGAAAAGCAAATTTTCAGGTGTGTGGCACAGGAAGGGGACCAGTCTGAGCAGAGCAGATAATGAGCTACCGAGTTAGGGGAATGGCTGTAAAGAGAAATTAGATCACAGGGAACTTAAAACCCAGGAGAGAGAGTTTATATTTAATATGGTAGGAATCAAAGAGTCCATGAATACTGCACAAACAGGGAAAGACGCTACCAAAATGTGGCTTAGGGAAGGTGTGGTTGAGGGAATGTGTGTTTTGTGGTACCCTGGAGGAAACAGAGATGAATACAATAGATTTGAAGTAGTGAGGATCAGTTTGGATCAATAACCAGTGTCAGGAGGATGGTCTGAGAGATATCTTGAGGGAAACAGAAGAGGCAGGTGACTTTCTCTCTGTAAAGAATGGAGGAGCTAACTTAACAAGTTATCAAAGTAGTGTACAAAAACCTACACGTAATGGGGAAGCCAGGTGTAAAAGTAATATAAATCATCAATTTAAGAAAATACTCCCTATTTAAGAATTCATATGCAAAGAGAAAAAAAAAACCAATAAATGTATCTCTGGATGTGTTCGTACAACTGCTTTCAATTATGGACCTTGAACAGCATCACCATCACCTGGAAGGTTGTGAGACATGCAGACTTTCCTGGCCCTCCTTCAAATCCATACACCACAAACTCTGGAGGTGAAGCCTAGCGACCTGTTCTAACAAGCCTCCAGATGATTCTGATAGACACTAAAATTTGAGAACCATTGCTGCAGTACAGTGCTGCTAAAACTTTAGTGTCCATCATTACTTGGAGATCTTGCCGAGGGCAGATTCCCGGGCCCTGCTACAAAGACTCCGATCCAGCAGGTGTATGGTGTGCTACGGATGTGCCTGCCTTCCAAGCCCCCAGGTGATGCTAACGCTGCTAGTCTGGGCTCCCTGGCTAAAGAGGCCTTGACAGCTTCCGTGGTAGCCAGTGATTTGCTGAATGACTTCCTTATTCTGTAAATAAGTGTACTTGTCATCTCATTTGTCTAAAAGACTTATACGTTAAATTTTGTCCATTTGCTGGGGATAGTGGGAAGTGCCAAAAAAAAAAAAAATTGACTGTGCTCTTTAACTCATGTTGGCTCATATGTTGGCTCATAATCCTTTAAAAATGGATGCTTTGGGTGTAATTGAAGAAAAGAACTTACATAAATTAGGAAGTATCAATTGAGGTGACATGGGAGCATTTATAATACTCATGATATCTGACTTTTCTCTCCCAGCTATCTGATAGAGGAGAGAGCCAGCCTGAAGGAGTAGGTGAGAAAACTTTGAAAAGAATTAATAAGTGGAGAGATATAAAGCTATCCTAGATGCCTTCCTGCTTGTGGTCTGCAGATACATAACAAGGAATGTGGACATTAATACGTATTGAGCCAGGTGAACATAATTTTACTCTTAATTCATTTACTCTTTTAACAGCCATGTAAGCAAAGTGGGGACATCCTAATTTAATGGGTTAGAAATCAGCCTTAGAAAACATTTGAGACTTGCTCAAGTTCTGGAAGCTGGTAAAAGAACAGAGTAAGTATTCCAGTAATCTCTGCAAGACTCAAAGCTCCTGTTCTTTCCACCATACTACTTTACCCAACAAATGAGGACCCTTGCATAAAGACCTGAACTCCTCTTAATCTGTTCTGCTCCTATGAATATTACTATTTGCCTTATACTTAAAATGGTTACCCAAGGATAATGATTAGTTTCTTCCTGCTGGAGCTCCTTCTACTAATTCTCACTGGAGAGAGAAGCACAGTGAAGATACCAAGTTTGAAATGACAAGGGTGAAAAATTAAAGCTCACCCAAGACCCAGTTTCCTCAACCGTGCAATACAAGTAATATCTCACAGGTTATGCCTGGGCATAGGAAAAAGGTAATAGAGAATGGGTACTCTTACGTTTATTTACTGTGGTAATTAATAGGCTACTTAGTTGAAAGAACTGTACAGACCATACATCAAAATGTAAGCATAATAAATATTATCATATAGAATTCTGGGGCAAGGCCAAGCACAGTGGAAACACTGTCTTTACTAAAAATACAAAAGTTAGCTGGGCATGGTGTTGGGTGCCTGTGATCCCAGCTACTGGGGAGGCTGAGGCAGGAGAATTGCTTGAATCTGGGAAGTGGAGATTGCGGTGAGCCAAAATCGTGCCATTGCACTCCAGCCTGGGTGACAGAGCAAGACTCCATTTCACAAAAAAAAAGAAAAGAAAAGAAAAAGAATTTGGTGAGTGTAGTGGGCTGAACGATGATCCTTCAAAAGATGTGTCTCCCTCCTAATCTCTGGAAACTATAAATGTGACCTTATTTGGAACAAGGGTCTTTGTGGATGTAATTAAGGATCTTGAAAAATGAGATCATCCTGGATTATCTGGGTGAACCTTAAATTCAGTTGGAAGGTCCTTGTATGAGACATATGGAAGACAAGACAGACACAGAAGAGACAGTGACATGAAAACAGAGGTGGAGATTGGAGTGATGTGGCCACAAGCCAAGGATTTCCAAAGCCACAAGAAGCTGGAAGAGACAAGGAAGGATTCTCACCTAGAGACTCCAGAGGGAGTGCAGATTTGCCAAGCTATGATTTTGAACTTCTGGCCTCCAGAACTATGAGGCAATAAATATCTCTTCTTTAAGCCACCCAGTTTCTACTAATTTGTTAGAGCAGCCACAGGAAACTAACACAATGAGTGAAAGGAACTGACAGGATTTCATTTCCCTCCCAAAGAATTAGAAGCTGGCACCCAGACAAATCTCCAAAGTAGGTGGTAACATGGATGAGATTTCTTTTCAACTCTCTCCAGGCCCAGTTTTTTTTCTACTTTTTCTATATTCCTGATTTCTGTTCACTCTCTCTTCTTCCATCAAAATCACTCTGCCATGGTCCACTACTTCAAGTAGAAGAAAAGCTTTAAACAGGTCAGCAACAATGTCTGCTAGGCCTGCAGCTCTGTCTGAGGTTGATTCCTTAGAGGCAGAGCCTGAGATGGGTATTTTTTCTCAAGTGATTTATTGAGAGAATGACCTCAGGGAAAGAAGCTGGGGAACTAGGATAAGGCAGGTGAAGAAGCTAAACAAAAGATGTCGGTTCCTGTGAAGTTTAACCTCGGCCTGATCCCACCAGAATGGATGGCCTTAGAGTTTTTATTTAATAGATTTTATTTTTGTAAGAGAAGTTTTAGATTCACAGCAAAATCGAGCAAAAAGTATAGAAATTCTCTATGTACACCCCTGTACACACATGCACAAACTACCCAACTGTTAACATCCTACACCAAAATGGTACTTTTGTTACAATCAATGAATCTACACTAACACATCATTGTCACCTAGTCTGTAGTTTACATTAGTGTTCACATTGGCATGTATCTACCATTATAAAGTCAGAGTATTTTCTCTGCTCTAAAATTCCTTTGAGCTCTATTTATTTCTCTTTCCCCAACCCCTGACAACCACTGATCTTTTTACTGTTTCCATCGTTTTATCTTTGCCAGAATGTCATACGGTTAGAATAATACAGTGTGTAGCCTTTTCAGATTGGCTTTTTCAGTTAGCAATATGCATTTACGTTTCCTCCATTATCTTTTCATGACTTGGTAGCTCATTTCTTCTTAGCACTGAATAATATTCCATGTCTGGATGTACCATAGTTTATTGACCCCTTCACCTACTGGAGGGCATTTTGGTTGCTTGCAAGTTTTGGCAATTATGAATAAACCTGCTATAAACATCTATGTGCAGGTTTTCGTGTGCACATAAGTTTTCAGCTCATTTGGACAAATACCATAGAGCATAATTGCTGGATCATATGGCAAGACTATGTTTAGTTTTGTAAGAAACTGCCAAATTGTCTTCCAACATGGCTGTGCCATTTTGCATTTCCTTCAGCAAGGAATGAGAGTTCCTGTTGCTCTACATCCTCACCAGCATATGATGTTAGCACTTTGGATTTTAGCCATTCTAATAGGTATGTAGTGGTGTATCTCATTGTTGTTTTAATTTACAACCTGTACTGGCACATGATGTTGAACATTTTATATTCTTATTTGCCCTCTGTAGATACTCTTTGGTGAGATGTATGTTCAGGTCTTTTGCCCATTTTTTTTTCATTGAGTTGTTCATTTTTTTATTGTTGAATTTTAAGAGTTGGTTGTATATTTGGGATAATGGTCCTTTACCAGATATGTCATTTACAATTTTTTTTCTCTCCCCATCTGTGACTTGTCTTCTTGTTTTTGTGAGATACTAGATTTTCAAACTCAGAATTAAGGGCCCTGTGCTGTTAAATCAATCGTTCTGAAGAAATTCACTTCTGATAGCTAAGGGCAGTTCTCTGGAGAAGGGTGCAGGTGTGTATCTGGCAGCTGACGTCAAAAGCATGTTGGAGTTAGATGTTCTGGCCTCCAAGAAGAGATCTGGGTGAAGCCCTAGAAGCACTTTCTGAGGGAAGTAGTTCCAAGGTGTCTCTATGGAAGCTGAGGCCAGTTTTATACCTGTGTTCCCCTTCTCACTCCCTGTGGTTTATACAGATTTGATTCAATGGCCAGCAGCCCTTTGGCTGAGTGATGGCTATCTGAGCAGGCCAAGTGGTCACCACCTGGGATGATCAGATTCTGTCTCATAAATAAGAATGTCAGCCAAGAGACATAGCTGGAACAATCAACTGGTAACTAGAGTAGAAGTCACCTTCAGAGCATCAGGTCTCAGACAGCACCTGCCTCACATAAATGAAGGACCACCCAGGTAATCTGATGCCAAATAGCCTTTTACTTCTGGTGCCCATGAGGCTCAGTTATTTTGTAAACTGGTTTGATAGAAACTCCTGAAAGTTTTATGTTATTTATTTCCACGTTATTTTTATAATCAATTTTAATTACTTGGGTTCACCTGGATGAGTCTCTGCATCTTACATCTAAAGGGACTGACTGTATAACATGATAAATGATTTGTCAAAAAGCATTTAGACATTGTGTGAATGGACAATGAAGATTAGAAGTCCCAAAATAACCCATTGTTGAAAGAAAGACATTAGTACTCCAACTTAAAAAACTGGTTGATGGTTGACTCTTCATATAACCCAGAGAGTTTTGGTGATCAAATTCTTCCAGCCATCCTTTCCAATATGCTCATCCATTTTTCATGGCACAAATGTTGATTGAGTGCTTATTTGCCAACCACTGTGCCAGGTTTGAGTTTCAATCATCGGTATACCCAGGCACAATTAGGTGCTCTCAAGGATCCTAGCAGGAGAGATAAACTACCAAATAATCACCCTGCTGAGTGATTAACTACATGCTGAAACAACAACTCAGAAGAAGGATGGACCATTTTGAGGTTATGCTGTAAAAGCTGGAGTTAAGGGGAAAGGTCCCTCAGGATTGACACAAAATTGATACAAAGGGTACATAGAAGTTCATAAGTGTGAAGGTCAAGTGATCAAATTCGGATTTTTTTGCATTGTGAGAACATCATTCTGTGGAGTAGAGGACAGATCAGGGAGATTTGGAGGAAGCAGAGGTAAGCTAGTACAGTTTGTAGGCATCAGATGACTTGCTGATCTGTGATGGTGGCATTGACCATGATAAAAAGGGAGTGAAAGAAATTCAAGAGTTATTTAAGAAACTAAATCTGCAGAGTTTGGTGATTACCTATTGGGATGAGGGAGAGGGAGATGTTCAGAATAATTCTCAGGTTTCTGGCCTGTCTGAGAGGAAGAATGGGGACACCTTTTTTTGAGATAGAAAACTGTGAGGAAAATTAGTTTTGAGTGATGGAGATGAGCTATCACCATGATCCTGGATTTCGTCTTGCTCATGTTGACTTTCAGGGGCCTTTGAGTGACATGATTGAGCTAGACCTTAGAGAAGAATTCTTGGCCAGAGATTAAATGTAATGATGAATTTGTGTGTAGCTGTTATCTGAAACCACAGGCATGCATGGAAAGCATAGAGAAACAACAGCAAGGATCCTGTCTTTAGAAATGCTGATGGTTAATTGTTTTCAAATGAGGATGATCATGCAAATGAGATAGGAATGGAAACAGAAGAGAATTAGTAGGAAGCCTATATATCAGTCATGAAATTAAAAAGGGATCAGGTGTCAAAAAAAGGGAGTGTTTGAATCCAGTGCTGATGAAAAGTCAAATAAGATAAGCCCTGAAATATATTCATCGCATTTAGAGACAGGGAGGTTGATTGAGTGTTGGGGAGAGAAGACAGATTGAATTAGATTGAGGAGTAGGGCGATCAGATGGAAATAAACAGAGAATATTCTTTTGAAAAGTTTTATTATAAAAGCACTTTGAGTATCATTTAAATTAATAGCAAATAATTCTTACCACCTGCCAAATACCAGGTCTTAATTAAGCATCGTGGAGGACTTAAAGGGTATGTATGATATATATTTGTCCTTAAGGAAAATACAATTTAATTTCTAATACAAGACATTTTCCTGATGAGGATATAGTAAAAAAATCTGTGGAGATAAATATAGTATTTACCGAGGTTTTACAACATTTCAAACATAGCATTTTATTTCATGCACATAGCCTTGTGAATCAGATAAATAAAATCTTTGTACAATAAAGGAGGTATATGTTTTATGTCAATAATTTTAGATAATCTAGTAAGGAAATTTTAAAAACTAACAGCTGACACACAGAAACATGTTGGATATATTTTCTTATAATAATGTTCTGTGTAAATTATTAATATGGCATTTTAACAACTGAACAGATAAGAAAACCAAGAATCAGATAATTTAAGTAGTTTTCAGAGTGTCACTCAGCTGTAAGTTGAAAAATCAGAATTTGAACATTACTCTGTTTGATTTAAAAATTTATATTCTTCCTTCTCCTACCCTACTACCTGATAAATAAATACAAGAATACCTGCTAGACAAATTGTGTAAATTAGACATCCCTAAGAGGAAGGAGAATTTTGGATGGGGAGTGTCAACTACATTTCACATAGCATATGAGGTTTGAGCTGGATCTTAAAAGACAAATAGGATTTAGATAAGGAAACAGCAAATTATGGACCTTGGGCCAAATCCAGCCCACTACCTATTTCTGTATGGTGTATGAACTAAGAGTGTTGTTTTTCATTCTTAAATGTAAAGTGTAAAAAAGGTTATTAATCATTCAGCAATATCAGTTGCTCCATTTTGCCTCTTGGTCCACAAAGTTTAAACCATTTATGATTTTATCTTGTATGTAAAAAGCTTGCTGACCTGGATTTAGAGAAATACATGAGGGCTGGGGCCTCAGCTTAGAACAATGCCATCAGCCTGTTTCTAAAGGAAGACAATACCGGGAATATTCTGGGGAAAGGAAGCGAACCAGTCTAGGAAAACATGAAAAGATCTAAGCACTGTGGTCAAGCTCTAGACTATCTTTGTTACTAGGCAAAGAAGAATGGTCAATATTTTGCTACCTAAACATTTGCACAATTATTCCATCAACTAGATTTTGAGGCTCTCCTGAGCAATAATCATTTTTTTTCCTACCTGTGTTTCCCCGTAGAGTCTCACACATGGCTGGTCACAGACTATTGGCTCAATCAATGTTAGTTGATAAACAGCCTCACATCATGTAGGCAAGCTAGTTAATCATTACCGATGTCCTTTCCTCTTTAATTGTCATACACTGAGTCACAGCCTTCCCTCAAACACATCACTCTCAGGGACAAGAAAATGTGTCCTTCAGTTGTAATAAACGGTGGGAGAGTGCAGGAGAGAAATATGTCCAGGCAATTTCTGGTGCCGGATGCGCAACTAATTGCAATATTGACAAGAGAAAAGATGGGCTTTTGAGAGAGCCAGTGTGATCTTCCAGCTGGATTATGCCATTTTAAACAAGACAGGCTTGCCTACGTTGGAAATAAGGATGTTCAGTTTTCAGTAAATTCTGTTTGGAGCACAAAGTTGAGCCCAGGGACCCCCGCAGCATAATCAAGGCCGTGATTGATGAGATGTCAGCGACTGTTAGACACAGCGTGTGACGCATCCAGTCACAGGGGGCCTGAGTGTTTGTCATAATGTCACAGCACCTGCTGCTGCTGCTACCTGGGGTGCACGAGTGCGTCAGGGAAAGCGATGCGCCTGACGTGGCCGTCCCTCCCCCAGCGCCCCGCAAGTGCTCCGGAGGAAGGCCGCGGGGGCATCTGCAGTCAGGAAAGACAAAATGGAGCCACGCAGGGGAAAGCAGCATGGGGTGGGGGAAGATGGCACGTTCCCGGCGCAGGGAGAGGAAGAACAGGTGCTCCTCCGAGGAAGACTGCCGCTACTCCCCGGGCCCTGGCAGCCTGCCCCGCCGCAGAGCCGCGCGCTTACCGGCCTCCTGGCAGCCGAGCCTGCGGCGGAACCACCACAGTGAAGCATTCTGTCCCCTCGCAGCTGCTCTCCCGAAAACTGCAGGTCCTCCAGGAGGCCGAGATAAACCTACATGCAGACTTGTCTTCCAGGAGAGGAGAAAGTGTGTTTCCCCACGTGACATGATGTTTAAGATCCCCGCCGGAACCCCAAGTCCTGCATTTAAGCATCCACTGGACGGCTAACGGGATTGTTCTTAAGACTGGCATTTGCAAGGCGTAGATTTTTCTGTGTTCTCTCCTCTGCCAAGTTTGCCTCCTCTGAGGTTCTCTGGGGGAGTATTTGCAACTCTGCAGTTCAGTTTGAGGAAAGAAAAGAAAAGTCCCCAAAGCAATCATGTAGTCTTTAAAATACTGTTATGTGAATCAAGCTAAAGTGTCTCTAAATTCATTAGGGTTACTTGCCCTGGAGGGCCCCAGCAAAATTGGCAGAGACATTTTCACTATCTAGACTGTGGTTGTTGACCTTTTCTTGTCTTGCTTACAGTTTCCTAGGGAGGAGGCAGGAACTCCAGAGGGGCTTATTGGAGTGGCAGAAGGAGAGCCCCCACTGAAAATGCATGTTACACACCTTCTGGGAAACGCCCTCCTCTTTCACCTCCTCCCAGCCTCAGCTGGAATTCCCAAATGTAGCCTAAACCAGTACCAGGCCAGGGAATAAAGGAAATGGAAGCTGCCAATTTATCTCATTTCTCAGGTCTGGGTTCGAGGATCTAAACACAGGGGAAGTCAAGCCAGATTGTTGCTATCCTAGCTACTTTTTGAAATTGGGAAGCATGTAAAGATTGACTCCTTTTCCTAGCATCCTTCAAAGAGCAGGAAAAGTGGGGTAGTAAGTATTCAGAAGCATCTGTTTCCTGCCTGCGCCCTTCTGAGAACCAGAGGGGGCCAGCAGAACAACCTGCCATGGTCCGTAAACACGCAGGGAGGGCTGTGACTTAGGAAGCCACACTGGCAGCTGAGCCTCCCAAGGATGAAGATGGGCATTCATTGAAAAACTGTTTTTGTGTTTCTTCCAGTACTGTTATTTTTTTAAGGTATAACTTAATAAAATGTAGATTTTTTTCAAATACCTGCTTTATCATTACCGATGTATGGATTTTGACAGATAAGCACACCCATGGAACCCACCACCCATCAAGAAACAGAACTTAGGCTAGGCACAGTGGCTCACACCTGTAATCTCAGCACTTTGGGAGGCCAAGGCAGGAGGATCACCTGAGGTCAGGGGTTTGAGACCAGCCTAGCCAACATAGAGTGAAACCCTGTTTCTACTAAAAAAAATTAAAAAATTAGCTAGAGGTGGTGGTGCACGCCTGTAGTCCCAGCTACTTGGAAAGCTGAGGCAGGAGAATCACTTGAACATGGCAGGTGGAGATTGCAGTGAGCCATGATTGAGCCACTGCACTCCAGCTTGGGCGACAGAGCAAGACTCTGTCTCTCAGAAAAACAAAAAACAAAACAAAACAAACCAACAGATCTTGTCCATCACTGCAACAAATTCCCTCGTGCCCTTTGCTTCAATCTTCCAGTCATCAAAGGAAACCTCTGATGTATCTGCTTTCTGTCATTACAGAGCAGTTTGCATTTTCTAATGTCATATTAATGAAACTACACAGTATGTAGTTGTTTTCTGGCTTTGTTTGCTCAGAATGCAGTTTTTGAAGATCACCCATGTAGGAACATATATTCAACCACCTATATGTAGTTTGTTTCATTTAATTGGTGATTAACATTTCACGATATGGTTATACCACCATTTGTTTATGCATTCATCTGTTGGTAGACATTTGGGTTGTTTATTGGTTTGTGGCTGTTATGAATAAAGTTGCAATAAATATTCTTTTAGATTTATCTGGATGGATATATCTTTTCAATCCCTTTGGATAAATACCTAGGAGTGAAATCGATGGGTCATAGGATAGGTGAATGAATTTAACATTTTTAGGTACTGCCAAACAATTTAGCAAAGTGTTTGCCCCATTTATCATTCCCTCACAGCAGTATTTGAGAGTTCCAGCTGCTCCACATCTTGTCCAATTACAGTATTGGTATTCCTAGTCTTGTTTGCTTTAGCCATTGTAGTAGGTTAGAAGTAGTATCTCATTTCAGCCAAACTTTTTCAAAGCAGTCATTTTCCTGGGGACCTATTGCTGAATTCTAGCAGAGACTTAGCTGGGCTATGAAAGGAAGAATTACAATAGGAAGAAGGTTTATATTTAGAGTCAGTCTGCATATTTCAATTTTTCAAAGAAAATATTTAAGCAGCAATTTGAGTTTAATATTTCTTCCCAGAAGTCTAGTTTTTTTAACAGCTGTTTATAAATATTTACCTTCACATTTTAAATGACAACAATGTATATAGCACAAATACCAGATGCATTAAAGTATAAATATTCAACACAGAGGTTTCCAGTTGTTTCTGTGTAGGACACAGAGGCCTGTCTTCAGTACAGGTCTATGGAAGGCTTTCTGGTAATAAAGGTGGATAAGAACTGATGCTCTGGAGAATAAGCTTCCCTGGTTTGGGTCTTTTATTTGCTAGGGGTGTGATTTAAGGCAAGTTATCTTGCCTCTGTAATGTACCATAATAGCTGATATGGTTTGGCTGTGTCTCCACCCAAATCTCATCTTGAATTGTAATCCCTATAATTCCCATGTGTCATAGGAGGGACCCAGTGGGAACTAATCAGATCATGGGGCCAGTTTCCCCCATGCTGTGCTCAAGGTAGTGAGTGAGATCTCAGGAGATCTGATGGTTTTGTAAGCATGTGGCATTTCCCCTGCTTGGGCTCAGTTTCTTTCCTGCCGTGGTCCTGTGAAGGAGGTGCCTGCTTTTGCTTCATCTTCTGCCATGGTTGTAAGTTTCCTGAAGCCTTTCCAGCCATGCAGAACTGTGAGTCAAATAAACCTCTTTTCTTTATAAATTACCGAGTCTCAGGTATTGCAGCATGAGAACGGACTAATCAAATGCCTTCCTTCATAAACTGGGATAATAATAAATGTACCTCCTAGGCATGCATCTGAAACTTGAAACTACTGTCTGGCACATGGGAAATGCAAAATAAATGCAAAAACATTTAAAAAATCTAATTTTTATAAGCGATTTTTCCTGTCTCCCTCTCCTTTTCTCCATTCAACATAACTGCAGGGCTGATCTGGCATCTCAAGGCCACCCGGAATAAAGAGCTGAGTCTAAGGGTCATAGGCAGCTGCTGTGTGGCATGATTCCAAGCTTCTAAGGAAACTTTCAGGAGAAATATATCTCTAGAAGATGCGACCTGTAGGGATTTGTGTAGCCTTTGGCATTTCATGCACACTCGTGTGAAGTTCCTGAAATTAATTGTGTACAAAATTCATAGGAATTTTTTTCTTTTCTTTCTTTTTTTTATTTTATTTTTTACCTGTAGCTTGCAGCAGATTCTCCAAGGAGACTGGGATCTCAGGGTCTTTTTGGATCCACTGCAAAAGAAGGTAGGACCATTGAGGGTATGGAACAGATTTTGGGAAAAGAGAATATTAGGATTGAGCTTCAGTTCTGCAACTTATCAACTGATTGTCTCTCACCAAGTTACTCAATTATTCTAAGTCTCAGTTTCCATATCTTTAAAGTTGACATCATAGTATTTTGTATCTCACAGGGTTACCGAGAAGAATGAGAATATGACATGGGCTAGGCACTGTGGTTCATGCCTGTAATCCCAGCACTTTGGAAGGCTGAGGTGGGCAGATTGCCTGAGGTCAGGAGTTCAAGACCAGCCTGGCTAACATGGTGAAACCCCATTTCTACTAAAAATACAAAAAAGTTAGCCAGGCATGGTGGCACACGCCTGTAGTCCAGCTACTCGGGGGCTGAGGCAGGAGAACTGGGAGGTGGAGGTTGTGGTGGCACACGCCTGTAGTCCCAGCTACTTGGGGGCAGAGGCAGGAGAACCTGGGAGGCGGAGGTTGCAGTGAGCCGAGATCACGCCACTGCATTCCAGCCTGGGTGACAGAGCAAGACTCCATCTCAAAAAAAAAAGATGATATTATTGACATCCAGGAACTGGAACCTAGTAAGTGCCAAACAAATGTTAGTTCCCTTCTCCTTCACTGATCCAGATTATAGAAAGCAGGATTAGCCTCTGTTAAATTGCAAATGACTTTGGGAAAGATAATAAATTAATTAGCCATTCTCACCTTAGTATGAATGTACCAAATCTTTTCTTTAAAACAGAATTCTTGCATAAAATATTAACAGACCACAGAAGAGAAAATATACAAAGGCAAAATTATTTCTATTTAATTAGAGAATTCCCTTAAACAATAATATTAAATTAATGGATAAATTTCAAGACCTTTCTTTTGTATTTCTGTGTCTCTCTATATCTCTAAAATCTCTATTCATAACTATAGCAGCCCAAATCCAAATATATATATTTTTAGATATCAGAGTCCTCTTATCTTTTAACTCAAGAGTCAGCAAACTATGGCCCACTGTCTAAATCCAACCTATGGCCCATTTTTGTAAATAAAGTTTTATTGGAATGCAAACAGCCCCATTTGTTTACATATTGTCTATAGCTGCTTTTGTACCAAAACACAGGGTTGAGTAGCATGACAGAGACCACACAACTAGCAAAGCCTAAAGTTCTTACTGTGTGGCTTTTTACAGAAAATGTTTGACTCCTGATTTAAACGCTCACCTAGTGCCCTCTTGACGCTTTGGGGATATGTGGAAAGCAAGAGGAGTCAGATGGCATAGAAACATGGCAGGAAGGTTGGAAAGAGGCTATGATTCCCGATGCAAATAAATCTGAGTTCAGGGACAATCATTTCATTATGACTTATCAATTGATCATCCTTCTGTTTATTTAGTACTTTAAGATCTTACCAAAATTTCTGTCCTTTATAAAATCAAAAAGAAGCCAGACTAGTGGGATCAAAAGAAACTCTATATAGACAGTGGGTTTTAGAGAATTTTTTTCTAATCTTTTATTTTTTTATATTTATATTTTATATACATTTTCTAAAAGAGTTTAGAAGTATAAATCAGGAACTGAATATTTAAAAAGATAAACATGCCTACATAAACTATGTGAAAGGAACAGAATGGAAGAATTTAAAGAGTAAAAACCTGAAGGAATTAAACTGAATAATTTGAGGTGAACACATCTATTAAGGGACTGTGATACAGTGATAATTAAATCACCAGCAAAAAATAAATAAATAAATGAAGTATTTTTGTGATGGAAATAAAGTATTAGGGGAGGGAGAAAATTAGCATAAATTCAAAAAATATTATGGCCAAGAAATTTTTAGATCTTCCATTCAAAAGAATATTTCTTTTTTATATTTCTTTTTTATTTTTTCTCCAACATAGAGACATTTTTATTCAAGTTTTTTGAAGCTGCTGTTTTCAGAGGAACTGCCCAGATAAAAGGCAATCATCCATCTCATGGATGAGTGTGGAAAAAGAAGGAATTTAGGAAAAATAAGCACAGTGAGGAGTGAAAGAGTTATAGAGGGAATTGAGTTTTGCACGGGTAAATCTGCCAATTACAGCACAGCTGGCTTTAGACAAAGGACAATAGATGGAGAGATGATGGAATCCAAAGAAAACCTTCTAAAACCACATTTATGAGAATAAAGCTTACTAAGGGGATGGACTGATGTCAGAAGTTCCAAGACTTCAAAAAAGACTTTCCTTAAGGTTTTCTTCATAAGCTCTGAAGTTATTTCTGGTCAATGGCTGAGAAGTCTCTATCTCTTTATTTCCTTACTCTGGGGTGGATGGATAGAGGATGCAGCTTGAAGTTTTCTTTCTCTTCCCTTCATGAGACAGGAGTGGTAGCAGATGAAGAGGTAACTTAGCTAAGGCAAAGCCAGGTTTGTTTTTCTGATTTAGGTTCTATGAGTAGAACTGACTGCATATGGAGAGAGAGAGAAAGGAACAGATTCAACATAAAAATGCAAAGACCCTTGAGATAGAGCTTCCTTGGTTTAGGTTTCTTTGATCCTGGAGCTGGAGGCGAGGATTCTTGGGCAGGTGATTTATTGAGGTGAGGGTGAGAGTGGGCTTCCTTTAGGGGAAACATGGGCATGGAATGTGAATTCAGTAGGGTAAGGTAGGGAAATGGGTTAAGTAAAGATGTGAGCCTAACTTCACGCCTGATCTCAGAGATCTCTGGAGTATGAATTGTACCACAGAATAATTCCCACCTTGAGGTAAAGAATAGCGAATTTGCACCTAGTGTCAGGGTCTGAAATAATGAACTGCAGACCATTCCCAGGGAGTAGGAATCCCAAGGATGAATACTCTACTTACCTCCCTCCCTCCCTCCCTACATGCCCACAAGGTAAATGACTTTAGTTGTCCAAGGTCAATTAAAGTAGGGGACAACTCTGAGCCAGTAGCAGTCAATATGGCAGCTGGGGGATGGGTAAAATGGCCCATTAAAAAGGTTCTGGGTGGGGCACCAATTCCTAATACCACATATGCTAAGATTTGATCATTTAGAAGTAATGACTAGGTCACCCAGAAGGGGTCACTAGGGTTGGGATGAGGGTGGACAATGTCTTTTAAGCAGTTGACTTCTGGCATGGAATGGAATCAAAGGAAACTCTATTCCATCCAAACCTATTCTGTCCCTTTCTCACCTATCTATGTACATGGAATATTTCCCTTTCTCATCTCTCTATGTATATGGAACACTGGAATTAGGTCATTTATTCGGAGTACATTTTTTTTCAGGTAACATAATTAAATATGCCTTGAAAAGCAGTAGAGAGTATTACTAACATTACTATTTAGATAGAGTACCTAGAAACATTCTGTCTCTATAGATGCAAATGTATTTTTTTCTTTTTCCAAAAGAATAAAAACATGTTTTCATGTTTCCTTTAGTTGGGAGAAAGGTTACTTCCATTTTTATTTGTTTCTGCTCCTTTACTAAGTTTATTCTATTTTATATTTGCAAAGTAATATGAAGAAAAATTCTATTTCAAATAAAAACTAATTGCAATCACATTCACATACTTCATTGATACTGAAGTGAATGCTTTTCCACACTTTACTATTGCCAAAATCAGGATGGATGTTGCCCTTTACTATCCCTTTGGGTCAGATGAAAGTCAGAACCTAGTAGCATTACCTATGTTTATAAAAACTTGGTTACTGCTTCATTTGTTTTATGTACAGTATTGTTACTATCTGGGTTCTGTTTAATTGCCATCAATAATTTGGCCTTAAAATATCTTGAAGGCAGAAATGCAGAAGGATGTTTGGGTATTAATTTGATATTAATGGAGTATATGTTTGATGTTGGAGGAATGAATGTAATCCCATATTTTCATGCAAAGCTACACCAGTGCTTTATGTTAATAAGAAAGGAAACTACTCACAGGTAAAGCAGTTAGGTTTAGTTACCAAGGAACAAACAAAAACATAATCCCATGCCAACCAGTGCAACTGAACTCAGGAGAAACAGTCACATCCTCTGAAATACATAAAAAATAAATAACTGATAAGCTGATGTGACTGATTTGTGCATTGCACAGGACTAAGATAAAGGCATTTCAACATAGTTTAATTGGCAGTATAGTATATTTTTTAAAGGTTTTATCAGTACATTTATATTTTACAATAAGTAGGGGCTAACGTTTCATAAAATATGGTATTATCAATAGCATAGTTGATCTTATGCAAAATTATTTTGGAAAACAACTTGAGGAGGTGACGAAACCTGGATGATGAAACCATCGGGAACATACCTGAAGTCAGCAAAGGTAGGTTTATTAGTTTGCTGCAGCAAAGGGAGAACAGAACTCAGAGGAAGCCTGGGAGAATCTGAGTAAGGGGACTGGAGGGAGGCTTCTGATGGAGTGTGGGCTTTGGATGAATTTAAGGAGAAATTAAGAAAGCAGGGGCCTGGTTCTAGATTAGATGTTGTCAAGAAATTAGGGCAAATTTCATCTAGGAGGCAGAATAATTAAAGTGAAGCAAGGTTGTCATTGGTAAAAACACCACCACCACCGCCACCACTAGTTACTCACATTAGTCAAACGAGGGTGTCTAGTTGTTGTGGTTGTGGAGTAGACTTGTCTCTGTCGTACTGCAAACATGATCATGATTCGACCTTATCTAAGCATTACTTGTATTTAATTGGGAACATCTTGACCTGGTTGCCAGTGGGGCCATTGTAGCACAATATGCAAAAAATTCAATGGACTTGGAGTTGAAAGCCTGGGTTAAAAGCCACACATTTTTTGTTGTGGGGTTTGTTCATAAACTTCCTGAACCTCAGTTTCTTTAACTGTAAAATGGATCTACTAATAAACACTTGAAATGATTGGTGAGAAGATAAGTTGGAAATATGAATACTAATGACAATAGTAAGCAATTAAAAATGTGTTGAGGGCTTGCTGGTGCATGCCTGTAGTTCCAGCTACACAGCAGTCAGAGGCAGGAGGATCGCTTGAGCCTAGGAGTTTGGAGATGTGAGCTATGACTGCATCACTGCACTCCAGCCTGGGATGGGGCAAGACCCCTTTTCTTAAAAAAAAAAAAAGTGTTGATTCCCTTTCTGCTGTCCTGTATAAAAGCCCCAAGCTGCTGGAATAGCTCCTGCCCCCAGTGGAGGTGAAGGAGGGAGACGGGTCTTTGGGGAGAATATATAGTTTATGCTGCTAGGAGATGTTCCCGCGGCAGGGGAGCAAATTCAGAAGCAGAATGGTTATAAGGCTTCCACACAGCTGGAGATTCAAGATCCTGCCTGATGCATCTGATATCATGTTATCCCCAAAACAGACCCTGAGCCAAACCTTCATGGCAAGTGATTTTTTTAGTAAGGATCCACTGGAACAGCCAATAAGGGATTGTGGGAAGCAGGAAAAAGAAGGGGAAGAAGCCAAGTGAAAGTGTGATTTCAAGTGAAACCTCAACCTCGGCTTGCTTCTGCTGGGGGCTCTGGAGCATAAATTACACCCCAGGGTTTTCCCAGCCTTAAAGCAGAGGAGCCAGGCTTTTGCAGTCTTGTACCAGTCAGTCACTAGCTATGGGCTCCTGTGAGAGTCAGGCTGTGTGCAGGTGCAGTGCCCATGGGAGCAGAAGGCAGCCACTAGTAAGTAGCAAAGCAAGCAGAAACTGGGGGAACAGGTGCACAGTGCCAATAACAGGGATATGAGGACATCCAAACAGGGCACCAACAATGTCCACCTGGGCTGAGGAAAAATTCAAAGAGGCTTTCGTGGAGTTGTTCACGGGAGTCTTCTCTGGTCCCCCTACACTGTTGTGACACCCTACTATCACTATGTTCATCTAGAGAAGCAACGCTTCCTTCAGAATCTGTCACTTCCTGGTGCATAGCACTAATTGAAAGGCTAGCATTTCAAATGAAATATGTCAGAGATAATATTTAAAAGATGTCGTTCTGTCTGGCATGTCACCGGAGTGTGACATGACTGCAGGAGCCCTGTTAGAAGTAATGAGGCAAGATGAGCTCTAGCAGATTCATTCTTTAGAGCACAGCTCAAGCACTGAACTAATATTATTACTGACCATAAACGTTGTTAGGGAGATGTGGAAAGGATGTTAACGCCACTGAGCATTACAATCAAATCTCAATAATGACCAGTGAAGCAGGCTAATAAATTGTAGATTATGTGTGCCGTGCATATTCATTCCTTCAGAAACCTTAGCTTCCTAGCTTCAAGAATTTCAAAGGCTTCTTCTGCCACAAGCACCAGGGTCAAAGCCACACAGGAAAAAAAGAAAAAAAAGAAAGCTGGCAATTCTGTTAGAATTCTCCAAGTCCTCTGCTATTAAACTACCTTCCTTCCTTCCTTCCTACTAATGAGATGGAAAAATAGAGTGAAGATGCAGATTTGCTACATCTAGGTTAGAAACTCTGAGTGCCAAAGCAACACATCCCTGTTGAATCAGGAGGTGTCTGGAAACCAGACCAGCCTCGGCTATCACCTGCAATGAATTGTGTAACATCAGCCTTGCCAGTCTTGTTTCTCTGGCTCCGGGGCTTGCCAGGCACACTTTGGAAAAATAAAAAGTCCTTGTCATCAAGAAAGAGGATGCCATGTGTGTTCATTTGTTAAAAATAAATCTGCTCTCACCAAAAACCTATCCAGGAAAATCTAAGGAAAACCCTTCAGGAGAAATACTGTCCTTTCACCAATGATTTTCATGTTCTGAGGATCTCTTCGGAGCCATAGTTTCTTAAGAAATGGGGCATGACTTCTGAGGATTTTATGTTTCTTTTAAAAAGTCCATTTTGGTGGATCTGTCTCTTTACCTCAGGGTTTAAGAGAACTAAGGTGACCCATCATCCCCTGGATGTTGTCTCACTGACCTCCCTTTACCTGAGTAGCTGCTGCCCCCTGGAGTCAGGCAGAGGAATATCCTGGTACTCCTACCCTCCATCCCAACCCACTCCACTCCCAGATAAAGTAAATGTGCTGGGAAAAAATAATCCTCAGGCTTTTCTTTGGCCAATATTAAAGCCTTCATATAATAATGATCTATAGGTTTTATATATGTTACTCAGTGTTTATAGGTGGGATAACTCAGGTTCAGAAAGAGGATCTGATTGCCATGAGCTTCCGCAAGCCGGCAGCATTGCTGGAAGTGTCATGTGTCCAGGGACAAGAGCCTGAAGTTTAAGCCAGAAGACACTGCTTCTAGCTTTGGTGGCTTCAGCCATCAGGAATATGGATTTAAAACAGAGTGGGTTTGAATATCTCCTTTGTTCTGTAGCAGCAGTTTCACTGCTTGGGGTCTAGCTTGTTAACACAAGAGAAGAGGACCCCATAGCGTCTGTTTGGCAAACCTAGGGACTGAATTGTGAAAAGGTCCTAGAACCACTCTCGGATTTTCTCCAGAGTGAAACCTAACCTTCTTAGGCTCATGTTTCATTCTCTTTCGTTCCAGGAGTGCCTCAACAGCCTGGATTCATTTCCCAGGAACCAGTCATCTGGGCCAGTGATTCTCTACCCCACGTTGTTCTCCCAGAGTACTTGGCAGAGAGAGAGAGACAGAGAGAAAGAGAGAGAGAGAGAGTAGAGAGAGAAGAGAGAGCGTGCTCCATGGCTCATTAGGTAATTATTTATGGGGAGGGAGTTCTTATCTAACTATTCGAGGAGTCATGGGGTATTTATTTTAAAAACTAAGAAAGGAAAGGAAAAGAACCATCATTCCCAAATTAATTTGCCACAAAGCCTCATTGTTTCCTGCTTCCTCCTTTTCAAAATTATTTTAACATAGAAGCATATTGAATATTAGGTTAGTGTCTTAGCATTTTAGAATTTTGTGGAAACCTCTTCCCTTACCACTAAATACAGAATGAACTTTTTCATGAAAATTAAATTCTTTTCCTCCTTCTTTATTTCCTCCCCTCTCCTCTCCTCCTCTCCCCTCCCCTCTCCTCACCTCACCTCCCCTCCCCTCTCCTCATCTCCCCTCTCCTCCCCTCCCTTCCCCTCCCCTTCTTTTCACCTCCCCTCCCCTCCTCTCTCCTCCCCCTCCTCCTTTCCCCTCCCCTCCCTTTCTTTCATCTTGGCTGGAGTACATGGGTTGGCAGCAAAAGAATTCTGGGGAACATAACATGGATACCATTCACTGAGTAGCTCTATCTCAATCCTTTGCTGCCCAAGAGACCAAGTTGTAAGGTGGAAGGCACAGGAAAAGAGAAGAGATGAAACAGAGGTGACTGAAAATTACTAGTGACAAAGTGTCTAAGTCCTTGTATACCTCTTACAAGAATGTTACCAGAAAAGTGTCTGACTACATTTAACTTTGCTGTTTTAGACCTTTTTGAATATTTTTCTACTAAAACTTAATTTAGTAGGCCAAAAATTGAGACTTAAAAATTAAAGGCTCTCTTCCCCTCATTTTGCAAGTATATAATGGAATTTTGTTACTGATACTTAATTGACATGACAATAATTTGAACTATGTATTACTTTCTCAACAAGTCATCTTCACATCTCCTAGATGATAGAAAATGAATAGATATTAATATCTGAACTCTCTGGGGATGGAAAGGAGAGCAGAGTCAATAGGGAGTTCAGACTTTTATAACCTATAGTCTTGTGACTCTGGCAACATCTGAGAGCACACTCTGAGGAGGAGGAGGAAGGGAAAGATGGGTAGTAAGGAAAGGACTCACATTTAATGATGAACACAAATGTGAAAGCTTGAGAAGGACCATGAGGAAAAGGGAAGTTATAGACAAAACAGCAAAGTTACTTTCCCAACATCTATCACTGAAAAGCCCTGGAAATTAACTTACTGCATAATTATGCCATTATGCCATTTCAATGGCCATTCATTTTTATTGTGTGCCAAACTAATAGTGGATAGTGGAGATACAACAGTATCAAAACCACACATAACCACCACCTTTATATAGTTTATAACCTAATATTGAAGCAAGTCCACCCCTACTGTTCCTCCAAATGAATCCTTACTCATTGTGTGACTACTTTGCACAAAACGAGAGATACAGAACTCACCATCAAACAGTTTATAGTATGTCAATAGGAAAGATAAATATTAAACTCAATTCTTAAATTTATACACTAGCTTCAATTATGGTATCTAAAAAAATCCTTGTGAAAATTTTTTGAACAATTTAAAGATTACTATTTTTTATTAATGTTAATTTTAAAAAATAATTTAGGAATAAAGTGGAGGCTCACAGAACTTAAGTGATTTGCCTGACTCTACAACCAATGAATGAAAGAATGGCTGGGCTGTGGCTTCAATTCTTTTTTATCCTTAAACTATGCCAGCTCTCTGCAGCAAGAGTTCAAAAATAAAACTAACTGACAATTAAAAATAAAAACCTATCACTATTGAAAAAAGTACTTCGTACAGAAAACAAAAACAATTTTATTTGCTATAAATAAGATCTGGAATCATAAAAGACAAGACTGGAGCCCAAGGTTGTGGTGGTCTGCATAGAATCACACCTTGTGGCCAAATATTGATGGAATCTATAGTTATACTTGGGGGAATCCACGATCTCAGTGGAAGTTGGATAACTTGAGTTTAAATCCTGACCTTGAACTTATTACTTAAAAGACTTCAAGTTAAGTTTTACCATCTGTGTTCCCATTACTCATCCTCACAGGTCATAGTGAAGATTATATAAGGCAGTATATATAAAGCACCTACTATTAATCAGTATTGTATATTACCCTTCTTTTGGAAAACTAATGCTTTTATAGAAGGGAAAGCAAAAAATTTTAGTACTTGGTTTTCTTTTTTTCTCTGCCCGTCTGTATTAGGTAGAGCCAGGTTAGTGTTTGATTGAATAACTGGGGACTATAACCTAGCTAAGCTAAGCATATAAAACTGACCATCACAGTCCTTCCCTTGTCAACTTGATGTCCATCCACATCTCTTTAAATCATATTTAATATTTTGAAAACAACAACAAAGACATGCTTCTATCTAACATAATGCAACTATTCTGCATACAACTGAAAATACTCTAATTCTTTCTCCAGAGTAAGATACAAATTCCTTGGGTAATGTTCATTCTTTTCCATGATATCCTGTAACTTAAATACAGTGATATAAAGTTGGCTGTTACACATCTTATGTTATATGATAGGGAGTAAGAAAAGAAAAACAACAATATTTCCCACAGATATACATACACACATTTACATAACAAAATAGGAAGAAATACAACTATGAAAGTCATATTTTCTGCAATTGGTCACATGGTTTCAGTCGCATAGCCAGTATTTTAAGTACCTTTTCTCACTGCCATATTCTCTCTGCCCTCAGCAAGCGCCTCAGCTAGTCAGGTTCTTTGCCTAGTGAAGTGATGCAAACCTTTATTTCTGAAGGGTGCAAATCATTAGCAGTCCTGCTTTAATCGGGGTGTTGTAGTTTTCCATTGACTCCTGTCTCAGGGCGTGGTAGTACTAAGACACGCTCTGAAGGATCTTCTGTATTCCAGACATACGCCTTCTTACTATCCTTGTATTATAGAAATCCAATGTCCTTGATAATCAAGATTAATCAGCCAAGTCAGCAAGCAACGTTCTTCTTTGCTTGTTGATTCAGAGGCATGCAGAATCCAAAGTTGCCATGTGGTAGTCTTGACTTCTGCTTCAATAGAATCATTGTCTCTTAATAGAAGAATTCCACTCTTTGGAACTAAGACTTCTAAACCAGCAGAGCATAAAGTCATGGGGATAGAAGTGAAAGCTTTTGCTAGTGGTCCACTAGAAGTAATAGTGGTAGTAATGGGAGTGATGTTACTCCCATTTCCACTCCTTGATCCCTGGACCTGTGAATCCTGGCTATGGGAGAATTGCCACCATATACTGAATGCTCACTTAGGCATTGACTGCAAAATACAGCCAGTAGATTAGACTCTATCTGATCTTCAAAAGACCATTTTACTGTTCATCCAAGCCAGCTGCTTCAGGATTACAGGGAATATGGTGAATTTCATGATCCTGAGACCTCTGCTGCATACTTCATTTGCTGTGAAATGAGTTCCTTGATCAGAAGCATGTTATATGGAATATCATAATTATGAATAAGCCATTCTATGAGTCCATGGTTTTCGCAGAAATATTGTGTTTAGGGAAAGCAAATTCCTATCTAGCATGTCTATTTTGGTAAAAATGCACAGATTTTTGGCAGTGGAGTAGAGTCTTTCCTGAAGAGGATAGGGACCTCCCCTTCATTCAGGGTGCTTTGAGTTTGTAAATTGGCTCAAATCTTGGAATCAATTAACATGATTCTCTGTTTTCATGTTTCAAATTTGACTTCTGTTTAGTCAACCTAGAACTTTTCCACTTACACAAAGCAAGAAAGAATTAGATTTTTCATCTACTTTTTTTTTCCCTAGGGACATGATGATCAACTAGCAGAATCTCTGCTTAGTGGGTCAATATCAGTAAATCCAGCCTGACTCAACTTTATATATATTTCTTTCTTTCTTTTTTTTTTTTTTGAGACGGAATCTTGCTCTGTTGTCTGCTCCTCAACCTCCCGAGTAGCTGGGATTATAGGCACATGCCACCACACCTGGCTAATTTTTTGAATTTTTAGTAGAGACAGGGTTTCACCATCTTGGCCAGGCTGATCTTGAGCTCCTGACCTTGTGATCCACTCACGTCGGCCTCCCAAAGTGCTGGATTACAGGTGTGAGCCACTGCACCTGTCCCTCAACTTTATATTTCTTCCACTGTTATTCAACACCTTTAATATCCATTCACAAACATATTATCCAAATTTCTGTCTGTATAATTTGGGAAAATTATGTTGGTTTTTTTTTTCAGTGTATAGTGTACTTTATATTGAGTCACACTTTGTATCTCATCTTCTGGGACCTGCTGGGACTTGAGTCTAGTTACAGGTCTAGAGACAAAGAAGAATGGTGGGGGTGAGTCCTGAGGGAGCTCAGCAGTGTCTTTCAAGGCAACTATTTCAGGAGAGGCTATTATGACTTCTTCAGGCAAAGCAAGTTAACCTCCTTAGTGATAGAATGCTCTCTTCTGCTAGTAAAGAACATGCAGCAGAATTTAGGAGTTCAGTGTCCCAAGCTTCCCTAAGATCTTCCCATATGTCTCTATTCCAATTTTCAGAAGCCTATAATGCCCTCATTTGAACAGAAGACACCCATGAAGCAGAAATTCAATTTGAATTATAATTTAGCCATTCTCAGGATGAGACTCTGGGTTTAGTTTTCAGAAATCACAACTGTGCAGCTATAAGAGATAGAGGTTTCTTTCAGGACAGATGTAGAACATTCCAAGTAACTAATACACAGTTTGAGCTTGGAATTTGAAGTCCTGGGTGCATTATTTCCTTTTATATTTCCTCCAGTGCAGTTAGAAACAACTAGCCAATCCCATTATACTCCTTAGTTTGATTGAAATGTTTTGAAGTATTAAATACATAGTTGTCCACGATCTTGACTTTTATGGGTATTTAATAAAAAGTATCCTGTGGTGATATTTTGCAAATCTTTATTGTGACATCATGCCATGGATTATCAATGCCCTCTTTACCACTGGAAATAGTCACTAGTGCCTTTGAATCAAATCAAACTAAAGAACCAGTTCCAAAAAACTCAGAGTCAATTTAGAACCTCATTGTTAATGTTTTGTTTGTCTCAAACCACTTCTAGTATAAAAATTTGTATCAGTCAGCATTCCACAAGAGAAACAGAACTAGCAAGATGTACACACACACAGACACACACACAAGCACACACACACAAATATATCAAAAAATTTATTGCAGGGTATTGGGCTCCATAATTGTGAGGACTGGCTAGGTAACGCTAAAATCCAAGGTATCTATCAGGAAGGGCGGGCAAGAATTCTTGAGTACAAGCTGAAGCTGCAGATAACAGGCATATTTTTTTCTTTCTGATGGAAACATCAGTTCTGCTCCTAAGGCTCTTGAGCTGATTGGGTGAGGCTCACCCATATCACTAAAGACAATCTCCTTAACTTACAGTTAACTGGTTGTAGGTGTTTGTCTCATCTGCAGTGCACCTTCATAGTAACACTTAGATTAGTGTTTGACTGAATGACTAGATAGTATAGTCTAGCTGAGCTGATGCACACAAAAATTGAACATCACATCATGCACCAAACATGATTTTAAAAAGTGGAATAATTTTGCTTATGCTTTGCTTTAATATTTGTTATCTTTCATTCCAACACCCTTACTTTTAAAAATATATATTGAGATAAAATTTTTCTTAGTCAAGCCTTCAGTGATTCATGGGCCCGTATAATCCATGGGTGCCATAATGTGCATGACTCATTTCACAGACATTAAAGTCCATGAAGAATCTTGTTCATATGAGCATTCATCATGTTCTAGAAGAGAAAAGAATTTCATGGGATGTCAGCTCAAAGAGAATGAAAAGTGAGTAGGTCTTGGATATGAGCACAGTGGCAGTTCAGCAGGTGTGTATTTTAAAGCGTCAGGAAGTTTTTCAAAGCCATTTACTCTCCTCACCTACTTGAAGGTATCATATCTTGTTACTCAGGTGTCATCTCTTTATCTAACCCCAGACAACAAGGAGTCCTGTGTTCACAGTCGCCATGGGATAGATCTGCTTCTATCATCTCTTTCTTTTCCTATTATGGCAAACTTTATTCCTCCCTGCTCCTCCCTCCCCACAGGCAACAGGGCCTACAGAATGTCCCATTATCCTCTTTATCTTTTAAATTTTCCAGACTGACACAGCAGAAGGAATAGAAGGTGCTAGGAGAAGTCAATAAGCCACGTTAATTCAGTGTCAGTAGTTGCTTCTAGGATAGTCTATGTTTAAATCCATGAACATATAAATGGCTTAACCTGGACTTTGAAGCATATACCTCATTAAGGACATACAGAGAAAACGTCTCAAAATAGTAATTTTTGAACATTTGCTTTTTATTGTTTCCTTTCTGTTGTGACCTTTCCCCTTCTCAGTTAGAGGAATCTACATTGTTTTGAGGATAAGAGGATCATTAGCGTGAAAATGAAAAGAAGAAACAGTCAATGTTCAGGTTTCTGACTTCCAAAACAGTCTTTTGAGAATCAAAAGGGCTTGCCTGAGAGAGACAGAGCAGTGGTTAGGCCATAATCACAGAATTAGAAGGAGAACACAGAGTTTTCGGGTGAAGATGGCATCTCTGCTCCAACTACACAGCAAAAGGGAAAAATATACATAAAAAGAGACAAGGCTGGACTCAATAAAAGACAATCATTTTTACAGTCAAGGAACAGAATAGAAAAACAAAATGGTGAAGAGCAGGAGGTAAGACTTTGATGCACTTTGAATGTGAAGTAGGCAGTAGCTCCAGGGTTTGGGTTGCTCCCGGCAGAGGACTAATAGTGTTCTGCAGAAGATGTAAGGGGCTGGGTGAACATCCTCACTTAGGACATGTAGGGGAAATTCTTCAGCCAATCCTTTCTTGGGGGTAGACTACCTAGTGAGTGGAAGCTTGAGAAGGGTGGCAACTTAGACACACAGACAGACCTGCATGATCAGGAGCTTTGGCTACTGATCTGAACATGGATCTGCTATGTTCTCAATATGGCTGCTTATAAGAGGGCCTAGCTCCAGGTTAGGATCTCCCCAGAGAAGGCAGCTGTGAAATCTGAATTAAACAAATAAGCAAAACCATTTATTGCAAAGCAAATAAAGAAAATAGGAAAATTTACTAACCAAACAGAAAGCAGGGAAAGAGAATAACAGCAATAAAGGAAAAGCATGATCGTCTCACAAAAACATTCAGGTGACAGACATAAACCCCACTAGACTCACAGAAAATGTAAATGACTTAAACTTGCCTATTAACAATCACAGTTTATAAAATTGAATTTGAAATAAGCTGCTTCTATGAGATAAAGACAAAGAAACAAACACCTGAAAAAAAAAACCTCATAGAAAGATTTAAGATAAAAACTTGAAAAACAAAATAAATGCTAAGTAAAAAATAAGCTTAAGAAAAGTAATGTCTGGAGGAGAGATCCAAGATGGCTGATCACTAGCAGCTCGGGCACATAGCTCCCAGTGAAAGCGCAGAGAACGAGAGGACACCTCACTTTCAGACGAATATTTGTTGCTCACGGACCAGGAGATTCCCAGCAGAGGAGCCCCACGGGTCGCCAGGGTGACCCTTGTGGCTGGTGCGGCGGTTTTGCTGGTGCCTCAGCGTGGCAGTTCTTGGTGCAGAGTCCGGAGATTCCCGGGCAGAAAAGAACCATCAATCTTAACATCGCTGTTTTGGCCGGCGCAGTGGATTGCTCAGATTTCGGCGCTGGGAATCAACAAGTTGGACGTCCGCTCAGAGACCTAGTTAGAAAGTCGGTAATTACAAAGACGACAGAGGGATAAATATATAATGAAGGGAAGAAACCAGCCTAAAAAGGCAGAGAATACTCAAAATCAGAATGCCTCTCTCTCTACAGGGGATCGCAATTCGTCATCAGTAACGGAACAAGGCTTAATGGAGAACGAGTGTGTTCCATTAACAGAAGCAGGTTTCAAAAGGTGGGTAATAAGAAACTTCTGTGAATTAAAAGAACTTGTTCTAACTCAATGCAAAGAAACTAAGAACCTTGAAAAAAGGTTTGACGAAATGTTAATGAGAATGGACAATTTAGAGAGGAATATAAGTGAATTGATGGAGCTGAAAAACACAACACGAGAACTTCGCAAAATATGCACAAGTTTAAACAGTTGAATTGATCAAGCAGAAGAAAGGATATCAGATGTCGAGGACCAGCTTAGTGAAATGAAATGAGAAGACAAGATTGGAGAAAAAAGGATAAAAAGGAATGAGCAAAGTCTACAGGAAATATGGGACTATGTGAAAAGACCTAACTTACGTTTGATAGGTGTACCTGAATGTGACGAAGAGAATGAATCCAAGTTGGAAAATACTCTTCAGGATATCATTCAGGAAAACTTTCCCAACCTAGCAAGGCAGGGTAATATTCAACTCCAGGTAATACAGAGAACACCACAAAGATATTCATCAAGAAGACCAACCCCAAGGCACATAATCGCCAGATTTATTAGGGTTGAAATGAAGGAGAAAATACTAAGGGCAGCCAGAGAGAAAGGTCAGCTTACGCATAAAGGGAAACCTATCAGACTTACAGCAGATCTCTCAGCAGAAACCCTGCAAGCCAGAAAAGAGTGGGGACCAATATTTAACATCCTTAAAGAAAAGAACTTTCAACCCAGAATTTCATATCCAGCCAAACTGAGCTTTACAAGTGAAGGAAAAATTAAATCTTTTGCGAACAAACAAGTACTTAGAGAGTTCACCACCACCAGGCCTGCTTTACAAGAGCTTCTGAAAGAAGCATTATACATATAAAGGAACAACCAATATCAGCCTTTCCAAAAATATATCAAAAAGCAGAGCATTAACACAATGAAAAATTTACACCAACTAATGGGCAAAACAGCCAGCTAGCATCAAATGCCAGTATTAAACTTATATATATTCTAATTGGATAAAAAGCCACAACCCATCGGTATGCTGCATCCAGACCCATCTCATATGCAATGATACACAAAGACTCAAAACAAAGAGAAGGAGGAATATTTACCAACCAAACAGAGAGTAAAAATAAACAAATAAATGAAAAGCAGGAGATGCAATTCTAACCTCTGATAAAGTAGACTTTAAAGCAACAAAGGTCAAAAGAGGCAAAGAAGGACATTACATAATGGCAAAAGGATCAATGTAACAAGAAGAGCTAATGATTCTATAGGTCAACAAGGCAGAAAATTAACAAGGACATCCAGGACTTGAACTCAGACCCGGAACAAGTAAACTTAATAAACATTTATAGAACTCTCCACTTCAAATACACAAAACATACATTACCACCTCACATGTATTCCAAAAGTGACTACATAATTGGAAGTAAATCACTCCTCAGTAATCGCATAGCATTTCATAGGTTTAAATGAAATATTGGTTGGCTGCTTGTTTGTTATTTTCTTCCCTTATTCCTTCCTGTATACATCATTAAGTATAATTATTGGTATAAAAGAGGTTTTCAATACCCATTACTAAACTGCATTCTAGCCTGGACAAGAAAGCAATACTTCCATTCTCTCTCTCTCGCTTTCTCTTCCTTTTTCTTTCTCTTCTTCATTCTTTTTTTTTCTTTCTTTCTTTAATAAAATAAAATAATAATAACAATTAAAAAAAGAAAAGTAATGTCTGGCAAAATAAAATTTAAAACATCACTAGAATAAAAAGGGACACCTATAATCATGAACAACAACAACAAAAAACAAGCCAATGAAAAATCATGCCAATTTTAAACCTGTAAGCACTTACAACATAGGCCTGAGGCTAACAAAAGTAAAATCTGCAGAATTTTAAGGAAAAACTAACAAATATGGAAACTGATGACTTTAAGGAAACTCTATTCAAATGGGATTAAGTTGACAAAAATAAGAATACATATAAAATTAATGCAGCTACTCAGGAGGCTGAGGCAGGAGAATTGCCTGAACCCAGGAGGCAGAGGTTGCAGTGAGCTGAGATCGTGCCATTGCACTCCAGCCTGCGTAATGAGCGAAACTCCATCTCAAAAAAAAAAAAAAAGAAAATGAAAATTAAAACATTGCTCTATCATCGCTGATTGATAATACAATTTCTTATAAATCTACTTCCCTTGTTTGTTCTGTTTTTCTTTTTTTCTACATTCTACATATAATATTCATGGGTAAAAAAAATTAGCAAGTGTTAAAATATTCAATACTTTAGTAGGAATTATAAATGCTGAATTTATAATTATGCTATTCTGGAATTTGCAAGGGAATGATGAAGAATTTTAAGTTCTAAAGAAGCAAAAACCCAGGAAGAGCCAAGCTAGAGGAGCCATACTCTGGTTGACCTCAACAATGAGGTCCTTAATAGCCAGAGGGAATGTGGTGATGTGAAGGGCAAGGCCAAGAACTGCTCACATGGGTAAGGAAAGCTCCCCCATTACAAAGAAAGCTGGAGATAATTTAGTACTTTCAGGATGCTGTCATTTGCTAGAGATAGTTTTCCTGCTAAGGTTGAAGTTAAACAAAACAGACATACTATGAAGAACATTTTCTTTTTCCTTTAAAACTCTGAGGAGACCACCCTATGCAAAGACATATTATCAACTGAAACCTGTCTGTTTGGACACAGAACTAATTCGTACTTATTCAATAAAAAAATCTTCTGAAAGAAATGGATCTTTATTGGGAATATTCTTGTGTCATCTTTTATTCCTTCTATTTCCTTGGTTTGACAAACTCTTCCCTCCATCTCTCTCTGGGAATAAAATCTTTTACAGTGGAGCTCTTGAAACCCCAATCAGATCCTGAGACGAGCAGTCAACCCTCCTGCCTTTTACTGCTCCTGTCCTTTTTCCTCTACATGGCTTCCCACTGTCAATTCAAATAAGGGATATGACTCCCTTCTCTCTTTTCCCTTCCCTTCCCATCACATGTATTGAGTAACTCTGTTCTCTCAGACTCTGCACTATGCACTATGTGTACAGTAATGAATAAAATAGAAACAGTGCCCTCATGAGTCTCATAACTTAATCCGGAAGGCTGATATTTAACAATGAACCCCATTAGAAATACAGATACAAGCTCTGAAATGTGCTATGAAAGAAAAGATTTTTTTGTTCTGCAAAAGACAATAACACACTATCATGCTTTAGTTTCAGAACTCAGAGAAGAAACTGCCATGGAGTTGATTCTGAAAGATAATGAACAAAAAGCAGTTGCCAGGTGAGGAGAGGAGTGGGAACCTTACTGGCTGAGGAAACAGGTTCTCTTCGTTGGCAGAACACTTCCTCCCTACTTGGAAGGAGGAAAATATCTTTCTTTGATTTATGAACATGAAAGGAAACTTGGTTGGTTTTAAGTTATGGGAATCTCAGATTTTCTCCTAAAGACCTTTAGATGTTTCTCAGAGTAGTTTTGGCATCTAAATTTCACAGAAGAAATCAAAGGCCAGCCAAATTTTTGTGTTTACATATGAAGTTTTTTTCACCTTTGTATTGTTTCCTTTGAGTGCTTGTGATATTCATACATTATTTCTTTACATTTGAGGCTGTCACCATATGTGTTGGGATTTTATCTTTAATTATTGTTTCAAAGGGCATGCATATATTTTTATTGTGTTTACTCCATTTGATTTGATATCAACTCTAATTTGTTCCTTTTTTCTTTTCTTTAAAGACAAACTGATTATTCCCATCTTAACTTCCCATTTGCTGCCATAAAATAGAATAATATTATATCTAATCATTTTAGCTCATTTTCTTTCCATATAAAGTCTGGCAGAAATTACCAATATTTTACTGCAGGGCCAGTTCTCTTCTTTGCGAAGAGCTACCTTTTTCCCTCTAAGAATTGTTGGCCTCACATAAATCAATTGATCTCCAAAGTTCTTTCAATACCCTGTGTCCTCACCCTGTTGCTATCATTGATTAGACACTGAATGGGCATCTATCCCAAGCCACACTCAATAGATTTCCTCTCTCTTGAGAATTTATAATTGAGATTTAAAGTGCTTTCAAGCTCAAACACAATAATTTCCAACTGTTGTTTCTAAGATTCTCCTAGGACCCAACAGACCACAGACTTCACAGAAACCTCTGTATCTTCCTAATATTTTTCCTTTTTATGTTTATGTTTCTAAAATTATATTTTTATTACTTCAGTGAAAAATAATTTGCCCAAGTCCATGTATTGGGATAAATTATTCCAGTCTTCCAAATGGCTGCTTAACTCTAACCTACATGTAGAGGATTAGAAAATATTTAAAGAATTAAAAATTGATGAAAGACTTTTTTTTGCTTGAATAGCATAAATTTGAATACAAGTTGTGTGTAATGAATACTCACACATTGCAGGTTTGAAAAGAAAGATAAAGGATTTAAAAGGCATTAGCTCTCCACAGCCTTTGATGTTCTCACAGAAGCCTGATAAATCCGTGTCAGGCAGACACAGCAAAGGGGGAGGGGGCCTATTGTTTCCTCCAGCAATGGTCATTTCTTTCATTTCCACTTCGTCCAGAAGACACCATCTTTTGACCAAAAGATCAGGAAGAAAATAATGTTAACCTTATGTGCATGGAGACAGAATCCAAAGACTTACAGATCAAAGGATATTGATAGTGGAAACAAGGGAGATAGAATGGTCAAGGTAAGATCAGCATTTTCTTAGTCCAGTAACTGGTAGCTGGGAAGTATATCTACTGAAGTTAGCATGATCATTAAGCTTAAAAAGAATATGAAAAAAAAGGTAAACTATTATCCCTGTGGCCAAATGACCAATAAAAGATTTCCTTAGTGGACTGGGAGCCTTTGGACCTGTCACTAGTCTCATATGGAAGGCAAAGCCCTGAAACATAAGTAAAGCCCAGCATAAAAAAAGAAGATCATAACACATAAAATAATCCCATTTGGGGCATTCACATGTTAGAATAGACTAAGGGAAGAAACAAAGGATTTTATTTGTGTTTAACAATTTATTTGCATTAAATAATAACAGAACTACTATTTGTTAAAATTTGTGTGACACAGATAATTGTTCTTAGAGAGAATATCATAGCCTCAAAGGGTTATACCAGAAAAGAAGGAAGGCTGAACATTAACGAGCTAAGATTTCAACTTCAGAAAAAGCAAAACCAAAACAAAAATAAAAGTAACCAGATGATGATGGCCGGTTAGGAGGAACTCGGGATTGCAGCTCCAAGAGAAATCTCAGAGGGTGAGTGGACGCCACATTTCCAGATGGATTTTTACTGCCCACAGACCAGGAGATTCACAGGCGGAGGAGCCCCATGGGTTGCCAGCGCCGCTGTTTTGACCGATGTGGCCGCTTGGCCTGCGCCCTGGCACAGCGGTTCCCTGTGCAGAGTGAGTGAGACTGAGTCCCCTCTAAGCCAGCAAGGGGAGCTGAAATGGGGAGCCAGGCCAGGAGATTCCCAGGCAAAAGAGCACCACAAATCTCAAAGCTGTGGTTTCAGCCGACGCAGTGGCTCCCGGTGCAGAGCAGATGAGACAGTGTCCCCTCTTAGCCAGCAAGCAGAGCTGAAACAGGGAACCAAGCCAGGAGATTCCCAGGCAAAAAAAGTGTCACAGCAAACACAACTGAACCCGGAATGGTCCAGCTCTGTGGAGGAGGGGCATCCTCCATTATGGAGGCACCCTGCAGTTCCCAGGGCAATCTGCTGTAGCCAAGGCAATCCACCACTACAGAGACTCCATCACTACAGGGGAGGGCCAACATAGTGGAAGCAGTTCTAACTACACACATATAAACAGGACTGCAGGGAAGTTCACATGGAAGCTGGGTGGAGCCCACAGCAGCTCAGCGAAGCCTCTGCAGGCTGAGTGTGACTAGGCTGCCACCTTGTGGGCAGGGAAAATGGCAGCAGCACAGCGGAAAATCATAAAGCCCTAACTCCCTGGGATAGAACACCTGGGGGGAAGAAAAGGGGGTTTATGAGTTCTGCTGCTGCAGACTTAAAATTACCAAAATCAGAAAGACAGCAACTACAAAGTCGACAGGTGGATAAATCCACAAAGATGGGAAGAAACCAGCGCAAAAAGGATGAAAACACCCGAAACTAGAACACCTCTCCTCCTACAAGGGATCACAACTCCTCACCAGCAAGGGAACAAGACTGGACAGAGAATGAGTGTGATGAAATGACAGAATCAGCTTTCAGAAAGTGGATAATAAGAAACTTCCGTGAGTGAAAAGAACATGTACTAACCCAATGCAAAGAAACTAAGAACCTTGAAAAAAGTCTTGAGGAAATGCTAATGAGAATGGACAACTTAGACAGGAATATGAGTGAATTGATGGAGCTGAAAAACACAACACGAGAACTTCGCGAAGCATGCACAAGTTTCAACAGCCGAATTGACCAAGCAGAAGAAAGGATATCAGAGGTCAAAGATCAACTCAATGAAATAAAATGAGGAGGCAAGATTAGAGAAAACAGGGTAAAAAGGAATGAACAAAGTCAACAAGAAATATGGGACTATGTGAAAAGACCTAATTTATGTTTGATAGGTGTACCCGAATGTGACAAAGAGAATGCATCCAAGCTGGAAAATACTCTTCAGGATATTATCCAGGAAAACTTCCCCAACCTAACAAGGCAGGCCAATATTCAAGTCCAGGAAATACAGAGAGCACCACAAAGATATTCCTCTAGAAGAGCAACCCCAAGGCTCATAATCATCAGATTCACCAGGGTTGAAATGAAGGGGAAAATACTAAGGGCAGCCAGAGAGAACGGTCGGGTTACCCACAAAGGGAAGCCCATCAAACTCACAGCAGATCTCTCAGCAGAAACCCTACAAGCCAGAAGAGAGTGGGGGCAGATATTCAACATCCTTAAAGAAAAGAACTTTCAACCCAGAATTTCATATCCAGACAAACTAAGCTTCATAAGTGAAGGAAAAATAAAATCCTTTGTGAACAAGCAAGGACTCAGAGATTTCATCACCACCAGACTGGCTTTACAAGAGCTCCTGAAGGAGGCACTACACATAGAAAAGAACAACCAGTACCAGCCACTCCAAAAACACACGAAATGATAAAGAGCATCAACACAATGAAGAATCTGCATCAACCAATGGGCAAAACAGCCAGCTAGCATCAAAATGACAGGATCAAATTCACACATAACAATATTAACCCTAAACATAAATGGACTAAATGCCCCAATCAAAAGACACAGACTGGCAAATTGGATAAAAAGCCAAAACCCATCAGTGTGCTGTATCCAGGAAACCCACCTCACATGCAAGGATACACAAAGACTCACAATAAAGGGATGGAGGAAGATTTACCAAGCAAATGGAGAGCAAAAAAAAAAAAAAAAAAAAGCAGGAGTTGCAATTCTCATCTCTGATAAAATAAACTTTAAAGCAACAAAGATCAAAAGAGACAAAGAAGGACATTACATAATGGTAAAAGGATCAATGCAGCAAGAAGAGCTAACGATCCTAAATATATATGCACCTAATACAAGAGCACCCAGATACATAAGGCAAGTTCTTAAAGACTTACAAAGAGACTTAGACTCCCACACAATAATAGTGGGAGACTTCAACACACCATTGTCAATATTAGACAGATCAACGAGACAGAAAATTAACAAGGATATCCAGGACTTGAACTCAGACCTGGAACAAGCAAACCTAATAGACATTTACAGAACTCTCCACCCCAAATCCACAGAATATACATTCTTCTCAGCACCACACCACACCTGTTCTAAAATTGACCACATAATTGGAAGTAAATCACTCCTCAGCAAATGCAAAAGAACAGAAACCATAACAAACAGTCTCTCAGACCACAGTGCAATCAAGTTAGAACTCAGAATTCAGAAACCAACCCAGAACCGCACAGCCTCATGGAAAATGAACAACTTTCTCCTGAATGTTGACTGGATAAACAATGAAATGAAGGCAGAAATAAAGATGTTCCTTGAAACCAACGAGAACAAAGACACCACATACCAGAATCTCTGGGACACATTTAAAGCAGTCTCTAGAGGAAAATATATAGCAATAAGTGCCCACATGAGAAGAAAGGAGACATCAAAAATTGACACCCTATCAAAATTGAAAGAGCTAGAAGAGCAAGATCAAAAAAACTCAAAACCTAGCAGAAGACAAGAAATAACTAAGATCAAAGCAGAATTGAAGGAGATAGAGACACGAAAAACCCTACAAAAAATCAAGAAATCCAGGAGCTAGTTTTTTGAAAAGATCAACAAAATAGATCACTAGCCAGATTAATAAAAAGGAAAAGAGAGAATAACCAAATAGATGCAATAAAAACTGATAAAGGGGATATCACCACAGATGCCACAGAAATTCAAACCATCATCAGAGATTATTACAAACAACTCTATGCACATAAACTGGAAAACCTGGAAGAAATGGATAAATTCCTGGACACTTGCCTCCTCCCAAGCCTAAACCAGGAAGAAGTCGAAACCCTGAATAGACCAATAACAAGGTCTGAAGTTGAGGCAGCAGTTAAGAGCCTACCACCCAAAAAAAGCCCAAGTCCAGATGGGTTCACAGCCGAATTCTACCAGGCATACTAAGAGGAGCTGGTACCATTCCTTCTGAAACTATTTCAAATAATACAAAAAAAGGGAATCCTTCCCAAATGACTTTATGAGACCAACATCATCCTAATACCAAAACCCAGCAGAGACTCAACAAGAAAAGAAAACTACAGGCCAATATCCATGATGAACATAAATGCAAAAATCTTCAATAAAATACTGGCAAGCCGATTACAACAGCACATCAAAAAGCTTATCCACCATGATCAAGTAGGATTCATCCCGGGGATGCAAGGCTGGTTCAATATACGCAAGTCTATAAATGTAATTCACCACATAAACAGAACCAAAGACAAAAACCACATGATTGTCTCAATTGATGCAGAGAAGGCCTTTGACAAAATTCAACAGCCCTTTATGCTAAAAACTCTCAATAAACTAGGAATCGACGGAACGTATCTCAAAATAATAAAAGCTATTTACAACAAACCAACAGCCAATATCATACTGAATGGGCAAAAACTGGAAGCATTCCCTTTGAAATCTGGCACTGGACAAGGATGCCCTCTCTCACCACTCCTATTCAATATAGAACTGGAAGTTCTAGCCAGAGCAATCAGGCAAGAAAAAGAAATAAAGGGTATTCAATTAGGAAAGGAGGAAGTCAAATTGTCTCTATTTGCAGACAACATGATTGTATATCTAGAAGACCCCATCATCTCAGCCCAAAATCTCCTGAAGCTGATAAGCAACTTCAGCAAAGTCTCAGGATACAAAATCAATGTGCAAAAATCACAAGCATTCCTATACACCAATAACAGACTTAAAGAGAGCCAAATCAAGAACGAACTGCCATTCACAATTGCTACAAAGAGAATAAAATATCTAGGAATACAACTAACAAGGAACGTAAAGGACCTCTTCAAGGAGAACTACAAATCACTGCTCAACGAAATAAGAGAGGACACAAACAGTTGGAGAAACATTCCATTTTCATGGTTACGAAGAATCAATATCGTGAAAATGGTCATACTGCCCAAAGTAATTTACAGATTCAACGCTATCCCCATCAAGCTACCAATGACCTTCTTCACAGAACTGGAAAAAAACACCTTAAACTTCATATGGAACCAAAAGAGAGCCCGCATAGCCAAGTCAATTCTAAGCAAAATGAACAAAGCGGGAGGCATCACACTACCGGATATCAAACTCTACTACAAGGCTACAGTAATCAAAACAGCATGGTACTGCTACCAAAACAGAGATATAGACCAATGGAACAGAACAGAGGTGTCAGAAGCGACACAACATATCTACAACCATCCGATCTTTGACAAACCTGATAAAAACAAGCAAAGGGGAAAGGAATCCCTGTTCAATAAGTGGTGTTGGGAAAACTGGCTAGCCATATACAGAAAGAAGAAACTGGACCCCTTCCTGACACCTTACACTAAAATTGACTCCAGATGGATTAAAGACTTAAACATAAGACCTAGCACTATAAAAACACTAGACGGAAACCTAGGCAAAACCATTCAGGACATAGGCGTAGGCAAGGACTTTATGACCAAAACACCAAAAGCATTGGCAACAAAAGCCAAAATAGACAAATGGGACCTAATCAAACTCCACAGCTTCTGCACAGTGACAGAAGGAGTCAATAGAGTGAATCAGCAACCAACAGAACAGGAAAAACTTTTTGCAGCCTACCCGTCTGACAAAGGGCTGATATCCAGAATTTACAATGAACTAAAACAGATTTACAAGAAAAAACCAAACAAGCCCATTCAAAAATGGGTGAAGGATATGAACAGATACTTTACAAAAGAAGACATACATGAGGCCAACAAGCATATGAAAAAATGCTCATCATCACTGGTCATTAGAAAAATGCAAATCAAAACTACATTGAGATACCATCTCATGCCAGTTAGAATGGTGATCATTAAAAAATCTGGAGACAACAGATGCTGGAGAGGATGTGGAGAAATAGGAACACTTTTACACTGTTGGTGGGAGTGTAAATTAGTTCAACCATTGTGGAAGACAGTGTGGCGATTCCTCAAGGACCTAGAAATAGAAATTCCATTTGACCCAGCAATCCCATTACTGGGTATATATCCAAAGGATTATAAATTGTTCTACTATAAGGACACATGCACACGAATGTTCATTGCAGCACAGTTCACAATAGCAAAGACCTGGAACCAACCCAAATGCCCATCGATGATAGACTGGACAGGAAAAATGTGGCACATATACACCATGGAATATTATGCAGCCAACAAAAACAATGAGTTCGTGTCCTTTGTAGGGACATGGATAAACCTGGAAACCATCATTCTCAGCAAACTGACACAAGAATACAAAATCAAACATCGCATGTTCTCACTCATAGACAGGTATTGAACAATGGGAACACATGGACACAGGAAGGGGAGCACTGTACACTGGGGTCTGTTGGGGGGAGTCCGGGAGACAGCAGGGGGTGGGGAGTTGGGGAGGGATAGCATGGGGAGAAATGCCAGATTTAGGTGAAGGGGAGGAAGGCAGCAAATCACACTGCCACGTATGCACCTATGCAACAACCTTGCATGTTTTTCACATGTACCCCAAAACCTAAAATGCAATTTAAAAAAAAAAGATTTAAGGAATTGGATAACATACGTGAGATTTAAGGAATTGGATAACACTGCATAACACAATTATGCAGGTTGGTAAGTTTGAAACCTGCAGGGTCAGGTGGCAGGCCAAAGACCTGAAGAACAGCCCATGTTGCAGTTCAAATCTATCGGTTATGTGCTGGCAGAATTCTTCTTTGCTGGGGCAAAGTTCGTCTTTTGTTCTGTTCAGGCTTAAAACTGACTGTATGAAACCCGCTCACATTAAGAAGGGCAATCTGTTTTACCCAGAGTCCACCCATTTAAATATTTATTTCATTAAAATATACACTCACAGAAACATCCAAAATAGTGTTTTATCAAATACCTGGACACTGTGGACAAGCCAAGTTGACAAATAAAGTTAACCATCACAGTAATGAAACATTTGAAAGTATTTTCTTTAAAATCAGGAGAGTGGCAAGGGCATTTGCTACTAACATTTTTATCCAGCATGGTCAGAGGTCCTAGCCAGTATAATAAGACAAGAAAAAGAAATCAAACATGAAAAAATTAGAAAGAATGAAACTAAATTTTATGGTCTCCCCAAGATATGATTGTCTCAAAGAAAATTTTCTATCAGAAAATTACTAGATTTAAAAAAAGATTTCAGTGAATTTTCTTTGTATAATGCACAAAGTCTATTCTATTTCCAAATGTTATCCATAAACAATTAGAAAAATGCAACTTAAAAAGATATTATATAATTGGCTAGCCATATGCAGAAAATTGAAACTGGACACTTTCATTACACCACATAAAAGAATCAACTCAAGATTGGGTACAGTGGCTTATGCCTGTAATCCCAGCACTCTGGGAGGCTGAGGCGGGCAGATTGCTTGAGTACAGGAGTTTGAGTCCAGTCTGAGCAACATGGCAAAACCCTGTCTCTACTAAAAGTACAAAAAGTAGCCAGGCATGGTGGTGCACATCTGTAATCCCAGCTACTGTGGAGGCTGAGATGGGAAAATCATCTGAGCCTCGGCAATTGAGGCTGCTGTGAGCTGAGATCATGCTACTGCCCTTTAGCCTGAACAACAGAGTGAGACCCTGTTAAAAAAACAAAACAAAACAAAAAAGCCTCAAGATTAATTAAAGACTTAACTACCCAAACTATAAAAATGCTAGAAGAAAACCCAGGCAATACCATTAAGGACATAGGGACAGTCAAAGATTTCATGACAAAGATGCCAAAAGCAATAGCAACAAAAGAAAAGATTGACAAGTGGGATCTAATTAAAGAGCTTCTGCACAGCAAAAGAAACTATCAATAGAGTAAACAGACCTACAGAATGGTATAAAATTTTTGCAAACTCTGCATCTGACAAAGGTCTAATATTCAGCATCTATAATGAACTTAAATAAATTTACAAGAAAAAAACAAACAACCCCATTAAAATATAGGCAATGGACATGAACAGACACTTCTCAAAAGAAAATATACATGTGCCTAACAATCAGGAAAAAAAGTTCAGCATCACTGATTCTTAGAGAAATGCAAATCAAAACCATAATGTGATACCAATTTCATACTAGTCAGAATGGCTATTACCAAAAAGTCCAAAAATAACAGATTCTAGCAAGGTAGTGGTTTAAAAGGTATACTGTTACACTGTTGGTGGGAATGTAAATTAATTCAACATTGTGGAATACAGTGTGGCGATTCCTCAAAGACCTAGAGACAGAAAGAAATAGCGTTTGACTCAGCAATACCATTACTGAGTATATACCCAAAGAAAGATCAATCATTCTATTATAAAGGCACATGCATGTATATGTTGATTGCAGCAAAGGTGTGAAAATAGCAAATACGTGAATTCAACACAAATGCCCACCAATGATACATTGGATAAAGCAACTGTGGTACATATACACCATGGAACACTATATAGCCATAAAAAATAATGAGATTATGTCCTTTGCAGGGACATGGATGGAGTTGGAGGCCATTATTCTTAGCAAACCAATGCAAGAACAGAAAAGCAAACACTACATGTTCTCACTTTCAAGTGGGAGCTAAATGATGAGGAACACATGGAAACAAAGAGGAGTACAACACACACTGGGCCCTACCAGATGGCAAAGGTGGGAGGTGGGAGAGGATCAGGAAAAAGAACCAATAGATAACAGGCTTAATACCTGGGTGATAAAATAATATATGCAACAAACCACCTATGACATATGTTTACCTATGAAACACACCTGCACATTCTGCACATGTGCTCTTGAACTTAAAATAAAACTTAAAAAAATAAAAATTAAAAAAAGACATCATATACAATAGTAATTAATGTGTTTGGTATCTAGGACAACATTTCACAAAAGGCATGGAAGAGTTTTTTGTAAATAATTATAAAACTTTTAAAAATGACATTAAAGAAGAATGAAATATACAGACATACTGTTTTCATGAGTAGAAAGATTCACTCTCAGTATTACAGATGCCATTTTTTCCCAAATTGACTTACAGATTCAATATAGTTGAAATAAATACCATTTTAAAATAGTATTTTAATTTTGTCAAATAAAATTTGACAAGATTGTTCCAAAATGCATCTGGAAGAGCAAAGGGCTCGGGAGACAAGCTGCATTAGAGATAGGTAAGTGGGTATAAAAGTAATAAAGTATGATATTGTCCTAGAAATAAACAAACATTCTACCATAGGCACACAACAGATAACCAAATGTAGACTCAGGAATCTGAACTGATACAATTCAAACGGGCCCAGCAGATTAGTGAGGAAATAATTGACCATTCCCGTGAATCAATAAGGATAAGTCCCTTGAAAAAGTATTTCTTAGGAGCAGAAATGTAAGTGACAAAAAAGCCATGACAATGAAAAAATGCTCAGTGTCATTAATAATTCAGAGAATTGCAAATTAAAACCAACAATTGAATATTATTTTACAGTCACTAGTCTGGCAAATACTTAAATCCTGCCAATCCCATGCTTGGGGAAGGGTATGAAGCAAAGGAAACTCTCATGACTGCTGGTGGATGTATAAACTGAAATTACTTTGGAAAATATATTTGAGGTTATCCAGTAATGTGTGTATCATGTAACTACATAATTCTATTCTATTTCTGGGTATATGACTTCAACTCCTGCACAAGTGTACCAGGTAACATGTACAAAAATGTTCAGAGCAGCATTGTCTAAAATAGGACAATTATGAAAATGGCCTGTATTGATTTCCCTTTGCTGCTTAACCAATAACCACAGATTACATGGTTTAAAACATTTATCATCTCACACTTCTCAGAGGTCAGAAGTCTGAGCTCAGCCTAGCTGAATTTGCTACTCATGGCTGAAGTCAAGTTGTTGGCTGGGCTGCATTTCTTTCTTTCTAGAGCTTGGGGTTCTTTCTCAAGTTGCTGTGATACAGTTGGCAGAATTCAGCTTCTTGCAACTATGGGATTGGAGTTCTAATTTGCATGCAGGTTGTTGGCTGGGGACCTCTCTCTGCTTTAGAGGATACCAGCAATTCCTTGCCATGTGACTATATCCTGCTTTGAATCTCTCTGATTTTATTTAAGAATTCATCTGAATACATTAGGCCATCTACGATCATCTTCTCAACTTAAAATCCACTGATTTGGGATTGTAATTACACCTGCAAAGTCTCATCACAGCAGTGCTTAGATTGTTGTGTGATCCAGTAAGTGGGAGAAGGTATCTGTACACCAGGGCTTGATTATTTTGAGGCATATCCCAGAATTCTGCCTGCTACACGATCCAAATATTCTATGTCATTAGAGTGAATAATTATATGGTTTAAGATATAGTCATATGACAGAATAACTTATAGCAGTGAAAACAAAGTTGAGTTACATATATTAGGATCAATGTCAAAAGTACATTACCAGAAAAAATTAAATAATAAAAATATTACAGCATGATTCCACTAATATAAATGCCAAAAATGTGCAGAATTGCACATAGTTTATGTTTATAATACACATAGGTGCAGAATACACATCTAAATATAATGAAGATGGTTAGCACAGATTTAGAAAAGACTTCTGAATTGGAAGGCAGAAAATGGGTACAATTAGGGAGAGAATGCAGGGGGATTTAAACTGAATATTAATGTTCTTGTTAAGGTGGTATTACAAAAATATATGAGTACTGTAATATTTTAAAAATGCTATATATGCATATTCTCTACATTTTTGTATGATAAATTTTATAATAAAATATTTCAAGATAAAATTAAATATGGTGAAAAAATATTTCACTTACAAAAGCAACAAAAAATGAAATAAGAACTGTGCAGTTTCAATGTAAAAAATCTGTTGAATATGCTAAATAATGACCTGAATTAATGGAAATAGGTCTTTTAATCATAGGATCCAATATTATCAAGCTGTCAAAGACATAGCTTAAAAGACCAAATTTGTCAGCATTTTCTATTAAATCTATAATGCATGTGTGACTTTCATCTTAATACAAACAGGAAAAAGATCAATAATAACTCCTTTCATTATTTCCATAAAATTTCTCCTTTTATTTTCTAATCTTTCCCTGAAAAATGAAACTGACTTTAGTAATTTGCTGCCATTGTGCTGCCCATCTGGAGCAAATGCTGTGTTCTTCCTGGTGCTGCTTTATGGGTGCATTTCTAGCAGCCAGTTCTGCTGTAACCAATGCATTTAAGGAGCGTGAAGAGGAACTGGCTCCATCTTCCTGGCTCTAATTTCTCAAATAATGTCTGTGAATATAGTTTTCACAACCTGACTACCTAATTAAGAAAGTGACATGTTTGGAAAAGATTTTAAATGCCAGTGTTTGTCAAGCTGTTTGTTTAGTGAACTCTCTGGGTGCACTGTTACACAAGAACTGTCTTAATTAAGGTTAATTGGTGCATAATTAGAGTCACTGCCTTTGGAAAAGATTCTACTGGTGTTAAAGCAATGAGAACCCTTAATGTCTAGATTGAAGGACAAAGCAATTTCAATCAGCCAAATTTCAAGATACACCCTTTGCCTCAAATACAGAAGCTATGCCTCGTTCTGTCCTGTTTGGAAAAGTACCTCTTTCAAGTGTTTGGAAACTTCTTGCGGACTTTGTATACCACCATTCTTTTAATAAAATTATTTTTATTGTAAATATATATATATACACATATGTATATATTTTTCTTTTTTGAGACAGAGTCTTGCTGTCGCTAGGAACCAGGCTGGAGTGCAGTGGCGCAATCTTGGCTTACTGCAATCTCCGCCTCCTGGGTTCAAGCAATTCTCCTGTGTCAGCCTCCTATGTAGCTGGGACTACAGGCACATACCACTATGCCCAGATAATTTTTGTATTTTTTAGTAGAGACGGGGTTTTACCATGTTGGCCAGGATGGTCTTGATATCTTGACCTTGTGATCCACCCACCTCAGCCTCCCAAAGTGCTGGGATTACAGGCATGAGCCACCGTGCCCAGCCTATTGTATATATTATATATATATATATATATGCGTGTGTGTATATATATATAGATATATACACACACTATATATATATAAGTGCTATAGCACTTAAAGCAGGGACAGTTTTAGCTATGGACTTTGAAAATCTTGTGTGCTCTACAAATAAAAAGCTACTTTTGTTGTTACTTTTGGTCCCCAGGAGAAATGGGAATCCTTTTCAGAGAGCATGGGAGACATATGAGTCCTTTGCAGTATTCTTCTCTACCTCTGAGGTTGAAATTAGAGTGTGAAGCACTTTGGGAGATGGCCAGGCATGCAGTTATGCTCGTTGAAGAGCAGAGCTGCTGTCCACGTGGTGTGGATCCAGTCATCATGAGCCATGTCTGAAAGAATTAATAACATTTCATATGCAAGCATGCTCTCTGTTTTTCAATTGTTGCACACTGATTTATGTGGGCCTTAAGGCCCACTGGGAAATGATCTCTTTTTCAGCTCAGTGCCTGGTTTGTTGAGTATACTTGTCAATCTGGAATTTAATACACCTATGATTTGGATTAATTCTATTAACTCTGCTAGAAATTAATGCAGAAAATTCACAGTTGATTGACAAGCATGAGAATCAGTTATAAGGAATTAAAATATTACCGAATCCTTATTACTAAATGAATGCTCAATTCAAGTAGACACAGATCACTCATTCTAACTTCATCAGCTATAACACTTAGAGACAACAATATATTCTATATAAAAGAGTATTTTGAGAGTAAGTATATCTTTCATAAAAGTACTTTGAGAGTGAGTATATTCTAAATAAAAGAGTACTTTGAGAGTGAGTATATTTTTTATAAAGAGTAATTTGGGAGTGAGTATATTTTTTAGAAAACAGTACTTTGAGAGTGAGTATATTCTAAATAAAAGAAAATTTTGGGAATGAGTATATTTTTTATAAAAGAGTAGTTTGAGAGTGAGTCTATTCTAAATAAAAGAGGACATTGAGAGTGAGTATATTCTACATAAAGAGTATTTTGAGTGTGAGTATATTCTAAATAAAAGAGTACTTTGAGAGGGAGTATATTTTTTATAAAAGAGTACTTTGAGAGTGAGTATATTTACACAAAAGAGTACTTTGAGGGTGAGTGTATTTTTTATAAAATAGTACTCTTAGTGTGAGTATGTTTCACATAAAAGTAATTTGAGAGTGACTATTTTCTAAATAAAAGAGTACTTTGAGAGGGAGTATATGTTTCATAAAAGAGTAATTTGAGTGTGATTATGTTTAAAATAAAAGATTACTTTGAGAGGGAGTATATTTTTTATAAAAGAGTACTTTGAGTGTGAGTATATTCTATATAAAAGAGTATTTTGAGAGGGAGTATATTTTTCATAAAAGAGTAATTTGAGTGTGAGTATATTCTAAATAAAAGAGTATTTTAAGAGTATTTTCTAAATAAAAGAGTTATTTGAGAGTGAGTATATTCTAAATAAAATAGTACATTGAGAGGGAGTATATTTATCATAAAATAGTACTTTAAGTGTGAGTATATTCTAAATAAAAGTACATAGAGAGGCAGTATATTTTTGATAAAAGAGTAATTTGAGTATGAGTATATTCTAAAGAAAAGTATTTCACGGTCAGTATATTTTTTTATAAAAAAGTACTTTGAGTGTGAGTATATTTTTTATAAAAGAGAACTTTGAGAGTGCATATATTCTAAATAAAAGAGTACTTTGTGGTTGAGTATACTCTAAATAAAAGAGTATATTGAGAGTGAGTATATTCTAAATAAAGGAGTATTTTGAGAGTGAGCATATTTTTTATAAAAGAGTATTTTAAGAGTGAGTATATTCTAAATAAAAGAGTACTTTGAGAATGAGTGTATTTTTGGTAAAAGAGTACTTTGATAGTGAGTATACTTTTTATAAAAGAGTACTTTGAGATTGAGTATATTCTAAACAAGAGTACATTGAGAGTGAGTATATTCTAAATAAAAGTACTATGAGAGTGAGTATATTTTTTATAAAGAGTACTTTGAGAGTGAGTATATTCTAAATAAAAGAGTACTTTGAGAGTAAGTATATTCAAAGTAAAAGAGGACTGTGAGAGTGAGTATATTCTAAATAAAAGAGTAAATTGAGAGTGAGTATATTTTTTATAAAAGAGTAATTTGAGATTGAGTATATATTTTATAAAAGTGTGTATATTCTACATAAAAGTATACTTTGAGAGTGGTTATATTCTAAATAAAAGAGTACTTTGAGAGTTTGTATATTCTAATTAACAGAGTAAATTGAGTGTGAGTATATTTTTTATAAAAGAGTAACTTGAGACTGAGAATATGTTTTATAAAAGAGAAATTTGAGAGTTTGTGTATTCTAAATAGTAGAGTATTTTGAGTTTGTGTAACCTAAATAAGAGATTAATTTGAGTATGAGTATATTTTTTATAAAAGAGTAATTTAAGAGCTTGTGTATTATAAATAGAAGAGTACTTTGAGAGTGAGTATATAGTAAATAAAAGAATTTTGAGCGTGAGTATATTCTAAATAAAAGAGTACATTGAGAGTGAATTTATATTTTATATAAGAGTACTTTGAGAGTGAGTATATTCTAAAGGAAAGAGTATTTTGAGAGTGAGTATATTTTTTATAAAAGAGTATTTTGAGGGTTTGTATATTCTAAATAACAGTGTACATTGAGAGTGAGTATATTTTTAATAAAAGAGTATTTTGAGGCTGAGTATATTTTTTATAAAAGAGTACTTTGAGAGTTTGTATATTCTAAATAACAGATTACTTTGAGAGTGAGTATATTCTAAATAAAAGAGTACATTGAGAGTGAGTATATTCTAAATAAAAGAGTACTTAGAGAGTGAGTATATTTTATATAAAAGAGTACTTTGAGAGTGGGTATATTTTTTATAAAAGAATAATTTGAGACTTCGTGTATTCTAAATAACAGAGTAATTTGAGAGTTTGTATATTCTAAATAACAGATTACTTTGAGAGTAAGTATATTCTAGATAAAAGAGTACGGTGAGAGTGAACATATTCTAAATAAAAGAGTACTTTGAGAGTGAGTATATTCAAAAAAAGAGTACTTTGAGAGTGAGTTTATTCTAAATAAGAGAGTACTTTGAAAGTGAGTATATTCTAAATAAAAGAGTACTTTGAGAGTGAGCATATTCTTAATAAAAGGCTACTTTGAGAGTGTGTATACTTTTTATAGAAGAGTACTTTGAGAGTTTGTATATTCTAAATAACAGAGTAATTTGAGAGTTTGTATATTCTAAATAAAAGAGTAGTTTCAGAGTGAATATATTCTAAATAAAAGACTATTTTGAGAGCGAGTATATTCTAAATAAAATAGTACTTTGAGAGTGAGTATATTTTTTACAAAAGAGTATGCTGAGAGAGAGTATATTTTTCATAAATTAGTACTTTTAGATTGAGTATATTGTAAATAAAAGAGTAATTTGAGAGGGAGTAATATTTTTATAAAAGAGTATATTTAGAGGAAGTATATTTTTTATGAAAGAGTACTTGAGAGTGAGTATATTCTAAATAAAAGACTACTTTGAGGGTGAGTATATTGTTTATAAAATGGTATTTCGAGTGTAAGTATATTCTAAATAAAAATATATTTTGAGAGGGAGCATATTTTTAATAAAGGAGTATTTTGAGTGGCAGTATATTGTAAATAAAATAGTACTTTGAGAAGGAATATATTTTTTATAAAAGAGTACTTTGAGTGTGAGTATATTCTAAATTAAAGAGTATATTGACAGGAAGTATATTTTTTATAGAAGAGTAATTTTAGTGAGAGTATATCCAAAATAAAAGAGTACTTTCAGAGTGAGTATTTATAAAATAAATGAGTACATTGACAGTGAGTATATTCCAAATTATGTATTATTTTGAGAGTGTGTATATTCTACATAAAACAGTACTTTGAGAGTGAGTATATTCTTAAAAAAAGAGTAATTTAAGAGGGAATATATTTTTTATAAATGAGTTTTTTGAGCGTGAATATATTTTTTATAAAAGAGTAGTTTGAGAGTGAATATATTCTAAATAAATGAGTATATTGAGGGTGAGTGAGTATATTTTTATAAAGATTACATTGAGAGTGAATATATTCTAAATAAAAGAATACTTTGAGAGTGAGGATATTTTTTATAAAGACTACATTCAGCATGAGTACATCCTAAAGAAAAGAGTACCTTGAGAGGGAGTATAGTTTTTATAAAAGAGTACTTTGAAAGTGAGTATATTCTAAATAAAATAGTACTTTGAGAGTGAGTATATTGTAAATAAATTGTACTTTGAGAGTGAATACATTATAAATAAAAGAGTATTTTGAGGGGGAGAATTTTTTTTTTTAAATAGTATTTGAGTGTGAGTATACTCTAAATAAAAGAGTACTTTGAGAGGGCGTATATTTTTTATAAAAGGGTATTTTCAGTGTGAGTATATTCTAAAAAATTAGTACATTGAGGGTGAGTATATTTTTTATGAAATAATACTTTTCATATGAGTATGTTTCTTATAAAAGAGTAATTTGAGAGTGACTATTTTCTAAATAAAAGAGTACTTTGAGAGGGAGTATATTTTTCATAAAAGAGTAATTTGTGTGTGAGTATATTTTCAATAAAAGAGTACTTTGGGAGGGAGTATATTTTTTATAAAAGAGTACTTTGAGTGTGCATGTATTCTATATAAAAGTGTATTTTGAAAGGGAGTATATTTTTCGTAAAAGAGTAATTTGAGTGGGAGTATATTCTAAATAAAAGAGCATTTTGAGAGTGAATATTTTCTAAATAAAAGGGTTATTTGAGAGTGAGTATATTCTAAATAAAATAGTACTTTGAGAGGGAGTATAGTTTTTATAAAATAGTAATTTAAGTGTGAGTATATTCTAAATAAAAGAGTACATTGAAAGGCAGTATATTTTTTATAAAAGAGTACTTTGAGTGTGAGTATATTCTAAAGAAAAGAGTAGTTTGAGAGGGAGTACATTTTTTAAAAAAGAGTACTTTGAGTTTGAGTATATTCTAAATAAAAGTACTTTGAGAGGGAGTATATTTTTAAAAAAAGAGTACTTTGAAAGGGAGTATATTGTTTATAAAAGAGTACTTTGGGTGTGAGTATATTCTAAATAAGAGAATACATTGAGAGGGTGTATATTTTTAAAAAAAGAGTACTTTGAGTGGGAGTATATATTTTATAAATGAGTATTTTGAGTGTGAGTATATTCTAAATAAAAGAGTACATTGAGACAGAGTATATTTTTTATCAAAAAGTACTTTGAGTGTGAGCATATTCTAAATAAAAGAGTACTTTGAGAGGGAGTATTTTTTTTTTTTACAAAAGAGTACATTGAGAGGGAGTATATTTTTCATAAAAGAGTACTTTGAGTGTGAATATACTCTAAATAAAGAGTACTTTGAGAGGGACCATATTTTTTACAAAAGAATATTTTGAGTGTGAGTATATTCTAAATAAGGAGTACTTTGAGAGGGAGTATATTTTTTATAAAAGAGTAATTTGAGTGTGAATATATTCTAAATAAAAGAGTACTTTGAGAGGGAGTATATTTTTTATAAAGAGTACATTCAGTGTGAGTATATTCTAAACAAATGAGTACATTGAGGGTGAGTATATTTTTTATGAAATAGTAATTTTAGTATGAGTATGTTTTTTATAAATGAGTACTTTGAGTGTGACTATTTTCTACATAAAAGAGTACTTTGAGAGGTAGTATATTTTTCATAAAAGAGTGATTTGTGTATGAGTATATTTTCAATAAAAGAGTACATTCAGAGGGAGTATATTTTTTATAAAAGAGTACTTTCAGTGTGAGTATATTCTATATAAATGAGTATTTTGAAACAGAGTATATTTTTCATAAAAGAGTAATTTGAGTGGGAGTATATTCTAAATAAATGAATATTTTGAGAGTGAGTATTTTCTAAATAAAAGGCTTTCTTGAGAGTGAGTATATTCTAAATAAAATAGTACTTGGAGAGGGAGTATATTTTTTATAAAATGGTACTTTAAGTGTGAGTATATTCTAAATAAAAGAGTACATTGAAAGGCAGTATATTTTTTATAAAAGAGTACTTTGAGAGTGAGTTTATTCTGAAGAAAAGAGTACTTTCAGGGTGAGTATATTTTTTATAAAAGAGTGCTTTCAGGGTGAGTATATTTTTTATAAAAGAGTACTTTGAGAGTGAGTATATTCGAAATAAAAAATACTTTAAGAGTGAGGATATTCTAAATAAAAGAATACTTTGAAAGGGAATATATTTTTTATAACAGAGTACTTGGAGTGTGAGTATATTCTAAATAAAAGAGTACTTTTAGAGGGAGTATATTCTAAATAAGAGAGTAATTTGAGAGTGAGAATATTCTAAATAAGTGAGTAATTTGAGAGTGTGTATATTCTAAATAAAGAGTACTTTGAGATTGAAGATATTCTAAATAGAAGAGTACTTTGAGAGGGAGTATATTTTTTTATAAATGAGTACGTTGAGAGTGAGTATATTCTAAATGCAAGAGTACTTTCAGATTGAGTATATTCTAAATAAAATAAAAGAGTACTTTGATGGATATTTAGCTGTTGGGTGGAGCCTGTGCATCCTGTCAAGTCTGAGAGCTCTTCAGCTGGAAATTTGGAAGGAACCAGTTCAGGTGTCAAAGATTGAGGGTCATGGAGCTGGAGTCTGGAGAGGAGCAGGTGCTGCAGTTTAAGTTTAATGGACGTGGAGCTTGATTCCCAGGAGGAACAGGTGCTGCAGTTTAAATTTGATGGTTGTTGAGCTAGAGACCAGGGAGGAGGAGGTGTTGCAGTTTATGTTTGATGTCGTGGAGCTATAGTTTGGGGAGGAGCCGTTGATACCACCATGTAAGTCTGAGGGTCAAGGAACTCCTGGCCCCAGGGAGGACCCAGTGCTACAGTTGAAGTTTGAGGGTCATGGGGCTGGAGACCCAGTGAGTAGCTGATGCTGCTGTTTTAATTTGAGGGTCAGAGAGACCTGGGGAGGGGCCTGTGATGCCTGAAAAGTCTGAGAGTCACGAGGGAGGAGCTGGTGCTGCTTTTATACCTTAAGGATTGTGGGGCTGGAGACCCAGGGAGGAGCTACTGCTGCTGTTCTAATTCCAGGGTCAGAGATAACCTGTGGAGGGGCTTGTGACGCCTGCCCAGTCTGAGAGTCATTGAGCTGAGGATACAGGGAGGAGCTGGATACAGGGAGGAGCTGGTGCTGCTGTTACAGCTTGAGGTTTGTGGAGCTGGAGACCCAGGAAGAAGCTGGGGCTGCTGTTCTTATTCCAGGGTCAGAAAGACATGGGGAGGAGCTCATAATGCTTTTCAAGCCTGAGAGTCATTGTGAGGGAGATCCAGGGAGGAGCTGCTGCTGCTGTTCTACCTTGAGGGTCAGAGAGACTTGGGGAGGGGCTTGCGATGCCTGCCAAGTCTGAGAGTCATTGAGCTGGGGATCCAGGTAGGAGCTGATGCTGATTTTATAGCTTGAGGATTGTGGAGCTGGAGACCAGGGAGGACCTGGTGCTGCTGCTCTAATTTGAGGGTCAGAGAAACCTGGGGAGGGGTTTATGATGCCTGCCAAGTCTGAGAGTCATTGAGCTGAGATCCAGGTAGGGGCTGGTGCTGCTGTTCTAATTCCAGGGTAAGAGAGACCTGCGGAGGGGCTCAAGATGCCTTTCAAGTCTGAGAGTCATTGTGTTGGAGATCCACGGAGGAGCTGCTGCTGCTGATATAGGTTGAGGATTGTGGAGCTGGAGACCCAGGGAGGAGCTGGTGTTGCTGTTCTAATTCCAGGGTGAGAGAGACATGGGAAGGGACTCATTGGGTCTATCAAGTCTGAGAGTCATTACGCTGGAGATCCAGGGAGGAGCTGGTGCTGCTGTTATAGCTTGAGGATTGTGCAGCTGGAGACACAGGAAGGAGCTGGTGCTGCAGCTCTAATTTGAAGGTCAGAGAGACAGAAGAGGGGAATTGTGATGCCTGCCAAGTCTGAGAGTCATTGAGCTGGAGATCCAGGGAGGAGCTGGTGCTGCTGTTCTAATTCCAGGGTCAGAGAGACATGAGAAGTGGCTCGTGATGCCTTTCAATTCTGAGAGTCATTGCACTGGAGATTTACAGATGAGTGGGTGATGCTCTTATAGCTTGAGGATTGTGGAGCTGCAGACCCAGGGAGGAGCTTGTGCTGCTGTTCTAACTTGAGGGTCAGAGAGACCTGGGGAGGGGCTTGTGATGCCTGCCAAGTCTGAGAGTCATTGAACTGGAGATCCAGGGAGGAGCTGATGATGTTTTTATAGCTTGACGTTTGTGGAGCTGGAAACCTAGGCAGGAGCTATTGCTGCTGTTCTAATTCCAGGGTGAGAGACATGGGGAGGGGCTCGTGAGGCCTTTCAAGTCTGAGAGTCATTGCACTGGAGATATAGGGAGGAGGTGGTGCTTCTGTTATAGATTGAGAATTGTGGAGCCAGAGACCCAGGGAGGAGATGGGGCTGCTGTTCTAATTTGAGGGTCATAGAGACATGGGGAGGGTCTTGTGATGCCTGCCAAGTCTGAGAGTCATTGAGCTGGAGATCCAGGGAGGAGCTGGTGCTGCTGTTGTAGCTTGAGGATTGTGGAGCTGTAGACCCATGGAGGAGCTGGTGCTCTTGTTCTAATTCCTGGGACAGAGAGACATGGGAAGTAGCTCGTGATGCCTTTCAAGTCTGAGCGTCATTGAGCTGGAGATCCAGATTGGAGGTGGTGCTGCTGTTATAGCTTGAGGATTGCAGAGCTGGAGACACAGGGAGGACCTGGTGCTGCTGTTCTAATTCCAGGGTGAGAGAGACATGTGGAGGGGCTCGTGATGCCTTTCAACTCTAAGAGTCATTGTGCTGGAGATATAGGGAGGAGCTGGTGTGACTGTTATAGCTTGAGAATTGTGGAGCTGGAGACCCAGGGAGGAGCTGGTGCTGCTGTTCTAATTTGAGGGTCAGAGAGATCTGGGAAGTAGCTTGTGATGCCTGCAAAGTCTGAGAGTCATTGAGCTGTAGATCCAGGGAGGAGCTGGTGCTGCTGTGATAGCTTGAGGATTGTGGAGCTGGAGACTCAGGGAGGAGCTGCTGCTGCTGTTGTAATTCCAGGGTCAGAGAGACATGGGGAGGGTCTCCAGATGCCTTTCAGTTCTGAGAGTCATTGCACTGGAGATCCATGGAGGAACTGCTGCTGCTGTTATAGCTAGAGGACTGTGGAGCTGGTGAAGCAGGGAGGAGCTGGTGCTGCTGTTCTAATTTCAGGGTGAGAAAGACATGGGGAGGAGCTCGTGATGCCCTTCAAGTCTGAGGGTCATTGTGCTGGAGATTTACGGATAAGCCAGTGTTGCTGCTATAGCTTGAGGATTGTGGAGCTGTAGACCCAGGGTGGAGCTGATGCTGCAGTTCTAATTTGAGGATCAGAGAGACCTGGGGAGGAGCATGTGATGCCTGCCAAGTCTGACAGTCATTGAGCTGGAGATCTAGGAAGGAGCTGGTGCTGCTGTTATAGCTTGAGGATTGAGGAGCTGGAGACCCAGGGAGGAGGTGGAGCTGCTGTTCTAATTTGAGGGTCAGAGAGGTCTCTGTAGGGGCTAGTGATTCCTGCCAAGTCTGAGAGTCATTGAGCTAGTGATCCAGGAAAAATCTGATGGTGCTGTTATATCTTGAGGATTGTGGAACTGGAGACCCAGGGAGAAGCTGGTGATGCTCTTCTAATTTGAGGGTCAGAGAGACCTGTGTAGGGGCTAGCGATTCCTACCATGTCTGAGAGTCATTGAGCTGGAGACCCAGGGAGGAGCTGGGGCTGTTGTTCAAATTCCAGGCTCAGAGAGACATGGGGAGGGGTTTGTGGTGCCTTTCAAGTCTGAGAGTCATTGCTCTGGAGATTTACGGATGAGCTTCTGCTGTTGTTATAGCTTGATGATTGTGGAGCTGGATACCCAGGGAGGAGCTGCTACTGCTCTAACTTGAGGGCCAGAGAGACCTGGGGAGGGGCTTGTGATGTCTGCCAAGTCTGAGAGTCATTGAGCAGGAAATCCAGGTAGGAGCTGATGCTGCTGTTACAGCTTGAGGAGTGTGGAGCTGGAGACCCAGGGAGGAACTGGTGCTGCTGTTCTAATTCCAGGGTAAGAGAGACATGGGGAGGGGCTCTTGATGCCTTTCACATTTGAGAGTCATTGTGCTGGAGACCCAGGAAGGAGCTGGTGCTGCTGTTATAGCTTGAGAATTGTGGAGCTGGAGACCAGGGAGGAGCTGATGCTGCTGTTCTAATTTGAATGTCAGAGAGAACTGGAGAGGGGCTTGTGTTGCCTGCCAAGTCTGAGAGTCATTGAGCTGGAGATTCAGGTATTAGCTGGTGCTGCTCTTATAGCTTGAGGATTGTGGAGCTGGAGACCCAGGGAGGAGCTGGTGTTGCTGTTCTAATTCCAGGGTCAGAGAGAAATGCAGAGGGGCTCAAGATGCCTTTCAAGTCTGAGAGTCATTGCACTGGACATTCACTGAAGAGCTGCTGCTGCTGTTATAGCTAAACGATTCTGAAGCTGGAGACCCAGGGAGGAGTTGGTGTTGCTCTTCTAATTCCGGGGTGAGAGAGACATGGGGAGGGGCTCGTGTTGCCTTTCAAGCCTGAGTGTCATTGTGCTGGAAATCTAGGGAGGAGCTGGTGCTATTGTTCTAATTCCAGGGTCAGACAGGGGCCCATGAAGCACTTCAAGTCTGAGAGATATTGATCTGGATATCCAGGGAGGAGCTGGTGCTGCTGTTATGGCTTGAGGGTTGAGGAGCTGGAGACCCAAGTAGGAGCTGGTGCTGCTGTTCTAATTTGAGGGTCAAAGAGTACCTTGAGAGTGAGTATATTTTTTTGATAAAAAAGTATTTTGAGAATGAGTATATTTTTCATAAAAGAGTAATTTGAAAGTGAGTATATAATAAATAAAAGAGTACATTGAGAGTGAGTATATTTTTTATAAAAGAGTAATTTGAGAGAGAGTATATTCTAAATAAAAGCGTATTATGAGAGTGAGCACATTTTTTATAAAACATTACTTTGAGAGTGAGTATATTTTTTATAAAAGAGTATGTTGAGAGTTAGTATATCCTAAATAAATGAGTACATTGAGAGTAAGTATATTTTTTAAACAAGTGTACTTTGACAGTGAGTATATTTTTATAAAACAGTACATTGAGAGTTAGTACATTCTAAATAGAAGAGTTCTTTGAGAGTGAGTATGTTTTTTATACAAGAGTACATTTAGAGTGAGTGTATTTTTTATAAAAGAGTACTTCGAGAGTGAGAATATTCTAAATAAAAGAGTACCTTGAGAGGGAGTATATTTTTTATAAAAGAATACATTGAGTGGGAGTATACTCTAAATAAAAGAGTAACATGAGAGAGAGAATATTATAAAGAGTATTTTGAGAGTGAGTATATTCAAAATAAAACAGTACATTGTGAGGTGCAATATTTTTTATAAAAGAGTACTTTGAGAGGGAGTATATATATTATAAAAGAGTACTTTGAGAGGGAGTATATTATTTATAAAAGAGTATTTTGAGAGGGAGTATATTCTAAATAAAAGAGTACATTGAGCATGAGTATACTTTTTATAAAAGAGTATTTTGAGAGTGAGTATATTTTAAATATTTTTTTTTTTTTTGAGACGGAGTTTTGCTCTTGTTACCCAGGCTGGAGTGCAATGGCGTGATCTCCGCTCACCGCAACCTCCGCCTCCTGGGTTCAGGCAATTCTCCTGCCTCAGCCTCCTGAGTAGCTGGGATTACAGGCACACACCACCACACCCAGCTAATTTTTTGTATTTTTAGTAGAGACGGGGTTTCACCATGTTGAACAGGATGGTCTCGATCTCTTGACCTCGTGATCCACCCGCCTCGGCCTCCCAAAGTGCTGGGATTACAGGCGTGAGCCACTACAACCGGCAAATAAAATTTTAATTTAGGGTAAGTATGTTTTTTATAAAAGACTACTTTGAGCGTGAGTATACTCTAAATAAAAGAGTACATTGAGAGTGAGTATATTCTAAATAAAAGAGTATTTTGAGAGGGAGTATATATTTTATAAAAGAGGAGGTTGAGAGTGAGGTTATTCTAAATGAAAGAGTATTTTGAGAGTGAGTATATTCTAAAGAAAAGAGTACTTTGAGTGATTGCATATTCTAAATAAAAGAGGACTTTGAAAGTGAGTAGATTCTAAATAAAAGAGTACATTCACCGGGAGAATATTTTTTATAAAAGAGTACATAGAAAGTGAATATATTCTAATTAAAAGAGAGTTTTGAGTGGGTGTATATTCTAAATACAAGAGTACTTTGAGAGAGAGCATATTTTTTATAAAAGAGTAGTCTGAGTGTGAGTATATTCTAAATAAAAGAGTACTATGAGGATGAGTGTATTCTAAATGAAAGAGTCGTTTGAGAGTGAGTATATTCTACATAAAAGAGTACTTTGAGAGGGCATATATTTTTTATAAAAGAGTAGTTTCAGAGTGAGTATATTTTAAATGAAAGAGTAGTGTGAGAGGGAGTATGTTTTTTATAAAAGAGTACATTGAGAGGGAGTATATCTTTTATAAAGAATATTTAAGTGTGAGTATATTCAAAATAGAAGTTTAAGACGGAGTATATTTTTTAAAAAAGAGTACATTGAGAGAGAGTATATTTTTTATGAAAGAGAGATTTGAGAGGGAGTATATTTTTTATAAAAGAGTGCTTTGAGTGTGAATATATTCTAAATAAACAAGTAATTTGAGAGGGAGTATATTTTTTACAAAAGAATGCTTTGAGAGGGAGAATATTTTTTATAAAAGAGTACTTTGAGTGTGAGTATATTCTAAATAAAAGAGTATTATGAAAGGAAGTATAATTTTTACAAAAGAGTACATTGAAAGGGAATATATTTTTTATAAAAGACTACTTTGAGTGTGAGTATATTCTAAATAAAATTACATTGAGAGGGAGTATATTTTTATAAAAGAGTACTTTGAGTGTGAGTATATTCTAAAAAAGAGTACTTTGAGAGGGCGTATATTTTTTAAACAAGAGTATTTTGAGACGGAGCATATTTTGTATAGAAGAGAATTTGACTTTGAGTATATTCTAAATAAAAGAGTACTTTCAGAAGTAGTATATATTTTACACAAGAGTACTTTGAGTGGGAGTATATTTTTCATAAAAGAGTAATTTTGGTGTGTGTATATTCTAAAAAAAAGTACTTTGAGAGGGATTATATTTTTTATAAAAGAGTAATATGAGTGTGAGAATACTACAATTGAAAAAGTTCTTTGAGAGGAAGTATATTTTTTATAAAAGAGTATTTTGAGTGTGCCTATATTCTAAATAATAGAGTACTTTGAGAGGATGAATATTTTTTATAAAAGAGTACATTGTGTAAGTATATTCCAATTAAAAGTGTAATTTGAGAGAGAGTATATTCTTTATAAATGAGAATTTTGAATGAGTATATATTTATAAAAGGGTAATTTGAGTGTGAGTATATTATAAATAAAAGAGTACTTTGAGAGGGAGTATATTTTTCATAAAACAGTATTTTGAGTGTGAGTGTGTTTTAAATAAAGGAGTAGTTTGAGAGGGACTATATTTTTTATAAAAGAGTACTTTCAGAGGGAGTATATTTTTTGTAAAAGAGAACTTTGAGTGTGAGTATATTCTAAATAAAACAGTACGTTGAGAGGGAGAATATTTTTTACAAAACACTACTTTGAAAGGGAGTATATTTTTTATAAAAGAGTAGTCTGAGTGTGAGTGGATTTTAAATAAAAAAATTCTTTGAGATTGAGTATATTTTTTATAAAGAGTACTTTGTGAGTATATTCTAAATAAAAGGGTAATTTGAGGGGGAGTATATTTTTTACAAAAGGGTACTTTTAGAGGGAGTATATTTTTTATAAAAGAGTACTTTGAGTGTCAGTATATTCTAAATAAAGGGTACTTTTAGACGGAGAATATATTTTACAAAAGAGTAGTTTGAGAGGGAGTATATTTTTTATAAAAGAGTACTTTGAGTGTGAGTATATTCTCAATAAAACTGTACTTGGAGAGTGAGTATATTTTTTATAAAACAGTACTATGAGTGAGAATGTGTTTTAAATAAAAGAGTTCTTTGAGATGGAGTATATTTTTTATAAAGAGTACTTTGAGTGTGAGTATATTCTAAATAAAAGAGTACTTTGAGAGGGAGTATATTTTTTTATAAAAGAGTACATTAGTGTGAATATATCCAAAATAAAAGAGTACTTTGAGAGTGAGTATATTTTTAACAAAATTATTTTGAGAGGGAGTGCAGTTTTCATAAAAGAGTACTTCGAGTGTTAGTATATTTTTAATAAAAGAATATTTAGAGAGGGAGTATATTTTTTACAAGAGAGTACTTGAGAGGGACTATATTTTTTAAAAACGAGAAGTTTGAGTGCGATTATATTACAAGTCAAGGAGTAATTTGAGAGGGGGTATATTTTATTATAAAAGAGTACTTTGTGTGAGACTGTATTCTAAAAACTGTGTACCTGAGAGGGAATATATTTTTTACAAAAGAGCATTTTGAGAGAGAGTATATTCTAAATAACAGAGTACTTTGAGAGGGACTATATTTTTTACAAAAAAGTGATTTGAGAGGGAGTATATTTTTTATAAAAGAGTATATTGACTGCCAGTATATTCTAAATAAAAGAGTACATAGAGAACATATTATTTATAAAAGAGTATATTGAGTGTGAATATATTCTAAATAAAAGAGTATTTTGAGAGGGAGTACATATTTTATAAAAAAATTTGACTGTGAATATATTCTAAATAAAAGACTACATTGGAAGGAGTGTATTTTTTATAAAAGAGTATTTTGAGACGGAGTATATTTTTTATGAAAGAGCACATTGAGTGTGAGTGTATTCTAAATAAAAGAGTACTTTGAGAGGGAGTACATTTTTTATAAAGGAGTAGTTTGAGTGTCAGTATATTCTAACTAAAGAGTACTTTGAGAGAGAGAACATTTTTATAAAAGAGTCATTGAGAGGGAGTATATTTTTTATAAAAGGGTAATTTGAGTGTGAGTATATTCTAAATAAACGAGTATTTTAAGAGGGAGTATACATTTTACAAACGAGTATTTTGAGAGGGAGTATATTTTTAATAAAAGAGTACTTTGAGTGTGAGTATATTTTAAATAAAAGAGTATTTTGAGAGATAGTATATTTTCCACAAAAGATTACTTTGAGTGTGAGTATATTCTAAATAAAATAGTACAATTAGAGGGAGTATATTTTTAACAAATGAGTAATTCGAAAGGAAGTATGTTTTTTATCAAAGAGTGAGTTGAGTGTGAGTGTATTCTAAATAAAAGAGTATGTTGAGAGGAAGTATATTTTTTATAAACGACTGATTTGAGTATGACTTTATTTTAAATAAATGAGTACTTTGAGAGGCAATATATTTTTTACAAAAGATAATTTTTAGATGGAGTATATTTTTCATAAATGAGTACTTTGAATTTGACTATATTCTAAATAAAAGAGTACTTTGAGAGGGTATATATATTTTAAAAAAGAGTATTTTGAGTGTGAGTATATTCTAAATAAAGAGGACATTGAGAGGGAGTATATTTTTTACAAAAGTGTACTTTGACATGCAGTATATTTTTCAAAAGAGTAGTTTGAGTGTGAGTATATTCTAAATAAAAGAGTACATTGAGAGGGAGAATACTTTTTATAAAACAGCTATTGAGAGGGAGTATATTATTTATAAAAGGGTATTTTGAGTGTGAGTATACTCTAAATAAAAGAGTATTTTGAGAGGGAGCATATTTTTTACGAAAGAGTACTTTGAGAGGGAGTATATTTTTTATAAAAGAGTATTTTGAGTGTGAGTATATTCAATATAAAAGAGAACTTTGAGAGGGAGTATATTTTCTATAAAAGAGTACTTCCCGTGTGATTATATTCAAAAGAAAAGAGTACTTCCAGTGTGATCATATTCAATATAAAAGAGTACTTTGAGAGGGAGTATATTTTTTATTAAAGAGTATTTCCTGTGAGATTATATTCAATATAAAAGAGGACTTTGAGAGGGAGTATACTTTTTATAAAAGAGTAATTTGAGTGTGATGATATTCAATATAAAAGAGTGCTTTGAGAGGGAGAATATTTTTTATAAAAGAGTACCTTGAGTGTGATGATATTCAATATAAAAGAGTACTTTTAGTGTGATTATATTCAATATAAAAGAGTACATTGAGAGGGAGTATATTTTTTTAAAAGAGTACTTCTAGTGTAATTATATTCAATATAAAAGAGTAGTTTGAGTATGATTATATTCAATATAAAAGAGTATTATGAGAGGGAGTATATTTTTTATAAAAGTGTACTTTGAGTGTGATTGCATTCAATATAAAAGACGACATTGAGAGGGAGTATATTTTTTATAAATGAGTAATTTGTGTGTGATTATATTCAATATAAAAGAGCACTTATAGAGGGAGAATATTTTTTATATAAGACTATTTTGAGTGTGATTGTGATCAATATAAAAGAGTAATTTGAGAGGGAGCATATTTTTATTAAAAGAGTACTTTGAAAGGGAGTATATTTTTTATAAAAGAGTACTTTGAGTGTGATTATATTCAAAATAAAAGAGTACTTTGAGAGGGACTATATTTTTTAAGAAAGAGTACTTTGAGTGTGATTATATTCAATATAAACTAGTACTTTGAGAGGGAGTATATTTTTATAAAAGAGTAATTTGAGAGTGATTATATTCAATATAAAGGGGTACTTTGAGTTGGAGTATATTTTTTATAAAAGAGGATTTTGAGTGTGATTATACTAAATATAAAAAACTACTTTTAAAGGGAGTATATTTTTTATAAATGAGTACTTTGAGTGTGATTATATTCAATATAAAAGAGTATTTTGAGAGGAAGTATTTTTTTATAAAAGAATATTAAGAGAGTGATTATATTCAATATAAAAGAGTACATTGAGAGGGAGTATATTTTTTATAAAAGAGTACTTTCAGTGTGATTATATTCAATATAAAAGGGTACTTTGAGAGGCAGTATATTTTTTATAGAAGAGTAATTTGAGTGGGATTATATTCAATACAAAAGAATGATATGAAAGGGAGTATATTTCTTATAAAAGAGTATTTGAGTGTGATTACATTTAATATTAATGAGTATTTTGGGTGTGATTATATTCAATATTAAAGAGTACATTGAGAGGGAGTATATTTTTTATAAAAGAGTATTTTCATTGTGATTATATTCAATATTAAACAGTACTTTGAGAGGGAGTATATTTTTTATAAAAGAGTACTTCCAGTGTAATTACATTCAATATAAAAGAGTACTTTGAGAGGGAGTATATTTTTTATAAAAGAGTACTTCCTGTGTGTTTATATTCAATATATAAGAGTACTTCCGGTGTGATTATCATCAATATAAAAGAGTACTTTGAGAGGGAGCATATTTTTTATAAAAGAGGAATTCCTGTGTGATTATATTCAATATAAAAGAGTACTTTGAGAGGGAGTATACTTTTAAAAAAAGAATAGTTGCTGTGTGATTATATTCAATATAATAGAGTACTTTGAGAGGGGGTATATTTTTTATAAAAGAGTAATTTGAGTGTGATTATATAAAAGAGTACAGTGGCAGGGAGTATATTTTTTATAAAAGAGGACTTTGAGAGGTAGTATATTTTTTATTAAAGAATACTTTGCTTGCGATTATATTCAATAAAAAAAGAGTACTTTGAGAGAGAGTATATTTTTATAAAAGAAGACTTTGAGTGTGATTATGTTCAACATAAAAGAGTAATATTAGAAAGAGTGTATTTTTTTTAAAGAGTACTTCGTGTGTGAATATATTCAGTATAAAAGAATACCTTGAGAGGGAGTATATTTTTTATAAAAGAGTACTTCCAGTATGAATATATTTAATATAAATTAGTACTTTGAGAGGGTGTATAATTTTTAGAAAAGAGTACTTCCTGTGTGATTATATCCAATTTAAAAGAGTAATTCCAGTGTGATTATATACAATATAAAAGGGAACTTCCTGCGTGATTATATTCAAAATAAAAGAGTAATTCCACTGTGATTATATTCAATATAAAAGAGTACTTCCACTGAGATTATATTCAGTATAAATAGTACTTTGAGACGGAGCATATTTTTTGTAAAAGAGCACTTCCTGTGTGATTATATTCTGTATAAAAGAGTACTTTGAGAAGGAGTATATTTTTCATAAAAGAGTACTTTCAGTGTGATTATATTCAATATAAAAGAGTACTTTGAGAGGGAATAAATTTTTTATAAAAGAGTACTTCCTGTGTAGTTATATTCAATATAAAGGAGTACGTAGAGAGAGAGTATATTTTGTATAAAGGAGTAATTCCTGTGTGATTATATTCAATATACAAAAGTACGTTGAGAGGGAGTATATTTTTTTTAAAAGAGTACTTCCTGTGTGATTATATTCAATATATAAGTGTACTTTGAGATGGAGTATATTTTTTATAAAAGAGTATATCCTGTGTGACTATATTCAATGTAAAAGAGTACTCCGAGAGGGAGTATATTTTTTATAAAAGAGTAGTTCCAGTGTGATTATATTCAATATAAAAGAGTACTTGGAGAACGAGTATATTTTTTATAAAAGAGTACTTCCTGTGTGATTATATTAAATGTAAAAGAGTAATTCCAGTGTGATTATATTCAATATAGAAGAGTAATTCCAGTGTGATTATATTCAATATAAAAGAGTAATTCCAAGTGTTTATATTCAATATTAAAGAGTACTACCAGTGTGGTTACATTCAATATAAAAGAGTTATTCCAGTGTGATTATATTCAATATAAAAGAGTACGTTGAGAGGGAGTATATTTTATATAAAAGCGTACTTCCAGTATGACTATATTTAATATAAATTAGTACTTTGAGAGGGTGTATAATTTTTAGAAACGAGTACTTCCTGCGTGATTATATCCAATTTAAAAGAGTAATTCCAGTGTGATTATATTCAACATAAAAGGGAACTTCCTGTGTGATTATATTCAAATTAAAAGAGTAATTCCGGTGTGATTATATTCAATATAAAATTGTACTTCCAGTGAGATTATATTCAATATAAATAGTACTTTCAGACGGAGCATATTTTTTGTAAAAGAGCACTTCCTGTGTGATTATATTCTGTATAAAAGAGTACTTTGAGAAGGAGTATATTTTTCATAAAAGAGTAGTTTCAGTGTGATTATATTCAATATAATAGAGTACTTTGAGAGGGTGTATGTTTTTTATAAAAGGGTACTTCCAGTGTGATTATATTCAATATAAAGGAGCAATTTGAGAGGGAGTCTATTTTTCATGAAAGAGTACTTCCAGTGTGAATATATTCAATATAAAAAAGTAATTCCAGTGTGATTATATTCCATATAAAAGAGTACATTGAGAGGGAGTATATTTTTTATAAAAGTGTACTTCCAGTGTGATTATATTCAATATAAAAAAGTATATTGAGAGGGAGTATATTTTTTATAAACGAATTCTTCCAGTGTGTTTATATTCACTATAAAAGAGTACTTAGAGAAGGAGTATACATTTTATAAAAGAGTATATCCTGTGTGATTATATTCAATATAAAAGAGTACTCCGGGAGGGAGTATATTTTTTGTAAAAGAGTACTTCCTGTGTGATTATATTTAATATAAAAGAGTACGTTGAGAGGGAGAATATTTTTGATAAAAGAGTAATTAATGTGTGATTTTATTCAATGTAAACGAGTACTTTGAGAAGGAGTGTGTTTTTTATAAAAGAGTAATTCCTGTATCAGTATATTCAATATAAAAGAGTGCTTCCAGTGTGATTATATTTAGTATAAAAGAGGACTTTGAGAGGGAGAATATTTTTTATAAAAGAGTACTTCCATTGTGATTATATTCAATATAAAAGAGTACTTTGAGAGGGAGTATATATATTATAAAAGAGTACTTCCTGTGTGATTATATTCAGTATAAAAGAGTACTTTGTGAGGGAGTATATTTTTTATAAGAGAGAACTTGCTGCGTGATTATATACAATATAAAAGAGTACTTTGAGAGTGAGTATATTACTTATAAAAGAGTACTTCCTCTGTGATTATTTTCAATATAAAAGAGGACTTCCACTGTGATTATGTTCAATATAAAAGAGTACGTTGAGAGGGAGTATATTTTTTATAAAAGAGTAATTCCTCTGAGATTATATTCAATATAAAAGATTATTTTGAGTAGGAGTATATATTTTATAAAACTGCACTTCCTTTGTGACTATATTCGATATAAAAGAGTACTTCCAATATGATTATGTTCAATATAAAAGAGTACTTTGAGAGGGAGAACATTTTTTATAAAAGAGTATCTCCTGTGTGATTTTGTTCAATATAAAAGGGTACTTTGAAAGGGAGTACATTCTTTATAAACGAGTAGTTCCTGTGTGATTATATTCAATATAAAAGAGTACTTAATGAGGAAGTATATTTTATATAAAAGAGTATTTCCTGTGTGATTATATTCAATATAAAAGAGTACTTTGAGAGGGAGTATATTTTTTATAAAAGAGTAGATCCTTGGTGATTATATTCAATATAAAAGTGTACCTTGAGAGGGAGTATATTTTTTATAAAAGAGTATTTACAGTGTGATGATATCCAATATAAAAGAATACATTGAGAGGGAGTATATTTTTTATAAAAGAGTATATCCTTTGTGATTATATTCAACATGAAAGAGTACTTTGAGAGAGAGTATATTTTTTATAAAAGAGTAATTCCTGTGGGATTATATTCAAAATAAAAGATTGCTTCCAGTGTGATTATATACAATGTAAAAGAGTGTTTGAGAGGGAGTATATTTTTTATAAATGAGTAATTTCTGCATGATTATATTCATTATAAAAGAGTACTTTGAGAGGAAGTATATTTTTTATTAAAGAGTAATTCCTGTGTGATTATATTCAATATAAAAGAGTACATTGAAAGGGAGTATATTTTTTATAAAAGAGGACTTCCTGGGGGATTATATTCAGTATAAAAGAGTACTTTGAGAGGGAGTATATTTTTTATAAAAGAGTACTTCTTGGGTGATTATATTCAATATAAAAGAGTATTTCCAGGGTGATTGTATTCAATATAAAAGAGTACTTTGAGAGGGAGTATATTTTGTATAAAAGAGTAATTTCTGCATGATTATATTCAATATAAAAGAGTACTTTGAGAGGGAGTATATTATTTATAAAAGAGTACTTCCTGTGTGATTATTTTCAATATAAAAGAGGACTTCCACTGTGAGTATATTCAATATAAAAGAGTACGTTTATAGGGAGTATATTTTTTATAAAAGAGTAACTCCTCTGTGATTATAATCAATATAAAAGATTACTTTGAGTGTTAGTATATTTTTTTTAAAAGAGTACTTGCTGTGTGACTAAATTCAATATAAAAGAGTACTTCCAGTATGATTATATTCAAAATAAAAGGGTACTTTGAAAGGGAGTGCATTCTTTATAAGAGAGTACTTCCTGTGTGATTATGTTCAATATAAAAGTGTACTTAGTGAGGAAGTACATTTTTTATAAAAGAGTATTTCCTGTGTGATTATATTCAATATAAAAGAGTACTTTGAGAAGGAGCATATTTTTTATAAAAGAGTACATCCTGTGTGATTATCTTCAATATAAAAGTGTACTTTGTGAGGTAGCATATTTTTCATAAAATAGTACTTCCTGTGTGATTATATTCAATATAAAACAGCAAATTGAGAGGGAGTATATTATTTACAAAAGAGTACTTCCTGTGTGATTATATTCAATATGAAAGAGTAATTCCTGTGTGGTTATATTCAATATAAAAGAGTACTTGGAGAGGGAGTATATTATTATAAAAGAGTACTTCCTGTGTGACTATATGCAATATAAACGAGTACTTGGAGAGGGAGTATATTTTTTTCAAAAGAGTACTTCCTGTGTGATTATATTGAATATAAAAGAGTACTTTGAGAGGGAGTATATTTTTAATAATACAGTATTTCCAGTGTGATTATATTCAATATAATAGAGTACTATGAGAGGGAGTATATTTTGTATAAAAGGGTACTTCCTGTTTGATTTTATTCTATATAAAAGAGTACTTCCAGTGTGATCATATTCAGTATAAAAGAGTACATGTAGAGGGAGTATATTTTTTATAAAAGAATAATTCCTGTGTGATTATATTCAATATAAAAGAGTACTTGGAGAGGGAGTATATTTTTTATAAAAGAGTATTTCCTGTGTGATTATATTCAATATAAAAGCGTACTTCCAGTGTGATTATATTCAATATAAAAGAGTACTTGGAGAGGGAGTATGTTTTTTATAAAAGAGTACTTCCTGTGTGATTATATTCAATATGAAAGAGTACTATGAGAGAGAGTATATTTTTTAGAAAAGAGTACTACCTGTGTTATTATATTCAATATAAAAGAGTACTTCCAGTGTGATTATATTCAATATAAAAGAGTACATGGAGCGGTAGTATATTTTTATAAAAGTGTACTTCCTGTGTGATTATATTCAAAATAAAATAGTACATGAGGAGGGAGTAAATTTTTTATAAAAGAGCATTTCCTGGGTGATTATATTCAATATAAAAGAATACTTTGAGAGGGAGTATATTTTTTATATAAGAGTACTTCCTGTGTGATTATATTCAATGTAAAAGAGTACATGGAGAGGGAGTATATTTTTTATAAAAGAGTACTTCCTGTGTGATTATATTCAATATAAAAGAGTACTTGGAGAGGGATTTTATTTTTTATAAAGAGTACTTCCTGTGTGATTATATTCAATATAAAACAGTACTTCCAGTGTGATTATATTCAATATAAAAGAGTACTTGGAGAGGGAGTTTATTTTTAATAAAAGAGTAGTTCCTGTGTGATTATATTCAATATAAATGAGTAATTTGAGAGGGAGTATATTTTTAATAAAAGAGTATTTGTAGTGTGATTATATTCAATATAAAAGAGTACTATGAGAGGGAGTTTATTTTATATAAAAGAGTACTTCCTATTTGATTACATTCTATATAAAAAGTATTTCCAGTGTGATCATATTCAGTATAAAAGAGTACATGGAGAGGTAGTATATTTATTATAAAAGAGTACTTCCTGTGTGATTATATTCAATATAAAAGAGTACTTTAGAGGGAGTATATTTTTTATAAAAAAGTACTTCCTGTGTGATTATATTCAGTATAAAACTGTACTTCCAGTGTGATTATATTCAATATAAAAGAGAACTTGGAGAGGGAGTATATTTTTCATAACAGAGTACTTACTATGTGATTATATTCAATATAAGAGTACTCGGAGACGGAGTATATTTTTTATAAAAGAGTATTTCCTGTGTGATTATATTCAATATAAAACAGTACTTCCAGTGTGATCATATTCAATATAAAATAGTACATGGAGAGGGAGTATATTTTTTATAAAAGAGTACTTCCTGTGTAATTATTTTCAATATAAAAGTGTTCTTAGTGAGGAAGTATATTTTTTATAAAAGATTATTTCCTGTGTGATTATATTCAATATAAAAGAGTAGTTTGAGAGGGAGCATATTTTTTATAAAAGAGGACTTCCTGTGTGATTATCTTCAATATAAAAGTGTACTTTGTGAGGGAGTATATATTTTATAAAATAGTACTTCCTGTGTGATTATATTCAATATAAAAGAGTACTTTGACGGAGTATATTATTTATAAAAGAGTACTTCCTGTGTGATTATATTCAATATAAAAGAGTAATTCATGTGTGATTACATTCAATATAAAAGAGTACTTGGAGAGGGAGTATATTTTTTATAAAAGAGTACTTCCTGTGTGATTATATTCAATATAAAAGAGTACATGGAGAGGGACTACATTTTTTATAAAACAGTACATCCTGTGTGATTATATTCAATATAATAGAGCACATTGAGAGGGAGTATATTTTTTATAAAAAAGTACTTCCTGTGTGATTATATTCAATATAAAAGAGTGCTTCCAGTGTGATTATATTCAATATAAAGAGTACTTGGAGAGGGAGTATATTTTTTATAAAAGAGTGCTTCCTGTGCGATTATATTCAATATAAAAGAGTACATGGAGTGGGAGTATATTTTTTATAAAAGAGTACTTCCTGTGTGATTATATCCAATATAAAAGAGTACTTTTAGAGGGAGTCTATATTTTATAAAAGAGTATTCCTGTGTGATTATATTCAGTATTCAAGAGTACTTCCAGTGTGATCATATTCAATATAAAAGAGTAGTTTGAGAGGAAGTATATTTTTTATAAAGGAGTTCTTCTTGTGTGATTATATTCAATATAAAAGAGTACGTTGAGATGGAGTACATTTTTTATAAATGAGTACCTCCTGTGTGATTTTATTGAATATAAAAGAGTACGTTGAGATGGAGTATATTTTTTATAAATGAGTACCTGCTGTATGATTATATTCAATATAAATGAGTATATCCAGTGTGATTATATTCAGTATAAAGGAGTACTTGGAGAGTGAGTATATTTTTTATAAAAGAGTACTTCCTTTGTGATTATATTCTATATAAAAGAGTACTTCCAGTGTGGTTATATTCAGTATAAAAGAGTACTTGGAGAGTGAGATATTTATTATAAAAGAATACTTCCCATGTTATTATATTCAATATAAAAGAGTGCTTCCAATGTGATCATATTCAATATAAAAGAGTACATGGAGAGGGAGTATATTTTTTATAAAAGAGTACTTCCTGTGTGATTATATTCAATATAATAGAGTAGTTGTAGTGGGAGTATATTTTTTATAAAAGAGTACTTCCTGTGTGATTATATTCAATATAAAATGTACTTAGTGAGGAAGTATATTTTTTATAAAAGATTATTTCCTGTGTGATTATATTCAATATAAAAGAGTACTTTGAGAGGGAGCATATTTTTTATAAAAGAGTATTTCTGTGTGATTATATTCCTTATAAAAGAGTACTTCCAGGGTGATCATATTCAATATAAAAGAGTGCTTTGAGAGAGAGTATATTTTTTATTAAAAGTACTTCCTGTGTGATTATATTCAATATAAAAGAGTAGTTTGAGAGGGAGTCTATTTTTTATAGAGGAGTAGTTCCTGTGTGAGTATATTCTATGTAAACGAGTAGTTCCAGTGTGAATATATTCAATATAAAAGAGTACTTGCAGAGGCAGTATATTTTTTATAAAAGAGCACTTCCTGTGTGATTATATTCCATATAAACGAGTACATCCAGTGTGATTACATTCAATATAAAAGAGTACTTGAAGAGGGAGTGTATTTTTTATGAAAGAGTTCTTCCTGTGTGATTATATTCAATATGAAAGAGTATTTGTAGTGGGAGTACATTTTTTATAAAAGAGTACTTCCTGTGTGATTATAATCAATATAAAAGAGTACTTCCAGTGTGATTATATTCAATATAAAAGAGTACTTTGAGAGGGGGTCTGTTTTTTATAAAAGAGTACTTCCCGTGTGATTATATTCAACTTTAAAGAGTACTTCCAGTGTGATCATATTCAATATAAAAGAGTACTTTGAAAGGGAGTATATTTTTTATAAATGAGTACATCCTGTGTGATTATTTTCAATATTAAAGAGTACTATGAGAGGGAGTATATTTTTTATAAAAGAGTACATCGTGTTTGATTATATTCAATATAAAAGAGTATTTTCAGTTAGAGTATATTTTTTATAAAAGAGTACTTCCTGAGTGATTATATTCATTATAAACGAATACATCCAGTGTGATTATATTCAATATAAAAGAGTCTCATGAGACGGAACATATTTTTTATAAAAGAGTACTTCCTGTTTGATTATATTCTATATAAAAGAGTACTTCCAGTGTGATCATATTCAGTATAAAAGAGAACGTGGCAAGGGAGTATATTTTTTATAAAAGTGTACTTCTTGTGTGATTATATTCAATATAAAAGAGTACTTGGAGAGGGAGTATATTTTTTATAAAAGAGTACTTCCTGTGTGATTATATTCAATAAAAAAGAGTACTTGGAGAGGGAGTATATTTTTTATAAAAGAGTACTTCCTGTGTGATTATATTCAATATAAAAGAGTACTTCCAGTGTGATTATATTCAAAATAAAAGAGTACTTGGAGAGGGAGTATATTTGTTATAAAAGAGTACTTCCTGTTTGATTATATTCAATATAAAAAGTACTTCCAGTGTGATTACATACAATATAAAAGAGTACATTGGGACAGAGTCTATTTTTTATAAAAGAGTATTTCCCATGTGATTATATACAATATAAAGAGTACTTCCAGCATGATCATATTCAATTTAAAAGAGTACTTTGAGAGGGAATATGTTTTTTGTAAAAGAGTACTTTCTGTGTGATTATTTTCAAGATAAAAGAGTACTATTAGAGGGAGTATATTTTTAATAAAAGAGTACTTCCTGTATGATTGTATTTAATATAAAAGAGTATTTACACAGGGAGTCTGTTTTTTATAAAAGAGTATTTCTGTGTGATTATATTCAGTATAAAAGAGAACTTCCAGTGTGATCATATTCAATATAAAAGAGTAATATGAGAGGGAGTATATTATTTATAAAAGAGTACTTCCTGTTTGATTATATTCTATATAAAAGAGTACTTCCAGTGTGATCATATTCAATATAAAGAGTACATGGAGAGGGAATACATTCTTTATAAAAGAGTACTTCCTGTGTGATTATATTAAATATAAAAGAGTCCTTTGAGAGGGAGCATATTTTTTATAAAAGAGTAATTCCAGTGTGATTATATTCAATATAAAAGAGTATTATGAGAGGGAATATATTTTCTATAAAAGAGTACTTCCTGTTTGATTATATTCTATATAAAAGAGTACTTCCAGTTTGATCATATTCAGTATAAAAGAGTACGTGGCGAGGGAGTATATTTTTATAAAACTGTTCTTCTTGTGTGATTATATTCAATATAAAAGAGTACTTGGAGAGGGAGTATATTTTTTATAAAAGAGTACTTCCTGGTTGATTATGTTCAATATAAAGAGTACTTGAAGAGGGAGCATATTTTTTATAAAAGAGTACTTCCCGTTTGATTATATTCAATATAAAAGAGCATTTCCAGTGTGATTATATTCAATATAAAATTGTATTTGGAGAGGGAGTATATTTTTCACAAAGGAGTAATTCCTGTGTGATTATATTCAATATTAAAGAGTATTTCCAGTGTGATTATATTCAATACAAAAGAGTACTTGGAGAGGTAGTATTTTTTTTTATAAATGAGTTCTTCCTGTGTGATTATATTCAATATAAAAGAGTACTTGGAGTGGGAGTATGTTTTTTATAACACGGAAATTCCTCTTTGATCATATTCAATATAAAAGAGTACTTAGAGAGGGAGTTTATTTTTTATAAAAGATTATTTCCAGTGTGATTGTATTCAATAAAAAAGAGTACTTTGAGAGGGAGTATTTTTTTATAAAAGAGTACTTCCTTTGTGATTATATTCTATATGACAGAGTACTTCCAGGGTGATCATATTCAATACAAAAGAGTACATGGAGAGGGATTATATTTTTTATAAAAGAGTACATCCTGTGTGGTTATATTCAATATAAAAGAGTACTTTGAGAGGGAGTAGAATTTTTTAAATGAGTACTTCCAGTGTGATTATATTCAATATAAAGGAGTATTATGAGAGGGAGTATACTTTTTATAAAAGAGTACCTCCTATTTGATTATATTCTAAATAAAAGAGTACTTCCAGTGTGATCATATTCAGTATAAAAGAGTACATGGAGAGGGAGAATATTTTTTATAAAAAAGAACTTCTTGTGTGATTATATTCAATATAAAAGAGTACTTCCAGTGTGATTATATTCAATATAAAAGAGTACTTGGAGAGGGAGTATATTTTTTATAAAAGAGTACATCCTGTTTGATTATATTCAATATAAAGAGTACTTCCAGTGTGATTACATTCAATTTAAAAGAGTACATTGAGACAGAGTCTATTTTTAAAAAAGAGTATTTCCCATGTGATTATATTCAAAATAAAGAGTACTTCCAGTGTGATCATATTCAAATAAAAATAGTACTTTGAGAGGGAGTATATTTTTTGTAAAAGAGTACTCTCTGTGTGATTTTTATCTTGAAAATAGAGTACTATTAGAGGGAGTATATTTTTAATAAAAGAGTACTTCCTGTATGATCGTATTCAATATAATAGAGTATTTATACAGGGAGTCTATTTTTTATAAAAGAGTATTTCTGTGTGATTATATTCAGTATAAAAGAGATCTTCCAGTGTGATCATATTCAATATAAAAGAGTACTATGAGAGGGAGTATTTTTTTTAAAAGAGTGCTTCCGGTGTGATTATATTCAGTATAAAAGAGTACATTGAGAGGGAGTATATTTTTTATAAAAGAGTACTTTCTGATAGATTATATTCTATATAAAAGAGTACTTCCAGTGTGATCATATTCAATATAAAAGAGTACCTGGATAGTGATCATATTTTTGATAAAAGAGTACTTCCTGTGTGATTATATTCAATATAAAAGAGTACTTTAAGAGGGAGTATATTTTTTATAAAAGAGTAGTTCCAGAGTGATTATATTCAATATAAAACAGTATTAAGAGTGGGAGTATATTTTTTATAAAAGAGTACATGCTGTTTGATTATATTCTATATTAAATAGTACTTCCAGTGTGATCATATTCAATAAAAAGAGTACATGTAGAGGGAATATATTCTTTATAAAAGAGTACTTCCTGTGTGATTATATTAAATATAAAAGAGTATTTTGAGAGAGAGCATATTTTTTATAAAAGAGTACTTCCAGTGTGATTATATTCAATATAAAAGAGTCTTATGAAAGGAAATATATTTTTTATAAAAGAGTACTTCCTGTTTGATTATATTCTATATAAAAGAGTACTTCCAGTGTGATTACATTCAGTATAAAAGAGTAGGTGGCGAGGGAGTATATTTTTTATAAAAGTGTACTTCTTGTGTGATTATATTTAATATAAAAGAGTACTATGGGAGGATGTATGTTTTTTATAATGGACTACTTCCTGTATGATTATATTCAATATAAAAGAGTATTTTGAGAGGGAGTATATTTTTTATAAAAGAGTACTTCCTGTGTGATTTTATTCAATATGAAAGAGTACTTCCAGTGTGATCATATTCAATATAAAAGAGTACTTTGAGATGGAGTATATTTTTTATAAAAGAGTACTTCCTGTGTGATAATATTCAATATAAAAGAGTACTATGGGAGGATGTATGTTTTTTATAAAAGACTACTTCCTGTGTGATTATATTCAATATAAAAGAGTAGTATGAGAGGGAGTATATTGTTTTTAAAAGAGTAATTCCTGTGTGACTATATTCAATATAAAAGAGTATTAGGAAAGGCATTATATTTTTATAAAAGAGTGATTCCTGTGTGATTTTATTCAATATAAAAGAGTAATTCCAGTGTGCTCATATTCAATAGAAAAGAGTAATTTGAGAGGTAGTATATTTTTTATAAATGGGTAGTTCCTGTGTGATTATATTCAAAATAAAATAGTACTATGGGAGGCAGTATATTTTTTTTAAAAGAGTACTTCCTGTGTGATTATATTGAATATAAAAGAGTACTTCCAGTGTGATCATATTCAATAAATAAGAGTACATTGAGAGGTAGTATATTTTCTATAAAAGAGTACTTCCTGTATGAGTATATTCAATATAAATAAGTACTATGAGACGGAGTATATTTTTTATAAAATAGTACTTCCTGTGTGATTATATTCAGTATAAAAGAGTACTTACAGTGTGATCATATTTAATTTAAAAGACTACTTTGAGAGGGAGTATATGTTTTATAAATGAGTACTTCCAGTGTGATTATATTGAATATAAAAGAGTACTTGGAGAGGGAGTATATTTTTTATAAAAGAGGACTTCATGTGTGATTATATTCATTATAAAAGAGTAGTTCCAGTGTGATCATATTCAATATAAAAGAGTACTTTGAGAGGGAGTATATTTTTTATAATAGAGTACTTCCAATGTGATTATATTCAATATAAAAAGTACTTGGACAGGGTGTATATTTTTTTTAAAGGAGTTCTACCTGAGTGATTATATTCAATATAAAAGAGTATTTCCAGTGTGATTATATTCAATATAAAATAGTACATGGAGAGGGTGTATATTTATTAAAAAAGAGCTCTTCCTGTGTGATTATATTCAATATAAAAGAGTACTTTGAGAGGGAGTATACTTTGTATAAATGAGTACTTCCTGTGTGATTCTATTCAATATAAAAGAGTACTTCCAGTGTGATTATATTCAATATAAAAGAGTACATGGAGCGGTAGTATATTTTTATAAAAGTGTACTTCCTGTGTGATTATATTCAAAATAAAATAGTACTTGAGGAGGGAGTAAATTTTTTATAAAAGAGCATTTCCTGGGTGATTATATTCAATATAAAAGAATACTTTGAGAGGGAGTATATTTTTTATATAAGAGTACTTCCTGTGTGATTATATTCAATGTAAAAGAGTACATGGAGAGGGAGTATATTTTTTATAAAAGAGTACTTCCTGTGTGATTATATTCAATATAAAACAGTACTTCCAGTGTTATTATATTCAATATAAAAGAGTACTTGGAGAGGGAGTTTATTTTTAATAAAAGAGTACTTCCTGTGTGATTATATTCAATATAAACGAGTAATTTGAGAGGGAGTATATTTTTAATAAAAGAGTATTTGTAGTGTGATTATATTCAATATAAAACAGTACTTTCAGTGTGATTATATTCAATATAAAGGAGTACTTGGAGGGGGAGTATAGTTTTTATAAAAGAGTACTTCCAGTGTGATTATATTTAATATACAAGAGTACTTAGAGACGGTGTGTATTTTTTATAAAGGAGTTCTTCCAGTGTTATTATATTCAATATATAAGAGTACTTGGAGTGGGAGTATATTTTCTATAAAAGAGTACGTCGAGTGTGATTATATTCAATATAAAAGAGTAATTTGAGAGGGAGTATGTTTTTTATTAAAAAGTACTTCCTGCTTCATTACATTCAAAATAAAAGAGTACATTGAGAGGGAGTATATTTTTTATAAAAAAGTACTTCCTGTTTGATTATATTCAATATAAAAGACTACTTCCAGTTTGATTACGTTCAATATAAAAGAGTAGTTGGAGTGGGAGTATATTTTTTATAAAAGAGTACTTCCTGATAGATTATATTCTATATAAAAGAGTACTTCCAGTGTGATCATATTCATTATAAAACAGTACATGGAGAGGGAGTATATTTTTTATAAAAAAGTGCTTCCTGTTTCATTATATTCAATATAAAAGAATACTTCCAGAGTGATTATATTCAATATAAAAGAGTACTTGTATTGGGTGTATATTTTTTATAAAAGAGTTTTTCCTGTGTGATTATATTCAATATAAAAGAGTACTTTGAGAGGGAGTATATTTTTTATAAAAGTGTACTTCCTGTGTGTTTATATTCAATATAAAAGAGTACGTTGAGAGGGAGTATAGTATTTATAAAAAAGTACTTCCTGTGTGATTATATTCAATATAAAATAGAAATTCCAGTGTTTTTATATTCAATGTAAAAGAGTACTTGAAGAGGGTGTATATTTTTTATAAACGAGGTATTCCTGTGTGATTATATTCAATATAAAAGAGTACTTTAAGAGGGAGTGTATTTTTTATAAAAGAGTACTTCTTGTGTGATTATATTCAATATAAAAGAATACTTTGAGAGGGAGCATATTTTGTAGAAAAAAGTAGGTCCGGTGTGATAATATTCAATATAAAAGAGTACTTGGAGAGGGAGTATATTTTTTATAAAAGACTACTTCCAGTGTGATTATGTTCAATATAAAAGAGTACTTGGAGTGGGAGTATATTTTTTGTAAAAGAGTACTTCTTGTGTGATTATATTCAATATAAAAGAGTACTTTGAGAGGGAGTATATTTTTTATAAAAGAGTACTTCCTGTGTGATTATATTCAATATAAAACAGTACTTTCAGTGTGATTATATTCAATATAAAGGAGTATTTGGATGGCGAGTATATTTTTTATAAAAGAGTACTTCCAGTGTGATTATATTTAATATAAAAGAGTAGTTAGAGAGGGTGTGTATTTTTTATTAAAGAATTCTTCCAGTGTTATTATATTCAATAAAAAAGAGTAGTTCGAGTGGGAGTATATTTTCTATAAAAGAGTAGTTCCAGTGTGATTATATTCAATCTAAAAGAGCAATTTGAGATGGAGTATGTTTTTTTCAAAAAGTACTTCCTGTTTGATTATATTAAATATAAAAGAGTACGTTGAGAGGGAGTATATTTTTTTTAAAAAAGTATTTCCTGTTTGATTATACTCAATATAAAAAGTACTTCCAGTGTGATTATATTCAATATAAAAGAGTACTTGGAGAGGGAGTATATTTTTTATAAAAGAGTACTTCCAGTGTGATTATATTCAGTATAAAAGAGTCCTTTGTGAGGCAGTGTATTTTTTATAAAAGAGTACTTCTTGTGTGATTATATCCAATATAAAAGAGTACTTTGAGAGAGAGTATATTTTGTATAAAAAAGTAGTTCCTGTGTGATTATATTCAATATAAAAGAGTACTTCCAGTGTGATTATATTCAATATAAAAGAATTCTTGGAGAGGGAGTATATTTTTAATAACAGAGTACTTCCTGGGTGATTATATTCAATATAAAACAGTACTTTGAGAGGGAGTATTTTTTTTATAAAAAAGTTCTTCCTGTGTGATTATATTCAATATAAAAGAGTAATTCCAGTGTGATTATCTTCAATACGAAAGAGTACTTGTAGAGGGTGTATATTTTTTATTAAAGAGTTCTTTCTGTGTGATTATATTCAATATAAAAGAGTACTTTGAGAGGGAGTATATATTATATAAATGAGTACTTCCTATGTGATTATATTCAATATAAAAGAGTACTTCCAGTGTGACTATATTCAATATAAAAGAGTACTTGGAGAGGGAGTATATTTTTTATAAAAGAGTACTTCCAGTGTGATTATATTCAGCATAAAAGAGTACTTTGAGAGTGAGTGTATTTTTTATAAAAGAGTACTTCTTGTGTGATTATATCCAATATAAAAGAGTACTTTGAGAAGGAGTATATTTTGTATAAAAAAGAAGTTCCTGTGTGATTATATTGAATATACAAGAGTACTTCCAGTGTGATTATATTCAATATAAAAGAGTACTTGGACAGGGTGCATATTTTATATATAGGAGTTCTTCATGTGTGATTATATTCAATATAAAAGAGTACTTCCAGTGTGATTATATACAATACAAAAGAGTGCATGGAGAGGGAGTATATTTTTTATAAAAAGTACTTCCCGTGTGATTACATTAAATATAAAAGAGTACTTGAAGTGGGAGTATATTTTTTATAAAAGAGTACTTCCTGTGTGATTATATTGAATATAAAAGATTACTTTGAGAGGGAGTACATTTTGTATAAGAAAGTAGTTCCTGTGTGATTATAATCAATATAAAAGAGTACTTCCAGTGTAATTATATTCAATATAAAAGAATAGTTTGAGAGGGAGTGTAGTTTTTATAACAGAGTACTTCTTGTGTGATTATATTCAATATAAAAGAGTACTTCCAGTGTGATTATATTCAAGATAAAAGAGTACTTGGAGAGGGTGTATATTTTTTATAAAGGAGTTCTTCCTGTGTGATTATATTCAATATGAAATAGTACTTTGAGAGGGAGTATATTTTTTATAACAGAGTATTTCCTGTGTAATTATAATCAATATAAAACAGTACTTTGAGAAGGAGTATATATTTTATAAAAAAGTACTTCCTGTGTGATTATATTCAATATAAAAGAGTACTTCCAGTGTGATTATATTCAATATAAAAGAGTACCTGAAGAGGGTTTATATATTTTATAAAAGAGTTCTTCCTGTGTGATTATATTCAATATAAAAGAATATTTTGAAAGGGAGTATTTTTTTATAAATGAGTAGTTCCTGTGTGATTAAATTCAATATACAAAAGTACTTCCAGTGCGATTTTACTCAATATAAAAGAGTACTTGGTGAGGGAGTATATTTTTTATAAAAGACTACTTCCTTTGTGTTTATATTCAATAAAAAAGAGTACTTGGAGAGGGAGTGAATTTTTTATAAAAGAGTACTTCCAGTGTGATTATGTTCAATTTAAAAGAGTACTTAGAGAGGGTGTATATTTTTTATTAAAGAGTTCTTCCTGTGTGATTATATTCAATATAAAAGAATACTTTGAAAGCGAGTATATTTTTTATAAATGAATAGTTCCTGTGTGATTATATTCAGTATAAAAGAGTACTTCCAGTGCGATTATACTCAATATAAATGAGTACTTGGAGAGGGAGTATATTTTTTATAAAAGACTACTTCCTGTGTGTTTATATTCAATATAAAAGAGTACTTGGAGAGGGAGTGTATTTTTTATAAAAGAGTACATCCAGTGTGATTATGTTCAATATAAAAGAGTACTTGGAGAGGGTGCATATTTTTTATAAAAGAGTTCTTCCTGTTTGATTATATTCAATATAAAAGAGTACTTTGAGAGGGAGTATATTTTTTATAAAAGAGTACTTCCTGTGTGATTATATTCAATATAAAAGAGTACTTTGAGAGGGAGTGTATTTTTTATAAAAAAGTACTTTCTGTGCGATTATATTCAATATAAAAGAGTACATCCAGTGTGGATATATTCAATATAAAAGAGTACTTGGAGACGGTGTATATTTTTTATAAAAGAGTTCTTCCTGTGTGATTATATTCAATATAAAAGAGTACATCCAGTGTGATTATATTCAATATAAAAGAGTACATGGAGAGGGAGTATATTTTTTAAAAAAGAGTACTTCCCGTGTGATTACATTAAATATAAAAGAGAACTTGGAGTGGGATTATATTTTCTATAAAATAGTACTTCCTGTGTGTTTATATTCAATATAAAAGAGTACTTTGAGAGGGAGTATTTTTTTTATAAAAGAATACTTCCAGTGTGATTATATTCAATAGAAAATAATCCTTTGAAAGGGAGTATATTTTTTATAAACTAGTAGTTCCTGTGTGATTATATTCAATATAAAAGAGTACTTCCATTGCGATTATACTCAATATAAAAGAGTACTTGGAGAAGGAGTATATTTTTTATAAAAGACTACTTCCTGTGTGTGTATATTCAATATTAAAGGGTACTTGGAGAGGGAGTGTATTTTTTAAAAAAGATTACTTCCAGTGTGATTATGTTCAATATAGAAGAGTACTGGGAGAGGGTGTATATTTTTTATAAAAGAGTTCTTCCTGTGTGATTATATTCAATATAAAAGAGTACATTGAGAGGGAGTATATTTTTTATAAAAGAGTACTTCCTGTGTGATTATATTCAATATAAAAGAGTACTTTGAGAGGGAGTGTATTTTTTATAAAAAAGTACTTTCTGTGAGATTATATTCAATATAAAGGGTACATACAGTGTGGTTATATTCAATATAAAAGAGTACTTGGAGAGGGTGTATATTTTTTTATAAAAGAGTACTTCCAGTGTTATTATATTCAATATAAAAGAGTACTTGGACAGGGAGTGAATTTTTTAAAAATGAGTACTTCCTGTGTGATTATATTCAATATAAAAGAGTACTTTGAGAGGGAGTGAATTTTTTAAAAAAGAGTACTTCCTGTGTGATTATATTCAACATAAAAGAGTACATCCAGTGTGATTATATTCATTATAAAGGAGTACTTGGAGAGTGAGTTTTTTTTTTATAAAAGAGTAGTTCCTGTGTCGTTATATTCAATATACAAGAGTACTTGGAAAGCGAGTGTATTTTTTATAGAAGAGTAATTCTTGTGTTATTATATTCATTATAAAAGAGTACTTCCACTGTGATCATATTCAATATAAAAGAGTACATGGAGAGGGAGTATATTTTTGATAAAAGAGTACTTCCTGTGTGATTATATTCAATATAAAAGAGTACTTTTAGAGGGAGTGAATTTTTTAAAAAAGAGCACTTCCAGTATTATTATATTCAATATAAAATAGTATTTTGAGAGGGAGTATATTTCTTATGAAAGAGTATTTCTTGTGAGATTATATTCAATATAAAAGAGTACTTCCAGTGTGATTATATTCAATATAAAAGAGTACTATGAGAGGGAGTATATTTTTTATAAGAGAGTACTTCCTGTTTGATTATATTCTATATAAAAGAGTACTTCCAGTTTGATCACATTCAATATAAAAGAGTACATGGAGAGGGAGTGTATTTTTTATTAAAGAGTACTTCCTGTTTGATTATATTCAATATAAAATAGTACTTCCAGTGTGATTATATTCAATATAAAAGAGTACATGTAGAGGGAGTATATTTTTTATTAAAGAGTACATCCTGTGTGATTATATTCAATAAAAAATAGTACTTCCAGTGTGATTATATTCAATATAAAAGAGTACTTGGAAAGGGAGTACATTTGGTGTAAAAGAGTACTTCCTCTGTGATTTTATTTAATATAAAATAGTAGTTGGAGAGGGAGTTTATTTTTTATAAAAGAGTACTTCCTGTGTGATTATATTCAATATAAAAGAGTACTTCCTGTGCGATTATATTCAATATAACAGAGTACTTGGAGAGGGTGCATGTTTTTTATGAAAGAGTACTTCTAGTGTTATTATATTCCATATAAAAGGGTACTTTGAGAGGGAGTGAATTTTTTAAAAAAGAGTACTTCCTGTGTGGTTATATTCAATATAAAAGAGTACTTTGAGAGGGAGTGAATTTTTTAAAAAAGAGTACTTCCTGTGTGATTATATTCAATATAAAAGAGTACATCCAGTGTGATTGTATTCATTATAAAGAAGTACTTGGAGAGGGAGTATATTTTTTATAAAAGAGTACTTCCTGTGTGATTATATTCAATATAAAAGAGTACTTGAAAAGGGAGTGTATTTTGTATAGAAGAGTACTTCTTGTGTTATTATATTCATTATAAAAAGTACTTCCACGGTGATCATATTCAATATAAAAGAGTACATGGAGAGGGAGTATATTTTATATAATGAGTACTTCCTGTGGGATTATATTCAATGTAAAAGAGTACTTCCAGTGTGATTATATTCAATATAAAAGAGTACTTGGAGAGAGAGTATATTTTTTATAAGAGTGTACTTCCTGTGTGATTCTATTTAATTTAAAAGTGTACTTCCAGTGTGATTATATTCAATATAAAAGAGTACATGGAGTGGGACTATATTTTTTATAAAACAGCACTTCCTATGTGATTATATTCAATATAAAAGAGCACATTGAGAGGGAGTATATATTTTATAAAAAAATACTTCCGGTGTGATTATATAAAATAGAGTATATTGAGAGGGAGTATATTTTTTATAAAAGAGTACTTCCTGTGTGATCATATACAATATAAAAGAGTACTTTTGGAGGCAGTATATTTTTTATAAAAGAGTATTTCCAGTATGATTATATTCAATATAGAAGAGTACTTTGAGAGGGAATATATTTTTTATAAAAGAGTAATTCCTGTGTGATTATATTCTATATTAAAGAGTACATCCAGTGTGATCATATTCAATATAAAAGAGTACATGGTGAGGGACTACAGTTTGTATAAAACAGTATTTCCATTGTGATTATATTCAACATAAAAGAGTACTAGGAGAGGGAGTATATTTTTTATTAAAGAGTACTTCCTGTGTGATTATATTCAATATAAAAGACTACTTCCAGTGTGATTGTATTCAATATAAAAGAGTACTTGGAGAGGAAGCATATTTTTTATAAAAGAGTACTTCCTGTGTGATTATATTCAATATAAAAGAATACATCCAGTGTGATTTTATTCAATATAAAAGAGTTCTTGGAGAGTTACTATATTTTTTATAAAAGAGTACTTCCTGTGTGATTATATTCAATATAAAAGAGTACTTGGATTGGGAGTATATTTTTTATAAAAGTGTACTTGTCGTGTGATTATATTCAATATAAAAGAGTACTTTGAGAGGGAGTATATTTTTCATAAAGGAGTACTTACAGTGTGATTATATTCAATATAAAAGAGTACTTTGAGAGGGAGTATATTCTTGATAAAAGAGTACCTCCTTTGTGATTCTATTCAATATAAAAGAGTACTTCCCATGTGATTATATTCACTACAAAAGAGTAATTGGAGAGGGAGTATATTTTTTATAAAAGAGTACTTACTGTGTGATTATACTAAATATAAAAGAGTACTTGGAGAGGGAGTATATTTTTTATAAAAGAGTACTTCCTGTGTGATTATATTCAATATAAAAGAGTACTTCCACTGTGATCATATTCAATATAAAAGAGTACATGGAGAGGGAGTATATGTTTTATAAAAGAGTACTTCCTGTGTGAACATATTCAATGTAAAAGAGTAGTTTGAGAGGGAGTGTATTTTTTAAAAAAGAGTACGTCCTGTGTGATTATAGTCAATATAAAGAGTACTTCCAGTGTGATTATATTCAATATAAAACAGTGATTGCAGAGGTAGTATATTTTTTATAAAAAAGTATTTCCGGTGTGATTATATTCAATATAAAAGAGTACTATGGGAGTAAGTATATTTTTTATAAAAGAGTACTTCCTGTTTTATTATACTCAATATAAAAGTGTCCTTGGAGAGGGAGTGCATTTTTTATAAAAGAGTACTTCCTGTGTGATCATATTTAATGTAAAAGAGTGCTTCCACTGTGATTATATTCAATATAAAAGAGTACTTGGAGAGAGAGTACATTTTTTATGAGTGTGTACTACCTGTGTGATTCTAATTAATTTAAAAGAGTACTTCCAGTGTGATTATATTCAATATAAAAGAGCACATTAAGAGCGAGTATATATTTTATAAAAAAATACTTCCTGTGTGATTATAGAAAATATAAAAGAGTACTTTGAGAGGGAGTATATTTCTTGTAAAAGAGTACTTCCTGTGTGATCATATGCAATAGAAAAGAGTACTTTGGGAGGGAGTATATTTTTTATGAAAGAGTATTTCCTGTGTGATTATATTCAATATAGAAGAGTACTTTGAGAGGGCGTATATTTTTTATAAAAGAGTCATTCCTGTGTGATTATTTTCTATATTAAAGAGTACATCCAGTGTGATCATATTCAGTCTAAAAGAGTACATGGAGAGGGACTACATTTTTTATAAAACAGTATTTCCAGTGTGATTATATTCAATATAAAAGAGTACGAGGAGAGGGAGTATATTTTTTATAAAAGAGTACTTCCTGTGTGATTATATTCAATATAAAGGAGTACTTGGAGTTGGAGTATGTTTTTTATAACAGAGTACTTCCAGTGTGATTATATTCAATATAAAAGAGTACTTTTAGAGGGACTATATTTTTTATAAAAGAGTATTTCCTGTGTGATTATATTCGATATAAAAGAGTACTTCCAGTGTGATTGTATTCAATATAAAAGAGTACAATGAGAGGGAGTATATTTTCTATAAAAGAGTACTTCCTGTTTGATTATATTCTGTATAAAAGAGTACTTTCAGTGTCATAATATTCAATATAAAACAGTACATGGAGAGGCGGTATATTTTTTAGAAAAGAGTACTTCCTGTGAGATTATGTTCAATATAAAGGAGTACTTGGAGAGGGAGAATATTTTTTAGAAAAGAGTACTTCCTGTGTGATTATATTCAATATAAAAGAGTTCTTGGAGAGGGATTATATTTTTTATAAAAGGGTACTTCCTGTGTGATTATATTCAATATAAAAGAGTTCTTCTTTTGTGATGATATTCAATATAAAAGAGTTCTTGGAGAGGGATTATATTTTTTATAAAAGGGTACTTCCAGTGTGACTGTATTCAATATAAAAGAGTACTTTGAGAGGGAGTATATTTTTTATAAAAGAGTACTTCCAGTGTGATTATATTCAATATTAAAGAGTGCTATGAGTGTGAGTACCTTTTTTATAAAAACGTACTTCCAGTGTGATTATATTCAATATAAAAGAGAACTTCCTCTGTGATTATATTCAATATAAAAGAATACATACATTGTGATCATATTCAGTATAAAGGAGTACTATGAGAGGGAGTATATTTTTTATAAAATTGTACTTCCTGTTTGATCATCTTCTATATCATAGAGTTCTTCCAGTGTGATCATATTCAATATAAAAGAGTACATGGAGAGGGAGTATATTTTATATAAAGAGTTCTTCCTGTGGGATTATATTCCATATAAAAGAGTACTTTGAGAGGCAGTATATTTTTTTTAAAAGAGTATTTCCTATGTCATTATATTCAATATAAAATAGTACGTGGAGTCGGAGTGTATTGTTTATAAAAGAGTACTTCCATTGTGTTTATATTCAATATAAAAGAGTACTTTGAGAGGGAGTATATTTTTTATAAAAGAGTACTTCCTGTGTGATTATATTCAATAAAAATGACTACTTCCAGTGTGATTATATTCAATATAAAAGACTACTTGGTGTGGGAGTATATTTTTTATAAAAGAGTCCTTCCTGTGAGACTATATTCAATATAAAAGAGTACTTCCAGTGTGATTATATTCAATATAAAAGAGTACTTGTAGTGGGAGTTTATTTTTTATAAAAGAGTACTTCCTGTGCGATTATAATCAATATAAAAGAGTCCTTGGAGAGGGAGTATATTTTTTTTAAAAGAGTACTTCCAGTGTGATTACTTTCAATATAAAAGAGTACTTGGAGTGGGAGTATATTTTTTATAAAAGGGTACTTTTTGTGTGATTATATTCAATACAAAAGGGAACTTTGAGAGGGAGTATATTTTTTATAAAAGAGTACTTCCTGTGTGATTATATTCAATATAAAAGATTACTTCCAGTGTGATTATATTCAATATAAAAGACTACTTGGAGAGGGAGTTTTCATAAAAGAGTACTTCCTGTGTGACTTTATTCAATATAAAAGAGTACTTCCAGTGTGATTATATTCAATATAAAAGACTACTTGGAGAGGGAGAATATTTTTTACAAAAGAGTACTTCCTGTGTGATTATATTCAATATAAAAGACTTCTTCCAGTGTGATTATATTCAATATAAAAGACTACTTGGAGAGGGAGTATATTTTTTATAAAAGAGTAGTTCCTGTGGGACTATATTCAATATAAAAGAGTACTTCCAGTGTGATTATATTCAATATAAAAGAGTACTTGGAGTGGGAGTATATTTTTTATAAAACAGTAATTCCTGTGCGATTATAATCACTATAAAAGAGTACTTTGAGAGGGAGTATATTTTTTATAAAAGAGTACTTCCAGTGTGATTTTATTCAATATAAAAGAGTACTTGGAGTGGGAGTACATTTTTTATAAAAGGGTATTTCTTGTGTGATTATATTCAATACAAAAGAGAACTTTGTGTTGGAGTATATTTTTTTATAAAAGAGTACTTCCTGTGTGATTCTATTCAATATAAAAGACTGCTTCCTGTGTGATTATATTCAATATAAAAGACTGCTTGGAGAGGGAGTATATTTTTTTTTAAAGAGTACTTCCTGTCTGACTATATTCAATATAAAAGAGTACTTCCAGTGTGATTGTATTCAATATAAAAGACTACTTGGAGAGGGAGAATATTTTTTATAAAACAGTAATTCCTGTGGGATTATGTCCAATATAAAAGAGTATTTTCAGAGGGAGTATATTTTTTATAAAGCCGTATTTCCAGTGTGATTATATTCTATATAAGAGAGTACTTGCAGTGGGATTGTGTTTTTTATAAAAGCGTACATCTTGTGTGATTATATTCAATACAAAAGATAACTTTGAGAGGGAGTATATTTTTTATAAAAGGGTAGTTCCTGTGTGATTATATTCAATATAAAACACTACTTCCAGTGTGATTATATTCAATATAAAAGACTTCTTGGTGTGGGAGTATATTTTTTATAAAAGAGTCCTTCCTGTGTGACTATATTCAATATAAAAGAGTACTTCCTGTGTGTTTATATTCAATATAAAAAAATACTTTGAGAGGGAGAATATTTTATATAAAAGAGTACTACCAGTGTTATTATATTCATTAAAAAAGAGTACTATGAGAGAGACTATATTTTTTATAAATGAGTAATTCCTGTTTGATTATATTCCATATAAAAGAGTACTTCCAGTGTGATCATATTCAATATAAAAGAGTACATGGAGAGGGAGTTTTTTTTTTTATAAAACAGTACTTCCAGTGTGATTATATTCAATATAAAATAGTACTTTGTGAGGAGATATATTATTTTAAAAACGTACTTCCTTTGTGATTATATTCAATATAAAAGAGTACTTCCAGTGGGATTATATTCAATTTAAAAGAGTACTTGGAGAGGGAGTATATTTTTTATAAAAGAGTACTTCCAGGGTGATTATATTCCATATAAAAGAGTACCTGGAGTGGGAGTATATTTTTTATGAAAGAGTACTTCCTGTGTTATTATATTCAATATAAAAGAGTACTTTGAGAGGTAGTATATTTTTTATAAAAATATACATCCTGTATGATTATATTCAGTATAAAAGAGTACTTCCAGTGTGATTATATCCAATATAAAAGAGTACTATGAGAGGGAGTATATTTTCTACAAAAGAGTACTTCCTGTGTGTTTATATTCAATATAAAAGAATACTTCCAGTGTGATAATATTCAATATCAAAGAGTACTTGTAGAGGGAGTTTATTTTTTATAAAAGAGTACTTCCTGTGTGATTATATTCAATATTAAAGAGTACTGTGAGAGGGAGTATATTTTTTACAAAAGAGTACTTCCAGTGTGACTATATTCAATATAAAAGAGTACTTCCTGTGTTACTATATTCAATATAAAAGAGTACTTCCAGTGTGGTCATATTCAATATAAAAAATTACTACGATAGGGAGTATATTTTTCATAAAAGAGTACATCCTGTGTGATTATATTCAATATAAAAGAGTACTTCCAGTTTGATTATATTCAATATAAAAGAGTACTTGGAGAGGGAGTATATTTTTTATAAAAGAGTACCTCCTGTGTGATTATTCAATATAAAAGAGTATTTCCAGTGTGATTATATTCAATATAAATAGTATTTTGAGAGGGAGTATATTTTCTCAAAAAGAGTACTTGCTGTGTGATTATATTCAATATAAAAGAGTACTATGAGAGAGAATATATTTTTTATAAAACAGTACATCCTGTGTGACTATATTCAATATAAAAGAGTATTTGCAGTGTGATTATATTCAATATAAACGACTATTTCCAATGAGATTATATTCAATATAAAAGACTACTTTGAGAGGGAGTATATTTTTCATAAAAGAGTACTTCCAGTGTGATTATATTCAATATAAAAGAGTACTTTGAGGGGGAGTATGTTTTTTATAACAAAGTACTTCCTGTGTGATTATATTCAATATAAAAGAGTACTTTGACAGGGAGTATGTTTTTCATAAAAGAGTACTACCTGTTGTTTCTATTCAATATAAAAGAGTACTTCCACTGTGATTATATTGAATATAAAAAAGTACATGGGGAGGGAGTATATTTTTTATAAAAGAGTACCTCCTATTTGATCATATTCTGTATAAAAGAGTACTTCCAGCGTAATTATATTCAATATTAAAGAGTACCGTGAGAGGGAGTTTATATTTACAAAAGAGTACTTCCAGTGTGATTATATTCAATATAAAAGAGTACTTTGAGAGGGAGTATATTTTTTATACAAGAGTAGTTCCAGTGTGAATATATTCAATATAAAAGAGTACTTTGAGAGGGATTATATTTTTTATAAAAGAGTACTACCAGTGTGATTATATTCAATATAAAAGAGTACTATGAGAGGGAGTATACTTTTTATAAAAGAGTATTTCCTGTGTGATTATACTCAATATGAAAGAGTACTTCCAGTGTGATTATATTCAATATAAAAGAGTATTTCCAGTGTGATTACATTCAATATAAAAGAGTATTTCCAGTGTGATTATATTCAATATAAAATAGTATTTACAGAGTGATTGTATTCAATATAAAAGAGTACTTGGAGAAGGAGTATATTTTTTAATAAAAGAGTACTTCCTCTGTGATTATATTCAATATAAATGAGTACTTGGAGTGGGAGTATATTTTTTATAAAAGAGTACTTCCTGTGTGATTATATTCAATATAAAAGAGTACTTTGAGAGAGAGTATATTTTTTACAAAAGAGTACTTCCTGTGTGATTATATTCATTATAAAAGAGTACATTTAGAGGAAGTATATTTTTTATAAAAGAGTACTTCCTGTGTGTTTATATTCAATATAAAAAAGTACTTTGAGAGGGAGAATATTTTATATAAAAGAGTACTACCAGTGTTATTATATTCATTAAAAAAGAGTACTATGAGAGAGACTATATTTTTTATAAATGAGTACTTCCTGTTTGATTATATTCTATATAAAAGAGTACTTCCAGTGTGATCATATTCAATATACAACAGTACAAGGAGAGGGAGTATATTTTTTATAAAACAGTACTTCCTGTGTGATTATATTCAATATAAAATAGTACTTTGAAAGGAGATACATATTTTGTAAAAAAGTACTTCCTTTGTGATTATATTCAATATAAAAGAGGACTTCCATTGGGATTATATTCTATTTAAAAGAGTACTTGGAGAGGGAGTATATTTTTTATAAAAGAGTACTTCCAGGGTGATTATATTCCATATAAATGAGTACTTGTAGTTGGAGTATATTTTTTATAAAAGAGTAGTTCCTGTGTTATTATATTCAATATAAAAGAGTACTTTGAGAGGTAGTATATTTTTTATAAAAATATACGTCCTGTGTGATTATATTCAGTATAAAAGAGTACTTCCAGTGTGATTATATCCAATATAAAAGAGTACTCTGAGAGGGAGTATATTTTCTATAAAAGAGTACTTCCTGTGTGTTTATATTCAATATAAAAGAGTACTTCCAGTGTGATTATATTCAATATCAAAGAGTACTTGTAGAGGGAGTTTATTTTTTTAAAAGAGTACTTCCTGTGTGATTATATTCAATATAAAAGGGTACTTCCAGTGTGATAATATTCAATATAAAAGATTTCTTTGAGAGGGATTATATTTTTAATAAAAGAATAATTCCTGTGTGATTATATTCAATATAAAAGAGTACTTGGAGTGGAAGTATATTTTTTATAAAAGAGTACTTCCTGTGTGATTATATACATTATAAAAGAGTACTTTGAGAGGGAGTATATTTTTCATAAAAGAGTACTTCCAGTGTGACTATATACAATATAAAAGAGTACTTTGAGAGGGAGTATGTTTTTTATAACAGAGTACTTCCTGTGTCATTATATTCAATATAAAAGAGTATTTCCAATGTGGTTATATTCAATATAAATAGTATTTTGAGAGGGAGTATATTTTTTAAAAAAGAGTACTTGGTGTGTGATTATATTCAATATAAAAGAGTACAATGAGAGGGAATATATTTTTTATAAAACAGTACATCCTGTGTGGCTATATTCAATATAAAAGAGTATTTCCAGTGTGATTATATTCAATATAAACGACTATTTCCAATGTGATTGTATTCAATATAAAAGAGTACTTTGAGAGGGAGTATATTGTTCATAAAAGAGTTCTTCCAGGGTGATTATATTCAATATAAAAGAGTACTTTGAGGGGGAGTATGTTTTTTATAACAAAGTACTTCCTTTGTGATTATATTCAATATAAAAGAGTACTTTAACAGGAAGTATATTTTTCATAAAAGAGTACTTCCTGTTGTTTATATTCAATATAAAAGAGTACTTCCACTGTGATTATATTGAATATAAAAAAGTACATGGGGAGGGAGTATATTTTTTATAAAAGAGTACTTCCTGTTTGATCATATTCTGTATAAAAGAGTACTGACAGCGTAATTATATTCAATATTAAAGAGTACTGTGAGAGGGAGTTTATATTTACAAAAGAGTACTTTTAGTGTGATTATATTCAAAATAAAAGAGTACTTGGACAAGGAGTATATTTTTTATAAATGAGTACTTCCTGTATGATTATCCTCAATATAAAAGAGTACTTCCAGTGTGATTATATTCAATATAAAACAGTACTTGGAGAGGGAGTATATTTTTTATGAAAGAGAACTTCCAGTGTGATTATATTCAATATAAAAGACTTCTTGGAGAGGGATTATAATTTTTATAAAAGAGTACTTCCGGTGTGATTATATTCAATATAAAAGAGTACTTGGAGTGGGAGTGTATTTTTTATAAAAGAGTACTTCCTGTGTGATTACATTCAATATAAAAGAGTATTTCCAGTGTGATTATATTCAATATAAAAGAGTATTTCCAGAGTGATTATATTCAATATAAAAGAGTAATTGAAGAGGGAGTATATTTTTTATAAAAGAGTACTTCCTCTGTGATTATATTCAATATAAAAGAGTACTTGGAGTGGGAATATATTTTTTATAAAAGAGTATTTCAGGTGTGATTATATTCAATATAAAAGAGTACTATGAGAGGGAGTATATTTTTTAAAAAAAGAGTACTTGCTGTGTGATTGTATTTAATATAAAAGAGTACTTTGAGAGGGAGTATATTTTTTATAAAACAGTACATCCTGTGTGACTATATTCAATATAAAAGAGTACTTCCAGTGTGATTATATTCAGTATAAATGACTACTTGGAGAGGGCATATATTTTTTATAAAAAAGTACTTACTGTGTGATTATATTCAATAGAAAAGAGTACTTGCAGAGGGTGTATATTTTTAATAAAAGAATTCTTCCAGTGTGATTATATACAATATAAAAGAGTAGTTTGAAAGGGAGTATATTTTTTATAAAAGAGTACTTCCTGTGTGATTATCCTCAATATAAAAGAGTACTTCCAGTGTGATTGTACTCAATATAAAAGAGGACTTGGAGACGGAGTATATTTTTTATAAAATGGTATTTCCTGTGTGATTATACTCAATATAAAGAGTACTTCCAGTTTGATTATATTCAATATAAAAGACTTCTTGGAGAGGAATTATATTTTTTATAAAGAGTACTTCCTGTGTGATTATATTCAATATAAAAGAGTACTTTGAGAGGGAGTATATTTTTTATAAAAGAGTACTTCCTGAGTAATTATATTTATTATAAAAGAGTACTTTGAGAGAGAGTATATTTTTTATAAAAGAGTACTTCCTGTGTGATTATATTCAATAAAAAAGAGTACTTTCCGTTTGATTATATTCAATATAAAAGAGTACATGGAAAGGGTGTATATTTTTTATAAACGAGTTCTTCCTGTCTGATTATATTCAATATAAAAGAGTACTTGGAGAGGGAGTATATTTTTTATAAAAGAGTACTTCCTGTGTGATTATATTCAATATAAAATTGTACTTGGTGAGGGAATATATTTTTTATAAAAGATTACTTCCTGTGTGTATATATTCAATATAAAAGAGTACATGAAGAGGGAGTACATTTTTTGTAAAACAGTACTTCCTGTGTGATTATATACAATATAAAAGAGTACTTTGAGAGGGAGTATATTTTTCATGAAAGAGTTCTTCCAGTGTGATTATATTCAATATAAAGGGTACTTTGAGTGGGAGTATGTTTTTTTTAAAAGGGTAGTTCTTGTGTGATTATATTCAATATAAAAGAGAACTTTGAGAGAGAGTATATTTTTTATATAAGAGTACTTCCAGTGTGATTATATTCATAATAAAGGAGTACATGGAGAGTGATTATATTTTTTATAAAGAGTACTTCCTGTTTGATTGTATTCTATATAAAAGAGTAAATCCATTGTGATCATATTCAGTATGAAAGCGTACTTGTAGTGGGAGTATATTTTTTATAAAAAGTAATTCCTGTGTGATTATATTCAATATAAAAGAGAACTTGGAGTCGGAGTATATTTTTTATAAAAGAGTAGTTCCATTGTGATTATATTCAATATAAAAGAGTATTTTGAGAAGGAGTTTTTTTTTTATAAAAGAATACTTCCATTGTGATTATATTCAATATAAAAGAGAACTTTGAAAGGGAGAATATTTTTTATAAAAGAGGACTGCCATTGTGATTATATTCAATATAAAGGAGTACTTTGAGATGCAATATATTTGTATAAAAGAGTAATTCCTGTGTGATTATATTCAAAATAAAAGAGTACTTTGAGAGGGAGTATATTTTATATAAAAGAGTACTTCCAGTGTGGTTATACTCAATATAAAAGAGTACTATGAGAGGGAGTATATTTTTTATAAGCAAGTACTTCCTGTGTGATTATATTCAATATAAAAGAGTACTTGGAGAGGGTGTATAATTTTTATAAAAGAGTTCTTCCTGCGTGATTATATTCAATATAAAAGAGAACTTTGAGAGGGAGTATATTTTTTATAAAAGAGTACTTCCTGTGTGATTATATTCAATATAAAAGACTACTTCCAGTGTGATTGTATTCAATATAAAAGAGTACTTTGAGAGGTAGTATATTTTTTATAAAAATATACGTCCTGTGTGATTATATTCAGTATAAAAGAGTACTTCCAGTGTGATTATATTCAATATAAAAGAGTACTATGAGAGGGAGTATATTTTCTATTAAAGAGTACTTCCTGTGTGTTTATATTCAATATAAAAGAGTACTTCCAGTGTGATTATATTCAATAGCAAAGAGTACTTGTAGAGGGAGTTTATTTTTTATAAAAGAGTACTTCCTGTGTGATTATATTCAATATAAAAGGGTACTTCCAGTGTGATAATATTCAATATAAAAGATTTCTTTGAGAGGGATTATATTTTTAATAAAAGAATACTTCCTGTGTGATTATATTCAATATAAAAGAGTACTTGGAGTGGAAGTATATTTTTTATAAAAGAGTACTTCTTGTTTGATTATATACATTATAAAAGAGTACTTTGAGATGGAGTATATTTTTCATAAAAGAGTACTTCCAGTGTGACTACATTCAATATAAAAGAGTACTTTGAGAGGGAGTATGTTTTTTATAACAGAGTACTTCCTGTGTCATTATATTCAATATAAAAGAGTATTTCCAGTGTGGTTATATTCAATATAAATAGTATTTTGAGAGGGAGTATATTTTTTAAAAAAGAGTACTTGGTGTGTGATTATATTCAATATAAAAGAGTACTATGAGAGGGAATATATTTTTTATAAAACAGTACATCCTGTGTGACTATATTCAATATAAAAGAGTATTTCCAGTGTGATTATATTCAATATAAATGACTATTTCCAATGTGATTGTATTCAATATAAAAGAGTACTTTGAGGGGGAGTATGTTTTTTATAACAAAGTACTTCCTTTGTGATTATATTCAATATAAAAGAGTACTTTAACAGGAAGTATATTTTTCATAAAAGAGTACTTCCTGTTGTTTATATTCAATATAAAAGAGTACTTCCACTGTGATTATATTGAATATAAAAAAGTACATGGGGAGGGAGTATATTTTTTATAAAAGAGTACTTCCTGTTTGATCATATTCTGTATAAAAGAGTACTGCCAGCGTAATTATATTCAATATTAAAGAGTACTGTGAGAAGGAGTTTATATTTACAAAAGAGTACTTTCAGTGTGATTATATTCAATATAAAAGAGTACTTCCTGTGTGATTATATTCAATATAAAAGAGTACTTCCAGTGGGATCATTTTCAATATAAAAGAGTACTATGATAGGGAGTATATTTTTCATAAAAGAGTACTTCATGTGTGATTATATTCAATATGAAAGAGTACTTCCAGTGTGATTATATTCAATATAAAACAGTACTTATAGAGGGAGTATATTTTTTATAAAAGAGTACTTCCTGTGTGATTATATTCAAAATAAAAGAGTACTTGGAGAGGGAGTTTTTTTTTTTGTTTATAAATGAGTACTTCCTTTGTGATTATACTCAATATAAAAGAGTACTTCCAGTGTGATTATATTCAATATAAAACAGTACTTGGAGAGGGAGTATATTTTTTATAAAAGAGTACTTCCAGTGTGATTATATTCAATATAAAAGAGTAGTTTGAGAGGGAGTATATTTTTTATAAAAGAATACTTCCAGTGTGATTATATTCAATAAAATAGAGTTCTTTGAGAGGGAGTATATTTTTTATAAAAGAGTACTTCCTGTGTCATTATATTCAATATAAAAGAGTACTTTGAGAGGGAGTATATTTTTTATACAAGAGTAGTTCCAGTGTGAATATATTCAATATAAAAGAGTACTTTGAGAGGGCATATATTTTTTATAAAAGAGTACTACCAGTGTGATTATATTCAATATAAAAGAGTACTATGAGAGGGAGTATATTTTTTATAAAAGAGTATTTCCTGTGTGATTATACTCAATATAAAAGAGTATTTCCAGTGTGATTATATTCAATATAAAAGAGTATATCCAGTGTGATTACATTCAACATAAAAGAGTATTTCCAGTGTGATTATATTCTATATAAAAGAGTATTTACAGAGTGATTATATTCAATATGAAAGAGTACTTGGAGAAAGAGTATATTTTTTAATTAAAGAGTACTTCCTCTGTGATTATATTCAATATAAACGAGTACATGGAGTGGGAGTATATTTTATATAAAAGATCACTTCCTGTGTGATTATATTCAATATAAAAGAGTACTTTGAGAGAGAGTATATTTATTACAAAAGAGTACTTCCTGTGTGATTATATTCATTATAAAAGAGTACTTTTAGAGGAAGTATATTTTTTATAAAAGAGTACTTCCTGTGTGTTTATATTCAATATAAAAAAATACTTTGAGAGAGAGAATATTTTATATAAAAGAGTACTACCAGTGTTATTATATTCATTAAAAAAGAGTACTATGAGAGAGACTAAATTTTTTCTAAATGAGTAATTCCTGTTTGATTATATTCCATATAAAAGAGTACTTCCAGTGTGATCATATTCAATATAAAAGAGTACATGGAGAGGGAGTTTTTTTTTTTTATAAAACAGTACTTCCTTTGTGATTATATTCAATATAAAATAGTACTTTGTGAGGAGATATATTATTTTAAAAACGTACTTCCTTTGTGATTATATTCAATAATTATATTCAATACAAAAGAGTACTATGAGAGGGAGTATATTTTTTATAAAACAGTACTTCCTGTTTGATTATATTCTGTATAAAAGAGTACATCCACTGTGATCATATTCAATATAAAAGAGTACATGGAGAGGGAGTTTATTTTTTATAAAAGAGTACTTCCTGTGTGATTATATTCAATGTAAAAGAGTACTTCCAGTGTGATTATATTCAATATAAAAGAGTACTTGGAGAGAGAGTATATTTTTTATAAGAGTGTACTTCCTGTGTGATTCTATTTAATTTAAAAGAGTACTTCCAGGGTGATTATATTCAATATAAAAGAGTACATGGAGAGGGACTATGTTTTTTATAAAACAGTACTTCCTGTGTGATTATATTCAATAAAAGAGAGCACATTGAGAGGGAGTATATATTTTATAAAAAAATACTTCCTGAGTGATTATATAAAATATAAAACAGTACTTTGAGAGGGAGTATATTTTTTATAAAAGAGTACTTCCTGTGTGATCATATACAATATAAAAGAGTACTTTGGGAGGGAGTATATTTTTTATGAAAGAGTATTTCCAGTGTGATTATATTCAATATAGAACACAACTTTGAGAGGGAGTATATTTTTTATAAAAGAGTAATATCTGTGTGATTATCTTCTGTATTAAAGAGTACATCCAGTGTGATCATATTCAATATAAAAGAGTACATGGAGAGGGACTACATTTTGTATAAAACAGTATTTCCAGTGTGATTATATTCAATATAAAAGAGTACTAGGAGAGGGAGTATATTTTTTATAAAAGAGTACTTCCTGTGTGATTATATTCAATATAAAAGACTACTTCCAGTGTGATTGTATTCAATATAAAAGAGTACTTGGAGAGGAAGCATATTTTTTATATAAGAGTACTTCCAGTCTGATTATATTCAATATAAAAGAGTTCTTGGAGACTTATTATATTTTTTATAAAAGAGTACTTCCTGTGTGATTATATTCAATATAAAAGAGTACTTGGAGTGGGAGTATATTTTTCATAAAAGAGTACTTGCCGTGTGATTATATTCAATATAAAAGAGTATTTTGAGAGGGAGTATATTTTTCATAAAGGAGTACTTACAGTGTGATTATATTCAATATAAAAGAGTACTTGGAGAGGGAGCATATTTTTTATAAAAGAGTACTTCCTGTGTGATTCTATTCAATATAAAAGAGTACTTCTCATGTGATTATATTCAGTAGAAAAGAGTACTTGGAAAGGGAGTATATTTTCTATAAAAGAGTACTTCCTGTGTGATTATACTCAATATAAAAGAGTACTTGGAGAGGGAGTGTATTTTTTATAAAAGAGTACTTCCTGTGTGATTATACTCAATGTAAAAGAGTACTTCCAGTGTGATTATATGCAATATAAAAGAGTACTTGGAGAGAGAGTATATTTTTTATAAGAGTGTACTTCCTGTGTGATTCTATTTAATTTAAGCGAGTACTTCCAGTGTGATTATATTCAATATAAAAGAGTACATGGAGAGGGACTATATTTTTTTAAAACTGTACTTCCTGTGTGATTATATTCAATATAAAAAAGTACATTGAGAGGGAGTATATATTTTATAAAAAAATACTTCCTGTGTGATTATATAAAATATAAAAGAGTACTTTGGGAGGGAGTATATTTTTTATGAAAGAGTATTTCCAGTGTGATTATATTCAATATAGAAGAGTAATTTGAGAGGGAGTATATTTTTTATAAAAGAGAAATTCCTGTGTGATTATATTCTATATTAAAGAGTACATCCAGTGTGATCATATTCAATATAAAAGAGTACATGGAGAGGTACTACATTTTGTATAAAACAGAATTTCCAGTGTGAATATATTCAATATAAAAGAGTACTAGGTGAGGGAGTATATTTTTTATAAAAGAGTACTTCCTGTGTGATTCTATTCAATATAAAAGACTAATTCCCGTGTGATTGCATTCAATATAAAAGAGTACTTGGAGAGGAAGCATATTTTTTATAAAAGAGTACTTGCTGTGTGATTTTATTCAATATAAAAGAGTACTTTGAGAGGCAGTATATTTCTTATAACAGAGTACTTCCAGTGTGATTATATTCAATATAAAAGAGTACTTTGAGAGTGAGTATATTTTTTATGAAAGTGTATTTCCTGTGTGATTATATTTAATATAAATGAGTACTTCCAGAGTGATTATATTCAATATAAAAGAGTACAATTAGAGGGAGTATATTTTCCATAAAAGAGTACTTCCTGTTTGATTATATTCTATATTAAAGAGTACTTCCAGTGTGATAATATTCAATATAAAACGGTACATGGAGAGGGGGTATATTTTTTATAAAATAGTGCTTCCTGTGATATTATATTTAATATAAATGAGTAATTTGAGAGGGAGTATATTTTTTATAAAAGAGTACATCCTGAGTGATTATATTCAATATGAAACAGTACTATGGAAGGGAGTATATTTTTTATAAAAGAGTACTTCCTGTGTGATTATACTCAGTATAAAAGAGTACTTCCAGTGTGATCATATTCAGTATAAAAGAGTACATGGAGAGGGACTATATTTTTTATAAACAATACTTCCTTTGTGCTTATATTCAATATAAAAGAGCACATTGAGAGGGAGTATATTTTTTATAAAAAAGTACTTCCTGTGTGATTATATTCAATATAAAAGAGTACTTCCAGTGTGATTATATTCAATATAAAAGAGTACTTGGAGAGGGAGAATATTTTTTAGAAAAGAGTACTTCCTGTGTGATTATATTCAATATAAAAGAGTTATTGGAGAGGGATTATATTTTTTATAAAAGGGTACTTCCTGTGTGATTATATTCAATATAAAAGAGTACTTCCTGTGTGATTATATTCAATATAAAAGAGTACAAAGAGAGGGAGTATATTTTCCATAAAAGAGTACTTCCTGTTTGATTATATTCTATATAAAAGAGTACTTCCAGTGTGATAATATTCAATATAAAACGGTACATGGAGAGTGGGTATATTTTTTATAAAAGAGTGCTTCCTGTGATATTATATTCAATATGAAAGAGTAATATGAGAGGGAGTATATTTTTTATAAAAGAGTAAATCCTCTGTGATTATATTCAATATAAAACAGTACTATGGAAGGGAGTATATTTTTTATAAAAGAGTACTTCCTGTGTGATTATACTCAATATAAAAGAGTACTTCCAGTGTGATTATATTCAATTTAAAAGAGTACATGGAGAGGGACTATATTTTTTATAAAACAATACTTCCCTTGTGATTGTATTCAATAAAAAAGAGCACATTGAGACGGAGTATATTTTTTATAAAAAAGTACTTCCTATGTGATTATATTCAATATAAAAGAGTACTTCCAGTGTGATTATATTCAATATAAAAGAGTACTTGGAGAGGGAGAATATTTTTTAGAAAAGAGTACTTCCTGTGTGATTATATTCAATATAAAAGAGTTCTTGGAGAGGAATTATATTTTTTATAAAAGGGTGCTTCCTGTGTGACTATATTCAATATAAAAGAGTACTTTGAGAGGGAGTATATTTTTTATAAAAGAGTACTTCCAGTGTGATAATATTCAATATTAAAAGTGCCATGAGTGGGAGTACATTTTTATAAAAGCGTAGTTCCAGTGTGATCATATTCAATATAAAAGAGTACATGGAGAGGGAGTATATTTTATATAAATAGTACTTCCTGTGGGATTATAGTCAATATAAAAGGGTACTTTGAGAGGAGGTATATATTTTATAAATGAGTACTTCCTATGTCATTATATTCAATAAAAAATAGTACTTGGAGTCGGAGTGTATTTTTTATAAAAGAGTACTTCCATTGTGATTATATTCAATATAAAAGAGTACTTTGAGAGGGAGTATATTTTTTATAAAACAGTAATTCCTGTGTGATTATATTCATTATAAAGTGTACTTCCAGTGTGATTGAATTCAATTAAAAGAGTACTTTGAGAGGGAGTATATTTTTTATGAAAGAATACATCCTCTGTGATTATATTCAATATAAAAGAGTACTTCCAGTGTGATTATATACAATATAAATTGTACTATGAGAAGGAGTATATTTTTTATTAAACAGTACTTCCATTTTGATTATATTCTGTATAAAAGAGTACTTCCACTGTGATCATATTCAATATAAAAGAGTACATGGAGAGGGAGTATATTTTTTATAAAAGAGTCCTTCCTGTGTGATCATATTCAATGTAAATGAGTAGATTGAGAGGGAGTGTAGTTTTTAAAAAAGAATACTTCCTGTGTGATTATAGTCAATATAAAACAGTACATCCAGTGTGATTATATTCAATATAAAAGAGTGCTTGGAGTGGGAGTATATTTTTTATAAAAAAGTACTTCCGGAGTGATTATATTCAATATAAAAGAGTACTATGGGAGTAAGTATATTTTTTATAAAAGAGTACTTCCTGTTTTATTATACTCAATATAAAAGATTACTTGGAGAGGGAGTGTATTTTTTATAAAAGAGTACTTCCTGTGTGATTATATTCAATGTAAAAGAGTACTTCCAGTGTGATTATATTCAATATAAAAGAGTACTAGGAGAGAGAGTATATTTTTTATAAGAGTGTACTTCCTGTGTGATTCTATTTAATTTAAAAGAGTACTTCCAGTGTGATTATATTCAATATAAAAGAGTACATGGAGAGGGACTCTATTTTTTATAAAACAGTACTTCCTGTGTTATTATATTCAATATAAAACAGCACATTGAGAGGGAGTATATATTTTATAAAAAAATACGTACTGTGTGATTATATAAAATATAAAAGAGTACTTTGAGAGGGAGTATATTTTTTATAAAAGAGTACTTCCAGTGTGATAATATTCAATATAAAACGGTACATGGAGAGTGGGTATATTTTTTATAAAAGAGTGCTTCCTGTGATATTATATTCAATATGAAAGAGTAATATGAGAGGGAGTATATTTTTTATAAAAGAGTAAATCCTCTGTGATTATATTCAATATAAAACAGTACTATGGAAGGGAGTATATTTTTTATAAAAGAGTACTTCCTGTGTGATTATACTCAATATAAAAGAGTACTTCCAGTGTGATTATATTCAATATAAAAGAGTACTATGGGAGTAAGTATATTTTTTATAAATGAGTACTTCCTTTTTTATTATAATCAATATAAAAGAGTACTTGGAGAGGGAGTGTATTTTTTAAAAAGACTACTTCCTGTTTGATTATATTCTATATAAAAGAGTACTTCCAGTGTGATAATATTCAATATAAAACAGCACATGGAGAGGGGGTATATTTTTTATAAAATATTGCTTCCTGTGAGATTATATTCAATATAAAAGAGTAATTTGAGAGGGAGTATATTTTTTATAAAAGAGTACATCCTGTGTGATTATATGCAATGTAAAACAGTACTATGGGAGGGAGTATACTTTTTATAAAAGTGTACTTCCTGTGTGATTATACTCAGTATAAAAGAGTACTTACAGTGTGATCATATTCAATATAAAAGAGTACATGGAGAGGGACTATATTTTTTATAAACAATACTTCCTTTGTGATTATATTCAATATAAAAGAGCACATTGAGAGGGAATATATTTTTTATAAAAAAGTACTTCCTGTGTGATTATATTCTATATAAAAGAGTACTTTCAGTGTGATTATATTTAATATAAAAGAGTACTTGGAGAGGGAGACTATTTTTTAGAAAAGAGTACTTCCTGTGTGATTATATTCAATATAAAGACTTCTTGGAGAGGGATTATATTTTTTATAAAAGGGTACTTCCTGTGTGATTATATTCAATATAAAAGAGTACTTGGAGTGGGAGTATATTTTTTCTAAAAGTGTTCTTGCCGTGTGATTATATTCAATATAAAAGAGTATTTAGAGAGGGAGTATACTTTTCATAAAGGAGTACTTACAGAGTGATTATATTCAATATAAAAGAGTACTTTGAGAGGGAGTATATTTTTTATAAAAGAGTATTTCCTCTGTGATTCTATTCAATATAAAAGAGTACTTCTCATGTGATTATATTCAGTAGAAAAGAGTACTTGGAGAGGGAGTATATTTTTTATTAAAGAGTAATTCCTGTGTGATTATACTCAATATAAAAGAGTACTTGGAGAGGGAGTGTATTTTCTATAAAAGAGTACTTCCTGTGTGATAATATTAAATGTAAAACAGTACTTCCAGTGTGATTATATGCAATATAAAGAGTACTTGGAGAGAGAGTATATTTTTTGTAAGAGTATATTTACTGTGTGATTCTATTTAATTTAAAAGAGTACTTCAAGTGTGATTATATTCAATATAAAACAGTACATGGAGAGGGAATATATTTTTTATAAAACAGCATTTCCTGTGTGATTATATTCAATATAAAAGAGCACATTGAGAGGGAGTATATATTTTATAAAAAAATACTTCCTGTGTGATTATATAAAATATAAAAGAGTACTTTGAGAGGGAGTATATTTTTTGTAAAAGAGTACTTCCTGTGTGATCATATGCAATATAAAAGAGTACTTCCAGTGTGATTATATTCAATATAAAAGAGTACTAGGAGAGGGAGTATATTTTTTATAAAAGGGTACTTCCTGTGTGATTCTATTCAATATAAAAGATTACTTCCAGTTTGATTGTATTCAATATAAAAGAGTACCTGTAGAGGAAGCATATTTTTTATAAAAGAGTAGTTCCTATGTGATTATATTCAATATAAAATAGTACTTCCAGTGTGATTATATTAAATATAAAAGAGTACTTGGAGATTGAGTTTATTTTTCATAAAAGAGTACTTCCTGTGTGATTATACTCAATATAAAAGAGTACTTGGAGAGGAAGTATATATTTTATAAAAGAGTACTTCCTGTGTGATTATTTTCAATATAAACTAATACTTCCAGTGTGATTATATTCAATATAAAAGAGTACTTGGAGAGGGAGTATATTTTTTATAAAAGAGTACTTCATGTGTTTATATTCAATATAAAAGAGTACTTGAAGTGTGATTATATTCAATGTAAAAGAGTACTTGGAGAAGGGGTATATTTTTTATAAAAGAGTACTTCCTGTGTGATTATATTCAATATAAAAGAGTACATCCAGTGTGATTATTTTCAATCAAAAAGAGTACTCAGAGAGGGAGTATATTTTTTATAAAAGAGTACTTCCAGTTTGATCACATTCAATATAAAAGAGTACCGGGAGAGGGAGTATATTTTTTATAAAAGAGTAGTTCCTGTGTGATTATATTGAATATAAAACAGTACTATGGGAGGGAGTAGATTTTTTATAAAAGAGTACTTCCTGTATGATTATACACTATATAAAAGAGTACTTCCAGTGTGATTATATTCATAATAAAGGAGTACATGGAGAGTGAGTATATTTTTTGTAAAAGAGTACTTACTGTGTGATTATATTCAATATAAAAGAGTACTTCGAGAGGGAGTGTATTTTTTATAGAAGAGTATTTCCTGTGTGATTATATTCAATGTGAAAGAGTATTTCCAGTTTGATTATATTCAATATAAAAGAGTACATGGAGAGGGAGTATATTTTTTATAAAAGAGTACTTCCTGTGTGATTATATTCAATATCAAAAAGTACTTTGAGAGGGAGTATATTTTTTATAATAGAGTACTTCCAGTGTGATTATATTCAATATAAAACAGTAATTTGAGAAGGAGTATATTTTTTTGTAAAAGAGTAATTCCTGTTTGATTATGTTCTTTTTTAAGGAGTACTTCCAGTGAAACCATATTCAATATAAAAGAGTACATGGAGAGGGACTATATTTTTTATAAAACAGTACATCCTTTGTGATTATATTCAATATAATAGAGCACATTGAAAGGGACTATATTTTTTATAAAAAAGTACTTCCTTTGTGATTATATTCAATATAAAAGAGTGCTTCCAGTGTGATTATATTCAATATAAAGAGTACTGGGAGAGGGAGTATATTTTTTATAAAAGAGTACTTCCTGTGTGATTATATTCAATATGAAAGAGTACTTCCAGTGTGATTATATTCAATATTAAAGAGTGCTTGGAGAGGGAGGGCATTTTTAATAAAAGAGTACTTCCTGTGTGTTTATATTGAATATAAAAGACTACTTCCAGTGTGAGTATATTCAATATAAAAGAGTACGTGGAGAGGGTGTATATTTTTTATACAAGACTTCTTCCTGTGTGATTATATTCAATATGAAAGAGTACTTTGAGAGGGAGTATATATTTTATAAAAGAGTACTTCCAGTGTGATTATATTCAATATAAAAGAGTTCTGTAAGAGGGAGTATATTTTTTATAAAAGAGTACTTCCTGTGTGATTATATTCAATATGAAAGAGTATTTGGAGAGGGAGTGTATTTTTTATAAAAGAGTACTTCCTGTGTGATTATATTCAATATAAAAGAGTACTTTCAGAGGGAGTATATTTTTTACAAAAGAGTACTCCCTGTGAGATTATGCTCAATGTAAAAGAGTACTTCCAGTGTGATTATATTCATTATAAAAGAGTACTTGGAGAGTGAGTATATTTTTTATAAAAGAGTACTTACTGTGTGAATATAGTCAGTATAAAAGAGTACTTGGAGAGGGAGTGTATTTTTTATAAAAGAGTACTTCCTGTTTGATTATATTCAATAAAAAAGAGTATTTCCAGTGTGATTATATTCAATATAATAGAGTATTTTGAGAGGGAGTATATTTTTTAATAAAAGAATACTTCCATTGTGATTATATTCAATATAAAAGAGTACTTTGAGAGGGAGTATATTTTTTATAGAAGACTACTTCAATTGTGATTATATTCAATATAAAAGAGTATTTTGAGAGAGAGTATATTTTTTATAAAAGAGTACTTCCAGTGTGATTATATGCAATATAAAAGAGTACTTTTTGAGCGAGTATATTTTTTACAAAAGAGTACTTCCTGTGTAATTATATTCATTATAAATGAGTACTTTTAGAGGGAGTATATTTTTTATAAAAGAGTTCTTCCAGTGTTATTATATGTAATATAAAAGAGTACTATGAGAGGGAGTATATTTTTTATAATAGAGTACATCCTGTTTGATTATATTCTATATTAAAGAGAACTTTCAGTGTGATCATATTCAATATAAAAGAGTACTTTGAGAGGGAGTATATTTTTCATAAAAGAGTCCTCCAGTGTGATTATATTCTATATAAAAGAGTACTTTGAGAGGGAGTATATTTTTTATAAAAGAGTACTTCCAGTGTGATTATATCCAATATAAAACAGTACTTCCAGTGTGAGTATATTCAATATAAAAGAGTACTTCCTGTTTGATCATATTCTGTATAAAAAGGTATTTTCAGTGTGATTATATTCAATATAAAAGAGTACATTGAGAGGGAGTGTATTTTTTATAAATGAGTACTTCCTTTGTGATTATATTCAATATAAAAGAGTATTTCCAGTGTGATTATATTCAATATAAAAGAGTATTTGGAGAGGGAGTATATTTTTTATAAAACAGTACTTCCTGTGTGTTTATATTCAATATAAAAGAGTACTTTGAGAGGGAGTATATTTTTTATAAAAAGTACTTCCTGTGTGATTCTATTCAATATAAGAGAGTACTTCCAGTGTGATTATATTCAATATAAAGAGTACTTGGAGTGGGAGTATGTTTTTTATAAATGAGTACTTACTGTGTGATTATATTCAATATAAAAGAGTACTTAGAGAGTATATTTTTTATAAAAGAGTACTTCCTGTGTGATTATATTCAATATAAAAGAGTTCTTTGGGAGGGAGTAAATTTTTTATAAAAGAGTACTTCCAGTGTGATTATATTCAATATAAAAGCGTACTTTGAGAGGGAGTATATTTTTTAAGAAAGAGTACTTCCTGTGTGATTATATTCAATAAAAACTGTAGTTGTAGAGGGAGTATATTTTTTATAAAAGAGTACTTCCTGTGTGATTATATTCAATATAAAACAGTACTTCCAGTGTGACAATATTCAATATAAAAGATTTCTTTGAGAGGGATTATACTTTTAATAAAAGAGTAGTTCTTGTGTGATTATTTTCAATATAAAAGAGTACTTGGAGTTTGAGTATATTTTTTATAAAAGAGTACCTCTGTGTGATTATATACATTATAAAAGAGTACTTTGAGAGGGAGCATATTTTTCATAAAAGAGTACTTCCAGTGTGATTATATTCAATATAAAAGAGTACTATGAGAGGGAGTATGTTTTTTATAGCAGAGTACTTCCTTTGTGATTATATTCAATATAAAAGAGTACTTTGAGAGGGAGTATATTTTTTAATAAAAGAGTACTTCCAGTGTGACTATATTCAATATAAAAGAGTACTTCCTGTGTTACTATATTCAAAATAAAAGAGAACTTCCAGTTTGATTATATTCAATATAAAAGAGTACTTGGAGAGGGAGTATATTTTTTATAAAAGAGTACCTCCTGTGTGATTATTCAATATAAAAGAGTATTTCCAGTGTGATTATATTCAATATAAATAGTATTTTGAGAGGGAGTATATTTTCTCAAAAAGAGTACTTGCTGTGTGGTTATATTCAATATAAAAGAGTACTATGAGAGAGAATATATTTTTTATAAAACAGTACATCCTGTGTGACTATATTCAATATAAAAGAGTATTTGCAGTGTGATTATATTCAAGATAAACGACTTTCCAATGAGATTATATTCAATATAAAAGACTACTTTGAGAGGGAGTATATTTTTCATAAAAGAGTACTTCCAGTGTGATTATAATCAATATAAAAGAGTACTTTGAGGGGGAGTATGTTTTTTATAACAAAGTACTTCCTGTGTGATTATATTCAATATAAAAGAGTACTTTGACAGGGAGTATGTTTTTCATAAAAGAGTACTACCTGTTGTTTCTATTCAATATAACAGAGTACTTCCACTGTGATTATATTGAATATAAAAAAGTACATGGGGAGGGAGTATATTTTTTATAAAAGAGTACTTCCTATTTGATCATATTCTGTATAAAAGAGTACTTCCAGCGTAATTATATTCAATATTAAAGAGTACCGTGAGAGGGAGTTTATATTTACAAAAGAGTACTTCCAGTGTGATTATATTCAATATAAAAGAGTACTTCCTGTGTGATTATATTCAATATAAAAGAGTACTTCCAGTCTGATCATATTCAATATAAAAGAGTTCTATGATAGGGAGTATATTTTTCACAAAAGAGTACTTCATGTGTGATTATATTCAATATGAAAGAGTACTTCCATTGTGATTATATTCAATATAAAAGAGTACTTATAGAGGGAGTATATTTTTTATAAAAGAGTACTTCCTGTGTGATTATATTCAAAATAAAAGAGTACTTGGAGAGGGAGTTTTTTTTTTTATAAATGAGTACTTCCTTTGTGATTATACTCAATATAAAAGAGTACTTCCAGTGTGATTATATTCAATATAAAAGAGTACTTGGAGAGGGAGTATATTTTTTATAAAAGAGTAATTCCAGTGTGATTATATTCAATATAAAAGAGTAGTTTGAGAGGGAGTATATTTTTTTATAAAAGAATACTTCCAGTGTGATTATATTCAATATAATAGAGTACTTTGAGAGGGAGTATATTTTTTATAAAAGAGTATTTCCTGTGTGATTATATTCAATATAAAAGAGTACTTTGAGAGGGAGTATATTTTTTATACAAGAGTATTTCCAGTGTGAATATATTAAATATAAAAGAGTACTTTGAGAGGGCGTATATTTTTTATAAAAGAGTACTACCAGTGTGATTATATTCAATATAAAAGAGTACTATGAGAGGGAGTATACTTTTTATCAAAGAGTATTTCCTGTGTGATTATACTCAATATGAAAGAGTACTTCCAGTGTGATTATATTCAATATAAAAGAGTATTTCCAGTGTGATTACATTCAATATAAAAGAGTATTTCCAGTGTGATTATATTCAAAATAAAATAGTATTTACAGAGTGATTATTTTCAATATAAAAGAGTACTTGGAGAAGGAGTATATTTTTTAATAAAAGAGTACTTCCTCTGTGATTATATTCAATATAAATGAGTACTTGGAGTGGGAGTATATTTTTTATAAAAGAGTACTTCCTGTGTGATTATATTCAATATAAAAGAGTACTTTGAGAGAGAGTATATTTTTTACAAAAGAGTACTTCCTGTGTGATTATATTCATTATAAAAGAGTACATTTAGAGGAAGTATATTTTTTATAAAAGAGTACTTCCTGTGTGATTATATTCAAAATAAAAGAGTACTTGGAGAGGGAGTTTTTTTTTTGTTTATAAATGAGTACTTCCTTTGTGATTATACTCAATATAAAAGAGTACTTCCAGTGTGATTATATTCAATATAAAACAGTACTTGGAGAGGGAGTATATTTTGTATAAAAGAGTACTTCCAGTGTGATTATATTCAATATAAAAGAGTAGTTTGAGAGGGAGTATATTTTTTATAAAAGAATACTTCCAGTGTGATTATATTCAATAAAATAGAGTTCTTTGAGAGGGAGTATATTTTTTATAAAAGAGTACTTCCTGTGTGATTATATTCAATATAAAAGAGTACTTTGAGAGGTAGTATATTTTTTATAAAAATATACGTCCTGTGTGATTATATTCAGTATAAAAGAGTACTTCCAGTGTGATTATATTCAATATAAAAGAGTACTATGAGAGGGAGTATATTTTCTATAAAAGAGTAATTCCTGTGGGTTTATATTCAATATAAAAGAATACTTCCAGTGTGATAATATTCAATATCAAAGAGTACTTGTAGAGGGAGTTTATTTTTTATAAAAGAGTACTTCCTGTGTGATTATATTCAATATTAAAGAGTACTGTGAGAGGGAGTATATTTTTTACAAAAGAGTACTTCCAGTGTGACTATATTCAATATAAAAGAGTACTTCCTGTGTTACTATATTCAATATAAAAGAGAACTTCCAGTTTGATTATATTCAATATAAAAGAGTACTTGGAGAGGGAGTATATTTTTTATAAAAGAGTACCTCCTGTGTGATTATTCAATATAAAAGAGTATTTCCAGTGTGATTATATTCAATATAAATAGTATTTTGAGAGGGAGTATATTTTCTCAAAAAGAGTACTTGCTGTGTGGTTATATTCAATATAAAAGAGTACTATGAGAGAGAATATATTTTTTATAAAACAGTACATCCTGTGTGACTATATTCAATATAAAAGAGTATTTGCAGTGTGATTATATTCAATATAAACGACTATTTCCAATGAGATTATATTCAATATAAAAGACTACTTTGAGAGGGAGTATATTTTTCATAAAAGAGTACTTCCAGTGTGATTATATTCAATATAAAAGAGTACTTTGAGGGGGAGTATGTTTTTTATAACAAAGTACTTCCTGTGTGATTATATTCAATATAAAAGAGTACTTTGACAGGGAGTATGTTTTTCATAAAAGAGTACTACCTGTTGTTTCTATTCAATATAACAGAGTACTTCCACTGTGATTATATTGATTATAAAAAAGTACATGGGGAGGGAGTATATTTTTTATAAAAGAGTACTTCCTATTTGATCATATTCTGTATAAAAGAGTACTTCCAGCGTAATTATATGCAATATTAAAGAGTACCGTGAGAGGGAGTTTATATTTACAAAAGAGTACTTCCAGTGTGATTATATTCAATATAAAAGAGTACTTCCTGTGTGATTTTATTCAATATAAAAGAGTACTTCCAGTCTGATCATATTCAATATAAAAGAGTTCTATGATAGGGAGTATATTTTTCACAAAAGAGTACTTCATGTGTGATTATATTCAATATGAAAGAGTACTTCCATGTGATTATATTCAATATAAAAGAGTACTTATAGAGGGAGTATATTTTTTATAAAAGAGTACTTCCTGTGTGATTATATTCATAATAAAAGAGTACTTGGAGAGGGAGTTTTTTTTTTTATAAATGAGTACTTCCTTTGTGATTATACTTAATATAAAAGAGTACTTCCAGTGTGATTATATTCAATATAAAAGAGTACTTGGAGAGGGAGTATATTTTTTATAAAAGAGTAATTCCAGTGTGATTATATTCAATATAAAAGAGTAGTTTGAGAGGGAGTATATTTTTTATAAAAGAATACTTCCAGTGTGATTATATTCAATATAATAGAGTACTTTGAGAGGGAGTATATTTTTTATAAAAGAGTACTTCCTGTGTGATTATATTCAATATAAAAGAGTACTTTGAGAGGGAGTATATTTTTTATACAAGAGTATTTCCAGTGTGAATATATTCAATATAAAAGAGTACTTTGAGAGGGCGTATATTTTTTATAAAAGAGTACTACCAGTGTGATTATATTCAATATAAAAGAGTACTATGAGAGGGAGTATACTTTTTATAAAAGAGTATTTCCTGTGTGATTATACTCAATATGAAAGAGTACTTCCAGTGTGATTATATTCAATATAAAAGAGTATTTCCAGTGTGATTACATTCAATATAAAAGAGTATTTCCAGTGTGATTATATTCAATATAAAATAGTATTTACAGAGTGATTATATTCAATATAAAAGAGTACTTGGAGAAGGAGTATATTTTTTAATAAAAGAGTACTTCCTCTGTGATTATATTCAATATAAATGAGTACTTGGAATGGGAGTATATTTTTTATAAAAGAGTACTTCCTGTGTGATTATATTCAATATAAAAGAGTACTTTGAGAGAGAGTATATTTTTTACAAAAGAGTACTTCCTGTGTGATTATATTCATTATAAAAGAGTACATTTAGAGGAAGTATATTTTTTATAAAAGAGTACTTCCTGTGTGTTTATATTCAATATAATAAAGTACTTTGAGAGGGAGAATATTTTATATAAAAGAGTACTACCAGTGTTATTATATTCATTAAAAAAGAGTACTATGAGAGAGACTATATTTTTTATAAATGAGTACTTCCTGTTTGATTATATTCTATATAAAAGAGTACTTCCAGTGTGATCATATTCAATATACAACAGTACAAGGAGAGGGAGTATATTTTTTATAAAACAGTACTTCCTGTGTGATTATATTCAATATAAAATAGTACTTTGAGAGGAGATATATATTTTGTAAAAAAGTACTTCCTTTGTGATTATATTCAATATAAAAGAGGACTTCCATTGGGATTATATTCAATTTAAAAGAGTACTTGGAGAGGGAGTATATTTTTTATAAAAGAGTACTTCCAGGGTGATTATATTCCATATAAAAGAGTACTTGGAGTTGGAGTATATTTTTTATAAAAGAGTAGTTCCTGTGTTATTATATTCAATATAAAAGAGTACTTTGAGAGGTAGTATATTTTTTATAAAAATATACGTCCTGTGTGATTATATTCAGTATAAAAGAGTACTTCCAGTGTGATTATATCCAATATAAAAGAGTACTATGAGAGGGAGTATATTTTCTATAAAAGAGTACTTCCTGTGTGTTTATATTCAATATAAAAGAGTACTTCCAGTGTGATTATATTCAATATCAAAGAGTACTTGTAGAGGGAGTTTATTTTTTTAAAAGAGTACTTCCTGTGTGATTATATTCAATATAAAAGGGTACTTCCAGTGTGACAATATTCAATATAAAAGATTTCTTTGAGAGGGATTATATTTTTAATAAAAGAATAATTCCTGTGTGATTATATTCAATATAAAAGAGTACTTGGAGTGGAAGTATATTTTTTATAAAAGAGTACTTCTTGTGTGATTATATACATTATAAAAGAGTACTTTGAGAGGGAGTATATTTTTCATAAAAGAGTACTTCCAGTGTGACTATATACAATATAAAAGAGTACTTTGAGAGGGAGTATGTTTTTTATAACAGAGTACTTCCTGTGTCATTATATTCAATATAAAAGAGTATTTCCAATGTGGTTATATTCAATATAAATAGTATTTTGAGAGGGAGTATATTTTTTAAAAAAGAGTACTTGGTGTGTGATTATATTCAATATAAAAGAGTACAATGAGAGGGAATATATTTTTTATAAAACAGTACATCCTGTGTGGCTATATTCAATATAAAAGAGTATTTCCAGTGTGATTATATTCAATATAAACGACTATTTCCAATGTGATTGTATTCAATATAAAAGAGTACTTTGAGAGGGAGTATATTGTTCATAAAAGAGTTCTTCCAGGGTGATTATATTCAATATAAAAGAGTACTTTGAGGGGGAGTATGTTTTTTATAACAAAGTACTTCCTTTGTGATTATATTCAATATAAAAGAGTACTTTAACAGGAAGTATATTTTTCATAAAAGAGTACTTCCTGTTGTTTATATTCAATATAAAAGAGTACTTCCACTGTGATTATATTGAATATAAAAAAGTACATGGGGAGGGAGTATATTTTTTATAAAAGAGTACTTCCTGTTTGATCATATTCTGTATAAAAGAGTACTGACAGCGTAATTATATTCAATATTAAAGAGTACTGTGAGAGGGAGTTTATATTTACAAAAGAGTACTTTTAGTGTGATTATATTCAAAATAAAAGAGTACTTGGACAAGGAGTATATTTTTTATAAATGAGTACTTCCTGTATGATTATCCTCAATATAAAAGAGTACTTCCAGTGTGATTATATTCAATATAAAACAGTACTTGGAGAGGGAGTATATTTTTTATGAAAGAGAACTTCCAGTGTGATTATATTCAATATAAAAGACTTCTTGGAGAGGGATTATAATTTTTATAAAAGAGTACTTCCGGTGTGATTATATTCAATATAAAAGAGTACTTGGAGTGGGAGTGTATTTTTTATAAAAGAGTACTTCCTGTGTGATTACATTCAATATAAAAGAGTATTTCCAGTGTGATTATATTCAATATAAAAGAGTATTTCCAGAGTGATTATATTCAATATAAAAGAGTAATTGAAGAGGGAGTATATTTTTTATAAAAGAGTACTTCCTCTGTGATTATATTCAATATAAAAGAGTACTTGGAGTGGGAATATATTTTTTATAAAAGAGTATTTCAGGTGTGATTATATTCAATATAAAAGAGTACTATGAGAGGGAGTATATTTTTTAAAAAAAGAGTACTTGCTGTGTGATTGTATTTAATATAAAAGAGTACTTTGAGAGGGAGTATATTTTTTATAAAACAGTACATCCTGTGTGACTATATTCAATATAAAAGAGTACTTCCAGTGTGATTATATTCAGTATAAATGACTACTTGGAGAGGGCATATATTTTTTATAAAAAAGTACTTACTGTGTGATTATATTCAATAGAAAAGAGTACTTGCAGAGGGTGTATATTTTTAATAAAAGAATTCTTCCAGTGTGATTATATACAATATAAAAGAGTAGTTTGAAAGGGAGTATATTTTTTATAAAAGAGTACTTCCTGTGTGATTATCCTCAATATAAAAGAGTACTTCCAGTGTGATTGTACTCAATATAAAAGAGGACTTGGAGACGGAGTATATTTTTTATAAAATGGTATTTCCTGTGTGATTATACTCAATATAAAGAGTACTTCCAGTTTGATTATATTCAATATAAAAGACTTCTTGGAGAGGAATTATATTTTTTATAAAGAGTACTTCCTGTGTGATTATATTCAATATAAAAGAGTACTTTGAGAGGGAGTATATTTTTTATAAAAGAGTACTTCCTGAGTAATTATATTTATTATAAAAGAGTACTTTGAGAGAGAGTATATTTTTTATAAAAGAGTACTTCCTGTGTGATTATATTCAATAAAAAAGAGTACTTTCCGTTTGATTATATTCAATATAAAAGAGTACATGGAAAGGGTGTATATTTTTTATAAACGAGTTCTTCCTGTCTGATTATATTCAATATAAAAGAGTACTTGGAGAGGGAGTATATTTTTTATAAAAGAGTACTTCCTGTGTGATTATATTCAATATAAAATTGTACTTGGTGAGGGAATATATTTTTTATAAAAGATTACTTCCTGTGTGTATATATTCAATATAAAAGAGTACATGAAGAGGGAGTACATTTTTTGTAAAACAGTACTTCCTGTGTGATTATATACAATATAAAAGAGTACTTTGAGAGGGAGTATATTTTTCATGAAAGAGTTCTTCCAGTGTGATTATATTCAATATAAAGGGTACTTTGAGTGGGAGTATGTTTTTTTTAAAAGGGTAGTTCTTGTGTGATTATATTCAATATAAAAGAGAACTTTGAGAGAGAGTATATTTTTTATATAAGAGTACTTCCAGTGTGATTATATTCATAATAAAGGAGTACATGGAGAGTGATTATATTTTTTATAAAGAGTACTTCCTGTTTGATTGTATTCTATATAAAAGAGTAAATCCATTGTGATCATATTCAGTATGAAAGCGTACTTGTAGTGGGAGTATATTTTTTATAAAAAGTAATTCCTGTGTGATTATATTCAATATAAAAGAGAACTTGGAGTCGGAGTATATTTTTTATAAAAGAGTAGTTCCATTGTGATTATATTCAATATAAAAGAGTATTTTGAGAAGGAGTTTTTTTTTTATAAAAGAATACTTCCATTGTGATTATATTCAATATAAAAGAGAACTTTGAAAGGGAGAATATTTTTTATAAAAGAGGACTGCCATTGTGATTATATTCAATATAAAGGAGTACTTTGAGATGCAATATATTTGTATAAAAGAGTAATTCCTGTGTGATTATATTCAAAATAAAAGAGTACTTTGAGAGGGAGTATATTTTATATAAAAGAGTACTTCCAGTGTGGTTATACTCAATATAAAAGAGTACTATGAGAGGGAGTATATTTTTTATAAGCAAGTACTTCCTGTGTGATTATATTCAATATAAAAGAGTACTTGGAGAGGGTGTATAATTTTTATAAAAGAGTTCTTCCTGCGTGATTATATTCAATATAAAAGAGAACTTTGAGAGGGAGTATATTTTTTATAAAAGAGTACTTCCTGTGTGATTATATTCAATATAAAAGACTACTTCCAGTGTGATTGTATTCAATATAAAAGAGTACTTTGAGAGGTAGTATATTTTTTATAAAAATATACGTCCTGTGTGATTATATTCAGTATAAAAGAGTACTTCCAGTGTGATTATATTCAATATAAAAGAGTACTATGAGAGGGAGTATATTTTCTATTAAAGAGTACTTCCTGTGTGTTTATATTCAATATAAAAGAGTACTTCCAGTGTGATTATATTCAATAGCAAAGAGTACTTGTAGAGGGAGTTTATTTTTTATAAAAGAGTACTTCCTGTGTGATTATATTCAATATAAAAGGGTACTTCCAGTGTGATAATATTCAATATAAAAGATTTCTTTGAGAGGGATTATATTTTTAATAAAAGAATACTTCCTGTGTGATTATATTCAATATAAAAGAGTACTTGGAGTGGAAGTATATTTTTTATAAAAGAGTACTTCTTGTTTGATTATATACATTATAAAAGAGTACTTTGAGATGGAGTATATTTTTCATAAAAGAGTACTTCCAGTGTGACTACATTCAATATAAAAGAGTACTTTGAGAGGGAGTATGTTTTTTATAACAGAGTACTTCCTGTGTCATTATATTCAATATAAAAGAGTATTTCCAGTGTGGTTATATTCAATATAAATAGTATTTTGAGAGGGAGTATATTTTTTAAAAAAGAGTACTTGGTGTGTGATTATATTCAATATAAAAGAGTACTATGAGAGGGAATATATTTTTTATAAAACAGTACATCCTGTGTGACTATATTCAATATAAAAGAGTATTTCCAGTGTGATTATATTCAATATAAATGACTATTTCCAATGTGATTGTATTCAATATAAAAGAGTACTTTGAGGGGGAGTATGTTTTTTATAACAAAGTACTTCCTTTGTGATTATATTCAATATAAAAGAGTACTTTAACAGGAAGTATATTTTTCATAAAAGAGTACTTCCTGTTGTTTATATTCAATATAAAAGAGTACTTCCACTGTGATTATATTGAATATAAAAAAGTACATGGGGAGGGAGTATATTTTTTATAAAAGAGTACTTCCTGTTTGATCATATTCTGTATAAAAGAGTACTGCCAGCGTAATTATATTCAATATTAAAGAGTACTGTGAGAAGGAGTTTATATTTACAAAAGAGTACTTTCAGTGTGATTATATTCAATATAAAAGAGTACTTCCTGTGTGATTATATTCAATATAAAAGAGTACTTCCAGTGGGATCATTTTCAATATAAAAGAGTACTATGATAGGGAGTATATTTTTCATAAAAGAGTACTTCATGTGTGATTATATTCAATATGAAAGAGTACTTCCAGTGTGATTATATTCAATATAAAACAGTACTTATAGAGGGAGTATATTTTTTATAAAAGAGTACTTCCTGTGTGATTATATTCAAAATAAAAGAGTACTTGGAGAGGGAGTTTTTTTTTTTGTTTATAAATGAGTACTTCCTTTGTGATTATACTCAATATAAAAGAGTACTTCCAGTGTGATTATATTCAATATAAAACAGTACTTGGAGAGGGAGTATATTTTTTATAAAAGAGTACTTCCAGTGTGATTATATTCAATATAAAAGAGTAGTTTGAGAGGGAGTATATTTTTTATAAAAGAATACTTCCAGTGTGATTATATTCAATAAAATAGAGTTCTTTGAGAGGGAGTATATTTTTTATAAAAGAGTACTTCCTGTGTCATTATATTCAATATAAAAGAGTACTTTGAGAGGGAGTATATTTTTTATACAAGAGTAGTTCCAGTGTGAATATATTCAATATAAAAGAGTACTTTGAGAGGGCATATATTTTTTATAAAAGAGTACTACCAGTGTGATTATATTCAATATAAAAGAGTACTATGAGAGGGAGTATATTTTTTATAAAAGAGTATTTCCTGTGTGATTATACTCAATATAAAAGAGTATTTCCAGTGTGATTATATTCAATATAAAAGAGTATATCCAGTGTGATTACATTCAACATAAAAGAGTATTTCCAGTGTGATTATATTCTATATAAAAGAGTATTTACAGAGTGATTATATTCAATATGAAAGAGTACTTGGAGAAAGAGTATATTTTTTAATTAAAGAGTACTTCCTCTGTGATTATATTCAATATAAACGAGTACATGGAGTGGGAGTATATTTTATATAAAAGATCACTTCCTGTGTGATTATATTCAATATAAAAGAGTACTTTGAGAGAGAGTATATTTATTACAAAAGAGTACTTCCTGTGTGATTATATTCATTATAAAAGAGTACTTTTAGAGGAAGTATATTTTTTATAAAAGAGTACTTCCTGTGTGTTTATATTCAATGTAAAAAAATACTTTGAGAGAGAGAATATTTTATATAAAAGAGTACTACCAGTGTTATTATATTCATTAAAAAAGAGTACTATGAGAGAGACTATATTTTTTATAAATGAGTAATTCCTGTTTGATTATATTCCATATAAAAGAGTACTTCCAGTGTGATCATATTCAATATAAAAGAGTACATGGAGAGGGAGTTTTTTTTTTTATAAAAGAGTACTTCCTCTGTGATTATATTCAATATAAAAGAGTACTTGGAGTGGGAATATATTTTTTATAAAAGAGTATTTCAGGTGTGATTATATTCAATATAAAAGAGTACTATGAGAGGGAGTATATTTTTTAAAAAAAGAGTACTTGCTGTGTGATTGTATTTAATATAAAAGAGTACTTTGAGAGGGAGTATATTTTTTATAAAACAGTACATCCTGTGTGACTATATTCAATATAAAAGAGTACTTCCAGTGTGATTATATTCAGTATAAATGACTACTTGGAGAGGGCATATATTTTTTATAAAAAAGTACTTACTGTGTGATTATATTCAATAGAAAAGAGTACTTGCAGAGGGTGTATATTTTTAATAAAAGAATTCTTCCAGTGTGATTATATACAATATAAAAGAGTAGTTTGAAAGGGAGTATATTTTTTATAAAAGAGTACTTCCTGTGTGATTATCCTCAATATAAAAGAGTACTTCCAGTGTGATTGTACTCAATATAAAAGAGGACTTGGAGACGGAGTATATTTTTTATAAAATGGTATTTCCTGTGTGATTATACTCAATATAAAGAGTACTTCCAGTTTGATTATATTCAATATAAAAGACTTCTTGGAGAGGAATTATATTTTTTATAAAGAGTACTTCCTGTGTGATTATATTCAATATAAAAGAGTACTTTGAGAGGGAGTATATTTTTTATAAAAGAGTACTTCCTGAGTAATTATATTTATTATAAAAGAGTACTTTGAGAGAGAGTATATTTTTTATAAAAGAGTACTTCCTGTGTGATTATATTCAATAAAAAAGAGTACTTTCCGTTTGATTATATTCAATATAAACGAGTACATGGAAAGGGTGTATATTTTTTATAAACGAGTTCTTCCTGTCTGATTATATTCAATATAAAAGAGTACTTGGAGAGGGAGTATATTTTTTATAAAAGAGTACTTCCTGTGTGATTATATTCAATATAAAAGGGTACTTGGTGAGGGAATATATTTTTTATAAAAGATTACTTCCTGTGTGTATATATTCAATATAAAAGAGTACATGAAGAGGGAGTACATTTTTTGTAAAAGAGTACTTCCTGTGTGATTATATACAATATAAAAGAGTACTTTGAGAGGGAGTATATTTTTCATGAAAGAGTTCTTCCAGTGTGATTATATTCAATATAAAGGGTACTTTGAGTGGGAGTATGTTTTTTTTAAAAGGGTAGTTCTTGTGTGATTATATTCAATATAAAAGAGAACTTTGAGAGAGAGTATATTTTTTATATAAGAGTACTTCCAGTGTGATTATATTCATAATAAAGGAGTTCATGGAGAGTGATTATATTTTTTATAAAGAGTACTTCCTGTTTGATTGTATTCTATATAAAAGAGTAAATCCATTGTGATCATATTCAGTATGAAAGCGTACTTGTAGTGGGAGTATATTTTTTATAAAAAGTAATTCCTGTGTGATTATATTCAATATAAAAGAGAACTTGGAGTCGGAGTATATTTTTTATAAAAGAGTAGTTCCATTGTGATTATATTCAATATAAAAGAGTATTTTGAGAAGGAGTTTTTTTTTTATAAAAGAATACTTCCATTGTGATTATATTCAATATAAAAGAGAACTTTGAAAGGGAGAATATTTTTTATAAAAGAGGACTGCCATTGTGATTATATTCAATATAAAGGAGTACTTTGAGATGCAATATATTTGTATAAAAGAGTAATTCCTGTGTGATTATATTCAAAATAAAAGAGTACTTTGAGAGGGAGTATATTTTATATAAAAGAGTACTTCCAGTGTGGTTATACTCAATATAAAAGAGTACTATGAGAGGGAGTATATTTTTTATAAGCAAGTACTTCCTGTGTGATTATATTCAATATAAAAGAGTACTTGTAGAGGGTGTATAATTTTTATAAAAGAGTTCTTCCTGCGTGATTATATTCAATATAAAAGAGAACTTTGAGAGGGAGTATATTTTTTATAAAAGAGTACTTCCTGTGTGATTATATTCAATATAAAAGACTACTTCCAGTGTGATTGTATTCAATATAAAAGAGTACTTTGAGAGGTAGTATATTTTTTATAAAAATATACGTCCTGTGTGATTATATTCAGTATAAAAGAGTACTTCCAGTGTGATTATATTCAATATAAAAGAGTACTATGAGAGGGAGTATATTTTCTATTAAAGAGTACTTCCTGTGTGTTTATATTCAATATAAAAGAGTACTTCCAGTGTGATTATATTCAATAGCAAAGAGTACTTGTAGAGGGAGTTTATTTTTTATAAAAGAGTACTTCCTGTGTGATTATATTCAATATAAAAGGGTACTTCCAGTGTGATAATATTCAATATAAAAGATTTCTTTGAGAGGGATTATATTTTTAATAAAAGAATACTTCCTGTGTGATTATATTCAATATAAAAGAGTACTTGGAGTGGAAGTATATTTTTTATAAAAGAGTACTTCTTGTTTGATTATATACATTATAAAAGAGTACTTTGAGATGGAGTATATTTTTCATAAAAGAGTACTTCCAGTGTGACTACATTCAATATAAAAGAGTACTTTGAGAGGGAGTATGTTTTTTATAACAGAGTACTTCCTGTGTCATTATATTCAATATAAAAGAGTATTTCCAGTGTGGTTATATTCAATATAAATAGTATTTTGAGAGGGAGTATATTTTTTAAAAAAGAGTACTTGGTGTGTGATTATATTCAATATAAAAGAGTACTATGAGAGGGAATATATTTTTTATAAAACAGTACATCCTGTGTGACTATATTCAATATAAAAGAGTATTTCCAGTGTGATTATATTCAATATAAATGACTATTTCCAATGTGATTGTATTCAATATAAAAGAGTACTTTGAGGGGGAGTATGTTTTTTATAACAAAGTACTTCCTTTGTGATTATATTCAATATAAAAGAGTACTTTAACAGGAAGTATATTTTTCATAAAAGAGTACTTCCTGTTGTTTATATTCAATATAAAAGAGTACTTCCACTGTGATTATATTGAATATAAAAAAGTACATGGGGAGGGAGTATATTTTTTATAAAAGAGTACTTCCTGTTTGATCATATTCTGTATAAAAGAGTACTGCCAGCGTAATTATATTCAATATTAAAGAGTACTGTGAGAAGGAGTTTATATTTACAAAAGAGTACTTTCAGTGTGATTATATTCAATATAAAAGAGTACTTCCTGTGTGATTATATTCAATATAAAAGAGTACTTCCAGTGGGATCATTTTCAATATAAAAGAGTACTATGATAGGGAGTATATTTTTCATAAAAGAGTACTTCATGTGTGATTATATTCAATATGAAAGAGTACTTCCAGTGTGATTATATTCAATATAAAACAGTACTTATAGAGGGAGTATATTTTTTATAAAAGAGTACTTCCTGTGTGATTATATTCAAAATAAAAGAGTACTTGGAGAGGGAGTTTTTTTTTTTGTTTATAAATGAGTACTTCCTTTGTGATTATACTCAATATAAAAGAGTACTTCCAGTGTGATTATATTCAATATAAAACAGTACTTGGAGAGGGAGTATATTTTTTATAAAAGAGTACTTCCAGTGTGATTATATTCAATATAAAAGAGTAGTTTGAGAGGGAGTATATTTTTTATAAAAGAATACTTCCAGTGTGATTATATTCAATAAAATAGAGTTCTTTGAGAGGGAGTATATTTTTTATAAAAGAGTACTTCCTGTGTCATTATATTCAATATAAAAGAGTACTTTGAGAGGGAGTATATTTTTTATACAAGAGTAGTTCCAGTGTGAATATATTCAATATAAAAGAGTACTTTGAGAGGGCATATATTTTTTATAAAAGAGTACTACCAGTGTGATTATATTCAATATAAAAGAGTACTATGAGAGGGAGTATATTTTTTATAAAAGAGTATTTCCTGTGTGATTATACTCAATATAAAAGAGTATTTCCAGTGTGATTATATTCAATATAAAAGAGTATATCCAGTGTGATTACATTCAACATAAAAGAGTATTTCCAGTGTGATTATATTCTATATAAAAGAGTATTTACAGAGTGATTATATTCAATATGAAAGAGTACTTGGAGAAAGAGTATATTTTTTAATTAAAGAGTACTTCCTCTGTGATTATATTCAATATAAACGAGTACATGGAGTGGGAGTATATTTTATATAAAAGATCACTTCCTGTGTGATTATATTCAATATAAAAGAGTACTTTGAGAGAGAGTATATTTATTACAAAAGAGTACTTCCTGTGTGATTATATTCATTATAAAAGAGTACTTTTAGAGGAAGTATATTTTTTATAAAAGAGTACTTCCTGTGTGTTTATATTCAATGTAAAAAAATACTTTGAGAGAGAGAATATTTTATATAAAAGAGTACTACCAGTGTTATTATATTCATTAAAAAAGAGTACTATGAGAGAGACTATATTTTTTATAAATGAGTAATTCCTGTTTGATTATATTCCATATAAAAGAGTACTTCCAGTGTGATCATATTCAATATAAAAGAGTACATGGAGAGGGAGTTTTTTTTTTTATAAAACAGTACTTCCTTTGTGATTATATTCAATATAAAATAGTACTTTGTGAGGAGATATATTATTTTAAAAACGTACTTCCTTTGTGATTATATTCAATATAAAAGAGTTCTTCCAGTGGGATTATATTCAATTTAAAAGAGTACTTGGAGAGGGAGTATATTTTTTATAAAAGAGTACTTCCAGGGTGATTATATTCCATATAAAAGAGTACTTGGAGTGGGAGTATATTTTTTATAAAAGTGTACTTCCTGTGTTATTAGATTCAATATAAAAGAGTACTTTGAGAGGTAGTATATTTTTTATAATAATATACGTCCTGTGTGATTATATTCAGTATAAAAGAGTACTTCCAGTGTGATTATATTCAATATAAAAGAGTACTATGAGAGGGAGTATATTTTCTATAAAAGAGTACTTCCTGTGTGTTTATATTCAATATAAAAGAATACTTCCAGTGTGATAATATTCAATATCAAAGAGTACTTGTAGAAGGAGTTTATTTTTTATAAAAGAGTACTTCCTGTGTGATTATATTCAATATTAAAGAGTACTGTGAGAGGGAGTATATTTTTTACAAAAGAGTACTTCCAGTGTGACTATATTCAATATAAAAGAGTACTTCCTGTGTTACTATATTCAATATAAAAGAGTACTTCCAGTGTGGTCATATTCAATATAAAAAATTACTATGATAGGGAGTATATTTTTCATAAAAGAGTACATCCTGTGTGATTATATTCAATATAAAAGAGTACTTCCAGTTTGATTATATTCAATATAAAAGAGTACTTGGAGAGGGAGTATATTTTTTATAAAAGAGTACCTCCTGTGTGATTATTCAATATAAAAGAGTATTTCCAGTGTGATTATATTCAATATAAATAGTATTTTGAGAGGGAGTATATTTTCTCAAAAAGAGTACTTGCTGTGTGATTATATTCAATATAAAAGAGTACTATGAGAGAGAATATATTTTTTATAAAACAGTACATCCTGTGTGACTATATTCAATATAAAAGAGTATTTGCAGTGTGATTATATTCAATATAAGCGACTATTTCCAATGAGATTATATTCAATATAAAAGACTACTTTGAGAGGGAGTATATTTTTCATAAAAGAGTACTTCCAGTGTGATTATATTCAATATAAAAGAGTACTTTGAGGGGGAGTATGTTTTTTATAACAAAGTACTTCCTGTGTGATTATATTCAATATAAAAGAGTACTTTGACAGGGAGTATGTTTTTCATAAAAGAGTACAACCTGTTGTTTCAATTCAATATAAAAGAGTACTTCCACTGTGATTATATTGAATATAAAAAAGTACATGGGGAGGGAGTATATTTTTTATAAAAGAGTACTTCCTATTTGATCATATTCTGTATAAAAGAGTACTTCCAGCGTAATTATATTCAATATTAAAGAGTACCGTGAGAGGGAGTTTATATTTACAAAAGAGTACTTCCAGTGTGATTATATTCAATATAAAAGAGTACTTCCTGTGTGATTGTATTCAATATAAAAGAGTACTTTGAGAGGGAGTATATTTTTTATACAAGAGTAGTTCCAGTGTGAATATATTCAATATAAATGAGTACTTTGAGAGGGATTATATTTTTTATAAAAGAGTACTACCAGTGTGATTATATTCAATATAAAAGAGTACTATGAGAGGGAGTATACTTTTTATAAAAGAGTATTTCCTGTGTGATTATACTCAATATGAAAGAGTACTTCCAGTGTGATTATATTCAATATAAAAGAGTATTTCCGGTGTGATTACATTCAATATAAAAGAGTATTTCCAGTGTGATTATATTCAATATAAAATAGTATTTACAGAGTGATTATATTCAATATAAAAGAGTACTTGGAGAAGGAGTATATTTTATAATAAAAGAGTACTTCCTCTGTGATTATATTCAATATAAATGAGTACTTGGAGTGGGAGTATATTTTTTATAAAAGAGTACTTCCTGTGTGATTATATTCAATATAAAAGAGTACTTTGAGAGAGAGTATATTTTTTACAAAAGAGTACTTCCTGTGTGATTATATTCATTATAAAAGAGTACATTTAGAGGAAGCATATTTTTTATAAAAGAGTACTTCCTGTGTGTTTATATTCAATATAAAAAAGTACCTTGAGAGGGAGAATATTTTATATAAAAGAGTACTACCAGTGTTATTATATTCATTAAAAAAGAGTACTATGAGAGAGACTATATTTTTTATAAATGAGTACTTCCTGTTTGATTATATTCTATATAAAAGAGTACTTCCAGTGTGATCATATTCAATATACAACAGTACAAGGAGAGGGAGTATATTTTTTATAAAACAGTACTTCCTGTGTGATTATATTCAATATAAAATAGTACTTTGAGAGGAGATACATATTTTGTAAAAAAGTACTTCCTTTGTGATTATATTCAATATAAAAGAGGACTTCCATTGGGATTGTATTCTATTTAAAAGAGTACTTGGAGAGGGAGTATATTTTTTATAAAAGAGTACTTCCAGGGGGATTATATTCCATATAAAAGAGTACTTGGAGTTGGAGTATATTTTTTATAAAAGAGTAGTTCCTGTGTTATTATATTCAATATAAAAGAGTACTTTGAGAGGTAGTATATTTTTTATAAAAATATACGTCCTGTGTGATTATATTCAGTATAAAAGAGTACTTCCAGTGTGATTATATCCAATATAAAAGAGTACTATGAGAGGGAGTATATTTTCTATAAAAGAGTACTTCCTGTGTGTTTATATTCAATATAAAAGAGTACTTCCAGTGTGATGATATTCAATATCAAAGAGTACTTGTAGAGGGAGTTTATTTTTTTAAAAGAGTACTTCCTGTGTGATTATATTCAATATAAAAGGGTACTTCCAGTGTGATAATATTCAATATAAAAGATTTCTTTGAGAGGGATTATATTTTTAATAAAAGAATAATTCCTGTGTGATTATATTCAATATAAAAGAGTACTTGGAGTGGAAGTATATTTTTTATAAAAGAGTACTTCTTGTGTGATTATATACATTATAAAAGAGTACTTTGAGAGGGAGTATATTTTTCATAAAAGAGTACTTCCAGTGTGAATATATACAATATAAAAGAGAACTTTGAGAGGGAGTATGTTTTTTATAACAGAGTACTTCCTGTGTCATTATATTCAATATAAAAGAGTATTTCCAGTGTGGTTATATTCAATATAAATAGTATTTTGAGAGGGAGTATATTTTTTAAAAAAGAGTACTTGGTGTGTGATTATATTCAATATAAAAGAGTACAATGAGAGGGAATATATTTTTTATAAAACAGTACATCCTGTGTGACTATATTCAATATAAAAGAGTATTTCCAGTGTGATTATATTCAATATAAACGACTATTTCCAATGTGATTGTATTCAATATAAAAGAGTACTTTGAGAGGGAGTATATTGTTCATAAAAGAGTTCTTCCAGGGTGATTATATTCAATATAAAAGAGTACTTTGAGGGGGAGTATGTTTTTTATAACAAAGTACTTCCTTTGTGATTATATTCAATATAAAAGAGTACTTTAACAGGAAGTATATTTTTCATAAAAGAGTACTTCCTGTTGTTTATATTCAATATAAAAGAGTACTTCCACTGTGATTATATTGAATATAAAAAAGTACATGGGGAGGGAGTATATTTTTTATAAAAGAGTACTTCCTGTTTGATCATATTCTGTATAAAAGAGTACTGACAGCGTAATTATATTCAATATTAAAGAGTACTGTGAGAGGGAGTTTATATTTACAAAAGAGTACTTTTAGTGTGATTATATTCAATATAAAAGAGTACTTCCTGTGTGATTATATCCAATATAAAAGAGTACTTCCAGTGGGATCATTTTCAATATAAAAGAGTACTATGATAGGGAGTATATTTTTCATAAAAGAGTACTTCATGTGTGATTATATTCAATATGAATGAGTACTTCCAGTGTGATTATATTCAATATAAAACAGTACTTATAGAGGGAGTATATTTTTTATAAAAGAGTACTTCCTGTGTGATTATATTCAAAATAAAAGAGTACTTGGAGAGGGAGTTCTTTTTTTTTTTTATAAATGAGTACTTCCTTTGTGATTATACTCAATATAAAAGAGTACTTCCAGTGTGATTATATTCAATATAAAAGAGTACTTGGAGAGGGAGTATATTTTTTATAAAAGAGTACTTCCAGTGTGATTATATTCAATATAAAAGACTGCTTGTAGGGGGATTATATTTTATATAAAAGTGTGCTTCCTGTGAGATTATATTCAATATAAAAGAGTACTTGGAGTGGGACTGTATTTTTTAAAAAAGAGTACATCCTGTGTCATTATATTCAATATAAAAGAGTACTTTGAGAGGGAGTATATTTTTTATAAAAGAATAGTTTCGGTGTGATTACATTCAATATAAAAGAGTACTTTGAGAGGGAGTATATTTTTTATACAAGAGTAGTTCCAGTGTGATTATATTCATTATAAAAGAGTTCTATGAGAGGGAGTATATTTTTTATAAATGAGTATTTCCTGTGTGATTATACTCAATATAAAGAGTACTTCCAGTGTGATTATATTCAATATAAAAGAGTATTTCCAGTGTGATTACATTCAATATAAAAGAGTATTTCCAGTGTGATTATATTCAGTATAAAAGAGTATTTACCGAGTGATTACATTCAATATAAAAGAGTACTTGGAGGAGGAGTATATTTTTTAATAAAAGAGTACTTCCTCTGTGATTATATTCAATATAAACGAGTACTTGGAGTGGGAGTATATTTTTTATAAAAGAGTACTTCCTGTGTGATTATTTTCAATATAAAAGAGTACTTTGAGAGAGAGTATATTTTTTACAAAAGAGTATTTCCTGTGTGATTATATTCACTATAAAAGAGTACTTTTAGAGGGAGTATATTTTTTATAAAAGAGTACTTCCTGTGTGTTTATATTCAATATAAAAGAGTACTTTGAGAGGGAGAATATTTTTTATAAAAGAGTACTTCATGTGTGATTATATTCAATATAAAACAGTACTATGGGAGGGAGTATATTTTTTATAAATTAGTACTTTCTGTTTGAATATATTCTATATAAAAGAGTACTTCCAGTGTGATCATATTCAATATAAAAGAGTACATGGAGAGGGAGTATATTTTTTATAAAACAGTACTTCCTGTGTGATTATATTCAATATAAAATAGTACTTTGAGAGGAGATATATTTTTTGTAAAAAAGTACTTCCTTTGTGATTATATTCAATATAAAAGAGTACTTCCAGTGGGATTATATTCAATTTGAAAGAGTACTTGGAGAGGGAGTATATTTTTTGTAAATGAGTACTTCCAGGGTGATTATATTCAATATAAAAGAGTACTTGGAGTGGGAGTATATTTTTTATAAAAGAGTACTTCCTGTGTTATTACATTCAATATAAAAGAGTACTTTGAGAGGTAGTATATTTTTTATAAAAATGTACGTCCTGTGTGTTTATATTCTGTTTAAAAGAGTACTTCTAGTGTGATTATATTCAATATAACAGAGAACTTGGAGAGGGTGTATATTTTTTATAAAAGAGTTCTTCCTTTGTGTTTATATTCAATATAAAAGAGTTCTTGGAGTGGGAGTATATATTTTATTAAAGAGTTCTTCTCTGTGAATATATTCAATATAAAGGATTACATTGAGAGGGAGTATATTTTTTATTAAAGAGTATTTCCAGTGTGATTATATTAAAAATAAAAGAGTAGTTCCAGTGTGATTATATTCAACATAAAAGAGTACGTTGAGAGGGAGTATATTTTTTATAAAAGAGTACTTCCAGTGTGATTATATTCAATATAAAAGAGAACATTGAGACGGATTATATTTTTTATAAAGGAGTACTTCCTGTGTGATTATATTCAGTATAAAAGAGTAGTTTGAGAGAGAGTATATTTTTTATAAAAGAGTACTTCCTGTGTGATTATATTAAAAATAAAAGAGTAGTTCCAGTGTGATTATATTCAATATAAAAGAGTAATTTTTGAAGGAGTATATTTTTTATTAAAGAGTACTTCCAGTGTGATTATATTCAATATAAAAGAGTACTATGAGAGGGAATATATTTTTTATAAAACAGTACATCATGTGTGACTATATTCAATATAAAAGAGTATTTCCAGTGTGATTATATTCAATATAAATGACTATTTCCAATGTGATTATATTCAATATAAAAGAGTACTTTGAGAGGGAGTATATTTTTCATAAAAGAGTACTTCCTGTGTGATTATATTCAATATAAAAGAGTACTTTGAGAGGGAGTACATTTTTTATAAAAGAGTACTTCCTATTTGCTTATATTCAATATAAAATAGTACTTCCAGTGTGATTATATTCAATATAAATGAGTACTTGGGACGGAGAATATTTGGTATAAAAGAGTACCTCCTCTATGATTTTATTCAATATAAAAGAGTACTTGGAGATGGAGAATATTTTTTATAAAAGAGAACTTCCTGTATGATTATTTTCAATATAAAATAGTACTTCCAATGTGATTATATTCAATATAAAAGAGTACATGGAGAGGAAGTTTATTTTTCATAAAAGAGTACTTTCTGTGTGATTATATTCAGTATAAAAGAGTACTTGGATAGGGAGTATATTTTTTATAAAAGAGTACTTCATGTGTTTATATTCAATATAAAAGATTATTTCCTGTGTGATTATATTGAATATAAAACAGTACTTGGAGAGGGAGTTTTTTTTTTATAAATGAGTACTTCCTGTGTGATTATATTCAATATAAAAGAGTTCTTCCAGTGTGATTATTTTCAATCCAAAAGAGTACTCAGAGACGGAGTATATTTTTTATAAAAGAGTACTTCCCGTATGATTATATTCAATATAAAAGAGTACTTTGAGTGGGATTATATTTTTTATAAAAGAGTATTTCCTGTGTGATTATATTCATTATAAAAGAGTACTTTGAGAGGGAGTACATTTTTTATAAAAGAGTACTTGCTGTGTGATTCTATTCAATATAAAAGAGTACTTCCCGTATGATTATATTCAGTATAAAAGAGTAATTTGAGAGGGAGTATATTTTTTATAAAAAAGTAATTCCGGTGTTATTATATTCTATATAAAAGAGTACTATGGGAGTAGGTATATTTTTTATAAAAGAGTACTTCCTGTTTTATTATACTCAATATAAAAGAGTACTTGGAGAGGGAGTGTATTTTTTATAAAAGAGTACTTCCTGTTTGATTGTATTCTATATAAAAGAGTACTTCCAGTGTGATAATATTCAATATAAAACAGTACATGGAGAGGGGGTATATTTTTTTTAAAAGATTGCTTCCTGTTAGATTATATTCAATACTTAAGAGTAATTTGAGAGGGAGTATATTTTTTATAAAAGAGTACATGCTGTGTGATAATATTGAATATAAAACAGTACTATGGAAGGGAGTATATTTTTTATAAAAGAGTACTCCCTTTGTGATTATACTAAGTATAAAAGAGTACTTCCAGTGTGATCATATTCAATATAAAAGAGTACATGGAGAGGGACTATATTTTTTATAAACAATACTTCATTTGTGATTATATTCAATATAAAAGAGCACACTGAGAGGGAGTCTACTTTTTATAAAAAAGTACTTCCTGTGTGATTATATTCAATATAAAAGAGTACTTCCAGTGTGATTATATTCAATATAAAAGACTACATGGAGAGGGAGAATATTTTTTAGAAAAGAGTACTTCCTGTGTGATTATATTCTATATAAAAGACTTCCTGGAGAGGGATTATATTTTTTATAAAAGGGTACTTCCTGTGTGACTATATTCAATATGAAAGAGTACTTTTAGAGGGAGTATATTTTTTATAAAAGAGTACTTCCAGTGTGATTATATTCAATATTAAAGAGTGATATGAGTGGGAGTACATTTTTTATAAAAGCGTACTTCCAGTGTGATTATATTCAATATAAAAGAGTACTTCCTGTTTATTATATTCAATATAAAAGAGTACTTCCTGTGGGATTATATTCAAAATAAAAGAGTACTTTGAGAGGGAGTATATTTTTTATAAATGAGTACTTCCTGTGTCTTTATATTCAATATAAAAGAGTACGTGGAGTAGGAGTGTATTTTTTATAAAAGAGTACTTCCATTGTGATTTTATTCAATATAAAAGAGTACTTTGAGAGGGAGTATATTTTTTATGAAAGAGTACATCCTGTGTGATTATATTCAATATAAAAGAGTACTTCCAGTGTGATTATATTCAATATAAAAGAGTACTTGGAGAGGGAGTATATTTTCTATAAAAGAGTACTTCCTGTGTGATTATATTCAATATAAAAGAGTACTTCGAGAGGGAGTATATTTTTTATAAAAGAGTAATTCCTGTGTGATTATATTCAATATAAAAGAATTCTTCCAGTGTGATTATATACAATAAAAAAGAGTACTATGAGAGGGAGTATATTTTTTATAAAACAGTACTTCCTGTTTGATTATATTCTGTATAAAAGAGTACTTCCACTGTGATCATATTCAATATAAAAGAGTACATGGAGAGGGAGTATATTTTTTTAAAAGAGTACTTCCTGTGTGATCATATTCAATGTAAAATAGTAGTTTGAGAGGGCGAGTATTTTTTAAAAAAGAGTACTTCCTGTGTAATTATAGTCAATATAAAAGAGTACTTCCAGTGTGATTATATTCAATATAAAAGAGTGCTTGGAGAGGCAGTATATTTTTTATAAAAAAGTACTTCCGGTGTGATTATATTCAATATAAAAGAGTACTATGGGAGTAAGTATATTTTTTATAAAAGAGTACTTCCTGTTTTATTATACTCAATATAAAAGAGTACTTGGAGAGGGAGTGTATTTTTTATAAAAGAGTACTTCCTGTGTGATTATATTCAATGTAAAAGAGTTCTTCCAGTGTGATTATATTCAATACAAAAGAGTACTATGAGAGGGAGTATATTTTTTATAAAACAGTACTTCCTGTTTGATTATATTCTGTATAAAAGAGTACATCCACTGTGATCATATTCAATATAAAAGAGTACATGGAGAGGGAGTTTATTTTTTATAAAAGAGTACTTCCTGTGTGATTATATTCAATGTAAAAGAGTACTTCCAGTGTGATTATATTCAATATAAAAGAGTACTTGGAGAGAGAGTATATTTTTTATAAGAGTGTACTTCCTGTGTGATTCTATTTAATTTAAAAGAGTACTTCCAGGGTGATTATATTCAATATAAAAGAGTACATGGAGAGGGACTATGTTTTTTATAAAACAGTACTTCCTGTGTGATTATATTCAATAAAAGAGAGCACATTGAGAGGGAGTATATATTTTATAAAAAAATACTTCCTGAGTGATTATATAAAATATAAAACAGTACTTTGAGAGGGAGTATATTTTTTATAAAAGAGTACTTCCTGTGTGATCATATACAATATAAAAGAGTACTTTGGGAGGGAGTATATTTTTTATGAAAGAGTATTTCCAGTGTGATTATATTCAATATAGAACACAACTTTGAGAGGGAGTATATTTTTTATAAAAGAGTAATATCTGTGTGATTATCTTCTGTATTAAAGAGTACATCCAGTGTGATCATATTCAATATAAAAGAGTACATGGAGAGGGACTACATTTTGTATAAAACAGTATTTCCAGTGTGATTATATTCAATATAAAAGAGTACTAGGAGAGGGAGTATATTTTTTATAAAAGAGTACTTCCTGTGTGATTATATTCAATATAAAAGACTACTTCCAGTGTGATTGTATTCAATATAAAAGAGTACTTGGAGAGGAAGCATATTTTTTATATAAGAGTACTTCCAGTCTGATTATATTCAATATAAAAGAGTTCTTGGAGACTAATTATATTTTTTATAAAAGAGTACTTCCTGTGTGATTATATTCAATATAAAAGAGTACTTGGAGTGGGAGTATATTTTTCATAAAAGAGTACTTGCCATGTGATTATATTCAATATAAAAGAGTATTTTGAGAGGGAGTATATTTTTCATAAAGGAGTACTTACAGTGTGATTATATTCAATATAAAAGAGTACTTGGAGAGGGAGCATATTTTTTATAAAAGAGTACTTCCTGTGTGATTCTATTCAATATAAAAGAGTACTTCTCATGTGATTATATTCAGTAGAAAAGAGTACTTGGAACGGGAGTATATTTTCTATAAAAGAGTACTTCCTGTGTGATTATACTCAATATAAAAGAGTACTTGGAGAGGGAGTGTATTTTTTATAAAAGAGTACTTCCTGTGTGATTATACTCAATGTAAAAGAGTACTTCCAGTGTGATTATATGCAATATAAAAGAGTACTTGGAGAGAGAGTATATTTTTTATAAGAGTGTACTTCCTGTGTGATTCTATTTAATTTAAGCGAGTACTTCCAGTGTGATTATATTCAATATAAAAGAGTACATGGAGAGGGACTATATTTTTTTAAAACTGTACTTCCTGTGTGATTATATTCAATATAAAAAAGTACATTGAGAGGGAGTATATATTTTATAAAAAAATACTTCCTGTGTGATTATATAAAATATAAAAGAGTACTTTGGGAGGGAGTATATTTTTTATGAAAGAGTATTTCCAGTGTGATTATATTCAATATAGAAGAGTAATTTGAGAGGGAGTATATTTTTTATAAAAGAGAAATTCCTGTGTGATTATATTCTATATTAAAGAGTACATCCAGTGTGATCATATTCAATATAAAAGAGTACATGGAGAGGTACTACATTTTGTATAAAACAGAATTTCCAGTGTGAATATATTCAATATAAAAGAGTACTAGGTGAGGGAGTATATTTTTTATAAAAGAGTACTTCCTGTGTGATTCTATTCAATATAAAAGACTAATTCCCGTGTGATTGCATTCAATATAAAAGAGTACTTGGAGAGGAAGCATATTTTTTATAAAAGAGTACTTGCTGTGTGATTTTATTCAATATAAAAGAGTACTTTGAGAGGCAGTATATTTCTTATAACAGAGTACTTCCAGTGTGATTATATTCAATATAAAAGAGTACTTTGAGAGTGAGTATATTTTTTATGAAAGTGTATTTCCTGTGTGATTATATTTAATATAAATGAGTACTTCCAGAGTGATTATATTCAATATAAAAGAGTACAATTAGAGGGAGTATATTTTCCATAAAAGAGTACTTCCTGTTTGATTATATTCTATATTAAAGAGTACTTCCAGTGTGATAATATTCAATATAAAACGGTACATGGAGAGGGGGTATATTTTTTATAAAATAGTGCTTCCTGTGATATTATATTTAATATAAATGAGTAATTTGAGAGGGAGTATATTTTTTATAAAAGAGTACATCCTGAGTGATTATATTCAATATGAAACAGTACTATGGAAGGGAGTATATTTTTTATAAAAGAGTACTTCCTGTGTGATTATACTCAGTATAAAAGAGTACTTCCAGTGTGATCATATTCAGTATAAAAGAGTACATGGAGAGGGACTATATTTTTTATAAACAATACTTCCTTTGTGCTTATATTCAATATAAAAGAGCACATTGAGAGGGAGTATATTTTTTATAAAAAAGTACTTCCTGTGTGATTATATTCAATATAAAAGAGTACTTCCAGTGTGATTATATTCAATATAAAAGAGTACTTGGAGAGGGAGAATATTTTTTAGAAAAGAGTACTTCCTGTGTGATTATATTCAATATAAAAGAGTTATTGGAGAGGGATTATATTTTTTATAAAAGGGTACTTCCTGTGTGATTATATTCAATATAAAAGAGTACTTCCTGTGTGATTATATTCAATATAAAAGAGTACAAAGAGAGGGAGTATATTTTCCATAAAAGAGTACTTCCTGTTTGATTATATTCTATATAAAAGAGTACTTCCAGTGTGATAATATTCAATATAAAACGGTACATGGAGAGTGGGTATATTTTTTATAAAAGAGTGCTTCCTGTGATATTATATTCAATATGAAAGAGTAATATGAGAGGGAGTATATTTTTTATAAAAGAGTAAATCCTCTGTGATTATATTCAATATAAAACAGTACTATGGAAGGGAGTATATTTTTTATAAAAGAGTACTTCCTGTGTGATTATACTCAATATAAAAGAGTACTTCCAGTGTGATTATATTCAATTTAAAAGAGTACATGGAGAGGGACTATATTTTTTATAAAACAATACTTCCCTTGTGATTGTATTCAATAAAAAAGAGCACATTGAGACGGAGTATATTTTTTATAAAAAAGTACTTCCTATGTGATTATATTCAATATAAAAGAGTACTTCCAGTGTGATTATATTCAATATAAAAGAGTACTTGGAGAGGGAGAATATTTTTTAGAAAAGAGTACTTCCTGTGTGATTATATTCAATATAAAAGAGTTCTTGGAGAGGAATTATATTTTTTATAAAAGGGTGCTTCCTGTGTGACTATATTCAATATAAAAGAGTACTTTGAGAGGGAGTATATTTTTTATAAAAGAGTACTTCCAGTGTGATAATATTCAATATTAAAAGTGCCATGAGTGGGAGTACATTTTTATAAAAGCGTAGTTCCAGTGTGATCATATTCAATATAAAAGAGTACATGGAGAGGGAGTATATTTTATATAAATAGTACTTCCTGTGGGATTATAGTCAATATAAAAGGGTACTTTGAGAGGAGGTATATATTTTATAAATGAGTACTTCCTATGTCATTATATTCAATAAAAAATAGTACTTGGAGTCGGAGTGTATTTTTTATAAAAGAGTACTTCCATTGTGATTATATTCAATATAAAAGAGTACTTTGAGAGGGAGTATATTTTTTATAAAACAGTAATTCCTGTGTGATTATATTCATTATAAAGTGTACTTCCAGTGTGATTGAATTCAATTAAAAGAGTACTTTGAGAGGGAGTATATTTTTTATGAAAGAATACATCCTCTGTGATTATATTCAATATAAAAGAGTACTTCCAGTGTGATTATATACAATATAAATTGTACTATGAGAAGGAGTATATTTTTTATTAAACAGTACTTCCATTTTGATTATATTCTGTATAAAAGAGTACTTCCACTGTGATCATATTCAATATAAAAGAGTACATGGAGAGGGAGTATATTTTTTATAAAAGAGTCCTTCCTGTGTGATCATATTCAATGTAAATGAGTAGATTGAGAGGGAGTGTAGTTTTTAAAAAAGAATACTTCCTGTGTGATTATAGTCAATATAAAACAGTACATCCAGTGTGATTATATTCAATATAAAAGAGTGCTTGGAGTGGGAGTATATTTTTTATAAAAAAGTACTTCCGGAGTGATTATATTCAATATAAAAGAGTACTATGGGAGTAAGTATATTTTTTATAAAAGAGTACTTCCTGTTTTATTATACTCAATATAAAAGATTACTTGGAGAGGGAGTGTATTTTTTATAAAAGAGTACTTCCTGTGTGATTATATTCAATGTAAAAGAGTACTTCCAGTGTGATTATATTCAATATAAAAGAGTACTAGGAGAGAGAGTATATTTTTTATAAGAGTGTACTTCCTGTGTGATTCTATTTAATTTAAAAGAGTACTTCCAGTGTGATTATATTCAATATAAAAGAGTACATGGAGAGGGACTCTATTTTTTATAAAACAGTACTTCCTGTGTTATTATATTCAATATAAAACAGCACATTGAGAGGGAGTATATATTTTATAAAAAAATACGTACTGTGTGATTATATAAAATATAAAAGAGTACTTTGAGAGGGAGTATATTTTTTATAAAAGAGTACTTCCAGTGTGATAATATTCAATATAAAACGGTACATGGAGAGTGGGTATATTTTTTATAAAAGAGTGCTTCCTGTGATATTATATTCAATATGAAAGAGTAATATGAGAGGGAGTATATTTTTTATAAAAGAGTAAATCCTCTGTGATTATATTCAATATAAAACAGTACTATGGAAGGGAGTATATTTTTTATAAAAGAGTACTTCCTGTGTGATTATACTCAATATAAAAGAGTACTTCCAGTGTGATTATATTCAATATAAAAGAGTACTATGGGAGTAAGTATATTTTTTATAAATGAGTACTTCCTTTTTTATTATAATCAATATAAAAGAGTACTTGGAGAGGGAGTGTATTTTTTAAAAAGACTACTTCCTGTTTGATTATATTCTATATAAAAGAGTACTTCCAGTGTGATAATATTCAATATAAAACAGTACATGGAGAGGGGGTATATTTTTTATAAAATATTGCTTCCTGTGAGATTATATTCAATATAAAAGAGTAATTTGAGAGGGAGTATATTTTTTATAAAAGAGTACATCCTGTGTGATTATATGCAATGTAAAACAGTACTATGGGAGGGAGTATACTTTTTATAAAAGTGTACTTCCTGTGTGATTATACTCAGTATAAAAGAGTACTTACAGTGTGATCATATTCAATATAAAAGAGTACATGGAGAGGGACTATATTTTTTATAAACAATACTTCCTTTGTGATTATATTCAATATAAAAGAGCACATTGAGAGGGAGTATATTTTTTATAAAAAAGTACTTCCTGTGTGATTATATTCTATATAAAAGAGTACTTTCAGTGTGATTATATTTAATATAAAAGAGTACTTGGAGAGGGAGACTATTTTTTAGAAAAGAGTACTTCCTGTGTGATTATATTCAATATAAAGACTTCTTGGAGAGGGATTATATTTTTTATAAAAGGGTACTTCCTGTGTGATTATATTCAATATAAAAGAGTACTTGGAGTGGGAGTATATTTTTTCTAAAAGTGTTCTTGCCGTGTGATTATATTCAATATAAAAGAGTATTTAGAGAGGGAGTATACTTTTCATAAAGGAGTACTTACAGAGTGATTATATTCAATATAAAAGAGTACTTTGAGAGGGAGTATATTTTTTATAAAAGAGTATTTCCTCTGTGATTCTATTCAATATAAAAGAGTACTTCTCATGTGATTATATTCAGTAGAAAAGAGTACTTGGAGAGGGAGTATATTTTTTATTAAAGAGTAATTCCTGTGTGATTATACTCAATATAAAAGAGTACTTGGAGAGGGAGTGTATTTTCTATAAAAGAGTACTTCCTGTGTGATTATATTAAATGTAAAACAGTACTTCCAGTGTGATTATATGCAATATAAAGAGTACTTGGAGAGAGAGTATATTTTTTGTAAGAGTATATTTACTGTGTGATTCTATTTAATTTAAAAGAGTACTTCAAGTGTGATTATATTCAATATAAAACAGTACATGGAGAGGGAATATATTTTTTATAAAACAGCATTTCCTGTGTGATTATATTCAATATAAAAGAGCACATTGAGAGGGAGTATATATTTTATAAAAAAATACTTCCTGTGTGATTATATAAAATATAAAAGAGTACTTTGAGAAGGAGTATATTTTTTGTAAAAGAGTACTTCCTGTGTGATCATATGCAATATAAAAGAGTACTTCCAGTGTGATTATATTCAATATAAAAGAGTACTAGGAGAGGGAGTATATTTTTTATAAAAGGGTACTTCCTGTGTGATTCTATTCAATATAAAAGATTACTTCCAGTTTGATTGTATTCAATATAAAAGAGTACCTGTAGAGGAAGCATATTTTTTATAAAAGAGTACTTCCTATGTGATTATATTCAATATAAAATAGTACTTCCAGTATGATTATATTAAATATAAAAGAGTACTTGGAGATTGAGTTTATTTTTCATAAAAGAGTACTTCCTGTGTGATTATACTCAATATAAAAGAGTACTTGGAGAGGAAGTATATATTTTATAAAAGAGTACTTCCTGTGTGATTATTTTCAATATAAACTAATACTTCCAGTGTGATTATATTCAATATAAAAGAGTACTTGGAGAGGGAGTATATTTTTTATAAAAGAGTACTTCATGTGTTTATATTCAATATAAAAGAGTACTTGAAGTGTGATTATATTCAATGTAAAAGAGTACTTGGAGAAGGGGTATATTTTTTATAAAAGAGTACTTCCTGTGTGATTATATTCAATATAAAAGAGTACATCCAGTGTGATTATTTTCAATCAAAAAGAGTACTCAGAGAGGGAGTATATTTTTTATAAAAGAGTACTTCCAGTTTGATCACATTCAATATAAAAGAGTACCGGGAGAGGGAGTATATTTTTTATAAAAGAGTAGTTCCTGTGTGATTATATTGAATATAAAACAGTACTATGGGAGGGAGTAGATTTTTTATAAAAGAGTACTTCCTGTATGATTATACACTATATAAAAGAGTACTTCCAGTGTGATTATATTCATAATAAAGGAGTACATGGAGAGTGAGTATATTTTTTGTAAAAGAGTACTTACTGTGTGATTATATTCAATATAAAAGAGTACTTCGAGAGGGAGTGTATTTTTTATAGAAGAGTATTTCCTGTGTGATTATATTCAATGTGAAAGAGTATTTCCAGTTTGATTATATTCAATATAAAAGAGTACATGGAGAGGGAGTATATTTTTTATAAAAGAGTACTTCCTGTGTGATTATATTCAATATCAAAAAGTACTTTGAGAGGGAGTATATTTTTTATAATAGAGTACTTCCAGTGTGATTATATTCAATATAAAACAGTAATTTGAGAAGGAGTATATTTTTTTGTAAAAGAGTAATTCCTGTTTGATTATGTTCTTTTTTAAGGAGTACTTCCAGTGAAACCATATTCAATATAAAAGAGTACATGGAGAGGGACTATATTTTTTATAAAACAGTACATCCTTTGTGATTATATTCAATATAATAGAGCACATTGAAAGGGACTATATTTTTTATAAAAAAGTACTTCCTGTGTGATTATATTCAATATAAAAGAGTGCTTCCAGTGTGATTATATTCAATATAAAGAGTACTGGGAGAGGGAGTATATTTTTTATAAAAGAGTACTTCCTGTGTGATTATATTCAATATGAAAGAGTACTTCCAGTGTGATTATATTCAATATTAAAGAGTGCTTGGAGAGGGAGGGCATTTTTAATAAAAGAGTACTTCCTGTGTGTTTATATTGAATATAAAAGACTACTTCCAGTGTGAGTATATTCAATATAAAAGAGTACGTGGAGAGGGTGTATATTTTTTATACAAGACTTCTTCCTGTGTGATTATATTCAATATGAAAGAGTACTTTGAGAGGGAGTATATATTTTATAAAAGAGTACTTCCAGTGTGATTATATTCAATATAAAAGAGTTCTGTAAGAGGGAGTATATTTTTTATAAAAGAGTACTTCCTGTGTGATTATATTCAATATGAAAGAGTATTTGGAGAGGGAGTGTATTTTTTATAAAAGAGTACTTCCTGTGTGATTATATTCAATATAAAAGAGTACTTTCAGAGGGAGTATATTTTTTACAAAAGAGTACTTCCTGTGAGATTATGCTCAATGTAAAAGAGTACTTCCAGTGTGATTATATTCATTATAAAAGAGTACTTGGAGAGTGAGTATATTTTTTATAAAAGAGTACTTACTGTGTGAATATAGTCAGTATAAAAGAGTACTTGGAGAGGGAGTGTATTTTTTATAAAAGAGTACTTCCTGTTTGATTATATTCAATAAAAAAGAGTATTTCCAGTGTGATTATATTCAATATAATAGAGTATTTTGAGAGGGAGTATATTTTTTAATAAAAGAATACTTCCATTGTGATTATATTCAATATAAAAGAGTACTTTGAGAGGGAGTATATTTTTTATAGAAGACTACTTCAATTGTGATTATATTCAATATAAAAGAGTATTTTGAGAGAGAGTATATTTTTTATAAAAGAGTACTTCCAGTGTGATTATATGCAATATAAAAGAGTACTTTTTGAGCGAGTATATTTTTTACAAAAGAGTACTTCCTGTGTAATTATATTCATTATAAATGAGTACTTTTAGAGGGAGTATATTTTTTATAAAAGAGTTCTTCCAGTGTTATTATATGTAATATAAAAGAGTACTATGAGAGGGAGTATATTTTTTATAATAGAGTACATCCTGTTTGATTATATTCTATATTAAAGAGAACTTTCAGTGTGATCATATTCAATATAAAAGAGTACTTTGAGAGGGAGTATATTTTTCATAAAAGAGTCCTCCAGTGTGATTATATTCTATATAAAAGAGTACTTTGAGAGGGAGTATATTTTTTATAAAAGAGTACTTCCAGTGTGATTATATCCAATATAAAACAGTACTTCCAGTGTGAGTATATTCAATATAAAAGAGTACTTCCTGTTTGATCATATTCTGTATAAAAAGGTATTTTCAGTGTGATTATATTCAATATAAAAGAGTACATTGAGAGGGAGTGTATTTTTTATAAATGAGTACTTCCTTTGTGATTATATTCAATATAAAAGAGTATTTCCAGTGTGATTATATTCAATATAAAAGAGTATTTGGAGAGGGAGTATATTTTTTATAAAACAGTACTTCCTGTGTGTTTATATTCAATATAAAAGAGTACTTTGAGAGGGAGTATATTTTTTATAAAAAGTACTTCCTGTGTGATTCTATTCAATATAAGAGAGTACTTCCAGTGTGATTATATTCAATATAAAGAGTACTTGGAGTGGGAGTATGTTTTTTATAAATGAGTACTTACTGTGTGATTATATTCAATATAAAAGAGTACTTAGAGAGTATATTTTTTATAAAAGAGTACTTCCTGTGTGATTATATTCAATATAAAAGAGTTCTTTGGGAGGGAGTAAATTTTTTATAAAAGAGTACTTCCAGTGTGATTATATTCAATATAAAAGTGTACTTTGAGAGGGAGTATATTTTTTAAGAAAGAGTACTTCCTGTGTGATTATATTCAATAAAAACTGTAGTTGTAGAGGGAGTATATTTTTTATAAAAGAGTACTTCCTGTGTGATTATATTCAATATAAAACAGTACTTCCAGTGTGACAATATTCAATATAAAAGATTTCTTTGAGAGGGATTATACTTTTAATAAAAGAGTAGTTCTTGTGTGATTATTTTCAATATAAAAGAGTACTTGGAGTTTGAGTATATTTTTTATAAAAGAGTACCTCTGTGTGATTATATACATTATAAAAGAGTACTTTGAGAGGGAGCATATTTTTCATAAAAGAGTACTTCCAGTGTGATTATATTCAATATAAAAGAGTACTATGAGAGGGAGTATGTTTTTTATAGCAGAGTACTTCCTTTGTGATTATATTCAATATAAAAGAGTACTTTGAGAGGGAGTATATTTTTTAATAAAAGAGTACTTCCAGTGTGATTATATTCACTATAAAAAAGTACTTGGCGAGGGAGTATATTTTTTAAAAACAGTATTTCCTGTTTGATCATATTCTGTATAAAAGGGCACCTCCAGTGTGATTATATTCAATATACAAGAATACTTTGAGAGGGAGTGTATTTTTTATAAAAGAGTACTTCCTGTGTGATTATATTCAATATAAAAGTTTATTTCCAGTGTGATTATATTCAATATAACAGAGTACTTGGAGAGGGAGTACATTTTTTATAAAAGAGTACTTCCTGTGTGATTATATTCAATATGAACGAGTACTTTGAGAGGAAGTATATTTTTTATAAAAGAGTACTTCCTATGTGATTATATTCAATATAAAAGAGCACTTCCAGTGTGATTATATGCAATATAAATGAGTACATGGAGAGGGAGTATATTTTTTATAAAAGAGTACTTCCTGTGTGATTATATTCAATATAAAAGAGTACTATGAGAGAGAGTATATTTTTCATAAAAGAGTACTTCCTGTGGGATTATATTAAATATAAAAGAGTACTTGCAGTGGGAGTGTATTTTTTATAAAAGGGTACTTCTTGTGTGATTATATTCAATATAAAATAGAACTTTGAGAGGGAGTATATTTTTAATAAAAGAGTACTTCCTGTGTGATTATATTCAATATAAAAGACTACTTCCAGTGTGATTGTATTCAATATAAAAGAGTACTTGGAGAGGGAGTATATTTTTTATAAAAGAGTACTTCCTGTGTGATTATATTCAATATGAAAGAGTACTTCCAGTGTGATTATATTCAATATTAAAAAGTGCTTGGAGAGGGATGTTATTTTTAATAAAAGAGTACTTCCTGTGTGTTTATATTCAATATAAAAGACTACTTCCGGTGTGAGTATATTCAATATAAAAAAGTACTTGGAGAGGGTGTATATTTTTTATACAAGAGTTCTTCCTGTGTGATTATATTCAATATAAAAGAGTACTTGGAGTTGGAGAATATTTTTTATAAAAGAGTTCTTCCTGTGTGATTATATTCAATATGAAAGAGTACTTTGAGAGGGAGTATAGTTTTTATAAAAGAGTACTTCCTCTGTGATTATATTCTATATGAAAGAGTACTTTGAGAGGGAGTATATTTTTTATAAAAGAGTACTTCCAGTGTGATTATATTCAATATAAAAGAGTTCTTTAAGAGGGAGTATATTTTTTATAGAAGAGTACTTCCTGTGTGATTATATTCAATATGAAAGAGTACTTTGAGAGGGAGTATATTTTTTATAAAAGAGTACTTCCTGTGTGATTATATTCAATATAAAACAGTACTTCCAATGTGATAATATTCAATATAAAAGATTTCTTTGAGAGGGATTATATTTTTAATAAAAGAGTACTTCCTGTGTGATTATTTTCAATATGAAAGAGTACTTGGAGTGGGAGTATATTTTTTATAAAAGAGTACCTCCGGTGTGATTATATACATTATAAAAGAATACTTTGAGAGGGAGCATAATTTTCATAAAAGAGTACTTCCAGTGTGATTATATTCAATATAAAAGAGTACTATGAGAGGGAGTATGTTTTTTATAACAGAGTGCTTCCTTTGTGATTATATTCAATATAAAAGAGTACTTTGAGAGGGAGTATATTTTTTATAAAAGAGTATTTTCCGTTTGATTATATTCACTATAAAAAAGTACTAGGCGAGGGAGTATATTTTTTAAAAACAGTATTTCCTGTTTGATCATATTCTGTATAAAAGGGCACTTCCAGTTTGATTATATTCAATATAAAAGAGTACTTTGAGAGGGAGTGTATTTTTTATATATGAGTACTTCCTGTGTGACTATATTCAATATAAAAGATTATTTCCAATGTGATTATATTCATTATAAAAGAGTATTTGGAGAGGGAGTATATTTTTAATAAAAGAGTACTTCCTGTGTGATTATATTCAATATAAACGAGTACTTTGAGAGGGAGTATATTTTTTATAAAAGAGTACTTCCTGTGTGATTATATTCAGTATAAAAGAGCACTTCCAGTGTGATTATATTCAATATAAATGAGTACATGGAGAGGGAGTATATTTTTTATAAAAGAGTACTTCCTGTGTGATTATATTCAATATAAAAGAGTACTTGCAGTGGGAGTGTATTTTTTATAAAAGGGTACTTCTTGTGTGATTATATTCAGTATTAAAGAGAACTTTGAGAAGGAGTATATTTTTAATAAAAGAGTACTTCCTGTGTGATTATATTCAATATAAAACACTACTTCCAGTGTGATTGTATTCAATATAAAAGAGAATGCTTAGTGGGATTATATTCAATATAAATTAATACTTTGAAATGGAGTATATTTTTTATAAAAGAGCACTTTGCCTTTGTTTATGTTTAATATAATAGAGTAATTTGAGAAGCAGTGTATTTTTTAAAAATGAGTGCTTCAAGTGTGATTATATTCATTATGAAAGAGTACATTTTGTGGGATTATATTCTAAATAAAGGCGTATTTTGAGAGGAAGTTTATTTTTTATAAAATGTACTTCCAGTGTGATTATTTTCAAAATTAAGTACTACTTTGAGAGGCAGTATTTTATAAAAAAATTAGTACTTCCAGTGTGATTATATTCAATATAAAAGAGTAATTTAGTGGGATTATTTTCTAAATCAAAGAGTACTTTGAGGGTGAGTATATTCTAAATAAAAGAGAAATTTGATGGATGTTTAACTGTGGTGTGGAGCTGGTGCATACTGTCAAGTCTGACAGTTCTTGAGCTGGAGATTGGGAAGGAGCCAGTGCAGGTGTGGTGTATTGAGCGTCATGGATCTGGAACCTGAAGAGGAGCAGGTGTTGTAGTTTAAATTTAATAGTCGTGGAGCTTGAGACCCGGGAGGAGCAGGTGCTGCAGTTTAAGTTTGATTTTCGCGGAGCTGGAGTCCAGGGAGGAGCAGGTGCTGCAGTTTAAATTTGATGATTTTGAAGCTGGAGTTTGGGGAGGAGCCATTGATGCCTCCGTGTAACTCTGAGGTTCCAGGAGCTCCTGGTCCCAGGGAGGACCTAGTGCTACAGTTGAAGTTTGCGGGCCTTGGAGCTGCAGACCCGGTGAGTAGCTGGTGCTGCTGTTCTAATTTGAGGGTCAGAGAGACATGGGGAGGGGCTGTGATGCCTGAAAAGTCTGAGAGTCATTGAGCTGGAGATCCATGGAGGAGCTGGTACTGCTTTTATATCTTGAGGATTGTGGGGTGGAGACCCAGGGAGGAGATGGTGCTGTTGTTCTAATTCCAGGGTCAGAGAGACCTGTAGAGGGGCTTGTGAAGCCTGCCCAGTCTGAGAATCACTGAGCTGGAGATGCAGGGAGGAGCTGGTGCTGCTGTTACAGCTTGAGGTTTGTGGAGCTGGAGACCCGGGGAGGAGCTGGGGCTGCTGTTCTAATTCCAGGGTCAGAGAGACCTGTGGAGGGGCTTGTGATGCATGCCCATTCTGACAGTCATTGACCTGGAGATGCAGGGAGGAGCTTGTACTGATGTTAGAGCTTGAGGTTTGTGGAGCTGGAGACCCAGGGAGGAGCTGGGGCTGCTGTTCTAATTCCAGGGTCAGAGAGACATGGGGAGGGGGTCGTGATGCATTTCAGCTGTGAGAGTCGTTGTGCTGGATATCCAGGAAGGAGCTGGTGTTGCTGTTATAGCTTGAAGATTGTTGAGCTGGAGACAAGGGAGGAGCTGATGCTGCTGTTCTAAATTGAATGTCAGAGAGAACTGGGGAGGGGCTTGTGATGCCTGCCAAGTCTTAGAGTCATTGAGCTGGAGATCCAGGTATGAGCTGCTGCTGCTCTTATAGCTTGAGGATTGTATAGCTGAAGACCCAGTGAGGAGCTGGTGGTGCTGTTCTTATTCCCGGGTCACAGAGATATGGGGAGGGCCTCGAGAGGCCTTTCAAGTCTGAGAGTCATTGCGTTGGAGATCCAGGGAGGAGCTGCTGCTGCTGCTGTTACAGCTTGAGGATTGTGGAGCTGGAGACCAGGGATGAGCTGGTATTGCTGTTTTAATTTGAGGGTCAGAGAAACCTGGGGAGGGGCTTCCAATGCATGCCAAGTCTGAGAGTCATTTTCTGAGAGACTTAGGCGAGTCACTTTCTGTCTCCGTTTTTCAATTCTTGCACAGTGATTTATGTGGACCCTAAGGCCGACTGTGAAAACAACACTTTCTCAGTTCAGTACCTGGTTTCTTAAGAATACTTGTCAATCGAGACTTCAATACACCTATGATTTGGAATAATTCTATTACCTCTGCTAGTAATTAACATGGAAAAGTCACAGTTGATTGACAAGAATGACAATCAGTTCTAAAGAATTAAAATATAACAAATTCTTTCCTTAGTAAAAGAATGCTCAACTCAAGTGGATACAGTTCCCTCATTCTAACTTCATCATCTATGTACTTAGAGGCAAGTTTTTCAAATTACACAGCTAAAACTGTCCCCGCTTTAAGTGCTACAGCGGGGACAGTTTTAGCTGTGTATTTTCCAAAAGTTGAGTGCTCTACAAATAAAAAGTTACTTTTGTTGTTTCTTTTGGTCCGCAGGAGAAATGGGAGTCCTTTGCAGACAGCAAGGGAGACCCATGAGTCCTTTGCAGTCCACTTTTCTGCTTCTGAGGGTGAAATGAGAGTGTGAAGCACTTTGGGAGGTGTCAATTATCTCAGTTAGGCTCGGTGCATAGCATAGCTGATGTTCCCCTTGTGTGGCTACACTCATCATGAGCCATGTCTGAAAGAGTTAATCACATTTCATATGCTAGCATGCTGTCTGCTTGACTGTGCTGTTGTTTTAATGAGAGCATCGTTGACAATTCTGTAACCTGATAGCGCCGCCTAATTGTATTCTATGTAATAATGCGTGGGCTTGAGGATGAGGCAGGTTTGGGGGAGAAGGAGGGAGAATGCCCGTGTGAATTAGGGAAAGGTCTCTCCTTCTTTGGAGCATGGATGGGTTCAGTGCCCTCCTCATACTACTAAGTCTTTGGCTTGACACTACCAGTTGTGTGTCTAAAGTTTCTGTGTGTGTGTTTGTATGTGTGTGTCTGTCTCTAGGGCTGAGCAGGACCTCCACCTTCCTGTGGTAGCATGTTACTCAGAACCTTGCATAAATCCCAGCCCTCCTAAAAACACAATACATGTATGTTCTTAGAAAGCTTTCTTAATGATCGGTGACAGAGTGGTGATTTAAAGGAGCTCATTTTCCATTTACCACTAAGGCCAGCCCATCTTTGCTGAAGAGGGTCTTTGACTCTTATTTTGTAGCAGGAACTCCTAAGTATATCAACCCTTTTCAAAAGTTACAGGCTGAAAGTCAAGATCTCTCAGGTTAAACCCAATGTTACAACTTTAACTGGGCAAATTCTCATTAGAGACCAGGTGGCAATGACTGTGCGGATGGAATCTAATGTCTTTTCAGGTTGACTTCAACCCAGTAGAGCCCTTGCTAAGCCATTGAACTCTAAAACTGGGCATTGGGGAGGCACTGCATCCTCTGAAATTAGAAGTCAGGAGACTCGGATTTCATTTCCAACCATCCGCCACTCATTCAGCCACTCACATTCAAGTGACAAGCCTTAGGCCAGTCACTTTCTGTATTTTTTTCTCGATTTTTGCACAGTGGTTTCTGTGAGACCTAAGGCCCACTGGGAAATGATCCCTTTTTCAGCTCAGTGCCTGGGATTTTGAGTATACTTTTCAACCTGGACTTATATACGCCTATGATTTTGGATTAACTCTATTACCTCTGCTAGAAATTAACACAGAAATTTCACAGTTGATTGACAAGAATGAGAATCAGTTCTAAAGAGTTAAAATATAACCAAATCCTTTCTCACTGAAAGAATGCTCAACGCAAGTGGACACAGTTCCCTCATTCTAACTTCATCATCTATGCACTTAGAGGCAAGTTTTTCAAATTACACAGCTAAAACTGTCCCCGCTTTAAGTGCTAAAAAGCGGGGACAGATTTAGCTGTGTATTTTCCAAAAGTTGTGTGCTCTACAAATAAAAAGCTACTTTTGTTGTTTCTTTTGGTCCACAGGAGAAATGGGAGTCATTTGCAGAGTGCATGGGAGACCCGTGAGTCCTTTTCAGTCTTCCTTTCTGCCTTTGAGGGTGAAATGAGAGTGTGAAGCACTTTGGTAGGTAGCCGTTCTCTCAGTTATGCCCGGTGCACAGCATAGCTGCACTCCTCCATGTGTGGCTACATTCATCATGAGCCATGTGTGAAAAAATTAATCCCATTTCATATGCTAGCATGCTGTCTGTTTGACTGTGCTGTTGTTTTAATGAGAGCATCGTTGACAATTCTGTAACCTGATAGCGCTGCCTAATTGTATTCTATGTAATAATGCGTGGGCTTGAGGATGAGGCAGGTTTGCGGGTGAAGGAGGGAGAATGCACGTGTGAAGTAGGGAAAGGTCTCTCCTTCTTTGGAGCATGGATGGGTTCAGTGCCCTCCTCATACTACTAAGTCTTTGGCTTGACACTACCAGTTGTGTGTCTAAAGTTTCTGTGTGTGTGTTTGTATGTGTGTGTCTGTCTCTAGGGCTGAGCAGGACCTCCACCTTCCTGTGGTAGCATGTTACTCAGAACCTTGCATAAATCCCAGCCCTCCTAAAAGCACAATACATGTGTGTTCTTAGAAAGTTTTCTTAATGATCGGTGACAGAGTGGTGATTTAAAGGAGCTCATTTTCCATTTACCACTAAGGCCAGCTCATCTTTGCTGAAGAGGGTCCTTGACTCTTACTTTGTAGCAGGAACTCCTAAGTATATCAACCCTTTTCAAAAGTTACAGGGTGAATGTCAAGATCTCTCAGGTTAAACCCAATGTTACAACTTTAACTGGGCAAATTCTCGTTAGAGTCCAGGTGGCAATGACTGTGCAGATGGAATCTAATGTCTTTTCAGGTTGACTTCAACCCAGTAGAGCCCTTGCTAAGTCATTGAACTCTAAAACTGGGCATTGGGGAGGCACTGCATCCTCTGAAATTAGAGGTCAGGAGACTCGGATTTCATTTCCAACCATCCGCCACTCATTCAGCCACTCACATTCAAGTGACAAGCCTTAGGCCAGTCACTTTCTGTATTTTTTTCTCGATTTTTGCACAGCGTTTTCTGTGAGACCTAAGGCCCACTGGGAAATGATCCTTTTTTCAGCTCAGTGCCTGGGATTTTGAGTATACTTGTCAACCTGGACTTATATACACCTATGATTTTGGATTAACTCTATTACCTCTGCTAGAAATTAACACAGAAATTTCACAGTTGATTGACAAGAAGGAGAATCAGTTCTAAAGAGTTAAAATATAACCAAATCCTTTCTCACTGAAAGAATGCTCAACTCAAGTGGACACAGTTCCCTCATTCTAACTTCATCATCTATGCACTTAGAGGCAAGTTTTTCAAATTACACAGCTAAAACAGTCCCCGCTTTAAGTGATACAGCACTTAAAACAGGGACAGTTTTAGCTGTGTACTTTCCGAAAGTTGTGAGCTCTACAAATGAAAAGCTACATTTGTTGTTACTTTTGGTCCACAGGAGAAATGGGAGTCCTTTTCAGAGAGCATGGGAGACCCATGAGTCCTTTGCAGTCCTCTTTTCTGCCTCTGAGGGTGAAATGAGGGTCTGAAGCACTTTGGTAGGTAGCCGTTCACTCAGTTAGGCTCGGTGCACAGCATAGCTGCTGTCCTCCTTGTGTGGCTTCATTCATCATGAGCCATGTCTGAAACAATTAATCACATTTCATATCCTAGAATGCTGTCTGTTTGACTGTGCTGTTGTTTCAATGAGAGCATCGTTGACAATTCTGTAACCTGATAGCGCTGCCTAAATGTATTCAATGTAAAAATGCATGGGCTTGAGGATGGTGCAGGTTTGGGGGAGAAGGAGGGAGAATGCACGTGTGAATTAGGGAAAGGTCTCTCCTTCTTTGGAGCAAAGATGGGTTTGATGCCCTCCTAAAGCTACTAAGCATTTGGCTTGACACTACCAGTAGTGTTTGTAAAGTTTCTGTGTGTGTGTGGGTGTGAATGTGTGTCTCTCTCTAGAGCAGAGCATGCCATCCACCTTCTTGTGGTAGCATGTTGCTCAGACACTTGGATCAATCCCAGCCCTTCTAAAAAGAAAATACAAGTGTAATTTGAGTGTGACTATATTCAATACAAAAGAGTACTTTGAGAGGGAGAGTATTTTTCATAAAAGAGTACTTCCAGTGTGATTATATTCAAAATAAAGGAGGAGTTTGAGAGGCAGTATATTTTTTATAAAAGAGTATTTTGAGTGACATTATATTCAATATAAAGGAGTACTTTGAGAGGGAGCATATTATTTATAAGAGTAATTCCAGTGTGATTATATTCAAAATAAAAGAGTGTTTTGAGAGGGATTATATTATTTATAAAAGAGTACTTTGAGTGTGATTATATTCAATATAAAAGAGTAATTTGAGAGGAAGTATATTTTTAATAAAAAAGTATTTCCAGTGTGATTATATTCAAAATAAAATAGTCCTTTGAGAGGGAGTATGTATTTTACTAAAGAGTACTTCCTGTGTAATTATATTCAATATAAAAGAGTACTTGGAGTGGGAGTATATTTTTCATAAAAGAGTACTTCCTGTGTGATTATATTCAATATAAAAGACTACTTCCAGTGTGATTGTATTCAGTATAAAAGAGTTCTTGGAGAGGGATTATATTTTTTATAAAAGAGTATTTCCTGTGTGATTATATTCAATATAAAAGAGTACTTGGAGTGGGAGTATATTTTTTATAAAAGTGTACTTCCTGTGTGATTATATTCAATATAAAACAGTACTTTGAGAGGGAGTATATTTTTTATAAAGGAGTAGTTACAGTGTGATTATATTCAACATAAAAGAGTACTTTGAGAGGGAGTGTATTTTATATAAAAGTGTACTTCCTTTGTGATTATATTCAATATAAAAGAGTCCTTGAGAGGGACTATATTTTTTATAAAAGAGTACTTCCAGTGTGATTATATTCAATATTAAAGAGTACAATGAGAGGGGGTATATTTTTTACAAAAGAGTACTTCCAGTGTGATTATAGTCAATATAGAAGAGTACTTCCTGTGTGATTATATTCAATATAAAAGAGTACTTCCAGTGTGATCATAATCAATATAAAAGAGTACTATGATAGGGAGTATATTTTTTATAAAAGAGTACTTCCTGTTTGATCATATTCTATATAAAAGAGTACTTCCAGTGTGATCATATTCAATAAAAAAGATTACATGGAGAGGGAGTATATATTATATAAAAGAGTACTTTGAGAGGGAGTATATTTTTTATAAAAGAGTACTTCCAATGTGATTATATTCAATATAAAATCCTCCCTTTGAAAGGGAGGATATTTTTTAAAAAAGAGTACTTCCTGTGGGATTATATTCAATATAAAAGAGTACTTTGAGAGGGAGTGAATTTTTTAAAAAAGAGCACTTCCAGTGTTATTATATTCAATATAAAAGAGTACTTTGAGAGGGAGTATATTTTTTATGAAAGAGTATTTCATGTGTGATTATATTCAATATAAAAGAGTATTTCCAGTGTGATTATATACAATATAAAAGAGTACTATGAGAGGGAGTATATTTTTTATAAAAGAGTACTTCCTGTGTGATTATATTCTATATAAAAGAGTACTTCCAGTGTGATAATATTCAATATAAAAGAGTACTATGAGAGGGACTATATTTTTTATAAAAGTGTACTTCCTGTGTGTTTATATTCAATATAAAAGAGTACTTTGAGAGGGAGAATATTTTTTCTAAAAGAGTACTACCAGTGTTATTATATTCAATATAAAAGAGTACTATGAGAGAGAGTATATTTTTTATAAATGAGTGCTTCCTGTTTGATTATATTCTATATAAAAGAGTACTTCCAGTGTGATCATATTCAATATAAAAGAATACATGGAGAGGGAGTATATTTTTTATAAAACTATACTTCCTGTGTGATTATATTCAATATAAAATAGTACTTTGAGAGGAGGTATATTTTTTATAAAAAAGTAATTCCTTTGTGATTATATTCAATATAAAAGAGTACTTCCAGTGTGATTATATTCACTATAAAAGAGTAATTGGAGAGGGTGTATATTTTTTATAAAAGAGTACTTCCTGTGTGATTATATTCAATATAAAAGAGTACTTCCAGTGTGATTATATTCAATATAAAAGAGTACTTGGAGAGGGAGTATATTTTTTATAAAAGAGTTGTTCCAGTGGGATTATATTCAATATAAAAAGTACTTGGAGTGGGAGTATATTTTTTATAATAGAGTACTTCCTGTGTGATTATATTCATTATAAAAGAGAAGGTTGAGAGGGAGTATATTTTTATAGAAGAGTACTTCCATTGTGATTATATTCAATATAAAAGAGTACTTCCAGTGTGATTATATTCAATATAAAAGAGTACTTTGAGAGGGTGTATATTTTTTATAAAAGAGTAGTTCCTATGTGTTTATATTCAATATAAAAGAGTACTTTGAGAGAGAGTATATTTTTTATAAAAGAGTATTTCCAGTGTTGTTATATTCAATATAAAAGAGTACTATGAGAGGGAGTATCTTTTTTATAAAAGAGTACTTCCTGTTTCATTATATTCTATATAAAAGAGTACTTCTAGTGTGATCATATTCAATATAAAAGAGTAAATGGAGAGGAAGTATATTTTTTATAAAAGAGTACTTCCTGTGTGATTTTATTCAATATAAAGGAGTTCTTTGAGAGGGAGTATATGTTTTGTAAAAGAGTATTCGTGTGTGATTATATTCAACATAAAAGAGTGCTTCCAGTGTGATTTTATTCAATATAAAAGAGTACTTGGAGAGGGAGTATATTTTCTATAAAAGAATTTTTCCTGTATGATTATATTCAATATAAAAGGGTAATTTGAGAGGGAGTATATTTTTTATAAAAGAGTACTTCCTGTGTGATTATATTCAACATAAAAGAGTACTTTGAGACGGAGTATATTTTACATAAAAAAGTACATCCTGTGTGATTATATTCAATATTAAAGAGTGCTTCCAGTGTCATTATATTCAATAAAATAGAGTCCTTGGAGAGGGTGTATATTTTTTATAAAAGAGTTCTTCCTGTTTGATTATATTCAATATAAAAGAGTACTTTGAGTGCTAGTATTTTTTTTATAAAAGAGTACTTCCTGTGTGATTATATTCAATATAAAAGTGTACTTCCAGTGTGATTATATTCAATTTAAAAGAGTGCTTGGAGAGGGAGTATATTTTTGATAAAAGAGTACTTCCTGTGTTATTATATTCAATATAAAAGAGTACTTTGAGAGGTAGTATATTTTTATAAAAATGTACTTCCTGTGTGATTATATTCAGTATAAAAGGGTACTTCCAGTGTGATTATATTGAATATAACAGAGTACTGGAGAGGGTGTATATTTTTTATAAAAGAGTGGTTCCCGTGTAATTATATTCAATATAAGGGAGTTCTTTGAAAGGGAGTATATTTTTTATAAAAGAGTACTTCCATTGTGATTATATTCAATATAAAAGAGTACTTGCAGAGGGAGTATATTTTTTTATAAAAGAGTACTTCTGTGTGATTATATTCAGTATGAAAGATTACTTTGAGAGGGAGTATATTATTTATTAAAGAGTACTTTCAGTGTGATTATATTAAATATAAAAGAGTTCTATGAGAGGGAGTATAATTTTTATAAAAGAATACTTCCTGTTTGATTATATTCTATATAAAAGAGTACTTCCAGTGTGACCATATTCAGTATAATAGAATACATGGAGAGGGAGTATATTTTTTATAAAAGAGTACTTCCTGTGTGATTATATTCAATATAAAAGAGTACTTTGAGAGGGAGTATATTTTTCAAAAAAAAAGTACATCCTGTGTGATTATATTCAATATAAAAGAGTACTTCTAGTGTGATTATATACCATATAAAAGAGTACCTGGAGAGGGACTATATTTTTTCTAAAATAGTACTTCCTGTGTGTTTATATTCAATATAAAAGACTACATTGAGAGGAAGAATATTTTTTATAAAAGAGTACTACCAGTGTTATTATATTCTATAAAAAAGAGTACTATGAGAGAGAATATATTTTTTATAAATGAGTACTTCCTGTTTGATTATATGCTATATAAAAGAGTAATTCCAGTGTGATCATATTCAATATAAAAGAGTACATGGAGAGAGACTATATTTTTTTATAAAACAGTACTTCCTGTGTGATTATATTCAATATCAAATAGTACTTTGAGAGGAGGTATATTTTTTATAAAAAAGTACTTCCTTTGTGATTATATTCAATATAAAAGAGTACTTCCAGTGTGATTATATTCAATATAAAAGACTAATTGGAGAGGGTGTATATTTTTTATAAAAGAGTTCTTCCAGTGTGATTATATTCAATTTAAAAGAGTACGTGGAGTGGGAGTATATATTTTATAAAAGAGTACTTCCACGGTGATTGTATTCAATAGAAAAGTGTACTTTGAGAGGGAGTATATTTTTTATAAAAGATTACTTCCTGTGTGATTATATTCAATATAAAGGAGTATTTTCAGAGGGAGTATATTTTTTATAAAAGAGTATTTCCAGTGTTGTTATATTCAATATAAATTAGTACTATGAGAGGGAGTATATTTTTTATAAAAGAGTACTTCCAGTGTGACTATATTCAGTATAAAAGAGTACATGGAGAGGGAGTATATTTTTTATAAAAGAGTAATTCCTGTGTGATTATATTCAATATAAAACAGTACTTCCAGTGCGGTTATATTCAATATAAAAGAGTACTTAGAGAGGGTGTATATTTTTTATAAAAGCGTACTTACTGTGTGATTATATTCAATATAAAAGAGTACTTTGAGAGGGAGTATATTTTTTATAAAAGAGTACTTCCTGTGAGATTATATTCAGTATAACAGAGTACTTCGAGAGGGTTCATATTTTTCATAAAAGAGTACTTCCAGTGTTATTATATTCAATATAAAAAAGTACTAGGAGAGGGAGTATATTTTTTATAAAAGAGTACATCCTGTTTGATTATATTCTATATTAAAGAGTACTGCCACTGTCATCATATTCAATATAAAAGAGTACATGGAGAGGGACTATATTTTTTATAAAACAGTACTTCCTGTGTGATTATATTCAATATAAAGAGCACATTGAGAGGGAGTATATTTTTTATAAAAAAGTACTTCCTGTGTGATTATATTCAATATAAAAGAGTTCTTTGAGAGGTAGCATATTTTTTTATAAAGGAGTACTTCCTGTGTGATTATATTCAATATAAAAGAGTACTTACAGTGTGATCATATTCAATTATAAAAGAGTACATGGAGAGGGATTATATTTTTTATAAAACAGTATTTTCAGTGTGATTATATTCAACATAAAAGAGAACTTCCACTGTGATTATATTCAATAAAAAAGAGTACTATGAGAGGGAGTATATTTTTTTAAAAAGAGAACTTCCTGTGTGATTATATTCAATATAAAAGAGTACAATGAGAGGGAGTATATTTTTTATAAAAGAGTACTTCCTGTGTGATTATATTCAATATAAAACACTACTTCCAGTCTGATTGTATTCAATATAAAAGAGTTCTTGGAGAGGGATTATATTTTTTATAAAAGAGAACTTCCTGTGTAAATATTCAATATAAAAGAGTACTTGCAGTGGGAGTATATTTTTATAAAAGTGTACTTACTGTGTGACTATATTCAATATAAAACAGTACTTTGAGAGGGAGTACATTTTTTGTAAAGGAGTACTTACAGTGTGATTATTTTCAATATAAAAGAGTACTTTGAGAGGGAGTATATTTTTTATAAAAGAGTACTTCCTTTGTGATTATATTCAATATAAAAGAGTACTTTGAGAGGGAGCATATTTTTTATAAAAGAGTACTTCCATTGTGATTATATTCAATATAAAACATTACTTCCAGTGTGATTAGAATCAATATAAAAGAGTGCTTGTAGAGGGAGTATATTTTTTATAAAAAAGTACATCCTGTTTGATTATGTTCAATATAAAAGAGTACTAAGGGAGTAAGTATGTTTTCTATAAAAGAGTACTTCCTGTGTGATTATACTCAATATAAAAGAGTACTTCCTGTGTGATTATATTCAATATAAAAGAGTACTTGGAGAGTTAGTGTATTTCTTATAAAAGAGTATTTCCTGTGTGATAATATTAAATGTAAAAGAGTAATTCCAGTGTGATAATATTCAAAATAGATGAGTACTTGGAGAGAGAGTATATTTTTTATAAAAGAGTACATCCTGTGTGATTCTATTCAATTTAAAAGAGTACTTCCAGTGTGATTGTATTCAATATAAAAGAGTACTTGGAGAGGGTGTATATTTTTTATAAAAGAGTACTTCCTGTGTGATTATATTCATTATAAAAGAGTACTTTGAGACGGAATATATTTTTTATGACAGAGTACTTCCAGTGTTATTATATTCAATATTAAAGAGTACTTGGAGAGGGAGAATATTTTTTATAAAGGAGTATATACTGTTTGATTATATTCTATATTTAGACTACTGCCAGTGTGATTATATTCAATATAAAAGAGTACAGGAAGAGGGACTATATTTTTTATAAAACAGTACTACCTGTGTGATTATATTAAATATAAAAGAGAGCTTTGAGAGGGAGTATATTTTTTATAAAAGAGTACTTCCTGTGTGATCATATATAATATAAAAGTGTACTTTAGGAGGGAGAATATTTTTTATAAAAGAGTACTTCCAGTGTGATTATATTCAATATAAAAGAGTACTTTGAGAGGGAGTATATTTTTTTATAAAAGAGTACTTCCTGTGCGATTATATTCAATATAAAAGAGTACTTGCAGTGTGATCATATTCAATATAAAAGAGTACATGGAGAGAGACTATATTTATTATAAAACAGTACTTCCAGTGTGATAATATTCAATATAAAAGAGTACCTTGACAGGGAATATATTTTTTATGAAAGAGTACTTCCTGTGTGATTATATTCAATATAAAAGAGTACTTCCAGTGTGATTATATTCAATATAAAAGAGTACTATGAATGGGAGTATATTTTTTTAAAAAGAGTACTTCCTGTTGATTATATTCTATATAAAAGAGTAATTCCAGTGTGATAATATTCAATTTAAAAGAGTACATGGTGAGGGGGTACATTTTTTATAAAAGAATACTTCCTGTGCGATTATATTCAATATAAAAGAGTACAATGAGAGGGAGTATATTTTTTATAAAAGAGTACTTCCTTTGTGATTATATTCAACATAAAAGAGTACTTTGACAGGGAGTATATTTTTTATGAAAGAGTACCTCCTGTGTGATTATATTGAATATAAAAGAGTACTTCCACTGTGATTATATTCAATATAAAAGAGTACTATGAGAGGGAGTATATTTTTTTAAAAAGAATACTTCCTGTTGATTATATTATATATAAAAGAGTACTTTGAGAGGGAGTATATTTTTTATAAAAGAGTACTTCCTGTGTGATTATATTCAATATAAAAGAGTACAATGAGAGGGAGTATATTTTTTATAAAAGAGTACTTCCTGTGTGATTATATTCAATATAAAAGACTACTTCCAGTCTGATTCTATTCAGTATAAAAGAGTTCTTGGAGAGGGATTATATTTTTTATAAAAGAGTACTTCCTGTGTAATTATATTCAATGTAAAAGAGTAATTCCAGTGTGATTATATTCAAAATAGTAGAGTACTTGGAGAGAGAGTATATTTTTTATAAAGTAGTACTTCCTGTGTGATTCTATTCAGTTTAAAAGAGTACTTCCAGTATGATTATATTCAATATAAATGAGTACTTGGAGTGTGAGTATATTTTTTATAAAAGAGTACTTCTTGTGTGATTATATTCAATATAAAAGAGTACTTTGAGAGGGAGTATATTTTTTATAAAAGAGTACTTCCAATGTGATTATATTCAATATAAAAGAGTACTTTGAAAGAGAGTATATTTTTTATAAAAGAGTACTTCCTGTATGATTATATTCATTAAAACACAGTACTGTGAGAAGGAGTATATTTTTTATAAAAGAGTACTTCCAGTGTTATTATATTCAATAAAAAACAGTAATAGGAGAGGGAGTATATTTTTTAGAAAGGAGTACATCCTGTTTGATTATATTCTATATTAAAGAGTACTGCCAGTGTGATCATATTCAATATAAAAGAGTACAGGGAGAGGGACTATATTTTTTATAAAACAGTACTTCCTGTGTGATTATATTCAATATAAAAGACCACATTGAGAGAGAGTATACTTTTTATAAGAAAATACTTCCTGTGTGATTATATACAATATAAAAGAGTACTTTGAGACGGAGTATATTTTTTATAAAAGAGTACATCCTGTGTGATCATATACATTCTAAAACTGTACCTTGGGAGTGAGTATATTTTTTCTAAAAGAGTACTTCCAGTGTGACTATATTCAATATAAAAGAGTACTTTGAGAGGAAGTATATTTTTTTATAAAAGAGTAATTCCTGTGTGATTCTATTCAATATAAAAGAGTATTTCCAGTGTGATCATATACAATATAAAAGAGTACATGGAGAGAGACTATATTTTTTATAAAACAGTACTTCCAGTGTGATTATATTCAATATAAAAGAGTACCTTGACAGGGTGTATATTTTTTATGAAAGAGTACTTCCTGTGTGATTATATTCAATATAAAAGAGTACTTCCAGTGTGATTATATTCAATATAAAAGAGTACTATGAGAGGGAGTATATTTTTTTAAAAAGAGTACTTCCTGTTTATTATATTCTATATAAAAGAGTAATTCCAGTGTGATAATATTCAATGTAAAAGAGTACATGGTGAAGGGGTATATTTTTTATAAAAGAGTACTTCCTGTGTGACTATATTCAACATAAAAGAGTACAATGAGAGGGAGTACATTTTTGATAAAAGAGTACTTCCTGTGTGATTATATTCAATATAAAAGACTACTTCCAGTGTGACTGTATTCAGTATAAAAGAGTTCGTGGAGAGGGGTTATATTTTTTATAAAAGAGTACTTCCTGTGTGATTATATTCAATATAAAAGAGTACTTGGAGTGGGAGTATATTTTTTATAAAAGTGTACTTCCTGTGTGATTATATTCAATATAAAACAGTACTTTGAGAGGGAGTATATTTTTCATAAAAGAGTACTTCCTTTGTGATTATATTCAGTATAAAAGAGGGCTTTGAGAGGGAGTATATTTTGTATAAAAGAGTACTTCCAGTGTGATTATATTCAATATTAAAGAGTACTATGAGAGGGACTATATTTTTTGCAAAAGAGTACTTCCAGTGTGATTATATTCAATATAAAAGAGTACTTCCTGTGTGATTATATTCAATGTAAAAGAGTACTTCCAGTGTGATCATATACAATATAAAAGAGTACTATGATAGGGAGTATATTTTTTATAAAAGAGTACTTGCTGTTTGATCATATTCTACATAAAAGAGAACTTCCAGTGTGATCATATTCAATAAAAAAGATTACATGGAGTGAGAGTATATTTTATATAAAAGAGTACATCCTGTGTGATTATATTCAATATAAAAGAGTACTTTGAGAGGGAGTATATTTTTTATAAATGAGTACTTCCTGTATGATTATATTACATATAAATGGGTATTTCCAGCGTATTGATATTCAATATAAAAGAGTACTTCCTGTGTGATTATATTCAATATAAAACAGTACTTGGAGTCGGAGTATATTTTTTATAAAAGAGTACTTCCATTGTGATTATATTCAATATAAAAGAGTACTTTGAGAGGGAGCATATTTTTTATAAAAGAGTACTTCCAATGTTATTATATTCAATATAAAATATTAGTTCCAGTGTGATTATATTCAATATAAAAGAGTGCTTGCAGAGGGAGTATATTTTTTATAAAAAAGTACTTCCTGTTTGATTATATTCAATATAAAAGAGTACTATGGGAGTAAGTATATTTTTTATAAAAGAATACTTCATGTGTGATTATACTCAATATAAAAGAGTAGTTGGAGAGTTAGTGTATTTTTTATAAAAGAGTAATTCCTGTGTGATTATATTCAATGTAAAAGAGTAATTCCAGTGTGATCATATTCAACATAAAAGAGTACTGGGAGAGAGAGTATATTTTTTATAAAAGAGTACTTCCTGTGTGATTCTATTCAATTTAAAAGAGTTTTTCCAGTGTGATTATATTGAATATAAAAGAGTACTTGTAGTGTGAGTATATTTTTTAGAAAAGAGTACTTCCTGTGTTATTATATTCAATATAAAAGAGTACTTTGAGAGGGAGTATATTTTTTATAAAAGAGTACTTCCAGTGTGATTATATTCAATATAAAAGAATCGTTGGAGTGGGAGTATATTTTTTATAAAAGAGTACTTCCTGTCTGATCATATTAAATATAAAAGAGTACTTTGAGAGGGAGTACATTTTTTATAAAAGAGTACTTCCCGTGTGATTATATTCAATATAAAAGAGTAGTTCCAGTGTGATTCCAGTCATTATATAGGACTACTTGGAGAGTGAGAATATTTTTTATAAAAGAGTACTTCCTGTGTGATTATATTCAATATAAGAGAGTACTTGCAGAGTTAGTGTATTTTTTATAAAACAGTACTTCCTGTGTGATTATATTCAATGTAAAAGAGGAATTCCAGTGTGATTATAAGCAATATAAAAGAGTACTGGGAGAGAAAGTATATTTTTTATAAAAGAGAACTTCGTGTGTGATTCTATTCAATTTAAAAGAGTACTTCCAGTGTGATTATATTGAATATAAAAGAGTACATGGAGTGTGAGTATATTTCTTATAAAAGAGTACTTCCTGTGTGATTATATTCAGTATAAAAGAGTACTTTGAGAGGGAGTATATTTTTTATAAAAGAGTACGTCCAGAGTGATTATATTCAATATAAAAGAGTATTTGTAGTGGGAGTATATTTTTTATAAAAGAGTACTTCCTGTGTGATCATATTAAATATAAAAGAGTACTTTGAGAAGGAGTACATTTTTTATAAAAGAGTACTTCCTGTGTGATTATATTCGATATAAAAGAATACTCGCAGTATGATTATATTCAATATAAAATACTACTATGAGAGGGAGCATATTTTTTATAAAAGAGTACTTCCTGGTTGATTATATTCTACATAAAAGTGTACTTCCAGTTTGATCACATTCATTGTAAAAGAGTACATGGAGATGGAGTATATTTTTTATTAAAGAGTAGTTCCTGTGTGATAATATTCAATATAAAAGAGTGCTTTGAGAGGGAGTACATTTTTTATAAAAGAGTACTTCCTGTGTGAATATATTCAGTATAAAAGAGTACTTCCTGTGTGATTATATTCAATATAAAAGAGTACTTGGAGAGGTAGTATATTTTGTATAAAAGAGTAATTCCTGTGTGATTTTATTCAATATAAAAGAGTACATGGAGAGGGAGTGTATTTTTTATAAAAGAGTACTTCCTGTGTGATTATATTCAATATAAAATAGTGCTTCCAGTGTGATTATATTCAATATAAAAGACTACTGGGAGAGGGAGTATATTTTTTATAAAAGAGTACTTCCTGTGTGATTATATTCAATATAAAAGAGTACTTCCAGTGTGATTATATTGAATATAAAAGAGTACTTTGGGAGGGAGTATATTTTTAATAAAAGAGTGCTTACAGTGTCATTATATTCAATATAAAAGAGTAATTTGAGAGTGAGTACATTTTTTATGAAAGACTACTTCCTGTGTGATTATATTCAACATAAAAGAGTACTTCCAGTGTGATTATATTCAATACAAAAGAGTACTAGGAGAGTGAGTATATTTTTTAGAAAAGAGTACTTCCTTTTTGATTATATTCTAAATAAAAGAGTACTTCCAGATTGATCACATTCAGTATAAAAGAGTACATGCAGAGGGAGTATATTTTTTATTAAAGAGTACTTCCTGTGTGATTATATTCAATATAAAAGAGTACTTTGAGAGGGAGTACATTTTTTATAAAAAAGTACTTCCTGTGTGATTATAATCAATATAAAAGAGTACTTCCTGTGTGGTTATATTCAATATAAAAGAGTACTTGGATTGGGAGTATATTATTTATAAAAGAGTACTTCCTGTGTGATCATATTAAATATAAAAGAGTAGTTTGAGAGGGAGTACATTTTTTATAAAAAAGTACTTCCTGTGAGATTATAATCAATATAAAAGAGTACTTCCAGGGTGATTATATTCAATATAAAAGAATAGTATGAGAGGGAGTAAATTTTTTATAAAAGAGTACTTCCTGTGTGATTATATTCTACATAAAAGAGTACTTCCAGTTTCATCACATTCAATATAAAAGAGTGCATGCAGAGGGAGTATATTTGTTATTAAAGAGTACTTCCTGTGTGATTATATTCAATATAAAAGAGTACTTTGAGAGGGAGTACATTTTTTATTAAAGAGTACTTCCTCTGTGGTTATATTCAATATAAAAGAGTACTTGGAGTGGGAGTAGATTTTTTTTTAAGAGTACTTCCTGTTCGATTATATTCTATATAAAAGAGTACTTCCAGTTTGTTCACATTCAGTATAAAAGAGTACATGGAGAGGGGTATATTTTTTATTAAAGAGTACCTCCTGTGTGATTATATTCAATATAAAAGAGTACCTGGAGAGGGAGTATATTTTTTATAAAAGAGTACTTCCTTTGTGGTTATATTCACTATAAAAGAGTACTTTGAGTGAGAGTATATTTTTTATAAAAGAATATTTCCTCTGTGATTATATTCTATATAAAACAGTACTTCCAGATTGATCACATTCAATATAAAAGAGTACATGGAGAGGGAGTATATTTTTTATTAAAGAGCACTTCCTATGTGATTATATTGAATATAACAGAGTACTTTGAGAGGGAGTACATTTTTTATAAAAGAGTACTTCCTATGTGATTATATTCAATATGAAAGAGTACTTCCAGTGTGATTATATTCAATATAAAAGAGTACTTGGGAGGGAGAATATTAGGTATAAAAGAGTACTTCCTGTGTGATTTTATTCAACATAAAAGAGTACTTGGAGATGGAGTATATTTTTTATAAAAGAGTATTTCCTGTGTGATTATTTTCAATATAAAATAGTCCTTCCAGTGTGATTATATTCAATATAAAAGAGTACTTGGAGAGGGAGTTAATTTTTCATAAAAGAGTACTTCCTGTGTGATTTTATTCAATATAAAAGACTACTTGGAGAGGGAGTGTATTTTTTATAAAAGAGTACTTCCTGTGTGATTATATTCAATATAAAATAGTACTACCAGTGTGATCATATTCAATATAAAAGAGTACTTGGAGAGGGAGCATATTTTTAATAAAAGACTACTTCCTTTGTGGTTATATTCAATTTAAAAGAATACTTGGAGTGGGAGTATATTTTTTATAAAAGAGTATTTCCTGTGTGATTATATTCTATATAAAAGAGTACTTCCAGTTTGATCACATTCAATATAAAAGAGTACATAGAGACGGAGTATATTTTTTATTAAATAGTACTTCCTGTGTGATTATATTCAATATAATAGAGCACATTGAGAGGGAGTATATTTTTTATAAAAGTGTACTTCCTGTGTGATTATATTCAATATAAAACAGTACTTTGAGAGGGAGTATATTTTTCATAAAAGAGTACTTCCTTTGTGATTATATTCAGTATAAAAGAGGGCTTTGAGAGGGAGTATATTTTGTATAAAAGAGTACTTCCAGTGTGATTATATTCAATATTAAAGAGTACTATGAGAGGGACTATATTTTTTGCAAAAGAGTACTTCCAGTGTGATTATATTCAATATAAAAGAGTACTTCCTGTGTGATTATATTCAATGTAAAAGAGTACTTCCAGTGTGATCATATACAATATAAAAGAGTACTATGATAGGGAGTATATTTTTTATAAAAGAGTACTTGCTGTTTGATCATATTCTACATAAAAGAGAACTTCCAGTGTGATCATATTCAATAAAAAAGATTACATGGAGTGAGAGTATATTTTATATAAAAGAGTACATCCTGTGTGATTATATTCAATATAAAAGAGTACTTTGAGAGGGAGTATATTTTTTATAAATGAGTACTTCCTGTATGATTATATTACATATAAATGGGTATTTCCAGCGTATTGATATTCAATATAAAAGAGTACTTCCTGTGTGATTATATTCAATATAAAACAGTACTTGGAGTCGGAGTATATTTTTTATAAAAGAGTACTTCCATTGTGATTATATTCAATATAAAAGAGTACTTTGAGAGGGAGCATATTTTTTATAAAAGAGTACTTCCAATGTTATTATATTCAATATAAAATATTAGTTCCAGTGTGATTATATTCAATATAAAAGAGTGCTTGCAGAGGGAGTATATTTTTTATAAAAAAGTACTTCCTGTTTGATTATATTCAATATAAAAGAGTACTATGGGAGTAAGTATATTTTTTATAAAAGAATACTTCATGTGTGATTATACTCAATATAAAAGAGTAGTTGGAGAGTTAGTGTATTTTTTATAAAAGAGTAATTCCTGTGTGATTATATTCAATGTAAAAGAGTAATTCCAGTGTGATCATATTCAACATAAAAGAGTACTGGGAGAGAGAGTATATTTTTTATAAAAGAGTACTTCCTGTGTGATTCTATTCAATTTAAAAGAGTTTTTCCAGTGTGATTATATTGAATATAAAAGAGTACTTGTAGTGTGAGTATATTTTTTAGAAAAGAGTACTTCCTGTGTTATTATATTCAATATAAAAGAGTACTTTGAGAGGGAGTATATTTTTTATAAAAGAGTACTTCCAGTGTGATTATATTCAATATAAAAGAATCGTTGGAGTGGGAGTATATTTTTTATAAAAGAGTACTTCCTGTCTGATCATATTAAATATAAAAGAGTACTTTGAGAGGGAGTACATTTTTTATAAAAGAGTACTTCCCGTGTGATTATATTCAATATAAAAGAGTAGTTCCAGTGTGATTCCAGTCATTATATAGGACTACTTGGAGAGTGAGAATATTTTTTATAAAAGAGTACTTCCTGTGTGATTATATTCAATATAAGAGAGTACTTGCAGAGTTAGTGTATTTTTTATAAAACAGTACTTCCTGTGTGATTATATTCAATGTAAAAGAGGAATTCCAGTGTGATTATAAGCAATATAAAAGAGTACTGGGAGAGAAAGTATATTTTTTATAAAAGAGAACTTCGTGTGTGATTCTATTCAATTTAAAAGAGTACTTCCAGTGTGATTATATTGAATATAAAAGAGTACATGGAGTGTGAGTATATTTCTTATAAAAGAGTACTTCCTGTGTGATTATATTCAGTATAAAAGAGTACTTTGAGAGGGAGTATATTTTTTATAAAAGAGTACGTCCAGAGTGATTATATTCAATATAAAAGAGTATTTGTAGTGGGAGTATATTTTTTATAAAAGAGTACTTCCTGTGTGATCATATTAAATATAAAAGAGTACTTTGAGAAGGAGTACATTTTTTATAAAAGAGTACTTCCTGTGTGATTATATTCGATATAAAAGAATACTCGCAGTATGATTATATTCAATATAAAATACTACTATGAGAGGGAGCATATTTTTTATAAAAGAGTACTTCCTGGTTGATTATATTCTACATAAAAGTGTACTTCCAGTTTGATCACATTCATTGTAAAAGAGTACATGGAGATGGAGTATATTTTTTATTAAAGAGTAGTTCCTGTGTGATAATATTCAATATAAAAGAGTGCTTTGAGAGGGAGTACATTTTTTATAAAAGAGTACTTCCTGTGTGAATATATTCAGTATAAAAGAGTACTTCCTGTGTGATTATATTCAATATAAAAGAGTACTTGGATTGGGAGTATATTATTTATAAAAGAGTACTTCCTGTGTGATCATATTAAATATAAAAGAGTAGTTTGAGAGGGAGTACATTTTTTATAAAAAAGTACTTCCTGTGAGATTATAATCAATATAAAAGAGTACTTCCAGGGTGATTATATTCAATATAAAAGAATAGTATGAGAGGGAGTAAATTTTTTATAAAAGAGTACTTCCTGTGTGATTATATTCTACATAAAAGAGTACTTCCAGTTTCATCACATTCAATATAAAAGAGTGCATGCAGAGGGAGTATATTTGTTATTAAAGAGTACTTCCTGTGTGATTATATTCAATATAAAAGAGTACTTTGAGAGGGAGTACATTTTTTATTAAAGAGTACTTCCTCTGTGGTTATATTCAATATAAAAGAGTACTTGGAGTGGGAGTAGATTTTTTTTTAAGAGTACTTCCTGTTCGATTATATTCTATATAAAAGAGTACTTCCAGTTTGTTCACATTCAGTATAAAAGAGTACATGGAGAGGGGTATATTTTTTATTAAAGAGTACCTCCTGTGTGATTATATTCAATATAAAAGAGTACCTGGAGAGGGAGTATATTTTTTATAAAAGAGTACTTCCTTTGTGGTTATATTCACTATAAAAGAGTACTTTGAGTGAGAGTATATTTTTTATAAAAGAATATTTCCTCTGTGATTATATTCTATATAAAACAGTACTTCCAGATTGATCACATTCAATATAAAAGAGTACATGGAGAGGGAGTATATTTTTTATTAAAGAGCACTTCCTATGTGATTATATTGAATATAACAGAGTACTTTGAGAGGGAGTACATTTTTTATAAAAGAGTACTTCCTATGTGATTATATTCAATATGAAAGAGTACTTCCAGTGTGATTATATTCAATATAAAAGAGTACTTGGGAGGGAGAATATTAGGTATAAAAGAGTACTTCCTGTGTGATTTTATTCAACATAAAAGAGTACTTGGAGATGGAGTATATTTTTTATAAAAGAGTATTTCCTGTGTGATTATTTTCAATATAAAATAGTCCTTCCAGTGTGATTATATTCAATATAAAAGAGTACTTGGAGAGGGAGTTAATTTTTCATAAAAGAGTACTTCCTGTGTGATTTTATTCAATATAAAAGACTACTTGGAGAGGGAGTGTATTTTTTATAAAAGAGTACTTCCTGTGTGATTATATTCAATATAAAATAGTACTACCAGTGTGATCATATTCAATATAAAAGAGTACTTGGAGAGGGAGCATATTTTTAATAAAAGACTACTTCCTTTGTGGTTATATTCAATTTAAAAGAATACTTGGAGTGGGAGTATATTTTTTATAAAAGAGTATTTCCTGTGTGATTATATTCTATATAAAAGAGTACTTCCAGTTTGATCACATTCAATATAAAAGAGTACATAGAGACGGAGTATATTTTTTATTAAATAGTACTTCCTGTGTGATTATATTCAATATAATAGAGCACATTGAGAGGGAGTATATTTTTTATAAAAGTGTACTTCCTGTGTGATTATATTCAATATAAAACAGTACTTTGAGAGGGAGTATATTTTTCATAAAAGAGTACTTCCTTTGTGATTATATTCAGTATAAAAGAGGGCTTTGAGAGGGAGTATATTTTGTATAAAAGAGTACTTCCAGTGTGATTATATTCAATATTAAAGAGTACTATGAGAGGGACTATATTTTTTGCAAAAGAGTACTTCCAGTGTGATTATATTCAATATAAAAGAGTACTTCCTGTGTGATTATATTCAATGTAAAAGAGTACTTCCAGTGTGATCATATACAATATAAAAGAGTACTATGATAGGGAGTATATTTTTTATAAAAGAGTACTTGCTGTTTGATCATATTCTACATAAAAGAGAACTTCCAGTGTGATCATATTCAATAAAAAAGATTACATGGAGTGAGAGTATATTTTATATAAAAGAGTACATCCTGTGTGATTATATTCAATATAAAAGAGTACTTTGAGAGGGAGTATATTTTTTATAAATGAGTACTTCCTGTATGATTATATTACATATAAATGGGTATTTCCAGCGTATTGATATTCAATATAAAAGAGTACTTCCTGTGTGATTATATTCAATATAAAACAGTACTTGGAGTCGGAGTATATTTTTTATAAAAGAGTACTTCCATTGTGATTATATTCAATATAAAAGAGTACTTTGAGAGGGAGCATATTTTTTATAAAAGAGTACTTCCAATGTTATTATATTCAATATAAAATATTAGTTCCAGTGTGATTATATTCAATATAAAAGAGTGCTTGCAGAGGGAGTATATTTTTTATAAAAAAGTACTTCCTGTTTGATTATATTCAATATAAAAGAGTACTATGGGAGTAAGTATATTTTTTATAAAAGAATACTTCATGTGTGATTATACTCAATATAAAAGAGTAGTTGGAGAGTTAGTGTATTTTTTATAAAAGAGTAATTCCTGTGTGATTATATTCAATGTAAAAGAGTAATTCCAGTGTGATCATATTCAACATAAAAGAGTACTGGGAGAGAGAGTATATTTTTTATAAAAGAGTACTTCCTGTGTGATTCTATTCAATTTAAAAGAGTTTTTCCAGTGTGATTATATTGAATATAAAAGAGTACTTGTAGTGTGAGTATATTTTTTAGAAAAGAGTACTTCCTGTGTTATTATATTCAATATAAAAGAGTACTTTGAGAGGGAGTATATTTTTTATAAAAGAGTACTTCCAGTGTGATTATATTCAATATAAAAGAATCGTTGGAGTGGGAGTATATTTTTTATAAAAGAGTACTTCCTGTCTGATCATATTAAATATAAAAGAGTACTTTGAGAGGGAGTACATTTTTTATAAAAGAGTACTTCCCGTGTGATTATATTCAATATAAAAGAGTAGTTCCAGTGTGATTCCAGTCATTATATAGGACTACTTGGAGAGTGAGAATATTTTTTATAAAAGAGTACTTCCTGTGTGATTATATTCTACATAAAAGAGTACTTCCAGTTTCATCACATTCAATATAAAAGAGTGCATGCAGAGGGAGTATATTTGTTATTAAAGAGTACTTCCTGTGTGATTATATTCAATATAAAAGAGTACTTTGAGAGGGAGTACATTTTTTATTAAAGAGTACTTCCTCTGTGGTTATATTCAATATAAAAGAGTACTTGGAGTGGGAGTAGATTTTTTTTTAAGAGTACTTCCTGTTCGATTATATTCTATATAAAAGAGTACTTCCAGTTTGTTCACATTCAGTATAAAAGAGTACATGGAGAGGGGTATATTTTTTATTAAAGAGTACCTCCTGTGTGATTATATTCAATATAAAAGAGTACCTGGAGAGGGAGTATATTTTTTATAAAAGAGTACTTCCTTTGTGGTTATATTCACTATAAAAGAGTACTTTGAGTGAGAGTATATTTTTTATAAAAGAATATTTCCTCTGTGATTATATTCTATATAAAACAGTACTTCCAGATTGATCACATTCAATATAAAAGAGTACATGGAGAGGGAGTATATTTTTTATTAAAGAGCACTTCCTATGTGATTATATTGAATATAACAGAGTACTTTGAGAGGGAGTACATTTTTTATAAAAGAGTACTTCCTATGTGATTATATTCAATATGAAAGAGTACTTCCAGTGTGATTATATTCAATATAAAAGAGTACTTGGGAGGGAGAATATTAGGTATAAAAGAGTACTTCCTGTGTGATTTTATTCAACATAAAAGAGTACTTGGAGATGGAGTATATTTTTTATAAAAGAGTATTTCCTGTGTGATTATTTTCAATATAAAATAGTCCTTCCAGTGTGATTATATTCAATATAAAAGAGTACTTGGAGAGGGAGTTAATTTTTCATAAAAGAGTACTTCCTGTGTGATTTTATTCAATATAAAAGACTACTTGGAGAGGGAGTGTATTTTTTATAAAAGAGTACTTCCTGTGTGATTATATTCAATATAAAATAGTACTACCAGTGTGATCATATTCAATATAAAAGAGTACTTGGAGAGGGAGCATATTTTTAATAAAAGACTACTTCCTTTGTGGTTATATTCAATTTAAAAGAATACTTGGAGTGGGAGTATATTTTTTATAAAAGAGTATTTCCTGTGTGATTATATTCTATATAAAAGAGTACTTCCAGTTTGATCACATTCAATATAAAAGAGTACATAGAGACGGAGTATATTTTTTATTAAATAGTACTTCCTGTGTGATTATATTCAATATAATAGAGCACATTGAGAGGGAGTATATTTTTTATAAAAAAGTACTTCCTGTGTGATTATATTCAGTATAAAAGAGTGCTTCCAGTGTGATTATATTCAATATAAAGAGTACTTGGAGAGGGAGTATATTTTTTATAAAAGAGTACTTCCTGTGTGATTATACTCAATATAAAAGAAAACTTTGAGAAGGAGTATATTTTATATAAAAAAGTACTTCCTGTGTGATTATATTCAGTATAAAAGAGTACTCTCAGTGTGATTGCATTCAATATAAAAGAGAACTTGGATTGGGAGTATATTTTTTATAAAAGAGTACTTCCTGTGTGGTTATATTCAATATAAAAGAGTAATTGGAGTGGGAGAATATTTTTTATAAAAAAGTACGTCCTGTGTGATCATATTAAATATAAAAGAGTACTTTCAGAGGGATTATATTTCTTATGAAAGAGTATTCCACAGTGATTATATTCAATATAAAAGAGTACTATGAGAGGGAGTATATTTTTTCTAAAACAGTACTTCCTGTTTGATTATATTTTGTATAAAAGAGTACTTCCAGTTTGACCACATTCAATATAAAAGAGTACATGGAGAGGGAGTATATTTTTTATTAAAGAGTACTTCCTGTGTGATTATATTCATTATAAAAGAGTACTTTGAGAGGGAGTCCATTTTTTATAAAAGAGCACTTCCTGTGTGATTATATTCAATATAAAAGAGTACTTCCAGTGTGATTATATTCAATATATAAGAGTAATCTGAGAGGGAGTATATTTTTTATAAAAGAGTCCTTCCTGTGTGATTATATTCAGTATAAAAGAGTACTTCCAGTGTGATTATATTCAATATAAAAGAGTACTTGGGGAGGTAGTATATTTTGTATAAAGGAGTACTTCCTGTGTAATTTTATTCAATATAAAAGAGTACTTGGAGGGGGAGTGTATTTTTTATAAAAGAGTACTTCCTATGTGATTATATTCAATATAAAAGAGTACTGGGAGAGGGAGTATATTTTTTATAAAAGAGTACTTCCTTTGTGGTTATATTCAATATAAAAGAGTACTTGGAGTGGGAGTATATTTTTTATAAAAGAGTATTTCCTCTGTGATTATATTCTATATAAAAGAGTACTTCCAGTTTGATCACATTCAATAAAAAAGAGTACATGGAGAAGGAGTATATTTTTTATTAAAAAGTACTTCCTGTGTGATTATATTCAATATAAAAGAGTACTTACAGTGCGATCATATTCAATATAAAAGAGTACTATGATAGGGAGTATATTTTTCATAAAAGAGTACGTCCTGTGTGATTATATTGAATAAAAAAGAATACTTCCAGTGTGATTATATTCAATATAAAAGAGTACTTGGAGAGGGAGTATATTTTTTTATAAAGAATACTTCCTGTGTGATTATATTCAAAATAAAATAGTACTTGGAGAGGGAGTATATTTTTTATAAACGAGTGCTTCCTGTGTGATTATACTCAATATAAAAGAGTACTTCCAGTTTGATTATATTCAATATAAAATAGTACTTGGAGAGGGAGTATATTTTTTATAAAAGAGTACTTCCTGTGTGATTATATTCAATACAAAAGACTACTTCCAGTGTGATTGTATTCAATATAAAAGAGTAATTTTAGAGGGAGTATATTTTAAATAAAAGAGTACTTCCTATTTGATTATATTCAATAAAAAAGAGTACTTGCAATGGGAGTTTGTTTTTTATAAAAGGGTAGTTCCATGTGATTATATTCAATATAAAAGAGAAATTTGAGAGAGAGTATATTTTTTATAAAAGAGAACTTCCTGTGTGATTCTATTCAAAATAAAAGAGTACTTGGAGAGGGAGTATATTTTTTATAAACGACTATTCCTGTGTGATTATACTCAATATAAAAGAGCACTTCCAGTGTGATTATATTTAATATAAAAGAGTAGCTGGAGAGGGTGTATATTTTTTTTAAAAGAGTACTTCCTGTGTGATTATATTCAATATAAAAGAGTACTTACAGTGGGAGTGTGCTTTTTATAAAAGGGTAATTGTTGTGTCATTATATTCAATATAAAAGAGAACTTTGAGAGGAGTATATTTTTTATACAATAGTACATCCTGTGTGATTATATTCAATATAAAAGACTACTTTAAGTGTGATTGTATTCAGCATAAAAGAGTACTTGGAGAGGGAGTATATGTTTAATAAAACAGTTCTTCCTGTGTGAGTATATTCAATATAAAAGAGTACCAGGAGTGGGAGTATATTTTTTATACAAGAGTACCTCCTGTGTGATTATATTCAATATAAAAGAGTACTTTGAGTGGGACTATGTTTTTTATAAAAGAGTATTTCCTGTGTGATTATATTCAATATAAAACAGTACTTTGAGAGGGAGTATATTTTTTATAAAAGAATACTTCCTGTGTCATTATATTCAATATAAAAGAGTACTTGGAGAGGGAGTATATTTTTTATAAAAGAGTACTTCCAGTGTGATTATATTCAATATAAACGAATACTTCCTTTGTGATTATATTCAATAGAAAAGAGTACTTCCAGTGTGATCACATTCAGTATAAAGGAGTACTATGATTGGGAGTATATTTTTTATAAAAGAGTACTTCCTGTTTGATTATATTCTATATAAAAGATTACTTCCAGTGTGATAAGAGTCAATATAAAAGAGTACATGGAGAGGGGGTATATTTTTTATAAAAGAGTACTTCCTGTTTGTTTATATTCTATATAAAAGAGTAAATCCAGTGTGATCATATTCAGTATGAAAGCGTACATGTAGAGGGAGTATATTTTTTATAACAGAGTAATTCCTGTGTGATTATATTCAATATAAAAGAGAACTTGGAGTCGGAGTATATTTTTTATAAAAGAGTACTTCCATTATGATTATATTCAATATAAAAGAGTGTTTTGAGAGGCAGTATTTTTTGTATAAAAGAATACTTCCATTGTGATTATATTCAAAATAAAAGAGTACTTTGAGACGGAGAATATTTTTTATAAAAGAGGACTTCCATTGTGATTATATTCAATATAAAAGAGTACATTGTGAGGGAGAATATTTTTTATAAAAGAGTACTTCCAGTGTGGTTATACTCAATATAAAAGAGTACTATGAGAGGGAGTATATTTTTTATAAGCAAGTACTTCCTGTGTGATTATATTCAATATAAGAGAGTACTTGGAAAGGGTGTATAATTTTTACAAAAGAGTTCTTCCTGTGTTATTATATTCAACATAAAAGAGAACTTTGAGAGGGAGTATATTTTTTATAAAAGAGTAATTCCAGTGCGATCATATTCAATATAAAAGAGTATATGGAGAAGGAGTATATTTTTTATAAAAGAGTACTTCCTGTGTGATTATTTTCAATATAAAAGAGTAATTCCAGTGTGATTATATTCAATATAAAAGAGTACATGGAGAGGGAGTTTTTTTTTTATAAAAGAGTACTTCCTTTGTGATTATATACAAAATAAAAGAGTACATGGAGAAGCAGTATAATTTTTATAGAAGAGTACTTCCAGTGTGATTATATTCAATATAAAAGAGTACTTATAGAGGGAGTATATTTTTTATAAAAGAGTAATTCCTGTGTGATTATACCCAATATAAAAGAGTACTTCCAGTGTGATAATATTCAGTATAAAAGATTTCTTTGAGAGGAATTATATTTTTAATAAAAGAGTACTTCCTGTGTGAATATATTCAATATAAAAGAGAACTTGGAGTGGAAGTATATTTTTTATAAAAGAGTACTTCCTGTGTGATTATATACATTATAAAAGAGTACTTAGAGAGGGAGTATATTTTTTATAATAGAGTACTTCCAGTGTGATTATATTCAATATAAACGAGTACTTGGAGAGGGTGTATATTTTTTATAAAAGAGTTCTTCCTGTGTGATCATATTAAATATGAAAGTTCTTTATTTATTAAATATATAGTTCTTCTTTATCTATTTAATATATATTGTTCTTTATATATTAAATATATAGTTCTTCTTTATCTATTAAATATATAGTTCTTCCTATATTCAATATAAAAGAGTACTTTGAGAGGGAGTATATTTTTTATAAAAGAGCACTTCCCGTGTGATTATATTAAATATAAAAGAGTACTTCCAGTGTGATTATATTCAATATAAACGAGTACTTGGAGAGGGTGTATATTTTTTATAAAAGAATACTTCCTGTGTGATTATATTCAATATAAAAGAGTACTTTGAGAGGGAGTATATTTTTTATAAAAGCGTACTTCCTGTGTGATTATATTCAATATAAAAAAGTACTTTGAGAAGGAGTATATTTTTTCTAAAATATTACATCCAGTGTTATTATATTCAATATAAAAGAGTACTATGAGAGGGAGTGTATTTTTTATAAAAGAGTATTTCCTGTTTGATTATATTCTATATAAAAGAGTACTTCCAGTGTGATCATATTCAATATAAAAGAGTACATGCAGAGGGAGTATATTTTTTTAAAAAGAGTACATCCTGTGTGATTATATTCAATATAAAAGAGTATTTGAGAGGGTGTATATTTTTTATAAAAGAGTACTTCCTGTGTGATTATATTCAATATAAAAGAGTACTTCCAGTGTGATTATATTCAGTATAAAAGAGTACTTGGAGAGGGAGTATATTTTTTATAATAGAGTTGTTCCAGTGGGATTATATTCAATATAAAAAGTACTTGGAGTGGGAGTATATTTTTTATAATAGAGTACTTCCTGTGTGATTATATTCATTATAAAAGAGAAGGTTGAGAGGGAGTATATTTTTATAGAAGAGTACTTCCATTGTGATTATATTCAATATAAAAGAGTACTTCCAGTGTGATTATATTCAATATAAAAGAGTACTTTGAGAGGGTGTATATTTTTTATAAAAGAGTAGTTCCTATGTGTTTATATTCAATATAAAAGAGTACTTTGAGAGAGAGTATATTTTTTATAAAAGAGTATTTCCAGTGTTGTTATATTCAATATAAAAGAGTACTATGAGAGGGAGTATCTTTTTTATAAAAGAGTACTTCCTGTTTCATTATATTCTATATAAAAGAGTACTTCTAGTGTGATCATATTCAATATAAAAGAGTAAATGGAGAGGAAGTATATTTTTTATAAAAGAGTACTTCCTGTGTGATTTTATTCAATATAAAGGAGTTCTTTGAGAGGGAGTATATGTTTTGTAAAAGAGTATTCGTGTGTGATTATATTCAACATAAAAGAGTGCTTCCAGTGTGATTTTATTCAATATAAAAGAGTACTTGGAGAGGGAGTATATTTTCTATAAAAGAATTTTTCCTGTATGATTATATTCAATATAAAAGGGTAATTTGAGAGGGAGTATATTTTTTATAAAAGAGTACTTCCTGTGTGATTATATTCAACATAAAAGAGTACTTTGAGACGGAGTATATTTTACATAAAAAAGTACATCCTGTGTGATTATATTCAATATTAAAGAGTGCTTCCAGTGTCATTATATTCAATAAAATAGAGTCCTTGGAGAGGGTGTATATTTTTTATAAAAGAGTTCTTCCTGTTTGATTATATTCAATATAAAAGAGTACTTTGAGTGCTAGTATTTTTTTTATAAAAGAGTACTTCCTGTGTGATTATATTCAATATAAAAGTGTACTTCCAGTGTGATTATATTCAATTTAAAAGAGTGCTTGGAGAGGGAGTATATTTTTGATAAAAGAGTACTTCCTGTGTTATTATATTCAATATAAAAGAGTACTTTGAGAGGTAGTATATTTTTATAAAAATGTACTTCCTGTGTGATTATATTCAGTATAAAAGGGTACTTCCAGTGTGATTATATTGAATATAACAGAGTACTGGAGAGGGTGTATATTTTTTATAAAAGAGTGGTTCCCGTGTAATTATATTCAATATAAGGGAGTTCTTTGAAAGGGAGTATATTTTTTATAAAAGAGTACTTCCATTGTGATTATATTCAATATAAAAGAGTACTTGCAGAGGGAGTATATTTTTTTATAAAAGAGTACTTCTGTGTGATTATATTCAGTATGAAAGATTACTTTGAGAGGGAGTATATTATTTATTAAAGAGTACTTTCAGTGTGATTATATTAAATATAAAAGAGTTCTATGAGAGGGAGTATAATTTTTATAAAAGAATACTTCCTGTTTGATTATATTCTATATAAAAGAGTACTTCCAGTGTGACCATATTCAGTATAATAGAATACATGGAGAGGGAGTATATTTTTTATAAAAGAGTACTTCCTGTGTGATTATATTCAATATAAAAGAGTACTTTGAGAGGGAGTATATTTTTCAAAAAAAAAGTACATCCTGTGTGATTATATTCAATATAAAAGAGTACTTCTAGTGTGATTATATACCATATAAAAGAGTACCTGGAGAGGGACTATATTTTTTCTAAAAGAGTACTTCCTGTGTGTTTATATTCAATATAAAAGACTACATTGAGAGGAAGAATATTTTTTATAAAAGAGTACTACCAGTGTTACTATATTCTATAAAAAAGAGTACTATGAGAGAGAATATATTTTTTATAAATGAGTACTTCCTGTTTGATTATATGCTATATAAAAGAGTAATTCCAGTGTGATCATATTCAATATAAAAGAGTACATGGAGAGGGACTATATTTTTTTATAAAACAGTACTTCCTGTGTGATTATATTCAATATCAAATAGTACTTTGAGAGGAGGTATATTTTTTATAAAAAAGTACTTCCTTTGTGATTATATTCAATATAAAAGAGTACTTCCAGTGTGATTATATTCAATATAAAAGACTAATTGGAGAGGGTGTATATTTTTTATAAAAGAGTTCTTCCAGTGTGATTATATTCAATTTAAAAGAGTACGTGGAGTGGGAGTATATATTTTATAAAAGAGTACTTCCACGGTGATTGTATTCAATAGAAAAGTGTACTTTGAGAGGGAGTATATTTTTTATAAAAGATTACTTCCTGTGTGTTTATATTCAATATAAAGGAGTATTTTCAGAGGGAGTATATTTTTTATAAAAGAGTATTTCCAGTGTTGTTATATTCAATATAAATTAGTACTATGAGAGGGAGTATATTTTTTATAAAAGAGTACTTCCAGTGTGACTATATTCAGTATAAAAGAGTACATGGAGAGGGAGTATATTTTTTATAAAAGAGTAATTCCTGTGTGATTATATTCAATATAAAACAGTACTTCCAGTGCGGTTATATTCAATATAAAAGAGTACTTAGAGAGGGTGTATATTTTTTATAAAAGCGTACTTCCTGTGTGATTATATTCAATATAAAAGAGTACTTTGAGAGGGAGTATATTTTTTATAAAAGAGTACTTCCTGTGAGATTATATTCAGTATAACAGAGTACTTCGAGAGGGTTCATATTTTTCATAAAAGAGTACTTCCAGTGTTATTATATTCAATATAAAAAAGTACTAGGAGAGGGAGTATATTTTTTATAAAAGAGTACATCCTGTTTGATTATATTCTATATTAAAGAGTACTGCCACTGTCATCATATTCAATATAAAAGAGTACATGGAGAGGGACTATATTTTTTATAAAACAGTACTTCCTGTGTGATTATATTCAATATAAAGAGCACATTGAGAGGGAGTATATTTTTTATAAAAAAGTACTTCCTGTGTGATTATATACAATATAAAAGAGTACTTTGAGAGGGAGTGTATTTTTTAAAAAAGAGTACTTCCTGTGTGATTATATTCAATATAAAAGAGTTCTTTGAGAGGTAGCATATTTTTTTATAAAGGAGTACTTCCTGTGTGATTATATTCAATATAAAAGAGTACTTACAGTGTGATCATATTCAATTATAAAAGAGTACATGGAGAGGGATTATATTTTTTATAAAACAGTATTTTCAGTGTGATTATATTCAACATAAAAGAGAACTTCCACTGTGATTATATTCAATAAAAAAGAGTACTATGAGAGGGAGTATATTTTTTTAAAAAGAGAACTTCCTGTGTGATTATATTCAATATAAAAGAGTACAATGAGAGGGAGTATATTTTTTATAAAAGAGTACTTCCTGTGTGATTATATTCAATATAAAACACTACTTCCAGTCTGATTGTATTCAATATAAAAGAGTTCTTGGAGAGGGATTATATTTTTTATAAAAGAGAACTTCCTGTGTAAATATTCAATATAAAAGAGTACTTGCAGTGGGAGTATATTTTTATAAAAGTGTACTTACTGTGTGACTATATTCAATATAAAACAGTACTTTGAGAGGGAGTACATTTTTTGTAAAGGAGTACTTACAGTGTGATTATTTTCAATATAAAAGAGTACTTTGAGAGGGAGTATATTTTTTATAAAAGAGTACTTCCTTTGTGATTATATTCAATATAAAAGAGTACTTTGAGAGGGAGCATATTTTTTATAAAAGAGTACTTCCATTGTGATTATATTCAATATAAAACATTACTTCCAGTGTGATTAGAATCAATATAAAAGAGTGCTTGTAGAGGGAGTATATTTTTTATAAAAAAGTACATCCTGTTTGATTATGTTCAATATAAAAGAGTACTAAGGGAGTAAGTATGTTTTCTATAAAAGAGTACTTCCTGTGTGATTATACTCAATATAAAAGAGTACTTCCTGTGTGATTATATTCAATATAAAAGAGTACTTGGAGAGTTAGTGTATTTCTTATAAAAGAGTATTTCCTGTGTGATAATATTAAATGTAAAAGAGTAATTCCAGTGTGATAATATTCAAAATAGATGAGTACTTGGAGAGAGAGTATATTTTTTATAAAAGAGTACATCCTGTGTGATTCTATTCAATTTAAAAGAGTACTTCCAGTGTGATTGTATTCAATATAAAAGAGTACTTGGAGAGGGTGTATATTTTTTATAAAAGAGTACTTCCTGTGTGATTATATTCATTATAAAAGAGTACTTTGAGACGGAATATATTTTTTATGACAGAGTACTTCCAGTGTTATTATATTCAATATTAAAGAGTACTTGGAGAGGGAGAATATTTTTTATAAAGGAGTATATACTGTTTGATTATATTCTATATTTAGACTACTGCCAGTGTGATTATATTCAATATAAAAGAGTACAGGAAGAGGGACTATATTTTTTATAAAACAGTACTACCTGTGTGATTATATTAAATATAAAAGAGAGCTTTGAGAGGGAGTATATTTTTTATAAAAGAGTACTTCCTGTGTGATCATATATAATATAAAAGTGTACTTTAGGAGGGAGAATATTTTTTATAAAAGAGTACTTCCAGTGTGATTATATTCAATATAAAAGAGTACTTTGAGAGGGAGTATATTTTTTTATAAAAGAGTACTTCCTGTGCGATTATATTCAATATAAAAGAGTACTTGCAGTGTGATCATATTCAATATAAAAGAGTACATGGAGAGAGACTATATTTATTATAAAACAGTACTTCCAGTGTGATAATATTCAATATAAAAGAGTACCTTGACAGGGAATATATTTTTTATGAAAGAGTACTTCCTGTGTGATTATATTCAATATAAAAGAGTACTTCCAGTGTGATTATATTCAATATAAAAGAGTACTATGAATGGGAGTATATTTTTTTAAAAAGAGTACTTCCTGTTGATTATATTCTATATAAAAGAGTAATTCCAGTGTGATAATATTCAATTTAAAAGAGTACATGGTGAGGGGGTACATTTTTTATAAAAGAATACTTCCTGTGCGATTATATTCAATATAAAAGAGTACAATGAGAGGGAGTATATTTTTTATAAAAGAGTACTTCCTTTGTGATTATATTCAACATAAAAGAGTACTTTGACAGGGAGTATATTTTTTATGAAAGAGTACCTCCTGTGTGATTATATTGAATATAAAAGAGTACTTCCACTGTGATTATATTCAATATAAAAGAGTACTATGAGAGGGAGTATATTTTTTTAAAAAGAATACTTCCTGTTGATTATATTATATATAAAAGAGTACTTTGAGAGGGAGTATATTTTTTATAAAAGAGTACTTCCTGTGTGATTATATTCAATATAAAAGAGTACAATGAGAGGGAGTATATTTTTTATAAAAGAGTACTTCCTGTGTGATTATATTCAATATAAAAGACTACTTCCAGTCTGATTCTATTCAGTATAAAAGAGTTCTTGGAGAGGGATTATATTTTTTATAAAAGAGTACTTCCTGTGTAATTATATTCAATGTAAAAGAGTAATTCCAGTGTGATTATATTCAAAATAGTAGAGTACTTGGAGAGAGAGTATATTTTTTATAAAGTAGTACTTCCTGTGTGATTCTATTCAGTTTAAAAGAGTACTTCCAGTATGATTATATTCAATATAAATGAGTACTTGGAGTGTGAGTATATTTTTTATAAAAGAGTACTTCTTGTGTGATTATATTCAATATAAAAGAGTACTTTGAGAGGGAGTATATTTTTTATAAAAGAGTACTTCCAATGTGATTATATTCAATATAAAAGAGTACTTTGAAAGAGAGTATATTTTTTATAAAAGAGTACTTCCTGTATGATTATATTCATTAAAACACAGTACTGTGAGAAGGAGTATATTTTTTATAAAAGAGTACTTCCAGTGTTATTATATTCAATAAAAAACAGTAATAGGAGAGGGAGTATATTTTTTAGAAAGGAGTACATCCTGTTTGATTATATTCTATATTAAAGAGTACTGCCAGTGTGATCATATTCAATATAAAAGAGTACAGGGAGAGGGACTATATTTTTTATAAAACAGTACTTCCTGTGTGATTATATTCAATATAAAAGACCACATTGAGAGAGAGTATACTTTTTATAAGAAAATACTTCCTGTGTGATTATATACAATATAAAAGAGTACTTTGAGACGGAGTATATTTTTTATAAAAGAGTACATCCTGTGTGATCATATACATTCTAAAACTGTACCTTGGGAGTGAGTATATTTTTTCTAAAAGAGTACTTCCAGTGTGACTATATTCAATATAAAAGAGTACTTTGAGAGGAAGTATATTTTTTTATAAAAGAGTAATTCCTGTGTGATTCTATTCAATATAAAAGAGTATTTCCAGTGTGATCATATACAATATAAAAGAGTACATGGAGAGAGACTATATTTATTATAAAACAGTACTTCCAGTGTGATTATATTCAATATAAAAGAGTACCTTGACAGGGTGTATATTTTTTATGAAAGAGTACTTCCTGTGTGATTATATTCAATATAAAAGAGTACTTCCAGTGTGATTATATTCAATATAAAAGAGTACTATGAGAGGGAGTATATTTTTTTAAAAAGAGTACTTCCTGTTTATTATATTCTATATAAAAGAGTAATTCCAGTGTGATAATATTCAATGTAAAAGAGTACATGGTGAAGGGGTATATTTTTTATAAAAGAGTACTTCCTGTGTGACTATATTCAACATAAAAGAGTACAATGAGAGGGAGTACATTTTTGATAAAAGAGTACTTCCTGTGTGATTATATTCAATATAAAAGACTACTTCCAGTGTGACTGTATTCAGTATAAAAGAGTTCGTGGAGAGGGGTTATATTTTTTATAAAAGAGTACTTCCTGTGTGATTATATTCAATATAAAAGAGTACTTGGAGTGGGAGTATATTTTTTATAAAAGTGTACTTCCTGTGTGATTATATTCAATATAAAACAGTACTTTGAGAGGGAGTATATTTTTCATAAAAGAGTACTTCCTTTGTGATTATATTCAGTATAAAAGAGGGCTTTGAGAGGGAGTATATTTTGTATAAAAGAGTACTTCCAGTGTGATTATATTCAATATTAAAGAGTACTATGAGAGGGACTATATTTTTTGCAAAAGAGTACTTCCAGTGTGATTATATTCAATATAAAAGAGTACTTCCTGTGTGATTATATTCAATGTAAAAGAGTACTTCCAGTGTGATCATATACAATATAAAAGAGTACTATGATAGGGAGTATATTTTTTATAAAAGAGTACTTGCTGTTTGATCATATTCTACATAAAAGAGAACTTCCAGTGTGATCATATTCAATAAAAAAGATTACATGGAGTGAGAGTATATTTTATATAAAAGAGTACATCCTGTGTGATTATATTCAATATAAAAGAGTACTTTGAGAGGGAGTATATTTTTTATAAATGAGTACTTCCTGTATGATTATATTACATATAAATGGGTATTTCCAGCGTATTGATATTCAATATAAAAGAGTACTTCCTGTGTGATTATATTCAATATAAAACAGTACTTGGAGTCGGAGTATATTTTTTATAAAAGAGTACTTCCATTGTGATTATATTCAATATAAAAGAGTACTTTGAGAGGGAGCATATTTTTTATAAAAGAGTACTTCCAATGTTATTATATTCAATATAAAATATTAGTTCCAGTGTGATTATATTCAATATAAAAGAGTGCTTGCAGAGGGAGTATATTTTTTATAAAAAAGTACTTCCTGTTTGATTATATTCAATATAAAAGAGTACTATGGGAGTAAGTATATTTTTTATAAAAGAATACTTCATGTGTGATTATACTCAATATAAAAGAGTAGTTGGAGAGTTAGTGTATTTTTTATAAAAGAGTAATTCCTGTGTGATTATATTCAATGTAAAAGAGTAATTCCAGTGTGATCATATTCAACATAAAAGAGTACTGGGAGAGAGAGTATATTTTTTATAAAAGAGTACTTCCTGTGTGATTCTATTCAATTTAAAAGAGTTTTTCCAGTGTGATTATATTGAATATAAAAGAGTACTTGTAGTGTGAGTATATTTTTTAGAAAAGAGTACTTCCTGTGTTATTATATTCAATATAAAAGAGTACTTTGAGAGGGAGTATATTTTTTATAAAAGAGTACTTCCAGTGTGATTATATTCAATATAAAAGAATCGTTGGAGTGGGAGTATATTTTTTATAAAAGAGTACTTCCTGTCTGATCATATTAAATATAAAAGAGTACTTTGAGAGGGAGTACATTTTTTATAAAAGAGTACTTCCTGTGTGATTATATTCAATATAAAAGAGTAGTTCCAGTGTGATTCCAGTCATTATATAGGACTACTTGGAGAGTGAGAATATTTTTTATAAAAGAGTACTTCCTGTGTGATTATATTCAATATAAGAGAGTACTTGCAGAGTTAGTGTATTTTTTATAAAACAGTACTTCCTGTGTGATTATATTCAATGTAAAAGAGGAATTCCAGTGTGATTATAAGCAATATAAAAGAGTACTGGGAGAGAAAGTATATTTTTTATAAAAGAGAACTTCGTGTGTGATTCTATTCAATTTAAAAGAGTACTTCCAGTGTGATTATATTGAATATAAAAGAGTACATGGAGTGTGAGTATATTTCTTATAAAAGAGTACTTCCTGTGTGATTATATTCAGTATAAAAGAGTACTTTGAGAGGGAGTATATTTTTTATAAAAGAGTACGTCCAGTGTGATTATATTCAATATAAAAGAGTATTTGTAGTGGGAGTATATTTTTTATAAAAGAGTACTTCCTGTGTGATCATATTAAATATAAAAGAGTACTTTGAGAAGGAGTACATTTTTTATAAAAGAGTACTTCCTGTGTGATTATATTCGATATAAAAGAATACTCGCAGTATGATTATATTCAATATAAAATACTACTATGAGAGGGAGCATATTTTTTATAAAAGAGTACTTCCTGGTTGATTATATTCTACATAAAAGTGTACTTCCAGTTTGATCACATTCATTGTAAAAGAGTACATGGAGATGGAGTATATTTTTTATTAAAGAGTAGTTCCTGTGTGATAATATTCAATATAAAAGAGTGCTTTGAGAGGGAGTACATTTTTTATAAAAGAGTACTTCCTGTGTGAATATATTCAGTATAAAAGAGTACTTCCTGTGTGATTATATTCAATATAAAAGAGTACTTGGAGAGGTAGTATATTTTGTATAAAAGAGTAATTCCTGTGTGATTTTATTCAATATAAAAGAGTACATGGAGAGGGAGTGTATTTTTTATAAAAGAGTACTTCCTGTGTGATTATATTCAATATAAAATAGTGCTTCCAGTGTGATTATATTCAATATAAAAGACTACTGGGAGAGGGAGTATATTTTTTATAAAAGAGTACTTCCTGTGTGATTATATTCAATATAAAAGAGTACTTCCAGTGTGATTATATTGAATATAAAAGAGTACTTTGGGAGGGAGTATATTTTTAATAAAAGAGTGCTTACAGTGTCATTATATTCAATATAAAAGAGTAATTTGAGAGTGAGTACATTTTTTATGAAAGACTACTTCCTGTGTGATTATATTCAACATAAAAGAGTACTTCCAGTGTGATTATATTCAATACAAAAGAGTACTAGGAGAGTGAGTATATTTTTTAGAAAAGAGTACTTCCTTTTTGATTATATTCTAAATAAAAGAGTACTTCCAGATTGATCACATTCAGTATAAAAGAGTACATGCAGAGGGAGTATATTTTTTATTAAAGAGTACTTCCTGTGTGATTATATTCAATATAAAAGAGTACTTTGAGAGGGAGTACATTTTTTATAAAAAAGTACTTCCTGTGTGATTATAATCAATATAAAAGAGTACTTCCTGTGTGGTTATATTCAATATAAAAGAGTACTTGGATTGGGAGTATATTATTTATAAAAGAGTACTTCCTGTGTGATCATATTAAATATAAAAGAGTAGTTTGAGAGGGAGTACATTTTTTAATAAAAAAGTACTTCCTGTGAGATTATAATCAATATAAAAGAGTACTTCAAGGGTGATTATATTCAATATAAAAGAATAGTATGAGAGGGAGTAAATTTTTTATAAAAGAGTACTTCCTGTGTGATTATATTCTACATAAAAGAGTACTTCCAGTTTCATCACATTCAATATAAAAGAGTGCATGCAGAGGGAGTATATTTGTTATTAAAGAGTACTTCCTGTGTGATTATATTCAATATAAAAGAGTACTTTGAGAGGGAGTACATTTTTTATTAAAGAGTACTTCCTCTGTGGTTATATTCAATATAAAAGAGTACTTGGAGTGGGAGTAGATTTTTTTTTAAGAGTACTTCCTGTTCGATTATATTCTATATAAAAGAGTACTTCCAGTTTGTTCACATTCAGTATAAAAGAGTACATGGAGAGGGGTATATTTTTTATTAAAGAGTACCTCCTGTGTGATTATATTCAATATAAAAGAGTACCTGGAGAGGGAGTATATTTTTTATAAAAGAGTACTTCCTTTGTGGTTATATTCACTATAAAAGAGTACTTTGAGTGAGAGTATATTTTTTATAAAAGAATATTTCCTCTGTGATTATATTCTATATAAAACAGTACTTCCAGATTGATCACATTCAATATAAAAGAGTACATGGAGAGGGAGTATATTTTTTATTAAAGAGCACTTCCTATGTGATTATATTGAATATAACAGAGTACTTTGAGAGGGAGTACATTTTTTATAAAAGAGTACTTCCTATGTGATTATATTCAATATGAAAGAGTACTTCCAGTGTGATTATATTCAATATAAAAGAGTACTTGGGAGGGAGAATATTAGGTATAAAAGAGTACTTCCTGTGTGATTTTATTCAACATAAAAGAGTACTTGGAGATGGAGTATATTTTTTATAAAAGAGTATTTCCTGTGTGATTATTTTCAATATAAAATAGTCCTTCCAGTGTGATTATATTCAATATAAAAGAGTACTTGGAGAGGGAGTTAATTTTTCATAAAAGAGTACTTCCCGTGTGATTATATTCCATATAAAAGAGTACTTGGAGAGGGAGTATATTTTTTATAAAAGAGTACTTCCTGTGTTTATATTCAATATAAAAGAGTACTTCCAGTGTGATAATATTCAATATAAAAGAGTACTTCCAGTGTGATTATATTCAATACAAAAGAGTACTTGGGATGGAGAATATTAGGTATAAAAGAGTACTTCCTGTGTGATTTCATTCAACATAAAAGAGAACTTGGAGATGGAGTATATTTTTTATAAAAGAGTACTTCCTGTGTGATTATATTCAATATAAAACAGTACTTGGAGAGGGAGTGTATTTTTTATATAAGAGTACTTCCTGTGTGATTATATTCAATGTACAAGAGTATTTCCAGTCTGATTATATTCAACATAAAAGAGTACTTGAAGAGGGAGTATATTTTTTAAAAAAGAGTACTTACTGTGTGATTCTTTTCAATATAAAAGAGTACTTCCCGTGTTATTATATTCAATATAAAAGAGTCCTTGGAGTGGGAGTGTATTTTTTATAAAAGAGCACTTCCTGTGTGATTATATTCAATATAAAAGAGTAGTTTGAGAGGGAGTATTTTTTTTATAAAAGAGTACATCCAGTGTGATTATATTCAATATAAAAGAGTAATTGGAGAGGGAGTATATTTTTTATAAAAGAGTATTTCCTATTTGATTATATTTTATATTAAAGAGTACTTCCAGTGTAATCATATTCAGTATAAAAGAGTACATGGAGAGGGACTATGTTTTTTATAAAACAGTACATCCTGTGTGATTATAATCAATATAATAGAGCACATTGAGATGGAGTATATTTTTTATAAAATAGTACTTCGTGTGTGATTATATTCAATATAAAAGAGTACTTCCTGTGTGATTATATTCAATATAAAAGAGAACTTTGAGAAGGAGTATATTTTTTATAAAAAAGTACTTCCTTTGTGATTATATTCAGTATAAAAGTGTACTTACAGTGTGATTATATTCAATATAAAAGAGAACATGGAGTGGGAGTATATTTTTTATAAAAGAGTAATTCCTGTGTGGTTATATTCAATGTAAAAGAGTACTTGGAGTGGAAGTATATTTTTTATAAAAGAGTACTTCCTGTGTGATCATATTAAATATAAAAGAGTACTTTGAGAGGGATTATATTATTTATAAAAGAGTACTTCCAGTGTGATTATATTCAATGTAAAAGAGTACTATGAGAGGGATAATATTTTTTATAAAAGAGTACTTCCAGTGTGATTATATTCAATATAAAAGAGTACTATGAGAGGGATTATATTTTTTCTAAAAGAGTACCTCCTGTTTAATTATATTCTATATAAAAGAGTACTTCCAGTTTGATCATATTCAATATAAAAGAGTACATGGAGAGGGAGTATATTTTTTATTAAAGAGTACTTCCTGTGTGATTATATTCAATATAAAAGAGTACTTTGAGAGGGAGTACGTTTTTTATAAAAGAGTACTTCCTATGTGATTATATTCAATATAAAAGAGTAATTCCAGTGTGATTATATTGAATATAAAAGAGTACTTGGAGAGGGAGTATATTTGGTATAAAAGCGTACTTCCTGTGTGATTTTATTCCATATAAAAGAGTACTTGGGGATGGAGTATATTTTTTATAAAAGAGTACTTCCTGTGTTATTATATTCAATATAAAATAGTACCTGGAGTGGGAGTATATTTTTTATAAAACAGTAATTCCTCTGGGATTATATCCAGTATAAAAGAGTATTTTGAGAGGGAGTATATTTTTTATAAAGGTGTACATCCAGTGTGATTATATTCAATATAAAAGAGTAATTTGAGAGGGAGTATATTTTTTATAAATAGTACTTCCTTTGTGATTATATTCAATATAAATGTGTAATTCCAGTGTGATTATATTCAATATAAAAGAGTACTTTGAGAGGGAGTACATTTTGTATAAAAGAGTACTTCCTGTGTGATTTTATTCAATATAAAAGACTACTTGGAGAGGGAGTGTATTTTTTATAAAAGAGTACTTCCTGTGTGATTATATTCAATATAAAATAGTACTACCAGTGTGATCATATTCAATATAAAAGAGTACTTGGAGAGGGAGCATATTTTTAATAAAAGACTACTTCCTTTGTGGTTATATTCAATTTAAAAGAATACTTGGAGTGGGAGTATATTTTTTATAAAAGAGTATTTCCTGTGTGATTATATTCTATATAAAAGAGTACTTCCAGTTTGATCACATTCAATATAAAAGAGTACATAGAGACGGAGTATATTTTTTATTAAATAGTACTTCCTGTGTGATTATATTCAATATAATAGAGCACATTGAGAGGGAGTATATTTTTTATAAAAAAGTACTTCCTGTGTGATTATATTCAGTATAAAAGAGTGCTTCCAGTGTGATTATATTCAATATAAAGAGTACTTGGAGAGGGAGTATATTTTTTATAAAAGAGTACTTCCTGTGTGATTATACTCAATATAAAAGAAAACTTTGAGAAGGAGTATATTTTATATAAAAAAGTACTTCCTGTGTGATTATATTCAGTATAAAAGAGTACTCTCAGTGTGATTGCATTCAATATAAAAGAGAACTTGGATTGGGAGTATATTTTTTATAAAAGAGTACTTCCTGTGTGGTTATATTCAATATAAAAGAGTAATTGGAGTGGGAGAATATTTTTTATAAAAAAGTACGTCCTGTGTGATCATATTAAATATAAAAGAGTACTTTCAGAGGGATTATATTTCTTATAAAAGAGTATTCCACAGTGATTATATTCAATATAAAAGAGTACTATGAGAGGGAGTATATTTTTTCTAAAACAGTACTTCCTGTTTGATTATATTTTGTATAAAAGAGTACTTCCAGTTTGACCACATTCAATATAAAAGAGTACATGGAGAGGGAGTATATTTTTTATTAAAGAGTACTTCCTGTGTGATTATATTCATTATAAAAGAGTACTTTGAGAGGGAGTCCATTTTTTATAAAAGAGCACTTCCTGTGTGATTATATTCAATATAAAAGAGTACTTCCAGTGTGATTATTTTCAATATATAAGAGTAATCTGAGAGGGAGTATATTTTTTATAAAAGAGTCCTTCCTGTGTGATTATATTCAGTATAAACGAGTACTTCCAGTGTGATTATATTCAATATAAAAGAGTACTTGGGGAGGTAGTATATTTTGTATAAAGGAGTACTTCCTGTGTAATTTTATTCAATATAAAAGAGTACATGGAGGGGGAGTGTATTTTTTATAAAAGAGTACTTCCTATGTGATTATATTCAATATAAAAGAGTACTGGGAGAGGGAGTATATTTTTTATAAAAGAGTACTTCCTTTGTGGTTATATTCAATATAAAAGAGTACTTGGAGTGGGAGTATATTTTTTATAAAAGAGTATTTCCTCTGTGATTATATTCTATATAAAAGAGTACTTCCAGTTTGATCACATTCAATAAAAAAGAGTACATGGAGAAGGAGTATATTTTTTATTAAAAAGTACTTCCTGTGTGATTATATTCAATATAAAAGAGTACTTACAGTGCGATCATATTCAATATAAAAGAGTACTATGATAGGGAGTATATTTTTCATAAAAGAGTACGTCCTGTGTGATTATATTGAATAAAAAAGAATACTTCCAGTGTGATTATATTCAATATAAAAGAGTACTTGGAGAGGGAGTATATTTTTTTATAAAGAGTACTTCCTGTGTGATTATATTCAAAATAAAATAGTACTTGGAGAGGGAGTATATTTTTTATAAACGAGTGCTTCCTGTGTGATTATACTCAATATAAAAGAGTACTTCCAGTTTGATTATATTCAATATAAAATAGTACTTGGAGAGGGAGTATATTTTTTATAAAAGAGTACTTCCTGTGTGATTATATTCAATACAAAAGACTACTTCCAGTGTGATTGTATTCAATATAAAAGAGTAATTTTAGAGGGAGTATATTTTAAATAAAAGAGTACTTCCTATTTGATTATATTCAATAAAAAAGAGTACTTGCAATGGGAGTTTGTTTTTTATAAAAGGGTAGTTCCATGTGATTATATTCAATATAAAAGAGAAATTTGAGAGAGAGTATATTTTTTATAAAAGAGAACTTCCTGTGTGATTCTATTCAAAATAAAAGAGTACTTGGAGAGGGAGTATATTTTTTATAAACGACTATTCCTGTGTGATTATACTCAATATAAAAGAGCACTTCCAGTGTGATTATATTTAATATAAAAGAGTAGCTGGAGAGGGTGTATATTTTTTTTAAAAGAGTACTTCCTGTGTGATTATATTCAATATAAAAGAGTACTTACAGTGGGAGTGTGCTTTTTATAAAAGGGTAATTGTTGTGTCATTATATTCAATATAAAAGAGAACTTTGAGAGGAGTATATTTTTTATACAATAGTACATCCTGTGTGATTATATTCAATATAAAAGACTACTTTAAGTGTGATTGTATTCAGCATAAAAGAGTACTTGGAGAGGGAGTATATGTTTAATAAAACAGTTCTTCCTGTGTGAGTATATTCAATATAAAAGAGTACCAGGAGTGGGAGTATATTTTTTATACAAGAGTACCTCCTGTGTGATTATATTCAATATAAAAGAGTACTTTGAGTGGGACTATGTTTTTTATAAAAGAGTATTTCCTGTGTGATTATATTCAATATAAAACAGTACTTTGAGAGGGAGTATATTTTTTATAAAAGAATACTTCCTGTGTCATTATATTCAATATAAAAGAGTACTTGGAGAGGGAGTATATTTTTTATAAAAGAGTACTTCCAGTGTGATTATATTCAATATAAACGAATACTTCCTTTGTGATTATATTCAATAGAAAAGAGTACTTCCAGTGTGATCACATTCAGTATAAAGGAGTACTATGATTGGGAGTATATTTTTTATAAAAGAGTACTTCCTGTTTGATTATATTCTATATAAAAGATTACTTCCAGTGTGATAAGAGTCAATATAAAAGAGTACATGGAGAGGGGGTATATTTTTTATAAAAGAGTACTTCCTGTTTGTTTATATTCTATATAAAAGAGTAAATCCAGTGTGATCATATTCAGTATGAAAGCGTACATGTAGAGGGAGTATATTTTTTATAACAGAGTAATTCCTGTGTGATTATATTCAATATAAAAGAGAACTTGGAGTCGGAGTATATTTTTTATAAAAGAGTACTTCCATTATGATTATATTCAATATAAAAGAGTGTTTTGAGAGGCAGTATTTTTTGTATAAAAGAATACTTCCATTGTGATTATATTCAAAATAAAAGAGTACTTTGAGACGGAGAATATTTTTTATAAAAGAGGACTTCCATTGTGATTATATTCAATATAAAAGAGTACATTGTGAGGGAGAATATTTTTTATAAAAGAGTACTTCCAGTGTGGTTATACTCAATATAAAAGAGTACTATGAGAGGGAGTATATTTTTTATAAGCAAGTACTTCCTGTGTGATTATATTCAATATAAGAGAGTACTTGGAAAGGGTGTATAATTTTTACAAAAGAGTTCTTCCTGTGTTATTATATTCAACATAAAAGAGAACTTTGAGAGGGAGTATATTTTTTATAAAAGAGTAATTCCAGTGCGATCATATTCAATATAAAAGAGTATATGGAGAAGGAGTATATTTTTTATAAAAGAGTACTTCCTGTGTGATTATTTTCAATATAAAAGAGTAATTCCAGTGTGATTATATTCAATATAAAAGAGTACATGGAGAGGGAGTTTTTTTTTTATAAAAGAGTACTTCCTTTGTGATTATATACAAAATAAAAGAGTACATGGAGAAGCAGTATAATTTTTATAGAAGAGTACTTCCAGTGTGATTATATTCAATATAAAAGAGTACTTATAGAGGGAGTATATTTTTTATAAAAGAGTAATTCCTGTGTGATTATACCCAATATAAAAGAGTACTTCCAGTGTGATAATATTCAGTATAAAAGATTTCTTTGAGAGGAATTATATTTTTAATAAAAGAGTACTTCCTGTGTGAATATATTCAATATAAAAGAGAACTTGGAGTGGAAGTATATTTTTTATAAAAGAGTACTTCCTGTGTGATTATATACATTATAAAAGAGTACTTAGAGAGGGAGTATATTTTTTATAATAGAGTACTTCCAGTGTGATTATATTCAATATAAACGAGTACTTGGAGAGGGTGTATATTTTTTATAAAAGAGTTCTTCCTGTGTGATCATATTAAATATGAAAGTTCTTTATTTATTAAATATATAGTTCTTCTTTATCTATTTAATATATATTGTTCTTTATATATTAAATATATAGTTCTTCTTTATCTATTAAATATATAGTTCTTCCTATATTCAATATAAAAGAGTACTTTGAGAGGGAGTATATTTTTTATAAAAGAGCACTTCCCGTGTGATTATATTAAATATAAAAGAGTACTTCCAGTGTGATTATATTCAATATAAACGAGTACTTGGAGAGGGTGTATATTTTTTATAAAAGAATACTTCCTGTGTGATTATATTCAATATAAAAGAGTACTTTGAGAGGGAGTATATTTTTTATAAAAGCGTACTTCCTGTGTGATTATATTCAATATAAAAAAGTACTTTGAGAAGGAGTATATTTTTTCTAAAATATTACATCCAGTGTTATTATATTCAATATAAAAGAGTACTATGAGAGGGAGTGTATTTTTTATAAAAGAGTATTTCCTGTTTGATTATATTCTATATAAAAGAGTACTTCCAGTGTGATCATATTCAATATAAAAGAGTACATGCAGAGGGAGTATATTTTTTTAAAAAGAGTACATCCTGTGTGATTATATTCAATATAAAAGAGTATTTGAGAGGGTGTATATTTTTTATAAAAGAGTACTTCCTGTGTGATTATATTCAATATAAAAGAGTACTTCCAGTGTGATTATATTCAGTATAAAAGAGTACTTGGAGAGGGAGTATATTTTTTATAATAGAGTTGTTCCAGTGGGATTATATTCAATATAAAAAGTACTTGGAGTGGGAGTATATTTTTTATAATAGAGTACTTCCTGTGTGATTATATTCATTATAAAAGAGAAGGTTGAGAGGGAGTATATTTTTATAGAAGAGTACTTCCATTGTGATTATATTCAATATAAAAGAGTACTTCCAGTGTGATTATATTCAATATAAAAGAGTACTTTGAGAGGGTGTATATTTTTTATAAAAGAGTAGTTCCTATGTGTTTATATTCAATATAAAAGAGTACTTTGAGAGAGAGTATATTTTTTATAAAAGAGTATTTCCAGTGTTGTTATATTCAATATAAAAGAGTACTATGAGAGGGAGTATCTTTTTTATAAAAGAGTACTTCCTGTTTCATTATATTCTATATAAAAGAGTACTTCTAGTGTGATCATATTCAATATAAAAGAGTAAATGGAGAGGAAGTATATTTTTTATAAAAGAGTACTTCCTGTGTGATTTTATTCAATATAAAGGAGTTCTTTGAGAGGGAGTATATGTTTTGTAAAAGAGTATTCGTGTGTGATTATATTCAACATAAAAGAGTGCTTCCAGTGTGATTTTATTCAATATAAAAGAGTACTTGGAGAGGGAGTATATTTTCTATAAAAGAATTTTTCCTGTATGATTATATTCAATATAAAAGGGTAATTTGAGAGGGAGTATATTTTTTATAAAAGAGTACTTCCTGTGTGATTATATTCAACATAAAAGAGTACTTTGAGACGGAGTATATTTTACATAAAAAAGTACATCCTGTGTGATTATATTCAATATTAAAGAGTGCTTCCAGTGTCATTATATTCAATAAAATAGAGTCCTTGGAGAGGGTGTATATTTTTTATAAAAGAGTTCTTCCTGTTTGATTATATTCAATATAAAAGAGTACTTTGAGTGCTAGTATTTTTTTTATAAAAGAGTACTTCCTGTGTGATTATATTCAATATAAAAGTGTACTTCCAGTGTGATTATATTCAATTTAAAAGAGTGCTTGGAGAGGGAGTATATTTTTGATAAAAGAGTACTTCCTGTGTTATTATATTCAATATAAAAGAGTACTTTGAGAGGTAGTATATTTTTATAAAAATGTACTTCCTGTGTGATTATATTCAGTATAAAAGGGTACTTCCAGTGTGATTATATTGAATATAACAGAGTACTGGAGAGGGTGTATATTTTTTATAAAAGAGTGGTTCCCGTGTAATTATATTCAATATAAGGGAGTTCTTTGAAAGGGAGTATATTTTTTATAAAAGAGTACTTCCATTGTGATTATATTCAATATAAAAGAGTACTTGCAGAGGGAGTATATTTTTTTATAAAAGAGTACTTCTGTGTGATTATATTCAGTATGAAAGATTACTTTGAGAGGGAGTATATTATTTATTAAAGAGTACTTTCAGTGTGATTATATTAAATATAAAAGAGTTCTATGAGAGGGAGTATAATTTTTATAAAAGAATACTTCCTGTTTGATTATATTCTATATAAAAGAGTACTTCCAGTGTGACCATATTCAGTATAATAGAATACATGGAGAGGGAGTATATTTTTTATAAAAGAGTACTTCCTGTGTGATTATATTCAATATAAAAGAGTACTTTGAGAGGGAGTATATTTTTCAAAAAAAAAGTACATCCTGTGTGATTATATTCAATATAAAAGAGTACTTCTAGTGTGATTATATACCATATAAAAGAGTACCTGGAGAGGGACTATATTTTTTCTAAAAGAGTACTTCCTGTGTGTTTATATTCAATATAAAAGACTACATTGAGAGGAAGAATATTTTTTATAAAAGAGTACTACCAGTGTTACTATATTCTATAAAAAAGAGTACTATGAGAGAGAATATATTTTTTATAAATGAGTACTTCCTGTTTGATTATATGCTATATAAAAGAGTAATTCCAGTGTGATCATATTCAATATAAAAGAGTACATGGAGAGGGACTATATTTTTTTATAAAACAGTACTTCCTGTGTGATTATATTCAATATCAAATAGTACTTTGAGAGGAGGTATATTTTTTATAAAAAAGTACTTCCTTTGTGATTATATTCAATATAAAAGAGTACTTCCAGTGTGATTATATTCAATATAAAAGACTAATTGGAGAGGGTGTATATTTTTTATAAAAGAGTTCTTCCAGTGTGATTATATTCAATTTAAAAGAGTACGTGGAGTGGGAGTATATATTTTATAAAAGAGTACTTCCACGGTGATTGTATTCAATAGAAAAGTGTACTTTGAGAGGGAGTATATTTTTTATAAAAGATTACTTCCTGTGTGTTTATATTCAATATAAAGGAGTATTTTCAGAGGGAGTATATTTTTTATAAAAGAGTATTTCCAGTGTTGTTATATTCAATATAAATTAGTACTATGAGAGGGAGTATATTTTTTATAAAAGAGTACTTCCAGTGTGACTATATTCAGTATAAAAGAGTACATGGAGAGGGAGTATATTTTTTATAAAAGAGTAATTCCTGTGTGATTATATTCAATATAAAACAGTACTTCCAGTGCGGTTATATTCAATATAAAAGAGTACTTAGAGAGGGTGTATATTTTTTATAAAAGCGTACTTCCTGTGTGATTATATTCAATATAAAAGAGTACTTTGAGAGGGAGTATATTTTTTATAAAAGAGTACTTCCTGTGAGATTATATTCAGTATAACAGAGTACTTCGAGAGGGTTCATATTTTTCATAAAAGAGTACTTCCAGTGTTATTATATTCAATATAAAAAAGTACTAGGAGAGGGAGTATATTTTTTATAAAAGAGTACATCCTGTTTGATTATATTCTATATTAAAGAGTACTGCCACTGTCATCATATTCAATATAAAAGAGTACATGGAGAGGGACTATATTTTTTATAAAACAGTACTTCCTGTGTGATTATATTCAATATAAAGAGCACATTGAGAGGGAGTATATTTTTTATAAAAAAGTACTTCCTGTGTGATTATATACAATATAAAAGAGTATTTTGAGAGGGAGTGTATTTTTTAAAAAAGAGTACTTCCTGTGTGATTATATTCAATATAAAAGAGTTCTTTGAGAGGTAGCATATTTTTTTATAAAGGAGTACTTCCTGTGTGATTATGTTCAATATAAAAGAGTACTTACAGTGTGATCATATTCAATTATAAAAGAGTACATGGAGAGGGATTATATTTTTTATAAAACAGTATTTTCAGTGTGATTATATTCAACATAAAAGAGAACTTCCACTGTGATTATATTCAATAAAAAAGAGTACTATGAGAGGGAGTATATTTTTTTAAAAAGAGAACTTCCTGTGTGATTATATTCAATATAAAAGAGTACAATGAGAGGGAGTATATTTTTTATAAAAGAGTACTTCCTGTGTGATTATATTCAATATAAAACACTACTTCCAGTCTGATTGTATTCAATATAAAAGAGTTCTTGGAGAGGGATTATATTTTTTATAAAAGAGAACTTCCTGTGTAAATATTCAATATAAAAGAGTACTTGCAGTGGGAGTATATTTTTATAAAAGTGTACTTACTGTGTGACTATATTCAATATAAAACAGTACTTTGAGAGGGAGTACATTTTTTGTAAAGGAGTACTTACAGTGTGATTATTTTCAATATAAAAGAGTACTTTGAGAGGGAGTATATTTTTTATAAAAGAGTACTTCCTTTGTGATTATATTCAATATAAAAGAGTACTTTGAGAGGGAGCATATTTTTTATAAAAGAGTACTTCCATTGTGATTATATTCAATATAAAACATTACTTCCAGTGTGATTAGAATCAATATAAAAGAGTGCTTGTAGAGGGAGTATATTTTTTATAAAAAAGTACATCCTGTTTGATTATGTTCAATATAAAAGAGTACTAAGGGAGTAAGTATGTTTTCTATAAAAGAGTACTTCCTGTGTGATTATACTCAATATAAAAGAGTACTTCCTGTGTGATTATATTCAATATAAAAGAGTACTTGGAGAGTTAGTGTATTTCTTATAAAAGAGTATTTCCTGTGTGATAATATTAAATGTAAAAGAGTAATTCCAGTGTGATAATATTCAAAATAGATGAGTACTTGGAGAGAGAGTATATTTTTTATAAAAGAGTACATCCTGTGTGATTCTATTCAATTTAAAAGAGTACTTCCAGTGTGATTGTATTCAATATAAAAGAGTACTTGGAGAGGGTGTATATTTTTTATAAAAGAGTACTTCCTGTGTGATTATATTCATTATAAAAGAGTACTTTGAGACGGAATATATTTTTTATGACAGAGTACTTCCAGTGTTATTATATTCAATATTAAAGAGTACTTGGAGAGGGAGAATATTTTTTATAAAGGAGTATATACTGTTTGATTATATTCTATATTTAGACTACTGCCAGTGTGATTATATTCAATATAAAAGAGTACAGGAAGAGGGACTATATTTTTTATAAAACAGTACTACCTGTGTGATTATATTAAATATAAAAGAGAGCTTTGAGAGGGAGTATATTTTTTATAAAAGAGTACTTCCTGTGTGATCATATATAATATAAAAGTGTACTTTAGGAGGGAGAATATTTTTTATAAAAGAGTACTTCCAGTGTGATTATATTCAATATAAAAGAGTACTTTGAGAGGGAGTATATTTTTTTATAAAAGAGTACTTCCTGTGCGATTATATTCAATATAAAAGAGTACTTGCAGTGTGATCATATTCAATATAAAAGAGTACATGGAGAGAGACTATATTTATTATAAAACAGTACTTCCAGTGTGATAATATTCAATATAAAAGAGTACCTTGACAGGGAATATATTTTTTATGAAAGAGTACTTCCTGTGTGATTATATTCAATATAAAAGAGTACTTCCAGTGTGATTATATTCAATATAAAAGAGTACTATGAATGGGAGTATATTTTTTTAAAAAGAGTACTTCCTGTTGATTATATTCTATATAAAAGAGTAATTCCAGTGTGATAATATTCAATTTAAAAGAGTACATGGTGAGGGGGTACATTTTTTATAAAAGAATACTTCCTGTGCGATTATATTCAATATAAAAGAGTACAATGAGAGGGAGTATATTTTTTATAAAAGAGTACTTCCTTTGTGATTATATTCAACATAAAAGAGTACTTTGACAGGGAGTATATTTTTTATGAAAGAGTACCTCCTGTGTGATTATATTGAATATAAAAGAGTACTTCCACTGTGATTATATTCAATATAAAAGAGTACTATGAGAGGGAGTATATTTTTTTAAAAAGAATACTTCCTGTTGATTATATTATATATAAAAGAGTACTTTGAGAGGGAGTATATTTTTTATAAAAGAGTACTTCCTGTGTGATTATATTCAATATAAAAGAGTACAATGAGAGGGAGTATATTTTTTATAAAAGAGTACTTCCTGTGTGATTATATTCAATATAAAAGACTGCTTCCAGTCTGATTCTATTCAGTATAAAAGAGTTCTTGGAGAGGGATTATATTTTTTATAAAAGAGTACTTCCTGTGTAATTATATTCAATGTAAAAGAGTAATTCCAGTGTGATTATATTCAAAATAGTAGAGTACTTGGAGAGAGAGTATATTTTTTATAAAGTAGTACTTCCTGTGTGATTCTATTCAGTTTAAAAGAGTACTTCCAGTATGATTATATTCAATATAAATGAGTACTTGGAGTGTGAGTATATTTTTTATAAAAGAGTACTTCTTGTGTGATTATATTCAATATAAAAGAGTACTTTGAGAGGGAGTATATTTTTTATAAAAGAGTACTTCCAATGTGATTATATTCAATATAAAAGAGTACTTTGAAAGAGAGTATATTTTTTATAAAAGAGTACTTCCTGTATGATTATATTCATTAAAACACAGTACTGTGAGAAGGAGTATATTTTTTATAAAAGAGTACTTCCAGTGTTATTATATTCAATAAAAAACAGTAATAGGAGAGGGAGTATATTTTTTAGAAAGGAGTACATCCTGTTTGATTATATTCTATATTAAAGAGTACTGCCAGTGTGATCATATTCAATATAAAAGAGTACAGGGAGAGGGACTATATTTTTTATAAAACAGTACTTCCTGTGTGATTATATTCAATATAAAAGACCACATTGAGAGAGAGTATACTTTTTATAAGAAAATACTTCCTGTGTGATTATATACAATATAAAAGAGTACTTTGAGACGGAGTATATTTTTTATAAAAGAGTACATCCTGTGTGATCATATACATTCTAAAACTGTACCTTGGGAGTGAGTATATTTTTTCTAAAAGAGTACTTCCAGTGTGACTATATTCAATATAAAAGAGTACTTTGAGAGGAAGTATATTTTTTTATAAAAGAGTAATTCCTGTGTGATTCTATTCAATATAAAAGAGTATTTCCAGTGTGATCATATACAATATAAAAGAGTACATGGAGAGAGACTATATTTATTATAAAACAGTACTTCCAGTGTGATTATATTCAATATAAAAGAGTACCTTGACAGGGTGTATATTTTTTATGAAAGAGTACTTCCTGTGTGATTATATTCAATATAAAAGAGTACTTCCAGTGTGATTATATTCAATATAAAAGAGTACTATGAGAGGGAGTATATTTTTTTAAAAAGAGTACTTCCTGTTTATTATATTCTATATAAAAGAGTAATTCCAGTGTGATAATATTCAATGTAAAAGAGTACATGGTGAAGGGGTATATTTTTTATAAAAGAGTACTTCCTGAGTGACTATATTCAACATAAAAGAGTACAATGAGAGGGAGTACATTTTTGATAAAAGAGTACTTCCTGTGTGATTATATTCAATATAAAAGACTACTTCCAGTGTGACTGTATTCAGTATAAAAGAGTTCGTGGAGAGGGGTTATATTTTTTATAAAAGAGTACTTCCTGTGTGATTATATTCAATATAAAAGAGTACTTGGAGTGGGAGTATATTTTTTATAAAAGTGTACTTCCTGTGTGATTATATTCAATATAAAACAGTACTTTGAGAGGGAGTATATTTTTCATAAAAGAGTACTTCCTTTGTGATTATATTCAGTATAAAAGAGGGCTTTGAGAGGGAGTATATTTTGTATAAAAGAGTACTTCCAGTGTGATTATATTCAATATTAAAGAGTACTATGAGAGGGACTATATTTTTTGCAAAAGAGTACTTCCAGTGTGATTATATTCAATATAAAAGAGTACTTCCTGTGTGATTATATTCAATGTAAAAGAGTACTTCCAGTGTGATCATATACAATATAAAAGAGTACTATGATAGGGAGTATATTTTTTATAAAAGAGTACTTGCTGTTTGATCATATTCTACATAAAAGAGAACTTCCAGTGTGATCATATTCAATAAAAAAGATTACATGGAGTGAGAGTATATTTTATATAAAAGAGTACATCCTGTGTGATTATATTCAATATAAAAGAGTACTTTGAGAGGGAGTATATTTTTTATAAATGAGTACTTCCTGTATGATTATATTACATATAAATGGGTATTTCCAGCGTATTGATATTCAATATAAAAGAGTACTTCCTGTGTGATTATATTCAATATAAAACAGTACTTGGAGTCGGAGTATATTTTTTATAAAAGAGTACTTCCATTGTGATTATATTCAATATAAAAGAGTACTTTGAGAGGGAGCATATTTTTTATAAAAGAGTACTTCCAATGTTATTATATTCAATATAAAATATTAGTTCCAGTGTGATTATATTCAATATAAAAGAGTGCTTGCAGAGGGAGAATATTTTTTATAAAAAAGTACTTCCTGTTTGATTATATTCAATATAAAAGAGTACTATGGGAGTAAGTATATTTTTTATAAAAGAATACTTCATGTGTGATTATACTCAATATAAAAGAGTAGTTGGAGAGTTAGTGTATTTTTTATAAAAGAGTAATTCCTGTGTGATTATATTCAATGTAAAAGAGTAATTCCAGTGTGATCATATTCAACATAAAAGAGTACTGGGAGAGAGAGTATATTTTTTATAAAAGAGTACTTCCTGTGTGATTCTATTCAATTTAAAAGAGTTTTTCCAGTGTGATTATATTGAATATAAAAGAGTACTTGTAGTGTGAGTATATTTTTTAGAAAAGAGTACTTCCTGTGTTATTATATTCAATATAAAAGAGTACTTTGAGAGGGAGTATATTTTTTATAAAAGAGTACTTCCAGTGTGATTATATTCAATATAAAAGAATCGTTGGAGTGGGAGTATATTTTTTATAAAAGAGTACTTCCTGCCTGATCATATTAAATATAAAAGAGTACTTTGAGAGGGAGTACATTTTTTATAAAAGAGTACTTCCTGTGTGATTATATTCAATATAAAAGAGTAGTTCCAGTGTGATTCCAGTCATTATATAGGACTACTTGGAGAGTGAGAATATTTTTTATAAAAGAGTACTTCCTGTGTGATTATATTCAATATAAGAGAGTACTTGCAGAGTTAGTGTATTTTTTATAAAACAGTACTTCCTGTGTGATTATATTCAATGTAAAAGAGGAATTCCAGTGTGATTATAAGCAATATAAAAGAGTACTGGGAGAGAAAGTATATTTTTTATAAAAGAGAACTTCGTGTGTGATTCTATTCAATTTAAAAGAGTACTTCCAGTGTGATTATATTGAATATAAAAGAGTACATGGAGTGTGAGTATATTTCTTATAAAAGAGTACTTCCTGTGTGATTATATTCAGTATAAAAGAGTACTTTGAGAGGGAGTATATTTTTTATAAAAGAGTACGTCCAGTGTGATTATATTCAATATAAAAGAGTGTTTGTAGTGGGAGTATATTTTTTATAAAAGAGTACTTCCTGTGTGATCATATTAAATATAAAAGAGTACTTTGAGAAGGAGTACATTTTTTATAAAAGAGTACTTCCTGTGTGATTATATTCGATATAAAAGAATACTCGCAGTATGATTATATTCAATATAAAATACTACTATGAGAGGGAGCATATTTTTTATAAAAGAGTACTTCCTGGTTGATTATATTCTACATAAAAGTGTACTTCCAGTTTGATCACATTCATTGTAAAAGAGTACATGGAGATGGAGTATATTTTTTATTAAAGAGTAGTTCCTGTGTGATAATATTCAATATAAAAGAGTGCTTTGAGAGGGAGTACATTTTTTATAAAAGAGTACTTCCTGTGTGAATATATTCAGTATAAAAGAGTACTTCCTGTGTGATTATATTCAATATAAAAGAGTACTTGGAGAGGTAGTATATTTTGTATAAAAGAGTAATTCCTGTGTGATTTTATTCAATATAAAAGAGTACATGGAGAGGGAGTGTATTTTTTATAAAAGAGTACTTCCTGTGTGATTATATTCAATATAAAATAGTGCTTCCAGTGTGATTATATTCAATATAAAAGACTACTGGGAGAGGGAGTATATTTTTTATAAAAGAGTACTTCCTGTGTGATTATATTCAATATAAAAGAGTACTTCCAGTGTGATTATATTGAATATAAAAGAGTACTTTGGGAGGGAGTATATTTTTAATAAAAGAGTGCTTACAGTGTCATTATATTCAATATAAAAGAGTAATTTGAGAGTGAGTACATTTTTTATGAAAGACTACTTCCTGTGTGATTATATTCAACATAAAAGAGTACTTCCAGTGTGATTATATTCAATACAAAAGAGTACTAGGAGAGTGAGTATATTTTTTAGAAAAGAGTACTTCCTTTTTGATTATATTCTAAATAAAAGAGTACTTCCAGATTGATCACATTCAGTATAAAAGAGTACATGCAGAGGGAGTATATTTTTTATTAAAGAGTACTTCCTGTGTGATTATATTCAATATAAAAGAGTACTTTGAGAGGGAGTACATTTTTTATAAAAAAGTACTTCCTGTGTGATTATAATCAATATAAAAGAGTACTTCCTGTGTGGTTATATTCAATATAAAAGAGTACTTGGATTGGGAGTATATTATTTATAAAAGAGTACTTCCTGTGTGATCATATTAAATATAAAAGAGTAGTTTGAGAGGGAGTACATTTTTTATAAAAAAGTACTTCCTGTGAGATTATAATCAATATAAAAGAGTACTTCCAGGGTGATTATATTCAATATAAAAGAATAGTATGAGAGGGAGTAAATTTTTTATAAAAGAGTACTTCCTGTGTGATTATATTCTACATAAAAGAGTACTTCCAGTTTCATCACATTCAATATAAAAGAGTGCATGCAGAGGGAGTATATTTGTTATTAAAGAGTACTTCCTGTGTGATTATATTCAATATAAAAGAGTACTTTGAGAGGGAGTACATTTTTTATTAAAGAGTACTTCCTCTGTGGTTATATTCAATATAAAAGAGTACTTGGAGTGGGAGTAGATTTTTTTTTAAGAGTACTTCCTGTTCGATTATATTCTATATAAAAGAGTACTTCCAGTTTGTTCACATTCAGTATAAAAGAGTACATGGAGAGGGGTATATTTTTTATTAAAGAGTACCTCCTGTGTGATTATATTCAATATAAAAGAGTACCTGGAGAGGGAGTATATTTTTTATAAAAGAGTACTTCCTTTGTGGTTATATTCACTATAAAAGAGTACTTTGAGTGAGAGTATATTTTTTATAAAAGAATATTTCCTCTGTGATTATATTCTATATAAAACAGTACTTCCAGATTGATCACATTCAATATAAAAGAGTACATGGAGAGGGAGTATATTTTTTATTAAAGAGCACTTCCTATGTGATTATATTGAATATAACAGAGTACTTTGAGAGGGAGTACATTTTTTATAAAAGAGTACTTCCTATGTGATTATATTCAATATGAAAGAGTACTTCCAGTGTGATTATATTCAATATAAAAGAGTACTTGGGAGGGAGAATATTAGGTATAAAAGAGTACTTCCTGTGTGATTTTATTCAACATAAAAGAGTACTTGGAGATGGAGTATATTTTTTATAAAAGAGTATTTCCTGTGTGATTATTTTGAATATAAAATAGTCCTTCCAGTGTGATTATATTCAATATAAAAGAGTACTTGGAGAGGGAGTTAATTTTTCATAAAAGAGTACTTCCCGTGTGATTATATTCCATATAAAAGAGTACTTGGAGAGGGAGTATATTTTTTATAAAAGAGTACTTCCTGTGTTTATATTCAATATAAAAGAGTACTTCCAGTGTGATAATATTCAATATAAAAGAGTACTTCCAGTGTGATTATATTCAATACAAAAGAGTACTTGGGATGGAGAATATTAGGTATAAAAGAGTACTTCCTGTGTGATTTCATTCAACATAAAAGAGAACTTGGAGATGGAGTATATTTTTTATAAAAGAGTACTTCCTGTGTGATTATATTCAATATAAAACAGTACTTGGAGAGGGAGTGTATTTTTTATATAAGAGTACTTCCTGTGTGATTATATTCAATGTACAAGAGTATTTCCAGTCTGATTATATTCAACATAAAAGAGTACTTGAAGAGGGAGTATATTTTTTAAAAAAGAGTACTTACTGTGTGATTCTTTTCAATATAAAAGAGTACTTCCCGTGTTATTATATTCAATATAAAAGAGTCCTTGGAGTGGGAGTATATTTTTTATAAAAGAGCACTTCCTGTGTGATTATATTCAATATAAAAGAGTAGTTTGAGAGGGAGTATTTTTTTTATAAAAGAGTACATCCAGTGTGATTATATTCAATATAAAAGAGTAATTGGAGAGGGAGTATATTTTTTATAAAAGAGTATTTCCTATTTGATTATATTTTATATTAAAGAGTACTTCCAGTGTAATCATATTCAGTATAAAAGAGTACATGGAGAGGGACTATGTTTTTTATAAAACAGTACATCCTGTGTGATTATAATCAATATAATAGAGCACATTGAGATGGAGTATATTTTTTATAAAATAGTACTTCGTGAGTGATTATATTCAATATAAAAGAGTACTTCCTGTGTGATTATATTCAATATAAAAGAGAACTTTGAGAAGGAGTATATTTTTTATAAAAAAGTACTTCCTTTGTGATTATATTCAGTATAAAAGTGTACTTACAGTGTGATTATATTCAATATAAAAGAGAACATGGAGTGGGAGTATATTTTTTATAAAAGAGTAATTCCTGTGTGGTTATATTCAATGTAAAAGAGTACTTGGAGTGGAAGTATATTTTTTATAAAAGAGTACTTCCTGTGTGATCATATTAAATATAAAAGAGTACTTTGAGAGGGATTATATTATTTATAAAAGAGTACTTCCAGTGTGATTATATTCAATGTAAAAGAGTACTATGAGAGGGATAATATTTTTTATAAAAGAGTACTTCCAGTGTGATTATATTCAATATAAAAGAGTACTATGAGAGGGATTATATTTTTTCTAAAAGAGTACCTCCTGTTTAATTATATTCTATATAAAAGAGTACTTCCAGTTTGATCATATTCAATATAAAAGAGTACATGGAGAGGGAGTATATTTTTTATTAAAGAGTACTTCCTGTGTGATTATATTCAATATAAAAGAGTACTTTGAGAGGGAGTACGTTTTTTATAAAAGAGTACTTCCTATGTGATTATATTCAATATAAAAGAGTAATTCCAGTGTGATTATATTGAATATAAAAGAGTACTTGGAGAGGGAGTATATTTGGTATAAAAGCGTACTTCCTGTGTGATTTTATTCCATATAAAAGAGTACTTGGGGATGGAGTATATTTTTTATAAAAGAGTACTTCCTGTGTTATTATATTCAATATAAAATAGTACCTGGAGTGGGAGTATATTTTTTATAAAACAGTAATTCCTCTGGGATTATATCCAGTATAAAAGAGTATTTTGAGAGGGAGTATATTTTTTATAAAGGTGTACATCCAGTGTGATTATATTCAATATAAAAGAGTAATTTGAGAGGGAGTATATTTTTTATAAATAGTACTTCCTTTGTGATTATATTCAATATAAATGTGTAATTCCAGTGTGATTATATTCAATATAAAAGAGTACTTTGAGAGGGAGTACATTTTGTATAAAAGAGTACTTCCTGTGTGATTTTATTCAATATAAAAGACTACTTGGAGAGGGAGTGTATTTTTTATAAAAGAGTACTTCCTGTGTGATTATATTCAATATAAAATAGTACTACCAGTGTGATCATATTCAATATAAAAGAGTACTTGGAGAGGGAGCATATTTTTAATAAAAGACTACTTCCTTTGTGGTTATATTCAATTTAAAAGAATACTTGGAGTGGGAGTATATTTTTTATAAAAGAGTATTTCCTGTGTGATTATATTCTATATAAAAGAGTACTTCCAGTTTGATCACATTCAATATAAAAGAGTACATAGAGACGGAGTATATTTTTTATTAAATAGTACTTCCTGTGTGATTATATTCAATATAATAGAGCACATTGAGAGGGAGTATATTTTTTATAAAAAAGTACTTCCTGTGTGATTATATTCAGTATAAAAGAGTGCTTCCAGTGTGATTATATTCAATATAAAGAGTACTTGGAGAGGGAGTATATTTTTTATAAAAGAGTACTTCCTGTGTGATTATACTCAATATAAAAGAAAACTTTGAGAAGGAGTATATTTTATATAAAAAAGTACTTCCTGTGTGATTATATTCAGTATAAAAGAGTACTCTCAGTGTGATTGCATTCAATATAAAAGAGAACTTGGATTGGGAGTATATTTTTTATAAAAGAGTACTTCCTGTGTGGTTATATTCAATATAAAAGAGTAATTGGAGTGGGAGAATATTTTTTATAAAAAAGTACGTCCTGTGTGATCATATTAAATATAAAAGAGTACTTTCAGAGGGATTATATTTCTTATAAAAGAGTATTCCACAGTGATTATATTCAATATAAAAGAGTACTATGAGAGGGAGTATATTTTTTCTAAAACAGTACTTCCTGTTTGATTATATTTTGTATAAAAGAGTACTTCCAGTTTGACCACATTCAATATAAAAGAGTACATGGAGAGGGAGTATATTTTTTATTAAAGAGTACTTCCTGTGTGATTATATTCATTATAAAAGAGTACTTTGAGAGGGAGTCCATTTTTTATAAAAGAGCACTTCCTGTGTGATTATATTCAATATAAAAGAGTACTTCCAGTGTGATTATATTCAATATATAAGAGTAATCTGAGAGGGAGTATATTTTTTATAAAAGAGTCCTTCCTGTGTGATTATATTCAGTATAAAAGAGTACTTCCAGTGTGATTATATTCAATATAAAAGAGTACTTGGGGAGGTAGTATATTTTGTATAAAGGAGTACTTCCTGTGTAATTTTATTCAATATAAAAGAGTACTTGGAGGGGGAGTGTATTTTTTATAAAAGAGTACTTCCTATGTGATTATATTCAATATAAAAGAGTACTGGGAGAGGGAGTATATTTTTTATAAAAGAGTACTTCCTTTGTGGTTATATTCAATATAAAAGAGTACTTGGAGTGGGAGTATATTTTTTATAAAAGAGTATTTCCTCTGTGATTATATTCTATATAAAAGAGTACTTCCAGTTTGATCACATTCAATAAAAAAGAGTACATGGAGAAGGAGTATATTTTTTATTAAAAAGTACTTCCTGTGTGATTATATTCAATATAAAAGAGTACTTACAGTGCGATCATATTCAATATAAAAGAGTACTATGATAGGGAGTATATTTTTCATAAAAGAGTACGTCCTGTGTGATTATATTGAATAAAAAAGAATACTTCCAGTGTGATTATATTCAATATAAAAGAGTACTTGGAGAGGGAGTATATTTTTTTATAAAGAGTACTTCCTGTGTGATTATATTCAAAATAAAATAGTACTTGGAGAGGGAGTATATTTTTTATAAACGAGTGCTTCCTGTGTGATTATACTCAATATAAAAGAGTACTTCCAGTTTGATTATATTCAATATAAAATAGTACTTGGAGAGGGAGTATATTTTTTATAAAAGAGTACTTCCTGTGTGATTATATTCAATACAAAAGACTACTTCCAGTGTGATTGTATTCAATATAAAAGAGTAATTTTAGAGGGAGTATATTTTAAATAAAAGAGTACTTCCTATTTGATTATATTCAATAAAAAAGAGTACTTGCAATGGGAGTTTGTTTTTTATAAAAGGGTAGTTCCATGTGATTATATTCAATATAAAAGAGAAATTTGAGAGAGAGTATATTTTTTATAAAAGAGAACTTCCTGTGTGATTCTATTCAAAATAAAAGAGTACTTGGAGAGGGAGTATATTTTTTATAAACGACTATTCCTGTGTGATTATACTCAATATAAAAGAGCACTTCCAGTGTGATTATATTTAATATAAAAGAGTAGCTGGAGAGGGTGTATATTTTTTTTAAAAGAGTACTTCCTGTGTGATTATATTCAATATAAAAGAGTACTTACAGTGGGAGTGTGCTTTTTATAAAAGGGTAATTGTTGTGTCATTATATTCAATATAAAAGAGAACTTTGAGAGGAGTATATTTTTTATACAATAGTACATCCTGTGTGATTATATTCAATATAAAAGACTACTTTAAGTGTGATTGTATTCAGCATAAAAGAGTACTTGGAGAGGGAGTATATGTTTAATAAAACAGTTCTTCCTGTGTGAGTATATTCAATATAAAAGAGTACCAGGAGTGGGAGTATATTTTTTATACAAGAGTACCTCCTGTGTGATTATATTCAATATAAAAGAGTACTTTGAGTGGGACTATGTTTTTTATAAAAGAGTATTTCCTGTGTGATTATATTCAATATAAAACAGTACTTTGAGAGGGAGTATATTTTTTATAAAAGAATACTTCCTGTGTCATTATATTCAATATAAAAGAGTACTTGGAGAGGGAGTATATTTTTTATAAAAGAGTACTTCCAGTGTGATTATATTCAATATAAACGAATACTTCCTTTGTGATTATATTCAATAGAAAAGAGTACTTCCAGTGTGATCACATTCAGTATAAAGGAGTACTATGATTGGGAGTATATTTTTTATAAAAGAGTACTTCCTGTTTGATTATATTCTATATAAAAGATTACTTCCAGTGTGATAAGAGTCAATATAAAAGAGTACATGGAGAGGGGGTATATTTTTTATAAAAGAGTACTTCCTGTTTGTTTATATTCTATATAAAAGAGTAAATCCAGTGTGATCATATTCAGTATGAAAGCGTACATGTAGAGGGAGTATATTTTTTATAACAGAGTAATTCCTGTGTGATTATATTCAATATAAAAGAGAACTTGGAGTCGGAGTATATTTTTTATAAAAGAGTACTTCCATTATGATTATATTCAATATAAAAGAGTGTTTTGAGAGGCAGTATTTTTTGTATAAAAGAATACTTCCATTGTGATTATATTCAAAATAAAAGAGTACTTTGAGACGGAGAATATTTTTTATAAAAGAGGACTTCCATTGTGATTATATTCAATATAAAAGAGTACATTGTGAGGGAGAATATTTTTTATAAAAGAGTACTTCCAGTGTGGTTATACTCAATATAAAAGAGTACTATGAGAGGGAGTATATTTTTTATAAGCAAGTACTTCCTGTGTGATTATATTCAATATAAGAGAGTACTTGGAAAGGGTGTATAATTTTTACAAAAGAGTTCTTCCTGTGTTATTATATTCAACATAAAAGAGAACTTTGAGAGGGAGTATATTTTTTATAAAAGAGTAATTCCAGTGCGATCATATTCAATATAAAAGAGTATATGGAGAAGGAGTATATTTTTTATAAAAGAGTACTTCCTGTGTGATTATTTTCAATATAAAAGAGTAATTCCAGTGTGATTATATTCAATATAAAAGAGTACATGGAGAGGGAGTTTTTTTTTTATAAAAGAGTACTTCCTTTGTGATTATATACAAAATAAAAGAGTACATGGAGAAGCAGTATAATTTTTATAGAAGAGTACTTCCAGTGTGATTATATTCAATATAAAAGAGTACTTATAGAGGGAGTATATTTTTTATAAAAGAGTAATTCCTGTGTGATTATACCCAATATAAAAGAGTACTTCCAGTGTGATAATATTCAGTATAAAAGATTTCTTTGAGAGGAATTATATTTTTAATAAAAGAGTACTTCCTGTGTGAATATATTCAATATAAAAGAGAACTTGGAGTGGAAGTATATTTTTTATAAAAGAGTACTTCCTGTGTGATTATATACATTATAAAAGAGTACTTAGAGAGGGAGTATATTTTTTATAATAGAGTACTTCCAGTGTGATTATATTCAATATAAACGAGTACTTGGAGAGGGTGTATATTTTTTATAAAAGAGTTCTTCCTGTGTGATCATATTAAATATGAAAGTTCTTTATTTATTAAATATATAGTTCTTCTTTATCTATTTAATATATATTGTTCTTTATATATTAAATATATAGTTCTTCTTTATCTATTAAATATATAGTTCTTCCTATATTCAATATAAAAGAGTACTTTGAGAGGGAGTATATTTTTTATAAAAGAGCACTTCCCGTGTGATTATATTAAATATAAAAGAGTACTTCCAGTGTGATTATATTCAATATAAAAGAGTACTTTGAGAGGGAGTATATTTTTTATAAAAGCGTACTTCCTGTGTGATTATATTCAATATAAAAAAGTACTTTGAGAAGGAGTATATTTTTTCTAAAATATTACATCCAGTGTTATTATATTCAATATAAAAGAGTATTATGAGAGGGAGTGTATTTTTTATAAAAGAGTATTTCCTGTTTGATTATATTCTATATAAAAGAGTACTTCCAGTGTGATCATATTCAATATAAAAGAGTACATGCAGAGGGAGTATATTTTTTTAAAAAGAGTACATCCTGTGTGATTATATTCAATATAAAAGAGTATTTGAGAGGGTGTATATTTTTTATAAAAGAGTACTTCCTGTGTGATTATATTCAATATAAAAGAGTACTTCCAGTGTGATTATATTCAGTATAAAAGAGTACTTGGAGAGGGAGTATATTTTTTATAATAGAGTTGTTCCAGTGGGATTATATTCAATATAAAAAGTACTTGGAGTGGGAGTATATTTTTTATAATAGAGTACTTCCTGTGTGATTATATTCAGTATAAAAGAGTACTCTCAGTGTGATTGCATTCAATATAAAAGAGAACTTGGATTGGGAGTATATTTTTTATAAAAGAGTACTTCCTGTGTGGTTATATTCAATATAAAAGAGTAATTGGAGTGGGAGAATATTTTTTATAAAAAAGTACGTCCTGTGTGATCATATTAAATATAAAAGAGTACTTTCAGAGGGATTATATTTCTTATAAAAGAGTATTCCACAGTGATTATATTCAATATAAAAGAGTACTATGAGAGGGAGTATATTTTTTCTAAAACAGTACTTCCTGTTTGATTATATTTTGTATAAAAGAGTACTTCCAGTTTGACCACATTCAATATAAAAGAGTACATGGAGAGGGAGTATATTTTTTATTAAAGAGTACTTCCTGTGTGATTATATTCATTATAAAAGAGTACTTTGAGAGGGAGTCCATTTTTTATAAAAGAGCACTTCCTGTGTGATTATATTCAATATAAAAGAGTACTTCCAGTGTGATTATATTCAATATATAAGAGTAATCTGAGAGGGAGTATATTTTTTATAAAAGAGTCCTTCCTGTGTGATTATATTCAGTATAAAAGAGTACTTCCAGTGTGATTATATTCAATATAAAAGAGTACTTGGGGAGGTAGTATATTTTGTATAAAGGAGTACTTCCTGTGTAATTTTATTCAATATAAAAGAGTACTTGGAGGGGGAGTGTATTTTTTATAAAAGAGTACTTCCTATGTGATTATATTCAATATAAAAGAGTACTGGGAGAGGGAGTATATTTTTTATAAAAGAGTACTTCCTTTGTGGTTATATTCAATATAAAAGAGTACTTGGAGTGGGAGTATATTTTTTATAAAAGAGTATTTCCTCTGTGATTATATTCTATATAAAAGAGTACTTCCAGTTTGATCACATTCAATAAAAAAGAGTACATGGAGAAGGAGTATATTTTTTATTAAAAAGTACTTCCTGTGTGATTATATTCAATATAAAAGAGTACTTACAGTGCGATCATATTCAATATAAAAGAGTACTATGATAGGGAGTATATTTTTCATAAAAGAGTACGTCCTGTGTGATTATATTGAATAAAAAAGAATACTTCCAGTGTGATTATATTCAATATAAAAGAGTACTTGGAGAGGGAGTATATTTTTTTATAAAGAGTACTTCCTGTGTGATTATATTCAAAATAAAATAGTACTTGGAGAGGGAGTATATTTTTTATAAACGAGTGCTTCCTGTGTGATTATACTCAATATAAAAGAGTACTTCCAGTTTGATTATATTCAATATAAAATAGTACTTGGAGAGGGAGTATATTTTTTATAAAAGAGTACTTCCTGTGTGATTATATTCAATACAAAAGACTACTTCCAGTGTGATTGTATTCAATATAAAAGAGTAATTTTAGAGGGAGTATATTTTAAATAAAAGAGTACTTCCTATTTGATTATATTCAATAAAAAAGAGTACTTGCAATGGGAGTTTGTTTTTTATAAAAGGGTAGTTCCATGTGATTATATTCAATATAAAAGAGAAATTTGAGAGAGAGTATATTTTTTATAAAAGAGAACTTCCTGTGTGATTCTATTCAAAATAAAAGAGTACTTGGAGAGGGAGTATATTTTTTATAAACGACTATTCCTGTGTGATTATACTCAATATAAAAGAGCACTTCCAGTGTGATTATATTTAATATAAAAGAGTAGCTGGAGAGGGTGTATATTTTTTTTAAAAGAGTACTTCCTGTGTGATTATATTCAATATAAAAGAGTACTTACAGTGGGAGTGTGCTTTTTATAAAAGGGTAATTGTTGTGTCATTATATTCAATATAAAAGAGAACTTTGAGAGGAGTATATTTTTTATACAATAGTACATCCTGTGTGATTATATTCAATATAAAAGACTACTTTAAGTGTGATTGTATTCAGCATAAAAGAGTACTTGGAGAGGGAGTATATGTTTAATAAAACAGTTCTTCCTGTGTGAGTATATTCAATATAAAAGAGTACCAGGAGTGGGAGTATATTTTTTATACAAGAGTACCTCCTGTGTGATTATATTCAATATAAAAGAGTACTTTGAGTGGGACTATGTTTTTTATAAAAGAGTATTTCCTGTGTGATTATATTCAATATAAAACAGTACTTTGAGAGGGAGTATATTTTTTATAAAAGAATACTTCCTGTGTCATTATATTCAATATAAAAGAGTACTTGGAGAGGGAGTATATTTTTTATAAAAGAGTACTTCCAGTGTGATTATATTCAATATAAACGAATACTTCCTTTGTGATTATATTCAATAGAAAAGAGTACTTCCAGTGTGATCACATTCAGTATAAAGGAGTACTATGATTGGGAGTATATTTTTTATAAAAGAGTACTTCCTGTTTGATTATATTCTATATAAAAGATTACTTCCAGTGTGATAAGAGTCAATATAAAAGAGTACATGGAGAGGGGGTATATTTTTTATAAAAGAGTACTTCCTGTTTGTTTATATTCTATATAAAAGAGTAAATCCAGTGTGATCATATTCAGTATGAAAGCGTACATGTAGAGGGAGTATATTTTTTATAACAGAGTAATTCCTGTGTGATTATATTCAATATAAAAGAGAACTTGGAGTCGGAGTATATTTTTTATAAAAGAGTACTTCCATTATGATTATATTCAATATAAAAGAGTGTTTTGAGAGGCAGTATTTTTTGTATAAAAGAATACTTCCATTGTGATTATATTCAAAATAAAAGAGTACTTTGAGACGGAGAATATTTTTTATAAAAGAGGACTTCCATTGTGATTATATTCAATATAAAAGAGTACATTGTGAGGGAGAATATTTTTTATAAAAGAGTACTTCCAGTGTGGTTATACTCAATATAAAAGAGTACTATGAGAGGGAGTATATTTTTTATAAGCAAGTACTTCCTGTGTGATTATATTCAATATAAGAGAGTACTTGGAAAGGGTGTATAATTTTTACAAAAGAGTTCTTCCTGTGTTATTATATTCAACATAAAAGAGAACTTTGAGAGGGAGTATATTTTTTATAAAAGAGTAATTCCAGTGCGATCATATTCAATATAAAAGAGTATATGGAGAAGGAGTATATTTTTTATAAAAGAGTACTTCCTGTGTGATTATTTTCAATATAAAAGAGTAATTCCAGTGTGATTATATTCAATATAAAAGAGTACATGGAGAGGGAGTTTTTTTTTTATAAAAGAGTACTTCCTTTGTGATTATATACAAAATAAAAGAGTACATGGAGAAGCAGTATAATTTTTATAGAAGAGTACTTCCAGTGTGATTATATTCAATATAAAAGAGTACTTATAGAGGGAGTATATTTTTTATAAAAGAGTAATTCCTGTGTGATTATACCCAATATAAAAGAGTACTTCCAGTGTGATAATATTCAGTATAAAAGATTTCTTTGAGAGGAATTATATTTTTAATAAAAGAGTACTTCCTGTGTGAATATATTCAATATAAAAGAGAACTTGGAGTGGAAGTATATTTTTTATAAAAGAGTACTTCCTGTGTGATTATATACATTATAAAAGAGTACTTAGAGAGGGAGTATATTTTTTATAATAGAGTACTTCCAGTGTGATTATATTCAATATAAACGAGTACTTGGAGAGGGTGTATATTTTTTATAAAAGAGTTCTTCCTGTGTGATCATATTAAATATGAAAGTTCTTTATTTATTAAATATATAGTTCTTCTTTATCTATTTAATATATATTGTTCTTTATATATTAAATATATAGTTCTTCTTTATCTATTAAATATATAGTTCTTCCTATATTCAATATAAAAGAGTACTTTGAGAGGGAGTATATTTTTTATAAAAGAGCACTTCCCGTGTGATTATATTAAATATAAAAGAGTACTTCCAGTGTGATTATATTCAATATAAAAGAGTACTTTGAGAGGGAGTATATTTTTTATAAAAGCGTACTTCCTGTGTGATTATATTCAATATAAAAAAGTACTTTGAGAAGGAGTATATTTTTTCTAAAATATTACATCCAGTGTTATTATATTCAATATAAAAGAGTATTATGAGAGGGAGTGTATTTTTTATAAAAGAGTATTTCCTGTTTGATTATATTCTATATAAAAGAGTACTTCCAGTGTGATCATATTCAATATAAAAGAGTACATGCAGAGGGAGTATATTTTTTTAAAAAGAGTACATCCTGTGTGATTATATTCAATATAAAAGAGTATTTGAGAGGGTGTATATTTTTTATAAAAGAGTACTTCCTGTGTGATTATATTCAATATAAAAGAGTACTTCCAGTGTGATTATATTCAGTATAAAAGAGTACTTGGAGAGGGAGTATATTTTTTATAATAGAGTTGTTCCAGTGGGATTATATTCAATATAAAAAGTACTTGGAGTGGGAGTATATTTTTTATAATAGAGTACTTCCTGTGTGATTATATTCATTATAAAAGAGAAGGTTGAGAGGGAGTATATTTTTATAGAAGAGTACTTCCATTGTGATTATATTCAACATAAAAGAGTACTTTGAGACGGAGTATATTTTACATAAAAAAGTACATCCTGTGTGATTATATTCAATATTAAAGAGTGCTTCCAGTGTCATTATATTCAATAAAATAGAGTCCTTGGAGAGGGTGTATATTTTTTATAAAAGAGTTCTTCCTGTTTGATTATATTCAATATAAAAGAGTACTTTGAGTGCTAGTATTTTTTTTATAAAAGAGTACTTCCTGTGTGATTATATTCAGTATAAAAATGTACTTCCAGTGTGATTATATTCAATTTAAAAGAGTGCTTGGAGAGGGAGTATATTTTTGATAAAAGAGTACTTCCTGTGTTATTATATTCAATATAAAAGAGTACTTTGAGAGGTAGTATATTTTTATAAAAATGTACTTCCTGTGTGATTATATTCAGTATAAAAGGGTACTTCCAGTGTGATTATATTGAATATAACAGAGTACTGGAAAGGGTGTATATTTTTTATAAAAGAGTGGTTCCCGTGTAATTATATTCAATATAAGGGAGTTCTTTGAAAGGGAGTATATTTTTTATAAAAGAGTACTTCCATTGTGATTATATTCAATATAAAAGAGTACTTGCAGAGGGAGTATATTTTTTTATAAAAGAGTACTTCTGTGTGATTATATTCAGTATGAAAGATTACTTTGAGAGGGAGTATATTATTTATTAAAGAGTACTTTCAGTGTGATTATATTAAATATAAAAGAGTTCTATGAGAGGGAGTATAATTTTTATAAAAGAATACTTCCTGTTTGATTATATTCTATATAAAAGAGTACTTCCAGTGTGACCATATTCAGTATAATAGAATACATGGAGAGGGAGTATATTTTTTATAAAAGAGTACTTCCTGTGTGATTATATTCAATATAAAAGAGTACTTTGAGAGGGAGTATATTTTTCAAAAAAAAAGTACATCCTGTGTGATTATATTCAATATAAAAGAGTACTTCTAGTGTGATTATATACCATATAAAAGAGTACCTGGAGAGGGACTATATTTTTTCTAAAAGAGTACTTCCTGTGTGTTTATATTCAATATAAAAGACTACATTGAGAGGAAGAATATTTTTTATAAAAGAGTACTACCAGTGTTACTATATTCTATAAAAAAGAGTACTATGAGAGAGAATATATTTTTTATAAATGAGTACTTCCTGTTTGATTATATGCTATATAAAAGAGTAATTCCAGTGTGATCATATTCAATATAAAAGAGTACATGGAGAGGGACTATATTTTTTTATAAAACAGTACTTCCTGTGTGATTATATTCAATATCAAATAGTACTTTGAGAGGAGGTATATTTTTTATAAAAAAGTACTTCCTTTGTGATTATATTCAATATAAAAGAGTACTTCCAGTGTGATTATATTCAATATAAAAGACTAATTGGAGAGGGTGTATATTTTTTATAAAAGAGTTCTTCCAGTGTGATTATATTCAATTTAAAAGAGTACGTGGAGTGGGAGTATATATTTTATAAAAGAGTACTTCCACGGTGATTGTATTCAATAGAAAAGTGTACTTTGAGAGGGAGTATATTTTTTATAAAAGATTACTTCCTGTGTGTTTATATTCAATATAAAGGAGTATTTTCAGAGGGAGTATATTTTTTATAAAAGAGTATTTCCAGTGTTGTTATATTCAATATAAATTAGTACTATGAGAGGGAGTATATTTTTTATAAAAGAGTACTTCCAGTGTGACTATATTCAGTATAAAAGAGTACATGGAGAGGGAGTATATTTTTTATAAAAGAGTAATTCCTGTGTGATTATATTCAATATAAAACAGTACTTCCAGTGCGGTTATATTCAATATAAAAGAGTACTTAGAGAGGGTGTATATTTTTTATAAAAGCGTACTTCCTGTGTGATTATATTCAATATAAAAGAGTACTTTGAGAGGGAGTATATTTTTTATAAAAGAGTACTTCCTGTGAGATTATATTCAGTATAACAGAGTACTTCGAGAGGGTTCATATTTTTCATAAAAGAGTACTTCCAGTGTTATTATATTCAATATAAAAAAGTACTAGGAGAGGGAGTATATTTTTTATAAAAGAGTACATCCTGTTTGATTATATTCTATATTAAAGAGTACTGCCACTGTCATCATATTCAATATAAAAGAGTACATGGAGAGGGACTATATTTTTTATAAAACAGTACTTCCTGTGTGATTATATTCAATATAAAGAGCACATTGAGAGGGAGTATATTTTTTATAAAAAAGTACTTCCTGTGTGATTATATACAATATAAAAGAGTACTTTGAGAGGGAGTGTATTTTTTAAAAAAGAGTACTTCCTGTGTGATTATATTCAATATAAAAGAGTTCTTTGAGAGGTAGCATATTTTTTTATAAAGGAGTACTTCCTGTGTGATTATATTCAATATAAAAGAGTACTTACAGTGTGATCATATTCAATTATAAAAGAGTACATGGAGAGGGATTATATTTTTTATAAAACAGTATTTTCAGTGTGATTATATTCAACATAAAAGAGAACTTCCACTGTGATTATATTCAATAAAAAAGAGTACTATGAGAGGGAGTATATTTTTTTAAAAAGAGAACTTCCTGTGTGATTATATTCAATATAAAAGAGTACAATGAGAGGGAGTATATTTTTTATAAAAGAGTACTTCCTGTGTGATTATATTCAATATAAAACACTACTTCCAGTCTGATTGTATTCAATATAAAAGAGTTCTTGGAGAGGGATTATATTTTTTATAAAAGAGAACTTCCTGTGTAAATATTCAATATAAAAGAGTACTTGCAGTGGGAGTATATTTTTATAAAAGTGTACTTACTGTGTGACTATATTCAATATAAAACAGTACTTTGAGAGGGAGTACATTTTTTGTAAAGGAGTACTTACAGTGTGATTATTTTCAATATAAAAGAGTACTTTGAGAGGGAGTATATTTTTTATAAAAGAGTACTTCCTTTGTGATTATATTCAATATAAAAGAGTACTTTGAGAGGGAGCATATTTTTTATAAAAGAGTACTTCCATTGTGATTATATTCAATATAAAACATTACTTCCAGTGTGATTAGAATCAATATAAAAGAGTGCTTGTAGAGGGAGTATATTTTTTATAAAAAAGTACATCCTGTTTGATTATGTTCAATATAAAAGAGTACTAAGGGAGTAAGTATGTTTTCTATAAAAGAGTACTTCCTGTGTGATTATACTCAATATAAAAGAGTACTTCCTGTGTGATTATATTCAATATAAAAGAGTACTTGGAGAGTTAGTGTATTTCTTATAAAAGAGTATTTCCTGTGTGATAATATTAAATGTAAAAGAGTAATTCCAGTGTGATAATATTCAAAATAGATGAGTACTTGGAGAGAGAGTATATTTTTTATAAAAGAGTACATCCTGTGTGATTCTATTCAATTTAAAAGAGTACTTCCAGTGTGATTGTATTCAATATAAAAGAGTACTTGGAGAGGGTGTATATTTTTTATAAAAGAGTACTTCCTGTGTGATTATATTCATTATAAAAGAGTACTTTGAGACGGAATATATTTTTTATGACAGAGTACTTCCAGTGTTATTATATTCAATATTAAAGAGTACTTGGAGAGGGAGAATATTTTTTATAAAGGAGTATATACTGTTTGATTATATTCTATATTTAGACTACTGCCAGTGTGATTATATTCAATATAAAAGAGTACAGGAAGAGGGACTATATTTTTTATAAAACAGTACTACCTGTGTGATTATATTAAATATAAAAGAGAGCTTTGAGAGGGAGTATATTTTTTATAAAAGAGTACTTCCTGTGTGATCATATATAATATAAAAGTGTACTTTAGGAGGGAGAATATTTTTTATAAAAGAGTACTTCCAGTGTGATTATATTCAATATAAAAGAGTACTTTGAGAGGGAGTATATTTTTTTATAAAAGAGTACTTCCTGTGCGATTATATTCAATATAAAAGAGTACTTGCAGTGTGATCATATTCAATATAAAAGAGTACATGGAGAGAGACTATATTTATTATAAAACAGTACTTCCAGTGTGATAATATTCAATATAAAAGAGTACCTTGACAGGGAATATATTTTTTATGAAAGAGTACTTCCTGTGTGATTATATTCAATATAAAAGAGTACTTCCAGTGTGATTATATTCAATATAAAAGAGTACTATGAATGGGAGTATATTTTTTTAAAAAGAGTACTTCCTGTTGATTATATTCTATATAAAAGAGTAATTCCAGTGTGATAATATTCAATTTAAAAGAGTACATGGTGAGGGGGTACATTTTTTATAAAAGAATACTTCCTGTGCGATTATATTCAATATAAAAGAGTACAATGAGAGGGAGTATATTTTTTATAAAAGAGTACTTCCTTTGTGATTATATTCAACATAAAAGAGTACTTTGACAGGGAGTATATTTTTTATGAAAGAGTACCTCCTGTGTGATTATATTGAATATAAAAGAGTACTTCCACTGTGATTATATTCAATATAAAAGAGTACTATGAGAGGGAGTATATTTTTTTAAAAAGAATACTTCCTGTTGATTATATTATATATAAAAGAGTACTTTGAGAGGGAGTATATTTTTTATAAAAGAGTACTTCCTGTGTGATTATATTCAATATAAAAGAGTACAATGAGAGGGAGTATATTTTTTATAAAAGAGTACTTCCTGTGTGATTATATTCAATATAAAAGACTACTTCCAGTCTGATTCTATTCAGTATAAAAGAGTTCTTGGAGAGGGATTATATTTTTTATAAAAGAGTACTTCCTGTGTAATTATATTCAATGTAAAAGAGTAATTCCAGTGTGATTATATTCAAAATAGTAGAGTACTTGGAGAGAGAGTATATTTTTTATAAAGTAGTACTTCCTGTGTGATTCTATTCAGTTTAAAAGAGTACTTCCAGTATGATTATATTCAATATAAATGAGTACTTGGAGTGTGAGTATATTTTTTATAAAAGAGTACTTCTTGTGTGATTATATTCAATATAAAAGAGTACTTTGAGAGGGAGTATATTTTTTATAAAAGAGTACTTCCAATGTGATTATATTCAATATAAAAGAGTACTTTGAAAGAGAGTATATTTTTTATAAAAGAGTACTTCCTGTATGATTATATTCATTAAAACACAGTACTGTGAGAAGGAGTATATTTTTTATAAAAGAGTACTTCCAGTGTTATTATATTCAATAAAAAACAGTAATAGGAGAGGGAGTATATTTTTTAGAAAGGAGTACATCCTGTTTGATTATATTCTATATTAAAGAGTACTGCCAGTGTGATCATATTCAATATAAAAGAGTACAGGGAGAGGGACTATATTTTTTATAAAACAGTACTTCCTGTGTGATTATATTCAATATAAAAGACCACATTGAGAGAGAGTATACTTTTTATAAGAAAATACTTCCTGTGTGATTATATACAATATAAAAGAGTACTTTGAGACGGAGTATATTTTTTATAAAAGAGTACATCCTGTGTGATCATATACATTCTAAAACTGTACCTTGGGAGTGAGTATATTTTTTCTAAAAGAGTACTTCCAGTGTGACTATATTCAATATAAAAGAGTACTTTGAGAGGAAGTATATTTTTTTATAAAAGAGTAATTCCTGTGTGATTCTATTCAATATAAAAGAGTATTTCCAGTGTGATCATATACAATATAAAAGAGTACATGGAGAGAGACTATATTTTTTATAAAACAGTACTTCCAGTGTGATTATATTCAATATAAAAGAGTACCTTGACAGGGTGTATATTTTTTATGAAAGAGTACTTCCTGTGTGATTATATTCAATATAAAAGAGTACTTCCAGTGTGATTATATTCAATATAAAAGAGTACTATGAGAGGGAGTATATTTTTTTAAAAAGAGTACTTCCTGTTTATTATATTCTATATAAAAGAGTAATTCCAGTGTGATAATATTCAATGTAAAAGAGTACATGGTGAAGGGGTATATTTTTTATAAAAGAGTACTTCCTGTGTGACTATATTCAACATAAAAGAGTACAATGAGAGGGAGTACATTTTTGATAAAAGAGTACTTCCTGTGTGATTATATTCAATATAAAAGACTACTTCCAGTGTGACTGTATTCAGTATAAAAGAGTTCGTGGAGAGGGGTTATATTTTTTATAAAAGAGTACTTCCTGTGTGATTATATTCAATATAAAAGAGTACTTGGAGTGGGAGTATATTTTTTATAAAAGTGTACTTCCTGTGTGATTATATTCAATATAAAACAGTACTTTGAGAGGGAGTATATTTTTTATAAAAGAGTACTTCCTTTGTGATTATATTCAGTATAAAAGAGGGCTTTGAGAGGGAGTATATTTTGTATAAAAGAGTACTTCCAGTGTGATTATATTCAATATTAAAGAGTACTATGAGAGGGACTATATTTTTTGCAAAAGAGTACTTCCAGTGTGATTATATTCAATATAAAAGAGTACTTCCTGTGTGATTATATTCAATGTAAAAGAGTACTTCCAGTGTGATCATATACAATATAAAAGAGTACTATGATAGGGAGTATATTTTTTATAAAAGAGTACTTGCTGTTTGATCATATTCTACATAAAAGAGAACTTCCAGTGTGATCATATTCAATAAAAAAGATTACATGGAGTGAGAGTATATTTTATATAAAAGAGTACATCCTGTGTGATTATATTCAATATAAAAGAGTACTTTGAGAGGGAGTATATTTTTTATAAATGAGTACTTCCTGTATGATTATATTACATATAAATGGGTATTTCCAGCGTATTGATATTCAATATAAAAGAGTACTTCCTGTGTGATTATATTCAATATAAAACAGTACTTGGAGTCGGAGTATATTTTTTATAAAAGAGTACTTCCATTGTGATTATATTCAATATAAAAGAGTACTTTGAGAGGGAGCATATTTTTTATAAAAGAGTACTTCCAATGTTATTATATTCAATATAAAATATTAGTTCCAGTGTGATTATATTCAATATAAAAGAGTGCTTGCAGAGGGAGTATATTTTTTATAAAAAAGTACTTCCTGTTTGATTATATTCAATATAAAAGAGTACTATGGGAGTAAGTATATTTTTTATAAAAGAATACTTCATGTGTGATTATACTCAATATAAAAGAGTAGTTGGAGAGTTAGTGTATTTTTTATAAAAGAGTAATTCCTGTGTGATTATATTCAATGTAAAAGAGTAATTCCAGTGTGATCATATTCAACATAAAAGAGTACTGGGAGAGAGAGTATATTTTTTATAAAAGAGTACTTCCTGTGTGATTCTATTCAATTTAAAAGAGTTTTTCCAGTGTGATTATATTGAATATAAAAGAGTACTTGTAGTGTGAGTATATTTTTTAGAAAAGAGTACTTCCTGTGTTATTATATTCAATATAAAAGAGTACTTTGAGAGGGAGTATATTTTTTATAAAAGAGTACTTCCAGTGTGATTATATTCAATATAAAAGAATCGTTGGAGTGGGAGTATATTTTTTATAAAAGAGTACTTCCTGTCTGATCATATTAAATATAAAAGAGTACTTTGAGAGGGAGTACATTTTTTATAAAAGAGTACTTCCCGTGTGATTATATTCAATATAAAAGAGTAGTTCCAGTGTGATTCCAGTCATTATATAGGACTACTTGGAGAGTGAGAATATTTTTTATAAAAGAGTACTTCCTGTGTGATTATATTCAATATAAGAGAGTACTTGCAGAGTTAGTGTATTTTTTATAAAACAGTACTTCCTGTGTGATTATATTCAATGTAAAAGAGGAATTCCAGTGTGATTATAAGCAATATAAAAGAGTACTGGGAGAGAAAGTATATTTTTTATAAAAGAGAACTTCGTGTGTGATTCTATTCAATTTAAAAGAGTACTTCCAGTGTGATTATATTGAATATAAAAGAGTACATGGAGTGTGAGTATATTTCTTATAAAAGAGTACTTCCTGTGTGATTATATTCAGTATAAAAGAGTACTTTGAGAGGGAGTATATTTTTTATAAAAGAGTACGTCCAGTGTGATTATATTCAATATAAAAGAGTATTTGTAGTGGGAGTATATTTTTTATAAAAGAGTACTTCCTGTGTGATCATATTAAATATAAAAGAGTACTTTGAGAAGGAGTACATTTTTTATAAAAGAGTACTTCCTGTGTGATTATATTCGATATAAAAGAATACTCGCAGTATGATTATATTCAATATAAAATACTACTATGAGAGGGAGCATATTTTTTATAAAAGAGTACTTCCTGGTTGATTATATTCTACATAAAAGTGTACTTCCAGTTTGATCACATTCATTGTAAAAGAGTACATGGAGATGGAGTATATTTTTTATTAAAGAGTAGTTCCTGTGTGATAATATTCAATATAAAAGAGTGCTTTGAGAGGGAGTACATTTTTTATAAAAGAGTACTTCCTGTGTGAATATATTCAGTATAAAAGAGTACTTCCTGTGTGATTATATTCAATATAAAAGAGTACTTGGAGAGGTAGTATATTTTGTATAAAAGAGTAATTCCTGTGTGATTTTATTCAATATAAAAGAGTACATGGAGAGGGAGTGTATTTTTTATAAAAGAGTACTTCCTGTGTGATTATATTCAATATAAAATAGTGCTTCCAGTGTGATTATATTCAATATAAAAGACTACTGGGAGAGGGAGTATATTTTTTATAAAAGAGTACTTCCTGTGTGATTATATTCAATATAAAAGAGTACTTCCAGTGTGATTATATTGAATATAAAAGAGTACTTTGGGAGGGAGTATATTTTTAATAAAAGAGTGCTTACAGTGTCATTATATTCAATATAAAAGAGTAATTTGAGAGTGAGTACATTTTTTATGAAAGACTACTTCCTGTGTGATTATATTCAACATAAAAGAGTACTTCCAGTGTGATTATATTCAATACAAAAGAGTACTAGGAGAGTGAGTATATTTTTTAGAAAAGAGTACTTCCTTTTTGATTATATTCTATATAAAAGAGTACTTCCAGATTGATCACATTCAGTATAAAAGAGTACATGCAGAGGGAGTATATTTTTTATTAAAGAGTACTTCCTGTGTGATTATATTCAATATAAAAGAGTACTTTGAGGGGGAGTATGTTTTTTATAATAGAGTACTTCCAGTGTGATTATATTCAATATAAACGAGTACTTGGAGAGGGTGTATATTTTTTATAAAAGAGTTCTTCCTGTGTGATCATATTAAATATGAAAGTTCTTTATTTATTAAATATATAGTTCTTCTTTATCTATTTAATATATATTGTTCTTTATATATTAAATATATAGTTCTTCTTTATCTATTAAATATATAGTTCTTCCTATATTCAATATAAAAGAGTACTTTGAGAGGGAGTATATTTTTTATAAAAGAGCACTTCCCGTGTGATTATATTAAATATAAAAGATTACTTCCAGTGTGATTATATTCAATATAAACGAGTACTTGGAGAGGGTGTATATTTTTTATAAAAGAATACTTCCTGTGTGATTATATTCAATATAAAAGAGTACTTTGAGAGGGAGTATATTTTTTATAAAAGCGTACTTCCTGTGTGATTATATTCAATATAAAAAAGTACTTTGAGAAGGAGTATATTTTTTCTAAAATATTACATCCAGTGTTATTATATTCAATATAAAAGAGTACTATGAGAGGGAGTGTATTTTTTATAAAAGAGTATTTCCTGTTTGATTATATTCTATATAAAAGAGTACTTCCAGTGTGATCATATTCAATATAAAAGAGTACATGCAGAGGGAGTATATTTTTTTAAAAAGAGTACATCCTGTGTGATTATATTCAATATAAAAGAGTATTTGAGAGGGAGTATATTTTTTATAAAAGAGTACTTACTCTTTGATTATATTCAATATAAAGGAGTACTATGAGAGGGAGTATATTTTTTATAAAAGAGTACTTGCCGTGAGATTATATTCAATATAAAAGAGTACATCCAGTGTGATTATATTCAATATAAAAGAGTACTTGGAGAGGGAGTATATTTCTTATAAATGAGTATTTCCTGTGTGATTATATTCAATATAAAAGAGTACTTCCAGTGTGATTATATTTAATATAAAAGAGTACTTTGAGAGGGAATATATTTTTTATTAAAGAGTACTTCCAGTGTGATTATATTAAATATAAAAGAGTACTATGAGCGGGAGTATATTTTTTATAAAATAATACTTCCTGTTTGATTATATTCTATATAAAAGAGTACTTCCAGTGTGATCGTATTCAATAAAATAGAGTACTTTGAGAGGGAGTATATTTTTTATAAAAGAGTACTTCCTGTGTGATTATTTTCAATATAAAAGAGTACTTTGAGAGGGAGTATATTTTTTATAAAAAAGTTCTTCCTGTGTGATTATATTCAATATAAAAGAGTACCTCCAGTGTGATTATATTCAATATAAATGAGTACTTGGAGAGGGTGTATATATATATTTTTTTTCAGGACACACAGCCATAACTCTTTTTTTTTTTTTTTTTAAAGTGAAAGAGAGAGAGAGAATAGGAAGGAGGAAAAAGGAAGAGAAAGAGAGAGAGAGAATGGGGAGGAGGGACAAGGAAAAGAAAGAGGGAGAGAGAATGGGAGTATTGCTTTCTTGCCCAGGCTAGAATGCAATTTAGTAATGGGTATTGAAAACCTCTTTTATACCAATAATTATACTTAATGATGTAGTCAGGAAGGAATATGGGAAGAAGATAACAAACAAACAGCCAACAAGCCTGAGCCACCCCTCCCGGCCTGGAAGTGTAGCTTTGTGTCACTGTGGGTTTCTTTTTTTTCCTTTCTTCCCGAAATATCACTCACATTCATTAGTTCGGTCCTGTTTTATTCTGTTCCATCCTGTTCCATTGTATTCCATTCTAATTTTTTTTTTTTTTTAAGATGGGGTTTCGGCGTGTTGGCCAGCAGCTGGTCTTGAACTCCCGACCTCAGGTGATCCACCCACCTCCAACTCCCAATGTCCAAGGATTACAGGCCTGAGCCACCCCATTAGGCCTCATCCTAAGGTATTTGAGAAGCAGTCTTGCTCTGTCACCCAGGCTCGGTGCCACCTCCGTCCCCTGGGTTCAAGTGATTCTCCCACCATAGTCTGCCAGGTGAGTCAGCAGCTGAGACTACAGTACAGGCACGCACCACCGCGGGCCACAAACTTTTTTGTATTCTCAGTGGAGGCAGGGGTTTCACTATGTTGACCATGCCGGTCTCCAACTTCTGATTCCAGGCCGGTCTCGAACTTGTGACTTCTGAATGACCCGCCTTGACCTCTCGGGCGGGCGTGAGCCACCCCACCCCGCCCGGAAGCATATCTTTTTGTCACTGTGGGTTTCTTTTTTTTCCTTTCTTCCAGAAAAATCACTGAGACATTCATTAGTTCAGTCCTGTTTTATTCTGTTCCGTTCTGTTATATTGTATTCCCTTCTAATTATTTTTTTTTTCTTTTTTTTAAGTTAGGGTTTCTCCGTGATGGCCAGAGGCTGGTCTTGAACTCCCTACCTCAGGTGACCCACCCACCTCAAACTCCCAATGTCCTAGGATTGCAGGCCTGAGCCAACCCGTCCGGCCTCATTCTACTGTTTTTGAGAAACAATCTTGCTCTGTCGCCCAGGCTCGGGGCCACCTCCCTCCCCTGGGTCCAACCGATTCTCCTACCTCAGCCTCCCGGGTGATTCAGCAGCAGGGACTACACTACAGGCACAAGCCATCACGGGCCACTACCTTTTTGTATTCTCAGTGGAGGCAGGGGTTTCACTATGTTGACCAGGCCGGTCTCGAACTGATGAGTTCAGGCCGGTCTCGAACTCCTGACTTCTGAACGACTCGCCGCGACCTCTCGGTCCGGCGTGAGCGACCCTGCCCGGGCCGGAAGCGGACCTTTGTGTCACGGTGGGTTTCTTTTTTTTCTTTCTTCCCGAAATATCACTCATACATTCAATAGTTCAGTCCTGTTTTATTCTTTTCCGTTCTGTTCTATTGTATTCCATTCTACTTTATTTATAGATATATTTTTTAAGATGGGGTTTCTCCATGATGGCCAGAGGCTGGTCTTGAACTCCCGACCTCAGGTGACCCACCCACCTCGAACTCCCAATGTCCTAGGATTACAGGCCTGAGCCACCCCGTCCGGCCTCATTCTAAACTTTTTCAGAAGCAGTCTTGCTCTGTCGCCCAGGCTCGGTGCCACCTCCGTCGCCTGGGTTCAAGCGATTCTCCTACCTCAGCCTCCTGAGTGAGTCAGCAGCTGGGACTCCACTACAGACACGCGCCACCACGGACTCCTAACTCTTTTGTATTCTCAGTGGAGGCAGGGGTTTCACTATGTTGACCAGGCCGGTCTCGAACTCCTGACTTCTGAACGACCTGCCGCGACTTCTCGGGCTTGCGTGAGCCACCCCGCCCGGCCCGGAAACGTAGCCTTGTGTCACTGTGGGTTTCTTCTTTTTCCTTTCTGCCCAAGAAATCACTCATACATTTATTAGTTCAGTCCTGTTTTATTCTGTTCCGTTCTGTTCTATTGTATTAAATTCTAATATTTTTTTCTTTTTTAAAGATGGGGTTTCTCCGTGATGGCCAGAGGCTCCTGTTGAACTCCCGACCTTCGGTGATCCACCCACCTCGGCCTCCCAAAGTTCTAGAATTACAGGCCTGAGCCACCCCGTCCGGCCTCATTCTAATGTTTTTCAGAAGCAGTCTTGCTCGGTGCATCCCCCGTCCCCTGGGTTCAAGCGATTCCCTACCTCAGCCTCCCGGGTGAGTCAGCTGCTGGAACTACACTACAGGCATGCGCCACCAGGGGCCACTAACTCTTTTGCATTCTCAGTGGAGGCAGCGGTTTCACTACATTGACCAGGCTGGTCTCGAACTCCTGACTACAGGCCGGTCTCGAACTCGTGACTTCTGAACGACCCGCCGCGACCTCTCGGGCAGGCGACAACCACCCTGCCCGGCCCGGAAGCGTAGCGTTGTGTCACTGTGGGTTTCTTTTTTTTCCTTTCTGCCCAAAAAATCACTCATACATTCATTAGTTCAGTCCGGATTTATTCTGTTCCGTTCTGTTCTATTGTATTCCATTCTAATTCTTTTTTTTTTCTTCTTTTTTTTAAGATGGGGTTTCTCCGTGATGGCCAGGCTGGTCTTGAACTCCTGACCTCAGGTGATCCACCCACGTCAGCCTCCCAATGTGCTAGCATTTCAGGCCTCAGCCACCCTGTCCGGCCACATTCTAATGTTTTTGAAAAACAGTCTTGATCTATCGCCCAGGTTCTGTGCAACCTCCGTCCCATGGGTTCAAGCGCTTCTCCTACCTCAGCCTCCCGGATGAGTCAGCAGATGTGACTACACTACAAGCACATGCCACCACGGGACACAAACTTTTTTTGTATTCTCAGTGGAGGCAGGCGTTTCACTTTGTTGACCAGGCCCGTTTCGAAGTCCTGACTTCAGGCCGGTCTCGAAAACCTGACTTCTGAACGACCCGCCGCGACCTCTCGGGCAGGGGTAAGCCACCCCGCCTGGCACAGAAGCGTAGCTTTTTGTCATAGTGGGTTTCTTTTTTTTCTTTTCTTCCTGAAAAGTCACTCCTATATTCATTAGTTCAGTCCTGTTTTATTCTGTTCCGTTCTGTTCTATTGTATTCCATTCTAATTTTTTTTTTTTTAAGTGGGGTTTCTCCGTGTTGGCCAGAGGCTGTCTTGAACTCCCGACCTCAGGTGATCCACCCATCTTGGCCTCCCAAAGTGCTAGGGTTACACGCCTGAGCCACCCTGCTCGGCCCAGAAGCGCAGCTTTGCGTCACAGTGGGTTTCTTTTTTTTCTTTCTTCCCGAAAAATCACTCATGCATTCATTAGTACAGTCCTGTTTTATTCTGTTCCATCCTGTTCCATTGTATTCCATTCTAATTTTTTTTTTTTTTAAGATGGGGTTTCTCCGTGATGGCCAGAGGCTGGTCTTGAACTCCCGACCTAAAGAGATCCACCCACCTCAGTCTCCCAAAGTATTAGGATTACAGGCCTGAGCCACCCTGTCCGGCCTCCTTCTACTATTTTTGGGAAGCAGTCTTGCTCTGTCGCCCAGGCTAAGTGCAAACTCCATCCCCTGGGTTCAAGCAATTCTCCTACCTCAGCCTCCCGGGTGAGTCAGCTGCTGGGACTACACTACAGGCACAGGGCACCACGGGCCACTAACTTTTTTGTATTCTCAGTGGAGGCAGTGGTTTCACTATGTTGACCAGGCCCGTCTCGAACTCCTGACTTCAGGCGAGTCTCGAACTCCTGACTTCTGAACGACCCGCCGCGACCTCTCGGGCAGGAGTGAGCCACCCCGCTTGGCCCGGAAGTGTAGCTTTGTGTCACTGTGGGTTTCTTTTTCTTCCTTTCTGCCCAAAAAATCTCTCTACATTCATTAGTTCATTCCTGTTTTATTCTGTTCCGTTCTGTTCTATTGTATTCCATTCTAATATATATATATATATTTTTTTTTCTTAAGATGGGGTTTCTCCATGATGGCCAGAGGCTGGTCTTGAACTCCCAACCTCAGGTGATCCACCCACCTCGGCCTCCCAAAGTTCTAGGATTACAGGCCTGAGCCACCGCCTCCGGCCTCATTCTAATGTTTTATAGAAGCAGTCTGACTCTGTCGCCCAGGCTCGGTGCTACCTCAGTCTCCTGGGTTCAAGCGATTCTCCTACCTCAGCCTCCCGGGTGAGTCAGCAGCTGGGACTACACTACAGGCACAAGCCAACATGGGCTGCTAACTCTTTTGTATTCTCAGTGGAGACAGGGTTTTCACTCTGTTGACCTGTAGTATTGGTATGCGAGATTAAAATAATTCACGATGGCAAAAGTATGAGAAATTGCAGGGTGTTTATTGCTGGCGACGGCAGAGGACTCAAGTCTCTCTAACCCACCGCCCCGAGAGGAAAGTGTCAAGGCTTTTTATACCCAAAAGACCACCTTGGAAGTGGGGTTGAGGAGCTGGGAGGAGGATGAATGGGCTTCAGACATTCTGAGGGCTGGTGGATTCTGTAAATCATCTCCTTGGCAGGGACGGGTGTGGGGGCCTCTGGTCATTCCGAGGGCTTGGGGTCCTATTGTCACTCTAATTGCTACATAAATGATTTTCAAAAGTCAGGACAAATGTTGGTTTACACATTGTTTGTGTACCAACAAAAGTCAAGATAAACGTTAGTTTACACATGGTTTGGGTACCAGTGGAAATTACAGATCTTAGTTCACAGGGGCCAAGATGAGATTAGCTTGGGCAGTGCATTCTATCAGTTACTGATGAGAAAGGTAACAGCAAAGGACAACAATTCTGTCGGTTACTGATGAGAAAGGGAAACAACTTAACCTGGTGGACATTATCCAGAGCAGACTAGCAGTCTTATTTACAGAACCCAAGTCAGCAATTATTGCAAAGAGAATGGGGTAGTTATTACAACTCATTTTTGGAGATTCAGCTCTGTCTTTTAAAATGGCATCGCTCAGGTTCCGGCTCCAGGCCACCTGTAGCACACACTCCAGCCTGGGTAACAAGAGCAAAACTCCATCTCAAAAAAAAAGTAAGAAAATAAGTTGGGGTGCAAAGCCATGCAAGCCCTTCATGGGCCTGGGCTATAATATCAGTCCTCTGCTTCTGGCTAGGAAGTCTCCACCCTCCTTCCCAAGGGACAGTGAGAGCCCGGATGACCCCCGACTGAGGCAGTTTTAGCTGCAGATAGTCCCCTTTGTTGAATGGGATAGTGGCCCTTGATTTGCACAACAGGTTTTGCCATACAAGGGGGCAGGGGCAGTTCATCAAGTACAAAAAAGTCCGTGTTAAAAAGATGCATAAGCAGCTGATGGCAATCAGCCCAAATGGGGTTATGACGCTGAATAATAGTTTGCAGCAGATCAATGAGAGCTTGGGGTTTCTCGGTATAAGACGCATTGTTATTTTTCCAGTTGATAAGATCAGCTGAGGTGAACGGCAGGTATGTGAAAACATGCCTTTCTACCATGTGGCCATCCTTGTCCACTCCCATGTACCTCTGCTCTCTCGAAGGCAACTGCACCCCGGCCTTGGGTCGCAGACGAGCTGCCGGGGTTGGTGAGGAGGCATTATTGACATAAACTCTTCTACCGCTGGTTTAACTGAAACCTTGGGAGTTGTCTCTGTCACTGAATCTGCCCAGACCTTGAGATTCTGCATTTTGTGTCAGCGAGGGGGATGGTGGTTTCTAGCAGTCTGTCCCTTGGCTACTAAAACAGTCCCCGCCTGCTCTCTTAGCCACTTCAGAGGGTTTAACACTAACTGCAACCACGAGTCTATGTATGGAAATTGATTGAGGTGTTCTAACTCACCGTATATAACCTCATGCCTTACTTTGGAGACAAGGGACCTGTCTAGGGTCCACTCTGGGGGCCAACCTACACTAAGTGCTGGCCAATCTTCCCTACATAAAACCCTTAATTTTTCTGTTGTCATAGTTACTTTATAATTACCACTAAATCCCTTCTGGAAATTTTCCAGCATGGTTTCTATAGGGGTGGGCTTGCTATGGGAGTGACCCATATTAACACTTCAAAGTAATTCCCACAGTTAGGAGAGTGTTAGTTCACTCACAGCAGTTCCCGTTCCCAACTAGCAAGGCACAGCATGGAGCACACTCCGATTTACATTCACTTCAGTCCTTTTACAATCACCCAGAGGCTTCTTCACTCAAGCCTCTGTGGCTGTCTCTAATTCCTATAAATTGCTGAATGCATGAGGACCTTCCTAATGGGCCCAATACATTTTACGACTGATCAGTCCGGTCGGACACATCTACACACACAGACACATATCCAATCACTCTCTTTCCAATTCAAAACCATAAGCAAAAGCTTCCAAGGTTGGAGAGAGAGCTACCTTCAAAAGTGCCAATCTGGCACCCATGGGTGATCAGGCCATGCTTCCACCCAAGATAGGGTGGGCTAATTTCCCGGGGTTCAATCTTCTCTTACAAATTGCTCGATGACACAGACACATCCATGCACACTGACACACATCCAATCGCTCTCCTTCCAATTTAAAACCATAAACAAAATCTTCCAAGGTTACAGAGAGAGCTACCTTCAAAATTGCTGATCTGGCACCCATGGGTGATCAGGCCATGCTTCCACCCAAAATGGGGTGGGCTACTTTCCCAGGGTCAATCTTACCAAATTCAATGTCCAGACTTCCCCAAATGTTTGTTCCTCCTTGGTGTTCAGCCACTGGGTGGATCGACACTGCAGGGCCTCCTTGCTCTGCTCCGGTGAGGCTTTACCACCATGCAAATACCTGCCCAGAAGCTCTCTCAGGACAGGTCACCCCAGCGAGCAGGAGCCCCTCTGCAGGGATGCTTTACAGGGCTAGGCAAACCACCTAAGAGACCTTTTCCCGCCTTCCGCTCTCTGAGACTCGCTTCCTGGCCAACGCACCAAAAATGTAGCAGGAGCGGCCGTGGGAAACAGATCTCTCAGATACCGAATACCGGAGGAAGGAATTTGTTCAGCTGGGAGCAAGGTGGCATAGTTGTCTAACAGACAAGCTCGTTTAATGAAGGGAGGTTCAGCCTTTATATAGGCTTATACTTTAGATGTTACACGTGGAAGATTCTTAGGTTCATAGTTTTAGGACTCACATGTGAAAAAGTTTTGGTTTACAGTTTCAGGAATCACATATGAAAGGGTTCCGGTTTACAGTTTTAGGACTCACATGTGAAAAGGTTTCTGGTTTGATCTTGTTTTAAGTAAAAATAGTGCCTTCTGGAGAGTTTTCCCCAAGGCCTTTCCTGTCACCTACAGGAAAGTAAAACAGGAGGCGCCAGTCAGTCAACCTTTTCTTCTATTGAAATGCAGCTTGATAGTCAAAGGGGAAGTTGATCTGAGAAGCCTGGGTCTCCCTCTTCAACCAGATACCCAGATCTGATGCGTTTCTCCCCTCCCTCCCAGTGGGATTCCACACGTCCTTCTTTGGGATGGGGTGACACAAAGTCCAAGTTACTTAACTGAGTCACTAATGGGGAGAGGGGATCGATGGAGTCAACCTATGGCATAAATGACACGTCATTCAGAGCCTAAGGAAGGGCCAGCTGCAGTGAAAGGCGGCAGGGTGCAAGCTTGCTCTTTTTTCTTTTCCCCCCGAGACAGAGTCTCACCCCCATCGCCCAGGCTGGAGTGTAACGGTGTGATCTCTGCTCAGTGCAACCTCCACCTCCCAGGTTCAAGCAATTCTTCTGCCTGCCTCTGCCTCCTGAGTTGCTGTGACCACAGGTGTCTGCCACCATGCCTGGCTAATTGTTTGTATGTTTACTAGAGATGGGGTTTCATCATGTTGGCCAGGCTGATATCATATTCCTGACCTCACGATCCTCCCTCCTGGTCCTCCCGAAGTGCTAGGATGACAGGCAGGAACCAGCCCACCACACCCGGCCCACATGCTTGTTCTTCAAGGGTGAAATCCTGGCGGCTCACACCCATCATCTCAGCACTTTAGGAGACCCAGGAGGGAGAATCACTAGCAGTCAGGAGTTCGAGGCCAGCCTGACCAACATGGTGAAACCCCATCCCTACTGAAAGTAGGAAAAGTAGCCGGGCGTTGGGGTGCGTGCCTGTCATTCCAGCTACTGAAGGCTGAAGCAGGAGAAAAGGAGACTCTTCCAGCCCCACCGCATCCCCGAACCCCCAGCCACAGCCAGCCTTCTTGTGAGGTGGTGCCTGCAAAAGCTTCGGACTGAATGGAGAGGAGCCCAAGGCTATGGGAGCCATCACCTCCAACTCCAGAAGGGAAACAGGGCTTTCTGCATTTGAATGGGGCTCTAGAAGGCGGTGCTGCTGCTGCTTCCAAAGCCACGTGCCTCACTTCACCTGACACAGAGCGAGAATCCATCTCAAAAAGGGAAGAATGAAAAAAAGAAAAAACTATTAGCATGTCAGTTGTGGTCACGAATCAGTCCCCGGAGGCCAGGCACAGTGTGGTTCCAGCCCATCCATCATTCCAAAATTTTGAGATGCCCGGTCAGGAGGATTGCAATGAAGTGATGAGACCCTGTCTATAGAAAACATTTAAAAACTGATCTGAGGGGCCGGGCCTGGTGGCTCACACCTGTCATCCCAGCACTTTGGGAGGCTGAGACAGGTGAGGCTGAGTCAGTGGAATCCCTTGAACCCAGAAGGTAGAGGTTGCAGTGGGCTGAGATCATGCTACTGCACTCCATCTTGGGCAACAAGAGTGAAACTTTTATCTCAAAAAAAAAAAAGACATGCAGAAATTCTCTTGGGCATGGCCTGAAATATGTCTGAGGCCTTAACAAAGGATTGTACAGCCCCATTCTTGAGTTCATCTTTCCCAGAGACCAGATTTTACTGCCCTAGATTTGAAAGATTTTGCCTGGAAACACCACAGTGAGAAACAGTAGAACTTTCTCACCCAGCAAACCCTGGTTCCTTGTTATTCCATCTCGATTCTACTAAAAACCCAGAATAGCTTCTTCTTTAATTAATTTCTCCCGCTTATCTTTTCTCATAGGCATCTCGAAAAACCCAGCTGGCATTTTCTGTTTTTCTACTTGGAAATCGCCCTAGTCAGATAGCTCCATGAGGTCATTAGGTGTTCTTTGTATTTTTGTTGTTGTTTGTGATAGACTCTCGCTCTGTCACCCAGGCTGGAGTGCAGTGGGGTGATCTCGGCTCCCTGCAACCCCACCTCCTCTTTCAAGTGATTCTCCTGCCTCAGCCACTGGGATTATAAGGCTCACACCACAATCCCAGCAGCTGGGATTATAGGCTCACACCACAATTCTCAGCTAATTTTTTTGTAGTTTTAGAAGAGACACGGTTTTTCCATGTTGCCCAGGCTGATCACAAACTCCTGAACTCAAGTAATCTGCCTGCATCAGCCTCGCAAAGTGCTGAAATTCCAGGAATGAGCCTCCGCGCCCAGCTCATTGATCATATTGTTACAGGTAGCGATTTTGTATACTGTGCTGCTGAGACCAGACTCAGGTGTTCTCAGGTGACAGTCTTTCTGCCACCAAGAGGGGAGAAGAATGGGGACCTGGGAAAGGAGGGTGCTGAAAGGAAGGACTAGTCTGCTTCAGCCAGGTTTGTAGTTCCTTCTTTATTGGTGCACCTTGGGAGCAGCAGAAAGGAACTGGCAGCTTCTAATCTGTCTACCGGACAGCCTGAGACCCACCTTGCTGCTTTGATTCTTTCTCTTTTTTTTTTTTTTGCCAAGACAATCTTTCTTTGCACTGTGTGTTTCATCAGCTCCCAGGGGGAAGACAGGTGGGGACTAGGAAAGGTGACTGCTCACTCCAAGGAAATGTGTTCCCCTTGAGACATGGGGCAGGGGAGACAGGGGTCTGTCTGGGTGTAGACTCAGCAGAGGTCAGCACATGGGCAGGCTGTGGACAGTCTGCGAATTTGTAGCTCACACCCATGCCCAACCACCCTCTCCCTCACATCGGATCCATCTTTTGATCTTGGAAGAAATGGGGGTCACGCAACATATTCTCAGGCTCTGGTGGAGACAGAACTGTGGATGATGGGTGATGTCCCGAGGCTGCTGTGCCTCCCTGGATGTCGCCAGGGGTGGTCACGCCGAATCCTCCCCCCTCCACTGTTTCACCATTGGCTGTTCACCTTGGTGCCCTGCCTTCCCTCTGGACTTATGTGTCATCATGGCCCTGGGGTATGGGCACCTGCGATGAAGTAGTGAAGGCAGCGGGCACTCGGGTGAGTTGTCCTGTGCCAAGGAGCAGCAGTTTTCCAGAGTTAACATCGGCAGCTTCCTTGGGAAGGGAAGGAAGGAGCACCGTCTGCCAAGCTCCTGCTTGCCCCCTCGCGTGTCTACCTGTGTGTGCAGTGTATGTGCGTGTGTGCGTGCGCCCCCGAGTGTGAGTGCGTGTACACCGAGGCGCTCCTCAGGTCGCGCAGCTGGAAACCGAGGAGACAGGAGACGTGAAGGGTGGGGGTGGGGCCTCCCCGATCCTAGGAGGAGCCGGGGCACAGGCAGCTGAGGTGAGCCCAGAAGCCCAGCTTCTGAACGCGGGCATGGGCACAGCGGGGATGGGGCTGCGAAGTGCTGCAAGGACCCTGGGGTCCGGTCAGAGAGGTCCTGAGAAGGAGGCGGGAGCTGAAGGGAGTTTCTAGGGTGTGAAACTCCCTTAGGCCTTGGCCACTGGGTTCCTGATCCCACAAGGCCGGCGAGAGCGGGAGGGGTAGAGGAGGGCGTGGTGCAGGGGTTGAGCAGCACACGACCCCAGAGGAGAGTAGAGGACAAGGTCAGGGAGGCACGCACCCAGATCGCGCCTGGGGTCGACGAGGGGTCTGGCGCCGGCCTGCCCTCTCCCTGTGGGCCTCGGAGATAGCATCCCGCGCGGTGCAGAGGCGACTTGGCCGCAACCCAGACCCAGCTGCAGGTGAGTGCCGCCGCCCGCTCACCCGCGCACCTCTCTCCGCTCCTCTTCAATCAGTCCTTTCCCTTCTCCAGGGTGCCCAAACCCCCTGGCTGTCACGGGTCCCCGTGTTTGGAATGGGCGGGTGATCAGCAGGCAACGCCTCCTATAGCTGTAGGTTCCAGCACCAGACACCCACCCGGCGGGCTGAGGGCCTCCCCAGCCAACTTGCCCTCCGTGGAGCAACTGGCTTGTGTGCTATAGCTGGCCTAGAGCCAGAACCTGAGCAACGCCATTTTATAAGACAAAGCTGTGTCTCCAAAAATGAGTTGTAATAACTGCCCCATTCTCCTTGCAATAACTGCTGACTTGGTTTCTGTAAATAAGACTGCTAGTCTGCTCTGGATAATGTCCACCAGGTGAAGTTGTTTACCTTTCTCATCAGTAACTGATCGAATTGCTGGCCTTTGCTTATCAGAATGCACAGCCCAAGCTAATCTCATCTTGGCCCCTGTGAACTAAGATCTGTAATTTCCACCGGTACCCAAACCATATGTAAACTAACGTTTATCTTGACTTTTGTCGGTACCCAATATGTAAACTAATGTTTGTCTTGACTTTTGTGAATCATTTATGTAGCAATTAAAGTGACAATAAGCCCCGGAGCCCTCGGAATGTCCGGAGGCCCCCACCCCTGTCCCTGCCCAGGAGATGATTTACAGAATCCACCAGCCCTCAGAATGTCTGGGGCCCGTTGATCCCCCTCCCCGCTCCTCAACCCCACTCCCAAGGTGGTCTTTCGGGTATAAAAAGCCTTGACACTCTTCCCTCGTGGCCGCGGGTTAGAGCGACGTGAGTCCTCCGCGGTCGCCGGCAATAAAGACCCTGCAATTTGGCATACTTTTGTCTTGGTGAATTATTTTAATCTCGCATCCCAATACTACACTTGTGGCCGCCCGTCTTGGTGGGGCAGTGTTAGGGAAGGGCTGCGGCTCACTCGGGTGTCCTGGCACAGTGCTTGCTGGAGACTGGGAGGCAATCCTCTATCCCCCAGGCACCAGTGACTTTTTAAAATGCGTGCTTTGAGTGATGAGACCCCCACAAACAGGTTTTGAGTGAGCAACATGGCTTGTTTATTCACCTGGGTGCAGGTGGGCTAATGCAGAAAACGACAGTGGGATAGGAGTTGGTTTTACAGGTTGGGGCAAATCTTTTTGGCAGGAGGCAGGGGTGTTACAGGGTAAGATCAGTTACAGTGGTGGGGCTAGGGGCTACAAATGTAAATTACCATAAGTTCAGTTACAGTGGTGGGTGGGGTTAACATGTCAAAGAAGTTAAGATGGCAGGGTGGGGTGAGGAATATTCACATTATCATAATAATAAGATGGCAGGGTGGGGTGAGGTAACGCTTTGTTCTGCTGGGAAATCAGGGATAATGGCGAAGGCAGGCAGGATTTAAGACTTTCTGGGTCTGGGCTTGCACATGGAGTATTGACAGTGGCCGCCAGGCTCTGCACCCCTGGCCACAGGCTCCCGAGTTCTGGGGAGATAAGGCATGGACCCGGAGCCCCACCGCAGCCCAGGTGGGAGCTCCTGGCAGTAACCAGGTCTCTTGGGGAAGCCAGAGACTTGGCGATTGGGGGAGGTGGGAGGCAGGGTTCTCTCCACCTCTGACCTCAGTAGACTGCTGGCCTTCATGGGTGCAGGCTCCTCACTGACACCCACTGTGTGTCTGGGGGACCTGGGCTGCAACGGGTAAGCAGAGAGGCTTCTGCAGTCAGGCTGAGACTTAGTCCCTGAGCTCCAAGCAACTGGATGCATCTGGCGCCCAGGCAGAGGTGGGCTCCCTCTTCCCCAGACAGTCTGGGTTTACCAAGATGCACAGTCTCCCCGAACTAGCACAATGCGGAGTGAACTTCTGAGACTTGGTCCCAGGGCGCCTAGGCAGCAGGAGGTAGTTCTGGGCAGGGCTCAGGGCAACAGCAAAGGCAAGTGGGGACCCCTCCATCCCGATGGGCTGGTGACCTACAGGGCATCAGCTTGTGTCTTAGCCTGGGGCCACTTGCTCTGGGGCCACCACCCTACCATCATTTCCCATAGCTCTTTTTCTGTGGAGGAGGCTTGTGTCAGGAAGGCACCTTTCTTCCACTTGTGTCAAAGCCCTTAGGTCCAGGGTGAAGCAGTGCCTGCAGTTTCCTGGGAGTCAAGACTGAGGCACCAGCCATCCCCAGGCCTTGAGCCAGTTTTCTGCAAAAAAGAGACTTTCTTGGTCTCAGTGAATAGCAGCTTAGCATTGGCTGTGTGCAGCTGGGAAGTCTGTTTAGTGGTGATAATAACATTCTAAAGTGACCCATGGTGATTTCTGTGACAGAGTTGAGATGACCTTCCCAGAAAGAATGGGTAGATTTCTCCTCTGCCTGTATTCAAACAAATGCAACATTTGTGCACATATGAGAACTCATGAGCTCCTAGGATTTTCAGGTTTCGATTCTTTAACACCTGACTTTTGCTCAAAAGGAGAAATTATTTTTTAATTCAGGCATCAGAGCTTTACAAAGGAATTTATAGCCATTTGGTGTCAAATTCTCTTAAGGCCTGAACTGGACGTGTTTTTCATAGGTTTCTGATTCCAGCTCTCCTCCTTGGCTTGTTGGTGATTTTATTTCACTTTTGTGGGGTGGGAAGAGGTGTTGGAAGAAAAAGAATGCGGAGTCTTAATTTTTATCTGCTACCTGTGTGTACTGATGCCCAGGTGTCCCCGCAGACCTCTCAGTCTTGCTGTTCTATCACCAGGCCCAATTTAAGATTCATTCCTGGGCTCCAGGGACTGCATAACTTTGCTCATTCCTCAGGCAATCAATCCATGGAGTCCCTGACAAAAGTCCCAAGGGTGCCCTGAGCTGTGTGTCCCCAGCGGCCTGCCCTGGTGGAATCCCAGTGGAGGGGCTCTGTTTCTTCACTTCATTGCAGAGGTGTGGGTCTTTCATGGCAATAACTGCCCAGAGCTGTTTACTGAGAAGCTGTTTAATGACAGTGAAGTCAGTTACTGGGTGTATCCAAGTAGAGTAAAGAAAACAAAACTCTTTGGAAATCCAATTCTCATGATATTTTATTGGAGGAGATCCAAATCCTCTTAAAAATGTTCAGCAAGATGTCACTGTTCCCTGAAATCTGAAAGCAACTATTGTCAGTAACCAGGCCTTCAGCTAAGGTGCAGGATAAGGGCTTTTTAGAAAGAAAATATTTTAATTCAACTGGTTCTGTGGCGAAATGGGTGGACAAGGCTTGACTATGATGCCCTTTTCTCTGTAAGGCGGGTGTTTGATGACAGCTGTTCTTTGTTGAGTTTTGCATTTATCTCCCCAGTGGGTAGCTTCTGATCCCTCCTTAAATATTGGCAGGGCTGGGGTCCCATTTAGAAGTTCCATTTTCATAGTAAGTGGCTTTGGGATGGTCACCAGCAGGGGAGGGGATCTGTGGCTGGCCCTTCCTCCTGTTGTGGTGTGTGCAGTGGGGTCTTTCACCGTATTCTTGTACTGACAACCTATGCAGTGCTCGCCGGGTGTCAGAAGGGGCACTAGTTCTCACTACAAGAGAGATTCTGATTGATAGAACTTTGGACATTTAAAGCTTTCATAGACCCTCTTAATTCAGATATCTGAGACTCTACTTGTGTGCCAGACCCCTTCACACCTTTGAGCTCACGTCATCCTTATTTTTCCTGTTTGGAAATGGATGCAAAGGGAACTGAAATAAGCTTTCCTGGGGCTGTGTAGCTTGCAGGTCAGAAGCAGGGCTACAGTTTGATGCTAGCAGGCTGGGTTTCGATCCTATGTGTGGTGCACTCTCCACATGGCTTCCTTATGATCAGAAAAATATTTGGGCACCTTTGACCTGCAGTAACTTGTTTAGAGTCAGACACATGGTGGGTGCCCTGTCTGTGTTTGTGGAGTGAATCTAGGTCAGCATCTCATTCTGCATTCCTGGTGAAGAAACTGAGGCACAGGAGGGGCCGTGTCTTTTGCAGGTCTTCTAGGGAGGAAGGAGAATACTGCACCAAAGCCCTTTCCTTCTCACACGTGTCTGTACTTGTTAGAGCCCGGACTGGTTTGATGTTTGATGATAAGCTATTTTTTTTTCTTTTTATATTCTCTTTCTGTACCCATGTCGTTATAGGATGGGTGGCACCTTGGCTCTTCACTTGGGGCTTTAGCTGGTATAGTCAGAGTGCTCAAAATGTCTTTTCATGATTGAGAACCATGAAGCAGTGCAGCCAGCAACAGCCGCTGATGCTTGTTAAAACAGTGTGAGTTCTGACTCTTAAGCTATGAAACCATTCTTCAAGATTAGCAGAGCACTGGCAGGCTTCTCAAAACACTCAATTGGAGGATAATCCAAATGTGGTTCAAAAGGAGGAAAGGGAAAATGCTATAGTTGCATCCAGCCTGTGGTTTTTCAATGTGAATTATGTTCTTGATCATTAAACATTCAACAAACATTTATTCAGTGGCTCCTACGTGGTATTGATAGAGAGATGAAGATGACACAGTGCCCATCATCAAAAAATTCACAGCTTAGTGGGGAGGTGGACCGTGTTTCAGGGCTGCACATTTGTGAGAAGAGATGGCTGGTAGCTAGGCAAGGGTGGAGGTGATGTCTGAGCTGAGTTTAAAGGATGATTAGGACATGGTTAGCTTTTATGGTCATTCCAGTGCAGAGTAAAGGGTGGGAAAGGCTGAGAGATTAGAACACACATGGTGATATGAGGAAGCAGCTGGCAGTTTGGAGTTCTTGGTGCTGAAAAGTTGAGACAGGGAGATACAAAAGACCAGCATGATAGATGGGGCCTTTGGTCAGGACCAGAGGCTCAGCATTTCTTCATTAGTGTGGCATGGTTTGATTTGGCCGGTGACTTCATGGTGTGAATGGATTTGGCACTGAGAAGACAAGAAACATGGATACCAGGGAAGAAACTGGCTGTGAAAGACAGGCAAGGCTGATGAGGCCACAGTGGGGAGGATGGAGATGATGGGCTAAATTTGGCAAACAGGAGAATTGTCAGTTAGGATCCTTGGATTGCAAATAACAGAAACTAAGTCTGGCTTACAATATCAACCAATTTCTCATTAGAACTATTCACAGGATTGAGAGTATTCTTGAAGAACCAGACATGAAAGAAACAGGAATTAAGAAGTCCAGGGGTTCTGAGTGGCAGAAATTGACTTACAGACTCTCCCAGGGGATGCTATGGGAGTAAATGATATCCAACCTTTTCTATTAGTATTGAGATAGAAGGTGGTACTCAACTCTGGAGGCGGGACTCAGGCACTGGACCAAATTGAGGACCAGCTGAAACACGGTCGGGGCAGAAGCAACTTTCCATAAGACACACCCACTAGTGTGCCATGTCAGTTTACCATTGCCATGGCAACAACTGGAAGTTATCCCTCCTTTCCATGGCAATGACCCAACCACCCAGAAGTTACCACCCTATTTCTAGAAATTTATGCATAAACTGTCCTTAATTTGCAGTAAGTAAAAGTGGGTATAAATATGACTGCAGCACAGTTTCTGGGCTGTTACCCTGGACCACACTACTTAGGGAGTAGCCCTACTCCACAAGAAGGAGTATCTCTGCTGCTTCAATAAAAGTTGCTGTGTACCATTCACAAGAGCAAAGATGTGGAATCATCCTAAATCCCCATCAATAATAGACTGGATAAAGAAAATGTGGTATGTATATACCATGGAATTCTATGCAACCATAAAAATGAATGAGATTGTGTCCTCTGCAGGGACATGGATGGAGCTGGAGGCCATTATACTTAGCAAACACAGAACTGAAAACCAAATACTGCATGTTCTCACTTAAAAGTGGGAGTTAAGTGATGAGAACTTATTGACACATGGGGATGCACACACACATTTGTTGTGTGGGGTTTGTTGGAGGGTGTGGCTGGGATGAGGAAGAGCATCAGGAAGAATAGCTAATGGATGCTGGGCTTAATACCTGGGTGACGGGATGATCTGTGCAGAAAAACACCATGTTACACATTTACCTATGTAACAAACCTGCACATCCTGCACATGTACTCCTGAATTTACAAGTTGGAAAAAATGAAATGAAGAAGTAGATAATTAAATAGATACTATGTGATTTTTTTTTTTTTAAGTTGCTGTCTCACACCTTGGCTTGCCCTTGAATTCTTTCCTGGGCAAAGCCAAAAACTCTCCCAGGCTAAGCCCCAATTGTGGGGTCACCTGCCCTTCATTATTATTACTGTATAATTCTGCTGCATTCAAGATGCTCAGAGGACATATCTGATTGTCACAGATTTGGGTCCCCATATCTAGAGGTAGTTTTCTGAAAAGGCACTGGGATTTGGAGTGATGGTTTTCTGAAAGGAAGCTGGAATGATTCTGCTAAAAGACAATGACAGCAATATTGGTCTTGTCTTCCTCAGGAGAGAAAATTGGCACGGGAGTGGGAGAAAGGGAAGGTGTCCTTGGGTTTCTGGTCTAGGTAACAAGGTGGAGAAGCAAAATCAAAGTCTGAACAAGACTGAATAATTGTTTGCTTTCCCAGTGGTGGGGCTGTGGGCAGCCCTCCATGATCAGGCTATCGGAGAGGGTGACAATCTATCTTAAAAGGTCTCATTAAGAAACTGTGCTGCTGTGAATAAGACCTATTTAAGCAGAGTATTATGTCTCATGCACCACAAATCTGGATTCTTTGAAAATTCTTTCATTCACCAAACCAATATGTATTGAGCATCTCTGGTTCAGGTACTGGGAAAATAATAAATTAGTCAGATAGGTATAGTACCCTTATAGTCTAGTGGTGTAAGACACAATAAAAAATGCATAAATAAAATTGGATAATATAATTGATACAGAGAGACAGATGCAAGGGCTACTTCCAATTGGATGGCCTAGAAAGGTCTCATTTTCTTTTTTTAAAATTTAATTTATTATTATTATTATTATTATTATTTTGAGACAGATTCTTGCTCTGTTGCTCAGACTGGAGTGCAGTGACATGATCTTGGATCACTGCAATCTCTGCCTCCTGGGATCAAGTGATTTCTCCTGCCTGAGACTCAAGTAGCTGGGATTACAGGCATACACAACCTCACCCAGCTAATTTTTGTATTTTTTTAGTTTTTTTAACATGCAGTCTTGCTGTGTCACCCAGGCTAGAGTGCAGTGGTGCAATCTTGGCTTACTGCAACCTGTGCCTCCTGTGTTCAAGAAATTCTCCTGCCTCACCCTACCAAGTAGCTGGGATTACTGGAGCCTGCCACCACATCCAGCTAATTTTTGTATTTTTAGTAGAGATGGGGTTTTCACCATGTTGGCTGCCAGGCTACTACATATAGGCTTCATCTATAGCAGTGCAAGCACCATCCCCTGAGCCAGATTCTCTTATGCATTCTGGGGAATAAACTGCTGGATTGGAAATGCCCTGGTTTGGATTGGGGCGGAAGGTGGCCCTACCCCCCATTTCCCACCAGCTGTGCAAGCGGCTGCTCTGCTTTGTTGAATTTGGAATGGCCCTGACTGGCCCAAGGGTTTCCTTTCTGACACTGTGGGCAAAGACAAGGTGGCTCTTTTGAGTTTCGATTGACATTGCGTTGATTTGCTTTTTTACTGTTACACTCCTTTATCCTATGCCCGAATTGGCCACAGGTATAACAGCTGCCTGGAAAACTTTTTACTGAACCTCCCATTTTTATTCCTGCCATAGCCTGAGCCATAATCATTGCTGTGTGCATTGTTCCTCCTATCCCGCTGAAAGCTTTAACATACTCAATAAGCACATCTCCTCCCACTGATACCTTTCCTTTTATCGGACGCATAGCGGCCTGACACTCAAGGTTAGAGCTCTCATCAGCCACCGATTGGAGTATAACCTGTCTAGCATTATCATTCGATATGGATTTTTGAGCTGAATCTTGGAGTCTGGAAATAAAATCCAGATACAGCTCTTGTGCTCCTTGTCTGATAGAATTAAACGATGGATAGCTGGTACCCAGATTCTGAATTTTCTCTCATGCTCATGGACAGCATGTATGTATTTGAGCAATTGCAACATCTGCCAAGGTAACTTGCTGATCTATATGACCCCAAGCACCTTTTACCAATAAATGATCTTCAGTAATGGGTACTGGGGGCCTGCACTTGGTCTCTTGCAGCATCTGCCCAACACATTCTGAATTGTAAAAATTGGGAAGCGGTTAATGCAGATTTTGCCAGACTCTCCCAATCATAGGGTGTCGTTCTTTTATCATTTGCAATTGAGTGTAATAACGATCTAAGAAAAGGAAAATTAGGCCCATATTGTCCTGCCACTTTTAAGTCCTTCATGAACTTATATGAGCATGCTTCTCATTGTGCCTCATACTGTCCTCCAGGCTGTACAGAAGGATGTAAACTAACTGGAAATTGCCAGGCATTTGACTTTCCTGCAATTTAGCCTGTCTCAATGCTGCTCCCTTTCCTCTAACTGTGTAGAGAGGTGCTGAAGGACCATAATATGGAACCATAGGGCCCTCTGGTGGTGGTGACAGATACTGCCCACCACTATAAATGACAGGCTCTGCAACCCTTACCGGCAGTCCTGGCAGCCAGTGTCCTGGAGGCATGCCTACTCAGTTTGCCAGTTAATAATGGATTTGTACCTTACCTTGCCAGGACTGTGGAGGAGATGGCCATTCATGACCAATCCATTTTGGTGCTGTTGGCTGAGATCATTTCTGAGTGAATACTGAAAGGAAATTCCTCTAGACTGTGAGGAATTTTAGACATATTCGCATAGACTGCCTCCTTTTCCTCCTGATGCTCTCCTGAAATTGCTCTTTCTGTTTCTCTTTTTTTCTGACCTGACAGATCTTCTATCAAATTCTTCTTCACTATCATCTTCTACACTAATGTTTACACTACACTCAGGAGTTCCTATGGTCTTCTGACTATTTGCATGGAGCGTGTTGATCTTAAAATGTTCTATTGCAGACCTGACCAGAGCCCAGTCATTCCACACAGTCACAGTATAAATTTTCCTTCATCCTGTGCATAGAGTTCTGACCAAAGTCTTTCCCATACACTCACATGTAGAGTTCCAATATCTGGGAAGCACACACAGCACTGATTCACTGCCTCAAAGAGGGTAATGAGATTTTCAGTTGCGATCTTTACAATGCCCCCCCCCTTTTTTTAAAAGTATCCAAATAACACAAAGGCAATTATTATACTTGCTGGGTAACTTTCACGTTTTGTTACCCTGGAATATTCTGAGCACACAGGAAGGCCAACCAAAATATATTCCTGGGACTCCCTCAATGAACACTCACCACAGGTGACCGTGCTCAGGTGTGTCTCTTCATGAGGAACACAGGGAGTCCATGCAGAGCACCAGATGCTGGGATCCAGCCTAATCCTTTACATGGTGCCTGAGTCCCAGTGGTGATGAGGGAGTGAGAAAAGAAATAAGACAGAGACAAGAGTAGAATTCAACAGCCTGGGTCCAGGGAGCCAATGCACTCTCAGGATGCATTGAATTGGCACTGAGGTCTGGGCTCCACATACTTGTATTAAGTGCATTATCCTGTTAATCTTGTAGGCTGTGGGGAGGGTGTGAAGAAGGAAGATGGCCAGGGGAAGAGCATGTGTCTGCAGCATTCAGTAGCAAATGTGATTCTTCTAAGAAATGCTAAGGACACTGAGTTTTACTACCCATTGTGTATCCAGGTACATCTACAGATAAGGCACCATAAGGCCTGACCACACACAATGTGTCATCAGAAATCATATAAGCTAGAGGAGATTGGGGCCTATTTTCAGCTCCCTTAAAAAAATTCTAACAAAAATAGCATATCCCACTAACATAAGCTTCATAAGCAAAGTGGAAATAAAATTCTTTTCAGAGAAGCAAATGCTAAAGAAATCCATTACCAGTAGATGAGGTCCTTAATGGAGTGGTAGACATATAAATGAAAGAATAATACCTGACACACACACACACAGACACACACACACACTTCAGTACATAGCCCAGAGATACTACATAGTAATTACACAATCAAATCTACCTATCAACCAGCTAACATGATGAAAGGATCAAATCCTCACATATCAATATTAACCTCGAATGTAAATAGGAAACACTCCACGTTAAAGATGCAGAATGGCAAGTTGAATTGGAAAAAACAAGACTCAATCATCTGTTGTCTTCAAGAGACCAATCTAATATGTATCAATACGTATTGGCTCAAAGTGAAGGGATGGAGAAGGATCTATGATGCAAATGGTAAACAAAAAAGAGCAGGGGTTACTATTCCTATAGCAGATAATATAGACATTAAACAATGACATTCATTAACAAAAAGACAAAGAAGGGCATTAAATAACCATAGAGAGTTCAATGTGTAAAGGGAAAGTATCAAAGACAGCTCTTAATCCATTTAGAAGTTATTTTGCCAACATTGAGGATCAGGACGTGAGGAGATCCTGAAACCATACGCCCAAGGTGGTTAGGTTAGAGCCTGGTTTTATGTATTTTAGGGAGACATAAGACATCAACCAATACATGTGAGGTATATATTGGTTCAGTCTAGAAAGTTGGAACAACTCAAAGAGGAGGTTTTAGGTCATAGGAGGATTCAAATGTTGTCTAATTGATAATTGGTTGAAAGAGTCAAGTTATTATCTAAAGACCTGGAATCAACACAAAGGAGTATCTGGGTTAAGAAAAGGGGATGTGGAGACCAAGGTTCTCATTATGTAGTTGAAGTCTCATAAGTGGCTGCCCTTAGAAGCAATAGATGACAAATACTTTTTATCCCTACACCTTTAAACTATGCTACACTCTCAGCTAATGTCTTTAGGATCAGGAAAAGGCTAAGAAAGGGAAGAAGATCTCTATAGAACATGAATTTCCACAATAAGAGAAAGCTTTGCAGGGCCATTTAAAAATAGGTCAAAGAAGTATATTTGGGGGTAAAATATGTTGATTTGTTTCATAGCCCTGCTACCAATGTGATACTATACTAGGGTCAGTTTGGAATTTGGTATCTTATTGCTACAAAGAGTCCATGCTGTCAGACTTAAGATGACTAATTGATTGAAACAAGGTCTCACTCTGACATCCAGGCTGGAGTGCAGTGGTGGTAGCATAGCTCGATGCAGTCTCAAATTCCTTGGCTCACACAGTCTTTCCTCCTCAGCCTCCCAAGGAGATGTGACTACAGTCAGGGATGGCCACACCCAGCAAAATTTTTAAAGTTTTTGTAGAGACAGTGTCTCACTGTTTTTCCAATGTTTGTCTCAAACTCCTCGCCTTAAGCAATCTTCCTTCCTTGGCCTCCAAAAGTGCTGGTATTACAGACATGAGCCACTGTCCCTCACCAAACTCTTTTTTGATTGCATTTTAGGTTTTGGGGTACAGGTGAAGGACATGCAAGATTGTTGCACAGGTACACACATGGCAGCATGATTTGCTGCCTTCCTCCCCTTCACCTATATCTGGCATTTCTCCCCATGCTATCACTCCCCAACTCCCCACCACCTCGTCCCTCCCCTATTTCCCCCCAACAAACACCAGTGTGTGATACTGTCCTCCCTGTGTCCATGTGTTCTCATTGTTCAACACCTGCCTATGAGTGACAACATGCGGTGTTTGATTTTGTGTTCTTGTGTCAGTTTGCTGAGAATGATGGTTTTCAGGTTCATCCATGTCCCCACAAATGACATGAACTCATTGCTTTTTATGGCTGCATAATATTCCATCGTGTATATGTGCCACATTTTCCCTGTCTAGTCTATCATCGATGGGCATTTGGGTTGGTTCCAGGTCTTTGCTATTGTAAACTGCGCTTCAATGAATATTCGTGTGCATGTGTCCTAATAGTAGAACGATGTATAATCCTTTGGATATATGCCCAGTAGTGGGAATACTGGGTAAAATGGAATTTCTATTTCTGGGTCCTTGAGGAATCAACACACTGTCTTCCACAAAGGTTGAACTAATTTACACTCCCACCAACAATGTAAAAGTGTTCCTATTTCTTTCTCCACATCCTCTCCAGCATCTGTTGTCTCCAGATTTTTTTTTTTTTTTTTTTTTAAGTCAGAGTTTCACTCGTTACCCAGGCTGGAGTACAATGGCACAATCTCGGCTCACCGCAACCTCCGCCTCCTGGGTTCAGGCACTTCTGCCTCAGCCTCCTGAGTAGCTGGGATTACAGGCATGCACCACCGTGCCCAGCTAATTTTTGGTATTTTTAGTAGAAACGGGGTTTCACCATGTTGACCAGGATGGTCTCGATTTCTTGACCTCGTGATCCATCTGCTTCGGCCTGTCTCCAGATTTTTTAATGATTGCCATTCTAACTGGCATGAGATGGTATCTCAATGTAGTTTTGATTTGCATTTCTCTAATGACCAGTGATGATGAGCATTTTTTCATATGTTTGTTGGCCTCATGTATGTCTTCTTTCTGTAATATGTCTGTTCATATCCTTCACCCACTTTTGAATGGGCTTGTTTGTTTTTTTCTTGTAAATCTGTTTTAATTCTTTGTCAATTCTGGATATGAGCCCTTTATCAGATGGGTAGATTGCAAAATTTTTTTCCCATTCTGTTGGTTGGCAATTCACTCTAATGACTGTTTCTTTTGCTGTGCAGAAGTTGTGGAGTTTGATTAGGTCCAATTTGTCTATTTTGGTTTTTGTTGCCAATGCTTATGTGTTTTGGTCATGAAGTCCTTGCCTACGCCTATGTCCTGAATGGTTTTGCCTAGATTTTCTTCTAGGGTTTTTATGGTGTTAAGTATGTTTAAGTCTGTAATCCATCTGGAGTTAATTTTAGTGTAAGGTGTCAGGAAGGGGTCCAGTTTCTGCTTTCTGCACATGGCTGGCCAGTTTTCCTAACACCATTCACTAAACAGCGAATCCTTTCCCCATTGCTTGTTTCAGTCAGGTTTTTCAAAGATCGGATAGTTGTAGATATGTTGTGCTGCTTCTGAGGCCTCTGTTCTGTTCCATTGGTCTATATCTCTGTATTTGTACCAGTACTGTGCTGTTCTGATTACTGTAGCTTTGTAGTATAGTTTGAATTCCAGTAGTGTGATGCCTCCCATTTGTTCTTTTTGCTTGGAATTGACTTGGCTATGCGGGCTTCCTTTGGCTTGCATTCATTAACATAATTATCTATCAGTATAATCATTTAGAGGCTGGCTTGGATTTTTTGACTTACATGCAGTCTCGCGTTTATTTATTTATTTTAGACGAAGTCTTTCTCTGTTACCAGGCTGGAGTGCAGTGACACAATCTTGGCTCACTGCAACCTCCCCCTGCTGGGTTAAAGTGACTGTTCCACGTGAGCCTGCCTAGTAGCTGGGACCACATGCGTGAACCGCCACACCTGGCTAATATTTTTGTATTTTTAGTAGCGGTGCGGTTTCACCATATAGGCCAGGATGGTCTCTATATCTTCACCTCGTGATCCGTGGGTCTAGGTCCCCCAAAGCGCTGTGTTAGAGGTGAGAGCCACCCTGCCCGAGCTTTATTTATTTATATATCCACTTCTTTATTTATTTACTTAGAGGGAGGCAGGTGGGATTGCATTGATCAATTGATTGATTTTTGATGGAATCTGGCTCTGTCACCAGGCTGGAGTGCTGGTATTTAAGGTGAGAAATATCCTGACACCCTTTATTTATTTATTAATTTACGTACTTATTTATCTATTTTCTTAGAAGCAGGCAGGCGGTGCTGCATTCATTTATTTATCTATTACCTTCTAATTATTTTCTCTTTTTTATTCTCTGTTTTTTTTTTTTTGAGATGGAGTTTCGCTCTTGTTACCCAGGCTGGAGTGCAATGGTGTGATCTCGGCTCACCGCAACCTCCACCTCCCGGATTCAAGTGATTCTCCTGCCTCAGCCTCCTGAGTCGCTGGGATTACAGGCACATGCCACCATGCCCAGCTAATTTATTGTATTTTTAGTAGAGACGGGGTTTCACCATGTTGACCAGGATGGTCTCGATCTCTTGACCTCGTGATCCACTCATCTCAGCCTCCCAAAGTGCTGGGATTACAGGTGTGAGCCACCGCACAAGGCTAATTATTTTCTCTTTAAATGGAGATAGAGATTCTTTCACCATCATAGATAGGCTGGTCTTGATGTCCTGACCTCAGGGTGTATACCAGGCTCAGGCTAGGAAGGGGTGGGGGTTTAAAAGCATGAACCACTAAGAGGGGCTATTTATTTACTGACTGATTAATCTATCTATTAATCCATTTATTTAGAGACAGAATCGCATTTTATTTTATTCATTTACTGACGTACTTACTTATGGAAAAGCTGGTTGTATTTATTTATTCGTTTATTTTTAGGCTGGCTGGAATTCCTTATTTATATAATTAGATATCTAATTATATAGGGGCAGGCTCACACTTTCTCATTTGCTTATTTAGACCCAGGCTTGCAACATTTTTTCATACACTTCTGTATTTGTGTGCAAGCTTGCATTTAAATAATTACATATCTATCTGTACAGTCATTTAGAGGAAGGCTTGCATTTATGACTTCCATGCATTCTCACATTTATTTATTTATTTATTTACTTACTTACATTAGACGAAGTCTTGTTGTGTCACCTGACTGGAGTTCACTGGCAATTGTGTATTACTGCAACCTCCGCCTCCTGGGTTCAAACAATTCATCGATATGAGCCTGCCGAGTAGCCTGAAACACAGGCGCGTGCCACCACGCCTGCCTAATATTTTTGAATTTTCAGTAGAGGTGGGTTTCACCCTGTAGTCCAGGATGGTCTCGATCTCTTCAGCTCGTTATCGGCCCATCTCGGCCTCCCAAAGCACTAGTATTAACAGGCTACAGACAGCGCAGCCGACCTTCGTTTCCTTATTTACATACTCATTTATTTAATTAATGACAGGCAGGGCCAGCTTGCCTTTATTTACTTATCTATTAATTTAAATATTTTCTTCGCCTTATTATTTTCTTAAACGGAGACAGAGTTTCTTTCACCGTCTTAGCCAGGCTGGTCTCGATGTCCTGACCTCAAGTGCTATACCCGGCTCAGGCTCCCAAGGGGTGGGGGATTGAAAGCATGAACCACTGAGAGGGGCTATTTATTTACTGACTCATTTATCTATTAATCAATTTATTTCGAGACAAAATTGAACTTATTTATTTACTTGGAGGCGGGCTTGGATTTCTGTATTAAAAATGGTAATAAGATTTGGCTGTGCTCCTACCCAAACTCTCATCTTGAATTGTATTCTCCATCATGTGCATCTGTAAAGCAAGGGACCAGGTGTAGTTAATAATTGAAATATTGGGGCAGTTTCCGTTTGTGAGGGAGTTCCCGTGAGGTCTGATGGGTATATAAGTGTTTGGAAGTTCCTCTCTGAGTCATTCTTCCTCCTACCGCCTTGGGAGAAGCTGTCTTGCTTTCCGTTCCCGTTATCAGTCACCGTGAATGCCGGCCTCCTGACCATTCCGCAGTCATGCAGAACTCTGGGGGAATTAAACGTTTTACCTCAGCCTCCTGGGTTCAAAAGATTCTGCCAGGTGCGCTTCCGGAGCAGCTGGGAACACGGTCGTTTGCCTGGCTAACATTTTTGGATTTTGATTAGAGACGGGGTTTCATCATGTTCTCCACGATGGTCTCGATCTCTTGACCTTGTGATCCGTCGGTCTCAGCCTCCCAAACTGCTGGGAATACAAGGGTGAGCCACCACGCCTGTCCTTTATTTATTTCTTCATTTACTGATTTATTTACCTAGAGGCAGGCGGGTCGGTTTGCAATTATATATACACACACACACACACACAGACACACACACACACACACACACAAACATTCGTATATGTATTTTCATCTTCTTATTGTTTTAAATAAAGACAGGGTTTTTTTTCACCATCTTGGCCAGGCTGTTCTCGATGTCCTGACCTCAGGTGATATACGCGGCTCAGGTTCCCAATGGACGGGTGATTAAAAGCATGAGCCACCAAGCGAGGCTATATGTTTATTTTCTTATTTATCTATTAAATGATTTATTTAGAGGCAGACTCGCATTTATTTATTTAATTATTTACTTACTTTAGACGCAGTTTTGTCGCGTCCTAAGGCTGGAGTGCAATTGCGCTCGTGTTTCACTGCAACCTCCGCGTCGTGGGTTCAAACAATATTTCTACATGAGCCTGCCGAGTACCTTGAACCACAGGCGCGTGTCACCATGCCTGGCTTATATTTTTGAATTTTTAGTAGAGGTGGAGTTTCACCCTCTAGGCCAGGATGCTCCCGATCTCTTGACCCCGTGATCCACCCATCTCGGTCTCCCAAAGCACTGGTATTAAAGGGGAGAGCCGCTGCGCAAGGCCTTTATTTCTTTATTTACGGGCTTATTTATTTAGTTAGTTAGAGGTCGGCATTCATTCATTCATTTATTCATTTATTTTAGACGAAGTCTTGCTCTGTCATCCGGCTGGAGGGCAGTGGCGATCGTTTTCACTTCAACCTATGACTCCTGGGTTCAAGGAATTCTTCCATCAGAGCCCGCTGAGTAGCTTCGACCACAGGCGTGAGCCACAACGCCTGGCTAATATTATTGCATTTTCAACAGAGACGGGGTTTTACCATGTTGGCCACGATGGTCTTGATCTCTTGATGTCACTATCCTCCCATCTGGTCCTCCCAGAGCGCTGCTATTACAGGTTAGAGCCAGTGGACCCAGCCTTCCTTTACTTATTTACATACTTATTTCTTTAGGTAACGGCAGGCAGGGCCAACTTGCATTTATTTGATTATTTATTTTCTTCGCATTATTATGTATTTAAATGGAGACAGAGATTCTTTCCCCATCTTAGCCAAAATGGTGTCGATATCCTGACCTCAGGTGCTATATCCAGCTCAGACTCCCAAGGGGTGGGGGATTAAAAGCATGAACCACTAAAAGTGGCTATATATTTACTGACTGATACATCTATCTATTGATCAATTGAGTTAGAGAGAGAATCGCACTTTTGTAATTCATTTACTGACATACTTATGGAGAAGCTGGTCGTATTTGTTTATTTCTTTGTTTGTTTGTTTTTAGGCTGACTTGGATTTCCATATTTATCTAGCTAGCTATCTAATCATTTAGAAGCAGGCTCACATTTACTCCTTTGTTTATTTAGACCCAGGCTTGTAACACTTTTTTATATACTTCTGTATTTGTGTGCAGGCTTGCATTTATTTAATTACTTATCTATCTGTATAATCATTTAGAGGAAGGCTTTCATTTTTTGACTTCCATGCAGTCGCGCATTTATTTATTTATTTGCTTACTTTAGACGAAGTCTTGTTGTGTCACCCGACTGGAGTTCACTGGCAATCGTGTTTTACTGCAACCTCCGCCTCCTGGGTTCAAACAATTCATCTACAAGAGCCTGCCGAGTACCTTGAACCACAGGCACGTGTCACTGCACCTGGCTAGTATTTTTCAATTTTTAGTAGAGGTGGGATTCACCTTGTAGTCCAGGATGGTCTCGGTCTCTTAAGCTCGTGATCCGCCCATCTCAGCCTCCCAAAGCGCTGGTATTATAGGTGAGAGCCGAGGCAAATGCCTTTATTTATTTATTTATGGACTTATTTATTTCTTCAGTTAGAGGCAGGCAGGCCAGCTTGCAATCGTTCGTTCATTCATTCATTCATTCATTCATTTATTCATTCATTTATTTTAGATGAAGTGTTGCTCTGTCTCCCGGCTGGAGGGCAGTGGCAATCGTTTTCACTGCAGCCTACGACTCCCGGGCTCAAGGAATTCTTCCATCTGAACCTGCTGAGTAGCTTCCACCGCAGGCACAGGCCACACCGCCTGGCTAATATTTTTGTATTTTTAGCCGAGACGGGGTTTCACCATGTTATCCAGGATGGTCTCGATCTCTTGACCTCGCGATCTACTCGTCTCGGCCTGCCAAAGCGCTGGTATTACAGGCTACAGACAGCGCACCTGGCCTTCGTTTACTTATTTATGTACTCATTTATTTAATTAATGGCAGGCAGGGCCAGCTTGCCTTTATTTATTCATTTATTTATTTCCTTCGCCTTATTTTCTTAAATGGAGACAGAGTTTCTTTCACCGTCTTAGCCAGGCTGGTCTCGATGTCCTGACCTCAAGTGCTATACCCGGCTCAGGCTCCCAAGGGGTGGGGGATTGAAAGCATGAACCACTGAGAGGGGCTATTTTTTTACTGACTCATTTATCTATTAATCAATTTATTTCAAGACAAAATCGCACGTATTTATTTATTTGAAGGCTTGGATTTCTGTATTAAAAATGGTAATAAGATTCGGCTGTGCTCCTACCCAAACTCTCATCTTGAATTGTATTCTCCATCATGTGCATCTGTAAAGCGAGGGACCAGGGGTAGTTAATAATTGAAATATTGGGGCAGTTTCCATTTGTGAGGGAGTTCTCGTGAGGTCTGATGGCTATATAAGTGTTTGGTAGTTCCTTCCTGATTCATTCTTCCGCCTACCTCCTTGGGAGAAGGTGTCTTGCTTTCCGTTCCCGTTATCAGCCACCGTGAATGCAGGCCCCCTGACGCTTCCCCAGTCATGCAGAACTGTGAGTCAATTAAACGTTTTTCCTCCGCCTCCTGGGTTCAAGCGATTCTGCCAGGTCCGCTTCTGGAGCAACTGGGACCACGGTCGCGTGCCTGGCTAATAATAATTTTGTATTTTTTTTTTTTTTTTTTTGAAATGGAGTTTCGCTCTTGTTACCCAGGCTGGAGTGCAATGGCACGATCTCGGCTCACCGCAACCTCCGCCTCCTGGGTTCAGGCAATTCTCCTGCCTCGGCCTCCTGAGTAGTTGGGATTACAGGCACGTGCCACCATGCCCAGCTAATTTTTTGTATTTTTAGTAGAGATGGGGTTTCACCATGATGACCAGGATGGTCTCGATCTCTTGACCTTGTGATCCACCCGCCTCGGCCTCCCAAAGTGCTGGGATTATAGGCGTGAGCCACCGCGCCCGGCCCAATAATTTTGTATTTTTATTAGACACGGGTTTTCATCACGTTGGCCAAGATGGTCTCGATCTCTTGACCTTGTGATCCACCGGCCTCAGCCTCCCAAAGTGCTGGGATTACAGGTGTCAGCTGCCACGGCTGGTCTTTCTTTATTTCTTTACTTACTGATTTATTTACTTACAGGCAGGCCGGTCGGTTTGCAATTATATATATATATATATATATATATATATATATATATATACACGCAAACACACACACACACACACACACACACACACACACACACAGAAACATTCGTATATGTATTTTCATCTTCTTATTGTTTTAAATAAAGACAGGGTTTTTTTTCACCATCTTGGCCAGGCTGTTCTCGATGTCCTGACCTCAGGTGATATACGTGGCTCAGGTTCCCAATGGACAGGTGATTAAAAGCATGAGCCACCAAGCGAGGCTATATGTTTATTGGCTTATTTATGTATGAATTGATTTATTTAGAGGCAGACTCGCATTTATTTATTTAATTATTTATTTACTTTCGATGCAGTTTTGTAGTGTCCTAAGGCTGGAGTGCAATTTCACTCGTGTTTCACTGCAACCTCCGCGTCGTGGGTTCAAACAATACTTCTACATGAGCCTGCCGAGTACGTTGAACCACAGGAGCGTGTCACCATGCCTGGCTCATATTTTTGAATTTTTAGTAGAGGTGGCGTTTCACCCTCTAGGCCAGGATGCTCTCGATCTCTTGACCCCGTGATCCGCCCATCTTGGTCTCCCAGAGCACTGATATTAAAGGCGAGAGCCGCTGCGCAAGATCTTTATTTCTTTATTTACGGGTTATTTATTTATTTAGTTAGTTAGAGGCCGGCAGGCCGGCTTGCATTCATTCATTCATTCATTCATTCATTCATTCATTCATTTATTTTAGACAAAGTCTTGCTCTGTCACCTGGCTGGAGGGCAGTGGCGATTGTTTTCACTGCAATTTACAACTCCTGGGTTCAAGGAATTCTTCCATCTGAGCCTGCTGAGTAGCTTCGACCACAGGCGTGAGCCACAACACCTGGCTAATACTATTGCATTTTTAGCAGAGACGGGGTTTCACCATGTTGGCCAGGATGGTTTCGATCTCTTGACGTCGCGATCCTCCCGCCTCGTCCCCCCAAAGCGCTGCTATTACAGGCTAGAGCGGACGGACCCGGCCTTCGTTTACTTATTTACATACCTATTTCTTTTATTAACGGCAGGCGGGGCCAGCTTGCATTTATTTGTTTATTTATTTTCTTCCCATTATTATGTTTTTAAATGGAGACAGAGATTCTTTCCCCACCTTAGCCAGGCTGGTGTCGATGTCCTGACCTCAGGTGCTATACCTGGCTCGGACTCCCAAGGGGTGGGGGATTGAAACATTGAACCACTAAGAGGGGCCATTTGTTTACTAACTGATATATCGATCTATTGATCAATTGATTTAGAGAGAGAATCGCATTTTTGTAATTCATTTACTGACGTACTTACTTATGGAGAAGCTGGTGGTATTTATTTATTTATTTGTTTGTTTGTTTGTTTGTTTATTTTTAGGCCGGCTTGGATTTCCGTATTTATCTAGCTAGGTATCTAATCATTTAGAGGCAGGCTCACATTTACTCCTTTGTTTATTTAGACCCAGGCTTGTAACACTTTTTTATTATATACTTCTGTATTTGTGTGCAGGCTTGCATTTATTTAATTACTTATCTATCTGTATAATCATTTAGAGGAAGGCTTTCATTTTTTGACTTCCATGCAGTCGCGCATTTATTTATTTATTTGCTTACTTTAGACGAAGTCTTGTTGTGTCACCCGACTGGAGTTCACTGGCAATCGTGTTTTACTGCAACCTCCGCCTCCTGGGTTCAAACAATTCATCTACAAGAGCCTGCCGAGTACCTTGAACCACAGGCACGTGTCACTGCACCTGGCTAGTATTTTTCAATTTTTAGTAGAGGTGGGATTCACCTTGTAGTCCAGGATGGTCTCGGTCTCTTAAGCTCGTGATCCGCCCATCTCAGCCTCCCAAAGCGCTGGTATTATAGGTGAGAGCCGAGGCAAATGCCTTTATTTATTTATTTATGGACTTATTTATTTCTTCAGTTAGAGGCAGGCAGGCCGGCTTGCAATCGTTCGTTCGTTCATTCATTCATTCATTCATTCATTCATTTATTCATTCATTTATTTTAGATGAAGTGTTGCTCTGTCTCCCGGCTGGAGGGCAGTGGCAATCGTTTTCACTGCAGCCTACGACTCCCGGGCTCAAGGAATTCTTCCATCTGAACCTGCTGAGTAGCTTCCACCGCAGGCACAGGCCACACCGCCTGGCTAATATTTTTGTATTTTTAGCCGAGACGGGGTTTCACCATGTTATCCAGGATGGTCTCGATCTCTTGACCTCGCGATCTACTCGTCTCGGCCTGCCAAAGCGCTGGTATTACAGGCTACAGACAGCGCACCTGGCCTTCGTTTACTTATTTATGTACTCATTTATTTAATTAATGGCAGGCAGGGCCAGCTTGCCTTTATTTATTCATTTATTTATTTCCTTCGCCTTATTTTCTTAAATGGAGACAGAGTTTCTTTCACCGTCTTAGCCAGGCTGGTCTCGATGTCCTGACCTCAAGTGCTATACCCGGCTCAGGCTCCCAAGGGGTGGGGGATTGAAAGCATGAACCACTGAGAGGGGCTATTTTTTTACTGACTCATTTATCTATTAATCAATTTATTTCAAGACAAAATCGCACGTATTTATTTATTTGAAGGCTTGGATTTCTGTATTAAAAATGGTAATAAGATTCGGCTGTGCTCCTACCCAAACTCTCATCTTGAATTGTATTCTCCATCATGTGCATCTGTAAAGCGAGGGACCAGGGGTAGTTAATAATTGAAATATTGGGGCAGATACCTTTTGGGAGGGAGTTCCCACGTGGTCTGATGGGTATATAAGTGTTTGGTAGTTCCTCCCTGAGTCATTCTTCCTCGTACCGCCCTGGGAGAAGGTGTCTTGCTTTCCGTTCCCCTTATCAGTCACCGTGAATGCAGGCCTCCTGACGCTTCCCCAGTCATGCAGAACTGTGAGTCAATTAAACGTTTTTCCTCCGCCTCCTGGGTTCAAGCGATTCTGCCAGGTCCGCTTCCGGAGCAGCCGGGACCACAGTCGCATGCCTGGCTAATATTTTGGTAGTTTGATTAGATACCGTGTTTCATCACGTTGGCCAGGATGGTCTCGATCTATTGACCTCGTGGAACCACCGGTCTCAGCCTCCCAGCGTGCTGGGATTACAGGTGTGAGCCACCATGCCACGCCTTTATTTATTTCTTTACTTATTTATTGATTTATTTACTTAGAGACAGGGCGGTCGGCTTCCATTCATATGTATGTATATATACACACATTGATTTATTTTTATCTTATTTTTTTTTAGATAACGACAGGGTTTCTTTCACCATCTTGGCCAGGGTGGTCTCGATGTCCTGTCCTCAGGTTGTATACCTGTCTCAGGCTCCCAAGGGGTGGGGGATTAAAAGCATGAACGAGTAAGAGGGACTGTTAATTTACTGACTGATTTATCTAATAATCAATTTACGTAGAGACAGAATCACATTTATTTATTTATTTATTTATTTGAAGGTGGGGTTGGATTTCTGTATTAAAATTGGTAATAAGATTTGGCTGTGCTCCTACCCCAAGTCTCATGTTGAATTGTAATCTTTGTGATGTTCACCCGTGAAGTGAGAGACCAGGTGTAGTTGATAATTGAAACATTGGGGCAGTTACCATATGCGCTGGAGCTCTCGCGAGATCTGATGGGTATATAAGTGTTTGGAGGTTCCTTCCTGATTCATTCTTCCTCCTACCTCCTTGGGAGAGTCTTGCTTTCCGTTCCTGTTATCAGCCACCGTGAATGCAGGCCCCCTGACGCTTCCCCAGTCCTGCAGAACTGAGAGTCAATTAAACGTTTTTCCTCCGCCTCCTGGGTTCAAGCGATTCTGCCAGGTCCGCTTCTGGAGCAGCTGGGACCACGGTCGCGTGCCTGGCTAATAATAATTTTGTATTTTTATTAGACACGGGTTTTCATCACGTTGGCCAAGATGGTCTCGATCTCTTGACCTCGTGATCCACCGGACTCAGCCTCCCAAAGTGCTGGGATTGCAGGTGTCAGCCGCCATGGCTGGCTGGTCTTTCTTTATTTCTTTTTTTTTTTATTGCATTTTAGGTTTTGGGGTACATGTGAATAACATGCAAGGTTGTTGCACAGGTGCACACCTGGCAGTATGATTTGCTGCCTCCCTCCCCTTCACCTATATCTGGCATTTCTCCCCATGCTATCCCTCCCCAACTCCCCACCTCCCCACTATCCCCCCTCCCCCCCAACAGACCCCCGTGTATAGTGCTCCCCTCCCTGTGTCCATGTGTTCTCCTTGTTCAACACCCGCCTATGAGTGAGAACATGTGGTGTTTGATTTTGTGTTCTTGTGTCAGTTTGCTGAGAATGATGTTTTCCAGGTTCATCCATGTCCCTACGAAGGATGTGAACTCCTCCTTTTTAATGGCTGCATAATATTCCATGGTGTATATGTGCCACATTTTTCCTGTCCAGTCTATCATCGATGGGCATTTGGGCTGGTTCCAGGTCTTTGCTATTGTAAACTGTGCTGCAATGAACATTCGTGTGCATGTGTCCTTATAGTAGAACGATTTATAATCCTTTGGATATATGCCCAGTAATGGGATTGCTGGGTCAAATGGAATTTCTATTTCTAGGTCCTTGAGGAATCGCCACACTGTTTTCCACAGTGGTTGAACTAATTTACACTCCCACCAACAGTGTAAAAGTGTTCCTATTTCTCCACATCCTCTCCAGCATCTGTTGTTTCCAGATTTTTTAATGATCGCCATTCTAACTGGCATGAGATGGTATCTCAATGTAGTTTTGATTTGCATTTCTCTAATGACCAGTGATGATGAGCATTTTTTCATATGTTTGTTGGCCTCATGTATGTCTTCTTTTGGAAAGTATCTGTTCATATCCTTCGCCCATTTTTGAATGGGCTTGTTTGTTTTTTTCTTGTAAATCTTTTTTAGTTCATTGTAAATTCTGGATATCAGCCCTTTGTCAGACGGGTAGGCTGCAAAAATTTTTTCCCATTCTGTTGGTTGCCGATTCACTCTATTGACTGTTTCTTTTGCCGTGCAGAAGCTGTGGAGTTTGCTTAGGTCCCATTTGTCTATTTTGGCTTTTGTTGCCAATGCTTTTGGTGTTTTGGTCATAAAGTCCTTGCCTACGCCTATGTCCTGAATGGTTTTGCCTAGGTTTCCTTCTAGTATTTTTATGGTGTTAGGTCTTATGTTTAAGTCTTTAATCCATCTGGAGTCAATTTTAGTGTAAGGTGTCAGGAAGGGGTCCAGTTTCTGCTTTCTGCATATGGCTAGCCAGTTTTCCCAACACCACTTATTGAACATGGAATCCTTTCCCCATTGATTGTTTTTTTCAGGTTTGTCAAAGATCAGGTGGTTGTAGATATGTTGTGTCGCCTCCGACGTCTCTGTTCTGTTCCATTGGTCTATATCTCTGTTTTGGTACCAGTACCATGCTGTTTTGATTACTGTAGCCTTGTAGTATAGTTTGAAGTCCGGTAGTGTGATGCCTCCTGCTTTGTTCTTTTTGCTTAGAATTGACTTGGCTATGCAGGCTCTCTTTTGGTTCCATATGAAGTTTAAGGTGGTTTTTTCCAGTTCTGTGAAGAAGGTCATTGGTAGCTTGATGGGGTAGCGTTGAATCTGTAAATTACTTTGGGCAGTATGGCCATTTTCACGATATTAATTCTTCCTAACCATGAACATGGAATGTTTCTCCATCTGTTTGTGTCCTCTCTTATTTCGTTGAGCAGTGATTTGTAGTTCTCCTTGAAGAGGTCCTTTACGTTCCTTGTTAGTTGTATTCCTAGGTATTTTATTCTCTTTGTAGCAATTGTGAATGGCAGTTCGTTTTTGATTTGGCTCCCTTTAAGTCTATTATTGGTGTATAGGAATGCTTGTGATTTTTGCACATTGATTTTGTATCCTGAGACTTTGCTGAAGTTGCTTTACTTACTGATTTATTTACCTAGAGGCAGGCCGGTCGGTTTGCAATTTTATATATATATATATATATATATATATATATATATATATATATATATATATGTATATGTATATATATGTTTACATACACACACACACACACACACACACACACACACACAAATATTCGTATATGTATTTTCATCTTCTTATTGTTTTAAATAAAGACAGGGTTTTTTTTTCCACCATTTTGGCCAGGCTGTTCTCGATGTCCTGACCTCAGGTGATATACGCGGCTCAGGTTCCCAATGGACGGGTGATTAAAATCATGAGCCACCAAGCGAGGCTATATGTTTATTGGCTTATTTATGTATGAATTGATTTATTTAGAGGGAGACTCGCATTTATTTATTTAATTATTTACTTCAGATGCAGTTTTGTCACGTCCTAAGGCTGGAGTGCAATTGCACTTGTGTTTCACTGCAACCTCCGTGTTGTGGGTTCAAACAATACTTCTACATGAGTCTGCCGAGTACCTTGAACCACAGGCGTGTGTCACCATGCCTGGCTTAGGTTTTTGAATTTTTAGTAGAGGTGGCCTCTAGGCCAGGATGGTCTCGATCTCTTGACCTCGTGATCCGCCCATCTCGGCAAAGCACTGGTATTAAAGGCGAGAGCCGCTGCGCAAGGCCTTTATTTATTTATTTACCGGTTATTTAGTTAGTTAGAAGCCAGTAGGCCGGCTTGCATTCATTCATTCATTCATTCATTCATTTTAGACAAAGTCTTGCTCTGTCACCCAGTTGGAGGGCAGTGGCAATCGTTTTCACTGCAACCTACGACTCCTGGGTTCAAGGAATTCTTCCATCTGAGCCTGCTGAGTAGCTTCGTCCACAGTCACGAGCCACGCCTGGCTAATATTATTGCATTTTTAGCAGAGACAGGGTTTCACGATGTTGTCCTGGATGGTCTCGATCTCTTGAAGTCGCGATTCTCCCATCTTGGCTTCCCAAAGTGCTGCTATTACAGGCTAGAGCCCCCACAGCCGGTCTTCGGTTCATTATTTATGTACTTATTTATGTAATTAACGGCAGCGGGGCCAGCTTGCATTTATTTATTTATTTATTTATTTTCTTTGCATTATTACTTTTTTAAATGGAGACAGACATTCTTTCAGCGTCTTAGCCAGGCTGATCTGTTTGTCCTGTCCTCAGGAGCAATAGCCAGCTCAAGCTCCCAAAGTGTAGGGGATTAAAAGCATGAACCACTAAGAGGGGCTATTTATTTACTGACTGATTTAATCTATTAATCAATTTATTTAGAGACAGAGTCACATTTTTTAAATTGATTTACTGACTTATTTACTTATGGAGAAGCTGGCGGCATTTATTTATTTGTTTATTTTTAGGCCCGCTTGGATTTCCGTATTTATCTAGCTAACTATCTAATCATTTAGAGGCAGTCTTACTTTGACTCCTTTGTTAATTTAGACCCAGGCTTGCAACATTTTTTTATATACTTCTGTATTTGTGTGCAGGCTTGCATTTATTTGCTTACTTCTCTATCTGTATAATCATTTAGAGGAAGGCTTGCATTTTTTGACTTCCATGCAGTCTCGCATTTATTTTTTTATTTACTTACTTTAGACGAAGTCTTGTTGTGTCACCATGCTGGCGTGCAATGGCAATCGTGTTTTACTGCAACCTCTGTCTCCTGGGTTCAAACAATTCATCTACATGAGCTTGCCTTTTACCTTGAACCACAGGTGCTTGCCACCACGCGTTGCTAATATTTTTCAATTTTTGGTAGTGGTGAGGTTTCACCGTGTAGGCCAGGATGGTCTGGATCTCTTGACCTCGTGATCCACCCATCTTGGCCTCCCAAAGCACTGGTATTATGGGCGAGAACCGCTGTACAAGGCCTGTATTTATATAATTACAGACTTATTTATTTAGTTAGTTAGAAGTAGGCAGGCTGGCTTGCATTCATTCATTCATTCATTCATTCATTTATTCATTCATTTATTTTAGATGAAGTCTTGCTCTGTCATCCAGCTGGAGTGCAGTGGCAATCGTTTTCACTGCAACCTATGACTCCTGGGTTCAAGGAATTCTTCCATCTGAGGCTGCTGAATAGCTTCCACCACAGGTGCATGCCACAACGCCTAGCTAATATTTTTGTATTATTAGCAGAGATGGTGTTTCACCATGTTGTTTGGGATGGTCTCGATCTCCTGACCTCACGATCTGCCAGTCTCAACCTCCCAAAGTGCTGCTATTACAGGCTAGAGCAAGCACACCTGGCCTTCATTTACTTATTTATGTACTTATTGATTTAATTAATGACAGACAGGGCCAGCCTGCATTTATTTATTTATTTATTTTCTTTGCATAAGTACTTTTTTAAATGGAGACAGACATTCTTTCTCCATCTTAGCCAGCCTGGTCTTGATGTCCAGACCTCAGGTTCTATACCTGGCTCAGGCTCCAAATTGGTGGGTGAATAAAAGCATGAATCACTAAGAGGGCTATTGATTTTCTGACAAATTTATCTATATTTAAAAAAATTTATTTAGAGACAGAATTGCATTTATTTATTTTTTTATTTATTTACTGACGTACTTACTTGTGGAGAAGCTGGTCTCATTTTTTTTTTATTTATTGGTTTATTTTTAGGCTGGCTTGAATTTCTGTATTTATCTAGCTAGCTAAGTAGTTATTTAGAGGGAGGCTTACATTTACTCATTTATTTATTTAGACCAAGGCTTACAACATTTTTTTATATACTTCTGTATTTGTGTGCAGGCTTGCATTTATTTACTTACTTAACTATCTGTATAATCATTTAGAAGCCTTGCATTTTTTGACTTACATGGAGTCTCGCATCTATTTATTTATTTATTTATTTAATTTAGACTAAGTCTTGTTGCGTCACCAGGCTGGAGGGCAATTACAATCGTGTTTCATTGCAACCTCCATCTCCTGTGTTCAAACAATTCTTCGATATGAGCCTCGATCTCTTGACCTCGTGATATGCCCATCTCGGCCTCCCAAAGCGCTGGTATTACAGGCGAGAGTCGCTGGGCAAGGCATTTGTTTATTTATTTAAGGACTTATTTATTTAGTTAGTTACAGGCAGGCAGGCCTGCTTCCAGTCATTCATTCATTCATTCATTCATTCATTCATTCATTCATTTATTTTAGATGAAATCTTGGTCTGTCACCCTTCTGGAGTGCAGTGGCAATCATTTTCACTGCAACCTAGGACTCCTGGGTTCAAGGAACTCTTCCATCTGAGCCTGCTGAGTAGCTTCCCCCACAGGCACGTGCCACAACACCAACTATTTTTGTATTTTTAGCAGAGACAGGGTTTCACCATGTTGGCCAGGATGGTCTCAATCTCTTGACCTCGCTATCCGTGGGTGTCGGCCTCCCAAAGCGCTGCTATGTCAGGCTAGAGCCAGCACAACTGGCCTTCCTTTCCTTATTTACATACGTATTTGTTTAATTAACGGCAGGCAGGGCCAGCTTGCATTTATTTATTTATTTATTTTCTTCCCATTATTATTTTTTTAAATGGATGCAGAGATTCTTTCACCATCTTAGCCAGGCTGGTCTTGATGTCCTGACCTCAGGTGCTATACTCAGCTGAAACTACCAAGGGGTGGAGGATTAAAAGCATGAACCAGTAAAAGAGGCCATTTATTAACTGACTGATTTATCTATTAATCAATTTATTTAGAGAGGGAATCACAATTTTTTTATTCATTTACTGACGTATTTACTTATGGAGAAGGTGGCCCCATTTATTTATTTATTTATTTGTTTATTTTTAGGCCCGCTTGGATTTCCGTATTTATCTAGCTAGCTATCTAATTATTTAGAGGCAGGGTCACATTTTCTCATTTATTTATTTAGACCCAGGCTTGCAACATTTTTTAAATGTACTTCTGTATTTGTGTGCAGGCTTACATTTATTTAATTCCTTACCTCTCTGTATAGTCATTTAGAGGAAGGCTTGTATTTTTTGACTTACATGCAGTCTTGCATTTATTTATTTATTTACTTACTTTACACGAAGTTTTGTTGTGTCACCAGGCTGGAGTGCAATGGCAATCGTGTTTTACTGCAATCTCTGCTTCCTGGGTTCAAACAATTCATCTACACGTGCCTGCCCAGTACCTTGAACCACAGGCGCGTGCCACCACGCCTGGCTAATATTTTTGAATTTCAGTAGAAGTGGGGTTTTTCACCCTGTAGGCCAGTATGATCTCGATCTCTTGACCTCGTGATTCGCCTCCCTCGGCCTCCCAAAGAGCTGGTATTACAGGTGAAAGCCGCTGCGCAAGGCCTTTATTTATTTCTTTAAGGACTTATTTATTGATTTATTTATTTAGAGGCAGGCAGGCAGGCTTTCAGTCAATCATTCATTCATTGATTCATTCATTCATTCATTTATTCATTTTAGATGACGACTTACTCTGTCACCCAGCTGGAGTGCAGTGGTAGCGGGCATGTCTGGTCTCGCGGCTGCCCTCGCGCTCCCCTTCTGCTTCTTCCCGTGTGGACCAGATGTCAGACGCGGCCGCTGGACTTAGTCTATGGCCGGCTGTATCTGAGGTCCACCAGCAGGCCTTCTCATCCGGAGCTGTTGCGGGATAGGGCGCCAGGCTCCCGGGAGTCGCACGCGTGGCTATCCTCTGGGCACCCGCGATCGGTGACTCCGGGGTTGACCAGATGTCGGCAGTGGCTGCCGGACTTAGCCTCTAGCTGACTGCATCTGAGGTCGACCAGGAGGCTGCCGGCGACAGTCCCACTAAGACGGCGATGAGGGCTTGGACCTGAGCGGTGACTCCTCTTTCCCCTCAACCCACCACCTGCTTTCGGCGTAGCTGGGACTGTCCGCGCCCAGCTTCTTCTTCTCGTTGCTTTTCAGCCCTACTTTCAGTTTGCATCCACAGGTCTGAGAGGTAGATAGATAGGTGAGGGCCGCGGCTGCAGGATTTTATTTGTTTTAATGTGTGTTTTTGTATTTGTTTTCTTCTTTTCTGAGACAGGGTCTCCCTCTGTTTCACCACGTTCAGTAGGCCGATCTTGAACTCCGCACCTCGTGACCCACCCTGACCTCACGATCGCGGCTCATGGCAGCGTCAACCGCCCCTTCCTAGACACAGGTGATCTCCGCCTCCAAGTAGCTGAGACTACAGGGTTCTTGTAAGTACAGGAGGCAGATCACACACTTGCATTTCCACCCTGTGGGTGTGTGTGCGTGTGTGGGTGCATGGGGAGGAGAGAGAGAGAGAGAGAGAGGCAGAGAGAAAGCTCATGGGGGGAGGGGCGGAGAGAAAACAGTTCATTGTGACCTTGATTACGTTTTACCTTTCTTCCCGCCCTCTTATTGGCTTGTTAATTCTTACCGTTTCTTTTCACTTCTATGTGTTACGTTGATCCTTTTTTGGTTTCCTTGTTTAATTTACATATGGATGGATTTATGGATTTATTTAGAGGCAGGCAGGGTATCTTTCTGTAGCCTTTTTCTTTCTTCAATCTTATTTTCTGCACGCTGGTGTTTGTATATACAAATACATTAATAAATTATACATAACACGCAGTAATATATATCCTAATAATCATATATTACGTATGAAATAAAATGAATGGCTGGGCACGGTAACTCATGACTGGAATCCTAGCACTTTGGGAGGCCGAGGTGGGTGGATCACCTGAGGTCAGGAGTTCAAGACCAGCCTGGCCCTCATGGTGAAACCCCATGTTTAAAAAAAAAAAAAAAGAAAAAAGAAAAAAAAAGAAATAAAATAGATAATTGTTCTACATCTAAGTGTGTGTTAATATTACTTTTCATAAACTTTGGTGCTTATTTTAATTACCACCTTCGTTCACATCCTCTTGGTTGTTTCTTCTTATGGTTTCTTAATTCTTCCATGTCATTCTTACGTTTATCACGTCTTCATTCATTCGTTTATTTAGTTAGAGGCAGGGTCTCAAGTATTTCTCTACAGGCATTCATTCATTTATTTGCGTTTATTTATCTATCATTATATAGAGGCAGGGTCGCATTTGTTATTTATTCATTCATTCATTCATTTTATTATTTTTATTTATTGATTGATTTTTAAATAGAGACAGGGTTTCACCATGTTGGCCAGTCTGGTGTCGATGTTCTGATCTCAGGTGATCCACCCACCTCAGCATCCCAAAGTGCTGGGGGATTACAGGCCTGAGTCACCATGTCCGGCTATTTATTCATTTATTTATCTATCAATCGATTTATTTAGAGGCAGGCTCCTTCGTATATATTTATTTATTTATTTAGGGGAAGGCGCACATTTCACTCTTTCTTTCTTTCGAGGCAGGCTCTCATTTTCTCTCTCTGTCTCCCTCCCTCCCCCCTCCCCCCTCCCCTTTCCATCTGTCTCTCTTTAAAGGCAGGGTCTCTCTCTGTAGCCCAGGATCATTCCACCCTCAATGCTTTGGACCAAGCCATCATCCCTCCTCTTGTCCCTCCCGTCCCCAGTACCTGGGACTACATGCATGTGCCACGCCACCACAGGGGTTAAGTATTGCATTGTTTTTAATGTATGTATGTATGTATGTATGTATGTATGCGAGATGGGGTTTGGTGTTCCACCGTGTCTCCCAGCTTGGTCTGGAACTCCTGCTCTCCAGAAATGCGCCCACCTTGGCCTCTCACAGTGCTGTTGTTACAGGCATGAGTCACTGCACCTGGCTCAGTTTCTATTTGCCTGCCTGCTCGCCTGCCTATCATCCGTCCATCTGTCCATCCGTCCATCCATCCGTCCATCCATCCGTCTTACCTATCACCTTCTTAGTAGCCATGTGGTCTCACTTTGTGGTCCACACTCTGCACACATATATTCCTTTTTAAACTTTGATGATGATGCTGATGATGATCATTTATACAGGTGGAGGTGGTGTCGACTGACAGCTTGAGATGATCTCAAACTTTTGCGCTCCAGCCATCCTCCCACGTTGGCCTTTCAGACTGCTGCGATGACAGGCATGAACATGGAACAGGCCTGGTCATATCTGTCTTGTGTGTTTCTTTCCCATCCTTGTTTCCTGTCCGGATGCATAGTTGATAGTACGGGCGTTGCAAACAAAGAAAATTTTCACACACATCTCACCATCCTGCCTTGTCTTTCCAGTGCCACAAGCCCTATCGAGGGTGATATACCTGTTCCCTGATGGTTTTATATAGTGTAGAAAGCGTTGGCATTGGCCGTGTGCACCTGTTCTTTTTTTTTTGATGGAGTCTCTCTGTTGCCCAGGCACAAGCCCCACCTCCCCAGTTCAAGCGATTCTCCTGCCTCAGCCTCCACAGTAGCTGGGACTATAGGGGCCTGACACCACGCCTGGCTAATTTTCCTATATTTAGTAGACACGGGGTTTCACCACGTCGGCCACGATGGTCTTCACGTCTTGACCTTGTGATCCTTCCGCCTCGGCCTCCCAAGGCTTTCACAGTGGGATTTCAATGGGACAGGCATGCATGCATGTGAACTGATGGGGCTTTCCAGATCCATGTCCTGGCAGAAGTCTCTGGTCCGGTGTCCCCCATCGCTGCCTGACTTTTATTATTATTATTATTATTATTATTATTATTTATTATTATTTTCTCTTTTAAGCTGGGCTCGCCTTCCCATCCATGTTGCTCAGTTGCTCAGGCTGGCCTCGAACTGATGGCCTATTTCAACTTTAGTATTATTGCTGTTGTTGTTGTTCCTATTATGTTCGCGAGGTATGTGGTGGAAGCTACTACTACTTAGCAGTGTTGGGAAACTCTGTTCTTAGGACAAATTTTCATACTCCATGAAAATTTCCCCTTCAAATGAACATCTGTGAAAAGAAGGAAATGATTTAAAAAATAAAGAGAAAGACAAAAAGCACGCAGTGGAAGTTTCTTTGATCACCTCCCAGGGTGTTCCTTGGACCCAGCAGGAGGGAGGGAGGGAGGGAGTCAGTGAGCGAGCTGCAGTGGGTGGGTGGGTGGGTGGGTTACATTTGGGGTTTTTGGTGCTAAATCCTCTCAGGAGGCCCAAAAGGCCCACCAGGAGCCTCCTCCCCAGGGGAACTGCATTGAGGCTGCTTCAAATTCACCAGCGACAGTTTCACCAGATGGCCTGGGTGGGCCGGATTGGATGAGACTGGACCACCCGGGACTGTGCTGTTCTTGCTGGGTGTGGGGGTGGGTTGACTTACTTACAGGATAAACTGACAGCCCCGGGTGCCCGGGTAGGACAGTGTCACATAGGATGCCCTTCTTTTGGTCAGCAGCCTGCCTTTAGCTTCCTCAGATGTGTGAGGACAACTTCCCATCAGAGCCTGTTTTTGTCCCTTTTTCCACCACAGAGATGACACACATGAGAGGGAGAAATAAATAGCTCAATAGATGCTGCATGTCCTCATTTGTGGAATCATCAGTCAGCTGCAGACAGACAGCTGCACCCATAGACAGATGCAAATCAAACACCATTTCTGGGTCCCCATGGTCTGGATGGTCTCTCTCTCTCTCTCTCTCTCTCTCTCCTCCCTCCCTCTAGCACAGCATGCGAGTGCATGCACTCACACACACTCTTTCCAAATTCACATCACAAACCACATTAATTTATCCCTTTAGCCCTATACAGGCTGAGTAAACCTCATCTTACCACCCCATGGCTGAGGAAACACCTTCTCTATGATATATTAAAAAGATTGGCTGAGCTGGATGAGGCAGCCCATGCCTGTAATTCCAGCACATTGGGAGGCCGAGCCAGGTGGATCACTTGAGGCCAGGAGTTCAAGACCAGGTTGGCCAACATAGCGAAACCCCTTCTCTATGAAAAATATAAAAATGTGGCAGGTGTGGTGACATATGCTTGTCATACCAGTAACTCAGGAGGCTGGGGCAGGCCAGTCACTTGAACCAGGGAGGTCGACATTGCAGTGAGCCAAGATCCATGCCATGGCAATCCAGCCTGGGTGACAGAGTGAGACTCTCTCAAAATACTAATAGTAATGAAGCTTAGCTGGGCATGGTGGCAGCTGCCTGTTAATCCTAGCTGGGCAATCCCATGAGAAAAAAAAAGAAAGGAAGGAAGGATAAAGAGAGAGAAAAATGGAGGGAGGCAGGGAGGGAGGGAGGGAGATAGAGAAAGGAAGAAAGAAAGAAATGGAAAGTGAAAGAGAAAGAGGGAGACAGAAAGAAAGAGAGAGGGAGAAAGGGAGAAAGGGGAGAGAGAGAGACTTAAATTCTGGAGTGCAGTGGTGTCATCCTAGCTCATTCACTGCAGTCTGGACACTCCTTGGCTTGAGATTCTTCCACCTCAGCCTCCAGAGTACCTGGGACCACAGGCATGTACCATTGTGCCCAGATCATTTATTTATTTGTTTATTTTTTTAGAGACAATGTTTCACCATGTTGGTCAGGCTGCTCTCGAACTCCCGACCTCAGGTGATCCGCCTGCCTCAGCCTCCCAAAGTGCTGGGATGACAGGTGTGAGCCACAATGCCTGGCCTGTGTCCAGATCATTTTTACAAGTTTTCTACGGACAGGATCTAATTGGTTGTGACTCAGGGGTTTAGTGTCCAAAGACACAAACAGAGAGAGAGAAAACCAAAGAAACCGGCGTGCGATGTGCTATGTATGGATGCTCTACGTGGACTAATAATGAATGAAAGTGTTACTGCCTGTGGGGTCCATTTTATACGATAGCAAGGCTACACCAACCAGGCAGGAAAACTGCGATCTGAGCTTGGCCACCATCCCGTGTTCATCTCATACTGAATCTACCCAATTGTCAGCTCAGAGAAATATATTTTTCATCTTTTATTTGAGACGGAGTCTCACTCGGGCACCCAGGCTGGAGCGTTGTCGTGGTGCGATCTCAGCTCCCTGCTATGTCTGCCTCCTGGGCTCAAGTGATTCTCGTGCCTCAGCCTCCCCAAGTGGCTGGAATTGCAGGCACGCACACGACCACTCCCAGCTGCTTTTTGTATTTTTAGTGGAGACATACGGGGTTTCGACACGTGGCCCAGGCTGGTCCGCTGACCTTTATGATGACTGCACCATATGGAAATTCAAGAAAACAGGGTCGGGAGTGGTGGGTTGCTCATGCCTGTCATCATATCACTTTGGGAGGCAGGCCGAGGCGGGCAGATCATGAGTCTGAGAGATCGAGACCATCCTGGCCAACGTGGTGAAACCCCATCTCTACTAAAAATACAAAAATTAGCTGGCTGTGGTGGCGTGCACCTGTAGTCTCAGCTACTCAGGACGCTGAGGCAGGAGAATCACTTGAACCTGAGAGGTGGAGGTGGCAGTCAACTGAGATTGCACCACACTGCCCTCCAGCCTGGGCTCACTGCAACTTCCACCTCCCGGGTTCAAGCGATTCTCCTGCCTCAGCCTCCCGAGTTGCCGGGATTACAGGTGTTCTCCAGAAAACAAAAGAAAACAGGATGCATTTACCGAAACCTACACACCTACGCACGTCTTTTTTTTTTTTCCTTGTTTGAGTTTGTGTACTTTAGTCATCAAACAGATACGCCTCCTCACACCTGTTCTCTCTCTCTCTCTCTCTCTCTCTCTCTGTCTCTCTCTCGCCACCTCCCTCGCTCTCTCTCTTTCTCTCTTTTTCTTGTTTTTCACCTGGCCTAAAGAGATCCACCCATTGAAAGTAAGAAAGAGACAGCTCCTTCCAATGATTTTATTGATTTAGAGACAGCGTCTCACTCTGTCACCCTGGCTGGAGTGCAGTGGTGCCATCATAGCTCACTCACTGCAGTCCAGACACTCCTTGGCTCAAGAGATTCTTCTGCCTCAGCCTCCAGAGTATCTGGGACCACAGGCACACACCACTGTGCCCAGATAATTCATTCATTCATTCAAGATGGGGTTTCACCAAGTTGGTCAGGCTGGTCTGGAACTCCCAACCTCAGGGGATCTACCTGCCTTGGCCTCCCAAAGTGCTGGGATGACAGGTGTGAGCCACCAGGCCCGGCCCCTCAGATCAGTTTGTAAATGTTTTCTACAGGCAGGGTCTCATTGCTTCATTGCAATCCTCCTGACCCGGCATCTCAAAGTTTTGGGATGATGGATGGGCTCAAGTCACACTGTGCCTGGCCTCCGGGGACTGATTCTCGACCACAACTGATGTGCTAATATTTTTTTCTTTTTTTCATTCTTCTCTTTTTGAGATGGAGTCTCGCTCTGTGCCAGGCAAAGTGAGGCACATCGTTTTGAAAGTAGCAGCACTGCTGCCTTCTAGAGCCCCATTCAAAAGAAGAAAGCCCTGTTTCCCTTCTGGAGTTGGAGGTGATGGCTCCCATTGTCTTGGGATCTTCTCCATTCATTCAGAAGCAGGCACTACCCCAGAAGAAGGCTGGCTGTGGCTGGGGGTTGGGGGATGTGGTGGGGTGGGAAGAGTCTCCTTTTCTCCTGCTTCAGCCTTCAGTAGCTGGAATGACAGGCATGCACCACCAAGCCTGGCTACTTTTCCTATTTTCAGTAGGGATGGGGTTTCACCATGTTGGTCAGGCTGGCCTCGAACTCCTGACCTCAAGTGATCCTCCCTTCTGGGTCTCCCAAAGTGCTGGGATGATGGGCATGAGCCTCCAGGATTTCACCCTTGAAGAGCAAGCATGTGGGCTGGGCGCGGTGGCTCACGCCTGTCATCCTAGCACTTTGGGAGGCCCAGGAGGGAGGATCATGAGGTCAGGAATTCGAGACCAGCCTGGCCAATGTGATCAAACCCCATCTCTACTAAGCATACAAACAATTAGCCAGGCATGGTGGTGGGCACCTGTGATACCAGCAACTCGGGAGGCTGAGGCAGGCAGGAGAATCGCTTGAACCTGGGAGGCGGAGGTTGCACTGCGCCGAGATCACGCCATTGCACTCCAGCCTGGGTGACAGGGGTGAGACTCTGTTTCCGGGGGAAAAAGAAAAAGGAGCAAGCTCACACCCTGCCACCTTTCACTGCAGCCGGCCCTTCCTTAGGCTCTGAATGACGTGTCATTTCTGCCATAGGTTGACTCCATCGATCCCCTCTCCCCATTAGTGACTCAGTTCCATAGCTTGGACTTTGTGTCACCCCATCCCAAAGACGGACGTGTGGAATCCCACTGGGAGGGAGGGGAGAAACAGATCGGGGTATCTGGTGACCTGGGCCTGGGGAGACTGTCATCCTTCGCTGCTCATGAAAAGGTCACATCGGGGCATAGGGAGAGCTTTGCCTTTGTCCCTTTGAAGGTTCGCCTGAAACATCAACTCGTCAGAGACAGAAGAATCAGAGAATAGGCCAGACTCGTTTCATTTCTGGGACCCGTCTTCACAGGAGCCTGCAGACAGAAGGCCCCCGGGGTGACTTCTCACACAGGGTGTGTCTTCTCTGACTGTAGGTCCTGAAACCTTGTTTCCAGGGAGGGGGAGGGCCCTGCCTCTTCCATGAAAGGAAAGAGCGCGTACTTAGAGAGGCTGAGAGGAATCTAGACCGACAGAGGGTCCCTGCCGGGCTTCCCCACTCGGTGTATGATTTGGGGAGGTCGAGGCCAGGCTCCCACTCGGATGGAAGAGGCATGTTTCAGACTTTTCTCTCTGCCACTTGTGGCATCTATACCTCTTGTATTTCCCAGATAAACTTCTCAACTTAAAAATAAACGGTTAAGGAAAATCTTACCTAGTGAAACCAATCATAGAGACGTTAAGGAAGAAAGCTTATGACTGTGGCATACATTTCTAGACATAGGACCTATCACAGTGCATTTGTGTGAGTGATTTCTAAGACATAGGAACTGTATTGCTACTGGGCTGGGATGGCAGTGATGTTCTCGTGGTGAGACACTGAATGGAGCGATGTGTAGTGTGCAGACTCCGATCTTAGAGGTCAGATGTGGGTGCTCTGGGGTTCACCAAACTAGATTCCTGGCTTGTGGGGAGCCCACCCATGTGAAGGCTTGCAAGGCAAGCTACACGATACGAGTGGTTGAGCCTAGAAACAGTGTCTCCGGGAGGAAGGAATTTGAGATTGAGAGATGAAAAGAGGCAAGGGGAGAGGCTAGTTAAAAGATAACCAGGAAGACGTGCATTCTTGAGGAACAATGTGATTAGAAAGATCAAGGTGGTCTTGAGAAATTAGGTCTTTGTAAACCTCCAAAATAATCATTACCTTTTGAGATTACTGATTGTGTATGTGCCATCTTTATTGTACAGAGCATGTGATTTAGTGATCAGCTTTTCCTCTTGCACTGATGTAAACCAGAGCCTGGAAAATGTATATGATCAAAGCCTTTGAGAAATAAAGTTGTTAGTGAAGCATTGACTTCTCAACCCTCCTGACCCCGCTTTGTCTGTCTTCTTTTCTTCCTGCGCACCCCCCAATCAGGTTGGAATCCTCTTGCTGGTCGAGAGCTCCTGGCACTGACTGATTCACCAGAGGGTGGACTCTGGGGAACAGGATTCAGAAATGCATACTAGGCCACCGGGCACAGTGGCTCACGTCCGTCCTCCCAGAGCTTTGGGAGACCTAGGTGGGTGGATCACATGAGGTTGAGAATTCAAGGCCAGCCAGGGCAACATGGAGAAATCCCATCTCTACTAAAAATACAAAATTCCCCAGGCATGGTGGTACGTGCCTGTCAACCCAAGCTACTCGGGAGGCTGAGGCAGAAGAATCACTGGAACCCAGTGTAAGGCCGGCTGCCTCACCAGGAGCTAAATGGACACACTTATCACTCCCTGTGCCGGATAATGAAGTCATCATTCCACACACCCACTCCTATCTGGCCTCTCCGTGCAGGCTCCACACACCCACTCCTGCATTCCTCACTCAACCCCTTCAAAATTTAAAAAGCCCACCAAAGAGTTGTCCAATGGCAGCTTAACATTGACCTCTCCAGCCAGTCAACCCACCAGTAGTCCCACCTGGCAACCGATGGTAGCTCATCCCATCGGCACCTTGACTTCCCCACACCAATGAAACTGTCTGCTCTTTGTTTCCCTAGTGATCAATCAAACCCCCTCACCAATGAAACTCACCAATGAAATTGTCAACTCTTTGTTTCCCTAAAGACCAATCAATTATCTCCACTCCCTATAAAACCCCACACCCTGAGAAGCCCAGTGTGACTTCTCTGACCCCTTCCCAGACCACAGAACCTCACCCGGGAGTTGAATAAATTGGATTCTCATTTTCTCACACTGGCCTCAGTTTCCTCATTTTGACTCAGCAATATACCTTACATCCAGGATGCGGAGGTTTTGGTGAGCTGAAATCATGCCACTGCACTCCAGCCTGGGCAACAAGAGTGGAACTTTGTGGGGGTGGGGGGAAGAAATGCAAAGTTTGGGAGTGAAAACTTGACCCCGGGATGGGAGGAAGCATGCTGCAAGCTGTCTTCTCCCCGTGAAATCCACGCTGTCTCTGGGAGAGAGGGTTTCACGGACCTTCGTTTCCCTGTAACAGGTATTGCCACTCTGAGGTAGTTGGTCTGGAGTCCACTCGGAAACGCTATGAACTGGACTTCCATCTTCGATAGGCCCCATCTCCACCCCTAGCCTCTGTCCACACATCCTCGCCCTTTGTCTCCTCTTCCTGTTCTCTAGGGGAATTGAAGTTCCAGATGAACCCATGGGTGGGTGCCTAGGCCGTGTCCCCTGGAGGCTCTGGTTGACTAGTTGCAGGCGGACACCACCTGAGAGGACTCCCTGGGCCCAGAAACGACCTGGTCTGAGAGGGAAAGGGGAGAGGCCGGCAACATGGCATGCCTGAGTCACTCCCCACAAACCTCCATCTTGACCCAGAGCGATCCAAGGTTCCCTTCTTTTCCGTGCTGACAGCTGCAAGCATCAGTTGTCTTCGGGCATCACCTAGCGGCCACTGTAATGGAAAATCGAGGTGGGGTGGAGGGAGGTCTGTCTGACGACTTCACAGAGCCTGGGGCAACCGGTTTCTCTTCCTCCCATCTGGAGGCCCCTCCCTCTCTCCCTTGTTGCCTAGGGAACATCCACCCTGGTGGGGGCCCTATTGTTCTTTTATCAGTACTTTGTGTTTCTTTGTTTGTTGGTGACTTTCATGCGCATAGACTCTTCTACTTGGGCTTTATGAGGAGTTGGTTTATTTTTTTAAGCACCCCCCGCCCCTTTACTCCAATTCAGTGAGTTTGTGAGGTGAGTTCCCCCCAACACCATGCCCCCCCACCATCCTGGGTGGAAACGTTCTGGAGCCAGCCGGGTGGGAGTCCATCTTCTCTCCCCTCCCCCAACACTTTGCCGGTTGACATTTACATGGGTGATCGCCAGGCCTGACCTCACTCAGTGGCCACTGTTTTTGAAGAGGGGGTGGGGGTGGGGCAAGGTCCCACCTCCCCAGAGGCAGCTGGGGGCTATGGCACAGCCTTTGGTCCACATGGGTAAGCGGGTGGGCGGGCTGGACTGCAGTGGTCGTGTTTTTTCACCCCTTCACTCCTCAGGCCTCCCTCCCTCCCTAGGAAAGCTTCATCTTGGCTGGGTGTCAATCACCTTTTATCATGATATCTTATTTTCTCCTTCCCCAGGCCAGCATATTTGCAAAATGGAAAGGGAATCATGGCGCCATCCTGGGCCGTAGTAGTATTTGCCCAAAATAGAAACGCTGTCTAAAAAGTAATACTTTGCTCCCTTAAGATTACCGGAGGCGATGCCTTGGCACGGAATTCTAGTAAGGCGTATCTTTTCCGCAGGACGTGTTAGCTGCTGTTTTTCTCCTGTTGTTGACTAGCGCTTTTGTGGATTTCTCCACGTGTAGTGACACCGGGTTGATGTAAACTGCCCTTCATAATGTGATAACCTGCTTTTTGCCAGTTAAAACTAACTCTCTCTCAGACTAAAAGCTGTTCAGGCTTTAGGTTAGCTTCCAGAGCTGTACAGATTCCATCTTCCATCTTAGCTTCTACATTTTAGTTATTTTCCCACCATTCAGTACAGAAGCAGAGTACGTAGCTGGGGCGGGCTGACACTGGGCACCTCCAGGAATGCATTTGTTGATAAGAGGCCGAGTTAAGTGATACAAACAGAGCCTGGGAACACAGGCAGCAGCCGTCCAGTGCCCAGAGCCCCCGTCACCTATGTAAGTTGTATGTCTTTTGTGACAACATTACCCCTCGCACCTGGCACTGTTTTATTTCTCATATAATAGTTTACCTTTTAATTTTTGCTTATTCTGCTTTTGTGAAAAATTTGCTTCAGCTAAGTTCCCCCTCCCATTTAAAACTAGGGTATAAAAGACCTAACATTTTCTTAGGGGCCGAGAGAATTTTGGGGATCAGCCATCTCTTGGTTGCTGGCATAATAAAGGACTCATAATTCAATCCCAGAGTGTGCTGCATTCTTTGACTTCCTTGGGTACAAAAATAAGGTCTTCTGCTTCTGCTTCTTTCTCCTTCTCCTTCTCCTTCTGCTTCTCTTTCTCCTTCTCCTTCTTTTTTGTAGTATTTTATTTCCTGATCTCTCTGAAACATGCAAAAATTCATATAGCTAAGGGAACTTACCATGCTAAAATGTTCCTCGACATGACAAGTTTCTACAAAATATATTTCAAGGTAGAACCTTCATTTCATTCCTGAGGAATCAACATGTGAACATGACATATAGGTGGTGAAATTTAGGATACAAACATAAGTGTCAAATAATATGATACTTCCAGTTTACTGGAAAACATAACAACTGTGACAGTCACACCTAACACTTTGGTTAAAGAAAGAGAGAAGCGGCTGCGGGGGGAGAGCGCGGGCAATTCTGCCGGCTGCTCGGCCTGGCACGCCAATGCGCATGCGCAAGTGGGGCCTCAGAAGCCCTGGCGCTGAGCCGCGGGTCGCCTCACAGTGACGGCCGCCGTGTCCCGGGGAACCGTCTCAGCGGCTTGGCAAGGCAGGGGCCCGCTGCGGCATTGTCTGGGCGTTGGGCGGCGGCACCTCGCTCACCGCGAACGTCGCCACGGTCCCAAGATTTCTGGAGTCCGGCATGGCGGAACCAGGCTGAGAAAAGGTCCAGCGGACCGTCACGGATGCCCAGGGCGATGGATCCTGAAGGATACCCTACATGATTCAGGTCTGCCCAGACGATCTTGGGGTGCGTCTCGTTGAAGGCTGTCCCCGCTGGGAATTAAAGGTAAGGTCAGCCTGTTTGGTGCGGGGCTGCTCTAACCCCGAGGGGCTTCCCGGAACAGAGCAGAACCGCACAGCCTCAGGAGCTGCCTGCGACTGTTGGATTTCCCCGCGTGGCTTAGTCTCCGTGTGTGTGTGTGTGTGTGTGTGCATGTGTGTGTGTCAGCTTGTATGTCTCCGTGTGTGTTCACGTGTGTGTGCGTGTGTTTGCGCTGCTTGTGTCCGGGGCTTGGCAAAGCAGGGGCCCTCAGCGGTAGTGCCTTCTCCATCAGCAGCGCTGACAAACACGGGTCCCTGGACTTGGAGACCAAGGCAGGGCCCCTTGGCGGGTGGCCCATGTCGAAGGGGGGCAGTGAGCTCACGGAGCAGGGGAATGTTCTGCTGACACCCTCCTCGAGGGTCTCAGGCCCATGTTTCCTGGGTCCACCGACCCCGCCACACCTCATCAGACTGAATCTCCAGCCCGATGCGACCCGACCACGGCCCACGCCTTCCAAGCCATCCGGAATGCCATGGGGAGGGCAGTCCCCAGAGAACACCTGACGATCTGAAGAGCCCTCGTCCTCGAGCCGATCCGATGAGGAAAGCCAGCTCAAAGAGGTACGGAGGTCAGAACTGCCGCGCTCCCGCGCTGCTTGTGCCAGGCAGCGTCCTTTCCCAGAAAGGCCCCGGGCACCGCCTGCAGCCTTGTCCTCTGCAGCTGCGGTGGGAGAGCGCTGACGCTGCTGCCGGCCGCGCGGCCGGGCATGCCAATGCGCATGCGCAAGCGGGGAATCAGCAGCGCGAGCGCTGAGCCGGGGCTCGCGTCACAGTGACGGCCACCGTGTCCTGGGAGACAGTCACAACGACTTGGCTAGGCAGGGTCCCGCTGCGGCATCGCCTGGGCGTTGGGCGGCGGCACATCGCTCACCGCGATCGTCGCCACGGTCCCGCGATTTCCGGAGTCCGGCTTGGCGGAACCAGGCTGAGAGAAGGTCCAGCGGACCTTCAAGGATGCCCAGGGCGATGGATTCCGAGGAATCCCTAGATGATTCAGGCCAGTCCAGACGATCTTGGGGTGCGTCTCCTTGAAGGCTGTCCCCGCTGGGAATTAAAGGTAAGGTTAGCCTGTGTGCTGCGGGGTGCTCTAACCCCGAGGGCCTTCCCGGAAGAGAGAAGAACCGCACAGCCTCAGGAGCTGCCTGCGACTGTTGGATTTCCCCGCGTGGCTTAGTCTCCGTGTGTGTGTGTGTGTGTGTGTGTGCATGTGTGTGTGTCTGCTTGTATGTCTCCGTGGGTGTTCACGTGTGTGTGCGTGTATTTGCGCTGCTTGTGGCCGGGGTTGGCATAGCAGGGGCCCTCAGCGGTAGTGCCTTCTCCATCAGCAGTGCTGAGAAACAGGGGTCCCTGGACTTGGAGACCAAGGCAGGGCCCCTTGGTGGGTGGCCCATGTCGAAGTGGGGCAGTGAGCTCACGGAGCAGGGGAATGTTCTGCTAACACCCTCCTCGAGGGTCTCAGGGCCATGTTTCTGGGGTCCACTGACCACCGCCATACCTCATCAGGTTGAATCTCCAGCCCGATGGGAACTGACCACGGCCCACGCCTTCCAAGCCATCTGAGATGCCATGGGGCGGGTACGCCCCAGTGAAAACCTGACGATCTAAAGCGCCCTCATCCTCGAGTTGATCCGATGAGGAAAGCCGGCTCAAAGAGGTACGGAGGTCAGAACTGCCGGGCTCCTGCGCTGCTTGTGCCAGGCAGCCTCCTTCCTCGAAACCGCCCCGGGCACCGCCTCCAGGCTTCGCCTGTGCGGCTGCCGTGGGAGAGTGCTGGCACATGGCCGGCTGCTCAGCCGGGCACGCCAATGCGCATGCGCAAGCGGGGCCGCAGAAGGGCGAGTGCTGAGCCGGGGCGCGCGTCACAGTGACGGCCACCGTGTCCCGGGGAACCGTCTCAGCGGCTTTGCAAGGCTGGGGCCCGCTGCGCATTGTCAGGGCGTTGGACGGCGGCACCTCGCTCAACGCGATCGTCACCACGGTCCCACGATTTCCGGAGTCCGGCATGACGGAACCAGGTTGAGAAAAGTTCCAGCGGACCGTCACGGATGCCCAGGGCGATGGATCCCGATGGATCCCCTACATGATTCAAGCCTGCCCAGACGATCTTGGGGTGCGTCTCCTTGAAGGCTGTCCCCGCTGGGAATTAAAGGTAAGGTCAGCCTGTGTGCTGCGGGGCTGCTCTAACGCCGAGGGGCTTCCCGGAACAGAGCAGAACCACACAGCCTCAGGAGCTGCCTGCGATTGTTGGATTTCCCTGCGTGGCTTAGTCTCCGTGTGTGTGTGTGTGTGTGCATGTGTGTGTGTCTGCTTGTATGTCTCCGTGTGTGTTCACGTTTGTGTGCGTATGTTTGCGCTGCTTGTGGCCGGGGTTGGCATAGCAGGGGCCCTCAGCGGTAGTGCCTTCTCCATCAGCAGCACTGACAAACACGGGTCCCTGGACTTGGAGACCAAGGCAGGGCCCCTTGTTGGGTGGCCCATGTCGAAGCGGGGCAGTGAGCTCACGGAGCAGGGGAATGTTCTGCTGACACCCTCCTCGACAGTCTCAGGCCCATGTTTCCGGGGTCCACCGACTCCCGCCACACCTCATCAGACTGAATCTCCAACCCGATGGGAACCGACCACGGCCCACGCCTTCCAAGCCATCCGAGATGCCATGGGGCGGGCACGCCCCAGTGAACACCTGACGATCTAAAGCACCGTCATCCTCGAGTTGATCCGATCAGGAAAGCCGGCTCAAAGAGGTACGGAGGTGAGAACTGCCGGGCTCCAGCGCTGCTTGTGCCAGGCAGTCTCCTTCCTCTGAACCGCCCCGGGCACCGCCTCCAGGCTTCGCCTGTGCGGCTGCCGTGGGAGAGTGCTAACACTATGTCCGGCTGCTCCGCCGGGCACGCCAATGCGCATGCGCAAGCGGGGCCTCAGAAGCGCGAGCGCTGAGCAGGGGCTCGCTTCACAGTGACGGTCACCGTGTCCCGGGGAACAGTCTCAGCGGCTTGGCAAGGCAGGGGCCCGCTGCGGCTGTACCTGGGCTTTGGGCGACGCCCCCCACACCACCGCGATCGTCGCCACGGTCCCGCGATTTGCCGAGTCCGGCTTGGCGGAATCAGGCTGAGAAAAGGTCCAGGGGACCTTCAGGGATGCCCAGGGCGATGGATCCCCAAGGATTCACTAGATGTTTCAGGCCTGCCCAGACTCTGTTTCGGTGCGTCTCCTTGAAGGCTGTCCACGCTGGAAATTCCCGGTAAGGTCAACCTGTGTGCTGCGGGGCTGCTCTATCCCCGAGGGGCTTCCCGGAAGAGAGCAGAACCGCACAGCCTCAGGAGCTGCCTGCGACTGTTGGATTTCTCCGCGTGGCTTAGTCTCCGTGTGTGTGTGTGTGTGTGTGAGCGCGCGACTATGTGTGTGCATGTCTGTGTGTTTGCTCGTATGTCTCCGTGTGTGTTCACGTGTGTGTACCTGTGCTTGTGCTGCTTGTGGCCGGGGCTCGTGTCAGAATGACTGCCGCCGTGGCCTTGGGAACCACCTCAGCGCCTTGGAAAAGCAGGGGCCCTCAGCGGTAGGGCCTTCTCTATCAGCAGTGCTGAGAAGCAGGGGTCCCTGGACTTGGAGACCAAGGCAGGACCCCTTGGCGGGTGGCCCATGTCGAAGGGGGGCAGTGAGCTCACGGAGCAGGGGAATGTTCTGCTGACACCCTCCTCGGGGGTCTCAGGCCCAAGTTTCTGGTGCCAACCCACCCCCACCACACCTCATCAGCCTGCATCTCCAGCCCGATGGGACCCGACCACGGCCCACGCCTTCCAAGCCATCCGGGATGCCATGGCGTGGGCAGTCCTAGTGCCCACCTGACGATCCGAAGCGCCGTCCTCCTCCAGCCGATGCGATCAGGAAAGACGGTTCAAGAGGTACGGAGGTCAGAAGTGCCGGGCTCCTGCGCTGCTTGTGGCAGGCGGCCTACTTCCCCGGGACGGCCCCGGGCACCGCTTCCAGCCTTCTCCTGTGCGACTGCGGCGGGAGAGCGCTGACACTGCGGCCGGCCAGCCAGCCGGGCACGCCAATGCGCATGCGCAACCGGGGCCTCAGAAGCGCGAGCGCTGAGCAGAGGCTCGCGTCACAGTGACGGTCGCCGTATCCTGGGCAACCGTCTCAGCGGTTTGCCAAGGCAGGGGCTTGCTGCGGCAGTACCTGGGCTTTAGGCGACGCCACCCACCCCACCGCGATCGTCGCCACGGTCAAGCGATTTCCGGAGTCCGGCTTGGCGGAACCAGGCTGAGAAAAGGTCCAGGGGACCTTCAGGGATGCCCAGGGCGATGAATCCCCAAGGATCCCATAGATGTTTCATGCCTGCCCAGGCTCTGTTGGGGTGCATCTCCTTGAAGGCTGTCCATGCTGGAAATTCCAGGTAAGGTCAGCCTCTGTGCTGCGGGGCTCCTCTATCCCCGAGGGGCTTCCCGGAAGGGAGGAGAACCGCACAGCCTCAGGAGCTGCCTGCGACTGTTGGCTTTCTCCGCGTGGCTTAGTCTCCGTGCGTGTGTGTGTGTGTGTGTGTGTGTGTGTCTGTGGACTTGGAAACCAAGGCAGGGCCCCTTGGTGGTTGGGCCATGTCGAAGGGGGGCAGTGAGCTCACGGAGCAGGGGAATGTTCTGCTGACACCCTCCTCGGGGGTCTCAGGCCCAAGTTTCTGGTGCCCAACCACCCCCGCCACACCTCATCAGCCTGCCTCTCCAATCCTATGGGATCCGACCATGGCCCACGCCTTCCAAGTCATCCGGGATGCCATGGCGAGGACAGTCCCTAGTGCCCACCTGACGATCTGAAGCGCCCTCCTCCTCCAGCCGATGCGATCAGGAAAGCCGGCTCAAAGAGGTACGGAGGTCAGAAGTGCCGGGCTACTGCGCTGCTTGTGGCAGGCGGCCTCCTTCCCCGGGACGGCCCCGGGCACCACCTCCAGCCTTGTCCTGTGCGGCTGCGGCGGGAGAGCGCTGACACTGCGGTCGGCCGGCCGGTCGGGCACGCCAATGCGCATGCGCAAGCGGGGCCTCAGAAGCGCGAGCGCTCAGCAGGGGCTCGCGTCACATTGACCGCCGCCGTGTCCTGGGCAACCGTCTCAGCGGTTTGCCAAGGCAGGGGCCCGCTGCGGCAGTACCTGGGCTTTGGGCGACGCTCCCCACCCCACCGCGATCGTCGCCAGGGTCCTGCGATTTCCGGAGTCCGGCTTGGCGGAATCAGGGTGAGAAAAGGTCGAGGGGACCTTCAGCGATGCCCAGGGTGATGGATCGCGAAGGATCCCCAAATGATTCAGGCCTGCCCAGACCCTGTTGAGGCGCGTCTCCTTGAAGGCTGTCCATGCTGGAAATTCCAGTTAAGGTCAGCCTGTGTGCTGCGGGGCTGCTCTATACCCGAGGGGTTCCCGGAAGGGAGGAGAACCGCACAGCCTCAGGAGCTGCCTGCGACGGTTGGATTTCTCCGTGTGGCTTAGTCTCCGTGTGTGTGTGTGTGTGTGTGTGGACTTGGAAACCAAGGCAGGGCCCCTTGGGGGGTGGCCCATGTCGAAGTGGGGCAGTGAGCTCACGGAGCAGGGGAATGTTCTGCTGACACCCTCCTCGGGGGTATCAGGCCCAAGTTTCTTGTGCCCACCCACCCCCGCCACACCTCATCAGCCTGCTTCTCCAGCCCGAGGGGACCCGACGACGGCCCATGCCTTCCAAGCCATCCGGGATGCCATGGCGCCGGCAGTCCCTAGTGCCCACCTGACGATCTGAAGCGCCCTCCTCCTCCAGCCGATGCGATCAGGAAAGCCGGCTCAAAGAGGTACGGAGGTCAGAAGTGCCGGGCTCCTGCGCTGTTTGTGGCAGGCGACCTACTTCCCCGGGACGGCCCCGGGCACCGCCTCCAGCCTTGTCCTGTGCGGCTGCGGCGGGAGAGCGCTGACACTGCGGTCGGCCGGCCGGCCGGGCACGCCAATGGGCATGCGCAAGCGGGGCCTCAGAAGCGCCAGCGCTGAACAGGGGCTCGCGTCACAGTGACCGCCGCCGTGTCCTGGGCAACCGTCTCAGCGGTTTGCCAAGGCAGGGGCCCGCTGCGGCAGTACCTGGGCTTTGGGCGACGACCCCCAGCCCACCGCGATCGTCGCCACGGTCCCGCGATTTCCGGAGTCCGGCTTGGCGGAACCAGGCTGAGAAAAGGTCGAGGGGACCTTCAGCGATGCCCAGAGCGATGGATCCCCAAGGAACCACTAATGTTTCAGACCTGCCCAGACTCTGTTGGGGCGCGTCTCCTTGAAGGCTGTCCATGCTGGAAATTCCGTGTAAGGTCAGCCTGTGTGCTGCGGGGCTGCTCTATTCCCGAGGGGCTTCCCGGAAGGGAGGAGAACCGCACAGCCTCAGGAGCTGCCTGCGAGTGTTGGGTTTCTCCGCGTGGCTTATTCTCCGTGTGTTGGTGTGTGTGTGTGTGTGTGTGTGTGTGTGTGTGGACTTGGAAATCAAGGCAGGGCCCCTTGGTGGGTGGCCTATGTCGAAGGGGGTCAGTGAGCTCACGGAGCAGGGGAATCTTCTGCTGACACCCTCCTCGGGGGTGTCAGGCCCAAGTCTCTGGTGTCCACCCACCGCCGCCACACCTCATCAGCCTGCATCTCCATCCCGATGGGACCCGACCACGGCCCACTCCTTCAAAGCCATCCGGGATGCCATGGCGAGGGCAGTCCCTAGTGCCCACCTGATGATCCGAAGCGCCCTCCTCCTCCAGCCGATGCGATCAGGAAAGCCGGCTCAAAGAGGTACGGAGGTCAGAAGTGCCGGACTCCTGCGCTGCTTGTGGCAGGCGGCCTCCTTGCCCGGGACGGCCCCGGGCTCCGCCTCCAGCCTTGTCCTGTGCGGCTGCGGCGGGAGAGCGCTGACACTGCGGTCGGTCGGCCAGCCGGGCACGCCAATGCGCATGCGCAAGCGGGGCCTCAGAAGCGCGATTGCTGAGCAGGGGCTCGCGTCACAATGACCGCCGCCGTGTCCTGGGGAACCGTCTCAGCGGTTTGCCAAGGCAGGGTCCCGCTGCGGCAGTACCTGGGCTTTGGGCGACGCCCCCCACCCCACCGCGATCGTCGCCACGGTCCCGCGATTTCCGGAGTCCGGCTTGGCGGAACCAGGCTGAGAAAAATGTCGAGGGGACCTTCAGCGATGCCCAGGGCGATGGATCGCGAAGGATCCCCAAATGTTTCAGGCATTCCCAGACTCTGTTGGGGCGCGTCTCCTTGAAAGCTGTCCATGCTGGAAAATCCAGGTAAGGTCAGCCTGTGTTCTGCGGGGCTGCTCTATCAACGAAGGGCTTCCCGGAAGGGAGGAGAACCGCACAGCCTCAGGAGCTGCCTGCGACTGTTAGGTTTCTCCGCGTGGCTTAGTCTCCGTGTGTGTGTGTGTGTGTGTGTGTGTGTGTGTGTGTGTGTGGACTTGGAAACCAAGGCAGGGTCCCTTGGTGGGTGGCCTATGTCGAAGGGGGGCAGTGAGCTCACGGAGCAGGGGAATGTTCTGCTGACACCCTCATCGGGGTTCTCAGGCCCAAGTTTCTGGTGCCCACCCACCCCCGCCACACCTCATCAGCCTGCCTCTCCAGCCCGATGGGACCCGACGACTGCCCACTCCTTCCAAGCCATCCGGGATGCTATGGCGAGGGCAGTCCCTAGTGCCCACCTTACGATCTGAAGCGCCGTCCTCCTCCAGCCGATGCGATCAGGAAAGCCGGCTCAAAGAGGTACGGAGGTCAGAAGTGCCGGGCTACTGCGCTGCTTGTGGCAGGCGGCCTCCTTCCCCGGGACGGCCCCGGGCACCGCCTCCAGCCTTGTCCTGTGCGGCTGCCGCGGGAGAGCGCTGACACAGCGGTCGGCCGGCCGGCCGGGCACGCCAATGCGCATGCGCAAGCGGGGCCTCAGAAGCGCGAGCGCTGAGCAGGGGCTCGCGTCACAGTGACCGCCTCTGTGTCCTGCGCAACCGTCTCAGCGGTTTGCCAAGGCAGTGACCCGCTGCGGCAGTACCTGGGGTTTGGGCGACGACCCCCACCCCACCGCGATCGTCGCCACGGTCCCGCGATTTCCGGAGTCCGGTTTGGAGGAACCAGGCTGAGAAAAGGTCCAGGGGACCTTCAGTGATGCCCAAGGCGATGGATCCCCAGGGATCCCCTAGATGTTTCAGGCCTTTCCAGACTCTGTTGGGGCGGGTCTCCTTGAAGGCTGTCCATGCTGGACATTCCAGGTAAGGTCATCCTGTGTTCTGCGGGGCTGCTCTATCCCCGAGGGGCTTCCCGGAAGGGAGGAGAACCGCACAGCCTCATGAGCTGCCTGCGACTGTTGGGTTTCTCCGCGTGGCTTAGTGTCCGTGTGTTGGGGTGTGTGTGTGTGTGTGTGTGTGTGGGTGTGGACTTGGAAATCAAGGCAGGGCCCCTTGGTGGGTGGCCCATGTCGAAGGGGGGTAGTGAGCTCACGGAGCAGGGGAATGTTCTGCTGACACCCTCCTCGGGGGTGTCAGGCCCAAGTCTCTGGTGTCCACCCACCGTCGCCACACCTCATCAGCCTGCATCTCCAGCCCGATGGGACCCGACCACGGCCCACTCCATCCAAGCCATCCGGGATGCCATGGCGAGGGCAGTCCCTAGTGCCCACCTGACGATCCGAAGCGTCCTCCTCCTCCAGCCGATGCGATCAGGAAAGCCGGCTCAAAGAGGTACGGAGGTCAGAAGTGCCGGGCTACTGCGCTGCTTCTGGAAGGCGGCCTTCTTCCCCGGGACGGCCCCGGGCTCCGCCTCCAGCCTTGTCCTGTGCGTCTGCGGTGGGAGAGCGCTGACACTGCGGTCGGCCAGCCGGCCGGGCACGCCAATGCGCATGCGCAAGCGGGGCCAAAGAAGCGCGAGCGCTGAGCAGGGGCTCGCGTCACAATGACCGCCGCCGTGTCCTGAGCAAACGTCTCAGCGGTTTGCCAAGGCAGGGGCCCGCTGCGGCAGTACCTGGGCTTTGGGCGACGCCTCCCACCCCACCGCGATCGTCGCCACAGTCCCGCGATTTCCGGAGTACGGCTTGGCGGAACCAGGCTGAGAAAAGGTCGAGGGGACCTTCAGCGATGCCCTGGACGATGGATCGCGAAGGATACCCAAATGTTTCAGGCCTTCCCAGACTCTGTTGGGGGGCGTCTCCTTGAAGGCTGTCCATGCTGGAAATTCCAGGTAAGGTCAGCCTGTGTGATGCGGGGCTGCTCTATCCCCGAGGGGCTTCCCGGAAGGGAGGAGAACCGCACAGCCTCAGGAGCTGCCTGCGAGTGTTGGGTTTCTCCGCGTGGCTTAGTCTCCGTGTGTGTGTGTGTGTGTGTGTGTGTGTGTGTGTGTGGACTTGGAAATCAAGGCAGGGCCCCTTGGTGGGTGGCCCATGTCGAAGGGGGGCAGTGAGCTCACGGAGCAGGGGAATGTTCTGCTGACACCCTCCTCGGGGGTGTCAGGCCCAAGTCTCTGGTGTCCACCCACCGCCGCCACACCTCATCAGCCTGCATCTTCAGCCCGATGGGACCCGTCCACGTCCCACTCTTTCCAAGCCATCCGGGATGCCATGGCGAGGGCAGTCCCTAGTGCCCACCTGACGATCCGAAGAGCCCTCCTCCTCCAGCTGATGCGATCAGGAATGCCGGCTCAAAGAGGTACGGAGGTCAGAAGTGCCGGGCTACTGCGCTGCTTGTGGCAGGCGGCCTCCTTCCCCGGGACGGCCCCGGGCACCGCCTCCAGCCTTGTCCTGTGCGGCTGCGGCGGGAGAGCGCTGACACTGCGGTCGTCCGGCCGGTCGGGCACGCCAATGCGCATGCGCAAGCGGGGCCTCAGAAGCGCGAGCGCTTAGCAGGGGCTCGCGTCACAGGGACGGCCGCCGTGTCCTGGGCAACCCTCTCAGCGGTTTACCAAGGCAGGGGCCCGCTGCGGCTGTACCTGGGCTTTGGGCGACGCCCACCACCCCACCGCGATCGTCGCCACGGTCCCGCGATTTCCGGAGTCCGGCTTGGCGGAACCAGGCTGAGAAAAGGTCCAGGGGACCTTCAGGGATGCCCAGGGCGATGGACCCCCAAGGATCCCCTAGATGTTTCAGGCCTTCCCAGACTCTGTTGGGGCGGGTCTCCTTGAAGGCTGTCCATGCTGGAAATTCCAGGTAAGGTCAGCCTTTGTTCTGCGGGGCTGCTCTATCCCCGAGGGGCTTCCCCGAAGGGAGGAGAACCGCACAGCCTCAGGAGCTGCCTGCGACTGTTGGGTTTTTCCGCGTGGCTTAGTCTCCGTGTGTGTGTGTGTGTGTGTGTGTGTGTGGACTTGGAAACCAAGGCAGGGCCCCTTGGTGGGTGGCCTATGTCGAAGGGGGGCAGTGAGCTCACGGAGCAGGGGAATGTTCTGCTGACACCCTCCTCGGGGTTCTCAGGCCCAAGTTTCTGGTGCCCACCCACCCCTGCCACACCTCATCAGCCTGCCTCTCCAGCCCGAGGGGAACCGACGACTGCCCACGCCTTCCAAGCTCTCCGTGATCCCAAGGCGAGGGCAGTCCCTAGTGCCCACCTGACGATCTGAAGCGCCCTCCTCCTCCAGCCGATGCGATCAGGAAATCCGGCTGAAAGAGGTACGGAAGTCAGAAATGCCGGGCTACTGCGCTGCTTGTGGCAGGCGGCCTCCTTCCCCGGGACGGCCGGGGGCACCGCCTCCAGCCTTGTCCTGTGCGGCTGCGGCGGGAGAGCGCTGACACTGCGGCCGGCCGTCCGGCCGGGCACGCCAATGCGCATGCGAAAGCGGGGCCTCAGAAGCGCGAGCGCTGAGCAGGGGCTCGCGTCACAGTGACCGCCGCCGTGTCCTGGGCAACCGTCTCAGCGGTTTGCCAAGGCAGGGGCCCGCTGCGGCAGTACCTGGGCTTTGGGCGACGCCCCCCACCCCACCGCGATCGTCGCCACGGTCCCGCGATTTCCGGAGTCCGGCTTGGCGGAACCAGGCTGAGAAAAGGTCCAGGGGACCTTCAGGGATGCCCAGGGCGATGGACCCCCAAGGATCCCCTCGATGTTTCAGGCCTTCCCAGACTCTGTTGGGGCGCGTCTTCTTGAAGGCTGTCCCTGCTGGAAATTCCAGGTAAGGTCAGCCTGTGTGCTGCGGGGCTGCTCTATCCCCGAGGGGCTTCCCGGAACGGAGGAGAACCGCACAGCCTCAGGAGCTGCCTGCGAGTGTTGGGTTTCTCCGCGTGGCTTAGTCTCCGTGTGTTGGTGTGTGTGTGTGTGTGTGTGTGTGTGTGTGTGTGGACTTGGAAATCCAGGCAGGGCCCCTTGGTTGGTGGCCCATGTCGAAGCGGGGCAGTGAGCTCACGGAGCAGGGGAATTTTCTGCTGACACCCTCCTCGGGGGTGTCAGGCCCAAGTCTCTGGTGTCCACCCACCCCCGCCACACCTCATCAGCCTGCCTCTCCATCCCGATGGGACCCGACCACGGCCCACTCCATCCAAGCCATCCGGGATGCCATGGCGAGGGCAGACCCTAGTGCCCACCTGACGATCCGAAGCGTCCTCCTCCTCCAGCCGATGTGATCAGGAAAGCCGGCTCAAAGAGGTACGGAGGTCAGAACTGCCGGGCTACTGCGCTGCTTGTGGCAGGCGGCCTCCTTCCCCGGGACGGCCCCGGGCACCGCCTCCAGCCTTGTCCTGTGCGGCTGCGGCGGGAGAGCGCTGACACTGCGGTCGGCCGGCCGGCCGGGCACGCCAATGCGCATGCGCAAGCGGGGCCTCAGAAGCGCGAGCGCTGAGCAGGGGCTCGCGTCACAGTGACCGCCGCCGTGTCCTGGGCAACCGTCTAAGCGGTTTGCCAAGGCAGGGGCCCGCTGCGGCAGTACCTGGGCTTTGGGCGACGCCCCCCACCCCACCGCGATCGTCGCCACGGTCCCGCGATTTCCGGAGTCCGGCTCCGCGGAACCAGACTGAGAAAAGATCTAGGGGACCTTCAGCGATGCCCAGGGAGATGGATCGCGAAGGATCCCCAAATGTTTCAGACCTTCCCAGACTCTGTTGGGGCGCGTCTCCTTGAAGGCTGTCCATGCTGGAAATTCCAGGTAAGGTCAGCCTGTGTGCTGCGCGGCTGCTCTATCCCCGAGGGGTTTCCCGGAAGGGAGGAGAACCGCACAGCCTCAGGAGCTGCCTGCGACTGTTGGGTTTCTCCGCGTGGCTTAGTCTCCGTGTGTGTGTGTGTGTGTGTGTGTGTGTGTGTGTGTGGACTTGGAAACCAAGGCAGGGCCCCTTGGTGGGTGTCGTATGTCGAAGGGGGACAGTGAGCTCACGGAGCAGGGGAATGTTCTGCTGACACCCTCCTCGGGGTTCTCAGGCCCAAGTTTCTGGTGCCCACACACCCCTGCCACACCTTATCAGCCTGCATCTCCAGCCCGATGGGACCCGACGACTGCCCACGACTTCCAAGCTCTCCGTGATCCCAAGGCGAGGGCAGTCCCTAGTGCACACCTGACGATCTGAAGCGCCCTCCCCCTCCAGCCGATGCGATCAGGAAAGCCGGCTCAAAGAGGTACGGAGGTCAGAAATGCCGGGCTACTGCGCTGCTTGTGGCAGGCGGCCTACTTCCCCGGGACGGCCCCGGGCACCGCCTCCAGCCTTGTCCTGTGCGGCTGCGGCGGGAGAGCGCTGACACTGCGGCCGGCCGGCCGGCCGGGCACGCCAATGCGCATGCGCAAGCGGGGCCTCAGAAGCGCGAGCGCTGAGCAGGGGCTCGCGTCACAGTGACCGCCGCCGTGTCCTGGGCAACCGTCTCAGCGGTTTCCCAAGGCAGGGGCCCGCTGCGGCAGTACCTGGGCTTTGGGCGACGCCCCCCACCCCACCGCGATCGTCGCTACGGTCCCGCGATTTCCGGAGTCCGACTTGGCGGAACCAGGCTGAGAAAATGTCGAGGGGACCTTCAGGGATGCCCAGGGTGATGGATCCCCAAGGATCCCCTAGATGTTACAGTCCTGCCCAGACTCTGTTGGGGCGCGTCTCCTTGAAGGCTGTCCATGCTGGAAATTCCAGGTAAGGTCAGCCTGTGTGCTGCGGGTCTGCTCCCTGCCCGAGGGGCTTCCCGGAAGGGAGGAGAACCGCACAGCCTCAGGAGCTGCCTGCGACTGTTGGGTTTCTCCGCGTGGCTTAGTCTCCGTGTGTGTGTGTGTGTGTGTGTGTGTGTGTGTGTGGACTTGGAAATCCAGGCAGGGCTCCTTGGTTGGTGGCCCATGTCGAAGGGGGGCAGTGAGCTCACGGAGCAGGGGAATGTTCTGCTGACACCCTCCTCGGGGGTGTCACGCCCAAGTCTCTGGTGTCCACCCACCCCCGCCACACCTCATCAGCCTGCCTCTCCAGCCCGATGGGACCCGACCACGGCTCACTCCTTCCAAGCCATCTGGGATGCCATGGCGAGGGCAGTCCCTAGTACCCACCTGACGATCCGAAGCGCCCTCCTCCTCCAGCCGATGCGATCAGGAAAGCCGGCTCCAAGAGGTACGGAGGTCAGAAGTGCCGGGCTACTGCCCTGCTTGTGGCAGGCGGCCTCCTTCCCCGGGACGGCCCCGGGCACCGCCTCCAGCCTTGTCCTGTGCGGCTGCGGCGGGAGAGCGCTGACACTTCGTTCGGCCGGCTGGCCGGGCACGCCAATGCGCATGCGCAAGCAGGGCCTCAGTAGCGCGGGCGCTGAGCAGGGGTTACTGCCACAGTGACCGCCGCCGTGTCCTGGGCAACCGTCTCAGCGGTTTCCCAAGGCAGGAGCCCGCTGCGGCAGTACCTGGGCTTTGGGCGACGCCCGGCACCCCACCGCGATCGTCGCCACGGTCCCGCGATTTCCGGAGTCCGGCTTGGCGGAACCAGGCTGAGAAAAGGTCGAGGGGACCTTCAGCGATGCCCAGGGCGATGGATACCCACGAAACCCCAAATGTTTCAGGGCTGCCCAGACTCTGTTGGGGCGCGTCTCCTTGAAGGCTGTCCATGCTGGAAATTCCAGGTAAGGTCAGCCTGTGTGCTGCGGGGCTGCTCTATCCCCGAGGGGCTTCCCAGAAGGGAGGAGAACTGCACAGCCTCAGGAGCTGCCTGCGACTTTTGGGTTTCTCCGCGTGGCTTAGTCTCCGTGTGTTGGTGTGTGTGTGTGTGTGTGTGTGGGGGGGGAGACTTGGAAATCAAGGCAGGGCCCCTTGGTGGGTGGCCCATGTCGAAGGGGGGCAGTGAGCTCACGGACCAGGGGAATGTTCTCCTGACACCCTCCTCGGGGTTCTCAGGCCCAAGTTTCTGGTGCCCACCCACCCCTGCCACACCTCATCAGCCTGCCTCTCCAGCCCGATGGGACCCGACGACTGCCCACGCCTTCCAAGCTCTCCGTGATCCCAAGGCGAGGGCAGTCCCTAGTGCCCACCTGACGATCTGAAGCGCCCTCCTCCTCCAGCCGATGCGATCAGGAAATCCGGCTGAAAGAGGTACGGAAGTCAGAAATGCCGGGCTACTGCGCTGCTTGTGGCAGGCGGCCTCCTTCCCCGGGACGGCCCCGGGCACCGCCTCCAGCCTTGTCCTGTGCGGCTGCGGCGGGAGAGCGCTGACACTGCGGCCGGCCGGCCGGCCGGGCACGCCAATCCGCATGCGCAAGCGGAGCCTCATAAGCGCGAGCGCTGAGCAGGGGCTCGCGTCACAGTGACCGCCGCCGTGTCCTGGGCAACCGTCTCAGCGGTTTGCCAAGGCAGGGGCCCGCTGCGGCAGTAACTGGGCTTTGGGCGACGCCCCCCACCCCACCGCAATCGTCTCTACGGTCCCGCGATTTCCGGAGTCCGGCTTGGCGGAACCAGGCTGAGAAAAGTTCCAGGTGACCTTCAGGGATGCCCAGGGCGATGGACCCCCAAGGATCCCCTCGATGTTTCAGGCCTTCCCAGACTCTGTTGGGGCGCGTCTCCTTGAAGGCTGTCCATGCTGGAAATTCCAGGTAAGGTCAGCCTGTGTGCTGCGGGGCTGCTCTATCCCCGAGGGGCTTCCCAGAAGGGAGGAGAACTGCACAGCCTCAGGAGCTGCCTGCGAGTGTTGGGTTTCTCCGCGTGGCTTAGTCTCCGTGTGTTGGTGTGTGTGTGTGTGTGTGTGTGTGTGTGTGTGTGTGTGGACTTGGAAATCCAGGCAGGGCCCCTTGGTGTGTGGCCCATGTTGAAGGGGGGCAGTGATCTCACGGAGCAGGGGAATGTTCTGCTGACACCCTCCTCGGGGGTGTCAGGCCCTAGTCTCTGGGTTCCACCCACCCCTGCCACACCTCATCAGCCTGCCTCTCCAGCCCGATGGGACCCGAAGACTGCTCACGCCTTCCAAGCTCTCCATGATCCCAAGGCGAGGGCAGTCCCTAGTGCCCACCTGACGATCTGAAGCGCACTCCTCTTCCAGCCGATGCGATCAGGAAAGCCGGCTCAAAGAGGTACGGAGGTCAGAAATACCCGGGTACTGCGCTGCTTGTAGCAGGCGGCCTCCTTTCCCGGGGCTGCCCCGGGCACCGCCTCCAGCCTTGTCCTGTGCGGCTGCGGCGGGAGAGCGCTGACACTGCGGTCGGCCGGCCGGTCGGGCACGCCCATGCGCATGCGCAAGCCGGGCCTCAGAAGCGCCAGCGCTGAGCAGGGGCTACTGCCACAGTGACCGCCGCCGTGTACTGGGCAACGGTCTCAGCGTTTTCCAAAGGCAGGGGCCCGATGCGGCAGTACCTGGGCTTTGGGCGACGCCCCCCACCCCACCGCGATCGTCGCCACTGTCCCGCGATTTCCGGAGTCCGGCTTCGTGGAACCAGACTGAGAAAAGATCTAGGGGACCTTCAGCGATGCCCAGGGCGATGGACCCCCAACGATCCCCAAATGTTTCAGGCCTTCCCAGACTCTGTTGGGGCGCGTCTCCTTGAAGGCTGTCCATGCTGGAAATTCCAGGTAAGGTCAGCCTGTGTGCTGCGGGGCTGCTCTATCCCCGAGGGGCTTCCCAGAAGGGAGGAGAACTGCACAGCCTCAGGAGCTGCCTGCGACTTTTGGGTTTCTCCGCGTGGCTTAGTCTCCGTGTGTTGGTGTGTGTGTGTGTGTGTGGGGGGGAGACTTGGAAATCCAGGCAGGGCCCCTTGGTGGGTGGCCCATGTCGAAGGGGGGCAGTGAGCTCACGGAGCAGGGGAATGTTCTCCTGACACCCTCCTCGGGGTTCTCAGGCCCAAGTTTCTGGTGCCCACCCACCGCCGCCACACCTCATCAGCCTGCCTCTCCAGCCGGATGGGACCCGACGACTGCCCACGCCTTCCAAGCTCTCCGTGATCCCAAGGCGAGGGCAGTCCCTAGTGCCCACCTGACGATCTGAAGCGCTCTCCTCCTCCAGCCGATGCGATCAGGAAATCCGGCTGAAAGAGGTACGGAAGTCAGAAATGCCGGGCTACTGCGCTGCTTGTGGCAGGCGGCCTCCTTCCCCGGGACGGCCCCGGGCACCGCCTCCAGCCTTGTCCTGTGCGGCTGCGGCGGGAGAGCGCTGACATTGCGGCCGGCCGGCCGGTCACGACAATCCGCATGCGCAAGCGGGGCCTCAGAAGCGCGAGCGCTGAGCAGGGGCTCGCGTCACAGTGACCGCCGCCGTGTCCTGGGCAACCGTCTCAGCGGTTTGCCAAGGCAGGGGCCCGCTGCGGCAGTACCTGGGCTTTGGGCGACGCCCCCCACCCCACCGCGATCGTCGCCACGGTCCCGCGATTTCCGGAGTCCGGCTTGGCGGAACCAGGCTGAGAAGAGGTCGAGGGGACCTAAGAGCTATGCCCAGGGCGATGAATCGCCCTGGATCACCAAATGTTTCAGGCCTGCCCAGACTCTGTTGGGGCGCGTCTCCTTGAAGGCTGTCCATGCTGGAAATTCCAGGTAAGGTCAGCCTGTGTGATGCGGGGCTCCTCTATACCCGATGGGCTTCCCGGAAGGGAGGAGAACCGCACAGCCTCAGGAGCTGCCTGCGACTGTTGGGTTTCTCCGCGTGGCTTAGTCTCCGTGTGTGTGTTTGTGTGTGTGTGTGTGTGTGTGTGTGTGGACTTGGAAATCAAGGCAGGGCCCCTTGGTGGGTGGCCCATGTCGAAGGGGGGCAGTGAGCTCACGGAGCAGGGGAATGTTCTTCTTACACCCTCCTCGGGGGTGTCAGGCCCGTCTGTGGTGTCCACCCACCGCCGCCACACATCATCAGCCTGCATCTTCAGCCCGATGGGACCCGTCCACGGCCCACTCCTTCCAAGCCATCCGGGATGCCATGGCGAGGGCAGTCCCTAGTGCCCACCTGACGATCCGAAGCGCCCTCCTCCTCCAGCCGATGCGATCAGGAAAGCCGGCTCAAAGAGGTACGGAGGTCAGAAGTGCCGGGCTACTGCGCTGCTTGTGGCAGGCGGCCTCCTTCCCCGGGACGGCCCCGGGCACCGCCTCCAGCCTTGTCCTGTGCGGCTGCGGCGGGAGAGCGCTGACACTGCGGTCGGCCGGCCGGCCGGGTACGCCAAAGCGCATGCGCAAGCGGGGCCTCAGAAGCACGAGCCCTGAGCAGGGGCTCGCGTCACAGTGACCGCCGCCGTGTCCTGGGCAACGGTCTCAGCGGTTTCCCAAGGCAGGGGCCCGCTGCGGCAGTACCTGGGCTGTGGGCGACGCCCGCCACCCCACCGCAATCGTCGCCACGGTCCCGCGATTTCCGGAGTCCGCCTTGGCGGAACCAGGCTGAGAAAAGGTCGAGGGGACCTTCAGCGATGCCCAGGGCGATGGATCACCAAGGATCCCCTAGATGTTTCAGGCCTGCCCAGACTCTGTTGGGGCGCGTCTCCTCGAAGGCTGTCCATGCTGGAAATTCCAGGTAAGGTCAGCCTGTGTGCTGCGGGGCCGCTCTATCCCCGAGGGGCTTCCCGGAAGGGAGGAGAACCGCACAGCCTCAGGAGCTGCCTGCGACTTTTGGGTTTCTCCGCGTGGCTTAGTCTCCGTGTGTTGGTGTGTGTGTGTGTGTGTGTGTGTGTGGACATGGAAATCAAGGCAGGGCCCCTTGGTGGGTGGCCCATGTCGAAGGGGGGCAGTAAGCTCATGGAGCAGGGGAATGTTCTGCTGACACCCTCCTCGGGGGTGTCAGGCCCAAGTCTCTGGTGTCCACCCACCCCCGCCACACCTCATCAGCCTGCATCTCCAGCCCGATGGGACCCGACCACGGCCCACTCCTTCCAAGCCATCCGGGATGCCATGGCGAGGGCAGTCCCTAGTGCCCACCTGACGATCCGAATCGCCCTCCTCCTCCAGCCGATGCGATCAGGAAAGCCGGCTCAAAGAGGTACGGAGGTCAGAAGTGCCGGGCTACTGCGCTGCTTGTGGCAGGCGGCCTCCTTCCCCGGGACGGCCCTCGGCTCCGCCTCCAGCCTTGTCCTGTGCGGCTGCGGCGGGAGAGCGCTGACACTGCGGTCGGCCGGCCGGCCGGGCACGCCAATGCGCATGCGCAAGCGGGGCCTCTGAAGCGCGAGCGCTGAGCAGGGGCTCGCGTCACAGTGACCGCCGCCGTGTCCTGGGCAACCGTCTCAGCGGTTTGCCAAGGCAGGGGCCCGCTGCGGCAGTACCTGGGCTTTGGGCGACGCCCCCCACCCCACCGCGATAGTCACCACGGTCCAGCGATTTCCGGAGTCCGGCTTGGCGGAACCAGGCTGAGAAAAGGTCGAGGGGACCTTCAGCGATGCCCAGGGCGATGGATCCCCAAGGATCCCCAAATGTTTCAGGCCTCCCCAGACTCTGTTGGGGTGCGTCTCCTTGAAGGCTGTCCATGCTGGAATTTCCAGGTAAGGTCAGCCTGTGTGCTGCGGGGCTGCTCTATACCCGAGGGGCTTCCCGGAAGGGAGGAGAACCGCACAGCCTCAGGATCTGCCTGCGAGTTTTGGATTTCTCTGCGTGGCTTAGTCTCCGTGTGTGTGTGTGTGTGTGTTTGCGCATGTGTGTGTGTCTGCTCGTATGTCTCCGTGTGTGTTTACGTGTGTGTACCTGTGCTTGTGCTGCTTGTCGCCGGGGCTCGCGTCACAATGACTGCCGCCGTGGCTTTGGGAACCGTCTCAGCGGCTTGGCAAAGCAGGGGCCCTCAGCGGTAGGGCCTTCTCTATCAGCAGTGCTGAGAAGCAGGGGTCCCTGGACTTGGAGACCAAGGCACGGCCCCTTGGTGCGTGGCCCATGTCGAAGGGGGCCAGTGATCTCACGGAGCAGGGGAATGTTCTGCTGACACTCTCCTCGGGTGTCTCAGGCTCAAGTTTCTTGGGTCCACCGATCCCCACCACAACTCATCAGACTGAATCTCCAGCCTGATGTGACCCGACCACGGCTCACTCCTTCCATCCATCCGGGATGGCATGGCGAGGGCAGTCCCTAGTGCCCACCTGACGATCTGAAGTGCCCTCCTCCTCCAGCTGATCCGATCAGGAAAGCCCGCTCAAGGAGTTATGGAGGTCAGAACTGCGGGTCTCCTGTGCTCCTTTTGACAGGCAGCCTCCTTCCCCGGGACAGCCTTGGCACCCCTTCCTTCCTTGTCCTTTGTTTCTGCGGCGGTAGATCGCTGACAGTGCCGTCCGTGGGCCGGGCACGCCAATGCGCATGCGCAGTCGGGTCCGCAGAAGCGTCTGCTCTGAGCGGTGGCTCTCGTCACAGTGATGGCCGCTGTGTCCTGGGGAATGGTCTCAGCGGCTTGGCAAAGCAGGATCCAACTGCGGCAGTACCTCTGCGTTGGGCGACGGCCCCCCCTCACGCCGATCGTCTCCACGGTCCCGCGAAATGTGTGCGATTCATGCTGTTAATTTCTACTTTTGTTGGTGAGAATATAAAGGCTTAGAGAAATAAAATTAATTATCTCAGATTACACAACTGGAAACTGTTAAATCCAGAATTCTCTCTCATGTGTATGTATGTCTAGGTTACAGCAGCATTAATCAATTTTTATGATTCTTTTTTTAACCTGTGCCTATTTTGTTTCTAATTTTTCTAGTATCAGAAACTCAATTTTTATTAAATCACTTTGGTTATTTTTATTTATAATGTCAAAAACCTGATGAAAATATTTTAGTAAGATCTTTAAAATTTATATGTCTGTGCTTTGCGTTAAATCGACAGAGTCTGGTTATTAACATTGCTTTGTAAAGCAGGTGGTTTCTAGGTATAATGAGACAATATTTAGTGGAGGGATCAATGCAAACTGTTAAATACATGCCTCACTTAACTAAGCCAGTGACTACTTGACCCTAGCTAATCCATGACATGTTCAATTTAATTTACTGCTCCCATATGTTCTGTTTTTTTTCCTTAAAAAATTTCTATTCTGAATTTTATGCAAAATCCCCTAATTTAAATATTTTCAATTCATTTAATACCTTTTGTTAACATTGTGCTGACCAAAAAGAATGTCCACTGTCCCAATTCAAACCAGTTTTAATCTTTAGTATGGATAATAACTGAGGTTTTAATTCAATTGTTTTTCTACTTATATTTTCCCTATTATTGTGAAAATTATCACAGTTTTTCAGTTAACCTTAATATTTAAACCTTAACTTTTATGACATACTAAACATTTGTGTCCCCTCAATATTCATATGATGAAATCCTAATGCCACAATATTGAGAGGTAGAAAGTTTCGCAGGAAATTAGGTCATGAGGGTGCAGCCCTTATGAATGGTCTTGGTGCCCTTACACAAGAAACCCTAGACCAATATCTCCCTATTACCCCATCCCTTCAGTCTCTGATAATCACCCTTCTACTCTTTGTTACTATGAGTTCAACTCTCTTAGATTTGCATATATGTGAGATCATGTGATATTTATCTTTGTGTGTCTAGCCTATCTCACCTAACATAATATTTATAGTTTTATACATTTTACAAATGTCAAAATGTCTTTCTTTTTTAAGGCTAAATAATATTCTATTGTAAGTATATACCACAATTTCTTTATTCATCTACCAATGGAAATTTAGAGTGTTTCCATATCTTGGCTGTTGTAAATTAAGCTGCCATAAAATATGGGATAAGAGTGCAAGTGACTTTTCAACATACTGATTTTGTTTCCTTTGGCTATGTAGCCAGAAGTGGAATGGCTGGATCACACGCTAGTTCTACTTTCAAATTTTTGAGGACCCTCCATACCGTTTTTCATGACTGTATTAATTTATATTTCTTCCAACTGTGGGCAAGGTTTCTCATTTCTCCACATCCTTACCATCACTTGTTATCTTTTCTTTTTCTGATAATAGCCATTCTAACATGTGTAAGGTGATGTTTCACTGTGCTTTTCATCTAATTTCCTGGATGGTAACTGAGTTGAGAACTTTTTCACATACCTGTTGGCCATTTGTATGTCTCTTTTTGAGAATTGTCTACTCACGTGTTTTACTCATTTTTAATATGTAGTGTAAAACAATGTGAATAATATTAATAATATTTTGCTCTATTATTGAAATTTGTTATGAGAATGTATCTTTTTATTTATTTATTTGAGGCAAGGTCTTACTTTCCTCAGCCAGGCTGGAGTTCAGTGGCACATTTAAAGTTCACTGTAGCAAGCCTTCTGAGCAGCTGGGACTACAGGTGCTTGCCATCACTGCTGGCTAATATTTGTATTGTTTGTTTGTAGAGATGTGGCTTTGCCATGTTGCCCAGAGTTGTCTCAAACTCCTGGGCTCAGACAGTCCACCAGCCTCGGCCTCCCAAAGTGTTGTGATTGTAGGCATGAGCCATCATTCTGAGCTTAAGAGAGCATATCTTAAGTGTTCTCACCACATCAAAATAAGAAATATATTTAAAAATAATAATAAAGGAGTAACAAAGAATATGATACTATCTGAGGTGGTGGATGTTAACTAACTTGGTTATAGTGATTATTTTACTATATATGAATATACATATATACATACATATATATATTTCATCAAATTGTAAACCTTAAATATATACAATCATCAATTGTCAGATATTCCTAAATTGAAAAAGTAAATACAACTAATAACAAATAAATAAGACCCCAGAGAGCGCTGTTGCCATCTTTCTCCCATGAAAGTTTACAAGAAGCTGGTAGTCTATAACTCAAGAAAACTGACTTCACTAGAATTTAACCATGCTAACACCAGCATCTCTGACATCCAGCCTCCCGAATTATGAGAAATACGTTTGTTTATAAGCCACCCAGTCTACAGTACTTTGTTATAGTAGTCAGAACTTCCTAAGACACCTTTATTAATAGGGCATTTATAAATGCAAATTAAAACCAACCTCTCCTTATCCTTTTCTCTCTATGAAAGTCCTCTAGAAAAGTAAGGGCATTTATTTCACTTTCTTCTATTTTGTAACTTTAAACTCTTAAGTTACCTGGGGCCGTAGTCTAAGGTTTAGTTAACTTAATATGTATTACACTTTTTTTTTTTTTTTTTTTTTTTAGCAGAGAGCAACTTATTAGACATAGAGAGAGAGAGGAGAGAGAGCTCCCATGCTGCCATGGGAGGGATCCAATGGAGGAATCCCATATTATACATTTTAATCTAAAGTTTGTCTTAATAAATGCTTAACAATTTGTCATTAGAAAACATTATTTCATTTATTTAGTCCTTACATTTTTCTTAAGCATTTTAATGTATATCATCACGTAATCACAAATGTAAAGTTTCCATATACTTTAAAGGTGAAGATTCATCATCTGTAAACAACCTTTTTTCTGCCAGAAAAAAAAGACCAATTTTTCTCAATCCTGCATTAAAATAAAATTAGAGAAAGCAAAATAGTTTGTTTACAGGATTTCTTGCTTATATCAAAGCAATTATGTAACTTTATTTCTTGAAGATATGTTTCAGTATAAGTTTCATTGTTCTCTGTAAGTGAACTTGAATCATCATTTAGTAGAAAAAATAGAATGATTTTTCCCACAGCAAACCCTCCAGTGACCAATTTCTTCTCTCTGTTTCTCAAAAGATAGCTGCATCAGTATTTGAACCAAGATGTTTCTGTGCACTTCATGAAGTAATAATCTTTCTTGAAGTCTTTTTCCTCCTCGTTAAAAAAAATCACATCTTCTCCCTCCTAGATAGAAAGCACTTTCTTGTGATTTCTAACTAGTAATATTATTTTGAGGAAAAAATGTGCATAGTACTTCCATCTTGACTATTTTTGAGAATTTTTAAATAGTCTTTCGACTTAACATATTATCTACATTAATTTTGTGTATTTTAATTCCCTTGCATTGTTCGTTTTCTGAATTTCTGACTTTATTATCCTTCATGCATTTTTAAAGTCTCATCTAATTTACAACTCTTTGCTTTCTTATTTCATAATATATGTTTCTGATGTCATTGTGCCTGTCTGTGTTTCATCCAGCTCATTTCACTGTCCTGCTAAAATCTGACAGCATTTTCTTCCAGCATAACACTCGATATTCATGTTTCAAATTGTTGTTCTGTTGTCTTCTGGAACATGTACTTCTTTACAATGATGTTGAAAGACTCATGCTATTGGTGACAAGTGGTGAAATTAGACACAAAAGTAGGTATCTACATAATTATATTCTATAATACTTTGTGAAATGACTGATTTTAATAGAAATTTTACTATTGCTTTGCTATGTGAAAGATTTTTCTGACTTTAAGGCAATTGTTATTTGACATCTGAATATTCTGTTGTGGCATACATTTTTAAAACTCAGATTTATGCCACTCAAGTTTATAGTGAATATACTTTAATTTAAATAACTATAATTAAATAGCATACTAGATGGATGTTTTTTTCATTTTCCGTGTTCATTCAATTAGGAAAGATCCTTATTTGCTTTGTCTACAAAGGGCCGGGTTTTCCTTGCCTAAGTAGAACATCGATGTAATTTGAATCAGTGTTCTTATCACTCTAAGCAAAATTGAATTAAATTTGAGTCCTTTAGCCTTAAACACAATTCCACTCTTCAGTTTATTAAGGGTCAGAATTTGCACCATTAGGTGGTGCTATGGTTTGAATGTATTCCTGAAAGTTAATGTGCTAGAAACTTAATCCCCAATGAAATACTGTTGAGAGGTGGGATCTTTAAGAGGTGATTAAGTCATGAGGGCTCTGCCCCTGTGAATGGATGCAAGCCCTTATTGTAGGAGTAAGTTTTTTATCACAAGAGCAGGTTTGTTGCAGAAGCAAATTTCGTTCTCTCTTGCTAACTTGCTGTTGCCCTCACTTGGTCTTTTACCTTGCACTAAGAGATGATGCAACATGAAGGCCCTAACCAGATGCTAGCATCATGCTCTTGGACTTCCCAGACTCCAGACTGTGAACCAAATAAATGTATGTTTATTACAAATTATGCAGTCAGCGGTAACTATAGCAGGAAAAATGGACTAAGACAGGTGGTTTTACATTTTGTTCCCCAATGTGTGATATGCAAATAAGAATTTACTGAAGGTTATAAAACTATCCAATCTTGGGTCTAATTTCAGAAAACCTCAAAATCCTACAGACCAACACAGGTAGATAAATGGACAGATAGATAGTAATACAGATACATATCTTCAAAAATAGTGTTTAGCTTTAAAATATTTTGAATTTTGAATTTTCAGGAGTCAACTCATATCTCTGGTTTTAATGAGGTAGCAAAATAGAATAAGCTAAGTATATATCTCTCAAACATAAAAAGATATACTTCACAAAGTTTCTGTTAACTAATAATTGGAAAAACAGTAAGGACTTCATTTGCTTAGTTCAATTGTGATCGATAAATATTTGCTTCTTGCTTATTACATTCCTTGCACTGTGCGACACTCATCCCTATTGCTAGATTAGTATCTGAAGATGTAGATGAGACAAAAATGCAAATATCCTGCTATAATATGGATGAGAAATGCTATCATTGCAAAACAGAATCTCTGTAATGGACATTTAACACACACTTAGTGGTCAAAGGAAGCTTTGGGCAATATACTCTTTAATTGACATTATTCACTCTTTAATGGCCATATACTCTTTAATTGACATTATTCACTACTGTTGCATTTCTTGAAAATAACCAACATAGCACCCAATTCAGTTAATGTATTTAGTATAAGCAGATCAGAGACTTACTGATAAACATCATCCAGTCTGCAAGTTCTGAACCAGGATATCTACACTATATCCATAAATAAGAGTATAGACTTTGGAAAAAACTTCACCTTGATTTAAAAACTGGATCTTCTATTTTATTTTCTTAATGTTTTTATCTGCAAAGTAATGATAAAACTATAGCCAGTCTCATAGATTCTTTTTTAAGGCTTCTATACAGTAATCTATGTACTAAGTAAAATACTGCATGTCTAGTATACAGGTAAAAGAGTGGCAATTATTAGTGTTCCTATATCTAATATTTTCATTATTTTTTCTTAACTAAAAATGAACTGTCAAGAATTCATAGAAGATGGTGGAATAGAAAGCATCTAAAATCTGTGACCCTACCTAAACAATAATTGTACAGGCAGAATCAGTCTGGTGTAACTTATTTTGGAACTCTGGAGTTCATAGAGGCTTGCAGGTTCCTAGAAAGGAATATGTGATAAATTGAAGTTAATTTCAGTCAGCATCACCTTTTAGCATAGTAGTTGCCATCCATCCCCCACCCTTTTGCCCCAGGATCAGCTGTGAACATGTTTCTGGAGAAGGTTACACAAATCTTGCCAGAGTCAGGGTGGGGGAAAAAAGACCCTGTCTTCCAAGTACCAGAGGTCTGTGCTCTATTTTACACAGATCTCACAGAGGTCTAGACAAAAATGGGTATTTGTTGTATTGCATCTCCCTGCATTGTGGCAAGTTTCACCCACTCCATCTGAAACGGTTTTCATGGTATTTAAAGGGCCTATATGTTTTTTGGTTTGTTTCCATCTCTATTTTCTCTCATGCCCCTTTTGAAAACCAAACCTTGAACACCAGAACCTTTAAAAGCAACTGCATACAATGGGAAAATTAGAAAGTCACTGAACATGCCTATGGGAAGGCAAAGGTTCAGAAAGACCTGAAAATACCTTAAGTGTATACCTCAGTCTGATCTTTGGCACAGAGACAACATGCAACAATTTAAAAAACAACAATAACAACAACCAAAACCCCAGCAAACCCTAGGGAAGGTAGGAGGATATAAAATATAGTCACTACGTTATTAGATTCAAATGTCCAGATTTCAACTACTATGAAAAAAATCACAAGGTGCACAAATAAATGAAAATATATGGTTTATGCAGATGAAATAAATAAAATAACAGAAATTGTCCATGAAAAAGACTTAATTATAAGTTTATTTGTCAAATAAATTAAAACAACTTTCTTAAAAATGCTCAAAGAGGAAAAGGAAGACTATGGAGTACATCAAGAAAGTGATGTAAGAATAAAGTGAAAATATCAACATACAGATAGAAAACCTAAAAACAAACCAAACAGAAATTCTGGAGCTGAAAAGTGCAAAAATATAAACGAAAAATTCACTAGAGAGATCCAAAGTCAGATTTGAACAGGCAGAAGAATCAGTGAACTTGAAAATAGGATGGTAGGAACAACAGAGCTTGAACAATAGAAACAAACAAAATGTTGAAGAAAAGTGATCAAAACCTAAGGGACCTGTGAAACACCATCGAGACCATGCATTGTGAGAGCCCCAGAAAAAGAAGAGAAAAAGAAAGGAACCTACAAACTATCTGAAGATATTATAATTGAAAATTTCCCAAATTTGATGAAAGTCATGAATATAAACATCCAAGAAGCTCAATGACTCCAATTAGATGAACTCATAGAGACACACTGAAATACATAATCAAACTGTCAAAAGTAAAGACAAAGAGAATCCTAACAGCAGCAAGAGAAAAGGACTTAACAGGTACAAGGGATCCTTAACATAAGCAGATTTTACATCAATATCTTTAGAAGCTAAGAGGAAGCGAGCTGATATATTAAATGTTCTAAAAGACAAAACAACAAGAATCTGACAAGCAAAAATCCTATATTTAGAAAACCTGTCCTTTAAAAGTAAAGGAGAAGTAAAGACATTTCTAAATAGACAAAAGCTGATAGAGTTCATTTTCAAAAGACTTGTCTGTGAGAAATGGCAAAGGGAATCTTACAGGTTGAAATGAAAGGATGTTAGAAAGTAATTCAAAGCCTTATGAAGAAATAAGGATCCCAGCAAAGGCAAATACATGGGTAATTGTAAAAACTAGTGTTACTATAACAGTGGTGTATAAATACACCTTTGGTTTTCTGCATAATTTAAAAGACTTGCATTTATTTCAAAAAAATTAGTCTAAAACTTAGTATTATTGAAACTTTGGTTGGTAATTCCATATTTTAATATATATATAGTTTAAGAGATTAAAGCATTATGAAATTATAAGTTTATGTTCTTGAAAACTAAATATATAAAAATATAATTTTTAATTTTAGTTAAACTGGTATAAATTCAAATTGAAGTGTTAAAACTTTATGATATTTTATGTAATTTCCCTGGTAAATTATATAAATAAACTAGCTAAGAAATATACACAAAAGGAAATAAAAAAGGGATTTAATATTTTACAACAAAAAAATAGCTAAATTCAGAAGACAGTAATGCAAGAAACAAGAGAATAAGAAACTGTAAATATGTATAACACTAACAGCAATGTGGTGAAAGTCCATTCCAATCAGTGAACCTTAAATGTAAATTGATTAAACTCTCCAGTTAAAAGGCAGACATTAGCAGAATAAATTTTAAAAAATAATAATAATCCAACTACACTGTGTACAAGAGATTTACTTTAGATCCAAAGATACATAAGGGTTGAAAGTTAGAAAATATAAAAGAATATTTTATGCAAAAAGTAACTGAGAGATAATAGATACATTAATATCAGACAAAATAGACTAAATCAAAAAAGCTTCAAAAGACAAAGGATGTTATATATCAATAAAAGTTTTCATGTAGCAAGAAAATGTAACAATTTAAAAACATTTACAGGCTGGGTGTGGTGGCTCATGCCTATAATCCCAGCACTTTGGAAGGCTGAGGCACGTAGACCATCTTACTTCCATTTCTCTAGATCACTGCTGTCTAATAGAAAATTCTACCATGATGGAAGCATTATCAGTCAGTATTTTCTAATACAGTACCTGCTAGCCACATATGGTGATTCAGTACTTGAAATGTAGTTACTGCAACTGCTGAACTAAATGTTTCATAATATTTAATCCTAATTAATTTAAATAGTCACCCGTTTCTAATGGCTATTGCATGAGATAGTGCAACTCTGGATATTTACCTCTATAAATATTTTTTAAAGTATTTAATTTTTCAACACTCTTGTTCCTCTTCTCCTCCAAAAATAAAGACACAGGTTTTATCAGAAAAAAAGATAGCACTTCAATCTGCATTGAGGAGCTTGAGAGAGAAATTGATGAGGCCTAAGCAGCATCACAGACAAATGGCACCAGGTGCTGTCTTCTGACTCTTTCCCCCACACCGTGCTCAGTCTACACTTTTCTCTAAGGCACCTCGCAGCCCATGACTAATTATAGTGAGTATAGTGAGACAGGTCTATTTCTGTAAGATGCAGGACTCCTCTAAATGGTAACTTTGACAATTACTTAGCAGAAAACTTAGATCTGTTTGAGAATCCTTTTATCAAGCCTCCTTTATTTCCTCTTTCCTTTGCAGGAGTCAGATGTGCATCTTGGTGTGGAGATTCACTTTGCTTCTTCCAGCTGCCTCCTCCTTTTCCTTTGCAGATATTTTTCCCTATAAACCTCTTGCACATCTGATGTTAACATGGCAAATACTACTCAGAGGACCTGAAATAGCACACAGGTCCTTGATCTTTGTTAATAAAATATATTTAATTTTATTTCAGGGTTAAAAGTCAACAAATCTCTAGAGAGAAACAGATCGTGGGTAACATATAATGAGTGACAGTTAAAATAATTAGAAATGTTTTCAAAATATATACAACTCCCTTCTGAGATGAGAAATCTAATTTTCATGGGAATATTTTGCCATTTTCTCCCTACTGAATCACTCTCTCTTTTGCTTATGTCTGCATCTTACATATGATAAAAGCATGATGATAGATTCAAAGAGAAATAATTTCCCATTATGGCTCAGTTGAAAAATGTATATAAATATGTCTGGAGCAGTGATTCTTAACCTGGCTGGTTTTGGTCTGCCAAAGAGTATTTGTAAATGGAGACACCATGGCTTGTCAGAGTTGGATTGCTGCTACTGGCATCTATCAGACAGAGGTTATGGCTGCTATTAAACATCCTATAATGAACAGTGCAGATGCTGCACTACAAAAACAATCACCAAGTCCAAAATGTAAATAATGCCAAAGGTGAGAAATCGTGGTCTAAAACAAGTTCACAAAGCTTATGCGTATTTACGAATGATCTTTTCAAACCGTGTCCACATATTTGAAAGCTGATTCACATAAAATATAGCTACTCCTAGACACACAAGAAACATAAGATTCCTCTTTAATGACAAACATTTTTAGTGTTGGAGTAATTTTGTACCACATTTAGTTGGCATATCCCATCACAATTCAGTCAAACTTTTTGTTTCTGTAAAATTAATATTTGTTAAGTCAGTAGCTGAGAAATGATTTTTAATTATTAAAGTTATCTTGTATTTAAGTAACATACTCTGTAACTATAATAGTAAGATTATGAGGCTAGACATAACTCATTTTCTGGTAACATTACATTACTAAATAGTGAAAAGGACCAGTAAATACCAAGATTGTTATATTTAAAATTGATTAAATCCTGTTATCTTCCTGTTCAGTGTCAAAATCTGATTCAGTTCACACATACACACACAATCAGAAATAGAAATGAAAAGTATTATTGGGCCAGGATATGTGAGAAATCTTTGAAACATATCCACTAAAATATATATTGAAACACATATTTAAATATATATAAATATATTTGGAGAAAGAGAGAGTGTGTGTATTACAATTGAACAGTAAACCCAAACCCAAAAGACACTTGGTGGTTTACTGATATAATAGGTCCAAGAAGAGGCCACTGATAAGTTACAGGGTAATTACTTGTGTTTACAGGTGACTTTTTTTTCCACACAGCAAAATGTGTGTGAATTGCTCTTAGCACATCAATATTCTCTTAATACAGCAGCGACGGTCTCTGAGTTATTGTCTGTGAGAAATGTGAAGCAAGATGTACCATCTATTGTTGTAAGTTAATCTGTCCCTATTATATCACTGAAACAAGATCATAATACAACCTTTAAAAACATATCTCACAAATCTCACAAATAGATTATACAATATCTGATAATATAACAGCTGATTTTTTACTAAAGTATGAAGGTACTGCTAGATTTGTGAAAACTTTTTCAATAGGGAAGACCAAAATCAGAAGGTGCTCCATATCACAAGGAACTGTGTGTAATTCAATATACAAAGTGACTGGCAGCCAGTAGATTTTATGAAAATCGGAAGATAAAAACAGTAAATATATACTGAGAGATGAAATGGCATATACTGGATTGAATCTGGATGATGGAGAGTTAAATTTCAATACCCTTATATACCTTTTACCAGCAAGGGTGGGAAGAGGAGTAAAACTAACGAGTAAAGAATGATGTAGAATGAAGGGGCATAAAAGAAGCTCTACCTTAAAATAAGAAAATGGGGGTTAAAAGTAACTGTGACTTGCTCAATGTCTCCAAATAAGTTGTGACCAAGATACAAAACTCGAAAGAAAGTCCAATGGGTCAAAGGATTATAAATCGTTCTACTATAAGGACACATGCACATGCATGTTCATAGCAGCACTGTTTACAATAGCAAAGACCTGGCACCAACCCAAATGCCCATCAATGATAGACTGGACAGGGAAAATGTGGCACATATACACCATGGAATATTATGCAGCCATCAAAAATGATGAGTTCACATCCTTTGTAGGGACATAGATGAACCTGGAAACCATCATTCTCAGCAAACTGACACAAGAACACAAAATCAAACACCGCATGTTCTCACTCATCGGCGGGTGTTGAACAATAAGAACACATGGACACAGGGAGGGGAGCACTACACACTGGGGTCTGTTGGGGGGAAATAGGGAAGGGACAGCAGGCGGTGGGGAGTTGGGGAGAGATAGCATGGGGAGAAATGCCAGATATGGGTTAAGGGGAGGAAGGCAGCAAATCACACTGCCATGTATTCACCTATGCAACAATCTTGCATATTCTTCACAGGTACTCCAAAACCTAAAATGCAATTAAGAAAAAAAAAAAAAGAAAGTCCAATGGGTCATAGAAAGTTCAATATAGTTTGATACCATTTATCTCTCTGTCTATTGACACATTTGTGAATTGTTTCTGATGAACTTCTTAGGTGCTTATCTTTAATATTTTTTTTAAAAAATAAGCTTTTAATATTATGACAGCAAGTTACCAAATCTCAAGAAGCAGCAACTGAGCAAGTGGCACTAAACTCGTAAATATAGATCAAATATACTGCAATGAGTAATGATCCACTTCACCTAATGGTCAGCTTGCCCTGTCCTGAGACTTTTAAGGAATATACCAATTCAGGAGTTAAAAACTACTTTTCAAATAGTTGGTGACATTTTCTGATATCTTATAATTCATCAGAATATGTATTTCTAAATATAATACCATGTTTAAATCTGAATCCTTCAGGCATCAGATTTTTTAACATTCTCAATAACTTCAAGTTGACTTAGCATTACGTATTTATCTTTTTCATTTGAAAAGTCATAATTTAAGAATTTGTCAATCAATTGATTATAATTTGTCATATAAATTCACTCAGTTTTTCTCTCCTGCTTACTTAAGATCAACAAGAAAGTATTTTAATGACATAAATATTTTAAGTATAACAAGACCAGAGAAGTAGCCAAGGAGACTTGACCAGCAGAGAGCTGTGGAGAATATAAACATAGTTTGATGATGTCAGGGACAAAATAGAGAGATGGCCACTAAAGGGACAGTAAAAGGAATATATTCAAAACAAGCTACTACCTGAATATTTTTATCTACATGTCATCTGAAAAATCTTCAGTAATGTAATAGGATCTAGAAATTTTTTTTTACTCTCATCACTAAGAAGTTAACTTTTGTCTATTGGCCAGGCTTGATGGAGGAAATGCTATTGCAAAACTGACCTTACTGACAGCAATGATGATAATAGGACTTGATAAATATATAGGGTGGGTCATTCAGAGTCAAAGGAAGGCAAATATTTTAATGTATAATAAGGTCAGAGAAGCAGCCAGGGGGTTTGGGCAGCAGAGAGCTATGGAGAAGGTTAACAGACCTTAAAGGTACTATTGTTAATTTGGTTTAACAAAAGAAAATAAAAAATAGATTCTCTAAAGATTGAAGAAAGTTAATAAAACAAAAAGTTGTAATTCCTTGCCAGGTTTCCAGACAAAAGCCGGTTTAGGACCTGGACACTTCTGTCTGAAAATGAGACCAGCTCTACAGGAAAAAGGATGATGCAATAGCATCTCTCTTCAAGACAAAGTAGGACGTATGTAGAAAAAAAACTTAGTAGGCCTTCTCTAAAATGTCTTTAATCAAAAAAGAGAATAAAGGACTCTGGGAGAATGGAGGACACTCCAATTTAAACAGTTTTCTATTGAACATTAGACAGAATCTTGGAAAGCCATGAACATATGCCTCTCAGATCTCCTGCTACTACTGATTGATGGTCCCTGCTTCTGCCTTTCTGAATCCATCACCACTTTCACACTGTGGTCCCACTTTCCAAAGGCTTCTCCCAGACAATGGCTAGAAGCAACCCAGCCTAATAAAGTTTCATTCCTGTAAGACATGAGATGCTACCAATTGGAGATGTGGGCCCCATGGCTCCCTTTCAGCCTGGCTGCACCTGCTTTGAAACTGTGTTGCAGTCTGTGTTTCTTCCTATCCAACTCTCCTTCCTTTCCCCTGTCCTTCACTGATGAACACCTACTAGTATTAGGTGGCTCTCTCTGCCTTCTTTATATTTTAGCTGGTTATTCTTCACAGTCATTTCCATGTATATAACTCTCCTGTACATGTACTCCTATCTTTGTTTCCTCCTTCTCAGAAGATCCAGGGAAATAGACCACAGGATAGGGATTTGGCACTGACTCATTCATTCACACCTGGAAGCCAATAAAATGCCATTCTCAGTAGTACATAGTGACTGATAGCTTCTGGAAAAAGGTGGTGACCAAATTGCTAAAGAATTCTCATGTACACAGGTGACTTGAGAAAATATCTAGCTTGAGAAACTGCCACTTGGGGTGCAATAGTTTAGGCCTTTGAAAAATATGGGGCAAACAGTGATTATTACATAAGCGGTGGATTAGACTCATTATTATTATGTCAAATTGATGCCTGCTGTGGAACATTGTTTTTGTTGTTGTTGTTGTTGATTTGTTTGAGATGGAGTCTTGCCCTGTTGCCCAGGCTGGAGTGCAATGGCGTGATCTGAACTCACTGCTACCTCCACCTGCCGGGTTCAAGGAATTCTCCTGTCTCAGTCTCCTAAGTAGCTGGTACTACAGGTGCACTCCACCACCACACCCAGCTAATCTTTGTATTTGTAGTAGAGATGGAGTTTCATCATATTTGTCGGGCTAATCTCTAATTCCTGACCTCAGGTGATCCACCGACCTCCACCTCCCAAAGTGCTGGGATTACAGGTATGAGCCATCGCGCCCAGACTATTAATAGTTATAAGCTAAATATTAGACCCTTTATCCTCTGTAAAAGAACAGATGATGGCCCAACAAGCTGAAGAATCAATAGTTTGAGTCACAGAGCTTCAGAGATATTTACATGTGAAATATAAATGCTCAAAGCAGGCCTGTCATGTTAAAATCAGGGCTGTGGTTGGAAACTCCTGTGCTCTTGCAACATGAGAGGGGTAAATACCTTCAGAACTTGTAGAGCTGACAGCTTCTTAGTAAGAACAAAAGCATACCCAGTGTTGGTCGATACTGCAGACACTTCTCTTTGTTAAGTCAATAGGTGTCCCACCAATAAGATTTCCCCACCTCCTCTCCTGACATCAAGCTCCAGTAGCTAGGATCCAATAGCTAGGATTAAATCCCAACATAACATTACTGAATATATGCTAGGCTTGATGACGGAGGAAATACATTATTCACTAACAGAGCTACAAAAGTGAAATAGTGTGTTTCAGTAGGTAACCAGAGTGTATGAATTGATTGGATTATAAAGGTGCCATATTAAGAAGGGCAAAATGTAGATTAAATATTAATTCACTGAAATAGGGGAATTTTTTGAGATATCTGGCACGTAATCCAGTGGATGGGGCAAATTTACCACTAGAGAGGTTCCGAGAAGGCTAGAAAAGAAACATATCTAAGGTGAGTGATGTCAAAAGAATAAAGAGGCTAAGGGAATTTGGAATGCTAAAATGGGAATATTATATAAACCCAGAAAAGCCACCCAAGGATTATTTTCCACAGGAAGGGTCAATGCATGCACAATTCACTAAGGCCTTCAGGAATGCACCAGGGATAGGGGAAGTGGCACCACTAAGAAGTTCAATAGCAGCAATTATCCAAACATCAGAACCAATGAAAGGAGAGGCATTTACATAAGTGGGAATTGTTAAAACTCAAGGAATGACAAGGCCACCAAGAAGCCTAGCGATGAGAACCTGAACACCAGGAACCATAAGGTCACACCATAAAGATAGGTAAACTTGATGCACAGAGAATGGAGAAAATGGTTCAAAAAGCGTGGATGAAGTTTCTAAGAACAAAGTAGGCATGTAGCCAACAACAATCTAGCAAACACAGAAGTGGACCCACGCCCATAGTAAGAGGTAACAGGTAAGAACCTAGGAAGAAGAGATTAATGGCAGGCACCCAAACAAAAAGTCATACTCCTTCATTCGGTTCTCAAGTTTCAGCCTATTTCCAGACCCAGCAACCATGGACTGAAGAAGGATCTGTGTCCCTGAGTAGAAGACTCCTCTAATAAGGTGGCATATCCAGATAGTTTATATTATTATACATAGAGTCTAAGTGGGCATTGATACCTAGAGCCCCAAAGCATCATCCTGGGCCTCCTGGTAGAGTCAAAGCTGAGAAGGGCAAGGTAATAATGTAATCCTTGCAATATGAACTTGGCTGATATTCAACTAAGTGGGTCTAAGTAACCACTCAGTGGTTATTTCTTCTTCCAAATGTTTAATTGGAATTGATTTAGTTGACAATTTGCTTAAATCCCACATTAGTTTATTGGCCTCTGGGATAAGAGTTATCTCCCTGAGAAATACTGAATAGAAATGGCTCCCTGCCCCCAGCCAAAATGATAACTCACACATCATATTTTATGGATACGGCTAATGATAGAGACTTACTATCATGGCTTGTGTGTGTTTGTTAGAGCTGCCATAACAAAATACCACAGGTCACGTTGCTCAAACAGCAGAAATTTACCTTTTCACAATCATGAAGCTAAAAGTTCAACATCAATGTGTTAGCTGGTTTGATTTCTTCTGAGGCCTCTCTCCTTGACCTGCAGATGGCCATCTTCTGTCTCTGTCCTCAAACAATCTTTTCTCTGTGTACCACATATCTGTTTGGATCTCTTCTTCCTATAGGGACAATGTTCATACTGTATTAGGACCTACCCTAGAATCTTATTTTACTTTACGTACCTCTTTGAAGGCCTTTTATCCAAATAAAATCACATTCTTTGCTATCGAAAGGAGTGTAGGGTTGCGCGTGTGCCATGGACTCAGCCGCCCGGTGATATTGACAATAGGAGAGAGAAAGGGGCATTGACTGCGACCCACCGAGGGTAGCGAACTGTGGCTCTGGCAGCGGCGGCTCCAGCTCCTGCAGCTCCTCCTCCTCCTCTGGTCCCCTTCTCTTGCTGCCGCTGCAGATCCAGTCTTCCTCCCTCCCTTCCCCCCTCCCCACGTCGCCGCCGCCGCCGGAGCGCTGAGGTTCGGGTCCGGCCGTGAGGCCTAGAGGCTCCGCCGCCGCGGAACCGGAGGGACGCCGTACCGGACAGCCGTCGCCCCAGGCTCCCCGCAGCTTCCCGGACCTCCCGCTGCACGTCCCGGTCCCGCCGCCCGCCCTCGCTGCGGCCCCCTTGCCCGTCTCCGGCCCCTCCAAGCCACAGATCGTCTTCGGATTCTTCCTCAGAAGCTTCAAGTAGGGATATGTCTTCAGCACCAACTACTCCTCCATCAGTGGATAAAGTAGACGGATTTTCTCGGAAGTCCGTGAGAAAAGCCAGACAGAAGAGGTCGCAAAGGTCCTCACAGTTTAGGTCTCAAGGCAAGCCTATTGAGTTAACACCTCTGCCGCTGCTAAAAGACGTTCCATCCTCAGAGCAGCCTGAACTGTTCCTAAAGAAACTTCAGCAGTGCTGCGTCATTTTTGACTTCATGGACACGCTATCTGATCTTAAAATGAAAGAATACAAGCGCTCCACTCTTAATGAACTGGTGGACTACATTACAATAAGCAGAGGCTGTTTGACAGAGCAGACTTACCCTGAAGTAGTTAGAATGGTATCTTGCAATATATTCAGAACTCTCCCTCCTAGCGACAGCAATGAATTTGATCCAGAAGAAGATGAACCTACCCTTGAGGCATCGTGGCCACATTTACAGCTTGTGTATGAATTTCTCATACGATTTTTGGAAAGCCAAGAATTCCAACCCAGCATTGCCAAAAAATATATAGATCAGAAATTTGTATTACAGCTTCTGGAGCTATTTGACAGCGAAGACCCTCGGGAACGGGACTACTTAAAAACAGTTTTACACAGAATTTATGGCAAGTTTCTTGGTCTTAGAGCATTTATCCGAAAACAGATTAACAATATTTTTCTAAGGTTTGTTTATGAAACAGAACACTTCAATGGTGTAGCTGAACTGCTGGAAATATTAGGAAGTATTATCAATGGCTTTGCTTTACCTCTTAAGGCAGAACACAAACAGTTTCTGGTGAAAGTGCTGATCCCCTTACACACTGTCAGGAGCTTATCACTCTTCCATGCACAGCTGGCATATTGTATAGTACAGTTTCTGGAGAAAGATCCTTCACTCACAGAACCAGTTATTAGGGGGTTAATGAAATTTTGGCCTAAAACATGTAGTCAAAAAGAGGTCATGTTCCTTGGGGAACTGGAAGAAATATTGAATGTGATTGAACCTTCACAATTTGTTAAAATCCAAGAACCTTTGTTTAAACAAATTGCCAAGTGTGTATCTAGCCCCCATTTTCAGGTGGCAGAAAGAGCACTCTATTACTGGAATAATGAATACATCATGAGTTTGATAGAAGAAAACTCTAACATCATCCTTCCCATCATGTTTTCCAGCCTTTATAGGATTTCGAAAGAACATTGGAATCTGGCTATTGTGACGTTAGTGTACAATGTGTTGAAGGCATTTATGGAAATGAACAGCACCATGTTTGACGAGCTGACAGCCACATACAATGAGAAAAAGAAAGAAAAGGAGTGTGAAGAATTGTGGAAAAAATTGGAGGATCTAGAGTTAAAGAGAGGTCTTAGACGTGATGGAATAATTCCAACTTAACAAAAATAATGACAACAGCATTACTAACCTGTGGAGTCATACATTTATGTAGTAGAAGATGGAGCCACAGTTTTCTGTATTGTGCAACTTTACAGTAGATTTCACATTTGTTTCATTATTACAACAGCACTGTATATACCTGTCTCTAAGTAAAGGAAAAAAAAAACAAGGACTTCAATCCAAAGTTTGGACAGTAGATGGACTTCTCAGAACTTTGCAAACATAATCATTGTTCTAAGCCTCACTAAAAAACAAATCGGTCTTCAAAGATCTGTTGATGAAATTGCTATGTTAAAATTCCATTACTGGGAGTTCCTTATTTATCACTAGCAGAGAGTATGATACAATTTTCAAATGTGAGCCATCTTAAATTTAGCTTGTCTTTCTGCTAAGCTGTTAAATGTATTTATAGTAAAGGAAAAAAAGACTGTCATTTCCTTATAAGTTTGTATAACATCCTCCTCTGGATCACTTGACTGCAATTCGAAATCTTTTTCTTTTGCACATCTTCCTGAGTTGAATGTCCACGTGGAATGGGGCCATGAATTATAAAGGTCCCTGATAAAAGTTCTGTTTACTGGGGTGAACATCTTTCCAGGAACCAGGTAGTCCTGGTACTCCTTTAGTTTTAAAATTAGGAGTTAAAAAAGAAGAGGTGATAAACACAGTAGGAAAGGGAATTTTGGATTCACGCATCAGTTTATGTGGAATCCAAATCAATGTCTTGAATGCTTTGAAAACAGGCACCGGGACATCACAGGCTTCAGTACCTGACCAGTATTAGTTGCATATATCATTGAACACACATACCACAGATGTTTCACAAATGTGAGAAAAACATCCTTTTGGACCATTTGAAATAAAGACAAACACTAAACAATACACCCATGCAAAGCTAATAGGGAAAAGAGTTGAGCAAACAGCTTGGACTGTTTGGAGTTGTTGCCTTACTTTTTAATATGTTTTTATAAAGTATTCCAGCAAAAGAGGATGTAGCCTCTGGGAAAAAACAAACATGTTACAGTGTTTTTTGTAGATTCTCGTTCTATATCTCATCACAGCGCCAGCCCTGTTTTTAGCCGGAAAGAATTCAGGATAAACATTATTATGCATTCTGAATTGGATGCATATTCCTAACTACTGTATTTGTTATCAAAAGTGGTTCTACAAATGCTACTGAAAGAAATCTGGAAATTCCTAATGTCCTGAGTATTAATAATAAAGTTTAAAAATGCTTTTATAAAAAAAAAAAAAGAAAGGACTGTAACATATAAATTTGAGGGGACACAGTTCAGCCCATACCACAACTAAAGTATAAAAAGCTACAGGGGTGTCATGTGGTCTCTATTAGATCTCTGTTTAATTCACTTCTCTGACCTCTGCAGCCACTGGGTGAATCCTGGGAATGATTGTTATGTAAGTGCAACAAGGGAGCAACCTGGTAGGAGAGGCTGTGCTCCCAGGCCTGACATCATTGCTCGTGTACATTGATAAGACCTCAGGTATATGGCATTTGCACATTGATTTCTTGACTGATTTCTATTTCACTTAGAAAAAGCATCAGGAAAAGTTCATATTCCCTTGGGACAGGCAATAATATTTACTTGCAGTTCTGTGTCAGGGCTCTGTTAACTGGCTCACGTTCTGTTATAGCCAGAAGAGACCTGAACAACCTGAATATCCCACTAACATTATAATGATTAATTATAGCAGAGGAAGCATGCTAATTGGATAGGATAAGCAAAAGATTGTCTCGGTAAGACAAATGAGCTCCAGAGAAAGTGAGATAAATTCTATGAATAATTGGAAACCTAACCCATTTTTAGGAGACCAGGGGCCAAGAGCGTGCTGTGACTTCCTCTTTAAACTGAAAGACATATTACTGTGCTCTGAATTCCTCACCATACTAATCCTGCTCTGGATAATACAGTGAGTAATAAGGAAAGCAGTCAACTCTGAGTGGGCCCCAGGCTGGGAAAGGGCTTTTTGGAAGATCCAAGCTGTACTGTGGGTAGCTCTGTTGGTTGCGTCATACAATTCAGCAGATACTATGGTGAGTCATTTGTAGCAGAAAAATATACAACATGGAGCTTACAGCAAATCCCAATTAGAGCATCACAACATTTTTTTTTTTAATTTGAGAACAAGTCCATCTATCTGCACCAAGAAATTATACGCCTTTTAAGAAACAGCCCTAGCAGAGACAGAATGTTTGTTCGTAGTGCTCTGTGACAGTGTATACAGAAGTTCCCATTATGAGTCCAGTTCTGTAAGACCTCATAAATCATAAATTGTGTCAGGTCCAGCATTTTACCATAATAAGTAGGAAAGGTGTATCTGGATTAAGCCTTAGTAGAACAAGAAGGGAGGCATAATAAGTAAGCTATATGAGCGAATATCACGGACCCTCCACTCACCCAACAGTTTCATTATGACCCTTCACTAGTTTATACTTTGGGCTTCACTGGAGAGCAAGAGATCACATTCAACCATCTGCAGGTGGAGAAAAAGGCCTGCACTTGGTTTACGAGTTGTCTATCTCAGTATGTGGGTGCAAGATGAAAACTGGTGGTCGCTGCCCTTCAATCCCATTTCAGCATGGTCTCAACTGACAGTAAAGAGAAAAGTATTCACAATTTCAAAGCTGCAAGCAATGCATCTGTTCATACACCTTGTGTACAAAACAAAGTGGCTGGAGGTAAGAAGATACTTGGAAGTCTTGGCGAAAATAGTGTGGATGAACATAGAGGGGGCCATAAAGAGTGAGATTTTTATATTATAGATCACTGCTCACCAGGGAGTGTCACCAGAGAGAAGGAACTGAGCAACCAAGAAGACAGCATTACTTAAGACTGTTGCTAAGAACCAGTCTTTGTTTTTGACCTCTCCTATGCTGGTACAGGTGCACAGGAAGGGAATGCCATGGTGAAACCGATAGACACTGTATGTGGGATCCACAGAATAAATGTGAATCTAGCCCACTTATCACTGTGAATCTAGTCACTGATGCACGTGAGTGCCCAGCCTGTTAGCAACTTGTCAGAGTTTAATGCTAAACTCCTAATAGAGTAGTATTTCTCAAGAGACCAATGGCCACTCGATGGCAAGTTGGCTACCTTACTTTTTACATCCTGGGACTGTAATTTTTCTTTGAAAGTATGACTATCGGGGCCGGGCGCGGTGGCTCAAGCCTGTAATCCCAGCACTTTGGGAGGCCGAGGCGGGTGGATCACGAGGTCAAGAGATCGAGACCATCTTGGTCAACATGGTGAAACCCCGTCTCTACTAATACAAAAAATTAGCTGGGCACGGTGGCGCGTGCCTGTAATCCCAGCTACTCAGGAGGCTGAGGCAGGAGAATTGCCTGAACCCAGGAGGCGGAGATTGCGGTGAGCCGAGATCGCGCCATTGCGCTCCAGCCTGGGTAACAAGAGCGAGACTCCGTCTCAAAAAAAAAAAAAAAAAAAAAAAAAAGAAAGTATGACTATCTCTATCTATGAATTTTTGCCTTTATTTAAAGCAGCACATCAGTCAGTAGTATCATCAAGAGGCTTATGGAATGCCTCTATAGGTACGGCATCCTATACGATAGCGAATCAAATCAAGTCGTCCACATGATAGCAAAAAATGGACAGAAGTGGACCTATGTCCATAGTGTCAAATGATCATATCACATACTGCACCATCCAGAAGCAGCTATCGTCATTTAATATATGAAGAGTCTTCTAAAAAGCACAGCTGAGCCCATGTGTGCAGGTGGCATTCTAAAGGACAGAATGCTAGCCTTTAGAATGTAATATAGTCATCCCTCAGTATCTTCAGGGGATTGGTACCGAAATCTGTAGGTGCTTAAGCATTTTATATAAAATGGGGTCATATTTGCACATAATGTACTCACAACATTCTTTATACTTGAAATTCTTTCTAGATTACTTGTAATACACACTACAATGTAAATGTTAGGTAAATTGTTATGCTATGTCTTTTGTTTGTGTTATTTTGATTGCTGTATTTATTTGTTTTGAATATTTTTGATCAGTGCTTGGTTAAATCTGCAGAAACAGAATCCATGGATTCTGAAGATTGACTGCATATGCATTAAATCACAGACATCTATGTAGTATTGTATCTAAATTAACAATGATATATGGGTCTGGGAATCAAGAGATAGAAACAGGAGAGTTTCTATTTACCACAATTTCCAATTACCAGCTGGAGGACTTTGTGCTCTTCTTCTTCTAGAAGAATTGGAGGTATGGATTCCCTTAAAAGACACACTTTTACAAGGGAATATTGCAAGAATCTCTTTAGATATTGTGTCCATGGACCAGCAGATGAGAAGTTAATTCAACATCATGGCTTTTGTAACATGATGAGGGCAAAAAGGTATATGTGTGGAAGCCGGGTGATACATTTAGGTACTTCGTATACTCAGCTGGGCCATTATAACTGAAATGGGCAGGTGCGACAACCCTGATTTGAGAAGCATATGATTGCCCAGGGTTCAGACACATCACAAATGAATGTTTGGATTACAGCACCAGACAAGCCACCAATATCTACCAAGGTAATATCTGAGGTTGAGAGGAAGTCTGAATAAATAGTGTGGGAGAAAGAGGATAAATGCCAGTTGTGACCAAGAGATCAGATGCAGTGACATGACAAGGGTTGTATTTTGTTCTGCTAATCTTCCTCTTCTAAGCATCACTTTAGGAAGAGAAAACATAGACACCGTGAAGCTGCTGTATAAGTCTACATAGAGCAGTAGATCTTTGCATCAAGGACATAGTGTTGGTGGCCACAAAAAGGTCTCAGTAGCCTCCTTTTGGGAGTTGCAATCATATTCTCACAAAGGTCATACTTTCATCAAACGGCTGGCTGAGCATGGTAATGGGACCCTTACAAGCCCCTTTGCTGCAAAATGTGGCATTCTTCCAAGGGATGACTTCAGCTTGAGAATTCATCCTTGTACGGACCAAAACCTTCATAGAACTGTCCTGCAATCTTGAGCCTCTTCTTCAGTTATCCATCTGGCCTCACTCTCACAAATGTCTGACCTTTATCACAGACAGAAGACTGTCTCCAGCCTCATTAACTGACCTATAAAGGAATTTCCCCAACTAAATCTCTTAAACCTGTGTTTGTTTCATTTAATTTTTTATTGGTTGGAAAAAATTAATCAGTAATACAAAAGAAGAGTAGGAAAGGGAGAGATAAGAAAAATGATGAGGAATCCATTCAATTATGAATTCACCAAAAGGGGAAAAGTGAGGATGACATGTAGGAAAATATAGTGGTAATAGGGATATTTTCTGTTTCAGAAGAGCAGGCAAGGATTGGGGGATATGTAACTACCAGGGATTCTATAACTAACAAATTATATAGCATGACTCACAACAGCAGACATTTCCTCATTTGTAGTATGTAGCAAAGGGCTAGCATCCCCAAATTTTCTTTCTCAAACAAAATTATAATTTTTTAAGATTTATTTTAATTTCAAGAGTATAAGTGCACGTTTGTAACATAGGTAAACTTGTGTCATGGGGACTTGTTGTACAGATTATTTCATCACCCAAGTATTAAGCCTAGTATGTGTGAGTTATTTTTTCTGATCCTTTCTCTCCTTCTACCCTCTGAATGGCCCAGTATGCGTTGTTCCCCTCTATGTGTCCATGTGTTCTCATCATTTAGCTCCCTCCTGTAAGTGAGAACATGCAATATTTGGTTTTGTTAAAACTGTATTTGTGTCTCTTCTCAAATGAGCTGAACTAACAGCAGTTTAGAAGTTACCCTGGGAAATAGTAAAATCAGCTAATTTGTATTAACATAGGAACTGTTCTTATTTTTATCTGGGATTATATTAAATCTATAGATAAACAGGAAAACACACATACACATACACACACATACACACAAATGCACACAAGGAAGTGTTTTGGTATTTGGTATTTGTTTACCAAACACCAAAACATATTCTTGAAAAACTCAGGTGAAAGAAAACATAACTATTTTTGTTTATTTTATTTATTTATTTATTTATTTATATTATACTTTGAGTTCTGGGATACATGTGCAAAACATACAAGTTTGTTACATAAGTATATCTGTGCCATGGTGGTTTGCCACACCCATCAACCCATCATCTAGGTTTTAAGCCCTGTATATTTTAGGTATTTGAAAAATAAGTATTTAAAAAATATTAATAAGAATACTATATTTCAAATTATATAGCACATAGCACACTTGGCAAACACCTAGAAATATTAACATCATCAAATTTTGTATTTCTATATAAAACAGAATAGAAAATAGCCTGAGTATTTAATTCAATAATGTGGAAAAGTTAATTAATGAACTTGATAGTAGGACAAAAGAAAACAATAAAAAATGATAATAACATTAATAAGAATAAAAGAGACGAACTATATCATTAATTTGAAAATAAATATCTGTTTGTCTGAAATGACCAGTAAAATGTACACATCTCTACCTAGTATAATAAAGAAAGCAGCCTCTCTCTGCTCTGAGCCCCATGCAGAGTTGACTGCCTTCCTCATCATCTTCTATACGGGAGCCGGATTACTAGGTGTGGAGATGTTACCTTCAGAACCCAACAGGGCCTTACAGACATTGTGCAGACCATAAATATTATTCATTATAAGTTAATTTATGTGTAATATTATGACTAAAATGCTGAAAACAGTAGACTATTTTATATAAAATATAAACCTATAATAGAGATCAAAGATAAAGAGAGAGTCCAAAGATAGAATGAGAAAAATGAAATTAAAATATTTTCAGGAATAGTTTATAATTAAAGGTGAAAATATAAGCTAATTTAAAAGAAAACTATTTCAACTATTAAGGAAACATTTGATTAATGTTACGTAAGAACAACTCTCCCTATATTATATTCTTAATTGCCATGAAATCTGAAAAATAAAATGTAATGTAAAATCTATAGCCTAGGCCAATTCATCAATATAGAGGCAGAACTCTTAATGAAATATTAATTTAAATTTCATCATGTATTTTTTAGAATATGGAAGTCCTAACTAGAGCAATCAGGCAAGAGAAAGAAATAAAAGGCATTCAAATAGGTAAAGAAGATGTTGTTAAACTGTCCTTGTTCACGGATGATATGAATCTATATTTAGAAAACTGTGAAGACTCTGACAAAAGTCTCCTGGAACTTATAAAAGATTTCAGTAAAGTTTCAGAATAAGTCCTTAAAAACAATTGCAACACAAATACAGATTGACAAGAGGGACCTAATTAAATTAAAGAACTTCTACACAGCAGAAGAAATTATCAGTAAACAGGCAACCTACAGAATGAGGAAAAATATTTGTAAATTCTGCATCCAACAAAATTCTAATATCCAGAATCTATAAGAAACTTAATTCAGCCGGGTGAGGTGGCTCATACCTGTAATTCCAGCACTTTGGGAGACTGAGGCAGGTGGATCATGAGTTCAGGAGTTCAAGACAAACCCGACCAACATAGTGAAACCCCATCTCTACTAAAAATACAAAAATTAGCCAGGCATGGTGGCCTATGCCTGTAGTTCCAGCTACTCAGGAGGCTGAGGCAGCAGGATCACTTGAACCCAGGAGGCAAAGGTTGTGGTGAGGCAAGATCGCACCACTGCACACCAGCCTGGGCAAAAATGCTAGACTCTGCCAAAAAAAAAAAAAGAAAGAAAGAAAGAAGGAAACTTAATTCAACAAGTAAAAAACAAATAACTCCTCTAAAATGTGGGCAACAGACATGAAGACACACTTCTCCAAAGAAAACATGTAAGCAGTCAACAAACGTGAAAAATGTTCCATATCACTAATCATCAGAGAAATGCAAATCAAAATCACAGTGAGATACCATCTCACACCAGTCAGAATGACGATTAATAAAAGTGAAAAAACAACAAGGCGAGGCTACAGAGTAAAGTGAATGCTTATTCACTGTTGGTCGGAATGCAAATAAGGTCAGCCACTGTGGAAAGCAGTTTGGAGATTTCTCAAAAGAAGTACAACTACCATTCGACCCAGCAATGCCATTGTTGTGTATATATCCAAAAAGATAAATAAATTCCATTATTGTGTATATATCCAAAAGAAAATAAATCATTCTACCGAAAGACACATGTATTTGCACATTCATTGCAGCACTATTCACAATAGCAAAGATACGGAATCAACCTAGATGTCCATCAACAGTGGATTGGATAACCACTTCACCATCATAAAAAAAGAATAAAATATTGTCCTTTCTAGCAACCTGGATGCAGCAGGAGGCCATTATCCTAAGCAAATTAACACAGGAACAGAAAACCACACACAACGTGTTGTCACTTGTAGGTAGGAGCTAAATCTTGAGTTCTCTTGGAGATAAAGATGGCAACAGTAGGCACCGCGACTACTAGAGAAGGGAAGCAGGGAGGGAGGAGGCAAAGATTGAAAGAGTAACTGTCGGGTACTGCGCTCACTACCTAAGTGATGGGATCAATGACACCTCAAACCTCAGCATCACGCAATATAACCAGGTAGCTAATCTGCACAAGTACTCTCCAAAACTACAAGTCAAAATTCACCTGAGGTCAAGAGTTCTAGACCAGCCTGGCCAATACGGTGAAACCCCGTCTCTACTAAAAATACACACAAAAAATTAGCTGGGCATGGTGGCAGGTGCCTGTAAACCCAGCTACTTGGGAACACAGGACGTGGAGGTTGCAGGGAGCTGAGATGATGCTACTGCCCTTCAGTCTGGGTGACAAGAGTGAGACTCCATCTCAAAAAAAAATTATATTTTAAAATGTGATCACGTCAGGTTTATTACAGGAAAATGTGGATAGATAACATTTTTAAATGATTTTACATAATGACAATAATTGCAAATAAGAAATACACCCTAAAAAATATCTGCACCACATGAAGCTATCTGAGCGCCTATGTTCATTTCAGCATTATTCACAGTAGCCAAGATTTGAAAAAATCTTCAGTGTCTGTTGATGGATAAATGAATAAAGAAATTGTGGCACATGTATATATATGCATATATACATATAGGTGTGTGTACATATACATATAATGTATGTATATATATATTTATATACTTAATATGTGGTATAAATGTATGTATAACACACAGGAATATTATTTATTCTTTAAAAAAAAATCCTGCCATTTGCAACAATATAGATGAACCTGGAGGGTACTATGCTAAGAGAAATATGCCAGGCAAAGAAAAATACTGCATGCTCCTTTTTTTCTTTTTTTCTTTTTTGAGATGGAATTTTTGCTTTTGTTGCCCGGTCTGGAGTGCAATGGCACAATCTCGGCTCACTGCAACCTTCGCCTCCTGGGTTCAGGCAGTTCTCCTGCCTCAGCCTCCCAAGTAGCTGGGATTACAGGCATGTGCCACCACGCCCAGCTAATTTTGTATTTTTAGTAGAGACGGGGTTTCTCCATGTTGGTCAGGCTGGTCTTGAACTCTCAGCCTCAGGTGATTCACGCACCTCAGCCTCCCAAAATGCTGGGATTACAGGCGTGAGCCACTGTGCCCAGATCATGCTCCTTTTATATTCAGTAATCTTTAAAAAAGGGAATACATAGAAACAGAGTACAACCGTGGTTACAGGAGCAGGAAGGGAGAAGAAATATGGAGATGTAGGTCAAAGGGTTCAAAAGTACAGTTATGTAAGATGAATACATATAGAGATCCAGTATATGGCATAAGGACTATAGTTAATAATTTTATACTAGAAATTTGGTGAGAGTGTAGAGTTTACGTGCTCTTATTGCAGACACACAAAAGTAATGATGTGAGGTGAATATGTTAATCTGCTTCACTACAGAAATTATTTCACTAAATATATGTATATTAAAACAGCATGTGTGCATTTTAATTATATATAGTAAAACAGGAAAAAGATCATGTGTTTCAAATTCCATTCTGGAGTAAAAAATATAGGTAACTTTGAAAATAAAAATGGGAAAATTCTAATACTCATATAAATTTTACTGAGGTATATAAAAGTTTTGACAATGCCAAAAAAACTCTACGAGTATAAAGATAATGTATACCAAGTTAATGTAAAAATAATGTAAATATTTAATTAAAAGCAGTCTTATAAAGGAAGTAAACATATTGATTGGTTGAAAAAAGTCAAGTAAACATATATTGATTAATAGGAATTAACAAACAGGCCTTTAAACTTCAGAAAACTAGAAAAAAACCTTAAAAAAACAGAACAGCTTCCCAGAGGATGTAGATTATTCACATTTTGATGCCTACCTTGCATCCTACACTAATGTAAATTTCAGACATTAAATGAGCAAACATCAAAAATAAAAGAAACAAAAGCTAAATTAAACTACACAAAATATAAATTAGAACATGCATGTACCTGTTCATGGACAATTTCAAAATTGGATACAAATAAAAATATAATAGAAACAGAAACTAGTTGGCAGAAATCAAAATGTCACATTTTGAATGTGATACAAAATGAAGCATAAACATAAAATGCAAAAGAAAATGAGGGACACTGTTTGTCACATATCTAACAGCTGTAAACCACTTTTAAAGTTGTATAAAAACAATGAATGCTCCAGTTGAAACTTGGAAAATTTAATGAGCACACACAGTTTGAAAGACTAAAATATATAGCAATTAATCATGCTAAAACGTATTTCACTTCATACTTAGAATAATTCAAATAAAGACATCAGTCATTTTACATTTCTCCTTTAAAAAGACAATTATTTATCAAACGTAATAAAACCAGGATTAGTGATTGTGCCAAAAAATGTAAAGTATCCCATATGCAAAATTTTCCCTTCTTAGGCACTACTAATGCCTTTATATGAAATAATATTCACTAAGTTTTGTTTTGATTATGAGAATTAGAAATAGCATACGTGTCTGAAAATAACAAACTAGTTTAATATATTTTAATGTAACCTTATCAGAAAAGCTATATTGTAATAGAGATTCCAATGAGAAATATAAAAGTGTTCATATTTGGTTGAGTGAAAGTTTAAATGTATAAAGTTGAATATTCACTTGTTTCTGTTTTTTAAAATAAGATCATATTCATATGGGCAAAGATCATATAGACATATATAGGTTTGTGTATTAAAGTCACATCATTTTTTCCCAGGTGAGTGGCTTATTGATGTATTTAAATAAAACGTGTATACTGGGAGTGGGCACAATTAGCTCTCAGATTTTTGCAAGCTTATTTTGTAAGAGATTAAGTGAATAGACAGATATCATTGAAAAAAAATCCCCTGGACCTCCTTTCTTTTCCTCTAAGTAAATAGAATGATCATTTTCATTGAGAGATATTTGGTAAAGCAAAATTACTTGCTTGGTTTTCATCCATCAGAAGCTGTTATATAGCCCAAACCAGAATAAGAAGCACCACATAGGGTTCTTTGGGTCTCTGCATGCTATACAAATGTTGGCATGGCTTTTTCTTTTTTTAAAGAGCAGCACATGGTGATGACTATATAAAATGGTTCCTGAAGTCCAGTAAAGCATTAGTCTTAGGACACTGGTGATTGCAGAGCTAGCACTTTTAGCAAACCAATAAGGCAGAAATGCTGACATTTATTCTAGGAAAGAGACAAAATGTGTGAACAAAATTGGGTTAGAAATGAACCTTTCAGAAAGCAAGAAAGCAAGATCAACACTGAAATGAAATATTCTATTAATACATTGTGACATTATATCTACTCACCACCAATAGGACATATTTATAAGTTGGTAGACTAAATAATTTCCCAATTCTTTAATATAAAATGACTTCTCCATTATTAGCTCCTGATATTGACCAGTTTATATTTCATTTGTGGGTGGGGGGAGTGGGTAGTGAGTCAGGATTGATGAGGACTGGAGAGCATTTTAAGGCATTGTTACATGGAGAATGTGGGTTTTAACCTTTGTGAAATCAGAGAATCATTAACTTTGACTTTACTATTACGCTCAGAATTTCTCTCCTCTGGCTTCTGTCTTGCCCCCAGTAGAGAAATTTAACCTTTTAATATTTAACAAGTCTATTCCTGGGATATTAAGAGAGATTAAGAAGGAAGCATTGAAAAGCAATGTTATTAATGTGATCTGAAATTTAGTAGTGGCTAGAGGCTGAGCTCAGGATCAAGTGTTAGGATTTACAATTACAAGAATAATTTACCCTGCTGCTCCTTAACTCTCTCCACACACACATATATGTGTGCATGTATGCACGTATATAAGTGCATATACATGTATACCACACACCCACAGCCACATCACACACACACACACACAATCTTCAGTTGATATTCAGCAGACAACTTCTGGGAATAAAAGATATCTATATTCTTAGTGTCTAGACAGATAATAAATATGGAGAAAAGAGTAAAAACATCATTTCACAAGTCAGTACAGAGAAATATCTCTAAATAACAATGTGTTTTACTGCTTTCTGTTCCCTTGTGGGACAGAAAATAGGAGGACCAAATGCCTGGAATGTTTTTATCGACTCCAGGCTGAGGAATTATTGACTCAGGGCCAAAATATCTCTATCAAGAGTGGCATATGGTCTTGTTAGACAGCCATTGAATTCTGATTAAGAAATTATAAGTTGAAATAACATATTTGAGAAGATAAAGTACCTTTGTTTAAGAGGGGACGAGGAGAACAGGAATCTCAGGCTAGACATGTGAAATTATGAGTAAAGGTAGGATGAGGAAGAGAAAAGTAGGAATGTGAATTGTTGGACTTAGCTTGAAAGTGGAAAAGGGAGCAACCAGGGAACCTCCCAGGATATGGTTTTGAAGATGCCAACTGATTGCAAAAGTCGATGATTTAGTAGTATGATTTGGAAGACCTCCAGACCCCTCTAACTTTATCTCCTTGTCATAAGGACCCCCTCATTAGTAGCTTCCACAGCGCATTCAGTTTGGTTCCAGAGACCTCTTATTTGTCTTGTGGAAAACTGACACATCAACAAAAACCCATTACTCCAATCAATATTTCAGGAAACCTGGAGATTACGTGCAAGCTACAGACAATCTATGTAATGGTCCCAAAGGAAAGGTGGGCATTACTTTCTAGCCATTTTATAGACATAGATATTTTATCAGAAAATATCACACCTATCATTTCACTAATAAGAAAGTGTTCTTTGATTGCGGAAAGTATTGATAGTCTGGAGAAAAAGAAATGACACATCCAGGGGAAATAAATATCCCACACATTCCTATAGAATAATTACTGGAGAATAGTTATCTTTAGAAGAACTAAAATCTCGAGGTCACTGTAAATGATATTGTGTAATTCCTCTTGAGATTTGCAGCCAATTTCAGCCCGTACACACTCATTCTAATATTTCCACTTTTCAGTATTGACATTTCACCACCATTGAGTTGTTTCTTTTTGTTCGTTACAGACTTACTTATGTATTTGGGAGTATATGTGTTTCTAAAACGTTCTCAGAGTGTATTACTTCAGCTGCTGCTTCTCTTAGATACGTGTGTATTCAACCATCTGTCTCTCTACCTAGCTTTTCAACTGCCTACTAAACTACCCGTGTTGTTATCATCTATCTATCTATCTATCTCATTATCTTTTCATCATCTATCTACACCTACCTTTACCTCAGCAAGAGTTGCATGTGGTAAATTTCAATGAGAATGATTTTTCTTTGGTTGTTTATGAGATTTTGAAAGCTCTACAATCTTCTATCAAATAATGATAAACATTTCATTCCCTATTATAACAATTCTCTACTTTAGCAACAGGTAGAGAATAGGTAATCTTTATGATTTTGTATCATTCTAAAACATTTATGTACGTCGAAGGTGATACACAAAATCCAGGAATCATCGGTAAAATAATACCAAAATCATTTTATACGGAGATTGTCACTGAAATGTGACTATCATTGTGTGCTTTCATTTGTCTTGTTGGGTAAAGCCTCTTGGTTAGTTCTTTTATTTTTTAATTTTTTAATTTTTCTAATTTTGCCAAGTTCAGGTCAGATGGGTAATGTGCCGATGTCGGAGCAAGGTTCTGAGGGTGGCACATCTCACACAAGCATGTGAACACCCAATCAGCATGCTCATGAACTACAAAAGGATCGTTTAGTTTTAACATTAGCCTGAACTCGAAACATTTACCCTTACATGAAACTTTATTTTCTCTAAGCTTGTAGTGAAAATTATTCTTATTTAAATGAATCAACTATCATTGGGGTTGAATTATTTTTATTCTTGATAGGATGAAACTATTTATCTTATTAAGTTAAACTCAGTTTAAGGCATTTGCACCATACTTAACAATAAAGATGAAAATTCCTGAGGTAGAGTTAGATCTGATAGCTTTATGTTTTTAAAATCTTCTTTGTTAGTTTTCATCCTTTTTGTATATTTCTCACAAATGCAATTCAGTGTTTGAGGCAAACTTAATTACCGAAAACCTTGGTGTACAAGAAACTTTAAACTATGTTTAAAAACACCTGTGAGATGTCAGGAAATCACGTAGAACGTTATAGGAAACCATACACGGGAGAATAAGATGAACATTTATTTACTCGAGGGGATAATGTGTAACTCCCCTTGAGATTTGCAGAATTATTTGATATGGTCTATAATCCTTTTCAATATTATGAAACACATGATGCTTGGAACTTTAAAGGTATTCAAAGCAAAAATGTTTAGAAAATATGTGTTGCTTATTTCCAATTGATACCTGCATTTACTATGTTTTATAGACTGCTAATATATTGGTTTTCTAATATGTACAGTATTTCAAAAGATTTACTTCATCAGAAATATTTTATAAATATGAAGCTTGCTTTATACATTTACATCTAATATTTTATCTCAAGAAGTAGAGATATGTAATTATAATAATATTGTCAGTGTATATTTTACCTTACCCAATCTCCACGTTTCTAGGAAAGTGGAAAGAGAAGGATATGACACTGGGAATCAAGAGGAAGGGGAAAACTTTTTAAAATTTAGCAGTTCCTAGAATGATACATTGTGACATCCTAGTGCATACTAATTATGATGTCATCATGTATTGTGACATCATAATACATGCTCATGATACTCCACTATGTATTACACAAAATTGGGGTAAGAGAAATTGATCACGAAGCATGCAAATTATGCTCTCATAATACATTGTGATGTCATAGTGCATACTAATTATTATGTCAGCATATACTGTGATGTCATAATACATGCTCATGGTACTCCACTATATATTACACAAATTGGGGAAACAGAAATTGATCATAAAACATGCAAATTATGCTCTCATAATATATTGTGATGTCATAATGTGTATACATTATGACGTCATAATACATTGTGACATCATAGTGCATACTAATTATGGTGTCATCGTGTATTGTGACGTCATAAAACATGCTCATGATACTCCAGTATGTATTACACAAAGTGGGGTAAGAGAAATTTATCATAATACATGCAAATTATGCTCTCATAATACATTCTGACGTCATAGTGCATACTAATTATGATGTCATCATGTATTGTGACATCATAATACATGCTCATGATACTCCAGTATGTATTTCACAAATTGGGGTAAAAGAAATTGATCATAATGCATGCAAATTATGCTCTCATAATATATTGTGATGTCATAATGTGTATACATTATAACGTCATAAGACATTGTGATGTCATAGTGCATACTAATTATGATGTCATCATGTATTGTGACATCATAATACATGCTGATGATATTCCAGTATGTATTACAAAAATTGGGGTCAGAGAAATTTATCATAATACATGCAAATTATGTTCTCATAATATACTGTGATGTCATAGTGCATACTAATTATTATGTCATCATATACTGTGATGTCATAATACATGCTCATGATACTCCCCTATATATTACACCAATTAGGGTAAGAGAAATTGATCATAATACATGCAAATTATGCTCTCATAATATATTGTAATGTCATAATGCGTATACATTATGACGTCATATACATTGTGTCATCATAGTGCATACTAATTATGATGTCATCATATACTGTGACGTCCTAATACATGCTCTCGATACTCCACTATATATTACACAAATTGGGGTAGGAGAAATTGATCAAAATACATGCAAATTATGCTCTCATGATATATTGTGATGTCCTAGTGCATGCTAATTATGATGTCATCATGCACTGTGACGTCATAATACATGCTTATGATACTCCAGTATGTATTATACAAATTGGGGTAAGAGAAATTGATCATAATACATGCAAATTATGCTCTTATAATATATTGTAATGTCATAATGCATATACACTATGACATCATGATACATTGTGATGTCATACTGCATACTAATTTTGATGTCATCATGTATTGTGACGTCATAATACATGCTCATGATTCTCCAGTATGTATTACACAAATTGGGGAAAGAGAAATTGATCATGAAACATGCAAATTATGCTCTCATAATATATTGTGATGTCGTAATGTGTATATATTATGGCCTAATAATACATTGTGTTGTCATAGTGCATACTAATTATGATGTCATGATGTATTGTGACATCATAATACATGCTCATGATACTCCAGTATGTATTACACAAATTGGGGAAAGAGAAATTGATCATAATACATGCAAATTATGCTCTCATAATATATTGTGATGTCATAATGTGTATACATTATTACATCATAATACATTGTGACGTCATAGTGCATACTAATTATGATGTCATCATGTATTGTGACGTCATAATACATGCTCCTGATACTCCAGTATATATTACACAATTGGGGTAAGAGAAATTGATCATGAAACATGCAAATTATGCTCTCATAATATATTGTGACATCACAATGCATATACATTATGGACTCATAATACATTGTGATGTCATAGTGCATACAAATTATGATGTCATGATGTATTGTGACGAAATAATACATGCTCATGATACCCCAGTATGTATTACACATATTGGGGTAAGAGAAATCGATCATAATACATGGAAATTATGCTCTCATAATATATTGTGATGTCATAATGCGTATACATTATGACGTCATAATACATTTTGGCATCATAGTGCATACTATTTATGATGTCTTGATGTATTGTGACGTCATAATAGATGCTCATGATACTCCAGTATGTATTACACAAATTGGGGAAGAGAAATTTATCATAATACATGCAAATTATGCTCTCATCATATATTGTGATGTCATAATGCGCATGCATTATGACATCATAATACATTGTGACGTCATAGCGCATACTAATTATGATGTCATTATGTATTGTGACGTCATAATACATGCTCATGATACTCCAGTATGTATTACACAAATTGGGGTGAGAAAAATTGATCATGAAACATGCAAATTATGCTCTCATCATATATTGTGATGTCATAATGCACTTACATTATGGCCTCATAATACATTGTGATGTCATAGTGCATACTAATGATGTCATGATGTATTGTGACGTCATAATACATGCTCATGATACTCCAGTATGTATTACACAAACTGGGGTAAGAGAAATTGATCATAAAAAAGGCAAATTATACTCTCATAATATATTGTGATGTCATAATGCATATACATTATGACATCATAATACATTGTGGCGTCATAGTACATACTAATTATGATGTTATCTTGTATTGTGACGTCATAATGCATGCTCATGTTACTCCTGTATGTATTACACAAATTCGGGTAAGAAAAATTGATCATAATACATGCAAATTATGCTCTCATAATATATTGTGATGTCATAATATGTATACATTATGACGTCATGATATATTGTGACGTCATAGTGCATACTAATTATGATGTCATCATGTATTGTGATGACATAATACATGCTCATGATACTCCAGTAGGTATTACAAAAATTGGGGTATTAGAAATTGATCATGAAACATGCAAATTATGTTCTCATAATATATTGTGATGTCATAATGCGTATACATTATGTCATCATGATATGTTGTGACATCATAGTGCATACTAATAATGATGTCGTCATGTATTGTGACATCATAATACATGCTCCTGATACTCCAGTATGTATTACAGAAATTGGGGTAAAAGAAATTGATCATAATACATGCAAATTATGCTCTCTTAACATTTTGTGATGTCATAATGCGTATACATTATGACATCATAATACATTGTGACATCCTAGTGCATACTAATTATGATGTCATCGTGTATCGTGACGTCATAATACATGCTCATGATACTCCAGTATGTATTACAGAAATTGGGGTAAGAGAAATTGATCATAATACATGCAAATTATGCTCTCTTAACATTTTGTGATGTCATAATGCGTATACATTATGACGTCATAATATATTGCGACGTCATAGTGAATACTAATTATGATGTCATCCTGTATTGTGACGTCATAATACATGCCCATGATACTCCAGTATATATTACACAAATTGGGGTAAGAGAAATTGATCGTAATACATGCAAATTATGCTCTCATAATATATTGTGATGTCATAATGCGTATGCATTATGACGTCATGATACATTGTGATGTCATAGTGCATACTAATTATGATGTCATCATTTATTGTGATGCCTTACTACATGCTCATGATACTCCAGTATATATTACACAAATTGGGGTAAGAGAAATTGATCAAAATAAATGCAAATTATGCTCTCATAATATACTGTGATGTCATAATGCATATACATTATGATGTCATAATAAGTTGTGACATCATAGTGCATACTAATTATGATGTCATTATATATTGTGATTTCATATTACATGCTCATGATACTCCAGTATATCTTACACAAATTAGGTAAGAGAAATTGATCATAATGCATGGAAATTATGCTCTCATAGTATATTGTGATATCGTAATGCGTATACATTATGACTTCATAACACATTGTGATTTCATAGTGCATGCTTATTATGATGTCATCATATATTGTGATGTCATAATACATGCTCATGATACTCCATTATATGTTACACAAATTAGGTAAGAGGAATTGATCATAATACATGCAAATTGTGCTCTCATAGTATTTTGTGATGTCATAATGCGTATGCATTATGACGTCATAACACATTGTGATTTCATAGTGCATGCTTATTATTATGTTATCATATATTGTGATGTCATAATACATGCTAATGATACTCCGGTATATGTTACAAAGATTAGGTAAGAGAAATTGATCATAATACATGCAAATTTTGCTCTCATAGTATATTGTCATGTCATAATGCGTATGCATTATGACGTCATAACACATTGTTCTGTCATAGTGCATCCTAATTTTGATGTCATCATATATTGTGATGTCATAATACATGCTCATGATACTCCAGTATATATTACACAAATTAGGTAAGAGAAATTTATCATAATACATGCAAATGATGCTCTCATAATATATTGTGGTGTCATAATGCATATACATTATGGCGTCATAATGCATTGTGGTGCAATAGTGCATGCTAATTATGATGTCATAATATATTGTGATGTCATAATACATACCATTATGATATTGTAGTATATATTATACAAATTAGGTATGAGAATTTTATCATAATACATGCAGTTATGCTCTCAAAATATATTGTTATGTGATAATGCATATGCATTATGACGTAATAATACATTGTGATGCAATAGTGCATACTATTTATGACGTCATAATATATTGTGATGTCAATATACTTACTATTATGACATTAAAGTATATATTACACAAATTATGCAAGAGAAAGTTTTCATATTACATGCAATTATGATCTCATAATATATTTTGATGTTATAATGCATAAACATTATGACTTCATAATATATTTTGATGGAATTTTTTTTTTTTTTTTGAGATGGAGTTTCGCTCTTGTTACCCAGGCTGGAGTGCAATGGCGCGATCTCGGCTCACCGCAACCTCCGCCTCCTGGGTTCAGGCAATTCTCCTGCCTCAGCCTCCTGAGTAGCTGGGATTACAGGCACATGCCACCGTGCCCAGCTATTTTTTTGTATTTTTAGTAGAGACGGGGTTTCACCATGTTGACCAGGATGGTCTCGATCTCTTGACCTCGTGATCCACCCGCCTCGGCCTCCCAAAGTGCTGGGATTACAGGCTTGAGCCACCGCGCCCGGCCAATGGAATTTTTTTTTTAAGATGGGGTTTCTCCGTGAGGTCCAGAGGCTGGTCTTGAACTCCCAACCTCAGGTGGTCCATGCACCTCGGCCTCCCAAAATGCTAGAATTACAGGCCTGAGCCACCCCGTCCGGCCTCATTCTAATGTTTTTGAGAAGCTGTCTTGCTCTGTCGCCCAGGCTTGGTGCTACCACCGTCCCCTGGGTTCAAGCGATTCTCCTACCTCAGCCTCCCTGGTGAGTCAGCAGCTGGGACTACACTACAGGCACGCGCCACCACAGGCCGCTAACTCTTTTGGATTCTCAGTGGAGGCAGGGGTTTCACTACGTTGACCACGCAGTCTCGAACTCCTGACTTCTGAATGACTCACTGCGACCTCTCGAGTAGGCGGGAGACACCCCGCCCGGCCCTGAAGAGTAGTCTTGTGTCACTGTGGGTTTCTTTTTTTTCCTTCCTGCCCCAGAAATCACTCATATATTCATTAATTCATTCCTGTTTTTTTCTGTTCCGCTCTGTTCTATTGTAATCCATTGTAATTTCTTTTTTTTTATTATTTTATTTTTTTTAAGATGGGGTTTCTCGGTGATGGCCAGAGGCTCGTGTTGAACTCCTGACCTCAGGTGATCCACCCACCTCGGACTCCCAAAGTGCTAGGATCACAGGCCTGAGCCACCCCATCCGGCCTCATTCTAATGTTTTTGAGAAGCAGTCTTGCTCGGTGCAACCCCCGTACCCTGGGTTCAAGCGATTCTCCCACCTCAGCCTCCCGGGTGAGTCAGCAGCTCAGACTACACTACAGGCATGCGATATCACGGGCCGCTAACATTTTGGATTTTCAGTGGAGGTAGGGATTTCACTATGTTGACCAGGCCAGTCTGGAATTCCTGACTTCAGGCCGGTCTCGAACTACTGACTTCTGAACGACCGGCCATGACACCTCGGGCAGGCGTGAGCCACCCCGCCCGGACCGGAAGCCTAGCTTTGTGTCACTGTGGGTTTCTTTTTTTTCCTTTCTGCCCAAAAAATCAGTCATACATTCATTAGTTCAGTCCTGTTTTATTCTGTTCCGTTCTGTTCTATTGTATTCCATTCTAATTTTTTTTTTTGTTTTTTTAAGATGGGGTTTCTCTGTGATGGCCAGAGGCTCCTGTTGAACTCCCGACCTTCTGTGATCCACCCACCTCGGCCTCCCAAAGTGCAAGGAGTACAGGCCTGAGCCACCCCGTCCGGCCTCATTCTAATGTTTTTGAGAAGCAGTCTTGCTCAGTGCAACTTCCGTCCCCTGGGTTCAAGCGATTCTCCTACCTCAGCCTCCCGGGTGAGTCAGCTGCTGGGACTACACTACAGGCACGCACCAGCACGGGCCGCTAACTCTTTTGTATTCTCAGTGGAGGCAGCGGTTTCACTACGTTGACCAGGAAGGTCTCGAACTCCTGACTTCTGAACGTCCCGCCGCGACCTCTCAGGCAGGCGTGAGCCACCCCGCTCGGCCCGGATGCATAGCGTTGTGTCACTGTGGGTTTCTTTTTTTTCCTTTCTGCCCAAAAAATCAATCATACATTCATTAGTTCAGTCCTGTTTTATTCTGTTCCGTTCTGTTCTATTGTGTTCCATTCTAATTTTTTTTTTTTTTTTTTTAAGATGGGATTTCTCCGTGATGGCCAGAGGCTGGTCTTGAACTCCGACCTCACGTGATCCACCCACCTCCGCCTCCCAAAGTGCTAGGACTACAGGCCTGAGCCATCCCGTCCGGCCTCATTCTAATGCTTTTGATAAGCAGTCTTGCTCTGTCGCCCAGGCTCGGTGCCACCTCCGTCCCTTGGGTTTAAGCGATTCTCCTTCCTCAGCCTTCCAGGTGAGTCAGCAGCTGGGACCACACTACAGGCACCCGCCACTACAGGCCACTAACATTTTTGTAATCTCAGTGGAGGCAGATGTTTTACTATGTTGGCCAGACTGGTCTCCAATTCCTGACTTCAGGCCTGTCTCGAACTCCTGACTTCTGATCGACCCGCCGCGACCTCTCAGGCAGGCGTGAGCCACCCCGCCCAGCCCGGAAGTATAGTTTTGTGTCTCTGTGGGTTTCTTTTTTTTCCTTTCTGCTCAAAAAATCACGTACATTCATTAGTTCAGTCCTGTTTTATTCCATTCCGTTCTGTTCTATTGTATTCCATTCTAATTTTTTTTTTTTTTTTTTTTTAAGATGGGGTTTCTCCCTGATGGCCAGAGGCTGGTCTTGAACTCCCAACCTCAGGTGATCCACCCACCTCGGCCCCCAAAAGTGCTAGGATTACAGGCCTGAGCCACACCGTCCGGCCTCATTCTAATGTTTTTGAGAGGGAGTCTTGCTCTGTCGCCCAGGCTCGGGGCCACCTCCTTCCCCTGGGTTCAAGCGATTCTCCTACCTCAGCCTCCTGGGTGAGTCAGCAGCTGGGACTACACTACAGGTACGCGCCAACACGGGCCGCTAACTCCTTTGTATTCTCAGTGGAGGAAGTGGTTTCACTATGTTGACCAGGCCGTTCTCGAACTCCTGACTTCAGGCTGGTCTCGAACACCTGACTTCTGAACGACCCGCCACGACCTCTCAGGCAGGCGTCAGCCACCCCGCCCGGGCCGGAAGCGCAGCCTTGTGTCACTGTGGGTTTCTTTTTTTTCATTTCTGCCCAAAAAAAATCAGTAATACATTCATTAGTTCAGTCTTGTTTTATTCTGTTCCGTTCTGTTCTATTGTAATCATTCTAATTTTATTTATTTTATTTTATTTTATTTTATTTTATTTTATTTTATTTTTTTTAAGATGAGGTTTCTCCGTGATGGCCAGAGGGTGGTCTTGAACTCCCGACCTCAGGTGATCCACCCACCTCGGCCTCCCAAAGAGCTAGTATTACAGGCTTGAGCCACCCCATCCGGCCTCATTCTAAAGTTTTTGAGAAGCAGTCTTGCTCTGTCACCCAAGCTCGGTGCCACCTCCGTCCCCTGGGTTCAAGTGATTCTCCCACCTCAGCCTCCCGGGTGAGTCAGCAGCTCAGACTACACTACAGGCACGCGCCACCACGGGCCGCTAACTTTTTTGTATTTTCAGTGGAGGTAGGGATTTCACTATGTTGACCAGGCCGGTCTGGAATTCCTGACTTCAGGCCGGTCTCGAACTACTAACTTCTGAACGACCGGCCGCGACACCTCGGGCAGGCGTGAGCCCACCTGCCCGGCCCGGAAGCGTAGCATTGTGTCACTGTGGGTTTCTTTTTTTTCCTTTCTGCCCGAAAAATCACTCCTATATTCATTAGTTCATTCCTGTTTTATTCTGTTCCGTTCTGTTCTATTGTATTCCATTCTAATTTTTTTTTTTTTTTTTAAGATGAAGTTTCTCCGTGATGGCCAGAGGCTGGTCTTGAACTCCCGACCTCAGGTGATCCACCCACCTCGGCCTCCCAAAGTGCTAGGATTACAGGCCTCAGCCACACCATCCAGCTTCATTCTAATATTTTTGAAAAGCAGTCTTGCTCTGTCGCCCAGGCTCGGTGCCACATCGTTCCCCTGGGTTCAAGCGATTCTCCTACCTCAGCCTCCCGGGTGAGTCAGCAGCTGGGACTACACTACAGGCACGTGCCACCATGGGCCGCTAACTCTTTTGTATTCTCAGTGGAGGCAGGGGTTTCACTATGTTGACCAGGCCAGTCTCGAACTCCTGACTTCAGGCCGGTCTTGAACTCCTGACTTCTGAACCAACCGCCGCGACCTCTCGGGCAGGCGTCCGCCACCCCACCCGGGCCGGAAGCATAGCTTTGTGTCACTGTGGGTTTATTTTTTTTCCTTTCGGCCCGAAAAATGTCTCATACATTCATTAGTTCAGTCCTGTGTTATTCTGTTCCGTTCTGTTCTATTGTATTCCAGTCTAAGTTTTTTTTTTTTTTTTTTTATGATGGGGTTTCTCCGTGATGGCCAGAGGCTGGTCTTCGTTGATCCACCCACCTCGGCCTCCCAAAGTGCTAGGATTACAGGCCTGAGCCACCCCTCCCGGCCTGGAAGCGTAGCTTTGTGTCACTGTGGGTTTCTTTTTTTTCCTTTCTTCCCGAAATATCACTCACATTCACTAGTTCAGTCCTGTTTTATTCTGTTCCATCCTGTTCCATTGTATTCCATTCTAATTTTTTTTTTTTTTAAGATGGGGTTTCTCCGTGTTGGCCAGCAGCTGGTCTTGAACTCCCGACCTCAGGTGATCCACCCACCTCCAACTCCCAATGTCCTAGGATTACAGGCCTGAGCCAACCCATTAGGCCTCATCCTAAGGTATTTGAGAAGCAGTCTTGCTCTGTCACCCAGGCTCGGTGCCACCTCCGTCCCCTGGGTTCAAGTGATTCTCCCACCACAGTCTGCCAGGTGAGTCAGCAGCTCAGACTACAGTACAGGCACACACCACCGTGAGCCGCAAACTTTTTCGTATTCTCAGTGGAGGCAGGGGTTTCACTATGTTGACCATGCCGGTCTCGAACTTCTGATTCCAGGCCGGTCTCGAACTTGTGACTTCTGAATGACCCGCCTTGACCTCTCCGGCGGGCGTGAGCCACCCCACCTTGCCCGGAAGCATACCTTTTTGTCACTGTGGGTTTCTTTTTTTTCCTTTCTTCCAGAAAAATCACTGAGACATTCATTAGTTCAGTCCTGTTTTATTCTGTTCCGTTCTGTTATATTGTATTCCCTTCTAATTATTATGTTTTTCTTTTTTTTAAGTTAGGGTTTCTCCGTGATGGCCAGAGGCTGGTCTTGAACTCCCTACCTCAGGTGACCCACCCACCTCGAACTCCCAATGTCCTAAGATTAAGGGCCTGAGCCAACCCATCCGGCCTCATTCTACTGTTTTTGAGAAACAATCTTGCTCTGTCGCCCAGGCTCGCTGCAACCTCCCTCCCCTGGGTCCAACCGATTCTCCTACCTCAGCCTCCCGGGTGATTCAGCAGCAGGGACTACACTACAGGCACAAGCCATCACGGGCCACTACCTTTTTGTATTCTCAGTGGAGGCAGGGGTTTCACTATGTTGACCAGGCCGGTCTCGAACTCCTGACTTCTGAACGATTCGCCGCGACCTCTGGGTCCGGCGTGAGTGACCCTGCCCGGGCCGGAAGCGGACCTTTGTGTCACGGTGGGTTTCTTTTTTTTCTTTCTTCCCGAAATATCACTCATACATTCAATAGTTCAGTCCTGTTTTATTCTTTTCCGTTCTGTTCTATTGTATTCCATTCTAATTTATTTATAGATATATTTTTTAAGATGGGGTTTCTCCGTGATGGCCAGAGGCTGGTCTTGAACTCCCGACCTCAGGTGACCAACCCACCTCGAACTCCCAATGTCCTAGGATTACAGGCCGGAGCCACCCCGTCCGGTCTCATTCTAAACTTTTTCAGAAGCAGTCTTGCACTGTCGCCCAGGCTCGGTGCCACCTCCGTCGCCTGGGTTCAAGCGATTCTCCTACCTCAGTCTCCTGAGTGAGTCAGCAGCTGGGACTACACTACAGACACGCGCCACCACGGACTCCTAACTCTTTTGTATTCTCAGTGGAGGCAGGGCTTTCACTATGTTGACCAGACCGGTCTCGAACTCCTGACTTCTGAACGACCTGCCGCGACTTCTCGGGCTTGCGTGAGCCACCCCGCCCGGCTCGGAAACGTAGCCTTGTGTCACTGTGGGTTTCTTCTTCTTCCTTTCTGCCCAAGAAATCACTCATACATTTATTAGTGCAGTCCTGTTTTATTCTGTTCCGTTCTGTTCTATTGTATTAAATTCTAATATTTCTTTCTTTTTTTTTTTTTTTTTTTAAAGATGGGGTTTCTCCGTGATGGCCAGAGGCTCCTGTTGAACTCCCGACCTTCGGTGATCCACCCACCTCGGGCCTCCCAAAGTTCTAGAATTACAGGCCTGAGCCACCCCGTCCGGCCTCATTCTAATGTTTTTCAGAAGCAGTCTTGCTCGGTGCAACCCCCGTCCCTTGGGTTCAAGCGATTCCCTACCTCAGCCTCCCGGGTGAGTCAGCTGCTGGGACTACACTACAGGCATGCGCCACCAGGGGCCACTAACTCTTTTGCATTCTCAGTGGAGGCAGCGGTTTCACTACGTTGACCAGGCTGTTCCCGAACTCCTGACTTCTGAACGACCCGCCGCGACCTCTCGGGCAGGCGACAACCACCCCGCCCTGCCCGGAAGCGTAGCGTTGTGTCACTGTGGGTTTCTTTTTTTTCCTTTCTGCCCAAAAAATCACTCATACATTCATTAGTTCAGTCTGGATTTATTCTGTTCCGTTCTGTTCTATTGTATTCCATTCTAATTCTTTTTTTTTCTTCTTTTTTTTAAGATGGGGTTTCTCCGTGATGGCCAGGCTGGTCTTGAACTCCTGACCTCATGTGATCCACCCACGTCGGCCTCCCAATGTGCTAGCATTTCAGGCCTCAGCCACCCTGTCCGGCCACATTCTAATGTTTTTGAAAAACAGTCTTGATCTATCGCCCAGGTTCTGTGCAACCTCCATCCCATGGGTTCAAGCGATTCTCCTACCTCAGCCTCCCGGATGAGTCAGCAGCTGTGACTACACTACAAGCACGTGCCACCACGGGACACAAACTTTTTTTGTATTCTCAAAGGAGGCAGGCGTTCCACTTTGTTGACCAGGCCCGTTTCGAAGTCCTGACTTCAGGCCGGTCTCGAAAACCTGACTTCTGAACGACCCGCCGCGACCTCTCGGGCAGGGGTAAGCCACCCCGCCTGGCACAGAAGCGTAGCTTTTTGTCATAGTGGGTTTCTTTTTTTTCCTTTCTTCCTGAAAAGTCACTCCTATATTCATTAATTCAGTCCTGTTTTATTCTGTTCCGTTCTGTTCTATTGTATTCCATTCTAATTTTTTTTCTTTTTAAGTGGGGTTTCTCCGTGTTGGCCAGAGGCTGTCTTCAACTCCCGACCTCAGGTGATCCACCCACCTCGGCCTCCCAAAGTGCTGGGATTACAGGCCTGAGACACCCCGTCCGGCCTCATTCTAATGTTTTTGAGAAGCAGTCTTGCTCTGTCGCCCAGGCTCGGTGCAACCTCCGTCCCCTGGCTTCAAGCGATTCTCCTACCTCAGCCTCCCGGGTGAGTCAGCAGCTGGGACTACACTACAGGAACGCACCACCTTGGGCCGATAACTTTTTTGTATTCTCAGTGGAGGCAGGGGTTTCTCTATGTCGACTGGGCTGGTCTTGAACTGACTCCATGCCGATCTGGAACTCCTGACTTCTGAAGGACCCGCCGCGACCTCTCAGGCAGGCGTGAGCCACCCCGCCCGGCCCGGAAGCATAGCTTTGTGTCACTATGGGTTTCTTTTTTTCCTTTCGGCCTGAAAAATCACTCATACATTTATTAGTTCAGTCCTGTTTTATTCTGTTCTGTTCTGTTCTATTGTATTCCATTCTATTTTTTTTTTTTTTTTTTTTTAAAGATGGGGTTTCTCCGTGATGGCCAGGCTCGTCTTGAACTCCTGACCTCAGGTGATCCACCCAGCTTGGCCTCCCAAAGTGCTAGGATTAGAGGCCTGAGACACCCCATCTGGCCTCATTCTAATGTTTTTGAGAAGCAGTCTTGCTCTGTCGCCCAGGCTGGGTGCAACCTCCGATCCCTTGGTTCAAGCAATTCTCCTACCTCAGCCTCCCGGGTGAGTCAGCTGCTGGGACTACACTACAGGCACGCGCCACCACGGGCCGCTAACTTTTTTGTATTCTCAGTGGAGGCAGTGGTTTCACTATGTTGACCAGGCCTGTCTCGAACTCCTGACTTCAGGCCGGTCTCGAACTCCTGACTTCTGAACGACCCGCCGCGACCTCTCGGGCAGGAGTGAGCCACCCCGCTTGGCCTGGAAGTGTAGCTTTGTGTCACTGTGGGTTTCTTTTTCTTCCTTTCTGCCCAAAAAATCTCTCTACATTCATTAGTTCAGTCCTGTTTTATTCTGTTCCGTTCTGTTCTATTGTATTCCATTCTAATATATATATATATATTTTTTTCTTAAGATGGGGTTTCTCCGTGATGGCCAGAGGCTGGTCTTGAACTCCCGACCTCAGGTGATCCACCCACCTTGGCCTCCCAAAGTTCTAGGATTACAGGCCTGAACCACCGCCTCCGGCCTCATTCTAATGTTTTATAGAAGCAGTCTGGCTCTGTCGCCCAGGCTCGGTCCTACCTCAGTCTCCTGGGTACAAGCGATTCTCCTACCTCAGCCTCCCGGGTGAGTCAGCAGCTGGGACTACACTACAGGCACAAGCCAACATGGGCCGCTAACTCTTTTGTATTCTCAGTGGAGACAGGGTTTTCACTCTGTTGACCTGCAGTATTGGGATGCCAGATTAAAATAATTCACCAAGGCAAAAGTATGAGAAATTGCAGGGTGTTTATTGCCGGCGACGGCAGAGGATTCAAGTCTCTCTAACCCACCGCCCCGAGGGGAAAATGTCAAGGCTTTTTATACCCGAAAGAACACCTAGGGAGTGGGGTTGAGGAGCTGGGAGGAGGATGAATGGGCTTCAGACATTCTGAGGGCTGGTGGATTCTGTAAATCATCTCCTTGGCTGGGATGGGTGTGGGGGCCTCTGGTCATTCCGAGGGCTTGGGGTCTTATTGTCACTCTAATTGCTACATAAATGATTTTCAAAAGTCAGGACAAATGTTGGTTTACACATTGTTTGTGTACCAACAAAAGTCAAGATAAACGTTAGTTTACACATGGTTTGGGTACCAGTGGAAATTACAGATCTTAGTTCACAGGGGCCAAGATGAGATTAGCTTGGGCTGTGCATTCTGATAAGCAAAGGCCAGCAATTCTATCAGTTACTGATGAGAAAGGTAACAGCAAAGGACAGCAATTCTGTCGGTTACTGATGAGAAAGGGAAACAACTTAGCCTGGTGGACATTATCCAGAGCAGACTAGCAGTCTTATTTACAGAACCCAAGTCAGCAGTTATTGCAAAGAGAATGGGGTAGTTATTACAACTCATTTTTGGAGATTCAGCTTTGTCTTTTAAAATGGCATCGCTCAGGTTCTGGCTCCAGGCCACCTATAGCACACACTCCAGCCTGGGTAACAAGAGCAAAACTCCATCTCAAAAAAAAAGTAAAAAAATAAGTTGGGGTGCAAAGCCATGCAAGCCCTTCATGGGCCTGGGCTATAATATCAGCCTCTGCTTCTGGCTAGGAAGTCCCCACCCTCCTTCCCAAGGGACAGTGAGAGCCCGGATGACCCCCGACTGAGGCAGTTTTAGCTGCAGATAGTCCCCTTTGTTGAATGGGATAGTGGCCCTTGATTTGCACAACAGGTTTTGCCATAGAAGGGGGCAGGGGCAGTTCATCAAGTACAAGAAAGTCCGTGTTAAAAAGATGCATAAGCAGCTGATGGCAATCAGCCCAAATGGGGTTATGACGCTGAATAATAGTTTGCAGTAGATCAATGAGAGCTTGGGGTTTCTCGGTATAAGACGCATTGTTATTTTTCCAGTTGATAAGATCAGCTGAGACGAATGGCAGGTATGTGAAAACATGCCTTTCTACCATGTGGCCATCCTTGTCCACTCCCATGTACCTCTGCTCTCTCGAAGGCAACTGCACCCCGGCCTTGGGTCGCAGACGAGCTGCCGGGGTTGGTGAGGAGGCATTATTGACATAAACTCTTCTACCGCTGGTTTAACTGAAACCTTGGGAGTTGTCTCTGCCACTGAATCTGCCCAGACCTTGAGATTCTGCATTTTGTGTCAGCGAGGGGGATGGTGGTTTCTAGCAGTCTGTCCCTTGGCTACTAAAACAGTCCCCGCCTGCTCTCTTAGCCACTTCAGAGGGTTTAACACTAACTGCAACCACGAGTCTATGTATGGAAATTGATTGAGGTGTTCTAGCTCACCGTATAGAACCTCATGCCTTACTTTGGAGACAAGGGACCTGTCTAGGGTCCACTCTGGGGGCCAACCTACACTAAGTGCTGGCCAATCTTCCCTACATAAAACCCTTAATTTTTCTGTTGTCATAGTTACTTTATAATTACCACTAAATCCCTTCTGGAAATTTTCCAGCATGGTTTCTATAGGGGTGGGCTTGCTATGGGAGTGACCCATATTAACACTTCAAAGTAATTCCCACAGTTAGGAGAGTGTTAGTTCACTCACAGCAGTTCCCGTTCCCACCTAGCAAGACACAGCATGGAGCACTCTCCGATTTACATTCACTTCAATCCTTTTACAATCACCCAGAGGCTTCTTCACTCAAGCCTCTGTGGCTGTCTCTAATTCCTATAAATTGCTGAATGCATGAGGACCTTCCTAATGGGCCCAATACATTTTACGACTGATCAGTCCGGTCGGACACATCTACACACACAGACGCATATCGAATCACTCTCTTTCCAATTCAAAACCATAAGCAAAAGCTTCCAAGGTTGGAGAGAGAGCTACCTTCAAAAGTGCCAATCTGGCACCCATGGGTGATCAGGCCATGCTTCCACCCAAGATGGGGTGGGCTAATTTCCCGGGGTTCAATCTTCTCTTACAAATTGCTCGATGACACAGACACATCCATGCACACTGACACACATCCAATCGCTCTCATTCCAATTTAAAACCATAAACAAAGTCTTCCAAGGTTACAGAGAGAGCTACCTTCAAAATTGCTGATCTGGCACCCATGGGTGATCAGGCCATGCTTCCACCCAAAATGGGGTGGGCTACTTTCCCAAAGTCAATCTTACCAAATTCAATGTCCAGACTTCCCCAAATGTTTGTTCCTCCTTGGTGTTCAGCCACTGGGTGGATCGACACTGCAGGGCCTCCTTGCTCTGCTCCGGTGAGGCTTTACCACCATGCAAATACCTGCCCAGAAGCTCTCTCAGGACACGTCACCCCAGCGAGCAGGAGCCCCTCTGCAGGGATGCTTCACAGGGCTAGACAAACCACCTAAGAGACCTTTTCCCGCCTTCCGCTCTCTGAGACTCGCTTCCTGGCCAATGCACAAAAAATGTAGCAGGAGCGGCCGTGGGAAACAGATCTCTCAGATACCGAATACCGGAGGAAGGAATTTGTTCAGTTGGGAGCAAGGTGGCATAGTTGTCTAACAGACAAGCTCGTTTAATGAAGGCAGGTTCAGCCTTTATATAGGCTTATACTTTAGATGCTACACGTTAAAGATTCTTAGGTTCATAGTTTTAGGACTCACATGTGAAAAAGTTTTGGTTTACAGTTTCAGGAATCACATATGAAAGGGTTCCGGTTTACAGTTTTAGGACTCACATGTGAAAAGGTTTCTGGTTTGATCTTGTTTTAAGTAAAAATAGTACCTTCTGGAGAGTTTTCCCCAAGGCCTATCCTGTCACCTACAGGAAAGTAAAACAGGAGGCGCCAGTCAGTCAACATTTTCTTCTATTGAAATGCAGCTTGATAGTCAAAGGGGAAGTTGATCTGAGAAGCCTGGGTCTCCCTCTTCAACCAGATACCCAGATCCGATGCATTTCTCCCCTCCCTCCCAGTGGGATTCCACACGTCCGTCTTTGGGATGGGGTGACACAAAGTCCAAGTTACTTAACTGAGTCACTAATGGGGAGAGGGGATCGATGGAGTCAACCTATGGCATAAATGACACATCATTCAGAGCCTAAGGAAGGGCCAGCTGCAGTGAAAGGTGGCAGGGTGCAAGCTTGTTCTTTTTTCTTTTCCCCCCGAGACAGAGTCTCACCCCCATCGCCCAGGCTGGAGTGTAACTGTGTGATCTCTGCTCAGTGCAACCTCCACCTCCCAGGTTCAAGCAATTCTTCTGCCTGCCTCTGCCTCCTGAGTTGCTGTGACCACAGGTGTCTGCCACCATGCCTGTCTAATTGTTTGTATGTTTACTAGAGACGGGATTTCATCATGTTGGCCAGGCTGATATTATATTCCTGACCTCACGATTCTCCCTCCTGGGCCTCCCGAAGTGCTAGGATGACAGGCGGGAACCAGCCCACCACACCCGGCCCACATGCTTGTTCTTCAAGGGTGAAATCCTGGAGGCTCACACCCATCATCCCAGCACTTTAGGAGACCCAGGAGGGAGAATCACTAGCAGTCAGGAGTTCGAGGCCAGCCTGACCAACATGGTGAAACCCCATCCCTACTGAAAGTAGGAAAAGTAGCCGGGCGTTGGGGTGCGTGCCTGTCATTCCAGCTACTGAAGGCTGAAGCAGGAGAAAAGGAGACTCTTCCAGCCCCACCGCATCCCCGAACCCCCAGCCGCAGCCAGCCTTCTTGTGAGGTGGTGCCTGCAAAAGCTTCGGACTGAATGGAGAGGAGCCCAAGGCTATGGGAGCCATCACCTCCAACTCCAGAAGGGAAACAGGGCTTTCTGCATTTGAATGGGGCTCTAGAAGGCGGTGCTGCTGCTGCTTCCAAAGCCAGGTGCCTCACTTCACCTGACACAGAGCGAGAATCCATCTCAAAAAGAGAAGAATGAAAAAAAGAAAAAACTATTAGCATGTCAGTTGTGGTCACGAATCAGTCCCTGGAGGCCAGGCACAGTGTGGTTCCAGCCCATCCATCATTCCAAAATTTTGAGATGCCCGGTCAGGAGGATTGCAATGAAGTGATGAGACCCTGTCTATAGAAAACATTTAAAAACTGATCTGAGGGGCCGGGCCTGGTGGCTCACACCTGTCATCCCAGCACTTTGGGAGGCTGAGACAGGTGAGGCTGAGTCAGTGGAATCCCTTGAACCCAGAAGGTAGAGGTTGCAGTGGGCTGAGATCATGCTACTGCACTCCATCTTGGGCAACAAGAGTGAAACTTTTATCTCAAAAAAAAAAAAAGACACGCAGAAATTCTCTTGGGCATGGCCTGAAATATGTCTGAGGCCTTAACAAAGGATTGTACAGCCCCATTCTTGAGTTCATCTTTCCCAGAGACCAGATTTTACTGCCCTAGATTTGAAAGATTTTGCCTGGAGACACCACAGTGAGAAACAGAACTTTCTCACCCAGCAAACCCTGGTTCCTTGTTATTCCATCTCGATTCTACTAAAAACCCAGAATAGCTTCTTCTTTAATTAATTTCTCCCGCTTATCTTTTCTCATAGGCATCTCGAAAAACCCAGCTGGCATTTTCTGTTTTTCTACTTGGAAATCGCCCTAGTCAGATAGCTCCATGAGGTCATTAGGTGTTCTTTGTATTTTTGTTGTTGTTTGTGATAGACTCTCACTCTGTCACCCAGGCTGGAGTGCAGTGGGGTGATCTCAGCTCCCTGCAACCCCCACCTCTTCGTTCAAGTGATTCTCCTGCCTCAGCCACTGGGATTATAAGGCTCACACCACAATCCCAGCAGCTGGGATTATAGGCTCACACCACAATTCTCAGCTAATTTTTTTGTAATTTTAGAAGAGACACGGTTTTTCCATGTTGCCCAGGCTGATCACAAACTCCTGAACTCAAGTAATCTGCCTGCATCAGTCTCACAAAGTGCTGAAATTCCAGGACTGAGCCACCGCGCCCAGCTCATTGATCATATTGTTACAGGTAGCGATTTTGTATACTGTGCTGCTGAGACCAGACTCAGGTGTTCTCAGGTGACAGTCTTTCTGCCACCAAGAGGGGAGACGAATGGGGACCTGGGAAAGGAGGGTGCTGAAAGGAAGGACTAGTCTGCTTCAGCCAGGTTTGTAGTTCCTTCTTTATTGGTGCACCTTGGGAGCAGCAGAAAGGAACTGGCAGCTTCTAATCTGTCTACCGGACAGCCTGAGACCCACCTTGCTGCTTTGATTCTTTCTCTTTTTTTTTTTTTTTTTTTGGCAAGACAATCTTTCTTTGCACTGTGTGTTTCATCAGCTCCCAGGGGGAAGACAGGTGGGGACTAGGAAAGGTGACTGCTCACTCCAAGGAAATGTGTTCCCCTTGAGACATGGGGCAGGGGAGACAGGGGTCTGTCTGGGTGTAGACTCAGCAGAGGTCAGCACATGGGCAGGCTGTGGACAGTCTGCGAATTTGTAGCTCACATCCAAGCCCAACCACCCTCTCCCTCACATCGGATCCATCTTTTGATCTTGGAAGAAATGGGGGGGGGGTCACGCAAAATGTTCTCAGGCTCTGGTAGAGACAGAACTGTGGACGATGGGTGATGTCCCGAGGCTGCCGTGCCTCCCTGGATGTCGCCAGGGGTGGTCACGCCAAATCCTCCCCCGCTCCACTGTTTCACCATTGGCTGTTCACCTCGGTGCCCTGCCTTCCCTCTGGACTTATGTGTCATCATGGCCCTGGTGTATGGGCACCTGCGATGAAGTAGTGAAGGCAGCGGGCACTCGGGTGAGTTGTCCTGTGCCAAGGAGCAGCAGTTTGCCAGAGTTAACATCGGCAGCTTCCTTGGGAAGGGAAGGAAGGAGCACCGTCTGCCAAGCTCCTGCTCGCCCCCTCGCGTGTCTACCTGTGTGTGCAGTGCATGTGCGTGTCTGCGTGCGCCCCCGAGTGTGAGTGCGTGTACACCGAGGCGCTCCTCAGGTCGCGCAGCTGGAAACCGAGGAGACAGGAGACGCGAAGGGTGGGAGTGGGGCCTCCCCGATCCTAGGAGGAGCCGGGGCACAGGCAGCTGAGGTGAGCCCAGAAGCCCAGCTTCTGAACGCGGGCATGGGCACAGCGGGGATGGGGCTGAGAAGTGCTGCAAGGACCCCGGGGTCCGGTCAGAGAGGGCCTGAGAAGGAGGCGGGAGCTGAAGGGAGTTTCTAGGGTGTGAAACTCCCTTAGGCCTTGGCCACTGGGTTCCTGATCCCACAAGGCCGGCGAGAGCGGGAGGGGTAGAGGAGGGCGTGGTGCAGGGGTTGAGCAACACACGTCCCCAGAGGAGAGTAGAGGACAAGGTCAGGGAGGCACGCACCCAGATCGCGCCTGGGGTCGACGAGGGGTCTGGCGCCGGCCTGCCCTCTCCCTGTGGGCCTCGGAGATAGCATCCCGCGCGGTGCAGAGGCGACTTGGCCGCAACCCAGACCCAGCTGCAGGTGAGTGCCGCCGCCCGCTCACCCGCGCACCTCTCTCCGCTCCTCTTCAATCAGTCCTTTCCCTTCTCCAGGGTGCCCAAACCCCCTGGCTGTCGCGGGTCCCCGTGTTCGGAGTGGGCGGGTGATCAGCAGGCAACGCCTCCCATAGCTGTAGGTTCCAGCACCAGACACCCACCCGGCGGGCTGAGGGCCTCCCCGGCCAACTTGCCCTCCGTGGAGCAGCTGGCTTGTGGCCGCCCGTCTTGGTGGGGCGGTGTTAGGGAAGGGCTGCGGCTCACTCGGGTGTCCTGGCACAGTGCTTGCTGGAGACTGGGAGGCAATCCTCTATCCCCCAGGCACCAGTGACTTTTAAAAATGCGCGCTTTGAATGATGAGACCCCCACAAACAGGTTTCGTGTGAGCAACATGGCTGTTTATTCACATGGGTGCAGGTGGGCTAATGCAGAAAAGGGCAGTGGGATAGGAGTTGGTTTTACAGGTTGGGGCAAATCTTTTTGGCAGGAGGCAGGGGTGTTACAGGGTAAGATCAGTTACAGTGGTGGGGCTAGGGGCTACAAATGTAAATTACCATAAGTTCAGTTACTGTGGTGGGTGGAGTTAACATCTCAAAGAAGTTAAGATGGCAGGGTGGGGTGAGGAATATTCACATTATCATATTAATAAGATGGCAGGGTGGGGTGAGGTAACGCTTTGTTCTGCTGGGAAATCAGGGATAATGGCGAAGGCAGGCAGGATTTAAGACTTTCTGGGTCTGGGCTTGCACATGGAGGATTGACAGTGGCCGCCAGGCTCTGCACCCCTGACCACAGGCTCCCGAGTGGTGGGGAGATAAGACATGGACCCGGAGCCCCACCGCAGCCCAGGTTGGAGCTCCTGGCAGTAACCAGGTCTCTTGGGGAAGCCAGAGACTTGGCGATTGGGGGAGGTGGGAGGCAGGGTTCTCTCCACCTCTGGCCTCAATAGACTGCTGGCCTTCATGGGTGCAGGCTCCTCGCTGACACCCACTGTGTGTCTGGGGGACCTGGGCTGCAACGGGTAAGCAGAGAGGCTTCTGCAGTCAGGCTGAGACTTAGTCCCTGAGCTCCAAGCAACTGGATGTGTCTGGCGCCCAGACAGAGGTGGGCTCCCTCTTCCCCAGACAGTCTGGGTTTACCAAGATGCACAGTCTCCCCGAACTAGCACAATGCGGAGTGAACTTCTGAGACTTGGTCCCAGGGCGCCTAGGCAGCAGGAGGTAGTTCTGGGCAGGGCTCAGGGCAACAGCAAAGGCAAGTGGGGACCCCTCCATCCCGATGGGCTGGTGACCTACAGGGCATCAGCTTGTGTCTTAGCCTGGGGCCACTTGCTCTGGGGCCACCACCCTACCATCATTTCCCATAGCTCTTTTTCCCTGGAGGAGGCTTGTGTCAGGAAGGCACCTTTCTTCCACTTGTGTCAAAGCCCTTAGGTCCAGGGTGAAGCAGTGCCTGCAGTTTCCTGGGTGTCAAGACTGAGGCACCAGCCATCCCCAGGCCTTGAGCCAGTTTTCTGCAAAAAAGAGACTTTCTTGGTCTCAGTGAATAGCAGCTTAGCATTGGCTGTGTGCAGCTGGGAAGTCTGTTTAGTGGTGATAATAACATTCTAAAGTGACCCATGGTGATTTCTGTGACAGAGTTGAGATGACCTTCCCAGAAAGAATGGGTAGATTTCTCCTCTGCCTGTATTCAAACAAATGCAACATTTGTGCACATATGAGAACTCATGAGCTCCTAGGATTTTCAGGTTTCGATTCTTTAACACCTGACTTTTGCTCAAAAGGAGAAATTATTTTTTAATTCAGGCATCAGAGCTTTACAAAGGAATTTATAGCCATTTGGTGTCAAATTCTCTTAAGGCCTGAACTGGACGTGTTTTTCATAGGTTTCTGATTCCAGCTCTCCTCCTTGGCTTGTTGGTGATTTTATTTCACTTTTGTGGGGTGGGAAGAGGTGTTGGAAGAAAAAGAATGCGGAGTCTTGATTTTTATCTGCTACCTGTGTGTACTGATGCCCAGGTGTCCCCGCAGACCTCTCAGTCTTGCTGTTCTATCACCAGGCCCAATTTAAGATTCATTCCTGGGCTCCAGGGACTGCATAACTTTGCTCATTCCTCAGGCAATCAATCCATGGAGTCCCTGACAAAAGTCCCAAGGGTGCCCTGAGCTGTGTGTCCCCAGCGGCCTGCCCTGGTGGAATCCCAGTGGAGGGGCTCTGTTTCTTCAGTTCATTGCAGACGTGTGGGTCTTTCATGGCAATAACTGCCCAGAGCTGTTTACTGAGAAGCTGTTTAATGACAGTGAAGTCAGTTACTGGGTGTATCCAAGTAGAGTAAAGAAAACAAAACTCTTTGGAAATCCAATCCTCTTGATATTTTATTGGAGGAGATCCAAATCCTCTTAAAAATGTTCAGCAAGATGTCACTGTTCCCTGAAATCTGAAAGCAACTATTGTCAGTAACCAGGCCTTCAGCTAAGGTGCAGGATAAGGGCTTTTTAGAAAGAAAATATTTTAATTCAACTGGTTCTGTGGAGAAATGGGTGGACAAGGCTTGACTATGATGCCCTTTTCTCTGTAAGGCGGGTGTTTGATGACAGCTGTTCTTTGTTGAGTTTTGCATTTATCTCACCAGTGGGTAGCTTCTGATCCCTCCTTAAATATTGGCAGGGCTGGGGTCCCATTTAGAAGTTCCATTTTCATAGTAAGTGGCTTTGGGATGGTCACCAGCAGGGGAGGGGATCTGTGGCTGGCCCTTCCTCCTGTTGTGGTGTGTGCAGTGGGGTCTTTCACCGTATTCTTGTACTGGCAACCTATGCAGTGCTCGCCGGGTGTCAGAAGGGGCACTAGTTCTCACTACAAGAGAGATTCTGATTGATAGAACTTTGGACATTTAAAGCTTTCATAGACCCTCTTAATTCAGATATCTGAGACTCTACTTGTGTGCCAGACCCCTTCACACCTTTGAGCTCATGTCATCCTTATTTTTCCTGTTTGGAAATGGATGCTAAGGGAACTGAATTAAGCTTTCCTGGGGCTGTGTAGCTTGCAGGTCAGAAGCAGGGCTACAGTTTGATGCTAGCAGACTGGGTTTCGATCCTATGTGTGGTGCACTCTCCACATGGCTTCCTTATGATCAGAAAAATATTTGGGCACCTTTGACCTGCAGTAACTTGTTTAGAGTCAGACACATGGTGGGTGCCCTGTCTGTGTTTGTGGAGTGAATCTAGGTCAGCATCTCATTCTGCATTCCTGGTGAAGAAACTGAGGCACAGGAGGGGCCGTGTCTTGTGCAGTTCTTCTAGGGAGGAAGGAGAATACTGCACCAAAGCCCTTTCCTTCTCACACGTGTCTGTACTTGTTTAAGCCCGGACTGGTTTGATGTTTGATGATAAGCTATTTTTTTTTCTTTTTATATTCTCTTTCTGTACCCATGTCGTTATAGGATGGGTGGCACCTTGGCTCTTCACTTGGGGCTTTAGCTGGTATAGTCAGAGTGTTCAAAATGTCTCTTCATGATTGAGAACCATGAAGCAGTGCAGCCAGCAACAGCCGCTGATGCTTGTTAAAACAGTGTGAGTTCTGACTCTTAAGCTATGAAACCATTCTTCAAGATTAGCAGAGCACTGGCAGGCTTCTCAAAACACTCAATTGGAGGATAATCCAAATGTGGTTCAAAAGGAGGAAAGGGAAAATGCTATAGTTGCATCCAGCCTGTGGTTTTTCAATGTGAATTATGTTCTTGATCATTAAACATTCAACAAACATTTATTCAGTGACTCCTATGTGGTATTGATAGAGAGATGAAGATGACACAGTGCCCATCATCAAAAAATTCATAGATTGGTGGGGAGGTGGACCATGTTTCAGGGCTGCACATTTGTGAGAAGAGATGGCTGGTAGCTAGGCAAGGGTGGAGGTGATGTCTGAGCTGAGTTTAAAGGATGATTAGGACATGGTTAGCTTTTATGGTCATTCCAGTGCAGAGTAAAGGGTGGGAAAGGCTGAGAGATTAGAGCACACATGGTGATATGAGGAAGCAGCTGGCAGTTTGGAGTTCTTGGTGCTGAAAAGTTGAGACAGGGAGATACAAAAGACCAGCATGATAGATGGGGCCTTTGGTCAGGACCAGAGGCTCAGCATTTCTTCGTTAGTGTGGCATGGTTTGATTTGGCCGGTGACTTCATGGTGTGAATGGATTTGGCACTGAGAAGACAAGAAACATGGATACCAGGGAAGAAACTGGCTGTGAAAGACAGGCAAGGCTGATGAGGCCACGGTGGGGAGGATGGAGATGATGGGCTAAATTTGGCAAACAGGAGAATTGTCAGTTAGGATCCTTGGACTGCAAATAACAGAAACTAAGTCTGGCTTACAATATCAACCAATTTCTCATTAGAACTATTCACAGGATTGAGAGTATTCTTGAAGAACCAGACATGAAAGAAACAGGAATTAAGAAGTCCAGGGGTTCTGAGTGGCAGAAATTGACTTACAGACTCTCCCAGGGGATGCTATGGGAGTAAATGATATCCAACCTTTTCTATTAGTATTGAGATAGAAGGTGGTACTCAACTCTGGAGGCGGGACTCAGGCACTGGACCAAATTGAGGACCAGCTAAAACACGGTTGGGGCAGAAGCAACTTTCCATAAGACACACCCACTAGTGTGCCATGTCAGTTTACCATTGCCATGGCAACAACTGGAAGTTATCCCTCCTTTCCATGGCAATGACCCAACCACCCAGAAGTTACCACCCTATTTCTAGAAATTTATGCATAAACTGTCCTTAATTTGCAGTAACTAAAAGTGGGTATAAATATGACTGCAGCACAGTTTCTGGGCTGTTACCCTGGACCACACTACTTAGGGAGTAACCCTACTCCACAAGAAGGAGTATCTCTGCTGCTTCAATAAAAGTTGCTGTGTACCATTCACAATAGCAAAGCTGTGGAATCATCCTAAATCCCCATCAGTAATAGACTGGATAAAGAAAATGTGGTATGCATATACCATGGAATACTATGCAACCATAAAAATGAATGAGATTGTGTCCTCTGCAGGGACATGGATGGAGCTGGAGGCCATTATACTTAGCAAACACAGAACATGTTCTCACTTAAAAGTGGGAGTTAAGTGATGAGAACTTATTGACACATGGGGATGCACACACACATTTGTTGTGTGGGGTTTGTTGGAGGGTGTGGCTGGGATGAGGAAGAGCATCAGGAAGAATAGCTAATGGATGCTGGGCTTAATACCTGGGTGACGGGATGATCTGTGCAGAAAAACACCATGTTACACATTTACCTATGTAACAAACCTGCACATCCTGCACATGTACTCCTGAATTTACAAGTTGGAAAAAATGAAATGGAGAAGTAGATAAATGTCGGGGGCCGGTGAGAGCGGCACGTCTGCCGGGGTCTCTTGGCCTGCAAGAGGGTCCCAATACCTGGAAGAGAGAGTGCGTGGAAGAAAAGAAAAGACAGGACAGCTGGAGTCTGGAGGGCTGGCCCTAAAACCAGCAGCCTTATTGTACACTGAGTTAGTATATGTATCTTTTCCTACCTCATTTTACAGGAACATTCTTTGCCCCACCTCATTTACATAAGCATTCTTAGTCCCATCTCAATCATCAGAACAGATGCCATTATCTTAATAAAGGGAAGAGAGAGCCATCCGCTACAAGCTTAGGCAGCAGAAAACACACAATGGGTACAATCAAGTCACACAATGGGTACAATCAAGTCATGGAGGTGGGTCTCATTATCAGGGTGAGGAAACCTATAGTTAAAATGTTAATGATCTATGCAAGTCAGAGAGGCGATAGACCCATTAACTTTGCAAATAGCAGTCACAGGAACAAGCATGGGACCCAGAAATAGAGGGTAAACAAAGTCATAAAACTAGCCCAGAGCAGGTACTTCAAGAAACAATGCCTAGTAAAACCACACAGCCTTCACCCAGCCTTTTAGGTCAGTGGACCAGAAATAGGCTTCTGCAAACTCAAACTTCTATTAAATCTCTCTTTTCACTGGTCTCGACTGCTTCCAGGGGGTGAGAAACATGTCCGGGCTCAAGCTCCATTATGGCGGGGACACCGAGTGGTCTCAACGCTGGAGCGATCCCCACAGATAAATAAATAGATACTATGTGATTTTCTTTTTTAAGTTGCTGTCTCACACCTTGGCTTGCCCTTGAATTCTTTCCTGGGCAAAGCCAAAAACTCTCCCAGGCTAAGCCCCAATTGTGGGGTCACCTGCCATTCATTATTATTACTGTATAATTCTGCTGCATTCAAGATGCTCAGAGGACATATCTGATTGTCACAGATTTGGGTCCCCATATCTAGAGGTAGTTTTCTGAAAAGGCACTGGGATTTGGAGTGATGGTTTTCTGAAAGGAAGCTGGAATGATTCTGCTAAAAGACAATGACAGCAATATTGGGCTTGTCTTCCTCAGGAGAGAAATTTGGCACGGGAGTGGGAGAAAGGAAAGGTGTCGTTGGGTTTCTGGTCTAGGTAACAAGGTGGAGAAGCAAAATCAAAGTCTGAACAAGACTGAATAATTGTTTGCTTTCCCACTGGTGGGGCTGTGGGCAGCCCTCCATGACCAGGCTATGGGAGAGGGTGACAATCTATCTTAAAAGGTCTCATTAAGAAACTCTGCTGCTGTGAATAAGACCTATTTAAGCAGAGTATTTTGTCTCATGCACCACAAATCTGGATTCTTTGAAAATTCTTTCATTCACCAAACCAATATGTATTGAGCATCTCTGGTTCAGGTACTGGGAAAATAATAAATTAGTCAGATAGGTATAGTACCCTTATAGTCTAGTGGTGTAAGACACAATAAAAAATGCATAAATAAAATTGGATAATATAATTGATACAGAGAGACAGATGCAAGGGCTACTTCCAATTGGATGGCCAAGGAAGGTCTCATTTTCTTTTTTTAAAATTTAATTTATTATTATTATTATTATTATTATTATTATTATTATTTTGAGACAGATTCTTGCTCTGTTGCTCAGACTGGAGTGCAGTGACATGATCTTGGATCACTGCAATCTCTGCCTCCTGGGATCAAGTGATTTCTCCTGCCTGAGACTCAAGTAGCTGGGATTACAGGCATGCACAACCTCACCCAGCTAATTTTTGTATTTTTTTAGTTTTTTTAACATGCAGTCTTGCTGTGTCACCCAGGCTAGAGTGCAGTGGTGCAATCTTGGCTTACTGCAACCTGTGCCTCCTGTGTTCAAGAAATTCTCCTGCCTCACCCTACCAAGTAGCTGGGATTACTGGAGCCTGCCACCACATCCAGCTAATTTTTGTATTTTTAGTAGAGATGGGGTTTTCACCATGTTGGCTGCCAGGCTACTACATATAGGCTTCATCTATAGCAGTGCAAGCACCATCCCCTGAGCCAGATTCTCTTATGCATTCTGGGGAATAAACTGCTGGATTGGAAATGCCCTGGTTTGGATTGGGGCGGAAGGTGGCCCTACCCCCCATTTCCCACCAGCTGTGCAAGCGGCTGCTCTGCTTTGTTGAATTTGGAATGGCCCTGACTGGCCCAAGGGTTTCCTTTCTGACACTGTGGGCAAAGACTAGGTGGCTCTTTTGAGTTTCGATTGACATTGCGTTGATTTGCTTTTTTACTGTTACACTCCTTTATCCTATGCCCGAATTGGCCACAGGTATGACAGCTGCCTGGAAAACTTTTTACTGAACCTCCCATTTTTATTCCTGCCATAGCCTGAGCCATAATCATTGCTGTATGCATTGTTCCTCCTATCCCGCTGAAAGCTTTAACATACTCAATAAGCACATCTCCTCCCACTGATACCTTTCCTTTTATCGGATGCATAGTGGCCTGACACTCAAGGTTAGAGCTCTCATCAGCCACCGATTGGAGTATAACCTGTCTAGCATTATCATTTGATATGGATTTTTGAGCTGAATCTTGGAGTCTGGAAATAAAATCCAGATACAGCTCTTGTGCTCCTTGTCTGATAGAATTAAACGATGGATAGCTGGTACCCAGATTCTGAATTTTCTCTCATGCTCATGGACAGCATGTATGTATTTGAGCAATTGCAACATCTGCCAAGGTAACTTGCTGATCTATATGAGCCCAAGCACCTTTTACCAATAAATGATCTTCAGTAATGGGTACTGGGGGCCTGCACTTGGTCTCTTGCAGCATCTGGCCAACACATTCTGAATTGTCAAAATTGGGAAGTGGTTAATGCAGATTTTGCCAGACTCTCCCAATCATAGGGTGTCGTTCTTTTATCATTTGCAATTGAGTGTAATAACGATCTAAGAAAAGGAAAATTAGGCCCATATTGTCCTGCCACTTTTAAGTCCTTCATGAACTTATATGAGCATGCTTCTCATTGTGCCTCATACTGTCCTCCAGGCTGTACAGAAGGATGTAAACTAACTGGAAATTGCCAGGCATTTGACTTTCCTGCCAATTTAGCCTGTCTCAATGCTGCTCCCTTGCCTCTGTGTAGGGAGGTGCTGAAGGACCATAATATGGAACCATAGGGCCCTCTGGTGGCGGTGACAGATACTGCCCACCACTATAAATGACAGGCACTGCAACCGTTACCGGCAGTCCTGGCAGCCAGTGTCCTGGAGGCGTGCCTACTCAGTTTGCCTGTTAATAATGGATTTGTACCTTGCCAGGACTGTGGAAGAGGTGGCCATTCATGACCAATCCATTTTGGTGCTGTTGGCTTAGATCATTTCTGAGTGAATACTGAAAGGAAATTCCTCTAAACTGTGAGGAATTTTAGACATATTCGCATAGACTGCCTCCTTTTCCTCCTGATGCTCTCCTGAAATTGCTCTTTCTGTTTCTCTTTTTTTCTGACCTGACAGATCTTCTATCAAATTCTTCTTCACTATCATCTTCTACACTAATGTTTACACTACACTCAGGAGTTCCTATGGTCTTCTGACTCTTTGCATGGAGAGTGTTGATCTTAAAATGTTCTATTGCAGACCTGACCAGAGCCCAGTCATTCCACACAGTCACAGTATAAATTTTCCTTCATCCTGTGCATAGAGTTCTGACCAAAGTCTTTCCCATACACTCACATGTAGAGTTCCAATATCTGGGAAGCACACACAGCACTGATTCACTGCCTCAAAGAGGGTAATGAGATTTTCAGTTGTGATCTTTACAATGCCCCCCCGCCTTTTTTTTTTTAAAGTATCCAAATAAGACAAAGGCAATTATTATACTTGCTGGGTAACTTTCACGTTTTGTTACCCTGGAATATTCTGAGCACACAGCAAGGCCAACCAAAATATGTTCCTGGGACTCCCTCAATGAATACTCACCACAGGTGACCATGCTCAGGTGTGTCTCTTCATGAGGCACACAGGGAATCCATGCAGAGCACCAGATGCTGGGATCCAGCCCAATCCTTTACATGGTGCCTGAGTCCCAGTGGTGATGAGGGAGTGAGAAAAGAAATAAGACAGAGACAAGAGTAGAATTCAACAGCCTGGGTCCAGGGAGCCAATACACTCTCAGGATGCATTGAATTGGCACTGAGGTCTGGGCTCCACATACTTGTATTAAGTGCATTATCCTGTTAATCTTGTAGGCTGTGGGGAGGGTGTGAAGAAGGAAGATGGCCAGGGGAAGAGCATGTGTCTGCAGCATTCAGTAGCAAATGTGATTCTTCTAAGAAATGCTAAGGGCACTGAGTTTTACTACCCATTGTGTATCCAGGTGCATCTGCAGATAAGGCACCATAAGGTCTGACCACACACAATGCGTCATCAGAAATCATATAAGTTAGAGGAGATTGGGGCCTATTTTCAGCTCCCTTAAAAAAATTCTAACAAAAATAGCATATCCCACTAACATAGGCTTCATAAGCAAAGTGGAAATAAAATTCTTTTCAGAGAAGCAAATGCTAAAGAAATCCATTACCAGTAGATGAGGTCCTTAATGGAGTGGTAGACATATAAATGAAAGAAAAATACCTGACACACACACACACAGACACACACACACTTCAGTACATAGCCCAGAGATACTAAATAGTAATTGCACAATCAAATCTACCTATCAACTAGCTAACATGATGAAAGGATCAAATCCTCACATATCAATATTAACCTCGAATGTAAATGGGATAAACACTCCACGTTAAAGATGCAGAATGGCAAGTTGAATTGGAAAAAACAAGACTCAATCATCTGTTGTCTTCAAGAGACCGATCTAATATGTATCAATACGCATTGGCTCAAAGTGAAGGGATGGAGAAGGATCTATGATGCAAATGGTAAACAAAAAAGAGCAGGGGTTACTATTCCTATAGCAGATAATATAGACCTTAAACAATGACATTCATTAACAAAAAGACAAGGGCATTAAATAACCATAGAGAGTTCAATGTGTAAAGGGAAAGTATCAAAGACAGCTCTTAATCCATTTAGAAGTTTATTTTGCCAACATTGAGGATCAGGACGTGAGGAGATCCTGAAAACATACACCCAAGGAGGTTACTGCCTGGTTTTATGTATTTTAGGGAGACATAAGACATCAACCAATACATGTGAGGTATATATTGGTTCAGTCTAGAAAGGAGGAACAACTCAAAGAGGAGGTTTTAGGTCATAGGAGGATTCAAATGTTGTCTAATTGATAATTGGTTGAAAGAGTCCAGTTATTATCTAAAGACCTGGAATCAACACAAAGGAGTATCTGGGTTAAGAAAAGGGGATTTGGAGACCAAGGTTCTCATTATGTAGTTGAAGTCTCATAGGTGGCTGCCCTTAGAAGCAATAGATGACAAATACTTTTTCTCCCTACACCTTTAAACTATGCTACACTCTCAGCTAATGTCTTTAGGATCAGGAAAAGTCTAAGAAAGGGAAGAAGATCTCTATAGAACATGAATTTCCACAATAAGAGAAAGCTTTGCAGGGCCATTTAAAATATGTCAAAGAAGTATATTTGGGGGTAAAATATGTTGATTTGTTTCATAGCCCTGCTACCAATGTGATACTATACTAGGGTCAGTTTGGAATTTGGTATCTTATTGCTACAAAGAGTCCATGCTGTCAGACTTAAGATGACTAATTGATTGAAACAAGGTCTCACTCTGACATCCAGGCTGGAGTGCAGTGGTGGTAGCATAGCTCAATGCAGTCTCAAATTCCTTGGCTCAGTCTTTCCTCCTCAGCCTCCCAAGGAGATGTGACTACAGTCAGGGATGGCCACACCCAGCAAAATTTTTAAAGTTTTTGTAGAGACAGTGTCTCAATGTTTTTCCAATGTTTGTCTCAAACTCCTCACCTTAAGCAATCTTCCTTCCTTGGCCTCCAAAAGTGCTGGTATTACAGACATGAGCCACTGTCCCTCACCAAACTCTTTTTTGATTGCATTTTAGGTTTTGGGGTACATGTGAAGGACATGCAAGATTGTTGCATAGGTACACACATGGCAGCATGATTTGCTGCCTTCCTCCCCTTCTCCTATATCTGGCATTTCTCCCCATGCTATCACTCCCCAACTCCCCAGCACCTCGTCCCTCCCCTATTTCCCCCCAACAAACACCAGTGTGTGATAATGTCCTCCCTGTGTCCATGTGTTCTCATTGTTCAACACCTGCCTATGAGTGACAACATGCGGTGTTTGATTTTATGTTCTTGTGTCAGTTTGCTGAGAATGATGGTTTTCAGGTTCATCCATGTCCCTACAAATGACATGAACTCATTGCTTTTTATGGCTGCATAATATTCCATCGTGTATATGTGCCACATTTTCCCTGTCTAGACTATCATCGATGGGCATTTGGGTTGGTTCCAGGTCTTTGCTATTGTAAACTGCGCTGCAATGAATATTCGTGTGCATGTGTCCTAATAGTAGAACGATGTATAATCCTTTGGATATATGCCCAGTAGTGGGAATACTGGGTAAAATGGAATTTCTATTTCTGGGTCCTTGACGAATCAACACACTGTCTTCCACAAAGGTTGAACTAATTTACACTCCCACCAACAATGTAAAAGTGCTCCTATTTCTTTCTCCACATCCTCTCCAGCATCTGTTGTCTCCAGATTTTTTTTTTTTTTTTTTTTTTTTTTAGTCAGAGTTTCACTTGTGACCCAGGCTGGAGTACAATGGCACAATCTCGGCTCACTGCAACCTCCGCCTCCTGGGTTCAGGCACTTCTCCTGCCTCAGCCTCCTGAGTAGCTGGGATTACAGGCATGCACCACCGTGCCCAGCTAATTTTTGGTATTTTTAGTAGAAACGGGGTTTCACCATGTTGACCAGGATGGTCTCGATTTCTTGACCTCGTGATCCATCCGCTTCGGCCTGTCTCCAGATTTTTTAATGATTGCCATTCTAACTGGTGTGAGATGGTATCTCAATGTAGTTTTGATTTGCATTTCTCTAATGACCAGTGATGATGAGCATTTTTTCATATGTTTGTTGGCCTCATGTATGTCTTCTTTCTGTAATATGTCTGTTCATATCCTTCACCCACTTTTGAATGGGCTTGTTTGTTTTTTTCTTGTAAATCTGTTTTAATTCTTTGTCAATTCTGGATATGAGCCCTTTATCAGATGGGTAGATTGCAAAATTTTTTTCCCATTCTGTTGGTTGGCAATTCACTCTAATGACTGTTTCTTTTGCTGTGCAGAAGTTGTGGAGTTTGATTAGGTCCAATTTGTCTATTTTGGTTTTTGTTGCCAATGCTTTTGGTGTTTTGGTCATGAAGTCCTTGTCTACGCCTATGTCCTGAATGGTTTTGCCTAGATTTTCTTCTAGGGTTTTTATGGTGTTAAGTATGTTTAAGTTTGTAATCCATCTGGAGTTAATTTAGTGTAAGGTGTCAGGAAGGGGTCCAGTTTCTGCTTTCTGCACATGGCTGGCCAGTTTTCCTAACACCATTTACTAAACAGCGAATCCTTTCCCCATTGCTTGTTTCAGTCAGGTTTTTCAAAGATCGGATAGTTGTAGATATGTTGTGCTGCTTCTGAGGCCTCTGTTCTGTTCCATTGGTCTATATCTCTGTATTTGTACCAGTACTGTGCTGTTCTGATTACTGTAGCCTTGTAGTATAGTTTGAATTCCAGTAGTGTGATGCCTCCCATTTGTTCTTTTTGCTTGGAATTGACTTGGCTATGCGGGCTTCCTTTGGCTTGCATTCATTAACATAATTATCTATCTGTATAATCATTTAGAGGCTGGCTTGGATTTTTTGACTTATATGCAGTCTCGTGTTTATTTATTTATTTTAGACGAAGTCTTTCTCTGTTACCAGGCTGGAGTGCAGTGACACAATCTTGGCTCACTGCAACCTCCACCTGCTGGGTTAAAGTGACTGTTCCACCTGAGCCTGCCTAGTAGCTGGGACCACATGCGTGTACCGCCACACCTGGCTAATATTTTTGTATTTTTATTAGCGGTGCGGTTTCACCATATAGGCCAGGATGGTCTCTATATCTTTGCCTCGTGATCTGTGGGTCTAGGTCCCCCAAAGCGCTGTGTTAGAGGTGAGAGCCACCCTGCCCGAGCTTTATTTATTTATATATCCACTTCTTTATTTATTTACTTAGAGGGAGGCAGGTGGGATTGCATTGATCAATTGATTGATTTTTGATGGAATCTTGCTCTGTCACCAGGCTGGAGTGCTGGTATTTAAGGCGAGAAATATCCTGACACCCTTTATTTATTTATTAAATTACGTACTTATTTATCTATTTTCTTAGAAGCAGGCAGGCGGTGCTGCATTCATTTATTTATATATTACCTTCCAATTATTTTCTCTTTTTTATTTTCTGTTTTTTTTTTTTTTGAGATGGAGTTTCGCTCTTGTTACCCAGGCTGGAGTGCAATGGTGCGATCTCGGCTCACCGCAACCTCCACCTCCCGGATTCAAGTGATTCTCCTGCCTCAGCCTCCTGAGTCGCTGGGATTACAGGCACATGCCACCATGCCCAGCTAATTTATTGTATTTTTAGTAGAGACGGGGTTTCACCATGTTGACCAGGATGGTCTCCATCTCTTGACCTCGTGATCCACCCATCTCAGCCTCCCAAAGTGCTGGGATTACAGGTGTGAGCCACCGCACAAGGCTAATTATTTTCTCTTTAAATGGAGATAGAGATTCTTTCACCATCATAGATAGGCTGGTCTTGATGTCCTGACCTCAGGGTGTATACCAGGCTCAGGCTAGGAAGGGGTGGGGGATTAAAAGCATGAACCACTAAGAGGGGCTATTTATTTACTGACTGATTAATCTATCTATTAATCCATTTATTTAGAGACAGAATCGCATTTTATTTTATTCATTTATTGACGTACTTACTTACGGAAAAGCTGGTTATATTTATTTATTCGTTTATTTTTAGGCCGGCTAGAATTCCTTATTTATATAATTAGATATCTAATTATATAGGGGCAGGCTCACACTTTCTCATTTGCTTATTTAGACCCAGGCTTGCAACATTTTTTCATACACTTCTGTATTTGTGTGCAAGCTTGCATTTAAATAATTACATATCTATCTGTACAGTCATTTAGAGGAAGGCTTGCATTTTTTGACTTCCATGCATTCTCACATTTATTTATTTATTTATTTACTTACATTAGACGAAGTCTTGTTGTGTCACCTGACTGGAGTTCACTGGCAATTGTGTATTACTGCAACCTCCGCCTCCTGGGTTCAAACAATTCATCGATATGAACCTGCCGAGTAGCTTGAAACACAGGCGCGTGCCACCACGCCTGCCTAATATTTTTGAATTTTCAGTAGAGGTGGGTTTCACCCTGTAGTCCAGGATGGACTCGATCTCTTCAGCTCGTTATCGGCCCATCTGGGCCTCCCAAAGCACTGGTATTACAGGCTACAGACAGCGCACCCGACCTTCGTTTCCTTATTTACATACTCATTTATTTAATTAATGGCAGGCAGGGCCAGCTTGCCTTTATTTACTTATCTATTAATTTAAATATTTTCTTCACCTTATTATTTTCTTAAACGGAGACTGAGTTTCTTTCACCGTCTTAGCCAGGCTGGTCTCGATGTCCTGACCTCAAGTGCTATACCCGGCTCAGGCTCCCAAGGGGTGGGGGATTGAAAGCATGAACCACTGAGAGGGGCTATTTATTTACTGACTCATTTATCTATTAATCAATTTATTTCGAGACAAAATTGAACTTATTTATTTACTTGGAGGCGGGCTTGGATTTCTGTATTAAAAATGGTAATAAGATTTGGCTGTGCTCCTACCCAAACTCTCATCTTGAATTGTATTCTCCATCATGTTCACCTGTAAAGCGAGGGACCAGGTGTAGTTAATCATTGAAATATTGGGGCAGTTTCCGTTTGTGAGGGAGTTCCCGTGAGGTCTGATGGGTATATAAGTGTTTGGAAGTTCCTCTCTGAGTCATTCTTCCTCCTACCGCCTTGGGAGAAGCTGTCTTGCTTTCCGTTCCCGTTATCAGTCACTGTGAATGCCGGCCTCCTGACCATTCCGCAGTCATGCAGAACTCTGGGGGAATTAAACGTTTTACCTCAGCCTCCTGGGTTCAAAAGATTCTGCCAGGTGCGCTTCCGGAGCAGCTGGGAACACGGTCGTTTGCCTGGCTAACATTTTTGGATTTTGATTAGAGACGGGGTTTCATCATGTTCTCCAGGATGGTCTCGATCTCTTGACCTTGTGATCCGTCGGTCTCAGCCTCCCAAACTGCTGGGATTACAAGTGTGAGCCACCACGCCTGGCCTTTATTTATTTCTTTATTTATTGATTCATTTACTTAGAGGCAGGCAGGTCGGTTTGCAATTATATATATATATATATACACACACACACACACACACACACACACACACACACACACACAAACATTCGTATATGTATTTTCATCTTCTTATTGTTTTAAATAAAGACAGGGTTTTTTTTCACCATCTTGGCCAGGCTGTTCTCGATGTCCTGACCTCAGGTGATATACGCGGCTCAGGTTCCCAATGGACGGGTGATTAAAAGCATGAGCCACCAAGCGAGGCTATATGTTTATTTTCTTATTTATCTATTAAATGATTTATTTAGAGGCAGACTCGTATTTATTTATTTAATTATTTACTTACTTTAGACGCAGTTTTGTCGCGTCCTAAGGCTGGAGTGCAATTGCGCTCGTGTTTCACTGCAACCTCCGCGTCGTGAGTTCAAATAATATTTCTACATGAGCCTGCCGAGTACCTTGAACCACAGGCGCGTGTCACCATGCCTGGCTCATATTTTTGAATTTTTAGTAGAGGTGGAGTTTCACCCTCTAGGCCAGGATGCTCCCGATCTCTTGATCCCGTGATCCACCCATCTCGGTCTCCCAAAGCACTGGTATTAAAGGGGAGAGCCGCTGCGCAAGGCCTTTATTTCTTTATTTACGGGTTATTTATTTATTTAGTTAGTTAGAGGCCGGCAGGTCGGCTTGCATTCATTCATTCATTCGTTCATTCATTTTAGACAAAGTCTTGCTCTGTCATCTGGCTGGAGGGCAGTGGCAATCGTTTTCACTTCAACCTATGACTCCTGGGTTCAAGGAATTCTTCCATCAGAGCCCGCTAAGTAGCTTCGACCACAGGCATGAGCCACAACGCCTGGCTAATATTATTGCATTTTCAACAGAGACGGGGTTTTACCATGTTGGCCACGATGGTCTTGATCTCTTGATGTCGCTATCCTCCCATCTGGTCCTCCCAGAGCGCTGCTATTACAGGTTAGAGCCAATGGACCCAGCCATTCTTTACTTATTTACATACTTATTTCTTTAGGTAACGGCAGGCAGGGCCAACTTGCATTTATTTGTTTATTTATTTTCTTCGCATTATTATGTATTTAAATGGAGACAGAGATTCTTTCCCCACCTTAGCCAGGCTGGTGTCGATATCCTGACCTCAGGTGCTATATCCAGCTCAGACTCCCAAGGGGTGGGGGATTAAAAGCATGAACCACTAAAAGTGGCTATATATTTACTGACTGATACATCTATCTATTGATCAATTGAGTTAGAGAGAGAATCGCATTTTTTTAATTCATTTACTGACATACTTACTTATGGAGAAGCTGGTCGTATTTGTTTATTTATTTGTTTGTTTGTTTTTAGGCCGACTTGGATTTCCGTATTTATCTAGCTAGCTATCTAATCATTTAGAGACAGGCTCACATTTACTCCTTTGTTTATTTAGACCCAGGCTTGTAACACTTTTTTATATACTTCTGTATTTGTGTGCAGGCTTGCATTTATTTAATTACTTATCTATCTGTATAATCATTTTAGAGGAAGGCTTTTCTTTTTTGACTTCCATGCAGTCGCGCATTTATTTATTTGCTTACTTTAGACGAAGTCTTGTTGTGTCACCCGACTGGAGTTCACTGGCAATCGTGTTTTACTGCAACCTCCGCCTCCTGGGTTCAAACAATTCATCTACAAGAGCCTGCCGAGTACCTTGAACCACAGGCACGTGTCACTGCACCTGGCTAATATTTTTCAATTTTTAGTAGAGGTGGGATTCACCTTGTAGTCCAGGATGGTCTCGGTCTCTTAAGCTCGTGATCCGCCCATCTCAGCCTCCCAAAGGGCTGGTATTATCGGTGAGAGCCGAGGCAAATGCCTTTATTTATTTATTTATGGACTTATTTATTTATTCAGTTAGAGGCAGGCAGGCCGACTTGCAATCGTTCGTTCATTCATTCATTCATTCATTCATTTATTCATTCATTTATTTTAGATGAAGTGTTGCTCTGTCTCCCGGCTGGAGGGCAGTGGCAATCGTTTTCATCGCAACCTACGACTCCCGGGCTAAAGGAATTCTTCCATCTGAACCTGCTGAGTAGCTTCCACCGCAGGCACAGGCCACACCGCCTGGCTAATATTTTTGTATTTTTAGCCGAGACGGGGTTTCACCATGTTATCCAGGATGGTCTCGATCTCTTGACCTCACGATCTACTCGTCTCGGCCTGCCAAAGCGCTGGTATTACAGGCTACAGACAGCGCACCTGGCCTTCGTTTACTTATTTATGTACTCATTTATTTAATTAATGGCAGGCAGGGCCAGCTTGCCTTTATTTATTCATTTATTTATTTCCTTCGCCTTATTTTCTTAAATGGAGACAAGAGTTTCTTTCACCGTCTTAGCCAGGCTGGTCTCGATGTCCTGACCTCAAGTGCTATACTCGGCTCAGGCTCCCAAGGGGTGGGGGATTGAAAGCATGAACCACTGAGAGGGGCTATTTATTTACTGACTCATTTATCTATTAATCAATTTATTTCAAGACAAAATCGCACGTATTTATTTATTTGAATGCTTGGATTTCTGTATTAAAAATGGTAATAAGATTTGGCTGTGCTCCTACCCAAACTCTCATCTTGAATTGTATTCTCCATCATGTGCATCTGTAAAGCGAGGGACCAGGGGTAGTTAATAATTGAAATATTGGGGCAGATACCTTTTGGGAGGGAGTTCCCACGTGGTCTGATGGGTATATAAGTGTTTGGTAGTTCCTCCCTGAGTCATTCTTCCTCGTACCGCCCTGGGAGAAGGTGTCTTGCTTTCCGTTCCCGTTATCAAGTCACCGTGAATGCAGGCCTCCTGACGCTTCCCCAGTCATGCAGAACTGTGAGTCAATTAAACGTTTTTCCTCCGCCTCCTGGGTTCAAGCGATTCTGCCAGGTCGGCTTCCGGAGCAGCCGGGACCACAGTCGCATGCCTGGCTAATATTTTTGTATTTTGATTAGAGACGGGGTTTTATCACGTTGGCCAGTATGGCCTCGATCTCTTCACTTCGTGATACACCGGTCTCAGCCTCCCAAAGTGCTGGGATTACAGGTGTGAGCCACCGCACCTGGCCTTTATTTATTTCTTTAATTATTGATTTATTTACTTAGAGACAGGGCGGTCGGCTTCCATTTATATGTATCTATGTTTACATACATTGATATGTTTTCATCTTATTTTTTTTTTAGAAAAAGACAGGGCTTCTTTCACCATCTTGGCCAGGGTGGTCTCGATGTCCTGACCTAAGGTTGTATACCCGTCTCAGGCTCCCAAGGGGTGGGGGATTAAAAGCATGAACGACTAAGAGGGGCTATTAATTTACTGACTGATTTATCTAATAATCAATTTATTTAGAGACAGAATCACATTTATTTATTTATTTATTTATTTGGAGGCGGGGTTGGATTTCTGTATTAAAATTGGTAATAAGATTTGGCTGTGCTCCTACCCCAAGTCTCATGTTGAATTGTAATCTCCGTGATGTTCACCCGTGAAGCGAGAGACCAGGTGTAGTTAATAATTGAAACATTGGGGCAGTTATCATATGCGCTGGAGCTCTCGCGAGATCTGATGGGTATATAAGTGTTTGGAGGTTCCTTCCTGATTCATTCTTCCTCCTACCTCCTTGGGAGAAGGTGTCTTGCTTTCCGTTCCCGTTATCAGTCACCGTGAATGCAGGCCCCCTGACGCTTCCCCAGTCATGCAGAACTGAGAGTCAATTAAACGTTTTTCCTCCGCCTCCTGGGTTCAAGCGATTCTGCCAGGTCCGCTTCTGGAGCAGCTGGGACCACGGTCGCGTGCCTGGCTGATAATAATTTGGTATTTTTTTTTTTTTTTTTTTTGAAATGGAGTTTCGCTCTTGTTACCCAGGCTGGAGTGCAATGGCGCGATCTCGGCTCACCGCAACCTCCGCCTCCTGGGTTCAGGCAATTCTCCTGCCTCAGCATCCTGAGTAGTTGGGATTACAGGCACGCGCCACCATGCCCAGCTAATTTTTTGTATTTTTAGTAGAGATGGGGTTTCACCATGATGACCAGGATGGTCTCGATCTCTTGACCTTGTGATCCACCCGCCTCGGCCTCCCAAAGTGCTGGGATTATAGGCGTGAGCCACCGCGCCCGGCCCAATAATTTTGTATTTTTATTAGACACGGGTTTTCATCACGTTGGTCAAGATGGTCTCGATCTCTTGACCTTGTGATCCACCGGCCTCAGCCTCCCAAAGTGCTGGGATTACAGGTGTCAGCTGCCACGGCTGGTCTTTCTTTATTTCTTTACTTACTGATTTATTTACTTACAGGCAGGCCGGTCGGTTTGCAATTATATATATATATATATATATATATATATATGTGTGTGTGTGTGTGTGTGTATACATATATACACACACACATACACACACACACACACACACACACAGAAACATTCGTATATGTAATTTCATCTTCTTATTGTTTTAAATAAAGACAGGGTTTTTTTTCACCATCTTGGCCAGGCTGTTCTCGATGTCCTGACCTCAGGTGATATACGTGGCTCAGGTTCCCAATGGACAGGTGATTAAAAGCATGAGCCACCAAGCGAGGCTATATGTTTATTGGCTTATTTATGTATGAATTGATTTATTTAGAGGCAGACTCGCATTTATTTATTTATTTATTTATTTACTTTCGATGCAGTTTTGTAGTGTCCTAAGGCTGGAGTGCAATTGCACTCGTGTTTCACTGCAACCTCCGCGTCGTGGGTTCAAACAATACTTCTACATGAGCCTGCCGAGTACGTTGAACCACAGGCGCGTGTCACCATGCCTGGCTCATATTTTTGAATTTTTAGTAGAGGTGGCGTTTCACCCTCTAGGCCAGGATGCTCTCGATCTCTTGACCCCGTGATCTGCCCATCTTGGTCTCCCAGAGCACTGATATTAAAGGCGAGAGCCGCTGCGCAAGATCTTTATTTCTTTATTTACGGGTTATTTATTTATTTAGTTAGTTAGAGGCCGGCAGGCCGGCTTGCATTCATTTATTCATTCATTCATTTATTTTAGACAAAGTCTTGCTCTGTCACCTGGCTGGAGGGCAGTGGCGATCGTTTTCACTGCAATTTACAACTCCTGGGTTCAAGGAATTCTTCCATCTGAGCCTGCTGAGTAGCTTCGACCACAGGCGTGAGCCACAACACCTGGCTAATACTATTGCATTTTTAGCAGAGACGGGGTTTCACCATGTTGGCCAGGATGGTTTCGATCTCTTGACGTCGCGATCCTCCCGCCTCGTCCCCCCAAAGTGCTGCTATTACAGGCTAGAGCGGACGGACCCGGCCTTCGTTTACTTATTTACATACTTATTTCTTTTATTAACGGCAGGCGGGGCCAGCTTGCATTTATTTGTTTATTTATTTTCTTCCCATTATTATGTTTTTAAATGGAGACAGAGATTCTTTCCCCACCTTAGCCAGGCTGGTGTCGATGTCCTGACCTCAGGTGCTATACCTGGCTCGGACTCCCAAGGGGTGGGGGATTGAAACATTGAACCACTAAGAGGGGCCATTTGTTTACTAACTGATATATCTATCTATTGACCAATTGATTTAGAGAGAGAATCGCATTTTTGTAATTCATTTACTGACGTACTTACTTATGGAGAAGCTGGTGGTATTTATTTATTTATTTGTTTGTTTGTTTGTTTATTTTTAGGCCGGCTTGGATTTCCGTATTTATCTAGCTAGGTATCTAATCATTTAGAGGCAGGCTCACATTTACTCCTTTGTTTATTTAGACCCAGGCTTGTAACACTTTTTTATATACTTCTGTATTTGTGTGCAGGCTTGCATTTGTTTAATTACTTATCTATCTGTATCATCATTTAGAGGAAGGCTTTTCTTTTTTGACTTCCATGCAGTCGCGCATTTATTTATTTATTTGCTTACTTTAGACGAAGTCTTGTTGTGTCACCCGACTGGAGTTCACTGGCAATCGTGTTTTACTGCAACCTCTGCCTCCTGGGTTCAAACAATTCATCTACAAGAGCCTGCCGAGTACCTTGAACCACAGGCGTGTGCCACCGCGCCTGGCTAATATTTTTGAATTTTTAGTAGAGGTGGGTTTCACCCTGTAGGCCAGGATGGTCTCGATCTCTTCACCTCGTGATCCGCCCATCTCAGCCTCCCAAAGCACTGGTATTATAGTCGAAAGTCAATGCAAATGCCTTTATTTATTTATTTACGGACTTATTTATTTCTTCAGTTAGAGGCAGGCAGTCCGGCTTGCAATCGTTCGTTCATTCATTCATTCATTCATTCATTTATTTTAGATGAAGAGTTGCTCTGTCTCCCGGCTGGAGGGCAGTGGCAATCGTTTTCACTGCAACCTATGACTCCTGGGTTCAAGGAATTCTTCCATCTGAACCTGCTGAGTAGCTTCCACCACAGGCACGTGCCACACCGCCTGGCTAATATTTTTGTATTTTTAGCTGAGACGGGGTTGCACCATGTTAATCCAGGATGGTCTCGATCTCTTGACCTCACGATCTATTCGTCTTGGCCTGCCAAAGCGCTGGTATTACAGGCTACAGACAGAGCACCTGGCCTTCGTTTACTTATTTACATACTCATTTATTTAATTAATGGCAGGCAGGGACAGCTTGCCTTTATTTATTCATTTATTTATTTCCTTCGCCTTATTTTCTTAAACGGAGACAGAGTTTCTTTCACCGTCTTAGCCAGGGTGGTCTCGATGTCCTGACCTCAGGTGCTATACCCGTCTCAGGCTCCCAAGGGGTGGGGGATTGAAAGCATGAACCACTGACAGGGGCTATTTATTTTCTGACTCATTTATCTATTAATCAATTTATTTGAAGACAAAAATCGCACGTATTTATTTACTTGGAGGAGGGCTTGGATTTCTGTATTAAAATTGGTAATAAGATTTGGCTGTGCTCCTACCCAAACTCTCATCTTGAATTGTATTCTCCATCATGTTCATCTGTAAAGTGAGGGACCAGGTGTAGTTAATAATTGAAATATTGGGGCAGTTTCCGTTTGTGAGGGAGTTCTCGTGAGGTCTGATGGGTATATAAGTGTTTGGTAGTTCCTCCCTGAGTCATTCTTCCTCGTACCGCCTTGGGAGAAGGTGGCTTGCTTTCCGTTCCCGTTATCAGTCACCGTGAATGCAGGCCTCCTGACGCTTCCCCAGTCATGCAGAACTGTGAGTCAATTAAACGTTTTTCCTCCGCCTCCTGGGTTCAAGCGATTCTGCCAGGTCGGTTTCCGGAGCAGCCGGGACCACAGTCGCATGCCTGGCTGATATTTTGGTAGTTTGATTAGATACGGGGTTTCATCACGTTGGCCAGGATGGTCTCGATCTATTGACCTCGTGATCCACCGGTCTCAGCCTCCCAGCCTGCTGGGATTACAGGTGTGAGCCACCACGCCAGGCCTTTATTTATTTCTTTACTTATTTATTGATTTATTTACTTAGAGACAGGGCGGTCGGCTTCCATTTATATGTATCTATATATACACACATTGATTTATTTTCATCTTATTATTTTTTTAGATAACGACAGGGTTTCTTTCACCATCTTGGCCAGGGTGGTCTCGATGTCCTGTCCTCAGGTTGTATACCTGTCTCAGGCTCCCAAGGGGTGGGGGATTAAAAGCATGAACGACTAAGAGGGACTATTAATTTACTGACTGATTTATCTAATAATCAATTTACGTAGAGACAGAATCGCATTTATTTATTTATTTATTTGGAGGTGGGGTTGGATTTCTGTATTAAAATTGGTAATAAGATTTGGCTGCGCTCCTACCCCAAGTCTCATGTTGACTTGTAATCTTTGTGATGTTCACCCGTGAAGTGAGAGCCCTGGTGTAGTTAATTGAAACATTGGGGCAGTTACCATATGCGCTGGAGCTCTCACGAGATCTGATGGTATATAAGTGTTTGGAGGTTCCTTCCTGATTCATTCTTCCTCCTACCTCCTTGGGAGAGTCTTGCTTTCCGTTCCTGTTATCGGCCACCGTGAATGCAGGCCCCCTGACGCTTCCCCAGTCATGCAGAACTGTGAGTCAATTAAACGTTTTTCCTCCGCCTCCTGGGTTCAAGCGATTCTGCCAGGTCCGCTTCTGGAGCAGCTGGGACCACGGTCGCGTGCCTGGCTAATAATAATTTTGTATTTTTATTAGACACGGGTTTTCATCACGTTGGCCAAGATGGTCTCGATCTCTTGACCTCGTGATCCACCGGACTCAGCCTCCCAAAGTCCTGGGATTGCAGGTGTCAGCCGCCATGGCTGGTCTTTCTTTATTTCTTTACTTCCTGATTTATTTACCTAGAGGCAGGCCGGTCGGTTTGCAATTATATATATATATATATATATATACACACACACACACACAAACATTCGTATATGTATTTTCATCTTCTTATTGTTTTAAATAAAGACAGGGTTTTTTTTCACCATCTTGGCCAGGCTGTTCTCGATGTCCTGACCTCGGGTGATATACGCGGCTCAGGTTCCCAATGGACGGGTGATTAAAAGCATGAGCCACCAAGCGAGGCTATATGTTTATTGGCTTATTTATGTATGAATTGATTTATTTAGAGGCAGACTCGCATTTATTTATTTATTTATTTATTTACTTTCGATGCAGTTTTGTAGTGTCCTAAGGCTGGAGTGCAATTGCACTCGTGTTTCACTGCAACCTCCGCGTCGTGGGTTCAAACAATACTTCTACATGAGCCTGCCGAGTACGTTGAACCACAGGCGCGTGTCACCATGCCTGGCTCATATTTTTGAATTTTTAGTAGAGGTGGCGTTTCACCCTCTAGGCCAGGATGCTCTCGATCTCTTGACCCCGTGATCTGCCCATCTTGGTCTCCCAGAGCACTGATATTAAAGGCGAGAGCCGCTGCGCAAGATCTTTATTTCTTTATTTACGGGTTATTTATTTATTTAGTTAGTTAGAGGCTGGCAGGCCGGCTTGCATTCATTCATTCATTCGTTCATTCATTTTAGACAAAATCTTGCTCTGTCACCTGGCTGGAGGGCAGTGGCGATCGTTTTCACTGCAATTTACAACTCCTGGGTTCAAGGAATTCTTCCATCTGAGCCTGCTGAGTAGCTTCGACCACAGGCGTGAGCCACAACACCTGGCTAATACTATTGCATTTTTAGCAGAGACGGGGTTTCACCATGTTGGCCAGGATGGTTTCGATCTCTTGACGTCGCGATCCTCCCGCCTCGTCCCCCCCAAAGCGCTGCTATTACAGGCTAGAGTGGACGGACCCGGCCTTCGTTTACTTATTTACATACTTATTTCTTTTATTAACGGCAGGCGGGGCCAGCTTGCATTTATTTGTTTATTTATTTTCTTCCCATTATTATGTTTTTAAATGGAGACAGAGATTCTTTCCCCACCTTAGCCAGGCTGGTGTCGATGTCCTGACCTCGTGATCCACCGGACTCAGCCTCCCAAAGTGCTGGGATTTCAGGTGTCAGCCGCCATGGCTGGTCTTTCTTTATTTCTTTACTTACTGATTTATTTACCTAGAGGCAGGCCGGTCGGTTTGCAATTATATATATATATATATATATATATATATATATATATATATATATATACACACACACACACACACACACACACAAACATTCGTATATGTATTTTCATCTTCTTATTGTTTTAAATAAAGACAGGGTTTTTTTTCACCATCTTGGCCAGGCTGTTCTCGATGTCCTGACCTCAGGTGATATACGCGGCTCAGGTTCCCAATGGACAGGTGATTAAAAGCATGAGCCACCAAGCGAGGCTATATGTTTATTGGCTTATTTATGTATGAATTGATTTATTTAGAGGGAGACTCGCATTTATTTATTTAATTATTTACTTCAGATGCAGTTTTGTAGTGTCCTAAGGCTGGAGTGCAATTGCACTCGTGTTTCACTGCAACCTCCGTGTCGTGGGTTCAAACAATACTTCTACATGAACCTGCCGAGTACCTTGAACCACAGGCGTGTGTCACCATGCCTGGCTTAGGTTTTTGAATTTTTAGTAGAGGTGGCCTCTAGGCCAGGATGGTCTCGATCTCTTGACCTCGTGATCCGCCCATCTCAGCAAAGCACTGGTATTAAAGGCGAGAACCGCTGTGCAAGGCCTTTATTTATTTATTTACCGGTTATTTAGTTAGTTAGAAGCCAGCAGGCCGGCTTGCATTCATTCATTCATTCATTTTAGACGAAGTCTTGCTCTGTCACCCAGTTGGAGGGCAGTGGCAATCGTTTTCACTGCAACCTACGACTCCTGGGTTCAAGGAATTCTTCCATCTGAGCCTGCTAAGTAGCTTCGACCACAGTCACGAGCCACGCCTGGCTAATATTATTGCATTTTTAGCAGAGACAAGGTTTCACGATGTTGGCCTGGATGGTCTCGATCTCTTGACGTCGCGATTCTCCCATCTTGGTTTCCCAAAGTGCTGCTATTACCGGCTACAGCCCCCACACCCGGTCTTCATTTCATTATTTATGTACTTATTTATGTAATTAATGGCAGCCCGGCCAGCTTGCATTTATTTATTTATTTATTTATTTATTTTCTTTGCATTATTACTTTTTTAAATGGAGACAGACATTCTTTCAGCGTCTTAGCCAGGCTGATCTGTTTGTCCTGTCCTCAGGAGCAATAGCCAGCTCAAGCTCCCAAAGTGTAGGGGATTAAAAGCATGAACCACTAAGAGGGGCTATTTATTTACTGACTGATTTAATCTATTAATCAATTTATTTAGAGACAGAGTCACATTTTTTAAATTGATTTAGTGACTTACTTACTTATGGAGAAGCTGGCGGCATTTATTTATTTATTTATTTGTTTATTTTTAGGCCCGCTTGGATTTCCGTATTTATCTAGCTAACTATCTAATCATTTAGAGGCAGTCTTACTTTGACTCCTTTGTTAATTTAGACCCAGGCTTGCAACTTTTTTTTATATACTTCTGTATTTGTGTGCAGGCTTGCATTTATTTGCTTACTTCTCTATCTGTATAATCATTTAGAGGAAGGCTTGCATTTTTTGACTTCCATGCAGTCTCGCATTTATTTTTTTATTTACTTACTTTAGACGGAGTCTTGTTGTGTCACCATGCTGGCGTGCAATGGCAATCGTGTTTTATTGCAACCTCTGTCTCCTGGGTTCAAACAATTCATCTACATGAGCTTGCCTTTTACCTTGAACCACAGGTGCTTGCCACCACGCGTTGCTAATATTTTTCAATTTTTGGTAGTGGTGGGGTTTCACCGTGTAGGCCAGGATGGTTTGGATCTCTTGACCTCGTGATCCACCCATCTTGGCCTCCCAAAGCACTGGTATTATGGGTGAGAACAGCTGTACAAGACCTGTATTTATATAATTACAGACTTATTTATTTAGTTAGTTAGAAGTAGGCAGGCTGGCTTGCATTCATTCATTCATTTATTCATTCATTTATTTTAGATGAAGTCTTGCTCTGTCATCCAGCTGGAGTGCAGTGGCAATCGTTTTCACTGCAACCTATGACTCCTGGGTTCAAGGAATTCTTCCATCTGAGGCTGCTGAATAGCTTCCATCACAGGTGCATGCCACAACGCCTAGCTAATATTTTTGTATTATTAGCAGAGATGGTGTTTCACCATGTTGTATGGGATGGTCTCGATCTCCTGACCTCACGATCTGCCAGTCTCGACCTTCCAAAGTGCTGCTATTTCAGGGTAGAGCAAGCACACCTGGCCTTCATTTACTTATTTATGTACTTATTTATTTAATTAATGACAGACAGGACCAGCCTGCATTTATTTATTTATTTATTTTCTTTGCATTAGCACTTTTTTAAATGGAGACAGACATTCTTTCTCCATCTTAGCCAGCCTGGTCTTGATGTCCAGACCTCAGGTTCTATACCTGGCTCGGGCTCCAAATTGGTGGGTGAATAAATGCATGAATCACTAAGAGGGCTATTGATTTTCTGACAAATTTATCTATATTTAAAAAAATTTATTTAGAGACAGAATTGCATTTATTTATTTATTTATTTATTTACTGACGTACTTACTTGTGGAGAAGCTGGTCTCATTTATTTTTTTATTTATTGGTTTATTTTTAGGCTGGCTTGAATTTCTGTATTTATCTAGCTAGCTAAGTAGTTATTTAGAGGCAGGCTTACATTTACTCATTTATTTATTTAGACCAAGGCTTACAACATTTTTTTATATACTTCTGTATTTGTGTGCAGGCTTGCATTTATTTACTTACTTAACTATCTGTATAATCATTTAGAAGCCTTGCATTTTTTGACTTACATGGAGTCTCGCATCTATTTATTTATTTATTTATTTAATTTAGACTAAGTCTTGTTGTGTCACCAGGCTGGAGGGCAATTACAATCATGTTTCATTGCAACCTCCATCTCCTGTGTTCAAACAATTCTTCGATATGAGCCTGCCGAGTACCTTGAACCACAGGCGCGTGCCACCATGCCTGGCTAATATTTTTGAATTTTAAGTAGAGGTGGGGTTTCACCCTGTAGGCAAGAATGGTCTCGATCTCTTGACCTCGTGATATGCCCATCTCGGCCTCCCAAAGCGCTGGTATTACAGGCGAGAGTCGCTGGGCAAGGCATTTGTTTATTTATTTTAGGACTTATTTATTTATTTAGTTACAGGCAGGCAGGCCTGCTTCCAGTCATTCATTCATTCATTCATTCATTCATTCATTTATTTTAGATGAAATCTTGGTCTGTCACCCTTCTGGAGTGCAGTGGCAATCATTTTCACTGCAACCTAGGACTCCTGGGTTCAAGGAACTCTTCCATCTGAGCCTGCTGAGTCGCTTCCCCCACAGGCACGTGCCACAACACCAACTATTTTTGTATTTTTAGCAGAGACAGGGTTTCACCATGTTGGCCAGGATGGTCTCAATCTCTTGACCTCGCTATCCGTGGGTGTCGGCCTCCCAAAGCGCTGCTATGTCAGGCTAGAGCCAGCACAACTGGCCTTCCTTTCCTTATTTACATACGTATTTGTTTAATTAACGGCAGGCAGGGCCAGCTTGCATTTATTTATTTATTTATTTTCTTCCCATTATTATTTTTTTAAATGGATGCAGAGATTCTTTCACCATCTTAGCCAGGCTGGTCTTGATGTCCTGACCTCAGGTGCTATACTCAGCTGAAACTACCAAGGGGTGGAGGATTAAAAGCATGAACCACTAAAAGAGGCCATTTATTTACTGACTGATTTATCTATTAATCAATTTATTTAGAGAGGGAATCACAATTTTTTTATTCATTTACTGACGTATTTACTTATGGAGAAGGTGGCCCCATTTATTTATTTATTTATTTGTTTATTTTTAGGCCCGCTTGGATTTCCGTATTTATCTAGCTAGCTATCTAATTATTTAGAGGCAGGGTCACATTTACTCATTTATTTATTTAGACCCAGGCTTGCAACATTTTTTAAATATACTTCTGTATTTGTGTGCAGGCTTACATTTATTTAATTCCTTACCTCTCTGTATAATCATTTAGAGGAAGGCTTTTATTTTTTGACTTACATGCAGTCTTGCATTTATTTATTTATTTACTTACTTTACACGAAGTTTTGTTGTGTCACCAGGCTGGAGTGCAATGGCAATCGTGTTTTACTGCAATCTCTGCTTCCTGGGTTCAAACAATTCATCTACACGTGCCTGCCCAGTACCTTGAACCACAGGCGCGTGCCACCACGCCTGGCTAATATTTTTGAATTTTAGTAGAAGTGGGGTTTTTCACCCTGTAGGCCAGTATGATCTCGATCTCTTGACCTCGTGATTCGCCTCCCTCGGCCTCCCAAAGAGCTGGTATTACAGGTGAAAGCCGCTGCGCAAGGCCTTTATTTATTTCTTTAAGGACTTATTTATTGATTTATTTATTTAGAGACAGGCAGGCATTCAGTCAATCATTCATTCATTGATTGATTCATTCATTCATTCATTTATTTTAGATGACGACTTACTCTGTCACCCAGCTGGAGTGCAGTGGTAGCGGGCATGTCTGGTCTCGCGGCTGCCCTCGCGCTCCCCTTCTGCTTCTTCCCGTGTGGACCAGATGTCAGACGTGGCCGCTGGACTTAGTCTATGGCCGGCTGTATCTGAGGTCCACCAGCAGGCCTTCTCATCCGGAGCTGTTGCGGGATAGGGCGCCAGGCTCCCGGGAGTCGCACGCGTGGCTATCCTCTGGGCACCCGCGATCGGTGAATCCGGGGTTGACCAGATGTCGGCAGTGGCTGCCGGACTTAGCCTCTAGCTGACCGCATCTGAGGTCGACCAGGAGGCTGCCGGCGACAGTCCCACTAAGACGGCGATGAGGGTTTGGACCTGAGCGGCGACTCCTCTTTCCCCTCAACCCACCACCTGCTTTCGGCGTAGCTGGGACTGTCCGCGCCCAGCTGCTTCTTCTCGTTGCTTTTCAGCCCTACTTTCAGTTTGCATCCACAGGTCTGAGAGGTAGATAGATAGGTGAGGGCCGCGGCTGCAGGATTTTATTTGTTTTAATGTGTGTTTTTGTATTTGTTTTCTTCTTTTCTGAGACAGGGTCTCCCTCTTTTTCACCACGTTCAGTAGGCCGATCTTGAACTCCGCACCTCGTGACCCACCCTGACCTCACGATCGCGGCTCATGGCAGCGTCAACCGCCCCTTCCTAGACACAGGTGATCTCCGCCTCCAAGTAGCTGAGACTACAGGGTTCTTGTAAGTACAGGAGGTAGATCACACACTTGCATTTCCACCCTGTGGGTGTGTGTGCGTGTGTGGGTGCATGGGGAGGAGAGAGAGAGAGAGAGAGAGAGAGAGAGGCAGAGAGAAAGCTCATGGGGGGAGGGGCGGAGAGAAGACAGTTCATTGTGACCTTGATTACGTTTTACCTTTCTTCCCGCCCTCTTATTGGCTTGTTAATTCTTACCGTTTCTTTTCACTTCTATGTGTTACGTTGATCCTTTTTTGGTTTCCTTGTTTAATTTACATATGGATGGATTTATGGATTTATTTAGAGGCAGGCAGGGTATCTTTCTGTTGCCTTTTTCTTTCTTCAGTCTTATTTTCTGCACGCTGGTGTTTGTATATACAAATACATTAATAAATTATACATAACACGCAGTAATATATATGCAAATAATCATATATTACGTATGAAATAAAATGAATGGCTGGGCACGGTAACTCATGACTGGAATCCTAGCACTTTGGGAGGCCGAGGTGGGTGGATCACCTGAGGTCAGGAGTTCAAGACCAGCCTGGCCCTCATGGTGAAACCCCATGTTTAAAAAAAAAAAAAGAAAAAAGAAAAAAAAAGAAATAAAATAGATAATTGTTCTACATCTAAGTGTGTGTTAATATTACTTTTCATAAACTTTGGTGCTTATTTTAATTACCACCTTCGTTCACATCCTCTTGGTTGTTTCTTCTTATGGTTTCTTAATTCTTCCATGTCATTCTTACGTTTATCACGTCTTCGTTCATTCGTTTATTTAGTTAGAGGCAGGGTCTCAAGTATTTCTCTACAGGCATTCATTCATTTATTTGTGTTTATTTATCTATCATTATATAGAGGCAGGGTCGCATTTGTTATTTATTTATTCATTCATTCATTTTATTATTTTTATTTATTGATTGATTTTTAAATAGAGACAGGGTTTCACCATGTTGGCCAGTCTGGTGTCGATGTTCTGATCTCAGGTGATCCACCCACCTCAGCATCTCAAAGTGCTGGGGGATTACAGGCCTGAGTCACCATGTCCGGCTATTTATTCATTTATTTATCTATCAATCGATTTATTTAGAGGCAGGCTCCTTCATATATATTTATTTATTTATTTGGGGGAAGGCTCACATTTCACTCTTACTTTCTTTCGAGGCAGGCTCGCATTTTCTCTCTCTGTCTCCCTCCCTCCCCCCTCCCCCCTCCCCTTTCCATCTGTCTCTCTTTAAAGGCAGGGTCTCTCTCTGTAGCCCAGGATCATTCCACACTCAATGCTTTGGACCAAGCCATCATCCCTCCTCTTGTCCCTCCCGTCCCCACTACCTGGGACTACATGCATGTGCCACGCCACCACAGGGGTTAAGTATTGCATTGTTTTTAATGTATGTATGTATGTATGTATGTATGCGAGATGGGGTTTGGGGTTCCACCATGTCTCCCAGCTTGGTCCGGAACTCCTGCTCTCCAGAAATGCGCCCACCTTGGCCTCTCACAGTGCTGTTGTTACAGGCGTGAGTCACTGCACCTGGCTCAGTTTCTATTTGCCTGCCTGCTCGCCTGCTTATCATCCGTCCATCTGTCCATCCGTCCATCCATCCGTCCATCCGTCCATCCATCCGTCTTACCTATCACCTTCTTAGTAGCCATGTGGTCTCACTTTGTGGTCCACACTCTGCACACATATATTCCTTTTTAAACTTTGATGATGATGCTGATGATGATCATTTATACAGGTGGAGGTGGTGTCAACTGACAGCTTGAGATGATCTCAAACTTTTGCGCTCCAGCCATCCTCCCACGTTGGCCTTTCAGACTGCTGCGATGACAGGCATGAACATGGAACAGGCCTGGTCATATCTGTCTTGTGTGTTTCTTTCCCATCCTTGTTTCCTGTCTGGATGCATAGTTGATAGTACGGGCGTTGCAAACAAAGAAAATTTTCACACACATCTCACCATCCTGCCTTGTCTTTCCAGTGCCACAAGCCCTATCGAGGGTGATATACCTGTTCCCTGATGGTTTTATATAGTGTAGAAAGCGTTGGCATTGGCCGTGTGCACCTGTTCTTTTTTTTTTGATGGAGTCTCTCTGTTGCCCAGGCACAAGCCCCACCTCCCCAGTTCAAGCGATTCTCCTGCCTCAGCCTCCACAGTAGCTGGGACTACAGGGGCCTGACACCACGCCTGGCTAATTTTCCTATATTTAGTAGAGACGGGGTTTCACCACGTCGGCCACGATGGTCTTCACCTCTTGACCTTGTGATCCTTCCGCCTCGGCCTCCCGAGGCTTTCACAGTGGGATTTCAATGGGACAGGCATGCATGCATGTGAACTGATGGGGCTTTCCAGATCCATGTCCTGGCAGAAGTCTCTGGTCCGGTGTCCCCCATCGGCTGCCTGACTTTTATTATTATTATTATTATTATTATTATTATTAATTATTATTTTCTCTTTTAAGCTGGGCTCGCCTTCCCATCCATGTTGCTCAGTTGCTCAGGCTGGCCTCGAACTTATGGCCTATTTCAACTTTAGTATTATTGCTGTTGTTGTTGTTCCTATTATGTTCGCGAGGTATGTGGTGGAAGCTACTACTACTTAGCAGTGTTGGGAAACTCTGTTCTTAGGACAAATTTTCATACTCCATGAAAATTTCCCCTTCAAATGAACATCTGTGAAAAGAAGGAAATGATTTAAAAAATAAAGAGAAAGACAAAAAGCACGCAGTGGAAGTTTCTTTGATCACCTCCCAGGGTGTTCCTTGGACCCAGCAGGAGGGAGGGAGGGAGGGAGTCAGTGAGCGAGCTGCAGTGGGTGGGTGGGTGGGTGGGTTACATTTGGGGTTTTTGGTGCTAAATCCTCTCAGGAGGCCCCAAAGGCCCACCAGGAGCCTCCTCCCCAGGGGAACTGCATTGAGGCTGCTTCAAATTCACCAGCGATAGTTTCACCAGATGGCCTGGGTGGGCCGGATTGGATGAGACTGGACCACCCAGGACTGTGCTGTTCTTGCTGGGTGTGGGGGTGGGTTGACTTACTTACAGGATAAACTGACAGCCCCGGCATGAAAACTAAGATGCATTTCTAGGGTGCCCGGGTAGGACAGTGTCACATAGGACGCCCTTCTTTTGGTCAGCAGCCTGCCTTTAGCTTCCTCAGATGTGTGAGGACAACTTCCCATCAGAGCCTGTTTTTGTCCCTTTTTCCACCACAGAGATGACACACATGAGAGGGAGAAAGAAATAGCTCAATAGATGCTGCATGTCCTCATTTGTGGAATCATCAGTCAGCTGCAGACAGACAGCTGCACCCATAGACAGATGCAAATCAAACACCATTTCTGGGTCCCCATGGTCTGGATGGTCTCTCTCTCTCTCTCTCTCTCTCTCTCTCTCTCTCCCTCCTCCCTCCCTCTAGCACAGCATGCGAGTGCATGCACTCACAAACACTCTTTCCAAATTCACATCACAAACCACATTAATTTACCCCTTTAGCCCTATACAGGCTGAGTAAACCTCATCTTACCACCCCATGGCTGAGGAAACACCTTCTCTATGATATATTAAAAAGATTGGCTGAGCTGGATGAGGCAGCCCATGCCTGTAATTCCAGCACATTGGGAGGCCGAGCCAGGTGGATCACTTGAGGCCAGGAGTTCAAGACCAGGTTGGCCAACATAGCGAAACCCCTTCTCTACGAAAAATATAAAAATGTGCCAGGTGTGGTGACATATGCTTGTCATACCAGTAACTCAGGAGGCTGGGGCAGGCCAGTCACTTGAACCAGGGAGGTCGACATTGCAGTGAGCCAAGATCCATGCCATGGCAATCCAGCCTGGGTGACAGAGTGAGACTCTCTCAAAATACTGATAGTAATGAAGCTTAGCTGGGCATGGTGGCAGCTGCCTGTTAATCCTAGCTGGGCAATCCCATGAGAAAAAAAAAGAAAGGAAGGAAGGATAAAGAGAGAGAAAAATGGAGGGAGGCAGGGAGGGAGGGAGGGAGATAGAGAAAGGAAGAAAGAAAGAAATGGAAAGTGAAAGAGAAAGGGAGACAGAAAGAAAGAGAGAGGGAGAAAGGGAGAAAGGGGAGAGAGAGAGACTTAAATTCTGGAGTGCAGTGGTGTCATCCTAGCTCATTCACTGCAGTCTGGACACTCCTTGGCTCGAGATTCTTCCACCTCAGCCTCCAGAGTACCTGGGACCACAGGCATGTACCATTGTGCCCAGATCATTTATTTATTTGTTTATTTTTTTAGAGACAATGTTTCACCATGTTGGTTAGGCTGCTCTCGAACTCCCGACCTCAGGTGATCCGCCTGCCTCAGCCTCCCAAAGTGCTGGGATGACAGGTGTGAGCCACAATGCCTGGCCTGTGTCCAGATCATTTTTACAAGTTTTCTACGGACAGGATCTAATTGGTTGTGACTCAGGGGTTTAGTGTCCAAAGACACAAACAGAGAGAGAGAAAACCAAAGAAACCGGCGTGCGATGTGCTATGTATGGATGCTCTACGTGGACTAATAATTAATGAAAGTGTTACTGCCTGTGGGGTCCATTTTATACTATAGCAAGGCTACACCAACCAGGCAGGAAAACTGCGATCTGAGCTTGGCCACCATCCCGTGTTCATCTCATACTGAATCTACCCAATTGTCAGCTCAGAGAAATATATTTTTCATCTTTTATTTGAGACGGAGTCTCACTCGGGCACCCAGGCTGGAGCGTTGTCGTGGTGCGATCTCAGCTCCCTGCTATGTCTGCCTCGTGGGCTCAAGTGATTCTCGTGCCTCAGCCTCCCCAAGTGGCTGGAATTGCAGGCACGCACATGACCACTCCCAGCTGCTTTTTGTATTTTTAGTGGAGACATACGGGGTTTCGACACGTGGCCCAGGCTGGTCCGCTGACCTTTATGATGACTGCACCATATGGAAATTCAAGAAAACAGGGTCGGGCGTGGTGGGTTGCTCATGCCTGTCATCATATCACTTTGGGAGGCAGGCCGAGGCGGGCAGATCATGAGTCTGAGAGATCGAGACCATCCTGGCCAACGTGGTGAAACCCCATCTCTACTAAAAATACAAAAATTAGCTGGCTGTGGTGGGGTGCACCTGTAGTCTCAGCTACTCAGGACGCTGAGGCAGGAGAATCACTTGAACCTGAGAGGTGGAGGTGGCAGTCAACTGAGATTGCACCACACTGCCCTCCAGCCTGGGCTCACTGCAACTTCCACCTCCCGGGTTCAAGCAATTCTCCTGCCTCAGCCTCCCGAGTTGCCGGGATTACAGGCGTTCTCCAGAAAACAAAAGAAAACAGGATGCATTTACCGAAACCTACACACCTACGCATGTCTTTTTTTTTTTCCTTGTTTGAGTTTGTGTACTTTTAGTCATCAAACAGATACGCCTCCTCACACCTATTCTCTTTCTCTCTCTCTCTGTCTCTCTCTCGCCCCCTCCCTCGCTCTCTCTCTTTCTCTCTTTTTCTTGTTTTTCACCTGGCCTAAAGAGATCCACCCATTGAAAGTAAGAAAGAGACAGCTCCTTCCAATGATTTTATTGATTTAGAGACAGCGTCTCACTCTGTCACCCTGGCTGGAGTGCAGTGGTGCCATCATAGCTCACTCACTGCAGTCCAGACACTCCTTGGCTCAAGAGATTCTTCTGCCTCAGCCTCCAGAGTATCTGGGACCACAGGCACACACCACTGTGCCCAGATAATTCATTCATTCATTCAAGATGGGGTTTCACCAAGTTGGTCAGGCTGGTCTGGAACTCCCAACCTCAGGGGATCTACCTGCCTTGGCCTCCCAAAGTGCTGGGATGACAGGTGTGAGCCACCAGGCCCGGCCCCTCAGATCAGTTTGTAAGTGTTTTCTACAGGCAGGGTCTCATTGCTTCATTGCAATCCTCCTGACCCAGCGTCTCAAAGTTTTGGGATGATGGATGGGCTCAAGCCACACTGTGCCTGGCCTCCAGGGACTGATTCTCGACCACAACTGATGTGCTAATATTTTTTTCTTTTTTTCATTCTTCTCTTTTTGAGATGGAGTCTCGCTCTGTGCCAGGCAAAGTGAGGCACATCATTTTGAAAGTAGCAGCACTGCCACCTTTTAGAGCCCCATTCAAAAGCAGAAAGCCCTGTTTCCCTTCTGGAGTTGGAGGTGATGGCTCCCATAGTCTTGGGATCTTCTCCTTTCATTCAGAAGCAGGCAGTACCCCAGAAGAAGGCTGGCTGTGGCTGGGGGTTGGGGGATGTGGTGGGGTGGGAAGAGTCTCCTTTTCTCCTGCTTCAGCCTTCAGTAGCTGGAATGACAGGCATGCACCACCAAGCCTGGCTACTTTTCCTATTTTCAGTAGGGATGGGGTTTCACCATGTTGGTCAGGCTGGCCTCGAACTCCTGACCTCAAGTGATCCTCCCTTCTGGGTCTCCCAAAGTGCTGGGATGATGGACATGAGCCTCCAGGATTTCACCCTTGAAGAGCAAGCATGTGGGCTGGGTGCGGTGGCTCACGCCTGTCATCCTAGCACTTTGGGAGGCCCAGGAGGGAGGATCATGAGGTCAGGAATTCGAGACCAGCCTGGCCAATGTGATCAAACCCCATCTCTACTAAACATACAAACAATTAGCCAGGCATGGTGGTGGGCACCTGTGATACCAGCAACTCGGGAGGCTGAGGCAGGCAGGAGAATCGCTTGAACCTGGGAGGCGGAGGTTGCACTGAGCCGAGATCACGCCATTGCACTCCAGCCTGGGTGACAGGGGTGAGATTGTTTCCGGGGGAAAAAGAAAAAGGAGCAAGCTCACACCCTGCCACCTTTCACTGCAGCCGGCCCTTCCTTAGGCTCTGAATGACGTGTCATTTCTGCCATAGGTTGACTCCAAAGATCCCCTCCCCATTAGTGACTCAGTTCCATAGCTTGGACTTTGTGTCACCCCATCCCAAAGACGGACGTGTGGAATCCAACTGGGAGGGAGGGGAGAAACAGATCGGGGTATCTGGTGACCTGGGCCTGGGGAGACTGTCATCCTTCGCTGCTCATGAAAAGGTCACATCGGGGCATAGGGAGAGCTTTGCCTTTGTCCCTTTGAAGGTTCGCCTGAAACATCAACTCGTCAGAGACAGATGAATCAGAGAATAGGCCAGACACGTTTCATTTCTGGGACCCGTCTTCACAGGAGCCTGCAGAAAGAAGGCCCCCGGGGTGACTTCTCACACAGGGTGTGTCTTCTCTGACTGTAGGTCCTGAAACCTTGTTTCCAGGGAGGGGGAGGGCCCTGCCTCTTCCATGAAAGGAAAGAGCGCGTACTTAGAGAGGCTGAGAGGAATCTAGATCGACAGAGGGTCCCTGCCGGGCTTCCCCACTCGGTGTATGATTTGGGGAGGTCGAGGCCAGGCTGCCACTCGGATGGAAGAGGCATGTCTCAGACTTTTCTCTCTGCCACTTGTGGCATCTATACCTCTTGTATTTCCCAGATAAACTCCTCAACTTAAAAATAAACGGTTAAGGAAAATCTTACCTAGTGAAACCAATCATAGAGACGCTAAGGAAGAAAGCTTATGACTGTGGCATACATTTCTAGACATAGGACCTATCACAGTGCCTTTGTGTGAGTGATTTCTGAGACATAGGAACTGTATTGCTACTGGGCTGGGATGGCAGTGATGTTCTCGTGGTGAGACATTGCATGGAGCAATGTGTAGTGTGCAGACTCCGATCTTAGAGGTCAGATGTGGGTGCTCTGGGGTTCACCAAACTAGATTCCTGGCTTGTGGGGAGCCCACCCATGTGAAGGCTTGCAAGGCAAGCTACACGATACGAGTGGTTGAGCCTAGAAACAGTGTCTCCGGGAGGAAGGAATTTGAGATTGAGAGATGAAAAGAGGCAAGGGGAGAGGCTAGTTAAAAGATAACCAGGAAGACGTGCATTCTTGAGGAACAATGTGATTAGAAAGATCAAGGTGGTCTTGAGAAATTAGGTCTTTGTAAACCTCCAAAATAATCATTACCTTTTGAGATTACTGATTGTGTATGTGCCATCTTTATTGTACAGAGCATGTGATTTAGTGATCAGCTTTTCCTCTTGCACTGATGTAAACCAGAGCCTGGAAAATGTATATGATCAAAGCCTTTGAGAAATAAAGTTGTTAGTGAAGCATTGACTTCTCAACCCTCCTGACCCCGCTTTGTCTGTCTTCTTTTCTTCCTGCGCACCCCCCACTCAGGTTGGAATCCTCTTGCTGGTCGAGAGCTCCTGGCACTGACTGATTCACCAGAGGGTGGACTCTGGGGAACAGGATTCAGAAATGCATACTAGACCACCACGCACAGTGGCTCACGTCCGTCCTCCCAGAGCTTTGGGAGACCTAGGTGGGTGGATCACATGAGGTTGAGAATTCAAGGCCAGCCAGGGCAACATGGAGAAATCCCATCTCTACTAAAAATACAAAATTCCCCAGGCATGGTGGTACGTGCCTGTCAACCCAAGCTACTCGGGAGGCTGAGGCAGAAGAATCACTGGAACCCAGTGTAAGGCCGGCTGCCTCACCAGGAGCTAAATGGACACACTTATCACTCCCTGTGCCGGATAATGAAGTCATCATTCCACACACCCACTCCTATCTGGCCTCTCCATGCAGGCTCCACACACCCACTCCTGCATTCTTCATTCAACCCCTTCAAAATTTAAAAAGCCCACCAAAGATTTGTCCAATGGCAGCTTAACATTGACCTCTCCAGCCAGTCAACCCACCAGTAGTCCCACCTGGCAACCGATGGTAGCTCATCCCATCGGCACCTTGACTTCCCCACACCAATGAAACTGTCTGCTCTTTGTTTCCCTAGTGATCAATCAAACCCCCTCACCAATGAAACTCACCAATGAAATTGTCAACTCTTTGTTTCCCTAAAGACCAATCAATTATCTCCACTCCCTATAAAACCCCACACCCTGAGAAGCCCAGTGTAACTTCTCTGGCCCCTTCCCAGACCACAGAACCTCACCCGGGAATTGAATAAATTGGATTCTCATTTTCTCACACTGGCCTCAGTTTCCGCATTTTGACTCAGCAATATACCTTACATCCAGGATGCAGAGGTTTTGGTGAGCTGAAATCATGCCACTGCACTCCAGCCTGGGCAACAAGAGTGGAACTTTGTGGGGGTGGGGGGAAGAAATGCAAAGTTTGGGAGTGAAAACGTGACCCCGGGATGGGAGGAAGCATGCTGCAAGCTGTCTTCTCCCCGTGAAATCCACGCTGTCTCTGGGAGAGAGGGTTTCACGGACCTTCGTTTCCCTGTAACAGGTATTGCCACTCTGAGGTAGTTGGTCTGGAGTCCACTCGGAAACGCTATGGACTGGACTTCCATCTTAGATAGGCCCCATCTCCACACCTAGCCTCTGTCCACACATCCTTGCCCTTTGTCTCCTCTTCCTGTTCTCTAGGGGAATTGAAGTTCCAGATGAACCCATGGGTTGGTGCCTAGGCCGTGTCCCCTGGAGGCTCTGGTTGACTAGTTGCAGGCGGACACCACCTGAGAGGACTCCCTGGGCCCAGAAACGACCTGGTCTGAGAGGGAAAGGGGAGAGGCTGGCAACATGGCATGCCTGAGTCACTCCCCACAAACCTCCATCTTGACCCAGAGCGATCCAAGGTTCCCTTCTTTTCCGTGCTGACAGTTGCAAGCATCAGTTGTCTTCGGGCATCACCTAGCGGCCACTGTAATGGAAAATCGAGGTGGGGTGGAGGGAGGTCTGTCTGACGACTTCACAGAGCCTGGGGCAACCGGTTTCTCTTCCTCCCATCTGGAGGCCCCTCCCTCTCTCCCTTGTTGCCTAGGGAACATCCACCCTGGTGGGGGCCCTATTGTTCTTTTATCAGTACTTTGTGTTTCTTTGTTTGTTGGTGACTTTCATGCGCATAGACTCTTCTACTTGGGCTTTATGAGGAGTTGGTTTATTTTTTTAAGAACCCCCCCCCGCCCCTTTACTCCAATTCAGTGAGTTTGTGAGGTGAGTTCCCCCCAACAACATGCCCCCCCACCATCCTGGGTGGAAACGTTCTGGAGCCAGCCGGGTGGGAGTCCATCTTCTCTCCCCTCCCCCAACACTTTGCCGGTTGACATTTACATGGGTGATCGCCAGGCCTGACCTCACTCAGTGGCCACTGTTTTTGAAGAGGGGGTGGGGGTGGGGCAAGGTCCCACCTCCCCAGAGGCAGCTGGGGGCTATGGCACAGCCTTTGGTCCACATGGGTAAGCGGGTGGGCGGGCTGGACTGCAGTGGTCGTGTTTTTTCACCCCTTCACTCCTCAGGCCTCCCTCCCTCCCTAGGAAAGCTTCATCTTGGCTGGGTGTCAATCACCTTTTATCATGATATCTTATTTTCTCCTTCCCCAGGCCGGCATATTTGCAAAATGGAAAGGGAATCATGGCGCCATCCTGGGCCGTAGTAGTATTTGCCCAAAATAGAAACGCTGTCTAAAAAGTAATACTTTGCTCCCTTAAGATTACCGGAGGCGATGCCTTGGCACAGAATTCTAGTAAGGCGTATCTTTTCCGCAGGACGTGTTAGCTGCTGTTTTTCTCCTGTTGTTGACTAGCGCTTTTGTGGATTTCTCCACGTGTAGTGACACCGGGTTGATGTCAACTGCACTTCATAATGTGATAGCCTGCTTTTTGCCAGTTAAAACTAAATCTCTCTGACTAAAAGCTGTTCAGGCTTTAGGTTAGCTTCCAGAGCTGTACAGATTCCATCTTCCATCTTAGCTTCTACATTTTAGTTATTTTCCCACCATTCAGTACAGAAGCAGAGTACGTAGCTGGGGCGGGCTGACACTGGGCACCTCCAGGAATGCATTTGTTGATAAGAGGCCGAGTTAAGTGATACAAACAGAGCCTGGGAACACAGGCAGCTGCCGTCCAGTGCCCAGAGCCCCCGTCACCTATGTAAGTTGTATGTCTTTTGTGACAACATTACCCCTCGCACCTGGCACTGTTTTATTTCTCATATAATAGTTTACCTTTTAATTTTTGCTTATTCTGCTTTTGTGAAAAATTTGCTTCAGTTAAGTTCCCCCTCCCATTTAAAACTAGGGTATAAAAGACCTAACATTTTCTTAGGGGACGAGAGAATTTTGGGGATCAGCCATCTCTTGGTTGCTGGCATAATAAAGGACTCATATTTCAATCCCAGAGTGTGCTGCATTCTTTGACTTGCTTGGGTACAAAAATAAGGTCTTCTGCTTCTGCTTCTTCTTTCTTCTTCTCCTTCTCCTTCTGCTTCTCTTTCTCCTTCTCCTTCTTTTTTGTAGTATTTTATTTCCTGATCTCTCTGAAACATGCAAAAATTCATATAGCTAAGGGAACTTACCATGCTAAAATGTTCCTCGACATGACAAGTTTCTACAAAATATATTTCAAGGTAGTACCTTCATTTCATTCCTGAGGAATCAACATGTGAACATGACATTTAGGTGGTGAAATTTAGGATACAAACATAAGTGTCAAATAATATGATACTTCCAGTTTACTGGAAAACATAACAATTGTGACAGTCACACCTAACACTTTGCTTAAAGAAAGAGAGAAGCGGCTGCAGGGGGAGAGCGCGGGCAATTCTGCCGGCTGCTCGGCCTGGCACGCCAATGCGCATGCGCAAGCGGGGACTCAGAAGCCCTGGCACTGAGCCGGGGCTTGCCTCACAGTGACGGCCGCCGTGTCCCGGGGAACCGTCTCAGCGGCTTGGCAAGGCAGGGGCCCGCTGCGGCATTGTCTGGGCGTTGGGCGGCGGCACCTCGCTCACCGCGATCGTCACCACGGTCCCACGATTTCCGGAGTCCGGCATGGCGGAACCAGGCTGAGAAAAGTTCCAGCGGACCGTCACGGATGCCCAGGGCGATGGATCCCGAAGGATCCCCTACATGATTCAGGCCTGCCCAGACGATCTTGGGGTGCGTCTCCTTGAAGGCTGTCCCCGCTGGGAATTAAAGGTAAGGTCAGCCTGTGTGGTGCGGGGCTCCTCTAACCCCGAGGGGCTTCCCGGAACAGAGCAGAACCGCACAGCCTCAGGAGCTGCCTGCGACTGTAGGATTTCCCCGCGTGGCTTAGTCTCCGTGTGTGTGTGTGAGTGTGTGCATGTGTGTGTGTCAGCTTGTCCGTCTCCGTCTGTGTTCACGTGTGTGTGCATGTGTTTGCGCTGCTTGTGGCTGGGGCTCGCCTGACAAGTGACTGCCACCGTGGTTTGCTGCACCGTGTCAGCAGCTTGGCAAAGCAGGGGCCCTCAGCGGTAGTGCCTTCTCCATCAGCAGCGCTGAGAAACACAGGTCCCTGGACTTGGAGACCAAGGCAGGGCCCCTTGGCGGGTGGCCCATGTCGAAGGGGGGCAGTGAGCTCACGGAGCAGGGGAATGTTCTGCTGACACCCTCCTCGAGGGTCTCAGGCCCATGTTTCCGGGGTCCACCGACACCCGCCACACCTCATCAGACTTAATCTCCAGCCCGATGCGACCCGACCACGGCCCACGCGTTCCAAGCCATCCAGAATGCCATGGGGAGGGCAGTCCCCAGAGAACACCTGACGATCTGAAGCGCCCTCGTCCTCGAGCCGATCCGATGAGGAAAGCTGACTCAAAGAGGTACGGAGGTCAGAACTGCCGGGCTCCCGCGCTGCTTGTGCCAGGCAGCGTCCTTTCCCAGAAAGGCCCCGGGCACCGCCTGCAGCCTTGTCCTCTGCGGCTGCGGTGGGAGAGCGCTGACACTGCTGCCGGCCGCGTGGCCGGGCACGCCAATGCGCATGCGCAAGCGGGGCCTCAGCAGCGCGAGCGCTGAGCCGGGGCGCGCGTCACAGTGACGGCCACCGTGTCCTGGGAAACAGTCTCAACGACTTGGCTAGGCAGGGTCCCGCTGCGGCATTGCCTGGGCGTTGGGCGGCGGCACGTCGCTCACCGCGATCGTCGCCACGGTCCCGCGACTTCCGGAGTCCGGCTTGGCGGAACCAGGCTGAGAGAAGGTCCAGCGGACCTTCAAGGATGCCCAGGGTGATGGATTCCGAAGAATCCCTAGATGATTCAGGCCAGCCCAGACGATCTTGGGGTGCGTCTCCTTGAAGGCTGTCCCCGCTGGGAATTAAAGGTAAGGTTAGCCTGTGTGCGGCGAGGTGCTCTAACCCCGAGGGACTTCCCGGAAGAGAGAAGAACCGCACAGTCTAAGGAGCTGCCTGCGACTGTTGGATTTCCCCGCGTGGCTTAGTCTCCGTGTGTGTGTGTGTGTGTGTGCATGTGTGTGTGTCTGCTTGTATGTCTCCGTGTGTGTTCACGTGTGTCCGTGTATTTGCGCTGCTTGTGGCCGGGGTTGGCATAGCAGGGGCCCTCATCGATAGTGCCTTCTCCATCAGCAGCGCTGAGAAACAGGGTTCCCTGGACTTGGAGACCAAGGCAGGGCCCCTTGGTGGGTGGCCCATGTCGAAGTGGGGCAGTGAGCTCACGGAGCAGGGGAATGTTCTGCTGACACACTCCTCGAGGGTCTCAGGCCCATGTTTCTGGGGTCCAGCGACCACCGCCCACGCCTTCCAAGCCATCCAAGATGCCATGGGGCGGGCACGCCCCAGTGAACACCTGACGATCTAAAGCGCCCTCATCCTCGAGTTGATCCGATCAGGAGAGCCGGCTCAAAGAGGTACGGAGGTCAGAACTGACGGGCTCCTGCGCTGCTTCTGCCAGGCATCCTCCTTCCTCGGAACCGCCCCGGGCACCGCCTCCAGCCTTCGCCTGTGAGGCTGCCATGGGAGAGTGCTGGCACTATGGCTGGATGCTCAGCCGGGCACGCCAATACGCATGCGCAAGGGGGCCTCAGAAGCGCGAGCGCTGAGCAGGGGCTCGCTTCACAGGAACGGCCACCGTGTCCCGGGGAACTGTCTCAGCGGCTTGGAAAGGCAGGGGCCCGCTGCGGCTGTACCTGGGCTTTGGGCTATGTACCCCACCCCACCGCGATCGTCGCCACGGTCCCGCGATTTCCGGAGTCCGCTTGGCGGAACCAGGCAGAGAAAAGGTCCAGGGGACCTTCAGGGATGCCCAGGGCGATGGATCCCCAAGGATCCCCTAGATGTTTCAGGCCTGCCCAGACTCTGTTGGGGTGCATCTCCTTGAAGGCTGTCCATGCTGGAAATTCCATGTAAGGTCAACCTGTGTGCTGCGGGGATGCTCTATCCCCGAGGGGATTCCCGGAAGAGAGCAGAACCGCACAGCCTCAGGAGCTGCCTGCGATTGTTGGATTTCTCCGCGTGGCTTAGTCTCCGTGTGTGTGTGCGTGTGCGCGCGCTCGTGTGTGTCTGCATGTCTGTGTGTCTGCTCGTATGTCTCCGTGTGTGTTCACGTGTGTGTACCTGTGCTTGTGCTGCTTGTGGCCGGGGCTCGCGTCAGAATGACTGCCGCCGTGGCCTTGGGAACCGTCTCAGCACCTTGGCAAAGCAGGGGCCCTCAGCGGTAGGGCCTTCTCTATCAGCAGTGCTGAGAAGCAGGGGTCCCAGGACTTGGAGACCAAGGCAGGGCCCCTTGGTGGGTGGCCCATGTCGAAGGGGGGCAGTGAGCTCACGGAGCAGGGGAATGTTCTGCTGACACCCTCCTCGGGGGTCTCAGGCCCAAGTTTCGGGTGTCCACCCACCCCCGACACACCTCATCAGCCTGCATCTCCAGCCCGATGGGACCCGACCACGGCCCACGCCTTCCAAGCCATCCGGGATGCCATGGCGAGGGCAGTCCCTGGTTCCCACCTGACGATCTGAAGCGCCCTCGTCCTGCAGCCGATGCGATCAGGAAAGCCGGCTCAAAGAGGTACGGAGGTCAGAAGTGCCGGGCTCATGCGCTGCTTGTGGCAGGCGGCCTCCTTCCCCGGGACGGCCCCGGGCACCGCCTCCAGCCTTGTCCTGTGCGGCTGCGGCGGGAGAGCGCTGACACTGCGGCCGGCCGTCCGGCCGGGCACGCCAATGCGCATGCGCAAGCGGGGCCTCTTAAGCCCGAGCGCTGAGCAGGGGCTCGCGTCACAGTGACGGCCGCCGTGTCCTGGGCAACGGTCTCAGCGGTTTGCCAAGGCAGGGGCCGCTGCGGCAGCACCTGGGCTTTGGGCGACGCCCCCCACCCCACCGCGATCGTCGCCACGGTCCCGCGATTTCCGGAGATCGGCTTGGTGGAACCAGGCTAAGAAAACGTCCAGGGGACCTTCAGGGATGCCCACGGAGATGGACCCCCAAGGATACCCTAGATGTTTCAGGCCTGCCCAGACTCTGTTTCGGTGCGTCTCCTTGAAGGCTGTCCATGCTGGAAATTCCAGGTAAGGTCAGCCTGTGTGCTGCGGGGCTGCTCTATCCCCGAGGGGCTTCCCGGAAGGGAGGAGAACCCCACAGCCTCAGGAGCTGCCTGCGACTGTTGGATTTCTCCGCGTGGCTTAGTCTCCGTGTGTGTGTGTGTGTGTGTGTGTGTGTGTGTGTGTGGACTTGGAAACCAAGGCAGGGCCCCTTGGTGGGTGGCCCATGTCGAAGGGGGGCAGTGAGCTCATGGAGCAGGGGAATGTTCTGCTGACACCCTCCTCGGGGTTCTCAGGCCCACGTATCTGGTGCCCACCCACCCCCGCCACACCTCATCAGCCTGCATCTCCAGCCCGATGGGACCCGACCACGGCCCACGCCTTCCAAGCCATCCGGGATGCCATGGCGAGGGCAGTCCCTAGTGCCCACCTGACGATCTGAAGCGCCCTCCTCCTCCAGCAGATGCGATCAGGAAAGCCGGCTCAAAGAGGTACGGAGGTCAGAAGTGCCAGGCTCCTGCGCTGCTTGTGGCAGGCGGCCTCCTTCCCCGGGACAGCCCCGGGCACCGCCTCCAGCCTTGCCCTGTGCGACTGAGACGGGAGAGCGCTGACACTGCGGCCGGCCGGCCAGCCGGGCACGCCAATGCGCATGCGCAAGCGGTTCCTAAGAAGCGCGAGCGCTGAGCTGGGGCTCGCGTCACAGTGACGTCCGCCGTGTCCTGGGCAACCGCCTCAGCGGTTTGCCAAGGCAGAGGCCCGCTGCGGCAGTACCTGGGCTTTGGGCGACACCCCCCACCCTACCGCGATCGTCGCCACGGTCCCGCGATTTCCGGAGTCTGGCTTGGCTGAACCAGGGTGAGAAAAGTCACAGGGGACCTTCAGGGATGCCCACGGCGATGGATCCCCAAGGATCCCCTAGATTTTTCAGGCCTGCGCAGACTCTGTTGCGGTGCGTCTCCTTGAAGGCTGTCCATGCTGGAAATTCCAGGTAAGGTCAGCCTGTGTGCTGCGGGGCTGCTCGATCCCCGAGGTGCTTCCCGGAAGGGAGGAGAACCCCACAGCCTCAGGAGCTGCCTGCGACTCTTGGATTTCTCCACGTGGCTTAGTCTCCGTTTGTCTGTGTGTGTGTGTGTGTGTGGACTTGGAAACCAAGGCAGGGCCCCTTGGTGGGTGGCCCATGTCGAAGGGGGGCAGTGAGCTCACGGAGCAGGGGAATGTTCTGCTGACACCCTCCTCGGGGGATCTCAGGCCCAAATTTCTGGTGCCCACCCACCCCCGCCACACCTCATCAGCCTGCATCTCCCGCCCGATGGGACCCGACCACGGCCCACGCCTTCCAAGCCATCCGGGATGCCATGGCGAGGGCAGTCCCTAGTGCCCACCTGACGATCTGAAGCGCCCTCCTCCTCCAGCCGATGCGATCAGGAAAGCCGGCTCAAAGAGGTACGGAGGTCAGAAGTGCCAGGCTCCTGCGCTGCTTGTGGCAGGCGGCCTCCTTCCCCGGGATGGCCCCGGGCACCGCCTCCAGCCTTGTCCTGTGCGGCTGCGGCGGGAGAGCGCTGACACTGCGGCCGTCCGGCCGGGCACGCCAATGCACATGCGCAAGCGAGGCCTCAGAAGCGCGAGCGCTGAGCAGAGGCTGGCGTCACAGTGACCGCCGCCGTGTCCTGGGCAACCGTCTCACCGGTTTGCCAAGGCACGGGCCCGCTGCGGCAGTACCTGGGCTTTGGGCGACGCCCCCCAGCCCACCGCGATCGTCGCCACAGTCCCGCGATTTCCGGAGTCCGGCTTGGCGGAACCAGGCTGAGAAAAGTTCGAGGGGACCTTCAGCGATGCCCAGGGCGATGGATCCCCAAGTATCCCCAAATGTTTCAGGCCTGCCGAGACTCTGTTGAGGTGCGTCTCCTTGAAGGCTGTCCATGCTGGAAATTCCAGGTAAGGTCAGCCTGTGTGCTGCGGGGCTGCTCTATCCCCGAGGGGCTTCCCGGAAGGGAGGAGAACCACACAGCCTCAGATGCTGCCTGCGACTGTTGGATTTCTCCGCGTGGCTTAGTCTCCCTGTGTGTGTGTGTGTGTGTGTGTGTGTGTGTGTGTGTGTGTGTGGACTTGGAAACCAAGGCAGGGCCCCTTGGTGGGTGGCCCATGTCGAAGGGGGGCAGTGAGCTCACGGAGCAGGGGAATGTTCTGCTGACACACTCCTCGGGGGTGTCAGGCCCAAGTTTCTGGTGCCCACCCACCCCCGCCACACCTCATCATGCTGCCTCTCCAGCCCGATGAGACCCGACGTCGGCCCACTCCTTCCAAGCCGTCCGGGATACCATGGCGAGGGCAGTCCCTGGTGCCCACCTGACGATCCGAAGCGCCCTCCTCCTCCAGCCGATGTGATCAGGAAAGCCGGCTCAAAGAGGTATAGAGGTGTGAAGTGCCGGGCTACTGCGCTGCTTGTGGCAGGCGGCCTCCTTCCCCGGGACGGCCCCGCGCAGCGCCTCCAGCCTTGTCCTGTGCGGCTGCGGCGGGAGAGCGCTGACACTGCGGTCGGCCGGCCGGCCGGGCACGCCAATGCGCATGCGCAAGCGGGGTCTCAGAAGCGCGAGCGCTGAGCAGGGGCTCGCGTCACAGTGACCGCCGCCGTGTCCTGGGCAACCGTCTCAGCGGTTTGCCAAGGCAGGGGCCGGCTGGGGCAGTACCTTGGCTTTGTGCGACGCCCCCCACCCCACCGCGATCGTCGCCACGGTCCAGCGATTTCCGGAGTCCGGCTTGGCGGAACCAGGCTGAGAAAAGGTCGAGGGGACATTCAGCGATGCCCAGGACGATGGATCGCCAAGGATCCCCAAATGATTCTGGCCTGCCCAGACTCTGTTGGGGCACGTCTCCCTGAAAACTGTCCATGCTGGAAATTCCAGGTAAGGTCAGCCTGTGTGCTGCGAGGCTGCTCTATCCCCGAGGGGCTTCCCGGAACGGAGGAGAACCGCACAGCCTCAGGAGCTGCCTGCGACTGTTGGATTTCTCCGCGTGGCTTAGTCTATGTGTGTGTGTGTGTCTGTGTGTGTGTGTGAGTGTGGAATTGGAAACCAAGGCAGGGTCCCTTGGTGGGTGGCCCATGTCGAAGGGGGGCAGTGAGCTCACGGAGCAGGGGAATGTTCTGCTGACACCCTCCTCGGGGTCTCAGGCCCAAGTTTCTGGTGCCCAACCAACCCCGCGACACCTAATCAGATTGCCTCTCCAGGCCGATGGGAGCCGACGACGGCCCACTCCTTCCAAGCCATCAGGGATGCCATGGCGTTGGCAGTCCTTAGTGCCCACCTGATGATCCAAAGCGCCCTCCTCCTCCAGCCGATGCGATCAGGAAAGCCGGCTCAATGAGGTACGGAGGTCAGAAGTGCCGGGCTACTGCGCTGCTTGTGGAAGGCGGCCTCCTTCCCCGGGATGGCCTCGGGCACCGCCTCCAGCCTTCTCCTGTGCAGCTGCGACGGGAGAGCGCTGACACAGCGGTCGGCCGGCCGGCCGGGCACGACAATGCGCATGCGCAAGCGGGACCTCAGAAGCGCGAGCGCTGAGCAGGGGCTCGCGTCACAGTGACGGCCGCCGTGTCCTGGGCAACCGTCTCAGCGGATTGCCAAGGCAGGGGCCCGCTGCGGCAGTACCTGGGCTTTGGGCGACGCCCCCCACCCCACCGCGATCGTCGCCACGGTCCCCCGATTTCTGGAGTCCGGCTTGGCGGAACCAGGCTGAGAAAAGGTCGAGGGGACCATCAGCGATGCCCAGGGCGATGGATCCCCAAGGATCCCCAAATGTTTCAGGCCTGCCCAGACTCTGTTGCGGTGCGTCTCCTTTAAGGCTGTCCATGCTGGAAATTCCAGGTAAGGTCAGCCTGTGTGCTGCGGGGCTGCTCTATACCCGAGGGGCTTCCCGGAAGGGAGGAGAACCGCACAGCCTCAGGAGCTGCCTGCGACTGTTGGGTTTCTCCGCGTGGCTTAGTCTCCGTGTGTTGGTGTGTGTGTGTGTGTCTGTGGACTTGGAAACCAAGGCAGAGCCCCTTGGTGGGTGGCCCATGTTGAAGGGGGGCAGTGAGCTCACGGAGCAGGGGAATGTTCTGTTGACACCCTCCTCGGGGTTGTCAAGCCCAAATCTCTGGTGTACACCCACCCCCGCCACACCTCATCAGCCTGCATCCCCAGCCCGATGGGACCCGACGACGGCCCACTCCTTCCAATCCATCTGGGATGCCATGGCGAGGGCAGTCCCTAGTGCCCACCTGACGATCCGAAGCGCCCTCCTCCTCCAGCCGATGCGATCAGGAAACCCGGCTCAAGAGGTACGGAGTTCAGAAGTGACGGGCTCCTGCGCTGCTTGTGGCAGGTGGCCTCCTACCCCGGGACGGCCCCGGGCACCGCCTCCAACCTTGTCCTGTGCGGCTGCGGCGGGAGAGCGCTGACACTGCGGTCGGCCGGCCGGCTTGGCACGCCAATGCGCATGCGCAACCGGGGCCTCAGAAGCGCGAGCGCTGAGAAGGGGCTCGCGTCACAGTGACCGCCGCCGTGTCCTGGGCAACCGTCTCAGCGGTTTGCCAAGGCAGGGGTCCGCTGCGGCAGTACCTGGGCTCTGGGCGTCGCCCCCCACCCCACCGCGATCGTCTCCACGGTCCCGCGATTTCCGGAGTCCGGCTTGGCGGAACCAGGCTGAGAAAAGGTCGAGGGGACCTTCAGCGATGCCCAGGGCGATGGATCGCCAAGGATCCCCAAATGTTTCAGGCCTGCAGAGACTCTGTTGGGGCGCGTCTCCTTGAAGGCGGTTCATGCTGGAAATTCCAGGTAAGGTCGGCCTGTGTGTTGCGGGGCTGCTCTATCCCCGAGGGGCTTCCCGGAAGGGAGGAGAACCGCACAGCCTCAGGAGCTGCCTGCGACTGTTGGGTTTCTCCGCGTGGCTTAGTCTCCGTGTGTTGGTGTGTGTGTGTCTGTGTGTGTGTGTGTGTGGACTTCGAAACCAAGGCAGGGCCCCTTGGTGGGTGGCCCGTGTCGAAGGGGGGCAGTGAGTTCACGGAGCAGGGGAATGTTCTGCTGACGCCCTCCCCGGGGTTGTCAGGCCCAAGTTTCTGGTGCCCACCCACCCCCGCCACACCTCATCAGCCTGCCTCTCCAGCCCGATTGGACCCGACGACGGCCCACGCCTTCCAAGCCATCCGGGATGCCACGGCGAGGGCAGTCCCTAGTGCCCACCTGACGATCTGAAGCGCCCTCCTCCTCCAGCCGATGTGATCAGGAAAGCCGACTCAAAGAGGTACGGAGGTCAGAAGTGCCGGGCTACTGCGCTGCTTGTGGCAGGCGGCCTCCTTCCCCGGGACGACCCCGGGCACCGCCTCCAGCCTTGTCCTGTGCGGCTGCGGCGGGAGAGCGCTGACACTGCGGCCGGCCGGCCGGCCGCCGGGCACGCCAATGCGCATGCGCAAGCGTGGCCTCAGAAGCGCGAGCGCTGAGCAGGGGCTCGCGTCACAGTGACGGCCGCCGTGTCCTGGGCAACCGTCTCAGTGGTTTGCCAAGGCAGGGGCCCGCTGCGGCAGTACCTGGGCTTTGGGCGACGCCCCCCACCCCACCGCGATCGTCGCCACGATCCCGCGATTTCCGAAGTACGGCTTGGCGGAACCAGGCTCAGAAAATGTCCAGGAGACCTTCAGGGATGCCCAGGGCGATGGATCGCCAAGGATCCCCAAATTTTTCAGGCCTGCCCAGACTCTGTTGGGGCGCGTCTCCTTGAAGGCTGTCCATGCTGGAAATTCCAGGTAAGGTCAGCCTGTGTGCTGCGGGGCTGCTCTATCCCCGAGGGCCTTCCCGGAAGGGAGGAGAACCGTACAGCCTCAGGAGGTGCCTGCGACTGTTGGGTTTCTCCGCGTTGCTTAGTCTCCGTGTGTTGGTGTGTGTGTGTGTGTGTGTGTGTCTGTGGACTTGAAAATCAAGGCAGGGCCCCTTGGTGGGTGGCCCATGTCGAAGGGGGGCAGTGAGCTCACGGAGCAAGGGAATGTTCTGCTGACACCCTCCTCGGGGGTGTCAGGCCCAAGTCTCAGGTGTCCACGCACCCCCGCCACACCTCATCAGCCTGCATCTCCAGCCCGATGGGACCCGACCACGGCCCACTCCTTCCAAGCCATCCGGGATGCCATGGCGAGGGCAGTCCCTAGTGCCCACCTGACGATCTGAAGCGCCCTCCTCCTCCAGCCGATGCTATCAGGAAAGCCGGCTCAAAGAGGTACGGAGGTCAGAAGTGCCGGGATCCTGCGCTGCTTTTGGCAGGCGGCCTCCTTCCCCGGGACGGCCCCGGGCACCGCCTCCAGCCTTGTCCTGTGCGGCTGCGGCGAGAGAGCGCTGACACTGCGGCCGGCCGGCCGGGAACGCCAATGCGCATGCGCAAGCGGGGCCTCAGAAGCGCGAGCGCTGAGCAGGGGCTCGCGTCACAGTGACGGCCGCCGTGTCCTGGGCAACCGTCTCAGTGGTTTACCAAGGGAGGGTCCCGCTGCGGAAGTACCTGGACTTTGGGCGACGCCCCCCACCCCACCGCGATCGTCGCCACGGTCCCGCGATTTCCGGAGTCCGGCTTGGCTGAAGCAGGCTGAGAAAAGTTCCAGGGGACCTTCAGGGATGCCCAGGGCGATGGATGCCCAAGGATCCCCTAGATGTTTCAGGCCTTCCCAGACTCTGTTGGGGCGCGTCTCCTTGAAGGCTGTCCATGCTGGAAATTCCAGGTAAGGTCAGCCTGTGTGCTGCGGGGCTGCTCTATACCCGAGGGGCTTCCCGGAAGGGAGGAGAACCGCACAGCCTCAGGAGCTGCCTGCGACTGTTGGTTTTCTCCGCGTGGCTTAGTCTCCGTGTGTTGGTGTGTGTGTGTGTGTGTGTGTGTGTGTGTGTACTTGGAAACCAAGGCAGGTCCCCTTGGTGGGTGGCCCATGTCGAAGGGGGGCAGTGAGCTCACGGAGCAGGGGAATGTTCTGCTGACACCCTCCTCCGGGGTGTCAGTCTCAAGTCTCTGGTGTCCACCCACCCCCGCCACACCTCATCAGCCTGCATCTCCAGCCCGATGGGACCCGACGACGGCCCACGCCTTCCAAGCCATCCGGGATGCCATGGCGAGGGCAGTCCCTAGTGCCCACCTGACGATCTGAAGCGCCCTCCTCCTCCAGCCGATGCGATCAGGATACCCAGATCAAAGAGGTACGGAGTTCAGAAGTGCCGGGCTCCTGCGCTGCTTGTGGCAGGCGGCCTCCTTCCCCGGGACGGCCCCGGACACCGCCTCCAGCCTTGTCCTGTGCGGCTGCGGCGGGAGAGCGCTGACACTGCGGTCGGCCGGCCGGCCGGGCACGCCAATGCGCATGCGCAAGCGGGGCCTCAGAAGCGCGAGCGCTGAGCAGGGGCTCGCGTCACAGTGACGGCCGCCGTGTCCTGGGCAACCGTCTCAGCGGATTGCCAAGGCAGGGGCCCGCTGCGGCAGTATCTGGGCTTTGGGCGACGCCCCCCACCCCACCGCGATCGTCGCCACGGTCCCGCGATTTCCGAAGTCCGGCTTGGCGGAACCAGGCTCAGAAAAGGTCCAGGGGACCTTCAGGGATGCCCAGGGCGATGGATCCCCAAGGATCCCCTAGATGTTTCAGGCCTTCCCAGACTCTGTTGGGGCGCGTCTCCTTGAAGGCTGTCCATGCTGGAAATTCCAGGTAAGGTCAGCCTGCGTGCTGCGGGGCTGTTCTATACTCGAGGGGCTTCCCGGAAGGGAGGAGAACCGCACAGCCTCAGGAGCTGCCTGCGACTGTTGGGTTTCTCCGCGTGGCTTAGTCTCCGTGTGTTGGTGTGTGTGTGTGTGTGTGTGTGTGTGTGTGGAATTGAAAATCAAGGCAGGGCCCCTTGGTGGGTGGCCCATGTCGAAGGGGACAGTGAGCTCACGGAGCAGGGGAATGTTCTGCTGACACCCTCCTCGGGGGTGTCAGGCCCAAGTTTCTGGTGCCCACCCACCCCCGCCACACCTAATCAGCTTGCCTCTCCAGCCCGATGGGAGCCGACGACGGCCCACTCCTTCCAAGCCATCCGGGATGCCATGGCGAGGGCAGTCCTTAGTGCCCACCTGATGATCCAAAGCGCCCTCCTCCTCCAGCCGATGCGATCACGAAAGCCGGCTCAATGAGGTACGGAGGTCAGAAGTGCCGGACTACTGCGCTGCTTGTGGCAGGCGGCCTCCTTCCCCGGCATGGCCTCGGGCACCGCCTCCTGCCTTGTCCTGTGCGGCTGCGTCGGGAGAGCGCTGACACAGCGGTCGACCTGCCGGCCGGGCACGCCAATGCGCATGCGGAAGCGGGGCCTCAGAAGCGCGAGCGCTGAGCAGGGGCTCGCGTCACAGTGACGGCCGCCGTGTCCTGGGCAACCGTCTCAGCGGATTGCCAAGGCAGGGGCCCGCTGCGGCAGTATCTGGGCTTTGGGCGACGCCCCCCACCCCACCGCGATCGTCGCCACCGTCCCGCGATTTCTGGAGTCCGGCTTGGCGGAACCAGGCTGAGAAAAGGTCTAGGGGACCATCAGCGATGCACAGGGCGATGGATCCCCAAGGATCCCCAAATGTTTCAGGCCTGCCCAGACTCTGTTGAGGTGCGTCTCCTTTAAGGCTGTCCATGCTGGAAATTCCAGGTAAGGTCAGCCTGTGTTCTGCGGGGCTGCTCTATCCCCGAGGGGCTTCCCGGAAGGGAGGAGAACCGCACAGCCTCAGGAGCTGCCTGCGACTGTTGGGTTTCTCCGCGTGGCTTAGTCTCCGTGTGTTGGTGTGTGTGTGTGTGTGTGTGGACTTGGAAACCAAGGCAGGGCCACTTGGTGAGTGGCCCATGTCGAAGGGGGGCAGTGAGCTCACGGAGCAGGGGAATGTTCTGCTGACACCCTCCTCGGGGGTGTCAGGCCCAAGTTTCTGGTGCCCACCCACCCCCGCCACACCTCATCATCCTGCCTCTCCAGCCCGATGGGACCCGACCATGGCCCACTCCTTCCAAGCCATCCGGGATACCATGGCGAGGGCAGTCCCTATTGCCCACCTGACGATCCGAAGCGCCCTCCTCCTCCAGCCGATGTGATCAGGAAAGCCGGCTCAAAGAGGTATAGAGGTCAGAAGTGCCGGGCTACTGCGCTGCTTCTGGCAGGCGGCCTCCGTCCCCGGGACGGCCCCGGGCACCGCCTCCAGCCTTGTCCTGTGCGGCTGCGGCGGGGGAGGGCTGACACTGCGGTCGGCCGGCCGGCCGGGCACGCCAATTCGCATGCGCAAGCGGGGCCTCAGAAGCGCGAGCGCTGAGCAGGGGCTCGCGTCACAGTGACCGCCGCCGTGTCCTGGGAAACCGTCTCAGCGGTTTGCCAAGGCAGGTGCCCGCTGGGGCAGTACCTGGGCTTTGAGCGACGCCCCCCAGCCCACCGCGATCGTCGCCACGGTCCAGCGATTTCCGGAGTCCGGGTTGGCGGAACCAGGCTGAGAAACGGTCGAGGGGACCATCAGCGATGCCCAGGACGATGGATACCCAAGGATCCCCAAATGTTTCAAGCCTGCCCAGACTCGGTTGAGGTGCGTCTCCTTTAAGGTTGTCCATGCTGGAAATTCCAGGTAAGGTCAGCCTGTGTTCTGCGGGGCTGCTCTATCCCCGAGGGGCTTCCCGGAAGGGAGGAGAACCGCACAGCCTCAGGAGCTGCCTGCGACTGTTGGGTTTCTCCGCGTGGCTTAGTCTCCGTGTGTTGGTGTGTGTGTGTGTGTGTGCGTCTGTGGACTTGGAAATCAAGGCAGGGCCCCTTGGTGGGTGGCCCATGTCCAAGGTGGGCAGTGAGCTCACGGAGCAGGGGAATGTTCTGCTGACACCCTCCTCGGGGGTGTCAGGCCCAAGTCTCTGGTGTCCACCCACCCCCGCCACACCTCATCAGCCTGCATCTCCAGCCCGATGGGACCCGACGACGGCCCACGCCTTCCAAGCCATCCGGGATGCCACTGCGAGGGCAGTCCCTAGTGCCCACCTGACGATCTGAAGCGCCCTCCTCCTCCAGCCGATGCGATCAGGATACCCGGATCAAAGAGGTACGGAGGTCAGAAGTGCCGGGCTCCTGCGCTGCTTGTGGCAGGCGGCCTCCTTCCCCGGCACGGCCCCGGTCACCGCCTCCAACCTTGTCCTGTGCGGCTGCGGCGGGAGAGCGCTGACACTGCGGTCGGCCGGCCAGCCGGGCACGCCAATGCGCATGCGCAAGCGGGGCCTCAGAAGCGCGAGCGCTGAGCAGGGGCTCGCGTCACAGTGACGGCCGCCGTGTCCTGGGCAACCGTCTCAGCGGTTTGCCAAGGCAGGGGTCCGCTGCGACAGTACCTGGGCTCTGGGCGACGCCCCCCACCCCACCGCGATCGTCGCCACGGTCCCGCGATTTCCGGAGTCTGGCTTGGAGGAACCAGGCTGAGAAAAGTTCGAGGGGACCTTCAGCGATGCCCAGGGCGATGGATCCCCAAGGATCCCCAAATGTTTCAGGCCTGCGCAGACTCTGTTGGGGCGCGTCTCCTTGAAGGCTGTCCATGCTGGAAATTCCAGGTAAGGTCGGCCTGTGTGCTGCGGGGCTGCTCTATCCCCGACGGGCTTCCCGGAAGGGAGGAGAACCGCAGAGCCTCAGGAGCTGCCTGCGACTGTTGGGTTTCTCCGCGTGGCTTAGTCTCCGTGTGTTGGTGTGTGAGTGTGTGTGTGTGTGTGTGTGTGTGTGTGTGGACTTGAAAATCAAGGCAGGGCGTCGTGGTGGGTGGCCCATGTCGAAAGGGGTCAGTGAGCTCACGGAGCAGGGGAATGTTCTGCTGACACCCTCCTCGGGGGTGTCAGGCCCAAGTTTCTGGTGCCCACCCACCCCCGCCACACCTAATCAGCTTGCCTCTCCAGCCCGATGGGAGCCGACGACGGCCCACTCCTTCCAAGCCATCCGGGATGCCATGGCGAGGGCAGTCCTTAGTGCCCACCTGATGATCCAAAGCGCCCTCCTCCTCCAGCCGATGCGATCACGAAAGCCGGCTCAATGAGGTACGGAGGTCAGAAGTGCCGGACTACTGCGCTGCTTGTGGCAGGCGGCCTCCTTCCCCGGTATGGCCTCGGGCACCGCCTCCTGCCTTGTCCTGTGCGGCTGCGTCGGGAGAGCGCTGACACAGCGGTCGACCTGCCGGCCGGGCACGCCAATGCGCATGCGGAAGCGGGGCCTCAGAAGCGCGAGCGCTGAGCAGGGGCTCGCGTCACAGTGACGGCCGCCGTGTCCTGGGCAACCGTCTCAGCGGATTGCCAAGGCAGGGGCCCGCTGCGGCAGTATCTGGGCTTTGGGCGACGCCCCCCACCCCACCGCGATCGTCGCCACCGTCCCGCGATTTCTGGAGTCCGGCTTGGCGGAACCAGGCTGAGAAAAGGTCTAGGGGACCATCAGCGATGCACAGGGCGATGGATCCCCAAGGATCCCCAAATGTTTCAGGCCTGCCCAGACTCTGTTGAGGTGCGTCTCCTTTAAGGCTGTCCATGCTGGAAATTCCAGGTAAGGTCAGCCTGTGTTCTGCGGGGCTGCTCTATCCCCGAAGGGCTTCCCGGAAGGGAGGAGAACCGCACAGCCTCAGGAGCTGCCTGCGACTGTTGGGTTTCTCCGCGTGGCTTAGTCTCCGTGTGTTGGTGTGTGTGTGTGTGTGTGTGTGGACTTGGAAACCAAGGCAGGGGCACTTGGTGAGTGGCCCATGTCGAAGGGGGGCAGTGAGCTCACGGAGCAGGGGAATGTTCTGCTGACACCCTCCTCGGGGGTGTCAGGCCCAAGTCTCTGGTGTACTCCCACCCCCGCCACACCTCATCAGCCTGAATCACCAGCCCGATGGCACCCGACCACGGCCCACTCCTTCCAAGCCATCCGGGATGCCATGGCGAGGGCAGTCCCTAGTGCCCACCTGACGATCCGAAGCGCCCTCCTCCTCCAGCCGATGCGATCAGGAAAGCCGGCTCAAAGAGGTACGGAGGTCAGAAGTGCCGGGCTCCAGCGCTGCTTGTGGCAGGCGGCCTCCTTCCCCGGGACGGCCCCGGTCACCGCCTCCAGCCTTGTCCTGTGCGGCTGCGGCGGGAGAGCGCTGACAGTGCGGTCGGCCGGCCGGCCGGGCACGCCAATGCGCATGCGCAAGCGGGGCCTCAGAAGCGCGAGCGCTGAGCAGGGGCTCGCGTCACATTGACGGCCGCCGTGTCCTGGGCAACCGTCTCAGTGGTTTGCCAAGGTAGGGGCCCGCTGCGGCAGTACCTGGGCTTTGGGCGACGCCCCCCACCCCAGCGCGATCGTCACCACGGTCCGCGATTTCCGGAGTCCGGCTTGGCGGAACCAGGCTGAGAAAGGGTCCAGGGGACCTTCAGGGATGCCCAGGGCGATGGATCCCCAAGGATCCCCTTGATGTTTCTGGCCTTCCCAGACTCTGTTGGGGCGCGTCTCCTTGAAGGCTATCCATGCTGGAAATTCCAGGTAAGGCCGGCCTGTGTGCTGCCGGGCTGCTCTATCCCCGAGGGGCTTCCCGGAAGGGAGGAGAAACGCACAGCCTCAGGAGCTGCCTGCGACTGTTGGGTTTCTCCGCGTGGCTTAGTCTCCGTGTGTTGGGGTGTGTGTGTGTGTGTGTGTGTGTGTGTGTGGACTTTAAAATCAAGGCAGGGCCCCTTGGTGGGTGGCCCGTGTCGAAGGGGGGGAGTGAGCTCACGGAGCAGGGTTATGTTCTGCTGACACCCTCCTCGGGGGTGTCAGGCCCAAGTCTCTGGTGTCCACCCACCGCCGCCACACCTCATCAGCCTGCATCTCCAGCCCGATGGGACCCGACCACGGCCCACTCCTTCCAAGCCATCCGGGATGCCATGGCGAGGGCAGTCCCTAGTGCCCACCTGACGATCTGAAGCGCCCTCCTCCTCCAGCCGATGCGATCAGGATACCCGGATCAAAGAGGTACGGAGTTCAGAAGTGCCGGGCTCCTGCGCTGCTTGTGGCAGGCGGTCTCCTTCCCCGGGACGGCCCCGGACACCGCCTCCAGCCTTGTCCTGTGCGGCTGCAGCGGGAGAGCGCTGACACTGCGGTCGGTCTGCCGGCCGGCACGCCAATGCGCATGCGCAAGCGGGGCCTCAGAAACGCGAGCGCTGAGCAGGGGCTCGCGTCACAGTGACGGCCGCCGTGTCCTGGGCAACCGTCTCAGCGGTTTGCCAAGGCAGGGGCCCGCTGCGGCAGTACCTGGGCTTTGGGCGACGCCCCCCACCCCACCGCGATCGTCGCCACGGTCCCGCGATTTCCGAAGTCCGGCTTGGCGGAACCAGGCTCAGAAAAGGTCCAGGGGACCTTCAGGGATGCCCAGGGTGATGGATCCCCAAGGATCCCCTAGATGTTTCAGGCCTTCCCAGACTCTGTTGGGGCGCGTCTCCTTGAAGGCTGTACATGCTGGAAATTCCAGGTAAGGTCAGCCTGCGTGCTGCGGGGCTGCTCTATACCCGAGGGGCTTCCCGGAAGGGAGGAGAACCGCACAGCCTCAGGAGCTGCCTGCGACTGTTGGGTTTCTCCGCGTGGCTTAGTCTCCGTGTGTTGGTGTGTGTGTGTGTGTGTGTGTGTGTGTGTGGAATTGAAAATCAAGGCAGGGCCCCTTGGTGGGTGGCCCATGTCGAAGGGGACAGTGAGCTCACGGAGCAGGGGAATGTTCTGCTGACACCCTCCTCGGGGGTGTCAGGCCCAAGTTTCTGGTGCCCACCCACCCCCGCCACACCTAATCAGCTTGCCTCTCCAGCCCGATGGGAGCCGACGACGGCCCACTCCTTCCAAGCCATCCGGGATGCCATGGCGAGGGCAGTCCTTAGTGCCCACCTGATGATCCAAAGCGCCCTCCTCCTCCAGCCGATGCGATCACGAAAGCCGGCTCAATGAGGTACGGAGGTCAGAAGTGCCGGACTACTGCGCTGCATGTAGCAGGCGGCCTCCTTCCCTGGCATGGCCTCGGGCACCGCCTCCAGCCTTGTCCTGTGCGGCTGCGTCGGGAGAGCGCTGACACAGCGGTCGACCGACCGGCCGGGCACGCCAATGGCCATGCGGAAGCGGGGCCTCAGAAGCGCGAGCGCTGAGCAGGGGCTCGCGTCACAGTGACGGCCGACGTGTCCTGGGCAACCGTCTCAGCGGATTGCCAAGGCAGGGGCCCGCTGCGGCAGTATCTCGGCTTTGGGCGACGCCCCCCACCCCACCGCGATCGTCGCCACCGTCCCGCGATTTCTGGAGTCCGGCTTGGAGGAAGCAGGCTGAGAAAAGGTCTAGGGGACCATCAGCAATGCACAGGGCGATGGATCCCCAAGGATCCCCAAATGTTTCAGGCCTGCCCAGACTCTGTTGAGGTGCGTCTCCTTTAAGGCTGTCCATGCTGGAAATTCCAGGTAAGGTCAGCCTGTGTTCTGCGGGGCTGCTCTATCCCCGGGGGGCTTCCCGCATAGGAGGAGAACCGCACAGCCTCAGGAGCTGCCTGCGACTGTTGGGTTTCTCCGCGTGGCTTAGTCTCCGTGTGTTGGTGTGTGTGTGTGTGTGTGTGGACTTGGAAACCAAGGCAGGGGCACTTGGTGAGTGGCCCATGTCGAAGGTGGGCAGTGAGCTCACGGAGCAGGGGAATGTTCTGCTGACACCCTCCTCGGGGGTGTCAGGCCCAAGTCTCTGGTGTACTCCCACCCCCGCCACACCTCATCAGCCTGAATCTCCAGCCCGATGGGACCCGACCACGGCCCACTCCTTCCAAGCCATCCGGGATGCCATGGCGAGGGCAGTCCCTAGTGCCCACCTGACGATCCGAAGCGCCCTCCTCCTCCAGCCGATGCGATCAGGAAAGCCGGCTCAAAGAGGTACGGAGGTCAGAAGTGCCGGGCTCCTGCGCTGCTTGTGGCAGGCGGCCTCCTTCCCCGGGACGGCCCCGGGCACCGCCTCCAGCCTTCTCCTGTGCGGCTGCGGCGGGAGAGCCCTGACACTGCGGTCGACCGGCCGGTCTGGCACGCCAATGCGCATGCGCAAGCGGGGCCTCAGAAGCCCGAGCGCTGAGCAGGGGCTCGCGTCACAGTGACGGCCGCCGTGTCCTGGGCAACCGTCTCAGTGGTTTGCCAAGGCAGGGGCCCGCTGCGGCAGTACCTGGGCTTTGGGCGACGCCCCCCACCCCACCGCGATCGTCACCACGGTCCGCGATTTCCGGAGTCCGGCTTGGCGGAACCAGGCTGAGAAAAGGTCCAGGGGACCTTCAGGGATGCCCAGGGCGATGGATCCCCAAGGATCCCCTTGATGTTTCAGGCCTTCCCAGACTCTGTTGGGGCGCGTCTCCTTGAAGGCTATCCATGCTGGAAATTCCAGATAAGGCCGGCCTGTGTGCTGCCGGGCTGCTCTATCCCCGAGGGGCTTCCCGGAAGGGAGGAGAAACGCACAGCCTCAGGAGCTGCCTGCGACTGTTGGGTTTCTCCGCGTGGCTTTGTCTCCGTGTGTTGGTGTGTGTGTGTGTGTGTGTGCGTGCGTGTGTGGACTTGGAAATCAAGGCAGGGCCCCTTGGTGGGTGGCCCATGTCTAAGGGGGACAGTGAGCTCACGGAGCAGGGGAATGTTCTGCTGACACCCTCCTCGGGGGTGTCAGGCCCAAGTCTCTGGTGTCCACCCACCCCCGCCACACCTCATCAGCCTGCATCTCCAGCCCGATGGGACCCGACCACGCCCCACGCCTTCCAAGCCATCCGGGATGCCATGGCGAGGGCAGTCCCTAGTGCCCACCTGACGATCTGAAGCGCCCTCCTCCTCCAGCCGATGCGATCAGGAAAGCCGGCTCAAAGAGGTACGGAGGTCAGAAGTGCCGGGCTCCTGCGCTGCTTGTGGCAGGCGGCCTCCTTCCCCGGGACGGCCCCGGGCACCGCCTCCAGCCTTGTCCTGTGGGGCTGCGGCGGGAGAGCGCTGACACTGCGGTCGGTCGGCCGGCCGGGCACGCCAATGCGCATGCGCAAGCGGATCCTCAGAAGCCTGAGCGCTGAGCAGGGGCTCGCGTCACAGTGACCGCCGCCGTGTCCTGGGCAACCGTCTCAGCGGTTTTCCAAGGCAGGGGCCCGCTGCGGCAGTACCTGGGCTTTGGGCGACGCTCCCCTCCCCAACGCGATCGTCGCCACGGTCCCGCGATTTCCGGAGTCCGGCTTGGCGGAACCAGGCTGAGAAAATGTCGAGGGGACCTTCAGCGATGCCCAGGGCGATGGATCCCCAAGGATCCCCAAATGTTTCAGGCCTGCCCAGACACTGTTGAGGTGCGTCTCCTTGAAGGCTGTCCATGCTGGAAATTCCAGGTAAGGTCAGCCTATGTGCTGCGGGGCTGCTCTATACCCGAGGGGCTTCACGGAAGGGAGGAGAACCGCACAGCCTCAGGAGCTGCCTGCGACAGTTGGATTTCTCCGCGTGGCTTAGTCTCCGTGTGTGTGTGTGTGTGTGTGTGAGCGCGAGACTATGTGTGTGCATGTCTGTGTGTTTGCTCGTATGTCTCCGTGTGTGTTCACGTGTGTGTACCTGTGCTTGTGCTGCTTGTGGCCGGGGCTCGTGTCAGAATGACTGCCGCCGTGGCCTTGGGAACCACCTCAGCGCCTTGGAAAAGCAGGGGCCCTCAGCGGTAGGGCCTTCTCTATCAGCAGTGCAGAGAAGCAGGGGTCCCTGGACTTGGAGACCAAGGCAGGGCCCCTTGGCCGGTGGCCCATGTCGAGGGGGGGCAGTGAGCTCACGGAGCAGGGGAATGTTCTGCTGACACCCTCCTCGGGGGTCTCAGGCCCAAGTTTCTGGTGCCAACCCACCCCCACCACACCTCATCAGCCTGCATCTCCAGCCCGATGGACCCGACCACGGCCCACGCCTCCCAAGCCATCCGGGATGCCATGGCGAGGGCAGTCCTAGTGCCCACCTGACGATCCGAAGCGCCCTCCTCCTCCAGCCGATGCGATCAGGAAAGACGGTTCAAGAGGTACGGAGGTAAGAAGTGCCGGGCTCCTGCGCTGCTTGTGGCAGGCGGCCTACTTCCCCGGGACGGCCCCGGGCACCGCTTCCAGCCTTCTCCTGTGCGACTGCGGCGGGAGAGCGCTGACACTGCGGCCGGCCAGCCAGCCGGGCACGCCAATGGGCATGCGCAACCGGGGCCTCAGAAGCGCGAGCGCTGAGCAGAGGCTCGCGTCACAGTGACGGTCGCCGTATCCTGGGCAACCGTCTCAGCGGTTTGCCAAGGCAGGGGCTTGCTGCGGCAGTACCTGGGCTTTAGGCGACGCCACCCACCCCACCGCGATCGTCGCCACGGTCACGCGATTTCCGGAGTCCGGCTTGGCGGAACCAGGCTGAGAAAAGGTCCAGGCGACCTTCAGGGATGCCCAGGGCGATGAATCCCCAAGGATCCCATAGATGTTTCAGGCCTGCCCAGGCTCTGTTGGGGTGCATCTCCTTGAAGGCTGTCCATGCTGGAAATTCCAGGTAAGGTCAGCCTGTGTGCTGCGGGGCTCCTCTATCCCCGAGGGGCTTCCCGGAAGGGAGGAGAACCGCACAGCCTCAGGAGCTGCCTGCGACTGCTGGATTTCTCCGCGTGACTTAGTCTCCGTGCCTGTGTGTGTGTGTGTGTGTGTGTGTGTGGACTTGGAAACCAAGGCAGTGCCCCTTGGTGGGTGGGCCATGTCGAAGGGGGGCAGTGAGCTCACGGAGCAGGGGAATGTTCTGCTGACACCCTCCTCGGGGGTCTCAGGCCCAAGTTTCTGGTGCCCACCCACCCCCGCCACACCTCATCAGCCTGCCTCTCCAATCCTATGGGACCCGACCATGGCCCACGCCTTCCAATCCATCCGGGATGCCATGGCGAGGACAGTCCCTAGTGCCCACCTGACGATCTGAAGCGCCCTCCTCCTCCAGCCGATGCGATCAGGAAAGCCGGCTCAAAGAGGTACGGAGGTCAGAAGTGCCGCGCTACTGCGCTGCTTGTGGCAGGCGGCCTCCTTCCCCGGGACGGCCCCGGGCACCACCTCCAGCCTTGTCCTGTGCGGCTGCGGCGGGAGAGCGCTGACACTGCGGTCGGCCGGCCGGGCGGGCACGCCAATGGGCATGCGCAAGCGTGGCTTCAGAAGCGCGAGCGCTGAGCAGGGGCTCGCGTCACATTGACCGCCGCCGTGTCCTGGGCAACCGTCTCAGCGGTTTGCCAAGGCAGGGGCCCGCTGCGGCAGTTCCTGGGCTTTGGGCGACGCCCCCCACCCCACCGCGATCGTCGCCAGGGTCCCGCGATTTCCGGAGTCCGGCTTGGCGGAATCAGGGTGAGAAAAGGTCGAGGGGACCTTCAGCGATGCCCAGGGTGATGGATCGCGAAGGATCCCCAAATGATTCAGGCCTGCCCAGACCCTGTTGAGGCGCGTCTCCTTGAAGGTTGTCCATGCTGGAAATTCCAGTTAAGGTCAGCCTGTGTGCTGCGGGGCTGCTCTATACCGGAGGGGTTCCCAGAAGGGAGGAGAACCGCACAGCCTCAGGAGCTGCCTGCGACTGTTGGATTTCTCCGTGTGGCTTAGTCTCCGTGTGTGTGTGTGTGTGTGTGGACTTGGAAACCAAGGCAGGGCCCCTTGGTGGGTGGCCCATGTCGAAGGGGGGCAGTGAGCTCACGGAGCAGGGGAATTTCCTGCTGACACCCTCCTCGGGGGTATCAGGCCCAAGTTTCTTGTGCCCACCCACTCCCGCCACACCTCATCAGCCTGCTTCTCCAGCCCGATGGGACCCGACCACGGCCCATGCCTTCCAAGCCATCCGGGATGCCAAGGCGCCGGCAGTCCCTAGTGCCCACCTGACGATCTAAAGCGCCCTCCTCCTCCAGCCGATGCGATCAGGAAAGCCGGCTCAAAGAGGTACGGATGTCAGAAGTGCCGGGCTCCTGCGCTGTTTGTGGCAGGCGACCTACTTCCCCGGGACGGCCCCGGGCACCGCCTCCAGCCTTGTCCTGTGCGGCTGCGGCGGGAGAGCTCTGACACTGCGGTAGGCCGGCCGGCCGGGCACGCCAATGGGCATGCGCAAGCGGGGCCTCAGAAGCGCCAGCGCTGAACAGGGGCTCGCGTCACAGTGACCGCCGCCGTGTCCTGGGCAAACGTCTCAGCGGTTTTCCAAGGCAGGGGCCCGCTGCGGCAGTACCTGGGCTTTGGGCGACGACCCCCAGCCCACCGCGATCGTCGCCACGGTCACGCGATTTCCGGAGTCCGGCTTGGCGGAACCAGGCTGAGAAAAGTTCGAGGGGACCTTTAGCGATGCCCAGAGCGATGGATCCCCAAGGAACCACTAATGTTTCAGACCTGCCCAGACTCTGTTGGGGCGCGTCTCCTTGAAGGCTGTCCATGCTGGAAATTCCGGGTAAGGTCAGCCTGTGTGCTGCGGGGCTGCTCTATCCCCGAGGGTCTTCCCGGAAGGGAGGAGAACCGCACAGCCTCAGGACCTGCCTGCGACTGTTGGGTTTCTCCGCGTGGCTTAGTCTCCGTGTGTGTGTGTGTGTGTGTATGTGTGTGTGTGTGTGTGGACTTGGAAACCAAGGCAGGGCCCCTTGGTGGGTGGCCTATGTCGAAGGGGGGCAGTGAGCTCACGGAGCAGGGAATGTTCTGCTGACACCATCCTCGGGGTTCTCAGGCCCAAGTTTCTGGTGCCCACCCACCCCTGCCACACCTCATCAGCCTGCCTCTCCAGCCCGATGGGACCCGACGACTGCCCACGCCTTCCAAGCTCTCCGTGATCCCAAGGCGAGGGCAGTCCCTAGTGCCCACCTGACGATCTGAAGCGACCTCCTCCTCCAGCCGATGCGATAAGGAAATGCGGCTCAAAGAGGTACGGAGGTCAGAAATGCCGGGCTACTGCGCTGCTTGTCGCAGGCGGCCTCCTTCCCCGGGACGGCCCCGGGCACCGCCTCCAGCCTTGTCCTGTGCGGCTGCAGCGGGAGAGCGCTGACACTGCGGTCGGCCGGCCGGCCGGGCACGCCAATGCGCATGCGCAAGCGGGGCCTCAGAAGCACGAGCGCTGAGCAGGGGCTCGCGTCACAGTGACCGCCGCCGTGTCCTGGGCAACCGTCTCAGCGGTTTGCCAAGGCAGGGGCCCGCTGCGGCAGTACCTGGGCTGTGGGCGACGCCCCCCACACCACCGCGATCGTCGCCTCGGTCCCGCGATTTACGGAGTCCGGCTTGGCGGAACCAGGCTGAGAAAATGTCGAGGGGACCTTCAGCGATGCCGAGGGCGATGGATCGCCAAGGATCCCCTAGATGTTTCAGGCCTGCCCAGAATCTGTTGGGGCGCGTCTCCTTGAAGGCTGTCCATGCTGGAAATTCCAGGTAAGGTCAGCCTGTGTGCTGCGGGGCTGCTCTATCCCCGATGGGCTTCCCGGAAGGGAGGAGAACCGCACAGCCTCAGGAGCTGCCTGCGACTGTTGGGTTTCTCCGCGTGGCTTAGTCTCCGTGTGTTGGTGTGTGTGTGTGTGTGTGTGTGTGTGTGTGTGTGTGGATTTGGAAATCAAGGCAGGGACCCTTGGTGGGTGGCCCATGTCGAAGGGGGCAGTGAGCTCACGGAACAGGGGAATGTTCTGCTGACACCCTCCTCGGGGGTGTCAGGCCCAAGTCTCTGGTGTCCACCCACCACCGCCACACCTCATCAGCCTGCATCTCCAGCCTGATGGGACCCAACCACGGCCCACTCCTTCCAAGCCATCCGGGATGTCATGGAGAGGGCAGTCCCTAGTGCCCACCTGACCATCCGAAGCGCCCTCCTCCTAAAGCCGGAGCGATCAGGAAAGCCGGCTCAAAGAGGTACGGAGCTCAGAAGTGCCGGGCTCCTGCGCTGGTTGTGGCAGGCGGCCTCCTTCCCCGGGACGGCCCCGGGCACCGCCTCCAGCCTTGTCCTGTGCGGCTTCGGCGGGAGAGCGCTGACACCGCGGCCGGCCGTCCGGCCCGGTACACCAATGTGCATGCGCAAGCGGGGCCTCAGAAGCGCCAGCGCTGAACAGAGTCTCGCGTCACAGTGACCGCCGCCGTGTCCTGGGCAACCGTCTCAGCGGTTTGCCAAGGCAGGGGCCCGCTGCGGCAGTACCTGGGCTTTGGGCGACGCCCCCCAGCCCACCGCGATCGTCGCCACGGTCCCGCAATTTCCGGAGTCCGGCTTGGCGGAACCAGGCTGAGAAAAGGTCGAGGGGACCTTCAGCGATGCCCAGGGCGATGGATATCCAAGGAACCCCAAATGTTTCAGGCCTGCCCAGACTCTGTTGGGGCGCGTCTCCTTGAAGGCTGTCCATGCTGGAAATTCCAGGTAAGGTCAGCCTGTGTTCTGCGGGGCTGCTCTATCCCCGATGGGCTTCCCGGAAGGGAGGAGAACCGCACAGCCTCAGGAGCTGCCTGCGACTGTTGGGTTTCTCCGCGTGGCTTAGTCTCCGTGTCTGTGTGTGTGTGTGTGTGTGTGTGTGTGTGTGTGTGTATGTGTGGACTTGGAAACCAAGGTAGGGCCCCTTGGTGGGAGGCCTATGTCGAAAGGGGGCAGTGAGCTCACGGAGCAGGGGAATGTTCTGCTGACACCCTCCTAGGGGTTCTCAGGCCCAAGTTTCTGGTGCCCACCCACCCCTTCCACACCTCATCAGCCTGCCTCTCCAGCCCGATGGGACCCGACGACGGCCCACGCCTTCCAAGCCATCCGGGATGCCATGGCGAGGGCAGTCCCTAGTGCCCACCTGACGATCCGAAGCGCCCTCCTCCTCCAGCCGATGCGATCAGGAAAGCCGGCTCAAAGAGGTACGGAGGTCAGAAGTCCCGGGCTACTGCGCTGCTTGTGGAAGGCGGCCTTCTTCCCCGGGACGGCCCCGGGCTCCGTCTCCAGCCTTGTCCTGTGCGGCTGCGGCGGGAGAGCGCTGACACTGCGGTCGGCCGGCCGGCCGGGCACGCCAATGCGCATGCGCAAGCGGGGTCTCTGAAGCGCGAGCGCTGATCAGGGGCTCGCGTCACAGTGACCGCCGCCGTGTCCTGGGCAACCGTCTCATCGGTTTGCCAAGGCAGGGGTCCGCTGCGGCTGTACCTGGGCTTTGGGCGACGCCCCCCACCCCACCGCGATCGTCGCCACGGTCCAGCGATTTCCGGAGTCCGGCTTGGCGGAACCAGGCTGAGAAAAGGTCGAGGGGACCTTCAGCAATGCCCAGGGCGATGGATCCCCAAGGATCCCCAAATGTTTCAGGCCTGCCCAGACTCTGTTGGGGTGCGTCTCCTTGAAGGCTGTCCATGCTGGAAATTCCAGGTAAGGTCAGCCTGTGTTCTGCGGGGCTGCTCTATACCCGAGGGGCTTCCCGGAAGGGAGGAGAACCGCACAGCCTCAGGAGCTGCCTGCGAGTTTTGGATTTCTCTGCGTGGCTTAGTCTCCGTGTGTGTGTGTGTGTGTGTTTGCGCATGTGTGTGTGTCTGCTCGTATGTCTCCGTGTGTGTTTACGTGTGTGTACCTGTGCTTGTGCTGCTTGTCGCCGGGGCTCGCGTCACAATGACTGCCGCCGTGGCTTTGGGAACCGTCTCAGCGGCTTGGCAAAGCAGGGGCCCTCAGCGGTAGGGCCTTCTCTATCAGCAGTGCTGAGAAGCAGGGGTCCCTGGACTTGGAGACCAAGGCACGGCCCCTTGGTGCGTGGCCCATGTCGAAGGGGGCCAGTGATCTCACGGAGCAGGGGAATGTTCTGGTGACCCTCTCCTCGGGTGTCTCAGGCCCAAGTTTCTTGGGTCCACCGATCCCCACCACAACTCATCAGACTGAATCTCCAGCCTGATGTGACCCGACCACGGCTCACTCCTTCCAAGCCATCCGGGATGGCATGGCGAGGGCAGTCCCTAGTGCCCACCTGACGATCTGAAGTGCCCTCCTCCTCCAGCTGATCCGATCAGGAAAGCCCGCTCAAGGAGTTATGGAGGTCAGAACTGCGGGTCTCCTGTGCTCCTTTTGACAGGCAGCTTCCTTCCCCGGGACAGCCTTGGCACCCCTTCCTTCCTTGTCCTGTGTTGCTGCGGCGGTAGATCGCTGACAGTGCCGTCCGTGGGCCGGGCACGCCAATGCGCATGCGCAGTCGGGTCCGCAGAAGCGTCTGCTCTGAGCGCTGGCTCTCGTCACAGTGATGGCCGCTGTGTCCTGGGGAATGGTCTCAGCGGCTTGGCAAAGCAGGATCCAACTGCGGCAGTACCTCTGCGTTGGGCGACGGCCCCCCCTCACGCCGATCGTCTCCACGGTCCCGCGAAATGTGTGCGATTCATGCTGTTAATTTCTACTTTTGTTGGTGAGAATATAAAGGCTTAGAGAAATAAAATTAATTATCTCAGATTACACAACTGGAAACTGTTAAATCCAGAATTCTCTCTCATGTGTATGTATGTCTAGGTTACAGCAGCATTAATCAATTTTTATGATTCTTTTTTTAACCTGTGTCTATTTTGTTTCTAATTTTTCTAGTATCAGAAACTCAATTTTTATTAAATCACTTTGGTTATTTTTATTTATAATGTCAAAAACCTGATGAAAATATTTTAGTAAGATCTTTAAAATTTATATGTCTGTGCTTTGCGTTAAATCGACAGAGTCTGGTTATTAACATTGCTTTGTAAAGCAGGTGGTTTCTAGGTATAATGAGACAATATTTAGTGGAGGGATCAATGCAAACTGTTAAATACATGCCTCACTTAACTAAGCCAGTGACTACTTGACCCTAGCTAATCCATGACATGTTCAATTTAATTTACTGCTCCCATATGTTCTGTTTTTTTTCTTAAAAAAGTTTCTATTCTGAATTTTATGCAAAATCCCCTAATTTAAATATTTTCAATTCATTTAATACCTTTTGTTAACATTGTGCTGACCAAAAAGAATGTCCACTGTCCCAATTCAAACCAGTTTTAATCTTTAGTATGGATAATAACTGAGGTTTTAATTCAATTGTTTTTCTACTTATATTTTCCCTATTATTGTGAAAATTATCACAGTTTTTCAGTTAACCTTAATATTTAAACCTTAACTTTTATGACATACTAAACATTTGTGTCCCCTCAATATTCATATGATGAAATCCTAATGCCACAATATTGAGAGGTAGAAAGTTTCGCAGGAAATTAGGTCATGAGGGTGCAGCCCTTATGAATGGTCTTGGTGCCCTTACACAAGAAACCCTAGACCAATATCTCCCTATTACCCCATCCCTTCAGTCTCTGATAATCACCCTTCTACTCTTTGTTACTATGAGTTCAACTCTCTTAGATTTGCATATATGTGAGATCATGTGATATTTATCTTTGTGTGTCTAGCCTATCTCACCTAACATAATATTTATAGTTTTATACATTTTACAAATGTCAAAATGTCTTTCTTTTTTAAGGCTAAATAATATTCTATTGTAAGTATATACCACAATTTCTTTATTCATCTACCAATGGAAATTTAGAGTGTTTCCATATCTTGGCTGTTGTAAATTAAGCTGCCATAAAATATGGGATAAGAGTGCAAGTGACTTTTCAACATACTGATTTTGTTTCCTTTGGCTATGTAGCCAGAAGTGGAATGGCTGGATCACACGCTAGTTCTACTTTCAAATTTTTGAGGACCCTCCATACCGTTTTTCATGACTGTATTAATTTATATTTCTTCCAACTGTGGGCAAGGTTTCTCATTTCTCCACATCCTTACCATCACTTGTTATCTTTTCTTTTTCTGATAATAGCCATTCTAACATGTGTAAGGTGATGTTTCACTGTGCTTTTCATCTAATTTCCTGGATGGTAACTGAGTTGAGAACTTTTTCACATACCTGTTGGCCATTTGTATGTCTCTTTTTGAGAATTGTCTACTCACGTGTTTTACTCATTTTTAATATGTAGTGTAAAACAATGTGAATAATATTAATAATATTTTGCTCTATTATTGAAATTTGTTATGAGAATGTATCTTTTTATTTATTGATTTGAGGCAAGGTCTTACTTTCCTCAGCCAGGCTGGAGTTCAGTGGCACATTTAAAGTTCACTGTAGCAAGCCTTCTGAGCAGCTGGGACTACAGGTGCTTGCCATCACTGCTGGCTAATATTTGTATTGTTTGTTTGTAGAGATGTGGCTTTGCCATGTTGCCCAGAGTTGTCTCAAACTCCTGGGCTCAGACAGTCCACCAGCCTCGGCCTCCCAAAGTGTTGTGATTGTAGGCATGAGTCATCATTCTGAGCTTAAGAGAGCATATCTTAAGTGTTCTCACCACATCAAAATAAGAAATATATTTAAAAATAATAATAAAGGAGTAACAAAGAATATGATACTATCTGAGGTGGTGGATGTTAACTAACTTGGTTATAGTGATTATTTTACTATATATGAATATACATATATACATACATATATATATTTCATCAAATTGTAAACCTTAAATATATACAATCATCAATTGTCAGATATTCCTAAATTGAAAAAGTAAATACAACTAATAACAAATAAATAAGACCCCAGAGAGCGCTGTTGCCATCTTTCTCCCATGAAAGTTTACAAGAAGCTGGTAGTCTATAACTCAAGAAAACTGACTTCACTAGAATTTAACCATGCTAACACCAGCATCTCTGACATCCAGCCTCCCGAATTATGAGAAATACGTTTGTTTATAAGCCACCCAGTCTACAGTACTTTGTTATAGTAGTCAGAACTTCCTAAGACACCTTTATTAATAGGGCATTTATAAATGCAAATTAAAACCAACCTCTCCTTATCCTTTTCTCTCTATGAAAGTCCTCTAGAAAAGTAAGGGCATTTATTTCACTTTCTTCTATTTTGTAACTTTAAACTCTTAAGTTACCTGGGGCCGTAGTCTAAGGTTTAGTTAACCTAATATGTATTACACTTTTTTTTTTTTTTTTTTTTTTTTTTTTTTTTTTTTTTTAGCAGAGAGCAACTTATTAGACATAGAGAGAGAGAGGAGAGAGAGCTCCCATGCTGCCATGGGAGGGATCCAAGGGAGGAATCCCATATTATACATTTTAATCTAAAGTTTGTCTTAATAAATGCTTAACAATTTGTCATTAGAAAACATTATTTCATTTATTTAGTCCTTACATTTTTCTTAAGCATTTTAATGTATATCATCACGTAATCACAAATGTAAAGTTTCCATATACTTTAAAGGTGAAGATTCATCATCTGTAAACAACCTTTTTTCTGCCAGAAAAAAAAGACCAATTTTTCTCAATCCTGCATTAAAATAAAATTAGAGAAAGCAAAATAGTTTGTTTACAGGATTTCTTGCTTATATCAAAGCAATTATGTAACTTTATTTCTTGAAGATATGTTTCAGTATAAGTTTCATTGTTCTCTGTAAGTGAACTTGAATCATCATTTAGTAGAAAAAATAGAATGATTTTTCCCACAGCAAACCCTCCAGTGACCAATTTCTTCTCTCTGTTTCTCAAAAGATAGCTGCATCAGTATTTGAACCAAGATGTTTCTGTGCACTTCATGAAGTAATAATCTTTCTTGAAGTCTTTTTCCTCCTCGTTAAAAAAAATCACATCTTCTCCCTCCTAGATAGAAAGCACTTTCTTGTGATTTCTAACTAGTAATATTATTTTGAGGAAAAAATGTGCATAGTACTTCCATCTTGACTATTTTTGAGAATTTTTAAATAGTCTTTCGACTTAACATATTATCTACATTAATTTTGTGTATTTTAATTCCCTTGCATTGTTCGTTTTCTGAATTTCTGACTTTATTATCCTTCATGCATTTTTAAAGTCTCATCTAATTTACAACTCTTTGCTTTCTTATTTCATAATATATGTTTCTGATGCCATTGTGCCTGTCTGTGTTTCATCCAGCTCATTTCACTGTCCTGCTAAAATCTGACAGCATTTTCTTCCAGCATAACACTCGATATTCATGTTTCAAATTGTTGTTCTGTTGTCTTCTGGAACATGTACTTCTTTACAATGATGTTGAAAGACTCATGCTATTGGTGACAAGTGGTGAAATTAGACACAAAAGTAGGTATCTACATAATTATATTCTATAATACTTTGTGAAATGACTGATTTTAATAGAAATTTTACTATTGCTTTGCTATGTGAAAGATTTTTCTGACTTTAAGGCAATTGTTATTTGACATCTGAATATTCTGTTGTGGCATACATTTTTAAAACTCAGATTTATGCCACTCAAGTTTATAGTGAATATACTTTAATTTAAATAACTATAATTAAATAGCATACTAGATGGATGTTTTTTCATTTTCCGTGTTCATTCAATTAGGAAAGATCCTTATTTGCTTTGTCTACAAAGGGCCGGGTTTTCCTTGCCTAAGTAAAACATCGATGTAATTTGAATCAGTGTTCTTATCACTCTAAGCAAAATTGAATTAAATTTGAGTCCTTTAGCCTTAAACACAATTCCACTCTTCAGTTTATTAAGGGTCAGAATTTGCACCATTAGGTGGTGCTATGGTTTGAATGTATTCCTGAAAGTTAATGTGCTAGAAACTTAATCCCCAATGAAATACTGTTGAGAGGTGGGATCTTTAAGAGGTGATTAAGTCATGAGGGCTCTGCCCCTGTGAATGGATGCAAGCCCTTATTGTAGGAGTAAGTTTTTTATCACAAGAGCAGGTTTGTTGCAGAAGCAAATTTCGTTCTCTCTTGCTAACTTGCTGTTGCCCTCACTTGGTCTTTTACCTTGCACTAAGAGATGATGCAACATGAAGGCCCTAACCAGATGCTAGCATCATGCTCTTGGACTTCCCAGACTCCAGACTGTGAACCAAATAAATGTATGTTTATTACAAATTATGCAGTCAGCAGTAACTATAGCAGCAAAAATGGACTAAGACAGGTGGTTTTACATTTTGTTCCCCAATGTGTGATATGCAAATAAGAATTTACTGAAGGTTATAAAACTATCCAATCTTGGGTCTAATTTCAGAAAACCTCAAAATCCTACAGACCAACACAGGTAGATAAATGGACAGATAGATAGTAATACAGATACATATCTTCAAAAATAGTGTTTAGCTTTAAAATATTTTGAATTTTGAATTTTCAGGAGTCAACTCATATCTCTGGTTTTAATGAGGTAGCAAAATAGAATAAGCTAAGTATATATCTCTCAAACATAAAAAGATATACTTCACAAAGTTTCTGTTAACTAATAATTGGAAAAACAGTAAGGACTTCATTTGCTTAGTTCAATTGTGATCGATAAATATTTGCTTCTTGCTTATTACATTCCTTGCACTGTGCGACACTCATCCCTATTGCTAGATTAGTATCTGAAGATGTAGATGAGACAAAAATGCAAATATCCTGCTATAATATGGATGAGAAATGCTATCATTGCAAAACAGAATCTCTGTAATGGACATTTAACACACACTTAGTGGTCAAAGGAAGCTTTGGGCAATATACTCTTTAATTGACATTATTCACTCTTTAATGGCCATATACTCTTTAATTGACATTATTCACTACTGTTGCATTTCTTGAAAATAACCAACATAGCACCCAATTCAGTTAATGTATTTAGTATAAGCAGATCAGAGACTTACTGATAAACATCATCCAGTCTGCAAGTTCTGAACCAGGATATCTACACTATATCCATAAATAAGAGTATAGACTTTGGAAAAAACTTCACCTTGATTTAAAAACTGGATCTTCTATTTTATTTTCTTAATGTTTTTATCTGCAAAGTAATGATAAAACTATAGCCAGTCTCATAGATTCTTTTTTAAGGCTTCTATACAGTAATCTATGTACTAAGTAAAATACTGCATGTCTAGTATACAGGTAAAAGAGTGGCAATTATTAGTGTTCCTATATCTAATATTTTCATTATTTTTTCTTAACTAAAAATGAACTGTCAAGAATTCATAGAAGATGGTGGAATAGAAAGCATCTAAAATCTGTGACCCTACCTAAACAATAATTGTACAGGCAGAATCAGTCTGGTGTAACTTATTTTGGAACTCTGGAGTTCATAGAGGCTTGCAGGTTCCTAGAAAGGAATATGTGATAAATTGAAGCTAATTTCAGTCAGCATCACCTTTTAGCATAGTAGTTGCCATCCATCCCCCACCCTTTTGCCCCAGGATCAGCTGTGAACATGTTTCTGGAGAAGGTTACACAAATCTTGCCAGAGTCAGGGTGGGGGAAAAAAGACCCTGTCTTCCAAGTACCAGAGGTCTGTGCTCTATTTTACACAGATCTCACAGAGGTCTAGACAAAAATGGGTATTTGTTGTATTGCATCTCCCTGCATTGTGGCAAGTTTCACCCACTCCATCTGAAACGGTTTTCATGGTATTTAAAGGGCCTATATGTTTGTTGGTTTGTTTCCATCTCTATTTTCTCTCATGCCCCTTTTGAAAACCAAACCTTGAACACCAGAACCTTTAAAAGCAACTGCATACAATGGGAAAGTTAGAAAGTCACTGAACATGCCTATGGGAAGGCAAAGGTTCAGAAAGACCTGAAAATACCTTAAGTGTATACCTCAGTCTGATCTTTGGCACAGAGACAACATGCAACAATTTAAAAAACAACAATAACAACAACCAAAACCCCAGCAAACCCTAGGGAAGGTAGGAGGATATAAAATATAGTCACTACGTTATTAGATTCAAATGTCCAGATTTCAACTACTAGGAAAAAAATCACAAGGTGCACAAATAAATGAAAATATATGGTTTATGCAGATGAAATAAATAAAATAACAGAAATTGTCCATGAAAAAGACTTAATTATAAGTTTATTTGTCAAATAAATTAAAACAACTTTCTTAAAAATGCTCAAAGAGGAAAAGGAAGACTATGGAGTACATCAAGAAAGTGATGTAAGAATAAAGTGAAAATATCAACATACAGATAGAAAACCTAAAAACAAACCAAACAGAAATTCTGGAGCTGAAAAGTGCAAAAATATAAACGAAAAATTCACTAGAGAGATCCAAAGTCAGATTTGAACAGGCAGAAGAATCAGTGAACTTGGAAATAGGATGGTAGGAACAACAGAGCTTGAACAATAGAAACAAACAAAATGTTGAAGAAAAGTGATCAAAACCTAAGGGACCTGTGAAACACCATCGAGACCATGCATTGTGAGAGCCCCAGAAAAAGAAGAGAAAAAGAAAGGAACCTACAAACTATCTGAAGATATTATAATTGAAAATTTCCCAAATTTGATGAAAGTCATGAATATAAACATCCAAGAAGCTCAATGACTCCAATTAGATGAACTCATAGAGACACACTGAAATACATAATCAAACTGTCAAAAGTAAAGACAAAGAGAATCCTAACAGCAGCAAGAGAAAAGGACTTAACAGGTACAAGGGATCCTTAACATAAGCAGATTTTACATCAATATCTTTAGAAGCTAAGAGGGAGCGAGCTGATATATTAAATGTTCTAAAAGACAAAACAACAAGAATCTGACAAGCAAAAATCCTATATTTAGAAAACCTGTCCTTTAAAAGTAAAGGAGAAGTAAAGACATTTCTAAATAGACAAAAGCTGATAGAGTTCATTTTCAAAAGACTTGTCTGTGAGAAATGGCAAAGGGAATCTTACAGGTTGAAATGAAAGGATGTTAGAAAGTAATTCAAAGCCTTATGAAGAAATAAGGATCCCAGCAAAGGCAAATACATGGGTAATTGTAAAAACTAGTGTTACTATAACAGTGGTGTATAAATACACCTTTGGTTTTCTGCATAATTTAAAAGACTTGCATTTATTTCAAAAAAATTAGTCTAAAACTTAGTATTATTGAAACTTTGGTTGGTAATTCCATATTTTAATATATATATAGTTTAAGAGATTAAAGCATTATGAAATTATAAGTTTATGTTCTTGAAAACTAAATATATAAAAATATAATTTTTAATTTAAGTTAAACTGGTATAAATTCAAATTGAAGTGTTAAAACTTTATGATATTTTATGTAATTTCCCTGGTAAATTATATAAATAAACTAGCTAAGAAATATACACAAAAGGAAATAAAAAAGGAATTTAATATTTTACAACAAAAAAAATAGCTAAATTCAGAAGACAGTAATGCAAGAAACAAGAGACTAAGAAACTGTAAATATGTATAACACTAACAGCAATGTGGTGAAAGTCCATTCCAATCAGTGAACTTTAAATGTAAATTGATTAAACTCTCCAGTTAAAAGGCAGACATTAGCAGAATAAATTTAAAAAAATAATAATAATCCAACTACACTGTGTACAAGAGATTTACTTTAGATCCAAAGATACATAAAGGTTGAAAGTTAAAAAATATAAAAGAATATTTTATGCAAAAAGTAACTGAGAGATAATAGATACATTAATATCAGAAAAATAGACTAAATCAAAAAAGCTTCAAAAGACAAAGGATGTTATATATCAATAAAAGTTTTCATGTAGCAAGAAAATGTAACAATTTAAAAACATTTACAGGCTGGGTGTGGTGGCTCATGCCTATAATCCCAGCACTTTGGAAGGCTGAGGCACGTAGACCATCTTACTTCCATTTCTCTAGATCACTGCTGTCTAATAGAAAATTCTACCATGATGGAAGCATTATCAGTCAGTATTTTCTAATACAGTACCTGCTAGCCACATATGGTGATTCAGTACTTGAAATGTAGTTACTGCAACTGCTGAACTAAATGTTTCATAATATTTAATCCTAATTAATTTAAATAGTCACCCGTTTCTAATGGCTATTGCATGAGATAGTGCAACTCTGGATATTTACCTCTATAAATATTTTTTAAAGTATTTAATTTTTCAACACTCTTGTTCCTCTTCTCCTCCAAAAATAAAGACACAGGTTTTATCAGAAAAAAAGATAGCACTTCAATCTGCATTGAGGAGCTTGAGAGAGAAATTGATGAGGCCTAAGCAGCATCACAGACAAATGGCACCAGGTGCTGTCTTCTGACTCTTTCCTCCACACCGTGCTCAGTCTACACTTTTCTCTAAGGCACCTCGCAGCCCATGACTAATTATAGTGAGTATAGTGAGACAGGTCTATTTCTGTAAGATGCAGGACTCCTCTAAATGGTAACTTTGACAATTACTTAGCAGAAAACTTAGATCTGTTTGAGAATCCTTTTATCAAGCCTCCTTTATTTCCTCTTTCCTTTGCAGGAGTCAGATGTGCATCTTGGTGTGGAGATTCACTTTGCTTCTTCCAGCTGCCTCCTCCTTTTCCTTTGCAGACATTTTTCCCTATAAACCTCTTGCACATCTGATGTTAACATGGCAAATACTACTCAGAGGACCTGAAATAGCACACAGGTCCTTGATCTTTGTTAATAAAATATATTTAATTTTATTTCAGGGTTAAAAGTCAACAAATCTCTAGAGAGAAACAGATCGTGGGTAACATATAATGAGTGACAGTTAAAATAATTAGAAATGTTTTCAAAATATATACAACTCCCTTCTGAGATGAGAAATCTAATTTTCATGGGAATATTTTGCCATTTTCTCCCTACTGAATCACTCTCTCTTTTGCTTATGTCTGCATCTTACATATGATAAAAGCATGATGATAGATTCAAAGAGAAATAATTTCCCATTATGGCTCAGTTGAAAAATGTATATAAATATGTCTGGAGCAGTGATTCTTAACCTGGCTGGTTTTGGTCTGCCAAAGAGTATTTGTAAATGGAGACACCATGGCTTGTCAGAGTTGGATTGCTGCTACTGGCATCTATCAGACAGAGGTTATGGCTGCTATTAAACATCCTATAATGAACAGTGCAGATGCTGCACTACAAAAACAATCACCAAGCCCAAAATGTAAATAATGCCAAAGGTGAGAAATCGTGGTCTAAAACAAGTTCACAAAGCTTATGCGTATTTACGAATGATCTTTTCAAACCGTGTCCACATATTTGAAAGCTGATTCACATAAAATATAGCTACTCCTAGACACACAAGAAACATAAGATTCCTCTTTAATGACAAACATTTTTAGTGTTGGAGTAATTTTGTACCACATTTAGGTGGCATATCCCATCACAATTCAATCAAACTTTTTGTTTCTGTAAAATTAATATTTGTTAAGTCAGTAGCTGAGAAATGATTTTTAATTATTAAAGTTATCTTGTATTTAAGTAACATACTCTGTAACTATAATAGTAAGATTATGAGGCTAGACATAAATCATTTTCTGGTAACATTACATTACTAAATAGTGAAAAGGACCAGTAAATACCAAGATTGTTATATTTAAAATTGATTAAATCCTGTTATCTTCCTGTTCAGTGTCAAAATCTGATTCAGTTCACACATACACACACAATCAGAAATAGAAATGAAAAGTATTATTGGGCCAGGATATGTGAGAAATCTTTGAAACATATCCACTAAAATATATATTGAAACACATATTTAAATATATATAAATATATATGGAGAAAGAGAGAGTGTGTGTATTACAATTGAACAGTAAACCCAAACCCAAAAGACACTTGGTGGTTTACTGATATAATAGGTCCAAGAAGAGGCCACTGATAAGTTACAGGGTAATTACTTGTGTTTACAGGTGACTTTTTTTTCCACACAGCAAAATGTGTGTGAATTGCTCTTAGCACATCAATATTCTCTTAATACAGCAGCGACGGTCTCTGAGTTATTGTCTGTGAGAAATGTGAAGCAAGATGTACCATCTATTGTTGTAAGTTAATCTGTCCCTATTATATCACTGAAACAAGATCATAATACAACCTTTAAAAACATATCTCACAAATCTCACAAATAGATTATACAATATCTGATAATATAACAGCTGATTTTTTACTAAAGTATGAAGGTACTGCTAGATTTGTGAAAACTTTTTCAATAGGGAAGACCAAAATCAGAAGGTGCTCCATATCACAAGGAACTGTGTGTAATTCAATATACAAAGTGACTGGCAGCCAGTAGATTTTATGAAAATCGGAAGATAAAAACAGTAAATATATACTGAGAGATGAAATGGCATATACTGGATTGAATCTGGATGATGGAGAGTTAAATTTCAATACCCTTATATACCTTTTACCAGCAAGGGTGGGAAGAGGAGTAAAACTAACGAGTAAAGAATGATGTAGAATGAAGGGGCGTAAAAGAAGCTCTACCTTAAAATAAGAAAATGGGGGTTAAAAGTAACTGTGACTTGCTCAATGTCTCCAAATAAGTTGTGACCAAGATACAAAACTCGAAAGAAAGTCCAATGGGTCAAAGGATTATAAATCGTTCTACTATAAGGACACATGCACATGCATGTTCATAGCAGCACTGTTTACAATAGCAAAGACCTGGCACCAACCCAAATGCCCATCAATGATAGACTGGACAGGGAAAATGTGGCACATATACACCATGGAATATTATGCAGTCATCAAAAATGATGAGTTCGCATCCTTTGTAGGGACATAGATGAACCTGGAAACCATCATTCTCAGCAAACTGACACAAGAACACAAAATCAAACACCGCATGTTCTCACTCATCGGCGGGTGTTGAACAATAAGAACACATGGACACAGGGAGGGGAGCACTACACACTGGGGTCTGTTGGGGGGAAATAGGGAAGGGACAGCAGGCGGTGGGGAGTTGGGGAGAGATAGCATGGGGAGAAATGCCAGATATGGGTTAAGGGGAGGAAGGCAGCAAATCACACTGCCATGTATTCACCTATGCAACAATCTTGCATATTCTTCACAGGTACTCCAAAACCTAAAATGCAATTAAGAAAAAAAAAAAAAAGAAAGTCCAATGGGTCATAGAAAGTTCAATATAGTTTGATACCATTTATCTCTCTGTCTATTGACACATTTGTGAATTGTTTCTGATGAACTTCTTAGGTGCTTATCTTTAATATTTTTTTTAAAAAATAAGCTTTTAATATTATGACAGCAAGTTACCAAATCTCAAGAAGCAGCAACTGAGCAAGTGGCACTAAACTCGTAAATATAGATCAAATATACTGCAATGAGTAATGATCCACTTCACCTAATGGTCAGCTTGCCCTGTCCTGAGACTTTTAAGGAATATACCAATTCAGGAGTTAAAAACTACTTTTCAAATAGTTGGTGACATTTTCTGATATCTTATAATTCATCAGAATATGTATTTCTAAATATAATACCATGTTTAAATCTGAATCCTTCAGGCATCAGATTTTTTAACATTCTCAATAACTTCAAGTTGACTTAGCATTACGTATTTATCTTTTTCATTTGAAAAGTCATAATTTAAGAATTTGTCAATCAATTGATTATAATTTGTCATATAAATTCACTCAGTTTTTCTCTCCTGCTTACTTAAGATCAACAAGAAAGTATTTTAATGACATAAATATTTTAAGTATAACAAGACCAGAGAAGTAGCCAAGGAGACTTGAACAGCAGAGAGCTGTGGAGAATATAAACATAGTTTGATGATGTCAGGGACAAAATAGAGAGATGGCCACTAAAGGGACAGTAAAAGGAATATATTCAAAACAAGCTACTACCTGAATATTTTTATCTACATGTCATCTGAAAAATCTTCAGTAATGTAATAGGATCTAGAAATTTTTTTTTACTCTCATCACTAAGAAGTTAACTTTTGTCTATTGGCCAGGCTTGATGGAGGAAATGCTATTGCAAAACTGACCTTACTGACAGCAATGATGATAATAGGACTCGATAAATATATAGGGTGGGTCATTCAGAGTCAAAGGAAGGCAAATATTTTAATGTATAATAAGGTCAGAGAAGCAGCCAGGGGGTTTGGGCAGCAGAGAGCTATGGAGAAGGTTAATAGACCTTAAAGGCACTACTGTTAATTTGGTTTAACAAAATAAAATAAAAAATAGATTCTCTAAAGATTGAAGAAAGTTAATAAAACAAAAAGTTGTAATTCCTTGCCAGGTTTCCAGACAAAAGCCGGTTTAGGACCTGGACACTTCTGTCTGAAAATGAGACCAGCTCTACAGGAAAAAGGATGATGCAATAGCATCTCTCTTCAAGACAAAGTAGGACGTAAGTAGAAAAAAAACTTAGTAGGGCTTCTCTAAAATATCTTTAATCAAAAAAGAGAATAAAGGACTCTGGGAGAATGGAGGACACTCCAATTTAAACAGTTTTCTATTGAACATTAGACAGAATCTTGGAAAGCCACGAACATATGCCTCTCAGATCTCCTGCTACTACTGATTGATGGTCCCTGCTTCTGCCTTTCTGAATCCATCACCACTTTCACACTGTGGTCCCACTTTCCAAAGGCTTCTCCCAGACAATGGCTAGAAGCAACCCAGCCTAATAAAGTTTCATTCCTGTAAGACATGAGAGGCTACCAATTGGAGATGTGGGCCCCATGGCTCCCTTTCAGCCTGGCTGCACCTGCTTTGAAACTGTGTTGCAGTCTGTGTTTCTTCCTATCCAACTCTCCTTCCTTTCCCCTGTCCTTCACTGATGAACACCTACTAGTATTAGGTGGCTCTCCCTGCCTTCTTTATATTTTAGCTGGTTATTCTTCACAGTCATTTCCATGTATATAACTCTCCTGTACATGTACTCCTATCTTTGTTTCCTCCTTCTCAGAAGATCCAGGGAAATAGACCACAGGATAGGGATTTGGCACTGACTCATTCATTCACACCTGGAAGCCAATAAAATGCCCTTCTCAGTAGTACATAGTGACTGATAGCTTCTGGAAAAAGGTGGTGACCAAATTGCTAAAGAATTCTCATGTACACAGGTGACTTGAGAAAATATCTAGCTTGAGAAACTGCCACTTGGGGTGCAATAGTTTAGGCATTTGAAAAATATGGGGCAAACAGTGATTATTACATAAGCGGTGGATTAGACTCATTATTATTATGTCAAATTGATGCCTGCTGTGGAACATTGTTTTTGTTGTTGTTGTTGTTTATTTGTTTGAGATGGAGTCTTGCCCTGTTGCCCAGGCTGGAGTGCAATGGCGTGATCTGAAATCACTGCTACCTCCACCTGCCGGGTTCAAGGAATTCTCCTGTCTCAGTCTCCTGAGTAGCTGGTACTACAGGTGCACTCCACCACCACACCCAGCTAATCTTTTTATTTGTAGTAGAGATGGAGTTTCATCATATTTGTCGGGCTAATCTCTAATTCCTGACCTCAGGTGATCCACCGACCTCCACCTCCCAAAGTGCTGGGATTACAGGTATGAGCCATCGCGCCCAGACTATTAATTGTTATAAGCTAAATATTAGACCCTTTATCCTCTGTAAAAGAACAGATGATGGCCCAACAAGCTGAAGAATCAATAGTTTGAGTCACAGAGTTTCAGAGATATTTACATGTGAAATATAAATGCTCAAAGCAGGTCTGTCATGTTAAAATCAGGGCTGTGGTTGGAAACTCCTGTGCTCTTGCAACATGAGAGGGGTAAATACCTTCAGAACTTGTAGAGCTGACAGCTTCTTAGTAAGAACAAAAGCATACCCAGTGTTGGTCGATACTGCAGACACTTCTCTTTGTTAAGTCAATAGGTGTCCCACCAATAAGATTTCCCCACCTCCTCTCCTGACATCAAGCTCCAGTAGCTAGAATCCAATAGCTAGGATTAAATCCCAACATAACATTACTGAATATATGCTAGGCTTGATGACGGAGGAAATACATTATTCACTAACAGAGCTACAAAAGTGAAATAGTGTGTTTCAGTAGGTAACCAGAGTGTATGAATTGATTGGATTATAAAGATGCCATATTAAGAAGGGCAAAATGTAGATTAAATATTAATTCACTGAAATAGGGGAATTTTTTGAGATATCTGGCACGTAATCCAGTGGATGGGGCAAATTTACCACTAGAGAGGTTCCGAGAAGGCTAGAAAAGAAACATATCTAAGGTGAGTGATGTCAAAAGAATAAAGAGGCTAAGGGAATTTGGAATGCTAAAATAGGAATATTATATAAACCCAGAAAAGCCACCCAAGGATTATGTTCCACAGGAAGGGTCAATGCATGCACAATTCACTAAGGCCTTCAGGAATGCACCAGGGATAGGGGAAGTGGCACCACTAAGAAGTTCAATAGCAGCAATTATCCAAACATCAGAACCAATGAAAGGAGAGGCATTTACATAAGTGGGAATTGTTAAAACTCAAGGAATGACAAGGCCACCAAGAAGCCTAGCGATGAGAGCCTGAACACCAGAAACCATAAGGTCACACCATAAAGATAGGTAAGCTTGATGCACAGAGAATGGAGAAAATGGTTCAAAAAACGTGGATGAAGTTTCTAAGAACAAAGTAGGCATGTAGCCAACAACAATCTACCAAACACAGAAGTGGACCCACGCCCATAGTAAGAGGTAACAGGTAAGAACCTAGGAAGAAGAGATTAATGGCAGGCACCCAAACAAAAAGTCATACTCCTTCATTCGGTTCTCAAGTTTCAGCCTATTTCCAGACCCAACAACCATGGACTGAAGAAGGATCTGTGTCCCTGAGTAGAAGACTCCTCTAATAAGGTGGCATATCCAGATAGTTTATATTATTATACATAGAGTCTAAGTGGGCATTGATACCTAGAGCCCCAAAGCATCATCCTGGGCCTCCTGGTAGAGTCAGAGCTGAGAAGGGCAAGGTAATAATGTAATCCTTGCAATATGAACTTGGCTGATATTCAACTAAGTGGGTCTAAGTAACCACTCAGTGGTTATTTCTTCTTCCAAATGTTTAATTGGAATTGATTTAGTTGACAATTTGCTTAAATCCCACATTAGTTTATTGGCCTCTGGGATAAGAGTTATCTCCCTGAGAAATACTGAATAGAAATGGCTCCCTGCCCCCAGCCAAAATGATAACTCACACATCATATTTTATGGATACGGCTAATGATAGATACTTACTATCATGGCTTGTGTGTGTTTGTTAGAGCTGCCATAACAAAATACCACAGGTCAGGTTGCTCAAACAGCAGAAATTTACCTTTTCACAATCATGAAGCTAAAAGTTCAACATCAATGTGTTAGCTGGTTTGATTTCTTCTGAGGCCTCTCTCCTTGACCTGAAGATGGCCATCTTCTGTCTCTGTCCTCAAACAATCTTTTCTCTGTGTACCACATATCTGTTTGGATCTCTTCTTCCTATAGGGACAACGTTCATACTGTATTAGGACCTACCCTAGAATCTTATTTTACTTTACGTACCTCTTCGAAGGCCTTTTATCCAAATAAAATCACATTCTTTGCTATCGAAAGGAGTGTAGGGTTGCGCGTGTGCCATGGACTCAGCCGCCCGGTGATATTGACAATAGGAGAGAGAAAGGGGCATTGACTGCCACCCACCGCGGGTAGCGAACTGTGGCTCCGGCAGCGGCGGCTCCAGCTCCTGCAGCTCCTCCTCCTCCTCTGGTCCCCTTCTCTTGCTGCCGCTGCAGATCCAGTCTTCCTCCCTCCCTTCCCCCCTCCCCACGTTGCCGCCGCCGGTCCCGGGCAACGAGCTGAGGCGCCGCCCGTCAGGAATGTGAGCGAGGAGCCACCGGCGGAGCCACAACGGGGTCGGTGCCGATTTGATGGGACGGGCCCGCGGGGGAGGATCGTGAGGCCGCCGCCGCCGCCGCCGCCGCCGCCGCCGCCGCCGCCGGAGCGCTGAGGTTCGGGTCCGGCCGTGAGGCCTAGAGGCTCCGCCGCCGCGGAACCGGAGGGACGCCGTACCGGACAGCCGTCGCCCCAGGCTCCCCGCAGCTTCCCGGACCTCCCGCTGCACGTCCCGGTCCCGCCGCCCGCCCTCGCTGCGGCCCCCTTGCCCGTCTCCGGCCCCTCCAAGCCACAGATCGTCTTCGGATTCTTCCTCAGAAGCTTCAAGTAGGGATATGTCTTCAGCACCAGCTACTCCTCCATCAGTGGATAAAGTAGACGGATTTTCTCGGAAGTCCGTGAGAAAAGCCAGACAGAAGAGGTCGCAAAGGTCCTCACAGTTTAGGTCTCAAGGCAAGCCTATTGAGTTAACACCTCTGCCGCTGCTAAAAGACGTTCCATCCTCAGAGCAGCCTGAACTGTTCCTAAAGAAACTTCAGCAGTGCTGCGTCATTTTTGACTTCATGGACACGCTATCTGATCTTAAAATGAAAGAATACAAGCGCTCCACTCTTAATGAACTGGTGGACTACATTACAATAAGCAGAGGCTGTTTGACAGAGCAGACTTACCCTGAAGTAGTTAGAATGGTATCTTGCAATATATTCAGAACTCTCCCTCCTAGCGACAGCAATGAATTTGATCCAGAAGAAGATGAACCTACCCTTGAGGCATCGTGGCCACATTTACAGCTTGTGTATGAATTTCTCATACGATTTTTGGAAAGCCAAGAATTCCAACCCAGCATTGCCAAAAAATATATAGATCAGAAATTTGTATTACAGCTTCTGGAGCTATTTGACAGCGAAGACCCTCGGGAACGGGACTACTTAAAAACAGTTTTACACAGAATTTATGGCAAGTTTCTTGGTCTTAGAGCATTTATCAGAAAACAGATTAACAATATTTTTCTAAGGTTTGTTTATGAAACAGAACACTTCAATGGTGTAGCTGAACTGCTGGAAATATTAGGAAGTATTATCAATGGCTTTGCTTTACCTCTTAAGGCAGAACACAAACAGTTTCTGGTGAAAGTGCTGATCCCCTTACACACTGTCAGGAGCTTATCACTCTTCCATGCACAGCTGGCATATCGTATAGTACAGTTTCTGGAGAAAGATCCTTCACTCACAGAACCAGTTATTAGGGGGTTAATGAAATTTTGGCCTAAAACATGTAGTCAAAAAGAGGTCATGTTCCTTGGGGAACTGGAAGAAATATTGAATGTGATTGAACCTTCACAATTTGTTAAAATCCAAGAACCTTTGTTTAAACAAATTGCCAAGTGTGTATCTAGCCCCCATTTTCAGGTGGCAGAAAGAGCACTCTATTACTGGAATAATGAATACATCATGAGTTTGATAGAAGAAAACTCTAACATCATCCTTCCCATCATGTTTTCCAGCCTTTATAGGATTTCGAAAGAACATTGGAATCTGGCTATTGTGACGTTAGTGTACAATGTGTTGAAGGCATTTATGGAAATGAACAGCACCATGTTTGACGAGCTGACAGCCACATACAATGAGAAAAAGAAAGAAAAGGAGTGTGAAGAATTGTGGAAAAAATTGGAGGATCTAGAGTTAAAGAGAGGTCTTAGGCGTGATGGAATAATTCCAACTTAACAAAAATAATGACAACAGCATTACTAACCTGTGGAGTCATACATTTATGTAGTAGAAGATGGAGCCACAGTTTTCTGTATTGTGCAACTTTACAGTAGATTTCACATTTGTTTCATTATTACAACAGCACTGTATATACCTGTCTCTAAGTAAAGGAAAAAAAAAACAAGGACTTCAATCCAAAGTTTGGACAGTAGATGGACTTCTCAGAACTTTGCAAACATAATCATTGTTCTAAGCCTCACTAAAAAACAAATCGGTCTTCAAAGATCTGTTGATGAAATTGCTATGTTAAAATTCCATTACTGGGAGTTCCTTATTTATCACTAGCAGAGAGTATGATACAATTTTCAAATGTGAGCCATCTTAAATTTAGCTTGTCTTTCTGCTAAGCTGTTAAATGTATTTATAGTAAAGGAAAAAAAGACTGTCATTTCCTTATAAGTTTGTATAACATCCTCCTCTGGATCACTTGACTGCAATTCGAAATCTTTTTCTTTTGCACATCTTCCTGAGTTGAATGTCCACGTGGAATGGGGCCATGAATTATAAAGGTCCCTGATAAAAGTTCTGTTTACTGGGGTGAACATCTTTCCAGGAACCAGGTAGTCCTGGTACTCCTTTAGTTTTAAAATTAGGAGTTAAAAAAGAAGAGGTGATAAACACAGTAGGAAAGGGAATTTTGGATTCACGCATCAGTTTATGTGGAATCCAAATCAATGTCTTGAATGCTTTGAAAACAGGCACCGGGACATCACAGGCTTCAGTACCTGACCAGTATTAGTTGCATATATCATTGAACACACATACCACAGATGTTTCACAAATGTGAGAAAAACATCCTTTTGGACCATTTGAAATAAAGACAAACACTAAACAATACACCCATGCAAAGCTAATAGGGAAAAGAGTTGAGCAAACAGCTTGGACTGTTTGGAGTTGTTGCCTTACTTTTTAATATGTTTTTATAAAGTATTCCAGCAAAAGAGGATGTAGCCTCTGGGAAAAAACAAACATGTTACAGTGTTTTTTGTAGATTCTCGTTCTATATCTCATCACAGCGCCAGCCCTGTTTTTAGCCAGAAAGAATTAAGGATAAACATTATTATGCATTCTGAATTGAATGCATATTCCTAACTACTGTATTTGTTATCAAAAGTGGTTCTACAAATGCTACTGAAAGAAATCTGGAAATTCCTAATGTCCTGAGTATTAATAATAAAGTTTAAAAATGCTTTTATTAAAAAAAAAAAGAAAGGACTGTAACATATAAATTTGAGGGGACACAGTTCAGCCCATACCACAACTAAAGTATAAAAAGCTACAGGGGTGTCATGTGGTCTCTATTAGATCTCTGTTTAATTCACTTCTCTGACCTCTGCAGCCACTGGGTGAATCCTGGGAATGATTGTTACGTAAGTGCAACAAAGGAGCAACCTGGTAGGAGAGGCTGTGCTCCCAGGCCTGACATCATTGCTCGTGTACATTGATAAGACCTCAGGTATATGGCATTTGCACATTGATTTCTTGACTGGTTTCTATTTCACTTAGAAAAAGCATCAGGAAAAGTTCATATTCCCTTGGGACAGGCAATAATATTTACTTGCAGTTCTGTGTCAGGGCTCTGTTAACTGGCTTACGTTCTGTTATAGCCAGAAGAGACCTGAACAACCTGAATATCCCACTAACATTATAATGATTAATTATAGCAGAGGAACCATGTTAATTGGATAGGATAAGCAAAAGATTGTCTCGGTAAGACAAATGAGCTCCAGAGAAAGTGAGATAAAGTCTATGAATAATTGGAAACCTAACCCATTTTTAGGAGACCAGGGGCCAAGAGCGTGCTGTGACTTCCTCTTTAAACTGAAAGACATATTACTGTGCTCTGAATTCCTCGCCATTCTAATCCTGCTCTGGATGATACAGTGAGTAATAAGGAAGGCAGCCAACTCTGAGTGGGCCCCAGGTTGGGAAAGGGCTTTTTGAAAGATCCAAGCTGTACTGTGGGTAGCTCTATGGGTTGGGTCATAGAATTCAGCAGATACTTTGGTGAGTCATCTGTAGCAGAAAAATATACAACATGGAGCTTACAGCAAATCCCAATTAGAGCATCACAACATTTTTTTTTTTAATTTGAGAACAAGTCCATCTATCTGCACCAAGAAATTATATGCCTTTTAAGAAACAGCCCTAGCAGAGACAGAATGTTTGTTTGTAGTGCTCTGTGACAGTGTATACAAAAGTTCCCATAATGAGTCCAGTTCTGTAAGACCTCATAAATCACAAATTGTGTCAGGCCCAGGATTTTACCATAATAAGTAGGAAAGGTGTATCTGGATTAAGCCTTAATAGAACAAGAAGGGAGGCACAATAAGTAAGCTATATGAGCGAATATCACGGACCCTCCTCTCACCCAACAGTTTCATTATGACCCTTCACTAGTTTATACTTTGGGCTGCACTGGAGAGCAAGAGATCACATTCAACCATCTGCAGGTGGAGAAAAAGGCCTGCACTTGGTTTACGAGTTGTCTATCTCAGTATGTGGGTGCAAGATGAAAACTGGTGGTCACTGCCCTTCAATCCCATTTCAGCATGGTCTCAACTGACAGTAAAGAGAAAAGTATTCACAATTTCAAAGCTGCAAGCAATGCATCTGTTCATACACCTTGTGTACAAAACAAAGTGGCTGGAGGTAAGAAGATACTTGGAAGTCTTGGTGAAAATAGTGTGGATGAGCATAGAGGAGGCCATAAAGAGTGAGATTTTTATATTATAGATCACTGCTCACCAGGGAGTGTCACCAGAGAGAAGGAATTGAGCAACCAAGAAGACAGCATTACTTAAGACTGTTGCTAATAACCAGTCGTTGTTTTTGATCTCTCCTATGCTGGTACAGGGGCACAGGAAGGGAATGTCATGGTGAAACATATGGACACTGTATGTGGGATCCACAGAATAAATGTGAATCTAGCCCATTTATCACTGTGAATCTAGTCACTGATGCACGTGAGTGCCCAGCCTGTTAGCAATTTGTTAGAGTTTAATGCTAAACTCTAAATAGAGTAGTATTTCTCAAGAGACCAATGGCCACTCGATGGCAAGTTGGCTACCTTACTTTTTACATCCTGGGACTGTAATTTTTCTTTGAAAGTATGACTATCTCTATCTATGAATTTTTGCCTTTATTTAAAGCAGCACGTCAGTCAGTAGTATCATCGATGCTTATGGAATGCCTCTATAGGTACGGCATCCTATACGATAGCGAATCAAATCAAGTCGTCCACATGATAGCAAAAAATGGACAGAAGTGGACCCATGTCCATAGTGTCAAATGATCATATCACATACTGCACCATCCAGAAGAAGCTATCGTCATTTAATATATGAAGGGTCTTCTAAAAAGCACAGCTGAGTCCATGTGTGCAGGTGGCATTCTAAAGGACAGAATGCTAGCCTTTAGAATGCAATATAGTCATCCCTCAGTATCTTCAGAGGATTGGTTTCAGGTCCTTTTTCCATACCAAAATCTGTAGGTGCTTACGTGTTTTATATAAAATGGGGTCATATTTGCACATAATGTACTCACAACATTCTTTATACTTGAAATTCTTTCTAGATTACTTGTAATACATACTACAATGTAAATGTTAGGTAAATTGTTATGCTATGTCTTTTGTTTGTGTTATTTTGAATTGCTGTATTTATTTGTTTTGAATATTTTTGATCAGTGCTTGGTTAAATCTGCAGAAACAGAAGCCATGGATTCTGAAGATTGACTGCATATGCATTAAATCACAGACATCTATGTAGTATTGTTTCTTAAATAACAATGATATATGGGTCTGGAAATCAAGAGATAGAAACAGGAGAGTTTCTATTTACCGCAATTTCCAATTACCCAACTGGAGGACTTTGTGTTCTTCTTCTTCTAGAAGAATTGGAGGTATGGATTCCCTTAAAAGACACACTTTTACAAGGGAATATTGCAAGAATCTCTTTAGATATTGTGCCCATGGACCAGCAGATGTAAAGTTAATTCACCATCATGGCTTTTTTAACACGATGAGGGCAAAAAGGCATATGTGTGGAAGCCAGGTGATACATTTAGGTACTTCGTATACTCAACTGGGCCATTATAACTGAAATGGGCAGGTGCGACAACCCTGATTTGAGAAGCATATGATTGCTCAGGGTTCAAACACATCACGAATGTTTGGATTACAGCACCAGACAAGCCATCAATATCTACCAAGGTAATATCTGAGGTTGAGAGGAAGTCTGAATAAATAGTGTGGGAGAAAGAGGATAAATGCCAGTTGTGACCAAGAGATCAGATGCAGTGACATGACAAGGGTTGTATTTTGTTCTGCTAATCTTCCTCTTCTAAGCATCACTTTAGGAAGAGAAAACATAGACACCGTGAAGCTGCTGTATAAGTCTACATAGAGCAGTAGATCTTTGCATCAAGGACATAGTGTTGGTGGCCACAAAAAGGTCTCAGTAGCCTCCTTTTGGGAGTTGTAATCATATTCTCACAAAGGTCATACTTTCATCAAATGGCTGGCTGAGCATGGTAATGGGACCCTTACAAGCCTCTTTGCTGCAAAATGTGGCATTCTTCCAAGGGATGACTTCAGCTTGAGAATTCATCCTTGTACTGACCAAAACCTTCATAGAACTGTCCTGCAATCTTGAGCCTCTTCCTCAGTTATCCATCTGGCCTCACTCTCACAAATGTCTGACCTTTATCACAGACAGAAGACTGTCTCCAGCCTCATTAACTGACCTATAAAGGAATTTCCCCAACTAAATCTCTTAAACCTGTGTTTGTTTCATTTAATTTTTTATTGGTTGGAAAAAATTAATCAGTAATACAAAAGAAGAGTAGGAAAGGGAGAGATAAGAAAAATGATGAGGAATCCATTCAATTATGAATTCACCAAAAGGGGAAAAGTGAGGATGACATGTAGGAAAATATAGTGGTAATAGGGATATTTTCTGTTTCAGAAGAGCAGGCAAGGATGGGGGATATGTAACTACCAGGGATTCTATAACTAACAAATTATATAACATGACTCACAGCAGCAGACATTTCCTCATTTGTAGTATGTAGCAAAGGGCTAGCATCCCCAAATTTTCTTTCTCAAACAAAATTATAATTTTTTAAGATTTATTTTAATTTCAAGAGTATAAGTGCAGGTTTGTAACATAGGTAAACTTGTGTCATGGGGATTTGTTGTACAGATTATTTCATCATCCAAGTATTAAGCCTAGTATGCATGAGTTATTTTTTCTGATCCTTTCTCTCCTTCTACCCTCTGAATGGCCCAGTACGCGTTGTTCCCCTCTATGTGTCCATGTGTTATCATCATATAGCTCCCACTTGTAAGTGAGAACATGGAATATTTGGTTGTGTTAAAACTGTATTTGTGTCTATCTCAAATGACCTGAACTAACAGCAATTTAGAAGTTACCCTGGGAAATTGTAAAATCAGCTAATTTGTATTAACATAGGAACTGTTCTTATTTTTAACTGGAATTATATTAAATCTATAGATAAACTTAGGAAAACACACATACACATACACACACACACACACACAAATGCACACAGTAAAGTGTTTTGGTATTTGGTATTTGTTTACCAAACACCAAAATATGTTCTTGAAAAACTCAGGTGAAAGAAATCATAACTATTTTTGTTTATTTTATTTACTTATTTATTTATATTATACTTTAAGTTCTGGGATACATGTGCAAAACATACAGGTTTGTTACATAAGTATATCTGTGCCATGGTGGTTTGCCGCACCCATCAACCCATCATCTAGGTTTTAAGCCCCGTATATTTTAGGTATTTGAAAAATGAGTATTTTAAAAATATTAATAAGAATACTATATTTCAAATTATATAGCACATAGCACACTTTGCAAACACCTAGAAATATTAACATCAGCAAATTTTGTATTTCTATATAAAACAGAATAGAAAATAGCCTGAGTATTTAATTCAATAATGTGGAAAAGTTAATTAATGAACTTGATAGTAGGACAAAAGAAAACAATAAAAAATGATAATAACATTAATAAGAATAAAAGAGATGAACTATATCATTAAATTGAAAATAAATATCTGTTTGTTTGGCATGACCAGTAAAATGTACACATCTCTACCTAGTATAATAAAGAAAGCAGCCTCTCTCTGCTCTGAGCCCCATGCAGAGTTGGCTGCCTTCCTCATCATCTTCTATACGGGAACAGAATTACTAGGTGTGGAGATGTTACCTTCAGAACCCAACAGGGCCTTACAGACATTGTGCAGACCATAAATATTATTCATTATAAGTTAATTTATGTGTAATATTATGACTAAAATGCTGAAAACAGTAGACTATTTTATATAAAATATAAACCTATAATAGAGATCAAAGATAAAGAGAGAGTCCAAAGATAGAATGAGAAAAATGAAATTAAAATATTTTCAGGAATAGTTTATAATTAAAGGTGAAAATATAAGCTAATTTAAAAGAAAACTATTTCAACTATTAAGGAAACATTTGATTAATGTTACGTAAGAACAACTCTCCCTATATTATATTCTTAATTGCCATAAAATCTGAAAAATAAAATGTAATGTAAAATCTATAGCCTAGACCAATTCATCAATATAGAGGCAGAACTCTTAATGAAATATTAATTTAAATTTCATCATGTATTTTTTAGAATATGGAAGTCCTAACTAGAGCAATCAGGCAAGAGAAAGAAATAAAAGGCATTCAAATAGGTAAAGAAGATGTTGTTAAACTGTCCTTGTTCACGGATGATATGAATCTATATTTAGAAAACTGTGAAGACTCTGACAAAAGTCTCCTGGAACTTATAAAAGATTTCAGTAAAGTTTCAGAATAAGTCCTTGAAAACAATTGCAACACAAATACAGATTGACAAGAGGGACCTAATTAAATTAAAGAACTTCTACACAGCAGAAGAAATTATCAGTAAACAGGCAACCTACAGAATGAGGAAAAATATTTGTAAATTCTGCATCCAACAAAATTCTAATATCCAGAATCTATAAGAAACTTAATTCAGCCGAGTGAGGTGGCTCATACCTGTAATTCCAGTACTTTGGGAGACTGAGGCAGGTGGATCATGAGTTCAGGAGTTCAAGACAAACCCGACCAACTAGTGAAACCCCATCTCTACTAAAAATACAAAAATTAGCCAGGCATGGTAGCCTATGCCTGTAGTTCCAGCTACTCAGGAGGCTGAGGCAGCAGGATCACTTGAACCCAGGAGGCAAAGGTTGTGGTGAGGCAAGATCGCACCACTGCACACCAGCCTGGGCAAAAATGCTAGACTCTGCCAAAAAAAAAAAAAAAAAAGAAAGAAAGAAAGAAGGAAACTTAATTCAACAAGTAAAAAACAAATAACTCCTCTAAAATGCGGGCAACAGACATGAAGACACACTTCTCCAAAGAAAACATGTAAGCAGTCAACAAACGTGAAAAATGTTCCACATCACTAATCATCAGAGAAATGCAAATCAAAATCACAGTGAGATACCATCTCACACCAGTCAGAATGACGATTAATAAAAGTGAAAAAACAACAAGGCAAGGCTACAGAGTAAAGTGAATGCTTATTCACTGTTGGTCGGAATGCAAATAAGGTCAGCCACTGTGGAAAGCAGTTTGGAGATTTCTCAAAAAAAGTACAACTACCATTCGACCCAGCAATGCCATTGTTGTGTATATATCCAAAAAGATAAATAAATGCCATTATTGTGTATATATCCAAAAGAAAATAAATCATTCTACCGAAAGACACATGTATTTGCACATTCATTGCAGCACTATTCACAATAGCAAAGATACGGAATCAACCTAGATGCCCATCAACAGTGGATTGGATAACCACTTCACCATCATAAAAAAAGAATAAAATATTGTCCTTTCTAGCAACCTGGATGCAGCAGGAGGCCATTATCCTAAGCAAATTAACACAGGAACAGAAAACCACACACAACGTGTTGTCACTTGTAGGTAGGAGCTAAATATTGAGTTCTCTTGGAGATAAAGATGGCAACAGTAGGCACCGCGACTACTAGAGAAGGGAAGCAGGGAGGGGGGAGGCAAAGGTTGAAAGAGTAACTGTCGGGTACTGCGCTCACTACCTAAGTGATGGGATCAATGACACCTCAAACCTCAGCATCACGCAATATACCCAGGTAGCTAATCTGCACAAGTACTCTCCAAAACTACAAGTCAAAATTCACCTGAGGTCAAGAGTTCTAGACCAGCCTGGCCAATACGGTGAAACCCCGTCTCTACTAAAAATACACACAAAAAAATTAGCTGGGCATGGTGGCAGGTGCCTGTAAACCCAGCTACTTGGGAACACAGGACGTGGAGGTTGCAGGGAGCTGAGATGATGCTACTGCCCTTCAGCCTGGGTGACAAGAGTGAGACTCCATCTCAAAAAAAAATTATATTTTAAAATGTGATCACGTCAGGTTTATTACAGGAAAATGTGGATAGATAACATGTTTAAATGATTTTACATAATGACAATAATTGCAAATAAGAAATACACCCTAAAAAATATCTGCACCACATGAAGCTATCTGAGCTCCTATGTTCATTTCAGCATTATTCACAGTAGCCAAGATTTGAAAAAATCTTCAGTGTCTGTTGATGGATAAATGAATAAAGAAATTGTGACACATGTATATATATGTATATATACATATAAGTGTGTACATATACATATAATGTATGTATATATATTTATATACTTAATATGTGGTATAAATGTATGTATAACACACAGGAATATTATTTATTCTTTAAAAAAAATATCCTGCCATTTGCAACAATATAGATGAACCTGGAGGGTACTATGCTAAGAGAAATATGCCAGGCAAAGAAAAATACTGCATGCTCCTTTTTTCCTTTCTTTTTTTTTTTTTTTGAGATGGAATTTTTGCTTTTGTTGCCCGGTCTGGAGTGCAATGGCACAATCTCGGCTCACTGCAACCTTCGCCTCCTGGGTTCAGGCAGTTCTCCTGCCTCAGCCTCCCAAGTAGCTGGGATTACAGGCATGTGCCACCACGCCCAGCTAATTTTGTATTTTTAGTAGAGACGGGGTTTCTCCATGTTGGTCAGGCTGGTCTTGAACTCTCAGCCTCAGGTGATTCATGCACCTCAGCCTCCCAAAATGCTGGGATTACAGGCGTGAGCCACTGTGCCCAGATCATGCTCCTTTTATATTCAGTAATCTTTAAAAAAGGGAATACATAGAAACAGAGTACAACCGTGGTTACAGGAGCAGGAAGGGAGAAGAAATCTGGAGATGTAGGTCAAAGGGTTCAAAAGTACAGTTATGTAAGATGAATACATATAGAGATCCAGTATATGGCATAAGGACTATAGTTAATAATTTTATACTAGAAATTTGCTGAGAGTGTAGAGTTTACGTGCTCTTATTGCAGACACACAAAAGTAACGATGTGAGGTGAATATGTTAATCTGCTTCACTACAGAAATTATTTCACTAAATATATGTATATTAAAACAGCATGTTTGCATTTTAATTATATATAGTAAAACAGGAAAAAGATCATGTGTTTCAAATTCCATTCTGGAATAAAAAATATAGGTAACTTTGAAAATAAAAATGGGAAAATTCTAATACTCATATAAATTTTACTGAGGTATACAAAAGTTTTGACAATGCCAAAAAAGCTCTACGAGTATAAAGATGATGTATACCAAGTTAATGTAAAAATAATGTAAATATTTAATTAAAAGCAGTCTTATAAAGGAAGTAAACATATTGATTGGTTGAAAAAAGTCAAGTAAACATATATTAATTAATAGGAATTAACAAAGAGGCCTTTAAACTTCAGAAAACTAGAAAAAAACCTTAAAAAAACAGAACAGCTTCCCAGAGGATTTAGATTATTCACATTTTGATGCCTACCTTACATCCTACACTAATGTAAATTTCAGACATTAATGAGCAAACATCAAAAATAAAAGAAACAAAAGCTAAATTAAACTACACAAAATATAAATTAGAACATGCATGTACCTGTTCATGGACAATTTCAAAATTGGATACAAAAAAATATATAATAGAAACAGAAACTAGTTGGTAGAAATCAAAATGTCACATTTTGAATGTGATACAAAATGAAGCATAAACATAAAATGCAAAAGAAAATGAGGGACACTGTTTGTCACATATCTAACAGCTGTAAACCACTTTTAAAGTTGTATAAAAACAATGAATGCTCCAGTTGAAACTTGGAAAATTTAATGAGCACACACAGTTTGAAAGGGTAAAATATATAGCAATTAATCATGCTAAAACGTATTTCACTTCATACTTAGAATAATTCAAATAAAGACATCAGTCATTTTACATTTCTCCTTTAAAAAGACAATTATTTATCAAACGTAATAAAACCAGGATTAGTGATTGTGCCAAAAAATGTAAAGTATCCCATATGCAAAATTTTCCCTTCTTAGGCACTACTAATGCCTTTATATGAAATAATATTCACTAAGTTTTGTTTTGATTATGAGAATTAGAAATAGCATACGTGTCTGAAAATAACAAACTAGTTTAATATATTTTAATGTAACCTTATCAGAAAAGCTATATTGTAATAGAGATTCCAATGAGAAATATAAAAGTGTTCATATTTGGTTGAGTGAAAGTTTAAATGTATAAAGTTGAATATTCACTTGTTTCTGTTTTTTAAAATAAGATCATATTCATATGGGCAAAGATCATATAGACATATATAGGTTTGTGTATTAAAGTCACATCATTTTTTCCCAGGTGAGTGGCTTATTGATGTATTTAAATAAAACGTGTATACTGGGAGTGGGCACAATTAGCTCTCAGATTTTTGCAAGCTTATTTTGTAAGAGATTAAGTGAATAGACAGACATCATTGAAAAAAAATCCCCTGGACCTCCTTTCTTTTCCTCTAAGCAAATAGAATGATCATTTTCATTGAGAGATATTTGGTAAAGCAAAATTACTTGCTTGGTTTTCATCCATCAGAAGCTGTTATATAGCCCAAACCAGAATAAGAAGCACCACATAGGGTTCTTTGGGTCTCTGCATGCTATACAAATGTTGGCATGGCTTTTTCTTTTTTTAAAGAGCAGCACATGGTGATGACTATATAAAATGGTTCCTGAAGTCCAGTAAAGCATTAGTCTTAGGACACTGGTGATTGCAGAGCTAGCACTTTTAGCAAACCAATAAGGCAGAAATGCTGACATTTATTCCAGGAAAGAGACAAAATGTGTGAACAAAATTGGGTTAGAAATGAACCTTTCACAAAGCAAGAAAGCAAGATCAACACTGAAATGAAATATTCTATTAATACATTGTGACATTATATCTACTCACCACCAATAGGACATATTTATAAGTTGGTAGACTAAATAATTTCCCAATTCTTTAATATAAAATGACTTCTCCATTATTAGCTCCTGATATTGACCAGTTTATATTTCATTTGTGGGTGGGGGGAGTGGGTAGTGAGTCAGGATTGATGAGGACTGGAGAGCATTTTAAGGCATTGTTACATGGAGAATGTGGGTTTTAACCTTTGTGAAATCAGAGAATCATTAACTTTGACTTTACTATTACGCTCAGAATTTCTCTCCTCTGGCTTCTGTCTTGCCCCCAGTAGAGAAATTTAACCTTTTAATATTTAACAAGTCTATTCCTGGGATATTAAGAGAGATTAAGAAGGAAGCATTGAAAAGCAATGTTATTAATGTGATCTGAAATTTAGTAGTGGCTAGAGGCTGAGCTCAGGATCAAGTGTTAGGATTTACAATTACAAGAATAATTTACCCTGCTGCTCCTTAACTCTCTCCACACACACATATATGTGTGCATGTATGCACATATATAAGTGCATATACATGTATACCACACACCCACAGCCACATCACACACACACACACACACACACACACACACACACACACAATCTTCAGTTGATATTCAGCAGACAACTTCTGGGAATAAAAGATATCTATATTCTTAGTGTCTAGACAGATAATAAATATGGAGAAAAGGGTAAAAACATCATTTCACAAGTCAGTACAGAGAAATATCTCTAAATAACAATGTGTTTTACTGCTTTCTGTTCCCTTGTGGGACAGAAAATAGAAGGACCAAATGCCTGGAATGTTTTTATCGACTCCAGGCTGAGGAATTATTGACTCAGGGCCAAAATATCTCTATCAAGAGTGGCATATGGTCTTGTTAGACAGCCATTGAATTCTGGTTAAGAAATTATAAGTTGAAATAGCATATTTGAGAAGATAAAGTACCTTTGTTTAAGAGGGGACGAGGAGAACAGGAATCTCAGGCTCGACATGTGAAATTATGAGTAAAGGTAGGATGAGGAAGAGAAAAGTAGGAATGTGAATTGTTGGACTTAGCTTGAAAGTGGAAAAGGGAGCAACCAGGGAACCTCCCAGGATATGGTTTTGAAGATGCCAACTGATTGCAAAAGTCGATGATTTAGTAGTATGATTTGGAAGACCTCCAGACCCCTCTAACTTTATCTCCTTGTCATAAGGACCCCCTCATTAGTAGCTTCCACAGCGCATTCAGTTTGGTTCCAGAGACCTCTTATTTGTCTTGTGGAAAACTGACACATCAACAAAAACCCATTACTCCAATCAATATTTCAGGAAACCTGGAGATTACGTGCAAGCTACAGACAATCTATGTAATGGTCCCAAAGGAAAGGTGGGCATTACTTTCTAGCCATTTTATAGACATAGATATTTTATCAGAAAATATCACACCTATCATTTCACTAATAAGAAAGTGTTCTTTGATTGCGGAAAGTATTGATAGTCTGGAGAAAAAGAAATGACACATCCAGGGGAAATAAATATCCCACACATTCCTATAGAATAATTACTGGAGAATAGTTATCTTTAGAAGAACTAAAATCTCGAGGTCACTGTAAATGATATTGTGTAATTCCTCTTGAGATTTGCAGCCAACTTCAGCCCGTACACACTCATTCTAATATTTCCACTTTTCAGTATTGACATTTCACCACCATTGAGTTGTCTCTTTTTGTTCGTTACAGACTTACTTATGTATTTGGGAGTATATGTGTTTCTAAAACGTTCTCAGAGTGTATTACTTCAGCTGCTTCTTCTCTTAGATACGTGTGTATTCAACCATCTGTCTCTCTACCTAGCTTTTCAACTGCCTACTAAACTACCCGTGTTGTTATCATCTATCTATCTATCTATCTCATTATCTTTTCATCATCTATCTACACCTACCTTTACCTCAGCAAGAGTTGCATGTGGTAAATTTCAATGAGAATGATTTTTCTTTGGTTGTTTATGAGATTTTGAAAGCTCTACAATCTTCTATCAAATAATGATAAACATTTCATTCCCTATTATAACAATTCTCTACTTTAGCAACAGGTAGAGAATAGGTAATCTTTATGATTTTGTATCATTCTAAAACATTTATGTACGTCGAAGGTGATACACAAAATCCAGGAATCATCGGTAAAATAATACCAAAATCATTTTATACGGAGATTGTCACTGAAATGTGACTATCATTGTGTGCTTTCATTTGTCTTGTTGGGTAAAGCCTCTTGGTTAGTTCTTTTATTTTTTAATTTTTTAATTTTTCTAATTTTGCCAAGTTCAGGTCAGATGGGTAATGTGCCGATGTCGGAGCAAGGTTCTGAGGGTGGCACATCTCACACAAGCATGTGAACACCCAATCACCATGCTCATGAACTACAAAAGGATCGTTTAGTTTTAATATTAGCCTGAACTCGAAACATTTACCCTTACATGAAACTTTATTTTCTCTAAGCTTGTAGTGAAAATTATTCTTATTTAAATGAATCAACTATCATTGGGGTTGAATTATTTTTCTTCTTGATAGGATGAAACTATTTTTCTTATTAAGTTAAACTCAGTTTAAGGCATTTGCACAATACTTAACAATAAAGATGAAAATTCCTGAGGTAGAGTTAGATCTGATAGCTTTATGTTTTTAAAATCTTCTTTGTTAGTTTTCATCCTTTTTGTATATTTCTCACAAATGCAATTCAGTGTTTGAGGCAAACTTAATTACCGAAAACCTTGGTGTACAAGAAACTTTAAACTATGTTTAAAAACACCTGTGAGATGTCAGGAAATCACGTAGAATGTTATAGGAAACCATACACGGGAGAATAAGATGAACATTTATTTACTCGAGGGGATAATGTGTAACTCCCCTTGAGATTTGCAGAATTATTTGATATGGTCTATAATCCTTTTCAATATTATGAAACACATGATGCTTGGAACTTTAAAGGTATTCAAAGCAAAAATGTTTAGAAAATATGTGTTGCTTGTTTCCAATTGATACCTGCATTTACTATGTTTTATAGACTGCTAATATATTGGTTTTCTAATTTGTACAGTATTTCAAAAGATTTACTTCATCAGAAATATTTTATAAATATGAAGCTTGCTTTATACATTTACATCTACTATTTTATCTCAAGAAGTAGAGATATGTAATTATAATAATATTGTCAGTGTATATTTTACCTTACCCAATCTCCACGTTTCTAGGAAAGTGGAAAGAGAAGGATATGACACTGGGAATCAAGAGGGAAGAGGGAAAATTTTTAAAATTTGGCAGTTCCTAGAATGATACATTGCGACATCCTAGTGCATACTAATTATGATGTCATCATGTATTGTGACGTCATAATACATGCTCATGATACTCCACTATGTATTACACAAAATTGGGGTAAGAGAAATTGATCACAAAACATGCAAATTATCCTCTCATAATATATTGTGATGTCATAGTGGGTACTAATTATTATGTCAGCATATACTGTGATGTCATAATACATGCTCATGGTACTCCACTATATATTACACAAATTGGGGAAAGAGAAATTGATCATAAAACATGCAAATTATGCTCTCATAATATATTGTGATGTCATAATGCGTATACATTATGACATCATAATACATTGTGACGTCATAGTGCATACTAATTATGGTGTCATCGTGTATTGTGACGTCATAAAACATGCTCATGATACTCCAGTATGTATTACACAAATTGGGGTAAGAGAAATTTATCATAATACATGGAAATTATGCTCTCAAAATATATTGTGAAGTCATAATGTACACATTATGACATCATAATACATTGTGACATCATAGTGCATACTAATTATGATGTCATCATGTATTGTGACATCATAATACATGCTCATGATACTCCAGTATGTATTTCACAAATTGGGGTAAAAGAAATTGATCATAATACATGCAAATTATGCTCTCATAATATATTGTGATGTCATAATGTGTATACATTATAACGTCATAAGACATTGTGATGTCATAGTGCATACTAATTATGATGTCATCATGTATTGTGACGTCATAATACATGCTGATGATACTCCAGTATGTATTACACAAATTGGGGTCAGAGAAATTGATCATAATACATGCAAATTATGCTCTCATAATATATTGTGATGTCATAATGCATATACATTATGACGTCATAATATATTGTGATGTCATAGTGCATACTAATTATTATGTCATCATATACTGTGATGTCATAATACATGCTCATGATACTCCACTATATATTACACAAATTAGGGTAAGAGAAATTGATCATAATACATGCAAATTATGCTCTCATAATATATTGTAATGTCATAATGCGTATACATTATGACATCATATACATTGTGACATCATAGTGCATACTAATTATGATGTCATCATATACTGTGACGTCCTAATACATGCTCTTGATACTCCACTATATATTACACAAATTAGGGTAGGAGAAATTGATCAAAATACATGCAAATTATGCTCTCATGATATATAGTGACATCCTAGTGCATGCTAATTATGATGTCATCATGCACTGTGACGTCATAATACATGCTTATGATACTCCAGTAGGTATTACACAAATTGGGGTAAGAGAAATTGATCATAATACATGCAAATTATGCTCTTATAATATATTGTAATGTCATAATGCATATACACTATGACATCATGATACATTGTGACGTCATACTGCATACTAATTTTGATGTCATCATGTATTGTGACGTCATAATACATGCTCAGGATTCTCCAGTATGTATTACACAAATTGAGGAAAGAGAAATTGATCATGAAACATGCAAATTATGCTCTCATAATATATTGTGACGTCACAATGCGTATACATTATGGCCTCATAATACATTGTGATGTCATAGTGCATACAAATTATGATGTCATGATGTATTGTGACGTCATAATACATGCTCATGATACCCCAGTATGTATTACACATATTGGGGTAAGAGAAATCGATCATAATACATGGAAATTATGCTCTCATAATATATAGTGATGTCATAATGCGTATACATTATGACATCATAATACATTTTGGCGTCATAGTGCATACTATTTATGATGTCTTGATGTATTGTGACGTCATAATACATGCTCATGATACTCCAGTATGTATTACACAAATTAGGGAAGAGAAATTTATCATAATACATGCAAATTATGCTCTCATCATATATTGTGATGTCATAACGTGCATACATTATGATGTCATAATACATTGTGACGTCATAGCGCATACTAATTATGATGTCATTATGTATTGTGACGTCATAATACATGCTCATGATATTCCAGTATGTATTACACAAATTGGGGTGAGAAAAATTGATCATGAAACATGCAAATTATGCTCTCATAATATATTGTGATGTCATAATGCACATACATTATGGCCTCATAATACATTGTGATGTCATAATGCGTATCCATTTTGATGTCATAATGCATTGTAAAGTCATAGTGCACACTAATTATGATTTAATCATGTATTGTGATGTCATAATACATGCTCATGATACTCCAGTATGTATTACAAAAATTGGGGTAGGAGAAGTTGATCATGAAACATGCAAATTATGCTCTCATAGTATATTGTGATGTCATAATGCGTAAACATTATGACCTCATAATACATTCTGACGTCATAGTGCATACTAATTATGATGTCATGATGTATTGCGACGTCATAATACATGCTCATGATACTCCAGTATGTATTACACAAATTGGGGTAAGAGAAATTTATCATAATACTTGCAAATTATGCTCTCATAATATATTGTGATGTCATAATGCATATACATTATAACATCATAATACATTGTGACATCATAGTGAATACTAATTATGATGTCATCATGTATTGTGACATCATAATACATGCTCATGATACTCCAGTATATATTACACAAATTGGGGTAAGAGAAATTGATCATAATACATGCAAATTATGCTCTCATAAGATACTGTGATGTCATAATGGGTATACATTATGACGTCATGATACATTGTGATGTCATACTGCATACTGATTATGATGTCATCATGTATTGTGATGTCATAATTCATGCTCATGATACTCCTGTATATATTACCACGAATTGGGGTAAGAGAATTTGATCATAATACATGCAAATTATGCTCTCAGAATATGTTGTGATGTCATAATGCATATACATTATGGCCTCATAATACACTGTGATGTCATAGTGCATACTAATTATGATGTCATGATGTATTGTGACATCATAATACACGCTCATGATACTCCAGTATTTATTACACAAATTGGGATAAGAGAAATTGATCACAATACATCGAAATTATGCTCTCATAATATATTGTGATGTCATAATGCGTATACATTATGATGTCATAATACATTGTGACGTCATAGTGCATACTAATTATGATTTCATCATGTATTGTGACATCATAATACATGCTCGTGATACTCCAGTATGTATTACACAAATTGGGGTAAGAGAAATTGATCATGAAACATGCAAATTGTGCTCTCATAATATATTGTGATGTCATAATGTGTATACAATATAATGTCATAATACATTGTGACATCATAGTGCATACTAATTATGATATCATCATGTATTGTGACATCATAATACATGCTCATGATACTCCAGTATGTATTACACAAATTGGGGAAAGAGAAATTGATCATAATAAATGCAAATGATGCTCTCATAATATGTTGTGATGTCATAATGTGTATACATTATGACATCATAATACATTGTGGCATCATAGTGCATAATATTTATGATGTCTTGAGTATTGTGACGTCATAATACATGCTCATGATACTCCAGTATGTATTACACAAATTGGGGTAATAGAAATTGATCATGAAACATGCAAATTATGCTCTCATCATATATTGTGATGTCATAATGCGTATACATTATGACGTCATAATACATTGTTACATCATAGTGCATACTAATTATGATGTCATCATGTGTTGTGACATCGTAATACATGCTCATGATACTCCAGTATGTATTACACAAATTGGGGTAAGAAAAATTGATCATGAAACATGCAAATTATGCTCTCATAATATATTGTGATGTCATAATGCACACACATTATGGCCTCATAATACATTGTGACGTTATAGTGCATACTAATGTTGTCATGATGTATTGTGACGTCATAATACATGCTCACGATACTCCAGTATGTATTACACAAATTGGGGTAAGAGAAATTTATCATAATACTTGCAAATTATGCTCTCATAATATATAGTGATGTCGCTGGCCGGGCACGGTGGCTCAAGCCTGTAATCCCAGCACTTTGGGAGGCCGAGGCGGGTGGATCACGAGGTTAAGAGATCAAGACCATCCTGGTCAACATGGTGAAACCCCGTCTCTACTAATACAAAAATTTAGCTGGGCATGGTGGCACGTGCCTGTAATCCCAGCTACTCAGGAGGCTGAGGCAGGAGAATTGCCTGAACCCAGGAGTCGGAGGTTGCGGTGAGCCGAGATCGAGCCATTGCACTCCAGCCTCGGTAACGAGCGAAACTCCGTCTCAAAAAAAAAAAAAAAAAAAAAAATATATAGTGATGTCATAATGCGTATACATTATGACATCATAGTACATTTTGGCGTCATAGTGCATACTATTTATGATGTCTTGATGTATTGTGACGTCATAATACATGCTCATGATACTCCAGTATGTATTACACAAATTAGGGAAGAGAAATTTATCATAATACATGCAAATTATGCTCTCATCATATATTGTGATGTCATAACGTGCATACATTATGATGTCATAATACATTGTGACATCATAGCGCATACTAATTATGATGTCATTATGTATTGTGACGTCATAATACATGCTCATGATATTCCAGTATGTATTACACAAATTGGGGTGAGAAAAATTGATCATGAAACATGCAAATTATGCTCTCATAATATATTGTGATGTCATAATGCACATACATTATGGCCTCATAATACATTGTGATGTCATAATGCGTATCCATTTTGATGTCATAATGCATTGTAAAGTCATAGTGCACACTAATTATGATTTAATCATGTATTGTGATGTCATAATACATGCTCATGATACTCCAGTATGTATTACAAAAATTGGGGTAGGAGAAGTTGATCATGAAACATGCAAATTATGCTCTCATAGTATATTGTGATGTCATAATGCGTAAACATTATGACCTCATAATACATTCTGACGTCATAGTGCATACTAATTATGATGTCATGATGTATTGCGACGTCATAATACATGCTCATGATACTCCAGAATGTATTACACAAATTGGGGTAAGAGAAATTTATCATAATACTTGCAAATTATGCTCTCATAATATATTGTGATGTCATAATGCATATACATTATAACATCATAATACATTGTGACATCATAGTGAATACTAATTATGATGTCATCATGTATTGTGACATCATAATACATGCTCATGATACTCCAGTATATATTACACAAATTGGGGTAAGAGAAATTGATCATAATACATGCAAATTATGCTCTCATAAGATACTGTGATGTCATAATGGGTATACATTATGACGTCATGATACATTGTGATGTCATACTGCATACTGATTATGATGTCATCATGTATTGTGATGTCATAATTCATGCTCATGATACTCCTGTATATATAACCACGAATTGGGGTAAGAGAATTTGATCATAATACATGCAAATTATGCTCTCAGAATATGTTGTGATGTCATAATGCATATACATTATGGCCTCATAATACACTGTGATGTCATAGTGCATACTAATTATGATGTCATGATGTATTGTGACATCATAATACACGCTCATGATACTCCAGTATTTATTACACAAATTGGGATAAGAGAAATTGATCACAATACATCGAAATTATGCTCTCATAATATATTGTGATGTCATAATGCGTATACATTATGATGTCATAATACATTGTGACGTCATAGTGCATACTAATTATGATTTCATCATGTATTGTGACATCATAATACATGCTCGTGATACTCCAGTATGTATTACACAAATTGGGGTAAGAGAAATTGATCATGAAACATGCAAATTGTGCTCTCATAATATACTGTGATGTCATAATGCGTATACATTATGGCCTCATAATACATTGTGATGTCATAGTGCATACTAACTATGGTGTCATGATGTATTGTGACGTCATAATACATGCTCATGATACTCCAGTATGTATTACACTAATTGGGTTAAGAGAAATTGATCATGATACATGCAAATTATGCTCTCATAATATATTGTGATGTCATAATGTGTATACAATATAATGTCATAATACATTGTGACATCATAGTGCATACTAATTATGATATCATCATGTATTGTGACATCATAATACATGCTCATGATACTCCAGTATGTATTACACAAATTGGGGAAAGAGAAATTGATCATAATAAATGCAAATGATGCTCTCATAATATGTTGTGATGTCATAATGTGTATACATTATGACATCATAATACATTGTGGCATCATAGTGCATAATATTTATGATGTCTTGAGTATTGTGACGTCATAATACATGCTCATGATACTCCAGTATGTATTACACAAATTGGGGTAATAGAAATTGATCATGAAACATGCAAATTATGCTCTCATCATATATTGTGATGTCATAATGCGTATACATTATGACATCATAATACATTGTTACATCATAGTGCATACTAATTATGATGTCATCATGTGTTGTGACATCGTAATACATGCTCATGATACTCCAGTATGTATTACACAAATTGGGGTAAGAAAAATTGATCATGAAACATGCAAATTATGCTCTCATAATATATTGTGATGTCATAATGCACACACATTATGGCCTCATAATACATTGTGACGTTATAGTGCATACTAATGTTGTCATGATGTATTGTGACGTCATAATACATGCTCACGATACTCCAGTATGTATTACACAAATTGGGGTAAGAGAAATTTATCATAATACTTGCAAATTATGCTCTCATAATATATAGTGATGTCGCTGGCCGGGCACGGTGGCTCAAGCCTGTAATCCCAGCACTTTGGGAGGCCGAGGCGGGTGGATCACGAGGTTAAGAGATCAAGACCATCCTGGTCAACATGGTGAAACCCCGTCTCTACTAATACAAAAAATTAGCTGGGCATGGTGGCACGTGCCTGTAATCCCAGCTACTCAGGAGGCTGAGGCAGGAGAATTGCCTGAACCCAGGAGTCGGAGGTTGCGGTGAGCCGAGATCGAGCCATTGCACTCCAGCCTCGGTAACGAGCGAAACTCCGTCTCAAAAAAAAAAAAAAAAAAAAAATATATAGTGATGTCATAATGCGTATACATTATGACATCATAGTACATTTTGGCGTCATAGTGCATACTATTTATGATGTCTTGATGTATTGTGACGTCATAATACATGCTCATGATACTCCAGTATGTATTACACAAATTAGGGAAGAGAAATTTATCATAATACATGCAAATTATGCTCTCATCATATATTGTGATGTCATAACGTGCATACATTATGATGTCATAATACATTGTGACGTCATAGCGCATACTAATTATGATGTCATTATGTATTGTGACGTCATAATACATGCTCATGATATTCCAGTATGTATTACACAAATTGGGGTGAGAAAAATTGATCATGAAACATGCAAATTATGCTCTCATAATATATTGTGATGTCATAATGCACATACATTATGGCCTCATAATACATTGTGATGTCATAATGCGTATCCATTTTGATGTCATAATGCATTGTAAAGTCATAGTGCACACTAATTATGATTTAATCATGTATTGTGATGTCATAATACATGCTCATGATACTCCAGTATGTATTACAAAAATTGGGGTAGGAGAAGTTGATCATGAAACATGCAAATTATGCTCTCATAGTATATTGTGATGTCATAATGCGTAAACATTATGACCTCATAATACATTCTGACGTCATAGTGCATACTAATTATGATGTCATGATGTATTGCGACATCATAATACATGCTCATGATACTCCAGTATGTATTACACAAATTGGGGTAAGAGAAACTTATCATAATACTTGCAAATTATGCTCTCATAATATATTGTGATGTCATAATGCATATACATTATGACATCATAATACATTGTGACATCATAGTGAATACTAATTATGATGTCATCATGTATTGTGACATCATAATACATGCTCATGATACTCCAGTATATATTACACAAATTGGGGTAAGAGAAATTGATCATAATACATGCAAATTATGCTCTCATAAGATACTGTGATGTCATAATGGGCATACATTATGACGTCATGATACATTGTGATGTCATACTGCATACTGATTATGATGTCATCATGTATTGTGATGTCATAATTCATGCTCATGATACTCCTGTATATATTACCACGAATTGGGGTAAGAGAATTTGATCATAATACATGCAAATTATGCTCTCAGAATATGTTGTGATGTCATAATGCATATACATTATGGCCTCATAATACACTGTGATGTCATAGCGCATACTAATTATGATGTCATGATGTATTGTGACATCATAATACACGCTCATGATACTCCAGTATTTATTACACAAATTGGGATAAGAGAAATTGATCACAATACATCGAAATTATGCTCTCATAATATATTGTGATGTCATAATGCGCATACATTATGATGTCATAATACATTGTGACATCATAGTGCATACTAATTATGATTTCATCATGTATTGTGACATCATAATACATGCTCGTGATACTCCAGTATGTATTACACAAATTGGGGTAAGAGAAATTGATCATGAAACATGCAAATTGTGCTCTCATAATATACTGTGATGTCATAATGCGTATACATTATGGCCTCATAATACATTGTGATGTCATAGTGCATACTAACTATGGTGTCATGATGTATTGTGACGTCATAATACATGCTTATGATACTCCAGTATGTATTACACTAATTGGGTTAAGAGAAATTGATCATGATACATGCAAATTATGCTCTCATAATATATTGTGATGTCATAATGTGTATACAATATAATGTCATAATACATTGTGACATCATAGTGCATACTAATTATGATATCATCATGTATTGTGACATCATAATACATGCTCATGATACTCCAGTATGTATTACACAAATTGGGGAAAGAGAAATTGATCATAATAAATGCAAATGATGCTCTCATAATATGTTGTGATGTCATAATGCGTATACATTATGACATCATAATATATTGTGGCATCATAGTGCATAATATTTATGATGTCTTGAGTATTGTGACGTCATAATACATGCTCATGATACTCCAGTATGTATTACACAAATTGGGGTAATAGAAATTGATCATGAAACATGCAAATTATGCTCTCATCATATATTGTGATGTCATAATGCGTATACATTATGACGTCATAATACATTGTTACATCATAGTGCATACTAATTATGATGTCATCATGTGTTGTGACATCGTAATACATGCTCATGATACTCCAGTATGTATTACACAAATTGGGGTAAGAAAAATTGATCATGAAACATGCAAATTATGCTCTCATAATATATTGTGATGTCATAATGCACATACATTATGGCCTCATAATACATTGTGACGTTATAGTGCATACTAATGTCGTCATGATGTATTGTGACGTCATAATACATGCTCACGATACTCCAGTATGTATTACACAAACTGGGGTAAGAGAAATTGATCATAATACAGGCAAATTATACTCTCATAATGTATTGTGATGTCATAATGCATATACATTATGACATCATAATACATTGTGTTGTCATAGTACATACTAATTATGATGTAATCGTTTATTGTGACAACATAATACATTCTCATGATACTCCTGTATGTATTACACAAATTTGGGTAAGAGAAATTGATCATAATACATGGAAATTATGCTCTCATAATATATTGTGATGTCATAATGCGTATACCTTATGACGTCATGATACATTGTGACGTCATAGTGCATACTAATTTTGATGTCATCATGTATTGTGACGTCATAATACATGCTCATGATTCTCCAGTATGTATTACACAAATTGGGGAAAGAGAAATTGATCATGAAACATGCAAATTATGCTCTCATAATATATTGTGATGTCATAATGTGTATACATTATGGCCTCATACTACATTGTGTTGTCATAGTGCATACTAATTATGATGTCATGATGTATTGTGACGTCATAATACATGCTCATGATACTCCAGTATATATTACACAAATTGGCGTAAGAGAAATTGATCATAATACATGCAAATTATACTCTCATAAGATACTGTAATGTCATAATGGGCATACATTGTGACATCATGATACATTGTGATGTCATACTGCATACTGATTATGATGTCATCATGTATTGTGATGTCATAATTCATGCTCATGATACTCCTGTATGTATTACCACGAATTGGGGTAAGAGAATTTGATCATAATACATGCAATTTATGCTCTCATAATATGTTGTGATGTCATAATGCATATATCTTATGGCCTCATAATACATTGTGATGTCATAGTGCATACTAATTATGGTGTCATGATGTATTGTGACGTCATAATACATGCTCATGATACTCCAGTATGTATTACACAAATTGGGTTAAGAGAAATTGATCATGAGACATGCAAATTATGCTCTCATAATATATTGTGATGTCATAATGTGTATATAATATGATGTCATAATACATTGTGACATCATAGTGCATACTAATTATGATGTCATCATATACTGTGATGTCATAATACATGCTAATGATACTCCACTATATATTACACAAATTGGGGAAAGAGAAATTGATCATAATACATGCAAATTATGCTCTCATAATATATTGTGATGTCATAATGCGTATACATTATGACGTCATAATACATTGTGATGTCATAGTGCATACTAATTATGATGTCACTATGTACTGTGACGTCATAATACATGCTCATGATACTCCAGTATGTATTACACAAATTGGGGTAAGAGAAATTTATCATAATACATGCAAATTATGCTCTCAGAATATATTGTGATGAAATAATGTGTATACATTATGACGTCATCATACATTGTGACGTCATTGTGCATACTGATTATGATGTCATCATGTATTGTGACATCATAATACATGCTCACGATACTCCAGTATATGTCACACAAATTGGGGATAGAGAAATTGATCATAATACATGCAAATTATGCTCTCAAAATATATTGTGATGTCATAATGCGTATACATTATGACATCATAATACATTGTGGCATCATAGTGCATAATATTTATGATGTCTTGAGTATTGTGACGTCATAATACATGCTCATGATACTCCAGTATGTATTACACAGATTGGGGTAATAGAAATTGATCATGAAACATGCAAATTATGCTCTCATCATATATTGTGATGTCATAATGCGTATACATTATGACGTCATAATACATTGTTACATCATAGTGCATACTAATTATGATGTCATCATGTGTTGTGACATCGTAATACATGCTCATGATACTCCAGTATGTATTACACAAATTGGGGTAAGAAAAATTGATCATGAAACATGCAAATTATGCTCTCATAATATATTGTGATGTCATAATGCACACACATTATGGCCTCATAATACATTGTCACGTTATAGTGCATACTAATGTTGTCATGATGTATTGTGACGTCATAATACATGCTCACGATACTCCAGTATGTATTACACAAATTGGGGTAAGAGAAATTTATCATAATACTTGCAAATTATGCTCTCATAATATATAGTGATGTCGCTGGCCGGGCACGGTGGCTCAAGCCTGTAATCCCAGCACTTTGGGAGGCCGAGGCGGGTGGATCACGAGGTTAAGAGATCAAGACCATCCTGGTCAACATGGTGAAACCCCGTCTCTACTAATACAAAAAATTAGCTGGGCATGGTGGCACGTGCCTGTAATCCCAGCTACTCAGGAGGCTGAGGCAGGAGAATTGCCTGAACCCAGGAGTCGGAGGTTGCGGTGAGCCGAGATCGAGCCATTGCACTCCAGCCTCGGTAACGAGCGAAACTCCGTCTCAAAAAAAAAAAAAAAAAAAATATATATATATATATATATATATAGTGATGTCATAATGCGTATACATTATGACATCATAGTACATTTTGGCGTCATAGTGCATACTATTTATGATGTCTTGATGTATTGTGACGTCATAATACATGCTCATGATACTCCAGTATGTATTACACAAATTAGGGAAGAGAAATTTATCATAATACATGCAAATTATGCTCTCATCATATATTGTGATGTCATAACGTGCATACATTATGATGTCATAATACATTGTGACGTCATAGCGCATACTAATTATGATGTCATTATGTATTGTGACGTCATAATACATGCTCATGATATTCCAGTATGTATTACACAAATTGGGGTGAGAAAAATTGATCATGAAACATGCAAATTATGCTCTCATAATATATTGTGATGTCATAATGCACATACATTATGGCCTCATAATACATTGTGATGTCATAATGCGTATCCATTTTGATGTCATAATGCATTGTAAAGTCATAGTGCACACTAATTATGATTTAATCATGTATTGTGATGTCATAATACATGCTCATGATACTCCAGTATGTATTACAAAAATTGGGGTAGGAGAAGTTGATCATGAAACATGCAAATTATGCTCTCATAGTATATTGTGATGTCATAATGCGTAAACATTATGACCTCATAATACATTCTGACGTCATAGTGCATACTAATTATGATGTCATGATGTATTGCGACGTCATAATACATGCTCATGATACTCCAGTATGTATTACACAAATTGGGGTAAGAGAAATTTATCATAATACTTGCAAATTATGCTCTCATAATATATTGTGATGTCATAATGCATATACATTATAACATCATAATACATTGTGACATCATAGTGAATACTAATTATGATGTCATCATGTATTGTGACATCATAATACATGCTCATGATACTCCAGTATATATTACACAAATTGGGGTAAGAGAAATTGATCATAATACATGCAAATTATGCTCTCATAAGATACTGTGATGTCATAATGGGTATACATTATGACGTCATGATACATTGTGATGTCATACTGCATACTGATTATGATGTCATCATGTATTGTGATGTCATAATTCATGCTCATGATACTCCTGTATATATAACCACGAATTGGGGTAAGAGAATTTGATCATAATACATGCAAATTATGCTCTCAGAATATGTTGTGATGTCATAATGCATATACATTATGGCCTCATAATACACTGTGATGTCATAGTGCATACTAATTATGATGTCATGATGTATTGTGACATCATAATACACGCTCATGATACTCCAGTATTTATTACACAAATTGGGATAAGAGAAATTGATCACAATACATCGAAATTATGCTCTCATAATATATTGTGATGTCATAATGCGTATACATTATGATGTCATAATACATTGTGACGTCATAGTGCATACTAATTATGATTTCATCATGTATTGTGACATCATAATACATGCTCGTGATACTCCAGTATGTATTACACAAATTGGGGTAAGAGAAATTGATCATGAAACATGCAAATTGTGCTCTCATAATATACTGTGATGTCATAATGCGTATACATTATGGCCTCATAATACATTGTGATGTCATAGTGCATACTAACTATGGTGTCATGATGTATTGTGACGTCATAATACATGCTCATGATACTCCAGTATGTATTACACTAATTGGGTTAAGAGAAATTGATCATGATACATGCAAATTATGCTCTCATAATATATTGTGATGTCATAATGTGTATACAATATAATGTCATAATACATTGTGACATCATAGTGCATACTAATTATGATATCATCATGTATTGTGACATCATAATACATGCTCATGATACTCCAGTATGTATTACACAAATTGGGGAAAGAGAAATTGATCATAATAAATGCAAATGATGCTCTCATAATATGTTGTGATGTCATAATGTGTATACATTATGACATCATAATACATTGTGGCATCATAGTGCATAATATTTATGATGTCTTGAGTATTGTGACGTCATAATACATGCTCATGATACTCCAGTATGTATTACACAAATTGGGGTAATAGAAATTGATCATGAAACATGCAAATTATGCTCTCATCATATATTGTGATGTCATAATGCGTATACATTATGACGTCATAATACATTGTTACATCATAGTGCATACTAATTATGATGTCATCATGTGTTGTGACATCGTAATACATGCTCATGATACTCCAGTATGTATTACACAAATTGGGGTAAGAAAAATTGATCATGAAACATGCAAATTATGCTCTCATAATATATTGTGATGTCATAATGCACACACATTATGGCCTCATAATACATTGTGACGTTATAGTGCATACTAATGTTGTCATGATGTATTGTGACGTCATAATACATGCTCACGATACTCCAGTATGTATTACACAAATTGGGGTAAGAGAAATTTATCATAATACTTGCAAATTATGCTCTCATAATATATAGTGATGTCGCTGGCCGGGCACGGTGGCTCAAGCCTGTAATCCCAGCACTTTGGGAGGCCGAGGCGGGTGGATCACGAGGTTAAGAGATCAAGACCATCCTGGTCAACATGGTGAAACCCCGTCTCTACTAATACAAAAAATTAGCTGGGCATGGTGGCACGTGCCTGTAATCCCAGCTACTCAGGAGGCTGAGGCAGGAGAATTGCCTGAACCCAGGAGTCGGAGGTTGCGGTGAGCCGAGATCGAGCCATTGCACTCCAGCCTCGGTAACGAGCGAAACTCCGTCTCAAAAAAAAAAAAAAAAAAAAAAAAAAATATATATATATATATATAGTGATGTCATAATGCGTATACATTATGACATCATAGTACATTTTGGCGTCATAGTGCATACTATTTATGATGTCTTGATGTATTGTGACGTCATAATACATGCTCATGATACTCCAGTATGTATTACACAAATTAGGGAAGAGAAATTTATCATAATACATGCAAATTATGCTCTCATCATATATTGTGATGTCATAACGTGCATACATTATGATGTCATAATACATTGTGACGTCATAGCGCATACTAATTATGATGTCATTATGTATTGTGACGTCATAATACATGCTCATGATATTCCAGTATGTATTACACAAATTGGGGTGAGAAAAATTGATCATGAAACATGCAAATTATGCTCTCATAATATATTGTGATGTCATAATGCACATACATTATGGCCTCATAATACATTGTGATGTCATAATGCGTATCCATTTTGATGTCATAATGCATTGTAAAGTCATAGTGCACACTAATTATGATTTAATCATGTATTGTGATGTCATAATACATGCTCATGATACTCCAGTATGTATTACAAAAATTGGGGTAGGAGAAGTTGATCATGAAACATGCAAATTATGCTCTCATAGTATATTGTGATGTCATAATGCGTAAACATTATGACCTCATAATACATTCTGACGTCATAGTGCATACTAATTATGATGTCATGATGTATTGCGACATCATAATACATGCTCATGATACTCCAGTATGTATTACACAAATTGGGGTAAGAGAAACTTATCATAATACTTGCAAATTATGCTCTCATAATATATTGTGATGTCATAATGCATATACATTATGACATCATAATACATTGTGACATCATAGTGAATACTAATTATGATGTCATCATGTATTGTGACATCATAATACATGCTCATGATACTCCAGTATATATTACACAAATTGGGGTAAGAGAAATTGATCATAATACATGCAAATTATGCTCTCATAAGATACTGTGATGTCATAATGGGCATACATTATGACGTCATGATACATTGTGATGTCATACTGCATACTGATTATGATGTCATCATGTATTGTGATGTCATAATTCATGCTCATGATACTCCTGTATATATTACCACGAATTGGGGTAAGAGAATTTGATCATAATACATGCAAATTATGCTCTCAGAATATGTTGTGATGTCATAATGCATATACATTATGGCCTCATAATACACTGTGATGTCATAGCGCATACTAATTATGATGTCATGATGTATTGTGACATCATAATACACGCTCATGATACTCCAGTATTTATTACACAAATTGGGATAAGAGAAATTGATCACAATACATCGAAATTATGCTCTCATAATATATTGTGATGTCATAATGCGCATACATTATGATGTCATAATACATTGTGACATCATAGTGCATACTAATTATGATTTCATCATGTATTGTGACATCATAATACATGCTCGTGATACTCCAGTATGTATTACACAAATTGGGGTAAGAGAAATTGATCATGAAACATGCAAATTGTGCTCTCATAATATACTGTGATGTCATAATGCGTATACATTATGGCCTCATAATACATTGTGATGTCATAGTGCATACTAACTATGGTGTCATGATGTATTGTGACGTCATAATACATGCTTATGATACTCCAGTATGTATTACACTAATTGGGTTAAGAGAAATTGATCATGATACATGCAAATTATGCTCTCATAATATATTGTGATGTCATAATGTGTATACAATATAATGTCATAATACATTGTGACATCATAGTGCATACTAATTATGATATCATCATGTATTGTGACATCATAATACATGCTCATGATACTCCAGTATGTATTACACAAATTGGGGAAAGAGAAATTGATCATAATAAATGCAAATGATGCTCTCATAATATGTTGTGATGTCATAATGCGTATACATTATGACATCATAATATATTGTGGCATCATAGTGCATAATATTTATGATGTCTTGAGTATTGTGACGTCATAATACATGCTCATGATACTCCAGTATGTATTACACAAATTGGGGTAATAGAAATTGATCATGAAACATGCAAATTATGCTCTCATCATATATTGTGATGTCATAATGCGTATACATTATGACGTCATAATACATTGTTACATCATAGTGCATACTAATTATGATGTCATCATGTGTTGTGACATCGTAATACATGCTCATGATACTCCAGTATGTATTACACAAATTGGGGTAAGAAAAATTGATCATGAAACATGCAAATTATGCTCTCATAATATATTGTGATGTCATAATGCACATACATTATGGCCTCATAATACATTGTGACGTTATAGTGCATACTAATGTCGTCATGATGTATTGTGACGTCATAATACATGCTCACGATACTCCAGTATGTATTACACAAACTGGGGTAAGAGAAATTGATCATAATACAGGCAAATTATACTCTCATAATGTATTGTGATGTCATAATGCATATACATTATGACATCATAATACATTGTGTTGTCATAGTACATACTAATTATGATGTAATCGTTTATTGTGACAACATAATACATTCTCATGATACTCCTGTATGTATTACACAAATTTGGGTAAGAGAAATTGATCATAATACATGGAAATTATGCTCTCATAATATATTGTGATGTCATAATGCGTATACCTTATGACGTCATGATACATTGTGACGTCATAGTGCATACTAATTTTGATGTCATCATGTATTGTGACGTCATAATACATGCTCATGATTCTCCAGTATGTATTACACAAATTGGGGAAAGAGAAATTGATCATGAAACATGCAAATTATGCTCTCATAATATATTGTGATGTCATAATGTGTATACATTATGGCCTCATACTACATTGTGTTGTCATAGTGCATACTAATTATGATGTCATGATGTATTGTGACGTCATAATACATGCTCATGATACTCCAGTATATATTACACAAATTGGCGTAAGAGAAATTGATCATAATACATGCAAATTATACTCTCATAAGATACTGTAATGTCATAATGGGCATACATTGTGACATCATGATACATTGTGATGTCATACTGCATACTGATTATGATGTCATCATGTATTGTGATGTCATAATTCATGCTCATGATACTCCTGTATGTATTACCACGAATTGGGGTAAGAGAATTTGATCATAATACATGCAATTTATGCTCTCATAATATGTTGTGATGTCATAATGCATATATCTTATGGCCTCATAATACATTGTGATGTCATAGTGCATACTAATTATGGTGTCATGATGTATTGTGACGTCATAATACATGCTCATGATACTCCAGTATGTATTACACAAATTGGGTTAAGAGAAATTGATCATGAGACATGCAAATTATGCTCTCATAATATATTGTGATGTCATAATGTGTATATAATATGATGTCATAATACATTGTGACATCATAGTGCATACTAATTATGATGTCATCATATACTGTGATGTCATAATACATGCTAATGATACTCCACTATATATTACACAAATTGGGGAAAGAGAAATTGATCATAATACATGCAAATTATGCTCTCATAATATATTGTGATGTCATAATGCGTATACATTATGACGTCATAATACATTGTGATGTCATAGTGCATACTAATTATGATGTCACTATGTACTGTGACGTCATAATACATGCTCATGATACTCCAGTATGTATTACACAAATTGGGGTAAGAGAAATTTATCATAATACATGCAAATTATGCTCTCAGAATATATTGTGATGAAATAATGTGTATACATTATGACGTCATCATACATTGTGACGTCATTGTGCATACTGATTATGATGTCATCATGTATTGTGACATCATAATACATGCTCACGATACTCCAGTATATGTCACACAAATTGGGGATAGAGAAATTGATCATAATACATGCAAATTATGCTCTCAAAATATATTGTGATGTCATAATGCGTATACATTATGACATCATAATACATTGTGGCATCATAGTGCATAATATTTATGATGTCTTGAGTATTGTGACGTCATAATACATGCTCATGATACTCCAGTATGTATTACACAGATTGGGGTAATAGAAATTGATCATGAAACATGCAAATTATGCTCTCATCATATATTGTGATGTCATAATGCGTATACATTATGACGTCATAATACATTGTTACATCATAGTGCATACTAATTATGATGTCATCATGTGTTGTGACATCGTAATACATGCTCATGATACTCCAGTATGTATTACACAAATTGGGGTAAGAAAAATTGATCATGAAACATGCAAATTATGCTCTCATAATATATTGTGATGTCATAATGCACACACATTATGGCCTCATAATACATTGTCACGTTATAGTGCATACTAATGTTGTCATGATGTATTGTGACGTCATAATACATGCTCACGATACTCCAGTATGTATTACACAAATTGGGGTAAGAGAAATTTATCATAATACTTGCAAATTATGCTCTCATAATATATAGTGATGTCGCTGGCCGGGCACGGTGGCTCAAGCCTGTAATCCCAGCACTTTGGGAGGCCGAGGCGGGTGGATCACGAGGTTAAGAGATCAAGACCATCCTGGTCAACATGGTGAAACCCCGTCTCTACTAATACAAAAAATTAGCTGGGCATGGTGGCACGTGCCTGTAATCCCAGCTACTCAGGAGGCTGAGGCAGGAGAATTGCCTGAACCCAGGAGTCGGAGGTTGCGGTGAGCCGAGATCGAGCCATTGCACTCCAGCCTCGGTAACGAGCGAAACTCCGTCTCAAAAAAAAAAAAAAAAAAAATATATATATATATATATATATATAGTGATGTCATAATGCGTATACATTATGACATCATAGTACATTTTGGCGTCATAGTGCATACTATTTATGATGTCTTGATGTATTGTGACGTCATAATACATGCTCATGATACTCCAGTATGTATTACACAAATTAGGGAAGAGAAATTTATCATAATACATGCAAATTATGCTCTCATCATATATTGTGATGTCATAACGTGCACACATTATGATGTCATAATACATTGTGACGTCATAGCGCATACTAATTATGATGTCATTATGTATTGTGACGTCATAATACATGCTCATGATATTCCAGTATGTATTACACAAATTGGGGTGAGAAAAATTGATCATGAAACATGCAAATTATGCTCTCATAATATATTGTGATGTCATAATGCACATACATTATGGCCTCATAATACATTGTGATGTCATAATGCGTATCCATTTTGATGTCATAATGCATTGTAAAGTCATAGTGCACACTAATTATGATTTAATCATGTATTGTGATGTCATAATACATGCTCATGATACTCCAGTATGTATTACAAAAATTGGGGTAGGAGAAGTTGATCATGAAACATGCAAATTATGCTCTCATAGTATATTGTGATGTCATAATGCGTAAACATTATGACCTCATAATACATTCTGACGTCATAGTGCATACTAATTATGATGTCATGATGTATTGCGACGTCATAATACATGCTCATGATACTCCAGTATGTATTACACAAATTGGGGTAAGAGAAATTTATCATAATACTTGCAAATTATGCTCTCATAATATATTGTGATGTCATAATGCATATACATTATAACATCATAATACATTGTGACATCATAGTGAATACTAATTATGATGTCATCATGTATTGTGACATCATAATACATGCTCATGATACTCCAGTATATATTACACAAATTGGGGTAAGAGAAATTGATCATAATACATGCAAATTATGCTCTCATAAGATACTGTGATGTCATAATGGGTATACATTATGACGTCATGATACATTGTGATGTCATACTGCATACTGATTATGATGTCATCATGTATTGTGATGTCATAATTCATGCTCATGATACTCCTGTATATATAACCACGAATTGGGGTAAGAGAATTTGATCATAATACATGCAAATTATGCTCTCAGAATATGTTGTGATGTCATAATGCATATACATTATGGCCTCATAATACACTGTGATGTCATAGTGCATACTAATTATGATGTCATGATGTATTGTGACATCATAATACACGCTCATGATACTCCAGTATTTATTACACAAATTGGGATAAGAGAAATTGATCACAATACATCGAAATTATGCTCTCATAATATATTGTGATGTCATAATGCGTATACATTATGATGTCATAATACATTGTGACGTCATAGTGCATACTAATTATGATTTCATCATGTATTGTGACATCATAATACATGCTCGTGATACTCCAGTATGTATTACACAAATTGGGGTAAGAGAAATTGATCATGAAACATGCAAATTGTGCTCTCATAATATACTGTGATGTCATAATGCGTATACATTATGGCCTCATAATACATTGTGATGTCATAGTGCATACTAACTATGGTGTCATGATGTATTGTGACGTCATAATACATGCTCATGATACTCCAGTATGTATTACACTAATTGGGTTAAGAGAAATTGATCATGATACATGCAAATTATGCTCTCATAATATATTGTGATGTCATAATGTGTATACAATATAATGTCATAATACATTGTGACATCATAGTGCATACTAATTATGATATCATCATGTATTGTGACATCATAATACATGCTCATGATACTCCAGTTTGTATTACTCAAATTGGGGAAAGAGAAATTGATCATAATAAATGCAAATGATGCTCTCATAATATGTTGTGATGTCATAATGTGTATACATTATGACATCATAATACATTGTGGCATCATAGTGCATAATATTTATGATGTCTTGAGTATTGTGACGTCATAATACATGCTCATGATACTCCAGTATGTATTACACAAATTGGGGTAATAGAAATTGATCATGAAACATGCAAATTATGCTCTCATCATATATTGTGATGTCATAATGCGTATACATTATGACGTCATAATACATTGTTACATCATAGTGCATACTAATTATGATGTCATCATGTGTTGTGACATCGTAATACATGCTCATGATACTCCAGTATGTATTACACAAATTGGGGTAAGAAAAATTGATCATGAAACATGCAAATTATGCTCTCATAATATATTGTGATGTCATAATGCACACACATTATGGCCTCATAATACATTGTGACGTTATAGTGCATACTAATGTTGTCATGATGTATTGTGACGTCATAATACATGCTCACGATACTCCAGTATGTATTACACAAATTGGGGTAAGAGAAATTTATCATAATACTTGCAAATTATGCTCTCATAATATATAGTGATGTCGCTGGCCGGGCACGGTGGCTCAAGCCTGTAATCCCAGCACTTTGGGAGGCCGAGGCGGGTGGATCACGAGGTTAAGAGATCAAGACCATCCTGGTCAACATGGTGAAACCCCGTCTCTACTAATACAAAAAATTAGCTGGGCATGGTGGCACGTGCCTGTAATCCCAGCTACTCAGGAGGCTGAGGCAGGAGAATTGCCTGAACCCAGGAGTCGGAGGTTGCGGTGAGCCGAGATCGAGCCATTGCACTCCAGCCTCGGTAACGAGCGAAACTCCGTCTCAAAAAAAAAAAAAAAAAAAAAAAAAAAATATATATATATATATAGTGATGTCATAATGCGTATACATTATGACATCATAGTACATTTTGGCGTCATAGTGCATACTATTTATGATGTCTTGATGTATTGTGACGTCATAATACATGCTCATGATACTCCAGTATGTATTACACAAATTAGGGAAGAGAAATTTATCATAATACATGCAAATTATGCTCTCATCATATATTGTGATGTCATAACGTGCATACATTATGATGTCATAATACATTGTGACGTCATAGCGCATACTAATTATGATGTCATTATGTATTGTGACGTCATAATACATGCTCATGATATTCCAGTATGTATTACACAAATTGGGGTGAGAAAAATTGATCATGAAACATGCAAATTATGCTCTCATAATATATTGTGATGTCATAATGCACATACATTATGGCCTCATAATACATTGTGATGTCATAATGCGTATCCATTTTGATGTCATAATGCATTGTAAAGTCATAGTGCACACTAATTATGATTTAATCATGTATTGTGATGTCATAATACATGCTCATGATACTCCAGTATGTATTACAAAAATTGGGGTAGGAGAAGTTGATCATGAAACATGCAAATTATGCTCTCATAGTATATTGTGATGTCATAATGCGTAAACATTATGACCTCATAATACATTCTGACGTCATAGTGCATACTAATTATGATGTCATGATGTATTGCGACGTCATAATACATGCTCATGATACTCCAGAATGTATTACACAAATTGGGGTAAGAGAAATTTATCATAATACTTGCAAATTATGCTCTCATAATATATTGTGATGTCATAATGCATATACATTATAACATCATAATACATTGTGACATCATAGTGAATACTAATTATGATGTCATCATGTATTGTGACATCATAATACATGCTCATGATACTCCAGTATATATTACACAAATTGGGGTAAGAGAAATTGATCATAATACATGCAAATTATGCTCTCATAAGATACTGTGATGTCATAATGGGTATACATTATGACGTCATGATACATTGTGATGTCATACTGCATACTGATTATGATGTCATCATGTATTGTGATGTCATAATTCATGCTCATGATACTCCTGTATATATTACCACGAATTGGGGTAAGAGAATTTGATCATAATACATGCAAATTATGCTCTCAGAATATGTTGTGATGTCATAATGCATATACATTATGGCCTCATAATACACTGTGATGTCATAGTGCATACTAATTATGATGTCATGATGTATTGTGACATCATAATACACGCTCATGATACTCCAGTATTTATTACACAAATTGGGATAAGAGAAATTGATCACAATACATCGAAATTATGCTCTCATAATATATTGTGATGTCATAATGCGTATACATTATGATGTCATAATACATTGTGACGTCATAGTGCATACTAATTATGATTTCATCATGTATTGTGACATCATAATACATGCTCGTGATACTCCAGTATGTATTACACAAATTGGGGTAAGAGAAATTGATCATGAAACATGCAAATTGTGCTCTCATAATATACTGTGATGTCATAATGCGTATACATTATGGCCTCATAATACATTGTGATGTCATAGTGCATACTAACTATGGTGTCATGATGTATTGTGACGTCATAATACATGCTCATGATACTCCAGTATGTATTACACTAATTGGGTTAAGAGAAATTGATCATGATACATGCAAATTATGCTCTCATAATATATTGTGATGTCATAATGTGTATACAATATAATGTCATAATACATTGTGACATCATAGTGCATACTAATTATGATATCATCATGTATTGTGACATCATAATACATGCTCATGATACTCCAGTATGTATTACACAAATTGGGGAAAGAGAAATTGATCATAATAAATGCAAATGATGCTCTCATAATATGTTGTGATGTCATAATGTGTATACATTATGACATCATAATACATTGTGGCATCATAGTGCATAATATTTATGATGTCTTGAGTATTGTGACGTCATAATACATGCTCATGATACTCCAGTATGTATTACACAAATTGGGGTAATAGAAATTGATCATGAAACATGCAAATTATGCTCTCATCATATATTGTGATGTCATAATGCGTATACATTATGACGTCATAATACATTGTTACATCATAGTGCATACTAATTATGATGTCATCATGTGTTGTGACATCGTAATACATGCTCATGATACTCCAGTATGTATTACACAAATTGGGGTAAGAAAAATTGATCATGAAACATGCAAATTATGCTCTCATAATATATTGTGATGTCATAATGCACACACATTATGGCCTCATAATACATTGTGACGTTATAGTGCATACTAATGTTGTCATGATGTATTGTGACGTCATAATACATGCTCACGATACTCCAGTATGTATTACACAAATTGGGGTAAGAGAAATTTATCATAATACTTGCAAATTATGCTCTCATAATATATAGTGATGTCGCTGGCCGGGCACGGTGGCTCAAGCCTGTAATCCCAGCACTTTGGGAGGCCGAGGCGGGTGGATCACGAGGTTAAGAGATCAAGACCATCCTGGTCAACATGGTGAAACCCCGTCTCTACTAATACAAAAAATTAGCTGGGCATGGTGGCACGTGCCTGTAATCCCAGCTACTCAGGAGGCTGAGGCAGGAGAATTGCCTGAACCCAGGAGTCGGAGGTTGCGGTGAGCCGAGATCGAGCCATTGCACTCCAGCCTCGGTAACGAGCGAAACTCCGTCTCAAAAAAAAAAAAAAAAAAAAAAAAAAAATATATATATATATATAGTGATGTCATAATGCGTATACATTATGACATCATAGTACATTTTGGCGTCATAGTGCATACTATTTATGATGTCTTGATGTATTGTGACGTCATAATACATGCTCATGATACTCCAGTATGTATTACACAAATTAGGGAAGAGAAATTTATCATAATACATGCAAATTATGCTCTCATCATATATTGTGATGTCATAACGTGCATACATTATGATGTCATAATACATTGTGACGTCATAGCGCATACTAATTATGATGTCATTATGTATTGTGACGTCATAATACATGCTCATGATATTCCAGTATGTATTACACAAATTGGGGTGAGAAAAATTGATCATGAAACATGCAAATTATGCTCTCATAATATATTGTGATGTCATAATGCACATACATTATGGCCTCATAATACATTGTGATGTCATAATGCGTATCCATTTTGATGTCATAATGCATTGTAAAGTCATAGTGCACACTAATTATGATTTAATCATGTATTGTGATGTCATAATACATGCTCATGATACTCCAGTATGTATTACAAAAATTGGGGTAGGAGAAGTTGATCATGAAACATGCAAATTATGCTCTCATAGTATATTGTGATGTCATAATGCGTAAACATTATGACCTCATAATACATTCTGACGTCATAGTGCATACTAATTATGATGTCATGATGTATTGCGACGTCATAATACATGCTCATGATACTCCAGTATGTATTACACAAATTGGGGTAAGAGAAACTTATCATAATACTTGCAAATTATGCTCTCATAATATATTGTGATGTCATAATGCATATACATTATGACATCATAATACATTGTGACATCATAGTGAATACTAATTATGATGTCATCATGTATTGTGACATCATAATACATGCTCATGATACTCCAGTATATCTTACACAAATTGGGGTAAGAGAAATTGATCATAATACATGCAAATTATGCTCTCATAAGATACTGTGATGTCATAATGGGCATACATTATGACGTCATGATACATTGTGATGTCATACTGCATACTGATTATGATGTCATCATGTATTGTGATGTCATAATTCATGCTCATGATACTCCTGTATATATTACCACGAATTGGGGTAAGAGAATTTGATCATAATACATGCAAATTATGCTCTCAGAATATGTTGTGATGTCATAATGCATATACATTATGGCCTCATAATACACTGTGATGTCATAGTGCATACTAATTATGATGTCATGATGTATTGTGACATCATAATACACGCTCATGATACTCCAGTATTTATTACACAAATTGGGATAAGAGAAATTGATCACAATACATCGAAATTATGCTCTCATAATATATTGTGATGTCATAATGCGCATACATTATGATGTCATAATACATTGTGACATCATAGTGCATACTAATTATGATTTCATCATGTATTGTGACATCATAATACATGCTCGTGATACTCCAGTATGTATTACACAAATTGGGGTAAGAGAAATTGATCATGAAACATGCAAATTGTGCTCTCATAATATACTGTGATGTCATAATGCGTATACATTATGGCCTCATAATACATTGTGATGTCATAGTGCATACTAACTATGGTGTCATGATGTATTGTGACGTCATAATACATGCTTATGATACTCCAGTATGTATTACACTAATTGGGTTAAGAGAAATTGATCATGATACATGCAAATTATGCTCTCATAATATATTGTGATGTCATAATGTGTATACAATATAATGTCATAATACATTGTGACATCATAGTGCATACTAATTATGATATCATCATGTATTGTGACATCATAATACATGCTCATGATACTCCAGTATGTATTACACAAATTGGGGAAAGAGAAATTGATCATAATAAATGCAAATGATGCTCTCATAATATGTTGTGATGTCATAATGCGTATACATTATGACATCATAATATATTGTGGCATCATAGTGCATAATATTTATGATGTCTTGAGTATTGTGACGTCATAATACATGCTCATGATACTCCAGTATGTATTACACAAATTGGGGTAATAGAAATTGATCATGAAACATGCAAATTATGCTCTCATCATATATTGTGATGTCATAATGCGTATACATTATGACGTCATAATACATTGTTACATCATAGTGCATACTAATTATGATGTCATCATGTGTTGTGACATCGTAATACATGCTCATGATACTCCAGTATGTATTACACAAATTGGGGTAAGAAAAATTGATCATGAAACATGCAAATTATGCTCTCATAATATATTGTGATGTCATAATGCACATACATTATGGCCTCATAATACATTGTGACGTTATAGTGCATACTAATGTCGTCATGATGTATTGTGACGTCATAATACATGCTCACGATACTCCAGTATGTATTACACAAACTGGGGTAAGAGAAATTGATCATAATACAGGCAAATTATACTCTCATAATGTATTGTGATGTCATAATGCATATACATTATGACATCATAATACATTGTGTTGTCATAGTACATACTAATTATGATGTAATCGTTTATTGTGACAACATAATACATTCTCATGATACTCCTGTATGTATTACACAAATTTGGGTAAGAGAAATTGATCATAATACATGGAAATTATGCTCTCATAATATATTGTGATGTCATAATGCGTATACCTTATGACGTCATGATACATTGTGACGTCATAGTGCATACTAATTTTGATGTCATCATGTATTGTGACGTCATAATACATGCTCATGATTCTCCAGTATGTATTACACAAATTGGGGAAAGAGAAATTGATCATGAAACATGCAAATTATGCTCTCATAATATATTGTGATGTCATAATGTGTATACATTATGGCCTCATACTACATTGTGTTGTCATAGTGCATACTAATTATGATGTCATGATGTATTGTGACGTCATAATACATGCTCATGATACTCCAGTATATATTACACAAATTGGCGTAAGAGAAATTGATCATAATACATGCAAATTATACTCTCATAAGATACTGTAATGTCATAATGGGCATACATTGTGACATCATGATACATTGTGATGTCATACTGCATACTGATTATGATGTCATCATGTATTGTGATGTCATAATTCATGCTCATGATACTCCTGTATGTATTACCACGAATTGGGGTAAGAGAATTTGATCATAATACATGCAATTTATGCTCTCATAATATGTTGTGATGTCATAATGCATATATCTTATGGCCTCATAATACATTGTGATGTCATAGTGCATACTAATTATGGTGTCATGATGTATTGTGACGTCATAATACATGCTCATGATACTCCAGTATGTATTACACAAATTGGGTTAAGAGAAATTGATCATGAGACATGCAAATTATGCTCTCATAATATATTGTGATGTCATAATGTGTATATAATATGATGTCATAATACATTGTGACATCATAGTGCATACTAATTATGATGTCATCATATACTGTGATGTCATAATACATGCTAATGATACTCCACTATATATTACACAAATTGGGGAAAGAGAAATTGATCATAATACATGCAAATTATGCTCTCATAATATATTGTGATGTCATAATGCGTATACATTATGACGTCATAATACATTGTGATGTCATAGTGCATACTAATTATGATGTCACTATGTACTGTGACGTCATAATACATGCTCATGATACTCCAGTATGTATTACACAAATTGGGGTAAGAGAAATTTATCATAATACATGCAAATTATGCTCTCAGAATATATTGTGATGAAATAATGTGTATACATTATGACGTCATCATACATTGTGACGTCATTGTGCATACTGATTATGATGTCATCATGTATTGTGACATCATAATACATGCTCACGATACTCCAGTATATGTCACACAAATTGGGGATAGAGAAATTGATCATAATACATGCAAATTATGCTCTCAAAATATATTGTGATGTCATAATGCGTATATATTTTGACGTCATGATACATTGTGATGTCATAGTGCATACTAATTATGATTTCATCATTTATTGTGACGTCTTACTACATGCTCATGATACTCCAGTATATATTACACAAATTGGGGTTAGAGAAGTTGATCAAAATAAATGCAAAGTATGCTCTCATAATATACTGTGATGTCATAATGCGTATACATTATGATGTCATAATAAGTTGTGACGTCATAGTGCATACTAATTATGATGTCTTCATATATTGTGATTTCATATTACATGCTCATGATACTCCAGTATATCTTACACAAATTAGGTAAGAGGAATTGATCATAATACATGCAAATTGTGCTCTCATAGTATTTTGTGATGTCATAATGCGTATGCATTATGACGTCATAACACATTGTGATTTCATAGTGCATGCTTATTATTATGTCATCATATATTGTGATGTCATAATACATGCTAATGGTACTCCGGTATATGTTACAAAGATTAGGTAAGAGAAATTGATCATAATACATGCAAATTATGCTCTCATAATATATTGTGATGTCATAATACATACTATTATCATTATACTATATATTGTACAAATTATGTAAGAGAAATTTATCATATTACATGTAAATTATGCTCACAGAATATATTGTGATGTTATAATGCATAAACATTATGACCTCATGATACATTGTGATGCAATAGTGCATACTAATTATGATGTCATAATATAATGTGATGTCATAATACATTCTATTATGACATTGTAGTATATATTATACAAATTATGTAAGAGATGCTTATCATAATACATGCAAATTATGCTCTCATAATGTATTGTGATGTTATAATGCATATACATTATGACGTCATAATACATGGTGATCTAATAGTGCATACTAATTATGATGTCATAATATATTGTGATGTCATAATACATACGATTAACATTATACTATATATTATACAAATTATGTAAGAGAAATTTATCATATTGCATGCCAATTATGCTCTCATAATATATTGTTATATTATAATGCATAAACATTATGACGTTATAATACATTGTGATGCAACAGTGCATACTAATTATGATGTCATAATATATTGTGATGTCGTAATACATCCTATTATGATATTGTAGTATATATTATACAAATTATGTAAGAGAAATTTATCATGATACATGCAAATTATCCTCTCATAATATATTGTGATGTTATAATGCGTATAAATTATGTTGTCATATTACATTGTGATGCAATAGTGCATACTAATTATGATGTCTTAATATATTGTGATGTCATAATACATACTATTATGATATAGTATATATTATAGAAATTATGTAAGAGAAATTTATCATAATACATGCAAATGATGCTCTCATAATGAATTGTGGTGCATAATGCATATTCAATATGGCGTCATAATGCATTGTGGTGCAATAGTGCATGCTAATTATGATGTCATAATATATTGTGATGTCATAATACATACCATTATGATATTATAGTATATATTATACAAATTAGGTATGAGAATTTTATCATAATACATGCAATTTTGCTCTCATAATATATTGTTATGTCATAATGCATATGCATTATGACGTCATAATACATTGTGATGCAATAGTGCATACTATTTATGACGTCATAATATATTGTGATGTCAATATACTTACTATTATGACATTAAAATATATATTACACAAATTATGCAAGAGAAAGTTTTCATATTACATGCAATTATGATCTCATAATATATTTTGATGTTATAATGCATAAACATTATGACGTCATAATATATTGTGATGGAATTTTTTTTTTAAGATGGGGTTTCTCCGTGAGGTCCAGAGGCTGGTCTTGAACTCCCAACCTCAGGTGGTCCATGCACCTCGGCCTCCCAAAATGCTAGAATTACAGGCCTGAACCACCCCGTCCGACCTCATTCTAATGTTTTTGAGAAGCTGTCTTGCTCTGTCGCCCAGGCTTGGTGCTACCACCGTCCCCTGGGTTCAAGCGATTCTCCTACCTCAGCCTCCCGGGTGAGTCAGCAGCTGGGACTACACTACAGGCACGCGCCACCACAGGCCGCTAACTCTTTTGGATTCTCAGTGGAGGCAGTGGTTTCACTACGTTGACCACGCGGTCTCGAACTCCTGACTTCTGAATGACCCACTGCGACCTCTCGGGTAGGCGGGAGACACCCCGCCCGGCCCTGAAGGGTAGTCTTGTGTCACTGTGGGTTTCTTTTTTTTCCTTCCTGCCCCAGAAATCACTCATATATGCATTAATTCATTCCTGTTTTATTCTGTTCCGCTCTGTTCTATTGTAATCCATTGTAATTTCTTTTTTTTTTATTATTTTATTTTTTTTAAGATGGGGTTTCTCGGTGATGGCCAGAGGCTCGTGTTGAACTCCCGACCTCAGGTGATCCACCCACCTCGGACTCCCAATGTGCTAGCATTTCAGGCCTCAGCCACCCTGTCCGGCCACATTCTAATGTTTTTGAAAAACAGTCTTGATCTATCGCCCAGGTTCTGTGCAACCTCCGTCCCATGGGTTCAAGCGATTCTCCTACCTCAGCCTCCCGGATGAGTCAGCAGCTGTGACTACACTACAAGCACGTGCCACCACGGGACACAAACTTTTTTTGTATTCTCAATGGAGGCAGGCGTTTCACTTTGTTGACCAGGTCCGTTTCGAAGTCCTGACTTCAGGCCGGTCTCGAAAACCTGACTTCTGAACGACCCGCCGCGACCTCTCAGGCAGGGGTAAGCCACCCCGCCTGGCACAGAAGCGTAGCTTTTTGTCATAGTGGGTTTCTTTTTTTTCCTTTCTTCCTGAAAAGTCACTCCTATATTCATTAATTCAGTCCTGTTTTATTCTGTTCCGTTCTGTTCTACTGTATTCCATTCTGATTTTTTTTCTTTGTAAGTGGGGTTTCTCCGTGTTGGCCAGAGGCTGTCTTCAACTCTCGACCTCAGGTGATCCACCCACCTCGGCCTCCCAAAGTGCTGGGATTACAGGCCTGAGCCACCCCGTCCGGCCTCATTCTAATGTTTTTGAGAAGCAGTCTTGCTCTGTCGCCCAGGCTCGGTGCAACCTCCGTCCCCTGGCTTCAAGCGATTCTCCTACCTCAGCCTCCCGGGTGAGTCAGCAGCTGGGACTACACTACAGGCACGCACCACCATGGGTCGATAACTTTTTTGTATTCTCAGTGGAGGCAGGGGTTTCACTATGTTGACCAGGCCAGTCTCGAACTCCTGACTTCAGGCCATTCTCCAACTCCTGAATTCTGAATGACCCGCAGCGACGTCTCGGGCAGGCGTGAGCCACCCCGGCCGGCCCGGAAGTGAAGCTTTGTGTCACTGTGGGTTTCTTTTTTTTCCTTTCTTCCCTAAAAATCACTGATACATTCACTACTTCAGTCCTGTTTTATTCTGTTCCTTTCTGTTCTATTGTATTCCATTCTAATTTTTTTTTTTTTTAAGTGTGGTTTCTCCGTGTTGGCCAGAGGCTGTCTTGAACTCCCGTCCTCAGGTGATCCACCCATCTCGGCCTCCCATAGTGCTAGGATTACACGCCTGAGCCACCCCGCTCGGCCTAGAAGCGCAGCTTTGCATCACTGTGGGTTTCTTTTTTTTCTTTCTTCCTGAAAAATCAATCATACATTCATTAGTACAGTCCTGTTTTATTCTGTTCCATCCTGTTCCATTGTATTCCATTCTAATTCTTTTTTTTTTTAAGATGGGGTTTCTCCGTGATGGCCAGAGGCTGGTCTTGAACTCCCGACCTAAAGAGATCCACCCACCTTGGCCTCCCAAAGTACTAGGATTACAGGCCTAAGCCACCCTGTCCGGCCTCATTCTAATATTTTTGGGAAGCAGTCTTGCTCTGTCGTCCAGGCTAAGTGCAAACTCCATCCCCTGGGTTCAAGTGATTCTCCTACCTCAGTCTCCCAGGTGAGTCAGTAGCTGGGACTACACTACAGGCAGGTGCCACCACGGGCCGCTAACTTTTTTGTATTCTCAGTGGAGGCAGGGGTTTCTCTATGTCGACTGGGCCGGTCTTGAACTGACTCCATGCCGATCTGGAACTCCTGACTTCTGAAGGACCCGCCGCGACCTCTCAGGCAGGCGTGAGCCACCCCGCCCGGCCCGGAAGCATAGCTTTGTGTCACTGTGGGTTTCTTTTTTTCCTTTCTGCCTGAAAAATCACTCATACATTTATTAGTTCAGTCCTGTTTTATTCTGTTCCGTTCTGTTCTATTGTATTCCATTCTATTTTTTTTTTTTTTTTTTAAAGATGGGGTTTCTCTGTGATGGCCAGGCTCGTCTTGAACTCCTGACCTCAGGTGATCCACCCAGCTTGGCCTCCCAAAGTGCTAGGATTACAGGCCTGAGACACCCCATCTGGCCTCATTCTAATGTTTTTGAGAAGCAGTCTTGCTCTGTCGCCCAGGCTGGGTGCAACCTCCGATCCCTTGGTTCAAGCAATTCTCCTACCTCAGGCTCCCGGGTGAGTCAGCTGCTGGGACTACACTACAGGCACGCACCAGCACGGGCCACTAACTTTTTTGTATTCTCAGTGGAGGCAGTGGTTTCACTATGTTGACCAGGCCTGTCTTGAACTCCTGACTTCAGGCCGGTCTCGAACTCCTGACTTCTGAACGACCCGCCGCGACCTCTCTGGCAGGAGTGAGCCACCCCGCTTGGCCCGGAAGTGTAGCTTTGTGTCACTGTGGGTTTCTTTTTCTTCCTTTCTGCCCAAAAAATCTCTCTACATTCATTAGTTCAGTCCTGTTTTATTCTGTTCTGTTCTGTTCTATTGTATTCCATTCTAATATATATATATATTTTTTTCTTAAGATGGGGTTTCTCCGTGATGGCCAGAGGCTGGTCTTGAACTCCCGACCTCAGGTGATCCACCCACATTGGCCTCCCAAAGTTCTAGGATTACAGGCCTGAGCCACCGCCTCCGGCCTCATTCTAATGTTTTATAGAAGCAGTCTGGCTCTGTCACCCAGGCTCGGTGCTACCTCAGTCTCCTGGGTTCAAGCGATTCTCCTACCTCAGCCTCCCGGGTGAGTCAGCAGCTGGGACTACACTACAGGCACAAGCCAACATGGGCCGCTAACTCTTTTGTATTCTCAGTGGAGACAGGGTTTTCACTCTGTTGACCTGTAGTATTGGGACGCAAGATTAAAATAATTCACCAAGGCAAAAGTATGAGAAATTGCAGGGTGTTTATTGCTGGTGACGGCAGAGGACTCAAGTCTCTCTAACCCACTTTCCCCGCGGGGAAAGTGTCAAGGCTTTTTATACCCGAAAGACCACCTTGGGAGTGGGATTGAGGAGCTGGGAGGAGGATGAATGGGCTTCAGACATTCTGAGGACTGGTGGATTCTGTAAATCATCTCCTTGGCAGGGATGGGTGTGGGGGCCTCCGGTCATTCCGAGGGCTTGGGGTCTTATTGTCACTCTAATTGCTACATAAATGATTTTCAAAAGTCAGGACAAATGTTGGTTTACACATTGTTTGTGTACCAACAAAAGTCAAGATAAACGTTAGTTTACACATGGTTTGGGTACCAGTGGAAATTACAGATCTTAGTTCACAGGGGCCAAGATGAGATTAGCTTGGGCTGTGCATTCTGATAAGCAAAGGCCAGCAATTCTATCAGTTACTGATGAGAAAGGTAACAGCAAAGGACAGCAATTCTGTTGGTTACTGATGAGAAAGGGAAACAACTTAAACTGGTGGACATTATCCAGAGCAGACTAGCAGTCTTATTTACAGAACCCAAGTGAGCAGTTATTGCAAAGAGAATGGGGCAGTTATTACAGCTCATTTTTGGAGATTCAGCTTTGTCTTTTAAAATGGCATCGCTCAGGTTCTGGCTCCAGGCCACCTATAGCACACACTCCAGCCTGGGTAACAAGAGCAAAACTCCATCTCAAAAAAAAAGTAAAAAAATAAGTTGGGGTGCAAAGCCATGCAAGCCCTTCATGGGCCTGGGCTATAATATCAGTCCTCTGCTTCTGGCTAGGAAGTCTCCACCCTCCTTCCCAAGGGACAGTGAGAGCCCGGATGACCCCTGACTGAGGCAGTTTTAGCTGCAGATAGTCCCCTTTGTTGAATGGGATAGTGGCCCTTGATTTGCACAACAGGTTTTGCCATAGAAGGGGGCAGGGGCAGTTCATCAAGTACAAGAAAGTTCGTGTTAAAAAGATGCATAAGCAGCTGATGGCAATCAGCCCAAATGGGGTTATGATGCTGAATAATAGTTTGCAGTAGATCAACGAGAGCTTGGGGTTTCTCGGTATAAGACGCATTGTTATTTTTCCAGTTGATAAGATCAACTGAGGCGAACGGCAGGTATGTGAAAACATGCCTTTCTACCATGTGGCCATCCTTGTCCACTCCCATGTACCTCTGCTCTCTCGAAGGCAACTGCACCCCGGTCTTGGGTCGCAGACGAGCTGCCGGGGTTGGTGAGGAGGCATTATTGACATAAACTCTTCTACCGCTGGTTTAACTGAAACCTTGGGAGTTGTCTCTGCCACTGAATCTGCCCAGACCTTGAGATTCTGCATTTTGTGTCAGCGAGGGGGATGGTGGTTTCTAGCAGTCTGTCCCTTGGCTACTAAAACAGTCCCCATCTGCTCTCTTAGCCACTTCAGAGGGTTTAACACTAACTGCAACCACGAGTCTATGTATGGAAATTGATTGAAGTGTTCTAGCTCACCGTATAGAACCTCATGCCTTACTTTGGAGACAAGGGACCTGTCTAGGGTCCACTCTGGGGGCCAACCTACACTAAGTGCTGGCCAATCTTCCCTACGTAAAACCCTTAATTTTACTGTTGTCATAGTTACTTTATAATTACCACTAAATCCCTTCTGGAAATTTTCCAGCATGGTTTCTATAGGGGTGGGCTTGCTATGGGAGTGACCCATATTAACACTTCAAAGTAATTCCCACAGTTAGGAGAGTGTTAGTTCACTCACAGCAGTTCCTGTTCCCACCTAGCAAGACACAGCATGGAGCACTCTCCGATTTACATTCACTTCAATCCTTTTACAATCACCCAGAGGCTTCTTCACTCAAGCCTCTGTGGCTGTCTCTAATTCCTATAAATTGCTGAATGCATGAGGACCTTCCTAATGGGCCCAATACATTTTACGACTGATCAGTCCGGTCGGACACATCTACACAAACAGACACATATCGAATCACTCTCTTTCCAATTCAAAACCATAAGCAAAAGCTTCCAAGGTTGGAGAGAGAGCTACCTTCAAAAGTGCCAATCTGGCACCCATGGGTGATCAGGCCATGCTTCCACCCAAGATGGGGTGGGCTAATTTCCCAGGGTTCAATCTTCTCTTACAAATTGCTCGATGACACAGACACATCCATGCACACTGACACACATCCAATCGCTCTCCTTCCAATTTAAAACCATAAACAAAATCTTCCAAGGTTACAGAGAGAGCTACCTTCAAAATTGCTGATCTGGCACCCATGGGTGATCAGGCCATGCTTCCACCCAAAATGGGGTGGGCTACTTTCCCAGGGTCAATCTTACCAAATTCAATGTCCAGACTTCCCCAAATGTTTGTTCCTCCTTGGTGTTCAGCCACTGGGTGGATCGACACTGCAGGGCCTCCTTGCTCTGCTCCGGTGAGGCTTTACCACCATGCAAATACCTGCCCAGAAGCTCTCTCAGGACACGTCACCCCAGCGAGCAGGAGCCCCTCTGCAGAGATGCTTCACAGGGCTAGGCAAACCACCTAAGAGACCTTTTCCCACCTTCCGCTCTCTGAGACTCGCTTCCCGGCCAACGCACCAAAAATGTAGCAGGAGCGGCCGTGGGAAACAGATCTCTCAGATACCGAATACCGGAGGAAGGAATTTGTTCAGCTGGGAGCAAGGTGGCATAGTTGTCTAACAGACAAGCTCGCTTAATGAAGGGAGGTTCAGCCTTTATATAGGCTTATACTTTAGATGTTACACGTGGAAGATTCTTAGGTTCATAGTTTTAGGACTCACATGTGAAAAAGTTTTGGTTTACAGTTTTAGGATTCACATATGAAAGGGTTCCGGTTTACAGTTTTAGGACTCACATGTGAAAAGGTTTCTGGTTTGATCTTGTTTTAAGTAAAAATAGTGCCTTCTGGAGAGTTTTCCCCAAGGCCTATCCTGTCACCTACAGGAAAGTAAAACAGGAGGCGCCAGTCAGTCAACCTTTTCTTCTACTGAAATGCAGCTTGATAGTCTAAGGGGAAGTTGATCTGAGAAGCCTGGGTCTCCCTCTTCAACCAGATACCCAGATCCGATGCATTTCTCCCCTCCCTCCCAGTGGGATTCCACACGTCCATCTTTGGGATGGGGTGACACAAAGTCCAAGTTACTTAACTGAGTCACTAATGGGGAGAGGGGATCGATGGAGTCAACCTGTGGCATAAATGACACGTCATTCAGAGCCTAAGGAAGGGCCAGCTGCAGTGAAAGGCGGCAGGGTGCAAGCTTGCTCTTTTTTCTTTTCCCCCCGAGACAGAGTCTCACCCCCATCGCCCAGGCTGGAGTGTAACGGTGTGATCTCTGCTCAATGCAACCTCCACCTCCCAGGTTCAAGCAATTCTTCTGCCTGCCTCTGCCTCCTGAGTTGCTGTGACCACAGGTGTCTGCCACCATGCCTGGCTAATTGTTTGTATGTTTACTAGAGATGGGGTTTCATCATGTTGGCCAGGCTGATATCATATTCCTGACCTCACAATCCTCCCTCCTGGGCCTCCCGAAGTGCTAGGATGACAGGCAGGAACCAGCCCACCACACCCGGCCCACATGCTTGTTCTTCAAGGGTGATATCCTGGTGGCTCACACCCGTCATCTCAGCACTTTAGGAGACCCAGGAGGGAGAATCACTAGGAGTCAGGAGTTCGAGGCCAGCCTGACCAACATGGTGAAACCCCATCCCTACGGAAAGTAGGAAAAGTAGCTGGGCGTTGGGGTGCGCGCCTGTCATTCCAGCTACTGAAGGCTGAAGCAGGAGAAAAGGAGACTCTTCCAGCCCCACCGCATCCCCGAACCCCCAGCCGCAGCCAGCCTTCTTGTGAGGTGGTGCCTGCAAAAGCTTCGGACTGAATGGAGAGGAGCCCAAGGCTATGGGAGCCATCACCTCCAACTCCAGAAGGGAAACAGGGCTTTCTGCATTTGAATGGGGCTCCAGAAGGCGGTGCTGCTGCTGCTTCCAAAGCCACGTGCCTCACTTCACCTGACACAGAGCGAGAATCCATCTCAAAAAGAGAAGAATGAAAAAAAGAAAAAACTATTAGCATGTCAGTTGTGGTCACGAATCAGTCCCCAGAGGCCAGGCACAGTGTGGTTCCAGCCCATCCATCATTCCAAAATTTTAAGATGCCCGGTCAGGAGGATTGCAATGAAGTGATGAGACCCTGTCTATAGAAAACATTTAAAAACTGATCTGAGGGGCCGGGCCTGGTGGCTCACACCTGTCATCCCAGCACTTTGGGAGGCTGAGACAGGTGAGGCTGAGTCAGTGGAATCCCTTGAACCCAGAAGGTAGAGGTTGCAGTGGGCTGAGATCATGCTACTGCACTCCATCTTGGGCAACAAGAGTGAAACTTTTATCTCAAAAAAAAAAAAGACATGCAGAAATTCTCTTGGGCATGGCCTGAAATATGTCTGAGGCCTTAACAAAGGATTGTACAGCCCCATTCTTGAGTTCATCTTTCCCAGAGACCAGATTTTACTGCCCTAGATTTGAAAGATTTTGCCTGGAAACACCACAGTGAGAAACAGTAGAACTTTCTCACCCAGCAAACCCTGGTTCCTTGTTATTCCATCTCGATTCTACTAAAAACCCAGAATAGCTTCTTCTTTAATTGATTTCTCCCGCTTATCTTTTCTCATAGGCATCTTGAAAAACCCAGCTGGCATTTTCTGTTTTTCTACTTGGAAATCGCCCTAGTCAGATAGCTCCATGAGGTCATTAGGTGTTCTTTGTATTTTTGTTGTTGTTTGTCATAGACTCTCACTCTGTCACCCAGGCTGGAGTACAGTGGGGTGATCTCATCTCCCTGCAACCCCCACCTCTTTGTTCAAGTGATTCTCCTGCCTCAGCCACTGGGATTATAAGGCTCACACCACAATCCCAGCAGCTGGGATTATAGGCTCACACCACAATTCTCAGCTAATTTTTTTGTAATTTTAGAAGAGACACGGTTTTTCCATGTTGCCCAGGCTGATCACAAACTCCTGAACTCAAGTAATCTGCCTGCATCAGCCTCGCAAAGTGCTGAAATTCCAGGAATGAGCCACTGCGCCTAGCTCATTGATCATATTGTTACAGGTAGCGATTTTGTATACTGTGCTGCTGAGACCAGACTCAGGTGTTCTCAGGTGACAGTCTTTCTGCCACCAAGAGGGGAGAAGAATGGGGACCTGGGAAAGGAGGGTGCTGAAAGGAAGGACTAGTCTGCTTCAGCCAGGTTTGTAGTTCCTTCTTTATTGGTGCACCTTGGGAGCAGCAGAAAGGAACTGGCAGCTTCTAATCTGTCTACCGGACAGCCTGAGACCCACCTTGCTTCTTTGATTCTTTCTCTTTTTTTTTTTTTTTTTTGCCAAGACAATCTTTCTTTGCACTGTGTGTTTCATCAGCTCCCAGGGGGAAGACAGGTGGGGACTAGGAAAGGTGACTGCTCACTCCAGGGAAATGTGTTCCCCTTGAGACATGGGGCAGGGGAGACAGGGGTCTGTCTGGGTGTAGACTCAGCAGAGGTCAGCACATGGGCAGGCTGTGGACAGTCTGCGAATTTGTAGCTCACATCCAAGCCCAACCACCCTCTCCCTCACATCGGATCCATCTTTTGATCTTGGAAGAAATGGGGGTCACGCAACATGTTCTCAGGCTCTGGTAGAGACAGAACTGTGGACGATGGGTGATGTCCCGAGGCTGCCGTGCCTCCCTGGATGTCGCCAGGGGTGGTCACGCCGAATCCTCCCCCCCTCCACTGTTTCACCATTGGCTGTTCACCTTGGTGCCCTGCCTTCCCTCTGGACTTATGTGTCATCATGGCCCTGGGGTATGGGCACCTGCGATGAAGTAGTGAAGGCAGCAGGCACTCGGGTGAGTTGTCCTGTGTCAAGGAGCAGCAGTTTGCCAGAGTTAACATCGGCAGCTTCCTTGGGAAGGGAAGGAAGGAGCACCATCGGCCAAGCTGCTGCTCGCCCCCTCGCGTGTCTACCTGTGTGTGCAGTGCATGTGCGTGTGTGCGTGCGCCCCCGAGTGTGAGTGCGTGTACACCGAGGCGCTCCTCAGGTCGCGCAGCTGGAAACCGAGGAGACAGGAGACGCGAAGGGTGGGCGTGGGGCCTCCCCGATCCTAGGAGGAGCCGGGGCACAGGCAGCTGAGGTGAGCGCAGAAGCCCAGCTTCTGAACGCGGGCATGGGCACAGCGGGGATGGGGCTGCAAAGTGCTGCAAGGACCCCGGGGTCCGGTCAGAGAGGGCCTGAGAAGGAGGTGGGAGCTGAAGGGAGTTTCTAGGGTGTGAAACTCCCTTAGGCCTTGGCCACTGGGTTCCTGATCCCACAAGGCCAGTGAGAGCGGGAGGGGTAGAGGAGGGCGTGGTGCAGGGGTTGAGCAACACACGTCCCCAGAGGAGAGTAGAGGACAAGGTCAGGGAGGCACGCACCCAGATCGCGCCTGGGGTCGACGAGGGGTCTGGCGCCGGCCTGCCCTCTCCCTGTGGGCCTCGGAGATAGCGTCCCGCGCGGTGCAGAGGCGACTTGGCCGCAACCCAGACCCAGCTGCAGGTGAGTGCCGCCGCCCGCTCACCCGCGCACCTCTCTCCGCTCCTCTTCAATCAGTCCTTTCCCTTCTCCAGGGTGCCCAAACCCCCTGGCTGTCGCCGGGTCCCCATGTTCAGAGTGGGCGGGTGATCAGCAGGCAATGCCTCCTATAGCTGTAGGTTCCAGCACCAGACACCCACCCGGCGGGCTGAGGGCCTCCCCAGCCAACTTGCCCTCCGTGGAGCAACTGGCTTGTGTGCTATAGCTGGCCTAGAGCCAGAACCTGAGCAACGCCATTTTATAAGACAAAGCTGTGTCTCCAAAAATGAGTTGTAATAACTGCCCCATTCTCCTTGCAATAACTGCTGACTTGGTTTCTGTAAATAAGACTGCTAGTCTGCTCTGGATAATGTCCACCAGGTGAATTTGTTTACCTTTCTCATCAGTAACTGATCGAATTGCTGGCCTTTGCTTATCAGAATGCACAGCCCGAGCTAATCTCATCTTGGCCCCTGTGAACTAAGATCTGTAATTTCCACCGGTACCCAAACCATATGTAAACTAACGTTTATCTTGACTTTTGTCGGTACCCAATATGTAAACTAATGTTTGTCTTGACTTTTGTGAATCATTTATGTATCAATTAAAGTGACAATAAGCCCCGGAGCCCTCGGAATATCCGGAGGCCCCCACCCCTGTCCCTGCCCAGGAGATGATTTACAGAATCCACCAGCCCTCAGAATGTCTGGGGCCCATTGATCCCCCTCCCCGCTCCTCAACCCCACTCCCAAGGTGGTCTTTCGGGTATAAAAAGCCTTGACACTCTTCCCTCGTGGCCGCGGGTTAGAGCGACGTGAGTCCTCCGCGGTCACCGGCAATAAAGACCCTGCAATTTGGCATACTTTTGTCTTGGTGAATTATTTTAATCTCGCATCCCAATACTACATTTGTGGCCGCCCGTCTTGGTGGGGCAGTGTTAGGGAAGGGCTGCGGCTCACTCGGGTGAACTGGCACAGTGCTTGCTGGAGACTGGGAGGCAATCCTCTATCCCCCAGGCACCAGTGACTTTTGAAAATGCGCGCTTTGAGTGATGAGACCCCCACAAACAGGTTTTGTGTGAGCAACATGGCTGTTTATTCACCTGGGTGCAGGTGGGCTAATGCAGAAAAGGACAGTGGGATAGGAGTTGGTTTTACAGGTTGGGGCAAATCTTTTTGGTAGGAGGCAGGGGTGTTACAGGGTAAGATCAGTTACAGTGGTGGGGCTAGGGGCTACAAATGTAAATTACCATAAGTTCAGTTACAGTGGTGGGTGGGGTTAACATGTCAAAGAAGTTAAGATGGCAGGGTGGGGTGAGGAATATTCACATTATCATAATAATAAGATGGCAGGGTGGGGTGAGGTAACGCTTTGTTCTGCTGGGAAATCAGGGATAATGGCGAAGGCAGGCAGGATTTAAGACTTCCTGGGTCTGGGCTTGCACATGGAGTATTGACAGTGGCCGCCAGGCTCTGCACCCCTGGCCACAGGCTCCCGAGTTGTGGGGAGATAAGGCATGGACCCGGAGCCCCACCGCAGCCCAGGTGGGAGCTGCTGGCAGTAACCAGGTCTCTTGGGGAAGCCAGAGACTTGGCGATTGGGGGAGGTGGGAGGCAGGGTTCTCTCCACCTCTGGCCTCAATAGACTGCTGGCCTTCATGGGTGCAGGCTCCTCGCTGACACCCACTGTGTGTCTGGGGGACCTGGGCTGCAACGGGTAAGCAGAGAGGCTTCTGCAGTCAGGCTGAGACTTAGTCCCTGAGCTCCAAGCAACTGGATGTGTCTGGCGCCCAGACAGAGGTGGGCTCCCTCTTCCCCAGACAGTCTGGGTTTACCAAGATGCACAGTCTCCCCGAACTAGCACAATGCGGAGTGAACTTCTGAGACTTGGTCCCAGGGCGCCTAGGCAGCAGGAGGTAGTTCTGGGCAGGGCTCAGGGCAACAGCAAAGGCAAGTGGGGACCCCTCCATCCCGATGGGCTGGTGACCTACAGGGCATCAGCTTGTGTCTTAGCCTGGGGCCACTTGCTCTGGGGCCACCACCCTACCATCATTTCCCATAGCTCTTTTTCCCTGGAGGAGGCTTGTGTCAGGAAGGCACCTTTCTTCCACTTGTGTCAAAGCCCTTAGGTCCAGGGTGAAGCAGTGCCTGCAGTTTCCTGGGTGTGAAGACTGAGGCACCAGCCATCCCCAGGCCTTGAGCCAGTTTTCTGCCAAAAAGAGACTTTCTTGGTCTCAGTGAATAGCAGCTTAGCATTGGCTGTGTGCAGCTGGGAAGTCTGTTTAGTGGTGATAATAACATTCTAAAGTGACCCATGGTGATTTCTGTGACAGAGTTGAGATGACCTTCCCAGAAAGAATGGGTAGATTTCTCCTCTGCCTGTATTCAAACAAATGCAACAGTTGTGCACATAGGAGAACTCATGAGCTCCTAGGATTTTCAGGTTTCGATTCTTTAACACCTGACTTTTGCTCAAAAGGAGAAATTATTTTTTAATTCAGGCATCAGAGCTTTACAAAGGAATTTATAGCCATTTGGTGTCAAATTCTCTTAAGGCCTGAACTGGACGTGTTTTTCATAGGTTTCTGATTCCAGCTCTCCTCCTTGGCTTGTTGGTGATTTTATTTCACTTTTGTGGGGTGGGAAGAGGTGTTGGAAGAAAAAGAATGCGGAGTCTTGATTTTTATCTGCTACCTGTGTGTACTGATGCCCAGGTGTCCCCGCAGACCTCTCAGTCTTGCTGTTCTATCACCAGGCCCAATTTAAGATTCATTCCTGGGCTCCAGGGACTGCATAACTTTGCTCATTCCTCAGGCAATCAATCCATGGAGTCCCTGACAAAAGTCCCAAGGGTGCCCTGAGCTGTGTGTCCCCAGTGGCCTGCCCTGGTGGAATCCCAGTGGAGGGGCTCTGTTTCTTCAGTTCATTGCAGACGTGTGGGTCTTCCATGGCAATAACTGCCCAGAACTGTTTACTGAGAAGCTGTTTAATGACAGTGAAGTCAGTTACTGGGTGTATCCAAGTAGAGTAAAGAAAACAAAACTCTTTGGAAATCCAATCCTCATGATATTTTATTGGAGGAGATCCAAATCCTCTTAAAAATGTTCAGCAAGATGTCACTGTTCCCTGAAATCTGAAAGCAACTATTGTCAGTAACCAGGCCTTCAGCTAAGGTGCAGGATAAGGGCTTTTTAGAAAGAAAATATTTTAATTCAACTGGTTCTGTGGAGAAATGGGTGGACAAGGCTTGACTATGATGCCCTTTTCTCTGTAAGGCGGGTGTTTGATGACAGCTGTTCTGTGATGAGTTTTGCATTTATCTCCCCAGTGGGTAGCTTCTGATCCCTCCTTAAATATTGGCAGGGCTGGGGTCCCATTTAGAAGTTCCATTTTCATAGTAAGTGGCTTTGGGATGGTCACCAGCAGGGGAGGGGATCTGTGGCTGGCCCTTCCTCCTGTTGTGGTGTGTGCAGTGGGGTCTTTCACCGTATTCTTGTACTGGCAACCTATGCAGTGCTCGCCGGGTGTCAGAAGGGGCACTAGTTCTCACTACAAGAGAGATTCTGATTGATAGAACTTTGGACATTTAAAGCTTTCATAGACCCTCTTAATTCAGATATCTGAGACTCTACTTGTGTGCCAGACCCCTTCACACCTTTGAGCTCATGTCATCCTTATTTTTCCTGTTTGGAAATGGATGCTAAGGGAACTGAAATAAGCTTTCCTGGGGCTGTGTAGCTTGCAGGTCAGAAGCAGGGCTACAGTTTGATGCTAGCAGGCTGGGTTTCGATCCTATGTGTGGTGCACTCTCCACATGGCTTCCTTATGATCAGAAAAATATTTGGGCACCTTTGACCTGCAGTAACTTGTTTAGAGTCAGACACATGGTGGGTGCCCTGTCTGTGTTTGTGGAGTGAATCTAGGTCAGCATCTCATTCTGCATTCCTGGTGAAGAAACTGAGGCACAGGAGGGGCCGTGTCTTGTGCAGTTCTTCTAGGGAGGAAGGAGAATACTGCACCAAAGCCCTTTCCTTCTCACATGTGTCTGTACTTGTTTGAGCCCGGACTGGTTTGATGTTTGATGATAAGCTATTTTTTTTTCTTTTTATATTCTCCTTCTGTACCCATGTCGTTATAGGATGGGTGGCACCGTGGCTCTTCACTTGGGGCTTTAGCTGGTATAGTCAGAGTGCTCAAAATGTCTTTTCATGATTGAGAACCATGAAGCAGTGCAGCCAGCAACAGCCGCTGATGCTTGTTAAAACAGTGTGAGTTCTGACTCTTAAGCTATGAAACCATTCTTCAAGATTAGCAGAGCACTGGCAGACTTCTCAAAACACTCAATTGGAGGATAATCCAAATGTGGTTCAAAAGGAGGAAAGGGAAAATGCTATAGTTGCATCCAGCCTGTGGTTTTTCAATGTGAATTATGTTCTTGATCATTAAACATTCAACAAACATTTATTCAGTGGCTCCTACGTGGTATTGATAGAGAGATGAACATGACACAGTGCCCATCATCAAAAAATTCACAGCTTAGTGGGGAGGTGGACCGTTTTTCAGGGCTGCACATTTGTGAGAAGAGATGGCTGGTAGCTAGGCAAGGGTGGAGGTGATGTCTGAGCTGAGTTTAAAGGATGATTAGGACATGGTTAGCTTTTATGGTCATTCCAGTGCAGAGTAAAGGGTGGGAAAGGCTGAGAGATTAGAACACACATGGTGATATGAGGAAGCAGCTGGCAGTTTGGAGTTCTTGGTGCTGAAAAGTTGAGACAGGGAGATACAAAAGACCAGCATGATAGATGGGGTCTTTGGTCAGGACCAGAGGCTCAGCATTTCTTCATTAGTGTGGCATGGTTTGATTTGGCCGGTGACTTCATGGTGTGAATGGATTTGGCACTGAGAAGACAAGAAACATGGATACCAGGGAAGAAACTGGCTGTGAAAGACAGGCAAGGCTGATGAGGCCACGGTGGGGAGGATGGAGATGATGGGCTAAATTTGGCAAACAGGAGAATTGTCAGTTAGGATCCTTGGATTGCAAATAACAGAAACTAAGTCTGGCTTACAATGTCAACCAATTTCTCATTAGAAATATTCACAGGATTGAGAGTATTCTTGAAGAACCAGACATGAAAGAAACAGGAATTAAGAAGTCCAGGGGTTCTGAGTGGCAGAAATTGACTTACAGACTCTCCCAGGGGATGCTATGGGAGTAAATGATATCCAACCTTTTCTATTAGTATTGAGATAGAAGGTGGTACTCAACTCTGGAGGCGGGACTCAGGCACTGGACCAAATTGAGGACCAGCTAAAACACGGTTGGGGCAGAAGCAACTTTCCATAAGACACACCCACTAGTGTGCCATGTCAGTTTACCATTGCCATGGCAACAACTGGAAGTTATCCCTCCTTTCCATGGCAATGACCCAAGCACCCAGAAGTTACCACCCTATTTCTAGAAATTTATGCATAAACTGTCCTTAATTTGCAGTAACTAAAAGTGGGTATAAATATGACTGCAGCACAGTTTCTGGGCTGTTACCCTGGACCACACTACTTAGGGAGTAGCCCTACTCCACAAGAAGGAGTATCTCTGCTGCTTCAATAAAAGTTGCTGTGTACCATTCACAATAGCAAAGATGTGGAATCATCCTAAATCCCCATCAATAATAGACTGGATAAAGAAAATGTGGTATGTATATACCATGGAATACTATGCAACCATAAAAATGAATGAGATTGTGTCCTCTGCAGGGACATGGATGGAGCTGGAGGCCATTATACTTAGCAAACAGAGAACTGAAAATCAAATACTGCATGTTCTCACTTAAAAGTGGGAGTTAAGTGATGAGAACTTATTGACACATGGGGATGCACACACACATTTGTTGTGTGGGGTTTGTTGGAGGGTGTGGCTGGGATGAGGAAGAGCATCAGGAAGAATAGCTAATGGATGCTGGGCTTAATACCTGGGTGACGGGATGATCTGTGCAGAAAAACACCATGTTACACATTTACCTATGTAACAAACCTGCACATCCTGCACATGTACTCCTGAATTTACAAGTTGGAAAAAATGAAATGAAGAAGTAGATAAATAAATAGATACTATGTGATTTTTTTTTCTTAAGTTGCTGTCTCACACCTTGGCTTGCCCTTGAATTCTTTCCTGGGCAAAGCCAAAAACTCTCCCAGGCTAAGCCCCAATTGTGGGGTCACCTGCCCTTCATTATTATTACTGTATAATTCTGCTGCATTCAAGATGCTCAGAGGACATATCTGATTGTCACAGATTTGGGTCCCCATATCTAGAGGTAGTTTTCTGAAAAGGCACTGGGATTTGGAGTGATGGTTTTCTGAAAGGAAGCTGGAATGATTCTGCTAAAAGACAATGACAGCAATATTGGGCTTGTCTTCCTCAGGAGAGAAAATTGGCACGGGAGTGGGAGAAAAGAAAGGTGTCCTTGGGTTTCTGGTCTAGGTAACAAGGTGGAGAAGCAAAATCAAAGTCTGAACAAGACTGAATAATTGTTTGCTTTCCCACTGGTGGGGCTGTGGGCAACCCTCCATGACCAGGCTATCGGAGAGGGTGACAATCTATCTTAAAAGGTCTCATTAAGAAACTGTGCTGCTGTGAATAAGACCTATTTAAGCAGAGTATTTTGTCTCATGCACCACAAATCTGGATTCTTTGAAAATTCTTTCATTCACCAAACCAATATGTATTGAGCATCTCTGGTTCAGGTACTGGGAAAATAATAAATTAGTCAGATAGGTATAGTACCCTTATAGTCTAGTGGTGTAAGACACAATAAAAAATGCATAAATAAAATTGGATAATATAATTGATACAGAGAGATAGATGCAAGGGCTACTTCCAATTGGATGGCCAAGGAAGGTCTCATTTTCTTTTTTTAAAATTTAATTTATTATTATTATTATTATTATTATTATTATTTTGAGACAGATTCTTGCTCTGTTGCCCAGACTGGAGTGAAGTGGCATGATCTTGGATCACTGCAATCTCTGCCTCCTGGGATCAAGTGATTTCTCCTGCCTGAGACTCAAGTAGCTGGGATTACAGGCATGCACAACCTCACCCAGCTAATTTTTGTATTTTTTTAGTTTTTTTAACATGCAGTCTTGCTGTGTCACCCAGGCTAGAGTGCAGTGGTGCAATCTTGGCTTACTGCAACCTGTGCCTCCTGTGTTCAAGAAATTCTCCTGCCTCACCCTACCAAGTAGCTGGGATTACTGGAGCCTGCCACCACATCCAGCTAATTTTTGTATTTTTAGTAGAGATGGGGTTTTCACCATGTTGGCTGCCAGGCTACTACATATAGGCTTCATCTATAGCAGTGCAAGCACCATCCCCTGAGCCAGATTCTCTTATGCATTCTGGGGAATAAACTGCTGGATTGGAAATGCCCTGGTTTGGATTGGGGCGGAAGGTGGCCCTACCCCCCATTTCCCACCAGCTGTGCAAGCGGCTGCTCTGCTTTGTTGAATTTGGAATGGCCCTGACTGGCCCAAGGGTTTCCTTTCTGACACTGTGGGCAAAGACTAGGTGGCTCTTTTGAGTTTTGATTGACATTGCGTTGATTTGCTTTTTTACTGTTACACTCCTTTATCCTATGTCCGAATTGGCCACAGGTATAACAGCTGCCTGGAAAACTTTTTACTGAACCTCCCATTTTTATTCCTGCCATAGCCTGAGCCATAATCATTGCTGTATGCATTGTTCCTCCTATCCCGCTGAAAGCTTTAACATACTCAATAAGCACATCTCCTCCCACTGATACCTTTCCTTTTATCGGACGCATAGCGGCCTGACACTCAAGGTTAGAGTTCTCATCAGCCACCGATTGGAGTATAACCTGTCTAGCATTATCATTCGATATGGATTTTTGAGCTGAATCTTGGAGTCTGGAAATAAAATCCAGATACAGCTCTTGTGCTCCTTGTCTGATAGAATTAAATGATGGATAGCTGGTACCCAGATTCTGAATTTTCTCTCATGCTCATGCACAGCATGTATGTATTTGAGCAATTGCAACATCTGCCAAGGTAACTTGCTGATCTATATGACCCCAAGCACCTTTTACCAATAAATGATCTTCAGTAATGGGTACTGGGGGCCTGCACTTGGTCTCTTGCAGCATCTGCCCAACACATTCTGAATTGTAAAAATTGGGAAGCGGTTAATGCAGATTTTGCCAGACTCTCCCAATCATAGGGTGTCGTTCTTTTATCATTTGCAATTGAGTGTAATAACGATCTAAGAAAAGGAAAATTAGGCCCATATTGTCCTGCCACTTTTAAGTCCTTCATGAACTTATATGAGCATGCTTCTCATTGTGCCTCATACTGTCCTCCAGGCTGTACAGAAGGATGTAAACTAACTGGAAATTGCCAGGCATTTGACTTTCCTGCCAATTTAGCCTGTCTCAATGCTGCTCCCTTGCCTCTAACTGTGTAGAGAGGTGCTGAAGGACCATAATATGGAACCATAGGGCCCTCTGGTGGTGGTGACAGATACTGCCCACAACTATAAATGACAGGCACTGCAACCCTTACCGGCAGTCCTGGCAGCCAGTGTCCTGGAGGCGTGCCTACTCAGTTTGCCAGTTAATAATGGATTTGTACCTTACCTTGCCAGGACTGTGGAGGAGATGGCCATTCATGACCAATCCATTTTGGTGCTGTTGGCTGAGATCATTTCTGAGTGAATACTGAAAGGAAATTCCTCTAAACTGTGAGGAATTTTAGACATATTCGCATAGACTGCCTCCTTTTCCTCCTGATGCTCTCCTGAAATTGCTCTTTCTGTTTCTCTTTTTTTCTAACCTGACAGATCTTCTATCAAATTCTTCTTCACTATCATCTTCTACACTATTGTTTACACTACACTCAGGAGTTCCTATGGTCCTCTGACTCTTTGCATGGAGAGTGTTGATCTTAAAATGTTCTATTGCAGACCTGACCAGAGCCCAGTCATTCCACACAGTCACAGTATAAATTTTCCTTCATCCTGTGCATAGAGTTCTGACCAAAGTCTTTCCCATACACTCACATGTAGAGTTCCAATATCTGGGAAGCACACACAGCACTGATTCACTGCCTCAAAGAGGGTAATGAGATTTTCAGTTGCGATCTTTACAACGCCCCCCCCCCCCTTTTTTTTATGTATCCAAATAAGACAAAGGCAATTATTATACTTGCTGGCTAACTTTCACGTTTTGTTACCCTGGAATATTCTGAGCACACAGGAAGGCCAACCAAAATATGTTCCTGGGACTCCCTCAATGAACACTCACCACAGGTGACCGTGCTCAGGTGTGTCTCTTCATGAGGAACACAGGGAATCCATGCAGAGCACCAGATGCTGGGATCCAGCCCAATCCTTTACATGGTGCCTGAGTCCCAGTGGTGATGAGGGAGTGAGAAAAGAAATAAGACAGAGACAAGAGTAGAATTCAACAGCCTGGGTCCAGGGAGCCAATACACTCTCAGGATGCATTGAATTGGCACTGAGGTCTGGGCTCCACATACTTGTATTAAGTGCATTATCCTGTTAATCTTGTAGGCTCTGGGGAGGGTGTGAAGAAGGAAGATGGCCAGGGGAAGAGCATGTGTCTGCAGCATTCAGTAGCAAATGTGATTCTTCTAAGAAATGCTAAGGGCACTGAGTTTTACTACCCATTGTGTATCCAGGTGCATCTGCAGATAAGGCACCATAAGGTCTGACCACACACAATGCGTCATCAGAAATCATATAAGCTAGAAGAGATTGGGGCCTATTTTCAGCTCCCTTAAAAAAATTCTAACGAAAATAGCATATCCCACTAACATAAGCTTCATAAGCAAAGTGGAAATAAAATTCTTTTCAGAGAAGCAAATGCTAAAGAAATCCATTACCAGTAGATGAGGTCCTTAATGGAGTGGTAGACATATAAATGAAAGAATAATACCTGACACACACACACACAGACACACACACACTTCAGTACATAGCCCAGAGATACTAAATAGTAATTACACAATCAAATATACCTATCAACCAGCTAACATGATGAAAGGATCAAATCCTCACATATCAATATTAATCTCGAATGTAAATGGGATAAACACTCCACGTTAAAGATGCAGAATGGCAAGTTGAATTGGAAAAAACAAGACTCAATCATCTGTTGTCTTCAAGAGACCGATCTAATATGTATCAATACGCATTGGCTCAAAGTGAAGGGATGGAGAAGGATCTATGATGCAAATGGTAAACAAAAAAGAGCAGGGGTTACTATTCCTATAGCAGATAATATAGACCTTAAACAATGACATTCATTAACAAAAAGACAAAGAAGGGCATTAAATAACCATAGAGAGTTCAATGTGTAAAGGGAAAGTATCAAAGACAGCTCTTAATCCATTTAGAAGTTTATTTTGCCAACATTGAGGATCAGGACGTGAGGAGATCCTGAAAACATACGCCCAAGGAGGTTAGGTTACAGCCTGGTTTTATGTATTTTAGGGAGACATAAGACATCAACCAATACATGTGAGGTATATATTGGTTCAGTCTAGAAAGTTGGAACAACTCAAAGAGGAGGTTTTAGGTCATAGGAGGATTCAAATGTTGTCTAATTGATAATTGGTTGAAAGAGTCAAGTTATTATCTAAAGACCTGGAATCAACACAAAGGAGTATCTGGGTTAAGAAAAGGGGATGTGGAGACCAAGGTTATCATTATGTAGTTGAAGTCTCATAGGTGGCTGCCCTTAGAAGCAATAGATGACAAATACTTTTTCTCCCTACACCTTTAAACTATGCTACACTCTCAGCTAATGTCTTTAGGATCAGGAAAAGGCTAAGAAAGGGAAGAAGATCTCTATAGAACATGAATTTCCACAAAAAGAGAAAGCTTTGCAGGGCCATTTAAAAATATGTCAAAGAAGTATATTTGGGGGTAAAATATTTTGATTTGTTTCATAGCCCTGCTACCAATGTGATACTATACTAGGGTCAGTTTGGAATTTGGTATCTTATTGCTACAAAGAGTCCATGCTGTCAGACTTAGGATGACTAATTGATTGAAACAAGGTCTCACTCTGACATCCAGGCTGGAGTGCAGTGGTGGTAGCATAGCTCAATGCAGTCTCAAATTCCTTGGCTCACACAGTCTTTCCTCCTCAGCCTCCCAAGGAGATGTGACTACAGTCAGGGATGGCCACACCCAGCAAAATTTTTAAAGTTTTTGTAGAGACAGTGTCTCACTGTTTTTCCAATGTTTGTCTCAAACTCCTCACCTTAAGCAATCTTCCTTCCTTGGCCTCCAAAAGTGCTGGTATTACAGACATGAGCCACTGTCCCTCACCAAACTCTTTTTTGATTGCATTTTAGGTTTTGGGGTACATGTGAAGGACATGCAAGATTGTTGCATAGGTACACACATGGCAGCATGATTTGCTGCCTTCCTCCCCTTCACCTATATCTGGCATTTCTCCCCATGCTATCACTCCCCAACTCCCCAGCACCTCGTCCCTCCCCTATTTCCCCCCAACAAACACCAGTGTGTGATACTGTCCTCCCTGTGTCCATGTGTTCCCATTGTTCAACACCTGCCTGTGAGTGACAACATGCGGTGTTTGATTTTGTGTTTTTGTGTCAGTTTGCTGAGAATGATGGTTTTCAGGTTCATCCATGTCCCCACAAATGACATGAACTCATTGCTTTTTATGGCTGCATAATATTCCATCGTGTATATGTGCCACATTTTCCCTGTCTAGTCTATCATCGATGGGCATTTGGGTTGGTTCCAGGTCTTTGCTATTGTAAACTGCGCTGCAATGAATATTAGTGTGCACGTGTCCTAATAGTAGAACGATGTATAATCCTTTGGATATATGCCCACTAGTGGGATAACTGGGTAAAATGGAATTTCTATTTCTGGGTCCTTGAGGAATCAACACACTGTCTTCCACAAAGGTTGAACTAATTTACACTCCCACCAACAATGTAAAAGTGTTCCTTTTTCTTTCTCCACATCCACTCCAGCATCGGTTGTCTCCAGATTTTTTTTTTTTTTTTTTGAGTCAGAGTTTCGCTCGTTACCCAGGCTGGAGTACAATGGCGCAATCTCAGCTCACTGCAACCTCCGCCTCCTGGGTTCAGGCACTTCTCCTGCCTCAGCCTCCTGAGTAGCTGGGATTACAGGCATGCACCACCATGCCCAGCTAATTTTTTCTATTTTTAGTAGAAACGGGGTTTCACCATGTTGACCAGAATGGTCTCGATTTCTTGACCTCGTGATCCATCCGCTTCTGCCTGTCTCCAGATTTTTTAATTATTGCCATTCTAATTTTAAATTATTGCCATTCTAATTATTGCCATTCTAATTTTAAATTATTGCGTGAGATGGTATCTCAATGTAGTTTTGATTTGCATTTCTCTAATGACCAGTGATGATGTGCATTTTTTCATATGTTTGTTGGCCTCATGTATGTCTTCTTTCTGTAATGTTTCTGTTCATATCCTTCACCCACTTTTGAATGGGCTTGTTTGTTTTTTTCTTGTAAATCTGTTTTAATTCTTTGTCAATTCTGGATAAATTATTGCCATTTTAATTATTGCCATTCTAATTTTAAATTATTGCGTGAGATGGTATCTCAATGTAGTTTTGATTTGCATTTCTCTAATGACCAGTGATGATGAGCATTTTTTCATATGTTTGTTGGCCTCATGTATGTCTTCTTTCTGTAATGTTTCTGTTCATATCCTTCACCCACTTTTGAATGGGCTTGTTTGTTTTTTTCTTGTAAATCTGTTTTAATTCTTTGTCAATTCTGGATATGAGCCCTTTATCAGATGTGTAGATTGCAAAATTTTTTTCCCATTCTGTTGGTTGGCAAGCCACTCTAATGACTGTTTCTTTTGCTGTGCAGAAGTTGTGGAGTTTGATTAGGTCCAATTTCTATTTTGGTTTTTGTTGCCAATGCTTTTGGTGTTTGGGTCATGAAATCCTTGCCTATGCCTATGTCCTGAATGGTTTTGCCTAGATTTTCTTCTAGGGTTTTTATGGTGTTAAGTATGTTTAAGTCTGTAATCCATCTGGAGTTAATTTTAGTGTAAGGTGTCAGGAAGGGGTCCAGTTTCTGCTTTCTGCACATGGCTAGCCAGTTTTCCTAACACCATTTACTAAACAGTGAATTCTTTCCCCATTGCTTGTTTCAGTCAGGTTTTTCAAAGATCGGATGGTTGTAGATATGTTGTGCTGCTTCTGAGGCCTCTGTTCTGTTCCATTGGTCTATATCTCTGTATTTGTACCAATACTGTGCTGTTCTGATTACTGTAGCCTTGTAGTATAGTTTGAATTCCAGTAGTGTGATGCCTCCCATTTGTTCTTTTTGCTTGGAATTGACTTGGCTATGCGGGCTTCCTTTGACTTGCATTCATTAATATAATTATCTCTCTGTATAATCATTTAGAGGCTGGCTTGGATTTTTTGACTTATATGCAGTCTCGCATTCATTTATTTATTTTAGACGAAGTCTTTCTCTGTTACCAGGCTGGAGTGCAGTGACACAATCTTGGCTCACTGCAACCTCCCCCTGCTGGGTTAAAGTGACTGTTCCGCCTGAGCCTGCCTAGTAGCTGGGACCACATGCGTGTACCGCCACACCTGGCTAATATTTTTGTATTTTTCTTAGCGGTGCGGTTTCACCATATAGGCCAGGATGGTCTCTATATCTTCACCTCGTGATCCGTGGGTCTAGGTCCCCCAAAGCGCTGTGTTAGAGGTGAGAGCCACCCTGCCCGAGCTTTATTTATTTATATATCCACTTCTTTATTTATTTACTTAGAGGGAGGCAGGTGGGATTGCATTGATCAATTGATTGATTTTTGATGGAATCTTGCTCTGTCACCAGGCTGGAGTGCTGGTATTTAAGGCGAGAAATATCCTGACACCCTTTATTTATTTATTAATTTACGTACTTATTTACCTATTTTCTTAGAAGCAGGCAGGCGGTGCTGCATTCATTTATTTATCTATTACCTTCTAATTATTTTCTCGTTTTTATTTTCTGTTTTTTTTTTTTTTTTTTTTTTTTTGAGATGGAGTTTCGCTCTTGTTACCCAGGCTGGAGTGCAATGGTGCGATCTCGGCTCACCGCAACCTCCACCTCCCGGATTCAAGTGATTCTCCTGCCTCAGCCTCCTGAGTCGCTGGGATTACAGGCACATGCCACCATGCCCAGCTAATTTATTGTATTTTTAGTAGAGACGGGGTTTCACCATGTTGACCAGGATGGTCTCGATCTCTTGACCTCGTGATCCACCCATCTCAGCCTCCCAAAGTGCTGGGATTACAGGTGTGAGCCACCGCACAAGGCTAATTATTTTCTCTTTAAATGGAGATAGAGATTCTTTCACCATCATAGATAGGCTGGTCTTGATGTCCTGACCTCAGGGTGTATACCAGGCTCAGGCTAGGAAGGGGTGGGGGATTAAAAGCATGAACCACTAAGAGGGGCTATTTATTTACTGACTGATTAATCTATCTATTAATCCATTTATTTAGAGACAGAATCGCATTTTATTTTATTCATTTACTGACGTACTTACTTATGGAAAAGCTGGTTGTATTTATTTATTCGTTTATTTTAGGCCGGCTAGAATTCCTTATTTATATAATTAGATATCTAATTATATAGGGGCAGGCTCACACTTTCTCATTTGCTTATTTAGACCCAGGCTTGCAACATTTTTTCATACACTTCTGTATTTGTGTGCAAGCTTGCATTTAAATAATTACATATCTATCTGTACAGTCATTTAGAGGAAGGCTTGCATTTTTTGACTTCCATGCATTCTCACATTTATTTATTTATTTATTTACTTACTTACATTAGACGAAGTCTTGCTGTGTCACCTGACTGGAGTTCACTGGCAATTGTGTATTACTGCAACCTCCGCCTCCTGGGTTCAAACAATTAATCGATATGAGCCTGCCGAGTAGCTTGAAACACAGGCGCGTGCCACCACGCCTGCCTAATATTTTTGAATTTTCAGTAGAGGTGGGTTTCACCCTGTAGTCCAGGATGGTCTCGATCTCTTCAGCTCGGCCCATCTGGGCCTCCCAAAGCACTGGTATTACAGGCTACAGACAGCGCACCCGACCTTCGTTTCCTTACTTACATACTCATTTATTTAATTAATGGCAGTCAGGGACAGCTTGCCTTTATTTACTTATCTATTAATTTAAATATTTTCTTCGCCTTATTATTTTCTTAAACGGAGACTGAGTTTCTTTCACCGTCTTAGCCAGGCTGGTCTCGATGTCCTGACCTCAAGTGCTATACCCGGCTCAGGCTCCCAAGGGGTGGGGGATTGAAAGCATGAACCACTGAGAGGGGCTATTTATTTACTGACTCATTTATCTATTAATCAATTTATTTCGAGACAAAATTGAACTTATTTATTTACTTGGAGGCGGGCTTGGATTTCTGTATTAAAAATGGTAATAAGATTTGGCTGTGCTCCTACCCAAACTCTCATCTTGAATTGTATTCTCCATCATGTTCACCTGTAAAGCGAGGGACCAGGGGTAGTTAATCATTGAAATATTGGGGCAGTTTCCGTTTGTGAGGGAGTTCCCGTGAGGTCTGATGGGTATATAAGTGTTTGGAAGTTCCTCTCTGAGTCATTCTTCCTCCTACCGCCTTGGGAGAAGCTGTCTTGCTTTCCGTTCCCGTTATCAGTCACCGTGAATGCCGGACTCCTGACCATTCCGCAGTCATGCAGAACTCTGGGGGAATTAAAGGTTTTACCTCAGCCTCCTGGGTTCAAAAGATTCTGCCAGGTGCGCTTCCGGAGCAGCTGGGAACACGGTCGTTTGCCTGGCTAACATTTTTGGATTTTGATTAGAGACGGGGTTTCATCATGTTCTCCAGGATGGTCTCGATCTCTTGACCTTGTGATCCGTCGGTCTCAGCCTCCCAAACTGCTGGGATTACAAGTGTGAGCCACCACGCCTGGCCTTTATTTATTTCTTTATTTATTGATTTATTTACTTAGAGGCAGGCAGGTCGGTTTGCAATTATATATATATATATAAATATATATATATATACACACACACAAACATTCGTATATGCATTTTCATCTTCTTATTGTTTTAAATAAAGACAGGGTTTTTTTTCACCATCTTGGCCAGGCTGTTCTCGATGTCCTGACCTCAGGTGATATACGCGGCTCAGGTTCCCAATGGACGGGTGATTAAAAGCATGAGCCACCAAGCGAGGCTATATGTTTATTTTCTTATTTATCTATTAAATGATTTATTTAGAGGCAGACTCGCATTTATTTATTTAATTATTTACTTACTTTAGACGCAGTTTTGTCGCGTCCTAAGGCTGGAGTGCAATTGCGCTCGTGTTTCACTGCAACCTCCGCGTCGTGGGTTCAAACAATATTTCTACATGAGCCTGCCGAGTACCTTGAACCACAGGCGCGTGTCACCATGCCTGGCTTATATTTTTGAATTTTTAGTAGAGGTGGAGTTTCACCCTCTAGGCCAGGATGCTCCCGATCTCTTGACCCCGTGATCCACCCATCTCGGTCTCCCAAAGCACTGGTATTAAAGGGGAGAGCCGCTGCGCAAGGCCTTTATTTCTTTATTTACGGGCTTATTTATTTAGTTAGTTAGAGGTCGGCATTCATTCATTCATTTATTCATTTATTTTAGACGAAGTCTTGCTCTGTCATCCGGCTGGAGGGCAGTGGCGATCGTTTTCACTTCAACCTATGACTCCTGGGTTCAAGGAATTCTTCCATCAGAGCCCGCTGAGTAGCTTCGACCACAGGCGTGAGCCACAACGCCTGGCTAATATTATTGCATTTTCAACAGAGACGGGGTTTTACCATGTTGGCCACGATGGTCTTGATCTCTTGATGTCACTATCCTCCCATCTGGTCCTCCCAGAGCGCTGCTATTACAGGTTAGAGCCAGTGGACCCAGCCTTCCTTTACTTATTTACATACTTATTTCTTTAGGTAACGGCAGGCAGGGCCAACTTGCATTTATTTGATTATTTATTTTCTTCGCATTATTATGTATTTAAATGGAGACAGAGATTCTTTCCCCATCTTAGCCAAAATGGTGTCGATATCCTGACCTCAGGTGCTATATCCAGCTCAGACTCCCAAGGGGTGGGGGATTAAAAGCATGAACCACTAAAAGTGGCTATATATTTACTGACTGATACATCTATCTATTGATCAATTGAGTTAGAGAGAGAATCGCACTTTTGTAATTCATTTACTGACATACTTACTTATGGAGAAGCTGGTCGTATTTGTTTATTTCTTTGTTTGTTTGTTTTTAGGCCGACTTGGATTTCCATATTTATCTAGCTAGCTATCTAATCATTTAGAAGCAGACTCACATTTACTCCTTTGTTTATTTAGACCCAGGCTTGTAACACTTTTTTATATACTTCTGTATTTGTGTGCAGGCTTGCATTTATTTAATTACTTATCTATCTGTATAATCATTTAGAGGAAGGCTTTCATTTTTTGACTTCCATGCAGTCGCGCATTTATTTATTTATTTGCTTACTTTAGACGAAGTCTTGTTGTGTCACCCGACTGGAGTTCACTGGCAATCGTGTTTTACTGCAACCTCCGCCTCCTGGGTTCAAACAATTCATCTACAAGAGCCTGCCGAGTACCTTGAACCACAGGCACGTGTCACTGCACCTGGCTAATATTTTTCAATTTTTAGTAGAGGTGGGATTCACCTTGTAGTCCAGGATGGTCTCGGTCTCTTAAGCTCGTGATCCGCCCATCTCAGCCTCCCAAAGCTCTGGTATTATAGGTGAGAGCCGAGGCAAATGCCTTTATTTATTTATTTATGGACTTATTTATTTATTCAGTTAGAGGCAGGCAGGCCGGCTTGCAATCGTTCGTTCGTTCATTCATTCATTCATTCATTTATTCATTCATTTATTTTAGATGAAGTGTTGCTCTGTCTCCCGGCTGGAGGGCAGTGGCAATCGTTTTCACTGCAGCCTACGACTCCCGGGCTCAAGGAATTCTTCCATCTGAACCTGCTGAGTAGCTTCCACCGCAGGCACAGGCCACACCGCCTGGCTAATATTTTTGTATTTTTAGCCGAGACGGGGTTTCACCATGTTATCCAGGATGGTCTCGATCTCTTGACCTCGCGATCTACTCGTCTCGGCCTGCCAAAGCGCTGGTATTACAGGCTACAGACAGCGCACCTGGCCTTCGTTTACTTATTTATGTACTCATTTATTTAATTAATGGCAGGCAGGGCCAGCTTGCCTTTATTTATTCATTTATTTATTTCCTTCGCCTTATTTTCTTAAATGGAGACAGAGTTTCTTTCACCGTCTTAGCCAGGCTGGTCTCGATGTCCTGACCTCAAGTGCTATACCCGGCTCAGGCTCCCAAGGGGTGGGGGATTGAAAGCATGAACCACTGAGAGGGGCTATTTTTTTACTGACTCATTTATCTATTAATCAATTTATTTCAAGACAAAATCGCACGTATTTATTTATTTGAAGGCTTGGATTTCTGTATTAAAAATGGTAATAAGATTCGGCTGTGCTCCTACCCAAACTCTCATCTTGAATTGTATTCTCCATCATGTGCATCTGTAAAGCGAGGGACCAGGGGTAGTTAATAATTGAAATATTGGGGCAGTTTCCATTTGTGAGGGAGTTCTCGTGAGGTCTGATGGCTATATAAGTGTTTGGTAGTTCCTTCCTGATTCATTCTTCCGCCTACCTCCTTGGGAGAAGGTGTCTTGCTTTCCGTTCCCGTTATCAGCCACCGTGAATGCAGGCCCCCTGACGCTTCCCCAGTCATGCAGAACTGTGAGTCAATTAAACGTTTTTCCTCCGCCTCCTGGGTTCAAGCGATTCTGCCAGGTCCGCTTCTGGAGCAACTGGGACCACGGTCGCGTGCCTGGCTAATAATAATTTTGTATTTTTTTTTTTTTTTTTTTGAAATGGAGTTTCGCTCTTGTTACCCAGGCTGGAGTGCAATGGCACGATCTCGGCTCACCGCAACCTCCGCCTCCTGGGTTCAGGCAATTCTCCTGCCTCGGCCTCCTGAGTAGTTGGGATTACAGGCACGTGCCACCATGCCCAGCTAATTTTTTGTATTTTTAGTAGAGATGGGGTTTCACCATGATGACCAGGATGGTCTCGATCTCTTGACCTTGTGATCCACCCGCCTCGGCCTCCCAAAGTGCTGGGATTATAGGCGTGAGCCACCGCGCCCGGCCCAATAATTTTGTATTTTTATTAGACACGGGTTTTCATCACGTTGGCCAAGATGGTCTCGATCTCTTGACCTTGTGATCCACCGGCCTCAGCCTCCCAAAGTGCTGGGATTACAGGTGTCAGCTGCCACGGCTGGTCTTTCTTTATTTCTTTACTTACTGATTTATTTACTTACAGGCAGGCCGGTCGGTTTGCAATTAAATATATATATATATATATATATATATATATATATATATACACGCAAACACACACACACACACACACACACACACACACACAGAAACATTCGTATATGTATTTTCATCTTCTTATTGTTTTAAATAAAGACAGGGTTTTTTTTCACCATCTTGGCCAGGCTGTTCTCGATGTCCTGACCTCAGGTGATATACGTGGCTCAGGTTCCCAATGGACAGGTGATTAAAAGCATGAGCCACCAAGCGAGGCTATATGTTTATTGGCTTATTTATGTATGAATTGATTTATTTAGAGGCAGACTCGCATTTATTTATTTAATTATTTATTTACTTTCGATGCAGTTTTGTAGTGTCCTAAGGCTGGAGTGCAATTTCACTCGTGTTTCACTGCAACCTCCGCGTCGTGGGTTCAAACAATACTTCTACATGAGCCTGCCGAGTACGTTGAACCACAGGGGCGTGTCACCATGCCTGGCTCATATTTTTGAATTTTTAGTAGAGGTGGCGTTTCACCCTCTAGGCCAGGATGCTCTCGATCTCTTGACCCCGTGATCCGCCCATCTTGGTCTCCCAGAGCACTGATATTAAAGGCGAGAGCCGCTGCGCAAGATCTTTATTTCTTTATTTACGGGTTATTTATTTATTTAGTTAGTTAGAGGCCGGCAGGCCGGCTTGCATTCATTCATTCATTCATTCATTCATTCATTCATTTATTTTAGACAAAGTCTTGCTCTGTCACCTGGCTGGAGGGCAGTGGCGATTGTTTTCACTGCAATTTACAACTCCTGGGTTCAAGGAATTCTTCCATCTGAGCCTGCTGAGTAGCTTCGACCACAGGCGTGAGCCACAACACCTGGCTAATACTATTGCATTTTTAGCAGAGACGGGGTTTCACCATGTTGGCCAGGATGGTTTCGATCTCTTGACGTCGCGATCCTCCCGCCTCGTCCCCCCAAAGCGCTGCTATTACAGGCTAGAGCGGACTGACCCGGCCTTCGTTTACTTATTTACATACCTATTTCTTTTATTAACGGCAGGCGGGGCCAGCTTGCATTTATTTGTTTATTTATTTTCTTCCCATTATTATGTTTTTAAATGGAGAAAGAGATTCTTTCCCCACCTTAGCCAGGCTGGTGTCGATGTCCTGACCTCAGGTGCTATACCTGGCTCGGACTCCCAAGGGGTGGGGGATTGAAACATTGAACCACTAAGAGGGGCCATTTGTTTACTAACTGATATATCGATCTATTGATCAATTGATTTAGAGAGAGAATCGCATTTTTGTAATTCATTTACTGACGTACTTACTTATGGAGAAGCTGGTGGTATTTATTTATTTATTTGTTTGTTTGTTTGTTTGTTTGTTTATTTTTAGGCCGGCTTGGATTTCCGTATTTATCTAGCTAGGTATCTAATCATTTAGAGGCAGGCTCACATTTACTCCTTTGTTTATTTAGACCCAGGCTTGTAACACTTTTTTATTATATACTTCTGTATTTGTGTGCAGGCTTGCATTTATTTAATTACTTATCTATCTGTATAATCATTTAGAGGAAGGCTTTCATTTTTTGACTTCCATGCAGTCGCGCATTTATTTATTTATTTGCTTACTTTAGACGAAGTCTTGTTGTGTCACCCGACTGGAGTTCACTGGCAATCGTGTTTTACTGCAACCTCCGCCTCCTGGGTTCAAACAATTCATCTACAAGAGCCTGCCGAGTACCTTGAACCACAGGCACGTGTCACTGCACCTGGCTAATATTTTTCAATTTTTAGTAGAGGTGGGATTCACCTTGTAGTCCAGGATGGTCTCGGTCTCTTAAGCTCGTGATCCGCCCATCTCAGCCTCCCAAAGCTCTGGTATTATAGGTGAGAGCCGAGGCAAATGCCTTTATTTATTTATTTATGGACTTATTTATTTCTTCAGTTAGAGGCAGGCAGGCCGGCTTGCAATCGTTCGTTCGTTCATTCATTCATTCATTCATTCATTTATTCATTCATTTATTTTAGATGAAGTGTTGCTCTGTCTCCCGGCTGGAGGGCAGTGGCAATCGTTTTCACTGCAGCCTACGACTCCCGGGCTCAAGGAATTCTTCCATCTGAACCTGCTGAGTAGCTTCCACCGCAGGCACAGGCCACACCGCCTGGCTAATATTTTTGTATTTTTAGCCGAGACGGGGTTTCACCATGTTATCCAGGATGGTCTCGATCTCTTGACCTCGCGATCTACTCGTCTCGGCCTGCCAAAGCGCTGGTATTACAGGCTACAGACAGCGCACCTGGCCTTCGTTTACTTATTTATGTACTCATTTATTTAATTAATGGCAGGCAGGGCCAGCTTGCTTTTATTTATTCATTTATTTATTTCCTTCGCCTTATTTTCTTAAATGGAGACAGAGTTTCTTTCACCGTCTTAGCCAGGCTGGTCTCGATGTCCTGACCTCAAGTGCTATACCCGGCTCAGGCTCCCAAGGGGTGGGGGATTGAAAGCATGAACCACTGAGAGGGGCTATTTTTTTACTGACTCATTTATCTATTAATCAATTTATTTCAAGACAAAATCGCAAGTATTTATTTATTTGAAGGCTTGGATTTCTGTATTAAAAATGGTAATAAGATTTGGCTGTGCTCCTACCCAAACTCTCATCTTGAATTGTATTCTCCATCATGTGCATCTGTAAAGCGAGGGACCAGGGGTAGTTAATAATTGAAATATTGGGGCAGATACCTTTTGGGAGGGAGTTCCCACGTGGTCTGATGGGTATATAAGTGTTTGGTAGTTCCTCCCTGAGTCATTCTTCCTCGTACCGCCCTGGGAGAAGGTGTCTTGCTTTCCGTTCCCCTTATCAGTCACCGTGAATGCAGGCCTCCTGACGCTTCCCCAGTCATGCAGAACTGTGAGTCAATTAAACGTTTTTCCTCCGCCTCCTGGGTTCAAGCGATTCTGCCAGGTCCGCTTCCGGAGCAGCCGGGACCACAGTCGCATGCCTGGCTAATATTTTGGTAGTTTGATTAGATACCGTGTTTCATCACGTTGGCCAGGATGGTCTCGATCTATTGACCTCGTGGAACCACCGGTCTCAGCCTCCCAGCGTGCTGGGATTACAGGTGTGAGCCACCATGCCACGCCTTTATTTATTTCTTTACTTATTTATTGATTTATTTACTTAGAGACAGGGCGGTCGGCTTCCATTCATATGTATGTATATATACACACATTGATTTATTTTTATCTTATTTTTTTTTAGATAACGACAGGGTTTCTTTCACCATCTTGGCCAGGGTGGTCTCGATGTCCTGTCCTCAGGTTGTATACCTGTCTCAGGCTCCCAAGGGGTGGGGGGTTAAAAGCATGAACGAGTAAGAGGGACTGTTAATTTACTGACTGATTTATCTAATAATCAGTTTACGTAGAGACAGAATCACATTTATTTATTTATTTATTTATTTGAAGGTGGGGTTGGATTTCTGTATTAAAATTGGTAATAAGATTTGGCTGTGCTCCTACCCCAAGTCTCATGTTGAATTGTAATCTTTGTGATGTTCACCCGTGAAGTGAGAGACCAGGTGTAGTTGATAATTGAAACATTGGGGCAGTTACCATATGCGCTGGAGCTCTCGCGAGATCTGATGGGTATATAAGTGTTTGGAGGTTCCTTCCTGATTCATTCTTCCTCCTACCTCCTTGGGAGAGTCTTGCTTTCCGTTCCTGTTATCAGCCACCGTGAATGCAGGCCCCCTGACGCTTCCCCAGTCCTGCAGAACTGAGAGTCAATTAAACGTTTTTCCTCCGCCTCCTGGGTTCAAGCGATTCTGCCAGGTCCGCTTCTGGAGCAGCTGGGACCACGGTCGCGTGCCTGGCTAATAATAATTTTGTATTTTTATTAGACACGGGTTTTCATCACGTTGGCCAAGATGGTCTCGATGTCTTGACCTCGTGATCCACCGGACTCAGCCTCCCAAAGTGCTGGGATTGCAGGTGTCAGCCGCCATGGCTGGCTGGTCTTTCTTTATTTCTTTTTTTTTTTATTGCATTTTAGGTTTTGGGGTACATGTGAATAACATGCAAGGTTGTTGCACAGGTGCACACCTGGCAGTATGATTTGCTGTCTCCCTCCCCTTCACCTATATCTGGCATTTCTCCCCATGCTATCCCTCCCCAACTCCCCACCTCCCCACTATCCCCCCTCCCCCCCAACAGACCCCCGTGTATAGTGCTCCCCTCCCTGTGTCCATGTGTTCTCCTTGTTCAACACCCGCCTATGAGTGAGAACATGTGGTGTTTGATTTTGTGTTCTTGTGTCAGTTTGCTGAGAATGATGTTTTCCAGGTTCATCCATGTCCCTACGAAGGATGTGAACTCCTCCTTTTTAATGGCTGCATAATATTCCATGGTGTATATGTGCCACATTTTTCCTGTCCAGTCTATCATCGATGGGCATTTGGGCTGGTTCCAGGTCTTTGCTATTGTAAACTGTGCTGCAATGAACATTCGTGTGCATGTGTCCTTATAGTAGAACGATTTATAATCCTTTGGATATATGCCCAGTAATGGGATTGCTGGGTCAAATGGAATTTCTATTTCTAGGTCCTTGAGGAATCGCCACACTGTTTTCCACAGTGGTTGAACTAATTTACACTCCCACCAACAGTGTAAAAGTGTTCCTATTTCTCCACATCCTCTCCAGCATCTGTTGTTTCCAGATTTTTTAATGATCGCCATTCTAACTGGCATGAGATGGTATCTCAATGTAGTTTTGATTTGCATTTCTCTAATGACCAGTGATGATGAGCATTTTTTCATATGTTTGTTGGCCTCATGTATGTCTTCTTTTGGAAAGTATCTGTTCATATCCTTTGCCCATTTTTGAATGGGCTTGTTTGTTTTTTTCTTGTAAATCTGTTTTAGTTCATTGTAAATTCTGGATATCAGCCCTTTGTCAGACGGGTAGGCTGCAAAAATTTTTTCCCATTCTGTTGGTTGCCGATTCACTCTATTGACTGTTTCTTTTGCCGTGCAGAAGCTGTGGAGTTTGATTAGGTCCCATTTGTCTATTTTGGCTTTTGTTGCCAATGCTTTTGGTGTTTTGGTCATAAAGTCCTTGCCTACGCCTATGTCCTGAATGGTTTTGCCTAGGTTTCCTTCTAGTATTTTTATGGTGTTAGGTCTTATGTTTAAGTCTTTAATCCATCTGGAGTCAATTTTAGTGTAAGGTGTCAGGAAGGGGTCCAGTTTCTGCTTTCTGCATATGGCTAGCCAGTTTTCCCAACACCACTTATTGAACATGGAATCCTTTCCCCATTGATTGTTTTTTTCAGGTTTGTCAAAGATCAGGTGGTTGTAGATATGTTGTGTCGCCTCCGACGTCTCTGTTCTGTTCCATTGGTCTATATCTCTGTTTTGGTACCAGTACCATGCTGTTTTGATTACTGTAGCCTTGTAGTATAGTTTGAAGTCCGGTAGTGTGATGCCTCCTGCTTTGTTCTTTTTGCTTAGAATTGACTTGGCTATGCAGGCTCTCTTTTGGTTCCATATGAAGTTTAAGGTGGTTTTTTCCAGTTCTGTGAAGAAGGTCATTGGTAGCTTGATGGGGTAGCGTTGAATCTGTAAATTACTTTGGGCAGTATGGCCATTTTCACGATATTAATTCTTCCTAACCATGAACATGGAATGTTTCTCCATCTGTTTGTGTCCTCTCTTATTTCGTTGAGCAGTGATTTGTAGTTCTCCTTGAAGAGGTCCTTTACGTTCCTTGTTAGTTGTATTCCTAGGTATTTTATTCTCTTTGTAGCAATTGTGAATGGCAGTTCGTTTTTGATTTGGCTCCCTTTAAGTCTATTATTGGTGTATAGGAATGCTTGTGATTTTTGCACATTGATTTTGTATCCTGAGACTTTGCTGAAGTTGCTTTACTTACTGATTTATTTATTTATTGCAGGCCGGTCGGTTTGCAATTTTATATATATATATATATATATATATATATATATATATGTATATGTATATATATGTTTACATACACACACACACACACACACACACACACACACAAATATTCGTATATGTATTTTCATCTTCTTATTGTTTTAAATAAAGACAGGGTTTTTTTTTCCACCATTTTGGCCAGGCTGTTCTCGATGTCCTGACCTCAGGTGATATACGCGGCTCAGGTTCCCAATGGACGGGTGATTAAAATCATGAGCCACCAAGCGAGGCTATATGTTTATTGGCTTATTTATGTATGAATTGATTTATTTAGAGGGAGACTCGCATTTATTTATTTAATTATTTACTTCAGATGCAGTTTTGTCACGTCCTAAGGCTGGAGTGCAATTGCACTTGTGTTTCACTGCAACCTCCGTGTTGTGGGTTCAAACAATACTTCTACATGAGTCTGCCGAGTACCTTGAACCACAGGCGTGTGTCACCATGCCTGGCTTAGGTTTTTGAATTTTTAGTAGAGGTGGCCTCTAGGCCAGGATGGTCTCGATCTCTTGACCTCGTGATCCGCCCATCTCGGCAAAGCACTGGTATTAAAGGCGAGAGCCGCTGCGCAAGGCCTTTATTTATTTATTTACCGGTTATTTAGTTAGTTAGAAGCCAGTAGGCCGGCTTGCATTCATTCATTCATTCATTCATTCATTTTAGACAAAGTCTTGCTCTGTCACCCAGTTGGAGGGCAGTGGCAATCGTTTTCACTGCAACCTACGACTCCTGGGTTCAAGGAATTCTTCCATCTGAGCCTGCTGAGTAGCTTCGTCCACAGTCACGAGCCACGCCTGGCTAATATTATTGCATTTTTAGCAGAGACAGGGTTTCACGATGTTGTCCTGGATGGTCTCGATCTCTTGAAGTCGCGATTCTCCCATCTTGGCTTCCCAAAGTGCTGCTATTACAGGCTAGAGCCCCCACAGCCGGTCTTCGGTTCATTATTTATGTACTTATTTATGTAATTAACGGCAGCGGGGCCAGCTTGCATTTATTTATTTATTTATTTATTTTCTTTGCATTATTACTTTTTTAAATGGAGACAGACATTCTTTCAGCGTCTTAGCCAGGCTGATCTGTTTGTCCTGTCCTCAGGAGCAATAGCCAGCTCAAGCTCCCAAAGTGTAGGGGATTAAAAGCATGAACCACTAAGAGGGGCTATTTATTTACTGACTGATTTAATCTATTAATCAATTTATTTAGAGACAGAGTCACATTTTTTAAATTGATTTACTGACTTATTTACTTATGGAGAAGCTGGCGGCATTTATTTATTTGTTTATTTTTAGGCCCGCTTGGATTTCCGTATTTATCTAGCTAACTATCTAATCATTTAGAGGCAGTCTTACTTTGACTCCTTTGTTAATTTAGACCCAGGCTTGCAACATTTTTTTATATACTTCTGTATTTGTGTGCAGGCTTGCATTTATTTGCTTACTTCTCTATCTGTATAATCATTTAGAGGAAGGCTTGCATTTTTTGACTTCCATGCAGTCTCGCATTTATTTTTTTATTTACTTACTTTAGACGAAGTCTTGTTGTGTCACCATGCTGGCGTGCAATGGCAATCGTGTTTTACTGCAACCTCTGTCTCCTGGGTTCAAACAATTCATCTACATGAGCTTGCCTTTTACCTTGAACCACAGGTGCTTGCCACCACGCGTTGCTAATATTTTTCAATTTTTGGTAGTGGTGAGGTTTCACCGTGTAGGCCAGGATGGTCTGGATCTCTTGACCTCGTGATCCACCCATCTTGGCCTCCCAAAGCACTGGTATTATGGGCGAGAACCGCTGTACAAGGCCTGTATTTATATAATTACAGACTTATTTATTTAGTTAGTTAGAAGTAGGCAGGCTGGCTTGCATTCATTCATTCATTCATTCATTCATTTATTCATTCATTTATTTTAGATGAAGTCTTGCTCTGTCATCCAGCTGGAGTGCAGTGGCAATCGTTTTCACTGCAACCTATGACTCCTGGGTTCAAGGAATTCTTCCATCTGAGGCTGCTGAATAGCTTCCACCACAGGTGCATGCCACAACGCCTAGCTAATATTTTTGTATTATTAGCAGAGATGGTGTTTTACCATGTTGTTTGGGATGGTCTCGATCTCCTGACCTCACGATCTGCCAGTCTCAACCTCCCAAAGTGCTGCTATTACAGGCTAGAGCAAGCACACCTGGCCTTCATTTACTTATTTATGTACTTATTGATTTAATTAATGACAGACAGGGCCAGCCTGCATTTATTTATTTATTTATTTTCTTTGCATAAGTACTTTTTTAAATGGAGACAGACATTCTTTCTCCATCTTAGCCAGCCTGGTCTTGATGTCCAGACCTCAGGTTCTATACCTGGCTCAGGCTCCAAATTGGTGGGTGAATAAAAGCATGAATCACTAAGAGGGCTATTGATTTTCTGACAAATTTATCTATATTTAAAAAAATTTATTTAGAGACAGAATTGCATTTATTTATTTATTTATTTATTTACTGACGTACTTACTTGTGGAGAAGCTGGTCTCATTTATTTTTTTATTTATTGGTTTATTTTTAGGCTGGCTTGAATTTCTGTATTTATCTAGCTAGCTAAGTAGTTATTTAGAGGCAGGCTTACGTTTACTCATTTATTTATTTAGACCAAGGCTTACAACATTTTTTTATATACTTCTGTATTTGTATGCAGGCTTGCATTTATTTACTTACTTAACTATCTGTATAATCATTTAGAAGCCTTGCATTTTTTGACTTACATGGAGTCTCGCATCTATTTATTTATTTATTTATTTAATTTAGACTAAGTCTTGTTGTGTCACCAGGCTGGAGGGCAATTACTATCGTGTTTCATTGCAACCTCCATCTCCTGTGTTCAAACAATTCTTCGATATGAGCCTCGATCTCTTGACCTCGTGATATGCCCATCTCGGCCTCCCAAAGCGCTGGTATTACAGGCGAGAGTCGCTGGGCAAGGCATTTGTTTATTTATTTAAGGACTTATTTATTTAGTTAGTTACAGGCAGGCAGGCCTGCTTCCAGTCATTCATTCATTCATTCATTCATTCATTCATTCATTTATTTTAGATGAAATCTTGGTCTGTCACCCTTCTGGAGTGCAGTGGCAATCATTTTCACTGCAACCTAGGACTCCTGGGTTCAAGGAACTCTTCCATCTGAGCCTGCTGAGTAGCTTCCCCCACAGGCACGTGCCACAACACCAACTATTTTTGTATTTTTAGCAGAGACAGGGTTTCACCATGTTGGCCAGGATGGTCTCAATCTCTTGACCTCGCTATCCGTGGGTGTCGGCCTCCCAAAGCGCTGCTATGTCAGGCTAGAGCCAGCACAACTGGCCTTCCTTTCCTTATTTACATACGTATTTGTTTAATTAACGGCAGGCAGGGCCAGCTTGCATTTATTTATTTATTTATTTTCTTCCCATTATTATTTTTTTAAATGGATGCAGAGATTCTTTCACCATCTTAGCCAGGCTGGTCTTGATGTCCTGACCTCAGGTGCTATACTCAGCTGAAACTACCAAGGGGTGGAGGATTAAAAGCATGAACCAGTAAAAGAGGCCATTTATTAACTGACTGATTTATCTGTTAATCAATTTATTTAGAGAGGGAATCACAATTTTTTTATTCATTTACTGACGTATTTACTTATGGAGAAGGTGGCCCCATTTATTTATTTATTTATTTGTTTATTTTTAGGCCCGCTTGGATTTCCGTATTTATCTAGCTAGCTATCTAATTATTTAGAGGCAGGGTCACATTTACTCATTTATTTATTTAGACCCAGGCTTGCAACATTTTTTAAATGTACTTCTGTATTTGTGTGCAGGCTTACATTTATTTAATTCCTTACCTCTCTGTATAGTCATTTAGAGGAAGGCTTGTATTTTTTGACTTACATGCAGTCTTGCATTTATTTATTTATTTACTTACTTTACACGAAGTTTTGTTGTGTCACCAGGCTGGAGTGCAATGGCAATCGTGTTTTACTGCAATCTCTGCTTCCTGGGTTCAAACAATTCATCTACACGTGCCTGCCCAGTACCTTGAACCACAGGCGCGTGCCACCACGCCTGGCTAATATTTTTGAATTTCAGTAGAAGTGGGGTTTTTCACCCTGTAGGCCAGTATGATCTCGATCTCTTGACCTCGTGATTCGCCTCCCTCGGCCTCCCAAAGAGCTGGTATTACAGGTGAAAGCCGCTGCGCAAGGCCTTTATTTATTTCTTTAAGGACTTATTTATTGATTTATTTATTTAGAGGCAGGCAGGCAGGCTTTCAGTCAATCATTCATTCATTGATTCATTCATTCATTCATTTATTCATTTTAGATGACGACTTACTCTGTCACCCAGCTGGAGTGCAGTGGTAGCGGGCATGTCTGGTCTCGCGGCTGCCCTCGCGCTCCCCTTCTGCTTCTTCCCGTGTGGACCAGATGTCAGACGCGGCCGCTGGACTTAGTCTATGGCCGGCTGTATCTGAGGTCCACCAGCAGGCCTTCTCATCCGGAGCTGTTGCGGGATAGGGCGCCAGGCTCCCGGGAGTCGCACGCGTGGCTATCCTCTGGGCACCCGCGATCGGTGACTCCGGGGTTGACCAGATGTCGGCAGTGGCTGCCGGACTTAGCCTCTAGCTGACTGCATCTGAGGTCGACCAGGAGGCTGCCGGCGACAGTCCCACTAAGACGGCGATGAGGGCTTGGACCTGAGCGGCGACTCCTCTTTCCCCTCAACCCACCACCTGCTTTCGGCGTAGCTGGGACTGTCCACGCCCAGCTTCTTCTTCTCGTTGCTTTTCAGCCCTACTTTCAGTTTGCATCCACAGGTCTGAGAGGTAGATAGATAGGTGAGGGCCGCGGCTGCAGGATTTTATTTGTTTTAATGTGTGTTTTTGTATTTGTTTTCTTCTTTTCTGAGACAGGGTCTCCCTCTGTTTCACCACGTTCAGTAGGCCGATCTTGAACTCCGCACCTCGTGACCCACCCTGACCTCACGATCGCGGCTCATGGCAGCGTCAACCGCCCCTTCCTAGACACAGGTGATCTCCGCCTCCAAGTAGCTGAGACTACAGGGTTCTTGTAAGTACAGGAGGCAGATCACACACTTGCATTTCCACCCTGTGGGTGTGTGTGCGTGTGTGGGTGCATGGGGAGGAGAGAGAGAGAGAGAGAGAGGCAGAGAGAAAGCTCATGGGGGGAGGGGCGGAGAGAAAACAGTTCATTGTGACCTTGATTACGTTTTACCTTTCTTCCCGCCCTCTTATTGGCTTGTTAATTCTTACCGTTTCTTTTCACTTCTATGTGTTACGTTGATCCTTTTTTGGTTTCCTTGTTTAATTTACATATGGATGGATTTATGGATTTATTTAGAGGCAGGCAGGGTATCTTTCTGTTGCCTTTTTCTTTCTTCAATCTTATTTTCTGCACGCTGGTGTTTGTATATACAAATACATTAATAAATTATACATAACACGCAGTAATATATATCCAAATAATCATATATTACGTATGAAATAAAATGAATGGCTGGGCACGGTAACTCATGACTGGAATCCTAGCACTTTGGGAGGCCGAGGTGGGTGGATCACCTGAGGTCAGGAGTTCAAGACCAGCCTGGCCCTCATGGTGAAACCCCATGTTTAAAAAAAAAAAAAAAGAAAAAAGAAAAAAAAAGAAATAAAATAGATAATTGTTCTACATCTAAGTGTGTGTTAATATTACTTTTCATAAACTTTGGTGCTTATTTTAATTACCACCTTCGTTCACATCCTCTTGGTTGTTTCTTCTTATGGTTTCTTAATTCTTCCATGTCATTCTTACGTTTATCACGTCTTCATTCATTCGTTTATTTAGTTAGAGGCAGGGTCTCAAGTATTTCTCTACAGGCATTCATTCATTTATTTGCGTTTATTTATCTATCATTATATAGAGGCAGGGTCGCATTTGTTATTTATTCATTCATTCATTCATTTTATTATTTTTATTTATTGATTGATTTTTAAATAGAGACAGGGTTTCACCATGTTGGCCAGTCTGGTGTCGATGTTCTGATCTCAGGTGATCCACCCACCTCAGCATCCCAAAGTGCTGGGGGATTACAGGCCTGAGTCACCATGTCCGGCTATTTATTCATTTATTTATCTATCAATCGATTTATTTAGAGGCAGGCTCCTTCATATATATTTATTTATTTATTTAGGGGAAGGCGCACATTTCACTCTTTCTTTCTTTCGAGGCAGGCTCTCATTTTCTCTCTCTGTCTCCCTCCCTCCCCCCTCCCCCCTCCCCTTTCCATCTGTCTCTCTTTAAAGGCAGGGTCTCTCTCTGTAGCCCAGGATCATTCCACCCTCAATGCTTTGGACCAAGCCATCATCCCTCCTCTTGTCCCTCCCGTCCCCAGTACCTGGGACTACATGCATGTGCCACGCCACCACAGGGGTTAAGTATTGCATTGTTTTTAATGTATGTATGTATGTATGTATGTATGTATGCGAGATGGGGTTTGGTGTTCCACCGTGTCTCCCAGCTTGGTCTGGAACTCCTGCTCTCCAGAAATGCGCCCACCTTGGCCTCTCACAGTGCTGTTGTTACAGGCATGAGTCACTGCACCTGGCTCAGTTTCTATTTGCCTGCCTGCTCGCCTGCCTATCATCCGTCCATCTGTCCATCCGTCCATCCATCCGTCCATCCATCCGTCTTACCTATCACCTTCTTAGTAGCCATGTGGTCTCACTTTGTGGTCCACACTCTGCACACATATATTCCTTTTTAAACTTTGATGATGATGCTGATGATGATCATTTATACAGGTGGAGGTGGTGTCAACTGACAGCTTGAGATGATCTCAAACTTTTGCGCTCCAGCCATCCTCCCACGTTGGCCTTTCAGACTGCTGCGATGACAGGCATGAACATGGAACAGGCCTGGTCATATCTGTCTTGTGTGTTTCTTTCCCATCCTTGTTTCCTGTCTGGATGCATAGTTGATAGTACGGGCGTTGCAAACAAAGAAAATTTTCACACACATCTCACCATCCTGCCTTGTCTTTCCAGTGCCACAAGCCCTATCGAGGGTGATATACCTGTTCCCTGATGGTTTTATATAGTGTAGAAAGCGTTGGCATTGGCCGTGTGCACCTGTTCTTTTTTTTTTGATGGAGTCTCTCTGTTGCCCAGGCACAAGCCCCACCTCCCCAGTTCAAGCGATTCTCCTGCCTCAGCCTCCACAGTAGCTGGGACTATAGGGGCCTGACACCATGCCTGGCTAATTTTCCTATATTTAGTAGACACGGGGTTTCACCACGTCGGCCACGATGGTCTTCACCTCTTGACCTTGTGATCCTTCCGCCTCGGCCTCCCAAGGCTTTCACAGTGGGATTTCAATGGGACAGGCATGCATGCATGTGAACTGATGGGGCTTTCCAGATCCATGTCCTGGCAGAAGTCTCTGGTCCGGTGTCCCCCATCGCTGCCTGACTTTTATTATTATTATTATTATTATTATTATTATTATTATTTATTATTATTTTCTCTTTTAAGCTGGGCTCGCCTTCCCATCCATGTTGCTCAGTTGCTCAGGCTGGCCTCGAACTGATGGCCTATTTCAACTTTAGTATTATTGCTGTTGTTGTTGTTCCTATTATGTTCGCGAGGTATGTGGTGGAAGCTACTACTACTTAGCAGTGTTGGGAAACTCTGTTCTTAGGACAAATTTTCATACTCCATGAAAATTTCCCCTTCAAATGAACATCTGTGAAAAGAAGGAAATGATTTAAAAAATAAAGAGAAAGACAAAAAGCACGCAGTGGAAGTTTCTTTGATCACCTCCCAGGGTGTTCCTTGGACCCAGCAGGAGGGAGGGAGGGAGGGAGTCAGTGAGCGAGCTGCAGTGGGTGGGTGGGTGGGTGGGTTACATTTGGGGTTTTTGGTGCTAAATCCTCTCAGGAGGCCCAAAAGGCCCACCAGGAGCCTCCTCCCCAGGGGAACTGCATTGAGGCTGCTTCAAATTCACCAGCGACAGTTTCACCAGATGGCCTGGGTGGGCCGGATTGGATGAGACTGGACCACCCGGGACTGTGCTGTTCTTGCTGGGTGTGGGGGTGGGTTGACTTACTTACAGGATAAACTGACAGCCCTGGGTGCCCGGGTAGGACAGTGTCACATAGGATGCCCTTCTTTTGGTCAGCAGCCTGCCTTTAGCTTCCTCAGATGTGTGAGGACAACTTCCCATCAGAGCCTGTTTTTGTCCCTTTTTCCACCACAGAGATGACACACATGAGAGGGAGAAATAAATAGCTCAATAGATGCTGCATGTCCTCATTTGTGGAATCATCAGTCAGCTGCAGACAGACAGCTGCACCCATAGACAGATGCAAATCAAACACCATTTCTGGGTCCCCATGGTCTGGATGGTCTCTCTCTCTCTCTCTCTCTCTCTCTCCTCCCTCCCTCTAGCACAGCATGCGAGTGCATGCACTCACACACACTCTTTCCAAATTCACATCACAAACCACATTAATTTATCCCTTTAGCCCTATACAGGCTGAGTAAACCTCATCTTACCACCCCATGGCTGAGGAAACACCTTCTCTATGATATATTAAAAAGATTGGCTGAGCTGGATGAGGCAGCCCATGCCTGTAATTCCAGCACATTGGGAGGCCGAGCCAGGTGGATCACTTGAGGCCAGGAGTTCAAGACCAGGTTGGCCAACATAGCGAAACCCCTTCTCTATGAAAAATATAAAAATGTGGCAGGTGTGGTGACATATGCTTGTCATACCAGTAACTCAGGAGGCTGGGGCAGGCCAGTCACTTGAACCAGGGAGGTCGACATTGCAGTGAGCCAAGATCCATGCCATGGCAATCCAGCCTGGGTGACAGAGTGAGACTCTCTCAAAATACTAATAGTAATGAAGCTTAGCTGGGCATGGTGGCAGCTGCCTGTTAATCCTAGCTGGGCAATCCCATGAGAAAAAAAAAGAAAGGAAGGAAGGATAAAGAGAGAGAAAAATGGAGGGAGGCAGGGAGGGAGGGAGGGAGATAGAGAAAGGAAGAAAGAAAGAAATGGAAAGAGAAAGAGGGAGACAGAAAGAAAGAGAGAGGGAGAAAGGGAGAAAGGGGAGAGAGAGAGACTTAAATTTTGGAGTGCAGTGGTGTCATCCTAGCTCATTCATTGCAGTCTGGACACTCCTTGGCTCGAGATTCTTCCAGCTCAGCCTCCAGAGTACCTGGGACCACAGGCATGTACCATTGTGCCCAGATCATTTATTTATTTGTTTATTTTTTTAGAGACAATGTTTCACCATGTTGGTTAGGCTGCTCTCGAACTCCCGACCTCAGGTGATCCGCCTGCCTCAGCCTCCCAAAGTGCTGGGATGACAGGTGTGAGCCACAATGCCTGGCCTGTGTCCAGATCATTTTTACAAGTTTTCTACGGACAGGATCTAATTGGTTGTGACTCAGGGGTTTAGTGTCCAAAGACACAAACAGAGAGAGAGAAAACCAAAGAAACCGGCGTGCGATGTGCTATGTATGGATGCTCTACGTGGACTAATAATTAATGAAAGTGTTACTGCCTGTGGGGTCCATTTTATACTATAGCAAGGCTACACCAACCAGGCAGGAAAACTGCGATCTGAGCTTGGCCACCATCCCGTGTTCATCTCATACTGAATCTACCCAATTGTCAGCTCAGAGAAATATATTTTTCATCTTTTATTTGAGACGGAGTCTCACTCGGGCACCCAGGCTGGAGCGTTGTCGTGGTGCGATCTCAGCTCCCTGCTATGTCTGCCTCCTGGGCTCAAGTGATTCTCATGCCTCAGCCTCCCCAAGTGGCTGGAATTGCAGGCACGCACACGACCACTCCCAGCTGCTTTTTGTATTTTTAGTGGAGACATACGGGGTTTCGACACGTGGCCCAGGCTGGTCCGCTGACCTTTATGATGACTGCACCATATGGAAATTCAAGAAAACAGGGTCGGGAGTGGTGGGTTGCTCATGCCTGTCATCATATCACTTTGGGAGGCAGGCCGAGGCGGGCAGATCATGAGTCTGAGAGATCGAGACCATCCTGGCCAACGTGGTGAAACCCCATCTCTACTAAAAATACAAAAATTAGCTGGCTGTGGTGGCGTGCACCTGTAGTCTCAGCTACTCAGGACGCTGAGGCAGGAGAATCACTTGAACCTGAGAGGTGGAGGTGGCAGTCAACTGAGATTGCACCACACTGCCCTCCAGCCTGGGCTCACTGCAACTTCCACCTCCCGGGTTCAAGCAATTCTCCTGCCTCAGCCTCCCGAGTTGCCGGGATTACAGGCGTTCTCCAGAAAACAAAAGAAAACAGGATGCATTTACCGAAACCTACACACCTACGCATGTCTTTTTTTTTTTCCTTGTTTGAGTTTGTGTACTTTTAGTCATCAAACAGATACGCCTCCTCACACCTATTCTCTTTCTCTCTCTCTCTGTCTCTCTCTCGCCCCCTCCCTCGCTCTCTCTCTTTCTCTCTTTTTCTTGTTTTTCACCTGGCCTAAAGAGATCCACCCATTGAAAGTAAGAAAGAGACAGCTCCTTCCAATGATTTTATTGATTTAGAGACAGCGTCTCACTCTGTCACCCTGGCTGGAGTGCAGTGGTGCCATCATAGCTCACTCACTGCAGTCCAGACACTCCTTGGCTCAAGAGATTCTTCTGCCTCAGCCTCCAGAGTATCTGGGACCACAGGCACACACCACTGTGCCCAGATAATTCATTCATTCATTCAAGATGGGGTTTCACCAAGTTGGTCAGGCTGGTCTGGAACTCCCAACCTCAGGGGATCTACCTGCCTTGGCCTCCCAAAGTGCTGGGATGACAGGTGTGAGCCACCAGGCCCGGCCCCTCAGATCAGTTTGTAAATGTTTTCTACAGGCAGGGTCTCATTGCTTCATTGCAATCCTCCTGACCCGGCGTCTCAAAGTTTTGGGATGATGGATGGGCTCAAGCCACACTGTGCCTGGCCTCCGGGGACTGATTCTCGACCACAACTGATGTGCTAATATTTTTTTCTTTTTTTCATTCTTCTCTTTTTGAGATGGAGTCTCGCTCTGTGCCAGGCAAAGTGAGGCACATCATTTTGAAAGTAGCAGCACTGCCACCTTCTAGAGCCCCATTCAAAAGCAGAAAGCCCTGTTTCCCTTCTGGAGTTGGAGGTGATGGCTCCCATAGTCTTGGGATCTTCTCCATTCATTCAGAAGCAGGCACTACCCCAGAAGAAGGCTGGCTGTGGCTGGGGGTTGGGGGATGTGGTGGGGTGGGAAGAGTCTCCTTTTCTCCTGCTTCAGCCTTCAGTAGCTGGAATGACAGGCATGCACCACCAAGCCTGGCTACTTTTCCTATTTTCAGTAGGGATGGGGTTTCACCATGTTGGTCAGGCTGGCCTCGAACTCCTGACCTCAAGTGATCCTCCCTTCTGGGTCTCCCAAAGTGCTGGGATGATGGGCATGAGCCTCCAGGATTTCACCCTTGAAGAGCAAGCATGTGGGCTGGGTGCAGTGGCTCACGCCTGTCATCCTAGCACTTTGGGAGGCCCAGGAGGGAGGATCATGAGGTCAGGAATTCGAGACCAGCCTGGCCAATGTGATCAAACCCCATCTCTACTAAGCATACAAACAATTAGCCAGGCATGGTGGTGGGCACCTGTGATACCAGCAACTCGGGAGGCTGAGGCAGGCAGGAGAATCGCTTGAACCTGGGAGGCGGAGGTTGCACTGAGCCGAGATCACGCCATTGCACTCCAGCCTGGGTGACAGGGGTGAGACTCTGTTTCCGGGGGAAAAAGAAAAAGGAGCAAGCTCACACCCTGCCACCTTTCACTGCGGCCGGCCCTTCCTTAGGCTCTGAATGACGTGTCATTTCTGCCATAGGTTGACTCCATCGATCCCCTCTCCCCATTAGTGACTCAGTTCCATAGCTTGGACTTTGTGTCACCCCATCCCAAAGACGGACGTGTGGAATCCCACTGGGAGGGAGGGGAGAAACAGATCGGGGTATCTGGTGACCTGGGCCTGGGGAGACTGTCATCCTTCGCTGCTCATGAAAAGGTCACATCGGGGCATAGGGAGAGCTTTGCCTTTGTCCCTTTGAAGGTTCGCCTGAAACATCAACTCGTCAGAGACAGATGAATCAGAGAATAGGCCAGACACGTTTCATTTCTGGGACCCGTCTTCACAGGAGCCTGCAGAAAGAAGGCCCCCGGGGTGACTTCTCACACAGGGTGTGTCTTCTCTGACTGTAGGTCCTGAAACCTTGTTTCCAGGGAGGGGGAGGGCCCTGCCTCTTCCATGAAAGGAAAGAGTGTGTACTTAGAGAGGCTGAGAGGAATCTAGACCGACAGAGGGTCCCTGCCGGGCTTCCCCACTCGGTGTATGATTTGGGGAGGTCGAGGCCAGGCTCCCACTCGGATGGAAGAGGCATGTTTCAGACTTTTCTCTCTGCCACTTGTGGCATCTATACCTCTTGTATTTCCCAGATAAACTCCTCAACTTAAAAATAAACGGTTAAGGAAAATCTTACCTAGTGAAACCAATCATAGAGACGCTAAGGAAGAAAGCTTATGACTGTGGCATGCATTTCTAGACATAGGACCTATCACAGTGCCTTTGTGTGAGTGATTTCTGAGACATAGGAACTGTATTGCTACTGGGCTGGGATGGCAGTGATGTTCTCGTGGTGAGACACTGCATGGAGCGATGTGTAGTGTGCAGACTCCGATCTTAGAGGTCAGATGTGGGTGCTCTGGGGTTCACCAAACTAGATTCCTGGCTTGTGGGGAGCCCACCCATGTGAAGGCTTGCAAGGCAAGCTACACGATACGAGTGGTTGAGCCTAGAAACAGTGTCTCCGGGAGGAAGGAATTTGAGATTGAGAGATGAAAAGAGGCAAGGGGAGAGGCTAGTTAAAAGATAACCAGGAAGACGTGCATTCTTGAGGAACAATGTGATTAGAAAGATCAAGGTGGTCTTGAGAAATTAGGTCTTTGTAAACCTCCAAAATAATCATTACCTTTTGAGATTACTGATTGTGTATGTGCCATCTTTATTGTACAGAGCATGTGATTTAGTGATCAGCTTTTCCTCTTGCACTGATGTAAACCAGAGCCTGGAAAATGTATATGATCAAAGCCTTTGAGAAATAAAGTTGTTAGTGAAGCATTGACTTCTCAACCCTCCTGACCCCGCTTTGTCTGTCTTCTTTTCTTCCTGCGCACCCCCCACTCAGGTTGGAATCCTCTTGCTGGTCGAGAGCTCCTGGCACTGACTGATTCACCAGAGGGTGGACTCTGGGGAACAGGATTCAGAAATGCATACTAGGCCACCGGGCACAGTGGCTCACGTCCATCCTCTCAGAGCTTTGGGAGACCTAGGTGGGTGGATCACATGAGGTTGAGAATTCAAGGCCAGCCAGGGCAACATGGAGAAATCCCATCTCTACTAAAAATACAAAATTCCCCAGGCATGGTGGTACGTGCCTGTCAACCCAAGCTACTCGGGAGGCTGAGGCAGAAGAATCACTGGAACCCAGTGTAAGGCCGGCTGCCTCACCAGGAGCTAAATGGACACACTTATCACTCCCTGTGCCGGATAATGAAGTCATCATTCCACACACCCACTCCTATCTGGCCTCTCCATGCAGGCTCCACACACCCACTCCTGCATTCCTCACTCAACCCCTTCAAAATTTAAAAAGCCCACCAAAGATTTGTCCAATGGCAGCTTAACATTGACCTCTCCAGCCAGTCAACCCACCAGTAGTCCCACCTGGCAACCGATGGTAGCTCATCCCATCGGCACCTTGACTTCCCCACACCAATGAAACTGTCTGCTCTTTGTTTCCCTAGTGATCAATCAAACCCCCTCACCAATGAAACTCACCAATGAAACTGTCAAGTCTTTGTTTCCCTAAAGACCAATCAATTATCTCCACTCCCTATAAAACCCCACACCCTGAGAAGCCCAGTGTGACTTCTCTGGCCCCTTCCCAGACCACAGAACCTCACCCGGGAGTTGAATAAATTGGATTCTCATTTTCTCACACTGGCCTCAGTTTCCTCATTTTGACTCAGCAATATACCTTACATCCAGGATGCGGAGGTTTTGGTGAGCTGAAATCATGCCACTGCACTCCAGCCTGGGCAACAAGAGTGGAACTTTGTGGGGGTGGGGGGAAGAAATGCAAAGTTTGGGAGTGAAAACCTGACCCCGGGATGGGAGGAAGCATGCTGCAAGCTGTCTTCTCCCCGTGAAATCCACGCTGTCTCTGGGAGAGAGGGTTTCACGGACCTTCGTTTCCCTGTAACAGGTATTGCCACTCTGAGGTAGTTGGTCTGGAGTCCACTCGGAAACGCTATGGACTGGACTTCCATCTTAGATAGGCCCCATCTCCACCCCTAGCCTCTGTCCACACATCCTCGCCCTTTGTCTCCTCTTCCTGTTCTCTAGGGGAATTGAAGTTCCAGATGAACCCATGGGTGGGTGCCTAGGCCGTGTCCCCTGGAGGCTCTGGTTGACTAGTTGCAGGCGGACACCACCTGAGAGGACTCCCTGGGCCCAGAAACGACCTGGTCTGAGAGGGAAAGGGGAGAGGCCGGCAACATGGCATGCCTGAGTCACTCCCCACAAACCTCCATCTTGACCCAGAGCGATCCAAGGTTCCCTTCTTTTCCGTGCTGACAGCTGCAAGCATCAGTTGTCTTCGGGCATCACCTAGCGGCCACTGTAATGGAAAATCGAGGTGGGGTGGAGGGAGGTCTGTCTGACGACTTCACAGAGCCTGGGGCAACCGGTTTCTCTTCCTCCCATCTGGAGGCCCCTCCCTCTCTCCCTTCTTGCCTAGGGAACATCCACCCTGGTGGGGGCCCTATTGTTCTTTTATCAGTACTTTGTGTTTCTTTGTTTGTTGGTGACTTTCATGCGCATAGACTCTTCTACTTGGGCTTTATGAGGAGTTGGTTTATTTTTTTAAGCACCCCCCGCCCCTTTACTCCAATTCAGTGAGTTTGTGAGGTGAGTTCCCCCCAACACCATGCCCCCCCACCATCCTGGGTGGAAACGTTCTGGAGCCAGCCGGGTGGGCCTCCATCTTCTCTCCCCTCCCCCAACACTTTGCCGGTTGACATTTACATGGGTGATCGCCAGGCCTGACCTCACTCAGTGGCCACTGTTTTTGAAGAGGGGGTGGGGGTGGGGCAAGGTGCCACCTCCCCAGAGGCAGCTGGGGGCTATGGCACAGCCTTTGGTCCACATGGGTAAGCGGGTGGGCGGGCTGGACTGCAGTGGTCGTGTTTTTTCACCCCTTCACTCCTCAGGCCTCCTTCCCTCCCTAGGAAAGCTTCATCTTGGCTGGGTGTCAATCACCTTTTATCATGATATCTTATTTTCTCCTTCCCCAGGCCAGCATATTTGCAAAATGGAAAGGGAATCATGGCGCCATCCTGGGCCGTAGTAGTATTTGCCCAAAATAGAAACGCTGTCTAAAAAGTAATACTTTGCTCCCTTAAGATTACCAGAAGCGATGCCTTGGCACGGAATTCTAGTAAGGCGTATCTTTTCCGCAGGACGTGTTAGCTGCTGTTTTTCTCCTGTTGTTGACTAGCGCTTTTGTGGATTTCTCCACGTGTAGTGACACCGGGTTGATGTAAACTGCACTTCATAATGTGATAACCTGCTTTTTGCCAGTTAAAACTAACTCTCTCTCAGACTAAAAGCTGTTCAGGCTTTAGGTTAGCTTCCAGAGCTGTACAGATTCCATCTTCCATCTTAGCTTCTACATTTTAGTTATTTTCCCACCATTCAGTACAGAAGCAGAGTACGTAGCTGGGGCGGGCTGACACTGGGCACCTCCAGGAATGCATTTGTTGATAAGAGGCCGAGTTAAGTGATACAAACAGAGCCTGGGAACACAGGCAGCTGCCGTCCAGTGCCCAGAGCCCCCGTTACCTATGTAAGTTGTATGTCTTTTGTGACAACATTACCCCTTGCACCTGGCACTGTTTTATTTCTCATATAATAGATTACCTTTTAATTTTTGCTTATTCTGCTTTTGTGAAAAATTTGCTTCAGCTAAGTTCCCCCTCCCATTTAAAACTAGGGTATAAAAGACCTAACATTTTCTTAGGGGCCGAGAGAATTTTGGGGATCAGCCATCTCTTGGTTGCTGGCATAATAAAGGACTCATAATTCAATCCCAGAGTGTGCTGCATTCTTTGACTTCCTTGGGTACAAAAATAAGGTCTTCTGCTTCTACTTCTTTCTTCTTCTCCTTCTCCTTCTGCTTCTCTTTCTCCTTCTCCTTCTTTTTTGTAGTATTTTATTTCCTGATCTCTCTGAAACATGCAAAAATTCATATAGCTAAGGGAACTTACCATGCTAAAATGTTCCTCGACATGACAAGTTTCTACAAAATATATTTCAAGGTAGTACCTTCATTTCATTCCTGAGGAATCAACATGTGAACATGACATATAGGTGGTGAAATTTAGGATACAAACATAAGTGTCAAATAATATGATACTTCCAGTTTACTGGAAAACATAACAATTGTGACAGTCACACCTAACACTTTGGTTAAAGAAAGAGAGAAGCGGCTGCGGGGGGAGAGCGCGGGCAATTCTGCCGGCTGCTCGGCCTGACACGCCAATGCGCATGCGCAAGTGGGGCCTCAGAAGCCCTGGCGCTGAGCCGCGGGTCGCCTCACAGTGACGGCCGCCGTGTCCCGGGGAACCGTCTCAGCGGCTTGGCAAGGCAGGGGCCCGCTGCGGCATTGCCTGGGCGTTGGGCGGCGGCACCTCGCTCACCGCGAACGTCGCCACGGTCCCAAGATTTCCGGAGTCCGGCATGGCGGAACCAGGCTGAGAAAAGGTCCAGCGTACCGTCACGGATGCCCAGGGCGATGGATCCTGAAGGATCCCCTACATGATTCAGGTCTGCCCAGACGATCTTGGGGTGAGACTCCTTGAAGGCTGTCCCCACTGGGAACTAAAGGTAAGGTCAGCCTGTGTGGTGCGGGGCTGCTCTAACACCGAGGGGCTTCCCAGAACAGAGCAGAACCGCACAGCCTCAGGAGCTGCCTGCGACTGTTGGATTTCCCCGCGTGGCTTAGTCTCCGTGTGTGTGTGTGTGTGTGTGCATGCGTGTGTGTCAGCTTGTATGTCTCCGTGTGTGTTCACGTGTGTGTGCGTGTGTTTGCGCTGCTTGTGGCGGGGCTTGGCAAAGCAGGGGCCCTCAGCGGTAGTGCCTTCTCCATCAGCAGCGCTGAGAAACACGGGTCCCTGGACTTGGAGACCAAGGCAGGGCCCCTTGGCGGGTGGCCCATGTTGAAGGGGGGCAGTGAGCTCACGGAGCAGGGGAATGTTCTGCTGACACCCTCCTCGAGGGTCTCAGGACCATGTTTCCGGGGTCCACCGACCCCGCCACACCTCATCAGACTGAATCTCCAGCCCGATGCGACCCGACCACGGCCCACGCATTCCAAGCCATCCGGAATGCCACGGGGAGGGCAGTCCCCAGAGAACACCTGACGATCTGAAGCGCCCTCGTCCTCGAGCCGATCCGATGAGGAAAGCTGGCTCAAAGAGGTACGGAGGTCAGAACTGCCGCGCTCCCGCACTGCTTGTGCCAGGCAGCGTCCTTTCCCAGAAAGGCCCCGGGCACCGCCTCCAGCCTTGTCCTGTGCGGCTGCGGCGGGAGAGCGCTGACACTGCGGTCGGGCGGCCGGCCGGGCACGCCAATGCGCATGCGCAAGCGGGGCCTCAGAAGCGCGAGCGCTGAGCAGCGGCTCGCGTCACAGTGACCGCCGCCGTGTCCTGGGCAACCGTCTCAGCGGTTTGCCAAGGCAGGGGCCCGCTGCAGCAGTACCTGGGCATTGGGCGACGCCCCCCACCCCACCGCGATCGTCGCCACGGTCCCGCGATTTCCGGAGTCCGGCTTGGCGGAACCAGGCTGAGAAAAGGTCCAGGGGACCTTCAGGGATGCCCTGGGTGATGGATCCCCAAGGATCCCCTAGATGTTTCAGGCCTTCCCAGACTCTGTTGGGGCGCGTCTCCTTGTAGGCTGTCCATGCTGGAACTTCCAGGTAAGGTCGGCCTGTGTGCTGCGCGGCTGCTCTATCCCCGAGGGGCTTCCCGGAAGGGAGGAGAACCGCACAGCCTCAGGAGCTGCCTGCGACTGTTGGGTTTCTCCGCGTGGCTTAGTCTCCGTGTGTTGGTGTGTGTGTGTGTGTGTGTGTGTGGACTTGGAAACCAAGGCAGGGCCCCTTGTTGGGTGGCCCATGTCGAAGGGGGGCAGTGAGCTCACGAAGCAGGGGAATGTTATGCTGACACCTTCCTCGGGGGTCTCCGGCCCAAGTCTCTGATGCCCACCCACCCCCGCCATAACTCATCAGCCTGCATCTCCAGCCCGATGGGACCCGACCACGGCCCACTCCTTCCAAGCCATCCGGGATGCCATGGTGAGGGCAGTCCCTAGTGCCCACCTGACGATCTGAAGCGCCCTCCTCCTCCAGCCGATGCGATCAGGAAAGCCGGCTCAAAGAGGAACGGAGGTCAGAAGTCCCGGGCTACTGCGCTGCTTGTGGCAGGCGGCCTCCTTCCCCGGGACGGCCCCGGGCACCGCCTTCAGCCTTGTCCTGTGCGGCTGCGGCGGGAGAGCGCTGACACTGTGGTCGGCCGGCCGGCCGGGCACGCCAAGGCGCATGCGCAAGCGGGGCCTCGGAAGCGCGAGCGCTGAGCAGTGGCTCGCGTCACAGTGACCGCCGCAGTGTCCTGGGCAACCGTCTCAGCGGTTTGCCAAGGCAGGGGCCCGCTGCGGCAGGACCTGGGCTTTGGGCCACGCCCCCCACCCCACCGCGATCGTCGCTACGGTCCCGCGATTTCCGGAGTCCGGCTTGGCGGAACCAGGCTGAGAAAAGGTCGAGGGGACCTTCAGCGATGCCCAGGGCGATGGATAGCCAAGGATCCCCAAATGTTTCAGGCCTGCCCAGACTCTGTTGGGGCGCGTCTCCTTGAAGGCTGTCCATGCTGGAAATTCCAGGTAAGGTCAGCCTGTGTGCTGCGGGGCTGCTCTATCCCCGAGGGGCTTCCCGGAAGGGAGGAGAACCGCACAGCCTCAGGAGCTGCCTGCGACTGTTGGGTTTCTCCTCGTGGCTTAGTCTCCGTGTGTGTGTGTGTGTGCGTGTGTGTGTGTGTTGACTTGGAAACCAAGGCACGGCCCCTTGGTGGGTGGCCCATGTCGAACGGAGGCAGTGAGCTCACGGAGCAGGGCAATGTTCTGCTGACACCATCCTCGGGGTTGTCAGGCCCAAGTCTCTGGTGTCCACCCACTCCCGCCACACCTCATCAGCCTGCATCTCCAGCCCGATGGGACCCGACCACGGCCCACTCCTTCCAAGCCATCCGGGATGCCATGGCGAGGGCAGTCCCTAGTGCCCACCTGTCGATCCGAAGCACCCTCCTCCTCCAGCCGATGCGATCAGGAAAGCCGGCTCAAAGAGGTACGGAGGTCAGAAGTGCCGGGCTCCTGCGCTGCTTGTGGCAGGCGACCGCCTTCCCCGGGACGGCCCCGGGCACCGCCTCCAGGCTTGTCCTGTGCGGCTGCGGCGGGAGAGCGCTGACACTGCGGTCGGCCGGCTGGCCGGGCACGCCAATGCGCATGCGCAAGCGGGGCCTCAGAAGCGCGAGCGCTGAACTGGGGCTCGCGTCACAGTGACCGCCACCGTGTCCTGGGCAACCGTCTCAGCGGCCAGGCTCGCCAATGCGGATGCGCAAGCGGGGCCTCAGAAGCGCGAGCGCTGAGCAGGGGCTCGCGTCACAGTGACCGCCGCAGTGTCCTGGGCAACCGACTCAGCGGTTTGCCAACGCAGGGGACCGCTGCGGCAGTACCTGGGCTTTGGGCGACGCCCCCACCCAACCGCGATCGTCGCCACGGTCCCGCGATTTCCGGAGTCCGGCTTGGCGGAACCAGGCTGAGAAAAGGTCCAGGGGAACTTCAGGGATGCCCTGGGTGATGGATCCCCAAGGATCCCCTAGATGTTTCAGGCTTTCCCAGACTCTATTGGGGCGCGTCTCCTTGTAGGCTGTCCATGCTGGAAATTCCAGGTAAGGTCAGCCTGTGTGCTGCGGGGCTGTTCTATCGCCGAGGGGCTTCCCGGAAGGGAGGAGAACCGCACAGCCTCAGGAGCTGCCTGCGACTGTTGGGTTTCTCCGCGTGGCTTAGTCTCCGTGTGTTGGTGTGTGTGTGTGTGGGGGTGGTGGACTTGGATATCAAGGCAGGGCCCCTTGGTGGGTGGCCCATGTCGAAGGGGGGCAGTGAGCTCACGGAGCAGGGGAATGTTCTGCTGACACCCTCCTCGGGGGTGTCAGGCCCAAATCTCTGGTGTCCACCCACCCCCTCCACACGTCATCAGCCTGCATCTCCAGCCCGATGGCACCCGATCACGGCCCACTCCTTCCAAGCCATCCGGGATGCCATGGCGAGGGCAGTCCCTAGTGCCCACCTGACGATCCGAAGCGCGCTCCTCCTCCAGCCGATGCGATCAGGAAAGCCGGCTCAAAGAGGTACGGAGTTCAGAAGTGCCGGGCTACTGCGCTGCTTGTGGCAGGCGGCCTCCTTCCCCTGGACGGCCCCGGGCACCGCCTCCAGCCTCGTCCTGTGCGGCTGCGGCGGGAGAGCGCTGACACTGCGGTCGTCCATCCGGCCGGGCACACAAGTGCGCATGCGCAAGCGGGGCCACAGAAGCGCGAGCGCTGAGCAGGGGCTCGCGTCACAGTGACCGCCGCCGTGTCCTGGGAGACCGTCTCAGCGGTTTGCCAAGGCAGGGGCCCGCTGCGGCAGGACCTGGGCTTTGGGCGACGCCCCCCACCCCACCGCGATCGTCGCCACGGTCCCACGATTTCCGGAGTCCGGCTTGGCGGAACCAGGCTGAGAAGAGTTCGAGGGGACCTTCAGCGATGCCCAGGGCGATGGAGCCCCAAGGATCCCCAAATGTTTCAGGCCTTCGCAGACTCTGTTGAGGTGCCTCTCCTTGAAGGCTGTCCATGCTGGAAATTCCAGGTAAGGTCAGCCTGTGTGCTGCGGGGCTGCTCTATACCCGAGGGGCTTCCCGGAAGGGAGGAGATCCGCACAGCCTCAGGAGCTGCCTGCGACTGTTGGGTTTCTCCGCGTGGCTTAGTCTCTCTGTGTGTGTGTGTGTGTGTGTGGACTTGGAAATCAAGGCAGGGCCCCTTGGTGGGTGGCTCATGTCAAAGGGGGGCAGTGAGCTCACGCAGCAGGGGAATGTTCTGATGACACCCTCCTCGCGGGTGTCAGGCCCAAGTCTCTGGTGTCCACCCACCCCCGCCACACCTCATCAGCCGGCATCTCCAGCCCGATGGGACCCGAACACGGCCCACTCCTTCCAAGCCATCCGGGATGCCATGGCGAGGGCAGTCCCTAGTGCCCACCTGACGATCTGAAGCACCCTCCTCCTCCAGGCGATGCGATTAGGAAAGCCGGCTCAAAGAGGTACGGAGGTCAGAAGTGCCGGGCTCCTGCGCTGCTTGTGGCAGGCGACCTCCTTCCCCGGGATGTCCGCGGGCACCGCCTCCAGCCTTGTCCTGTGCGGCTGCGGCGGGAGAGCGCTGACCCTGCGGTCGGCCGGCTGGCCGGGCACGCCAATGCGCATGCGCAAGCGGGGCCTCAGAAGCGCGAGCGCTGAGCAGGGGCTCGCGTCACAGTGACCGCCGCCGTGTCCTGGGAGACCGTCTCAGCGGTTTGCCAAGGCAGGGGCCCGCTGCGGCAGGACCTGGGCTTTGGGCGACGCCCCCCACCCCACCGCGATCGTCGCCACGGTCCCACGATTTCCGGAGTCCGGCTTGGCGGAACCAGGCTGAGAAAAGGACGAGGGGACCTTCAGCGATGCCCAGGGCGATGGATCGCCAAGGATCCCCAAATGTTTCAGGCCTGCCCAGACTCTGTTGAGGCGCGTCTCCTTGAAGGCTGTCCATGCTGGAAATTCCAGGTAAGGTCAGCCTGTGTTCTGCGGGGCTGCTCTATCACCGAGGGGCTTCCCGTAGGGTGGAGAACCGCACAGCCTCAGGAGCTGCCTGCGACTGTTGGGTTTCACCGCGTGGCTTAGTCTCCGTGTGTTGGTGTGTGTGTGTGTGTGTGTGTGTGTGGACTTGGAATTCAAGGCAGGGCCCCTTGGTGGGTGGCTCATGTCAAAGGGGGGCAGTGAGCTCACGGAGCAGGGGAATGTTCTGATGACACCCTCCTCGCGGGTGTCAGGCCCAAGTCTCTGGTGTCCACCCACCCCCGCCACACCTCATCAGCCTGCATCTCCAGCCCGATGGGACCCGACCACGGCCAACTCCTTCCAAGCCATCCGGGATGCCATGACGAGGGCAGTCCCTAGTGCCCACCTGACGATCCGAAGCGCCCTCCTCCTCCAACCGATGAGATCAGGAAAGCCGGCTCAAAGAGGTACGGAGGTCAGAAGTGCCGGGCTCCTGCGCTGCTTGTGGCAGGCAGCCTCCTTCCCCGGGACGGACCCGGGCACCGCCTCCAGCCTTGTCCTGTGTGGCTGCGGCGGGAGAGCGCTGACACTGCGGTCGGCCGGCCGGCCGGGCACGCCAATGCGCAAGAGCAAGCGGGGCCTCAGAAACGCGAGCGCTGAGCAGGGGCTCGCGTCACAGTGACCGCCGCCGTGTCCTGGGCAACCGTCTCAGCGGTTTGCCAAGGCAGGGGCCCGCTGCAGCAGTACCTGGGCTTTGGGCGACGCCCCCCACCCCACCGCGATCGTCGCCACGGTCCCGCGATTTCCGGAGTCCGGCTTGGCGGAACCAGGCTGAGAAAAGGTCCAGGGGAACTTCAGGGATGCCCTGGGTGATGGATCCCCAAGGATCCCCTAGATGTTTCAGGCCTTCCCAGACTCTGTTGGGGCGCGTCTCCTTGAAGGCTGTCCATGCTGGAAATTCCAGGTAAGGTCAGCCTGTGTGCTGCGGGGCTGCTCTATCGCCGAGGGGCTTCCCGGAAGGGAGGAGAACCGCACAGCCTCAGGAGATGCCTGCGACTGTTGGGTTTCTCCGCGTGGCTTAGTCTCCGTGTGCTGGTGTGTGTGTGTGTGGGGCGGGGGGGGGACTTGGAAATCAAGGCAGGGCCCCTTGGTGGGTGGCCCATGTCGAAGGGGGGCAGTGAGCTCACGGAGCAGGGGAATGTTCTGCTGACACCCTCCTTGGGGGTGTCAGGCCCAAGTCTCTGGTGTCCACCCACCCCCTCCACACGTCATCAGCCTGCGTCTTCAGCCCGATGGGACCCGATCACGGCCCACTCCTTCCAAGCCATCCGGGATGCCATGGCGAGGGCAGTCCCTAGTGCCCACCTGACGATCTGAAGCGCGCTCCTCCTCCAGCCGATGCGATCAGGAAAGCCGGCTCAAAGAGGTACGGAGGTCAGAAGTGCCGGGCTCCTGCGCTGCTTGTGGCAGGCGGCCTCCTTCCCCGGGACGGCCCCGGGCACCGCCTCCAGCCTTGTCCTGTGCGGCTGCGGCGGGAGAGCGCTGACACTGCTGTCGTCCATCCGGCCGGGCACACAAGTGCGCATTCGCAAGCGGGGCCACAGAAGCGCGAGCGCTGAGCAGGGGCTCGCGTCACAGTGACCGCTGCCGTGTCCTGGGCAACCGTCTCAGCGGTTTGCCAAGGTAGGGGCCCGCTGCGGCAGTACCTGGGCTTTGGGCGACGCCCCCCACCCCACCGCGATCGTCGCCTTGGTCCCACGATTTCCGTAGTCCGGCTTGGCGGAACCAGGCTGAGAAGAGTTCGAGGGGACCTTCAGCGATGCCCAGGGCGATGGAGCCCCAAGGATCCCCAAATGTTTCAGGTCTTCCCAGACTCTGTTGAGGTGCGTCTCCTTGAAGGCTGTCCATGCTGGAAATTCCAGGTAAGGTCAGCCTGTGTGCTGCGGGGCTGCTCTATACCCGAGGGGCTTCCCGGAAGGGAGGAGATCCGCACAGCCTCAGGAGCTGCCTGCGACTGTTGGATTTCTTCGCGTGGCTTAGTCTCCGTGTGTGTGTGTGTGTGTGTGGACTTGGAAACCAAGACAGGACCCCTTGGTGGGTGGCCCATGTCGAAGGGGGGCAGTGAGCTCACGGAGCAGGGGAATGTTCTGCTGACACCCTCTTCGGGGTTGTCAGGCCCAAGTCTCTGGTGTCCACCCAACCCCGTCACACCTCATCAGCCTGCATCTCCAGCCCGATGGGACACGACGACGGCCCACGCCTTCCAAGCCATCCGGGATGCCAAGGCGACTGCAGTCCCTTGTGCCCACCTGACGATCTGAAGCGCCCTCCTCCTCCAGCCGATGCGATCAGGAAAGCCGGCTCAAAGAGGTACGGAGGTCAGAATTGCCGGGCTACTACGCTGCTTGTGGCAGGCGCCCTCCTTCCCCGGGACGGCCCCGGGCACCGCCTCCAGCCTTGTCCTGTGCGGTTGTGGCGGGAGAGCGCTGACACTGCGGTCGGCCGGCTGGCCGGGCACGCTAATGCGCATGCGCAAGCGGGGCCTCAGAAGCGCGAGCGCTGAGCAGGGGCTCGCGTCACAGTGACCGCCGCCGTGTCCTGGGCAACCGTCTCAGCGGTTTGCCAAGGCAGGGGCCCGCTGCGACAGTACCTGGGCGTTGGGCGACGCCCCCCACCCCACCGCGATCGTCGCCACGGTCCCGCGATTTCCGGAGTCCGGCTTGGAGTAACCAGGCTGAGAAAAGTTCGAGGGGACCTTCAGCGATGCCCAGGGCGATGGATCGCCAAGGATCCCCAAATGTTTCAGGCCTGTCCAGACTCTGTTGGGGCGCGTATCCTTGAAGGCTGTCCATGCTGGAAATTCCAGGTAAGGTCAGCCTGTGTGCTGCGGGGCTGCTCTATCCCCGATGGCATTCCCGGAAGGGAGGAGAACCGCACAGCCTCAGGAGCTGCCTGCGACTGTTGGGTTTCTCCGCGTGGCTTAGTCTCCGTTTGTTGGTGTGTGTGTGTGGGGGGGGGGGGGACTTGGAAATCAAGGCAGGGCCCCTTGGTGGGTGGCCCATGTCGAAGGGGGGCAGTGAGCTCACGGAGCAGGGGAATGTTCTGCTGACACCCTCCTCGGGGGTGTCAGGCCCAAGTCTCTGGTGTCCACCCACCCCTCCACACGTCATCAGCCTGCGTCTTCAGCCCGATGGGACCCGATCACGGCCCACTCCTTCCAAGCCATCCGGGATGCCATGGCGAGGGCAGTCCCTAGTGCCCACCTGACGATCTGAAGCGCGCTCCTCCTCCAGCCGATGCGATCAGGAAAGCCGGCTCAAAGAGGTACGGAGGTCAGAAGTGACGGGCTCCTGCGCTGCTTGTGGCAGGCGGCCTCCTTCCCCGGGACGGCCCCGGGCACCGCCTCCAGCCTTCTCCTGTGCGGCTGCGGCGGGAGAGCGCTGACACTGCGGTCGTCCATCCGGCCGGGCACACAAATGGGCATGCGCAAGCGGGGCCACAGAAGCGCGAGCGCTGAGCAGGGGCTCGCGTCACAATGACCGCCGCCGTGTCCTGGGCAACCGTCTCAGCGGTTTGCCAAGGCAGGGGCCCGCTGCGGCAGTACCTGGGCGTTGGGCGACGCCCCCCACCCACCGAGATCGTCGCCATGGTCCCACGATTTCCGTAGTCCGGCTTGGCGGAACCAGGCTGAGAAGAGTTCGAGGGGACCTTCAGCGATGCCCAGGGCGATGGATCGCCAAGGATCCCCAAATGTTTCAGTCCTGCCCAGACTCTGTTGGGGCGCGTCTCCTTGAAGGCTGTCCATGCTGGAAATTCCAGGTAAGGTCAGCCTGTGTGCTGCGGGGCTGCTCTATCCCCGAGGGGCTTCCAAGAAGGGAGGAGAACTGCACAGCCTCAGGAGCTGCCTGCGACTGTTGGGTTTCCCCGCGTGGCTTAGTCTCCGTGTGTGTGTGTGTGTGTGTGTGTGTGTGTGTGTGTGTGTGTGTGGGTGTGTGTTGACTTGGAAACCAAGGCAGGGCCCCTTTGTGTGTGGCCCATGTCGAAGGGGGGCAGTGAGCTCACGGAGCAGGGGAATATTCTGCTGACACCCTCCTCGGGGTTGTCAGGCCCAAGTCTCTGGTGTCCACCCACCCCCGCCACACCTCATCAGCCTGCATCTCCAGCCCGATAGGACCCGACCACGGCCCACTCCTTCCAAGCCATCCGGGATGCCATGGCAAGGGCAGTCCCTAGTGCCCACCTGACGATCTGAAGCACCCTCCTCCTCCAGCCGAAGCGATCAGGTAAGCCGGCTCAAAGAGGTACGGAGGTCAGAAGTGCCGGGCTCCTGCGCTGCTTGTGGCAGGCGCCCTCGTTTCCCGTGACGTCCCCGGGCACCGCCTCCAGACTTGTCCTGTGCGGCTGCGGCGGAAGAGCGCTGACACTGCGGTCGGCCGGCCGGCCGGGCACGGCAATGCGCATGCGCAAGCGGGGCCTCAGAAGCGCGAGCGCTGAGCAGGGGCTCGCGTCACAGTGACCGCCGCCGTGTCCTGGGCAACCGTCTCAGCGGTTTGCCAAGGCAGGGGCCCGCTGCGGCAGGACCTGGGCTTTGGGCGACGCCCCCCACCCAACCGCGATCGTCGCCACGGCCCCGCGATTTCCGGAGTCCGGCTTGGCGGAACCAGGCTGAGAAAAGTTCGAGGGGACCTTCAGCGATGCCCAGGGCGATGGATCCCCAAGGATCCCCAAATGTTTCAGGCCTGCCCAGACTCTGTAGGGGTGCGTCTGGTGTCCACACCCCACCCACCCCCGCCACACCTCATCAGCCTGCCTCTCCAGCCCGATGGACCCGACGACGGCCCACGCCTTCCAAGTCATCCGGGATCCCAGGCGACGGCAGTCCCTTGTGCCCACCTGACGATCCGAAGCGCCCTCCTCCTCCAGCCGATGCGATCAGGAAAGCCGGCTCAAAGAGGTACGGAGGTCAGAAGTGCCGGGCTGCTGCGCTGCTTGTGGCAGGCGGCCTCCTTCCCCGGGACGGCCGCGGGCACCGCCTCCAGCCTTGTCCTGTGCGGCTGCGGCGGGAGAGCGCTGACCCTGCGGTCGGCCGGCTGGCCGGGCACGCCAATGCGCATGCGCAAGCGGGGCCTCAGAAGCGCGAGCGCTGAGCAGGGGCTCGCGTCACAGTGACCGCCGCCGTGTCCTGGGCAACCGTCTCAGCGGTTTGCCAAGGCAGGGGCCCGCTGCGGCAGGACCTGGGCTTTGGGCGACGCCCCCCACCCAACCGTGATCGTCGCCACGGTCCCGCGATTTCCGGAGTCCGGCTTGGCGGAACCAGTCTGAGAAAAGGTCGAGGGGACCTTCAGCGATGCCCAGGGCGATGGATCCCCAAGGATCCCCAAATGTTTCAGGCCTGACCGGACTCTGTTGGGGCGCGTCTCCTTGAAGGCTGTCCATGCTGGAAATTCCAGGTAAGGTCAGCCTGTGTGCTGCGGGGCTGCTCTATCACCGAGGGGCTTCCCGGAAGGGAGGAGAACCGCACAGCCTCAGGAGCTGCCTGCGACTGTTGGGTTTCTCCACGTGGCTTAGTCTCCGTGTGTTGGTGTGTGTGTGTGTGTGTGTGTGTGTGGACTTGGAAATCAAGGCAGGGCCCCTTGGTGGGTGGCTCATGTCAAAGGGGGGCAGTGAGCTCACGGAGCAGGGGAATGTTCTGATGACACCCTCCTCGCGGGTGTCAGGCCCAAGTCTCTGGTGTCCACCCACCCCCGCCACACCTCATCAGCCTGCATCTCCAGCCCGATGGGACCCGACCACGGCCAACTCCTTCCAAGCCATCCGGGATGCCATGACGAGGGCAGTCCCTAGTGCCCACCTGACGATCCGAAGCGCCCTCCTCCTCCAACCGATGAGATCAGGAAAGCCGGCTCAAAGAGGTACGGAGGTCAGAAGTGCCGGGCTACTGCGCTGCTTGTGGCAGGCAGCCTCCTTCCCCGGGACGGACCCGGGCACCGCCTCCAGCCTTGTCCTGTGTGGCTGCGGCGGGAGAGCGCTGACACTGCGGTCGGCCGGCCGGCCGGGCACGCCAATGCGCAAGAGCAAGCGGGGCCTCAGAAACGCGAGCGCTGAGCAGGGGCTCGCGTCACAGTGACCGCCGCCGTGTCCTGGGCAACTGTCTCAGCGGTTTGCCAAGGCAGGGGCCCGCTGCAGCAGTACCTGGGCTTTGGGCGACGCCCCCCACCCCACCGCGATCGTCGCCACGGTCCCGCGATTTCCGGAGTCCGGCTTGGCGGAACCAGGCTGAGAAAAGGTCCAGGGGAACTTCAGGGATGCCCTGGGTGATGGATCCCCAAGGATCCCCTAGATGTTTCAGGCCTTCCCAGACTCTGTTGGGGCGCGTCTCCTTGAAGGCTGTCCATGCTGGAAATTCCAGGTAAGGTCAGCCTGTGTGCTGCGGGGCTGCTCTATCGCCGAGGGGCTTCCCGGAAGGGAGGAGAACCGCACAGCCTCAGGAGATGCCTGCGACTGTTGGGTTTCTCCGCGTGGCTTAGTCTCCGTGTGCTGGTGTGTGTGTGTGTGGGGCGGGGGGGGGACTTGGAAATCAAGGCAGGGCCCCTTGGTGGGTGGCCCATGTCGAAGGGGGGCAGTGAGCTCACGGAGCAGGGGAATGTTCTGCTGACAACCTCTTCGGGGTTGTCAGGCCCAAGTCTCTGGTGTCCACCCACCCCCGCCACACCTCATCAGCCTGCATCTCCAGCCCGATGGGACACGAGGACGGCCCACGCCTTCCAAGCCATTCGGGATGCCAAGGCGACTGCAGTCCCTTGTGCCCACCTGACGATCTGAAGCGCCCTCCTCCTAGAGCCGATGCGATCAGGAAAGCCGGCTCAAAGAGGTACGGAGGTCAGAATTGCCGGGCTACTACGCTGCTTGTGGCAGGCGGGCTCCTTCCCCGGGACGGCCCCGGGCACCGCCTCCAGCCTTGTACTGTGCGGTTGTGGCAGGAGAGCGCTGACACTGCGGTCGGCCGGCTGGCCGGGCACGCTAATGCGCATGCGCAAGCGGGGCCTCAGAAGCGCGAGCGCTGAGCAGGGGCTCGCGTCACAGTGACCGCCGCCGTGTCCTGGGCAACCGTCTCAGCGGTTTGCCAAGGCAGGGGCCCGCTGCGGCAGAACCTGGGCTTTGGGCAACGCCCCCCACCCAACCGCGATCGTCGCCACGGTCCCGCGATTTCCTGAGTCCGGCTTGGCGGAACCAGGCTGAGAAAAGTTCGAGGGGACCTTCAGCGATGCCCAGGGCGATGGATCCCCAAGGATCCCCAAATGTTTCAGACCTGCCCAGACTCTGTAGGGGTGCGTCCGTTGTCCACCCCCCGCCCACCCCCGCCACACCTCATCAGCCTGCCTCTCCAGCCCGATGGGACACGACGATGGCCCACGCCTTCCAAGCCATCCGGGATGCCATGGCGAGGGCAATCCTTAGTGCCCACCTGACGATCTGAAGCGCCCTCCTCCTCCAGCCGATGCGATCAGGAAAGCCGGCTCAAAGAGGTACGGAGGTCAGAAGTGCCGGGCTGCTGCGCTGCTTGTGGCAGGCGGCCCCCTTCCCCGGGACGGCCCCGGGCACCGCCTCCAGCCTTGTCCTGTGCGGCTGCGGCGGGAGAGCGCTGACACTGCGGTCGGCTGGCTGGCCGGGCACGCCAATGCGCATGCGCAAGCGGGGCCTCAGAAGCGCGAGCGCTGAGCAGGGGCTCGCGTCACAGTGACCGCCGCCGTGTCCTGGGCAACCGTCTCAGCGGTTTGCCAAGGAAGGGGCCCGCTGCGGCAGGACTTGGGCTTTGGGCGACGCCCCCTACCCAACCGCGATCTTCGCCACGGTCCCGCGATTTCCGGAGTCCGGCTTGGCGGATCCAGGCTGAGAAAAGGTTGAGGGGACCTTCAGAGATGCCCAGGGCGATGGATCCCCAAGGATCCCCAAATGTTTCAGGCCTGACCGGACTCTGTTGGGGTGCGTCTCCTTGAAGGCTGTCCATGCTGGAAATTACAGGTAAGGTCAGCCTGTGTGCTGCGTGGCTGCTCTATCCCCGAGGGGCTTCCCGGAAGGGAGGAGAACCGCACAGCCTCAGGAGCTGCCTGCGACTGTTGGGTTTCTCCGCGTGGCTTAGTCTCCGTGTGTTGGGGTGTGTGTGTGTGTGTGTGTGTACTTCGAAATCAAGGCAGGGCCCCTTGGTGGGTGGCCCATGTCAAAGGGGGGCAGTGAGCTCACGGAGCAGGGGAATGTTCTGCTGACACCCTCCTCGCGGGTGTCAGGCCCAAGTCTCTGGTGTCCACCCACCCCCGCCACACCTCATCAGCCTGCATCTCCAGCCCGATGGGACCCGACCACGGCCCACACCTTCCAAGCCATCCGGGATGCCATGGCGAGGGCAATCCTTAGTGCCCACCTGACGATCTGAAGCGCTCTCCTCCTCCAGCCAATGCGATCAGGAAAGCCGGCTCAAAGAGGTACGGATGTCAGAAGTGCCGGGCTGCTGCGCTGCTTGTGGCAGGCGGCCTCCTTCCCCGGTACGGCCCCGGGCACCGCCTCCAGCCTTGTCCTGTGCGGCTGCCGCGGGAGAGCGCTGACACTGCGGTCGTCCGGCCGGCCGGGCACGCCAATGCGCATGCGCAAGCGGGGCCTCAGAAACGCGAGCGCTGAGCAGGGGCTCGCGTCACAGTGACCGCCGCCGGGTCCTGGGCAAAGGTCTCAGCGGTTTGCTAAGGCAGGGGACCGCTGCGGCAGTACCTGGGCTTTGGGCGACGCCCCCCACCCCACCGCGATCGTCGCCACGGTCGCACGATTTCCGGAGGGCGGCTTGGCGGAACCAGGGTGAGAAAAGTTTGAGGGGACCTTCAGCGTTGCCCAGGGCGATGGATCGCCAAGGATCCCCAAATGTTTCAGGCCTGCCCAGACTCTGTTGGGGCGCGTCTCCTTGAAGGCTGTCCATGCTGGAAATTCCAGGTAAGGTCAGCCTGTATTCTGCGGGGCTGCTCTATGCCCGATGGCATTCCCGGAAGGGAGGAGAATCGCACAGCCTCAGGAACTGCCTGCGACTGTTGGATTTCTCCGCGTGGCTTAGTCTCCGTGTGTGTGTGTGTGTGTGTGTGTATCTGTGGACTTGGAAACCAAGGCAGGGCCCCTTGGTGGGTGGCCCATGTCGAAGGGGGGCAGTGAGCTCACGGAGCAGGGTAATGTTCTGCTGACACCCTCCTCGGGGGTCTCAGGCCCAAGTTTCTGGTGCCCACCCACCCCCGCCACACCTCATCAGCCTGCCTCTCCAGCCCGATGGGACCCGACGACGGCCTACGCCTTCCAAGCTATCCGTGATGCCAAGGCGGGGCAGTCCCTAGTGCCCACCTGACGATCTGAAGCGCCCTCCTCCTCCAGCCGATGCGATCACGAAAGCCGGCTCAAAGAGGTACGGAGGTCAGAAGTGCCGGGCTACTGCGCTGCTTGTGGCAGGCGGCCTCCTTCCCCGGGACGGCCCCGGGCACCGCCTCCAGCCTTGTCCTGTGCGGCTGCGGCGGGAGAGCGCTGACACTGCGGTCGGCCGGCCGGCCGGGCACGCCAATGCGCATGCGCAAGCGGGGCCTCAGAAGCGCGAGCGCTGAGCAGGGGCTTGCGTCACAGTGACCGCGGCCGTGTCCTGGGCAACCATCTCAGTGGTTTGCCAAGGCAGGGGCCATCTGCGGCAATTCCTGGGCTTTGGGCGACGCCCCCCACTCCACCGCGATCGTCGCCACGGTCCCGCGATTTCCGGAGTCCGGCTTGGCGGAACCAGGCTGAGAAAATGTCGAGGGGACCTTCAGCTTTGCCCAGGGCGATGGATCGCCAAGGATCCCCAAATGTTTCAGGCCTGCCCAGTCTCTGTTGAGGCTCGTCTCCTTGAAGGCTGTCCATGCTGGAAATTCCAGGTAAGGTCAGCCTGTGTTCTGCCGGGCTGCTCTATCCCCGAGGGCCTTCCCGGAAGGGAGGAGAACTGCACAGCCTCAGGAGCTGCCTGCGACTGTTGGGTTTCTCCGCGTGGCTTAGTCTCCGTGTGTGTGTGTGTGTGTGTGTGTGTGTGTGTGTGTGTGTGTGTGTTGACTTGGAAACCAAGGCAGGGCCCCTTGGTGGGTGGCCCATGTCGAAGTGGGGCAGGAGCTCACGGAGCAGGGGAATGTTCTGCTGACACCCTCCTCGGTGGTCTCAGGCCCAAGTTTCTGGTGCCCACCCACCCCCGCCACACCTCATCAGCCTGCATCTCCAGCCCGATGGGACCCGAACACGGCCCACTCCTTCCAAGCCATCCGGGATTCCATGGCGATGGCAGTCCCTAGTGCGCACCTGACGATCCGAAGCGCCCTCCTCCTACAGCCGATGCGATCAGGAAATCCGGCTCAAAGAGGTACGGAGGTCAGAAGTGCCGGGCTACTGCGCTGCTTGTGGCAGGCGGCCTCCTTCCCCGGGACGGCCCCGGGCACCGCCTCCAGCCTTGTCCTGTGCGGCTGCCGCGGGAGAGCGCTGACACTGCGGTCGACCGGCCGGCCGGGCACGCCAATGCGCATGCGCAAGCGGGGCCTCAGAAGCGCGAGCGCTGAGCAGGGGCTTGCGTCACAGTGACCGCCGCCGAGTCCTGGGCAACCGTCTCAGCGGTTTGCTAAGGCAGGGGCCCGCTGCGGCAGTACCTGGGCTTTGGGCGACGACCCCCACCCCACCGCGATCGTCTCCACGGTCCCGCGATTTCCGGAGTCCGGCTTGGCGGAACCAGGGTGAGAAAAGGTCGAGGGGACCTTCAGCGATGCCCAGGGCGATGGATCGCGAAGGATCCCCAAATGTTTCAGGCCTGCCCAGACTCTGTTGGGGCGCGTCTCCTTGAAGGCTGTCCATGCTGGAAATTCCAGGTAAGGTCAGCCTGTGTTCTGCGGGGCTGCTCTATCCCCGATGGCATTCCCGGAAGGGAGGAGAAACGCACAGCCTCAGGAACTGCCTGCAACTGTTGGATTTCTCCGCGTGGCTTAGTCTCCGTCTGTGTGTGTGTGTGTGTGTGTGTGTGTGTGTGTGGACTTGGAAACCAAGGCAGGGCCCCTTGGTGTGTGGCCCATGTCGAAGGGGGGCAGTGAGCTCACGGAGCAGGGGAATGTTCTTCTGACACCCTCCTCGGGGGTCTCAGGCCCAAGTTTCTGGTGCCCACCCACCCCCGCCACACCTCATCAGCCTGCCTCTCCAGCCAGATGGGACCCGACGACGGCCCACGCCTTCCAAGCTATCCGTGATGCCAAGGCGAGGTAGTCCCTACTGCCCACCTAACGATCTGAAGCGCCCTCCTCCTCCAGCCGATGCGATCAGGACAGCCGGCTCAAAGAGGTACGGAGGTCAGAAGTGCCGGGCTACTGCGCTGCTTGTGGCAGGCGGCCTCCTTCCCCGGGACGGCCCCGGGCACCGCCTCCAGCCTTGTCCTGTGCGGCTGCGGCGGGAGAGCGCTGACACTGCGGTCGGCCGGCCGGCCGGGCACGCCAATGCGCATGCGCAAGCGGGGCCTCAGAAGCGCGAGCGCTGAGCAGCGGCTCGCGTCACAGTGACCGCCGCAGTGTCCTGGGCAACCGTCTCAGCGGTTTGTCAAGGCAGGGGCCAGCTGCAGTACCTGGGCTTTGGGCGACGCCCCCCACCCCACCGCGATCGTCGCCACGGTCCCGCGATTTCCGTAGTCCGGCTTGGCGGAACCAGGCTGAGAAAAGTTCGAGGGGACCTTCAGCGATGCCCAGGGCGATGGATCGCCAAGGATCCCCAAATGTTTCAGGCCTGCCCAGACTCTGTTGGGGCGCGTCTCCTTGAAGGCTGTCCATGCTGGAAATTCCAGGTAAGGTCAGCCTGTGTTCTGCGGGGCTGCTCTATCCCCGAGGGGCTTCCCGGAAGGGAGGAGAACCGCACAGCCTCAGGAGCTGCCTGCGAGTTTTGGATTTCTCCACGTGGCTTAGTCTCCGTGTGTGTGTGTGTTTGCGCATGTGTGTGTGTCTGCTCGTATGTCTCCGTGTGTGTTTACGTGTGTGTACCTGTGCTTGTGCTGCTTGTCGTCGGGGCTCGCGTCACAATGACTGCGGCCGTGGCTTTGGGAACCGTCTCAGCGGCTTGGCAAAGCAGGATCCAACTGCGGCAGTACCTCTGCGTTGGTCGACGGCCCCCCCCCTCACGCCGATCGTCTCCACGGTCCCGCGAAATGTGTGCGATTCATGCTGTTAATTTCTACTTTTGTTGGTGAGAATATAAAGGCTTAGAGAAATAAAATTAATTATCTCAGATTACACAACTGGAAACTGTTAAATCCAGAATTCTCTCTCATGTGTATGTATGTCTAGGTTGCAGCAGCATTAATCAATTTTTATGATTCTTTTTTTAACCTGTGTCTATTTTGTTTCTAATTTTTCTAGTATCAGAAACTCAATTTTTATTAAATCACTTTGGTTATTTTTATTTATAATGTCAAAAACCTGATGAAAATATTTTAGTAAGATCTTTAAAATTCATATGTCTGTGCTTTGCGTTAAATCGACAGAGTCTGGTTATTAACATTGCTTTGTAAAGCAGGTGGTTTCTAGGTATAATGAGACAATATTTAGTGGAGGGATCAATGCAAACTGTTAAATACATGCCTCACTTAACTAAGCCAGTGACTACTTGACCCTAGCTAATCCATGAAATGCTCAATTTAATTTACTGCTCCCATATGTTCTGTTTTTTTTTCCTTAAAAAAGTTTCTATTCTGAATTTTATGCAAAATCCCCTACTTCAAATATTTTCAATTCATTTAATACCTTTTGTTAACATTGTGCTGACCAAAAAGAATGTCCACTGTCCCAATTCAAACCAGTTTTAATCTTTAGTATGGATAATAACTGTGGTTTTAATTCAATTGTTTTTCTACTTATATTTTCCCTATTATTGTGAAAATTATCACAGTTTTTCAGTTAACCTTAATATTTAAACCTTAACTTTTATGACATACTAAACATTTGTGTCCCCTCAATATTCATATGATGAAATCCTAATGCCACAATATTGAGAGGTAGAAAGTTTCGCAGGAAATTAGGTCATGAGGGTGCAGCCCTTATGAATGGTCTTGGTGCCCTTACACAAGAAACCCTAGACCAATATCTCCCTATTACCCCATCCCTTCAGTCTCTGATAATCACCCTTCTACTCTTTGTTACTATGAGTTCAACTCTCTTAGATTTGCATATATGTGAGATCATGTGATATTTATCTTTGTGTGTCTAGCCTATCTCACCTAACATAATATTTATAGTTTTATACATTTTACAAATGTCAAAATGTCTTTCTTTTTTAAGGCTAAATAATATTCTATTGTAAGTATATACCACAGTTTCTTTATTCATCTACCAATGGAAATTTAGAGTGTTTCCATATCTTGGCTGTTGTAAATTAAGCTGCCATAAAACGTGGGATTAGAGTGCAAGTGACTTTTCAACATACTGATTTTGTTTCCTTTGGCTATGTAGCCAGAAGTGGAATGGCTGGATCACACACTAGTTCTACTTTCAAATTTTTGAGGACCCTCCATACCGTTTTTCATGACTGTATTAATTTATATTTCTTCCAACTGTGCACAAGGTTTCTCATTTCTCCACATCCTTACCATCACTTGTTATCTTTTCTTTTTCTGATAATAGCCATTCTAACATGTGTAAGGTGATGTTTCACTGTGCTTTTCATCCAATTTCCTGGATGGTAACTGAGTTGAGAACTTTTTCACTTACCTGTTGGCCATTTGTATGTCTCCTTTTGAGAATTGTCTACTCACGTGTTTTACTCATTTTTAATATGTAGTGTAAAACAATGTGAATAATATTAATAATATTTTGCTCTATTATTGAAATTTGTTATGAGAATGTATCTTTTTATTTATTGATTTGAGGCAAGGTCTTACTTTCCTCAGCCAGGCTGGAGTTCAGTGGCACATTTAAAGTTCACTGTAGTTTTGACTTCCTGGGCTCAAGTGATCCTCCCACCTCAAAGCCTTCTGAGTAGCTGGGACTACAGGTGCTTGCCATCACTGCTGGCTAATATTTGTATTGTTTGTTTGTAGAGATGTGGCTTTGCCGTGTTGCCCAGAGTTGTCTCAAACTCCTGGGCTCAGACAGTCCACCAGCCTCGGCCTCCCAAAGTGTTGTGATTGTAGGCATGAGCCATCATTCTGAGCTTAAGAGAGCATATCTTAAGTGTTCTCACCACATCAAAATAAGAAATATATTTAAAAATAATAATAAAGGAGTAACAAAGAATATGATACTATCTGAGGTGGTGGATGTTAACTAACTTGGTTATAGTGATTATTTTACTATATATGAATATACATATATACATACATATATATATTTCATCAAATTGTAAACCTTAAATATATACAATCATCAATTGTCAGATATTCCTAAATTGAAAAAGTAAATACAACAAATAATAAATAAATAAGACCCCAGAGAGCGCTGTTGCCATCTTTCTCCCATGAAAGTTTACAAGAAGCTGGTAGTCTATAACTCAAGAAAACTGACTTCACTAGAATTTAACCATGCTAACACCAGCATCTCTGACATCCAGCCTCCCGAATTATGAGAAATACGTTTGTTTATAAGCCACCCAGTCTACAGTACTTTGTTATAGTAGTCAGAACTTCCTAAGACACCTTTATTAATAGGGCATTTATAAATGCAAATTAAAACCAACCTCTCCTTATCCTTTTCTCTCTATGAAAGTCCTCTAGAAAATTAAGGGCATTTATTTCACTTTCTTCTATTTTGTAACTTTAAACTGTTAAGTTACCTGGGGCCGTAGTCTAAGGTTTAGTTAACCTAATATGTATTACAATTTTTTTTTTTTTTTTTTTTTTTTTTTTTAGCAGAGAGAAACTTATTAGACATAGAGAGAGAGAGAGGAGAGAGCTCCCACGCTGCCATGGGAGGGATCCAAGGGAGGAATCCCATATTATACATTTTAATCTAAAGTTTGTCTTAATAAATGCTTAACAATTTGTCATTAGAAAACATCATTTCATTTATTTAGTCCTTACATTTTTCTTAAGCATTTTAATGTATATCATCATGTAATCACAAATGTAACGTTTCCATATACTTTAAAGGTGAAGATTCATCATCTGTAAACAAACTTTTTTCTGCCAGAAAAAAAAGACCAATTTTTCTCAATCCTGCATTAAAATAAAATTAGAGAAAGCAAAATAGTTTATTTACAGGATTTCTTGCTTATATCAAAGCAATTATGTAACTTTATTTCTTGAAGATATGTTTCAGTAGAAGTTTCATTGTTCTCTGTAAGTGAACTTGAATCATCATTTAGTAGAAAAAATAGAATGATTTTTCCCATAGCAAACCCTCCAGTGACCAATTTCTTCTCTCTGTTTCTCAAAAGATATCTGCATCAGTATTTGAACCAAGATGTTTCTGTGCACTTCATGAAGTAATAATCTTTCTTGAAGTCTTTTTCCTCTTCGTTAAAAAGATCACATCTTCTCCCTCCTAGATAGAAAGCACTTTCTTGTGATTTCTAACTAGTAATATTATTTTGAGGAAAATATGTGCATAGTACTTCCATCTTGACTATTATTGCAGAATTTTTAAATAGTCTTTCGACTTAACATATTATCTACATTAATTTTGTGTATTTTAATTCCCTTGCATTGTTCGTTTTCTGAATTTCTGACTTTATTATCCTTCATGCATTTTTAAAGTCTCATCTAATTTACAACTCTTTGCTTTCTTATTTCATAATATATGTTTCTGATGTCATTGTGCCTGTCTGTGTTTCATCCAGCTCATTTCACTGTCCTGCTAAAATCTGACAGCATTTTCTTCCAGCATAACACTCGATATTCATGTTTCAAATTGTTGTTCTGTTGTCTTCTGGAACATGTACTTCTTTACAATGATGTTGAAAGACTCATGCTATTGGTGACAAGTGGTGAAATTAAACACAAAAGTAGGTATCTACATAATTATACTCTATAATACTTTGTGAAATGACTGATTATAATAGAAATTTTACTATTGCTTTGCTATGTGAAAGATTTTTCTGACTTTAAGGCAATTGTTATTTGACATCTGAACATTCTGTTGTGGCATACATTTTTAAAAGTCAGATTTATGCCACTCAAGTTTATAGTGAATATACTTTAATTTAAATAACTATAATTAAATAGCATACTAGGTGGATGTTTTTTCATTTTCCATGTTCATTCAATTAGGAAAGATCCTTATTTGCTTTGTCTGCAAAGGGCCGGGTTTTCTTTGCCTACGTAAAACATCTATGTAATTTGAATCAGTGTTCTTATCACTCTAAGCAAAATTGAATTAAATTTGAGTCCTTTAGCCTTAAACACAATTCCACTCTTCAGTTTATTAAGGGTCAGAATTTGCACCATTAGGTGGTGCTATGGTTTGAATGTATTCCTGAAAGTTAATGTGTTAGAAACTTAATCCTCAATGAAATACTGTTGAGAGGTGGGATCTTTAAGAGGTGATTAAGTCATGAGGGCTCTGCCCCTGTGAATGGACGCAAGCCCTTATTGTAGGAGTAAGTTTTTTATCACAAGAGCAGGTTTGTTACAGAAGCAAATTTCATTCTCTCTTGCTAACTTGCTGTTGCCCTCACTTGGTCTTTTGCCTTGCACTAAGAGATGATGCAACATGAAGGCCCTAACCAGACGCCAGCATCATGCTTTTGGATTTCCCAGACTCCAGACTGTGAACCAAATAAATGTATGTTTATTACAAATTATGCAGTCAGCGGTAACTATAGCAGCTAAAATGGACTAAGACAGGTGGTTTTACATTTTGTTCCCCAATGTGTGATATGCAAATAAGAATTTACTGAAGGTTATAAAACTATCCAATCTTGGGTCTAATTTCAGAAAACCTCAAAATCCTACAGACCAACACAGGTAGATAAATGGACAGATAGATAGTAATACAGATACATATCTTCAAAAATAGTGTTTAGCTTTAAAATATTTTGAATTTTGAATTTTCAGGAGTCAACTCATATCTCTGGTTTTAATGAGGTAGCAAAATAGAATAAGCTAAGTATATATCTCTCAAACATAAAAAGATATACTTCACAAAGTTTCTGTTAGCTAATAATTGGAAAAACAGTAAGGACTTCATTTGCTTAGTTCAATTGTGATCAATAAATATTTGCTTCTTGCTTATTACATTCCTTGCACTGTGCGACACTCATCCCTATTGCTAGATTAGTATCTGAAGATGTAGATGAGACAAAAATGCAAATATCCTGCTATAATATGGATGAGAAATGCTATCATTGCAAAACAGAATCTCTGTAATGGACATTTAGCACACACTTAGTGGTCAAAGGAAGCTTTGGGCAATATACTCTTTAATTGACATTATTCACTCTTTATGGCCATATACTCTTTAATTGACATTATTCACTACTGTTGCATTTCTTGAAAATAACCAACATAGCACCCAATTCAGTTAATGTATTTAGTATAAGCAGATCAGAGACTTACTGATAAACATCATCCAGTCTGCAAGTTCTGAACCAGGATATCTACACTATATCCATAAATAAGAGTATAGACTTTGGAAAAAACTTCACCTTGATTTAAAAACTGGATCTTCTATTTTATTTTCTTAATGTTTTTATCTGCAAAGTAATGATAAAACTATAGTCAGTCTCATAGGTTCTTTTTTAAGGCTTCTATACAGTAATCTATGTACTAAGTAAAATACTGCATGTCTAGTATACAGGTAAAAGAGTGGCAATTATTAGTGTTCCTATATCTAATATTTCCATTATATTTTCTTAACTAAAAATGAACTGTCAAGAATTCATAGAAGATGGTGGAATAGAAAGCATCTAAAATCTGTGACCCTACCTAAACAATAATTGTACAGGCAGAATATGTCTGGTGTAACTTATTTTGGAACTCTAGAGTTCATAGAGCCTTGCACGTTCCTAGAAAGGAATATGTGATAAATTGAAGTTAATTTCAGTCAGCATCACCTTTTAGCATAGTAGCTGCCATCCATCCCCCACCCTTTTGCCCCAGGATCAGCTGTGAACATGTTTTTGGAGAAGGTTACACAAATCTTGCCAGAGTCAGGGTGGGGGAAAAAAGACCCTGTCTTCCAAGTACCAGAGGTCTGTGCTCTATTTTACACAGATCTCACAGAGGTCTAGACAAAAAGGGGCATTTGTTGTATTGCATCTCCCTGCATTGTGGCAAGTTTCACCCACTCCATCTGAAACAGTTTTCATGGTATTTAAAGGGCCTATATGTTTTTTGGTTTGTTTCCATCTCTATTTTCTCTCATACCCCTTTTGAAAACCAAACCTTGAACACCAGAACCTTTAAAAGCAACTGCATACAATGGGAAAATTAGAAAGTCACTGAACATGCCTATGGGAAGGCAAAGGTTCAGAAAGACCTGAAAATACCTTAAGTGTATACCTCAGTCTGATCTTTGGCACAGAGACAACATGCAACAATTTAAAAAACAACAATAACAACAACCAAAACCCAGCAAACCCTAGGGAAGGTAGGAGGATATAAAATCTAGTCACTACGTTATTAGATTCAAATGTCCAGATTTCAACTACTATGAAAAAAATCACAAGGTGCACAAATAAATGAAAATATATGGTTTATGCAAATGAAATAAATAAAATAACAGGAATTGTCCATGAAAAAGACTTAATTATAAGTTTATTTGTCAAATAAATTAAAACAACTTTCTTAAAAATGCTCAAAGAGGAAAAGGAAGACTATGGAGTACATCAAGAAAGTGATGTAAGAATAAAGTGAAAATATCAACATACAGATAGAAAACCTAAAAACAAACCAAACAGAAATTCTGGAGCTGAAAAGTACAAAAATATAAACGAAAAATTCACTAGAGAGATCCAAAGTCAGATTTGAACAGGCAGAAGAATCAGTGAACTTGGAAATAGGACGGTAGGAACAACAGAGCTTGAACAATAGAAACAAACAAAATGTTGAAGAAAAGTGATCAAAACCTAAGGGACCTGTGAAACACCATCAAGGCCATGCATTGTGAGAGCCCCAGAAAAAGAAGAGAAAAAGAAAGGAACCTACAAACTATCTGAAGATATTATAATTGAAAACTTCCCAAATTTGATGAAAGTCATGAATATAAACATCCAAGAAGCTCAATGACTCCAATTAGATGAACTCATAGAGACACACTGAAATACATAATCAAACTGTCAAAAGTAAAGACAAAGAGAATCCTAACAGCAGTAAGAGAAAAGGACTTAACCGGTACAAGGGATCCTTAACATAAGCAGATTTTACATCAATATCTTTAGAAGCTAAGAGGGAGCGAGCTGATATATTAAATGTTCTAAAAGACAAAACAACAAGAATCTGACAAGCAAAAATCCTATATTTAGAAAACCTGTCCTTTAAAAGTAAAGGAGAAATAAAGACATTTCTAAATAGACAAAAGCTGATAGAGTTCATTTTCAAAAGACTTGTCTGTGAGAAATGGCAAAGGGAATCTTACAGGTTGAAATGAAAGGATGTTAGAAAGTAATTCAAAGCCTTATGAAGAAATAAGGATCCCAGCAAAGGCAAATACATGGGTAATTGTAAAAACTGGTGTTACTATAACAGTGGTGTATAAATACACCTTTGGTTTTCTGCATAATTTAAAAGACTTGCATTTATTTCAAAAAAATTAGTCTAAAACTTAGTATTATTGAAACTTTGGTTGGTAAGTCCATATTTTAATATATATATAGTTTAAGAGATTAAAGCATTATGAAATTATAAGTTTATGTTCTTGAAAACTAAATATATAAAAATATAATTTTTAATTTAAGTTAAACTGGTATAAATTCAAATTGAAGTGTTAAAACTTTATGATATTTTATGTAATTTCCCTGGTAAATTATATAAATAAACTAGCTAAGAAATATACACAAAAGGAAATAAAAAAGGGATTTAATATTTTACAACAAAAAAATAGCTAAATTCAGAAGACAGTAATGCAAGAAACAAGAGACTAAGAAACTGTAAATATGTATAACACTAACAGCAATGTGGTGAAAGTCCATTCCAATCAGTGAACTTTAAATGTAAATTGATTAAACTCTCCAGTTAAAAGGCAGACATTAGCAGAATAAATTTAAAAAAATAATAATAATCCAACTACACTGTGTACAAGAGATTTACTTTAGATCCAAAGATACATAAAGGTTGAAAGTTAAAGAATATAAAAGAATATTTTATGCAAAAAGTAACTGAGAGATAATAGATACATTAATATCAGACAAAATAGACTAAATCAAAAAAGCTTCAAAAGACAAAGGATGTTATATATCAATAAAAGTTTTCATGTAGCAAGAAAATGTAACAATTTAAAAACATTTACAGGCTGGGTGTGGTGGCTCATGCCTATAATCCCAGCACTTTGGAAGGCTGAGGCACGTAGACCATCTTGCTTCCATTTCTCTAGATCACTGCTGTCTAATAGAAAATTCTACCATGATGGAAGCATTATCAGTCAGTGTTTTCTAATACAGTATCTGCTAGCCACATATGGTGATTCAGTACTTGAAATGTAGTTACTGCAACTGCTGAACTAAATGTTTCATAATATTTAATCCTAATTAATTTAAATAGTCACCCGTTTCTAATGGCTGTTGCGTGAGATAGTGCAACTCTGGATATTTACCTCTATAAATATTTTTTAAAGTATTTAATTTTTCAACACTCTTGTTCCTCTTCTCCTCCAAAAATAAAGACACAGGTTTTATCAGAAAAAAAGATAGCACTTCAATGTGCATTGAGGAGCTTGAGAGAGAAATTGATGAGGCCTAAGCAGCATCACAGACAAATGGCACCAGGTGCTGTCTTCTGACTCTTTCCCCCACATCGTGTTCAGTCTACACTTTTCTCTAAGGCACCTCGCAGCCCATGACTAATTATAGTGAGTATACTGAGACAGGTCTATTTCTGTAAGATGCAGGAGTCCTCTAAATGGTAACTTTCACAATTACTTAGCAGAAAACTTAGATCTGTTTGAGAATCCTTTTATCAAGCCTCCTTTATTTCCTCTTTCCTTTGCAGGAGTCAGATGTGCATCTTGGTGTGGAGATTCACTTTGCTTCTTCCAGCTGCCTCCTCCTTTTCCTTTACAGACATTTTTCCCTATAAACCTCTTGCACATCTGATGTTAACATGGCAAATACTACTCAGAGGACCTGAAATAGCACACAGGTCCTTGAGCTTTGTTAATAAAAAATATTTAATTTTATTTCAGGGTTAAAAGTCAACAAATCTCTAGAGAGAAACAGATCGTGGGCAACATATAATGAGTGACAGTTAAAATAATTAGAAATGTTTTCAAAATATATACAACTCCCTTCTGAGATGAGAAATCTAATTTTCATGGAAATATTTTGCCATTTTCTCCCTACTGAATCACTCTCTCTTTTGCTTATGTCTGCATCTTACATATGATAAAAGCATGATGATAGATTCAAAGAGAAATAATTTCCCATTATGGCTCAGTTGAAAAATGTATATAAATATGTCTGGAGCAGTGATTCTTAACCTGGCTGGTTTTGGTCTGCTAAAGACTATTTGTAAATGGAGACACCATGGCTTGTCAGAGTTGGATTGCTGCTACTGGCATCTATCAGACAGAGGTTATGGCTGCTATTAAACATCCTATAATGAACAGTGCAGATGCTGCACTACAAAAACAATCACCAAGCCCAAAATGTAAATAATGCCAAAGGTGAGAAATCGTGGTCTAAAACAAGTTCACAAAGCTTATGCGTATTTACGAATGATCTTTTCAAACCGTGTCCACATATTTGAAAGCTGTTTCACATAAAATATAGCTACTCCTAGACACACAAGAAACATAAGATTCCTCTTTAATGACAAACATTTTTAGTGTTGGAGTAATTTTGTACCACATTTAGGTGGCATATCCCATCACAATTCAATCAAACTTTTTGTTTCTGTAAAATTACTATTTGTTAAGTCAGTAGCTGAGAAATGATTTTTAATTATTAAAGTTATCTTGTATTTAAGTAACATACTCTGTAACTATAATAGTAAGATTATGAGGCTAGACATAACTCATTTTCTGGTAACATTACATTACTAAATAGTGAAAAGGACCACTAAATACCAAGATTGTTATATTTCCAATTGATTAAATCCTGTTATCTTCCTGCTCAGTGTCAAAATCTCATTCAGTTCGCACATACACACACAATCAGAAATAGAAATGAAAAGTATTATTGGGCCAGGATATGTGAGAAATCTTTGAAACATATCCACTAAAATATATATTGAAACACATATTTAATATATATAAATATATATGGAGAAAGAGAGAGTGTGTGTATTACAATTGAACAGTAAACCCAAACCCAAAAGACACTTGGTGGTTTACTGATACAATAGGTCCAAGAAGAGACCACTGATAAGTTACAGGGTAATTACTTGTGTTTACAGGTGACTTTTTTTCCACACAGCAAAATGTGTGTGAATTGCTCTTAGCACATCAATATTCTCTTAATACAGCAGCGACGGTCTCTGAGTTATTGTCTGTGAGAAATGTGAAGCAAGATGTACCATCTATTGTTGTAAGTTAATCTGTCCCTATTATATCACTGAAACAAGATCATAATACAACCTTTAAAAACATATCTCACAAATCTCACAAATAGATTATACAATATCTGATAATATAACAGCTGATTTTTTACTAAAGTATGAAGGTACTGCTAGATTTGTGAAAACTTTTTCAATAGGGAAGACCAAAATCAGAAGGTGCTCCATATCACAAGGAACTGTGTGTAATACAATATACAAAGTGACTGGCAGTCAGTAGATTTTATGAAAATCGGAAGATAAAAACAGTAAATATATACTGAGAGATGAAATGGCATATACTGGATTGAAACTGGATGATGGAGAGTTAAATTTCAATACCCTTATATACTTTTTACCAGCAAGGGTGGGAAGAGGAGTAAAACTAATGAGTAAAGAGTGATGTAGAATGAAGGGGCATAAAAGAAGCTCTACCTTAAAATAAGAAAATGGGGGTTAAAAGTAACTGTGACTTGCTCAATGTCTCCAAATAAGTTGTGGCCAAGATACAAAACTCGAAAGAAAGTCCAATGGGTCAAAGGATTATAAATCGTTCTACTATAAGGACACATGCACATGCATGTTCATAGCGGCACTGTTTACAATAGCAAAGACCTGGCACCAACCCAAATGCCCATCAATGATAGACTGGACAGGGAAAATGTGGCACATATACACCATGGAATGTTATGCAGCCATCAAAAATGATGAGTTCATGTCCTTTGTAGGGACATAGATGAACCTGGAAAACATCATTCTCAGCAAACTGACACAAGAACACAAAATCAAACACCGCATGTTCTCACTCATAGGCGGGTGTTTAACAATAAGAACACATGGACACAGGGAGGGGAGCACTACACACTGGGGTCTGTTATGGGGAAATAGGGAAGGGACAGCAGGGGGTGGGGAGTTGGGGAGAGATAGCATGGGGCGAAATGCCAGATACAGGTGAAGGGGAGGAAGGCAGCAAATCACACTGCCATGTATTCACCTATGCAACAATCTTGCATATTCTTCACAGGTACTCCAAAACCTAAAATGCAATTAAAAAAAAAAAAAGAAAGTCCAATGGGTCATAGAAAGTTCAATATAGTTTGATACCATTTATCTCTCTGTCTATTGACACATTTGTGAATTGCTTCTGATGAACTTCTTAGGTGCTTATCTTTAATATTTTTTTAAAAAATAAGCTTTTAATATTATGACAGCAAGTTACCAAATCTCAAGAAGCAGCAACTGAGCAAGTGGCACTAAACTCGTAAATATAGATCAAATATACTGCAATGAGTAATGATCCACTTCACCTAATGGTCAGCTTGCCCTGTCCTGAGACTTTTAAGGAATATACCAATTCAGGACTTAAAAACTACTTTTCAAATGGTTGGTGACATTTTCTTATATCTTATAATTCATCAGAATATGTATTTCTAAATATAATACCATGTCTAAATCTGAATCCTTCAGACATCATATTTTTTAACATTCTCAATAACTTCAAGTTGACTTAGCATTACGTATTTATCTTTTTCATTTGAAAAGTCATAATTTAAGAATTTGTCAATCAATTGATTATAATTTGTCATATAAATTCACTCAGTTTTTCTCTCCTGCTTACTTAAGATCAACAAGAAAGTATTTTAATGACATAAATATTTTAAGTATAACAAGATCAGAGAAGTAGCCAAGGAGACTTGACCAGCAGAGAGCTGTGGAGAACATAAACATAGTTTGATGATGTCAGGGACAAAATAGAGAGATAGCCACTAAAGGGACAGTAAAAGGAATATATTCAAAATAAGCTACTACTTGAATATTTTCATCTACATGTCATCTGAAAAATCTTCAGTAATGTAATAGGATCTAGAAATTTTTTTTTACTCTCATCACTAAGAAGTTAACTTTTGTCTATTGGCCAGGCTTGATGGAGGAAATGCTATTGCAAAACCGGCCTTACTGACAGCAATGATGATAATAGGACTTGATAAATATATAGGGTGGGTCATTCAGAGTCAAAAGGAGGCAAATATTTTAATGTATAATAAGGTCAGAGAAGCAGCCAGGGGGTTTGGGCAGCAGAGAGCTATGGAGAAGGTTAACAGACCTTAAAGGCACTATTGTTAATTTGGTTTAACAAAAGAAAATAAAAAATAGATTCTCTAAAGATTGAAGAAAGTTAATAAAACAAAAAGTTGTAATTCCTTGCCAGGTTTCCAGACAAAAGCCGGTTTAGGACCTGGACACTTCTGTCTGAAAATGAGACCAGCTCTACAGGAGAAAGGATGATGCTATAGCATCTCTCTTCAAGACAAAGTAGGACATATGTAGAAAAAAAACTTAGTAGGGCTTCTCTAAAATGTCTTTAATCAAAAAAGAGAATAAAGGACTCTGGGAGAATGGAGGACACTCCAATTTAAACAGTTTTCTATTGAACATTAGACAGAATCTTGGAAAGCCATGAAAATATGCCTCTCAGATCTCCTGCTACTACTGATTGATGGTCCCTGCTTCTGCCTTTCTGAATCCATCACCACTTTCACACTGTGGTCCCACTTTCCAAAGGCTTCTCCCAGACAATGGCTAGAAGCAACCCAGCCTAATAAAGTTTCATTCCTGTAAGACATGAGATGCTACCAATTGGAGATGTGGGCCCCATGGCTCCCTTTCAGCCTGGCTGCACCTGCTTTGAAACTGTGTTGCAGTCTGTGTTTCTTCCTATCCAACTCTCCTTCCTTTCCCCTGTCCTTCACTGATGAACACCTACTAGTATTAGGTGGCTCTCCCTGCCTTCTTTATATTTTAGCTGGTTATTCTTCACAGTCATTTCCATGTATATAACTCTCCTGTACATGTACTCCTATCTTTGTTTCCTCCTTCTCAGAAGATCCAGGGAAATAGACCACAGGATAGGGATTTGGCACTGACTCATTCATTCACACCTGGAAGCCAATAAAATGCCATTCTCAGTAGTACATAGTGACTGATAGCTTCTGGAAAAAGGTGGTGACCAAATTGCTAAAGAATTCTCATGTACACAGGTGACTTGAGAAAATATCTAGCTTGAGAAACTGCCACTTGGGGTGCAATAGTTTAGGCATTTGAAAAATATGGGGCAAACAGTGATTATTACATAAGCGGTGGATTAGACTCATTATTATTATGTCAAATTGATGCCTGCTGTGGAACATTGTTTTTGTTGTTGTTGCTGTTTATTTGTTTGAGATGGAGTCTTGCCCTGTTGCCCAGGCTGGAGTGCAATGGCGTGATCTGAACTCACTGCTACCTCCACCTGCCGGGTTCAAGGAATTCTCCTGTCTCAGTCTCCTGAGTAGCTGGTACTACAGGTGCACGCCACCACCACACCCAGCTAATCTTTGTATTTGTAGTAGAGATGGAGTTTCATCATATTTGTCGGGCTAATCTCTAATTCCTGACCTCAGGTGATCCACTGACCTCCACCTCCCAAAGTGCTGGGATTACAGGTATGAGCCATCGTGCCCAGACCATTAATTGTTATAAGCTAAATATTAGACCCTTTATCCTCTGTAAAAGAATAGATGATGGCCCAACAAGCTGAAGAATCAATAGTTTGAGTCACAGAGTTTCAGAGATATTTACATGTGAAATATAAATGCTCAAAGCAGGTCTGTCATGTTAAAATCAGGGCTGTGGTTGGAAACTCCTGTGCTCTTGCAACATGAGAGGGGTAAATACCTTCAGAACTTGTAGAGCTGATAGCTTCTTAGTAAGAACAAAAGCATACCCAGTGTTGGTCGATACTGCAGACACTTCTCTTTGTTAAGTCAATAGGTGTCCCACCAATAAGATTTCCCCACCTCCTCTCCTGACATCAAGCTCCAGTAGCTAGAATCCAATAGCTAGGATTAAATCCCAACATAACATTACTGAATATATGCTAGACTTGATGACGGAGGAAATACATTATTCACTAACAGAGCTACAAAAGTGAAATAGTGTGTTTCAGTAGGTAACCAGAGTGTATGAATTGATTGGATTATAAAGGTGCCATATTAAGAAGGGCAAAATGTAGATTAAATATTAATTCACTGAAATAGGGGAATTTTTTGAGATATCTGGCACGTAATCCAGTGGATGGGGCAAATTTACCACTAGAGAGGTTCCGAGAAGGCTAGAAAAGAAACATATCTAAGGTGAGTGGTGTCAAAAGAATAAAGAGGCTAAGGGAATTTGGAATGCTAAAATAGGAATATTATATAAACCCAGAAAAGCCACCCAAGGATTATGTTCCACAGGAAGGGTCAATGCATGCACAATTCACTAAGGCCTTCAGGAATGCACCAGGGATAGGGGAAGTGGCACCACTAAGAAGTTCAATAGCAGCAATTATCCAAACATCAGAACCAATGAAAGGAGAGGCATTTACATAAGTGGGAATTGTTAAAACTCAAGGAATGACAAGGCCACCAAGAAGCCTAGTGATGAGAGCCTGAACACCAGAAACCATAAGGTCACACCATAAAGATAGGTAAGCTTGATGCACAGAGAATTGAGAAAATGGTTCAAAAAGCGTGGATGAAGTTTCTAAGAACAAAGTACGCATGTAGCCAACAACAATCTACCAAACACAGAAGTGGACCCACGCCCATAGTAAGAGGTAACAGGTAAGAACCTAGGAAGAAGAGATTAATGGCAGGCACCCAAACAAAAAGTCATACTCCTTCATTCCGTTCTCAGGCTTCAGCCTATTTCCAGACCCAGCAACCATGGACTGAAGAAGGATCTGTGTCCCTGAGTAGAAGACCCCTCTAGTAAGGTGGCATATCCGGATAGTTTATATTATTATACAAAGAGTCTAAGTGGGCATTGATACCTAGAGCCCCAAAGCATCATCCTGGGCCTCCTGGTAGAGTCAGAGCTGAGAAGCGCAAGGTAATAATGCAATCCTTGCAATATGAACTTGGCTGATATTCAACTAAGTGGGTCTAAGTAACCACTCAGTGGTTATTTCTTCAGTTTCCAAATGTTTAATTGGAATTGATTTAGTTGACAATTTGCTTAAACCCCATATTAGTTTATTGGCCTCTGGGATAAGAGTTATCTCCCTGAGAAACGCTGAATAGAAATGGCTCCCTTCCCCCAGCCAAAATGATAACTCACACATCGTATTTTATGGATACGGCTAATGATAGAGACTTACTATCATGGCGTGTCTTTGTTTGTTAGAGCTGCCATAACAAAATACCACAGGTCAGGTTGCTCAAACAGCAGAAATTTACCTTTTCACAATCATGAAGCTAAAAGTTCAACATCAATGTGTTAGCTGGTTTGATTTCTTCTGAGGCCTCTCTCCTTGACCTGCAGATGGCCATCTTCTGTCTCTGTCCTCAAACAATCTTTTCTCTGTGTACCACATATCTGTTTAGATCTCTTCTTCCTATAGGGACAACGTTCATACTGTATTAGGACCTACCCTAGAATCTTATTTTACTTTACATACCTCTTTGAAGGCCTTTTATCCAAATAAAATCACATTCTTTGCTATTGAAAGGACTGTAACATATAAATTTGAGGGGACACAGTTCAGCCCATACCACAACTAAAGTATAAAAAGCTACAGGGGTGTCATGTGGTCTCTATTAGATCTCTGTTTAATTCACTTCTCTGACCTCTGCAGCCACTGGGTGAATCCTGGGAATGATTGTTACATAAGTGCAACAAAGGAGCAACCTGGTAGGAGAGGCTGTGCTCCCAGGCCTGACATCATTGCTCGTGTACATTGATAAGACCTCAGGTATATGGCATTTGCACATTGATTTCTTGACTGATTTCTATTTCACTTAGAAAAAGCATCAGGAAAAGTTCATATTCCCTTGGGACAGGCAATAATATTTACTTGCAGTTCTGTGTCAGGGCTCTGTTAACTGGCTCACGTTCTGTTATAGCCAGAAGAGACCTGAACAACCTGAATATCCCACTAACATTATAATGATTAATTATAGCAGAGGAACCATGCTAATTGGATAGGATAAGCAAAAGATTGTCTCGGTAAGACAAATGAGCTCCAGAGAAAGTGAGATAAATTCTATGAATAATTGGAAACCTAACCCATTTTTAGGAGACCAGGGGCCAAGAGCGTGCTGTGACTTCCTCTTTAAACTGAAAGACATATTACTGTGCTCTGAATTCCTCACCATTCTAATCCTGCTCTGGATGATACAGTGAGTAATAAGGAAGGCAGCCAACTCTGAGTGGGCCCCAGGTTGGGAAAGGGCTTTTTGAAAGATCCAAGCTGTACTGTGGGTAGCTCTATGGGTTGGGTCATACAATTCAGCAGATACTTTGGTGAGTCATCTGTAGCAGAAAAATATACAACATGGAGCTTACAGCAAATCCCAATTAGAGCATCACAACATTTTTTTTTTAATTTGAGAACAAGTCCATCTATCTGCACCAAGAAATTATACCCCTTTTAAGAAACAGCCCTAGCAGAGACAGAATGTTTGTTTGTAGTGCTCTGTGACAGTGTATACAAAAGTTCCCATTATGAGTCCAGTTCTGTAAGACCTCATAAATCACAAATTGTGTCAGGCCCAGGATTTTACCATAATAAGTAGGAAAGGTGTATCTGGATTAAGCCTTAATAGAACAAGAAGGGAGGCACAATAAGTAAGCTATATGAGCGAATATCACGGACCCTCCTCTCACCCAACAGTTTCTTTATGACCCTTCACTAGTTTATACTTTGGGCTGCACTGGAGAGCAAGAGATCACATTCAACCATCTGCAGGTGGAGAAAAAGGCCTGCACTTGGTTTACGAGTTGTCTATCTCAGTATGTGGGTGCAAGATGAAAACTGGTGGTCGCTGCCCTTCAATCCCATTTCAGCATGGTCTCAACTGACAGTAAAGAGAAGAGTATTCACAATTTCAAAGCTGCAAGCAATGCATCTGTTCATACACCTTGTGTACAAAACAAAGTGCCTGGAAGTAAGAAGATACTTGGAAGTCTTGGTGAAAATAGTGTGGATGAACATAGAGGGGGCCATAAAGAGTGAGATTTTTATATTATAGATCACTGCTCACCAGGGAGTGTCACCAGAGAGAAGGAACTGAGCAACCAAGAAGACAGCATTACTTAAGACTGTTGTTAATAACCAGTCTTTGTTTTTGATCTCTCCTATGCTGGTACAGGGGCACAGGAAGGGAATGCCATGGTGAAACATATGGACACTGTATGTGGGATCCACAGAATAAATGTGAATCTAGCCCACTTATCACTGTGAATCTAGTCACTGATACACGTGAGTGCCTAGCCTGTTAGCAATTTGTTAGAGTTTAATGCTAAACTCTAAATAGAGTAGTATTTCTCAAGAGACCAATGGCCACTCGATGGCAAGTTGGCTACCTTACTTTTTACATCCTGGGACTGTAATTTTTCTTTGAAAGTATGACTATCTCTATCTATGAATTTTTGCCTTTATTTAAAGCAGCACGTCAGTCAGTAGTATCATCGATGCTTATGGAATGCCTCTATAGGTACGGCATCCTATACGATAGCGAATCAAATCAAGTCGTCCACATGATAGCAAAAAATGGACAGAAGTGGACCCATGTCCACAGTGTCAAATGATCATATCACAGACTGCACCATCCAGAAGAAGCTATCGTCATTTAATATATGAAGGGTCTTCTAAAAAGCACAGCTGAGTCCATGTGTGCAGGTGGCATTCTAAAGGAGAGAATGCTAGCCTTTAGAATGCAATATAGTCATCCCTCAGTATCTTCAGAGGATTGGTTTCAGGTCCTTTTTCCATACCAAAATCTGTAGGTGCTTAAGTGTTTTATATAAAATGGGGTCATATTTGCACATAATGTACTCACAACATTCTTTATACTTGAAATTCTTTCTAGATTACTTGTAATACATACTACAATGTAAATGTTAGGTAAATTGTTATGCTACGTCTTTTGTTTGTGTTATTTTGAATTGCTGTATTTATTTGTTTTGAATATTTTTGATCAGTGCTTGGTTAAATCTGCAGAAACAGAAGCCATGGATTCTGAAGATTGACTGCATATGCATTAAATCACAGACATCTATGTAGTATTGTATCTTAAATAACAATGATATATGGGTCTGGAAATCAAGAGATAGAAACAGGAGAGTTTCTATTTACCGCAATTTCCAATTACCCAACTGGAGGACTTTGTGTTCTTCTTCTTCTAGAAGAATTGGAGGTATGGATTCCCTTAAAAGACACACTTTTACAAGGGAATATTGCAAGAATCTCTTTAGATATTGTGCCCATGGACCAGCAGATGTAAAGTTAATTCACTATCATGGCTTTTTTAACACGATGAGGGCAAAAAGGCATATGTGTGGAAGCCGAGTGATACATTTAGGTACTTCGTATACTCAACTGGGCCATTATAACTGAAATGGGCAGGTGCGACAACCCTGATTTGAGAAGCATATGATTGCCCAGGGTTCAAACACATCACAAATGAATGTTTGGATTACAGCACCAGACAAGCCATCAATATCTACCAAGGTAATATCTGAGGTTGAGAGGAAGTCTGAATAAATAGTGTGGGAGAAAGAGGATAAATGCCAGTTGTGACCAAGAGATCAGATGCAGTGACATGACAAGGGTTGTATTTTGTTCTGCTAATCTTCCTCTTCTAAGCATCACTTTAGGAAGAGAAAACATAGACACCGTGAAGCTGCTGTATAAGTCTACATAGAGCAGTAGATCTTTGCATCAAGGACATAGTGTTGGTGGCCACAAAAAGGTCTCAGTAGCCTCCTTTTGGGAGTTGTAATCATATTCTCACAAAGGTCATACTTTCATCAAATGGCTGGCTGAGCATGGTAATGGGACCCTTACAAGCCCCTTTGCTGCAAAATGTGGCATTCTTCCAAGGGATGACTTCAGCTTGAGAATTCATCCTTGTACGGACCAAAACCTTCATAGAACTGTCCTGCAATCTTGAGCCTCTTCTTCAGTTATCCATCTGGCCTCACTCTCACAAATGTCTGACCTTTATCACAGACAGAAGACTGTCTCCAGCCTCATTAACTGACCTATAAAGGAATTTCCCCAACTAAATCTCTTAAACCTGTGTTTGTTTCATTTAATTTTTTATTGGTTGGAAAAAATTAATCAGTAATACCAAAGAAGAGTAGGAAAGGGAGAGATAAGAAAAATGATGAGGAATCCATTCAATTATGAATTCACCAAAAGGGGAAAAGTGAGGATGACATGTAGGAAAATATAGTGGTAATAGGGATATTTTCTGTTTCAGAAGAGCAGGCAAGGATGGGGGATATGTAACTACCAGGGATTCTATAACTAACAAATTCTATAACATGACTCACAACAGCAGACATTTCCTCATTTGTAGTATGTAGCAAAGGGCTAGCATCCCCAAATTTTCTTTCTCAAACAAAATTATAATTTTTTAAGATTTATTTTAATTTCAAGAGTATAAGTGCAGGTTTGTAACATAGGTAAACTTGTGTCATGGGGATTTGTTGTACAGATTATTTCATCACCCAAGAATTAAGCCTAGTATGCATGAGTTATTTTTTCTGATCCTTTCTCTCCTTCTACCCTCTGAATGGCCCAGTACGCGTTGCTCCCCTCTATGTGTCCATGTGTTATCATCATATAGCTCCCACATGTAAGTGAGAACATGGAATATTTGGCTGTGTTAAAACTGTATTTGTGTCTATCTCAAATGACCTGAACTAACAGCAATTTAGAAGTTACCCTGGGAAATTGTAAAATCAGCTAATTTGTATTAACATAGGAACTGTTCTTATTTTTAACTGGGATTATATTAAATCTATAGATAAACTTAGGAAAACACACATACACATACACACACACACACACACACAAATGCACACAGGAAAGTGTTTTGGTATTTGGTATTTGTTTACCAAACACCAAAATATGTTCTTGAAAAACTCAGGTGAAAGAAATCATAACTATTTTTGTTTATTTTATTTACTTATTTATTTATATTATACTTTAAGTTCTAGGATACATGTGCAAAACATACAGGTTTGTTACATAAGTTTATCTGCGCCATGGTGGTTTGCCGCACCCATCAACCCATCATCTAGGTTTTAAGCCCCGTATATTTTAGGTATTTGAAAAATGAGTATTTTAAAAATATTAATAAGAATACTATATTTCAAATTATATAGCACATAGCACACTTTGCAAACACCTAGAAATATTAACATCATCAAATTTTGTATTTCTATATAAAACAGAATAGAAAATAGCCTGAGTATTTAATTCAATAATGTGGAAAAGTTAATTAATGAACTTGATAGTAGGACAAAAGAAAACAATAAAAAATGATAATAACATTAATAAGAATAAAAGAGATGAACTATATCATTAAATTGAAAATAAATATCTGTTTGTTTGACATGACCAGTAAAATGTACACATCTCTACCTAGTATAATAAAGAAAGCAGCCTCTCTCTGCTCTGAGCCCCAGGCAGAGTTGACTGCCTTCCTCATCATCTTCTATACGGGAACAGGATTACTAGGTGTGGAGATGTTACCTTCAGAACCCAACAGGGCCTTACAGACATTGTGCAGACCATAAATATTATTCATTATAAGTTAATTTATGTGTAATATTATGACTAAAATGCTGAAAACAGTAGACTATTTTATATAAAATATAAACCTATAATAGAGATCAAAGATAAAGAGAGAGTCCAAAGATAGAATGAGAAAAATGAAATTAAAATATTTTCAGGAATAGTTTATAATTAAAGGTGAAAATATAAGCTAATTTAAAAGAAAACTATTTCAACTATTAAGGAAACATTTGATTAATGTTACGTAAGAACAACTCTCCCTATATTATATTCTTAATTGCCATGAAATCTGAAAAATAAAATGTAATGTAAAATCTATAGCCTAGGCCAATTCATCAATATAGAGGCAGAACTCTTAATGAAATATTAATTTAAATTTCATCATGTATTTTTTAGAATATGGAAGTCCTAACTAGAGCAATCAGGCAAGAGAAAGAAATAAAAGGCATTCAAATAGGTAAAGAAGATGTTGTTAAACTGTCCTTGTTCATGGATGATATGAATCTATATTTAGAAAACTGTGAAGACTCTGACAAAAGTCTCCCGGAACTTATAAAAGATTTCAGTAAAGTTTCAGAATAAGTCCTTAAAAACAATTGCAACACAAATACAGATTGACAAGAGGGACCTAATTAAATTAAAGAACTTCTACACAGCAGAAGAAATTATCAGTAAACAGGCAACCTACAGAATGAGGAAAAATATTTGTAAATTCTGCATCCAACAAAATTCTAATATCCAGAATCTATAAGAAACTTAATTCAGCCGAGTGAGGTGACTCATACCTGTAATTCCAGCACTTTGGGAGACTGAGGCAGGTGGATCATGAGTTCAGGAGTTCAAGACAAACCCGACCAACTAGTGAAACCCCATCTCTACTAAAAATACAAAAATTAGCCAGGCATGGTAGCCTATGCCTGTAGTTCCAGCTCTCAGGAGGCTGAGGCAGCAGGATCACTTGAACCCAGGAGGCAAAGGTTGTGGTGAGGCAAGATCGCACCACTGCACACCAGCCTGGGCAAAAATGCTAGACTCTGCCAAAAAAAAAAAAAAAAAAAAGAAAGAAAGAAAGAAGGAAACTTAATTCAACAAGTAAAAAACAAATAACTCCTCTAAAATGCGGGCAACAGACATGAAGACACATTTCTCCAAAGAAAACATGTAAGCAGTCAACAAACGTGAAAAATGTTCCACATCACTAATCATCAGAGAAATGCAAATCAAAATCACAATGAGATACCATCTCACACCAGTCAGAATGACGATTAATAAAAGTGAAAAAACAACAAGGCAAGGCTACAGAGTAAAGTGAATGCTTATTCATTGTTGCTAGGAATGCAAATAAGGTCAGCCACTGTGGAAAGCAGTTTGGAGATTTCTCAAAAAAAGTACAACTACCATTCGACCCAGCAATGCCATTATTGTGTATATATCCAAAAAAATAAATAAATGCCATTATTGTGTATATATCCAAAAGAAAATAAATCATTCTACCGAAAGACACATGTATTTGCACATTCATTGCAGCACTATTCACAATAGCAAAGATACGGAATCAACCTAGATGCCCATCAACAGTGGATTGGATAACCACTTCACCATCATAAAAAAAGAATAAAATATTGTCCTTTCTAGCAACCTGGATGCAGCAGGAGGCCATTATCCTAAGCAAATTAACACAGGAACAGAAAACCACACACAACGTGTTGTCACTTGTAGGTAGGAGCTAAATATTGAGTTCTCTTGGAGATAAAGATGGCAACAGTAGGCACCGCGACTACTAGAGAAGGGAAGCAGGGAGGGGGGAGGCAAAGGTTGAAAGAGTAACTGTCGGGTACTGCGCTCACTACCTAAGTGATGGGATCAATGACACCTCAAACCTCAGCATCACGCAATATACCCAGGTAGCTAATCTGCACAAGTACTCTCCAACACTACAAGTCAAAATTCACCTGAGGTCAAGAGTTCTAGACCAGCCTGGCCAATACGGTGAAACCCCGTCTCTACTAAAAATACACACAAAAAAATTAGCTGGGCCGGGCGCGGTGGCTCAAGCCTGTAATCCCAGCACTTTGGGAGGCCGAGGCGGGTGGATCACGAGGTCGAGAGATCGAGACCATCCTGGTCAACATTGTGAAACCCCGTCTCTACTAATACAAAAAAAATTAGCTGGGCACGGTGGCGCGTGCCTGTAATCCCAGCTACTCAGGAGGCTGAGGCAGGAGAATTGCCTGAACCCAGGAGGCGGAGGTTGCGGTGAGCCGAGATCGCGCCATTGCACTCCAGCCTGGGTAACAAGAGCGAGACTCCGTCTCAAAAAAAAAAAAAAAAAAAAAAAAAAAAAAAAAAAATTAGCTGGGCATGGTGGCAGGTGCCTGTAAACCCAGCTACTTGGGAACACAGGACGTGGAGGTTGCAGGGAGCTGAGATGATGCTACTGCCCTTCAGCCTGGGTGACAGGAGTGAGACTCCATCTCAAAAAAAAATTATATTTTAAAATGTGATCACGTCAGGTTTATTACAGGAAAATGTGGATAGATAACATTTTTAAATGATTTTACATAATGACAATAATTGCAAATAAGAAATACACCCTAAAAAATATCTGCACCACATGAAGCTATCTGAGCGCCTATGTTCATTTCAGCATTATTCACAGTAGCCAAGATTTGAAAAAATCTTCAGTGTCTGTTGATGGATAAATGAATAAAGAAATTGTGGCACATGTATATATATGTATATATACATATAGGTGTGTGTACATATACATATAATGTATGTATATATATTTATATACTTAATATGTGGTATAAATGTATGTATAACACACAGGAATATTATTTATTCTTTAAAAAAAAATCCTGCCATTTGCAACAATATAGATGAACCTGGAGGGTACTATGCTAAGAGAAATATGCCAGGCAAAGAAAAATACTGCATGCTCCTTTTTTCCTTTCTTTTTTTTTTTTTTTGAGATGGAATTTTTGCTTTTGTTGCCCGGTCTGGAGTGCAATGGCACAATCTCGGCTCACTGCAACCTTCGCCTCCTGGGTTCAGGCAGTTCTCCTGCCTCAGCCTCCCAAGTAGCTGGGATTACAGGCATGTGCCACCACGCCCAGCTAATTTTGTATTTTTAGTAGAGACGGGGTTTCTCCATGTTGGTCAGGCTGGTCTTGAACTCTCAGCCTCAGGTGATTCACGCACCTCAGCCTCCCAAAATGCTGGGATTACAGGCGTGAGCCACTGTGCCCAGATCATGCTCCTTTTATATTCAGAAATCTTTAAAAAAGGGAATACAGAGAAACAGAGTACAACTGTGGTTACAGGAGCAGGAAGGGAGAAGAAATCTGGAGATGTAGGTCAAAGGGTTCAAAAGTACAGTTATGTAAGATGAATACATATAGAGATCCAGTATATGGCATAAGGACTATAGTTAATAATTTTATACTAGAAATTTGCTGAGAGTGTAGAGTTTACGTGCTCTTATTGCAGACACACAAAAGTAACGATGTGAGGTGAATATGTTAATCTGCTTCACTACAGAAATTATTTCACTAAATATATGTATATTAAAACAGCATGTTTGCATTTTAATTATATATAGTAAAACAGGAAAAAGATCATGTGTTTCAAATTCCATTCTGGAATAAAAAATATAGGTAACTTTGAAAATAAAAATGGGAAAATTCTAATACTCATATAAATTTTACTGAGGTATATAAAAGTTTTGACAATGCCAAAAATCTCTACGAGTATAAAGATAATGTATACCAAGTTAATGTAAAAATAATGTAAATATTTAATTAAAAGCAGTCTTATAAAGGAAGTAAACATATTGATTGGTTGAAAAAAGTCAAGTAAACATATATTAATTAATAGGAATTAACAAAGAGGCCTTTAAACTTCAGAAAACTAGAAAAAAACCTTAAAAAAACAGAACAGCTTCCCAGAGGATGTAGATTATTCACATTTTGATGCCTACCTTACATCCTACACTAATGTAAGTTTCAGACATTAAATGAGCAAACATCAAAAATAAAAGAAACAAAAGCTAAATTAAACTACACAAAATATAAATTAGAGCATGCATGTACCTGTTCATGGACAATTTCAAAATTGGATACAAATAAAAATATAATAGAAACAGAAACTAGTTGGTAGAAATCAAAATGTAATGAGCACACACAGTTTGAAAGGGTAAAATATATAGCAATTAATCATGCTAAAACGTATTTCACTTCATACTTAGAATAATTCAAATAAAGACATCAGTCATTTTACATTTCTCCTTTAAAAAGACAATTATTTATCAAACGTAATAAAACCAGGATTAGTGATTGTGCCAAAAAATGTAAAGTATCCCATATGCAAAATTTTCCCTTCTTAGGCACTACTAATGCCTTTATATGAAATAATATTCACTGTTTTGTTTTGATTATGAGAATTAGAAATAGCATACTTGTCTGAAAATAACAAACTAGTTTAATATATTTTAATGTAACCTTATCAGAAAAGCTATATTGTAATAGAGATTCCAATGAGAAATATAAAAGTGTTCATATTTGGTTGAGTGAAAGTTTAAATGTATAAAGTTGAATATTCACTTGTTTCTGTTTTTTAAAATAAGATCATATTCATATGGGCAAAGATCATATAGACATATATAGGTTTGTGTATTAAAGTCACATTGTTTTTTCCCAGGTGAGTGGCTTATTGATGTATTTAAATAAAACGTGTATACTGGGAGTGGACACAATTAGCTCTCAGATTTTTGCAAGCTTATTTTGTAAGAGATTAAGTGAATAGACAGATATCATTGAAAAAAAATCCCCTGGACCTCCTTTCTTTTCCTCTAAGCAAATAGAATGATCATTTTCATTGAGAGATATTTGGTAAAGCAAAATTACTTGCTTGGTTTTCATCCATCAGAAGCTGTTACATAGCCCAAACCAGAATAAGAAGCACCACATAGGGTTCTTTGGGTCTCTGCATGCTATACAAATGTTGGCATGGCTTTTTCTTTTTTTAAACAGCAGAACATGGTGATGACTATATAAAATGGTTCCTGAAGTCCAGTAAAGCATTAGTCTTAGGACACTGGTGATTGCAGAGCTAGCACTTTTAGCAAACCAATAAGGCAGAAATGCTGACATTTATTCTAGGAAAGAGACAAAATGTGTGAACAAAATTGGGTTAGAAATGAACCTTTCACAAAGCAAGAAAGCAAGATCAACACTGAAATGAAATATTCTATTAATACATTGTGACATTATATCTACTCACCACCAATAGGACATATTTATAAGTTGGTAGACTAAATAATTTCCCAATTCTTTAATATAAAATGACTTCTCCATTATTAGCTCCTGATATTGACCAGTTTATATTTCATTTGTGGGTGGGGGGAGTGGGTAGTGAGTCAGGATTGATGAGGACTGGAGAGCATTTTAAGGCATTGTTACATGGAGAATGTGGGTTTTAACCTTTGTGAAATCAGAGAATCATTAACTTTGACTTTACTATTACGCTCAGAATTTCTCTCCTCTGGCTTCTGTCTTGCCCCCAGTAGAGAAATTTAACCTTTTAATATTTAACAAGTCTATTCCTGGGATATTAAGAGAGATTAAGAAGGAAGCATTGAAAAGCAATGTTATTAATGTGATCTGAAATTTAGTAGTGGCTAGAGGCTGAGCTCAGGATCAAGTGTTAGGATTTACAATTACAAGAATAATTTACCCTGCTGCTCCTTAACTCTCTCCACACACACATATATGTGTGCATGTATGCACATATATAAGTGCATATACATGTATACCACACACCCACAGCCACATCTCACACACACACACACACACACACACACACACAATCTGCAGTTGATATTCAGCAGACAACTTCTGGGAATAAAAGATATCTATATTCTTAGTGTCTAGACAGATAATAAATATGGAGAAAAGAGTAAAAACATCATTTCACAAGTCAGTACAGAGAAATATCTCTAAATAACAATGTGTTTTACTGCTTTCTGTTCCCTTGTGGGACAGAAAATAGGAGGACCAAATGCCTGGAATGTTTTTATCGACTCCAGGCTGAGGAATTATTGACTCAGGGCCAAAATATCTCTATCAAGAGTGGCATATGGTCTTGTTAGACAGCCATTGAATTCTGATCAAGAAATTATAAGTTGAAATAACATATTTGAGAAGATAAAGTACCTTTGTTTAAGAGGGGACGAGGAGAACAGGAATCTCAGGCTCGACATGTGAAATTATGAGTAAAGGTAGGATGAGGAAGAGAAAAGTAGGAATGTGAATTGTTGGACTTAGCTTGAAAGTGGAAAAGGGAGCAACCAGGGAACCTCCCAGGATATGGTTTTGAAGATGCCAACTGATTGCAAAAGTCGATGATTTAGTAGTATGATTTGGAAGACCTCCAGACCCCTCTAACTTTATCTCCTTGTCATAAGGACCCCCTCATTAGTAGCTTCCACAGCGCATTCAGTTTGGTTCCAGAGACCTCTTATTTGTCTTGTGGAAAACTGACACATCAACAAAAACCCATTACTCCAATCAATATTTCAGGAAACCTGGAGATTACGTGCAAGCTACAGACAATCTATGTAATGGTCCCAAAGGAAAGGTGGGCATTACTTTCTAGCCATTTTATAGACATAGATATTTTATCAGAAAATATCACACCTATCATTTCACTAATAAGAAAGTGTTCTTTGATTGCGGAAAGTATTGATAGTCTGGAGAAAAAGAAATGACACATCCAGGGGAAATAAATATCCCACACATTCCTATAGAATAATTACTGGAGAATAGTTATCTTCAGAAGAACTAAAATCTCGAGGTCACTGTAAATGATATTGTGTAATTCCTCTTGAGATTTGCAGCCAATTTCAGCCCGTACACACTCATTCTAATATTTCCACTTTTCAGTATTGACATTTCACCACCATTGAGTTGTTTCTTTTTGTTCGTTACAGACTTACTTATGTATTTGGGAGTATATGTGTTTCTAAAACATTCTCAGAGTGGATTACTTCAGCTGCTTCTTCTCTTAGATACGTGTGTATTCAACCATCTGTCTCTCTACCTAGCTTTTTAACTGCCTACTAAACTACCCGTGTTGTTATCATCTATCTATCTATCTATCTATCTCATTATCTTTTCATCATCTATCTACACCTACCTTTACCAGAGCAAGAGTTGCATGTGGTAAACTTCAATGCGAATGATTTTTCTTTGGTTGTTTATGAGATTTTGAAAGCTCTACAATCTTCTATCAAATAATGATGAACATTTCATTCCCTATTATAACAATTCTCTACTTTAGCAACAGGTAGAGAATAGGTAATCTTTATGATTTTGTATCATTCTAAAACATTTATGTACGTCGAAGGTGATACACAAAATCCAGGAATCATCGGTAAAATAATACCAAAATCATTTTATACGGAGATTGTCACTGAAATATGACTATCATTGTGTGCTTTCATTTGTCTTGTTGGGTAAAGCCTCTTGGTTAGTTCTTTTATTTTTTAATTTTTTAATTTTTCTAATTTTGCCAAGTTCAGGTCAGATGGGTAATGTGCCGATGTCGGAGCAAGGTTCTGAGGGTGGCACATCTCACACAAGCATGTGAACACCCAATCACCATGCTCATGAACTACAAAAGGATCGTTTAGTTTTAATATTAGCCTGAACTCGAAACATTTACCCTTACATGAAACTTTATTTTCTCTAAGCTTGTAGTGAAAATTATTCTTATTTAAATGAATCAACTATCATTGGGGTTGAATTATTTTTCTTCTTGATAGGATGAAACTATTTTTCTTATTAAGTTAAACTCAGTTTAAGGCATTTGCACAATACTTAACAATAAAGATGAAAATTCCTGAGGTAGAGTTAGATCTGATAGCTTTATGTTTTTAAAATCTTCTTTGTTAGTTTTCATCCTTTTTGTATATTTCTCACAAATGCAATTCAGTGTTTGAGGCAAACTTAATTACCGAAAACCTTGGTGTACAAGAAACTTTAAACTATGTTTAAAAACACCTGTGAGATGTCAGGAAATCACGTAGAATGTTATAGGAAACCATACACGGGAGAATAAGATGAACATTTATTTACTCGAGGGGATAATGTGTAACTCCCCTTGAGATTTGCAGAATTATTTGATATGGTCTATAATCCTTTTCAATATTATGAAACACATGATGCTTGGAACTTTAAAGGTATTCAAAGCAAAAATGTTTAGAAAATACGTGTTGCTTGTTTCCAACTGATACCTGCATTTACTATGTTTTATAGACTGCTAATATATTGGTTTCCTAATATGTACAGTATTTCAAAAGATTTACTTCATCACAAATATTTTATAAATATGAAGCTTGCTTTATACATTTACATCTAATATTTTATCTCAAGAAGTAGAGATATGTAATTATAATAATATTGTCAGCGTATATTTTACCTTACCCAATCTCCACGTTTCTAGGAAAGTGGAAAGAGAAGGATATGACACTGGGAATCAAGAGGGAAGAGGGAAACTTTTTAAAATTTAGCAGTTCCTAGAATGATACATTGTGACATCCTAGTGCATACTAATTATGATGTCATCATGCATTGTGACGACATAATACATGCTCATGATACTCCACTGTGTATTACACAAATTGGGGTAAGAGAAATTGATCATGAAACATGCAAATTATGCTCTCATAATATATTGTGATGTCATAGTGCATACTAATTATTATGTCATCATATACTGTGATGTCATAATACATGCTCATGGTACTCCACTATATATTACACAAATTGGGGAAAGAGAAATTGATCATAATACATTCAAATTATGGTCTCATAATATATTGTGATGTCATAATGCGTATCCATTATGATGTCATAATACATTGTGAAGTCATAGTGCATACTAATTATGATTTAATCATGTATTGTGATGTCATAATACATGCTCATGATACTCCAGTATGTATTACACAAATTGGGGTAAGAGAAATTGATCATGAAACATGCAAATTATGCTCTCATAATATATTGTGATGTCATAATGCGTAAACATTATGGCCTCATAATACATTCTGACGTCATAGTGCATACTAATTATGATGTCATGATGCATTGTGACATCATAATACATGCTCATGATACTCCAGTATGTATTACACAAATTGGGGTAAGGGAAATTGATCATAATACATGAAAATTATGCTCTCATAATATATTGTGATGTCATAATGCGTATACATTATGACGTCAAAATACATTGTGAGGTCATAGTGCATACTAATTATGATGTCATCATATACTTTGACATCATAATACATGCTCATGATACTCCACTATATATTACACAAATTGGGGAAAGAGAAATTGATCATAATACATGCAAATTATGCTCTCATAATATATTGCGATGTCATAATGCCTATACATTATGACATCATGATACATTGTGACATGATAGTGCATAGGAATAATGATGTCATCATGTATTGTGATGTCATAATACATGCTAATGATACTCCAGTATATATTACACAAATTGGGTTAAGAGAAATTGATCATAATACATGCAAATTATGCTCTCATAATATATTGTGATGTCATAATGCATATACATTCTGACAACATAATACATTGTGACATCATAGTGAATACTAATTATGATGTCATCATTTATTGTGACATCATAATACATGCTCATGATACTCCAGTATATATTACACAAAGTGGGGTAAGAGAAATTGATCATAATACATGCAAATTATGCTCTCATAATATAATGTGATTTCATAATGTGTATACATTATGACATCATAATACATTGTGACGTCCTAGTGCATGCTAATAATGATGTCATCATGCATTGTGACATCATAATACATGCTCATGATACTCCAGTATGTATTACACAAATTGGGGTAAGAGAAATTGATCATAATACATGCAAATTATGCTCTCATAATACATTGTGATGTCATAATGCGCATACTTTATGACGTCATGATACATTGTGAAGTCATAGTGCATACTAATTTTGATGTCATCATGTATTGTGACGTCATAATACATGCTCGTGATTCTCCAGTATGTATTACACAAATTGGGGAAAGAGAAATTGATCATGAAACATGCAAATTATGCTCTCATAATATATTGTGATGTCATAATGTGTATACATTATGGCCTCATAATACATTGTGTTGTCATAGTGCATACTAATTATGATGTCACGATGTATTGTGACGTCATAATACATGCTCATGATACTCCAGTATGTATTACACAAATTGGGGTAAGAGAAATTTATCATGAAACATGCAAATTTTGCTCTCATAATATATTGTGATGTCATAATGCGTATACATTATGGCCTCATAATACATTGTGATGTCATAATGCATACTAATTATGATGTCATGATGTATTGTGACATCATAATACATGCTCACAATATTCCAGTATGTATTACACAAATTGGGGTAAGAGAAATTGACCATAATACATGCAAATTATGCTCTCATAATATATTGTGATGTCATAATGCATATACATTATGACGTCATAATATATTGTGATATCAGGGTGCATACTAATTATTATGTCATCATATACTGTGATATCATAATACATGCTCATGATACTCCACTATATATTACACAAATTAGGGTAAGAGAAATTTAACGTAATACATGCAAATTATGCTCTCATAATATATTGTGATGTCATAATGCCTATTCATTATGACGTCATGATACATTGTGAGGCCATAGTGCATAGTAATTATTATGTCACCATGTATTGTGACATCTTAATACATGCTCATGAAACTCCTGTATGTATTACACAAATTGGGGCAAGAGAAATTGGCCATAATACATGCAAATTATGCTCTCATAATATATTGTGATATCAAAATGTGTATATATTATGATGTTATAATACATTGGGTCATCATAGTGCATACTAATTATGATGTCATCATATATTGTGATGACATAATACATGTTCATGATACTTCAGAATGTATTACACAAATTGGGGTAAGAGAAATTGATCATGAAACATGCAAATTATGCTCTCATAATATATTGTGATGTCATAATACGTATACATTATGGCCTCATAATATATTGTGCTGTCATAGTGCATACTAATTATGATGTCATGATGTATTGTGACATCATAATACATGCTCATGATACTCCAGTATGTATTACACAAATTGGGGTAAGAGAAATTGATCACAATAAATGCAAATTATGCTCTCAAAATATATTGTCATGTCACAATGCGTATACATTATGATGTCATAATACATTGTGATGTCATAGTGCATACTAATTATGATTTCATCATGTATTGTGACATCATAATACATGCTCGTGATACTCCAGTATGTATTACACAAATTGGTGTAAGAGAAATTGATCATCAAACATGCAAATTATGCTCTCTTAATATACTGTGATGTCATAATGCATATACATTATGGTCTCATAATACATTGTGATGTCATAGTGCATACTAATTATGATGTCATGATGTATTGTGACATCATAATACATGCTCATGATACTCCAGTATGCATTACACAAATTGGGTTAAGAGAAATTGATCATAATACATGCAAATTATGCTCTCATAATATATTGTGATGTCATAATTTGTATACGTTATGATGTCATAATACATTGTGACATCATAGTGCATACTAATTATAATGTCATCGTATACTCTGACGTCATTATACATGCTCATGATACTCCACTATTTATTACACAAATTGGGGTAAGAAAAATTCATCATAATACATGCAAATTATGCTCTCATAATATATTATGATATCAAAATGCGTATATATTATGACGTCATAATACATTGTGACATCATAGTGTTTACTAATTATTATGTCACCATGTATTGTGACGTCATAAAACTTGCTCATGATACACCTGTATGTATTACACAAATTGGGGTAAGAGTAGTTGATCATAATACATGCAAATTATGCTCTCATAATATATTGTGATATCAAAATACGTATACATTATGACATCATAATACATTGTGATGTCATAGTGCATACTAATTATGATGTCATCATGTATTGTGACGTCATAATACATGCTCATGATACTCCAGTATGTATTACCCAAATTGGGGTAAGGGAAATTGATCACAATACATGGAAATTATGCTCTCATCATATATTGTGATGTCATAATGCGTATACATTATGATGTCATAATACATTGTGACGTCATAGTGCATACTAATTATGGTTTCATCATGTATTGTGACGTCATAATACATGCTCGTGATACTCCGATATGTACTACACAAATTGGTGTAAGAGAAATTGATCATGAAACATGCAAATTATGCTCTCATAATATAGTGTGATGTCATAATGCGTATACATTGTGGCCTTATAATACATTGTGACGTCATAGTGCATACTAATTATGATGTCATGATGTATTGTGACGTCATAATACATGCTCATGATACTCCAGTATGTATTACACAAATTGGGTTAAGAGAAATTGATCATAATACATGCAAATTAGGCTCTCATAATATTTTGTGATGTCATAATGCATATACATTATGACGTCATAATACATTGTGACATCATAGTGCATACTAATTATGATGTCATCATATAATGTGACGTCATAATACATGCTAATCATACTCCACTATATATTACACAAATTGGGGAAAGAGAAATTCATCATAATACATGCAAATTATGCTCTCATAATATGTTGTGATGTCATAATGCATATACATTATGACGTCATAATACATTGTGACGTCATTGTGTATACTAATTATGATGTCATCATGTATTGTGACGTCATAATCCATGCTCCTGATACTCCAGTATGTATTACACAAATTGGGGTAAGAGAAATTGATCATAATACATGCAAATTATGCTCTCATAATATATTGTGATGACATAATGTGTATACATTATGACATCATAATACAATGTGACGTCATTGTGCATACTAATTATGATGTCATCATGTATTGTGACATCATAATCCATGCCCCTGATACTCCAGTATGTATTACACAAATTGGGGCCAGAGAAATTGATCATAATACATGCAAATTATGGTCTCATTATATATTGTGATGTCATAATGCTTATACATTATGACGTCGTGATACATTGTTACATCATAGTGCATACTAATAATGATGTCGTCATGTATTGTGATGTCATAATACATGCTCATGATACTCCAGTATGTATTACACAAATTGGTGTAAGAGAAATTCATCATAATACATGCAAATTATGCTCTCATAATATATTGTGATGTCATGATGCATATACATTATGATGTCATAATACATTGTTATGTCCTCGTGCATACTAATTATGATGTCATGATGTATTGTCACGTCATAATACATGCTCATGATACTCCAGTATATATCACACAAATTGAGGAAAGAGAAATTGATCATAATACATGCAAATTATGCTCTCATAATATATTGTTATATTATAATGCATAAACATTATGACGTTATAATACATTGTGATGCAACAGTGCATACTAATTATGATGTCATAATATATTGTGATGTCGTAATACATCCTATTATGATATTGTAGTATATATTATACAAATTATGTAAGAGAAATTTATCATAATACATGCAAATTATCCTCTCATAATATATTGTGATGTTATAATGCGTATAAATTATGTTGTCATATTACATTGTGATGCAATAGTGCATACTAATTATGATGTCTTAATATATTGTGATGTCATAATACATACTATTACGATATAGTATATATTATACAAATTATATAAGAGAAATTTATCATAATACATGCAAATGATGCTCTCATAATATATTCTGGTATCATAATGCATATACATTATGGCGTCATAATGCATTGTGCTGCAATAATGCATGCTAATTATGATGTCGTAATATATTGTGATGTCATAATACATACCATTATGATATTATAGTATATATTATACAAATTAGGTATGAGAAATTTATCATAATACATGCAATTATGCTCTCATAATATATTGTTATGTCATAATGCATATGCATTATGACGTCATAATACATTGTGATGCAATAGTGCATACTATTTATGACGTCATAATATATTGTGATGTCAATATACTTACTATTATGACATTAAAGTATATATTACACAAATTATGCAAGAGAAAGTTTTCATATTACATGCAATTATGATCTCATAATATATTTTGATGTTATAATGCATATACATTATGACGTCATAATATATTGTGATGGAATTTTTTTTTTAAGATGGGGTTTCTCCGTGAGATCCAGAGGCTGGTCTTGAACTCCCAACCTCAGGTGGTCCATGCACCTCGGCCTCCCAAAATGCTAGAATTACAGGCCTGAGCCACCCCGTCCGACCTCATTCTAATGTTTTTGAGAAGCTGTCTTGCTCTGTCGCCCAGGCTTGGTGCTACCACCGTCCCCTGGGTTCAAGCGATTCTCCTACCTCAGCCTCCCGGGTGAGTCAGCAGCTGGGACTACACTACAGGCACGCGCCACCACAGGCCGCTAACTCTTTTGGATTCTCAGTGGAGGCAGGGGTTTCACTACGTTGACCACGCCGGTCTCGAACTCCTGACTTCTGAACGACCCACTGCGACCTCTCGGGTAGGCGGGAGACACCCCGCCCGGCCCTGAAGAGTAGTCTTGTGTCACTGTGGGTTTCTTTTTTTTCCTTCCTGCCCCAGAAATCACTCATATATTCATTAATTCATTCTTGTTTTATTCTGTTCCGTTCTGTTCTATTGTAATCCATTGTAATTTCTTTTTTTATATTATTTTATTTTTTTTAAGATGGGGTTTCTCGGTGATGGCCAGAGGCTCGTGTTGATCTCCCGACCTCAGGTGATCCACCCACCTCGGACTCCCAAAGTGCTAGGATCACAGGCCTGAGCCACCCCATCCGGCCTCATTCTAATGTTTTTCAGAAGCAGTCTTGCTCGGTGCAACCCCTGTCTCCTGGGTTCAAGCGATTCTCCCACCTCAGCCTCCCAGGTGAGTCAGCAGCTCAGACTACACTACAGGCACGCGACACCATGAGCCGCTAACTTTTTTGTATTTTCAGTGGAGGTAGGGATTTCACTATGTTGACCAGGCCGGTCTGGAATTCCTGACTTCAGGCCGGTCTCGAAATACTGACTTCTGAAAGACCAGTCACGACACCTCGGGCAGGCGCGAGCCACCCTGCCCGGCCCAGAAGCGTAGCTTTGTGTCTCTGTGGGTTTCTTTTTTTTCCTTTCTGCCTGAAAAATCTCTCATACATTCATTAGTTCAGTCCTGTTTTATTCTGTTCCGTTCTGTTCTATTGTATTCCATTCTAATTTTTTTGTTTTTTTTTTTTAAGATGGGGTTTCTCTGTGATGGCCAGAGGCTCCTGTTGAACTCCCGACCTTCTGTGATCCAACCACCTCGGCCTCCCAAAGTGCAAGGAGTACAGGCCTGAGCCACCCCGTCCGGCCTCATTCTAATGTTTTTGAGAAGCTGTCTTGCTCAGTACAACCCCCGTCCCCTGGGTTCAAGCGATTCTCCTACCTCAGCCTCCCGGGTGAGTCAGCAGCTGGGACTACACTACAGGCACGAGCCACCACGGGCCGCTAACTCTTTTGTATTCTCAGTGGAGGCAGCGGTTTCACTACGTTGACCAGGACGGTCTCGAACTCCTGACTACAGGCCGGTCTCGAACTCCTGACTTCTGAACGTCCCGCCGCGACCTCTCAGGCAGGCGTGAGCCACCCCGCTCGGCCCGGATGCATAGCGTTGTGTCACTGTGGGTTTCTTTTTTTTCCTTTCTGCCCAAAAAATCAGTCATACATTCATTAGTTCAGTCCTGTTTTATTCTGTTCTGTTCTGTTCTATTGTGTTCCATTCTAATTTTTTTTTTTTTTTTTTTTTTTAAGATGGGGTTTCTCCGTGATGGCCAGAGCCTGGTCTTGAACTCCGACCTCACGTGATCCACCCACCTCCGCCTCCCAAAGTGCTAGGACTACAGGTCTGAGCCATCCCGTCCGGCCTCATTCTAATGCTTTTGATAAGCAGTCTTGCTCTGTCGCCCAGGCTCGGTGCCACCTCCGTCCCTTGGGATTAAGCGATTCTCCTACCTCAGCCTTCCAGGTGAGTCAGCAGCTGGGACTACACTACAGGCACCCACCACTACGGGCCACTAGCTTTTTTGTAATCTCAGTGGAGGCAGATGTTTCACTATGTTGGCCAAACTGGTCTCAAATTCCTGACTTCAGGCCTGTCTCGAACTCCTGACTTCTGATCGACCCGCCGCGACCTCTCAGGCAGGCGTGAGCCACCCCGCCCGGCCCGGAAGTGTAGCTTTGTGTCTCTGTGGGTTTCTTTTTTTTCCTTTCTGCCCGAAAAATCACATACATTCATTAGTTCAGTCCTGTTTTACTCCGTTCCGTTCTGTTCTATTGTATTCCATTCTAATTTTTTTTTTTTTTTTTTTTTTTTTTAAGATGGGGTTTCTCCCTGATGGCCAGAGGCTGGTCTTGAACTCCCGACCTCAGGTGATCCACACACCTCGGCCTCCCAAAGTGCTAGGATTACAGGCCTGAGCCACCCCATCCGGCCTCATTCTAAAGTTTTTGAGAAACAGTCTTGATCTATCGCCCAGGTTCTGTGCAACCTCCGTCCCATGGGTTCAAGCGATTCTCCTACCTCAGCCTCCCAGATGAGTCAGCAGCTATGACTACACTACAAGCACGTGCCACCACGGGACACAAACTTTTTTTGTATTCTCAGTGGAGGCAGGCGTTTCACTATGTTGACCAGGCCCGTTTCGAAGTCCTGACTTCAGGCCGGTCTCGAAAACCTGACTTCTGAACGACCCGCCGCGACCTCTCGGGCAGGGGTAAGCCACCCCGCCTGGCACAGAAGCATAGCTTTTTGTCATAGTGGGTTTCTTTTTTTTCCTTTCTTCCTGAAAAGTCACTCCTATATTCATTAGTTCAGTCCTGTTTTATTCTGTTCCGTTCTGTTCTATTGTATTCCATTCTAATTTTTTTTTTTTTAAGTGGGGTTTCTCCGTGTTGGCCAGAGGCTGTCTTCAACTCCCGACCTCAGGTGATCCACCCACCTCGGCCTCCCAAAGTGCTAGGATTACAGGCCTGAGCCACCCTGTCCGGCCTCATTCTAATGTTTTTGAGAAGCAGTCTTGCTCTGTTGCCCAGGCTCGGTGCAACCTCCGTCCCCTGGCTTCAAGCGATTCTCCTACCTCAGCCTCCCGGGTGAGTCAGCAGCTGGGACTACACTACAGGCACGCGCCACCATGGGCTGATAACTTTTTTGTATTCTCAGTGGAGACAGGGGTTTCACTATGTTGACCAGGCCAGTCTCGAACTCCTGACTTCAGGCCGTTCTCCAACTCCTGAATTCTGAATGACCCGCAGCGACGTCTCAGGCAGGCGTGAGCCACCCCGGCCGGCCCGGAAGTGAAGCTTTGTGTCACTGTGGGTTTCTTTTTTTCCTTTCTTCCCTAAAAATCACTGATACATTCACTACTTCAGTCCTGTTTTATTCTGTTCCGTTCTGTTCTATTGTATTCCATTCTAATTTTTTTTTTTTAAAGTTGGGTTTCTCCGTGTTCTCCAGAGGCTGTCTTGAACTCCCGACCTCAGGTGATCCACCCATCTTGGCCTCCCAAAGTGCTAGGATTACATGCCTGAGCCACCCCGCTCGGACCAGAAGCGCAGCTTTGCGTCACTGTGGGTTTCTTTTTTCTCTTTCTTCCCGAAAAATCACTCATGCATTCATTAGTACAGTCCTGTTTTATTCTGTTCCATCCTGTTCCATTGTATTCCATTCTAATTTTATTTTTTTTTAAGATGGGGTTTCTCCCTGATGGTCAGAGGCTGGTCTTGAACTCCTGACCTAAAGAGATCCACCCACCTCGGCCTCCCAAAGTACTAGGATTACAGGCCTGAGCCACCCTGTCCGGCCTCATTCTACTATTTTTGGGAAGAAGTCTTGCTCTGTCGCCCAGGCTAAGTGCAAACTCCATCCCCTGGGTTCAAGCAATTCTCCTACCTCAGCCTCCCGGGTGAGTCAGCTGCTGGGAGTACACTACAGGCACGGGGCACCACGGGCCACTAACTTTTTTGTATTCTCAGTGGAGGCAGTGGTTTCACTATGTTGACCAGGCCCGTCTCGAACTCCTGACTTCAGGCCGGTCTCGAACTCCTGACTTCAGGCCGGTCTCGAACTCCTGACTTCTGAACGACCCGCCGCGACCTCTCGGGCAGGAGTGAGCCACCCCGCTTGGCCCGGAAGTGTAGCTTTGTGTCACTGTGGGTTTCTTTTTCTTCCTTTCTGCCCAAAAAATCTCTCTACAATCATTAGTTCAGTCCTGTTTTATTCTGTTCTGTTCTGTTCTATTGTATTCCATTCTAATATATATATATATATTTTTTTCTTAAGATGGGGTTTCTCCATGATGGCCAGAGGCTGGTCTTGAACTCCCGACCTCAGGTGATCCACCCACCTCGGCCTCCCAAAGTTCTAGGATTACAGGCCTGAGCCACCGCCTCCGGCCTCATTCTAATGTTTTGTGGAAGCAGTCTGGCTCTGTCGCCCAGGCTCGGTGCTACCTCAGTCTCCTGGGTTCAAGCAATTCACCTACCTCAGCCTCCCAGGTGAGTCAGCAGCTGGGACTACACTACAGGCACAAGCCAACATGGGCCGCTAACTCTTTTGTATTCTCAGTGGAGACAGGGTTTTCACTCTGTTGACCTGTAGTATTGGGATGCGAGATTAAAATAATTCACCATGGCAAAAGTATGAGAAATTGCAGGGTGTTTATTGCCGGCGACGGCAGAGGACTCAAGTCTCTCTAACCCACCGCCCCGAGGGGTAAGTGTCAAGGCTTTTTATACCCAAAAGACCACCTTGGGAGTGGGGTTGAGGAGCTGGGAGTAGGATGAATGGGCTTCAGACATTCTGAGGGCTGGTGGATTCTTTAAATCATCTCCTTGGCAGGGACGGGTGTGGGGGCCTCTGGTCATTCCGAGGGCTTGGGGTCCTATTGTCACTCTAATTGCTACATAAATGATTTTCAAAAGTCAGGACAAATGTTGGTTTACACATTGTTTGTGTACCAACAAAAGTCAAGATAAACGTTAGTTTACACATGGTTTGGGTACCAGTGAAAATTACAGATCTTAGTTCACAGGGGCCAAGACGAGATTAGCTTGGGCTGTGCATTCTGATAAGCAAAGGCCAGCAATTCTATCAGTTACTGATGAGAAAGGTAACAGCAAAGGACAGCAATTCTGTCGGTTACTGATGAGAAAGGGAAACAACTTAACCTGGTGGACATTATCCAGAGCAGACTAGCAGTCTTATTTACAGAACCCAAGTCAGCAGTTATTGCAAAGAGAATGGGGCAGTTATTACAACTCATTTTTGGAGATTCAGCTTTGTCTTTTAAAATGGCATCGCTCAGGTTCTGGCTCCAGGCCACCTATAGCACATACTCCAGCCTGGGTAACAAGAGCAAAACTCCATCTCAAAAAAAAAAGTAAAAAAATAAGTTAGGGTGCAAAGCCATGCAAGCCCTTCATGGGCCTGGGCTATAATATCAGTCCTCTGCTTCTGGCTAGGAAGTCTCCACCCTCCTTCCCAAGGGACAGTGAGAGCCCGGATGACCCCCGACTGAGGCAGTTTTAGCTGCAGATAGTCCCCTTTGTTGAATGGGATAGTGGCCCTTGATTTGCACAACAGGTTTTGCCATAGAAGGGGGCAGGGGCAGTTCATCAAGTACAAAAAAGTCTGTGTTAAAAAGATGCATAAGCAGCTGATGGCAATCAGCCCAAATGGGGTTATGACGCTGAATAATAGTTTGCAGTAGATCAATGAGAGCTTGGGGTTTCTCGGTATAAGACGCATTGTTATTTTTCCAGTTGATAAGATCAGCTGAGGTGAACGGCAGGTATGTGAAAACATGCCTTTCTACCATGTGGCCATCCTTGTCCACTCTCATGTACCTCTGCTCTCTCGAAGGCAACTGCACCCCGGCCTTGGGTCGCAGACGAGCTGCCGGGGTTGGTGAGGAGGCATTATTGACATAAACTCTTCTACCACTGGTTTAACTGAAACCTTGGGAGTTGTCTCTGCCACTGAATCTGCCCAGACCTTGAGATTCTGCATTTTGTGTCAGCGAGGGGGATGGTGGTTTCTAGCAGTCTGTCCCTTGGCTACTAAAACAGTCCCTGCCTGCTCTCTTAGCCACTTCAGAGGGTTTAACCCTAACTGCAACCACGAGTCTATGTATGGAAATTGATTGAGGTGTTCTAGCTCACCGTATAGAACCTCATGCCTTACTTTGGAGACAAGGGACCTGTCTAGGGTCCACTCTGGGGGCCAACCTACACTAAGTGCTGGCCAATCTTCCCTACATAAAACCCTTAATTTTTCTGTTGTCATAGTTACTTTATAATTACCACTAAATCCCTTCTGGAAATTTTCCAGCATGGTTTCTATAGGGGTGGGCTTGCTATGGGAGTGACCCATATTAACACTTCAAAGTAATTCCCACAGTTAGGAGAGTGTTAGTTCACTCACAGCAGTTCCCGTTCCCACCTAGCAAGACACAGCATGGAGCACTCTCCGATTTACATTCACTTCAATCCTTTTACAATCACCCAGAGGCTTCTTCACTCAAGCCTCTGTGGCTGTCTCTAATTCCTATAAATTGCTGAATGCATGAGGACCTTCCTAATGGGCCCAATACATTTTACGACTGATCAGTCCGGTCGGACACATCTACACACACAGACACATATCCAATCACTCTCTTTCCAATTCAAAACCATAAGCAAAAGCTTCCAAGGTTGGAGAGAGAGCTACCTTCAAAAGTGCCAATCTGGCACCCATGGGTGATCAGGCCATGCTTCCACCCAAGATGGGGTGGGCTAATTTCCCGGGGTTCAATCTTCTCTTACAAATTGCTCGATGACACAGACACATCCATGCACACAGACACACATTCAATCGCTCTCCTTCCAATTTAAAACCATAAACAAAATCTTCCAAGGTTACAGAGAGAGCTACCTTCAAAATTGCTGATCTGGCACCCATGGGTGATCAGGCCATGCTTCCACCCAAAATGGGGTGGGCTACTTTCCCAGGGTCAATCTTACCAAATTCAATGTCCAGACTTCCCCAAATGTTTGTTCCTCCTTGGTGTTCAGCCACTGGGTGGATCGACACTTCAGGGCCTCCTTGCTCTGCTCCGGTGAGGCTTTACCACCATGCAAATACCTGCCCAGAAGCTCTCTCAGGACACGTCACCCCAGCGAGCAGGAGCCCCTCTGCAGGGATGCTTCACAGGGCTAGGCAAACCACCTAAGAGACCTTTTCCCGCCTTCCGCTCTCTGAGACTCGCTTCCCGGCCAACGCACCAAAAATGTAGCAGGAGCGGCCGTGGGAAACAGATCTCTCAGATACCGAATACTGGAGGAAGAAATTTGTTCAGCTGGGAGCAAGGTGGCATAGTTGTCTAACAGACAAGCTCGTTTAATGAAGGGAGGTTCAGCCTTTATATAGGCTTATACTTTAGATGTTACACGTGGAAGATTCTTAGGTTCATAGTTTTAGGACTCACATGTGAAAAAGTTTTGGTTTACAGTTTCAGGAATCACATATGAAAGGGTTCCGGTTTACAGTTTTAGGACTCACATGTGAAAAGGTTTCTGGTTTGATCTTGTTTTAAGTAAAAATAGTGCCTTCTGGAGAGTTTTCCCCAAGGCCTATCCTGTCACCTACAGGAAAGTAAAACAGGAGGCGCCAGTCAGTCAACCTTTTCTTCTATTGAAATGCAGCTTGATAGTCTAAGGGGAAGTTGATCTGAGAAGCCTGGGTCTCCCTCTTCAACCAGATACCCAGATCCGATGCATTTCTCCCCTCCCTCCCAGTGGGATTCCACACGTCCATCTTTGGGATGGGGTGACACAAAGTCCAAGTTACTTAACTGAGTCACTAATGGGGAGAGGGGATCGATGGAGTCAACCTATGGCATAAATGACACGTCATTCAGAGCCTAAGGAAGGGCCAGCTGCAGTGAAAGGCGGCAGGGTGCAAGCTTGTTCTTTTTTCTTTTCCCCCCGAGACAAAGTCTCACCCCCATCGCCCAGGCTGGAGTGTAACGGTGTGATCTCTGCACAGTGCAACCTCCACCTCCCAGGTTCAAGCAATTCTTCTGCCTGCCTCTGCCTCCTGAGTTGCTGTGACCACAGGTGTCTGCCACCATGCCTGTCTTAATTGTTTGTATGTTTACTAGAGATGGGATTTCATCATGTTGGCCAGGCTGATATCGTATTCCTGACCTCACGATCCTCCCTCCTGGGCCTCCTGAAGTGCTAGGATGACAGGCAGGAACCAGCCCACCACACTCGGCCCACATGCTTGTTCTTCAAGGGTGAAATCCTGGCAGCTCACACCCGTCATTCCAGCACTTTAGGAGACCCAGGAGGGAGAATCACTAACAGTCAGGAGTTCGAGGCCAGCCTGACCAACACGGTGAAACCCCATCCCTACTGAAAGTAGGAAAAGTAGCCGGGCGTTGGGGTGCGCGCCTGTCATTCCAGCTACTGAAGGCTGAAGCAGGAGAAAAGGAGACTCTTCCAGCCCCACCGCATCCCCGAACCCCCAGTCGCAGCCAGCCTTCTTGTGAGGTGGTGCCTGCAAAAGCTTCGGACTGAATGGAGAGGAGCCCAAGGCTATGGGAGCCATCACCTCCAACTCCAGAAGGGAAACAGGGCTTTCTGCATTTGAATGGGGCTCTAGAAGGCGGTGCTGCTGCTGCTTCCAAAGCCACCTGCCTCACTTCACCTGACACAGAGCAAGAATCCATCTCAAAAAGAGAAGAATGAAAAAAAGAAAAAACTATTAGCATGTCAGTTGTGGTCACGAATCAGTCCCCGGAGGTCAGGCACAGTGTGGTTCCAGCCCATCCATCATTCCAAAATTTTGAGATGCCCGGTCAGGAGGATTGCAATGAAGTGATGAGACCCTGTCTATAGAAAACATTTAAAAACTGATCTGAGGGGCCGGGCCTGGTGGCTCACACCTGTCATCCCAGCACTTTGGGAGGCTGAGACAGGTGAGGCTGAGTCAGTGGAATCCCTTGAACCCAGAAGGTAGAGGTTGCAGTGGGCTGAGATCATGCTACTGCTCTCCATCTTGGGCAACAAGAGTGAAACTTTTATCTCAAAAAAAAAAAAAAGACACGCAGAAATTCTCTTGGGCATGGCCTGAAATATGTCTGAGGCCTTAACAAAGGATTGTACAGCCCCATTCTTGAGTTCATCTTTCCCAGAGACCAGATTTTACTGCCCTAGATTTGAAAGATTTTGCCTGGAAACACCACAGTGAGAAACAGTAGAACTTTCTCACCCAGCAAACCCTGGTTCCTTGTTATTCCATCTCGATTCTACTAAAAACCCAGAATAGCTTCTTCTTTAATTAATTTCTCCCACTTATCTTTTCTCATAGGCATCTCAAAAAACCCAGCTGGCATTTTCTGTTTTTCTACTTGGAAATCGCCCTAGTCAGATAGCTCCATGAGGTCATTAGGTGTTCTTTGTATTTTTGTTGTTGTTTGTCATAGACTCTCACTCTGTCACCCAGGCTGGAGTGCAGTGGGGTGATCTCGGCTCCCTGCAACCCCCACCTCTTCGTTCAAGTGATTCTCCTGCCTCAGCCACTGGGATTATAAGGCTCACACCACAATCCCAGCAGCTGGGATTATAGGCTCACACCACAATTCTCAGCTAATTTTTTTGTAATTTTAGAAGAGACACGGTTTTTCCATGTTGCCCAGGCTGATCACAAACTCCTGAACTCAAGTAATCTGCCTGCATCAGCCTCGCAAAGTGCTGAAATTCCAGGAATGAGCCACCGCGCCCAGCTCATTGATCATATTGTTACAGGTAGCGATTTTGTATACTGTGCTGCTGAGACCAGACTCAGGTGTTCTCAGGTGACAGTCTTTCTGCCACCAAGAGGGGAGAAGAATGGGGACCTGGGAAAGGAGGGTGCTGAAAGGAAGGACTAGTCTGCTTCAGCCAGGTTTGTAGTTCCTTCTTTACTGGTGCACCTTGGGAGCAGCAGAAAGGAACTGGCAGCTTCTAATCTGTCTACCGGACAGCCTGAGACCCACCTTGCTGCTTTGATTCTTTCTCTCTTTTTTTTTTTTTGCCAAGACAATCTTTCTTTGCACTGTGTGTTTCATCAGCTCCCAGGGGGAAGACAGGTGGAGACTAGGAAAGGTGACTGCTCACTCCAAGGAAATGTGTTCCCCTTGAGACATGGGGCAGGGGAGACAGGGGTCTGTCTGGGTGTAGACTCAGCAGAGGTCAGCACATGGGCAGGCTGTGGACAGTCTGCGAATTTGTAGCTCACATCCAAGCCCAACCACCCTCTCCCTCACATCGGATCCATCTTTTGATCTTGGAAGAAATGGGGGTCACGCAACATGTTCTCAGGCTCTGGTAGAGACAGAACTGTGGACGATGGGTGATGTCCCGAGGCTGCCGTGCCTCCCTGGATGTCGCCAGGGGTGGTCACGCCAAATCCTCCCCCCCTCCACTGTTTCACCATTGGCTGTTCACCTTGGTGCCCTGCCTTCCCTCTGGACTTATGTGTCATCATGGCCCTGGGGTATGGGCACCTGCGATGAAGTAGTGAAGGCAGCAGGCACTCGGGTGAGTTGTCCTGTGCCAAGGAGCAGCAGTTTGCCAGAGTTAACATCGGCAGCTTCCTTGGGAAGGGAAGGAAGGAGCACCGTCTGCCAAGCTCCTGCTCGCCCCCTCGCGTGTCTACCTGTGTGTGCAGTGCATGTGCGTGTGTGCGTGCGCCCCCGAGTGTGAGTGCGTGTACACCGAGGCGCTCCTCAGGTCGCGCAGCTGGAAACCGAGGAGACAGGAGACGTGAAGGGTGGGGGTGGGGCCTCCCCGATCCTAGGAGGAGCCGGGGCACGGGCAGCTGAGGTGAGCCCAGAAGCCCAGCTTCTGAACGCGGGCATGGGCACAGCGGGGATGGGGCTGAGAAGTGCTGCAAGGACCCCGGGGTCCGGTCAGAGAGGGCCTGAGAAGGAGGCGGGAGCTGAAGGGAGTTTCTAGGGTGTGAAACTCCCTTAGGCCTTGGCCACTGGGTTCCTGATCCCACAAGGCCGGCGAGAGCGGGAGGGGTAGAGGAGGGCGTGGTGCAGGGGTTGATCAACACACGTCCCCAGAGGAGAGTAGAGGACAAGGTCAGGGAGGCACGCACCCAGATCGCGCCTGGGGTCGACGAGGGGTCTGGCGCCGGCCTGCCCTCTCCCTGTGGGCCTCGGAGATAGCATCCCGCGCGGTGCAGAGGCGACTTGGCCGCAACCCAGACCCAGCTGCAGGTGAGTGCCGCCGCCCGCTCACCCGCGCACCTCTCTCCGCTCCTCTTCAATCAGTCCTTTCCCTTCTCCAGGGTGCCCAAACACCCTGGCTGTCGCGGGTCCCCGTGTTCGGAGTGGGCGGGTGATCAGCAGGCAACGCCTCCCATAGCTGTAGGTTCCAGCACCAGACACCCACCCGGCGGGCTGAGGGCCTCCCCAGCCAACTTGCCCTCCGTGGAGCAGCTGGCTTGTGGCCGCCCGTCTTGGTGGGGCGGTGTTAGGGAAGGGCTGCGGCTCACTCGGGTGTCCTGGCACAGTGCTTGCTGGAGACTGGGGGGCAATCCTCTATCCCCCAGGCACCAGTGACTTTTAAAAATGAGCGCTTTGAGTGATGAGACCCCCACAAACAGGTTTTGTGTGAGCAACATGGCTGTTTATTCACCTGGGTGCAGGTGGGCTAATGCAGAAAAGGACAGTGGGATAGGAGTTGGTTTTACAGGTTGGGGCAAATCTTTCTGACAGGAGGCAGGGGTGTTACAGGGTAAGATCAGTTACAGTGGTGGGGCTAGGGGCTACAAATGTAAACTACCATAAGTTCAGTTACTGTGGTGGGTGGAGTTAACATGTCAAAGAAGCTAAGATGGCAGGGTGGGGTGAGGAATATTCACATTATCATAATAATAAGATGGCAGGGTGGGGTGAGGTAACGCTTTGTTCTGCTGGGAAATCAGGGATAATGGCGAAGGCAGGCAGGATTTAAGACTTTCTGGGTCTGGGCTTGTACATGGAGGATTGACAGTGGCCGCCAGGCTCTGCACCCCTGGCCACAGGCTCCCGAGTGGTGGGGAGATAAGGCATGGACCCGGAGCCCCACCGCAGCCCAGGTGGGAGCTCCTGGCAGTAACCAGGTCTCTTGGGGAAGCCAGAGACTTGGCGATTGGGGGAGGTGGGAGGCAGGGTTCTCTCCACCTCTGGCCTCAATAGACTGCTGGCCTTCATGGGTGCAGGCTCCTCGCTGACGCCCACTGTGTGTCTGGGGGACCTGGGCTGCAACGGGTAAGCAGAGAGGCTTCTGCAGTCAGGCTGAGACTTAGTCCCTGAGCTCCAAGCAACTGGATGTGTCTGGCGCCCAGACAGAGGTGGGCTCCCTCTTCCCCAGACAGTCTGGGTTTACCAAGATGCACAGTCTCCCCGAACTAGCACAATGCGGAGTGAACTTCTGAGACTTGGTCCCAGGGCGCCTAGGCAGCAGGAGGTAGTTCTGGGCAGGGCTCAGGGCAACAGCAAAGGCAAGTGGGGACCCCTCCATCCCGATGGGCTGGTGACCTACAGGGCATCAGCTTGTGTCTTAGCCTGGGGCCACATGCTCTGGGGCCACCACCCTGCCATCATTTCCCATAGCTCTTTTTCCCTGGAGGAGGCTTGTGTCAGGAAGTCACCTTTCTTCCACTTGTGTCAAAGCCCTTAGGTCCAGGGTGAAGCAGTGCCTGCAGTTTCCTGGGTGTCAAGACTGAGGCACCAGCCATCCCCAGGCCTTGAGCCAGTTTTCTGCCAAAAAGAGACTTTCTTGGTCTCAGTGAATAGCAGCTTAGCATTGGCTGTGTGCAGCTGGGAAGTCTGTTTAGTGGTGATAATAACATTCTAAAGTGACCCATGGTGATTTCTGTGACAGAGTTGAGATGACCTTCCCAGAAAGAATGGGTAGATTTCTCCTCTGCCTGTATTCAAACAAATGCAACATTTGTGCACATATGAGAACTCATGAGCTCCTAGGATTTTCAGGTTTCGATTCTTTAACACCTGACTTTTGCTCAAAAGGAGAAATTATTTTTTAATTCAGGCATCAGAGCTTTACAAAGGAATTTATAGCCATTTGGTGTCAAATTCTCTTAAGGCCTGAACTGGACGTGTTTTTCATAGGTTTCCGATTCCAGCTCTCCTCCTTGGCTTGTTGGTGATTTTATTTCACTTTTGTGGGGTGGGAAGAGGTGTTGGAAGAAAAAGAATGCGGAGTCTTGATTTTTATCTGCTACCTGTGTGTACTGATGCCCAGGTGTCCCCGCAGACCTCTCAGTCTTGCTGTTCTATCACCAGGCCCAATTTAAGATTCATTCCTGGGCTCCAGGGACTGCATAACTTTGCTCATTCCTCAGGCAATCAATCCATGGAGTCCCTGACAAAAGTCCCAAGGGTGCCCTGAGCTGTGTGTCCCCAGCGGCCTGCCCTGGTGGAATCCCAGTGGAGGGGCTCTGTTTCTTCAGTTCATTGCAGATGTGTGGGTCTTTCATGGCAATAACTGCCCAGAGCTGTTTACTGAGAAGCTGTTTAATGACAGTGAAGTCAGTTACTGGGTGTATCCAAGTAGAGTAAAGAAAACAAAACTCTTTGGAAATCCAATCCTCATGATATTTTATTGGAGGAGATCCAAATCCTCTTAAAAATGTTCAGCAAGATGTCACTGTTCCCTGAAATCTGAAAGCAACTATTGTCAGTAACCAGGTCTTCAGCTAAGGTGCAGGATAAGGGCTTTTTAGAAAGAAAATATTTTAATTCAACTGGTTCTGTGGAGAAATGGGTGGACAAGGCTTGACTATGATGCCCTTTTCTCTGTAAGGCGGGTGTTTGATGACAGCTGTTCTTTGTTGAGTTTTGCATTTATCTCCCCAGTGGGTAGCTTCTGATCCCTCCTTAACTATTGGCAGGGCTGGGGTCCCATTTAGAAGTTCCATTTTCATAGTAAGTGGCTTTGGGATGGTCACCAGCAGGGGAGGGGATCTGTGGCTGGCCCTTCCTCCTGTTGTGGTGTGTGCAGTGGGGTCTTTCACCGTATTCTTGTACTGACAACCTATGCAGTGCTCGCCGGGTGTCAGAAGGGGCACTAGTTCTCACTACAAGAGAGATTCTGATTGATAGAACTTTGGACATTTAAAGCTTTCATAGACCCTCTTAATTCAGATATCTGAGACTCTACTTGTGTGCCAGACCCCTTCACACCTTTGAGCTCATGTCATCCTTATTTTTCCTGTTTGGAAATGGATGCAAAGGGAACTGAAATAAGCTTTCCTGGGGCTGTGTAGCTTGCAGGTCAGAAGCAGGGCTACAGTTTGATGCTAGCAGGCTGGGTTTCGATCCTATGTGTGGTGCACTCTCCACATGGCTTCCTTATGATCAGAAAAATATTTGGGCACCTTTGACCTGCAGTAACTTGTTTAGAGTCAGACACATGGTGGGTGCCCTGTCTGTGTTTGTGGAGTGAATCTAGGTCAGCATCTCATTCTGCATTCCTGGTGAAGAAACTGAGGCACAGGAGGGGCCGTGTCTTGTGCAGGTCTTCTAGGGAGGAAGGAGAATACTGCACCAAAGCCCTTTCCTTCTCACACGTGTCTGTACTTGTTTGAGCCCGGACTGGTTTGATGTTTGATGATAAGCTATTTTTTTTTCTTTTTATATTCTCTTTCTGTACCCATGTCGTTATAGGATGGGTGGCACCTTGGCTCTTCACTTGGGGCTTTAGCTGGTATAGTCAGAGTGCTCAAAATGTCTTTTCATGATTGAGAACCATGAAGCAGTGCAGCCAGCAACAGCCGCTGATGCTTGTTAAAACAGTGTGAGTTCTGACTCTTAAGCTATGAAACCATTCTTCAAGATTAGCAGAGCACTGGCAGGTTTCTCAAAACACTCAATTGGAGGATAATCCAAATGTGGTTCAAAAGGAGGAAAGGGAAAATGCTATAGTTGCATCCAGCCTGTGGTTTTTCAATGTGAATTATGTTCTTGATCATTAAACATTCAACAAACATTTATTCAGTGGCTCCTACGTGGTATTGATAGAGAGATGAAGATGACACAGTGCCCATCATCAAAAAATTCACAGCTTAGTGGGGAGGTGGACCGTGTTTCAGGGCTGCACATTTGTGAGAAGAGATGGCTGGTAGCTAGGCAAGGGTGGAGGTGATGTCTGAGCTGAGTTTAAAGGATGATTAGGACATGGTTAGCTTTTATGGTCATTCCAGTGCAGAGTAAAGGGTGGGAAAGGCTGAGAGATTAGAACACACATGGTGATATGAGGAAGCAGCTGGCAGTTTGGAGTTCTTGGTGCTGGAAAGTTGAGACAGGGAGATACAAAAGACCAGCATGATAGATGGGGCCTTTGGTCAGGACCAGAGGCTCAGCATTTCTTCGTTAGTGTGGCATGGTTTGATTTGGCCGGTGACTTCATGGTGTGAATGGATTTGGCACTGAGAAGACAAGAAACATGGATACCAGGGAAGAAACTGGCTGTGAAAGACAGGCAAGGCTGATGAGGCCACGGTGGGGAGGATGGAGATGATGGGCTAAATTTGGCAAACAGGAGAATTGTCAGTTAGGATCCTTGGATGGCAAATAACAGAAACTAAGTCTGGCTTACAATATCAACCAATTTCTCATTAGAAATATTCACAGGATTGAGAGTATTCTTGAAGAACCAGACATGAAAGAAACAGGAATTAAGAAGTCCAGGGGTTCTGAGTGGCAGAAATTGACTTACAGACTCTCCCAGGGGATGCTATGGGAGTAAATGATATCCAACCTTTTCTATTAGTATTGAGATAGAAGGTGGTACTCAACTCTGGAGGCGGGACTCAGGCACTGGACCAAATTGAGGACCAGCTAAAACACGGTTGGGGCAGAAGCAACTTTCCATAAGACACACCCACTAGTGTGCCATGTCAGTTTACCATTGCCATGGCAACAACTGGAAGTTATCCCTCCTTTCCATGGCAATGACCCAACCACCCAGAAGTTACCACCCTATTTCTAGAAATTTATGCATAAACTGTCCTTAATTTGCAGTAACTAAAAGTGGGTATAAATATGACTGCAGCACAGTTTCTGGGCTGTTACCCTGGACCACACTACTTAGGGAGTACCCCTACTGCACAAGAAGGAGTATCTCTGCTGCTTCAATAAAAGTTGCTGTGTACCATTCACAATAGCAAAGCTGTGGAATCATCCTAAATCCCCATCAGTAATAGACTGGATAAAGAAAATGTGGTATGCATATACCATGGAATACTATGCAACCATAAAAATGAATGAGATTGTGTCCTCTGCAGGGACATGGATGGAGCTGGAGGCCATTATACTTAGCAAACACAGAACTGAAAATCAAATACTGCATGTTCTCACTTAAAAGTGGGAGTTAAGTGATGAGAACTTATTGACACATGGGGATGCACACACACATTTGTTGTGTGGGGTTTGTTGGAGGGTGTGGCTGGGATGAGGAAGAGCATCAGGAAGAATAGCTAATGGTTGCTGGGCTTAATACCTGGGTGACGGGATGATCTGTGCAGAAAAACACCATGATACACATTTACCTATGTAACAAACCTGCACATCCTGCACATGTACCCCTGAATTTACAAGTTGGAAAAAATGAAATGGAGAAGCAGATAAATGTCGGGGGCCGGTGAGAGCGGCACGTCTGCCGGGGTCTCTTGGCCTGCAAGAGGGTCCCAATACCTGGAAGAAAGAGTGCGCGGAAGAAAAGACAAGACAGGACAGCTGGAGTCTGGAGGGCTGGCCCTAAAACCAGCAGCCTTATTGTACACTGAGTTAGTATATATATCTTTTCCTACCTCATTTTACAGGAACATTCTTTGCCCCACCTCATTTACATAAGCATTCTTAGTCCCATCTCAGTTATCAGAACAGATGCCATTATCTTAATAAAGGGAAGAGAGAGCCATCCGGCTACAAGCTTAGGCAGCGGAAAACACACAATGGGTACAATCAAGTCACACAATGGGTACAATCAAGTCATGGAGGTGGGTCTCATTATCAGGGTGAGGAAACCTATAGTTAAAATGTTAATGATCTATGCAAGTCAGAGAGACGATAGACCCATTAACTTTGCAAATAGCAGTCACAGGAACAAGCATGGGACCCATCAATAGAGGGTAAACAAAGTCATAAAACTATCCCAGAGCAGGTACTTCAAGAAACAATGCCTAGTAAAACCACACAGCCTTCACCCAGCCTTTTAGGTCAGTGGACCAGAAATAGGCTTCTGCAAACTCAAACTTCTATTAAATCTCTCTTTCACTGGTCTCGACTGCTTCCAGGGGGTGAGAAACATGTCCGGGCTCAAGCTCCATTATGGCGGGGACACCGAGTGGTCTCAACGCTGGAGCGATCCCCACAGATAAATAAATAGATACTATGTGATTTTTTTTTTTTTAAGTTGCTGTCTCACTCCTTGGCTTGCCCTTGAATTCTTTCCTGGGCAAAGCCAAAAACTCTCCCAGGCTAAGCCCCAATTGTGGGGTCACCTGCCCTTCATTATTATTACTGTATAATTCTGCTGCATTCAAGATGCTCAGAGGACATATCTGATTGTCACAGATTTGGGTCCCCATATCTAGAGGTAGTTTTCTGAAAAGGCACTGGGATTTGGAGTGATGGTTTTCTGAAAGGAAGCTGGAATGATTCTGCTAAAAGACAATGACAGCAATATTGCGCTTGTCTTCCTCAGGAGAGAAAATTGGCACGGGAGTGGGAGAAAGGAAAGGTGTCGTTGGGTTTCTGGTCTAGGTAACAAGGTGGAGAAGCAAAATCAAAGTCTGAACAAGACTGAATAATTGTTTGCTTTCCCACTGGTGGGGCTGTGGGCAGCCCTCCATGACCAGGCTATGGGAGAGGGTGACAATCTATCTTTAAAGGTCTCATTAAGAAACTATGCTGCTGTGAATAAGACCTATTTAAGCAGAGTATTTTGTCTCATGCCCCACAAATCTGGATTCTTTGAAAATTCTTTCATTCACCAAACCAATATGTATTGAGCATCTCTGGTTCAGGTACTGGGAAAATAATAAATTAGTCAGATAGGTATAGTACCCTTATAGTCTAGTGGTGTAAGACACAATAAAAAATGCATAAATAAAATTGGATAATATAATTGATACAGAGAGATAGATGCAAGGGCTACTTCCAATTGGATGGCCTAGAAAGGTCTCATTTTCTTTTTTTTAAATTTAATTTATTATTATTATTATTATTATTATTTTGAGACAGATTCGTGCTCTGTTGCTCAGACTGGAGTGCAGTGACATGATCTTGGATCACTGCAATCTCTGCCTCCTGGGATCAAGTGATTTCTCCTGCCTGAGACTCAAGTAGCTGGGATTACAGGCATGCACAACCTCACCCAGCTAATTTTTGTATTTTTTTAGTTTTTTTAACATGCAGTCTTGCTGTGTCACCCAGGCTAGAGTGCAGTGGTGCAATCTTGGCTTACTGCAACCTGTGCCTCCTGTGTTCAAGAAATTCTCCTGCCTCACCCTACCAAGTAGCTGGGATTACTGGAGCCTGCCACCACATCCAGCTAATTTTTGTATTTTTAGTAGAGATGGGGTTTTCACCATGTTGGCTGCCAGGCTACTACATATAGGCTTCATCTATAGCAGCGCAAGCACCATCCCCTGAGCCAGATTCTCTTATGCATTCTGGGGAATAAACTGCTGGATTGGAAATGCCCTGGTTTGGATTGGGGCGGAAGGTGGCCCTACCCCCCATTTCCCACCAGCTGTGCAAGCGGCTGCTCTCCTTTGTTGAATTTGGAATGGCCCTGACTGGCCCAAGGGTTTCATTTCTGACACTGTGGGCAAAGGCTAGGTGGCTCTTTTGAGTTTCGATTCACATTGCGTTGATTTGCTTTTTTACTGTTACACTCCTTTATCCTATGCCCGAATTGGCCACAGGTATAACAGCTGCCTGGAAAACTTTTTACTGAACCTCCCATTTTTATTCCTGCCATAGCCTGAGCCATAATCATTGCTGTATGCATTGTTCCTCCTATCCCGCTGAAAGCTTTAACATACTCAATAAGCACATCTCCTCCCACTGATACCTTTCCTTTTATCGGACGCATAGCGGCCTGACACTCAAGGTTAGAGCTCTCATCAGCCACCGATTGGAGTATAACCTATCTTGCATTATCATTCGATATGTATTTTTGAGCTGAATCTTGGAGTCTGGAAATAAAATCCAGATACAGCTCTTGTGCTCCTTGTCTGATAGAATTAAACGATGGATAGCTGGTACCCAGATTCTGAATTTTCTCTCATGCTCATGGACAGCATGTATGTATTTGAGCAATTGCAACATCTGCCAAGGTAACTTGCTGATCTATATGACCCCAAGCACCTTTTACCAATAAATGATCTTCAGTAATGGGTACTGGGGGCCTGCACTTGGTCTCTTGCAGCATCTACCCAACACATTCTGAATTGTAAAAATTGGGAAGCGGTTAATGCAGATTTTGCCAGACTCTCCCAATCATAGGGTGTCGTTCTTTTATCATTTGCAATTGAGTGTAATAACGATCTAAGAAAAGGAAAATTAGGCCCATATTGTCCTGCCACTTTTAAGTCCTTCATGAACTTATATGAGCATGCTTCTCATTGTGCCTCATACTGTCCTCCAGGCTGTACAGAAGGATGTAAACTAACTGGAAATTGCCAGGCATTTGACTTTCCTGCCAATTTAGCCTGTCTCAATGCTGCTCCCTTGCCTCTAACTGTGTAGGGAGGTGCTGAAGGACCATAATCTGGAACCATAGGGCCCTCTGGTGGCGGTGACAGATACTGCCCACCACTATAAATGACAGGCACTGCAACCGTTACTGGCAGTCCTGGCAGCCAGTGTCCTGGAGGCGTGCCTACTCAGTTTGCCAGTTAATAATGGATTTGTACCTTGCCAGGACTGTGGAGGAGGTGGCCATTCATGACCAATCCATTTTGGTGCTGTTGGCTTAGATCATTTCTGAGTGAATACTGAAAGGAAATTCCTCTAAATTGTGAGGAATTTTAGACATATTCGCATAGACTGCCTCCTTTTCCTCCTGATGCTCTCCTGAAATTGCTCTTTCTGTTTCTCTTTTTTTCTGACCTGACAGATCTTCTATCAAATTCTTCTTCACTATCATCTTCTACACTGTTTACACTACACTCAGGAGTTCCTATGGTCCTCTGACTCTTTGCATGGAGAGTGTTGATCTTAAATTGTTCTTTTGCAGAACTGACCAGAGCCCAGTCATTCCACACAGTCACAGTATAAATTTTCCTTCATCCTGTGCATAGAGTTCTGACCAAAGTCTTTCCCATACACTCACATGTAGAGTTCCAATATCTGGGAAGCACACACAGCACTGATTCACTGCCTCAAAGAGGGTAATGAGATTTTCAGTTGCGATCTTTACAATGCCCTCCCCTTTTTTTTAAGTATCCAAATAAGACAAAGGCAATTATTATACTTGCTGGGTAACTTTCACGTTTTGTTACCCTGGAATATTCTGAGCACACAGCAAGGCCAACCAAAATATGTTCCTGGGACTCCCTCAATGAACACTCACCACAGGTGACCATGCTCAGGTGTGTCTCTTCATGAGGAACACAGGGAATCCATGCAGAGCACCAGATGCTGGGATCCAGCCCAATCCTTTACATGGTGCCTGAGTCCCAGTGGTGATGAGGGAGTGAGAAAAGAAATAAGACAGAGACAAGAGTAGAATTCAACAGCCTGGGTCCAGGGAGCCAATACACTCTCAGGATGCATTGAATTGGCACTGAGGTCTGGGCTCCACATACTTGTATTAAGTGCATTATCCTGTTACTCTTGTAGGCTGTGGGGAGGGTGTGAAGAAGGAAAATGGCCAGGGGAAGAGCATGTGTCTGCAGCATTCAGTAGCAAATGTGATTCTTCTAAGAAATGCTAAGGGCACTGAGTTTTACTACCCATTGTGTATCCAGGTGCATCTGCAGATAAGGCACCATAAGGTCTGACCACACACAATGCGTCATCAGAAATCATATAAGCTAGAGGAGATTGGTGCCTATTTTCAGCTCCCTTAAAAAAATTCTAACAAAAATAGCATATCCCACTAACATAAGCTTCATAAGCAAAGTGGAAATAAAATTCTTTTCAGAGAAGCAAATGCTAAAGAAATCCATTACCAGTAGATGAGGTCCTTAATGGAGTGGTAGACATATAAATGAAAGAATAATACCTGACACACACACACACACAGACACACACACACACTTCAGTACATAGCCCAGAGATACTAAATAGTAATTACACAATCAAATCTACCTATCAACCAGCTAACATGATGAAAGGATCAAATCCTCCAATATCAATATTAATCTCGAATGTAAATGGGATAAACACTCCACGTTAAAGATGCAGAATGGCAAGTTGAATTGGAAAAAACAAGACTCAATCATCTGTTGTCTTCAAGAGACCGATCTAATATGTATCAATACGCATTGGCTCAAAGTGAAGGGATGGAGAAGGATCTATGATGCAAATGGTAAACAAAAAAGAGCAGGGGTTACTCTTCCTATAGCAGATAATATAGACCTTAAACAATGACATTCATTAACAAAAAGACAAAGAAGGGCATTAAATAACCATAGAGAGTTCAATGTGTAAAGGGAAAGTATCAAAGACAGCTCTTAATCCATTTAGAAGTTTATTTTGCCAACATTGAGGATCAGGACGTGAGGAGATCCTGAAAACATACACCCAAGGAGGTTACAGCCTGGTTTTATGTATTTTAGGGAGACAGAAGACATCAACCAATACATGTGAGGTATATATTGGTTCAGTCTAGAAAGGAGGAACAACTCAAAGAGGAGGTTTTAGGTCATAGGAGGATTCAAATGTTGTCTAATTGATAATTGGTTGAAAGAGTCAAGTTATTATCTAAGACCTGGAATCAACACAAAGGAGTATCTGGGTTAAGAAAAGGGGATGTGGAGACCAAGGTTCTCATTATGTAGTTGAAGTCTCATAGGTGGCTGCCCTTAGAAGCAATAGATGACAAATACTTTTTCTCCCTACACCTTTAAACTATGCTACACTCTCAGCTAATGTCTTTAGGATCAGGAAAAGGCTAAGAAAGGGAAGAAGATCTCTATAGAACATGAATTTCCACAATAAGAGAAAGCTTTGCAGGGCCATTTAAAAATATGTCAAAGAAGTATATTTGGGGGTAAAATATTTTGATTTGTTTCATAGCCCTGCTACCAATGTGATACTATACTAGGGTCAGTTTGGAATTTGGTATCTTATTGCTACAAAGAGTCCATGCTGTCAGACTTAGGATGACTAATTGATTGAAACAAGGTCTCACTCTGACATCCAGGCTGGAGTGCAGTGGTGGTAGCATAGCTCAATGCAGTCTCAAATTCCTTGGCTCACACAGTCTTTCCTCCTCAGCCTCCCAAGGAGATGTGACTACAGTCAGGGATGGCCACACCCAGCAAAATTTTTAAAGTTTTTGTAGAGACAGTGTCTCACTGTTTTTCCAATGTTTGTCTCAAACTCCTCGCCTTAAGCAATCTTCCTTCCTTGGCCTCCAAAAGTGCTGGTATTACAGACATGAGCCACTGTCCCTCACCAAACTCTTTTTTGATTGCATTTTAGGTTTTGGGGTACATGTGAAGGACATGCAAGACTGTTGCATAGGTACACACATGGCAGCATGATTTGCTGCCTTCCTCCCCTTCACCTATATCTGGCATTTCTCCCCATGCTATCACTCCCCACCTCCCCACCGCCTCGTCCCTCCCCTATTTCCCCCCAACAAACACCAGTGTGTGATACTGTCCTCCCTGTGTCCATGTGTTCCCATTGTTCAACACCTGCCTTTGAGTGACAACATGCGGTGTTTGATTTTGTGTTCTTGTGTCAGTTTGCTGAGAATGATGGTTTTCAGGTTCATCCATGTCCCCACAAATGACATGAACTCATTGCTTTTTATGGCTGCATAATATTCCATCGTGTATATGTGCCACATTTTCCCTGTCTAGTCTATCATCGATGGGCATTTGGGTTGGTTCCAGGTCTTTGCTATTGTAAAGTGCGCTGCAATGAATATTCGTGTGCACGTGTCCTAATAGTAGAACGATGTATAATCCTTTGGATATATGCCCAGTAGTGGGATTACTGGGTAAAATGGAATTTCTATTTCTGGGTCCTTGAGGAATCAACACACTGTCTTCCACAAAGGTTGAACTAATTTACACTCCCACCAACAATGTAAAAGTGTTCCTTTTTCTTTCTCCACATTCTCTCCAGCATCGGTTGTCTCCAGATTTTTTTTTTTGAGTCAGAGTTTCGCTTGTTACCAAGGCTGGAGTACAATGGCGCAATCTCGGCTCACAGCAACCTCCGCCTCCTGGGTTCAGGCACTTCTCCTGCCTCAGCCTCCTGAGTAGCTGGGATTACAGGCATGCACCACCATGCCCAGCTAATTTTTTTCTATTTTTAGTAGAAACGGGGTTTCACCATGTTGACCAGGATGGTCTCGATTTCTTGACCTCGTGATCCATCCGCTTCGGCCTGTCTCCAGATTTTTTAATTATTGCCATTCTAACTGGCGTGAGATGGTATCTCAATGTAGTTTTGATTTGCATTTCTCTAATGACCAGTGATGATGAGCATTTTTTCATATGTTTGTTGGCCTCATGTATGTCTTCTTTCTGTAATGTGTCTGTTCATATCCTTCACCCACTTTTGAATGGGCTTGTTTGTTTGTTTCTTGTAAATCTGTTTTAATTCTTTGTCAATTCTGGATATGAGCCCTTTATCAGATGTGTAGATTGCAAAATTTTTTTCCCATTCTGTTGGTTGGCAAGTGACTCTAATGACTGTGTCTTTTGCTGTGCAGAAGTTGTGGAGTTTGATTAGGTCCAATTTATCTATTTTGGTTTCTGTTGCCAATGCTTTTGGTGTTTTGGTCATGAAGTCCTTGCCTACGCCTATGTCCTGAATGGTTTTGCCTAGATTTTCTTCTAGGGTTTTTATGGTGTTAAGTATGTTTAAGTCTGTAATCCATCTGGAGTTAATTTTAGTGTAAGGTGTCACGAAGGGGTCCAGTTTCTGCTTTCTGCACATGGCTGGCCAGTTTTCCTAACACCATTTACTAAACAGCGAATCCTTTCCCCATTGCTAGTTTCAGTCAGGTTTTTCAAAGATCGGATAGTTGTAGATATGTTGTGCTGCTTCTGAGGCCTCTGTTCTGTTCCATTGGTCTATATCTCTGTATTTGTACCAGTACTGTGCTGTTCTGATTACTGTAGCCTTGTAGTATAGTTTGAATTCCAGTAGTGTGATGCCTCCCATTTGTTCTTTTTGCTTGGAATTGACTTGGCTATGCGGGCTTCCTTTGGCTTGCATTCATTAACATAATTATCTATCTGTATAATCATTTAGAGGCTGGCTTGGATTTTTTGACTTATATGCAGTCTCGCATTTATTTATTTATTTTAGACGAAGTCTTTCTCTGTTACCAGGCTGGAGTGCAGTGACACAATCTTGGCTCACTGCAACCTCCCCCTGCTGGGCTAAAGTGACTGTTCCGCCTGAGCCTGCCTAGTAGCTGGGACCACATGCGTGTACCGCCACACCTGGCTAATATTTTTGTATTTTTAGTAGCGATGCGGTTTCACCATATAGGCCAGGATGGCCTCTATATCTTCGCCTCGTGATCCGTGGGTCTAGGTCCCCCAAAGCGCTGTGTTAGAGGTGAGAGCCACCCTGCCCGAGCTTTATTTATTTATGTATCCACTTCTTTATTTATTTACTTAGAGGGAGGCAGGTGGGATTGCATTGATCAATTGATTGATTTTTGATGGAATCTTGCTCTGTCACCAGGCTGGAGTGCTGGTATTTAAGGCGAGAAATATCCTGACACCCTTTATTTATTTATTAATTTACGTACTTATTTATCTATTTTCTTAGAAGCAGGCAGGCGGTGCTGCATTCATTTATTTATCTATTACCTTCTAATTATTTTCTCGTTTTTATTTTCTGTTTTTTTTTTTTTTTTTTTTTTTTGAGATGGAGTTTCGCTCTTGTTACCCAGGCTGGAGTGCAATGGTGCGATCTCGGCTCACCGCAACCTCCACCTCCCAGATTCAAGTGATTCTCCTGCCTCAGCCTCCTGAGTCGCTGGGATTACAGGCACATGCCACCATGCCCAGCTAATTTATTGTATTTTTAGTAGAGACGGGGTTTCACCATGTTGACCAGGATGGTCTCGATCTCTTGACCTCGTGATCCACCCATCTCAGCCTCCCAAAGTGCTGGGATTACAGGTGTGAGCCACCGCACAAGGCTAATTATTTTCTCTTTAAATGGAGATAGAGATTCTTTCACCATCATAGATAGGCTGGTCTTGATGTCCTGACCTCAGGGTGTATACCAGGCTCAGGCTAGGAAGGGGTGGGGGATTAAAAGCATGAACCACTAAGAGGGGCTATTTATTTACTGACTGATTAATCTATCTATTAATCCATTTATTTAGAGACAGATTCGCATTTTATTTTATTCATTTACTGACGTACTTACTTACGGAAAAGCTGGTTGTATTTATTTATTCGTTTATTTTTAGGCCGGCTAGAATTCCTTATTTATATAATTAGATATCTAATTATATAGGGGCAGGCTCACACTTTCTCATTTGCTTATTTAGACCCAGGCTTGCAACATTTTTTCATACACCTCTGTATTTGTGTGCAAGCTTGCATTTAAATAATTACATATCTATCTGTACAGTCATTTAGAGGAAGGCTTGCACTTTTTGACTTCCATGCATTCTCACATTTATTTATTTATTTACTTACTTACTTACATTAGACTAAGTCTTGTTGTGTCACCTGACTGGAGTTCACTGGCAATTGTGTATTACTGCAACCTCCGCCTCCTGGGTTCAAACAATTCATCGATATGAGCCTGCAGAGTAGCCTGAAACACAGGGGCGTGCCACCACGCCTGCCTAATATTTTTGAATTTTCAGTAGAGGTGGGTTTCACCCTGTAGTCCAGGATGGTCTCGATCTCTTCAGCTCGTTATCGGCCCACCTGGGCCTCCCAAAGCACTGGTATTACAGGCTACAGACAGCGCACCCGACCTTCGTTTCCTTATTTACATACTCATTTATTTAATTAATGGCAGGCAGGGACAGCTTGCCTTTATTTACTTATCTATTAATTTAAATATTTTCTTGGCCTTATTATTTTCTTAAACGGAGACAGAGTTTCTTTCACCGTCTTAGCCAGGCTGGTCTCGATGTCCTGACCTCAAGTGCTATACCCGGCTCAGGCTCCCAAGGGGTGGGGGATTGAAAGCATGAACCACTGAGAGGGGCTATTTATTTACTGACTCATATATCTATTAATCAATTTATTTCAAGACAAATTTGAACTTATTTATTTACTTGGAGGCGGGCTTGGATTTCTGTATTAAAAATGGTAATAAGATTTGGCTGTGCTCCTACCCAAACTCTGATCTTGAATTGTATTCTCCATCATGTTCACCTGTAAAGCGAGGGACCAGGTGTAGTTAATAATTGAAATATTGGGGCAGTTTCCGTTTGTGAGGGAGTTCCCATGAGGTCTGATGGGTATATAAGTGTTTGGTAGTTCCTCTCTGAGTCATTCTTCCTCCTACCGCCTTGGGAGAAGCTGTCTTGCTTTCCGTTCCCGTTATCAGTCACTGTGAATGCCGGCCTCCTGACCATTCCGCAGTCATGCAGAACTCTGGGGGAATTAAACGTTTTACCTCAGCCTCCTGGGTTCAAAAGATTCTGCCAGGTGCGCTTCCGGAGCAGCTGGGAACACGGTCGTTTGCCTGGCTAACATTTTTGGATTTTGAGTAGAGACGGGGTTTCATCATGTTCTCCAGGATGGTCTCGATCTCTTGACCTTGTGATCCGTCGGTCTCAGCCTCCCAAACTGCTGGGATTACAAGTGTGAGCCACCACGCCTGGCCTTTATTTATTTCTTTATTTATTGATTCATTTACTTAGAGGCAGGCAGGTCGGTTTGCAATTATATATATATATATATATATATATATATATACACACACACACACACACACACACACACACACAAACATTCGTATATGTATTTTCATCTTCTTATTGTTTTAAATAAAGACAGGGTTTTTTTTCACCATCTTGGCCAGGCTGTTCTCGATGTCCTGACCTCAGGTGATATACGCGGCTCAGGTTCCCAATGGACGGGTGATTAAAAGCATGAGCCACCAAGCGAGGCTATATGTTTATTTTCTTATTTATCTATTAAATGATTTATTTAGAGGCAGACTCGCATTTATTTATTTAATTATTTACTTACTTTAGACGCAGTTTTGTCGCGTCCTAAGGCTGGAGTGCAATTGCACTCGTGTTTCACTGCAACCTCCGCGTCGTGAGTTCAAATAATATTTCTACATGAGCCTGCCGAGTACCTTGAACCACAGGCGCGTGTCACCATGCCTGGCTCATATTTTTGAATTTTTAGTAGAGGTGGAGTTTCACCCTCTAGGCCAGGATGCTCCCGATCTCTTGACCCCGTGATCCACCCATCTCGGTCTCCCAAAGCACTGGTATTAAAGGGGAGAGCCGCTGCGCAAGCCCTTTATTTCTTTATTTACTGGTTATTTATTTATTTAGTTAGTTAGAGGCCGGCAGGTCGGCTTGCATTCATTCATTCATTCGTTCATTCATTTTAGACAAAGTCTTGCTCTGTCATCTGGCTGGAGGGCAGTGGCAATCGTTTTCACTTCAACCTATGACTCCTGGGTTCAAGGAATTCTTCCATCAGAGCCCGCTGAGTAGCTTCGACCACAGGCATGAGCCACAACGCCTGGCTAATATTATTGCATTTTCAACAGAGACGGGGTTTTACCATGTTGGCCACGATGGTCTTGATCTCTTGATGTCGCTATCCTCCCATCTGGTCCTCCCAGAGCGCTGCTATTACAGGTTAGAGCCAATGGACCCAGCCATTCTTTACTTATTTACATACTTATTTCTTTAGGTAACGGCAGGCAGGGCCAACTTGCATTTATTTGTTTATTTATTTTCTTCGCATTATTATGTATTTAAATGGAGACAGAGATTCTTTCCCCACCTTAGCCAGGCTGGTGTCGATATCCTGACCTCAGGTGCTATATCCAGCTCAGACTCCCAAGGGGTGGGGGATTAAAAGCATGAACCACTAAAAGTGGCTATATATTTACTGACTGATACATCTATCTATTGATCAATTGAGTTAGAGAGAGAATCGCATTTTTTTAATTCATTTACTGACATACTTACTTATGGAGAAGCTGGTCGTATTTGTTTATTTATTTGTTTGTTTGTTTTTAGGCCGACTTGGATTTCCGTATTTATCTAGCTAGGTATCTAATCATTTAGAGACAGGCTCATATTTACTCCTTTGTTTATTTAGACCCAGGCTTGTAACACTTTTTTATATACTTCTGTATTTGTGTGCAGGCTTGCATTTATTTAATTACTTATCTATCTGTATAATCATTTTAGAGGAAGGCTTTTCTTTTTTGACTTCCATGCAGTCGCGCATTTATTTATTTATTTGCTTACTTTAGACGAAGTCTTGTTGTGTCACCCGACTGGAGTTCACTGGCAATCGTGTTTTACTGCAACCTCCGCCTCCTGGGTTCAAACAATTCATCTACAAGAGCCTGCCTAGTACCTTGAACCACAGGCACGTGTCACTGCACCTGGCTAATATTTTTCAATTTTTAGTAGAGGTGGGATTCACCTTGTAGTCCAGGATGGTCTCGGTCTCTTAAGCTCGTGATCCGCCCATCTCAGCCTCCCAAAGGGCTGGTATTATCGGTGAGAGCCGAGGCAAATGCCTTTATTTATTTATTTATGGACTTATTTATTTATTCAGTTAGAGGCAGGCAGGCCGACTTGCAATCGTTCGTTCATTCATTCATTCATTCATTCATTTATTCATTCATTTATTTTAGATGAAGTGTTGCTCTGTCTCCCGGCTGGAGGGCAGTGGCAATCGTTTTCACTGCAACCTACGACTCCCGGGCTCAAGGAATTCTTCCATCTGAACCTGCTGAGTAGCTTCCACCGCAGGCACAGGCCACACCGCCTGGCTAATATTTTTGTATTTTTAGCCGAGACGGGGTTTCACCATGTTATCCAGGATGGTCTCGATCTCTTGACCTCGCGATCTACTCGTCTCGGCCTGCCAAAGCGCTGGTATTACAGGCTACAGACAGCGCACCTGGCCTTCGTTTACTTATTTATGTACTCATTTATTTAATTAATGGCAGGCAGGGCCAGCTTGCCTTTATTTATTCATTTATTTATTTCCTTCGCCTTATTTTCTTAAATGGAGACAAGAGTTTCTTTTACCGTCTTAGCCAGGCTGGTCTCGATGTCCTGACCTCAAGTGCTATACTCGGCTCAGGCTCCCAAGGGGTGGGGGATTGAAAGCATGAACCACTGAGAGGGGCTATTTATTTACTGACTCATTTATCTATTAATCAATTTATTTCGAGACAAAATTGAACTTATTTATTTACTTGGAGGCGGGCTTGGATTTCTGTATTAAAAATGGTAATAAGATTTGGCTGTGCTCCTACCCAAACTCTCATCTTGAATTGTATTCTCCATCATGTTCACCTGTAAAGCGAGGGACCAGGTGTAGTTAATAATTGAAATATTGGGGCAGTTTCCGTTTGTGAGGGAGTTCCCGTGAGGTCTGATGGGTATATAAGTGTTTGGAAGTTCCTCCCTGAGTCATTCTTCCTCGTACCGCCTTGGGAGAAGCTGTCTTGCTTTCCGTTCCCGTTATCAGTCACCGTGAATGCCGGCCTCCTGACCATTCCGCAGTCATGCAGAACTCTGGGGAAATTAAAGGTTTTACCTCAGCCTCCTGGGTTCAAAAGATTCTGCCATGTCGGTTTCCGGAGTAGCCGGGACCACAGTCGCATGCCTGGCTAATATTTTGGTAGTTTGATTAGATACGGGGTTTCATCACATTGGCCAGGATGGTCTCGATCTATTGACCTCGTCATCCACCGGTCTCAGCCTCCCAGCGTGCTGGGATTACAGGTGTGAGCCACCACGCCAGGCCTTTATTTATTTCTTTACTTATTTATTGATTTATTTACTTAGAGACAGGGCGGTCGGCTTCCGTTTATATGTATCTATATATACACACATTGATTTATTTCATCGTATTATTTTTTTAGATAACGACAGGGTTTCTTTCACCATCTTGGCCAGGGTGGTCTCGATGTCCTGTCCTCAGGTTGTATACCCGTCTCAGGCTCCCAAGGGGTGGGGGATTAAAAGCATGAACGACTAAGAGGGGCTATTAATTTACTGACTGATTTATCTAATAATTTATTTAGAGACAGAATCACATTTATTTATTTATTTATTTGGAGGCGGGGTTGGATTTCTGTATTAAAATTGGTAATAAGATTTGGCTGTGCTCCTACCCCAAGTCTCATGTTGAATTGTAATCTCCGTGATGTTCACCCGTGAAGCGAGAGACCAGGTGTAGTTAATAATTGAAACATTGGGGCAGTTATCATATGCGCTGGAGCTCTCGCGAGATCTGATGGGTATATAAGTGTTTGGAGGTTCTTTCCTGATTCAGTCTTCCGCCTACCTCCTTGGGAGAAGGTGTCTTGCTTTCGGTTCCCGTTATCAGCCACCGTGAATGCAGGCCCCCTGACGCTTCCCCAGTCATGCAGAACTGTGAGTCAATTAAACGTTTATCCTCCGCCTCCTGGGTTCAAGCGATTCTGCCAGGTCCGCTTCTGGAGCAGCTGGGACCACGGTCGCGTGCCTGGCTAATAATAATTTTGTATTTTTTTTTTTTTTTTTTTTGAAATGGAGTTTCGCTCTTGTTACCCAGGCTGGAGTGCAATGGCACGATCTCGGCTCACCGCAACCTCCGCCTCCTGGGTTCAGGCAATTCTCCCGCCTCAGCCTCCTGAGTAGCTGGGATTACAGGCACGCGCCACCATGCCCAGCTAATTTTTTGTATTTTTAGTAGAGATGGGGTTTCACCATGTTGACCAGGATGGTCTCGATCTCTTGACCTTGTGATCCACCCGCCTCGGCCTCCCAAAGTGCTGGGATTATAGGCGTGAGCCACCGCGCCCGGCCCAATAATTTTGTATTTTTATTAGACACGGGTTTTCATCACGTTGGCCAAGATGGTCTCGATCTCTTGACCTTGTGATCCACCGGACTCAGCCTGCCAAAGTGCTGGGATTACAGGTGTCAGCTGCCACGGCTGGTCTTTCTTTATTACTTTACTTACTGATTTATTTACTTACACGCAGGCCAGTCGGTTTGCAATTTTATATTTATATATATATATATATATATATATATATATATACACATACATACACATACACACACACAGAAACATTCGTATATGTATTTTCATCTTCTTATTGTTTTAAATAAAGACAGGGTTTTTTTTCACCATCTTGGCCAGGCTGTTCTCGATGTCCTGACCTCAGGTGTTATATGCGGCTCAGGTTCCCAATGGACAGGTGATTAAAAGCATGAGCCACCAAGCGAGGCTATATGTTTATTGGCTTATTTATGTATGAATTGATTTATTTAGAGGCAGACTCGCATTTATTTATTTAATTATTTATTTACTTTCGATGCAGTTTTGTAGTGTCCTAAGGCTGGAGTGCAATTGCACTCGTGTTTCACTGCAACCTCCTCGTCGTGGGTTCAAACAATACTTCTACATGAGCCTGCCGAGTACGTTGAACCACAGGCGCGTGTCACCATGCCTGGCTCATATTTTTGAATTTTTAGTAGAGGTGGCGTTTCACCCTCTAGGCCAGGATGCTCTCGATTTCTTGACCTCGTGATCCGCCCATCTTGGTCTCCCAGAGCACTGATATTAAAGGCGAGAGCCGCTGCGCAAGATCTTTATTTCTTTATTTACGGGTTATTCATTTATTTAGTTAGTTAGAGGCCGGCAGGCCGGCTTGCAGGCTTGCATTCATTCATTCATTTATTTTAGACAAAGTCTTGCTCTGTCACCTGGCTGGAGGGCAGTGGCAATCGTTTTCACTGCAATTTACAACTCCTAGGTTCAAGGAATTCTTCCATCTGAGCCTGCTGAGTAGCTTCGACCACAGGCGTGAGCCACAACACCTGGCTAATACTATTGCATTTTTAGCAGAGACGGGGTTTCACCATGTTGGCCAGGATGGTTTCGATCTCTTGACGTCGCGATCCTCCCGCCTCGTCCCCCCAAAGCGCTGCTATTACAGGCTAGAGCGGACGGACCCGGCCTTCGTTTACTTATTTACATACTTATTTCTTTTATTAACCGCAGGCGGGGCCAGCTTCCATTTATTTGTTTATTCATTTTCTTCCCATTATTATGTTTTTAAATGGAGACAGATTCTTTCCCCACCTTAGCCAGGCTGGTGTCGATGTCCTGACCTCAGGTGCTCCTGGCTCGGACTCCCAAGGGGTGGGGGATTGAAACATTGAACCACTAAGAGGGGCCATTTGTTTACTAACTGATATATCTATCTATTGACCAATTGATTTAGAGAGAGAATCGCATTTTTGTAATTCATTTACTGACGTACTTACTTATGGAGAAGCTGGTGGTATTTATTTATTTATTTGTTTGTTTGTTTGTTTATTTTTAGGCCGGCTTGGATTTCCGTATTTATCTAGCTAGGTATCTAATCATTTAGAGGCAGGCTCACATTTACTCCTTTGTTTATTTAGACCCAGGCTTGTAACACTTTTTTATATACTTCTGTATTTGTGTTCAGGCTTGCATTTATTTAATTACTTATCTATCTGTATAATCATTTAGAGGAAGGCTTTTATTTTTTGACTTCCATGCAGTCGCGCATTTATTTATTTATTTGCTTACTTTAGACGAAGTCTTGTTGTGTCACCCGACTGGAGTTCACTGGCAATCGTGTTTTACTGCAACCTCCGCCTCCTGGCTTCAAACAATTCATCTACATGAGCCTGCCGAGTACCTTGAACCACAGGCATGTGCCACTGCGCCTGGCTAATATTTTTGAATTTTTAGGAGAGGTGAGTTTCACCCTGTAGGCCAGGATGGTCTCGATCTCTTCACCTCGTGATCCGCCCATCTCAGCCTCCCAAAGCACTGGTATTATAGGCGAGAGCCAATGCAAATGCCTTTATTTATTTATTTATGGACTTATTTATTTATTCAGTTAGAGGCAGGCAGGCCGGCTTGCAATCGTTCATTCATTCATTCATTCATTTATTCATTCATTTATTTTAGATGAAGTGTTGCTCTGTCTCCCGGCTGGAGGGCAGTGGCAATCGTTTTCACTGCAACCTATGACTCCTGGGTTCAAGGAATTCTTCCATCTGAACCTGCTGAGTAGCTTCCACCACAGGCACGTGCCACACCGCCTGGCTAATATTTTTGTATTTTTAGCTGAGATGGGGTTTCACCATGTTAATCCAGGATGGTCTCGATCTCTTGACCTCACGATCTACTCGTCTCGGCCTGCCAAAGTGCTGGTATTACAGGCTACAGACAGAGCACCTGGCCTTCGTTTACTTATTTACATACTCATTTATTTAATTAATGGCAGGCAGGGCCAGCTTGCCTTTATTTATTCATTTATTTATTTCCTTCGCCTTATTTTCTTAAACGGAGACAGAGTTTCTTTCACCGTCTTAGCCAGGCTGGTCTCGATGTCCTGACCTCAGGTGCTATACCCGGCTCAGGCTCCCAAGGGGTGGGGGATTGAAAGCATGAACCACTGAGAGGGGCTATTTATTTTCTGACTCATTTATCTATTAATCAATTTATTTCAAGACAAAATCACATGTATTTATTTTCTTGGAGGAGGGCTTGGATTTCTGTATTAAAAATGGTAATAAGATTTGGCTTTGCTCCTACCCAAACTCTCATCTTGAATTGTATTCTCCATCATGTTCATCTGTAAAGTGAGGGCCAGGTGTAGTTAATAATTGAAATATTAGGGCAGTTTCCGTTTGTGAGGGAGTTCTCGTGAGGTCTGATGGGTATATAAGTGTTTGGTAGTTCCTCCCTGAGTCATTCTTCCTCGTACCGCCTTGGGAGAAGGTGGCTTGCTTTCTGTTCCCGTTATCAGTGACCGTGAATGCAGGCCTCCTGACGCTTCCCCAGTCATGCAGAACTGTGAGTCAATTAAACGTTTTTCCTCCGCCTCCTGGGTTCAAGCGATTCTGCCATGTCGGTTTCCGGAGTAGCCGGGACCACAGTCGCATGCCTGGCTAATATTTTGGTAGTTTGATTAGATACGGGGTTTCATCACATTGGCCAGGATGGTCTCGATCTATTGACCTCGTCATCCACCGGTCTCAGCCTCCCAGCGTGCTGGGATTACAGGTGTGAGCCACCACGCCAGGCCTTTATTTATTTCTTTACTTATTTATTGATTTATTTACTTAGAGACAGGGCGGTCGGCTTCCGTTTATATGTATCTATATATACACACATTGATTTATTTTCATCTTATTATTTTTTTAGATAACGACAGGGTTTCTTTCACCATCTTGGCCAGGGTGGTCTCGATGTCCTGTCCTCAGGTTGTATACCTGTCTCAGGCTCCCAAGGGGTGGGGGATTAAAAGCATGAACGACTAAGAGGGACTATTAATTCACTGACTGATTTATCTAATAATCAATTTACGTAGAGACAGAATCGCATTTATTTATTTATTTATTTGGAGGTGGGGTTGGATTTCTGTATTAAAATTGGTAATAAGATTTGGCTGTGCTCCTACCCCAAGTCTCATGTTGAATTGTAATCTTTGTGATGTTCACCTGTGGAGTGAGAGCCCAGGTGTAGTTGATAATTGAAACATTGGGGCAGTTACCATATGCGCTGGAGCTCTCGCGAGACCTGATGGGTATATAAGTGTTTGGAGGTTCCTTCCTGATTCATTCTTCCTCCTACCTCCTTGGGAGAGTCTTGCTTTCGGTTCCCGTTATCAGCCACCGTGAATGCAGGCCCCCTGACGCTTCCCCAGTCATGCAGAACTGTGAGTCAATTAAACGTTTTTCCTCCGCCTCCTGGGTTCAAGCGATTCTGCCAGGTCCGCTTCTGGAGCAGCTGGGACCACGGTCGCGTGCCTGGCTAATAATAATTTTGTATTTTTATTAGACACGGGTTTTCATCACGTTGGCCAAGATGGTCTCGATGTCTTGACCTCGTGATCCACCGGACTCAGCCTCCCAAAGTGCTGGGATTGCAGGTGTCAGCCGCCATGGCTGGTCTGTCTTTATTTCTTTACTTACTGATTTATTTACCTAGAGGCAGGCCGGTCGGTTTGCAATTATATATATATATATATATATATATATATATATATACACACACACATACACACACAAACATTCGTATATGTATTTTCATCTTCTTATTGTTTTAAATAAAGACAGGGTTCTTTTTTCACCATCTTGGCCAGGCTGTTCTCGATGTCCTGACCTCAGGTGATATACGCGGCTCAGGTTCCCAATGGACGGGTGATTAAAAGCATGAGCCACCAAGCGAGGCTATATGTTTATTGGCTTATTTATGTATGAATTGATTTATTTAGAGGGAGACTCGCATTTATTTATTTAGTTATTTACTTCAGATGCAGTTTTGTCACGTCCTAATGCTGGAGTGCAATTGCACTCGTGTTTCACTACAACCTCCGTGTCGTGGGTTCAAACAATACTTCTACATGAGCCTGCCGAGTACCTTGAACCACAGGCGTGTGTCACCATGCCTGGCTTAGGTTTTTGAATTTTTAGTAGAGGTGGCCTCTAGGTCAGGATGGTCTCGATCTCTTGACCTCGTGATCCGCCCATCTCGGCAAAGCACTGGTACTAAAGGGGAGAGCCGCTGCGCAAGGCCTTTATTTCTTTATTTACCGGTTATTTAGTTAGTTAGAAGCCAGCAAGCCGGCTTGCATTCATTCATTCATTCATTCATTTTAGACGAAGTCTTGCTCTGTCACCCAGTTGGAGGGCAGTGGCAATCGTTTTCACTGCAACCTACGACTCCTGGGTTCAAGGAATTCTTCCATCTGAGCCTGCTGAGTAGCTTCGACCACAGTCACGAGCCAAGCCTGGCTAATACTATTGCATTTTTAGCAGAGACAGGGTTTCACGATGTTGGCCTGGATGGTCTCGATCTCTTGAAGTCGCGATTCTCCCATCTTGGCTTCCCAAAGTGCTGCTATTACAGGCTAGAGCTCCCACACCCGGTCTTCGTTTCATTATTTATTTACTTATTTATGTAATTAACGGCAGCGGGGCCAGCTTGCATTTATTTATTTATTTATTTATTTTCTTTGCATTATTACTTTTTTAAATGGAGACAGACATTCTTTCACCATCTTAGCCAGGCTGATCTATTTGTCCTGTCCTCAGGAGTTATAGCCAGCTCAAGCACCCAAAGTGTAGAGGATTAAAAGCATGAACCACTAAGAGGGGCTATTTATTTACTGATGGATTTAATCTATTAATCAATTTATTTAGAGACAGAGTCACATTTTTTAAATTGATTTACTGACTTATTTACTTATGGAGAAGCTGGCGGCATTTATTTATTTATTTATTTATTTTTAGGCCCGCTTGGATTTCCGTATTTATCTAGCTAACTATCTAATCATTTAGAGGCAGTCTTACTTTGACTCCTTTGTTAATTTAGACCCAGGCTTGCAACATTTTTTTATATACTTCTGTATTTGTGTGCAGGCTTGCATTTATTTGCTTACTTCTCTATCTCTATAATCATTTAGAGGAAGACTTGCATTTTTTGACTTCCATGCAGTCTCACATTTATTTTTTTATTTACTTACTTTAGACGAAGTCTTGTTGTGTCACCATGCTGGCGTGCAATGGCAATCGTGTTTTACTGCAACCTCTGTCTCCTGGGTTCAAACAGTTCATCTACATGAGCTTGCCTTTTACCTTGAACCACAGGTGCTTGCCACCACGCGTTGCTAATATTTTTCAATTTTTGGTAGTGGTGGGGTTTCACCGTGTAGGCCAGGATGGTCTGGATCTCTTGACCTCGTGATCCACCCATCTTGGCCTCCCAAAGCACTGGTATTATGGGCGAGAACCGCTGTACAAGGCCTGTATTTATATAATTACAGACTTATTTAGTAGTTAGAAGTAGGCAGGCTGGCTTGCATTCATTCATTCATTCATTCATTTATTCATTCATTCATTTTAGATGAAGTCTTGCTCTGTCATCCAGCTGGAGTGCAGTGGCAATCATTTTCACTGCAACCTATGACTCCTGGGTTCAAGGAATTCTTCCATCTGAGGCTGCTGAATAGCTTCCACCACAGGTGCATGCCACAACGCCTAGCTAATATTTTTGTATTATTAGCAGAGATGGTGTTTCACCATGTTGTATGGGATGGTCTCAATCTCCTGACCTCACAATCTGCCAGTCTCGACCTCCCAAAGTGCTGCTATTACAGGCTAGAGCAAGCACACCTGGCCTTCATTTACGTATTTATGTACTTATTTATTTAATTAATGACAGACAGGGCCAGCCTGCATTTATTTATTTATTTATTTTCTTTGCATTAGTACTTTTTTAAATGGAGACAGACATTCTTTCTCCATCTTAGCCAGCCTGGTCTTGATGTCCAGACCTCAGGTTCTATACCTGGCTCGGGCTCCAAATTGGTGGGTGAATAAAAGCATGAATCACTAAGAGGGCTATTGATTTTCTGACAAATTTATCTATATTTTAAAAAATTTATTTAGAGACAGAATTGCATTTATTTATTTATTTATTTATTTATTTACTGACGTACTTACTTGTGGAGAAGCTGGTCTCATTTATTTTTTTTATTTATTGGTTTATTTTTAGGCTGGCTTGAATTTCTGAATTTATCTAGCTAGCTAAGTAGCTATTTAGAGGCAGGCTTACATTTACTCATTTATTTATTTAGACCAAGGCTTACAACATTTTTTTATATACTTCTGTATTTGTGTGCAGTTTTGCATTTATTTACTTACTTAACAATCTGTATAATCATTTAGAAGCCTTGCATTTTTTGACTTACATGGAGTCTCGCATCTATTTATTTATTTATTTATTTAATTTAGACTAAGTCTTGTTGTGTTCACCAGGCTGGAGGGCAATTAAAATCGTGTTTCATTGCAACCTCCATCTCCTGTGTTCAAACAATTCTTCGATATGTGCCTGCCGAGTACCTTGAACCACAGGCGCGTGCCACCATGCCTGGCTAATATTTTTGAATTTTAAGTAGAGGTGGGGTTTCACCCTGTAGGCAAGAATGGTCTCGATCTCTTGACCTCGTGATATGCCCATCTCGGCCTCCCAAAGCGCTGGTATTACAGGCGAGAGTCGCTGGGCAAGGCATTTGTTTATTTAAGGACTTATTTATTTATTTAGTTACAGGCAGGCAGGCCTGCTTCCAGTCATTCATTCATTCATTCATTCATTCATTCATTCATTTATTTTAGATGAAATCTTGGTCTGTCACCCTTCTGGAGGGCAGTGGCAATCATTTTCACTGCAACCTATGACTCCTGGGTTCAAGGAACTCTTCCATCTGAGCCTGCTGAGTAGCTTCCCCCACAGGCACGTGCCACAACACCAACTATTTTTGTATTTTTAGCAGAGACAGGGTTTCACCATGTTGGCCAGGATGGTCTCAATCTCTTGACCTCGCTATCCGTGGGTGTCGGCCTCCCAAAGCGCTGCTATGTCAGGCTAGAGCCAGCACAACTGGCCTTCCTTTCCTTATTTACATACGTATTTGTTTAATTAACGGCAGGCAGGGCCAGCTTGCATTTATTTATTTATTTATTTTCTTCCCTTTATTATTTTTTTAAATGGATGCAGAGATTCTTTCACCATCTTAGCCAGGCTGGTCTTGATGTCCTGACCTCAGGTGCTATACTCAGCTGAAACTACCAAGGGGTGGAGGATTAAAAGCATGAACCACTAAAAGAGGCCATTTATTTACTGACTGATTTATCTACTAATCAATTTATTTAGAGAGGGAATCACAATTTTTTTATTCATTTACTGACGTATTTACTTATGGAGAAGGTGGCCCCATTTATTTATTTATTTATTTGTTTATTTTTAGGCCCGCTTGGATTTCCGTATTTATCTAGCTAGCTATCTAATTATTTAGAGGCAGGGTCACATTTACTCATTTATTTATTTAGACCCAGGCTTGCAACATTTTTTAAATATACTTCTGTATTTGTGTGCAGGCTTACATTTATTTAATTCCTTACCTCTCTGTATAATCATTTAGAGGAAGGCTTGTATTTTTTGACTTACATGCAGTCTTGCATTTATTTATTTATTTACTTACTTTACACGAAGTTTTGTTGTGTCACCAGGCTGGAGTGCAATGGCAATCGTGTTTTACTGCAATCTCTGCTTCCTGGGTTCAAACAATTCATCTACACGTGCCTGCCCAGTACCTTGAACCACAGGCGCGTGCCACCACGCCTGGCTAATATTTTTGAATTTTAGTAGAAGTGGGGTTTTTCACCCTGTAGGCCAGTATGATCTCGATCTCTTGACCTCGTGATTCGCCTCCCTCGGCCTCCCAAAGAGCTGGTATTACAAGTGAAAGCCGCTGCGCAAGGCCTTTATTTATTTCTTTAAGGACTTACTTATTGATTTATTTATTTAGAGGCAGGCAGGCAGGCTTTCAGTCAATCATTCATTCATTGATTCATTCATTCATTCATTTATTTATTTTAGATGACGACTTACTCTGTCACCCAGCTGGAGTGCAGTGGTAGCGGGCATGTCTGGTCTCGCGGCTGCCCTCGCGCTCCCCTTCTGCTTCTTCCCGTGTGGACCAGATGTCAGACGCGGCCGCTGGACTTAGTCTATGGCCGGCTGTATCTGAGGTCCACCAGCAGGCCTTCTCATCCGGAGCTGTTGCGGGATAGGGCGCCAGGCTCCCGGAGTCGCACGCGTGGCTATCCTCTGGGCACCCGCGATCGGTGACTCCGGGGTTGACCAGATGTCGGCAGTGGCTGCCGGACTTAGCCTCTAGCTGACTGCATCTGAGGTCGACCAGGAGGCTGCCGGCGACAGTCCCACTAAGACGGCGATGAGGGTTTGGACCTGAGCGGCGACTCCTCTTTCCCCTCAACCCACCACTTGCTTTCGGCGTAGCTGGGACTGTCCGCGCCCAGCTTCTTCTTCTCGTTGCTTTTCAGCCCTACTTTCAGTTTGCATCCACAGGTCTGAGAGGTAGATAGATAGGTGAGGGCCGCGGCTGCAGGATTTTATTTGTTTTAATGTGTGTTTTTGTATTTGTTTTCTTCTTTTCTGAGACAGGGTCTCCCTCTGTTTCACCACGTTCAGTAGGCCGATCTTGAACTCCGCACCTCGTGACCCACCCTGACCTCACGATCGCGGCTCATGGCAGCGTCAACCGCCCCTTCCTAGACACAGGTGATCTCCGCCTCCAAGTAGCTGAGACTACAGGGTTCTTGTAAGTACAGGAGGTAGATCACATACTTGCATTTCCACCCTGTGGGTGTGTGCTTGTGTGGGTGCATGGGGAGGAGAGAGAGAGAGAGAGAGAGAGAGAGGCAGAGAGAAAGCTCATGGAGGGAGGGGCGGAGAGAAAACAGTTCATTGTGACCTTGATTACGTTTTACCTTTCTTCCCGCCCTCTTATTGGCTTGTTAATTCTTACCGTTTCTTTTCACTTCTATGTGTTACGTTGATCCTTTTTTGGTTTCCTTGTTTAATTTACATATGGATGGATTTATGGATTTATTTAGAGGCAGGCAGGGTATCTTTCTGTTGCCTTTTTCTTTCTTCAATCTTATTTTCTGCACGCTGGTGTTTGTATATACAAATACATTAATAAATTATACATAACACGCAGTAATATATATGCAAATAATCATATATTACGTATGAAATAAAATGAATGGCTGGGCACGGTAACTCATGACTGGAATCCTAGCACTTTGGGAGGCCGAGGTGGGTGGATCACCTGAGGTCAGGAGTTCAAGACCAGTCTGGCCCTCATGGTGAAACCCCATGTTTAAAAAAAAAAAAAAAAGAAAAAAGAAAAAAAAAGAAATAAAATAGATAATTGTTCTACATCTAAGTGTGTGTTAATATTACTTTTCATAAACTTTGGTGCTTATTTTCATTACCACCTTCGTTCACATCCTCTTGGTTGTTTCTTCTTATGGTTTCTTAATTCTTCCATGTCATTCTTACGTTTATCACGTCTTCGTTCATTCGTTTATTTAGTTAGAGGCAGGGTCTCAAGTATTTCTCTACAGGCATTCATTCATTTATTTGCGTTTATTTATCTATCATTATATAGAGGCAGGGTCGCATTTGTTATTTATTCATTCATTCATTCATTTCATTATTTTTATTTATTGATTGATTTTTAAATAGAGACAGGGTTTCACCATGTTGGCCAGTCTGGTGTCGATGTTCTGATCTCAGGTGATCCACCCACCTCAGCATCTCAAAGTGCTGGGGGATTACAGGCCTGAGTCACCATGTCCGGCTATTTATTCATTTATTTATCTATCAATCGATTTATTTAGAGGCAGGCTCCTTCATATATATTTATTTATTTATTTGGGGGAAGGCTCACATTTCACTCTTTCTTTCTTTCGAGGCAGGCTCGCATTTTCTGTCTCTGTCTCCCTCCCTCCCCCCTCCCCCCTCCCCTTTCCATCTGTCTCTCTTTAAAGGCAGGGTCTCTCTCTGTAGCCCAGGATCATTCCACCCTCAATGCTTTGGACCAAGCCATCATCCCTCCTCTTGTCCCTCCCATCCCCACTACCTGGGACTACATGCATGTGCCACGCCACCACAGGGGTTAAGTATTGCATTGTTTTTAATGTATGTATGTATGTATGTATGTATGTATGCGAGATGGGGTTTGGGGTTCCACCATGTCTCCCAGCTTGGTCCGGAACTCCTGCTCTCCAGAAATGCGCCCACCTTGGCCTCTCACAGTGCTGTTGTTACAGGCGTGAGTCACTGCACCTGGCTCAGTTTCTATTTGCCTGCCTGCTCGCCTGCCTATCATCCGTCCATCTGTCCATCCGTCCATCCATCCGTCCATCCATCCGTCTTACCTATCACCTTCTTAGTAGCCATGTGGTCTCACTTTGTGGTCCACACTCTGCACACATATATTCCTTTTTAAACTTTGATGATGATGCTGATGATGATCATTTATACAGGTGGAGGTGGTGTCGACTGACAGCTTGAGATGATCTCAAACTTTTGCGCTCCAGCCATCCTCCCACGTTGGCCTTTCAGACTGCTGCGATGACAGGCATGAACATGGAACAGGCCTGGTCATATCTGTCTTGTGTGTTTCTTTCCCATCCTTGTTTCCTGTCCGGATGCATAGTTGATAGTATGGGCGTTGCAAACAAAGAAAATTTTCACACACATCTCACCATCCTGCCTTGTCTTTCCAGTGCCACAAGCCCTATCGAGGGTGATATACCTGTTCCCTGATGGTTTTATATAGTGTAGAAAGCGTTGGCATTGGCCGTGTGCACCTCTTCTTTTTTTTTTGATGGAGTCTCTCTGTTGCCCAGGCACAAGCCCCACCTCCCCAGTTCAAGCGATTCTCCTGCCTCAGCCTCCACAGTAGCTGGGACTACAGGGGCCTGACACCACGCCTGGCTAATTTTCCTCTATTTAGTAGAGACGAGGTTTCACCACGTCGGCCACGATGGTCTTCACCTCTTGACCTTGTGATCCTTCCGCCTCGGCCTCCCGAGGCTTTCACAGTGGGATTTCAATGGGACAGGCATGCATGCCTGTGAACTGATGGGGCTTTCCAGATCCATGTCCTGGCAGAAGTCTCTGGTCCGGTGTCCCCCATCGGCTGCCTGACTTTTATTATTATTATTATTATTATTATTATTAATTATTATTTTCTCTTTTAAGCTGGGCTCGCCTTCCCATCCATGTTGCTCAGTTGCTCAGGCTGGCCTCGAACTTATGGCCTATTTCAACTTTAGTATTATTGCTGTTGTTGTTGTTCCTATTATGTTCGCGAGGTATGTGGTGGAAGCTACTACTACTTAGCAGTGTTGGGAAACTCTGTTCTTAGGACAAATTTTCATACTCCATGAAAATTTCCCCTTCAAATGAACATCTGTGAAAAGAAGGAAATGATTTAAAAAATGAAGAGAAAGACAAAAAGCACGCAGTGGAAGTTTCTTTGATCACCTCCCAGGGTGTTCCTTGGACCCAGCAGGAGGGAGGGAGGGAGGGAGTCAGTGAGCGAGCTGCAGTGGGTGGGTGGGTGGGTGGGTTACATTTGGGGTTTTTGGTGCTAAATCCTCTCAGGAGGCCCAAAAGGCCCACCAGGAGCCTCCTCCCCAGGGGAACTGCATTGAGGCTGCTTCAAATTCACCAGCAACAGTTTCATCAGATGGCCTGGGTGGGCCGGATTGGATGAGACTGGACCACCCGGGACTGTGCTGTTCTTGCTGGGTGTGGGGGTGGGTTGACTTACTTACAGGATAAACTGACAGCCCCGGCATGAAAACTAAGATGCATTTCTAGGGTGCCCGGGTAGGACAGTGTCACATAGGATGCCCTTCTTTTGGTCAGCAGCCTGCCTTTAGCTTCCTCAGATGTGTGAGGACAACTTCCCATCAGAGCCTGTTTTTGTCCCTTTTTCCACCACAGAGATGACACACATGAGAGGGAGAAAGAAATAGCTCAATAGATGCTGCATGTCCTCATTTGTGGAATCATCAGTCAGCTGCAGACAGACAGCTGCACCCATAGACAGATGCAAATCAAACACCATTTCTGGGTCCCCATGGTCTGGATGGTCTCTCTCTCTCTCTCTCTCTCTCTCTCTCTCTCTCTCTCTCTCTCTCTCTCTATCTCCTCCCTCCCTCTAGCACAGCATGCGAGTGCATGCACTCACACACACACTTACACACACTCTTTCCAAATTCACATCACAAACCACATTAATTTACCCCTTTAGCCCTATACAGGCTGAGTAAACCTCATCTTACCACCCCATGGCTGAGGAAACACCTTCTCTATGATATATTAAAAAGATTGGCTGAGCTGGATGAGGCAACCCATGCCTGTAATTCCAGCACATTGGGAGGCCGAGCCAGGTGGATCACTTGAGGCCAGGAGTTCACGACCAGGTTGGCCAACATAGCGAAACCCCTTCTCTACGAAAAATATAAAAATGTGCCAGGTGTGGTGACATATGCTTGTCATACCAGTAACTCAGGAGGCTGGGGCAGGCCAGTCACTTGAGCCAGGGAGGTCGACATTGCAGTGAGCCAAGATCCATGCCATGGCAATCCAGCCTGGGTGACAGAGTGAGACTCTCCCAAAATACTAATAGTAATGAAGCTTAGCTGGGCATGGTGGCAGCTGCCTGTTAATCCTAGCTGGGCAATCCCATGAGAAAAAAAAAGAAAGGAAGGAAGGATAAAGAGAGAGAAAAATGGAGGGAGGCAGGGAGGGAGGGAGGGAGATAGAGAAAGGAAGAAAGAAAGAAATGGAAAGTGAAAGAGAAAGAGGGAGACAGAAAGAAAGAGAGAGGGAGAAAGGGAGAAAGGGGAGAGAGAGAGACTTAAATTCTGGAGTGCAGTGGTGTCATCCTAGCTCATTCACTGCAGTCTGGACACTCCTTGGCTCGAGATTCTTCCACCTCAGCCTCCAGAGTACCTGGGACCACAGGCATGTACCATTGTGCCCAGATCATTTATTTATTTGTTTATTTTTTTAGAGACAATGTTTCACCATGTTGGTCAGGCTGCTCTCGAACTCCCGACCTCAGGTGATCCGCCTGCCTCAGCCTCCCAAAGTGCTGGGATGACAGGTGTGAGCCACAATGCCTGGCCTGTGTCCAGATCATTTTTACAAGTTTTCTACGGACAGGATCTAATTGGTTGTGACTCAGGGGTTTAGTGTCCAAAGACACAAACAGAGAGAGAGAAAACCAAAGAAACCGGCGTGCGATGTGCTATGTATGGATGCTCTACGTGGACTAATAATAAATGAAAGTGTTACTGCCTGTGGGGTCCATTTTATACGATAGCAAGGCTACACCAACCAGGCAGGAAAACCGCGATCTGAGCTTGGCCACCATCCCGTGTTCATCTCATACTGAATCTACCCAATTGTCAGCTCAGAGAAATATATTTTTCATCTTTTATTTGAGACGGAGTCTCACTCGGGCACCCAGGCTGGAGCGTTGTCGTGGTGCGATCTCAGCTCCCTGCTATGTCTGCCTCCTGGGCTCAAGTGATTCTCATGCCTCAGCCTCCCCAAGTGGCTGGAATTGCAGGCACGCACACGACCACTCCCAGCTGCTTTTTGTATTTTTAGTGGAGACATACGGGGTTTCGACACGTGGCCCAGGCTGGTCCGCTGACCTTTATGATGACTGCACCATATGGAAATTCAAGAAAACAGGGTCGGGAGTGGTGGGTTGCTCATGCCTGTCATCATATCACTTTGGGAGGCAGGCCGAGGCGGGCAGATCATGAGTCTGAGAGATCGAGACCATCCTGGCCAACGTGGTGAAACCCCATCTCTACTAAAAATACAAAAATTAGCTGGCTGTGGTGGCGTGCACCTGTAGTCTCAGCTACTCAGGACGCTGAGGCAGGAGAATCACTTGAACCTGAGAGGTGGAGGTGGCAGTCAACTGAGATTGCACCACACTGCCCTCCAGCCTGGGCTCACTGCAACTTCCACCTCCCGGGTTCAAGCGATTCTCCTGCCTCAGCCTCCCGAGTTGCCGGGATTACAGGTGTTCTCCAGAAAACAAAAGAAAACAGGATGCATTTACCGAAACCTACACACCTACACACGTCTTTTTTTTTTTTCCTTGTTTGAGTTTGTGTACTTTTAGTCATCAAACAGATACGCCTCCTTACACCTGTTCTCTCTCTCTCTCTCTCTCTCTGTCTCTCTCTCGCCACCTCCCTCGCTCTCTCTCTTTCTCTCTTTTTCTTGTTTTTCACCTGGCCTAAAGAGATCCACCCATTGAAAGTAAGAAAGAGACAGCTCCTTCCAATGATTTTATTGATTTAGAGACAGCGTCTCACTCTGTCACCCTGGCTGGAGTGCAGTGGTGCCATCATAGCTCACTCACTGCAGTCCAGACACTCCTTGGCTCAAGAGATTCTTCTGCCTCAGCCTCCAGAGTATCTGGGACCACAGGCACACACCACTGTGCCCAGATAATTCATTCATTCATTCAAGATGGGGTTTCACCAAGTTGGTCAGGCTGGTCTGGAACTCCCAACCTCAGGGGATCTACCTGCCTTGGCCTCCCAAAGTGCTGGGATGACAGGTGTGAGCCACCAGGCCCGGCCCCTCAGATCAGTTTGTAAATGTTTTCTACAGGCAGGGTCTCATTGCTTCATTGCAATCCTCCTGACCCGGCATCTCAAAGTTTTGGGATGATGGATGGGCTCAAGTCACACTGTGCCTGGCCTCCGGGGACTGATTCTCGACCACAACTGATGTGCTAATATTTTTTTCTTTTTTTCATTCTTCTCTTTTTGAGATGGAGTCTCGCTCTGTGCCAGGCAAAGTGAGGCACATCGTTTTGAAAGTAGCAGCACTGCTGCCTTCTAGAGCCCCATTCAAAAGAAGAAAGCCCTGTTTCCCTTCTGGAGTTGGAGGTGATGGCTCCCATTGTCTTGGGATCTTCTCCATTCATTCAGAAGCAGGCACTACCCCAGAAGAAGGCTGGCTGTGGCTGGGGGTTGGGGGATGTGGTGGGGTGGGAAGAGTCTCCTTTTCTCCTGCTTCAGCCTTCAGTAGCTGGAATGACAGGCATGCACCACCAAGCCTGGCTACTTTTCCTATTTTCAGTAGGGATGGGGTTTCACCATGTTGGTCAGGCTGGCCTGGAACTCCTGACCTCAAGTGATCCTTCCTTCTAGGTCTCCCAAAGTCCTGGGATGATGGGCATGAGCCTCCAGGATTTCACCCTTGAAGAGCAAGCATGTGGGCTGGGTGCGGTGGCTCACGCCTGTCATCCTAGCACTTTGGGAGGCCCAGGAGGGAGGATCATGAGGTCAGGAATTCGAGACCAGCCTGGCCAATGTGATCAAACCCCATCTCTACTAAACATACAAACAATTAGCCAGGCATGGTGGTGGGCACCTGTGATACCAGCAACTCGGGAGGCTGAGGCAGGCAGGAGAATCGCTTGAACCTGGGAGGCGGAGGTTGCACTGAGCCGAGATCACGCCATTGCACTCCAGCCTGGGTGACAGGGGTGAGACTCTGTTTCCGGGGGAAAAAGAAAAAGGAGCAAGCTCACACCCTGCCACCTTTCACTGCGGCCGGCCCTTCATTAGGCTCTGAATGACGTGTCATTTCTGCCATAGGTTGACTCCATCGATCCCCTCTCCCCATTAGTGACTCAGTTCCATAGCTTGGACTTTGTGTCACCCCATCCCAAAGACAGACGTGTGGAAGCCCACTGGGAGGGAGGGGAGAAACAGATCGGGGTATCTGGTGACCTGGGCCTGGGGAGACTGTCATCCTTCGCTGCTCATGAAAAGGTCACATCGGGGCATAGGGAGAGCTTTGCCTTTGTCCCTTTGAAGGTTCGCCTGAAACATCAACTCGTCAGAGACAGATGAATCAGAGAATAGGCCAGACTCGTTTCATTTCTGGGACCCGTCTTCACAGGAGCCTGCAGAAAGAAGGCCCCCGGGGTGACTTCTCACACAGGGTGTGTCTTCTCTGACTGTAGGTCCTGAAACCTTGTTTCCAGGGAGGGGGAGGGCCCTGCCTCTTCCATGAAAGGAAAGAGCGCGTACTTAGAGAGGCTGAGAGGAATCTAGACCGACAGAGGGTCCCTGCCGGGCTTCCCCACTCGGTGTATGATTTGGGGAGGTCGAGGCCAGGCTCCCACTCGGATGGAAGAGGCATGTTTCAGACTTTTCTCTCTGCCACTTGTGGCATCTATACCTCTTGTATTTCCCAGATAAACTTCTCAACTTAAAAATAAACGGTTAAGGAAAATCTTACCTAGTGAAACCAATCATAGAGACGTTAAGGAAGAAAGCTTATGACTGTGGCATACATTTCTAGACATAGGACCTATCACAGTGCATTTGTGTGAGTGATTTCTAAGACATAGGAACTGTATTGCTACTGGGCTGGGATGGCAGTGATGTTCTCGTGGTGAGACACTGAATGGAGCGATGTGTAGTGTGCAGACTCCGATCTTAGAGGTCAGATGTGGGTGCTCTGGGGTTCACCAAACTAGATTCCTGGCTTGTGGGGAGCCCACCCATGTGAAGGCTTGCAAGGCAAGCTACATGATACGAGTGGTTGAGCCTAGAAACAGTGTCTCCGGGAGGAAGGAATTTGAGATTGAGAGATGAAAAGAGGCAAGGGGAGAGGCTAGTTAAAAGATAACCAGGAAGACGTGCATTCTTGAGGAACAATGTGATTAGAAAGATCAAGGTGGTCTTGAGAAATTAGGTCTTTGTAAACCTCCAAAATAATCATTACCTTTTGAGATTACTGATTGTGTATGTGCCATCTTTATTGTAGAGAGCATGTGATTTAGTGATCAGCTTTTCCTCTTGCACTGATGTAAACCAGAGCCTGGAAAATGTATATGATCAAAGCCTTTGAGAAATAAAGTTGTTAGTGAAGCATTGACTTCTCAACCCTCCTGACCCCGCTTTGTCTGTCTTCTTTTCTTCCTGCGCACCCCCCAATCAGGTTGGAATCCTCTTGCTGGTCGAGAGCTCCTGGCACTGACTGATTCACCAGAGGGTGGACTCTGGGGAACAGGATTCAGAAATGCATACTAGGCCACCGGGCACAGTGGCTCACGTCCGTCCTCCCAGAGCTTTGGGAGACCTAGGTGGGTGGATCACATGAGGTTGAGAATTCAAGGCCAGCCAGGGCAACATGGAGAAATCCCATCTCTACTAAAAATACAAAATTCCCCAGGCACGGTGGTACGTGCCTGTCAACCCAAGCTACTCGGGAGGCTGAGGCAGAAGAATCACTGGAACCCAGTGTAAGGCCGGCTGCCTCACCAGGAGATAAATGGACACACTTATCACTCCCTGTGCCGGATAATGAAGTCATCATTCCACACACCCACTCCTATCTGGCCTCTCCGTGCAGGCTCCACACACCCACTCCTGCATTCCTCACTCAACCCCTTCAAAATTTAAAAAGCCCACCAAAGAGTTGTCCAATGGCAGCTTAACATTGACCTCTCCAGCCAGTCAACCCACCAGTAGTCCCACCTGGCAACCGATGGTAGCTCATCCCATCGGCACCTTGACTTCCCCACACCAATGAAACTGTCTGCTCTTTGTTTCCCTAGTGATCAATCAAACCCCCTCACCAATGAAACTCACCAATGAAATTGTCAACTCTTTGTTTCCCTAAAGACCAATCAATTATCTCCACTCCCTATAAAACCCCACACCCTGAGAAGCCCAGTGTGACTTCTCTGGCCCCTTCCCAGACCACAGAACCTCACCCGGGAGTTGAATAAATTGGATTCTCATTTTCTCACACTGGCCTCAGTTTCCTCATTTTGACTCAGCAATATACCTTACATCCAGGATGCAGAGGTTTTGGTGAGCTGAAATCATGCCACTGCACTCCAGCCTGGGCAACAAGAGTGGAACTTTGTGGGGGTGGGGGGAAGAAATGCAAAGTTTGGGAGTGAAAACTTGACCCCGGGATGGGAGGAAGCATGCTGCAAGCTGTCTTCTCCCCGTGAAATCCACGCTGTCTCTGGGAGAGAGGGTTTCACGGACCTTCGTTTCCCTGTAACAGGTATTGCCACTCTGAGGTAGTTGGTCTGGAGTCCACTCGGAAACGCTATGAACTGGACTTCCATCTTCGATAGGCCCCATCTCCACCCCTAGCCTCTGTCCACACATCCTCACCCTTTGTCTCCTCTTCCTGTTCTCTAGGGGAATTGAAGTTCCAGATGAACCCATGGGTGGGTGCCTAGACCGTGTCCCCTGGAGGCTCTGGTTGACTAGTTGCAGGCGGACACCACCTGAGAGGACTCCCTGGGCCCAGAAACGACCTGGTCTGAGAGAGAAAGGGGAGAGGCTGGCAATATGGCATGCCTGAGTCACTCCCCACCAACCTCCATCTTGACCCAGAGCGATCCAAGGTTCCCTTCTTTTCCGTGCTGACAGCTGCAAGCATCAGTTGTCTTCGGGCATCACCTAGCGGCCACTGTAATGGAAAATCGAGGTGGGGTGGAGGGAGGTCTGTCTGACGACTTCACAGAGCCTGGGGCAACCGGTTTCTCTTCCTCCCATCTGGAGGCCCCTCCCTCTCTCCCTTGTTGCCTAGGGCACATCCACCCTGGTGGGGGCCCTATTGTTCTTTTATCAGTACTTTGTGTTTCTTTGTTTGTTGGTGACTTTCATGCGCATAGACTCTTCTACTTGGGCTTTATGAGGAGTTGGTTTATTTTTTTAAGCACCCCCCGCCCCTTTACTCCAATTCAGTGAGTTTGTGAGGTGAGTTCCCCCCAACACCATGCCCCCCCACCATCCTGGGTGGAAACGTTCTGGAGCCAGCCGGGTGGGAGTCCATCTTCTCTCCCCTGCCCCAACACTTTGCCGGTTGACATTTACATGGGTGATCGCCAGGCCTGACCTCACTCAGTGGCCACTGTTTTTGAAGAGGGGGTGGGGGTGGGGCAAGGTCCCACCTCCCCAGAGGCAGCTGGGGGCTATGGCACAGCCTTTGGTCCACATGGGTAAGCGGGTGGGCGGGCTGGGCTGCAGTGGTCGTGTTTTTTCACCCCTTCACTCCTCAGGCCTCCCTCCCTCCCTAGGAAAGCTTCATCTTGGCTGGGTGTCAATCACCTTTTATCATGATATCTTATTTTCTCCTTCCCCAGGCCAGCATATTTGCAAAATGGAAAGGGAATCATGGCGCCATCCTGGGCCGTAGTAGTATTTGCCCAAAATAGAAACGCTGTCTAAAAAGTAATACTTTGCTCCCTTAAGATTACCAGAAGCGATGCCTTGGCACGGAATTCTAGTAAGGCGTATCTTTTCCGCAGGACGTGTTAGCTGCTGTTTTTCTCCTGTTGTTGACTAGCGCTTTTGTGGATTTCTCCACGTGCAGTGACACCGGGTTGATGTAAACTGCCCTTCATAATGTGATAACCTGCTTTTTGCCAGTTAAAACTAACTCTCTCTGACTAAAAGCTGTTCAGGCTTTAAGTTAGCTTCCAGAGCTGTACAGATTCCATCTTCCATCTTAGCTTCTACATTTTAGTTATTTTCCCACCATTCAGTACAGAAGCAGAGTACGTAGCTGGGGCGGGCTGACACTGGGCACCTCCAGGAATGCATTTGTTGATAAGAGGCCGAGTTAAGTGATACAAACAGAGCCTGGGAACACAGGCAGCTGCCGTCCAGTGCCCAGAGCCCCCGTCACCTATGTAAGTTGTATGTCTTTTGTGACAACATTACCCCTCGCACCTGGCACTGTTTTATTTCTCATATAATAGTTTACCTTTTAATTTTTGCTTATTCTGCTTTTGTGAAAAATTTGCTTCAGCTAAGTTCCCCCTCCCATTTAAAACTAGGGTATAAAAGACCTAACATTTTCTTAGGGGCCGAGAGAATTTTGGGGATCAGCCATCTCTTGGTTGCTGGCATAATAAAGGACTCATAATTCAATCCCAGAGTGTGCTGCATTCTTTGACTTCCTTGGGTACAAAAATAAGGTCTTCTGCTTCTGCTTCTTTCTCCTTCTTCTCCTTCTGCTTCTCTTTCTCCTTCTCCTTCTTTTTTGTAGTATTTTATTTCCTGATCTCTCTGAAACATGCAAAAATTCATATAGCTAAGGGAACTTACCATGCTAAAATGTTCCTCGACATGACAAGTTTCTACAAAATATATTTCAAGGTAGTACCTTCATTTCATTCCTGAGGAATCAACATGTGAACATGACATATAGGTGGTGAAATTTAGGATACAAACATAAGTGTCAAATAATATGATACTTCCAGTTTACTGGAAAACATAACAACTGTGACAGTCACACCTAACACTTTGGTTAAAGAAAGAGAGAAGCGGCTGCGGGGGGAGAGCGCGGGCAATTCTGCCGGCTGCTCGGCCTGGCACGCCAATGCGCATGCGCAAGTGGGGCCTCAGAAGCCCTGGCGCTGAGCCGCGGGTCGCCTCACAGTGACGGCCACCGTGTCCTGGGAGACAGTCACAACGACTTGGCTAGGCAGGGTCCCGCTGCGGCATCGCCTGGGCGTTGGGCGGCGGCACATCGCTCACCGCGATCGTCGCCACGGTCCCTCGATTTCCGGAGTCCGTCTTGGCGGAACCAGGCTGAGAGAAGGTCCAGCGGACCTTCAAGGATGCCCAGGGCGATGGAATCCGAGGAATCCCTAGATGATTCAGGCCAGTCCAGACGATCTTGGGGTGCGTCTCCTTGAAGGCTGTCCCCGCTGGGAATTAAAGGTAAGGTTAGCCTGTGTGCTGCGGGGTGCTCTAACCCCGAGGGCCTTCCCGGAAGAGAGAAGAACCGCACAGCCTCAGGAGCTGCCTGCGACTGTTGGATTTCCCCGCGTGGCTTAGTCTCCGTGTGTGTGTGTGTGTGTGTGTGTGCATGTGTGTGTGTCTGCTTGTATGTCTCCGTTGGTGTTCACGTGTGTGTGCGTGTATTTGCGCTGCTTGTGGCCGGGGTTGGCATAGCAGGGGCCCTCAGCGGTAGTGCCTTCTCCATCAGCAGTGCTGAGAAACAGGGGTCCCTGGACTTGGAGACCAAGCAGGGCCCCTTGGTGGGTGGCCCATGTCGAAGTGGGGCAGTGAGCTCACGGAGCAGGGGAATGTTCTGCTAACACCCTCCTCGAGGGTCTCAGGGCCATGTTTCTGGGGTCCACTGACCACCGCCATACCTCATCAGGTTGAATCTCCAGCCCGATGGGAACTGACCACGGCCCACGCCTTCCAAGCCATCTGAGATGCCATGGGGCGGGTACGCCCCAGTGAAAACCTGACGATCTAAAGCGCCCTCATCCTCGAGTTGATCCGATCAGGATAGGCGGCTCAAAGAGGTACGGAGGTCAGAACTGCCGGGCTCCTGCGCTGCTTGTGCCAGGCAGCCTCCTTCCTCGAAACCGCCCCGGGCACCGCCTCCAGGCTTCGCCTGTGCGGCTGCCATGGGAGAGTGCTGGCACATGGCCGGCTGCTCGGCCGGGCACGCCAATGCGCATGCGCAAGCGGGGCCTCAGAAGGGCGAGTGCTGAGCCGGGGCGCGCGTCACAGTGATGGCCACCGTGTCCCGGGGAACCGTCTCAGCGGCTTTGCAAGGCTGGGGCCCGCTGCGCATTGTCAGGGCGTTGGACGGCGGCACCTCGCTCAACGCGATCGTCACCACGGTCCCACGATTTCCGGAGTCCGGCATGGCGGAACCAGGTTGAGAAAAGTTCCAGCGGACCGTCACGGATGCCCAGGGCGATGGATCCCGATGGATCCCCTACATGATTCAAGCCTGCCCAGACGATCTTGGGGTGCGTCTCCTTGAAGGCTGTCCCCGCTGGGAATTAAAGGTAAGGTCAGCCTGTGTGCTGCGGGGCTGCTCTAACGCCGAGGGGCTTCCCGGAACAGAGCAGAACCACACAGCCTCAGGAGCTGCCTGCGATTGTTGGATTTCCCCGCGTGGCTTAGTCTCCGTGTGTGTGTGTGTGTGCATGTGTGTGTGTCTGCTTGTATGTCTCCGTGTGTGTTCACGTGTGTGTGCGTGTGTTTGCGCTGCTTGTGGCCGGGGTTGGCATAGCAGGGGCCCTCAGCGGTAGTGCCTTTTCCATCAGCAGCACTGACAAACACGGGTCCCTGGACTTGGAGACCAAGGCAGGGCCCCTTGTTGGGTGGCCCATGTCGAAGCGGGGCAGTGAGCTCACGGAGCAGGGGAATGTTCTGCTGACACCCTCCTCGACAGTCTCAGGCCCATGTTTCCGGGGTCCACCGACTCCCGCCACACCTCATCAGACTGAATGTCCAACCCGATGGGAACCGACCACGGCCCACGCCTTCCAAGCCATCCGAGATGCCATGGGGCGGGCACGCCCCAGTGAACACCTGACGATCTAAAGCACCGTCATCCTCGAGTTGATCCGATCAGGAAAGCCGGCTCAAAGAGGTACGGAGGTGAGAACTGCCGGGCTCCAGCGCTGCTTGTGCCAGGCAGCCTCCTTCCTCGGAACCGCCCCGGGCACCGCCTCCAGGCTTCGCCTGTGCGGCTGCCGTGGGAGAGTGCTAACACTATGTCCGGCTGCTCCGCCGGGCACGCCAATGCGCATGCGCAAGAGGGGCCTCAGAAGCGCGAGCGCTGAGCAGGGGCTCGCTTCACAGTGACGGACACCGTGTCCCGGGGAACAGTCTCAGCGGCTTGGCAAGGCAGGGGCCCGCTGCGGCTGTACCTGGGCTTTGGGCGACGTCCCCCACACCACCGCGATCGTCGCCACGGTCCCGCGATTTGCGGAGACCGGCTTGGCGGAATCAGGCTGAGAAAAGGTCCAGGGGACCTTCAGGGATGCCCAGGGCGATGGATCCCCAAGGATTCACTAGATGTTTCAGGCCTGCCCAGACTCTGTTTCGGTGCGTCTCCTTGAAGGCTGTCCACGCTGGAAATTCCCGGTAAGGTCAACCTGTGTGCTGCGGGGCTGCTCTATCCCCGAGGGGCTTCCCGGAAGAGAGCAGAACCGCACAGCCTCAGGAGCTGCCTGCGACTGTTGGATTTCCCCGCGTGGCTTAGTCTCCGTGTGTGTGTGTGTGTGTGTGAGCGCGCGACTATGTGTGTGCATGTCTGTGTGTTTGCTCGTATGTCTCCGTGTGTGTTCACGTGTGTGTACCTTTGCTTGTGCTGCTTGTGGCCGGGGCTCGTGTCAGAATGACTGCCGCCGTGGCCTTGGGAACCACCTCAGCGCCTTGGAAAAGCAGGGGCCCTCAGCGGTAGGGCCTTCTCTATCAGCAGTGCTGAGAAGCAGGGGTCCCTGGACTTGGAGACCAAGGCAGGGCCCCTTGGCGGGTGGCCCATGTCGAAGGGGGGCAGTGAGCTCACGGAGCAGGGGAATGTTCTGCTGACACCCTCCTCGGGGGTCTCAGGCCCAAGTTTCTGGTGCCAACCCACCCCCACCACACCTCATCAGCCTGCATCTCCAGCCCGATGGACCCGACCACGGCCCACGCCTTCCAAGCCATCCGGGATGCCATGGCGAGGGCAGTCCTAGTGCCCACCTGACGATCCGAAGCGCCCTCCTCCTCCAGCCGATGCGATCAGGAAAGACGGTTCAAGAGGTACGGAGGTAAGAAGTGCCGGGCTCCTGCGCTGCTTGTGGCAGGCGGCCTACTTCCCCGGGACGGCCCCGGTCACCGCTTCCAGCCTTCTCCTGTGCGACTGCGGCGGGAGAGCGCTGACACTGCGGCCGGCCAGCCAGCCGGGCACGCCAATGCGCATGCGCAACCGTGGCCTCAGAAGCGCGAGCGCTGAGCAGAGGCTCGCGTCACAGTGACGGTCGCCGTATCCTGGGCAACCGTCTCAGCGGTTTGCCAAGGCAGGGGCTTGCTGCGGCAGTACCTGGGCTTTAGGCGACGACACCCACCCCACCGCGATCGTCGCCACGGTCACGCGATTTCCGGAGTCTGGCTTGGCGGAACCAGGCTGAGAAAAGGTCCAGGGGACCTTCAGGGATGCCCAGGGCGATGAATCCCCAAGGATCCCATAGATGTTTCAGGCCTGCCCAGGCTCTGTTGGGGTGCATCTCCTTGAAGGCTGTACATGCTGGAAATTCCAGGTAAGGTCAGCCTGTGTGCTGCGGGGCTCCTCTATCCCCGAGGGGCTTCCCGGAAGGGAGGAGAACCGCACAGCCTCAGGAGCTGCCTGCGACTGTTGGATTTCTCCGCGTGGCTTAGTCTCCGTGCGTGTGTGTGTGTGTGTGTGTGTGTGTGTGTGTGGACTTGGAAACCAAGGCAGGGCCCCTTGGTGGTTGGGCCATGTCGAAGGGGGGCAGTGAGCTCACGGAGCAGGGGAATGTTCTGCTGACACCCTCCTCGGGGGTCTCAGGCCCAAGTTTCTGGTGCCCACCCACCCCCGCCACACCTCATCAGCCTGCCTCTCCAATCCTATGGGACCCGACCATGGCCCACGCCTTCCAAGCCATCCGGGATGCCATGGCGAGGACAGTCCCTAGTGCCCACCTGACGATCTGAAGCGCCCTCCTCCTCAACCCGATGCGATCAGGAAAGCCGGCTCAAAGAGGTACGGAGGTCAGAAGTGCCGGGCTACTGCGCTGCTTGTGGCAGGCGGCCACCTTCCCCGGGACGGCCCCGGGCACCACCTCCAGCCTTGTCCTGTGCGGCTGCAGCGGGAGAGCGCTGACACTGCGGTCGGCCGGCCGGCCGGCCGGGCACGCCAATGCGCATGCGCAAGCGGGGCCTCAGAAGCACGAGCGCTGAGCAGGGGCTCGCGTCACAGTGACCGCCGCCGTGTCCTGGGCAACCGTCTCAGCGGTTTGCCAAGGCAGGGGCCCGCTGCGGCAGTACCTGGGCTGTGGGCGACGCCCCCCACCACACCGCGATCGTCGCCACGGTCCCGCGATTTCCGGAGTCCGGCTTGGCGGAACCAGGCTGAGAAAAGGTCGAGGGGACCTTCAGCGATGCCCAGGGCGATGGATCGCCAAGGATCCCCTAGATGTTTCAGGCCTGCCCAGACTCTGTTGGGGCGCGTCTCCTTGAAGGCTGTCCATGCTGGAAATTCCAGGTAAGGTCAGCCTGTGTGCTGCGGGGCTGCTCTATCCCCGAGGGGCTTCCCGGAAGGGAGGAGAACCGCACAACCTCAGGAGCTGCCTGCGACTGATGGGTTTCTCCGCGTGGCTTAGTCTCCGTGTGTTGGTGTGTGTGTGTGTGTGTGTGTGTGTGTGTGTATTTGGAAATCAAGGCAGGGCCCCTTGGTGGGTGGCCCATGTCGAAGGGGGGCAGTGAGCTCACGGAACAGGGGAATGTTCTGCTGACACCCTCCTCGGGGGTGTCAGGCCCAAGACTCTGGTGTCCACCCACCACCGCCACACCTCATCAGCCTGCATCTCCAGCCCGATGGGACCCAACCACGGCCCACTCCTTCCAAGCCATCCGGGATGCCATGGAGAGGGCAGTCCCTAGTGCCCACCTGACCATCCGAAGCGCCCTCCTCCCAAAGCCGGAGCGATCAGGAAAGCCGGCTCAAAGAGGTACGGAGATCAGAAGTGCCGGGCTACTGCGATGCTTGTGGCAGGCCGCCTCCTTCCCCGGGACGGCCCCGGGCACCGTCTCCAGCCTTGTCCTGTTCGGCTGCGGCGGGAGAGCGCTGACACTACGGTCGGTCGGCCGGCCGGGCACGCCAATGCGCATGCGCAAGCGGGGCCAAAGAAGCGCGAGCGCTGAGCAGGGGCTCGCGTCACAGTGACCGCCGCCGTGTCCTGGGCAACCGTCTCAGCTGTTTGCCAAGGCATGGGCCCGCTGCGGCAGTATCTGGGCTTTGGGCGACGCCCCCCACCCCACCGCGATCGTCACCATGGTCCCGCGATTTCCGGAGTCCGGCTTGGCGGAACCAGGCTGAGAAAATGTCGAGGGGACCTTCAGCGATGCCCAGGGCGATGGATCGCCAAGGAACCCCAAATGTTTCAGGCCTGCCCAGACTCTGTTGGGTCGCGTCTCCTTGAAGGCTGTCCATGCTGGAAATTCCAGGTAACGTCAGACTGTGTTCTGCGCGGCTGCTCTATCCGCGAGGGGCTTCTCACAGGAGCTGCCTGCGACGGTTGGGTTTCTCCGCCTGGCTTAGTCTCCGTGTGTTCGTGTGTGTGTGTGTGTGTGTGTGTGTGTGTGTGTGTGGACTTCGAAAACAAGGCAGGGCCCCTTGGTGGGTGACCCATGTCGAAGGGGGGCAGTGAGCTCACGGAGCAGGGGAATGTTCTGCTGACACCCTCCTCGGGGGTGTCAGGCTCAAGTCTCTGGTGTCCACCCACCCCCGCCACACCTCATCAGCCTGCATCTCCAGCCCGATGGGAACCGACCACGGCCCAACCCTTCCAAGCCATCCGGGATGCCATGGCGAGGGCAGTCCCTAGTGCCCACCTGAGGATCTGAAGTGCCCTCCTCCTCCAGCCGATGCGATCAGGAAATCCGGCTCAAAGAGGTACGGAGGTCAGAAGTGCCGGGCTACTGCGCTGCTTGTGGCAGGCGGCCTCCTTCCCCGGGACGGCCCCGGGCACCGCCTCCAGCCTTGTCCTGTGCGGCTGCGGTGGGAGAGCGCTGACACTGCGGTCGGCCGGCCGGCCGGGCACGCCAATGCGCATGCGCAAGCAGGGCCTCAGAAGCGCGACCGCTGAGCAGGGGCTGGCGTCACAGTGACCGCCTCTGTGTCCTGCGCAACCGTCTCAGCGGTTTGCCAAGGCAGGGACCCGCTGCGGCAGTACCTGGGGTTTGGGCGACGACCCCCACCCCACCGCGATCATCGCCACGGTCCCGCGATTTCCGGAGTCCGGTTTGGCGGAACCAGGCTGAGAAAAGGTCCAGGGGACCTTCAGTGATGCCCAAGGCGATGGATCCCCAGGGATCCCCTAGATGTTTCAGGCCTTTCCAGACTCTGTTGGGGCGGGTCTCCTTGAAGGCTGTCCATGCTGGACATTCCAGGTAAGGTCATCCTGTGTTATGCGGGGCTGCTCTATCCCCGAGGGGCTTCCCGGAAGGGAGGAGAACCGCACAGCCTCAGGAGCTGCCTGCGACTGTTGGGTTTCTCCGCGTGGCTTAGTCTCCGTGTGTTGGTGTGTGTGTGTGTGTGTGTGTCTGTGTGTGTGGACTTGGAAATCAAGGCAGGGCCCCTTGGTGGGTGGCCCATGTCGAAGGGGGGCAGTGAGCTCACGGAGCAGGGGAATGTTCTGCTGACACCCTCCTCGGGGGTGTCAGGCCCAAGTCTCTGGTGTCCACCCACCGCCGCCACACCTCATCAGCCTGCATCTCCAGCCCGATGGGACCCGTCCACGTCCCACTGTTTCCAATCCATCTGGGATGCCATGGCGAGGGCAGTCCCTAGTGCCCACCTGACGATCCGAAGAGACCTCCTCCTCCAGCTGATGCGATCAGGAATGCCGGCTCAAAGAGGTACGGAGGTCAGAAGTGCCGGGCTACTGCGCTGCTTGTGGCAGGCGGCCTCCTTCCCCGGGACGGCCCCGGGCACCGCCTCCAGCCTTGTCCTGTGCGGCTGCGGCGGGACAGCGCTGACACTGCGGTCGGCCGGCCGGTCGGGCACGCCAATGCGCATGCCCAAGCGGGGCCTCAGAAGGGCGAGCGCTGAGCAGGGGCTCGCGTCACAGTGACCGCCGCCGTGTCCTGGGCAACCGTCTCAGCGGTTTGCCAAGGCAGGGGCTGGCTGCAGCAGTACCTGGGCTGTGGGCGACGCCCCCCACCCCACCGCGATCGTCGACACGGTCCCGCGATTTCCTTAGTCCGGCTTGGCGGAACCAGGCTGAGAAAAGTTCGAGGGTACCTTCCCCGATGCCCAGGGCGATGGATCGCCAAGGATCCCCGAGATGTTTCAGGCCTGCCCAGACTCTGTTGGGGCGCGTATCCTTGAAGGGTGTCCATGCTGGAAATTCCAGGTAAGGTCAGCCTGTGTGATGCGGGGCTGCTCTATCCCCGAGGGGCTTCCCGGAAGGGAGGAGAACCGCACAGCCTCAGGAGCTGCCTGCGACTGTTGGGTTTCTCCGCGTGGCTTAGTCTCCATGTGTTGGTGTGTGTGTGTGTGTGTGTGTGTGTGTGTGTGTGGACTTGGAAATCAAGGCAGGGCCCCTTGGTGGGTGGCCCATGTCGAAGGGGGGCAGTGAGCTCACGGAGCAGGGGAATGTTCTGCTGACACCCTCCTCGGGGGTGTCAGGCCCAAGTCTCTGGTATCCACCCACCCCCGCCACACCTCATCAGCCTGCATCTCCAGCCCGATGGGACCCGACCACGGCCCACTCCATCCAAGCCATCCGGGATGCCATGGCGAGGGCAGTCCCTAGTGCCCACCTGAGGATCAGAAGTGCCCTCCTCCTCCAGCCGATGCGATCAGGAATGCCGGCTCAAAGAGGTACGGAGGTCAGAAGTGCCGGGCTACTGCGCTGCTAGTGGCAGGCGGCCTCCTTCCCCGTGGCGGCCCCGGGCACCGTCTCCAGCCTTGTCCTTTGCGGCTGCGGCGGGAGAGCGCTGACACTGCGGTCGGCCGGCCGGCCGGGTACGCCAATGGGCATGCGCAAGCGGGGCCTCAGAAGCGCGAGCGCTGAGCAGGGGCTCGCGTCACAGTGATGGCCGCCGTGTCCTGGGCAACCGTCTCAGCGGTTTGCCAAGGCAGGGGCCCGCTGCGGTAGTACCTGGGCTTTGGGCGACACCCCCCACCCCACCGCGATCCTCGCCACGGTCCCGCGATTTCCGGAGCCCGGCTTGGCGGAACCAGGCTGAGAAACGGTCGAGGGGACCTTCAGCGATGCCCAGGGCGATGGATCCCCAAGGATCCCCAAATGTTTCAGGCCTGCCCAGACTCTGTTGAGGTGCGTCTCCTTGAAGGCTGTCCATGCTGGAAATTCCATGTAAGCTCAGCCTGTATACTGCGGGGCTGCTCTATAACCGAGGGGCTTCCCGGAAGGGAGGAGAACCGCACAGCCTCAGGAGCTGCCTGCGATTGTTGGGTTTCTCCGCCTGGCTTAGTCTCCTTGTGTTGGTGTGTGTGTGTGTGTGTGTGGACTTGGAAATCAAGGCAGGGCCCCTTGGTGGGTGGCCCATGTCGAAGGGGGGCAGTGAGCTCACGGAGCAGGGGAATGTTCTGCTGACACCCTCCTCGGGGGTGTCAGGCCCAAGTCTCTTGTGTCCACCCACCCCCGCCACACCTCATCAGCCTGCATCTCCAGCCCGATGGGACCCGACCACGGCCCACTCCATCCAAGCCATCCGGGATGCCATGGCGAGGGCAGTCCCTAGTGCCCACCTGACGATCCGAAGCGTCCTCCTCCTCCAGCCGATGCGATCAGGAAAGCCGGCTCAAAGAGGTACGGAGGTCAGAAATGCCGGGCTACTGCGCTGCTTGTGGCAGGCGGCCTCCTTCCCCGGGACGGCCCCGGGCACCGCCTCCAGCCTTGTCCTGTGCGGCTGCGGTGGGAGAGCGCTGACACTGCGGTCGGCCGGCCGGCCGGGCACGCCAATGCGCATGCGCAAGCGGGGCCTCAGAAGTGCGAACGCTGAGGAGGGGCTCGCGTCACAGTGACCGCCGCCGTGTCCTGGGCAACCGTCTCAGCGGTTTGCCAAGGCAGGGGCCTGCTGCGGCAGTACCTGGGGTTTGGGCGACGTCCCCCACCCCACCGCGATCGTCGCCACGGTCCCGCGATTTCCGGAGTCCGGCTTGGCGGAACCAGGCTGAGAAAAGGTCGAGGGGACCTTCAGCGATGCCCAGGGCGATGGATCGCGAAGGATCCCCAAATGATTCAGGCCTTCCCAGACTCTGTTGGGGCGCGTTTCCTTGAAGGCTGTCCATGCTGGAAATTCCAGGTAAGGTCAGCCTCTGTTCTTCGGGGCTGCTCTATCCCCGATGGGCTTCCCGGAAGGGAGGAGGACCGCACAGCCTCAGGAGCTGCCTGCGACTGTTGGGTTTCTTCGCGTTGCTTAGTCTCCGTGTGTGTGTGTGTGTGTGTGTGTGTGTGTGGACTTGGAAGCCAAGGCAGCGCCCCTTGGTGGGTGGCCCATGTCGAAGGGGGGCATTGAGCTCACGGAGCATGGGAATGTTCTGCTGACACCCTCCTCGGGGTTCTCAGGCGTAAGTTTCTGGTGCCCACCCACCCTTGCCACACCTCATCAGCCTGCCTCTCCAGCCCGATGGGACCCGAAGACTGCCCACGCCTTGCAAGCTCTCTGTAATCCCAAGGCGAGGGCAGTCCCTAGTGCCCACCTGACGATCTGAAGCGCCCTCCTCCTCCAGCCGATGCGATCAGGAAATCCGGCTCAAAGAGGTACGGAGGTTAGAAATGCCCGGCTGCTGCGCTGCTTGTAGCAGGCAGCCTCCTTCCCCGGGACGGCCCGGAGCACCGCCTCCAGCCTTGTCATGTGCGGCAGCGGCGGGAGAGCGCTGACACTGCGGTCGGCTGGCCGGCCGGGCACGCCAATGCGCACGCGCAAGCGGGGCCTCTGAAGCGCGAGCGCTGAGCAGGGGCTCGCGTCACAATGACCGCCGCCGTGTCCTGGGCAACCGTCTCAGCGGTTTGCCAAGGCAGGGGCCCGCTGCGGCAGTACGTGGGCTGCCCGTACTGTCGTACTGCCCGCTGCGGCAGTACGACACCCCCCACCCTACCGCGATCGTCGCCACGGTCCCGCGATTTCCGGAGTCCGGCTTGGCGGAACCAGGCTGAGAAAAGGTCGAGGGGACCTTCAGCGATGCCCACGGCGATGGATCGCGAAGGATCCCCAAATGTTTCAGGCCTTCCCAGACTCTGTTGGGGCACGTCTCCTTGAAGGCTGTCCATGCTGGAAATTCCAGGTAAGGTCAGCCTGTGTTCTGCGGGGCTGCTCTATCCCCGATGGGCTTCCCGGAAGGGAGGAGAACCGCACAGCCTCAGGAGCTGCCTGCGACTGTTGGGTTTCTCCGCGTGGCTTAGTCTCCGTGTGTGTGTGTGTGTGTGTGTGTGTGTGTGTGTGTGGACTTCGAAAACAAGGCAGGGCCCCTTGGTGGGTCGCCCATGTCAAAGGGGGGCAGTGAGCTCACGGAGCAGGGGAATGTTCTGCTGACACCCTCCTCGGGGGTGTCAGGCCCAAGTCTCTGGTGTCCACCCACCCCCGCCACACCTCATCAGCCTGCATCTCCAGCCCGATGGGACCAGGCCACGGCCCACTCTTACCAATCCATCCGGGATGCCATGGCGAGGGCAGTCCCTAGTGCCCACCTGACGATCCGAAGCGCCCTCCTCCTCCAGCTGATGCGATCAGGAAAGCCGGCTCAAAGAGGTACGGAGGTCAGAAGTGCCGGGCTACTGCGCTGCTTGTGGCAGGCGGCCTCCTTCCCCGGGACGGCCCCGGGCACCGCCTCCAGCCTTGTCCTGTGCGGCTGCGGCGGGAGAGCGCTGACACTGCGGTCGGCCGGCCGGTCGGGCACGCCAATGCGCATGCGCTAGCGGGGCCTCAGAAGGGCGAGCGCTGAGCAGGGGCTCGCGTCACAGTGACCGCCGCCGTGTCCTGGGCAACCGTCTCAGCGGTTTGCCAAGGCAGGGGCCGGCTGCAGCAGTACCTGGGCTGTGGGCGACGCCCCCCACCCCACCGCGATCATCGACACGGTCCCGCGATTTCCGGAGTCCGGCTTGGCGGAACCAGGCTGAGAAAAGGTCGAGGGGAACTTCCCCGATGCCCAGGGCGATGGATCGCCAAGGATCCCCGAGATGTTTCAGGCCTGCCCAGACTCTGTTGGGTCGCGTCTCCTTGAAGGGCGTCCATGCTGGAAATTCCAGGTAAGGTCATCCTGTGTTCTGCGGGGCTGCTCTATCCCCGAGGGGCTTCCCGGAAGGGAGGAGAACCGCACAGCCTCAGGAGCTGCCTGCGACTGTTGGGTTTCTCCGCGTGGCTTAGTCTCCATGTGTTGGTGTGTGTGGGTGTGTGTGTGTGTGTGTGTGTGTGGACTTGGAAATCAAGGCAGGGCCCCTTGGTGGGTGGCCCATGTCGAAGGGGGGCAGTGAGCTCACGGAGCAGGGTAATGTTCTGCTGACACCCTCCTCGGGGGTGTCAGGTCCAAGTCTCTGGTATCGACCCACCCCCGCCACACCTCATCAGCCTGCATCTCCAGCCCGATGGGACCCGACCACGGCCAACTCCATCCAAGCCATCCGGGATGCCATGGCGAGGGCAGTCCCTAGTGCCCACCTGAGGATCTGAAGTGTCCTCCTCCTCCAGCCGATGCGATCAGGAAAGCCGGCTCAAAGAGGTACGGAGTTCAGAAGTGCCGGGCTACTGCGCTGCTAGTGGCAGGCGGCCTCCTTCCCCGGGGCGGCCCCGGGCACCGTCTCCAGCCTTGTCCTTTGCGGCTGCGGCTGGAGAGCGCTGACACTGCGGTCGGCCGGCCGGCTGGGTACGCCAATGCGCATGCGCAAGCGGGGCCTCAGAAGCGGGAGCGCTGAGCAGGGCTCGCGTCACAGAGACGGCCGCCGTGTCCTGGGCAACCGTCTCAGCGGTTTGCCAAGGCAGGGGCCCGCTGTGGCAGTACCTGGGCTTTGGGCGACACCCCCCACCCCACCGCGATCCTCGCCACGGTCCCGCGATTTCCGGAGCCCGGCTTGGCGGAACCAGGCTGAGAAACGGTCGAGGGAACCTTCAGCGATGCCCAGGGCGATGGATCCCCAAGGATCCCCAAATGTTTCAGGCCTGCCCAGACTCTGTTGAGGTGCGTCTCCTTGAAGGCTGTCCATGCTGGAAATTCCATGTAAGCTCTGCCTGTGTGCTGCGGGGCTGCTCTATTCCCGAGGGGCTTCCCGGAAGGGAGGAGAACCGCACAGCCTCAGGAGCTGCCTGCGATTGTTGGGTTTCTCCGCCTGGCTTAGTCTCCTTGTGTTGGTGTGTGTGTGTGTGTGTGTGGACTTGGAAATCAAGGCAGGGCCCCTTGGTGGGTGGCCCATGTCGAAGGGGGGCAGTGAGATCACGGAGTAGGGGAATGTTCTGCTGACACCCTCCTCGGGGTACTCAGGCCCAAGTTTCTGGTGCCCACCCACCCCTGCCACACCTCATCAGCCTGCCTCTCCAGCCCGATGGGACCCGACGACTGCCCACGCCTTCCAAGCTCTCCGTGATCCCAAGGCGAGGGCAGTCCCTAGTTCCCACCTGACGATCTGAAGCGCCCTCCTCCTCCAGCCGATGCGATCAGGAAATCCGGCTCAAAGAGGTACGGAGGTCAGAAATGCCGGGCTACTGCGCTGCTTGTGGCAGGCGGCCTCCTTCCCCGGGACGGCCCCGGGCACCGCCTCCAGCTTTGTCCTGTGCGGCTGCGGCGGGAGAGCGCTGAGACTGCGGCCGGCCGGCCGGCCGGGCACGCCAATGCGCATGCGCAAGCGGGGCCTCAGAAGCGCGAGCACTGAGCAGGGGCTCGCGTCACAGTGACGGCCGCCGTGTCCTGGGCAACCGTCTCAGCGGTTTGCCAAGGCAGGGGCCCGCTGCGACAGTACCTGGGCTTTGGTCGACGCCCCCCACCCCACCGCGATCGTCGCCACGGTCCCGCGATTTCCGGAGTCCGGCTTGGCGGAACCAGGCTGAGAAAAGGTCGCGGGGACCTTCAGCGATGCCCAGGGCCATTGATAGCCAAGGATCCCCTAGATGTTTCAGGCCTGCCCAGACTCTGTTGGGGCGCGTCTCCTTGAAGGCTGTCCATGCTGGAAATTCCAGGTAAGGTCAGCCTGTGTTCTGCGAGGCTGCTCTATCCCCGAGGGGCTTCCCGGAAGGGAGGAGAACCGCACAGCCTCAGGAGCTGCCTGCGACTGTTGGGTTTCTCCGCGTGGCTTAGTCTCCGTGTGTTGGTGTGTGTGTGTGTGTGTGTGTGTGTGTGTCTGTGTGGACTTGGAAATGAAGGCAGGGCCCCTTGGTGGGTGGCCCATGTCGAAGGGGGGCAGTGAGCTCACGGAGCAGGGGAATGTTCTGCTGACACCCTCCTTGGGGGTGTCAGGCCCAAGTCTCTGGTGTCCACCCATCCCCGCCACACCTCATCAGCCTGCATCTCCAGCCCGATGGGACCCGACCACGGCCCACTCCATCCAAGCCATCCGGGATGCCATGGCGAGGGCAGTCCCTAGTGCCCACCTGACGATCCGAAGCGTCCTCCTCCTCCAGCCGATGCGATCAGGAAAGCCGGCTCAAAGAGATATGGAGGTCAGAAGTGCCGGGCTACTGCGCTGCTTGTGGAAGGCGGCCTCCTTCCCCGGGGCCGCCCCGGGCACCGCCTCCAGCCTTGTCCTGTGCGGCTGCGGCGGGAGAGCGCTGACACTGCGGTCGGCCGGCCGGCCGGGCACGCCAATGCGCTTGCGCACGCGGGGCCTCAGAACGGCGAGCGCTGAGCAGGGGCTCGCGTCACTGTGACCGCCGCTGTGTCCTGCGCAACCGTCTCAGCGGTTTGCCAAGGCAGGGACCCGCTGCGGCAGTACCTGGGGTTTGGGCGACGATCCCCACCCCACCGCGATCGTCGCCACGGTCCCGCGATTTCCGGAGTCCGGTTTGGCGGAACCAGGCTGAGAAAAGGTCCAGGGGACCTTCAGTGATGCCCAAGGCGATGGATCCCCAGGGATCCGCTAGATGTTTCAGGCCTTTCCAGACTCTGTTGGGGCGGGTCTCCTTGAAGGCTGTCCATGCTGGACATTCCAGGTAAGGTCATCCTGTGTTCTGCGGGGCTGCTCTATCCCCGAGGGGCTTCCCGGAAGGGAGGAGAACCGCACAGCCTCAGGAGCTGCCTGCGACTGTTGGGTTTCTCCGCGTGGCTTAGTCTCCGTGTGTTGGGGTGTGTGTGTGTGTGTGTGTGTGTGTGTGGACTTGGAAATCAAGGCAGGGCCCCTTGGTGGGTGGCCCATGTCAAAGGGGGGCAGTGAGCTCACGGAGCAGGGGAATGTTCTGCTGACACCCTCCTCGGGGGTGTCAGGCCCAAGTCTCTGGTGTCCACCCACCCCCGCCACACCTCATCAGCCTGCATCTCCAGCCCGATGGGAGCCGACCACGGCCCACTCCTTCCAAGCCATCCGGGATGCTATGGCGAGGGCAGTCCCTAGTGCCCACCTGAGGATCTGAAGTGCCCTCCTCCTCCAGCCGATGCGATCAGGAAAGCCGGCTCAAAGAGGTACGGAGTTCAGAAGTGCCGGGCTACTTCGCTGCTAGTGGCAGGCGGCCTCCTTCCCCGGGGCGGCCCCAGGCACCGTCTCCAGCCTTGTCCTTTGCGGCTGCGGCGGGAGAGGGCTGACACTGAGGTCGGCCGGCCGGCCGGGCACGCCAATGCGCATGCGCAAGCGGGGCCTCAGAAGCGCGAGCGCTGAGCAGGGGCTCGCGTCACAGTGACGGCCGCCGTGTCCTGGGCAACCGTCTCAGCGGTTTGACAAGGCAGAGGCCCGCTGCGGCGGTTCCTGGGCTTTGGGCGACACCCCCCACCCCACCGCGATCCTCGCCATGGTCCCGCGATTTCCGGAGCCCGGCTTGGCGGAACCAGGCTGAGAAACGGTCGAGGGGTACTTCAGCGATGCCCAGGGTGATGGATCCCCAAGGATCCCCAAATGTTTCAGGCCTGCCCAGACTCTGTTGAGGTGCGTCTCCTTGAAGGCTGTCCATGCTGGAAATTCCAGGTAAGGTCAGCCTGTGTGATGCGGGGCTGCTCTATCCCCGAGGGGCTTCCCGGAAGGGAGGAGAACCGCACAGCCTCAGGAGCTGCCTGCGATTGTTGGGTTTCTCCGCCTTGCTTAGGCTCCTTGTGTTGGTGTGTGTGTGTGTGTGTGTGGACTTGGAAATCAAGGCAGGGCCCCTTGGTGGGTGGCCCATGTCGAAGGGGGGCAGTGAGATCACGGAGTAGGGGAATGTTCTGCTGACACCCTCCTCGGGGTACTCAGGCCCAAGTTTCTGGTGCCCACCCACCCCTGCCACACCTCATCAGCCTACCTCTCCAGCCCGATGGGACCCGACGAGTGCCCACGCCTTCCAAGCTCTCCGTGATCCCAAGGCGATGGCAGTCCCTAGTGCCCACCTGACGATCTGAAGCGCCCTCCTCCTCCAGCCGATGCGATCAGGAAATCCGGCTCAAAGAGTTACGGAGGTCAGAAATGCCGGGCTACTGCGCTGCTTGTGGCAGGCGGCCTCCTTACCCGGGACGGCCCCGGGCACCGCCTCCAGCCTTGTCCTGTGCGTCTGCGGCGGGAGAGCGCTGACACTGCGGCCGGCCGGCCGGCCGGGCACGCCAATGCGCATGCGCAAGCGGGGCCTCAGAAGCGGGAGCGCTGAGCAGGGGCTCGCGTCACAGTGAAGCCGCCGTGTCCTGGGAAACCGTCTCAGCGGTTTGCCAAGGCAGGGGCCCGCTGCGACAGTACCTGGACTTTGGTCGACGCCCCCCACCCCACCGCGATCGTCGCCACGGTCCCGCGATTTCCGGAGTCCGGCTTGGCGGAACCAGGCTGAGAAAAGGTCGCGGGGACCTTCAGCGATGCCCAGGGCGATGGATCGCCAAGGATCCCCTAGATGTTTCAGGCCTGCCCAGACTCTGTTGGGGCGCGTCTCCTTGAAGGCTGTCTATGCTGGAAATTCCAGGTAAGGTCAGCCTGTGCTCTGCGGGGCTGCTCTATCCCCGAGGGGCTTCCCGGAAGGGAGGAGAACCGCACAGTCTCAGGAGCTGCCTGCGACTGTTGGGTTTCTCCGAGTGGCTTAGTCTCCGTGTGTTGGTGTGTGTGTGTGTGTGTGTGTGTGTGTGTGTGGACTTGGAAATCAAGGCAGGGCCCCTTGGTGGGTGGCCCATGTCGAAGGGGGGCAGTGAGCTCACGGAGCAGGGGAATGTTCTGCTGACACCCTCCTTGGGGGTGTCAGGCCCAAGTCTCTGGTGTCCACCCACCCCCGCCACACCTCATCAGCCTGCATCTCCAGCCCGATGGGACCCGACCACGGCCCACTCCATCCAAGCCATCCGGGATGCCATGGCGAGGGCAGTCCCTAGTGCCCACCTGACGATCCGAAGCGTCCTCCTCCTCCAGCCGATGCGATCAGGAAAGCCGGCTCAAAGAGGTACGGAGGTCAGAAGTGCCGGGTTACTGCGCTGCTTGTGGCAGGCGGCCTCCTTCCCCGGGACGGCCCCGGGCACCGCCTCCAGCCTTGTCCTGTGCGGCTGCGGCGGGAGAGCGCTGACACTGCGGTCGGCCGGCCGGCCGGGCACGCCAATGCGCATGCGCAAGCGGGGCCTCAGAACGGCGAGCGCTGAGCAGGGGCTCGCGTCACAGTGACCGCCGCTGTGTCCTACGCAACCGTCTCAGCGGTTTGCCAAGGCAGGGACCCGCTGCGGCAGTACCTGGGGTTTGGGCGACGATCCCCACCCCACCGCGATCGTCGCCACGGTCCCGCGATTTCCGGAGTCCGGTTTGGCGGAACCAGGCTGAGAAAAGGTCCAGGGGACCTTCAGTGATGCCCAAGGCGATGGATCCCCAGGGATCCCCTAGATGTTTCAGGACTTTCCAGACTCTGTTGGGGCGGGTCTCCTTGAAGGCTGTCCATGCTGGACATTCCAGGTAAGGTCATCCTGTGTTCTGCGGGGCTGCTCTATCCCCGAGGGGCTTCCCGGAAGGGAGGAGAACCGCACAGCCTCAGGAGCTGCCTGCGACTGTTGGGTTTCTCCGTGTGGCTTAGTCTCCGTGTGTTGGTGTGTGTGTGTGTGTGTGTGGACTTGGAAATCAAGGCAGGGCCCCTTGGTGGGTGTCCCATGTCAAAGGGGGGCAGTGAGCTCACGGAGCAGGGGAATGTTCTGCTGACACCCTCCTCGGGGGTGTCAGGCCCAAGTCTCTGGTATCCACCCACCCCCGCCACACCTCATCAGCCTGCATCTCCAGCCCGATGGGAGCCGACCACGGCCCACTCCTTCCAAGCCATCCGGGATGCTATGGCGAGGGCAGTCCCTAGTGCCCACCTTACGATCTGAAGCGCCGTCCTCCTCCAGCCGATGCGATCAGGAAAGCCGGCTCAAAGAGGTACGGAGGTCAGAAGTGCCGGGCTACTGCGCTGCTTGTGGCAGGCGGCCTCCTTCCCCGGGACGGCCCCGGGCACCGCCTCCAGCCTTGTCCTGTTCGGCTGCCGCGGGAGAGCGCTGACACTGCGGTCGGCCGGCCGGCCGGGCACGCCAATGCGCATGCGCAAGCGGGGCCTCAGAAGCGCGAGCGCTGAGCAGGGGCTCGCGTCACACTGACCGCCGCCGTGTCCTGGGCAACCGTCTCAGCGGTTTGCCATGGCAGGGGCCCGCTGCGGCAGTACCTGGGCTTTGGGCGACGCCCCCCACCCCACCGTGATCGTCGCCACGGTCCGGCGATTTCCGGAGTCCGGCTTGGCGAACCAGGCTGAGAAAAGGTCGAGGGGACCTTCAGCGATGCCCAGGGCGATGGATCGCCAAGGAACCCCAAAGGTTTCAGGCCTGCCCAGACTCTGTTGGGGTGCGTCTCCTTGAAGGCTGTCCATGCTGGTAATTTCAGGTAAGGTCAGCCTGTGTGCTGCGGGGCTGCTCTATCCCCGAGGGGCTTCCCGGAAGGGAGGAGAACCGCACAGCCTCAGGAGCTGCCTGCGACTGTTGGGTTTCTCCGCGTGGCTTAGTCTCCATGTGTTGGTGTGTGTGTGTGTGTGTGTGTGTGTGTGTGTGGACTTGGAAATCAAGGCAGGGCCCCTTGGTGGGTCGCCCATGTCAAAGGGGGGCAGTGAGCTCACGGAGCAGGGGAATGTTCTGCTGACACCCTCCTCGGGGGTGTCAGGCCCAAGTCTCTGGTGTCCACCCACCCCCGCCACACCTCATCAGCCTGCATCTCCAGCCCGATGGGACCAGGCCACGGCCCACTCTTTCCAATCCATCCGGGATGCCATGGCGAGGGCAGTCCCTAGTGCCCACCTGACGATCCGAAGCGCCCTCCTCCTCCAGCTGATGCGATCAGGAAAGCCGGCTCAAAGAGGTACGGAGGTCAGAAGTGCCGGGCTACTGCGCTGCTTGTGGCAGGCGGCCTCCTTCCCCGGGACGGCCCCGGGCACCGCCTCCAGCCTTGTCCTGTGCGGCTGCGGCGGGAGAGCTCTGACACTGCGGTCGGCCGGCCGGTCGGGCACGCCAATGCGCATGCGCTAGCGGGGCCTCAGAAGGGCGAGCGCTGAGCAGGGGCTCGCGTCACAGTGACCGCCGCCGTGTCCTGGGCAACCGTCTCAGCGGTTTGCCAAGGCAGGGGCCGGCTGCAGCAGTACCTGGGCTGTGGGCGACGCCCCCCACCCCACCGCGATCATCGACACGGTCCCGCGATTTCCGGAGTCCGGCTTGGCGGAACCAGGCTGAGAAAAGGTCGAGGGGAACTTCCCCGATGCCGAGGGCGATGGATCGCCAAGGATCCCCGAGATGTTTCAGGCCTGCCCAGACTCTGTTGGGTCGCGTCTCCTTGAAGGGTGTCCATGCTGGAAATTCCAGGTAAGGTCATCCTGTGTTCTGCGGGGCTGCTCTATCCCCGAGGGGCTTCCCGGAAGGGAGGAGAACCGCACAGCCTCAGGAGCTGCCTGCGACTGTTGGGTTTCTCCGCGTGGCTTAGTCTCCATGTGTTGGTGTGTGTGTGTGTGTGTGTGTGTGTGTGTGTTTGTGGACTTGGAAATCAAGGCAGGGCCCCTTGGTGGGTGGCCCATGTCGAAGGGGGGCAGTGAGCTCACGGAGCAGGGTAATGTTCTGCTGACACCCTCCTCGGGGGTGTCAGGTCCAAGTCTCTGGTATCGACCCACCCCCGCCACACCTCATCAGCCTGCATCTCCAGCCCGATGGGACCCGACCACGGCCCACTCCATCCAAGCCATCCGGGATGCCATGGCGAGGGCAGTCCCTAGTGCCCACCTGAGGATCTGAAGTGTCCTCCTCCTCCAGCCGATGCGATCAGGAAAGCCGGCTCAAAGAGGTACGGAGTTCAGAAGTGCCGGGCTACTGCGCTGCTAGTGGCAGGCGGCCTCCTTCCCCGGGGCGGCCCCGGGCACCGTCTCCAGCCTTGTCCTTTGCGGCTGCGGCTGGAGAGCGCTGACACTGCGGTCGGCCGGCCGGCTGGGTACGCCAATGCGCATGCGCAAGCGGGGCCTCAGAAGCGGGAGCGCTGAGCAGGGCTCGCGTCACAGAGACGGCCGCCGTGTCCTGGGCAAGCGTCTCAGCGGTTTGCCAAGGCAGGGGCCCGCTGTGGCAGTACCTGGGCTTTGGGCGACACCCCCCACCCCACCGCGATCCTCGCCACGGTCCCGCGATTTCCGGAGCCCGGCTTGGCGGAACCAGGCTGAGAAACGGTCGAGGGAACCTTCAGCGATGCCCAGGGCGATGGATCCCCAAGGATCCCCAAATGTTTCAGGCCTGCCCAGACTCTGTTGAGGTGCGTCTCCTTGAAGGCTGTCCATGCTGGAAATTCCATGTAAGCTCTGCCTGTGTGCTGCGGGGCTGCTCTATTCCCGAGGGGCTTCCCGGAAGGGAGGAGAACCGCACAGCCTCAGGAGCTGCCTGCGATTGTTGGGTTTCTCCGCCTGGCTTAGTCTCCTTGTGTTGGTGTGTGTGTGTGTGTGTGTGGACTTGGAAATCAAGGCAGGGCCCCTTGGTGGGTGGCCCATGTCGAAGGGGGGCAGTGAGATCACGGAGTAGGGGAATGTTCTGCTGACACCCTCCTCGGGGTACTCAGGTCCAAGTTTCTGGTGCCCACCCACCCCTGCCACACCTCATCAGCCTGCCTCTCCAGCCCGATGGGACCCGACGACTGCCCACGCCTTCCAAGCTCTCCGTGATCCCAAGGCGAGGGCAGTCCCTAGTGCCCACCTGACGATCTGAAGCGCCCTCCTCCTCCAGCCGATGCGATCAGGAAATCCGGCTCAAAGAGGTACGGAGGTCAGAAATGCCGGGCTACTGCGCTGCTTGTGGCAGGCGGCCTCCTTCCCCGGGACGGACCCGGGCACCGCCTCCAGCTTTGTCCTGTGCGGCTGCGGCGGGAGAGCGCTGAGACTGCGGCCGGCCGGCCGGCCGGGCACGCCAATGCGCATGCGCAAGCGGGGCCTCAGAAGCGCGAGCACTGAGCAGGGGCTCGCGTCACAGTGACGGCCGCCGTGTCCTGGGCAACCGTCTCAGCGGTTTGCCAAGGCAGGGGCCCGCTGCGACAGTACCTGGGCTTTGGTCGACGCCCCCCACCCCACCGCGATCGTCGCCACGGTCCCGCGATTTCCGGAGTCCGGCTTGGCGGAACCAGGCTGAGAAAAGGTCGCGGGGACCTTCAGCGATGCCCAGGGCCATTGATAGCCAAGGATCCCCTAGATGTTTCAGGCCTGCCCAGACTCTGTTGGGGCGCGTCTCCTTGAAGGCTGTCCATGCTGGAAATTCCAGGTAAGGTCAGCCTGTGTTCTGCGAGGCTGCTCTATCCCCGAGGGGCTTCCCGGAAGGGAGGAGAACCGCACAGCCTCAGGAGCTGCCTGCGACTGTTGGGTTTCTCCGCGTGGCTTAGTCTCCGTGTGTTGGTGTGTGTGTGTGTGTGTGTGTGTGTGTCTGTGTGGACTTGGAAATGAAGGCAGGGCCCCTTGGTGGGTGGCCCATGTCGAAGGGGGGCAGTGAGCTCACGGAGCAGGGGAATGTTCTGCTGACACCCTCCTTGGGGGTGTCAGGCCCAAGTCTCTGGTGTCCACCCATCCCCGCCACACCTCATCAGCCTGCATCTCCAGCCCGATGGGACCCGACCACGGCCCACTCCATCCAAGCCATCCGGGATGCCATGGCGAGGGCAGTCCCTAGTGCCCACCTGACGATCCGAAGCGTCCTCCTCCTCCAGCCGATGCGATCAGGAAAGCCGGCTCAAAGAGATATGGAGGTCAGAAGTGCCGGGCTACTGCGCTGCTTGTGGAAGGCGGCCTCCTTCCCCGGGACCGCCCCGGGCACCGCCTCCAGCCTTGTCCTGTGCGGCTGCGGCGGGAGAGCGCTGACACTGCGGTCGGCCGGCCGGCCGGGCACGCCAATGCGCTTGCGCACGCGGGGCCTCAGAACGGCGAGCGCTGAGCAGGGGCTCGCGTCACTGTGACCGCCGCTGTGTCCTGCGCAACCGTCTCAGCGGTTTGCCAAGGCAGGGACCCGCTGCAGCAGTACCTGGGGTTTGGGCGACGATCCCCACCCCACCGCGATCGTCGCCACGGTCCCGCGATTTCCGGAGTCCGGTTTGGCGGAACCAGGCTGAGAAAAGGTCCAGGGGACCTTCAGTGATGCCCAAGGCGATGGATCCCCAGGGATCCCCTAGATGTTTCAGGACTTTCCAGACTCTGTTGGGGCGGGTCTCCTTGAAGGCTGTCCATGCTGGACATTCCAGGTAAGGTCATCCTGTGTTCTGCGGGGCTGCTCTATCCCCGAGGGGCTTCCCGGAAGGGAGGAGAACCGCACAGCCTCAGGAGCTGCCTGCGACTGTTGGGTTTCTCCGTGTGGCTTAGTCTCCGTGTGTTGGTGTGTGTGTGTGTGTGTGTGGACTTGGAAATCAAGGCAGGGCCCCTTGGTGGGTGTCCCATGTCAAAGGGGGGCAGTGAGCTCACGGAGCAGGGGAATGTTCTGCTGACACCCTCCTCGGGGGTGTCAGGCCCAAGTCTCTGGTATCCACCCACCCCCGCCACACCTCATCAGCCTGCATCTCCAGCCCGATGGGAGCCGACCACGGCCCACTCCTTCCAAGCCATCCGGGATGCTATGGCGAGGGCAGTCCCTAGTGCCCACCTTACGATCTGAAGCGCCGTCCTCCTCCAGCCGATGCGATCAGGAAAGCCGGCTCAAAGAGGTACGGAGGTCAGAAGTGCCGGGCTACTGCGCTGCTTGTGGCAGGCGGCCTCCTTCCCCGGGACGGCCCCGGGCACCGCCTCCAGCCTTGTCCTGTTCGGCTGCCGCGGGAGAGCGCTGACACTGCGGTCGGCCGGCCGGCCGGGCACGCCAATGCGCATGCGCAAGCGGGGCCTCAGAAGCGCGAGCGCTGAGCAGGGGCTCGCGTCACACTGACCGCCGCCGTGTCCTGGGCAACCGTCTCAGCGGTTTGCCATGGCAGGGGCCCGCTGCGGCAGTACCTGGGCTTTGGGCGACGCCCCCCACCCCACCGTGATCGTCGCCACGGTCCGGCGATTTCCGGAGTCCGGCTTGGCGAACCAGGCTGAGAAAAGGTCGAGGGGACCTTCAGCGATGCCCAGGGCGATGGATCGCCAAGGAACCCCAAAGGTTTCAGGCCTGCCCAGACTCTGTTGGGGTGCGTCTCCTTGAAGGCTGTCCATGCTGGTAATTTCAGGTAAGGTCAGCCTGTGTGCTGCGGGGCTGCTCTATCCCCGAGGGGCTTCCCGGAAGGGAGGAGAACCGCACAGCCTCAGGAGCTGCCTGCGACTGTTGGGTTTCTCCGCGTGGCTTAGTCTCCATGTGTTGGTGTGTGTGTGTGTGTGTGTGTGTGTGTGTCTGGACTTGGAAATCAAGGCAGGGCCCCTTGGTGGGTCGCCCATGTCAAAGGGGGGCAGTGAGCTCACGGAGCAGGGGAATGTTCTGCTGACACCCTCCTCGGGGGTGTCAGGCCCAAGTCTCTGGTGTCCACCCACCCCCGCCACACCTCATCAGCCTGCATCTCCAGCCCGATGGGACCAGGCCACGGCCCACTCTTTCCAATCCATCCGGGATGCCATGGCGAGGGCAGTCCCTAGTGCCCACCTGACGATCCGAAGCGCCCTCCTCCTCCAGCTGATGCGATCAGGAAAGCCGGCTCAAAGAGGTACGGAGGTCAGAAGTGCCGGGCTACTGCGCTGCTTGTGGCAGGCGGCCTCCTTCCCCGGGACGGCCCCGGGCACCGCCTCCAGCCTTGTCCTGTGCGGCTGCGGCGGGAGAGCTCTGACACTGCGGTCGGCCGGCCGGTCGGGCACGCCAATGCGCATGCGCTAGCGGGGCCTCAGAAGGGCGAGCGCTGAGCAGGGGCTCGCGTCACAGTGACCGCCGCCGTGTCCTGGGCAACCGTCTCAGCGGTTTGCCAAGGCAGGGGCCGGCTGCAGCAGTACCTGGGCTGTGGGCGACGCCCCCCACCCCACCGCGATCATCGACACGGTCCCGCGATTTCCGGAGTCCGGCTTGGCGGAACCAGGCTGAGAAAAGGTCGAGGGGAACTTCCCCGATGCCGAGGGCGATGGATCGCCAAGGATCCCCGAGATGTTTCAGGCCTGCCCAGACTCTGTTGGGTCGCGTCTCCTTGAAGGGTGTCCATGCTGGAAATTCCAGGTAAGGTCATCCTGTGTTCTGCGGGGCTGCTCTATCCCCGAGGGGCTTCCCGGAAGGGAGGAGAACCGCACAGCCTCAGGAGCTGCCTGCGACTGTTGGGTTTCTCCGCGTGGCTTAGTCTCCATGTGTTGGTGTGTGTGTGTGTGTGTGTGTGTGTGTGTGTTTGTGGACTTGGAAATCAAGGCAGGGCCCCTTGGTGGGTGGCCCATGTCGAAGGGGGGCAGTGAGCTCACGGAGCAGGGTAATGTTCTGCTGACACCCTCCTCGGGGGTGTCAGGTCCAAGTCTCTGGTATCGACCCACCCCCGCCACACCTCATCAGCCTGCATCTCCAGCCCGATGGGACCCGACCACGGCCCACTCCATCCAAGCCATCCGGGATGCCATGGCGAGGGCAGTCCCTAGTGCCCACCTGAGGATCTGAAGTGTCCTCCTCCTCCAGCCGATGCGATCAGGAAAGCCGGCTCAAAGAGGTACGGAGTTCAGAAGTGCCGGGCTACTGCGCTGCTAGTGGCAGGCGGCCTCCTTCCCCGGGGCGGCCCCGGGCACCGTCTCCAGCCTTGTCCTTTGCGGCTGCGGCTGGAGAGCGCTGACACTGCGGTCGGCCGGCCGGCTGGGTACGCCAATGCGCATGCGCAAGCGGGGCCTCAGAAGCGGGAGCGCTGAGCAGGGCTCGCGTCACAGAGACGGCCGCCGTGTCCTGGGCAAGCGTCTCAGCGGTTTGCCAAGGCAGGGGCCCGCTGTGGCAGTACCTGGGCTTTGGGCGACACCCCCCACCCCACCGCGATCCTCGCCACGGTCCCGCGATTTCCGGAGCCCGGCTTGGCGGAACCAGGCTGAGAAACGGTCGAGGGAACCTTCAGCGATGCCCAGGGCGATGGATCCCCAAGGATCCCCAAATGTTTCAGGCCTGCCCAGACTCTGTTGAGGTGCGTCTCCTTGAAGGCTGTCCATGCTGGAAATTCCATGTAAGCTCTGCCTGTGTGCTGCGGGGCTGCTCTATTCCCGAGGGGCTTCCCGGAAGGGAGGAGAACCGCACAGCCTCAGGAGCTGCCTGCGATTGTTGGGTTTCTCCGCCTGGCTTAGTCTCCTTGTGTTGGTGTGTGTGTGTGTGTGTGTGGACTTGGAAATCAAGGCAGGGCCCCTTGGTGGGTGGCCCATGTCGAAGGGGGGCAGTGAGATCACGGAGTAGGGGAATGTTCTGCTGACACCCTCCTCGGGGTACTCAGGTCCAAGTTTCTGGTGCCCACCCACCCCTGCCACACCTCATCAGCCTGCCTCTCCAGCCCGATGGGACCCGACGACTGCCCACGCCTTCCAAGCTCTCCGTGATCCCAAGGCGAGGGCAGTCCCTAGTGCCCACCTGACGATCTGAAGCGCCCTCCTCCTCCAGCCGATGCGATCAGGAAATCCGGCTCAAAGAGGTACGGAGGTCAGAAATGCCGGGCTACTGCGCTGCTTGTGGCAGGCGGCCTCCTTCCCCGGGACGGACCCGGGCACCGCCTCCAGCTTTGTCCTGTGCGGCTGCGGCGGGAGAGCGCTGAGACTGCGGCCGGCCGGCCGGCCGGGCACGCCAATGCGCATGCGCAAGCGGGGCCTCAGAAGCGCGAGCACTGAGCAGGGGCTCGCGTCACAGTGACGGCCGCCGTGTCCTGGGCAACCGTCTCAGCGGTTTGCCAAGGCAGGGGCCCGCTGCGACAGTACCTGGGCTTTGGTCGACGCCCCCCACCCCACCGCGATCGTCGCCACGGTCCCGCGATTTCCGGAGTCCGGCTTGGCGGAACCAGGCTGAGAAAAGGTCGCGGGGACCTTCAGCGATGCCCAGGGCCATTGATAGCCAAGGATCCCCTAGATGTTTCAGGCCTGCCCAGACTCTGTTGGGGCGCGTCTCCTTGAAGGCTGTCCATGCTGGAAATTCCAGGTAAGGTCAGCCTGTGTTCTGCGAGGCTGCTCTATCCCCGAGGGGCTTCCCGGAAGGGAGGAGAACCGCACAGCCTCAGGAGCTGCCTGCGACTGTTGGGTTTCTCCGCGTGGCTTAGTCTCCGTGTGTTGGTGTGTGTGTGTGTGTGTGTGTGTGTGTCTGTGTGGACTTGGAAATGAAGGCAGGGCCCCTTGGTGGGTGGCCCATGTCGAAGGGGGGCAGTGAGCTCACGGAGCAGGGGAATGTTCTGCTGACACCCTCCTTGGGGGTGTCAGGCCCAAGTCTCTGGTGTCCACCCATCCCCGCCACACCTCATCAGCCTGCATCTCCAGCCCGATGGGACCCGACCACGGCCCACTCCATCCAAGCCATCCGGGATGCCATGGCGAGGGCAGTCCCTAGTGCCCACCTGACGATCCGAAGCGTCCTCCTCCTCCAGCCGATGCGATCAGGAAAGCCGGCTCAAAGAGATATGGAGGTCAGAAGTGCCGGGCTACTGCGCTGCTTGTGGAAGGCGGCCTCATTCCCCGGGACCGCCCCGGGCACCGCCTCCAGCCTTGTCCTGTGCGGCTGCGGCGGGAGAGCGCTGACACTGCGGTCGGCCGGCCGGCCGGGCACGCCAATGCGCTTGCGCACGCGGGGCCTCAGAACGGCGAGCGCTGAGCAGGGGCTCGCGTCACTGTGACCGCCGCTGTGTCCTGCGCAACCGTCTCAGCGGTTTGCCAAGGCAGGGACCCGCTGCAGCAGTACCTGGGGTTTGGGCGACGATCCCCACCCCACCGCGATCGTCGCCACGGTCCCGCGATTTCCGGAGTCCGGTTTGGCGGAACCAGGCTGAGAAAAGGTCCAGGGGACCTTCAGTGATGCCCAAGGCGATGGATCCCCAGGGATCCGCTAGATGTTTCAGGCCTTTCCAGACTCTGTTGGGGCGGGTCTCCTTGAAGGCTGTCCATGCTGGACATTCCAGGTAAGGTCATCCTGTGTTCTGCGGGGCTGCTCTATCCCCGAGGGGCTTCCCGGAAGGGAGGAGAACCGCACAGCCTCAGGAGCTGCCTGCGACTGTTGGGTTTCTCCGCGTGGCTTAGTCTCCGTGTGTTGGGGTGTGTGTGTGTGTGTGTGTGTGTGTGTGGACTTGGAAATCAAGGCAGGGCCCCTTGGTGGGTGGCCCATGTCAAAGGGGGGAAGTGAGCTCACGGAGCAGGGGAATGTTCTGCTGACACCCTCCTCGGGGGTGTCAGGCCCAAGTCTCTGGTGTCCACCCACCCCCGCCACACCTCATCAGCCTGCATCTCCAGCCCGATGGGAGCCGACCACGGCCCACTCCTTCCAAGCCATCCGGGATGCTATGGCGAGGGCAGTCCCTAGTGCCCACCTGAGGATCTGAAGTGCCCTCCTCCTCCAGCCGATGCGATCAGGAAAGCCGGCTCAAAGAGGTACGGAGTTCAGAAGTGCCGGGCTACTTCGCTGCTAGTGGCAGGCGGCCTCCTTCCCCGGGGCGGCCCCGGGCACCGTCTCCAGCCTTGTCCTTTGCGGCTGCGGCGGGAGAGGGCTGACACTGAGGTCGGCCGGCCGGCCGGGCACGCCAATGCGCATGCGCAAGCGGGGCCTCAGAAGCGCGAGCGCTGAGCAGGGGCTCGCGTCACAGTGACGGCCGCCGTGTCCTGGGCAACCGTCTCAGCGGTTTGACAAGGCAGAGGCCCGCTGCGGCGGTTCCTGGGCTTTGGGCGACACCCCCCACCCCACCGCGATCCTCGCCATGGTCCCGCGATTTCCGGAGCCCGGCTTGGCGGAACCAGGCTGAGAAACGGTCGAGGGGTACTTCAGCGATGCCCAGGGTGATGGATCCCCAAGGATCCCCAAATGTTACAGGCCTGCCCAGACTCTGTTGAGGTGCGTCTCCTTGAAGGCTGTCCATGCTGGAAATTCCAGGTAAGGTCAGCCTGTGTGATGCGGGGCTGCTCTATCCCCGAGGGGCTTCCCGGAAGGGAGGAGAACCGCACAGCCTCAGGAGCTGCCTGCGATTGTTGGGTTTCTCCGCCTGGCTTAGGCTCCTTGTGTTGGTGTGTGTGTGTGTGTGTGTGGACTTGGAAATCAAGGCAGGGCCCCTTGGTGGGTGGCCCATGTCGAAGGGGGGCAGTGAGATCACGGAGTAGGGGAATGTTCTGCTGACACCCTCCTCGGGGTACTCAGGCCCAAGTTTCTGGTGCCCACCCACCCCTGCCACACCTCATCAGCCTGCCTCTCCAGCCCGATGGGACCCGACGAGTGCCCACGCCTTCCAAGCTCTCCGTGATCCCAAGGCGATGGCAGTCCCTAGTGCCCACCTGACGATCTGAAGCGCCCTCCTCCTCCAGCCGATGCGATCAGGAAATCCGGCTCAAAGAGTTACGGAGGTCAGAAATGCCGGGCTACTGCGCTGCTTGTGGCAGGCGGCCTCCTTACCCGGGACGGCCCCGGGCACCGCCTCCAGCCTTGTCCTGTGCGTCTGCGGCGGGAGAGCGCTGAGACTGCGGCCGGCCGGCCGGCCGGGCACGCCAATGCGCATGCGCAAGCGGGGCCTCAGAAGCGGGAGCGCTGAGCAGGGGCTCGCGTCACAGTGAAGCCGCCGTGTCCTGGGAAACCGTCTCAGCGGTTTGCCAAGGCAGGGGCCCGCTGCGACAGTACCTGGACTTTGGTCGACGCCCCCCACCCCACCGCGATCGTCGCCACGGTCCCGCGATTTCCGGAGTCCGGCTTGGCGGAACCAGGCTGAGAAAAGGTCGCGGGGACCTTCAGCGATGCCCAGGGCGATGGATCGCCAAGGATCCCCTAGATGTTTCAGGCCTGCCCAGACTCTGTTGGGGCGCGTCTCCTTGAAGGCTGTCTATGCTGGAAATTCCAGGTAAGGTCAGCCTGTGCTCTGCGGGGCTGCTCTATCCCCGAGGGGCTTCCCGGAAGGGAGGAGAACCGCACAGTCTCAGGAGCTGCCTGCGACTGTTGGGTTTCTCCGAGTGGCTTAGTCTCCGTGTGTTGGTGTGTGTGTGTGTGTGTGTGTGTGTGTGTGTGTGGACTTGGAAATCAAGGCAGGGCCCCTTGGTGGGTGGCCCATGTCGAAGGGGGGCAGTGAGCTCACGGAGCAGGGGAATGTTCTGCTGACACCCTCCTTGGGGGTGTCAGGCCCAAGTCTCTGGTGTCCACCCACCCCCGCCACACCTCATCAGCCTGCATCTCCAGCCCGATGGGACCCGACCACGGCCCACTCCATCCAAGCCATCCGGGATGCCATGGCGAGGGCAGTCCCTAGTGCCCACCTGACGATCCGAAGCGTCCTCCTCCTCCAGCCGATGCGATCAGGAAAGCCGGCTCAAAGAGGTACGGAGGTCAGAAGTGCCGGGTTACTGCGCTGCTTGTGGCAGGCGGCCTCCTTCCCCGGGACGGCCCCGGGCACCGCCTCCAGCCTTGTCCTGTGCGGCTGCGGCGGGAGAGCGCTGACACTGCGGTCGGCCGGCCGGCCGGGCACGCCAATGCGCATGCGCAAGCGGGGCCTCAGAACGGCGAGCGCTGAGCAGGGACTCGCGTCACAGTGACCGCCGCTGTGTCCTACGCAACCGTCTCAGCGGTTTGCCAAGGCAGGGACCCGCTGCGGCAGTACCTGGGGTTTGGGCGACGATCCCCACCCCACCGCGATCGTCGCCACGGTCCCGCGATTTCCGGAGTCCGGTTTGGCGGAACCAGGCTGAGAAAAGGTCCAGGGGACCTTCAGTGATGCCCAAGGCGATGGATCCCCAGGGATCCCCTAGATGTTTCAGGACTTTCCAGACTCTGTTGGGGCGGGTCTCCTTGAAGGCTGTCCATGCTGGACATTCCAGGTAAGGTCATCCTGTGTTCTGCGGGGCTGCTCTATCCCCGAGGGGCTTCCCGGAAGGGAGGAGAACCGCACAGCCTCAGGAGCTGCCTGCGACTGTTGGGTTTCTCCGTGTGGCTTAGTCTCCGTGTGTTGGTGTGTGTGTGTGTGTGTGTGGACTTGGAAATCAAGGCAGGGCCCCTTGGTGGGTGTCCCATGTCAAAGGGGGGCAGTGAGCTCACGGAGCAGGGGAATGTTCTGCTGACACCCTCCTCGGGGGTGTCAGGCCCAAGTCTCTGGTATCCACCCACCCCCGCCACACCTCATCAGCCTGCATCTCCAGCCCGATGGGAGCCGACCACGGCCCACTCCTTCCAAGCCATCCGGGATGCTATGGCGAGGGCAGTCCCTAGTGCCCACCTTACGATCTGAAGCGCCGTCCTCCTCCAGCCGATGCGATCAGGAAAGCCGGCTCAAAGAGGTACGGAGGTCAGAAGTGCCGGGCTACTGCGCTGCTTGTGGCAGGCGGCCTCCTTCCCCGGGACGGCCCCGGGCACCGCCTCCAGCCTTCTCCTGTTCGGCTGCCGCGGGAGAGCGCTGACACTGCGGTCGGCCGGCCGGCCGGGCACGCCAATGCGCATGCGCAAGCGGGGCCTCAGAAGCGCGAGCGCTGAGCAGGGGCTCGCGTCACACTGACCGCCGCCGTGTCCTGGGCAACCGTCTCAGCGGTTTGCCATGGCAGGGGCCCGCTGCGGCAGTACCTGGGCTTTGGGCGACGCCCCCCACCCCACCGTGATCGTCGCCACGGTCCGGCGATTTCCGGAGTCCGGCTTGGCGAACCAGGCTGAGAAAAGGTCGAGGGGACCTTCAGCGATGCCCAGGGCGATGGATCGCCAAGGAACCCCAAATGTTTCAGGCCTGCCCAGACTCTGTTGGGGTGCGTCTCCTTGAAGGCTGTCCATGCTGGTAATTTCAGGTAAGGTCAGCCTGTGTGCTGCGGGGCTGCTCTATCCCCGAGGGGCTTCCCGGAAGGGAGGAGAACCGCACAGCCTCAGGAGCTGCCTGCGACTGTTGGGTTTCTCCGCGTGGCTTAGTCTCGGTCTGTGTGTTTGTGTGTGTGTGTGTGTGTGTGTGTGTGTGTGTGTGTGGAGTTGGAAATCAAGGCAGGGCCCCTTGGTGGGTGGCCCATGTCGAAGGGGGGCAGTGAGCTCACGGAGAAGGGGAATGTTCTGCTGACACCCTCCTCGGGGGTGTCAGGCCCAAGTCTCTGGTGTCCACCCAACGCCGCCACACCTCATCAGCCTGCATCTCCAGCCCGATGGGACCCGACCACGGCCCACTCCATCCAAGCCATCCGGGATGCCATGGCGAGGGCAGTCCCTAGTGCCCACCTGACGATCCGAAGCGTCCTCCTCCTCCAGCCGATGCGATCAGGAAAGCCGGCTCAAAGAGGTACGGAGGTCAGAAGTGCAGGGCTACTGCGCTGCTTCTGGAAGGCGGCCTTCTTCCCCGGGACGGCCCCGGGCTCCGTCTCCAGCCTTGTCCTGTGCGGCTGCCGCGGGAGAGCGCTGACACTGCGGTCGGCCAGCCGGCCGGGCACGCCAATGCGCATGCGCAAGCGGGGCCTCAGAAGCGCGAGCGCTGAGCAGGGGCTCGCGTCACAATGACCGCCGCCGTGTCCTGGGCAACCGTCTCAGCGGTTTGCCAAGGCAGGGCCCCGCTGCGGCAGTACCTGGGCTTTGGGCGACGCCCCCCACCCCACCGCGATCATCGCCACAGTCCCGCGATTTCCGGAGTCCGGCTTGGCGGAACCAGGCTGAGAAAACGTCGAGGGGACCTTCAGCGATGCCCAGGGCGATGGATCGCGAAGGATACCCAAATATTTCAGGCCTTCCCAGACTCTGTTGGGGGGCGTCTCCTTGAAGGCTGTCCATGCTGGAAATTCCAGGTAAGGTCAGCCTGTGTGATGCGGGGCTGCTCTATCCCCGATGGGCTTCCCGGAAGGGAGGAGAACCGCACAGCCTCAGGAGCTGCCTGCGACTGTTGGGTTTCTCCACGTGGCTTAGTCTCCGTGTGTTGGGGTGTGTGTGTGTGTGTGTGTGTGTGTGTGGACTTGGAAATCAAGGCAGGGCCCCTTGGTGGGTGGCCCATGTCGAAGGGGGGCAGTGAGCTCACGGAGCAGGGGAATGTTCTGCTGACACCCTCCTTGGGGGTGTCAGGCCCAAGTCTCTGGTGTCCACCCACCCCCGCCACACCTCATCAGCCTGCATCTCCAGCCCGATGGGACCCGACCACGGCCCACTCCATTCAAGCCATCCGGGATGCCATGGCGAGGGCAGTCCCTAGTGCCCACCTGACGATCCGAAGCGTCCTCCTCCTCCAGCCGATGCGATCAGGAAAGCCGGCTCAAAGAGGTACGGAGGTCAGAAGTGCCGGGTTACTGCGCTGCTTGTGGCAGGCGGCCTCCTTCCCCGGGACGGCCCCGGGCACCGCCTCCAGCCTTGTCCTGTGCGGCTGCGGCGGGAGAGCGCTGACACTGCGGTCGGCCGGCCGGCCGGGCACGCCAATGCGCATGCGCAAGCGGGGCCTCAGAACGGCGAGCGCTGAGCAGGGGCTCGCGTCACAGTGACCGCCGCTGTGTCCTACGCAACCGTCTCAGCGGTTTGCCAAGGCAGGGACCCGCTGCGGCAGTACCTGGGGTTTGGGCGACGATCCCCACCCCACCGCGATCGTCGCCACGGTCCCGCGGTTTCCGGAGTCCGGTTTGGCGGAACCAGGCTGAGAAAAGGTCCAGGGGACCTTCAGTGATGCCCAAGGCGATGGATCCCCAGGGATCCCCTAGATGTTTCAGGACTTTCCAGACTCTGTTGGGGCGGGTCTCCTTGAAGGCTGTCCATGCTGGACATTCCAGGTAAGGTCATCCTGTGTTCTGCGGGGCTGCTCTATCCCCGAGGGGCTTCCCGGAAGGGAGGAGAACCGCACAGCCTCAGGAGCTGCCTGCGACTGTTGGGTTTCTCCGTGTGGCTTAGTCTCCGTGTGTTGGTGTGTGTGTGTGTGTGTGTGGACTTGGAAATCAAGGCAGGGCCCCTTGGTGGGTGTCCCATGTCAAAGGGGGGCAGTGAGCTCACGGAGCAGGGGAATGTTCTGCTGACACCCTCCTCGGGGGTGTCAGGCCCAAGTCTCTGGTATCCACCCACCCCCGCCACACCTCATCAGCCTGCATCTCCAGCCCGATGGGAGCCGACCACGGCCCACTCCTTCCAAGCCATCCGGGATGCTATGGCGAGGGCAGTCCCTAGTGCCCACCTTACGATCTGAAGCGCCGTCCTCCTCCAGCCGATGCGATCAGGAAAGCCGGCTCAAAGAGGTACGGAGGTCAGAAGTGCCGGGCTACTGCGCTGCTTGTGGCAGGCGGCCTCCTTCCCCGGGACGGCCCCGGGCACCGCCTCCAGCCTTCTCCTGTTCGGCTGCCGCGGGAGAGCGCTGACACTGCGGTCGGCCGGCCGGCCGGGCACGCCAATGCGCATGCGCAAGCGGGGCCTCAGAAGCGCGAGCGCTGAGCAGGGGCTCGCGTCACACTGACCGCCGCCGTGTCCTGGGCAACCGTCTCAGCGGTTTGCCATGGCAGGGGCCCGCTGCGGCAGTACCTGGGCTTTGGGCGACGCCCCCCACCCCACCGTGATCGTCGCCACGGTCCGGCGATTTCCGGAGTCCGGCTTGGCGAACCAGGCTGAGAAAAGGTCGAGGGGACCTTCAGCGATGCCCAGGGCGATGGATCGCCAAGGAACCCCAAATGTTTCAGGCCTGCCCAGACTCTGTTGGGGTGCGTCTCCTTGAAGGCTGTCCATGCTGGTAATTTCAGGTAAGGTCAGCCTGTGTGCTGCGGGGCTGCTCTATCCCCGAGGGGCTTCCCGGAAGGGAGGAGAACCGCACAGCCTCAGGAGCTGCCTGCGACTGTTGGGTTTCTCCGCGTGGCTTAGTCTCGGTCTGTGTGTTTGTGTGTGTGTGTGTGTGTGTGTGTGTGTGTGTGTGTGTGTGTGGAGTTGGAAATCAAGGCAGGGCCCCTTGGTGGGTGGCCCATGTCGAAGGGGGGCAGTGAGCTCACGGAGAAGGGGAATGTTCTGCTGACACCCTCCTCGGGGGTGTCAGGCCCAAGTCTCTGGTGTCCACCCAACGCCGCCACACCTCATCAGCCTGCATCTCCAGCCCGATGGGACCCGACCAAGGCCCACTCCATCCAAGCCATCCGGGATGCCATGGCGAGGGCAGTCCCTAGTGCCCACCTGACGATCCGAAGCGTCCTCCTCCTCCAGCCGATGCGATCAGGAAAGCCGGCTCAAAGAGGTACGGAGGTCAGAAGTGCAGGGCTACTGCGCTGCTTCTGGAAGGCGGCCTTCTTCCCCGGGACGGCCCCGGGCTCCGTCTCCAGCCTTGTCCTGTGCGGCTGCCGCGGGAGAGCGCTGACACTGCGGTCGGCCAGCCGGCCGGGCACGCCAATGCGCATGCGCAAGCGGGGCCTCAGAAGCGCGAGCGCTGAGCAGGGGCTCGCGTCACAATGACCGCCGCCGTGTCCTGGGCAACCGTCTCAGCGGTTTGCCAAGGCAGGGCCCCGCTGCGGCAGTACCTGGGCTTTGGGCGACGCCCCCCACCCCACCGCGATCGTCGCCACAGTCCCGCGATTTCCGGAGTCCGGCTTGGCGGAACCAGGCTGAGAAAACGTCGAGGGGACCTTCAGCGATGCCCAGGGCGATGGATCGCGAAGGATACCCAAATATTTCAGGCCTTCCCAGACTCTGTTGGGGGGCGTCTCCTTGAAGGCTGTCCATGCTGGAAATTCCAGGTAAGGTCAGCCTGTGTGATGCGGGGCTGCTCTATCCCCGATGGGCTTCCCGGAAGGGAGGAGAACCGCACAGCCTCAGGAGCTGCCTGCGACTGTTGGGTTTCTCCACGTGGCTTAGTCTCCGTGTGTTGGGGTGTGTGTGTGTGTGTGTGTGTGTGTGTGTGTGTGGACTTGGAAATCAAGGCAGGGCCCCTTGGTGGGTGGCCCATGTCGAAGGGGGGCAGTGAGCTCACGGAGCAGGGGAATGTTCTGCTGACACCCTCCTCGGGGGTGTCTGGCCCAAGTCTCTGGTATCCACCCACCCCCGCCACACCTCATCAGCCTGCATCTCCAACCCGATGGGAGCCGACCACGGCCCACTGCTTGCAAGCCATCCGGGATGCTATGGCGAGGGCAGTCCCTAGTGCCCACCTTACGATCTGAAGCGCCGTCCTCCTCCAGCCGATGCGATCAGGAAAGCCGGCTCAAAGAGGTACGGAGGTCAGAAGTGCCGGGCTACTGCGCTGCTTGTGGCAGGCGGCCTCCTTCCCCGGGACGGCCCCGGGCACCGCCTCCAGCCTTGTCCTGTGCGGCTGCCGCGGGAGAGCGCTGACACTGCGGTCGGCCAGCCGGCCGGGCACGCCAATGCGCATGCGCAAGCGGGGCCTCAGGAGCGCGAGCGCTGAGCAGGGGCTCGCGTCACAATGACCGCCGCCGTGTCCTGGGCAACCGTCTCGGCGGTTTGCCATGGCAGGGGCCCGCTGCGGCAGTACCTGTGCTTTGGGCGACGCCCCCCAGCCCACCGTGATCGTCGCCACGATCCGGCGATTTCCGGAGTCCGGCTTGGCGAACCAGGCTGAGAAAAGGTCGAGGGGACCTTCAGCGATGCCCAGGGCGATGGATCGCCAAGGAACCTCAAATGTTTCAGGCCTGCCCAGACTCTGTTGGGGTGCGTCTCCTTGAAGGCTGTCCATGCTGGACATTCCAGGTAAGGTCAGCCTGTGTGATGCGGGGCTGCTCTATCCCCGAGGGGCTTCCCGGAAGGGAGGAGAACCGCACAGCCTCAGGCGCTGCCTGCGACTGTTGGGTTTCTCCGCGTGGCTTAGTCTCCGTGTGTGTGTTTGTGTGTGTGTGTGTGTGTGTGTGTGTGGACTTGGAAATCAAGGCAGGGCCCCTTGGTGGGTGGCCCATGTCGAAGGGGGGCAGTGAGCTCACGGAGCAGGGGAATGTTCTGCTGACACCCTCCTCGGGGGTGTCAGGCCCAAGTCTCTGGTGTTCACCCACCGCCGCCACACCTCATCAGCCTGCATCTTCAGCCCGATGGGACCCGACCACGTCCCACTCTTTCCAAGCCATCCGGGATGCCATGGCGAGGGCAGTCCCTAGTGCCCACCTGACGATCCGAAGAGCCCTCCTCCTCCAGCTGATGCGATCAGGAATGCCGGCTCAAAGAGGTACGGAGGTCAGAAGTGCCGGGCTACTGCGCTGCTTGTGGCAGGCGGCCTCCTTCCCCGGGACGGCCCCGGGCACCGCCTCCATCCTTGTCCTGTGCGGCTGCGGCGGGAGAGCGCTGACACTGCGGTCGTCCGGACGGTCGGGCACGCCAATGCGCATGCGCAAGCGGGGCCTCAGAAGCGCGAGCGCTGAGCAGGGGCTCGCGTCACAGTGACGGCCGCCGTGTCCTGGGCAACCGTCTCAGCGGTTTGCCAAGTCAGGGGCCCGCTGCGGCAGTACCTGGGCTTTGGGCGACACCCCCCACCCCACCGCGTTCCTCGCCACGGTCCCGCGATTTCCGGAGCCCGGCTTGGCGGAACCAGGCTGAGAAACGGTCGAGGGGACCTTCAGCGATGCCCAGGGCGATGGATCCCCAAGGATCCCCAAATGTTTCAGGCCTGCCCAGACTCTGTTGAGGTGCGTCTCCTTGAAGGCTGTCCATGCTGGAAATTCCAGGTAAGGTCAGCCTGTGTGCTGCGGGGCTGCTCTATACCCGAGGGGCTTCCCGGAAGGGAGGAGAACCGCACAGCCTCAGGAGCTGCCTGCGATTGTTGGGTTTCTCCGCCTGGCTTAGTCTCCTTGTGTTGGTGTGTGTGTGTGTGTGTGGACTTGGAAATCAAGGCAGGGCCCCTTGGTGGGTGGCCCATGTCGAAGGGGGGCAGTGAGATCATGGAGTAGGGGAATGTTCTGCTGACACCCTCCTCGGGATACTCAGGCCCAAGTTTCTGGTGCCCACCCACCCCAGCCACACCTCATCAGCCTGCCTCTCCAGCCCGATGGGACCCGACGAGTGCCCACGCCTTCCAAGCTCTCCGTGATCCCAAGACGAGGGCAGTCCCTGGTGCCCACCTGACGATCTGAAGCGCCCTCCTCCTCCAGCAGATGCGATCAGGAAATCCGGCTCAAAGAGGTACGGAGGTAAGAAATGCCGGGCTACTGCGCTGCTTGTGGGAGGCGGCCTCCTTACCCGGGACGGCCCCGGGCACCGCCTCCAGCCTTGTCCTGTGCGTCTGCGGCGGGAGAGCGCTGACACTGAGGCCGGCCGGCCGGCCGGGCACGCCAATGCGCATGCGCAAGCGGGGCCTCAGAAGCGCGAACGCTGAGCAGGGGCTCGCGTCACAGTGACGGCCGCCGTGTCCTGGGCAACCGTCTCAGCTATTTGCCAACGCAGGGGCCCGCTGCGACAGTACCTGGGCTTTGGTCGACGCCCCCCACCCCACCGCGATCGTCGCCACGGTCCTGCGATTTCCGGAGTCCGGCTTGGCGGAACCAGGCTGAGAAAAGGTCGCGGGGACCTTCAGTGATGCCCAGGGCGATGGATCGCCAAGGATCCCCTAGATGTTTCAGGCCTTCCCAGACTCTGTTGGGGCGGGTCTGCTTGAAGGCTGTCCATGCTGGAAATTCCAGGTAAGGTCAGACTGTGTTCTGCGGGGCTGCTCTATCCCCGAGGGGCTTCCCGGAAGGGAGGAGAACCGCACAGCCTCAGGAGCTGCCTGCGACTGTTCGGTTTCTCCACGTGGCTAAGTCTCCGTGTGTTCGTGTGTGTGTGTGTGTGGACTTCGAAAACAAGGCAGGGCCCCTTGGTGGGTGGCCCATGTCTAAGGGGGACAGTGAGCTCACGGAGCCAGGGAATGTTCTGCTGACACCCTCCTCGGGGGTGTCAGGCCCAAGTCTCTGGTGTCCACCCACCCCCGCCACACCTCATCAGCCTGCATCTCCAGCCCGATGGGACCCGACGACGGCCCAACCCTTCCAAGCCATCCGGGATTCCATGGCAAGGGCAGTCCCTAGTGCCCACCTGAGGATCTGAAGTGCCCCCCTCCTCCAGCCGATGCGATCAGGAAAGCCGGCTCAAAGAGGTACGGAGGTCAGAAGTGCCGGGCTACTGCGCTGCTTCTGGAAGGCGGCCTTCTTCCCCGGGACGGCCCCGGGCTCCGTCTCCAGCCTTGTCCTGTGCGGCTGCGGCGGGAGAGCGCTGACACTGCGGTGGCTGGCCGGCCGGGCACGCCAATGCGCATGCGCAAGCGGGGCCTCAGAAGCACGAGCGCTGAGCAGGGGCTCGCGTCACAGTGACCGCCGCCGTGTCCTGGGCAACCGTCTCAGCGGTTTGCCAAGGCAGGGGCCCGCTGCGGCAGTACCTGGGCTCTGGGCGACGCCCCCCACCACACCGCGATCGTCGCCACGGTCCCGCGATTTCCGGAGTCCGGCTTGGCGGAACCAGGCTGAGAAAAGGTCGAGGGGAACTTCAGCGATGCCCAGGCTGATGGATCGCCAAGGATCCCCTAGATGTTTCAGGCCTGCCCAGACTCTGTTGGGGCGCGTCTGCTTGAAGGCTGTCCATGCTGGAAATTCCAGGTAAGGTCAGCCTGTGTGCTGCGGGGCTGCTCTATCCCCGAGGGGCTTCCCGGAAGGGAGGAGAACCGCACAGCCTCAGGAGCTGCCTGCGACTGTTGGGTTTCTCCGCGTGGCTTAGTCTCCGTGTGTTGGTGTGTGTGTGTATGCTTGGGTGTGTGGACTTGGAAATCAAGTCAGGGCCCCTTGGTGGGTGGGCCATGTCGAAGGGGTGCAGTGAGCTCACGGAGCAGGGGAATGTTCTGCTGAAACCCTCCTCGGGGTGTCAGGCCCAAGTCTCTGGTGTCCACCCACCCCCGCCACACCTCATCAGCCTGCATCTCCAGCCCGATGGGACCAGACCACGGCCCACTCCATCCAAGCCATCCGGGAAGCCATGGCGAAGGCAGTCCCTAGTGACCACCTGACGATCCGAAGCGTCCTCCTCCTCCAGCCGATGCGATCAGGAAAGCCGGCTCAAAGAGGTACGGAGGTCAGAAGTGCCGGGCTACTGCGCTGCTTGTGGCAGGCGGCCTCCTTTCCCGGGACGGCCCCGGGCACCGCCTCCAGCCTTGTCCTGTGCGGCTGCGGCGGGAGAGCGCTGACACTGCGGTCGGCCGGCCGGCCGGGCACGCCAATGCGCATGCGCAAGCGGGGCCTCAGAAGCGCGAGCGCTGAGCAGGGGCTCGCGTCACAGTGACGGCCGCCGTGTCCTGGGCAACCGTCTCAGCGGTTTGCCAAGGCAGGGGCCCGCTGCGACAGTACCTGGGCTTTGGTCGACGCCCCCCACCCCACCGCGATCGTCGCCACGGTCCCGCGATTTCCGGAGTCCGGCTTGGCGGAACCAGGCTGAGAAAAGGTCGCGGGGACCTTCAGTGATGCCCAGGGCGATGGATCGCCAAGGATCCCCTAGATGATTCAGGCCTTCCCAGACTCTGTTGGGGCGGGTCTCCTTGAAGGCTGTCCATGCTGTAAATTCCAGGTAAGGTCAGACTGTGTTCTGCGGGGCTGCTCTATCCCCGAGGGGCTTCCCGGAAGGGAGGAGAACCGCACAGCCTCAGGAGCTGCCTGCGACTGTTCGGTTTCTCCACGTGGCTAAGTCTCCGTGTGTTCGTGTGTGTGTGTGTGTGGACTTCGAAAACAAGGCAGGGCCCCTTGGTGGGTGGCCCATGTCTAAGGGGGACAGTGAGCTCACTGAGCCGGGGAATGTTCTGCTGACACCCTCCTCGGGGGTGTCAGGCCCAAGTCTCTGGTGTCCACCCACCCCCGCCACACCTCATCAGCCTGCATCTCCAGCCCGATGGGACCCGACCACGGCCCAACCCTTCCAAGCCATCCGGGATTCCATGGCGAGGGCAGTCCCTAGTGCCCACCTGAGGATCTGAAGTGCCCCCCTCCTCCAGCCGATGCGATCAGGAAAGCCGGCTCAAAGAGGTACGGAGGTCAGAAGTGCCGGGCTACTGCGCTGCTTCTGGAAGGCGGCCTTCTTCCCCGGGACGGCCCCGGGCTCCGTCTCCAGCCTTGTCCTGTGCGGCTGCGGCGGGAGAGCGCTGACACTGCGGTGGCTGGCCGGCCGGGCACGCCAATGCGCATGCGCAAGCGGGGCCTCAGAAGCACGAGCGCTGAGCAGGGGCTCGCGTCACAGTGACCGCCGCCGTGTCCTGGGCAACCGTCTCAGCGGTTTGCCAAGGCAGGGGCCCGCTGCGGCAGTACCTGGGCTCTGGGCGACGCCCCCCACCACACCGCGATCGTCGCCACGGTCCCGCGATTTCCGGAGTCCGGCTTGGCGGAACCAGGCTGAGAAAAGGTCGAGGGGAACTTCAGCGATGCCCAGGCTGATGGATCGCCAAGGATCCCCTAGATGTTTCAGGCCTGCCCAGACTCTGTTGGGGCGCGTCTGCTTGAAGGCTGTCCATGCTGGAAATTCCAGGTAAGGTCAGCCTGTGTGCTGCGGGGCTGCTCTATCCCCGAGGGGCTTCCCGGAAGGGAGGAGAACCGCACAGCCTCAGGAGCTGCCTGCGACTGTTGGGTTTCTCCGCGTGGCTTAGTCTCCGTGTGTTGGTGTGTGTGTGTATGCTTGGGTGTGTGGACTTGGAAATCAAGTCAGGGCCCCTTGGTGGGTGGGCCATGTCGAAGGGGTGCAGTGAGCTCACGGAGCAGGGGAATGTTCTGCTGAAACCCTCCTCGGGGTGTCAGGCCCAAGTCTCTGGTGTCCACCCACCCCCGCCACACCTCATCAGCCTGCATCTCCAGCCCGATGGGACCAGACCACGGCCCACTCCATCCAAGCCATCCGGGATGCCATGGCGAAGGCAGTCCCTAGTGACCACCTGACGATCCGAAGCGTCCTCCTCCTCCAGCCGATGCGATCAGGAAAGCCGGCTCAAAGAGGTACGGAGGTCAGAAGTGCCGGGCTACTGCGCTGCTTGTGGCAGGCGGCCTCCTTTCCCGGGACGGCCCCGGGCACCGCCTCCAGCCTTGTCCTGTGCGGCTGCGGCGGGAGAGCGCTGACACTGCGGTCGGCCGGCCGGCCGGGCACGCCAATGCGCATGCGCAAGCGGGGCCTCAGAAGCGCGAGCGCTGAGCAGGGGCTCGCGTCACAGTGACGGCCGCCGTGTCCTGGGCAACCGTCTCAGCGGTTTGCCAAGGCAGGGGCCCGCTGCGACAGTACCTGGGCTTTGGTCGACGCCCCCCACCCCACCGCGATCGTCGCCACGGTCCCGCGATTTCCGGAGTCCGGCTTGGCGGAACCAGGCTGAGAAAAGGTCGCGGGGACCTTCAGTGATGCCCAGGGCGATGGATCGCCAAGGATCCCCTAGATGATTCAGGCCTTCCCAGACTCTGTTGGGGCGGGTCTCCTTGAAGGCTGTCCATGCTGTAAATTCCAGGTAAGGTCAGACTGTGTTCTGCGGGGCTGCTCTATCCCCGAGGGGCTTCCCGGAAGGGAGGAGAACCGCACAGCCTCAGGAGCTGCCTGCGACTGTTCGGTTTCTCCACGTGGCTAAGTCTCCGTGTGTTCGTGTGTGTGTGTGTGTGGACTTCGAAAACAAGGCAGGGCCCCTTGGTGGGTGGCCCATGTCTAAGGGGGACAGTGAGCTCACTGAGCCGGGGAATGTTCTGCTGACACCCTCCTCGGGGGTGTCAGGCCCAAGTCTCTGGTGTCCACCCACCCCCGCCACACCTCATCAGCCTGCATCTCCAGCCCGATGGGACCCGACCACGGCCCAACCCTTCCAAGCCATCCGGGATTCCATGGCGAGGGCAGTCCCTAGTGCCCACCTGAGGATCTGAAGTGCCCCCCTCCTCCAGCCGATGCGATCAGGAAAGCCGGCTCAAAGAGGTACGGAGGTCAGAAGTGCCGGGCTACTGCGGTGCTTCTGGAAGGCGGCCTTCTTCCCCGGGACGGCCCCGGGCTCCGTCTCCAGCCTTGTCCTGTGCGGCTGCGGCGGGAGAGCGCTGACACTGCGGTGGCCGGCCGGCCGGGCACGCCAATGCGCATGCGCAAGCGGGGCCTCAGAAGCACGAGCGCTGAGCAGGGGCTCGCGTCACAGTGACCGCCGCCGTGTCCTGGGCAACCGTCTCAGCGGTTTGCCAAGGCAGGAGCCCGCTGCGGCAGTACCTGGGCTGTGGGCGACGCCCCCCACCACACCGCGATCGTCGCCACGGTCCCGCGATTTCCGGAGTCCGGCTTGGCGGAACCAGGCTGAGAAAAGGTCGAGGGGACCTTCAGCGATGCCCAGGCTGATGGATCGCCAAGGATCCCCTAGATGTTTCAGGCCTGCCCAGACTCTGTTGGGGCGCGTCTGCTTGAAGGCTGTCCATGCTGGAAATTCCAGGTAAGGTCAGCCTGTGTGCTGCGGGGCTGCTCTATCCCCGAGGGGCTTCCCGGAAGGGAGGAGAACCGCACAGCCTCAGGAGCTGCCTGCGACTGTTGGGTTTCTCCGCGTGGCTTAGTCTCCGTGTGTTGGTGTGTGTGTGTATGCTTGTGTGTGTGGACTTGGAAATCAAGGCAGGGCCCTTTGGTGGGTGGGCCATGTCGAAGGGGTGCAGTGAGATCACGGAGCAGGGGAATGTTCTGCTGACACCCTCCTCGGGGTTCTCAGGCCCAAGTTTCTGGTGCCCACCCACCCCTCCCACACCTCATCAGCCTGCCTCTCCATCCCGATGGGACCCGACGACTGCCCACGACTTCCAAGCTCTCCGTGATCCCAAGGCGAGGGCAGTCCCTAGTGCCCACCTGACGATCTGAAGCGCCCTCCTCCTCCAGCCGATGCGATCAGGAAAGCCGGCTCAAAGAGGTACGGAGGTCAGAAGTGCCGGGCTCCTGCGCTGCTTGTGGCAGGCGGCCTCCTTCCCCGGGACGGCCCCGGGCACCGCCTCCAGCCTTGTCCTGTGCGGCTGCCGCGGGAGAGCGCTGACACTGCGGCCGGGCGGCTGGTCGGGCACGCCAATGCGCATGCGCAAGCGGGGCCTCAGAAGCGCGAGCGCTGAGCAGGGGCTCGCGTCACAGTGACGGCCGCCGTGTCCTGGGCAACCGTCTCAGTGGTTTGCCAAGTCAGGGGCCCGCTGCGGCAGTACCTGGGCTTTGGGCGACGCCCCCCACCCCACCGCGATCATCGCCACGGTCCAGCGATTTCCGGAGTCCGGCTTGGCGGAACCAGGCTGAGAAAAGTTTGAGGGGACCTTCAGCGATGCCCAGGGCGATGGATCCCCAAGGATGCCCAAATGTTTCAGGCCTGCCCAGACTCTGTTGAGGTGCCTCTCCTTGAAGGCTGTCCATGCTGGAAATTCCAGGTAAGGTCAGCCTGTGTGCTGCGGGGCTGCTCTATCCCAGAGGGGCTTCCCGGAAGGGAGGAGAACCGCACAGACTCAGGAGCTGCCTGCGACTCTTGGGTTTCTCCGCGTGGCTTAGTCTCCGTGTGTTGGGGTGTGTGTGTGTGTGTGTGTGTGTGTGAGGAATTGGAAATCAAGGCAGGGCCCCTTGGTGGGTGTCCCATGTCGAAGGGGGGTGGTGAGCTCACGGAGCTGGGGAATGTTCTGCTGACACCCTCCTCGGGTGTGTCAGGCCCAAGTCTCTGGTGTCCACCCACCCCCGCCACACCTGATCAGCCTGCATCTTCAGCCCGATGGGACCCGACCACGGCCCACTCCTTCCAAGCCATCCGGGATGCCATGGCGAGGGCAGTCCCTAGTGCCCACCTGACGATCCGAAGCGCCCTCCTCCTCCAGCCGATGCGATTAGGAAAGCCGGCTCAAAGAGGTACGGAGGTCGGAAGTGCCGGGCTACTGCGCTGCTTGTTGCAGGCGGCCTCCTTCCCCGGGACGGCCCCGGGCACCGCCTCCAGCCTTGTCCTGTGCGGCTGCGGCGGGAGAGCGCTGACACTGCGGTCGGCCGACCGGCCGGACACGCCAATGCGCATGCGCAAGCGGGGCCTCAGAAGCGCGAGCGCTGAGCAGGGGCTCGCGTCACAGTGACGGCCGCCGTGTCCTTGGTAACCGTCTCAGTGGTTTGCCAAGGTAGGGGCCCGCTGCGGCAGTACCTGGGCTTTGGGCGACTCCCCCCACCCCACCGCGATCGTCGCCACGGTCCCGCGATTTCCGGAGTCCGGCTTGGCGGAACCAGGCTGAGAAAAGTTCCAGGGGACCTTCAGCGAAGCCCAGGTTGATGGATCCCCAAGGATCTCCAAATGTTTCAGGCCTTCCCAGAGTCTGTTGAGGTGCGTCTCCTTGAAGGCTGTCCATGCTGGAAATTGCAGGTAAGGTCATCCTGCGTATTGCGGGGCTGCTTTATCCCCGAGGGGCTTCCCGGAAGGGAGGAGAACCGCACAGTCTCAGGAGCTGCCTGCGACTGTTGGGTTTCTCCGCGTGGCTTAGTCTCCGTGTGTTGGTGTGTGTGTGTGTGTGTGTTTGTGTGTGTGGACTTAGAAATCAAGGCAGGGCCCCTTGGTGGGTGGCCCATGTCGAAGGGGGGCAGTGAGCTCACGGAGCAGGGGAATGTTCTGCTGACACCCTCCTCGGGGGTGTCAGGCCCAAGTCCCTGGTGTCCACCCACCCCCGCCACACCTCATCAGCCTGCATCTCCAGCCCGATGGGACCCGACCACGGCCCACTCCTTCCAAGCCATCCGGGATGCCATGGCGAGGGCAGTCCCTAGTGCCCACCTGACGATCCGAAGCGCCCTCCTCCTCCAGCCGATGCCATCAGGAAAGCCGGCTCAAAGAGGTACGGAGGTCAGAAATGCCGGGCTCCTGCGCTGCTTGTGGCAGACGGCCTCCTTCCCCGGGACGGCCCCGGTCACCGCCTCCAGCCTTGTCCTGTGCGGCTGCGGCGGGAGAGCGCTGACACTGCGGTCGGCCGGCCGGCCGGGCACGCCAATGCGCATGCGCAAGCGGGGCCTCTGAAGCGCGAGCGCTGAGCAGGGGCTCGCGTCACAGTGACCGCCGCCGTGTCCTGGGCAACCGTCTCAGCGGTTTGCCAAGGCAGGGGCCCGCTGCGGCTTTACCTGGGCTTTGGGCGACGCCCCCCACCCCACCGCGATCGTCGCCACGGTCCAGCGATTTCCGGAGTCCGGCTTGGCGGAACCAGGCTGAGAAAAGGTCGAGGGGACCTTCAGCAATGCCCAGGGCGATGGATCCCCAAGGATCCCCAAATGTTTCAGGCCTGCCCAGACTCTGTTGGGGTGCGTCTCCTTGAAGGCTGTCCATGCTGGAAATTCCAGGTAAGGTCAGCCTGTGTTCTGCGGGGCTGCTCTATACCCGAGGGGCTTCCCGGAAGGGAGGAGAACCGCACAGCCTCAGGAGCTGCCTGCGAGTTTTGGATTTCTCTGCGTGGCTTAGTCTCCGTGTGTGTGTGTGTGTGTGTGTTTGCGCATGTGTGTGTGTCCGCTCGTATGTCTCCGTGTGTGTTTACGTGTGTGTACCTGTGCTTGTGCTTCTTGTCGCCGGGGCTCGCGTCACAATGACTGCCGCCGTGGCTTTGGGAACCGTCTCAGCGGCTTGGCAAAGCAGGGGCCCTCAGCGGTAGGGCCTTCTCTATCAGCAGTGCTGAGAAGCAGGGGTCCCTGTACTTGGAGACCAAGGCACGGCCCCTTGGTGCGTGGCCCATGTCGAAGGGGGCCAGTGATCTCACGGAGCAGGGGAATGTTCTGCTGACACTCTCCTCGGGTGTCTCAGGCCCAAGTTTCTTGGGTCCACCGATCCCCACCACAACTCATCAGACTGAATCTCCAGCCTGATGGGACCCGACCACGGCTCACTCCTTCCAAGCCATCCGGGATGGCATGGCGAGGGCAGTCCCTAGTGCCCACCTGACGATCTGAAGTGCCCTCCTCCTCCAGCTGATCCGATCAGGAAAGCCCGCTCAAGGAGTTATGGAGGTCAGAACTGCGGGTCTCCTGTGCTCCTTTTGACAGGCAGCCTCCTTCCCCGGGGCAGCCTTTGCACCCCTTCCTTCCTTGTCCTGTGTTGCTGCGGCGGTAGATCGCTGACAGTGCCGTCCGTGGGCCGGGCACGCCAATGCGCATGCGCAGTCGGGTCCGCAGAAGCGTCTGCTCTGAGCGCTGGCTCTCGTCACAGTGATGGCCGCTGTGTCCTGGGGAATGGTCTCAGCGGCTTGGCAAAGCAGGATCCAACTGCGGCAGTACCTCTGCGTTGGGCGACGGCCCCCCTCACGCCGATCGTCTCCACGGTCCTGCGAAATGTGTGCGATTCATGCTTTTAATTTCTACTTTTGTTGGTGAGAATATAAAGGCTTAGAGAAATAAAATTAATTATCTCAGATTACACAACTGGAAACTGTTAAATCCAGAATTCTCTCTCATGTGTATGTATGTCTAGGTTACAGCAGCATTAATCAATTTTTATGATTCTTTTTTTAACCTGTGTCTATTTTGTTTCTAATTTTTCTAGTATCAGAAACTCAATTTTTATTAAATCACTTTGGTTATTTTTATTTATAATGTCAAAAACCTGATGAAAATATTTTAGTAAGATCTTTAAAATTTATATGTCTGTGCTTTGCGTTAAATCGACAGAGTCTGGTTATTAACATTGCTTTGTAAAGCAGGTGGTTTCTAGGTATAATGAGACAATATTTAGTGGAGGGATCAATGCAAACTGTTAAATACATGCCTCACTTAACTAAGCCAGTGACTACTTGACCCTAGCTAATCCATGACATGTTCAATTTAATTTACTGCTCCCATATGTTCTGTTTTTTTTCCTTAAAAAAGTTTCTATTCTGAATTTTATGCAAAATCCCCTAATTTAAATATTTTCAATTCATTTAATACCTTTTGTTAACATTGTGCTGACCAAAAAGAATGTCCACTGTCCCAATTCAAACCAGTTTTAATCTTTAGTAAGGATAATAACTGAGGTTTTAATTCAATTGTTTTTCTACTTATATTTTCCCTATTATTGTGAAAATTATCACAGTTTTTCAGTTAACCTTAATATTTAAACCTTAACTTTTATGACATACTAAACATTTGTGTCCCCTCAATATTCATATGATGAAATCCTAATGCCACAATATTGAGAGGTAGAAAGTTTCACAGGAAATTAGGTCATGAGGGTGCAGCCCTTATGAATGGTCTTGGTGCCCTTACACAAGAAACCCTAGACCAATATCTCCCTATTACCCCATCCCTTCAGTCTCTGATAATCACCCTTCTACTCTTTGTTACTATGAGTTCAACTCTCTTAGATTTGCATATATGTGAGATCATGTGATATTTATCTTTGTGTGTCTAGCCTATCTCACCTAACATAATATTTATAGTTTTATACATTTTACAAATGTCAAAATGTCTTTCTTTTTTAAGGCTAAATAATATTCTATTGTAAGTATATACCACAATTTCTTTATTCATCTACCAATGGAAATTTAGAGTGTTTCCATATCTTGACTGTTGTAAATTAAGCTGCCATAAAATATGGGATAAGAGTGCAAGTGACTTTTCAACATACTGATTTTGTTTCCTTTGGCTATGTAGCCAGAAGTGGAATGGCTGGATCACACGCTAGTTCTACTTTCAAATTTTTGAGGACCCTCCATACCGTTTTTCATGACTGTATTAATTTATATTTCTTCCAACTGTGGGCAAGGTTTCTCATTTCTCCACATCCTTACCATCACTTGTTATCTTTTCTTTTTCTGATAATAGCCATTCTAACATGTGTAAGGTGATGTTTCACTGTGCTTTTCATCTAATTTCCTGGATGGTAACTGAGTTGAGAACTTTTTCACATACCTGTTGGCCATTTGTATGTCTCTTTTTGAGAATTGTCTACTCACGTGTTTTACTCATTTTTAATATGTAGTGTAAAACAATGTGAATAATATTAATAATATTTTGCTCTATTATTGAAATTTGTTATGAGAATGTATCTTTTTATTTATTGATTTGAGGCAAGGTCTTACTTTCCTCAGCCAGGCTGGAGTTCAGTGGCACATTTAAAGTTCACTGTAGCTTTGACTTCCTGGGCTCAAGTGATCCTCCCACCTCAAAGCCTTCTGAGTAGCTGGGACTACAGGTGCTTGCCATCACTGCTGGCTAATATTTGTATTGTTTGTTTGTAGAGATGTGGCTTTGCCATGTTGCCCAGAGTTGTCTCAAACTCCTGGGCTCAGACAGTCCACCAGCCTCGGCCTCCCAAAGTGTTGTGATTGTAGGCATGAGCCATCATTCTGAGCTTAAGAGAGCATATCTTAAGTGTTCTCACCACATCAAAATAAGAAATATATTTAAAAATAATAATAAAGGAGTAACAAAGAATATGATACTATCTGAGGTGGTGGATGTTAACTAACTTGGTTATAGTGATTATTTTACTATATATGAATATACATATATACATACATATATATATTTCATCAAATTGTAAACCTTAAATATATACAATCATCAATTGTCAGATATTCCTAAATTGAAAAAGTAAATACAACAAATAACAAATAAATAAGACCCCAGAGAGCGCTGTTGCCATCTTTCTCCCATGAAAGTTTACAAGAAGCTGGTAGTCTATAACTCAAGAAAACTGACTTCACTAGAATTTAACCATGCTAACACCAGCATCTCTGACATCCAGCCTCCAGAATTATGAGAAATACGTTTGTTTATAAGCCACCCAGTCTACAGTACTTTGTTATAGTAGTCAGAACTTCCTAAGACACCTTTATTAATAGGGCATTTATAAATGCAAATTAAAACCAACCTCTCCTTATCCTTTTCTCTCTATGAAAGTCCTCTAGAAAAGTAAGGGCATTTATTTCACTTTCTTCTATTTTGTAACTTTAAACTCTTAAGTTACCTGGGGCCGTAGTCTAAGGTTTAGTTAACCTAATATGTATTACACTTTTTTTTTTTTTTTTTTTTTTTTAGCAGAGAGCAACTTATTAGACATAGAGAGAGAGAGGAGAGAGAGCTCCCACGCTGCCATGGGAGGGATCCAAGGGAGGAATCCCATATTATACATTTTAATCTAAAGTTTGTCTTAATAAATGCTTAACAATTTGTCATTAGAAAACATTATTTCATTTATTTAGTCCTTACATTTTTCTTAAGCATTTTAATGCATATCATCACGTAATCACAAATGTAAAGTTTCCATATACTTTAAAGGTGAAGATTCATCATCTGTAAACAACCTTTTTTCTGCCAGAAAAAAAAGACCAATTTTTCTCAATCCTGCATTAAAATAAAATTAGAGAAAGCAAAATAGTTTGTTTACAGGATTTCTTGCTTATATCAAAGCAATTATGTAACTTTATTTCTTGAAGATATGTTTCAGTATAAGTTTCATTGTTCTCTGTAAGTGAACTTGAATCATCATTTAGTAGAAAAAATAGAATGATTTTTCCCACAGCAAACCCTCCAGTGACCAATTTCTTCTCTCTGTTTCTCAAAAGATATCTGCATCAGTATTTGAACCAAGATGTTTCTGTGCACTTCATGAAGTAATAATCTTTCTTGAAGTCTTTTTCCTCCTCGTTAAAAAAAATCACATCTTCTCCCTCCTAGATAGAAAGCACTTTCTTGTGATTTCTAACTAGTAATATTATTTTGAGGAAAAAATGTGCATAGTACTTCCATCTTGACTATTTTTGAGAATTTTTAAATAGTCTTTCGACTTAACATATTATCTACATTAATTTTGTGTATTTTAATTCCCTTGCATTGTTCGTTTTCTGAATTTCTGACTTTATTATCCTTCATGCATTTTTAAAGTCTCATCTAATTTACAACTCTTTGCTTTCTTATTTCATAATATATGTTTCTGATGTCATTGTGCCTGTCTGTGTTTCATCCAGCTCATTTCACTGTCCTGCTAAAATCTGACAGCATTTTCTTCCAGCATAACACTCGATATTCATGTTTCAAATTGTTGTTCTGTTGTCTTCTGGAACATGTACTTCTTTACAATGATGTTGAAAGACTCATGCTATTGGTGACAAGTGGTGAAATTAGACACAAAAGTAGGTATCTACATAATTATATTCTATAATACTTTGTGAAATGACTGATTTTAATAGAAATTTTACTATTGCTTTGCTATGTGAAAGATTTTTCTGACTTTAAGGCAATTGCTATTTGACATCTGAATATTCTGTTGTGGCATACATTTTTAAAAGTCAGATTTATGCCACTCAAGTTTATAGTGAATATACTTTAATTTAAATAACTATAATTAAATAGCATACTAGATGGATGTTTTTTCATTTTCCGTGTTCATTCAATTAGGAAAGATCCTTATTTGCTTTGTCTACAAAGGGCCGGGTTTTCCTTGCCTAAGTAAAACATCGATGTAATTTGAATCAGTGTTCTTATCACTCTAAGCAAAATTGAATTAAATTTGAGTCCTTTAGCCTTAAACACAATTCCACTCTTCAGTTTATTAAGGGTCAGAATTTGCACCATTAGGTGGTGCTATGGTTTGAATGTATTCCTGAAAGTTAATGTGTTAGAAACTTAATCCTCAATGAAATACTGTTGAGAGGTGGGATCTTTAAGAGGTGATTAAGTCATGAGGGCTCTGCCCCTGTGAATGGATGCAAGCCCTTATTGTAGGAGTAAGTTTTTTATCACAAGAGCAGGTTTGTTGCAGAAGCAAATTTCATTCTCTCTTGCTAACTTGCTGTTGCCCTCACTTGGTCTTTTACCTTGCACTAAGAGATGATGCAACATGAAGGCCCTAACCAGATGCTAGCATCATGCTCTTGGACTTCCCAGACTCCAGACTGTGAACCAAATAAATGTATGTTTATTACAAATTATGCAGTCAGCGGTAACTATAGCAGCAAAAATGGACTAAGACAGGTGGTTTTACATTTTGTTCCCCAATGTGTGATATGCAAATAAGAATTTACTGAAGGTTATAAAACTATCCAATCTTGGGTCTAATTTCAGAAAACCTCAAAATCCTACAGACCAACACAGGTAGATAAATGGACAGATAGATAGTAATACAGATACATATCTTCAAAAATAGTGTTTAGCTTTAAAATATTTTGAATTTTGAATTTTCAGGAGTCAACTCATATCTCTGGTTTTAATGAGGTAGCAAAATAGAATAAGCTAAGTATATATCTCTCAAACATAAAAAGATATACTTCACAAAGTTTCTGTTAACTAATAATTGGAAAAACAGTAAGGACTTCATTTGCTTAGTTCAATTGTGATCAATAAATATTTGCTTTTTGCTTATTACATTCCTTGCACTGTGCGACACTCATCCCTATTGCTAGATTAGTATCTGAAGATGTAGATGAGACAAAAATGCAAATATCCTGCTATAATATGGATGAGAACTGCTATCATTGCAAAACAGAATCTCTGTAATGGACATTTAGCACACACTTAGTGGTCAAAGGAAGCTTTGGGCAATATGCTCTTTAATTGACATTATTCACTCTTTATGGCCGTATACTCTTTAATTGACATTATTCACTACTGTTGCATTTCTTGAAAATACCAACATGGCACCCAATTCAGGTAATGTATTTAGCATAAGCAGATCAGAGACTTACTGATAAATTTCATCCAGTCTGCAAGTTCTGAACCAGGATATCTACACTATATCCATAAATAAAAGTACAGACTTTGGAAAAAAGTTCACCTTGAATCCAGTTGAAAAACTGGATCTTCTATTTTATTTTCTTAATGTTTTTATCTGCAAAGTAATGATAAAACTATAGTCAGTCTCATAGATTCTTTTTTAAGGCTTCTATGCAGTAATCTATGTACTAAGTACAATACTGCATGTCTAGTATACAGATAAATGAGTGGCAATTATTAGTGTTCCTATATCTAATATTTCCATTATATTTTCTTAACTAAAAATGAACTCTCAAGAATTCATAGAAGATGGTGGAATAGAAAGCATCTAAAATCTGTGACCCTGCCTAAACAATAATTGTACAGGCAGAATCAGTCTGATGTAACTTATTTTGGAACTCTGGAGTTCATAGAGGCTTGCAGGTTCCTAGAAAGGAATATGTGATAAATTGAAGTTAATTTCAGTCAGCATCACCTTTTAGCATAGTAGCTGCCATCCATCCCCCACCCTTTTGCCCCAGGATCAGCTGTGAACATGTTTTTGGAGAAGGTTACACAAATCTTGCCAGAGTCAGGGTGGGGGAAAAAAGACCCTGTCTTCCAAGTACCAGAGGTCTGTGCTCTATTTTACACAGATCTCACAGAGGTCTAGACAAAAAGGGGTATTTGTTGTATTGCATCTCCCTGCATTGTGGCAAGTTTCACCCATTCCATCTGAAACGGTTTTCACGGTATTTAAAGGGCCTATATGTTTGTTGGTTTGTTTCTATCTCTATTTTCTCTCATACCCCTTTTGAAAACCAAACCTTGAACACCAGAACCTTTAAAAGCAACTGCATACAATGGGAAAATTAGAAAGTCACTGAACATGCCTACGGGAAGGCAAAGGCTCAGAAAGACCTGAAAATACCTTAAGTGTATACCTCAGTCTGATCTTTGGCACAGAGACAACATGCAACAATTTAAAAAACAACAATAACAACAACCAAAACCCCAGCAAACCCTAGGGAAGGTAGGAGGATATAAAATATAGTCACTACGTTATTAGATTCAAATGTCCAGATTTCAACTACTATGAAAAAAATCACAAGGTGCACAAATAAATGAAAATATATGGTTTATGCAGATGAAATAAACAAAATAAGAGGAATTGTCCATGAAAAAGACTTAATTATAAGTGTATTTGTCAAATAAATTAAAATAACTTTCTTAAAAATGCTCAAAGAGGGAAAGGAAGACTATGGAGTACATCAAGAAAGTGATGTAAGAATAAAGTGAAAATATCAACATACAGATAGAAAACCTAAAAACAAACCAAACAGAAATTCTGGAGTTAAAAAGTACTAAAATATAAACGAAAAATTCACTAGAGAGATCCAAAGTCAGATTTGAACAGGCAGAAGAATCAGTGAACTTGGAAATAGGACGGTAGGAACAACAGAGCTTGAACAATAGAAACAAACAAAATGTTGAAGAAAAGTGATCAAAACCTAAGGGACCTGTGAAACACCATCAAGACCATGCATTGTGAGAGCCCCAGAAAAGGAAGAGAAAAAGAAAGGAACCTACAAACTATCTGAAGATATTATAATTGAAAACTTCCCAAAATTGATGAAAGTCATGAATATAAACATCGAAGAAGGTCAATGACTCCAATTAGATGAACTCATAGAGACACACTGGAATACATAATCAAACTGTCAAAAGTAAAAGACAAAGAGAATCCTAACAGCAGCAAGAAAAAAGGACTTAACAGGTACAAGGGATCTTTAACATAAGCAGATTTTACATCAATATCTTTAGAAGCTAAGAGGGAGCGAGCTGATATATTAAATGTTCTAAAAGACAAAACAACAAGAATCTGACAAGCAAAAATCCTATATTTAGAAAACCTGTCCTTTAAAAGTAAAGGAGAAATAAAGACATTTCTAAATAGACAAAAGCTGATAGAGTTCATTTTCAATAGACTTATCTGTGAAAAATGGCAAAGGGAATCTTACAGGTTGAAATGAAAGGATATAAGAAAGTAATTCAAAGCCTTACGAAGAAATAAGTATCCCAGCAAAGGCAAATACATGGGCAGTTGTAAAAGCTGGTGTTACTATAACAGTGGTGTATAAATACGCCTTTGGTTTTCTGCATAATTTAAAAGACTTGCACTTATTTCAAAAAAATTAACCTAAAACTTAGTATTATTGAAACTTTCGTTAGTAATTCCATATTTTAATATATATCTAGTTTTAAGAGATTAAAGCATTATGAAATTATGTTTATGTTTTTGAAAATTAAATATATAAAAATATAATTTTTAATTTAAGTTAAACTGGTATAAATTCAAATTGAAGTGTTAAAACTTTATGATATTTTATATAATTTCCCAGGTAAATTACATAAATAAACTAGCTAAGAAATATACACAAAAGGAAATAAAAAAGGGATTTAACATTTTACAACAAAAAATAGCTAAATTCAGAAGACAGTAATTCAAGAAACAGGAGACTAAGAAACTGTAAATATGTATAACACTAACAGCAATGTGGCAAAAGTCCATTCTAATCAGTGAACTTTAAATGTAAATTGATTAAACTCTCCAGATAAAAGGCAGACATTAGCAGAACAAATTTAAAAAAAATAATAATCCAACTACACTGTGTATAAGATATTTACTTTAGATCCAAAGATACATAAAGGTTGAAAGTTAAAAAATATAAAATAATATTTTATGTAAAAAGTAACTGAGAGATAATAGATACATTAATATCAGGCAAAATAGACTAAATCAAAAAAGCTTCAAAAGACAAAGGATGTTATATATCAATAAAAGTTTTCATGTAGCAAGAAAATGTAACAATTTAAAAACATTTACAGGCTGGGTGTGGTGGCTCATGCCTATAATCCCAGCACTTTGGAAGGCTGAGGCACGTAGACCATCTTACTTCCATTTCTCTAGATCACTGCTGTCTAATAGAAAATTCTACCATGATGGAAGCATTATCAGTCAGTATTTTCTAATACAGTATCTGCTAGCCACATATGGTGATTCAGTACTTGAAATGTAGTTACTGCAACTGCTGAACTAAATGTTTCATAATATTTAATCCTAATTAATTTAAATAGTCACCCATTTCTAATGGCTGTTGCGTGAGATAGTGCAACTCTGGATATTTACCTCTATAATTATTTTTTAAAGTATTTAATTTTTCAACACTCTTGTTTCTCTTCTCCTCCAAAAATAAAGACACAGGTTTTATCAGAAAAAAAGATAGCACTTCAATCTGCATAGAGGAGCTTGAGAGAGAAATTGATGAGGCCTAAGCAGCATCACAGACAAATGGCACCAGGTGCTGTCTTCTGACTCTTCCCCAACACCATGCTCAGTCTACACTTTTCTCTAAGGCACCTCGCAGCCCATGACTAATCATAGTGGGTATACTGAGACAGGTCTATTTCTGTAAGATGCAGGAGTCCTCTAAATGGTAACTTTCACAATTACTTAGCAGAAAATTTAGATCTGTATTGAGAATCTTCTTATCAAGCCTCCTTTATTTCCTCTTTCCTTTGCAGGAGTCAGATGTGCATCTTGGTGTGGGGATTCACTTTGCTTTTTCCAGCTGCCTCCTTTTTCCTTTACAGACATTTTTCCCTATAAACCTCTTGCACATCTGATGTTAACATGGCAAATACTACTCAGAGGACCTGAAATAGCACACAGGTCCTTGATCTTTGTTAATAAAATATATTTAATTTTATTTCAGGGTTAAAAGATAGTCAACAAATCTCTAGAGAGAAACAGATCATGGGCAACATATAAAGAGTGACAGTTAAAATAATTAGAAATGTTTTCAAAATATATACAACTCCCTTCTGAGATGCGAAATCTAATTTTCATGGGAATATTTTGCCATTTTCTCCCTACTGAATCACTCTCTCTTTTGCTTATGTCTGCATCTTACATATGATAAAAGCATGATGATAGATTCAAAGAGAAATAATTTCCCATTATGGCTCAGTTGAAAAAAGTATATAAATATGTCTGGAGCAGTGATTCTTAACCTGGCTGGTTTTGGTCTGCTAAAGACTATTTGTAAATGGAGACACCATGGCTTGTCACTGTTGGCATGCTGCTACTGGCATCTATCAGACAGAGGTTATGGCTGCTATTAAGCATCCTATAATGAACAGTGCAGATGCTGGACTACAAAAACAATCACCAAGCCCAAAATGTAAATAATGCCAAAGGTGAGAAATCGTGGTCTAAAACAAGTTCACAAAGCTTATGCGTATTTATGAATGATCTCTTCAAACCGTGTCCACATATTTGAAAGCTGTTTCACATAAAATATAGCTACTCCTAGACACACAAGAAACATAAGATTCCTCTTTAAAGACAAACATTTTTAGTGTTGGAGTAATTTTGTACCACATTTAGTTGGCATATCCCATCACAATTCAATCAAACTTTTTGTTTCTGTAAAATTAATATTTGTTAAGTCAGTAGCTGAGAAATGATTTTTAATTATTAAAGTTATCTTGTATTTAAGCAACATAGTCTGTAACTATAATAGTAAGATTATGAGGCTAGACATAACTCATTTTCTGGTAGCATTACATTACTAAATAGTGAAAAGGACCACTAAATACCAAGATTGTTATATTTCCAATTGATTAAATCCTGTTATCTTCCTGTTCAGTGTCAAAATCTGATTTAGTTCACACATACACACACAATCAGAAATAGAAATGAAAAGCATTATTGGGCCAGGATATGTGAGAAATCTTTGAAACATATCCACTAAAATTTATATTGAAACACATATTTAAATATATATAAATATATTTGGAGAAAGAGAGAGTGTGTGTATTACAATTGAACTGTAAACCCAAACCCAAAAGACACTTGGTGGTTTACTGATTTAATAGGTCCAAGAAGAGACCACTGATATGTTACAGGGTAATTACTTGTGTTTTCAGGTGACTTTTTTTCCACACAGCAAAATGTGTGTGAATTGCTCTTAGCACATCAATATTCTCTTAATACAGCAGCGACGGTCTCTGAGTTATTGTCTGTGAGAAATGTGAAGCAAGATGTACCATCTATTGTTGTAAGTTAATCTGTCCCTATTATATCACTGAAACAAGATCATAATACAACCTTTAAAAACATATCTCACAAATCTCACAAATAGATTATACAATATCTGATAATATAACAGCTGACTTTTTACTAAAGTATGAAGGTACTGCTAGATTTGTGAAAACTTTTTCAATAGGAAAGACCAAAATCAGAAGGTGCTCCATATCACAAGGAACTGTGTGTAATACAGTATACAAAGTGACTGGCAGTCAGTAGATTTTATGAAAGTCGGAAGATAAAAACAGTAAATATATACTGAGAGATGAAATGGCATATACTGGATTGAATCTGGATGATGGAGAGTTAAATTTCAATACCCTTATATACTTTTTACCAGCAAGGGTGGGAAGAGGAGTAAAACTAACGAGTAAAGAGTGATGTAGAATGAAGGGGCATAAAAGAAGGTCTACCTTAAAAGAAGAAAATGGGGGTTAAAAGTAACTGACTTGCTCAATGTCTCCAAATAAGTTGTGGCCAAGATACAAAACTCAAAAGGAAGTCCAATGGGTCAAAGGATTATAAATCGTTCTACTATAAGGACACATGCACATGCATGTTCATAGCAGCACTGTTTACAATAGCAAAGACCTGGAACCAACCCAAACGCCCATCAATGATAGACAGGACAGGGAAAATGTGGCACATATACACCATGGAATGTTATGCAGCCATCAAAAATGATGAGTTCATGTCCTTTGTAGGGACATGGATGAACCTGGAAACCATCATTCTCAGCGAACTGACACAAGAACAGAAAATCAAACACCACATGTTCTCACTCATAGGCAAGTGTTGAACAATGAGAGCACATGGACACAGGGAGGGGAGCATCACACACTGGGGTCTGTTGGGGGGAAAATGGGGAGGGGCAGTCGGGTATGGGGAGTTGGGGAGAGATAGCATGGGGAGAAATGCCACATATAGGTGAAGGGGAGGAAGGCAGCAAATCACACTGCCATGTATGCACCTATGCAACAATCTTGCATATTCTTTACACGTACCCCAAAACGTAAAATGCAATTAAAAAAAAAAAAGTCCAATGGGTCATGGAAAGCTCAATATAGTTTGATACCATTTATCTCTCTGTCTATTGACACATTTGTGAATTGCTTCTGATGAACTTCTTGGGTGCTTACCTTTAATATTTTTTTTTTAAAATAAGCCTTTAATATTATGACAGCAAGTTACCAAATCTCAAGAAGCAGCAACTGAGCAAGTGGCACTAAACTCGTAAATATAAATCAAATATACTGCAATGAGTAATGATCCACTTCACCTAATGGTCAGCTTGCCCTGTCCTGAGACTTTTAAGGAATATACCAATTCAAGACTTAAAAAATACTTTTCAAATAGTTGGTGACATTTTCTGATATCTTATAATTCAGCAGAATATGTATTTCTAAATATAATACCATGTCTAAATCTGAATCCTTCAGGCCTCAGATTTTTTAACATTCTCAATAACTTCAAGTTGACTTAGCATTACGTATTTATCTTTTTCATTTGAAAAGTCGTAACTTAAGAATTTGTCAATCAATTGATTATAATTTGTCATATAAATTCACTCAATTTTTCTCTCCTGCTTACTTAAGATCAATAAGAAAGTATTTTAATGACATAAATATTTTAAGTATAACAAGATCAGAGAAGTAGCCAAGGAGACTTAACCAGCAGAGAGCTGTGGAGAACATAAACATAGTTTGATGATGTCAGGAACAAAATAGAGAGATAGCCACTAAAGGGACAGTAAAAGGAATATATTCAAAACAAGCTACTACCTGAATATTTTTATCTACATATCATCTGAAAAATCTTCAGTAATGTAATAGGATCTAGAATTTTTTTTAACTCTCATCACTAATTGCATTAAAATAATTAAAATAGTTTTAAAACTAAATAACCCATGCTTTCTTTTTAAGTGATTTGCTTTACAAAACTAAAACATCTGTAGATTCATATGAGCTATTTAAGCCTACAAAATTGAGCTATTTAAGCCTATAAAGAAACTGCTTCTTAAGGACTGGCACTCTCCTTGTGTTTGAAGGGGATAAGAAGCCTCTTTTTCCAAACAACATATTCCTCCCATATGTAGCTACCACAATGTGTTTCATAGATTTAGAAAACGTATGTGTAATGAATAATACAACCTAACTAGGGACATACTAGGCTTGATGTAAAAAACCAGAGACTATTTCCCAAAGAAGATGCAGAGTAGCATAAAACTATAGGAGCTGAGATGATATGCATGGAAACGTATTGTGAAATAGCTTGATCAATTATGTGATATAAAATATTGAACTCTAAAGTATGATGGCCCTTAGAAGTATAAAAAAACTTGGTACTTACTAGATGTGGTAGACATAGTTTCCATGGTGATTTCCTAGAAACAGCTTCAGAAAAGGGCTGGAGTAATCTGAGTAATGTCAGAATTGCTGTGGTACATGGTAGAAGAAGGAATTCTGTTTAAACATGTAAGCATATTTGAGTAGATGCACTATGTAAGACCAGAAAACCCACCAGAGCCCTGTTTAACAAAAAGGCCTGGAGGATACAGCAGTTACCAAAGCAAGGCAGAATGTGCTGGAGTTGGGCACTCGCATCACTGAGAAGTTAACTTTTGTCTATTGGCCAGGCTTGATGGAGGAAATGCTATTGCAAAACTGGCCTTACTGACAGCAATGATGATAATAGGACTTGATAAATATATAGGGTGGGTCATTCAGAGTCAAAGGGAGGCAAATATTTTAATGTATAATAAGGTCAGAGAAGCAGCCAGGGGGTTTGGGCAGCAGAGAGCTATGGAGAAGGTTAACAGACCTTAAAGACACTACTGTTAATTTGGTTTAACAAAAGAAAATAAAAAATAGATTCTCTGAAGATTTAAGCAAGTTAATAAAACAAAAAGTTGTAATTCCTTGCCAGGTTTCCAGACAAAAGCCGGTTTAGGACCTGGACACTTCTGTCTGAAAGTGAGACCAGCTCTACAGGTGAAAGGATGATGCAATAGCATGGCAGGTGTATATGGTAATGATTACTCCAGCCCTTTTCTGAAGTTATTTCTAGGAAATCACCCTGGAAACTATGCACTGGTTAGATGAGAACACTAAATATTTTGAGACCTGTTAGACACAGGGTTTGAGGAAGTATTAGTACTTTGAAAACTGAGGTGTCATTCTGAGCCCTTGGTTTGAGAGGGATACATGAGGGTCATGTGATGTGACGTCCAGGATCACAGCTCTTCCACTGAATTGGCAGACCCACCTGCTGCTCATTTCTCCCAGTGTGATCATAATGTGGGAGGCCAAATGGAAGTGTCTAACACTGATCTTTCCTGGATGAGATCATACATCTTTTTAAAAAAAAAAATTGCATCCCCGGGGAAAAGGCACAAATTGGGGACATCCCTATATAAGCCCAAAGGATGAAGGGTGGTGACTCCCTTCATATTTTCATTTGTTTTTACCAATCTAGCCATTAAATAAACAAGGCAGAGCTTGCAAGGTGACCATAAATTCATGCAAGTATTAGAACCAATCACAGCTGCTGTTTTAGAAGCAGTACCTTTTCTAAAGTACTTTAACATGACCTGTGATACGTGATAGGCAGTCACTGATAAGAGAATGTATTCTTTCTATCCCTACCAAAAATGAGGATCAGAGAAAGTTTTATTCCCTTGCAGTAGATAACAGTATATATTTACAGTCTTGCTTCCAGGCTGTCCTACCCTCCTTCACAATATAATTCTAAGACAACTGCACTATTCTGGCATCTCATAGAACACAACGTTGGTCAAGTTTTCATTTATTCCTATCCAATACATATCTTTCTGTCTTTTCCTTGTCTCTTTGCACCAGCAGAGGCCTCAAGTGCAAATTTCAATAGTAGCGGTGATAATATATGTCTGTACCTTCCTCCTGATCTCATAGGAAATTCTTTCAGTGTTTCACTATTAATTATGATCTTGGCTATATTGTTTAATCAGAGTTTGGCTTTGCCCTTTATTCCTACTTTGCTAAGAATTTTAATGATAATGAGTTTATATAGAATTTTATAAAATGCCTTCTCTTCATCTAAATAGATGAAGTTTATTTTTTTCTTTATTTTATTAATGTAAATAGTTCTTTCGATTGGTAAAAAAATCTTTAATCAATCTTGCCTTCTTGAAGTGAAACCATTGTGGCTTGGAAGCAGTATTCTTTATATGTGTATATTTTCAGCTCACATTTTGATGAGAACTTTTCATCTAAAAAAGATTGGCTTTAATGTGTCATATTTTTATTATCTTAAAATATTATAATGATAATCATACTATCATTATGTTCAAATGTTTATTTTTAATGTTGTTTCTATTTTGAAGATGTTTGGAAGTTTATTGTTAATTTCCTTATATTTGCAAATTTTATATTTATACACTATTCATCCTTTTTTTTCTTTTTCTTTTCTTTTCTTTTTTTTGAGATGGAGTCTCACTCTGTTGGAATTCAGTGGCAAGATCTTGGCTTAATGCAACCTCTGGCTCCTGGGTTCAAGCGATTCTTATGCCTCAGTCTCCTGAGTATCTGGGATAACAGGCATGCACCACCATACCCACCTAATTTTTGTATTTTAGGTAGAAACAGGGTTTAATCATGTTGGCCATGATGGTCTCCATCTCCTGACCTCATGATCCACACACCTCGGCCTCCCAAAGTGCTGGGATTACAGGTCACAGCCACTGCATCTGGCCTAAATCTATCTTTCCTATGTAAGGTAATTTTTCTGAATGTGTTTAATCCTTTCAAATGTGTAGATACTTCATGGGCAAGTCTATGCACAGCCTTTTGTTTTTCCCATTTGAACATAATTTGACTTTCATTCTTGGGTTTTTAAGAGTTTCTTTCCAGATTTGATTCTCAATAGTTTCACTTTGCTGTGCCTAGAATAATTTCCCTTTTACTTTTTCTTTTTGGGTTCATAGAATTTCTTGAAATCCAGACCTTAATGTCTTTATTCAGCTGTAAAGAAATTTCAGCTCTTATCTCTTCAAATACTTCTCCTTGGCGTTCTCTCTTCCTATTATATTGGATGCTAATTACAGATTTGTTTGATTTTTCACCACACCTCCTCCCACACCACATACTTTCCAGTTTCTTTTTAATTCTGTTCTTTAGTTTGAATACTTTCTACTGACCTATTTTCAAGCCATTCTTCTTCTTTTCTGTCTTTTTCTAAAATGCTCTTAACCTCTCTACTGAATTGTTAATTGTTGTGATGTTTTTCATTTCTAGAATTTCTGTTTGAAGATTTTTAGTTATCCAATTATCTGATAAAATTCTATATCTTCTTGAACATACTATTCATAGTTATCTTAAAGTCCAAGTCTAGTCACTTCGTTATCTGAATCATCTTTTATCTATTTCTATTGACTTTTTTGCTTTCTTTCTTTATCTGCTATTTTTCAAATGAATAGCAGGCATTTTACATTTTAAAATATTGTAGCTATAGATCATTTTGTCTTCCCCTAGAAAAGATTTAACCTTAGTCCATCTCATGTTTATAACAATTTCTTCTAGAAATCTCAACTTAGACTTTTGAATCTTTATAGCGTGCCTTCTCCTGGTATACATTGAGTATTTTAGCCATTAATAATCCAGGAACTGATTAATATTATGCTACGCTTTTTAGCCATGTTCTAATAGGCATCTTAGCCTCTAGCCCTGGGTAGTTTAAGTGATATAAAGAGTATTAGGTGCATTTTAATAAACATGTCTGTGATTTTCACTCCCCAAGCAATGCCTTCAAAGATTAATTATTTTAATTTTTACTTTGGCTTTTCTATTGGTTTTGGTGAGAGTGTTGACTGACTATAAGCTACTCTATCATAACCATAAGAGAGATCCCCAGAGTGCTATCAAATTTGAGGTAAGAAAACATGTCACACAATAATAGTTTCATGAAGCAGCCATGATGACATATTTTTGGTTTCCTTTTAGCCTATCTGCATATATTCCACTAAAATCATTTATCTGAAACAGAATCTGAATATAACATTTACTCATTTAAAATTTGTAAATGAATACTACCACATGTGCCAGAGTAATTTTCTCCATTGGATGGTTATAGTGTCCAGGTCTTTTAGCTTTTCATGATTTTATAAAATTATTTGAAAAGTGAACACAATTGTCTTTAGTAAATGTTAACTTTAGTTTTATAAATGTGACATCAATTAGTCAACTGCAACTCAACACAAACTTCATTTAAAGTTATTTTTTGTGGAACACGAGAATATTTTTGTATTTTTGATATTATATAAAACAGGTTTCAAAAAGTAAGTCTAAACCCTTCAGAGTTGGTGAAATTTCTGGAATTTTAAATAGTCTTACTAAGATCTGCTTTATGCACACTATTTGGTTTTATTTTGTAGTGCTCAACTAGCCTTATATCCGTATTCTCAATACTTTTTGACGTATCTGAAACTACCCGAACAAACTCGAACATTACCATTATTCTTTTCTATTTATCCATGTCTTTATTGCTAAAATTTCAATAACATATGACTAACTGGTGTTCTTTGTCCACCAATAGACCACCATTTCTTTTTTAATTCTTTCCTAGTCAACCCCTTCGTTTGGTTTCTATTATATATTTCAGGCATAACTTAGAGATATGAATTTTGTTCCAGACTACCACAATAACACAAACATCACAATAAAGTGAGACACAGGGATTTTCTGAGTCTCCACAGTGCATATAAAAGTTATGTTTACATTATACAGTAATCTGTTATGTGTGCAGCAACATTACATCTAAAAATACTGCATACCTGAATTTGAAAATACTTTATTGCTAAAAACTGGTAAGGATCATCTGAGCCTTAGTGAGTTGTAATCTTTTGGCTAGTGATGGCCTTTCCTTGATGTTGATGGCTGCTGGCCAATCACCATGGTGGTTGCTAAGGATGAGGGTAACTGGCAGTTTTTAAGATTAGGACAACAATAATGTTTGCCACGTGGATTGACTCTTCATTTTGCAAAAGATTTCTCTTTAGACTGGGATGCTGTTTGACAGTATCTTTCCTATAGTAGAACTTCTTTCAAAATTGGAATCAATCCTCCCAAAGCCTCCCACTTCCTTATCAACTAAGTTTATGTAATATTATAAATCCTTTGCTGTTATTTCAATGTGGCATCTTCACCAGGAGTAGATGCCATTTCAAGAGACCACTTCCTTTGCTCGTTCATAAGAAGTAACACCTTATTTGTTCAAATTTTATCACAAGATCACAGCATTTCTGTCACATTTTCAGGCTTCATTTCTAATTCTCTTTCTCTCATTATTTCTACCACAGCTGCAGTTATTTGAAGTATTCAGTCTTTTGAGTCATCCATGAAGGTTGGAATCAACTTCTCCCAAATTCCTCTTCATGCTGATATTTTGATCACTGCACACTAATGCTAAATGTTCTTAGAGTCATCTAGAATTGTGAATGCTTTCCAGAAAGCTGTCAATTAATTTTTCCTGGATTCATCCCAGGAATCACTATCTAAGGAAACTATATCTTATAAAAGGTATTTCTTAAACAAGAAGACTTGAAAGTTAAAATTACTCCATGATTCATAGGCTGCAGAATGATGTTGTATTAGCAGGCATTAAAATAACATTAATTTTTTTGTACCTTTCCATTAGAGCTCTTGGGTGACCGGATGCATTGTTAGTGAACAGTAATATTTTGAAAGAAGTCACTTTTTTCTGAGAAGTATGGCTCAACAGTGGACTTAAAATATTCAGTAAGCCATGCTATAAACTTCTGTTCATAGAAAGCCATAAACATAACCTAGTAGAGTAAGGTGATGTAAAAGCTGTTGCTGTCATCCAGGCTTTGTTGTTCCACATATAGAGTACACAGACAGAGTATATTTAGCATCATTCTTAGAGCTCTGGGATTTTCAGAATGGCAAATAAGCATTGGCTTCAAGTTAAAAGTCACCAGCAGCATTAGCTCCTAATAAGAATGTTAGCCTGTCCTTTGAAGCTTTGAAACCAGACACTGACTTCTCTATAGCTATGAAAGTCCTATATGACATCTTTTTCCAATACAAGTCAGTTGTGTCTACACTGAAAACTGATTGTTTAGTGTAGTCACCTTCATTAATTACTTTAGCTAGATCATCTGGAAAACTTGCTGCAACTTTTACAACTGCACATCAGGTTTTTCATCACCTTACACTACTAGGTTATGATGACGACTTTCTTTACATCTCATGAACCAAGCTCTGCTAGCTTCATACTTTTCTTTTGAAGTTTTCTCGCCTCTCTCAGTCTTCCTAGAATTGATGAGAGATAGAGCCTAGCTCTGTGTTAGGCTTTGCCTTAAGTAAATGTCATGGCTGGTTTATCTTCTGTCCTGACAACTGAAACTTCCTTGATGCCAGCAATAAGTTGTTCTGCTTTCTTATCACTTGTGTATTCACTGGAGTAGTATATTTAATTTTCTTTAGGGACTTTTCCTTTACATTGAAAATTTGGCTCTTTGGCACAAGAGGCCTAACTTTTAGCCTATCTCAGCTTTTGACATGCCTTTCTCACTAAGATTAATCATTTCTAGCTTTTGATTTAAAGTGAGAGAAATGTGACTCTCTTTCACGTGAACATTTACAGGTTATTGTAGGATGATTAATTTGCCTACTCTCAATATAGTTGTGTCTCAAGGAATAGGAAGACCAAAGAGAGGGAGAGACAAGGAAACTACACGTTGGTGGAGAAGTGAGAACACACAATATTTTTCAATTAAATTTCCCATCTTATATGGGCATGCTTAGTCATACTCCAAAACAATTGCAATCATTATATCAAAGATCACTGATCACAATCACAGTAATAATGGAAAAGAAATATTGTAAAAATTACCAAAATGTGACACGGAGGCACAAAGGAATGCCATGCTGAAAAAGTGGTGCTGATAGACTTGCTGAATGCAGTGTTGTCAAAAATCTTCAACTTGTAAAAAATGCAATACCTGCAAAGCACAGTAAAATGAGGTATGTCTGTATAGACATTTGGCTTCTGTTACATATATTACATATATTGTATTATATATTTCTAGTATTTATAAAAATCATCAAATTTATATTTATATGTTCATTTTTAAGCTTCTGAAAATCAGCAGTTGTGCCTTAAAGATAAGATAGTATGTGATAAGTAAATGCATGTTTTATTTAAAATGGAATTTAAATAAGTTTTTGAGGGTTAGGTAGAATATATACAGACTATAATAGGAAGAAAAGTATTGCAGAGGAAGAATACAATCACCAGCTGCAGGTGCGTTAGGAAAAAGATTCTCTATTTGACTTCAATCCAGTATATCTATAAAGTTGGCATCATTGATAAGTTCTGAAATACAGGTTAAGAAGTTTATGAAATGTTTTGAAGTTGAGACAGAAGAATTTTAAGAACTATATTGTTCACTATTAAGTATTTTTGAAGGAGTAATAAAAGAAGAACTTTGCTCTAGGATAATTTATATGATATATTTTTCTCATGGCCTTAACAAAAACAGAGGCTAAAGGGCTGAACATAAACCCCTAGAATCAAAAGGATTAAGCAATTGATTGAACTGGTGGTACGCAGAGGAAGGCAATTGAAACGCTACTTCCTAAGAGCAAATTTTGGTTTGGTCGAATACTGATTGCCTGTATGTAATAAATGATTTATACTGGAACTTGCTAATACTATACTTTTGTTGTAACATAATATGATGTGTTCTGCCTGGTTTCTGGAACAAATCTAAGGTGTAATATATTTTACTTACTTGATTCCTCCTTCAATTTTGTAACAACCAGTCTTACATAGTGACTCCAAAGTATGCCAAAAAGTCAAATTTCTGTTCACTGCCAAGAACAGTATATTTTTCATTATTTTAACATTCAAAATATTTCCACATGTTGGGTATAAGTGTCTCAGTTGTCTTCTTGGGCTGCCATAACATAATTCCAGAGACTGGGTAATTGAACCAAGAGAAATTTATGTTCTTACAGTTCTCGCAGGTTGGAAGTCTAAGGTCAAGGTGCTGGCCAATTCAGTTCCTGATGAGGGTTCTCTTTGTGGCTTGTAGAAGATAGCCTGTCCATCTTACTCTGTCCTCACATAGGACAGACAGAGACAGAGCGTAACAGCTGCTTGCTATCTCTTTTTTTTTTTTTTTTTTTTTTTGAGACAGAGTCTTGCTCTGTGGCACAGGCATGATCTGCAACCTCTGCTTCCTGGGACCAAGTGATTCTCCTACCTCAGCCTCCTGATTAGCTGGGACTACAGGTGTGTGCCATCATGCCCAGCTAATTTTTTGTATTTTTAGTAGAGATGGGGTTTCACCATGTTAGCCAGGATGGTCTTGATCTCCTGACCTCGTGATCCACCCACCTCAGCCTCCCAAAGTTCTGGGATTACAGTCATGAGCCACCATGCCTGGCCTGCTATCTCTTCTTCTTAGGGTGTTAATCCCATCATGAGGGCCTACTCTCATGATATCATGTGGACCTAATTATCTCCCAAAAGTTCTGTCTCCAAATACCATCAGCTCATCAGGGCTAGGACTTCCACATATGAATATTGGGGAGACACAATTCAGTCCATAGCAGGGTGTGTGTATATGTATATTGTGTGTACGTGTGTGTGTGTGTTTCTTCCTACTTAATGCTTTTTGTCTTTTTGAGTGAGAAAATAAAAAAGAATCAATGTATACTTGCTAAAAGCAAGTCCTTGCCCAAATATCCAAGTATATCAAAGAGAATGGCAGCCCAGTCCTGCTGGTCTTTTTTGACTGGAGTCAGTAAGAAGTATTGCTAAATGGCCCCAGGAGGACTGTCACTGCCTCTGCAGCTTTGCATTCCCAGAGACAGGGTCCTGAGAACTACTTCAGCTGTCTAGGCCTCTTAAAGCTGAAGTTAGGATATTGAGACTGGCCTGCAGGGAAAATGTGTCATCTGTTTTCTGTAAGCTCTTTGGCTTTGATTCAGTCAGCAGCTTTTAAATACCAGCAATATTGCTGTTTTAAGGTTTAATTAAAGGACTTAACCTAACAAATCCAGGAAAAAGATAATCACATTACATGGCTTTGGGTTTACCAATAAAACATAAAAATAATTAAGGTAATTTGATTTTCTGCTTTTGGCAATACTTTTTCCAGATTTATACTAAACAATGCACACAAAAGCCCAGTAAGCAGAGACCAGACTTAGCCATATGTTCAGCAAAGAAGTTACCAGAACAAATGTTAAAATGTGTTGATCAATACTACTAATTTTTAATAATCAGTAAAATGTAGTCTATCCCTAAATGTAGTAAATGCCAGTCCTTAGAATTTATTTAGTTAAGAATTTTTAGGCATATAAAGAAGTTAAAAACGTTGTAAAACTTTCATGTTTTGGAACAAAATTTATGCCTTTTTGTTGTTGTTTTTAATTAAATACACAATGAGCATGGGATGAAGCAATGTCTAATGCTACTAGTGCAGAATGGCTAGAGTATTGCTTTGAAGAAAACAAAGTATTTTTTTTTTTTTTTTTTTTTTTTTGAGACGGAGTTTCGCTCATTACCCAGGCTGGAGTGCAATGGCGCGATCTCGGCTCACCGCAACCTCTGCCTCCTGGGTTCAGGCAATTCTCCTGCCTCAGCCTCCTGAGTAGCTGGGATTACAGGCACGCGCCATCGTGCCCAGCTAATTTTTTCTATTAGTAGAGACGGGGTTTCACCATGTTGACCAGGATGGTCTCGATCTCTTGACCTCGTGATCCACCCACCTCAGCCTCCCAAAGTGCTGGGATTACAGGCTTGAGCCACCGCGCCCGGCTTGAAAACAAAGTATTTATAGGAGCAATTTATGTTTTCAAAATTTGTCTCTTAGGTCAAAATATTTCTACAAGTCACAAAGGAGTTCCACTGTGCAATACACTATCCAGGGTCTTTGCCAGATAAGCAAGCCACATATCAAGAAGTGAACCAAGCTTTTGGGGACATACACTCTTCTCACCTCAAACCAGGTGTCTTGTTTTACAATGCCTCATATAATACTAGAATGGATCAGTGATCGAGGTAAAGGGAAAATTCTATTCCTTTCCCATTTTATTTTGTTTCTTTCAAAACCAAGCTGTTTTCATTTATTTCATTTGGTTTTATAAATAAAATAGTAAAGAAGGCATACAATTAGTATCTTTATCATTTTTATTCAGAAACATAGAAAATACAGATAATTTTCATTTGGTTATAGCTCACAGCTCAGGTATACATGGGTGAATTAGAAAACCCTTTCTATTTCATTTGGCTATAAATTTAACAAAACAAATATAAAACAATGTTCTAATACAACAGTTGATAAGCAAATAACACATGGACTGCTCTTACCTTCCTTTTTTACATTTATAGCCATTAATCAGTAAATTACATGTCCCATGACTCTCTCATGTGTCTCTTCTTGAATAAGTACCTTCTGAATATTTTAAACATTGTTTTGTGTGATGGATTTTATAGTTGGCAGTGAGATGCAGGAATTTTCCCATTCTCTCTAGCATGATCTAAAAACCAGATGAAAAAATAAATAGAGAAACCAGTTTAAAGGAAGATAATAGTTGTATGTAAAATAATAGAACAAAATATGCAAACAGGTTATATTTATCTGGAGATTTTCTTTAATCCCAGTTGATAGTAAAGGGATTTATAGAACCTCAAATACTGGATAACTGTCTGTACACTTAGATTGTTCTGTACTTCTCAAACTAACACTATTTTCAATACTGCCTAAGGTACAGTGGTCTACAAATAGAGCTGAGATTTTGCAAATCATTTGCCTTGCAATAAAATATGTTTTTGGTCTGGGATTTTAACAAGCAAAAATAAATGTGAACTTGGTCATCTGTAGGGGTATTTCCAGGGACCATTCCAAGACATATTTTTAAAATATATGATAATAAAATGTCTCTCTGGATTTGTTAGGAAGAAATCAATCTGAAATGCTCTTACTAAAAAGTAAACTCATATCATCAGCTTTAAAGTCAGGTATTGCTGAATGACAGAAGCATTTGGTGACTGAAACAAGGAAAGGAAATCAGGGCTAAAAAATCTGTATGTCACTTTTAGAGAAATTCATGGGAGTGTATATTCCAATTCAAAATTATTCTTCTTCTGATTTAGATAGAAAGAGTCTTGGAGTGAAGATCATTGACTACCATAGGAGGATTTTGGTTGTAAATAGCAGAAAGGAGAGCCAAGTGGATTTAAACAGTGAAGGAAATTATTGGCTCATGTAATTGCCTAGTGGTGGACTTGGCAAGGATTTGTCTGTTACTCAAGTAATTTCACTTAATGTTCAGTTACTTCCCCTATTTCTTAGTTTTATTTCCTTGGGATTGGTGCCACTGGGCAGAATCTTTCCTTATTTTATCAAAAATGTTATAAACACCCAGAACCATAAGCTTCCTTGCTCATGTCTGTCTGCCAAGAGGTTGTTTCCAGGGAACTTCAGGAAAAATCCTGTGACTGCTCTGATGAGATCTACCTAGAATACATTTATCAATCTGAAATACTTGCATGGGATAAGAGTAGTATTAATCATATTTATTATGCCTTCACCCCTGGAGGTGAGATGGGGTCAATTCCATGCAAATTAAGGTAACAATATATGGCAGAGGATGATAGATTCCAAAAGAAAACTCAAGATGCTTCTCAAAAGATGGGAATGTTGTGGGAAATAAATATTCCTCACCTAAATCTGCATATATTCACTGACCAACACAATATTAACACAGGACACACAAACCGTTACTCTAGCATCTAATTCCACAAAGCTTGCAGCCTGAAGCAAAATCCATTTATTGCCTTCCACTTCTGTTGGTCCCAAGCCTAGTTCACCATTCCTGAAATCAAAATCAAGGTGTCAGTCAGGCTGTTTCCCTCACAGCCTCCTGGGAAAAATCTCCTCACAAATAATTATTGTTGTTGATAGAATCCATTTCTTTGCAGTTGTAGGACTCACATCCTCTTTTCTTGCTGACTCTAGGCTGAAGGTGGTTCTTAGCTCTTTGATCCTTTTCACATGACCTTGTTCATCTTAAAGCCAGCAACAGCTCAGTGAATTCCCCTCTTGCTTCAAATCTCTGATTTCCTCTTCTACAACTCTCTGGAGAAAAACTATATTTTTACAGGTTCATATGGTTAGATCAGATTTACCCAGGAAAACCTCTCTACCTAAAAATCAACAATGCCAAATAACAAAACCTAATCCTGGTAGCAAGAACCATTATATTCCACCAGGGAATTATTCAGGACACATATGCCAGAGAGAGCAGATGATCTTTGGGAAAATCTTAGATTCTGTTTAACACATTTACATAATTACTTTTGGCCTATTAGTTGGTCCCTAAAGTCAGTTCTTAACATTTCTCCACTTTTCTATTATCATGCCTGGTGTATTTTCAGGTAGAGCAATTAATTATCATTCAGGTTTAGTAATTAGGGCCTTTGAAATTTGAAGTGATTAAATTGATAAATTACTTTTTGAACCTGTAATTTGATAATTCAACCAAAGACTGATCAGCCTCTGAGCTTCTCTTGAAATGGTCAGTTACCATCTTCTCTATGACAATTACAGTGTGCTTAATTGTCATGGGTTCAATTTTCTGTACTCCATTATCTTCCCACTCATGCTAAAATTTGATTATTAGTCACTCATTTACTATGTATTCATAAAAATAAATCCCATCTGCAATGCCATATTTTAAAAGGTCATCTAAACAAGTGAGCAGGATGCAAAAACTTATGATGGGGAAAGAGATATTTATGGTGCTTCTCTGAACATAACTAAATTGAAATATTGATGATTTCAGTACACCAAAATAGTTAAGACAATGTATATATTATAATGCAAACAAAACTATCAGTGTCATATTCCCAGAATTACTTTTTAATCTTTTCCTTTTGTTAGCATAAGCTTGGAAAAGGAATTAATGAAATGGAATCTGTTAAAAATAAACTTGATTGCTTCAACTTTAATTCAACAGACTCTTTCATATTTTGCCATCACTTTCAGTACCAGCTTTCTCTTATTTTTCCTTCTTGACCTCAGTTCCTTCATTGTTCTTTATATTCAATAATCAAAGCACAAGTCTCTCTGAGAATCTGATAAAGATCCATTGCTCTTTATGCCACAGAAACGAATATATGCACACTATACAACATTTTGCTTTCAATTTGAGAGGCTCATCAATCCTGAAACTCTCTCTACTTCATATCTCCTGAGTGTTGGTATTTATTTTTCTGAAAATATATTTAACCACACTTCCTCTCTGTTGCTGTAGCTCTCAGCCTAGGAGAAGCTTTTGTTTCTTACATCTCGTTTACTGCCATCATATCCTTGCCCTTTCCAGGCAATAGTGTATTTATACTCAATGCACCTCATACACAGATAAGGTTTAAACATCTTTTTCTTAAAAAATCTCTTGCAATATATTTGTTTATTCAAATGTCTCCCTCTCACTCCTTTAGTGCTCATTCCTCTCCTCTAACTTACAAAGCCCATTTCCATCTCTTTTCCCTCAATCCAATGCCTCGTTCCATTTCCTAATTACCGGTTGTGGAAAATGCTCAGGCAAGTTTCTTCCTGGCTTTAACTAAATTGAAATACTTCTGCGTGAAATTAACCTCTCCCTTGCTGCCTGTATGCCTTTTTTGCATGTGACTCCAGAGCTACCCTTAAAGTCCTCTCACCTCATCTGCCTGCCCCCCTGCTGTACCTTTACGTTTCAGGTATATGTAGGATGTTCAATGTTAATTTCAAAGAATTTTCATCTATCCATTTTCTCTATTTTTAAACAGCAAAGTGAGAAGGAAAAACTGGGTCAACATCCTTTGTTCCTGTCCAATCTTTCTTCCCCTTTCCACTGCTAATTATGAGTACTGTGTTTTCTGTAAAAGCTCACATAAGCATGGAATTAAATGCTAATAGTGAAAATAAATATGTTGATAAATTACATTTTTTGTCTATTCAAATATATAGAAAAAATTGACTTTATAGAATTGAATATATTTTAGAATCCTGTTTTAAAAATCTACTGTCAATTGTCTTTAAAAAAACTCTTGCATGTAATACAATATTAAAACAGGCATATATATATATATATATATATATATATATATATAACTTGAAGATAAAATGTTAAGTGGAGGAGAATTTTTCATTCTCTCTGGAAAGATAATGAAATGGGCTATGTTTTAAAATTTGCTCAGAGGTTAACTTTTAATTGAAACAATTTATGGATTAAATTTCAAAAAATAAACCCCAATACAGGAAGCAGAGTTTTTGATCCTACATCATATCTAGATCCTGATGTCTGACAACAGAATGAAGAAAAGGGGGAAAAATAAAAATCAAAAATAGAAAAATCAATGTGAATCATATTAGTCTGGTGCAGAGAAAAGGCGGTGCTTTCAAGTGTAACCCTTACTATGAAAAGACCCAGATAACACTAACTCATTGAGTGAAGGGCTCAGTGATTGAGATGGAACACATAGCAAAGGGATAATGCTTTTGTGAGTGTAAAGCACTTGCATTTGTTAAGGACAATATATAGACTTCTTATGGCTCTTTTCTGGTGGCAGGGTCCCAGGTCAGAGTGGAAAGAAGACATTTTGTCGAGAGTTTCTTCAAATACAGAGACAATCACAAAACAGTTATCTATGGATGTACAGATTATTTGCATGAATTATTTGGGAAGTATATCAATTCTCTCAGTGGCATTAGCAAAGTAAATCAAAAATCATTGTAGCTACTTAGAAATAGAAATACCTGCAGGAATTATGGGAAATGGAAAGTGGGAAGAAGAGAGTTAAATTTAGCCACCAGCACAGCAACTTCCAGTTTTCAATGCTGAAAGGAGAAAATTGGGTGATTAAGACCAATGCTATTGGTCTGAATGCTATTAATTTACACAGTTACTCTACCTCTAGGCTGGTGGCCTAAGGAAACAGTGGTTATGTCCATATTTATGTTTTCATTGGTATAGAGTAGGCATTGTGGGAATTCAGAGTGTCAAGCCAACATAATAAAGTGACACTCTTAACAACTTGCCTTGGGAGGTGCTGAAAAACTCTTCCCTTTAGAACTATATCCTGCCCCATTCTTCATGCTGTTCATAGAGAATAGCAGCTACTAGACTAATACATGCCAAAGGAAGTTTTTAACTGACTTCTTTAAAGAGCAGCTTTTTGGATAGAGAGCATTACATAGATTTTATGGAGTTCATTTGCCCCCCTTGTTTCATCTTTAGGTGTATTAGTTGGTTTTCATGTAGCTGATAAAGACATGCCCTAGACTGGGCAATTTACAAGAAGTTTATAATGGACTTACAGTTGTACATGGCTGGGGAGGCCTCATAATCATGGTGGAAGGCAAGGAGGAGAAAGTCATATGCTACCTGGATGGCAGCAGGCAAAGAGACAGCTTGTGCAGGAAGACACCCATTTTAAAAACCATCAGACCTCATGAGACTTATTCACTCTCATGAGAACATCATGGGAAAGACCTGTCCCCATGATTCAATTACCTCCCACTGGGTCCCTCCCACAACAGATGGGAACTCTGGGAGATACAATTCAAGTTGAAATTTGTGTGGGGATACAGCCAAACCATGTCATCTGCCCCAGCCCTCCCAAATTTCATGTCCTCACATTTCAAAACCAATCTTGCCTTCCCAACAGTCCCCCAAAGTCTCAACTCAGTTCAGCATTAACCCAACAGTCTACAGTCCAAAGTCTCATCTGAGACAAGGCAAGTCTCTTTCACCGATGAGCATGTAAAATCAAAAGTAATTTAGTTACCTCCTAGATACAGTGAGTTTACAGGTATTGGGTAAATACAGCCATTGCAAATGAGAGAAATTTACCAAAACAAAGAGGTTACAGGGCCATGCAATTCCAAAATCTAACAGGGCAGTCAAATTTTAAAGCTTCTAAGTGATTTCCTTTGACTCCAGATCTCACATCCAGGTCATGCTGATGCAAGAGGTGGATTCCCGTGAGCGTGGGCAGCTCCACTGCTGTGACGTTGCAGGGTACAGCCCCCCTCCCAGCTGCTTTCACAGGCTGACATTAAATGACTGCAGCTTTTCCAGGTGAACAGTTCAAGCTGTCGGTGGATCTACCAATCTGGGGTCTGGAGGACTGTGGCCCTCTTCTCACAGCTCCACTAGGTGGTGCCCCAATAGGGACTTTGTATTGGGGCTCTGACCCCACATTTCCCTTCTGCAGTGACCTAGAAGAGGTTCTCCATGAGCCCCTGCAGCAAACTTCTGCCTGGGCACTCAAACGTTTCCACACATTTTCTGAAATCCAGGCAGAGGTTCCCAAACCGGGAATTGTTGACTTCAGTGCACTTGCAGACTCAACACCTCGTGGAAGCTGCCAAGGCTTGTGGCTTGCACTCCCTGAAGCCATGGCCCAAGCTCTATATTGGAGATTTTCAGCCATGCCTGAAGTGGCTGAGAGGCAGGGCACCAAGTCCCTAGGCTGCACCCAGCATGAGGACTCTGGGCCCAGCCCACAAAACCAATCTTTTCTTTTAGGCCTCTTGATCTGTCATGTGAAGCACTGCCTTGAATACCTGTGACATATTTCCCCATTGTCTTTGGGGTTAACATTTGGCTCCTCATTACTAATGCAAATTTCCACAGCCAGCTTGAATTTCTCCTCAGAAAATAGGATCTTCTTCTCTATCACATTGTCAGGCTGCAAATTTTCCAAATTTTTATACTTTATTTCCCTTTTAATACTGAATGCCTTTAACAACATCTAAGTCACTTTTTTAATGTTTTGCTGCTTAGAAATTTCTTCCACCAGATGCCCTAAATCATCTCTCTAATGTTCAAAGTTTCACAAATCTCTAGGGCAGGGGCAAAATGCTGTCAGTCTTGTTGCTAAAATATAACGAGTCACCTTTGCTCAAGTTTCCAACAGGTTGACTTGCTGATTCACTCTAATGACTGTTTCTTTTGATGTGCAGAAGCTGTGGAGTTTGATTAGGTCCCATTTGTCTATTTTGGCTTTTGTTGCCAATGCTTTTGGTGTTTTGGTCATGAAGTCCTTGCCTACGCCTATGTCCTGAATGGTTTTGCCTAGGTTTTCTTCTAGGGTTTTTATGGTGTTAGGTCTTATGTTTAAATCTTTAATCCATCTGGAGTTAATTTTAGTGTAAGATGTCAGGAAGGGGTCCAGTTTCTGCTTTCTGCATATGGCTAGCCAGTTTTCCCAACACTACTTATTAAACAGGGAATCATTTCCCCATTGCTTGTTTTTGTCAGGTTTGTCAAAGATCGGATTGTTGTAGATATGTTGTGTTGCCTCCGATGCCTCTGTTCTGTTCCATTGGTCTATATCTCTGTTTTGGTACCAGTACTGTGCTGTTCTGATTACTGTAGCCTTGTAGTATAGTTTGAATTCCAGTAGTGTGATGCCTCCCATTTGTTCTTTTTGCTTGGAATTGACTTGGCTATGCGGGCTTCCTTTGGCTTGCATTCATTAACATAATTATCTATCTGTATAATCATTTAGAGGCTGGCTTGGATTTTTTGACTTATATGCAGTCTCAATGATAAAGGATGTCTAAAGGACATTTATAGAATACTTCATCCAATAACAAAAAATATAAATGTTTCTCAAGCTGACATGGATCACTCATGAAGACAGAACACTTTCTGGGTCATAAAAATATACTTTAACAAATGTCAAAGAATAGAAATTATACAAAGTATGTTCTTGGACCACAATGCAATTAAACTAGAAATGAAGAAGAAGATAGCTGACAAATATTCAAATATTGAAGATTAAACACACACTTCCATATAATACAGTATTTTTAAAAAAGCCTTCAGGGAAATTTTAACATTGGAACTAAATGAAAATTAAAACAAAACTTTCCAAAATTTATTGGATAGAGTGCCACTACTGCTTGAAGGAAAATTTATATCATTGAGTGTATGTTAGAAAAGAAGAAAGATGTAAAAATCAGGAATCTAAGCTACCATATTAAGAAAATATGAACCTAAAGCAGAAGAAATGAGATAATAAAGATTAGACTAGAAGTCAATGTAATTGAAATCAAAAAATCAATAGAGAAAATGAATAAAACAAAAGATGTTTTTTCTTTTGTGAAAAATCAACAAAATTGATAAAGCTTCAACCAGGGTAGCAATCAAAGATGTATACATAAAGAATAAAAGACAAAGTACTAATATGAGAAATAAAACAAGGGCTTTTACTAAGGATTTAGTGGCTACTAAAAAGATAATATTATAATACTCTGAACAATTTTGTGCCCACAACTTAGATAACTTGGCTTAAATAAACAAATTTCTTAGAAAACACAAACTCTCAAAATTTATACAATAAGAAGTAGATAATCTGAGTAGGACTGTATTTGTTAAGGAAACTGAAATTAATAATTACCTTACAAAAATAAAACAGAACAAAATACCAAGTCCACATGATTTTACTTGCAAATACTACTAAACATTTAAAAAAGACGTTACATTAATTCTCTATGATCTAGTTCAGAAGATAAAATTGGGGTGAAATGCCCTAATGCATTCCATGGGACCTATATTATTCTAATACCAAAACCAAACAAAAATATTTCAAGAAGAATAACTAGAGACCAATATGTCTCATGTATATAAATGCAAAATCCTCAGTTAAATACTACCAATATGACACAACAATGTATACAAAGAATTATACAGCTATAAGGTGGGATATATTAAAGTTATTCAATAGAGGCTGAGATTTGATTTATGCCATACCATGGCAAGGGACATCTGGGGCTACCATTTTGGAAGAGGGAAGGAAGAATTTGTTTTCTAGAATTTTTGGAGGGAAGGGAGCCCTCCTACAATCTTGATTTCAGACTTCTATCCTCCAGAACTGTGAGAGAATACATTTCTGGGATTTGTTTTTTGTTTTTTGGGTTTTTTTTTTTAGCCAGTAGTCATGTGGTAAGTTATTTTAACAGTCATAGGAAAACAATTTAAAAAGCCTAATTAATTAATTCAAAATTGTAATTGAATTTTTTATTTTTATAACTATATGGGATACACGTGCAATTTTGTTGCATGCATAAGTTGCATAGTGGTCAACTCAGTGCTTTTAGGGTATCTATAATCCAAATAACATACTGACTTATATACATCTTCATTCTTCTGAGTTTCCACTAGCTATCATTTCACTCTCTACATTCCTGAGAACACATTTGTGATATCTGTCTTTCTGTGCCTGGGTTGTTTTGCTTAAGATAATGACCTCCAGTTCTATTCATGTTGCTGCAAAAGACATAATTTAATATTTTTTGGCTCAGTAGTACTCCATAGTACATATATGCCACATTTTCTTTATCCAATATCCGTTAATGCACACTTAGGTTGATTCCACATCTTTGCAATTGTGAATAATGCTGTGATAAACACACTAGTGTGGGTATGTTTTACAGCTGGTGAATAATCCCACTGTATAATGGAATTATTTTTATTGCTGAGCTGTTTGAATCATTTGTATATTCTGGTTATTTAGTCCCCTATCAGATGAATAGTTTGAAAATATTTCCCTTCATACAACAGATTGTGTCTTCACGCTGTTGATTATTTTGCAATGCCGAAGCATTTTAGTATAAATAAGTCCCATTTATCTATTTCCACTTTTGTCGCCTAAGCTTTTACAGTCTTAGTCATAAAATATTTGCTCAGACCATTATCCAGAAGAGTATTCTCTGTATTTTCTTCTAGTATGGCTATGCTTTCTGGTCTTAAATTTCAGTATTTAATTCATCTTGAGTTAATTTGTGTATAAGGTGAGAAGTAGAGGTCCAATTTTATTCTTCTGCATATGAGAATCCAATTTTCCCAACATCGCTTATTGGAGAAGGTGTCCTTTCCCCAGTATATTTTTGTCAGCTTTGCAAAGATAAGTTGGCTGTAAGTATGTGGCTGTTTCTGGGTTCTCTATTTTTTTTTTTGTCCATTGACCTATGCATATGTTTTTCTTCCAATACTATTGACGGCAGCGCCAGCCTGTCTTAAGTGGCTGCTTTGAAGACGCTGTTTGCAACGGGGGAAACCTGGCTCGGACTGCAAGCTCCATGAAACTGGTGGGACCCAGGAACAGATGGGAGTCTTATCCTCCTGGGCACAGCTGCAGCCACCCAGCCATGGCTTTAGACCCATGCATCCCTGTACTCTCAGGGGCCTGGGAAATACCCCCTGCCCTTGCAGGCTCAGAAGTGCCTGCTCCCACTGCCTGGGCTCTCCCAGGTCCTGCTGCTTGCTTCAATTTTGGAGCAAAGTTGAAGACAATCCCAGGCCTTGTTGTGACCTGGCTAGGTGTGTGCATGCTCAGGGCAGCACTGACACATTAGCTCCCCTGTCTTCTCAGCCTTGTCTGAAATGTTGGGCATCAATGAGCTAGGAAGGGAGGCCATTGGGGGCTGAGGGCAGCTTGGTGCAGGACTGCAGGCACCCCTCAGCACAAGTGCCATGGATGACATGTTGATGCAGGCAAGAGGCAGACAGGCTCCTGCGTGGAATGGGGCAAGTTTCTGGTGAAGCCCCACTTCAAGCCAGGAACAGTCTGAAGCTTTGGGGCAGGGCTGTGAGTTCTGGGTGAAGTCCTGCTGCCCGGAGAGAGAAATTAAGGTGCATTTTCCAGGCCTGCCCATGATTTCCAGTGGACCAATCAGCACATACTTCCTTCCTTCTGAAGTTCATAAAACACCAGTCTCAGCCAGACTCACATAGACATTAGGATGACCTGCCTACAGAAAGAAGCTACTCACTTCTTGTCCCTTCTCCACTCTCTGGACACTCATCCGGACAACCTGCCCACGGAAAGGAGCTACACACTTTGGGTGTCCTGAGACCTGTTCTGTCACTCAATGAAACTCCTCTCCACTTTGGTCACCCTCCAGTTTTCTGTGTACATCATTCTTCCTGGATGTGGGACAAGAAGTTGTGACCTGAATGGCAGGACTGAAAGAGCTATAATACAAACAGGGCTGAAAAATGCCTCCCCCCACTTGCCACATTGCTGGCAATGAGAAGGACAAAAGATCTGTGATATTTTCGGAAGCCCAGACCCAGAAGCTCCTGGAATCAGGGCTGTGACCCCTGTTTGGGGCTTTTCAGTTCCCGGCACCTCCAGGCTTCTGGGTGGCACCATATTCACTTCATCCAGATGCAGGTGCCTGTAGCTGAATCTGAGTGCAGTACATCTGGTCTAGCCTCAAATGCACCTGGCACCTGCGTCTTTAGCTGCCTGCCTTGCTGCAGCAGCCAGTATGCCTGGCCGTGTGCAGTGGCTAAACCCTGAATTCACTTGCCCACACACCTTTCATCACTCCTATGTCTCCTCAGTTTTGTTTCCATTTGTGTGGAACATCTTTTTTCATCTCTTTTCTTTCAGTCTATGTGTGTCTTTACTGCTAAAGTGAGTTTCTTTAGGCAACATACAGTTGAATCTTGTTTTTTCCTTTTTCTTGTATGTATTTAGCAAATCTATGACTTACAAGTGGAGCATTCAAACTATTTATTCTCAAGATTATTATTGATATGGGAAGTTTTACTTCTTTCATATTGTTAATTAAGTTGTTTTATAAATTCTTGGTTTCTTTTTCACTTAATGTTTCTCATTGCGGTTTGGTGGAATTCTATAGTGGTGCCATTTGATTTCTTTCTTTTCCTCCTTTGTTTAATTGTTTTACCAGAGAAATTTATAATTTCCTTGTTTTTAAAATGGATATTTTGTCCTTTTGCTTTCACATTTAGGATATCTTGGAGCATTTCACGTAGGACAGGTCTGGTAATGATGAATTCTCTCAGCATTTGCTTGCCTGGGAAAGGCTTTATTTCTTCTCCATTTATGAAGTTTAATCATGCTGGATATTTAATTCTTAGCTAAATAATTCTTAGCTAAATATATTCTTAGCTGGATATACAATTCATAACTAAAAAAATTCCTATATAATATATATATATATATTCACTACAAATGTATCCCATTCTTTTTTGACCTATAAGGTTTTTTGCTGAAAAGTCTACTGTTCTCTTACGAGTGACTGGACACACTTCTCTTGCTGATTTTATAACTTTCTCTGTGACTTTAGACAGTCTGCTTATAATGTGTCATAGCAAAATCCTTTTGACTTTGTATTTTCTTAGGGACTAATAAGCCTCTTGTATATGGAACTCTAACTCTCTTGATATACTAGGGAAGTTTTCATTTGTTATGCCATTAAATAAGCTTTTTAAACTTTAGATCTCTCTTTACCCATGAAGATAGTCATAATTCATAAATATGGTGGCTTTATCTTGTCTTAAACTTCTCAAAGAATTAAAAAATGTTTTTAATTCTCTTTTTAAAATTTTTTTTGACTAAGTTATTTCAAATAAACTTTTTCAGTTCTGAAATTCTTCCTTCTGCAAGGTCTAATTTATTGTTGAGGCTTTCAAGTGTATTTTGTGGTTACTTCAATAATTTCTTTTCAGTTACAGAATTTTAGTGTTTTTTTTTTTAAATAGCTACCCCTTTGGCAAATTTCCTATGTATAATTTGAATGGATTTTTTTAGTTCTTTCTGTTGGTATTCAGATTTCTCTTGCATCTTATTGAACCTCTTTAAAATAAATATTTTAAATTTTTGATCTCAGATTTTAAGAATTTAAATGTGGTTAAAATCTATTGCTAGAGAATTATTGTGTTTCTTTAGGGTGTCACATGTCCTGCTTTTTATATTTCCTGGGTCTCTGCATTGATTTCTGCACATGTGGTATAACAGTGCTTTTTCCTATTTTTGAGTTTCCTTTTGTTCAAGGGGAACTATTTCTGAAAATGTATCCGTGATATTGGCTGAGTAGGGCCCTTTGGCTTTGCTTCTGAATGCTTATAGCTGTAAAGTCTCCATATCATTTCTTTGCTATAAAAAGCATCCGTGGCATCTGTGGTTCCCTCGGCACATTAGAGTGGAATTCATAGTGGAGGCTGTGGAAGTGTAGTGCTGGGGACTGCAATGCCAGATGGGCCTATCTTCAAGCTTCAGCACTGGCATTGGAGAGCTAGGCATGTATGCTTTTGTAATCTGGCCCAGTGTACACTATCACCTATGTTGGCATTTCTAGGCCAGCTGATTAATGGGCCTCTCGGTGGCTTTCCCAGATGCCAATTATGATAGCAGTGTATCAGGTGCGTGAGTATTCTCTTGAGCCCCTGGGTTTCTAGTGTGGTTTGAGCAATGGCAGCAGCAGTAGTAACATTCTCTTCTGGATCCCAAGCAATGTGTGCTTGTGTCAGTAGTGGCTGCAGTGGTCTGTGCAGGCTGGCCCCTAGACCAGCACATGTATGGCACTTGCAGGTAGGAGACAGCTGAAGTGGTGGGACAGACAGATCCAACCTCAGTGCCCTAGAAGGAGTGCTTGGTTGTCCCAGGTGGTGGATTGGAATGTGTAGTCCCTCAGATCATCAGCCCTGTATTGTCTTAGTATTGAAATGAACCCAGGCAGAACTGGACTGGGTAGGCTTAAGCTTAGGACCTGCAATGGGGAGCATATGCACCAGCCATGGGAGCTGGGGGCAAAATGATCCTCAGGCCTCTGGTTGATTGCTAGGGTTAAGGGCAGCAGTTGCCACACTGAGATCCTGCCACGTGGAGGGTGTAGCCAGCTCCAGCGGCCACAGCCTTGGCTCATGAGTGGGGAACACACGTCCTTGTCATGCCCCAGTCTCAATGGAGCTCATTCACCAGTCCAGACTATTACAGTGGACCCAGGGAATCTGTCAAACCTGGAAGTCTGCACCACATTCACAGCTCAGCCCCAGGCCTTAAGAGTGCCCACACAGCTCAAGATGAAGAATTCATGGCAGCTTGATTCCTCCTCAATCTCTAGAGGAGACACCCCTTTCCCACCGCCAATAGTAACAGCCCACTCCACAGTCACTTCCAAGTCCTTGCCTCAGGAGCGCACCCCCAACTTATACCCTAGCTGCACAATCAACAGCATGAGTTTTCCTAATGCCTACGACTAGTGATGCTGTTTCTCAAGACAGAACACAGTCTGTTAAAAGCTAGAATGAAAAATGGCATCTTGCTGTAGCTGCTTCGATTTCAGAAAGGGTCTGGGAACCAGCGTGAGTTATTTCCTTGGTGCAGTTCTTCCTCCCAGCTGCTCACTAAGTTAGATTCAAACTTGGGCAGGCAGTGGAGCTCTCCTGTGGCATTGATTGTTTGATTCCACATTAGGAAACTGGACCACAGAAAGACTCTTATGCACATTTTTCCCACATTGGGGAGTCATTCCTGGTTCCCAGCCAGTTCTGGCCAAGCATGCTGCCTGTTTTTTTATTCTTTATAATTTTGATGTTTTCTATCACTTTTCTGTTGAACTCCCATGTTCTCTATTGGCAACAAAAGCCAAAATAGACAAATGGGACCTAATCAAACTCCACAGCTTCTGCACGGCAAAAGAAACAGTCAATAGAGTGAATCGGCAACCAACAGAATGGGAAAAAATTTTTGCAGCCTACCCATCTGACAAAGGGCTGATATCCAGAATTTACAATGAACTAAAAAAGATTTACAAGAAAAAAACAAACAAGCCCATTCAAAAATGGGCGAAGGATATGAACAGATACTTTACAAAAGAAGACATACATGAGGCCAACAAACATATGAAAAAATGCTCATCATCACTGGTCATTAGAGAAATGCAAATCAAAACTACATTGAGATACCATCTCACGCCAGTTAGAATGGCGATCATCAAAAAATCTGGAGAAAACAGATGCTGGAGAGGATGTGGAGAAATAGGAACACTTTTACACTGTTGGTGGGAGTGTAAATTAGTTCAACCACTGTGGAAAACAGTGTGGCGATTCCTCAAGGACCTAGAAATAGAAATTCCATTTGACCCAGCAATCCCATTACTGGGCATATATCCAAAGGATTATAAATCGTTCTACTATAAGGACACATGCACACGAATGTTCATTGCAGCACAGTTTACAATAGCAAAGACCTGGAACCAGCCCAAATGCCCATCGGTGATAGACTGGACAGGAAAAATGTGGCACATATACACCATGGAATATTATGCAGCCATTAAAAAGGAGGAGTTCACATCCTTCGTAGGGACATGGATGAACCTGGAAACCATCATTCTCAGCAAACTGACACAAGAACACAAAATCAAACACCACATGTTCTCACTCATAGGCGGGTGTTGAACAAGGAGAACACATGGACACAGGGAGGGGAGCACGATACACGGGTGTCTGTTGGGGGGGAGGGGGGATAGCGGGGAGGTGGGGAGTTGGGGAGGGATAGCATGGGGAGAAATGTCAGATATAGGTGAAGGGGAGGGAGGCAGCAAATCATACTGCCACGTGTGCACCTATGCAACAACCTTGCATGTTTTTCACATGTACCCCAAAACCTAAAATGCAATTAAAAAAAAAAAAACATAGGATGACTAATAGTTTTCCTTATCTTTAGTCAAACATTCCTTTCTGATAACTTCAAGTTTTTAGACAAAGCTTTGTTCCTTTAACCAATTGCAAATTAAGAAATCTTTGAACCCACCTATATATAACTTCCAAGTATGGATTTATGACTTTGCCTGTAACTTCTGCTTCCCAAAAATGTCTAAAACAGAATCGTAGCCTGACAACTTCAAGACCACTTGTTCAAGGCTTTTTGGGTTTGTTTTCTCCCTGAACCATGGTCACTCATATCAGCTGAGAATAGACTTCTTTGAAGTACTTTAAAAAAAAAAAAATAGATTCAAAGTGTGGTTATGTAGACACTATTTTGGTTCTTGTAAGTAGATGAAGTATATGTGATGTGGTGTTAGCTAGTCATCTTCATGAATTGGAGGCATAATATTGTTAAGATGTCAACTCTTTCCAAATTGATTTCAACAATCTCTACACACAGTTCTAAGTTTGGTTTGTAACTCAATATTTTGAAAATGTGTGTTTTATGATTTTGTAAATATTCATAATATACTCAATATAGTTGAGAGAGATCTTAGTTACTCAAGATAGAATCACCTAGAATCTTTTTTAGGTACAGATGCAAATGAGAAACACATCATGATTTAACTCTATGTCCCATGTTCCAGTACTAGTATCAGAGCTTTGCTTTTGTCAGTTCAGGCTGCTATAACTACCACTATAGACTGATTGTCTTAAATAATAGAAAATCTTTCTCACAGTTCTAGAGAGTAGGACATCCAAGAGCAAGATGCCAGCAGATTCAGTTACCAGCGAGGGCTCTCTAGTTTGTAGATGGCCACCTTCTTGTTGTATCCTCATACAGTAAAGATAAAGGTTATCTTTCTATTATCTATTTAAAATAGCATTATCCTATTAATCAGTGCTCCATCCTTATGACCTCATTACCTCCCAAAGGCCCCATCTTCAAATATCATCACAGGGGATAAAGGTTTCAACATATGAATTTTAAGGAAAATCATTGTTCAGTTCAGAGCTCTCTTTAAATTATTGCCTCTGATGAAATTTGGATGGCAGAATTGTGGCTTGGATATCATTGCTTAGTGTCGAACTAGAAGATCTACAACAGGCATGATATAAAAGTTAGAAAGTGATTATTTAAACAATGACAGGAAATAGATTCATGACAACATTATTGGCTATCTACATAAAGAGAATAATAATAAGACTAATTTTACCCGGTTTGAGCTAATTGCCACATTCTGAATTCAAATTAATAAAGTTGTAACACAATTATTTTTATGCTTAGAAATCTCTTGTGTCTTTATTGCCTGTGAGATATGAGCTTTGGAGACATATTTAGTAATCTATTAAAACAGATTTTTTGAAAAGTGGTAGGAACAGGTGGTAGAACAAACCCAACAACTCAGCAGGGTTTATCCATTCTAAAAATTTCACAGCAATGCTCATCATTGCAGATTTGTGTGTTATTTTCCTAGATATTTAAAAAGATATCTTAAAAAAATTGATATCTTTTTAAATAAGAGATGGTTACTTAATAGGTAACCATCGCTTAATAAATATAGGGACACTAACGAGAGCACTAGCATCTTTTAGGCTTGAAAAGAAATCTTTACATACAGGTACTGTTATATTGTATCTACTTTATAATAGGATTACTTTAGATAGTGTGCATAAAGACATTAGTGTGCAGCAATCTGTGATGAGTAAATTTTCTAGGATATATTTGATAAAATGCTATGGAAAATCATGCTGAAAAACAATACAATAATATAGAAATGTAGTGAAAATATATTTTAAGAGAAAAATATAAAATGTTCTATGTTGAGGTTCGTGTTAAATATAACATTAGTTCATATGAATATGTGTATGTTTTTGCATTTCTGCATAAAAATGTGTAAACATCAGAATATTCTCAATAGTCAACTCTGAGTTAAAAATTATTGTTTTACTTTTCCTTGAGTTCTCTATTTTCTAAACTTTTAAAATTGTAACTCTTAATGAATTACCAAATTTGATAGCAATTGAAGCATTAATTTGGATATTAAGATCAATTAAATGTTCACGGAAGCAACCCTTGAACTATATAGTACTCTCATTCAGAATTTTGTGTGTGTGTGTGGCAGACACTGTCAGTTACATACATATCTATTCTCCTTTTCCTTACTATGACAACGATAATTTAATTTAGGGGCTCGGTCAAAATACTTGAGCACTTGACTTCCCTTACGGTTAGAAGTGCCCAAGTAACATAGGCCTGAATATTGCCATAAATGACATCACAGAGGTGGTGTGAGGGTAGGGTGGTTCTTTTTAAGGGCACTTAACTTGTGTAACTAGCCTCTTAAGTCTTTTCCCACTAAATTTTTTTTCTTTCTTTCTTTCTTTTTTTTTTTTTGAGACGGAATTTCGCTCTTGTTACCCAGGCTGGAGTGCAATGGCGCGATCTCGGCTCACTGCAACCTCCGCCTTCTGGGTTCAGGCAATTCTCCTGCCTCAGCCTCCTGAGTAGCTGGGATTACAGGCACACGCCACCGTGCCCGGCTAATTTTTTGTATTTTTAGTAGAGACGGGGTTTCACCATGTTGACCAGGATGGTCTCGATCTCTTGACCTCATGATCCATCCGCCTCGGCCTCCCAAAGTGCTGGGATTACAGGCTTGAGCCACCGCGCCCGGCCTATTAAATTTTTTTTTTTCTGTCTAGAACATTATGCTGCATCAGGAGAAGTGGAAGCCATCTTGTATACATGCAAATAGAAACCAACAGTAAAGATGGTGAACCAGAATTACAGAAAGCCTTGAGATGTTTATGACATCATTGAGCTACTGAATCAGTCCTCAACTGCTTATATCTGGATGTTTCACATTATAAAAATACACTCATCTATATTTAAGTTCTGTTATTTGGATTTTGATTATATGCAGATCAAGAAAACTGATTACCCTGCTCTTCACAATAGAACTCAAGGAAGAATATAGATGAAGTCTCAAAGTTCCACAAGGTTATAATAGCACCCAATTCCCAGGAATTGGGACTATCTTAAAAAATTAAACCCCTATAAATCTTGTAGTCAGCATTATTATCCAGATTAAAGAATAGTGAGTGTATATAGATTTATATAGGTAAGTGTGTTGGTATGTGACTGCGTGTGTGTGTGTGTGTGTGTGTCAACTTTCATTTAATTATCACACAGGAAAGTATAAAGTTATTTTGTATCAACATCATTGAACCTACTTTTTTTGTATTTATATCTTAAATCCTTTTATGCCTCTGCTGAAAACAGCAGCATATCAGTGTTTGAATTTTAATAGGAAAAGATTTTTATTGTGAGCAAATATTAGAAGACTTTAGAATTAGTCACAGTAAAATAAAAATATGTCCCAAATTTTCTACTGTTTTTACTTTGGTATGTTTGAAACTTTTAATTTTTTATTTTAAATCTCTCTCTGTGAAGTGGTTGTATTTTAAAAGAAGTAGCATTTTTTCTGCAATTTGGCTATTGCACAAGAAATTCAGCATCAAATGTCAGTTCTGTAAGCCATTATAGAAAAAAAATAAGTATTTTGAATTAAATACAATATGTTCTGCTAAAGAATAAAATGCCATATTTTGATCGAGCCTTGAGGAAAAAACCAAATCCACTTTTAACTTCAAAAATTTCTCTCATTTTTAAAAATTGTTTCCCCCAAATCAAAGGTTACAATCTAAAACTTTTTGTGTGTGTTTTGCTTACTGTGTTCCTATTGTTTCAAGAAATAGGAAAAATATACAATATCTTTGTGAAATATTTATTTCATGAACTTTAAATAAAATTGCTATGATACAAAAAAAAATTCTCTCAAAGATACATAATTCCCTTTATTTTATAAATCTTCTCGCAAATTTTATCAAAAACATATTTTAACAGAGAAACCATATGTGCATGTAACTTTTGCTAAGTTTATTACTGACAGTATTTATCCTTAAAATGGATTAATTATTTTCTTTTTCCTTTTTTTTTTTAGAATTTTAAAAACCTTGACGGCCGGGCGCGGTGGCTCAAGCCTGTAATCCCAGCACTTTGGGAGGCCGAGGCGGGTGGATCACGAGGTCAAGAGATCGAGACCATCCTGGTCAACATTGTGAAACCCCGTCTCTACTAATACAAAAATATCAGCTGGGCATGGTGGCGCGTGCCTGTAATCCCAGCTACTCGAGAGGCTGAGGCAGGAGAATTGCCTGAACCCAGGAGGCGGAGGTTGCGGTGAGCCGAGATCGCGCCATTGCACTCCAGCCTGGGTAACGAGAGCAAAATCTCCGTCTCAAAAAAAAAAAAAAAAAAAAAGAATTTTAAAAACCTGATGGTTAAAAAAATCACATGTGTTTTTATTTTTTCTTTCAAACTTTTATTTTTTTAATTGCATTTTAGGTTTTAGGGTACATGTGAAGAACATGCAAGATTGTTGCATAGGTGCATACATGGAAGTGTGATTTGTTCCCTTCCTCCCCTTCACCTATATCTGGCATTTGGATTAATTATTTTCATGAAAATATTTATGGGGAAAATATATAATAAACTTTTAGAAATGAAAAATTCAAATTAATTCATTGGTGATGTAATTGTGTTTATATTTATGCTGATATTTTTTAAAGGTTTAATATTATTTTTATATTTTTTTTCTAAAAAAGGGAAATGTACAAAGTACATACAGAGAAAGTAAATATAATTTACAAAGTATATACAGAGAATTCCCATATACTTCACACTCAGTTTTTCCTATTATTAGCATCTTAGGTTATAAGTATGATACATTTGTCACAAATCAACATTGACACATTATTATTAACTAAAGCCCACATTTCATGTGAATTTTCTTAGGTTTTAGCTAATGTCCTTTTTTTGTTCCATAATCCCACCCAGGACATAACTTTACATTTCATTGTCATTTCTGTGTAGGGTCTTCTATGACATTTCCTCAGTTTTATTATTATTTTTTTTAATAACCTTGATGTTTTAAGAAGTACTGGTAAGGTATTTTATATAATGTCTTTCAATTTGGGTTTGCCTAGATTTTCCCCCTCCATGTTAGATAATAATTATCATTTTGGGGGAAGGAAAATCAGAGAGGTAAAATGCCATTCTCATCCACATCAAAAGTACGTACTATCAATATCATTTATTACAGCTCAGATTTACCTTCATCTGGATGGCACTCTGTCTTTCATGTTTCTCCACTGTAAAGTTACTATTATTTTCTCCATTTATATATTGTAATTTTTTGAAAGGAAGTCACTTTATGCAGCCCATGAAAAAGAAAGCTATGTTCCACATCTGTGAGTAGAGACTATCTATATAAATTTTTGGAATTATTTTACCTATTTGCCTAAGTCCTCTCATTCTAGTTATTTATTTAGCAATTTATTTGTATTAATATGGACTCATATGCTTTATTAGTCTGTTTTCACAGTAATAATAAAGACATACCCCAGACTGGGAAATTTACAAAGAAAGAATTTTAATGGATTTACAGTTTCACAAGGCTGGGGAGGCCTTACAATCATGGTGGAAGGCAAGATGGAACAATTCACATCTTACATGGATGGCAGCAGGCAAAGAGAGAGAGCTTGTGCAGGGAAACTCCCATTTTTAACACCATCAGATTTTATGAGACTTCTATACTATCATGAGAACAACACAGGAAAGACTCATCCCCATGATTCAATTTTCTCCCACTAGGTCCCTCCCACAACATGTCGGAATCATTGAAGCTACAGGATGAGATTTGGGTGGGGACACAGAGCCAAACTGCATCATATGCATTTATTTTATACTTTGGGTTATCATACAACTGTATTAGTTATTTTGTTGGTCATATTTTTCCAGCTTTGGACACTGAAAGTTCTTTAAGGTAGATCCTATATCTCTTTAAAATGTCTCCACCATTGTGTCCATCCTTACTTCCTGGTATGGCAAGATACTCTGTGTTCTTTAACTCCCCATACCTCAGCACTAGAATCAGCTACTTATTCATGGAACCTTGGTTATTTTTACTAGAGAATAATAATAAAAATCAAGCTCTGGGAAGTAATAAGTTCATTTTATTTTAATAAAAAATGACTCAGTAGATTAAACTAGTTTAAAAAGTCCATATTACAGAAAATATATTCAATGAAAAATAAATATTTTTCTATATCTGCATCCTTTTATCTTTTTGAAATGCAGCATCATTTCATATATACTTTGACATTGTCTAGACAAGTATGCACCCGTCTAATAATTTTCTTGTGTATCATTTCTTGTTGCCCATGTGGAAGGAGAGGTGGCACACTTCACTGAGCCTTGTTTCTTTTCACATAATTGGACGTAAAGACAGTATTTATGTAAGTATACAGATGGCAAGAGATATGCTGTCCATTGTTAAGATATGCTTTAATTTTAAAATGAAATTCTACAAAGTACCTTTAGTTTATTTCCTTCTAATTGATACTGTGCAAGCATAACTATGATCACTATTTCATAAATTCATTAATGTGATTTTAATGGAAAACATATATGGAATGGATGGTGCTAGAGTTATCTTTGGGAGCTCAATCAAAATTAGCTTAGCAGAACAACATAAAGATTTTGAATAACACCAGCATCAAGATCTTGACAAAGCTTTCTCCTTGATCAAAAAGCTCTAATTGTTATGTAATTTAAACAATGTAACAAATGTTTATCTCTCCTTCAAGTCTTCTAGAAACATATAAATTATCATAGTGTGAAATCTCTTTCCTGAAATTCTTCCATGATTTTTCATTTATGTCCAGCCCAAACTGATCTTTTTGTAGAATACTTAGAGCTTCAGGATATATGTGTTCAGGTGCTCTTCTTGCCTCTGAGTTTCTCCAATAAGTACTACTTTAAATTAATACCACATGGCAATAGTCGTTCATGTCTATGTACCTCTGCGCTATATATTTTGGATCCTAACTGTGACTTATGCATACTACTTATGTGAGCTAAGCTATAAACTACAATGTTTACAAGGATGGTGAAAAGCAAAAGTATCAATAACTCAAGACTAAGTCAGGAATGGATTGGGCTACTTCCATGTGACAGAAACATGTTTAAGGTGCTAGAGTAATGTGAAAATGCAGAACAGATTTTTCTTTCACAGTCAGAAGCAAAGGAAACTCAATTTTCCATTCTTTCCTCCAAGCGGAGGCTAAGTACTGAATCCTAAGCCAAGTACTGAAACTTACAAGGTTGTAATCATGGTTATAATACTGGCAATTATTATCAGTAATATCATTATCATCTGTAAGGGTTATGCTTGCTTTTCTTTGGAGATCCCATATGTTTTATATGGATATTTTACAGAAGCAAGCCTGTAAATATAGTATTTGAGCACATCCACTGTGACCCTTGCTAGTGTTTTCTAGAATGGTCACTCAAATGCATGGTGATATGGTTTGGCTGTGTCCACATCCAAATCTCAGCTTGAATTCTCATGTGTTGTGGGAGGGACCCCGTGGGAGGTAATCGAATCATGGGGGCAGGTCTTTCCCATGCTCTTCTCATGATAGCAAATAAGTCTCATGAGATCTATGATACCAAGAGGGGGAGTTTGACTGCCCAGTCTCTCTCTTTGCCTGCTGCCTGAAGCCTCTCTTTGAGGCTTCCCCAGCCACGTGGAACTGGGTAAGTCCAATTAAAACTTTTTCTTTTGTAAATTTCCTAGTCTTGGGTATGTTTTTACCAACAGCATGCATATTCCATACCTGGAAAATTTAATGAATTCATGCACCAAGTAACCAAATAGCATCTAAGATTGAATGATGAGTCCCTGAATATAAATTAAAAAGGCAAGAAACAACATATATTGGTGAAGTTATAGACAAATAGGAATGCTTTTACACTGTTCATGTGAATATTAATTCGATCATCGTGGAAGACAGTGTGGAAATTCCTCAGAGATTTAGAACCAGAAATATTATTTTACCCAGAAATCTCATTACTGAGTATAAGAATAAAAGAATAAAAATTATTCTATTTTTATATAGAATAGAAAACCAAGCACCTCATGTCCTCACTTGTAAGTGGGTTCTGAACAATGAGAACACATAGACACAGGGAGGGGGGCAACACATACTGGGGCCTGTTGGGGGAGGGAAGGAAGATGAGAGAGCATCAGAAAAAATAACTAATGAATACAGGACTTTATACCTATGTAATGGATTGATAGATGCAGCAAACCACCATGGCACACATTTACCTATGAAACAAACCTGCACATCCTGCACATGTGTCCTGGAACCTAAAAGAAAATAAAATTAACAATGGAACAAATAAAACTGCTAGAAAGTGTCCTATTTCCAACAAAAAAGTCTGGCTTTAGATCTTCTCTATGCCTTAGATTCCATGGAATTATATTGGTATTTATGACTAATTTCACAGTTGACAGAAAGCTTTACATACAATGTCATTTTTGCCTTATTTTTTTTGTTACTACAAACCCCTAGGCTTTTTAATTTAAGGACTTTCTCTCAACATAAAAAAGTAAAATCCCTCTGCTAAGCTGCTCCTGAGATAAAGCATCTCACCAAAGGAAAAGATACGGTCTCCTAATCTTTCACATTCTTTTTACAATGGGTGTCCAAAGTTCTTAACTGGGACCAACTTCAGAAATTTCCATTGTGGAATAAAACTTGCACATTCAATCAGCAGTAAAAGCTTGCCTCTAAATGTAATCCAATTTTCTGATATTTGGCTGCCTACTCACCAGGACACAGCCACAGAGATAACACTCCCTACCTTATTTTTATGCATGTCACTGCCTGGAAAAGGGCATCACTCATAAGGTCTTGACCTCCTAGTCAACTAGTCATACATTAATAATGAATACCTTGAGATTTTTTAACTGTATATTAAGCAGTTTGTACAAAGTAGTCAAATCTGAGTCTTAGAACTATCCATGATGGTAATGGCAAAATACTGCGAGCCAGGGCATTGAATATTTTCATAATTAACTGAATTTAAGGACTCATCATATAAAACTCTTTATATAACTCTTTATATAAAACTCTTCATATAAAACTCTTTATATAAAATATTTTCACAATAAACTGAATTTAAGGACTCCATATAAAACTCTTTATATATCTCTTTAGATAACTCTTTCTATAAAACTCTTTATATATAACTCTTTATATAAAACTCTTTATATAAAAAGTTTTTATATAAATCTTTATATAAAACTACTGAGGCAGTCCACATCAAATGACTGACAAATGCCTAGACATCTAGGCCTAATGAGATCTAACTCTGAAGGGATATTATAGATCTAAATCTTTTGAGATTATTGAATTTATTGTTTTTAGGTCTGCAAAATCTACCTCAACCTCACTCTCTGCTCAGTCCTATTCTCATTCTTACTTTCAACAGATTTCAGTTGGAGGGATATTACTTAATAAAGGGCTTGAATGGTAGACTCCAACTCAGAGAGTATGTTCCTTTTTTTTTTTTTTTTTGAGACGGAGTTTCGCTCTTGTTACCCAGGCTGGAGTGCAATGTCACGATCTCGGCTCATCGCAACATCCGCCTCCTGGGTTCAGGCAATTCTCCTGCCTCAGCCTCCTGAGTAGCTGGGATTACAGGCACGCGCCACCATGCCCAGCTAATTTTTTGTATTTTTAGTAGAGATGGGGTTTCACCATGTTGACCAGGATGGTCTCGATCTCTTGACCTCGTGAGAGTATGTTTCTTGAGAAGACAACCTGTAACACCTGATATCACTATTAAAAAACATTAATGTAAAGTCTTTATAATATATGAATGTTTCAGTTGGTGAATGCTCAGGCACAGCTACTCCAAAACATGTGATGCTGAAGTCAGGTATTTGCACCTCTGTGTACAGTATGAATGTTGCAGCTATAAATACAGAATTGATGCCAGTGTCTCCTTTTATTTTGTTATGTAATATCTTTGAAATGGTAAAAAAAGAAAATAAATTAAAACGTACAAACACAGTAAACATAGCCATCTATACTTTCATGTGATTTACATTCTTAAATTGTTTACTTTATATTAAAACTGTGGGCCGGGCACGGTGGCTCACGCATGCAATCCCAGCACTTTGGGAGGCCGAGGCGGGTGGATCACGAGGTCAAGAGATCGAGACCATCCTGGTCAACAAGGTGAAACCCCGTCTCTACTAAAAAAAATACAAAAAATTAGCTGGGCATGGTGGTGCGTGCCTGTAATCCCAGCTACGCAGGAGGCTGAGGCAGGAGAATTGCCTGAACCCAGGAGGCGGAGGTTGCAGTGAGCCGAGATCGCGCCATTGCACTCCAGCCTGGGTAACAAGAGCGAAACTCCGTCTCAAAAAAAAAAAAAAAAACCCGTGCAAAGACATGTAATGTCATCAGGAAAATGGAGTAGTGTTTTAAGCTCAAAACTCTTTGGATAAATGTCTAGCAAGAAATTCAAATCTTTTGCAGAATATGAGAAAATAATTTTGTGTAACTTTTCTGAACATTGTAGAACATCTAGGATCCCAGTAAGTGCAAGAAGATCTCCACAATCATCACAGCCACGACAGTATCCCTTTTCCAAAACCTCTCCTAGGGATCAGTACATGGGGAAGAAATGGTGAAAGAAATTTCATGCCCCTGAGAAACATTGACAAAGACAGGAAATTACTTAAAGTGCTGTGCCACTGAGCATATTATCTGACTTCTTTTTAACAGTCCTCTTAGTGCATTATAAGAATTGTCTAAAGGCAGGTGGGTAAAAACATAATTGCACATGTTTATTATTTATGCTTCATTTTAAAATATCTTTATTTTGGCATAATTGTCAAATGATAAATTTCATGTTAATATTGTATAATTTGATAAGTTTTAGCATATATATGTTTGTGAAATCATAACCATAATTGATATATAAACATGTCTATCATCTGTGAAGGTTTACACATCTCCCTTCATAATCTCCCTGTAATGGCCCTCTCTGTCCCTTGCTCTCCCATCACCAGACAACTCCTGCACTGTCTTCTATCACTATAAATTAGTTTTCATTTTCTAGAAATGTATGTAAATGAAGCCATCTACTATGTAACTTTTTTGTCTGGTTTACTACTAATAATGGAAAGTTGGCAAAATAATTGAACTGATAATTGACCAGAAGACATAAACATAGCAAAAAGCAAATAAGATTCTCAACATTTTTCATCAGCAGATAAATACAAGTGAAAACGTGACAAGCTACATGACACAAATACATAAGTTGTTAAAGTGATAATAAAAAATAAAACTCACAATCTCAAGTTAGAAAAGATGCAGAGTACCTGACACAGTGAAACAAAGCATGGAGGGATGTAAAATGATACAGCTACATTGGAAAATAGTTTGGTAGTCCCATATAGTTAAACATAAAATCACCAGACAAACAGAAACACTTTACTCATCATATTTTAGCCAAGCAAACACTTTAGTTTATGGAAAATCCTATACAGAAATGTGTATAGTGTCATTATTTGTAGCTGTTCTCAAATTAAACTAACCCAAAATTCTTTCAACTGGTAAACAGAGGAATACATTTGCCACAAAATTGAATATTACTCAGTAGTTAAAAAAAACTGCTTGATATACACAACAGTCTGCACAAATGTCAAATGAGTTTTGCTGCCTGAAAGATAACAAACTCAGATTGCAGGGACCAAGGATATGATTAGATTTCAGTACATGATACTGCTTGTATGACATCATGGACAAGGCAAAACTATAGGAACTAGAAACAGATTCCTGTTGACAGGAGCTGGCAGTGTGAGGAAGGATTATACAAAGCGTTAAAGGAGAATTGGGATGAGATTGATGGAGTTGCTTTACATCTTGATTATAGTGGCAGTTAACATGCTTATACATTTGTTGAAATTCGGAGAAATGTACAATGAAAAGGGAAAATTCTATTGTAAAATTATCATCTTTAATACAAAAAGTGGAATAAAGGATATGCAATTATATATTTTGTATAAAATGCACATTTATTTGCCATAGCCCCCTTTTCCTTCCTTCCTTCATCCCTTCCTTCATTCCTTCATCCCTTCCTCCCTTCCTTCTTTTCTTCCTTCTCTCTCTCTCTCTCTATATATATATATACACCCACACACACATATATGTATTTACAAAGTAGATTGGCTTACTTGCAGTTTACTCTCTCTCTCTTTCTATATATATATATATATATATAAATTGATTCTATCAAATAATAAAGCCAAGACATTCTACTGGTAATTTTCCACATCTTTTTAGTAGAGACGTGGTCTTATGTTTTTCAGGCTCAGGTTATATATATATATATGTACAACAATTGATTCTATCAAATAATTAAACCAAGACATTCTACTGGTAATTTTCCACATCTTTTTAGTAGAGACGTAGTCTTCTTACTCATGCTCTGGGGTGGGCCTGGCTCAGCTCAAGGAGGAAGCCCTGCCTGAAAAGGCTGCAGCTTCGGTTGTCACACGTTCTTCAGCTCCGTCTGATCGCATCTTCTGTCACTCAGGGTCAGAGAAGGCGGGGTCTTAAATGTTATCCAATCAGGGACCCTGGTCTGGGAACTGTCCAATCAGGCACACAGCGGGAGCGGACATGGCGGCTTCCGGGATGTGGGGGGGTCTTTGTCTCTTGCTGCGGCCGGACCTCCATGTCTCTACTTCACTGGTCTCTGCCCTTTCCTTTTAGAGGCCGAGCCTCTGTGACCCTGTGACCTACAGGTATTGGAGATCCACAGCTAAGACGCCAGGACCCCGGGAAAGCCTAGAAACGGTGAGAGTGCTGGGTCCCACATTCCGACAGAGGGGTTGGGGCTGATTGGAACCAGTGGGACGTGGCTGTGGTGGGGCTCCGGCCTCCCCGCTGTCAGCTCCACAATCTGTGCCCCTAGTTCTCCTTGCCCAGCTGGGCTCCAGTCCCCTTCAGCCATAAGATGGCGGCTGCGTTGACAGTCGGCTCCCGGGCGTCTTGTCTTTTCCCTGCCCAGTGACTGTGCCCTGGCCTGGAGCCCTCGCTGGGCAGCTCTGCACCAGTAGGCTCCCTCTCTCTCAGATTGTGCAGGGACCACTGGAGGATCCTCAGGACGGAATCCTGACTCGGGGTGCGGGTTCATGAATGGGAAGAGCTTTGGTCCATGGAGTTCCCAGGCTTTCTTTTTTCCTATTAAAAATTTACGGGCGTCACCGTGGAAATATTAAATAATCAAAGAGTGATTCAAAAATTGTAGAGCACCCAGCTGTGGTTTGTAATTTGTGGTCCATGGAAGGGACTTGGTGGAAAGATTTTTCTGACGTTCAGGATAAAGAAAACCAAATTCAATAATTGGCAAGGTATGTAGTGTTTTTTTTTTCTCCCCGGAGACAGAGTCTCACTCTGTTGCTTAGGCTGGAGTGCAGTGGTGTGATATCAGCTCACTGCAACCTCCGCCTCCTGGGCTCAAGCGATTCTCATGCCTTACTTAGCCTTTCTAGTAGCTGGGTCTACAGGCAGCCGTCACCACACCCAACCAATATTTCTTTTATTTTTAGTAGAGACGGGGTGTCACCATGTTGGCCAGGCTGGTTTCGAGCTCCTTACCTCAGGTGATCCACCCACCTTGGCCTCCCAAAGTGCTGGGATTACGGGAATGAACCACCATGCCTGGCCTAATTTATTGATTTTTACAATCTAGATGGAAATACCCTGGTTGTGTAATCAGAGCTTACTTGACAGTTTAGAGTTGTTTAAGCCTGAATTTTGTTCCAGCAATGTAGGAATTTACCAAAAAAATGCTCTTCAGTTTAGTTGTTTTTTTTTTTTTTAAGAAATTGAAATCCGGGAGCTAGAGCCACCTCAGTCTAATTGCCTGCTGCATAATTATTTTCACACTCCACAGGGGACTGATTTTTCCCTGAATTTTTCACATGTGCTTCAAGCAAGGCCTCAAGTCTTCCCTTGTCTGCTATTCCTCCAGCCTAACTCTGGCTTGCAGTAAAATACTAAATTTCCATTTATTTCTGACATTTCCAAATGCCAATTTCCCCTTTCTTTTAATTTTCTTTCTTTGTTTTTGAGATGGAGTTTTGCTCTTGTTGCCCAGGCTGGAGTGTAATGGTGCAATCTCGGCTCATCGCAACCTCTGCCTCCTGAGTTCAAGCAATTCTCCTGCCTCAGCCTACCAAGTAGCTGGGATTACAGGCACCCGCCACCACACCCAGGTAATTTTTGTATTTTTAGTAGAGATGGGGTCTCACTGTGTTGGCCATGCTAGTTTCGAACTCCTGATCTCGTAATCTGCCTGCCTCAGCCTCCCAAAGTGCTAGGATTACAGGTGGGACCCCCTGCACCCAGCCCAATTTCCCCTTTCTAATTCACTTGATCAACGATTTGATTCTTAGTGTACATTTTGATACCTATATTAATTTGCCTTTTTTTAAAAAAAAAAATTCTTGAGATGGAGCCTTGCTCTGTCACCTAGGCTGGAGTGTAGTGGCCCAATCTAGGCTCACAGCAACTTCAGTCCCATGGACTCAAACTATTCTCCTGTCTCAGTCGCCCAAGTAGATGGAATTACAGGTGCCCACTGTCATGCCTGGTTAATTTTTTTATTTTTAGTAGAGACAGGGTTTCACTATGTTTGCCAGGCTGGTCTCAAACTCCTGGCCTCAAGCTATCTGCCTGCCTTGACCTCCCAAAGATCTGGGATTACAGACATGAGCCACCGAACCTGGCCAATTAGTTAGTTTTTGACAAAGCATTTGATGGCACATTAAAAAAATTTTTTTTTTTTTTTGTAAACATTTCCTATGAGAAGAAAGCAAAGAATAATTTCCTGACACTGTACTGTAAAATATCTCTGTGTGTTTTTTTGTCGTCTCTTTTCCCTAGACACAGATATTTTTTCAGAATGTTTTTGGGTAAAGTTTTCCTTTTGGAAATTTTATAGGGTGATGTGTCTTCAGTCACCTTTTAGTTTTTTCTTGGACCTGGGTTTCAGTACTGTATGGGGATAAACCGAGATACCCACCATGGCCCATGGCTATGTCTGCTACAATGTCTAGTGAATATCAGCTTCTGTATCATTTTCTCTCATAGGACAAGCTGAGGTATTGAGTGTAGCTTCTCAAGTGTTCAGGTGGTTGTTGAGAGGATAAGAGGCAATTCTTGGTGCACTTTTTTTTTTTTAAGCTAATTCCTTGAGACATTCATTCTTCACCCAACCCAGCTTTCATTTCTTGGAGACACGTTGCTGGTCAGCCAATCAGATACTAGTATTGAGGAGAAAACAAATAATTTTTGCCTGCTGGATTTTCTTAGGGGGCAGAAAAGTAGTAAAAAATTTCTAGGCTAAAAAACAAAAAACAAACCAGGCTGGGTGCGGTGGCACACGCCTGTAATCCCAGCACTTTGGGAGGCCGAGGCGGGTGAATCACGAGGTCAGGAGATCAAGACCATACCGGTCAACATGGTGAAATCCCGTCTCTACTAAAAATACATAAAATACAAAAAACAAACCAAAAACCCCTAGGACTCCAAAAGACAAAAAGAAAAAGAAAGAAACAAACAAAAAAATGACCCCAGTGAGATGGGATAAGAACTTGCAGAGTAAAATGTGCCCGAGGCATTCACTGGCATAGTTCAGAGTCTCTTGTGAGGAGGTTATTGAGCTCTCAAGTGAGCAGGACGGGGTGGGACAATCTCTCAAGTAATTGAATGGCCTGACTTCTTGACACATGAGTAAGACATATCTGTATCTTGAAAAGATTTGTTCACTTATTTTTACCTAAAGTTTTTTTTTTTTTTTGGACAGAGTTAATCTCTGCCACCCAGGCTGGAGTGCAGTGGTAGCATCTCGACTCACTGCAACCTCCAAATCCTGAGTTTATGTGTTTCTCATGCCTCAGCCTCCCAAGTAGCTGGGACTACAGATGTGAACCACCATACCCAGCTAGTTTTTGTATTTTTAGTAGAGACAGGGTTTTGCCATGTTAGCCAGACCAGTCTCAAAATTCTGAGCTTAAGTGACTCACCTGCATGAGCCTTCCAAAGTGCTGAGATTACAGGTGTGAGCCACTGTGCCCAGCGGACCTCAGTTTTTTAAGTGTATATTGCATTTTATTAGTAGAGCTTGAAAGGCAAGAAAATATTTCCAAAGGGCAGAAAAGACGTGAGTTACAAAAAGTTAATATCTAATAATATATTTATTTGTTGAAAATTTTCATTTACCTTTTTCTTTCTCAGAGTGAATTTAGAAATTTTCTCTGGTGTGTGTTTTATGGCTCAGTGATTTCAGACAGAATTCGATCTAGCTTTTAGAATGTTAGCTACCAAAGAAAATAATAAAGAAAATTTCTATTCAATTTCAGCTTTAGAAAATGAATACATTTCCACAAAAAATGTGGTAGATAATTGGTGAGTTACATAGATTTCTGAAAACTTCAGTTTTTTTTTTTTAAACCGGGTAAACTTGTGACAGTGAATATCTTTGTTTTATATTCTGGTTTTTGTTTGTTTGTTTTTGAGATGGAGTCTCACTGCGATGCCCAGACTGGAGTACAATGATGCAATCTCAGCTCACTGCAACTATCACTTCCCAGTTTCAAGTGATTCTCCTGCCTCAGTCTCCCGAGTAGCTGGGACTACAGGCACATATCACCACACCTGACTAATTTTTGTATTTTTAGTAGAGACGGGGTTTCACCATGTTGACCAGGCTTGTCTTGAACTCCTAACCCCAAGTGATTCCACCACCTTCACCTCTCAAAGTGCTGGGATTACAGGTTCGTGAGCCACCAAGCCTGGCCCTATATCCTGTTATTTTGATTTTTGAGTTTAATGCAAAATTTTATTTTATTTTATTTTATTTATTTATTGTTTGAGATGGAGTCACTCTGTTGCCCAGGCTGGAGTACAATGGTGTGATCTCAGCTCACTGCAACCTCCAGTTCCTGTATTCAAGCATCTCCTGCTACAGCCTCCCAAGTAGGGATTGCAGGCATCTGCCACCACACCTGGCTAATTTTCATATTTTTAGTAGGGATGGGGTTTTGCCATGTTGACTAGGCTGGTCTCGAACCCCTGACCTCAGGCAATCCACCTGCCTCAGCTTCCCAATGTGTAATTATAGGTGTAAACCACTGCATCTGGCTGTTTACTACATATTTTTTAATACAAATAATGAAATAATACATTTATTGTTTGAAAGAAATAAATACTTTTTCTTTTCTTACTCAGGTATAAAATGTAAGCACCTTAAAATTTTCTCCCCTTATATGAAGACTTTGAGGAATTTTGGGAAGGTCTTATTGAAGATAAAGTTGATATTTTTTAAAGATAGCTTCTTGACTATTTAAAATAAAACAGACACATGTAAAAAATTGAATTTCAAAGGAGTATTGCAACAGGAGGAAGCAGCAAATGTAAGATTTTTAAAGATTGCAAAGATTAGGCAGAAAAGGGCTATTTTTTTCTAGGGAAAAGCAAACAAGATTAGTAAGGAGGTTGGAGGGTAATGTTTAAATGTTTAAATGGAGGGTGATCAAGTCAGAATTTAGATCAGAGAATGTTTTACCCTGAAGCCAGCATGTTCTTAAGAGGGGCACAAAATGGGGTTGTATGGTGGCTCAGACTGAGTAGCTCAGAGTTCAGGAGTCATTGGGAAGAAAATAAACTTCAGTTCAGTTTGATTAAGAAGTATTTTATGTTGATTTTTAAATGAGAAAAAGGAGAAAATGTGCAATCATTTTTCTGGGTGTGTGATAGGTAAGAAAAGAAAGCACCATTTAAGTCATAGTGGAAAGTGTTTTTTCTTTTCATAAAGTGTTCCTGGAAAACACAAAGAATAGAGAATTTTATTAATCACAGCTGTGGATCATTTATATGCTTCATCTTTTCTCACCTTTTTCTTGGTCCTATACTTGACTTTCGGGGGGGTTGTATCTTTTTTTTTTCAGATGTTAGTTTTGCTCTTGTTGCTCAGGCTGGAGTGTAATGGCACAATCTCGGCTCACCACAACCTCCGCCTCCCAGGTTCAAGCAATTCTCCTGCCTTAGCCTACCGAGTAGCTGGGATTACAGGCATGTGCCATTATGCCCTGCTAATTTTGTATTTTTAGTATAGACAGGGTTGCTCCATATTGGTCAGGCTGGTCTCGAACTCTGACTTCAGGTAATCTGCCCATCTCAGCCTCCCAAAGTGTTGGGATTACAGGCGTGAGCCACTGCCCCTGGCTGGGATTGTATCTTTTGTATAAAAATGGTAAATATAACTACAGTGTTCTGCTGAGTTCTGTGAGTAACTTTATCAAATTGGTAAATTTCAGTAACATTGTGGGAGTCCTCAATTTTTAAACAGTATCTCAGAAGCATAGATGGGCTTATGGGGTTTGTGATTGGCATCTGCAGTGAGGACAACATTGTGGGACTGAGCCCTGAATCAGGGTCTGTTCTGATTCTGGGTGGTGTCAGAATTCAAGTGTTAGACAGTAAGTCGGTGTTGCAGAATTGCTTGTTGTTCAGAAAACTCGACAGATTTGATGGCAGAAGAAAGATATTACAGTCTCCTGGCCTAGAATAAAACTTTGGATGTCCAGGAATGGGAGGCTATGCTCTGCTTTACACAGGCTGTCACACTGTTTCTTGTTCTGTGATACCAGCTCTCCTTCCAAGGTGACAGAGGACTAAAGACTTAGAGAAAAGCAGCTCTGATGACAGGCCCCTTTTTCCACAGCTGCCACTACAAGATTTTCACCCACTCACAAACATACCCACTAGACATTAATGTATCCACGACTCTCCCAGGACAAGGAACCACACTCAGGTGATCAAAAATTTTGCCACAGCATTTTTGATCATCGTGTTTTTTTTTTTGCCAAAAACACAAAAGTGTCTAGAAGTCTCCTGACATATTCTCACCTCCAGACACTCAATCTGCAGTAGCAGCAACCTGTTTTCTCTACCAACCTAGGGTTCTGGACCACCAGTTCATAATGTCATCTGCCTGCATGGACCCAGAAATAAATCAGAGTACAGCCCCACCTGGGCCACCATAAGTAGCACAAACCAGTCCTTCGGCCTGCATTGCACTCTTTCCCACCCAGGTATTTTTTTTTTAAACTTTTATTTGTGGTTTAGGGATACACGTACAGGTTTGTTGTACAGCTAAAATTGTGTCATGGGGGTTTTGTGTGTACATTATTTTGTAACTAAAGTACTAGCATATCACCGAAGAGGTATTTTTTTCTGACCCTGTTTCTATTCCCACCCTCCACCCCTAACTAGGCCTCAATGTCTGTTGTTCCTCTCCGTGTTCCTGAGTTTTAACTTTTTAGCTGTTATAAATGAAATGCATTTGGTTTTCTGTTTTTACATTAGTTTTCTAAGAATAATTAGTTTTCAAGCTTTATCCATGTTGCTGTAAAAGACATAATCTTGTTTTTGGTTTTTTATTGCCACATAGTATTCTATCATGTTTATGTACCATATTTTTAAATTATGTATTTTATGTTACGTTCTGTTGTTTCATTTTTGGAGACAGGGTCTCACTCTATTGCCCAGGCTAAAGTACAGTGGCGTGATGTTGGCTCACTGTAGCCTCAACCTTCCAGCCTCAAGGAATCTTCTTTATGAGACAGTGTCTCTCTTGTTGCCCAGTGCGAGTGCAGTGGTGCAGTCTCGGCTCACTGCAACCTCCACCTCCTGGGTTCAGGTGATTCTTCTGTCTCGGCCTCCTGAGTAGCTGGGATGATAGTCACCTATCACCACCGTGCCTGACTAATTTTTGTATTTTTAGTAGAGACAAGGTTTCACTATGTTGGTCAGGCTGGTCTTGAACTTCTGACCTCAGATGATCCACTTGCCTTGGCATCCCAAAGTGCTGGGATTACAAGCATGAGCCATCATGGTGGGCCAAGCAATCCTCTTATACCCCAGCCTTTCAAGTAGCTTGGGACTACAGGTTTGTGCCACCATGCCTAGCTATTTTTTTTTTTATTATTGTTGTTTTAGAGATTGGATTTCTTTATGTTGCTCACTCTGGTCTCAAACTCCTGAGCTCAGACAATCCACGTGTTTCGGCCTCTCAACGTGCTAGGATTACAGGCATAAGCCATTGTGCCCGATTATACTAAATTTTCTTTATCCAGTCTACCATTGATAGGCATTCAAGTTGATTCCATGTCTGCTATTGTGAATAGTGCTGCAGTGAATACGCTTGTGCTTAGGTCTTTATGATAGAATAATTTATATTTCTTTGAGTATATACCCAATTATGAGGTTGCTTGGTGAAATGATAAATCTGGTTTTAGTTCTGCAAGGAATTGTCACACTACCTTTTACAATGGTTAAACTAACATACACTCTTAACAGCAGTGTGTAAGTATTTCCTTTTCTCAGCAACCATCACAACATCTATTTTTTGACTTTTTAATAGCTGTTCTCCCTGGTGTGAGATGGCATCTTGTGTTTTTTCTTTGTATTTTTGTAGTGATTATTGGTGATCATTTTATTATATGCTCGTTAGCCACATATTTTTCTTCTTTTGAAAAGTAACTTTTTCATGTTTTTTGTCTACTTTTTAGTGAGGTCTTTTTTTTCTGTAAACTTGTTGAAGTTTCTTATGGATTCTAAATATTAGATCTTTGTCAGAAGCATAGTTTGCAAATATTTTCTACTATTTTGTAGGTTGTCTGTTTACTGTGTTGATAATTTCCTTTTCTGTGAAGAATCTCTTTAGTTTAATTAGGTCCAATTTGTCAATTTTGGCTTTTGTTGCAATTGTTAAGTTGCAACAATTCCTAAGGTATCTTCCAGGGTTTTTTTTTTTTATGATTTTAAAATACACATTTCAGTCTTTAATTATTCTTGATTTGATTTTTGTATATGGGGTAATAAAGTGGTCCAGTTTCAGTCTTCTACATACTGCTAGCTAGTTATTCCACCACCATTAAAAAAATAGGAAATTCTTTCCACATTTCTATTTCCATTGTCACCTTTGTTGAAGATCACATGGTTTTAGGTGTGTGGCATTATTTCTGAAGTCTCTATTCTGTCGTATTGGTCTATGAATTTGTTTCTGTACCATTCCATGTTGTTTTGTTTACTGTAGCTCTGTAGTATAATTTGAAGTCAGGTAATGTAATGCCTTCAACTTTGTTGTTTTTGCTTGTGATTATCTTGGCTATTTGGACTCTTTTTTGGTTTTAAATAAATTGTAAATAGTGGGGTTTTTTTTCCTTTAGTTTTGTTAAAAATATTTTGGTCCTTTGATTAGAATAGCATTAAATCTGTAAATTTTGGGGGCAGTATGATCATACTTAGGATATTGAGCTTTTCTATTTATGAGCATAAAGTTGTTTTCTATTTGTTTGTGCCATTTCTGATTGCTTTAAGCATCGTTTTGTCATTCTTATAGAGATCTTTCACCTAGCTGGTTAGCTATATTCATAAATATTTTATTCTTTTTGTGGCAATTGTGAATGTGATTGTGTTTATGATTCATATTTGGCTTGGATGTTGTTGATTTACAGGAATGCAACTAATTTTGTACATTTATTCTGTATCCTGAAATTACACTGATGTTGTTTGTAAGTTTAAAGAGCTTTTCTGCCAAGACTATATGGTTTTTCAGATGTAGAGTCAGGTAGTCTGCAAACAGGGATAGTTTGATTTCCTCTCTTCCTGTTTAAATGCCCTTTATTTTTATATTTTGCCTGATTGATTGCTCTGACCAGGACTTCCAATTTTATCTTGAATAGTAGTGTTGAAAGAAGGCATCTTTGCTTTGTGCCAGTTTTCAGGGAGGAATCCGTCAAGCTTTATTTTTATTTTTATTTTTTATTTTTGAGATAGAGTTTTCTTTTGTTTCCGGGGCTGGAGTGCAGTGGCACAATCTTGGCTCACTGCAGCTTCCACCTTCTGAGTTCAAGTCTTCTCCTTTCCTAGCCTTTTGAGTATCTGGGATTATAGTCAACCACCCTCACATCTGACTAATTTTTGTATTTTTAGTAAAGACGGCATTTTGCCATGTCAGCTAGGTTGATCTCAAACTCCTGACTTCAGGTGATCCACCTGCCTTGCCCTCCTAAAGTGCTGGAATTACAAGTGTGAGCCACTGCATCTATCTGCTTCCAGGTTTTGTCCATTCAGTATGTTGGCTGAGGTTTTGTCATAGATAACTTATTATTTTAAAGTATGTACCTTCAATGCCTAGGTTATTGAGGGTTTTTAACATAAAACATGTTAAATTTTATCGAAAGATTTTTCAGCATCTATTGAAGTAATCTTGGGGTTTTTGTGTTTAGTTCTGTTTATGTCATGAATCACATTTATTGATTTGTGTGTGTTGAACCAGCCTTGCACACCCAGAACAAATTGTACTTGATCATAGTTGGTTAGCTGTTTTATATGCTGCTGGATTTGGTTAGTCAGTATTTTGTTGAGGATTTTTGCATTAATGTTCAAAGATATTGGCCTGATTTTTTATTTAAATCTCTGCCAGGTTTTGGTATTAGAGTAATGCTATTCTTATATAATAAGTTGGAGAGAAGTTACCTTTTCTTAATTTCTTAGAATAGTTTCAGTAGAAATAGTACCAGCACTTTTTTGTACATCTAGTAGAATTCAACCCTGAGAATGTCTGGTCCTTGTCTTTATTTAATTGGTAGGCTATGTATTACTAGTTCAATTTTTGAGCTTTGTATTTATCTATTTAAGGCTTTTTTTTTAAATTTGTTCATTCTTGGAAGAATGTATTTGTTCAATAATTTGTTCTTCTTTATTTTTTTGAGACGGGATCTCACAATGTTGCCGAGGCTGGAGTGCAGTGGCTATTCACAGGTGCGATCCCACTACTGATCAGCATGAAAGTTTTGACCTACTCCATTTCCAACCTGGGGTGGTTTACCCCTCTTTAGGCAACCTAGTGGTCCCACATTCTTGGGAGGTCACCGTATTGATGCCGAGCTTAGTGTGGACACCCGATCAGCATAGCTCACTTTAGCCCAAAACTCTTGGACTCAAGCGATCCTCCCACCTCAGCCTCCCTAGTAGCTGGGACTACAGGTGTGTGCCACAGCTCCTGACTTTTTTCTATCTTTTTTTTTTTTTTGAGACAGAGTTTTGCACTGTCGCCCAGGCTGGAATACAGTGGCCTGCTCTTGGTTCACTGCAAACTCTGCCTCCTGGGTTTAAGCAATTCTCCGCCTCAGCCTCCCAAGTAGCTGGGATTACAGGTGCCCACCACCACCTGGGCTAATCATGGGATTTCACCATCTTAGCCAGGCTGGTCTTGAACTCATAACTTCATGATCCACTTGTCTTGGCCTCCCAAAGTGCTGGGATTACAGGCGTGAGCCACCTGTGCCCGGACAGTTTATTTATTTTTTTCAAGATGTTTTTGTTTGTGTACACAGAAATGTTCATAGTAGACTTCATTATATTTTTGTGGGGTCAGTGGTAATGTGTCTTTGGTTATTTCTGATTGTGTTTATTTCAATCATTCCTTCTTTCTTCATTAGTTTAGCTAGTGGTTTATTTATCTTTTTTTTCATAGATTTAATTACTGGATCTCTTGATATTTTGTACAATTTTTATGTCTAAATTTAGTTAAGATTTGATTTTGGTTATTTCTTGCCTGCTTCTAACTTAAGGGTTGATTTGCTTTTGCTTCTTTCATTCTTTTATTTATAATGTCAGGTTGTTAAATGAAGATCTTTCTAACTTTTTGATTTGGGAGTTAAATGGTATAAATTTCTCTTTTAACACCACCTTAGCTGTACTGCAGAGATTCTGATGTGTGTGTGTGTGTTTTGGTTGTTCTTTTTTGGTTTCTTAAATTTTTTTTGAGATGGAGTTTCGCTCTTGTTGCCCAATTCAAGTGCAATGGCACGATCTCAACTCACTGCAACCTCCGCCTCCTGGATTCAAGCATTGTCCTACCTCAGCCTCTCAAGTGGTTGGGATTAAAGGCATGTTCCACCACTCCCACCTAATTTTTGTAATTTTAGCAGAGATGGGGCCAGGCTGGTCTTGAACTCCTAACCTCATATGATCTGCCTGCTTCACCTTCCCAAACTGCTGGGATTACAGGCATGAGCCTCAGTGTGTGGCCTGTTTTTTTGTTCTTATTTGTTAAAAAAACAAAAACAAAAATACATACTGGTTTCTGCCTTAATTTCATTATTTACCAATAAGTTAGTGCAGGTCATTTAATCTTTATGTAATTGTATGGTTTCAAGTTGTCTTCTTTTTATTGAATTATATTTGTGTCAAGCTGTGGTCTGTCTGTATGGTTTGCAAAATTTTGAGATTTTGAATTTACTGAGGATTGTTTTATTTCTGATTGTGTGGTCAGTTTTAGAGTATATATAAAAATATTTCTATATCTATATCTATATATTTTTTTGAGACAAGATGTTGCTTAGTCACTCAGGCTGGAGTGAAGTGTCACAGTCTTGGCTACATACAAATAAGAGAAAATAGCTTACTAAAATATTCTTAAAACATTTAGATTATGTGTAGATTTTTATCTTCTTTTGAAATATATGTAAATCATATTAACAGCTAAATAAATGTTTTGTCATTTTTTTTCTTTTTGACTCAGGATTGTCTTTATCTGGGACCTGACATCAATTGCTTGGTTTTTGTTTTGGCAAAAGATGATTCTTACTATTTTTAGTCTTTTAAAGTTGACTCAGATTTGTTCAGAGCAAAGCTCATTCCAAGAGCACGTAAAAGTTGAGCATAAATGCCGGATGAAATTTAGCAATACAGAATTATAAAGACTAAAAGATAGTGAGTAAGTTGTTTGACAGAAATGTGGTTATCCAAAGTGATTTTGCAGGCTGAATTATTTATACTACAAAAGCAAAAAGAGTTCAGTTTTCTTTCTATCTTTCTTTCTTTCTTCCTTTCTTTTTCTCTTTCTCTCTTTCTCTCTTTATTTCTCTCTCTCTCTCCTTTCTTTCTTTCTCTCTCTTTCTCTCTCTCTCTGTTTCTTTCTTTCTTTTCTTTTCTTTTCTTTTTTATAGAGATGGGGTTTCTCCATGTTGGTCAGGCTGGTCTCAAACTCCTCACCTCAGGTGTGATCTGCCTACCTCGGCCTCCCAAACTGCTGGAATTATAGGCATGAGCCACCGCGCCCGGCCTTTTTTTTTTTTTGAGATGGGGCTTAGCTCTTGTTGCCCAGGCTGGAGTGCAATGGAGGAGTCTCAGCTTACTGAAACCTCCACCTTCCAGGTTCAAGCCATTCTCCTGCCTCATCCTCACAAGTAGCTGGGATTACAGTTTCCTGCTACCACGTTTGGCTAAGTTTTGGTATTTTTAGTAGAGGTGGAGTTTTGCCATGTTGACCATGGCTGGTCTCAAACTCCTGACCTCAGGTGAGCTGCCCACCTCAGCCTCCCAAAGTGCTGGGATTATAGGCATGAGCCACCATGCCTAGCCTCAGTACATAAACTGAACAGTGGAGTCTGTTGTCAAACTTTGATTTCTATTTATTATTTAGTACAATTAGCATAGTTATGTGTAGTGTTCGTAAACAGCCTGCATTCATATACATTCAATAGTATTTTCTACAATAGTATGAGTATAAAGTCACAATATTTACTTTGAATGCATTCCTTAGTTATTTTAATATTGTGTTTCATACTTTTAAAAAGTAAAGTTTCTCAACAAATTTAATTACAGAAAATTTTTGAAAATCTTATATACATTTGGACTAGTACATTAAAATTATTGATATTTACATATTTATAAATAATATCCCAAAAATTTACTATCAAATTGTTACAGTAGCTATTAGTCTGATATGATTATCAATTTAACCAGTAAGGAGAATTATATGTAAGCATAATTTTAGTGTCTTTTATTTTACAAATTGGAATGCTGCTATTACAGGACAAATAAAGGCAGGTGTTGTGGCTGCCCCAAAACCTTAATAGCTTTCCATTTAGCTATGTTTCAGGTTCACATATATTCCACTATATTACCACAGGAAGTTTTAAATTTTTTATCAAAAAGTGCTGGTGGAAGTTGTCAGATATATTTCGATATAGATTCTGCATTCAATGGCTAGAAGATTAGAGAGCAGCAGAGATTAAAAAAAATCTTTTAAAATTCTACTAATAATATGGCCCCTTTCTTCATAATACTCATGTTTCTCATGCTGAGAGTAGCTATGCACTTTGAGCATTTAGAGAGAAATTATTTTTAGAGAAATATTTTTTGGCTGACTTAATAAATCTTATATCTGATCTCAGTTTTCTTCTTAAGATGCTTTTCTTTTCTTTCTTTCTTTTTTATTTTTTTGAGATGGAATTTCGCTCTTGTTACCCAGGCTGGAGTGCAATGGTGCGATCCTGGCTCACTGCAACCTCCTCCTCCTGGGTTCAGGCAATTCTCCTACCTCAGCCTCCTGAGTAGCTGGGATTACAGGCACGCGCCACCATGCCTAGCTAATTTTTTTAATTTTTAGTAGAGACAGGGTTTCACCATGTTGACCAGGATGGTTTTGATCTCTTGACCTCGTGATTCACCCACCTTGGCCTCCCAAAGTGCTGGTACTACAGGCGTGAACCACCGCGCCCAGCCCTTAAGATGCTTTTCTTTTTTTCTCTCAATATAGTCTTTCTTGAAGTGAGAGCTGTTTTTCTTTGGAATGCTTTGTGTCTGTTTTAGAAGCCCTATGGGTATCACATAAAGTTTGTGAAAAGTGTAGGCTGTCACAGTGAGAACTCTTGGAGCTATCTCTGGATGCATGGTGGAAATCCAGCAGTATTTCTTCCATGTCACCATTATAAATAGACACTGTAGATTAAATAATGCTCTTATTCCCATTATTGTGAAGGTGCAGTTCTACCCAGGAGCCCTGCAGGCTCTGCTCCTGCAGCTTAGGCTTCACTCTGTGATGTGACACTGAAGTGCTGCTGTGGCGATTGGCGCACACCTAAGATGTGAGCTGCTACCTGTAAACATTGTGCTGTGGGCTGTATCTCAGTGGCAGATGGTAGAAAACAAAAGAGAACGCTGGCCACCAGAAGAGGGGAAGCAGGAGTGCTCTAGCCCAGTCCTCAGGGAGTAGAGAGCCACTGCTTTAAAATGCAAATAGCCAAAAAGATACCAACCTATTCAAGCACTTTTGTAGAAGAGTGAAAGTCTACCTTAAGCAGGCACCTGGCTTCAAGTTGCAAAACTACCTTCTGTCCTGAAGATGTGAAAAGCTTATTTTGTTATTGAATATAACCAATTAGCATACATGAATGGCCTCTCCAAGGACCGGATGAATTTAGAATCAACTATGTATGACATGGTGCTTTAAATTCTTCTACTTGTGAACTAATTGTGGTAACTGTCTTTCTGTCTTTTTAATCTCTTAAGCCGACTGACTGTAATACATGTGACATTCAGATTTAATTGTGTAATGAAACAGTTTTCTTTCTGTTCTATTATTGTGGTTTCTCTGGAGCTGAAGATAATTTCTTTAAAAATTGTATTTCCCAAACACTGTGTAGAATTACCAGACCAAATATAAACATAAGGTGCCAACCAAGCTTTATTCTACAGGGGATGTTTCCTCTCAGGCTTCCAGTCAACCACTGGAATTTCATGCTGTCACCTAAATATGCAGGCAGAATTGTGTCTCTGCCTATTTGGTATCTATAGTCCTCTACAGTGACTTTTAGAGAGGCTAGACCAGCTTTTTACAAACTTAATGGGCAGATATTAATCATTTTACTTCTTTCAATGGCTCTTGTGTCTTCAGAACTGAAACTGACTCAGAGGCCATAGAGCACAGAAACCCAATCTGAGTAACACGTATGCATTGAGTAGACAAAGACATGAGAATCTCCACTTCTTTTTCCCTCCTCTCGCTGAAATGCTCACAATTGCAGGTAAAATCTGCTGCTACTCCACCCATCTGGGACCTAAATCTGGAACTCTAAAATCTAAATTTAGGTCTTGAAATTTTAAAAAACAAAACAAAATAAAAAAAAAACAAAACTTTTATTTGAGGAATGCAAGTCTTTTTACTTATAAAGTTTAGAGAGACTTTAAAATAAGAGCACAATTATGTTTTTCTCTTTTCTTTCAACTATTTGTTTATCTTTTGAAACCGTTCACTACTGCCACAAGTAGGTATACGTTAAACTAATAATGTCACACTGGACACTATGTTCTATACCTTAACATTAATAATGTTAAGTCAAAAAGTAATTAAACTTATTTATTTAAATAAGTCAGTGTCAGTAGCAGGAGAGGGCACCTGAGAACAAAAAAAGAGAAACTTATATTTAAAACTGCCGTCTTTATTTCTGTGGAGCAGCTCATTGTTCCTGAATCATTTCTGTTATAAAAGACAGAAATTGTAGTTTTTCTATCTTGGGCCATCTGCCTTTGGGTGTGGTGGTGACAGGTAAACATGTGGTGCTCAAAATTGTAAAGAACTATTCTAAAGATGCAGGTGTAATTAGTCCAGCAGATCTCACCTGAGAAGCAATTCTAGAGGTGGAGGAGAAAGAGAAAAAATGACTTTTTTTTTTTTTCCAGTTAAATATGTCTCAGATCAAGAGTTGTGTTTGCTCTGCCTCCTGCAGTGTGATGCATTTAGTACTTGCAAATCTTTACTTCTATTACCCGTGTTTTTTCTCCTTAATGAGTTTTTCAACTTAAAAAAATGCTTATGATAGTCAAGGGTCTCTGAAAAATATTGTTTTTTTCTAAATATCGTAGCCTTCTCTACATCGTGGCTTCTTATATGCCATGCAGAATTCTCAACATAAATTTATCATCTGCAATATTGAAAATGTTCACTTTGTGGCTGTTGAACATGGACAAGTGTGGATAATATTTCTATGGGGAAAACCTGGGGTTCCTAGTAAAGATGGAGAACATATAATGTTGAGGTTATATTTGTATTTTTTTATATCTCTATGTATTACATGATTAAGAAAATGCTCATTTAAACAGGATGACATTTATTACCCAGAAAGTTCTGAAAAAAATTATCAGGAGTTACTTGCTTATTAGGGTGCTAAAGAAAGACTACTTAAAATTCCTATTAAAAATTGTAGAACATGGAAGATATCTGTATCTTGAACTTTCCATAAAACTATTTTCTTAGGTTTAAATTTTGACTGTAATTTACTTTGGTGGTGGCAGTATCTCAGTAGTAATGATGTGTTCTGGGTGTATCAGTACAGTATAAAAACTTGTCCTAGTGCAGTTGATGTTAATAAGCTTTTTTGTAGATTTTTTCACTACAGAGTTATTTTTTTCTTCATCATTAATTATCTTTATGAAGGTAATATGCATAAACCATCACATTTAATCTGGCAGCTGTCCCCCCATATTTTTTAAGGTTTTTTTTTTCTTAATTGTACTTTAAGTTATGGGGTACATGTGCAGAACATGCAGGTTTGTTACATAGGTATAGACATGCCATGGTGATTGGCCATATCCATCACCCCATCATCTACATTAGGTATTGCTCCTAATGCTAGCCCACCCTAGACCCCCAGCCCCCGACAGTCATAGTATGTGTGATGTTCCCCTCCCTGTGTCCAGATGTTCTCATTGTTCCACTCCCACTTGTAAGTGAGAACATGCAGTATTTGGTTTTCTGTTCTTGTGTTCATTTGCTGAGAATGATGGTTTCCAGCTTCATTCATGTCCCTGCAAAGGACATAAACTTATTCTTATTTTTATGGCTGCATTGTATTCCATGGTATATATGTGCCACAGTTTTTAAGTCCAGTCTGTCATTGATGGGCATTTGGATTGGTTCCAAGTCTTTGCTATTGTGAACAGTGCTGCAATAAACATACCTGTGCATGTGTCTTTAGAGTAGAGTGATTTATAATCCTTTGTGTATATACCCAGTAATGGGATTGCTGGGTCAAATGGTATTTCTAGTTCTAGATCCTTGAGGAATTGCCACCCTGTCTTCCACAATGGTTGAACTAATTTACACTCCCACCAACAGCATAAAATTATATCTATTTCTCCACATCCTCTTTGGCATCTTTTGTCTTCTGACTTTTTAGTGATCACCATTCTAACTGGTGTGAGATGGTATCTCAATGTGGTTTTAATTTTCATTTCTCTAATGACCAGTGATGATGTGCTTTTTTTCCATATGTTTGTTGGCCACATAAATGTCATCTTTTGTGAAGTGTCTGTTCATATCCTTTGCCCAGTTTTGATGGGGTTGTTTATTTTTTTTCCTGTAAATTTGTTTAAGTTCTTTGTAGATTCTGGATATTAGCTCTTTGTCATATAGGTAGACTGCAAAAATTTTTCTCCCATTCTGTAGGTTTCCTGTTTACTCTGATGATAGTTTTTTTTAGCTGTGCAGAAGCTCTTCAGTTTAATTAGATCCGATTTGTCTAATTTTGGCTTTTGTTACCGTTGCTTTTGGTATTTTATTCATGAGGTCTTCGCCCAGGCCTCTGTCCTGAATGGTATTGCCTACATTTTCTTCTAGGGTTTTTATGGTTTTACGTCTTACATTTAAATCTTTAATTCATCTTGAGTTAATTTTTGTATAAGGTGTAAGGAAGGGATCCAGTTTCAGCTTTCTGCATATGGCTAGACAGTTTTCCCAGTACCACTTATTAAATAGAGAATTCTTTTGCCATTTCTTGTTTTTTGTCAGGTTGGTTAAAGATCAGATGGTTGTAGGTTTGTGGCATTACATCTGAGGCCTCTGTTCTGTTCCATTTGTTTATATACCTGTTCTGGTATCAGCACCATGCTGTTTTGGTTACTGTAGCCTTGTAATATACTTTGAAGTCAGATAGTGTGATGCCTCCAGCTTCACCCCCACCCCTTTAGAATTGTCTTGGCTGTGTAGGCTCCTTTTTTGGTTCCATATGAAGTTTAAGGTGGTTTTTTCCAATTTTGTGAAGAAAGTCAATGGTCGCTTGATGGGGATCGCATTGAATCTTTACATTACTTTGGGCAGTATGGGCATGCTCACCATATTGATTCCTCCTAACCATAAGCATGGAATGTTTCTCCATTTGTTTGTGTTCTCTCTTATTTCCTTGAGCAGTGGTTTGTAGTTCTCTTTGAAGAGGTCCTTCACATCCCTTGTAAGTTGTATTCCTAGGTATTTAATTATTTTTGTAGCAGTTGTGAATGAGAGTTCACTCATGATTTGGCTCTCTGTCTGTTACTGGTGTATGAGAATGCTTGAAATTTTTGCACATTGACTTTGTATCCTGAGACTTTGCTGACTTTGCTGAAGTTGCTTATCAGCTTAAGGAGATTGTGGGCTGAGACAGTGGGGTCTTCTAAATATACAATCATGTTGTCTGCAAATAGAGACAATTTGACTTCCTCTTTACCTATTTTAATACCCTTTATTTCTTTCTCTTGCCTGATAGCCCTGGCCAGAACTTCCAATACTGTGTTGAATAGGAGTGGTGAGAGATGGCATCCTTGTCTTGTGCCAGTTTTCAAAGGGAATGCTTCCAGTTTTTTGCCCATTCAGTATGATATTGGCTATGGGTTTGTCATAAATAGCTTTTATTATTTTGAGATACACTCCATCAATACCTAGTTTATTAAGAGCTTTTAGCATGAAGCATTGTTGAATTTAGTTGAAGGCCTTTTCTGCATTTCTTGAGATAATCGTGTGGTTTTTGTCTTTGATTCTGTTTGTGTGATGAGATACATTTATTGATTTGCATATGTTGAACCAGCCTTGCATCCCAAGGATGAAGCTGACTTGATTGTAATGGATAAGCTTCTTTATATGCTTTTGGATTTGGTTTGACAGTATTTTATTTGCAGATTTTTGCATCAATGTTCATCAGGGATGTTGGCCTGATTTTTTTTTTTTTTTTTTCAGTTGTGTCTCTGCCAGCTTTTACTATCAGGATGATGTTTGCCTCATAAAATGAGTTAGGTAGTATTCCCTCTTTTTCTATTGTTTGGAATAGTTTCAGAAGGAATTTTACCAGCTCCTCTTTGTACCTCTGGTAAAATTTGGCTGTGAAACCATCTGGTCCTGGACTGTTTTTGGATGGCAGATTATTAATTGTTGCCTCAATTTCAGACCTTGTTATTGGTCTATTCAGGGATTGAACTTCTTCCTGGTTTAGTCTTGGGAGGATATAATTGTCCAGGAATTTATCCACTTCTTCTAGATTTACTGGTTTATGTGCAAATAGGTGTTGGTAGTTATCTCTGATGGTAGTTTGTATTTCTGTGGAAGCAGTGGTGATATCCACTTTATCATTTTTTATTGCATCTATTTGATTCTTGTTTCTTTTCTTTTTTATTAGTCTGGCTAGTGGTCTATCTATTTAGTTGATCTTTTCAAAAAACCACCTCCTGGATTCATTAATTTTTTGAAGGGTTTTTTTGTGTGTGTGTCTCTATCTCCTTTAGTTCTGGTGTGATCTTAGTTATTTCTTGTTTTATGCTACCTTTTGAATTTGTTTGTTCTTGCTTCTCTAGTTCTTTTAATTTTGATGTTAGTGTGTTAATTTTAGATCTTTTCTGCTTTCTCTTTTGGCCATTTAGTGCTAAAAATTTTCCTCTACATACTGCTTTAAGTGTGTCCCAGAGATTCTGGTATGTTGTGTCTTCATTCTCATTGGTTTCAAAGAACATCTTTATTTCTGCCTTCATTTATTTCAGTACTCATTCAGGAGCAGGTTGCTCAGTTTCCATGTAGCTGTGTGGTCTTGAGTGAGTTTCTTAATCCTGAGTTCTATTTGATTGCACTGTGGTCTGAGAGACTGTTTGCTATAAATTCTGTTCTTTTGCATTTGCTGAGAAGTGTTTTACTTCCAATTATGTGGTCATTTTTAGAATAGGTGCAATGTGGTGCCAAGAAGAATGTATATTCTGTTTATTTGGGGTGGAGGGTTCTGTCGATGTCTGTTAGGTCCGCTTGGTCCAGAGCTGAGTGCAAGTCCTGGATATCCTTGTTAATTTTCTATCTTGTTGATCTGTCTAATATTGACAGTGGGGTGTTAATGTCTCCCACTATTATTGTGTGGGAGTCTTAGTCTCTTTGTAGGTCTCTAAGAACTTGCTTTATGAATCTGGGTGCTCCTGCATTGGGTGCATAGATATTTAGGATTGTTAGCTCTTCTTGTTGCATTGATTCCTTTACCATTATGTAATACCCTTCTTTGTCTCTTTTGATCTTTGATGGTTTAAAGTCTGTTTTATCAGAGACTAGAATTGTAACCTCTGTTTTCTTTTTGCTTTCAATTTGCTTGGTAAAAATTACTCCATCTCTTTATTTTGAGCCTCTGTGTGTGTCTGCGTGTGAGATGGGTCATGACTCTTTATCCAGTTTGCCAGCCTGTTTCTTTTTATTGGGGTATTTAGCCTATTTACATTTAAGGTTAATATGGTTATGTGTGAATTTGACCCTGCCATTATGATGCTGGTTATTTTGCCCATTGATGTAGTTTCTTCCACGCATTGATGGTCTTTACAATTTGGTATGTTTTCCAGTGACTGGTAGCAGTTATTCCTTTCTATGTTTAGTACTTCCTTAAGGAGCTGTTGTAGGGCAGGCCTGGTGCTGTTCTTTAGGTTTTCTTTGCACTTATCTTTCTTTGGTAAATGAAAGCTTTCTTCTTTGTTTACAGGCCAGAAAAACTGAAAACAAACACACAAACAAGAAAACAGGCTCTTTCACTTACTGGATGTTTGACAAAATAGTTTTTGGGGCCAAAACATTGGCATTACTGGTGAGCTTGTTAGAAATTCAGTAACTCAGACTTTATTTCAGATCTCCTGAAAAAATAATCTGCATTTACAAGATGTCCAGTTTTGTACACATTAAAATTTGAATGGTACCTTCTAACTCAACATGTCTATCTTGTATGAAAAATAAAAACAACTATGTCTTTTTCTTCTGAAAAATATACAGAACTCATTCTGTATTATGTAAATATAGCACACAAAAATGCACATGTTAGTGTTTATGCCCTCTATTTTCCACTTTATCATCCAGACGAGTATCATATATACACTGATGTTGTGGATATTATGCTACTCTCTTTTCTCAGAGTTAGAGAATATGTTACAAAATGTTTCTATATTGACAATTATTTTATTGGATAGTTTCAGCCACTCTTATAAGTCAGAACCAGTTCTATTCACTTTCTCATTTTACCTTGAGTCAAATGAAAAATTCTGCCCGTACCTACTTTGTAAATATGTGTGTTTGTCTATGTTTTCCAGGGACTGTTGACATTTAGGGATGTGGCCATAGAGTTCTCTCTGGAGGAGTGGCAATGCCTGGACACTGCACAGCAGAATTTATATAGGAATGTGATGTTAGAGAACTACAGAAACCTGGCCTTTCTGGGTGAGGATAGCTTTAATATGGAATTCCTAATATAAACTAAAGGTTTCATTACTTTTCTGTAGAATGTATTTTGCTTATTTATACTTTCAGATTTCTGTTTTCAAGAAAATCCTGGGGATTTGTCTGTTTAGAAAAGAATTTCTTCAAGATATTTTATTTTGGCCCGAAGTTTCCATATTTCTGAGCTGATCTGTGTCCTTCACTTTAGTGATAATTTCAGTAGTTTAGTGGCATAGAACATTGTTTCTCACACCTTAAAGTCTAATTGCCATCAGGAATTTTTGATTGAGTTGTAACAGGCAGTGAAATTAAGAATCTATAAAATTAAAATATTTCATAAATATTAAAAAATTTCTGTTATAAATTGGTATATTGGGATACATTTATTAGAATATTATATCCTCTTTACTGAGCACATTACTAAGTTGGTAATTGGAAAACATGAGCAAGATTCATGTTATTTTTAATAAAACAGGTATTGCTGCCTCTAAGCCAGAGTCGATCACCTGTCTGGAGAAAGCAAAAGAGCCCTGGAAGATGAAGCAACATGCGATGGTGGATGAACCCCCAGGTAGGTGAGAGTGAATACAACAGACGACATGGATGAGCGGTCCAAAGTCAAGGAGAAAGCCAGTCTTTAAAGTGATTTGGGAAGCTGTTATCCAAAGGAAATAGTTTCTGAGAAGCCTGTAATTAAAAAAAAAATTATACTCTCACATAAGGGCATCTTCTGTCTTATGCTTCTAAAGTATCTAAGAATTCTACTTTTCCTTAAATGATCTTCCTTCCTACAGTGACAGCCAAAGTACTGTTCATGGCAGACAATAAAGTGTAAAATCTGATTTATTTTTTCTTGTTTTTGTGGAGAGACAGGTATCTGCATAATTTTGATATACTGTATGTTAACCTATTTGTTTTTTTTTTTTTTTGAGATGAGGTTTCACCATGTTGGCCAGGATGGTCTCAATTTCCTGACCTCATGATCCACCCACCTCGGCCTCCCAAAGTGCTGGGATTACAGGTGTGAGCCACTGCACCTGGGGTTAACCTATTTTTTAAGTTCTCGTTTTGCATCATGACTGAAATGCATGACAGCAGTGGTTTCTGTTCCATTGATTTTTAAAAAATTTTTTCTGCACATTTCATCCTGTTTTCACTACTATAGTCTTGAAATATTGTTCAAAATTATAAAGTGTGATGTCATTCTGCTTTATTCTTTTTCCTCAAGATTGTGTTGGCTATTCAAAGTTTATTGTAATTTTATGTACATTTTAGGGTTATATTTTTTATTACTGTGGAATAATACTGGAATTTTGATAAGGAGTCTGTTGAATCTGTAGATCACTTTGCATATTATGGCAGTTTCACAATACTTATTCTTTCAATAGAAATCACATATTCTAAAATTTATTTTTGCCCTCTCTAATTTTTATCATTGATATAGTTTTCACTTAAAAGATTTATAAGTTCCTTGGTTAAATTTGTTCTAAAATTGATTATTTTACTGCTATTGTAAATTAGATTTTTTTTCTTTATCAAATAGTTTGTTTTAGGTATATGGAACCATAACTTTTATGTTAATTTATATTTTGCTAATTAACTGAGTAGTATTAAATTTATTAGTTTACACAGATTTTAATATAGTGTTTATGTTTTGTTAATATATAAGATTACATGATATACAAACAGCAACATTTTACTTATTGGTCTTCAATATCAATGTCTTTAAATTTTTCTTTTGACTATTTCTTCTTCCATATACTTTCAGTGCTATGTTAAAATAGAAGAATTGACAATAAGAAATAATAATTTTGCATTGGTGTCTGTAAATTTGAATGAGCAAACAGCTCTCCAAGTTTTTATAAACTGATTTGAGAAAGTAAAAATCTATTTTTGTTGGGTCTGCCAAGTGATAGAATGCCCTCTGGGTTTGTGGTGAAGAGGGGTTATAGCTTGGTCTTAAAGCTGCTGGGTTTGCACGCAGGTCCACCATTAGCTGTCTCATTAAAAGGGGCTTGGATAGTTGTAATTCTCATTTAACTTTTGGACAGAGTGAATATTCTTCAGGACTTTGCTCTGCAGGGCAGCTTCAAGGGCAGCTTTCTGCAGTCAGGTCTGCATATGGTGGGCTTTATATCAATATGTGGATGAGCATGGCTTTCACTGAGTACAAAAGAGGTTTCTCCCAGGTCACTCTGAGTTTGTACATAGGCAGAACTGGTCATGAACTGAGTCATGGATCTGCTTCAGGGATCACAGTAAAAGTCATGATCTGTAGGCCTGCTGGATGGCTATAAAATGGGGGACTTCATCCAGGCCTCTGGAAAAACAGGACCTCCCTCAGACTGTGGCTGGGAAAAGTTAGGGATAGTTATAGATTAAGTTCAAAATTCTCAGTGGAATCAAGTTAGGTGGAACATTTTCTCATCTGTAGCCAAAAACAGTAGTTTAGTAGTTTGCTACCTGAATGAGTGCCTTCCTTCTAAAAAAGATTGCCTTCAATCTTGGGCCTTAGCAGCGTTTCACAACTCCCTTCCTGAATCTCAGAGCTCTCTTAATGGCACTTATTTTTGAGATGGGGTCTTGCTACATTACCCAAGCAGGTCTTAATATTTTTACCAGAAGCAATTCTTCAACTTTAATGTACCATGTAGCTGACGTTTCAGGTGGGATCCGTGATGCCTGCTTCTCTCATAAAGGCATTTTTGTCAGGAATAGCTTACAAATTTTCTTGCTGTCAGGGGATAAGTAAATAGGGAACCCTTTTTTTAAAAAAAAATCTTATTAATGTCACTCTCCATATAAATTTTTACTTTCTATTTTTTACTTCAAATTTGTCTGTAATTCTAGATTCAGACACTTAGGGCAATATATTAAAATTTACATGTACCTGAATTAGATAGTATACAGGCAGGCAAAAAGGAATTATAGAATTTTCAACCATTTTTGTCAGCCTATATCTAAATAAAAACATAATTTATTTCCCAAATATTTGTTTTATATATGAGGCTCTGTTAAATATATGCATAATTTAGCAATGTAAGGCTATTTTTTGCTTCTAAACTTGGATTACAGTTGTTTTAGTTTGTGGAAAATGCATATATTTAAAACATAAAAATTTATACATTTTGGCTTTTCTTAATTTATACATATATTTTCTATATTTATTATATATATATGAATTTTTTATTGCACTTTATGTTCTGGGGTACATTTGCAGAACATGCAGGATTGTCACCTAGGTATATACATGGCAATGTGGTTTGCTGCCTGTATCCCTCCATCACCTATATCTGGCATTTCTCCCCATGTTATCCCTCCCCAACCTCCCCATCCCCTGCTGTCCCTCCCCTCTTCCACACCAACAGATCCCAGTGTGTGATGCTCCCCTCCCTGTATCCATTTGTTCTCATTCTTCAACACTTTCCTATGAGTGAGAACATGCGGTGTTTGATTTTCTGTTCTTGTGTCAGTTTGCTGAGAATGATGGTTTCCAGGTTCATCTATGTCCCTACAGAGGACACAAACTATTCATTTTCTGTGGCTGCATGGTATTCCATGGTGTATATGTGCCACATTTTTTTTTTTTTCAAAAAGGAAGCACAAGAAAAAGCAAAGAGAGACATAAAATGGAGGAGAAGTTATACCATTAAGAGTACTATCAAAGTAAGTCTATGGTTTAAATTCTGTTGTCATTGGTTTTACAATCCAATGTTCCACATTTTCTTTATCCAGTCTATCATCGATGGGCATTTGGGTTGGTTCCAGGTCTTTGTTATCATAAACAGTGCCATGATGAACATGTGTGTGCATATGTCTTTACAATAGAATGATTTATAGTCCTTTGGGTATATACCCAGTAATGAGATTGCTGGGTCAAATGGAATTTCTATTTCTAGGTCCTTGAGGAATCACCACACTGTCTTCCACAATGGTTGAACTAATTTACACTCCCACCAACAGTGTAAACGTGTTCCTATTTCTCCATGTCCTCTCCAGTATCTGTTGTCTCCAGATTTTTTAATGATTGCCATTCTAACTGGCATGAGAGGTTATCTCAATGTGGTTTTGATTTGCATTTCTTTAATGACCAGTGATGCTGAGCATTTTCTCATGTTTATTGGCCTCACATGTCTTCTTTTGAAAAGTTCAGTTCATGTTCTCCCACTTTTAAATTTTTTTTTTTTTTCTTGTAAATCTGTTTTAGTTCTTTGTAGATTCTGGATATTAGCTCATTGTCAGATGGTAGATTGCAAAACTTTTTTCCCATTCTGTTGGTTGCCTATTCACTCTAATGATTGTTTCTTTTGCTGTACAGAAGCTCTGGGGTTTACTTAGATCCCATTTGTCTATTTTGGCTTTTGATGCCAATGCTTTTGGTGTTTTAGTTGTGAAGTCCTTGCCTATGCTGGTGTTCTTTTTGCCTAGGTTTTCTTCTAGACAAGAAGAAACATTTTATGGTGTTAGCTCTTATGTTTAAGCCTTTAATCCATCTGGAGTTAATTTTAGTTTAAGGTGTCAGGAAGGGGTCCAGTTTCTGCTTTCTGCATATGGCTAGCCAGTTTTCCCAACACCATTTATTAAACAGGGAATCCTTTCCCCATTGCTTGTTTTTGTCAGGTTTGTCAAAGATCAGATGGTCGAAGATGTGTCACGTTGCCTCTGAAGGCCTGTGTTGTATTCCCTTGGTGTATATTTCTGTTTTGGTACCAGTACCATGCTGTTTTGATTACTCTAGCCTTGTAGTATAGTTTGAAGTCAGGTAGCATGATGCCTCCAGCTTTGTTCTTTTTGCTTAGGATTGTCTTGGCTATGCAGGCTCTCTTTTGGTTCCATATGAAGTTTAAGGTGTTTTTTTCCAGTTCTGTGAAGAAGGTCATAGGTAGCTTGATTGCAATAGTGTTGAATGTATAAATTATCTTGCGTAGTATGGCCATTTTCACAATATTGATTCTTCTTAACCATGAGCATGGAATGTTTTTCCATAGTTTATGTCCTCTCTTGTTTCATTGAGCAGTGGTTTGTAGTTCTCCTTGAAGAGGTCCTTTACATCCTTTGTTAGTTGTATTCCTAGGTATTTTATTCTCTTTGTAGCAATTGTGAATGGCAGTTCATTCTTGATTTGGCTCTCTTTAAGTCAAATTAAGGTTAGTGTATGGAATGCTTGTGATTTTTGCATATTGATTTTGCATCCTGAGACTTTGCTGAAGTTGCTTATCAGTTTCAGGAGATTTTGGGCTGAGACAATGGGGTCTTCTAAATATACAATCATGTCATCTGCAAATAAAGACAATTTGACTTCCTCCTTTCCTAATTGAATACAATTACTTTCTTTTTCTTGCCTGATTGCTCTGGCTAGAACTTCCAATACTATATTGAATAGGAGTGGTCAGAGAGGACATCCTTGTCTAGTGCCAGATTTCAAAGGGAATGCTTCCAGTTTTTGCCCATTCAGTATGATATTGTCTGTGGGTTTGTTGTATATAGCTTTTATTATTTTGAGTTCTGTCGATACCTAGTTTATTGAGAGTTTTTAGCATAAAGGGCTTTTGAAATTTTTCAAAGGCCTTCTCTGCATCTATTGAGATAATCGTGATTTTTGTCTTTGGTTCTGTTTATGTGGTGAATTACCTTTATAGATGTGCATATGTTGAACTAGTCCCCAGGATGAAGCCTACTTGATCATGATGAATAAGCTTTTTGATGTGCTGTTGCAGTTGGTTTGCCAGTATTTTATTGAAGATTTTTGCATCTATTTTCTTCATGGATATTGGCCTGAAGTTTTCTTTTCTTGTTGAGTCTCTGCTGGGTTTTCATATCAGGATGATATTGGTTTCATAAAATGGTTTGGGAAGGATTCTTTCTTTTTGTATTGTTTTGAATAGTTTCAGAAGGAGTGGTACCAGCTCCTCTTTGTATGTCTGCTATAATTTGGCTGTGAACTCATCTGAACCTGGGCTTTTTTTGGATGGTAGGCTATTAATTGCTGCCTCAACTTCAGCCCTTGTTATTGGTCTATTCAGGGTTCAACTTCTTCCTGGTTCAGGCTTGGGAGAGTGCAAGTGTCTAGGAATTTATCCATTTCTTCCAGGTTTACTGGTTTGTGTTCATAGAGTTGTTTGTAGTAATCTGATGGCAGTTTGTATTTCTGTGGAATCTGTGGTGATATCCCCTTTATCGTTTATCATTTTTTATTGCATCTATTTGATTCTTCTCTCTTTTCTTTTTTATTAATCTGGCTGGTGGTCTGTCTATTTTGTTGATCTTCTCAAAAAAACAGCTCCTGGATTTATTGTGTTTTTTTGAAGGGTTTTTTTGTGTCTCTATCTCCTTCAGTTCTGCTCTGATCTTAGTTATTTTTTGTCTTCTGCTAGCTTTTGAGTGTTTTTTTTATCTTGCTCCTCTAGCTCTTTCAGTTTTGATGATAGGGTGTCAATTTTAGATCTTTCCTTGCTTCTCATGTGGACATTTATTGCTAAAAATTTTCCTCTACACACTGCTTTAAATGTGTTCCAGAGATTCTGGTACATTGTATCTTCATTTTTGTTGGTTTCAAAGAACATCTTTATTTCTGACTTCATTTCATTGTTTATCCAGTCAACATTCAAGAGCCAGTTGTTCAGTTCCCATGAAGTTGTACAGTTCTGAGTTAGTTTCTTTCTTTTTTTTTTAATTGTATTTAGGTTTTGGGGTACATGTGAAGAACATGCAAGATTGTTGCATAGGTACACACATGGCAGTGTGATTTTCTGCCTTCCTCCCCATCACCTATATCTGGCATTTCTCCCATGCTATCTCTCCGAACTGAGTTAGTTTCTTAATCCTGAGTTCTAATTTGATTACATTGTGGTCTGAGAGACTGTTTCTTATAATTTCCATTCTTTAGCATTTGCTGAGACTTAATTTACTTCCAATTATGTGGTCAGTTTTAGAGGAGGTGTGATGTGGTGCTGAGAAGAATATATATTCTATGGATTTGGGGTGGCGAGTTCTGTAGATGTCTATTAGGTTTGCTTGGTCCAGATCTGAGTTCAAGTCCTGGATATCCTTGTAATTTTTTGTCTCATTGATCTGTCTAATATTGACAGTGGAGTGTTAAAGTCTCCCACTATTATTGTGTAGGAGTCTAAGTCTCTCTGTGGGTCATTAAGAACTTGCTTTATGTATCTGGGTGCTCCTGTATTGGGTGCATATGTATTTAGGATCATTATCTCTTCTTGTTGCATTGATTATTTTGCCATTATGTAATGCTCTTCTTTGTCTCTTTTGATCTTTGCCAGTTTAAAGTCTAGTTTTTCAGAGACTAGGATTGCAACTCCTTCTTTTTTTGCTCTCCATTTGCTTGGTAAATCTTCCTCCATCCCTTTATTTTGAGCCTATGTGTGACCTTCCATGTGAGATGGGACCTGGGTACAGCACACTGATGGGTTTTGGCTTTTTATCCAATTTGCCAGTCTGTGTCTTTTGATTGTGACATTTAGCCCATTTATATTTAAGGTTAATATTGTTATGTGTGAATTTGATCCTGCCATTTTGATGCCAGTTGGTTGTTTTGACTGGTAGTTGATGCAGTTTCTTCATCGTGTCAATGCTGTTTACCATTTTTGGAGTGGCTGCTACTGGTTGTTCCTTTTTATGTTTCATGCTTCCTTCAGGAGCTCTTGTAAGGCAGGCCTGGTGGTGATGAAATCTCTCAGCAGTTGCTTGTTTGTAAAGGATTTTATTTTTCCTTCCCTTATGAAGCTTATGAAGTTTGGCTGGATAAGAAATTCTAGGTTGAAAATTCTTTTCTTTAAGGATGTTGAATATTGGCCCTCACTTTCTTCTGGCTTGGAGGGTTTCTGCCAAGAGATCTTCTGTAAGTCTGATGGGCTTCCCTTTGTGTGTAACCCAACCTTTCTCTCTTGCTGCCCTTAGCATTTTTTCCTTCATTTTAATCCTGGTGAATGAAATGATTATGTGCCTTGGGGTTGCTCTTCTTGAAGAATATCTTTGTGGTGGTCTCTGTATTTCCTGGACTTGAATATTGGCCTGCCTTGCTAGGTTGGGGAAGTTCTCCTGGATAATATCCTGAAGAGTGTTTTCCAGCTCAGATTCATTCTCTCCATCACATTCAAGTACACCTATCAAACATAGATTAGGTCTTTTCACATAATCCCATATTTTTTTAGATTTTGTTCATTTCTTTTCACTCTTTTTTCCTCTAATCTTGCCTTCTTGTTTTATTTCATTGATTTGATCTTCAATGTCTGATATCCTTTCTTCTGCTTGGTCGATTCAGCCATGAAACTTGTGTATGCTTTGCAAAGTTCTCATGTTGTGTTTTTCAGTTCCATTGAGTGATTTATATTCTTCTCTAAGCTGTTTATTCTCACTAGCATTTCATCAAACCTTTTTTCAAGGTTCTTAGTTTCTTTGCGTTGGGTTAAAACATGTTCTTTTAGCTCAGAGAAGTTTGTTATTACTCACCTTCTGAAGCTTGTTTCTGTCAATTCATTAGACTCATTCTCCATCCAGCTTTGTTCCCTTGCTGGTGAGGAGTTGTGATCCCTTGGAGGAGGAGAGGCATTCTGGTTTTGGGTGTTTTCATCCTTTTTGCACTGGTTTCTTCCCATCTTTGTTGATTTATCTGCCTGTGGTCTTTGTAGTTGGTGATTGTCAGATGGGGTCTTTGAGTGGATGTCCTTTTTGTCAATGATGAAGGTATTTCTTTCTGTTTTTTAGTTTTCCTTCTAACAGGCCCCTCTGCTGTAGGACTGCTGGAGGTCCTCTCCAGAACCTGCTTGCCTGGGGATCACCTGTGGCAGCTGCAGAACAGTGAGGGTTGCTGCCAGGTTCTTCTTCTGTTATCTTTGTCCCAGAAGGATACCCGCCAGATGTCGGCGTGAACTCTCCTCTATGAGGTGTCTCTTTGGATATATAGGGGTCAGGGAGCTGCTTGAGGAGACAGTCTGTCCCTTATAGGAGCTGAAGTGCTGAGCTAGGTGCTCCATTGTTCCATTCAGAGCTGCAGGACAGGTGAGTTTATGTCTGCTGCAGCAGAACTCATAATCGCCTTTTTTCCCAGGTGCTCTGTCCTGGGAAGGTGGGGCTTTATTTAGAAGTTCCTGATGTGCTCCTGCCTTTTTTCAGAGCTGCCTAGCCCAGCAAGGAGGTAGCCTAGTCACAGTCTGCCAGCAGAGGTGCTGAGCTGTTGTGGGCTCTGCCCAGCTGCTGTGTGAACTTCCTTGTGGTTTTGTTTATAGAAGTATAGTTAGAACTGCCTTGGTAATGGTGATCTGCCTCAGTAATGGCAGACTGCCTTGGTAATGACGGATTTCCTCAATAGTGGTGGACTGCCTCAGTGATGGTGGATGCCCTTCCCCTCACAGAGCTGGACTGTCCCTGGTCCAGCTGCTCTTGCTTCAAAACTCTCAATGCAGAGCATTTCAGATTTCTGGTCTTTGTTGGGGGTGGGACCTGGTGAGCCAAATCACCTAGCTCCCTGTTTCAGATCCCTTTCTTTCAGTTGGATAGGCGGCTCTGTCTCCCAGGCATTCCAGGTGCCAGTTGAAGTGGCCACCCAGATTTGTGTGAGTTTTTGTGTAAAGACTCACTGCGCTGGCTGAAACAGCCGTGCTGGAAACTCATGGCACTTTTTAGCCTGGGAATCTCCTGGCCTGTGGTCAGTAATAACTTATTTGGAAATGTGGTGATCACTCACCCTCTGTTTTGTTATTGCTGGGAACTGCACTCCAGAGCTGTTCCTATTTGACCATCTTGGATCCGCCCCCTGCCTCCCCCACTATTTTCTTTTAAATGCTTCTGTAGTAAAAGGTTCTCACTAGCATCTCCTATTTATGGTTGTACTGCATTTTCTTTGAAATTTTATTGCCATACAATAGATACTAAATTTAAATTACTAAATTTAAAATGCCTGCCATCTCTGAATGCAGTTAATGTCAAACATTGCTGTTAACTAGACAAATTATTGGTTAATGTAAATTAATGTTGCCAACTATATTTTATGAGTAAACATTTCTTTCATTATTGTCTTGAAGTTCTATATTAGTGTGTCTTTTTAGTGTAAGTTTCTTAATATCAGTTTATTGTGTTTGTGGTTTTATGTATTAGAATTTTAGACAATTTGCAATTTTGTTTGTATACTTTAAGTGAATGTTGGGTTTAATTAAAAGATAAATGAGCCACATGTCTATCACAATCAGATTATACGTATGTATATGTTTATATTTACGCATATGACCCTAATATTGGTTATAGCTTATCTTGTATATATTCTTTCTTAGCTCATTTTCTTGTTTTTCTTCTTGTTTTATTTGAGGTGGAGTGTTGCTCTTGTTGCCGAGGCTGGAGTGCAATGCACAATCTCGGGTCACTTTGGTCTTCTTAAATTTATTTGTTGTTTTTGTTATATTTGTTGTTTTTGTTTGGAGATGTGATCTTACTCTGTCACCCAGCCAGAGTGTACTGGCCTGATTTTGGCTCACTGCAGCCTCGACCTATTGGTCTCAAGTGATCTTACCACCTCAGTGTCTCAAGTAGCTGGGACTATTCTTTGATTAGTTTTAGGGATAGTGTCTCACTATGTTAACCAGGCTGGCCTCAAACTTTTAACTCCAAGTGATTCTTTCACCTTAGTCTCTCTTAATGTTGGGATTGGAGGCAAGAACTACACCACCCAGCTGTCATTTCTATATTTAATAAGACTTAGTATGTGTCCTAACACAGTACCCAAGTGCAAAGAAGACTGTTTTGTATTCTCTTGCTTTTGACTGTAATGTTTTGTATGAGTCGGTTAAACCATGTTGGTTTATAATATGGTTTTCATGTTCATTTTCTTAAGCCACTAAATAATTGTATGATTTTTTAAAATAATTTTATTCTTTTTTTTTATTTTTTATTTATTTTATTTATTTATTTATTGCATTTTAGGTTTTGGGGTACATGTGAAAAACCTGCAAGGTTGTTGCATAGGTGCATATGTGGCAGTGTGATTTGCTGCCTCCCTCCCCTTCACCTATATCTGGCATTTCTCCCCATGCTAACCCTCCCCAACTCCCCACACCCCTGCTGTCCCCCCCAACTCCCCCCCAACATGTCTCCATGTGTTCTCCTTGTTCAACACCCACCTATGAGTGAGAACATGTGGTGTTTGATTTTGTGTTCTTGTGTCAGTTTGCTGAGAATGATGGTTTCCAGGTTCATCCATGTCCCTACAAAGGACGTGAACTCATCGTTTTTTATGGCTGCATAATATTCCATGGTGTATATGTGCCACATTTTTCCTGTCCAGTCTGTCATTGATGGGCATTTGGGTTGGTTCCAGGACTTTGCTATTGTAAACTGTGCTGCAATGAACATTCATGTGCATGTGTCCTTATAGTAGAACGATTTATAATCCTTTGGATATATGCCCAGTCATGGGATTGCTGGGTCAAATGGAATTTCTATTTCTAGGTCCTTGAGGAATCGCCACACTGTTTTCCACAGTGGTAGAACTAATTTACACTCCCACAAACAGTGTAAAAGTGTTCCTATTTCTCCACATCCTCTCCAGCATCTGTTGTCTCCAGTTTTTTTAATGATCGCCATTCTAACTGGCATGAGATGGTATCTCAATGTAGTTTTGATTTGCATTTCTCTAATGACCAGTGATGATGAGCATTTTTTCATGTTTCTTGGCCTCATGTATGTCTTCTTTTGTAAAGTATCTGTTCATATCCTTCGCCTATTTTTGAATGGGCTTGTTTGTTTTTTTCTTGTATATCTTTTTTAGCTCGTTGTAAATTCTGGATATCAGCCCTTTGTCAGATGGGTAGGCTGCAAAAATTTTTTCCCATTCTGTTGGTTGCCGATTCACTCTATTGACTGTTTCTTTTGCCGTGCAGAAGCTGTGGAGTTTGATTAGGTCCCATTTGTCTATTTTGGCTTTTGTTGCCAATGCTTTTGGTGTTTTGGTCATAAAGTCCTTGCCTACGCCTATGTCCTGAATGGTTTTGCCTAGGTTTCCTTCTAGTATTTTTATGGTGTTAGGTCTTATGTTTAAGTCTTTAATCCATCTGGAGTCAATTTTAGTGTAAGGTGTCAGGAAGGGGTCGAATTTCTGCTTTCTGCATGTGGCTAGCCAGTTTTCCCAACACCACTTATTGAACAGGGAATCCTTTCCCCATTGCTTGTTTTTATCAGGTTTGTCAAAGATCAGGTGGTTGTAGATATGTTGTGTCACCTCTGATGCCTCTGTTCTGTTCCATTGGTCTATATCTCTGTTTTGGTACCAGTACCATGCTGTTTTGATTACTGTAGCCTTGTAGTAGAGTTTGATGTCTGGTAGTGTGATGCCTCCCGCTTTGTTCTTTTTGCTTAGATTTGACTTGGCTATGCGGGCTCTCTTTTGGTTCCATATGAAGTTTGAAGTGGTTTTTTCCAGTTCTGTGAAGAAGGTCATTGGTAGCTTGATGGGGATAGCGTTGAATCTGTAAATTACTTTGGGCGGTATGGCCATTTTCATGATATTAATTCTTCCTAACCAGGAACATGGAATGTTTCTCCATCTGTTTGTGTCCTCTCTTATTTCGTTGAGCAGTGGTTTGTAGTTCTCCTTGAAGAGGTCCTTTACGTTCCTTGTTAGTTGTATTCCTAGGTATTTTATTCTCTTTGTAGCAATTGTGAATGGCATTTCGTTCTTGATTTGGCTCTCTTTAAGTCTGTTATTGGTGTATAGGAATGCTTGTGATTTTTGCACATTGATTTTGTATCCTGAGACTTTGCTGAAGTTGCTTATTAGGTTCAGGAGATTTTGGGCTGAGATGATAGGGTCTTCTAGATATACAATCATGTCGTCTGCAAATAGAGACAATTTGACTTCCTCCTTTCCTAATTGAATACCCTTTATTTCTTTTTCTTGTCTGATTGCTCTGGCTAGAACTTCCAGTACTATATTGAATAGGAGTGGTGAGAGAGGGCATCCTTGTCTAGTGCCAGATTTCAAAGGGAATGCTTCCAGTTTTTGCCCATTCAGTATGATATTGGCTGTCGGTTTGTCATAAATAGCTTTTATTATTTTGAGGTACGTTCCGTCGATACCTAGTTTATTGAGAGTTTTTAGCATGAAGGGCTGTTGAATTTTGTCGAAGGCCTTCTCTGCATCAATTGAGATAATCATGTGGTTTTTGCCTTTGGTTCTGTTTATGTGGTGAATTACATTTATAGATTTGCATATATTGAACCAGCCTTGCATCCCCGGGATGAATCCTACTTGATCATGGTGGATAAGCTTTTTGATGTGCTGTTGCAATCGGCTTGCCTGTATTTTATTGAAGATTTTTGCATCTATGTTCATCATGGATATTGGCCTGTAGTTTTCTTTCCTTGTTGAGTCTCTGCCGGGTTTTGGTATTAGGATGATGTTGGTCTCATAAAATGATTTGGGAAGGATTCCCTCTTTTTGGATTATTTGGAATAGTTTCAGTAGGAATGGTACCAATTCCTCTTTGTATGTCTGGTAGAATTCGGCTGTGAAACCATCTGGGCCTGGGCTTTTTTTGGGTGGTAGGCTCTTAATTGCTGCCTCGACTTCAGACCTTGTTATTTGTCTATTCAGGGTTTCGACTTCTTCCTGGTTTAGGCTTGGGAGGAGGCAACTGTCCAGGAATTTATCCATTTCTTCCAGGTTTTCTAGTTTATGTGCATAGAGTTGTTTGTAATAATCTCTGATGGTGGTTTGAATTTCTGTGCAATCTGTGGTGATATCTCCTTTATCATTTTTTATTGCATCTATTTGGTTGTTCTCTCTTTTCTTTTTTATTAGTCTGGCTAGTGGTCTGTCTATTTTGTTGATCTTTTCAAAAAACCAGCTCCTGGATTTATTGATTTTTTGAAGGATTTTTCGTGTCTCTATCTCCTTCAGTTCTGCTTTGATCTTAGTTATTTCTTGTCTTCTGCTAGGTTTTGAGTTTTTTTGATCTTGCTCCTCTAGCTCTTTCAGTTTTGACGATAGGGTGCCAATTTTAGATCTCTCCTTTTTTCTCATGTGGGCACTTATTGCTATATATTTTCCTCTAGAAACTGCTTTAAATGTGTCCCAGAGATTCTGGTATGTGGTGTCTTCGTTCTCGTTGGTTTCGAAGAATGTCTTTATTTCTGCCTTCATTTCAGTGTTTATCCTGTCAACATTCAGGAGAAAGTTGTTCAATTTCCATGAGGCTGTGCGGTTCTGGGTTGGCTTCTGAATTCTGAGTTCTAACTTGATTGCACTGTGGTCTGAGAGACTGTTTGTTATGGTTTCCGTTCTTTTGCATTTGCTGAGGAGTGATTTACTTCCAATTATGTGGTCAATTTTAGAGTAGGTGTGATGTGGTTCTGAGAAGAATGTATATTCTGTGGATTTGGGGTGGAGAGTTCTGTACATGTCTATTAGGTTTGCTTGTTCCAGGTCTGAGTTCAAGTCCTGGATATCCTTGTTAATTTTCTGTTTCATTGATCTGTCTAATATTGATAATGGTGTGTTGAAGTCTCCCACTATTATTGTGTGGGAGTCTAGGTCTGTTTGTAAGTCTTTAAGAACTTGTCTTATGTATCTGGGTGCTCCTGTATTAGGTGCATATATATTTAGGATCGTTAGCTCTTCTTGTTGCATTGATCCTTTTACCATTATGTAATGTCCTTCTTTGTCTCTTTTGATCTTTGTTGCTTTAAAGTCTATTTTATCAGAGATGAGAATTGCAACTCCTGCTTTTTTTTGCTCTCCATTTGCTTGGTCAATCTTCGTCCATCCCTTTATTTTGAGCCTTTGTGTATCCTTGCATGTGAGGTGGGTTTCCTGGATACAGCACACTGATGGGTTTTGGCTTTTTATCCAATTTGCCAATCTGTGTCTTTTGATTGGGGCATTTAGTCCGTTTACATTTAGGGTTAATATTGTTATGTGTGAATTTGATCCTGTCATTTTGATGCCAGCTGGCTGTTTTTCCCATTGGTTGATGCAGATTCTTCATTGTGTTGATGCTCTTTACCATTTTGTGCATTTTTGGAGTGGCTGGTACTGGTTGTTCTTTTCTATGTGTTGTGCCTCCTTCAGGAGCTCTTGTAAAGCCGGTCTCGTGGTGATGAAATCTCTGAGTACTTGCTTGTTCACAAAGGATTTTATTTTTCCTTCACTTATGAAGCTTAGTTTGGCTGGATATGAAATTCTGGGTTGAAAGTTCTTTTCTTTAAGGATGTTGAATATCGGCCCCCACTCCCTTCTGGCCTGTAGGGTTTCTGCTGAGAGATCTGCTGTGAGTCTGATGGGCTTCCCTTTGTGGGTAACCCGACCTTTCTCTCTGGCTGCCCTTAGTATTTTCTCCTTCATTTCAACCCTGTTGAATCTGACGATTATGTGCCTTGGGGTTGCTCTTCTAGAGGAGTATCTTTGTGGTGTTCTCTGTATTTCCTCAACTTGAATATTGGCCTGCCTTGCTAGGTTGGGGAAGTTTTCCTGGATAATATCCTCAAGAGTATTTTCCAGCTTGGATGTATTCTCTTCGTCACATTCAGGTACACCTATCAAACGTAGATTAGGTCTTTTCACATAGTCCCATATTTCTTGTTGACTCTGTTCATTTCTTTTTACCCTGTTTTCTCTAATCTTGCCTTCTCGTTTTATTTCATTGAGTTGATCTTCGACCTCTGATATCCTTTCTTCTGCTTGGTCAATTCGGCTGTTGAAACTTGTGCATGCTTCACGAAGTTCTCGTGTTGTGTTTTTCAGCTCCATCAATTCACTTATATTCCTCTCTAAGTTGTCCATTCTCGTTAACATTTCGTCAAGTCTTTTTTCAAGGTTCTTAGTTTCTTTGCATTGGGATAGAACATGTTCTTTTAGCTCACGGAAGTTTCTTATTATCCACTTTCTGAAAGCTGATTCTGTCATTTCATCACACTCATTCTCCATCCAGTCTTGTTCCCTTGCTGGTGAGGAGTTGTGCTCCCTTGTAGGAGGAGAAGTGTTCCGGTTTTGGGTGTTTTCATCCTTTTGCACTGGTTTCTTCCCATCTGTGTGGATTTATCCACCTATCGACTTTGTAGTTGCTGTCTTTCTGATTTTAGTAATTTTAAGTCTGCAGTAGCTGAACTCATAAACCCCCTTTTCTTCCCCCCAGGTGTTCTGTCCCGAGGAGTTAAGACTTTATGATTTTTCCGCTGGCTTGCAATTGTTTTCCCTGCCCACAAGGTGGCAGCCTAGTCACACTCAGCCTGCAGAGGCTTCGCTGAGCTGCTGTGGGCTCCGCCCAGGTTCCGTGTGAACTTCCCTGCAGTCCTGTTTATATGGGTGTAGTTAGAACTGCTTCCGCTATGCTGGCCTGCCCCTGTAGTGACGGAGTCACTGTAGTGACGGGTTGTCTTGGTTACGGCAAATTGCCCTGGGAACTGCAGGGTGTTTCCCGGTGGGGGTCGCCCCTCCTCCACAGAGCTGGACCGTCCCAGGTTCAGCCGTGTTTCCAGTGGCTACCTCTTTGCCCGGGAATCTCTTGGCTTGACTCCCTGCCTCAGTTCCCCTTGCTGGCCCAGTGGGGACCCAGTCTCGCTCACTCTGCACAAGAATTTGCTCCTCCCTGCCCCAGGTGCAGGCCGAGCGTCCTCGCCAGTCCAACCAGTGGCACTGGCAACCCGTGGGGCTCTTCTACCTGTGAATCTCCTGGTCTGTGGGCAGTAAAAATCCACTGCCCTGTGAGCCGCTGCATCAGCCAAAGCAGCCAAAGAAGCGGCTCTGAGATTCATGGCGCGCCCTTGCTCTGGAGTCTCCTGGCTTGGATCCCTGCTTCAGCTTCCCTTGCTGGCTCAGAGGGGACTCAGTCGCTCTTGCTCTGTACAACGAGCCGCTGCTCCCCGCCCCAGGACTCGAGCGGCCTTGCCGCTCAAACCAGCGGCGCTGGCGACCCGTGGGGATCCTCCTCCTGTGAATCTCCTGGTCTGTGGGCAGTAAAAAATCCGTCTGGAAATGCGGCGTCCACTCACCCTCTGCGCCTTCTCTCGGAGCTGCAATCCCGACTTCCTCCTAGTCGGCCATCTTGGATCTCCAAAATAATTTTATTTATTTATTTGTTCATTCATTTATTTTTGAGAGAAGTCACACTCTGTCAACCAAGCTGATTTGCAGTGTTGTGATCATGGCAGCCTCAACCTCCCAAACTCAGAAGATTCTTTCATTTCAGCCTCTCAGGTAGCTGGGTTATGAGTATGTAGCATCACACCTGTAATCTTCTAAGATACAGTAATTAGCCCACCTTAGCCTCCCAAAGTCCTGAGATTATGTTTCTTTTTCATTCATTCTTTATTTATTTATTTCCTTTTTTTTTTTTTTGAGACTAAGTTTTGCTCTTGTCACCCAGGCTGGAGTGCAATGTTACGATCTTGGCTCACTGCAACATCCGCCTCCCAGGTTCAAGTGATTCTCCTGCCTCGGTCTCTTGAGTAGCTGGGATTACCGGCACCCACAACCATGCCCAGCTAATTTTTGTATTTTTAGTAGAGTAGGGGTTTCACCATGTTGGCCAGGCCAGTCTCGAACTCCTGACCTCTGGTGGTCTGCCCTCCTCGGCCTCTCAAAGTGCTAGGATTACAGGTGTGAACCAGTGCACCCATCCTACATTTCTTTTTATTAAGTAGTTTAATTAATTTATATTTAAAATTATTTCTTAAAAATAAAATTATGGGCTCCAGGTGGAGCCACGCCCTGCTGGTGCTGTTGCCACTGCTGCTCTCGCTGCCGTCAGTCAGAGTGTGCCCGCTTCTTCAGGGCCCAGTCCCTCAGACCCATCACTGCTTCTAGACTCTACTGCAGTCTCGGATCTTGCTGGGAAAATGTCTGATAATTTTCGTTGGCAGATGCATTACCTGAACTCTCCCCTGCCAAAACTTCTGCTGTGAGCAATATAAAACCTGGCCAACCTCCTCAAGGCTGTCCAGGCTCCAAACCTTGGAATAATCTGAGTGCTCCACCTTCTGTACCATCTGGACTCCCACCACAGGCAACACCCTGTACTGTGCCTTTTGGACCAGCACCAGTGGAAATGTCTCCCTCCGTGCCTCCCACCGAACCAACTTCAGGACCCTCAGCACCCTTTCCTCCTTCCAGACCATCACACCCCCCACCTGGTGGTCCTTATCCAGCCCCAACTATGCTGGGCCCTGACCCCACAGGGCCATATCCTACATCAAATATACCCTTTCCAGAGCTACCTAGACCATATGGTGCACCCACACATCCAGCTGCAGCTGGTCCTTTAGGTCCATGGGGATCCATGTCTTCTGGACCTTGGGCACCAGGAATAGGAGGACAGTATCCTACCCCTAATATGCCATATCCATCTCCAGGACCATATCTGGCTCTTCCTCCTCCCCAAGCCCCTGGACAGCACCACCTGTTCCATGGAACACTGTTCCACCAGGAGCCTGGGGACCACGAGCTCCATATCCTGTCCCTACAGGATCTTATCCTACACCAGGACTCTATGCTACTCCCAAAAATCCTTTCCAAGTGCCTTCAGGAACTTCTGGTGCTCCACCGATGCCTGGTGGCCCCGATTCTTACCATTAAGTTAACAATGGATGAAGAGATGATACTTTGTTTTTTGAAGTACATCTCTCTGCACATGAATGCATATATAAAAATTGCTGGTTTCACTATTAGAGGGCATTCATGGAAGAACACTCTTGCACCTCTCAGAGAAGATAACTGTCTCTTGTACTTGGATGTGTCATACATTATATGTATACAATCAGATAAAAAAGCATGGAAGTAAATCATTCAGATGTGATTTTTATTTGGTTTTCATGGAAAGTTAAAGTGATTAAGTATATTGAATAGCTCTTTGACAGAATTTGTTTAAACTATGAAACTATGCACTTAAATATCTAAGATGATGTGGAGTATTGTTAGAATCTGCAACTCATTGACAATTTATTTCAAGAATTTTTCTATAATCACTTTCCCCTCCTAAATAAATGAACTTTGAGAATAACCCCTCATATCTAAACAAATGATGCCTCTCAACATTTTGAGCTGCTCTGTTGGATAAATAAACCTGGTCCTCCTGAGGTTATATTTTGGATATACATTTTAAAACTGTCAGTAATTATTGTCAGATGTGGAGTTCAGTAGCCAGCCAATGTTCAGTTTTATCCTTGAGCTTTTAATAAAAACTTCCTGGTTTGTTTTTAGTTATGTGAGTCATACAGCACTAAAGTCTCCTCTTTATGGAAACTTTTTTCTTTTTAATCCAGGCCAACATGTATGTAAATTAAATTTTTAAATAACTGATTATCTCTTTGTACTATTTAAGATTTGATTATGAGATGCGCATATTGCTTTGGAAAAAGCTCAAGGAAAGAAATAATTCTCTCCTTTGTTTTGAACTTCAGACTAGATAAAACCTAAGTATTGCTTAATTGCGACAAGTTGTTTTCATTGCCACAAAAACCCGAGGCAGCTCTTCTGCCCAGGGTGTTCCTGCAGCTACCCCACCCCACTTGCCCTTGGTTCTTTAGAAGGAGCACATCCCTTGATTCCTCCTTGATGTGGTAAACTGGCACACTCAAGAGGTCTAAAACATAAAACAGTTGTGTTTAGACAACCTTAAGTCATGCAGATATGACTGTTCTTTTTGTACGTGTGAATCAAAATAATGTGTCGTTCAGAGTCTGGTTAAGCTATGTCATTGTCTCCTGCATAATTTCCTGAGTCTTTTTGTAAAGTGCTTGTGTGCTTATGGCTAACAGTTCAGTTCTGTATTTGTTGACAGGTAACTAAGTGGAGTTGAGTGCCAATTTTGAAAAATTACCCTCTAGCTCTAACACTGAAAGTAATAATAAATTGTAGATCTCTGCAACTGAGTTTAAAGCCATATGACTGTATTGTTTATACATTAAGTATTGTTTATAACCAACAAAAAACAGCCCTAGTAGTTTTGTGGCACCTTATGTTTAAATCAGATTCTTAGATTTGGAGTAGACCTGACCTTGTTATTTATTAGATAACATTTTGAATATATCCATTAGATTTCTAAAATGTATTGTGAATTTTCTCAAACAAACAGGATTTATGCTGGAGTTCTGTTTTTGCTTAGAAATAAAATATTTAGTTTATTTCTGTTCTAATTAAAATGTCAAAAAAAATAAAGTTACTAGTTTATTGTTTTATGTGTTCCTGGGTGGTATATTTTTTCTTATGTACTGTTTTATTTCCTTAAATTTTATTTTATTTGTGTAGTGATGTGCTTCAATTATTTTTTAAATTTTGTTTTGCATAGTCTCTATAAATATTATCTTCCTAATCATCTTCTGTATTAATCTATTTTCATACTGCTGATAAATGCATACCTTAGACTGGGCAATTTACAAAAGAAAGAGGTTTATTGGACTTATAGTTTCATGTGACTGAGGAGACTTCACAATTATGGTGGAAGGTGAAAGGCGTGACTTACATGGTGGCAGATGAGAGAGAGAAAGCTTGTGCAGAAAAACTCTGTTATAAAGCCATCAGATTTCATGAGACTTATTCACTTTCATGATAACAGCACAGAAAAGACCTGCCCCCAGGATCCAGTTACCTTCCACAACATCCCTCCCAGAACATGTGGGAATTAAAGATGAGACTTGAGTTGGGACTCAGCCAAACCATATCATCTTAAAAAGTAAGGTTTACAGCTGGGCACGGTGACTCACACTTGTAATCCTAGCACTTTGGAAGGCCAAGGCAGATGGATCAACTGAGGTCAGGAGTTTAAGACCACCCCGACCAACATGGTGAAACCCCGTCCCTACTACAAATATAAAATTAGGCAGATGTGGTGGTGCATGCCTGTAATCCCAGCTACATGGGAGGCTGAGGCAGGAGAATTGCTTGACCCCAGGAGGTGGAGGCTGCAGTGAGCTGAGATCTGCCATTGCACTTCAACCTGGGCAATAAGAGTGAAACTTTGTCTGAAAACAAAAACAAAACAATGGAGTTTACATGTAACATTTTAAAATAAAACAATATATTTTAATCGCATGACAATTTCAATTGACTATAAAAATTACATGTCTATATTTTTCAGTTATTAATATTAAAATTATACTGTGTATTGACATACTTATGCAGATTTTTGTTCTTTTTTAAATATTCTGCAGAAGAGCTTTAAGGGTTTTATGCATCATCATTATGATAGTAAAGAGTTTTATATTTCTGTATTTACATTTAACAGAGAGCTTTATTTTATATATGGTTTTATGCTGCTGTCCAGTATTATTTTATTTTTAAATAAAATTGACTCATTTTAGCATTTCTTTTTTTATTTGAAGAGTCTCACTGTATTACTCAGCCTGATCTTAAACTCTTGGTCTCTAGTGTTCTGACAGCCTTAACCTCCTGAAAGTGTAGAATTACAGGCATGAGCCACGGTGTCTGGCTACCACGTAGCATTTTTTTTTTATTTTTTTGTAGAATTGTGCTAGTGGTGATGAACAACACCCTCAACTTTTATTTTGGAAATTTTTTTATTTTCATCTTTTTTAAAGTGAAACAAATTTAAATCAAATAATATTGGTTAAAAGTATTTTTAAAATTATATCAAAATTTGGAAAATTTTCATTGTTTTAATCTTCAAGTAACTTCTGTATTATGTTTCCCCATATTCTTTTTCTAAGATTTTCTTAATATATTGATCTACTTGATGAAATCTAATAAGTTTTACACTTCATAGTTTAATTTTATATTCTGGTGTTATGTATTTTAGGGTATGCTACTCCACATCTGTCAATTGTGTTTTTATTTTTTAGTAGATATTATAATTATGCATGACAATATTTGAGTTTGTACAATTTAAGACAGTGTGGAGCAAAATGAAATATGAATCAGCCATTTTTTAAAAATATGATTCAAATATGAATCAGTCAGATATTTTTCCAACGGAATTATCTCTATGTTTGTTTGCCTGCACAAGTGTTATCCTTGTATTATTTTTCTTTTATTTTTTAATTGTACTTTAGGTTCCGGGGTACATATGCAGATCATGCAGGATTGTTGCATAGGTACATACATGGCAATGTGGTTTGTTGCCTCCTTGTATTTTTTTTTTATAGTTTATATGTTTGTTGTACAGGTTTGTTGTGAATAGTTTTTTAATACTGTGTAGATGAGTAGTCATAAAATTCTTGTAATTTCCTGAATTTTTTTTTTTCCTGAGACAGACTCTTGCTCTGTCATCCAGGCTGGGAGGCAGTGGTGTGATCTTGGCTCTCTGCAACCTCCACCTCCCAGGTTCAAGCAATTCTCCTCCCTCAGCCTCCCGAGTAGCAGGGCTTACAGGTGCATGCCACTGTGCCTGGCTAATTTTTATATTTTTTTTGAAGAGGTGTTTCACTATGTTGGCCAGGCTGGTCTTGAACTTCTGACCTTGTGATCCACCCACCTCAGCCTCCCAAAGTGATGGAATTACAGGCGTGAGCCACCATGCCCAGCAATTCTTGTAATTTCAATATCTCATTTATTTGTGAATCTGTATGATTTTTGTGTAGGAGAAACACTTTTGGATTTGAATAAATTTAAAACTATCATAACTCTTTTATAGGTATTATTGTTTATTGTTACTTGCACAAAATTAACAAAATTTACCACAAAATATTTTTAAATATTCAGTTTAGTCATATTATTTTGACATTGTCATGCAACATATTGCTAACATGTTTTTATCTTGCAATGCTAAATCTTAGTAAATATTAACCAACTACCTTTTTTTTTCTTTTTTTAGATTCAGTCTTGTCTGTCACCCAGCCTGGAGTACAATGGCATGATTTCAGCTTACTGCAACCTTCACCTCTCAGGTTCAAGCAATTCTTGTACCTCAGCCTTCTGAGTAGCTGGGATTACAGGTGCTCATCACCATGAATGGTTAATTTTTGTATTTAATAGAGATGGGTTTTCACCATGTTGGCCAGGCTGCTTTCAAACTCCTGACCTTAGGTGATCCACCTGCCTTAGCTTCCCAGACTGCAAGTATTACACGTGTGTGCCACCACACCTGGCCCCATTTTTTTCTCTTTTATGGCACTTTGCACAGACCACTCTGTTCTTTTTTTCTAAGAGTGAACTGCTTCATGTATCACATACAATCTCTGTCTTTTTGTGGCTGGCTTATTTCATTTTACATAATGCCAACAAGATTTATCTTTATAGTTGGTAGACTATTTCCTGATTTTTGAATACTGAGTGATTTTCCAGAATTTTTGTATTTCAAATTGTATCTACTGAATGATTTGTTGAAAGAAATTTGCATTGCTTTTACCTATTGGCTTACAGTAACAATGCTGCAGTAATTATGATTATGTAAATGACTCCTTGTATGACCATATATGTAAAAGTTTATATATATATGCTAGATTCTATTTTATTAGTCTACTTTTTCACATTTATATTTATACCAAATTGTTTTAATTCTGTAGCTTTGTAATGTGTTTTGAATCAAGAACTTTAGTGCCTCTGGCATCGTTTCATTTCCTTCCTTCCCTTCCTTCTCTTCCTTCCTTCCTTCCCTTCTTTCAAGATTGTTGGGTACTTTATTGTCTCTTCAGATTCTTTATATTTTTGGGGTTGCTGTTTCTGTTTCTTCAAAAATGCAGTGAGAAATTTGAAAAAACATTGCATTAAATCTGGAGATTGCATGGAGCAGGATGGACCTCTTCACAATATGAACTATTTCAACCTTTGTATAAGAGCACACTCAAGAGTGTGTTGCTTAATTTGTATATATTTATAAATTTTTCAGTTTTTTTCTCTTATCATTGTATATATGCTCATTCCATTTTGGTCATAGAAAGTAGTTCATTGAATTTTATTTTTAAAAATTTTGGTAAGACTTCCTTTTTGGCCTAAGATGTGGTCTAGAGAGGAATATGTATGAGCTATTGAGAAGAGTGTGTATTCTGATGTTGAGGAGTGTTCTCCATAATTTTGTTTGGAATACTGTTTTTATACTGCCTTTAAGTAGTCTGTTCCCTTATTAACATTCTTTCTTGTTTTATTTTTATTATAGAAAGTGTGGTATTAAAATACCTTGCTATAATTATATTGCTTTCTATGTGTTTCTTCCATTCACATAGGGCATATATGTTTTCATTGTTCAACACCCACTTATGAGTGAGAACATGCAGTGTTTGCTTTTCTGTTCTTGTGTCAGCTCACTGAGAATGATGGTTTCCAACTTTATTCATGTCCCTGAAAAGGACATGAACTCATCCTTTTTTATGGCTGCACATAATATTCCATGGTGTGTATGTACCACATTTTCTTTTCTTTTTTTTTTTTCAACTAAAACTCAAGTACTAGAATTCAGATGTACCAGATTTTCTTTATTCAGTCTATCATTCTTTGATTCTGCCATAAACTTGCTTTATATATTTGGGTATGTATATATATATTTGGATATATATACATATAGGATATATATATATATAAATTTGCTTTATATATTTGGACATAGTTGCTTTATATATATAAATTTGCTTTATATATTTGGAACTCTAATGACACATACACATACACACACACACACACACACATCATAGGCTCCCAGTGAGTGAATCTGTTATTTCTTGATGTCCTTCTTTGTTTCTTTGGAGTTTCAATTTCAATTATATTTTATAAAATATCATACTTTTTGACTTAAGATGTACCTTGTGTAATATTATTTTGACTGTTTCTGCTCTCATTTGATTAGTATTTGCATGGGATGTCTAATTCCATTCTGCCACTTGAGTCTTTTTTTATCATTAGATTTCAACTGCCTCTTGTAGAAAAGCAAGACGGATCTTGGCTTTTAAAATTTTTAAATAAATCTGTTTATTGAAAGTATGTCTCAATTTAAAAGTTAATTTTATATATATTTAAATAATTTTCTGAAAGAGAAGGACTTATTTTATTAAGTATTTTTATTTATTTGACAAAGAGATATCTTTCTTATTTCTTTGTGTCTCTGATGTTTTTATTGATATGCTTTTACTTATTTTCTTTGTGTATTTATACAAATATTTTTGTGGTACCCTGGGGATTATGTATAACCTCTAAAAGATATAACAATATATTTTAATCTGGTAAAAACATAAACAAGTTCATATAAAAATTATTTATGATTGCATCTTCCCTCAAATTTGTCATTGATGTTGTTAATTATATCTTTTTGTGTTGTATATTCACTAACAAGTGTTTATATTGATTTCTATGCTTTTATTCTTCAAATTTCAGAGAATAATTATAAATGTTTTATTTTCTTTTTTCTCTTTTTCAAAAATTTTATTTTTCTTACATTTCCAAGGAGGTGTGTATAAATGTTTTCTTTTTTAAAAATTATTATACTTTAATTTCTGGGGTACATGTGCAGAACCTGAAGGTTTGTTAGGTAGGTATACACATGCTTTGGTGGTTTGCCACATTCATCACCGTGTCATGTACATTAGGTATTTCCTCTAATGCTATCTCTCCCCATTCCTCCACTTGTTGCTATCCCTCCCCTAGCCTCCAACCCTCTAGCAGGTCCTGGTGTGTGATGTTTTCCTCCCTATGTCCATGTGTTCTTATTGTTCAACACCTACTTATGAGTGAGAACATGCAGTGTTTGGTTCTCTGTTCTTGTGACAGTTTGCTGAGAATGATGGCTTCCAGCTTTATTCATGTACCTGCAAGGGACATGAACTCATCCTTCTTTATGGCTACACATAATATTCTATGGTGTATATGTGCCACATTTTCTTAATTCAGTCTATCATTGATGGGCATTTGGGTTGGTTCCAAGTCTTTGCTATTGTGAACGTTTTCTACACTACTGAAATAATGCTATGAAATTCTACTTTTGAGTATTTGCATATTTTTCCCAGAAAATAATGTATTTTTATATGATTATGTGTTTTTAAAAAATCATGTTATTTTCAGTAGAAGGAACTGTTTTCAGCATGTTTTATATGTAGGGGCTATGTAGTTACAATATACTTTTATAGAATTTGGTTACTTTGAAAGGTTTTTATTATTTTATTTTGCAGGACAGATTCACTGATGATATTATTCCCACTTAATTGAAGCTAATTTTTTCACAGCTTTTTTCATGACTGCATCACAGAGTTTCCTTATTGCCTGCAAAATTTTTGTTAACAGTTATGATTATATCTCATAAGACTGTATTTGTAAATGGAACATCACTTTTGTTGTTGTTGTTGTTGTTGTTGTTGTTCTTCTTCTTCTTCTTCTTCTTCTTCTTCTTCTTCTTCTTCTTCTTTTTTTTTTGGAGACAGAGTCTCACTCTACTCCTTAGCCAGACTGGAATATAGTGGTGTGACCTTAGCTCACTGCAACCTCCACCTCCTGGGTTCAAGTGGTTCTTCAGCCTCAGCCTCCTGAGTAGCTGGGATTGTAGGCACATGCCAGCATACCCAGCTAAGTTTTGTAGTTTTAATAGAGACTAGGTTTCACCATGTTGGTCAGGCTGGTCTCAAACTCCTGATGTCAGGTAACCTGCCCACCTCAGCCTTCCAAAGTGCCTGGACTCCAGGAGTGAGCCACCATGCCTGATTTGGGACATCACTTTTATATTCAGCTCCAAAGATAATCATTTTGTCTGTGGCTTTTGAAATTGTGCTTATATATGTGTTTGTTATAAATATCTTTTTGTGTTCCTAGTTTGTTAAACTTCTTTATTTTTACATTTTTTTTTCTTTTAGGATCTGTTGATCTTTTTTTTTTTTTTTGTATTTTTTTCTCCAGAATTTCTAATATTTTGTAATCTTACATAATTTTATTTTCATCCTCATTTTTCTGATTTTCCATATTTGTCTCTGTATTTTAATCAGTATTTTTCAATTTATTAGCAATTATTTAAATTAATGTATACTTTTTTATGTTTTATTCAGAAAATTTTATATTTTTGGTGGGATTATGCTGCCCTATTTTGTATATATTATGATCTTTGATTTAGATTTGGACATTAAAAAAAGTTACTTGTCAAAATCTTTATGATGTAGCTTTTTTCTGGCAGTCTGAAAACAATTGTCTTGACTGGTGATTATGGGAGTTTCTCATACATGTACTCTAAAATTTTGTGTTTAGTTTTATTTCTTTCTTTTTACAGGCTTATTTCATTTATTTTTCTTGTATGAAATCCTGTGTTGTAGCTGCTGGAGCCTGGGTCCTCTGCACAGAGAATCTGGTGTAGGCCTTGTCGAGGTGGTCAGTGAATTTCTGATAGGGAGACTTGGTGAATACAGCCTCCTTCTGGAGATCGAGTGTCAGGTAGCTGTAGTTCTTAGAGATGGCATCAAAGGTGGCCTTGGTGAAGTTGTCCAGGGTGGCAGTGCAGCCCCTGGGTGAGGTGTAGCAGTCATCAATACCTGCCATCATGAGCAGCTTCTTGGGCACAGGCACATGTGGCCCTGGGCACAGGGATGAGGCTCACTAGCACAGAGCCACAGTGGTCTTTAACCTTGTGAGAAATAGTGTGGAGCTTACCGATCTTGTTTCCCAGTAGCCTCTGCACACAGGGACAATGGAGAGCTTGGCCAGGACAATGGACCACTAAATACCCAGACCAATGTGGCCGTTGTAGTCCCCGATGGAAACAAACATTTTACACCTGGTGCGCTGGCTGACACGGGTCTGCTTATGCACCGCGTAGTCTTCAAATCCTCATTCTTGAGACAGGCCCCCAGGAAAAAGTCAGTGATCTCAGATTCCTTGATAGGCATGGAGAAGAGACAGATCTTCAGGGACTTGATCTTCATGTTCTTAACCAGGCTGCCCAGATTGGTGACGGGCATCCACGCCTTATCTTTGGCCTTGCCTCCATAAGCTCTGTGGCCCAACCGCAGACCGGGCCCCAGACCTGTCCAAGGCTGAGACACTGGCTCTGATGCTGCTGCCCAGACATCCTCAGAAACCACCACTGTTCCCCATCCCAGGGCCCCCCGCCGCAATGGCATCCTCCATTTTTTTTTTTTTTTTCCCCTCAGAGAAGAAGCTGTGTTTTTTATTTAAGAGAGTTTACTAATGTTACTCTGTAGAAGTCAGTAATCACTTGCCATTCGGTTCCCGGTCTGTAGCTCTGCTGTCTCTCTGCTGCTGTAAGGTTTTTCTTTGGTCTCAGCAGATTCAAACTCTCATTTCAAAATATACCACCATTTCTTTCAGCACTTTATGTCATGAGAGATAGAAACCAGTGTCAGAAAAAGCCCCTAAAGCCAGAAATAACAGTGAATGTGCCGGTATTTTATTTTAAAACAGAAACCAAGAGTTGATGATTTACTTCTAAAGGCACTATGTTATAGTGGGAAGCAGGAAAAGCTGTGTTGGATAAAGTTAACAGACTTTTATTTTTCTTTTATGTGGTTTTTTGTATTGTGTTCACCTGGGACACTGCACACAATTAACTCATTTATAAATTTTCCATAGAGGTATTTGGGTCTGTATGTTTCTGTTACACTTATATGTCTATGAAAGAATTGGGGCCTGTGGTATTTTGCAATGCCATTTTGATTATGTAGTTTGTATAATGTTATAGGTAAGATTTTTAAACTATATCCATGTGACTTTAGCAAGTGGAGTAATTTATTATTTTTATTTATTTATTTTTCAGTTATATGTCCTCATTTTGCTGAAGACCTTTGGCCAGAGCAGGGCATGGAAAATTCTTTTCAAAAAGTAATACTGAGAAGATATGAAAAATGTGGACATGAGAGTTTACAGTTTAAAAAAGGCTGTAAATGTGTAGATGAGTGTCAGGTGGGCAAAGAAGGTTATAATGGACTTAACCAGTATTTCACAACTACCCAGAGCAAAGTATTTCAATGTGATAAGTATCTGAAAGTTTTTAATAAATTTTTAATTTCAAACAGACATACTGGAAATAAATCTTTCAGATGTAAAAAATGTGTCAAATCATTTTGCATAATTTCACACAAAATGCAGTATAAAGGCATTTATACATGAAAGAAGTCCTACAAATGTAAAGAATGTGGAAAAACCTTTAATTGGTCCTCAACCTTTACTAATCATAAAAAAATTCAAACTGAAGAGAAACCCTACAAATGCGAAGACTTTGGCAAAGCTTTTAAGCAACCTCAACCCTTCCTACACAAAAAATAATTCATGCTAGAGAGAAACTCTACAAATGTGAAGAATGTGGCAAAGCTTTTAATCAAGCCTCAAATCCTACTACTCATAGGATAACTCATAGTGGAGAGAAACCTTATAAGTGTGAAGAATGTGGCAAAGCATTTATCTGGTTCTCAACTCTTACTAAACACAAGAGAATTTGTACTAGAGAGAAACTCTACAAATGCGAAGAATGCGACAAAGCATTTATATGGTCCTCAACCTTATCTAGACACAAGATTCACACTGGAGAGAAACCCTTCAAATGTGAAGTATGTAGCAAAGCTTTTAGCCAATCCTCAACCCTTAATACACATAAGATAATTCATACTGGCAAGAAACCCTACAAATGTGAAGAATGTGGCAAAGCTTTTAAGCAACTCTCAACCCTTACTACACATAAAATTATTCATGCTGGAGAGAAACTCTACAAATGTAAAAAATGTGGCAAAGCCTTTAACCAGTCTTCAATCCTTACTAACCATAAGAGAATTCATACTGGAGAGAAGCCCTACAAATGTGAAGAATGTGGCAAATCTTTAACCAGTCTTCAACCTTTACTAAACATAAAGTAATTCACACTGGAGTAATACCCAGAAATGTAAAGAATGTGACAAAGCCTTTTTCTAGTCCTTAACCCTAACTAAACATAAGAGAATTCATACAGTAGAGCAAACCTACAAATTGGAAAAATTTGGCAAAGCCTTTAACCAGTCCTCATATCTTACTTCAGATAAGATAACTCATATTGGAGAGAAATCTTACAAGTGTGAATAATGTGGCAAAGCATATAAAAAGTCTGAAATTCTTAATAGGCATAACATTCATGCTGGATAGAAACTCTACAAACCTGAAAGATGTGCTAAGGCTTTTTACAATACCTCAAACTATTCTAAACATAAAGAAAATCAAATATATTTTCAGTTGCAGTAAATATAAAAGTTATTCAATTCAAAATTAAGTAAATATCAGGGGATAATTCACAGAAATATCTAGGGCATTCTAAAATTAGACATTACATGAAATCAGAGTGCTGAGTATAGAAAATAGAAACTAAAGTTTGTGTAAGCATTATTTGTATATAACTTTAAAAGAATTAGAATATTTTTGGAGCATTGAAATTACATTCAAAGTATACTTTTGAAAATACAGATTTTTTTGAAAGTGAATAATAATGGTGTTAAACTCTGAAATTGCTTCATGCTGTTTTATTATTCCCAGTGTATTCACATGTGAAAGCATGTGCCTACTTGTTGCTGAATAAAAGATATGAGAGTTTCTTTTTTATTAGGCATTATTTATGATCTTTTTTTGGAAAGATAAGGACATAAAAATGTAAGATGCATGATGAAAATTTAAGTAGAGAGGCTCTTTGTAGTTAACTTATAATATTGAGTGATGCAAGAGGTAGGTGTTCAAAGTAATAGTCTTCTGAATTATTATGAAAGAGAAATATTCTTAATTTTACTTGAAATTTAGTAGTATGTTATTTTATTAATTGTGCTTTTATGGAGTAATATGCAGCATGTTTTAAAATTATAAGTTAGGTGTGAACTTAACTTTTCAATTCAACATTTTTAACATGTTAAATATGATTGTGAATTCAATAAATTGTTATTATGCCACTAACCTATTCCACGTTAATCAAGGGTGTAGGTAAAAGATGGTAAGAATACACTATTTGGTAAGGTAATGGACTAACATCTCTAGTAATCTTTTTTGCCAGTAGCTTTAAATTGCCAATAAGATAAAAAATATTGTTCCTATAGGTTAAAATTTTATTACTATTTTCACATTTAAATTTATTCTTCTTAATTTTTGTGGATACATGTGTATATATTTATGCCATATATGGCATATTTTGATACAAGCATACAAAATATATAATAATCACTTTAGAGGAAATGAAGTATCCATTAATTCTAGCATTTATTCTTTGTATCACAAGCAATTTAATTCTACAGTTTTACTTGTTTTTAAATGTGCAATTAAATTGCTGTTGATTCCAGGGTCATTTATATGGCCATAATAAAAATTATATGCTAAGAATTATATACAAATATAAGTAAAATCCATACATTTCTGAGTCCTGAATATTTTTATAAGTTTTAATATAATTTTCTTTGAACATGTGACCTCTGCCTGCAAGCACATAAGGACTCTTAGTATTGATTTACATAGAGTTAAATATACACATCTCTTAGTCTACAGATAAACCTTAGTTGTAAATAAATAATGGAGTAATTGTGTTTGTGTGAGAATACATATTTTTAAAATTTTATTGTTTTATAAGTTATTGGGGTACAGGTGGTATTTGGTTAGTTGTGTAAGGTTTTTAGTGGTGACTTGTGAGATCCTGGTACACCCATCACCCAAGCAGTATACACTGCACCATATATGTTGTCTTTTATTCCTCGCCTCTTCCACTCTTCCCCACGTCCCTGAAGTCCATTGTATTATTATTCTGCCTTTGTGCCCTCAAACGATGTTTGCTTTTCCATTCCTGAGTTACTTCACTTAGAATAATAGTCTTCAATCTCATCTACAACATTGCAAATGCTGTTAATTCATTCCTTTTTATGGCTTAGTATTCCAGAGTATATATGTACCAGAGTTCCTTTATCCACTTGTTGATTGATGGGCACTTTGGTTGGTTCCATGATTTTGAAATTGTAAATTGTGCTTCTAGAAACTTGCATGTGCACAGGGCGCAGTGGCTCACACCTATAATCCCAGCACTTTGGGAGGCCGACATGTGCAGATCACCTGAGGTCAGGAGTTTGAGACAAGCTTGGTTGGCATGATGAAATGCTGTTTCTACTAAATATATAAAAAATTAGCCGGGCGCGGTGGCATGCACCTGTAGCATTTGTAGAACCTGTAATCCTAGCTACTCGAGAAGCTGAGGCAGGAGAATTGTTTGAACACGGGAGGTGGAGTTGCAGTGAGATGAGACTGTGCCCTTGCACTCCAGCTTGGGAAACAACAGTGAAACTTTGTCTCAAAAAAAGGAAGGATAGGAGGCAGGGAGGGAGGGAGAGAGGGAAACATGTATATGCAAGTATTTCTTTCAAATAATGACTTCATTTTCTCTGGCCAGATACCCAGTAGTGGGATTGCTGGATCAAATGGCAGTTGTACTTTTAGTTCTTTAAGAAATCTCTACACGGTTTTTCATAGTGGCTGTACTAGTTTACATTGCCACCAGCCAGTGTTCCCTGATGGCTAGATCCATGCCAACATCTATAATATTTTGATCTTTTCATTATGGCCATTCTTGCAGGAATAAGGTGGTATTGCATTGTGGTTTGAATTTACATTTCTCTGATCATTAGTGATGTTGAGATTTTTTTTTTATGTTTGTTGGCCGTTTGCCTATCCTCTTTTGGGAATTGTGTATTCGTGTCCTTAGCCCACATTTAATGAAAGCTTTTTTCTTCTTACTGATTTGTTTGAGTTTGTTGTAGGTTCTGGATATTAATCCTTTGTCAGATGTATAGATTGTGAAGAATTTCTCCCACTCCAAGTTGTCTATTTACTCTGCTGACTGTTCCTTTTGCCATGCAAAAGCTTTTTAGTTTAATTAGGTCCCAGCTATTTATCTTTGTTTTTACTGCATTTGCTTTTGTGTTTTTGGTAATGCAATTTTTGCCTTGCCAATGCTTAGTTTTTCCAATGTTATCTTCCAGAATTTTTATAGTTTCATGTCTTAGAATTAAGTCCTTAATCTATCCTGAGTTTATTTTTTTTATAAAGTGAGAGATGAGAACTCGGTTTCATTCTCCTACCTGTTGCTAGCCAATTATCCCAGCACCACTTATTGAAAAGGGTGTCCTTTCCCCACTTTATGTTTTTGTTTTCTTAGTTGAAGACCGGTTGGCTGTATTTGAGTTTATGTCTGGGTTCTCTGTTCCATTGTAATATGTGCCCATTTTTATACCAGTACCATGCTGTTTTGGTGAATATGGCCTTACAGTATAGTTTGAAATCAGGTAGTGTGGTGCCTCCAGATTTGTTCTTGTTGCTTAGTCTTGCTTTGGCTATGCGGCCTCTCTTTTGGTTCCATATGAATTTCAGAATTGTTTTTTCTAACTCTGTAAAGAATGATGGTGGTATTTTGATGGGAATTGTGTTTAATTTGTAGATTGCTTTTGGTGGTATGGTCATTTTCACAATATTGATTCTATCCATCCTGGAGCATGAGATGTGTTTCCATTTGTTTGTGTTGTCTGTGATTTATTTCAGCAGTGTTTTGTAGTTTTCTCGTAGAGGTCTTTTGACTCCTTTATTAGGTATATTCCTAAGTATTGTATTGTTTTTCAGCTAGTGTAAAAGGGTTTGCTTTCTTGATTTAATTCCCTGGTTGCTATTGGTGAATAGAAGAGCTACTGATTTGTGTACATTAATCTCATATCCAAAAACTTTGCTAAATTCTTTTATCAGTTCCAGGAGCTTTCTGGAGGAGTCTCTAGGTTTTTCAAGGTAAATGATTATATCATCAGCAAACAGGGAGAGTTTGACTTCCTGTTTACTTATTTGTATGCCCTTTATTTCTTTATCTTGTCTCATTGTTCTGGCTAGGACTTCCAGGACTGTGTTAAAGAGGAGTGGTGAGAGTGCTCATCCTTGTCTTGTTCCCATTCTCAGAGGGAATACTTTCAAACTTTTTCCCCATTTAGTATTATGTTGTCTGTGGGTTTGTCATAGCTTTTATTATATTAAGCTGTGTCCCTTGTATGTCAGCTTTGTTGATGGTTTGTGTTAGCAATACTGGATTGTGTTAAATGCTTTTTTCTACATCTATTGAGATGATTGTGTGATTTTTGTTTTCATTTCTGTTTATGTGGTGTATCACATTTGTTAACTTATGTGTGTTAAACCATCTCTGTATTCCTGGATCCCTGGTATGAAACCCACTTGCTCATGGTGGATTATCTTTTTGACATGAGGTTGGATTTGGTTAGCTAGTATTTTGTCAAGGATTTTAGCATCAATATTTATCAAGGATATTGGCCTGTAGTTGTTGTTGTTTTTTTGTTTGTTTTTCTTGTGTCTTTTTCTAGACACAAGGGAGGGTTCATTCTTTATCTTTCTTGTGGAATAGTGTCAAAAACATGGATATCAATTCTTTGAATGTCTGGTAAAATTCTGTGAATCTTTCTGGTCCTGGACCTTTTTTGTTGATAATTTTTAAATCACCATTTTAAACTGATTCTTTGTTATTGTTCTGTCCATGCGATCTAATTCTTCCCAATTTAAGCTAGAAGGGTTGTATTTTTCCAGGAATTTATCCATCTTTTTGAGGTTTTCTAGTTTATGTGTGTAAAGGTGTTTATGGTAGCCTTGAGTGATTTTTTGCATTTCAGTGTTTCAGTTATAGTATCTCCTGCTTCATTTCTCAGTGAGGTTATATGGATTTTCTCTCTTCTCTTGGTTAATCTTGCTAATTGTCAATCAATTTTATTTATATTTTCAAAGAAGCAGATTTTTGATTTATTTAGTTATTTTTTGTTTGAAGTTAATTTAGTTCTGCTCTGACCTTAGTTATTTCCTGTTTTTCTGCTAGGTTTGAGTTTGGTTTGTTCTTGTTTCTTTAGTTCCTTGAGGTGTGACCTTAGATTTTCTGTTTGTACTCTTTCACACTCTTTGATGTAGGCATTTAGAGCTATGAACTTTTAGCACCACCTTAGCTGTATTCCAAAGGTTTTGATAGGTTGTGCCATTATAGTCATTCAATTTGAAGAATTTATCAATTTTCATGTTGATTTTGTTTTTGACCTAATGCTCATTCAGGAGCAGGTTATTCAATTTCCATGTATTTGCGTGGTTTTGAAGGTTCCTTTGGGAGTTGTCTTCAGTTTTATTTCACTGTGGTCTGAGAGAGTGCTTGATATAATTTCAATTTTCTTAAATTTATTGAGTTTCATTTTATGGCCTATTATATGATCGATCTTGGAGGAAGTTTTCTATGCTGTTGAGTAGAATGTATGTTCCGCAGTTGTTGGATGAAATGTATTGTATATATCTGTTATGTCCATTTGTTCCATGGTATAGTTTAAATCTGTTGTTTCTTTGTTGACTTTCTTTATTGATGACCTGTCTAGTGCTGTCAGTGGAGTATTGAAGTTCCCCACTATTATGGTGTTACTGGCTATCACATTTCTTAGGACTATTAGTAATTATTTCATAAATTTAAGAGCTCCAGTGTTAGGGTATGTATATATTTAGGATTGTGATGTTTTCCTGTTGGATGAGGCCATTTACCATTATATAATGTCTCTCTTTGTCTCTTTTAACCTCTGTTGCTCTAAAGTTTGTTTTGTCTAATATAAGAATAGCTACCCCTGCTTGCTTTTGGTGTCCATTTGCGTGAAATGCCTTTTTCCACCTCTTTAAGTTTATGCTAGTCCTTATGTGTTAGGTGAGTCTCTTGAAGATTGCAGATGGTTGGTGAGTTCTTTTTTTTTTTTTTTTTTTTTTTGAGATGGAGTTTTGCTCTTGTTACCCAGGCTGGAGTGCAATGGCGTGCTCTCGGCTCACTGCAACCTCCACCTCCTGCGTTCTGGCAATTCTCCTGCCTCAGCCTCCTGAGTAGCTGGGATTATAGACATGCACCACCATGCCCAGCTAATTTTTTGTATATTTAGTAGAGATGAGGTTTCACCATGATGACCAGGATGGTCTCTATCTCTTGACATCGTGATCCACCCGCCTCGGCCTCCCAAAGTGCTGGGATTACAGGCGTGAGCCACGGTGCCCGGCCTCCAGTTGGTGAGTTCTTATCCATTCTGCAGTTCTGTGTCTTTTAAATGAAGTATTTAGGCCATCTACCTTCAATGTTAGTATTGAAATGTGAGGTGCCATTGCATTCATCATGCTCTTTGTTGCCAGCATACTTTGGTGTTATTTGTTTATTTTGAGATGGAATCTCACTGTGTCACCCAGGCTGCAGTGCAGTGGCACAATCCTGGCTCACTACAACCTCCACCTCCCATGTTCAAGCGATTCTCCTGCCTCAGCCTTTTGAGTAGCCAGGACAACAGGCACTCGCCACCATGTATGGCTAATTTTTTAACATTTAGTGGAGATGTGGTTTCAGCATATTGACCAGGCCGGTCTCTAACTCTTGACCTTGTGATCCACCCACCTTTGCCTTTCAAAATGCTGGGATTACAGGCATGAGCCACCACACCTGGCTTTTTTTGTTTGTTTGTTTTTATTTTTGGTTTTGAACTCGTATTTTTGTTATATAGGTTCTGTTTGATTTATGCTTTAAAAATTCTCTTTGGATGTGTTTTCAGGATTTGTTTCAAGATTTAGATTTTTTTTTAACAGTTCTTTGTAGTGGAGGCTTGGTAATAGTGAATTCTCTCAGCATTTGTTTGTCTGAAAATGACTGTATCTTTCTTTCATAGATGAAGCTTCACTGGATGCAAAATTCTTGGCTGATAATTGTTTTGTTTGAGGAGGTGAAGATGGGGCTTCAATCCCTTCTAGCTTGTATGGTTTCTGCTGAGAAATCTGCTCTTAAGCTGATAGTTTTTCTTTATAGGTTACCTGGTGCTTCTGTCTCACAGCTCTTCAGATTCTTTCCTTTGTCTTAACTTTAGATAACCTGATGACAGTGTGCCTAGATGATAATATTTCTGTGATATATTTCTCAGATGTTCTTTATGCATCTTGAATTTGAATGTCTAGATCTCTAGCAAGGCTGAGGAAGTTTTTCTCTGTTATTAACCCAAATGCGCTTTTCAAACTTTAGATTTCTCTTTATCCTCACAAATGCCAATTATTCTTATGTGTGGTCATTTAACATAATTTCAGACTTCTTGGGGGCTTTGTTCATATTTTCTTATTATTTCTTCTTTTTCTTTGTTAAATTAGGTTAATTTAAATACCTTGTTTTTGAGTTCTAAATTTCTTCTACTTGTTCACTTGTATTGTTGAGACTTTCTAGAGCATTTCACATTTCTAAAAGTGTGTCCAAAGCTTCCTGAATTTTTGATTGTTTTTTCTCTAAGCCATCTATTTTGTTGAATATTTCTCCCATCATCACTTTTTGTATGATACTTTGGATTTTCTTGTATTGGGCTTTGCCTTTCTCTGGTCCCTCCCTGATTAGGTTAATAACTAACCTGAATTCTTTTTCTCAGATAAATTAGAAATTTCTTATTGGTTTGAATCCAATGCTGCTGCTGAACTAGTGTGATTTTTTTTTTTGGGGGGGGGTGCTGTGTTGACAAACCTAGTTTGTCATATTACCAGGTTTGCTTTTCTAGTTTCTTCTCATTTGTGTAGGCTCTATCAGAGGGAAGGTCTAGGGCCGGCCGAAGGCTGTTGTTCCCATTTTTTTGTCCCACAGGGTGTTTTCTTGATGTAGTACTCTTCCTTTTTTCCTGTGGATGTGGCTTCCTGTGAGCCAAACTGCAGTAATTGGTTGTCTCTATTCTGGGTCTAGCCACCCAGTGAGTCTTCTCAGCTCCAGGCTGATACTGGGGTTTTCTGCACAGAGTCCTATGATGTGAACCCTCCATGAGTCTCTCAGCTATGTCTACTAGTGCCTGTTCTAGTGGAGATGGTGGAAAATGCAATGGACTTTGTGGGGAGCCTTAGCTTGGGTGATTTAATGCTTTATTTTTGTGCTGGTTGGCCTCCTACCATGAGGTAGTGCTTTCCAGAAAACATCAGCTGCAGCAGTGTGGAGCAGGAGCAGTCGTGTGTGGGGCCTTAAGATGCCCACGATTATATGTTCTTTGTCTTCTGCTACCAGGGTCTGTATGAAGGACCATTGTGTGTGTGTTGGGGGCTCTAGGCCCATCTGAGTTAAGACACTCCTTGGGTGGATCTTGGTGTGGCTGCTGTGGGGGGATGAAGGAGAGATTCCCAGGTCACTGGAGTTGTGTATGTAAGAGACTTATGGCTGTCTCTGCTGAGTCATGCAGGGTGTCAGGGAAGTGGGGGAAAGCTGATAGTCACTGGCCTCACTCAACTCCTTGAAAACCAAAGACCCAGGTCAAGTCTCACTCCCACTGTGCCCTCAACAACATCCCTGAGTCTGTTTTCAGGTAGAGTGCAAGTTGTGCTTGAAAATAGCCCAAGGCTTTCCACCTTTGAGCTGTGAAGGAAAAGGGCTTTAGTGCTTTCCTGCCTGTAAAATCTGCAAGTCAGGTTCAGGCCTTCCCTTGAGTTCTGGCCCAGAGGCTTCTTACCCTGTTCAAATTGTTACAAAGTTCAGCTAGGGAAGTCCTTCTCTGCTTGGAGTTTTACCTCTCGTTCCTCTGTCCTCCCTCCTGATGGGTCTCTGTGGTGTCAGGCAGGAATGGGCTGTTTGGGGACTCTGTGAGCTCCCAGGGTCTCCCTGCTGTCTCCCCCACCCCTGTATTTCACTCAGCTTGGCTCTCTAACTTGACTCAGCTCCAGGTAGTCATGAACTGCTCCCACAAACAAACTTTCAGCTTCTCCAGTGAGGGTGTGTGTTCAGGAAAGGAGGATTTCTCTTTCCAACTTCTGCAGTTGGGGCACTCACAGTATTGGGGGTGTCTCCTGTGTCCTGCAGAAACAGTCTGCTTCCTTCAGAGATCTGTCTTCATGCTTTTAAGACACATTCTTAAGATGAAGGTGGTTATTTGTTCAGATAATCTTTCCCGAGAAGGAATCAGAGAAAAGAGAAAAAATAGTTGATTCTCAGATAAGTGTGTCCTGGGTCAATACTGTGTCCACATTTTCTTCTAGAATGTCATGTATTTAGAATTGTAATCATTTACATTTTTACTTCTGATGCTTTTGCCAAACAAGATTATTTCAAGTACTTTTCTCTTTTCTTTCATGACAGTGAAAGGACCTCTTTAAAATAAGGCTCAGAGCCTTATTTTATTCTCTTCATCGAGGCTTCTTACATATCACAGATAGTACTCACCTTGAATTTATAGTCTGAAATATTGAAAGCATTTCCTGTGTTGAAATATCAGCATGGGCAGGTCAGTATATAAAACATTCTTTTTGGGGATAGTGCTGGGTCCTCAGATATCAGTAAGGGAGAAAAGTGCACTGTTTAGGTTCCATCTGAATGCCCCATCAGCTAATACAGATGCACATTAAGTCTTGCTAGTACAGCGCTGTAGAGGTTAGCGCTACATGTGCTGGGTGCTGCTTGGCATGGCCAGTGGCTCACTAAGAGTAGGAGAGGAGGAAGAGGAGGATGAAAAAAGAAAATGAGACTATGAAAAGGAGGAGAAAACCAGAACAGGAGAAAAAAGAAAAGGAGAAGAACATAGTGAGAAGAGAAGAAGTGGAGAAAAAAATGAGAGAAGGATAACTGGACAAGGAGGGGAGATAAAAAAGAGGAATGGAAAAAAGGAGAAAAGGAGGAGGAGGAAAAGAGGAGAAAGTAGAAAATGAGAAAAAAGGGAGGAAGAGAAAAGAGATGAGAAGAAACTGAAAAGAGGAGGAGGAAGATAGAAGATGGAGGAAGAGGAGAGGAGAAGAAGAGGAAGAAAAGAGGCCAAGGAGAAAGGAGAAGGAGGAGAGGAAAAGAGGAGGAAGAGAATGGAAAAGAGAAGGAGAAGAGAAGAAAGGAGAATAGGAAGAGAGGAGGAGAAAAAGGAGAACAAGTAGGAGAGGAGAAGGAGAGCAGAAGAAAGAGAAAAAAATGAATTGAGGTGGAGAGGAGCAGGAGGAGGAGAAAAAGAGAATGTGGAAAAGGAGAAGGAGAAAAAGAAACCAGAGGAGAAGGGATAAAAGGAGAAGAGAAAAAGAGAAGAAGGAGACGAGAAAGAAGGAAAAGAGAAGGAGAGGAGGACAGGAAGAGGAGATGAGGCAGAGAAGAGAAGGAAATGAAAAAGGAGAGAAAAGAACAGGAGATGGAGAAAAATGAGAGAAAAGGGAAGAGAAGAGAAGGAAAGGGTGGAGGAGAAAAGAGGGAGTGGGAGATGAGTAGGAGAGGAAGAGTGGGGGAAAAAAAGGAGGATGAGAGGGATGAAAAAGGAGAAACTGAGAAAGAAGAGAAAAAGAAGGGGAAGAAGGAGACAAAGGATAAAGAAGAGAAAAGGAGAAGGAAAAGAAAAAGGAGAATGATGGGGAGAAGAAGAGAGAATAAGGAGGAGAAGTAAAAAAGGATAAAAGGCAAAAGGAGGAGGAGAAAATGAGTAGAAGAAAAGGAAAAAGAAGAGAGGAAGAGAAAAGGAGGAGAGGAAGAGGACAGTAGAAGGAGAAGAGAGGAGGAGGGGGAGGAGAGAAGAAGAAAAAAGTAAAAGGAAGAGCAGATGAGAAGAAGAAAGTAAAATGAGAAGAGAAAGTAGGATGAGGAGGAAGAAGGAGGAGGAGAGGCACAGAAGGAGAGAGGAGAAGAAAAAAGTAAAAGGAGAAGAAAGAATCGGAGGAGGAGGAAAGGAGGAAGAGAAGGAGGGGAAGGAGGAGAGGAAGAGAGGAGGAGGAAAGGAGGAGAGATAGAGAAAAAAGGAAGAGGAAAGCAGGAGAGGGAGAAAAGGGGGATGGGAGGATGGGAGAAGGAGGAGAAGAGATGAATCAGGAAGGGAAGAGAGGAAGGGAAGAACAAAGGAGGAGGGGGAAGAAGGAGGAAAGGAAAATGAGAAAGGGGAGGGGAAGAGAAAAGAATGAGAGGAAAGGATGAGAAGTAGGAGTAGAGCAGGAGGAGAGGAAGATGAGGTGTAGAGGAGGAGAAAATGGAGAAAGCAGGAGGAGAGGAGAAGGAGAGTAGGAGGTGGAGGATCAGAAGAGGTGGAAGAAAAAGGATGAGAGGAGGAGAGCATGAGAGGAAGAAAAGGAGAGGAAAATGAGGAACAGAGAAAGGATGAGAAGAGTAGGAGAGGAGCAGGAGGAGAAGAGGAAGAGAGAAGGAGGAGAAGAGGAAGAGTGAAGTAGGAGAAAAGGAAGAGAATGAGATAAAAGGAAAAGGAGAGGAGGAGGAAAACAAAATGGAGAGGAGCAGGTGGGGAGGAGGAGGAGGAAAAAAAGCAAACGAGCAAAAGGAAAGGATGAGGGGAGGAGGAATACCGGTGGTGAAGAAGAGGAGGATGGGAGGAGGAGAAGAGAAGAAGGAAGTGATGGAAAGGAGGAAGAGGAAAGGAAAAAGGAGAGACAAGTTACCACATTGTGGCATTTAGTAGTTATAACTATTTTCATGGCTGTTGGATTCAAGTTTAAAAGGAAAAGCTATGTGGTAATACACCTGTGAATGTTGACAGTCCAAGAGAGTTGCATTATCTTGGTTTTCGACCCAGCCGTATGTCACCATATGCGATGTATGGAGGGCCTAGGAGAAAGCAGAGAGCCACAGCACTTGGGCACTGGGCCCAGTGATACATCACAATCTCTCCTCGGTCAGAGCCCAAACAATAGAGGAGAGTCACGTCGTCTAGGTTCTATGCCCAGAAATACATCACAATACTTTCTGAGAGGAAGACCAAAGCAGGAGAGCCACATCACCTAGGTGAGAGCCCCAGTGATATGGCACACTGCCTTCTGTGGGTAGGGCTCAGGAAGAAGAGGAAAGTTACAGAATCTAGGGACTACAGCCAACTATATATCATAATCACCCCAAGGGGCAGGGACGATGCGTGAGAGGAGAGTCACATCAAGTAGGTGCTGAGAAAAGCAATATGTAACAATCAGAGGAGAGTGTCATCACCTATGTGCTTGGCCATGTGATATGTCACAACCTCCCCTATGGGCAAAGCCCAGGTAAGAGAAGTGATTTACATCAACTAGTTGATGGGTTAAAAGATAGTTCACAATGCCCCCTGTGAAAAGAGACTAGGAGAAATGAATCAGATTGCCTGGGTGCTGCACCCAGAGATAAGTCACTTTTTTATCTGTGGCCATGGCCCAGGCAGGAGAGGAGAGTCACATCACTTAGATGCTGGACACAGAGATATGTAACAATCTCTTTTATAAGAAAAACACTGATAAGAAAAGAAAGACATATCAAATATTTTATGGACCCAGAGGTATGTCACAATGCCCCCTCTTGATAGAATCAAGGCAAGAAAGTCACATAACCTTGGCCCTGGGCCCAGCAACAGGTCACAATACTTTGTGAAGACAGGGCCAGGGCAAAAGAATAACATCTTGGAACTGGTCCATCATATATGTAACAATCTCCTGTGTGGGCAGAACCTAGGAAGAGAAGTGTCACATTAGCTAGGTGCTGAGCTTAGGGATATGTCAGCTTCCCTCCTGTGAGCAGAAACCAGGCAAGAGATTAGAGCACGCTACCTGGGTGATGAGTGAATAGAGATGTCACAATCTCCCCTATAGTCTGGGCCTGGGCAGAAGAGTTACATCACCCCAGCTTTAGAATGAGCAATCTGTCACAATCGCCCTTGTGGGCAGCACCAAGGTAGTAGAGGAAACTTACATCACCTGAGTGCAAGTCCCAGTGATATGTCACAATGCTTCCTGTAAGAAGCACCAAGGCTTGACAATAGAGTCATCTCACCTAGGTGTTGGGTACAGCAATATATCGTGATTCTCTTTGTGAACCGAGCCCAGACAGGAGAGTCAAATCAGGTGTTTGACAGAGGCATATGTCACAATCACACCTTCAAAAAATTCCAGGAATGAGATTACCAGTTCCTCACATGTCCTAGTTCCAGGTGTGAGAGTCAACATGTCTTGTATCTTGGGTGAAGTACATGAGTCACAATCTCAACTGTGATCTGTGCAGCAGCTTCTCAATGTTTTCTAGGCAGTGTGCCCCCTTAGATAAATCACAGCCTGACACGTGGGTTAAATTTTGATTTGAGAGTCACTAAATCCATGCCTAACAAATCCATGTATGAGATTGAACACGGCATACCAAAATCCATGTGAGATTGAACATTGCATACCAAAATTCATGGATAACAGTCAACATTGCAACTTTTGACTACCTGTAGATATAAGATAGAAAACCTCAACAGTGGGCCATGCTCATGTGAGAGAACAACAATCTTTACTCTTGACCGTGTGTGTATACTAGTGTCACAATCTCACCTTTGTGCTGGGCTCTGTTAGTACTCTCTGTACCACCCAAAGAATTTATGAGATACATGGTTTTGCTCTCTGTCCTCACCCAAATCTCATCTACAATTGCAATCTCCACGTGTCAAAGGAGGAGGGTAACTGGATCATAAGACAGTTTCTTCCATGCTGTTTTTGGGACAGTGGGTGAGTTCTCAGGAGATCTGATGGTTCTATTAGTGTTGGAAATTCCTCCTTCATTCACTTTTTTCCTCCAACCACCTTGTGAAGAAGGTCCCTGCTTCCCCTTGTGCCATGATTGTAAGTTTCATGAGGCCCTCCCAGCCAGATGGAACTGGGAGTCAATTAAACCTCTTTTTTACATAAATTATCTGGTTTTGGGCAGTTCTTTTTTTTTTTTTTTTTTTTGAGACTGAGTCTCGCTCTGTCGCCAGTTACCAGGCTGTAGTGCAGTGGCACAATCTCGGCTCACTGCAACCTCCACCTCCTGGGTTCAAGCAATTCTCCTGCTTCAGCCTCCTGAGTGGGCAGTTCTTGTTAGCAGTGTGAAAATGAACTAATTTTCACATGAGATTTGTAATCTGCATTAGGACCTTCATGCTGATATGGACCCATCATTGTACCTGTCACTCTAAGCTCAGGTATGGGAGTGAACACCTCCCCAGTTGCTGGGTCTAAATAGAAGAGTACTTATCTGCATGTGAACTGGGTTTAGAAATGTGTCTCTATCATATGTGACCAGATGTTCACATACAACTGACATAATTCCATCTGTAGACTGTTTCTATGTGTGAGATTAAGGATCTCACCAGTGGGTTGTGTCCATGTGTGAGGATGACTGATTTTGTCTTTTTTATTTTATTTTATTTTCATCATGCTTAAATGACTAGCAGAGGATGACTATTTTAAGGATTGGCAGGGTGTACATAAGAGAAACAATATCTCCTGTGACCTTGAACCTGTGATGCTACTCTCTGTACCACTTGAGGGCTTTATATCACATGCAAGAGACTGGTAAACCTGTGTCACCTTTGTACAGGGGACACCAAGGATCTTACCTTTTCCCTAAGCCTAGCTATAATAGACAGTATCTATCTTATTGGCTAGTTGAAGGCATGAGGGTCTTTACCACACCTGTGTACTGGGCCACAATATGCCACAATTACTCCTCTGGATTGGGAGTCAGCAGGAGAGTAACATTACCTGAGTTTGGTGCCAGATGTATGTCACAATCTCTTCTGAGGGTTCAGCAATATGTCACTGAGCAATGTATTTAAGATTTAGTCAAAGGAGGCTCATCACCTTGTTGTGGGGTCCAGTGATATGTCATGATTATTTCTGTTAGGAGGGTGCAGGCAGAAAAGGAGAGTGACATTTCCTAGGTAGTGTATGCAGATGTATGTCACAAGGCCCCCTATGGGCAGGGCCCAGGCAGGAGCCTCTTATATTCTAGGTGTTGAAACCAGCATTATTTCACAATACACCAAATATTTGGTACCCAGGAGAAAGGAAAGTCATGTCTTGCAGGTGCTGGACCAAGTGATGTGTTAAATTCACCCTCATTAGCAGGGCCCAGGCAGAAAAAAAAAATGTGTTATATCACACCCAGGTGATAAACAAAAAGATATGGCATAATACCCCGTGGGCAGGGCTCATGCAGAAGAGTTGCATCACGTAATTGTTAAGATAGGCCATATGTCACACTACACGATTTATGCTGAGCTCAGGCAGGAGAAAAGAGTAACATTACCTGTGTGCTGGGCTCAGCGATACATCACAATATCTCCTCGGTCAGAGCCCAGGAAGTAGAAGAGAGTTACCTCATCTAGGTGCTGGGTCCATCGGTATGTCACAGTGCTCACTGAGGAAAGGGCCAAGAACGAGGATGACATCATATTGGTGAGGAGCCCAGAGATATGTGCCAGTGATCCCTGTAGGTAGGGCTTAGGATAAAAGAAGAGAGTCACATGACCTATCACATGGCCTAGACAGATGAGCCCAGCTCTATGTCAAAATTAAACAGTGGTTAGAGTCCAGGCATGAGAGGAGAAGGACATCACATAAATTTTGGGTGAAGGAACATATCATAATCCCTATTGGGGACAGAAGGAGAAGAATCAGGAGAATTACACCATCTAGGTAGAGGACCCAGAGATATGCTGCAGTGACCCCTGTGGGTAATGACCAGGCAGCAGAATCACATCACCTGTGTGTTGGACCCAGTGATGATTCACTCTACTTTCTGTGGGCATAGCACAGGCAAATGAGGAGTCACAACACCTAGGTGCTGGAATCAGAGGCATGTCACAATGTCTTCTAATGGCAAAGCCCAGGTAAGCAAGAAGAATCACATCAAATAGTTCATGAACTTAGAGATATGTCACAATGCCCTTTGTGGACAGTGTCCAGGCAAGAGACTCACATTATCTTGGTGCTGAGCCCAGCAATGTCACAAAGCTTTCTACGTCAGGACCAAGGCAAAAGCATGACATCACCTTACTGTTTGGTCCAGAGACGTGTCACAACCTCTCCTGCAGGAAGAACCTAAAAAGGATAGAAGAGTCATATCAACTAAATGTTGGGCCCAGTGATAGGTCATAATATTTCCTGTGAGCAGAGACCAGGCAGAAGTAAGTCACATCACCTGGGTAATGGGTGCAGCGATGTCACAATGCCTCCTGTAGGGCCCAATCAGGAGAGTTACATCACCTGGGTTTTGGAACCAGTAATGTATCACGATAGGCCATTTGGGCAGGGTACAGGCAGGAGAATCACATAACCTGGGTGTGGGGCCCAGTGATATGTCACCATGCTTTTCATGCACAGTGACAAAGCAGAAGGGTAGACTCACATTAACTGAATATAAGGCCTAGTTACAGTGATAATGTCACAATGCTGTCCGTGGGCAGTGCCAAGGCAGTGGAATAGAGGCCCATCATGAAGATGCTGGGTTTAGCACTATGTCAGAATTCCATCTGTGGGTTGGGCCCAGGCAGAAGGGTCAAATCGCTTAGTTGCTGGACTGAGGCATATGCAACACAATCTCACATGCAGAATGATACAGGGATAAAATTAAAATTCTTGCACATGACCCAATTCTAAGTACGGGAGTCAACATCCCCTCCCCTCCTCTTTTCTCTTTTCTTCTCTTTTTTGTCTTTGGCAGGGCTCAGGCAGAAGAGAAGAGTCACATCTAGGTGATGAATAAAAAGATACGTCACTATTCCCCTGTGGGCAGGGCTTGTGCATAAAAGTTGCATATTCTAGGTGTTGGACTCAGCAATATATCACAACATCTGCAGCACTTTGAAAGGAGAGGAGAGCCACATCACTTAGGTGCTAGGCCCAGCAATACATCTCAATCTCTTCTTGGGCAAAGCCCAAGAGTCACATCACCTAGGTTCAGGGTATAGCAATATGTCACATTACCTTCTGAGATGAGGACCCAGGAAAGAGAGTCACCATGGTGAGAATCTCAGAGATATGCAGCAATTCCATCTTTGGCTATTCACAAAAAGAAGAAAGTCCCATAACCTAGAAGCTGAGCTCAGCTCTATGACACAGTCACCCTAGTGGACAGGTTCATTAAAGAGAAGAGTGTCACATAATGAGGTGCTGGGTAAAGTGATGTCATAATCCTCATGGTGATAGGCACAGAGACATGTCAAAATGACCTCTTTAGGCAGAGACCAGGCAGAAGAATCATCACTTGTGTGCTAGACCTAGTGATAAGTCACCCTAATGTCTGTGGACATGGCCCAGGCAGAAGAGCAGAGTCACATTATTTCGATGCTGGGACAAGAGATATGTCACAATCTTTTATATGGGCAAAACCCAGATAAAAGAGGGAAGACTAACATCAGATAGTAGGTGTTAGCAGACATATGCCACAATGCCCCCGTATGAAAGACTCAGGCAGTCGAAACACATCACTTGGTTGCTTAACCTACTGATGTTACCATCTTTCCTGTGGGCATGATGCAGGCAGAAGAGGACAGTCATATCTCCTAGGTGATGGATGCAGAGATATGTCACAAAGCTCCTATGGGCAGGGTCCAGACTGAAGCCTTCCATCCGCTAGGGTTTGGGCCCAGTGAAACATCACAATACCCAAATTATGCAGGGCCAAGGCAAAAAATGAGAGTCACATTACTTAGGTACTGGGTTTAATATTATACTGCAATTTTTTATTTTGGGAGGGCACAAGCAAAAAGAAAAGTTACATCACCTAGGCGATGAATGAAAATACATACCACAATAGTTTTATGGGCAGGACCCATGTAGAAGAGTCACATTACCTAGGTGTTGGACCCAGAAATATGTCACAATATACAATGCATACAGGGCTGAGGCATGAGACAATAGTAGCATCACTTATTTGTTGGGCCCAGCTACAGAATCCTTTCTTGGGCAAAGCCCAAGCAGTAGAGGAGAGCCACATCACCCAGGTGCTGGGTCCAGCAATGTGTCACAGTAGCTGCTGAGGGGAGGGTACAGGCAAGAGAGCCATGCCACTTAAGCGAGGGGCCCAATGCCCTTTGTGGGTCGAACTCAGGAAAAAGAAGAGAGGCACATACTCGAAGACCTGAGCCCAGCTATATGTTACAGTCACCCCAGTGGACATGTCCCAGGTGTGAGAGTAGAGTCACATCACTAGGTGCTGGGCCAAGCAATTTGTCACAACCTGCACTGTGGACAAGCCCCAGGAAAAAGAGGGGAGTCACATCATTTAGGTAACAAAACCTGACTTATGTCACAGTTACTTGTTTGGGAAGAGGTCAGAAAGAAGTATCACGCAACCTGTGTGCTGGGCTAAGCAATATGTCACTCTTACTTTTATTTATTATACCTTAAGTTCTGGGGTACATGTGCAGGTCTTGCAGGATTGTTACATAGGTATGCACATGCCATGGTGGTTTGCTGCTCCATCCCCGTTACCTACATTACCAAGCAAACTAACTCTCAACTAATTACTTTAACCAAACATCAACACTTGCTGAATGAGAAACTAATTCTCCACAAGAATTAAATAATAGTGATGGTTTCTCTTAAATTTCATTGATACAAAAACATCAAGGGGGGATAAACGTGGGAAAGGGGAGCAGAAACTAACCCATGCCCTTACCCCTTGCTCTGTTCTACAACTTTTATGAGTTTGTAGATTCCTGTACCCTGTGACTGATAAACACGTTACTGTTTCCTTTCAATAAACACGGCAAAGGGCATGAGAATAGCCTAAGCAGGCTGGACTCCAGCCATCTAGTCGCTGTAGCGAACGGCAATGAGATAAGGCCTGTGCTAAGATCCTTGAAGCACCTCAGATAACTAACATCTGTGCTGCACGGCAAAAGTCACATGTAAGCCTCAGTTAAGTGCCTCATTGTTTGAGAAACTGTCTTTGTTCTGCACCTGCAAACTTGCTTTCTTTCCACTATGTACTTCATGTATAAAAACCCAGCCTTGACTTTGTTCAGGGCTGGGTTTTTGGATGCAAATCTATGGAGCCAGTGCAAAAAAAAAAAAAAAAAAAAAAAAAATCCTCCTGTTTCACTCATTGGTCCCTCAGGTCTCCTGAATTTCCACAATAGGGCACAAGGAATGATTGAGGTAAAACACAAACCTGGAATAATCAAGAGTGTCTTGTTTTATCTACTTAAAAGCCTAGAAACTCCATTCTATCCTTAGTCTGCCTTCTCGCAGGGTTAAATAGAATTGATTACTTTTGTAATCTGAAGCCTAGGGAAGAATTAGAAAAAAATTGAGTGCCATAATCATCTAATTATTACATGACACAGTCTATCAGATATTTTTAAAATGCTGTGGATACAGGGAATCATTTATAACTGAAGGTTCCTCACACTGGGCCACTTCAGGTGTTTAGTAAGGGTAGTGATAAGTTTGTTTCATTGCTCTTTTATTATATTCTGTAACTAATACTCTATAAATACAGTGCATGGATGCTTATTGGAAATAGTTGTGTAGAAAGAAAAAATTTAGTCAGTGAAATAATTTGATTTTCTTTCATATATCAATGCATTATATTATAACAAACTTTCCAAACCATAAGCAAAACGTTAATGTAAACATGGTTGATTTTTTTTTTTTTTTGATGGAGTCTTGCTCTGTCACCCAAGCTGGAGTGCAGTGGCATGATCTTGGCTCACTGCAACCTCTGTCTCCACCTCTACCTCCCAGGTTCAAGCAACTCTCTTTTCTCAGCCTCCCAAGTCGATGGAATTACAGGCGCACACCACCACACTCAGCTAATTTTTGTATTTTTAGTAGAGTTGGGGTTTCACCATGTTGGCCAGACTGGTCTCAAACTTCTGAACTTGTGATCCACCTGCCTTGGCCTCCCAAAGTGCTGGGATTACAGGCTGAGCCACTGCACGTGACAGCTTTTATATTACTATGTTTACTCATCCACCTTCTTACAAAAAGAAAATGAGATCACAGGAACAACTGGCAGCAGTGTGTTCCTCTGATGTATATGAAATATTGAAGTTCTAGGCTTCCTCAGGTATAAACAGAATCATTTACATAAAGTATAAATTTACAACACCAGGGACACTGCAAAAAAAAAAAAAAAAAAGCAGAAATGATGCTATAAAGTGTTATTACAGGAAATGTTGGTGTCTTGTGCACCTGTGGTTTGGAGGCATGTTTATTACATGTTTCCTTGCCAACTTTCTGTATTTATTTGGTAGGAGCCATTTATTCTTGAATCTTATTAATATATTTACATTAGTGCATTTTTTATTTCATGAACTATGATGCCTAAGGAAGAATGACTGGGTTTCTTAATCTTTACAAATCAGAGAAGAATTACAGGGCATGGAAGTTGACTTGTACAGTATCCAAGGTATCCATTAGCAAGCAAGCTCATCGGGTTGTTGTGAGGATTAAATGAGAAACCCTTATAATCAATGCTAAATATTATATCTTTTTATAAACAAATGTGAGATCTTTAAATGCATACTGTCTCTGGATTCTCTTGGTTGTGCTAAGTTTGTATATTTGGTGTCCCATGTGAAGTGCTTAGAAACAGACATGAAATTAAGCAAGAGCTTAATGTGTGATATATATTATTATTACTGCTGTCATTATGGTTCTGAAATTGCAGTTCTCTGGGTCAGTGCAACAAGCAAGTGGTTAAAAGGGGATGGAGGAACTACTGTTAAACTATAACAAAACTTATAATCTTTCTGTTTACAGGAAATCTGGTAAGTATTTGCTACTGATTAGGAAAGCCTTTTTTATTAGAATACATCCAACACTGAATGGGAAAGCAGGAAGAGAATCTGCCAGTGATGTGTAAAAAAATACTATGGGGGCCAGGTGTGGTGGCTCACACCTGTAATCTCAGCACTTTGGGAGGCCAAGGCGGGCAGATCACCTGAGGTCAGGAGTTCAAGACCAGCCTGGCCAACATGGTGAAACCCTGTCTTTAAAAAAAACAAAAACAAAAAAAACTGTGGGTTAAAAAACTATGTTAGTGTGAAACATACAGTTTTATGTGTTAACATTTCTCTATTAAGTTAGAAAATAGTTTTCTGGAAATAAATAAGATTTACAAACAATTCAATGTATTGACTATAAAACCACACAGTTGTTTCAAGCTATGGCCATCTGTTAATATTCTGAGTGATAAATTTGGTGGGAGAAAATTAGGTGAAGAGAGTATCTCAGAAACCTTCTGGGGTGAATCAAAAAATGCCAGGGATGTCCAGGCATGCTGCCGAGGGCAACTGAGAACCCCCAAATAAAGGAAGCACAAGCAAAGCACACCTGGCACCACAGGAGGGCATGTGCCGGGGATTCCTGCCAGAAAAGCCAGAAGGACCCCCCAAGTGCAAAACACCCCAACCTCCAAACCGGGATCACTACCTGTGAACTGGCTGCACCCAGCCAACTCCCACTCTCTTTTGCTCTGTGAGATCTCTGACAGCTGAGAGGCTGTCCCAGCCAGGAACAACAATCGGAGAACACTCAACACTGAGAAAACAGCAGCAGATGACATGAAACACAGCCATGGTTAGAAGGTAAAGGCCAGCCACGGCTGGCTCCCTCTCATCCTATGAGCATCATGCAGGCATCTGCTGAAACGGGGAGACCAAGAGTTTCCTTGTTAGCGGAAGCTAGGGGCATCCACGGATCCAGGAGCGTCGCAGCAACCCAGTCATTCAGAAAGGTGAGTGTTGAGAAGGAAGCAGTTTCTGTGACAGCTGTCTGCATGTGTCTTGCAGGTGGAGGTGTCGACCCCTCCACACCTCAGCGGACTGTATCTTCACACTTATCTGACCTTATTATTTCTGCACATGTCCTCTGACCCGGAGGGAAATCCGAAGAGGATGGAGTGCCTGCCTCACCTAAAGCTGCGGCTCCGCGAGACACCGAAGTAGAGGTGGGCTCACAGGGGTCCTGAAAACGGGACAGCTAGGGTCCGTCCAGCAGTAGATGTGCCGCAGATCCAAGGGCTCTTGGAGGAGTTTGTTTTTGGGTATGTTGGGCTCGTCTTCTTACTCAAGAAGTGACCCCTCGAGATAGGGAGGTGATTAGGGCGCCTGTGGGTCGGAGCCAGCCCCCCCACTACACTGAGGCAACAGAAACCGTGAGCAAAACAAAGCATGCGCAGCCCTGCAGCTCCCAAGCTGAGTCAAAGACAGACACGCATCAGAAGGTAGGCGGACAGCAGAGATAAGGCTCTGAAGTGCACCCGTCAACCTCGCTTTACCATACACCACAGCCCCGTTTCAGACACACACATGAACATGCACAGGAAGACACACACACACACTCTGACATCAAACACTTGCACAGAAACAAACACAGCCAGGCAACTTCTGAGGCTGCTGGTTCTGATTTCTGCCAGGAAGCCCAATGGGGAGAGAGCAGCCCCTGCCGAACACATGCAGGCTGTACCTCAAAAACCCGGTAGGGACAGTTTCGAGGGAGACGCGCCACAACAGCGTTGAGGCCGGCCTGAAGCGTTGTGGGGTCCTTGGGGATCTTGCGTGCATCGTTAAAGTTCCACTTGATGTTTTCTCAGCCTGGTTCGACCCTGCCAAACTCCTAGAATCACGGGACGGTTGGGAGGATCCCCAGGAAAGGGTGGGGGGGGGGTGCAGAGCCTAACACCCACGCACCGCCACAGAAAGCTCCTGTTCCGCCAAGCCGCTGAGACCGTTCACCAGGCGACGGTGGCGGTCAGTGTGACGTGAAACCCGGCTCAGCCTTCGAGGCTTGCCCATGCGCATTCGAGTTCCCGGCGGACACGCCTCCGGAAGGTCAGGGCTCTCTGGCTGCAGCCGCACAGCAAAACGGTGGCGGTAGTGCGGGGGAGGCAGCCACAGGGAAGAAGGCTGAGTGCCACAAGCAGCGCATGACCCTGACAGTCCTGATCTCAGTACCTCCTTGAGAGGACTTTCCTGTTCGGGTCCGGGTAGAAGGGGAGGAGGGCAGTTCACCGAGAGGTAGGCACTCAGGACTGCTCCTCCGATTTGATTCTGGATTGAATGACATGGGCAGGAATCGGGTCCCTTGGGGCTGGAGATTCAGTCTGGTGAGGTGTGGCGAGGGTTGCAGGGGTCGCTGGACCCCAGAAACATACCTGAGACCCTCGGGAAGGCTGTCAGCAAACCATGAGCTGACTGCCTCCCTTCAACCTGGGCTACCCACCGAGGTCCCTGCCTTGGTCTCCAAGCACAGGGACTTGTGCTTTTCAGCACTGCTGCTCAGAAAAGGTAGAAACCAGGACAAAGCAAGTCCAATGCAGAGCAGAGGTGGCAACACCTGGAACTGGCCTCCCATGGGGGCGGATCAGGAGGAGAGGGTGTCTTAGAAAAGTTCTGGGGCGAATCCAAGCCTGCAGGGATGTCAAGGTTTTACAAGGTTTTACCATGTTGACCAGGGTGGTCTCGAACTCCTGACCTTGTGATCCACCCGCCTCAGGCTCCCAAAGTGCTGGGATTACAGGCATGAGCCACCGTGCCTGGCTAAAAATAATTTCTTAACAACACCTTTATTATATCCCTCTCAAGAGATGTAAACCTCACTGCTGTTAGGGGGTATTGGATGGCGATTCTTTGTGGCTATCTCCTGCTGAAATGGGGCATCAGGTGGGGGGACAACAGTTGTGGCTCCTCCTGAGGTTCATCTAAGTGTTCTTGGAAGAATAGCATGTCCATGTGTGGCTCTGTTTGCAGCATCATTTGAAGTTTGATTGCTACTAGTCAAGGAAAGATACATTTTAGAAGAAAGTTTAAAATATAGAGTTACATATGAGTATTAAGATTACCACTAGGGTGGGGCACGGTGGCTCATGCCTGTAATTCCAGCTCTTTGGGAGGCCAAGGTGGGCAGATCACGAGGTCAAGAGATCGAGACCATCCTGGCCAACATGGTGAAACCCCATCTCTACTAAAAATACCAAAAAATCAGCCGGGTGTGGTGGCACACTCCTGTGGTTCCAGCTACTCAAGAGGCTGAGGTGGAAGAATCGCTTGAACCCAGGAGGCGGAGGTTGCAGTGAGCCAAGATTGTGCTACTGCACTCCAGCCTGGTGACAGAGAAAGATTCTGTCTTAAAAAAAAAAAAAAAAAAAAAAAATTACCCCTAATACTGGGGGTACTATGGACCATAACTATGACAGTAGAGTTTGATACTTGTTAGTTATCCCAATGTATTATTATACCAATTTGCCTCCAACAGATGCCACGTACATTACCAGAAATGCTAATATAAAAGTAATATTTTCCTTGAGAAAAACATACATTTTTCCTCTTTGATAAGCAATTAAAGAATAATTTTAGGTTTAGGCCATTTTTTTTATAACTTGTGATATGATCAAAAGAAATAAGTTTTTGGGTGGGTAAAATAACTTTAGTGTTAATCTTGGCAATTTCTTTTCTTTAATTATTAAGTTCCCTTTGACTCCCATAGACACTCTTACAATATACTTTAACTTTCTCACTTGTCCTAAACATCCTTTAAAGAAACAGCCATTTTCATTTAAGACAAGAATTTACCATACAAGATTCTTTCTTATATAAAATCTCTTTCTTTGTCAGGTGTGGTGGCCACACCTGTAATCCCAACACTTTGGGAAACTGAAGTGGTTGAATGACGAGGTCAGGAGTTCAAGACCAGCCTGATCAACACAGTGAAACCCTATCTCCACTAAAAATACAGAAATTAGTCAGGTATGGTGGCGTGTGCCTATAATCTCAGCTACTCAGGAGGCTGAGGCAGGAGAATCACTTGAACCAGGGAGGTGGAGGTTGCAGTGAGCCAAGATCATGCTACTGCACTCCAGCCTGGGCGACAGAGCAAGACTCCGTCTTAAAAAAAAAAAAAACCTTTCTTTATGAGTTCCTTTCCATAACTTAAAGTGCACCATATTATTAATCTTCAATAAAATGTCCTTTCAAGCACTGTACTGAGAGAACGGCTGCTCTCTCCAGAGCCAGCAGGCAGGAACATTTAAGTCTGCTGAAGCTGCACCTAAATCGCCCCTTGCCTCAATGCTCTCTCCCAGAAAGATGGGGGTTCTATCTAGAAGCTTCTTACTGGGTCTGCTGCTTTTTTCTTTTCTTTTCAGAGACTCCTTGCCCAGACAGGAAGAATCTAGAGAGGCCGTCTGGCTACAGCGGCTTTGCTGAGCAGTGTTTCTCCCAGAACAGTGCTTGAGCTCTGCTGAAAGACAGACTGCCTCCTCAAGTGGATCTCTGACTCCCATGCCTACTAACGGGGAGATAGCTTCCAGCAGAGGTCAACAGACAATTCATACAAGAGAGCTCTGGCTGGCATCTGGTGGGTGCCCCTCTGGGATAAAGCTTCCAGAGGAAGGAAAAGGCAGCAATCTTTGATGTTTTGGAGCCTCTGCTGGTGATACCCAAGCAAAGGTCTGAAGTGAACCTCCAGCAAACACCAACAGACTTGCAGCAGAAGGTCCTGACTGTAAGAAGGAAAACTAACCAACAGAAAGAAAGAGCATCAACATCAACAAAAAGGACATCCATACAGAAACCCCATCTGAAGTTCATCAAAGGTAGACAGATCTATTAAGGTGAGGAGAAACCAGCACAGAAAGACTGAAAATTCCAAAACCCAGAACGGCTCTTCATCTCCAAAGAATCACAACTCCTCCCCAGCAAGGGAACCAAACCAGATGGAGAGTGAGTTTGATCAATTGACAGAAGTAGGCTTCAGAAGATGGGTAATAACAAACTCCTCTGAGCTAAAGGAGCATGTTCTAACCCAATGCAAGAAAACTAAGAACCTTGAAAAAAGTTTAGAGGAATTGCTCTCTAGAAAACCAATTTAGAGAAGAACATAAATGACCTGACGGAGCTAAAAAACACAGCACAAGAACTTCATGAATCACATACAGTATCAACAGCCAAATCTTATCCACATCAAATTTTATTCTAAAATTGACCATATAATTCGAAGTAAAACACTCCTCAGCAAATAGAAATGAGAGGAAATCAAAATAGTCTCTCAGACCACAGTGCAATCAAATTAGAACTCACGATTAAGAAGCTCAATCAGGGCTGGATGGATCACAAGGTCAGAAATTTGAGACCAGCCTGGCCAACATAGTGAAACATCATCTCTACTGAAAAGAAAAAAAATAAAAGACTCACTCAAAACTGTACAACTACATGGAAGCTGAACAACCTGTACCTGAATGACTACTGACTATATAAGAAAATTAAGGCAGAAATAAGTAAGTACTTTGAAAATAATGAGAACAAAGATACAACCTACCAGAATCTCTGGGACACACCTAAAGCAGTGTTTAGAGGAAAGTTGATAGCACTGAGTGCCCACAAGAGAAAGCAGGAAAGATCTAAAATTGACACCCCAACATCACAATTAAAAGAAATAAAGAAGAATAGCAAACAAATTCAAAAGCTAGCAAAAGACAAGAAATAATTAAGATCAGACCAGAAGTGAAGGAGATAGACACAAAAAACCCTCAAAAAATCAGTGAAGCCAGAAGCTATTTTTTTAAAACTTCAACAAAACACTGTTAGCCAGACCTATAAAGAAGAAAGAAGAATCAAACAGATGCAGTAAAAAATAATAAAAGGGATATCAGCACTGATCCCACAGAAATACAAACTACCATCAGAGGATACTATAAACACCTCTACACAAGTAAACTAGAAAATATAGAAAGTATGGATAAATTTCTGAACACATACACTCTCCCAAGTCTAAACTAGGAAGAAGTTGAGTCCCTGAATAGACCAATAGCAAGTTCTGAAATGGAGGCAGTTATTAATAGCCTACCAATCAAAAAAAGCCCAGGACCAGATGGATTCACAGCCAAATTCTATCAGAGGTACAAAGAGGAGCTGGTACCATTCCTTCTGAAACAATCCAAACAATAGAAAAAGAGAGACTCCTCCCTAATTTATTTTATGAGGCCAGCGTCAGCCTGATACCAAAACCAAGCAGAGACACACACACGAAAGATTAGACCAATATCCCTGATGAACATTGATGTGAAAATCTTCAATAAAATACTGGCAAATTAATCTGGCAGCACATCCAAGAGCTTATCCAATGTGATCATATCAGCTTTATCTTTGGGATGTAAGGCTTGTTCAACATGTGCAAATCAATAAACATAATCCATCACATTACCAGAACCAGTGATAAAACCACATGGTTATCTCAATAGTTGCAGAAAAGGTCCTCGATAAAATCTGACACTTCTTCATGCTAAAAACTCTCAATAAACCAGGTATTGATTGAACATATCTCAAAATGGTAAGTGCTATTTATGACAAACCCACAGCCAATATCATACTGAATGGGCAAAAACTGAAATTACTCCCTTTGGAAACTGGCACAAGATAAGGATGCTCTCTCTCACCACTCCTATTCAACATAATATTGGAAGTTCTGGCCAAAGCAATCAGGGAAGAGAAAGAAGTAAAGCATATTCAGATAGGAAAGAGAAGTCAAATTGTCTTTGTTTGCAGATGACATGATTGTGTATTTATAAAACCCAGTTGTCTCAGCCAAAATCTTTTTAAGCTGATAAGCAACTTCAGCAAACTCCCAGGATACAAAGTCAATGTGCAAAAATCACAAGCATTCCTATACGCCAATAATAGGCAAACAGAGAATCAAATCATGAGTGAACTCCCATTCACAATTGCTACAAGGAGAATAAAATACGTAGGAATACAACTAACAAAGAACTTAAAGGACCTCTTCAAGGAGAACTACAAACCACTGCTCAAGAAAATAAGAGGATACAACCAAATGGAAAACATTCCATGCTTATGGATAGGAAGAACGAATATTGTAAAAATGGCCATACTACCCAATGTAATTTATCGATTCAGTGCTATCCCCATTAAGCTACTATTGACTTTCTTCACAGAATTAGAAAAAATTGCTTAAATTTTATATGGAATCAAAAAGAGCCTGCATAACCAAGCTAATCCTAAGCAAAAAGAAAAAAGCTGGAGGCATCATGCTACCTGACTTCAAACTATAACTACAAGGCTATAGTAATCAAAACAGCATAGTACTGGTAATAAAACAAATATATAAACCAATGAAACAGACCAGAATCCTCAGAAATAACACCACACATCTACACCCATCTGATCTTTAACAAACCTGACCAAAAAAAAAAAAAGCAACGGGGAAAAGATTTTCTATTTAATAAATGGTGTTGGGAAAACTGGCTAGCCATATGCAGAAAACTAAAACTGGAACCCTTCCTTACACCTTATACAAAAATTAACTCAAGATGGATTAAAGATTTAAACATAAGATTAAAAGCAGAAAAAGCTTAGAAAAAAACCTAGGCAATAGCATTCAGGACATAGGCATGGGAAAAGAATTCATGACTAAAACACCAAAAGCAATGGCAACAAATGCCAAAATTGACAAATGGGATATAGTTAAACTAAGGAGCTTCTGTACAGCAAGAGAAACTATCATCAGAGTGAACAGGCAACCTTCAGATTGGGAAAAAGTTTTGCAATCTATCCATCTGGCAAAGGGCTAATATCCGGAATCTTCAAATAACTTAAATTTACAAGAAAAAAACAAACAACCTCATCAAAAATTAGGTGAAGGATATGAACAGACACTTCTCAAAAGAAGATATTTATGTGGCCAACAAACTTATGAAAAAAAACTCATAATCAGTGGTCACTAGAGAAATGCAAATGAAAACATCGATGAGATACCATCTCATGCCAGTTAGAACGGCAATCATTTAAAAGTCAGAAAACAGATGCTGCAGGTGATGTGGAGAAAAAGGAACACTTTTACACTGTTCGTGGGAATGTAAATTAGTTCAACCATTGTAAAAGACAGTGTGGTGATTCCCCAAGGATCTAGAACTAGAAATACCATTTGACCTACCAATCCTATTACTGGGTATATACCAAAAGGATTATAAATCAGTCTACTATAAAGACACATGCACACATATATTTATTGTAGCACCGTTTACAATAGCAAAGAGTTGGAACCAACCCAAATGACCATCAGAGATAGACCGGATAAATAAAATGTGGCACATGTACACCATGGAATACTATGCAGCCATAAAAAAGGATGAGTTAATGTCCTTTGCAGAGACACGGATGAAGCTGGAAACCATTATTCTCAGCAAACTAACACAGAAACAGAAAACCAAACATTGCACATTCTCATTCATAAGTGGAAGTTGAACAATTAGAACACATAGACATAGGGAGGGGAACATCACATACCTTAGCCTATCAAGGAGTGGAGGGCTAGGGGAGGGATAGCACTAGGAGAAATACATAATGTATTTGACCAGTTGATGGGAACAGCAAACCACCATGGCATATGTGTACCTGTGTAACAAACTTGCACATTCTGCACATTTACCCCAGAATTTTTAAGTATTATAATAATAATTAAAAAAGAAATTACCAAATGTTGAAATAAAAGAGGCACACTTCAGAATTCTTCCCCACAGGGAGATTGTCTCAAGACATCAGTTAATCCACAACCCCGCTCTGTCTTCAATGATGCTGGCCAGGCTAACGGATCACCCATGATTACAGATAAGTCCTCCAGCAAACCATGTACATCCTGCACCTCCATGCCTCTTCTGCATACCCTGCATACCAAAATTTCTTCTTACAACCCTGCTTTCTGCCCAGAAAACTGAAGTGGCTTCTTGAGATATGAATTTGTCCTTTCCCCATTGCTAAAATCTGGAATGAAGTCTCTTTCTTTAAACAAACAAAAAAAAGTTCTTTTAAACTTCATGATAGTAAACCTTTCATGCTTACTTCTTGTCTTTATTACACTTGCTTAAGCAAAACAACCTTAGTTAAATCGTTCCTACAATTATTAATCCTGCTATTAATATAATAATTAGGTGGCCGGGCATGGTGGCTCATGTCTGTAATTCCAGCACTTTGGGAGGCCAAGGTGGGCGGATCACAAATTTAGTAGTTCAAGACCAGCCTGACCAAAAGGGCAAAACCCCGTCTCTACTAAAAATACAAAAATTAGCTGGGCATAGTTGTGTGTGCCTGTAATCTCAGTTAATTGGGAGGCTGAGGCATGAGAATTGCTTGATCCCAGGAGGTGGAGGTTGCAGTCAGCCGAGATCACACCACTGCACTCAAGCCCGAGTGAAAGAGAGACTCTGTCTCAAAAAAAAAAAAAAAAGTCTCAGGTTAGCCAGGGGCGGTGACTCACGCCTTTAATCCCAGCACTTTGGGAACCCCACGTGGGTGGATGATTCGAGGTGGGGAGGATGATCCAAGGTCAGGAGTTCCAGACCAGCCAGATCAACATCATCAAACCCCGTCTCTACTAAAATGCAAAAAACAAAACAAAACAAGAAAGCCGGAAATGGCGGCGCGAGTCTGAAATCCCAGCTACTTGGCAGGAGAATCACTGGAACCCGGGAGGCAAAGATTGCAGCGAGCTGAGATCGTGCCGTTGCACACCAGTCTGGGCAACAGAGTGAAACTCCATCACAAAACAAAACAATCTCAAGCTCCCTGCTCAAAGGACCAGAAGCCAGGAAGATTATAAAGGCTAAACTTTAAAAATAATTTTTGTTCTTTTCATGTGTGAGCAACCATATAGTATATTATTTACAAATACATGAGGCTACAGGCAAACACCTTCTGGGGTGGGCCTGGCTCGCTCAGGGAAGAAGCCCTGTGTGAAAAGCCAGTACCTGCCGGGCGCGGTGGCTCACGCCTATAATCCCAGCACGTTGGGAGGCCGAGGCGGGTGGATCACGAGGTCAAGAGATCAAGACCATCCTGGTCAACAAGGTGAAACCCCGTCTCTACTAAACATATTTAAAAAATTAGCTGGGCATGGTGGCGCATGCCTGTAATTCCAGCTACTCGGGAGGCTGAGGCAGGAGAATTGCCTGAACCCAGGGGGTGGAGGTTTCGGTGAGCCGAGATCGCGCCATTGCACTCCAGCCTGGGTAACAAGAGCGAAACTCCGTCTCAAAAAAAAAAAAAGAAAAAAGAAAAGGCTGTACCTTTGGCTGTCACTCCTTCTTCAGTCAGCCAGCATTTGATCATGTCTTCTGTCATTCAGGGTCTGAGGCGGCGGGGACTTAAACCTTATCCAATCAGCGAGGCTGCTCTGGGAACCGTCCAATCAGGCACGGAGCTGGAGCGGAAAGGCTGGCTTCTGGGATGTGGCGGCGGTTTTGTCTCTTGCTGCCGCCGGAGTTCCAGGTTTTGTCTTCGCTGTTCTCTGCTCCTAGAGGTCCAGCCTGTGTGAGACCTGCTCGTACTGGAGATCCACGGTTAAGACGCCAGGACCCCCTGGAAGCCTAGAAATGATGTCAGTGCTGGGTCCGATATCCCACGAGAGGGGAAGGGGCTGGTTGGAACTTGGGGGAAGTGGCTGTGGGAACTCAGACCTCCCCGCAGTCAGTTCAGCGATCTGTGCCCCGAGTTCTCCTTGCCTAGCTCCACTTCAGTCCCCTTGAGCAATAAGATGGCGGCTGTGCAGTGACTGTGCCCTGGCCTGGAGCCCTCTCTGGGCAGCTCTGCACCTGCAGCTCCGGGTCTCTCCCAGATTTTCTCCTTTAGGGACCACCGGAGGGTTGACAGGGGAGAATCCTGACTCAGCTTCCGGGTCATGAATGGGAAGAGCTTTAGTTTGCTTTATGGGGTTGTCAGTTTCTCATTTCTCCTATTAAAAATTTGTGGGAGTTATTGCGAAAATGTTTTTTATGACTGGATGATTTCAAGCAGAATTCCAAGGCTTTGCTTTTAAAATGCTACCAAGAAAAACAATAGGGAAAATCTCGTTTACATTTTAGCTGTAGAAAATGAATACATTTCCTGTCAAGCGCAGTAGCTCATGCCTGTAATCGTAATACTTTGAGAGGCCAAGGGTGGTGGATCACCTGAGGTCAGGAGTTTGAGACCAGCCTGACGAACGTGGCAAAACCCCGTCTTTACTAAAAATACAAAACTTGGCCAGGCGTGGTTTAGGGCGTCTATAATCACAGCTACTGGGGAGGCTGAGGCCGAACAATTGCTTGAACCCAGGTGGCAGAGGTTGCATTGAATCCAAGATCATGCCACTTCACTCCAGCCTGGGCGGAAAAGCGATATTCCTTCTCAAAAAAAAAAAAAAAGTTTTTTTTACAAGAAAATGTAGATAATTGCTGAGTTATGTAGAGTAATAAAAATATCACCTCATCTTTTTGCGGGGTAAATTTGTGACAGTAAATATCTCTGTTCTGTATCCTATTATCTTGACTTCTGAGTTTCATGCTAAATTTTGTGAGATAAGACTTGGTGCCTCCTAGAAGTGTTCCCATATGACTAATTGTTTACTACACGATTTTTTTTTTTAAATTGGGTCTCTGTAGAGACTCAAAAATTGCCAATGCCGACTATATTGCAAGTCGTCCTGGGGGGTATTGGAAAAAGTTTTCAATTAGCAATAATCGAGTCTCGGATAAACATCATTAGCTACGATACTGCCACTGCCACCGTGAGGAATTGTCACATTGCTTTTCACAATGATTGAACTAATTTACACTCCCACCGGCAGTGTATGAGCATTCCCATTTCTCTGTAACCTTGCCAGCATCTGTTGTATATTCACTTTCTAATATTAACCATTCTCACTGGTGTGTGATGATATTTCATTGTGGTTTTTCTTTGAATTTTTCTAATAATTAGTGATGAGCGTTTTTTATATGCTTGTTAGCCACATGCATTTTTTCTTTTAAAAATATCTTTTTCATGTTTTTTGTGTACTTTTTATTGAGGTTTTTTTATTTTCTGTAAACTTAGGTTTCTTATAAATCATGAGTATTGGACCTTTGTCAAAAGCATAGTTTGCAAATATTTTCTTTTATTCTGTGTGTTGTTTGTTTACTGTGTTGATGGTTTCCTTTGCTGTGAAGAAGCTTTTTAGTTTAATTAGGTTCCATTTGTCAATTAGTGTTTTTATTGCAATTGCTTTTGGCATCTTTATTTAAAAATTACCTGTTTCTACATCTACAATGGTTTCCTAAGTTATCTCACATTTTGTGTTTCTTTTTTAATAAATTGAAGTTTTACATTTAAATCTTTAATATATCTTGAGTTGATTTTTGTATATGGTTTAATGAAAGCATTCAGTTTCAATCATATACATAGTGCTAACTAGTTCTCCCTGCACCATTTATTAAATAGGGAATTCTCCCCAGATTCCTTCTGTTAGCTTTGTCAAAGACCAGATGGTTGTAGGTATGTGGCATTATTTCTGGGCTCTGTATTCTGCTGCATTGGTCTATGAATGAGTTTGTTTTTGTATCAGTACTGTGTTGCTTTGTTTACTGTAGCCCTGTAGCATAGTTTGAATTCAGGTAATGTAATGCCTTAAGCTTTGTTCTTTTTGCTTATGATTGCCTTGGCTATTTGGGCTCTTTTTTGGTTCCATATAAATTTTAAAATATATATATATTTTGTTCTGTTCAGAAAAAGTTTTGGTAGTTTGATAAAAGTAGCATTAAATCTGTAATTTTTTGGGCTGTATACCATTTTAATAATATTGGTCTTTTCTATCCATGAGCCTGAAATGGTTTTCCATTTGTTTGTTTCATCTCTGACTTCTTTAAGCAGAGTTTTGTCAGTCTTCTCATAAAGATCGTTCACCTCCCTCATTAGCTGTGTTCCTAGATATTTTATTCTCTTTGTAGTGATTGTGAATGGAATTTCAGTTTTGATTAGGCTTTTGGCATGCATGTTTTTGATTTATAGAGATGCTACTAATTTTTGTGCATCTATTTTGTATGCTGAAATTTTTCTGAAGTTTTTTGTCAGTTTAGAATGCATTTCTGCCAAGATTATGCAGCATTATGTCTTCTGCAAACAAAAATAAGTTTCTTCCTCTCTTCCTGTTTGCATGTCATTTATTTTTTTATCTTGCCTAATTGCTCTGACCAGGACTTCCAATTTTATGTTGAATAGGAGTGTTGAAAGAAGGCATCCTTGTCTTGTGCCAGTTTTCAAAGAAAAATGATTCCAGGTTGTGTGTATTCAGTATGTTGGCTGTGGGTTTGTGATAGAGAATTCATTATTTTGAAGTATGCAGCTTCCATGCCTAGTTTGTTGAGGCTTTTTAACATGAAAATGTTAAATTTTATTGGAAATCTTTTCCGCATCTATTGACATAATTTTGTGTTTTCTGTCTTTAGTTCTGTTTATGTAATGAATCACATTTATCCTTTTTTTTTATTTTTATTTTTTGAGAGTCTCACTCTGTTGCCCAGGCTAGAGTGCAATGGTGCAATGTCAGCTCACTGCAAACTTTGCCTCCCAAGTTCAAGCGATTATTTTGCCTCAGCCTCCCAAGCAGCTGGATTACAGGTGCCCGCTACCATGCCCAACTGATTTTTGAATTTTTAGTAGAGACATGATTTTGCCATGTTGGCCAGACTGGCCTTGAAGTCCTGACCTCAGATGATCTGCCTACCTTGGCCTCTCAAAGTGCTGGGATTAGAGGTGTGAGCCACCATGCCCCACCTCATGTATGTTGAATTAACTTTGCATCCCAGAATAAATCCTACTTGATCATAGTCGGTTAACTTTTTGATGTCCTGCTCAATTTGGTTTGTCAATATTTTGTTGAGCATTTTTGCATCATTGTTCATCAATAATATTGGTCTAAAGTTTTCTTCTTTTGCTTTATCTCTGTGAAGTTTTGGTATCACAATGGTGCTGTGTTTAATTTTTTGAAAGAGTTTTAGTAGAAATGGTACTAACTCTCCTTTGTACGTCTAGTAGAATTCAGCAGTGAATCTATCTGGTTCTGGGCTATATTGGTTGGTAGGCTACTGTATTACTAATTCAATTTTCGAGCTTGTTATTGACCTATTAAAGACTTTGATTTCCTTTTTATTCAGTCTTGAGAGAATATATTTGTTCAAGAATTTGTCCATTTCTTCTAGATTTTCAAGTTTGTGTGCATAGAGGTGTTCATAGTAAATTTTAGTATACATTGTGGGGTCAGTTTTTATGTCTCTTTTGTCATTTTTAGTTGTGTTTATTTGGATCTTTTTCTTCTTCATTAATCTTGTTAGTGGTTTGTTTTATTTTTTAAAATATTTTACTCCTGCAATTCTTGATCTTAGAGTTTTTCATGCCAACAGCTTCTTCCTTTCAGAAATGATTCTGGTTACTTCTTGTCTTCTGCTAACTTAGAGGTTAAGTTGCTCTTGCTTCTCTCAGTCTTTTATTTATGATGTCAGATTGTTAAACTGAGATCTTTCTCTTTTCTGTTGTTTTCTTTTTTTTTTTTTTTTGAGTCTCACTCTGTCATCCAGGCTGGAGTGCGTGCTTCAGTCTTGGCTCACTGCAACCTCCACCTCCCAGGTCCCAGCGATTCTCCTGTCTCAGCCTCCCGAGTAGCTGGGATTATAGGTGCCCGCCACCACCCCCGGCTAATGTTTTGTATTTTTAGTGGGCAGGCACCAGGCTTCTAATTGTAAAACTACCCTCAGTCATGAAGATGTGAAAAGTTTATTTTGTTATTAAATATAATTAATTAGCATACATGGAGGGCTATCCATGGTGCCTGTCACCACGCCTGGCTATTTTTTTTATTTTTATTTTTAGTAGAGATGGGGTTTCACTATGTTGGTCAGGCTGGTCTTGAACTCCTGACCTCATGATTCACCCACCTCAGCCTCCCAAAGTGCTGGGATTACAAGCGTGAGCCACTGCGCCTGGCCTATTCTACTTTATGAGTCTACATTTTCACCTTTATACTCATACCAAATTGTCTTAATTCTGTAGCTTTGTAATGTATTTTGAAATCAGGAACTATAATGCCCCCAAGATTGTTTTGTTGTGTTTTCAATATTTTTGGATATTTTATTGTCTGTAGAGAGTCTATATAGTTGGGATTGCTGTTTCTTTTTCTTAAAAAATGCAGTGAGAAATTTGAAAACTTTGCTTTAAATCTGTAGATTGTATTGAGAATAATGCACATCATTATAATATTACCTTTTCAACGTTTCAAAAGGGCATGCTCAAGAGTGTGGTGTTTGTGTTTTTAAAATTTTTAGTGTTTTTTCTTTTATTAGATACTCATTTCATTTTGGTAATACAAAGTAATTTATAAAATTTCAGTTTTTAAAAATGAGCTAAGAGATTTTTTTTGGCCTAAGAGGTGTTCTATCAAGAAATATGTTCTATTAGCTATTGAGAACCACGTGCATCCTGATGTTGAGGAGTGTTTTCTATACCGCTGTTACAAATAATTGTTTTATACTGCCTGAAAGTCCTCTATTTGCCTAGTAATATTCTTGTTTTATGTTTATTACAAAAAGTGCAGTATTCAATTATTATACTGTAATTAGGTTGTTCTCTATTTGTCTTTGTTATTCTGTCAATATTTGCTTTATATGTTTGAAGCCCTAATGTGAGATGCACACACACAGACACACGCACACAAGTATATACCAATTTGTCATGGGTTTCCAGTGAATAAATATATAATTTTTTTTTTTAAACACTCTCACTCTGTTGCCCAGGCTGGAGGGCAGTGGTGTGATCTCAGCTCACTGAAACCTCTGCCGCTCAGATTCAAGCAATTCTTCTGCCTCAGCCACTAAAATAGCTAGGATTACATGTACATACCACCATGCCTGGCTAAGGTTTGTGTTTTTAGTAGAGATGGAGTTTCACCATGTTGGTCAGGCTGGTCTCGATCTCCTGACCTCAAGTGATCTCCCTGCCTCAGTCTCTCAAAATTCTGGGATTACCGGCATGAGCCAGTGCCCCTGGCCTAAATATGTAAGTTTTAAAGTCCCTTTTTGTCTCCTTGGAGTTTTTACTTCAAGTACATTTTATAAAACATGACAGTTTTTGACTTAAGGTGTAGCTTGCATAATGCTACTTTGATTTATTTTGCTCTCACTTGATTAACATTTGCATAAAATGTCTACGTCTGTCTTGCCCCTTTCAGTGTTTTTTATCACTAGATCTTAACTGACTTTTGTAGAAAAAAAAAGTTGGATGTTAGTTTTTAAGTTTTTAATAAATTTATTTACTGAAAGTATGTCTCGATTTGAAAGTGAATTATATATATTTTAATAATTTTCTGAAGGAGACTCACTGTTACATTTTTAATTATTTTATTTGATTTTTACAACTTTGTTTCTTATTTTCTCTCCATCTTTCTTTGTGTCTTTAGATTTTTGTATTGATATGCTTTTACTTATTTCTAATGCACTTTCAAGTATCCATATAGATTTGTGTTTGTGTCTGTGATATCTTGGGGGTTATATAAAACCTCTATAAGAAACAACAGTGTATTTTAATTTGGTACAAAATAAACTTCAGTTGAATAAAAAGGTTTTCCTCATTACATCTGCCCTGAAATTTGTCATTGATGTCGCTAATGATGTTTTTACATCGTATATTTATTAACAGATGTTTATAATTTCTGTTTTTTATTTTTCAAATTTTAGAGAATAATTTAGAATGTTTTTTGCACTATCATGATAATGCTACAAGATTTTATTTTTGTGTATGCACCTATCTTTCCCAGAACATAATGTATTTTTATTTGATTATGTGTTGTTTTCTTGAATCCTTTTATTTTCAGTTTAAGAAACTGCTTTCAGCATCTTTTATATATGGGGCATATGCAGTGCCAGTATACTTTTTCAGGATTTGGTTGTTTCTCAAGGGTTTTTTTGTTTGTTTGTTTGTTTGTTTTCTGTCAGAGACTCACTCTGTCAACAGACTGGAGTGCAGTGATACAATTTCAGCTCACTGCAACCTCCACCTCCTTGGATTTAAGTAATTCTCCTGTCTCAGCCTCCTGAGTGGCTGGAACAACAGGCACAAGTTACCACACTTCACTAATTTTTGTATTTTTAATATAGGCAGGGTTTCATCATGTTGTCCTGGCTTGTCTCAATTTCCTGACATCATGATTTGCCTACCTCGGCCTTCCAAAGTGCTGTGATTACAGGCGGGAGCCACCATGCGTGGCCTGAAAGGTTTATTTTCTTTTTACTTGGCAGGACAGATTTGTTAATGGTTATTATTCTCACTTGATAGCTTTTTTTTTTTTAAATGGCTTTGACTAAGTCACATGATTTGTTTCTGGCCTAAAAATTTATATTGATAATTCACTGATTACATCATAAGACTGTGTTTGTAAATGACATATTACATTTATCTTGCAGCTTCTAAGATTTTCTTCTTGTCTGTGATTCTGGAAAATGTGCTCGTATATATAGAGAGAGAGAGTTATAATTTGCATGTATTCTAATTTGTTTGTAAACTTCTTCATTTTCATATCATTTTCCTTACTTTTGTGATTTTCCAGTTGTTTATTTTTTACCTCCACAATTAAAAAATATGTTTCAGATTTTTTTTAAGTATTACTTTTTGATTTTCTATAGTGGTCTGTATTCCTGTTTCACTCATTAAATATTATTCAATTTATTATCAGTGTTTAAAATTAATGTGTACTTTCTTGAGGTTTCTTTCTGAAAATTATATAATATTTTTGATAAAACTATATTGCCCTGTTATGTATACATTGTAATCTTTGATTGACATTTGGACATTAAAAAAACTCTCTGTCATAATCTTTAAAAGGTAGTTTTTTCTGACATTGTCTGAAAACAGTTATCTTGACTAGAGACTCTGGGAGTCTCTCCAACATGTTTCTAGGATATGCCTTTTCAAAAATTTTTGGTTTAGTTTTTAATTAAAGAAGTTTGTATTTTCTCCTCCTCCTCCTCTTCCTTCTCTTCTTCCTCCTTCTCCTCTTCTTCTTTTTTTTTTTTTTTTTGAGACAGAATTTTACTCCTGTCACCCAGGCTGAAGTGCAATGGCATGGTCTTAGCTCACTGCAGCCTCCACTTTCTAGGTTCAAGTGATTATCCTGTCTCAGCCTCTCTCATAGCTGGGGTTACAGACCTCTATCTCCATGCTCAGCTAATTTTGTATTTTTAGTGGAGACTGGGTTTTACCATGTTGCCCAGGCTGGTCTCAAACTCCTGACTTAAGGTGATCCACCCACCTCTGCCTCCCAAAGGCCTAGGATTACTGCTGTGAACCACCACACTCAGCCTATTTATGTTTCTTAATAACCAATAATCACTTGCTACAATTGTTTCCTGTCTGTGATACCACAGTCTTTCTGCTGCTGTAAAGCTTATCTTTTGTGTCAGGAGACTCTACCTGTCGTTTGAAAGAATACCACTATTTATATCAGAACTTTATGTAATGGGAGACAGAAAACGGTGTCTTTAAAAGACCCTACCACCCAGAAAAAAAGATGTATAAGGCAGTATTTTACTTGTCTTTTAAAAAAGAAACCAGGAGTTGGCAATTTATTTCTAAAGTTACTATGTTATATTGGGAAACAGGAAAATCTGTGTTGGATAAATGTAACAGATTTTTTCCTTGTTCTGTGTGTCTCTTTGCATTGGGCTCACCTGGGGCATTGCAAAACTTAATTTCTTACAAATGTAATTTGGCCTGTATGTTTTTGTTGCATCTATATGCCTGTGAAAAAAATAAAGCCTATAAAATTTTGCTATGCCATCTTGTGATGTAGTCTGTATAATTTTATAGGTAAGATTTGTAAAGTATATTCATCTGAGTCAAGTCAGTGGAGTAATTTGTTATTTTTATTTCCTTCAGTGTAGGTTCTTTGTTTGTCCAAGATCTTTGGCCAAAGCAGGGCATAAAAAATTGTTTCCAAAAAGTGATACTGAGAAGATATAAAAAATGCAGACATAAAAATTTACAGTTAGGAAAATGTGGTAAAAGTGTGGATGAGTGTAAGGTGCACAAAGAATGTTATCCAGGGTTTGACAACTACCCAGAGAACAGTATTTCAATGCAACAAATTTGTAAAAGTCTTTTATAAATTTTCAAATTCAAACAGACATAAGATAAGATGACTGGAAAAAAAACTTTTCAAAATGTAAAGAATGTGAAAAGTCATTTTGCACTATTTCACACTTAGCTCACAATAAAATAATTCATACTGGAAAAAGACATTACAAATGTAAGGAACGTGGCCAAGCATATAATGAGGTCTCAAACCTTTCAACATGTGAAAGATTCATAGTGAAAAGAAACCCTACAGATGTGCAGAATGTGGAAAAGCTTTTAACCAATGTGTAAACCTTAATGCACATAAGAGAATTCATACTAGAGAGAAATCCTACAATTGTGAAGACTGTGGGAAAGCTTTTAACCAATCCGGACACCTTATTTCACACAGGAGAATTCATACTGGAGAGAATTCCTGAAAAGGTGAAGACTGTATCAAAGCTTTTAGTGATTCCTCAACTCTTACTATGCATAATTCATAATTGAGAGAAACCCTACCAGTGTGAAGAATGTGGCAAAGCCTTTGACCGGTCTTCAACCCTAACTACACATAAAATAATTCATACTGGAGTGAAACCCTGCAAATGTGAAGAATATGGCAAAGCTTTTAGCTGGTCCTCAAACCTTACTGGACACAGGATAATTTATATTGGAGAGAAACTCTACAAATGTGAAGACTGTGGCAAAGCTTTTAGCCTGTTCTCACACCTTACTGCACATAAGATAATTTATACGGGAGAGAAATTCTGCAAATGTGAAGAAGTGGCAAAGGTTTTAGCCAATCCTCACACCTTACTACACACAGGAGAATTCATACTGGAGAGAAACCCTGTAAATGTGAAGACTGTAGCAAAGCTTTTAGCCATTCCTCAACTCTTACTAGACATAAGGTAATTCATAATGGAAAGAAACCATACCAGTGTGAAGAATGTGGCAAAACCTTTAACTGGTCTTCACACCTAACTACACATAAAAAAATTCATACTGGAGTAAAACCCTAGAAATATGAAGACTGTGGCAAAGCTGTTAGCTGGTCCTCATACCTCACTACACATCAGAGAATTCATGCTAGAGAGCAACTGTACAATTGTGAAGACTGTTGCAAAGCTTTTAGCCATTCCTCAACCCTTACTACATGTAAGATAATGTACTGGAGAGAAACCCTGCAAATGTGAAGACAGTGACATAGCTTTTAGCCATTCCTCACACCTTACTACATATAAGATCATTCATTTTGAATGAAATCCCTACAAATGTGGAGAATGGAAAAGCCTTTAACTGGTTCTCACTCCTTAAAACATATAAGATCATTCATACTGGAGAGAAAACCTAAAAATGTGAAGAATGTGGCATAGCCTTTAACCAGTCCTCAACCTTTACCACACATAAGAGAATTCAAACTGGTAAGAAACCCTGTAAGTGTGAAGAATGTGGCAAAGCCTTTAACTAGTCCTCAATTCTTAACAGATGTAAAGTGATTCATACTAGAGAGAAACTCTGCAAACCTGAAGGTTGTGACAATGCTTGTGACAATATCTCAAACATTTCCAAACATAAAAGGAATTGTGTTGGTGAGAAGTCATAGAAATATGAATAATGTGACAAAGCCTTTACATGGTTGTCACAGTTAATGGTAGGAAAGGTAATTCATGCTGGAGAAAACTTCTACAATATGAAAAATGTGGCAAAACTTTTAAACAGTGTTCACACCTTATTGCACAGGAAAGCATTTATACTTGAGAACAAATGTGCAAATATAAGGAAAGTAAAAAAGTGATTAATATCTGCTCAGAATCTTACTCTACATCAAAGAGTTTATACTTAATAAAAGCATGAGAAGTGCAATTCTTTCAAAAAATTCCTCAGAAAATACAAGCCTTTAAAGTGCTGAAGAGGATCATAAATATAAAGGAGTTGCAGTAGCTTGTAACACAAATGTTGGTGTACTCATTTTGTTTTTGAGGCAAACCTGAGGCAATTGCTCAAACTTTGTTCAACATCAGAGAGTTTATATTGAAGACAACCCCTGCAAATGTAATAAATTTGAGAAAAAACCATTTATTCAAAAACTACAGCTTAGAAAACTCCAGAGATTTTATGGGAAAATATGTTTCTACAGATACAGTAAATAGGAAAAAATATTTAATCCAATATTGTCTATGTAAAAAATTTACATCAGAAAGTACAATAAAAAATTAAGAAAAAAAAGAATAAATACCTAGACATCTGTCACAAAAAAAAAAAAAAAAAAAAAAAAAAAAAATGTATACAGCCCTGACCTTTCAGACATTATACCAAACAAGGGTTCTGAGTTTAGAAAATAATCTAAAACAAAAGTTGGTGCAACAATTATTTGTATATATCACTAAAAGTGTAGAAAATTTTTGGAGGGTTATGATTACATTACAAGTATACTTTTTTTGGGAAAGATTACAGATTTTTCGAAAAGTAAATAATCTTATAATTAACTGTTGAATTACTTCATAGAAACAATCTTGTAATTCTCAAATTACTTCATACTAAAGAAATGAGTTTCTGTTTTTTTTTTTTTTTTTTTTTTTTTTTGGTGGTGGGCAGATGGAGCAGATGGAGACTTGCTCTGTCTCCAAGCTGGAGTGCAGTGGCATGATCTCAGCTTGCTGCAGCCTCCACTTCCTGGATTCAAGTGATCCTCCTGCCTCAGCCTCCCAAAAAGCTGAGATTACAGATACATACCACCATGCTCTATTATGTTTTGTATTTTTCATAGCGATGGGGTTTGCCATGTTGGCCAGGCTGGTCTCGAACTCATGACCTCGGGTGATCTGCTCATCTTGGCCTCTTAAAGCACTGGGATTACTGCTGTTAGCCACTGTGCCTGGTCCATCCTCTTTCCTTATTCCTATTGTATTTAGACATGAAAGCATTTGACCAATCGTTGCTGCATCAAAGATATGAGAGATTATTTTTCTATTATGTGAGCATTTATGACCTCATTTATGAAAGAGTAAAGACATTAACATGTAAGATGCATGATAAAAGTTGGAGTAAAAAGTTTCCTTGTGGCTAACTTACAAAATTGAGTGATGCATGAGGTAGGTGTTCAGAGTAACATTCTTCGCATTATATTGAGAAATAATTTTTAGTTTTAGTTAAAGTTAAATTGGCTGGGTGCAATGACTCCCACATGTAATCCCTCACTTTGAGAGGGTGAGGCAGGTGGATCCTGAGATCAGGAGTTCAAGACCAGCCTGGCCAATATGGTGAAACCCCATCTCTACTAAAAGTACAAAAATTAGCCAGGCCTGGTGGTGCACACCTGTAGGCTCAGCTACTTGGGAGGCTGGCACAGAAGAATTGCTTGAATCCAGGAAGCCGAGTTTGCAATGAGCCAAGATTGTGCCACTGAACTCCAGCCCAGGCAACAAAGCTAGACGCTGTCACAATTAAAATAAAATAAATTAGTAGTATATTATTTTACTAATTGTACTTTTATAAAACAAAATGTGCTACATTTAAAAATTTTAGATTACCTGTGAACTTAATTTCTTAATTTAATGTTTTTCATATGTTAAATATTATTGCACATTCAGTTAAGTCTTATTATTCCTCTTACTTTAACCTAGTCCGTCTTATTAAAGGTGGAGGTAAAAGATGGTAACAATACACTATTTGGTTAAATAAGGGATTAACATCTCTAGTAACCTTTTTTGTCAGTGACTTAAAACTGCAAATAAGTTAAGAAATATTATTCCTTTTGGTAAAATTTTTATTCTTTTTTTTACATTTAAATTTACTGTTGTTAATTTTTGTTGGCACATAATGTTTATGTTATACATATGTATATATGTTATATATTCTGATAGAGATGTACAATGTACAGTAATTAAATTAGGTTAAATGAGGTATCATCACCTCTAGAATTTATTTTTTGTATTACAAACCAATTCTGCAGTTTTAGTTATTTTGAAATGTACAATTAAATAGTTATGGACTACAGGATCATTTTTGTAATAATAAAAATTATATATGATTATAAATAAAATTTGCACATCGGAGTACTCAATACGTTTTAAAACTTCTTATATATTTTTCTTTGAATATGTGGCCCATATGCTTGCAAACACAGACTTTTAGTTTTGATTTACATAGACTTAATTATACACATCTATTAGTCTAAATATGAACCCTAAGTGTAAGAAAATTATGAATTGTGTTTGTTTTGCTATGAGTTTGTAACTATTTTCAGAATAAAAGATTAATATTGGAACAAGACAAATCATTTTAATAAGGTGTTTAATTTTCTTTTTCTTTTTGAGCCAGAGGCTTGTTCTGTTGCCCAGGCTGGACTGTAGTGTCATAATCTTGGCTGGCTACAATATCTGCCTCCTGGATTCAAGCAATTCTCCTGTCTCAGCCTCCTGAGTAGCTGGGACTACAGGCACAGGCCACCACAGTTGGTTAATTTTTATATTTTTAGTACAGATGGGGTTTCACCATATTCATCAGGCTATTCTTGAACTCTTGACCTAGGTGATCCATCTGCCTTGACATCCCAAACTGCTGTGATTACAGGTGTGGGCCAGCAAACCCAGCAAGGTGTGTAATTTTTTAGAAAACAAAAAACTCTCAAAAATGCTGCAGGCAAATCTATACTCTCTAGTTTGTATTAAATTGATTACTGTAATATCTTATGGCTTATGGTTCAGAATCTCCCCATACAAATTCTCTGGTTTTACTTGGCTGGTACTTATGCTAGACCCATAACTTTCTTGTTTCTTATATGTTTTGTTTTATAGTTGATGAAGTATTAATTATGTGAGCTGTTGTGTGATTATAAGAAAAATTTTAATGAAATTGGCCATCAGCCAGGCCCAGGGCTCACACCTATAATTCCAGCAGTTTGGGATGCCGTGATGTGTGGATCACCTGAGGTCAGGAGTTTGAGATTTGCCTGGCCAAAATGGTGAAACCTCATCTCTACTAAAGATACAAAAATTAGTAGTGGTGCACACCTGTAATGCCAGCTACTGGGGAGGCTGAGGCAGGAGAATAGCTTTAACCCAGGAGACAGAGGTTGCAGTGAGCCAAGATCACACCACTGTACTCCAGCCTGGGTGACAGAGGAAGACTCAGTGTCAAAAAAAAAAGAAAAGAAAAGAAAGAAAGAAATTTACTTATGTATACAAAATAATTATTGCTGTAATTCCAAAATTAATGTATTAAATTTTATTTAGTTCAAACATTTCACTTCAACCCTACATAAACCTAGTTTTTTCAAGTGATTGTTTTTTCAAGTTTTAAAATGAACATAAGTAAATTGGTTTATTGGTTGTGCAAATTTATTTAGGTAATTTCTAGGGAAGCTTCATAAGTCATGAGAATGTTTATATAATAACTTTAGCAGTGCTTGCTGTGTAACAGATGCTCCATAATAAGGCATAAATATTCCTGTTAAATTTAGTTTGTTACTTCAAGTCAGAGGTAGAAAAGATCAAAGGTAAACAATTAGCATTGAGTCTTCATGTGGAGAGGATGATTTTTTAGGCTGCAAAGCTGAATTTTGCTGAATTTAAAAAGAAATTCTTTATTTCCTAATTATCTTAAGTTTTGCTTGTCTTTTTGTGTGTATTCCAGCCATGTGTGCGCCATAGTCCTTCTTTTTCTGTGTTATGATGACAGTTTTCTCACTGTTTTCTTCATGCCTTGTCATTTCACATGGTATTTTGAGGGTTTTGTTGGTAACTTTGGTATTTTGTAATGCCCTGAAAAACTAGTTTCAACTGGAGAGTTTGCTTATCAATATGATTTTCAGATCGGTTAGTTATGATAAAAGCATACACTGTCCACATGTGAGAGGACTAAATCAGTTAGCATGGTGCTTTCTTGTTTGTAAAAAGAAAGTCTTACTAGATTCTTACCAGAAGTGTGATAAATATAAAATTTTCTAGAAAATATAGAAATTAAAATTTTAACAGAGTTTATAGTAAGTGAACCATATTAAATTAATTTTTTTATGATGAAGTCTTGCTCTGTCACTCAGGCTGGAGTGCAGTGGCATAATCTGGGCTTACTGCAACTTACATCACCCAGATCCCAGCAATTCTTTTGCCTCAGACTCCTGAGTAGCTGGAATTACAAGCACCAGCCATCATGCCTGGCTAATTTTTATATTTTTGTATAAATATAAAAATAGATGGGGTTTCCCCATGTTGGGCAGGCTGGTCTTGAACTCCTGACCTCAGGGAATCCACCTGCCTCAACCTCCCAATGTGCTGGATAACAGGTGTGAGCCACTGCTCCCAGCCTAAATTTAATTTTTTACTCTATAGCACACCTCACGTTTCCAGGCCAAATCTTCTGTTGTTAAATGTGAAAGTTAATTGTTGCAAAACAATACAATGACCTCTGCAGATTTGGAATCATATTATTTTTCCAAAGTGATATTCCAATTTTGAGAAATTTCTCTCATTTTTTAAAAATTTTTTAGTGGGTGAAGGTTAGTCTACAGTTTTTATTTTTAGACACCTAAGTGTATCCTCAATTATTTTCTCTGGAAAACTTTCAGAAATCAATGCAGCTTTTGGATTAAAACTTTTTTTGTTACTTTTTATGCAAATTAGTTTACTGTGTTCACAGAGTGAGTCACGGGACCATAAGTAACTCTTGCTCTTTTAGTGTCTTTCATACCATTACTGTCAGCACCAGAAACCCCAGGTGCCCCAAGCTTAAAATAAAGGACTGAAGTACATTGGCTCCTCCCATGCACTGTGTTGGGTTTGAAACATGCTGTCAAGTATCAAAGTTCCTATGGTTATGACTGACACACAACAAAAACGGCACAAAGACTATTTCCTATACTGTTCAGCCAAGTTTATGACAAAGATGAACATTATATGAAATACTGTTATCTTTTTATAAGCTTTTAAAATATGTTCTCTAACTTGAAAGATACTTTTTTTTCTGTAAAACAACATTTTCAAGTATATACACGTGGTCAAATGCTTAGCTCTAGGTAATTAACGCTTTATCTTGTTAGTTAACTTTTTTGTGGTGAGATCACATAACATCGTGTTAGCATTTTTCAGACATAACAAATGCAATATTATAAACTATAGTCACAATGCTGTAGAATCTTGAACTTATTTCTCCTATCCAGCTATAATTATGTATTCTTCGACAGACATCTTTCCAATTCCCCATTTTTTCTAAATACCTTGGCATCTGGTGGTCACCATTTTGCTCTCTACATCAGTGAGATTAAGTTTTTTAGAATCCATGTGTAAGTGAAATCATGAGATATTAATCTTTCTGTGACTGACTTATTTCAGCTATGACTTATTTCAGCTGATGTTCTTCAGGTTAATCCATGTGATAGGAAATAATAGAATTTTCTAAATATAACTATATTTCATTGGGTATATATACCATATTGTCTTTATTTACTCATTAGATGTTGAACTATTGACTATATAATTTGGCTGTTCTGAAGAGTGCTGCAAACAACATAGAAGTGTGAATATTCATTCTGATTTTGTTCTGGATAACAACCTATAGTAAAATTGTTATATAATAGTTTGATTTTAAGGGTTTTTATTTTTTAGTAATCTCTGTTTAGTTATTCATAATGGCTGTCCTCATTTTCATTCAAACCAAAAGTGTGGAAGCATTTTCTTTTATTCACATACTTACCAACTTACATTTTTTATTTTATGTATTTATTTATTTATTTATTTATTTATTTGACAGAGTCTTGATCTGTCACCCAGGCTAGAGTGCCATGATGTGATCTTTGCTCACTGCAACCTCCACCTCCTGGGTTCAAGCTATTCTCTTGCCTCAACCTCCCGAGTAGTTGGGATTACAGGTCCCGCCACCACACTCAGCTAATTTTTTTGTATTTTTAGTGGAGGTGAGTTTTTGCCATGTTGGCCAGGCTGGTTTCAAACTCCTGATGCACCTCCTTTGGCTTCCCAAAGTGCTGGGATTACAACCATAAGCCACTTCACCCAGACTTTTTGTTTTTGTTTTTGTGAGAGTCATTCTAACAAGTGAGTTGAGATATCATAGATTTTTTTGCTTGCTTTCCCTATTAAGAATTGACATTCAACCTTTTTTAATATATCTGTTTGCCATATGTATGTGTTCTCTTGAAAAATGTGCTTTTTCTCATTTTTAGTAGTTACTTGTTTATTGTTGTATAGTCATTTAAGTTTCTTACATATTTTTGATATTAACCACTTGTACTATATTTAAGTTATGCTATTGATTGTATTATTTAGTTATCCTGTTGATGTACAATATTCTGTGCAGCAGCATTTTAGTTTCAAGTATTCTGACTCTTATGTTTTCTTTTGTTCCGTGGGATTTTGAGGTTAAATAAAGAGTCACTGCCCAACTAATGCGGAACTTACTTTTTTTTTTTTTTTTTTGTAGTAGTAGTTTCAGAGTCTCAGGCCCACATTTATGCATCTAATTTATTTTCAGTGGATTTTTGTATGTGGTGTGAGTTGAGGATCTCTTTTTATTACTCTGCATGTGTCCATAAAATTTTGTCAACAGCATTTACTGTTTTTTGCTTAAGAAATTGTCACCTTCATTTAAAATCAGTTAGCTGTAACTACATGACTATATTTCTAATATCTTTTTTCTGCTCCATTGGCCCAGTATCTGTTTTTATTCAATTACCATTCTGTTTTTGTGACTATAGTTTTGTAGTATATTTCAAAGTCAGGTAGGGTGATAATTTCAGTTTTTTCTGTTTGATGGCTTTGGCTATTTAGGGTCATTTGTGGTACCATATAAATTGTAAATTTATTGTTAAGATTCTTTTTTTTTTTTTTTTTTTTTGAGACGGTGTCTCACTTTGTTGCCAGGCTGCAGTGCAGAGGTATGTTCATGGCTCCCTGCATCCTCAGTCTCCCAGGTTCAAGCATTTCTGCCACCTCAGTTCTGCCAAAATAGATGAAACTACAGGCACAAGACGACACGCCCAGCTCATTTTTGTATTTTTAGTAGAGATGTAGTTTTACTATGTTGGCCAAAATGATCTTGATCTCTTGACCTAGTGATCTGTCCACCTTGGCCTCCCAAAGTGCTTAAATTACAGATATGATCCACTGTGCCTGGCCTGTTCTTAATAATTTTTATTGTTTGCCACTGATATTTTCATTGAGGTTGCATTATATCTGTAGATGATTTTGTGTAATAGAAATATTTAACAATATTAATAATGGCAGTTCATTAATGATTACTTTTTTGATGTATCAATTTCTTTAATGTTTTTTAGAGTATAATGTAAGATGCTTCAAATTTTTGATAAAATTTATTTCAAAGTACTGTTACTACATTTATTGTAGATGGAATTGTTTTTAAATTTATTCTGAGATAATTGCTAGTTTATAGAAATACTACGGACAGGCTGAGAGCAGTGGCTCATGCCTGTAATCTCAGTACTTTGGGAGGCCAAGAAAGACAGATCATGAGATCAGGAGTTTGAGACCAGTCTGTCCAATGCAGAGAAACCCTGTCTCTAGTAAAACTAAAAAATTCACCAGGCATGGTGGTGTGTGCCTGTAGTTCCAGCTACTTGGTAGGCCAAGGCAGGAGAATTGCTTGAACCCAGGAGGTGGAGGTTGCAGTGAGCCAAGAAAGTGCGATTGCACTCCAGCCTGGGTGACAGAGTGAGACTTCATCTCAAATACTACTACTAATAATAATGATAAATAGTACAAAGAAAACTGCTTATTCATATGCAGAAAAAAGTGGACCCCTGCCTTTTTTCATATAGAAAATGTAAGTCAAGATAGAGTAAAGATTTATCTGTGAGTCTTCAAGCTACAAAAATCCTAGAAAAACACTTAGAAAGTACTCTTCTACACACTGTCCTCTGGAATAAAATTCTGAATAACATCTTAAAAGTGAATGCAACAAAAATAAAAATCAAAACTTTGCATCTAATTAAACTCAAGAGCTTCTGCACAGCCAAAGAAACTATCAACAAAGAAAACAGACACCCTACTATATGAAATAAAATATTTCCAAACTGCATACAAGTGATTAATACATAGAATCTGTAAGAAATTTAATTTGAAAAATCAGAAAAATAATATAGACACTTCTCCAAGGAAGATGTAAGAGTTGCCAATAAACATTCAAAAAATTCTTAACACCACAAACATCAGAGAGATGTAGATGAAAATGACAAGGTGATAACATTTCACACCAGTTAGATGGCTGTTATTATAAGTCAAAAAATAACACTGAAGTTGTGGAGAAACAGGTACTATTGTAACTATTGGTGGGAATGCAAAAAAATTTAGCCCCTGTGGAAAGCAGTTTGGGAATTTCTCAAATAACTAAATTTAGAGTTGCCATTTATCCCATTAGCTCCATCACTTTCAAAGGAAAATAAATTTTTTTGCCAAAACACACTTGCACTCACATATTTATCACAGTAAAATTCACAATACCAAAAGACATAGAATTAAACAGGGTGCCTATAAATCTTAGATTGGATAAGAAAAATGAGGCACTTATACAGCATGCGATACTGTGCAGCCACAGAAAAGAATGAAGAAATGTCCTTTGTTGCAACATGAATGCAGCAGAAGGCCATTAATGTAAGCAAATTGACACAGATCAGTAAAATAGATACCACACTTTCTTACTCATATGTGGGAGGTAAATATTGGGTGCAGATGAAAATAAAGATTAAACACTAAAAAGATGAAAATAAACATCTAAAAAGATGGAAGAAGAAAGGAAGACAAGCATTGAAAAGCTACTTTCAGTGTGATGTTCACTACTAGGGCAATGGGGATTATTAAGTATCCAAACCTCAGCAGCATGAAGTACACCTGTGCTGCAACTCTGCACATGTCTTCCCTGGACCTAAAATAGAAGTAACAAGATGTCTTGTGGCATAATGACAGGTTTCTTTAGTTCCAAGTTAATAGTTGGAATCAGCAGTGAAAGAGAGAATGATTTACTCCTTAAGGCATAATGGTAAATGTTTCTGTGCCAGGTCTCCCATGTTTTCGGTGCTATCTTCTCTGTGAGCTCTTGGCCTATAGCCCAAGATGTGTTTTATTCTCAAGTGTGCAGTTAAAATAGATGACTCTACATCTGTATTTTTTATGTATTAACTATACAGTAGACTATATCATTAATTTGTTATTCTTTTTGGGAAAAAGTGGTAGGTGATTTAATCATATTTTCTTAAGAATGAACCATTTTTGAAAACATGAGGCCATGAAGATTATGCTAAATAATTGAGTTAACAGGCCAGGTGTGGTGGCTCATGCCTGTAATCCCAGCTACTCAGGAGGCTGAGGCAGGAGAATTGCCTGAACCCAGGAGGCGGAGGTTGCGCTGAGTCAAGATCGCGCCATTGCACTCCAGCCTGGGTAACAAGAGCAAAACACCGTCTCAAACAAACAAACAAACAAAAAAAAAACAAAAAAACATTCTCAGCAATTTAATAGGCCTGAGATTTGAAAAAAAAATTTTTTTACCCAGCACTTTGGGAGGCCAAGGTGGGCAGATAACATGAGATCAGGAATTCAAGACCAGCCTGGTGAATCTAGTGAAACTAAAATATACTATTGAAAATACAAAAATTAGCTGGGCATGGTAGCATGCACCTATAGTCCCAGCAACTCAGGAGGCTGAGCAGGAGAATCACTTAACCCAGGAGGCAGAGGTTGCAGTGAGCCGAAGTTGCACAGTGCACTCCAGCCTGGTGACAGAGTGAGATTCCATCTAAAAAAACAAACAGAAAGCACCAAATTAATGATGAAAAATATTTACTTTTAACAGATTTTTGACCTTTTGTATACAAACACTAAGTCAAACCTAATATAATAGATTTGACTTTTCAAATTCTTGTAAATATCTGTCACTGCAGTGAAAAATTATTTAAATCTGCTTTCTAAATAATTTTGATGAAAGCATTCTGTATTTTAATGGGATGCCAGTATTCATACAGTATGCCCAACCACCCATTTCTTTACTATCGTGCCATTTTATAAAATAAGACTGAATTTGTGGAGACATTTTTAAAGAAACCAATCTTTTCTACAAAAGGATTTAGACATCAAAAATAGAGGTGTTAGTGCCACCTTATATATATAGTTTGCTGAACTCTACAGTAATTTGTAAAGTTCTTTTGTGTACACCAATCTTAGATTTTCTAAAACAAAACGTTGGGTTTTTTCAATGTTTAATATACAAAGTCCAAAATATATCCAGACAGACAGAAACTGTGGCTGCTACGTTAAAGAGCAAATATTTCAGCACGATACATGGTTCTGTGTCTGTACCAATGAAAAACCAAGTTTTCAAGTTTTCAAATCACAAACGGCATTATTTGTGAGTCTGAGCCTTAAATATGTATAACAAATACACACAGTTTACTCTTCATATTTTAAAACATACTGTATTTTGAACAATTCAAGTAATGTAAGACTATTGAAAACTTCATAAGCCATGCAAGAGTCAGCTGCATTTTCAAAATTATAAGAACTTTAAAAAAGTAAACTAAACCATCACAGATTAATTTTTAAAAATGATTTTTTATTTGCCCTTGTGATGAGAATCAGCTTTATTCATTTTGGAACAGACAGGAAATGATGCAGTTGTAGCTTTCTGGGTGGTGACTGTGATGGTATTTACTGTCCTGGGGATGGTGGGATGCAGTTGACCATAATAATCAGCACCTTGTCATGCTCACTGCTGTCATTTCTGTGACTAAGATTTGCTTCCCAGACTCATCCATCAACTCCATTTCCATCGTGGTGTGAAATGGTTCTCACTGCTTTAGCATCTGCCTTTGGTTTCTACTAATTTTCTTTGGCTTTCATTTTTCTTGTTCATCTCTGGTGGTTGCTTTGCGGCTCCACTTTGAGGAGTTCAGGCAGCTTCACCCTCAGCCACTCCAACATTCCATCCATTTGGCTCATGCTCTAGGGCAGTTTCTCCTGGTTCCTCTTTCCTCACATCAGAGATGTGTCAGCAGGGCCTGATTTTCAGGAACCATGGCTACCACCTCCTCTGGCCTGCAGGGCATCTCCTGCATTTCTGACCACACTGGTTCCAGCTGCTGTCTGGCCAAGCACAGAATGAACTGCAGCAGCAGCAGGAGCACCCACTCCCTGGATGGCCCAGCTCAGGGACACATTAGCTGCAACCTTGGGTCGAGGCCCAGCTCTGTGCACAGAAAGACAAGGTCAGCCAGAGCATTTCCCACAGCTGGGTGAGCTCTTCTTGGCCTGTGGGGCCAGTTCCTCCCCCTGGCTTTCTGCTGCCACCTCCCCTTCCATCAGAGGGATGCTCAGGATGGCGCAGGGGCCTGGAGACACTGTGAAGAGTCCAGGATTATGAGGAAGGCCTGGGCCAGGCAGCCTCAGGCCCAGAGCTGGGCAGCGCTCCTCATGCCTGAACAGAGATCAGCCAGCGCCACAATGGGGAGGATGGAGGGACCCAGGTTCCTCAGCCAGTCTCCCTTTGCACCAGAAGAGGAGAAACTATTTCCAAAACAAAAAAAGTATAGAGTAGAACTTGCAGGTCTAACCCAGTCAAGTTTTCATTCTTTTTCTTTTTTTTTCCTTTTTTTCTTTTTTTTTTTTTGATGTCTTTCTTTCTCAAATTATGCTTGCCTAATGGAAGATTTTATGTTCCATCTTCACATGAAAATCTAAATGTAATTATAATGGTCACAAATTAAGAAAACTCTATATTTTACTTTACTTTGCCTGATGCTGAGGTAACATTCAACTTTCCATAGTGCTTTCTGATTCTTAATGTTTATTACCTTTAATTTGATTCTATTAACTAAACTGTAGTAAGTAATAATAAATTCTTGATTTACATAACTTGACAGTTTACAGAGGACACGTATTCATTTATTTAATCAATAAATGTGTGTTAAGCATACACATGCTATACTTTTTGCTAGCCTTGGGAGATAAAATTAAGAAAGTATTGGCCAGGTGCAGTGGCTCACACCTGTAATCCCAGCACTTTTGGAGGCTGAGGTGGGCAGATTATGAGGTCAGGAATTCAGGACCAGCCTGACCAACATAGTGAAACCTCATCTCTACTAAAAATACAAAAATTAGCTGGGCATGGTGGCACACGCCTGTAGTCTCAGCTACTTGGGAGGCTGAGGCAGGAGAACTGCATGAACCTGGGAGGCAGAGGTTGTGGTGAGCTGCGATCACACCACTTCCCTCCAGCCTGGCAACAGAGTCAGACTCCATCTCAATAAATAAATAAATAAATAAATAAATAAATAAGGAAAATAAAAAGAAATGAAAGAAAGCATTGATCTCTACTCTCAAGAAACTTTCAGTCAGCTTCATAAAATCCTCACACACTCTTGTAAAGTACATACCTCTAAAGTCGTCTATAAGCCTCCTACCCCAAAGTGACCACTATCTGAATTTTTTATCATTTACTTTATGCAATTTTATCTGTGAACAGTATACATATTAATGTTGCCTGTTTTTTTGCCTGTATGCATATGCTACCATAAATTTTCATCTGTGTCTTGCTTTTTTACTTATATATTTTTTCCCCTAATTTTCCATGTTGCTTTGCATAGCTCTAGTGTTTTTATGTGCCTTTAGAACTAGTGTTGTATATATGTTTCCTGGATTAGACCAGTGTCTTTAACAGTTAGAAGAGCAGGCTCAGAGTACCTGTGTAACCTTGGGCAAGTTTCTTAACCTCTCTGATTCCTCCATTACTTAGAGATAATAGCATGGCAGTGAAATCCATGTTGTTCTTTGAATGTTATAATAAATTAGATAAAGTTACATTAAGAACAATAAAACATTACAAAAGACAAAAGAGAATACAGATATATTCAATACTTCAACATAAGATAATTTTTAAAACAATTTTATGTTATCAAATTTGAAAATGTAGATAAAACTACCTTTATTTTTTCCAGAAAAGCAAGTGACAAAAAACTGATTGAGGAATAAATAAAAAAGATAAATAGAAAAATTTAAAAAATGTTTTTAATTTTACACACCTAAAAAGCACATATCTTATAAAAGAACAGCTTGATAAATTTTTACAAAATGCATCTACTGTGAACCCAGCACCCAGTGATGGAAGAGTGTGAATAACCTGGCACTCTCCCTCCTTTATTCTCCTTTCCAATCACTGTTTAACCAAGAGAAACTTATATTCTGCATGTTTATATAATAAATTATATTTGCCTGTGTTTGAACTTTAGATTAATGCCGTAAGTTCTCATTTCTGTCTAGGTTATTTGGTTTAACATTGTGACATTAATCTCTGTTGCTGCTCGTGGTTTGCATATTCATTGATCTACAGTGTGACATATAAATACACTACAATTTATTTATTCAACTGTTCATGAACATTTTGGTAATTTTCCAGGATTTTCAGTGTTCCTGTAGACCATCTTGTACATTTTTAAAGATCATTTTGTGCCATTACGTAGATCTTTAACCACAAATATAATTAAAGTATATGTCTATCTTCAGCTTGTGTAGGCATTGGAAAGCCCTCTTCTAGAATGTAGCACCAACTTATACTAGTGGCAGTATATGAGGGTTATTTATTATCCAATTGTCCTTATTTTTCAAACCCTACAGTGTAAATTTTGTGTTTAGAGGCTTTTAATTTCATTCACCATAGTGTCTGGAATTTTTAATTAAATAAATAAATTTGATTTGACTTTGAAGCATTTATTTTTAAAAAAGTAACTGTGGTAAATTTGATTTATTTATCTTTCCCTGAACACTTATTTTCCTACAGCTTTGTTTCTTTACATATAAGATTTATCTACTCAAATTTTTTTTCTTATTTCAGTAAGCCTCATTTCATCTCAGGAGATGCTGTAATGAAGCAGATGCATCTTCAGCATGGTTTTGAAGAAGATAGGCCTTGGCTGACGAGGTGAGACATAAACAATTGTAAATAACACCTTTTAAATATATAGAATTTATATATTTTTTTCTTTTTTTTTTTTTTTTTTTTTTTGAGATGGAGTTTCGCTCTTGTTACCCAGGCTGGATTGCAATGGCACGATCTCGGCTCACCACAACCTCCGCCTCCTGGATTCAGGCAACTCTCCTGCCTCAGCCTCCTGAGTAGCTGGGATTACAGGCATGTGCCACCGTGCCCAGCTAGAATTTATATTTTTTACTTATACATCCTAAACCTTTATCAAGCTGTAATATTTACAATACTGTTTCTGTTTCAAGATCTATAAATATACCTACATAACACCAATGACAAATTTTAAACAACAGGAGAAATATATACATAGCTTTGCAAAAAAACCCTGATACCTTTGCATCTGTATAAGATAATGTAGAATCAATTTCTCAAAGCTCAAGAAACTAAAACACACACACACACACACACACACATGCTCACACACAACATCCTATTACAAGATTCATCATTTCTCCTCTTTGCTTGGTCCAGGTATGAGAGGCATCGCTGTGCCTACGAGCTAGGTTCAGAAATAAGACATCACACCTGTGGTAAGATCCACATGTAACAATCAAACTGTGAGCTGTATCCACAAGTGAGACCCATATGCTCAGCAGTGGGCTCTGTTCATGTGTGATGGTGATAATCCTGTCAGCTGGGTGTGCATAGAGGAGTCGCAATCTCAACTTTGTACTGGATTCTGTTATGAAACTGTGTGAAACTTAAGGGCTTTATATTATATGCATGAGCGGGGTAATCTCTCAGAACTTTCTGCAAACAGAAGCCTCAGGACTTTACCCAATGCCCTAAACCCAGCTACAAAATCAACACCTCTTCTATTGGCTAAATTCAAATATAGGGGTCATCATTGCACCTGTGAGCTTTGTCTAGAAATGAGTCATCATCTCACACATTGCTGAATTTGCATATGACAGTCACAACTCTAACTGTGGATGATATCCACATGTGTGACTCAGGACCTCACCAGTGGGTTCTGTCCATGTGTAAGGTGACAATTCTAATTGTTGACTCAGTGTGCCTATGGGATGCACAATCTCACCTGTGTATTGGTGCTTGAGTGTCATCACCTTCTGTGACATTACCACAAGTAGAAAACAGAAGACCTTACTGATTCCCCTAATTCCAGCCAAGAGAGTAAAAATCTTTTCTATCAGTTGGGTTCACATATGAGAGTCATGTCGTCATCACGCCTGTGAGCTAGGCCAGTGGGAAGAGACCAAACAGGAGAGTCACACTGATTGAATGTTGGTCTAGGAATGTTTCAAGAAACCTCTCTATTCAAGGCCCTGGCAAGAAAGTAACATTACTTGAATGCTGAGCTCAGCAGTATGTCACAATGCCACTTGTGGGCAGGGCCCAGCCTAGAGAACCACATCACCTTGGTCCTGTGCAAAGCAGTATTTCACAATTAACTCGGTTTACAGGGCTCAGGAAGGAGAGGAAAGTCACATCATCTAGGTTCTAGCCTATTGGATAGGTCACAATGCCTTTTTTGGCAGAACTCATGCAGCAGAGTCAGATCATTTGGGTGTAGGGCCCAGCAATATGCCAAAATCCTCACTGACATCAGGGGCCATGCAGGAAGAAAGAGTCATGTCACCTAGGTGCCATGCAGGGAATATGTTACAGTCCACCTGTGGACTTAGCCGTGGCCCCAGGGTAACATGTCATGAGCACTAATTTCTGAACTATGTCACAATGCCCTCTGTGGTACAGGCCAGAGCAGAAATATGACATCACCTAGGTGCTACACCTAGCAATATATCACTATTTATTCTGTGGGCAAGGCCCAAGCAAAAGAATTACATCATCTAGGTGATGGGCCTGTGATATGTCACAGTGGTCCCCTTGTGTAGGGACCAAGCAGAAATGAAAAATCACATCATTGTGTTCTGGGCCTAGGAATATGTCATAATGACTGATGTAAGCAGTGCATAGGCAAAAGAGTCTCATTATCTAGGTGCTGTGCCCAGAGATACGTGGAAATCTTCCTGTAAGCAGAGCTCAGGCAGGTGAGGAAGGTCATATCACCTAGGTGGTAGGCCCAGAGATATGTCACAATTCCCCCTTTAGACTAGGCCAATGAAGAAAAGTCACATCACCCAAGAGATAGTCCCCACACTATATCAGCTAGCCCCTTGTAGACAGGGCCCTGATAGAAGCTGAAAATCACATTACCTAAGTGTGGTCTCAGTGATATCTTATAATTCACTTTGAGGACAGAGAGAGGGAGGTCATGTCACCTAGGTACTGAGCCCAGTGACATATCACCATTCTCTTTGAGGGCAGGGCCCAGGAGAGTCACATCACCAGGATGCTGGGTTCAGTGCTGTGTCAAAATCTCTCCTACAAACAAGGCTGAGACAGGAGAAAAGAGTGACATGGTTTGGCTGTGTCCCCACCAAAATCCCACCTTGAATTTTAATAATCACCATGTGTCAAGAGCAAGGCCAGGTAAATATAATTGAATTATGGAGGTGTTTCTCCTATACTGTTCTTGGGGTAGTGAGTAAGTCTCATGAGATCTAATAGTTTTATGAAGGGAGTTCCCCTGCACAGGCCTTTGTGCCTGCCAACATGTGGCATGTCTTTTTGCTCTTTCTTCATCTTTTACCATGATTGTGAGGCCTTCTCAACCATGTGGAACTGTGAGTCCATTAAACCTATTTCTTTTTTAAATTACCTAGTCTTGAGTATGACTTTGTTAGCAATATGAGAACAGACTGATGTGGAGAGACATATTTTAGTTGATAGACCCATGCATACATCACACTGCCCTCTGTGGGCAGAGTCCATGCAGCAGAGTCAAACCACTTGAGTATTGGGCCCAGAGTTTTGTAGCAATCACAGTGTGGGCAGCACCTATTCAGAAGAGGATATCCACTTCATCCAGGTGATGGGACCAGAGATATGTCACAATGCCCCTTTTGGGCAAGGCCCAGGTCATAGAGGAGAGTCATCTCACCTAGTTCTATTTTTATTTTTTTATGTAAGGCATAGGAAAAAAATCACATCACCTAGGCTCTGGGTTCAGTGATATGTCACAACTTTTCCTATTCGTAGGGAAGAGGCTGAAAAGTCACCTTACCTACATGCTGCGTACAGTGATACGTCACAATTTTCACTAAGAACAGAGTTGTGGCAGGTAAAAGAGTCCGATTACTTATGTGGTGAGCACAAAGATAGATCACAACACCTTTTGTGGGTGGCCAAGGCCAGGCAGGAGAGTAACATCGCCTGAGTCCTGGGCTCAGCAACATGTCACAATCCCCCCTTGGGCATTGCTGAGGCATGAAATGGGAGTTACATCACCTAGGTGATACCTGCAAATACATGTCAAAATTTACCCTAAAAGCAAGGCCTAGAAAAAACAGGGATATATTACCTAGGTGCTGGGTCCAGTGATATGTTGCAATCTCTTCTGTGAGCCAGAACCAGATAGGAGTCACATGACGTCGATGATGGATGGGGAGACATGTCACACTATTCTCCATAGGCAGAGCTTGGGTAGGAGAGTTAAATCATCTAGATTGAAGGCCAAGCTCTATGTCACAATGACCCCTATGACCAGGACTCAGTCAGGAGAAAAGAGTCACATCATTTAGCTGTTGAACACGTTAATATGTCACAACAATAGAGCAGCCCCGCAGCACACAGGCTGACCTTACCTGGAAATCCCAGCAGGGACACCCTTCAAGGAGACGCACCCCAACAGCGTCTGGGCAGGCCTGAAGCATCTAGGGGATCCTTGGGGATCCATCGCCCTGGGCATCCCTGAAGCTCCGCTGGACGTTTTCTCAGCCTGGTTCCGCCAAGACGGACTCCGGAAACGGCGGGACCGTGGCGACGATCGCCGTGAGGTGGGGGCCGTCGCCCAACGCCCAGGCACTGCCGCAGCGGGTCCCTGCCTTGCCAAGCCGCTGAGACGGTTCCCGAGGACACGGCGGCCGTCACTGTGACGCGAGCCCCTGCTCAGCGCTCGCGCTTCTGAGGCCCCGCTTGCGCATGCGCATTGGCGTGCCCGCCCGCCCGGCCGGCCGCAGTGTCAGCGCTCTCCCGCCGCAGCCGCACAGGACAAGGCTGGAGGCGGTGCCCGGGGCCGTCCCGGGGAAGGAGGCCGCCTGCCACAAGCAGCGCAGGAGCCTGGCACTTCTGACCTCCGTACCTCTTTGAGCCGGCTTTCCTGATCACATCGGTTGGAGGAGGAGGTCGCTTCAGATCGTCAGGTGGGCACTAGGGACTGCCCTCGCCATGGCATCCCGGATGATTGGAAGGCATGGGCTGTGGTCGGGTCCCATCGGGCTCGAGATTCAGTCTGATGAGGTGTGGCGGGGGTGGGTGGACCCCAGAAACATGGGCCTGAGACCCTCGAGGAGGGTGTCAGCTGAACATTCCCCTGCTCCGTGAGCTCACTGCCCTCCTTCGACATGGGCCACCCACCAAGGGGCCCTGCCTTGGTCTCCAAGTCCAGGGACCCCTGCTTCTCAGCACTGCTGATAGAGAAGGCACTACCACTGAGGGCCCCTGCTTTGCCAAGCCCCTGAGACGGTGCCCCAGGCCACGGTGGCGGTCACTGTGACGTGAGCCCCGGCCCCAAGCAGCGCAGGATCCTGAGAGTTCAGAAGGAAAGAGCAGCTGAGATCATATTACTGCACTCAAGCCTGGGTGAGAAAGCAAGACTCCCATCTCAAAAAAATAAAATAAATAAATAAACCAGGTGTGTTGCTGTATACCTGTGGTCCCAGCTACTTTGGAGGCTGAGATGGGAGGATCACCTGAGGATGGGAGATTTAGGCTGCAGTGATCCGTGATCATACTACTGTACTCCAGCCTGGGCAACAGATTGAGACCTTGTCTAAAAGAAGGAAAGAGAGAAAGAGCGAGAAAGAGAAGAGGGAGGGAGGGAGAGAGGGAAGGAAAATCTAGCCGTATGCGGTGGCTCACATCTGTAATCCTCACTTTGGGAGGCCAAAGTGAGAGGATAGCTTGAGCCCAGGAGTCAAAGGCTGCATAAGCCAAGACTGATTTCATCACTGCACTCCAGCATGGGCCACAGAGTGAGACCCTGTCTCAAAAACAAAACAAACAAACAAAAAAACTTTAGATTATTGATAGCAGCCATGGTTTCACATGTGTACCAGCATGATTAGGAGGGGTATGATTTGTTCATATTAACACCAAAGTGTATTAGGAACACCGTTAGGAATAGTGATATGTGAATATTTTTAATGGTTCAAATAATTTCAGGGAAAAAACTCAATCAGTGCAATTTATCATGTTAACAGAATAAAGAAGGAAAAACCCACCAAGAACTGTTTGAGTGACTGCATTAGACCGCAGGGTGGTGGGGGTGCAGGGAGGGGATGAATGACCCTGTTTGATGTCACTTGATTTAAACGTCATAGGGAGAGGCTGGGTGCAGTGGCTCATGCGTGTAATTCTAGCACTTTGGGAGGCCAAGGTGGGTGGATCACTTGAAGTCAGGAGTTCGAGACCAGCCTGGTCAACATAGCAAAACCCTGTCTCTATTAAAAATACAAAATATTAGCTGGGTGTGGTGGCAGGCACCTATAATCCCAGGTATATGGGAGGCTAAGGCCTGTGAATCACTTGAATCCAGGAGGCAGAGGTTGCATTGAGCCAAAGTCATGCCACTGCACTTTAGCCTGAGTGACAGAGTGAGACTCTGTCTCAAAAAAAAAAAAAAGTGAAACCGTTAAAAAAATAATAGGGGATACAGCGCAGATCTTGGGGGCAGGCAGCAGCTAGCTGGGTCTGTGGTTCAGCAAGATCAGCCTGGATTGGGGCTCCAATCTGTTTCTGTTTTCTCACCAGCAGTTTCACTGTGCTGTAAGGCATTAATGAAGGGATGGGTGAAGGGTTGAAGAGTGCTCTTATCTGCTATTACCCTTCCCCCTTACCATGATTCTGACATCTGAGGCTGAAGAAAATGATAAGACTGGCCAAGCAGGATGGCTCATGCCTGTAATCCCAGCACTTTGGGAGGCTGAGGAAGCCAGATCATTTGAGGTCAGGAGTTTGAGATCACCTTGGCCAAAATGGTGAAACCCCCTATCTACTAATAACACAAAAATTAGCTGGGCATAGTGGTGCACATCTGTAGTCCCTGCTACTTGGGAGGTTGAGGTACAAGAATTGCTTGAACCTGGGAATTGAGGTTGCAGTGAGCTAAGATCTTGCCATTGTACTCCAACCTGGGCAACACAGTGAAACTGTGTCTCAAAAAAAAAAAAAAAAAAAGAAAAGAAAATAGAAAAAAGTAAAAGAAAGTGAAAAGATGGCCCAGACTCTGCTTGAGGTTCCACAGTAAAAAGTTCCCAGACAAAGCAGCCTCTTATGAATATTCTCCCAGGGGTTGGTATGATGACTCATGCCTGTAATCTCAGCACTTTGAGAGGTCAAGGTGGGAAGATCACTTGAGCCCATGAGTTTGAGATCAGCCAGTGAAACATGATGAGATCCCATCTAGACAAAAAATAAAACAATTAGCTAGGTATGGTGGTGTGCACTTGTAGTCTCTACTACTAGAGAGGTTTTGGCAGGAGGATCACTTGAGCCCAGGAATTGGAGGCTACAGTAAGTTATGATTGTGTCACTGCATTCCAGTCTGGGTGACAGAACAAGACTTTATCTCTATAAAAACTTTTTTTGACAAAAGAAAATATTCTTCCAGGAAAATCTAGAAGACATGGCATCTCAGACATTTGAAAATTGTAAGCATATGAATGGAAGAAACCCAGGTGTGGTGATGACCTTTATTTAGTGTGAACTATGCAAAAAAAGTGACACGATGGCTGGGCACAGTGGCTCATGTCTAATTTTGGAAGCTGAGATAGGAGCATCGCTTGAGCCCAGGAATTATAGACTGGCCAGGGCAACATAGCAAGATCCCATCCCTATTTTTTTTTTAATTAGCTAGGCATGTTGGCATAAGCCTATAGTTCCAGCTACTCTGGAAGCTGAGGTAGGAGGATCACTTGAGCCCAGGAATTGGAGGCTGCAGTGAGCTATGATCATGCCACCTCATTCCAGCCTGGCAACAGAGTGAAACCCTGTCTCTAAATAAAAATATTAAATATAAAAGAACCTAGAATGTAAGCCCCACAGAGGGTTTACATATTTCAAATGCCTAGACTTGTGCCTGGAATCATGCTCAGCAATTATTTGTTGAATAAATAAGACAAAGAAAATAAAAAGTCTAACATACATCTAATCAGGTTGCAAAGAAGTAGACAGAATTGAAGAAACACATTATATGAAGAGGAAACAGTTGAGAAACTTCCAGAATTGATGAAAGTTGTGAATTAAAAGCACAAGAACATTAAACATTATAAATAAAAAGAAATCCATGTTGGGTGAGGTGGCTCATGCCTGTAATTCCAGCAATTTGGGAGACCAAGACAGGCAGATCCTCTGTGGTTCAGAGTTCGAGACCAGCCTGGCAAACATGCCATCTCTTCTAAAAAGACAAAAATTAGCTGATGGGGTGCCACCATCTCTAATCCCAGCCACATGGGAGGCTGAGGCAGGATAATCATTTGAACCTGGGAGGTGGAGGTTGCAGTGAGCCGAGACTGCACCACAGCACTTCAGCCTGGGTGACAGAGCAAGGCTCCATCTCAAAGATAGATAGATAAATAAATAAATAGATAAATAAATGAAAATAAAAAGAAATCCACACATAGGTACATTATATGAAATATATTTGTTAGAATGCCAAAGACAAAGATCCAAGCAGGATTCACAGGGCATAGTCTTAACAGTAACTTTCTTTTTCTCTCCCAATTTGTCCTTAAACCTCTTCAAGCAGGGTTTGTCCTGCCCTGTTATGTAAGAAAAGCTTGGACAGGCCCTTCCACTTTACCAACTCTCAAAAAGCCAATGAGCCTGGATACAGTGGCTCATGCCTATAATCCCAGCACTTTAGGAGGCAGAGGTGGAAGGATTGCTTGAGACCAGGAGTTTGAGAACAGCCTGGGCAGCATAGCCAGACACCAAAATCTACAGACAAACAAAGGCTGGGCATAGTGGGTCACACCTGTAATCTCAGCACATTGGGAGGCCAAGGCAGGCGGATGACCTGAGGTTGGGAGTTCGAGACCAGCCTGACCAGCAGAGAGAAAATCCGTCTCTACTAAAAATACAGAAAAATTAGCCAGGTGTCATGGCCCATGCCTGGAATCCCAGCTACTCAGGAGGCTGAGGCAGGAGAATCGCTTGACCAGGGAGATGTATGTTGTGGTGTGCTGAGATCACACCATTGCACTCCAGCCTGGGCAACAAGAGCAAAACAGCATCTCAAATGAAAAACAAACAAAAACAGAAATAAGTGAGCTGGGCATGGTGCTGCGTGTCTGTTGTCCCAGCTACTAGGGACGCTGAGACAACTTGAGCCCAGGAGTTCGAGTCTGCTGTGAGTTATAATCACGCCATTGCACTCCAGCCTGAGCAACAGAGCAAGACCCTCTTTCCAAAAAGAAGGAGGAGGAGGAGGAGGAGAAGGAGGAGGAGGAAAGAAGAAAAATAGATGAAAGAAGAAGAAGAATTACAAACATAACCTCAATTCACGACCTAAAACCTTAGGCACCCATCCACTGCCAGGGAGGGATAACAAGCTCTCCAAGGGGTCTTCTTACAGCCCACCCCACCTATGGGCTTTGGCTGGGAGATAGCGACCCCACCCTCACCTGGAAGGTGGGATTCACCATGCAGCTCTGTCCAAGCCTGTAGTTCTCAACCGGGGGTACTCTTGCCCACTAGGGGACATTTGGCAGTATCTAGAGATATTACTGGTGGCCACAACAGGGGCATGCTACTGGTATGTAGGGAACAGAGGCCAGGGATGCTGCTAAATGCCCTACATGGGTCTTATGCCACCTGGAACCTCAGTAGCACCAAGGTTAAGCCAGTGCTTTAAAGCAATTATCCTCACTAATTTTTCTCATTGCCAACAGCTGGAGCCTCCTTTGGTAAGTTCTGATGTAGATGAATTGTCTAGTACTGCCTTATAACTCACAGGGCTGTAGATTTGTGCTCAGGAGACAGCACCAGCCAGGCGTGGTGGCTCATGCCTGTCATCCCAGCACATTTCGAGGCCAAGGTGGGAGGATCGCTTAAGGCCAGGTGTTTGAGACCAGCCTGGGCAACACAGTGAGATTCCCTTCTCTCTTTCTCTCTTCCCTCTCTCCTTTCCTCCCTACCTCTCTCTCCCTTCCTTCCTCTCTCCCTCCCTCCCTTGCTCCCTCCCCCCTCCCTCCCTCCCTTCCTTCTTTCTCCTTCCTTCCTTCATTCTCCTTCCTTCCTCCCCTTCCCTCCCTCTCTCCCATCTTTTTTTCTTTCTTTCTTCTTTCTTTCTTTCTCTCTTTCTTCTTTCCTCCCTCTCTCCATCCCTCCCTTCCTTTATTCCTTCCCTCCTTCCTTCCTCCTTCCTTCTTTTTCTTTCTTTTTTCCTCCTTCTGATTTTCTTTCTTTTTCCTTCTTTATTTTGAGATGGAGTCCTGCTCTGTTGCCCAGGCTGGAGTGCAGTGGCCCAATCTCAGCTCATTGCAACCTCCTCCTCCCAGGTTTAACTGATTCTCCTGCCTCAGCCTCCCAAGTAGCTGGGATTACAGGCACCCACCACCACACCCAGCTAATTTTGTATTTTTCATAGTGACAGGGTTTCACCTTGTTGGTCAGCTGGTCTCCAATTCCTGACTTCAGGTGATCCACCCACCTTGGCCTCTGAAAATGCTGGGGTTACAGGCATCAACCACCACTCCCAGCCAGAATTGTTTTCTTTAAAACATCTTTTCTGTACTGGGCACGGTGGCTCACACCTGTAATCCAGGCACTTTGGGAGGTCAAAGCTAGTGGATTGCTTGAGCTCAGGAGTTTGAGAGTAGCCTGGGCAACATGGCGAAACCCTTGGCGTGGTGGCTTATGACTGCAGTCTCAGCTACTGGGGAGGCTGATGTGGGAGGATCACTTGAGTTCAGGATGTCGAGGCTGCAATGAGCCATGATCACATCACTACACTCCAACCTAAATGACAGAGTGAGATCGTATCTCAAATAAATAAGTAAATAAATACATAAATAAAAACAGCTTTTCTGTTTCTGTTTTCTTTCTTTTTTTTTCAGTCCTCTTTACTTGAAAGTTTACATCTTGTTCAGAAAATAAATATGTCTCAGGCGTGGTGGCTTATGCCTGTAAACCTAGCACTTCAGGAGGCTAAGGCAGGAGGATCATTTGAGCCCAGGAGTTGGAGATCAGTCAGCGCAAACTAGTGAGACCCCGTGTCTTTTTTTTTTTTTTTTTCAGATGGAGTCTCACTCTGTCGCCCAGGCTGGACTGCAATGGTGTGATCCCAGATCACTGCAACCTCCTCCCCCCAGGTTCAAGCCATTCTCCTGCCTCAACCTCTCAAGTAGCTGGAATTACAGGTACCCACCACCATGCCTGGCTAATTTTTATATTTTTGGTAGAGACAGGTTTCATCATGTTGGCCAGGACTGCCCCCATCTCTTGACCTCATGATCTGCCTTCCTTGGCCTCCCAAAGTGCTGGAATTACAGACCTCAGCCACCATGCCCTGCCTGACCCTGTACCTTTATGAAGAAAAAAGAAGAAAAGAAAAGAAGCATGATATTATTTCTCCCTAATGCCAGTTCTTCATCTAAGGGCCTGTTCTCTGCACCATCTCTCCATCTCCTGGGTGGTCATCTCCCTCTTCTAAGACTCTAGCTTTCATGTTCATGTTTTTAATCTTTTAATCCCAGACTTGAGGCATTGATTGTCTGTCTTCTTAAATCACATTTATTTTGTCATTTTGTTTTATCATTATTTTAAACCTCTTAACTTTTATCTCTTGTGGAGAGTAACTTTTAAGCCCAACTTCAGAGCTTTTTCTTTGAATTGTGCATTTGCTGATTTTAACTTTGTGTTACATGTTAGCCCTCTCATTTAGAAAGTTTTCATCTTATTGTTGCTAGTCTTTCATTTTTAGTTTTTAATTTTTAATTTTTTGCGATGGAATCCTGCTCTGTCAACAGGCTGGAGTGTGCTGGCACAATCTCAACTCACTGCAACCTCCGCCTCCCAGTTGAAGTGATTCTCCTTCCTCAGCCTCCCGAGTAGCTGGGGTTACAGGCATGCACCAGCACGCCCAGCTAATTTTTTCTTAATTTAGTCACCCTGTAGGCCAGGATGGTCTCAAACTCCTGACCTTGTGATCCTCCTGCCTCAGCTCCCAAAGCGCTGGGATTACAGGCAGGAGCCGCCGTGCCTGGCGATGCTAGTCTTTTAATTTCTCCCATCTTAACTACTTTTCATGATTAAAAAAAAAACCTCTTGATTTTATTTATTTATTTATTTATTTATTTATTTATTTATCTTATTATTTAATTCTGTGTGGGCCCTAGGGTACATGTGCACGTCCTGCATCCTTCAGGAATGGTGCATAGGTACATACATGCCATGGTGGTTTGCTGTCTCCATCACCCCCACCACCGTTGCCTACATCACGCATTTCTCCAGATGTTATCCATCCCCCTCCTCCCTACCCCCTTCCCCTCTTGTGCTCCCCTCCCCTCCCCTTCAGTCCCCCACCTAGCCCAGTTAGTGTTGCTCCCCTCTCTGTGTCCGTGTGTTCTCATTGTTCATCACCCGCCTGTGAGTGAGAACATGCGGTGTTTGCTTTTCTGTTCTGGTGTCGGTTTGCTGAGAATGATGGTTTCTGGTTTCATCCATGTCTCTACAAAGGACATGAACTCATCCTTTTTTATGGCTGCATTGTATTCCATGTGTATATGTGCCACAATTTTCCTGTCCAGTCTTATCATTGATGGGCATTTGGGTTGGTTCCAGGTCTTTGCTATAGTAAACAGTGCTGAAATGAACGTATGTGTGCATACGTCTTTATGATAGAACGATTTGTAATCCTTTAGGCATATACCCAGTAATGGGATTGCTGGGTCAAGTAGAATATCTATTTCTAGGTCCTACTTGCTGGCTTTTTTTTTTTTTTTTTTTTTAACAGAATCTCACTCCGTCACCCAGGCTGAAGTGCAGTGGCATGATCTTGGATCATTACAACCTCTGTCTCCTGGGTTAAAGCAATTCTCCTGCCTCAGCCTTTGACATAGCTGGGACTGCATGTGCCTCCACATCAGCTAATTTTGGTATTTTTAGTAGAGATGGGGTTTCACCATGTTGGCCAGGCTGGTCTCCAACTCCTGACCTCAAGTGATAGGCCCGCCTCAGCCTCCCAGTGCTGGGATCACAGGTGGGAGCCACCATGACTGGTCTGGCTCTTTCATTTTTCTCAGCCTAAAAGTCCTTATTTTTTCATTGATTACTTCTTAACCTTCCAGGCATTCAATCCTCACAAAACTCTATGTGGCCAGCCTGGTTTTTGTTTTGTTTTGTTTTGTTTATTTTTTGTTTTTTTTAATATGGAATTTCACTGTTGTTACCCAGGCTGGAGTGCAATGGCATGATCTCGGCTCACCGCAACATCCGCCTCCTGGGTTCAAGCAATTCTCCTGCCTCAGCCTCCCGAGTAGCTGGGACTACAGGCGCACACCACCATGCCCAGCTAATTTTTGTGTTTTCAGTAGAGACGGGGTTTCACTTTGTTGACCAGGATGGTCTCGATCTCTTGACCTCATGATCCACCCGCCTCGGCCTCCCAAAGTACTGGGATTATAGGCGTGAGCCACCGCGCCCGGCCTGTTTTTTTGTTTTTAATTTTTTAGAGACAGGCCCTCACTCTGCCGCCCAGGCTGGAGTGCAGTGGTGTGATCATCACTCTGCAGTCTCCACCTCCTGGGCTTAAGCAATTCTCCTGCCTCAGCCTCTTGAGTAGGTGAGACGACAGGCACGCACCACCAAGAACAGCTAATTTTTAAATTTTTGGTCAGGTGCAGTGGCTCATACCTGTAATCCCAGTGCATTGGGAGGCCGAGGTGGGAGAATCATTTGAGCCCAGGAGTTCAAAGCCAGCCTCGGGACATACCAAGACCACAGCCACTACCAAAAAATATATAGATATATTTTAATATTAAATAGATATAAATATATATAAATTATATATAAATATTTATAATTATGTGTAATTATTTTGTTTTACTTTTATTATATATATATATATATATATATTTTTTTTTTTGAGATGGAGTCACCCAGGCTGGAGTACAGTGGTGCAATCTCAGGCTAAATTTTTTGTATTTTAGTAGAGACAGGCTTTCACCAAGTTGGCCAGAATGGTCTCAATCTCTTGCCCTCGTGATCCGCCCACCTCAGCCTCCCAAAGTGCTGGGGTTACAGGCATGAGCCACAGCACCCAGCCAATAATGTAACTTTCTGTAGAGACGCGTACTCTGTGTCTCAGGCTCTGCCACCATGTCCCACTTGAAGCAGGTGCCCTGTGTGATGCTAGTGGAGACATGGGCCTGAGAGACAAGGAGACTTCAGATCCCCAAATGCCATATGGAGCAGCAACAGTCACTTCAGCCCCACACAGGGAACTCCTGGGGAGCCATGGCCACAAATGGAGGACAACACTGTCCCTGCCTGGGGCAGTGCCCAGCCCTGCTGGGGAAGTTATGAAGGTCCTCCTATGTGTTGGAAATGAACCTGTAATCCCAGCACTTTGGGAGGCTGGGTTCCTCCTCCCAGAGTTGGTGGTGGAAGTTGGGAGTGGGCGGTGGGGCGGAAGGTAGGGAGCTGTGGTCTCAATTTGCAAAGGGGAGAGTTGCTGTCTTCTTTGGCACCTTGGAAATGTTCATTGGGAGGCTGAGGTGGGAGGATCGCTTCAGTCAGGAGTTTGACACCAACCTGGACAACATAGCGAGATCCTATATCTAAAACAAATAATAATTTATTTTATTTTATTTTATTTTATTTTTTTGAGATAGAGTCTGGCTCTTGTTGCCCAGACTGGAGTGCAATGACATGATCTCAGCTCACTGAAACCTCTGCCTCCCAGGTTGAAGCAATTCTCCTGCCTCAGCCCCCCAAGTAGCTAGGATTACAGACACCCACCGCCACCACACCCAGCTAATTTTGTATTTTTTAGTAGAGATGGGGTTTCTCCATGTTGGTCAGGCTGGTTTTGAACTCCTGACCTCAGGTGATGCACCTGTCTTGGCTTCCCAATGTCCTGGGATTACAGGTGTGAGCCACTGCACCCGGCCAATAATAAGTTTTTAAAAAAGAAAAGGGAGGTATTCAGGGGCCACCAGTCCTGTTTGCCCAGGTCTGTGCTAGGCCACAAGTGGGACTGGGGCAGGGGGGCTGAGAAAGAAAGGGACTCGGCTGGGTGCAGCAGCTGAAGCCTGTCATCCCAGCACTTTGGGAGGCAGAGGTGGGAGGATTGCTTGAGGCCAGGATTTTGAGACCAGCCTGGGCAACACAATGAGACCCATATCTACAAAAAACAAAAATTTAGATGGTGTGCACCTCTGGTCCTAGCTACAGAGCAAGACAGTCAAGAAAAAGAGAGAGAGAAAGAAAAACAGGAGGGAGGGAGGGAAGGAGGGAGGGAGGGAAAGAAGGAAGGAAGAGAGGAAGGGAGGTAGGGAGGGAGGAAGTTCATCCTAATGCTTTCTAACTCTTTTTTTGTTTCTTTTCTTGAAACAGAGTTCACTCTGTCACCCAGGTGGGAGTGCAGTGGCTCCATCTTGGTTCACTGCAATCTCCACCTCTCAAGTTCAAGTAAATCTTGTGCCTCAGTCTCCTGAGTAGCTGAGATTACAGGCATGCATCACCATACCCAGCTAAATTTTTTTTGTAGAGATGGGGTTTCATCATGTTAGCCAGGCTGGTCTTGAACTCCTGACCTCAAGTGATCAACCTGCCTTGGCCTCCCAAAGCACTGGGATTACAGGAGTGAGCCACCATGGCTGGCCACTTCTTTTTTTAAAAAAATTGAGATGGGGGTCTTGCTATGTTGCCCAGGCTGGTCTGAAACTCCTGGGCTCAAGCAATTCTCCCACCTTGGTCTCCCAAAGTACTGGGATTATAGGCATCAGCCACTGTGCCCAGCCTCCATCCCAACTCTTGATGAAGCCACAGTCCAGCGAGGGAGAAAGGAGCATCCTGGGAGAAGGGAACCACCTGAGAGGCTCACATGGACAATGCAGACAGGAAGGGAGGAAGTAGCTCAGAGAAGCAAGAAATCTGGGAAGACTTCCTGGAGAAGGCAGGTTGTGGCTGAGATCTGGAGAAGAGAAAGGAAATGTTTCCTGGTGGACCACAGCCCTGGCTGGCCCCACTTTTCCTCTTATTGTACACCCGTGAGGATCTGCTCTCCCCTAATGCTCCAGGAGCTCACAAAGCCTTCCTGATCCTGCTGTGTGAGAGGCAGGGAGGAGGTCTAATTCCAGCACAGAGGCCCTGAATGGCCTCTGGCAAATCTGTCCCCTTCTCTGAGTCTCCATGTCCTCATCTGTTAAAGGGGCTCATTATTCACCTTACCCTTACACATTTGTTGTGAGGCTAAGGAGATCATGTGTGGTTTCTGAGTCAGAGGTGAGCAAAGCTCCATAGTAATCACATCACCCAGCCCCTTAACTAACTGATGGGGAAACGAAGGCCCAGAGAGGCAAAGGCCGCAGAGAGAGCTATGGCATCTTTCAAGGCTGGGCACAAAGGCGTTTTCTGGTGCCTCAAAGCCAAGCTAGTTGCTTCTGGCTTTCCTGTTTTTGTCGCTGTTGTCACTTTGAGATAGAGTCTGGCTCTTTCACTCAGGCTACAGTGGAGTGGTGAGATCTCGGCTCACTGCAACCTCTGCCTCCCAGGTTCAAGCTATATATATATATATATATATATATATATATATATATATATATATATGGAGAGAGAGAGAGAGAGAGAGAGGAAGGAGTTCAGTTTGGGATTGGAGAGAGGATGCCAGGCACTGTGTCCTAAGAGGTCCAGGCCCCTGGAGTCCTGGAGGGTCATCAAGTCTCAGAGCCTGAGCGTGGACCCTGGCTCTAACAGTCTGCATCCCCCCTGCCTTCCTGCCCCCTGTAGTTCCTGCAGAATAGCCCTTTCTCATACTAGACACCCAAGCAACAAACCTAATGTCAGATTGGGAGCTGACACCTGTCATCCAAGCACTTTGGGAGGATCACTTGAGGCCAGGAATTCAAGACCAGCCTAGGCAACTGAGATCCTCTGTCTCTACAAAATAAAATACAAAAATTAGCAGATGTGGTAGTAAGTACGTGTATTCTCAGCTACTCGGGAGTCTGAGGCAAGAGGATCACTTGAGCCCAGGAGGTTGAGGTTTCACTGAGTTCAGATCACACCACTGCACTCCAGCCTGAGTGACAGAGCAAGACCCTGTCTCAAATAAAAATATTTTTAGAAAAATTTTAAAATCAGACCTGACCATGTCAGTCCTCTGTATATAACATGCTAAGGCTCCCCATTGCCCTCAGGATAAAGCCAGGCCTCTTAGTCCTGCACTCAAGGCCTGTCCTGCCTGGTCTGTTAGCCTCATCTCCCACCACATCTCAACACTACCAGGAGCTCCATCTGCCAGCACTTCCCTGACTTCAATCCCCCAGCCTCACCCTGACTCTGAGCCTTAGCACAGGCCATTCCTGTCACCTGCCTGGAACAGCAGCTCCTCTTTGTCACCATGACAGCTACATCATCTTTCAAGCCCTGGCTCAGAGGCACTTTCTGGCCTCCAGGCCACGCTGGTTGCTTCTGGCTTTACTGGTTTTGTTTTGTTTTTTGACAGAGTCTCACTCTGTCACACAGGCTAAAGTGCAGTGGCACAATCTTGGCTCATGGCAATCTCCACCTACCAGGTTCAAGTGATTCTCCTACTTCAGCCTTCCTAGTAGCTGGGACTACAGGTGTGTGCCACCACACTTGGCTAATTTATAGATAGATAGATAGATAGATACATAGATTGATAGATAGATGGGTTTTTCCATGTTGGTCAGGCTGGTCTTGAAGTCCCACCCTCAGGTGATCCTCCTGCCTCGGCCTCCCAAAGTGCTGGGATTTCAGGTGTGAGCCACTGTGCCTGGCCAATTTTTCTATTTTCTAGTAGAGACAGGTTTCACTGTATTGGCCAGGCTGCTCTCGAACTCCTGACCTTGTGATCTGTCTGCCTCAGCCTCTCAAAGTGTTGGGATTACAGGTGTGAGCCACTGCTCGCAGCCATTTTTTGGCTGTTGTTTTTGAGACATAGTCTTGCTCTGTCACTCAGTCTGGAGTGCAGTGGTGGGATCTCAGCTCACTGCAACCTCCACCTCCCAGGTTCAAGAGCTTCTCCTGCCTCAGCCTCCCAAGTAGCTGGGATTACAGGCATGCACCACTACACATGGCTAATTTTTGTATTTGTATTTTTTATTTTTTTGAGATAGAGTCTGGCTCTGTCACCTAGACTGGAGTACATTGCTGCTATCTCCACTCACTGCAACTTCTGCCTCCTGGATTCTCCTGCCTCAGCCTCCCAAGTAGCTGGGGTTGCAGGCATGTGTCACTATGCCCAGATAATTTTGTTTTCAATTTTTAGTAGAGACAGGGCTTCACCATGTTGGCCAGGCTGGTCTCGAACTCTCAACCTCAGTGCTCTGCCCACCTTGGCCTCACAAAGTGCAGATTATAAATGTGAACCACCACGCCCAGCCTGGGTTTGCTCTTTATCCAGCACATTCTAGAGTCTTCTCCTGTAGCACATGCTCTCAGGATTGAGGTGTCTATGGGTTTGGATTTCTTGACTACGTGTTTCCTGAGGTCAGAAGCTGTATCCAGGACATCAGCTGGGCCTAGCCCAGCTGAAAGCCAAGTCCTCCATCCCACCCAAAGTCTGGGGCATCTGATGGCAGATGACCCCATGGGTGCCTCCCCATGCCGCACCCACACCTTTCCTTCAGAGACAGCTGAGCCAGGCCTTGGTGACTTGTGCCTACCCCCAACAACCTCATCCTGTCCTCAAGGGTGCTTGGGGGATGGGAGGGGCATGTGGAGAGAGGCTGATTATTCATTAAAAAGCAAGTCATTCATGGATCCTGCTTTATTCCAATACAAACCATCAAGGGTATTAAATACCATATCCAGAGATAGATGTGGGTTAGAATAACTCAGGCCCACTAGGGATCCTGGTGGCCAGAATATCAATGAACACCGGGCCCCTTGGCTTGGGGCCCCGGACTGAGCCTGGGCTGGGCAGATGTGGGGCACCTCAGGGAGGACAAATCATGATGAAAATAACATCGACGCCACTAGACGTCTCTCACCCAGCATGTTCCAAGTTCCAGGCAGGGGCCACATGCCACAGCTACAAGCCTGATGTCATCTCACTCTCGAAAACCTTATGAAACAAATTCTATTTTTACCCCCACTTTGCAGCTAAGGATAATTGAGCGCAGAAAAGTTTTGAAATTTGATGGGGTCACACAGCTGGCAAGGGGCAGTGCTGAGATATCAGCCTGGGCTCTTTTTACTTTTGTTATTTTTATTTTTTTGTTTTTTTAGAATAGGATCTTGCTTTGTCACCCAGGCTGGAGTACAGTGATTCAATCACAGCTCATTGCAGCCTCAAACTCCTGGGCTCGAGTGATTCTCCTGCCTCTGCCTCCTGGGTAGCTGGGACTACAGGGACATGCCATCATACCCAACCAACTTTTTAGGAGAGATGGGGGTCTCACTATGTTTGGCAGGCTGGTATCAAACTCCTGACCCCAAGCAATCCTCCCACCTCAGCCTCCCAAAGTGCTGGAATTACAGGTGTGAGCCACCATGCCTAGCAGTGTGTGCTCTCAGGGTCCCAAAGGAGCTGGGCTGCCTCATCAAGGCAACCCTTCCATGGACAAATGGGGAAACTGAGGCAGGAGAGGACATTGCTTGATAAAATCATACGCCACACTGGAGAAATGTCGACCATGTCCCCTGAGGCCCAGTACAGGCCTCCCTGTCCTCTTCACCAGACTAAGAGTGTGTATGTGGGGGTGGCGATCCTTTCCAGAAAGAGAGGGATGTGGCTGCGCATGGTGGCTCATGTCTCTCATGTCTGAAATTGCAGCACTTTGGGAAGCCGTGGCAGGTGAATCACCTGAGGTCAAGAGTTCGAGACCAGGCTGGTCAATATAGTACAATCAAGTCGCTAGTAAAAATCAAAAATTAGCTGGGCATGGTTGTGGGCACCTAAAATCCCAGCTACTCAGGAGGAGGCTGAGGAAAGAGAATCATTTGAACCCAGAAGGCGGAGTGAGCTGAGATCGCACCAGTGTGCTCCAGCCTGGGTGACAGGGTGAGACTCTGTCAAAAAAGAAAAAAAAAACAAGAAAAGAAAAAAGAAAGGGAGAGGATGCTGGGGGCCCGATGGGCCAGGATTTGGAGGTCAAGGCCACCTGCCACTTCCTGCCTCCCTCCTCCCCTCATCCTTCTATCCTCTCCAAGCCCTCAGCAGCCCACCTGGGCTGAACCAACCCAACACTCCTCTGTGTCAACCCTGGAAGGTGCTCTCAGCCTGGCACAAGTCCCCATTGGAATTAAAATAAGCCTAGCCTAAATAGAAGCACAATGCCAGCATTGAAAACACAGCTGTGTCAGCAGAAACTGCAACTGGGTAGGGAAAAATGCACTTTGGGATTAATGCCATCCCCCCATGCCAGGAAGGGGTCCAGGCTGCCCCTGGCCAGGGCCACCTACAGGACTGTAAGCACCAACAGTTCCTTAAATGTCCCCGAGTGTGACAAAGTGGTGGAAGAGAGAAAGGGACTCTGCTTCTGTGCCCTGGCAGACAGCAAGCTCACAAGAGGTCAGGCAGCCCTCAGCAAGCTCTGCTGTCACTCTGGGGAAACTGAGGCTCCAAGAGTGGAGGTGGCCACCCAAGGTGGCACAGCGTATAAGGAGCAGGAGTGAGTCTGTGCTGCGGCACATGCCCCAGCCTGTGAATCCAGCGCTCACTGCAGGGCCCATCACTAGACTGGTGCACAGGCTCAACCGCTTCCGAGGTGAGTGTCGCCCTCTTGCTGGGACCAACATATAATGTCTTCAAGTATGGTTTCTATGGGCAGGTTTCCTAGTGTAATGATCTTTCATCCGGAAGAAAATAGTCTGTGAATAGGTCTTTATATTTGTAGTTTCACTATCATCAAACAAATAAATAAAAGCTGGTGAAATGTAATAAGAATCGGCCATATGATAAATTACTTAGAAAAAAATAAAACATGCAGAATGGCTCTTTAGGGCTTAAAAACATTCTCTGATACAATTTCATGCATACAAATATTACATGAGGTACATAGAAGTGAATTAATTGAGGACATTTCAATTTCAAAGTAAGTGCTATTAATGATTGTGATTAGGGTGACAGTGGTGATTTTTAAGTACATTTCAGGTGAAGTTTCACAGCATTTGTAATTTTAATCATGTGCATTTTAATCAACCAAAACATACATAAATAACTTCAATAACTGCAAATCTGAGGATCTGTGAACAATAGGAAAGTGATTTGGTGGTTGATGAGCCCTTAGATAGAACTCCAGGATAGATCATGGTCAATCAGGCAGATAAAAGAAGTCTGTGCTGAAATCCAGCATGAAAGTCAGATAATTCCTGCAAGGAATCTGCACTTTTCCGAAGGCAGATTCACAGTTTCGTTAAGTATGAATTTGCTAGCTTAAGTGGCAGATCATATTTCTGGCAAAGTGATAACTTCTTTAGGTCTAAGAATGGTTCCCCACCTCATCTCCTGTCCCCAGCCTCCTGCTCTGCCCTGACAGAGAAGCGGCAACGGACATAAATTTTATTGCCACGGACTTGGCTGCAGGGCAAGAGCTTCCAGTTTTTCAGCTGATATAAAAAGTAGCTAACTAGACATAGGCATGACAGTCCTCCCCTTCATATTTTTGGGTTTATAGAAATTGTGGTCATTGTAGTTTAGCCATGTGCTTGTGTAGACATCCTAACACCCTCGGATTCTAACATTTTTCCAGACAAAAGTTGCCTTTTAATCTTGACCTGTGTTTTCTAGTGAGAGTCTCTTTCTCATCTGAACATAAGCATGTATAAACTGCTTTGCACTGGAACATTCTCTTCTTTGTACAGTGGAAATTTCCTTCAATTATGAAGTAAGCAATCACAGTATCAGCCTGTTTGAGGATGTGAGAAGTTGGATGTTTAGACCTGAACAGGAAGGTGGATCTTGGAATTCTGACAGACCTGACTATTTCACTGCATGGGGAGCCCAGAGCTTCTCCTCTGGGAAACACTACTGGAAGCTGGATGTGGACGGCTCTTGGGACTGGGCTCTGGGCATCTGTAAGGACTCCTGGATAAGGAAGAAGGGCACCATGATTACATCTGAGGACATATTTCTTCTTTTATATGTGAAGGTGGATCATCATTTCTGTCTCTTGACCAGCTCTCCAGTGATTCCTCACTATGGAGAGAAACCTCTGGGCCGGGTGGGTGTGTTTCTGGATTTTGAAAGTGGAAGTGTGAGGTTTTTTTAATGTCACCAAGGACTCCCTCATATGGAGTTACCCGGCTGGCTCCTTACATTTCCCTGTCAGGCCTTTCTTTTACGCTGGCCACAGATGATCAGGATGAAGAAAGCTGACTGTTTGGGAACTGCATGTACGAGGGAGCCCTTCACTGTTGAAGCAAAGGAATCACACTGTTCAGGCTTCTTTTCTATTTTAGTGTCACCTCACTTTATTATGGTTAAATAAAAAAATAGGTAAAATGAAAACTACTTTTGTACACTTTCTTACAATTAAAATAATCTCTTATGGTCCATTACCTAAAATGTGTATTGTGATTTTCAACTGCTTTGTGAACGTATTGGATGGAATTCTGGAAATATGTGGGTGCGTGATTCCAGCTGAATGACCCTGGACAGACAGGATTTTGTACAATGCATTTGCAAGTGTGAGAGCTCCCTCCTGTTGAAACAGTAAATTCTACACATCACTTTAGGGGGAAAATTTATTTTACACATAAATTGTCACTGAATCTTTGGACAAAAATAGGGATTTAACAGTCGTGCATCCTATGGTGACAAAAATACATTCTGAGAAATGCATTATTAAGTGATTTTTATCACTGTGTGAACATCAGAGTGAACTTACGGAAACCTCGATAGAATAGCCTCTGCAGACATGGGCCAAATGGTGCAGCCCATTGCTTCTCTGAGAACTTGCTAGCAATGCCCGAGCAACAACCCAAAAGGTTTAACTTAACCACATTGATTTCGGTAGCAGTTTAATAAAGCAAACAGCATCACCCAGGGAAAAATAGACAGAGGAGCAGACTCTCTGCTTTAAAATGTGTTCATACTTCCCGTTCACACAGATTGTGAATTCTCACTGGTAACTAGACCTGAGACATGATCATTACCTCATGTTACAGTGGGAAAATATTAATATCGGGAAAGAAAGGAAAACAAGACAAAACAAGCAAAACCCAGTTCTGATGAAAACCCAGATTCTAGTGAGTCAACTGAGCCTGTCTACCCACCAAATGGTGATTTTCATGATCACTAATTAAATGATGGCAACAGATGTTCTACTTCCAGTCCAGCAGATGATCCTGACAGATGTCTGGGGTTCCTCAGTTGGGGCTGTTACCTTGAATATATTCAAATGGCCTCTCCAGGCAGCAGCTCGGACTAGAACACTCAACAGTTATATCACAGGAAGAGAATGTGGGATGGAATATATATTTAAGAAGTGGACATTGAGGATCTACATCCAGAGACTGGGGTCTTATAAAACATGAGATCCAACGTGCCCCTTATAGAAACACCGTTCCTGCTCCAGATTCCTGTAAAAGGACAATTGACAATGGAGACCAGGAAAATATTCTTTTGGAATTTTTTTCAAGATTTGGTATCAACTGGACAATCATTATGAACACCACATGGCAAAATCATCGAGGAAGATGCACAGGTTACCGGAGTAGAGGGAGGGAAGGATGGTCCATCTCCTTCAAGATGACCAGAGACAGACCCAGTACTTCTAGGACAGTGAGATGAAAAAGGTCAGTGCAGCCTTGGCAGGAAACCCCTCTGATGTCTCTAAGTGGCTGGAAACTACTCATGTAGGCCTTTTGAATGCCTTGACTTTTCAAGATTTCTTGATGATAAGAGCCACTGACTGGAGTTCATAATACACAGAATACCTTCAACATAGAGGGTGAGAAAGTCTTTCCCTCAAAAGCCAGAAGTTCAAAAACCTGAAGCCGAGTCATCCACTGGACCTTCCTGTAAGTGTGGACTAAAGAGAGAGAAACATTGGCTTTAGCCTCACATAAAAGCTGTTCCATTCTCACTGCCCTGTGGCTCCCATACTCAGAAGGGAGGGTGAGGTTAGGTCTTGTGACTATTCCTTCTTCTGGACTGTAGAACGTTTTGATGCTGACTCAGAGAGACGTTCTATGTTTACTAAAATCTAATGTCTATTAACATTCTGCTGTGAAGGAGATAGGCTGTGTCCTGTCACAGGCCTCTCACCCTGTGCCCGTAGGTTCCACTCCTCTGGCCCTTACTGATCCATGATGCCTGCCAGAACCACTGAAATTCTTCTCCCAATCCATCAGTCCTCCGTCCCAGTTCTCAGAACACAGGTCCCTGTCTATCCACTTTCTCATTACCTGCCCTTGCCCTTCAAATTCACAACATAAGAAAAGTTGGTCATCAAAATATCCTGGAATTGGAAACAGGGATTTGCTGTTTTGTCTGAGACCCAGAGATGCAGATGCAGGATTGAAAGGCAGGAGGAGGAAGCAAAAGTGGATGCCCTTGAAACTGCTCAGTCACATCCTTGTGACATCTAAAAAGGTAAAAGCCATTTGTGGTTAAATAATTGGAAAAGAGAAAGAGGACAGTCAAGTTCAGGCGTCTGTGGAGAAACAGAGGTTCTATCAGTGCCTGACATGAAGTAAAACTCTCTTACCTTAATGGGATGTACCCATGCATGTGTCAGAAAAGTAATCCTAGGTGAGGAAAAGCAAAGTCATAGTGAAGAAGGGATCCAGATAAAGAAGAGAACAGGCAACATTTCCTGCACATTTTAAAATGATTCTTGAGTGCTTACATTTCCTGGAATTAGCATGAAGTTCCTGCTGTGTATCAGTACCCAAGGTGAGAAGGACAGCCGAGAGTAATATGATATCATGGTTAAGAGGAATGTCTTAAAGTTAAACTGCCTCTGTGTGATTCCCAAACTCACTGCTTATAAGCCTCATTCCCAGAACAAAGTGCCTTTCTCAAAGCAATGTGTGTGGGTGTGGACCATATAGGCGTGTTATGCATATATTTACATAATACAGTGTTGGTGTATACACAGCAATTGTGTACACACACACACACATATCCTGTACCTGTTTATAATAATTGGATCAGTACCTTGCAAAAGGGTTAAAATTTACTTAAACAAAATAACAGCTACACGACAGATAAACCGTAAAGGTAATTCAGCCAAAAGAGAGGCCAAGAAATGGGAATAAGGGAAAGAGTAGAAACTTATGAGGAGGCAAGGGGAACAAAAGAGCAAATCACTGAGAGAGAACCCAAATTTAAGGTAGCAATGGGTGAAAGTGCCGGGAAAAGCCTTTTAAAAGTTCTTTAAAATTTCTAACATTTGCATCAGAAGACCGATTAGAAAGAGGACACATTTGCATATCACCTGGGATGGAGGCTTCATCTGGTTCCACACTCAGGGTTCTAAGACGCCATGGTCATGACATACAACAGACAGATCTCGAGGGTCACTGGAGCTCTCCAACCTGCCTCAAAAGAAAGCAGAAAATCCTGAAGGTCTCAGCTAAGGGATTCACAATCTAGGGCTTGGGCTTTAGCCATTGGACCTTCCAGTATGTTGTCCTCAATTTGCAGAGTCGTGACACAATGCTACTTTTCAGATCCCAGAGCACCTCAAGTGACACCACAGGCTGCTCTCCTAGGCTCCTAAGCCTTGCTGTGGCTCCTAGTCTTAGTTTGGAGCACCATGGTGGTTCTCAGCGACCCTTAGAGTGTGTGAGAAAGACACCCCTGTCAGTTCAGAATGGAGCCACACACACACAAAGGAGAGACTTAAGGAGGCTGTGTGAGGACACTGGGCATGTGAAGTATAACGGACTGAACCCATGTGTTCTGGCTTCAACATTTTTCCCAATCACCCAGGTGGGCACACACTCAGGACTCAACTTTCCCTTTGTTCAGCGATGCCTGTCAAGTGTCTTTAAATAAGCTCCCATAGATTAGGGAGGTCTAGCTCTTAGTTTAACAGGTTCCATGAAAGGCTTCACATGACTGATTATCTGTGAGAAATGAACCCTGATTTCATGGGGTTGAGAATATTACAGATTATATAGTGTCTTCACATTTCAATCCACATTTATTTTATGAATATGCTCCAAAATTTTAATTGCTTTCTGTTTTTTTAAATGTCTTTATATTTCAGTCCACCTTTATTCTGCAAACCATGCTGCAACTTATTTTATTACTTTCTAACTCTCTCTCTCTCTTTTTTTTTTCTTCAGACATGGGTATCTCATTTTACTACAGAATTCTGCATTCCCTATCTCCTGGATTATTATTTCAAATGTAAATAGGTTTTATACTATCCACTCCATAAGTAATTGATACTGCCTTTTACTTTGTAGTTTACCATATATGTTGGCTTATTACACTTTGTGTTTCTATAACAGAATTCCTGAGGTTAGGCATTTTGTAAAGGAAAGAAGTAAATGTCCACAATTCTGGCTACTGAAAGTCTAAAATTGGGCAGCTGGACCTGGTGAGGGATTCAGGTTGAGTTGATTTATTCCAGGAATTCGAGAAGGAGCAGGCAGGTACAAAGATATCACACGGTGAGAGAGAAAGCGAGAGAGAGAAACCAGGAAGACAGACTCTTTTTAAACAACTTGCTGTCTCAGGAGCAAACTCATTCCCGCTGAAGCTAAACTTCACCACCCCATCTCACCCCAACAACATGAAGGCATTCCCATGACCCAAACACCTCTCAGTAGGCCCTGCCTCTCAACACTGATAAATTGGAGATCAGTTTCAACATGGGATTTCACAGAGAGGAGCCAAACCATAGAATAGACGATAGCTTAAATGATGGCAGTCTTCATCGTTTTAAGTTTTATTTTCTCCTTCCCTATCACTTTATCTTTTTGTTATATATTGAAGATCCAGGCGATGTTTCAAAATCAGCACTATGAAATAAAATTCTGCTGTAATGATTTAAAACCTAAAGTAATGAAGTCCTTGCCTACACCTATGTCCTGAATGGTTTTGCCTAGGTTTTCTTCTAGAGTATTTATGGTGTTAGGTCTTGTGTTTAAGTCTTTAATCGATTTGGAGTTAATTTTAGTGTAAGGTGTCAGGAAGGGTTCCAGTTTCTGCTTTCTGCACATGGCTAGCCAGTTTTCCCAACACCATTTATTAAACAGGGACTCCTTTCCTCATTGCTTGTTTTTGTCAGGTTTGTCAAAGATCGGATGGTTGTAGATGTGTTGTGTTGCCTCCGAGGCCTCTGTTCTGTTCCGTTGGTCCATATGTCTGTTTTGGTACCAGTACCATGCTGTTTTGATACTGTAGCCTTGTAGTATAGTTTGAAGTCTGGTGGTGTGATGCCTCCAGCTGTTTTGTTTTGTTTTGTTTTGTTTTGTTTTTGCTTAGAATTGACTTGGCTATGCATGCTCTCTTTTGGTTCCATATGAAGTTTAAGGTGGTTTTTTCCAGTTCTGTGAAGAAGGTCATTGGTAGCTTAATGGGGATAGCATTGAATCTGTAAATTACTTTGGGCAGTATGGCCATTTTCATGATATTGATTCTTCCTAGCCATGAACATGGAATGTTTCTCCATCTGTTTGTGTCCTCTCTTATTTTGTTGAGCAGTGGTTTGTAGTTCTCCTTGAAGAGGTCCTTTACATCCTTTGTTAGTTGTATTCCCAGTATTTTATTCTCTTTGTAGCAATTGTGAATGGCAGTTTGTTCTTGATTTGGCTCTCTTTAAGTCTGCTATTGGTGTATAAGAATGCTTGTGGTTTTTGCACATTGATTTTGTATCCTGAGACTTTGCTGAAGTTGCTTAACAGTTTCAGGAGATTTTGGGCAGAGAAAATGGGGTCTTCTAGATATACAATCATGTCATCTGCAAATAGAGATAATTTGACTTCCTCCTTTCCTAACTGAATACCATTTATTGCTTTTTCTTGCCTGATTGCTCTGGCTAGAACTTCCAGTACTATATTGAATAGGAGTGGTGAGAGAGGGCATCCTTGTCTAGTGCCAGATTTGAAAGGGAATGCTTTCAGTTTTTGCCCATTCAGTATGATATTGGTTGTTGGTCTGTCATAAATAGCTTTTATTATTTTGAGATATGTTCTGATGATAGACTGGACAGTGGAAATGTGGCACATATACACCATGGCATACTATGCAGCCATCAAAAATGATGAGTTGATGTCCTTTGTAGGGACATAGATGAACATGGAAACCATCATTCTCAGAAAACTGACACAAGAACAGAAAATCAAACACTGAATGTTCTCACTCATAGGCGGGTGTTGAACAATGAGAACACATGGACACAGGGAGGGGAGCACTACACACTGGGGTCTTTAGGGGGGAAATAGGGGAGGGACAGCAGGGGGTGGGGAGTTGGGGAGAGATAGCATTGGGAGAAATGCCAGATATAGGTGAAGGGGAGGAAAGCAGCACATCACGCTGCCATGTGTGTACCTATGCAACCATCTTGTGTGTTCTTCGCATGTACCCCAAAACCTAAAATGCAATGAAAAGAAAAACCTAAAGTAATGATATTTTCTTAGACTGTGGGTCTGGATCTGGCATTCAATCTACTTCTTGATTTTGTTGACATTTGTCACTTAGAATTTGCATTCCATCATATTCAGGGAAACTTCAATGCAATATTTCTTTATATTAGTTCTTTATTTGTCTATATATTGTTTGTTAGCTACACATGTAGTTTATACTATGTTCTAAGCATTGCATTAGAAAGTGAGAATATAGTAGCAAATAAGACACATTCTGGACTTACCATTTTAGAATGTACAGTCTAATAGTAACAAGTATCTACAAACTCAATGAGAGTTTGTTGGATATTATAAGGAGCTAGCATAATATGCTTGGAGTGTGTAATAATAAATGTCTGGTCTACAGAGGGTGGGAGGAATTCCCTAAAAAGCATTTGTTTGAGATTTTCTGAAAAGTAATGAATGATTAGGATTTAGAGACATAAGCTGGCAGACACCTGGATCTACTCATCTAGATCAGACTTTAAGAGAAAACTAAGAGCTCTAGTGAGTTCAGTAACTGACATATTCAGCACTTTATTCTTCTACCCCAACCTGGTTTAAATATGTGAGTAAAACACATTGTTTTACAAAATAAAAATATAGTAAAACACAAGTCGACAAAGATCTAAGGTACATAAGGGGTTGCCAGGTGGGTCGGGGGTGGTGGAGGTGAAAAGAATAAAGAGTACCATTAAAGGTATTCGGTTATCTTTGGGGGCACAGAAGTTGTCCTGGAATCAGATAGTTATGATTGTTGCACACATGTTTATTTAAATAAAAATTGATAAACAAATGTATATAATCAATGTGCTTATCCCATTTTATAAACACACAGTAATGTTGTTGATTCTCAAGTTATAATGAATACAAAGATAGTCACACGTTGTCCTGCTGTCTCGCAAGAAAAGGTTTGGGTTTGAAGTTTCTTTAAACAGGGGAATTCACCAAGAAATCGTCATGAAACTGGACTATCATGGGGAGCGAGGACAAAAGAAAGGGGATAGAAAAAATAAAGAGAGAAAAAAGGCTGTATACGAGGGAAGATTTACAAATATCATAAAAGCTGTCAACTGTGTTATCATTATCAGAAAACACCCCAACCCATCCCAAAGGCCTTTGCACATAGTGAGTTAAGGTTAGGGAGATGGAAACGCTATAAAGATTGTTTTTCTTTAAAGAAAACAGGAAAACTGCTCACCACGTTGGCCACGCTGGTACGGAACTCCTGACCTCAGGCGATCCTCCCTTTTTAGCCTCCCAAAATGCTGCTATTACAGGTGTAAGCCACCATGCCCGGCCAGCTGATAACTGTTTTGAATTGTGCACCAATATTTACTTTAGTGTCTGTACTGCAATTTTCATTTCTTGTAATACACATATCAGGATTGAATATCCAAGTTATAAGTTGGAGCTTGGCACAGCAGCTAGAGTCTGTCATCTCAGCACACTTGGAGGTCAAGGCAGGAGGATCACTTGAGTCTGTTTCACTTGTGGGCTTGGAGAAGGAGTGCATGGTTCTATTGAGTGGTGAAAGTAGATTTCAGCAGATAAATGGGGTGGCAGAGGAGGATGGAGTCGGAAGGTGGTCTTCCCCTGAAGCACAACCTCTCAGCAGCAGGGCTGGCCTCCAGATGCTCTCAGCTGAATTCCCTGTCACTCCACCATTGATGACCTGCCACATCTGCTGGTGCCTGTCAGTGTGCTCTTCTTCTTTAGGGCCAAGCTTCCCTAGAGGCTTACAGGGTTCTAACACTTTACAGTTTGTTTAATCTATTATTCTGAATATCAACTGATTGTATATATTGTTTACAACACACACTTTGAATGAAGAGACCCCCCAAAACAGGCTTTGTGTGAGCAACATGGCTGTTTATTCACCTGGGTGCAGAAGTGCTAAGGCCAAAATGGGCATTAGCAAAGGACAGTGTGACAGGAGTTGGTTTTATAGGTTTAGGGTGGGCAGTGGAAAGTTATAGAGTAAGGTCAGTTACAGTGGTGGGGGTAGGGGTAAGGAGTATACATTACCATAAGTTCCGTTACAATGGTGGGGGGGATAAGAGTAGTTAAGATGGTAGGATGGGGTGAGAGGTATTCACGTTATCATAAGAACAGTTAGGATGGCAGGGTTGGGTGAGGGACTTGTCCGGGCAAGCTCTGCTTGGCGATCAGGGACAACGGTGAATGCAGGCTGGGGGTGGGAGATGATCAGAAGGCAGGCAGAGCTTCAGACTTTCAGGATCCAGGCTTGCGTATGGAGACCTGACATATATGTGTATGTGTGTGTGCCTACATATGTATATATGTGTATATATGTAGCTATATGTGTATGTGTATATATGTATACATGTGTGTACATATGTAAACAAAAAGTCATCAACACTATTTCATTTCTAAAGTACTTTCTCCTTCTCCATCTTGCTGCTTCCTCTGGTGACTTTCTCATTATGCAGTAAACAACCCTATCTTTGACCTATTCAGGAGAGTCGTAAAAAATAAAAATAAAAACAAACAGAAACTGAGATGCATGTTTCCTTTCATTATTTTTTTGTTTATTTATTTACTTATTTTGGTGTTTGCTTCTTCTCTATTTTCTGTTCAACACTGTTTTTGAATCTATCAAGAAAAATCACTTAGCGAGGCAACATAATAGATGACTACATGAGGGGGGAGCGAAAGTGATAAAGGAATACGTAATATTGATGCATTAATCAAGATCACCCTCAATAAACACTAGATTCTGTTTGGTATTTGTGGAAACTGAAAGAACACCTGCTAAAATCCAGGAAAAAGGAGGTTACCTCAGTTTCAGCAGGTATGTCTGTCTCAGAACCAGATTTCATGGCCTGGGTGCCAGGACTTCCTGAGGAGCAGAATGAGGGTATTGATGGTAGCAAGAGGCGTTATGGGCTGTTGGGACTTGGTGTGTGAAAGGCAAGAAGCGCACAGTTCGGGAATGCACGTGCATTGTGGGGAACCTCGCTGACATGCAGATTCTGATGCAATAGGTCTGGAGCCAGTGATTCTACACTTCTAACCCACTCCCAGATGATGTCAATGGTGCTGGTCTGGGGACCACACTGTGAGCATCAAGACTGTAGCAAGATGCTCCATCTCTACCAAACACCTTTTTGAGAAAGAGGCATGCTGGGCACAGTGGCTCCTGCCTGTAATCCCAGCACTTTGGGAAGCCGTGGCAGATGGATCACCTGAGGTCAAGAGTTCAAGACCACCTTGACCAATATGGTGAAAACCCTGTCTCTTCTAAAAATACAAATATTAGCCAAGTGTGGTGGCAGGCGCTTGTAGTCACAGCTACTCAGGAGGCTGAGACAGGAGAATTCCTTGAACCCAGGAGGTGGAGGTTGCAGTGAGCCAAAAAGCAACAGAGCAAGACTCCATCTTTTCAAAAGAGAAAGAAAGAAAAAGAAAGAAAGAAAGAAAGGAAGGAAGGAAGGAAGGAAGGAAGAAGGAAGGAAGGAAGGAAGGAAGGAAGGAAGGAAGGAAGGAAGAAGAAGCATATGGGTCAGGCGAAGTGCCTCATGCCTGCCATCTTAGAAGTTTGAAAAGCTGAGGCTGTCGGATCAACTGAGGTCAGGAGTTCAAGACTAGTCTGGCCAACATGGTGAACGCCGTCTCTACTGAAAACACAAAAATTACCCGAACGTGGTAGCACATGCCTGTAGTCCGAGCTACTCAGGAGGTTGAGGCAGAGCTGCTTGAACCCGAGAGGCACAGGTTGTAGTGAGCCATGACCGCACCACTGGACTCTAGCCAAGATGACGGAGCAAAACTTCGTGTCAAAAATAAAATAAGCCAGTCACGGTGATGCCCGCCTGTAGTCTCAGCTACTAGGAAGGCTAAGGCAGAAGGATCGCCTCGTTGACTTTGGAGCATCCTGGGGCTCTTTCCTGGGCCTCCTGCCTGCGGGCTATCACTCTTTCTCCTTCGAAGGCGCTCCTCCAGAGTCACGGTCTCCAAAGAGTCCCAGTCTGGAGTCCAGAATGGCACATCCAGCGGCCTGGCTGATACCTGTTCTTGGCCGTCTGCCTTGCCGCCTCTCTAGATGGTCCTCTCCAAAACCGATCAGGACATTCCGCGCCCCCCCCCCCACTCCCTATCCCCCAACCCCCAGGCCCCCAACCCCGAAGCTACAAACCTAGTCCTCCCCCAACTCTGAGTGTGGCAGTCGCTCTGGCCTACATCCTTGGAGTCACCCTCCACTTTTTCCTCTCACCCGCATCCCAGGTCTCCGCAAAGGCCGTCAGCTCTGCTTTCAAAGTACAGCCAGAATCTGGCCAGGTCTCAGCCCCCGCACTGCCCCACCCGTGCCCAGGCCCTGGCTGCCTTCCTGTTTCTCTGCCAAGACCCCAGTAGCTGGTCCGAACTCTCGAGTTCCCAGGGAGGTGGTGGTCGTACTCACGGCGCCACCGCCAACCATCAGCGCGCCCCTTCCGAGGGAGGGAGCCCACGAGGCCTCGCCAGATCCAAAACCATCCGGGGTCACCTCCAGGACCCCTGGCCCTCCCGCCCAGCCACCCCGCCCCGCGCCGCCCCAGCCACTCGGTCCTCCAGGTGCACACCGGGGCTTCAGAACCGGCGGTCACCTCTGCCTTCCAGGCCCCTCGCCTCCTTCCGGGGCAGAAGAGACTTTGCAGCGCCACACACGAAGCGGAGGGGCCCGTTTCCCAAGGCTCCACTTGGGCCTCTAATCTGTGGGAGGGAACGCTTGCTCCCCGGGGCTGCGCCCTCGCCTTCTCGAAATCTCCCCGGGCCGGGCGGTTGAGAATTGGTGAGAGCGACGGAGATGTAAGTACCTGTCTCCTTGTGCTCAGCGACACAAATGATGTCATCCCATATCTATAGTACATATAACGAACCAAGTCCAGCAAGGTGACGTCGGGGGTTGGCAACATGGGTGCTCACGCAACATTTCTTTCAACGTATGTGTGAAAAAAAATGTGATAAAAAGTGTTGGAAGTCCACTAGGTCAGGACTGAAAAAGAGGAGGGAGGGGGAGAGAGAGAGAGAGAGACAAGAGGAGGAGGGAAGGGGAGGGGAGGGGAGAAAGAAGAGAGGAAGAGAGAGATGTTGGAAAGAAAAGCCTCCTAGAACTCTTCTTGTCTTTTTCGTTTAGGGCTTTCCCTATTGAAGGGCCTAGAAGCAGAAGGAGCTTTCCCGCGATCCCGATCCCGGGGATGAACAAGCGCTTTCCGGTTCCGTGGCAGGCGAGCTGGCAGGGAGAAAGGAGCTCGGCGCCTGTGGGGCGGGGCATGCCAATTGAAAATGGCTGTTTCCCCGGGGAGCTACGGGAGCAAAAAGAGAATGTAAATATCCCCCGAAAACTTGTAACAGTAGTACTTATACAACGTAGCAAGTTGTAACAGAGTACTGTGTGAAGGTAGGGAAGGGAGGGCTTGTTGACTTGAAAATGATTTTTCTTACCGTGAGCTCAGGGTGAGTGGATGGATGTGTACCGTTTGCTGTGTGGCGGCCACGATAATCGGTTCTTGGCCTTTTGGCTAAGATCGAGCGTGGTATCTATTCTTATCAGTTTGATCGCTGATGCATCTTCTATCCGAGGACTGTCTATTAAGTGGTTTTTTGAGAAGGAAGATGGAATAGAACACTTGTTCTGTCCACTCCACGCATTGACCTGGGATTTGGCTCTTTAAGATTTTCAAAGTGGTTTTCTTGTCTTCTCGTATCTCAGTAGCAGACACTGCTCTGCTTGTGACTTCATCTGCGTGCCGGTCAGCGAGGCTCTCTAGGGGTAGGGCTGCAGTGATGTCATGCTTAAGACTTCAACGAAGTGTTGTTTGCTGGTAACCTGACACACCGAGAAGAGGGTAATTTGGTAAGTTTTGGACAATCTAATGTTCTGGTTAATGCTGTTCTTGGGTTTTTTCCTCTCTCTTCTTTTTCTTCCAGGTAAGTTTCGCTTTGTTGCCCGGGCTGAAGTGTAGGTCGCGTGATCTCTGCTCATTCTAACTTCCGGTTCCTGGGTTCAGGCCATTCTCCCGCCTCAGCCTCCCCAGTTCTTGGGACTACAGGCATGCACCACCACCCCCGGCTCACTTTTCTATGTTTCCTTATTTCTTCTTATATATTTATTTTTTAAAGACCGGGTTTCACCATGTTGGTCAGGCTGGTCTTGAACTCCTGACCTCAGGTGATCCACCCGCCTTTGCCTCCAAAGTGCTTGGATTTCAGGCATGAGCCACCATGCCTGGCCTGTTTATTTTTTTTGAGGGAAAATCTCGCTCTCTCCCCGAAGCTGGAATCCAGTGGTGTGATCTTGGATCAGTGCAACCTGCACCTCCCAGCTTCAAGCTATTCTCCTGCCTCAGCCTCTGAGTAGCTGGGACTATACTCCTGCCTCAGCCTCCATTTTAGCTGGGACTATACAGGTGCTTGTCACCACACCTGGCTAATTTTTGTATTTTTAGTTGAGGTAGGGTTTCACCATGTTGGCCAACATAGTCTCAAACTTCTGACCTCAAGTGATCCACTGGCCTTGGCCTTCTAAAGTGCTAGGATTACAGGCCTGAGTCACCCCACCTAAACTCTGAGTTTTTTATTCCCTCCCGGTGGGGAATTACCAGGTACCCTGCCTGGTCCCTGTGAATAAGAAGGGTGGCTTTTCTAGGAAACCTCATCAGTGGCATCTTTCAGTTAGCCAAGAGTGGGGAGAACTTTTTTCTCGTGCTTTGTGTGGGAGCTTAACTGTGGTAGAATAAAACATCAGTTATGTTTCTATGGTCTTGACTCCAAAACTTGGCTCCCAAAGAGCATCCCAGCACCCACCCAGGGCTTGAGGGAGTTCACTGCCAAAAAAGGAGGGACATAAACCTGGCTGGCTCTAGGTTTTAACACTGGTACAGCTCTAGAGCCTTTAGGGAACATAGGTGGTACCGTGTAGTGGATATAGCAGGACTTTGAGTGAGACCGGTGCTGTGCTGGGTTGGAGTCTGAACATGCACAGTACCGGTGGTGATAGCCACAGAGTTGCTTCCGTCTCCTCACCCTCAGTTCCAGGCATCGTAGCACAGAGAGAGATTCCGTTTGGTTGGTATAAAGGGAAAAGAACAAGAGTATCTGCCTGATAATCCAGAGAATTCTTCTGGATCTCATCTAAGACCACCAGGGCAGTACCTCTATGAGTCTGTGAGAATCACAGCATTATTGGGCCTGGGGGACACATACCCTGGAATACCCAGAAAGCTTTCCCAAGAAGGACACACATAAACAAGCCCAGACTGGGAAAAATTCAATAAATGATGAACTCTTCCATGCAAAGACAAAACAAACATCCATGGGCATCAAGACCATCCTAGAAAACATGGTCTCACCAAACCAACTAAATAAGGCACCAGGGACCAATTCTAGAGAAACGGAGACATGTGATGTTTCAGAAAGAAAATTCAAAATAGCCATTTTGTGGAAACTTCAAAGAAGTTGGAAGGGCCAGGTGTGTTGGCTCATGCCTGTAATCCCAGTACTTTGGGAGGCTGAGGTGTAAGGATCACGAGGTCAGAAGACTGAGACCATCCTAGCCAACATAGTGAAACCCCATCTGAAAGAAAGAAAGGAAAGAAAAGAAAGAAAGAAAGATTGGAGGCCAGGCACAGTGGCTCATTTCTGTTGTCCCAGCACTTTGGGAGGCCGAGGAGGCAGATCACAAGGTGAGGAGATCGAGACCATCCTGGCTAACACAGTGAAACCCTGTCTCTAATAAAAATAAAAAATAAGCTGAGCATGATGGTGTGTGCCTGTAGTCCCAGCTACTCAGGAGGCTGAGGCAGGAGAATCGCTTGAACCTGGGAGGTGGAATTTGCAGTGAGCTGAGATCACTGCACTCTCACTGCACTCCAGTCTGGGAGACAGAACAAGCCTCTGTCTCAGAAAAAAAGAAGAAGAGGAATTGAAGAAAGCACAGAGAACAAATTCAGATTTCTATCAGGTGCATTTAACAGAGATTCAGATTATTTTGACTGGGTGTGGTGCCTCACAACTGTAAACTTGGCAATTTGGGAGGCTGAGGCAGAAGGATTGCATGAGTCCAGTAGTTCAAAACCAGCCTAGGCGACAGGGTCAAATTTTGCCTTTACAAAAAAAAAAAAAAAAAAAAAAATAGCTGGGCATGGTGGCACACCCTTGTAATCCCAGCTTCTCCATAGGCTGACACCTGAGTGTCACATTAACCCAGGAGGCAGAGGTTCCAGTAAGCCAAGATCACACCATTGTACTCCAGACTGGGTAACAGAGTACGACTTTTTCTCAAAAAAAAAAAAAAAGAAGACTCAGATCCAAGATGGCCAATTAGAAGCAGCTCAGGATTGCAGCTCCCAGTGAAAGTGCAGAGGGTAAGTGGATGCCGTATTTCCAGATGGATTTTTATTGACCACAGACCAGGAGGTTCCCAGGTGGAGGAGCCCCACGGGTCACCAGTGCAAGCTGTTTTTGGCCAGCACAGGTGATTTACCAGCACCCCGGCATGGCAGTTCTCCATACAAAATACACAGTTCTGGGCACTGTTTTAGCAGGTGATTGGAGCTCCAGGAAGGCAGAATCACCCATTCATCTGATTAAAAAGGGGACTGAAACAGGGAGCCAGGCCAGGAGATTCCTGGGCAAAAAAAGCACCACAAATCTCAGTGTAGCCATTTCAGCCGGTGCAGAGGGTCACCACACGGGAAATCACACAGATCCTGGCACCTTTTCAACAGGTGACTGGAACACCTGGGAGAGAGTCCACCGTTCAACTTAAAAAAAAGGCTCTGAGGCAGGGAGCCAGGTGATCAGGCTCAGCTGGTCCCACCCTCACAAAAAAAACAGCAATTGGAAATGCTCTGGATTGAGAGTTTCACAACAAGCACAGCTGAACCCGGGAAGGTCCAGCTCTGTGGGGGAAGGGTGTCCACTATTACCGAGGCACTCCACCACTATGGAGGTATTCCTCCAATTGCTGAGGCAGCCGGCTCTTGCAGAGGCAACCCGCCACTACAGAGGGAGTCCACCATTGTAGAGGTGGGCCGGCTTTGCCAAGGCAGTTCTAACTACACCCGTATAAACAGTACCACAGGGAAGTTCACATGACAGCTGGGTGGAGCCCACAGCAGCTCAGCAAGACCTCTGCAGGCAGACAGTGATTAGGCTGCCCCCCACTGGGCAGGGCAGCCCTGATAAAAAGGCAGCAGCACAATGGAAACTCATAAATAAAGCCCTAACTACCTGGGACAGAGCACCTGGGAAAAGAAAAAACTGAGGGGGTTATGAGTTCTGCTGCAGCAGACTTAAACGTACCTGCCCAGCAGCTCTAAATGATCAACGGAGATCACAGCTCAGCACTTAAGGACAGACTGTCTCCTTAAGCAGCTCCCTGACCCTGTATATCCAAAGAGTCACCTCATAAAGGAGAGCTCAGACTGACATTTGGTGGGTATCCTTCTCAGACAAAGAGAGCAGAAGAAGAAACCGGCAGCAAGCCTTAGTGTTTGGTAGCCACTGCAGGTGATCCCCAGGCAAGCAGGGCCTGGAGTGGACCTCAGCAGTCCTACAACAGAGGGGCCAGACTGTTAGAAGGAAAACTAAGAAACAGAAGGAAATAACTTCACCATCAACAAACTGGATGTCCACTCAGAGACCCAACCTGAAAGTGAACAACTTCAAAGACAACAGGTCGATAAATCCACAAAGATGGGAAGAAACCAGCGCAAAAAGGATGAAAGCACCTGAAACCAGAACGCCTCTCCTCCTACAAGGGATCACAACTCCTCACCAGCAAGGGAACAAGGCTGCATGGAGAATGAGTGTGATGGATTGACAGAATCAGGCTTCAGAAGGTGGGTAATAAGAAACTTCTGTGAGCTAAAAGAACATGTTCTAACCCAAAGCAAAGAAACTAAGAACGTTGAAAAAAGATTTGATGAAATGCTAAAGAGAATGGACAACTTAGAGAGGAATATAAGTGAATTGATTGAGCTGAAAAAGACAATGCAAGAACTTCGCGAAGCATGCACAAGTTTCAACAGCCAAATTGACCAAGCAGAAGAAAGGATATCAGAGGTTGAAGATCAACTCAATGAAATAAAATGAGAAGGCAAGATTAGAGAAAAAAGGGTAAAAAGGAATGATCAGAGTCTCCAAGAAATATGGGACTATGTAAAAAGACCTAATCTACATTTGATAAGTGTACCTGAATGTGACAGAGAGAATGAATACAAGCTGGAAAATACTCTTCAGGATATCACCCAGGAAAACTTCCCCAACCTAGCAAGGCAGGTCAATATTCAAGTTGAGGAAATACAGAGAACACCACAAAGATATTCCTCAAGAAGAGCAACCCCAAGGCATATAATCATGAGATTAACCAGGGTTGAAATGAAGGAGAAAATGCTAAGGGCAGTCAGAGAGAAAGTTTGGGCTACCCACAAAGTGAAGCCTATCAGACTCACAGCAGATCTCTCAGCAGAAATCCTACAAGCCAGAAGAGAGTGGGGGGCCAATATTCAACATCCTTAAAGAAAAGAACTTTCAACCCAGAATTTCATATCCAACCAAACTAAGCTTCATAAGTGAAGGAAAAATAAAATCCTTTGCAAACAAGCAAGTACTCAGAGATTTCATCACCACCAGGCCTGCTTTACAAGAGCTCCTGAAAGAGGCACTAAACATAGAAAGGAACAACCAGTACCAGCCACTCCAAAAACACACCAAATGGTAAAGAGCATCAACACAATGAAGAAACTGCATCAACTAATGGGAAAAACAGCCAGCTAGCATCAAAATGGCAGGATCAAATTCATACATAACAATATTAACCCTAAATGTAAATGGACTAAATGCCCCAATCAAAAGACACAGACTGGCAAATTGGATAAAAAGGCAAAACCCATCGATGTGCTGTATCCAGGAAACCCATCTCACATGCAAGGATACACAAAGTCTCAAAATAAAGGGAAGGAGGAAGATTTACCAAGCAAATGGAGAGCAAAAAAAAGGAGGAGTTGCAATTCTCATCTCTGATAAAATAGACTTTAAAGCAACAAAGATCAAAAGAGACAAAGAAGGACACTATATAACGGTAAAAGGATCAATGCAACAAGAAGAGATAATGATCCTAAATATATACGCACCCAATACAGGAGCTCCCAGATACATAAAGCAAGTTCTTAGTGACTTACAAAGAGACTTAGACTCCCACACAATAATAGTGGGAGACTTTAACACCAGATTGTCAATATTAGACAGATCAACGAGACAGAAAATTAACAAGGATATCCAGGACTTGAACTCAGACCTGGACCAAGCAAACCTAATAGACATTTACAGAACTCTCCACCACAAATCCACAGAATATACATTCTTCTCAGCACCATATCACACCTACTCTAAAATTGACCACATAATTGGAAGTAAATCACTCCTCAACAAATGCAAAAGAACGGAAATCATAACAAACAGTCTCTCAGACCATAGTGCAAACAAGTTGGAACTCAGAATTCAGAAACTAACTCAGAACCGCAGAGCTTCATAGAAACTGACAACTGGCTTTTGAATGTTGACTGGATAAACAATGAAATGAAGGCAGAAATAAAGATGTTCTTTGAAACCAATGAGAACGAAGACATAACATACCAGAATCTCTGGGACACATTTACAGCAGTGTCTAGAGGAAAATATATAGCAATTAACGCCCACATGAGAAGCAAGGAGAGATCTAAATTTGACACCCTATCATTAAAATGGAAAGAGCTAGAGGAGCAAGATCAAAAAAACTCAAAGCTAGCAGAAGACAAGAAATAACTAAGATCAGAGCAGAAATGAAGGAGAGAGAGAGACAGAAAAAAACCCTTCAAAAATCAATAAATCCAAGAGCTGTTTTTTTGAAAAGATCAACAAAATAGACAGACCACTAGCCAGATTAATGAAAAAGAAAAGAGAGAATAATCAAACAGACGCAATAAAAAACGATAATGGGGATATCACCACAGATTCCACAGAAATTCAAACCATCATCAGAGATTATTACAAATAACTCCATGCACATAAACTAGTTAACCTGGAAGAAATGGATAAATTCCTGGACAGTTGCCTCCTCCCAAGCCTAAACCAGGAAGAAGTCGAAACCCTGAATAGACCAATAACAAGGTCTGAAGTTGAGGCAGCAATTAAGAGCCTACCACCCAAAAAAAGCCAAGGTCCAAATGGATTCACAGCCGAATTCTACCAGACATACAAAGAGGAGCTGGTACCATTCCTTCTGAAACTATTCCAAATAATCCCAAAATATGGAATCCTTCCCAAATCATTTTATGAGACCAACATCATCCTGATGCCAAAACCTGGCAGAGACTCAGCAAGAAAAGAAAACAACAGGCCAATATCCATGATGAACATAGATGCAAAAATCTTCAATAAAATACTGGCAAACCGATTGCAACAGCACATCAAAAAGTTTATCCACCATGATCAAGTAGGATTCATCCTGGGGATGCAAGACTGGTTCAACATACACAAGTCTATAAACGTAATTCACTACATAAACAGAACCAAATACAAAAACCACATGATTATCTCAATTGATGCAGAGAAGGGTTTTGACAAAATTTAACTTAACAGCCCTTTATGCTAAAAACCCTCAATAAACTAGGTATTGATGGAACATATCTCAAAATAATAAAAGCTATTTATGACAAACCAACAGCCAATATCATACTAAATGGGCAAAAACTGGAAGCATTCCCTTTGAAATCTGGCACTAGACAAGGTTGCCCTCTCTCACCACTCCTACTCAATATAGTACCGGAAGTTCTAGCCAGAGCAATCAGGCAAGAAAAAGAAATAAAGGGTCTTCAAATAGGAAAGGAGGAAGTCAAACTGTCTCTATTTGCAGATGACATGATTGTATATCTAGAAGTCCCCATTGTCTCAGCACAAAACCTCCTGAAAATGATAAGCAACTTCAGCAAAGTCTCAGGATACAAAATCAATGTGCAAAAATCACAAGCATTCCTATACACCAATAACAGACTTAAAGACAGCCAAATCAAGAACGAAATGCCATTCACAATTGCTACAAAGAGAATAAAATACCTAGGAATACAACTAACAAGGAATGTAAAGGACTTCTTCAAGGAGAGCTACAAGCCACTGCTCAACGAAATAAGAGAGGACACAAACAGATGGAGAAACATTCCATGTTCATGGTTAGGAAGAATCAATATCGCGAAAATGGTCATACTGCCCAAAGTAATTTACAGATTCAATGCTATCCCCATCAAGCTACCAGTGACCTTCTTCACAGAACTGGAAAAAACCACCTTAAACTTCATATGGAACCAAAAGAGAGCCCACATAGCCAAGTCAATTCTAAGCAAAGAGAACAAAGCTAGAGGCATCACACTACCAGACTTCAAACTATACCACAAGGCTACAGTAATCAAAACAGCATGCTACTGGTACCAAAACAGAGATATAGACCAATGGAACAGAACAGAGGCCTCGGAGGCAACACAACATATCTACAACCATCTGATCTTTGACAAACCTGACAAAAACAAGCAATGGGGAAAGGATTCCCTGTTTAATAAATGGTATTGGGAAAGCTGGCTAGCCATATGCAGAAAGCAGAAACTGGACCCCTTCCTGACACCTTACACTAAAATTAACTCCAGATGGATTAAAGACTTAAAGATAAGACCTAACACCATAAAAACCTAAGAAGAAAATCTAGGCAAAATCATTCAGGACATAGGCATAGGCAAGAACATCATGACCAAAACACCAAAAGCATTGGCAACAGAAGCCAAAAGAGACAAATGAGACCTAATCAAACTCCACAGCTTCTGCACGGCAAAAGAAACAGTCAATAGAGTGAATCGGCAAACAGCAGAATGGGAAAACAATTTTGCAGCTTACCCATCTGACAAAGGGCTGATATCTAGAATTTACAAAGAACTAAAACAGATTTACAAGAAAAAAGCAAATGAGCCCATTCAAAAGTGGGCGAAGGATGTGAACAGACACTTTACAAAAGAAGACATAAATGAGGCCAACAAACATATGAAAAAATGCTCATCATCACTGGTCATTAGGGAAATGCAAATCAAAACTACATTGAGATACCGTCTCATGCCAGTTAGAATGGTGATCATTAAAAAATCTGGAGACAACAGATGCTGGAGAGGATGTGGAGAAATAGGAACACTTTTACACTGTTGGTGGGAGTGTAAATTAGTTCAACCATTGTGGAAGACAGTGTGGCGATTCCTCAAGGACCTAGAAATAGAAATTTCATTTGACCCAGCAATCCCATTACTGGGTATATATCCAAAGGATTATAAATCATTCTACTATAAGGACACATGCACATGAATGTTCATTGCAGCACAGTTTACAATAGCAAAGACCTGGAACCAACACAAATGCCCATCAATGATAGACTGGACAGGAAAAATGTGGCACATATACACCATGGAATATTATGCAGCCATCAAAAATGATGAGTTCGCGTCCTTTGTAGGGACATGGATGAACCTGGAAACCATCATTCTCAGCAAACTGAGACAAGAACATAAAATCAAACACCGCATGTTCTCACTCATAGGCGGGTGTTGAACAATGAGAACACATGGACACAGGGAGGGGAGCACTACACACTGGGGTCTGTTTGGGGAATTAGGGGAGGGACAGCAGTGGGTGTGGAGTTTGGGAAAGGTAGCATGGGAGAAATGTCAGATATAGGTGAAGGGGTGGAGGGCAGCAAATCACACTGCCATGTGTGTACCTATGCAACAATCTTGCATGTTCTTCACACGTACCCCAAAACCTGAAATGCAATAAAATAAAATAAGAAAAAGAAAGAAAATAAGTATATCATTTTGGCAAATTTTAAATGTACCAGGGAATCAGTATATAGAGGGATCTCAATGACTTATTAAGCAATTCATGATTTCTTCCCCTAAATGTTTTGCTTGTCTCTTCAAATCTTTACATATTACACAAGAAGTTCAATCAAAATATTTTTCTTATAGGGACCTCTTTATTCTAAACTTAAATGTTTTTAACAGAAGTTTTTCTGAGTAAAATGTACTTCCCCCCCCCAGAGTAGATTGTTTTAAGTTATTAAACATAGATGAATCAGAAGATTAAAATTTACACTTTGTTGTATGGCTAAGACTAATTGTTCCAGTAAAACACCATGCATGTTGCTAAGCAGGCTTGCCTCACTCTGAGGAAGGGCCTCTGGTCTTGCTTTGTCAAAAAGTCCTGAATGTACTGGACAAGAAACCCCCAGGAGTGACAGGTGTCAGAACAGTGGAACAGGCATGTGGGAGGCATGGGAGGTCAACCTGCAGGAAGGTTGCAGTCTGCCAGGAGCCTCCAGCCTTGCACACCTGAGTCTGGAACTCCCTCCCAGCCTGGTGCAGCTCTGCCCACCCCTAATGAGGAAGCTGCAGAGAGATCCCCAGCAGCTCCCTGTCCTTCTCTGATGTGCAATCCACCCAGGGGACACTGGCAGGCTTGGAGGTGAGAGACTGAGGTTCTGGGCCAGGTGGGAGCTGAGATAGAAGTGAACAAGGCTTGGGAACAAGGCAGCTCCTGGGACTGGGATTCTTCCCTGGAGATCCAGGCTCAACCCTGTCCTCCTCTCCTGGGCTCAAGGTGCAGACAGGGAGGGGCAGTGATGAGAGCTGCTGGGGAGTCTGCTTAGAGAGGCCAGATGTGTGGAGAGGGAATGTTTTCATGTTTTAAAACACAAGGCAAGATACTTCACACTAAACTTCCTTCATGTGCTTCCTCTTGTTTTTCCTGTGGTTAACACACATATGACAGACCACACCTTTAGGAATTAGGAGTTCTCTCAGATCCTTAAACAATCAATGCTGCTGTGTGTTCACATGTGTGCATATGTGTGCACAAGTGAGTGTGTGCTTGTGTAAGTGTCCATGTGCATGCACATGTGTATGCTTCTGTGTAGATGCTGGTTCTGCTCCAATCCTCCCATGCTAGTTTTCCACCTCCCAAAATAAAAGTTGCAACTCTCTGCAAAGTGATAGACCTGTACGTGGTATAAGCTATGTATTTATTCCATTTTATTAAGAAACCTTTATTGATCACCTGTAATCTGCCTGAAATAGTCTTAGGTAGTGGTAAGTAAGACACAGCACATGTCCTTAAAATGCTTTTACAATCTTGCTGGGAGCCATATATTAAACACAAATATAAATGAGCATTTATAATTAGAAATTATGGTACCTTCTCTGAAGAAAAAACTGGGTACTGAGAGAAAGAGAAAAGCACAGGGCAGATCTAACTTTGATTGTAGGGAATAGTTGGTCAGGGAAAGCCCTTTCTGAAGAAGTAATATCTCATCCATTGATTTGTTCAACATTGAACAAATATTTATTGAGCCTCTACTACTCTTGGTGTTGTAGGCATGACAGTAAACAAAACATACAAAATTGTCTGTCTTCATGGACTTGCACTTCAGTGAGGAGAGGCACACAATAACCAACTAAGTAAACTATGACACATATCAGAAGGTGGTGAGTGTTGTGGAGACCATGGTGTGTTGGTAAATGTTAACTCTTCTGGTTCTTCCTTAATGGCAGCAAAAGCAAAACTTGATAAATGGGATATAATTAAACTGAAGACCTTGAGAACAGTAAAAGAAACTATCATCAGTGTGAACACACAACATACAGAATGGGAGAAAATTTTTACAATCTATCCATCTCACAAAGGTCTAATATCCAGAATCTACAAGAAACATCAACAAATTTACAAGAAGAAGGCAAACAACCTATTAAAAAGCAGGAAAAGGACTTGAACAGATACTTCCCAAAAGAAGACTTTCATGTGACCAACAAATGTGTGAAAGAAAGCTCACCATCACTGATCATTCAGGAAATGCAAATCAAAACCACAATAAGATAAAATCTCACATCAGTCAGAATAGAAATCATTAAAAAGTCAAGAAACAACAGATGCTAGTAAGGTTGTGGAAAAAAAGAAATGCTTTTACACTGTTGGTGGGAATGTAAATGAGTTCAAGCATTGTGGAAGATAGCGTGGTGATTCCTCAAAGATCTAGAAGTAGTAATACCATTTGACCCAGCAATTCGTTACTAAGCATATACCTCAAAAATATAAATCATTGTCTTATAAAGATACATGCACACATACATTCATTACAGCACTAATCACAATAGCAAAGAATGGAATCAACCCAAATTCCCATCAACGATAAACTGAATACAGAAAATGTGGTACATATATACCATGGAATATAATGCAGCCATAAAAATGAATGGGAATATGTTATTTGCAGGGGCATAAACGGAGCTGGAGACCATTATTCTTAGCAAACTTATGCAGGAACAGGAAACCAAACACCAAATGTTCTCTTATAAGTGGGAGCTAAACAATGACAACACATGGACATACGGGGGGAACAACACACACTGGGGCCTATAGAGTGGTGTTGGGGGGAAGGGAGAGCATCAGGAAGAATAGCTACTGTGGGCTGGGCTTAATACCTAGGTGATGAGTCGATCTGTGCAGCAAACCACCATGGCCCATGCTTACATTTGTGAGAAACCTGCACATCCTGCACATGTGCCCTCAACTTAAAATAGAAGTTGAAGAAAAAAAAGGAAAGTCTTAGTACCCTGAAGGGGTCGATTCCCCACCATCTATGTATTATAATATTCTGCTCAATCTTGAAATTGTACCCCAGTGTTACATGTAGTAGAAGGACTATGCTGCCCCTTGTGATTTTAGTCAGAGAGAAATGTTAAGTTTCTTATTTTATAATTTGTAGTTTCATAACCACTGTGTTTAAAAGATTAATTCCTATAATGGAAGTTAAAATTTTATAAAGTTAAAGACTATTTATTGAAAGTAAAAAAAAAATACCATCGCTAATTTGTCAATTTATGTGGTGTATATGTCCCTACTGTGGTCAGTTTCATGCTATCAATACCAAAAGAAAAGAAAAGAAAAGAAAACAGAGTCCCACATTTTCAGAAAATGTAACAATCAACTCTCATGAGCTGGTGAGGGCTGGCTCCACAACACCACTGTCTGGGTAGACATCGACTGGGGAGGAGGATGGGGGGTGATGGGTGAGAATGAAATTTTATTTCATTGATTTTAATTTATTTAATTATTTTATCTATTTTAATTGATAAAAGTATAGATGATTGTATGCACCATGTTGTTTGGAAATATGCATGCATTACAAAATGGCTGAATCAAGATAGCCCACGTATTACCTCACATACTTAACATTTTTTTGTGGTGAGGGTGCCAAAAACCTATGTTCTGACCAAATTTCAAGAATATTTATATTAACTAAAGCCATCATGTGGCACAATAGATCTCTTGAACTTATTAATCCCACCTGATTGAAAATTTATGTACTTTGATCAATACTTTCACATTTTTTCCTCTTTCCAGCCCATAGTACTCTCTGATTCTATGATTTCAATGATTTTAGATTCCCCATATAAGTATGATCATGCATTCTTTGTCTTTCTGTACCTGGCTTATTTCCTTTAGCAAAATGTCTCCTAGGTTCATTCATGTTGTAGCAAATGTCATGTTTTTATTCTTTTTTAGGGACAAATAATATTTCACTATGTATCCATACCACATTATCGCCATCCATTCAGCCTTGGAGGAACACTTATGCTGTTCCCACACCCTGCTGCTGTGGTTAGTTCTGCAATGGACACTGGGGTGCAGATATCTCTTTGACAGACTGATTACATTTCTTTTGGGTATATATGCAGTAGTGATATTACTGGATCATGTGACAATTCTATTTTTAATTCTTTAAATAACTCTCATACTGCTTCCTATAATAGTTGTATTAATTTATGTTCCCAGCAACAGTATGCAAAGTTTCCCTTTTCTTCCCATCCTCACTTACACTTGTTACCTTTTGTATTTTTGCTAATAGCCATTCTAAGAGATGTGAGGTTATATCCCATTGTTACTTGAGTTTGTATTTTCCTGATGATGAGTGATGTTTAGCAATTTTTCATACACTTGTGTGTTATTTTGTTTTCTTTTGAGAAATAAGACTATAATTTTAATAGGGTAGTCAGGGAAGGCATCACTGCACAGGTAAGAGGTGAGCCAAGACTTGAAGGAGATAAGGGAGCAAGTGATGAGGCTATCTGGGGCAAGGGTGTTTGTCAAGCAGACATGACCTCCAGCACCACACACTGTGCAGCCCCTTCCCCTTTCATGTGAGATGGATGTAGTGACTTGCTTTTTACTAAATGGATGTGGCAAAAGCAATGGGACGTCCCTTCCATGATTAGGTTACAATAGCCTCTTAATACTGTGCTTTTTGCAAACCTCATATCCCTGTCCCTGGAAGGAGGAGCCCATGGAGAATTTCCTGGGTGCCATTCCTCACTGTAAAGTGAAAGCCTCATCTTGGCAGCCTTGCTTTGCACACGCCTGGCTTTGTCAGAATTTTGAGACAGGGTTTGTTGCAATCCCTTAACCCAAACTTAAAAAAAAAAAAAACAGAGTCAGTTTCCAGCCTACTCCAGAGTACAATGCACTCACAGCGATGACACCAATGAGAAGCCCAGTGTGGAGGCTGGAGGAACACACTACCAGTGACACACTGGATAACAAGACCATACATGTGAGCTGCAAATTTTACTGTAGAGACTCTGTGTAGCTTACAAAAGAGCAGAAGATACTAATGAGGTTAGGTTTCAGCAATTCAGAAGGTGCATGGAAGAGGAATCAAAGAAAATGTTATAGGCTGTATTCACGCAGTGATTGGGCAGGCTGCCCAAGATCACCTCTCAGAGGTCATCTATAACACTTGTGCAGTTGTAAGTTTTATATCAGATGGAATCCATTGAAGCTGGTCCATACTTTGTGCAGGGTCCAGCTCTCATCCAAGTAACTTGGGAATGTAAACAACAAAATATTCTCAACCAGAATGGCTGTGAAGTAGAAATCTGGCTTTACTCTCCCTCACAAAAAAACAAAACCAGCAAGAATATACTAGAAATATCTCAGAACACAAAACTGAGGCTGTGCCCATTTATGGGGCAACAGAAAAGTAAAACACCTCAAGCAGAGGGTGGCAGAAGGGATCTCTAACCAGGCTGTCATTCCCACAGGTTGACAGGCACCACACAGAAAGGTCCCCTGCAGTCATGTTTCTACACTGGAAAAAGTGGAATCCACATGGTAGCCAGCTTCCTCACCTTCTTGTGTTCCTTCTCAGTAAAGCTACTCCAGTCTCCACCTGCAGGAAGCATCCTCAATGCCTGTAGAGTGAGAACTCCTCAGGGCCACCGGAGTGGAACAGCAGGCATGGGTGAGCAGCACCAGGGCAGAGCTTGCCTGTTGCTCCTCAGCACTGTATGCACCTCTGGGACGCTCCCAGCAATTGCAAACGGCAATTCATTCTTGATTTGGCTCTCTTTAAGTCTGTTATTGGTGTATAGAAATGCTTGTGGTTTTTGCACATTGATTTTGTATCCTGAGACTTTGCTGAAGTTGCTTATCAGTTTCAGGAGATTTTGGGCTGAGACGATGGGGTCTTCTAAATATACAATCATGTCGTCTGCAAATGGAGACAATTTGACTTCCTCCTTTCCTATTTGAATACCCTTTATTTCTTTTTCTTGACTGATTGCTCTGGCTAGAACTTCCAGTACTATATTGAATAGGAGTGGTGAGAGAGGGCATCCTTGTCTAGTGCCAGATTTCAAAGGGAATGCTTCCAGTTTTTGCCCATTTAGTATGATATTGGCTGTTGGTCTGTCATAAATACCTTTTATTATTTTGAGATACATTCCTTCAATACCTAGTTTACTGAGGGTTTTTAGCATAAAGTGCTGTTGAATTTTGTCGAAGGCCTTCTCTGCATCAATTGAGATAATCATGTGGTTTTTGTATTTGGTTCTGTTTATGTGGTGAATTGCGTTTATACACTTGCGTATGTTAAACCAGCCTTGCATCCCGGGATGAATCCTACTTGATCATGGTGGATAAGCTTTCTGATGTGCTGTTGCAATTGGCTTGCCAGTATTTTATTGAAGATTTTTGCATCTATGTTCATCATGGATATTGGCCTGTTGTTTTCTTTTCTTTTTGAGTCTCTGCTGGGTTTTGGTATCAGGATGAAGTTGGTCTCATAAAATGATTTGGGAAGGATTCCCTCTTTTTGGATTATTTGGAATAGTTTCAGAAGGAATGGTACCAGCTCCTCTTTGTATGTCTGGTAGAATTCAGCTGTGAACCCATCTGGACCTGGGCTTTTTTTGGGTGGTAGGCTCTTAATTGCTGCCTCGACTTCAGACCTTGTTATTGGTCTATTCAGGGTTTCGACTTCTTCCTGGTTTAGGCTTGGGAGGAGGCAAGTGTCCAGAAATTTATCCATTTCTTCCAGGTTTTCTAGTTTATGTGCATAGAGTTGTTTGTAATAATCTCTGATGATGGTTTGGATTTCTGTGGCATCTGTGGTGATATCCCCTTTATCGTTTTTTATTGCATCGATTTGATTATTCTCTCTTTTCTTTTTCACTAATCTGGTTAGTTATCTGTCTATTTTGTTGATCTTTTCAAAAAACCAGCTGCTGGATTTATTGATTTTTTGAAGGGTTTTTGTGTATCTCCTTCATTTCTGCTCTGATCTTAGTTATTTCTTGTCTTCTCCTAGGTTTTGATTTTTTTTTTTTCATTTTTACCTTTGATTAACCCCATTGCTTGGGGTTCTATGGAACATGAAAATGTCATGCTATGCCATGTTCTCTGGCCCAGTGCTGAACATAATGTCTTGCAAAATGGGTGTGTCAGTTACTGTCAATGCACCAAGGTTGTCTGTACACAGTACTATGAGCCTCTAAACCTTTCATAGTATTAGCTTGATTAGCTTGCTTACAAGGAAAACCTTGCATCTGCAAGTAAGCCTCTCTACTAATCAAGTAGCAGTAACTACACTGTCAATACATATGTATTGCCTTGATTGACAGACAGAGGCTCCATATAATTCAATTGCCCATCTGTTACAGCTCTATAACTGTGTTCTGCTGGATGTGATATATGCCATGGATGCAATCAATAGCATGGTAAACGGTTGTTAGGAAGTCACTGTATTTCAAGGGCAACTCGACCTGCCTAGACTTGCACTTCTGTGATGTTTTTGTTATGCACCCACGTCACTAGTTCAGTGGCCTGGGCCAGCATGATGCTTCTGATTTTTGTTAGCATGTCCATAATGTTACCAGATAAAGGGGTCTTGATCTGGACCCTCAGAGAGGGTTCTTGGATCTTTTGCAGGAAGGAATTAAAGGTGAGTTGCAAAGTGCAGTGAAAAAAAGCAAGTTTATTAAAAGCTACTCTTCTACAGAGTAGGGTGCCCTCAGAAAGCAAGAGGAGGAATGCTTCATCTTTGTTTTAGTTTTTTCTTATCTCGGGGTCTTTTCCACGTAAAGACCACATTAACCTGTGTCTATGTGCAGGTGAGCAAACAGCATGACAAAATGTATTATTCTATTGATTGCTTTATAAAAAACTGTCTTTGGCATTTTAGTATGTGAATACATGAAAGCGTAAGGCATAATTACAATTACCTAGAAGCATGTATTGTTATGAGTATTAGGACATCTGGACTATCCATTGTTGTTGGAGTCTGTCCTTTCAGGCATTACTAAGCTGCTTCCTTAGCCACGAACGTCTTAGGACTGAGGGAATGTGTTCTCTTTCCAGGTCCACAAGGGGGCATAGTTTCAAGGGCAAGAACTTCCCAGTGCCCTGCCCCCTCCTATCTCTCTTCATCTGGGAGATTTAACGGTTTATGTTTAAATTTCGCAGGCACGGGAAGAAACAAAACATCAATCACTCCAGCGAAGTTCTAAGGAACTCCTTTCATTGGACTGGGGTCTAAGAGAAGATGGGGGTTCCTTCCCGGTTACAAGTCCCCTTCTTCCACACCTCTTTGGACTCCGTGTTTGGGTCACCTTCTATGAACACTCCCTTCATGGAAGCCATCTTTCTCTCTCCTGGATTTCCCCTGTGGAGTCCCCTTCCACACTCTCTCATGGAAGCCTGTCTTCCCCTCCTAAACTCCATCTCTCTCTATTCCCTTCCACTCAGTGTGGAAGTTGCTTTCCTCTCCTGGATTCCATCTTTCTGGATTCTCTCACTCAGTGTGAGAGTTAGCTGTTTCTTTCTCTCTCCTTCTCCTGTTTCTCTATCTCTAAATAAATCACTTTCTACAAACACATTTGAGTCTCGCATTTACTGCACACTGCGCCATGGATCCCTCTCTCATTCTTGAGAGGTAGGGGACCAAGGACCTGGAGAAACATCCTCTCAGGGGAGCTGAGGGCACCCTGAACCCCTGAACCTCAATATTACAGGACCATGGGTTCGATGGGCAATAAACGTGCTGTGCTAGTTTTTAAGATGGAGTTGATTTTAAAATGGTGTCACTCTAGTTATCCTATGCCTTGGTTCCCTAACAATAATGCCCAACTCATACCCTCAGGAGTAGCAGTTACTCAAAATCCCAGCTCTACCCTCTAGAGAGGAGATTGAGGCTTGTGCCCACCATGCCAACTCTTTTCCTTGCTTAAAGCTTCCTGCTGAGATCAATCCCAGGCCCAAGTTACCCCCTTTCTTTATGGTGGTCTCAAACATTGGGCTAAGTGTAGAATAAAGGTTCCTCCATAGTTCAAAAGACCACAAATGTATGGATTTCTTTCTTTCAATTTTCTTTTTAAAACATTTCTGGAGTTGTAAATTGTTGGACTTTGTCAATTGCTATACGTGCTATCATTCCAGTCTCACCTAAGCATGAAACCTATAAAAACTTCACTTCAGGCCCTGGGACCTGAATCTTCTGAGGGTTAATTGCCTATTCTGTTCCCATAGATAAGCACACAATGCCATAGGCATTTCCTCTAACACATCAAAATCTTAAGAAGTTAACATAATACCACAACACCATAAAACCAAAAGACATGGGAATCAGAAAAAAAGACAAGTCTCTAGCCACTATTCTGTGACAAATCATAGAACCCTGATGATATCCACTCGAAAGATTCTCTGGTCACCTGGCCATGCAGAAGCAAATTTCACCATGCTTCCCTAGCAATTTGTATTGTTTACCATGAACAACCTTCCTAGGGGCAGAAAGTTGTCTGAGTTTCATTTTGCCTTTCCCCAAGAACAGCCTTTACTACACGCACCTCCATTGTGAATTCTCTCACTGAGGTTTGCTATCTTTCCTGACAGCATCTCCATGCCCAAAAGATTTTCTAGGGCAGGAGGAGCTATTCCAGTATCTAGATGGATTAAAGTCCTTTTTAACCAGGTCATGTGTCCCTCATCACCATCAGTGGCAACCAATTGGACTGGGTGTCTTTTTGGATTTCCATGAATTGAAGTACATTCTGCTCCAGAATCTAGAAAGACAATAGTTTTTGCTTTACTTTTTTTGAGGACCAGAAAATGGTGACCTCAGTTTTGGGCCCTTGGTCACCCCCTATTGCTCAAACATAGGGTCATCCATCTTGGGCCCCACTCATAGTTTGGGGGCTGGAGTGGAATCCACTCTGATAGGCTGAGGCATTAGAACAAGAGTGCAGCCATCCTCTTCTTCCACCAGAGAGGCAGAAGGGAAGGGACAGAGCTGCTGTTCAGCTGCAGTTCCCTCTATAAGGCTACTAACACAGCATTAGACTGTTGATCTATTTGTTCTCAGGGTGACCCTGCTCCTAACACATTATGTCACATTTGCTTTTGTGTGGCTCTTGTTGATCTCTTTCCCCTTTTCCCCTTTGTTTTGTGGGTTTGCCCCTCCATTATTCCTTGTTGGGTTCCCAAGCACACCGCATCCCTGGCTTTCTAGGTTTCTCCCAAATCTGCAATGGCTTCTCCCACATTGTATGCATCTGCCCCACTCCAGGAGTCAAGAAACACAGCGACGAGTACTGCCACTCTCTTGGTATACCTGCAGCAATTTATTTCTCATACTGGCAGTAAGAACTGCTTTATCAGGTCCTGCAAAAAAAAAAATGAGCGTTGATGGCTTCACTCATTCCTAATTTTTGGAGAAGCCCCTGAGCCTCTCCCACTGACTGTCGGGAGGTCATTTCCTCTGGTAAATCTCTGCCATTAGGCCAAAGTTCTCTCAGACCTAGAATGACCCAGTTCACAAGGCTATGATCTGTCATCCTGATTAGGGAAAAAGAGTCAGACTGGTGGGAGTAGGGAAAAGCAAAAAGAAGAAGAAGATAAGCTACAAGTCTGCCTTTCTTCATCACCCAGGACACTTAGCCCTCCTGCCCAAATAATTCACAATCTTCCTGCACCCAACTATCACCAGGCTCCTGCAAGTTAGGTCCCTGCAAGCTTGGCCTAATCAATACTGCATGACGCCCTCCTCAGCACACAGCACAAACACTCTTCTACAAACTTGCCAGCAAGCCATTGTTTTTTTGCAGTCAGCTGCTGCTGGCTTGACCGTTGTCTCCTTGCAATGTATTTTCCTACTTTCTCTAATCAATCTGCCTTTTTAAAATCTGCAGCCATCTTAGTAAATTGTCTCACCCCCATGTCACCAGCCCAGATAGTTGTTCATCGGCAACATGATCCCCTTGTGTTTGCCATGAGTTATGAGGGCATTGCTGCAGGCTGGGTGTGTGGTGATGTTTCTCCTTTTCTGCTTTATTCCTGGCTAAGAAAATGCCATCACCCTCTGTGTTCCACAGTCAGATCATCCAAGGAGTCAGGGGTTACCTAGGTAGTTGTTTAAAGGTCTTTGCAATCTCTAAGTGTTCTGCAGCATGGCTACAATTGAGAACCAGAACGTCCATTCAGTTCTTTCATTCTGCAATGCCATATTCTCTCACTCTCTCTTTCTCTCTCCCCTGTGTGTGTGTGTATATGTGTATGTGTATGTGTATGTGTATGTGTATATGTATAGGTACATGTGTATGTGTATGTGTAAGTGTATATGTATATGTATATGTGTATGTGTATATGTATATGTGTATGTGTATATGTATATGTGTATGTGTATGTGTATATGTATATGTATATGTGTATGTGTATGTGTATATGTATATGTATATGTGTATGCATATGTGTGTATGTGTATGTGTATATGTATAGGTATATGTGTATGTGTAAGTGTATATGTATATGTTTATGTGTATATGTATATGTGTATGTGTACGTGTATGTGTATATGTATATGTGTATGTGTATATATGTATATGTGTATGTGTATATGTGTATGTGTATATGTATATGTGTATGTGTATGTGTATATGTATATGTATATGTGTATGTGTATATGTGTATATGTGTATGTGTGTGTATATGTATATGTGTATGTATATATGTATGTGTATATGTGTATATGTGTATGTGTATGTGTATGTGTATATGTGTATGTGTGTATGTATATGTATATGTGTATATGTATATGTGTATGTGTATGTGTATATGTGTATGTGTATATGTGTATGTATATGTGTGTATATGTGTATATGTGTATGTGTATATGTATATGTTATGTGTATGTGTACATGTATGTGTATATGTGTATGTGTATATGTGTATGTGTATATGTGTATGTATATGTGTATGTGTATATGTGTATGTGTATATGTATATGTGTATGTGTATATGTATATGTGTATGTGTATATGTATATGTATATGTGTATGTGTATGTGTATATGTATGTGTATATGTGTATGTGTATGTGTATATTTATATGTATATGTGTACATGTATATGTATATGTATATGTGTACGTGTATGTGTATATGTGTATGTGTGTGTGTATGTGTATATGTATATGTATATATGTATGTGTATGTGTATGTGTATGTGTATATGTGTATGTATATGTATATGTGTATGTGTATATGTATATGTATATGTGTATGTGTATATGTATATGTGTACGCATATGTGTGTATGTGTATGTGTATATGTATAGGTATATGTATGTGTATATGTGTATGTGTATATGTATATGTATATGTGTACGCATATGTGTGTATGTGTATGTGTATATGTATAGGTATATGTGTATGTGTAAGTGTGTATGTGTATGTATATGTGTGTATATGTGTATATGTGTATGTGTATGTGTATATGTATATGTGTATATGTATATATGTATATGTGTATGTGTATATGTGTATGTGTATATGTGTATGTATATGTGTATGTGTATATGTGTATATGTGTATGTGTGTGTGTATGTGTATATGTGTATGTATATGTGTATGTGTATATGTGTATATGTGTATGTGTATGTGTATATGTATATGTGTATGTGTATGTGTATATGTGTATGTGTATGTGTATATGTGTATGTATATGTGTATGTGTATGTGTATATGTATATGTGTACGTGTATGTGTAAATGTATATGTATATGTGTATATGTATATTTATATGTATATGTGTACTTGCATATGTATATGTATATGTGTACGTGTATGTGTAAATGTATATGTATATGTGTATATGTATATTTATATGTATATGTGTACTTGCATATGTATATGTATATGTGTATGTGTACGTGTATGTGTATATGTATATGTGTATGTGTATATGTATGTGTATATGTGTATGTGTATATGTATATTTATATGTATATGAGTATGTGTATATGTATATTTATATGTATATGTGTACGTGTATGTGTAAATGTATATGTATATGTGTATATGTATATTTATATGTATATGTGTACTTGCATATGTATATGTATATGTGTACGTGTATGTGTATATATATATGTGTATGTGTATGTGTATGTGTGTGTGTATGTATATGTGTATGTGTACGTGTATGTGTATATGTATATGTGTATGTGTATATGTATATGTATATGTGTATGTGTATATGTATATGTATATATGTATGTGTATGTGTATATGTGTATGTGTATGTGTATGTGTATATGTATATGTGTACATGTATGTGCAAATGTATATGTATATGTGTATGTATAGGTATATGTGTATGTGTATATGCATATGTATATGTGTATGTGCATATGTATATGTATATGTATATGTATATGTGTACATGTATGTGTATATGTATATGTGTATGTGTATGTGTATATGTGTATGTGTATATGTATATGTATATGTATATGTACGTATATGTAGATTTATATGTGTATGTGTATATGTATATGTGTACGTGTATATGTATATGTGTATATATACACACAAATGCATCCTATGGTTTGTCTCTCTGGAGAACCCTGACCAATACAAAATGCAGTCTTTGTTTTGGCAGTTTGAAGTCCTTTACTTTACTCTTTCTTACTTAAAATTATTGCTGAATTTAAATGCAAAAAGTAAAAATCTAAGAATTGCAAATATGCTTCAGAGGTCATCTAAGCTATTTCCAGGAATTTTTCATAGTATAATCTGACTTAAGCCTCAAATAAAATCACAACAATTATCACTTATGAAATTATGCCTTATACATTTCTCTGCTCAACAATTGTGTTTTGATTCCTAAGTTAGGGTATTTGAAGAGCTTCTTATTTCCTTTAGTATCACCATTTTTCATCTCATCATTGCCTTAGCGATTTAAAATCATGTCTATAAGCTTGAGATTATGAAAGCACGTTTACAGTATTCAATAATTACCTCTTTTTACTTAATTCAATGTACCAATATTAATACATGAATCACACACACACACACACATATATATACACATGCCTATATTCACATTTTCATGTGAATTCCATATATTCACAGTGCATACAAATGTATTGCAGCAAATACTAAATATTTAAAATTCTTAAAAAATGTACTGAACAATTATGAAATACACAAAATAACAATTAATAATCTCCTGTCATAAAATAAATAGTAATAATATGAGTTACAAATAATATCATTAAGTAGGTTTAAGATTTTTTTGTCACTGTAATTTATTATATGTAAAGGAAGAGAGACATAATTTTCTTCATATAAGCTGCACTCACCCCAGGGTTCTGTGAATGTTTCCCACAGTGATTCTTCCAGAAAAATTCTGTTAAGCACTCCTCAAGGTCAGGAGCTCATTCACTGCAGTGCTGACCTTCAGAGGTCACCTGAATGCAGTTAACTCTAAGTGCTGCCCTTCTTCTCTGGAGAATAATGAGCTTTTTAAAATATGAATCTTCTACATCTTTTTATATGAATGTTTGAAGACCACACCTAACTCTTTAAGGGTATTTAGGGTATCAAGAAAGGTAGAGACAGATGATTAGGTTTATGCAATATTTAATACACATCATATCATCACTGATTAAATTAGCAACACACTACCATTGTAATGATATGATTCAATATGATCTAAAAGTTCAGACCCTAATATCAATCAATTTTTCAAATATCTACTTATTTTCCTCATTACGATATTAATTCTGGTTACTGCCAACCATCTTTTTCAACTCTTTATTGGATGAGAAGGTGTAGAAATCATCTTTCTTACTGATTCGCTGATGATAATGTCAAGCAGCTGCTAAAACAGCAGGCCTGCAAGCAATTCTGCACAACTGCATCGACGATATTGACTTTATTTTGGCTACAGCATGATTCTTCTTATTCTCCAACACATGACAATTTGAACAAACATTTATTCTAAATCTTAACCCCAACTCCATTTCATTAATTAGCCTTCTATTCGCAGCAGCAGGAAAGTCAGCTCAGTTCAGTCTCCATGTCTGACTTCCATGTGCCACAGAAAGTCCAACCCCAGTCTCAGCTCTGCTCAACTCCAGCACTATAGTTGCAGAAGGGGTTTTCCTGCTTATCCGCCTCTACCCTTTCACAGTATATTACGCATTAATCCAGACCTTTACATTATGCCTATGGGCTATTACTACCTTATTTACAGCAATCTATGCTCTAACACAAAATGATATCAAAAAAATTGTTGCATTTTCCACCTCAAGGCAGCTGGGCTTTATAGTAGTCACAATTGGCATTAATCAGCCACACCTAGCATCCTTTCACATCTGTACCCATGCCTTTTTTAAAGCTATGTTAATTTTATGTTCAGGATCCATCATCCATGATCTCAATGATGAACAAGACATTCAAAAAATAGGAGGATTACTCATGACTTTACCATTTGCCTCCTCTTCCCGGTAGCCTAGCACTTACAAGTGTGCCTTTCCTCGCAGGCTTTTACTCCAAAGACCTTCTTATGAAAACTAGAATTATGTCATATACCAGCACCTAAGCCCCTTCTCATACTCATCACCACCTCCTTGACAACTGTCTACAGTACCTGGAGTATTTCCTTAGCTCTGATAAGACAACCTCACTTCTCAACTCTGATTATTGTTAACGAAAATAACCTCTTTGCAATTGACTCAATCAAGCACCTAACAATTGGCAGTATCTTGGATTCCTTATCACCAAGGGTATTCTTCAGCTTCACCTCCCTCATAACTATACCACTTCACCTAATGATAGCAAACCTTGCTGTGGCTTCCAGTCTTAGTTTGGAGTCATGGTGGTTCTCACTTAACCTTAAACCATGTGAGACAGACACCCCAGCCAGTTCATAGCAGAACCAAAAAAAAAAAAATTAAGAGATTTAATGAGGCTGTGTGAGGACATTGGGCAGAGGAAGTATAAAGACTGAAGCCATGTGTTCTGGCTTTGACATTTTTCCCAATCACCCAGGTGGGCACACACTCAGGACTCAACTCTTCTTTTGTCCAATCATGGCTGTCAAGTGTCTTTAAATAAGCTCCCGTAAGTTAGGGATGTCTAGCTCTTAGCTTAACAGGTTCAATGAAAGGCTTCACATGACTGATTATCTGTAAGAAATGAACCCTGATTTCATGGGGTTGAGAATATTACAGATTATATAATGTCTTCACATTTTAATCCATTCAGGTATGCTCAATTTTTTTTATCACTTTCTCTTTTTTTTTGTTGAAGATATGTCTTCATTTTTCAGTCCACCTTTATTCTGCAGCTATGCTGCAAATTATTTTATCACTTTCTCACTCTTTTTTTTCTTTTTTTGAAGACATGAGTATGTCATTTTACTATACAGTTCTGCATTCTCTATCTCCTTATTCTTTCAAATGTATATAGGATTTGTACTATCTACTCCATAAGTAATTTATACTGCCTTTGATTTAGTAATTTACATGTATGTTGGTTTATCACAGTTTATGTTTCTGTAACAGAATGCCTGAAATCAGGCATTTTTAAAAGAAAGAAGATTATTATGCTCACAGTTCTGGTGGCTGAAAGTCTACTATTGGGCAGCTACACCTGGTGAGGGACTCAGGCTGAGTCCATTTATGGCAGGGAGGGGAGAAAGAGCAGGGGGGTCCAAAGAGGTCACATGGTGAGAGAGAAAGCAAGAGAAAGAAACCAGGAAGACAGACTCTTTTCCACACTGTGTTCTCTGGAACAAACTCATTCCTGCTCAAGCTAAACTTCACCACCCCATCTCACCCCAACAACATGAAGGCACTAATCTCTGCAGGAGGGATTGAGTCCCATGACCCAAACACCTCCAAGTAACCCCTACCTCTCAACACTGCCCCATTGGAGATCAATTTCAACATGCGATTTCACAGGGACAGGCCAAACCATGGAATTTATGATGGTTTAAATGATGACAGTCTCCATCATTTTATATCTGATTTTCTCATTCCCTATCACTTTATCTTTCTTTTGTTTATACTGAAGAAGACCCAGGTGAAGTTTTAAAATCAGCAGTATAAAGTAAAATTTTGGTGTCATCATTTGAAACCTAAAAGTGATGGTACTAGACTGTGAAACTGGGATTCAATGTCTCTTGATTTTGTTGACACTGTCACTTCAACCAGACCTCACAATCTAGTAGGAGTTACAGACACACAAAGCAATAATCTCAGTACAACATGATAACTGCCACAAATATCTATTAGGCACACAGAGTCAAAGATCAACTCTGCTTGAATGAGTCTTAAAGGATAAATGGAAATTTTGCTGGTGAATAAACAGTAACAGTGGTCCAGGTTCAGAGACAAGCCTGCCTAAAGGAGGGCAAAGACATTTTTTAGCAACTCTATAAAAGCAATGTCAGAATGACCCATAGGAGGGAGATTTTAAAAGGAATGTATGAGGAGCTGAAGGAAATGCACCATAACCCACATGTGGGGCTACTCCTAGTACTGACTGATCATGGGGCAGCAGGATGTTGAACCTTCAGGAGCATAGATGTTTTTCCTCTTTCCGGAAATGCATTACTCCTTTCATTTCCATGATTTGTTTCCAGAAATACATTTCCATAACTAATCCAACTTCCTGGATTTTACCAGAACAAAGATCTGTCTTACTTTATCCACCAGCAACAAAACATGGAATAGTCAAGGTAACAGCCCCAACAAATATTCCCCATCTAAAGTCAATAACATATTTTGCTTTTCTGAGCATTTATAAAATAGTGAGTGATTCATTTACATTAGGTTAATTTGGAGACATGGCAAGGTTGGGAGTTTTGGGAATCTAAATATTATTTTTGATCACTCACTTTTGTAATAGGGCCTAGGGAAGATGACTGAGTAGATTCTTCGTGGTTACCATGGAAAATAGACTTTCTGGATCTTTTTTCTCTTCACTTGTATAAAGAATGTCTTCAAAACTCAGATTTTATCAGGACATTAATTCACGACAACATGATAGACTAGGTTTTTCACTAAAGAATAAATGTAAAATGCTTTCCTGAAGGGAAAATGACAGGAAAACAATATTTTCAGAAACTGCCTCCAGATGTCACACTGAACTTAACGGAAGATTCAGTTTGAAGAAACCATAAAGCCTTTCCATTCCATTCCTTTTACAGGTGTTTGGAGACATATCACACAGGTGAACATATACCTGGGTTTTAGAAGGTATTCTTTCAGTTTCCACAAATACCAAACAGAATCTAGTGTTTACTGAGGGCATACATGATTAAGATATCAATATGACTTATTCCTGGATCACCTTCGCTCCCCGCTCATGTAGTCATCTATTATGTTGCCTCGCTAAGTGATTTTTCTTGACAGATTCAAAAACAGTGTTGAACAGAAAATAGAGAAGAAGAAAACACCAAAATAAGTAAATAAATAAACAAAAAAAAAATGAAAGGAAGCATACATCTCAATTTCTGTTTGTTTTTATTTTTATTTTTTATGACTCTCCTGAATAGGTCAAAGATAGGGTTGTTTACTGCATAATGAGAAAGTCACCAGAGGAAGCAGCAAGATGGAGAAGGAGAAAGTACTTTAGAAATGAAATAGTGTTGATGACTTTTTGTTTACATATGTACACACATGTATACATATATACACATACACATATAGCTACATATATACACATATATACATATGTATGCACACACACATACACATATATGTCAGGTCTCCATACGCAAGCCTGGATCCTGAAAGTCTGAAGCTCTGCCTGCCTTCTGATCATCTCCCACCCCCAGCCTGCATTCACTGTTGTCCCTGATCGCCAAGCAGAGCTTGCCCGGACAAGTCCCTCACCCAACCCTGCCATCCTAACTGTTCTTATGATAACGTGAATACCTCTCACCCCATCCTACCATCTTAACTACTCTTATCCCCCCCACCATTGTAACGGAACTTATGGTAATGTATACTCCTTACCCCTACCCCCACCACTGTAACTGACCTTACTCTATAACTTTCCACTGCCCACCCTAAACCTATAAAACCAACTCCTGTCACACTGTCCTTTGCTAATGCCCATTTTGGCCTTAGCCCTTCTGCACCCAGGTGAATAAACAGCCATGTTGCTCACACAAAGCCTGTTTTGAGGGGTCTCTTCATTCAAAGTGTGTGTTGTAAACAATATATACAATCAGTTGATATTCAGAATAATAGATTAAACAAACTGTAAAGTGTTAGAACCCTGTAAGCCTCTAGGGAAGCTTGGCCCTAAAGAATAAGAGCACACTGACAGGCACCAGCAGATGTGGCAGGTCATCAATGGTGGAGTGACAGGGAATTCAGCTGAGAGCATCTGGAGGCCAGCCCTGCTGCTGAGAGGTTGTGCTTCAGGGGAAGACCACCTTCCGACTCCATCCTCCTCTGCCACCCCATTTATCTGCTGAAATCTACTTTCACCACTCAGTAGAACCGTGCACTCCTTCTCCAAGCCCACAAGTGAAACAGACTCAAGTGATCCTCCTGCCTTGACCTCCAAGTGTGCTGAGATGACAGACTCTAGCTGCTGTGCCAAGCTCCAACTTATAACTTGGATATTCAATCCTGATATGTGAATGAAATGAAAATTGCAGTACAGACACTAAAGTAAATATTGGTGCACAATTCAAAACAGTTATCAGCTGGCCGGGCATGGTGGCTTACACCTGTAATAGCAGCATTTTGGGAGGCTAAAAAGGGAGGATCGCCTGAGGTCAGGAGTTCCGTACCAGCGTGGCCAACGTGGTGAGCAGTTTTCCTGTTTTCTTTAAAGAAAAACAATCTTTATAGCGTTTCCATCTCCCTAACCTTAACTCACTATGTGCAAAGGCCTTTGGGATGGGTTGGGGTGTTTTCTGATAATGATAACACAGTTGACAGCTTTTATGATATTTGTAAATCTTCCCTTGTATACAGCCTTTTTTCTCTCTTTATTTTTTCTATCCCCTTTCTTTTGTCCTCGCTCCCCATGATAGTCCAGTTTCATGACGATTTCTTGGTGAATTCCCCTGTTTAAAGAAACTTCAAACCCAAACCTTTTCTTGCGAGACAGCAGGACAACGTGTGACTATCTTTGCATTCATTATAACTTGAGAATTAACAACATTACTGTGTGTTTATAAAATGGGATAAGCACATTGATTATATACATTTGTTTATCAATTTTTATTTAAATAAACATGTGTGCAACAATCATAACTATCTGATTCCAGGACAACTTCTGTGCCCCCAAAGATAACCGAATAACCTTTAATGGTACTCTTTATTCTTTTCACCTCCACCACCCCCGACCCACCTGGCAACCCCTTATGTACCTTAGATCTTTGTCAACTTGTGTTTTACTATATTTTTATTTTGTAAAACAATGTGTTTTACTCACATATTTAAACCAGGTTGGGGTAGAAGAATAAAGTGCTGAATATGTCAGTTACTGAACTCACTAGAGCTCTTAGTTTTCTCTTTAAGTCTGATCTAGATGAGTAGATCCAGGTGTCTGCCAGCTTATGTCTCTAAATCCTAATCATTCATTACTTTTCAGAAAATCTCAAACAAATGCTTTTTAGGGAATTCCTCCCACCCTCTGTAGACCAGACATTTATTATTACACACTCCAAGCATATTATGCTAGCTCCTTATAATATCCAACAAACTCTCATTGAGTTTGTAGATACTTGTTACTATTAGACTGTACATTCTAAAATGGTAAGTCCAGAATGTGTCTTATTTGCTACTATATTCTCACTTTCTAATGCAATGCTTAGAACATAGTATAAACTACATGTGTAGCTAACAAACAATATATAGACAAATAAAGAACTAATATAAAGAAATATTGCATTGAAGTTTCCCTGAATATGATGGAATGCAAATTCTAAGTGACAAATGTCAACAAAATCAAGAAGTAGATTGAATGCCAGATCCAGACCCACAGTCTAAGAAAATATCATTACTTTAGGTTTTTCTTTTCATTGCATTTTAGGTTTTGGGGTACATGCGAAGAACACACAAGATTGTTGCATAGGTACACACATGGCAGTGTGATGTGCTGCTTTCCTCCCCTTCACCTATATCTGGCATTTCTCCCCATGCTATCCATCCCCAACTCCCCACCCCCTGCTGTCCCTCCCCTATTTCCCCCCTAAAGACCCCAGTGTGTAGTGCTCCCCTCCCTGTGTCCATGTGTTCTCATTGTTCAACACCTGCCTATGAGTGAGAACATTCAGTGTTTGATTTTCTGTTCTTGTGTCAGTTTTCTGAGAATGATGGTTTCCATGTTCATCTATGTCCCTACAAAGGACATCAACTCATCATTTTTGATGGCTGCATAGTATGCCATGGTGTATATGTGCCACATTTCCACTGTCCAGTCTATCATCAGAACGTATCTCAAAATAATAAAAGCTATTTATGACAGACCAACAACCAATATCATACTGAATGGGCAAAAATTGAAAGCATTCCCTTTCAAATCTGGCGCTAGACAAGGATGCCCTCTCTCACCACTCCTATTCAATATAGTACTGGAAGTTCTAGCCAGAGCAATCAGGCAAGAAAAAGCAATAAATGGTATTCAATTAGGAAAGGAGGAAGTCAAATTATCTCTATTTGCAGATGACATGATTGTCTCTCTAGAAGATCCCATTTTCTCAGCCCAAAATCTCCTGAAACTGTTAAGCAACTTCAGCAAAGTCTCAGGGTACAAAATCAATGTGCAAAAATCACAAGCATTCTTATACACCAATAGCAGACTTAAAGAGAGCCAAATCAAGAACAAACTGCCATTCACAATTGCTACAAAGAGAATAAAATACTGGGAATACAACTAACAAAGGATGTAAAGGACTTCTTCAAGGAGAACTACAAACCACTGCTCAACGAAATAAGAGAGGACACAAACAGATGGAGAAACATTCCATGTTCATGGCTAGGAAGAATCAATATCGTGAAAATGGCCATACTGCCCAAAGTAATTTACAGATTCAATGCTATCCCCATCAAGCTACCAATGAGCTTCTTCATGAACTGGAAAAAACCACCTTAAACTTCATATGGAACCCAAAGAGAGCATGCATAGCCAAGTCAATTCTAAGCAAAAAGAAAAGAAAACAAAACAAAACAAAAAAGCTGGAGGCATCACACTACCAGACTTCAAACTATGCTACAAGGCTACAGTATCAAAACAGCATGGTACTGGTACCAAAACAGACATATGGACCAATGGAACAGAACAGAGGCCTCGGAGGCAGCACAACACATCTACAGCCATCCGATCTTTGACAAACCTGACAAAAACAAGCAATGAGGAAAGGAGTCCCTGTTTAATAAATGGTGTTGGGAAAACTGGCTAGCCATGTGCAGAAAGCAGAAACTGGAACCCTTCCTGACACCTTACACTAAAATTAACTCCAAATCGATTAAAGACTTAAACACAAGACCTAACACCATAAATACTCTAGAAGAAAACCTAGGCAAAACCATTCAGGACATAGGTGTAGGCAAGGACTTCATTACTTTAGGTTTTAAATCATTACAGCAGAATTTTATTTCATAGTGCTGATTTTGAAACATCGCCTGGATCTTCAATATATAACAAAAAGATAAAGTGATAGGGAAGGAGAAAATAAAACTTAAAACGATGAAGACTGCCATCATTTAAGCTATCGTCTATTCTATGGTTTGGCTCCTCTCTGTGAAATCCCATGTTGAAACTGATCTCCAATTTATCAGTGTTGAGAGGCAAGGGCCTACTGAGAGGTGTTTGGGTCATGGGAATGCCTTCATGTTGTTGGGGTGAGATGGGGTGGTGAAGTTTAGCTTCAGCGGGAATGAGTTTGCTCCTGAGACAGCAAGTTGTTTAAAAAGAGTCTGTCTTCCTGGTTTCTCTCTCTCGCTTTCTCTCTCACCGTGTGATATCTTTGTACCTGCCTGCTCCTTCTCTAATTCCTGGAATAAATCAACTCAACCTGAATCCCTCACCAGGTCCAGCTGCCCAGTTTTAGACTTTCAGTAGCCAGAATTGTGGACATTTACTTCTTTCCTTTACAAAATGCCTAACCTCAGGAATTCTGTTATAGAAACACAAAGTGTAATCAGCCAACATATATGGTAAACTACAAAGTAAAAGGCAGTATCAATTACTTATGGAGTGGATAGTATAAAACCTATTTACATTTGAAATAATAATCCAGGAGATAGGGAATGCAGAATTCTGTAGTAAAATGAGATACCCATGTCTGAAGAAAAAAAAAAAGAGAGAGAGAGAGTTAGAAAGTAATAAAATAAATTGCAGCATGGTTTGCAGAATAAAAGTGGACTGAAATATAAAGACATTTAAAAAAAACAGAAAGCAATTAAAATTTTGGAGCATATTCATAAAATAAATGTGGATTGAAATGTGAAGACACTATATAATCTGTAATATTCTCAACCCCATGAAATCAGGGTTCATTTCTCACAGATAATCAGTCATGTGAAGCCTTTCATGGAACCTGTTAAGCTAAGAGCTAGACCTCCCTAATCTATGGGAGCTTATTTAAAGACACTTGACAGGCATCGCTGAACAAAGGGAAAGTTGAGTCCTGAGTCGGTGCACACCTGGGTGATTGGGAAAAATGTTGAAGCCAGAACACATGGGTTCAGTCCGTTTTACTTCACATGCCCAGTGTCCTCACACAGCCTCCTTAAGTCTCTCCTTTGTGTGTGTGTGGCTCCATTCTGAACTGACAGGGGTGTCTTTCTCACACACTCTAAGGGTCGCTGAGAACCACCATGGTGCTCCAAACTAAGACTAGGAGCCACAGCAAGGCTTAGGAGCCTAGGAGAGCAGCCTGTGGTGTCACTTGAGGTGTTCTGGGATCTGAAAAGTAGCATTGTGTCACGACTCTGCAAATTGAGGACAACATACTGGAAGGTCCAATGGCTAAAGCCCAAGTCCTAGATTGTGAATCCCTTAGCTGAGACCTTCAGGATTTTCTGCTTTCTTTTGAGGCAGGTTGGAGAGCTCCAGTGACCCTCGAGATCTGTCTGTTGTATGTCATGACCATGGCGTCTTAGAACCCTGAGTGTGGAACCAGATGAAGCCTCCATCCCAGGTGATACGCAAATGTGTCCTCTTTCTAATCGGTCTTCTGATGCAAATGTTAGAAATTTTAAAGAACTTTTAAAAGGCTTTTCCCGGCACTTTCAGCCATTGCTACCTTAAATTTGGGTTCTCTCTCAGTGATTTGCTCTTTTGTTCCCCTTGCCTCCTCATAAGTTTCTACTCTTTCCCTTATTCCCATTTCTTGGCCTCTCTTTTGGCTGAATTACCTTTACGGTTTATCTGTCGTGTAGCTGTTATTTTGTTTAAGTACATTTTAACCCTTTTGCAAGGTACTGATCCAATTATTATAAACAGGTACAGGATATGTGTGTGTCTGTGTGTGTACACAATTGCTGTGTATACACCAACACTATATTATGTAAATATATGCATAACACGCCTATATGGTCCACACCCACACACATTGCTTTGAGAAAGGCACTTTGTTGTGGGAATGAGGCTTATAAGCAGTGAGTTTGGGAATCACACAGAGGCAGTTTAACTTTAAGACATTCCTCTTAACCATGATATCATATTACTCTCGGCTGTCCTTCTCACCTTGGGTACTGATACACAGCAGAAACTTCATGCTAATTCCAGGAAATGTAAGCACTCAAGAATCATTTTAAAATGTGCAGGAAATGTTGCCTGTTCTCTTCTTTATCTGGATCCCTTCTTCACTATGACTTTGCTTTTCCTCACCTAGGATTACTTTTCTGACACATGCATGGGTACATCCCATTAAGGTAAGAGAGTTTTACTTCATGTCAGGCACTGATAGAACCTCTGTTTCTCCACAGACACCTGAACTTGACTGTCCTCTTTCTCTTTTCCAATTATTTAACCACAAATGCCTTTTACCTTTTTAGATGTCACAAGGATGTGACTGAGCAGTTTCAAGGGCATCCGCTTTTGCTTCCTCCTCCTGCCTTTCAATCCTGCATCTGCATCTCTGGGTCTCAGACAAAACAGCAAATCCCTGTTTCCAATTCCAGGATATTTTGATGACCAACTTTTCTTATGTTGTGAATTTGAAGGGCAAGGGCAGGTAATGAGAAAGTGGATAGACAGGGACCTGTGTTCTGAGAACTGGGACGGAGGACTGATGGATTGGGAGAAGAATTTCAGTGGTTCTGGCAGGCATCATGGATCAGTAAGGGCCAGAGGAGTGGAACCTACGGGCACAGGGTGAGAGGCCTGTGACAGGACACAGCCTATCTCCTGCACAGCAGAATGTTAATAGACATTAGATTTTAGTAAACAGAGAACGTCTCTCTGAGTCAGCATCAAAAAGTTCTACAGTCCAGAAGAAGGAATAGTCACAAGACCTAACCTCACCCTCCCTTCTGAGTATGGGAGCCACAGGGCGGTGAGAATGGAACAGCTTTTATGTGAGGCTAAAGCCAATGTTTCTCTCTCTTTAGTCCACACTTACAGGAAGGTCCAGTGGATGACTCGGCTACAGGGTTTTGAACTTCTGTCTTTTGAGGGAAAGACTTTCTCACCCTCTATGCTGAAGGTATTCTGTGTATTATGAACTCCAGTCAGTGGCTCTTATCATCAAGAAATCTTGAAAAGTCAAGGCATTCAAAAGGCCTACATGAGTAGTTTCCAGCCACTTAGAGACATCAGAGGGGTTTCCTGCCAAGGCTGCACTGACCTTTTTCATCTCACTGTCCTAGAAGTACTGGGTCTGTCTCTGGTCATCTTGAAGGAGATGGACCATCCTTCCCTCCCTCTACTCCGTTAACCTGTGCATCTTCCTCGATGATTTTGCCACGTTGTGTTCATAATGATTGTCCAGTTGATACCAAATCTTGAAAAAAATTCCAAAAGAATATTTTCCTGGTCTCCATTGTCAATTGCCCTTTTACAGGAATCTGGAGCAGGAACGGTGTTTCTATAAGGGGCGCATTGGATCTCATGTTTTATAAGACCCCAATCTCTGGATGTAGATCCTCAATGTCCACTTCTTAAATATATATTCCATCCCACATTCTCTTCCTGTGATATAACTTCAAGAGTGCTACTGTTGAGTGTTCTAGTCCCTTTAATTTGTGTAGTGTTGTGACTAGAGCTGATGTTTTACTCTGTAGCATTATAGGACTTCTCCTGACTCTGTGGGAATCTTCACCATGGAAAGTTAGCCACCATGCTGTGAGCAAGCCCAAGCTGCTGCCTGGAGAGGCCATTTGAGTATATTCAAGGTAACAGCCCCAACTGAGGAACCCCAGACATCTGTCAGGATCATCTGCTGGACTGGAAGTAGAACATCTGTTGCCATCATTTAATTAGTGATCATGAAAATCACCATTTGGTGGGTAGACAGGCTCAGTTGACTCACTAGAATCTGGGTTTTCATCAGAACTGGGTTTTGCTTGTTTTGTCTTGTTTTCCTTTCTTTCCCGATATTAATATTTTCCCACTGTAACATGAGGTAATGATCATGTCTCAGGTCTAGTTACCAGTGAGAATTCACAATCTGTGTGAACGGGAAGTATGAACACATTTTAAAGCAGAGAGTCTGCTCCTCTGTCTATTTTTCCCTGGGTGATGCTGTTTGCTTTATTAAACTGCTACCGAAATCAATGTGGTTAAGTTAAACCTTTTGGGTTGTTGCTCGGGCATTGCTAGCAAGTTCTCAGAGAAGCAATGGGCTGCACCATTTGGCCCATGTCTGCAGAGGCTATTCTATCGAGGTTTCCGTAAGTTCACTCTGATGTTCACACAGTGATAAAAATCACTTAATAATGCATTTCTCAGAATGTATTTTTGTCACCATAGGATGCACGACTGTTAAATCCCTATTTTTGTCCAAAGATTCAGTGACAATTTATGTGTAAAATAAATTTTCCCCCTAAAGTGATGAGATGTAGAATTTACTGTTTCAACAGGAGGGAGCTCTCACACTTGCAAATGCATTGTACAAAATCCTGTCTGTCCAGGGTCATTCAGCTGGAATCACGCACCTACATATTTCCAGAATTCCATCCAATACGTTCACAAAGCAGTTGAAAATCACAATACACATTTTAGGTAATGGACCATAAGAGATTATTTTAATTGTAAGAAAGTGTACAAAAGTAGTTTTCATTTTACCTATTTTTTTATTTAACCATAATAAAGTGAGGTGACACTAAAATAGAAAAGAAGCCTGAACAGTGTGATTCCTTTGCTTCAACAGTGAAGGGCTCCCTCGTACATGCAGTTCCCAAACAGTCAGCTTTCTTCATCCTGATCATCTGTGGCCAGCGTAAAAGAAAGGCCTGACAGGGAAATGTAAGGAGCCAGCCGGGTAACTCCATATGAGGGAGTCCTTGGTGACATTAAAAAAACCTCACACTTCCACTTTCAAAATCCAGAAACACACCCACCCGGCCCAGAGGTTTCTCTCCATAGTGAGGAATCACTGGAGAGCTGGTCAAGAGACAGAAATGATGATCCACCTTCACATATAAAAGAAGAAATATGTCCTCAGATGTAATCATGGTGCCCTTCTTCCTTATCCGGGAGTCCTTACAGATGCCCAGAGCCCAGTCCCAAGAGCCGTCCACATCCAGCTTCCAGTAGTGTTTCCCAGAGGAGAAGCCCCGGGCTCCCCATGCAGCGAAATAGTCAGGTCTGTCAGAATTCCAAGATCCACCTTCCTGTTCAGGTCTAAACATCCAACTTCTCACATCCTCAAACGGGCTGATACTGTGATTGCTTACTTCATAATTGAAGGAAATTTCCACTGTAGAAACAAGAGAACGTTCCAGTGCAAAGCAGTTTATACATGCTTATGTTCAGATGAGAAAGAGACTCTCACTAGAAAACACAGGTGAAGATTAAAAGGCAACTTTTGTCTGGAAAAATGTTGGAATCCGAGGGTGTTAGGATGTCTACACAAGCACATGGCTAAACTACAATGACCACAATTTCTATAAACTCAAAAATATGGAGGGGAGGACTGTCATGCCTATGTCTAGTTAGCTACTTTTTATAACAGCTGAAAAACTGGAAGCTCTTGCCCTGCAGCCAAGTCCGTGGCAATAAAATTTATGTCCATTGCCGCTTCTCTGTCAGGGCAGAGCAGGAGGCTGGGGACAGGAGATGAGGTGGGGAACCATTCTTAGACCTAAAGAAGTTATCACTTTGCCAGAAATATGATCTGCCACTTAAGCTAGCAAATTCATACTTAACGAAACTGTGAATCTGCCTTCGGAAAAGTGCAGATTCCTTGCAGGAATTATCTGACTTTCATGCTGGATTTCAGCACAGACTTCTTTTATCTGCCTGATGGATCATGATCTATCCTGGAATTCTATCTAAGGGCTCATCAACCACCAAATCACTTTCCTATTGTTCACAGATCCTCAGATTTGCAGTTATTGAAGTTACTTATGTATGTTTTGGTTGATTAAAATGCACATGATTAAAATTACAAATGCTGTGAAACTTCACCTGAAATGTACTTAAAAATCACCACTGTCACCCTAATCACAATCATTAATAGCACTTACTTTGAAATTGAAATGTCCTCAATTAATTCACTTCTATGTACCTCATGTAATATTTGTATGCATGAAATTGTATCAGAGAATGTTTTTAAGCCCTAAAGAGCCATTCTGCATGTTTTATTTTTTTCTAAGTAATTTATCATATGGCCGATTCTTATTACATTTCACCAGCTTTTATTTATTTGTTTGATGATAGTGAAACTACAAATATAAAGACCTATTCACAGACTGTTTTCTTCCGGATGAAAGATCATTACACTAGGAAACCTGCCCATAGAAACCATACTTGAAGACATTATATGTTGGTCCCAGCAAGAGGGCGACACTCACCTCGGAAGCGGTTGAGCCTGTGCTCTGAGTCCAGTGATGGGCCCTGCAGTGAGCGCTGGATTCACAGGCTGGGGCATGTGCCGCAGCACAGACTCACTCCTGCTCCTTATACGCTGTGCCACCTTGGGTGGCCACCTCCACTCTTGGAGCCTCAGTTTCCCCAGAGTGACAGCAGAGCTTGCTGAGGGCTGCCTGACCTCTTGTGAGCTTGCTGTCTGCCAGGGCACAGAAGCAGAGTCCCTTTCTCTCTTCCACCACTTTGTCACACTCGGGGACATTTAAGGAACTTGGTGCTTACAGTCCTGTAGGTGACCCTGGCCAGGGGCAGCCTGGACCCCTTCCTGGCATGGGGGGATGGCATTAATCCCAAAGTGCATTTTTCCCTACCCAGTTGCAGTTTCTGCTGACACAGCTGTGTTTTCAATGCTGGCATTGTGCTTCTATTTAGGCCAGGCCTATTTTAATTCCAATGGGGACTTGTGCCAGGCTGAGAGCACCTTCCAGGGTTGACACAGAGGAGTGTTGGGTTGGTTCAGCCCAGGTGGGCTGCTGAGGGCTTGGAGAGGATAGAAGGATGAGGGGAGGAGGTAGGCAGGAAGTGGCAGGTGGCCTTGACCTCCAAATCCTGGCCCATCGGGCCCCGAGCACCCTCTCCCTTTCTTTTTTCTTTTCTTGTTTTTTTTTTTTCTTTTTTGACAGAGTCTCACCCTGTCACCCAGGCTGGAGCACACTGGTGTGATCTCAGCTCACTCCGCCTTCTGGGTTCAAGTGATTCTCTTTCCTCAGCCTCCTGAGTAGCTGGGATTTTAGGTGCCCACAACCATGCCCAGCTAATTTTTGATTTTTACTAGAGACTTGATTGTACTATATTGACCAGCCTGGTCTTGAACTCTTGACCTCAGGTGATTCACCTGCCTCGGCTTCCCAAAGTGCTGCAATTTCAGACATGAGCCACCATGCGCAGCCACATCCCTCTCTTTCTGGAAAGGATCCCCACCCCCACATACACACTCTTAGGCTGGTGAAGAGGACAGGAAGGCCTGTACTGGGCCTCAGGGGACATGGTCGACATTTCTCCAGTGTGGCGTATGATTTTATCAAGCAATGTCCTCTCCTGCCTCAGTTTCCCCACTTGTCCATGGAAGGGTTGCCTTGATGAGGCAGCCCAGCTCCTTTGGGACCCTGAGAGCACACACTGCTAGGCATGGTGGCCCACACCTGTAATTCCAGCACTTTGGGAGGCTGAGGTGGGAGGATTGCTTGGGGGCAGGAGTTTGATACCAGTCTGCCAAACATAGTGAGACCCCCATCTCTCCTAAAAAGTTGGTTGGGTATGATGGCATGTCCCTGTAGTCCCAGCTACCCAGGAGGCAGAGGCAGGAGAATCACTCGAGCCCAGGAGTTTGAGGGTGCAATGAGCTGTGATTGAATCACTGTACTCCAGCCTGGGTGACAAAGCAAGATCCTATTCTAAAAAAGCAAAAAAATAAAATTAACAAAAGTAAAAAGAGCCCAGGCTGATATCTCAGCACTGCCCCTTGCCCGTTGTGTGACCCAATCAAATTTCAAAACTGTTCTGTGCTTAACTATCCTTAGCTGCAAAGTGGGGGTAAAAATAGGATTTGTTTCACAAGGTTTTCGAGAGTGAGATGACATCAGGCTTGTAGCCGTGGCATGTGGCCCCTGCCTGGAACTTGGAACGTGCTGGGTGAGAGACGTCTAGTGGCGTCGATGTTATTTTCATCATGATTTGTCCTCCCTGAGGTGCCCCACATCTGCCCAGCCCAGGCTCAGTCCAGGGCCCCAAGCCAAGGGGCCCGGTGTTCATTGATATTCTGGCCACCAGGATCCCTAGTGGGCCTGAGTTAATCTAACCCACATCTATCTCTAGATATGGTATTTAATACCCTTGATGGTTTGTATTGGAATAAAGCAGGATCCATGAATGACTTGCTTTTTAATGAATAATCAGCCTCTCTCCACATGCCCCTCCCATCCCCCAAGCACCCTTGAGGACAGGATGAGGTTGTTGGGGGTAGGCACAAGTCACCAAGGCCTGGTTCAGCTGTCTCTGAAGGAAAGGTGTGGGTGCGGCATGGGGAGGCACCCATGGGGTCATCTGCCATCAGATGCCCCAGACTTTGGGCGGGATGGAGGAGTTGGCTTTCAGCTGGGCTATGCCCAGCTGATGTCCTGGATACAGCTTCTGACCTCAGGAAACACGTAGTCAAGAAATCCAAACCCATAGACACCTCAATCCTGAGAGCATGTGCTACAGGAGAAGACTCTAGAATGTGCTGGATAAAGAGCAAACCCAGGCTGGGCGTGGGGGTTCACATTTATAATCTGCACTTTGTGAGGCCAAGGTGGGCAGAGCACTGAGGCTGGGAGTTCGAGACCAGCCTGGCCAACATGGTGAAGCCCTGTCTCTACTAAAAATTGAAAACAAAATTATCTGGGCATAGTGACACATGCCTGCGATCCCAGCTACTTGGGAGGCTGAGGCAGGAGTATCCAGGAGGCAGAAGTTGCAGTGAGTGGAGATAGCAGCAATGTACTCCAGTCTAGGTGACAGAGCCAGACTCTATCTCAAAAAAATAAAAAATACAAATACAAAAATTAGCCATGTGTAGTGGTGCATGCCTGTAATCCCAGCTACTTGGGAGGCTGAGGCAGGAGAAGCTCTTGAACCTGGGAGGTGGAGGTTGCAGTGAGCTGAGATCCCACCACTGCACTCCAGACTGAGTGACAGAGCAAGACTATGTCTCAAAAACAACAGCAAAAAAATGGCTGCGAGCAGTGGCTCACACCTGTAATCCCAACACTTTGAGAGGCTGAGGCAGACAGATCACAAGGTCAGGAGTTCGAGAGCAGCCTGGCCAATACAGTGAAACCTGTCTCTACTAGAAAATAGAAAAATTGGCCAGGCACCGTGGCTCACACCTGAAATCCCAGCACTTTGGGAGGCCGAGGCAGGAGGATCACCTGAGGGTGGGACTTCAAGACCAGCCTGACCAACATGGAAAAACCCATCTATCTATCTATCTATCTATCTATCTATCTATCTATCTATCTATCTATCTATCTATAAATTAGCCAAGTGTGGTGGCACACACCTGTAGTCCCAGCTACTAGGAAGGCTGAAGTAGGAGAATCACTTGAACCTGGTAGGTGGAGGTTGCCATGAGCCAAGATTGTGCCACTGCACTTTAGCCTGTGTGACAGAGTGAGACTCTGTCAAAAAACAAAACAAAACCAGTAAAGCCAGAAGCAACCAGCGTGGCCTGGAGGCCAGAAAGTGCCTCTGAGCCAGGGCTTGAAAGATGATGTAGCTGTCATGGTGACAAAGAGGAGCTGCTGTTCCAGGCAGGTGACAGGAATGGCCTGTGCTAAGGCTCAGAGTCAGGGTGAGGCTGGGGGATTGAAGTCAGGGAAGTGCTGGCAGATGGAGCTCCTGGTAGTGTTGAGATGTGGTGGGAGATGAGGCTAACAGACCAGGCAGCACAGGCCTTGAGTGCAGGACTAAGAGGCCTGGCTTTATCCTGAGGGCAATGGGGAGCCTTAGCATGTTATATACAGAGGACTGACATGGTCAGGTCTGATTTTAAAATTTTTCTAAAATTATTTTCATTTGAGACAGGGTCTTGCTCTGTCACTCAGGCTGGAGTGCAGTGGTGTGATCTGAACTCAATGAAACCTCAACCTCCTGGGCTCAAGTGATCCTCTTGCCTCAGACTCCCGAGTAGCTGAGAATGCACGTACTTACTACCACATCTGCTAATTTTTGTATTTTATTTTGTAGAGACAGAGGATCTCAGTTGCCTAGGCTGGTCTTGAATTCCCGGCCTCAAGCAATGCTCCCAAAGTGCTTGGATGACAGGTGTCAGCTCCCAATCTGACATTTAGATTTGTTGCTTGGGTGTCTAGTATGAGAAAGGGCTATTCTGCAGGAACTACAGGGGGCAGGAGGGCAGGGGTGATGCAGACTGTTAGAGCCAGGGTCCACGCTCAGGCTCTGAGACTTGATGACCCTCCAGGACTCCAGGGGCCTGGACCTCTTAGGACACAGAGCCTGGCATCCTCTCTCCAATCCCAAACTGAACTCCTTCCTCTCTCTCTCTCTCTCTCTCTCTCCATATATATATATATATATATATAGCTTGAACCTGGAAGGCAGAGGTTGCAGTGAGCCGAGATCTCACCACTCCACTGTAGCCTGAGTGAAAGAGCCAGACTCTATCTCAAAGTGACAACAGCGACAAAAACAGGAAAGCCAGAAGCAACTAGCTTGGCTTTGAGGCACCAGAAAACGCCTTTGTGCCCAGCCTTGAAAGATGCCATAGCTCTCTCTGCGGCCTTTGCCTCTCTGGGCCTTCGTTTCCCCATCAGTTAGTTAAGGGGCTGGGTGATGTGATTACTATGGAGCTTTGCTCACCTCTGACTCAGAAACCACACATGATCTCCTTAGCCTCACAACAAATGTGTAAGGGTAAGGTGAATAATGAGCCCCTTTAACAGATGAGGACATGGAGACTCAGAGAAGGGGACAGATTTGCCAGAGGCCATTCAGGGCCTCTGTGCTGGAATTAGACCTCCTCCCTGCCTCTCACACAGCAGGATCAGGAAGGCTTTGTGAGCTCCTGGAGCATTAGGGGAGAGCAGATCCTCACGGGTGTACAATAAGAGGAAAAGTGGGGCCAGCCAGGGCTGTGGTCCACCAGGAAACATTTCCTTTCTCTTCTCCAGATCTCAGCCACAACCTGCCTTCTCCAGGAAGTCTTCCCAGATTTCTTGCTTCTCTGAGCTACTTCCTCCCTTCCTGTCTGCATTGTCCATGTGAGCCTCTCAGGTGGTTCCCTTCTCCCAGGATGCTCCTTTCTCCCTCGCTGGACTGTGGCTTCATCAAGAGTTGGGATGGAGGCTGGGCACAGTGGCTCATGCCTATAATCCCAGTACTTTGGGAGGCCAAGGTGGGAGAATTGCTTGAGCCCAGGAGTTTCAGACCAGCCTGGGCAACATAGCAAGACCCCCATCTCAATTTTTTTAAAAAAAGAAGTGGCCAGCCATGGTGGCTCACTCCTGTAATCCCAGTGCTTTGGGAGGCCAAGGCAGGTTGATCACTTGAGGTCAGGAGTTCAAGACCAGCCTGGCTAACATGATGAAACCCCATCTCTACAAAAAAAATTTAGCTGGGTATGGTGATGCATGCCTGTAATCTCAGCTACTCAGGAGACTGAGGCACAAGATTTACTTGAACTTGAGAGGTGGAGATTGCAGTGAACCAAGATGGAGCCACTGCACTCCAGCCTGGGTGACAGAGTGAACTCTGTTTCAAGAAAAGAAACAAAAAAAGAGTTAGAAAGCATTAGAATGAACTTCCTCCCTCCCTACCTCCCTTCCTCTCTTCCTTCCTTCTTTCCCTCCCTCCCTCCTTCCCTTCCTCCGTCCTTTTTTTCTTTCTCTCTCTCTTTTTCTTGACTGTCTTGCTCTGTAGCTAGGACCAGAGGTGCACACCATCTAAATTTTTGTTTTTTGTAGATATGGGTCTCACTGTGTTGCCCAGACTGGTCTCAAAATCCTGGCCTCAAGCAATCCTCCCACCTCTGCCTCCCAAAGTGCTGGGATGACAGGCTTCAGCTGCTGCACCCAGCCGAGTCCCTTTCTTTCTCAGCCCCCCTGCCCCAGTCCCACTTGTGGCCTAGCACAGACCTGGGCAAACAGGACTGGTGGCCCCTGAATACCTCCCTTTCCTTTTTTAAAAACTTATTATTGGCCGAGTGCAGTGGCTCACACCTGTAATCCCAGGACATTGGGAAGCCAAGACAGGCGCATCACCTGAGGTCAGGAGTTCAAAACCAGCCTGACCAACATGGAGAAACCCCATCTCTACTAAAAAATACAAAATTAGCTGGGTGTGGTGGCGGTGGGTGTCTGTAATCGTAGCTACTTGGGGGGCTGAGGCAGAATTGCTTCAACCTGGGAGGCAGAGGTTTCAGTGAGCTGAGATCATGCCATTGCACTCCAGCCTGGGCAACAAGAGCCAGACTCTATCTCAAAAAAATAAAATAAAATATTATTTGTTTTAGATATAGGATCTTGCTATGTTGTCCAGGTTGGTGTCAAACTCCTGAACTGAAGTGATCCTCCCACCTCAGCCTCCCAATTAACATTTCCAAGGTGCCAAAGAAGACAGCAACTCCCCCCTTTGCAAATTGAGACCACAGCTCCCTACCTTCCCCCCCACCGCCCACTCTCAACTTCCACCACCAACTCTGGGAGGAGGAACCCAGCCTCCCAAAGTGCTGGGATTACAGGTTCATTTCCAACACATAGGAGGACCTTCATAACTTCCCCAGCAGGGCTGGGCACTGCCCCAGGCAGGGACAGTGTTGTCCTCCATTTGTGGCCATGGCTCCCCAGGAGTTCCCTGTGTGGGGCTGAAGTGACTGTTGCTGCTCCATATGGCATTTGGGGATCTGAAGTCTCTTTGTCTCTCAGGCCCATGTCTCCACTAGCATCACACAGGGCACTTGCTTCAAGTGAGACATGGTGGCAGAGCCTGAGACACAGAAGAAGTGTCTCTACAGAAAGTTACATTATTGGCTGGGTGCTGTGGCTCATGCCTGTAACCCCAGCACTTTGGGAGGCTGAGGTGGGCGGATCATGAGGGCAAGAGATTGAGACCATTCTGGCCAACTTGGTGAAAGCCTGTCTCTACTAAAATACAAAAAATTTAGCCTGAGATTGCACCACTGTACTCCAGCCTGGGTGACAGAGCCTGACTCCATCTCAAAAAAAAAAAATATATATATATATATATATATATATGTATAATAAAAATAAAACAAAATAATTACACATAATTATAAATATTTATATATAATTTATATATATTTATATCTATTTAATATTAAAATATATCTATATATTTTTTGGTAGAGGCTGGTATCTTGGTATGTCCCGAGGCTGGCTTTGAACTCCCAGGCTCAAATGATTCTCCCACCTTGGCCTCCCAATGCACTGGGATTACAGGTATGAGCCACTGCACCTGGCGAAAAATTTAAAAATTAGCTGTTCTTGGTGGTGCGTGCCTGACGTCTCATCTACTCAAGAGGCTGAGGCAGGAGAATTGCTTAAGCCCAGGAGGTGGAGACTGCAGAGTGATGATCACACCACTGCACTCCAGCCTGGGCGGCAGAGTGAGGGCCTGTCTCTAAAAAATTAAAAACAAAAAAACAGGCCGGGCGCGGTGGCTCACGCCTATAATCCCAGCACTTTGGGAGGCCGAGGTGGGTGGATCATGAGGTCAAGAGATCGAGACCATCCTGGTCAACAAACTGAAACCTTGTCTCTACTAAAAATACAAAAATTAGCTGGGCATGGTGGTGCGTGCCTGTAGTCCCAGCTACTCGGGAGGCTGAGGTAGGAGAATTGCTTGAACCCAGGAGGCGGATTTTGCGGTGAGCCGAGATCATGCCATTGCACTCCAGCCTGGGTAACAACAGTGAAATTCCATATTAAAAAAAACAAAAAATAAACAAAACAAAACAAAACAAAAACCATGCTGGCCACATAGAGTTTTGTGAGGATTGAATGCCTGGAAGGTTAAGAAGTAATCAATGAAAAAATAAGGACTTTTAGGCTGAGAAAAATGAAAGAGCCAGACCAGTCATAGTGGCTCCCACCTGTGATCCCAGCACTGGGAGGCTGAGGCGGGCCTATCACTTGAGGTCAGGAGTTAGAGACCAGCCTGGCCAACATGGTGAAACCCCATCTCTACTAAAAATACCAAAATTAGCTGATGTGGAGGCACATGCAGTCCCAGCTATGTCAAAGGCTGAGGCAGGAGAATTGCTTTAACCCAGGAGACAGAGGTTGTAATGATCCAAGATCATGCCACTGCACTTCAGCCTGGGTGATGGAGTGAGATTCTGTCAGAAAAAAAAAAAAAAAGCCAGCAAGTAGGACCTAGAAATAGATATTCTACTTGACCCAGCAATCCCATTACTGGGTATATACCTAAAGGATTATAAATCGTTCTATCATAAAGACGTATGCACACATATGTTCATTTCAGCACTGTTTACTATAGCAAAGACCTGGAACCAACCCAAATGCCCATCAATGATAAGACTGGACAGGAAAATTGTGGCACATATACACATGGAATATAATGCAGCCATAAAAAAGGATGAGTTCATGTCCTTTGTAGAGACATGGATGAAACCAGAAACCATCATTCTCAGCAAACCGACACCAGAACAGAAAAGCAAACACTGCATGTTCTCACTCACAGGCGGGTGATGAACAATGAGAACACACGGACACAGGGAGGGGAGCAACACTAACTGGGCTAGGTGGGGGACTGAAGGGGAGGGGAGGGGAGCACAAGAGGGGAAGGGGGTAGGGAGGAGGGGGATGGATAACATCTGGAGAAATGCCTGATGTAGGCAACGGTGGTGGGGGTGATGGAGACAGCAAACCACCATGGCATGTATGTACCTATGCACCATTCCTGAAGGATGCAGGACATGCACATGTACCCTAGGGCCCACACAGAATTAAATAATAAGATAAATAAATAAATAAAATCAAGAGGTTTTTTTTTTAAATCATGAAAAGTAGTTAAGATGGAAGAAATTAAAAGACTAGCATCGCCAGGCACGGCGGCTCCTGCCTGTAATCCCAGCGCTTTGGGAGCTGAGGCAGGAGGATCACAAGGTCAGGAGTTTGAGACCCTCCTGGTCAACAGGGTGACTAAATTAAGAAAAAATTAGCTGGGCGTGCTGGTGCATGCCTTAACCCCAGCTACTCGGGAGGCTGAGGAAGGAGAATCACTTCAACTGGGAGGCGGAGGTTGCAGTGAGTTGAGATTGTGCCAGCGCACTCCAGTCTGTTGACAGAGCAGGATTCCATCGCAAAAAATTAAAAATTAAAAACTAAAAATGAAAGACTAGCAACAATAAGATGAAAACTTTCTAAATGAGAGGGCTAACATGTAACACAAAGTTAAAATCAGCAAATGCACAATTCAAAGAAAAAGCTCTGAAGTTGGGCTTAAAAGTTACTCTCCACAAGAGATAAAAGTTAAGAGGTTTAAAATAATGATAAAACAAAGTGACAAAATAAATGTGATTTAAGAAGACAATCAATGCCTCAAGTCTGGGATTAAAAGATTAATAATATGAACATTAAAGCTAGAGTCTTAGAAGAGGGAGATGACCACCCAGGAGATGGAGAGATGGTGCAGAGAACAGGCCCTTAGATGAAGAACTAGCATTAGGGAGAAAGAATATCATGCTGCTTTTCTTTTCTTCTTTTTTCTTCATAAAGGTACAGGGTCAGGCAGGGCATGGTGGCTGAGGTCTGTAATTCCAGCACTTTGGGAGGCCAAGGAAGGCAGATCATGAGGTCAAGAGATGGGGGCAGTCCTGGCCAACATGATGAAACCTGTCTCTACCAAAAATATAAAAATTAGCCAGGCATGGTGGTGGGTACCTGTAATTCCAGCTACTTGAGAGGTTGAGGCAGGAGAATGGCTTGAACCTGGGAGGAGGAGGTTGCAGGGATCTGAGATCGCACCATTGCAGTCCAGCCTGGGCGACAGAGTGAGACTCCATCTGAAAAAAAAAAAAAAAGACACGGGGTCTCACTAGTTTGTGCTGACTGATCTCCAACTCCTGGGCTCAAATGATCCTCCTGCCTTAGCCTCCTGAAGTGCTAGGTTTACAGGCATAAGCCACCACACCTGAGACATATTTATTTTCTGAATAAGATGTAAACTTTCAAGTAAAGAGGACTGAAAAAAAAGAAAACAGAAATGGAAAAGCTGTTTTTATTTATTTATTTACTTATTTATTTGAGATACGGTCTCACTCTGTCATTTAGGCTGGAGTGCAGTGATGTGATCATGGTTCATTGCAGGCTTGACATCCTGAACTCAAGTGATCCTCCCACATCAGCCTCCCCAGTAGCTGAGACTGCAGTCATAAGCCACCACGCCAAGGGTTTCGCCATGTTGCCCAGGCTAGTCTCAAACTGCTGAGCTCAAGCAATCCACTAGCTTTGACCTCCCAAAGTGCTGGGATTACAGGTGTGAGCCACTGTGCCCAGTACGGAAAAGTTGTTTTAAAGAAAACAATTCTGGCTGGGAGTGGTGGTTGATGCCTGTAACCCCAGCACTTTCAGAGGCCAAGGTAGGTGGATCACCTGAAGTCAGGAATTGGAGACCAGCTGACCAACAAGGTGAAACCCTGTCACTATGAAAAATACAAAATTAGCTGGGTGTGGTGGTGGGTGCCTGTAATCCCAGCTACTTGGGAGGCTGAGGCAGGAGAATCAGTTATAACCTGGGAGGAGGAGGTTGCAATGAGCTGAGATTGGGCCACTGCACTCCAGCCTGGGCAACAGAGCAGGACTCCATCTCAAAATAAAGAAGGAAAAAGAAAGAAAATCAGAAGGAGGAAAAAAGAAAGAAAAAGAAGGAAGGAGGAAGGAAGGAGGGAAGGAATAAAGGAAGGGAGGGATGGAGAGAGGGAGGAAAGAAGAAAGAGAGAAAGAGAAAGAAGGAAGAAAGAAAGAAAAAAGAAAGATGGGAGGGAGGGAGGGAAGGGGAGGAAGGAAGGAGAAGGAAGGCAGGAGAAGGAAGGAAGGGAGGGAGAGAGGTAGGGAGGAAAGGAGAGAGGGAAGAGAGAAAGAAAGAAAGAAAAAGAAAGAAAGAGAAAGAGACAAAGAGGAAGGGAGAAGAAAGAAAGAAAAGAAAGAAAGAAAGAAGGAGAAGAAAGAAAGAAAGAAAGGAAGAAAGGAAGAAAAAGAAAGGGAAATGGGAAGGATGGAGGGGGGAGGAAGGAAGGATGGAGAATAAGGGAAGGAAAGAGAAGGAAGGAAGGAAGGAAGGGAAACAATATCAGTTAATAAATTTGCTAAACAAAATTAAACAAGTAAATGAGGAAAACAATAGCCAAAGCTTGAAGATTTCGGATCAAAATGGTCAAATAAACTCAAATTACAAAAAAAAAAAAATGAGGACAACTAAGTGACTTTGAAAGGGAACAGAAAGAGGGCAGTTTGTCAGGATGTGAGGGCACATCCTCGGCAGTGTTTGGAGCTCTGAGACAGTAGTTAAGGAGGAGCGTGAGATTGAAGATGAAGGGTGTGCAGTGGTGCAATTGATCAATCCGTCTGACAGCTACTCATGGGCACCTCCTGTGTGCCATGCCCTGGGCTGAGTCAGAGACATGTGGGTGGCAGTGGTGGCACATGCCAGCAATCCCAGCACTTCGGAGGCAGAGACAGCCCAATCGTTTGAGTCCAAGAGTTTGAGACCAGCCTGGGCAACATGGCAAAACCCTGTCTCTCCAAAAATACAAACAATTAGCTGGGCATGGTGGTGCATACCTGTAGTCCCAACTACTTGGAAGGCTGAGGAGGGAGAATGGCTTGAACCCGGAGGTGAAGGCTGCCATGAGCTGATGCACCACTGCACTCTGGCCTGGACAACAGAATAAGATCCTGTCATGCACACACAAGAAAAAATGACACAACATTTCAGTTAGGAGGAATAAGTTCAAGAGATCCACGTACAACATGGTGGCTATCCTTGGTAACAATGTGTTGCAAACTTGAAAAGTACCAAGATTGGATTTTAAGCATTCTCAGCACACTCCACACAAAAAGATAAATGAGGTAATGTGTATGCTAATCAGCTTGTAGCCTGTCCACACTTTATGCATATTTCAAAACATCATGCTGCACACCATAAATAGATACAGTTTTCGCCAATTTTAAAAAATGTTAGCAATATGGTGCAGTGTGCAGTGCTCCTCTCTGGAGAGACAGGTGTGAAACAAGTCCCCGGTGGGCACATCTCTGCAGCAGGAGGAAAATTGTGTGTGCATGCATGTGTGGATGTGTGCACAAATGTGGATGTGTATGTGTGTGTGTATGTGTATGTGTTTGTATGCATGCGCATTAAGTATTGTGTATGTGTATTGTCTGTGTGTATATATATATGTGCGTGTATGTGCATGTGTGTATATGCCTATCTTTGTGTGTAATGTGTGTATGTGCATGTGTGTACATGCATGTGTATCCATGTGTTTATGTGTGCTTGTATGTGTTTGTGTGTATGTGTATTTGTGTGTCTGTGTACACATGTCTGCAGTGTTTGTGTACGTATATGTCTATGTGTATGTGTGTGTTTGTGTATATGTGCATATGTGTATTGTGTGTATGTGTTTTTTATGGGTATATATTTGTGTGTATCTGTGTGTCTGTGTGTAACATGTGCATATGTATGCACATGTATACATATTTGTGTATATTTAGGTGTACATGTATGTGTTTTTGTGTGTCTCTGTATGTATTTGTGAGTGTCTGTGTACATGTCTGTAGGGTTTGTGTATGTGTGGTATTTGTGTGTGTCTGTGTACATGTGTCTGTAGTGTTTGTGTGTATGTATATGTTTGTGTGTATGTGTGTCTGTGTGTAGCAGTGTGTTTGTGTGTCTGTGTGTGTATTGGTGTCTGTGTACATGTCTGTAGTGTATTGGTGTGTATGTGTGTGTATGTGTATTTGTGTGTCTGTGTATATATTTTTGTGTCTGTGTACATGGGTCTGTAGTGTTTGTGTGTGTATATATTTGTGTATCTGTGTGTAACACCTGCATATGTATGTGTGTATGTGTATATGTGTACATGTATGTGTATATATTGCTGTCTGTGTACATGTGTCTGTAGTGTTTGTGTGTGTATGTTTGTGTGTATATGTGTATGTATGTGTATATGTGTGTGTGCATGTGTATGTGTATCTGTGTGTATACATGTGTATGGATGATGTGTGCATGTGTGTGTCTCTGTGTACATGTATCTGTGTGTGTACATGTGTATGGATAATGTGTACATATGTATGCATAATGTGTGCATGTGTCTCTGTGTATGTGTCTCTGTGTGTATGTATGATATATGCGTGTGTGTTTCTCTGTGTATGTCTGTGTCTCTGTGTCCATGTGTGCATGCATGTGTGGGTCACCTGGAAAGACCTGAGGGTGTGGGGTTGGATGCAGGATCGGAGGCCTGAGCTGGGGGCCAGGTACAGAGCCCAGAGTGTGCTGAACGTGACGGAGCGCAGGCTGTGGACCCAGTGTGGGGCCGTGAAGGAGCTCCTGGTGAACTCCAGGCTCGGGTCTGCTGGGAAACTGAGGCATGGCTGTGTGTCAGGCCAGCTGGAAGGGGCAGCTGTAGCAGTGGAAGAGGACAGCCACAAGGGGTTTAGACGGGGCTAGAGCTGTCCTGGAGTCAGCAGGTCCTTCCCTCTGCTGGTAGCTCCAGAGAAAGAGCCCACAGCCTTGTCCAAGGTACCAGAGAAGCTTCTAAAACTAAGTGTCCTGGTTATTCGTCCTATACTCTGTTCCTCCTGAATTTACACTGGACCCCACCTTCAGTCTCAGACACTTCTCAGCCTGTATTGGGGAATGAGAACAGGACCAGGGTGATTACCCAGCTGAGGTCTGCCAGGGGGATGGGATGGGGAGTGTTGAGGAGTGAGAAGGCAGGTCAGGGGCAGCTCTGTGGAGGGAGCCCAGCGTGTGGGGAAGGGAGACAGCGCTGCATGGGAGGAGGGAGGCCAGGGCAGTCCTGGCCGGGCATGGCCCCTTAGACGGAATGAATGTCCACATCCTGGCTGGCCTCTCTCCCAAGGACGGAAGCATGGTCACACACGGATACTCACAGAGAGGCCTGAACCAAGTCTGGGAGGCCACGGTGACAGGGAGCTGTGGGGCCAGCGCTGAGAGTCCTGGGTCCCCTTTCTTCCTCCTGCGTGCAAACTTGGCCTTCTGTGTCTCCCTCTGCAGCCCTAAAGCCTGGCCTGGACCCGAGGGTACAATGGCCAAGCCATGGTGAGAAGCCCGACGGTGACACCTGGTGGTGAATGGGAGGCATCACAGGCAAGACTTAGCTGGTGGGTCTCTTGCCGCCCAGGGGTGTGTGGCATCGCCCACTCTCCAGCCTCCCCTCCCGTTCTTCACCCCAGGGCTCCACAAAAGGAGAAAACAAATGTCTGCCCATCGGACCTGGAGAGTTTTATCAATGTTTGCCTGGCAGGCAGAGCAAAGAGAAGAAGTGGAGCAAGAGAAGTCCCGATTTTTTTTTTTTTTTTTTTTTTTTTGAGACGGAGTCTCGCTCCGTCACCAGGCTGGAGTGCAGTGCAGTGGGGCAATCTCGGCTCACTTGAACCTTCACCTCCTAGGCTCAAGTGATTCTCCTGCCACAGCCTCTCGAGTAGCTGGGACTACAAGTACCTGCCACAACCCGACAAATTTTTGTATTTTTAGTGGAGACAGGTTTTTACCCTGTTGGCCAAGCTGGTCTTGAACACCTGAACTCAAATGATCCACCTGCCTTGGTCTTCCAAAGCACTGGGATTACAGACATGAACCACCGTGTCCAGCTAATTTTTGTATTTTTAGTAGAGATGGGGCTTCACCATGTTGGCCAGGCTGGTCTCGAACTCAGGTATCTGCCTGCTTGGTCTCCCAAAGTGCTGGGATTACAGGCCTGAGCCACCATGCCTAGCCTAGAAGTCCCCACTTCTGAGCTCCCCCCAACATGAGATTGGAAGGAGAGGCTTGCTGCACTAGTTGTTACCATCGCTCCTTGCCATGGAGCTGCCTTCCAAAGGCCAGCGCTGCACACCTTGGGGTGAGTGTCATAAAGACACCACGCCCCTACTCAGACCACACTGGTTCAGTCCCCACCCCCAAAACATGGATGCTGCAAGCTTTATTTATCCTTTTTCCCAAAGCTGGACCCAGGGCCACAACCCAGGAGTGACTCAGAGAAGGATGTCCTCCCCCACCACTACACAAATCATGATTCCCAACAATTCTTGCTGTGACCCTCACGCCTGAGGCTTATGTTCCCAATTTATAGATGAGAAAACTGAGGCTGCGGAGGGAAGGGCTTTGCCCAGTGCCACAGGCTGGTGACTGCCCAAGTCAGAGTTGGAACTTGGGTCTCAGCTGCTGCAAGGTGCTACCTCTTTTTCTTTCTTTCTCTCTTTCTGCGCTGCCTCTTTTTCTTTTTCTTTCTTTCTTTCTTCTTCTTTCTTTCTTTTCTTTCTTTCTTTCTTTTTCTTCCTTTTATTTTTCTCTCTCTCGGTTTCTTTTCTTTTCTTTCTTTTTTTTGAGACAAGTACTTGCTCTGTTGCCCAGGCTGCAGTGTAGTGTGTAGTGGCACAATCATAGCTCACTGCAGCATTGACCTCCCAGGATCAAGCAATCCTCCTGCCTCAGCCACCTGAATAGCTGGGACCACAGAGTGTGCCACTGTGGTTGGCCAATTATATATATATCCTTGCACACATACATATGTAAATTAATAATTTATATAATATATATATATATTAATTGGCCAAGCACAGTAGCACACTCTGTGGTCCCAGCTATTTGTATATTTTAGTACATATATATACTAAATATATGCAAATATACATATATATATACATAATGTATATATATGCTGGGCACGGTGGCTCACATCTGTAATCCCTGCACTTTAGGAGGCTGAGGCATGTGGATCATCTGAAGTCAGGAGTTCAAGACCATCCTGACCAACATGGTGAAACCCCATCTCTACTAAAAATACAAAAAATTAGCTGGGTGTGGTGTCATGTGCCTGTGATCCCAGCTACTCAGGAGGCTGAAGCAGGAGGATCACTTGAACACAGGAGGTAGAGGTTACAGTGAGCCAAGATTGTCCTACTGCACTCCAGCCTAGGCAACAAGAGCAAAATTCTGTCTATCTATCTATCTCTTTTTTTTTTGTAGAGATGGGAATCTCACTGTGTTGCCCAGGCTGGTCTCAAACACCTGGCCTTAAGCGATCTTCCCACCTTGGCCTCAAAAAGTGCTGGGATGACAGGCATGAGCCACCACGCCTGGCTGGTGCTGTCTCCTGAGCACAAATCTACAGCCCTGTGAGTTATAAGGCAGTACTAGACAATTCATCTACATCAGAACTTACCAAAGGAGGCCCCAGCTGTTGGCAATGAGAAAAATTAGTGAGGATAATTGCTTTAAAGCACTGGCTTAACCTTGGTGCTACTGAGGTTCCAGGTGGCATAAGACCCATGTAGGGTATTTAGCAGCATCCCTGGCCTCTGTTCCCTACATGCCAGTAGCATGGCCCTGTTGTGGCCACCAGTAATATCTCTAGATACTGCCAAATGTCCCCTGGTGGGCAAGAGTGCCCCCGGTTGAGAACTACAGGCTTGGACAGAGCTGCATGTGGAATCCCATCTTCCAGGTGAGGGTGGGGTCGCTATCTCCCAGCCAAAGCCCATAGGTGGGGTGGGCTGTAAGAAGACCCCTTGGAGAGCTTGTTATCCCCCCCTGGCAGTGGACAGGTGCCTAAGATTTTAGGTCCTGAATTGAGGTTATGTTTGTAATTCTTCTTCTTCTTTCTTCTTTATTTTCTTCTTTCCTCCTCCTCCTCCTCCTTCTTTTTGGAAAGAGGGTCTTGCTCTGTTGCTCAGGCTGGAGTGCAATGGCGTGATTATAACTCACAGCAGACTTGAACTCCTGGGCTCAAGTTGTCTCAGCGTCCCTAGTATCTGGGACAACAGACACGCAGCACCATGCCCAGCTCACTTATTTCTGTTTTTGTTTGTTTTTCATTTGAGATGCTGTTTTGCTCTTGTTGCCCAGGCTGGAGTGCAATGGTGTGATCTCAGCACACCACAACATACATCTCCCTGGTCAAGTGATTCTCCTGCCTCAGCCTCCTGAGTAGCTGGGATTACAGGCATGTGCCATGACACCTGGCTAGTTTTTCTGTATTTTTAGTAGAGACGGGTTTTCTCTCTGCTGGTCAGGCTGGTCTCGAACTCCCAACCTCAGGTCATCCGCCTGCCTTGGCCTCCCAATGTGCTGAGATTACAGGTGTGACCCACTATGCCCAGCCTTTGTTTGTCTGTAGATTTTGGTGTCTGGCTATGCTGCCCAGGCTGTTCTCAAACTCCTGGTCTCAAGCAATCCTTCCACCTCTGCCTCCCAAAGTGCTGGCATTATAGGCATGAGCCACTGTATCCAGCCTCATCGACTTTTTGAGAGCTGGAGAAGTGGAAGGGCCTGTCCAAGCTTTTCTTACATAACAGGGTGGGACAAACCCTGCTTGAAGAGGTTTAAGGACAAATTGGGAGAGAAAAGGAAAGTTACTGTTAAGACTATGCCCTGTGAATCCTGCTTGGATCTTTGTCTTTGGCATTCTAACAAACATATTTCATATAATGCACCTATGTGTGGATTTCTTTTTATTTTCATTTATTTATTTATTTATTTATTTATCTATCTATCTTTGAGATGGAGCCTTGCTCTGTCACCCAGGCTGAAGTGCTGTGGTGCAGTCTCGGCTCACTGCAACCTCCACCTCCCAGGTTCAAACGATTATCCTGCCTCAGCCTCCCATGTGGCTGGGATTAGAGATGGTGCCACCTCATCAGCTAATTTTTGTATTTTTAGTAGAGATGGCATGTTTGCCTGGCTGGTCTCGAACTCCGAACCACAGAGGATCTGCCTGTCTTGGTCTCCCAAATTGCTGGAATTACAGGCATGAGCCACCTCACCCAGCATGGATTTCTTTTTATTTATAATGTTTAATGTTCTTGTGCTTTTAATTCACAACTTTCATCAATTCTGGAAGTTTCTCAACTGTTTCCTCTTCATATAATGTGTTTCTTCAATTCTGTCTACTTCTTTGCAACCTGATTAGATGTATGTTAGACTTTTTATTTTCTTTGTCTCATTTATTCAACAAATAATTGCTGAGCATGATTCCAGGCACAAGTCTAGGCATTTGAAATATGTAAACCCTCTGTGGGGCTTACATTCTAGGTTCTTTTATATTTAATATTTTTATTTAGAGACAGGGTTTCACTCTGTTGCCAGGCTGGAATGAGGTGGCATGATCATAGCTCACTGCAGCCTCCAATTCCTGGGCTCAAGTGATCCTCCTACCTCAGCTTCCAGAGTAGCTGGAACTATAGGCTTAAGCCAACGTGCTTAGCTAATTAAAAAAAAATTATAGGAATGGGATCTTGCTATGTTGCCCTGGCCAGTCTATAATTCCTGGGCTCAAGCGATGCTCCTATCTCAGCTTCCAAAATTAGACATGAGCCACTGTGCCCAGCCATCGTGTCACTTTTTTTGCATAGTTCACACTAAATAAAGATCATCACCACACCTGGGTTTCTTCCATTTGTATGCTTACAATTTTCAAATGTCTGAGATGCCATGTCTTCTAGATTTTCCTGGAAGAATATTTTCCTTTGTCAAAAAAAGTTTTTATAGAGATAAAGTCTTGTTCTGTCACCCAGACTGGAATGCAGTGACACAATCATAACTCACTGTAGCCTCTAATTCCTGGGCTTAAGTGATCCTCCTGCCAAAACCTCTCTAGTAGTAGAGACTACAAGTGCACACCACCATACCTAGCTAATTGTTTTATTTTTTGTCTAGATGGGATCTCATGTTTCACTGGCTGATCTCAAACTCATGGGCTCAAGTGATCTTCCCACCTTGACCTCTCAAAGTGCTGAGATTACAGGCATGAGTCATCATACCAACCCCTGGGAGAATATTCATAAGAGGCTGCTTTATCTGGGAACTTTTTACTGTGGAACCTCAAGCAGAGTCTGGGCCATCTTTTCACTTTCTTTTACTCTGTTTCTATTTTCTTTTTCTTTTCTTTTATTTATTTTTTTTGAGACACAGTTTCACTTGGTTGCCCAGGTTGGAGTACAATGGCAAGATCTTAGCTCACTGCAACCTCAATTCCCAGGTTCAAGCAATTCTTGGACCTCAACCTCCCAAGTAGCAGGGACTACAGATATGCACCGCTATGCCCAGCTAATTTTTGTGTTATTAGTAGATAGGGGGTTTCACCATTTTGGCCAAGCTGATCTCAAACTCCTGACCTCAAATGATCTGGCTTCCTCAGCCTCCCAAAGTGCTGGGATTACAGGCATGAGCCATCCTGCTTGGCCAGTCTTATCATTTTCTTCAGCCTCAGATGTCAGAATCATGGTAAAGGTGAGGGGTAATAGCAGATAAGAGCACTCTCCAACCCTTCACCCATCCCTTCATTAATGCCTTACAGCACAGTGAAACTGCTGGTGAGAAAACAGAAACAGTTTGGAGCCCCAATCCAGGCTGATCTTGCTGAACCACAGACCCAGCTAGCTGCTGCCTGCCCCCTAGATCTGCGCTGTATCCACTATTATTTTTTTAACGGTTTCACTTTTTTTTTTTTGAGACAGAGTCTCACTCTGTCACTCAGGCTGAAGTGCAGTGGCATTACTTTGGCTCAATGCAACCTCTGCCTCCTGGATTCAAGTGATTCACAGGCCTTAGCCTCCCAAATACCTGGGATTATAGGTGCCTGCCACCACACCCAGCTAATATTTTGTATTTTTAATAGCGACAGGGTTTTGTTTTGTTGACCAGGCTGGTCTCGAGCTCCTGACTTCAAGTGATCCACCCACCTTGGCCTCCCAAAGTGCTAGAATTACACGCATGAGCCACTGCACCCAGCCTCTCCCTACGACGTTTAAATCAAGTGACATCAAACAGGGTCATTCATCCCCTCCCTGCACCCCCACCACCCTGCAGTCTAATGCAGTCACTCAAACAGTTCTTGGTGGGTTTTTCCTACTTTATTCTGTTAACATGATAAATTGCACTGATTGAGTTTTTTTCCCTGAAATTATTTGAACCATTAAAAATATTCACATATCACTATTCCTAACGGTGTTCCTAATACACTTTGGTGTTAATATGAACAAATCATACCCCTCCTAATCATGCTGGTACACATGTGAAACCATGGCTGCTATCAATAATCTAAAGTTTTTGTTTGTTTGTTTTGTTTTTGAGACAGGGTCTCACTCTGTGGCCCATGCTGGAGTGCAGTGATGAAATCAGTCTTGGCTTATGCAGCCTTTGACTCCTGGGCTCAAGCTATCCTCTCACTTTGGCCTCCCAAAGTGAGGATTACAGATGTGAGCCACCACACACGGCTAGATTTTCCTTTCCTCTCTCCCTCCCTCCCTCTTCTCTTTCTCTCTCTTTCTCTCTTTCTTTCTTTTAGACAAGGTCTCACTCTGTTGCCCAGGCTGGAGTACAGTGGTATGATCACGGATCACTGCAGCCTAAATCTCCCATCCTCAGGTGATCCTCCCATCTCAACCTCCAAAGTAGCTGGGACCACAGGTATACAGCAACACACCTGGTTTATTTATTTATTTTTTTGAGATGGGAGTCTTGCTTTCTCACCCAGGCTTGAGTGCAGTAATATGATCTCAGCTGCTCTTTCCTTCTGAACTCTCAGGATCCTGCGCTGCTTGGGGCCGGGGCTCACGTCACAGTGACCGCCACTGTGGCCTGGGGCACCGTCTCAGGGGCTTGGCAAAGCAGGGGCCCTCAGCGGTAGTGTCTTCTCTATCAGCAGTGCTGAGAAGCAGGGGTCCCTGGACTTGGAGACCAAGGCAGGGCCCCTTGGTGGGTGGCCCATGTCGAAGGAGGGCAGTGAGCTCACAGAGTAGGGGAATGTTCAGCTGACACCCTCCTGGAGGGTCTCAGGCCCATGTTTCTGGGGTCCACCCACCCCCGCCACACCTCATCAGACTGAATCTCCAGCCCGATGGGACCCGACCACAGCCCACGCCTTCCAAGCATCCGGGATGCCATGGCGAGGGCAGTCCCTAGTGCCCACCTGACGATCTGAAGCGCCCTCCTCCTCCAGCCGATGCGATCAGGAAAGCCGGCTCAAAGAGGTACGGAGGTCAGAACTGCCGGGCTCCTGCGCTGCTTGTGGCAGGCGGCCTCCTTCTCTGGGACCGCCCTGGGCACCGTCTCCAGCCTTGTCCTGTGCGGCTGCGGCGGGAGAGCGCTGACACTGCGGCCGGCCGGCCGGGCACGCCAATGCGCATGCAGAAGCGGTGCCTCAGAAGCGCGAGCGCTGAGCAGGGGCTCGCGTCACAGTGATGGCCGCCGTGTCCTGGGGAACCGTCTCAGTGGCTTGGCAAGGCAGGGGCCCACGGCAGCAGTGCCTGGGCGTTGGGCGACGGCCCCCCCTCACGGCGATCGTCGCCACGGTCCCGCCGTTTCCGGAGTCCGGCTTGGTGGAACCAGGCTGAGAAAAGTTCCAGGGGACCTTCAGGGATGCCCAGGGCAATGGATCCCCAAGGATCCCCTAGATGCTTCAGGCCTGCCCAGAAGCTGTTGGGGTGCATCTCCTTGAAGGGTGTCCCTGCTGGGATTTCCAGGTAAGGTCAGCCTGTGTGCTGCGGGGCTGCTCTATTGTTGTGACATATTAACGTGTTCAACAGCTAAATGATGTGACTCTTTTCTCCTGACTGAGTCCTGGTCATAAGTGTCATTGTGACATAGAGCTTGGCCTTCAATCTAGATGATTTAACTCTCCTACCCAAGCTCTGCCTATGGAGAATGGTGTGACATGTCTCCCCATCCATCATCGACGTGATGTGACTCCTGTCTGGTTCTGGCTCACAGAAGAGATTGCAACATATCACTGGACCCAGCACCTAGGTAATATATCCCTGTTTTTTCTAGGCCTTGCTTTTAGGGTAAATTTTGACATGTATTTGGAGGTATCACCTAGGTGATGTAACTCCCATTTCATGCCTCGGCAATGCCCAAGGGGGGATTGTGACATGTTGCTGAGCCCAGGACTCAGGCGATGTTACTCTCCTGCCTGGCCTTGGCCACCTACAAAAGGTGTTGTGATCTATCTTTGTGCTCACCACATAAGTAATCAGACTCTTTTACCTGCCACAACTCTGTTCTTAGTGAAAATTGTGACATATCACTGTACGCAGCATGTAGGTAAGGTGACTTTTCAGCCTCTTCCCTACGAATAGGAAAAGTTGTGACATATCACTGAACCCAGAACCTAGGTGATGTGATTTTTTTCCTATGCCTTACATAAAAAAATAAAAATAGAACTAGGTGAGATGACTCTCCTCTATGACCTGGGCCTTGCCCAAAAGGGGCATTGTGACATATCTCTGGTCCCATCACCTGGATGAAGTGGATATCCTCTTCTGAATAGGTGCTGCCCACACTGTGATTGCTACAAAACTCTGGGCCCAATACTCAAGTGGTTTGACTCTGCTGCATGGACTCTGCCCACAGAGGGCAGTGTGATGTATGCATGGGTCTATCAACTAAAATATGACTCTCAACATCAGTCTGTTCTCATACTGCTAACAAAGTCATACTCAAGACTAGGTAATTTAAAAAAGAAATAGGTTTAATGGACTCACAGTTCCACATGGTTGAGAAGGCCTCACAATCATGGTAAAAGATGAAGAAAGAGCAAAAAGACATGCCACATGTTGGCAGGCACAAAGGCCTGTGCAGGGGAACTCCCTTCATAAAACCATTAGATCTCATGAGACTTATCCACTACCCCAAGAACAGTATAGGACAAACACCTCCATAATTCAATTATATTTACCTGGCCTTGCTCTTGACACATGGTGATTATTAAAATTCAAGGTGGGATTTTGGTGGGAACAGAGCCAAACCATGTCACTCTTTTCTCCTGTCTCGGCCTTGTTCGTAGGAGAGATTTTGACACAGCACTGAACCCAGCATCCTGGTGATGTGACTCTCCTGGGCCCTGCCCTCAAAGAGAATGGTGATATGTCACTGGGCTCAGTACCTAGGTGACATGACCCCCCTCTCTCTGTCCTCAAAGTGAATTATAAGATATCACTGAGACCACACTTAGGTAATGTGATTTTCAGCTTCTATCAGGGCCCTGTCTACAAGGGGCTAGCTGATATAGTGTGGGGACCATCTCTTGGGTGATGTGACTTTTCTTCATTGGCCTAGTCTAAAGGGGGAATTGTGACATATCTCTGGGCCTACCACCTAGGTGATATGACCTTCCTCACCTGCCTGTGCTCTGCTTACAGGAAGATTTCCACGTATCTCTGGTCACAACACCTAGGTAATGAGACTCTTTTGCCTATGCACTGCTTACATCAGTCATTATGACATATTCCTAGGCCCAGAACACAATGATGTGATTTTTCATTTCTGCTTGGTCCCTACACAAGGGGACCACTGTGACATATCACAGGCCCATCACCTAGATGATGTAATTCTTTTGCTTGGGCCTTGCCCACAGAATAAATAGTGATATATTGCTAGGCGTAGCACCTAGGTGATGTCATATTTCTGCTCTGGCCTGTACCACAGAGGGCATTGTGACATAGTTCAGAAATTAGTGCTCATGACATGTGACCCTGGGGCCAGGGCTAAGTCCACAGGTGGATTGTGACATATTCCCTGCATGGCACCTAGGTGACATGACTCTTTCTTCCTGCATGGCCCCTGATGTCAGTGAGGATTTTGGCATATTGCTGGGCCCTACACCCAAATGATCTGACTCTGCTGCGTGAGTTCTGCCAAAAAAGGCATTGTGACCTATCCAATAGGCTAGAACCTAGATGATGTGACTTTCCTCTCCTTCCTGAGCCCTGTAAACTGAGTTAATTGTGAAATACTGCTTTGCACAGGACCAAGGTGATGTGGTTCTCTAGGCTGGGCCCTGCCCACAAGTGGCATTGTGACATACTGCTGAGCTCAGCATTCGAGTAATGTTACTTTCTTGCCAGGGCCTTGAATAGAGAGGTTTCTTGAAACATTCCTAGACCAACATTCAATCAGTGTGACTCTCCTGTTTGGTCTCTTCCCACTGACCTAGCTCACAGGCATGATGACGACATGACTCTCATATGTGAACCCAACTGATAGAAAAGATTTTTACTCTCTTGGCTGGAATTAGGGGAATCGGTAAGGTCTTCTGTTTTCTACTTGTGGTAATGTCACAGAAGGTGATGACACTCAAGCACCAATACACAGGTGAGATTGTGCATCCCATAGGCACACTGAGTCAACAATTAGAATTGTCACCTTACACATGGACAGAACCCACTGGTGAGGTCCTGAGTCACACATGTGAACACCATCCACAGTTAGAGTTGTGACTGTCATATGTAATTCAGCAACGTGTGAGATGATGACTCATTTCTAGACAAAGCTCACAGGTGCAATGATGACCCCCATATTTGAATTTAGCCAATAGAAGAGGTGTTGATTTTGTAGCTGGGTTTAGGGCATTGGGTAAGGTCCTGAGTCTTCTGTTTGCAGAAAGTTCTGAGAGATTACCCCGCTCATGCATATAATATAAAGCCCTTAAGTTTCACACAGTTTCATAACAGAATCCAGTACAAAGTTGAGATTGCGACTCCTCTATGCACACCCAGCTGACAGGATTATCACCATCACACATGAACAGAGCCCACTGCTGAGGGTATGGGTCTCACTTGTGGATACAGCTCACAGTTTGATTGTTACATGTGGATCTTACCACAGGTGTGATGTCTTATTTCTGAACCTAGCTCATAGGCACAGCGATGCCTCTCATACCTGGACCCAGCAAAGAGGAGAAATGATGAATCTTGTAATAGGATGTTGTGTGTGAGCATGTGTGTGTGTGTGTGTGTGTGTGTGTTTTAGTTTCTTGAGCTTTGAGAAATTGATTCTACATTATCTTATATAGATGCAAAGATATCAGGGTTTTTTTGCAAAGCTATGTATATATTTCCCCTGTTGTTTAAAATATTGTCATTGCTGTTATGTAGGTATATTTATAGATCTTGAAACAGAAACAGTATTTTAAATATTACAGCTTGATAAAGGTTTAGGATATATAAGTAAAAAATATAAATTCTAGCTAGGCACGGTGGCACATGCCTATAATCCCAGCTACTCAGGAGGCTGAGGCAGGAGAGTTGCCTGAATCCAGGAGACGGAGGTTGTGGTGAGCCGAGATCGTGCCATTGCACTACAGCCTGGGTAACAAGAGCAAAACTCCATCTCAAAAAAAAAAGAAAAAAAGAAAAAATATATATAAATTCTATATATTTAGAAGGTGTTATTTACAATTGCTTATGTCTCACCTGGTCTGCCAAGGCCTATCTTCTTCAAAACCATGCTGAAGTTGCATCTGCTTCATTACAGCATCTCCTGAGATGAAATGAGGCTTACTGAAATAAGAAAAAAAAAATGAGTAGATAAATCTTATATGTAAAGAAACAAAGCTGTAGGAAAAAAAAGTGTTCAGGGAAACATAAATAAATCAAATTTACCACAGTTACTTTTTTAAAAATAAATGCTTCAAAGTCAAATCAAACTTATTTATTTAATTAAAAATTCCAGACACTATGGTGAATGAAATTAAAGGCCTCTAAACACAAAATTTACACTGTAGGGTTTGAAAAATAAGGACAATTAGATAATAAATAACCCTCATATAGTGCCACTTATATAAGTTGTTGCTACATTCTAGAAGAGGGCTTTCCAATGCCTACACAAGCTGAAGATAGACATATACTTTAATTATATTTGTGGTTAAATATCTATATAATGGCACAAAATGATCTTTAAAAATGTACAAGATGGTCTACAGAAACATTGAAAAACCTGGAAAATTACCAAAATGTTCATGAACAGTTGAATAAATAAATTGTAGTGTATTTATATGTCACACTGTAGATCAATGAATATGCAAACCACGAGCAGCAACTGAGATTAATGTCACAATGTTAAACCAAATAACCTAGACAGAAATGAGAACTTATTGCATTAATCTAAAGTTCAAACACAGGCAAATATTATTTATTATATAAACATCCAGAGTACAAGTTTCTCTTGGTTAAACAGTGATTGGAAAGGAGAATAAAGGAGGGAGAGTGCCAGGTTATTCACACTCTTCCATCACTGGATGCTGGGTTCACAGTAGATGCATTTTGCAAAAATTTATCAAGTTGTGCTTTTATAAGATATGTGCTTTTTAGGTGTTTAAAATTAAAAACATCTTTTCAATTTTTCTATTTATCTTATTTATTTCTCAATCAGTTTTTTGTCACTTGCTTTTCAGGAAACAATAAAGGTAGTTTTATCTACATTCTCAAAGTTGATAACATAAAATTGTTTTAAAAATTATCTTATGTTGAAGTGTTGAAAATATCTGTATTCTCTTTTGTCTTCTGTAATGTTTTATTGTTCTTAATGTAACTTTATCTAATTTATTATAACATTCAAAGAACAACATGGATTTCACTGCCATGTTATTATCTCTAAGTAATGGAGTAATCAGAGAGGTTAAGAAACTTGCCCAAGGTTACACAGGTACTCTGAGCCTGCTCTTCTAACTGTTAAAGACACTGGTCTAATCCAGGAAACATATATACAACTCTAGTTCTAAAGGCACATAAAAACACTAGAGCTATGCAAAGCAACATGGAAAATTAGGGGAAAAAATATATAAGTAAAAAAGCAAGACACAGATGAAAATTTATGGTAGCATATGCATACAGGCAAAAAAACAGGCAACATTAATATGGATACTGTTCATAGATAAAATTGCATAAAGTAAATGATAAAAAATTCAGATAGTGGTCACTTTGGGGTAGGAGGCTTATAGACGACTTTAGAGGTATGTACTTTACAAGAGTGTGTGAGGATTTTATGAAGCTGACTGAAAGTTTCCTGAAAGCAGAGATCAATATTTTCCTTCATTTCTTTTTATTTTCCTTATTTATTTATTTATTTATTTATTTATTGAGATGGAGTCTGGCTCTTTTGCCAGGCTGGTGGGAAGTGGTGTGATCTCAGCTCACCACAACCTCTGCCTCCCAGGTTCATGCAATTCTCCTGCCTCAGCCTCCCAAGTAGCTGAGACTACAGGCATGTGCCACCATGCCCAGCTAATTTTTGTATTTTTAGTAGAGATGAGGTTTCACTATGTTGGTCAGGCTGGTCTTGAATTCCTGACCTCATAATCTGCCCACCTCAGCCTCCAAAAGTGCTGGGATTACAGGTGTGAACCACTGCACCTGGCCAATACTTTCTTAATTTTATCTCCCCAGGCTAGCAAAAAGTATAGCATGTGTATGCTCAACACACATTTATTGATTAAATAAATGAACACGTGTCCTCTGTAAACTGTCAAGCTATGTAAATCAAGAATTTATTATTACTTACTACAGTTTAGTTAATAGAATCAAAGGTAATAAACATTAAGAATCAGAAAGCACTATGGAAAGTTGAATGTTACCTCAGCATCAGGCAAAGTAAAGTAAAATATAGAGTTTTCTTAATTTGTGACCATTATAATTACATTTAGATTTTCATGTGAAGATGGAACATAAAATCTTCCATTAGGCAAGCATAATTTGAGAAAGAAAGACATCAAAAAAAAAAAAAAGAAGAAAGAAAAAGAATGAAAACTTGACTGGGTTAGACCTGCAAGTTCTACTCTATACTTTTTTTGTTTTGGAAATAGTTTCTCCTCTTCTGGTGCAAAGGGAGACTGGCTGAGGAACCTGGGGCCCTTCATCATCCCCATGGTGGCACTGGCTGATCTCTGTTCAGGCATGAGGAGCGCTGCCCAGCTCTGGGCCTGAGGCTGCCTGGCCCAGGCCTTCCTCATAATCCTGGACTCTTCACAGTGTCTCCAGGCCCCTGCACCATCCTGAGCATCCCTCTGATGGAAGGGGAGGTGACAGCAGAAAGCCAGGGGGAGGAACTGGCCCCACAGGCCAAGAAGAGCTCACCCAGCTGTGGGAAATGCTCTGGCTGACCTTGCCTTTCTGTGCACAGAGCTGGGCCTCGACCCAAGGTTGCAGCTAATGTGTCCCTGAGCTGGGCCATCCAGGGAGTGGGTGCTCCTGCTGCTGCTGCAGTTCCTTCTGTGCTTGGCCAGACAGCAGCTGGAACCAGTGTGGTCAGAAATGCAGGAGATGCCCTGCAGGCCAGAGGAGGCGGTAGCCATGGTTCCTGAAAATCAGGCCCTGCTGACACATCATCTCTGATGCGAGGAAAGAAGAACCAGGAGAAACTGCCCTAGAGCATGAGCCAAATGGATGGAATGTTGGAGTGGCTGAGGGTGAAGCTGCCTGAACTCCTCAAAGTGGAGCCACAAAGCAACCACCAGAGATGAACAAAAAAAATGAAAGCCAAAGAAAATTAGTAGAAACCAAAGGCAGATGCTAAAGCAGTGAGAACCAGTTCACACCACGATGGAAATGGAGTTGATGGATGAGTCTGGGAAACAAATCTTAGTCACAGAAATGACAGCAGTGAGCATGGCAAGGTGCTGATTACTATGGTCAACTGCATCCCACCATCCCCAGGACAGTAAATACCATCACAGTCACTACCCAGAAAGCTACAACTGCATCATTTCCTGTCTGTTCCAAAATGAATAAAGCTGATTCTCATCACAAGGGCAAATAAAAAATCATTTTTAAAACTAATCTGTGATGGTTTAGTTTACTTTTTTAAAGTTCTTATAATTTTGAAAATGTAGTTGACTCTTGCATGGCTTATGAAGTTTTCAATAGTCTTACATTACTTGAATTGTTCAAAATACAGTACGTTTTAAAATATGAAGAGTAAACTGTGTGTATTTGTTATACATAGTTAAGGCTCAGACTCACAAATAATGCCATTTGTGATTTGAAAACTTGAAAACTTGGTTTTTCATTGGTACAGACACAGAACCATGTATCGTGCTGAAATATTTGCTCTTTAATGTGGCAGCCACAGTTTCTGTCTGTCTGGATATATTTTGGACTTTGTATATTAAACATTGAAAAAACCCAACGTTTTGTTTTAGAAAATCTAAGATTGGTGTACACAAAAGAACTTTACAAATTACTGTAGAGTTCAGCAAACTATGTATATAAGGTGGCACTAACACCTCTATTTTTGATGTTGTTTCTTTAAAAATGTCTCCACAAATTTAGTCTTATTTTATAAAATGGCACGATAGTAAAGAAATGGGTGGTTGGGCATACTATATGAATACTGGCACCCCATTAAAATACAGAATGCTTTCATCAAAATTATTTAGAAAGCAGATTTAAATAATTTGATTTTTCACTGCAGTGACAGATATTTACAAGAATTTGAAAAGTCAAATCTATTATATTAGGTTTGACTTAGTGTTTGTATACACAAGGTCAAAAATCTGTTAAAAGTAAATATTTTTCATCACTAATTTGGTGCTTTCTGTTTGTTTTTTTAGATGGAATCTCACTCTGTCACCAGGCTGGAGTGCAGTGTGCAACTTCGGCTCACTGCAACCTCTGCCTCCTGGGTTTAAGTGATTCTCCTGCCTCAGCCTCCTGAGTTGCTGGGACTATAGGTGCATGCTACCATGCCCAGCTAATTTTTGTATTTTTAATAGTATATTTTAGTTTCACTATATTCACCAGGCTGGTCTTGAATTCCTGATCTCATGTTATCTGCCCACCTTGGCCTCCCAAAGTGCTGGGTAAAAAATTTTTTTTTGCAAATCTCAGGCCTATTAAATTGCTGAGAATGTTTTTTTGTTTTTTTTGTTTGTTTGTTTTTTTGAGATGGTGTTTTGCTCTTGTTACCCAGGCTGGAGTGCAATGGCGCGATCTTGACTCAGTGCAACCTCCGCCTCCTGGGTTCAGGCAATTCTCCTGCCTCAGCCTCCTGAGTAGCTGGGATTACAGGCATGAGCCACCACACCTGGCCTGTTAACTCAATTATTTAGCATAATCTTCATGGCCTCATGTTTTCAAAAATGGTTCATTCTTAAGAAAATATGATTAAATCACCTACCACTTTTTCCCAAAAAGAGTAACAAATTAATGATATAGTCTACTGTATAGTTAATACATAAAAAATACAGATGTACAGTCATCTATTTTAACTGCACACTTGAGAATAAAACACATCTTGGGCTATAGGCCAAGAGCTCACAGAGAAGATAGCACCCAAAACATGGGCGACCTGGCACAGAAACATTTACCATTATGCCTTAAGGAGTAAATCATTCTCTCTTTCACTGCTGATTCCAACTATTAACTTGGAACTAAAGAAACCTGTCATTATGCCACAAGACATCTTGTTACTTCTATTTTAGGTTCAGGGAAGACATGTGCAGAGTTGCAGCACAGGTGTACTTCATGCTGCTGAGGTTTGGATACTTAATAATCCCCATTGCCCTAGTAGTGAACATCACACCTGAAAGTAGCTTTTCAATGCTTGTCTTCCTTTCTTCTTCCATCTTTTTAGATGTTTATTTTCATCTTTTTAGTGTTTAATCTTTATTTTCATCTGCACCCAATATTTACCTCCCACATATAAGTAAGAAAGTGTGGTATCTATTTTACTGATCTGTGTCAATTTGCTTACATTAATGGCCTTCTGCTGCATTCATGTTGCAGCAAAGGACATTTCTTCATTCTTTTCTGTGGCTGCACAGTATCGCATGCTGTATAAGTGCCTCATTTTTCTCATCCAATCTAAGATTTATGGGCACCCTGTTTAATTCTATGTCTTTTGGTATTGTGAATTTTACTGTGATAAATATGTGAGTGCAAGTGTGTTTTGGCAAAAAAATTTATTTTCCTTTGAAAGTGATGGAGCTAATGGGATAAATGGCAACTCTAAATTTAGTTATTTGAGAAATCCCCAAACTGCTTTCCACAGGGGCTAAATTTTTTGCATTCCCACCAATAGTTACAATAGTACCTGTTTCTCCACAACTTCAGTGTTATTTTTTGACTTATAATAACAGCCATTCTAACTGGTGTGAAATGTTATCACCTTGTCATTTTCATCTACATCTCTCTGATGTTTGTGGTGTTAAGAATTTTTTGAATGTTTATTGGCAACTCTTACGTCTTCCTTGGAGAAGTGTCTATATTATTTTTCTGATTTTTCAAATTAAATTTCTTATAGATTCTATGTATTAATCACTTGTATGCAGTTTGGAAATATTTTATTTCATATAGTAGGGTGTCTGTTTTTTTTGTTGATAGTTTCTTTGGCTGTGCAGAAGCTCTTGAGTTTAATTAGATGCAAAGTTTTGATTTTTATTTTTGTTGCATTCACTTTTAAGATGTTATTCAGAATTTTATTCCAGAGGACAGTGTGTAGAAGAGTACTTTCTAAGTGTTTTTCTAGGATTTTTGTAGCCTGAAGACTCACAGATAAATCTTTACTCTATCTTGACTTACATTTTCTATATGAAAAAAGGCAGGGGTCCACTTTTTTCTGCATATGAATAAGCAGTTTTCTTTGTACTATTTATCATTATTATTATTAGTAGTATTTGAGATGAAGTCTCACTCTGTCACCCAGGCTGGAGTGCAATCGCACTTTCTTGGCTCACTGCAACCTCCACCTCCTGGGTTCAAGCAATTCTCCTGCCTTGGCCTACCAAGTAGCTGGAACTACAGGCACACACCACCATGCCTGGTGAATTTTTTAGTTTTACTAGAGACAGGATTTCTCTGCATTGGACAGGCTGGTCTCAAACTCCTCATCTCATGATCTGTCTGTCTTGGCCTCCCAAAGTACTGAGATTACAGGCATGAGCCACTGCTCTCGGCCTGTCCGTAGTATTTCTATAAACTAACAATTATCTCAGAATAAATTTAAAAACAATTCCATCTACAATAAATGTAGTAACAGTACTTTGAAACAAATTTTATCAAAAATTTGAAGCATCTCACATTATACTCTAAAAAACATTAAAGAAATTGATACATCAAAAAAGTAATCATTAATGAACTGCCATTATTAATATTGTTAAATATTTCTATTACACAAAATCATCTACAGATATAATGCAACCTCAATGAAAATATCAGTGGCAAACAATAAAAATTATTAAGAACAGGCCAGGCACAGTGGATCATATCTGTAATTTAAGCACTTTGGGAGGCCAAGGTGGACAGATCACTAGGTCAAGAGATCAAGATCATTTTGGCCAACATAGTAAAACTACATCTCTACTAAAAATACAAAAATGAGCTGGGCGTGTTGTCTTGTGCCTGTAGTTTCATCTATTTTGGCAGAACTGAGGTGGCAGAAATGCTTGAACCTGGGAGACTGAGGATGCAGGGAGCCACGAACATACCTCTGCACTGCAGCCTGGCAACAAAGTGAGACACCGTCTCAAAAAAAAAAAAAAGAATCTTAACAATAGATTTACAATTTATATGGTACCACAAATGATCCTAAATAGCCAAAGCCATCAAACAGAAAAAAGTGAAATTATCACCCTACCTGACTTTGAAATATACTACAAAACTATAGTCACAAAAACAGAATGGTAATTGAATAAAAACAGATACTGGGCCAATGGAGCAGAAAAAAGATATTAGAAATATAGTCATGTAGTTACAGCTAACTGATTTTAAATGAAGGTGACAATTTCTTAAGCAAAAAACAGTAAATGCTGTTGACAAAATTTTATGGACACACGCAGAGTAATAAAAGGAGATCCTCAACTCACATCACATATAAAAATCCACTCAAAATAAATTAGATGCATAAATGTGGGCCTGAGACTCTGAAACTACTACTACAAAAAAAAAAAAAAAAAAAAAAACCGTAAGTTCCATAACATTGGTTGGGCAGTGACTCTTTATTTAACCTCAAAATCCCACGGAACAAAAGAAAACATAAGAGTCAGAATACTTGAAACTAAAATGCTGCTGCACAGAATATTGTACATCAACAGGATAACTAAATAATACAATCAATAGCATAACTTAAATATAGGACAAGTGGTTAATATCAAAAATATGTAAGAAACTTAAATGGCTATACAACAATAAACAAGTAACTACTAAAAATGAGCAAAAGCACATTTTTCAAGAGAACACATACATATGGCAAACAGATATATTAAAAAAGGTTGAATGTCAATTCTTAATAGGGAAAGCAAGCAAAAAAATCTATGATATCTCAACTCACTTGTTAGAATGACTCTCACAAAAACAAAAACAAAAAGGCTGGGTGAAGTGGCTTATGGTTGTAATCCCAGCACTTTGGGAAGCCAAAGGAGGTGGATCAGGAGTTTGAAACCAACCTGGCCAACATGGCAAAAACTCACCTCCACTAAAAATACAAAAAAATTAGCTGAGTGTGGTGGCAGGACCTGTAATCCCAATGACTCGGGAGGTTGAGGCAAGAGAATAGCTTGAACCCAGGAGGTGGAGGTTGCAGTGAGCAAAGATCACATCATGGCACTCTAGCCTGGGTGACAGATCAAGACTCTGTCAGAAAAATAAATAAATAAATAAATAAATAAATAAAATAAAAAAGTGTAAGTTGGTAAGTATGTGAATAAAAGAAAATGCTTCCACACTATTGGTTTGAATGAAAATGAGGACAGCCATTATGAATAACTAAACAGAGATTACTAAAAAATAAAAACCCTTAAAATCAAACTATTATATAACAATTTTACTATAGGTTGTTATCCAGAACAAAATCAGAATGAATATTCACACTTCTATGTTGTTTGCAGCACTCTTCAGAACAGCCAAATTATATAGTCAATAGCTCAACATCTAATGAGTAAATAAAGACAATATGGTATATATACCCAATGAAATACTAGTTATATTTAGAAAATTCTATTATTTCCTATCACATGGATTAACCTGAAGAACATCAGCTGAAATAAGTCATAGCTGAAATAAGTCAGTCACAGAAAGATTAATCTCATGATTTCACTTACACATGGATTCTAAAAAACTTAATCTCACTGATGTAGAGAGCAAAATGGTGACCACCAGATGCCAAGATATTTAGAAAAAATGGGGAATTGGAAAGATGTCTGTCGAAGAATACATAATTATAGCTGGATAGGAGGAATAAGTTCAAGATTCTACAGCATTGTGACTATAGTTTATAATATTGCATTTGTTATGTCTGAAAAATGCTAACACGATGTTATGTGATCTCACCACAAAAAAGTTAACTAACGAGATAAAGCATTAATTACCTAGAGCTAAGCATTTGACCACGTGTATATACTTCAAAATGTTGTTTTACAGAAAAAAAATTATCTTTCAAGTTAGAGAACATATTTTAAAAGCTTATAAAAAGATAACAGTATTTCATATAATGTTCATCTTTGTCATAAACTTGGCTGAACAGTATAAGAAATTGTCTTTGTGCCGTTTTTGTTGTGTGTCAGTCATAACCATAGGAACTTTGATACTTGACAGCATGTTTCAAACCCAGCACAGTGCATGGGAGGAGCCAATGTACTTCAGTCCTTTATTTTAAGCTTGGGGCACCTGGGGTTTCTGGTGCTGACAGTAATGGTATGAAAGACACTAAAAGAGCAAGAGTTACTTATGGTCCCATGACTCACTCTGTGAACACAGTAAACTAACTTGCATGAAAAGTAACAAAAAAAGTTTTTTTTTTTTTTTTTTTTAGAATAACAAAAAATATTTTACTAAAACATAAGATTTACAGAAGTTTCCAGACAAGCCATACAAAATGGTCACAAGCTTTTTTTGAAGGGGGGAATCTACACTTGACAGCAAAGTCACAATGTTATTAGTGAGGGCTGTGATGTTTGTTTAATGTTCCCATTTTGGTTCAAACAATCAAGCTTGTCCATCTACAGCGTCTAAATAAAGTTAGACTTGGCTAGAGAGCATATTCTAAATAACTGGTTAGCTGCTTTTAACCAATGCAATTAGATCACCATAAAAGGGGGAAAGGAGCCCATAAAATTAAAATAAAACTACCTCCCCCCTCAAAAAAATAAAGAAAAACACCCATACCCCTGCAGCTAACCTGAAAACTACCTTCATTCACAGTGCTTTATACTTAAACCAGGATGGGGGAAATGAGTAAAAGCAGGAAGGGGCCGCTGCTTTTAAACCTTTCACAACAATCCAGATGATACTTCTAGCCTCTGCTCATGCTTTACGACAGTGAATCAGGACAAGACATAGATTTGCTAATGTGCATTTAATCACCAAAGGACTGAAGATGTCTGGGCTTTTTTATTCTGTAATGTTTCTAAGACTGTGTCCATTAAATGCAAACAAAAAGGAAGAAGTCTTGGCAGAACAGGAGAAGTGATGCACACTTGATGATCGGATCAATTTAAATATTATTCATGGCATATAGCCTAGTCCATGCTCTAGCTGTTTCTATGGCTTGGGCTTCGTTGGTCTTCCACTGCTCCGCTACATCATTTGCTAATGGATCATCTGGATTAGGAGCACTTAATAAGGCCTGGATTGATAGCAGAACTGTGCGGATCTGCAGTGCTGGGGACCACTTATCTTTCAAAATATCTAAACATATTCTTCCCAACTTGTCTACATTAGGATGATAAATTTTGGTCATGAAACGTACTTTAGGGGCTGCCATTGGGTATTCTTCTGGAAGGAATAGTTCAAGTTTAAAAGTCCCTCCCTCAAAGGGGGAATCCTGAGGGCCAGCAATGACCACATGAAAATAACGGGCGTTGCTCTCATCTGGTTCTGCTTTGATGCCAGGAACTGGTTCTGCCAGCAAACGCTGGGTTTCCTTGATGATCCTGCGGGGCAGCCCGGCCATCTTGTCAGAACCCGAGTTCGACCTCTGGTCTCGTCTCTCACAAAAAAAGTTTTAATCCAAAAGCTGCATTGATTTCTGAAAGTTTTCCAGAGAAAATAATTGAGGATACACTTAGGTGTCTAAAAATAAAAACTGCAGACTAACCTTCACCCACTAAAATCTTTTAAGAAATGAGAGAAATTTCTCAAAATTGGAATATCAGTTTGGAAAAATAATATGATTCCAAATCTGCAGAGGTCATTGTATTGTTTTGCAACAATTAATTTTCACATTTAACAACAGAAGATTTGGCCTGGAAATGTGAGTTGTGCTATAGAGTAAAAAATTAAATTTAGGCTGGGAGCAGTGGCTCACACCTGTTATCCAGCACATTGGGAGGTTGAGGCAGGTGGATTCCCTGAGGTCAGGAGTTCAAGACCAGCCTGCCCAACATAGGGAAACCCCATCTATTTTTATATTTACACAAAAATATAAAAATTAGCCAGGCGTGATGGCTGGTGCTTGTAATTCAAGCTACTCAGGAGGCTGAGGCAAAAGAATTGCTGGAATCTGGGAAACGTAGGTTGCAGTAAGCCCAGATTATGCCACTGCACTCCAGCCTGAGTGACACAGCAAGACTTCATCTTAAAAAAATTAATTTAATATGGTTCACTTACTATAAACTCTCTTAAAATTTTAATTTCTATATTTTCTAGAAAATTTTATATTTATCACACTTCTGGTAAGAATCTAGTAAGACTTTCTTTTTACAAACAAGAAAGCACCATGCTAACTGATTTAGTCCTCTCACATGTGGACAGTGTATGCTTTTATCATAATTAACTGATCTGAAAGTCATATTGATAAGCAAACTCTCCAGTTGAAACTAGTTTTTCAGGGCATTACAAAATACCAAAGTTATCATCAAAACCCTCAAAATACCATGTGAAATGACAAGGCATGAAGAAAACAGTGAGAAAACTGTAGTCATAACACAGAAAAAGAAGGACTATGGTGCACACATGGCTGGAATACACACAAAAAGACAAGCAAAACTTAAGATAATTAGGAAATAAAGAATTTCTTTTTAAATTCAGCAAAATTCAGCTTTGCAGCCTAAAAAATCATCCTCTCCACATGAAGACTCAATGCTAATTGTTTACCTTTGATCTTTTCTACCTCTGACTTGAAGTAACAAACTAAATTTAACAGGAATATTTATGCCTTATTGTGGAGCATCTGTTACACAGCAAGCACTGCTAAATTTATTATATAAACATTCTCATGACTTATGAAGCTTCCCTAGAAATTACCTAAATAAATTGGCACAATCAATAAACCAATTTACTTACGTTCATTTTAAAACTTGTAAAAACATTCACTTGAAAAAACTAGGTTTATATGGGGTTGAAGTGAAATGTTTGAACTAAATAAAATTTAATACATTAATTTTGGAATTGCAGCTATAATTATTTTGTATACATAAGTAAATTTATTTCTTTTTTTTGACACTGAGTCTTCCTCTGTCACCCAGGCTGGAGTGCAGTGGTGTGATCTTGGCTCACTGCAACCTCTGTCTCCTGGGTTAAAGCTATTCTCCTGCCTCAGCCTCTCAAGTAGCTGGCATTGCAAGTGTGCACCACTACATGTAGCTCATTTTTGTATCTTTAGTAGAGATGAGGTTTCACCATTTTGGCCAGGCAAATCTCAAACTCCTGACCTCAGGTGATCCACCCAACACAGCATCCCAAACTGCTGGAATTACAGGTGTGAGCCCTGGGCCTGGCTGATGGCTAATTTCATTAAAATTTTTCTTATAATCACACAACAGCTCACATAATTAATACTTCATCAACTATAAAACAAAACATATAAGAAACAAGAAAGTTACGGGTCTAGCATAAGTACCAGCCAAGTAAAACCAGAGAATTTGTATGGGGAGATTCTGAACCATAAGCCATAAGATATTACAGTAATCAATTTAATACAAACTAGAGAGTATAGATTTGCCTGCAGCATTTTTGAGAATTTTTTGTTTTCTAAAAAATTACACACCTTGCTGGGTTTGCTGGCCCACACCTGTAATCACAGCAGTTTGGGATGTCAAGGCAGATGGATCACCTAGGTCAAGAGTTCAAGAATAGCCTGATGAATATGGTGAAACCCCATCTGTACTAAAAATATAAAAATTAGCCAAGTGTGGTGGCCTGTGCCTGTAGTCCCAGCTACTCAGGAGGCTGAGACAGGAGAATTGCTTGAATCCAGGAGGCAGATATTGTAGCCAGCCAAGATTATGACACTACAGTCCAGCCTGGGCAACAGAACGAGCCTCTGGCTCAAAAAGAAAAAGAAAATTAAACACCTTATTAAAATGATTTGTCTTGTCCCAATATTAATCTTTTATTCTGAAAATAGTTACAAACTCATAGCAAAACAAACACAATTCATAATTTTCTTACACTTAGGGTTCATATTTAGACTAATAGATGTGTATAATTAAGTCTATGTAAATCAAAACTAAAAGTCTGTATGTGTTTGCAAGCATATGGGCCACATATTCAAAGAAAAATATATAAGAAGTTTTAAAACGTATTGAGTACTCCGATGTGCAAATTTTATTTATAATCATATATAATTTTTATTATTACAAAAATGATCCTGTAGTCCATAACTATTTAATTGTACATTTCAAAATAACTAAAACTGCAGAATTGGTTTGTAATACAAAAAATAAATTCTAGAGGTGATGATACCTCATTTAACCTAATTTGATTACTGTACATTGTACATCTCTATCAGAATATATAACATATATACATATATATAACATAAACATTATGTGCCAACAAAAATTAACAACAGTAAATTTAAATGTAAAAAAAAGAATAAAAATTTTACCAAAAGGAATAATATTTCTTAACTTATTTGCAGTTTTAAGTCACTGGCAAAAAAGGTTACTAGAGATGTTAATCCCTTATTTAACCAAATAGTGTATTGTTACCATCTTTTACCTCCACCTTTAATAAGGCGGACTAGGTTAAAGTAAGAGGAATAATAAGACTTAACTGAATGTGCAATAATATTTAACATATGAAAAACATTAAATTAAGAAATTAAGTTCACAGGTAATCTAAAATTTTTAAATGTAGCACATTTTGTTTTATAAAAGTACAATTAGTAAAATAATATACTACTAATTTATTTTATTTTAATTGTGACAGCGTCTAGCTTTGTTGCCTGGGCTGGAGTTCAGTGGCACAATCTTGGCTCATTGCAAACTCGGCTTCCTGGATTCAAGCAATTCTTCTGTGTCAGCCTCCCAAGTAGCTGAGCCTACAGGTGTGCACCACCAGGCCTGGCTAATTTTTGTACTTTTAGTAGAGATGGGGTTTCACCATATTGGCCAGGCTGGTCTTGAACTCCTGATCTCAGGATCCACCTGCCTCACCCTCTCAAAGTGAGGGATTACATGTGGGAGTCATTGCACCCAGCCAATTTAACTTTAACTAAAACTAAAAATTATTTCTCAATATAATGCAGAAGAATGTTACTCTGAACACCTACCTCATGCATCACTCAATTTTGTAAGTTAACCACAAGGAAACTTTTTACTCCAACTTTTATCATGCGTCTTACGTCTTTACTCTTTCATAAATGAGGTCATAAATGCTCACATAATAGAAAAATAATCTCTCATATCTTTGATGCAGCAACGATTGGTCAAATGCTTTCATGTCTAAATACAATAGGAATAAGGAAAGAGGATGGACCAGGCACAGTGGCTAACAGCAGTAATCCCAGTGCTTTAAGAGGCCAAGATGAGCAGATCACCTGAGGTCATGAGTTCGAGACCAGCCTGGCCAACATGGCAAACCCCATCGCTATGAAAAATACAAAACATAATAGAGCATGGTGGTATGTATCTGTAATCTCAGCTTTTTGGGAGGCTGAGGCAGGAGGATCACTTGAATCCAGGAAGTGGAGGCTGCAGCAAGCTGAGATCATGCCACTGCACTCCAGCTTGGAGACAGAGCAAGTCTCCATCTGCTCCATCTGCCCACCACCCAAAAAAAAAAAACAAAAAAAAAAAAAACAGAAACTCATTTCTTTAGTATGAAGTAATTTGAGAATTACAAGATTGTTTCTATGAAGTAATTCAACAGTTAATTATAAGATTATTTACTTTTCGAAAAATCTGTAATCTTTCCCAAAAAAAGTATACTTGTAATGTAATCATAACCCTCCAAAAATTTTCTACACTTTTAGTGATATATACAAATAATTGTTGCACCAACTTTTGTTTTAGATTATTTTCTAAACTCAGAACCCTTGTTTGGTATAATGTCTGAAGGGTCAGGGCTGTATACAATTTTTTTTTTTTTTTTTTTTTTTTTTGGTGTGACAGATGTCTAGGTATTTATTCTTTTTTTTCTTAATTTTTTATTGTACTTTCTGATGTAAATTTTTTACATAGACAATATTGGATTAAATATTTTTTCCTATTTACTGTATCTGTAGAAATATATTTTCCCATAAAATCTCTGGAGTTTTCTAAGCTGTAGTTTTTGAATAAATGGTTTTTTCTCAAATTTATTACATTTGCAGGGGTTGTCTTCAATATAAACTCTCTGATGTTGAACAAAGTTTGAGCAATTGCCTCAGGTTTGCCTCAAAAACAAAATGAGTACACCAACATTTGTGTTACAAGCTACTGCAACTCCTTTATATTTATGATCCTCTTCAGCACTTTAAAGGCTTGTATTTTCGGAGGAATTTTTTGAAAGAATTGCACTTCTCATGCTTTTATTAAGTATAAACTCTTTGATGTAGAGTAAGATTCTGAGCAGATATTAATCACTTTTTTACTTTCCTTATATTTGCACATTTGTTCTCAAGTATAAATGCTTTCCTGCGCAATAAGGTGTGAACACTGTTTAAAAGTTTTGCCACATTTTTCATATTGTAGAAGTTTTCTCCAGCATGAATTACCTTTCCTACCATTAACTGTGACAACCATGTAAAGGCTTTGTCACATTATTCATATTTCTATGACTTCTCACCAACACAATTCCTTTTATGTTTGGAAATGTTTGAGATATTGTCACAAGCATTGTCACAACCTTCAGGTTTGCAGAGTTTCTCTCTAGTATAAATCACTTTACATCTGTTAAGAATTGAGGACTAGTTAAAGGCTTTGCCACATTCTTCACACTTACAGGGTTTCTTACCAGTTTGAATTCTCTTATGTGTAGTAAAGGTTGAGGACTGGTTAAAGGCTATGCCACATTCTTCACATTTATAGGTTTTCTCTCCAGTATGAATGATCTTATGTGTTTTAAGGTGTGAGAACCAGTTAAAGGCTTTTCCATTCTCCACATTTGTAGGGATTTCATTCAAAATGAATGGTCTTATATGTAGTAAGGTGTGAGGATTGGCTAAAAGCTATGTCACTGTCTTCACATTTGCAGGGTTTCTCTCCAGTACGAGTTATCTTACATGTAGTAAGGGTTGAGGAATGGCTAAAAGCTTTGCAACAGTCTTCACAATTGTACAGTTGCTCTCTAGCATGAATTCTCTGATGCGTAGTGAGGTATGAGGACCAGCTAACAACTTTGCCACAGTCTTCATATTTCTAGGGTTTCACTCCAGTATGAATTTTTTTATGTGTAGTTAGGTGTGAAGACCAGTTAAAGGTTTTGCCACATTCTTCACACTGGTATGGCTTCTTTCCATTATGAATTACCTTATGTCTAGTAAGAGTTGAGGAATGGCTAAAAGCTTTGCTACAGTCTTCACATTTACAGGCTTTCTCTCCAGTATGAATTCTCCTGTGTGTAGCAAGGTGTGAGGATTGGCTAAAACCTTTGCCACATTCTTCACATTTGCAGAATTTCTCTCCCATATAAATTCTCTTATGTGCAGTAAGGTGTGAGAACAGGCTAAAACCTTTGCCACATTCTTCACATTTGCAGAATTTCTCTCCCGTATAAATTCTCTTATGTGCAGTAAGGTGTGAGAACAGGCTAAAAGCTTTGCCACAGTCTTCACATTTGTAGAGTTTCTCTCCAATATAAATTATCCTGTGTCCAGTAAGGTTTGAGGACCAGCTAAAAGCTTTGCCATATTCTTCACATTTGCAGGGTTTCACTCCAGTATGAATTATTTTATGTGTAGTTAGGGTTGAAGACCGGTCAAAGGCTTTGCCACATTCTTCACACTGGTAGGGTTTCTCTCAATTATGAATTATGCATAGTAAGAGTTGAGGAATCACTAAAAGCTTTGATACAGTCTTCACCTTTTTAGGAATTCTCTCCAGTATGAATTCTCCTGTGTGAAATAAGGTGTCCGGATTGGTTAAAAGCTTTCCCACAGTCTTCACAATTGTAGGGTTTCTCTCTAGTATGAATTCTCTTATGTGCATTAAGGTTTGCACGTTGGTTAAAAGCTTTTCCACATTATGCACATCTGTAGGGTTTCTTTTCACTACGAATCTTTCACATGTTGAAAGGTTTGAGACCTCATTATATGCTTGGCCACATTCCTTACATTTGTAATGTCTTTTTCCAGTATGAATTATTTTATTGTGAGCTAAGTGTGAAATAGTGCAAAATGGCTTTTCACATTCTTTACATTTTGAAAAGTTTTTTTTCCAGTCATCTTATCTTATGTCCGTTTGAATTTGAAAATTTATAAAAGACTTTTACAAATTTGTTGCATTGAAATACTGTTCTCTGGGTAGTTGTCAAACCCTGGATAACATTCTTTGTGCACCTTACACTCATCCACACTTTTACCACATTTTCCTAACTGTAAATTTTTATGTCTGCATTTTTTATATCTTCTCAGTATCACTTTTTGGAAACAATTTTTTATGCCCTGCTTTGGCCAAAGATCTTGGACAAACAAAGAACCTACACTGAAGGAAATAAAAATAACAAATTACTCCACTGACTTGACTCAGATGAATATACTTTACAAATCTTACCTATAAAATTATACAGACTACATCACAAGATGGCATAGCAAAATTTTATAGGCTTTATTTTTTTCACAGGCATATAGATGCAACAAAAACATACAGGCCAAATTACATTTGTAAGAAATTAAGTTTTGCAATGCCCCAGGTGAGCCCAATGCAAAGAGACACATAGAACAAGGAAAAAATCTGTTACATTTATCCAACACAGATTTTCCTGTTTCCCAATATAACACAGTGACTTTAGAAATAAATTGCCAACTCCTGGTTTCTTTTTTAAAAGACGAGTAAAATACTGCCTTATACATCTTTATTTCTGGGTGGTAGGGTCTTTTAAAGAAACTGTTTTCTGTCTCTCATTACATAAAGTTCTGATATAAATAGTGGTATTCTTTCAAACGACAGGTAGAGTCTCCTGACACAAAAGATAAGCTTTACAGCAGCAGAAAGACTGTGGTATCACAGACAGGAAACAATTGTAGCAAGTGATTATTGGTTATTAAGAAACATAAATAGGCTGAGTGTGGTGGTTCACACCAGTAATCCTAGCCCTTTGGGAGGCAGAGGTGGGTGGATCACCTTAAGTCAGGAGTTTGAGACCAGCCTGGGCAACATGGTAAAACCCAGTCTCCACTAAAAATACAAAATTAGCTGAGCATGGAGATAGAGGTCTGTAACCCCAGCTATGAGAGAGGCTGAGACAGGATAATCACTTGGACCTGGAAGGTGGAGGCTGCAGTGAGCTAAGACTATGCCATTGCACTCCAGCCTGGATGACAGGAGCAAAATTCTGTCTCAAAAAAAAAAAAAAAAAAAAGAAGAAGAAGAGGAGAAGGAGGAGAAAGAGGAGGAAGAGGAGGAGGAGGAGGAGAAAATACAAACTTATTTAATTAAAAACTAAACAAAAAATTTTTGAAAAGGCATATCCTAGAAACATGTTGGAGAGACTCCCAGAGTCTCTAGTCAAGATAACTGTTTTCAGACAATGTCAGAAAAAACTACCTTTTAAAGATTACGACAGAGAGTTTTTTTAATGTCCAAATGTCAATCAAAGATTACAATGTATACATAACAGGGCAATATAGTTTTATCAAAAATATTATATAATTTTCAGAAAGAAACCTCAAAAAAGTACACATTAATTTTAAACACTGATAATAAATTGAATAATATTTAATGAGTGAAACAGGAATACAGACCACTATAGAAAATCAAAAAGTAATACTTAAAAAAAATCTGAAACATATTTTTTAATTGTGGAGGTAAAAAATAAACAACTGGAAAATCACAAAAGTAAGGAAAATGATATGAAAATGAAGAAGTTTACAAACAAATTAGAATACATGCAAATTATAACTCTCTCTCTATATATATACGAGCACATTTTCCAGAATCACAGACAAGAAGAAAATCTTAGAAGCTGCAAGATAAATGTAATATGTCATTTACAAACACAGTCTTATGATGTAATCAGTGAATTATCAATATAAATTTTTAGGCCAGAAACAAATCATGTGACTTAGTCAAAGCCATTTAAAAAAAAAAAAGCTATCAAGTGAGAATAATAACCATTAACAAATCTGTCCTGCCAAGTAAAAAGAAAATAAACCTTCCAGGCCACGCATGGTGGCTCACGCCTGTAATCACAGCACTTTGGAAGGCCGAGGTAGGCAAATCATGATGTCAGGAAATTGAGACAAGCCAGGACAACATGATGAAACCCTGCCTCTATTAAAAATACAAAAATTAGTGAAGTGTAGTAACTTGTGCCTGTTGTTCCAGCCACTCAGGAGGCTGAGACAGGAGAATTACTTAAATCCAAGGAGGTGGAGGTTGCAGTGAGCTGAAATTGTATCACTGCACTCCAGTCTGTTGACAGAGTGAGTCTCTGACAGAAAACAAACAAACAAACAAAAAAAACCCTTGAGAAACAACCAAATCCTGAAAAAGTATACTGGCACTGCATATGCCCCATATATAAAAGATGCTGAAAGCAGTTTCTTAAACTGAAAATAAAAGGATTCAAGAAAACAACACATAATCAAATAAAAATACATTATGTTCTGGGAAAGATAGGTGCATACACAAAAATAAAATCTTGTAGCATTATCATGATAGTGCAAAAAACATTCTAAATTATTCTCTAAAATTTGAAAAATAAAAAACAGAAATTATAAACATCTGTTAATAAATATACGATGTAAAAACATCATTAGCGACATCAATGACAAATTTCAGGGCAGATGTAATGAGGAAAACCTTTTTACTCAACTGAAGTTTATTTTGTACCAAATTAAAATACACTGTTGTTTCTTATAGAGGTTTTATATAACCCCCAAGATATCACAGACACAAACACAAATCTATGTGGATACTTGAAAGTGCATTAGAAATAAGTAAAAGCATATCAATACAAAAATCTAAAGACACAAAGAAAGATGGAGAGAAAATAAGAAACAAAGTTGTAAAAATCAAATAATATAATTAAAAATGTAACAGTGAGTCTCCTTCAGAAAATTATTAAAATATATATAATTCACTTTCAAATCGAGACATACTTTCAGTAAATAAATTTATTAAAAACTTAAAAACTAACATCCAACTTTTTTTTTCTACAAAAGTCAGTTAAGATCTAGTGATAAAAAACACTGAAAGGGGCAAGACAGAAGTAGACATTTTATGCAAATGTTAATCAAGTGAGAGCAAAATAAATCAAAGTAGCATTATGCAAGCTACACCTTAAGTCAAAAACTGTCATGTTTTATAAAATGTACTTGAAGTAAAAACTCCAAGGAGACAAAAAGGGACTTTAAAACTTACATATTTAGGCCAGGGGCACTGGCTCATGCCGGTAATCCCAGAATTTTGAGAGACTGAGGCAGGGAGATCACTTGAGGTCAGGAGATCGAGACCAGCCTGACCAACATGGTGAAACTCCATCTCTACTAAAAACACAAACCTTAGCCAGGCATGGTGGTATGTACATGTAATCCTAGCTATTTTAGTGGCTGAGGCAGAAGAATTGCTTGAATCTGAGCGGCAGAGGTTTCAGTGAGCTGAGATCACACCACTGCCCTCCAGCCTGGGCAACAGAGTGAGAGTGTTTAAAAAAAAAAATTATATATTTATTCACTGGAAACCCATGACAAATTGGTATATACTTGTGTGCGTGTGTCTGTGTGTGTGCATCTCACATTAGGGCTTCAAACATATAAAGCAAATATTGACAGAATAACAAAGACAAATAGAGAACAACCTAATTACAGTATAATAATTGAATACTGCACTTTTTGTAATAAACATAAAACAAGAATATTACTAGGCAAATAGAGGACTTTCAGGCAGTATAAAACAATTATTTGTAACAGCGGTATAGAAAACACTCCTCAACATCAGGATGCACGTGGTTCTCAATAGCTAATAGAACATATTTCTTGATAGAACACCTCTTAGGCCAAAAAAAACTCTTAGCTCATTTTTAAAAACTGAAATTTTATAAATTACTTTGTATTACCAAAATGAAATGAGTATCTAATAAAAGAAAAAACACTAAAAATTTTAAAAACACAAACAACACACTCTTGACCATGCCCTTTTGAAACGTTGAAAAGGTAATATTATAATGATGTGCATTATTCTCAATACAATCTACAGATTTAAAGCAAAGTTTTCAAATTTCTCACTGCATTTTTTAAGAAAAAGAAACAGCAATCCCAACTATATAGACTCTCTACAGACAATAAAATATCCAAAAATATTGAAAACACAACAAAACAATGTTGGGGGCATTATAGTTCCTGATTTCAAAATACATTACAAAGCTACAGAATTAAGACAATTTGGTATGAGTATAAAGGTGAAAATGTAGACTCATAAAGTAGAATAGACCAGGCGCAGTGGCTCACGCTTGTAATCCCAGCACTTTGGAAGGCTGAGGTGGGCGAATCATGAGGTCAGGAGTTCAAGACCAGCCTGACCAACATAGTGAAACCCCATCTCTACTAAAAATAAAAATAAAAAAAATAGCCAGGCGTGGTGACAGGCACCATGGATAGCCATCCATGTATGCTAATTAATTATATTTAATAACAAAATAAACTTTTCACATCTTCATGACTGAGGGTAGTTTTACAATTAGAAGCCTGGTGCCTGCCCACTAAAAATACAAAACATTAGCCGGGGGTGGTGGTGGGCACCTATAATCCCAGCTACTCGGGAGGCTGAGACAGGAGAATCGCTGGGACCTGGGAGGTGGAGGTTGCAGTGAGCCAAGACTGAAGCACGCACTCCAGCCTGGATGACAGAGTGAGACTCAAAAAAAAAAAAAGAAAACAACAGAAAAGAGAAAGATCTCAGTTTAACAATCTGACATCATAAATAAAAGACTGAGAGGAGCAAGAGCAACTTAACCTCTAAGTTAGCAGAAGACAAGAAGTAACCAGAATCATTTCTGAAAGGAAGAAGCTGTTGGCATGAAAAACTCTAAGATCAAGAATTGCAGGAGTAAAATATTTTAAAAAATAAAACAAACCACTAACAAGATTAATGAAGAAGAAAAAGATCCAAATAAACACAACTAAAAATGACAAAAGAGACATAAAAACTGACCCCACAATGTATACTAAAATTTACTATGAACACCTCTATGCACACAAACTTGAAAATCTAGAAGAAATGGACAAATTCTTGAACAAATATATTCTCTCAAGACTGAATAAAAAGGAAATCAAAGTCTTTAATAGGTCAATAACAAGCTCGAAAATTGAATTAGTAATACAGTAGCCTACCAACCAATATAGCCCAGAACCAGATAGATTCACTGCTGAATTCTACTAGACGTACAAAGGAGAGTTAGTACCATTTCTACTAAAACTCTTTCAAAAAATTAAAAACAGCACCATTGTGATACCAAAACTTCACAGAGATAAAGCAAAAGAAGAAAACTTTAGACCAATATTATTGATGAACAATGATGCAAAAATGCTCAACAAAATATTGACAAACCAAATTGAGCAGGACATCAAAAAGTTAACCGACTATGATCAAGTAGGATTTATTCTGGGATGCAAAGTTAATTCAACATACATGAGGTGGGGCATGGTGGCTCACACCTCTAATCCCAGCACTTTGAGAGGCCAAGGTAGGCAGATCATCTGAGGTCAGGACTTCAAGGCCAGTCTGGCCAACATGGCAAAATCATGTCTCTACTAAAAATTCAAAAATCAGTTGGGCATGGTAGCGGGCACCTGTAATCCAGCTGCTTGGGAGGCTGAGGCAAAATAATCGCTTGAACTTGGGAGGCAAAGTTTGCAGTGAGCTGACATTGCACCATTGCACTCTAGCCTGGGCAACAGAGTGAGACTCTCAAAAAATAAAAATAAAAAAAAGGATAAATGTGATTCATCACATAAACAGAACTAAAGACAGAAAACACAAAATTATGTCAATAGATGCGGAAAAGATTTCCAATAAAATTTAACATTTTCATGTTAAAAAGCCTCAACAAACTAGCCATGGAAGCTGCATACTTCAAAATAATGAATTCTCTATCACAAACCCACAGCCAACATACTGAATACACACAACCTGGAATCATTTTTCTTTGAAAACTGGCACAAGACAAGGATGCCTTCTTTCAACACTCCTATTCAACATAAAATTGGAAGTCCTGGTCAGAGCAATTAGGCAAGATAAAAAAATAAATGACATGCAAACAGGAAGAGAGGAAGAAACTTATTTTTGTTTGCAGAAGACATAATGCTGCATAATCTTGGCAGAAATGCATTCTAAACTGACAAAAAACTTCAGAAAAATTTCAGCATACAAAATAGATGCACAAAAATTAGTAGCATCTCTATAAATCAAAAACATGCATGCCAAAAGCCTAATCAAAACTGAAATTCCATTCACAATCACTACAAAGAGAATAAAATATCTAGGAACACAGCTAATGAGGGAGGTGAACGATCTTTATGAGAAGACTGACAAAACTCTGCTTAAAGAAGTCAGAGATGAAACAAACAAATGGAAAACCATTTCAGGCTCATGGATAGAAAAGACCAATATTATTAAAATGGTATACAGCCCAAAAAATTACAGATTTAATGCTACTTTTATCAAACTACCAAAACTTTTTCTTAACAGAACAAAATATATATATATTTTAAAATTTATATGGAACCAAAAAAGAGCCCAAATAGCCAAGGCAATCATAAGCAAAAAGAACAAAGCTTAAGGCATTACATTACCTGAATTCAAACTATGCTACAGGGCTACAGTAAACAAAGCAACACAGTACTGATACAAAAACAAACTCATTCATAGACCAATGCAGCAGAATACAGAGCCCAGAAATAATGCCACATACCTACAACCATCTGGTCTTTGACAAAGCTAACAGAAGGAATCTGGGGAGAATTCCCTATTTAATAAATGGTGCAGGGAGAACTAGTTAGCACTATGTATATGATTGAAACTGAATGCTTTCATTAAACCATATACAAAAATCAACTCAAGATATATTAAAGATTTAAATGTAAAACTTCAATTTATTAAAAAAGAAACACAAAATGTGAGATAACTTAGGAAACCATTGTAGATGTAGAAACAGGTAATTTTTAAATAAAGATGCCAAAAGCAATTGCAATAAAAACACTATTTGACAAATGGAACCTAATTAAACTAAAAAGCTTCTTCACAGCAAAGGAAACCATCAACACAGTAAACAAACAACACACAGAATAAAAGAAAATATTTGCAAACTATGCTTTTGACAAAGGTCCAATACTCATGATTTATAAGAAACCTAAGTTTACAGAAAATAAAAAAACCTCAATAAAAAGTACACAAAAAACATGAAAAAGATATTTTTAAAAGAAAAAATGCATGTGGCTAACAAGCATATAAAAAACGCTCATCACTAATTATTAGAAAAATTCAAAGAAAAACCACAATGAAATATCATCACACACCAGTGAGAATGGTTAATATTAGAAAGTGAATATACAACAGATGCTGGCAAGGTTACAGGGAAATGGGAATGCTTATACACTGCCGGTGGGAGTGTAAATTAGTTCAACCATTGTGAAAAGCAATGTGACAATTCCTCACGGTGGCAGTGGCAGTATCGTAGCTAATGATGTTTATCCGAGACTCGATTATTGCTAATTGAAAACTTTTTCCAATACCCCCCAGGACGACTTGCAATATAGTCGGCATTGGCAATTTTTGAGTCTCTACAGAGACCCAATTTAAAAAAAAAAATCGTGTAGTAAACAATTAGTCATATGGGAACACTTCTAGGAGGCACCAAGTCTTATCTCACAAAATTTAGCATGAAACTCAGAAGTCAAGATAATAGGATACAGAACAGAGATATTTACTGTCACAAATTTACCCCGCAAAAAGATGTGATATTTTTATTACTCTACATAACTCAGCAATTATCTACATTTTCTTGTAAAAAAAACTTTTTTTTTTTTTTTTTTTTTGAGAAGGAATATCGCTTTTCCGCCCAGGCTGGAGTGAAGTGGCATGATCTTGGATTCAATGCAACCTCTGCCACCTGGGTTCAAGCAATTGTCCGGCCTCAGCCTCCCCAGTAGCTGTGATTATAGACGCCCTAAACCACGCCTGGCCAAGTTTTGTATTTTTAGTAAAGACGGGGTTTTGCCACGTTCGTCAGGCTGGTCTCAAACTCCTGACCTCAGGTGATCCACCACCCTTGACCTCTCAAAGTATTACGATTACAGGCATGAGCTACTGCACTTGACAGGAAATGTATTCATTTTCTACAGCTAAAATGTAAACGAGATTTTCCCTATTGTTTTTCTTGGTAGCATTTTAAAAGCAAAGCCTTGGAATTCTGCTTGAAATCATCCAGTCATAAAAAACATTTTCGCAATAACTCCCACAAATTTTTAATAGGAGAAATGAGAAACTGACAACCCCATAAAGCAAACTAAAGCTCTTCCCATTCATGACCCGGAAGCTGAGTCAGGATTCTCCCCTGTCAACCCTCCGGTGGTCCCTAAAGGAGAAAATCTGGGAGAGACCCGGAGCTGCAGGTGCAGAGCTGCCCAGAGAGGGCTCCAGGCCAGGGCACAGTCACTGCACAGCCGCCATCTTATTGCTCAAGGGGACTGAAGTGGAGCTAGGCAAGGAGAACTCGGGGCACAGATCGCTGAACTGACTGCGGGGAGGTCTGAGTTCCCATAGCCACTTCCCCCAAGTTCCAACCAGCCCCTTCCCCTCTCGTGGGATATCGGACCCAGCACTGACATCATTTCTAGGCTTCCAGGGGGTCCTGGCGTCTTAACCGTGGATCTCCAGTACGAGCAGGTCTCACACAGGCTGGACCTCTAGGAGCAGAGAACAGCGAAGACAAAACCTGGAACTCCGGCGGCAGCAAGAGACAAAACCGCCGCCACATCCCAGAAGCCAGCCTTTCCGCTCCAGCTCCGTGCCTGATTGGACGGTTCCCAGAGCAGCCTCGCTGATTGGATAAGGTTTAAGTCCCCGCCGCCTCAGACCCTGAATGACAGAAGACATGATCAAATGCTGGCTGACTGAAGAAGGAGTGACAGCCAAAGGTACAGCCTTTTCTTTTTTCTTTTTTTTTTTTTTTGAGACAGAGTTTCACTCTTGTTACCCAGGCTGGAGTGCAATGGCGCGATCTCGGCTCACCGAAACCTCCACCCCCTGGGTTCAAGCAATTCTCCTGCCTCAGCCTCCCGAGTAGCTGGAATTACAGGCATGCGCCACCATGCCCAGCTAATTTTTTAAATATGTTTAGTAGAGACGGGGTTTCACCTTGTTGACCAGGATGGTCTTGATCTCTTGACCTCGTGATCCACCCGCCTCGGCCTCCCAACGTGCTGGGATTATAGGCGTGAGCCACCGCGCCCGGCAGGTACTGGCTTTTCACACAGGGCTTCTTCCCTGAGCGAGCCAGGCCCACCCTAGAAGGTGTTTGCCTGTAGCCTCGTGTATTTGTAAATAATATACTATATGGCTGCTCACACATGAAAAGAACAAAAATTATTTTTAAAGTTTAGCCTTTATAATCTTCCTGGCTTCTGGTCCTTTGAGCAGGGAGCTTGAGATTGTTTTGTTTTGTGATGGAGTTTCGCTCTGTTGCCCAGACTGGTGTGCAACGGCACGATCTCAGCTCGCTGCAATCTTTGCCTCCCGGGTTCCAGTGATTCTCCTGCCAAGTAGCTGGGATTTCAGACTCGCGCCGCCATTTCCGGCTTTCTTGTTTTGTTTTGTTTTTTGCATTTTAGTAGAGACGGGGTTTGATGATGTTGATCTGGCTGGTCTGGAACTCCTGACCTTGGATCATCCTCCCCACCTCGAATCATCCACCCACGTGGGGTTCCCAAAGTGCTGGGATTAAAGGCGTGAGTCACCGCACCTGGCTAACCTGAGACTTTTTTTCTTTTTTTTTTTTGAGACAGAGTCTCTCTTTCACTCGGGCTTGAGTGCAGTGGTGTGATCTCGGCTGACTGCAACCTCCACCTCCTGGGATCAAGCAATTCTCATGCCTCAGCCTCCCAATTAACTGAGATTACAGGCACACACAACTATGCCCAGCTAATTTTTGTATTTTTAGTAGAGACGGGGTTTCGCCCTTTTGGTCAGGCTGGTCTTGAACTACTAAATTTGTGATCCGCCCACCTTGGCCTCCCAAAGTGCTGGAATTACAGACATGAGCCACCATGCCCGGCCACCTAATTATTATATTAATAGCAGGATTAATAATTGTAGGAACGATTTAACTAAGGTTGTTTTGCTTAAGCAAGTGTAATAAAGACAAGAAGTAAGCATGAAAGGTTTACTATCATGAAGTTTAAAAGAACTTTTTTTTGTTTGTTTAAAGAAAGAGACTTCATTCCAGATTTTAGCAATGGGGAAAGGACAAATTCATATCTCAAGAAGCCACTTCAGTTTTCTGGGCAGAAAGCAGGGTTGTAAGAAGAAATTTTGGTATGCAGGGTATGCAGAAGAGGCATGGAGGTGCAGGATGTACATGGTTTGCTGGAGGACTTATCTGTAATCATGGGTGATCCGTTAGCCTGGCCAGCATCATTGAAGACAGAGCGGGGTTGTGGATTAACTGATGTCTTGAGACAATCTCCCTGTGGGGAAGAATTCTGAAGCGTGCCTCTTTTATTTCAACATTTGGTAATTTCTTTTTTAATTATTATTATAATACTTAAAAATTCTGGGGTAAATGTGCAGAATGTGCAAGTTTGTTACACAGGTACACATATGCCATGGTGGTTTGCTGTTCCCATCAACTGGTCAAATACATTATGTATTTCTCCTAGTGCTATCCCTCCCCTAGCCCTCCACTCCTCGATAGGCTAAGGTATGTGATGTTCCCCTCCCTATGTCTATGTGTTCTCCTTGTTCAACTTCCACTTATGAGTGAGAATGTGCAGTGTTTTGTTTTCTGTTTCTGTGTTAGTTTGCTGAGAATAATGGTTTCCAGCTTGATCCATGTCTCTGCAAAGGACATGAACTCATCCTTTTTTATGGCTGCATAGTATTCCATGGTGTACATGTGCCACATTTTATTTATCCAGTCTATCTCTGATGGTCATTTGGGTTGGTTCCAACTCTTTGCTATTGTAAATGGTGCTACAATAAATATATGTGTGCATGTGTCTTTATAGTAGACTGATTTATCATCCTTTTGATATATACCCAGTAATAGGATTGGTAGGTCAAATGGTATTTCTAGTTCTAGATCCTTGAGGAATCACCACACTGTCTTTTACAATGGTTGAACTAATTTACGTTCCCACTAACAGTGTAAAAGTGTTCCTATTTCTCCACATCACCTGCAGCATCTGTTTTCTGACTTTTAAATGATTGCCGTTCTAACTGGCATGAGATGGTATCTCATCGATGTTTTCATTTGCATTTCTCTAGTGACCACTGATTATGAGCTTTTTCTCATAAGTTTGTTGGCCACATAAATATCTTCTTTTGAGAAGTGTCTGTTCATATCCTTCACCTAATTTTTGATGAGGTTGTTTGTTTTTTTCTTGTAAATTTAAGTTATTTGAAGATTCCGGATATTAGCCCTTTGCCAGATGGATAGATTGCAAAACTTTTTCCCAATCTGAAGGTTGCCTGTTCACTCTGATGATAGTTTCTCTTGCTGTGCAGAAGCTCCTTAGTTTAACTATATCCCATTTGTCAATTTTGGCATTTGTTGCCATTGCTTTTGCTGTTTTAGTCATGAATTCTTTTCCCATGCCTATGTCCTGAATGCTATTGCCTAGGTTTTTTTCTAAGCTTTTTCTGCTTTTAAGTCTTATGCTTAAATCTTCAATCCATCTTGAGTTAATTTTTGTATAAGGTGTAAGGAAGGGTTCCAGTTTTACTTTTCTGCATATGACTAGCCAGTTTTCCCAACACCATTTATTAAATAGAAAATCTTTTCCCCGTTGCTTTTTTTTTTTTTTTTGGTCAGGTTTGTTAAAGATCAGATGGGTGTAGATGTGTGGTGTTATTTCTGAGGATTCTGTTCTGTTTCATTGGTTTATATATTTGTTTTATTACCAGTACTATGCTGTTTTGATTACTGTAGCCTTGTAGTATAGTTTGAAGTCAGGTAGCATGATGCCTCCAGCTTTTTTCTTTTTGCTTAGGATTGGCTTGGTTATGCAGGCTCTTTTTGATTCCATATAAAATTTAAGCAATTTTTTCTAATTCTGTGAAGAAAGTCAATAGTAGCTTAATGGGGATAGCACTGAATCGATAAATTACATTGGGTAGTATGGCCATTTTCAAAATATTCGTTCTTCCTATCCACAAGCATGGAATGTTTTCCATTTGGTTGTATCCTCTTATTTTCTTGAGCAGTGGTTTGTAGTTCTCCTTGAAGAGGTCCTTTAAGTTCTTTGTTAGTTGTATTCCTATGTATTTTATTCTCCTTGTAGCAATTGTGAATGGGAGTTCACTCATGATTTGATTCTCTGTTTGCCTATTATTGGCGTATAGGAATGCTTGTGATTTTTGCACATTGACTTTGTATCTTGAGAGTTTGCTGAAGTTGCTTATCAGCTTAAAAAGATTTTGGCTGAGACAACTGGGTTTTATAAATACACAATCATGTCATCTGCAAACAAAGACAATTTGACTTCTCTTTCCTATCTGAATATGCTTTACTTCTTTCTCTTCCCTGATTGCTTTGGCCAGAACTTCCAATATTATGTTGAATAGGAGTGGTGAGAGAGAGCATCCTTATCTTGTGCCAGTTTTCAAAGGGAGTAATTTCAGTTTTTGCCCATTCAGTATGATATTGGCTGTGGGTTTGTCATAAATAGCACTTACCATTTTAAGATATGTTCCATCAATACCTGGTTTATTGAGAGTTTTTAGCATGAAGAAGTGTCAGATTTTATCGAGGACCTTTTCTGCAACTATTGAGATAACCATGTGGTTTTATCATTGGTTCTGGTAATGTGATGGATTATGTTTATTGATTTGCACATGTTGAACAAGCCTTACATCCCAAAGATAAAGCTGATATGATCACATTGGATAAGCTCTTGGATGTGCTGCCGGATTAATTTGCCAGTATTTTATTGAAGATTTTCACATCAATGTTCATCAGGGATATTGGTCTAATCTTTTGTGTGTGTGTCTCTGCTTGGTTTTGGTATCAGGCTGATGCTGGCCTCATAAATTAAATTAGGGAGGAGTCCCTCTTTTTCTATTGTTTGGATTGTTTCAGAAGGAATGGTACCAGCTCCTCTTTGTACCTCTGATAGAATTTCGCTGTGAATCCATGTGGTCCTGGGCTTTTTTTGATTGGTAGGCTATTAATAACTGCCTCCATTTCAGAACTTGTTATTGGTCTATTCAGGGACTCAACTTCTTCCTAGTTTAGACTTGGGAGAGTGTATGTGTTCAGAAATTTATCCATACTTTCTAGATTTTCTAGTTTACTTGTGTAGAGATATTTATAGTATTATCTGATGGTAGTTTGTACGTCTGTGGGATCAGTGCTGATATCCCTTTTATTATTTTTTATTGCCTCTGTTTGATTCTTCTTTCTTCTTTATAGGTCTGGCTAACAGTGTTTTGTTGAAGTTTTAAAAAAATAGCTTCTGGCTTCACTGATTTTTTGAGGGTTTTTTGTGTCTATCTCCTTCACTTCTGGTCTGATCTTAATTATTTCTTGTCTTTTGCTAGCTTTTGAATTTGTTTGCTATTCTTCTTTATTTCTTTTAATTGTGATGTTGGGGTGTCAATTTTAGATCTTTCCTGCTTTCTCTTGTGGGCACTCAGTGCTATCAACTTTCCTCTAAACACTGCTTTAGGTGTGTCCCAGAGATTCTGGTAGGTTGTATCTTTGTTCTCATTATTTTCAAAGTACTTACTTATTTCTGCCTTAATTTTCTTATATAGTCAGTAGTCATTCAGGTACAGGTTGTTCAGCTTCCATGTAGTTGTACAGTTTTGAGTGAGTCTTTTATTTTTTTTCTTTTCAGTATAGATGATGTTTCACTATGTTGGCCAGGCTGGTCTCAAACTTCTGACCTTGTGATCCATCCAGCCTTGATTGAGTTTCTTAATCGTGAGTTCTAATTTGATTGCACTGTGGTCTGAGAGACTATTTTGTTTTCCTCTCATTTCCATTTGCTGAGGAGTGTTTTACTTTGAATTATATGGTCAATTTTAGAATAAAATTTGATAAGATTTGGCTGTTGATACTGTATATGATTTGTGAAGTTCTTGTGCTGTTTTTTTAGCTCCATCTGGTCATTTATGTTCTTCTCTAATCGGTTTTCTAGTGAGCAATTCCTCTAAACTTTTTTCAAGGTTCTTAGTTTCCTTGCATTGGGTTAGAACATGCTCCTTTAGCTCAGAGGAGTTTGTTATTACCCATCTTCTGAAGCCTACTTCTGTCAATTGATCAAACTCACTCTCCATCCGGTTTGGTTCCCCTGCTGGTGAAGAGTTGTGATTCTTTGGAGATGAAGAGCCGTTCTGTTCTTTGGAATTTTCAGTCTTTCTGTGCTGGTTTCTCCTCATCTTAATAGATCTATCTACCTTTGATGAACTTCAGATGGGGTTTCTGTATGGATGTCCTTTTTGTTGATGTTGATGCTCTTTCTTTCTGTTAGTTAGTTTTCCTTCTAACAGTCAGGACCTTCTGCTGCAAGTCTGTTGGTGTTTGCTGGAGGTTCACTTCAGACCTTTGCTTGAGTATCACCAGCAGATGCTCCAAAACATCAAAGATTGCTGCCTTTTCCTTCCTCTGGAAGCTTTATCCCAGAGGGGCACCCACCAGATGCCAGCCAGAGCTCTCCTGTATGAATTGTCTGTTGACCTCTGCTGGAAGATATCTCCCCGTTAGTAGGCATGGGAGTCAGAAGTCCACTTGAGGAGGCAGTCTGTCTTTCAGCAGAGCTCAATCACTGTTCTGGGAGAACTACTGCTCAGCAAAGCCGCTGTAGCCAGACGGCCTCTCTAGATTCTTCCTGTCTGGGCAGGGAGTCTCTGAAAAGAAAAGAAAAAAGCAGCAGCCCCAGTAAGGGGCTTCTAGATAGAACCCCCATCTTTCTGGGAGAGAGCATTGAGGCAAGGGGCGATTTAGGTGCAGCTTCAGCAGACTTAAATGTTCCTGCCTGCCGGCTCTGGAGAGAGCAGCCGTTCTCTCAGTACAGTGCTTGAAAGGACATTTTATTGAAGATTAATAATATGGTGCACTTTAAGTTATGGAAAGGAACTTATAAAGAAAGATTTTTTTTTTTTTTTTTTTTAAGACGGAGTCTTGCTCTGTCGCCCAGGCTGGAGTGCAGTAGCATGATCTTGGCTCACTGCAACCTCCACCTCCCTGGTTCAAGTGATTCTCCTGCCTCAGCCTCCTGAGTAGCTGGGATTATAGGCACACGCCACCACACCTGACTAATTTCTGTATTTTTAGTGGAGATAGGGTTTCACTGTGTTGATCAGGCTGGTCTTGAACTCCTGACCTCGTCATTCAACCACTTCAGTTTCCCAAAGTGTTGGGATTACAGGTGTGGCCACCACACCTGACAAAGAAAGAGATTTTATATAAGAAAGAATCTTGTATGGTAAATTCTTGTCTTAAATGAAAATGGCTGTTTCTTTAAAGGATGTTTAGGACAAGTGAGAAAGTTAAAGTATATTGTAAGAGTGTCTATGGGAGTCAAAGGGAACTTAATAATTAAAGAAAAGAAATTGCCAAGATTAACACTAAAGTTATTTTACCCACCCAAAAACTTATTTCTTTTGATCATATCACAAGTTATAAAAAAATGGCCTAAACCTAAAATTATTCTTTAATTGCTTATCAAAGAGGAAAAATGTATGTTTTTCTCAAGGAAAATATTACTTTTATATTAGCATTTCTGGTAATGTACGTGGCATCTGTTGGAGGCAAATTGGTATAATAATACATTGGGATAACTAACAAGTATCAAACTCTACTGTCATAGTTATGGTCCATAGTACTCCCAGTATTAGTGGTAATCTTTTTTTTTTTTTTTTCCCGAGACAGAGTCTTTCTCTGTCACCAGGCTGGAGTGCAGTGGCACAATCTTGGCTCACTGCAACCTCCGCCTCCTGGGTTCAAGCGATTCTTCCACCTCAGCCTCTTGAGTAGCTGGAACCACAGGAGCGTGCCACCACACCCGGCTAATTTTTTGGTATTTTTAGTAGAGACGGGGTTTCACCATGTTGGCCAGGATGGTCTCGATCTCTTGACCTTGTGATCTGCCCACCTCGGCCTCCCAAAGAGCTGGAATTACAGGCATGAGCCACCGTGCCCCACCCTAGTGGTAATCTTAATACTCATATGTAACTCTATATTTTAAACTTTCTTCTAAAATGTATCTTTCCTTGACTAGTAGCAATCAAACTTCAAATGATGCTGCAAACAGAGCCACACATGGACATGCTATTCTTCCAAGAACACTTAGATGAACCTCAGGAGGAGCCACAACTGTTGTCCCCCCACCTGATGCCCCATTTCAGCAGGAGATAGCCACAAAGAATCGCCACCCAATACCCCCTAACAGCAGTGAGGTTTACATCTCTTGAGAGGGATATAATAAAGGAGTTGTTAAGAAATTATTTTTAGCCAGGCACGGTGGCTCATGCCTGTAATCCCAGCACTTTGGGAGCCTGAGGCGGGTGGATCACAAGGTCAGGAGTTCGAGACCACCCTGGTCAACATGGTAAAACCTTGTAAAACCTTGACATCCCTGCAGGCTTGGATTCGCCCCAGAACTTTTCTAAGACACCCTCTCCTCCTGATCTGCCCCTATGGGAGGCCAGTTCCAGGTGTTGCCCCCTCTGCTCTGCATTGGACTTGCTTTGTCCTGGTTTCCACCTTTTCTGAGCAGCAGTGCTGAAAAGCACAAGTCCCTGTGCTTGGAGACCAAGGCAGGGACCTCGGTGGGTAGCCCAGGTTGAAGGGAGGCAGTCAGCTCATGGTTTGCTGACAGCCTTCTCGAGGGTCTCAGGTATGTTTCTGGGGTCCAGCGACCCCTGCAACCCTCGCCACACCTCACCAGACTGAATGTCCAGCCCCAAGGGACCCGATTCCTGCCCATGTCATTCAATCCAGAATCAAATCGGAGGAGCAGTCCTGAGTGCCTACCTCTCGGTGAACTGCCCTCCTCCCCTTCTACCCGGACCCGAACAGGAAAGTCCTCTCAAGGAGGTACTGAGATCAGGACTGTCAGGGTCATGCGCTGCTTGTGGCACTCAGCCTTCTTCCCTGTGGCCGCCTCCCCCGCACTACCGCCACCGTTTTGCTGTGCGGCTGCAGCCAGAGAGCCCTGACCTTCCGGAGGCGTGTCAGCTGGGAACTCGAATGCGCATGGGCAAGCCTCGAAGGCTGAGCCGGGTTTCACGTCACACTGACCGCCACCGTCGCCTGGTGAACGGTCTCAGCGGCTTGGCGGAACAGGAGCTTTCTGTGGCGGTGCGTGGGTGTTAGGCTCTGCACCCCCCCACCCTTTCCTGGGGATCCTCCCAGCCGTCCCGTGATTCTAGGAGTTTGGCAGGGTCGAACCAGGCTGAGAAAACATCAAGTGGAACTTTAACGATGCACGCAAGATCCCCAAGGACCCCACAACGCTTCAGGCCGGCCTCAACGCTGTTGTGGCGCGTCTCCCTCGAAACTGTCCCTACCGGGTTTTTGAGGTACAGCCTGCATGTGTTCGGCAGGGGCTGCTCTCTCCCCATTGGGCTTCCTGGCAGAAATCAGAACCAGCAGCCTCAGAAGTTGCCTGGCTGTGTTTGTTTCTGTGCAAGTGTTTGATGTCAGAGTGTGTGTGTGTGTCTTCCTGTGCATGTTCATGTGTGTGTCTGAAACGGGGCTGTGGTGTATGGTAAAGCGAGGTTGACAGGTGCACTTCAGAGCCTTATCTCTGCTGTCCGCCTACCTTCTGATGCGTGTCTGTCTTTGACTCAGCTTGGGAACTGCAGGGCTGCGCATGCTTTGTTTTGCTCACGGTTTCTGATGCCTCAGTGTAGTGGGGGGCTGGCTCCGACCCACAGGCGCCCTAATCACCTCCCTATCTCGAGGGGTCACTTCTTGAGTAAGAAGACGAGCCCAACACACCCAAAAACAAACTCCTCCAAGAGCCCTTGGATCTGCGGCACATCTACTGCTGGACGGACCCTAGCTGTCCCGTTTTCAGGACCCCTGTGAGCCCACCTCTACTTCGGTGTCTCGCGGAGCCGCAGCTTTAGGTGAGGCAGGCACTCCATCCTCTTCGGATTTCCCTCCGGGTCAGAGGATATGTGCAGAAATAATAAGGTCAGATAAGTGTGAAGATACAGTCCACTGAGGTGTGGAGGGGTCGGCACCTCCACCTGCAAGATAGATGCAGACAGCTGTCACAGAAACTGCTTCCTTCTCAACACTCACCTTTCTGAATGACTGGGTTGCTGCGACGCTCCTGGATCCGTGGATGCCCCTAGCTTCTGCTAACAAGGAAACTCTTGGTCTCCCCGTTTCAGCAGATGCCTGCATGATGCCCATAGGATGAGAGGGAGCCAGCCGTGGCTGGCCTTTACCTTCTAACCATGGCTGTGTTTCATGTCATCTGCTGCTGTTTTCTCAGTGCTGAGGGTTCTCCGATTGTTGTTCCTGGCTGGGACAGCCTCTCGGCACTGGATGTTTCGGCTGTCAGAGATTACACAGAGCAAAAGAGAGTGGGAGTTGGCTGGGTGCAGCCAGTTCATAGGTAGTGATCCTGGTTTGGAGGTTGGGGGTGTTTTGCACTTGGGGGGTCCTTCTGGCTTTTCTGGCAGGAATCCCTGGCACATGCCCTCCTGTGGTGCCAGGTGTGCTTTGCTTGTGCTTCCTTTATTTGAGGGTTCTCAGTTGCCCTCGGCAGCATGCCTGGACATCCCTGGCATTTTTTGATTCACCCCAGAAGGTTTCTGAGATACTCTCTTCACCTAATTTTCTCCCACCAAATTTATCACTCAGAATATTAACAGATGGTCATACATAGCTTGAAACAACTGTGTGGTTTTATAGTCAATACATTGAATTGTTTGTAAATCTTATTTATTTCCAGAAAACTATTTTCTAACTTAATAGAGAAATGTTAACACATAAAACTGTGTGTTTCACACTAACATAGTTTTTTAACCCACAGTTTTTTTGTTTTTGCTTTTTTTAAAGACAGGGTTTCACCCCCATGTTGGCCAGGCTGGTCTTGAACTCCTGACCTCAGGTGATCTGCCCGCCTTGGCCTCCCAAAGTGCTGAGATTACAGGTGTGAGCCACCACACCTGGCCCCCACAGTATTTTTTTACACATCGCTGGCAGATTCTCTTCCTGCTTTCCCATTCAGTGTTGGATGTATTCTAATAAAAAAGGCTTTCCTAATCAGTAGCAAATACTTACCAGATTTCCTGGAAACAGGAAGATTATAAATTTTGTTATAGTTTAACAGTAGTTCCTCCATCCCCTTTTAACCACTTGCTTGTTGCACTGACCCAGAGAACTGCAATTTCAGAACCATAATGACAGCAGTAATAATAATATATATCACACATTAAGCTCTTGCTTAATTTCATGTCTGTTTCTAAGCACTTCACATGGGACACCAAATATACAAACTTAGCACAACCAAGAGAATCCAGAGACAGTATGCATTTAAAGATCTCACATTTGTTTATAAAAAGATATAATATTTAGCATTGATTATAAGGGTTTCTCATTTAATCCTCACAACAACCCGATGAGCTTGCTTGCTAATGGATACCTTGGATACTGTACAAGTCAACTTCCATGCCCTGTAATTCTTCCCTGATTTGTAAAGATTAAGAAACCCAGTCATACTTCCTTAGGCATCATAGTTTATGAAATAAAAAATGCACTAATGTAAATATATTAATAAGATTCAAGAATAAATGGCTCCTACCAAATAAATACAGAAAGTTGGCAAGGAAACATGTAATAAACATGCATCCAAACCACAGGTGCACAAGACACCAACATTTCCTGTAATAACACTTTATAGCATCATTTCTGCTTTTTTTTTTTGCAGTGTCCCTGGTGTTGTAAATTTATACTTTATGTAAATGATTCTGTTTATACCTGAGGAAGCCTAGAACTTCAATATTTCATATACATCAGAGGAACACACTGCTGCCAGTTGTTACTGTGATCTCATTTTCTTTTTGTAAGAAGGTGGATGAGTAAACATAGTAATATAAAAGCTGTCACGTGCAGTGGCTCAGCCTGTAATCCCAGCACTTTGGGAGGCCAAGGCAGGTGGATCACAAGTTCAGAAGTTTGAGACCAGCCTGGCCAACATGGTGAAACCCCAACTCTACTAAAAATACAAAAATTAGCTGAGTGTGGTGGTGTGCGCCTGTAATTCCATCGACTTGGGAGGCTGAGAAAAGAGAGTTGCTTGAACCTGGGAGGTAGAGGTGGAGACAGAGGTTGCAGTGAGCCAAGATCATGCCACTGCACTCCAGCCTGGGTGACAGAGCAAGACTCCATCAAAAAAAAAAAAAAAATCAACCATGTTTACATTAAGGTTTTGCTTATGGTTTGGAAAGTTTGTTATAATATAATGCATTGATATATGAAAGAAAATCAAATTATTTCACTGACTAAATTTTTTCTTTCTACACAACTATTTCCAATAAGCATCCATGCACTGTATTTATAGAGTATTAGTTACAGAATATAATAAAAGAGCAATGAAACAAACTTATCACTACCCTTACTAAACACCTGAAGTGGCCCAGTGTGAGGAACTTCAGTTATAAATGATTCCCTGTATCCACAGCATTTTAAAAATATCTGATAGACTGTGTCACGTAATAATTAGATGATTATGGCACTCAATTTTTTTCTAATTCTTCCCTAGGCTTCAGATTACAAAAGTAATCAATTCTGTTTAACCCTGCGAGGAGGCAGACTAAGGATAGAATGGAGTTTCTAGGCTTTTAAGTAGATAAAACAAGACACTCTTGATTATTCCAGGTTTGTGTTTTACCTCAATCATTCCTTGTGCCCTATTGTGGAAATTCAGGAGACCTGAGGGACCAATGAGTGAAACAGGAGGATTTTTTTTTTTTTTTTTTTTTTTTTTTTTTTTTTTTTTGTGCACTGGCTCCATAGATTTGCATCCAAAAACCCAGCCCTGAACAAAGTCAAGGCTGGGTTTTTATACATGAAGTACATAGTGGAAAGAAAGCAAGTTTGCAGGTGCAGAACAAAGACAGTTTCTCAAACAATGAGGCACTTAACTGAGGCTTACATGTGACTTTTGCCGTGCAGCACAGATGTTAGTTATCTGAGGTGCTTCAAGGATCTTAGCACAGGTCTTATCTCATTGCCGTTCGCTACAGCGACTAGATGGCTGGAGTCCAGCCTGCTTAGGCTATTCTCATGCCCTTTGCCATGTTTATTGAAAGGAAACAGTAACGTGTTTATCAGTCACAGGGTACAGGAATCTACAAACTCATAAAAGTTGTAGAACAGAGCAAGGGGTAAGGGCATGGGTTAGTTTCTGCTCCCCTTTCCCACGTTTATCCCCCCTTGATGTTTTTGTATCAATGAAATTTAAGAGAAACCATCACTATTATTTAATTTTTGTGGAGAATTAGTTTCTCATTCAGCAAGTGTTGATGTTTGGTTAAAGTAATTAGTTGAGAGTTAGTTTGCTTGGTAATGTAGGTAACGGGGATGGAGCAGCAAACCACCATGGCATGTGCATACCTATGTAACAATCCTGCAAGACCTGCACATGTACCCTAGAACTTAAGGTATAATAAATAAAAGTAAGAGTGACATATTGCTTAGCCCAGCACACAGGTTGCGTGATACTTCTTTCTGACCTCTTCCCAAACAAGTAACTGTGACATAAGTCAGGTTTTGTTACCTAAATGATGTGACTCCCCTCTTTTTCCTGGGGCTTGTCCACAGTGCAGGTTGTGACAAATTGCTTGGCCCAGCACCTAGTGATGTGACTCTACTCTCACGCCTGGGACATGTCCACTGGGGTGACTGTAACATATAGCTGGGCTCAGGTCTTCGATTATGTGCCTCTCTTCTTTTTCCTGAGTTCTACCCAGAGGGCATTGGGCCCCTCACTTAAGTGGCATGGCTCTCTTGCCTGTACCCTCCCCGCAGCAGCTACTGTGACACATTGCTGGACCCAGCACCTGGGTGATGTGGCTCTCCTCTACTGCTTGGGCTTTGCCCAAGAAAGGATTCTGTAGCTGGGCCCAACAAATAAGTGATGCTGCTATTGTCTCATGCCTCAGCCCTGTATGCATTGTATATTGTGACATATTTCTGGGTCCAACACCTAGGTAATGTGACTCTTCTACATGGGTCCTGCCCATAAAACTATTATGGTATGTATTTTCATTCATCGCCTAGGTGATGTAACTTTTCTTTTTGCTTGTGCCCTGCCAAAATAAAAAAATTGCAGTATAATATTAAACCCAGTACCTAAGTAATGTGACTCTCATTTTTTGCCTTGGCCCTGCATAATTTGGGTATTGTGATGTTTCACTGGGCCCAAACCCTAGCGGATGGAAGGCTTCAGTCTGGACCCTGCCCATAGGAGCTTTGTGACATATCTCTGCATCCATCACCTAGGAGATATGACTGTCCTCTTCTGCCTGCATCATGCCCACAGGAAAGATGGTAACATCAGTAGGTTAAGCAACCAAGTGATGTGTTTCGACTGCCTGAGTCTTTCATACGGGGGCATTGTGGCATATGTCTGCTAACACCTACTATCTGATGTTAGTCTTCCCTCTTTTATCTGGGTTTTGCCCATATAAAAGATTGTGACATATCTCTTGTCCCAGCATCGAAATAATGTGACTCTGCTCTTCTGCCTGGGCCATGTCCACAGACATTAGGGTGACTTATCACTAGGTCTAGCACACAAGTGATGATTCTTCTGCCTGGTCTCTGCCTAAAGAGGTCATTTTGACATGTCTCTGTGCCTATCACCATGAGGATATGACATCACTTTACCCAGCACCTACATTATGCGACACTCTTCTCTTTAATGAACCTGTCCACTAGGGTGACTGTGTCATAGAGCTGAGCTCAGCTTCTAGGTTATGGGACTTTCTTCTTTTTGTGAATAGCCAAAGATGGAATTGCTGCATATCTCTGAGATTCTCACCATGGTGACTCTCTTTCCTGGGTCCTCATCGCAGAAGGTAATGTGACATATTGCTATACCCCGAACCTAGGTGATGTGACTCTTGGGCTTTGCCCAAGAAGAGATTGAGATGTATTGCTGGGCCTAGCACCTAAGTGATGTGGCTCTCCTCTCCTTTCAAAGTGCTGCAGATGTTGTGATATATTGCTGAGTCCAACACCTAGAATATGCAACTTTTATGCACAAGCCCTGCCCACAGGGGAATAGTGACGTATCTTTTTATTCATCACCTAGATGTGACTCTTCTCTTCTGCCTGAGCCCTGCCAAAGACAAAAAAGAGAAGAAAAGAGAAAAGAGGAGAGGAGGGGATGTTGACTCCCGTACTTAGAATTGGGTCATGTGCAAGAATTTTAATTTTATCCCTGTATCATTCTGCATGTGAGATTGTGTTGCATATGCCTCAGTCCAGCAACTAAGCGATTTGACCCTTCTGCCTGGGCCCAACCCACAGATGGAATTCTGACATAGTGCTAAACCCAGCATCTTCATGATGGGCCTCTATTCCACTGCCTTGGCACTGCCCACGGACAGCATTGTGACATTATCACTGTAACTAGGCCTTATATTCAGTTAATGTGAGTCTACCCTTCTGCTTTGTCACTGTGCATGAAAAGCATGGTGACATATCACTGGGCCCCACACCCAGGTTATGTGATTCTCCTGCCTGTACCCTGCCCAAATGGCCCATCGTGATACATTACTGGTTCCAAAACCCAGGTGATGTAACTCTCCTGATTGGGCCCTACAGGAGGCATTGTGACATCGCAGCACTCATTACCCAGGTGATGTGACTTACTTCTGCCTGGTCTCTGCTCACAGGAAATGTTATGACTTATCACTGGGCCCAACATTTAGTTGATATGACTCTTCTATCCTTTTTAGGTTCTTCCTGCAGGAGAGGTTGTGACACGTCTCTGGACCAAACAGTAAGGTGATGTCATGCTTTTGCCTTGGTCCTGACGTAGAAAGCTTTGTGACATTGCTGGGCTCAGCACCAAGATAATGTGAGTCTCTTGCCTGGACACTGTCCACAAAGGGCATTGTGACATATCTCTAAGTTCATGAACTATTTGATGTGATTCTTCTTGCTTACCTGGGCTTTGCCATTAGAAGACATTGTGACATGCCTCTGATTCCAGCACCTAGGTGTTGTGACTCCTCATTTGCCTGTGCTATGCCCACAGAAGGTAGAGTGAATCATCACTGGGTCCAACACACAGGTGATGTGATTCTGCTGCCTGGTCATTACCCACAGGGGTCACTGCAGCATATCTCTGGGTCCTCTACCTAGATGGTGTAATTCTCCTGATTCTTCTCCTTCTGTCCCCAATAGGGATTATGATATGTTCCTTCACCCAAAATTTATGTGATGTCCTTCTCCTCTCATGCCTGGACTCTGACCACTGTTTAATTTTGACATAGAGCTGGGCTCATCTGTCTAGGCCATGTGATAGGTCATGTGACTCTCTTCTTTTATCCTAAGCCCTACCTACAGGGATCACTGGCACATATCTCTGGGCTCCTCACCAATATGATGTCATCCTCGTTCTTGGCCCTTTCCTCAGTGAGCACTGTGACATACCGATGGACCCAGCACCTAGATGAGGTAACTCTCTTCTACTTCCTGGGCTCTGACCAAGGAGATATTGTGATGTATCGCTGAGCCCAGCACACAGGTAATGTTACTCTTTTCTCCTGCCTGAGCTCAGCATAAATTGTGTAGTGTGACATATGGTCTATCTTAACAATTACGTGATGCAACTCTTCTGCATGAGCCCTGCCCACGGGGTATTATGCCATATCTTTTTGTTTATCACCTGGGTGTGATATAACACATTTTTTTTTCTGCCTGGGCCCTGCTAATGAGGGTGAATTTAACACATCACTTGGTCCAGCACCTGCAAGACATGACTTTCCTTTCTCCTGGGTACCAAATATTTGGTGTATTGTGAAATAATGCTGGTTTCAACACCTAGAATATAAGAGGCTCCTGCCTGGGCCCTGCCCATAGGGGGCCTTGTGACATACATCTGCATACACTACCTAGGAAATGTCACTCTCCTTTTCTGCCTGCACCCTCCTAACAGAAATAATCATGACATATCACTGGACCCCACAACAAGGTGATGAGCCTCCTTTGACTAAATCTTAAATACATTGCTCAGTGACATATTGCTGAACCCTCAGAAGAGATTGTGACATACATCTGGCACCAAACTCAGGTAATGTTACTCTCCTGCTGACTCCCAATCCAGAGGAGTAATTGTGACATATTGTGGCCCAGTACACAGGTGTGGTAAAGACCCTCATACCTTCAACTAGCCAATAAGATAGATACTGTCTATTATAGCTAGGCTTAGGGAAAAGGTAAGATCCTTGGTGTCCCCTGTACAAAGGTGACACAGGTTTACCAGTCTCTTGCATGTGATATAAAGCCCTCAAGTGGTACAGAGAGTAGCATCACAGGTTCAAGGTCACAGGAGATATTGTTTCTCTTATGTACACCTTGCCAATCCTTAAAATAGTCATCCTCTGCTAGTCATTTAAGCATGATGAAAATAAAATAAAATAAAAAAGACAAAATCAGTCATCCTCACACATGGACACAACCCACTGGTGAGATCCTTAATCTCACACATAGAAACAGTCTACAGATGGAATTATGTCAGTTGTATGTGAACATCTGGTCACATATGATAGAGACCCATTTCTAAACCCAGTTCACATGCAGATGAGTACTCTTCTATTTAGACCCAGCAACTGGGGAGGTGTTCACTCCCATACCTGAGCTTAGAGTGACAGGTACAATGATGGGTCCATATCAGCATGAAGGTCCTAATGCAGATTGCAAATCTCATGTGAAAATTAGTTCATTTTCACACTGCTATCAAGAACTGCCCACTCAGGAGGCTGAAGCAGGAGAATTGCTTGAACCCAGGAGGTGGAGGTTGCAGTGAGCCGAGATTGTGCCACTGCACTACAGCCTGGTACCTGGCGACAGAGCGAGACTGAGTCTCAAAAAAAAAAAAAAAAAAAAAAAAAAGAACTGCCCAAAACCAGATAATTTATGTAAAAAAGAGGTTTAATTGACTCCCAGTTCCATCTGGCTGGGAGGGCCTCATGAAACTTACAATCATGGCAGAAGGGGAAGCAGGGACCTTCTTCACAAGGTGGCTGGAGGAAAAAAGTGAATGAAGGAGGAATTTCCAACACTAATAAAACCATCAGATCTCCTGAGAACTCACCCACTGTCCCAAAAACAGCATGGAAGAAACTGTCTTATGATCCAGTTACCCTCCTCCTTTGACACGTGGAGATTGCAATTGTAGATGAGATTTGGGTGAGGACATAGAGCAAAACCATGTATCTCATAAATTCTTTGGGTGGTACAGAGAGTACTAACAGAGCCCAGCACAAAGGTGAGATTATGACACTAGTATACACACATGGTCAAGAGTAAAGATTGTTGTTCTCTCACATGAGCATGGCCCACTGTTGAGGTTTTCTATCTTATATCTACAGGTAGTCAAAAGTTGCAATGTTGACTGTTATCCATGAATTTTGGTATGCAATGTTCAATCTCACATGGATTTTGGTATGCCGTGTTCAATCTCATACATGGATTTGTTAGGCATGGATTTAGTGACTCTGAAATCAAAATTTAACCCACGTGTCAGGCTGTGATTTATCTAAGGGGGCACACTGCCTAGAAAACATTGAGAAGCTGCTGCACAGATCACAGTTGAGATTGTGACTCATGTACTTCACCCAAGATACAAGACATGTTGACTCTCACACCTGGAACTAGGACATGTGAGGAACTGGTAATCTCATTCCTGGAATTTTTTGAAGGTGTGATTGTGACATATGCCTCTGTCAAACACCTGATTTGACTCTCCTGTCTGGGCTCGGTTCACAAAGAGAATCACGATATATTGCTGTACCCAACACCTAGGTGAGATGACTCTATTGTCAAGCCTTGGTGCTTCTTACAGGAAGCATTGTGACATATCACTGGGACTTGCACTCAGGTGATGTAAGTTTCCTCTACTACCTTGGTGCTGCCCACAAGGGCGATTGTGACAGATTGCTCATTCTAAAGCTGGGGTGATGTAACTCTTCTGCCCAGGCCCAGACTATAGGGGAGATTGTGACATCTCTATTCACTCATCACCCAGGTAGCGTGCTCTAATCTCTTGCCTGGTTTCTGCTCACAGGAGGGAAGCTGACATATCCCTAAGCTCAGCACCTAGCTAATGTGACACTTCTCTTCCTAGGTTCTGCCCACACAGGAGATTGTTACATATATGATGGACCAGTTCCAAGATGTTATTCATTTGCCCTGGCCCTGTCTTCACAAAGTATTGTGACCTGTTGCTGGGCCCAGGGCCAAGGTTATGTGACTTTCTTGCCTTGATTCTATCAAGAGGGGGCATTGTGACATATCTCTGGGTCCATAAAATATTTGATATGTCTTTCTTTTCTTATCAGTGTTTTTCTTATAAAAGAGATTGTTACATATCTGTGTCCAGCATCTAAGTGATGTGACTCTCCTCTCCTGCCTGGGCCATGGCCACAGATAAAAAAGTGACTTATCTCTGGGTGTAGCACCCAGGCAATCTGATTCATTTCTCCTAGTCTCTTTTCACAGGGGGCATTGTGAACTATCTTTTAACCCATCAACTAGTTGATGTAAATCACTTCTCTTACCTGGGCTTTGCCCATAGGGGAGGTTGTGACATATCACATGGCCAAGCACATAGGTGATGACACTCTCCTCTGATTGTTACATATTGCTTTTCTCAGCACCTACTTGATGTGACTCTCCTCTCACGCATCGTCCCTGCCCCTTGGGGTGATTATGATATATAGCTGGCTGTAGTCCCTAGATTCTGTAACTTTCCTCTTTTCCTGAGCCCTACCCACAGAAGGCAGTGTGCCATATCACTGGGGCTCTCACCTAGGTGATGTGGCTCTCCTGCTTTGGTCTTCCTCTCAGAAAGTATTGTGATGTATTTCTGGGCATAGAACCTAGACGACGTGACTCTCCTCTATTGTTTGGGCTCTGACTGAGGAGAGATTGTGATGTATCACTGGGCCCAGTGCCCAAGTGCTGTGGCTCTCTGCTTTCTCCTAGGCCCTGCATACATCGCATATGGTGACATACGGCTGGGTCGAAAACCAAGATAATGCAACTCTCTTGGACTGTCAACATTCACAGGTGTATTACCACATAGCTTTTCCTTTTAAACTTGAATCCAACAGCCATGAAAATAGTTATAACTACTAAATGCCACAATGTGGTAACTTGTTTCTCCTTTTTCCTTTCCTCTTCCTCCTTTCCATCACTTCCTTCTTCTCTTCTCCTCCTCCCATCCTCCTCTTCTTCACCACCGGTATTCCTCCTCCCCTCATCCTTTCCTTTTGCTCGTTTGCTCCTTTTTTCCCTCCTCCTCCCCACCTGCTCCTCTCCATTTTGTTTTCCTCCTCCTCTCCTTTTCCTTTTATCTCATTCTCTTACTTTTCTCCTACTTCACTCCTCTTCTCCTCCTTCTCTCTTCCTCTTCTCCTCCTGCTCCTCTCCTACTCTTCTCATCCTTTCTCTGTTCCTCATTTTCCTCTCCTTTTCTTCCTCTCATGGTCTCCTCCTCTCATCCTTTTTCTTCCACCTCTTCTGATCCTCCACCTCCTACTCTCCTTCTCCTCTCCTCCTGCTTTCTCCATCTTCTCCTCCTCTACCCCTCATCTTCCTCTCCTCCTCTTCCTCTTCCTCTCCTCCTCTCTTCCTGCTCTACTCCTACTTCTCATCCTTTCCTCTCATTCTTTTCTCTTCCCCTCCCCTTTCTCATTTTCCTTTCCTCCTTCTTCCCCCTCCTCCTTTGTTCTTCCCTTCCTCTCTTCCCTTCCTGATTCATCTCTTCTCCTCCTTCTCCCATCCTCCCATCCCCCTTTTCTCCCTCTCCTGCTTTCCTCTTCCTTTTTTCTCTATCTCTCCTCCTCTTCTCCTCCTCTCTTCCTCTCCTCCTTCCCCTCCTTCTCTTCCTCCTCTCCTCCTCCTCCGATTCTTTCTTCTCCTTTTACTTTTTTCTTCTCCTCTCTCCTTCTGTGCCTCTCCTCCTTCTTCTTCCTCCTCATCCTACTTTCTCTTCTCATTTTACTTTCTTCTTCTCATCTGCTCTTCCTTTTACTCTTTTTTCTCATTCTCTCCTCCCCCTCCTCCTCTCTTCTCCTTCTACTGTTCTCTTCCTCTCCTCCTTTTCTCTTCCTCTTCTTTTTCCTTTTCTTCTACTCATTTTCTCCTCCTCCTTTTGCCTTTTATCTTTTACTTCTCCTCCTTATTCTCTCTTCTTCTCCCCATCATTCTCCTTTTTCTTTTCCTTCTCCTTTTCTCTTCTTTATCCTTTGTCTCCTTCTTCCCCTTCTTTTTCTCTTCTTTCTGTTTCTTTTTCAACCCTCTCATCCTCCTTTTTCCCCCACTCTTCCTCTCCTACTCATCTCCCACTCCCTCTTTTCTCCTCCATCCTTTCCTTCTCTTCTCTTCCCTTTTCTCTCACTTTTCTCCATCTCCTGTTCTTTTCTCTCCTTTTTCATTTCCTTCTCTTCTCTGCCTCATCTCCTCTTCCTGTCCTCCTCTCCTTCTCTTTTCCTTCTTTCTCCTCTCCTTCTCTTTTTCTCTTCTCCCTTTATCCCTTCTCCTCTGGTTTCTTTTTCTCCTTCTCCTTTTCCTCATTCTTTTTCTCCTCCTCCTGCTCCTCTCCACCTCGATTCATTTTTTTCTCTTTCTTCTGCTCTCCTCTTTCTCCTCTCCTACTTGTTCTCCTTTTTCTCCTCCTCTCTTCCTATTCTCCTTTCTTCTCTTCTCCTTCTCTTTTCCATTCTCTTCCTCCTCTTTTCCTCTCCTCCTTCTCCTTTCTCCTTGGCCTCTTTTCTTCCTCTTCTTCTCCTCTCCTCTTCCTCCATCTTCTCCTATCTTCCTCCTCCTCTTTTCAGTTTCTTCTCATCTCCTCTTTTCTCTTCCTCCCTTTTTTTCTCATTTTCTACTTTCTCCTCTTTTCCTCCTCCTCCTTCTTTTTTCCATTCCTCTTTTTTATCTCCCCTCCTTGTCCAGTTATCCTTCTCTCATTTTTTTTCTCCACTTCTTCTCTTCTCACTATGTTCTTCTCCTTTTCTTTTTTCTCCTGTTCTGGTTTTCTCCTCCTTTTCATAGTCTCATTTTCTTTTTTCATCCTCCTCTTCCTCCTCTCCTACTCTTAGTGAGCCACTGGCCATGCCAAGCAGCACCCAGCACATGTAGCGCTAACCTCTACAGCGCTGTACTAGCAAGACTTAATGTGCATCTGTATTAGCTGATGGGGCATTCAGATGGAACCTAAACAGTGCACTTTTCTCCCTTACTGATATCTGACGACCCAGCACTATCCCCAAAAAGAATGTTTTATATACTGACCTGCCCATGCTGATATTTCAACACAGGAAATGCTTTCAATATTTCAGACTATAAATTCAAGGTGAGTACTATCTGTGATATGTAAGAAGCCTGGATGAAGAGAATAAAATAAGGCTCTGAGCCTTATTTTAAAGAGGTCCTTTCACTGTCATGAAAGAAAAGAGAAAAGTACTTGAAATAATCTTGTTTGGCAAAAGCATCAGAAGTAAAAATGTAAATGATTACAATTCTAAATACATGACATTCTAGAAGAAAATGTGGACACAGTATTGACCCAGGACACACTTATCTGAGAATCAACTATTTTTTCTCTTTTCTCTGATTCCTTCTCGGGAAAGATTATCTGAACAAATAACCACCTTCATCTTAAGAATGTGTCTTAAAAGCATGAAGACAGATCTCTGAAGGAAGCAGACTGCTTCTGCAGGACACAGGAGACACCCCCAATACTGTGAGTGCCCCAACTGCAGAAGTTGGAAAGAGAAATCCTCCTTTCCTGAACACACACCCTCACTGGAGAAGCTGAAAGTCTGTTTGTGGGAGCAGTTCATGACTACCTGGAGCTGAGTCAAGTTAGAGAGCCAAGCTGAGTGAAATACAGGGGTGGGGGAGACAGCAGGGAGACCCTGGGAGCTCACAGAGTCCCCAAACAGCCCATTCCTGCCTGACACCACAGAGACCCATCAGGAGGGAGGACAGAGGAACGGGAGGTAAAACTCCAAGCAGAGAAGGACTTCCCTAGCTGAACTTTGTAACAATTTGAACAGGGCAAGAAGCCTCTGGGCCAGAACTCAAGGGAAGGCCTGAACCTGGCTTGCAGATTTTACAGGCAGGAAAGAACTAAAGCCCTTTTCCTTCACAGCTCGAAGGTGGAAAGCCTTGGGCTATTTTCAAGCACAACTTGCACTCTACCTGAAAACAGACTCAGGGATGTTGTTGAGGGCACAGTGGGAGTGAGACTTGACCTGGGCCTTTGGTTTTCATGGAGCTGAGTGAGGCCAGTGACTATCAGCTTTCCCCCACTTCCCTGACACCTGCACGACTCAGCAGAGACAGCCATAAGTCTCTTACATACACAACTCCAGTGACCTGGGAATCTCTCCTTCATCCCCCCACAGCAGCCACACCAAGATCCACCCAAGGAGTGTCATAACTCAGATGGGCCTAGAGCCCCCAACACACACACAATGGTCCTTCATACAGACCCTGGTAGCAGAAGACAAAGAACATATAATCGTGGGCATCTTAAGGCCCCACACACGACTGCTCCTGCTCCACACTGCTGCAGCTGATGTTTTCTGGAAAGCACTACCTCATGGTAGGAGGCCAATCAGCACAAAAATAAAGCATTAAATCACCCAAGCTAAGGCTCCCCACAAAGTCCATTGCATTTTCCACCACATCCACTAGAACAGGCACTAGTAGACATAGCTGAGAGACTCATGGAGGGTTCACATCATAGGACTCTGTGCAGAAAACCCCAGTATCAGCCTGGAGCTGAGAAGATTCACTGGGTGGCTAGACCCAGAATAGAGACAACCAATCGCTGCAGTTTGGTTCACAGGAAGCCACATCCACAGGAAAAAAGGAAGAGTACTACATCAAGAAAACACCCTGTGGGACAAAAAAATGGGAACAACAGCCTTCGGCCGGCCCTAGACCTTCCCTCTGACAGAGCCTACGCAAATGAGAAGAAACTAGAAAAGCAAACCTGGTAATATGACAAACTAGGTTTGTCAACACAGCACCCCCCCCCCAAAAAAAAAGCACACTAGTTCAGCAGCAGCATTGGATTCAAACCAATAAGAAATTTCTAATTTATCTGAGAAAAAGAATTCAGGTTAGTTATTAACCTAATCAGGGAGGGACCAGAGAAAGGCAAAGCCCAATACAAGAAAATCCAAAGTATCATACAAAAAGTGATGGGAGAAATATTCAACAAAATAGATGGCTTAGAGAAAAAACAATCAAAAATTCAGGAAGCTTTGGACACACTTTTAGAAATGTGAAATGCTCTAGAAAGTCTCAACAATACAAGTGAACAAGTAGAAGAAATTTAGAACTCAAAAACAAGGTATTTAAATTAACCTAATTCAACAAAGAAAAAGAAGAAATAATAAGAAAATATGAACAAAGCCCCCAAGAAGTCTGAAATTATGTTAAATGACCACACCTAAGAATAATTGGCATTTGTGAGGATAAAGAGAAATCTAAAGTTTGAAAAGCGCATTTGGGTTAATAACAGAGAAAAACTTCCTCAGCCTTGCTAGAGATCTAGACACTCAAATTCAAGATGCATAAAGAACACCTGAGAAATATATCACAGAAATATTATCATCTAGGCACACTGTCATCAGGTTATCAAAAGTTAAGACAAAGGAAAGAATCTGAAGAGCTGTGAGACCGAAGCACCAGGTAACCTATAAAGAAAAACTATCAGCTTAAGAGCAGATTTCTCAGCAGAAACCATACAAGCTAGAAGGGATTGAAGCCCCATCTTCACGTCCTCAAACAAAACAATTATCAGCCAAGAATTTTGCATCCAGTGAAGCTTCATCTATGAAAGAAAGATACAGTCATTTTCAGACAAACAAATGCTGAGAGAATTCACTATTACCAAGCCTCCACTACAAAGAACTGTTAAAAAAAATCTAAATCTTGAAACAAATCCTGAAAACACATCCAAAGAGAATTTTTAAAGCATAAATCAAACAGAACCTATAAAACAAAAATACGAGTTCAAAACCAAAAATAAAAACAAACAAACAAAAAAAGCCAGGTGTGGTGGCTCATGCCTGTAATCCCAGCATTTTGAAAGGCAAAGGTGGGTGGATCACAAGGTCAAGAGTTAGAGACCGGCCTGGTCAATATGCTGAAACCACATCTCCACTAAATGTTAAAAAATTAGCCGTACATGGTGGCGAGTGCCTGTTGTCCTGGCTACTCAAAAGGCTGAGGCAGGAGAATCGCTTGAACATGGGAGGTGGAGGTTGTAGTGAGCCAGGATTGTGCCACTGCACTCCAGCCTGGGTGACAGAGTGAGATTCCATCTCAAAATAAATAACACCAAAGTATGCTGGCAACAAAGAGCATGATGAATGCAATGGCACCTCACATTTCAATACTAACATTGAAGGTAGATGGCCTAAATGCTTCATTTAAAAGACACAGAACTGCAGAATGGATAAGAACTCACCAACTGGAGTCCGGGCACCGTGGCTCACGCCTGTAATCCCAGCACTTTGGGAGGCCGAGGCGGGTGGATCACGACGATGTCAAGAGATAGAGACCATCCTGGTCATCATGGTGAAACCTCATCTCTACTAAATATACAAAAAATTAGCTGGGCATGGTGGTGCATGTCTATAATCCCAGCTACTCAGGAGGCTGAGGCAGGAGAATTGCCAGAACACAAGAGGTGGAGGTTGCGGTGAGCTGAGATCACGCCATTGCACTCCAGCCTGGGTAACAAGAGCGAAACTCCATCTCAAAAAAAAAAAAAAAAAAAAGAACTCACCAACCATCTGCAATCTTCAAGAGACTCACCTAACACATAAGGACTAACATAAACATAAAGAGGTGGAAAAAGGCATTTCACGCAAATGGACACCAAAAGCAAGCAGGGGTAGCTATCCTTATATTAGACAAAACAAACTTTAGAGCAACAGTGGTTAAAAGAGACAAAGAGAGACATTATATAATGGTAAATGGCCTCATCCAACAGGAAAACATCACAATCCTAAATATATACACACCCTAACACTGGAGCTCTTAAATTTATGAAATAATTACTAATAGTCCTAAGAAATGTGATAGCCAGTAACACCATAATAGTGGGGAACTTCAATACTCCACTGACAGCACTAGACAGGTCATCAATAAAGCAAGTCAACAAAGAAACAACAAATTTAAACCATACCATGGAACAAATGGACGTAACAGATATATACAATACATTTCATCCAACAACTGCAGAACATACATTCTACTCAACAGCATAGAAAACTTCCTCCAAGATTGATCATATAATAGGTCATAAAATGAAACTCAATAAATTTAAGAAAATTGAAATTATATCAAGCACTCTCTCAGACCACAGTGAAATAAAACTGAAGTCAACTCCCAAAGGAACCTTCAAAACCACGCAAATACATGGACATTGAATAACCTGCTCCTGAATGAGCATTAGGTCAAAAACAAAATCAACATGAAAATTGATAAATTCTTCAAATTGAATGACTATAATGGCACAACCTATCAAAACCTTTGGAATACAGCTAAGGTGGTGCTAAAAGTTCATAGCTCTAAATGCCTACATCAAAGAGTGTGAAAGAGTACAAACAGAAAATCTAAGGTCACACCTCAAGGAACTAAAGAAACAAGAACAAACCAAACCCAAACCTAGCAGAAAAACAGGAAATAACTAAGGTCAGAGCAGAACTAAATGAACTTCAAACAAAAAATAACTAAATAAATCAAAAATCTGCTTCTTTGAAAATATAAATAAAATTGATTGACAATTAGCAAGATTAACCAAGAGAAGAGAGAAAATCCATATAACCTCACTGAGAAATGAAGCAGGAGATACTATAGCTGAAACACTGAAATGCAAAAAATCACTCAAGGCTACCATAAACACCTTTACACACATAAACTAGAAAACCTCAAAAAGATGGATAAATTCCTGGAAAAATACAACCCTTCTAGCTTAAATTGGGAAGAATTAGATCGCATGGACAGAACAATAACAAAGAATCAGCTTAAAATGGTGATTTAAAAATTATCAACAAAAAAGGTCCAGGACCAGAAAGATTCACAGAATTTTACCAGACATTCAAAGAATTGATATCAATGTTTTTGACACTATTCCACAAGAAAGATAAAGAATGAACCCTCCCTTGTGTCTAGAAAAAGACACAAGAAAAACAAACAAAAAAAACAACAACAACTACAGGCCAATATCCTTGATAAATATTGATGCTAAAATCCTTGACAAAATACTAGCTAACCAAATCCAACCTCATGTCAAAAAGATAATCCACCATGATCAAGTGGGTTTCATACCAGGGATCCAGGAATACAGAGATGGTTTAACACACATAAGTTAACAAACGTGATACACCACATAAACAGAAATGAAAACAAAAATCACACAATCATCTCAATAGATGTAGAAAAAAGCATTTAACACAATCCAGCATTGCTAACACAAACCATCAACAAAGTTGACATACAAGGGACACAGCTTAATATAATAAAAGCTATGACAAACCCACAGACAACATAATACTAAATGGGGAAAAAGTTTGAAAGTATTCCCTCTGAGAATGGGAACAAGACAAGGATGAGCACTCTCACCACTCCTCTTTAACACAGTCCTGGAAGTCCTAGCCAGAACAATGAGACAAGATAAAGAAATAAAGGGCATACAAATAAGTAAACAGGAAGTCAAACTCTCCCTGTTTGCTGATGATATAATCATTTACCTTGAAAAACCTAGAGACTCCTCCAGAAAGCTCCTGGAACTGATAAAAGAATTCAGCAAAGTTTTTGGATATGAGATTAATGTACACAAATCTGTAGCTCTTCTATTCACCAATAGCAACCAGGGAATTAAATCAAGAAAGCAAACCCTTTTACAGTAGCTGAAAAACAATACAATACTTAGGAATATACCTAATAAAGGAGTCAAAAGACCTCTACGAGGAAAACTACAAAACACTGCTGAAATAAATCACAGACAACACAAACAAATGGAAACACATCTCATGCTCCAGGATGGATAGAATCAATATTGTGAAAATGACCATACCACCAAAAGCAATCTACAAATTAAACACAATTCCCATCAAAATACCACCATCATTCTTCACAGAGTTAGAAAAAACAATTCTGAAATTCATATGGAACCAAAAGAGAGGCCGCATAGCCAAAGCAAGACTAAGCAAGAAGAACAAATCTGGAGGCACCACACTACCTGATTTCAAACTATACTGTAAGGCCATATTCACCAAAACAGCATGGTACTGGTATAAAAATGGGCACATATTACAATGGAACAGAGAACCCAGACATAAACTCAAATACAGCCAACCGGTCTTCAACTAAGAAAACAAAAACATAACGTGAGGAAAGGACACCGTTTTCAATAAGTGGTGCTGGGATAATTGGCTAGCAACAGGTAGGAGAATGAAACCGAGTTCTCATCTCTCACTTTATAAAAAAAATAAACTCAGGATAGATTAAGGACTTAATTCTAAGACATGAAACTATAAAAATTCTGGAAGATAACATTGGAAAAACTAAGCATTGGCAAGGCAAAAATTGCATTACCAAAAACACAAAAGCAAATGCAGTAAAAACAAAGATAAATAGCTGGGACCTAATTAAACTAAAAAGCTTTTGCATGGCAAAAGGAACAGTCAGCAGAGTAAATAGACAACTTGGAGTGGGAGAAATTCTTCACAATCTATACATCTGACAAAGGATTAATATCCAGAACCTACAACAAACTCAAACAAATCAGTAAGAAGAAAAAAGCTTTCATTAAATGTGGGCTAAAGACACGAATACACAATTCCCAAAAGAGGATAGGCAAACGGCCAACAAACATAAAAAAAAAATTCTCAACATCACTAATGATCAGAGAAATGTAAATTCAAACCACAATGCAATACCACCTTATTCCTGCAAGAATGGCCATAATGAAAAGATCAAAATATTGTAGATGTTGGCATGGATCTAGCCATCAGGGAACACTGGCTGGTGGCAATGTAAACTAGTACAGCCACTATGAAAAACCGTGTAGAGATTTCTTAAAGAACTAAAAGTACAACTGCCATTTGATCCAGCAATCCCACTACTGGGTATCTGGCCAGAGAAAATGAAGTCATTATTTGAAAGAAATACTTGCATATACATGTGTCCCTCTCTCCCTCCCTCCCTGCCTCCTATCCTTCCTTTTTTTGAGACAAAGTTTCACTCTTGTTTCCCAAGCTGGAGTGCAAGGGCACAGTCTCATCTCACTGCAACTCCACCTCCCGTGTTCAAACAATTCTCCTGCCTCAGCTTCTCGAGTAGCTAGGATTACAGGTTCTACAAATGCTACAGGTGCATGCCACCACGCCCGGCTATTTTCTTATATATTTAGTAGAAACAGCATTTCATCATGCCAGCCAAGCTTGTCTCAAACTCCTGACCTCAGGTGATCTGCACATGTCGGCCTCCCAAAGTGCTGGGATTATAGGCGTGAGCCACTGCGCCCTGTGCACATGCATGTTTCTAGAAGCACAATTTACAATTTCAAAATCATGGAACCAACCAAAGTGCCCATCAATCAACAAGTGGATAAAGGAACTCTGGTACATATATACTCTGGAATACTAAGCCATAAAAAGGAATGAATTAACAGCATTTGCAATGTTGTAGATGAGATTGAAGACTATTATTCTAAGTGAAATAACTCAGGAATGGAAAAGCAAACATCGTTTGAGGGCACAAAGGCAGAATAATAATATAATGGACTTCAGGGACGTGGGGAAGAGTGGAAGAGGGGAGGAATAAAAGACAACATATATGGTGCAGTGTATACTGCTTGGGTGATGGGTGTACCAGGATCTCACAAGTCACCACTAAAAACCTTACACAACTAACCAAATACCACCTGTACCCCAATAACTTATAAAACAATAAAATTAAAAAAATATGTATTCTCACACAAACACAATTACTCCATTATTTATTTACAACTAAGGTTTATCTGTAGACTAAGAGATGTGTATATTTAACTCTATGTAAATCAATACTAAGAGTCCATATGTGCCTGCAGGAAGAGGTCACATGTTCAAAGAAAACTATATTAAAACTTATAAAAATATTCAGGATTCAGAAATGTATGGATTTTACTTATATTTGTATATAATTCTTAGCATATAATTTTTATTATGGCCATATAAATGACCCTGGAATCAACAGCAATTTAATTGCACATTTAAAAACAAATAAACTGTAGAATTAAATTGCTTGTGATACAAAGAATAAATGCTAGAATTAATGGATACTTCATTTCCTCTAAAGTGATTATTATATATTTTGTATGCTTGTATCAAAATATGCCATATATGGCATAAATATATACACATATTGTGTATCCACAAAAATTAAGAAGAATAAATTTAAATGTGAAAATAGTAATAAAATTTTAACCTATAGGAACAATATTTTTTATCTTATTGGCAATTTAAAGCTACTGGCAAAAAAGATTACTAGAGATGTTAGTCCATTACCTTACCAAATAGTGTATTCTTACCATCTTTTACCTACACCCTTGATTAACGTGGAATAGGTTAGTGGCATAATAACAATTTATTGAATTCACAATCATATTTAACATGTTAAAAATGTTGAATTGAAAAGTTAAGTTCACACCTAACTTATAATTTTAAAATATGCTGCATATTACTCCATAAAAGCACAATTAATAAAATAACATACTACTAAATTTCAAGTAAAATTAAGAATATTTCTCTTTCATAATAATTCAGAAGACTATTACTTTGAACACCTACCTCTTGCATCACTCAATATTATAAGTTAACTACAAAGAGCCTCTCTACTTAAATTTTCATCATGCATCTTACATTTTTATGTCCTTATCTTTCCACAAAAAAAGATCATAAATAATGCCTAATAAAAAAGAAACTCTCATATCTTTTATTCAGCAACAAGTAGGCACATGCTCTCACATGTGAATACACTGGGAATAATAAAACAGCATGAAGCAATTTCAGAGTTTAACACCATTATTATTCACTTTCAAAAAAATCTGTATTTTCAAAAGTATACTTTGAATGTAATTTCAATGCTCCAAAAATATTCTAATTCTTTTAAAGTTATATACAAATGATGCTTACACAAACTGTAGTTTCTATTTTCTATACTCAGCACTCTGATTTCATGTAACGTCTAATTTTAGAATGCCCTAGATATTTCTAACTGTGAATTATCCCCTGATATTTACTTAATTTTGAATTGAATAACTTTTATATTTACTGCAACTGAAAATATATTTGATTTTCTTTATGTTTAGAATAGTTTGAGGTATTGTAAAAAGCCTTAGCACATCTTTCAGGTTTGTAGAGTTTCTATCCAGCATGAATGTTATGCCTATTAAGAATTTCAGACTTTTTATATGCTTTGCCACATTATTCACACTTGTAAGATTCCTCTCCGATATGAGTTATCTTATCTGTAGTAAGAGATGAGGACTGGTTAAAGGCTTTGCCAAATTTTTCCCATTTGTAGGTTTGCTCTACTGTATGAATTCTCTTATGTTTAGTTAGGGTTAAGGACTAGAAAAAGGCTTTGTCACATTCTTCACATTTCTGGGTATTACTCCAGTGTGAATTACCTTATGTTTAGTAAAGGTTGAAGACTGGTTAAAGATTTGCCACATTCTTCACATTTGTAGGGCTTCTCTCCAGTATGAATTCTCTTATGGTTAGTAAGGATTGAAGACTGGTTAAAGGCTTTGCCACATTTTTTACATTTGTAGAGCTTCTCTCCAGCATGAATAATTTTATGTGTAGTAAGGGTTGAGAGTTGCTTAAAAGCTTTGCCACATCCTTCACATTTGTAGGGTTTCTTGCCAGTATCAATTATCTTATGTGTATTAAGGGTTGAGGATTGGCTAAAAGCTTTGCTACATGCTTCACATTTGAAGGGTTTCTCTCCAGTGTGAATCTTGTGTCTAGATAAGGTTGAGGACCATATAAATGCTTTGTCGCATTCTTCACATTTGTAGAGTTTCTCTCTAGTACGAATTCTCTTGTGTTTAGTAAGAGTTGAGAACCAGATAAATGCTTTGCCACATTCTTCACACTTATAAGGTTTCTCTCCACTATGAGTTATCCTATGAGTAGTAGGATTTGAGGCTTGATTAAAAGCTTTGCCACATTCTTCACATTTGTAGAGTTTCTCTCTAGCATGAATTATTTTTTGTGTAGGAAGGGTTGAGGTTGCTTAAAAGCTTTGCCAAAGTCTTCGCATTTGTAGGGTTTCTCTTCAGTTTGAATTTTTTTATGATTAGTAAAGGTTGAGGACCAATTAAAGGTTTTTCCACATTCTTTACATTTATAGGACTTCTTTCATGTATAAATGCTTTTATGCTGCATTTTGTGTGAAATTATGCAAAATGATTGGACACATTTTTTACATCTGAAAGATTTATTTCCAGTATGTCTGTTTGAATTTAAAAATTTATTAAAAACTTTCAGATACTTATCACATTGAAATACTATGCTCTGGGTAGTTGTGAAATACTGGTTAAGTCCATTATAACCTTCTTTGTCCACCTGACACTCATCTACACATTTACAGCCTTTTTTAAACTGTAAACTCTCATGTCCACATTTTTCATATCTTCTCAGTATTACTTTTTGAAAAGAATTTTCCATGCCCTGCTCTGGCCAAAGGTCTTCAGCAAAATGAGGACATATAACTGAAAAATAAATAAATAAAAATAATAAATTACTCCACTTGCTAAAGTCACATGGATATAGTTTAAAAATCTTACCTATAATATTATACAAACTACATAATCAAAATGGCATTGCAAAATACCACAGGCCCTAATTCTTTCATAGACATATAAGTGTAACAGAAACATACAGACCCAAATACCTCTATGGAAAATTTATAAATGAGTTAATTCTGTGCAGTGTCCCCAGTGAACACAACACAAAAAAACACATAAAAGAAAAATAAAAGTCTGTTAAATTTATCCAACACAGCTTTTCCTGCTTCCCACTATAACATAGTGCCTTTAGAAGTAAATCATCAGCTCTTGGTTTCTGTTTTAAAATAAAATACTGGCACATTCACTGTTATTTCTGGCTTTAGGGGCTTTTTCTGACACTGGTTTCTATCTCTCATGACATAAAGTACTGAAAGAAATGGTGGTATATTTTGAAATGAGAGTTTGAATCTGCTGAGACCAAAGAAAAACCTTACAGCAGCAGAGAGACAGCAGAGCTACAGACCGGGAACCGAATGGCAAGTGATTACTGACTCCTACAGAGTAACATTAGTAAACTCTCTTAAATAAAAAACACAGCTTCTTCTCTGAGGGAAAAAAAAAAAATGGAGGATGCCATTGCGGCGGGGGGCCCTGGGATGAGGAACAGTGGTGGTTTCTGAGGATGTTTGGGCAGCAGCATCAGAGCCAGTGTCTCAGCCTTGGACAGGTCTGGGGCCCGGTCTGCGGTTGGGCCACAGAGCTTATGGAGGCAAGGCCAAAGATAAGGCGTGGATGCCCGTCACCAATCTGGGCAGCCTGGTTAAGAACATGAAGATCAAGTCCCTGAAGATCTGTCTCTTCTCCATGCCTATCAAGGAATCTGAGATCACTGACTTTTTCCTGGGGGCCTGTCTCAAGAATGAGGATTTGAAGACTATGCGGTGCATAAGCAGACCCGTGTCAGCCAGCGCACCAGGTGTAAAGTGTTTGTTTCCATCGGGGACTACAACGGCCACATTGGTCTGGGTATTTAGTGGTCCATTGTCCTGGCCAAGGTCTCCATTGTCCCTGTGTGCAGAGGCTACTGGGAAACAAGATCAGTAAGCTCCACACTATTTCTCACAAGGTTAAAGACCACTGTGGTTCTGTGCTGGTGAGCCTCATCCCTGTGCCCAGGGCCACATGCGCCTGTGCCCAAGAAGCTGCTCATGATGGCAGGTATTGATGACTGCTACACCTCACCCCGGGGCTGCACTGCCACCCTGGACAACTTCACCAAGGCCACCTTTGATGCCATCTCTATGAACTACAGCTACCTGACACTCAATCTCCAGAAGGAGGCTGTATTCACCAAGTCTCCCTATCAGAAATGCACTGACCACCTCGACAAGGCCTACACCAGATTCTCTGTGCAGAGGACCCAGGCTCCAGCAGCTACAACACAGGATTTCATACAAGAAAAATAAATGAAATAAGCCTGTAAAAAGAAATAAATAAAACTAAACACAAAATTTTAGAGTACATGTATAAGAAACTCCCATAATCACCAGTCAAGACAATTGTTTTCAGACTGCCAGAAAAAAGCTACATTATAAAGATTTTGACAAGTAACATTTTTTAATGTCCAAATCTAAATCAAAGATCATAATATATACAAAATAGGGCAACATAATCCCACCAAAAATATAAAATTTTCTGAATAAAACATAAAAAAGTATACATTAATTTAAATAATTGTTAATAAATTGAAAAATACTGATTTAAATACAGAGACAAATATGGAAAATCAGAAAAATGAGGATGAAAATAAAATTATGTAAGATTACAAAATATTAGAAATTCTGGAGAAAAAAATACAAAAAAAAAAGATTAACAGATCCTAAAAGAAAAAAAAAAGGTAAAAATAAAGAAGTTTAACAAACTAGGAACACAAAAAGATATTTATAACAAACACATATATAAGCACAATTTCAAAAGCCACAGACAAAATGATTATCTTTGGAGCTGAATATAAAAGTGATGTCCCAAATCAGGCATGGTGGCTCACTCCTGGAGTCCAGGCACTTTGGAAGGCTGAGGTGGGCAGGTTACCTGACATCAGGAGTTTGAGACCAGCCTGACCAACATGGTGAAACCTAGTCTCTATTAAAACTACAAAACTTAGCTGGGTATGCTGGCATGTGCCTACAATCCCAGCTACTCAGGAGGCTGAGGCTGAAGAACCACTTGAACCCAGGAGGTGGAGGTTGCAGTGAGCTAAGGTCACACCACTATATTCCAGTCTGGCTAAGGAGTAGAGTGAGACTCTGTCTCCAAAAAAAAAAAAAAGAAGAAGAAGAAGAAGAACAAAAGTGATGTTCCATTTACAAATACAGTCTTATGAGATATAATCATAACTGTTAACAAAAATTTTGCAGGCAATAAGGAAACTGTGTGATGCAGTCATGAAAAAAGCTGTGAAAAAAATAGCTTCAATTAAGTGGGAATAATATCATCAGTGAATCTGTCCTGCAAAATAAAATAATAAAAACCTTTCAAAGTAACCAAATTCTATAAAAGTATATTGTAACTACATAGCCCCTACATATAAAACATGCTGAAAACAGTTCCTTCTACTGAAAATAACATGATTTTTTAAAAACACATGATCATATAAAAATACATTATTTTCTGGGAAAAATATGCAAATACTCAAAAGTAGAATTTCATAGCATTATTTCAGTAGTGTAGAAAACGTTCACAATAGCAAAGACTTGGAACCAACCCAAATGCTCATCAATGATAGACTGAATTAAGAAAATGTGGCACATATATACCATAGAATACTATGTGCAGCCATAAGAAAGGATGAGTTCATGTCCCTTGCAGGGACGTGAATAAAGCTGGAAGCCATCATTCTCAGCAAACTGTCACAAGAACAGAGAACCAAACACTGCATGTTCTCACTCATAAGTAGGTGTTGAACAATAAGAACACATGGACGTAGGGAGGAAAACATCACACACCAGGGCCTGCTAGAGGGTTGGAGGCTAGGGGAGGGATAGCAACAAGTGGAGGAATGGGGAGAGATAGCATTAGAGGAAATACCTAATGTACATGACAGGGTGATGAATGTGGCAAACCACCAAAGCATGTGTATACCTACGTAACAAACCTTCAGGTTCTGCACATGTACCCCAGAAATTAAAGTATAATAATTTTTAAAAAAGAAAACATTTATACACACCTCCTTGGAAATGTAAGAAAAATAAAATTTTTGAAAAAGAGAAAAAAGAAAATAAAACATTTATAATTATTCTCTGAAATTTGAAGAATAAAAGCATAGAAATCAATATAAACACTTGTTAGTGAATATACAACACAAAAAGATATAATTAACAACATCAATGTCAAATTTGAGGGAAGATGCAATCATAAATAATTTTTATATGAACTTGTTTATGTTTTTACCAGATTAAAATATATTGTTATATCTTTTAGAGGTTATACATAATCCCCAGGTACCACAAAAATATTTGTAAAAATACACAAAGAAAATAAGTAAAAGCATATCAATAAAAACATCAGAGACACAAAGAAATAACAAAGATATCTCTTTGTCAAATAAATAAAAATACTTAATAAAATAAGTCCTTCTCTTTCAGAAAATTATTTAAATATATATAAAATTAACTTTTAAATTGAGACATACTTTCAATAAACAGATTTATTTAAAAATTTTAAAAGCCAAGATCCGTCTTGCTTTTCTACAAGAGGCAGTTGAAATCTAATGATAAAAAAAGACTCAAGTGGCAGAATGGAATTAGACATCCCATGCAAATACTAATCAAATGAGAGCAGAAACAGTCAAAATAATATTACACAAGGTACATCTTAAGTCAAAAAGTATGATATTTTATAAAATATAATTGAAATTGAAACTCCAAAGAAACAAAGAAGGACATCAAGAAACAACAGATTCACTCACTGGGAGCCTATGACGTGTGTGTGTGTGTGTGTATGTGTATGTGTCATTAGAGTTCCAAATATATAAAGCAAATTTATATATATAAAGCAACTATGTCCAAATATATAAAGCAAATTTATATATATATATCCTATATGTATATATATCCAAATATATATATACATACCCAAATATATAAAGCAAGTTTATGACAGAATCAAAGAATGACAGACTGAATAAAGAAAATATGGTACATCTGAATTCTAGTACTTGAGTTTTAGTTGAAAAAAAAAAAAGAAAAGAAAATGTGGTACATACACACCATGGAATATTATGTGCAGCCATAAAAAAGGATGAGTTCATGTCCTTTTCAGGGACATGAATAAAGTTGGAAACCATCATTCTCAGTGAGCTGACACAAGAACAGAAAAGCAAACACTGCATGTTCTCACTCATAAGTGGGTGTTGAACAATGAAAACATATATGCCCTATGTGAATGGAAGAAACACATAGAAAGCAATATAATTATAGCAAGGTATTTTAATACCACACTTTCTATAATAAAAATAAAACAAGAAAGAATGTTAATAAGGGAACAGACTACTTAAAGGCAGTATAAAAACAGTATTCCAAACAAAATTATGGAGAACACTCCTCAACATCAGAATACACACTCTTCTCAATAGCTCATACATATTCCTCTCTAGACCACATCTTAGGCCAAAAAGGAAGTCTTACCAAAATTTTTAAAAATAAAATTCAATGAACTACTTTCTATGACCAAAATGGAATGAGCGTATATACAATGATAAGAGAAAAAAACTGAAAAATTTATAAATATATACAAATTAAGCAACACACTCTTGAGTGTGCTCTTATACAAAGGTTGAAATAGTTCATATTGTGAAGAGGTCCATGCTGCTCCATGCAATCTCCAGATTTAATGCAATGTTTTTTCAAATTTCTCACTGCATTTTTGAAGAAACAGAAACAGCAACCCCAAAAATATAAAGAATCTGAAGAGGCAATAAAGTACCCAACAATCTTGAAAGAAGGGAAGGAAGGAAGGAAGAGAAGGAAGGGAAGGAAGGAAATGAAACGATGCCAGAGGCACTAAAGTTCTTGATTCAAAACACATTACAAAGCTACAGAATTAAAACAATTTGGTATAAATATAAATGTGAAAAAGTAGACTAATAAAATAGAATCTAGCATATATATATAAACTTTTACATATATGGTCATACAAGGAGTCATTTAGATGATCATAATTACTGCAGCATTGTTACTGTAAGCCAATAGGTAAAAGCAATGCAAATTTCTTTCAACAAATCATTCAGTAGATACAATTTGAAATATAAAAATTCTGGAAAATCACTCAGTATTCAAAAATCAGGAAATAGTCTACCAACTATAAAGATAAATCTTGTTGGCATTATGTAAAATGAAATAAGCCAGCCACAAAAAGACAGAGATTGTATGTGATACATGAAGCAGTTCACTCTTAGAAAAAAAGAACAGAGTGGTCTGTGCAAAGTGCCATAAAAGAGAAAAAAATGGGGCCAGGTGTGGTGGCACACACGTGTAATCCTTGCAGTCTGGGAAGCTAAGGCAGGTCGATCACCTAAGGTCAGGAGTTTGAAAGCAGCCTGGCCAACATGGTGAAAACCCATCTCTATTAAATACAAAAATTAACCATTCATGGTGATGAGCACCTGTAATCCCAGCTACTCAGAAGGCTGAGGTACAAGAATTGCTTGAACCTGAGAGGTGAAGGTTGCAGTAAGCTGAAATCATGCCATTGTACTCCAGGCTGGGTGACAGAGCAAGACTCAATCTAAAAAAAAAAAAAAAAGGTAGTTGGTTAATATTTATTAAGATTTAGCATTGCAAGATAAAAACATGTTAGCAATATGTTGCATGACAATGTCAAAATAATATGACTAAACTGAATATTTAAAAATATTTTGTGGTAAATTTTGTTAATTTTGTGCAAGTAACAATAAACAATAATACCTATAAAAGAGTTATGATAGTTTTAAAGTTATTCAAATCCAAAAGTGTTTCTCCTACACAAAAATCATACAGATTCACAAATAAATGAGATATTGAAATTACAAGAATTGCTGGGCATGGTGGCTCACGCCTGTAATTCCATCACTTTGGGAGGCTGAGGTGGGTGGATCACAAGGTCAGAAGTTCAAGACCAGCCTGGCCAACATAGTGAAACACCTCTTCAAAAAAAATATAAAAATTAGCCAGGCACAGTGGCATGCACCTGTAAGCCCTGCTACTCGGGAGGCTGAGGGAGGAGAATTGCTTGAACCTGGGAGGTGGAGGTTGCAGAGAGCCGAGATCACACCACTGCCTTCCAGCCTGGATGACAGAGCAAGAGTCTGTCTCAGGAAAAAAAAAATTCAGGAAATTACAAGAATTTTATGACTACTCATCTACACAGTATTAAAAAACTACTCACAACAAACCTGTACAACAAACATATAAACTATAAAAAAAAAATACAAGGAGGCAACAAACCACATTGCCATGTATGTACCTATGCAACAATCCTGCATGATCTGCATATGTGCCCCAGAACCTAAAGTACAATTAAAAAATAAAAGAAAAATAATACAAGGATAACACTTGTGCAGGCAAACAAACATAGAGATAATTCCGTTGCAAAAATATCTGGCTGATTCATATTTGAATCATATTTTTAAAAAATGGCTGATTCATATTTCATTTCGCTCCACACTGTCTTAAATTGTACAAACTCAAATATTGTCATGCATAATTATAATATCTACTAAAAAATAAAAACACAATTGACAGATGTGGAGTAGCATACCCTAAAATACATAACACCAGAATATAAAATTAAACTATGAAGTGTAAAACTTATTAGATTTCATCAAGTAGATCAATATATTAAGAAAATCTTAGAAAAAGAATATGGGGAAACATAATACAGAAGTTACTTGAAGATTAAAAAAATGAAAATTTTCCAAATTTTGATATAATTTTAAAAATACTTTTAACCAATATTACTTGATTTAAATTTGTTTCACTTTAAAAAAGATGAAAATAAAAAAATTTCCAAAATAAAAGGTGAGGGTGTTGTTCATCACCACTAGCGCAATTCTACAAAAAAAAAAAAAAAAAAAAAAAGTGCTACGTGGTAGCCAGACACCGTGGCTCATGCCTGTAATTCTACACTTTCAGGAGGTTAAGGCTGTCAGAACACTAGAGACCAAGAGTTTAAGATCAGGCTGAGTAATACAGTGAGACTCTTCAAATAAAAAAAGAAATGCTAAAATGAGTCAATTTTATTTAAAAATAAAATAATACTGGACAGCAGCATAAAACCATATATAAAATAAAGCTCTCTGTTAAATGTAAATACAGAAATATAAAACTCTTTACTATCATAATGATGATGCATAAAACCCTTAAAGCTCTTCTGCAGAATATTTAAAACAGAACAAAAATCTGCATAAGTATGTCAATACACAGTATAATTTTAATATTAATAACTGAAAAATAGGCATGTAATTTTTATAGTCAATTGAAATTGTCATGCGATTAAAATATATTGTTTTATTTTAAAATGTTACATGTAAACTCCATTGTTTTGTTTTTGTTTTCAGACAAAGTTTCACTCTTATTGCCCAGGTTGAAGTGCAATGGCAGATCTCAGCTCACTGCAGCCTCCACCTCCTGGGGTCAAGCAATTCTCCTGCCTCAGCCTCCCATGTAGCTGGGATTACAGGCATGCACCACCACACCTGCCTAATTTTATATTTGTAGTAGGGACGGGGTTTCACCATGTTGGTCGGGGTGGTCTTAAACTCCTGACCTCAGTTGATCCATGTGCCTTGGCCTTCCAAAGTGCTAGGATTACAAGTGTGAGTCACCGTGCCCAGCTGTAAACCTTACTTTTTAAGATGATATGGTTTGGCTGAGTCCCAACTCAAGTCTCATCTTTAATTCCCACATGTTCTGGGAGGGATGTTGTGGAAGGTAATTGAATCCTGGGGGCAGGTCTTTTCTGTGCTGTTATCATGACAGTGAATAAGTCTCATGAAATCTGATGGCTTTATAACAGAGTTTTTCTGCACAAGCTTTCTCTCTCTCATCTGCCACCATGTAAGTCACGCCTTTCACCTTCCACCATAATTGTGAAGTCTCCTCAGTCACATGAAACTATAAGTCCAATAAACCTCTTTCTTTTGTAAATTGCCCAGTCTAAGGTATGCATTTATCAGCAGTATGAAAATAGATTAATACAGAAGATGATTAGGAAGATAATATTTATAGAGACTATGCAAAACAAAATTTAAAAAATAATTGAAGCACATCACTACACAAATAAAATAAAATTTAAGGAAATAAAACAGTACATAAGAAAAAATATACCACCCAGGAACACATAAAACAATAAACTAGTAACTTTATTTTTTTTGACATTTTAATTAGAACAGAAATAAACTAAATATTTTATTTCTAAGCAAAAACAGAACTCCAGCATAAATCCTGTTTGTTTGAGAAAATTCACAATACATTTTAGAAATCTAATGGATATATTCAAAATGTTATCTAATAAATAACAAGGTCAGGTCTACTCCAAATCTAAGAATCTCATTTAAACATAAGGTGCCACACAACTACTAGGGCTGTTTTTTGTTGGTTATAAACAATACTTAATGTATAAACAATACAGTCATATGGCTTTAAACTCAGTTGCAGAGATCTACAATTTATTATTACTTTCAGTGTTAGAGCTAGAGGGTAATTTTTCAAAATTGGCACTCAACTCCACTTAGTTACCCGTCAACAAATACAGAACTGAACTGTTAGCCATAAGCACACAAGCACTTTACAAAAAGACTCAGGAAATTATGCAGGAGACAATGACATAGCTTAACCAGACTCTGAACGACACATTATTTTGATTCACACGTACAAAAAGAACAGTCATATCTGCATGACTTAAGGTTGTCTAAACACAACTGTTTTATGTTTTAGACCTCTTGAGTGTGCCAGTTTACCACATCAAGGAGGAATCAAGGGATGTGCTCCTTCTAAAGAACCAAGGGCAAGTGGGGTGGGGTAGCTGCAGGAACACCCTGGGCAGAAGAGCTGCCTCAGGTTTTTGTGGCAATGAAAACAACTTGTCGCAATTAAGCAATACTTAGGTTTTATCTAGACTGAAGTTCAAAACAAAGGAGAGAATTATTTCTTTCCTTGAGCTTTTTCCAAAGCAATATGCGCATCTCATAATCAAATCTTAAATAGTACAAAGAGATAATCAGTTATCTAAAAATTTAATTTACATACATGTTGGCCTGGATTAAAAAGAAAAAAGTTTCCATAAAGAGGAGACTTTAGTGCTGTATGACTCACATAACTAAAAACAAACCAGGAAGTTTTTATTAAAAGCTCAAGGATAAAACTGAACATTGGTTGGCTACTGAACTCCACATCTGACAATAATTACTGACAGTTTTAAAATGTATATCCAAAATATAACCTCAGGAGGACCAGGTTTATTTATCCAACAGAGCAGCTCAAAATGTTGAGAGGCATCATTTGTTTAGATGTGAGGGGTTTTTCTCAAAGTTCATTTATTTAGGAGGGGAAAGTGATTACAGAAAAATTCTTGAAATAAATTGTCAATGAGTTGCAGATTCTAACAATACTCCACATCATCTTAGATATTTAAGTGCATAATTTCATAGTTTAAACAAATTCTGTCAAAGAGCTATTCAATATACTTAATCACTTTAACTTTCCATGAAAACCAAATAAAAATCACATCTGAATGATTTACTTCCATGCTTTTTTATCTGATTGTATACATATAATGTATGACACATCCAAGTACAAGAGACAGTTATCTTCTCTGAGAGGTGCAAGAGTGTTCTTCCATGAATGCCCTCTAATAGTGAAACCAGCAATTTTTATATATGCATTCATGTGCAGATAGATGTACTTCAAAAAACAAAGCATCATCTCTTCATCCATTGTTAACTTAATGGTAAGAATCAGGGCCACCAGGCATCGGTGGAGCACCAGAAGTTCCTGAAGGCACTTCGAAAGGATTTTTGGGAGTAGCATAGAGTCCTGGTGTAGGATAAGATCCTGTAGGGGCAGGATATGGAGCTCGTGGTCCCCAGGCTCCTGGTGGAACAGTGTTCCATGGAACAGGTGGTGCTGTCCAGGGGCTTGGGGAGGAGGAAGAGCCAGATATGGTCCTGGAGATGGATATGGCATATTAGGGGTAGGATACTGTCCTCCTATTCCTGGTGCCCAAGGTCCAGAAGACATGGATCCCCATGGACCTAAAGGACCAGCTGCAGCTGGATGTGTGGGTGCACCATATGGTCTAGGTAGCTCTGGAAAGGGTATATTTGATGTAGGATATGGCCCTGTGGGGTCAGGGCCCAGCATAGTTGGGGCTGGATAAGGACCACCAGGTGGGGGGGTGTGATGGTCTGGAAGGAGGAAAGAGTGCTGAGGGTCCTGAAGTTGGTTCGGTGGGAGGCACGGAGGGATACATTCCCACTGGTGCTGGTCTAAAAGGCACAGTACAGGGTGTTGCACGTGGTGGGAGTCCAGATGGTACAGAAGGTGGAGCACTCAGATTATTCCAAGGGTCGGAGCCTGGACAGTCTTGAGGAGGTTGGCCAGGTTTTATATTGCTCACAGCAGAAGTTTTGGCAGGGGAGAGTTCAGGTAATGCATCTGCCAACAAAAATTATCAGACATTTTCCCAGCAAGATCCGAGACTGCAGTAGAGTCTAGAAGCAGTGATGGGTCTGAGGGACTGGGCCCTGAAGAAGCGGGCATACTCTGACTGACGGCAGCGAGAGCAGTAGTGGCAACAGCACCAGCAGGGCGTGGCTCCACCTGGCGCCCATAATTTTATTTTTAAGAAATAATTTTAAATATAAATTAATTAAACTACTTAATAAAAAGAAATGTAGGATGGGTTCACTGGTTCACACCTGTAATCCTAGCACTTTGAGAGGCCGAGGAGGGCAGACCACCAGAGGTCAGGAGTTCGAGACTGGCCTGGCCAACATGGTGAAACCCCTACTCTACTAAAAATACAAAAATTAGCTGGGCATGGTTGTGGGTGCCGGTAATCCCAGTTACTCAAGAGACCGAGGCAGGAGAATCACTTGACCCTGGGAGGCGGATGTTGCAGAGAGCCAAGATCGTAACATCGCACTCCAGCCTGGGTGACAAGAGCAAAACTTAGTCTCAAAAAAAAAAAAAGGAAATAAATAAATAAAGAATGAATGAAAAAGAAACATAATCTCAGGACTTTGGGAGGCTAAGGTGGGCTAATTACTGGATCTCAGAAGATTACAGGTGTAATGCTACATACTCATAACCCAGCTACCTGAGAGGCTGAAATGAAAGAATCTTCTGAGTTTGGAAGGTTGAGGCTGCCATGATCACAACACTGCAAATCAGCTTGGTTGACAGAGTGTGACTTCTCTCAAAAATAAATGAATGAACAAATAAATAAATAAAATTATTTTGGAGATCCAAGATGGCCGACTAGGAGGAAGTCGGGATTGCAGCTCTGAGAGAAGGCGCAGAGGGTGAGTGGACGCCGCATTTCCAGACGGATTTTTTACTGCCCACAGACCAGGAGATTCACAGGAGGAGGAGCCCCACGGGTCGCCAGCGCCGGTGGTTTGAGCGGCGAGGCCGCTAGAGCCCTGGGGCAGGGAGCAGCGGCTCGTTGTACAGAGAGAGAGCGACTGAGTCCCCTCTGAGCCAGCAAGGGGAGCTGAAGCAGGGATCCAAGCCAGGAGACTCCAGAGCAAGGGCGCGCCACGAATCTCAGAGCCGCTGCTTTGGCTGCTTTGGCTGATGCAGTGGCTCACAGGGCAGCGGATTTTTACTGCCCACAGACCAGGAGATTCACAGGTGGAAGAGCCCCACGGGTTGCCAGCGCCACTGGTTGGACTGGCGAGGACGCTCGGCCTGCACCTGGGGCAGGGAGGAGCAGCTCCTTGTGCAGAGTGAGCGAGACTGGGTCCCCACTGGGCCAGCAAGGGGAGCTGAGGCAGGGAGTCAAGCCAAGAGATTCCCTGGCAAAGAGGTAGCCACTGGAAACACGGCTGAACCTGGGACGGTCCAGCTCTGTGGAGGAGGGGCGACCCCCACCGGGAAACACCCTGCAGTTCCCAGGGCAATTTGCCGTAACCAAGACAACCCGCCACTACAGAGACTCCGTCACTACAGGGGCAGGCCAGCATAGCGGAAGCAGTTCTAACTACACTCATATAAACAGGACTGCAGGGAAGTTCACACGGAACCTGGGCGGAGCCCACAGCAGCTCAGCGAAGCCTCTGCAGGCTGAGTGTGACTAGGCTGCCACCTTGTGGGCAGGGAAAACAATTGCAAGCCAGCGGAAAATCATAAAGTCCTAACTCCTCAGGACAGAACACCTGGGGGGAAGAAAAGGGGGTTTATGAGTTCAGCTACTGCAGACTTAAAATTACCAAAATCAGAAAGACAGCAACTACAAAGTCGATAGGTGGATAAATCCACAAAGATGGGAAGAAACCAGCGCAAAAAGGATGAAAACACCCAAAACCGGAACACTTCTCCTCCTACAAGGGAGCACAACTCCTCACCAGCAAGGGAACAAGACTGGATGGAGAATGAGTGTGATGAAATGACAGAATCAGCTTTCAGAAAGTGGATAATAAGAAACTTCCGTGAGCTAAAAGAACATGTTCTATCCCAATGCAAAGAAACTAAGAACCTTGAAAAAAGACTTGATGAAATATTAATGAGAATGGACAACTTAGAGAGGAATATGAGCGAATTGATGGAGCTGAAAAACACAACACGAGAACTTCGTGAAGCATGCACAAGTTTCAACAGCCGAATTGACCAAGCAGAAGAAAGGATATCAGAGGTCGAAGATCAACTCAATGAAATAAAACGAGAAGGCAAGATTAGAGAAAACAGGGTAAAAAGAAATGAACAGAGTCAACAAGAAATATGGGACTATGTGAAAAGACCTAATCTACGTTTGATAGGTGTACCTGAATGTGACGAAGAGAATACATCCAAGCTGGAAAATACTCTTCAGGATATTATCCAGGAAAACTTCCCCAACCTAGCAAGGCAGGCCAATATTCAAGTTGAGGAAATACAGAGAACACCACAAAGATACTCCTCTAGAAGAGCAACCCCAAGGCACATAATCATCAGATTCAACAGGGTTGAAAAGAAGGAGAAAATACTAAGGGCAGCCAGAGAGAAAGGTCGGGTTACCCACAAAGGGAAGCCCATCAGACTCACAGCAGATCTCTCAGCAGAAACCCTACAGGCCAGAAGCGAGTGGGGGCTGATATTCAACATCCTTAAACAAAAGAACTTTCAACCCAGAATTTCATATCCAGCCAAACTAAGCTTCATAAGTGAAGGAAAAATAAAATCCTTTGTGAACAAGCAAGCACTCAGAGATTTCATCACCACGAGACCGGCTTTACAAGAGATCCTGAAGGAGGCACTACACATAGAAAAGAACAACCAGTACCAGCCACTCCAAAAATGCACAAAATGGTAAAGAGCATCAACACAATGAAGAATCTGCATCAACCAATGGGAAAAACAGCCAGCTGGCATCAAAATGACAGGATCAAATTCACACATAACAATATTAACCCTAAATGTAAACGGACTAAATGTCCCAATCAAAAGACACAGATTGGCAAATTGGATAAAAAGCCAAAACCCATCAGTGTGCTGTATCCAGGAAACCCACCTCACATGCAAGGATACACAAAGGCTCAAAATAAAGGGATGGACGAACATTTACCAAGCAAATGGAGAGCAAAAAAAAGCAGGAGTTGCAATTCTCATCTCTGATAAAATAGACTTTAAAGCAACAAAGATCAAAAGAGACAAAGAAGGACATTACATAATGGTAAAAGGATCAATGCAACAAGAAGAGCTAACGATCCTAAATATATATGCACCTAATACAGGAGCACCCAGATACATAAGGCAAGTTCTTAAAGACTTACAAACAGACCTAGACTCCCACACAATAATAGTGGGAGACTTCAACAAACCATTATCAATATTAGACAGATCAACGAAACAGAAAATTAACAAAGATATCCAGGACTTGAACTCAGACCTGGAACAAGCAAACCTAATAGATACGTACAGAACTCTCCACCCCAAATCTACAGAATATACATTCTTCTCAGAACCACATCACACCTACTCTAAAATTGACCACATAATTGGAAGTAAATCACTCCTCAGCAAATGGAAAAGAACGGAAACCATAACAAACAGTCTCTCAGACCACAGTGCAATCAAGTTAGAACTCAGAATTCAGAAGCCAACCCAGAACCGCACAGCCTCATGGAAATTGAACAACTTTCTCCTGAATGTTGACTGGATAAACACTGAAATGAAGGCAGAAATAAAGACATTCTTCGAAACCAGCGAGAACGAAGACACCACATACCAGAATCTCTGGGACACATTTAAAGCAGTTTCTAGAGGAAAATATATAGCAATAAGTGCCCACATGAGAAAAAAGGAGAGATCTAAAATTGACACCCTATCGTCAAAACTGAAAGAGCTAGAGGAGCAAGATCAAAAAAACTCAAAACTTAGCAGAAGACAAGAAATAACTAAGATCAAAGCAGAATTGAAGGAGATAGAGACACGAAAAGCCCTTAAAAAAATCAATAAATCCAGGAGCTGGTTTTTTGAAAAGATCAACAAAATAGACAGACCACTAGCCAGACTAATAAAAAAGAAAAGAGAGAACAACCAAATAGATGCAATAAAAAATGATAAAGGGGATATCACCACAGATTGCACAGAAATTCAAACCATCATCAGAGATTATTACAAACAACTCTATGCACATAAACTAGAAAACCTGGAAGAAATGGATAAATTCCTGGACAGTTGCCTCCTCCCAAGCCTAAACCAGGAAGAAGTCGAAACCCTGAATAGACCAATAACAAGGTCTGAAGTCGAGGCAGCAATTAAGAGCCTACCACCCAAAAAAAGCCCAGGCCCAGATGGGTTCACAGCCGAATTCTACCAGACATACAAAGAGGAATTGGTACCATTCCTACTGAAACTATTCCAAATAATCCAAAAAGAGGGAATCCTTCCCAAATCATTTTATGAGACCAACATCATCCTAATACCAAAACCCGGCAGAGACTCAACAAGAAAAGAAAACTACAGGCCAATATCCATGATGAACATAGATGCAAAAATCTTCAATAAAATACAGACAAGCCAATTGCACCAACACATCAAAAAGCTTATCCACCATGATCAAGTAGGATTCATCCCGGGGATGCAAGGCTGGTTCAATATACGCAAATCTATAAATGTAATTCACCACATAAACAGAACCAAAGGCAAAAACCACATGATTATCTCAATTGATGCAGAGAAGGCCTTTGACAAAATTCAACAGCCCTTCATGCTAAAAACTCTCAATAAACTAGGTATCGACGGAACGTACCTCAAAATAATAAAAGCTATTTATGACAAACCGATAGCCAATATCATACTGAATGGGCAAAAACTGGAAGCATTCCCTTTGAAATCTGGCACTAGTCAAGGATGCCCTCTCTCACCACTCCTATTCAATACAGTACGGGAAGTTCTAGCCAGAGCAATCAGACAAGAAAAAGAAATAAAGGGTATTCAATTAGGAAAGGAGGAAGTCAAATTGTCTCTATTTGCAGACGACATGATTGTATATCTAGAAGACCCTATCATCTCAGCCCAAAATCTCCTGAACCTGATAAGCAACTTCAGCAAAGTCTCAGGATACAAAATCAATGTGCAAAAATCACAAGCATTCCTATACACCAATAACAGACTTAAAGACAGCCAAATCAAGAACGAAATGCTATTCACAATTGCTACAAAGAGAATAAAATACCTAGGAATACAACTAACAAGGAACGTAAAGGACCTCTTCAAGGAGAACTACAAACCACTGCTCAATGAAATAAGAGAGGACACAAACAGATGGAGAAACATTCCATGTTCATGGTTAGGAAGAATTAATATCGTGAAAACGGCCATACTGCCCAAAGTAATTTACAGATTCAATGCTATACCCATCAAGCTACCAATGACCTTCTTCACAGAACTGGAAAAAACCACCTTAAACTTCATATGGAACCAAAAGAGAGCCCGCATAGCCAAGTCAATTCTAAGCAAAAAGAACAAAGCGGGAGGCATCACACTACCGGACATCAAACTCTACTACAAGGCTACAGTAATCAAAACAGCATGGTACTGGTACCAAAACAGAGATATAGACCAATGGAACAGAACAGAGGCATCAGAGGTGACACAACATATCTACAACCACCCGATCTTTGACAAACCTGATAAAAACAAGCAATGGGGAAAGGATTCCCTGTTCAATAAGTGGTGTTGGGAAAACTGGCTAGCCATATGCAGAAAGCAGAAATTCGACCCCTTCCTGACACCTTACACTAAAATTGACTCCAGATGGATTAAAGACTTAAACATAAGACCTAACACCATAAAAATACTAGAAGGAAACCTAGGCAAAACCATTCAGGACATAGGCGTAGGCAAGGACTTTATGACCAAAACACCAAAAGCATTGGCAACAAAAGCCAAAATAGACAAATGGGACCTAATCAAACTCCACAGCTTCTGCATGGCAAAAGAAACAGTCAATAGAGTGAATCGGCAACCAACAGAATGGGGAAAAATTTTTGCAGCCTACCCGTCTGACAAAGGGCTGATATCCAGAATTTACAACGAGCTAAAAATGATATACAAGAAAAAAACAAACAAGCCCATTCAAAAATAGGCGAAGGATATGAACAGATACTTTACAAAAGAAGACATACATGAGGCCAAGAAACATATGAAAAAATGCTCATCATCACTGGTCATTAGAGAAATGCAAATCAAAACTACATTGAGATACCATCTCATGCCAGTTAGAATGGCGATCATTAAAAAAACTGGAGACAACAGATGCTGGAGAGGATGTGGAGAAATAGGAACACTTTTACACTGTTTGTGGGAGTGTAAATTAGTTCAACCACTGTGGAAAACAGTGTGGCGATTCCTCAAGGACCTAGAAATAGAAATTTCATTTGACCCAGCAATCCCATTACTGGGCATATATCCAAAGGATTATAAATCGTTCTACTATAAGGACACATGCACATGAATGTTCATTGCAGCACAGTTTACAATAGCAAAGTCCTGGAACCAACCCAAATGCCCATCGATGACAGACTGGACAGGAAAAATGTGGCACATATACACCATGGAATATTATGCAGCCATAAAAAACGATGAGTTCACGTCCTTTGTAGGGACATGGATGAACCTGGAAACCATCATTCTCAGCAAACTGACACAAGAACACAAAATCAAACACCACATGTTCTCACTCATAGGTGGGTGTTGAACAAGGAGAACACATGGAGACATGTTGGGGGGGAGTGGGGGGGACAGCAGGGGTGTGGGGAGTTGGGGAGGGTTAGCATGGGGAGAAATGCCAGATATAGGTGAAGGGGAGGGAGGCAGCAAATCACACTGCCACATATGCACCTATGCAACAACCTTGCAGGTTTTTCACATGTACCCCAAAACCTAAAATGCAATAAATAAATAAATAAATAAATAAAAATAAATAAAAAATAAAAAAAAGAATAAAATTATTTTAAAAAATCATACAATTATTTAGTGGCTTAAGAAAAAAGCAAACGATATGCTTCCTACAAGACTCACTTAAGTACTGAGTCCACTAGACTAAACCACAGACTGAGAAAAAAACTGCATTTTATGAAAATAGTAGCTACAATAGGATACTAGATATAATATGCTTTAAGTCAAGTGCTAATGTGAGACAAACATTGATATTATATACTGGTAAAGTGAGTTGATTTACCACAAATCTATAACTATTATATCTATCTATCTATCTATCTATCTATCTATCTACCTATCTATCTATCTCTATCTGTATAACATCAGGGTTCCAAAATATATAAAGCAAATATTGACAAAAGTAAAGCAAGAAATACATAGCAACATAATAATTTTAGACATCAAGACACCATTTTCAACAATAAACAGAAAATTCAGATAAGAAAATCAATAAGAAAACAGAAAACCTAGATATTACAGACTGTATTAATTATTTTGCACATCGAGGAATACCTGAGAGTGGATAATTTATAAAGAAATCAAGTGTATTTGGCTCACAATTCAGCAGACTATACAAAAACTGTGTACCAGCATCTGCTTCTGGTGAGAGTGTCACCAAGCTTACAATAATGGTTGAAAGTGAAGAGTAAATGTACATATCACATAAGAGATAGAGCAAATATGAGGTGAAGAAGACAAGTTCTTCTAATAAACCAGCTTTCATTTGAATGAACGGAGTGTAAACATTTCAATTACCAAGAAGATAATGCCAAGCTATTTATGAGGACTTTGCCCCCATGACCCAAACATCTCTCATTAGATCCCACATTCAACATTAAGGATTACATTACAGCATAAGGTTTGGAGAACATGAACATGAAAACCATATTATAAACCAACATGGTTTAACCGACTCATACAAAACATTACAGTCAAAAGCAAGAGAATACAAAACAGTCTTCTTTGCACTTGGGTACTGTGTTAGGACACATACTAAGTCTTATTAAATATAGAAATGCCAGCTGGGTGGTGTAGCTCTTGCCTCCAATCCCAACATTAAGAGAGACTAAGGTGAAAGAATCACTTGGAGTTAAAAGTTTGAGGCCAGCCTGGTTAACATAGTGAGACACTATCCCTAAAACTAATCAAAGAATAGTCCCAGCTACTTGAGACACTGAGGTGGTAAGATCACTTGAGACCAATAGGTCGAGGCTGCAGTGAGCCAAAATCAGGCCAGTACACTCTGGCTGGGTGACAGAGTAAGATCACGTCTCCAAACAAAAACAACAAATATAACAACAACAACAAATAAATTTAAGAAGACCAAAGTGACCCGAGATTGTGCATTGCACTCCAGCCTCGGCAACAAGAGCAACACTCCACCTCAAATAAAACAAGAAGAAAAACAAGAAAATGAGCTAAGAAAGAATATATACAAGATAAGCTATAACCAATATTAGGGTCATATGTGTAAATATAAACATACACATACGTAAAATCTGATTGTGATAGACATGTGGCTCATTTATCTTTTAATTAAACCCAACATTCACTTAAAGTATACAAACAAAATTGCAAATTGTCTAAAATTCTAATACACAAAACCACAAACACAATAAACTGATATTAAGAAACTTACACTAAAAAGACACACTAATATAGAACTTCAAGACAATAATGAAAGAAATGTTTACTCATAAAATATAGTTGGCAACATTAATTTACATTAACCAATAATTTGTCTAGTTAACAGCAATGTTTGACATTAACTGCGTTCAGAGATGGCAGGCATTTTAAATTTAGTAATTTAAATTTAGTATCTATTGTATGGCAATAAAATTTCAAAGAAAATGCAGTACAACCATAAATAGGAGATGCTAGTGAGAACCTTTTACTACAGAAGCATTTAAAAGAAAATAGTGGGGGAGGCAGGGGGCGGATCCAAGATGGTCAAATAGGAACAGCTCTGGAGTGCAGTTCCCAGCAATAACAAAACAGAGGGTGAGTGATCACCACATTTCCAAATAAGTTATTACTGCCCACAGGCCAGGAGATTCCCAGGCTGAAAAGTGCCATGAGTTTCCAGCACGGCTGTTTCAGCCAGCGCAGTGGGTCTTTACACAAAAACTCACACAAATCTGGGTGGCCACTTCAACTGGCACCTGGAATGCCTGGGAGACAGAGCCGCCTATCCAACTGAAAAAAAGGGGTCTGAAACAGGGAGCTAGGTGATTTGGCTCACCAGGTCCCACCCCCAACAAAGACCAGAAATCTGAAATGCTCTGCATTGAGAGTTTTGAAGCAAGAGCAGCTGGACCAGGGACAGTCCAGCTCTGTGAGGGGAAGGGCATCCACCATCACTGAGGCAGTCCACCACTACTGAGGAAATCTGTCATTACTGAGGCAGTCTGCCATTACTGAGGCAGACCACCATTACCAAGGCAGTTCTAACTATACCTCTATAAACAAAACCACAAGGAAGTTCGCACAGCAGCTGGGCAGAGCCCACAACAGCTCAGCACCTCTGCTGGCAGACTGTGACTAGGCTACCTCCTTGCTGGGCTAGGCAGCTCTGAAAAAAGGCAGGAGCACATCAGGAACTTCTAAATAAAGCCCCACCTTCCCAGGACAGAGCACCTGGGAAAAAAGGCGATTATGAGTTCTGCTGCAGCAGACATAAACTCACCTGTCCTGCAGCTCTGAATGGAACAATGGAGCACCCAGCTCAGCACTTCAGCTCCTATAAGGGACAGACTGTCTCCTCAAGCAGCTCCCTGACCCCTATATATCCAAAGAGACACCTCATAGAGGAGAGTTCACGCTGACATCTGGCGGGTATCCTTCTGGGACAAAGATAACAGAAGAAGAACCTGGCAGCAACCCTCACTGTTCTGCAGCTGCCACAGGTGATCCCCAGGCAAGCAGGTTCTGGAGAGGACCTCCAGTAGTCCTACAGCAGAGGGGCCTGTTAGAAGGAAAACTAAAAAACAGAAAGAAATAACTTCATCATTGACAAAAAGGACATCCACTCAAAGACCCCATCTGACAATCACCAACTACAAAGACCACAGGCAGATAAATCAACAAAGATGGGAAGAAACCAGTGCAAAAAGGATGAAAACACCAAAACCAGAATGCCTCTCCTCCTCCAAGGGATCACAACTCCTCACCAGCAAGGGAACAAAGCTGGATGGAGAATGAGTCTAATGAATTGACAGAAACAAGCTTCAGAAGGTGAGTAAAACAAACTTCTCTGAGCTAAAAGAACATGTTCTAACCCAATGCAAAGAAACTAAGAACCTTGAAAAAAGGTTTGATGAAATGCTAGTGAGAATAAACAGCTTAGAGAAGAATATAAATAACTCAATGGAACTGAAAAACACAACATGAGAACTTTGCAAAGCATACACAAGTTTCATGGCTGAATCGACCAAGCAGAAGAAAGGATATCAGAGATTGAAGATCAAATCAATGAAATAAAACAAGAAGGCAAGATTAGAGGAAAAAAGAGTGAAAAGAAATGAACAAAATCTAAAAAAATATGGGATTATGTGAAAAGACCTAATCTATGTTTGATAGGTGTACCTGAATGTGATGGAGAGAATGAATCTGAGCTGGAAAACACTCTTCAGGATATTATCCAGGAGAACTTCCCCAACCTAGCAAGGCAGGCCAATATTCAAGTCCAGGAAATACAGAGACCACCACAAAGATATTCTTCAAGAAGAGCAACCCCAAGGCACATAATCATTTCATTCACCAGGATTAAAATGAAGGAAAAAATGCTAAGGGCAGCAAGAGAGAAAGGTTGGGTTACACACAAAGGGAAGCCCATCAGACTTACAGAAGATCTCTTGGCAGAAACCCTCCAAGCCAGAAGAAAGTGAGGGCCAATATTCAACATCCTTAAAGAAAAGAATTTTCAACCTAGAATTTCATATCCAGCCAAACTTCATAAGCTTCATAAGGGAAGGAAAAATAAAGTCCTTTACAAACAAGCAACTGCTGAGAGATTTCATCACCACCAGGCCTGCCTTACAAGAGCTCCTGAAGGAAGCATGAAACATAAAAAGGAACAACCAGTACCAGCCACTCCAAAAATGGCAAAGAGCATTGACACGATGAAGAAACTGCATCAACTACTGGTCAAAACAAACAGCTGGCATCAAAATGGCAGGATCAAATTCACACATAACAATATTAACCTTAAATATAAATGGGCTAAATGTCACAATCAAAAGACACAGACTGGCAAATTGGATAAAAAGCCAAAATCCATCAGTGTGCTGTACCCAGGACCCATCTCACATGGAAGGTCACACATAGGCTCAAAATAAAGGGATGGAGGAAGATTTACCAAGCAAATGGAGAGCAAAAAAAGAAGGAGTTGCAATCCTAGTCTCTGAAAAACTAGACTTTAAACCGGCAAAGATCAAAAGAGACAAAGAAGAGCATTACATAATGGCAAAATAATCAATGCAACAAGAAGAGATAATGATCCTAAATACATATGCACCCAATACAGGAGCACCCAGATACATAAAGCAAGTTCTTAATGACCCACAGAGAGACTTAGACTCCTACACAATAATAGTGGGAGACTTTAACACTCCACTGTCAATATTAGACAGACCAATGAGACAAAAAATTACAAGGATATCCAGGACTTGAACTCAGATCTGGACCAAGCAAACCTAATAGACATCTACAGAACTCGCCACCCCAAATCCACAGAATATATATTCTTCTCAGCACCACATCACACCTCCTCTAAAACTGACCACATAATTGGAAGTAAATTAAGTCTCAGCAAATGCAAAAGAATGGAAATTATAAGAAACAGTCTCTCAGACCACAATGTAATCAAATTAGAACTCAGGATTAAGAAACTAACTCAGTGGGGAGAGATAGCATGGGAGAAATGCCAGATATAGGTGATGGGGAGGAAGGCAGAAAATCACACTGCCATGTGTGTACCTATGCAACAATCTTGCATGTTCTTCACATGTACCCCAAAACCTAAATACAATTAAAAAAAAAAAAAAGAAACTAACTCAGAACTGTACAACTTCATGGGAACTGAACAACTGGCTCTTGAATGTTGACTGGATAAACAATGAAATGAAGTCAGAAATAAAGACGCTCTTTGAAACCAACAAAAATGAAGATACAATGTACCAGAATCTCTGGAACACATTTAAAGCAGTGTGTAGAGGAAAATTTTTAGCAATAAATGCCCACATGAGAAGCAAGGAAAGATCTAAAATTGACACCCTATCATCAAAACTGAAAGAGCTAGAGGAGCAAGATTTAAAAAAACACTCAAAAGCTAGCAGAAGACAAGAAATAACTAAGATCAGAGCAGAACTGAAGGAGACAGAGACACAAAAAACCCTTCAAAAAAACACAATAAATCCAGGAGCTGTTTTTTTGAAAAGATCAACAAAATAGACAGACCACCAGCCAGATTAATAAAAAAGAAAAGAGAGAAGAATAAATAGATGCAATAAAAAAAATGATAAATGATAAAGGGGATATCACCACAGATTCCACAGAAATACAAACTGCCATCAGATTACTACAAACAACTCTATGAAAACAAACCAGTAAACCTGGAAGAAATGGATAAATTCCTAGCCACTTGCACCCTCCCAAGCCTAAACCAGGAAGAAGTTGAACCCTGAATAGACCAATAACAAGGGCTGAAGTTGAGGCAGCAATTAATAGCCTACCATCCAAAAAAGCCCAGGTTCAGATGAGTTCACAGCCAAATTATACCAGACATACAAAGAGGAGCTGGTACCACTCCTTCTGAAACTATTCAAAACAATACAAAAAGAAAGAATCCTTCCCAAACCATTTTATGAGACCAATATCATCCTGATATGAAAACCCAGCAGAGACTCAACAAGAAAAGAAAACTTCAGGCCAATATCCATGAAGAAAATAGATGCAAAAATCTTCAATAAAATACTGGCAAACCAATTGCAACAGCACATCAAAAAGCTTATTCATCATGATCAAGTAGGCTTCATCCTGGGGACTAGTTCAACATATGTACATCTATAAAGGTAATTCACCACATAAACAGAACCAAAGACAAAAATCACGATTACCTCAATAGATGCAGAGAAGGCCTTTGAAAAATTTCAAAAGCCCTTTATGCTAAAAACTCTCAATAAACTAGGTATCGACAGAACCCAAAATAATAAAACCTATATACAACAAACCCACAGACAATATAATACTGAATGGGTAAAAACTGGAATCATTCCCTTTGAAATCTGGCACTAGACAAGGATGTCCTCTCTGACCACTTCTATTCAATATAGTATTGGAAGTTCTAGCCAGAGCAATCAGGCAAGAAAAAGAAAGTAATTGTATTCAATTAGGAAAGGAGGAAGTCAAATTGTCTTTATTTGCAGATGACATGATTGTATATTTAGAAGACCCCATTGTCTCAGCCCAAAATCTCCTGAAACTGATAAGCAACTTCAGCAAAGTCTCAGGATGCAAAATCAATATGCAAAAATCACAAGCATTCCATACACTAACCTTAATTTGACTTAAAGAGAGCCAAATCAAGAATGAACTGCCATTCACAATTGCTACAAAGAGAATAAAATACCTAGGAATACAACTAACAAAGGACGTAAAGGACCTCTTCAAGGAGAACTACAAACCACTGCTCAATGAAACAAGAGAGGACACAAACTATGGAAAAACATTCCATGCTCATGGTTAAGAAGAATCAATATTGTGATAATGGCCATACTACCCAAGATAATTTATACATTCAACACTTTTGCAATCAAGCTACCTATGACCTTCTTCACAGAACTGGAAAAAAACACCTTAAACTTCATATGGAACCAAAAGAGAGCCTGCATAGCCAAGACAATCCTAAGCAAAAAGAACAAAGCTGGAGGCATCATGCTACCTGACTTCAAACTATACTACAAGGCTACAGTAATCAAAACAGCATGGTACTGGTACCAAAACAGAAATACACACCAAGGGAATACAACACAGGCCTTCAGAGGCAACGTGACACATCTTCGACCATCTGATCTTTGACAAACCTGACAAAAACAAGCAATGGGGAAAGGATTCCCTGTTTAATAAATGGTGTTGGGAAAACTGGCTAGCCATATGCAGAAAGCAGAAACTGGACCCCTTCCTGACACCTTAAACTAAAATTAACTCCAGATGGATTAAAGGCGTAAACATAAGAGCTAACACCATAAAATGTTTCTTCTTGTCTAGAAGAAAACCTAGGCAAAAAGAACACCAGCATAGGCAAGGACTTCACAACTAAAACACCAAAAGCATTGGCATCAAAAGCCAAAATAGACAAATGGGATCTAATTAAACCCCAGAGCTTCTGTACAGCAAAAGAAACAATCATTAGAGTGAATAGGCAACCAACAGAATGGGAAAAAAGTTTTGCAATCTACCATCTGACAATGAGCTAATATCCAGAATCTACAAAGAACTAAAACAGATTTACAAGAAAAAAAAAAAAATTTTAAAGTGGGAGAACATGAACTGACACTTTTCAAAAGAAGACATGTGAGGCCAATAAACATGAGAAAATGCTCAGCATCACTGGTCATTAAAGAAATGCAAATCAAAACCACATTGAGATAACCTCTCATGCCAGTTAGAATGGCAATCATTAAAAAATCTGGAGACAACAGATACTGGAGAGGACATGGAGAAATAGGAACACGTTTACACTGTTGGTGGGAGTGTAAATTAGTTCAACCATTGTGGAAGACAGTGTGGTGATTCCTCAAGGACCTAGAAATAGAAATTCCATTTGACCCAGCAATCTCATTACTCGGTATATACCCAAAGGACTATAAATCATTCTATTGTAAAGACATATGCACACACATGTTCATCATGGCACTGTTTATGATAACAAAGACCTGGAACCAACCCAAATGCCCATCGATGATAGACTGCATAAAGAAAATGTGGAACATTGGATTGTAAAACCAATGACAACAGAATTTAAACCACAGACTTACTTTGATAGTACTCTTAATGGTATAACTTCTCCTCTCATTTTATGTCTCTCTTTGCTTTTTCTTGTGCTTCCTTTTTGAAAAAAAAAAATGTGTCAAATATACACCATGGAATACCATGCAGCCACAGAAAATGAATAGTTTGTGTCCTCTGTAGGGACATAGATGAACCTGGAAACCATCATTCTCAGCAAACTGACACAAGAACAGAAAATCAAACACTGCATGTTCTCACTCATAGGAAAGTGTTGAAGAATGAGAACAAATGGATACAGGGAGGGGAGCATCACACACTGGGGTCTGTTGGTGTGGAAGAGGGGAGGGACAGCAGGGGATGGGGAGGTTGGGAAGGGATAACATGGGGAGAAATGCCAGATATAGGTGATGGAGGGATACAGGCAGCAAACCACATTGCCATGTATATACCTATGTGACAATCCTGCATGTTCTGCACATGTACCCCAGAACATAAAGTGCAATAAAAAATACATATATATGTAATAAAAATAGAAAATATATGTATAAATTAAGAAAAGCCAAAATGTATAAATTTTTATGTTTTAAATATATGCATTTTCCACAAACTAAAACAACTGTAATCCAAGTTTAGAAGCAAAAAATAGCCTTACATTGCTAAATTATGCATATATTTAACAGAGCCTCATATATAAAACAAATATTTGGGAAATAAATTATGTTTTTATTTAGATATAGGCTGACAAAAATGGTTGAAAATTCTATAATTCCTTTTTGCCTGCCTGTATACTATCTAATTCAGGTACATGTAAATTTTAGTATATTGCCCTAAATATCTGAATCTAGAATTACAGACAAATTTGAAGTAAAAAATAGAAAGTAAAAATTTATATGGAGAGTGACATTAATAAGATTTAAAAAAAAAAAGGTTCCCTGTTTACTTATCCCCTGACAGCAAGAAAACTCATAAGCTATTCCTGACAAAAATGCCTTTATGAGAGAAGCAGGCATCACGGATCCCACCTGAAACGTCAGCTACATGGTACATTAAAGTTGAAGAATTGCTTCTGGTAAAAATATTAAGACCTGCTTGGGTAATGTAGCAAGACCCCATCTCAAAAATAAGTGCATTAAGAGAGCTCTGAGATTCAGGAAGGGAGTTGTGAAACGCTGCTAAGGCCCAAGATTGAAGGCAATCTTTTTTAGAAGGAAGGCACTCATTCAGGTAGCAAACTACTAAACTACTGTTTTTGGCTACAGATGAGAAAATGTTCCACCTAACTTGATTCCACTGAGAATTTTGAACTTAATCTATAACTATCCCTAACTTTTCCCAGCCACAGTCTGAGGGAGGTCCTGTTTTTCCAGAGGCCTGGATGAAGTTCCCCATTTTATAGCCATCCAGCAGGCCTACAGATCATGACTTTTACTGTGATCCCTGAAGCAGATCCATGACTCAGTTCATGACCAGTTCTGCCTATGTACAAACTCAGAGTGACCTGGGAGAAACCTCTTTTGTACTCAGTGAAAGCCATGCTCATCCACATATTGATATAAAGCCCACCATATGCAGACCTGACTGCAGAAAGCTGCCCTTGAAGCTGCCCTGCAGAGCAAAGTCCTGAAGGATATTCACTCTGTCCAAAAGTTAAATGAGAATTACAACTATCCAAGCCCCTTTTAATGAGACAGCTAATGGTGGACCTGTGTGCAAACCCAGCAGCTTTAAGACCAAGCTATAACCCCTCTTCACCACAAACCCAGAGGGCATTCTATCACTTGGCAGACCCAACAAAAATAGATTTTTACTTTCTCAAATCAGTTTATAAAAACTTGGAGAGCTGTTTGCTCATTCAAATTTACAGACACCAATGCAAAATTATTATTTCTTATTGTCAATTCTTCTATTTTAACATAGCACTGAAAGTATATGGAAGAAGAAATAGTCAAAAGAAAAATTTAAAGACATTGATATTGAAGACCAATAAGTAAAATGTTGCTGTTTGTATATCATGTAATCTTATATATTAACAAAACATAAACACTATATTAAAACCTGTGTAAACTAATAAATTTAATACTACTCAGTTAATTAGCAAAATATAAATTAACATAAAAGTTATGGTTCCATATACCTAAAGCAAACTATTTGATAAAGAAAAAAAATCTAATTTACAATAGCAGTAAAATAATCAATTTTAGAACAAATTTAACCAAGGAACTTATAAATCTTTTAAGTGAAAACTATATCAATGATAAAAATTAGAGAGGGCAAAAATAAATTTTAAAATATGTTATTTCTATTGAAAGAATAAGTATTGTGAAACTGCCATAATATGCAAAGTGATCTATAGATTCAACAGACTCCTTATCAAAATTCCAGTATTATTCCACAGTAATAAAAAATATAACCCTAAAATGTACATAAAATTACAATAAACTTTGAATAGCCAACACAATCTTGAGGAAAAAGAATAAAGCAGAATGACATCACACTATAATTTTGAACAATATTTCAAGACTATAGTAGTGAAAACAGGATGAAATGTGCAGAAAAAATTTTTTAAAAATCAATGGAACAGAAACCACTGCTGTCATGCATTTCAGTCATGATGCAAAACGAGAACTTAAAAAATAGGTTAACCCCAGGTGCAGTGGCTCACACCTGTAATCCCAGCACTTTGGGAGGCCGAGGTGGGTGGATCATGAGGTCAGGAAATTGAGACCATCCTGGCCAACATGGTGAAACCTCATCTCAAAAAAAAAAAAAAAAAAAAAATAGGTTAACATACAGTATATCAAAATTATGCAGATACCTGTCTCTCCACAAAAACAAGAAAAAATAAATCAGATTTTACACTTTATTGTCTGCCATGAACAGTACTTTGGCTGTCACTGTAGGAAGGAAGATCATTTAAGGAAAAGTAGAATTCTTAGATACTTTAGAAGCATAAGACAGAAGATGCCCTTATGTGAGAGTATAATTTTTTTTTAAATTACAGGCTTCTCAGAAACTATTTCCTTTGGATAACAGCTTCCCAAATCACTTTAAAGACTGGCTTTCTCCTTGACTTTGGACCGCTCATCCATGTCGTCTGTTGTATTCACTCTCACCTACCTGGGGGTTCATCCACCATCGCATGTTGCTTCATCTTCCAGGGCTCTTTTGCTTTCTCCAGACAGGTGACCGACTCTGGCTTAGAGGCAGCAATACCTGTTTTATTAAAAATAACAGGAATCTTGCTCATGTTTTCCAATTACCAACTTAGTAATGTGTTCAGTAAAGAGGATATAATATTCTAATAAATGTATCCCAATATACCAATTTATAACAGAAATTTTTAAATATTTATGAAATATTTTAATTTTATAGATTCTTAATTTCACTGCCTGTTACTACTCAATCAAAAATTCCTGATGGCAATTAGACTTTAAGGTGTGAGAAACAATGTTCTATGCCACTAAACTACTGAAATTATCACTAAAGTGAAGGACACAGATCAGCTCAGAAATATGGAAACTTCGGGTCAAAATAAAATATCTTGAAGAAATTCTTTTCTAAACAGACAAATCCCCAGGATTTTCTTGAAAACGGAAATCTGAAAGTATAAATAAGCAAAATACATTCTACAGAAAAGTAATGAAACCTTTAGTTTACATTAGGAATTCCATATTAAAGCTATCCTTACCCAGAAAGGCCAGGTTTCTGTAGTTCTCTAACATCACATTCCTATATAAATTCTGCTGTGCAGTGTCCAGGCATTGCCACTCCTCCAGAGAGAACTCTATGGTCACATCCCTAAATGTCAACAGTCCCTGGAAAACATAGACAAACACACATATTTACAAAGTAGGTCTGGGCAGAATTTTTCATTTGACTCAAGGTAAAATGAGAAAGTGAATAGAACTGGTTCTGACTTATAAGAGTGGCTGAAACTATCCAATAAAATAATTGTCAATATAGAAACATTTTGTAACATATTCTCTAACTCTGAGAAAAGAGAGTAGCATAATATCCACAACATCAGTGTATATATGATACTTGTCTGGATGATAAAGTGGAAAATAGAGGGCATAAACACTAACGTGCATTTTTGTGTGCTATATTTACATAATAGAGAATGAGTTCTGAATATTTTTCAGAAGAAAAAGACACAACTGTTTTTATTTTTCATACAAGATAGACATGTTGAGTTAGAAGGTACCATTCAAATTTTAATGTGTACAAAACGGGACATCTTGTAAATGTGGATTATTTTTTCAGGAGATCTGAAATAAAGTCTGAGTTACTGAATTTCTAACAAGCTCACCAGTAATGCCAATGTTTTGGCCCCAAAAACTATTTTGTCAAACATCCAGCAAGTGAAAGAGCCTGTTTTCTTGTTTGTGTGTTTGTTTTCAGTTTTTCTGGCCTGTAAACAAAGAAGAGAGCTTTCATTTACCAAAGAAAGATAAGTGCAAAGAAAACCTAAAGAACAGCACCAGGCCTGCCCTACAACAGCTCCTTAAGGAAGTACTAAACATAGAAAGGAACAACTGCTACCAGTCACTGGAAAACATACCAAATTGTAAAGACCATCAATGCGTGGAAGAAACTACATCAATGGGCAAAATAACCAGCATCATAATGGCAGGGTCAAATTCACACATAACAATATTAACCTTAAATGTAAATAGGCTAAACACCCCAATAAAAAGAAACAGGCTGGCAAACTGGATAAAGAGTCATGACCCATCTCACACGCAGACACACACAGAGGCTCAAAATAAAGAGATGGAGCAATTTTTACCAAGCAAATTGAAAGCAAAAAGAAAACAGAGGTTACAATTCTAGTCTCTGATAAAACAGACTTTAAACCATCAAAGATCAAAAGAGACAAAGAAGGGTATTACATAATGGTAAAGGAATCAATGCAACAAGAAGAGCTAACAATCCTAAATATATATGCACCCAATGCAGGAGCACCCAGATTCATAAAGCAAGTTCTTAGAGACCTACAAAGAGACTTAGACTCCCACACAATAATAGTGGGAGACATTAACACCCCACTGTCAATATTAGACAGATCAACAAGATAGAAAATTAACAAGGATATCCAGGACTTGCACTCAGCTCTGGACCAAGCGGACCTAACAGACATCGACAGAACCCTCCACCCCAAATAAACAGAATATATATTCTTCTTGGCACCACATTGCACCTATTCTAAAAATGACCACATAATTGGAAGTAAAACACTTCTCAGCAAATGCAAAAGAACAGAATTTATAGCAAACAGTCTCTCAGACCACAGTGCAATCAAATAGAACTCAGGATTAAGAAACTCACTCAAGACCACACAACTACATGGAAACTGAGCAACCTGCTCCTGAATGAGTACTGGATAAATAACTAAATGAAGACAGAAATAAAGATGTTCTTTGAAACCAATGAGAATGAAGACACAACATACCAGAATCTCTGGGACACATCTAAAGCAGTATGTAGAGGAAAATTTTTAGTACTAAATGCCCAAAAGAGAAAGCAGAAAAGATCTAAAATTAACACACTAACATCAAAATTAAAAGAACTAGAGAAGCAAGAACAAACAAATTCAAAAGGTAGCATAAAACAAGAAATAACTAAGATCACACCAGAACTGAAGGAGATAGAGACACACACACAAAAAAACCCTTCAAAAAATTAATGAATCCAGGAGGTGGTTTTTTGAAAAGATCAACTAAATAGATAGACCACTAGCCAGACTAATAAAAAAGAAAAGAAACAAGAATCAAATAGATGCAATAAAAAATGATAAAGTGGATATCACCACTGCTTCCACAGAAATACAAACTACCATCAGAGATAACTACCAACACCTATTTGCACATAAACCAGTAAATCTAGAAGAAGTGGATAAATTCCTGGACAATTATATCCTCCCAAGACTAAACCAGGAAGAAGTTCAATCCCTGAATACACCAATAACAAGGTCTGAAATTGAGGCAACAATTAATAATCTACCATCCAAAAACAGTCCAGGACCAGATGGTTTCACAGCCAAATTCTACCAGAGGTACAAAGAGGAGCTGGTAAAATTCCTTCTGAAACTATTCCAAACAATAGAAAAAGAGGGAATACTACCTAACTCATTTTATGAGGCAAACATCATCCTGATAGTAAAAGCTGGGAGAGACACAACTGAAAAAAAAAAAAAAAAATCAGGCCAACATCCCTGATGAACATTGATGCAAAAATCTGCAAATAAAATACTGGCAAACCAAATCCAAAAGCATATAAAGAAGCTTATCCATTACAATCAAGTCGGCTTCATCCTTGGGATGCAAGGCTGGTTCAACATATGCAAATCAATAAATGTATCTCATCACACAAACAGAATCAAAGACAAAAACCACACGATTATCTCAAGAAATGCAGAAAAGGCCTTCAACTAAATTCAACAACGCTTCATGCTAAAAGCTCTTAATAAACTAGGTATTGATGGAGTGTATCTCAAAATAATAAAAGCTATTTATGACAAACCCATAGCCAATATCATACTGAATGGGCAAAAAACTGGAAGCATTCCCTTTGAAAACTGGCACAAGACAAGGATGCCGTCTCTCACCACTCCTATTCAACACAGTATTGGAAGTTCTGGCCAGGGCTATCAGGCAAGAGAAAGAAATAAAGGGTATTAAAATAGGTAAAGAGGAAGTCAAATTGTCTCTATTTGCAGACAACATGATTGTATATTTAGAAGACCCCACTGTCTCACCCTACAATCTCCTTAAGCTGATAAGCAACTTCAGCAAAGTCAGCAAAGTCTCAGGATACAAAGTCAATGTGCAAAAATTACAAGCATTCTTATACACCAGTAACAGACAGAGAGCCAAATCATGAGTGAACTCTCATTCACAACTGCTACAAAAAGAATTAAATACCTAGGAATACAACTTACAAGGGATGTGAAGGACCTCTTCAAAGAGAACTACAAACCACTGCTCAAGGAAATAAGAGAGAACACAAACAAATGGAGAAACATTCCATGCTTATGGTTAGGAGGAATCAATATGGTGAGCATGCCCATACTGCCCAAAGTAATATAAAGATTCAATGCTATTCCCATCAAGCGACCATTGACTTTCTTCACAAAATTGGAAAAAACCACCTTAAACTTCATATGGAACCAAAAAAGGAGCCTACACAGCCAAGACAATTCTAAAGGGGTGGGGGTGAAGCTGGAGGCATCACACTATCTGACTTCAAAGTATATTACAAGGCTACAGTAACCAAAACAGCATGGTGCTGATACCAGAACAGGTATGTAAACAAATGGAACAGAACAGAGGCCTCAGATGTAATGCCACAAACCTACAACCATCTGATCTTTAACCAACCTGACAAAAACAAGAAATGGCAAAAGAATTCTCTATTTAATAAGTGGTGCTGGGAAAACTCGCTAGCCATATGCAGAAAACTGACACTGGATCCCTTCCTTACACCTTATACAAAAATTAACTCAAGATGAATTAAAGATTTAAATGTAAGACGTAAAACCATAAAAACCCTAGAAGAAAATGTAGGCAATACCATTCAGGACATAGGCCTGGGTGAAGACCTCATGAATAAAATACCAAAAGCAACGGTAACAAAAGCCAAAATTAGACAAATCAGATCTAATTAAACTGAAGAGCTTCTGCACAGCTAAAAAAAACTATCATCAGAGTAAACAGGAAACCTACAGAATGGGAGAAAAATTTTTGCAGTCTACCCATATGACAAAGAGCTAATATCCAGAATCTACAAAGAACTTAAACAAATTTACAGGAAAAAAAATAAACAACCCCATCAAAACTGGGCAAAGGATATGAAAAGACACTTCGCAAAAGATGACATTTATGTGGCCAACAAACATATGGAAAAAAATCACATAATCACTGGTCATTAGAGAAATGAAAATTAAAACCACATTGAGATACCATCTCACACCAGTTAGAATGGTGATCACTAAAAAGTCAGAAGACAAAAGATGCCCAAGAGGTTGTGGAGAAATAGATACAATTTTATACTGTTGGTGGGAGTGTAAATTAGTTCAACCATTGTGGAAGACAGGGTGGCAATTCCTCAAGGACCTAGAACTAGAAATACCATTTGACCCAGCAATCCCATTACTGGGTATATACACAAAGGATTATAAATCACTCTACTCTAAAGACACATGCACAGGTATGTTTATTGCAGCACTGTTCACAATAGCAAAGACTTGGAACCAATCCAAATGCCCATCAATGACAGACTGGACTTAAAAACTGTGGCACATATATACCATGGAATACAATGCAGCCATAAAAATAAGAATAAGTTTATGTCCTTTGCAGGGACATGAATGAAGCTGGAAACCATCATTCTCAGCAAATGAACACAAGAACAGAAAACCAAATACTGCATGTTCTCACTTACAATTGGGAGTGGAACAATGAGAACATGTGGACACAGGGAGGGGAACATCACACATACCATGACTGTCGGGGGCTGGGGGTCTAGGGGAGGGCTAGCGTTAGGAGCAATACCTAATGTAGATGATGGGGTGATGGATATGGCCAATCACCATGGCATGTCTATACCTATGTAACAAACCTGCATGTTCTGCACATGTACCCCAGAACTTAAAGTACAATTAAGAAAAAAAAAACCTTAAAAATATGGGGGGACAGCTGCCAGATTAAATGTGATGGTTTATGCATATTACCTTCATAAAGATACTTAATGATGAAGAAAAAAATAACTCTGTAGTGAAAAAATCTACAAAAAGGCTTATTAACATCAACTGCACTAGGACAAGTTTTTATACTGTATTGATACACCCAGAACACATCATTACTACTGAGATACTGCCACCACCAAAGTAAATTACAGTCAAAATTTAAACCTAAGAAAATAGTTTTATGGAAAGTTCAAGATACAGATATCTTCCATGTTCTACAATTTTTAATAGGAATTTTAAGTAGTCTTTCTTTAGCACCCTAATAAGCAAGTAACTCCTGATAATTTTTTTCAGAACTTTCTGGGTAATAAATGTCATCCTGTTTAAATGAGCATTTTCTTAATCATGTAATACATAGAGATATAAAAAAATACAAATATAACCTCAACATTATATGTTCTCCATCTTTACTAGGAACCCCAGGTTTTCCCCATAGAAATATTATCCACACCTGTCCATGTTCAACAGTCACAAAGCGAACATTTTCAATATTGCAGATCACAAATTTATGGTGAGAATTCTGCATGGCATATAAGAAGCCATGATGTAGAGAAGGCTATGATATTTAGAAAAAAAAATATTTTTCAGAGACCCTTGACTATCATAAGCATTTTTTTAAGTTAAGACAAACTCATTAAGGAGAAAAAACAGAGGTAATAGAAGTAAAGATTTGCAATACTAAATGCATCGCACTCCAGAGCAAACACAACTCGATCTGAGACATATTTAACTGAAAAAAAAAAAAGTCATTTTTTCTCTTTCTCCTCCTCCTCTAGAATTGCTTCTCAGATGAGATCTTCTGGACTAATTACACCTGCATCTTTAGAATATTTCTTTACAATTTTGAGCACCACATGTTTACCTGTCACCACCACACCCAAAGGCAGATGGCCCAAGATAGAAAAACTACAATTTCTGTCTTTTATAAGAGAAATGATTCAGGAACAATGAGCTGCTCCACAGAAATAAAGACGACAGTTTTAAATATAAGTTTCTCTTTTTTTGTTCTCAGGTGCCCTCTCCTGCTACTGACACTGACTTATTTAAATAAATAAGTTTAATTACTTTTTGACTTAACATTATTAATGTTAAGGTATAGAACATAGTGTCCAGTGTGACATTATTAGTTTAACGTATACCTACTTGTGGCAGTAGTGAACGGTTTCAAAAGATAAACAAATAGTTGAAAGAAAAGAGAAAAACATAATTGTGCTCTTATTTTAAAGTCTCTCTAAACTTTATAAGTAAAAAGACTTGCATTCCTCAAATAAAAGTTTTGGCTTTTTTTAATTTTGTTTTGTTTTTTAAAATTCCAAGACCTAAATTTAGATTTTAGAGCTCCAGATTTAGGTCCCAGATGGGTGGAGTAGCAGCAGGTTTTACCTGCAATTGTGAGCATTTCAGCGAGAGGAGGGAAAAAGAAGTGGAGATTCTCATGTCTTTGTCTACTCAATGCATACGTGTTACTCAGATTGGGTTTCTGTGCTCTATGGCCTCTGAGTCAGTTTCAGTTCTGAAGACACAAGAGCCATTGAAAGAAGTAAAATGATTAATATCTGCCCATTAAGTTTGTAAAAAGCTGGTCTAGCCTCTCTAAAAGTCACTGTAGAGGACCATAGATACCAAATAGGCAGAGACACAATTCTGCCTGCATATTTAGGTGACAGCATGCAATTCCAGTGGTTGACTGGAAGCCTGAGAGGAAACGTCCCCTGTAGAATAAAGCTTGGTTGGCACCTTATGTTTATATTTGGTCTGGTAATTCTACACAGTGTTTGGGAAATACAATTTTTAAAGAAATTATCTTCAGCTCCAGAGAAACCACAATAATAGAACAGAAAGAAAACTGTTTCATTACACAATTAAATCTGAATGTCACATGTATTACAGTCAGTCGGCTTAAGAGATTAAAAAGACAGAAAGACAGTTATCACAATTAGTTCACAAGAAGAATTTAAAGCACCATGTCATACATAGTTGATTCTAAATTCATCCGGTCCTTGGAGAGGCCATTCGTGTATGCTAATTGGTTATATTCAATAACAAAATAAGCTTTTCACATCTTCAGGACAGAAGGTAGCTTTGCAACTTGAAGCCAGGTGCCTGCTTAAGGTAGACTTTCACTCTTCTACAAAAGTGCTTGAATAGGTTGCTATCTTTTTGGCTATTTGCATTTTAAAGCAGTGGCTCTCTACTCCCTGAGGACTGGGCTAGAGCACTCCTGCTTCCCCTCTTCTGGTGGCCAGCGTTCTCTTTTGTTTTCTACCATCTGCCACTGAGATACAGCCCACAGCACAATGTTTACAGGTAGCAGCTCACATCTTAGGTGTATGCCAATCGCCACAGCAGCACTTCAGTGTCACATCACAGAGTGAAGCCTAAGCTGCAGGAGCAGAGCCTGCAGGGCTCCTGGGTAGAACTGCACCTTCACAATAATGGGAATAAGAGCATTATTTAATCTACAGTGTCTATTTATAATGGTGACATGGAAGAAATACTGCTGGATTTCCACCATGCATCCAGATAGAGATAGCTCCAAGAGTTCTCACTGTGACAGCCTACACTTTTCACAAACTTTATGTGATACCCATAGGGCTTCTAAAACAGAAACACAAAGCATTCCAAAGAAAAACAGCTCTCACTTCAAGAAAGACTATATAGAGAGAAAAAAAGAAAAGCATCTTAAGGGCTGGGCGCGGTGGTTCACGCCTGTAATCCCAGCACTTTGGGAGGCCAAGGTGGGTGAATCACGAGGTCAAGAGATCAAAACCATCCTGGTCAACATGGTGAAACCCTGTCTCTACTAAAAATTAAAAAAATTAGCTAGGCATTGTGGTGCATGCCTGTAATCCCAGCTACTTAGGAGGCTGAGGCAGGAGAATTGCCTGAACCCAGGAGGAGGAGGTTGCAGTGAGCCAGGATCGCACCACTGCACTCCAGCCTGGGTAACAAGAGCGAAATTCCGTCTCAAAAAAAAAAAAAGAAAGAAAGAAAAGAAAAGCATCTTAAGAAGAAAACTGAAATCAGATATAAGATTTATTAAGTCAGCCAAAAATTATTTCTCTAAAAATAATTTCTCTCTAAATGCTCAAAGTGCATAGTTACTCTCAACATGAGAAACATGAGTATTATGAAGAAAGGGGCCATATTATTAGTAGAATTTTAAAAGATTTTTTTTAATCTCTGCTGCTCTCTAATCTTCTAGCCATTGAATGCAGAATCTATATCGAAATATATCTGACAACTTCCACCAGCACTTTTTGATAAAAAATTTAAAACTTCCTGTGGTAATATAGTGGAATATATGTGAGCCTGAAACATAGCTAAATGGAAAGCTGTTAAGGTTCTGGGGCAGCCACAGCACCTGCCTTTATTTGTCCTGTAATAGCAGCATTCCAATTTGTAAAATAAAAGACACTAAAATTATGCTTACATATAATTCTCCTTACTGGTTAAATTGATAATCATATCAGACTAATAGCTACTGTAACAATTTGATAGTAAATTTTTTGGATATTATTTATAAATATGTAAATATCAATAATTTTAAGGTACTAGTCCAAATGTATATAAGATTTTCAAAAATTTTCTGTAACTAAAATTGTTGAGAAACTTTACTTTTTAAAAGTATGAAACACAATATTAAAATAACTAAGGAATGCATTCAAAGTAAATATTGTGACTTTATACTCATACTATTGTAGAAAATACTATTGAATGTATATGAATGCAGGCTGTTTATGAACACTACACATAACTATGCTAATTGTACTAAATAATAAATAGAAATCAAAGTTTGACAACAGACTCCACTGTTCAGTTTATGTACTGAGGCTAGGCATGGTGGCTCATGCCTATAATCCCATCACTTTGGGAGGCTGAGGTGGGCAGCTCACCTGAGGTCAGGAGTTTGAGACCAGCCATGGTCAACATGGCAAAACTCCACCTCTACTAAAAATACCAAAACTTAGCCAAATGTGGTAGCAGGAAACTGTAATCCCAGCTACTTGTGAGGATGAGGCAGGAGAATGGCTTGAACCTGGAAGGTGGAGGTTTCAGTAAGCTGAGACTCCTCCATTGCACTCCAGCCTGGGCAACAAGAGCTAAGCCCCATCTCAAAAAAAAAAAAAGGCCGGGCGCGGTGGCTCATGCCTATAATTCCAGCAGTTTGGGAGGCCGAGGTAGGCAGATCACACCTGAGGTCAGGAGTTTGAGACCAGCCTGGCCAACATGGAGAAACCCCATCTCTATAAAAAAGAAAAGAAAAGAAAAGAAAGAAAGAAACAGAGAGAGAGGGAGAAAGAGAGAGAAAGAAAGAAAGGAGAGAGAGAGAGAAAGAAAGAGAGAAAGAGAGAAAGAGAAAAAGAAAGGAAGAAAGAAAGAAAGAAAGAAAGAAAACTGAACTCTTTTTGCTTTTGTAGTATAATTCAGCCTGCAAAATCACTTTGGATAACCACATTTCTGTCAAACAACTTACTCACTATCTTTTAGTCTTTATAATTCTGTATTGCTAAATTTCATCCTGCATTTATGCTCAACTTTTACGTGCTCTTGGAATGAGCTTTGCTCTGAACAAATCTGAGTCAACTTTAAAAGACTAAAAATAATAAGAATCATCTTTTGCCAAAACAAAAACCAAGCAATTGATGTCAGGTCCCAGATAAAGACAATCCTGAGTCAAAAAGAAAAAAAATGACAAAACATTTATTTAGCTGTTAATATGATTTACATATATTTCGAAAGAAGATAAAAATCTACATATAATCTAAATGTTTTAAGAATATTTTAGTAAGCTATTTTCTCTTATTTGTATGTAGCCAAGACTGTGCCACTTCACTCCAGCCTGAGTGACTAAGCAACACCTTGTCTCAAAAAAATATATAGATATAGATATGAAATATTTTTTTATATATACTCTAAAACTGACCACACAATCAGAAATAAAACAATCCTCAGTAAATTCAAAATCTCAAAATTTGGCAAACCATACAGACAGACCACAGCTTGACACAAATATAATTCAATAAAAAGAAGACAACTTGAAACCATACAATTACATAAAGATTAAATGACCTGCACTAACTTATTGGTAAATAATGAAATTAAGGCAGAAACCGGTATGTATTTTTGTTTTTGTTTTTTTAACAAATAAGAACAAAAAAACAGGCCACACACTGTGGCTCATGCCTGTAATCCCAGCAGTTTGGGAAGGTGAAGCAGGCAGATCATATGAGGTTAGGAGTTCAAGACCAGCCTGGCCCCATCTCTGCTAAAATTACAAAAATTAGGTGGGAGTGGCGGAACATGCCTTTAATCCCAACTACTTGAGAGGCTGAGGTAGGACAATGCTTGAATCCAGGAGGCGGAGGTTGCAGTGAGTTGAGATCGTGCCATTGCACTTGAATTGGGCAACAAGAGCAAAACTCCATCTCAAAAAAAATTTAAGAAACCAAAAAAGAACAACCAAAACACACACACACACACACATCAGAATCTCTGCAGTACAGCTAAGGTGGTGTTAAAAGAGAAATTTATACCATTTAACTCCCAAATCAAAAAGTTAGAAAGATCTTCATTTAACAACCTGACATTATAAATAAAAGAATGAAAGAAGCAAAAGCAAATCAACCCTTAAGTTAGAAGCAGGCAAGAAATAACCAAAATCAAATCTTAACTAAATTTAGACATAAAAATTGTACAAAATATCAAGAGATCCAGTAATTAAATCTATGAAAAAAAAGATAAATAAACCACTAGCTAAACTAATGAAGAAAGAAGGAATGATTGAAATAAACACAATCAGAAATAACCAAAGACACATTACCACTGACCCCACAAAAATATAATGAAGTCTACTATGAACATTTCTGTGTACACAAACAAAAACATCTTGAAAAAAATAAATAAACTGTCCGGGCACAGGTGGCTCACGCCTGTAATCCCAGCACTTTGGGAGTCCAAGACAAGTGGATCATGAAGTTATGAGTTCAAGACCAGCCTGGCTAAGATGGTGAAATCCCATGATTAGCCCAGGTGGTGGTGGGCACCTGTAATCCCAGCTACTTGGGAGGCTGAGGCGGAGAATTGCTTAAACCCAGGAGGCAGAGTTTGCAGTGAACCAAGAGCAGGCCACTGTATTCCAGCCTGGGCGACAGTGCAAAACTCTGTCTCAAAAAAAAAAAAAAGATAGAAAAAAGTCAGGAGCTGTGGCACACACCTGTAGTCCCTGCTACTAGGGAGGCTGAGGTGGGAGGATCGCTTGAGTCCAAGAGTTTTGGGCTAAAGTGAGCTATGCTGATCGGGTGTCCACACTAAGCTCGGCATCAATACGGTGACCTCCCAAGAATGTGGGACCACTAGGTTGCCTAAAGAGGGGTAAACCGCCCCAGGTTGGAAATGGAGTAGGTCAAAACTTTCATGCTGATCAGTAGTGGGATCGCACCTGTGAATAGCCACTGCACTCCAGCCTCAGCAACATTGTGAGATCCCATCTCAAAAAAATAAAGAACAAATTATTGAACAAATACATTCTTCCAAGAATGAACAAATTTTTTAAAAAAGCCTTAAATAGATAAATACAAAGCTCAAAAATTGAACTAGTAATACATAGCCTACCAATCAAATAAAGACAAGGACCAGACATTCTCAGGGCTGAATTCTACTAGATGTACAAAAAAGTGCTGGTACTATCTCTACTGAAACTATTCTAAGAAATTAAGAAAAGGTAACTTCTCTCCAACTTATTATATAAGAATAGCATTACTCTAATACCAAAACCTGGCAGAGATTTAAATAAAAAATCAGGCCAATATCTTTGAACATTAATGCAAAAATCCTCAACAAAATACTGACTAACCAAATCCAGCAGCATATAAAACAGCTAACCAACTATGATCAAGTACAATTTGTTCTGGGTGCGCAAGGCTGGTTCAACACACACAAATCAATAAATGTGATTCATGACATAAACAGAACTAAACACAAAAACCCCAAGATTACTTCAATAGATGCTGAAAAATCTTTCGATAAAATTTAACATGTTTTATGTTAAAAACCCTCAATAACCTAGGCATTGAAGGTACATACTTTAAAATAATAAGTTATCTATGACAAAACCTCAGCCAACATACTGAATGGACAAAACCTGGAAGCAGATAGATGCAGTGGCTCACACTTGTAATTCCAGCACTTTAGGAGGGCAAGGCAGGTGGATCACCTGAAGTCAGGAGTTTGAGATCAACCTAGCTGACATGGCAAAATGCCGTCTTTACTAAAAATACAAAAATTAGTCAGATGTGAGGGTGGTTGACTATAATCCCAGATACTCAAAAGGCTAGGAAAGGAGAAGACTTGAACTCAGAAGGTGGAAGCTGCAGTGAGCCAAGATTGTGCCACTGCACTCCAGCCCCGGAAACAAAAGAAAACTCTATCTCAAAAATAAAAAATAAAAATAAAAATAAAGCTTGACGGATTCCTCCCTGAAAACTGGCACAAAGCAAAGATGCCTTCTTTCAACACTACTATTCAAGATAAAATTGGAAGTCCTGGTCAGAGCAATCAGGCAAAATATAAAAATAAAGGGCATTTAAACAGGAAGAGAGGAAATCAAACTATCCCTGTTTGCAGACTACCTGATTCTACATCTGAAAAACCATATAGTCTTGGCAGAAAAGCTCTTTAAACTTACAAACAACATCAGTGTAATTTCAGGATACAGAATAAATGTACAAAATTAGTTGCACTCCTGTAAATCAACAACATCCAAGCCAAATATGAATCATAAACACAATCACATTCACAATTGCCACAAAAAGAATAAAATATTTATGAATATAGCTAACCAGCTAGGTGAAAGATCTCTATAAGAATGACAAAATGATGCTTAAAGCAATCAGAAATGGCACAAACAAATAGAAAACAACTTTATGCTCATAAATAGAAAAGCTCAATATCCTAAGTATGATCATACTGCCACCAAAATTTACAGATTTAATGCTATTCTAATCAAAGGACCAAAATATTTTTTAAAAAACTAAAGGAAAAAAAACCCCACTATTTACAATTTATTTAAAACCAAAAAAGGGTCCAAATAGCCAAGATAATCACAAGCAAAAACAACAAAGCTGAAGGCATTACATTACCTGACTTCAAATTATACTACAGAGCTACAGTAAACAAAACAACATGGAATGGTACAGAAACAAATTCATAGACCAATACGATAGAATAGAGACTTCAGAAATAATGCCACACACCTAAAACCATGTGATCTTCAACAAAGGTGACAATAGAAATAGAAATGTGGAAAGAATTTCCTATTTTTTTAATGGTGGTGGAATAACTAGCTAGCAGTATGTAGAAGACTGAAACTGGACCACTTTATTACCCCACATACAAAAATCAAATCAAGAATAATTAAAGACTGAAATGTGTATTTTAAAATCATAAAAAAAATAAACCCTGGAAGAGAACTGAGGAATTGTTGCAACTTAACAATTGCAACAAAAGCCAAAATTGACAAATTGGACCTAATTAAACTAAAGAGATTCTTCACAGAAAAGGAAATTATCAACACAGTAAACAGACAACTTACAAAATAGTAGAAAATATTTGCAAACTAGGCTTCTGACAAAGATCTAATATTTAGAATCCATAAGAAACTTCAACAAGTTTACAGAAAAAAAAGACCTCACTAAAAAGTAGACAGAAAACATGAAAAAGTTGCTTTTCAAAAGAAGACAAATATGTGGCTAACGAGCATATAATAAAATGCTCACCAATAATCACTACAAAAATACAAAGAAAAAACACAAGATGCCATCTCACACCAGGGAGGACAGCTATTAAAAAGTCAAAAAATAGATGTTGTGATGGTTGCTGAGAAAAGGAAATACTTACACACTGCTGTTAAGAGTGTATGTTAGTTTAACCATTGTAAAAGGTAGTGTGACAATTCCTTGCAGAACTAAAACCAGATTTATCATTTCACCAAGCAACCTCATAATTGGGTATACACTCAAAGAAATATAAATTATTCTATCATAAAGACCTAAGCACAAGCGTATTCACTGCAGCACTATTCACAATAGCAGACATAGAATCAACTTGAATGCCTATCAATGGTAGACTGGATAAAGAAAATTTAGTATAATCAGGCACAATGGCTTATGTCTGTAATCCTAGCACGTTGAGAGGCCGAAACACGTGGATTGTCTGAGCTCAGGAGTTTGAGACCAGAGTGAGCAACATAAAGAAATCCAATCTCTAAAACAATAATAAAAAAAATAGCTAGGCATGGTGGCACAAACCTGTAGTCCCAAGCTACTTGAAAGGCTGGGGTATAAGAGGATTGCTTGGCCCACCATGATGGCTCATGCTTGTAATCCCAGCACTTTGGGATGCCAAGGCAAGTGGATCATTTGAGATCAGAAGTTCAAGACCAGCCTGACCAACATGGTGAAACCTTGTCTCTACTAAAAATACAAAAATCAGTCAGGCATGGTGGTGATAGGTGACTATCATCCCAGCTACTCAGGAGGCTGAGACAGAAGAATCACCTGAACCCAGGAGGTGGAGGTTGCAGTGAGCCAAGACTGCACCACTGCACTTGCACTGGGCAACAAGAGAGACACTGTCTCATAAAGAAGATTCCTTGAGGCTGGAAGGTTGAGGCTACAGTGAGCCAACATCACGCCACTGTACTTTAGCCTGGGCAATAGAGTGAGACCCTGTCTCCAAAAACGAAACAACAGAACGTAATATAAAATACATAATTTAAAAATATGGTACATAAACATGATAGAATACTATGTGGAAATAAAAAACCAAAAACAAGATTATGTCTTTTACAGCAACATGGATAAAGCTTGAGACCATTATTCTTAGAAAACTAATGTAAAAACAGAAAACCAAATGCATTTCATTTATAAGAGCTAAAAAGTTAAAATTCAGGAACACAGAGAGGAACAACAGACACTGAGGCCTAGTTAGGGGTGGAGGGTGGGAATAGAAACAGGGTCAGAAAAAAATACCTCTTCGGTGATATGCTAGTACTTTAGTTACAAAATAATGTACACACAAAACCCCCATGACACAATTTTAGCTGTACAACAAACCTGTACGTGTATCCCTAAACCACAAATAAAAGTTTTAAAAAAAAAATACCTGGGTGGGAAAGAGTGCAATGCAGGCCGAAGGACTGGTTTGTGCTACTTACAGTGGCCCAGGTGGGGCTGTACTCTGATTTATTTCTGGGTCCATGCAGGCAGATGACATTATGAACTGGCGGTCCAGAACCCTAGGTTGGTAGAGAAAACAGGTTGCTGCTACTGCAGATTGAGTGTCTGGAGGTGAGAATATGTCAGGAGACTTCTAGACACTTTTGTGTTTTTGGCAAAAAAAACCACGATGATCAAAAATGCTGTGGCAAAATTTTTGATCACCTGAGTGTGGCTCCTTGTCCTGGGAGAGTCGTGGATACATTAATGTCTAGTGGGTATGTTTGTGAGTGGGTGAAAATCTTGTAGTGGCAGCTGTGGCAAAAGGGGTCTGTCATCAGAGCTGCTTTTCTCTAAGTCTTTAGTCCTCTGTCACCTTGGAAGGAGAGCTGGTATCACAGAACAAGAAACAGTGTGACAGCCTGTGTAAAGCAGAGCACAGCCTCCCATTCCTGGACATCCAAAGTTTTATTCTAGGCCAGGAGACTGTAATATCTTTCTTCTGCCATCAAATCTGTCGAGTTTTCTGAACAACAAGCAATTCTGCAACACCGACTTACTGTCTAACACTTGAATTCTGACACCACCCAGAATCAGCACAGACCCTGATTCAGGGCTCAGTCCCACAATGTTGTCCTCACTGCAGATGCCAGTCACAAACCCCATAAGCCCATCTATGCTTCTGAGATACTGTTTAAAAATTGAGGACTCCCATAATGTTACTGAAATTTACCAATTTGATAAAGTTACTCACAGAACTCAGCAGAACACTGTAGTTATATTTACCATTTTTATACAAAACATACAATCCCAGCCAGGGGCAGTGGCTCACGCCTGTAATCCCAGCACTTTGGTAGGCTGAGATGGGCAGATTACCTGAAGTCAGAGTTCGAGACCAGCCTGACCAATATGGAGCAACCCTGTCTATACTAAAAATACAAAATTAGCAGGGCATAATGGCACATGCCTGTAATCCCAGCTACTCGGTAGGCTAAGGCAGGAGAATTGCTTGAACCTGGGAGGCGGAGGTTGTGGTGAGCTGAGATTGTGCCATTACACTCCAGCCTGAGCAACAAGAGCAAAACTAACATCTGAAAAAAAAAAAGATACAACCCCCCCCCAAAAGTCAAGTATAGGACCAAGAAAAAGGTGAGAAAAGATGAAGCATATAAATGATCCACAGCTGTGATTAATAAAATTCTCTATTCTTTGTGTTTTCGAGGAACACTTTATGAAAAGAAAAAACACTTTCCACTATGACTTAAATGGTGCTTTCTTTTCTTACCTATCACACAGCCAGAAAAATGATTGCACAATTTCTCCTTTTTCTCATTTAAAAATCAACATAAAATACTTCTTAATCAAACTGAACTGAAGTTTATTTTCTTCCCAATGACTCCTGAACTCTGAGCTACTCAGTCTGAGCCACCATACAACCCCATTTTGTGCCCCTCTTAAGAACATGCTGGCTTCAGGGTAAAACGTTCTCTGATCTAAATTCTGACTTGATCACCCTCCATTTAAACATTACCCTCCAACCTCCTTCCTAATCTTGTTTGCTTTTCCCTAGAGAAAAATAGCCCTTTTCTGCCTAATCTTTGCAATCTTTAAACATCTTACATTTGCTGCTTCCTCCTGTTGCAATACTCCTTTGAAATTCAATTTTTTACATGTGTCTGTTTTATTTTAAAAAGTCAAGAAACTATCTTTAAAAAATATCAACTTTATCTTCAATAAGACCTTCCCAAAATTCCTCAAAGTCTTCATATAAGGGGAGAAAATTTTAAGGTGCTTACATTTTATACCTGAGTAAGAAAAGAAAAAGTATTTATTTCTTTCAAACAATAAATGTATTATTTCATTATTTGTATTAAAAAATATGTAGTAAACAGCCAGATGCAGTGGTTTACACCTATAATTACACATTGGGAAGCTGAGGCAGGTGGATTGCCTGAGGTCAGGGGTTCGAGACCAGCCTAGCCAACATGGCAAAACCCCATCCCTACTAAAAATATGAAAATTAGCCAGGCGTGGTGGCAGATGCCTGCAATCCCTACTTGGG